>NC_050068.2:104503655-113503655 GCF_009764565.3 Dermochelys coriacea
GACCTAGATACCCAAAAAATTCCGGGGGACAACTAATAAAATAACAGGGACAGGAGTGCGGTCAAAGGGTCAAAAGAAGGGAACCGGACGGGGACACCGAGCAGAGTACCCGGACAGAGCCCACTGCTCCTCAAAGGCGTCAAGGGAGTCAGAGGACGCCGCCCAGAGGAACTCTGCCCGGATACGTGAACGGACCGAGGATCGGAAATAGGCCCCACAGTCACAGGAGACTCCATCGGCCAACCTCCTCACTCTGGTTTTGTAGATGGCCATTTTAGCTAGGGCCAGGAGGAGGTTGACCAGGAGATCCCGGGACTTTGTGGGGCCACGGATAGGGAGTGCATAAATGAGAAGGTGAGGGGAGAAGTGCAACCAAAAACGTAATAAGATATTGGTGAGGAGCCGGAATAGGGGCTGCAGCCTGGCACACTCCAGGTAGACATGTGCCAGGGTATCCCTCACGCCGCAAAAGGGGCAGGTGTCTGGGATTGTGGTGAACCGCGCCAAGTACACGCCCGTGCTCACGGCTCCGTGAAGGAGCCGCCAACTGACATCCCCGGCGGGCTTTGGGACTAAGATGGAATATAGGCTGCCCCACCGGGGCTCTGCACCCTCCAAAGGTGGCAGGAGGTCCCGCCATTTTGTATCGGGGCGGGACACGAGGGTGCGGGCGTGAAGGGTGTGGAGCACGAGCGTGTAGAGATGTTTTCTTGGCGCGGTTTGAAAACAGACCGGCTGTATCTCGTGCAGCCGGCTTCTAGTGAAGGGGTGAAGGGATCGGTTGGGTCCACGGGGGAGGGGTCCAATTAAAAGGTCCGGCGGGTCTGGGGTAGTGGGTGGGCGGGGCGTGCCCTCGTGCAGGACCCGGTCGAGATAAACCCGAGCAGCGGGCGGCAAAGCGGCCTTCACCTCCTGAAGTATGCATCGGGGAGTACAAGGTCTGGAAAGCCCCATGCGCTGAGCGAAGGTTAGGGGATCCAGCCAGTCTCCCCGGTCATAGTCCAGGAGATCTCCGACTCTTGTGACCTCTGCCAGGACCAACCTCTGGCGCACCGAGCGGGACTCCGCCACCTGCAAACGGAGCTGGGGGTTGTGTAGCAGGGGCTCCGCGAGGAGATCTGCCCCCTCGGTGGCCGCCACGGACCTGCTCGTTGTAAAGAGTTTCCAGGTCCGGAGGAGGTCCTGGTAGAAGACCGGCAGCCCGGAGAGGTCTCGCGGAAGACCTCTCGGATGGAGATAAAGGAGCTGCCGGTCGTATCGGAGCCCTCGGAAGCGGCGCAGGAAGGCGTGCGCCAGTATGCTCCACGCCGGACTACCTGCACCATAAAGGAGCCTCTGCAGGGTCTGGAGGCGGAAGACATGGACCTGAGTAAGCAGACATTTGAGGCCCTGCCCTCCCTCCTCCACAGGTAGATGGAGAACCCCTGCAGGGACCCAGTGCAGTCCTGACCAAAAGAACTCCAGAATCGATGTCCGCAGGTTGGTCAGGAAAGCCGGGGCCGGGACCAGGGTGTTGAGCCGGTACCAAAGCATGGACAGGACTAGTTGATTAAGCACTAACGCTCTCCCTCGAAGGGAGAGGCACCGGAGCAGTCCTGTCCATTTCCGGAGCCGCTCTATCACCCCGCCCTCTAAATTCTGCCAGTTCTCCGGCGGAGAGGGATGCGTGGCAGAAAGGTAAACGCCCAGATAGAGCAGCGGACCCGTGCTCCACCGGATGGCTTGAAGCGCGGGTGGGCGGGGGCTCGCCTGCCGCCAGTCCCCTACCACCAAGCCAGAGCTCTTGACCCAGTTGACCCGCGCGGAGGAGGCTGCTGAATAGATGGCCTGGCAAGCCTCCACTCGCACCAAGTCGCCCGGGTCCTGGACCATGAGGAGCACGTCATCAGCGTACGCCGACAGGACCAGCCGCAGCTCCGGCTCCCTCAGCACCAACCCTGTCAACCTCCTTCGGAGGAGACAGAGGAAGGGCTCGATCGCCAGAGCGTAGAGCTGGCCTGAGAGGGGGCACCCCTGCCGTACTCCTCGCCCGAAGTTGACCGGTTCGGTCAGGGTCCAGTTGAGTCTTACCAGACACTCTGCGGAAGCGTACAGCACCCGGAGAAAGTTCACAAATCTGGGTCCGAAGCCAAATGCCTGCAGAGTGCTCAGGAGATACCCGTGATCCATCCTGTCGAACGCCTTCTCTTGATCTAAGGACAGGAGGGCGAACGACAGACCATCCCTACACCCAAGTTCCAATAGGTCCCGGACCAGATAGAGGTTGTCGAAGATACTGCGGCCCGGGACGGTGTAGGTCTGGTCTGGGTGGACCACGTCCGCCAGCACGGACCCTAGCCTCAGGGAGATGGCTTTTGCCACGATTTTGTAGTCCGTGCTGAGGAGCGAGACGGGACGCCAATTTCGTAAATCGCGGAGGTCCCCCTTCTTCGGCAATAAGGCGAGCACGGCTCGCCTGCACGAAAGAGGGAGGACCCCGCTCTGCAAAGACTCGGCCCAGACGGTGACTAGGTCTGGGCCCAGGACATCCCAGAACACGCGGTAGAACTCCACGGTCAGCCCGTCCATGCCCGGAGATTTATTGGTGGGCATGCGACGGAGGGCTTCCGAGAACTCGGCCAGAGTGAGAGGCAGCTCTAGCCGGTCTCGGTCGCCCACGCTGACCGTCGGGAGCTCCTCCCACAGCACTCTGCAAGCGTTAGGATCGGTCGGCTCCGGGGAGAAAAGGCTTGCGTAGAAGGCTCTCGCCCTCTCGCACATCTCCACCGGATCCGTGAGGGGGGTGCCATCCTCAGTCAGTAGGCAGATGATATGTTTCTTAGCCCCCCTCTTTTTTTCCAGGGCGTAGAAGAAGCGGGAGCCGCAATCCATCTCCCGAAGGAGACGGATGCGGGATCGAACAAAGGCACCCCGGGCCCGATGGTCCTCGAGGCTCCGGAGCTCCTCCCGCTTCTCCCGGCACGCTCCGCAGAGGGGTGGATCCTCGGGGCTGGCGGCCAGACGCCTCTCCAGCTCTAAGACCTCCCGTTCCAACTGCTCTATCGCTGCATCCCTCCGTCGGCTGGTGCCCCGGGTGTAGTCACGGCAGAAGAGCCGGGCGCGCACCTTCCCTACGTCCCACCACCGCCGTGCCGAGGGAAAGGCACGCCGCTGCCCTCGCCAGGCCAGCCAGAACTCCCGGAAGGACGCCACGAAGCCCGCATCCTCCAGCAAGCTGTTGTTAAAATGCCAATAGGCCGGCCCCGGCCTCTCCGCGCAGAGGGAGGCTGTCACGGTGGCTATGTGATGGTCCGAAAATGGGGCCGGCCGGATGCTGGAGGAGTGGGCTCGTGTAAGATGAAAGCGTGATAAATAAATGCGGTCCAACCGGGAGTGGCGCGACCGATGGGCCTCCACCCGGACAAAGGTGAACGTGGAAGCGTCATCCGGGTGGTGGTCGCGCCAGACGTCCACCAGGGAGTGGTGTTCGACTATCTCCTGGAGGACGGCCACGGCGGCCTGGCTCTTCTCGGTTCCCGAGCGGTCCCGTTCCTCAAGGGTGATGTTAAAGTCCCCTCCCAGGACCAGGCACTCCTGAGGATCCAAGGTGCCGAGGAAGGCGGATGTCTGCTGATAGAATTGCAGCCGCTCCGGGCTCGCTGCTGGGGCATAGATGTTGACGAGGTTGACTACGAGCCCCTCCATTTGGACCCGGAGGTGCAGCAGGCGACCCGGCACAGCCTCGGCGACCCCCAGCACCTCGGGCCGTAGGTCGGGGGAGAACAGGGTCGCCACTCCACCCGTATGAACTGTGAGGTGGCTAAAGTAGACCCTGTCCCCCCAATCCAGCCGCCAGCTGTCTTCGGCGGTCGGATCCGTATGGGTCTCCTGCAGGAAAACCACAGAGTACCTCCCCTCTCGAAGGAAGGAGAGCACCTGGGACCTGCGGAGACCCATCTTACAGCCACGGGTGTTCAATGTTGCGATGGTAAAGGGTGCCATGAGGAGGGCTGGGGGGGATCCTCGCCGGCAGGGATGCTCGTGGCTCCCGGCGGGCCGCGTAGCAGTCCGTGACCCACCCCGTAGGTGAGTAAGGAGTCACGGAAGTGGCGGACCCGCTGGTAGGCCGCGGCGCCCTGTCTCCCGGTCCTTTTCCCCTCCCCCATGAGGGCCCTTGCGGCCCGGAGGATTTGATTAAAGTCCTCCCATCGCTGGAGGGCAAGCTGGACTTTGTTGCGGGAGCCACGGACGTCTTCTAGGAACTCCCGCAACTCCTCTCGCAGCGCATGGGGGGCTGGGGTTATGGTCTGGTTGCTTCCCAATGGGGCCCTTGGTACAGCCCCCTGGCCCAGCGGGACGGGCAGACAGGGTGCGGACCCCCGACGGGGCTCTTGATGGGTTGACCTGAATGCTGGGGCGATAGGGGGCGGCGGAGGGAGGATAGCAGCCCCTGGTGGGTCGGGACGGGCAAACACAAAGGCCATTCCCTGGGAGTCATCTGTTGGAAAGGGGAAGGAGACTGTCCCAGGGGTGGCAATAATATCTCGGGAGGTGGGCGGCAGAAGGGCAGGGGCAGGGGTAGAGATGAGATTCTGGGTCGGGAGAGGGCTCTCACCGATGCCGGGCGCAAGCTGTCTGGTGGATTTGGCAGCCACGGCATCAGGAGGTGGACTTTCTTCTGTAGGGTCCTCTCCCGGAAAGGAGGTCGAATGCTCCTCACCAGCGAGGGATGCCCCTGGTGGCTCAGGTTCCAGCCGCGTGGCACTGGCCGTCGCCTCAACTGGCTCGGTGGCTCTCAGCAGGGTGCCTTCTGCAGCCGGGTTGATGGAGGAGTCCAGGGGCTCCTCGGAGGTGGGAGCAGAAGCGACGGTTACGGGGAGGGAGTATGGGGAAAGGGGGGCTGGAAAGAAGTCGCCCAGATCGAGGCCCGCTGGCATAGGATCGTCCTCCCCCTGGGTGACCGGGGTCAGACCCAGGGCCTCGATCTCCTCATATATAGAGGGGAAATTGTTTTCCGCTACCCCAGGATTCTCCCCGCCGGCACCTGACGCGATGGTTACTTTGGGGCACACTGGGGTTTCAGATGGTGCCTCGGGGGTCTTGGAGGGGAGGGACTCCCGTGGAGGGGAGATACCGTCTTCCAGTGCTGCCACGTCTTCCCCAGCCGGCTCTGGTGGGTGGAACACACCCGTGGGTAGAGCGGAAGGCTCGGCATCGGTGCCCCCCTTCCTGGTCTTCCGGGGGGCCTCCGCATCAGATGGGAGGAGCGGAGCTCGAGCCTTCCGCTTGCCCCGCTTCCCCTGGACTAGGGCCCAGCCCTCCATGGCATCATCCGGGGGCTGGCTAGCAGGGGTTGTGTCAGGGGGCAGAGGCCATGGCTCAGGGACTCGAGGGGGTAACGGTGGGGCAGCACAAGGGAGGGAAGATTCCCCTTGGGGCGGGCCCTCTCCCATGCTTGGCGCTGTCCCTGCCGCACCCTCCTCCACAGGCCCCGCCAGATTGCAAGCAGCGGGGGCGGGGTTCTCCCGCTCGTCTGGGCATAGTGGGGGAGGTGCCCTTTGGGCCTGAGCGGGAGCAATGGTGGATTGTGAAGGAGGAGGGGCGGTTTCAGGTGCCGGGCAGCCAGGGGCGTCGGCGATGACGGGGCCGGTGCCCTGCCGGGGCTCGGGGGTCCTGGATGGCCCTTCTTCCCGGGCCAGGGGGCAGTCCCTCCGGACGTGCCCCATCGCCCGGCAGAGGTAGCACCGGGCCTCCCCGGTGGAATAATGCACCCTGTAACGGGCCCCCTGGTAGGGGACTAGGAAGGACCCCTCCAGTGCCTCTCCGTCGCGCGCCGCCGGCAGCAGTTGAAGCTGCACTTGCCGGCGGAAGGAGAGGACGTGACGGAGGGCGGGGTCTTTGCAGCCCAACGGGAGAGGGCTGATGACAGAGATGGGCTTTCCCAAGGTAGAAAGGGTGGGTAACAGGGCTGCATTGGGGAGAAAGGGAGGGACAGAGGTCAGGACCAGGCGGACGCCCAGATCCTCTAGCGGCTCTAAGGGGACGAACACGCCCCCCACCGCCAGGCCCTTCTCCACCGCCTCCTGGGCGGCGGCCTCCGATGCTAGGAAGAAGACGACCTTGCCATACATTTTGGAGGCCGCCACAATGGCCGTGGGCCCCACCACCCTCGCCAATGCCCGCACATAGGTCTCCACGTGGGGTGAGGCGGGCACCAGGAGGCAACGGACGCCGTGCTTCCTGGTCATGGTGGGAAAGGGGCCCCGGCCGCTATAGATGGTAGCGGAGGCGGTGGGCTGGAGAAATGATGTAGCGGCAGGCGGGGGGGCTGCCGCCACCTGGGCGTATGCTCTAGGGGCCGGGGGAGGGACACCTGCAGAGCTGGTGGAGGGAACAGCGGGGAGGGGCGCCCCAGCTGGAGATGGGGCCGGGGCATTGGGGGCAGCCCCTGCCATGGAGGGCCTGGTCTTTTTAGCGGGGCCCTTCCCCTTCTTCTTCCCCTGGCCCTTCCCGCCGGCTGGGAGGACTCCCCCCAAATCTGAGGGGGTGATAGACGTGGCAGCAGTGGAGGTCACCCCGGTGCCTGTCGCTGCTGGTGCCCCAGCGGGGGTGGGGACAGATGGTTTGGCAGCGGAGGTAGAAGCTTGGGGGGATGACGGAGGGGTAGGCGGGGGAGGGAGAGCTCTGGCTACTGGAGAGGTCTCACCCGTCTCATCCCCCGCCATCATGAGCAAGGAGGAAAGGGGGACACCAAAAGGAGGAGGGGAGAGGGGAAGCAGGTCGACCACTCCTCCCCGCTAGGCTGCAGGTAGGGGAGGAGGGCGCCAAAAGGGGTGGGCTGGACGGGGGGCAATCAGGGGTTAGGGGTCAGTCACCGACACAAGGTGGAAATTCCGGCTCCTCTTGGTGCACTACGGGGGCGGGGGAATTCAACAACATTGAAGGTGCAGTGAAGAGGGTTGCAACTGAAATGGGGAATTGCACAAGTGCATGGGAGGGGGCATGGGCACACGGAGCGAGGGGCTAAGCGGTCTGGGGGTAGAACAGGGAAACCAAGGGGCTAGCTTCAGAGGCTGGGGCGGGGCAAACAAACAAAGGCTGCAGAAGGAAATGGGCGGGGGGGGGGGGCAGGCGAACAAACTGAAGCTAGTAAGGGGGGCTGGAGCAAAAGAGGAGGCAAAGCAAGTGGCAAATGGGGCAGGTAGTAAAGGGCAAAGCTGGGGGGTAGGCAGTCCGGGGGGGGCACATGTGCCCATGTGCACTTGCACAAGTCTTTTTTAGCTTGCTGCTGCTTCTGGCCCAAAGGGTGGAAATAGGGCGTGGCAAGCCAAGCAAGCAGCTGAGTCCAGAGGCAGGGGCTGAGGCAGATGGTATACAGCCAGTGGGGGTGGTGGTGGAGGGGGCAGCGGTGGTGGTAATAGTGGTGGGGGTTGGGGGGACACACAGATGGATCAGGGGGCAGCTCCACACCGCACCCCCGTGTCCCTACAAACACAGTCAAAACCCCCACCACAAGAGCACAGTTTGGAAATTACTCAGTCTTAGGGCCCCCTCCACGGTGGTCTGCAAAGTCTCTAGGTGCTGCCCCACTGGCAGATGATCCTCTTCTTCTCCTCCTCGGGCTTCAGCAGCTCCAGGCAGCGGCCTCTGCAGCAGCAGCAGCTCCAGGAACTCCAGGTGGTCGTCCAGGCAGGCAGAATGGACCCCTCTCAGGTGGTGGTGCTGGTGGTGTTATCCACAACAGCAGTGGCTGGGGTCCCTCACTCCTCCTCTCTGGGGAGTGGGCTAGCAGCCCCCCCCCCTCAGGGCTGCAGTTGGAGCAGTAGCAGTACCCAAGAGTGGGGGGTCCAGCAGCCAAGTAGCAGAGAATGGGGGTGTCTGGCCCAGCCAGGGGAGCAGCTGGAGCAGCAGGGAGAGCTTAGGGCCTAGCAGCAGCAGGAGTAGCAGCTTCCCACCTCCCTCCAAGCTAGAATGCTATGGGAGAGCCGTCTTATTGGGATCCGGGAAGTGGGCGGGCGAAGCCCGTCCACTGCTAAAGGGTCCCCCCCCAGCCTAAAAGGGGGATCCACAGGACCTAGATACCCAAAAAATTCCGGGGGACAACTAATAAAATAACAGGGACAGGAGTGCGGTCAAAGGGTCAAAAGAAGGGAACCGGACGGGGACACCGAGCAGAGAACCCCGGACAGAGCCCACTGCTCCTCAAAGGCGTCAAGGGAGTCAGAGGACGCCGCCCAGAGGAACTCTGCCCGGATACGTGAACGGACCGAGGATCGGAAATAGGCCCCACAGTCACAGGAGACTCCATCGGCCAACCTCCTCACTCTGGTTTTGTAGATGGCCATTTTAGCTAGGGCCAGGAGGAGGTTGACCAGGAGATCCCGGGACTTTGTGGGGCCACGGATAGGGAGTGCATAAATGAGAAGGTGAGGGGAGAAGTGCAACCAAAAACGTAATAAGATATTGGTGAGGAGCCGGAATAGGGGCTGCAGCCTGGCACACTCCAGGTAGACATGTGCCAGGGTATCCCTCACGCCGCAAAAGGGGCAGGTGTCTGGGATTGTGGTGAACCGCGCCAAGTACACGCCCGTGCTCACGGCTCCGTGAAGGAGCCGCCAACTGACATCCCCGGCGGGCTTTGGGACTAAGATGGAATATAGGCTGCCCCACCGGGGCTCTGCACCCTCCAAAGGTGGCAGGAGGTCCCGCCATTTTGTATCGGGGCGGGACACGAGGGTGCGGGCGTGAAGGGTGTGGAGCACGAGCGTGTAGAGATGTTTTCTTGGCGCGGTTTGAAAACAGACCGGCTGCATCTCGTGCAGCCGGCTTCTAGTGAAGGGGTGAAGGGATCGGTTGGGTCCACGGGGGAGGGGTCCAATTAAAAGGTCCGGCGGGCCTGGGGTAGTGGGTGGGCGGGGCGTGCCCTCGTGCAGGACCCGGTCGAGATAAACCCGAGCAGCGGGCGGCAAAGCGGCCTTCACCTCCTGAAGTATGCATCGGGGAGTACAAGGTCTGGAAAGCCCCATGCGCTGAGCGAAGGTTAGGGGATCCAGCCAGTCTCCCCGGTCATAGTCCAGGAGATCTCCGACTCTTGTGACCTCTGCCAGGACCAACCTCTGGCGCACCGAGCGGGACTCCGCCACCTGCAAACGGAGCTGGGGGTTGTGTAGCAGGGGCTCCGCGAGGAGATCTGCCCCCTCGGTGGCCGCCACGGACCTGCTCGTTGTAAAGAGTTTCCAGGTCCGGAGGAGGTCCTGGTAGAAGACCGGCAGCCCGGAGAGGTCTCGCGGAAGACCTCTCGGATGGAGATAAAGGAGCTGCCGGTCGTATCGGAGCCCTCGGAAGCGGCGCAGGAAGGCGTGCGCCAGTATGCTCCACGCCGGACTACCTGCACCATAAAGGAGCCTCTGCAGGGTCTGGAGGCGGAAGACATGGACCTGAGTAAGCAGACATTTGAGGCCCTGCCCTCCCTCCTCCACAGGTAGATGGAGAACCCCTGCAGGGACCCAGTGCAGTCCTGACCAAAAGAACTCCAGAATCGATGTCCGCAGGTTGGTCAGGAAAGCCGGGGCCGGGACCAGGGTGTTGAGCCGGTACCAAAGCATGGACAGGACTAGTTGATTAAGCACTAACGCTCTCCCTCGAAGGGAGAGGCACCGGAGCAGTCCTGTCCATTTCCGGAGCCGCTCTATCACCCCGCCCTCTAAATTCTGCCAGTTCTCCGGCGGAGAGGGATGCGTGGCAGAAAGGTAAACGCCCAGATAGAGCAGCGGACCCGTGCTCCACCGGATGGCTTGAAGCGCGGGGGGGCGGGGGCTCGCCTGCCGCCAGTCCCCTACCACCAAGCCAGAGCTCTTGACCCAGTTGACCCGCGCGGAGGAGGCTGCTGAATAGATGGCCTGGCAAGCCTCCACTCGCACCAAGTCGCCCGGGTCCTGGACCATGAGGAGCACGTCATCAGCGTACGCCGACAGGACCAGCCGCAGCTCCGGCTCCCTCAGCACCAACCCTGTCAACCTCCTTCGGAGGAGACAGAGGAAGGGCTCGATCGCCAGAGCGTAGAGCTGGCCTGAGAGGGGGCACCCCTGCCGTACTCCTCGCCCGAAGTTGACCGGTTCGGTCAGGGTCCAGTTGAGTCTTACCAGACACTCTGCGGAAGCGTACAGCACCCGGAGAAAGTTCACAAATCTGGGTCCGAAGCCAAATGCCTGCAGAGTGCTCAGGAGATACCCGTGATCCATCCTGTCGAACGCCTTCTCTTGATCTAAGGACAGGAGGGCGAACGACAGACCATCCCTACACCCAAGTTCCAATAGGTCCCGGACCAGATAGAGGTTGTCGAAGATACTGCGGCCCGGGACGGTGTAGGTCTGGTCTGGGTGGACCACGTCCGCCAGCACGGACCCTAGCCTCAGGGAGATGGCTTTTGCCACGATTTTGTAGTCCGTGCTGAGGAGCGAGACGGGACGCCAATTTCGTAAATCGCGGAGGTCCCCCTTCTTCGGCAATAAGGCGAGCACGGCTCGCCTGCACGAAAGAGGGAGGACCCCGCTCTGCAAAGACTCGGCCCAGACGGTGACTAGGTCTGGGCCCAGGACATCCCAGAACACGCGGTAGAACTCCACGGTCAGCCCGTCCATGCCCGGAGATTTATTGGTGGGCATGCGACGGAGGGCTTCCGAGAACTCGGCCAGAGTGAGAGGCAGCTCTAGCCGGTCTCGGTCGCCCACGCTGACCGTCGGGAGCTCCTCCCACCGCACTCTGCAAGCGTTAGGATCGGTCGGCTCCGGGGAGAAAAGGCTTGCGTAGAAGGCTCTCGCCCTCTCGCACATCTCCACCGGATCCGTGAGGGGGGTGCCATCCTCAGTCAGTAGGCAGATGATATGTTTCTTAGCCCCCCTCTTTTTTTCCAGGGCGTAGAAGAAGCGGGAGCCGCAATCCATCTCCCGAAGGAGACGGATGCGGGATCGAACAAAGGCACCCCGGGCCCGATGGTCCTCGAGGCTCCGGAGCTCCTCCCGCTTCTCCCGGCACGCTCCGCAGAGGGGTGGATCCTCGGGGCTGGCGGCCAGACGCCTCTCCAGCTCTAAGACCTCCCGTTCCAACTGCTCTATCGCTGCATCCCTCCGTCGGCTGGTGCCCCGGGTGTAGTCACGGCAGAAGAGCCGGGCGCGCACCTTCCCTACGTCCCACCACCGCCGTGCCGAGGGAAAGGCACGCCGCTGCCCTCGCCAGGCCAGCCAGAACTCCCGGAAGGACGCCACGAAGCCCGCATCCTCCAGCAAGCTGTTGTTAAAATGCCAATAGGCCGGCCCCGGCCTCTCCGCGCAGAGGGAGGCTGTCACGGTGGCTATGTGATGGTCCGAAAATGGGGCCGGCCGGATGCTGGAGGAGTGGGCTCGTGTAAGATGAAAGCGTGATAAATAAATGCGGTCCAACCGGGAGTGGCGCGACCGATGGGCCTCCACCCGGACAAAGGTGAACGTGGAAGCGTCATCCGGGTGGTGGTCGCGCCAGACGTCCACCAGGGAGTGGTGTTCGACTATCTCCTGGAGGACGGCCACGGCGGCCTGGCTCTTCTCGGTTCCCGAGCGGTCCCGTTCCTCAAGGGTGATGTTAAAGTCCCCTCCCAGGACCAGGCACTCCTGAGGATCCAAGGTGCCGAGGAAGGCGGATGCCTGCTGATAGAATTGCAGCCGCTCCGGGCTCGCTGCTGGGGCATAGATGTTGACGAGGTTGACTACGAGCCCCTCCATTTGGACCCGGAGGTGCAGCAGGCGACCCGGCACAGCCTCGGCGACCCCCAGCACCTCGGGCCGTAGGTCGGGGGAGAACAGGGTCGCCACTCCACCCGTATGAACTGTGAGGTGGCTAAAGTAGACCCTGTCCCCCCAATCCAGCCGCCAGCTGTCTTCGGCGGTCGGATCCGTATGGGTCTCCTGCAGGAAAACCACAGAGTACCTCCCCTCTCGAAGGAAGGAGAGCACCTGGGACCTGCGGAGACCCATCTTACAGCCACGGGTGTTCAATGTTGCGATGGTAAAGGGTGCCATGAGGAGGGCTGGGGGGGATCCTCGCCGGCAGGGATGCTCGTGGCTCCCGGCGGGCCGCGTAGCAGTCCGTGACCCACCCCGTAGGTGAGTAAGGAGTCACGGAAGTGGCGGACCCGCTGGTAGGCCGCGGCGCCCTGTCTCCCGGTCCTTTTTCCCTTCCCCCATGAGGGCCCTTGCGGCCCGGAGGATTTGATTAAAGTCCTCCCATCGCTGGAGGGCAAGCTGGACTTTGTTGCGGGAGCCACGGACGTCTTCTAGGAACTCCCGCAACTCCTCTCGCAGCGCATGGGGGGCTGGGGTTATGGTCTGGTTGCTTCCCAATGGGGCCCTTGGTACAGCCCCCTGGCCCAGCGGGACGGGCAGACAGGGTGCGGACCCCCGACGGGGCTCTTGATGGGTTGACCTGAATGCTGGGGCGATAGGGGGCGGCGGAGGGAGGATAGCAGCCCCTGGTGGGTCGGGACGGGCAAACACAAAGGCCATTCCCTGGGAGTCATCTGTTGGAAAGGGGAAGGAGACTGTCCCAGGGGTGGCAATAATATCTCGGGAGGTGGGCGGCAGAAGGGCAGGGGCAGGGGTAGAGATGAGATTCTGGGTCGGGAGAGGGCTCTCACCGATGCCGGGCGCAAGCTGTCTGGTGGATTTGGCAGCCACGGCATCAGGAGGTGGACTTTCTTCTGTAGGGTCCTCTCCCGGAAAGGAGGTCGAATGCTCCTCACCAGCGAGGGATGCCCCTGGTGGCTCAGGTTCCAGCCGCGTGGCACTGGCCGTCGCCTCAACTGGCTCGGTGGCTCTCAGCAGGGTGCCTTCTGCAGCCGGGTTGATGGAGGAGTCCAGGGGCTCCTCGGAGGTGGGAGCAGAAGCGACGGTTACGGGGAGGGAGTATGGGGAAAGGGGGGCTGGAAAGAAGTCGCCCAGATCGAGGCCCGCTGGCATAGGATCGTCCTCCCCCTGGGTGACCGGGGTCAGACCCAGGGCCTCGATCTCCTCATATATAGAGGGGAAATTGTTTTCCGCTACCCCAGGATTCTCCCCGCCGGCACCTGACGCGATGGTTACTTTGGGGCACACTGGGGTTTCAGATGGTGCCTCGGGGGTCTTGGAGGGGAGGGACTCCCGTGGAGGGGAGATACCGTCTTCCAGTGCTGCCACGTCTTCCCCAGCCGGCTCTGGTGGGTGGAACACACCCGTGGGTAGAGCGGAAGGCTCGGCATCGGTGCCCCCCTTCCTGGTCTTCCGGGGGGCCTCCGCATCAGATGGGAGGAGCGGAGCTCGAGCCTTCCGCTTGCCCCGCTTCCCCTGGACTAGGGCCCAGCCCTCCATGGCATCATCCGGGGGCTGGCTAGCAGGGGTTGTGTCAGGGGGCAGAGGCCATGGCTCAGGGACTCGAGGGGGTAACGGTGGGGCAGCACAAGGGAGGGAAGATTCCCCTTGGGGCGGGCCCTCTCCCATGCTTGGCGCTGTCCCTGCCGCACCCTCCTCCACAGGCCCCGCCAGATTGCAAGCAGCGGGGGCGGGGTTCTCCCGCTCGTCTGGGCATAGTGGGGGAGGTGCCCTTTGGGCCTGAGCGGGAGCAATGGTGGATTGTGAAGGAGGAGGGGCGGTTTCAGGTGCCGGGCAGCCAGGGGCGTCGGCGATGACGGGGCCGGTGCCCTGCCGGGGCTCGGGGGTCCTGGATGGCCCTTCTTCCCGGGCCAGGGGGCAGTCCCTCCGGACGTGCCCCATCGCCCGGCAGAGGTAGCACCGGGCCTCCCCGGTGGAATAATGCACCCTGTAACGGGCCCCCTGGTAGGGGACTAGGAAGGACCCCTCCAGTGCCTCTCCGTCGCGCGCCGCCGGCAGCAGTTGAAGCTGCACTTGCCGGCGGAAGGAGAGGACGTGACGGAGGGCGGGGTCTTTGCAGCCCAACGGGAGAGGGCTGATGACAGAGATGGGCTTTCCCAAGGTAGAAAGGGTGGGTAACAGGGCTGCATTGGGGAGAAAGGGAGGGACGGAGGTCAGGACCAGGCGGACGCCCAGATCCTCTAGCGGCTCTAAGGGGACGAACACGCCCCCCACCGCCAGGCCCTTCTCCACCGCCTCCTGGGCGGCGGCCTCCGATGCTAGGAAGAAGACGACCTTGCCATACATTTTGGAGGCCGCCACAATGGCCGTGGGCCCCACCACCCTCGCCAATGCCCGCACATAGGTCTCCACGTGGGGTGAGGCGGGCACCAGGAGGCAACGGACGCCGTGCTTCCTGGTCATGGTGGGAAAGGGGCCCCGGCCGCTATAGATGGTAGCGGAGGCGGTGGGCTGGAGAAATGATGTAGCGGCAGGCGGGGGGGCTGCCGCCACCTGGGCGTATGCTCTAGGGGCCGGGGGAGGGACACCTGCAGAGCTGGTGGAGGGAACAGCGGGGAGGGGCGCCCCAGCTGGAGATGGGGCCGGGGCATTGGGGGCAGCCCCTGCCATGGAGGGCCTGGTCTTTTTAGCGGGGCCCTTCCCCTTCTTCTTCCCCTGGCCCTTCCCGCCGGCTGGGAGGACTCCCCCCAAATCTGAGGGGGTGATAGACGTGGCAGCAGTGGAGGTCACCCCGGTGCCTGTCGCTGCTGGTGCCCCAGCGGGGGTGGGGACAGATGGTTTGGCAGCGGAGGTAGAAGCTTGGGGGGATGACGGAGGGGTAGGCGGGGGAGGGAGAGCTCTGGCTACTGGAGAGGTCTCACCCGTCTCATCCCCCGCCATCATGAGCAAGGAGGAAAGGGGGACACCAAAAGGAGGAGGGGAGAGGGGAAGCAGGTCGACCACTCCTCCCCGCTAGGCTGCAGGTAGGGGAGGAGGGCGCCAAAAGGGGTGGGCTGGACGGGGGGCAATCAGGGGTTAGGGGTCAGTCACCGACACAAGGTGGAAATTCCGGCTCCTCTTGGTGCACTACGGGGGCGGGGGAATTCAACAACATTGAAGGTGCAGTGAAGAGGGTTGCAACTGAAATGGGGAATTGCACAAGTGCATGGGAGGGGGCATGGGCACACGGAGCGAGGGGCTAAGCGGTCTGGGGGTAGAACAGGGAAACCAAGGGGCTAGCTTCAGAGGCTGGGGCGGGGCAAACAAACAAAGGCTGCAGAAGGAAATGGGCGGGGGGGGGGGGCAGGCGAACAAACTGAAGCTAGTAAGGGGGGCTGGAGCAAAAGAGGAGGCAAAGCAAGTGGCAAAATGGGGCAGGTAGTAAAGGGCAAAGCTGGGGGGTAGGCAGTCCGGGGGGGGCACATGTGCCCATGTGCACTTGCACAAGTCTTTTTTAGCTTGCTGCTGCTTCTGGCCCAAAGGGTGGAAATAGGGCGTGGCAAGCCAAGCAAGCAGCTGAGTCCAGAGGCAGGGGCTGAGGCAGATGGTATACAGCCAGTGGGGGTGGTGGTGGAGGGGGCAGCGGTGGTGGTAATAGTGGTGGGGGTTGGGGGGACACACAGATGGATCAGGGGGCAGCTCCACGCCACACCCCCCGTGTCCCTACAAACACAGTCAAAACCCCCACCACAAGAGCACAGTTTGGAAATTACTCAGTCTTAGGGCCCCCTCCACGGTGGTCTGCAAAGTCTCTAGGTGCTGCCCCACTGGCAGATGATCCTCTTCTTCTCCTCCTCGGGCTTCAGCAGCTCCAGGCAGCGGCCTCTGCAGCAGCAGCAGCTCCAGGAACTCCAGGTGGTCGTCCAGGCAGGCAGAATGGACCCCTCTCAGGTGGTGGTGCTGGTGGTGTTATCCACAACAGCAGTGGCTGGGGTCCCTCACTCCTCCTGTCTGGGGAGTGGGCTAGCAGCCCCCCCCCCCCGGGGCTGCAGTTGCAGCAATAGCAGCACCCAAGTGTGGGGGGTCCAGCAACCAGGTAGCAGAGAAGGGGGGTGTCTGGCCCAGCCAGGGGAGCAGCTGGAGCAGCAGGGAGAGCTTAGGGTCTAGCAGCAGCAGGAGTAGCAGCTTCCCACCTCCCTCCAAGCTAGAAGGCTATGGGAGAGCCGTGGGAGGGAGAGAGAGATTCGCTCCAGGCTAAACAAATCCCTGCTACCAGGATAAGTGAAATGGCAGCTGCTCCAGGTCAGTTAAGACACCTGGGGCCAATTAAGAACTTTCCAGAAGGCAGGGAGAAGTCTAGGTTGATTGGGACACCTGAAGCCAATCAGGCGCTGGCTGAAACTAGTTAAAAGCCTCCCAGCCAGTCAGGTGGGTGGGCATGTCAGGAGCTGTGGGAGGAAGTTGTGCTGTTGGAGAGGCTGAGTAGTACACACCATATCAGGCACAAGAAAGGAGGTCCTGAGGTAAGGGTGAAGTGGAGCTTGAGGAAGTGAGGGCTGCTGTTGGGGATGTAGCCCAGGGAATTGTACATGTCATGTTTCTAAAAGGCCAGCTACCATAGCTGATACTATTAGGGTCCCTGGGCTGGAGCCCCCACCTTTGTCCCCTGATTAATCACTGAGACTGGAGACAACAGAGACTGTGAAAGGAAGGATAACTTCTCCTCACCTCCCTCGCTGGCTTATGATGAAAATGGCTCAGTAGACTGTGACCCTTGTCTCTAGAGAGAGAAGGGTTATGTGGAGAGTCACAGTGAGCCTCTGAGGCTTGCAAAATCTGCCAGGAAATACAGGACCCACGGAGGCAAGACAGAGCTTTGTCACACTAGAGAGGTAGTGGGATCTCCTTCCTTTGAAGTTTTTAAGGTGAGGCTTGACAAAGCCCTGTCTGGGATGATTTAGTTGGGGATTGGTGCTGCTTTGAGTAGGGGGTTGGACTAGATGACCTCCTGAAGTCCCTTCCAACCCTGGTATTTTATGATTCTATGATTCTACATGCACATCAGTTGAAAATAGAAAAAGAGAGAACATTTAATACAGAAAATAGAAAGTCAGTAAAGACTATTTAACAGGGATTTGGAAATGAATGACTAATTATGTAGATTATCTGCCTGCCAGACTTCTAAAACTTCATTCTCTTTTCCTGGCACAGTGACTATTCATTGTCATTATGAATGACTATGAATTATTACCACTATGAATAACAGTAAATAGTCATTGGGCCATGGGAAAAAAGTGAGAAGGACTCTATAGTTTGGTAGTTAAGACACGCACGTAGGATGTGGGAGACTTCCGTTCAAGTTCCTGTGCCAGTGACTAGTTCTGAAAAGTGAAATAGCTTCAAAAAGAGAGAGATTGAGAAAGACCCCCCCCCAGAATATCATAGAGTCGTCCAGTAGTTATGACACAGTCCTGCAATATGAAAGATTCAAGTTTAAAACCCTTCTGCATATCAGGCAGAGGTGGGAACTGAGCTCAAGTCTCCCACATCACAAGTGACTATCCTAATCACTGGAGAAAGGTTACAAGGGCAGCTCCTCCTCTGGCTGTGATGTGAATCTAGACTTTTAAAAATTCCCAAAACAAAATGTTTGAGGTCAAATGGCATATTTCATTCAACCTAAAAGGGAATATTCATGGGGGTTTTTTTTGTTTGTTTGGCTTTGGGGGGGGCGGGTTGTGTGTGCACAATTTTTGGATTCATTTCAGCCTGAACAGATTTTTTTCCCCATTTTTATTTAAATTGACAGCAAACCAAAAAAAAAAATATTCACCCAGGTATAGGCATCAGACATTTTTGAGGCAGCTACAGATGCCTTGGAAGAGTTACACTGGGTGCATATTACCCTGAATTCTCAGTTCTTAAATGTTGCCCTTCTTTTTTCCACTGGAGAAAGGGAATAACATTTTTAAAGTGTTCCTTTCTCTTACAGACAGACACACACACACACACACACACACACGTTCTCTCACTTTCTTCTTCTTCTTTTCTACCCTTTTCCAGTGGAAAAAGATTTTATAAATGTAAGAAAAAATCGGATTTCCCACCAAAATGACATGAAAAATTTGAAAAATGTCAACATTTATCAATTTTTGTTTCAAATTTCTTTAAAAATGAAACCATATTAAATATGATTTTTCCACAAAACAATGTTACCAAAACCTCCTTTATCAATGAAAAATAATTTCACAAAAACATTTCAACCAGCTTAATTCCCCTGAGCCTTATGAGAAAATTGATCTCAACATGTTTTCCATCTTTTAAAACCCAACACCTTAAACTCTACAGTGTATAAGCCACCAAATGAGTGACATGTGGCAGTGGCCATGCTTTTGTGACAAATGTCAAATGCTTCTTATTAGGGAGTTGGGCAAGTTTAAGAAAACCTGCTGGGAAAGCAGATGATGTTGAAAAAAGAGCTTTCTAAGTTCACCACTTCTACAAGGCAAAACTGGAAAAAGTAAAATCAATAGCGAAACAAAATTGTTTAAATGGCTGCCAGTGGCCCAACTCTGTACAGTAGGCTCCAGGTAGCAGGTAGTAAACTAGCCATTTTACAAAGCCATTTTATAAATAATGAAAAAAGAATAACAACTCCAATATCTCCTGAAGAGTTTCTATGCAATGGTTATAAAGCAGAAAAATTGCTGGCAACAGCAGCGTATGAAGCATGGAAAACACATGTCAAAGAGGAAAGGTTTTATCTATATTGATTCCAAGCATACTCAAACATATTTTATACATTGTGTGAAAAACACACTTAGCATCTATATATCTATGCCCTAAATTTTGCTATTAACAAAGAAGAAGAAGAAGGACTTGTCCTCACTACCATGCTACATTGGCACCACTGCATCAATGCTCTCTTGTCAAGGAAATTACTCCACCTCAATGAGAGGCAGAAGAAATGTTGGCAGGAAAGCATCTCTTACGTCATTCAGGGTGGGTGTGTTTTTTTCACACCCGGAGTGACATAAGTTACATTGATTTAAGCAGTAGTGTAGACAAGCCCTAAGAGAGAAGTCAGAAAGCCAGCACATGTGACAGTAAGGCAGTTAAAAATGAAGTTGAGAAGCTCAAAATCCATAATTTCTGTATACATGTTTAAATTTTGGTTTATCAAACTGACAAACAATTCATTTTGAGTCAGGTCAGTATTAAACTGAATTTTGTGATAGTGGCGCATTGCCTCATGAGAGTTGTAGTTCAGGAGCCTTATGCCCGCATTCTGCCCTATGAGCAGACTACAGTTCCCATGGTGCTCATTCTGGGATGCTCTCCTAATGCTCCCTCTCCCCTTCCCTAGTCCATGCACTCTCTGTGAGAAGGAAATCTATATTTCATTATGGAACATGTAGCCTTCTGGGAATCTTGGCTCATAGAGAAAATGCAAGCCTGAACTACAGTTCCCCTACGGCAAAGCACTGATAATAGAATACAGTTTAGTTTTGAATAAGTTCAATAAACCAAAATATTTCAGTTTAGGTCAAACTACATTTAAAGATTTAATTTTGATTTTCCTGATGGTAAATCAATTTTTAAGGCAACATTGACATTTTTTCTGTGGAAAATTTTGATTTTGCTGAAATTGCATAAAAACATAAAACATAAACATAAAAATTCCTGACCAACTCTAACATGGGGTATGCAATTGATAAAAGAATCAGGCCCTGAACAAGTAAAGCACTTAATCACCTATACAACTTTAAGTATGTCAGTAGTCCCACGGATTTCAAAGGTAATTGAAGATATCAGCTAAGAGCTGGATTCTCTGCCTCTTTCTCCAATCTGTTAATATTTTAAAAAAGCTTAAATATAGTAAAATAGCATCAAGTTTCAAAATTTTGATCTTTTTCCAAATAATTCCAAAATTCATATCTGGGGTGTTGGTCTGGGCCCACTGATATTTGGTCTGGAGCCTTCAAACTCAGAGTTGATAAGTAAGTTAAATCCCTGCACAGCTACTTACACCCAGTCTACCAACATCTAAGGAGTATAAATAGATTTCAAATTGCACAAAATGAGCTAGAAGTCAGTATAAGTAGGTGTAAGGTAATAGGGCAAAGGTTGTCTTCTTCTAGTCCCTTGGCATGTAAATTCCACCAACGAAAGAGTGTGTGAGCTCTAAAAGATTTTAAATTAGAAAAATATATAATTTACACATCACTTCTCAAGTTGCCTTTCTATAGTAATAAGTAACAATTCTAAGTTGGCATGACACACAGCCTCAGGGCATCCTAAAAAGGATAATTTATATCAAGTTAAACTACCTTTAACACCTCTCCGTATTTAGCCCCTATACTACCAGAACTTTTCAGCATACTGTGGGGAGCTTTAGGTACAAGACTACCATTCATGTTATGGGAGTTGCATGGTGTCATAAATATAAAGGGAAGGGTAAACACTTTTAAATCTCTCCTGGCCAGAGGAAAAACCCCTTCACCTGTAAAGGGTTAAGAAGCTAAGATAACCTCTCTGGCACCTGACCAGAATGACCAATGAGAAGACAAGATACTTTCAAAGCTTGATGGGGGCGGGGGGGGAGGAACAAAGAGTCTTCTCTATCTATGTGATGCTTTTGCCAGGTCCAGAGCAGGAATGCAGGTCAGAACTCGTGTAAAGAGTAAGCAATCTAGTTAGCTATGCATTAGATTCTGTTTTGTTTAAATGGCTGATAAAATAAGTTGTGCTGAATGGAATGTATATTCCTGTTTTTGTGTCTTTTTGTGACTTAAGGTTTTACCTAGAGGGATTCTCTATGTTTTGAATCTGATTACCCTGTAAGGTATTTACCATCCTGATTTTACAGATGTGAATCTTTTACTTTTTCTTTAATTAAAATTCTTCTTTTAAGAACCTGATTGCTTTTTTCATTGTTCTTAAGATCCAAGGGTTTGGGACTGTGTTCACTTATGCAAATTGGTGAGGGTTTTTATCAAGCCTTCCCCAGGAAAGGGGGTGTAGTGCTGGGGGGAATACTTTGGGGGGGGAGACGTTTTCAAGAGGGCACTTCCCCTGTTCTTTGTCTAACACTTTGGTAGTGGCAGTGTTTTACCTAAGCTGGTAAGAATAAGTTTAGCAGGTCTTTCATGCAGGTCTCCACATCTGTACCCTGGAGTTCAAAGTGGGGAAGGAACCTTGACACATGGTTTGGCATGCACTGTGCATGTGGACTTAAACAACTTTCATTTAATATTAACAGGGATCATATGTCCCAACTGCAGTATACCAAAGTGAAAAATTCCCCTATAGATTTAGTTTGGTGAAAAAGAAGAGAAGACGAGGGGGAGGCAAAAAGAAAAGGAAAAAAAAAAGCAAGCGCTGTTTTATCACTCAATTCATTTCTCTGCATTCAATCATTCTCTTCAGTAACTAGTTCAGCCCCAGGCTCACCTTAGATGCACAAAAGAAAGGCAATCCCATTCAGAAGAGACCATGAGTTATTGATCTCATGCTGAACGTTACGTTCGGTTCAGCAGCACTGTCAGCTCCCTCACATGGAAAGCGTATGTTTCCCACCAACTCAGTTGCAGGATATTCAACTTGTTTGGAAATGGAGGATCCAGGGGCATGGGTCAAGGGAAGAGGCATCTCCGCTTTCATCCTGGGACTTCAGGACACATTCTGGGTCATGATGAAGGGTAAGCCTGCCAAACATTAAGTGTCTGAGCTCTGAGGATCTTGTTCACCAGAGGCGCAGACAGTTCATGTCTGCTGTTCTTTCTCATATAGTCATTAGAAAATGAGTCATAAAGCCATAATTTGCAAATGTACATTAGATGTATTTTATCCATTCCCATTAATGAACAAAGTTTTTTTTATTACCATGCTTTATGGTTCATTTATTTAGCTTAATGTCCTCATTTGCAGAAATATGCAGAGATTTGTTTTTAATCACTGAGAAGATTAAAGTCAAAATTTAAATTAAAAATGTAATTTTTTATAATCTGCTTCATTGTTAAAAGTATATACAGTGTTCCTTTATGTGTGCTGATAATTATGCATTTTACTATTCTATGTGTAGACACCCTATAGTCTCAATTAAATGTTATAACTACTTAATGAAAGGTAATAGGGATTTCTCAGTCAGTAATTATAACAATAACCTAGAATCAAAACTCTTGATCCACATTCAGACTGCATAATAAGGTAAGAAATGAAATGGTTGGCCATTATGTCTCTAAGAGACCTTTTTTGTGACAGAAGACTAAATGTGACATGATGATGATTTCCCATAAATGATGCTGTAAAAGTATGAAGCCAGTCCCTGCCCCTCATACAATATTTCATTTTTCAGATTCATCAGACCCCTGTTTTGTGGTGGTAGAGGTACCCTTCCTGTGTGAAAGAGTGGAACACACAATTTAAAAGAAGGGTAGTGATGGAGGGAAAAGAAATTTCTGAAATGATCACAGAAATAACATGCATTCAAGGAACCACAAGGGAGAAAAACAATGAAAGTGGGAGTGCATATTTTACTGCAGCTCCAGGATTTCAGTAGCTGATGCATTTACAGAAATTGGAATTAATTTGCAAACTGGATACAATTAACTTAGGCTTGAATAGAGACTGGGAATGGATGAGTCATTACACAAAGTAAAACTATTTCTCCATGTTATTTCTCCCCCCCACCCCACCCCACCCCCCACTGTTCCTCAGATATTCTTGTTAACTGCTGGAAATAGCCTACCTTGCTTGTCACCATGAAAGGTTTTCCTCCTCCTCCCTCCCCCCCCCCCCGCTGCTGGTGATGGCTTATCTTAAGTGATCACTCTCCTTACAGTTTTCAGAGTAGCAGCCGTGTTAATCTGTATTCGCAAAAAGAAAAGGAGTACTTGTGGCACCTTAGAGACTAACAAATTTATTAGAGCATAAGCTTTCGTGAGCTACAGCTCACTTGATGAAGTGAGCTGTAGCTCACGAAAGCTTATGCTCTAATAAATTTGTTAGTCTCTAAGGTGCCACAAGTACTCCTTTACTTTCTCCTTACAGTGTGTATGATAAACCCATTGTTTCATGTTCTCTGTGTGTGTATATCAATCTCCCCTCTGTTTTTTCTACCAAATGCATCCGATGAAGTGAGCTGTAGCTCACGAAACCTTATGCTCTAATAAATTTGTTAGTCTCTAAGGTGCCACAAGTACTCCTTTTCTTTTTGCGAATACAGACTAACACGGCTGCTACTCAGAAACCTGTCATACTTTTCCTGGTATGTGATTGGTCACCTAAACTATATGAAGTTGTTTCTGTCCGGAATTAGATGACTAAAACTTTTCAAATAAGAGAATGAATGCTGAATGAATGAATAATTAAGAAGGCACCTCTAATGTGACTATTTAGATGAATACTAAATACATGAGCATTATCATGTAAAATTGCAAATACTAACAAAACAACAAAAAAACTATATGATCCCACAAATTAGAGCAAGTCAAAATCCTTGATTGCGTCAATGAAAACTACAAGTCATTGCATTATTCAATCTTATCTTAAGTAAAAATTCTTCCATCAGTTCCATTAGATGAATCAAAGTAGAAATAAGTACTTGTTTCTTGTGACATGAAAATGTGGTTTCCATGCTCCAAATTCCATGCTTTCCTACCTGCTGACCATACCTATATAGTACACACAGTCAATCTACATGAAAACACACCTATATAATTGTCACAACTTCCTTCCCTACCCCAATGCCCACCTGTTTGTTTCATCCACCTTTTGTGTCTTTTTATTAATAAAGATTTAAAGCTTTTACAATGAGGCCTGGCTTTTTATTACACGTTCGTACAGGATCCAGGATAATGGGGACTCAGTCCCTGACTAGGACATCAAGACACTACCATAACATAGAACAACAAGATCAGCATTTACTTCAATGGCTCTCCAATTAAGGGGGTATTTTTAGCTAATCACACTTCAAAAATTTTTTCTATGATCTTGTCTAATTTCTTGAAATAAAAGTCATGTGAAGTGGAAAAGATATTTTAGTCTACTAAAATGCAGTATATGATATTCTATATCTGATAATATATTGTGCTACTATTCTATGGATTAAATGTGACCCTACCTTCCATCACAAACAACTATTTTCTATAAAAAGAAAAGGAGTACTTGTACTTAGAGACTAGCAAATTTATTAGAGCATAAGCTTTCATGAGCTACAGCTAACTTCCAGATATTAACACTGGTCATTATGGTATTCTGTTCAGATTTAAGTAAAGAGGAGCTAAGGAGTGAAGTCTGTGTTTTCCAGATGGATTAAGGCATGTGAAAATATGGGACTAGCTAATGGTTAAACAATAATTTCAGGGAGAGAGAGAGAGGAGTGAGAGCAGATAGGAAACAACTCCCAAAGCCAGATCTACACAGATCTAAAGCAGCAGAGAAAATAGCCTTTGAAAGGATATCTTCCAACTCACCTGTGGGCAGTGATCAGCAGACAATAGAGATAAAAAGAGGATTTTTCTCTTAGTAATGAAACAATTATATAACTAAAACAGGAGAAGAATGTCAGGGAGGATGTATAGTAAACACTCTAGTCTTCAAAAGGAAGAAATAAGAGAGGAACATATGAGGTACAAAGAAAAGACTATGTGTTATCAGACCAAAACCTTAATACTGTGTGTTTTTTCTCCTGCCCCTGCTCCTATACTGAATCATTACTCTGGGATTAGTTTAAATATTCACAAACTTTACTATCAACTTAATTCCTTGTGCCTTTCCTGAAGGCTGTACCTTTCTGATTCAGTCATTTAATTTAATTATGTCTATTTTTTCAATTCATTGTTTTACTTGCTTTTTTTGCTGTTTCTTGGAGCTTTGTTCTACTTGGAACCACCTACTATATAAAGAAAGACTCTTTTAATTGTCTGTAGGCTAGTGCCCTTTTTAATTTCAGACTCTGACCTCTTGTGTTTCAGCTAGTTACTATCTCCGATGGCTTGATGGAATCAGTTTGTTCATTCTTTTCTCGGGATCAGTCAGTCATTTGATCTTTTACAGTGCCCTCCCTGTGAACATCTTTGGTCTCTTTAAAAATCATAAAACTGAATGAAATTAAACCAAAATAAGTAACAAAAAGGCAATACCAAACAAATGCATCTTCAGAGCCAATTTAAATGTGGATAATGATGACTCACAAATTAGCATCTAATCTGTGAATAATGTGAATACCAGTGAGGTGCTAAGTCATATGGTTCTTCTGTTTCAAGGGACAGTCTTCAGCCCATAGATGTGAAGTGTATGTCGAGTAAAAGGCGTTATTGTCTCATATGTGCTGTAGTAAGAACATTCTGAGCTCTATAAGGAAGCAACAGAATCTTAAACCCAGTCAGTTGTTATGCTTCAATTGTAAGAAACTCATCACTAGAGAGTTAATGCCTGGAGAGATCATGTTACAGAAATCCTAATCAAAGGAGAATCCATGAGCTGGTGGTAAAATGGTTTCAAGTTCTTACTTTGAATGACATGAACTGCAATTAGTTCTGATCAAAAATTGCCCCTTGAGAAGAAAACATGAATCCAAGAACACAATAAATGTTTGGAAATATTTATGTGAATTCATATGCTCACACATTGTGGGTTCAGCTTCCATGAAATTTATGACTGGATTTTATTATCAAATATGTTTGCAGAAAGCATATTAAATATTGCACTTTCTAATATTCATGCAATGCAAATATGACATTTGCTGTTCATGAGCATTCATGCCATACACCACTGAGGTAACAGAAACAATACTATTTAATGTATTTGACCAATCACAGCTATGCAACAAAGTTTAAACAATGAACAATAATCCATAGAGCTAAAACAATAAATACATAAAACTAATACATTCAAGAAAGTAATTGTTTGCTGACATTCTGCTACCCCAAAACATGAAATTAGCTGAATAAATAATTTATTATGAATTATTTCCTCAATTCTAATAACAGTCCTGTCTTGTCAGAATTCAGCCTGGGAAAATTACCTGGACTAATAGGATTTGATACACCTCATTGAATTCCCTTTTAGTTTCTTATTCCAACCTTCCCATCTTTTCCCCAGCTATAGAGGGTTAGACTGGGTCTTTTTGATCATTTGACTACACATTCTCTAAAAATCATTAGATTGCTATCTGATAAACATTTCATTTTTCTGCAAGATTTTAACGGTGACCCAGACACCAGAGTTGCACACAACAAATAACTGCATCACTAGTGTATTACTGACCAACAGAATACATTCACAGGCATATACACAAAACAGTGTTGTGTTATCAGTATAGGAGTGACTGTATTAATGTGATGATATAATAGTAGTTCTGGGGTGATTATTCTAATACCTGTGGTATGCCCTCAAGCATACCCAGTGTGGACTAGATATTTTTAGACTAGATATTTTAAGCACAATCATGCTGGCTTACACAATCATTAAATATATCTGTGACCTGTTTTGACAAAGCCTTACTTTGAGAACTTAATACAGACCAATACATTAATATTTCTTAAAGAAAACAAAAGGAATAAAAAAGTTTACTGAAAATGAAGAAAATTATAGTTCACTACAAAAACTAAACCCCCTCAGATTTCTTTCCCGATTTCCGACTTACACCAGCATCGCTGCATCAAATTGTCATCCATATGTTAATTAACTCAACCTTTGCCAAAATAAATTCTGTGTTTTATTTATTCACCCCCAGGGCAAAATCTCAGTGAGTGCCTAGAGACCACAGTCAGGATGAGGACCCCTCTGTGCTAGGTGCAGTACACACAT
Source organism: Dermochelys coriacea (assembly GCF_009764565.3). Lineage (NCBI taxonomy): Eukaryota > Metazoa > Chordata > Testudines > Dermochelyidae > Dermochelys > Dermochelys coriacea. The sequence goes on from NC_050068.2 coordinate 104,530,265, forward strand.
GAAATACTTACACATACTGAAGAGTTTGCCGGATTTATTTTCATACTGTACTGCAAACGTGGGAAGTTTTGAAATGGCACTGTCTGAAGAACATGTAAATACAAAAATGTCTCTGACACAGCCACCTCAAGTGCATAGTTCCTATTTTTCCATTTACAAAGGGTCACTGATTAGTTACCCCGGTGCAGGTTTTGCCATGGTTTAAAGTCCTTTCTTGTAATTCTGCCAAATCAATGACAGGACCAGCCTTGTAGATACATTTTTGTGTGGTGCGATATAAAGAGGTGTTTCTGAAATCCACATTAATTATTTCCAATACTACCTCTTTGTTCACCAGTTCAGTAAATCTACTGTACTGAAGGAGCTCAAGCAAATTAATCATGTCCCTTACGAGTTATACACTATACTTTTAAATGACTCATAATCCTATCTCATTTGCTTCCATCCAAAACATTTCTCCCAACTGTAGTCAGTCTTTTAAGTCAGTAGATCTGAATATTCCCTTGATCATTTCTTAAATACTTCAAGAAAAATACATTAAGCCACTTCTGTTACTTCCTTACCCTTAGTGAGTTATCAAAAATCTCTACCAGGGCTTTTCTGTTTCCCTGAATATTCCACAGTGCAATTTATCTGAGCTCAGTGCTTTGTCATCCTTTAATTATTCTAATTTTATAAGCATTTTATATGATCTGGAGCTCATAAAACTCCTGTTGTATTTCACTTTCCCAGAAAATATATTCCAGACTTTGGGTTATGCCCTACAGCTGCTCTCATGAACACTGAGGCAAAGAATTCATTCATGCTAAATTACCTTCTAGAGATGTGCAGAGTTAGTCATACCACTCAGAAGAACTCCAACATTCATAATTCTGCCAGTTCTCCAAAATATGCTAAATTGCTGAATCAACTTCTTTGTCAATATATTTTGAAGTCATGGAAAAAGCAGTCAAACTTGATCCAAGGCTGGTTTTGAGTACAGATTCTAATATTTTGCACAGCTCTACCTGTGGCTGTCAAACTTTAGCACAACCACTTTATCATGACTATCTGTTCATTTTCACTCATAACCAAGGTCCTATAAAACTGAATACAAATTAAATAACCTCAATGAGTCATGAGGAAGTTACTGGAGAAACTCTATTATCACCATTGCAAGTATCCAAATCTTCATCCCTCCAAAAACCCCATCCAGTATTTACTGTGGTGTTCCGTGCCTGATAGGATTAGCCACTGGAGCCAGTGGCTATTGACCCTGCCATGTAACAGCATTAACAGCCTTTTGTAATCCCAACCCGTCTCAACTAATGGGAGCCAAGAAATTAAACCCAATCTCTTACTAGAACTCCTGTGTGTGTCACCTTCTTATTAATGGTGCTGGGACAGTTTTTGGAGTGGGGGAGCTGAGCTGCACATACACCCCTTATCCCTGTCCATGCCCCTTACCGCCCCCTACAGCTGGGTTTGGGTGGCCGGGACCCTGGGGCCAGCGGCCATGTGGGACCTTGCATGTGGGGCTGGCAGCAGGGACCCTGGGTAGTGGGGGCACGGGGACACTGGGTGCAAAACCTGGGGGCTCTGCAGCAGCCCCCGCACTCCTTCTTCCTGCACCTACGTCTCTTATTACCTCTCCTCCTGCCCACTGTTAAAATGGTAAATTTGCTAACAAATCTCCAACATGTGCTCAGTCTTCTCCCTGCTTCTGAATCAACCTGCAATCCTCCTCATTGTATATAACAGAACCACATTTTAATCCCAAATTACTGAAACTTGAACAAACAAACAAACAGAAAAATCACAGGAAGGAAAAATCCATGGTTTTCACAATAATGTACTCAGATGGGCCATACCTGGAACATCCATACCTAAAGTGTCATGGAAAACACTTCTATATAAGAGAGAGGACTTGTGCTACAGAGCAAAATAATTTATTAATATCACCCCTTTTCACGTAGGAGATAATAAAAATATAAGAAGCAAAGGGTAAATAAAAAGAAGATAATGGACAGTGCCAACATTTATTCCAAACTACAGAATATGTAGAAACAATACAAGTGGCTTATAAAACAAAAAAAAGAGCCTACTGGGGGCGGGGGGGGACTTGTTCTGATGTTAGTTTTCCTCTGCTCAGTGCTTTGCCTGGTTTTCATACCTGGAGCTTTGCCTTAAACAAAACTAAAAGAAAGAATTAACATATTGCTTAATGACATACATAGTTCACTATATACTAGTGAGGACAATTTATATAATCCTATTATTCTTATGGGACCATTAAAATGCTTATAAAGTAATAGAAGAATGGAGGGAGGAATTATTTCACATAAAAATAGCCCCAAACTTAAAAAGAAAAACCTTTGATGTAAGCTTCTGTGATATAATCAGCCTATTCATATGGTAGTGGATGGATTAGAGAGGAAAAGGTTAGCTTTTAAATATTAAATAACAGGGCTTTATATGAAGTGTGTGATCATGGGGTTCACACACTTTTAAAACCACACCTGCAATTTTTCCATGACTACAGGTGAGGCAAATCCTGTTCAGCAATAAGGCCAGTTAATTCCATGCTGAATCAGTTGCCCATACATTTAATGGTACTAAAGATTTATTTTTACAGCTCAGCTGCAGAACCATGTGGGTAGAAGCAGGAGTCAGTTAAGTTGAGTGGGAGCCTGCAGCTCTCTCCCTACTCACCTTCCCTAAGGTTGCTGACTAGGTGGCCCAATTTTCCCTCTTTTCATCTCTCTAGCTGCATCTATTTGCTATTCAAAGACTATGTCCTGTCTCTGCTACTCTCATCTGCTGCCACCTGACAGAACCACTCTTCTGCCTGGCTCCTTCTACTGTTGCTGCCTGTGTCTGGGTAAGAGACAGGTGGTAACATTCAGCTAGAGGAGGCAAAAAAGATACCAAAAGGGAATGCAATTTTTTTCCCCCTTGGTGCAAGGTATAGGCAATCCCGCTAACCAGAAGGAAGCAGAATAGGATGCAAAAGTAGAAAGTGGATGTGGCTCAGGATGGAAAAGGGAAACTAAAGATGAAAAATAAGGGTAAGGAATGAAAACAGAGGGGCAAACTGTGATGGGAGAGAAGAGGAAACAACCCAGGCTGTGGAGCCTCTCCACCTGGCCCAAATTAATCCCCTCTCATCTATAAGACTATGGAAGAAAATATTGCCATTCCCTCCAAAATCATGATTAACCTGCTGAAAGGAAATCTTTTCAAATTCTTCTCCCACCAAGGCGATCCTCACTTACTTACTAAAAAAATGAAATAAAAAAGGCAAATAGTCATATTATCCAAGGAGAAAGAGTAAAGTAGAAAAGGAGATTTAAAAAAAAAAAAGTATAGAGAAGCCAGTCAAACTTGAGAAAGTCCATAGAATCATAGGACTGGACGGGACCTCAAGAGGTCATCTAGTCCAGTCCCCTGCAATTGTGGCAGGACTAACTATCTAGGCCATCCCTGACAGATGTTTGTCCAACCTGCTCTTAAAAATCTCCAATGATGGAGATTCCTCAACCTCCCGAGGCAATTTATTCCAATGCTTAACCACCCTGACAGTTAGGAAGTTTTTCCTAATGTCCAACCTTAACCTCCCTTACACTCTTACACTTAAGCCCATTGTTTCTTGTCCTATCCTCAGAAGTTAAGAAAACCATTTTTTCTTCCTCTTCCTTCTATCAACTTTTTACATACTTGAAAACTGTTATCATGTCCCCTCTGAGTCTTCTCTTCTCCAGACTAAACAAACCCATTTTTTTCAATCCTCCCCCATAGGTCATGTTTTCTAGACCTTTAATCATTTTTGTTGCTCTTCTCTGGACTCTCTCCAATTTGTTCACATCCTTTCTGAAAAATGGCACCCAGAACTGAACCCAATACTCCAGCTGAGGCCTAATCAGAGTGAAAGAATTACTTCTCATGTCTTGCTTACCACACTCCTGCTAATAACAGCACAGAATGATATTTGCTTCTTTTTGCAAAAGTGTTACACTGTTGACTTATATTTAGCTTGTGGTCCACTATGACCTCCAGATCCCTTTCCGCAATACTCGTTCCTAGGCAGGCATTTCTTATTTTGTATGGTTTCAGAGTAGCAGCCGTGTTAGTCTGTATTCGCAAAAAGAAAAGGAGTACTTGTGGCACCTTAGAGATTAACAAATTTATGAGAGCATAAGCTTTCGTGAGCTACAGCTCACTTCATCGGATGCATTTGGTGGAAAAAACAGAGGGGAGATTGATATACACACACAGAGAACATGAAACAATGGGTTTATCATACACACTGTAAGGAGAGTGATCACTTAAGATAAGCCATCACCAGCAGCAGGGGGGGGAAAGGAGGAAAACCTTTCATGGTGACAAGCAAGGTAGGCTATTTGCAGCAGTTAACAAGAATATCTGAGGAACAGTGGGGGGTGGGGTGGGGTAAGGGGGAGAAATAACATGGGGAAATAGTTTTACTTTGTGTAATGACTCATCCATTCCCAGTCTCTATTCAAGCCTAAGTTAATTGTATCCAGTTTGCAAATTAATTCCAATTCAGCAGTCTCTCGTTGGAGTCTGTTTTTGAAGCTTTTTTGTTGAAGGATAGCCACTCTTAGGTCTGTAATCGAGTGACCAGAGAGATTGAAGTGTTCTCCAACTGGTTTTTGAATGTTATAATTCTTGACGTCTGATTTGTGTCCATTCATTCTTTTACGTAGAGACTGTCCAGTTTGACCAATGTACATGGTAGAGGGGCATTGCTGGCACATGATGGCATATATCACATTGGTAGATGCGCAGGTGAACGAGCCTCTGATAGTGTGGCTGATGGGATTAGGCTCTATGATGATGTCCCCTGAATAGATATGTGGACAGAGTTGGCAACGGGCTTTGTTGCAAGGATAGGTTCCTGGGTTAGTGGTTCTGTTGTGTAGTGTGTGGTTGCTGGTGAGTATTTGCTTCAGATTGGGGGGCTGTCTGTAAGCAAGGACTGGTCTGTCTCCCATGATCTGTGAGAGTGATGGGTCGCCCTTCAGGATAGGTTGTAGATCCTTGATGATGCGTTGGAGAGGTTTTAGTTGGGGGCTGAAGGTGATGGCTAGTGGCGTTCTGTTATTTTCTTTGTTGGGCCTGTCCTGTAGTAGGTGACTTCTGGGTACTCTTCTGTCTCTGTCAATCTGTTTCTTCACTTCAGCAGGTGGGTATTGTAGTTGTAGGAATGCATGATAGAGATCTTGTAGGTGTTTGTCTCTGTCTGAGGGGTTGGAGCAAATGCGGTTATATCGTAGAGCTTGGCTGTAGACAATGGATCGTGTGGTATTATCTGGATGAAAGCTAGAGGCATGTAGGTAGGAATAGCGGTCAGTAGGTTTCCGATATAGGGTGGTGTTTATGTGACCATCGCTTATTTGCACCGTAGTGTCCAGGAAGTGGATCTCTTGTGTGGACTGGTCCAGGCTGAGGTTGATGGTGGGATGGAAATTGTTGAAATCACGGTGGAATTCCTCAAGGGCTTCTTTTCCATGGGTCCAGATGATGAAGAGTCATCAATGTAGTGCAAGTAGAGTAGGGGCATTAGGAGACGAGAGCTGAGGAAGCGTTGTTCTAAGTCAGCCATAAAAATGTTGGCATACTGTGGGGTTATGCGGGTACCCATCGCAGTGCCACTGACTTGAAGGTATACATTGTCCCCAAATGTGAAATAGTTATGGGTGAGGACAAAGTCACAAAGTTCAGCCACCACGTTAGCCGTGACATTATCGGGGATACTGTTCCTGATGGCTTGTAGCCCATCTTTGTGTGGAATGTTGGTGTAGAGGGCTTCTACATCCATAGGGGCTAGGAAGGTGTTTTAGGAAGATCACCAATAGACTGTAGTTTCCTCAGGAAGTCAGTGGTGTCTCGAAGATAGCTGGGAGTGCTGGTAATGTAGGGCCTGAGGAGGAAGTCTACATAGCCAGACAATCCTGCTGTCAGGGTGCCAATGCCTTTTTGTATGTGTGCAACTGATTGTTCCTTTCTACATGGAGTGTTTTGCATTTGTCCTTATTGAATTTCATCCTTTTTACTTCAGACCATTACTCCAGTTTGTCCAGATCATTTTGAATTTTAATCCTATCCTCCAAAGTACTTGCAACCCCTTCCAGCTTGGTTTCATCTGCAAACTTTATAAGTGTATTCTGTATGCCATTATCTAAATAATTGATGAAGACATTGAACAGAACTGGACCCAGATCTGATCCTTGTGGGACCCCAGTCATTATGCCCTTCCAGCCTGATTGTGAACCACTGATAACTACTATATGGGAATGGTTTTCCAACCAGTTTTACACCCACCTTATTGTAGCTCCCTCTAGGTTGCATTTCCCTAGTTTGAGAAGGTCATGTGAGACAGTATCAAAAGCTTTACTAAAGTCAAGATATACCATGTCTACCGCTTCCCCCCCCATCCACAAGGCTTGTTACCCTATCAAGGAAAGCTATCATGTTGGTTTGACATGATTTGTTTTTGACAAATCCATGCTGACTGTTACTTATTACCTTATTATCTTCTAGATGTTTGCAATTGATCACTTACTTACGTGCTCCATTATCTTTCCAGGAACAGAAGTTAAGCTGACTGGTCTGTAATTTCCTGGGTTGTCCTTATTTCCCTTTGTATAGATGAGCACTACATTTTCCCTTTTCCAGTCTTCTGTGCCCTGCTGGCTATGTTATTGTCCCAACAGGTGTCTGGGTAGTTGAAGTGCCCCATCACCACCAAGTCCTGTGCTTTGGATGATTTTGTTAGCTATTTAAAAAAAGCCTCATCCACCTCTTCTTCCTGGTTAGGTGGTCTGTAGTAGACCCCTACTATGACATCACCCTTGTTTTTTAGCCCTTTTATCCTTACCCAGAGACTTTCAATAAGTCTGTTTCCTATTTTCATAAATGATCTGGAGGATGGTGTGGATTGCACTCTCAGCAAATTTGCGGATGATACTAAACTGGGAGGAGTGGTAGATACGCTGGAGGGGAGGGATAGGATACAGAAGGACCTAGACAAATTGGAAGATTGGGCCAAAAGAAATCTAATGAGGTTCAATAAGGATAAATGCAGGGTCCTGCACTTAGGATGGAAGAATCCAATGCACCGCTACAGACTAGGGACCGAATGGCTCGGCAGCAGTTCTGCCGACCTAGGGGTGACAGTGGACGAGAAGCTGGATATGAGTCAGCAGTGTGCCCTTGTTGCCAAGAAGGCCAATGGCATTTTGGGTTGTATAAGTAGGGGCATAGCGAGCAGATCGAGGGACGTGATCGTTCCCCTCTATTCGACACTGGTGAGGCCTCATCTGGAGTACTGTGTCCAGTTTTGGGCCCCACACTACAGGAAGGATGTGGATAAATTGGAAAGAGTACAACGAAGGGCAACAAAAATGATTAGGGGTCTAGAGCACATGACTTATGAGGAGAGGCTGAGGGAGCTGGGATTGTTTAGTCTGCAGAAGAGAAGAATGAGGGGGGATTTGATAGCTGCTTTCAACTACCTGAAAGGGGGTTTCAAAGAGGATGGCTCTAGACTGTTCTCAATGGTAGCAGATGACAGAACGAGGAGTAATGGTCTCAAGTTGCAATGGGGGAGGTTTAGATTGGATATTAGGAAAAACTTTTTCACTAAGAGGGTGGTGAAACACTGGAATGCGTTACCTAGGGAGGTGGTAGAATCTCCTTCCTTAGAGGTTTTTAAGGTCAGGCTTGACAAAGCCCTGGCTGGGATGATTTAACTGGGACTTGGTCCTGCTTTGAGCAGGGGGTTGGACTAGATGACCTTCTGGGGTCCCTTCCAACCCTGATATTCTATGATTCTATGATTCTATGATTCTATTACACGTGTAACTCAAAATTCCACCTTCAGTGGAGTACACAATTTTACAAAAGTATTTGTTTTCCTACCATGATGAAGAAAAAGGGGAAAGAAACATAATGAGAACACTTAAAGTCTTACAGTAGTTTGTTCCTCTTCAGAGTACATCTAGTTCAAGGGACTGGAGTAGATAATCTATTTAGGCCCCTTCCAGTCTTATATTTCTATTATTTCTATTTCCCCCAATGCATTATTATTCATAAAGCACCATACACTGAGATGGGCCAACGCTGAAAAGTTTGGGTCCAAACCCAGTTTGAGAGTCTCCAATTTGGCAGGAGATGATCAGAGATGAATGGAAAGAAATAATCCAGTCCATAAGCACACACCACAATTTTTACAAACACACAATAGGCAGGATCCCTACATCAAGGAGATTACCATCTCAAAGCCCAACCTATAGCCTAATGAGATCAACTGGAGTTTTTCCATTGACTCCAGTAGATTCTGTGTCAGTCCCTAATGAATGAATCACAAAGGTCACATTTCCCTCTGTAATTTGTTAACTAATGAATGGTTGGGGACCCACCCCCAACGACAATATGTGGCAAATCTTCAGCTGAGGATCTGAATGAAGGGAAAATAAATTGACAAATAAAGTGGTAGGATGGAATCTCACTTGGTAAAATGAGTATTTCTTTTACTTTGTCCAAGAATTTGGCTTCTGTAAATTTTGTTATGAATGTCCATATAACTACCTTTTTTTAAAAAAAAAAAAAGGTTCAAAGAAAATATAGGACCAAACCTAAATTATTTTTCTTAAGACTCTTTTTGTTATTATAAAGCTGGTCAGAAAATGGAATTTCCATCTCATAGGAATTTCCAACATTTGAAAATGGTTTATTCTTAATTGCGAGGAAAAGAAATTTCAAAATATTGCACAGAATGGAAGTGCTGAAATATTTCAATCTGGAAACTCTGAAATGACCTTATCAAAACATTTTGTTTCAATAACATCAAAACATAACAATATAAAATACAATATTAAAAATATAATTAAAAATTATACCATAATACAAAAGTAAAAAAGAAATGAGAAATTCAAAACAAAAGATATTCCATTTAATTTTCAATAGTTTCAAAAATTTTATAGAAAATGTTGAAATTGACACATTGTCACAAAACATTTCCATTTTGTTGAAACAGAATTATCCAATTGAAAAGTATTCCTTCAAGAAATGTACACCACCCCTAGTGACTTAGCACCGTTTGCTAGTGTTACAAATTCATTTTTGAACAACTGTGCCATAAGGATTCTCATTAGCTTTAATTTTTGTTTTTAAAATAACATTTAAAAATAGAATAAGGCAAAATTATAGTGTATATAGCGTAGTAAGTCATTAAATTGTTTATGAGCCCTCTAGTGGTACTCACAGTGTTCTGTGTTTTTAGAAGCTGCAAGAAACCAGCGTGTATGCAGTTAGTCCTTCGATATTTTTATATATTTAGTAAACACAATTATTTGGGACTCAGCTATGCCCATGTGGTTTCCTCATGTTGTTTTTATTTATTAAAAAGCAAAAGGCATTAAAAAACAGATTTTGTTTTTGTTATTTCAAACCACATCAAATATCCTATTACTCCTTTCTAGAACTCAGATTAGTTCACAGTTTCTCCCATAGTGCTCCCAGAGGGCAATAACTGGCCAAAAATAAACATATTATTTATAACCACACTGTATACAGAGCATCATCACTGGTCATAGGCAGCACATCTTGCTTTGCATGGGATCTGAGTTCTAGTGCAAATCGAATGGGCCTTGGAACACAGCATGACCCTTTCAACTTTGTAAATGAAAGTCTGGTCTCCTCCTCCGTAAAGGTGGCTGCCAAATTTCATGGTTTCCATTGGGGCTGAATCCAGGATGTTCTCAAAGAAGAAACATGTTCAGAGGGGCCAGGTGAAAGTGAAGCTGCAGGGATGGGACTGTAGGGATTAACAGAGAGGAAAAGTGATAAAAAAAAACACAACACAAAACTACAGAGAAACAGAGGAATTTGGGAAGCAGGAAAAAGACTGATGGGAATGTGGGGAGCAGGAGCCAGACTGAAGGAGGTTCAGAGAAATGTGGTGCAGCAGAGAAGATGGGTAGGAGACTGAGAAGGAATTGAGGGTCAAGGGAACAGAGATAGTAGGTAAGAGACAAAAGACTGGGTGAGCATTGAGACAGGTTGAAAGTTGAGTACCTAGATATCCTGCCTAGACAGAGAGGGTGACAGAATGGCAGCTCACCACACTTGGAGGGCTAAGAGAGGGAAAGATCCCCTTTAAAAAAATGTCCTTTGAAACTATGATGATGTCACAATTTCAAGATAATCATCCCTTTGACCACTTCCTTGGTGTGCTGCAGGAATGCCTATTCAGGTCTCAGGCCTTTAGTCTTCACCTATCTATGGGCAGGTACCAATGTCCCTCGTCTTTCCAGGTCAGGGTTTTAGGTTGCAGTTCCCTGCAGTTAATTATGATTCTTCCCAGCAAGCAGATCTGAGTGAGTCCAGTCCCCAAGCTGTGCTCTCTCTCCAAGAGCTATGAACAATGTATTCCAGCAGATAAGTTAACACACAGCTCTTCCAAAGCAGAGTACATTTATTCAGGATAAAAGCATACAGAGAAAACTTATAAAACAAAAAAAAAGGGGGGAGGGGGAAGGATTTGTGCACACATTAAACATACCAGAAATAGCCCATCTTCTGCATGGGGTCCTGGTAGGCCAAGTCCTTTCCATTTTTCAGCAAGACTTGGGACTTCCCCTTGGACAAAAGGTCATGTTCATTTGCTAAATCAGAAAGAAAGCACTGAGAGTGTTTAAATTCAACCTTTATATCTCCCAAACCTTTCCCTCTTAGCCCCTTAAAAACTGGTAAAACTCATTCATATTCCCCAGGTGATCAGGCTTCAAAGGCTGGGTATCAACATAAGATTTTGCATTAACCTCAGAATTTAGCATTAATCACCCCCCTAGTGATTCCAGTCATTCTGCAGGAACCCCCACTCCCCAGTGGGCAAGGAACACACAAATACACATCACCTATATCGGTTCAAAGGGGTATGAATATTGCACAGCTCATATTGTCAGGCCCATGTCATTTTGATTGTTTTTGGTTTTGAGGTTTTCACACTTTAGAGATAAAATACTATATGGTCCCCACAGATATTGCATATGGTTGCAATATCTGTTACATGTGGATCTTAAATTTTCCCAGTAGTGAAAATACTTATGCCCAGCAATGTACTTTATAGAAATATCCTGCAGTTTCTTATCACTATTGGTAGGTAATATATTTGATGTTACAACAATATGAATAAAAATTATTATAGTATTTGATATTGTTTGAAATAAGAAACATTGACTCTTCTCTATCCTTACTTTTAAGATAATTATTAGAGCTGTCAATTAATCGCAGTCAACTCAAGCAATTAACACAAAACAAATTAATTAGATTAAAAAACTAGTCATGGTTAATTGCAGTTTTAATCATACTGTTAAACATGTAATAGGATACCAATTTAAACTTCTTATAAATATTTTGAATGTTTTTTCTACATTTTCAAATATATAGATTTCAGTCACAACACAGAATACAGTGTGCGCACTTTGTATTTTTATTACAAATATTTGCACTGTAAAAAAACAAAAACAAAATACATTGTATTTCAGTTCACCTCATACAAGTACTGTTGTGCAAACTCTTTATTATGAAAGTGCAACTTACAAATATAGAAATTTGTTTTGTATATCTGCACTCAAAAATAAAACAAACTTTTTTTAAACTTTTTTTTGTCAAACTTTAGAGCCTATGAGTCCATTCAGTCTTCCTTCTTGTTTAGCCAATCGCTAATGCAAACAAGTTTGTTTACATTTGCGGGACATACTGCTGCCTGCTTTTTATTTACAGTGTCACCTGAAAGTGAGAACAGGTGTTTGCATGGCACTGTTGTAGCTGGCATTGCAAAGTATTTATGTGACAGATATGCTAAACATTTGTACACTCCTGCATGCTATGAATTCACTGTACACTTTGTATTCTGTGTTGTAATTGAAATCAATATATTTGAAAATGTAGAAAAACATCCAAAAATATGTATAATAAATTTAAATTGGTATTCTATTATTGTTTAACTGTGTGATTAAAACTGTGATGAATCATAACTATTTTTATTCTCATGAATAATTGTAATTATTTTAAAATTGTTTGACAGCCCTTATAATTATGAATATAACAATAACAACCAATATCATTTATGCAAATTTCAAAATTATGCTATACTCGAGACAAATAAGAAGAGAAATCCTCTGCTCCCAAAAGCATACATAGCTAATGTTCTTGTCCATCATGCCCTCCTAGCTTATTGTCAGCAGAGTGTAAATCATACAGAAGAGAATGCAGGTTTGAAGCTTAAGGCCTAATTCTGATTCTATCCGCATTAGATGCAAAACTGCCATTTACCTAGGCAAGAGAAGGATTGGGTCCTCCTCCTACAGTTAGATATAGGCACTATCCTATAAACCTTACTCATATGAATAATCCTACTGAATTCAAAAGGAGTACTTTCAAAATTGAAAACATCTCATAAGTAATAATTGTAGAATCATATTCTTTTTTTTAAAAAATGATTTTAAAATGTAGAGAGCTTGGAGTCTCGACACAGTGACTAGTTTTGAAACACTAAGAAAGAATAGAAAGAGAAGAAGAACTTTTAAATCATTTCCCAGGATAATTGGAATATTCTTTATAAATATGATGTTCTTTTCTATTCTCACTACACTCTTAGAATTGTGCTGTAAGTGAATTTATTCAGATGCCAGTATCTGTTCTTGTTGTCGTCTTTGTCATGAGAACGAGATATCATATTTCTGAAGCCTGATCTATCATGTTCTAATTCTCTGCCAAATACAGTAGCATGAGAACAGAAAGTGGAGAAGTGTAAATCCATTTTCATAAAAAAAGATTGTAAATGAGAAAAAAATGGCAAAATTAATCCATTCTGATGACAACTTTAGGACTGTAATGAGAACTGAAAATGGCACAAAATTCACCCAGTCCGTGATAAAGATAATAATGAGAATAAGAAGTTCTATAAAAGGAGACAATTCTCATGAGACTTAAGATTCTATTGGCATGGCCTTCATCAGTTGCCCTAATACAGAAGAGGATCCTTGAAGTTTTGTTGTCTTTTTTAAAATAAATAAAGGAACAGCCACTTCAGTGTCTGCAAATTATGGTTTTCCAATATTTAGGGATCTGCCAGCATTTCCAGTATAAACCAATAATCCAGTGATATATGATGCATCCAAACATTTCCTACAGCATTACATTTCATACAAAGTGTCTATTTGGGAGAGATGTTTCCAGAAACTACAACCGAAAAATTGGCTAAATTTGAGCAGCTGGAATGCAAAAACCAGCAGCAGCAGCAGCCATCAGAAGTTTCGAAGCATTGTTATACACATATGATTTATAAAATCCCTGTTTTTCTTTTTTTAATGATGCTTTGCAGAACAGTGAAAATACTGTGTTCAATCCTCATATGAGCCAGAACTGTGCTCTTTGCACCCAAGGACAGAGACAATGTGACTTTATGCCACCTCCCCAAACTTAGAACCAGCCATTGACCATGTGGGTCCCTGGGCAAGCTGAGGTGATTTAAGGGATTCTCTAATTTGTACCAGTATGGAGAAGAGGGGAAGGGTTTATGTCATTGTAGTTCACTAGAACAGCACCAGAGCAGCACAAAAAGGGATTAGCAAGGGCAGAGTCTGGCTCTAGACTTTAAAAATATCTGGAAAAAATCCACAAACAAGTCCAAATACGGGTTAAAAAAATCCATTTGCAAAATAAATGGTAATATTTGTTATTCCTGGAAGTGTTAAAATTTAGAGGCCAAAGATTTAATGCACTTTCTTCAGTTCTTACAAAATGCATATGTGTATTATTATTTGTAATGACAGTAGTGCCTAGGAGTTCCAGTCATGAACCAAGGCCCCATTGTGCTTGGCGTTGGAAGCAGGAGGAGAGAAGAGTTGGAAGGGAGAGGAGTTGGAAGCAGCAGGAATGGGAGTGAAGAAGCCCAACACTAAACAAAAAGATGGTTCCTGGCCCAAAGAATTTACAGTTTAAGTATGAGACAAGAGACAACAGATGAATACAGAAAAACAATGAGGAAAATGAGACAACATTGGTTAGCATGACTGTCTGTGGTGGTACACACCTGCAGCCTCACCAAGGTCAAGCTAGATGTGGGCATCACAGAAAAAGAGTTTTAAGGATGATTTTGAAGAAGGATAAGGAGTTAGATGTGCAGGTGCTTATGGGATATACTATATATTCCTACTATATACTATATCCTGGGATATACCACACACACACACACACACACACACCTACTATATATGAGGGACAGTATGAAGAAATCATGATGGTGCTTGCTTGAAAATTTAGCAAGTGGACAGTGGAGGCTGGCATCATGGGCTGAAACAGGAGTTGACGTCTCAATAGTAAATGTGAGATAACAGGTAGGGTGGGATAGGTTATGAACGGCCTTAAAAGGAAAGACAAGCAGCTTATGTCTGATGCAATGGAGAAGAGGGAGACAGTAGAGGGATTCAAAGAGAGGGTTGACATGGTGAAAATGATGGATTAAAAATATAATTTTATCAGCAGCAGAAACGGATGTTGCAGTAATTGACAGAAGGATCAGGAGAGCCTGGATTACGGTTTTGGTTGTGTAGATAGATAAGAAAGCCTGTATCAGAGAGATATCACGTAGAAATAATTTTCAAGATTTAGATATAGCCTGGATGTGACAATCTGGAGAGAGGCCCAAGTCAAAAATGATGCCCAGGTTACAAGTCTGAGTGACAGTCAGGATGATGATGTTATCCAGAGACAGGGCATGAGGGAGAGGGAGCTGATGCATGATCCTGTAAGACACCAGATAATGTCCAGAGATGGGGAACTCAGAAACAGAGAGATCAGAGAAAGAGCAGTGCTTGGTGAAGACCAACACAAGTGAATGGCGCTTCTGAAGACCAAAGCAAGTGTATGGTCCTTTCGGTGTGTGAGAGAATTGAACCAAGACTGCTGGTCAAATGAAGACAAGAGGGTAAGGAATCATGGGCCTTCAACATAGAAGCTAAAGTCAGAGAAGATGAATGTGAGAGATTATGAGGGGAAGAAAGAGAGAGAGAGAGCGAGAGAGAGAGAGAGAAAGAGAGCCAGGAGTCAAAATCAGAGAAGAATGCCAATAGTGAGGAATTGGGTAGACAGTAGATGACAGCAACATGGAGGGGCAGAGGAGAGAACAGTTGGAAGAGGGAAGAGTTGGAAGCAGCAGGAATGGGAGAGAAGAAGCCCAACACCCCCACCTGGTCTGATAGGGCAGGGAGTGTAAGAAAAGAAGAGACCTCCAGAAGAGACAGCAGCTGCAGACAGTGTCAGATGAAGGACTCCAGGTTTCTGTGAGATATAAACAGGCAATGAATGGTTCTGATCTTTTTAGAAATGGAGTGGGTATTCTAGAAACAGCAAGAAAAGGGGAGAAAGAGGAGGGACATGAGGTTAGGAAGGGTGATATGAAAGGTGTGGGAAGAAGGCAGGGGGATTTAAAGTTGGGGCAAATGTCACCAGAAGAGAGGAGGCAAAGAAAGAAAACTTGCCCGTTTCTGGCCCAGTTCTTTTGGCCAGGGATTTATAAGGAGACAGCTAACTTTTGTGCTTCCTTCACCAACTACCAAAAGGTTATACCAAAGAGTACAGCACATGCACCCTTAGTTCCCCTGCCTTTAGAAAACACACCTTTCAAAAGGGTAGGGTTTGACACTGGGATTTTTTTTTAAAAAAAATTCATTTCAGCTACCAAAAATTGATGTAACTCTACTAGACATGCAAGTGTGATAGACTGAGAAACCTCCCTGCCACTAGGGAATTACAGTGGTCTTCACTTTCAGTCCTCACCAGTGAAAAGCACTCTGCTTTTTCAGTTTCCCACTGGAAGTCACCTCCTTTCTTCAGTGGACCCCAGGAAATTTCACATAGAGGAAAAAAGGGCCCCAATAATGTGACCTGTAGCACTATCGCAGGTTGTAAGCTTTCAATTGCTCTTATTCTTTACTGTAGATTTTTTGCTGGTACTCACAGCGCAGAAAGAACAAAAACTAAGACAACTGATACAACAGAAATACTGGAAAGAGAGATTGAGAGAGAAAGGAATACATCCTTATTGTCTGAATGACCACTAAAGTTTTCTATTAGTTCCCTGCCAGCTGAATTAGCATAAAATACAAGTCATCCATTTATCTATGCCAGGACCCAGGGCAAACCAGGACCCAAAAATGTTAATCAATCATTAGATTATCAAAGGCAGAAAAAGAAATCCAGCTACACTATTAAGAAAATTTCATACTTAGCCTAATTATGCTTAAGGTACAGGATGAATCAGTAGCCAAAGGATAGGTAGCTTAGATACTACAGGCTGTAAATTACCTGCTGGAGCAAAATCTAAGAAAAATAAATCATATTCTCACTGTCCATGGAGATTGTGAAAATCTTTTTAAAAAAGGGAAAGAGGCCTAAAAGGAGCGCAAGACTCAACTCTTATAGTTAGAAATGAAGCGGGAATATCTGGAATTTAGAAACCATAATATGACACATATGAGAGTTACAGTAAGTATTCCAACTCTGTAGGGGCTGCACATTAATTACAAACATAAGAGCAGCCATACTGGGTCAGATCAATGATCCATCAAGCCCAGTATGCTGTCTTCTGACAGTGGTCAATGCCAGATGCTTCTGAGGGAATTAAGAGAACAGGAAAATCATCAAGTGATCATCCCCTGTTGTCCAATCCCAGCATCTGGCAATCTGAGGTTTAGGGACACCCAGGTCATGCATCCTTGACCATCTTGTTTAATAGTCATTAATAGTCTATCATCCATAAATGTATCTCATTCTTTTTGGAACCCAGTTATAGTGTTGGCCTTCACAATATCTCCTGGCAATGAGTTTCACAGATTGACTGTGTGTCGAATGAAGAAGTACTTCCTTGTGTTTGTTTTAAACCTCTTGCCTGTTAATTTCAGAGGCTTCTTATGTTATGTGAAGGGGTAAATAACACTCCCTTATTCACTTTCTCCTCTCCATTCATAATTTTATAGACCTTAGCATATCCCTTCTTAGTGGTCTCTTTTCTAAAATGAATAGTCCAAGTCTTTTTAATCTCTCCTCATATGAAAGCTGTTTCCATATCTCTAACCATTTATTTGCCCTTCTCCCTTTTCCATTTCTAATATATCATTTTTAAGACAGGGCAACCAGAACTACAAGCAGTATTCAAGGTGCAGACATACCATGGATTTTTATAGTAGCATTATGATATTTACTGTTTTATTATCTATCCCTTTCTTTATTGTCTTTAACATTGTTAGTTTTTTCAACTGCCACTGCACATTGAGCAGATGTTTTCAGAGAATTAACAATGACTCCAAGATCTGTTCCTTGAGTGGAAACAACTAATTTAGACCCCATCATTCTGTATGTATAGTTGGGATTATGTTTTCCAATGTGAATTACTTTGCAGTTATTGAATTTCATCTACCATTTTGTTGCCCACTCACCAAGTTTTGTGAGATCCCTTTGTAACTCTTCATAGTCTGCTTTGGACGTAACCATCTTGAGTAAATTTTGCATCATCTACAAACTTTGCTTCCTTACTGTTTACCCCTTTTTTCATATCATTTATGAATATGTTGAACAGTACTGGTCCCAGTACAGCTCCCTGGGGGACACTACTGTTTACCTCTCTCCATTCCGAAAACTGACCATTTATTCCAACCCTTTGGTTCCTGTCTTTTAACCAGTTACCCATGAGAGAACCTTCCCTCTTATCCCTTGATTCCTTACTTTGCTTAAGAGCCTTGGTGAGAGACCTTGTCAAAGGCATTCTGAAAGGCCAAGTATATTATATTCACTGGCTCACTACTTGTCCACATGGTTGTTGATCCCCTCAAAGAATTCAAATGAATTGGTGAGGCATAATTTCCCTTTATAGAAGTCATGTGACTTCCCCAACACATTGTGCTCATCTATGTGTGTGATAACTCTATTCTTTACTAAAGTTTCAATCTATTTATCTGGTACTGAAATTAGGGTTACTGCCCTGGAATTGCAAAGATAGCCTCTGTACCCTTTTAAAAAAAATTGGTATCACATTAGCTACCCTCCAGTCATCCAGGACAGGAGATGTTTTAAGTGTTAGGTTACACACCATAGTTTGAAGTTTTGCAATTTCATATTTGAGTTTTTTCAGAATTCTTGGGTGAATACCATCTGTTCTGGATGACATATTACTGCTTAATTTATCAAATTTGCTCCAAAATCTCTTCTATTGACACATCAGTCTGGGACAGTTCCTCAGATTTGTCACCTAAAAAGAATGACTAGGTAGGGGAATCTCCTCACATCGTTTCCAGTGAAGACTAATGCAAAGAATTAATTCAGCTTTTCCACAGTGCTCCATTAGAGGAACCACTGGATGATTGAGCTGCTGATTGTTTGGCAGGCTTCCTTATGTGCTTAAACAGATTTTTGCTGTTAATTTTTGTGTGTTTTGTTAGTTGCTCTTCAAATTCTTTTACACTTGTAAAATTATACTTTTAACTTGACTTGCCAGAGTTTATGCTCCTTTCTATTTTCCTCAGTAGGATGTGACTTCAAAATTTAACTCTCGTTTTTACTCTGTTGTTTAGCCATGGGGGCATTTTTTTTGGCCCTCTTCCTAATTTTTTTTTAATTTGGGATATACATTTAATTTGAGCCTCTGTTATGGTATTTTTTAAAAGTTTTTGAAAAGCTTGCAGGCATTGTGACTATACCTTTTATTTTACATTTAACTAGCTTTCTCATTTCTGTTTAGTTCCCCTTTTTTAAGTTAAATGCTACGTGATGGTCTTCTTTTGCATTTTCCCCTCCTCCCCACAAGGATTTAATTACATTACAGTCACTATTACTGAGTTGTTCAGCTATATTCACCTCTTGGATCAGCTCATGTGCCCCACTGTGGACTAATTCAAGAATTGCCTCTCTCCTTGTGGATTCCAGAACTAGCTGCTCTAAGAAGCAGTCATTAAAGATATCTAGAAACTTTATCTCTGCATCCCATCCTGAGGTGACATGGATCTAGTCAATAAGGCGATAATTGAAATCCCCCATTATTATTGCATTTTCAATTTTTACAGCCTCTCTAATCTACCTGAGCATTTCAGTCACCATTATCATCATCTTAGTTAGATGGTTGGTGGCATATTCCTACTACTATATTTTTAATATTCCATAATGAATTTCTATTCATAGACATTTTATGATACAGATTGTTTAATTTAAGGTTTTTACTGTATTTGTCTCTATGCTTTCTTTCACATATAGTGACATTTCTCCACCAGCACAACCTTTTCTGCCATATTCTGTACCCTGGTTTTACCATGTTGCATTGATTATCATCCTTCTGCCAAGTTTCTGTTATGGCTATTATATCAATATCCTAATTTAATACCAGCCACTCAAGTTCACCCATCTTAGTATTTAAATTCACCCATGTTAGTAAGGGAGATAGCTTCTGTGGGTAGAGATCCTGAGGGGATGAACTGTAGAAGAATTCATCCCTGGGGAGAAAGCACAGGCTGGAGTTCACGTAGTCAAGTATTTTGGAATTACTTTTTTTGTTTTTTAATAAAAACTGGACCCCAGGAGGGGTGACTCTTTAATCCACTTTTTACAGAGTATCTTTTGTTTGGAACTGGGCTGGTGTTCTACTTCTAAATGTTTTACAGAAAAGGATGGCATGGCATCTGTTTCTCCTCTCACACTAGTATACATCAGGAGAAACTCAATGGAGTTGAGGTGAGAGGAGAATTAGATCTAAGGTCCCTGCTCTAAGAGTTTACAATCTAAATAGACAAAGAGCTGGGGGTGAAGAAAGAAAGAAAAGCAATATGATTGAATGGTGAAATGAACCAGCTTTTTATAGTTTCTTGTAACTGGATTTTTAATGCATAATTTGTTCACTGGCTTAAGTTATTGGGGGAGTGAGCAAAGTGAGACAGATTTCAAAGGTCTTTCTGAAGAGGTTCATTTTATGCAAAACAGATCAAAAAGCAAGACTTGTCAATTTATCCTGAATCAGGATAAAAAGTTGAAATATCTAAAACTTTTCACAGAAACAGTTCAAAAATGTTGATCCAGAAGTGTCAAAACACTTTGTTTCAGGGTTGATGTTAATCTTGCATCTGTCTGAGCCTCAGTAGTGCCTCATGAGAGTTGTTGAGGAGTACTTGTGGCACCTTAGAGACTAACACAAGTACTCCTTTTCTTTTTGCGAATACAGACTAACACGGCTGCTACTCTGAAACATGAGAGTTGTTGTTCCAGGTCCTTCATCCATCATTCTCCAGTTTTTTTCCACCAAATGCATCCGATGAAGTGAGCTGTAGCTCACGAAAGTTTATGCTCTAATAAATTTGTTAGTCTCTAAGGTGCCACAAGTACTGCTTTTCTTTTTGCGAATACAGACTAACACGGCTGCTACTCTGAAACCATTCTCCTCTCTGAACCTTGTCCCTGGCCAGACTACATCTCCTATGATTTTCTAAGGCAGATCAGCCACAAGGAGAGACTACGGTACATAATGGGAGATATAGTTGGGCCAGACAATATGGCTCATAGGAAAAATATGAATGGGCACCTGAAGGAACTGGAACTCCTGTGAAGCACCATGACAGTCCAGGCAGATGCTCAGATAAAAGAGTCAACCTGAAATGAAACGGCTTGATTTGGCTCAACCTGAAAAAAATTTAGTTTCATAGAATCATAGCAGATTAGGGTTGGAAGAGACCTCAAGAAGTCACCTAGTCCAAGCCCCTGCCCAAAGCAGGACCAATCCCAACTAAATCATGCCAGCTGGGGCTTTGTCAAACTGGGCCTTAAAAACTCCCAAGGATGGAGATTCCACCACCTCCCTAGCTAACCCATTCTAGTGCTTCACTGCCTCCTAGTGAAATAGTTTTTCATAATATCCAACCTAAACCTCCCCCACTCGTTTCCATTTTCCCACGTTTCCTTGTTTCCATTTTCCTGACTGAAAATTTTGATGAAACCCCATTTTTAAATGGAAAATTGTTTAATTTCAAAATGTTTTCATTGGACCTACTTTTAAAGAAAGGCTGAAAGAAAAAGCTATGGAAACATGCAAGGGTTTGTCTACACAGTGCATTAATCTGCACCTGAGGGATGTAAATTCTAGCTCATACTAGTGTGTCATGCACTAACTGGCCCGTATTGGGCCTTGTTGGTATGCACTAAAAATTCCCTTGTTCACATGATTGTAGTCCTGTTTCAAACTGTTATATGCAGTAGGGAACTATTAGTGCATGCACTAGACACTTCTTTGGTGCAGACTAATGAACCGTGAAGACAAGCCCCTGATTATGTCAGGAAGAATGTCTAAGGGGTATGATCTGCAGAGAAAGAAGCCTGGAAATGAGAGACTGAAAGCATGTGAAGGAGGTAATTCGTTATGTGATTTGAAGAAAGTGAAGGGAGAAAAGAGAGCTGTAGGCAGGGAAGGGAATTGACAGCTGGGCTGGGGCATGGTTGTGCAGAATCTTCAGGACAAGGGGATAAAATTTTAATCAGCTAGTGAAGGAAGACAGTAAAGTGATCTGAGGATGGACTGGATGTAATCAAATCAATAGGCAAAATAGAAGATTATTGTGGCATTTTAAGAAGATTGAATGGTGTTATCTGGGATGCCAAAAAGAGAACAATAATTGAGGAGAGAAGTAATCAGGCTCAGCCTGAAGAAGGCTAGTTAGTGGGCAAAGGAAAGGAAAGGACTGATATAGGATGAAGAGTAAGGATTTAATAGAACTGATCAAATTGTTGACTCTTTGGAGTGGGGGATGGCAGAATTTTTTTTCTTAACCAACAATGGTTTTAAAAAAAAAGTATAGAATTTAAGTGATAGCGTGATGTAGAAAGAGAAGTCAAAACGCTATGGGGCAGTAGAATTGCCTAAAATGATCAAAAGTAGGGAGGATATAAGAGGAATTTAGTTTTCAACATGCTCAGTTTGAGCTGGTGACAAGTCATCCAAGAAGAAATGTCAGAGGAACAGTAAGAAATGCAAATCTAAATGTGGCAGAAAAGATTAGGAGTTAAGTAGATTTGAGACTCAACAGTGTATAGGTCAGAGATGAAGCCATGCAATTGGATTAGATTGCCTGGGATAACATGTAGCAGAAAAGGGTCTTGAGGGTCACCAGCAAAGAGTGGAAAGGAGTACAGGACAAAGCCCCAAAGATATTCTGAGGGAGTGGTGGAAGAGGTACGAAAAGCATCAGGAAAGTACATTATTTGATGAAGAGGAAGAAGAGTAACCAAAACTGTCTTGCTAAAATAGAAGAACTGACGGTATAATTATTGTGCCCAGTTTGCAATAATCAAAGACATTAATTAAAAAAGCTACAATATAGAAAAATGTTGGACCATGTTCAAACAGAGAAATAGGATAATGCTAAATTATCTGTAGCAATTACAAAGATAATTTTATATGTAGTGAACCCAGTTGAAAACCCTAATCAGTAATATCATGGTATTCTCTTCAAAAATTCCCTACAATTCTCTGTAAAGTGTAGATACATAGGCTATGTATTTAATTATATCTGAGTAAGGGTAACTTAATATTAAGATCTGGGTGGAATTGATTAATACACTTTTGTTAACATACAGGCAAAATCCTTCACAGATTTGCCTAATGATTTTGCATCCGAAATATTTCTAAGTTTATTAGAATAAAAATAGTTCATCAAATAAAAGGAAGGTTTTTCTTCACTCAGCACACAGTCGACCTGTGGAACTCCTTGCTGAGGAGGTTGTGAAGGCTAGGACTATAACAGGGTTTAAAAGAGAACTGGATAAATTCATGGAGGTTAAGTCCATTAATGGTTATTAGCCAGGATGGGTAAGGAATGGTGTCCCTAGCCTCTGTATCAGAGGATGGAGATGGATGGCAGGAGACAGATCACTAGATCATTAGCTGTTAGGTTCACTCCCTCTAGGGCACCTGGCATTGGCCACTGTTGGCAGACAGATACTGGGCTGGATGGACCTTTGGTCTGACCCAGTATGGCCATTCTTATGTTCTAAGGGAGACTGAAAAGGATTATCATGGAAACATAAAAAATGTAGAACAACATTTTTGTGCAAAGAAGGCCCCAAAGTGACTTTAAAACGTTGCAGTTCATCACACTGCAGGGAAAAATGGAATCATGGAAAAGATATCTCCAATAGTCTCTTAGGTCCACACCAGTATTGAGGACTTGGTGACCCTGGGCTGTGGCAGAGCATAGACAATTTTCTGGATCCACCAGGCAAAACTACATGTTGGAAAGACCAGAACTGGACTATCCAGCCTGTATGAGAGTTCATAGTCCAACTGCAAAGAAATATGATTGGTAGAGGCTGAAATATATGAAATCCTACATCCACAATATTTTTGCATATAGAATTGCCCTTTTATTTGGGCCTCACTCTAATCCCTGGGTTTGATTTTTAGCTACTTTAAGAAAGTAGTCTTGAACACAAAAAACTCTGAAGGAATCTCATGGTTATTGTTGTAAACTATGTGTGTGTGGGCAGGAGGGGATGATAATTTATTTAGTAAATGGAAGCATAGATTCCAAAGCATAATTATACAGCAAGAGGTCTATGGCCATGGAATACATTGGGCTCTGACTGTATTATGAGTCTAATTTTCTGGAGCAGAGTACCAAATGTCTTGACTAGTGATCAGTCAACTTCAAGTGAGTCAGAGGCTCAGCTAAAATAAATATCCAGAATTTCAGATGGTTATCCAAAGCCCAACAAAACAACTTTACAGTGAAAAGTCAGACTTTAAATCTTGAAAGAACACACTTTCTAATGAAAAGTCCAGTGTTTGCTGGTTTCAGATTATCCAAAAAGTGGAAGAACAATGACTCTTCTCAGAATATGCATGCATCTTCAGTTTTTACACAACACCATGAAATGCAGAAGTGAGTCAAATTATTTACAAACATTATTCAAATTTCAAAACAGCTTTAATTTGGGCTCAAATTTATTTATTTTGGAGTTTTGGATGATGTTTTGGTTTGCTTCTTATTTAATCTCAACTGGTTGGCCTCAAACCACTTTATTATTGATAGCACCCTTACACACACACACACACACACACACATTTTAACTTTGAACGTATGCTTAAAAGTCCCATTGCATAAATATATTTCTGAAGCAGGAACTACAATGTAAAAGTTTATAAATATGTTCCATCAGGTCATTATATAAAACTTTTAATAGTTCATAACTATGGGGCAAATTCTTCACTCACTTTCTCCCATGCACCCCATTGACTAGAAAAGTTGTATTTATCCAGGTTAACTTTGGGTAGGTCAATGTTTATGGTGGTGCGTAGAATACAGACACTGCACAGCCAGCTAGCATGGGTATAAATATAAATATGTAGACTGTGAGGTGCTACTTATGTGAGTAGAGTAGAGACACCCGAGTACCCTAGGGTATATACCCTACATGGCTTCCTATATGCCCAAGTAGTGCCTTCGACATCTACACTGCCAGAGCCTTTCACTACCGCATGTATCTACACATTGCACTGTGGACACAGCCTGCATTTCATTGTGGCATGTAGCTACATGTATTCTACATGCTGCCTTAATGTTAAATTAAGTTAAGTTGAACCTGTTGTAAAAGTATAGTCCATATGACATTCACATTAAACCGAGTTCATCATGATTTCAGTTCTTATAATACCAACATAATTAATAAGTATTAGGCCATGATTTTAAATTGTAACCAAAAATGAAAAGAAAGTGAACATGCATCAAAGAGAGAGAGAGAGAGAGACTGCAATACTAACTGACAAAAGTGTTGATGTACTGATATATTGTAGGTATTTCATGTGCATGATGTTATATACCATATGTTTTGCTGCTATCCTTCATACAAAATAATGGACAGTTTGACATAATCTTTGACACACTCTGCTTATGTGTGTATTTCACATTTAAACATATTTGTCTGTTGATATACAAAATCCCTTAGTGAACGATAGTCCATATTTATTATTTGTTATGTCTACTGTATATAAGGGATGTAAAATCTGTTAAGCTTACTTGTTCAAAGCTGATTTTTGAAAAAAGTTTTTGTTTTATCTAATTATCTAATAAATTAATACAAGAGAGCTCATTAAATTCAGAGCAAGGAAGAGGAAAAAGGTGTCACTAGAACTTAATTAGCAAGAAAAAAAGAAACCAATTAACACCTATGTCTCAAGAAGAGAAAAACTTTTTCATGTGCCATAGTCAAAAAATAAATTCACAGCTGGTTACACATATTTAAGTGGCATGCAGCTAAATTTAATTCTTGTGTTGATATTAAGGTGAAAGGATCATGTAAGGGAAAAAAACAACTTTCCTGGGCTAGCAATTGTGGTTCGATTTTATTAATATGAACACCGTCTGTTTAGGTATTCAGATTAACAGAAGTGTAGTTATGGAAAAATACGCTACAGAAATGGCTCAGAATGATATAATCTCTTTCTACCAGATGCACCACACTAATTTGTGCCAATAATAATTTTAAATATATAATTTGTAATTAGCACCTCTGCTAAGCAATCAAACAATTATTTTCTTTAAAAGATAATAAAGGAGCTGCTAAAAGTAAGATCTTTCTTAAATATAGATGTTGATATTTCTCCTCTATTTGGGGTTATGGCAACAAAGGTGCAAAGGCCATTGGATTTTAAGTAGCATAGTAAAACATATATAACCATATAGGATGAAAATGATTTTTTAAATTATTATTATTTATGTGGACATCAGTCAGTCGATTTAGGCTTCAAAATATAACTTCTTCAGACAATATGTCTACACAGCCACACAGGCTCTTAGGGCTCGGGCTGCAGGGCTGTTTCATTGCTGTGTAGAGTTCCAGGCTCGGGCTGGAGAATGAGCTCTGGGACCTTCCCACCTCGCAGTGTCCTAGAGCCTGGGCTCCAGCCTGAGCCTTACACAGAAATGAAACAGCCCTGCAGCCCAAGCCCCATGAGACTGAGTCAGCTGGCATGGGCCAGCTTCAGGAGTCTAGTTGCCATGTAGACATACCCAAAGAAAGATAAATCTTGAGCAGCATTCCAGTATGTATAAATGTGTTATGTTTATATAGTTATTAGAGTTAAATATTCTGCTCTTTGTTACTCTCATTAATCCCACTGAGATAGGGTTGCACTGGTATAACTGAGGGTAGATTGGGGGACTGAGTATCTAAAGGGATTTACCAATTTTAAGAAAACCCTAGATACATTTGAGGCAGTATCTCTACTCCAATCACAGAAAATTCCAATTAAATCAAACTTGTAAATGACTTGATAGCGTCAAGCAACATAAGCATGAGATGGGATTGCACTGGCATAACTGAGGGTAGATTGGGAGAAGGGTCAGTTTTTCAACAAAAAAATTGAACCAGAATTATTTGCCAATTTTTTTCATGGAGAAAAAAAATGTCCCAATAAGTTCTAATTATATAATAAATTTCATTATATATATTTTTGTTAATGTTTGTTTTCTATCTGCATGGGATTTTCTATTTATTTCTCAGTTTTAAATTTGAGCAATGTCCCTTCATTCTTGAGCTATCGGTTGTTGAAAAGAACTACATTTTTAACAGTCTGCATCTGAAACAGCGGAGGTTTAAAACATTGCATGAGCAAAAAATCATTAGGAATGAATGTCTTTACTTGGTTTAGTGGAGAGCTGTGGGGGATAAGTTTAATGGTTGAAAAGTCAATGTGCAGATTTTTTGCATTCTTCCCCTTTATTGAAGTCAAGGGGTGTCATACATGACAATCTGACAATGGAGTTGTAGATTCCAGCTCTCCAAATGTATCCAAAAAGTTAAGAATAATTGAACAAATTATTGTTGCGTAAACAGTTCTATACTGGGATGCTTCCCAAGAGTATCCAGGGTTTTGAGGCACCTCGCTACCACCTGCCTTTAATATGCAGAAGCTTTGTCTGTGCCTGATGTGGTCAGCTCCCCAGTCTCATTGGCTGTAGGTTAGAGATAGGCACACTCCTGCCCTTCAGCCTTCTGGTCATCTCTCTAGCATCTCCAGGTGCTATTCCACTGGACATTTGCAGGATTCACCAATTCGCAGCTTCCAAAGAAACAGCACATACCAGTTCAACTTCATATCACTGCTCCACTTAACTCACAGCACTTTGATTTGTTTATAGTGAAATAAAATATAAGTTAGCAATTCAAGTAATAGCAAGTAGAAATATTGGAAACAAATAATTACATATAAAATAAAATCATAACACACCTTCTGGAGTCTAGATTTAACTAACAAGATAATCTCATGTCTACTAGAGTAATGTTCACCCAAAATCCTTTTCAGCCAAGCTGACGTTACATTTTTTCCTCAGTCATGTGTGCTGTTAGTTAGCCTCATAGATTCCTACACCAAGAGGGATCATTTTGGTTATCTAGTCCTACCTCCTTCATAACACAGGCCATAGAATATCCTCCAAATACTTCTAGAGCATATCTTTTAGAAAAACATCCAATTTTGATTTAAAAATTGTCTGGGATGGAGAATCTGCCTTGACCTTTGATAAATTGTTCCAATGGATAATTGCATTCACTGTCAAAAAATTATGCTTTATTTTCAGTCTGAATTTGTCTAGCTTCAACTTCCAGACATTGAATTGTGTTATATGCTTATCTGCTAGATTGAAGAGCCCATTATTAATTATTTGTTCCCCATGTAGATACTTATAGACTAATCAAGTCACTGCTAAACTTCTTTTTGTTAAATTAAAAAGATAGACTCAAATTGCTCAGTTATACTACACTGGAATACAAGACCTGAGACACAATCATGGCTGGTGCAGGTCAGCTGACTCGGACTTGCAGGACTCAGGCTGTAGGGCTAAAAATTGCTGTGTAGATGTTCAGGCTCTGGCTGGAGTCCAAATCCTGGAACCGAGCAGGGGGTTAGACTAGATGACCTCCTGATGTCTCTTCCAACCCTAATCTTCTCTGATTCCATGAACTTCACAGAGGAAAGGGTCCCAGAGCCTAGATGCCAGCTTGAGCCTGAATGTCTACACAGCAATTTTACAGAATGCAGCCAGAATCCTGTGAGCCCAAGTCAGCTGACCCTGGCCAGCTGCGGGTGTTTAATGCTGTGCAAACATATCCTAAAAGCCATGTTTTCTAATCCTTTAATCTTTCTCATGACTCTTCTCTGAACTCACTCCAATTTTTCAACAACCTTCTTGAATAATGGACACTGGAACTGGACACAGTATTCCAGCAGAAGTCACACCAGTGCCAAATACAGAGGTAAAATAACTTCCCCGCTCTTCCTCAAGATTCCCCTGTTTATGCATACCAAGATCACATTAGCTCTTTTGGCCCCAGTATCACATTGGGAGTTCCTGTTCAGCTGATTATCCATCATGACCACCATATATTTTTCAGAATCACTGCTTTCCAGGACACAGCCCCCATTCTGTAAGTATTTCCTAGATTCTTTGTTCCTAGATGTTCCTTGTCCTACTAGGTGAAGGATTCTGTGTCTCTCTTTGCACTTTATACCAGCCCAGTCCTATGTCTTTTTTCATAAACACTGTTAGTTTCATCCTGTGGGTTCTCTCTCTCTCTCTCTCTTTTTTTTTTTTTTTAGATTTTGCAATCTCTTAATTCTCACATGACTCAATATGCAAATAGTCATAGTGTCTGAGACCTACAATACACGAATAGCAAGACAGGAAGCATGTACAAGATAGATCACCTCCTGGTGACATGCCTTAACTTCAAGACCTTAAGAGCATAATTCTCAGTATAGATATAGAACTTGTTAAATATTGTCATTCATTTTTCAATGACTATGATGACTAGTGGGCTACTGGCTCTCAGTAGAGACCTCACATACCACCATTCCATGAATTAGTATGCAGATATCTAACCCAAAGTATCTGTATAAAACCATATGGACTCCCTGTGCATTCTGCCAATTGGCACCAAGGGGTCCGTGGGTTACATCTGCCCTTTCAAAGAGCAAGAAAGCACTCTGAGAACATCACTAATTACTCTGTAATGGTACTGATTAGTCAGATCATTTAATTCAACATATATATTTAAAGAAACAGACTCTCTATATAAATATATATAAATACATCTGTGACCCCCAAAGGCAGGTAGCCAAATTGCCCTAGGCAACTGCAACCTGCTCCCATTCACTTTGAAGCTGGAAGAGATCAGAGACATCTTCTTCTGTTCTTGCTGTCCTTGGAGTACTGGACATAAATCCAAACCAGCACAAATCCAACTTCTTGCGCAGCAGAATCTCTCCTATACACCGTCTTTTGTTGAAGGAGTCTCTTTTCTTGGAGCACTTTATGGTGAGCAACATGGGTAGTGACTCACCCTCCCAAAACACACACACTCCATGGCACACAATGCAAAGTAACCTACTTACAGAACTTTAAATTAAAACCAACAATAATGCCACTTAAAATCAGTAGCCATTTCAGTGCCTTGGATAAAGATATTGCTAATCATTGCAGTCAAGTCCTCTCTTCCTTCTCTATGGAGTACCAACATTTTTTCCCTAGGATGCTTTTGGGAGCTTTCTTTGAGGAGGTTTTTAAGTCCAAATTGGAGCAGCACCTTTTCCTCACTACCAAGGTGAGGAACTTGAAACTTTCACTTTAGGGATATATTCACCTTATACTACTGAGTGTGTAGCTGATGGACTTTGGGGCAATTCAATGAGGGTTGGATTAATGACTTTGGGGCTAAGTTAAATTGTTCTGTGCCTATTATATTCTGCTGTAACCCTGCCTAAAGGTTGTGGCTAGAGTTTTGTGTGTTTGACAAATGGAAATGTTTATTTCAAACTCAGTGAATTCAAACAGCTCAAGGGATTTTCTCAAACTTTCAGAAAGACTCAGGGCAAAAGGTTAATATTTCAGAAAGGTAAAGTGTGTGAAAATAAAGTTTACTGAAATCTGTTTTTCAAAGTGCATTCTCCTAGGAGTTGGCTGTTAGTATAACTCCACTGTCCTCCTTTCTACACTGTTTTGCAGCATCTAAACTCATTAAAATGTATGAGCATTAGTATACTGAATAACTACTGAATGTCCTTCATGAAGCTTTCCTTTTTGTTGCCAGGTAGAATTCTATTCTTAAATATATTTAATGCACTAAGTAACTGGAGCACCTTTCAGAATTGTGCAAGGAAGACACAGAGCCCTGATTTTTGTTTAAATTAAGGCATCCTGTATTCTGCTGTAGAAAAGTAAACACGTCCTAGAGTAAATGAGAAGCTGGCCCATGTTCTCTATCTACTGAAATGTTACTGTTTATCATCAATGTAAAGAATTGTCTTTTTGAATGTATTTTATGGCATTCCAGGCAGGCCAACCTAGAGATGGACAAGTACAAATATAAAGGGAACAATAATTCTAAGAGTTCTCTGTGTTCACAAATTCGGTATTTTTCATATGCATTAGAAAACCTACATACTTATACTGAATAGTTCAAGGTGAATTAAGAGATGCTTATTCACAATTCTCATAGCTGGAACTAATAATATTGGCCAGCTTATGAGTTTTCACACACTACATGCTCCATATAGGCTCTAGTCACTATATTTTGTGCAAGATTAAATTCAGCTGCATATATATAAAACATGTCTTGATATCATTCAGCTACACAGGCAGGCAACAATATTTATGAGCCAACTATATTTGTCTCTAAATAATTCTACAATACAGTAATCAGTTTTAATTAATTTGATGTCACCCCTGGAGTTATACATCCACCGTTGAACAATATTTCAATAAAATATCACCAAAGATGAAGAATACTATCCCAGTTATATGTGGAAGTTGAAGACACTCAGCACATAGTAGGGTAAGGACTCAAATGCAGATCTGTTTCCTTCAGTCCAGAATTCCTGATCTTTTGCCTGCTCAGCAATATACTGATCCTAATGTTCTCTGAACATCTAAAACTAATCATAGAATATCAGGGTTGGAAGGGAACTCAAGAGGTCATCTAGTCAAAGCAGGACCAATCCCCAACTAAATCATCCCAGCCAGGACTTTGTCAAGCCTGACCTTAAAAGCCTCTAAGGAAGGAGATTCCACCACCTCCCTAGGTAACCCATTCCAGTGTTTCATCAGCCTCCTAATGAAAAAGTTTTTCTTAATATCCAACCTAATATCCAAGTAATGGCAACATGAGACCATTACTCCTTGTTCTGTCATCTGCTACCACTGAGAATAGCCTAGATCCAGTCCCTTTTGAACCCCCTTTCAGGTAGGGGAAAATAGCTATCAAATCCTCCCTAATTCTTCTCTTCTGCAGACTAAATAATCCCAGTTCCCACAGCCTCTCCTCATAAATCATGTGCTCCAGCCCCCTAATAATTTTTGTTGCCCTCCGCTGGACTCTTTCCAATTTTTCCACATCCAGTCTTTGAACCCTGGTACAGTTTTATACAGTAAAAGATTGTTGACTCTTTGTGTTGGTGCACCACATATTTCTTATACTAAATATTGCCAATGTCCGTTTCCCATTCTGACACAGACAAATAACAAAAACAAAATATGGACATTCATCAGGACCCAGAATGTATACTGCCTGCTGAATGAGGAGTATAGAAACATGAGAAGTTGCACTGATTTTTCCATAATACATCTGCATCCTAACAACAAATGTCAACTAAAGTAATATCAGCAAGTCTTATTTTAGTAAGAGACAGGGAATATTTTAAATTGCTTCTTCAACTAACAGTGCCAAATGCTTTAAGTACTTCTCAGGGATTATTCTTCTAGAGATTGTAAACTGGAAAACAGAAGTGTTTTCTAACATCCAAGGGCTATCCAATATTTCCTCTTACAATGACATGGTCCAGTAGTTAGGGCACAGGACTCAGCAGACCTGGGATAAAATCTTGACCCATCAAAGTCAATGGGAGTTTTCCCATTGATTTCAGTGAAGCCAGGATTCCACCCCAGTTTCTACTCCTGATTCTGTCACTGACCTACTGTGTGATGATAGGTAAAACACGTCATCCTTATGCTCCATCAGAATCTTTGCATGTCTTTGTCTATTTTCTCTGTAAGTTCTTCAGGACAGTGACCGTCTCTTACTTACTAACACAAAAGGGAACTTCTACTATTTGGGGCTTCAAGTCTTTACTGAAATATAATAATGATTGCCTCCAATGAGCCTTAGATGAGGCCCACAGTGCAAGACTCTTTGGAAGTGGGGCAAGGTTGATTGGGGATCCTCCTTTTGAACTCAATTCCATGTCCTTGAGTATTTATTTGAAGGGTTTAATATATTCCTCCAAAGGAACTAAGAATTTTACTTGCCCCAATACAATAATCTTCAAGTGAGAGTAAAATGAGGATAGATTGCGTACAGCTACTATTACATTCCCTTTTCTTACACTTCAGCATAACCATGCTGACACACAAGCCAGATTTCCACCTTCTCAGGATGTTTTGGAAAACATTATACAGAGTCAAACCCCAGGACTAATTTATTATCAATCTTGAATGTACATGTTAGCAAAAGTTCCCAGTCATCCTCAAAGGGAGTATCCTCAAAGGGAGTTGCTTGCTAAACAAATGTTTATATACAAACACAAAACATTGTAAAGAGTATTCAAAATATTCCCTAAATAACTTAAAACAAAAGGCTATTATATAGTAAATCTACCAGTGTTTATTGCTATACAAGCTTCCTTAAATCTGGTACGGATACCATGCACAAGTATAGAATGGAAGTTTGGTTTGCAGCTTCAGCATTACTGTGTAACATTTTGTATAGTATTTACTCTTGTATACTTTAGTGAATATATGTAAAACACATTCTTTCCCCTCCAATCTTTCAGAAATTATTTCTCAGTTTATAGTATGTGTCATAAATATAAAGGGAAGGGTAAACACCTTTAAATCCCTCCTGGCCAGAGGAAATACCCTTTCACCTGTAAAGGGTTAAGAAGCTAAGATAACCTCGCTGGCACCTGACCAAAATGACCAATGAGGAGACAAGAAACTTTCAAAGCTGGAGCGGGGGACAGGGGGGAACAAAGGGTTCTCTCTGTCTGTGTGATGCTTTTGCTGGGACCAGAGCAGGAATGCAGGTCAGAACTCCTGTAAAGAGGAGGCAATCTAGTTAGCTATGCGTTAGATTCTGTTTGTTTAAATGGCTGATAAAATAAGTTGTGCTGAATGGAATGTAGATTTCTGTTTTTGTGTCTTTTTGTAACTTAAGGTTTTACCTAGAGGGATTCTCTATGTTTTGAATCTGATTACCCTGTAAGGTATTTACCATCCTGATTTTACAGATGTGATTCTTTTACTTTTTCTTTAATTAAAATTCTTCTTTTAAGAACTTGATTGCTTTTTTTATTGTTCTTAAGATCCAAGGGTTTGGGTCTGTGTTCACTTATGCAAATTGGTGAGGATTTTTATCAAGCCTTCCCCAGGAAAGGGGGTGTAGTGCTGGGGGGAATACTTTGGGGAGGAGACATTTTCAAGTGGGCACTTCCCCTGTTCTTTGTGTAACACTTTGGTGGTGGCAGTGTTTAACCTAAGCTGGTAAGAATAAGCTTAGGGGGTCTTACATGCAGGTCCCCACATCTGTACCCTAGAGTTCAGAGTGGGGAAGGAACCTTGACAGTATCGCTAAAGTACAGTGTGTGCTACTTGGATTTCTTCAGAGCCTGCAAAGGAAATTACATAGCTTCTCAGTCAAAAAACTAAAAAGCTTGTGTTATCTGCCAACAAGAGTCTGGTAGCTCCTTATAGATAGCAGCATTCAGTCCATTGGTTAATAGATGCCTTGTTTCCTTCGCTTGTACTCAGATAAGAAATCTGCAGCTCAGTGTTACAGGTTTAGAGACCTCAGGCCTGTCAGACACATCTCAGGGTCTTATGTTGATCAGCTATGTTCACTATGCTTTCTTTAACTCTTGTGTCATTATTTATAACCTCACCCACCCCTCACCATTGGTTCAACTCACAGGCTGTAAATGTATAAGACATACAAACTGCCTACTTACAAGGGTTATTTTCTATATAACCTCAAGAAAAGTGAATCTGTGTCTTTTCATAAGTCCATACCTCCTCAAGGGGTTTTTCTTCTTTACTTTAGAATAAAATAAAATATTGCTATATAAAATACGCAGGTTACAGGAGCACCACCTGCATCTAAAGATGTTACATTTTATTTTATTTTATGTATACCTATTACACTATACAATGTACTACATAGGGTGCCAACTAAACTTCATAACAAATCTGTCTAAATACTAAACATTAACTTCCAACTTCATACAAATGGTGTTCTCATTTCTTTGAATCCATATATATATATATTTGGCTAATAACTCAAGCAGGCCTCAATACCACTGCTTTATGCTGGTCAGAAACCTACTTTTCCATTTTTGTAGAATCATGAACTTAAGAACTTTGATGGGAGATAAATTGAGTTCTATCATTGTACAGAGGCCTTCTGTTGACAAAAAAGGAGGCTGTTTCCTCTTGCCCATTCTGATTACTTTACTAGTAATGTCTACTGATGTCCAACTCCCTACACATATCGACCTATAGTTACAAGCTTAATTGTATTGTAAGGGCCCATATCTAAAACAGTTATTTGTTGAGCATTGTCTGTGTACACAATGCTCTACAAAAGCACAGAAGATATAACCTTTGTCCCAAGGAGTTTACAATACAGACCTTAACTCTTCCCTAAAAAAATTAAATTGTGATGAGCATAGCATTCCTTCACAAATTTGGTTGTGTTCCTTTTCCCCATTAAAGGGTGCTGAGTGTTCTTGGTTGGATGACTGATACACGTCCTTCTAGGTTTGCATAATCAAAAAATAATAGAATTTTTAAAAGCTGAAAATTCATCTGTCAAATTTATACACACAGAGTCTTAAATTTTAATGCTACAGTGATCAAAGACTTCTTTCTTCCCCTTACCCTAAATCTGAGATCATTGCATGATATTTGGGAGGGGTAAAACACAAAAAAAACATGGTTAGGTACAAAACATAAAGGGGAAAATCAGGCCATAAAAGAATTAGATTTATAGTAGCCTCATTACTTTGATTTAATACATTCAAAAAAATTAAATGAATTTATTGAAGTAAGACTGAACAATGTACTTTATTATTTCTTGCTGGCTTACTGCCAACTGCTTTGGGGGAAAAAATGAAACTCTTGAGTTTTCAATGCCTACTACTATAATACTCCTATTTATTAAGTAATGGCTTCCAAAATGATGAAAGGATTGATTGATTGACTCCACCCACCCACATGCACATTGCCACCAATATTTCTACTTCTTTTTGGGGGGTAAATTTATAGGCTGCCACTCCCAGCCTCAGCTTTCTGAAATACAGGTCCAGCTTTATCAGATAGCCTTGAAAAAAAAAGAATTCTCCTTCTAAAAATGGAAGATGGGTTTCTTGATGTCTCACTTTTCAGTTAAAAGAGATTCAGAATCTCCCAAGAAAGATAAATATCGGATACAATAATAACTTTTGGACATAGTTAAATGGCAGTCTAGTAGTTTGTTAGTGAAAGACCTAATGATGAAACATACAAAACCAACCTCCGCTCTTCTCCCTGCCCCAAGTGACTGTTAATTTGAGATAAGAAAAGTTGTTCTCAGGAAATTACACTATGACTTACATTGTGTGGCCATTTTAAACTCGTGACTGGTTGTCCCAACCTATTCAATTGTCATACGCCATTTCTCAAGAAGAAGTGTGAGAATTTAGTGCTTCCTTACCTCAAACTGTCTCTAGTAACTTCTATCCATCTCTCACTTTGAAGAGAAAAATCAATCAAGAAGGTTTTTTCCCCTCCAACATAGACATATATCCCACTATATTCCTCAGAATGTGTGATAGTCCCAGAGAGTGATAACTATTATGAAAGGTTAAGTATTATAAGAAACTAAGTGCTATGATCTGAACTGATTAGTATTTCTTAATACATAATTACATTGTTACAGAGATGTTAATAATTAAACAAAAAAATATGCCTCAAGTAATAATATCTATATCTTTGTACTGCAGTTCTACATCCTCAGACCATGTTTTGTTAAATCTTACCTTCAGTTCTTGAAAGTATTTGTTTATACAGATTAATGCTACACTTGGTTTCTTCATTAAGGGGAGCTATAGCTGCATAGTTATTCTCAACACAGCACGAGATATAAACAAGTTCAATAGGCACATGTGAAATTCTTTTTGTGATAGGTGATGGACTTTATCACTTCATTCTTCAGAAATCCGTGATCTAATGTCAGTAGCATGATCAAGCATGAGTCTATCCAGTTTTTAATAATGGAATCATCGTCTTCCAGATGTAGTTATCCTGTTACTATGCTCCAACAACATCCCTTCAGTTTCTAAAGACTTCGGAATAATTTGTTTTCTCTAAACTAATTTGTATCTTGTCAAAGTGAGATTGCAGTTTTACAACTACCCAGGGAATAACTGATCCCCTTCCATAAATAACAGAGTCATCCGCATAAATACATACAAAAAGGTTCCTGTAGACTTTAAATATATTATATATGGATAGAAAAATATAGATGCAATTAAAAAAGTGAGTTATGCAAGAGGCAGGCTTCACTTGATATATCTCATCCTTTCCAACACTAATGTTTCTATACCACCATGTAGACAAAGTTATATAAGCTCTTAGATCTGAGAGTATTGCAGAATTAGTGAGAGCAGCATTTTTGAAAAATCCCCCAAACTCCTTACTGCTCAAAATCTACAAGTAAGAGGTTTGAGGGATTTTTTAAAAATCCTTCTCTCTCTAATTGATCCCCAAACAAATAATCTTGGGATGGCCACCCAGGAAACCAGTACATCTGAAAAGGATGTTTTCAATATTAGTAAAGTACTCTTCTGGTTGTTAAAATGTTGTTTCTGAAAATGCTGCCCTCCTAAATTAGTGAGCTCAAGAATACAGTGCTTTGGCAAAAGGCAGGATGTTACAGCTACAATAAGGCAACAATGGTTCATGTAACGAATTTAAATCTTTAGAAATGTTCCACAAGCGGGAGTGTCTATTATTTGAGACTGGTCTCACATACTGGAAGGATATGGAAGTGGCAGTTTGTATAAAACTTAGGCTCCCCACCAAAATCCCTACAAAGCACAGGGCAGAGAAGAGGATGAATGGACAGGAGGGGGTGCTCCACGCTCAGGCCTCTAGATGGAAGTAGGAAAGGGACTGAAAATGTTATCAAGATGACTCCACATCTTCCTTGGCTCCTGAAGGAGACAAGGTGGAAAATGTCTCCCACAGTCTGGATCCCAGTATGGAGTTGAGAAAGGAAGTGGAGGACAAAGAAAAGGAGGATCTCTCTATCTCTCTGCAGGCACCAAGATGGAGAACATTCCCCACCTCCGGAAACCTGGCATGGAGCTGATAAAAAGGGGATAGGAAAACTTCCCTCACCTGTGAGAGAGATGAATGGGGAGACAATGGAATGCAGAAGATTCAATGAGTGCTCAGGAAGAGGGAACAGGTTGTTCCTCACTGGAACCGAAGGACACAAAGAATAGGTCATCCCTCTGGGTCACTCACATTACAGTGTATGCGGCAGAAGCAGTCAAGGATAGAAGGTCTGGTGTTCTCACTAGATTCAGGGACAGGAGGAGACAAGATGAGCACTACCAGGAAAGAATGGGGCATGGTATGCTCTCACACCCTTTCAGGGAACCAGAGGACTCAGCAGGAATAGGGAGAAGGGCAGATAGCTTGCCTAAAGCTAGCACAAGATGGGTCTCAATCCTAAATGCATGTCAGCAGATGTCTCCTATCAGGCTAACATCCACTCCCCTGATGTTTGATTCAGCCATGATCAGCAGCAGAAGAGAGAAAAAACAAAATTGGAATGTTAAAATAAAACAAAAAAAAACAAGCCACCACCCTGGAAAGCTTTTGAAGAGGAACTCAGAACAAAATCTGACATTAGAAACTCTCTCTCTGAGATATGGTTTAAGTGGGGATTTTTTGGCTGATGATAACCCTTTAAATTCAACTCCAAATGCCCAATGAATTGAGGTAGATCAGGATAAGGCCAGCACTCCTTTTTAATAAAAAGCAAACAGATTCCTAGATATCCATAGCAAACTTCAGTAGTAGGAAGCATTTGTGGTTTTACTGAACAGCAATTTGTCCAGAATGGTAAAAGTGACTGTCAAGGTGAGAAAGCAAGCAACATTGTAAATGTCAAACAGTAGAAAAGCCCTGGATTCCAGTACCCTGAGCTAAAGCCATGCCTCAAGCAAGTACTGTTCAGACCCGCTTTCCTCCTTTGGGCAGCATATGGAGATTTGTGATTTCATTGTTAAACTCCACTAGTAGTATTAGGTAAAAAAACAAAACAAAACAAAAACATAATCAAGAGGCACAATTTGAGGGCTTGACCCAAAGCCCCTTCAAGTTAATGAGAATTTTTCCATTTATTTCTATGAGGTTTGGGCAGGCCATGAGAGATCAATTATTGCAACACTAGTGGTTATATTGCAACACTAGTGGCTATAAATTCTGTGCAGAGTTTCAGTGTGGACTGTAGTGGTGCCTAACGCTGGGACTTAGGCATATTTGTGGATCAGATGTGGGTCACGGTGAGACTGATTTGATAGTTGAGTGGCTAAAGCCCTTCCCTGAGAGATGGGAAACCAATGTTCAGATCCCATCTCCTCATCAGGCAGGAGGAGAAATTCGACCAGTGGTCTTACCCATCCTTGTTAGGTGTTCTAACTGCTGGGTTAAAGGTTGTAAAGGAGGAATTCTTCCTTCCCTATCACCTTAGCTGTTTTGTGTGGAGTCAGGTCTTCACTGCCACTGTTCTTGCAAGAAATGGCTTAAGCACCTGATTCCAGAAGAGAATTCCCAGCTATGGATAGAAATTGTAAATAATCTAAGTCTGGGCTGGAAGGAGGTGCCTAACACCCCTCTCTTCAGCATCTGCTATTGGCTGACTTAGACAGCTCTCTGCCTAGCATCCTTGCTTTTGTAGATCCCATTCTTCAGTGCCTATCTCTCTATGTGCATTGTTCAGGAAGCCTCGGTGCCTAATTCAGGGTTAGTGGATTCCCCAGGGTGGCTAGGTATCCAAGAGTTGGTGTTGCAATTCCTAAATCCCTCTGTAGATTTTCCCCTTATTGCTTACAAAAGAAGAACTGTTACAACGATACTAACAGTAGAGGCAAGCATTTGAAATATCACACAGCCAGTTTATTTGTGAAAATGAACCAGCCTCAACCTGAGATGCTAAGAGAGAAACCCCAAGATATCACTAACCAACCATTTAATGGGCAAGAGCAGGCACAGGGAGGAAAGGGAGACTGGAACCAACTCCCCTGAAACCTCTACGAGAGTTAGAATCTATTGAAAGGATAGAAGAGATGAGTAATTATGAGCAGTAAGCTAGTGTCCATGCCCATCTGGACACATGCTCAAGCATGGATCAATATGAACAACCATTTCTTCTTCAATGAATGATGGAGCGACTGGTAAAACTGTAAGAATGACATTTCTGAATACATTTCCACCAGCTAACACTGGGCTGGGTGAATTCAGTATGGACTTCACTGTAGAGGACAGAGAAAGTAGGTGAAAAGTTTCAAGGTGATGTTTCACTGAAGAAGATTAAAATCCAAACAAAAACAAAAAATCAAAAGTAGCTGTGATCTGAGACATCTCACTTACCAGCAAACAGCCAATATTACTAGACCAGTTATTGAACCATAATGCCACTCAGAAGCTGAGAATGCGTGACAGGGGATGGATCACTTGATGATTACCTGTTCTGTTCATTCCCTCTGGGGCACCTGGCACTGGCCACTGTCAGAAGACAGGATACTGGGCTAGATGGACCTTTGGTCTGACCTATTAGGGCCACTCTTGTGTTTTTATGTTCTTATGTTCAGATACACTAGTAAATAACTTCCAAGAATAACCCTAACATTAGTGGTTTTTGGCAGCTGAAAGTAAATGTCTTTCATGGAAGGAAACACTGACCAAGGCTTACTCGTCCCTGTGTGACTCTCTTTTAAAAATATCCAGTGTTTGCTTTACTGGCACTGGGAGGACCTCTCTAACAAATTTAAGCCATGACTGATCTTGATTGACTTTGTTTCTATTGTGGGGAAAGATCAGAAGAAGAAAGAGAGAGAGGCAAACACAAAATGTACTTGGAGCAACATACGCTCATTAGAGAATGATAGAGGTTCTACAAAAGACAATATGACTCAGGACAGAATGATGTTTCTTTTTATGAACCACAGTGTATCACAATATAAGCCTACATTTTCAGCTTTAC
Organism: Dermochelys coriacea; assembly: GCF_009764565.3. Classification (NCBI taxonomy): domain Eukaryota; kingdom Metazoa; phylum Chordata; order Testudines; family Dermochelyidae; genus Dermochelys; species Dermochelys coriacea. Next base: position 104,570,663 of record NC_050068.2, read on the forward strand.
ATTTTTATCCTCCTCCTATTTATAACAAAGATTTGCCTAAATCATGAAATTTGAATCTGAACTTCGCCCAAATCTGATTTTATTTAGGTCTGCAGTGAATCCAAACTTTTCCAGATTTGAGGAGTGTGGGGAGAGGGATTGCAGAAAGTTTCGGGAGTTCCGGTTTGGGCCACAAGGTCTCTTCTGGCAGAGATAAAAATAAAATTCAGATCTCTAATATAGCAGCCCTTCCCCATGGACTTCACCTATGCAGGCAGGAGCATAACTCCTGGTAGGACCACCCACGCCAGACAGGTTGAAGGGAGAAATCAAACTAAAGGTAGTCTGGTTGGTAGCCTAACATCCCACTTCTGTAAAAAACAAAGTTGTTTTGGAATGGCAGTACTGCTCAGTTCAACAAATTCAATCCAACTAGATTCAAACAGATTTAGAAGAGAGATGACAACACAAAATGGACACATTCCCAAGGAAACTATTCCACTCATGAATTTGCAGTCTCCTAAATACATTACCAAAATTGATACATGGAATATGCAGACACTATATGAACCTGGTAAAACAATCCAAGTAACATGCACAGAAATTGTGTGGGTCTGACACTGTGAAGCCCAAAAGCCTGATCCATGGGCACCAGTTTCAACAAGAATTATAACAATATGATTTCCATTGAAGTTCCAGAAAGTATCTATAATTCAGTATTATGCGGCAACAAATTAATGTAGCCAAGCAGCCAAACACACCTTTGTCATTCTAAAGCCAATCTGGAGAAACAGAAATCAAACCTTCCAAACTAAACTTTGAATACTTAAAACCATTATAACGTCCATCTTACTATACAGTGCTGAAACTTGAATACTTATTAAGAACTTACTGTCTAAATTCCAAGCTTTCATAAGCTGCCTTAGAAAAATCCTCAATATTAGATGGCCAGAAAAAAATCACAGAGAACTCTGGAGGAGGACAAAACAGAAACACATAGGACAGGAAATTATGACACAAAAATGGAGATGGCTACAACATAAATGGAGGAGAAAACTGAACAACATAATAAGGCAGCCAATGGACTGGAACTTCCACATCAAGAGACAATGGCAAAGGATTGACAAATGACAAGGATAACATGAAAATGTGCAATAGAAGCAGAATTAAAAGAAAAGGAGTACTTGTGGCACCTTAGAGACTAACAAATTTATTAGAGCATAAGCTTTCGTGAGCTACAGCTCACTTCATCGGATGCATCGGCTGCTACTCTGAAAGAAGCAGAATTGAAAGCAATCAAAATAACTTGGGAAGAAGCTAAGACTGCAGCAGGGGACTGGCAAAGATGGAAAGCAGTGCTGAAGGGAAGACATTGGCATGAAAAAGAGAGAAAGAGGACATAGCAGAGCCAATTTTCATATGATTTGCCATACTTCCTTTCAAAATGAAGGTGCCAAATGTATGTTTCACTGTGCTTAACAACAAAACTTACGTCTTTTATAGTGCTTTTCATCAGTAGATCTCAAAGCACTTCACAATCTTTAATGTATTTATACTCCCAACATCCATGTTAGGAAGAGAAGTAGTATTATCACCACCATTTTACAGATGGGGAACTGAGGCACAGAGAGACTGAGTGGCTCATCCAAGGTCCCACTGAAAGTCTGCATCAGAGCAGGGAATTGAACCAACGTCTCTGGATAGTAACCTAGCCACTAGACCAACTGTCCAGCCTCCCTTCCCTTAGCATCTGTAACTGCTAGGCCACATTCCCAGCCCAGCCTGATCCATTCTGATCCAATCCATCCATTGCCTAGCAGTTCTAGCAATTATAGTTCCACCACTTTTAAAAGTTTCCTCTGATACCTTAGCTTCTTTTAACAATCCACTCCTCATGTAAATTATGAATAGAGTACATGACCAACTTCTGCCCTCAGTTGCACCTACTACTGAAGTCAGTGCAGTTACAGGAGTGTAACTGAGGGCAGAATCTGATCCACAAGTATGTATGAACATGGATGAATGCAGAAAAAAATTAGTCTTCCTACATACTATGAAGGAAGTTAAAAGTCAAACAAACTGAGGCACACGGCTAACCTAATGACAGGTTTCAGAGTAGCAGCCGTGTTAGTCTGTATTCGCAAAAAGAAAAGGAGTACTTGTGGCACCTTAGAGACTAACAAATTTATTAGAGCATAAGCTTTCGAGAGCTACAGCTCACTTCATCGGATGCATTTGGTGGAAAAAACAGAGGAGAGATTTATATATACACACACACAGAGAACATGAAACAATGGGTTTATCATACACACTGTAAGGAGAGTGATCACTTAAGATAAGCCATCACCAGCAGCAGGGGGGGGAAAGGAGGAAAACCTTTCATGGTGACAAGCAAGGTAGGCTAATTCCAGCAGTTAACAAGAATATCAGAGGAACAGTGGGGGGTGGGGTGGGAGGGAGAAATGCCATTGGGAAATAGTTTTACTTTGTGTAATGACTCATCCATTCCCAGTCTCTATTCAAGCCTAAGTTAATTGTATCCAGTTTGCAAATTAATTCCAATTCAGCAGTCTCTCGTTGGAGTCTGTTTTTGAAGCTTTTTTGTTGAAGTATAGCCACTCTTAGGTCTGTGATCGAGTGACCAGAGAGATTGAAGTGTTCTCCAACTGGTTTTTGAATGTTCTAATTCTTGACATCTGATTTGTGTCCATTCATTCTTTTACGTAGAGACTGTCCAGTTTGGCCAATGTACATGGCAGAGGGGCATTGCTGGCACATGATGGCATATATCACATTGGTAGATGCGCAGGTGAACGAGCCTCTGATAGTGTGGCTGATGTGATTAGGCCCTATGATGGTGTCCCCTGAATAGATATGTGGACAGAGTTGGCAACGGGCTTTGTTGCAAGGATAGGTTCCTGGGTTAGTGGTTCTGTTGTGTGGTGTGTGGTTGCTGGTGAGTATTTGCTTCAGATTGGGGGGCTGTCTGTAAGCAAGGACTGGTCTGTCTCCCAAGATCTGTGAGAGTGATGGCTCGTCCTTCAGGATGGGTTGTAGATCCTTGATGATGCGTTGGAGAGGTTTTAGTTGGGGGCTGAAGGTGATGGCTAGTGGCGTTCTGTTGTTTTCTTTGTTGGGCCTGTCCTGTAGTAGGTGACTTCTGGGTACTCTTCTGGCTCTGTCAATCTGTTTCTTCACTTCAGCAGGTGGGTATTGTAGTTGTAGGAATGCATGATAGAGATCTTGTAGGTGTTTGTCTCTGTCTGAGGGGTTGGAGCAAATGCGGTTATATCGTAGCGCTTGGCTGTAGACAATGGATCGAGTGGTATGATCTGGATGAAAGCTAGAGGCATGTAGGTAGGAATAGCGGTCAGTAGGTTTCCGATATAGGGTGGTGTTTATGTGACCATCGCTTATTAGCACCGTAGTGTCCAGGTAGTGGATCTCTTGTGTGGACTGGTCCAGGCTGAGGTTGATGGTGGGATGGAAATTGTTGAAATCATGGTGGAATTCCTCAAGAGCTTCTTTTCCATGGGTCCAGATGATGAAGATGTCATCAATGTAGCGCTAGTAGAGTAGGGGCATTAGGGGACGAGAGCTGAGGAAGCGTTGTTCTAAGTCAGCCATAAAAATGTTGGCATACTGTGGGGCCACGCGGGTACCCATCGCAGTGCCGCTGATTTGAAGGTATACATTGTCACCAAATGTGAAATAGTTATGGGTCAGGACAAAGTCACAAAGTTCAGCCACCAGGTTAGCCGTGAAAGTATCGGGGATACTGTTCCTGACGGCTTGTAGTCCATCTTTGTGTGGAATGTTGGTGTAGAGGGCTTCTACATCCATAGGGGCTAGGATGGTGTTTTTAGGAAGATCACCAATGGACTGTAGTTTCCTCAGGAAGTCAGTGGTGTCTCGAAGATAGCTGGGAGTGCTGGTAACGAAGGGCCTGAGGAGGGAGTCTACATAACCAGACAATCCTGCTGTCAGGGTGCCAATGCCTGAGATGATGGGGCGTCCAGGATTTCCAGGTTTATGGATCTTGGGTAGCAGATAGAATACCCCAGGTCGGGGCTCCAGGGGTGTGTCTGTGCAGATTTGTTCTTGTGCTTTTTCAGGGAGTTTCTTGAGCAAATGATGTAGTTTCTTTTGGTAACTCTCAGTGGGATCAGAGGGTAATGGCTTGTAGAAAGTGGTGTTGGAGAGCTGCCTAGAGCCTCTTGTTCATACTCCGACCTATTCGTGATGACGACAGCACCTCCTTTGTCAGCCTTTTTGATTATGATGTCAGAGTTGTTTCTGAGGCTGTGGATGGCACTGTGTTCTGCATGGCTGAGGTTATGGGGTAAGCGATGCTGCTTTTCCACAATTTCAGCTCGTGCACGTCGGCGGAAGCAGTCTATGTAGAAATCCAGGCTGCTGTTTCGACCTTCAGGAGGAGTCCACCCAGAATCCTTCTTTTTGTAGTATTGGCAGGAAGGTCTCTGTGGGTTAATATGTTGGTCAGAGGTGTGTTGGAAATATTCCTTGAGTCTGAGACGTCGAAAATAGGATTCTATGTCACCACAGAACTGTATCATGTTCGTGGGGGTGGAGGGGCAAAAGGAGAGGCCCCGAGATAGGACAGATTCTTCTGCTGGGCTAAGAGTATAGTTGGATAGATTAACAATATTGCTGGGTGGGTTACGGGAACCATTGTTGTGGCCCCTTGCGGCATATAGTAGTTTAGATAGCTTAGTGTCCTTTTTCTTTTGTAGAGAAGCAAAGTGTGTTTTGTAAATGGCTTGTCTAGTTTTTGTAAAATCCAGCCATGAGGAAGTTTGTGTGGAAGGTTGGTTCTTTATGAGAGTATCCAGTTTTGAGAGCTCATTCTTAATCTTTCCCTGTTTGCTGTAGAGGATGTTGATCAGGTGGTTCCGCAGTTTCTTTGAGAGTGTGTGGCACAAGCTGTCAGCATAGTCTGTGTGGTATGTAGATTGTAATGCATTTTTTACCTTCAGTCCTTTCGGTATGATGTCCATCTGTTTGCATTTGGAGAGAAAGATGATGTCTGTCTGTATCTGTGCGAGTTTTTTCATGAAGTTGACAGATTTCCACTCTATACGGCTAAATTCAGTGCCTTGCATAATGACAGGTTTCAGAGTAGCAGCCGTGTTAGTCTGCATTCGCAAAAAGAAAAGGAGTACTTGTGGAACCTTAGAGACTAACAAATTTATTTGAGCATAAGCTTTCGTGAGCTACAGCTCACTTCATCGGATGCATTTGGTGGAAAAAACAGAGGAGAGATTTATATATACACACACACACAGAGAACATCGATCACAGACCTAAGAGTGGCTATACTTCAACAAAAAAGCTTCAGAAACAGACTCCAACGAGAGACTGCTGAATTGGAATTAATTTGCAAACTGGATACAATTAACTTAGGCTTGAATAGAGACTGGGAATGGATGAGTCATTACACAAAGTAAAACTATTTCCCCATGGCATTTCTCCCTCCCACCCCACCCCCCATTGTTCCTCTGATATTCTTGTTAACTGCTGGAATTAGCCTACCTTGCTTGTCACCATGAAAGGTTTTCCTCCTTTCCCCCCCCTGCTGCTGGTGATGGCTTATCTTAAGTGATCACTCTCCTTACAGTGTGTATGATAAACCCATTGTTTCATGTTCTCTGTGTGTGTATATAAATCTCCCCACTGTATTTTCCACCAAATGCATCCGATGAAGTGAGCTGTAGCTCACGAAAGCTTATGCTCAAATAAATTTGTTAGTCGCTAAGGTGCCACAAGTACTCCTTTTCCTTTTGAGGCACAGTTAAAGATATGTTTTTTTCTAGAAACAATTCTTCATCAGAAATTGCATAAATTTGATTTGGAATTATGCCAGTTCTGACTGTTATCACTTTACACAAAGACTATAAATGAATATATAAACTGGACAAGTCATATATTCTCTGATAACATTGTGCCTGCTGGATGCTAGTGATAAGTGGCAGAAGCTTCATTAGATTAATTTGGTATTGTCATGTTATGTTAATTATCCTGATCATTGAGTATTTAAATTAAAATGAAGACATTAAAAGGTAACTAATTACTGAAAAGATGAAAAGAAGATACTGAGAAGAAAAACTATTTCTGAAGATGAATTATGAGAGGGTTTAAACAGAGAGCATAAAACAATGCGTTTCAACTGTCCAACATCTTGTCAGTTTGTTTATTTCTAGTGATCACATTGGAAAAATCAGTATGATTTTGTTTTTCAGAAAATGTGAAAAATGTAAAGCCTCGCTCAGCTAATTGCATCTTTTACTGCATTTTATCAAATATAATGGCATTATTAATAAAAAATAACTTCTGACTCATCTGTACATTAGCAAGCTTAAGTAAAGGTCACAGTCCATATGCAGCTGATTGATAATAATGAATTTCTAAGTAAAAGATGAAAGTAACATATATTAGAAGCTCAGTGATAATGAATTACAAAAACTGCACTTCATACAAGACATAAAAGCATATTTTATATTATAAGATTTCAAAACAAAAAATTATAACCATTCAAGGCAACTCTTCTTGAAGAAACTAACAGATAGACGATCTTATTGTTTTATGATAAAGTATTGTTCTCATGATAAATTATTCGCAGGTATCTGGACAAATGTTATTGCTTTCCTTTTATTATTCTTTCAGTCTCATCTGCTCCAGTCTCCCACAAAAGTACAACTTATAAAAGTTACCCTAATTTTCCAGCTCCATTAGAAGAGATGTTTTATACTGCTTTGGAGGAAAGAGGTTATAAATGATTAATACAGTTCATGCTTCCATTCCCCACTGCCATTGATGGAAAACAAGTGTGTGAATTTCACAATCAAATGCACATGGTCTACAGCAACCAGCTTGGTAAGCATGCCCTTGAAGCTCATTCTCAATCCCAGCTCTTCCCCACAGCAATTTGCTGCAATAATACACTGCCAGACCAAGATAGCAAGAATAAGAATCGCAAAGGATTGAACAGCAGAGTGCTAAGACTTTAGTTTGGAAATTCTGATATTGGGAACATTGACTTTCCACTTCACACTTCATATGTTTTGTTGAGTTCACAAGAAGCTACAGAAATTTGTACTAATATTAATTACAAAAGTTTATACACCTCTGTGCTGACTGCATCAAATATACTTGCCAAGATATTCTGCCTTGGAGAAGGTGTTTTTTGTGTCAGAGGAGCTTTGCTACCAGAGGATTCCTGGGAGACAGGCTAAACCAGTGCATCTTCTGGCTGTCATATCCCTGTCCCATTCTAGATTCCCTGTCCCTTTAGGACAGGATCAGACAATTCCAGACCCTCCCAGCTAAACAAGGTTTGCAAATAGTGTGTATTGTGTCTTCACTGGGATTTTCTGGCCATGCAAGCTAAATAGTCAATTAGTCTGATGGTTTACCATGCAGGTTGGTAATTAGAAGCTGTAATTTATTTCACTTGGGATGAAAAACACCAACAAATATATACGTTATTCAAATCTTAGAAGGGTTAGGCAAAAATCAGTGGAATCATTTCATACTGGAGAAAAGCAAAAGTCTTCCTGAGAGAGCCTAACATATGTCATAATAGGGTTTTTTTTTGTTTTGTTTTTTTTTTGGTGGGGTGGCAGGTGGGGTCTGCTTCTTTTTAGCACAAACAAAAGAACCCCCACATTATGAAGATCCTTCTTCTTAGTAATTTAAATATGGGCTATACTTAAACCAAAAGTAGCTCTATGATGGCAATTACTTTTCATAAAGATGTATTGCATCAAGAATCCAATCATTCATAGGAAACAGAACCAACTAACTTTAGCAGTCTTGAAATGAAAGAATTGATCTGGCAGAATCTAACAGTCTCATAGGTAAATAATAGAGGGATTCTTGTTTGTTTGTTTTTTAAGAAAGGCCTTGTGGCACATGTGATTGGCAGGGAACACACTTTTTCTTTGTGTTCTTTTTTTACATTCTTCTGCTGCTGTTAGCTAAGTACAGGAGCCTGAGATGTAAAAAATAATTAGCAAATTTGCAGTCTTTTAGAGATCCAGTTTGACACTATCTCTTCATACCTCTCAAGGTATGACGTTTCTAAAAAACTTATTTTTTCAGCACTGCTGGAACTCAGAATTACTTAGAAGTTAATTTTCTGATGAACAAATACAAGCTTTATGTTCAGTCTTGCAATACATTTTGATATGACTGTTACCCAGTAATACTAAATGAAATTTGTCATGCATCCTTAACCACATGGATTTTGGTTTACTTTTGCAGCAGGTAGACTAGTGTTTAAAAAGAAAACAGAGCTCTGGACTCATGAGAGGCATAAGTGACTCTGTTCTCTGGAATAGCTGGCCCATCCTGTTCTCTACAAATGGCTACATATAATCATATTCTAACTGATAGGAAGTGTAGACCAACAACTGAGTTTTGTACATGTCTGGTTCTATAACATGAGAATCCCACAGAAGCCAAACATTTGCTTACTTGAATAGGTAAAACCTGCAGACTGATGGTGATTCATTTGAGGTTCACTATGGATTTGTTACCAAATGATCACAATAGTGCAAGTCACATAATAGCACTTCTGGGTCCCTATTGACCAAACCTTCCCCCATGTGATTGGGAGAACCATGCTAATGACATTATTCTTGTTGCTAACATACCTGAAGAAACCATTCTTGTTACTCCTAATATCTCTTGTTAGCTGCAACTCCAAGTTGTGATTTGGCCTTCCTGATTTCACTCCTGCATGCCTGAGCAATATTTTTATACTCCTCCCTGGTATTTGTCCAGTCTTCCATTTCTTGTAAGCTTCTTTTTTGTGTTTAAGATCAGCAAGGATTTCACTGTTAAGTCAAGCCAAATATGGTTGCCTGCCATATTTACTATTCTTTCTACACATCGGGATGGTTTGTTCCTGTAACTTCAGGATTGTTTACAATACAGCCAGCTCTCCTGGACTCATTTCCCCCTCATGTTATTCTCCTCATGTTATAATTCACAAAGCTCCTGCTCAGAAAGATGCCTAAGTTCACCCAGAACCTAAGATTTTGCAATACAAGTTCTCTTGGTGACTATGTTTCTGCCTCTGAGCAAGTGCAATGCAGTGTCATGACAGGTATTCATATGTCAGTCTCCTCTTTTTAGCCCCAGAGCAATTCATGAACCAGGGTAGATAGGCATTCAGCCACCTAAATTGCATGCGAGGCCCAATCTGGTAGGCATGTTCAGGGCCACCTATCTCCACACAAAGCAGCTTGGGCAGGGAAGGAAGAGGATTTCCCTCATAACCTTTAGCCAAGTGGTCAAGACACTCACCTGGAATATGGTGGGTGGGGCTGCTCTACTCCCATGTATGGGTTTCCTGTTGACTAGGGTGACCAGATGTCCCGATTTTATAGGGACAGTCCCAGTATTTGAGGCTTTTTCTTATATAGAAGCTTATTACCCTCCACCCCCTGTCCCGATTTTTCACACTTGCTGTCTGGTACTGTTGATTCAGAGCCAACCCCACTTGGTCACATGGTGCCACCAGGCCTCCTTCCTGCACGGCAGCTGGTGGACCCACGCTAGTCAAGTGATCTCAGAGGCCTGGTGATCTGTGCTGTGAGCTGTGCCATGTGGGGAGAGGCAGGAGCAGGGTGCTGCAGGGAGGGTTTGCTGCTTTCCAGGAGGGGACACTGAAGGTAAGGAGGGGGGCCTGCCCGGGAGGTTCCATGACTTGAGCTGTTTGGGGGGTGGGCAAACCTTTAAGTTGTGCCCCCTGCCCCATCAAGAGTTACATGTCACCTCTGCTACCTAGGCAGCCTAACGCTTATCTTCCCCTGGTTTGTGGTTACTAGCAGAGATAGGTGCCTCCCTGCAGCCCAAACTCAGGCACCAAACTGCAAGAGCAAGACCTCTCTCAGCAGCATCTCCCATTGGCTAGAGTAGGCAGTTTTCCACCTAGTGTTCTGGCTGTGTGGATCTCAAAATAGGTGCCCGTCTCTCCCCATTCATTGTATAGGAGCCTAGGTGTCTAACTCAGACTTTGTGGATGTCTGTGTTGTTCCTGTGATTTTCTAGGTGCTGAAAAGCTAGGCATTACAATAGCTAAGTCCCCTGATTAATTCCAGGTCTTACCTCCCATTGAAATCAATAGGAGTTAAGCTCCTAATCACCTTTGAGGATCTAGGCCAGAGTTTATAGCACCTGTACTCCACTAGAATTGCTCTTTCCAAGATCTCCAATTACTTTTATTTGGCCAATTTTAATAGACTCCCTCAGTTCTCATCATCCTCTATCATCTTTGAAACAGATGAGACAGCATAATGCTTTAGAACTGTAAAAAAGGAAATCCTTGGTGAGATTTCATCTCTCACTTACACACTTTTTAGCTGGAGTGCTAGAGGCAGCTATCGTCCAAGTTGCCTAAGCATTTATATTGTACAATCCAGACTTTCATTGTGTTTACCTTCCAAAATTTACTCTTTCAGAGCTAAAATTCCCTAGGCCTGGTCTGTGGCCAAGGATATTTTTTTCTGGAAAGTGTGAACAACAACAACAAGGTGTGCTGGGAATAAGATCGGGGTTCAATATTTAGAAAACTGCCAGGCTTCTTTTGTCTCTGGGGTGGTCCCGCTTTCCTTCAGATCTTATAGCTCCATGTATCTAGATTTAGGAATGTTTTCTCCAGCATTGTTCCAGAGTCTCTTTCTAAGCAGAATGCTTCACAACAACTTCTTCCTTCCAGTTAATTCTGTATGTGTTCAAAAAGAAGCAAACTAAGGCTCCACCTGGGAAGTCATTCTTAGAACCAATGTAACATTTAAAGAGACAGGGGATCCAATACATTCCCAGCAATATATAATGTAAATATCTTTATTCTTCTATTACCCCATGTTTGATTTACTGTTCGTCTATGCAGTGTGTTATATATACATATACATAGCAATCAATCAACCAATCCTTTGAAGTCTACAAGGTCTATAGGGAAGGCCCCTAATTTGGTGCATAACATTTAGTAATAGAATGAAAACTAATTTTCCTTTACTTCTTTCTTTCTAAATAAAATCTCTATCCCTTTTCCTTGCATTGCTAGGCTTGGAAGCAAAAACTAATCACTGGGGTCAAATGCTTGTCACTATTTTGTTTCCTAGACATCACATGTTATTCATAAGAAAGATAGGTGGGAACAACAATTCCTACAATGTTTAGATTCCCATCGGAATTATAAGCTCACCAATGGGCCCCAGTAGCTCTATTCTAGATCAGAACACAAAACATAGAGACTGGTTCAGGTACCTTAACATTTTATTAAAGTCATCAAAATTTGAGGGGGAAAGAACTTGGATAACAAGTTTTGATTTTGTTCCATCTCTGTACTTCATGTCTGATAACTTATTTAAATAATGAATCTGAATCATATATGCACCAACAAGTTAGATTTCAACTTTCTCAGATAGTTTTAATGTTTAATGTTTAACGTAGTTTAACGTATACAAAGGAGTTTTGGAATCAACCGAGCAGAAATCCCATATTCTTCTGTTTTGACATGTAAAACATCCTTTTAATAAAACTATAACTGTTACATTGACAGACACAGCTAAATGGACACTTTTCTAGATAAGTACAATCAGCACTTCGGTGAGCATAAAGCCTGCTCCTTTTCATCTCCAGCAAATGATCCAACAAGTGAGCGATTAAGTCTTCCAAGTACTGCTAAAAAGTTACAGATCAAAACAAAAATAAGTAAATAAAAACCAGCCCCTAGAAATGAGCATATTTTCTCCCACTTAACTCAGACATTCCTTTGAATATTACAGAGTGAACCTTGTTCACTCTCACAAGAGAATGGTTCTTTTATCTAACAAGCATGTTAGGCTCTTGTATTCTGCTTACCATCTCTGGCAAAACTGGAGAGTGAATGATTCCTGCTGTAACACAAGTTCAATTATGCTCTTTGTGGTTTGGCACTAGTATTTCTAACTGGAGCTCAAAAGTTTGGGAGAGTGGGTTCGGAGGTGTTTAGAGTGCTCACTATTCTTGATTTTAAAGTAGTAATAGGAGATGAAAGAAACCCTCATATTTCCAAGTCAATATTTTTAGATCTATGAAGTTGTGCCATTTGGTCCTCACTCCAGTTTAGCTGGATTAACTCTTTTAGATCTCATTTGTGTCTATGTCCTTAGCAAGTTATTACACTGCCTCTAGAGCAGACAGGAAGGCAGACTGTTACTAAAAGTCACAGTCTGCCATCCTGATCCCCCCTGTGTCAGGCCTATACTTAGAACAGCTTATATATGCCCAGAGACATCAGTGTAGCTATGCTAGTCAGTAGATGGGGAGGGAGACAGAGCCCTGGTTTCATCCATTCCTCACCCTATATTTGTGTAAGGAGGTGATGGAGTGGCTGCATAGAGACTGCTCTTCTCACTGTACTGCTACCCACAATATGGATAGCTAGCGGATGGAATCTGAGGGCACCTTACTTCACCATAGCCCTTTCCACCACTGCTCCCAGTGGGCTCCTAAGGTTACTCAACAATGGTGTGGGAAGAATAGGTCCAAGAATCAAAAGCCATGGAGTGGAGGAGAGTGACGACAGAGCTGGACAAAAGTTTCTTAATGAAACCCACACCCAGGTGAAAACTGCCTGGTTTGGGAATTTTTTATAAAAACTTTCAGCTCTGCACAGGCTTGCCAAAAGATTTGTCAAGGTTCACAAACCTTTCAGTGAACTTTGGCTGAATCTTAAGTGAGCCAGGACACTTAATGTTTTTTGAATGGAAACACTGTGGTTTCACAGTATTTTGACCTGCAATGGGGCAAAACTTGGCAGTTTAGGCTGAGTTTGGCTTGAAATTTTGTGGTTTGTTTCATCTCAAATCTCAAAGCAAAACGCTGGGGATGTCAGATCACATGAACTGAAACTTTTAAAGGTTCACAAAACTCACTGTAACAACACTGCTGTGTCTTGCACAGCCCTAGAAGAAGTTCATTTTCATGGGCTCTCTGTCTTTGTGGCAGCTATGGCATACCCAGCCATGGTGCTGGTTTCATTTAGATAAAATAGCCTGCAGCAGAGCCAATGGAAGTCACATGGCATTTAGTGGCTTGCACAACTTAGAAGGTCATAGCTAGTTGTCACTGTGTTTAGAATCTTTGCAATGGGTAATCTTAATGCATGGGGTTTTGTTGCATCACTGTCATAAACCATAGTGGGGAACATACAAGATAGTTTAAGTACTGTGGTAGAAGGTTAAAACCCTAAGTTTAGAGTTAAATATAAATCACTTGGTAGATGACAGTCTTGAGATTCACAGATAACTCAGAAGTGCAAAGACCATCTTATTTCATAAATGGATATTCCATTCACACTATCACATTTTAGTGCTATTTACATTTCCCCTCTAAAAGAAGATAATTCCAAATATGTTTGAAGAGGTACTAAATACAGTCTGAAGAAACACTGCTACCTGTCTCAAGTTATTAATTTAAAGTACCAAAAAACTTAATCTTAGGATATTTGCACACTTTTTAGGTACAAAAAGAAAGATGATGTACTTTATTTGTTCATTTTGGTAAAGGGCATGAACCTGGATCTGTAAAGCGTGTTCTTCTAACTCTCCTCACTAAAACCACAGAATCTCCATTTCCTTTGAAGTTTTCAAGATGAGGTATCCCATTATGATTTATTCTGGAGGTCTGCTTCCCCTCCCAAGAACATCAATTAGATGTTGTGGCTGCTTCCCTATCTGTTATCTTTCTGAAGGGAACTAGACAGTAGGCTGGTTAATCCCCTCAGAATTCTGCCAAAGATCCTCTAGAAGCAGGAAGATCTCTTTCCTACCCCAACTGAGTAGCAATGGACAAGAAAGTCTTGTCGTTGCTGTAGCTACTGGATGTAAGAGCCAGGGATCTGAGAAATGCTCCAGAAACACTGGAGTCCCTTGCATGGTAGCAAAGAACTGCAAGAGAAAAGATATCTAGGGTATTTCTATACTAAAAAGAAAAACCTGTGACACTGAACCCCAGAGCTTGGGTCAATTGATTCTGGCTTGAGGGGCTTGGACTGTGCGGCTAAAAATAGCAGTGTTAATGTTCCCACTCAGGTTGGAGTCCTAGGGCTCTGAAACCCGGCCAGGGGGTGCAGGGTCTTGCAGCCTGGGCAGGATCATTTACACTGTTATTTTTAGTAACACAGCCCAAGCCCAAGTCAATTAACCCCCAGCACTGAGCCTCAGAGTATTGGTCTTCTTTGCAGTGTTGACATATCCTAGTGCGAAATCTAAGCAGTCCTTTTTTGGGGTTCAGGATGGACCGGGGATGAAGAGAATTCCATGTGTTTAGGGACAGAAAGTACTCATTAGGAGCCAAGGAGGAAGAGTGACAAATGAAACAATATAAAGTAAGGGGTGTGAATGGTTCTATTTATCCACCATGTTTTGTTTTGTTTTGTATAAACAGAATATATAGTCAGGTCACCTTCAGGACCTTTCTAGAGACCAATCCAGGTGATGCTCAATCTGCAAGGAGGCTGCCTCTTTTTGGAATTTTCCATTGATGATGATGAATCACTATGGTTTCTACACCATATCTAGCATGGGAGTATGTGTAAGTGAAGTAGGAGGAGAAATAACAGAGTGAAAAGCACTCTGGAGTAGAGGGACACAAATGTGGGTTTCCTACATGAGTGCCCTCACCATCTGGCTATAGAGTCATTCTAATTGTGCCTCTGGTCCTATGCGTACTTAATTGTTTATACATACTGGAACAGACTCAACAGGGAAGATTGAGCAAGAGTTACCCCCAGAATATCCACAACCATATCCACAGAGTATGGGCAAGCTCCTTGGAGGTAGGAGACCCTCATTCAAATCCTTTCTCCATATCATGCAGCAAAGGGAACTGAATGCATGTCTGCCATATCTTGGGTAAGTGGTGTAACCACTGGGCTAAAGGTTATAAGTGAGGCTTCTCTTGTGGCTATTTTGAGTGTCAAGCCTGGATCAAACGAAATGTTTCATTCAACTGAAACAAAAATTTTATCAACTTTTTCAGTTCTCAGAATTATGATTTTCAGTTCTGACTGGAATTGGCCATTTTCCCCCCTTTGGAACTGCCAATTAATTGAAAAAAAACCCAACAGTTATCTGACCAGCCCTAGGTGCATTTTTCATAGTAGGAGCCAGTTGTGTTCTTACCATGTCACACCCTGTCCACAGGGAATGAATGACTTGAAATTAAACAAAGATCACCAACATGGAAGCCCAGAGCACTACCACCAAAATAACTCAAGAAAGCAAACTTTACAGTCCCTTCTTATGGGGTTGAGGTGGGGAGAGGGCTGAAAGTAAATTCTTCCCTCCCTCCAATAAAAAACACAGTGTCTGCAATTTTCCTTATTTATTCCTGTTATTCAAATATGTCCAAATTATAACCTATTCTGGTACATTAAAAACAAACAAAATCCCACAAAACTTTGCCAGAGGCAGGAATCACTTTTGTAGTATTACCTTATCACTGCTTCATTGCTCTCCCCCCAACCCATAAATTGTATTTACAATAAGTGGGAGCTACATGCAAATCAGAGATTTTTATAAACATTCTAAACACATGTTGTGCATGCCCCTTCAAATTTATCAGTAACAGTACAATATTTCTATCAAATATTCTTGGGAAATTTGCCAGACTGCATCAAAGTCGTGGTTTAATAATGCTTCAAGCTTTGAAACTTCCAGGACTTTAATAAGCACACACATAATTCTGTAGATAAACATTTTATTTTTTTCTGCTTTTCATCTAACAATTTAACACATACCAAAATATAATTTTTCAATCTGAACATTTAATTTAACATTTTTTCAATGGCTTGTGATGTATGATACATTGTACGTCCCTCAGAACATGCTGGTGAATGATACACATACATAAGGATTGATTTTAAAATGACAGGCCACAACTTTATTAATATTAACCAATGAAGACAGGTATACCAGGCATTTTATTGGGTTCAGTTCATGTTATATATATATATATATATATATATTATATGCAATAAATACATTTGATTGGTCCTCTTCAATCAAATTTCTAGGACTCAGCCATTGCTGATTTCTACTGCCTGTCCCCCAGAAATGGATCTGAGGTTATCTCCAATCTGCGAAGGCTTAAGGGTCTCCCCCTTCTCCCTATAGGAAAATAGGTCCACCAGGAATCTTCTGCATCTCTTAATCATGTTCAATTCTGGGTGCTGAACACCTTCAACCTTTAGCCACTGTAATGGCATGGCACCCACCTCGCACAAATGCCCCCTTCTGGTCGGGTGTGTCTGCAGTCTTTAAACAGTCCTGGCCCTGGAATCAGGCCATACCCCCAGGGATTCCTCCCTGGAGACTTGTTGTCCACTCTGCTCTGTTCTGGCCCCAGCTCTCCAGTTGGGCCACTAACTAGTTCAGATCACCTTCTTGGGGGGTTATCACTGTCCAATTGTAGGCTGCTTCCGCAGTGGCCTATGCCGGGGGGGGGGGGAGCCAAGCCTGCCCACTACTCCGGGTCCCAGCTCAGGGACCCTAAGAATAGCAACCATGTGCCACCGTGTCCCTTTAACAAAATTGCTTTCAGTTCCCTGAGCCACTTCCCCGTGGCTCCAGCCTTCACCAAAGCTTCACCTTTGCCCAGGACTTGTCTGTGTCCAGACCCAGATGCCAGCCAGGAGCTCTTTCTCACTCCCCCAGTCCCTCCCAAATCTGAGCTGTCCATGGTGCTGCAATTCCCTTTGTCTAGCCGGAGCACCATCTGCACTCCTCTGACTCCAGCAAGGAACTGTCTCGGGATCTGCAGCTCCTTTTTATTTGGCCCTCCTGGGCCCTGACTGGCTGCTTCCTGCAGTCTCTCTGATTAGTTAGCCCTTCTCAGTCTCTCTAGGCTGCTTGGAGGACTTAGCGCCTCTGCTCCTTTCCTGGGACGGGTGTGGCAAGACCCTGAGGCCTCCAGTGGGGAGACTCTGAACCTAGTCCACCCATTACAGCCACAATGGAACCAAACATTGCAATGAACTAATAATTTCCATATAATTTCCTAACATTAAATTCCTATTCTTTTTCTTTTTAACCAATAACTGAGTGTCTGGAATGCTATATGGATGGTTGAATGCCCTGGACATCTTGCCAATTTGGCTCAAAGGGGGAAAAGGACCCTTCCTGATCCCTAAGCAAGTTTTCATACCCATAATATCCTGAACCCACATCTCAGCAATATCTCAACTATAAAAGTGAGGACAGGGAAGCAAAAGTGGACACCAATTATAGATTTAGGTGGGGGGGGTGCTGAAATCTGTGATAACCAATCAACTCTCCCAAGCCATGTCCCACTGGCCAACAGGAAGCAGAGAGAGATAGAGAAAGCTCCTTCACTCCACTAAGACATAATCTGCACATATACTCTGAGGCATTAGAAGGAGTGCAGGGAGGGGAAAGTCTCCATTATGTCAGAACATACATTGCTTCTGATGACCGAGGTGTGGGCAGAGTCAAGGGTCAAGGTCAGAGTCAAGTGTCAAAACCAAAGACAATTTCTGGTAGCAAGCCAAAGGTCAGAAACAGAGTCAGGTGCCAGGCCAGGAGTCGGAGCCAGAAACAGCATTAGAGGTATCGCAGAGGAGCCGGAACCTGGAGTAGGGCAGGACAGCAGGAACTGGGAGTAGACAGGAGTCTGGAATAGGAGAAGGGAACCAGGAACAGGTTCCTGGGAGCAAGCACGAATGTACAGCTCAGAAGTCAGGTAAGCAGGAGGGTTCAGAATAGCAACCAGCCAGAGATTCCTCTAGTTGCTTGAACAACCTCTCATTGTTACTTCCTGGGGGGCTAGATGGTGTCCCCAGTTGGGATCTTTGGGGTGGGGCCATCATTGGACCCTTCCCTGGTTATTCAGGTAAGCTTCTGAGTGGCAATCGCAGCCTGGGAACCTACCAAATTCACGGCCAGGAAAAACACGTCACGGACCAGGAAATCTGGTCATCTCCCCCCACTCCACCATGAAATCTGATCTTTTGTGTGCTTTTACCTTATACTATACAGATTTCACAGGGGAGACCAACGTTTCTGAAATTGGGGCTACTGATCCAAAAGGGAGTTGCCGGGGGGTTGCAAGGTTACTTTAGGGAGGTCGTGGTATTGCCACCCTTACTTCTGTGCTGCCTTCAGAACTGGGTGGCCAGAGAATGGCGGCTGTTGACCAGGCACCCAGCTCTGAAGGCAGCACCCCGCCAGCAGCAGCTCAGAAGAAAGGATGGCATGGCATGGTATTGCCACCCTTACTTCTCTGCTGCTGCCTTCAGAGCTGGGTGGCCAGAAAGTGGCGGCTGATGACTGAAGGTCCAGCTCTGCAGGCAGCAGCGCAGAGTAAGGGTGACAATACCATATCATGCCATCCTTACTTCTGTGCTGCAGCTGGCGGCAGCTCTGCCTTCAGAGCTGGGCTCCCAGCCCCCAGATGCCGCTTTCCAGTTGCCCATCTCTGAAGGCAGTGCCACCACCAGCAACAGCTCAGAAGTAAGGGAAGTAGTACCGCAACCCTCTCTCAACAATAACCTTGCGATCCCCTCCCCTACAATTTTTGGGGGGTCAGGACCTTTACAATTACAATGCGGTGAAATTCCAGATTTAAATAACTGAAATCATGAAATTTATTATTTAAAAAATCCTATGATTGTGAAATTGACCAAAATGGACCATGAATTTGGTAGGGCTCTACTCATAATCCTTCACACTGTTCCCCTGTCCTCAGAACCACTGAGGCTGGCCATTATCCTGCCTGTCCAACCAAGCTTTATCCCCCACTAGGACCAAGTAGAGCATTGAGATAGGTCTAGCACTGTCGTGAGCACTGCACATCCTAACTGACAAAAGGAACAGTAGATAAATGTATGGACCTGGGTATGAATGAGGATGCTTCTGAGACTGTTTTAGCCCATGCTACCATAGAGCTTCCTGGAATGTTCCACACATAAATTACACTCAGTGAATTGGTGGCTACTGAGGTCCATGACATGGTTATGCTAAAAAAGAATATGGAAGTGTTATTTCTATATGTTTTATGGATATAGGTTTGGCCTTAAGCATCAATGTATAAGTGTTTAATTGATGAGGCAGAAAATGGCAACTCCAAGCATGTTTATCTTTATAGAAACAGGACACAAAGATAGATAAAGATATTCACATACAATACCTAGTCTTTGTGGAAACTGAAGTTTGCAGCTGATTACATGAATAGTTCTAAAATCAGATCCAAAGAAGACTACTTATAGATTAGCTGTATATCACTTACAACTTCTCACTTTTTACATGACAGTTATGCATATCCCCGTTTGGTGGATTTGAGAATTTTCAGGCACATATTACAATATCCAAATTTTCCATACCAATGAGATTGGCACATTTTGCAGTTAAAAACACTTATTTTGATAATCAGAATATTACATAAAACAACTAAACTTTCCATTCTTATTTCTCTCAATAAAGGTCAAAGATCTTAATTTCATCAATCTAAATTACTATCACAAAGTATTCTTAAAGATTGGTAGGGGTTTGGTTCACTTTACAATAGGTCTTTACTTAGCAATAGGTCCTTTGGTTTCATGGTCAACAGGAGAATGACCTGTCGTTTTAGTCTTACAAATGGCATTTTTGCCATCCTTTTGACTTCTTAAGTAAAGGCTTGTAAAATCCTTCCAACAAATCAACTTAATATTCATTTATTTGTGTTTCTGATACACACATTCATTATATCCAAGCATATTTTACAGAATTTTGAATTACATTGATTACTCATGATAGACAAACACTCTTTTCCTTTTCTCCCTCCTCTTTTTAAATAGAATCAGCTACAGAAGTGCCAGTTTAACTTCACAACTCAATTAGTTGTGCAGAAAGAGATGAGTCTCACACTGTGCTTGAAGCTGGCAAGACTTGGGCTCAGCTCTGAACTCCAGCAGGGGTAAATTCCACAAGAAATGTAATGTGAGGAGTTGACAAAAACAGTCTGCCCCATGTACATCAGAAGGTATTGTGCAGCTGGCTGCGAGATTTTGTTCCATGCAAATCACTGGCTGTGTCTGTGGTTGGCCTTCATGACAACCATTTTTTTCTAAGGTCAGATGTTTCACATACAGATTAAACAGGACAGTAAGGTAGTGGCCCCTGTGTACATCATTTGCATGCACAGGGCTGCAGTTCCCAATCTCTCAACCCCCCTCTAATTTTGACTCAATCCAAAAAACTTGTGTGATCACTTAAGATGAGCTATTACCACCTCACCCACTTTATCTCTCTAATATTGTGGGACCAACACAGCTACAACAACAGGTATTAGCTGGTAATAGCTCATCTTAAGTGATCACTCTCCTTACAGTGTGTATGATAAAATCCATAGTTTCATGTTCTCTGTGTGTGTATATAAATCTCCCCACTGTATTTTCCACCGAATGCATCTGATGAAGTGAGCTGTAGCTTACGAAAGCTTATGCTCAAATAAATTTGTTAGTCTCTAAGGTGCCACAAGTACTCCTTTTCTTTTTGCGAATACAGACTAACACGGCTGCTACTCTGAAACCTGTTAAAGAATGTACGTGTATAAAATATTAAAAATTGAAATGTTAGTAAATGGAATATTCAATTTTAAAAATGTGACTAAAATAGTAAACCTTTGGCTGAACTTAAAAGTGTATCTCAAGTCAGATGTTCTGGATCAACTTCTGTTAGTGAAAGAGATATGGTTTCCAGTTTACATTGAGCAATTCTACCTGAAGAAACTCTCTATGTAAACTGGAAAGCTTGTCTCTTTCATCAACAGAAGTTGGTCCAATAAAAGATATTACCTCACCCACCTTATCTCTCTAATATTGTGGGACCAACATAGCTACAACAACAGTGCAAACAACCCGTTGCTTTGTAATTCTGTACTGCATGTCTATCACCGAAAATATATATTATACATGTAAATCAAAAATAATCTTAGAAGCAGTAACTGTGATTTATAAAATTCACTGTGGATAATGCCATAAAGTGGCAGATTAGCCACTGGGCCAAGGGTGCCCATCTACAGTGCCCCTGGCCAACTGTGGGTGCCCAGAAGAAATCCACTGTCAAGTGTGTGGGAGGGGTGGGGGAAGCCCCCAAACTGCAACCCCACTTTCCGGCAGCAGCATCAGGTGGGCAGGACAGAGGAAGCCTCCACACCTCGACCCCACTCTTGGGCAACAGCACTGAGTGGGCAGGGCAGGACGGGGGAAGCCTCAGTGCCCCCTAACCCCATCCCTGGTTGAAGCCAGGGGAGCAGGAGAAGCCCCAGCCTAGCACCCCCTGACAACATCCCTGGCAGAAACCATGGGGGGGCAAGGGAAACCCCCTGCCAGCACCACAACCCTGTCCCTGGCAGAAGCCGTGGGGCAGCAGGGGAAACCCTCATGTCTGATCCCACTCTCCGGAAGAAGTGCTGGGCGGGCAGGGCGGAGAAGCCCCAGCTCCCTGATGCTGGTTCCTTGCAGAAGCGCCGGGGGTGGCAGGGGAAGCCCCAGCATCCAGACCCCTGTTGTGGCCCTGGGACTGGAGGAGCTCTGGCTACCTGCCACAGCCTCAGGGCTGGGGGAACTCTCACTCCCCCTGGGGCCGTGCGGGGGGACAGAGTTTCTCCAGTCTTGGTGCCATAGTGGTGGGCGTGGGAGGAAGCAAACAGGTTGCAGGGCTGAAGTGTGGGAGTGCAATGGGGGACCCTGGGTGGAACAGGGGTGGGGCCCAGGGAAAGGGTGTAAAAGGCTGGGACTGTGGGTGGGACCGCAGGTGGAAGGGGTGGGAAGGGCCCCCCTTGCTCTGGCTCAGGGCCCCAGGAACCTTAATCCAATTCTGATGCCATTCACATAAAACCAAACAATTAAAGTGAATTTCTGTTTCCTAGACAAAAACAGAAAAGTATTACATTTCGCTTTCTCTCATTACACTCTTTAGAAGTTACAGAGATGGCAAAGTTCAAGTTTTTTCAGTGCACATTTTTTTTCAAGATTTACTTTTAATTTTAGAATAAACTAAACTGTTCTTAAAAAAGAAAACTTTTATAAGTCACAAACACTTTAAATCTTCATGAGAAATTTTAGAAGTATCCTTTAGTTATACTTGAAAATTTGAGATATGTTATATTGCATTTTATACTGCTCTCTTGACTCTCTTATAGTCAGTTTCTAACTGTTTAGACCCCTCTTTAAAATTTAAGATAGAGATACCACACACGGTAAGAAATGCTGTATAGTTAAAAAAAAGGGGAGATAGTGGCATCTGTTAGATATGAAACTTCTGGCCCAATTGTCCTCTCACATCAGTGTAAATCAAGAGAACTCTGAAATCAGTGGAGTGACACCAGTTTTACACCAAATGTGAGAATGTGAGAGGAGAGCCAGGCTCTTTATTTATTAAGTAATTGAGTCTCTGTACACACTGTTTAAAGGCTACCTCTGCTGTAAACCTGGTCACTTGCTGTATGATATTTAAAAGAGGAACTCAGATACAATTATAATTCATAAATATTTAAGCATGAACAGTGTGTGATCAGTTTTTCAAAGGGGCAGGTAATATACAGAATTGTTCATTTTATAAAAACTAGAGAGAAGAGAAAGTTCTGTCAAATCATCTTGTCTGTGCCTACTACAAGTGTGAGTTTGTTCCACATAGAATGTGGTATTGTATAGTGCTTCGTATAGTCTACTCGATCAATGTTTCAAGTAGTGGTGCCTCCTGATTTTTTTAATAATTTTGGTCTGAAATTTTCCGAATATTGTGCAAAAGTGGCCTGGCAATCTAATCCAATTAAATTGTTGTATATCATACATGCCTGAGGTGAATAAACAGATGTATTACTGAATGAGAGTTATGTACATTTCTTTTTTTTTAAATGTAAAGTTCCCTCTATCTATTCTTAATTATCAATAAAAAATCATATAATTAAAGTCAAATAATCAGAAACTGCTATATTTAATGGTTATTTATAGGAAGCCTTTAAACTCTCTCTCTCAAACAAGAATCATACAGGATAGAATGATTGTAGAGACATACTGCAGACTAAGTGTGGACAATTTATTTGCTGTAATCCTGCATTCCTGTAATGTTTCTGTGTGTGCCCTTTAGAGTAAAGTGGAAACACAAACAGGAAAGTGACTTGCTTTGTGATAAATGAATGTGTCTGAAAACATGAGACAGCAAGACCAGCCAAAATAACTGATTCAAACCTGTCAAGAACAACATGAAAGAAAATGTGAGAGAATTTCTTATTAATGCTAACTCAGTCAAAGCTTCCGTCCTGATAGCCATAGAAGCCAATGGTCCAGAACTTAAGATATTGAGCTGTTATTCATGCCTGGAATGAGATAAAGGGTTGGGAATGGGAATACTTCTGTTCTATGATGTAGTATTATATTTAGCAAACATGTAAATAAAACGGCAGCATCCATTACCAGGGATCTGGTAAACTGGCACTTACCATCATATGAATGCTGAGCTCACAAAAGTCTTCTTGCTCCGTCATGTTAGCTTCTGGAGGGTCAAGATAATAAATTTATGATGGTAGCCACAGTAGGGATTAATGTGTCAATGAAGGAATTTATACAGTGTAGTGGGAAGTTTAATCCTCATTCAATTTATTCTTTAGGTTTTAAATTACATTCATGTATATATGTGCACACACAAACACATAAAATAGTGTTTTATTCACTTTTTAATAAATTTGAGGAATGGAAAAAAAATGAACATTTAAACCTGCCAGTAAAAACAAATATTGAACAATCTCTTCAGTGTAAAACAAAAACACCCCCAAAATCTCTCTCTTCTTCCCAACTCTCCCCACTCTCCCCCCAAAAATAAGATCTATATTGTCTTAATTATACAGGCCCAGTTTGTGGCCTGTCCTATGTTCTGGCAAATGGCACATAAGGTCCATCCTTACACCACACCACTACTTTCTGTGCACATAGAGAAGCAGGAACCACAAAGTCATTGTGTAAGTGAATGGAAGTCAGTGAAGATTGGGCAGAACCTCCAATTTAGTGGTACCACACTGTGACAATGTACTCCTTCCATGGAGCAGCATCTTAAGCCAGAGGGAGCACAATAACGCTTAGCCCTTTCCTATGGACTAGACAAACTGATAGCCTAACTCATACCAAATATATAGAAATCAGTTTCCACTGAATGCATCCGATGAAGTGAGCTGTAGCTCACGAAAGCTTATGCTCAAATAAATCTGTTCATCTCTAAGGGGCCACAAGTACTCCTTTTCTTTTTGCGAATACAGACTAACATGGCTGCTACTCTGAAACCTGTCATAGAAATCAATGGAAGCTACCTGAGGAAAACATTTGGAGTCCATTGCAATTCCCTCTGAAATTAATGGAAAGATTCACACTGATTTCAACCCAAAAGCCCTAGGCCCTAAGTAGAATCATAGAAGGGACTGCAAGGGTCACCTAATCTAACCCAGCCCTCTTCCAAGATGTAGATTTTGCTGTCTATAGACTTCACTTCATATTCATTGACACAAAATACTTTGCTTGAGCTTCCCAAAGATGTTTTTCTCTATTTTATAAACATGCTTGCCAGAAGCGTAGACTGGGTATATAATAGCTTTTAACAGTTACTTGTGACTTTATAGAAGTCATATAATGCTATATAATGCTTTATAGAAATATGCAGTTATAGAAATATGCTTATGTGTGTAAATATGACATAACTGAAATGTTTTATGCTAGATATGCCACGTAACATATCTTTGCAAAGGTTATGTTCTGCTGCATGTATTCATCCTATTCATACAGGTGTCATTTTTATATCTGAAGTTATGAGTGTTGGCTCTATGCTTGTATTTAAAATGTTTGTTGTAGAAAACACCTAAGGCAGATTTGGTCAACATAATGTGAAGGGGTTATTCAAGTAAATGGAAATACTTGTCTAACAATGGACCTTCATAGATGCCAATTCACATCTGAGCTTTCCTGTGAATGTTTGGGCTAACATGTGGGCAATGGCTCGGCCTGTAGAGAACTGAGTCATGCATGGACATGTGACTTTCCCATGTGATTCCAAAGCTCCATCTTGTAGCTGTGATTCTATACAGGGGAGAGAGGGGTTTCCATCCACAAGAGAAAGACTATATAAGCCCCTGGAAACCCCTCCATTTTGTCTTCAGCTGGCTCAAGAGATAGCCTCTCCACCCCAAAGAGATGCCTGAAAGAAACAGGAACAAAGGACAGTAACTACAGGGGTGTGAGTGATTACTGGACCCAGACTAGGAGGAAGCCTGGTCTGTAAAAGAAGCTTATTGGAACATCTCTGAGGGTGAGATTTACCTGTATTTAGTTTCTTAGTGTATTAGGCTTAGACTTGCATGTGTTATTTTATTTTGCTTGGTAATTGACTTTGTTCTGTCTTTCATTACTTGGAACCTAATTTTTATATTTAATAAAATTACTTTTTACTTATTAATTAACCAGAGCAAGTATTAATTCAGCTGTGCATATTTCTCTATCAGTGTTATAGAGGGTGACTATGTATGAGCTTACCTCTCTATAAGGTTTTATACAGAGTAAAACGATTTATTTGGAGTTTGGATTCCATTGGGAACTGGGTATTTGGGTGTTGGAGACAGGAGCACTTCTTAAGCTGTTTTCAATTAAGTCTGCAGCTTTGGGGCATATGGTTCAGATCCTGGGTCTCTGTTGGAGCAGACCCTGCATGTCTGCGTTCCTCCCATCTCGACAAGGTAGGATTCTGAAAGCCCAACTGGCAGATAAAACAGGCTCAGAGGTAGTCTCAGCACATCAGGTGACAGTCCCAAGGGGGTTTCTGAGATCAAACCCATCACAGTACATGTAAGTTTGAAAGAGAACAGAATTTTAATTTGCTTTTTTGAACCTAGTAGTGCATACATCATCCTATTTTCCCTTTATGTCTGCTTGCTCTGACCTGGAAATTGAAATACACAAGAATGTTGCTTTTGATGCACATGCATGGCTATGATCACCATCAGAGCTGGGCAAACAGAGGAGAAAAGTTATTTGCACAACAATTTGGGGAGTTAGCAGTTTAATTACAGTTCACCATGTTTGCACTCCTTTTGTAACCAGTGTGCCTGTCACAGCAGAAGATGTGCTAAATGATCCTAAATGGTGGTCCTTCTGGCCTTAAACTCTATGACTATGCTAGATTGTGAGAATGAAACAATGCTGATGGTCCCACATTCTGTGCATCAGAAGAAAGTTGTGATGTTTCTTTCTGGAAAACCACTTTCAGCTTCTGCAGCTGCTTCTCTTTGTTGTGTTTGCAGAAGTTGTATTACGTGTGAGTGTAAAAGGCAAGGTGCAGTACATAAACTGAGCAATGCTTAACAGATGATTGTTGAATTTTTCCCTACACTTTTGGACAGAGCCATGACATGGGAGCTATTCTGCAGACTTGACCACACTCACCTTAAGTAGGGCTACACTTGTATAACCCTTCTTCTGTTACTAATTACTAATAACTAAGTTGAGTGGTAATGGATGACTGAAAACCACTACAGAAAAAAACAAATACAGTTGGTGTATTATATATGAACTATTGTTGTAGATGGTGTGACAAAGTTCTCCTCTGCCTTGGTGGTGTCCTGTGCTTATTGGCGGATTTCCTTGCCTCAGAGATTCATGGCAGGTCTCGGTTTGGCCACTTTTGCAAGTGGCTCAGACCTGCCATTCACTCAGCTAACCTCATCACTGGCCAGCATGGGGAAAAGGAGGAGAACAATCCCCACAGTCTCTGCTGACCCCCTAGTGGTCAGGGGATAGGCCAGGGACCTTCCCTCTGGTGGACCCACAGTCCAGGTCACTCCTCCTCCTGTATCCAGTAGGGAGTTGGGGGGATGGGAGGAACCCAGGCCCGCCCTCTACTCTGGGTTCCAGCCCAGGGTCCTGTGGATTGCAGCTGTATACAGTGTCTCTTGTAACAGCTGCGTGACAGCTACAACTCCCTGAGCTATTTCCCCATAGCCTCCTCCCAACACCTTCTTTATCCTCACTGCAGGATCTTCCTCCTGAAGCCTGATTACGCTTGTCCTCCTCAGTCCTCCAGCAGCACACCTTCTCACTCCCTGCTCCTTACACACACATCCTAACTGATGGGAGGTCCTTTTTAAACCAGATGTCCTGATTAGTCTGCCTGCCATAATTGATTCTAGTATGTTCTTAATTGGCTCCAGGTGTCTAATTAGCTTGCCTCTCTTAATTGGTTCTAGCAGGTTCTTGATTGTTCTAGTGTAGCCCCTGCTCTGGTCACTCAGGGAACAGAAAACTAAAGCCCAGTGAGTTGATAATCATCTCTCTTCCCTTTATTATAATTATGGTTGTCTTGTCAGGGAGCAGAAATTATACCATCTGACCAAAGTAACCAATCACAGAGCAAGATGAAGGAAAGCTTATGTTATGGGTTGGGTTAAATCTTGTTATGGTGGGTTGCGCATAACCACTGCCTTACATTCTGCATAACTTTTGGAAATAAGACATTGTAAAAAAAGGGGCTGAAACAACATCAGTGTCACATATAAACATGTATGAAAGCTTGAGTAGAAGCTGGACCATGTGACCCAAGGAGTTACAAATGCAGGTTTGGGTTAGGATTGGTAGGTGAAGATGAAGCAGGACAGAGAGACAGAAAAAAAACAGAAAACCAAGCAGACATGCCAATCTGCTCCAACACAGACCCAGGGTCTGAGTCTTTGCTCACTGTCCCCTACTGTTTGACTCCTACTGTGTTCAGGGAAAAAGGTTTTATGTATAAACTTTGCAAATAAATACGATTACATCAAAGAAAATAACTGGCTCTATGAGTTTCTCCTAACTGGAACAACCTAAAATGCCCCAAATTTGGCTAACCTGTTTGGTCAAAAGAGGGAACAGTAATAGTGAAAAGACATAGCAAAATACAATTTGTGAGCAATCCGTGGACTAAAAAAAACTATTCAAATTAAACATTCATTAAATAATCTTGAATAGTTAAGAAATCTGGAAGAATCCATCTGTTCAACAATGTGTGAACAGGGAGAAAAAGGTGAACTTTGTCTTCTGTGAATAGTTTCCGTAGCTCTATAATCCATTGAAATGGTTCACCCATCTCAGAAAGATGGCATTTTATCTATGTTTCAAACCTGGCTAATAGAATTTTTTCAGGATCAAAGGAAATGTATACACTTGAAATATTTTTAAGGGGGAGTTCAATTTGGGTGTACCAAGCATGACAGTATGTTGCTTTAATCTGTCCTTAACAAAAAGCCAGTTATTCAAGTGCAGTAAATACAGCTTGCTTGCATACCATGTATTTTATTTCCCAAGAGCTACATTAGTAACATTAAAGACACTGTAGGAACAGACACCTTTTATTCAAAAAGGATGGTGGGTAACCTTTCCGCAGAGATAAATGTAATGGAAAGTATATATTATTCAAATGCATGCAAAGTGCACAGAATGAAAATTGTTATAGCAGCCTCCAAAATGCATTTAGCTTTAGGTAGCCTTGTATATTTAGAATTAATCCTCTAGTATCAACTTATTCCAAAAATCAAGTACAATACTGCACATAAAGGCTGAAATCTTAATGCAAGTTGCAGAAAATGGATGTTGCTACTTTGGCTTATACAGGCATAGTTACTGATTTATACAACGTCTTATATTGTTATCTATTTAGTGACAAAATTTACAACTTTAATGGTAATTCTGGCTAAGATTCAAACATTAAAAACTTCTTACTAGTTTTCTGCTTTCTTGTTGTGATTCCTCTGGTTGATTTACAAGAGTTTTAAAACTACTTAATAACTATTGTAAAGATGTGTAGACTTCTAAATATGCATGTGCTTATACATTTCAGCTATGTAGCAGAATTATATAACTAATGAGCAAAGTATTTGGAGAAAAGTTTAAAATTTAAGAAAGACTTGTAAATGGATTGCTTTTAATAAAGACATTTTCTGAAAAGTAAATAAATAGATTTTATGTATATTTGATGGCAGTTTTATTCTCCACATGATTTTGATTTACAGGCTTTCCTTGAGGTTTTAAGCAGCAGTTAACAATAATACGTACTTATATAACAGAATAAACGTTACCTGAAATCTGAAAAGACCAACATGTCTAGAGGTTACAAATTAATGAGGCATATAAAGAAAGTTAGGGAAAGTATCATATACATGTCAGATTTACAGAAATAAAAGGAAGAGAAGATGACATTAATGTACAAACAATTTTCCAAGTCACCAACCACAACCATTGAAGCTACCAAGAGTGAGGATACTCAGTATTCACTGGAGATGTTTGGTGTCATGGTTTCCCAAGCTCCATACTGCCCAATTCTGTGAAATGCAGACTGCCTGTAGCACCTACTGAATTCAGTGGGAATGAAGGGCTCTCGATGCCTTGAAAGGAGAGACTTCTACAGAGTAAGGGAAAAATTAGATTGTAAGATTGTTGATTGAAGATAGGGCAGTGACATTGTTTTGTTCTCTGTATGTACAGTGATTAGCAGAATGGGATCATGGTCCATGAGGGGGTTTCTAGGAGCTAACAGAACACAATAGAAAGAAAGAAAGAAAGAGAAAGGAAAAAAGAGAAAGAAAGAAAGAAAAGAAAGAAAGAAAGAAAGAGAAAGAAAAAGAAGAAAGAAAGAAAGAAAGAAAGAAAGAAAGAAAGAAAGAAAGAAAGAGATGATGTTGACAGACTACCAAAAAGAATGTGATAGCATCCTACATTTGTGGATCATGAAGACACTGAAAATGGAGAAGATTCATCCAGAAATCATTTCCTTTCTGCAGTAATCTATGGTTAACGGGAAAACTTGACTGTACGTGGAAGGGGCTCTCCTTGATGAGATCTAAATTAAAAGAGGAATCTTCAAGGGGACTCCTTATCACCAGTGCTGTTCATGGTAATCATGCTGCTGCTGACACAGGTGCTCCATGAGATAAATTGTGATTAACATATCAGCAAAGAGCAGTTAGCAGTTTATTATACATTGGTGACCAAAACTATATGAAGGATCACAGAAGGAGAAACAGAGATTGATTATATCTGTAGAAAAGTCTGGTAAAGCTATAAAACTACAGGTTGGCTTGGAAAAATGTGTGTCATCTGTAAAGAGGGGCAAACTGGTACAATAATGGCATACAAGTTAACGAAGGTATTATCCAAGCTATCTCTCAGCCTGGCCCCTACAAATACCTTGGAGTTAGGGAACTGTTGGAGTCATAATATGAGGAAGTCAAAGAAGAAATGAGGAAAGTCCATTACAGATTAAAAAGACCTACTCTAAGACAAAATTCAACTAGAAGAAATTGAGAATGTGGGTGATACCCACAGTACACTACACTTCCAGAGTGATTAAATGGAATCAAGAGGAGAAGAAAAAAATTGACATCCAAACAAGACAACTCTAGTTGATGCATAGCGTTACTAATATCAATCAAGACTTGGGGCAGAATGTACATCTGATAGTGTGATGGAGGAAAATGCCTGCTATCTGTGGAGGAAGCAATTGACAAAGAAGAATATCACATCAACATACATAAGAAGTCAGCCAGAGTAAAAGATCATCTGATCATGATAAAAAGTGATGGCTGAATGTGCATCCCAAGCCAAGAAAGCATAAAAGAAAGGATACACTGAATTGCCAAAAGATTTACATAGAAATCAATGCAGAGACAGTGGTGGAGAGAGACCGAACCCATTAGTGATAAAAGATTAACAAACTCATGAGTTGAAGAAAAATACCTCAAAAGAGAGGCAGACTGCCTCATTATTAGTGCATAGGAGCAATTCTTAATGCTTAATTAGGTTTGAAACAAAGCTGGCCAACAGAACTGCTCCATCAACTCTAGAATGCATTCTAAAAAGGAAGAGAGATGGTGGTATACACGTTACACGCCTGCAGGAGCCTGGCTGGAAGAAAATACATGAACAGACCACCAAACTGAAAGAACTCTAGAGAATAAAGAAGCTAAGATTATATGGGATCTGAGAATTATCACAGACCAAACGGTGCAGGCAATCAGGCCGGACGTAGTTGTCATAGAAAAGACAAATAAGACCATGTTAATTGATATCACCATACCAACAGATGAAAATATAATAAAAAACAAACAAAAAAACGAAGAAGAGAAGATAGTAAAGTATGAAGAACTCTGCCACAAAGTGAAACAATTACGGAAAACTAGAATGACAATCCCAGTGATTATTGGAGCACTTGGAGCAATCCTTAAGGGTATAAATGTTAGGAGTTCAAGACATCACAATCAGTGACATCCAGAAGACAATGCTTTTAGGCACTGTGAAAACTGTAAAGAAAATCAATGGAGAATGAGTGCATTTGAGCCTCTAAAATGCAGGTATTCTGTGAAGCATTTACCAAAATTCTTGACAACCCAAATCTACAACCTATCCTGAAGGACGATCTCTCACTCTCACAGACCTTGGGAGACAGGCCAGTCCTCGCTTAGAGACAGCTCCCCAACCTAAAGCAAATACTCACCAGCAACTCACACCACACAACAAAAACACAAACCCAGGAACCAAACCCTGTAACAAACCCCGGTGCCAACTCTGTCCACATATCTATTCAAGGGACACCATCGTAGGACCTAACCACATCAGCCACACCATCAGGCGCTCATTCACCTGCACATCTACCAATGTGATATATGCCATCATGTGCCAGAAATGCCCCTCTGCCATGTACATTGGCCAAACCGGACAAGAATAAATGGACACAAATCTGACATCAGGAATTATAACATTCAAAAACCAGTAGGAGAATATTTCTGTCAAAGTTCCCTCCCAATTCTGAACTCTAGGGTACAGATGTGGAGACCCGCATGAAAGACCTCCTAAGCTTATTTCTACCAGCTTAGGTTAAAAACTTCCCCAAGGTACAAATCCTTCCTTGTCCTTGGATGGGTACTGCTGCCACCACCAAGTGAGTTAGACAAAGATTCAGGAAAAGGACCACTTGGAGTTCCTGTTTCCCTAAAATATCCCCCCAAACCCCTTCACCCCCTTTCCTGGGGAGGCTTGAGAATACTCTACCAACCAAAAGGTAAACCAGGTGAGCACAGACCAGACCCTTGGTTTTTAGGACACTAAAAACCAATCAGATTCTTAAAAAACAGAACTTTATTATAAAGAAAAAAAGTAGAAGAAACACCTCTGTAAAATCAGGACGGAAGGTAATTTTACAGGGTAATAAGATTAAAAACACAGAGGAGTCCCTCTAGGCGAAACTTTAAAGTTACAAAAAACAAGGATAAACCTCCCTTTTAGCACAGGGAAAATTCACAAGCTAAAACAAAAGATACTCTAATGCATTTCCTTGCTGTTACTTATTATTTCCATAAGTTAGATGTATCATTCAGTAGGAGCTAGATTACTTGCTTGGTCTCTCTTTGTCTCAAAGGGAACATTCACAAAGAGACAAAGCAAAAACCTTCCCCCACAGATTTCTCCCCACAGATTTGAAAGTATCTTCTCCCCTTATTGGTCCTATTGGTCAGGTGCCAACCAGGTTATCTGAGCTTCTTAACCCTTTATAGGTAAAGGAGGGATTTTATGCTACCCTTAGCTTTATGTTTATGACAACTTCAATCTCCCTGGTCACTCAGTAACAGACCTAAAAGTGGCAATTCTTCAAGCAAAAAAACTTCAACAACAGACTCCAACGTGAAACTGCAAAATTGGAATTAATTTGCAAACTGGACACCATCACATTAGGCCTGAATAAAGATTGGGAGTGGTTGGTTCATTACAAAACCTAAACCTAATTTCCCCCATACTAATTTTCCCTACTGTTACTCACACCTTCTTGTCAACTGTTTGAAATGGGCTATTCTCATTACCACTACAAAAGTTATTTTTCCTCCCTTAGTATCCTACTGTTAATTGAATTGTCTTGTTAGACTGACCTCACACTTGGTTAGCCAACTCCCATCTTTTCATGTATTTATACCTGCTCCTGTATTTTCCTCTCCATGTATCTGATGAAGTGGGTTCTAGCCCACAAAAGTTTATGCCCAAATAAATTTGTTAGTCTCGAAGGTGCCACAAGGACTCCTCGTTGTTCAAACCTATGCAGTCGGTTTGTGGTTAGGATTTATTGCTGGGGGATACATTTTAGACATAGCTTTCCTCTTTTTATGCTAAAGATCTTGTATAGTGTGAAAGCTATGTGTTTTTTAAAAATCTCCATGATGTAATACTAAGTGATAATAAATAAAATAATAATGATAATAGTTTAATAGTGTTTCTCATGGATATTCTGTTCTCATACCAGTTTGTGCAGGACTTCCATTACCATAAACTGGGAGTTGTGTGCATTGATCAAAGTGCAGGATATTTAGTACAGAGTTTTGGGTGCTAATACACAGTGAAATTTCCAGCAGCAGAAAGACAAAACATGGAGCCATATGTGCTCTTAGCATTGAGACAGTGCTACTCCCTCCAGATGATCATCTCACATAGCAGGAATATCCAGCACCACCATGGACAAAGGGTGTAGCACATATGCCTATGTGATAGTCTGGAGAAGTCTGTAGTAGGCAAAGAATCTATTCTGAAGTATGAGGAGGTAGGTTTATTCAAGGTAAGAGGGTGGCTAGGAGTCTGAAGGGGGACACAGTGCAGATGAGGTAAGAATCTTTTTAGTCTGTGCTTGTAGCAATCCATCCTGGCATATAACCCTGTTCCTGTTAGAGACATGATACTGTTCTAGATGAATTATTGGTCTGATCCAATATAGCAACTGCTGTGTTCTTAAAGCTGGATCAGACAATGTTTGTCCGCAATATAAAACCCCCAAAAAGCTATTTAAGAAACTCACCTTGTTAGAAAAAAGAAAAGGAGTACTTGTGGCACCTTAGAGACTAACAAATTTATTAGAGCATAAGCTTTCGTGAGCTACAGCTCACTTCATCGGATGCATTTGGTGGAAAAAACAGAGGAGAGATTTATATACACACACACAGAGAACATGAAACAATGGGTTTATCATACACAGAATTTTTGTTTCTTCAAAAACAGACTCCAACGAGAGACTGCTGAATTGGAATTAATTTGCAAACTGGATACAATTAACTTAGGCTTGAATAGAGACTGGGAATGGATGAGTCATTACACAAAGTAAAACTATTTCCCCATGGTATTTCTCCCTCCCACCCCACCCCACCCCCCACTGTTCCTCTGATATTCTTGTTAACTGCTGGAATTAGCCTACCTTGCTTGTCACCATGAAAGGTTTTCCTCCTTTCCCCCCCCCTGCTGCTGGTGATGGCTTATCTTAAGTGATCACTCTCCTTACAGTGTGTATGATAAACCCATTGTTTCATGTTCTCTGTGTGTGTGTATATAAATCTCTCCTCTGTTTTTTCCACCAAATGCATCCGATGAAGTGAGCTGTAGCTCACGAAAGCTTATGCTCTAATAAATTTGTTAGTCTCTAAGGTGCCACAAGTACTCCTTTTCTTTTTGCGGATACAGACTAACACGGCTGCTACTCTGTCACCTTGTTAGAGTGAATATATACACAGAATCAGCCTTTCACGTCCTTTGGTATTAATTGGGCATAGGTTATCACCTATCATAGTATATTAATGAAGCACACCAATAGTTGGTACAAGGAACATGTATCCTGATTTTGTTTCTCTAACTAAATTATTAGGGCCTTCTTAATAAGAATGTCTGGCCAAAGATCTCTCAAGGAACTTATCCTAGGGTTGTTTTTAGTTTTGGGATATGTGATTACCAATGGAAAATGTGGATTTAAACCATTATGTCATCTGATCCAAGGCCCACTCTTGTTTTTAGGTCATTA
This sequence comes from Dermochelys coriacea, assembly GCF_009764565.3. Classification (NCBI taxonomy): domain Eukaryota; kingdom Metazoa; phylum Chordata; order Testudines; family Dermochelyidae; genus Dermochelys; species Dermochelys coriacea. The sequence goes on from NC_050068.2 coordinate 104,605,546, forward strand.
ACTGCAGTTTAATTTCAGTTAAATCATTCACTCGAATTCTTCCTCTGCCTAGATTATTTTCATGTAAACAGTTTTAGAATCCTTCCACTTCAAAAACGTTTCAAAGTGGGAGTTTAAACTGATATCTTAGAGGTATATAATGTGCACAAATAAACCACAAACATTAAATATTTAACAATGTAATGATTTGTCTTTTTTCCTCTTTGTCTACCATATCTCCCTAATTATATTGCTTTCTAAGAAGAACTTTATTTTAAACATAAGTTTAAACATGAGTGCTCTTTCTGAAGTACCTGGCATTGGCCACTGTTGGAAGACAGGATATTGGGTTAAATGGACCATTAGTCTGACCCAGTATGACTGTTCTTATGTTCATGAGACTGGAAAGTATGACTCTTTTGTTTAGATGCTACTGAATTTAATGAGGTATAGTTTAGAGAGCCATTACAACTCTAGGTTTGAATACTTTTTTCTAACTACCTATCTATTTTTAATTGTCCGATATTGAATGTCTTCCTCAAATGAAAAAAAACCCTGTAAGACTCAGACTCAACTCCTGAAATCAGTTCTTGTATTTCTTATACATAACTGCCTGATTACACTAAGGCTGAGCAAGGCTTTAATATTTTAATGTCTCCATATTAAGAATGAGAAAATCCATTGGATAAAATAAGTACTGACCTGAACTTTTGACCAAAACTTGAGTTGAAGTGGTGTGTGTGTGTGTGTGTGTGTGTGTGTGTTTGTGTGTGTGTGTGTGTGTGTGTGTGTTAAGGTTTGAAAATGGTTAGTTGATATATTTTACCACTACCACCACCCCTTTTTATTGAATCTGTCCACTTTCTAGCTCTAGACAGCATCCAGAGAGAGCCTGTTTTTGTCCAGTTTTCAGACCAGTATTTTTACTGGGAAGTCTGGCTTCAGGTCCATTGATTTCAGTGGGCATTGGATCATGTTTATAGTTCTGATTAGCATCCAGACTTTTGGGTGTTAATCCAAAGTGAACCTCTCAGGACAGCAATATAATTTACACTCTGTACTTCTACATATTACATGCATGTTGTGTGAGGATTTATTAATTAATGATTGTAAAAATATTTGCAATCCAGAGTAGCGGCATTACAGAAATTCAGAATCAATTGCATATGGCACTCAGATGATATGATGGGTCCCCTGGAAATATAGAGGGAAAGAAAGTCAGAGACTGATTCAGACTCCTGTACAAATCAATGCACATTTTACTATTGCCTTAAATAAGAACAGGATCGAACCCTTAGTATAAAGATAAGTTACCTTCTTTTGTATGACTCAGTAGGTCATATGACCGCACACTTGCCAGAGAACAAACCCCTCCATGGACCAGCTTGCGCTCCATAACTTGCTGTGGACACAGACCATAGGAAGTCCTGTCTCAAGAGGTCCAACAGGCATCAGCCTCATGGATGGCGCCTCATGATGTATAAACCTAAGGGGTGGCACAAGAAGTGTCCAGACAACAATGTGGATCTTCTCTACCTCCTATTTCTGCTCTTGAACACCTTGCTATGATCTTGGCTTGAGTTGAACCTCACCACTCGGCTCAGATTCTGATCCTTGGTATCAACCCTGACCTGGAACTTGATTATGAACTCTTCTGCTACTCTCAGCCTCAAGTATGACCCTACTTTGACCCTTGTCAGAATCCTGACAACTTTGATCTGTACTGTCACCCATCTGTCTCCTTTAGCCAAAAAGTGAGATATGATTTGAATACTCAAAGATGTGCATTCAAATGACTGCCATATGCTGCTGTGGGGAGATACAGGATGAGAAGAGAATATTGGAGACTCAGGGCTGAATTAACAGTTGCCCAGCATTGCTACCATTCTGATGTGATAGCATTTTACACACCCTTTTCACTAATTATACAGGGTGCAGGGGAATGGTAAATCAGGCTCCACTCCCTTGTTAATGTCTCTAACTCTTTTACCATGAGGCTAGTTACCAGTGAGTGAGGTGGTCTGAAAGGGCCTGTTAAAGAAAGCAGCCTCACAGTAAAAGGACTGAATATTGAAAATAATGTATAAATAAAAGCCGGAATGAATATTTTTTCATTATTACTAAATGGCTTAAAGCCTTTAACATTCAACAGGACTGCAACAACCTATGAAACATCTATTCTAAATTATGAAAACACTGTTAATGAAAACCATAGTTCTGTAGGAATGTAGCCTATCAAAATTATCACAAAAATATATATTATAAATAATACTTTATCTTCCACATTACTGCTATGTATATATATGTATGTTCCTAGAGAAACTGAGATGTGAATGCAAGTAATATTATCTAGTGCTTTACATAATATAAAATTTTTGGGTGTCATATGACCCACTAAACAAAAAAGATAAGCAAACCTCTTGGGTACTGTTAATAGATTTAGAGTGCACGCTAAATCTCAAAGCTCAAGCAAAATGATGTGGTATATCAGCCTAAAATAAATAACCTAATGTATAAGTAACAAAACACCATGAACCTTAATTAACACTATACAAATAGCTTCATGTATTTTGGAGATAATCATTGTAAGATTTTACAAATACTAAAGTGATTAAAACATGCAGTGTACTATTGTGCAAATATGAACTAATAAGATCTAGCATGAAAAAACATTACAATCCCCAATTATAGCACAAAAGCTACTTTTTCTGTTCAAGATGAGTGTTCTCTGTGGGCCTTTAAATTTTATTTAAAGGCTAATTTCTTCTCTATGGAGTCCCATAAATTTTATAGGAGGCTGCTGTTCATATATTGTTTGGCACTTTGAGACTGAAAGGCTCTCGGGTGAAATAAAAATGAGTTTTGCTTGATGAATTTCTGTTGGAAAGGGTCTAGAAATGTTTTGTTTTGTCTTTTTTTTAACATGCTAAATAATCTGACTGAAGTCATCTTTGACCTAAAGATTTTTTAGTGTATATTATATAACCTTTAGAATTTGACGTTTTGGAGCATAGTTGTTTACCTTCAATAGGTCCCTTGTGTGGTATATATTACATCCTTCCTGTTTCGCTGGTGGCTCAATTTCAGTTACTGACAATTTACCTACATTTTCTCCTACAGTTTGGTGATACTGCTGGGACTCTATGACTACCTTGAAAGATCATCAGGTAAACTCTATAGTGCCCTAAAACCATGACCACATTTACAGTGCTGGGGATAACAATCTCAGTAACATGAAGAGGACTGTTCTTTGTTTTTAGGCAGGACAGTGGACTAAAATGGGAAAACAGAACAGAAGAAAGTTTCTGAGGTCTGTTTCACACAATTTGAGGTTCATTACAAAAGATTTTCTGTGGATTGTTTTGTCTTCCATATTGCTGGACTAATGTTCCATTCAAGCCATAAGAGGACTGACAATTTTATATTTAAGCTTTTAGTCTTGAGGTGTTGCCACTGCATAAGAACTGGTTTTACTGCAAGCATGTTTCTGATAAAAAGAATATTCACAAACATACTCCTGAAGAATTTTGCAATGAACAGAATTTTGTGGTGAAGAACCATTGTTTTGTCTTTGAATTTATCTCTTAGCTAATGAGCAGTCTCTTGTGTTAAGTTTTTTAGTCCCAAACAATGTATTTAGATCTTATGCAATAAATATATTTACAATTTCATAATGATTTCTTAATTACAAACAGCCAACAATAAATTGATAATTGGTTTGTTTGGTTATTTGCATACTGAAAATTAAAAGGAAAATTTATATTCCAAAAATGTCTGGGAAGCTAACTGTAGGGAAGCTTATAATATTCACATGTAAAGAATACACTAAAAACAATCTCAGTCCACAGAAAAATCAGGCCCAAATCTTTGGGCTTTGTTATCAGAAGATACACTAGTAACTAGCATGCTTTGCAAGTGAAAAAGTGTGGCCATTTTCCTCTGAGTCTCTATAGCCTTTTGGAAATTGGGCTAGTGCATGTTCACTATATCTTATATATTGATTAATGTGTCAAAATAGGGATGAGTGAGAGACATGATGATGTGATGTAATATAAAAATTGTATTGTCAGGTAGGATGGTGAAGTTGTCAAAAGAGAAAGAAAGGAGGAAAGAAGGTTTGGGTGGAAAAAATAAGGGTCACATTTTGCTTGGACCGTGCTCAAGTGCAGCATAGAGACACAAGGCACATGGAGCCTTCCCACTCTCTCACTCCCTTGTGTGACCCATGTAGGGCCCAGGCAGAATTATAGCATGGGGGGTAAGGGATGGTTGGAACACAAAGGGAATGGACTCCAGCTATTTCTATTCTTCCCAAGGCAGAATACCTCACAGAGCTTCACCTTTCATGGTATGGCTACTCACTGCCACAATGCAAGTGTGTTTTTGAAGCTGAACAAATTAAAAATTCAGCCAACCAGAAAACAATTCAGTTTAAAAAGGCCAATAAAGTTTTACAGAACCTATCTTTTTTTATGAATTAGCTTGGTGAGTAATTAGCTGAAGTTGTTTTGCCAGTTTATTAAAATTCAACAAATTAGAGAAAAATAATACACAGCCACTCCACTGTAATACTCTGAGACAGAACAGTAGGGGAATTTGTTTCTGTTCAGACTCTACCTGGGATGAAATCTAGCCTCCAGTGAAGTCAATGGGAGCTCTTCCATTGACTTCAGTGGGGCCAGGATTTCCTCACTGGCTTCCATATCCAGAGTTGCATGAGCATATATTTTCATCTAACTTTGCAGCTGCAAATGCCTGCTAAGAATCCTAGCATCTGTGCACCATCTATGAGTAGTCTAATACCTGTGCATGCATAATTATTAGAATTTCTACTGCAAAAACCAATTGGTCCTCTTTAATTTGTCAGGAAATATTCTCATACATGCAATTACAAGTTTTAGATTATCTGCAGGATGTTCTGTTGTTCATGCATATAGGTGTTTGCCCCTTACAGCATGAGCAGCACGTATCATAGGCCAGGTGAGGCCACCCTTCCCCTAACCCAGACCATAGTCCCACCCACGCTCCGCCCGAGGCTCTGCACTCACTCCCCCTCTTCTCTGAAGCCAGTGGGGGCTCAGCTCCAGCTGGAGGCCTGGAGCTTGGTGCTCAGGCCAGCCGGCATCCGTGGGGTGGAGCTGGTGGCCGGGGCTGGGGTGTGTAGGGGTGGCTTGGGCCATACAGCAGCCCGGGGCAGCTTGGACCAGCCCAGGGGTTGGGCCAGCAGCCCGGGGTGGCACTCAGGCTGGTCGGCAGCCCAGTGCTCAGGCTGGTGCTCGGACTGGCTGGCGGCCTGGTGCTTAGGCCAGTACTCAGCCCAGCTGGTGGGTCAGGGGTCGGTCTAGCCCAGAGGTGCAGCTAGAGCAGGCAGGCCGGGGCTCCTCTGTCTAGGAGGAGAGTTTGGGGCTCAGACTTTGGGGTGGGAGGGGCTTGGGGCTCCGTCGGGTGGGGGGCAGGGCCTCAGGCAGACAGTGTGGGGCTGGGAGGCTAGCCTCCCTGAAAGGGGGGAGGTTCACCTGCTGCCTATGCCTTACAATGAAGATATGAGGTGGTGAATGTACAATTTTTTTATATGCACACATGACAATCGACTGAACAACTGATCTATGGCATCTAAGTTAATCATTTGGCATAGAGGATGATAAAAAACAATAGCCTAAAAGTTGGATAAAATAATGCCACTGCAACTGAATACCCCACAGAATGTCTTGCACATGGAAATTAAGCATCTCAACTTTGTCTTGGCTTCATCTTAATCTTTTATTTAGCATGCTGCAATATTGTATTGTCTTCTGTATACATTATAATTGGGACATGAAATACATCACTAGCATAAAATACTATTTCTTAGTAGAAAGTTAATACTTTCATGTTTTCTAACAATTAGTACTATTGCTCACATTATTACTGGTTGTTTATGTATTGTAGAACCCAAAGTGACACCTCCTCATCAATTATTGGGTGTGGACCACATCCACCCTGACTGAATTGACCTTCAACATTGGTTCTCCACTTGTAAGGTAACTCCCTTCTCTTCATGTGCCAATATATATTTATGCCTGTATCTGTAATTTTCACGCCATGCATCTGAAGAAGTGGGGTTTTTTATCCACGGAAGCTTATGCCCAAATAAATCTGTTAGTCTTTAAGGTGCCACTGGATGCCTTGTTGTTTTTGTGGATACAGACTAACAGGGCTAACCCTCTGATACAGAGGAAGAAAAAATCTCTTTACTAAAAGGTTTTCAATCAGATTTTCTATTTTCCTAGACTACCAAAACACTATCATTTCCGAATTTTGCTATTATCTTACATATGTACCACTTCACTCTTCTATATTAAATAAACCTGGGAAGTATTTCTAGGAGTAGCTGGATAGGCCTTAGCTATGTAGGAATAAGCAGTGCAGTGTGGGCCTAATCAAAAGTTCATAAAAGTAAGTGGATCTCTCTTTCCATTAGTTTTAATGGGCACTGGATCAGGCCCTGTATTTGTTAAATCACTATCAACCTTACTATCACTTTCCTCCCACCCTCCTTTATACAACTGAATTATAATATTGTTAGAAGGCACAGGCATGGACTTTCTCATTTCCCGGGGTGCTCGATCCCTGCTCAGCCCCAGGCCTTGCCCCCACCCCATCCACCCTACCCCTTTCCCCTACCTGCCACACCCACCTCGCCTCTTCCCACCCATTCCACCCTCCCCCTGAGCGTGCCCCGTCCTCATTCTGCCTCTTCCTGCCCCCTCTCCTCCCCTCCCCCCAGTGCCTCCTTCTCGTCACTGAACAGCTTATCAGCGGCGGGTGGGAGGCGCTGGGAGAAAGAGGGAGGAGCTGATCGCTGGGGCCCGCCGGTGGGTGCTGAGCACCCACTTTTTTTGGTGTGTGTGGATGCTCTAGCCCTGGGCACCCATGTAGTTGGTGCCTATGGTTATAGGACAGAATAAAGACTTTCTATTTTTTCAATTGCTTCATTTTTTTAGCCATGTGAGAGAGGGAAGCAATATATTTTATATGGATGCTACAATTGCTTCCTAGCACATATTAGTGTTTAAACTACTGTTTTCTTGGAGTTTTGCTCTAGGATTTTTTTCCAACAAAAGGTACTGCTAACAATCTTGAACATGTTTATTAGTAATTTTTAATAATGTATCTTCAATATGCAATCCAAGTATACACAACTATTTTTATAAAGATGGGAGATTTTGTCTGATAAAGGAACGATTTAATCTAATCTAACATCAGTCTTACATAGAAGCATAAGAGACATATGGTGTGGATATGGGACCAAATCTTCCCCTATAAGGGTTATGCCCAAGGGAATAACACAATGTAAATCTTGTCCACCAATTTCTCATGCTAACCCTCATGGATCATCTGTAAAGCTGCTACTCTCCCCTCATTTAATCCCAAATCAAGATCTATCTCTTCCTATAAGAAATCAACCAATTATTGATGACTAGATTGAGGGGTATATGGAAATAGATGACCATTTAACTATTTATAAATTTAAAATATTTTAAATATATATCTAGCTAGCTAGCTAGCTATATTTAGTTTCACTTGTTTTCTTTGGGGCAGGGACCATGGCTTTGTATGTGATTGTACAGCACAAAGCATAATTGAGGCCCAACCCTGATGTGGCACTACTGGAATATTATAATAATAATAATTATAGGGGGAATAAAATTACTGACTTGCCTCAGCTTCCTTCTGATCATTCCAAGAAGGCAAGGTGTTGGCGTTTGCTCACCATGGAAAGGAGAAGAGCTGCAACCCCCAAACCCCCAGATCCCCAGAGAGGTCTAAGCCTTTTCATAGCTTCTCAACCACTCCTGCCCCAAGGTTAGCTTGCTGGCTGATCTACAGAGGAAGAATCCCCCTAAGTCAGTGAGTTAACATATATTCAAAATCTCTATGGGTTTGAGGAAGAAACACTGTTACCACCCAATCTCCTTCCCTACCTGTAGAATCCAGTCCCTATAGAGCAACTGTAAATAAATGACGAGGAGTACTTGTGGCACCTTAGAGACTAACAAATTTAAAACCCACTTCATTAGATGCATGCAGTGGAAAATACAGTAGGAAGATACATATACACAGAGAACATGAAAAAATGGATGTTGCAATACCAACTGTAACGAGACCAATTAATTGTAACCAACTGTAATGAGACCAACTAATTAAGGTGGGCTATTATCAGCAGGAGAAAAAAACCTTTTGTAATGATAATCGGGATGGCCCATTTCAAACAGTTGACAAGAAGGTGTGAACAGTAGGGGGGGAAATAGTTTTTACTTTGTGTAATGACCCATCCACTCCCAGTCTTTATTCAAGCCCAATTTAATGGTGTCCAGTTTGCAAATTAAATCCAATTCAGCAGTTTCTCTTTGGAGTCTGTTTTTGACAGTTTTTTGACTGTTTTTTGTTGGAGAATTGCATCTTTTAGGTCTGAAATTGAGTCACCAGGGAGGTTGAAGTGTTCTCCGACTGGTTTTTGAATGTTATAATTCTTGATGTCTGATTTCTGTCCATTTATTCTTTTACATAGAGATTGTCCGGTTTGGCCAATGTACATGGCAGAGGGGCATTGTTGGCACATGATGGCATATATCACACTGGTAGATGTGCAAGTGAACGAGCCTCTTATGGTGTGGCTGATGTGATTAGGTCCTGTAATGGTGTCCCTTGAATAGATATGTGGACAGAGTTGGCAACGGTCTTTGTTGCAAGGATAGGTTCCTGGGTTAGTGTTTTTGTTGTGTTGTGTGTGGTTGCTGGTGAGTATTTGCTTCAGGTTGGGGGGCTGTCTGTAAGTGAGAATTAGCCTGTCTTCCCAAGATATGTGAGAGTGAGGGATTGTCCTTCAGGATAGGTTGTAGATCCTTGATGTTGGAGAGGTTTAAGTTGGGGGCTGAAGGTGACAGCTAGTGGCATTCTGTTACTTTCTTTGTTGGGCCTGTCCTGGAGTAGGTGACTTGAATAAATAAATGAAGTAGATATCAGTGGTAAATAAGGAGTATGTTGTTCCAGAACTCATGGATACAAGGGCTTTTCTAAATCCCAGCTTTGCATGTACCACTCCACATGTCCGTCAACTGACATTAATCCTGGCCATTGCTTTTGACATTTTAGAGGCCTTCATGTACTAGAAAAACATATTTTAGAATCAGCCTCTATTCTAAACAATTAATAGACTTTATAATATTCCTATTAGGTCTATTCCATTATGTATTTTTAGAGAATAATTTTAGTAACTGGTAAGAAATTATTTAATTCTATTTAATGAGCACTTTTTAATTAAGAGCAATATGTTATGGCAGCAGAATCTTTAATATTAGCCAAAAAGACCAGATTGCTTAGAAGCAAGCACTTATCTTCTTATGTCTTCTTATTTTAAAAAAAATCTAAATTATTTGCTTCAATATATGCAACAACTGCAGATAGTGCCAATGTTTTTACTTTTTAAGACTGAACACAGGGTTTTTTAATATTCTCTTTTCCAAACTCTTAGATCTGGTATTATATAAATGCCTTAGTTTATAAGTGTGAGAGAAGGATAACTTCTAGGATGGAGGCTGGCACAACTGATTAAGAGAGCTTTACACTAGGAATTTGGGGGAGATGGTTGGGAGACGTCAGGTAATCTCCATGGGGTTTTAACACTGAGAGGGAAGAAAATGAAGTAAGAAAGGATACAGCTATGGGTAGGAGAACGGACATAAGGTGGAAGGGTAGTGTAAATACCAGTCTAATAGGTGATACTGACAGTAAAACATCTGTGCCTAATTGGGTAATTATGTGAGCGAAGCCAAACAGCAAAAATTAAGATGTTTGTACACTAATGCGAGGAGCCTAGGTAACAAAATGGAGGAACTAGAGCTACTGGTGCAGGAAGTGAAACCAGATATTATAGGGATAACAGAAACATGGTGGACTAGTAGTCATGACTGGAGTACACGTATTGAAGGGTATATGCTGTTTAGGAAAGACAGAAATAAAGGCAAAGGTGGTGGAGTAGGATTGTATATCAATGATGAGGTAAACTGTAAGAAATGAGAAGTGATGGAATGGATAAGACAGAGTCTGTCTGGGCAAAAATCACATTGCAGAAGAAAGCTACCAGAGCCTCCCCTGGGATAGTGCTTGGGGTGTGTATAGACCACTGCGATCCAATTTGGATATAGATAGAGACCTCTAATGTTTTTAACGAAGTAAATACTCATGGGAATTGTGTGATCATGGGAGACTTTAACTTCCCAGATATACACTGGAGGACAAGTGCTAATAGTAATAATAGGGCTCAGATTTTCCTGGATGCGATAGTTGATGGATTCCTTCACCAAGTAGTTTCTGAACCAACAAGAGAGGATGCCATTTTCTATTTGGTTTTGGTGGGTAGTGAGGACCTCATAGAAAAAATGGTTGTAGGGGACAACCTTGGTTCGAGCAATCATGAGCTAATTCAGTTCAAACTAAATGGAAGGATAAACAAAAATAGATCTGTGACTAGGGTTTTTGATTTAAAAAGGGATAACTTTAAAAAATTAAGTTAGGGAAGTGGATTGGACTGAAGAACTTGTGGATCTAAAGGCGGAGGAGGCCTGGAATTACTTCAAGTCAATGTTGCAGAAACTATCAGAAGCCTGTATCCCAAGAAAGGGGGAAAAAAATCACAGGCAGGAGCTGTAGACCAAGCTGGATGAGCAAGCATCTCAGAGAGGTGATTAAGAAAAAGCAGAAAGCCTACAAGGAGTGGAAGATGGGAGGGATCAGCAAGGAAAGCTACTTGATTGAGGTCAGAACATGTAGGAATAAAGTGAGAAAGGCCAAAAGCCATGTAGAGTTGGACTTTGCAAAGGGAATTAAAACCAATAGTAAAAGGTTCTATAGCCATATAAATAAGAAGAAAACAAGGAAAGAAGAAGTGGGACTGCTAAACACTGAGGATGGAGTGAAGGTTAAGGATAGCTTAGCCATGGCCCAATATCTAAACAAATACTTTAGCCTCATTAAAGACTCAGGTAATGAGGAGCTTAGGGATAATGGTAGGATGACAAATGGGAATGAGGATATGGAGGTAGATATTACCATATCCGAGGTAGAAGCCAAACTCAAACAGCTTAATGGGACTAAATCGCGGGGCCCAGATAATCTTCATCCAAGAATATTAAAGGAACTGACACATGAACTTGCAAGCCCATTAGCAAGAATTTTTAATGAATCTGTAAACTCATGGGTTGTAGTATGGCTGGAGAATTGCTAACATAGTTCCTATTTTTAAGAAAGGGGAAAAAAAGTAACTACAGGCCTGTTAGTTTGACATCTGTAGTATGCAAGGTCTTGGAAAAAAAATTGAAGGAGAAAGTAGTTAAGGACATTGAGGTCAATAGTAATTGGGACAAAATACAATATGGTTTTACAAAAGGTAGATCATGTCAAACCAACATTATCTCCTTTGAGGAGGTAACAGATTTTTTAGACAAAGGAAATGCAGTGGATCTAATTTACCTTGATTTCAGTAAGGCATTTGATACGATTCCACATGGGGAATTATTAGCTAAATTGGAAAAGATGGGGATCAATATGAAAATTGAAATGTGGATAAGGAACTGGTTAAAGGAGAGACTACAATGGGTCACACTGAAAGGTGAACTGTCTGGGTGACAGGAGGTTACTAATGGAGTTCCTCAAGGATCGGTTTGGGGACCAATCTTATTTAATCTTTTTATTACTGACCTTGGCACAAAAAGTGGGAATGTGTTAATAAAGTTTGCAGCTGACACAAAGCTGGGAGGTATTGCTAAAACAGAGAAGGACTGGAATATCATACAGGAAAATCTGGATGACCTTGTAAACTGGAGTAATAGTAATAGGATGAAATTTAATAGTGAAAAGTGTAAGGTCATGCATTTAGCGGTTAATAACAAGAATTTTTGTTATAAGCTGGGGACGCATCACTTGGAAGTAACAGAGGAGGAGAAGGATCTCGGAGTATTGGTTGATCACAGGATGAGTATGAGCCGCCAATGTGATATGGCCGTGAAAAAAGCTAATTCGGTATTGGGATGCACCAGGCGAGGTATTTCCAGTAGAGAAAAGGAGGTGTTAGTTCTATTATACAAGGCACTGGTGAGACCTCATCTGGAATATTGTGTGCAGTTCTGGTCTCCAATGTTTAAGAAGGATGAATTCAAACTGGAACAGGTACAGAGACAGGCTACTAGGATGATCCAAGGAATGGAAAACCTGTCTTATGAAAGGAGACTCAAAGAGCTTGGCTTGTTTAGCTTAAGCTGAGGGGAGATATGATTGCTCTCTATAAATATATCAGAGGGATAAATACCAGGGAGGGAGAAGAATTATTTAAGCTCAGTACCAATGTGGACACAAGAATAAATGGATATAAACTAGCCATTAGGAAATTTAGACTTGAAATTAGACGAAGGTTTCTAACCATCAGAGGAGTGAAGTTCTAGAACAGCCTTCCAAAGGGAGAAGTGAAGGCAAAAGCCATATCTGGCTTCAAGACTAAGCTTGATAAGTTTATGGAGGGGATGGTATGATGGGATAGCTAATTTTGGCAATTAACTGATCTTTCACTACTAACAGTAAATATGCCCAATGGCCTGTGATGGGATGCTACATGGGGTGGGATCTGAGTTAGTACAGAGAATTCCTTCCTGAGTATCTGGCTGGTGAGTCTTTCCCACATGCTCAGAGTTTAGCTGATCACCATATTTGAGGTCGGGAAGGAATTTTCCTCCAGGGCAGATTGGCAGAGGCCCTGGGCAGTTTTTGCCTTCCTCTGCAGCGTGGGGCACGGGTTACTTGCTGGAGGATTCTCTGCACCTTGAAGTCTTTAAACCATGATTTGAGGACTTCATTAGCTCAGACATAGGTTAGGGATTTGTTACAGGAGTGGGTGGGTGAGATTCTGTGGCCTGCGTGGTGCAGGAGCTCAGACTAGATGATCATAATGGTCCCTTCTGACATTAAAATCTATTATTCTATGATTCTATGATAAGATTTGGAAAGTACCATTATGTGTAGGTGGATATTAAAGCTTTTCTAGGTAGCATGTCAAGTTGGTTACTCCATACAGGGAGTTTAAAGCAATGTAAAAATAGGAGGAAGAAGTATTCTCATTTCCCTCCATCCACCGCTTCTCCTCAGGATATCATATATTTATTTTGTAAAATGTAGCACATACTGGAGGTATATTTTCCATATGTCATGACATGTATGAATATTTACGTTTCAGAGGAGCCAAATTGTTAAATTAACAAAACTCTCATAATTTCATAGCGCATATGATGCCACAATGGATCTTGATATGCTATCCTAACTCACTCTTCCCTTTGTTGCTTGGAATTCCCTTGTAGGAAATTAAAGGGCTCTGTCCATTGACTTTCCCAGACACAAACAAATTTTTCCCTCCCTCCAAGGGTTTAGTCACTAAACTGCTCTTGACTATAACATTTCATTCAATCAAACAAAAATCAAAGTCATTTTGCTCCCTTCAAAATAAAGGATTTATTTCTGCCTCAACCCCCCATCTTTTCTACTAGTTGAGCTTTCCCTCCACAAAAGTTGTGAATCAATGTTCAAAACAAAGTCCCCCTTCCAGGGTTCTCTTTTCCCAGGTTGCAAATGCCAACAGGTGACATTTACTTCAAAGAGACTTCCAGCTCTTCTGGCTCCTTCCTGATTCACCCAGACCTGGGAAAAGGCAGGGTTTATAAAGTCACTTATCCCTGCATGCATTGTTAGCCTATGACTCCCAGCCCTCCTGGACAAATACAATTCCCCAAAGACCCTGAGTTCTGGGGCCATCCATGAACTTCAAAGTTGCAGTATTGAGCTGTAGACAGAGACAGTGGAGTTTTCTGCCTGCCACCCCTTATCTCTACCTGCCTCCACCTTTTTCACCCTAGTATGTTCCCCAGCTAAAACCTGAAATAAGATAGTTCTGATCCTGGAGATTGCTTTCATCAGCCTTAAAGGGCAAATAAACCCAACATCTTCCTCCCCTTTGTGCACCAATCAACCTTCCCTTCTCCATTCAAATCCCTCCCTGAGACACAATTCCCATTTTCAGCTATATTACCCATAAAAATATGTTCTCTCTCACTCGCTTTAAATCCAGAGTTTATACCCTCTTCAGGTGTATTACATGCTTTATTATTGAGTGTACATTGCATTTTAAAGGTCAGTACCAACGTCTATTTTTGTACGGTAACTAACACAACAGCACTTAATACATAAGTAATATATAATACATGTATTATTAAAATATTGCAGTGATTTCTGAAAAGGGTATTGGCTTTTAGCTGCGAATTTTCTGGCATTTTTTATTCAGGCCCCCAATTTAATTTAATTTAATTTTTAATTGTTAATTTTCAATGCACTTTAGCATTGTCTGATAGTTAACAATGACAATTCTTTGGCAAACAATTACAACTATGGAATGCCATTTCACTGCTTGAGAGAATGTAATTGAACTAAATGACATTTTGCATGGTAAAAATGTCATCAAGATATTCAGCAAATGTTTGGATAAAAAGGTACCCTTAGAAAATGCACTAGAACTTCATAACAATTGTCAGGAAACATGTTTTCTTTCAGGTTTCATAAACAAAGAAATAGTGACCAATTATCTAGCTTCCCAAAAACAATTGGATAGGAAGCTAAGCAAATCAGGCTACTAACAAATGTCTTTTCTTTTACATATTACACAAAATGTTGTTATATTCTAGAGTAAGCAAATATGTGTAGAACTTAGTTCAAACTTATTAGGCCTCAGCAAGGCACATTCCCATCATGTGTCTGTGTTTTTTGGTTTTACTTTATGGTTCACATATTTATGTGTAAAATGTAACCAGCTTATGCTTCATTTTCATGTAATTTACTACTAAAATAGTACAGTCCCTCTATTTGCCTGGTAGTGGGATGCCATTAAAAACTGCTTTTTCCCTCCTGCAGTAGGTATTCAGATTTTGTATTTCCCATTCTAACTATATGTGTGCAGGATCTGAATGAACTCTCCTGACAACTAGTTGGGGAGCAGGAGAGATTTCAGGAGCACACACCTACTCTGTGTAGGTTTCTAGCAAAGAGCAATTGTGTAGCTCCATGTGATCAACTTTGGCTGGCGTTGGGTTACAAATCACTTTAATACTGAATGCGGGGGTAGTGAAATGTTGTTATCAATGTTGTTGTCTTTACTGTCTGAGTAAAGGGGAGTGAACTGTACTTTATCTGTCCCAAATGAGGTCACCCTCAGCTGTAAGGACCTCATTAAGCTAGGGGCTCAAATGCCAGAACCTTGTGAAAGGAAGAGGGGTGGGGACAGGTGTTCCATTCAGGAGATGTGGACTCTTCCTAAGGGTCCCTGGTCTGGTTTAACCTGTTCCTCCACACTGTTCAAAGATAGAGCTAAATAGGCTTAATTAAGAACCTTTTGTTATTTTAAGTGCTGAAATCACTTGTGGTGGGGCAGGGTTTCTGCCCAGCCTGCTGAGAGCTGACAATCACTAAGAGACTGACCTACAAAGGTCACAGCAGAGAGGCAGGTGACAGCAGAGGTGACTGGTGGGAGGGGCCAGCAAAAGTGGCAAGCAGTCGGTCAGCGGTGAGCATTTGGCCGGTGGGAGGCACTGAACAGTCAGCCAGGCGAGCCAGCAGGAGGTGGTGAGGAACAGCTGCTGGCGGGGCAGCCAGCCAGAGTAGGTGCTCAGATAGTGGAGAAAACCAGGTGCCTTCTTCCCTGGGTCAGAGGTGAATTCACACAGTTGCACTTCTGAACCCTGGGTCCTCACTGACCAAGGACAACCACTGTGAGTGAGGTACGGTGAGGGAGCAGAGAGGAACACAGAAAAGGAACTTTTGGTTGTAGAACTCAAGAATATGAGGCAGAAGACTCTGCCCTCCGCATGCTGGGGTGGGTGTCCTGCTCACCGTTTTATGATTATGAATCCTGCTTGGGGCATTTTCCCTAATTAATGTCTAGTGACTTCTTTCGTTAAAAGTTTCTTTTCTACACTCAGACTCTTTGCTTTCGAGTGGGGAAGTATTTCCTCCAGGGGTGGTGTGTAATTTTCCCAGGTTTCTGGGTGGGGGCTCGAGCTGGTTGTGTGTTCTATTGTTGAAAAGGAACCCCTAGATATTAAACCCAGCCTTGGTTGCTGCTGGCTCCACCTGGCGGAACGGTTACATATAGAGAAATACCTCAAATACTAATGAGCAGTAAACATTCAAATTATAAATGGCACCCACTAAAGACTGGAGTGGATATTTTAGTGGATATATAACAAGAAAAATATTTATATACAATAAGCAAGGTTAGAAGTGGAAAGTCAGTAGAAAACAAAAAACTCCTAACCTGTAGCAAGAAGAATTCCTACTATTCCAGTTCATGGTCCTTTAGGCCTTGAGTCAGCAGGGTACTATATAAAGTGTTGTAGTGCCTTCAAATCAAGGTATCAAACCTTTATCAGGGTATTACAAATCATTTTTTTAAATCACTGGATTGCAAAGACTAGTTTTTATCCAGTTGGCAGCAAATATGAACCTGCATGATGGACATGCTAGAAGGTTGTCTATGGTTTAGATGGGTCAGCTTGGAATTTCTAATATTTCTTGATTTTCACTGTGGATTCTAGTGACAAGGCCTGAACCCCTTCCCCTGAACTGACAGGAAGTACACATGCCTATACAGAACTGAATTAAAATCCTGAGAGTGTGACTCCATCTCCACAATGGACAGGGGTAGGGGGTTGGGTGGGAGGGGAAAGGAACAAAGAATTTGAACATACCCGAATTTTAGAGGTTGGATTCCATACTGCTTCTGAAGCTGAACTTTCTGACTTGGGCCCATCTCTAATACATAGTGTGTACAGAGTTGATAGTTGTGATTGCTATATACAAGGCATGCCATCTATTTCAACTGGCCTACTTACATCAATAAATATATATTTAGGCATAAAAAATCTTCAGAACAAAACTATCCTAGCTCATTTTATCAGATACACAATTTTTGTGAAAGAAGCATATTAATGTAAAAAGCCGCTCATTTTGGTCCTCGTATTGCAAAACTAAAGAAATCAATGGTTTAATTGGACTTTTCAGACTTTCTCTCTACACACGGTACAGGAACCAAAGTTAACAGGTCATAAAAAACATGCTTTCACATGTCATAAATTCTGATTATTTCCCAAGCAGTCACTAATGAGACAACTATAAAAGCTCTTGATGTTTGACAGAAAATCTATATTTTTGTTTAGTATAAATCATTTGAGAAACAAACTATAGAGCAGTCAAAATATTCTAAGAGCAGGACAAAGCCAGATTTTCATCACTCAAGAATTCTGCAACTCACCCCATAAACAAGTGGGTAGTTTTAATTAGAATTTTCAAAGGTGTTAAGCGCGTATTCACTCTGAAAAATCTGTTCACATACTCTAATTATGCACACAGCCATGGGACATTTTATGGTCACAATCTGAGCAGGCAGGAAACCAGAGTGTGTGTTTGCGTGCATCTAAGCAGGAATTTTCAAAGGGGCTTATTGAAGTAGAGTGTGCCTTATGAGATCATACTGGAGCAGTTTGGTGGCACTCCTGTTCTCCTGTGGTATTTTGCAGTGCTTTCCTGTGTGCTTGGTGGATTCTGAAAAATGGACAGCACCTTCCAGTGCATTGTATTTGGTCTGTTCCAAATGTCAGAATCTGGCCACAGATAATTTCCCAGACTTTTTATTCTGTTGCTCTAAAATTATAAATTCAATCAGAAATTCTCAATATATTCTCAAACTACTTTCTCACAAATCTTACAGGAGAGCTAAAGGGGCTCCAGATCTCTGTTTTGGAATCAGCCACTGTTGTACAATGGTAAGAACACAATTCATGTTTATAAGCTTGCTCTGTGCTGACTTGTTCTAATGGCAAACGGGAGAGGAGAAGTTTTTCTTGCATTGGTTCTCTGTAGGTTCCCCTACAAGCTAAAAAGGCTGGCAGGAACTCATACCCTTAGCTAATCATTCACCTTGCATCAATTTTCCCTTTGCCCCAAGAAAGATGCTGTTCAATGTGCTTTATGAAAATATACAGTGGAATTGTTCAAGAAAATAAGGCCTAATGCTATTACCATATTGAGAAGGAGTGTGGGCACTCTCCTGGGAAAGTGACTCATGGGGAAATACATCTCTTTGCCACCCGAAGTTTGGAGGAGATCAAAACCAGAATCAATGGCCAGTTAAAATAAACTGACAGTATTCGGTCTGTCCTACAGCTGAATTAGTTTCTTCCTTCTACCTTCCCTCTTTCTCTCTCACTACACTCTCTGGGTCTGATTCTGAGTTTCCTTCAAAGCATTCTGACAGGTGTTTATACCTAGAGTGATAAAAAGGATACTGGTGCAAATGAAAACCACACTATCCTCCTTCAAATCCTTCTTTAAATATTACCTCTGCTGTTGAGTCTATTACATATAACCAATAATGGCCATGTTGAGTGGGGTACTGGACTTTATTTATATAAGGAAAACAACATCCTTCAAATTATTTTGAACCATCATTCTGTACACATAGCTCATCTATACAGCTTATTGTTAATTGATTCTCCTATTGCCTTCCTTCCTTACTATTTGTTACGCTCACTTGTTTTATCTTGTCTGATAGACAGGAGGAGATTTTGCAAGGAACAAATGGCAGTTAGGTGCCTAATTCTCACTGAAAAAATCAATGGGAGTTGGTTGCCTCAAATCCATTTGTGCCTTTGAAAATCTCTCTCCTCCTGAATATGTTGTGTTTTGTACAGCAGTCTTCTTGTGTGTTTGAAAAGTACATAAAACAATTAGGCCTCTTTGGAAGTACTGCAAAACAAATAATCTTTTGCACCGTAATTATTTTCCCCTTCTTTTTGTCTCTTTACCTTTGGTCTCTCTCCATTTTGGTTTCCTTTGCAATTAATTAAAAAAAACAACTGTTCCATCATCCTAACTCTCCCTATCCACCCATCTTTCCCCCCCTCTTCTCCTTCTATTAACTTCCTTGTTCTCACTTCCCTATACTCTGATTACCTGTTGGTCTCTACACTTGGGTTTCTAGTGTCCTTTTCACTCTTTCTGCACACTTCAACCTCACACTCCTATTTTCCTTTCTTTGGGGGGGTTATTTTCTTCTTTTTCATGCACATGTTCCAGTTCTTAGGGCTCAACTGAAGGGAGCAAAGAGCTGATGTGGTGCTTTTGTTACTAGCATTCAGAATATAGGAGCCAATCAGGACATAAGGTTGGAAATTCTAACCAGAATGGACGTATTCGATTATCTGGAGTATGGTAATTGAGAAATAAGTAAATAGTGATTATGCTGATCCCTGCTCTCTTATTGGCTAATAATGGCTGTCAAGGATTAAAAAAAAAAAAGTCATACAAATCAGACACCCACCATCAGAATCCAGAACGATGCATAAACAGGGCAATATGATGCTTCAGTAACTTAGAAAGCCATGAATGAATGAATAAACCTCAAAAATGTATAAGGATAAATGTACTGAAGCAATGCACATTTTTTGTTACATATCATTTGGAATTTTTCTTTACTTAACTTGCCTGGCACAAGATCCTATTGAAATTTGGAGGTTTCTAAATAGTTGGAATGCTGTGTAATATATGTTTACACAAGCACCATTTTGATTTTAGGAGTTCTGATTTATGAACCTTTTTATAGCCTCGTTGTTAGCATTCCAGTTTATTCTCTTCATTGAGCATCAGCCCTTGCTAAAGTTCATTTCCTTTGCTAGGTGTTTTTTTACAACACTTAGAGTAAAATACTCTGAATTACTTTTTAGTCACAATTGGCAGCAAATCATAAAACCATTTTCACTTTTGGCATCTGTTCTTAGAAATGTAAATGACAATCACAAAGAATGCAACATTGGCCTACTCTTTTTCCCACAACAACCCTAGAATTTCTTTTTTTCTTTTGTTACTCAAGGCCATAAATACTTAAAATCCTAATTAAAACACAAAGTTTGACTGTTCTCTTCAGGGATTATGGGAGCTAAGAAAGTGAAAGGAATGTGGATTAAAAAAAATTACACTGGTTCCAACAAAGGCACCCTCAGAGTTTTGGAATTGTTAACTTTTCTTTGCTCTGGCATCATGTACCTTGTGAGGAAAATAGTAACTGTGAAAAAACTAATGAGAATAGACATCATTCAAGCCAGTTTAATGCATACAAAGTGTCAATGTGAATAGAATTTCAAACAAAAACATCTAAGCAATTATGCAAGCAGGAAAGAATTTTATTTGCCAGATGCAAAGAGAGCTTTGTCACCTCCTGACTTCATAGAAATAAGTGCACTTGTGTCTGTGTGCGTTTTCTTACAGTACTAGAAGCATTTCAACCACTTGAACTCAGCCAAGAAAACTGACACATTTTCTAGAGCTGAGGTCAAGAGTCGTAGGCTGAGGTCAGGTTGAACATAATACCTTCTTCATGTACAAAGCCACATTGTCTGATAGACGCCTCTTCTTGGTTTGTTTGGGGTTTGTTTTTTTTTTGTTTTTTTCCCCATTCTTCTTCTTTCTAGTAGGAACTCATGGATGTTCAAAGAGAAAAAAAATGCAGCTCATTGCCAGAATCTCTCCCTACAGCAGCCTCACTATGATGAGAAGGGGACCAATCTACTAACAGTGTAGGTAGATTGTGTTAGTCTTTTTGCTTTCTCTGTTGCACCCTGAGTCCTTTGATATGCACACCCTGAATAGCTAAGGAGATCTAGGTATAAATAATGGGCTAGTCTTTGACCTCAGTTGTATCAAAGTAAACTGATGGGAACACAGTGGCAAAATGAGGACAGACAAATGGATAAATTTTAAGAGGCAGGCCAAAATTGTTATTAAAATTAAACACAGGGCAGGGGTGCTACCTGCCCCCCATCACCCATGTTCTTCTATGCCAGGCATTTAAGTGGTTCCAGCGCAGGGGTTACAGAGCTCTTACCATATAACCTGTAGCCCAAGGTAATGTTTTCTTCAACTTACTCCCTGAAATCAGCTCATTCTGAATCCTACCTACGAGGGAGACAGAGGATATAGATTGATGATGACTTTGGCCCATAAGGACCACAGGGTCACAACTATCCCATAAGCCCAAGGCAATAAAGATATTGTGGTGCATTCTCTGTGTATGGCCACCCACAGCTTTTTTCTTAATTGCCCCTCACACCTATATTTTTAATGCACTGCTTCCCCAAACACTTCAAAATAACTCTTATATTTATTATTACTGCAGTATACTCAAAAGCCCAACTGAGATTGAAGCCCTATTGTGCTAGTTCCTGTGGAAGCACACATCAACATATGGTCCCTGCCCCAAAAACGTGACTATATATATACCCACCCATCTTTTAGAATATACACACTTGGTCAGACCAAAACAACTCTCTTTTCAGATCAGAATAGCTCACTCATGGATTCACACTTATAAAGCCATCCTAAATTTGTCAATAAAAACATACCAAACCATTATACCTTCCATGCCTATGCAATACACAAGCAAGGTAGAAAGAAGTCTATTTATTTTTAAAAGTTTTCATGCTTGCAATATTGGAATGGACTGTTACATTCATTATGGTGGCTATTTTTCTTGAAATTGACATTGATTTTCTCAGACACCATGTGGTCAGTGACCTTCAATAGTCTTCATCAGCCATAAACAGAGGCACCATCACATGAAAAAAAAAAAAAGTAGGGGAAGGGGGTAGAGGGAAACTAAGAATGACAATGAACAAGAGCTGCAGGTGTAATTAGGGACTAAGAAAAGGATATTAAAAATGTAAGTGGGGAGAGGAGCAAGGGTTGGAAATATCTTCCCTTCAACCCCCAGATGTTACTCCTATGGTCATGAGGGGCAGTGATCAATTTTGCACATGGTGGCTCAGAATTTGCACATGGTGGCTCAAGGTTTCTGACTGTGGATTGATCTGAACTCCTTTAATGCAAGGAAAAACAACCCAAAAGAGTTCAAACTTTGAACATGGTGGAGCTGGGAAGCTAGCTCTTCAAAATTCTAGGCTAGTGTCAAAACTACTAGGCCATCCTTATGCTCTATCCTGATGATATGATCCTGGAGATTACATCAGAGTGAGCATTAGTTTAGTAGCAGTAACTTAAACAGATTTATAAAATACCTAGATAATCATGATATGATAGGGACAAATTAATACAGCTTATGTGAAAGAAGATCATGCATCTTCAACCTGTTAGAGTTGGAAGAAATCAACAAAATAAGAGAGCTGCCACTTGTAGTTTGAATTTAGTTAGAATTACAGAAAGCTGCCTTAAAGTTTCTTGCAAGGAGCTGTGGAAAGAAAATAATCATAAAGTGAAAGCTAAAGTCCTGTCATGGATAAGAAACAGTCAAAAATATCAATTTTAATCACAGATGGAGGTTACCAGTGGAATAGCTAAAGAGTTGAGTTAATTAACTTACTATGACTGGTGTTAAATAATATATTAATGATCTGGAAGAGAAGATGAGTGTCTGAAATATGTGGATAACAAAATCATTCTTTTTAGTCTTGAGAGAGTTGAGGAACTTCAGAAAGTCCTAATAATGATAGGTAAGCAGAGCAACAGGGATGCCAATTAAATTTATTGTAAAGAAGTGTGAGATAATGTATATTGGAAGGACCAATTTGAACGACTCATACACATGGATAGGTTCTAAATTAATTGTAACCACTCAGGAAAAAAGACCTAAGGATCATTGTGAACAGCTCGAAGAAAACATCTGCTTAATGCACATCAGCTGTCAAAAAGACAAACAGGATGTAAGGTGATGTTCAAAAAGGGATAGAGGAAAAATACTGAAAATATTATGCCATTGTATAAATCAATAGTATGCCCTCTCCTTGAATATTGTGTTCTCCTTTGTCATTGTTTCTCAAAAAGGATATAATAGAAAGTATAAGTTTCAGCAAAGGGCAACAAAAAGAGCTTAGAGGTATGAAAAGGCATATTAGGAGTATAGTCCTCAGCAGATCCTCAGCTGATGAAAACTGGTATTAATTTGATTTCAATAGTGTTATGCAATTTACAGCAGCTGAGGATCTGGCACACTGAGGGTAAAGAATGGATAAATATTAGGTGACATGACATAGGTATGTGAAATGACAAATGGTTTAGAGAAGATTATTTGGATGCTCCTATTTATCTTTTATCATATTATAACAACAAAAGGACATACACTGAAATTAAAAGACAAAATGTTTTAAAATGATAGAAGGAAGTACACTGTATAAAATAAAAAGCTACGTAGTTTGTAGGACTCACTACCATTAAACATTCAGGCAGATAGTTCTTCCCTCACTACTAGTAACAGCACAAGTACAGGGAGCACAAGTTAGTGCCTTCATAGACCCCACAGGCATCCAGATGTCACCAGAACCCTCAACTTCAGAACTCTGAACTTTACCTTTGATAACTGACTGATTAAATGGTTAGTTGTTCTAATTCTCCTGTCTGATTTCTACTCATATTTGTGAATAAGAGGTCATTACTTCTTTCCAGACACTGTGATCCTCCCATCTTCTCTCTTCTTCCTCCCTTTGTTAATATCTACCATTTCAAATCTCAGTCTCCATTTCATTCTCCTCCATCTTTGCTTCTTCCTTCTCTTACCATGGCATACCCTACAAATTATTCAGCCTCCCCATAAAGCTTAACAAATCCCCCAAAATACACTTTATCATAATCCTATTGTCATAAAATTAAACCATTGTTTTTAAACCAATCAATACAATAGAAGAATACCATGCATACCAACTACCATGAAAACTCATAGAATTTCTTTCGGTTAAGGACTGAGACTAAGACTCAGGAAATCTTTTTTTTTTTTAGTTCCTGGATTAATCTTTCTGTGTCTCGTCTATAAAATAGGATTAACAACACTGCTGTACCTCACAGAGGTGTTGTGAAGATAAATGTATGTATGAGATGTGCTCACATATGACAGTTGTGATTATCATGGAAAAGCCTCAAAAGGAATATAATGATCTTTCAGTTGTAATTCATGTCTTCCTCTCCTGCTCTATTTTTATTATCTTTCACTTGCCATCTTTTTTTAGATGTATTCACTGCTTGAGGCAAGGACTTCTTCCTTTGTCCACCAACCACTTATCGTATGTTAACACTATATAATTTGTTATTATTAATAATTAATAATGACAACATTCCATAAAGAAAACATATAAGACTTGATTCTCCACTCCAATACTCCCGTTTCTTGGTGGTACAACTCCAGTGGCATAAAACTAGCATATTACAGTACATAAATGAAACCTACAATTTTCCCAGCTCTTCAAATAGAATAGTATTCCTGTGATGGTAAAACCACCTCTTTCCACTTACGATTATAAACAGGTGGAAAAGGTTTTAATAAGTACAACTGAGAAATGCAGAATGACCACAAGTACATGCTAAGGTCAATATTCTCCTCCCCAAGCCACTTCAGTACAGGAACAACTGCAGAATATGTAATATACACATATACTGTGGATTAAAGATCTGTAGCAATGATCATCAAAGACAATTTTTCATGGATAAGGACTCAGAAAAGGGAAACAATCTATGTACCAGGGTAAGAAGCAATGTGTTTTGTTTCTGACATGTTTAAGGATATGTAACTGAAGTATTAACAGGGTAGTTCTGAAGCATACAGTCCATTATCAATAGGATCTTGACATCTATGAGTGAAATTGCATATGTAAATATATTTCAGTGGAAAATATTATTAGAATGTGTCTACTTTCAGTCATTGTGCAATTTTTAGTTGCTCTGGAAAAGTCACAAATCCCTTTATATATTAGTCCCAAAAACTGTATAAAGGGACATTGATCTTTATCAGAATACACAATTTAGCCAAAATAAGTTGCTACAGTTAATTCTCCATTATGTCCCTTTGCTAAATAACAGAAGATAAATGGAGCAAAAGTTAGACATTTCCCTGCAGGAAATTTTTTCCAACAGATGGTCTCCAAATATGTTAATTATGTGAATACATCCCATGGTAGTCATTTTTATAATAAAAAGTCAAGAAAAAGAAAAAAATAGGCACATGACAATTATAGATGTTAATTGCCTGCATAGTTAAAACAGAACATCCTTTGAATGTAAGTTGAACAAAGCAGAGACATGTTAATGATCTGTACTTAACTAAATGGTGCATGACAGAGTAATCGTATATTTTTCCAAGGATTTTTCAAAGTACCAATTTTTACTCTCTGGAATGGCTTAAATGACTTAAGTAGAAGACATTTTAGTTAAGTCCTCATTTTTCATTTTTCTTATTTTGTTCATGCAGCAGATTTTTTTGTGAATCAGAGGAAAACACTATGCATTGGTGAGCTTTGTTTATAAAAAATCCAGTCACAAAACAAACTATCTAGACCACATCATGCAGCTGGTTTATCTATTTAATAAGAATTTTGTTTCCATTTCAAAAAAACAGAGGTGAACATAAGACTTGATGAGGTTTATGGCATTCTAAATGAGGTTTCTCCAGAGTGGGAAAAGAATCTCTCATCATCCCTATTACTTGTTTTTTTTCCAGGGTCAGCATCACATTGTGAACATTTGCAAATATTTAATTACTATCTGCAGAGTAGAACTGCTCACACATTACCCATTCTCTATGACTCTAGAATTTGCAAGATTAGATAAGTGGCCCTTAGATCAGTATACAAGTTATAACTTTGGATGGAAAAGAATAAAACCAATATTATGATCCAAAACAAGTCCCTCCAGCAGTCTGGGTATTACAAGCACTATTCCAATTCTACCACAACAGTTAATTTAGAAAAATTGGCACATTTAAAATGGCTACACAGAAGTAGTATCCTGATTCCTGATGTAACTTGTTTGCTGTTTTAGTGCATTTCTAATCTGTTGAAGAAAACCTATACAGTCAAAGATTTGGATGTCACTCTGGATATCCCAAGCCAATGCTAGGTTCTCTCTGGGCTCCCCTGAAAAAGATGTCTAATATTAATCCTCAAGTTTCAGAGTAGCAGCCGTGTTAATATGTATTTGCAAAAAGAAAAGGAGTACTTGTGGAACCTAGGAGACTAACAAATTTATTAGAGCATAAGCTTTCGTAATGCATCTGATGAAGTGAGCTGTAGCTCACGAAAGCTTATGCTCTAATAAATTTGTTAGTCTCTAAGGTGCCACAAGTACTCCTTTTCTTTTTATTAATCCTCAAGACTTTCTTGTACTGTATTTTCAGGAAGATTGTCCATTTCCTTTGACCTCATCGGGTGAATGGTATCTTTTCTATGCCACTTGTTTGCTTTAAACTACTTATGACAAGGTGAGTTGGCCGTTTAAGGGGTGGAATAGGAAGTACAAGATTCAGTCTCTCCCCCGGGCCTGGTTTCCACTTAGAAGAGAGGCATTTTGGGATTAGTAATTCCTAGTGCCCTAGAAATTGCAGCTGATGCATCAACTCATATTGTGAAAGGGGACAGGGATATAAGCAGCTCTCTCTTTTTAGTCTGTGTGGTGGAAGGACTGTAGGGAGCGAGAAGGTGCTTATAAACCTTTCCACTGAAAATACCTGGAGAAACAAAGAAAGCTGGTGAGTATCTCCAGTGAGGAGACAGAGATCAGGAGAAAAGAACAACGGATCTGAGAATCTCTAATAAGATACTTGAAAGGAACTTGAGTAGCAGCAGTGGCTGGAGGAAGCTGAATAAACAGAGCTGGCTGGTCAGAGAAGCTCTCTCCATAACAGATATCTAAAATGCATCACAAAAGCTATTACCACGAATTGTAAATGATAGTTACTTTTGTTCTTAGTTTCACCACAGATGCTAAAGGCAGAATGAATTTTAAAATGCAAATGTCAAGGTTCCTTCCCCACTCTGAACTCTATGGTACAGATGTGGGGACCTGCATGAAAACCTCCTATGCTTATTTTTACCAGCTTAGGTTAAAACTTCCCCAAGGTACAAACTATTTTACCTTTTGCCCTTGGACTTTATTGCTGCCACCACCAAGCGTCTAACAAATATATAACTGAGGAAGAGCCCGCTTGGAAATGTCTTTCCCCCCAAAATCTCCCCCAACCCTACACCCCCTTTCCTGGGAAAGGCTTGATAAAAATCCTCACCAATTTGCATAGGTGAACACAGACCCAAACCCTTGGATCTTAAGAACAATGAAAAAGCAATCAGGTTCTTAAAAGAAGAATTGTCATTGAAGAAAAAAAATAAAAGAATCACCCCTGTAAAATCAGGATGGTAAATACCTTACAGGGTAATCAGATTCAAAACACAGAGAATCCCTTGGCAAATCCCTAGGCAAAACCTTAGGTTACAAAAGACACAAAAACAGGAATATACATTCCATTCAGCACAGCTATTTTATCAGCCATTTAAACAAAACAGAATCTAACGCATATCTAGCTAGATTACTTATAGAATCATAGAATCATAGAATCATAGAATATCAGGGTTGGAAGGGACCCCAGAAGGTCATCTAGTCCAACCCCCTGCTCAAAGCAGGACCAAGTCCCAGTTAAATCATCCCAGCCAGGGCTTTGTCAAGCCTGACCTTAAAAACCTCTAAGGAAGGAGATTCTACCACCTCCCTAGGTAACGCATTCCAGTGTTTCACCACCCTCTTAGTGAAAAAGTTTTTCCTAATATCCAATCTAAACCTCCCCCATTGCAACTTGAGACCATTACTCCTCGTTCTGTCATCTGCTACCATTGAGAACAGTCTAGAGCCATCCTCTTTGAAACCCCCTTTCAGGTAGTTGAAAGCAGCTATCAAATCCCCCCTCATTCTTCTCTTCTGCAGACTAAACAATCCCAGCTCCCTCAGCCTCTCCTCATAAGTCATGTGCTCTAGACCCCTAATCATTTTTGTTGCCCTTCGTTGTACTCTTTCCAATTTATCCACATCCTTCCTGTAGTGTGGGGCCCAAAACTGGACACAGTACTCCAGATGAGGCCTCACCAGTGTCGAATAGAGGGGAACGATCACGTCCCTCGATCTGCTCGCTATGCCCCTACTTATACATCCCAAAATGCCATTGGCCTTCTTGGCAACAAGGGCACACTGCTGACTCATATCCAGCTTCTCGTCCACTGTCACCCCTAGGTCCTTTTCCGCAGAACTGCTGCCGAGCCATTCGGTCCCTAGTCTGTAGCGGTGCATTGGATTCTTCCATCCTAAGTGCAGGACCCTGCACTTATCCTTATTGAACCTCATTAGATTTTTTTCGGCCCAATCCTCCAATTTGTCTAGGTCCTTCTGTATCCTATCCCTCCCCTCCAGCGTATCTACCACTCCTCCCAGTTTAGTATCATCCGCAAATTTGCTGAGAGTGCAATCCACACCATCCTCCAGATCATTTATGAAGATATTGAACAAAACGGGCCCCAGGACCGACCCCTGGGGCACTCCACTTGACACCGGCTGCCAACTAGACATGGAGCCATTGATCACTACCCGTTGAGCCCGACAATCTAGCCAGCTTTCTACCCACCTTATAGTGCATTCATCCAGCCCATACTTCCTTAACTTGCTGACAAGAATGCTGTGGGAGACCGTGTCAAAAGCTTTGCTAAAGTCAAGAAACAATACATCCACTGCTTTCCCTTCATCCACAGAACCAGTAATCTCATCATAAAAGGCGATTAGATTAGTCAGGCATGACCTTCCCTTGGTGAATCCATGCTGACTGTTCCTGATCACTTTCCTCTCCTCTAAGTGCTTCAGGATTGATTCTTTGCGGACCTGCTCCATGATTTTTCCAGGGACTGAGGTGAGGCTGACCGGCCTGTAGTTCCCAGGATCCTCCTTCTTCCCTTTTTTAAAGATGGGCACTACATTAGCCTTTTTCCAGTCATCCGGGACTTCCCCCGTTCGCCACGAGTTTTCAAAGATAATGGCCAAGGGCTCTGCAATCACAGCCGCCAATTCCTTCAGCACTCTCGGATGCAATTCGTCCGGCCCCATGGACTTGTGCACGTCCAGCTTTTCTAAATAGTCCCTAACCACCTCTATCTCTACAGAGGGCTGGCCATCTCTTCCCCATTTTGTGTTGCCCAGCACAGCAGTCTGGGAGCTGACCTTGTTAGTGAAAACAGAAGCAAAAAAAGCATTGAGTACATTAGCTTTTTCCACATCCTCTGTCACTAGCTTGCCTCCCTCATTCAGTAAGGGGCCCACACTTTCCTTGGCTTTCTTCTTGTTGCCAACATACCTGAAGAAACCCTTCTTGTTACTCTTGACATCTCTTGCTAGCTGCAGCTCCAGGTGCGATTTGGCCCTCCTGATATCTTTCCTACATGCCCGAGCAATATTTTTATACTCTTCCCTGGTCATATGTCCAACCTTCCACTTCTTGTAAGCTTCTTTTTTATGTTTAAGATCCGCTAGGATTTCACCATTAAGCCAAGCTGGTCGCCTGCCATATTTACTATTCTTTCGACTCATCGGGATGGTTTGTCCCTGTAACCTCAACAGGGATTCCTTGAAATACAGCCAGCACTCCTGGACTCCCTTCCCTTTCATGTTAGTCCCCCAGGGGATCCTGGCCATCTGTTCCCTGAGGGAGTCAAAGTCTGCTTTCCTGAAGTCCAGGGTCCGTATCCTGCTGCTTACCTTTCTTCCCTGCGTCAGGATCCTGAACTCAACCAACTCATAGTCACTGCCTCCCAGATTCCCATCCACTTTTGCTTCCCCCACTAATTCTACCCGGTTTGTGAGCAGCAGGTCAAGAAAAGCGCTCCCCCTAGTTGGCTCCCCTAGCACTTGCACCAGGAAATTGTCCCCTACGCTTTCCAAAAACTTCCTGGATTGTCTATGCACCGCTGTATTGCTCTCCCAGCAGATATCAGGAAAATTAAAGTCACCCATGAGAATCAGGGCATGCGATCTAGTAGCTTCCGTGAGTTGCCGGAAGAAAGCCTCATCCACCTCATCCCCCTGGTCCGGTGGTCTATAGCAGACTCCCACCATGACATCACTCTTGTTGCACACACTTCTAAACTTAATCCAGAGACACTCAGGTTTTTCCACAGTTTCGTACCGGAGCTCTGAGCAGTCATACTGCTCCCTTACATACAGTGCTACTCCCCCACCTTTTCTGCCCTGCCTGTCCTTCCTGAACAGTTTATAACCATCCATGACTGTACTCCAGTCATGTGAGTTATCCCACCAAGTCTCTGTTATTCCAATCACGTCATAATTCCTTGACATCACCAGGACCTCCAGTTCTCCCTGCTTGTTTCCAAGGCTTTGTGCATTTGTATATAAGCACTTGAGATAACCTGTTGATCGCCCCTCATTCCCAGTATGAGGCAGGAGCCCTCCCCTCACAGACATTCCTGCCTGTGCTTCCTCCCGGTATCCCGCTTTCCCACTTACCTCAGGGCTTTGGTCTCCTTCCCCCGGTGAACCTAGTTTAAAGCCCTCCTCACTAGGTTAGCCAGCCTGCTGGCAAAGATGTTCTTCCCTCTCTTCGTAAGATGGAGCCCGTCTCTGCCCAGCACTCCTCCTTCATGGAACACCATCCCATGGTCAAAGAATCCAAAGCCTTCTCTCCGACACCACCTGCGTAGCCATTCGTTGACCTCCACGATTCGACGGTCCCTACCCAGGCCTTTTCCTTCCACGGGGAGGATGGACGAGAACACCACTTGCGCCTCCAACTCCTTTATCCTTCTTCCCAGAGCCACGTAGTCCGCAGTGATCCGCTCAAGGTCATTCTTGGCAGTATCATTGGTGCCCACGTGGAGAAGCAGGAAGGGGTAGCGATC
Organism: Dermochelys coriacea; assembly: GCF_009764565.3. Lineage (NCBI taxonomy): Eukaryota > Metazoa > Chordata > Testudines > Dermochelyidae > Dermochelys > Dermochelys coriacea. The sequence goes on from NC_050068.2 coordinate 104,636,364, forward strand.
CGAGGGCTTGATGAGTCTCGGCAGTCTCTCCGTCACATCACGAATCTTAGCCCCTGGCAAGCAGCAACTTACTAAGTTCTCAGACTCCATTCCTTTTCTGTTCCCAGCAAAATCATCACACAGCCAGAGAGAAGTTTCCTTTGTTTCTCCCCCCGCCCCCCAGCTTTTAAAGTATCTTGTCTCCTCATTGGTCATTTTGGTCAGGTGCCAGCACGGTTATCCTAGTGTCTTAACTCTTTACAGGTGAAAGGGTTTTTCCTCTGGCCAGTAGGGATTTAAAGGTGTTTATCCTTCCCTTTATATTTATGACACGCCCCCCAAATCACAGATAGGGTAAAACGCTGACTGTGATTTCTTCCTGGAGCTCTAGGGGAAAACAGAGTTAATAAGACACATGCTAAATATACTACCAAGTATATAAAGACTAACAGTATTTTCCACATCTCAAGGATGATTTTAACCAGTTGATTCTGGGAAACTTTCACAGGAGAATGCATCAGCCACTTTGTTAGAAGCTCCTGAGATGTGTTGAATGTCAAAATCAAAATCTTGACGAGTCAAACTCCACCGAATAAGTTTTTTGTTATTTCCTGTGGCAGTATGAAGCCACTTTAGCGCATCATGGTCTGTTTGCAGGTGGAAACGCCGTCCAAAAAATATGAGCTTAGCTTTTCCAGAGCAGAGACAATGGTGTAACATTCTTTTTCACTGACTGACCAGTTGCCTCCTCTCTCAGACAACTTCTTGCTAAGAAACACTACAGGGTGGAATTCTTGATCCAATCCTTCCTGCATTAAAACTCCCTAAGCTTATTTTTACTAGCTTAGGTTAAAACTTCCCCAAGGTACAAACTATTTTACCTTTTGCCCTTGGACTTTATTGCTGCCACCACCAAGCGTCTAACAAATATATAACCGAGAAAGAGCCCGCTTGGAAATGTCATTCCCCAAAAAATCCTCCCAAACCCTACACCCCCTTTCCTGGGGAAGGCTTGATAAAAATCCTCACCAATTTGCATAGGTGAACACAGAACCAAACCCGTGGATCTTAAGAACAATGAAAAAGAAAACAGGTTCTTAAAAGAAGAATTGTCATTGAAGAAAAAAAGTAAAAGAACCACCTCTGTAAAATCAGGATGGTAAATACCTTACAGGGTAATCAGATTCAAAACATAGAGAATCCCTCTAGGCAAAACCTTAGGTTACAAAAGACACAAAAACAGGAATATACATTCCATTCAGCACAGCTATTTTATCAGCCATTTAAACCAAACAGACTGTAACACATATCTAACTAGATTACTTACTAAGTTCTAAGACTCCATTCCTTTTCTGTTCCTGGCAAAAGCAACACACAGCCAGAGAGAACCTTTGTTTCTCCCCCGCCCAGCTTTTAAAGTATCTTGTCTCCTCATTGGTCATTTTGGTCAGGTGCCAGCGAGGTTATCCTAGCTTCTTAACCCTTTACAAGTGAAAGGGTTTTTCCTCTGGCCAGGAGGGATTTAAAGATGATTACTCTTCCCTTTATATTTATGACAGCAAATAATACTGCAATATATGATTAGGTATTAGAGCTGGGCAAATAATGGATTCTTCAGTTCTCTGGCAATTCCAAAATATTTTTTAAAATGTTTGGGGTTAAGCCAAAAATCAAATAGTTGGCAAATCAAAATTTTTAAAAAAATCATAATGGGTTAAAAAAAATATTTTTTTCAACCTGAAAAGAAATGTGTCTTTTCATTTTGAGCAAATGTTTAATGTTTAACATTTTAAAGTTTTTTTAGAATAAAAAAAATCAATGTTTCATTTCAAAAATTGTCAGAATGAAACATTCTGTTGGGTGCTATAAAGAGTTTTTTTCTTCAAAGTGAACACATTCACTAAATGTTTCAGTTGACTCAAATCTGCATTTTTTCACTGGAAAAAAATCATTAAAGAAAAGAAAACAAACAAACAAACAAACAAAACCCCCTCACCTAGCTCTATTAGCTATCATCCTTCAGAGAACTATCAGAAGTGGTTTACAATGAAGGGCAGGTACCAGAGAGAATGATCAAAGAATTAGGTTCAGCACACTTTTGTAGAGAGAAGAAGGAAAAATAACATAGGAAGCAAGCATTATTATTCCATTTATTTTCAAGTATTGCAGAGATGGTTGGTTCTAAACAGAGAGAGAGGGGCTTTCCCCCAGGAGATAAATATCTAAATTAGATATACACTGGAGTTTCAAGATATAATACTCCTGATTACTAGATAAAAGGTCCATTCTCATATGGTCCACTTTCATGTGTTCTTTCCTTAAAAAGAAACAAACCAAAATTGTTTGTTTAGTGGATTCTCATTTAAACATTTCATGGTAGTAGTGTGTTTAAGGAGACATTTGACTAGAGAGCCCACAATTGCTCAGTTCATGAAGATTGAAAAGATTGCCACAAACATGTGGGATTCCAGATATATATATAGATATATATTTTAGCTCACTCTCATGTGGGACAACCTGAAGACAATGAGAGTATATCTACATTAGGAAGTTGCTTATCCATTCTTCAGCAGAGGTACAGCTACATTAGTATTACCAACAGCATAAGATTTAGTGTACAATAAGCACAGACATTTTTAGATAAGTACAAGTTCCATATTCTCAAATTCAAGGACAATTCTGTCCCTGTCTTTCTTTACTTTCATTTCTTCCTACTGCCCTTCCATTCCTTCCTTTGTTCTATGTATGTCTCTTGTAACTGCCTTATTTATACTCCTCCGACTTTCCCTTTTGTTCCTTCTTCCATACTGCCCATGTGTGAGACCACCTCTTCTGCACCAAACATTTTGCTCTCCTTGAAATCATTCCTTAAAACTCAAACTCAAAAAATGTACTCATAAGTGCAGGTCTTCACTTAGGTTTGTAGAGTGCCTACTAGATGGGGACCCAATCCTGATAAAGGACCATAGGTGTTACTATCAAAGCGATGTAATTTTTTATAAGTATGCCAACTTCTTTGTATGGACGATGGCAAAATCACAGCTGCAGCTCTATAGTGCATTTTACAGCTACACATTGTGTGTTACAATATGAATGTACATTATTTTGAATTATAGAATATTCATCATATCTGTCCATATTTTATTAATCCACTATTTTAAAACAAAGAAGGGAATAAATCTTGGACTGAATAAAATGCTCCAATATCTGGCAGGTTTGACAAATACATTCAGTTTCAAATATTATATACACATTTTGAAGATTTCAAAGACGCTGAAGTACAAAAGCACTTTAATAGTATTGTGTTTGAATGTTTCTCTTCTGAGGCAGCTGTTCTGATATTATTAAATTTCATTACTTAAGCTTTACAAATTGATGTTTAATTTACAAGCAGGACATTTGTTTCACTTTTTCAAATGTAATTCATGCAGGAATTTAGCATATGTGTGGGCATTATAAAACTGGTGTCATCTGATAAAAAAGAATAATTTTCATTGAAGAAAAAGCAGTAATAATATATTTAGGAACAGAGGGCTGGATTCACAAAGGGGATTTTGGTCATGCAAGTCCCAATTCCTAGTCTTCCTGCTGTCCAGTGGAATATACAGCCCTTAGTTAGGCACCTAGGCTCTCCATGCATTGTATGGTGAAAGTTAGATGTCAAATAAAGGAATTCTCAGAAGCCCCAAGCTGACCAGGAAGCTGCCTAAGCTAGCCGGGGTGAAATAGAGAGGGAAGGGGTGGGGCTTGCATCCCAGATCCACAAAGACACTTAGGTGCCTACATCCCATTGGTAAGGACCTTAGGTACATGACTGACAAGCCAGAGGGAGGCATCTATCTCCATTTGAGATTCTCAGTGTGACACCTTTTCTAGAGTTAGGACTGACCTGGCTTAAGCATCTTTCTCACAAAAAAACTGAGATGGTACGTCTATGTTGCAGCTGGGACCAAGCCTCCGAGCCCGGGGAAACAGACTTGCACTAGTGGAGATCAAATCTCCTTGCTAAAAAGAGCAGAGTGGTCATTGCTGCTCTGGTCCAGACTCAGACTACGCACCTGAGCTCAGACCCAGGGAGTTGATGGGCTTAAGAGACCAAGCTGCTGCCCAAGTCACAACATCCAAACTGCTATTTTCATCACACCCTCTCAAGCCCTGCTTATGTGAGTCTGTCTACCTGTGTGGAGAGGCTCACTCCCAGCTGCAGTTCATGTCCACAGAGACCCTCATGCCAGTACAGCCAATAGATAGCCCAGTGGTTAGGGCATTCACGTGGGATATGGGAAACATCTTTTCACATTCCTACTCTGCCTGATTTGGAACTCAAATCTCCCACCAGAAGCACTCTTGACAGGGGAGAACTATATAACGTGGCCTTCAAGGGAAGAAGTGGAAGAATAGTCCCATCAGCACTAACCAAGGACCATCATTAATAATATCTCAGCCTTTTACATTTCAACTTCTAAAGATGTTCAGTAAGTGCATCAGTCTATATCTTTTCCCCCCAAGACTGGCCCTCCTTTCTCAAAGATTGTTACAATAAAATATAATCTGTCATCTCATATCAATATCTATGTCTGACCTATTAATTAAGTTATTTTTATACAAAATCATTTTGCACTTTTACGAGATATATATTGGCTGAGATGAACTTTGTGTAGATAATATATGATTATGATATTTACAACTATAGCATTGACGGAAATGTGCCAATCACATAACAAAAGCAAGAATAATGAGATTACTGTCCAACTGGATGTTAATGTACTGTTTTAGCTATGAAGACCAACACAAAATTTCAACATTAACTTTATAGCTCTTATTTAATGGAAATAAACGCATCATACATGGCTTTGAAATGTATTGTCTTGAACTTATTTTTCCATATACTAAAAAAAACCACAAAGGGATGATGATCCACCTGCTATCCTTGAGCAGTTTGTTACTATGATATATATGGCCTTTATTAGCCCAGAGAAGTACCATTCTGAGACCTCTCCAGGGCATGGGTTTCTCAAGTCCAATAATACAGTCCTGAAGCGTTAATTTTCAATCTGCCTTGAAGGAAGATAATGTCTTTTTTTGGAACTCAATGTATTTAACAAACTTCATCCTCCAAAGCAGGAAGACCCTGCAAGAGAAGAGAGATTAAGATTCCTAGACTGTAAGTTTTTAACAGTAGAATTGCTTAAGTGTACTGACTTTTGACTCAAAATTTTCTCTTCCTCTTTTTAACTTGTTCGCTAAATGTTTTGGTGGATATACATAAAAGCTCCAGTCAGAAGAACAAATAGTACAAACATCACCATATTTATAGGGATATTTCTAGGATACTGGAATGAAAGTGACTTCAGATATTTGCAATTTTATATGTTATTATCTCATTTAGAATTTCCTAGCTAAATGCCATAATATTGGGAGAGGAGATAGCAGTGCATGTGAAATAAGAGGAGGAAATTCCAGGCTGTTGCAACAGAAAATGTAATAATTTTCCTTGTATCAATAGGATGTCTAGCTATACACTGTATACATATTTGTTAAAAAAATCACTCTAGTCTAAACAGAAATTGCAAAATGCTCAAGGAAACTTATACCAAAGTACTGTACAGTTACACTTGTTGCCTTGTTAAATCAGTTTTCCCTAAGTCTTCAAGTAAAGTGCCTTCAGATTCAATCATTAGGGACATCATTTACTACTGACATCATCTGATCATTCATCCTGTTAATTCTTTTAGTTGCTAATACTGTTGCTAACAATGGGCCCATTTCTGTTACCCTTATTGCCATGAAGTAGTACTTTACTTGGAAATGAATATACAGGATAAATCAAACATCTAAACACTACACACATGGTTTGAAACTGACAATTACATTTTACATTTTTCTAATAATTTATCAAAACTGCTGCCAATGTAATAGGAGTATCACTCTGTCATAACTGAATCTGGCTGAAGGAAATTTAATAAATCCCTGTCACTGATTTCTTGTCCCAGTCATAGAGAAACCAAGACAGCAAAGACCCTATTCCTTTTCCTTCTTGAACAGTCTTTATTGCATGTCTGCAATATTTCATTGAGAAGTGAGATATGCAATCAGTAACAGTATCCTGATGATTTGATCTGGTACACCATTTTTTTGGAAGGCACAGAGTCCTTTGAGCATTAAGCAATTACAGCTGAAATAAGGTAATGAAATGTTAAAGCTACTCCCCATCAAAAAGGATCTTGCAGATTTTATCTGTTGAAAATTTCTTGTGAACACAGAATGGTCCTGACTTCAATCGCTAATTCATGTCCTCAAAAGGTAAACACACACTTAAGCACTTGATTGGATTAGGATCAATTATGCAAATAGTAAAATGGCCAGAAAGTATAAAAAATAAATCTCCCTTTGGTTCCTTGAAAAAATGGTCTTCTTGAGGAGGTGATAGTGAGGATGACTGTTCCAATCTACAGTTTGTGGAGAAAGCTGATTGTGTTCCTGCTTGGCAGAAAAACTACCTTTCATAGAAAATACTCTAGGTACACTGATCTTTAGAGGGTCTGACAAACATAGTCCTCAAATTGTAGGGTACTTGAAGTGGTTTTGGTACTAAGAACCTTTGTGGATCAGTGCCTCTTTTCTTTTCCAAAGCAGACAATCACTGGCTGCACTCTCTCTCAATCTCTGTCTCTTTCTGTCTCTCTAACACAAACAATCATAATGTCACAGGGAAATGACACTACTGCATTTGCCAGATGTGTGAGAGAGTTGGGAAGTGCGTGGGGGGGGGAGAGCAAATGTTATTTCTTCCCTTTTACTTTCATTACCCTGGGGTACTGTGCAAAGTAAGAAAGTTAGTGCATTATACTTCTAATATCAATAGTGCCTGAATGCATACACTGTTTGTGCGATCACATGGCATCTTGTACAACTGCTCACCTTGATCTTGTGCACTCATTGCTCTGCATTGTGTGAAAAAGTTAGTCTCTAAGGTGCCACAAGTAGTCCTCGTTGTTTTTGCTGATACAGACTAACATGGCTATCACTCTGAAACATGAGTCAAAAAGTAATTCTCATCATAAAATTCTCTTATACACAAAATAAAATGCGACAGATTTGCATTTGTAATATTGCCGCTGCCTGCATTGGCCAACATGCCTTTGCACAGCTTTGTTAAATGCTTACTCAGGAATTAGTGGCTCGGGATATCTTATGTCACTAAAGCAAGAAAAATAATTGGCTGACAGTAGACAGCTATATAAATATATTGTGCTTTTTCAGTTTATCTGTTACATAGATTATTATTTTACAGCTAACAGAATATTATTTGTCCACTGTGACTCCCTAATGAAAGGCGGCAGCAAAGGATTTAGCTAGCACTTCAAACCATACAGAAATTAAGGTGGATTTTGGTTCTAGTGGGCCCACTAATATCAGCCCAGGAACAAGTACTATACACATAGAGGCATGGCCCCAAGGATCCTTCTACTCAGTGCCCCATTCACTGTTCTCTGCCTAAACCCTGAAGTAATCCCTTCTGATCATTATCCTCTTTAGTAGTTTGCATTCCCTCCCCCATGCTGCAGTGAAGAGTCAAGTGGCTAATTCACCACAGTCTTCTGAGGGCATCAAGAGGCCACTCCATCTTCTTTCCTTCTTCCTAGTCCATGGAAGATTTTCCAAGGTATTGAGCACCTAAAGCTAAGTGCAGAGGCACTGGAACCATTTGTATAGTGCGGGTGCTTTAGAGCCATTGAACCAAACTGTAAGCCCTGTGTGATGGAAACCACTTCCAGACAGGGGGTGTGTCTAAGTGGGATCTCCATGTGCTCAGCACCTCTGAAAAATCAGGTTACACATCTTCAGGGAGGTTAGGAAGCAGAAGAAGGAGAAACACTTCCATTCCCATGATAGCACTGCTAGATTAAGCACCAGGGGCAGTAGCAACTAGAAGTGGTTAGGAAAAAAATGTTTTCTTCAGGAAATTTGAATAAAAGCTTTAAAAAATTTGAAATTTGCCATAGAAATTTTTGATGTTTTGGTGGGAAAAAATCTAAAACCAAAATATTTTGGAAAAAAATGAAATATTTTAATTCAAAGGTGAGACCATGGACCTCATGGAGTTGTAGTTCAAGTATCTCATGCTTCTTTTCTTCTCTAAGCCAAGATTCCTGGTTGGACTACATCTCTCATTAGTCAGAAAGTTCAGTTCATTTTTTAATTGTACCAGAACCACCTTGTTCAACTTTAATTCCTGAAATATTTGTGAAAACAAATATTTTGCTTTCTCAGTTAAATGTTTGTAGTTGTTCTCCAGATCCAGAGATAACACAATAGTCCAACAAGAGAGAAAAATCTATAGGAAGTCCAAATTACTATACTATTGCAAAATATGAAATTACTATAATGTAGGTGCACAACTGGTTAAGAGACCACACTCAAAACGTAATTATCAATGATTTACTGTCAAACTGAGAGGATATATCAAATGGAATGCCGCTGGGCTCCGTCATGGGACCAGTAGTATTCAATATTTTCATTATGGTCTAGAATGATGAAGTAGAGAGTATGTTTATAAAATTTGTAGATGATCTCAAGCTGAAAGAGGTTGCAAGCACTTTGGAGGGCAGGCTTAGAATTCAAAACTACCTTGACAAATTGAAGAATTGGTCTGAATTCAAGAAGATGAAATTCGATAAAAACAATGAAGTATTGCACTTAGGAAGGAAAAAAAATCAAATGCACAAACACAAAATGGGGAATAACTGGCTGGGCAGTAGTACTGCTGAAAATGATTTGGGGATTATAGTGCAGCGGAAAGTGAGTGAGTCAATAATGTGATGCTATTGCAAAAAAACCAAATGCCATTCTGGGATGTATTAACAGGAATGTCATATGGAAAACATGGGAGGTAATTGCTTTGCTCAGCTTAGGCCTCACCAGTGCCAAGTAGGAGTACTGTGCCCAGTTGTGGGCACCTCACATTAAGAAAGTGAACAATTTGAAGAAAATCTGGAAGACTATTATAGCAAAGCATAATAGGTCCTACAAGTTCTTAGCATCTGTTGGGGACAACTTTCTGATTCAAAAGGTTGAGGAAACAACTGGGGAGGTCATACATTTTGGGATCTGGTTTTGACCAACAAGGATGAATTAGTTGTGAATGTGAAGGCATTTTGGAACTTGGGAGGAAGTGATCACGATCTGATAGAATTCAAGATCTAAGGAAAGGAGGACATGAGAAGAACAAAAGGAAGATACTAGGCTTAAGAAAGGCAGGTTTTCAACCAACTCAGAGAAAAGGGCCAAAGAAAAGACCAATTAGGAAGAAAAGGAGTCAAAGAAAGCTGGCAGGTCCCAGAAGATGTAATACTAGAGGCTTAACATCAAGCTATTCTGATGCAGAGGAAAGATAAGAAGAGCCACAGGAGGCCCATGTGGCTTCCCAAGGAGCTTTTTAGCTATCTAAAACCCAGTAGGGATACATACAGGAAATGGAAGGAGGGGCATGTCACTGAAGAAGTATATAAACTAGGAAAGCCAAGGCAAAGAATGAGTTACAGCTGGCAAGGAGTATTATAGACAATAAAAAGGTGTTCTTCAAAATGTCAGACAAAAAAATAGATCAATGATGGTGTGGATCTGCTGCTCAATGGAGAAAGTGAGCTGGTAACAAAAGATGAAAGAAAGCCTGAATTGCTCAATGCCTAATTTGCTTCAGTTTTCTCACAAAAAAATAACGTGTGACAGGACGACTAGAGAAGTTACCATAGACAATAAAGAGGAAGGGATGCAGATCAGGATAGGTCAGATCTTCTGACCAATCTCAATGAAATTCAAGTCAGCGGGGCCTGATGCTATTCACCCCAGAGTGCTGAAGTAATTAGCTGAAGAAATCTTGGGGCCCCCGGCAATAATATTTTCAAATTCTTGGATGACAGGAGAGGTCCTAGAAGACTGGAGAACAGCTGACATGCCCATCTTTTAAAAGGGGAAAAAGGAGGGAACTATAGGCCAGTCAGCCTGACTTCCATACCTGGGAAGCTACTAGAGCAACATATAAAACATTCAATTTTCAAGTACCTGCAGGATGAAGAGTGATCACTTGCAGCCAGCATGGATTTACTAAGACCATATCATTCCAAACCAGATTGATTTCCTTCTTTGACAGGACTTTAACAAGGCTTTTCACACACAGTCCTATATAACATTCTGATAAGTAAGCTGGATAAATGTGGTCTTGTAAGGCCGATCATTAAGTGGATATAGAATTAGTTAAACAACCACAAACAAAGAGCAATTATTAATGAAATGATGTCTGACTGGAGGGAGGTCTCAAGTGGGATTCCACAGGGATCTGTTCTGGATCCAGTGTTGTTTAACATCTTTATAAATGGCCTGATGTAGGAATAGAGCATACTGATCAAATTTGTAAATGACACAGAACTAGGGGGGGTTGCCAACACTGAGGAGGACAAAGCTAAAATTCAAAGACATATTGATAATTTGGAGAACTGGGCAATAGACAACAAAATGAAAGACAAATGTAAGATGCTACACTTAGGGAAGAAAAACCAAATGTATAAATACAGAATGGGGGATAACTGGCTTGGTAGCAGCACTGCTGAGAAGGATCTGGGAGTTGTGGTAGATCACAACCTCAACATGAGTTAACAGTGCGATGCTGTTGCAAAAAATAGCAAATGCAATTTTAGGGTGCATTAACAGAGGCATAGCATGCAAACCACGGGAAGTGATAATACTGCTCTACTCAGCACTGGTTAGTACAGCTGGAGTACTGTGCCCAATTTTAATCACCACTGTATAGAAAAAATGAAGAAAAACTGGAAAGGATCCAGGGGCAAGCAACAAAGATGGTCAAAGGGATGGAATGCAAGTCATATGATCAAAGTCTGAAGGAACTGGGTATGTTTAGTTTGGAAAAGAGGAGATTAAGGGGGGACATGATAGCAGTCTTCAATACTTGAAAGGCTGCCATAAAGAATGGAGAAAAGTTTTCTCTTGCCACAGAGGGCAAGAAAACGGGTAGTGGGTTCAAACTACAGCATAGTAATTTTAGATTAAATCTCAGGGAAAACTTCCTAAGTGTAAGAACAGTAGGATAATGGAACAGGCTGCCTAGGGAGGTTGTGGAAGCTCCTTCACTGGAGATTTTCAGAGGGAGGCTGGATAGCCATCTGTTTTGCATGGTTTAGACACAACAAATCCTGCATCTTGGTAAGGGGGTTAGATGATGATCTTGTGGTCCTTTCTAAACCTATGGTTCCACATTCTAAGTGCAGAGGAGAGCAACAAAAAGGATAAAAGGTTTAGAATACATGACCAGTGACAAAAGGTTCAAATATTTGGACATGTTTAGTAAAGGCAGGAGGGCACATAAGTCTTCAAATATGCAAAAGATAAAGAGGACAGTGATCAGTTGTTCTCCAGGTCCATCAATGGTAGGACAAGAAGTAATCGGCTTAGTTTGCAGCAATAAGAAATACTTTAACTATAAGAAAAAAAAAAGGTTACCTATGGTGGTTGTGGAATCCCTGTTATTGGAGATTCTTAAGAAAAGATTAGACAAACAACTCTACCGAATATTCTAGATATAGTTACACTTCCCTCAGCACAATGGGATAGATCAGATGATCTTTTGAGGTTCCTTCCAGCCCTGTCTTTCCATTAATCCAAACACAAACAAAAGATAAAAACTTATTTAACTTGTGCAAATCACTTTCTGAAACTCCCCAGAAACTACCAAAGGCAAAAAAGCCAAATTAAACCAAGCATAAATATAGCTTTAAAATACATAAATAATAGTTATAAAAATTGGAAAGTTCTTTTTACTTTACATGTGATAACACAACACCAAGATGCTTTATAATGTAAGGTCTTCCCATCATTTAGTTTTAACTTAGACTCCTTTTAAGGTCCACTTTTATTCCAGTTGATACGTTTTATTTTATTTCAAGGGAAACTGTATATAAGATGTTTACCACTTGATATACTTTTAATAAAGTAAAATGAAAACAGCTAAGTATATGGCTATATATATCCTAAATCCTACCCAATCAGAAGGAAGAAGTCAGGGTCCCTTTCAAGATTTCCATATTCCTGCAAGACTTTTCTAGGCTAGTTTTAAAGCTTAAGGGCCCCTTTGATAATTCAGATACGCATCTAGATCACATTTTTGCATATATGAAGGAATTAATCTGGAATAACTCACTGAGGTCAATAGTTACTCTAGATTTACATGTATGTAGCAGAGGTCAGAATTTGGCCTCTACATTTTTGGGTGCTTACAAAAACTCTACACCTCAGGTTTTCAAGGCAAATGATTGTAAACTAAAATATGATAGTTTTGCAGAGTTCCATTTCCTGAGGTTCATGCCATAGTGAACAGAGTGCTAAACTGAGACTCTGAAGAGCTGGATTCTATTTGTAGCTTTGTCACTGACCTCCTGGGTGATCTTGAGCAAGTCACTTCACCTGTTTGTTCTTCAGTTTCCCCATCTGTAAAATGAGAATAATGAGCACCTTTGTGAAGCACTTTGAGACGCATGAATGAAAGAAGCTAGGTATTGTTGTTTATAATTTGATGCAGCCACTGCCTCTTTCTTAATCCCTTCCTCAAAATTCTGGAACCAGCACCAGCTGTTTTCATTTGTAGTGTTCCTACAATTTTTAAGCAAAATTCCTGTTGATTTCAGCCACCACCATTTTGTGCTACTGCCCCTGTTCCCTAAGCCACTCCCAGGCATACGCAGAGCATGAGGCTAAAAGATCTATCCCATGCTGATAATAAAAACATTCTTTTACTTGGCTATTCCTCTTCGCATGACACAGGAAAGTAGCCCTGGTAGTTCTTTAAGGAAAACTAATTACACAGGACTCTTAAAAACACTTTTTATGTCTTCTTACTTTCCAGTGCTCTTTATTTGTCTCTATTCCAAAGTTGTCAAAGAAAGTAATCTCACACAAGAAAAAAGAGATTAAAGACAGCCTGGTACTGTAATTCTAAAGAAATGCCAAGTAATAGATTTTAAAGATAGCCCATATATCAATAATTTATCATTTAAAAAGTAGATACATCCTAAATGTAAATTGGGAAATGAGAAAACAAATACTCATTAGTTTAAAAAAAATGTTGACTTGCAAGCCCTTCTAAGCAGTTGCCTCTCACCCTTTCTAAAAGGCTGAGCAATTATAAAAACTGTTCTTTCTGGTAAATATGCAATCCTATTTCTCATGACTATCCACTTTAAACCTAAGAAAAATAAGTTAAGGCTTTCCAAAATGATGGATTTTTTTTGTGTTACAGACATGGAAACATTAGGGGTCCTATAGGTGTATCGAAACAACACCACTCCATTCCCTTTTTGAATGGTGAATGGGGAAAAAGACAAGAGAAACACAAGAACAGTCAGATGCAACACAACACAGTGCAAATTCAGATGGTGGGGGAGGGGGAAAGTCAAGTATTTTTAATGGATAACTATTCTATGTTCTTCTGTTTATTACTAGTTTAGCACAGACAATGAGTTCACTATTGTACGAGACACAAACACAAATGCAGATTCTGATCTGAACAGCTTAGAATCCAATAGGCAAATACAGAGAATAAAATGCACTGGAAGATACAGTAGAAAGAGAGTCTTGGATACCAGGATAGTGAAACAGTTAATGTCTGTACACTATCCTAATGGATTTAAGAAAAGAACAAGGATTTATCCTTAAATCTACTAGTTACATACAGTAGAATTAAGATGCTTTCATTAAATGAGGTATTTGATGATAGCATGCCAAATGCTGAGAATTATTTTATTTTTAAATGTCTGCAGTGGTAGCATCAATACTAGATCCCTTTTTAAATAGCTGCAGTGGTAGAGTGATTCTAGATGGATCCTGACAGCCCTACCTATTACACCACACATCACACTCAGGACATTTTCACTAGCGCTGCGCATTCATCCCTGGGAAAGAATATCAGCATCCACATTGCTCTCTTCCCTGGTGGTTCTGCTGATGGAACACAGGGATTGACATACTGAACCAGACCCAGGGACCAGCTAGTCTAGTATCCTGTCTCCTTCAGTGGTCAGTACCAGATGCTCGAGAGGAAAGTGCAAGAAACTACACAGTATGGAGATGTAGATTAATCTGCCTCCCAGGAAAAATTCATTTGGGGTATTTTTAACCTTTTTAGAAAAAGCAAAGAAAAAGAAGAGTTAAATTCACAAAATCACTGCAGGAGCAGGAGGAAGTGGTGGTGGTACTGCATCCCTTTAGCCCAGTGGCTATAGCACTCACCTTGGATGTGGGAGATCATATTTCAGTTCCTGCTCCAATGAATATTTATGTATACAAAGTGGAACAGCTTCAACAGGAGAGATTGAAAAGGCCTGCCCCAGAGCGCCCTATAACCTGGGAGGATTCCACCCTTAGGTGGAAAATGAAAGACCTGGGTTCATGTCCCTGATCCAGAGCGTGGATTCAAACCTGGGTCTTCCATGTGCTGGATGAGTGTTCTGATGTTTAAGCTAAAGGCTATGATGGGAGCAGCCCCACCCTTTCTGGTTATGAAAATAGGTTAAAATATCAAAATGTTTCTCTTTGATATTTTATTCAGTTTAACCAAAACAATTAGCTGAAATCAACATAAATTCAGAAAATATTTTGGGCATCTCCAATCTGTATTTTTCAGCAAAGACAGTGTTGGCTGAAAATCTTCATCAGTCATAAAATCATAGGGTTGGAAGTCATCAAGTGCAGACTCTTGCTAGGATTGCCAATCTTCCAGGATTGTCCTGGAGTTTCCGAGAATTAAATATTAATCTTTAATTAAAGATTATGCCATGTGATGAAACCTTCAGGAATACATCCAACCAAAATTGACAAGCCTACCCCCTGTGCTGAGGCAGGACCAGGTAAACCTAGACCATCCCTGGCAGGTATTTGTCCAAACTGTTCTTTAAAAGTTCCAATGATGTTGGATTCCACAACATTCTTTAAAAGCCTATTCCCAAGCTTAACTAGTCTTATAGTTAGAAAGTTTATCCTAATATCAAACCTAAATCTCCCTTGCTGCAGATTAAACCCATGACTTCTTGTCCTACCTTCAGTGGACATGGAGAACAATTGATCACTATTCCCTTTATAACCTCCCTTAACATGTTTGAAAACTGTTATCAGATCTCCCCTCAGTCTTCTTTTCGCAAGACTAAACATGTCCTTTTTCTTTTCTTTTCTTTTTTTTTAAGTTTTCCTCCTAGGTCAGGTTTTCAAAACCTTTTATCATTTTCATTGCTCTCCTCTGGACTCACTCAAACTTGTCCACATCTTTCCAGAGTGTGGAGACCAGAACTGGACACAGTACTCCAGCTGATGCCTCACCAGTGCCAGGTAGAGGAGAACAATTACCTCCTATGTCTACCATATGACATTCCTAAAAAGAAAAGGAGTACTTGTGGCACCTTAGAGACTAACAAATTTATTAGAGCATAAGCTTTCGTGAGCTACAGCTCACTTCATCGCTCACGAAAGCTTATGCTCTAATAAATTTGTTAGTCTCTAAGGTGCCACAAGTACTCCTTTTCTTTTTGCGAATACAGACTAACACGGCTGCTACTCTGAAATATGACATTCCTGTTAATACATCCCAGAATGGCATTTTCCTTTTTTGCAACAGCATCACATTGTTGACTGTTTTGTTTGTGATCCACTATAATCCCCAGAAAAAAGAAAGAGAGTACTTGTGGCACCTTAGAGACTAACAAATTTATTTAAGCATAAGCTTTCGTGAGCTACAGCTCACTTCATCAGATGCATGCAGTGAAAAATATTGTGGGGAGATTTTATATACACAGAGAACATGAAACAATGGGTGTTACCATACACACTGTAACGAGCATGATCATGTAAGGTGAGCTATTACCAGCAGGAGAGAAAAAAAAAACCTTTTGTAGTGATAATCAAGGTCTCTCCTGCTGGTAATAGCTCACCTTACCTGATCACTCTCCTTACAGTGTGTATAGTAACACCCATTGTTTCATGTTCTCTGTGTATATAAAATCTCCCCACAATATTTTTCACTGCATGCATCAGATGAAGTGAGCTGTAGCTCACGAAAGCTTATGCTCAAATAAAGTTGTTAGTCTCTAAGGTGCCACAAGTACTCCTTTTCTTTTTGCGGAAACAGACTAACAGGGCTGCTACTCTGAAATTTATAATCCCCAGGTCATTTTTAGCAGTACTATTGCCTAGCCAGTTATTCCCCATTTTGTATTTGTGCATTTGATTTTTTTCCTTTCTTAGTGAAGTACTTTGTACTTGTCTTTATTGAATTTCATCTTATTTATTTCAAATCCATTATCTAATTTGTCAAGGCCATTTTGAATTCTAATCATGTTCTCCAAAGTGTTTGCAATCTTTCCCAGCTTGATGTCATCCACAAATTTTATTAGCATATTTTCCACTCCATTATCCAAGTCATTAATAAAAATATTGAATAGTACCATATCCAGAAATGACCCCTTTGGAAACCCATTAGATGTGTCCTCTCCGTTTAACAGCGAACCATTGATAAATATTTATTGAGTATGGCCTTTCAACCAGTTGTGCACCTACCTAATTTCATCTACAGCATATTTCCTATGCTTATGATAATGTCATGTGGTACTGTGTCAAAAGCCATACTGAAAGTAAGAAAGATCACATCTACTGCTTCCCCACTAAGCCATTAACCATGTCAGAGAAGGAAATTAGGTTGGTTTGGCACCAATTGTTCTTGAGAAATCCATTCTGGCTATTCCTTATAATCCCTATGATCTTCCAGGTGCTTACCAATTAATTATGTAATAATTTACTCCAGTGTCTTTCCAGGTATTAACGTTATGAAGATTGGTCTATAAATACCTGTGTCCTCTTTGTTCTCCTTTTTAAAAACAGGTACTGTGTTTTCCCTTCTCCAGTTCTCTGGGACCTCACCCATCCTCCATCTCAAAGATAGTTGATAACAGTTTCAAGATTGTTTCAGCTAGTTATTTAAGTACCCTAGGATGAACATCATTAGGCTCTGAAGATTTGAATACATCTAAATTTTTATAACTATTCTTTAACCTATGATTTCCCTGTTTTGGCTCATGTTATTTTGGCTTATGTTCCCCCTTGTTATTAATATAAATTGTGTTGAGTATCTGGTCATCATTAACCTTTTCAGTGAAGACTGAAGCAAAATGAGCATTAAATACCTCAGCCTTCTTGATGTCATCAGTTATTAGTTTTCATTCCCTGCTAAGTAGAAGACTACACTTTTCTTTGTCTTTCATTTGCTTCTAATGTATTTAAAGAATCTTTACTTACTGCTTTTTATATGCCTATATGTAACTCATTTTGTGCCGTAGCCTTTCTCGTTTTGTCCTTACATGCTTCTGCTATTCTTTTGTACTGCTTCTTAGCAATTCATCAATATTTCCATTTTTTTGTAGGATTCCTTTTTGATTTTCACCACATTAAAAATTCTTGATGGAACCTGTAGTGAGGGCGAGTGGCCTCCCTTCGAGTAGGAGAGCGAGGTTCCACTCCACTCCACTTGGTGCAGAAGTGCCTGAGTAGTGCCGGAAGTATAAGAGGAATGCCCTGCAGCCCCGTTGGGCTGAAATCCCCAGAGGAGAATGACACTCCTGCCGTACTGCCATGCCTAGGAGGGGAACCTACACCCGGCTGTCCCATAGCTGCAGAAGTGGGAGACCCCAACAAGAAGTGGCCCAGACTAATGGCCGCGGTGTATCCCGAAGAGACCGATGAGCCCTGAACGTGAAAGGTACCAAACCCCGAGAAGGCAGGAAGCCCAGGGGCAGTCACAGAACAGCTGGCTGCAGAGCCAGGTGTGGCTCAGTCGGCGTGTTGCAGCTGGATCTCTGCCGACACTGGGGCAGCCAATCCTGCCTCTGCCTGGACTGGGACGCAGTGGAGTAGGGTGGGCCCGTGTCCCCCTGCCACTCCACCCTGGGGTGGCCGACTCCCTACACTGTGCAGGGAAGCTCCCTGTCTGAAGAAGGAGCCTCCTGTACCAGCCCCCTTATAGACTGTTGCTTTGCTGGCTGCCTGAGCCCTGCCCAGGCTAAAGCCAGCCCTAAAACTGTTTGCTTGCTGGAAGCCTTAGCCTCCTCAAGCTCAGGCCCCAGCCCACCTGTAGACTGTGATTGCCTTGCTGGCGGCTGGAGGCCTGCCCCAGCTGAAGCCAGCCCTCTGTAGCCGCTGTTTAATTGCTGGCAGCTTGAGCCTCCCCAAGCCCAGGTTAAAGTCTGGCCATGACTCTCTGGTGCCCAAACTAGAGGGAACTAGAGGACCCAGTGGAATGGAGACAAGGGCCCTAGACTGTTCTGCAGCTTCGTGCCTTGGCCAGACAAGCCCAAAGGCAACCGGAACGAGTGGCCTCCCTCCGAGCGGGAGAGCGAGGGTCCACTGCAGAGCCATATTGGTCTCTTACTATCATATTGGTTCTTCTTGTCTTTAATTCACATTTGGATAGTTTGCAGTTGTGCATTCAGTATTGTCTCCTTGAGAAACTGCCAGTTTTACTGGACTCACTTTTCCCTTAGATTTTCCTCAGTTCTATGAGTTTGTAACATTTTTTTAAGTCTATTGTCCTTATTCTGTTCCTTTCTTTACTTAGACTAATAAATTCATGATCACTTTCACCCAAATTGCCTTCCACCTTCAGATTGACAACCAATACCTCACTGTTGGCCAGAATCAAGTCTAAAGTGGCTGATTCCCTGATCACTTCTCCACTTTTATGGAACAAAAAGTTGTCCCCAGTATATTCCAAGAACTTACTGGAAATTTTGTGTTTTGCTGTATTACTTTTCCAACAGATGTCTGAGTAGTTAGTCCCCCATTACTAGGGGGGGGTTTGGGTTTTGTGTTTTGGATATTTATTTTATTTGTTCTAAGAAATGCCTCATCCCCCTCCTCTTCCTCATTTGGCAGTTTATAATAGACCCCTACCATGACTTCACACCTATTTTTCCCCTTTTTATATTTATCCAAAGACTTTCAACTGGTCTGGCTCTCACCTCCTTCTGGAACTCAGAACAAGTGTTTATATTCTTGATGTATAATACAACACCTTCTTCCTTTTATTTCCTGCCTGTCCTTCCTGAACAAGTTACACCCCTTTATACACATATTCCAGTTAAGAGACTTATCCCACGAAGTTTCTGTGTTGCCAGGTAAGTCATAATTTAGCATATGTACTAAGACTTCCAATTTATTCCCCATACACATTGTATTTCTGGAGGATAGCTAATGTGACACCATTTTTTTGGAAAAAAAAGGCTTCAGAGGCAATCCTGGCAATTATCGGCTGGTGAGCCTAACTTGAGTACCAGGCAAATTGATTGAAACTGTAGTAAAGAACAGATTTATCAGACATATAGATGAACATGATATGTTGGGGAAGAGTCAACACAACTTTTGGAAAGGGAAATCATGCTTCATCAGTCTATTAGAATTCTTTGTGCGGGTCAACAAACATGGACAATGGTGATCCAGTAGATATAGTGTACTTGGACTTTCAGAAAACTTTTGACAAAGTCTCTCACCAAAGGCTTTTAAACAAAGTAAGCAGTCATTAATTAATTGTGATCTGAGGAGACACAAAGGTTGATATCCACCTAGTGGCAGATCATTTAAAATCTCCAGTAAATTCTGGATATCCGGGTAAAATATAGGCTTATATGTTTACATGTTTACAGGGTGTAGAAGGGAGAACATTTATTAATTTATTTTAAACACAGATCACACGAATTATTGACAGCCAGGAATAGCAACTCAAACTAAACATATTGGAAATGTGTTTTTATAGGATGAAAATGGTAGCCACCAAGGAAAAAAATGTGTAGGCAAAAATTACTTTTTATGGACAAAAAGAAAAGGAGTACTTGTGGCACCTTAGAGACTAACAAATTTATTTGAGCATAAGCTTTCGTGAGCTACAGCTCACTTCATCGGATGCATTTGGTGGAAAATACAGTGGGGAGATTTATATACACACACAGAGAACATGAAACAATGGGTTTTATCATACACACTGTAAGGAGAGTGAGCACTTAAGATAAGTTTCAGAGTAGCAGCTGTGTTAGTCTGTATTCGCAAAAAGAAAAGGAGTACTTGTGGCACCTTAGAGACTAACAAATTTATTAGAGCATAAGCTTTCGTGAGCTACAGCTCACTTTATCGGACGCATATGGTGGAAAAAGAAAAAAAACAAAAAAAAACCTTTTCCACCAAATGCATCCGATGAAGTGAGCTGTAGCTCACGAAAGCTTATGCTCTAATAAATTTGTTAGTCTCTAAAGTGCCACAAGTACTCCTTTTCTTTTCACTTAAGATAAGCCATCACCAGCAGCGGGGGGGAAAGGAGGAAAACCTTTCATGGTGACAAGCAAGGTAGGCTATTTCCAGCAGTTAACAAGAACATCTGAGGAACAGTGGGGGTGGGGGGGGGGAGAAATAACATGGGGAAATAGTTTTACTTTGTGTAATGACTCATCCATTCCCAGTCTCTATTCAAGCCTAAGTTAATTGTATCCAGTTTGCAAATTAATTCCAGTCTCTCGTTGGAGTCTGTTTTTGAAGTTTTTTTTGTTGAAGGATAGCCACCCTCAGGTCTGTAATCGAGTGACTGGAGAGACTGAAGTGTTCTCCGACTGGTTTTTGAATGTTATAATTCTTGACGTCTGATTTGTGTCCATTTATTCTTTTACGTAGAGACTGTCCAGTTTGACCAATGTATATGGCAGAGGGGCATTGCTGGCACATGATGGCATATATCACATTGGTAGATGCGCAGGTGAACAAGCCTCTGAAAGTGTGGCTGATGTGATTAGGCCCTATGATGATGTCCCCTGAACAGATATGTGGACAGAGTTGGCAACGGGCTTTTTTTTTTTTCCGAATACAGACTAAAACGGCTGCTACTCTGAAACCTGTTTTTATGGACACTGCAGATATAGGATTGGGTATATTTTATGACATGGCTGCCATTAGAAATTTAGGCTGATCTTTGTTTCCCACTCAATTGCATAGGCTTTTTATAAGCATTTTTGCTTGTAGATGATGCAGGCAAAAAGATAATGCTGATAAACTAACTACCGACCTAGATATATAATCATTTGAGGGGGAAAAACAAGGCTGAACGTGGAATTGAGGCCAAAAGAGAAAAACAAGACATTTATTTAAAATCTACTTATTGTCATAATACTATACAACAAGAAAAAATCAAGTCCAGAGATTTTTTTTATCGTTAGACTAATCACAGACATCCATAGCAGCTTAATGGATTGGTTTTAGACTAGTTGTGTAGGGTCAAAATAGACAGAGATTAATTATGTGAATAGTGGACTGATGGGCATTCCCTCAGTCACATGCCTCAGTAGTAACCTGTCCTCAGAAGAACTTGAATGATCTGTTATGACTAAAATGGATCAGTCATGAAATGATCAAGGCATTCCACTCCTGCCCTGGGAAATGAAAACTGACCTGGCACTGAGCCATGCCAGCAATTTACTCATCCTTCCTGGTTATAGTTAGCTGCAATTACGAAATATTCCTCATGCCAGTGTATCTGTACATACTTTGATGTGACTGCTACTTTTTGTGGCATTGACCCTGGGATAATGTCCATAAGGTATGTGATGGCTACTTCATACTCTGAAGACAAGAAAGAATTACGGGAAGATAAGCAACTCAATGGGCTTCTTTATTTTTCAAGCAATTAATTGTATATCTGTATCTGAATGTTTATCTCTCTGGAATCAAATGCATGCAAGTATGATAAAAGTACTAGTTTGTAGCAGGGTTTTTGCCTTGATACATTGTTCATAGGTAAATCTTGCACCAGGACATGCACCTCCTTCAGGTTCTGTCAGACAGCAATAGGATACTGTTTTGACTCACTCAATTATGGGGAATCATGTCCGAATGGCTGACTATTGACCATAAACATATGAAGTTCTGAATAGGAATTATAATTGAAGGGCCTGATCCAAAGGCCACTGACATCAGTTGGAGCCTTTCCATTAACATCAATTGGCTTTTGATCAATCCCTAACCAATTAATATATTCTGAAGACAAAAAAAGTGCTAGCTGTAGTGTGAGGACATAAATGCAAAACTCAAAGAGACATGCTTTAAGCAGCAACCAGAGATCTGTCTAGCAAGGAATTTCCTACTACATTTATTCATCTCCCTGATACAACACATCCTGGTTCTCTCTGGTAACTGTGGAGAAAGAGAAATGCTATAACCACTCCACATCTCCCTTTCTTTATAGTAAAGGATTACAACTTAAATTGTAAACCAATGTATGTATGCACACAATAATTCAAAATAAACTCCAAATTCCTTAAAACTATTTATATTTATACAACGTCCCCTTATCAACTGCATTTAAGTAATCCTGAACAGTATTCTAAAGATTGTTTTTAGGTGGCCTGATCAGTCTTCCACACCATGTTCTGACAGCTGCTGAGTTTGTATGTGGAGTCTCCTGTGGAATGTCTCACTTTCCGACAGAGTATTACAGGTCTCAGGTCCTCATTGTTGGGCTGGGAAATATGGAAGAGGAATCAAATTGCTTTTGGAGTCTCCACTAGGTAGGACCTGAGAGTTCTTATCAAGTTCTGAACAGTTTCCACATGTCTGGGAACTTTTTAGCCAAGCTTTGTTTCTTGGTATCAGTGCAGTTAGTCCTTTTGTTCTTTGCCATCCATTGAAGTTTTGTTGTTGCCAAATTTTTATTTCAGCCTCCCATTTTCAAAGTTCCTTTGGTTTAGGACACTTAGGTTTAAAGCTGTATGGGTGCCACAGATAGAGGCATCTTTAGTCATCTTCCCATCAGAAATTTTGCTAAGAGATAATCCTGACACAAAAGGTGTTGACCAATATGCCAGCAGTACTTTATATGAATCCACTGATTTTTGAAGAAGTCTTTTTAAAGTCTGCACAAGTCCCTCTGCTACTCCATTGCACTGGCAGTAACATGGACTACTAGGATGATATTTAAAATCAACATCCTGCACAAATGCTAGGAATATTTTAGAAATTAATTGAGGCCCATTGTGCAAAATGAGGACTTCAGGAACTCCATGGCTTGCAACTACTGACTTTAGCTTCTGGATAAGCTATGCCAATGAAGTCTGTGTAAGTATAACAAAGTCAATATATCTGGAGAAATAATAAACTACAATAATGTATGTGTGTCCTTTATAAACAAACAAATATGTGGCTATACACTATCAAGGTCTGTCAGGTAGCTTTGTAGAGAGTAATGGTTCCTTGTTACCTGTCTCACAGCCCTCTACTAAAGTCTGAATTTGTTACCAAGACCAGGCCACCATACAGATTGTTGTGCTTGTGTCCTGCACTTATTTATATCTTAGTGACCCTAACAGATTTTAGAAAGCCTGTATTTCTGAAATACCTTTGGCCACATGAAGGTCACTTTGGTCCTGCCAATATGGTATTAGGTCTGTTGTAAGTTAACTCCTTCAATCCCATCCTTTTTGACAGGATTGAGTAAGTTTCTGGAAACTCTGATTCTTTACATGTCCATCTCTAATTGGCTGAAGTTGGCTGGTAGAAGCTACAATTGCAACCAGGACAAGGTCAGTGTAGACTTTGACATCTCTCTTTAAAACCTTTTCTTTTTCTGTTGGTGGCTATTTAATTGGTGCTCCAGATCAAGTGTCTGCTATGAGCTATGAGCGCTATGAGCACGTTCCTTGGCACATGTTCCATGTTGAAAGAAAATCACATCAGCCACAGCTGAAATCTTTGAATCTTTCGTGGAAGGTCATCCAGTGATTCTGCACTCAGTAATGCCACTAAGGGCTTATGGTCTGTTTCTGTGTTAAAATCTAAGCTGAAAAGACCAGGCCAAGTGACGGCTAGAGCTTCCTCTTGTACTTGAGCATACTGCTGCTTTGTTTCTGTGAGGCTTCTTGATATGAATGAAACAGGTCTCTGGGCTCCTTCAGCTGCTTTTATGTGAGCACTACTCCTAAACTGTATGAAGATGTATCCACTACTACCATTGTTGGACAGTTTACTGAGTATTGTGTCAAAAGAGGTGGAAAAGTCAGGAGTCCTTTTATTTTATTAAATGTCTGTTTTGTTGTGTGCTTTCTCCCATCCACATATTGTAACCATTAAGTAAATCTCTTAAGGGTTTTGTTTGATGAGCTAAATTCGGTAAGAATTTCTCAGAAGGATTTATTATCCCCAAGAATCTGCTTATAGGTGAGTAATGTCTTTAATTCATCTTGCTACGATCAAATTCCCTTTTTGCTAACTAATTTTCCTACAATATTAAGTTGTCCTTTCCAAATTCATATTTCTCATTCATAGTTAAGCTGACTTGTTCAAAGCACCTCAAAACTGCATGCAGTCACACATTGTGTTCCTTTTTATTTCTTCCATATACCAACACAGCATTGCAAAGGACACCAGACAAAACCTGACACAATATGAGAGATTCTCTTTGGGAAAGATGATGCTGAAGATATGCCAAATGGAAGATTATCGAAACAATAACTTCATAATGGGGTGATGAATATAGTTAATGGCACAGATTATTTAGCAAGGGAGATTTGCCAGAAGCCTGCTGTAGTATCTAATTTTGATAATTTGCCCTCTGATAACCAAGCTAATGTCTGATCAACTCTGGAAAGTATATGTCTTTCTATGTACACGCTTTTAATAAGTTGTGTAAGGGTCACACAAATCTACATTTTGTCATTGGGCTTTGGTACTACACTCATCCCTGCACACCAGTCAGTGGGTTCTTCTGTCTGGGAAATAACCTTCATATTTTCCATTCTCTTTAATTCTTTGACTTTCCCTAGCAAGGGCATAAGGATGATTTGTAGGGCCATGAAAGGAAAGGGAGTAGATGATGGCACCTGTTCAATGTTGAACTCCTTTGACAGCTTTCCTAACCCTGTGAAGAAATGTGAGTACGTCCTGTATTTTTTCCATTAATGCATTCCAGTTTTCCTATTAGGTGTTGTACTTGCATTGCTGGCATCCTTACAAGATGTGTTGTCTGTCCTTGCATTACATATATTATCTGTTGAAGCACTTTCCATCCTTTCTCTATTTACCCAAGGAACTGGCCACAACAACCAATGTATTGTTACTAGCCACACATAGAATCTTATTTGGTTTTTGCAGATCTGCATCCTGGGATCAGTCATAATCTTATTTTGGAATTCCAGTGACTGATGATGCCCCAGTAACAATTTTAATGTTAAGGTTTCAACCATTCAGATTCGTGCTTCTATGCTAAGATTGTTCTCTGTTCTATTGAGGATATGGTCCTTAGAGTTATGAACTCAATGTCATCTGACAATATCACCCCCTTTTGGATTACTTTCACTACTCTCAGTGATCTGCATGCAATTGCAAAATATCCCATTTTGTGTCATCTCCTACATGCTGTGCATTTTACTGGACACTGTTCCCAGTTATGGTTGGTGTCTTGCCACATCTTCCACAGCTTTTCCAAACGTTCCCCTCTGTTCCCACTCTCCAGCTGTGTACTTTTCCTATACCGTAAATTTAGCCTGGCAGCTCCTTTCACACGTGTCTTTTCTATGTCAATACTATCTGATGCAGTCTCCCTTATGCTGCTAGCACTGGGTTTTTTTAATTTTTTTTGCAATCTCACCTCTGCTATAGGTTTGTGCTAGTGTGAGAGATGGGTCTAACTGAAATTGTGCTGTTGAATTGGTGTGTCTTATGCCAATAATTATCCTGTCGCTTATTAGTTCTTCTTTTTAAAGTTCCATATTTTCAATGTTCAACAAGACTACAAACTGCAGTAATAAGTCTGTTTCCCCTTCCTCCTGACACCACCTTTTAAATCTGGCTCTCTCATATATAATGTCTGCATGTGAAATGGGTATCAAAAGCCTCTTTAACATTGGTGTATTCTTTCTTTTCCTCATCTGTGAGAGGTAGGGCACACAGCATGTCATCAGCAGCATTACCTATATGTAAGCAGGAGAATGGTCTCCGCTATTGTGGGGAACTTTCCTGGTTTATATACTACTCCGGTGAAGTGGCCTAGCAAAAGGATCTGAGTCCTCACGCCCACTTCCTTTACCCAGAGGCTTGCCTGACCTCGAAGGCTCCCCTTCCACTTTCCTGTGTGGCAGAGTCCTAGTAATCCCAATAAGGCTGAGCCCAGGATTCCTTGGGGGCTAGACCCCCAACCTTGTTATGGTCTCTTAGGGCAGGGGCTAGGGTGTCCCTACTCCAGGGTGCTTTCTCTGCACGGATGCTTCCCTGACCCACTGATCATTACATACAGTTCAAAGTAAATACAATTTATTAAACAACAATCAATTTAAAAAAATAAGGATAAAATGGGAAAGGTTAAAGCAGGGATCGGCAACCTTTGGCACGTGGCCCGTCAGAGAAAGCCGCTGATGGGCCGGGACGGTTTGTTTACCTGCAGTTTCCACAGGTTCAGCCAATCGCAGCTCCCACTGGCCATGGTTCGCTGTTCCAGGCCAATGGGGACTGCAGGAAGCGGTGCAGGCCAAGGGATGTGCTGGCCACCACTTCCCGCAGCCCCCATTGGCCTGGGATAGTGAACTACCAGCTGCGATCTGCTGAACCTGCGCACACTAAAGGTAAACAAACAGTCCCGGCACATCAGAGGCTTTCCCTGACAGGCTGCGTGCTAAATGTTGCCGATCCCTGGGTTAAAGGAAAACACATCACCCCGCTCTGTGGAATGGGGACATCACAACCAGCATCTCTGGAATGTCAGGGCAGTTCACAGTCTGTTCCACACAAGTCCAAGGCTTCCTTCTCAGGCCCTGGCTATGCTGCAGGGATGCTGCAGGTCGTACACTTGCTCTAGCGATGGCCACACACTCTCAGGCTCCAGGTGGCAGGACCCTTCTTCCCAGCATCACCCCCACCCCATCAGGGTTACGATCCTCCTCCAAGTCTGGCCTGCAGGGCCTCTTGGCTGGGGGAATCTCCCTGCACTTTTCCCACTGACCAGGGTCCCTCCTCACTCTCCCCAGCTGCTCACCGCACCTGACTCTTGGCAACAAGAAGAAAGCCAAGGAAAGTGTGGGCCCCTTACTGAATGAGGGAGGCAAGCTAGTGACAGAGGATGTGGAAAAAGCTAATGTACTCAATGCTTTTTTTGCCTCTGTTTTCACTAACAAGGTCAGCTCCCAGACTGCTGTGCTGGGCAACACAAAATGGGGAAGAGATGGCCAGCCCTCTGTAGAGATAGAGGTGGTTAGGGACTATTTAGAAAAGCTGGACGTGCACAAGTCCATGGGGCCGGACGAATTGCATCCGAGAGTGCTGAAGGAATTGGCGGCTGTGATTGCAGAGCCCTTGGCCATTATCTTTGAAAACTCGTGGCGAACGGGGGAAGTCCCGGATGACTGGAAAAAGGCTAATGTAGTGCCCATCTTTAAAAAAGGGAAGAAGGAGGATCCTGGGAACTACAGGCCGGTCAGCCTCACCTCAGTCCCTGGAAAAATCATGGAGCAGGTCCTCAAAGAATCAATCCTGAAGCACTTAGAGGAGAGGAAAGTGATCAGGAACAGTCAGCATGGATTCACCAAGGGAAGGTCATGCCTGACTAATCTAATCGCCTTTTATGATGAGATTACTGGTTCTGTGGATGAAGGGAAAGCAGTGGATGTATTGTTTCTTGACTTTAGCAAAGCTTTTGACACGGTCTCCCACAGCATTCTTGTCAGCAAGTTAAGGAAGTATGGGCTGGATGAATGCACTATAAGGTGGGTAGAAAGCTGGCTAGATTGTCGGGCTCAACGGGTAGTGATCAATGGCTCCATGTCTAGTTGGCAGCCGGTGTCAAGTGGAGTGCCCCAGGGGTCGGTCCTGGGGCCCGTTTTGTTCAATATCTTCATAAATGATCTGGAGGATGGTGTGGATTGCACTCTCAGCAAATTTGCGGATGATACTAAACTGGGAGGAGTGGTAGATACGCTGGAGGGGAGGGATAGGATACAGAAGGACCTAGACAAATTGGAGGATTGGGCCAAAAGAAATCTAATGAGGTTCAATAAGGATAAATGCAGGGTCCTGCACTTAGGATGGAAGAATCCAATGCACCGCTACAGACTAGGGACCGAATGGCTCGGCAGCAGTTCTGCGGAAAAGGACCTAGGGGTGACAGTGGACGAGAAGCTGGATATGAGTCAGCAGTGTGCCCTTGTTGCCAAGAAGGCCAATGGCATTTTGGGTTGTATAAGTAGGGGCATAGCGAGCAGATCGAGGGACGTGATCGTTCCCCTCTATTCGACACTGGTGAGGCCTCATCTGGAGTACTGTGTCCAGTTTTGGGCCCCACACTACAGGAAGGATGTGGATAAATTGGAAAGAGTACAACGAAGGGCAACGAAAATGATTAGGGGTCTAGAGCACATGACTTATGAGGAGAGGCTGAGGGAGCTGGGATTGTTTAGTCTGCAGAAGAGAAGAATGAGGGGGGATTTGATAGCTGCTTTCAACTACCTGAAAGGGGGTTTCAAAGAGGATGGCTCTAGACTGTTCTCAATGGTAGCAGATGACAGAACGAGGAGTAATGGTCTCAAGTTGCAATGGGGGAGGTTTAGATTGGATATTAGGAAAAACTTTTTCACTAAGAGGGTGGTGAAACACTGGAATGCGTTACCTAGGGAGGTGGTAGAATCTCCTTCCTTAGAGGTTTTTAAGGTCAGGCTTGACAAAGCCCTAGCTGGGATGATTTAACTGGGACTTGGTCCTGCTTTGAGCAGGGGGTTGGACTAGATGACCTTCTGGGGTCCCTTCCAACCCTGATATTCTATGATTCTATGATTCTATGATTCTATGACTCTGGACTGGTCCAGCCCCAGCCCCCACGCCACCACTCTGTCTCAGCTCCAGCTCCACCACTCTGCCTCAGCACTGCTGCTCTGCCTCCAGATCCCTTCTCTGGCCCCTCTGGCTCTGGTTGCTGCAGCTCTGCTCCCAGCACAGGTCTGCTCTATGGTCTGCTTCTGTGACTCTGCTCCCAGCTCTGACCTGCTTCCTGGGATGCTTTTCTGGCCCCTCTGGCTGGCACAGCTCTGCTCCCCAGCTCAGCTCGGCTCCACTCTGTCTGACCCAGGCAATTCTAGCTCACACGGAGGACAGGACCCCCTGGCCTCCTGACTCCCTGATTAGCCTGCCCACCCTGTCAATCAGGCGGACCTGGAGCATTGGCCTCTCCCCATTGTTCCTAGGGAATGTCAGTCTGAGGGTCCTGATTTCCCATTGACCCCTTCCCCTTTCTTTTGGTACTGGGAGCTAGCGACCAAAATACCCCCTCTGAGTTTTAGTAAGGGACAAGAGTCCCCTTACGTATAGCAAATATCAAAGCATTTACCTAGTATTCTTGTGTTTTCTCTGTTTTGAAATCAGAAGCCATCTGGAATCTCTCAAATCTCCAGATCCAGCAAGACCAGCTGCCTGAGTTGCCAAAATTAAACTTCTCTTACAGTCTCATTTGTGCTATGGACTCCATTGCTGCCCTGGGACAGGGCTCTGCCTCCTTGCAGCTGCAGCTTTGCCAGGTCTCCTCCCTGGTTTTCCTCTTTCCCCACTCTGGCAGTCTGGGAGTCATCTTTCTTTGAAGCAGCGATCAGAGGACTCCCCATGCAGGAGGTTCCTATGTCTCTAAGCGGGGAAATAGTCCCGCTCTTGTGGGAAACTTTCCTGGCTTCTGCACTACCCCGGTGAAGTGGGCTAGCGAAAGGATCTGAGTCCTCACTCCCACTTCCTTTACCCAGTGGCCTCCCTGCCCTTAAGGACTCCCCTTCCACTCTCCTGTCTGGCAGAGTCCTCATAACCCCAACAAGGCTGGGCCCAGGATTCCTGGGGGGCTTGACCCCCAACTCTGCTGTGGTCACCTAGGACAGGGGCTAGGATGTCCCCACTCCAGGGTACTCTCTCTGCACTGGGCACTTCTCTGACCCACTGACCATTACATACAAGTTAAAGCAAATGCAAATTATTTAATCAACAATTAATTTTAAAAAGAAGAAGTAATAATGGGAAATAAAGGAAACACATCAACCCACTCTGTGGCAGGGAACATCACAAACAGTGTCTCTGGAATGTCTGGGCAGTTCACAGCCTGTTCCTTGCAAGTCCCAGGCCTCCTGCTCAGGCCCTGGCTTTGCTGCAGGGATGCTGTGGGTTGGACGCTTGCTCTGAGGGGAAGAGGAAATATGGCTGAATTGAATTATGTATACATGGAATAATTAATGGATTCAGGATGCAGCTGATTTGGAATGAAGTCACCAGTGTTGTAGTTCTGTACAAATAGATTATACATAAAATTTAATGTAAGTAAATTTATGGAGGGACAATGTTTCTATTGCTGATACTGGATCCTTTAAGTCATAGTGGCTGTTAGAAAGGCACAGAGCTTAACTAGATACCTCTGGTAGCAGACATCATGTTGATACAAATTTATTATGGATTCCCTTTTGGATCAATCACAGTGAAGTATGAAAGTGGTGGCATCCAACAGGAATCCCAGAAAATCCAAACTTGGAGAAGGAAGGTATGGAAGCGTCTATTTTTAACTCAAGGCCTTTAACAAAATAACTATGGCAAAGATATGCAGCCTTAAGAACTCTCCTGACTGTAGTAATCAAGATATTGTCTAAGTAAATTAGCATTCATAGAATCGTAGAATCATAGAATCATAGAATCATAGAATCATAGAATATCAGGGTTGGAAGGGACCCCAGAAGGTCATCTAGTCCAACCCCCTGCTCAAAGCAGGACCAAGTCCCAGTTAAATCATCCCAGCCAGGGCTTTGTCAAGCCTGACCTTAAAAACCTCTAAGGAAGGAGATTCTACCACCTCCCTAGGTAACGCATTCCAGTGTTTCACCACCCTCTTAGTGAAAAAGTTTTTCCTAATATCCAATCTAAACCTCCCCCATTGCAACTTGAGACCATTACTCCTCGTTCTGTCATCTGCTACCATTGAGAACAGTCTAGAGCCATCCTCTTTGAAACCCCCTTTCAGGTAGTTGAAAGCAGCTATCAAATCCCCCCTCATTCTTCTCTTCTGCAGACTAAACAATCCCAGCTCCCTCAGCCTCTCCTCATAAGTCATGTGCTCTAGACCCCTAATCATTTTTGTTGCCCTTCGTTGTACTCTTTCCAATTTATCCACTTCCTTCCTGTAGTGTGGGGCCCAAAACTGGACACAGTACTCCAGATGAGGCCTCACCAGTGTCGAATAGAGGGGAACGATCACGTCCCTCGATCTGCTCGCTATGCCCCTACTTATACAACCCAAAATGCCATTGGCCTTCTTGGCAACAAGGGCACACTGCTGACTCATATCCAGCTTCTCGTCCACTGTCACCCCTAGGTCCTTTTCCGCAGAAATTTATTTTATTCATTTTATTCCTACCTACCATAGGAAATAAATAACGAGTCTCATTACCATGGTAAAAGCATACAAGGCAAACAATATTTTTTTTCTGCTGATATACTACACATTTCCTGTAGAATCTTTGAAAACTCCTATTTGGAGATATGGGGGATTTGGGGAGGAGGGAATTAGAGAAGGGGAAAGGAGGATTTTAGATCTATACGTACTGGACAAAATCACTGCAGACAGTGACTTTAATTAATCAGGCAAAATGGCTGTGCTATCATACAGAAATCAAAGATTGCTGATTTTAAACTGGGCAGTAGGATTAGCTGAAAACTTATCAAATGTTAAAAAATGAAAAATGAATTTTCCCTCCAATCAATAAAATAAATACATAAAATCAATTTTACACTGAAAAAAATCAGAAGAAAAGTTTGAATTAACAGTTTTTTATTTTCACTGAAACTTTTAATGGGGAGGAATATTTTTTGCAACTGTCTACTAGCAGTAGTAATCAATGTATTTGAGGCCTAATTTACAATGGTATTTAGGCACCTAAGAAAGCAAATAGGTATCTAGTGGAATTTACAAAAGTGCATAATTAGTTTAGGCACCTAACTCTCAGCATTTGGATACTACAAACATAGGGTCTGATAAAATGCAAATTGAAGTTAATGAGAGTCTTTCCATTAACTTTCACACATCCAGGCTTATATAGTTTATCTATCCCAGGAGATTTTTTGTTTGCTTTTAACTCATGTTTTTTTCACATGTCCTCTAAAGCAAGGGTGGTATCTGTCAAGAATTATTTGTAAAGGTTGGAGAACCCTTACTCTGGATTGGAGTTTAAATACAGTTTTAGCACTATGTGAGGAACAGTGGTGGTGACTGGGGATTTAATCTTTACCATGTCTCAACAGAGAACCTTAAAATTACAGGAAGAAGAGTCTGAGACACCACATCACCCACAATCTCAATTTGACATACATATGCACACAATATATATAGATTTCAGTGTCATGAGAATAGAAGACTGTAAGACCAAAACACATATCCTAAATGTCTGTTGAAGTCCTTTTTATGGGAATAAAAGAATAAAATATGAAAGTGCTTATACAGTGTCAGCAACCTGTCAACTGAGATAAAAATCACAAAGCTCTTACAATGCCCACTAATAAGAAAAGGAGTACTTGTGGCACCTTAGAGACTAACAAATTTGTTAGTCTCTAAGGTGCCACAAGTACTCCTTTTCTTTTTGCGAATACAGACTAACACGGCTGCTACTCTGAAACCAATGCCCACTAATGAAATAAAAAGCTAATAGTGACTTGATAAACCATGTTCTCATTCTCTTAAAGGCTGAAGGGAAACATTGGGTGCATTAATTTGCAGACCCTGAGTCTATATAGTGTTGGAAGTCACACAGACTGTCTTGACACTTATAACAGAAGAGTATGTGGTACACTAATACATCCGTACAACTACTGTACGTGACAGAGGGGCAGCTAATGCTTAAAGCTGAGGATGAGATTATTTTAAGGATTCTATTTCAAATATTACATTGAAACATACATTGAGGTATGGAGCACATATCTGTGCATTCAAATAAGACATAGCATCAGATTTTTTCAAAAGAAGCAGGGAGAAGGTTTAGTGCATGCAGCTGCACACTAGTTAGCCATTCCCTAGCTCATTCTCATACAAATTCCCTCCTATTTGTGCCCTCCTTTATTAGCAGCTTCTGACATTTTTTCCCACTTTTTTCAAACTATGACTTCTGCATAGCAGCAGATGAAAGCCTATTTCTAGTGAATCTGAGACCAAGAGGATAATTAACTTTTAAATCCATTTTTTAACCTTCCAAATTCCCTTTTAACTCTTAAACACTTTACCTGTTATTTGTCAAAAATAGAAAAGTGTATCCTACTGAAAGACCTGATTAGTAACTTGTGGGAGCCAGGAAGTATGGTTTAATTTCACCCTTTTGAGAGGGGACAGGCAGAGAGAGGGAGTCAATAGCATCATAAAAACAAACAAAAAACCCTGAAATCAGATTCTCTGATTCTCATGACAAAGTATCAGCGCCAGGTATAACAGCAAATGCAGGAGGATAGTGCCATGCTAGACGACATGCCTTGCATGCATGATGTCCTCTATTTAATTCCTGGCTTCCACATGTTGTTTATTTTTTAAGGAGAGATGAGAAAGCTTCTTTTGCTTTTTTTCACAAAGATTTGGATACAATGGGAATGTAGTCATGTTTGTTAACAGAAATAAATAAAGGACTCGTGGATCCTCTTTATAAAAATTCGCTCAGAGGAAGTGTTTCTTGGATCATCTAAAATTTTGCTTGTCAGATAATAGCTTCTGGACAAGTTTTATTATTATTATAGACAGATAATAAAGGGAAAACACCAGCATTTTTGGATTTTATTACTAGTCACTAGATGATCACTAATGGAAACTGCGTGATCATGGGAGACTTTAACTTCCCAGATATAGACTGGAGGACCAGTGCTAGTAATAATAATAGGGCTCAGATTTTCCTAGATGTGATAGCTGATGGATTCCTTCCTTTTATTACTAGTCACTAGATGATCACTAATGGAAACTGCGTGATCATGGGAGACTTTAACTTCCCAGATATAGACTGGAGGACCAGTGCTAGTAATAATAATAGGGCTCAGATTTTCCTAGATGCGATAGCTGATGGATTCCTTCATCAAGTAGTTGCTGAACTGACTAGAGGGGATGCCATTTTAGATTTAATTTTGGTGAGTAGCGAGGACCTCAGAAATGAAAAGAAAAGAAATGGTTGTAAGGGACAATCTTGGCTCAAGTGATCATGAGCTAATTCAGTTCAAACTAAATGGAAGGATTAACAAAAATAAATCTGCTACTAAGGTTTTTGATTTCAAAAGGGCTGACTTTCAAAAATTAAGGAAATTAGTTAGGGAAGTGGATTGGACTGAAGAATTTATGGATCTAAAGGTAGAGGAGGCCTGGGATTACTTTAAATCAAAGCTGCAGAAGCTATCGGAAGCCTGTATCCCAAGAAAGGGGAAAAAATTCATAGGAAGGAGTTGTAGACCAAGCTGGATGAGCAAGCATCTTAGAGAGGTGATTAAGAAGAAGCAGAAAGCATACAGGGAGTGGAAGATGGGAGGGATCAGCAAGGAAAGCTACCCAATTGAGGTCAGAACATGTAGGGATAAAGTGAGACGGGCTAAAAGTCGAGTAGAGTTGGACCTTGCAAAGGGAATTAAAACCAATAGTAAAAGGTTCTATAGCCATATAAATAAGAAGAAAACTAAGAAAGAAGAAGTGGGGCCGCTTAACACTGAGGATGCAGTGGAGGTTAAAGATAATCTAGGCATGGCCCAATATCTAAACAAATACTTTGCCTCAGTCTTTAATAAGGCTAAAGAGGATCTTGGGGATAATGGTAGCATGACAAATGGGAATGAGGATATAGAGGTAGATATTACCATATCTGAGGTAGAAGCAAAACTGAAACAGCTTAATGGGACTAAATCAGGGGGCCCAGATAATCTTCATCCAAGAATATTAAAGGAATTGGCACCTGAAATTGCAAGCCCATTAGCAAGAATTTTTAATGAATCTGTAAACTCAGGAGCAGTACCGAATGATTGGAGAATTGCTAATATAGTTCCTATTTTTAAGAAAGGAAAAAAAAGTGATCCGGGTAACTACAGGCCAGTTAGTTTGACATCTGTAGTATGCAAGGTCCTGGAAAAAATTTTGAAGGAGAAATTAATTAAGGACATTGAAGTCAATGGTAAATGGGACAAAATACAACATGGTTTTACAAAAGGTAGATCGTGCCAAACCAACCTAATCTCCTTTTTTGAAAAGGTAACAGATTTTTTAGATAAAGGAAATGCAGTGGATCTAATTTACCTAGATTTCAGTAAGGCATTTGATACCGTGCCACATGGGGAATTATTAGTTAAATTGGAGAAGATGGGGATCAATATGAACATCAAAAGGTGGATAAGGAATTGGTTAAAGGGGAGACTGCAACAGGTCCTACTGAAAGGCGAACTGTCAGGTTGGAGGGAGGTTACCAGTGCAGTTCCTCAGGGATTGGTTTTGGGACCAATCTTATTTAATCTTTTTATTACTGACCTTGGCACAAAAAGTGAGAGTGTGCTAATAAAGTTTGCAGATGATACAAAGCTGGGAGGTATTGCCAATTCGGAGAAGGATCGGGATATTATACAGGAGGATCTAGATGACCTTGTAAACTGGAGTAATAGTAATAGGATGAAATTTAATAGTGAGAAGTGTAAGGTTATGCATTTAGGGATTAATAACAAGAATTTTAGTTATAAATTGGGGACGCATCAATTAGAAGTAACGGAAGAGGAGAAGGACCTTGGAGTATTGGTTGATCATAGGATGACTATGAGCTGCCAATGTGATATGGCTGTGAAAAAAAGCTAATGTGGTTTTGGGATGCATCAGGAGAGGCATTTCCAGTAGGGTTAAGGAGGTTTTAGTACCGTTATACAAGGCACTGGTGAGACCTCACCTAGAATACTGTGTGCAGTTCTGGTCTCCCATGTTTAAAAAGGATGAATTCAAGCTGGAGCAGGTACAGAGAAGGGCTACTAGGATGATCCGAGGAATGGAAAACTTGTCTTACGAAAGGAGATTTAAGGAGCTTGGCTTGTTTAGCCTAACTAAAAGAAGGTTGAGGGGAGATACGATTGCTCTCTATAAATATATCAGAGGCATAAATACAGGAGAGGGAGAGGAATTATTTCAGCTCAGCACCAATGTGGACACAAGAACAAATGGGTATAAACTGACCACCAGGAAGTTTAGACTTGAAATCAGACGAAGGTTTTTAACCATCAGAGGAGTGAAGTTTTGGAATAGCCTTCCAAGGGAAGCAGTGGGGGCAAAAGATCTATCTGGTTTTAAGATTCTACTTGATAAGTTTATGGAGGAGATGGTATGATGGGATAATGGGATTTTGGTAAGTAATTGATCTTTAAATATTCAGGGTAAATAGGCCAAATCCCCTGAGATGGCATATTAGATGGATGGGATCTGAGTTACCCAGGAAAGAATTTTCTGTAGTATCTGGCTGGTGAATCTTGCCCATATGCTCAGGGTTTAGCTGATTGCCATATTTGGGATCGGGAACGAATTTTCCTCCAGGGCAGATTGGAGAGGCCCTGGAGGTTTTTCGCCTTCCTCTGTAGCATGGGGCATGGTTGACTTGCGGGAGGCTTCTCTGCTCCTTGTAGTCTTTAAACCATGATTCAATAGCTCATACATGGGTGAGGTTTTTCATAGGAGTGGGTGGGTGAGATTCTGTGGCCTGCGTTGTGCAGGAGGTCAGACTAGATGATCAGAATGGTCCCTTCTGACCTTAGTATCTATGAATCTATGAATCTATGAATCACTACAGAGGCTATAAAGGAGGATTTACAAGTATAGGAAATATTCAGAAAACATTAAAATACATATAATTTATTCAGAGTAAATTTCAATGTACTCTGAATGCATTTTTTATGACTGACATTTACACGTAGATCTTCAAGCATATTTCCATGAGCGACAGTTTGCTGGAAGATGCACAGGACGGAATCTGTAGGTTGTATTTGCAGTTGTTTTGATGAAACTACGAGAGGACTAATGATGGAACTGATGGTGTTACATAAATAAAATAGCCTTTAAAAACCAATGAACCAACCTCTCAGGGCTCAATTCTCCTCTCGCTTACAGGATAAAACAGGATTAAAACCATTAAAACTCATTGGGCTACAGCAGGGTAAAGTGGAGTAAGTGAGATGATAACCAGGTCCACAATCTCAGGGTTTAGAACATTGAGCCGGGAGCTCAAACTGTAATCCTAAATACATGGGAGTTAAGTGTGCCTGCATGAGATACTCAGTATCTTGCAGGTGCTATCTCTAAATGATAAAATACATTAAAATGTATGAAAATGCCCATTTATATAAATAGCTCATGTGTCAAGTGCCAAAAACAAAAAAACCTTAAAAGCTGCACACGTGTTGATTCTCTGGCACAGGTGTAGGACTTATATTGGCAACCTGTCACCATGGAAGTTAATGGGAATTGAAAGCTTTCACTACCTCTAAGAAAGAACTCGGCACCTTGATGTTTACTTGTTATCTGAGCAACACCTCTAATTGTCACAAATAAACGTTTTGCTCTTTCTGTAGGGTATCTTTCAGGGGTTAGTGATGTGCACAGAATTTTTAAGAACAACATCTAATAGAAATTGTTTTACTTGGGAGGCAGTATTGTCTAGGGAAGGGGGAAAATAGTACAAAAATAATATTCAGTCCTTAAGGCTTTATTAAAAGGAGTGATGGTGGGGAGGGATCATTCAGTGAAAAATAAGACACCTGAAAAACCAAAGGCACATCTGGTATTGTATTTTTAACATAAGGACCAGAGCAGACTGGATTATTAATTTTTCTTGCTTGCTCATCACTTTCATCCATGTAGGGAACCTTTATGGCTCAGCCTTTATTGTTTTCAGTTGAAACTCAGCAAAGGAATGAATAAAAAACAATCCTTTTCTCATTTGCATGGGGTTTGCTTGCACATCCCCAGGGAGGCTGCACTCTATTTGAGAAACACTTCTCTAGGGGATTGGGAATTGGGTACTCTTAATCCACTAGAGAATACAAAGACCAACCTCCCCTGGAGCTCTCTTATTTCTATTATAACTTTTTATTGTGTGTGAAAATATTTGATTTTTTTAATATCTAAAGAATATGGCAAAGACAATTAAAGTTTAAAGTCTGGCACAGGAGGAGCTTCAGCTGTGTTTGTGTGGTTCACACAGATAAATCACTAAGCCCATTAGAATGCTTCTTTCTGGACTGTTGTATTAATACTAGTTTCAGAATTCAAAGGAAAATAAGGAAAATCTTTTAATGCCAGTCAATGATTAACTAATCATAACTAACTAGCAATTAATTATACCAGTGAAACTTTAATTCACTAGGTCTCAAACATTAAAAGCTGCACAGAATGTTGAATCTTTATTCTAGAATTTACTTTTACAAATCATCTTGTGATAGGGTCTAAAGGAAATTATATAAAAATAAAATGTGCTGTTTTGTTTTATTTGATGGAAATTCCTCTGAACTAGCTTATCCAAATCACTATTAGAATGTGGTGTTATTGGTAGAAGATTGTCAGTCAAAACCTGTGGATCAAGCACCCTTGCAAAATTATTTAACTCTGTGAAGGCTAATGATAATTCAGTTACACGAGGGATCGGCAACCTTTGCTACGCAGTCTCTCAGGGAAAGCCGCTGGCAGGCCGGGACAGTTTGTTTACCTGCAGCATTCACAAGTTCAGCCGATCACAGCTCCCACTGGCCGCGGTTCACCATCCCAAGCCAATGGGGGTTGTGAGAAGCGGCGTGGGCCGAGGGATGTGCTGGCTGCCACTTCCCTCAGCCCCCATTGGCCTGGGATGGCAAACTGCAGCCTGTGGGAGCTGCGATGAGCTGAACCTCCTGACGCTGCAGGTAAACAAACCCGCCAGTGGCTTTTGCTGATGGGCTGCATGCCAAAGATTGCCAATCCCTGAGTCATACCTATAGCAGAGCATATTTAAGGTATCACTCACTCACTCACACAAATGTAGTAAGAGAGTGTGTGTGTGGGTGAAGAGACCTATTGGCACCCCAGTCAATTCTGCGCCTATCCTGCCAACTGCTGAGCATCCTCAATCCCCAGTAAAGTGAATGGAAATTAAGAGAGACAAGATGGATGAGGTATTGGACCAGCTTCTGCTGGTGAGAAAGACAAGCTTTTGGTCTTACACAGCAGTGGCGGATTAACGCACAGGCCCACGGGGCCAGAGCCCAGGGCCCTGGCCAATTTGGGGGCCCCAGCAGGAGCATCAGAACCTGGATAGAAGTGGGGGGTCCACCCGTGCTAGAGCTGTGGCCTACCCCCTGCTTGTCCTCTTCCCCCGAGTCCCCGCCCTTTGGTCAGCCCAGAAACTGGAGCTGGGAAGAGGTAAGAGCCCCTGAGGGAGCCCCAGACCTTCCACCTGACCTGGGCATGGGGCCCGAGAGCACTCACTGCTGATAGGACCCAGGGGGAGGAGTTCCAGTCCAGCCTGCCGTCCCCATCCTGGGCCCTGCAGACATGCTCTGCTGGGAGAGGAGGCTCTGCCACAGCTGGGAGGCAGCAGGGAACCCTAGGAAGGTCACAGGCAGCAAGGAGTCGGGCAAGGGGGGCTCCTGTGGCACAGCTCCTGGTGTTACTGTCCAGCCTCAGCAGCCACCACACTCTATCAAGGCTCACTCAGTGCCTGCCTCCAGCTTCCGCTGGCATGCTGCCCCCCCCTGGGTCCCTCCTACTCCTACTGACAGACTGCTCCAGCTGCCATCTGGGCTCTGTGCCCAAGGCAGCAACTACATGCAGCACTGCTTCTCCTGTCACCTCTGGCCCGATTCTCGTATTTCTCGTATCCCTCCCGCCCCATCAAAACTATGCTCATGCGACTGCTGCTCTGCACCTGCCCAAAGGTACCATGCCCATGTTAAAAAGTGGGCATCATTCTCCTACTTTTAAAAGTGGGGGAATTCCCCTCATCCCCCCAGTTCTGGCACCCCGGGCACCCACGGTGTGTGGGGTCCAAATGTTCTCTGTGCCCAGAGCCCCAATACATTTTAATCTGCCTCTGTTACACAGAGTTCTCTGAAGGCTTGTCTCTCTCACCAACAGAAGTTGGTCCAATAAAATATATTGCCTGTCTAATATCCTGGGACCATCACGGCTACAATACTGCAGGCAACAAAGGCTGTGATGGTCATTCATCATCCAGCAAGGTGATTGTCCCTATGTCCAGCACAATGAAAACAAGCTGCTTGCACTATTTAAATATACCTAGAGAAAGATGGACTACAAACAGAACAATATGAAACACTTGAGTCAAACGGCAAGAGTACTAGAGATCAGTTCCGCTGAGACTTTCACTTTCATTTGCAATTTTCAGCTCATTGCACACAAACGTTTGGCAAAATGAGCTGATATTTTTCTCAATAGCTAGGAAGTTAGTAGAGCTTGCACCCTCCTGTTCCCTCACTACCCCACAAAGGCCACTAGCCCCCCGGGGAAGACATCTAAGGATGGAGGAAGGTTCTGGGGCTTGCTGCTAACAAAAAGCCTGGCAGGATGGAGTAATAAGATGCTCCCCTTGTTGTATTAAAGTCTTTGAACATGAACCTCATGTGAAGATATAGGGATTGGTTTGATTCCAGCCCCAGCAAATCAGATTACAGGCTTCAGTTCATTAGTCCCTTTGGAAACAGAATTCTATTCTGTCATATTCTCACAGCACTTGATACAAATCAAATTTCTGTAATACAAGTTTCATTTTAATATTTAATGACCTTTTATTTAATGTAAAATATTTAAATGCTACCAAAAAAGCTAAAGCATATAAAACAAAAACAATAGTGTAAATTTAGAAAAAAGGACTTTAAAAAGTCGAAATCAACAATGTAGTTATTTTCTTAAACAGTCACATACCTTATCCAAAAACATCTAGGAACAAAGAATGTAGGTCATACTTACAGAATGGACGACTCTATCCTGCGAAACAGTGACTCTAAAAATCACTCGGGGGTCATGTTGGATAATCAGCTGACCATGAGCTTCCAGTGAGCTTCCTGTGGCCAAAAGGGCTAATGTGATCCTTCTATATATAAACAGGAGAATCTCAAGTAGGAGTAGGGAGGTTACATTACTTCTGAAAATGTCACTGGTGCAATTATTGCTGGAATACGTATCCAGATCTGGTGTTCACAATTCAAGAGGGATGTTGAAATTTGGAGAGTGTTCAGAGAAGAGCTATGAGACTGATTAAAGGATTAGAAAACATGCTGGATAGTGACAGAACTCCTTGTGTCTATTTGTTTAGCTTAACAAAGAGACGGTTAAGGGGTTACTTAATCAGAGTTTAAGTACTTACATGGAAACATAATTTTTGTAATGGGCTCTTCAGTTTAGCAGATAAAGGTATAATGTGATCCAATCCCCAGAATTTGAAGCTAGATGCATTTAGATTGGAAATAAGGTTCACATTTTAAAAAAGTGAGCATAGTTAACCACTGGAAAAACTTACCATGGGTTCGCAAAAAGAAAAGGAGTACTTGTGGCACCTTAGAGACTAACAAATTTATTAGAGCATAAGCTTTCGTGAGCTACAGCTCACTTCAGCGGATGCATTTACCATGGGTTGTGCTGGGTTCTCCATCACTGTCAATTTTACAAAAAAATCTAATCTTCATTTTAAGAGAGATGCTCTAATTCAAAGAGGAATTAATTC
The DNA here is from genome assembly GCF_009764565.3 of Dermochelys coriacea. NCBI lineage: Eukaryota > Metazoa > Chordata > Testudines > Dermochelyidae > Dermochelys > Dermochelys coriacea. Next base: position 104,678,162 of record NC_050068.2, read on the forward strand.
AAGGAAGTCCAATGGTCTGTGTTATACAGATCAGACTAGAGGTCCTTCTGGTCTTATAATTTACTAATCTACTTATATGGTCCCCATTGGTGAGGTATCTGAGCATCTTACAATCTTTACTGTATTTATGCTCACAACACCCCGTCTAATAGGGAAGTACAGGGAGTCCTCGGACTTACGACGCCCAACTTACGTCGGACGCCACTTACAACACTTTTAAATTGACTGCCAGTTTCACCCCTACAACACTTGTTTCGCCCTTACATCGCTCAATTTGTATAAAGTTTGCTTGAAATCACTTCCTGATTGTGTTGTACTGGTACGTCCGAGGACTCCCTGTACTGTTATCCCATTTTACAAATGGCAATCTAAAGCACAAAGTGGTCACACAGGAAGTCCATGGCAGAGTAGGTTTGGCAAAGCTTGAGCTCTCACCACTGGATTATCAATGTTTGCAGACAGCATGTGAAATAAACCATGACTGGTAGCTTGTGTGGTAAATGAAATGATTGCTCACAACTGACCTTGTTTTGGGGGAGAAGGGGGAGTTTTGTGTTTGCTTTTAAACAGAGGTACACACACTCTAGTAATGAGAATGACAGCAGGTGCCATATCTTGACTTTACAGGTTCACACTAGTGTCAAGAGGCCCCAATACTTTAAGTCTATAATATCTGTGTCTGGGGAATGTATCACAGAGTTCTGTTGGTGATCTTGCACAGAATAACAAACACCCCTCGCACTAAAACCTTGTCCTATATTGTTAAAGTCAGACTTCATAGACTGTATAGAAAACATTTACTTCATTTCAATGAGATTTCATAAATAACTGCTGCAGCTACCTCTCATACAGGTTACTTGATTTGAGACATTGCTATAAAGTACAGAGGATTAACATAAAACTGAGGCTAGACTGATAAAATCACTGCTCAAGATGCTGGAAATTATATAAATCTTTTCAAGAGTAAGATAAACACATTCATGCAAATGGTTGGAATTAGTAATAATATCTATGGCTGTAGCAGAAAAGAACTCATTATACCGCTTACAGGAAATTATATACTGTGTGGTTTTCTTTAATTGTTCCTGACTTTTGACCTGTCATTATCAGTGTAAGAGGAGAAAATAGCTTGTTTCAGAGGAAAGAAAGTACAAATACTAGTTAGATAAAATGGCAATATAAATATATTTTTTAAAGAGATCAAAGTTGGGATTCCCATTCTTGGGTCTTAGCTCCTTAGGATAGGGCTTCAGCAACTTCCATCATTGTCAATTTTGACCCAGGAAGGTAGCTGAAGCACATCACTTCCAGAAAATATAAGTGCTCCATTCTGAACTTTCCACTCATTTCCTTATTGAAAATCATCAATAAAGGAGCACCCAGTTTGCTGTGCTTTTGCAGTGCTCCAGCTCTTACTATGCCTGTGTCCTTTAAACTATACTATCTTTCCTTCCAGTTAGTTCACTAATGGCTGACCAAATTGCAAAGCTATTGCTTCAATGCTGGCACATTTTTGTGTCACTTTGAAGCCTATCCTGGCCCTCTAGCACTCATTTCAGTTCCTCCCTCATTGCTTCTGCTCTTAATCTAGTATTTGTTTTCCATTTCTTGGCCCACCAGTGCCTCTGCAGTATTTTTGCTGCCTACCTTTATTTCATTTTTAGGTTTCTTTTATCAATGCAACAGCAACTGAATTCAGGTGATCCGTTGCCACATTTCAGAATTTTTTAGAGCACTTTGAGGTCTGCTTTGAATTACAATAAAGATAGAATTCCCAAACTCCTCCTCTTTATCCAAATTGTAATGATAGGGATGTGTCCAGCCTCAGATAGGGACCCAAATCATAAAGGATTTTACACATCTGTGGTCTCTCTAAGAACAGCAGGTGTATATACATGTTCTGGAGTTGAGGATGATCCTGAATGCACTGAAGTCCTTCAGCAACCTGATAATCCAAAAGGTAGCCCTGCTTCAAATTTACAAACAAGCAGGGAATCATCACCAAGTTACACCTCCTGTGAAAGGAAACCCTGCAGATGTGGGAATAGGCTCTGTCCCACAAGATATGTCCAATCCTCACATACTTGACAAGAAAGGAGACCATTATCATAGATAGAGCTGATCTGAGATAGTTCCCTCATAAATGGTCTCTGGATCAGGCAGTGGCTGATTAGATCTTCACTGGGCCCAGCAGGTGGATCTCTGTGACTGACCTGAACAAAAAGCCACCAAAGTTACCCTCACAGCAGAGAAATTGGTGCATTAGTATAGGACACCTTCTCCATCCAACAAGAAAGGATACTCCTGTTTACATTTATACCAGCCCCTCTAGTAGCAAAGGTCCTGGCAAACTCAAGAGGGGGAACATGATTAGCCTAATAGCTCCACAACTGGTGTAGACAGGTACTCTCTTGCATATGGTCTTGCATCAGGCCAAGACCTCTACATCCACTGCACCGAACTCCATTCTAGACAGCCTGGTTCCTGATGGTTATTGTGTCTTTGAATAGGTGGCTCACCTTCTTCTGGCTAATTATAAGGCCCAAACTGACACTTTTTTTTCTTGCCCTGCACAAAAGCTACTTGACCACTGCAGCCATTTTGGCCTTTTTCATGAAGTTTTGTCTCTAACCTCTATCTCCTCGTACAGACTTGGCTTTCTGATCTGCTTGGACATTTAAGTAATAGTCCTGTCTTCTCTCTTTAATTACATAATTTTAAAAACCCATCCTGTGCTCCTCGTTGGCATTGGCCTTATTATTGCTACTTATTGCAGTCTGACTTACTTTTCCTTTTGAGACGTTTGTCGAGTCAATTTCCTCTTCAAGTCTGAGAATCCCAGTGAATGGTAATTTTAGAAATGGGAAATTTGTTTATCTACAAGAACTGCTCAGAAAATAATCATTTTGTCAGGATTCTCACCACTTTCAGAGTCTGGGAGTTAATTGTAAAGGTGTGTCACTGCTTACACCTCAGTTTTAATTTTCTCATGTCTTTTGCTCATAATAAATCATTTGAAACTGGCTTATCCATCAAGCTTTTTCTCCTGTGCTCTCAAAAGAACTGACTGCAGTGTTTGAAGGCAGCAATTATGCTCTCCACGCGGTGGTAAACAATATTCATTAGGGGACCTGGCTCACATGCTCAAAATTCTTTAAGAGCTGTAGCAGTCTCATTGGTCTCACATGAAGGAAATATGGCCCAAAAATGAGAATTCTGTCAGACAGATATCTCCAGAGAAGCGAGAATACAAACAGGCAGTTTTTCATTACCCAAAGAATGTATTCTTTCCACCAAATTACTGCTGGGAATCTTAAAAGCAAACTAATGTTTTATGTGTCAAATATTCCTTTCCCAAAGACTAAATCCTATATAAGCCTAATGTCAGGTAAGGTGTGTAGAGGATGGACATTACCCACACCTTTCAAAAGAAAAATAATCACTTTGTTTAGGCTGAACAGATTTTTGTGACTACAATTATATAATAAAAAGGGCAACAAACTATTTATGCTTTTTCTGGAAAAAAGCCTGGCTGCTTCATATTTATGTGTATTATTTCACTTTGTCACTTTGTGAACTACTCTATTTATATACCCGAGATAGCACAAAAAATATCTGTCCTAAACTCAGTGATAGCAGCTCTATCAATACATGGACAACTCCTGTTTCATTGACCCCTTCAGTCTAGTTGTAGGCCTAGATATAATTCAGAGACCACACTCATCTCATTGGTCAATTATGTCTTTCTGACGATGGTGCAAGATTAAGCATCCATGCATGCTGATTCCTTTAGCATTAGTTATGTTTAGTTAGTTGTGACCACAGGGTAAGGTAGACTGTGGCAAGAATAAATGGAGTTGTATATTGCTTGTTTTCTTTCTGAGGAGGACCCAGATGATATTATTAGTCAGTTAATCATCTTCCTGGTTTTCTCTCATGCAGGTTTCAGTTCTAGCACCACTCCCTTTTCAAAATGTATATTCCACTATATGACCTTGACTGGTCCATTGTAAGGTAATGACTAGCTCTTGGATTAGAAGAGGGACACTATTTCACCATTTCTACAGGAAGTCTACCTTTGCCATGAAATCTGCATTCAAAAGTCCCAGTGAACCCATGTTTCAGAATCAAACCCCAAACCAAGTGACATTTTTACTCTAGTCTACCATTGCTGTTATGAAATAACTCCTAGAAATACTGCCTACTGCAGTTGATATTAGCAAGTACGTTGCTACAAGGTAGAGAGCAGATCCTCAGCTGCTGTAGATTAGCATAGCTCCATTGAAGTCTGGCCCATGGAATTCTGGGTGGTATTCATATCTAAAAGCCAGCAGTGGATATTTTAGTGATTTTTCACCTGTAATTATTTTAGCTTTTGTTTTCCTTCCATCCTTTTCACTTCTGTGTCAGCCTCATATCACCTGCTATTAGAATAGGTGACTATTTTACTATGAAGTTAAGGTATTCATCGGAGTCATAGACACCGTCTATCCATTCCATTTCCCTTCCAATGCAATGTTGTACCTTTTCCAGCTCTTTATCCAGCCTAGTTTTAAATGTCTTACACAATTTAGCCCCATCATCTTCCTTCACAGATCATTTGACTATTTAATCAGATCTCACTGCCAGGAAGTGTTTTCTGACACTCAAACTTAGTTTCCCTTCTGAATTTTTCCCTATACTCTTATATCAGTGATACCACTCTAAATAATTATGCTCCATGCTAGGTGCAGACACCCTTCAAAGGCTTTCAGATGGTAATAACCCCTCTTCGAAAAGTTTAAAAGCAAATTATGTGTAGCTATTTTAAGTGGCGAGTCATTATTTAATCCTTCTAGCTCCTAATTCCCCCTCCCCTTCTCTTTTTTTGGAATTCTCTCCATTTTATCAATATTTCTGTCATTCAAAAGTTCTCAGAGCTGAATGCAATAGTCTAGCAATGAGATTTAGGCTCTTAAATCATTTAGATGTTGCAATGCTGAGTACAGCAATACCTAAATACCTGTACAAATATCTAGGCCCAAACACCGATCCAAATTGCTTTCCACTATCACAAGAGCTTTTTTTGGTTGCACTGTTTTGCAGGACTCTTCTTTCCATTCCCAGGTGTATTAACTTGAATTTTTCCAAGCTGATTATCATTTAAGGTGTAATTAACCATAATAACAATTTATTTTATGTGGTGGAGTCTTCATCAGTTGAAGTCTGTAAATCAAGATTGGAAGTCTTTCCACAAAATACACTCTGGTTCAAGCAGAAGTTAAGGTTTTGATGCAGGAATCACTTTTTAAAAAAATTCTATGTCCTGTGTTATGGAGAAAGCCAGATTATATGATGATAACAACCTTAAAAACCTGTGGAACTATGAATCGTGTTATTTTTATGTGCATATCTCTCTGTCTCTTTCTATATTATTTCTCTTTCCTCAGAGGTCTTATGTATTATATTTAGTACTATCCATTAAGTTCATTTACATGTTGTGTACTCAATTCAATGCATTGCCATTTCTCGCTACTCTTTGCGGTCCTTCAGTAAGTTTTCATTCTATGTGACAGTGTTCCTATTCATGTCAATTTGAATTTTTTTAGTAGAATTTCATTTGAAATATCAAATGCTTTCATTAAATCCAGATAGATTTGTTCCCTTCATCTGTTCCCCTCATCAACTTGCTTTGCCTATCAAAAACAAAGCAATCAAGTTTGTCTTGAATGATTTGTTCTTTAAAATCCATTTAAAATATTACCCATGGATCATCAAGTGAGAGGTGCAAAAGGGTATTTAAGCACTGTCTCGTCACAAACTAAAGACTTTTAAAAAGTAATAGAAGATGTACCTCAGACTAAATTTGTAAATAGGGAAGCGCATGTAGAGATATTTACTCCCTATTCTCTTTACTTCCTCTCACCAATGCAGACACACATCTTTGTGGAGTACTAGGATATCTATGGATGGGCAATCTTATAAAAAGATAAGATGAAGGATAGATATGAAGAATGCTACTTGTTGAGGATCACCTTTGGGAAATTTAGAGATTTCAGTGCTATGAATATGCTATGAAGACACACAGCTCTAAGCCTCTTGCACCTGGTCCAGAAGTTTGACTTTCTGTGTAGGTTCTGTTCAGGAATAAATGAATTGGTCCTTGTCACCCTCTACTAAACTGCTCAAGTATGAACTATTATGTACAGGTAGGTGAATGAGTGACTTTTCAGTTCAGTTTACTGGTAGTTCCCGCAAATATTTGTTTTGGTTTGTGTCAAACCCAACAATTGTCTAATTATTTTCAAATTTTTGATTAAGTGAAAAGGTTAAAAAACTGTTTGGGGTCAAAGGAAAGATCTTGTTTTATTTCTGGGCATTTTAAACCTATTTAATAAAAGCAAAGGAAATGAAGAGCTAAATTTACAACCTGGAGTGGTTGGTTGTGCTGGTGTCCTCTCTTTTACCCAAAAGCCCTGTGTTAGGGCTCTCACCTGGGATGTGGGAGACACAGCCTTGCATCTCTCCTCTGAAGTAAGGACTTGAAGCCCAATCTCTTCCCTTCTAGGTGAGTGCTCTAACCACTTGGCAGTAGGCTATTCTAGGATAGGTCTTTCTCAGTCTGTCCTGTTGAAGTTGTTCCGCTTTGTATAAAATACCTGAATAGTCACTGGGCCCAAGAGAGTAAGAAAATGACTGACTCTACAGCCTGATGTTTAGGACACTTACCTGGGATGTGGGAGACCCAAGTCCCTTCTCCACTGAATATTTATACAAAGCGGAACCGCTGAAACAGGAGTGTTAGAAACCTGAAATGTTGCCAAGACTCTGAAATGGTTCAATGTACTATTACACTCCCAGAAATGCCAATGAGTGGAGTCAATTAAGTCACAGTAATTTACTGGAAGAAGTTAAAAGGAGGGACTAAGACTTGAGCACCTCAGCATCCCATATGTTTACTTGATTTAATTAGCATCTTTCTTGGCCCCAGCACCAATCAGAGCTTTTGATTTTACCTACAATAATAATATCTGCTTCTCATTATATCAAACTCTTTTTTGTAGGGAGAAGAGGGGAGAGGAACCTCAATGCAATTGGACAGAATACAAACCAAAAGACATATCACTGACTTACAAAAAAGGTTGGCACACTTTAGTTCTACTAGCTAGGAATTGGCAAGAATAAAAAAAAATACATGCTTCATGAAATCCTAGGAGACCCTCTGTGACAGGGTATACCAACCTTGAAGTGCTGAGTTGAGGTTAAGGGAACATAGGAAGTCACACCCTGTTGCCTCTACTAGGCAGTGGAGGGAACATTCAAAAGCGAGCAGCTCAGCTCAGTCTAGGTGGACTGAACAGGAGGGCAGTTGGGTGCAGCTTCCTGCTGCAGAGAAGCTGCTAGGGCTACAAACAGCTGGGACTGGGCCTCACAGTCAAGTCGCTGCAGGCCCTTCAACCAAGGATGATGAGGCACCGCTGATAGGGAAAGGTGCTCCAGAGACTGACCTGAGACGATGCCAAGAAGGATCCCAAAGCCAACCTGTGGCACTGATGTTGGAACAGAATCAGGGGAAGGAAGTGATCCAGAGAACTGGAGTAAAGGTACCAGTCCTTAAACCATGTATATGGACTATTGTTCTGAAGAGAACCTGATAGAACAGGGAGGCCCTGGGTTCCCCTACTCCACTCCCTCAGACTGAAACCACTAGGCAAGGTAGCCCTTGAATCTTGCCACTCGGTGATAGTCTGGAGTACTCATACTAGATAGTACTGTCAGCCTTGGACACACAAACACCCCACAACACCTTCTGATATACCTATTCTGAAATATTTTGCATTTGTTTTATATAATAAATTTACATATTTATTTCATTATCATCTAGGAGAGGACATTGCCTTTTGCTGAAATATGAGACATTTTTATATGTTTATAAATTGTCATAAATCATGACTTGTCATGAGTCACCACAAGTGAGCTTTTCTGTAATCCATAGAGAAATGAGACGATATTTCATGTTTTGGCTTAAGCCAAATTTTTCTTAAGTAAAATAATTGAACTCTAGCATTTAAAACTAGTCTTACATCTTCTAACTCATAGCTGTGTATGATCACTCCCATAATGTCTGTCAGTTATTTACTCTGCTCTGGTTATGTCATTCTGATCTCTCAGCATAATCCCTTAACTCCCCTGGCCTTTCTCATTTCTCCCTGCCTTGTTTGCTTAGCGCCCCTGACTGCCTTTCTTAGATTTACTGGTCGTGTATCTAATCTCTCCCTGCAGAGCCTGTGCTTTCCTCAGGCTGCATTGTTCAACATCACACGAAAAATACCTAAATTAACTACTAACCTGCATTTTCACAGAGTATATAAAAATATTTATAGCACTGCATATAAAATAAAAATCTGTTTTGAAATGGGGTTAAGTGTTTAACACTCTGCTCAGACTAGAGGAAATTGAGTTTTTCATATTAATTTTTCAGCCCAAATCGTACTTATTTCAAAAAGTCTATAAACCAGAGTTGGCATAGTCCCAGATAAAGAAGAAGGTACTGTGTTGTACATTGCAAGTTACAACAAGCTGAAAGATATTAAACCAGGTGAATATTTACTTTGGGCTTGATCCTGCTTCAACTGATATCAAGGACAAAACTCCCATTGACTTCAATGGTGCAGGATCAGAACCCCTGTTTATTTTAAAAATTTAACACAATGGAAAAATATTTACTACTAAAAATTCAGGGGCCTATTCCTTGCCCCAATTTGCAGCATTCAGGAAATGTAAAGAAAGTGGAGACTGACTGCAAGCGCCTAGTTTAGGATTCTCCCTATACTGGCATAGAGCCACTCTAGCTGACTCCTATATTTGCCCCCAGAAAGAGACATTGTGGGATAAAGAGGAACTGTGGAAACTGCAGTGAATCTGAGCCTCAGCATTTTAATAGGTGTTATATTTTTTAAAAAAGTGTACGTTTTTATGAAATATTTGGTTGGTAATTTTTTTATATAGAACTAGAGAGAGACAGAGAGAGAATAATCATCAGTTCCAGCAATGACTTCTGAAATGAAAATAATTTAGATCTCAAAATATATAATAATTATTTCCCTTCATCTCCTTTTCTATTAACATTTTTAGGGCTAAATCATTTCAAACAAAACAAAGACACTTGTGTATGTACACATGCAAATATTATGAAAGGAGTATAATTTTCAAAAGTGCCTAAGCGCCAGATGCACAAGAGGACTTAGATATTGGAACTCCTAACTAGTAGGAACCCTGCTGCCCAGTGGAATTCTCAGTATCAAGTTAGGTATGGGGAGAGACAGGTACCTAAAAAAGGGATTTTCAAAAGCCAGCAAGATGAGCAAGTCACCAAAGCCAGCCAGGTGTGAAATGCAGAGGAAAAGAGTGAGGCTTTGAGTCCAGCTCTCCAAAGTTACTTTGGGATGTGAGATAGTCCTACTGATCTGGGCTTTAGACACTGGACTGACAGGCCAGAGGGAAGCATCTTCCTCCATTCAGGATTCTCACCCATGAACCCTCTCCTGGAGTTAGACCTCTAAGACAGGTCAGCCCTTTCTACCAAAGAGAGCGACACCAATAAGATCTCATCTGGGATATGGGTGAATTAAGTTCCTGTCCCTCCTAAAAAAAATGCATATAAAATGGATTTAGGCAGCTATGCACATGCCTACCAGTGGAAAATTATTGATCATTTGTAATACTATAGCACCTAGGAGTCCCAGTGATGGACCAGGACCATATTGTGCTAGGAACTATACAAAGAGAGCGCAAGACCACCATCCCTTCCCCCAAGAGCCTACAATCTAATATTAGAGACAACAGATGGATACAAACATACTGCAGAGTACAAAGAAGTAATATTAATCACCATGATGGACAGTGATTTCAGCACTTTGGCCTAGATCCACAAAGGTGTTTAGAGTGCTATGCTGTGTATAAATACCAAAATAATCATAGGCTCAGAGAGAATGAGATCAAGAATGATTCCTCACATGTTCTTGTCAACTGCTGGAAATGGCCCACCTTGATTATCTCTACAAAAGGTTCTCTCCCGCCCTCGCACTCTCCTGCTGGTAATAGCTCACCTTAGCTGATCACTCTTGTTACAGTCTGTATGGTAACACCCATTGTTTCATGTTCTCTTTGTATATAAAATCTCCCCACTGTATTTTCCACTACATGCATCCAATGAAGTGAGCTGTAGCTCACGAAAGCTTATGCTCAAATAAATTTGTTAGTCTCTAAGATGCCACAAGTCCTCCTTTTCTTTTTGTGGATACAGACTAACACGGCTGCTATTCTGAAAAGAATAATTCTGTAGTCCCCCCTGCTCCACCCATTCTTTCATTATTTCTCCACAAAGGAACGGCTTCAAGAGGAGAAATTGAGCGAGCCTACATCAGCCTATCCCAGAGTTCTGTGGTTAGATAATTGGCCAAAAAGGTGGGAGACCCCTCTTCAAATTCTTTCTCCCCCTCTGGCAGAGAGAAGGGAGCAGAACCTGGCTCTCTCACATCCCAGATGAGTTTTCTAACTACTTGTCTATAAGGTGCACAGGAGTACTTCCTCCTCTGGCCATTTTTTGTGCAGTGATACATATGCCTAACTTATTCCCTCAAGAAATGCCTTAGGTGACTAAGCCAGCTGATTCCAGGAAGGAGATTTGCATTCATGGATCACCAAGCATACATAGATCAACATGCAGCCTGGACTTAGTCTCCTGTCTCCATCAGAGGGGCAGTGTTTGGGACACACTGCTCTTGTTGGCCTCTTCCACTGACCAGTGTAGGCAGCTCCCCACATAGCTTACTGGCTTTGGTGGATCACATTCCAAGGTGCCTCTGTGGATTGTAGTGTTGTTCCTATGATTTCCCAACGCTCAGGTGTACGATTTATAAATCTGTTTGTGGATCCCAACCTTAGGGCTTAGAGGGTTGGGTGGAAGCTGAGTAGTTGCTTTGCGACTGCCAGTGGAGCCTAAATGTTGGACCTTGGCAACTGAAGAGGGAGTTATGTTCCTGAGTACCTGAGTGAATCTATCCCTAAATGATTTAGGAATCCAAGTTCCATTTTCTGAAATGATTCAGTGACTTACAAGCCTACATTCTATTTACTTTCAGTGGGAAACTTAGTCTTCTAAGGGTCTAAATCCATTTTGAAATTGGGACTTTTTTTGCTTTGGAAGATTTTAGCTGAGAGCTTCTGATCGGTAACTGTATGGATAAGGGGCTGCTTAGTCTGAAAAATGAATTTCTCCTTTGCCTCATTGCTGAGGATGTGGAAGGGGACAAGAGAAGAACTGTAAACAAAGATCTCTATATTGCAGTAACAGGGTGCGAATACAGCTCATGTTAACATATTAGAACTAGCTTTTGTCGAGCTAGCTCTGGTAATGGAGCAGTGAAGCCCTGGCATCAGGGGCTGCAGTGTGGACAGAACACTCCCACTCAGCATCCTGGGTAATTATTTAGGTGGCTAGCCCAGCACTGAAGCCCATTCTGCCATAGCTTCATTTCCAGTACCCAAGGTAGCTAGATTGAAGCTAGCTTGGGTTTATCTACATGACCTGTAATTACACCCCATGACTGCAGTATAGACCAGGGATCGGTTACCTTTGGCACACAGCCCATCAGGGAAATCCCCTGATGAGCCGGGACGGTTTGTTTAACTGCAGCGTCCGCAGGTTTGGCCGATCACAGCTCCCACTGGCCGTGCTTCACCGTTCCAGGCTAATGGGACTGCGGAAAGCAGCATGGGCCAAGGGATGTGCTGGCCACCGCTTCCTGCAGCCCCCATTGGCCTGGAATGGCGAGCTGCAGCCAGTGGGAGCTGTGATCGGCTGAACCTGCAGACGCTGCAGGTAAACAAACCGTCCCGGCCTGCCAGCAAATTTCCCTGATGGGCCATGTATCAAAGGTTGCCAATCCCTGGTATAGACATACCCTCATTCACAATTCAGTCTCTGGTCTGACCTTGGGTAGTACAGCTTCATGCCACTATATAGTCATGGCAAATTGTAGAATTACAATATAGCTCTTTGTATGTGGAGCTTCTACTAAAATCAATAGGGTCATAGGCAGATGGTTTGCAGGATTGGACACGTAATTTGCTCAATTCCTGCAATACCAAGCAAATCGTAGGGAACCTGAATAACAGCAAGTGCTAACCAAACACATTTCCACGTCAACTGAAACCAGGTATGCTTTATCAGTATCACACTCTCCTCCTTCTTCAGGTTCTAAAGTAATTTGTGTAACTTAAATTAACTATTAAATGTATAACTAGGAGATAAAATCACAAACCTAGATCCAACTGGTATAGCTTAAATTAAGTTTTACATATATTGCTGGGAGATAAAATGTGGGTAGGATAACTTTTACAACAGAATTAAGGAAAGGAAAGTAGATAGAGTGTGGGACCTAAGTTAACTTTTATTTAAAACACATGTCTGATGGAGGCAGGAGTCTATGGAAAACATCTGATACTACTGAACTCTAATCCCCATTTGCCAGAGCAACACCATGCTGAGTAGCAGTGGAAAATATTAATTTTAAATGCAGTTCTGGATTTGAAAACATAGAATACATGCCATGTTTCCTTTGACAATACATGCAGCTTATAAGTATCGAGGAATACAAGGGTCAGTCTCTCAAGGAGACATTTTTTCTTCTTCTAAGAAGCAGGTTTTCATTGGGATTGATAAGGTACAATTTTACAGAAGCACAAAAACAGAGGAAATATAAACTGGTGAAGACACAAGAAGTTACATTATAGATTGCTAAATGTTTGAGGACACTGTGGAAGAACCAGGAGAATAAGACAAGAAATTTCAACTCTAAATGGTGCAGCTTGTTTATTTCCAGTCTAATGGAAACTGCCTTTGGCTTTTCACGTTCTTGCAATATATGCCCTCTATTCCCCTTGACTAATTCACAGTAGGAGGTATAGAACCATCTCTGTGTTTATCTAGTACCTGTGCTAAGGAGTTCAACATTCTGTCCAAGAGGGATGATCTGTTGATTTCATATGTTTAACTACTATGGGGGAAAATCCTTCTGGCTGCTCAGCATCTACAGAAGGCACAAAGATCAGCAGAACCACGATGGGGGATGCTGCAGTCCGTAATTCTGCACATTCTTTGCATCTGGGTTGAGAGGGGAAAAATGCATTCAACCATCCTACCTGGCAAACCTTTGCATTAGTCCCTTGTCCAAGCCCAAAGTCCAGACTTCCTCCATACCCACCTACCCCCTAAGAAGGTGATGAGATTTCCTTTGGAGCAGCAGCTTCTTACAGGGATAGGGGACAGCTAGAAGAAGGCCATATAGCATGGCTACAGAAGCACCTTTTCAAAATCAGAGAGGTGTGAACACACTCAAAATCAGATCTTGGCTGCACATAGTTCTTTCCTAATTTTCAGTCTTTCAGGTGGGCACATAACTTTGGAAACAAACATAATCCTGTATGTGCAGAAGAGTGTGTACCTATAAGCCCCACTGAGAGTACACACAAGATTGACTGACGTTTTTGCCTAGAGTTTCTCCATAATGAGATATATTTTAACTCAGAGTGCCATTTAATCATCTCTCTAATTATATATTGTTTATATCCTCAGGGAACTGAGTCTTCACACTTCTGTAAATATCATTTAATTCCTGCTAGATCCCTTTTAGAGTCAGAAGTATGCATAGTTTATTTTTTCAAAACTTCAAATTCTTTACTGACTTCCTAGAGTCCTTTTGATATTTCCTCCCCTGTTGCTAAAATGTTCGTTCTGATGTGTTGTGACTTAGTGTGAATGAGGGTAGCAGAATCTCACCCTGAGTCATCCTATTGATTTCACTGGGACAGGTTGTGGAATAAAGTGCTATTAAATCTGAGAAAGGGTGGCAGAATCTGACCCTTTCACCTTTTTGGCAAGCCACTTTCCAACACTTTACTCTGTAATAGCTCTAGGATATTACTGAGAGCTAGTGAAAGAATGGTTTTATGCAATATGCTCTTTATTCTGGCTCTAGATTCTTGTACTTACCAGTAAATTAATTGTTAAGATTGCTTTTGTATGCTTGCTGTAATTCTATAATCTTTACTTGTAATTCAGTAAAATGGGACTCCATTATCATTTTTCTTCCTTTCATAATACTGAATACTCCAGTCCTGAGAAACTTGTTTTAAAACATCCCCAATTATTCCTGGAGTTGCAGTTCCTGGTTAATTTGATAGCATTTGATTTGTATTTTATTGCCACATCAGAGTGGTTGTCTTTGATAATCCCCAGTTGATATTTCATCTCTTAAATGAGACAATTGAGGTTTCCAGTTAATCTCTACAGATGCAGGTTCAGAATTTTACTTATGAATACATCTTGAGCAAGTGATTGAGAGATCAAAAACGAAATCTAATCAGAAGTATACAGAATGTACTGAACAATGAAATCAGACACTGTGCGGCTGGTGTACCCCTTTGTTGAAGTCAACAAAGCTGTACTAATTTTATCTGGCCCTGTTTTTTTTCCTTTGTTATGTCTAGAAAATTACAATCCTTACTGGATTGTTCAAATTCTTATTTTTCCCCAGTTTATTTCAGTTTGTAACTCTTTAGTCCAGGTTCTTTCATATCTGTAAATCACCTATAGCATATAAAGAAACAGTATTGTTCAATATATTTACCCCTTTTCCTAATTTAACCAAGGAATAATTTAGGCAGAGTTTAAAAACTCATCCTAGAAATTATGGCCATTTTGGAGGGATCCTATTTTACCCATTAGTTTAAAATACAAAACAAAACCATGAGTTACATTGGTTTAGGACATATTTATTAGTTAATGTTTCCAGGTATCATTTCATCTGCTTTGCCCCTGACCCATCCCTCTGGGTCAGAGATTAGTTGTTCACTTAGCATGGGATATCTTTTGATTAAAGTCATCACTTGCTACATTTGCATTTTTAAAATGAGGCATTATCCTATTTCCCATTCTATTTTCACCTTGAGATCTTCTTTATCAAGATGTGATATAGGATTTGTCCAAGAAACCATTTTCAACTCTTTGGATGTTTATGATATTCTGGGGTGCAAACCAGACCAGTGAGGGATTGTCACCACCTGTCATACAACCTGGGTTCCTCACAAACAGTCAAAAAGCATGCAGATCACACCCTGACTGTCTGTGTACAGCCACAGCCCTACTCCAGCAATTCTGACCCCAGCAGCCTGTTAGCAACATACCAACCACAGTCTGGCTTCCAGCAACTTTGGGTACTACGTTTAGGGTGACCCCAGCACACTCCCAGTCCCAAATTTTCCCCTTTTTTCCAAAAGGGGATCAAGATACAACAATTTTCCACCTTGAATGGAGTTAATCACAAAGTTCATAAGACTGGATTACTTTTGATTAAAGAATAAAACAAGTTTATTTAACTATAAAGAGATAGGTTTTAAGTGAGTACAAGTATTAAGTCATGAAAGTCAGAAATAGTTACAAGAAAAATAAAGATAAAATGTTTCTTATTACTAATTTTAACAAACTGACTTGCTTCAAGGTGAAATTCTTACCACAGGCTTTCAGTAGCATTGCTGACTAAACTTACAGGTCAGGCTCTTCTCCCTAAGTCCAATGGCTATTTTCTTTTGTCCTCTTAGGGGAAAGAGAGAGACGGATAGGGGACGGATCACTTGAGGTGCTTTTGCCCCTCATTGTTGTAGTTCAGTTACCCTTTGAAAAGCATTTTCCTGAGTGTAACTCCTAGTTAAAGTTCTTAGACCAATTTTGAGTGCTCAGCCCCCACATAGCCGTTGGTTTTGAACTCACACACTTATCTGATGATAAGTAAACATGCAGGTAAATAAGCAACAACAGTTTTCCAAATTACAAAGATGACAAATCTGTGACCCAAAAAGTAGAAAGTCAAACTAGAGATAAAGTCATCCTGGATCTATTACCTATAAATAGATAGGGACTGATTGAGGATATAAGAATATATATCAGCAACCACCAGCTACTAGAATCCAGAATAGTAAAGGAATGCGTTCACAAAAGGCTGCAGGAAAAGGATATTATATTTCAGGAGAGCAAATTCTGAGGAATTAGAAAAGTTAACGAGTAAGGTCAAATGGGTGGAAGCTGAGGAAAATGGTTAGAAAATCCCACAAATTGACCCTAATTAGGCCTCAATAGACTACAATTCTTTTGAAAAAATAAGAAATGTAAGGAATCTGGCTTCAGGAGGGACAGCAAGGATACTGGAGGTTAAAAGACTCCAAAAACTGCTTTTAAATGGAAAAAAAGAAGAACTTTTTTTTCCAAAAAAAGAACTTTGGTAAACATATGGGGAATAAAGTGATGAGACAGACAAATACTAAAGAAAATGAATGTACATTAATTGCAGAATGGGATGAAGTTATTGATGACTCAAATGGTTGAAATTTTGAAGTGCTTGTCTTAAATTTGTTCTCAATTAGAAAATCAAGCAAAAAGCACTTTAGACAACAAAAAGTGTAGAAGAGCTTATAGCAATAGTCAGTGCTAAAGTCCAGATAGCTAGATAGATAGATACTATTCAGCTAGTCCAGATCATATTCATTGATTAGTAAAGTCAAACATTTTTTCTTCACTGATTGTTTTTTCTTTTGTTTTAAATAATCATGCAAGACTGAGGCAATACTAGAAGATTAAAGGCAAGCAAACATAGCACTGATCTTTAAAAAGGGAAAAAAAGTAATCCTGGCAATTACTGTCCTGTTACTAAAAAGAAAAGGAGTACTTGTGGCACCTTAGACACTAACAAATTCCACAGTAAAATAATGGAGCTAATGATAAGAGGAAAACTAACCAGCCATAAACACGAGGATAACAAAATAACGTGAAGTATACTGAGCAAATAAATGTTGCCAATTATATCTGACAACAGATGAAGTGTTACAGAAGATGGAATAAAATAAATCCAATAAAATACTTGGATTTTCATAGAGAATTTGATGCATCTCAAAAAATCAGATTCAGAAGAGGTATTCTAAACAAATAATATTTGTTAACTTATTTCATGATATTTTTAAATAAATTCATTTCATTTTACTTCATTATTCATAGTTTACCGAGCAGGGCAATAACTTGTGAATATAAAATGATTCAATTATTTGGATTAAGTGTTTATACTTTTCATAATTCATCCAGCACTATTTAATTCAAAATGTCTTGGATATGAAAACTATCACTTGGCCAGAAAACTGGATGAAGGACTCTAAGCAAGGGTTAAGATAGACAGCATAGTACAAAGTTGGAAGAAGTCCTGCCAAGGAGTATGTCCAGCTACAACCTGCGCTGTCTGGTTTTATTTAGTACAGTAAGTCATCAATTGTTCCTACTGAGACCTCTAGAGGGGAAGACCAGAGCTAATCTGTGATGTTAACACCTCATTACCACCATTGTAATCAGACATGTAGCATGGTGAGCAAGCATGCTCCCTCTTCCACTTTTTAACCAAAACCAACTGAATGTGCCAAGAACTTCTTTTAACAGTCAATGCTTCTTTTCACTCAAAAGGCCCAAGATACTTTCTCTAAATTTTGAACATAGGGTCAGACCTTTAGCTGATATAAATCAGCATACCTCATGGCTTCAGTAGAGCAAGGCCAGTTTACACAAGCTGATGATCTGGCCCTATATATTTTATGTTTCAGAGGCAAAATTCTATCACAATATTCTTCAGCTAGATTACACCACCAAAAGTAGGAATCTTACATGTAACATATTTTAAAAGGTTGGGTTTTTTTTAGTCACCTAAAGCATTCAGAGCATTTAAAAAAATGCCTTGCATTGTTAACACCACACAGGAAAAACACACCTGTAAAAAGAAAAGGAGGACTTGTGGCACCTTAGAGATTAACAAATTTATTTGAGCATAAGCTTTCGTAAACTACAGCTCACTTCATGAAAGCTTATGCTCAAATAAATTTGTTAGTCTCTAAGGTGCCACAAGTCCTCCTTTTCTTTTTGCAGATACAGACTAACACGACTGCTACTCTGACACCTGTAAAAGACTTCCTTATTTTGGAGTTCCAGGATCCTACAGAAGGGTGAATTCACTGCAGGTACTCCACCTTGATCTAGGTCAGGCATAGCAGGTTCTCTCTGTTGGATTGGGTCAGAGAAACTCCCTCAAGACTGTCACTGGATGTGCTGGGATACCACTGAGAACAACGTCCTCCTCCCCGCCGCCCCTGAAGAGAAGGCTTCCCTCCACTCCCATCTTGCTGAGCTGGACACACCAGTGAGCTACAGCACAGACCAAGAGGTTGAGCCATGACCCTCTGCAGTTCACAGAAACTAAGATTCACTTAGCCCAGGGGCTTCTCAGTGAACAGGGACTTTCCCAGCACCCAGTATTCAGTCTTTCTGGGAGCCTAAACCCTAAATGAATCTGTTTTACTCTGTATAAAGTTTATACAGGGTAAACTCATAAATTGTCTGCCATCTATAACACTGACAGAGAGATATGCACAGCTGTTTGCTCCCCCAAGTATTAATTACTAAGTCTGGGTTAATTAATAAACAAAAGTGATTTTATTAAGTATAAAAAGTAGGGTTTAAGTGCTTTCAAGTAATAACAGACAGAATAAAGTAAGTAACCAAGCAAAATAAAGCAAAACATGCAAGTCTAAGCCTAATACGGTAAGAAACTGAATACGGGTAAATCTCACCCTGAGAGATGCTCTAATAAGCTTCATTCACAGACTAGACTCCTTCCTAATCTGGGCCCATTCCTTTTCAGATCAACATTGTGGTTTATGGCTTGGGTCCAGCAATCACTCACACCCCCATAGTTACAGTCATTTGTTCCAGTTTCTTCTCTTTGGGGTGGAGAGCCCATCTCTTGAGCCAGTTGAAGACAAAATGGAGAGGCTTCCAGGGCCTTTTATATTCTCTCTCTTGTGGGTGGAAACTCCTTTGTTCTTCTGTGCAAAATCAAAGCAACAAGATGGAGTTTGTAGCCACCTGGGCATGTCAGATGTTCATGAATGATTCAGTTTTTTGCAGGCCAACGCCATTGTTTACATGTTAGTTTGAACGTTCCCAGAAAAGCTCAGATGTGGATTGGCATCTCCCAAAGTCCATTGTCAGCTAAATGTTTCTCGACTGGGCACTTACTCAGAATAGTCCTGTCTCAAGAAGCTAACCAATTGCTTCACTGATGCTACTTAGAATCAAACACATTGAGATACAAGTATCTAGCTAATATGCATAACTTCAAATACAAAAATGATACATACATACAAACAGAATAATCATAACTAGGAAATTACCATTCCATAGACACCTTACTTGACCTCTTTTGTACAAGATTTGGTGGCACTATAGGACCTTGGTTGCAACAATGATCTATACGGTCACAGTTCATGTCAATAATATCACACTCTCCTCTCTAAGAGCCATGATGATGGTTACTCCAGTTGTCTGCCTCTTCCCATGACTCAACTCTGTGGCCCGGTCCTGTTTATTTCCACCCCTTCTGTGTCTAACAATGTTCAACAAAAGTATATGCCCTGCCCTTTGTCCACTCAGCTGTCCTTGATTCTGGCCGTAGTGGTCTGTACACCCTTTTCTCAGGGTTTCATGGAAACTTATCAGTGGCTAGTAGGAGAAGTCAGGCCAATTCTCTAGCTTGGGTTCCAGTACAGACTCTGAGACAGACACTTAAGGTTCATTCTGCCAGACTCCTTGCTACCACATCCCTGGATTTCTTCCTACCAACCCTATGAGCGAGCCTCTAAGTTCATCCTTCTTTCTGACCAGGACTCGCAAAGCTCTCCCCTGAACCCCCAATAAATCCTAAACTTAAAATCCTGTTTCTGCTCTCTTCAGGCTTAATCTTTCATCTCTCTCTCTGTTCCTTAACTAAACATCTCTGTGCTGTCTCCCTGGAAGCCCAGATCCTGCCCTATTATTAGGGAACATCATTTGAGCTTGCTTCACTCCAGTGGCTACTCTGGATCTTTTGGGATTTTTGCCTGACTTTGCTACTCACGAGAGGATCCCAGGGGCAACTCTCCCCCAGGCTTTTATCTTTGCAACTTCTCATCACTCCAGCTCCAGACAGTGACTACAAATTTTCTCCTTTAGTCTTCTTCTACTCTGGGCTCCCTCCTTCATAGAAACCTTGAAGTTCCTGTCCCAGGTCAGTTTCTTCTTTAATTCAACTAGACCCACCTTCCAGGTGCAACCAGGTAGGTTAATTGACCTCATGAGGCTACATTAACCCTTTCACTTCTTGTGTGTTGTTGACTCCCTATCACAGATATATTTAAGTTAACACCAGTGAGCATGATGCTGTGGAATCCTCTACACTATATCTGTACCAGATCTATCCATTATTATCCAGTGACTTTCAACATGAGTGGAGTTCTATCATTAAAAAATTCTGATTAACAACTTTAGTTCTGGTTCCAAAGCCCACTAGGGTATGAAAATCAAAATGCCATTCCTGTCTCTGGATTAAATGTTCTGCCTTTTTCCTTGTATTTTTCTCATATTCAGGGTAGTAAAGATTTCTCATGTTACTGAACCAGAGTGTCAGGCCAAAGTGTGAAGGGCCTGTTCTATGTTAGTTTTGCACTACAGGAAAAAGATGACAGCTCCTCCCACAGCACCATTCGCTCCCTCCATGAGATCAGGAAACTGTAGGTAGGGATGAGGCAGCAGGAATGGAGCTAAATGTGGAATTACATTAAATATTCTGTGGCTCCCACTACAGCTAAAGATATTGCAGTGGTGACAATGGCAAGCAGAAACCCTGACTTTCAAGTGCAGATTCCTGAACTTTTGCATATCTCTCTATGAGTATGTCACATGACTTAGGGCAGACAAATTCTCCTCTTCATCCCCTTTCCTGATGGAATAAGCCTAGGAACAGTACCACAAGTGATGTTTACAGGCCCCACACAGGGACTAAGGAAGGGAAGGTATAGTACTAAGCCAAGAGGGCCTTATCTCTCCGCAGCTGTGGTGCATGCTCCAAGTTGCGGATCTGTTCAAAAGGGGAATCTGATAGTGAAACGGAGGAGGAAGGGAAGGGAAGAGAAGGGAAGGGGAGACTGTCTAAAGGGATAGAGATAGTTTTCAACTTTTGGAGGCAAAGCGATCCACAAGAGAGGGCATGGACCATATATAAAACCCAACTCCGAGGGAAGGGGCCTGATCCCTTTCCCTCCCCCATTTCTTACTGAGGGAAAATAACTGGACACTAGGAAAAGAGCAGAGGAAAGCTTATCTGGCTGACCAAGCTACTGATTAGGAACTCCTTGCTGGGGTGTAGGGAGACACAACTGTGCTGCAAACCGAAGAGAGAGTGGGGAGATCGGAGGCTGGTCTAGTGTACAAGGAAAACGTGACTGAGACACTCCGTGAGTCTCCTCCTTGGGCTGTGGGCTGGGACCCAGTGAAGTGGGAAGGCCTGGTTCCCCTTACCTCCCCACTACCCTTGGAATTGGGGGTGGGTGTTGACCAATAGTTTGCCCACTGCTTACCCCGAATGAAGCCTGCTATAATTTGGTTGATAATGAGGGCAGTCTGAAGGGAAGATTTCTTTTAAAAAAATAAAATAAAAGCGGGAAAAACTCTGTGCAAGGCCAGAAAGGTAGGGATTTGAAGATGGACATGGACAAACTGCTTAAGTGGGTTGGATAGCAGCAGCAACCGCAGCAGCAACAAGCAGCAGCAGCAGCAGACCCAACTGCTCCAGCAGCTAGCTGCTCACCAATGGCAGCAAGCCTTGCTGCAGAAGCAATAGGAAATCACTGGAGAGTTGACTGCAAAAGAGTGGGATAGCAACAGCATCTGATACAATAGGGGGCCATGCTGTTAAAGCCCCAGAGCATGCCACCCAACTTGGCCCTAGGGGGCTCGAGTCCAGGTCCCACATTGAGTGTCTCACTGAAACTAACAAAAATAGGGCCAGATGATGACCCCCAGGTGTTCCTGATAGCTTCTGAGAGGCTAGCCATGGCAGCCCAGTAGCCTATGTATATATCTAGGCCACTCTGCTAGCTTCACACATAATGGAAACAGGATAGGTTGTATATCGGAGCCTCAGTGTGGGAGCTGTGCAAGGTTACCCTCAATTTGGATGCCTTTGATTTTTTGGCTCAGACTTATCGCCAGTGATTCTGATGGGAAAAGTTCCCACCTGAGACATGACCATGGGTGGTGGCCCAAGTCCAGGAGAACATTGTTGGCAGTGGATCCAGCAAAACAAGAAAGAAGGAGCCCGAGTAGCTAAAAGAGTCATGTTGGAGCATTTTATTCAATTCCTACCAGCTGGAGGAGAGAAGTGGGTGGTGCAGCACCATCCTGAAACACTCATGGAGACCGTAACATTATCTGATAACTACCTACTCATCACCAGACCCATAGGAGAGACCCATGGGTGTCTCGACCCCACTCCAGATGATGCAAGCCACAGAAAGTAGGGCAAGGAAGAGGGACAAGAGAGGGGCATGACAATTTGACCCTGGCAAGGCCATGGTTGCAGATGAAGGGTCCATTCTGAATTGTCAGTTTTCAGAATGGAGAGAGGTGACCCCCAGGGGTCTGTTCAGGACCAGGTCCTATTTAACATATTCATAAGTGATCTGGAAAAAAGGGGTAAACAGTGAGGTGGGAAAATTTGAAGATGATACAAAACTACTCAAGATAGTTAAGTCCCAGGAAGACTGGGAACAGCTACAAAGGGATCTCTCAAACCTGGGTGACTGGGCAACAAAATGGCAGATGACATTCAATTTCGATAAATACAAAGTAATGCACATTGGAAAACATAATCCCACCTATCATATAAAATGATGGCGTCTAAATTAGCTGTTACCACTCAAGAAAGAGATCTTGGAGTCATTGTATATAGTTTTCTGACAACATCTACTCAATGTGCAGTGGCAGTCAAAAAAGTGAACAGAATGTTGAGAATTATTAAGAAAGGGATAGATAATAAGACAGAAAAGATCATCTTGCCTCTATATAAATCCATGGTATGCCCACATCTTGAATACTGCATGCAGATGTGGTCGCCTCATCTCAAAAAAGATATATTGGAATTAGAAAAGGTTCAGAAAAGGGCAACAAACGTGATTAGGGGTATGGAATGGCTGCCATATGAGGAGAGATTAATAAGACTAGGACTTTTCAGCCTGAAAAAGAGATGACTAAGCGGGGATATGATAGAGGTCTATAAAATCATGACTGGTGTGGAGAAAGTAAATAAGGAAGTGTTATTTTTTCCTTCTCATAACACAAGAACTAGGGGCCACCAACAGGTTTAAAACAAACAAAAGAAGTATTTCTTCACACAACGCACAGTTAACCTGTGGAACTCCTTACCAGAGGATTTTCTAAAGGCCAAGACTATACGAGGTTCTTAAAAGAACTAGATAAATTCATGGAGGATAGGTCCATCAATGGCTATTAGCCAGGATGGGCAGGGATGGTGTCCCTAGCCTCTGTTTGCCAGAAGCTGGGAATGGGCAACAGGGGATGCATCAGTTGATGATTAGCTGTTCATTCCCTCTGGGGCACCTGGCATTGACCACTGACGGAAGACATGATACTGGGCTAGATGGACCTTTGATCTGACCCATTTTGGCTGTTCTTATATTCTTATGTTTTAAGGGTTGTGGGTGGGGGGCATGCTCTCACCAGAACTCAAGCAAAGGAAGTATATCTAACCCTAAGAGCCCCTCCCCGAAGCCAGTAAGTGATGCAGGAGACCAAGCTGGGCCCACTGCCCTAGACAATGGGGGATTTCTTCATGTGTGAGTAACCAGGTCACTTCTGCCAAGACTGTTTGGAAAGGATTAATAATAGGGCTGACAAGCGATTTAAAAAATTTACCATGATTAATCACACCATTAAAAAAATTAATTTTGATTAATTGTATGATTAACAGCACTGTTAAACAATAATAGAATGCCATTTTCCACATTTTCATATATATTGATTTCAATTACAACACAGAATACAAAGTGTACAGTGCTCGCTTTATATTTATTTTATAATTCAAATATTTACACTGTAAAAAACAAAAGAAATAGTATTTTTCAATTTCCCCATTACAAGTACTGTTGCACAATCTCTTTATCATGAAAATTGAACTTACAAAGGTAGAATTATGTACAAAAATAACTGCATTCAAAAGCAAAGCAATGTAAACCTCTAGAGCCCACGATTCTACTCAGTCCTGCTTGTTTTCAGTCAATTGCTCAGACAAACAAGTGTGTTCACAATTGCGGAAGATAATGCTGCCCGGTTTTTGTTTACAATGTCACCTGAAAGTGAGAACAGGTGTTCACATGGCACTGTTGTAGCCGATATCACAAGATATTTATCTGCTTGATGCGCTAAAGATTCATATGTGCTTTATGCTTCAACCACCATTCCAGAGGACGTGTGTCCATGCTCAGTAACGATCCAAAGCAGTATGAACCGACACATGTTCATTTTTATCACGAGTCAGCTGCCACCAGCAGAAGGTTGATTTTCTTTTTTGTGGTTTGGGTTCTGTACTTTCTGCATCAGAGTGTTGCTTTTTTAAGACAGTTCGTCCATCTCCGATTTTGGAAGGCACTTCAGATTCTTAAACCTTGGGTCAAGTGCTGTATCTTTAGAAATTTCACATTCATAACTTTTTTACATTTTGTCAAATCTGCAGTGAAAGTATTCTTAGAACATGTGCTGGGTCATCACCCGAGACTGCTATAACATGAAATATATCGCAGAATTTGGGTATACAGAGCAGGATACATAAAATTCTCCCCCAAGGAATTCAGTAACAAATTTAATTAATACATTATTTTTTCAACGAGTGCCATCAGCATGGAAGCATGTCCTCTGGCATGGTGTCTGAAGCATGAAGGGGCATATAAAAGTTTAGCCTATCTGGCACATAAATACCTTGCAATGCCAGCTACAAAATTGCCATGTGAACAGCTGTTCTCACTTTCTGGTGACATTATAAATAAGAAGTGGGCAGCATTATCTTCCATAAATGTAAACAAACTTGTTTGTCTTAGCAACTGACTGAACAAGAAGTCATACTGAATGGGCTTATGTACTCCAAAGTTTTACATTGTTTTGTTTTTGAGTGCAGTATGTAACTAGAAAAAAAATCTACATTTGTACATTGCACTTTCATGATAAAGAGAATGAAATACAGTACTTTTGTAAGGTGAATTGAAAACTACTATTTATAATTTTTACAGTACAAATATTTGTAATAAAAATAATAATATAAAGTGAGCAGTGTACATTTGTATTCTGTGTTGTAATTAAAATCAATATATTTGAAAATGTAGAAAACCATTGAAAAATATTTAATAAATTTGAATTGGTATTCTTTAACAGTGTGATTAAAGCTGTGATTAATCATGATTTTTTTTTAATTGTAATTAGTTTTTTGAGTTAATTGCATGAGTTAACTGTGATTAATCAATAGTCCTAATTAATAGCTTTCTCTGTTCAATATTTAAGTCACAAATATCTAAGTTCAGAAATGTAGCAGATATGAGGGATGGTTTCCGAACTATACCCCTCACTGGTCCTGGGTTCAGAAGTCTAATTTTTAATTATCTTTATAGGAAATAAATACATTGGCCAATCTTTTAATTAATAATTATTCTATCTGGCTATGTAAACTGACCATGTCCCTAGTCCCACATTAGTTCTCTGTTTCCCCTCCAAAGGACAACTGTAAAATGAAAGGAAAATGTAAAATCCTCTCCAAGTATCTATCCTTATTTAAAGCTTATGGTCTCCCCTTTGTTAAAGAGTGAGGAAATAAGAATGAGTCCTCCCTAGCACTTCTAATAAGACCACATGGGAATTCTGACTGGTAGGGAAGGCCCACAATCACTTTAGAATTTGCTTCTGATCTTACAGAAATCTTTCTGCAATGATGGATGTTCTCTGTGCTACTGGTATAAATAACTCAGTTGTGATAATATCCTTAATTAGAACTGTTCTTTACATTCAGAATTTTTTTTAAAGTGTCCTTCTTTGTTTTAGCACAGTAATTAGATGAGGTAGTCCCTGCTTACAGTACCTACACAGACCTGAGGCACTTAGCCTTCTGCTGCTGCTTCTCCCAATTGTGCCCTTGAATTAATCTCCCATTTGACAAGGATAGACTCTGCCACATGAGGTTTTCTGCAAGTCATCATGTTTGCAGCATTAAAGATCATTAGGTTTGCTGTATACATGACGGGATATTTCATTCCTTTATTTCTCAGTTTATCCTTTTCTGCTTTAAAACAAACAAAAAGATTTCTTTCTCTCTCTGTGTTTGGTAGGAAAATTTCTGGCAGATTAAACAAAATCCCATCTTCCATTGTACTCCAAACTCTCTCTTTTTTTTTTTTTTTTTTTTTTTTGTAGCTTCCATTATCTTCATCTTGTCACCTAAGTTACTTCATGATTACTGCTTTAGGTTGTTCATCCTTTTCTGGCCTGGTCCCCAGAACTGGTCCATTATAAGGCCAGGATCTTGCAATTGACTGGGTGCCTGCGTGCTTAGTTTTGTTTATAGCTCACAGTATTAAGGATTCTGTAGAAAACTTTTCAATGATCATATAGGACCCCATTCTTGTTTCGCTTATGCTAAAGAAATATGTTTACATCTGAAGTGATTGGGGCTCTGCCTACCTGTGCTTGAGCAGATTCCCTTTGCAGGATTTAGGCCTTGAAAGCTTGTCTCTCTCACCAACAGAAGCTGGACTAATAAAAGATACAGCCTAATCCACCTTGTCTCTTGACTATGTGACATGCATTCAAAAATTAATTTATATTTAGAAGGGGGTAAAATCAGGCCCTAAATAGCATTTAGGTAACTTTGGTTTTAAAATAAGAAAGTAGTAAACATCCACTTTTCCCAGTCCCTCTTCCCATACAATTGTCTTCCTTTCTAGCAGCTACTGAATTTCTTAGAATAGGTACTTTGATCAATCACTTTTTTTAAAAAAATCCACAATTATTAAATTGTACAAAGTTCTGACAAAGTTCTGACATAGCCTCATCCACAGCCCATTGATGTGACCACATGGACATGGCATATAGGATCATGATCATCTATGGTGCTTGTAGATTAAAGAAAGAAAGAAAGAATCTCCTGGTGCCCGTTATGTTCCCAGCATATACACAGAGACTTTAGATAAAAGCATAAAATACTCTTGCTGGAAGGTTGAAATGTAACATTGCTTTATTTCTAGAAATCAAAAAGGTAACACACAGAAAACCCCAAAACAGAGAAACAAAGTAGACTGCTCCCTGAAACAAAAAGGCACAACTTAACCCACATCACTGCCAGCTGTCTGCAAAGCATACTCTATGAGGCCCAGATGACAAGCTTCTCTACAGAGTTTGCTAGCCATCAAGCAGGACCTGGAAACCCCTTGAAAATTTAAAGTGATAGCTTACAATTTTAACACAGTTTTCTATATGCCACAGTATTCAATCGAAGAATTAACCATAGCAATTGGCACTTTCGAAAGAAAATTAATAAGTCTTAAGCATGTATATTAACCAAACGCCCCTATGCTTTTAAATGCTATAAATATTCTATAAAATACCTTCATTTCTCTATTAGAAAAAAAATCTGGTAGATGTGATTTCTGTTAGCTTCCTTAATAACACACCGATTTCACAGACTATTATTTTACAGTTTCTCTTTTATTTATTTATTTATTTATTTATTTTAATTATTTCATACTGTGTGTTTTAATAGGTTTTCAGAGAATTTCTTTTTTCCTTCCCTGCAACTGAGCATTTCTAGTTTATGAAAGGTTTTTTGTTAATGTTTCCAGCTGTGTCATAGTTTTGTAAATTATATCAAAGGTCATTAATTTTTGTTTGTTTTCCCCAATAAGTCTACAGAGATGAGCTTTTAATATTTGTTTTTGAAAAGCTGTTTTCCCTTTTTTATTCCCTGCTGCTTATCTGAGCAGTTCAATAAACCTTTTAATGAAGGTGGCTGAAATATTTGTTCTCTCTTTTTTAAAAACATTTATTTCTACTTTGTTAATGCTGACTGTTTGTTAAATACTTTTTTTCTGTAATTTAGACATTTTGTGAACTTGAATTTGCCCTAATAAACAGTCTTGACATCTTTAACTGTCAGCAACATCTCTTGAGCTTACAACTGAATTATCTGGGGAAAACAATAAAATGTTCAGCCTCATATTATTTACAAGACAACTGTGGAACCTAGCAGAGATATTGTAACCTTGCTCCAGAGTCTTTTATTTCAGCATAATGTTCAGTGCATTTCTGGTGGTGAAATATGTAAGTACTTTGAAAATTGTTTTTCAGCATACAATAGGAATTTTCTGTGATCATTTTGCTGGTTGTTGGCTTTTTCTTTTCTTATTGGGGATCATGGGGGACAAACTTAAGTTGGTTGTTCTAAAATTGGAAAGTGACAGAATTTCTTGGCTGGGGTTTTCAAAGTTCGCATGGGAGTTAGGCACCCAATTCCCATTAAAACTCAGGTCCCTTTGAAAATCCCAGTCCTGTGAACAAACATGGGCCAAAAGTAATAATTTATCCCAATATTCACCCCCCCCCATACACAAACATATTTTTTTTTAAATTTTCACTTTGATAAAATGGGGTTCAGATCAGAACAAATTGTAGTATTTTAAAGGCATGCTGAAATTTTGACCCAAATCAAAATGTACCACTACTCATGAAGGATTGACATCCTTGGAGGTGAAGTCCACCATTGTACTCAGATCTGCTGTGATGTGAGCAGCTGCATGACAAGCTCTCCACACTAAATGAGTGTGCCACAAACCTGTTCTAATGAAGCCACCACTCGCTGTTGAGCATAGTGTAAATTAGTGCTAATTTTTTGGAGTTCTGCTATTAACTTCAATAGGTCTTATGGCCTGAGAAAATTAATAATCTCTTATACGGTAGTGACTTCTGGCAATGTCTTTCGTCTTAAAATTTTCAGACCCTGGTATCAATCTCCTGAACTATTCAATTCCTTGTCAATTCCATTTTAAATTTTTGATTGCGAGCTTCTCTTTTCATATAATATTTATGATCATTTTCTTTATAACATTATTAGTATACTTGATGCCAGTAAATATGAAGTTTATTTGAGTAACCATCTGCCAGTAATACTTTTATATCTTTAGTAACGTGGTTAAAACTATATTTTAATAAGCACTCAGATATAGCTCAGCCTCAACACAAGACATTTACAGTGATTTAAAGCAGAGATAGGTCAGGATTAAAATAATCAAGTATTTGTCAGATAACACCCTCATGAAGAATCAATGAGGCCACCATGTGTTTTTGCCAAATCCAGGAAGTATCACTATTATGAATGACAGAGCAATAATCAATCAGCTTTGACAGACACGGAAGGAGATAGGAAAACACAATACAGGAAACAAAAATCAAAGGAAACATTGGCTAGTCCATCATTAACCAACAGTTAATTTCCTACCCTTATCAAGGAATGAGAAATAAGAAATCACTCTGTTGAGCTAGACTCTGAGATCTGCTGCCACAGGTGTTTTTGTTTTTTGCAGAATCGACATGCACTCACACTCCTGAGATCCCTGAAGAACCTGAGTTAAGTGCCATGCAACATCTTTAAGACTGATTTTCTTTGCTTTTGCTCAAATTAGATTCTTAAAGGGTGATCAGTTTAGAATTACAAAACTTCTAGCCTATCAAAGCAAACCCAAGTGTCTTTTGTTAAATCCTTTTTATTTTAAAAGTAGGTTTGGAACTGAAAGAATCACACAATGTGACAAATCCAACACAGTGGTATCTGCTTGTACCAGTGCTGAATTTGGTCTATCTTCTCTAAACTCTCTGACTTTTCTATATGCTTGAAACACAAAACCCAGTTTAAACCATTCTTACCATTTTAAAATGCAATCAAATGAAATGAGAAGCAATTGTGAATGTAACAAAAACAATGTTTACAGTTTAAATATATCATAGAGTTTTTGAAATATCACCATGGCAAATTCATTTCAAGGAATGTATTTATTATCATAGATAGGATGATATTTGCCCAATGCTTAATGAGTACTATAATGAACATTGTATTTAAAGAGTTTAAATCAGATTAAGTATAGTTAGCTCAAAATTCCCTACCCTTTTTCACTGATGTAAAGCTGAAGTAACTCCACTGATATCAATACAGTAGTGAAAGCAATGCAAGCAAGAAAAAATTAAGGCCACATAATCATAGAATCACAGGACTGGAAAGGTTTCAGAGTAGCAGCCGTGTTAGTCTGTATTCGCAAAAAGAAAAGGAGTACTTGTGGCACCTTAGAGACTAACAAATTTATTAGAGCATAAGCTTTCGTGAGCTACAGCTCCGATGAAGTGAGCTGTAGCTCACGAAAGCTTATGCTCTAATAAATTTGTTAGTCTCTAAGGTGCCACAAATACTCCTTTTCTTTTTTAGGACTGGAAAGGACATCGAGAAGGCATCTAGTCCAGTGCCTTGCACTGCATCTAGACCATCCCTGACAGGTGTTTGTCTACCATTCTTAAAAATCTCCAGTGATGGAGATTCAACAACCTCTCTGGGCAATTTATTCCAGTGCTCATCCACCCTGACAGGAAGTTTTTTTCTAATGTCTAACCGAGAGCGCCCTTGCTGCAATTTAAGCCCATTGTTTTTTGTCCTATACTTAGAGGTTAAGGAGAGCATTTTTGCTCCTTCCTCCTTATAACAACCTTTGATGTACTTGAAAACTGTTATCATGTACTTGAAAACTGTAACTGTTACCCCCTCAGTCTTCTCTTCTCTGTTGAAATGGATCTTTAATGGCCCACAGCTGGGTGGATTGTTGCTGGTACTAGTGAAACTTTGGATTCAATTTGCTTAATGCACAGCAGTTTATTTGAGAAACAATCATACAAGCAGTAAAGGTTATATAATACTTCTCCCTAATAAGCCTCAATTCCCTAAGCATAAACCCTCAGTAACTATGTTGGCCTTACACAGTATCCTGACTGGCAAACAAAGCAGGTATAGCTACCAATCTTAGATGGAGATTTCTTTTCTTCTCTTCTTTTCCTCTCTCAGGTACTTGATCTATCAAATGTCCCCCAAAACAGGGTCTTGGTTACCCTGAGACCCTCTGGTTCAAAAGTCCTACACAAGTCCCTCATAGCAGGGTCTTGGCTACCCTGAGACCCTCTGTCTTACAGCGTCATGGACCTCTTCAGATGTTAATTGGGGAACTAACTAATTTACTCTGCTTACCATTTATACGTTTTGTTCTCAAAGGAGTCGGATGTCCCAGAAATATGCCCTGTGGGCCTTTCACTGGTTTTTCTAATTAATATTTCAGAAGGAACTGCAAATCAGAGACAGGCCAAAGATCAGTTGATGTTTACCCTCTCATTAATCATTCACTTGAGCTCCTGGTGCGATGTCATCCAAAAGGGGTTATCTGCCCCAGGTCAACCTGTACCACTGATCGCATATTTTGGCATTCACTTTACTTTGTGAGCTGGTCAATCAGCTGACATGTTTCCATCTCACATTGAAACACACGCACAGATAGAGCCTCAATTAACAATTCAAGTGCAATTTCAGCAGTCTCAATACATTTCCACACCATCTGTCTGATGCTAGAAAAATCCTGCTCCCAGAATCCTTTAGCTAATTGATTCATCCCAAGCCACACCAAACTCATGCTTACCACATTCATTCATATCAGTCACAGAAATTCATAGTAATTCAGCTCCATTCCAACATTCTCCAGACTAAACAACCCCAATTTTTTCAGTCTTCCTTCATAGGTCCTGTTTTCTAGAACTTTAATATTTTTAAAAAAAAGAAAAGGAGTACTTGTGGCACCTTAGAGACTAACAAATTTATTAGAGCATAAGCTTTCGTGAGCTACAGCTCACTTCATCGGATGCATTTCCGATGAAGTGAGCTGTAGCTCACGAAAGCTTATGCTCTAATAAATTTGTTAGTCTCTAAGGTGCCACAATACTCCTTTTCTTTTTGCGAATACAGACTAACACGGCTGCTACTCTGAAACCTGTTAATATTTTTTGTTGCTCTTCTCTGGACTTTCTCCAATTTGTCCACATATTTCCTGAAATGTGGCACCTAGAACTGAACACAATACTTCAGCTGAAGCCTAATCAGTGTGGAGTAGAGCGGAAGAATTACTTCTTATGTCTTGCTTACAACACTCTTGATAATACATCCCAGAATGATGTTTGCTTCTTTTTTTTTTCTTTTTCTTTTTTTTTTCTTTTTCTTTCTTCTTTTTTTTTTGGCAACAGTGTTATACTGTTGACTCATACTGACCCCCAGATCCCTTTCTGCAGTCCTCCTTCTTGGGCAGTCATTTCCCATTTTTATGTGTGCAAATGATTGTTCCTTCCTAAGTGGAGTACTTTGCATTTGTCTTTATTGAATTTCATCCTATTTACCTCAGACCATTTCTCCAGTTTGTCCAGATCATTTTGAACTTTAATCCTCTCTCCAAAGTCCTCCCAGTGTGGTATCATCTGCAAACTGTATAGCATACTCTCTATTCCACTATCTACATCATTGATGAAGAAATTGAGCAGAACTAGACCAAGAACTGATACCTGTGGAACCCCACTCAATATGCTCTTCAGCTTGACTGTAAACCACTAATAACCACTCTCTGGGAATGTTTTTCCAACCAGTTATGCACTCATATTATAATAGCTCCATCTAGGTTGTATTTCCATAGTTTGTTCATGAGAAGACAGTATCAAAAGCTTTACTAAAGACAAGATATACCACATCTACTGCATCGCCCCTGTCCACAAGGCTAGTTATCCTGTCAAAGAAAGCTATCAGGTTGGTTTGACATGATTTGTTATTGACAAATCCATGCTGACTGTTGTTTATCACCTTATTATTTTCTAGGTGTTTGCAAATTGATTGCTTAATTCTTTGTTCCATTATCTTTCTGGGTACTAAAGTTCAGCTGACTGGTCTATAATTTCCAGAGTTGTCATTATGTCTATTAGGATGCCAAATCACAGCTGAACACTACAATGCAGATGCCTTGGTACTGCGAGCCTGGAAGAGTCCTTGGGGGTAGAGGTTCCTGTAATACATGGGAAATGGGTTCAGCTGCATGGCTAAGGTAGGGTTCATTTAAATGTTGTAAAATTTATGTGTAAATAGCACATAAGCTTTAACTTTCTTGGGTTTACCCTCAAAAAAGTGGACCCTTCTGGCTTGTTTTAAGTAAAAGTTTACCTTTTCAGACAAAAAATAAAAGAACATGAATATATGCATGCATATTTTCACACATAAGATAAATGAACACGGAAAAGGGTATTTGTTCATGCAGTTTCTAATTATGTTTTCAATTTTCTGTTTTGCATGCATAGTAGTGAGGTTCTGCATGAAAAACAGATAATTGCAAGAATAATTAGAATTTGCAACCCATACTGATGTAAATGCAAACATGAAAGTGTTTTTATTACATGTGGTCCTCTGTTTTTAAAATATTTGTCACTTCATTCTTTTTAATGTAGCTTCATTTCCTTGCTTAAATAGGTCTTATCCTTTGCACAACCTTTTAAAAAAAAATCTCGAGGATGTTTCTTCTTTAATATTGCTTTAGGAGCTATAAGAGTATAAGGAGAGTTTCCTCGAAACCACTCATGCATAAAATGAAGTTAAACAAAACCCTGACCCTTTATAATGGATGCCATATAAAAGGAGAAACAAATCACAGCTTAACATAAGTCATTCCTTTATTTTTTCTGTTGCTGAGTAACTGTTCTGTATATGTATAAGAGGCCTAAAACACCCACTATTTTGGCCCCCTAACCAATAAAATGGATTATTTTGTAACTTTAACTTTCATGTCATGTCATATAGTAGAGTGCACTAGCGTTGCTTTTGGTGTCACGGTTAAATAGAACAGATTGCACATCTGTGAATTATGTAAAAAGACCCTCATAACTCTCTTTTAGCAACATCACACTGAAATTCTTCACTTCATTTATAGGGCAAATATATCACACAGATGCTTATTATACACCCTATTTATACACCTTTATTACTGATGTGATACATTTTATGCATCAGAATATAATTATTATAGAATAATTAAAGGCTTAAATCCTACCCTCAATTTGCATGGCATTTATATTTTTTAAAATAATTTAGTTTATAATGTCTGTAGTAAGCTAATACGATATGGCTGGGAAATGAATTTGTTCATTCAAGCAGAATTTTATGCTGTGCTGAGCCCTTTATTTTTTATGGAGTTAACTTTCCATTAAAATAAAGTATCTGAAAACCAGACACATGCTCTATAAGACCAACATCAAACATATTTAGAGAACTTATTTCTACACAAAAAATCCAAAAAGAAATATTACAGTTCTGTATTACTTTCAGTTTCATGTCTAATTGTTAAGCAGTGCACCTTGCAACTAAGATTTTAAGAAAGTCTGCATACTTAACTGGCTGTCTAAAGATGCCTGACATATAATATCAAGAACCCCAGAAAAGGAACTAACATAATAAAAGTGTAGGTAAAACAATATCTTTAACTGTATAGATATGGCAGCTTTAGGGTTGTTTCCTCTTTTCTTTTTAAAGCCACTGTATCCTATGAACCCAACTGTGGAAAAATAATGGTCCAACTGCATATGTTTTACAAGGATCTAACTAGTGGGTTTGGTATGATCTCTTAAATCCCACCTTCCATTCCCCCCCCGTCCCCCCCAGGGAAAAAAAATCCTTCATTGCAAAGAGTGACTACTAGATAGATCTAGTCTCAAGCATACCTCCAACAGCCTTCCTGTGTAACATTTATAAAATTGTGAGAGAGAAGGAACTGCAGTTAAAAATATCTGTCTGTGGCACAATCTCTTCCTGAATTTCCATTCTCCAAGACCAAGAAAAGAGTTAGTGGAAGCAAAAACTGTAAGAGACTGTTATTACCTATCCTATTTCTATAGTAACCATCACTACAGTACCTTAGTGCAGCATTTCATATCTTATTTTCTTCTTGATAGTGGCCTAAAACACTTAAAGCCAGAGAAAAGGTGCTGTCCTGGTATTTCTGGCAGGATCTCCAGTACTGGAAATTTAATGTATGTAAATTTTCCTCACAAGATTTAGAATCAAGGGCACTAACAAGACATAGAGGTAAGGTCTGCCCAGGATGATCCAATTTCAGAATCAGGGACTAATTTTTCAGTCCTGAGTTTCAGAAAGATTGGATGACATTCCATATTTGTAATACTTATCTGAGCCAAACCATTTATATTGTTCATCCATCACTTCTATTTACCAAATATATTGGAATCTCTTTTTATCATAACACAGCAATGACCTGTAGGTTAGTTAGGGTTTGAGCTATAAAAGCTTCCACCCATCTAAAGTGCTCCTAGATGCTACAATAATTCAAATAATAAAGCAATGCAACTAAATTTAGTTGGACTGAAGGCCCTCAAATGTATCTGTGTGCTTTTGTAATACCGTAAAGCTACCCTATATTTATAATCATATATCAGAAACTACTGGAACACAATTTAGATCTGCTTTAGAAGCCCTTTGACAAAAACAAAAACAAAAAAAACCCACAACATGAAGGCATGAAACACTGTGACACAGCCAGAAATGATTTAGTGAAAAATGGAATCATATGTGTATGGGAAAAATGGAACAGTTTGCAATGATTTGTTTACTAACACAATACAAAGTAATGTCACAACTAGCATGAGGTTAATGAATGTGTTAAGCTCTCTAAAGCACAGTTTCATATTCTTTCTTTATGCTTTCTTTATACACCATCATAATTAATACTAACTAGCAATCCTATTGGCTGTTTAAGATGAGAACCCAACCGATCCCTCCAGGTTAGATTTGAGGCACATTGCTAGAGCAAGGTGAAGAAATTTTCTGCTACAGCCTCTACAGAAGTTGACCTATGCACCTCTTCCCCTCCCTCTGATTTAGAGCCAGCTCTGGAATGGTGCTGAGCACCTATAATTCCCATTGGTTTTAATGAGATCTTCAAGTGCTGAAAATTATTCAGGATTTTGTCATAATAAGTCAATGGGAGTGGAGGGTTGTCAGCACCTTGTAATATCTTTTTCAAGTGTTGTCAAACCAACATCTTCTACAAGCATCAAAAGCACTTTAAAAACAAGCAGAACAAAATTTCTCTAAATTGCTGTATGCTTTATCACACTTATCTTATTTTTGCCAATTTGTGGTTTATTACTATTTAGATGATTAACTTATTATCCTTACATATCAGGTCCAATATCATTATAGTCTGCATTTCTGAGATTAGTTAATAGAATGCAACTTTATTTTGTATGGTATCTTTGTATGAAGAAAGATATTAGAGAGGTAAAAATGAGCGTGAAAGGTGTTTCAGATGAATTTTAAAGGCAATGGAGAATCAGTGAAGTAGAGAGATAGAGAAATCTTGATCTTTACATGTAAAAACAGCCTATAAACCTAACTCCTACTTTCTTTTGTTTTTGTAAATTTCATTAAGACTTAGAACATTAATTAAACGTACCTTTGTATTAACTGAACTCTAGAATTCCAACATCACGTACTTAAATTTCACATAATCAAAGGCCATATAGTCTTTCTGCAGACAAAGTAATTTTATGTCTAGAACTGGATTTTTTATTTGTGATGTCCCCTTTCCAGAAATAGAAGCAGTGAAACTGCCAATGCCAAGAAATTAAAAATAAAATAAAATAAAATAAAATAAAATAAAATAAAGACACTTTCCTGTTAAGATGTTACATAACATGGGAGAGCTTCCACTCATGCACATGAAGCTTAATGTGTATTTCATCCTCACAATTCCTGAAGTATGCACATTCAAATAGCCACATCCTGCCAGACTCCTTTGAATACTCTCAGCATCAGATAAATCACCATTTCTCAACATGACTAGATTACAATATTCATCAATATTCCTATTCAGGTTGTCATTAAACATGTTTTAGACATTTTTTCTCTATTATTTTCACACTGAGTTAACACTCTCTCATACCCTCTGTCTCTGGCCCAATGACTGTTCCACTGTGGATAAATACTTAACTAGTCATTGGACCAGAGAGAGAGAAAGAGAATATGACTCTGTATTCCATGGTAAGGGTACCCACATGGGAGCTGGGAAAACCGTGGGCTTTGTTCCCCTGCTCCAATCACTCTATATTTATTTATCCATAGTAAAACAGCTTTGATATGACAGATTGAGGGAGCCCCAATATCCGCATATCCTATAGCTTGGTGGCTACAGCACACTCCTGAGAGGTGGGAACACCCACCGTTCAAATCTTCTCTTCTGGTAGAGATGGCATCCCACGTAAGTGCTCTAACCACTGGATTAAAAATTATGAGGTGGGCACTACCACTATTTCCTTTGGCTGGATTTTGAATGGGGATCCAATCTGGTAGTTGGTTTGAGCATGCGTATTGGATCAGACCCCACACACAATTTAAGTAGCCAAATAGTTATCTTCTCCTGGTTTGTGAATCACTCAGGGACTTAGTGGGAGATAGGCACCTGGATGCTTTGAATGAAGCACCAGTGCATATGCTCAGAGGCACCTGGGGAACTTTTACCCTGAAGGCTTAGATGCTTAACAAACTTAGGTTCCTACCAGGTTTGGTAGGATCTTTGAGGCTCTCAGGGAAGCCAAAACTGGGACTGAGGAATTTAACCTCAAGATTTAGTCTTCTATATCTGGGGTTTAGGCACCGGGACCTGGGCCTTCAGTACAATCAGAATTTCACTCTTGGGTTTAATTTACACAGGTATTGTAAACCCATAATTTCTGTTGATTTCATCTGGAGTGTAGGTGTGTAGCACTTCTGAAAATCTGGCATTAATTATTTAAATGTGGTCCTTCAAAAATTGGGTGCCCAAAATTAAAGGCCACTTTGGAAAACTAGACAATAAGTGCTCTATACTTCAGTAGCCTTAGTAAAATATAGCAGAATAATATTATTCCACTACCTTTGTAAAATTCACTGTTATCCTCAGCTAAAAAGTTGCTACATACGTTAAAAGCTATTGTCATAAATTATATTATTATTACAAGGCTGACACAAAGGGGTTTTGGGTAATCATATGATTTTCTGTTATAAAAGGCAATCTGCATTTCTACCGTTCTGTTCTACCTCCCTTGGGCTTTAATTTTTTTCTGCAACCTCCTCAATAGGAGATGAAAGAGCTCAATGGGATATTGTGGAGAGTTTTATCTTCCTAAAATACAAATGAAAATGTGTGCAGGAACTGAGCAGAACATTGGAAACATGAGAAATTCATGTTTACTCTCCCAATTTCTAAATATAAAAACTTGCAATTATTACAGCTTTTGCTAGAATGTGGTTCTACAGCATTGCTTAGAGAGCTCTCATGGGAGATTTGTGCAGAGGCCTTATTCATAAACAGACAAATATGCCTAAATTATACAGGCTCCAAGGTGAATCAAAGAAAATGGCATGCAGCAAGACTGAGCAGCCCAGATGGTCCATCAACGGTTAATTAAGTGGCAGACCCAGAAGCAGCTCTGATGCTGCCAATACAACTGCCTGCAGAGTCTGTCATGGACTCAGATTTAGACCTGCTGGATGAAAATATTCTGCAGATTGGCAACAGTCTTCTGTGATACTCATCTGAAAAACAGATAGTGTAAATTTCATACTCTTTGTCTGAGAATAGAAATAAAGCTGAGCAAACTTGTAATAATGGGCTATGGAGCCATTCACCATCACCAATGTGAATCCAGCCAGGTTAGTAGGGACCAAAAGTCACTAGCGTTTATTAGCTGATGCCCATGTGAAGTGACTTAGTCTCAGGCCTGAAGAAAAGCTGTGTGTAAGCTCAAAAGCTCATCTCTCTCACCAACAGAAGTCGGTCCAATAAAAGATATTACCTCACCCACCTTGTCTCGGAAGCAATCTCAGTCTATTTCCTATTGGACATGTGTTCACATCACAAGAACCCAGCGTCTTTTTTAGCAGTCTCAGGATAGAGGACAAAGGCTTGAAAATTCAGTTACCTAGGCATTCCTAGAAATGGACTCTACAGAACAAAAATAAGGCACTTGGGTGGGGCAACTTGTGGAAGCTTGCACTATTGCTGTCTGTGCCATATTAGTTCTGTGGATGGAGAGTTTCATTCTCCAGAGTTGTCAGTCAAAAACCTTTAACAAGCAGTACCACCAGTACCTCTTTGCTCTTGTTCTTTTTTGCTGCCCATTGTTTTTGTCTCCTTCCAAATACATCTCCAGGCTTTCTAGCATGAAGCCTTATTTTCCTGGAACCCCTTCACCCCTTCACCCATCTTCCAACCTGATGGGGCACTGGCGGAAGCCCTTGAGGGTTCATTACTAGACTTGTTTAATATTTGGGATGTTGTTTACAAAAGGAAAGTAATTTTTAAAACAGAGTGACATTTATTTTGGGAGTTTGGACCCAACTCTTCTTAATAGTTTTTGTCCATGTATTTGGAAATATGGATATGTTCCCCATTCATCTCATCCTAGAATGAATTAGAAAATTTCAAACACAAATCACCACACTTCAAAATGTGAATGTGTCCACCCTTATTCAATTTAGAACAATTAACACATTTGTTCTTTGTCTCAGATTCATGGAAAAAAATGTTATAAATTACTTCTGTGAGTAGGAAGGTGATGTGTGAATTGGTTCATAAGTGAATTAGGGATGTCTGCCTTTGACAATTTGTTTCACATAAAAGAAAAGCCATCATGAATATTTCAAAGGGAAGAACTCTTTTGCTTCTTTTAAATATTAATGCAGCAAAGAAACAACATTAAATAACCGTTAGCAACATATAATGTTTCCAGCTATTAAGATGCGCAAGTATAAGAAAACAAAACAAAAACATGAATATGGAGTTCCTAGTATTCCTTTTGTTTTGCCTTTTTTTCCCTTGCATTTCAAGAAAAACATTTTTTCCCCAGAATTTATGAGGAGGAAGTTGTATGTTCCTTCATGAGGGATTCATTCCATTATGTCATCTGACAGAGGCTAGTCAGAAAGACCAAAAAAGAACAAGACATTGATGTTTTGAGACCAATAGCCCTTTATATCTTGTTTTAAATCTTGTCTGTAAAAAAGGAAGAAACAGGCAACTTCTCATTCAAAGAGACGGGGAAAAAGGAGAATTATATTTGATTTTGAGTCTGAATCAAAACTCAGCAGCTCATCTCAAGATTCAAACATGATAAAAAGAGAATACCACCAAAGAGAAACTATTCCTCTATGTCTGTAAGAACAACTGACATTCAGACATCAGAGTGGTAAGTGCAGTAACAGTTTAGAAAAAGTTGAATTTGAATTTCAGGAATATATTGCTGTCTTTCCTACAGCTTCTGTTCCCAGTATAAGAAGGGAACTATCCAGGCAAAGCACACATCCTGAAGAAAAGCATGATACTGGATTTCATCCTAAGAAAAACACAGATGCTAATGAACAGTGATTATGGAGAGTATTACTCTTCCACTGAGAGATCACTTGCACCTGGACTTTTCAACAGTCCTTCAAAAGGCAAGCTTTTATGTATGGCACCTTTTTCAGCCTTGATTGGATGATAGAGTGAAAGCTATTTTCTGTGTTTACAATGAAAGAGTGAACAGCAACAAGCCTGGAACCTCTGTTGGAACATCTGTACTCAGCATCCATCTGCAAAGCAATGCAGCCAGTGCAGTATTCTTCTGATTGATGCCAATAAGAAATCTAGCACTGAATCCACTAGTACTGTTCCAAAGATCCATTGTACATTACTTTTCTTCCTCCTCCAAAAAGTAATGTAAAGCCAATGACAAAAGCAAAATTTGGATATGGCTCTACTATCTGTGTCATCTAATCCAAAGCAAGTCTTCCCAATGGTCACATTTGGGGGGAAAAGGCAGACACTCTTTTAGGATAAAATTCCCTCCACATTTAAAGTCCAACTAGAGCTGGTCACAACCACTTCGCAAGGCCTATGAAACATTTTCACACAAAAGTCTATAAACATTAATGAGTAAACAAAGTTCTGCCTCACTCTTCCCCCCCCCCCCAAAATGGTTATCCACCATGAAAACATCACATTATCCATTAATATATTTAAATTCACAATCTCTAATTTTATATATTAAATACGGCCCCTTAAAATTATGGACAGCTGTCTGTTCATGGCCTGTCCTGCACAGAAAACCAAGCTTTGTCCTGATATTTGTAAACCTCAGCAGAGTGGAGACCTGAAGGATTCACTGTCCAACTGAGTAGGTGAAATTGGCAGCAGGTTCAGTGAACACATATGCACCTCAGGGACTGTTCCCAGGACCATGTTACCACTCTGCCCTCCATAAAGCCTCCTAGTGAGCATCTTCCTTATCTCACACAGAATCATATGCATGTGGAATCTGAGATTCTGTGGATGACTGCACGTGGCACAGCAATGCATATGCAGGCTGCTGCTACTGACCCAAAGTGGGGCCTGCATCCACACTTCTGCTTATCCTACTATATCACAGGTAAACCCTAGATTGCAGCAGGGCATTAGGAAAGGGGGAGGGAGAAAACTAAGGACTGAGAGGAACTGTAATACAGAGAATGGATAAATATAGTAGAAAGAGTAAGGAGGAGATATGAAGATGAGGAGGAATGCAGGAGAAAACGGAATCAAAACTAAAGGGTAGAGGACAAAGAGGGGGGAAAGGAAAAAAAGAAGAGACAAATACATAAAAAACAGGAAAGAGGAATAAACAGGCTTTTCTCCCTTTTCTATCCTTTATCTTGCCAAACCTTTCCTGACCCTCATGGAATGTACCGTCCCTTATGAGACCTCCTACTCTAGGACAAGTGTTTTGGATTTATGTTTCCAAAAGTAGTTCAAACTATTGTATATTCAAATACACAGTAACATTTCAGTGTGACTCCTGTATCTTCTGGGGAAAGCCAAACAGGTGGTTTAGTTGCCCTAAACAGTTATAATTTCTATGTAGTTAGTAGAGGTACCTGGAAAATAATTGCATTTTGTGAAATACTTTGAGGTTTCAAGGACTGATTTTGGCCCACTTTGGAACCAAAATTAGATACTTCAAAAATGTTCATGAACCAGAAGTGGACGGGGATAGGGAATAACTACTGTTCTAGAGTCAGTCTCAGTTTCACCTGTTGCAGTGATTAGGACAGTGACCTAGGAGGACCAAGAATTTGAACATGGGTCTCCCACATCTCAGGTGAAGTCTCTAGCCATCAAACTATTATGGACTCTCTCATCTTTCTTTCCTTCCTCTCCCATCCTTTTCCCACCGTCCCTCCCCGACTACCATTCTGGACTTGAGAAACATTCCAAATAAAATTTTAATTGAACCCCATCTATTTCTGCAAAACATTTACCTTTTGACAAAAAGACATTTTTCAATGGGAAAAAAGTTTCCTGGAATTTTTTTCAACCAGCTTTAATAGACATTCCCTGCAATGCTTAATTTGCAATGAAAGAGGTCCTTAGGCTCAAGCAATTATTTTTTACATTCATAACAGATGCAGAGGTACTGGAGCCATGAACTGCCAAAGCCTAGAGGTGCCAGGGCTCAGCCCTGGCAAACCCTGGCACAAATTAAACATTGGTTCCCGAGAATATCCACGAGTTCTAGGGAAAGCATGTTCTTCTGCTTCTGCTAGTGAAGCCAGCCAGCACCTCCTCTTTCTAGGCTTCAGAACCTGACCTACAGCCTGAGCCACAACTTCAAAGTGCTGCCTACACAGCTATTTTTTGAGCACCAGCATGAGCCCCACAAACTGGAGTCTTGCTGCTGTGTGTGTACCCTAAGGACGCAGCAGCAGTGCAGCAGCATGCCACAGCACCTTCATGATCCGTTTTACTGTTATTTGTTCCACTCTGAACCTCAAAATTAGATGAGAACATACGGTCATCACAAAGCAGAGTGAGAATGATGGTACTGACTGAAGCCCTGGATTTGTTACAAAGGAAGGTGATTAGGCCTTGCCTGAACTATTTTTACCAAAAAGGCAGCAGCTCCCCCTTTCAGTAAAATCATGCTTGCAAGAACCAGATATATGGATTAAATCACAGTTGTACAAAGCTGCCTATATGCCACTACTTACAAAACCCCATAAGATTTTACCTAGTCTTCGGTTAGGAATGGTTATGGGGTTCTTTGAGAGGAAATCTACAGCAAAGAAAAGATATATGGGAGGGATTCTCCATCCCACTATGAACCACATATGCTGCTGTGGCAAAGTACAGGGGCTGTTATAGCCTTTTAGCTGACCAAAAGAGCCAGCCTACTGTAGCTTAGCACAAGCCCCCTCGCAAGCTCCATTGCAGAGGGTGTGGTGGTTGTGTGTGTCCACAGTGCAGCGTAGAATCGGATAACCACAAAGCTACTTTTTCCCTTACTTCTCTTTGGCTGCACGTCTCAGCCTATGTGTTTTCTCCACACATAATCACTGTTATTTATCTTCTCGTTTGATCTAGAGACCCCTGCTACACCAAATGCTCCATGGCTCTTCAGATATTACCAGGAATGTTAAACTGGCTTAGTTTTTTCATCAGTTTAAATTTATGCTCGTGAAGAGAATGAGGATAGCTAGACTAGAGACATAGGAAGGGAGGAAATGTGGAGATCAGGTATGTGCATGGGGTAGGAATCATTGGTACTCTTATCTTCACTCATCCCTCCTTCTAGGATTGGATTTAAGGAGAGTCCTTATTTGCTTTCCTAGAAGCTAATGTTTCTCAGAGGAGTATTATCTCTTCCTTGTTTGCTACTTAATTGAAATACAAATGGTTAGCAAATGCAATCAGTCAATCAGTATAAATGCTAATCTGACTTGAAATTCATTGATGGAATAAAAAAAGATCAGAAATGACTGGTGTAGAAGGAAGCAAATTATATTTTACTAAAATCTTTCTATTGAATAGATATTAGGCACAAATAAGTTTAACAAACTCTCAGTGTATACATTTTTCATGGACAAAAAAAGCCTGAAATAATTTTATGCTTATTTTTAATAGAAGAGTATATCTGACTTTAATATACAAAGTAATTGATTCAGCAAAGGAGAAAAAAAGAATGTAGTTCAGGAAATGAACAATCGTATAAACTATTCGTTTTTTTTTAAAGTCAGCTGTAAAAACTATCCTAGGTTTATGTTTATATGACAGATGTACTTATGCATCTTCCTGTTTATCTTCTATGTATATATAATTCAAGTGCAGGTGTGTGATGCTTCTTTTTAATGAAAAGAAATGCACTCTTTCCAAATGAACATCTGACTTGACAGAGATTTGTATAAAGTTTATTTTACTGTTCTCATCTTGTGTGTGCATCTTTCCACGTCTTCATGCAGCATATTAACCCTGAAAGCCTTTTAAACTGTCAAGACTAGAGTTCAGGCTTTCAGGTTTCTTTTTCC
Source organism: Dermochelys coriacea (assembly GCF_009764565.3). Taxonomy (NCBI): domain Eukaryota; kingdom Metazoa; phylum Chordata; order Testudines; family Dermochelyidae; genus Dermochelys; species Dermochelys coriacea. The sequence continues at coordinate 104,722,636 of NC_050068.2, forward strand.
ATTTGAAAAGAAGTGAACTATTCTTAAAATTTATTTATAGAATATAAACAAATAGGCAGAACTAGCAATGCCACCTATTCTTAAAGTTGTCCAACACTTCCCATTATAACAGCTTCTTTTCATTTATGTATAATTTTGCCAATGGAGATTTGAAAGAGTTTGGCAGCTAAAATCTCTAAAGATTCTGTCCTCACTTAGCATATCCAGAGCTCTCCCCACAGAGTGACTGAGCATGCTTCATTCCCTCACAGCTCCTATGTGTGACCATCCCCAGAGAATGATTGAGCATAGTCCAATTCAGGGCTACAAGGGCTTAATAGGGCTCTCCCTGCAATTGCATCTCTTAACTGCTGTGGGCTGGGGCAGGGCCAGGATTTCAGATGTATTTATTACAAAATTTCATTAAATGAATTTTTCACAATAACAGACATGTGAAATGTTTGTTTTCATAGCAAATCGAACTATTTTCACTCTAAATTTCACCCATTTTTGAAAAAAGAAAAGGAGTACTTGTGGCACCTTAGAGACTAACAAATTTATTTGAGCATAAGCTTTCGTGAGCTACAGCTCACTTCATCGGATGCATTTGGTGGAAAATACAGTGGGGAGATTTATATACACACACAGAGAACATGAATCAATGGGTTTTATCATACACACTTAGGAGAGTGATCACTTAAGCTGAGCCATCACCAGCAGCAGGGGGGGAAAGGAGGAAAACCTTTCATGGTGACAAGCAAGGTAGGCCATTTCTAGCAGTTAACAAGAACATCTGAGGAACAGTGGGGGGGTGGGGTGGGGGGGTGAAATAACATGGGGAAATAGTTTTACTTTGTGTAATGACTCATCCATTCCCAGTCTCTATTCAAGCCTAAGTTAATTGTATCCAGTTTGCAAATTAATTTCAATTCAACAGTCTCTCGTTGGAGTCTGTTTCTGAAGTTTTTTTGTTGAAGGATAGCCACCCTCAGGTCTGTAATCGAGTGACTGGAGAGATTGAAGTGTTCTCCGACTGGTTTTTGAATGTTATAATTCTTGACGTCTGATTTGTGTCCATTTATTCTTTTACGTAGAGACTGTCCAGTTTGACCAATGTGCATGGCAGAGGGGCATTGCTGGCACATGATGGCATATATCACATTGGTAGATGCGCAGGTGAACGAGCCTCTGATAAGTGTGGCTGATGTGATTAGGCCCTATGATGGTGTCCCCTGAATAGATATGTGGACAGAGTTGGCAACGGGCTTTGTTGCAAGGATAGGTTCCTGGGTTAGTGGTTCTGTTGTGTGGTGAGTATTTGCTTCAGGTTGGGGGGCTGTCTGTAAGCAAGGACTGACCTGTCTCCCAAGATCTGTGAGAGTGATGGGTCGTCCTTCAGGATAGGTTGTAGATCCTTGATGATGCGTTGGAGAGGTTTTAGTTAGGGGCTGAAGGTGATGGCTAGTGGCATACTGTTCTTTTCTTTGTTGGGCCTGTTCTGTAGTAGTTGACTTCTGGGTACTCTTCTGGCTCTGTCAATCTGTTTCTTCACTTCAGCAGGTGGTATTGTAGTTGTAAGAATGCATGATAGAGATCTTGTAGGTGTTTGTCTCTGTCTGAGGGGTTGGAACAAATGCGGTTATATCGTAGAGCTTGGCTGTAGACAATGGATTGTGTGGTATGATCTGGATGAAAGCTAGAGGCATGTAGGTAGGAATAGCAGTCAGTAGGCTTCCGATATAGGGTGGTGTTTATGTGACCATCGCATATTAGCACCGTAGTGTCCAGGAAGTGGATCTCTTGTGTGGACTGGTCCAGGCTGAGGTTGATGGTGAAATGGAAATTGTTGAAATCATGGTGGAATTCCTCAAGGGCTTCTTTTCCATGGGTCCAGATGATGAAGATGTCATCAATGTAGCGCAAGTAGAGTAGGGGCATTAGGGGACGAGAGCTGAGGAGGCGTTGTTCTAAGTCAGCCATAAAACAGACTCCAACAAGAGACTGCTGAATTGGAATTAATTTGCAAACTGGATACAATTAACTTAGGCTTGAATAGAGACTGGGGATGGATGAGTCATTACACAAAGTAAAACTATTTCCCCATGTTATTTCTCCCTCCCACCCCACCCGCCACTGTTCCTCAGATGTTCTTGTTAACTGCTAGAAATGGCCTACCTTGCTTGTCACCATGAAAGGTTTTCCTCCTTTCCCCTCCCTGCTGCTGGTGATGGCTCATCTTAAGTGATCACTCTCCTTACAGTGTGTATGATAAAACCCATTGATTCATGTTCTCTGTGTGTGTATATAAATCTCCCCACTGTATTTTCCACCAAATGCATCCGATGAAGTGAGCTGTAGCTCACGAAAGCTTATGCTCAAATAAATTTGTTAGTCTCTAAGGTGCCACAAGTACTCCTTTTCTTTTTGCGAATGCAGACTAACACGGCTGCTACTCTGAAACCCATTTTTGAGTGAAACATCAGACTTCTTGTCTAAAAGTTAGGCCCCTATTTAATAATTTTAGAAAAGTAAAAAGTTTTCAGTTTTGTAGCAAAATACAAAAAACCAGATTCTGATATTTTTCAGTTTCATTGCAATATTTTTACTTTGCTCTGCTAAATATCAGAATAAGACAATATATAGCAGCTTCTATGATTTGCAGGCTATTTGTGCTTGAAATTTAACACTAGGATCAGAGAATCTGAACAATTCCATCATTAGGCCCTATCCCAGAAAAGCACTTCACCATGTGCTTTTTAGTCCCATTGACTTCTAATGACTCGTGATTAAAGTTAAGCACATATTTAAATTATTTGCTGGATCAGGGCCAGACTCCCCATTACCTTTCAGAATCGAGCCCAAAAGCACATGCTTACCTTCAAGCATGTGGCTGACACCTATTTGCCTCAGTGGGACTACCCATGTACTTAAAGTTAAACAAGTGTTTTGCTGAATAAGAACTTTGGTCTGTTAATCTTTTCTGATAGTTTCTGGATTACTTTCACTAGCAATATGGGTGGGAATGGCAAGCTAAAGAGGATCAACACAGCATCCAAAGGGTTAAGAGTTTTCCTTTTATCATGGGCAGTTTTTCAAGTAAATTCACTTGGTTTAATAGAGTAATATGATTTTATTTTTGTTGTCAATAGCTTTTATTTATTTTATTTTATTTTAATGAGTAATGCAATAGAATATAGCTTTTCAGAAAATGTTTAGTGATGGAAGCTGCTGAAAGTCTTAATTACAATAGAGATCATTTTAAAAATAATATACTCCTTTTTACCATGGATTTTATGATAGCATATATCTTACTTGGCTCTCAAGATGAAAATGATAGGGTAGCCCGTACTACAATATGCACATTTAGCACTCTATTTTATTGAGCATGAGATAGATTTGTGTTTTTCCCTCTCATAGAATACATTTATGAAATAACACAGCTGAAGAACTGAGCCTCCTTCATGGTGACTCACTCCTGCATCATACTTCTCCTGTGTAAATTACATTTTAATAACATTTAAAAAGCATAGAACCAGTTTGACAAGCTGTGGGCATGTAGACTTGCAAGTAGGTCAAGAATTTCATCTATGTGCTTCTTTTGAAGAGAATAGGCACCACAGTGTTTTACATTAGTTCTAATAGCACAGGTCTTAGAATCTATAGCTATAGTTGCAGTCTCATAAAATGCTGTTTGGGCAACTCTGGACCTTCTGCATCATCTATAAAACCACTGTTCAAAGGCAGTATTTTACGGAATTCTGTCAAACCTGTGAAGCCCAGAGATTCAAACTTGCACAAGGGTATTTTAATATTAGTCATTTCTAATGAAGGCTGGTCCTCCAAAGGCCAGGTCTAGAGAAGCATTCTAAGCTTTGGATTCTTGCCTAGACTTGCCTGCGCCCCGTTGTTGAGAAATTGAGCTCTCTTTCCAGACTTCTGCATTCTTTTCCAGACAGATAGTAAATACTATGAGTCACATTCTCTACCCTCCCCCGCCCCGGAACCCCACTCATATGCAGTTTTCCACTAGCAGAGAGTTCCTCCATTTTCGACCAGTGTGTATTTCCCTTGTGTCTCTTGGTTGGCACAAAAAGTGAATTTAGTGGCGTGGAGAATCTGGACCCATTAGCACAGCCTTTGTCCCTGTATTTCACCACTTCAGCTACTGCTTTGAAGAGTAAGGTATGAAAAATAAAAACTAAACAAAAAGATTAACAATTTCTTATTAGAGTCACCAAAAAGGTTTTATTTCTGGTATTTGATAAAATCTAGAATGACAATGATTTGTCTGTTTCCAAAACTCTGTCTGTTTCCCATGCTAGGGAAGCTCAAATTAATGTGGATTTTCTTAGTGTACAATTGAACAAGCATATACATGGGACACTATGAAAAATTAGAATAATAATTGACAGCAAAAGTGTCAAAGTAGTGTAAGAAAACAGAAAATACTGAATCAAGAATGAAAAAAATGGAGAACAACGTTTAAGTAACATGGACTCCTAGCTCTTCAGAATCCAGCTAACTAGTAAAAAGAAAAGGAGTACTTGTGGCACCTTAGAGACTAACAAATTTATTAGAGCATAAGCTTTCGTGAGCTACAGCTACAGAAGTGAGCTGTAGCTCACGAAAGCTTATGCTCTAATAAATTTGTTAGTCTCTAAGGTGCCACAAGTACTCCTTTTCTTTTTGCGAATACAGACTAACACGGCTGCTACTCTGAAACCTGTCAGCTAACTAGTGTAACTAGAATTTATTCAGCAGTTAATCTATGCAAACATATGCATATTATTTGAAGGTGAATACTTCAGGTCCAAAAGCTACACGTACTGTGGTCAGGAGAGGTATTTGATCTCTGGCTCATGGACTCTGCAACTCTGTCTGGAGTGCCTCATGACCATCAGTAATTACCTCTGGACAGACTGTCAAAAACAGGGCAGATACCCCAAATTGGTGGTAAGTTCTATAGTTAAATTTCATCAAATCAATAACAAATGTGAATTCCTGGATCACTATAACATAGAACCAAAGGGCTAGCAGGGACTGCAAGGGTCATCTAGTCTAACCCCTGCCAAGATGCAGGATTTGTTGTGTTTAAACCATAGAAGACAGATGGCTATCCAGCCTCCTTTTGAAATCTCCAGTGAAGAAGATTCCATAGGCATGACTTCCCTAGGCAGTTTGTTCCATTGTCCTACAGTTCTTGGTTAGGAAGTTTTTCCTAAGATTTGATCTAAAACTGCTACACTGTAGTTTGAACCCACCCATTGCCTCCTGTTCTGCCCTCCATGGCAAGAGAGAACAATTTTTCTCCACTTTTTTAATGCCAACCTTTCAAGTATTTGAAGATCGCTATCATGTCCCCCCTTAATCTTCTCTTTCCCAGAGTAAACATATGCAGTTTCTTCAACCTTTGCTCATATGGGTTGCATTCCATCCCTTTGTCACTCGCCTCTGGATCCTTTCCAGTTTCTTACATCTTTTCTCTACTGCAGTGACCAAAACTGACACAGTACCCCAATGGAGGCCTAAATAGCGCCAAGTAGAGCAGTACTATTACCTTCCGTGATTTATATGCTATGCCTCTGTTAATGCAACCTAAAATTGCATTTGCTTTTTTTGCAACAGCATTGCATTGTTGACTCATGTTGAGGCTGTGATCCACCACAACTCCCAGATCCTTTTTAGCAGTGCTGTTGCCAAGCCAGTTATTGTGACAGATTTCTGTTACCAATCTGCCTGCGGCATCAGGTGATCAGGCTGAGGCCACAGGATCTTTAGGGAGGAGATGACAGAGCACACAAGTAACTAAGTTTTAAAGCTTTATTGATAAAATAATAAAATAACAAGGGAGTGTGCTGGGGTAGGGGGGTTCACCACGTCACTCAAAGGAGGGAAGAAAGCGTTAGTGCTCCAAGCCCTAACCCACTTTCGTACTCACACCCGCACTATCCAAGGCTGGCCAAGCCTCGATGTAACGTAAGAAGAACAGGGGGAGGGGTGGATGGGAGTTCTTGTCCCATGCACAGGTCATCCAGGGTCTGCTGTGGATCTCCGATTTGCCTCAGCTCCCAGGAGGGTTTTTAAGTCCCTGGGGTCTCTTGGTGACATCTTCTTCCAGGACCTTTGTTCCCCAAGCTCTGTGCACCCGTCCAAACCAGCCTTAGTGGCTTCTTCAGCTTTCCCAAAACACATCGGCTTCAGGGATGCTACAGTGATTGTTTACCCCCTCATAGGCCTTCGCTGTCTCACTGGGTTTTGCAGCCCCTGCAAGTTAGCACATCTGAATCTTCCTTTCTCATAGCTGGTCGGGGTGCATGGACTTCCCTTGCCCTTCTGTCTTGGCATGTATCAGAGTGTATGCAATGGCCTTGGGCTGGAGTCAGCTCCTTATCTTCAAGCCTAGCTGAATCATTGAGTTAACCCATTCCTTTCTCTCTCCTTCCCTCTTTGGCCTCTCGCAACCTGCAAAGGAATCTTCCATTCCACACTCACATCTTTAACCCTTCCCAAAATGCTTTGTGATGCCTGCAAGAACATTAGCAACATACAATGCTGGTGTTTAACCAGGGAATCCCCTTCAGGGGGCAGCCGTCTTATGATATTATTCCCCATTCTGTATTTGTGCATTTGGCTTTCCTTCCCTAAGTGTAGTAGCTTACATTTGTCTTTGCTGAATTTCATTTCGTTTTCTATAGCCCAGTTCTCCAATTTATGAAGATCCCTTTGAATTTTAGCTCTATCCTTCGAAGTATGGGCAAATTTTCTCTCATCTGCAAATTTGATCAATATGCTCTCTATTCCTAGTTCCAGGTCATTAATAAAGATGTTAAATGATACCAGACCCAGAATAGATCCCTGTGTAACCCCACTTGCAACTCCCTTCCAATCTGACACCATTCCATTAATAGTTACTCTTTGTTTGCAGTTATTTAACCAATTATATATCCACTTAATGGTAGTTCCACCGAGCCTGCATTTCTCCAGCTTAGTTATCAGAATTACATGTGGGACTGTATGAAAAGCCTTGCTGAAGTCCAGATATATTGTATCCACCACAATCCCCTTTCCACCAAACTAATTACTTTATCAAAGAAGGAAATCAAGCTGCTTTGACATTATTTGTTCTTAGTAAATCCATGCTGGATGCTAGTGATCACCCCTTCATCCTCCAAGTATTTCCAAATTGAAAGAATTTCAAAGAAGAGCCATTTTTTTGTTTTTGTCCTTGACCAAATTATTTCAAGAGCCACATCACGCACAAAGCTATTTGTAGAGTTAGAATTTATCAACTAATAATAATTGAACAAAAAGTTATTACTACTCATCAATACTTTTAATGTGACTTCTGCCATTTGAATTTGCATATAAACAGGAGGGAGCTCCAGGCTGGAGCAGGCAATTGGGGTGCAGGAGGGGGTGCGAGGTGCAGACTGTAGCCGGGAGGCGCTTACCACAGGCGGCTCACGGCCGGCAGTGCAGCAGGGCTCAGGCAGGCTGCCTGCGTGCCCTGGCCCCATGCCGCTCCCGGAAGCAGTTAGCTGCTGGCACATCTCTACCAGACTCTGGCAGGGGAGAGGCAGCTCCACATGCTGCCCCCACCCCCAGCACCATCCTCATAGCTCTCATTGGCTGGGAACCAACCACTGGGAGCTGTGGGGGCGGTGCTTGCGGGCGTGGGCAGGGCACAGAGACCCACTGTCCCCCTTCCCTCATGGGGTGCACAGAGACATGCTAGCAGCCAACCACTTCTGGGAGTGGCATGGGGCCAGAGCCCTGATGTGCCACTGGCCGGGAGCCACCTGTGGTGAGCGCCTCCCCAACAGAGCCTTCACCTCACACTCCCTTAAAAAAATGGCTGCCCGCAAGGGGGCAGCCAAAGAACTGCAGGAGGGCAGCCAAAGAGCTGCATGCAACTCTGGAGCTGCAGGTTGCTGACCCCTGCTCTAGTAGCTTCCCAGGTATCGAGGTCAGGTTGATTGGTCTCTAGTTCCTGGCTCCTCCTTTTCCCCCTTTTAGAAGATGGGCACATCAGCCTTTATCCAGTCTTCCAGGACATCTCCCATCATCCATGAGTTTGCAAGTATTATTGCCAGTGGCTCCAAGATTTTTTCAGCTAATTCCTTCAGCACCATGGGTTGAACAACATCAGGCCCTGCTGACTTGAATTCCTTCAAATTAGTCAAAAGATCTCTGACGTGTTCTTTACTTTTCCTGATCTGCATCCCTTCCCCTTTATTGTCTATGGTAACTTCGCTAGTCATCCTGTAACATGTTATTTTTTGTATGAAGACTGAAGCAAAGTAGGCATTGAGCAGCTCTGCCTTCTTATCTTCCATTACCAGCTCACCTTCTCCATTGTGCAGCAGACCCACACCATCCCCAATCTTTCTTTTTTTCTGACATATTTGTAGAACCCCATCTTGTTGTCTCTAACATTTCTTGCCAGCTGTAACTCAGTCTTACCATGGAGTCACAGACATTCCCCTCTCCAGTCAATAGTACCACCCAGATGCATCCGATGAAGTGAGCTGTAGCTCATGAAAGCTTATGCTCAAATAAATTTGTTAGTCTCTAAGGAGCCACAAGTCCTCCTTTTCTTTTTGCAAACAGGACTTAGTGATAAATGGTCACTTAAACCAAAAATCACACCATTTTCAGGATGCTTCCAGTCACAAGCTTACCCCAGATCGGTTGATACCTTAGATCTGACACCAAAGAAAACACCTATGTCCAATACTGTAATAAACTATCTAAAAGTTTACTAGGAAAAAAAATGTGTTATTTACAGGTTAAAGCAATTAAACATATACACATAAATGAGTTACCATCTAAATCCTAAAATGACAGAGTTGAAGGGATCTGTCAATTCAAAGTGTCTTTTAGGTTGGATCCAGGAGGCAGCCCCTGTTGATCTCTGACTTCAGTTTGGTATCTCAAACCCCCATAGTTCAAACCGCAAAGAGATGGAAATTTGTCCTGTGATGTTTTATTTCCTTCATTCAGCTTCCAAGTCCACAGGAGGAGCTTCCTTGCATGAAGTGTTTCCAAAGTGTGATAGGGCCATTGACCAAACTTTTGTATTGAAATGTTACTTGATGGCCCATCTGATGTTGATAGTCCTTCTGGATGATTTCTGTGCCTAGGGTCACAATTTCAGAGCAAACATTTTCAAAAAGAAAAGGAGTACTTGTGGCACCTTAGAGACTAACAAATTTATTAGAGCATAAGCTTTCGTGAGCTACAGCTCACTTCATCGGATCCGATGAAGTGAGCTGTAGCTCACGAAAGCTTATGCTCTAATAAATTTGTTAGTCTCTAAGGTGCCACAAGTACTCCTTTTCTTTTTGCGAATACAGACTAACACGGCTGCTACTCTGAAACCTGTGAACATTTTCAAAGTTATAGAGCAAAACCTACATATTTTCTTAAAGCATGAAATACAGATGTTACAAGTGAGATTAATGCATTCAGCAACTTACAAACATTTTGTAGAGTCTTAACACTAAATACAGTCTTATAAGACTAATACCTATTTTGAGCAAAACTAACACACAAGTGAACTGATCTCCAACTATGAGTTTGTCAGTTCTTAGCTAGTGCCCACAGCCTGAGCAAGAGCTGGCATCTGGCCTGCCAGCATCACGGACTCATTTCCTCCAGGGATAATCAGGATTAATCAGGAAGAACTTTCACTCAAGGTGTGGGAGATTTTCCTGACAGATTTTTGGGGGGATAGAAACTTTTCTCTTACAATACAGATCTGAAAATGAATGTACTTTAGGGAAGGGTTCAGGTTCAACAGATTTAGCTGAAACCATACTTCTATGGCTTCATCACTCCTATTCATAATGCATAATCTTAATGATCATATACTATATTTAAAAGGGGGAAAAGGAAATCCACTAAAGCAGGTTTAAAATTACTGGCACAAGATGCTAAATACTGGCATTGCTGGATTCATGACAGCAAATAAGGGACAGATATTATTAAATACCTTACCCTGGAATCCTAATCCATGTGAAGTGTAAGGGTACAGAAGTTGATGACATTTCAGAAGATGGCAAAGAAGCAAATGTAAGGTAATCTTAACCATAAATGGAAGACTAATACTACATTCAGATTGTTCTGCACTTTACTAGAAAATCACCTTGTTCCTATCCATTATGTGTTGACACCAGCTGCTTCTCTTCTAATGAATAAGGAATAAGGTACACAAGACACATTAATATTCTTTGAATGTGTGGAGGATTTCTGAACTATGGGAACAGAATATATTTTAAATGTAATTTCATTACTGCAGACAATTAACAATCGATTTTGGATTAGTGATAGGACAAACAGATTAAGAAAAGTTTGTGTACCTGGGTTTAAATAATGGATAAAAGTGTCTAGGGAAGGCACCTCTTTTGTCTGTTTTATAAATCCAAATACATACATAGATAAATTTAAAAATTCAGCAATAGAATTTGTGAATGATAGACCAATTTCAATAGGATTGAAAAAAGTGTTCTACATAACCGGGCTGGAAATTTCACAAGAAAAACCTACCATGATAATTTAACACTTGTTTCTACTCCGAAATATGAAAGTTACTCCAAATTTTAGTCAAAAGCTCAGATCATTTCTGATCAGAGCCATCTATTCTAGTCATTCTAGAGCTGGTCATTTTGTGTTTTTTAAATGAATAAAGAAGGATGATATTTTTCATAAAATGTTTGTGAAAAAAAATTGTTTTCCAATGAGCACTAATCATTACTATTTAGTTGACCTTAGTGTTTATTGTATAACTTATTGTTGAAACAAATAAAACAATAATTCCTGAAGGTATTTGCAGTTGTCTCTTCATAAAGCCAATTCATTGTAATCAGTATTTCCTCTGCATTTTACAGGGAGTGGAAAACTTCTCTGCAGAATTCTACAGGAAAAGATAATTTTTGGCTGCCTTTTATTGCTACTTCAGAAATTATGCTCATAACTATTATGATCAGCACTAATATACATTAAGTATTTTACAGAAATAGGTTCTAAAATTATATTTCCAGGAATGGTGTCATGATCATTTCCAAAGGACTAGGGCTGGCCCACACATAGTTCTCCAAAATACATTCTGCTGCAGTTTTTGAAGTTTCTATTGCCACTTAGCTTGGTGATGAGTACATGGGCTTCTAATTGAATCCAAGTTCATGTCTATCTTAGTTGAATGTTCAATAGTAGAAGTGCCAAAACTTTAATTTCAATTTTGTCCCTTGGAAGTTTCTTGGGAAGACAAATTTTTAAAAAATTCTCTGCTATTAGTGCCTATAACGGTGCGGGACTCACTCCTGTGGTGCGTCCTGCTGGTTGTACAGGGAATTAGCATTCCAGCCTCCGGAGTGCCCTCTACAGGTCGATATCCCGCTTGCCGCTGGGCCCATGTCCCTCCTGGACCCCGGTGTCCTTTTACCTGGAGTGCTGCCCCTCCAGGCAATACCTCACAGATCTGAGTCTCCCCTCCCCAGGGAACCCCCCACCCTCTATCCCTACCTTGCCTCAGCCTATGGATTACTGCCTGTCACCATCTAGCCCCCTTTCACTGGGGCCAACTGCAGTCTGTATAAGCCAGTCATCATAGGCAAGGGGGGTTTGGACCTGCTGTCTCCGTCTACACTTGCGCTGCCCTGTTACAACCCAGTACCCTGCCTTAGGCTGTCTGCCAGGCCTGCAGCCTGGGGCTTTCCACTCTGGAGCCTCCCAGCTCCTCTGGCCTTCCCCAGCCCTGCTTCACCTCAGGTACATTTCCCAGCAGCCAGGACCGTCTCCCCCCACAGCTAAAGGAGACTCTCTGTGCTCCTGGCCCACTGCCCTCTTATAAGGGCCAGCTGGGCCCTGATTAAGCCAGCCGCGGCCTGATTGCGGCATGGCCCCCAGCTGAGGCTGCTTCTCCCAATTCGCCCCACTTTTCATCCCCTGCCACAGCCCTCTCCCCTGCTGTTTTAAGCCCTTTAAGGCTGGAGTGGGTGACCACCCTGCTACAAGAAGGAGAGCTCAGTCTGCTCGGTGCTTTCTCTGCCGGGCGACGGGGCACATCTGGAGGAGCCCGGCCTGGAGGAGCGTCTGGGACCCCCGAGACCTGGGAGGGCACCAGCCCTGTCAGCCCGTCTGCCACTGTTGCTGCCCCTCCTCCCGTGGAGGAGAGGGCGGCAAGGCCTCTGCCAGCTGAGGGAGAGGGCCCGCCCCAGGGGGAGGTTTCCTTTCCTCCCGTTGTCCCACCCTTGCCACCCCGAGCCCCAAAACGATCACGCTTGCCCCCTCGCCCTGCCCCTGCTGACCAGCCCTCCACCTCTACTTCAGAGAGCTCGTCCGGGGGAAGCGAAAAATGCTGCGGGGGGGCTGACGCTGTTACCTCTTCTGCCACACCCCCAGATGGAGCCCAGCAGGAGACGCCCGCCATGGCAGCAGACAGAGGTGTCACTGCCCCCCTTGTTAAGTCCCCTCCCGAGGAGGCCTCGGTAGGAGTTCCCCCGGCCCTTTGCCATCTGTGCCCCCCGCTGCTGTCGATAGCGGGGCTATTACTGCCCGGTTCCTGGCGGGGAGGACTCTGGGGCTGCGGGGACTGAATTTACTTCCATATTCGAGGAGATCGAGGCCCTGGGTCTGATCCTGTTCACCCAGGGGGAAGACGACTCCCTCCTGCCAGCGGGCCTCGATCTGGGCAGTGACTCAGTTCCACCACCCCGTCCTCCTTCTCCCTGCCCCTCACTCCCAACTGTAGCCCCTGCTCTGGTCCTGGGGGCGCTCCTGGCTCTCCCTATTTGCCCGGCTGCGGATGGCACCTCACCTGAGGCCGCCGAGCCCCCAGAGACGACGGCTGATGCCGAGCGGTTGGGTCCCAAGCCTGTGGGCGTGCCCTCCACCACCTGGACAGAGTGGTTGGCTTCCCCTCCGGAGGCAGGCCCCACTGAAGTTTCCGTAGTGCCTGGCATCGTGGCTGCGGGTGACGTGTTTCTCACAGCTCCCGTGCCCGGTGTCAGTGAAGGCCCCTCTCTAACCCCTGTCCCATTGTCCCCCAATCCTGGCCAAGAGGAGCCGCACCCCGATAGCCCGGCTGCTGGGGACCATGAACCCATCAGTGTCCCCACTTCTGTTCCTACCCCTGCTCCCGGCTCCTCTCCTGCCCCACTCCCAATATTAGCCCCTGCTCCCGTCCCTTCTTCTGTCCTCGCCCCTGGCCCTAGCCCCATCCCCGCCCCGATCCTATTTCCATCCCTAATGTGTCGCTCGCCCCCTTCCCCGCCACCTCCCATGTTATTGCTGCCCCCGAGATTGTCTCGTTTCCTCTGTCTACAGACAATTCTCGGGGCGGTTTTCATGTCGCCTCTTCCCAACATTCTGGGGGCTGCACCATTCCCTCTGCCACCCCCTCCTGTGCCGGGAACGGGGACAGGCTGCCCGGCGCAACAGCGCTGGGATTCCGCTCCACGCCTGCCCATCTCTGCAGGCCGCGAAGATCTTTTAGGGGCCTCACTGGAGAGCAGCAGTGTTGCAACAGGGCAACAGGGCAGTGTTGGCTGCCGCATCCCCCAGTGCACTGAGGGAAGAGCTGTGCCATTTCCTGCTGGACACTCGTGGCTCAAAGGGCAGGGTGCAGCTCGACCTCCAGTGCTAGAGGGACTTCCATCATGTCCTCCGGGCCGTGAAGGGCCTTTTGGGGGAGGGGAGAGGGACCGGGAGGCAGGGCCTCGCAGCCTACCGGCAGGCCCAGAAGTTCCACGACTCCCTGATGACCTTTGGGATCGAACATGGGTTGTTATGGGGCCCGCTGGAGGCCGTCGATTCCCCTGCCCGTGAGGATTCACCCCAGCCCTCCCTATGAAGGATACCATCTTTGCTACATTGAACACCAGGGGCCGTAGTGTGGGTCTCTGCAGGAGCCAGGTGCTCTCCTTCCTTCGGGGGGAGGGGTACTCTGTGATCTTCCTGCAGGAGACCCACATGGCTCCAGCCGTCGAGGCTAGCTGGCGGCTGGAGTGGGGGGATGAGGTATACTTTAGCCACCTCAGCGCCTATTCGGCTACGGTGGCTACCCTGTTCTCCCCCAAGCTACGGCCCAAGATGCTGGGAGTAGCCAAGGTCATGCCGGGTCGCCCGTTGCACGTCCGGGCCTGCGTGGAGGGGCTGAGATTAAACCTAGTCAATGTTTACACCCCAAACGCAGGCCCGGAACGAGTGTGTTTCTATCAGCAGGCGTCGGCCTTCCTCAGCACCCTGGATCCTCACAAGTGCCTAGTCCTGGGCGGGGACTTCAATACCACTCTTGAGGATCAGGACCGCTCAGGAGTCAAGACATCCCAGGCAGCCGTGGGCGTCCTCAGGGAGATCGTGGATCATCACTCCCTGGTGGATATCTGATGTGACCACCACCCGGATGACAATGTTACCTTTATTTATGTCCGCGTGGAGGGGATCGGTTGCGCCACTCCCGGTTGGACCGCATTTATATTTCGCGTTTCCATCTGGCACGGGCCCACGCCTCCGGCATCCGGCCAGCCCATTCTCGGATCACCACTTGGTGACCGTGACAGCCTCTCTCAGTCCTGAGAGGCCGGGACCAGCCTATTGGCATTTTAATAACAGCTTGTTGGAGGACATGGGCTTCGTGGTGTCCTTCTGGGAATTCTGGCTGGCCTGGCAGGGGCAGCGGCATGCCTTTCCCTCGGTGAGGTGGTGGTGGGATGTGGGGAAGGTGCATGCACGGCTCTTCTGCCATGACTACACCTGGGGCGCCACCTGGCGGAGGGATGTGGCGTTAGGGCAGTTGGAGCGGGAGGTTTTAGAGCTAGAGAGGCGTCTCACCTCTGGCCCCAAGGATCCACCCCTCCGCGCAGCATACTGGGAAAAACGGGAGGAGCTCCGGGCCCTGGAGGACCATAAAGCCCAGGGCGCTTTTGTTCAATCCTGCATCTGCGTCCTTCAGGAGATGGATTGCAGCTCCCGCTTCTTCTACGCCCTGGAGAAAAGGAGGGGGGCCAAAAAGCACATTACCGGCCTCCTGGTGGAGGATGGGACCCCACTAACAGATCCGGAGGAGATGCGTGGTAGGGCCAGGGCCTTCTATGCTAACCTTTTCTCCCTGGATCCGACCAATGCCGATGCCCGCAGGGTGCTCTGGACCGAACTCCCAACAGTCAGCGCGGGCAACCGAGACTGGCTGGAGCTACCTGTCTTTCTGGCCGAGCTCTCAGAAGCCCTCCATTGCATGCCCACTAATAAATCTCCGGGCATGGACAGGCTGATGGTGGAGTTCCACCACATGTTCTGGGATGTCCTCGGCCCGGACCTTGTCATCGTCTGGGCCGAGTCCTTGCAAAGCGGGGTCCTCCCTCTCTCATGCAGGCAAGCTGTGCTCACCTTATTGCCGAAGAAGGGGGACCTCCGTGACTTATGGAATTGGTGTCCCTTCTCGCTCCTCAGCACGGAATACCAGGTCATAGCGAAGGCATCTCGCTGCGGCTGGGGTCCGTGCTGGCGGACGTGGTCCATTTCGACCAGACCTACACCGTCCCAAGCCAGATCATCTTTGACAACTTGTATTTGGTCCAGGACCTCTTGGAGCTGGGGCGTAGGGATGGTCTGTCGTTCGCCCTCCTGTCCCTGACCAGGAGAAGGTGTTCAACAAGGTGGACCATGGGTATCTCCTGGGCACCCTGCGGGCATTCACCTTCGAGCCCCAGTTTGTGGGCTTTCTCCAGGTGCTGTACGCCGACACGGAGTGTCTGGTCAGGCTCAACTGGATCCTGACCAAGCTGGTCAGCTTCGGGCGGGGAGTACTGCAAGGGTGCCCCCTCTCGGGCCAGCTGTATACTCTGGCGATCGAGCCCTTCCTCCGTCTCCTCCACCGGAGGTTGACGGGGTTGGCGCTTTGGGAGCTGGAGCTGTGGCTGGTCCTGTCGGCATACGCCGATGACGTGCTCCTTGTGGTCCAGGACCCGGATGACCTGGTGCAGGTGGAGGCCAGCCAGGCCGTTTACTTGGCAGCCTCCTCTGCCCAGGTCAACTGGGTCAAGAGTTCTGGTCTGGTGGTCGGGGACGGGTGGCAGGCAAGTTCCCTCCCACCCGGGCTTCAAGACATCTGGTGGAGCGCGGGTCTGCTGCTGTATCTTGGCATTTATCTATCAGCCACGCATCCTTCTCTGCCGGAGAACTGGCAGGATTTGGAGGCCAGGGTGAGTGAGCGGCTGCGGAGATGGACAGGACTATTCCGGTGTCTCTCCCTGCGAGGGAGGGTGCTGGTGCTGAACCAACTGGTCCTGTCAATGCTCTGGCACCAACTCAACACCCTTAGCCTGGCCCCGAGGATCCTGGCCAGGCTCCAGAGGAGGGTTCTGGAGTTCTTCTGGCCGGGGCTGCACTGAGTCTCTGCAGGGGCTCTGAGTCTTCCCCTGGAGGAGGGAGGACAGGGCCTGGTTTGCTTGTGCAGCCAGGTCCATGTCTTCCGCCTCCAGGCTCCGCAGAGGCTCCTTTATGGTGCAGGTAGTCCGGCGTGGAGCATGTTGGCGCACGCCTTCCTCTGCCGCCTCCAAGGGCTTCGATATGACCGGCAGCTCTTTTTTCTCCATCCGAGAGGTCTTCCGCAAGACCTCTCTGAGCTGCCGGTCTTCTACCAGGACCTCCTCCGTACCTGGAAGCTTTTTTCGACGACTCAGGCCACTGAGGGAGCGGACCTCCTCGCAGAGCCCCTGCTACACAACCTCAATCTCCATGTGCAGGTGGCGGAGTCTCCCTCGGTGTGTGGGAGGTTGGTCCTGGCAGAAACCACCAGAGTCAGAGACCTCCTGGACTACGACAGGGGGGATTGGGTGGAGCCCTGCACGCTCGGACGACGCATGGGGCTTTCCACCCTTCCGACCCCTAGGTGCATACTTCAGGAGGTGAAGGCCACCTTGTCCCCCGATTCTCTTGCTTTCCTGTGGCGAGCCCTGTGAGAGGGCGTTCCCCGCCCACCCCTCACCCCTGGCCCTCTGGACATTTTTCTTGGACCCCTGTTCCACGAGTCCCCCCGGCCTCCCCACTCCCACAATCTGAGCCAGCTGCATACACAGACCATCTGTACATGCTCGTGCTCCATACGTTGCATTTCCTCACCCTCGTATCCCGCCCCGACACCAAATGGCGGGACTATCTTCCACCTAAAGAGGGTGAGGAGTCCTGGTGGGCCAGCCTTTATTCCACCTTGGTCCCAGGGCCGCCGGGGACATTAGTTGGCGGCTCCTTCATGGAGCCGTGAGCATGGGCATGCACCTGGCACAACTCACCCCTACACCTGAGGCCTGTCCTTTTTGCGGCGTGAGGGAGAACCTGGCGCACGCCTATCTTGAATGCACCAGGTTGCAGCTCCTATTCCAGCTCCTCCAGAACCTCTTGTTTAGGTTCTGGCTGCACTTCTCCCCACACTTGTTCCTCTTTGCACACCCTATCCGTGGCCCCACGAAGTCGCGAGACCTCCTCGTCAACCTCCTCCTGGCTCTGGCCAAAGTCTCCATCTATAATACCAGGAGAAGGATGTTGGACGAGGGGGTGCTCTGCGACTGCAGGGCCTATTTCCATTCCTCACTAGTTTCACGCATCCGGGCAGAGTTCCACTGGGCGGTGTCTGCTGGCTCCCTCAACAGCTTTGAGGAGCAGTAAGCACCAGCTGGGGTTCTCTGCTCAGTGTCCCTATCTGGTATCCTCATTTTGAACCTCTGACCTTCACTCCGATCCCTGTTTTTCATTAGTTGTCCCCCGCAATCAGTTGGTCCCTGGGTCCAGTGGTCCCTCCCACTAGGCTGGGGGAGGGGCCTTTAGCAGTGGGTGGGCTTGCGCCCGCCCACTTCCCAGGTTTTTCCAGTAAGACCCCGCTACAGTGTCATATCATTAACACCATAATCAACATCAATCTCTAATTATCAGACCAATTTGTATCATGTTATTAATATTTACAATTTGTACAGAGTCAGACTGTGATGTCTTTACTCAATCTGAATAGTGCCTACTCCACTGAACCACGAAAGTACTACTCAATGTGAATAAATGCATATTGCTTTCCAAAACAAATTTAGACTGATTTTATGCATGAAGAGTTTTCAGTCTCAAAAAATTGATAACCAATAGGTGAAAATGACTAGACAGGGACAGGGAAGAGTATAGGGTGCGGTAGAAGAATAATTTTTCAAAAGAGTTTAGGGTAAATTGGAGAGGTGTTTCAGAAAGTCCAGAGAGAAGGTAATTGCAGTAGTCATGAATGATAAGATCAAAGTTTGTTCAAGGATTTTACTAATGGGGATGGAGAGAATAAGGTTTCAAAGATTAAACTGCCAACCTGTAGTGCCAGAATATGTGAGGTCAGGGGAGGCAGAGGTGAGAAGAATCAAAGATAGAATCAAAGATGTAAGTATGTGGGACAATGGGGATGATGGAATTGTGGACTGTTATGGAGAAAGTATGGGAGAGTATATGGGGGGAAAGATAGGAATTTTAGTGCTGAACATGCTGAATTTGAATTGGTAGTGTGTAAACTGTGAGAAGATGTCAGAGAAGCAGTTGGAAATATGAGTCTAAAAGAGAGCTAAGGGATGGAGGTATACATTCAGAAGTCTTTGGCACAGATAACTAACTATGATCTAGAGCAGTGGTTCCCAAACCAGTACCATTTCCTGAAAAGGTGGGGAGGTGAATTGCCAGGGCTGACCAGGGAATGTCATTGAGATTTGACAGGGAGATAACATGACGTAGATGGAGGCTCTGTGCCGGATTCTACAGGGAGTTAGTCCTCCCAGTGGAGGTGATGGTTAGTCACCTACCAAGCAGACATGTATATAGGAAGTTTTATATTTTAAGAGATGTTTTCTCTTAAATGTCTTTGCTCTATAGCAATGATACTTTGCTTTAAGGAGGCTCTTCACCATAGAATCATAGAATATTAGAGTTGGAACAGACCTCAGGAGGTCATCTACTCCAATCCCCTGCTCATAGCTGGACCAACACCAAATAAATCATCCCAGCCTGTCAAGCCAGGCCTTAAAAACCTCTAAGGATGGAGATTCCACCATCTCCCTAGGTAACTCATTCCAGTGCTTCACCACTTTCCTAGTAAAATAGTGTTTCCTAATATCCAAATCTAGACCTCCCCCACTGCAACTTGAGACCATTGCTTCTTGTTCTGTCATCTGTCACCACTGAGAACAGCCTCGCTCCATCCTCTTTGGAACCCCCCTTCAGGTAATTGAAGGCTGCTATCAAATCTGCCCCTCACTCTTCTCTTCTGCAAACTAAACAAGTCCAGTTCCCTCAGCCTCTCCTCATAAATCATGTGCCCCAGCCCCCTAATCATTTTCATTGCCCTCCACTGGACTCTCTCCAATTTGTCCACATTCCTTCTGTAGTGGGGAAAACCAAAACTGGACGCCGTACTCCATGTGTGGCTTCGCCAGTGCCAAATAGAGGGGAATAATCACTTTCCTCGATCTGCTGGCAATGCTCCTACTAATACAGCCCAATATGCCATTGGCCTTCTTGGCAACAAGGGAACACTGCTGACTCATATCCAGCTTCTCGTCCACTGTAATCTCCAGATCCCTTTCTGCAGAACTGCCGCTTAGCCAGTCGGTCCCCAGCCTGTAGCAGTGCATGGGATTTTTCCTTCCTAAGTGTAGAACTCTGCACTTGTCCTTGTTGAACCTCATCAGATTTCTTTTGGCCCAATCCTCCAATTTGTCTAGGTCACTCTGGACTCCATCCCTACCCTCCATCGTATCTACCTCTCCCCGCAGTTTAGTGTCATCTGCGAACTTGCTGAGGGTACAATTAATCCCATCATCCAGATCATTAATATAAATGTTGAACAAAACCGTCCTCAGGACCGACCCCTGGGGAACTCCGCTTGATACCAGCTGCCAACTAGACATCGAGCCGTTGATCACTACCCATTGATCCCGACAATCTAGCCCGCTTTCTATCCACCTTATAGTCCATTCATCCAAATCATACTTTTTTAACTTGCTGGCAAGAATACTATGGGAGACTGTATCAAAAGCTTTGCTTAAGTCAAGATATATCACATCCTCCACTTTCCCCATATCCACAGAGCCAGTTATCTCATCATAGAAGGCAATCAGGTTGGTCAGGCATGACTTGCCCTTGGTGAATCCATGTTGATTGTTCCTGATCACCTTCCTCTCCTCTGAATGCTTCAAAAGGGATTCCTTGAGGACCTGCACCATGATTTTGCTGGGGACTGAAGTGAGGCTGACTGGTCTGTAGTTCCCTGGGTTCTCTTTTTTCCCTTTTTAAAATATGGGCACTATATTTGCACCGATTACCAGTGTCATTGCAGAGTCTGAACATGACAGACTTGTTGAGGTAATCATGACTGATACACAGAAGACTGCAAACCAGTATCTGCTCTTTGAGTGGGAGAATCACCTGATCCCACCCTAAGAGACAGGTGATGGCTAGAAGCATGAGACCTAGAGAAGGTGCTTATGAGACCAGGACGGGACAGAGTAGTAACTTGTCCAATAACTGTGATAAGCAACATGTACTTCCCCTACCCCGACCAGCCTACTTCTACTATGGCAGAATATTGTTCCTATTTCAAATTCTGTTGTAGTTCAGATCATTCATCTGACTTTGAACATGTATTGGAACTTCTGGTTTCTAATATGAGCAAATCCCAAAGTCCAAACTTTTTGAGGTTCATCAGCACTAGTCATTTCCCTGGGCAAGCCAAGGATATTATGCAAAGCTGATACATTGCCCTGCAGATTCATATTTGCTGAACATGTACGGTCAAGCTGTGCAGTAGTTGTACCATTTCTTAACAGGTAACAGACAAAAAAGAAAAGGAGTACTTGTGGCAGCTTAGAGACTAACAAATTTATTTGAGCTTAAGCTACAGCTCACTTCATCGGATGCAGACAGAAACCCTTTTCAGATGATAAATGAGAGCACTTAAGGCTTCTTGGAAGCCACCAGGAGCAGCATTTATTATTAATAAAGACAACAACTTATTTTCACTCAGAAAAGTTTGGCAAAGATGATACATTGTCTGCATATCTTATCTAGCCCTGTCCTGTTTTAAAGCAGCAGGTGCCAGAGCAGCTGGCAGTTGCCACCTCTTTCTATTAGCCCACCATCACAAAAATGACTAAGTGCCTTACTTAAAAACTCTAAGATAGTCAAATTAAAAGTTAAACAAATTTATACAACCCACTTTGTTGACTGTGGCTTTAATTTTCCTTTACGTTGTTACTGGCACTTTAATTGCTCGACTGGCTAGTGATTCAAGGACTTCTATTAAGGTATGGTGCAGTGGGGGGAAGTTCAACTTTCTAAGCTAATATATCCCACTTTTCAAAAATATATACTGTTGCAGAAAAAATGCAACAACATGCAGAAATTCACAGCTTACCATTCAATCCCAGTTTTTCACAAAAGCAAAGCTAATAGCATCATACTGAGACTGATTTTTGGAAAGACATTGTAATGAAAAATTATTCTTTGCTGCTGGCACAAGCTACCATCTGGTAACTGGGACAAATTAATTGGATGTCGTGGTTTCCTTTGTAAATAACAAGGACTTGAAGTATTTGTTAGCACAAGCTTTTTATTGTTACACTTTTTCCTTAATAAATGTTTATAAATGCCCAGATGATGACAAAAGCTATCCATATTAAAGCTGCTGTTTTAAAGCATCAGCTTTCTTTGCAAGAGAATGGTGCCTCTAGAATAATTTTTCACTTCTACTAGTAATCAAGGAGCAAAGAAAAGCTAGAAAAAGAAGACACAGGCTAACTTGTCAGTGCAGAAAATAACTCTGGTAACTAACAATCTTTATGCTTTAAGAGTCTGATCTTGCACCTATTGAAGCCCGCTACATGACTCATATTGATTTCAAAGGTGCAGCATAATGTTATTGTAAAAATCTGTTTATTATAAATCATTATACAGCAACCCAAGTTGAGAGGAGGACTAAGAGGAGGGCTTTGTGGATAAGATAAGAACAATAAAACAGGTTATAGGTACTACATAGATGAGACTCTACCCACATGGGCATTTAGGGCTAGATATACACACAAAAAATGTAGGTGTGGTAATGCTGATGCCCGGACTTAGGCATCTATCTCCATGGGGTGGGCGGTTAAGACAGACAAAGAGCCACCTAGCGTGCTTCAGGGAGACATCTTGCTCTGCTTGGGATTCTCAGCAGCAAACTCTTTAGGAGTTAGGTGCCTATTCCATTAATGAAACAATCTGGGGTAGGAGGAGCTCCCTCATAAACTTTTAGTCCAGGGGTTTAGGTTCTCACCTGGGATATGAGAGATCTCTCGCCCATGGAAGTCCAACCTTCACCCAAGAGGGAGAAGGGATTTGAATAGGGAGGTGCTACCTCCCACTGGGTGCCCTAGTCACTGGGCTGTGGGGTATTCTGATGTGGGTCTCATTTAAAAAAATAATTGGAGCAGGGGGACTGGATTCTGGGTCTCCCACATGTAGAGGCAACTCATGGAGGGAGCAAATGTGGTCATGTACACCCTCTCCCCCCCACTCCCAGATATCTGCTAGGGTGGGAGTCAGGCTGAGCATGTCTGAGGGGGTCATGCCTGGGAAAGTCACCAGCACCTAGCACTCCTGCTGAGCCCCGCTAGGTGCCTGGAGCATGGAAGAAAGACAGAGCTGGCAACACAGCTCTGCCAGAGGGGGCAAGAAGAAACCCTCTGATTCCCATCCCTTCCTCTCCTACAGCTGCAGTTACCTGCTCAGCAGTAGGTGTCCAGAGCCCGCTCTGGCCTGAGCCATACCCACAGTGGGGAGGCAATGGGAGAAGTAAGTGAGGAAGGAGTGGGGGTAAGTGGTGCCGGCTTGGAGCGGGTGTGGGAGGTACAGGGGATGTGGGAAAGGGACCAGAAGTGACACATGGGGCAGTCACATGCCCTCCCCGACCCTTTAAATTGTGCCCCCACCCCACCATCAAAAGTTATGGGTCATCTCTACCATAATGCTTTCCCCACCAGGGTGCAGAGTCATTTACCTGATTGCACTTGTTCTCTCTCTGTTCCAATGATTCTTTCATTATCTATACACAGTGGAACAACTTCTATAGGAGAGATAGAGGGAGACTAATATCCAAATATTCCGTAGCCCCATGGCTGGTGCACATCCCTGAGAAGTGACCGATACCTGCTCAAATCAGGCAAGCAGAGGGGATGTGGTGTAACTGTGGCTTTAAGGGAATGAATAGAAGCTTCAGAGTCTGAGAGCTGGCAGTCCCATTTAGGATAGACTGACCTGAGTTAAGATGCTGTGTATATGTGTTAAGTGCATATCTAATAAAAACTGCTAGGTTACTAACAATGATTTACCTGAATATAATACAACACAGGGGTTGTTTTACCTGATTTACCTGAATAAAAAAACAACACAGGGGTCATCCCATATCCCAGGCAAGTACTCTACCTCCTGAACTAAAAGTCATGAGGAAGGTCATCCCTGCCCAGTCTTTTTTGGTAAACTTCTCTATAGTGACCCCATTCCGTAGGCAAGCTCTGACTACGTGTACCAGATTGGGCCCCACAAGAGAGTTAGGTGGAGGAATGCCTAGCTTCCCTTGATTCATGCTTTGCCCAGGGGCTTAGGTGCCCACACACTTGGTCTAGGGCTGCAGCGTGCATGTGCACAGGCAGAAATATAGACATCCAGGGACTTTTACTGCTTATATTTAGGCCCCAAGCAAGTTTAGGTGTCTACAGGACTGGGGGGCAGGTGAGCAGGGGCTTTGTGAATCCCAGTGAGGCCTGATTCTGGGATTTAAGTGCCTATAGTGGCAGTTGGTGCCTAAGTCCTTTTACCCTTACATCCAAATGGGGTCCCATCAAAGTCAAAGAAGTACATGAAGAATAAGGGTCCATACGGATGTGTCATTTTGTAGGAAAGTAGTGAACCACTGTACTATTGTCCAATGTATCTATTAATGGAATGGGTTTCTGCCTATTTCTTTACTCCAAGATTATCTTTTATTGTCCCATTAATCAACCCTGTCAGTATCAGCAAGAGAAAGAACACCACTCCTCCAGCTATTTGGATAGGACCCATCAGCACAGGATCTGCTTAAGACTGCAGATACTTAAGTACTGGGTGCACTAAGAACATTGGGATGCACTAAGAAAATTGCACTCAGAACACTGTGATTCTTACCTTGTCCTTTCTTCATAAACTTATCTGGAACACCTCAGTCTTCACTAGAACTAGGTTAAAGTAATTAACCAGAAACTTTAATTGTGTGGTTACACAGGACAAACTGTTATCTCAAGAGCTCATCTTGAAAAAAAATCGTTCATCTTCTGACCTGATAGACCTGTGAGAGCACTCTAAAATAGACAAATACATTTTTAAAAGTTAAAATAACATTCGCCATCGTATTGAAGTACACAAAGGTAAGGACAGAGCAGTTCCCTATCAGAGAGGCCTTAAACACTGAGTGATCTTAGTGTGCATCCCTCACTCATCCATCTTCCCCCCCGGGCCTAGATTTTTCAGCTTAATTTTTTTTTTTACTTTTTTTTAAATTTAAATGCCTTTGTTTTGTTTTTAATAGTACTGTAGCTTATCTTCTGTAGACAGAACTCCCTGCTCTTATCTCACAAGATGCAGGAGCAGCTACCGTATTATTCTTACTGCACAGTAACTTTCCACTGAATCTTAGAAACGCTAATGCAGTATTTCTATTAGCCAATATACAAAGTCCTTTTAAAATAATTTGTCCAAGCATGGCATTAATTTCAGTGAAGATTTGCATAGTAAAACTAACACAGTAATGGAGCTTAAGAGACTGTTAAAATGTTTCATCTCAGCAAAAATTGCCTGGAGACATTTATTATTTAGACCCCGATCCTGCAACGTATTCTGTGTGGGTGAAAACCTGCACCCACCCTGAGCCCTACTGAAATCAGGGCCCAAATTATAAATTTCACTGGTTTCAATGGGGCATTGTGTAGAGGCAGGGGTCTTCCCACTGGGAGTTCATTACAGAATTGTGGTCTTCTGTGACTTTTCACAAGGATGAAAAATATATCTTTTTTCAGGAGTTAGACGTTAATCAATACCTGCAGGTCACTTGCAGTCATGGGGTAGAATCCTGTCCCCAAAGAAGTCAATATGAATGTCGCCGTTGACTTCTATAGGACAAGGATTCCAGCCAAGGGTTCTAACTTCAATTTTCTGTAATTAGAGCTGGTAATTTCTGTCTATAAAATTTCCTTCTATAATAATTGCAATGTATTAATGCTTATTCTCTCCAGTTACCCAGTGGGAAACTGAGGCATAGAATGGTTAAATGACTTGCTCAAGGTCACAAAACCTAGATTACAAGCCAGATCTCCTCATTCCAGGTCCCATACTCTAGCCACTACATAGCACTGAGTGGAGGAATGGGGAAAAGGATAGTCATTCACAAGCTTTGTAGCAGCATTAACATCCCTTACCCATGGAAGTTTTTCTAAATAGTGACTGCCAATCAGTCCAGATTTTGTGGTGGTTTTATGCTATAGACACATATCATTAGAGTATAAGCAGACATTGGTGAATTTACTTTTACTTGTGATTTACATCTTTGAACCCTCGAGAGTGAAGCTGATTGCATTAAAACTAGACTACCTATTTGCTATTTAATTCTTACTCTGTTCTCTTTCCTATGCACCTTAATTCGGGTTTATAAGATCCATATGAGAATTAGGCAATGCTCACACACATTTTTTAAGTAATCCTGGCACCTAATTATTAATACACTTCCACCTAACAGCTTTAGAAATCTTTGTGAACTTGCTATAAAGAAAACGGATTATCATGAACTTACTTGTGTTGTGTAGTTAATAAAATTTAACATCCAACAAGCTTCATTGGAAACAGAATGCTTGACAAATAAAATTATGAGTTGAAAATGACACGTATCTCCTCTTTGGGCAGTTAAACAAGTTGAGTTGAAACAATCTCTGGCTTAGATTATATATTTTCAGGAGAGAAATGTTTTCCATTTTTGTTTATTTGAGCTGACAACAAAGTACTTTCAAATGTTACATCTTTGAGCAACAGATTGTAACCTTGAAGGCTTTTATGTGTTTCTGAATTGCCCCCACAAAATGTGCAGTGCATGAGCCAATCTAATATGGTTACTGTGGTCATGGACTTTTCCAAGGATCCAGGCAATAAGTATTATGAGTGAGGTTTCTCCCAAATATCACATCACTGTTATAGCCATTGTACAAAGGCCAAGGAACTTTTGCGGCAAATAAGGTTACTGGAGGATATATGCAAACCATTTTCAGGACAGATAAATTATATGGTTCTTGAAAATGGTACTCTCAATATTCAGTTGGAAATGCATACAGGGTATTAAATAGCTAAAATGATGGCATGCGATAACCAGTATGGAAGAATTTGTTTGTTTTATTTTTAAATTTAACATTGGGTTATTAGCAATAGCATCCATTATTATAGCCAGTTAGGTTGTCATAGTATCTTAGAATCATAGAAGATTAGGGATGGAAGAGACCTCAACAGATCATCTAGTCCAACCTCCTGCTCAAAGTTGTGTTTGTTTTATTTGAAGAAATATGTATAGGGATGTGATTTGACTTTGTGAGGCGGGTGGATGGAAAGGGAGTGACTAGCAAAAGGAAACTGAAAATATCAGATGTTGCCTAAAAGCTTAATGCTATTTGATAGTGAAAAAACATCTTAAAAGAAATGTCAGTTTCATATTGGAACCTCTAATGACTAAGTGAAGAGAAATAATACATTTTAATGACAGCCAAAGGGCTTGCCTGTGGCAGAAAGTCTGAATATCACAATTTACCTGCACATCTTCCATTTATGTATTTGTGCAACTCAAGTTCCTCAAGTGAAGAGGTGCCAAATAGCAAATGTTGGCACTATGGGCCAAATTTATTCCTGCTGTAACTCCATTAACTTCATTTTCCCATTTTATATATACAACCCATCATATGAGTTGCAAGCTTAACTGGTTACAGTAATAGATGATATTGCTAATTCTGTCAGAAGAGCCCTGCCAAGCTGTTGCAGTACTCCAAACTGGTTTCGTTGGTAACTTGGAGTCTGGATTTTTTGGTCCTTGGCTCCCCATGCCGGCAGCCTTCTAGATTAATATGAGTGGAATCCAGACTCTTGATCCCTCAGTGTTTTAAACCTCCAGAGTTTGAACAGAATCCAGGCACTGTCCTAGTCTTGGGGTCCCGAGGCACACCATCAGAGTTCAGACCCTTGATCTAGAACCCCTTCTGGAGAGTTGTGACCTCACAGTGCAACTGCCTAGCCTGTGGAATCAGTACTCACTTTTCAGACTCCTCCCTGTCGTTTAAACACACTCTATCCCAGAATCCCACTGAAGGTGTGAGGCTTCTGGTCTTGCTTACTTCTTTCAGGAGTCAGGTGGTAAATGTGGTATATAAAACACATAGGCAGTTTGCATAGATTTCTACAACACGGTTGCACTTTACTCAATCACATAAGAATTACACATACAAAATAATGAAAACGACATACATATCCACTCACTATAGTTAACCCCCCCCTTAGGGAATCCTGAGGAGGACCATCTGTGTTCAGGTGGGCACGGTTCCCCTTTTGCCTCATTTGGCTCTTTCAGCACCGTCTCCCATCTTAAACGGGTAAAAAGGCTAGAAAGAGAGACCAAATAGAATAGCTTCTGTCCTTCCAGTCCCCCAGTCAGGGGACTCTTTGATCATCCTCCATAGTTGCTCAGAGTCCTGTGAGGTGTCTTTGTTACTAGGTCACCTGTCCCTTGCTAAATCAGTTCCTCTGGGAAGGGGCCAGCCTTTTGGCTAAAGTGATTACATTTCAATGGAGAACCATTCAGATTAAACAACCCTCTATTGTCAGCCCTGTATCTGACTGGAGTTTCACTCCAGTAAAGAGGCAACAAAAGGTAAAGAGATGGACATCAGAGGCTGAGGCTTAGTAAAGATACACAGAGAGAGTTCATAATCTCAGACAGAACTGATAATTTTTTGCAGATAGATTCCCCAAATTTTCACAATGCCAAATTCAATCATACTCTAATTCCTCGGAATAGAGTTACATTCATTGCTTTCACTAGAGCTATGGCAATTTACACCAGCTGGAACAGTGGCTGAATAATAGAGTTTTTGCCGCAGTACCACACGTTTGGTTTCTCAGAAAAGTGCTATTTAAAACAGAGAAAACTGGTTGAGTGCCCATGGTTTGAACTGGGGAATACAGTAGAAAAGTAATTAAAAGTCATTAAAATTTCCAAAATCCAATAGAATATCAAACTGCTAAATGCAATTTAAACTACCTGTACCACAAACTATTCTACAATGATAATACTATGATTGTTATTCAGTGGGAAAGAAGTTCACAGTTTTAGAAGTTTTTTTTTTGAGAGAGAGAGAGAGAGAATTCAGACAACGAAGATTAGTTTATCAAATAAATCCAGGAATGAGAGCATGGGTTGTAGTAGCACTTGACAAAAAACATATATTAAAAATAGTATGCACCCAAACTCGAGGGAATTAGGTATTCAGCATGGAAGCCCTGATTCTCCTCTCACTTACACATGTAAATCAGGAGTAACGGCACTGGAGTTAAGGAAGCTGCACCAGTGTAAAACTTCTGAGCAGAATCACACTCATAGTTTACAAATCCTTTTGTCTATGACTCCATGCTTATGTTTAGAGGAAACAAATATTAAATAACTGATTTCTAATTCTCCAAATACTTCCTTATACTAATAAAATAAATTTAATGCAAAAACTATAATCTGAAAAATATTGACAATTTCTCCAAATAATTTTTCTTGACTGTCAGTGGGTGAGATTGCTGTGTTCTAAGAAAGAAAGAAAGAAAGAAAGAAAGAAAGAAAGAAAGAAAGAAAGAAAGAAAGAAAGAAAGAAAGAAAAGTAACCTCCTGAGAGATTTGAGGCAAATTTCAGATAATTTACTATAAAGGAAATTAAAGTAGCATACTCAAAATAGTTGACAGGGCAAAGATTAACACTGTCACTTTACCTATCTCTATTTTTAGAAGATGATGCAATGAAACAGAAGGAAAAGTATTTGGATAAATAAATGAGACACTCTTTATGACAAGCATAATTCTTTTTTACTTATTGAACAAGAATAAAAACTCCAACAGAGTTTGGCAGGAACTACGCAGAAGAAAGCCAAGAGCAAGAGATGAGTTATTTATGTTATGATCAAATCATTTTTCTTGAATGTCTTGCCGTATAAAAGACAGAACATTTTACAATTGAATATTATCCAATTTAAATGTAATTGCTTGCTCATGTGGAGAAGCTACAGCTGAAGTGGATACTAAGAATGTTTTTTTATGAGATCTCAGTAGCAATCCATTAAGAACATAAGAACGACCATACTAGGCCAGATCAAAGGTCCATCTAGCCCAGTATCCTGTCTCCCGACAGTGGCTAATGCTAGGTGCCCCAGAGGGAATGAACAGAACAGGTAATTATCAAATGATCTATGCCCTGTTGCCCATTCCCAGCTTCTGGCAAACAGAGGCTAAGGACCCATCCCTGTCCATCCTGGCTAATAGCCATTAATGGACCTATCTTCCATGAACTTATCTAGTTCTTTCTTGAATGCTGTTATACTCTGGCCTTCACAACATCCTCTGGCAAACAGTTTCATGGGTTGACTATGCTTTGTGTGAAGAAATACTTCTTTTGTTTGTTTTAAACCTGCTGTCTATTAATTTCATTTGGTGACCCCTAGTTCTTCTGTTATGAGAAGGAGTAAATAACACTTCCTTATTTACTTTCTCCACACCAGTCATGATTTTATAGACTTCTATCATATCCTCTGTAGCATCATCATGTAGGTCATCACCCCTACTCCGGCCCTAAAGGGGTTAAAAGCAGCCCTGGAGAGGGCTGCAGTAGGAAAAGGGATTAAGAACCGCTGGGGGAAGCTGACTATGTAGCAGACTACAGGTGTGGCTGGCTTAATCAGGGACCAGCTGACCCTTGTAAGAGGGCTGTGGGCCAGAAGCTGGAGCAGTCTCACTCTATCTCTGGAGTAGGAAGGGCTAGCTGCTTGGGAGCAAGGTACCTAGAGGTGGAGCAGTGCTGGGGAAGGGTAGAGGGAGCTGGTGAGCTCCAGCCTGGTTAAACCCCAGGCTGCAGGCCTGGGTAAAGGCCCAAAATGTACTGGGGCTGCAGAGGGGCAGCCCAAGGAGAGGCAGCTGGTCTGACCTCCTTGCCAATGATGAGTGGCCATGACAGACTGCAGTCTGCCTCAGTGAGTGAGGGCTAGATGACCACTGGCAGTAGCCATTGAGGCAAGGTGGGTGAGAGGGTTGGGGTTTCCCCAGGGAGGGGAGACCCAGAGCCAGGGGGTACTGCTGGGGAAAAATCCCAGGGAAAACAGGCACCAAGGTCTGGGATCGACATGGGGGTCAGCGGGAGCAAGACACTGGCCTGCAGAGGGTGCTCCTTAGGCTGGAGAGCTAATTCCCAAGATGACCAGCAGGAGGTGTTGTACCTGTGAGTCATTGCCTTGCTACATCCCCCACTTAGTCATCTCTTTTCCAAGCTGAAAAGTCTGTCTTATTAAGCTCTCTTCATATAACAGCTGTTTCATACCCCTAATCATGTTTGTTTACCCTTTTCTGAACCTTTTCCAATTCCAATATATCTTTTTTGAGATGGGGTGACCACATTTGCATGCAGTAATCAAGATGTGGGTGTACATTGGCTTTATAGAGATGCAGTATGATATTTTCTGTCTTATTATCTATCCCTTTCTTAATGATTCCCAAATAGAAAAGGAGTACTTGTGGCACCTTAGAGACTAACAAATTTATTAGAGCATAAGCTTTCGTGAGCTACAGCTCACTTCATCAGATGCATTTGGTGGAAAAAACAGAGGAGAGATTTATATACACACACACACACACAGAGAACATGAAACAATGGGTTTATCATACACACTGTAAGGAGAGGTTTCAGAGTAGCAGCCGTGTTAGTCTGTATTCACAAAAAGAAAAAGCAGTACTTGTGGCACCTTAGAGACTAACAAATTTATTAGAGCATAAGCTTTCGTGAGCTACAGCTCACTTCATCGATGCATCCGATGCCACAAGTACTCCTTTTTCTTTTTACTGTAAGGAGAGTGATCACTTAAGATAAGCCATCACCAGCAGCAGGGGGGGAGGGGGGAAGGAGGAAAACCTTTCATGGTGACAAGCAAGGTAGGCTAATTCCAGCAGTTAACAAGAACATCAGAGGTTTCAGAGTAGCAGCCGTGTTAGTCTGTATTCGCAAAAAGAAAAGGAGTACTTGTGGCACCTTAGAGACTAACAAATTTATTAGAGCATAAGCTTTCGTGAGCTACAGCTCACTCTCCTCTGTTTTTTCCACCAAATGCATCCGATGAAGTGAGCTGTAGCTCACGAAAGCTTATGCTCTAATAAATTTGTTAGTCTCTAAGAATATCAGAGGGACAGTGGGGGGTGGGGTGAAGTACTCCTTTTCTTTTTGCGAATACAGACTAACACGGCTGCTACTCTGAAACCTGTCATTAATGATTCCCAACATTCTGTTTGCTTTTTTGACTGCACGTTTCTTCACATTGAGTGGATGTCTTCAGAGAACTATCCATGACTCCAAAATCACTTTCTTGAGTGGTAACAGCTAATTTAGAATCCATCGTTTTATATGTATAGTTGTAAATAGTATGTATATGTATAGGATGGATGTAGAGAACAAGTAGAAGCAAAAACTGCCACACCTTCTCCTTATCCCCCAAATTTGCTATCAATCCACTGAATACAACTGAAAGGCAAAACTATCACTCTGATATTATATAGTATGTGTATTTGACAAAAAACCTTTTTCCCTCCTACCCGCCTCATTTTTTTTACTTCTATTACACAGTTAAATTAAAGGAGGATCTGAGGATCTC
This sequence comes from Dermochelys coriacea, assembly GCF_009764565.3. Taxonomy (NCBI): domain Eukaryota; kingdom Metazoa; phylum Chordata; order Testudines; family Dermochelyidae; genus Dermochelys; species Dermochelys coriacea. Next base: position 104,754,610 of record NC_050068.2, read on the forward strand.
TGAAGAATGTTTTTCAACTTTCCAAGGCCCAAATGTGAAATACAATGTGTGGTAAATATGCAAAATAAATAACACAAATAACTTGTTTGTGTAGGAAACTTAATGGAGGTGGGATTGGCTCCTTTAGTGTATATAACCTTTGTTCTGAAAACCTCTGTTTTCATGTAAATGACTTTTACCAAGTTTACCCAATTGGTGTGGAATGTCGCTAAAATGAATGCAATCCCTTAAAATGCACGAATTTGAAAGATATGTTCAGAGGTTACTTGAACACAGAAGTGATCAAATTCAAAAAGGTCTATCACTTTTATCTTTCTAGAGAAGTTTTAGTCTTCCCAATAGCTGTAAAAATCAAAGCCCACATGGTATGATGCGTAAAGATTCTATTCTTTGTAAAACAATTTAAATAGAACATGCTTATGTTTAGCAGTTAAGAGCTATTTATTCAAAGGAATTTGTTCTTAAACAGGTGATTGTAATACTTGATTTCAAATGTGCTCGTCATACACTTGTTTTTTTTGTTTATTTCACAATTATTACAGCTTTTAAAAAAGCATTGACTGTCTAGATGTGTTTTATATTAAAACATTTTGTTCAGAGATCGGCTTGTTTCCATGTCAATTCCTCCTCTCTGGTATATTTCAGCTTTTCTGAATTTTCCACAATTGAAAATTCAGTAAATAGCAGTGGGGTGGAGGAGGAGGAGGGTTGTTTGTCTGCTGTTCCTATTAAGCTAAGGAACTGAAATTATCAGAAGCAGTAAGAACAATATAGATACTTTTTTCTAGTGTTAGTGCTGTCTCAATGCACAAGCATGCACTAGAGAAAAACAGATAAATCCATCAAGGTGCAAATCGCAATATTTTGTTTTTTCCACTGGAAAAGAATGATGGCATTATACCAAGTGCACGTGTGTGTGTGTATATAAGCCATATATGGGAAGAAATCCTGGATCACTCAAGGCAATACCAACACTCCCAATTACTTAAATGCAGATCAGGATTTAATCCATATAATATATAAATATATATTATGTCTACCTGTATCATGGAGATGTGTGTGTGCATGTATTACACACAGAATAATACTTGCCGATTCATAAACCCCCTGGTTGGATGCAGCATAACCATGTAGGTTCCTGAACTCACTTGGTGCCTAAACTTCTGCTATGTTCACTGAGGTTTCTGCTATGTGCACTACCTCATGCCTAAGCACAAACATAATACTCCAATCAAATCAAGATAAGCTTCTCTAGGGTGACCATAGATTCCATTTTGGCCAGGACAGGCTTTTTTAAGCCCTGTCCTGCCCATCCTGACTTTTGGGGGGGGGGAAGTGGGCATTTGTGCCATTCGCTCTTGCTAACTTGATCAGCTGACAAGAGCAAATGGGATAAATGCCAACTTTTGTCAAAGTAGGGTATGAAGGAATGTGCAGGGGCAGCAAGTTGTGATGTCAACCCCATATGGGTGGGAGGCAGGGCTTGGGTGAGCAGCAACGCCAGCCCCACATGGGGGTAGGGGGCCTTGGGCGAGTGGCTTGGATTTCCAGGATGGGTGTGCACGATTGAGTGTCTGGGCCAGCCCTGCTTGGGGTGCAGGGGAGACTCAGGCTAGTCCCACACAGAGTCCAGTTTTCCCTTTGGGAAATATGGTCACCTTAGCTTTGTCCCACCTACCTTGCCTGTCCCTGATCTAGCTCAGAGCACACCTAACTCCATACAGAATGGCCTGGGGGACAGAGAGAGGAGAACACTGCCCCTCTATGACCTTCAGCCCAGTGGTATGTACAGACTCAGGTTAAATTCCCCTGTCTGCCTGATGAGAAGGGATTTGAACAAGGATCTCACCTCACAGATGAGTTCCACAACCACTGGGCTGTTTTGACATGGGTCTCCCTCAGTCTTTGTTGAAGCCACTCTACTTGGTGTAAAGTAAACATTAATTGAGCCCGAAGAAGAGTTAGAATGACAGCGTTGTCCAGAGTTTAGATCACTCACCTAAGCAGTGGAAGACCCCTGTTCAAATCCTGTCTCCTCATTAGGCTAAGGGGGGAATTGAAAAGGGGACTCCCCAGACCATGTGTAAGTGATCCAGCCTGTGGACTAAAGGTTATAAGGGAAGCAGCTGCTTCCTCCTCCCTGGCAGCCATTTTGTGTGGAGTTAGGCAGGCGCTACACTTGCAGCTGAAGAGCGCTTTGGGTTAAACCAGCCTTTGTAGAGCGCACTAGGGAAAGTGCCGCAGTCTATCCATATTGACAGCTTCAAGTGCACTGGCATGGCCACATTGGCAGCACTTGCAGAGGCATTGGAAGCGGTGCATTATGGGCAGCTATCCCAGCATTCAAGTGGCTGCAATGCACTTTTTCAAATGCGGGGGGTGAGGTAGAGTGTGTTGAGTGTATGTTGGGGGAGAAAGAGAGAGTGGGTTTTTGGAGTACTGAGAGTGTGTCAGCACTCTGTCTTGTAAGTTCTGATTCCCCCCCCCACACACACCACTCACTCAAAGCAAACAGTAAATATTTGTCCGAGCAGATAAGCAGCTGCTGTCTGAAACAGAGCTTTGAAACAGCACTTCTGCATTCCTGCAATGATTTCACAACAAAGAGAAGAGTGACTACTTGGTTTAAGGGGATTATGGGACGCTTCCAGAGGTCAATCACAGCGCAGTAATTCACACTGACCCTGGGGTGTCTCAGCCAATTATCCCTCTTGCCAAGGTGGAGTACCAGGAGTGCTTCAGCCAGGGAGTCAGAGCGCTTTACGTGCTTTGTCAGTGTGGAAGGGAAGTAAGGTAGAGTGCTCTGGGTTGCTTTATTGCCATATAAAGTGCAAGTGTAGCCAAGCCCTTAGTTATCCAAAATGCCTGGTTCCAGGAGAGGGGTTCCCAGCTGTGGATCACAAGCAGACAGTGGTGCCCAAATCCAGGCTTCAGGGAGGTGCTTAATCCTATGAGGGGGCAGGGATACATCCCTCCTATTGTCTTAGATAATTGGCTACCTTAGGTGGCTCCCTACCTAGGGTTCTGGCTTTTGTCTCCTATTCTCAAGCGCCTATCTCTTCCCATGTATAGTATAAAGAGCCTAGACAACTAATTCAGGCTTTCTGGATTCCAGTGATTTTTCAAAGGCACCTAAATGTTAGGTGTTGCAGTGATCAGTGTCACAAGGACCTTTTGTGGATCCGGGCCAGGGTTGCTTTCTACTATTTTTACTCTGAATGGTCCCTTCCCTCTGCTGACTGATTCTTGGTTACAATGTCCTGCCTCAGTATCTTTACTGCTATTGCTCTTCCTGTTCCTCTTTTTTCCTCCATAACTCTTCTCCACACCTCTTTCCATTTTTTCTCTTCAATACCTCCCTCTCCCTCCCTTTGTTTCCATATAGCCATTCTATAGTAAGGCCCTCCCCAAAAAAGAAAAAAAAAATCAGAGATCCCTTTCTCCAAATTGTGGAACTAACAATGTTTGCAAGCTATCAGACTGTTCACTTTGCTTATACATTCTATTTGTAGAACTAGGTTTGGGGTTCAATCTTGGAAGGGGTTAAGTGCCCACCATTCCCACTTAAAGGAGAGTATGAAGGTACTCTTTACCTTACATACCTTTTCAGCAGCACCTTGCAGGATTGAGTCTTTAACTTTTCATAGTAAAACATCAATAGTGTTAAAATACCCCGGAACATATGTAATCCCTTATAATAGCTCATTATTATGTTTCTTGCATATGGAATACTTCCACATACTCTATAATATTTCATTTAATTTACTTCAATTAATTCAGCATTAAAACGTAAAGGCTGTTAGTAGTTTAATTGTATTTTCTTATACAAGGAAACAAGATAAATCCCACAACTGCTCTCCACATAACATTGATTTTGGCATTAAAGGTTATACCACAAGGGCAGTCTATGGAAGCCCTTGTTGGTATCACTCCAAAAGTCTCAATGGCTCTTTCATCTTGATATCAACAATATCTTTGAAGAAAGTTTGTATTTACAAGATTACCAAGGGAAATTGTATGTGAGTCAGGAGATTGCACTGGAATTATAATTGTGATGCCATGTACTTAACTGGGATCAGCAGTGCAAAGTTATTTTTTATTAAAAATAAGTTAAACAAGAAAATATAATACAGGCAATAAGGACCGTGAGCTTGTTTTCAGAGAGCAAACAATCTTAGACAAATCTGCTGAAAAATTGTAAATACGGTATACATTTATATTACATTGGAGGGTAATGTATGGGACTGAAGTTGGGGAGGAGGATTCTTATGCAACACAGGGGATACCAAACTTCTCATATCCACAAATATATCTACATTCAATTTTCATCAGAAATTGTTTGTGTGAATTCCAATTCCTACAAAGGAGTTTAACATTAACATTCTGAGGTCATGATATATGGATCTTTAATGCCTGTTGGTTGGCTTGCTACATTATCATGTGTGGAAAAGTTAACCGTGATAATGCTACAATTTCTTGCCAACATGTCATTAGTAAGGGGGTTAGTAGGAATATTTCACTCCAATTATCATTCCAGCTGCTTGTCAATGTCAGTTGCTTTAACACAGCTGAGTCTTAGACTAAACTCTCAGATGTAATGAGATGATTATTTCTAGGTGGATGAACCAGTCATTGATTGTAGGGAAAACACCAAATAATGTGAATTCTGTTTATTCTTTTATTAAGAAAAAATATCTCTTTAAGTATGTAATGTGTATAAATATGGGGTTCCATAGTTGTTTGACATCATATATTTGAAATAGACATGACATTTGAATTATGAAATAGACAAGACAATATCATAAAAATTATTTCCAGTTAATTCAGCAGTAGAGAATGAGAGGAAAACATGGCAGTGTTCCTTAAAAAACCCACCTCTCTCTATAATCTATTCTGTTACTATAGCACTGCATCACAACCTATGGTCCTTAAAGGAATATGCTAAACCTGCTAATGCACTTATGGCTTCAACCTCCAGAAACATGTTTGCTATGAATAGTTGCTTAATTTATTTTAATACATCATAAAAATAAAGTGGAGGCAAGTAAAATAACAAAGCACCAAATGTAGTTAGTCATTGGTAAAATATGTTCTACTATATATAGTATAAGACGTTTGTTTCCAACACTTTGGCTCAACTGTATGATACTTTAAGGAAAACATATTAAAGAGATATTGCCTTCTGTGTGAATATCTAGATTAGTAACCTGAAAGGCAGATATTGACAGAGGTGAAGTCAAGATCAATATTCACCTCATGCAACAATAGTTCCACATATTTATTAAAACAAGAAAGTGTGTATGTATTATTACAGATATGTATTGTTACAAGGCTAGAATTTCATCTAAATTGAACTCTTCCTTCATCCCCGAGCCCTTTTTTAATTAGCGTTCCAGAGAGAATGTGAAGTTAGAAATTGAGAAACAAAACCCAACAACAACAACCACACTCTGGAGATGAATAATAGTTTTATCAGAAATCACCATAACCCGTTAGAATATATTTCTTTGCAAATGTGACCTAATGGGTAAAATTATTATGAACTTTAACATTAGTGATCTCTGAGAAGCAATGGTCTTTACTAATTCATTACATATTTTTCCAATCAGACATTCCAGAATTTTACTCATATGAGTAAACATAATTTAGACTATGTGCCTATATTACTTTTAAGAAAAAATGAAGTTAGTTCAGTTAAAATCTATGGATTTTAATTGATTTAGGTCCTATTTTCACAGCTCTTGCTGTAGCACACCTTAAACTTGTTTGAGAGTCGAGTTATATTTTAACATAGTTTAGACATCATTACATTGTCATAACCTGTGTTCAAGGATTCTGACAGCTTAGAGAAGAGTTTCTGAATCCCTATCCATACGAGCTCCCCAAACTGTATTAGGATCTGATGCAGTGATGATCAAATTGAAGCCAGGTGAGGTTGAACTGGTTTTATATATATAGATATATATAGATATATATACATATAAGGAGTGAAAAAGCTGCTATTCTTTTATGGGTTTCCTTGAAGTAGTAACTAATACAACCATGAGCTTAAAAAAAACAGGGATAGAGGTAAGAAAAATGAAGGGGAGTTTATCAATTATATTGAGGGAAGAACTTCTTTAGACATTGCCATCAAGTGATATAGTGTGAAGAGGGGTTTCCAAATTAGTGCCAAAGAATTTGGCTCTATTCTGCTTCTTTGTTTTGTGTTATGTTTTTGTATGAAGTAATTTCATTAAACTACTCAGGAAATATTAGCTTCACCATACACTGTCATTTATTATAATACTCTGGGTCACTCTGCTAAAGAAGTCTACTAACAATTAATGTGTGTGGTCTTCCCTAGAGGTAAGAAACTTAAATATGGAATTACTGTCTAAGAATATAAAGGATTCTTATTTCAAGATTTAGGAGGATGCCACTAACATCACAGATTTTAAAAAAAATCTATTTTTTTAATCCAAAAGTGCAAATAATTTTTGGAAATAACTTGCAAATCTCCCACAGTTAAGTCTAGCAGTATGAAGATGAATGACATCTGTGATAAAGTGAAGGAGCAAATTATTAATTAATATTGCTATAAACTGTGTGAAATTTGTTATGGAATGAATTAAAACCTCATTGAGATTGATAGGTATGAACTCACTCTTCATTTAACATAACTGTAAGATAAGCCCCCACCTAAGACAAAAGGAATATGTGAACTCACCTAGGAACTTTTGCTGAGTATTGTTTATTTTTGGGTGGGGGGGTGGGAGGAAGGCACAACAGACACAAACTGGGATAGACGAGAGACAGACAGGAGCAGCTGAAAGCATGGTATCTGGAAGAAAACTGGGGAGAGGTTTCTGGGTCATGGGTGAAAGCTGAAAATCATGTTCTTGGTGCTATGAGTGAAAAAGCTGTTTCCTGCTGCATGATTCCTTCTGCATTTAAAAAAACAGGACTTTATACATTGTAAATAGACAAAACTATAGTCAGGTATAATTTTGATTATCACCAGTTTTTTCACCCAGCTGGAACATCCCCAGAACCCCATACTTTGACTAGCCACTTAGGTTGAAAAGTGGCAACATTATTAACAGTTATAGCATTTAGAGCTCTCGGCCAGCTTGGGGCTGCATTGGTTAGGCACCTTATGAGCATGAAACAGGAAATGACAAGCATTGCCATAAAAAGCTTAAGATCTATTGGACAAGACATATCAGGTGAATGAGACAAACGTGGGTGGGAGAAGTGGAAAGTGGTAGAGGGATTGAATGAAAGAAAGGGCAGGGTAACAAAAGCAATAGGATGTTTAAGCACAGACTAGCTGTATGGTCAATTTTTAGTCAGTTGGACACAATCACAATCTGCCTAGCCCTTATCAGATGGAAGTTTTCAGTAGATATTACAATGAGGTGATTTTTAAGGAGTGTCTGGAAGGAGGATAAACTGGTGGCTTTATGGAGCTTTTCCCATGCAGAAGAGTTAGCAAGGGACAAAGTGTGAAGGTGCTTGTGGAAGAAGCAGACAAGCAGGACAATTAAGACTGCAGGCAGAGGAGAAGTGATTATTAACATCAAGAGAAAGTAACAGGAGAAAAAGAGAAGAAAGGTCTAAACTGTGGAAGCTTTTAGGATGATGACAATAAATGTTTGTTAATACAGTGGAAGAGTAGGAGCCAACAAAAATACTTAGGTCCTGATCTAGCAAAGCATTTGGGTACATACTTAGCTTTAAGTATATGAGGAATTCCATTGGAATTAATGAAACTACTCATGTGCTTTAAGTTAAGCAAGTGCTTTTCTGGATCAGAGCCTTAGAGTATGTCTACCCTAGAAGCACTACAGCAGCACAGCTGCAGCTTTACCTTTGTAGAGTAGACATTAGGTACAGTGATGAAAGGGTTTTTTTTTTTCCTGTCATTGTAGTAAATCCATTCCCTTGTGAGGCCGTAGCTAGGTTGATGGAAGAATGTTTGTCAACCTAGTGGTGTCCCACTGGAGCTTAGGTTGATTTAACTACATCTCTCAGGGGGTTGACTTTTTTTATACCTTTGAGCAAAATAGCTAGCTGAACCTAAGTTTTAGGTGCAGACCAGGGCTTAGAGAGGAATGGTGTAGTCAGAGATGATCAGGAATGAGGGCAAGGTTGCAAGCATCAAAGCCAGAGAGGAGAACACAGATATCCGTACTATTGTGCATCCCAGCCATATAGTTTTCTCCTGTGACAGTTTAGTAGTCAAGTAATTCAATATTCAAGTTATTTTCCTAATTCCTTTCAACAGTGCTCTAAAGTAGATAAATATCCTGTTCTAAGAGATTTGAAAATTCCTGATGCAACATGTTCACTTTTTCCTTACTCTTGACAGGTAATAATAGAATCAGTCAGTCTCTAGAGTGGTACTATTTGAAACGTACTATACACGTAAACACACCTTTTTTTTTTCTTAACTTCAAGTATGTGAAAAAATGTGTGGGTTTGTGCATTATTTAATGACATTTTAAAAGGTTGAAAAAGGTAGTAATTTGCTTTGATGTCTTTATTACCTCATTTTGACCACACAAATTCCTTTCCTTCCCCCCACCCTTAAATAGTAACTGTAAATAAGAGAGTGGCAGCTTATGGCAGAAGATTCTGTTTGTGATTTTTATACTGTCACCAAAGACTGGATCGTCCAGTCCCCTAAGGTAATGTTGTGCTTTGTACGCCTATGCAACACACAGTGGCCTTTGCTTGGCCAAAGATTCAAGCAGAGAATTCTTCTTGTGCAGTGAGCTGCTTTGTTGATTTAGAATAGGTGGAAGTGGGAGATCTGCCTCCCATGCCATTTATCCCCATATTCCTGTGTACACACAGAAGAGGGAGCATATCGGGGCAGGAGTAGGTGTTGCAGAATTGAACTCTACTATACCCAGTCCTACTCTGGCAAAAGGGACTTTTCATGAGAAGCCTAAATTAGAGCAGGAGTCCTTTGAATCATGGAGCTGTGAGTGGTTCCCGACAGGCACCATTCTCCATTAAATTCTAACATTGTAGAGAAAGATCACGGAGTGAGGATTCCTCATGCAGTAGAGAATTGGGGCCTAAGTATAATAACGTCCTTGGTTGCTTCACTGTTTGTAGCAAGTAGGTGTTACAAACTGAGATGGAGGGCCTAGCCACAAAATGCCTTGTTTCTTTATAAAACTTTATTATTAGGGAAGTTTACTCCTCCTTGTTAATGATTTAATAACAACTCATTTAAATTATTGGCCATTTTGTTCCAAAGGAATTTTCTGGAGTATTTCCTTTAATTTGTTTAGAAGAGAAGAGGCAAATAGGTTATAATTTTTATGCCAGACAGTGATCATTTTGATGTAATCAAGTTGCCTACTGTTCCCTACAACGGTAGGTTTGAAGTGTAGTTGCACCGTCTGAAGCTATTATAATTGGGAGGCTTTTGGCAAGTGAAACAGAACCACTAACGCAGGAACCTATTCCTGAAACAAAGCCCATTGCCAACTGTGTCCACATATCTATTCAGGGGATAGTATCATAGGGCCTTCTAGTAGCTAGGGATGGCTATATGACTGATTTCAGGACCGCATGCTCTACTCATAAAGGGCCCTGAATAATCAGGTTCTGTGTGGGTGTGGTTGAATTTTTCCTTCTGTCCAGATATAAACCAGCAAGTGCAGTGCTGTGCAAAAATAAAAGATAACAGGGAAAGCAGTTAAGCCATACTTTTTCAAACACCAAGTCAGAGCTAAATGATTTGGCTATTCTATTGCTGATTTATCTGAAATGGTTTGTTCCTCCAAAATGAGTTTTAACTGATTAAGACCTTGGAGGTGGAGGAGTAACAGAAACATTTGCTATCTGGGAGAAGAATTAAAATAGAGTGGAATCAAAGATAGGGTGGCTAGTAGACTAGCACTATTCCTTTCCCTCCACAAAAAAAGAGAGCGTGGGCAACCTCGCTTCAGCTGGAGTGCATCTAGAATGTATGTTATGATATTCCCAGGAAGGTGAGGCTGGATCACAGATCCCCTAAATGTCTCATATGGGAATGGAGGAACTGGGATAAGCAGCTGAAAGTCCCCTGAGTCAGAGTGAGTAGAATCTGCAGATGAACTGAGATGAATCAGGAGGTTGCCCTACCTGCAATTCAAATGATATTATAAAGGACTGGTTGAGACATGCCCATCCTCTTGTTCACAAATGATGTACCATAAACAGGTTGTGAAGTTAAACATTTGTTGGTTCCCTTCCTCCCTAAAAAGGAATTGAAGACTACAATATGATAAAAAGGAATTAACCAACGTAATGGAAGCAAGGGAGAGAGAATTAATAATTAAGAGACTGAAAAGTAATTTAGCTGAAGAGGGAAAACATAGGCATAGGGAAGTTAAATGAGCCAAAGGGAAAGAGCTACAGACAAATAACCAGTTGGATTTAAATAAGGAAACAACCTTTCAAGTAATTAGAAGCTTTTCATGTTTATAGTCTTCAGTTGAGGAAGGGAAGAACAAGAGAAAAGAAACGAATTCAGCAAAATTAGGCACCTTTGATGGGTAGAATTCCTATTGGACGCACAAATATATTTTATTTCCATTTGACCTGGTTGCAGTAAAGATAACTATTGGAGGTTTACTTTCATTGGATATTGTTTTGGAAGGAAAAACTGTGAAGAGGGAAAGACGATGTGTGCCATGGGACAAGATGTGAACTGTTCAGTGGTAGGAAGGATAAAGTATCTTTGATTGCACAGAAATGGTAGACAGCACAGTGACATAGTCATTCCCAGTTCTAAAATCTGACCACTTCAGATTTCCATCTGACATCCAGCAGATTCCAAATTGGATTATTACTGTATAAGCTTGCCTAGTGTTTTAATTTTTTTAAAAAAAATCTCTGATAGTGATGACCAACTGCATAACTCTGATATGGAAAAGTAAGGCACTTGTGCAGCATACAGATAGCCATATAATGTGTTGACTTGCCAAGTTTCCTAAAGAAGCCAAAGGCTTTTAACAAAATAAGTTCCACCATATTCTTAATTGGTTCTGAATGATCCAGGAAATCTTGTCCTTCCAATCATCTGATTTCTTCTATCTGAAGATTTCATGCTATAGGTTTTTTATTTTTAGTATCACACCACTGATTCACCTAATAGTTCTGTATAGTAATAAATTAAAAACCATGACATCCAATTAAGTGTTCTGCAGAAACTGCTGAAGAGAGGAAGCTCGTAGTTTAAATATGGAAGGCAGTACTCAATAAGACATGAATGGATATGAAATCCTATTTAATTCAGTAATTGTTTTGAAGTTTCCTTGACAATACAGGCTGCGATTCTTAGGATGATTCTGAACCAAGCTTCCCACTCATGTAGGGACATGAGGAGGTACAATCCAGAAAACTCACCAAACATCAGACCCCTTCATCGGTGGAGTGATATTGCAGTAATTCTGCCTCAGTTTTCCCTGCCAGACAGATGTTTAGTCCAATGATGATCAGACTCTTCTCATGATTCCAGCTCTCTGGCCAGGTCCTTCATAATCAGGCCCTTCCTGGGGTAATAAAGGGTCTCACAGTCAAAAGTTCATCAGCCCCAGCCTGGGCTCTACAGTTTTTGACCTTCTTCCTCAAGGAGGCTTTCCTATTCCCCTTTCTGGGGATGGTAGAGGAGTCTAAACCTGCCCTCTACTCTGTATTCCAGCCCAGGGAGCTCTGTGTCTAAGCAGCTAAGGCAGGGTTGGGCAAACTACGGCTTGCAGGCTGAATCCAGCCTGTGAGCTGTTTTAATCCAGCCCTGGATCTCCCTCTGGGATCGGGGTCTGGGGCTTGCCCTGCTTTGACATTACAGCTGGAGAGCAGGATCGGGGGCTGCTCCACGCTGCTCCTGGAACAGCGGCATGGGCCCCCACTCCAGCTCCTATGCGTAGGGGCAGCCAGGGGGCTTTTCTCTGCACGCTGTACCTGCTCCAAGCACTGACCCCGCTCCTCCCATTGGCTGGGAACCTCAGACAATGGGAGCTACAGGGGTGGTGCCTGCGGACGGGGCAGCATGCAGAGCTGCCTGGCTGCGTCTCCACATAGGAACTGGAGAAGGAACATGCTACTGCTTCTGGGAGCCACTTGAGGTAAGCACCCCCGGAGCCTGTACCCTGAGCCTCCCCCCATGCCCCAACCCCCTGCTCCAGCCCTGATCCCCTCCTGCTCTCTAAACCCTTCGATTCTAGCCTGGAGCACCCTCCTGCACCCCAAACCCCTCATCCCCAGCCCCACCCCAGAGCCCTCACCCGCAGCTGAACCACTACTGAGTGAGTAGAGGGCGATATGATTATCTATACTGCATGGGCCAGGCACAGAATACAGCCCCAATCTGGAGCAGGGAAGGAATCCTGCTAAGCACTAGAGTTTATCATAAACTGGGATTTCCATGGCAGGGAAAATGTTGGTATTTATTTTTATTTATTAATTTAGGTTCTGAATCAGAACCAAGAGTCAACATTACAAAGTTTCTCACAGAATAAAAGCTTTAAAAAAAATCAAGTCAGGACCATTGCACAATTTTGTTTTGATAATGTCAGAGCATGAGAATGTAATACTAATATATATAATAGTATACGTTGTTTATACAGTAAAAGCTTTGTTATCCTGCATGTTGGGGAAATGGAGGGTGCCAGTTAGTCAAAAATTCCAATTAACTAAGTTATACTTACTAAAGAATACCAATTTTCAAAGAATTGGAATACAATAAAATGAATAAATATTCCTATTCTTTCCCTTTTCAAGATGTGTACAAATATCTATTTTCTGTTTTAATGCCAACACAACTCTCTTGTACTTCTTTTCTTTGCTTTTCACTGGTATTTTGGATGCCATAATAGTCGGTTGGCATTTAATATTTTACAATAAACACAGGACAATACACTGAGTAATAAGCCGACTGATCATAACGGCGGATACAAACAGAAAGAACAGCATTCGGCTCTTCTTGGCTAAGTCGAGCGTAGTCGGGACCCGAATAGCTTCAGCATTGATTCTGGTTAGCTTTGGCATCGGTCCCAGTTACTAGATTGAAGATTTGTATTGGGAGATATCAGAAAGCCAGTTTCTAGAGCTTTCCGGTTGGTAAAGTGCCGGGTAACACATCTTTTACTGTATAAAGCTGTTTGGCAGGATCCATCTTTTTGTTCTGTGTTGTATAATGCCTAGCACACTAGGGTCCTGGTCCATGACTGGGGCTCCTAGGAGCTATGGTAATACAAACATAAAACAAAAAATTAATATTTAATATTAGAATCAAATTAAATGAATCGATGTAAGAATGTTGAATCAAAAAACTGATTTCTTGAAACAAAACTGAAATCATTTAAAAAAATCAGAATTGACATATTCCTGCTAAATGTTTAGATTTTGATAAAACTGCATTGTGTGACAGAAAATTGTTTCATGGAAAAAATTTTGACTGGCTCTCCTATGCACCACCCCCGGGTTTGGATAGATTTTTTTTTTTACCTCTGTAGCCATCAACTTTCTCTTTGAAAGAAGTGGTAGAAAGAGAAGAGGCAGCAAGGGAATAAGCTTTCAACCACACGTCATACCTGAATAGTCAAGGTCAAGTCAAAGACAGTACTAAAAACAGTGAGTGAAAGCTGTGCACTGTAGCTTTCACTGTTGTAGCTTAGCCTGTGTGTTCTCTGTCAGAGACACGTGTCTTAATCTGTGTTGTATTGTCATGTCAATACAATTATATGAGACACAAGAGGTGGCTTACACACTATGAAAGAAATGTCAACAGAACTTTCCTGGCAGCATTCAAGTTTAAAAGGGGACCAACTCTAGATTAGAGACTAACAAATTTATTAGAGCATAAGCTTTCGTGAGCTACAGCTCATTTGAGCTGTAGCTCACGAAAGCTTATGCTCTAATAAATTTGTTAGTCTCTAAGGTGCCACAAGTACTCCTTTTCTTTTTGCGAATACAGACTAACACATCTGCTACTCTGAAACCTGTCAACTCTAGATTGTATCAGTGAGAATTGGACATAATCCCAGAAATACATGGTTTTGCACCAACAAGTCGTGAGAAGGAGAATGACAAGTTGTCTACATTCACTGATGCTGTGTTTTGCTTTAGCAAAGATAAATTAGAAGAATTATTGGAAGTACTTTTCTTTTAGTAAGTCACCATGTAGCTATGCCACCTCAGGCGTTTATCTCTTTAGCACTAGCAAGCGAGGCAGGTTTTGACTGGTTCAGTACTTATCAGACCTCCAATGACACCTAGGTGATAGAGGAGGTAGTGGTAATAATACAAGTAGCTGAAGAAATACATTAAATATATAAAAGCACTGTAAAACAATCTAAACTCAAGTATAGCATAAATGGTGTTGTATTGCTAGCAGTTTTGGATTTTTTTGTTTGTTTGTTTTTTGATGGGACATAAAAGAGCTACTGAAAATCTGTGGTTATTACAAATACTGTGGCATGCAAGTATAGAAGTGTAAATGGGTAATTATATTCAGCTTACATTTCCCCTGTAGTTTTGTTTATATACAGTATTTTTACTTCTTCCCTTCCCAATAACATTATTGGGGGCTGTTAAACCATTGCTATATGTTAGCCCTGAGACAGCTGCATTTCAGCAATAGATAGATAAGCTCTAATGTATGTTATACTTGGAAATTGCTTTGTGATTAAAGATGCTATAAACTGAATTTCCAATCAATTATCACTAAGTCTGCCTATTTAGAGCTGTTATTTAGGAAGTGCTGACAGTGCATCCTTGAAGTAGCCTTTCATATCTAAAGACTCTGGGACAAATTCAGTGTTCAGTGTAAGCAAAGGTGAATTTGGGCTGATATGTTTAAATTCTAGATGGTCATTTCCAAAGGTATTTGGTGGGCACAAGTCCACATCGCAGACCTATGCCCCAGCTTGACATGATCTCAGTGACCTTGAAGAGGAATAGTATGAATGCTTAGGTCAGAAGTGAGGTGCAAACCTGGAAATGCCTGCTTGAATTATGCTTGGCTCTAGTAAGCAGTATTAATTCTTCATTTTCATGAGCACTAAATTTACATAAATTGTTTTGTTATTTTAACATTTCAAAATAAAGGCACGATGTAACAGCCCATTTCTAGAATCTGCCAGACTGAAACTATACCCACTTGGCTTTAAAATAAGATTCCAAGAAACCTCAAAATTGACTCCAGTTTAGCCCTAAAAGTGGATGCAATTTATCTAACCCTTTTCCTTTTCCTTACAGCGTGAAATATGAATCATGGGTTTCATTGTATTACACTTGGAAAGGAAAAGCTGTTGCAAGATTGAGAAAATAATTATGTAAATAACTGTCGGCTTCAAAGAAAGAGTAATAGTGGAAATGCTGCATCACATTAGACAGTTGATATATTTAATGTTAACCTCTGCAGATTTATGTAATATTTCACATATAGTAGAATGGTTGTGGAAAGCATCCTAATAGCAGAACAAATATTGCCGAAAATGTGTGTGGTTGAGTCTTTTTTAAAAAATGGTAACCAACTAGTAAGTGGATCCACTGCATCAACTTCTCTGGTGGTGTAAATCAGAGCAACCAGTGACATAAAAGGAGCTGTACAAATGTACAGCAGCAGAGGATTTGACCCCATCTAAATTGTGCAGCAAAGCAGCCACTTTTCAAATTTGCATAGATTTCAAGAGAAGCCCTAATGTCTAATCTCGCCCACACCCCCACATTATTTTCCCTTAGTTTTCCCATTCTTCCAGTGGGACAAATGACCTTTTGTTGTCCTATGGAACACAACCTCTCTTTCCCTTGGCAACCAAGTGGCTCAATGTTCCTAGCTATCTGACTGACAAAATTGGGAATAAGCATTCTGCTACTTCTGCCTGAGTTTACCCAGAGCCAGTGGAAGAAAAGGAGAGTGAGTTAAGCAGCTGTCAGTATGTTTTCTCCCGATCTACACAGTGAGAAGAGGAGGGAAATAATATATAGGACTATGATGGAGTGTCTGCCATGCACAAGGCCAGACTAGGTAAAAGGGTCAATTAACCCTGTGACAGGGAGAGTCAGGGCTGATAAGGCTAATGGCTGATGGAGGCCAGCTGTGGGAGGAGCTGGAATAGGCAGACTGAAGAGCTACAAAGGGATCTCACAAAATTGGGTGACTGGGCAACAAAATGGCAGATGAAATTCAATGTTGATAAATGCAAATTGATGCACTGAGAAAACATAAGCCCAACTATACATACATATACATATACATATACATACATACATATACATATAAAAAATGATGAGGTCTAAATTAGCTATTACCTCTCAAGAGAGAGATCTTGGAGTCATTGTGGATAGTTCTCTGAAAACATCCGCTCAATGTGCAGCAGCAGTCAAAAAAGCTAACTTTGTTGGGAATCAGTAGGAAAGGGCTAGATAATAAGACAGAAAATATCATATTGCCTCTAAATAAATTCTTGGTACGCCCGCATCTTAAATACTGCATACAGATGTGGTCGCCCCATCTAAAAAAAGATTTATTGGAATTGGAAAAGGTTCAGAAAAGGGCAACAAAAATTATTAGGGATATGGAGCAGCTTCCATCAGAGGAGAGAATAATAAGATTGGGACTTTTCAACTTGGAAAAAGGGGGCATATGATAGAGGTCTATAAAATCATGACTGGTGTGGAGAAAGTAAATAAGGAAGTATAATTTATTCCTTCTCATAACACAAGAACTAGGGGGTCACCAAATGAAATTAATAGGCAGCATGTTTAAAACAAATGGGGGCTTCAGACTGCTTGATAGCTAATCCTCAGATGAGCCACAATATAAAGTTAGGTTGCTAGTGTCAGCAGTTAAGGCCTCCCAACATAAGAAGGCCTAGAAGAGAAAACCACAGGAATGATGAAGTAGAAGATGTGGACCATTGGACTGGAGCTGATTAAGGTGACATAGCCAATAGACCTGGATAACACCAGTAGAGTGGGACCTATTGCACCTATGTATTTCTATCGTGCTGCCAGTGTACCAAGCACTTTTCAGACCGGTACTGTCTGAAGACAGGACTAGAGATCCAGAGAACTATAAGGGGACACAGACCATGTTAGTGTTTTAAAAATAACCCAGAAAGTACTTCTATTCCTCACCCAGATCACCTTGCTATATTTGTACTGGCTTAGCCTGTTTAAATATGAATTACTGCTGAGATTTTTGTTCCTTTTCAAAGTGACTCAGAAATTAACATCCACTGCAACATGTTCACCTCCCAGCATAAAAAAGAGAAGTCAGTATTTTTTTTACATTGCATTTATTCTGTATTAAAGAATGGATTCACAATAAATGGACTGTAACTAGAACAAAGGATCTCCTTCTGTAATTTTATTTACAGTCATCTAGTAATGAAGATGATGTCATGCAAACCAAAAGGCCCAGGGCAACTAAAATGATTACTAGCAAAAATATATATTGAGATAGTAGCCCAAATTCTGACCACAGGACACCTGCTGTAATCACACTTTTATAAAATGCTGCCAGTTGAGGTGGATGGAATTGACAATTAACACCTTCCAAGGACTACTATAACTCCAAAGTTGTGATACCCTAATTATATATTCAGAGGTGTGTCCTATCCTCAGAGTAACTCACTGCTGTTTAGTTTTAATAGATTACCAAAGCAAGTAACCAGACATGCATTTTTGTATCCTTTAGCTCCCTGACATCATAGGTGCTGGAACTAGAGCTGCTGGAGATACTGCCACAATCCCTAGCTTTAAGTGGTTTCCATCATATTAGAGGGTTTACAGTTTGGTTCAATGGTTCTCAGCACCCCCACTATACAAATTGTTCCAGCACCCATGTCTGAATAAACAAATGCAAATTGTTATCGTCCTGAATGCGCTGGGCAAAGGGAGCTGGGAAACGGTTCTGCTCCCACGGTACCATCTTAGAAGTTGACTATACATGGGCAGCAACAGAGAATTCTTCAGCTTCCTAGAAGAAATGTCTCAGTCCCTAATGAGCCAATGTTAGGGAATCTCCATGAGTTTTCCAGTTACCAACACTATAGCGATCAATCCACCCTACTCAGTTACAGGTAAGTGAAGCCAGGACAAGTTCTGGTGCACTGACTGGGATATGGGTATTTCCTGTCCTGAGAGGAAGTGGCTCTTCTTGACGACCTCTGGAGGACTTGCAGCAGGGAAGGAGAAACCACCATGCCAAAGGTGAGCATCTTGCTTTGAAACAGAAGATAGAAGTTTCTTGGAGAAAGAAGGGTAACATTTTCAAAGATACCTAAGTAATTTAGGAGTTTAAGTATTGTCTACATGAACAATTAGATCTTGGCAAGCTGGGGTGTGAGTCTACCATACGTTAGCCTGCTACTGTCTAATTGTCCATGTACACCATGCTGACACTCTTTAACAATTCATTAATGTGCTTTGAATGGTTTCAAATAGGACTCAATCAAAGAGCTCTGATTAACTGTTAACATGCATCAGCAGGATGCACATGAACAATAGATCTCTCGGATAGATTCAGACCCCAGTTTACCATGATCTAATTATTCATGTAGACAAGTCCCAAGTTTCATTGAAAATCAATGGAGCTTAGACTCCAAAGTGCCTAAGTTGTTTTTAAAAACGGGACTTAGACACATGTAAAAATATTACCCTTATCTGCAAAAACAGCATCAGCCTGTTATTCCTTATTACATTAAAGGAAAAGCCCACTGATTTATATCTAAACTTTGAATAGGTGAATGTATACTCAGTGTATAACAGATCATGTGAAACCTTTGGTTAAAAAGAAATAAATCAAAGGGTTGGATAGTTTAGATTTTCCTATTTATAAAGACCTGGATAACTTCCCCAAGGCCAGCTGTCTTTCTCTTGCTGCAAATTTGCTGTTATTTGGGAGCTCAGCAAGACTGCGATTGGGCCCTGATCTAAAACCTAGCAAAGTCAATGGAAAGCCTCCCATTGATTTCAGTGGGCTTTGAATCAAGCGATAGCAGATATTGGGAGTTCCAAAGGAGTAGAATTGTATCAGTGCAACCCCAGGTTGAGAAATGACAGCCTTGTGTTTAAAGCGTTGGACTGACACTCAGGAGATCTGCTCAGATTCCCATCTCTTCCATAGACTTCCTATGTGTCCCTGAGTGTGTAGCTTTAATCTCTCTGTGCTGCAGTTTCCCCATCTGTAAAATGGGGATAACATTTCTTTTCTCCCACCTTTTGTCTGTCTTGTCTATTTAGACTGTAAATTCTGAGTAAGAGACAGTGCATGTGTTTACATGGTGCCTAGTACTGTTTTCACTTCAAGGGTCTAGTTGTTACTATAATATGAATAACTACTAACAGGAGAGAGAACCAACCTTCAGTTGGAGATTTGACAATGAGGGAATTTGGAATGCTGTGGTTTCAATGTATTCTAAAATAGATTGTTTTTTGTCGAATACACAAATAGTAAAGATATTTTGAGAAATACTATGGCAATATTATTATTTATGTAGTACCCAAGGCTCTGACATTACTCCATCAAGGCTACTATTTCATGAAAAATATGTCAATGGGTATTTCTGCTAACAAACAAGATATAAATAGAACATGAAAGCAAAGATTAAAGTTCTATCATGTCTGTTACCTCAGACTAGTTCCCAGAAACCATTTGTTACCATACCCTTCCTTAATCCTAAGAAAACACTCTTATTCCTCCTTGGAATAGAATGTACGTGCCTTAAATTATAACTATTTGCCTGAGAGATGTGCTTTTTTGTTTTGTTTTATAAACTGTACAAAGCTAACAATAGTTTTGTTTTTGACTCTTACATTGATAACATTACAACGAAAGTGCCGCAACAGTTATCATTTAAATAGAATGGAGCAGGTATTTCTTCAAATGGTTTCCACGAAAATAGACATTCCCATGATATATTCTTACCCTGAGTTTATATCAGGTTTTAGGGTTTTTTTCATTTTTCTCTTTGTGGGCTTTCAAAGAATACAGGATGAATAGCAGAAGAGTACTTTATTGTATTCACAGAATAGATACAGCACAGGCAGTAGCAATGGAAGCTGTCCAACACTATTAACATGCCTGAAGCCTGATATTGAAGGAAGCACCTCTCAGGTAAGAGGTGGTAGTTCAGAAACTTATTTTGTGGCCCAGACATGTTCAGAGTAGCTATTTTATAGGATTTAATTTTATTTTTGTGTACCTCCGAGAGTTCTAATTTTGCTAAAGGGGACAGTAACCATTTAAGTTGTCAGCTGAGATCAGGACTACAGTGCATGCATGTCAGTGGGGTAATTATGTTGAAAACAGTGAGTTACTCTGTATGAAGTTGCAGGTACAGAATACACTCACACGTAGCTTAAGCTGCTTCATTGTCAGTCACTAGAATGATTGGAAATGTAGACATTTACCATACAAGATACATTTGAGCCACGCCTGTTAAATAAGAGTTGTTCTGTATTCTTGCAGCATATATTAGATAAATTATGGAAAATATCAACAATGTACACTTCTGACATGAGAGCCATACTTACTCTTGGTCTTTTATTGCCAGGCCTGTGACTGTAACAAAGATATTTAAAGTTGTGAAGGGAAATAAGGAGTCTTGAAAAAGAACTGTGGGGGAAGGAAGCAATTCTTGAAAATAAAAGTGAGCAAGAAGGTAGCAGGGTCTCGTTAGAGTCCCAGTTCTTCATTTTTTCTATTGGAATGAGACTATGGTGGGGGGGTGGAAGTTTTTCTCTCAGTATTTCTCCTTTCAATACCATCCAAAAAGAGTGTGAGAGGGAACAACTTCCCTCTTCACTTGCATCAGACTATTTTTCTCTCCACCTCAAAATCCCTTTTCAGACTCATTACCAAGATTTTCAAAAGGGACTAGTGATTTTGGATGACTTGGTGACCCCTTAAAGGAGCCTGATTAAAGGGCAGATACTTGGCTCTTTCTGAAAATCAATCCCTTTTAAAATGCTCGGATTGGGCACCCCAAAATCATTAGTTCCTTTGACTTATACTTCCAGCAGTACTCTTTGTGTGTTATTTGTTTGCACAGGGGGGAGGGTGGTCCAGGAGATGGGCTTCTGGACTCTAACACAAATTAATATACAATAAAAATTAGTCACTTATGAAAACATAGCCAATTAATTTAGTTAGCTTTTCATCACTGACCTCAGCTCTAGTGTTGTCTCTTGCCCTTCAACACAAACAAAATTAATGAATACTTTTAAATATATAAATAAAAATAAATTATCTGACTTTGTAAAAAAAAAAAAGTCTCTTCCAACAGTACATACTAAGGGGGTGCAGGTGGAAGGGGTAGAACAGAACAGGGCCGCAGGTGGAAGGGGTGGGTCAGGACCACGATTCCAGCCCTGCCCCCCCCCATACACACACTTGCTCTGGCCCAGGGACTCAGTAGACCTTAATCGGTCTCAGGATAGGGGACAAGTAATTGGAAGCCCCAGGAATCATGCCTTGACTTCCTTTGATGGGAACCACTGGTCTCCCCCTTTCTACAGATCATAGGCAGGATTATTCTTCTCCCTCTGCTCTTCCTGCTCATGGAAGATAATGAGAGTGCAGCATTGCAGCTCAGGTCTGGTTTGGATTATGTGCAAATTTGTGGCTTGATTCTAACCAGTTTTCTCATCTCTGATCCTTACCGGCAAGCCTCAGAACCCAGCGAAATATATATTCCTGAAGATAATTAAAGCATCTGTACAAACAGTGAAGAAAAATCCTCCAAATAAACTAAATCACTTCTATACAAACCTCTAAACCTCCCTTAGTGTTTAACACTTGCAAAACTTCACTGCTGACAAACCAAAAATTAATCCTGCTCTCATTGCTTTTCAGTAAAGAAAGCACTTGTAGACCCACAGCATCCTGACTGCAAATTAAAAAAAAAAAAAAACAGCCATTTCAGCAAGTGTGAGCTAGCTGAAGATTCACACTCCCAACTCTCCTCCTCCTCCCACTAGCCAATTACACAGTAATAAGCAAAACCATAAATGATCAAAAGCCAAGTTTTTTCTGCCCCCCTCTCCCCCCGGCAATTTTTCTAAACACAAACATGAGATCAATGTGTAATACACTAAGAACTGACACTCACCCAAGCTGCTAAAAATTGTGGTATACAGAAAAAAAATACAGATTGTCTTGTTACTTGCCCATCTGTGGGTGAAAAAGGTGGGGAGAGGCCACAAGGTGAATCCCCCATTGTCTGCTGACTTTAATCACGTTCCTCTCATGTCTTCATGCTCTCCACTATCTTGAGCCTCCCAATTCCACTGCTGGTATATAGGAGGGGGCCCTTGCAATCAGTACAGAAGACCCTGCCATCCCCACGGAGAGCTTGGAATCTTCACAGATGTGATTTCTATACTTCGTAATCACTGGCATCTGCATAACTTGGAGGATATGCCTAGTCCCACGCTGCACAGCTGTAAACTTTGTGGATGGGAACTTTTGGAGGAAACCGAAAAAGCTTTGCTGGATCACAGAAGAGAGTGGTGGAACAGCAGTCTAAGGTGGCTGTGAAATTATTGTTTTCCTATTAAAAGCAAATATTTTCATCAATTTTTTTTATTTGTGAAAAACTGTTCAGCTTTCAGTTCCCCAAAACTGGGGTAAAATCATTGTTTTCAATTAAAACCCCACTAACATTCTATGTAAATTCATTTATTGAGGGGGCGGTGGGCAGATTCTGTTTTGCTGACAATCCATTTTTCATTGCAAAAAGTTTATGGATTTTTTTTTTTTACGAATTTTAAAAATGAGGCTGGGAGAAGATACACTCCTGCACAGAATTGTTGGGGACAGTTAACAACAGTAGCTTGGAATGTAGGCCATAAACTAGTGCTGGAAATGGGAAGTTCACAACTTCAGGCAATGAAGTGACTATATATTGCTTAACACGGGATGACTGGATATAAGTGGGGATACAGAGGGGGGGCAGTGAGAGAATTAGGAGCAGCAATGGTGTGGTTAAAGATATGACTGGGAAAGATGAAACATGACTGATCATAGAACAGAAAGGAGCTCTGATAGATCAAGACCAGAGAGGAGGACAGATCAGGTGTCAACAGGCTGATGATGTTTCAAATTTGGGAGGTCTCCATGTATTTTAACTAACAACCAGTTGCCTAAACCACTGCCAACTATTGGGATGGACTATCAATTATTTTGATTATTGCTAGGAATAGTTAGTTAGTAGATCTTTGTGGTAATCTAGCTTAATGAAGGCAGAGCTAGAAGGGAGGAGGGGTGAACCTGACCCTCTGTGCCCTTTTTCTTGGAGTGCGGGGGTGAAAGTCTGTGAAAAACAGGCAGTCTGGAAATATGTACACGTACCAGCCTAATGACCCAAAACCCACAAAACTGCATCCTGGTTTTGACATGGCTTGTAACCTTTGCTTTTGCTCCATTTGATCAGCTATGTAATACCTTTGGTTGACATGTCTCTAACTTTGGGGTTTAAAAGGAGAATTGGGTGTTTGGGTCAAGCGGATCACTTTGCGGACACATCAAGAAGATCTTCAGCTGCAGACGGACAGTTGGCCACTGGAACTCTATGGCTGAAATCTATGGCCGAAGACTGCTCCAAACTCCTGAGGTGTATTTTGCAGTTTGGGGTGATCTATAACCTATTGCATTTGTAAAAAGAAATGCATCCGTTGAAGTGAGCTGTAGCTCATGAAAGCTTATGCTCAAATAAATTTGTTTAGTCTCTAAGGTGCCACAAGTCCTCCTTTTGTTTTTGCGGATACAGACTAACACGACTGCTACTCTGAAACCTATTGCATTTGTGTATGATTGAGACTAAACAAAGCAGTGACTTTGAATAAAAGGTGTTCTAATGGATACTGGAGACAAATAAAGTACTGGCTTAAAGAGAAAGCAGGTGGTTTTGGTTTGTTTGTGCCAGCCATATAGCAGATAGAGGTGCTGCGTCTTCCTTGGTCTGTCCTGATACCGACTCACAAAGAGTAAAGTTACTGTGAGCTTGGGGTTTGGAGGAACCTTGGGTAACAAGGGTTACCAAGAGCTTTGGATTCAAGGGGAACCCCGGGTAACACCCAGGCCAGTGTCAGTCAAGTCATAGAAGATGGACCAAAAAAAAAAAAGTTAGTTTAGTCTGGAATTAAATGGCTTTTGTCCAAGTCATCACTGTCCAAGCAATTTATGGATATCTTAAATGGATTTGACTGTATATAGTTTCAGCATGTTGAGTAAGAAGCATGGTGTTGAGTGTTTTTCTTGGCTTTGATTGCTATGAAGACAATATTGAAGCCAAGAAAAACACTCAACAATACATTGTTTATGTATACACAAACATATACATTACACAGATGTACACGTGCACACACACACACTACTCCATGGTAAATAAAGAATTTCTAGTATTTTCCTGAAAACTGTGGTACGAAAATGTACATTCCATAGTACAAGACACATACTTTCATACTGCTAAAACATGTCAGTCATTTCAAACACATATCAAAAGCATAACAGACATAATACTAACTGGCAGCTTGTCTACATTCCAAGGCTGTCATCTCACTAATACCTGCAAAGGTTTCAGTCAGACCACTTTTGCAAACTGCATAGCTGGGAAACCTCATCAAATGAAAGTCCATTCCCCGCCCCTTCTGCTCACACACTTTCTTATAAAAGAAAGTGCTACCAAAATTTTATAAAAGAAAAAACACATTAAATTGCACAACCATACACATTAAATTGACATATAATACTAAACAGATATTATAGTAAATATTTTACTAAATTATAGTAAAAATATCACCAAAGTGAAACTATGCTGAGGAAAAAAAGAACAGAAAAGAAATAAAGCTAGAGAAGTGTAGGAGAAGTAGGAATTAAAATATATTATATTGTTTGTTTGTTTTCCTTCTGTGCCTTTTCTTTGGATCTCTACATAATTTGACTATCATTGTCTTACAAACTTTCTCCTTCTGTAGTTTCACTTTAAAAATTTTATAGTGGACAAGAGACAGAATAATTCAGATTAGAATAAAATAGTTTGTCAAAATGGGAAGAGAAAAAGAAATGAAATACAAATTTAAAATATTGAGCAAGCCATAAAATAGGTTTAGTGTAGTACAAACAGAATATTCTTATGCATGGGCAGTGAAAAGGAGTATACCACTGAATTCCACTAATTAGAAATATACTAGCAGAAATCACTCAATTTCCCCACTCAACTGATAGGTAATGATGCTGAACTTGTGCAGAAAGGGCATAATCACTGTGCATATGTTAAGTATCTTCTCTTTCCATGGTACATACAGAATTCTCCCCTTCCCCCCATTCTCCAGATTAACTGCCTTGCAAATGAGCAGCCAGGCAGAACTAGAGCTCTGATATATAGAGTGTGCTGATACAATATGACATATGCATTTTCTCTGCAAATAAGAAGAAGTAAAAGCCTCTGATGAACTTATTTTATAAATAGCTGTTTAAAATGAATAGTATTGAAATTCCTACACATCTCTGGCCATATCCCTTTCCTACCAATCCAACTACATCACTGCACTGACTTCTCATTTTCTGTATAAAGTTACAGTTGCTTCTTGTTTTTCAAGCAATATTGTACTTACACCCTCTGTATATCTCTGCTCCCATCTCCTCCTATATTTTCAAATATATTGATTTCAGTTACAACACACAATACAAAGTGTACAGCACTCACTTTATAGTATTTTTATTATAATTTTACAGTGCAAATATTTTTAAACAAAATAAATAGTATTTTTCAATTCACATCATACAAGTACTGTAGTGCAATCTCTTTATCGTGCAAGTGCAACTTACAAATATAGGGTTTTTTTTGTTACATAACTGCACTCAAAAATAAAGCAATGTCAAACTTTAGCACCTATAAGTCCACTCAGTCCTACTTCTTGTTCAGCCAACTGCTAAGACAAGCAAGTTTGTTTACATTTATGGGAGATAATGCTGCCTGCTTCTTATTTACAATGTCACCTGAAAGTGAGAACAGGCATTCATGTGGCACTTTTGTAGCTGGCATTGCTAGTTATTTACATACCAGAAAGGCACACTAACAGATAATGAAAATCA
The DNA here is from genome assembly GCF_009764565.3 of Dermochelys coriacea. NCBI lineage: Eukaryota > Metazoa > Chordata > Testudines > Dermochelyidae > Dermochelys > Dermochelys coriacea. Next base: position 104,780,702 of record NC_050068.2, read on the forward strand.
TAATCCACATCATCATCAAAATCAGCAATGGAAGACCAGAGGCCCACAACAAAGTAACCAATCATAAACAAAATAAAAAATAAAATAAATCAAATCTAACTTCCCATCCCAGAAATTACAGACATGCTAGATTCTGCAGGAAGCACTAAATTTAAAGATAATCCATTGCTAGCTCTTCCTTCTAGAAGAGGAGATTCTCTCTCTGGCCTGAACCCCTTCCCTGCCAAGCTATACAAGAGAAAATGAATCAAAAATTTGTTTTGTTTGAACTAATTTCTGTGTGACGGCAATTTTCTGAAATACTTTTGAAAGACCTTATTGTATTTTGAAAGCATCATTGTATTAAGTTTATATATTATTGTGGTCTGGTCTTGTACATAACTTCTCAAGAGGGGAGATGTGACAGATGTGAGACCTGAGAATTCAGAAGACTATATTGAACATGTACCAGAGAAGCATGGACTTTTGGGACAATAAGTGTTTTTCCTGGGGAATCCCTAAGGAAAAGTTAATGCAAATTCCCCAACTCCAGTTGTGCAAAAACCCAGCCTTTTAAAGCTGTTCCCTGAGGAGAGGGTAATTGTTAGCTGATTACCTGTTACAGCAGGCCAAGATCAAAGGCCTGAGCTGTAAAAAGAAATGGCTGATCTTCCCAATCTTTGGTCTATATCTAAAGCAGATTAACACGCAACCCTGGGGAATACCCAGTTGTGGGTTTTACAGGACAGATACCTACCAGAGGTGGGGGGTGACCTTCAGTAAGCTTTTTTTAGTATGTGTGTAGGTTCTTTTATTTTAATATTTTGTCTGTAATGATTCTACCTTAAGAATAAATGTGCTTGCTTGGGAGGAGCTGTGAGGTAACTTATAACTGCAGGCAATACACACATCATAGCATTTGGAGAGAAGGCAAAATACAGGTGCTGGACTTTTAGGCTGACTGAGTACATGTAAAGGCACACTCACCTCTTGAGCACCTCTGAGCAGCTGGGGGCAGTATCACACCTCTGCTACCCTCTGCAGGCTGCTGGACAACTTCATCAGGTAGTCAGTGGCTTGACACTCTGACCACGTCAAAAAGTCCGAATGAACACTTTCTAGGATAGCAAAAAGAGTCCAATAGCCAAATAGTCTCTTTGCCCTCACTGTGGTCTGCAGTCCCAACTCTGAGCCTTTGAAATGCAGCGCTTTGTTTGGGCTCCCAAATAAGCTATGTCCTCTTTTGGGGCACCACTTTACCTGTAGCTGGTAGGGGAACCCAGGCCTGCCCACTACTCTGGAATGCAGCCTACAGACTACACACAGCAGCCACCTACTGCTCATTCCAATACTGTGCTGCTATTTTCCTGGGCCTCTTCCTACCAGGACCTTTTATTTCCAGCCCTATCTCAGGGCCAGCATCATCAGGTCCTTCTCTGTTGGCAATCCTAACTATACAAGTTCAGACAGCCATAAACTCTGTCTGAGTGTTGGGCTCCTGTAACCAGAGAGGAGCCCCCTTCTTCACTTTTCTGGTCCCAGCCTTGAACTGATCTGCGAAGGCCCTGCAGCTCCTTTTACCTGGACCAGCAGAAACCTGACTGACTGTTGCTATCCCCTCTAGCCCTTGAAGAACCAGGTCTCTGAGGTTTCTAAAATGGTAGCCTCTCCCGGTCGGACCCACCTTTGCTGCTCCTTTATGCCAACATTGCTACTTCCTGGGATAGGGTGTAGTAGTAGGGACTGTAAGGCTCCCAGGGAGTCGGAAGCATAGTGTGGGTGCCCTTGGTGGACCACAGAAGGGGAACACAGATGCAGTTGCCCTTAAACTGTGGCTGACTGTATTCCATTGTAAGCAAACTTATTTTAAATGTAGTGGGAGTGATTTTTTTCAGATGATGGGGCACATTCTATCCCCCACGCCAGCCACCATATGCTGCTCTAGGATTCAGAATTTATCCAAAATTGGCTGAAAGAGTATAGGTGCAGGGTAGGATTGCTGTAAGCAGTTACCCTCTGCCCCTCCCCGCACAATTTATGGGCTGCTCTGATTCATGCCAGGGGTAGTTTTGAACCACACAGCAGCTCAGAATCTCAAGGGCACAAAGTTGGTGTCCTGCCACCTAGCCTCTCTCCCTATGTCCCCCAATGGTGTAAGTAAATGAAGGTGCAGAATCTCAACCTATATGTTCTGATAGGAAAACAAACCTCAAAAAGTCAGAAGTTCAGAAAGCATCTGAAATCTAGATGATGAATCCTCCCTCACATTATGACCCCGGCCACTGCTGCAGACGGCTAGCCAGGTCGGGGTTACTTCTTCCAGCAAAGTCACTATGTAGCACAATTTGGAAGGCTGTCAGTGCAAAATATCACCAACAGAAACTATCCAACATAAGAAAAAAATATGACAATATACCTGTGTGTAACCCTCCTGGGAGTGGTGTTCTGTCCCATCTAGTGGCACTGAGGAGAGAGAGACACACATACACTGCTCTACAGCCTTAGCTAACAGCCAGTTTGCTCTTAGTTTATGCTGTAGAGCAGGGATCGGCAACCTTTGGTACACAGCCCATCAGCGAAATCCGCTGGCAGGCTGGGAGGGTTTGTTTACCTGCAGCATTTGCAGGTTTGGTTGATCGCAGTTCCCACTGGCCATGGTTCACCATTCCAGGCCAATGGAGGCTGCGGGAAAAAGCGTGGGCCAAGGAATGTGCTGCCCACATGCCAAAGTTTGCCGATCCCTGCTGTAGAAGCTTATGAGGTCCCAGTTTCAATCCCGCCCAATGTCTGGGGTCTGTTGGGGTTACAAGTGGGGGCTGTCTGGGATTTCAACTGGGAAGTCTTTGAAACTTGGGACATGCTTCTCCAGTTAGGATAAGTATGTACCCCACACACCTTCTGAGTGTCGTGTTCTGTCTCATCTAGCGGCACTGAGACCACTTAGAGCGAGAGAAAGAGACTAATGAGTCTGCTCTACAGCCTTAGCTAAGAGCCAGCTGGCTTTTAGCTCATGCAGTAGAGGCTCAGGCACTAAACTCCAGAGGCCCCAGGTTCAATCCCACCTGCTGATGACTGGAGTCTGTCAGTGTTACATATGCATAACACGAAATCAGTTTTTTCCGCCAGCGCAACACATTAACATAGTAAATGATACATTTGTAATTCAGTCTGAATATGTTAGTGCATGTTGAATACGTCACACAAAAATGGCTAATATAAAAGTACCATGATCAACTTGTGTCTACCACTTTTATGTTGTGCTAGCAAAATACAAATAAAATAAAGTCTAGACCTTGATCGTGTAAGTTGCTTCACACAGATTTCTATGGAAGCCATTCATCTACAGGAACATGGCCTTAGGCCAGGTCTACACTATATGCCTTTATCGATACGGGGTAGTGTCAGTTAGGAGAAGTTTGGGATTTTTTGTTAATGACATTTCTGTAACAACAAAGCCCTTACATAGATACAGCTATGCCCACTAAAAAGTGCTTTTGCCAGGATAGCTTATTTTGTTCAGGGAACTAGTATAAATTTTACAGGAAAGCACTCATCAGAATAAGCTGCATCTCCTCTAGGACGACAGACTAGGCCTACGAGTGTGCTACAGTTTGGACCCCGATCCTGCAAACATTCGTGCATACATATTTGCAAGATTGGGGCTTTAGTGATGTAAAAGAAATTAAACAATTTCACTTCCTCTGTACATTTTAAGAGCTTCCCAAATTATGGAAAGAGAAGAGTCCAAGGCACAACTCTTAATGTGAATTCTAACGGATAAAATAGTTGAATGTGCACATTAGTAAGGCCAAAAGAGCTGTGCAGGAAGAAAAATACACAGTATCAAGAAATAACTCCATTTTTCTTTGTTTCTTTTCTTTTTACTCTTTCTCCATTAGTGTGAATAAAAGAGAACATAAATTCGCAGAGCAGACTACTTAGCTCTTTACTTCTAGAAGTAACTAATTATATCACAATTTGTCTTCTTAGCAAAATAAGTTCTGAGATCAAGCCTCTTCAACAGCGTAATTGCAGGGGTCAGTTCATGTCACCATGGCTGTTGGACGTCTATATATGTAGAGCTGATAATATAAAAAGCTGTTCTCTATTTATTCAAACAAATTTAATTCCTGTTGCCCTTACCATGTCGTTTACCTCTTTTAAACTGTTCTGACAATTCCAATTAATACATGGATAGACTCTAAATGGTGTCTCCTTACTAGAGCTGGTCAAATTATTTGTTGCTTGTTATATTCATTACAAATGTAGATCCCCTTTTTGCTTAGTTAGTTATTTTCAAACAGGTTTCCTTGCTGAATACTCTAGACATATCTTTTTCAGACTGTAGGGTATTTGTGAACTGTTTTCTTTATCTAATTGCTATTTGTTATTTTTGCCAGGTGCTTGGTCATCTAAATCACATGGTATTGTTTCTGCTCCCTGACTGATTACAACCATTCAAAGCAGCGGGATCATGAATAACAATGAGTAAATAGCCAACTTCCCATATGATGTTTTCAGAAGAGCAATTATTCATGCTGAAATTGGCAAATATTTTCTCAAATAACCAGTAGCTGTTCAATTTTACTCATAAACAAGTAATTAGATGATAATAGGAAATTAGCCTTGAGGGTTGGATTCACAAATCAGGTTATTCACTTTCATCCAGCTCTGGTCTCTACTTTCAAACTACCTATAGTTGTCCAAGAGATGAAGCAAGGGACAGAAGCTGCAGAAGGTCTATTAACCAGCAGAGAAGAAACTGACCATGAAAAGGTCTGTGCAAAGAGATCAGCTACTGTGTTTTAATCTAACTTGCATCAATTATTAAAAATAATATTATGGTGCTTAAGGCAGATCTTCTTGAAGTTGGAGCTTCTGGTACAGTTGACGTATATTATTGGAGGAACTTATCCTGCATCTTCTGAAGTATCATTTTGTAAAAAAGAATTTGTGCCAAATATATACGGAGAGTTCTATTTTCCTTATTTCTTATATATGGTTTCCTTTTCATGGCATTTTTTCTGCTCAATTCTTATGATTTCCTTGTTGCTGCTACTCATTTGCTAGCTAGGAAAATAGAATGAATTTGCTTTTACCTGAAAGGCCCTGTTAATTTCTGATGTGCATTTTTTCCCCTTGATCCCACAATATACTGGTATTGCAGCAGCCTATAACTGAAATTAAAACATGCTGAGAGAGCTGAGTCAAATTTCAGACGGGATTCTGAAAGGAATGCCATCAACAACATTTCAAATTCACACAGAGAAACCTCAGCAATAAAATGAATATATAGGCAATTTTAATCATATTATAATAACTACACTGCAACTTTTTTAAAACCATTGATGTACTAGATAATTACCTTATAGAATAATCAGTCCCGTTGTGCTTGGCTAAATCTGTACAGTGTTTCACATTTATTTTTGCACAGCAGTGTTTTACTCAGTGTACATTAAGAAAATATTCACATTCTCTATTTGACAAGGTAAGTTGGTATTGCCTGAAGTTTTTCATTACAGTCTGCCTAAAACGTCAAGAATGTTCAGTTTTAGAAAACAAACTAACAGCATTGTTCAAAGCATGCTTGTATGTGACTAACAGGGGCTCTAGCTGTTACCAGCCCCCTTTGTAGCCCTCCCACTTTTAAAGAATCTATAGCATAGAGCTTTACTAGTCCTCAGTGACTTGTGTTCGCTTTCCACTATGCAAAGTGGATTAACCAGTGTCAAGATTCCTTCCCCACTCTGAACTCTAGGGTACAGATGTGGGTACCTGCATGAAAGACCTCCTAAACTTATTCTTACCAGCTTAAGTTAAAAACTTCCCCAAGGTACAAACTTTGCCTTGTCCTTGAACAGTATGCTGCCACCACCAAGCGTTTTAAACAAAGAACAGGGAAAGAGCGCACTTGGAGACGTCTTCCCACAAAATATCCCCCCAAGCCCTACACCCCCTTTCCTGGGGCAACCGTGATAAGAATCCTCACCAATTGGTACAGGTGACCCAAACCCTTGGATCTTAAGAACAATGAAAAATCCATCAGGTTCTTAAAAAGAAGAATTTTAATTAAAGAAAAGGTAAAAGAATCACCTCTGTAAAATCAGGATGGTAAATACCTTACAGGGTAATCAGATTCAAAACATAGAGAATCCTTCTAGGCAAAACCTTATGTTACAAAAAGACACAAAAACAGGAATATACATTCCCTCCAGCACAGCTTATTTTACCAGCCATTAAACAAAAGAATTTCTAGCTAGATTACTTACTAACTTAACAGGAGTTGGAAGGCTTGCATTTCTGATCTGTTCCCGGCAAAAGCATCACACAGACAGACAGAACCCTTTGTTCTCCCTGCCCCCCTCCAGATTTGAAAGTATCTTATCCCCTCATTGGTCATTTTGGGTCAGGTGCCAGTGAGGTTACCTTAGCTTCTTAACCCTTTACAAGTGAAAGGATTTTGCCTTTGGGTGGGAGGGATTTTATAGCACTGTATACAGAAAGGTGGTTACCCTTCCCTTTATATTTATGACCCAGCAATACAAGACAGACTATAGATCATATGAAATCTGAAACTTGTGCCAGGGCCACCAAATGGCTCTTCATGGTTCACAGTTATTTCAACCAATGTTGGCCAAGTTTCAAGGAATCTGAGGATTAATTTCAAGTAAACTTAACCTGACTCATGGTTTCTGGTGGAACATCTAAAATAAAGCAAAATCTAGTTGAAGTTTAGCTGATTTGGGAAGTACATTTGAACACATTAATTCAAAGCAGAACTCCAAGAAAGCTTTAGCTTTTGTAGAACCTTATGCAAATTAAGAAATGTGGGATCTCTGGCAGCTTCTCTGTAACTTACATAGTAGATCTCAATGTAAGAGGGTTTGGCAAATAAGCAGGTCAGGCTTGCTTGTCATTTAAGTAATGTATAATGCATCTATCAAAGACAGACATGTATCATACACAGACCACAGTACTTTAAATATCTGAAAGAAAAGCCAAGCAAACTAGATACATAATCTGACAACGTCAAATATCTAGCAAATGACCTAATCTAACATTAGACAAGCCATCCCACCTCAACTAGGAAAGTGTGCATGCCAACCTCAATAAGTATATCAACAACTTCCTTGGTCTGCTGCTATCTATCTCTCACCTGAAATAACTTTCTTATAGCAAGGAATCTTCAACTGACTCTTTGGGATTAAAAGGTTAGATTAAAGTGGGAAGAAGGGCGGGGAAAGGAGAATAGAAAAGTAAAGTTTCCCAACTTTGGATACCTCCTAACTTTAGATATCCCCATTCATTTTATCTTGTGTCTCTCTTCTAAATTGCAAGATCTCCAGGACAAAGATTATCTTGATATTTGGGTATTATATAATACCAAGCATATTTTCAGTGCTAACCCAAATAATAGCAAATATATAATAAATCCTTTGGATCTGAAATAAATGCTTTTGCCCATCTGAGTATAGTTATCTGAGAGTATCTTGGGATTTTACTGCTACATGATCATGTGATGTTTAATATGGCTTCTAGGAATCTACAGAAAAAAATATGCTGTGTGATTGTTTTTTCATTGACTTTTTCATTTGTGATTTTAATGCTGTCTGCACAATCATCATAGCAACAGTGTGACACAGAAGAGTAACATTGTAGATGAGTTTCTGCAAATTTAGATGTGTTTACACTGGCATTTTATGAAGATCAAATATTTGAATCTGTTATTGTAGGTCTCATTTTATTTTAGACAGAAGTTAAGAAGGATTCCATGAAAGATATCTAATACAATAACAGAAAGCAGAAGATAAAACAGATGAGTGACTGACTCCTCCCAATGTCAGTTTATGCGGGCTTTTCATTACTCAAAACAATCTACTTTATTGGAACATACTGACAACCTTTGTTTTCAGCTAAATCTACACACTGCCTTCAAACAACACATTTACTCTTTCCCAGAGGCATCTGGATTCCAAAGCTTTATTGGGTCAAGGACACCAGAGTCCAAGGTCTAAAATTATCCAAAGCCCAGATATAGTGGAGGCAGACACAATGCAGATTTTCATTAACTGCTCTTGTCTGTGTACCTCAGCACTCCAGTGGGGTGAAAGCGTATTTTTCTGTTCAGGTTCAGGCTCATTTAGGTTTGTGTCTCTTCTGAGCAAAGCCTGCCAACTCACAACTTGTGCCAAACCTCAGTATAGTTCTAGGAGGTACAGTAGTCTTTAGCCCTCTAAGAAATGGAGCCAACTAACTTTGCATGTATTACATCTCTTTGATTAGAATAATTGTCGTTGGCCTCACCAAGCATTGATTTGTAGTCTCAGAGGTGTAAAGTCAGGGACTAAAAGATAATTATACCCAACTCCCGGTGAATCGTTACATTAAACGAATGTAATGAATTAAATTACTGATGTATTGAAAGAACATTAATATTATGTAGCTATTCAGATCTAGCTTCAGCTTCCACTCATGCAAAATAATATCTTAAACATTTACTCCATGAAATAACATGTCCATAAAACCAAGTGTCACCAAAAGCTAAAGCAGATTGTCAGCAGAAGTTAAATATGAAACATTCCACAACATTCATTTTTAGACCAGTTTTGAAATTTTAAAGTTACCCCATAAAAAAGACTCCATAATTTCCTGATGATGCTCCTTTTTGACAGCAAAAATGCCTTACCTATCACTTCATCTGTTCTGATCCTCTAGGTGGCCTTTAGGGGGAATCCCGCCCACCTTGCTGAGAGTCACTGCAGGTTTTTATGTTTTTATTGCTACATTGCACAGCCTAAAGCTTAGTTCAAGGAATATGATGACAGATTCCTTAATCAGTTTATGATGAATCAATATGTATTGGAATGGGACCACCAGAATACTTATTTTACCAGCATGCTGAAAGAAGTTTACTTTTTTAACCTAGGGCAAGATGGTGGCCAGTCTGCTGGCAGATAGGTCACTAAAAAAGTCACTTAAAAGTTCCTCCCCATATGTATAGGTGGGGAATTTGCAGGCGGAGGTAGGAATGGGCAGAGCCTTTGCAGCTCTACCAGTTGTGCCCGGTATTGGTCAGACACAGATTGTCATTCCTAAATCAGGGAGGTGGAACCAGGAGGCAGACTCTGATTCTGCTTCCTACTCTGCTCCTCAGGCAGTATAATAACTCACTGCCTTATAGGCAGGGCTTTTGGCAAAGCCACAATTCAGCCACTATGCACTTATTTTGACAGCATTTTCTGTTCTACTTTGGTCTCCTACACTTTTATTTGCCAGTAACTTCCTCACTGTCTTTCCACCATCTACCTCTCTTTTTTCCATTTGATTCTGCCTAGCTCTTGCTTCTCTTTTTTTTTAAATCCTGATGCCAGTAGCTCTACTCATTGACATTAGTTTCAGTTCAGAATTAGTGAATGGCCAGTCACCTTTAAAAACATTTCTGTAATATAAACACATCATTATGGGTCCCTGATTCACTGTCTCCTTTTGTCTTCCTGTTCACAATGGGAAGTCCTGAGTCCTCTCAATTCCCAGGTAGAGTCTTTCTTGTATCATCTGATTCACTCAAAAGGAAGTAGCAATAGCTGCCTGAAGAGGCTGCAGCATCTAAGGAACAAAAAAAATCTGGTGCAATTTCAGAGGAATTAAAGAGGAGATAACAGATGGTCTGGGTAGGAGCTTCAGCCTGTAGGAAAGAAGAAAAGGGAAAGAGCCAGTTGAGGAGGGGGCGCTACAAATATTTATTTTAACTTTTTTTTTAAGATTCAATTTTAACACCTTTGTAAATCATAGCTGTTTACTAGCACTAGCCATCTCCTTTATGGAAAGCAATCAGGTTTTTTTAGAAAGAGGCAAGAGCCACTGAAAAGGGAACCCAGCTGTTGTCCTTCCAAGCCCCTCAAAATATATTCTAAAGTGTTTACTCTTTGCAGGTAAAGCCTTGCAAAGCTTGTAAATCTGTGCATGTCGGCCAGCTCATACCCAGCACCAGGATTATTTTTAGAATAACTTTAGCTCACTCTGGAAAACAGTTGAGTGCATTTTCATAAAGTCTTCTAGTTTCCATGGCAAATGGGGCAATTATTTCTGCTGAAACTGTCGGCTTTTACTTACACTTTCAAAATGCTTTTCACATTACGCTGATATTATGGTCCAGAAACAAATGCACTAGAGATCTATTGTTCACGGCAGTTCTCAAACTGAAAGGTATAGCAGGTCAATATGACCTTGCATTTAAGTCCGTGGAAAATAGTGCATGACGTATTGAAGTCAAATGACAGACATTCTTCTTAGTTTGAAACAATGGCAAAGATCTGGATTATTAATCACTAATAAAAGGAAAACCTGAAATAGGAAAGCTGGGGATTTAACTTTGATTTTAGTGCCTTAACCACAAGGCCATATTCTCTAATATAGTGAAACCATAATTATAACATTAAAAAAAACAATACATAAGGACCTATGAGTGCACAGGTGCTGACTTTCCAAAGTGCTGGGGGGTACTTGATCCATGACTCTGCCCCAGATCCCGCCCCCTCTCCACCCCTTCCCCCAAGGCCCACCTTGCCCCACTTCTTCCCACCCTGCCCCACCTCTTTCTGCCACTGCTCCACCACCCCTTCCCTCCCAGTTCTGCCCCCTCCCCTGAGCGTGCCACATCCCCAAGTGCCCACCCTGCCCCACCTCTTCCCACCCCTGCTCCACTCCAGCCCTGCCGCTTCCTGCCCCTGCTCCACCCACACCCCACTTCTTCCCACCCAGTTCTGCCCCCTCCTCCGAGTGCACCACATCCCCCCATTTAAAGCCATGAATAGACCTTGACTAGAATAAAATTCTCCCACCAACTTTGAGGGGCACCCTACTTCCTGGGTAATTCTAGCACCCTTGCTAGCATGTCTCCCTTTATGGGAAAGTTATATGGAATGTAAGGGAAAATAAACAGATTTCTAAAAGAAATTGCTCAAAAAACATTTAGAATTAAATAGACAATGAAATCTCTGCTGTACAATTCTGTAGGTTTGTTTAAAAATTCTACAGAACATTTATCATTCTTCACTAAATTATATAGGACTTTGCCAGGAGCCACATGAGCAGATCGGTTTTATGGCTGCAGTCTCCAAAACCCCATGCATGGGAGTGGGTGATTATACACTGATTCCCTCACTGCAGAGTAAGTTAGCATTAACCTAGCAATGGATATCCGCAGTGACGAAGGGAGAAACAATTTTGCAAATAGCACCATCCCACAGTCTCTCTGCCCCCCCCAAAGAACCTGTGCCATATGGAAGGCCCTTCATGAATCTGAAACAAGTGGGCAGCATGTTGTGGAATGGGTTCTACTCCTTTCCTCACTCCACAACACATCTTCATACCCTCCACTTGGGTTTAATTGGGCCAAAAAATCATCACCTAGTTCTCAAAGACTCCATCACTTAAAAAATAACAAGTTTGAGTCTTCTTCCACTGAAGTCAATGGAGTCAAGATTAGACCCATATATTTGTAAAGAAACTGAGTTCTGTAGACAATTTTTTGGCTACTTCCATCAATGTTTCTGTACAGTGTATTTGATAGTATAACATGTTAGAAAATGCAAAGATCTATATGCAGTAAACAACCCTTTAATTGAATAGTAATGGTATTTAATGAGCCTTACAATGGGCAGTGCAAATTATTTGAAATGGAGTGTAATATACCTCCATTTTGGTGCATGATTCAGGTAGTCATATGCCAGCCTTCAAAATTACAGCCAGACTCTGGGGCATTATTATAAGGAGGTTATGGGAGATATTTTGAAATTTGATATGTATATTAGAGTTAAGACCCGGCTCTCCCATTTCTCCTTTTCCTCCTCCCACACACACTTACTTTATTATGCAGCTCAGCTGCATTGTGCTGCAGGACAAAGTCCACCTTGCTATCTCCAGTATATATTATTCTTATTGTCAGATAACCTGGACTCTAGAATAAGACAGATCCCCTGGCTGACATGGCATTTTTACAATCTCTGTCCATCTGACCCTAGTAAAAGAGCCTGTTACTCACCCAGGGTGACTTTTGAAATGGGCAACAGGTCTCAGTGGAACAAAACAGAAAATAGATGTAGCAAACCATTTGTCCGAAGTGGGAAAATAACTTCTCTAGATTTCCAAATGTGGGTCATCAAACTTGTCTTCTTTCCTTTCCCCAGTCTGTTTCTGCTAAACAGTGTGGGGTGGAACACTACCATGAGCCAAAAAAATATTACGTCTCACTATGAAGAAGAGAAAAATGTGTGTCAGGAGCATTCCTTGAGTCTCAGCCATCCAAAACACAAATATGGGACTTGGTGTGAGCAAAGATCCACCATGAGCAGAAAGTGGCAGCAAACTTATGATGATTGGGGTCAGTTTCTATAACATAAATACAAATATTATCTAAGGCCTCCATTTCACCATTCATCATTCATGATTTAAATAATCTACATTAATCACAATGAAGAAACAGGTGTAGGACGGAAGTATAGTTTGGTCCAAAATGGCAGATGACCTTCCTAATTAATGCCAGTTGAAAAGTATAATCAAGAATATAGGCATTTTGTCTTTCAGACTCTTTTCTATTTTTATCTCTCTGTCTCTCTCATTGTTGACAGGCAACAGAGGCAGAAAATACATTGTAAACAAATATGGTTTTATCTGAGTTTCGGATATACAGATTTACTACTTTCATTGTTTTAGATTTTTTTTTAGCTTATTTTATGTTACATGGAAAGGACTTAATCTTGCTACTATATAAAGTCCATTTTTCAGGCAAATTCCCTTTAAAGATTAGTGTGGCATTTTGCCTGAGTAAGGACTAAAATCCATATTCCACCCTCTAGTGCAAGTCTATGTTTGATTTCATTGGAAACACTGCACACTGAACAACGGTAAAATGTGACCTGAGCAAAGACTGTAGGAATTGACCCAAACCATGTAAAGACAAAACGGAATATTATCATTCCATCTTCTGAATAGCTACATGCCCCACACACTCTCTGTAGAAAACAAATGTAATTTAGTCTCTGTGTTGTTATAATAAGACTATATTCTTGCCTCAGTCATCATGTTGAACATTTATTGTTGTGGATGGAAGTACGCTGTAGAGCTGAAGAAAAAATATTGCCCTATGAGCCAAATTTTCCTTTCAGTAGCACTAGGTGCAACATCGCTGACGTCAATGGCATTACACAAGGGTAACTGGAGAAGAGAATTTAGCCAGATAGATAGATAGATAGATAGATAGATAGATAGATATCTTTTCTTAAATAGGTATTATCAAGCATGACAGAACTATAGTTCTAAAATGTCTCTCATGAGAAAATCTAATGTATAATGTCATTCATTAGAATGTAATAGGGCGTAAACCAAAATGGTTCTATAGAAATTTAATTACTATACAAACTCAAAGCATTTAATAGAGAATGATGTCCTTTCCATAGTTTTTATTTTGTTGTTAAACCATTATATATCAGGGATATAATTTCCTATTCACTTCTATACAATGGCCCCAAAAGCCAATAGAAAATGTTCAGCTTCACTGAAATACTTCAGGCTTTTCTGTAAGGGACTCCAGACTAGCATATGTTAGGAACCAAGATCACCAAACCTGCCTCTCTTCTGATTCCTCGTTCAAAATTAAAACATGGGAAAAAATCCAAACACTGGAGTATGTACTGAGATTCACTTGTTGTTATCCCCCTGATCTCTTACTTTATATATGTTTGAGGGGACCAATATGTTCTGTAAAGTAACTAGTATAGACCTAGCCCTAAAGAAGTCCTTATGCAGCCAAAACTCCCACTTCATTTTTAGCTTTGCCCGAGTGTGAAACAAGTTAAAACTGCAGTAGTTGGCTCCAAAAAGTTGAGGAGATTTTGTTCTTCATTTTGATTAAAACTCTTGCACCATATGTTCCAAACCCTGCAAAGTACAGCACAGCTCATAAAGTCAATTTACTTAATGACAGGTTTCAGAGTAGAGAGCCATGTTAGTCTATATCCGCAAAAAGAAAAGGAGGACTTGTGGCACCTTGGAGACTAAAGTTTATTTGAGCATAAGCTTTCATGAGCTACAGCTCACTTCATCGAATGCATTCAGTGGAAAATACAGTGGGGATATTTTATATACACAGAGAACTTGAAACAATAGGTCTTACCATATACACTGTAACAAGAGTGATCAGGTAAGGTGGGCTAGGAGAGCGGGAGGGAGGGGGAACCTTTTGTACTGATAATCAAGGTGGGCCATTTCCAGCAGTTGACAAGAACATGTGAGGAACAGTGAGGTAGGGTGGGGGAATAAACATGGGGAAATAGTTTTACTTTGTGCAGCATACTCTGTGTGGTATGTAGATTGTAATGGATTTTTTACCTTCAGTCCTTTTGGTATGATGTCCATCTGTTTGCATTTAGAAAGGAAGGTGATGTCTGTCTGTATCTATACAAGTTTTTTCATGAAGTTGATAGATTTCCACTCCATACAACTAAATTCAGTGCCTTGCATAATGAGTAGCAGCCGTGTTAGTCTGTATCCACAAAAAGAAAAGGAGTTCTTGTGGCACCTTAGAGACTAACAAATTTATTTGAGCATAAACTTTCATGAGCTACAGCATTTCCCCATGTTTATTCCCCCCACACTGTTCCTCACACGTTCTTGTCAACTGCTGGAAATGACCCACCTTTATCACTACAAAAGGTTTCCCCCTCCCCCGCTCTCCTGCTGGTAATAGCCCACCTTACCTGATCACTCTTGTTACATTGTTTCATGTTCTCTGTGTATATAAAATCTCCCCACTGTATTTTCCACTGCATGCATCCAATGAAGTAGGCTGTAGCTCACGAAAGCTTATGCTCAAATAAATTGGTTAGTCTCTAAGGTGACACAAGTACTCCTTTTCTTTTTTTAAATTTATTTAATGATTCTACTTTAGATAAAAGGACCAAATTAATATCAATTGAGCAATTTGCAATAATTTTAAATAGGAACCTAAAAAGCAAACTGAAAACTTACTCAGGATACCTAAACTGATACCACTTACTAATTTGGTCACATTATTGAGTTACACGTTATAATCTAAAAAGCCAATTAATACAACAGTCATGCCAAAATAAAATATTGAAGTTTCACATACACTTTACTTTCAGCTTAATAATAAATTGTATTAATATTTTCCTCTCAATAAATCTAATGGTAAGAAAAAAAATACTTAGTTTAAGATAATTTTATTTCTCTGTTATCAGCTAAAGCAGTCTTACTTCAGGTTTCCGCTTTCCAGTTTTGCTAACAGTGGGAGGGAATTTCCTCCAACTCCTTATCAGCTTGAACCACAACCCCTGCACTGATTTCTGGTTCTCTGACAAATTACACTCCCTTAATCCCCATGCAGGAAAGTTTTAATGAGTGCACTTTTTTATTTTGTACTCAGGACTTTGAAATGATACTGTATATGACAATGTTTACATTTATCCAGAAAGTGAAGCACAAATTGCAGCCACCGACTTAACTTCTTGCTAAAACTCAGGGGACACCTGCAGCTTAATATCTGTCAGTAGCATCTAAACTTCTTTTCCTTTCACATATTCAGTCTGGCTTTACTATTATTATTATTTATATAATAGCACAAAAATATTATCTCAGTAAATTATTCTGTAGTTCTCAGGGGCCGTTTAAGTAACTCCTAAGAAGGATAGACAGGTATTCAGCTTAAGAAGCAAAATTAAAGAAACTATGTATTAAATATACCTGAGGGAACATTACAATCTGGTAATTTTACTGAGGGGTTCAAAATTGCAAGGCCAAAGGAGAAGTGGTTTGATTCTATAATAGGAGTCTATGACATGAAAGCTTTCATTAAGCTCCACTTTGATATCCTGTCCCTATATATAGTTCTTTCTCACTACTGTCAGAGGCAAGAAATGCTGTAAACCATATTTTTAATGATTTGTTATTTTACGCTGGTTACTTATTGCAGGTGACCTGCATGTCTGGTCATTTAATAATGTTGATTTGCAGGATTTAAATGTCCTGCAAGTATATTTCAATTTACTGTTAGCATACCATGACTCAACAACCTTCCTTACCAGACTCAAAAATAAAAAATAATTTAATGTACCTACATGGTTAAGTAAAAACTACTACTAAAATGCTAATATTATATGTTGTATATTTCATGAATTAACATCATTCCCTCCTCATATTCATAAAAAATATATTTGGTTTCCATGCCCAGCACAGGCAGTATTCATGTAAGTCCCAACTTCAAATGGCATTGTTTGTCCAGCTGTGTATGACTTCCTACAAGGCCTATAGCCTCTTCAATTCACAGTGTATTAGACACTTTACCATTTCTTACACAAAGATACGATATCCACCATTGTTGACTGTACCATGGTTGCATTCCTTTAAGTCTTCCAAATTCACACTCCTACTACCATCACAAACCTGCTGAATTTGTCTGCATTTGCATAGTCAGGGTATGGCTTCATGAAATGGAGGAAGAGTGGGTAAAACTCACCAAAAACTATGGGAGGAATGCAGAATCCATTACTCTCAATATTGTGGGCTGGGAAGAATTTGTTTTTCTGTCCCCTCCATTTTTGAAAAATTCTTGCATTATGCCTTTGCCTGGCCAGCCAGTGACATCATCTCAGAATTGTCCATGATGAGCCACAGAGTCTTGCATCACTGTGGAATGATAGTGTTTTCTGTTAATAAACAGGTAGAGTCCTGGGCTTTTATGAGGTGAGAACAGAAGGGGCATGGAAGTTTTTGGAAAGTGTAGGGGACAATTTCCTGTTGTAAGTGCTGGAGGAATCAACTGGGGCAGAGCTCTTCTTGACCTGCTGCTCACAAACCGGGAAGAATTAGTAGGGGAAGCAAAAGTGGAAGGGAACCTGGGAGGCCGTGCCCATGAGGTGGTCGAGTTCAGGATCCTGACACAGGGAAGAAAGGAGAGCAGCAGAATACAGACCCTCGACTTCAGAAAAGCAGACTTTGACAATCTCAGGGAACTGATGGGCAGGATCCCCTGGGAGCATAACATGAGGGGAAAAGGAGTTCAGGAGAGCTGGCTATATTTTAAAGAATCCTTATTGAGGTTACAGGGACAAACCATCCCAATGTGTAGAAAGAATAGTAAATATGGCAGGCGACCAGCTTGGCTTAACAGTGGTAATAGTGGTAAAACCCTTGCTGATCTTAAACACAAAAAAGAAGCTTACAAGAAGTGGAAGATTGGACAAAATGACCAGGGAGGAGTATAAAACTATTGCTCAGGCAAGCAGGGGTGAAATCAGAAAGGCCAAGTCACACTTGGAGTTGCAGTTAGCAAGAGATGTTAAGAGTAACAAGAAGGGCTTCTTCAGGTATGTTGGTATAACCTCATCAACAAAAGATGTCAGGTTAGTGTGACAGGATCAATTTTCCATAAACACAAGTTGTTTTGCATTAATTATATTACATTTGAACAGTATGACTTTTTGAACTCCACAGGAGTTTTTGAGGATATAGAATCATAGAATATCAGGGTTGGAAGGGACCTCAGGAGGTCATCTAGTCCAACCCCCTGCTCAAAGCAGGACCAATCCCCAACTAAATCATCCCAGCCAGGGCTTTGTCAAGCCTGACCTTGAAAACCACTAAGGAAGGAGATTCCACCACCTCCCTAGGTAACGCATTCCAGTGCTTCACTACCCTCCTAGAGAAAAAGTTTTTCCTAATATCCAACCTAAACCTCCCCCACTGCAACTTGAGACCATTACTCCTTGTTCTGTCATCTGCTACCACTGAGAACAGTCTAGATCCATCCTCTTTGGAACCCCCTTTCAGGTAGTTGAAAGCAGCTATCAAATCCCCCCTCATTCTTCTTTTCCGCAGACTAAACAATCCCAGTTCCCTCAGCCTCTCCCCATAAATCATGTGTTCTAGTTCCCTAATCATTTTTGTTGCCCTCCACTGGATGCTTTCCAAGTTTTCCACATCCTTCTTGTAGTGTAGGGTCCAAAACTGGATACAGAACTCCAGATGAGGCCTCACCAATGTCAAATAGAGGGGATGATCATGTCCCTCGATCTGCTGGCAATGCCCCTATTTACACAGACCAAAATGTCATTGGCCTTCTTGACTCATACCCAGCTTCTCATCCACTGTAACCCCTAGGTCCTTTTCTGCAGAACTGCTGCTAGCCATTCGGTCCCTAGATTAAGGGGTGACTTGATTACAATCTAAAAGTAGCTACTTGGGGAACACATATTTAATAATGGCTCTTCAATCTAGCAGAGAAAGGTATGACACGCTCCAATGGCTGGAATTTGAAACTAGAAAATTCAAACTGTAACTAAGGTGTACATTTTTAATAGTAAGAGTAATTAACCGTTGGAACAATTTACCAAGGGTCATGGTGGATTCTCCATCACTGGCAATTTTTAAATCAATAGTGGATTTTTTTAAAAGATATGTTACAGGAATTATTTGGGGGAAAGTTCTATGGCCTGTGTTATACAGGAGGTTAGACTAGATGATCACAACTATGCCTTCTGTCACTGGAATCTATGAATCTATAAAATCCCTAAGTAACCTTGCACATATTTTCTACCTTAATCGTGTCATATTTCACCTGTGCTTATCTCATCGCAAGGAAATTCTGAAAGTGGCAGGGAATTTGTTTCTGATTTAAAGAACCATAACAAGTAACAGAGATAAACAGCACTACATGCCATAAAAACAGGAACACATGGATCCTGTCACCAATTCCAATTATTATATACACAACAAAGAGCAGTTGCTTCCAAAAGCAGCAGAACAACTAAATTGCCTATAAAAGTGCTAATAAATATATTTCCAAGTAGAAAAAATAAATATTAAAAATATTCCCTGCCTCCTAAAAACATTCAAAAGAAAAGTCTTATGTTAGCTGTAACTACAGCATCCAACTCACCTGTTACCAGCTCTTCAGAAAGGAATAATACAAAGTTCTGCATTACAGGATAATACAGTTCAACACTGCCAGGTGACAGTTACTTGATAGTCAGAAAAAAGAAAAGGAGTACTTGTGGCACCTTAGAGACTAACAAATTTATTAGAGCATAAGCTTTCGTGAGCTACAGCTCACTTCATCAGAGCTGTAGCTCACGAAAGCTTATGCTCTAATAAATTTGTTAGTCTCTAAGGTGCCACAAGTACTCCTTTTCTTTTTGCGAATACAGACTAACACGGCTGCTACTCTGAAACTTGATAGTCAGAGACACAGTATCCTTTGACACCAGAGTTTAGGATTTCCTGCTGGTCAGCACAAGCTGATGCAGTCCATTTCCTCTCTACACGACTCCACCTCCTTAAATAAGCTTGGTCTTTCAAGAAAAACGTAAAAAACAGATTACTACGAAATGTGTAATGAATGCTTTGTAAGGGCTAGAAAGGGTAGTTAGGCACTGTACCTGGAACCCCCTTGCCCATTTTAGGTAACAGAACTTTTAATCAGAGGTGGAGTGAGCAATACACATGTCCTAAGAGAAATGGGTACTAAAGTTATTGGGGCTTTGTAGTTTGTAGCTTAACCCTTGTATAAAGAACAGGCGATCTACATTACTTTGGATATTTTCCAGGAGAGTTTATTCTTGTCGGGTAAAAGGTAACAGGTTCCCTCAGCACACTGTCTACCTAAATTGTTGGAATTAAGAATAAGGAAAACTACCAGATTTACATGTGAATAGATTTTGCACTTGAGAGTCCAAATCACAGTTAGGATTCAGATTGGATTTGACAGAACTGAAGTCTCCCGAGCTGTTCTTGTGAAATCTCCACCATTTGGGGTTGAAATCTTGCAAGACTATTCTCACAAGATCAGAGCCACATTTGAACTAGAACAAGGCAATCGGGTCCATCTGGTTTTGGATCTGACCTAGAGAAAGAAGTGTAGTAGTGAGTGGGCTCAGGTTAAGGTTTGAGTCCTTCTCTGTTGCTGATCATAACCTAGAAACCATCACAAGGAATGAAGAACTTTAAAAACATTGATATTATTTGGAAGACAGCTACAGGGAAAGCAAATAAAAAACTTATGGGTGGCATAGATAGAAAACAATACATAAACTTGCAATGTGATGCACTATGTAAAATGAAACTAATGATAATGGAGTCATGGATACTTTACACATCCCGAGTTTTGACTGGCCTAGAAGCGGATTTGAGGACATAACATGTTTTATGAAAATTGGAGTAAATGAAATGTATATCATAATAAAGAGGGGGACATGATCACACTATACTTTCATGATAACAATACAAATAAAGGAACTGAGTCTTCCACAGTCTGAGAAAACTATATGACAAGCACTGGCATGGGTTACCTCGGGAGGTGGTGGAATCTCCTTCCTTAGAGGTTTTTAAAGTCAGGCTTGACAAAGCTCTGGCTGGGATGATTTAGTTGGGGATTGGTCCTGCTTTAAGCAGGGGGTTGGACTAGATGACCTCGTGAGGTCCCTTCCAACCCTGATATTTTATGATTCTATGATTCTAAGGAACAATGACCAGAAGCTAAGGGAGGAACACTGTGTTGTAAATGAAAGAGAAAAGTGATTAACAATTAAAGCAAATGAGCATTGGACATAATCACCAAGGGACAATTTTGCCCACCCTTAGAGTAGTATTTTAACTCAACATGAATAAAAATGGCAGAATATATTCTTAAAGGAGGTGGCTGAGATACCATTATTGCAAAATAGAGTTTGTTGAAAAACTGTACATTTGCAAAAATGTTACCTTTTGTTTAAAATTTCTAAAAATGTGAAGATTTTATAATGTTGTGAACTGTTTGTTGTCAACATTTTTTTTTTTTACCAGCTCAATAGATAGTTGAAAAATTTTGATAAACATTTTTTGGAGTTTATTTTCATTGAAAAGTCCTTTTTTTAAAATAACTCCCTTCCCCCGCCCCCACAAAAAATCAGGAAATTTTGACCCAATTCTATAAATCTCAAAGAGCAGGTTAAATAGGCTATTCAAGAAAAGTAGTCTTGTGAAATGCAGGGTATCTGACTGTCTGACTTAAGTGGTCTCTTCTGGCTCTACCACGTATGATATATCTCAGATAAGGAGGGGATACGCTCCTTGTATCAAGGTGTGGTAACTGTACTTGAGAATTTCCGGACTTTTTTGTTTTTAAATTCTAAACCTTAACTTTGAATCAATAATTTTTCATTGTTGCTTACCTTGTTTTGCTTTAAGATCATGCTGCACCATGCCAGGTACATAAAGAACACTTTCATGTGCTTGTGTAGTACAGTGGTTGGTATTACAGTGAGGCTTTGCTCCACAGACTCTGACACATTTGCAGTTCTCTTTGATCCTCTTGCCAAACTGCACTGTGTTACTACACATTCAGCAGTGAAGATCTACTTCTCTTCCATGGTGGTTCTACTGCATAGCCAGTAATTATTCAGGCTCACTGTCACATACCATGGCCTTTTCATTTTTGCTGAACCATAAACATTTCTCTGGAGAATGGATGGCAAACAGCCTGTTTGTTATGTGTAACCAATCAGTTTGCAGTGAAACTTTCATTAAATACTTTGTGATTGTCTAGCACCTCTCATCCAAGGAGCACACAGTATATTACAGAAATGTGTGTTTATTCACCCCACTTCACAGATAGGGAAGTCAAGATACAAAGAGGTTACAAGGCCACACTGTTGAACCCATCTTAGAGTTCAGCATAGGGCAAACTCAAAATGGAGTTTTGCCTTTTTTATACATCGGTCCAGAATTTCATGCCAAATCTCCCGATTCCCAGTGCTTTGTTCCAACTAAATCAATGTTGCCTCTCACTTATACTGGAGCAATAACCTGGTTCAGCAAATCACATCCTAGATTTTTATTTCCAGCAGCATATTCTGCGGATTCATTTCTAATACTAGAATCAATAAATCCCTGAAGTTGTTTTAATGTATCCATTTTATTGATATGAAAAATTATATTTGTTGAATGCTTATCCTTTAAAAAAAGGTGGATCTTACAATGATTCAAATCCAGTTTATCCAAATAACTTATTTCTAGTCAAATTTAAGTAAGCCTTATTTATATTTTTTAATCTAAATCTGCTTCTGAAGAAGGAAATAAGCACATAAAAAGATCATACTGGGTCAGACCATCTAGCTAAGTGTCTTGTCTTCTGACAGTGACCAATGCTATGAACCCCAGAGGGAATGAACAGAACAGGTAATCATCAAGTGATCCATCCCGTCACCCATTCCTAGCTTCTGCCAAACAGAGGCTAGGGACACCATCCCTGCCCATCCTGACTAATAGCCATTGATGGACCTATCCTCCATGAATTATCTAGTTCTTTTTTGAACCCTCTTATAGTCTTGGCTGTCACAACATCTCTGGCAAGGAGTTCCACAGATTGCCTGTGTGTTGTGTGAAGAAATACTTACTTTTGTTTGTTTTAAACCTGCTGCTTATTAATTTCATTTGGTGACCCCTAGTTCTTGTGTTATGAGAAGGAGTAAATAACACTTCCTTATTTACTTTCTTCACACCAGTCATGATTTTATAGACCTTTATCATATCTCTGCTTAGTCATCTCTTTTCCAAACTGAAAAGTCCCCAGTCTTATTAATCTCTCTTCATATGGCAGCTGTTCCATACCCCTAATCATTTTTGTTGCTCTTTTCTGAACCTTTTCCAATTCCAATATATCTTTTTTGAGATGGGACGACAACATTTGAATGCAGTATTCAAGATGTGGGCGTACCATGGATTTATATAGAGGCAATATGATATTTTCTGACTTATTATCTATCCCTTTCCTAATGATTCCCAACATTCTGTTCTCTTTTTTGACCACTGCTGCATGCTGAGTGGATATTTTCAGACAACTATCCACAATGACTCCAAGATCTCTTTCTTGAGTGGTAACAGCTAATTTAGCCCCCATCATTTTATATGTATAGTTGGGATTATGTTTTCCAATGTGAATTATTTTGCATTTATCAACATTGAATTTCCTCTGCCATTTTGTTACCCAGTTTTGTGAGATCCTTTTATACCTCTTGGCAGTCTGTTTGGGACTTAATTTGTGAAATGTGAAATTTTAATAGCCAGCTGATTTTAAGATGTGACATAAAAAGTAGACTTTTTTTAAACCCCCCCCCACAAAAAAATCATTTTTCAGACCCATTCAGTGTAATTCAAAAATGGCTTGTCTTATTTACTTTGCTCTAATTTGAGACATACCTTGCTCATCTTCAGGCTACAAAGGGATCAGAAATGGTCTTAGAATGACATGGGTCTTTCAACCTTAAGTTGCAGTGAACATGATAGTGACTATTATCTATGCTTTTATGAGAAATGGGTGCAAACAGATATTGTTTGATCCAATAAATGCCTCAGAATTATAGAGGATCTTGGAACCTTTTCAAAGTTATATTTATTCCTGGATAGAATTAAAGAAAACAAGTTTTTTGTCACCGGCTGACAGCTCCAAGACAACCAAATGCAAACCAGTTGTATTTGGTGTTTGACCTGTCTTTTTACTGAGAACTCGTATTTTATCATCACATCCAAATTTAACAGCAGCTGCATATGCACTTCAGTGCACACAGGCTTGGAAGAGACTCAGGACTCACATTTTTCAGTCTGGTGGATACTGCAGCCCGTGTGACATTTAAAGAGTTCTCTCTGTGGGAGGGAAGGGATTGTTTGGATTGCTTAGAACATGCTCTTGCTGGCTTATTCTCAGCACAGTGTTTGTATAGCTGGAGGTGGGGTAATTATTTCTCCTGGCAAACAAAGGCAGTCTATATTTATTTGGTTTCTTTCTTCTTTAGACTGAAAACTACAATGGCCACTGGCTAGAAGACTAGTGATCTCTCTCTCTCTCTTTCCCTTCCTGTCATTCTCACGTGTCTTCATAGTAGAGTTAAGAACCATAACTAAATCAGTCTTCTCACTGTTTGGTGAGTGCTTATAAAGACTAACGCTGAAAAATGTACCTCTTTTCCTCCATGCTTCACTCACCCACAAATACCAATACATTTTATTCTCTCCCTTTCCGCAAGGTGTCTACTGAAGTATAACATACAAGTTATTACCAGTAATCACATTGCCCCATTAGATAGTTGCAGACTTTATTGTCTAGTAATCCATTTGTCTCTATTGCAGTATGGTAGGAGTGGGTGTAATATCATTTGCCACTACTCTGATAGTTGTAGTGCAACAAATATGATGGAGACAAGAGGCTAGATATTGCTTGAAAACTAATTGACTGAGTATCTTTTTGTACTTTTTTTTTTAAACCTGGCTTTCATCTGCTGCCGTACAATACATGTCCCTGTAGTACCTTTTTAAACACTATGAACTAATCATCTTAGAATCTCCCATAACTATTTTCTGTGCTCTTTTTTGTCCTGTTATTAATCTCTTTATATATATAATGTTGTTCTTCCCTTCCCATATAATCTTTCATCAGGGAAATGTTCTTTACTATTCAATCTCTATGGATATATCAGGTAGCAAACACTCCAATTCCTAAAGTTCCCTTCTCTGCTTTTTAATTTAAAAAGATACCTGTGTTTCTTTGTGATGCATAACATCATATGTAAGTTACTTTGTCAACTATCATAGATGTAATTAGTGCATATCAGCTGTAAAAGCAGCTGTGACAAATATGGCAATTTCCTGCAATATATTCGGGAGATGTTATTGAATTAGTTTTAAGACGTCCATTGTATTAAATGAAAAGTTTATGTATTATTTTGGGCCTAGATGAACAAAGTCTATATTGAATAATGTGGCAAACAAGAATGAACTTTTGGGACAATGTGTGTGAAGTGGTTTCCTCGGAAATATCTAGGGGGAATATGTAGATTCCCCATGCCCCATCACCTCCAATTATGCAACAACCCAGCCCCTGAAGCTATGCCCTGAGGAAAGGGCAATTGTCTGCTGATTACCTGTTCCCAAGATCAAAGGTCCAAACTGTATAAAGGATGGACTCACAGATTCATGGGGTGCTTGTTCTGAGCTACAGCTGTTATGAATTTGTAACTACCGAAAAAACCCTTTGTGCCATTTGAAGGACTGATCACCCCCCAGAACCCTTGTAGAAGCTGGGGTGTATGTGTGGGGGGTGATCTCTGGTAAGCTTATTAGCATGTGTGTAATGCTTTCACCTTAAAAATAAATGTACTGGCTGAGAATGGGTTGTCTGGTAACTTAACTGGGGAGTTACATTTTATAGCTTTTTGAGCAGAGAGAAAAGCTAGCTTGCTTAGGCAGTCTGACTTGCTGGGAAACTCACAGTATAGGCAGGGAACTGTGCAGCCTGAAAAACCCCTGGGTCAGGAAGGAGAGAGACGTGGGTCTTCTCCCAAGCAAGGTGATGACTGAGGAGCTGGGAGACTAAAAGTGGATGCCATTTCTGGACAGCTGCAGTTGACCTGAACTGTGAAAGCAGATATCCTTTTTCACCTAAGGATATGGTATATTATCTGTCTGTCTGTGGCCCCAGTCCAGCAAAGCACTTAAACATAACTTTATGCATGTGAGTAGGCCCACTGAAGACAACAGGCCTACTCATGTGCTTAAAGTTATGCACATGCTTTAATGTGCTGCTGGATAACAGGATATTCCCGGAACATGACATATTCCATTATTGATTTTGCTGGGTATATTTAAAAGCAGTTTTAGTTTTTCTAAAGTACTTCTGAAATAACCAACATATTTTCTTGTCAGCATCTAGCACTATTTAGCATGTGCACGTCCTTTTATTAAAAAAGCCACTGTCTGCTTGAAATGCAACAAGTCTGGTCTGAAAATAATCCAGTGAAAGTCTTTTTTTTTAAAAAAAGAAAACAAAACAACCATGGATACAAATTGTTAATGTCAGTCATAAGTTCATGCTGCTGGTTGCTTTGCAAAACAAAAAAGTTTAATACAAATGACCCCTGAGGCTGTTGAGATGCCAACTCTAAAATATGGTAATATTGTCTATATTTTGATGTTGGTTTGCTAGGAAAATCCCTTTTAGATTATGGCTTTGGCAGAACAATGACACAATAATTTGTAGCAAGCTATCTCCTGGTATGAGGAAAAATGAATGTCTGTGTAACAGGTAATGAGATTAACCAAGAACACAGGGACTTCCTTGAAACAAAAAATCAAAATGTCACCAAGAAGTGTCAGAAGAAATTCAGGGAGTACAGATTTACAGTGGATTTCATGTCAAAAAGCAGCTTTTAAATTTAAACAGCTTGAGGATTAATAAAGTCTGGGACAACAAGTTGTGACTATATCCATATAGTTTATATTCTGACAGATTTTTAAAGCTGACAGTAATGCCTTTGGGCTAGGGTGGGGAACTCTCAGCAGATAAAACTAAATCATACTTGTTAAATGAGTTGATAAATCACCCAGCTAGGACAACTGAGCTGAAGGTTTCATTTACGTTGTAGCTCTCTCTCTCTCCTCCCCCCACTCTCCCTTCACACATTCAAAGGCAAAAAAAACCCCTGACCATTAAAAAATATGAGGTTCTGCCATTTCTAACAAAAATACCTATATCTATCTATCTTTATATATTATGGCACTAGAAGATTAAACCACACATTAATAATTAAAAACAGACCAGGGGTTCTCAAACTGGGGGTCGTCACCCCTCAGGGTGGTCACAAGATTATTACCTGAGGTTTGAGAACCACTGCTCTACCTGCTATACACTGCTATAGACAACTATTCCAGTTCCCACTGTTGTTCAACTGATCACGACTAGAGTCAAAGGAAGATAAAATATCATATTGTGTGATGGCATAATGGTTTTGCTCTGACAGTGTTTGAATCAATCAATTGAGTTTAAGGGAAAACTAATTTGTGTAAGCTCCTTTCTTTCTTTATTCAGTTTTTTTTTTGTACAGAACTTCAATAATAACTACTATAGAAAACCACCATATGCAATATCTCCCCTCCCCCTCAAAAAAGGTGATAGGTTTTTTTAAAGAAATAAATTATTTAGGCTTATGTAATGTCAGCCAATATATAAAAGGAAAATAAAACAACTTTATTTTCTTAAAAACAATACTCCGTGCATTATAAGCCAACCCCTACAAAACTTTCTTAGACAAAATTCCCACTAAGTATAAGCACTCAAGTTTAAAATTTGAAAGAGAGACATTACGTGTACAATACAGGTACAATACTGTACAATACAATACAGATAAAGATATGAATTTTGGCAATCCTTGTATAGTTAGGAAAATATATATCCTTCTTAGTTAGAGGAGTATTTGCATTACTGAAACTTCCACTTAATGGGAAAGTTTAAAAAGCACTTCCAATTTTTTTGCATCCACAATACAGAGTACAGTTTGTATACGTTTTTCATATAACCATAAGTACCCAAGTTGCATATGATAAATGGGTAACTATATACCTAACTTCCTTATTTGCCTATGCCAATAATCCTTTTTGCACAAAAATATGAGTTTTGCACATGTAAAAGGATACATAAAATCAGAGGCTCTCTACATCTTAAGTTATATATCAAGTTATTTGAGAATGTGTAGGCTAAGTATAGCGGGGAATCAGATATTTAAAAGACCTTATATCACATTTCACTGATCCTGTATGTAATAAGGGAACTTTTAGTATGCAGTTTTTCCCTAAGCAGTCATTAAATATTAGGAGTACTTGTGGCACCTTAGAGACTAACAAATTTATTAGAGCATAAGCTTTCGTGAGCTACAGCTCACTTCATCGGATGCATTTGGTGGAAAAAACAGAGTAGAGCTTTCCACTCTATACGGCTAAATTCAGTGCCTTGCATAATCACAGGTTTCAGAGTAGCAGCCGTGTTAGTCTGTATTCTCAAAAAGAAAAGGAGTACTTGTGGCACCTTAGAGACTAACAAATTTATTAGAGCATAAGCTTTCGTGAGCTACAGCTCACTTCATCGGATGCATTTGGTGGAAAAAACAGAGTAGAGCTCCTCTACTCTGTTTTTTCCACCAAATGCATCCGATGAAGTGAGCTGTAGCTCACGAAAGCTTATGCTCTAATAAATTTGTTAGTCTCTAAGGTGCCACAAGTACTCCTTTTCTTTTTGAGAATACAGACTAACACGGCTGCTACTCTGAAACCATTAAATATTAGGTTTCAGAGTAGCAGCCGGATTTTCAAAGGCACTTGAGGACATCAAATGTCCACCTTGCACTGAGTTTCAATGGGACTTGAGTGTTTAACTCTGAACATCCCATCCTATGCACAGAACTATCCAGATACATTTCTGACTTTCAATTTTTACTGCTTTTCATTGCTGTTAATGATGATGGAATTGCCTGATGAATATCAAGTCGTCAAGTAATGCAATGGATTTCCATGTCTGGACACCATTTATAATATGTGATGATACAAAGCATTAAAAAAAAGCATATGAATATTACTTATCTTGGAATGCTCTCCAAGGAAGTTAGCCAGATGTCTGTTACTGTAGATTGGAATTCTGGCCTTAGGAAAGAAGGGAAGGTAATTATCTCTTAAAGTAGTAGCTCTTTCTGATTCTGTCTTGACTTTACTTTTTGAGACTGGCACTGAGCCAGTCTGTCTGTCTGTCTCTGTTATGTGTTTTAGTCAATGGATAATCTTGACTGTTTTATGAAAATCCAGCTATCAGAAGGAAGTATAGAATTTTCTCCCATCATTGATTTCAACAATTTCACGGGAGCTCATTCTGGGGACTTTTTTTTTTTTAAACTGAGCACTTCTGTAAAGTAAGAACTGCAGCTTCTTGGACTCTGCATATCAGGATAAGCCACATTAAATCCCTTCTTTTCAGGACAATAACTTAGTACAGATTATAAAAATTCTCTGCTATTCACTGATATACGAGAGAGAAAATGTTTTGCCTCAGAAACAAATATGTTTGTGTTTTGAAGCTTTCTAAATTACAGAGGAAATGACATTCTCAGATTCTTCCCTGAAATCCAAGCAGAGAAGAAAAGAGTAGTGTGATAGTCTTCTCTGATATAATAAGAAATATACATATCTGTTTCAGAGTAGCAGCCGTGTTAGTCTGTATTCGCAAAAAGAAAAGGAGTACTTGTGGCACCTTAGAGACTAACAAATTTATTAGAGCATAAGCTTTCGTGAGCTACAGCTCACTTCATCAGATGTATTTATTTTAAATGCATCTGATGAAGTGAGCTGTAGCTCACGAAAGCTTATGCTCTAATAAATTTGTTAGTCTCTAAGGTGCCACAAGTACTCCTTTTCTTTATACATATCTGTAGAACTCCAAGCACCAGCACTGTAGTAAGAAAAATTATGTGCACTGTCAGGAAGTACGTGTGGCAACCTGACTTTCAAAAGTCTTGGAAATCTGGGAATCTCTTGGATGCAATCACCATTTCACTCCCATAACAAAGTCTCCCTTTAATCTTAGGCTCTCCTTACCTTTGGCTTTAATGTTTTAGCTTTGTTCAATTTTATGCTCCTCTTCTGTTTGGTACATATGGAAATCAACACCTGGAATAAAATAAATGTAATAATTTGTGAAACATATACATTCAAACACACAAGAGGCATATTTCAGGCTTTTATGCCTACTCTATGAAAGCTTAGCACTGAGACATTTTGATTTATAGCTTAGAAACAGCCAGCAGAGCTAAACAGTCCAGTATACTTGGATGTTGTACTTAAAGTATGTTTGACAAGTGGGAGCAACGATGGGGAAGTTGTCTTATTCATGGAAATATGCATCTCCTGAGCACGCAGTTTCCTTCTGGAGACGCACCAATTTCAGAAGCCCAGGTAGGTGATCACATGGAATTTTTTTGTCTCCGCCCCCAGCACCAAAAAAAATTTTTTTTATTTTTACATGGGCATCATCAGTCATGTCTTAGGTAGAAAATGACCAAATGAAAGTTAAGGGAATTTGCCATACAGTGCAGGTAATGGGGACATATAAATACCTATGATGTACACCAGATGAGGATTTGGCCCTTTATCTTTATAATACTCTATAATATAATATTTCTAGTATTATAAAGATACATTTAGTGGACTTCTATATAGATAAATTTAGTAAATATCAAAGTAGTTAACACGGTAGCTTTTGATCTGATACAGACTGAAGTTCTGAGCATGTTGTAAAAGATTTATTTGATAGGTTCTTTGGGGAAAGTTGAGAATATATTTCTGAAGAGGGGGACTTAAGGGGCTGTTTTGCTGCTTTGATTTATTGGCTGGTTAGGTCAATTCATCTTTTGTATCTGATTACTTTTTGGTGTTGAGTGGTGCTTACATTTGCAATTGTAAATTCAATGGATTGTTAGGGCACCTGAAGCTTTTAAACATTATTTTAAATCTAAATAGGTAAATAAACATAAGAAAGAAAATTCCATACAGTTTTCTTTTGCAAATAGTAGACAATACTGATTTAAGTCTCCCTCCAGACTTGGTAGTGTGACTCTCATTCCAACCACTACTTGTATCAAAATTAGAAAAGGAGTACTTGTGGCACCTTAGAGACTAACAAATTTATTTGAGCATAAGCTTTCATGAGCTACAGCTCACTTCATCAGATGCATTTGGTGGAAAATACAGTGGGGAGATTTATACACACACAGAGAACATGAAACAATGGGTTTTATCATACACACTGTAAGGAGAGTGATCACTTAAGATGAGTCATCACCGGCAGCAGGGGGGGAAAGGAGGAAAACCTTTCATGGTGACAAGCAAGGTAGGCCATTTCCAGCAGTTAACAAGAACATCTGAGGAACAGTGGGGGGTGGGGTGGGGGGGGGAGAAATAACATGGAGAAATAGGCTTGAATAGAGACTGGGAATGGATGAGTCATTACACAAAGTAAAACTAAGTTAATTGTATCCAGTTTGCAAATTAATTCCAATTCAGCAGTCTCTCGTTGGCGTCTGTTTTTGAAGTTTTTTTTGTTGAAGGATAGCCTCAGGTCTGTAATAAAGTGACAGGAGAGATTGAAGTGTTCTCCAACTGGTTTTTGAATGTTATAATTCTTGACGTCTGATTTGTGTCCATTTATTCTTTTATGTAGAGACTGTCCAGTTTGACCAATGTACATGGCAGAGGGGCATTGCTGGCACATGATGGCATATATCACATTGGTAGATGCGCAGGTGAACGAGCCTCTGATAGTGTGGCTGATGTGATTAGGCCCTATGATGGTGTCCCCTGAATAGATATGGGGACACAGTTGGCAACGGGCTTTGTTGCAAGGATAGGTTCCTGGGTTAGTGGTTCTGTTGTGTGGTGTGTGGTTGCTGGTGAGTATTTGCTTCAGGTTGGGGGGCTGTCTGTAAGCAAGGACTGGCCTGTCTCCCAAGATCTGTGAGAGTGATGGGTCATCCTTCAGGATAGGTTGTAGATCCTTGATGATGCGTTGGAGAGGTTTTAGTTGGGGGCTGAAGGTGATGGCTAGTGGCGTTCTGTTCTTTCCTTTCTTGGGCCTGTCCCGTAGTAGGTGACTTCTGGGTACTCTTCTGGCTCTGTCAATCTGTTTCTTCACTTCAGCAGGTGGGTATTGTAGTTGTAGGAATGCATGATAGAGATCTTGTAGGTGTTTGTCCTTGTCTGAGGGGTTGGAGCAAATGCGGTTATATCGTAGAGCTTGGCTGTAGACAATGGATCGTGTGGTGTGATCTGGATGAAAACTAGAGGCATGTAGGTAGGAATAGCGGTCAGTAGGTTTCCGATATAGGGTGGTGTTTATGTGACCATCGCGTATTAGCACTGTAGTGTCCAGGAAATGCAATCCATAGTTCTCTTTGTAAATTACTTGCTAAATTCCAGGGCAGAGATTTTCAAAGGGATCTAAGAGTTAAGTGCCAAACTACCATTGAAAGTCAATAAGCATTGGGGGGGTTAGCTTTTCAAATGCTTCTAAGCAAATTAGGAGCACAGGGGCCCACTGATTTTTACGGAGATTTGTGCTCCTAAATTACTTAGGCACTTTTGGGTGCCTAAAATTCTTGACGTCTGATTTGTGTCCATTCATTCTTTTACGTCAAGAATTATAACATTCAAAAACCAGTTGGAGAACACTTCAATCTCTCTGGTCACTCGATTACAGACCTAAGAGTGGCTATACTTCAACAAAAAAGCTTCAAAAACAGACTCCAACGAGAGACTGCTGAATTGGAATTAATTTGCAAACTGGATACAATTATCTTAGGCTTGAATAGAGACTGGGAATGGATGAGTCATTACACAAAGTAAAACTATTTCCCCATGTTATTTTTCCCCCCCACCCACCCCCCACTGTTCCTCTGATATTCTTGTTAACTGCTGGAAATAACCTACCTTGCTTGTCACCATGAAAGGTTTTCCTCCTTTTTTCCCCCCCTGCTGCTGGTGATGGCTTATCTTAAGTGATCACTCTCCTTACAGTGTATATGATAAACCCATTGTTTCATGTTCTCTGTGTGTGTATATAAATCTCTCCTCTGTTTTTTCCACCAAATGCATCCAATGAAGTGAGCTGTAGCTCCGAAAAGCTTATGCTCTAATAAATTTGTTAGTCTCTAAGGTGCCACAAGTACTCCTTTTCTTTTTATAAAAATACAAGTAATTTAATTTCTGCTTTAAGCCCATAACTTGCATTTGAGCTATACCTCAATCTTATACTATGTGATCACTCTATATTTTAGAAAATGTCAAGTCTTGATTTAAAGTGATGGAGAATACACTTAGAATCCAATTAATATACTACATTGAAAAGAGTCTGAAAAAAATGGCACTATATGGATCTCTTTTTACTGTGCCTCAATGTCTTCCATACAAACTTTGCTCAGTTCACAATGAAACAATATTCTATCTAAGTACAAAGTCTGTGAACTAACCTTGGAATTTTAAAGTCAAGCTGAATTCTCTTTTCCTCAATGTATCATCATCAATAATAAAGTTCCTGCAGGACAAATTATATTCTCACTGATATCTGTGCAACCCCTAACTGGGATATTAAGATCTCT
Organism: Dermochelys coriacea; assembly: GCF_009764565.3. NCBI lineage: Eukaryota > Metazoa > Chordata > Testudines > Dermochelyidae > Dermochelys > Dermochelys coriacea. The sequence goes on from NC_050068.2 coordinate 104,813,692, forward strand.
TTATTTTCCTATGATTACATACATGGGTTCCCAAGATGCCATTTTTATAATTACATTTGAGATCTGAATCATAATTCAAGCTGTGGAATGTCAATTTCTGCTTTGGGTTTATTAGTTTCTGGGAAAGTATCTGATGGGGCAAAATAGCTTTGAAACCTGAATACATGACTTAAAAGGATCCTGGGGAGATACTGTTATAGTACACCAGAAAACACATTGGACAGAAGCATGACAGGAGACAAGACATTGGAAGGTACTATTAGAGATAAAGGTGAATAATGCATAATTCATTGATTGTATTTGAGGAGTGGAGTAGCAAAAGACAACAAATTAGAACTTGAACAAAGAGCAGTTTGATAAAGAAAAATGTTGTATTTAGGTGGCCTATTTGGGCCCAAAGATTCAAAAGTGTTAACAAGATCCTGTCACTGTCCAACATTAAACAGAGTTAAACAAGGTTCAGGGTTTGCTGTACAGAGATCTAGTTAGTACCATGGCAAACACACCATTAAACATCATTTTAATATTTTATTAAAAATACAGAAAAGAAAAGATGGTTAAAGCATTCGAAGTATAAAGTATTAAGTAAGGCTTTCATTTTAACAATAAGTAAGGCTTTCATTGTTCCCTTTTCCTCTAGCTTGAGAGTTTTTAGATGGAAAAGCCCTTTGACAGTCTCTGAGATGGTATTAAAGATGTCCTTTTTGGGGAAAAGAGAAGAAGTTAGTTGAACTGGGCTGGAGCAGTTGTTGAAGTCTGATCCAGTTTCCTAGAAGACAAAGCAACACACACACACACACACACACACACACACACACAAAGAAAGCGGGGTAACAAAGATAAAAAATGGACTTTATCTATGGTGCTGACTCACATGCAACCTCACTGCTGGAAAAATATAGGCAAAGCACATGGTATGATCAGCTACTCTGAGACCTGGCACACTTGTACCAGCATTGGGCTGTTTAGAGCATTACTATTAGTTGCCTCATTCTGGTCACAGGCTTACAGCAGTATTGCCAAATAAATAGTCTTGGCTAGACAGAAGGAAAAAGAAGAGAGAAGAAATAAGATAGTGAAGGATGCAGGGGGTGGACAGAAACAGTCTCATATCCCAAGTGGAGTTTGGGATACAGCCAAAACTGGTGAAGGTGGTAATGTCATCTGGCTCCTTCTCTCTGGCCTAATCTGGTCAGGACATCTTTCAGGATGATGATCATAAAGGCCTGGGATCTCAAGTGATGGCAGGGGTGGCAGCCATGATGGTGAAGCTCACTCCAGTAGTCACTGTTTCTCCCAAAGTCTTTCTTTAAGGACCCCAAAAGGGAGCAATGGATGGAATAGCCTGTTCTCTCATTATTTAGTCCACAAATTAGGCCTAGTTTCCAACACGCCCATTTTGGTTCACTGATTTCTGGTTACACATTTCTCTTGTTTACCAAGCATGATCCTAACACAGTCCTTGAGTTATACCAGTGGGCTTTTGTTTGTTTGGACTAATTCAGTCCCTTTCATACCTTTTCCCATCAACATTTGTTATTATAGGTTATTGTAACATCTTATGAATTTTCACTTACTTTGTACAGTTGAGCTTACAATTAGGCTAAATTTGTAGGCCAATTATCACAAAACATCTATCACCATCCTGTTTGCAAGGATTTAAAGTTTCTCTTCTGAAAGTGTTTTGTGCATTGAGGTATGGGGCAGAATATAATCTTGTGTTTACATCAGCTGAAGAGGAAGAAAACTTTTTTAGTGGAGATGTAGTGATAATACTCAGTCAATGACAGATGCTTCCATCTGAGCAGAGCAAAAAGGACAGTTGGGAGGAATATTCAGATGCATTCACACTCTTGAGAAATGGAATAGAATTTTATTGTAATAGAACAGTCACTTATAGTAACTTCTGATGCTCTGTAAATACCTTGGGCAGAGTTTGTCTTTCTATACAGAGATCTTCAGAGTTTGATTTACCCTAAACTCCCTTTGGGTTACTTCTTCTCGGTCAGTGTAACAGATTGCCCAATAAAGCAGGAAAGTCCCACCGTTATTTTGAAAGGCTAGTCATCTCCCCACACCTTCACTAACCTCTGTATATCCTTTTCTAATTCCCAGGTTAGCTTTTCCTGCCTCCACCTCCTTACTTCTCAGAGAGGCACTAATGATCTGCCAGTTGGGAGCCACTTCAACAGCTTCCACAATTTTCCAGGTTGAAACTCTACATCCCATTTTAACTTTCTCTTGGAACAAGAGTCTCATTGTAACATTGTCTTAAATATGATCCTAGGAAATGAATAGCACTATAGATTACAATAGACACCATTACCAAAAATATTTCCTCATTCTTCCATGGCTGTACATCACAAAGATGAAGAAAAGGAATACTTGTGGCAGCTTAGAGACTAAAAATTTGAGCATAAGCTTTCGTGAGCTAAAGCATCCGATGAAGTGAGCTGTAGCTCACAAAAGCTTATGCTCAAATAAATTTGTTAGTCTCTAAGGTGCCACAAGTACTCCTTTTCTTTTTTGCGAATACAGACTAACACTGCTGCTACTCTGAAACAAAGATGAAGGTTTGCCTTGTTATGCCACCTTGGTAAGGTTCTTAATTTATCACAGATTCCCTGGTCATTTAACCTCTCTGTACCTTGGTTTTCCCATTTATGACGTTAAGAAAATATTTATCTTTTAGGAAATGTACATGTTTATGCATTCCTATATGTACATATGCAAAATGGGAAGTAGAGATCAGAGTTTCCCTAGATTTAAAATTAATAGAAAATTAAAGTTCAAGAGAAAAACATAAAATGAATCTATAAAAAGCTGAACTTTTATATAGAAGAAAGAGCCGTAGGCAGTGGGATGTGCAATACATTTTGCATCACCCAACATATTGACAAGAATGTGCAGAATAGTTTGCTGAAGTAAAATTTTGGTTCTTGGCAAAAGTAATTGAAACCTTTAAAATAGGGTGATGGATTCTGAACACAAGAGCTAAAGAACAAGGCCTAGGAGTCACTGGTTGACTGGTTTGTTGTCGGTTCTGGTAAGTGTCCCTGCAGGTTCCTGTTCATGTAGCATAAACAAACCTGTAGGGTGCCTTCAGCTGTAACTATAATGTTATTCTGCAATCATTTTGGATTACTAGGTCCATTTTGGCCAATTAACGTCAAGTAAGATATATGGGAGAGTGAAAAGTTACAGGAAAAGGACAAGAAAGCCTGCAGCATAACAAGATTTACAAGAATGCAAAAACTAAGGCTAATTAACATGGGATGGAGAGCGTTATAGGGGTTTTGGTTGAAGTGTTTTAAAATTCACATAATTAGTTACGACTAGTCCAATCTATTTAGCATCTCTTTGGTCTTGTCAATTAAGGACAAAAGACAATCCTTATGAAAATGGAAAAATTGGATTTGTACATGTAGACTCAATCATCTTTCTCCCCTACTGATAGATTGTCTCAGATGTATATTAAAGAAGTTAAATACTCTAGAAGCGTATGCAGAAAGTTGCGTACTCAGAAAGAGCAGCCAGGCTGAAATTCTTTGACATTTCCCCTTTCTAAGGTTACTAACGCTCTGTTGGGCAAAAGTTTTGAGAGGACCAATGGCAAAATTCTCCCAACATTGGTTAGCTCCGTCAAAAAAGGAGAGGAAGGGATGCCTACATTTTTTTTAAAAATTCAAAGAATAATGAAAAGAATATTCCAGTGCAGGAAGCATTAATCATTTTATCCACAAGCAGATGTGACTTCATGTGCTGTGAGGAGCATGAAATTCTGCTAATGAGATGCCCAGATAGTAGAGGCTCATGACATATGAGCAAACTGTGTTTCAAAATCATTTTAGCATAAAGGGGTAGTTTCTTTCCTCCCCCGCCATGTATTCTTACTTACCCAGAAAATTTCTAGCAATATTCATCAAATTTAGTGTGAGCTGCATATAACCATTTTTTCATTAAATTCTGTGATGGGGAAAAAGTAAGGGTTTAAAATACCCAATTAAAAATAGAGAATGAAACATGTTAATGTTTCAGGTTTTAATTACATATTGACTTTTTTCTCCAGAAGAGCCATTTATCCCAATGTGATCTTCTGTTAAACACTCCATCATAATTTCCAGTTGAAACCACGCCACTTTGTAATGAGGACAAACTAATGAGCTGTGATTTCTTTGCTAATCAACCTTAGACAATACTTAAACTTCAATATACAGTAGCATCCTGTTTCAAAGTTACAAAAGTAATACATCAGGAAATGTCAATTAATCTAATATAAACAAATATTTAAGCCCTGATTCTACCCTAACAAATTTAGGGCTAGTCTAACTCTACTGACTTTAGAGTTATTCCTTACTTGCACTGGTGCAGGAATGAAAAATCAGGCCTAATTATTCCACAGTACTAATATGTGCACTCCAGACAGAACATCTCTGTGTGTGCCTCTAATTATTAAAGAAAATTGCTAGCTACAGTAAAAGTGATTTAATATGTTCAGAGTTATACTGCAGTTTGAGTCTCAGTTCACCACAAACTAATGAAATTTTGCAGTGTGGTTCATTTTGATTTTAAATCCAAGACAGCACATATACATGCATATATAAATTGTGCTGAGAATGACTCAATATGTAAAAGCATACTTTTAAATCTCTGTGGAGTTGCATGTACACACAGTAGCTTTGCTTAGAATAGCCTGAGAACCTAGAAGGGACAATTTTAGGTTCTTGGTAACTAAACTAAATTGCGCATAATAGAAAAATTGAATTCTAGACATGAAGAAACAGCTGTTTATAAACAACATTTTAAGACATGACTTCATATAAGAGTTTATAAATATAGAGAGAGGAGAAAAATTGGAGAACTGCAGCTGCCCCAGGAGAGCGGTCTCTTATATAAAAGGTTGTTGAAAACTTCCATTGGCATGAAAGCAAAGGCAATACAATTAATTTATTTTAAATTTCAAATGGTCCCCAGATCCACCATCTCCATATCCTACATTGTTTTCCTCAATCAAATTACAAAACAGCTAAGTGGCCTTTTAATAGCAATGCCCCTCTACCAATGCACATACATACAAACTCCTCATAACACAAACATACTTAATTTCTATTAAGCTAAGCCAAATTTCTTTCTGCCAAAAGCTCAAACCTAGATTGTCCTGAAGTTAATTAAATTTGGATTCTGGTGAACCATTGGCAGAAGCAAATTTTAGAGTGATAAGGCCTCTCCTGAGAACAACCACAGAAAGTTTAACTTAAAGAATCAACAAGATGAATGGCACAGTAGATCCTAATTCCCTTAGAAACACAGGGAGAAAGGTGATCTCCTAGCTAACTGTACAAACTCATAGCCTGTATAAACAGATAAGGAAAGGTACTGTGCAATCGTGATATAGAAAAATCAAGGAATAGTGATGGATCCAATGGGACCGTCAGTTAACCAACTATATTGGCAAAGCTAGGTCATATAACAAGATATATACTCAACACCATTATACAGATGTTTCCACCTTCCTATCAGACCATCTTATTTGTATTTACCCTGACTTAGTCTGCTCCCTTTCACTTTCCCTCTAGTGAAAAAGAGAAGTTGAATCACAGTATGGATACTGAGCAAACTGCAGCTCAGGATTTACAGATTGGAATTTGCTGTGATCATGGATCTCTTTTCAACTTGGAAAAAAGATGACAAGGGGGGATATGATAAAGGAATATGAAATCATGAATGAGGTGGAGAAAGTGCATAAGTGTTATTTACCCCTTCACACAACACAAGAATCAGGTGTCATAGAATATCAGGTTGGAAGGGACCTTAGGAGGTCATCTAGTCCAACCTCCTGCTCAAAGCAGGACCAATCCCCAACTAAAGCATCCAAATGAAAAATCATCCAAATGTCACCCAATGAAATTAATAGACAGCAGGTTTAAAACAAACAAAAGGTAATACTTCTTCACACAATGCAGAGTCAACCTGTGGAACTCATTCCCATGGTATGTTGTAAAGCCCACAACTATAAATGGATTAAAAAAAGAATTAGATAAGTTCATGGAGGATAGGTCCATCAGTGGCTATGAGCCAGGATGGTCAGGGATGCAACCTCATGTTCTGGGTGTCCCTAAGCTTCTGACTGCCAGATTCTGGGATTAGACAACAGCTATGGATTGCTTGATGATTGCCTTGTTCCGTTGGTTCCATTTCAAATATCTGCATTGGCCACTGTTGGAAGAGAGGATACTGGTCTAGATAGACCATTGTCTGATCCTGTATGGCCATCATTATATTCTTATGTTTATGTTCTTTTAATCATAAAATAATAGAACCAGAGGTTAGCGGGGACCACAAGGGTTATCTAGTCTAACCACTTGCCAAGATGCAGGATTTGTTGTGTCTAAACAGCCTTCTTTTGAAAACTGCCAGTGAAGGAGCTTCCATGACCTCTCTAAACAGTCTGTTCCATTGTCCTATAGTTTTTACAGTTAGAAAGTTTGTCCTGAGATTTAATCTAAATATGTTACGCTGTAGTTTGAATCCATTGCCTCTTGCCCTGCCCTCTGTGGCAAAAGAGAACAACTTTTCTTCATTTTTTTATGGCAGACTTCAAATATTTGAAGACTGCTGTCATGTTCCCCCTTAATCTCCTCTTTTTCAAACTAAATGCCTTTATTTCAGCCTTTGCACATATGGCTTGAATTCCGTCTCTTTGAACATCTTTGTCACTTGCCACTGGATGCTTTCCAGTTTCTCTACATCCTTTCTATACATTGGTGACCAAAACTGGATTCAGTACACCAGCGCTGAGACTTAACCAGTGCTGAGTAGAGCGGTACTGTCACTTGCTGTGACTTGCATGCTATGCCTCTGTTAATGCAACTAAAATTGCATATTTTGTTTGCAACAGCATCACATTATTGACTCACTTTAATGTTGTGATCCACCACAGCTCTCAGCACCTTCTCAGCAGTGCTGCTGTCCCCATTCTGTATTTGTGTATTTGGTATTTCTGTCCTAAGTGTAGCCCCTTACATTTGTCTTTGTTGAATTTCATTTTGTTCTCCAATTGGATCCCAGTTCTCCAATTTATCAAAATCCCTTTGAATTTTAGGTCTATCCTCCAAAGTATTGGCAACTTTGTGTCATCTTTGATCAATATGCTCCCTATACCTACTTTCAGGTCATTAATAAAGATGTTAAATAACATGGGACCCAGAACAGATCCCTGTGGAACCCCACTTGAGATATCCTTCCAATCTGACATCATTCCATCAACAGCTACTCTTTGTTTCTGACAGGTTTCAGAGTAGCAGCCGTGTTAGTCTGTATTCGCAAAAAGAAAAGGAGTACTTGTGGCACCTTAGAGACTAACAAATTTATTAGAGCATAAGCTTTCGTGAGCTACAGCTCACTTCATCGGATGCATTTGGTGGAAAAAACAGAGGAGAGATTTATATACACACACACAGAGAACATGAAACAATGGGTTTATCATACACACTGTAAGGAGAGTGATCACTTAAGATAAGCCATCACCCACAGCAGGGGGGGGAAGGAGGAAAACCTTCCATGGTGACAAGCAGGTAGGCTAATTCCAGAAGTTAACAAGAATATCAGAGGAACAGTGGGGGGTGGGGTGGGGGGGAGAAATATCATGGGGAAATAGTTTTACTTTGTGTAATGACTCATCCATTCCCAGTCTCTATTCAAGCCTAAATTAATTGTATCCAGTTTGCAAATTAATTCCAATTCAGCAGTCTCTCGTTGGAGTCTGTTTTTGAAGCTTTTTTGTTGAAGTATAGCCACTCTTAGGTCTGTGATCGAGTGACCAGAGAGATTGAAGTGTTCTCCAACTGGTTTTTGAATGTTATAATTCTTGACGTCTGATTTGTGTCCATTCATTCTTTTACGTAGAGACTGTCCAGTTTGGCCAATGTACATGGCAGAGGGGCATTGCTGGCACATGATGGCATATATCACATTGGTAGATGCGCAGGTGAACGAGCCTCTGATAGTGTGGCTGATGTGATTAGGCCCTATGATGGTATCCCCTGAATAGATATGTGGACAGAGTTGGCAACGGGCTTTGTTGCAAAGATAGGTTCCTGGGTTAGTGGTTCTGTTGTGTGGTGTGTGGTTGCTGGTGAGTATTTGCTTCAGATTGGGGGGCTGTCTGTAAGCAAGGACTGGTCTATCTCCCAAGATCTGAGAGAGCGATGGCTCGTCCTTCAGGATAGGTTGTAGATCCTTGATGATGCGTTCCAACACACCTCTGACCAACATATTAACCCACAGAGACCTTCCTGCCAACACTACAAAAAGAAGGATTCTGGGTGGACTCCTCCTGAAGGTCGAAACAGCAGCCTGGATTTCTACATAGACTGCTTCCGCCGACGTGCACGGGCTGAAATTGTGGAAAAGCAGCATCGCTTACCCCATAACCTCAGCCATGCAGAACACAGTGCCATCCACAGCCTCAGAAACAACTCTGACATCATAATCAAAAAGGCTGACAAAGGAGGTGCTGTCGTCATCATGAATAGGTCGGAGTATGAACAAGAGGCTACTAGGCAGCTCTCCAACACCACTTTCTACAAGCCATTACCCTCTGATCCCACTGAGAGTTACCAAAAGAAACTACAGCATTTGCTCAAGAAACTCCCTGAAAAAGCACAAGAACAAATCCGCACAGACACACCCCTGGAGCCCCGACCTGGGGTATTCTATCTGCTACCCAAGATCCATAAACCTGGAAATCCTGGACGCCCCATCATCTCAGGCATTGGCACCCTGACAGCAGGATTGTCTGGCTATGTAGACTCCCTCCTCAGGCCCTTCGTTACCAGCACTCCCAGCTATCTTCGAGACACCACCGATTTCCTGAGGAAACTACAGTCCATTGGTGATCTTCCTAAAAACACCATCCTAGCCACTATGGATGTAGAAGCCCTCTACACCAACATTCCACACAAAGATGGACTACAAGCCGTCAGGAACAGTATCCCCGATACTGTCACAGCTAACCTGGTGGCAGAACTTTGTGACTTTGTCCTGACCCATAACTATTTCACATTTGGTGACAATGTATACCTTCAAATCAGCGGCACTGCGATGGGTACCCGCATGGCCCCACAGTATGCCAACATTTTTATGGCTGACTTAGAACAACGCTTCCTCAGCTCTCGTCCCCTAATGCCCCTACTCTACTTGCGCTACATTGATGACATCTTCATCATCTGGACCCATGGAAAAGAAGCTCTTGAGGAATTCCACCATGATTTCAACAATTTCCATCCCACCATCAACCTCAGCCTGGACCAGTCCACACAAGAGATCCACTTCCTGGACACTACGGTGCTAATAAGCGATGGTCACATAAACACCACCCTATATCGGAAACCTACTGACCGCTATTCCTACCTACATGCCTCTAGCTTTCATCCAGATCATACCACTCGATCCATTGTCTACAGCCAAGCGCTACGATATAACCGCATTTGCTCCAGCCCCTCAGACAGAGACAAACACCTACAAGATCTCTATCATGCATTCCTACAACTACAATACCCACCTGCTGAAGTGAAGAAACAGATTGACAGAGCCAGAAGAGTACCCAGAAGTCACCTACTACAGGACAGGCCCAACAAAGAAAACAACAGAACGCCACTAGCCATCACCTTCAGCCCCCAACTAAAACCTCTCCAACGCATCATCAAGGATCTACAACCTATCCTGAAGGACGAGCCATCGCTCTCTCAGATCTTGGGAGACAGACCAGTCCTTGCTTACAGACAGCCCCCCAATCTGAAGCAAATACTCACCAGCAACCACACACCACACAACAGAACCACTAACCCAGGAACCTATCCTTGCAACAAAGCCCGTTGCCAACTCTGTCCACATATCTATTCAGGGGATACCATCATAGGGCCTAATCACATCAGCCACACTATCAGAGGCTCGTTCACCTGCGCATCTACCAATGTGATATATGCCATCATGTGCCAGCAATGCCCCTCTGCCATGTACATTGGCCAAACTGGACAGTCTCTACGTAAAAGAATGAATGGACACAAATCAGACGTCAAGAATTATAACATTCAAAAACCAGTTGGAGAACACTTCAATCTCTCTGGTCACTCGATCACAGATCTTAGAGTGGCTATACTTCAACAAAAAAGCTTCAAAAACAGACTCCAACGAGAGACTGCTGAATTGGAATTAATTTGCAAACTGGATACAATTAACTTAGGCTTGAATAGAGACTGGGAATGGATGAGTCATTACACAAAGTAAAACTATTTCCCCATGGTATTTCTCCCCCCCACCCCACCCCCCACTGTTCCTCTGATATTCTTGTTAACTGCTGGAATTAGCCTACCTTGCTTGTCACCATGGAAGGTTTTCCTCCTTTCCCCCCCCTGCTGTGGGTGATGGCTTATCTTAAGTGATCACTCTCCTTACAGTGTGTATGATAAACCCATTGTTTCATGTTCTCTGTGTGTGTGTATATAAATCTCTCCTCTGTTTTTTCCACCAAATGCATCCGATGAAGTGAGCTGTAGCTCACGAAAGCTTATGCTCTAATAAATTTGTTAGTCTCTAAGGTGCCACAAGTACTCCTTTTCTTTGTTTCTGGTTATTTAACTAATTATGTATCCATTTAATGGTAGGTCTGTCGAACCCTCATTTCTCCAGCTTACTTATCAGAATATCATGTGGGACTGTGTCAAAAGCCTTGCTAAAGTTCAGGTATATTATATCCACTACACTCTCCCTATCCACCAAATCAAGCTGTGTTGGCACAATTTGTTCTTAGTAAATCCATGCTGGCACCAGGTATTTGCCAATTGACTATTTTTATACCTTGCCCTAGTAGCTTCCCAGGTATTAAGGTCAGGCTGACTGGTCTATAGTTCCTCAGCTCCTCCATTTCCTCCCTTTTTTAAAGATGGGCACTATGTTAGCCTTTTTCCAGTCTTCCGGGACCTCTCCTGTAATCCATGAGTTTGCAATCTGGGAATGCAGAATGAGAGAAAAAAAGAGTCAATTTGAACTTGAATATTGCACTGCTTCCCTATCAGCCCGCAACCTACAAGTGTGCAGAAGATCAAAAAGTTGAGTGATCTCATCAGTAAACATAAGACTAATAAAACAATAGTGATGGTGGTTTTAGGGGCGGGGAGGTGTAGTACACAATTGATTTAAGGCCCAATACCAGGACCTTTCAAAGTTTTGTCCTAGGGAGCTAGAGAGGCTGAAAGATGCTTTTGGGGAGACAGTATTTTGGCAGTTACTGGATAGTCTGAGGGAAGGGGTGAAATCTTGGATGGGGTCTAGCATATAAAGGCATGTGGTGGAGAAAGTGACTTTCTGAGGTGGAAAAGGTTGCAGTCATCTGGATCCTAGATGGCCAAAGCTTCTATAATTATCTAGGAAAGTCTGACAAAAGTCACTGCTGATTAGTGATTCAACATTTCTTTTCCTTTCTACAATTTTTTTATTCATTAATTCTCATTTTCATCTCTGTAATAGCTTAAGGGCAAATAAGAGTATGTTTTCTTCTAGAACTATTTATGCAAATCCTTAATGTTTGGTTTGTCAGCTATTTCAGACACTGCACATACCTTTTACTCTAGCCCAAGATAATATAATCTCATCAAGTTGTATAAACAAATCATCAGTCAACCAAAGTGAATATTTTATTAAGTATAAATGGGGGAACATCCAAATTAGAGGGAGAAAGAGAATGAGGAACCTAGAAAAAACGTTAATTCAGAGCACAATTGAGACTTTACATCTTGCCTTGAGAAAGGGGTTGAATGTAGGTATGCAGTGCCAGGAGCACAGGGAAAACATGCGACTGTGTATGTCCATATCCCTGCTTAAACTATATTCAGTACAAAATATTGCTTATCTTTTTATATAGGTTATTATTGAAACCAGCATCTTGCATTAAGATGTACTAGGAGTAGCATTATATGGTTCACTTTTCCAAAAATAGATTACTCATGGCTATGGTTTAAACAAATGAAACAAATTGTTTTAAAGTCAGTTTGCCGTTGAGTTCTGGTTGATGGATAGTGATACCATGGTAATGGGTTTAAGAACCTGAAAAGGAGAAAAGAAAAGATAAGAAATATATGTTTCTTTTAATAAAATTGTAAAACACATGGATGAAGTCCTAAATCATTTAGGGGTCTTTATAGCAGAAAATATATATTGCCTTCTACACTGCAGAAGCCCCAGAAGTTTCACACTCATTTTATCTATTCAACAAGAAATACAACCAGACCAAAACCAACTTTCACCAAGATTTACAGTATGGAGTTCCAAACAAGTCTTGTGATGGAGACTATGTTTTTGTTTTGTTTTCTTAATATTCTGCCCGGTCCACAAATTGCAAAAATTATCACTGACTGAGGAAAAGCATATTACTTTATAACAGTTAAATTCCAGATTAAAGGGGAAATATATTGAGGAGACACTTAAATATCCACTTCTGTATATCATTAAGAATAAACTGCATCGGTATTGAACTAGTAAAATTATTTCCTTGCCCTTAGAAGTCTTCTTCTATCAGAGGACACCAACTTCCATAGAAATTTTCCTGTAGATCTTATTTTTTTCCTTTTCTTCTTAAAGAAGGCTTTTATCAATTAGCAATGGCTCTTGCTTTCAATCAATCATAAAGGGCTTTATTCTCGGGTAGATGTCAGTGATAAATTTTATGTCAACCTCTTTAGTGATACTCATCTCACGTTACTGATAAGGGTTAACAAGGGCTGATCCTATGAACACTGTTATGCATAGCGTGTATTACCAGAAATCAATGCTTACCTGCCAACTTCTTAAAATAAAACAGCAAAATTTAAATGTACATATTTTAAGGCCCTCCTGATGGTGCAGTGGATTCTAACTCCTCTTCCTTGATGTGGAGGGAGGCTTCCCCTTCTCCCGCCCCCAGAAACCCACTAAGTTATTTAGTTCTGTCTCCCTAGTACTTTAATTAGAACCTCCCACACCCCAAGCACATAAATCAATTCTTGCCTCCCAACATGTCTCTTTGAAGAGTGGTATCTATTGATGATAGACATTTTGTTTTCTCCTGAGCCAGCACCATGGGCTCATCACACATGTCCCATGCCTGGGAAAGACATCTCCATTCGGATCCTATATTCTTTCTCCCAGGCTTAGGGGAATGAAAAGCAAGAGCGCAGATCTTCCCCTTCTTTCAGGATTGTGGGACAACAGCAGCGGGGGGGGGGGGGGGTGAGGGGTTCTGCTTGCCCTCTGAGGCTTAGCAGAGTGAGGTGGGGACAGGAAGCAGCAGTGGTTACAGAACTGGTAAAAGTAGCAGGCCCCCAACTTACATTCTCTGCACAGGGCTGAGAGCTTTAGGAGTGCTTCAGCCATGTGCATAATGAGAGAAAAGGAGGTAGTAGTGACTACTACATGTACTAGTGGACCAAGATGTCCCTCAGCCCATGCTGCAGCTCTGACTGGCCACCCTTGAAGGCATGGAAATGCAGGAGGGCAGCCAAGCAGGAAGGGGATTTCTCTGTACACTAGTGTTTTCCCACCATAGACACCTAAAAAGGTTGCAAAGTCTGTAGTCTATGCGGCAAACCTGTGGAGTTATTAGGTTTGCAATAGGATATTGCCTGGTAGAAGGCACCACACCTGGAAGTGTTTTCAGTATCAGGTTCTTACGTTGTAAGGAGCTATTCTCCTGCAAAACACTAAATTATGAATAAAACTGTTTGTTTCTATTCACTCTGACAAATATCTAGCAGTATTCTTTGTTATGGCCATAGCCACAGGTGCGCATGGCACTTTACAGACAAAAATGACATGGCTGCTGTTTTAGTCCACATTCCATGACTGATTTCTTATTTATACTTCTTTTCCCTTACGCAATTATTCATTTTTTAAACCCATCCTTTACTATTCAATCTGAATAGCTTTTGCAGTTATCAAATGCCTAGTTTCACTGTGGCATTTAATTACCTGCAAAAGCTATTTATTGCCACATATATAATCCTGAGCCATGAACATTATCCCTTAATTAAAGCCAACAACATCCAACATGTTGGCTGGCATATATAACACTCCTTAGGCACATGATTCACTGCTAACTAGGATTGAAAATTTAAACTTTCAATGCCAACAAGAAATACATTTTTGTCACTTTCATCTAATCTTGCTATTGCAGGAATTACTTCCCATTTTCTTTGTATTCATAACACACCATCTTTGCCTAATTATAGCATTGTCTGTTTTTAGGGAGAAGTCCTGTTCTACTATTCTGTGGCCAGAGAAGGCCCTGAAATACAGCAGAAGTTTAGTCAGGCTGTGCAGTAATGCAAACAGCTGTTAACGATCAGCATGAATAGTAAAATTTCATTTTATTTTTTGGTTTTAGAAATAATTTTATAAAGAGCTGGATGTGATGTTTAACAGGAGTCTGAATATCTCAGGAAAAAAAAACAATAAAAACTGCAGTTGAATAAGCGTTTCAACACAACTGAATATCAGTATTATGGCATAAGGGAGAATCAAATATTAGAACGTAATGGTACTCCCACACTGAGTAACCCTCAGATGCTCTTGTCAACTGCTGGAAATGGCCCACCTTGATTATCACTACAAAAGTGTTTCTTCCTCCCCCTCGCCTTCCTGCTGGAAATAGCTCATCTTAAGTTATCACTCTCCTTACAGTGTGTATGATAAAACCCATTGTTTCATTTTCTCTGTGTGTGTATATAAATCTCCCCACTGTATTTTCCACTGAATGCATCCAATGAAGTGAGCTGTAGCTCACGAAAGCTTATGCTCAAATAAATTTGTTAATTTTATTTCAACTCTAAGGTGCCACAAGTACCCCTTTTCTTTTTACTAACAGACAGTGTTTCTACCTGGCAAATCAGTTAGGTGGGAGTTTAATCTTTATCTCATTTCATTATGCCCAATTTTATCAGCTACTTAAGGGAACAAGCAAAATTAAAAATAATTTCTGGAGACATTATTATGGGAATAATTTGAACATTGATTCTTTTTCCTGATTAAGTTCTATGGTCTCAATGAATACGTTATTCTGCTGTCAGTACAGCAGAGACTCAACCAGGTCTACTAACATTATTAATGGAGTCCTTCCCCTATAAAGCCATGTTCCTAATTAATTATGCACCTCAGCCACCATTAAAAGAACTGGGTTGTCAGTCTAACTTAAGGCCTCTGGATGGCCAGCTGTAGTACACTACAGTGGCCAAACTTTTGCTCTATCCCTACCATATGATTGCATATTACCTGCCTGGTCCTCTACATGAGAGATGATCCAAAACTGGAATCTCAAATCTGAATCCATAGAAGTGTCAGATGCTGAAGGGGTTCCAGTGGGGAATCTGCTGGTCCAAACTGACCCTACAGTTTTAATTCTAGTTTGTTTCCAAATACAGAAAGGGCACGCTTTCCAATTTCACTTTAGATACAGATGAAGTTTCACAAATCACCCCATGATATCAGATATCTAGGCTGTGTCTACACTTCCACTTATGTCAGCAAAATTTATGTCACTCAAGGGTGTTAATATTCTACCCCCGAGCAACATAAGTTATGACAGCATAAGCACTAGTGTGCACAGCACTATGTTGGCAGGAGAGCTTCTCCTGCCAACATTGCTTCAGCTGCTCGCGGGAGTGGTTTTTTCATGCTGTCAGGGTTCCCTCCCCACTCTAAACTCTAGGGTACAGATGTGGGGACCCACATGAAAGACCCCCTAAGAGTATTTCTACCAGCTTAGGTTAAAACTTGCCAAGGAACATATTCTTTGCCCTTGGAGGGTACGTTGCCACCACCAATTGATTTAACAAAGAATCAGGCACCACTTGGAGTTCCTATTCCCCAAAAATATGCCCCCAAGCCTTACACCCTCTTTCCTGGTGAGACTTGAGAATAATATCCTAACCAATTGTTTACAAAGTGATCACAGACCCAAACCCTGGGTCTTAGAACAATAGAGAAATCAGTCAGGTTCTTAAGAGAAGGATTTTATTTTTTAAAAAAGATAAAAATCACCTCTGTAAAATCAGGATGGAAAATAACTTTACAGGGTAACAAAAGATTCAAAAACACAGCAGAACTTCCTCTAGGCTTAGTTTCAAAGTTACAAAAAACAGGAATAAACCTCCCATTACTGCACAGCCTGACTAAACTTCTGCTGTATTTCAGGGCCTTCTCTGGCCACAGAATAGTAGAACAGGACTTCTCCCTAAAAACAGACAATGCTATAATTAGGCAAAGATGGTGTGTTATGAATACAAAGAAAATGGGAAGTAATTCCTGCAATAGCAAGATTAGATGAAAGTGACAAAAATGTATTTCTTGTTGGCATTGAAAGTTTAAATTTTCAATCCTAGCAAAGGAAAAATTCACAAGCAAAACAAAAGATAATCTAACACGCTTTGCCTGGCTTTTACTTACAATTTTTGTAATATGAGAGACTTTTAGGATGGTTTATAGAAGGAGTTTTCTGACCTGATGCTTCTCTTCTTCCCAAGAGAACACACAAAAAGAAAACCCTACCCCCCCCATCCCTGCCAGATTTGAAAGTATCTTCTTTCCCCATTGGTCCTTTTGGGCAGGTGCCAACCAGGTTATTTGAGCTTCTTAACCCCTTACAGATAAGGAGTAATTCAGGCTATTCTTAGCTGTATGGTTATGACACATGCCGTCAGCATAGAGCATGTTCACCACACACGCTGGTACAGCTGTGCCATGGCAGCACTGTGAATGTAGGCATGCCCTTAGATTTCCACCATTCAGTATAGTATAATCATTATCTGATCATCCAATCTCATACGATTTCCACCATTTTGTTTTGAAATTTCTCAAGAACTATTCATGACACGGCAGAATGAATCCTGATGCTTCTCCTGGAGGGATTGGCTCTGCCCATTTCCCTGACACAGCACTGCCAGAAGAAGGTACAACTGAGACCCTAATAATTATTCCATATAATAGTTATATAATGAATTATTTATTGTTATAATGCTTCTATTTATTATTTGTATTAGCACATTGTGGAAACTAGAGTAAGTGCTGTACAACACTCAGAGACAGAAGACTGTACATTCCAGGATATTTTGGTCTATAGATTATGTGAACAATTTGTTGTAAGAATTCAATAACAGATATTAAAAATCCGAGGTCTGTTGGTCAGTTTTGATAGGACACAATCACATGCTGTGGTTTTGTTTCCTGATTGGACAAGATTTCACTGGTGGCCGCTCTAACAAATTTTCCAAAATACTTGATTAACTTTTGGAAAAACAAATAAATATGCACATATACACGTCCAAATCATCGTAATTTATTTACGTAGGGTATTTTTTTGCAGACTCAATAATAAAAATAATGTACAGTTGTATTTTGGTGCCCCTGTCTCCTCCTGCACCTCTCCCCCTTGGGGCTTCCCATCGCTCCCCCGAGCACTGCTGCTTCCCCCACAATGCCCTGAGCTCCTTTCCGCAGCATCACCTCCCAGGCTTAACCCGCTCCTTGCCTCTTGACCATGGCACCTGGTAAGGCTGGCCCTCCTCAAGCCTGGCTGAAGCAGTGGGGAAGGCTGAATCCCCCACCCCTGGAGTCCCTCAGCTGAAGCTCGCCACCAGATCCTCTGGCTGAATCAGGAGATGGGGGCTGAAACCTACCCCTGACATCCTGCAAGTAAAGCTGGGATGCAGGGGCTGAAGCCTTCCTTCAGAGTCTCTGTGTGCTGCAGGGAGGGCCCACTGCTTTGCCTCTCCCCTATCTCCTCCCAGGAGGCAGTCGTGGCCACAGGGAAAACCCCTGGTGGCTGCATATGGTCACAGTGGCTGCATTTCAGAAACATGATGCTAGATAGTCATGGTCATCCCTTCTGAATCCCCCTATTCATTGTCTTCCTTCCTGGGTCATGGAGAGTACACTAAGCTCTATATTGCACTCAACATGTGCAAAACAGTTTCAGCTCTGGATTATGCCAGTTACTATAATCAAATCTCACCCTTCAGGACTTCAGACGGTCACCTGCAAATGCCAGGAAGGATTTTTTTCTCCGATGCACAAGTGGCCAGATGCATTTCTCTTCTTGCCTTCCTCTGAAGCACTTAGGGATGGCCATAATTGGAAGACTAGTGCTCCAAGGCAATACAGAGCATCCTCTTTTCTAGAAGCTTGGCTTGTGCATCTTGCTTACATATTCAGGGTCAAATTGATCACCAGATTTAAAGTTGGGAAGAACTTTTCTCCAGATCAGATTAGCAGAGACTATGTAGGAGTTTATTCACCTGAGGACTGAAATGCTTTAGACTAAGTCAAGTGATTAGGCCCACTATAGCAGCATCTTGGTGAGATTTAATGATCTGTGATATGTTGGAGATGAGACTGGAGGACCTACGGATCCCTTCTGGCATTAAACTCTATGAAAATAATTATTACTTAAGTTTCTGGTAATATTTCTGGTGAATTTTTGAGTGCGAGTTATTAGTTCAAATTTTGCTTTCTGAGAAAGATCTGCCTGTTGCGGTGAATGTTTGTGCCAACATATCTATTAGAATATTTGTGAGAAGCAAAGAAATAAAAGGCATAAATGCATCTAAAATAAATTCAAATTTTTATGCAATCATATAATCACTGATTTTTTTTTTATTTAGGAGGCACTCAATTCCATCCTGATCCTGAAATTAGGGGACTATCATTTTTAACATCTTCCTGTAATTTTTGATTCCATAGTAAAAATTCCTCTCTTTGCTTAAACTCTGGTGTTGTTAAGTTTTACATAATAAGCATGGTTAAATCCAAAGGTAGAAACAGTCAGAAGTGTTTCTTACAAACCGTGTAATAGTTGTAATAAATTTACCAGCTTACGCCTGTATTACATCTTTTTTAATATTTGTAATTTATTGATTCATTCTCAAGAGTAATTATTTCAATATAAACTCAATCTTAAACTGAGATGTCACTCTCAACTACAAAAAAATTTTCTACAATTAAAAATTTGAACCTAATTAATCTTCAGGATAACGTGACTATGGTTCCTATGTACTTTACTCAGCCAAGGAATTTTAGGAGATGACATCATGTCTGAGAAAGTGTCACATATGCAGCAAAGATTCCTTGGCCAGTTAAAGTAGCTTTTTGAGGTGGTACAAGCAGTCAGTCAGGCTGACAAAGTATAGTTGTCTGCACATGGACAGAATTTTTTATTTTCCTTAGATGTAAAAACATTAAAGGAAACAGTTTGATAAACAGCGTAATGTAGACTACTATGATATGAAAACAGGCTGATTCCCAATGCACATATGGTACTCTTTGGTGGATTAGGAAAGAACAGTCTTATTTATACATTCACTGTGGTAGTCTGGCTGTTAGAGACAAAAAAAGCTAGTAGAAGATTAGCAACATCTATGATGGTGAAAATAAAATTTAACAAAAGGGCTGCTATGGCTGTCAGAAAAGACCAAACAATTCTTGATCTATACTAGTTAAAAGAGGTCTGCAAACAAAGCAGGATCATCCTTCATTTCAAACAATCTTGTGATCAGACCGAAGTGAGATAGCAGCTACTTAAATAGAGTTAACAAGCCAGATACTTCAATCCCAATAAAAAGCTACTGTACAGTATGTTGTGGCAGTTCGTTTTTAAATGAATGTCAGCTTTCCAGCTGCAAACAATTTATACTATCAGAACTTCCAAAAAACCACTGAAATGTTAATACTCACTTCAATGCTCGTGAAGAAACTAAGCACATTTTTAGGTTACATTTAATAATTTTTAACTCTCTATGAACTTAGCTTTTCTCAGGCACATTTGTGCCAAGTAATGTTTTTAGGTGATCATATTCATTTTTATTTGAAATCTGGTAAAATGCATGTTGAGTCACTTTGGGTGAAATGTTTTAAAATATATATTTATACACATCAAGATCTGATATAAATTACAATTATTTTCAAAAGTTAACCAGACCTGTCAAGCCTCCCACTTCTGCAACAGAAATATCCTGTATTAGGGATTCAGCCTCTGTTCTTCACCAGCCTTCCAGATCCACCTGTCCAAGCCATGCTGAGGAGGTCAGATCCAACATCTGAAGTACACTCTGCAGGCAACACAACAAAGTGAATTGCACAAGTCTGGTAAATTTCACATTACTAACCTGCAGCTTAACTGTAAAGTGAAAATTGCCAGGCTAGTAAATTTCACTTAGGCCTGTACAGCAGGCTTCAAACACACTGTGGCTTGGAGTAGCATGAGAGCTTGGAGGAGGAGAACAGAGAGGTGACCAGAGAACAGCAAAGGGCAGTTTAGCACACAGTGATAGCTCAGCCAGAATAATGCTGGAATATCACGACCACAAATAGGAGGTGATTTTGTTTGACCATCCCACCAGCACTCTGCCTATTAATCCAACTCCCCTGGTAATACTTTTAATATTCAGATTTATGAGCAGCTGCTAACTGACATTTTTTAAAAATGTCTAGAAAAATGTTTCCTTTTTTCCTCTCTCTAATGTAGAATTATTTCCCTTCTGCACAAATTATACTTGAATTGAAGAAAAAGCATTTTATGGTAATATAAATAATAATATTTAAGACCTGGACCAGTGATAGATTAAAGGATCCCAGCTACCAAGTACTGTCACATGAGTAATACAGCCATTCCAAACTCATTATCAATAATACTCATGTCATACCATATCACATTGTAATAGGCCAGGGCTTCTCTTCAACTTTCAAAGGATCCACTCCCATACCCACACTCTCTCGGGCAGCTTTATTTCTCAAACATAGGCAAAAGATACGCAAAACAAACAAAAACATAAGTCTTCAGCTCATCCTAGACCAGTGGTTCTCAAACTTTGTTCAAGGAGGACTTGAAAATTGCTGAGGGTCTCGGCAGACCACTTAATGATCTTTCCACATTTTTTTGTGCCGTTAGCTAACTATTGTAAAGCACTTTGGATAAAAGCACTATATAAAGAAAATAATAATTAATGTTTTTGTTCTACAAATAAAAGCACATAACTCATATTTTAATATCAGTAGTCTTACCTTTCTAATGCGATGGATGTGTCCTCTCCCCCCACTGCGGCAGCCCCCGAGCTGGAGCTGGGAAGGAGAGGAGTCTTTCCCACTCTCCCCTGCAACAGCAGCCTTGGAACTGGGGCTGGGAAGGAGGGTGTCTCTCCCCGGCAGCCACAGCCCTGGAGCTGGGGAAAGTCACCTCTTTCTCTGGCCGCCTCAGCCCTGCATGTCCCAAGTTCCCTCCACCCACTCTTCTCACCCCACTGCCCCCCCACCTACTCCTATTCCCCCCAAGGCCACCACCTCACCAGGGCCAGGCACCTAATTAAATGGGTGGCCCTTCATTCTCTCCCAGGCGTGCACCTTTGAGGCAACTATCCACAGACCACCTGAATGGAGCTCACAGACCACTGGTGGTCCACGGACCACAGTTTAAGAACCTCTGCCCTAGACTATAACTCCCAAGAGATGTTTCCCTTTTGCCTCTCACTTCTGACTTCCTTCCCTTCCAGGGAACTCTGATAGTTCTTCTGCACCAAACACAATATGTGCCTAAATTCACTCAGTACCTAAATTTGCAGAGTGAAAGTTCCCTTGGAGCTTTGAGTTTCTGCCTCTGAACATGCACACTTCCACCTCACTCTAGGTGCCTGGAGACCTTTCTCTCGCCTAAGTCCCAGAGCGATTCACAGACCAGGGGAAGATAGGCATTTTGCCACCTAATTTCATTCAGAACCTGATCTGTTAGGTGTGCTTGGAAACTGCCTACTGGACTGAGAAATTCTGGCTGGAGGAGGTGCCCACCTTGAAACTCTTAGCCCAGTGATTACCATACTCACCAGGCAGTCAGCTCCAGCAATAGACAGAGAAGCAGCTCCATGCCACATTCTGCAAGGTAGAAGAGTAGGGGAGACAAACACTATTACTTCCCCAGTAACCAGAAGTACCATCTTCACATAAGGGCTCATCCTGAGTTAGATGTTCCCTTCCATAGCTTCACTAAATAAGGTTACATCCTCATAGACAGCTTTGTGTGGGAAGGGACAGATATGTCTATCCATTAGCCTCATCCTTCCATAACTCATTCACCGGGGAAAGTGAAGAGGAGGAAAAGAGCCTTCAAGGCACCATGAGGGAGAAGAAATAGTGCATCAGGTCCTTCCATGAGGTTTTCCTTGCACTGGAAGGTGGGGGAAGGCCAGAGTTTGAGCATCAGAAACACTCCTTTCATGATACCACCACAACAATGTTTCCTGGATAGTAGGAAGGAGCTTCAGGGTGAGGAAAGACTACTCTAAGGGACTTAGCTCAGTCATATATGAAGAGAGGTGAAGGCTCTCATGGGGGATGACACCACCATGTGCACAGGTGACAGACACAATGACTGATACATTCCTTTGACTATTAACTGCAAATGTCTATAATCCACACTATAACACTCCAAAGCAAAGGACGTAGTACCCCCAGACCAACTGTAACTGTGGAGGGAAGGCTGAAACTGGTTGGGCAAGTAAACCAAGAATGGAATTGGTGGGTGCACTGGAACCCATTTGGCTGGGAGGAGCATTGGAAAAGGAGCTGGGGAAAGGAGGAGAGACTGGGACTGGCTGGACAAGGAGATAGGGACTAGGAACCAGTGTGGGGGCTGGGGGGACAGGAGCAAGGAGGAGGACATACAGATCAGACAAGGAGCTGGGCACTTTAGAGAGAACTAGGACTGGCTGGGTAAAGAGACTGGGACAAAGATCTAGGGAAAGGGTGAGTGGGGAAACTGAGATTAGATGAGGAGCCTGGTAAGAGAGACTAAAATTGGGAGCCCAAGGGAATGGGGAGGGGATCCGAACTGATGAGGAGTCAGGATGGGTAGAAGTCAGTCTGCCTGGACAAGTAGACTGGGACTGCAAGGAGAAGCCTGAGGAGTGGAGAGTGGGACTAGGTAGACAAGGAGAATGGGACTGAGACAACGAGTCGGGCCTGGAGAAGAAAAAGGACTGACACAGAGACAGATTGAAGGGGATGGGGCAGGAGGTCGTCAAGGTTTGGGAGAACAGGCAGAAGAGTCTGTGCCCATTTGTGCACACTCCCCTCTAGAACATGTAACAGACCCCAAAATTCCTTAGTCTCACCATTACTCTCGTTAGCAAATATCTGTGAAACCCACTGGCAAAGCACGCCAGTCCCACTCTAGCACTTGTCCACATAAAGAATGACAACCTACTTCTGCTATCAGTTGTTTCGTCATTTCAAGTAATGCATTTAGGGACTAACAGCAGCGATTTTTGCTAAAAGCTGGTGACATATCCATTGGAAATGAAAGGGTGAGACAGACCTGGGTGTCTTTGTTGATCATAGGGTGATTATGAGCCGTCAATGTGATGAAGCCATGAAAAAGGCTAATGCAGTCCTAAGATGCATCAGGCAAGGTATTTCCAGTAGAGACAGGGAAGTGTTAGTACCGTTATACAAGGCACCAGTGAGACCTCATCTGGAATACTGTGTGCAATTCTGATCTCCCATATTTAAGAAAAATCAATTCAAACTAGAACGGTGCAGAAAAAGGCTACTACGATGATCCAAGGAATGGAAAACTACCTTACGAGAGGAGACTTGAAGGGCTTGGCTTGTTTAGCCAAACCAAAAGAAGGCTGAGGGGAGATATGATTGATGTCTATAAATACATCAGAGGGATAAATACCAGGGAGGGAAGGGAGTTATTTAAGTTAAGTGCCAATGTGGGAACAAATGGATATAAACTGGCCATCAACATGTTTGGGCTTGAAATTAGGCAAAGGTTTCTAACCATCAGAGGAGTGAAGTTCTGGAAAAGCCTTCTAATGGCAGCAGTGGGGGCAAGAAGCCTAATTGGCTTAAAGACTGAGCTTTTTAAGTTTATGGAGGGGGATGGTATGATGAGACTGCCTACAATGGCATGTAGCTGACCTGTAACTGCTAGCAGCAAATATCTTCAGTGGCTGGTGATGAGACACTGGATGGGGAGGGTTCTGAGTTACTGCAGAGAATTCTTTTCCAAAATGTCTTGTTGGTGGGTCTTGCCTACATTCAAATGTCTGATTGCCATATTTGGGATCAGGAAGGAATTTCAGATTGTCAGAGTTTATGAAAATTGTTGAAATCATGGTGGAATTCCTCAAGAGCTTGATCATCTGGACCCATGGAAAAGAAGCTCTTGAGGATTTCCACCATGATTTCAACAATTTCCATCCCACCATCAACCTCAGCCTGGACCAGTCCACACAAGAGATCCACTTCCTGGACACTACGGTGCTAATAAGCGATGGTCACATAAACACCACCCTATATCGGAAACCTACTGACCGCTATTCCTACCTACATGCCTCTAGCTTTCATCCAGATCATACCACTCGATCCATTGTCTACAGCCAAGCGCTACGATATAACCGCATTTGCTCCAACCCCTCAGACAGAGACAAACACCTACAAGATCTCTATCATGCATTCCTACAACTACAATACCCACCTGCTGAAGTGAAGAAACAGATTGACAGAGCCAGAAGAGTACCCAGAAGTCACCTACTACAGGACAGGCCCAACAAAGAAAACAACAGAACGCCACTAGCCATCACCTTCAGCCCCCAACTAAAACCTCTCCAACGCATCATCAAGGATCTACAACCTATCCTGAAGGACGAGCCATCGCTCTCTCAGATCTTGGGAGACAGACCAGTCCTTGCTTACAGACAGCCCCCCAATCTGAAGCAAATACTCACCAGCAACCACACACCACACAACAGAACCACTAACCCAGGAACCTATCCTTGCAACAAAGCCCGTTGCCAACTCTGTCCACATATCTATTCAGGGGATACCATCATAGGGCCTAATCACATCAGCCACACTATCAGAGGCTCGTTCACCTGCGCATCTACCAATGTGATATATGCCATCATGTGCCACCAATGCCCCTCTGCCATGTACATTGGCCAAACTGGACAGTCTCTACGTAAAAGAATGAATGGACACAAATCAGACGTCAAGAATTATAACATTCAAAAACCAGTTGGAGAACACTTCAATCTCTCTGGTCACTCGATCACAGACCTAAGAGTGGCTATACTTCAACAAAAAAGCTTCAAAAACAGACTCCAACGAGAGACTGCTGAATTGGAATTAATTTGCAAACTGGATACAATTAACTTAGGCTTGAATAGAGACTGGGAATGGATGAGTCATTTCCCCATGGTATTTCTCCCTCCCACCCCACCCCCCACTGTTCCTCTGATATTCTTGTTAACTGCTGGAATTAGCCTACCTGCTTGTCACCATGAAAGGTTTTCCTCCTTCCCCCCCCTGCTGTTGGTGATGGCTTATCTTAAGTGATCACTCTCCTTACAGTGTGTATGATAAACCCATTGTTTCATGTTCTCTGTGTGTGTATATCAATCTCCCCTCTGTTTTTTCCACCAAATGCATCCGATGAAGTGAGCTGTAGCTCACGAAAGCTTATGCGCTAATAAATTTGTTAGTCTCTAAGGTGCCACAAGTAATCCTTTTCTTTTTGCGAATACAGACTAACACGGCTGCTACTCTGAAACCTGTGTTTTGAGATTGCTTTTAAAAAAAAAAAAAAAAAAAACTAGGAAATTTCACTCAAAAATACCACATTAAAAGAACATTATGGTCGCAAAGTCAAGCACGCAAAAGTTCAGAAATGCCAAATTGTGTAATCTTGTTTTTCATTATGATACAGTTTTAAATTACGTGATCACATACTATATTTCCCACAGGAACTCATTTGGTGCTTAGGATGGACCTGCTCTGCTGATGGATCAGGGATATGTGGTGAAGAGAGGCTGTTGTCTGAAGGACTTCTGCCTCATTTGTTGCAGAAGTTGGATGCTGTGTAGTGAATAAGGCAGGGGACTGCAGGATGGGAAAAGATAGTCTCATGCTTAAGACAATTGAATGTCATCCTGAAGCAACTGAATTCTATCCCTCCCTGTGCCACAAATTTCCTATGTGATACTAGTCAAATCACTTAACCCAAACTTTTCCCAGATAATCACTAGTTGCGTGTTCCTCATTTTCTCGGTGGCCAACTAGAGGCCTTATGGAGGCCTTGCAGAAGTTCTGAGAACTCACATCTGGAGCTGATGTCAGTGGGAGTTGTATTTGAACATACAAAGTGCTATATTACATTAAGTACTGTACTCTGAAATATCATTTCCTAGGTGTCTCAAATTGGGTACTCAAAGATAGTGATCATTTTTGGTTTTGTTCTCTCTGCACCTCAGTTCCGCCTCAGTGCAAAATAGGATACACTGCTTCCCTCACAGGGATGTTGTGAAGATAAATTAATTGAGAAGCATTCAAATACTGTAGTGATGAGCACCATAGAAAAGCCCAGGGTAAAATTAATAAACCTGTCTTCAAAGCAAGAATTGAATAGTGTGCATGAAAAAAGGCATGGATCCACACACCAATAAGCAGAAAACAAAATATTAAATAACTGCTCATGAAGTGAGCACTGTCCGTTCTGTGCACTGTTTGAAATGGGGGTCCTCTGCAAAAAATAGTAAGTGATCATGTAATTAAACAGATTCATAATCAATTCAGACAAAGGGGCCAAATTAAAGTTGCGCAGGGAACCTCAATTTGGGCATTTCCTAACTTGTGATTTCTTGAGTTTGCAACCATAATGATTTTTTTAACTTAGTGGTTTTGTATGGAACATGTATACATGTTGTGTAGGATTAGAAGCCATTGGTTTTATTTATTATTATGAATTATCTGTAATCTACTCAAACTTGCTAAATCCAAATCTCCAGAAAGTTCAGATGAAAAAGGTAATCTCTGAAATTAGGGAACTTTAAGAGCTCAATTGAAAAACCTTCCTTGCCAAATACACTGAAACGTAACTGTCAAAACACACCAAAAACCTTATAAAATGTTCTTCTGCTGTAGGCCATAGAATAGAGCTGTAATAAACTCTGACCCATAAAAAGTCATGTAAACATTATAACCTGTTTTTACTAGCCCTTCAAGTGCCAGGAGCAATTGATCTTCTACAGCTTGGCTCTTTTCAGTTTCCAAGTCTCCCTGAGAATCCAGGGATGTTCTAAACCCTCTGGTTTCAAAGGCCAAAAATAGGAACCACCTAGAAAGTTATCAGTAATTTAGTTATTAATCTCAGGCAGATGTTTGATATTTCCAACTGCAAACAGCTAAAATCAAAGCACATAAGAAAATGAACCAACTGATTTTCATCGTTAGTCAGCAGTCTCTCGTTGGAGTCTGTTTTTTAAGTTGTTTTGTTTTGAAGAATTGCCACTTTTAGGTCTGTAATCGAGTGAACCAAGAGACTGAAGTGTTCTCCGACTGGTTTTTGAATGTTATAATTCTTGATGACCGATTTGTGTCCATTTATTCTTTTACGTAGAGACTGTCCAGTTTGACCAATGTGCATGGCAGAGGGGCATTGCTGGCACATGATGGCATATATCACATTGGTAGAACAATGTGAACAAGTCTCCGATAGTGTGGCTGATGCGATTAGGCCCTATGATGGTGTCCCCTGAATAGATATGTGGACACAGTTGGAAATGGGCTTTGTTGCAAGGATCGGTTCCGGGATTAGTGGTTCTGTCATGTGGTGTGTGGTTCCCGGTGAGTATTTCCTTCAGGTTGAGGGGGCTGTCTGTAAGCAAGGACTGGCCTATCTCCCAAGATCTGTGAGAGTGATGGGTCATCCTTCAGGATAGGTTGTAGATCCTTGATGATGCGTTGGAGAGGTTTTAGTTGGGGGCTGAAGGTGATGGCTGGTGGAGTTCTGTTATTTTCTTTGTTGGGCCTGTCCTGTAGGTAGATAATTTCTGGGTACTCTTCTGGCTCTGTCAATCTGTTTCTTCACTACAGCAGGTGGGTATTGTAGTTGTAAGAACGCTTGATAGAGATCTTGTAGGTGTTTGTCTGTCTGAGGGGTTGGAGTAAATGCAGTTGTATCGTAGAGCTTGGCTGTAGACAATGGATCGTGTGGTGTGGTCTGGATGAAAGCTGGAGGCATGTAGGTAGGCATAGCGGTCAGTAGGTTTCCGGTATAGGGTGGTGTTTATGTGACCATCGCTTATTAGCACTGTAGTGTCCAGGAAGTGGATCTCTTGTGTTGACTGGTGCAGGCTGAGGTTGATGGTGGGATGGAAATTGTCAAGTTATACCTATAGGGTTCTTTCACAGACACTTCTGAGCTGATCATTTGTTTGTGCCTTTGTGCTAGCTTAATGATGTTCTTCTAAATGCCATTGGCTCCAGAACATTAGAGAATTTTAGAGCCAAAATAAACCACATTCTTTGTGTCAATTTATTTTACATTTCCCATCCAGTACCAATTTAATAACATTCAAGCTGAAGGCCCTCAAGTCCTTTGTGGGCAGGCTGAAACGGGAGTTCAGTATACCAATAAATAAACTTACAGTGGAAACTACTTTTTTTGGCCTACCTGCATATTTAGTTAACATTAATCACCTCCAGCTGCTTAATTTGAATCAATACCATGGTGTTTTGCAGCATCCCTTCCTTCCCTAGCTGCTTTGACTGTACTATAGACTGACTATAGACTTTGTAACATGACTTTGTAACTGACTATAGATTTTGTAACATCAGGATTGCATTTGAAAAACGGGAGTTGCCTGAATACCCTGAGAATTTGTAACAAAAGCAAGATAATGACTGAACATTAATTCCTGTTATAAAGCAAGCCCACCTGCCATGATGGAACTGAATGGTTGAGAAAGAATAGCAAGGATATTGGCAGTGTAACTAGGTACCTTTGCCAGTAGGTCAAACAAAATCATTCTATTTGAGCCAAAATAAAAAATTGGAAAAGCTATGTGGCAATATACAGCTTTGTTGGCTAACCGACCAGAAACAAAGCATCCTATCTTATTTCAACCAGACAATATTCTCTACAGCTAATCACTATATTCATAATTATATCCATTCATTTTAGAAATATCACACTTTTTCAGGCTACATTTCGCAAATTACATTAGTTCGAATCACAGATGTTAATGTCCAGTTTGTTTGTTTTGCTTTGTTATTTGCATGCGTTTCACTTTCATTGTTCAGTTTGCTGCCCTCTGCATCATCATCTTCAAATTTACACTTGTACAACAGAAAAACCTGTGGTCCTCATGCAGCATTCCCTGACTGACATTCTAGAGTTATATGATTTATGCCTAAGTTTTGAAACAGCATCAGAGGACTTTGAAACATGCTGTAAAGCTTTAGGAACAAAGAATATTATACAAAATGCACCCAGAATTAGAAAATGAAAAACTTGATTCATCACAATCCACCATTGAAAGGGATATTTGTTAGTCTCTAAGGTGCCACAAGTACTCCTTTTCTTTTTGTATACAGAAAGAGGGTGGTAGTGAATTCTCCATCACTGACCATTTTTAGATCAAGATTTAATGTTGTTCTAAAAATATGTTCCAGGAATTCTTTTGGGGAAGTTCTATGGCAGTGATTTTCAAACTTTTGTTTTTGTGACCCCTTTTACACAGCATGCCTATGAGTGTGCTTCCCCTTATAAATTAGAAACATTTTTTTTAAACTAACACTATTATAAATCCTGGAGGTGAAGTAGGGTTTGGGGTGGAGGCTGACAGCTCATAAGCCCCCAAATAATAACCTTGAAAACCCCTCAGGGATCACCACCCCCAGTTTGAGAATCCCTGTTCCATGTCTTGTGTTATACAGGAGATCAGACTATGATCACAGTGGTCCCTTCTGGCCTTAGAATCTATGACAGAACTCTCCAAATTAACCCATTGTGAATGTGTTGTGATCAAAATTCTCCCCTTCTCCTGGGGCTTTTATTTATCCCTAAAAAGAAAATAAAACTTTCCTCCAGAACTTAGCTTCTTCCTATGGTTCTACCCACATGTCCCTGTCCCTATCTGACTCTGTCTTAGAGAGATACTTTAAGAGCACCAGAGAAATTTGCAGTATGTAACTACACCAGTGAAAATATTCACAAATTTCCCTAATACAGACTTTTTAATACATGTACTGCTAGACTGGAGTGTTGTGAGGATCAGCTGGTGTTTTTAGGTTATCATTTTTCAGTTACCTTGTTTAGTACTGGTATAACATTAACAGTGATTTGGGTTTAGCATTTCGGGGCCACTGTCTTGACTTTGCTTACTGCCCACAAAAACAATTTTAAAAATGTTAAAGGTACAAAAACGTTGATACTAATTCAAGATTTTCAGCCCATAAATTTCAACCTCAGCAGAATTATTAGGACCTTCCTGATTTGGCTGTCAGGTGAATCAGCAGAAACAGCTCTGCTTCTCTGTGAAGAGTCCCAGCACTTGAGGTCCTCTCAAAATAGGTTACTCAGTAGCTAATTGTAGCAACCTTATTGGCACGAAGGCATGCATGGAACCTCTCTTTTTACCTCTGACTGCAGTTGCACTGCTTTCTAATATATTCCTAAGTGATAGAAGCCCTGAGGCAATCAGATTGATTTGCGTCATCACTAACTTTTACTTGTCCCTAAGGATGTAAAAAAATCTACATTAATTTTAATTAGGTCTGTCGATTAATAGCAGTTAACTCACGTGATTAACTAAAAAAATTAATCGTGACTGAAATTATTCACGCTTAATCACTGTTTTAATCACAATGTTAAACAATAGAATACCAATTGAAATTTATTAAATACTTTGGACGTTTTTTCTATATTTTCATATATATTGCATTCTGTGTTGTAATTGAAATCAAAGTGTATATTATTTTTATTACAAATAGTTGCACTGTAATACATATTTTTCATTTCACCTCATGCAAGTATTGTAGTTCAATCTCTTTGTTGTGAAACTGCAATTTACAAATGTAGATTTTTTGTTACATAACTGCACTCAAAAACAAAACAATGTAAAACTTCAGAGCCTACAAGTCCACTCAGTCCTACTTCTTATTCAGCCAAACAAGTTTGTTTACATTTACGGGAGATAATGCTGCCCTCTTCTTATTGACAATGTCACCTGAATGTGAGAACAGGCATTTGCATAGCTCTTTTGTAACAGGCATTGCAAGGTATTTATGTGCCAGATATGCTAAATATTTGAAAGCCTCTGCATGCTTTGGGACCATGATAACAGACACTTTATGGCAAATGGACTTCTGTTTCCATCATTACTTAAATAGTAACTGTGATGGTCTCATTTGGTACCACACAGAGCCATTTGATCTGGTTGCTACTGTGACAGTTCTTATAAAAAAAAAAAAAACACCTTCCGTTATACAGTTTGGTATATTTTTTTTCCTGTTTGCAGGTCTCTTCTGTAATTCCATATATTGCCTCTTCTGCTCTGCCCTGCTTTTCTTCTAATTTTTACTATCCTCACAGGCTAAATTCTGTCCTGCTCTACCACTTTACTGTGCCAGGATGAACTAGAACAACCTTTTAAGTCAGGGATATTTTGGGCTCTGAGAAACTAATTTGCATGCCAACTCAGACAAAATGGAGTCAATGCCAAATAGCACAACCTCATATCACACATGGAAAAGAAACTAGGTGTGAGGTAACTTTTCTTTTATATTAGTCAGGTCTCCTCCAACTTTTTAATAGTGTGGACTGCTAACAGGTTCTCACATGGATCACGTCTCTTCCCAGCCCCTGAGGAAAATTTCCATAGTACTGAGCTTCATATTCCAGAGAACTACATTGCCAAGGAGTAAAACTTGTGCAAGAAGAAATATATATGTTGTACTGACTGGGAGCAGAAAATTTTTCACTTTACAGAGAAGTAAGTTACTTTGGCCTTTTAGCAATTTTTGTAATCAGGCACAGTGGCTTCATGTTGCACAACCCTGAAACGGATGCTGAGGAATAACATTTGAAAATAATGTAAATTGTTCTCCTATCTGCACACACATTCCACCTGAAGCTAAATGAAGCATAAATGATGGGCTATTTAAATTATTTAGGGTCATTTCTGTAATAAACAGAGCAGAGAAATACAGAGCCATTACTCATTTCAAAAATACAGATTAAGTTGCCTTTCATGCTTCTACGACAGCACAATACATAAGTAAATGAGATTACCAAGATGATTTTAAACTTGTTTGTCATATTAATTTTCCTCATAATACATTTCATAAGACTGTATAGCTTTTCTAGGAACGGACCCTTTAGCATTTCAGATACATACTTACCTAAACTAACTAGATTATTATCCTCTGGCAAGCTAAAGACATTAAGGTTGCTTAATTAAGGATTAAGCTGTAATTTTTGACAACTAATTTAATTTTACATCATTGTTGAGTGCAGACAAAGTGCACAAATGTAGGACCCAATCCTGAGGGGTCCTTAGCACCAGGAGCTCCCACCAAAGCCAGTGGGAATTGAGAATGTTTTGCACCTTGCAGGATCATGTCTCTAGAACACATACAGGTCTACATCTGCAATTAGGCTGTAATGACTTCAAAGATGAATCTTTTTTAAAAAAAGAAAATAATTAAGTGTTCAGTCAATTATTTTCAATTTAAATACAAAAATGTTTTGCAGATTAAATATTTCCTCCTAGGTACTGCTAAGTTTTTCTGTCTACATTCCACTTTCTTGCACTACATCCCTACAATACTATACACTGAGCCTCGACACTCTTATTTTTATTTGATTACTTGTCTGTAAATACACATGGATTATTTTTTCCATTGAGCTCTCCAGCTGATCATACTGAAGAGAGACCAAGACTGATGGTCCCCATAGTCTTGTGAAAACTGATATATTACACAATAGGAATTATCTTTAACACCAGCCTTCTCCTCATTTCTCCAATCTTCAGGGTACAGGGAAAGGCACGCTCCCCTCTACCTCAATACATAGAAAACCACAGGACAAAGGTGGTTCCTCTTGGGCAGTAATATTTTGCACATCCATTTTCTCAAATTTTAATATATCCCAATCATCCTCCTAATCACCCAACTGTTACTCTCCATGTCTCCAACACATCAACTTCAGTGTCATCATATTCATTAGGTGACACTACAATAGTTTATTTGTTACCAAAATCAGAATGGGCATAATCTGTGTTGATCTGTTGTCTGCCTCCCTCGGAGTGAATTTACTATGGGAATTCAGACATTTTAAAGCAACAGCTTCCAGATATTTTTAATAGGGGTTCAGGGAGGCTATCTAGATTATCCATTTTGAAGGTGCATGGTGTTGAGGATTATATGATGCCCTTATCTCTGTTTCCCACAGGCTACAATGACCCTTTGAAAATTCTCACAATTTTTTACTGAATTAGGGTCTTCTACTGCTTCTATTGCTGTGAATGCATGATGCTTCATTTTCTTAAAAATAAATTTTAGGGGGATTGCAGAGCTGTGAAACAAAGATGATGGGTCCGATTCAGCTTCCACTTAACTCAATGGGCAAAGTTCAAAGGAATTCAAGATGCAGAATCGAGCTTCAGAATAAGAGTGCCCACTGTAGTCAGGAATATAGTGAGGGTTGTATATAATTTCACACTGAAAGAACTATGACTCCGGTTAGTTGTTACCAATGACTTTATCCAGCACTATTTCAGACAGCTGCACAGCTTCATGTTAAAGTTTAAATCATAGCAATGATCAGTGCTGCTCTTTTCCCCTTGCCCTGGTGCCTAAGGGTGGACAAGCAACACAGTTCATAGTTAAAAGTGGACACAGAATGATTCATCCTCTGCCTGACTTGTACCCTTACATTTTTAGTCTGCCAGGGAGTTATTTTCATTTCAAACTAATCTTAATGTTATTCTCTCAAAGTCATCAGTGTCACTTTCACACAACGGCACTTTCACCCACTGGCCTTGCCCTTATGGGTGTCTGTCTCCAAAGACTCCAGTGACTCATGTGATAAATTAGAAGTTCTAACAACATGTTAGAGCAGTACTCAGTCTCCCAGAGGCAACTCCAGGCGCTGGACCTGGGCACAGTCCCTTAATAGGTATAACATTTGATATTGCTGTTGCTGCTATATTCAGGAAGCATGCTGCTGTTATTTTGGTAGCACTGCCTAGGCTTTCTAGTCTGTCTGTCTGTCTCTCTCTCTCTCTCCTTATTCTTCTCTTAATGTAATCTATGTGAGCCAGTATTCACTGTTAGAGCATTTGCTAGATAGTAAATACTATAAGGTTAGAATACTTTCAATTTTAACTCAGTTTCATTTCTTTTAAATTGCTGTAAAATTCTCTTTTTGTGCTGATGGATGCCGAGGCTTGAGCTGTGCATGGTGACCATTTGCATTATATACAGGCACCTCAGTGATGAATCAGGATTGAATTTGGGATCTTGTACCGTTTGCGATATAGAAGCATCTCCATGGTCTATCAATAAGTAATGGGAACTAACCTCTCCAAGGCCAGCTAATAGAGAGAGACATGATTACACACCTTAAGCCAGTACTTCTTATACTTCATTACTATAGTCCCCCTGCTAGACAAACTAATCTTGAGCATCTGATATACATAGGAGTACAAGTCGTCATCTTGGATATCATTTTGTAACGAACTGGCGTGTACAACTATACAGTCATCCAAAAGAAATCTTTTCAGTCTCCAATACTTATCTCCTTTAGTTCCAGTGATAAAGACCTGCATTTTAGGTGCTTAAAAATACATGACGACGACCCTGGGACTTGGGTGTACAACCATAATTCATTACACCTAGTCTATGACCAAAGATAAATTTTGAAATTTCTGAAGAAAATCCCTTCAGACATATTTGAATTATGTGCATATGGGGGCGGGGAATTACACAGTTAAATATAATTAAAGTTGCCACTTTTTTTAAAAACTCAAAAAATGGCTGAAACATGCAACTTTTATGTAAATACCCCTCAGTGAATATTATATTTGTTCATAACCATGTTTGAACTACATCTGGGCAAGTAATGGATTTTTCAGTATGGGCAGTTCTGAAAAATAAAATAAAAATTTTAAAAATTGTTTTGTTTTTTTCAGAATTTTTGGCAAATCAGAAAAATTTAAAAAAAATCATTCAAAATATTTAATTTAAAAATTTGTTCAGGGTTTTTGTTAAATAAACATTGACATGAAATCATTAAATGTTTCAGTTGACCCCAATTTGCATTTTTAGCTGGAATAAAAGTTCTGGCTGACGTATTCCCCAAGGTCTAGTTTGGACTCAACTAGTGCAAAATTAAAACCATCATAAATGTTTGGATATTGCATTGTCTTTGTGTGCAGTAGAAAATTTCATCATGCCTCAGGAGTATATATGTACACTCCTAGAGACACACACATGAATTCTCTGTCCACAGAGTGCATACTTCAGTGATGGTTAAAGATTTGTGATTGGAGCTTTTTAGCTAGACTTTGCTAAAGAATTAGGCAGGTGCCAATGATCCAACAAAAGCGGCAAAGAGTCCTGTAGCATCTTATAGACTAACTGACATATTGGAGCATAAGCTTTCATGGGTGAATACCCACTCCGTCGGATGCATGTAGTGGAAATTTCCAGAGGCAGGTATAAATAAGCAAGGAAGAATAAGGCTAGGGATAATGAGGTTAGTTCAATCAGGGAGGATGAGGCCCTCTTCAAGCAGTTGATGTGTGAACACTAAGGGAGGGAAACTGCTTTTGTAGTTGGCTAGCCATTCACAGTCTTTGTTTAATCATAGAATCATAGAATATCAGGGTTGGAAGGGACCTCAGGAGGTCATCTAGTCCAACCCCCTGCTCAAAGCAGGGCCAATCCCCAACTAAATCATCTCAGCCAGGGCTTTGTCAAGCCTCACCTTAAAAACTTCTAAGGAAGGAGATTCCACCACCTCCCTAGGTAACGCATTCTAGTGCTTCACCACCCTCCTAGTAAAAAAGTTTTTCCAATATCCAACCTAAACCTCCCCCCTGCAACTTGACCATTACTCTTTGTTCTGTCTGTCACCACTGAGAATAGTCTAGATCCATCCTCTTCGGAACCTCCCTTCAGGTAGTTCAAAGCAGCTATCTAATCCCCCCTCATTCTTCTCTTCTGCAGACTAAACAATCCCAGTTCCCTCAACCTCTCCTCATAAGTCATGTGTTCCAGTCCCCTAATCATTTTTGTTGCCCTCCGCTGGACTCTCTCCGATTTTTCCACATCCTTCTTGTAGTGTGGGGCCCAAAACTGGACACAGTACTCCAGATGAGGAGTGTCGAATAGAGGGGAATGATCACGTCCCTCGATCTGCTGGCAGTGCCCCTACTTATACAGCCCAAAATGCCATTGGCCTTCTTGGCAACAAGGGCACACTGTTGACTCATATCCAGCTTCTCGTCCACTGTAACCCCTAGGTCCTTTTCTGAAGAACTGCTGCCAAGCCATTCAGTCCCTAGTCTGTAGTGGTACATGGGATTCTTCTGTCCTAAGTGCAGGACTCTGCACTTGTCCTTGTTGAACCTCATCAGATTTCTTTTGGCCCAATCCTCTAATTTGTCGAGTCCCTCTGTATCCTATCCCTACCCTCCAACGTATCTACCTCTCCTCCCAGTTTAGTGCCATCTGCAAACTTGTGAGGGTGCAATCCACACCGTCCTCCAGATCATTTATGAAGATATTGAACAAAACTGGCCCCAGGACAGACCCCTGGGGCACTCCACTTGATACTAGCTGCCAACTAGACATGGAGCCATTGATCACTACCCGTTGAGCATGAAAATCTAGCCAACTTTCTATCCACCTTATAGTCCATTCATCCAGCCCATACTTTAACTTGCTGGCAAGAATACTGTGGGAGACTGTGTCAAAAGCTTTGCCAAAGTCAAGGAACACCACGTCCACTGCTTTCCCCTCATCCACAGAGCCAGTTATCATAGAAGGCAATTAGATTAGTCAGGCATGACTAATCCTGAGCTGATGGTGTCAAATTTGCACATGAACTGAAGCTCAGCAGTTTCTCTTTGAAGTCTGGTCCTGGAGGTTTTTTTGCTACAGGATGGCTACCTTTAAATCTGCTATTGTGTGTCCAGGGAGGCTGAAGTGTTCTCCTACAGGTTTTTGTATATTGCCATTCCTAATAGCTGATTTGTGTCCATTTATCCTTTCACGTAGGGACTGTCCAGTTTGGCCAATGTACATAGCATAGGGGCATTGCTGGCACATGGTATATATTACATTGGTGGATGTGCAGGTGAATGAACTGGTGATGGTGTGGCTGATCTGGTTAGGTCCTGTGATGGTGTCACTGGTGTAGATATGTGAGTAGTGTTGGCATCGAGGT
Source organism: Dermochelys coriacea (assembly GCF_009764565.3). Taxonomy (NCBI): domain Eukaryota; kingdom Metazoa; phylum Chordata; order Testudines; family Dermochelyidae; genus Dermochelys; species Dermochelys coriacea. The sequence goes on from NC_050068.2 coordinate 104,851,004, forward strand.
TTGTTGCCTAGATTGGTTCCTGAGTTAGAGTTACTATGGTGCGGTGTGCAGGGCTGGCTCCAGGCACCAGCTTTCCAAGCAGGTGCTTGGGGCAGCATTTAGAATGGGGCGGCAGTCCGTGTCCCATGGCGGCAATTTGGCGGCAGCTCCGCCGCCCTTCCTGCCACGGCTGCTTAACCTAATGAAACATTAAGGATGGCCTATTGATTAGGGTCCTAGGCTGGACCACAGAAGACTTGGGTTCAATTCCTGATCCCCCACAGATTTTCTGTGTGAACCTTCGACAAGTCACTTAGCCTCTCTGTGCCTCCATTCTCTATCTCTAAAATGGGATAGGGACACTGCTGTACCTCACAGAGATGATGGAGGCACTCAGATTGATGAGGGCAATATAAGTAACTAAGGTACACAGATAGAGCATAAAGGCAACATTGATACTGCACATTGCTGGTGGCAGTGTGTAGGGTCTGTATAATTATATGGCTCAGTGAAAAGCAGATGTTGACTACACTACAGGGTGTAGCTACACGTCTGTGAAAGGCTCTGGCAGGGGCAGGCAGCGGGGAAATGCTCCAGCAGGAGCCTCATTGAGGTGCTGGAGCCTCTCCTCACTGCTGTAGTCTTTCACTGTGCTGAAGTCTTTCGTTACAGCGGGGAAAGACTCCAGCAGTGGGGAGTCAGCAGAAAATTATGCTGTGAAAAACAGCACTGTAGACAGGGAAGGCACTGCTTGGGCAAGTAGAGAGCCATACAAGGTACATATTTACAGGATTAAGTGTGTTTTTACTCATCTAAGCAGTGCCTCACCAGCAGTGCCACACTGCTGTTAATACCCATGCAAACAGGGTGTGTAATCACACCGCCATAAGGAATGTGCAGTAGATGCATCTTAAATGTACGATGTGCAAGGATCACAAAATATCAGAAAAGCAAAAGTTATGCACCCCACAGAAATTATAATTCACCATGACACACATGTAGGATTTGTTTATTCTCCTTTGTCTACTTAAAAGTATAGGTTTCAGAGTAGCAGCCACGTTAGTCTGTATTCGCAAAAAGAAAAGGAGTACTTGTGGCACCTTAGAGACTAACAAATTTATTAGAGCATAAGCTTTCGTGAATGCATCCAATGAAGTGAGCTGTAGCTCACGAAAGCTTATGCTCAAATAAATTTGTTAGTCTCTAAGGTGCCACAAGTAGTCCTTTTCTTTTTAAAAGTGTAGCTTATTATATTTCTGGTTTATGTTGTTAATAACACTGTATAAAAACCATACAGGGGTTAGGGGACTAAAAGAGCTTTAAACTTTGTCACCCAGATTCTGGGCTGCTACTGGGGCCAGAATGGTCCCCAACGTAAATGTGGCTGTGTGCAGGGGGCTGCTCTTCTAATTTAGGACATCTTCCACCCACAGACTGCTCATGGGCTGCTCTGCAGCTGGCGAGAATCCATGTAGTTGGTGCCGTTTATAGGATCTCTTCTCTGGCCTACTCTCTGCCACTCAGACTCCCATCACTGAAATGCCCTCCTATGTCAGAGCTTCAGGATGTTCCTCAGAAGACAACCTGCTGCTGCCTTCCTCAGTTCCTGCACTGGGAAAGTCCTCCCCAGGCTCGATCTGGGGCTTTTAAAGCCGCTTTACACTGCTCTGTCATTTTATGGCGGCTAAAAGGGCCAGAGCAGAAGTTAGAATCTCATCCAGAATGTGTAAACGCTGATTTCAAATTAAATTACTTTTTGAAACCCTGACTTTTCCATTACCTGACTTTATGATTGTAACTGTGAAACCTTAACATCTGAAATTTTGATCCAGTTCCACTGAAATCAGTGGTAGTCTTGCCATTGACTTCAATTGGAATCGGATCAGTCCCCTAATGATTTGTTAGCAAATTAAATGCTAACATTGTTAATAACTCACCATTAGTATGCAGAGCCCAAAATTCCAGTCTACCCCATGAACCTGGTATGGCAGCGCTGCTGCCAAACACTCCAGTAAAGCCAACCATAAAATTCTTCAGACATGATACTACCGCTGCTGTTGCAGTACTAGCTTTAGCTTGAGGCTCCACTGCAGTTGCTTTTTTACTCTTTCCCTACAGAGGAAGCAGTTTGGCAGCTTCTCCTTTTAACTGGAATCCCCATGACGACCTGCCTGCCCTTTTCCCATATTTTCTGAGAGGTTGATTCTCTCATCAGACAATATAAATAACTATAAACCCTCTCTGTGGTCATAGTATTAGCTCTGGATACTTCTTCTGCCAAAGAAAAATAAAAAGTTTTGTTTTGGCAAACAGAACAAAGAATGCAAATTACATAAGAATGTTCTGATTTTCACCACTAATCAGTAAATGTGTGTGTACATCTTACATTTTTTTCTGCCAGTGCTCATGCAGACTTCCTCCTTCGCCAGCTTTCCAAATCTTACTAAATCACATTTTTTAGCTAAATCATTGGGTATTTACAGGGCTATCAGAAACTGAACATCTGAATGAGTGAGGTTTTGTAGACATAGATTACATTTTAAATGTCTTACTGAAACACATTGCAAAATTCACCCTCTTAAGAGTGAAAAACTGAAAATTTATCTTAAAACTAATCCAAAATGACGGAATCTCTGATTTGACAGGTATGGGTTTTGAAGGTTAAGGGTCTGCATTAGTTGCACATTCAAAACTCTCACTGACTTCCATTGGGTGTGCAATAATAATAACTGAGTCAACACTGACATATGTTTGTTATTGGTAGGTGTCAAAGGGCTTTACAAAAATGGATAGATCTCAATTTTACAGGTATGGAAACTGAGGCACAGAGAGGGTAACTGACTTTCCCAAGGTCACACAACAAGAAAAGCCTGACTTGGGAATAAATTCCACATCTTCTAACTTACTTGTGTCCTTTTCACCGAGCAACACTGCCTCTGGATGCTGATGCAGAAATAGACCACGCAACTATTTAATTTTCAAGGCCCCCTATCCTGAACTGGTTAATTTATTTTTTTCCCCCCACAAAACACCAAATACTTTCCCCCTAATATGAAGACTGTAGCAACATTTTTTTTTTATGTGGTGGGGAGGTTTTGTCAAACTGGCAAAAAATCACTTCCTTCTTTACATTTCAGACTTTGGACATGGTTGAAATCTGTGGCCAACTTACCATAACCATGACCTGGAGAAAACATAGCTAGTTCTTATCCAGAGCTTTAAGAAACTTTAAATAAAAAACCCTGACAATGTATTTATTCAGAGTTATATATTTCCCCTTTGGATGTGAAGCTGGAATAAGTGATTCAAAACAAGCATCACTACAAATTGGCACTGCATGTTTTTGGTGACACTTCTCTATAGCTTATTATTCAATTATTTGTCTGTAGCTCTCCTGAAACAATGCAAAAATATTTGTAATTCACAAAGTATGGCTGCAAGAAGTGTGTAGGAGTGATAATTGGGTGATATGAAGGAAAAATTACACAAATTCACATCTTGTGGGAAGTAAATCCAGGCATGCATACATGAACAAGTCCAACACTCTTATTGGCAGACTTCCAGCAGCCTGTTTCACACACTGAAACAGTTCATGTTCTAGCACTGATCTTAACCACCAGCAGCACTGGGGTTCTTAGGTTACAGCTGGATAGTGGCCTAAAAGGGACATACCATTACAATACAGTACATTTTCACTCACTCTGCACTCATCCACAACTGGTCAAAAAGGAACCCATGATAATCAAGGAAGGACAGCTGAGAGGGGTATTTCTGAAAACCAGGAAAGGTGGATTTCTGAAAAGGGTAGGTTTTAGAGATGGTTTTGAGGTGTGAGAAAGGATAGCTCTGGGCCAAATTCATCCCTGGTGGAACTCTGCTGTCTCTAATGAAGCTAGTCATAAATGAATTTGAACCCACTGTAATATTAAACCATGAACATTCAAACATGTTTAATATCAAGGTTCTGATATAAAATTATTTTAGCATTAGAATTCCTAGGTATAGCTTCAAATGCATTCATAATTCTCTCGCCTTTGTGGGGATCACTCCCTATATGTTTCTGATGTGTTCTGCAATATCTAGACATATATTGGACAAAATTATTCACTTAATTCAATGGAGTCACAACAGAAACCCTTTAATCTATTCAATATGATTCAGGCACAATTTTTAAAAAGTTCCCTTTTCTTCTGCTTTAAGCGCCCAAAGCATCCCCATAAAAATCTCTCCAATATAACTGAAGTGCCTAACTGCCATTCAGTATAAATGAGAACCTGTAATCTAGGGAAACTGAAAGGTGATTGACTAACACCATCCATGCAATTTTTTCCTGTTTTTAACTGCCTGAGGGAAAAGGATGAGCTTTGCAGCATACCATGCAGGCTATTAGTGGAATTAATTGGAAAAGATTTTAAGCGTTAACAGAATTTTCTATTGAATTTTCCAGTTCTGGTGAAACTAAATGAAATTTTTCTTGAAATGCTCATTGACCAGCTCTAGTAATCAGATTCAGGCTGTTCTGGATGACAGCAGGGGAGTGAGTTCCAAAACCAACAGCCCTCTCTATAGAGAGCAGTCTACCAGTAGCCCCTTCTCATTTATATCATTGGGGGTTCTCCTCAGATGCCTCTGATGATAATAAAAGCAGCAATATGAATAAGAACGGGGATCTTAGGTGAGTAGGTATGTCCCAATCATTCTAGTTGTCCCTTTCATCAGTGCAAAATAATATATCAAGTCTTTGTGCCAAATATAATGTAAATGCTGAGAAAAACCTTAACTAGTGTAGTGCTGGTAAGTACTGCTAACATTCAGTGCTATGTCCAGTCCTCTTTTATTTGTTACTGCCATAATGAGCATTTGATCTTCCATATGTTAAGAAAATAACTTCTGATGCAATGCAGACAAAGACAATTAACAAAATGTTCACCTACGGCAGCCATCTGGGTTTAAGCAACACTAAGGCAGCAAACTGCTCTGCTAAACACTGAAAACATCTATAACTAAGGGTTATTTTACCCAAGATTGCTAATATCCTGCATTGTTTGAGTAATCCCGGTATTTCCTGTGTAATGGACGGCTGTATCTTGTAAACTTCCTATACAGTTAAAATAAAAATGGATTCTATTTCCCTGCTGTATTTAAATATTTGTTTTTACAACACTTTCACTTTTGAATGTATTTGTATAGCAATGTACAGGACCTGGAGTTCAGATAAACACTTATTAAATTGAGAGACAGACAATAATATCAATTAACCTACACCTATTTCAGTGAGTAGAGAATATATTGATGGAATTCTGCTCATTCATTTCTAGTTAACTTTACAAATGCTGTTCTTGATGAATAAAGTTATCCCTGGTTCTACAACTACTCATATTGTATAATTGTTCCCAAAGAAGGCAGTTTTGGACTACAAAATTGAAGTTACTAAAACTGCAAATCTGCTTCCTTTTTCATTCCTAAAACTTAAAATGATTGAACAGATTTTTTTTTAAACTTAAAAATGTTTGGTAAATCTTTGATCCTGGTTGATGATTACACATATTTACAATAAGAAAAGGAGTACTTGTGGCACCTTAGAGACTAACACATTTATTAGAGCATAAGCTTTCGTGAGCTACAGCTCACTGTAGCTCATGAAAGCTTATGCTCTAATAAATGTGTTAGTCTCTAAGGTGCCACAAGTACTCCTTTTCTTTTTGTGAATACAGACTAACACGGCTGCTACTCTGAAACCTGACATATTTACAATGTAATCTGAAAGCTTTTCTTTTATGTTGGCTGTCCTTGGAGATCCTGAGAAACTGCTTACCTTAAAGAGAGTTCTAATGTAAATGTATACTTTCACATAGAGTTTGAAAAAAAATGTATTACAGTGTTTCAGATAAGTATGGAGGAAAAACTCTCCCCATTAATATTGCATTAAGATGCTAATCATCAGGCTGTTTGGCTGTTTGGCTCAGAGGTAGTCAAAATCCCAATTTATTTATGCCTCTAAGGATGGATTATGGACAAACATATCCCATATCGATCAAATAAACACAAGGGACCCAAATTCTCAGGTGGAGGGTTACTGGAAAGCAAGTTCCATGGGAAGCTGCTAGTGAAAATATATATTTTGGGGAGTATTTTTCATAATATTTGGTCCCAGTCAGATGATATATTCAATCTTCATTTGATCATAAGTGGATTAAAGTAATTATTTACCTAAAAAAAATAAGATGGAAAAATCTCTCCTTTTACTCATTTCAAGGAACCAGACTAGGGTGGACACTTTCCAGTAAATGAAAGTCTTCACACCCACAGATTTCCATCCTGACTCAGCCCACTCTATGTAGATGAGTAAGATTTAAATTTTATTTTTTCAAATAAATCCAGCTCTGACTTGTATTAATCATAGTTAACTAAACCAAAATGCTGGTTGGGAAAATCCCTGAATTTTAAGGAACTTCAGCTCTGGATTTAACTTCAGAGCTCAGAAAATTCATCCCTGGTAGAAGTCCAATGACTCCAGCTCAGGCACATTTCTTTAACAGAAATGAGACATAATCCTCTAATTGCACATGGTTGTCAAGTTCTAGCCTAGATTGCTACTGTCTTTGTAATATAAATATAGCTTTTGATCAGCAAGGACCCCATTAATTTGGCTGAAGGCAAACTATTTTCAATGGTTTACTTCTTTTAAGAATATGTTATATCGAGTTAAATGCTCGTTCTTATGGCAGGGAGCATGCAAAGCTCCTAGGAGCCCATTGGAGGGCAACTAGATCCATTCTTATGACGATCCTATTATGAGGAACCCCTCCTTCCTGTTACATACACATGCACACACACCCACTATTCCAGACCGCTGACTGACTAGCAGCTTGGACAGAGTACACCACTGCATCAAGGCCTCCCTGAAATTTGAAGAGAGCTGAATTTTGTCTCACCCATCCAACACAAAGTGCATTTATTTGGGCTTTGTTGATGAAGTGGTTAATTTCATAGCTCTTGCTTAACTATGAGAATTCACTACTTTTTCCACACAGTCCCTATTATTTGTATAGCTTATGAGCATTCAAAAATAGTCTCTTGATTTTGAGTCTGATCTACTATATTCCTCATGGATTATTAACGTCAGTGGGCATTTCAGATGGAATACAGAACTGTTAGATGTGAATTGCATATTCATGTCATTATACATCAAAATATAAAATTAACCATGTAATTTTATTACAGTTAAATCTAGCTACAACTAATAATCACTCCAAGGAAACATTGCCTACTATGCGAAAGCTTGCTCAATATACAATATTGGTATTTCAATGAATCTACAGAAGAAACCCCAACTCAACAGAGTCTTACTCTGGTACACGACTTATGGGAGTCCATTTAACATAACAGTTTTCCATGAACTTCAAAGCAAAACCTGCCATCAGCCTTCACTTTCAAGAGGGTGGATGAGATGAGAAGGATAGAAGAGTCCTAGCTCAATAGTGCCTTAGAAATCTAGCTCGATTGTTTGGGTGCTTAGTCACATGCACCTAAACAGTCTTTTGCTGGCATCCACAAAACAAATTTCTGATGAATAGGGTCCCTACTTGGAATCCGCTAAATCAAAAAAACTGGGTAGCCAAATCAGAAATTTTATTATTTTCTATACTGTGATAGAGGCTGTTTTTTAAATTATTCAGCAAACTGATTATAGATTGGTATTCAGCAATATTGAAATGATGTGTATGAACGCACGCGCAAGGAACATCACAACAAAATACAGCATATATAGCTCCATAATATTCAAAAGTCAACATTTCTCATTCAAAGTTATAACTTTGACTAAAATTCTTTGCAAATATGATACCTGACATTGGATTTTAATATCGCTTTCTTTAAGACTTACAGATTGACAACTACTATTGTTTTGTTATTTGCATTGTTGTAGCATCCCAATTGCAACAGGGGGTTCCTCTGTGTACAAACACTAAAGACACACAGTAAGACCGTCTGTGCCCCAACAATGGTCGCTACTCCAAATAAACAAAGAAATGATGGCAAAATGGAGATGGTAATATCTCCATTTTGTACAAAGGGAACTGAGGTTCAGATACATGAAATGCCCAAGGCCACTCAAAGTCTGTGACAGAGCCAAGAACTGAATTCATATCTCCTGAATCTCTGTCTAATGCCATAACTATAAGACCACCCTTTTCCCCTCCTAGTTAAGTGTCATACCTGCAAGTCTCAGTCTACATTTTAAAGAAATATGGAAATCCATTTACAAATTGTTCTATCCATTAAAGGATATATCATCACAGAATCAACTTTTTTCACTTTTTAGCATCACTTAGCCTTGCAATATGCATCCAAATAAAGTCTTAAAAATAATGTTTCAGTAACAGAGAACCAGTTCATGCCCAAGTCATGACATAAATGCTATGAAGCAATGAAATCTTTTATCCTCCATTCAAAGGTTTTTATGCCTAAAGCAAAGCCACACTTGGGGTTAGTAGTAAGCATAAAGTGGTGGCAAACATTTAGAAGCAGGCTTGAAAAAAAAGTAATTTACAACCCCCAACTGGCAAGTTGATTCTATAATTAATTTTCCCCCTCACAGCCTTCAAACACTTCTACAAGCCAGGGAACAAAGCAATGACTCTTTGGCTAGAATGCAATTATTTTATTTCATCTTAGTAAGTTAGTATTGTGCTCTCAGTATAGCAATTTTCTGGAGACGTGAACTTTACATACAGGTTGATACAAAAGTGAATGCTGCATCATGCACCCTTGACCCCTCTCCAGTCTCCCTGGGTATTTCCGCATAGAGATAAAAATCCCAAAGCATTGAGTCTCAGAGCCTGGGTGAGATGACTTGGGCTCACAGGGCTATAAAATTTCAGTGTAGACATGGGCAGTGGGTGACCCCCCCCTCTCCTTTGAGGAGGTTATCCCCCGGCACTGCCTCTTCAGCATGAGGCCCAGCCCCCTGCCTGCTGGACCCCCAACCCCTTCACCCCCACAGCTGGAGCCAACAACCCCCCGCCCCACACACACACACACACACACACACACACACACACACAGAGGAGCCCTGGCACGCCTGCCCCAGCCACACCAGTTGGCCCGACCCCTGGGCCACTGGCCCAAGCACTGGGCTGCTGGCCGGCCTAACCACTGGCCCAAGCACTGGGCCACCTTTGGGCCCAAGTGCCACCCTAGGCTGCTAGCCCGGTCCCCAGGCTGACCCAAGCTCCCCAGGTTGCCAGCTGGACTGAGCACAAGCCTGACCCCCCAGGCCGCTGGCTAGCCTGAGCCATCCCTGGCCACCCCAGCCCTGGCCGCCAGCCTGACCCCCGGACTGCTGGCCAGCTTGAGCTAAGCCCTTGCTGGCAGTATGGGCAGGACCATGACCTGGATTAGGGGAGGCTTTGCCTCAACTGGCCTACAACTCCCACCACCCATGAGTGTAGATGTTTGGGCTCAGGTGGTGGCCTGGGCTCTGAAACCCACCCCCCCACCATCGGGATTCAGAACCCAGGCTTCATCCCAAGTCCAAACGTCTACACTGCAATTTTATAGCCCTGCCTGAGCCCAAGTCAGCCAAAGGTCTTTTATTGCAGTGTAGATGTGATGTTTCCAGACCCTGGTCGGCAATCAGGCAAACTTGGGACTTCTGAAGCTTAGTGGATGAGCTTGTACTTCATGAGCAAAACATGACTCTTAGGCAAGACTGTAGCATATTCATCAATCTCTATCTGGCAGTGGTCGGCAACGTGTCCACACATGGATACAAGTATCCATGGTAAAAAATTTTAGGTCCATGGTAATTTTTCAAAAAATTGAATGACTGAATGATATAAACCCCCGCTCAATGTTCATCACTAAGTACGGTAATTTTGTCATGTGTCCATCACACAACATGGTGGTGCTGACCCCTGCTATTTGGGTAAGGTGCCACTAGAGGACGACAGCTCCACACCACACAGGAATGGGTTACATAGAAATATCCTCCTCTTCTCCCATCTTGCCTTCACCTGTCCAGGCCTCTTGCCTTTACCTGCCTTGGGGAGGAATCTTGCAATTCTCTCACCCTTAAGCAAAGTCCCCGTGTTAAGCATCTTCTGTACCAACCATGCTTGCTCAGTAAGCCGAACTGTGTTCAAGATCTCATCTTAATACTGTGTACAATACTTGTCACCCATATTTCAAGAAACAAGAATTCAAGCTGGAACAGACACAAAGAAGAGCTATTAGGATGATCAGGGGAATGGAGAGCCTGTCTTACAAGAGGAGACTAAAAGATGTTGATGTTTAACCTAGCAAAACAAAGATTGAGCAATGTCTGTTCTTCCATCTGTTCTTTCCAAAGTGTTTTTCTTTAGCAACCCACAATGGTGGGTGGAATAGCCCATCCCGCATAATTTTGTCCACCCATTAGACCTATTTTCTGACATGCCAGTTTTGGTTCATTAATTTACAGCTCCACATCTTCTGTTTTAACCAAGCATCATTTCAAGATAGTCTCTGAATCATATCAACTTGGCCTTCAGTTTACACTAATTTAGTCTTTCTCATCTGGTTTCCTTGCACCTGTTTTATTATTAAAAGAAAAGGAGTACTTGTGGCACCTTAGAGACTTACAATAAATTTATTAGTCTCTAAGGTGCCACAAGTACTCCTTTTCTTTTTGCGGATACAGACTAACATGGCTGCCGCTCTGAAACCTGTTTTATTATTGATACTTTTCATAGTTATCTCTGTTTTACATTTATTGTAGGCTATTGTGATGTCTTACAAACTTCTACATACATTTTGCAGTTGAGTCCCAATTCGGGTAAATTTGTAGGCCCAATTATTACAACAGGCAATGTATGTGAAGCTATTGTCTGCTTTAATACCATTAACCCTTGCATGGTTCAGCCCCTTGAAATCCTGTAACATATACCACAACAACAATCCAACAAACAGATGGAACACATAACATTCATAAAATATTACAGGCATCTCTTCATCCTTCATAGGTAGTTTTATTTTAAAAAGAGGTGCTTCAAGAGTAATGGGAGCTGGAGTTTAGTATCCTACTCTTGTTTGGTGTGAAAAAGTTAATAGTGAGGGAATACTGCATTTAACATCCTGAGAATCCAAAGTTTGGGGGGTAAAAGTGCATTCCAAGGAGGGGAAAAGGTATCCAGAACAAAGCCTAAAGAATTAAAGGAAAGAACAAAAGAATCTTATGTGGCTGCGTATCTGCAACAAATACACCATTCCTGGAAAACAAAAGATGTGGAGGAAACTTTATTAGTAGTTTAACTGCACCCAAACCCAGTGGGTGCCTATCAATGGACATCTGTAGCTGGAAAAGCTAGCAATTTGGCTTGTGAATTTGGATTTTCTGATTTCCCTGCAACTAATGAATGACGTAAGAGATGGAAAGATCACGATGTGATGCAAGTTAAGCCATCACATAGGAAGGAGAAAGTCACATTGATACATTTGCTGTTGAACATTGAACAACAGATGTTCATGACCTCATGAAATACTGCAAACTCAAACACATATTTAATATACATGAGATCAGCCTGTATGAGCATGCAGGTCTAGATGTGAAAAAGATTACAACTTTTTTCAGTATATGTGAAAGCTGTTTTCATTTGTTACTGAATGGCACTGTTATAAACAAGCATGCAAAGCTGACAGGCCAGTGGTCCTCAGTATCATAACCTAACCAATACTCAGCATATTTATTTACAGGTTTCAGAATATCAGCCGTGTTAGTCTGTATTCACAAAAAGAAAAAGTACTTGTGGCACCTTACAGACTAACAAATTTATTTGAGCATAAGCTTTTGTGAGCTACAGCTCTAAGGTGCCACAAGTACTCCTTTTCTTTTTGCATATTTATTTAGTTATCCAGTGCTTTGGAGTTGCATATAAAGCACAAAGCATCAAGGACTAGTGGAATGAGCACACGATAGGGACCAGGAACTTCTGAGATCTAACACCATTTCTTGCTATGACTGTATGGTCTTGGGTCACACCCACCTATTTCACAAGAGTGATATAAGGAATGCTTAGTTAGTGTCTGTACAGAACTTTAAAGATGTAAAGGGTATATTAAATAATATACTTTCCTCTTCATTTAACAAATTATTAACAGATCATAAGTGTAGGTTGATTCATTTTGCCTTGGTTCAACTCTGCTGAAACAGCAGAAGGGAGGTCAGCAGTATAGGACTCACTCCTGCCAAATTTCAGAAACTAACTTGCCTGACAGAGCGAGAGAGAGAAAAAGTGTTTTAAAGGGAGAGCAATAATGACCGCGATATTAAGGTTGGCTAACACCCTCCATTTACAAACATTTTTCAACCATTTTTGAAGAGCCTCCATGCCAACAAGAGTTTGAAATGTAGCCAGGGAATAGCTCTGGAGAAAGGGATGTGCCCTTTTCTGTTGTTATGATATTATCTATATAGTGTATTTGCTTTGAGATTTTAAGAACAAATGAATTCCAACTTTTTTTTTTTAAAGACAGCTAGCTAGAAAGATTCCCCTGATAAACTTTAAAGACTTGCTGCCAAATATCCCCCTCATCTCCCCCCCACGCATGCATGTTTCTAAAGATTTAAAGACATTTTAAAAATGCCATTCTTTTTCAAAAATCATTCACAAATTAGCTATTTAAAACAACCAGCTTTTTCTCTTTTAACATTATCTATTCATGACATTTGGAGTTCATTTGTTCTAGAAATCCCAAAGCACACAGACTGTCTAACCTGATATTTATTTTGGCAACTTGTGGTTGCACCTCAGTATAACCAGTTCACCGCTGACAAACAATCTCATTATCCCTAAGTCTTTTGATGCTTTAACCATCTTCAAGCATTCTCAGTTAGAGTGTAGACTAATTAACTGGAATTAATCCACTTTCCCTTGTAAATTATATTGCTACTTCCTCCAGAGTAATTTTTTTCTGGCTCCTTTAATCAATAGTACAATTCAGCAATTCAAGGTCAAAGGTTTCTTAATGCATGAGCCATCAAGCTATTGTTCAACAGAACAAAAAACGTAATAGAAGTTATGCAAAGTCAAGAAAGAAGAAAAAAGACAGTGTAATACAAATACTTGTAAAAAGTTTAATTCTAGCGTCAGTGCTCCAAAAAGTACCAGCATCTTGAGATGCAAATACAAAACACTGAATAAAAAAATCTGCCTTGCAGCAATTAAAATGAAATCTAACCAAAAAAAAAGCACAATCTAGAAAAGGTCAGTGGAGTACTGGAAATATGAGATGAAATGTGAAGAAAGAAATATTGAAACCTATTTGTAGTAATAAAGCTGTGAACAGTAAGTTAGATGCAATTCAAGTTTTGGTTTTTTAAGTCAAACTTGCTTTTGTCAGAGAATAATTTGAACTGAAAGAGAGAGAGTTTCTCTAACTACAAAACGATTGTAAATTTACTCCTTTACAGTTTAAGCCAAGTGGCCAGATTCTACTATTAGTTATACCAGTATTATGCTATTGACTTCAGTAGGGTTGCACAGGTGAACTTAGGACAGAGTTTGGCCGGATAGATGTTGAAAGGGAGGATAATAAATCATACCTTAATTTAAAGTCATGTTAGATTGTTTAAAATATGGCAGGTTTTCCAATACATGGGGAACCACAAAACATACTATGAAAGTCAACTGTGGCCACTGGAAGATTTTGCTCCATAAAGCTAAAATAAACACTGTATAAAGTGCACAAAATACTGGAAGATAGGGAAATACCACATACCGTATATTATGTGGCTCCCCGGCTCAAGCAAATGTGCAAAAACAACATATATGCAACCCCACCTGAAATCATAATTTCTCCATTATATCCTGGGGGACTTGACCAAATGAGGTCAAAACATATTTGGGGCTATTGAATAAAATGTGAATAGTGCAAATCTTTTCATCACTGTATTAACCTATTTTACTATAATTTTAGGTTGAGATTTTTAAAGGAGCCTAATGCACTGAAATTCAATAGAAATTGGGTACCAATAATTGGGATTTTTATATTTGCCTAAGTGAATCAATCACCTAATTTTCACTGACTCAATTTTAGGCTTTTCTGTGCTTGAAAGGATTTGCTGGGGTAGCTAAACAGGCAAATGCTCCTAGTGGAAAGGAAAATTTATACTGACAGAAGAGTCTTTTCAGAGGAGTGGAGCACTGAAGCTTCTATTAAACTCAGCCATTTAGGTTCCTAAATATGGATTTAGATGCTTAATGTTAGGCACCCAAGTTTGAACATGCTGATCAATATATTTTTATAAAAAGAAAGTAGGCATACATGTCTATGTGAGAGTAGTATGTTGGGGTAATAATTGTCTTGGGATTCAATTGCCCACATTTTTCTTATTAAAAGAGTAAAATTTTAAATGTGCTTTGCTCAGTTTGCACAAATAAGTAACAATGCTAAAATATAAATTTGAAGTATTGATGAATGGGTTAAATTTCATATGAAACAAAATAGATTGTAAGAAAAGACAGATTATTTATCATTTGACTTTGTGTCTGACTTGTCAGCCTCCCCCCTCCTCACTCTTGCCTCCCTGTGTGACCTTCAGTCCTATTTAATCCCACATTCACTTAAACGGCCACTCCCTCAACCTCACTTTCACTAAGCATCACTCTATATGACATGACATTGCCATAGACCAGTTCTGATGAAGGCACCTAAATAAACGTAGCTTAGATTTTCAAAGGTGCTGAGCACAGTCAGCTCTCCTTAACTTCAGTAGGACATGTCGGTGCTTTTATTTAGGTGCCTACATAAAAACACAGATGCCTAAATTAAGGAAACTAAGTTTGAAAATGTAGGCCTCTATCCTGATATTTATTTACAACATATCCAAAAGACATCAGTATCCACAATATAGTCATAAGATTTTTAGGGTATGAAAAAAAAAAAAACCCTGCAACATTCTGACCACAACTCAAGTTTGAGAGTGGAATTTCATAGTCAGCCTTTGAAATGGTGACAAGTGAGCTCATTGCGTAGGTACAGTAACAGACTCGCAAACTATTCCTTCACATTGCATTTACTGAGCAGCTCTGGCAGCAGATCTAGAGGGAGACACATATGTTGCCCTCCCAGCTGGTGGCCATCTGCCTTAGTGACAACTGCCAGATGGAGGAACACACATGAAATCAGAGATCAAACACTAAATAAAAGAAAATTACTTTGAAAGCAACTTTGTCTTAAATTATAAATATGACATTTCTAAATGGCTTACATGTTTTAATTAGGACAAAATGTGGTGTGAGAAGACAGAATATAAGGAAATCAACATAATCAGAATATGGCTTTGATATGATATAATTACTGGTGAACTTGTTTGTTCTCACTGGAAAACAGACTCCACTGATTTAGAGATGTTCCTTTTATTGAATCAAACTTAAACAGACTAATGCAAGAATAATCAAATAAAGCTTCTTTCCCATTGGGACAGGTTCAGCGTGAACCTCCCATAACAGCATTTCTAGTTGCTGACAGTGCTTCTCAAAAAACTTGTTTTGATCCTCTTACACCTGAGCTGATTGACCCACTTCAGGAACTGATCTCAGAGCAGGTCAGAAGAGATGAGTGCGATAACATTTATCAATGTGAACCATCCCTTAGGCTTGTATTCAGAGCAGCGGTGACAGACTCCAGAGCGAGGAGCAATCATCCCTTCTTGGTATTGGGTGTGGGGCCTAATAAAGATAGGAAAACATACAGGGGAGAAAATAATGGATCCTGTCCAACTTAATATCACAAAGCACATGCGTTCTCTCTCTCACATACAGAATCTCTGTACATTTTCCAGTAACACAACCACAGTTTCTATGTTCAAATCTAACTATTGTTTTGTATTTCAATTCTATTGAACACACTCACATCCAGTATATTGAACCAAAAATAATTTAACATCAAGAACCTAATATGAAACTACCAGTGTATCTTAAGTAAAGTTTGGACATGCTGCTTCATTAATGAAATGCCTCACTGGGTGTTGTGAGGATTAACGCATTCATGAGGATAAAGACCTTGAAGATTGTGATTACTATTTATTTTACAGCCACCAAAGTGTGTTGTGTGCATCACAGCACAAGTAAGAAGGCACAGTCCTTAATTGTAGGAGGAGAAAGAGAAACAAAGGGGATGCAATAAGATTACAGTTATTCAAATACAACATGGCAGAACAATTTTATTTTCCAGGAATAAGAAGAGAGATGCATTTTAAAATGTTTGTTAATACATTTGTATGGATGAGCTTGTCAAAATTTAAAGTATTATAACTAAGGAATTACAGTCAAACTACTGTGGTGTCTTATTGGTGTGTAAACCTCAAGGGAGTTTATCATTTGTGTGTCCTGCCTGTCTTTTCCTGTGGAGCCAGGGCTCATCTGAATAAATCCCAGTTGCAACAGGATAAAAACTGCCCCCCAAACTGATTGGAGAACTGGTTTTGGGTTCAATTATCAAAGCAACAAGAGCCCACCTCCTCAGAAAGCAGCCAGTGGAATTTGGGAAACGCCAGAAGACAGCTTTTGAACAAAGCAGAAGCCAAGAAGCCATACTTTTCCCTCCCAGCCACCCCCAACTCCCAATGTATAAGGAAGTAAAATGGCTGAGGGAGCAACACCGAAATATGGGAGACTCAGATCAGAAGCTGTACAGGGTCAACCAAACTCACAGTTTATCCTCTGCAAGCTGCAGTATCTGCTGCGCAAAACTATGTCCACACTATGAGGTAGGGGTGCGATTCCCTTGCTCATATACACATACTCATGCTAGCTCAATGAGAGCTATCTCAAGTATAACTAGTAGTATAGCCACAGAAGCCTGGGCAGGGGCAACAGAGGCACAACCGAGCTGTGCACCATACAAACCCGCCTGAAAATGGTGGGTACCTCTTCAGCACAACTCACCACTGCTGCTGCTGCCTGTACTACCATTGTTACACTACTATTTATACTTGCGCTTGCTCTCAAGGTACCGTGAGTTACCATGAGTTTGTGTATACACATCCCTAGCTCATAATGTAAGCATAGCATACAGGGTTTTTGTCTCTTGGGCTATCTGTGAGAAGAGCATTTACAGGGATGACCACTGAAGTCAATGGAAGTTTTGACATTTCATCCAGGGTGATCACTGTTCTGTTCTATGGCCATCAATATCATAATTTTAGTCCAAAACTGCCACCTTCAGCAAAAATTATAAACATGTCTATTTTTTGTACTCAGTCTTGAAATGATTAAACAGATTCTTTCCACATTTTTTTAAAAGATGGATGCTAGCTATTTGCCTCTGCCTCCCCATCAAAATTACACACAGTCAAGGCCAAACACCAGCACAAATAATAGGTCTGTCAACAAGACAACAATCTGTCTCAAATTACTGAGACTCCCTCAGCCTGCTCAATTGTGTCCCATAGTATCATTCTTCAGACCATGATTGCTATGTCTCAGTCAGACTAGGCAGAGTCAGTGCTTCTACTCTGAAAGGGGATAAAAAAGTGCAATACCTTATTAGGCATTCTGCTGCCTATTCAAGAAGAGTTTATGTCTTCTAAAAATTTCAATTATTTTCTGAAGAACAGGAAACTGGTGAAGCTTCTATGAGAGAGCAGCTAAGGGATGTAATTTCCAGCTGGTCACCAGCTAAGAGGCAATTTTCGTCCTATTATGTAGTGTTCAGCAGGAGATAGATTGAACTGGTGCTCATGGAATACCTTAGTTACAGCACTTGGGACCCATCAGTGTCTGTAAAATTTAACCTTTCATTCTTTTTAATTACCTTTCTAGTCCAAATCACAAGGGAGGAAACCTGTGACCAATGCACTGCTGTCTGTCCAAGCCTGCAGACAGACAGACACAAAAAGAATAGCTTTAATAAGCATGCATTGTATCCACCTGTTGCAATTGTGTGATGACTCTGAAGCCTAATGATGACAAGTTATTTGGCAAAATTGTTAACTACTCTGTTGATGGTTTTGGCAGTAAAACTTAACTAATCTAGATTATTCAAGGAATTTGGGATTATGGATAGATTACCACCACCATCCCCCCCACCCATCCCCAGTCTGACACCTGGCGTGAAATCCTAGCCCTATCTAAATCAACAGGAGTTTTGCTATTGACATCAATGGGGCAAGAATTTCAGCCCAAGTGCTCTGCCTACATCGGGTAAAATGTAATTTTTAATTAAGAAAGCACTGTTCCAAAATATCTAAATTCTTAATTATATCCTTCATTTCCAAATCCTGTACAGGGGCCCAATCCAGCTCCCTTTGAAGGCAATAGGAGATTGTCCCTTAACTTCAAGGGGGTAGAATTAGGCCCTCGTGGAAAATATTCAGGGATATGTAGAGATACCCACACATTCCATTAACTACTCTGTGGAATACACCTGCTAGATAGGGTAAAACAAATGAAGATAACCCTGAGGTACAAAAATAGTGATGAAAAGTTCTAATGATTCAAAACTGAAATTACTTGGTGATTACCTGTTCTGGTCATTCCCTCAGGGGCACCTGGCATTGGCCACTATTGAAAGACAGGATATTGAGCTAGATGGACCTTTGGTCTGACCGAGTATGGCCGTTCCTATGTTCTTTTGTTCACCCTCATACCTATACCATGCAGGTAATTCTCTGCATTTTTTCTAGTGATTCCAACAATATTTTTTATAGGAAAGGGGTAATATCTTCTCATGTCCATGGCAACATCTCTTTTTTCTGTAATTCATTACTTCCTTCTACCTATGTTTGCTTTCTTCCTGCACGTTATTTCATTTCTATTATTTGTGGATTGTTTGGGCTTTGCTTTCCATTATAATTTTGCTTTCTATTTGATTGCTGCCCCCCCTTCTGCTCTCCCGAGATGATGTTCCCATTCCCCTGCTGATGCTCCCTCCCTGTTTCCCCATTTAGCAAAAGATTAAATATAGCTCAGAGGACGGAGTTAGTGGTCACTTAGTGGCTCCATAAGGCTAGGCCTCCTGTGATTCCGTGGCTGAGCCAAGTGCACTGGAAACAAAAAAGAAAACCCTGAGTTAGCAGGCTGCTGCTAGAACCTGCAGCCCTGAACGTTGTATGAGCTGGTCCCAAGGCTGGATGCACTAGGTGTTGCTGTGAGAACAGGGAAGAGAGACAGTTAAGCTTTAGTGAAGGGGCTCATTTGCAGTGGAGGTCCCTTCTCTTCTCAGCCATTGGATTAGTCTAGCATTCTTCCTCTTTTCCTTCACAACCAGTTAACTCAACCCCCCAGATAAAAAAAAACTGATCCAATTAATTACAGATCCTGTAGAGAATCATTTTTATTCCCACTAAATCAAGTTATGTCTAATTTAAAGCAATCAGAAGTGAACAACACTGATCAAAGAGGTAATCACTTCTTCTTGGTATAAAAGTGTAATATTAAACCTCAATAATTATCTTTAACCTTTGAGAGGAAGAAATTCTGCTATAAGTTACATTTAACAATGTGTCTTCAAGTTCCTCAGCAGTGTCAAGGAAATACAGTTAACTAAGCCCTGAACTACACGACAACCTTATGTTGGTATAACTATGTTGCTCTGGGGAGTGGTAAATCCACACCCCGGAGCGATGTGCAGTAATACCGACTTGGCTCCCGGTGTAGATAGCACTATGTTGATGGCAGGGCTTCTCCTGTTGACATAGCTACTGCCTCAGGGAGGTGGAGGAGGGAGTAGTATCTGGGCTGATAGGAGAAGCTCTCCCATCAGCATAGGTAGTGTCTTCGCTAACCGCTGCAGCAACACAGCACGGTAAGTGTAGACAAGCCCTTAGTGGCATGGAACAAATCAGACTTCTCTGCCTCATGTCCCTCTTGTGCCGCTAAAAGTCCAAATGATACCACACATCATACGTCATGTATTGTACAGCAACGAAACCAACTTTTTGATGCTTCTATCACAAAACTATCTTCAGATACAGAATTGTATTGTGGCTGTCCCAGACAAGAGTGAATGAGTGAGTACACACACAGATATACACACACAGCGCGTTTTCATCTGCATTCCTAAACTTCCTCTCCCTTTTAGGCTGTGAAAGTACAGGATGAACTTAGGTTAAAAACATGCAGATTTAAACAGATGTACACACCATCTACTTCAATGGCAAAAGTGAAAGACAGTATTCAAGTGGTTTAGCACAAATGTACAAGTTCATTGGGTAGATCTGATTTTGCTGTTTTGCAGGGGGTTACTAGGGCCAGCTGTGTTCCAAATAAATTTGCTGAACTAAGTGAACTTCCTATCAACAAGATTCTCACAGGCTCCCATTATTTCTCTTCAGCAATTAATCAACAGCTGTTGAAAAGCTCTGAGTGTGCTTGTAATTTTCAGTAAAACTAATGATTCCCTATCTTCCAAAACGCAGAAGGAGGTGATTCCTCCTAACCCCAGGGTGAAGTTCCTGATTTATTCAAATCAATTACCCTTCTGAACTCCCTTGCCTCCTGTCTTTTGGTAGAAAGAATCCCAGCCTCTAGCATGGATAGTTTTAGCTGATGCCTAGAAATTCAGTCCTCTGAGGTAGTGAACTATAGATATAATCTTGACAAAGATATCTATCATACATGCACAAGTATGGTTACTTCTTTTAAATTCAAAATAAACTTTTTAAACTCTCCTGCCCACAATGATTATTTTTCAGATTCCATATTTGCTACCATTCAGGAAAGGATTCAGTTTGTGTAAATGCCGCCAATTTAAAGCACTGCTTCATGGCACACACGTGGTCTTCAATCCTGGTAAGAGAACCACTCAGGCAGGCAGAGCCCCATGCCACACAGCCCTGTTGTCTTCAGTGGTGTCTCTGCCTACTCAGCTTTCCTTGCAGGAGCAAGATTTAGGTTTGGACTGGAGTCACCTGCATGGCTTCCCCATTTGCTGCTTTTTGGTCCTTGTGCATGCATACAAAGAAAGGGAGGCAACATTTGGCCTTTAAATGCTGATAATATTGTAATCACATATCAGAATACTGGTGAAGGTGACTACATTACAATAACCTATCAAAATATGCTTGGGACCTGATTGTAAACTCGCACTGCTTTAAATTAGTACAGGGATAATTTAACTCCTTTGATGTCAAGAAAGTTACACCAATGTGAAATCAGAATCAGGCCATGAATGTTGGCTATATTACAATTACATGCAGGCAATTAAAATGAACAAAATAAATCACTACAAATGGAGACATTAAGCAAGTTCTATATTGGGGGGGAAAAACCTATTTTGAGGCTTGATCCTGAAACAAAAACAAAAGAGTACAGGAGTAATCCAACTGAGTCCAATAGGACTCTTCCAAGAGTAAAGTTTCTCACACACCAAAGTGTTTTCAGGATCGGGCCCTTGAATTGTATTCCTTTCTGCACCCTAATGATTATGTAATGCTGTTTGGACTTTACTTCAGTTCAAGTAACCTAAAACACAATGCTAGCAATTTTGACCCAGGTCAGCCTTTGTTTTCCCTTGGAACACAAAAAAAAAACATTCAACAAATTTGACTGATAAAAGATTTTTATCTTCCATGGGAAAGCAACTCTGGTTCTGTAAACCATACGTAATATATTAGTAACAATGCTTTTCCACTTCAAATAAATTACAAACTAATGTTGGTGTTCTTAACAATGTTATACTAAATAATAACTCCTTGCAGACCAATTTACATACAAAATGTAACATTTCAAGCCGAGTTACAATTAGCACTTTATTATTATGGAAGTCTGAATTGTAATTTACTGAAGCAAATTTATACTTGCTGCAAGGAATTTTAATTTTATGAAAAATTACCCATTGAGAATTGTTGTCACAATGGGCCGACTTGTATTAAATTGATGGGTGCCTTATAAATGCATCTAATATTAATAGTAAAAAATGACAACTCTCTCCTCCCCTGTTCTCTCCATCCCCCCACCCTGAAAAAAACATCAGGATTAATCATAATGACTCTTGGTAAATGAGTAAATACTTTATCTATCCAAATGTGATTCTAACCCAGACCCTATTCCTCTAGTGTGATGATGACAAACAGATCAGGCGGGTGACAACACTGATTTGAACATGGGAGTAATGATGCAGTGAATATGCAAACTGAAAAGAAAAAGAAGAGAAAAGCATATGCTTTGTTAATTAAATGAAGACTGGTGCAGGAATAAACCCAAGGAGTCTTGCTCAGGAAAGGTTTCAGAGTAGCAGCCGTGTTAGTCTGTATTCGCAAAAAGAAAAGGAGTACCCGTGGCACCTTAGAGACTAAAATTTATTAGAGCATAAGCTTTCGTGAGCTACAGCTCACTTCATCGGATGCATTTGGTGGAAAAAGCAGAGGAGAGAAATCTCTCCATTGCTCAGGAAAGGTGAATCAGGCTGGAGCCTCATTTGCCCTTAAGTTAACACAATAAATTACCTACCAATGAGAATGAAAGTTCTCAATCCCACAAATTTAGATAATTAAATTCTAAATGTCCTTTATCTTCTAATAACATAATCACTAGATAAACCTAGATAGAAGCAATATATGGATTTGAATGTAAGGAATGTTATTTCCCATTTACTCTCCTAAATTCATACTTCCAAATGTAAGGTATGGTCTTCATTTTGATTTGCAGAAGTTTGGTTCATGGTGTTTGTCACAGCTGAGGGAAGCTGCACCTGTATTGCCTCTTTGGGGTCCACTAAGGATGCCTCCGCTAGGATCCCAGTTCCTCAGCCAGTACTTCTCTTGGACCGAGACCTGCCTTTCTCTCCCTCCTGACAGGGGTTTTTTCAGGCTGCACAGTTCCCTGCCTACACTGTGTTATTCCCAGGAAGCCAGACTGCCTAAACAGGCCAGTATCTGCACTTTGCTCTCTCACCAGAGGCAATAAACTGCATAATTGCCCACTGTTATACAGCCTTTTATAAGAAAGCATATTTTTAAGGTGAAAGCATTACAGAAAAAAATATAACAAACAATAGAAGGACTTATATGTATGCTAATAAGCTTACCAGAGATTCCCTCCTCCCCAGTTCAAACAAGGGCTTTGGTAGAAGTCAATCCTTCATACCCCACAAAAGGATTTTCCTATGGTAACAAATTCATAACAGCTTAAGCTCAGAACAATCACACCCTGCATAGATCAGTCTTTCCTTTATGTAGCTTGGGCCTTTGATTTTCATGTGATGGGGTGAGGGGTAGAGGTGTGGTAAAAAGGGATCCTACCTCAACCTAAGTTATCTTGGTGGGAAGAGAAGTAACCCATCTCTGACCACCCCTGGCATTACCCAAAGGAACAGGCTGAGGCTCCCCTGCCTGTGGGAAGAGATGGGACACTAATCACTCCATGACACTTCCTTTCCTCCTGATCTACCTAGCAAGGTTACACCAGCAAGGCCTTGCCTACTAGGTCTGAGGTTGGGTAAAAGGCTGCAACCCAATTATCCTGCCTGCTTGTGAGACCCCCAGGACTAAGCCTGAACACTGGAGACAATGGCATACAGCTTTCAAAGAGCCTTACCCTCTTGTCACAGAAACTCCTCCCCAATTGCCCCTCTTACCCCCATCAGATCTCTCTGTAAGGTGGAGTGCTCCCACCTGCTTACTAGATAGATTCCCAATAAGTAACATAACCCTAATGGGCTAGTAGCTTTATCTTGAACTAAAAGCTTTATCTTGAACTGCTATAAAGGGCACACACATAAAACACCAAATCACATTTACCTCAGGAACAGCCTAAAAACAGGGGAAAAACTTATTAGCAGGTTTCCAAATACACTAACCAGTTGAAAGGTCTTAAAATATACTAAAGTGATCCTTATATAATCCCTACACCCAGATGTAAAGATTATTAAACTATTTATTCTATATGCATACATACAAAAAAACCCACCCTACTGTAAACACTAACAGTCTCTTCTGTGGCTCTTTAGTTTGATAGCCCCAGAAGAGATAAGTGTGATGACAATTATGCCCGGGTTATGGCTTCACTCAGCACCACACAAATCATCACAGCAGTGCCCAGACCTCTGCTTTTTCTTTTTTGTGCAAGCCCCAAATCTTCCCCTGCCACAGAGACCCTGGTTGGAAAGGTCACTAAATGCTGTTCCACAGTAGAGTTGAGTGAGTGAAGAAGACCCTCCTGTCAAGCGGGTGAAAGTTCTGGCTGAGCATTTTCCAGGATGAGCAGTCCCCTCACCCCCACTCTCCATAGGCAAGAGTCGACTGAAAAGGAGAGAAAGAGACAAAAGGGGGGGGGGGGAACCCTCCTCTTCTGAGCTGCAGATTCCCCTGCCTGCTATGAGGTGGCACCACCATTGCCCAGCTGCACAGCTCCCGCAGGTCTTTGCCTCAGGACTGGTCTTGAAAAACCTCTGTAGAACCACCTGCAGCTACCCTGCAGGACTCACTGCCGTCTCCCTGAACTTGGGCTGCTGGGAACTAGACAAGGCTCCCTGCATCGCTGGTTTCATGGCAGCATGTGTGAGTATGCACTGGGGTGGTCACTGGGCCCCCTCCCAGCTACTGCACTCACTCTTGTTGGCTGGGGTGTCTGTGATTGCCCCTTGTTCTCTTACAGCCTTTCTGATCCCCCAGGCCTTTCCCTACAGGCCCCATCTCTGGTACTGCTGTTCATACCTCTCCACTGCTGCTGTTCACACCCCTCCTGACTTCTGGCCCCAGCTTCTTACCCCACCTTGGGTTGCTCCCTCTGTCTCTTTCCCCAGCATGCACAGAGGACGCGACCTGAGTTGGGGCTCCCTGATTGGCCCAGATGCCTCATCAATCAGATTGACTTGGGACGCTGGCTACTTTCCATTGGCCCTGGTCAGGAGCTTTCTGATCGTCATATGTGGAAGTCTTTCCAGAACTAAGTCCCAAGGTCCTGATTCCTCTTCAGCCCTTCCACTTTCTCCTGATACGGGAAAGAGGGCAACCAAAAACCCACCAAGTTTTAATAAGGAGCCAACTGTCCCCTTACATTCTGATTCTAGGAACAGGGGATCAGCAGACAATTGTCCCCTCCTCAGGGCATAGCGTCAAAAGGCTGGAGTTTTGCATAACTGAAGATGGAAGCTTGCA
Source organism: Dermochelys coriacea (assembly GCF_009764565.3). Classification (NCBI taxonomy): domain Eukaryota; kingdom Metazoa; phylum Chordata; order Testudines; family Dermochelyidae; genus Dermochelys; species Dermochelys coriacea. The sequence goes on from NC_050068.2 coordinate 104,876,064, forward strand.
TTCCCTCTCCCTAGAGATATGCCAGGCCAACCGGTTGCCCCTGTTTGTCCAAAGTCCATTTATGTCTTGCCCATTGTTCAAGACATTCCTTTGAAGTTCATAACTTCCCAGGGCTCACAATAGTACCTGATTTTAGCACTTAATACAAGGGACTCCCAAGACACTTGCACATCATTCAGTAAGGTTTTTTCAAGTATATTGCAGGAACCTGTCAGTCTGTCACAGTGTTGACTGGGGAATAGCCCATTTAAAAATTTAGAGGGTCATAATATTACTTAAAATTTCAAGCTGCTAGGAAAATACTGCAAAATATCATCATCAAATATCTGCACAGTCATTTCAGTGATTTTCCTACAACTACATACGTACCCCTTTGTATTTTATCCATGAACATTAAGGTAATTTCTTTTCAGTCACATTGAAGCTGGCATAAGCAAATCTCAAAATCCCTTGCGTGATTTCACCCATTCAGAGAACAGAAACATTCCCGTGCGACTTATCTGATTTCTCAGAACTTCAACAGGAGTTCAACCCTTTCAAATCTGAATCACTCAGACCTGCTTGAGATCAGTCCAGAAAGTAAACACATGTACACGCACGCACACACACACACACACACACACACACACACACACACACAATCTCCTCATGGATACACTGTAAACTGAGAGAGTCTAACTTTAGATAAATCATTCTTTGTGAATTATGCACCAATCTCTACTTATATCTGAAACGTCTATGAAAAAATATTTCACTTAATAAACTCGCATTTGGGTCATAGTTGATTTAGGCAAAAAGATATTTAGGCATCATTGGCTAATCATCAATAATGCAGGTTATCACTCAATGGGCAACATAAATTCTATCACTCATACAAAATATACATACATTTAATAAATTTGGCAGGTTCTCACTTTAATGAAGATCTGGGTGGATTGTGCATGTGCAAGCCTGAACTACACTACCAAGCAAGTTCACTGGAACAAATTCAGCTGTGATGTAAGTGAGTATAACTCAGTTGACTTCACTGGACTTACACCCACTTGAACCATCACTGAGGGCAGGTCTATGCTACAGGGTTAAGTTGACCTAAGTTATGCAACTCCAACTATGTGAATAACATAGCTGGAGTTGACATACTTTAGATTGACTTATTACAGTGTCTACACCATGCTGGGCCGATGGTAGAGTTTCTCCCATCGACTTACCTTATGCTTCTCATTCTGGTGGAGTACCGGAGTCAACAGGAGAGCTATCGGTGATTGATTTAGCGGGTCTTCACTAGACCCACTAAATTGACACCCCGGTGGATTATCGCCGCAGCGTTGATCCACCAGTAAGTGGAGACAAGCCCTACATTTAGCTTCATATTTATGGGTATATATGTAAAATCAATGTTTCCTGCTTTTTCCCATTATTTTTTTTTATAAAACAACAATGAAACATACCTTCAGTTAAGATTCCTTTATAAAGGCATTTAAAATTCTAATATATTTAGATATGTTAAAAAATTAGTACAAATGGTGTTTTAACTTTAGAGGGACAGGGGAAATACAATATGTCAAATTAAATAAATGGTTCTTTCTAATGTTAAACAAAACAGGTTGTTTATTTAAAAATATTAAATATATGGTAATAGAAATATAAAATAAGTTTTTTTTATGGGCAGTGTAAGAAAGAAACTGTGCTGATGGAATTTTAGGTTGTGTTTCCAGATTGAATTATTGTGATTTCAGTTGTGCAAGCTTAGGCACTGATCCTACAAAGACTTATTCATTTGCTTAACTTTATACTCTGTGATTAGTTCCATTGATTTCCATGGGAAAATTCAGGGCATAAAGTTAAGCATGTGTGGAAGTCTTTCCTGAACTAAGGCCTTAAAGTGTGGTCCACTATGAAAAGTGCATTGTGGGTATGGCTGATCAAAAAAACAAAATAAAAGTGTCAAAATGCACAAAAATGTTGACTAGATCTAATAGTGAAGTTATGTGCACTGTATTTTAGGTGCTTCTCATATCAATTTTGCTGAGTTTACAGGATAGTTTTTCTAACTGCCAGCTGTACAGCTTTGGTCTGGGATCTGAAAGACAAACAGGTTCTTTTTTGCTTATGTATCAACATAAATTATAAATATTCTGCAAACCAAATTCTTCCAGTTTCACTGTGCATTCCCCATTGTTTGCAATATATCTCTCTCTTCTCATGCATAACAAGACCTTCCTATGTTTTGTAAGTTCAGGTCAAAGTACATTCTACTATATCCAGTTTGTAAGAAGTTTTCCAGAGATTTAAAATGTGTAACAGCTCAGATGTATTTTATGCATTATTATTTGTATTACTGTAATGCCTAGGGGTCCCAGTCATGGATCAGGGCCCATTGTCCTAGGAAACTATACAAACACAGAACAAAGAGGCTGTCACCTGTCTCAAAGAATTTACAATCTAAGTATAACCCAAGAAACAACAGATGGATAGACAGACTGACCAATGGGGCAGTACAAGGAAACAATATTGATCAGCATGATACGCCTTCGGTCAGCAGACCAGAACCCTAATTGTTGTCCAGTGTTTGTAGGCCTCTGGACAGCCTGGCCAGGGCTGGGGAAGCTCATGATCCATCCAGAAGACCAAATTCGGTGATGAATCCTCGTCACTTGCCACCTGAGGCAAGTTGTCCATATAATAAGAAAAAGAGCAAAGGAGAGTTTTAAGAAGGGTTTTAATGAGCTGCTAGTTTTGCATATGTTTCCATGGAGATTGTCACAGGTGTGAGGGGCAGTGTGGGAGAAAACACAAAGGTGATTGTTTGAAAATGTAACAAGTGGGGGATGAAGGTCGACATCATGGGTCAATTGAGGCGGGAGCTGACCTTTCAATAGTGAATGAGAAATAATAGGTAGGTAGGGTGGGGAGAGGTTATGAAGGCCCTTAAAAGTGAAAACAAATAGCTAATGTTTGATGTGATAGAGAAGGGGAAGCAAGTGAAGGGATACAAAGAGAGGGGTGACATCCATCTTGTAAAAAGAACAGGAGTACTTGTGGCACCTGTTCTTTTTGCAGATACAGACTAACACGACTGCTTGAAATCCATCTTGTAAGTAGTTTCTGAGAGGTTCAAAAAGGTCTAACATCTCCAAAGTACTGATCATTAATACATAAACATTAATAAACAGTTCTATGACAGATCTGAGCAAGTTCTATTCACCTGTAAAATAGGGGTAATGACAGTTACCTCCTTTGTAAAGCACTTTAAGATCTACTGATGACAAGTGCTACATAAGAACTAGGTGGTAGTAGTAGTAGTAGTTCCTGTTTTCCATTAATATTGTAGATTTTTTTAAATTTGTATGATCTTACATTTCTATTTTAATAAACATTGGCAATAATTTTTTCCCCCCACACCATTAATGTACAAATTCCAGCATGGATTAGCTAGAAAAGAACAACAAGCAATAGATATACACTAGCACCCTGTTTCTTGAAGGCTGGAACTTTCTTCTTGTTTAGGCTAAATTATCCAAGTAAAGCACCAAGACACCTACAAGTAATTAGCCCTGGTTTATAAAGTGTTGTGAAAGTTTTCTACTCTGACCAAATCTATTTTCACCGACTGCACTTCTGCACCAGTATGGATCCAATGATCCAGAATTTCTCAGAAATTCATGTAAAAGTATTTTGGTTCAGGTATCCACTGGAAGAAAAAGGAGAATCTTTCTATCACAAAAAGTGGCCAAACAATTTTAGAACGCTATTGTTCAATACATACATAAGAGCCCTTATCAATAATATTACATTGATTTTCCTCACCATTTTGTAAGAAAAGTAAGGCCAAACTGAAGCTGCAAAAACACAAAAACAAAAAACACCTGATCCATGTTCCCTACTGGTGTAAATAAGTATAACTCATTTTAGTGAAGCTATGCTCATTTATACCAGCTGTGGATCTGGCTCATTTATTTACACTGAAAGGCCCTGATGCACCAAACTGGTCTACAGAGGCCTGGTGTGTGCCCAGCACATTAAATTAAACGGTTTAACTAAAATGGAACCCTTTTAAATCAAAATTACAACACACACACACACACACACACACACACACACACACACACACACACACACTAGAATCACTTCATAAAACAGAATATTTAAATAAGGCCTGGAGTCAGGCCAGTACTTAGGCATGTGTTTAAAGTTAAGTCCATCAAAGTTAATTATGGCTACACTAGGGGCGGAAAGGGTTATTTTTAACATGTTAACTGTCATATGTTATCTAATACATGTTAAAATCCAAGTTGTAATTTTAACACGTTAGCTGAGTGAGGTAAACTGTAGATCCCTCCTTAGGATTTATCTCAACCAACTAACTAATGTTGGAACTACCGCTTGCCTAGTCTATGCTCAGATTATTAACATGCGATAGCTAACGTGTTGATAATGCATCTTTTCCACCTCCACAACTGCTGATGGGACTGAAACTCTTCCCTAAAGTTAAACATGCTGCCCTGAACTGGGGCCCTAATACTCTACCCTTCTGTAGTTCATGCAAGACAAGATGACATTTTCCTTCAAAACTCACTGGCTGTGACTACAGACTTCTGCAGTCATAGCTATGTTGCTCAGAGTGTAAAAGGTGTAATACCTGACAGACATATCTATCCCAGCAGAAATCTGTAGTGTACAACCTGTAGATGCAATTATACTGGCAAAACTGTGCTTTTACTGGTATAGCTTGTTTCATTCAGGGTTGGTAGAATAAGCTATACCAGTAATAGTGCTTTTTGCCAGTATAAACTGCATCCACACTAGGAGCACTTTGCCAGTGTGGTATGCTATACCAGTAAAGAGTTCCTATTGTAGACACGTCCATCATTCAAGTGTGATCCATCTCTTGCCTTAAAGTAGTTTTAATAAATGCATTATTTAACTTGGGTCTATTGTATATAGACTGCATTGGTATACATGTACACACACACACACACACACACACACACACACACAGTATATAACAATGATTGTCCTTTCGACCCCATGATAGATGGCTTCTTTCTTTAGTTAATAACAGTGACCGAAATCAGTCTTACAGCAACAGATGTTATGACACAAACAGAGAATTATGCTTTCTAGTATAAATAGTTAGGGTGTGAAGTGAAATTTCAGGGAAATATTTCCTGTTTAGATACATTTATCTTCAACAATAAGTGATGGAGGGAAGAAAAGATCCTGTAAATATATTATAGGTAAAAACTCATGTTTTAGTAATATCTTCTTAAAGTTTGACCTGACATGAAAACTTATTTAAATTAAATTAATTGTCGCTTTCTCCACCTACACTCAGGCTCAGATGCACTTATTAAACCACTTATTAAACTACATCTCCATTTTAAAATATAATTGTGTATCTTTCTGGTCTAATATGTATACCAACGAGTTACAGTCAACATCTCTAATTGGACTGGAAGGCAGTAAACTGAACACTCAATAGTCCCTGCTTAATAACAGAGTACCTAGTCTATTGCAGAGTTTTGGAGAAAGTGGCATAGGAAATGTAGCCCTAAATATTAAAATATTCATCAGATTTTCCGTATACTTCTCACCTAGCAGAACTATGTCTCTTAGAATACAATTCAAATTATCCGTTAAGAGAAGAAAATATCAGAAGAGGCAACTGATAGGTTACTAGTGTAGTTGCATTTTGTTACAGGATTAATTCAGTTTTTCCTCAGATGGTGACTTAGAGAGGACACAGTAGTGTACTACGACAAAATTAACAAAACTAGTGGTGAGTCAAGGAGATGTCGTCTAATCCTTGAGATAAAACTTTTCAAAATTCCAGTGATAAAGCTTCAGCCTTTCCATTAGTTTGAACAATTCTACCATAGAATATGAGGGTTGGAAGGGACCTCAGGAGGTCATCTAGTCCAACCCCCTGCTCAAAACAGGGCCAATCCCCAACTAAATCATCCCAGCCAGGGCTTTGTCAAGCCTGACCTTGAAAACCACTAAGGAAGGAGATTCCACCACCTCCCTAGGCAACGCATTCCAGTGCTTCACTACCCTCCTAGTGAAAAAGTTTCCTAATATCCAACCTAAACCTCCCCCACTGCAACTTGAGACCATTACTCCTTGTTCTTAATTTTTAATGAATCTGTAAACTCAGGAGTTGTACAGAATGATTGGAGAATTGCTAATATAGTTCCTATTTTTAACAAGGGGAAAAAAAAAAAAAAAGTGATCCGGGTAACTACAGGCCAGTTAGTTTGACATCTGTAGTATGCAAGGTCCTGGAAAAAATTTTGAAGGAGAAATTAATTAAGGACATTGAAGTCAATGGTAAATGGGACAAAATACAACATGGTTTTACAAAAGGTAAATCATGCCAAACCAACCTGATCTCCTTCTTTGAAAAAGTAACAGATTTTTTAGATAAAGGAAATGCAGTGGATTTAATTTACCTAGATTTCAGTAAGGCATTTGATACCGTGCCACATGGAGAATTAGTTAAATTGGAGAAGATGGGGATCAATATGAACATCAAAAGGTGGATAACGAATTGGTTAAAGGGGAGACTGCAACGGGTCCTACTGAAAGGCGAACTGTCAGGTTGGAGGGAGGTTACCAGTGGAGTTCCTCAGGGATCGGTTTGGGGACCAATCTTTTTATTACTGACCTTAGCACAAAAAGTGGGAGTGTGCTAATAAAGTGTTCAAATGATACAAAGCTGGGAGGTATTGCCAATTCAGAGAAGGAACGGGATATTATACAGGAGGATCTGGAAGACCTTGTAAACTGGATTACTAGTAATAGGATGAAATTTAATAGTGAGAAGTGTAAGGTTATGCATTTAGGGATTAATAACAAGAATTTTAGTTATAAGTTGGGGACGCATCAATTAGAAGCAACAGAAGAGGAGAAGGACCTTGGAGTAGCAATTTTACTTCCTGGGCTCCAGCTGGCAAGCACCTCCAGAGGTTCAGAGGAATCACAGGTTCTGCATAGACCCTGGACAGCATCAGACTCCAGACACCTATGAACAGCAGAGTGCTGGTGCAACAGTGGGATGTCATAGCTCGTGTTCGGGACCTGTGAGGGGGCAGAGAAGAGAGAACAAACTTCCACACTCTCCCAGTATGTCCTGGAAGAGTCTGGGACCAATATTGCAGGGTGAGCATGAAGCAATGACCTATGTGAGGGTGGCCATAATAAAAGTCAAGGACTTCTCTGGCCTTTTCCTGCCTCAACGTCAGGGTAGGCACTGACAAGTCTGCCTGACGTGTATTTTCCAAGCGGGGAGGGATAGCTCAGTGGTTTAAGCATTGGCCTGGGTTGTGAGTTCAATCCTTGAGGGGGCCATTTAGGGATCTGGGGCAAAAATTGGGAATTGGTCCTGCTTTGAGCAGGGGGTTGGACTAGATGACCTCCTGAGGTCCCTTCCAACTCTGATATTCTATTGGTTGATCATAGGATGACTATGAGCTGCCAATGTGATATGGCTGTGAAAAAAGCTAATGCGGTTTTGGGATGCATCAGGAGAGGCATTTCCAGTAGGGATAAGGAGGTTTTAGCACCATTATACAAGGCACTGGTGAGACCTCACCTAGAATACTGTGTGCAGTTCTGGTCTCCCATGTTTAAAAAGGATGAATTCAAACTGGAGCTGGTACAGAGAAGGGCTACTAGGATGATCCGAGGAATGGAAAACGTGTCTTATGAAAGGAGACTTAAGGAGCTTGGCTTGTTTAGCCTAACTAAAAGAAGGTTGAGGGGAGATATGATTGCTCTCTATAAATATATCAGAGGGATAAATTCAGGAGAGGGAGAGGAATTATTTCAGCTCAGCACCAATGTGGACACAAGAACAAATGGGTATAAACTGGCCACCAGGAAGTTTAGATTTGAAATCAGATGAAGGTTTCTAACCATCAGAGGAGTGAAGTTTTGGCATAGCCTTCCAAGGGAAGCAGTGGGGGCAAAAGATCTATCTGGTTTTGAGATTCTACTCGATAAGTTTATGGAGGAGATGGTATGATGGGATAATGGGATTTTGGTAAGTAATTAATCTTTAAATATTCAGGAGAAATAGGACTAATGCCCTGAGATGGGATATTAGATGGATGGGATCCGAGTTACCCAGGAAAGAATTTTCTGTAGTATCTGGCTGGTGAATCTTGCCCATATGCTCAGGGTTTAGCCGATTGCCATATTTGGGGTCGGGAAGGAATTTTCCTCCAGGGCAGATTGGAGAGGCCCTGGAGGTTTTTTGCCTTCCTCTGTAGCATGGGGCACGGCTGAGGGAGGCTTCTCTTCTCCTTGAATTCTTTAAACCGTGATTTGAGGACTTCAATAGCTCAGACATAGGTGAGGTTTTTCATAGGAGTGGGTGGGTGAGATTCTGTGGCCTGCGCTGTGCAGGAGATCGGACTAGATGATCAGAATGGTCCCTTCTGACCTTAGTATCTATGAATCTATGTTCTGTCATCTGCTACCACTGAGAACAGTCTAGATCCATCCTCTCTGGAACCCCCTTTCAGGCAGTTGAAAGTGTTACACTAATAAAAATGACACCAATAGGATCTTGCAAGAGGGACAAGACAAATTGCCACGTTTATTGTAACTACAACAAAATATTCCTATATGCAATTTCTATATAGATCCATTCACACACACATTCACACACAGGTTCTACATAAAGGTTGTTTTAGTTACCAGCCTAGATGTTGCTCGTGCCAAGTCACTGGCCAGGTAGCCTGGACACGAGAGTGGAGCTGAGTCATTGTCAGATGCGCATCCGATGCTCCTGGAGGGTGGTCTTAGAACCAGACTCAAAAAACACAGTCCCTGGACCAAATTTTTATAGGTCTCTGGTTCAGTACAAGTCTATGGAAGTTGCTTCATCATGCTGAATTTACAATAGAGATGACCATCAATCAGCAGGTGGTACATCCATGACAGTTCCATGATGGCTAGGTGTTATCTTCTTGTTCTTCCTGGATGCGTTTTGGGTGGACGTTTTCGAGCGGCAGCGAACCAGCGGAGCAGCGGGGACAGCAGAGCAGCTCACAGCAGGAGTTTGCCTGGGACTGGTAAGTATCCGAGTGTGTGTGTTTGCTTGCTGAGGAAGTATCCGAGCGTGTGTTTGCTGGGACGGCAGGGAGAGAGCCTGAGTGAGTGTCTGATTGGCTGCTAGCCTGCAGGGGGCGGGCATTAGGGTGTCTGTGTGTTTGCGTCAGGGAAGCCTGGCTGTTTAAAAATAGCCAGAGCCTCGCGAACCAGCTGAGCGGCAGCGGAGCAGCGGGGACAGCAGAGCAGCTCACAGCAGGAGTTTGCCTGGGAGTTCGCCTGGAGTGAGCCCAGTGAGGCTTACATCTTGCCAACGTCTCTGAGGAAGCTCATAGTAGGTAGGTGATATGGAAGGGGGGGGTTCAGCTGTTGTGACCTGCACTGGATGTGCCATGTTTGTCTTTCTTCCACAGGACAGAAGCGACTTTGTCTGTACAAAGTGCAAGCTGGTCTCCATATTGGAAGAGAAGATTGAAGGTCTGGAGCAACAGGTAACGACCCTGCGTTGTATACGAGAGACTGAGGATTTCCTGGACCAAACTCAGGATAGCCTTCTAGGGGCACAAAGCTCTAAAGATATAGAGCAGGTTGCACAGAGGAGCCAAGAGGCCAGTGAAGAAGCTTGGCAACATGTGACCTCCAGAAGAGGTAAGCGGAATGTCCGGGTTCCAGTAACACAGACACAGGTAACTAACCGCTTTCATGTTCTCTCCACAGGTACCATTGCGGAGAGTGGACCAGATGATAGGTCTGGGGGGAGAAAGCGGAAGGAGACTCCGCTGGTTGGGAGGCATGAGATGCGATGTCCTGAGGTTGGGGGTTCCACGACCACCACTCCCAAGAGGAGAAGGCGGGTGGTGGTGGTCGGGGACTCTCTCCTCCGGGGGACTGAGTCATCTATCTGCCGCCCTGACCGGGAAAACCGAGAAGTCTGCTGCTTGCCAGGGGCTAAGATTCGTGATGTGACGGAGAGACTGCCGAGACTCATCAAGCCCTCGGATCGCTACCCCTTCCTGCTTCTCCACGTGGGCACCAATGATACTGCCAAGAATGACCTTGAGCGGATCACTGCGGACTACGTGGCTCTGGGAAGAAGGATAAAGGAGTTGGAGGCGCAAGTGGTGTTCTCGTCCATCCTCCCCGTGGAAGGAAAAGGCCTGGGTAGGGACCGTCGAATCGTGGAGGTCAACGAATGGCTACGCAGGTGGTGTCGGAGAGAAGGCTTTGGATTCTTTGACCATGGGATGGTGTTCCATGAAGGAGGAGTGCTGGGCAGAGACGGGCTCCATCTTACGAAGAGAGGGAAGAACATCTTTGCCAGCAGGCTGGCTAACCTAGTGAGGAGGGCTTTAAACTAGGTTCACCGGGGGAAGGAGACCAAAGCCCTGAGGTAAGTGGGAAAGCGGGATACCGGGAGGAAGCACAGGCAGGAATGTCTGTGAGGGGAGGGCTCCTGCCTCATACTGGGAATGAGGGGCGATCAACAGGTTATCTCAAGTGCTTATATACAAATGCACAAAGCCTTGGAAACAAGCAGGGAGAACTGGAGGTCCTGGTGATGTCAAAGAATTATGACGTGATTGGAACAACAGAGACTTGGTGGGATAACTCACATGACTGGAGTACAGTCATGGATGGTTATAAACTGTTCAGGAAGGACAGGCAGGGCAGAAAAGGTGGGGGAGTAGCACTGTATGTAAGGGAGCAGTATGACTGCTCAGAGCTCCGGTACGAAACTGTGGAAAAACCTGAGTGTCTCTGGATTAAGTTTAGAAGTGTGTGCAACAAGAGTGATGTCATGGTGGGAGTCTGCTATAGACCACCGGACCAGGGGGATGAGGTGGATGAGGCTTTCTTCCGGCAACTCACGGAAGCTACTAGATCGCATGCCCTGATTCTCATGGGTGACTTTAATTTTCCTGATATCTGCTGGGAGAGCAATACAGCGGTGCATAGACAATCCAGGAAGTTTTTGGAAAGCGTAGGGGACAATTTCCTGGTGCAAGTGCTAGGGGAGCCAACTAGGGGGAGCGCTTTTCTTGACCTGCTGCTCACAAACCGGGTAGAATTAGTGGGGGAAGCAAAAGTGGATGGGAATCTGGGAGGCAGTGACCATGAGTTGGTTGAGTTCAGGATCCTGACGCAGGGAAGAAAGGTAAGCAGCAGGATACGGACCCTGGACTTCAGGAAAGCAGACTGACTCCCTCAGGGAACAGATGGCCAGGATCCCCTGGGGGACTAACATGAAAGGGAAGGGAGTCCAGGAGAGCTGGCTGTATTTCAAGGAATCCCTGTTGAGGTTACAGGGACAAACCATCCCGATGAGTCGAAAGAATAGTAAATATGGCAGGCGACCAGCTTGGCTTAATGGTGAAATCCTAGCGGATCTTAAACATAAAAAAGAAGCTTACAAGAAGTGGAAGGTTGGACATATGACCAGGGAAGAGTATAAAAATATTGCTCGGGCATGTAGGAAAGATATCAGGAGGGCCAAATCGCACCTGGAGCTGCAGCTAGCAAGAGATGTCAAGAGTAACAAGAAGGGTTTCTTCAGGTATGTTGGCAACAAGAAGAAAGCCAAGGAAAGTGTGGGCCCCTTACTGAATGAGGGAGGCAAGCTAGTGACAGAGGATGTGGAAAAAGCTAATGTACTCAATGCTTTTTTTGCCTCTGTTTTCACTAACAAGGTCAGCTCCCAGACTGCTGTGCTGGGCATCACAAAATGGGGAAGAGATGGCCAGCCCTCTGTAGAGATAGAGGTGGTTAGGGACTATTTAGAAAAGCTGGACGTGCACAAGTCCATGGGGCCGGACGAATTGCATCCGAGAGTGCTGAGGGAATTGGCGGCTGTGATTGCAGAGCCCTTGGCCATTATCTTTGAAAACTCGTGGCGAACGGGGGAAGTCCCGGATGACTGGAAAAAGGCTAATGTAGTGCCCATCTTTAAAAAAGGGAAGAAGGAGGATCCTGGGAACTACAGGCCGGTCAGCCTCACCTCAGTCCCTGGAAAAATCATGGAGCAGGTCCTCAAAGAATCAATCCTGAAGCACTTAGAGGAGAGGAAAGTGATCAGGAACAGTCAGCATGGATTCACCAAGGGAAGGTCATGCCTGACTAATCTAATCGCCTTTTATGATGAGATTACTGGTTCTGTGGATGAAGGGAAAGCAGTGGATGTATTGTTTCTTGACTTTAGCAAAGCTTTTGACACGGTCTCCCACAGCATTCTTGTCAGCAAGTTAAGGAAGTATGGGCTGGATGAATGCACTATAAGGTGGGTAGAAAGCTGGCTAGATTGTCGGGCTCAACGGGTAGTGATCAATGGCTCCATGTCTAGTTGGCAGCCGGTGTCAAGTGGAGTGCCGCAGGGGTCGGTCCTGGGGCCCGTTTTGTTCAATATCTTCATAAATGATCTGGAGGATGGTGTGGATTGCACTCTCAGCAAATTTGCGGATGATACTAAACTGGGAGGAGTGGTAGATACGCTGGAGGGGAGGGATAGGATACAGAAGGACCTAGACAAATTGGAGGATTGGGCCAAAAGAAATCTAATGAGGTTCAATAAGGATAAGTGCAGGGTCCTGCACTTAGGATGGAAGAATCCAATGCACCGCTACAGACTAGGGACCGAATGGCTCGGCAGCAGTTCTGCGGAAAAGGACCTAGGGGTGACAGTGGATGAGAAGCTGGATATGAGTCAGCAGTGTGCCCTTGTTGCCAAGAAGGCCAATGGCATTTTGGGATGTATAAGTAGGGGCATAGCGAGCAGATCGAGGGACGTGATCGTTCCCCTCTATTCGACACTGGTGAGGCCTCATCTGGAGTACTGTGTCCAGTTTTGGGCCCCACACTACAAGAAGGATGTGGATAAATTGGAAAGAGTACAGCGAAGGGCAACGAAAATGATTAGGGGTCTAGAGCACATGACTTATGAGGAGAGGCTGAGGGAGCTGGGATTGTTTAGTCTGCAGAAGAGAAGAATGAGGGGGCATTTGATAGCTGCTTTCAACTACCTGAAAGGGGGTTTCAAAGAGGATGGCTCTAGACTGTTCTCAATGGTAGCAGATGACAGAACGAGGAGTAATGGTCTCAAGTTGCAATGGGGGAGGTTTAGATTGGATATTAGGAAAAACTTTTTCACTAAGAGGGTGGTGAAACACTGGAATGCGTTACCTAGGGAGGTGGTAGAATCTCCTTCCTTAGAGGTTTTTAAGGTCAGGCTTGACAAAGCCCTGGCTAGGATGATTTAACTGGGACTTGGTCCTGCTTTGAGCAGGGGGTTGGACTAGATGACCTTCTGGGGTCCCTTCCAACCCTGATATTCTATGATTCTATGATTCTATGGATTCCGGTTCGCCCTCCAGGGGTCATCCAGTTATCTCCACTTTGCATATTCTTTGGCCCATCTATACCAAGGTTGAAATTCTTAGGATTAGGCTGGCACCATTTACTAACCAATTATTTTCCTGCTTCAGGCTCTCAATTCCATGCACTCATTCATTCTTTTACTTAACACAATCTATGACTCTTGATTCATAGAAGCAGTTTTATCCCACTATCTATTTTTCCCCTCTTTGGATACCAAGATTTACATAGGCATGACAAGGGGCCCCTGCGGGCTAAGTGCATCAGGGTGTTGTTTTAAAGAACAGCATTGTTTCCTCAAAGTTCTTTCCAGCACAGACTTTGTCCTGTACCGGCCTGAAATAATTAGTACGTCGACTTCAGCTATGTTATTCATGTAGCTGAAGTTGCATAACTTAGATCGATTTCCCCCCCACCCCCGCCAAGTGTAGACCAGGGCTAATTTCACTGATATTTTTGACTTAAACTAACAAAATAAAATCAGACAATCAGATGTCCTCAGTGTAACCTATGTAGTCAAAGTGGGTTATGCTTCGGTGGTGGGGTAGTAATCCTTCCTATGCATTTCAGGTGGTAATCTGACAAATTTGAAGCATTATATCTTAATACGTTTATCTTAGTATAGATAGTTATAAATGTTAATTTTGTTTCCCTGACAGGCTGGAAAACATGAGGCCATTTTTAAGAATGTACATGATCTCCTTGCAAAGTTGGCTTGGGATTTCTCTCCTGAGCAACTTGATCACCTGTTTGATTGCTTTAAGGTAACACACATTTTTCAGCTGTTTTATTACTGTAAATACTGAATATAGTTAACTTGCCTTTAATGTACTGGATGTAATAATTAGTATTTTGATTATGCATAATCTGCTAAAAGCATTTTTACATATTCAAATTAGCACAGTAGAACTCTTTAAATTGACTGTCATACTCTTTAGATAAATTCTGTGCAGTCTCCTTAGCACTTTGGCCTTGCATTTGTTACAGAGTGAAATTCAACAGCATGGAACTGATGTTCATACCTTTACAATACCTATATATTCTTTTGTCCATCTTTATTTCTACTACATAATTATAATTCTATCATGCTTATATAACCTTGAGGGTGACCCAACAGAAAGCAGCTATCAAATCCCCCCTCATTCTTCTCTTCTGCAGACTAAACAATCCCAGTTCCCTCAGCCTCTCCTCATCAGTCATGTGTTCCATTCCCCTAATCATTTTTGCTGCCCTCTGCTGGATGCTTTCCAATTTTTTTTTCCACATCCTTCTTGTAGTGTGGGGCCCAAAACTTGACAAAGTCCTCCAGATGAGGCCTCACCAATGTTGAGTAGAGGGGAACGATCACGTCCCTTGATCTGCTGGCAATGCCCCTACTTATACAACCCAAAATGCCGTTAGCCTTCTTGGCAACAAGGGCACACTGTTGACTCATATCCAGCTTCTTGTCCACTGTAACCCCTAGGTCCCTTTCTGCAGAACTGCTGCCAAACCATTCTATTCCTAGTCTGTAGCAGTGCATGGCATTATTCTGTCCTAAGTGCAGGATTCTGCATTTGTCTTTGTTGAACCTCATCAGATTGCTTTTGGCTCAATCCTCTTGTCTAGGTCCCTCTGTATCCTATCCCTACCCTCCAGCATATCTACCACTCCTCCCAGTTTAGTGTCATCTGCAAACTTGCTGAGGGTACAGTACATGCCATCCTCCAGATTAATGAAGATATTGAACAAAACTGGCCCCAGGACAGACCCTTTGGGTACTCTGCTTGATACCAGCTGCCAACTAGACATGGAGCCATTGATCACTACCGGTTGAGCCCAACGATCTAGCCAGCTTTCTATCCACCTTATAGTCCATTCATCCAGCCCATACTACTTTAACTTGCTGGCAAGAATACTGTGGGAGATCATATCAAAAGATTTTCTAAAGTCAAGGAACACGTCCACTGCTTTCCCCTCATCCACTGATCCAGTTATTTCATCATAGAAAGCAATTAGATTAGTCAGGCATGACTTTCCCCTGGTGAATCCATGCTGACTGTTCCTGATTACTTTCCTCTCCTCTAAGTGCTTCAGAATTGATTCCTTGAGGACCTGCTCTATGATTTTTCCAGGGATTGAGGTGAGGCTGATTGGCCTGTAGTTCTCCAGATCCTCCTTTTTCCCCTTTCTTAAAATGGGCACTATATTAGCCTTTTTCCAGTTGTTTTGGATGTCCCCCGATCACCATGAGTTTTCAAAGATAATGGCCAATGGCTCTCCAATCACATCTGCCAACTTCTTTAGCACTCTCAGATGCAACACATCTGGCCCCATGGACTTGTGCTCATCCAGCTTTTCTAAATAGTCCTGAACCACTTTTCTCCATAGAGGGCTGGTCGCCTCCTCCCCATGCTGTGCTGCCCATGCAGTAGTCTTGGAGTTGACTTTATTCATGAAGACAGAGGCCAAAAAAAAAAAAAAAAAAAAAAAAAAAGTATTGAGTACATTAGCTCTTTCCACATCCTCTGTCATTAGGTTGCCCCCTGCATTCAATAAGGGGCCCACACTTTCCTTGACTTTCTTCTTGTTGCTAACATACCTGAAGAAGCCCTTCTTGTTACTCTTAACATCTCTTGCTAGCTGCAACTCCAAGTGTGATTTGGCCTTCCCGATTTCACTCCTGCATGCCTGAGCAATATTTTTATATTCCTTCTTGGTCATTTGTCCAATCTTCCACTTCTTGTAAGTTTCTTGGTAAGCTTCATGTCTAGGTTTGTTTCAAGACCAGTCTTCCAAAAGAAACATCTTACTCACTTTAAATTCAGTATAACAATTTGAGCACAATGGAGAGCTCTACCACTTTATGAAAGAATAGCTCAATTATATAAGGTTTTGGAAGGGTTTCTGAATTCTGGTGTTTAATTTCTTTTCGTTGTCTTTGCCCTTCCACTTACACAAGTAGTAGTTATTTCTAATGCAACCACTTGCATTAGGTGAAGAGACAAGAATTCAGGTAAACCTCTCAAAGAATTTATGATTAATCAGGAAGAAATGTCTTTTCTCATAAGGTATAGATTTAAAAGAGGATTGTAGTTCATTTTAGAAGAGGAATTGGAAAGAGTATTGCATACCAGCAGAGCAAGAAAATCAGGGCCATTTGCTTTTTAAATGTTGGAAACTTAGCATGTAATGCCAGTTTTTCATATTGAATTTCTTTAGGCTATTTAAAAAAATAAAAAAAACACAAAAGTTTGTGTTAAAAACCCTATGATATGTGCAAGCAATATTTAAAGCCCATCTTGAACTGATTAAGACCCAATCAAGCAAAGGAAGTGTAATTTAGTGTAGTAAAGTTGAACTTTACTACTATGAGCAGTGGCATTGATTTCATCTGTACTGCTCACAGTAGGAAAATTAAGTATATGTATAAGTGTTTGCAGGATGCCTGCCTGAGACAGCAGTGTTCATGCCCGGAGCAGAAATTTAGGTGCTCAGAGACGCTTACAGCAAAGCGTTAGGCTTTCATGAGTTCAGGGTTCAAAGCTCAGCTGAGTGGGGGTTTTGTGGATCACAGTGGTGCTAAATCTGGGCCTAATTTGGGGGTTTTAGGCCTAAGCCCCTTTCTGAATCAGAGCCATTGTGATTGGAACTGCCTGAACCTTTTTAAAATGAATTTATTCAAAAATATTATGTAATTATTTTGTTTGGAAAAATAATGTTTGACCACCTTAATTAAGGCCATTCAAGTTCAATGTAAAACCTTGATTTTTAAATGAAAATTTAGAACTTGCAAATTAGCCCATAGGATTATTTTGCTAGCTATTATATCCTACTAATCCAGCCAGCAGTATCAATTAATATTTTATTCTTATATTTTATCAGTATTAGTTCCTTGGAATTTAGGATGTGTTGAGGCATGTGTTTCCTAATAATAAATTTTGCTGAAATGCAATAAGCCTACCAGCCTGTAAAATCCAGTAAGATCTGCTATATAGCAAAAAGTATAATCAGCAAAAAGCATAAAAGCTGGCAACCTTTGGCATCAGATAAGAATGGTCCCTGAACTTTGGGGAACAAAAGGAAGGAACTATCCACATCACATCACAGGTTTATCCAGCATCTACAACCTGTTCGTAGCTGCAGGGTACACCACAACTTGGAGGTCATCAAGAAAGCCTAGGTTGGGAGTTTTGGAATGAGAATCCTTTTTCATTTATTTAGAAAGTAAGTGTCAAAATCCACTAACCTATAAGAGAAGGGTACCCATAAATTTCTTAGGGTATGGAAATAAGATTTGGGTATAGTAGGTTG
Organism: Dermochelys coriacea; assembly: GCF_009764565.3. Taxonomy (NCBI): domain Eukaryota; kingdom Metazoa; phylum Chordata; order Testudines; family Dermochelyidae; genus Dermochelys; species Dermochelys coriacea. The sequence goes on from NC_050068.2 coordinate 104,893,779, forward strand.
GGCGTGAATTACATAGGTCAAGATCCTATAAAATACTTGTAAGAGACTCTTCTAGGCTTTAAGCTCTTCTAACTCCTGAAGCTTTTCTTTGAGTGCTTTTTCCTGTTCTCCTATAGTCTAGAGACTTTTCATCTGTCTATCTATTGTATCTTCTATCATGCTATCAGCTCAGCTTGTGCTGTATAGTAAAACTACTCAACATTCCTAACCATTGGGGAAGCCAGCACCATTGTGTAATCGGGCAAGCCAGGAGTGAGGCTGGTCCTTCACCTCCTATTACCGGCTCCTCAAGGAAGGGTGTGAGTATGTTAGGTTAAGATACTTATAATAGAAATGGTACCACCAGGAGTTTTGGAATTTTTACTGTTTTGCAGTTAGTTTCATTGCATTTCTTATTTTTATGTTAATTTCAATAAAGGTTTTATCAATTTGGTATTGTCCTCAGTGTACGTGTTCTTGCCAAGAGTCCTCTCCCAATATAGAACGCGCTGAGTTCTTGAACTCTAGTCTGAATGGGATAGGAACCTATAAATCTTCTGGTCAGATGTGATCAGTGGTGAGCCGTAACAACTAACCCATCAAATTCAGGTCAACAAAATTCTTCTTCCAGATCATTGTTAATATAAATTATTCTTTCCACTTTCCCTCAACTTAAGAATAGCTGAGAGGATTTTGCTCAGACAAGTCTAGAAGAGTCCACTTTCAGTCAAATGAAAAGTAAAGTGAGCATTTCAGAAATGTATACACGTGTGCAGGTGAAATCCTGCTTCTCCTGACGTAAAAACTCCCATTCGCTTCGGTTGGTCCAGGATTTCACCCAGCAAGTGAAAGTGGAAACTGTTTGAAATCTTAACTACAGTCATTCCTGGTGAAGACTATGGCTCCAAATATGAAATCAGTCCTACGCAGACAGACCCTTTCTATCTATTGAGTCCCATTGAAGCCAATGGCACTTTCATAGGCCCAGGGCTCAACTCATACAGATCAGATTGAAGATTGGACCTATAATTCTAATTGAAATACAAAATGCATTGTAGTCCATCTGGAGAGAAAGTGTTATACAAAAGTAGTCAGTATCATTAAATGAAACCTGATTCATGGGTTTGGTTATTTCTCTCCAATTACTCTTTGCAAATCTAGTAAGTTTCATGAGTACTCAGGTATTCAATATGTTCAACAGCTGAAAGAGTATTGGTTAGTTATTACATTGTATTGTATTCTTAACCTCCTAAAATACTTTCACAATAATAAATGAGACTATTAATTTCTATGTAAGGAAACAAATGAGTTACTATATGTAAGAGAAACTAGATAATCTTTCAAAATGCTCATTGCATATACTCCTCACAGTGCTCAGTCTAACACATCGCCTTTCTTAAATTCATTTTTCCTTTTTATAAAACCTGCTGACATTTCTAACACTGCTGATACGAATTTCAATGCACATTTGTGTCTTTTATATTGTTGGGTATTTTTTGTGTGTTAAACAGACCTGTTATCATAACTCTTTCAATCACATTTTCACCAGCTCCTGGGATATTTTACTTTAGCCCATGGGAAACGTACTCAGCTACAGCAAGAGATTGGGTCTTATCTTGAAAACTATTTCGCTCTTTTATAAAAATATATTTTACAATAAAATCAGAATCACCTTTAAAACAAAATCCCAATTAAAGTAGAGAGCTCCTTGGGATGTTTATACTGCACCAGTAATTTCTACTTATTTTCTATTATACTTATAAGTAAACTAGCAATAAGACACCACCACTACCACATATGTGGGTATTTGAGCCTCATTAAGCATTTGATTGGGGTAGTTAACATTCTGCAAAGTCATTGTGAAAAAAAAAAACCACACAGAAAAGAACTCAGCACCACATTACATATGTCCAAACCTTTCAAAATTGTTTGCAAGCCCAGATGCAGAAACTAACTTCTCACAACCCACATCCAAACAGCTAATTTCTGATTTTGAAAGGACTAATTTAAACTCCCTAGAAATAGATAGACATAATGCAGGCCAGGGCTTCTGCATGTCTGTGAATCCTGTATACTAGAAGTTATACTGCTCTTAAGGCTTGCAAAACCATGAGTTATTCAGACTACTTATTTTTTAGTTTCAAGAAATCCCATTCAGTTTTGCTGTGATATAAACTGTTAAAAATAGTCATTTCCCTTCTCTCACTTACATTCCTCAGGAAAAACTTTGGCAGTATGCCAAAATAATAACACGCAGAAATATTCTAAGGCCGGGCGAATGTTGTTGCTGCTGCAGCCACAGCTATTGCATTAGGAATGCCTGGGAGCTGCCAGAGCAGCTGTAGCAGGCAAGTGGGGAGCACTGAATTGTGCTCCTCTCCCCCAGACCTAGTATATGGTCCCAGTGGCCCACTCGCCACTCTGGGGAATCACAGAAGCTCTCTGCTTGGCAGGCGTTCCGCCAGCTATCAAACAGAGAAGTGATGGACTTGGCTCCCTTCCACGAGCATCCCCAGGACCCAGCACCTGCATCCAGTGTCCCATCTCCCATCTGGGATAAAAGATAAATTCCTGATATAAGTACCTGTTATAATACTTAGTCTTGCCTTGAGTGCAGGGCTGGACTAGATGACCTCTCGAGGTCCCTTCCAGTTCTATGATAATTATAAATTATGGCAGAAACGTCATCTCCTGTGATGAAAAATATTAAGGCTGTCTTGGATCCTGGGGGATTTACTAGATTACTAATCACTTGTCCTCATACTACCACATGGATGTCAGTAACAGTACCTCAAAACAGATAGGGTGAGGAAAGTAGAAAAAAATTTCCACCCATGCCTCTGCTAAATAGAAAGCTTTCATTAGCTAGAAGACCATGATTAGCACCAGCTGCTGTCATTCACCCAGAGAAGACCAACAGTTGATAGCCTTGGAGTGGAAAGTTGAGTTACCCCTCTGTATCATGTAAGTAGTTTGAAATTATTTCTTGAGTAGAGCTGTCCATCAACTGATCAACCAATTAAGCATTGAATCCCAGCTTCTTTCAGTGATAGGTGTTGGTGTGTCAAGCTTAACAGATTGGGTGGTCTAAAGTAAGTAACAGCTGTATGAAAAAAATTGAGAGGGCAAGTAGAACCAAAGTAACAAGGTGAATGGGAGAGAGAGAGTGAAAGACAAGCCAAAGTAGAAGAATTAGATAAGTTCATAGAGTGCATGAGTGAGAGCATTTAAGTGTAAAGATAGCACAGATAGTGCATTTACAGAGATTTAAACTCGAGTAGAGGGATGGAAACTGGGAAGGAGATGACCACACACAATAAGAAAAAAGTAAACTCAACAGAAATATAATGTATTATTTTTCTGACAGTCTGTACAGAAAATTGCAAGAAGTCTCTAGGAATTGCCATCTCTTGGAAAGCAACACAAATCAACCTTAAATGGATTCCATGACTGTACTTCAAGTATAGACTATAAATATCTTCCCAGCAAGGAGTAGAGTGATTTTTGGTTGGGACCACAAGCACTTCCAAGTGGAACCTCTCATACAGAACATACAACTCACTGCCCTCTAACCCCCAAAATCTTTCTTCCTCATTTCACCAGCTCTCCCCATTTTCTCCCCATCCTGAGCACCTGGTTCTTTAACCATCTAGAGACTAAGCCCTCCCTGTGTAAGGTATGGTGTGTACTCTTCTTTAGTGGCTGTTACATAAAAGCTTTCAAGCATCTACTCTCAGCTAATATAGAATAGAGATGGATTAAGGCGCTATCCATATTGTAGCTTTAAAGAGAGTTTGTAACCAATTACTGGAATGGTTGTCTCTAATTATGGTTTGTAGCCACATAACAGTTAAATCTGATGAGTGACTATGGTCAGCAAACAGCATTTCAACCATGCTAGAAACCTCATCTCACACTTCATCTTCCAGTCACCACTCCTATTTGCACTGTGGATAGTAACACCTTAATCATGTTGGAAATAAGGTTAGCTGGTGCTCCTTCCTCCCAGCTATCTAGGCCACATCCTGCATTGTGTCTAAGATGCTCTTGGTGGCTTTAAGACAGCTTTTATACTACATCCCTCACCCATCCTTACATCTTCTGGTTACTGGTCTAGTTCTCGGCATACAATACAGAAAACAGCTCTCCATGGACCATCAGTGAACTCTCCATGGGCCACAATTTGAGAATCACTGAACTGGTGTTTCCTTTCCCTGGATTCCCAGGGATTTAGCTGTCACACTCCCTGCCTCACTTGAGGGGTGCACTTTTTAGGGGCATATTTAAAAGAAAATCTATGAGTTTCCTGTGCCCTTTTGTTCTTCCTTCTGAGTGTTTTGCAATGGATATGTATTGAATCAGCTGTCAAGCTTTTGCTTTCCCATTCCTTACATAAAATCTTTACTCTTCTCCATGAATTTTTGTCTGTTTATTTCCTATTTCTCACCACTTTGGAGGTGCTATACCTAAAGACATTTATAAAAAAAATGTATAGTGACTTACTTTATATACAGTACTCATTGTATATAATGTGCTGTTTCCATCTCGGTGGGAATTAGGAAGCTACTAGAAATATCAAACAGTTTGTTCATGTGAAATTTTGAGGCAAGATCCAAACCAAAGAGTTTAGATAAATTTTGAATAAGCTTCTGAACTTTTGGATGCTTAACTGAGCCTTTTGAGATTTACTCATCACTAACTGAAACAGTGGTACTAGTAAAAAGGAAATACAAGTCTGAAATGGAATCAATAAATAATTTAAGAAATACAACTTCACTCCCTTTTGCTTTCTCTTTGGATAGAATTTTCCCTAAACTAAATGTATCTGTATCCTGTATTCATTTGATGGCAAATGAGAGCACTTCCCAGAAGATGTAAATTAAACTTAGTAGCATTTTCACATATCCCTACAGTTTTATATTTGAGACACAGTTTGAGATCAACCAATAACAAACTGAATTATGTGACATTTTTATATACTGACATTTTTATACTGAAATATATATCCAATATTCTCTTTTGGTATGAGCTGTTGAACATTCTCTCTATAATATGTATATTTGTACATACACAAACTTTATATATGCACATATGGGATCATGTGTATAAAATACATAATGATGTGATAAAATGGTTTCATCAACACAAGTTAAGATTGCAAACATTTTCAAACCTGCTTGCCAAAAGTTAGGCGTCTAAATTCATGTGTAGGCACTTAAGTAAAAATGGACTGATTTTTCAAGATGCCAAGCACCTGCAGCTCCCTCTGACTCAATGCCTCCAAGATGCCTAAATATAAATACAGGAGCTGAATTTTAGGCATACAGATCAGAAATACTTGGTCATTACCTATGTTCAGTAATAAAAAGAATAATGTATGCATTATTTTGTGTGTGTGTGTGTATCCAGATAGATAGATACACACACACACACACACAATCATTAACAGTTCTAATTAGCACTACTGATTTGTTCTAAGATTGTGAATTAGCTGCAAAATCATGCAAGAATACATTTCCATTTGAAAAAAGACTAATGATTAGATTTTGATGTGCAGTCAAATAAAATTAAGATGAAAAACATTTCTATTAAAAAGAACTGCTCAGATATTTTGCTAACTAGCTCACATGATAAGTAGTGAAAAGCTAATGCACATCAGCAGTCCATTCTCTTGGATGCCGAGAGTCACAGCCAGTAAGCAGGAGATATACTTCCACTATAAATTACTACAGATCGTCTCCAAAAAATATGCATAAGGGATTTGTGACAACTTTGTGGGCTGCCATTTTATGCCTACTTTATGGACAACAATCAGCAAAGGATTTACTGCTCTGCAAATAGTAGGAAGCCAAGCAGAGTAGATTACTATTTTTCCTGGAAGATAACAAAAGCAAATGAAGGGAGGGTTTGGCTTCTTGGTTAAAGCCACAAGAAAAAAATATGAGTTTAAAACATTGCTTATACTAATTTCCCCTTCATTGAAATCAACCTACTCAGGACAGCTACAACACCCTGGGCCAAATCCTCATCTAATTGAAGTAAATGAAAAAATTCAAACCAAACTCATGGGAGTTTCATTTGACCCTTGTTTATTGATTGGGAGATTAAGGTGTATCTGAATCCATACATTAAGATATTAAATGCCCTCATTTATTTTAGAGACACAATTGGTCTTATTTGGTGAATGACTTGGTCCTTCCAGGTAGGAGCAGGGACAGGTGAACTCCTGTTGTTCATGTGAATTGTTCTGTGGGTATAGGCCTTCTCTTACTATAGCTGTTAATCCAATATATTTTCCATGAGCACAAATGCACCTAGAAATGCACCTCTCAGCATCAGTAAATGGAAGAACACGTATGATAAGCCTTTCATTTCAAATGACATGCGTGTCACAAAATGCTAAAACCCCTACAGACTTCTTCTGGAGCCTAGCTGTTGGGAGTCAGCAAACATGGTTTCATGGAATGCCAAACAAAAGAGTTACATGACCTTTGGCTTTCTTTATGATGTGTCCATTCTGGAAAACATTGTCTGATATAAGCTATGATACCACAGTCTCTTGTATTAACTGGAATGAGCCCAATGCTCCAACATTAACATATAAATGCTTTAGATAAATCTGTTTCAAATTCGGTTAACATACTAAGTAAATTCAGAATAGAGTGTTTCTAAGGAGTCTGTTCTCTGTATGGCACCTGAAACGAAGCACCTTAAACCAGAATCCTTAGCACTGGTTGGACACTGATCAAATTATTAAGCAGTTGAAACTGCTTCTACAAACAGTTCTACATTCCAGAAAGGTATCCTTTGATGACATTGTAACTGGCCTGCTCATACACCTGCACCTTTAAGTCTTCCTGGCAGTAAGAATGGGCCCTTGATTTTCAGCACTAATGAGACTTCCATCTGTGCAAACAAAGTAAAGGACATTCTGCCATTATTTCTAAAACCAGGTAGTCATTAAGTAGGTTCTCTGTTAAGATAAACGATTTTTACTATAGGTATTGATGTAACTATTGTGCTGTTTGGTGGAAGTTATACAAAGAAGATTAACTTGACAAACTACAGGGTTCTATTTTACACTATACAATAGGACTGACCTTGAGAATTCTCCTTGATCAGATTTACCATATGGTAGAATGGTAGAATTATTCCTTTTATTTTTGCTAGCCCTTCTAATCTTCATTGTATCATCTTCCAAGGTTTTCCTCCATCAGTTTTCTTTAAATCTCACTCTTTGATTCCTTTATCTTCTCTATATACGATTGTTAATTCCTTCATACGTTCTCCTTTTTAATCTTTCCCATTCCATGTCCTTTCTGCTGTCCCCCAAAATAAACATGCTTACGCTTATCCCTGTTCCCCCAAATTCTTGGCCATACCCCAAACTCTCCTGATCCATCCCCCCAGCTTTCCACCCCATTCAAACTCCAGCCTTCTCCATTCACACTTCTGGTGATTCCACCAATCTCACACCAATCTCCTATTCAGCCCTCCAGATTGCTGCTTCCTGTTTCTTCTCCTGCTACTTCTAGGGTTTGTTCCATTGTCCAGGAAGGGAAGGGATGGGAAGGAGGTGGCATCGTTTAGACTGCCCCAGAAACTCCTGCAGGAGAGGAGTAGGGGCTGCTGCAACCAGTGCTTCTCCCTGTGAGCTGCTTTGCAGGCAGCTGTGCTTAGCAGGTGTCAAATCTGATTCCCCATTCAGGCACTGAGTGCAGAAGGTGGGGGCCCGCAAGGATTCTAAAAATTAATACTGGCCACTCCAGGCTTGTATTAAACTCCCAAGGTTACCACTTTTCTCTGACTTTGTATGGGTAGATGCTGCCATCACCCAAGTGCAAAACCCATTTGAGGATCCAGGAAGGTGCACTTGGGAATTCCTTCCTGTGGGATACTCTCAAGCCCTTTCACACCCCTCCTCTCCCGGGGAGGAGCTGAGAAAAAAAGAACAAAGGAAATTAGCTGTTGTCATCAGCTAATTAAACATATGCACAAACCTCTTAGGACACAAACATCTAATCCTGTTCTTTAAAAAAAAGAAAATTTTATTAAAACAAAAACAAAGAAAATACATCTGGAAACTCAGGCTATTGCTAGATTTAAAAAAAAAATGAGACCACAAGGATTAAGCATTAAGAATAACTTTCCTGAGGTCCACCTTAAAGGTTACAAGAAAAATAAACGCATTTGGGGTTAGCACAGAGGAGTCCAAAGCCATAAAAAAAAAATAAAAAAAAAAAGAGATAAACTTAATTGCTTCTTTCAGACATTTCCTGTTCTACTTACATATTTGGGATTTCAAATGAGTAGTTTCTAGGTAGGATACTGATGATTTTTTATTCCTGGCCCCAAGTTTTTTTTACAGCATAGTTGCTTTGTGTTTGGTTCTCCCTGAGAACAAAAACAGACAGGCAAAAGGGGAGTCTTGTTTCAATTTTAAAAAGTTCTAGCCTTCTTTTGGCCAGGTACCCACTCACTTCCTTTTACCTATGCATCACAGTGAGACTTAAACTCTTTTAAAAAAGCAAGTAGAGAACAGCTACTAAGAGAGAGTTTATAGCTAACTGGCTGGGTCCATAAAGGGATCTCCCCCCACCTTAATTTATCACAGCAGAACCTGACCAGAGGTATTGGATATGGTGCTGGTGGGAGGAAAAAAAAGCAGCTGACAGGGGCCTACAACATATAAAGGAAGGGAGTATTTCATTTTCCCCCTCCCTCTCTATCATATCACTAAGGGAACAGCAACAGCCAAAAAGAAAGTTTAAATGGGGACACACTCCTCTTACTTATGCAATGGTTACACCCATGTGGCGAAAAGCCTACAGTTCCCTATCTCCTCTTGGCTGACAGCTCTGATTCTACATTTCCCACATCACCGCCCTTGTCTTGTCAATGCAGGATGTAGCTCAAGGGAAGGGTGAGAACCAGCAGAAGCATGGACAGGTCATATAGAGAATTCAGATTGGGAAAAAATGAAGTAGGCATAGACTCACTGGTCCCAAGAGTCCCAATCTGCTCTGCTTTCCAGTAACATGGAGCCCTCTCTCCTCCATGGTCCAGTGTCCCAATGGCCAAATGACCACCAGCAAATCCTGAAAGTTGGTCAGACCCCAGGTGTTAACCAGAAGAGAATTAGCTAGTTTCCAAAGGGTGAATACACAAAATGAACTTGCCTTTAAAAACTAGCAGGCTTGTTTCAGGCCTTGAGAGTGCTTAGAAGTGAAGATCTAGTTGGGAGGGAGGCCCCAAACAGGCTTTAATGCTACCTTTATCCCATAATGTTAACAGATTACTTACTGAATAATCATAATAATTCGTTCTAGTGGAGCAAGTCAAGTGATGCTTCATATATATTACAGATTGTGATTTCAATTTTCCATTGATGCTGCTGTGCAATTCAGTACTAAAACTTCATTACCCATTCTGGCTAAAATGTTATTGCTTCATTAAAAGAAAAATCTTGAAATGTTCAAGTAATGTTTGACTTTAAACAGTGGTAATTAACTGGAACACCTAATCTATCCAGTTACACAATTACCACTTCAATATTTAGCAAATTTCAATGCACACAATCAAATTATTCACCAGATTTATTAATTTTAGGTACTAACTATATTTTCTGGAGCAGTACGACTACAATATCAATATAGTACATATAAAATACAAAGGAGTTGAGCTCATACTAGCTGCTAAAACTGAAGTGCAACAATGAAGTGGAAAGTTCCACTTTACTAAAGATGCATATTCAAATGAGATCTTAAACTAAAGTCCTTCCATATAATCGCTAGCAACTATATACACAGAAATTAAGAATACTATGGCATCTCTTAAAAAGAGGTGGAGAGAACCTTGATATCCATCATGCCGGTCAGCATTCCTTCTCTCAATGAAAATAATTCTAATATAACAACTAGGGATGAAAAAACTAATTTTACCTAATTCCAGACCTACCTAAACAATGAGAATTTGAAAATTGGACTTTAACTTAATGCTTTGGGGTTTGCATTCCTCTTAGACTTTTGGAAGGGGGAAATGAACAGAAAGAAAGAAATCCAGTGAAAAGATAGGATGGAAAGACAGGTGAGACTGCACAGTATGAAAAACATATGGGAAGAGTACGGAAAAAGAAGTGGTAGAGTGTATGTACTGTATATATGAGAAGCGCGGGATTTTAGAAAGCCCTACATTTAAGAGTGGGGATAAGGACCCTTCCCCCCCCCCCCCCCCACACACACACACACACACACACTGGATCCAGAGAGACTAGTTCAATAGCTTGGTCTCTCTGCTACTTCTTCTCTCCAAACTGGGAGTAGTAGCAGCCAGAAAGAGTTAGTAAGGGCAGATTTTGGTAAGCACCAGACCCTTGGAATTTCTTTACTACAGAGGCAGTAGCAGCTAGTCGAAGTCTAAGTGTGGAAGATCAGGTTACCAGCCTATCCTGTTGTCACACCGCAACCAGAACCAGAAGAAATCCTACACAGCTTGGCCAGCCTGAAACTTTGACTCTGGACATGCTCTTGGGGTTTTTTCCATTGCTGTATTGCCACTGATTGCTGTTATCCTTTCTCACCCCTCTCCTACCATTGGCGCCTTCCAGCTATTCATCCTCACTCTCCTTCCCTGCCCATTATTCTTCTCACTGTCTACCTCTCATTCCTATTAGGATGATTATTCTCATTTCTTTGCACAAGTGAAACTATGCCAATGTAACTGCACTTGGGCAAACCATTAGTGGAGGTGTGCTGCAATGGTGTAATTAGTGGCTTTCACCAATGCAGCCAACCTCAATTTCAACACATCACTTTTTACACTGATGCTGCACCTTTATGCTAGGGACTTGTGTCAGTGCGGCTACACCAGTGAAAATTCCCTAGTATAGACAGAACTTCACTCATGCTATCATTTTCTCTTCCTGCAGTTCCCTTCCCTGGATTCAATGACAAGTTCCCATCCAAAAATAAAATTACAGTGTTAGACTATAACTACGCTAAAAATATACTCTAATGATGAAAACAAAGACTTAGCTTACAAAAAACAATTGGGCTGAATGCATTAATCTCCAAGTAACCACACATCCTTCCTACTGTAAGCTTTATCCTCCTTTTACTCTCCCCACCCATTTTGCCTTAGAATCATAGAAAAGAATCATAGAATATCAGGGTTGGAAGGGACCTTAGAAGGTCATCTAGTCCAACCCCCCTACTCAAAGCAGAACCAATCCCCAACTAAATCAAAGAAAATAGTTTTGCACTCCAGATGGGTGCTGATGCCCTTGTATCCATTTGTTATGTCATGTCTTTATTTGGGCTGTAAGGTCCTCAGATAGGAACTGAGGCTTTTGTATCTTTTCAAGGGCAGTGGCTCTCACACTTTCCAGACTACTGTACCCCTTTCAGGAGTCTGATTTGTCTTGCAAAACCCCAAGTTCCACTTCACTTAAAAACTACTTGCTTACAAAATCAGACAAAAAACACAAAAAAGTGTAACAGCCACACTCTTACTGAAAAGTTGTTTCCTTTCTCATTTTTTACCATATAATTATAAATCAAATGGAATAGAAATATTGCACTTACATTTTGGTGTGTAGTATATAGAACAGTATAAACAAGTCATTGTCTGTATGAAATTTTAGTTTGCACTGACTTCGCTAGTGCTTTTTATGTAGCCTGTTGTAAAATTAGGCAAATATCTAGATGAGTTGATGTACTCCCTGGAAAACCTCTGTGAACCCCCAGGGGTACGTGTACCCCTGGTTAAGAACCACTGCCATAAGGCACTTTTGGAGGCTATACAACAACCAACAACTAACAGTATATGGAGTCTACTTATGCCAGCCTAGTTTTGGGAATCTAATGCAAGCTTCTCTTTAGCTAGTACAAGAGTATTGCAAAATCTCAGACACCATGAAGTTCTCCCATTACTAGTAAAAATTAGAGATGGACAAAAACTGGAATATTCAATCCAAGCTCCCTCAACTTTGGAGAAATTCAGATTCACATACAAACTTTATGACTCAACTTCAAGTTCAGTGACAAATTTTCATTTATTTTCAAGATGTAAAAAAATTGCATAGTATACAATATATACTCTTGTTTTACTCCTTTTTTAGATAACAGGACAAATATTAATTAAAGTGGGGAAAACTGTATGGACTGTAAAAATTTTGTTTTTATTTGTAGTTTTGTTAGGCAATGTGCAACTCCAGAATGTCTAGTTTCTCATGCATTCCAAAGGTAAGGCCCTTTTCAAGAATATCAAGAAGATGGCTCCATTTGATTTTTTTGAAACATGTTTAACATTTTAAACACATTTACTCTTTGCCATTATATATGGTGATTTCAAATAGTCTGTATTACATTGCAGATTCCTTTTAAAGAAATAAAAATAGGTTCAAATCAAATAACGTCATTTTGCATTGAAATACTGATGTTTCAGTTACATGGAAATGAGATACTAACCATTTTTTCTTATTTTATTAATTCTTTGGAGGGTATATTATCCCTAAACACCAGGCATGAAACCCTCATCCCATTGAAGTTAATGGGAGTGTGCGTATTAACAGGGAGCACAAGCTGGAATTGCCAGGAGCTCAGGGCCAGCTGGACCCAGGTAGCAAGGCTACCTATACATCAGAGCCCTCAGCAGCATGCAGGAAGGAATAGCTGATGCCCAGTGGGCCAAATGGAATGTCCTCACCAGAAGGTCTGCCTCTTTGTTCCCCTGCCAGGCAGCCTCTTTCCCTCCCTTCCAAGCTGGCAGGTGACTGTGCCAGGCCTGGGATGGAGATGGGGGTCCTCAAAGATGGCCAATGCAGGAGTGGGTAAAGAATCACAGGGTTCAGAGCTGCCAGGAGCCCAGGGTAGACTAGGGTTGCCAACCCTGACTGTCCTGGAGTCTCCAGGAATTAAAGATTAATCTTTAATTAAAGAGTATGTCATGTGATTAATTCTCCAGGAATTCATCCAACCAAAGTTGGCAACCCTAGGGCAGATCCAGAGGCAGATCTAGAGCTGAATAGCGGGGTTGCCCAGACAGCAGAGCCCCCAGCTGGGAGCAGAAGCCAGGAAGAGGGAGGAGGGGATGCAATGGACTCTTGGGGGAGTTGCCCCCTGCTTCTCTGGATCCCCCACTGCCTACAAAATTGATAGGGGCCCCAGAATTGAGCTTTGCAGGGGCTCCCACAGGGTAGGCCACGTTATATGTCTTTTGTTTAAGTGAGCCCTTGATTTCAATCAGGATCAGATACAGCAACTGAATGAGTGGTGCCTTGTGTCCATGCAGATCCAATTGAAGGATCAGGGCTTTAGGTCATACCACACCGATGTCTATCAGTGTTGTCCAACATTTCTATGAAACACTTCACAGACGAAAAGATTGGATAACATAACTTCACTTATGTGCAAGACTACAGTAATGAATTTTTTGCAATAGCTAATGTTAAACTGAATATAGGTCAAGTATATTGTATTGCTAGTTTGTATTTAAATCAATGTTGAAAGCATCTTAATTGTCTCATTCTGAAAACACAAACAGCAGTCAATTGCCTCTTCAAGTATATTCATGCTTATTACTGCTCTTAATATATTGTACTAAACAGAAATTGTCATAGGCAACCTTTTTATTACCTATTTTAGCCTTTATTTATGATGTATGACTTTTGAGGAAAGCATTGTCCAGGATAAGCCATCATGGGTTGATCTTTAGGTTTATCCATTGGTATCCTGGTCTTCAAGACCAAATATAAATAAATTCTAGTGAGGAAGAAAACCAGTGTACCTCTCAGTAAAGAGATTGCTAGAGAGTATTTCTTTATGCCAGAACAAAGAACCTCAGACCAACAACAAAACATGTCTAATTCTAGTTTTAAGTACAGTACTAGGTCAGTACTGAATGACATATTTCTGAAGTATACCTCTACATACATCTTCCACAGCTTGTTTGCAACTAGGTTTGCAAATAGTGATCTGCAAACATCAGTGGCAATTATCTAATTTCTCCTCCCTTTATTGTGCACATTTAATAGATCCATTAAAATCATCATCAGAAGCATTTTCATCATCAGGCCCTAAACCCCAAGTTAGCCACAAAATCCTTCGAGAATAATATGTAGCAATAATACATTTCTATTATATTTGGTGACTTCATGTGCATGCAAAACAGATAGAAGATAAACAGGAAACATGCTGAACACGCATTGTTTATCAAATGTTTTGGATTAGATGCCAGGCATGGGAACTCTTGTATAATCATAAGAGGCTCTGTAAAATATTGCATCTTCCTCTGTGTTTTATATACAGTGCCAAGCCTGTTGCCAGCACTCAGTAATAACTAACGTTCTCCTTCTAAAGCAAGATGTTATAGTCCTGATTTTTTATTGGGCAGTTTTGCCATTCAAAATTACAACAATGGTGCCCCACCTCTGGAGATGAGAAGAAAGGCCAACAGAAATTTCATAGCCTTAAAAGACAGTATAATTTTATCTATTAGTGATTATTTAATCCTGTCTAGCTGTTCAATTCTCTGGATTGTTTGCTAATTTATTACATATTGAATAAAGCTAAAATCAGAGCGCGGCTGGGCAATCTTATCTGAACTTTGCAGGTTAAAATCCTGCCCTGTACAGCCTGATGATCCTGCAGCATATGTCAGAACTGTAAGGGGGGGGGGCACGCTAAAGCCAGGGCTACTTGCAGTCCAGCAGTCAGCCTAATTGAACAACAGGGGTTTTGCAAGGAGCAGCATGCTATTAAGTCTAATTGGTAGCATATATCTGAATCTCAGAGTGTGTGTGTATATGAGGGGGAGAAGGTGGCAAGGGATGGAGGAGATACCATAGGAGTGGAAAAATATAAATCAGTATCAAGAAAGGAGCACAGGATGGAGGAATTAGAAGTTCTGAGAAGAATGCATCATCTAATGTATTCCTTTCTTTAAATGATCACAGGCCATTTCCTGGTGTCCTTACTCAGTTTTTACCCTGATTACAATTGAAGTGAATGGAAGTTTCCCTGGTAAGGACTGGATAAATGCTGTTTAAAGACCTCAGGATTTGGCCCAATAATTTTATAGACAACATAGCCACTAAGGTAATTAGGGTCCTGCACAACTAACAAAAATGAGCTATAGCTGGTTAAATAATTTGTTGTGGGTATTGTTCATCAAATTATCCATAAATAAATGTCTGTTATTCAGCAATTAGTTCTGTGACTTATCAAGTGATTTCCATCCGAGAATCTCAATGCACTTTGCAAACTTTAATAAGCCTTCTGAACACCTTGAATGAGGAAGATATGGCACAAATTGGTTAAGTGAGCAGGCAAAAGTCACCTGCCAAGTCAGTGGCAGAATGAAGAAAGAAACCCTGGGCCTCTATTCTCCCATGACAAAATACAAATAAATCCTATTAACTTCAGTTACTCATATCTGCCATTAGTCTCAGGCATGCTGGGATCTGCTATGCCAAATATAGCATGATGTGTGATATACACAACAAGCCATGCTCCTCTTGTGGTATTATATACGTAGCTCATATCTTGGACAGGGTCACACTGTTGAGGTCAACTGTGCCACTGGTGCACAAGCCCCCTATCGCTAATAGCCACTGGTGTATTTTTCAGGATCAGAGAACTGGCAACAGTCACCCAACTGGAGCTCTAGGAAGATGTTAAGCCACTTAATCAAGCAGCTGAAACAAGAAGGATCACGGGTACCATCAACAGTGGTATTAATGATAATGGTGGAGCTGCTGGCAGCTGCAGCCTAGGCAGATGAAGCATTAGTGCTGCTGGCAGATGAAAGTGACTTTAGCAGATGGAGCTGTGGTAATACCGACGGTGATCCTGTTGGGTAGTGACTGTGGCCAGTCAACCCATGACGAATGGATCATTAGTAATGATACTGGCACCTGCAGATACACAGCAGCCACTGGTTGCCCAACTGATGGACTGAGCATTCTCCAAATAAACTATATGCCAATTTAAGCCTTCCTGTGCTCACTCTCTTTTCTCTTGCTGTGTCTTTTATGTGCTGGTGTCTGTACATAAAGAGTCCCTCCAGCACACAGACACACACTGTTACTCTGCCCTTTTGTGTTCTAACAATGTGAACTGATTTACTGATTCAGATATTTATACAGGTTTCATGTGACTCAATTAACTATATATACAGTGGTGAGCTGGAGCCGGTTCACATGAACCAGTTGTTAAATTTTGAAGCCGATTTAGAACCAGTTGTTAAAGGGGTGTGGAAGATCAGGCGGGACGGACAGGATGTGGCCCACAGGACCGTCCTGCCCGAGCTCTCATCTGTGGAGGTTCCCATGTGAATTTTTACTGACCTAGTGGCATTCTGAGCCTTCAGCGGCACTTCAGCTGTGGGTCCTTCACTCACTCCAGGTCTTCGGCGGCATTTCAGCGGCGGGTCCTTCAGTGCCGCCGAAGACCGGAGGGACTGAAGGATGTGCCGCCAAAGTGCCACCGAAGACCCGAAGCAAGTAAAGGAACCAGTTCTTGAGCTTCTGGCAGTTCATCACTATACATACATACAAACTTCAGTTACTCATATCCTCCAGTAGTCTGCTCCAACTATAACTATAACTAGAGAGAGATTTCAGAGTAGCAGCCAGAGAGAGAGAGGTTTTAAAATGTCAATTATACAGGGTTGGCTTTTCAAGTGCCTCAGGGTAAATATGTTGATTTAAATATTGTTACATAATGAACAGAACTGCATTGAATTTTTTTGGTATCACATTTACACACTTCATAAATATAGCATAATACCAAAAGCCTTTAGAGAGTTAAAATGTGAATGACATAAAAAGGAGTAATTTAATAACATGTTAACTCATTGTGTGTGATATCAGGTAGTACTGCATCATGACAAAGACATGGTGTAAAGTATTCCCATATGATTTTATAACCATTAATATGAGAATTCCATATTTTATAACATCAACAAACCAGATGAACCTCATCCACTTAAAGTATGGAACAGTGAAAAGAGCAAATGTCTTGTGAACAGTGGAAATAAGAACAATGTGTGTGAGGTTAAATGGTGGAAATAAGTTGCGGATGTTGTGCATGAAGTAATTATTTCTGCAGTGGGGTTCTGCTGTTTCTGCATTTAGTTCATAAGCAGGTTAGGGGATACAATCCAGGCATATTTTAAAAAGAAAAAATACCCAATTCCTTTGACATGTCAAGAAAGTTGATTTGGACACAAAGAATCTTTAAAAGCAAATCTTTGGAAATAGAGATTTTTTTGATTAGGGTATTTAAGTAGAAATATACTTAAGTCTTTCAATGCAAAGGATATACGATTCCTAGTTCAAAAACATTTCAAGATGCTGTCTGATAGCAACTATCAGATGGGTTTCTTGAAAGTATGTGATGTCTGAATGACAATCAAGGATGTGACAAACCCTTGTCAGGACAAATAATTGTGCCAATTGTGGCAAATTGTCAGCACTACTATGAGGATTCTCATACTCTCTCTTCTTGGGGGGTGGTTCAGGGCACCAGTTCTTGCCCCTGAACTGGGGTATTAACTGCCCCACCAGTGTCCTAGAGGAGGGGAGTGGAGAGGGAGGGACCCGGGCCCACCCTCTACTCCAGGTCCCAGCCCAGGGGCCCTAGGTATAGCAGTAAACCACTAGAATTAACGGTTCCTTCCCCCGAGCTACTTTCCTCTCCTGCCCTTCAGCTTGGGGGGCTTCCTACCCTCCCTCTGCATAAATCAGGTGTCCCTTTACCTAGGGTCTTGGTCTTCTTAGCCCACCGCAGCACTTCTTCAAACTCTCCTCTGCTTCCCTCCAAACTGCTCTCTGCTCCAGCACCAATCCACTCTGCTTCACCTCCTCCTCTTGTCTGATTGAAGTAGGGGGGTTTTTATCATGTGACTGGCTTCAGGTCCTCTAATTGGCTTCAGGTGCTCTAATTAATTTATAGCAAACTTTCTTCCCTCTACAGGGAATAAAGCTTCCTTCTAACACTCTTCTACTGCTCTCTGGCTATGGTGTATCACAAATATATTCCATATACTTTCAATATGCCATTTAAATAATTTTTCCACATATATTATCTATCCAAAGTGGCATTTGAATCAGAGGGGGAAAGAATTACTCAGCTGAAAATAAATAAGCCCATGACAAATAGAAATACAAATATATGGAATACGGACATCAAATAGAAATACAACCTCCTCATGCTAAAATACCAATGGGTGAAATACTGGCCCTATTAAAATCAGTAGGCAGTCTGATATTGACTTCAATAGGGCCACAATTTCACCTCAAGTTCTACTGCTTAAAATGTATTCTATTTTATCTCTGAGCATTCAAGGTTTTAACAAGTTTGAAAGAGAAGTGATTAAAGATTCTGTATGTTCAAGTTGAATATAATCTCCTCTGCTGAAATACTGAACTTCCATTAACTACCTGACATTTGGTATCAATTATATTCTGATATTTGATGAGTTCTTGATGGTTTATTATCCCTGGACACCATTCCATCATTCTCTATACCACATCTTAGCTTTCATTGATGCCCACAATTCTGGAAAAAAAGTTTAAAGTTTTAAACAGTAAAGTCTAAAACAACAAAAAAGGAAAGAAACATCTCTTTATACATAGGTCCCAATCCTGCAAAGAGCTCAGCACATCCAATGTCCTTTGGCACGGGTCAGCCACAGGTGTCTAATTGCAATGTAGACATACCATCAGAGCTCCACTGGAAAGTTAAGCATCTTAGGTAACATTACTAGATAACATATTCATATGAGAAAAATTAGAAATGAGCCCAAGCCCAAACCCAAATTTTGGATTTGGATCTAATACCCTCTGCTCACATGCACCCACACACAGAGACAGTCAGGGTAATTCACATCTCGGGGTGTGGGGGGGAGGCTGGTTTTTAGACACAATTCTAATTAAAATAGGATTAATGATAGCAGAAACATTATCCTTCAAATCACTGCCTAGAGCTGAAGAATGAATTATTGCACTGACCGGGACTGACACACATGAGAAGCTCATGTTCAGTTTGCAAGATAAACAAGTTTGAAGATATGGAGAAAGAATTTCTAGAGTACAGTTCTGAAAGAACTGGCTTTAGTTTGTTAAGGAAGAAAGGAGTGAGCACATTTGATACATACTCATTTGTCAGTGGTAGATTTGCTATATATGAAGTTTTAATTATTTTTCTGATAGAGATGACAACAATAAGAGTAAAAGTCTGTGACAGAATGGAGATTCTCTTAACCTCAACTAAATCTCCTTCTAATTTAATTTTGTTTATTTTTTAATGAAATTTTAGTGCTTGTGAAAGATGTCAGATGTCACTTGTCCAAATGACAGTTAGGATTAGATTCTGAATCTGGCTGTGTGCCTGCACAGGAGTGTTAGAAAAACTAAGAACTGCCCCCTCTTTCCCCCCCCCCCGGCCTCTACACACACCCCTTAATCTCAGCATGAGCTAGTTGGACCTTGGGTACAGGCATATAGAAGTAACCAGGACTATGCCCCCACTTACTCTCTTCACAGAACAGGGAATGGGAAGTGGGCCAGGAAATGGGCCAAAAATGGAAGGACCCCTTGGTTCCACCCCACTATTAGCTGGCTACAAATTATCAAATGTTTGAAATTTCTCCAAAAATGTTTTGAAAATATTTTTCGGATTTTTTTGAAAAAAAAATTGCTTTTTTTCAACCAGTTTATATTGGGTGTTAGATTTTCAAAACTCCAAAATGATGTTTTTTCCTACACATTTTGAACTTCTTTTATAAATATGTTTTTCTGTATTTTCCTTAAATAGCTTTAATGGCCAGCATAGCTGCACTGGGGGTTGTTGATCTAGACCAGCAATTAATTACTATCGCCAGGGAATAAGGGCTTGTCTACACTTACCGGGGGTTTGGTGCACTGCAATCGATGCATCGGTGGTTGATTTAGCAGATCTAGTGAAGACCCACTAAATCGACCACCAATCACTCTCCCATTGACTCCTGTACTCCACCTGAATGAGAAGCGCAAGGGAAGTCGATAGGAGGATAGGATAGGAAGTCTCCAGTCAATGTCACATAGTGTGGACTCTGCGGTAAGTAGATCTAAGTACTTCAATTTCAGCTACGTTATTCATGTAGCTGAAGTTGCATAACTTAGATCAATCTCCCCCTGTAGTGTAGACAAGGCCTAATATAGGAGTAGGGTAGAGGTAGTGACTCAGAGGCAAGTCTCCGAGGTTCCGTGCCACCTGAGGCTCCTTGAGCAGATATGTGCCTATAGTCAGAATCTAGCTGATAAAGTACAGGAAACTGCAACGCTTGCTTCACCACGCTGCTTACCCATAAACCTCATCCGAAAGAGGAAGCACTTCTAGAAGTGAGAGCAAAAAGAAAAGGAGTACTTGTGGCACCTTAGAGACTAACAAATTTATTAGAGCATAAGCTTTCGTGAGCTACAGCTCACTTCATAATTCATCTCCTGATGCCCCTTGAATTCTCCATGGCCCTGTTGAGAAGGTTGCCAATTGCACAGGTAAGGAATACTTGTGGCACCTTAGAGACTAACAAATTTATTTGAGCCTAAGCTTTCGTGCACAGGTAGTTTACTTTAGATGTTAATACTTCTCACTTAAGAACTAAATTGACACTCCCATTTACTGGCTGCATTTTATACAGGCTGCTAAACAGAATCATAGAATATCAGGGTTGGAAGGGACCTCAGGAGATCATCTAGTCCAACCCCCTGCTCAAAGCAGGACCAATCCCCAATTTTTGCCCCAGATCCCTAAACGGCCCCCTCAAGGATTGAACTCACAACCCTGAGTTTAGCAGGCCAATACTCAAACCACTAAGCTATCTAGTGGTTGATGGTAATGAGTTTTCTCTCATGATCTACCTTGGGTCACATTGGCAGAGAAGAAAAGCTCCTTACCCAATTACCAGTGAATTTTAGGGCACTACAACTATTTAGAGGTTCATCAAGCAGTGACTATTTATTTAACCCTTGTTCCTACAGATGTGGAGAATTTCTCCCCCAGGAGCTGGTATGACAACATGCACTCCACACCAGCACTGGCAAGCAGCCCCAATTGTCTCACCTGAGCTCAAGGCAGAAAGAGTGAATTGCCTGCTTCCCATTACAGTGCAACTGGGTTTCATTCTCACCATTTGGATACATCTGGATTTCTGATTAGGCTTTCCCACAGCAAAAGAAAATTCTAGCCAGCCAGGTCAAACTAGCTGATGACTAAACAGCTCAAATTACTGACCTGACCTGCTGCTAACCTTCATTTAAAAAAAAAATCCTTTTCTACTTAACTCTCAAAAACCTAAAAATGGGTGTGGGTTTGGCTTTTTTAAGGTTAATTAAATGTAAATTTATGTTTCCTCCTTATTTAACCTGTACAAGTATAGAGTAGTTAGTCTTTTTATTTTTTTATTTTTGTAAATTTTAAACAAAATAGTAATAAAGCAACTTTCACATAGGAAAGAAAACACTACATTTAATGCAGCTGCAACACAAACAAACAAAAACCTAAGAAGCTCCTAGTTAAAGCTGACATTTGACTGTGATGTTTAATAACAACAGCATCTGTTGAAGGTACATTCAGACAAAGTGGGTGAGGCAATATCTTTTATTGGACCAACTTCTGCTGTGAGAGAAACAAGCTTTCAAGCTTAGACAGAGCTCTTCTTCAGGTCTGGGAAAGGTACTCAGTATGTCACAGCTAAATACAAGATGGAAGAGATAAGTACGTGAAGTGGCCAGTTAGCACCTCTGCAGTCACAGGACAAAAAACAGGGGGGTGGAGGGCAGGGGTTAATGGGTTTGTACAAGATACAGTGTCAGCCTTAATCAGGAATGTCCTACCTTTTGTTGGTTCCAGTGCATTGCTTTTTTTAACATATCTGTGAATTGCTTTAGACAAACACTCATTTACCCATGCTGAACAACTACATATACTTCACATTTAATAAATGAAGATATATAAATTGCCTCATTAAAAATGGGAATTGCTTGTATAATGGGAGGAGGATTTAGCCCATTTATTTCTGTGTGCAAACTAAAACATATGTTAATATCCATATTTGCCCAGTATAACTCAACAGATACATTGGACAGACCATTTTGTTTTCAATTGTAAAAACAAAAAATGTTCATTTAAGCATGCACTAAATTTTTATTACTAAGATATAAACCAGGAATAATACACATAAATGAAATACTTATGAGCATTGTGATAATGGAAAAGCAAGGTTTTATAATTAGGATTAATCGGTAGACTGTCTCCCCACAGGTTTCAGAGTAGCAGCCATGTTAGTCTGTATTCGCAAAAAGAAAAGGAGTACTTGTGGCACCTTAGAGACTAACAAATTTATTAGAGCATAAGCTTTCGTGAGCTACAGCTCACTTCATCAGATGCATTTGGTGGAAAAAACAGAGGAGAGATTTATATACACACACACAGAGAACATGAAACAATGGGTTTATCATACACACTGTAAGGAGAGTGATCACATTAGATAAGCCATCACCAGCAGCAGGGGGGGTGGGAAAGGAGGAAAACCTTTCATGGTGACAAGCAAGGTAGGCTAATTCCAGCAGTTAACAAGAATAATTCCAATTCAGCAGTCTCTGGTTGGAGTCACATCAGCCACACTATCAGAGGCTCGTTCACCTGCGCATCTACCAATGTGATATATGCCATCTTGCCAGCAATGCCCCTCTGCCATGTACATTGGCCAAACTGGACAGTCTCTACGTAAAAGAATGAATGGACACAAATCAGACGTCAAGAATTATAACATTCAAAAACCAGTTGGAGAACACTTCAATCTCTCTGGTCACTTGATCACAGACCTAAGAGTGGCTATACTTCAACAAAAAAGCTTCAAAAACAGACTCCAACGAGAGACTGCTGAATTGGAATTAATTTGCAAACTGGATACAATTAACTTAGGCTTGAATAGAGACTGGGAATGGATGAGTCATTACACAAAGTAAAACTATTTCCCCATGGTATTTCTCCCTCCCACTCCACCCCCCACTGTTCCTCTGATATTCTTGTTAACTGCTGGAATTAGCCTACCTTGCTTGTCACCATGAAAGGTTTTCCTCCTTTCCCCCCCCCTGCTGCTGGTGATGGCTTATCTTAAGTGATCACTCTCCTTACAGTGTGTATGATAAACCCATTGTTTCATGTTCTCTGTGTGTGTATATCAATCTCCCCTCTGTTTTTTCCACCAAATGCATCCGATGAAGTGAGCTGTAGCTCACGAAAGCTTATGCTCTAATAAATTTGTTAGTCTCTAAGGTGCCACAAGTACTCCTTTTCTTTTTGCGAATACAGACTAACACGGCTGCTACTCTGAAACCTGTCAATATTTCATTTGTTATTAAACAAGCTAACACACTCCTAACAAGAAAATAAAACACATAACATAACAAGCTTCACTCTTTCTTCTTTCGAAATGTAATCTCCCCTCATACTAGTTTATAATGATTAAAATAACAAGCAGACAGTTGGCTGATACCACAAACATACCATTTTCCATTCCTCAAACCAGGGCTCTGAGTTGGAGGTTTTTATTGTAATTTAAATTGACTCTAAGGGCTTGTCTACACTTAAAATGCTACAATGGCACAGCTGTGCTGCTGTAGCGCTTCAGTGTAGACATTACGTACACCACCGGGAGAGGTTCTCCCATCAGAGTAGATTATTCACCTCCCCAAGAGGCAGTAACTAGGTTCCTAGTGATGTCTATGATGGGACTGAGGTTGATTTAACAATGCTGCTCAGTGGTGTGGATTTTTCACACCTTTCACCAACATAGTTAAACTGATCTAATTTTCTAGTGTAGACCAGGCCTAAAACAGACTAACTTTACTTTTTATAGAGGCAAAACAGAATTCAGGTACCATTTGGGTTGCCAACCTTC
The DNA here is from genome assembly GCF_009764565.3 of Dermochelys coriacea. Taxonomy (NCBI): domain Eukaryota; kingdom Metazoa; phylum Chordata; order Testudines; family Dermochelyidae; genus Dermochelys; species Dermochelys coriacea. The sequence continues at coordinate 104,917,704 of NC_050068.2, forward strand.
TAGGATTGTCCTGGAGTCTCCAGGAATTAAAGATCAATCTTTAATGTCACGTGATTAAACATCCAGGAACTCAGCCAACCAAAGTTGGCAACCCCACTTTTCCAAGTAATTGCTGTTCTGTTCTGCTCTCCAAAGAATAATAAATTATACCATCTGTGATTAATATTGAAGAAAAGCCTGTTTGCAAATACTATTTAGTATCTGAATTCTGATTCTAGAAGTATCTTTAAAAATAACATTAAACACAGTGTTTTGTTGAAAGGGAAAGTTAAAATGGGAGGTATAGCTTCATACTGGACAATTGGGACAAGCTGTTCACTGCTACCTTGCAGACCAGCCATGCCAGGAAAAATAATAGTGGGTGGGAGCAGAAAAAAATGACTGGGAAGAAATAAGGAGTGAGATGCAGGGGCTAATGAGAGAGTGTGAAGAGGCAACTGAGCCCTTCAGCATGATTAGGTGGCTCTTTCTATTTATTGGATAAACTCCTGGATAGTCATAAAAGCCCAATCCAGAGAGGCTCAGAGCAAATCAAGGAAAGAGAACCCTGCCCAGAAGAAGTTATTGTGATTGCTTTAGTTTTATCACAGTAAAGTTCTCTTCAGCTTGTCAGATATTTCTGCACCTGTATATTCCTCTTAACTTTTCCACTCAAAAAACAACCCTAATAATATCTCAGAAACAACCTCTTCCTATCTAGTACCTATCATAGTTGGCATTCACTGAGGGGCTGTGAACAGCAATCTCCTGTTTTAGCTGGGACTAGACACAAGGAGTTTTCTGTGAGGGGGAGTAGTTTTATCAGCTGGTCTGTCAGAACTTAATTTATTGACCATCAGGCCATGCTGCAAAGTCAGTCTTTTCTCTTAGGCTTTTTTTCTTGGAAGAGGGATAAGTATTGAATTAGATGGTAAAAGAGTCCTAATTTGAGAAGGTTTGGGAAGACTTTATATTTTGGACATTAATTTCAAATTTTGCAGTTAATTGCAAAATCTGCAGTTCATATTATGTTGGCTAGCTGTGCTGCTGCTTACTTCTGTGGGGCTACTCAGAGGAGTAAACTTACTCGTGTGTTTGCAGGACCAGGTCCTCCAATTTTGCAGCATTTCCTTGATAATTCATGAAGAGAACAATGGTGATAGCTGTTGGATAAAATGTTTGTTGTAGATTATTTTTCAAGTTCTCATTTCAGTCTTAACTGCAGCATACTGTCAGCACCTAAATCACACTAATCATTGTTGTTGTAGGCTCCCTAGATAATAAATTATTTTGTTGCAGTCTCATCTGCTTTTGATGTGTGTATACACCGGATAAGATTCTAGAGAAACACCTCAAATATTAGGAAAGAAAATGTTAAATTCAGGTCAACTGAATGAAAGAACCATAAAGAGACACATTTTAACTCAAATATGTGTGAAGACGTGAGTTACAATGGCACATTGTTCCAAATAAACATTCAAAAAAGGCCTGAGTCGAATCTTTTATCTCTACACTCAAGGGTAACACATATCTCTTTGATATGAGTACAGTTTCTCTCTCCTATTTTAAGTATAGATTCATAGTTCTGAAGTTTCCTTTCTGAATTTGTTATGATAACAAAATATACGCAATTAAAAGTTTTCAGTTTGCCAATGCAGAAAGTTACTGTCTGGCTTCTCTTTGTCTTCTGGTTTAAAACAAAAATATTTTAACCATCCCATGCCACCTGCAATGTTCTCAGTATATATCTCAGTGCCTCCAAGTGTCACCCCCACACATGGAACAAGTTGCACTCACATTCCTCCAAGCTGTGTCCATCTCAGTGAGAACCAGTTGCACTGCCTGACCTTTGCTACAGGTAAGGGGAATATCCCTTTGTTAATACTTTAAAAACTAGTTAACAGATTCTGACTAAAAAAAATTTAAACCAAAAAGTGAATTTTCAGTCATCAGTAATGTCAAACCACACCTAGATGCCATGCAGACATTAAAGTGGTAAATGTTCCCTTAGGTTTAAAGTGGAGCTGCATCAAAAGATTTGCGGTATTAAAATGGATCTTTAACACAATGACTTCTAATGGCTCCATTTTATCAGTCTATCTATAGAATTCTTGTTGACATTAGTACACACATTCAGCGCTTATCAAACAAAATATCATCAGCAGGTGATTTTCAAGTGATGACTGATTTTGCTTTTAAAAAAAAGATATTCTGACCCTAGCCCATATTATGAAGCAGCTAGCAAAAAATCATATTGTAAACATACAGCTACTTTAAAAAAAAATGATAGTAGAACTATAGAAGTGATAGAAACTGCTTAATTATATTCTCATGTGTCAGGAATAATCAAACTGATTTTTTTCCCTTCCTTCTCCAATAAATTGCAAGGCAGAGATTTTATTGTATCAAGTTAAAGCCCAGAGGTGGTTGTTCAACACCCACCATTTCAGTAATAAGGCAATAAGCTTCTGCAGTGGGCAGTGCCCCACCCTCATGCCAGATTGGGCTACAACAGGCCAGAACAGCTGCTCAAGGAGGGCCTGTTAGAGAGCCAGTCAGGCCCAGTATTACAGCCAGCCAATCAGGTCTAGGCTAGGACCTATATAAAGGCTGCCCAGGCTTTCAAAGATTGAAGGTCTGTTTCCTGTGTGAGAAAAAAAAGGCTTGGCTGGTGCAAAGGGGCTGAAGGGGGAAATGGCCCAGTGAGAGAGATTGATAAAGGGAGAGAAGGAAGGAAGGCAGGAAGGCTGCTGCCAAAGGGTCCCTGGGTTGGGACCCAGAGTAGAGGGTGGGCCTGAGACCCCCCTTACACTTCCACCTGGCCATTAGGAGTGGCCATCACAGACTGCACCAGGGGTTAGACCCTGCCAAAAGGGGTTAGACTTTAGGGTGTGGTTGGCCATTGTGGCTGGGGCAAAGAGAAGGACTGCTGATAACACCAAACCCCCAGAAGGGGGTGAGAATAGAGCAGTGGACACTGCCGGAGGGCAATGTCCCAAAGAGGACGCCGCAAGCTGGGAGCAAAGCGGGTCGAGATGCCAATATAGGGCGAGAGATGGATGGGACCCCACCGGCAGAGGGCACGCTGCATGAACTGAGCTAATTCCCAGAGTGAACAGCAGGAGGTGCTGCGGTGGTGAGGCCTAACCCCGTCACAGCTTCAAAGATGTAGAACATTTGCATTGAATCTTCAAAACATTTCCATTCTATTAAGCTGCATTTATAATGATAATTGATAATGTTCTGTAGCACTTTCAGTGCTCTGTAACAAAACATTAAATTAAACTTACCAACTTTTGCAGCCCTTTTCTGTTCAACCAAACCGCCAGCCAACTGTGTATGCATTTGTATCAAAAACGTTGACAATTGACCAAAAGCTGTAGTTTGTTTCTTTTCTTGGAATTACCAAGAAAGTAAGCATCATATTATACAGTTCTTAAACAGGCAGGAAATCCATTTACATCAGTCGGAGTTCTACCCGAGTAAGATATGATCCAAAGAGTTTCTCGTGTGTGGTATAAGATACATTTGTTTACTATGGTCCAATCCTGAAAATAGTTATGCCTATGACTGACTTTATGCACTTGACTTCAATGGACTAGTCATGTGTATAAAGTTAAGCACGTATTAAACTGTTTGCAGGATCTGAGCCTATATCTATTATGTTTCAAGCAAAGCATCAAAATGGTTTTTAAATGTCTATTGTAATTTACATCTTGTTTTTGTTACAATTTAAAGTGCCGTTATTTTATGCCTCTTTGATTAATTGGCTAACCTAAGCATTGTTATGGAATCTATTTCAGTGATAGTAACATTTAAAAAAATGTAATTATAATCTACTTTTTCCTGCATCTGGTAAATTATAATAAGACTGAAATAAAAACTAAACCTTTTAACTTCCATGTGGTACATCCAGGACTAAGTTCCTGACTATTAACTAACCACCTTAAAGGGACACAAATAGATAGCTGCAGTCTAAAAATAAAATGAGAGTATTTTTTATGTTCTCAGCAATATCCTCATTGATTTAAAATAAATACTTTATGAAATAGCTGTGGATAACCATTTTTCTTGATATTTATTGTTATTTCACCAGCCTCAAAAGAGGAAATGCAAGCACTTTAGTAAATGCAGTAAGAATGGCTATCAGCTCTCACTGTATCTTCTATAAGTCTCTATATCCTTTGCCGAATTCTGTTTTGTTAAGTCTTACTGCAGTCTTTCTAGTAAATAACAGCGCTGTATCTCTTACAGCAACTGAACACATTTTCTCCCCTTTGTTGTTTAGAAGTAGAAGAATGTCACTCCCAAAGCTGGGCTAAATCAAGGCACTGGCTTTTTCTACAACTACACACATACAGTCCACTCTAGAAAATGGTATAAGCACAGGTTAAGCAATAATGTACTCCTTGCCACCCCATCACAAGAAATAAGTAATTTAAATTGGAAGACTCCAATATCAGACGTGGGCAGCACCGGGGAGATCTATGGAGGTTTAGGACTGACCACAAAGTAGGTGGTGCTGGCTAGCAAAGGCTGTCGGAAGAGGTGTTGATTCAGTTAATCTTTTCAGCATCTTCCACTAGCAAGTGTAACCCCTTGGAACCTGAAAGACATGTTAAAGCTGCCTGTTTGTGCTACCCCTCTAGGAATAGGAAAATGAGAATACAGTACCACAGAAATAAAAAATACTTCTCAGTTGGAAAGGAGAATGATACAAATTGAAGCAGTCAGATACAAAATGGTCACATGCGTCTGCCTGCATCTCCCAAATATAAAGGACAAACTTCCTGAAGTTCATGCTGGGAAATGAACCCCCATGATTCAGAGAAAACTAGGCAATTTTTATGACAGCTCTTTCTCAAAGAGTTACTCTGTCCCCAATCTGTGGGAGCAAGAGATCTGAGTAGAAAGGTTTTCAGAACTAGAGGAAGGAGCAATGCTAAGCCAAGAATTTGAAAGAGTGCTGCTATTCTTAATATAAACTGAAAACTGTTCCACAGAGACCAAAAATACTCCATGACAAGAGGGATTATTTAACAGTTAAATGGATTATTTAACAGTTAAAGCTATGTTCTAGTCTTCTAGGATAAGGAGGAATGGCTAATAAAATGATGAGCCAACTTGAAACTCAAGAGAGTGTAAACTACTAAATGATATTTAGTGTGTTAGTGGTATTGGAAGAAAGTTGTACACTTCCCCCAAAGTCAAGCTCACTGTGACTCACTCTCATGATTTTACTGCGAATCCGAAGATAGTTAGTGTTTTTCTTATACCCACAGCTCCTGGAGTCAGGTGACTTTTGTGGTTATGTGAGAATATCAGCTTTCTTTCTCTCTTTTAGTAAGTTTCTAGACCTCATGATTATGGAGCAAAGCTTGGGAACCCATAAGACTCAAAAAGTGAAGACAAATAAAAGAACCCAAAACGTATTTTTAAAACCTCATTATTTGTAAGTTGATCTGATTATTTTGACTGAGAGGTGAGGCTGACTCATCATATTTGGATGCTTGACATTGGCAATGCTGCAAACCATATTGTCTGCTATGGGCTAGATATGCTTAAACTGAGAAAAGACGTCCCCTCTTCAATAAAGAGGTGCATGAGGACATGCCACATCCTGTAGACAACAAGAAAAAAGAAAAAGCTACAGTATCATTGCCTGCCAAAAGGGAGGGGAGTTCTGCTTATAACTTTCAGATGCAAAAAGGCAACCTGAGGACTGCAAATTCTGTCTTGTCCAGATTTAGAGAAACACCTACAAAAAAGCATGCTGGGAAGGGCCCACACAACCACCTTGCTACAATGGCGAACCACAACTAGAGAGTCCTGTAATTACCAAGTATCAGACAGGTAGCCATGTTAGTCTGAATCCACAAAAACAATGAGGAGTCCAATGGACCTTAAAGACTAACAAATGTATTTGGGCATAAGCTTTCGTGGGTAAAACACCCCGCTTCTTCAGATGCTGGCTGTCCTAAAGAAGGTCATTCACAGGGAAGAAATTGAAGGCCACAGCAGAAGAGGCTGAAGGCTATGTGTCTGCAGAAATTATATCCTTTTGTTTTTCTATGGTATTTTATTTGTTATAAAACTCTAGATGCTGATTACTACCATTTCTTTGCACTCTCCCAAATGGAACCTGTGGGAGAAGGTGATGATGAAAATGCCACTTACCATCCCCTGAAGCCTTATCTGCCATTGGCCATAGGACACCTCACTTCACAAAGTGGGATGCAAATTGCACACATCTCCTACCAAGGAAGGAAGCCCAGCTGAAAAGCTATTAGCACAGTGGCAGTTTGCGGTTGCAGTCCTCGAATTACTACAATGTTTTTCAAAAAGAAAAGGAGTACTTGTGGCACCTTAGAGACTAACAAATTTATTTGAGCATAAGCTTTCGTGAGCTACAGCTCATTTCATCGGATGCATTCAGTGGAAAATACAGAGGGGAGATTTATATACATAGAGAACATGAAACAATGGGTGTTACCATACACACTGTAACGAGAGTGATCACTTAAGGTGAGCTATTACCAGCGGGACAGCAGGGGAAAAGAACCTTTTGTAGTGATAATCAATGTGGGCCATTTCCAGCAGCTGACAAGAACGACAAGAACAGTGGGTTCCTCAGACATTCTTGTCAACTGCTGGAAATGGCCCACCTTGATTATCCCTACAAAAGGTTCCCCCCCCCACACCCCCGCTCTCCTGCTGGTAATAGCTCACCTTAAGTGATCACTCTCATTACAGTGTGTATGGTAAGACCCATTGTTTCATGTTCTCTATGTATATAAATCTCCCCACTGTATTTTCCACTGAATGCATCCAATGAAGTGAGCTGTAGCTCACAAAAGCTTATGCTCAAATAAATTTGTTAGTCTCTAAGGTGCCACAAGTACTCCTTTTCTTTTTGTGAATACAGACTAACACGTCTGCTACTCTGAAACCTACAATGTTTTTAATTTTCACATATTCATAAAAACTACATCACAGTTAAGTAGAGACTTTAAAGTAAAAAGCAGTTGTGGCATTTGTGTATCATTTTAGAAGATAAATAAATACATTGCTCAGATATTATGTATCCTTGTGTGTATATACACACACCACCATTAAATATGAGACAAAAATTGAGAGCCCAAATTTATTCAGAAAACCCTGCCAGCAGATGATTGCAAAAATCCCCCAAAGTCAACTGTCTTCTAAACATATTCTTTTTTAAAAAAAATGAGATTATATGGTTCTGCTAGTATTTGTGTTTAATATCATAATTGTTGGTGGGGTTGTAGCCATATTGGTCCCAAGACATTAGAGCAGTGGTGGGCAACCTGCAGCCCGCCACTGCATTAGAGAGACAATGTGGGTAAGATAACATCTTTTATTGGACCAACTTCTGTTGGGGGGAAAAACCCAACAAGCCTTTGAGCTATATGGAGCTCTTTTTCAGGTCTGGGGAAGGTACTTAGAGTGTGACAGCTGAATACAAGGTGGAACAGATTGTTTAGCATCCATAGTTAATGCATATTCTAGGTAACCAGTCAAGGTGAAGTGGCCTGAATGAACTCACACAGAATACTGATAAAAGACAAAAACACCATAACACCCATAGGCGAATACTTTTCACAAAACGATCACTTCCTATCTGACTTCTCAGTCCTCGTCCTTAAAGGAAACCTACACAATGCCTTCAAAAGATGAGCCTAGAAGCTTAAATTCATAACTTTGATAGACACTAAAGATCATGGTCTTAATAAAGACTGTGGATTTATGGCTTATTACAATAATCTGCAACCCACTAACCCTCCTTTTTTGTCCCATAACTGGAGGGTGTTAATGGTCCACTTTATCTTGAATGGTCCCATAGAATATGCTAAACAATGCGTTCTACCTTGTGACACTCTGAGGCCTGGTCTATACTAGAAAATTAGGATGGTTTACTACCTCGGTCAGGGGTACGAAAAATCCACACTCCTGAGCGGCATTGTTAAGCCAACCTAAGTCCCTATGTAGACAGTGCTAGGCCCACGGAAGAATTCTTCCGTCAACCTAGCTACCGCCTCGCGGGAAAGTGGCTTACTTACACTGAAAGCAGATCCCCTCCCGTCGGCGTATGTAGTTTCTGCACTGAAGCACTACAGCAGCACAGCTGCAGTAGCACAGTTGTGCTTCTGTAGCATTTTAAGTGTAGACGTACCGTGAGTATCTTCCCCAGACCTGAAGAACAGCTCTGTAGCTCAAAAGCTTGTCTGTGTCACCAACAGAAGTTGGTCCAATGAAAGGTATTTTCCTCGCCCACCTTGTCTCTCTTAGGTTGTCATTGCTATTTAACTACCAGCTAAAACACAGTATTCAGACTGTGACAATAGGGTGATTTTATTTTAACACAGCTTTAAATCAAATCCTTTTAGGCAATGTGGGCGAGATTTTCTGACATTATTGCCTAAATTGCAAGAGCAAAAGAAGCGTGTGCCAGCATTGTGATCCCACATTACTGGATGCAAAATGGCATTTGAGCACATGGATTACTAGGTAACTGCAAATGAAAACTTATGATTGTCAATGCAATTACCTTTGCTTCACAATCCTAGGGAAATGGTGACATGGAGTTAAGTTCCACCCTGTACAGGGGTGAGGGGTAGCAGGAGGGCTGCGGAATCTCCCTTTGCAGCATCTATTCTTTCCAAACCCACAAGTAATGAAAACACAGTGGGTTTATGACATTTGGTCACTCCTGCACGCCCGCTTCCTTTCCCCCTCCCCTCTCCTTTAACTCCTCTCCCCCAGCTGGAATATCCTCCAAATTCCCAAAACATAATTAGAGATGTACAAAGATCCAAAGGTTTGTCAGTTGCATTCACTTATGATTCTAAAAGCATTGTTGTTTATTTGAACCTATCCAAACCTCTTACTTTGGAAATAATGCAGAAACAGGCTTTTTTGCAAGATTTCCAATATTTACATTAGAGATGGGCCTAAATACAAGAATTAAACCCCTGAAATTTGGAATAGGATCCAAAATTTGTATTTTACAGCTTGGACACAACTCTAATGGTCTTGTTTTGTCCAGGATTGAAATACAGAGTCACTAGGTTTAGGTTTTGCTCTTTCTTCTTTTGGCATTATACAACACAAGGGTGATTAGAAATCTGCAGCACTTTTTTGATCAAGCTAATTTAACTGTTTTAATCCTCAGCAAGATTTTGATGGTAGGAGAGCTGCAGTTTAGGGCAAAGATTTGAATAACTTAGTTCTTTTCTCCAGATCAGTTTCCCCTTCCCTAATAGGGAAGAATGTTTTTTGAGATTAATGACAGGAAACCAAAAAATCCATGTTCTATTCCTTGTTCTGCCACAAACTTCCTGTATAGCTTTGGGCAAGTTAATTAACCTATCTGTGCCCCAGTTTCTCCCAGCTATAAAATGGGACCGGTAATATTTGTCCTCCTCCCATGGAGGTTGTGAAACTAAGAAATAAATAGATATCTAAAGTGACCCTATGATGGAAAATGCTATGGAAATGTAAGTTATTGTTAAACATACACATGCTATTATCCAAGTCAAGATAGATATAAAATAAATGTATATCTTATAGTGTTCTATACAATATAAGAACATATATCATTACTGATTATATAATCTTCTTGCCTTTTTCTTTCTTTTTATCTTGTTTGGAAATGTGAAACAAAAACAAAGGAAATTCACTAACCAAAAAAGGGGGATTCAAAGAATGTTCCAATTGTAACCTAAGCTAGTAAAAACTAGGAAATTTATAGTTAAGGATGACTTCCAATATTTGGGCACAAGAGCGTGTCTCCTTAATCATTTCCTCATTGTGCCCCATTATGTCTACATATTGGAGGACAGCCTGAACTGTGAATTTCCTTATTAGTTCCTGTCACATTAAGATAGTTAACAATCTGTGTTGTTTGTTTGCACATTTAATACTCTCTTTTCATAATGCAGCTCTGACCTTAGAAGGATATTCTACTCTCCCACCCCGAGTATCATTTATCTTATGACTCGCTATTATGGCATTGATCTATTGACACTACAGTTAAGTAGACACATCCATTACTGCTAAGTTAAATTCTTGTTTACTGTTGCTGTTAACTTTCTGGGTGGAAAAATAGTGTTTGGTCTGAAATTTCTCAGTCCAGAGATCACTTTTTTTCAGAAAAGTGAAGAAAAATCCATTTGGCCATTTTTGAGATACCCAAGCATGAAGAAGTTTTTCATTGTTAGCTACAAAATGTTTCAGATACTTTCCAGATGGAGAATGAAAAAAACAGCTTAATTTAAAAAATATCAAACTTGTCCTGGACTCAGTACCTGATCCTGCTGTCTTTACTCATGTGAGAAACACTGACTTGATATACCCCGTAAAAAAAGCTTACATAAAAAGGGCTGCACAGGATCAGAACAAACAACTTACTTTGACATTTTTTAAAGGATTTCATTTGCAAATATAAGTGTTTGAAAACTGGGTAAATTGCATACACATTTAACACCTTTCTTTTAACTCTTTAATGCATCAAAGCAGTACATTCCAGGTATATGCTGACATAACAGCCAAGATCTCATTTGGGAGTATGTTTGATTAGGGATTTTATTTTATTTTATTTTATTTTAAGGTATATAATAAACTCTCTTATATGATGTAGCAGTTACAAAATACTTTGGGGGTTCCTTTTGCCCAACTAAACACTGCTGCTATGCTTGAATCCAAAATGAGATTCTACCACTGTGATGCACCTCCCACTGGATCGGCAGGTATCGATCAATATATCGGAGGTCGATTTATCCGGTCTAGACTAGATGTGATAAATCAATCCCCGAGCACTCTCGCGTTGACTCCAGAACTCCAGCGCCAGGAGAGGTGCAAGCGGAGTTGACATGGGAGTGGCGGCAGTCAACTCACCGCCATGAAGACGCTGTGGTAATTCGACCTAGGTACATCGACTTCAGCTACACTATTCTCATAGCTGAAGTTGCATACTTTACATCAACTCTCCCCCCCCCCCCACCAAAGTAGTCCAGGGCTAAATCTCTTAAAGATTTACTTAGTCATTTTATTTTATTTTCAAATTTCAGATGACACCTTTCTCCCTTATGGCCTGATCCTGCAAGCAACACTGTTCCCATGGGTGACCCTTATTCATGTGAATAGTCTTATTGAAACCAATAAGTAAGGACTGAAGGGTTGAGAACATCATTCTTAATTTCAATTCTAAGCCAACATCTAAAATAGTCTATCTATATTTAAATGTTTTAGCTCTCTCTGCACTGTATTCACTCTAACCTTGTAGTCTTATGACCATCCAGAGGCAATGTGTGAAAGAGGGAGGTCACATAGGGTCACATGCCCCCCCCTCCAGATTTTCTGCTTGGCTTGTACTGAGCGTGCTCAATAACATCTGCTGAAGTCACTGCCCTCAATCTAACCCCATTGGCTGGTACAGGTCATCTCTGTCATTATCCAGCCATTGTTTATCTGATCTGATATATCTTGTAGGTGTTCTTCCTCCTTCCCTCCCTCAGCCAATTACCACATATGAGCCAAGTACAGAGCTCATTTTAATTTACCAAGTCATACAATATATATGAATATGGAGGGGAACTTAGCACATGGCTTACAGATATAATATTGTAATGAGCCATATTTGAGGCACATAGAAAAATATACCTTTACCTGGCACTCAGTTCTCTAATCCTTACTCACATGAGGACTACTCAAGGGAATAAAGACTTGCAAGATTGGGTCCAAACTTAATTATGAATATATACAAACACATGTACATACAGAGATCAGAAGAATTCCTTTCCTCACATGCTTTTGGAGCACTTCTGATCTCTTAGGTAAATGTTATTACAGGAAGACTATAAGTACAGTGCTATTTATCTGATAGCCTGGAGTGGCTTTATGACTAATTATGTAAAAAATTATCTAAGACACTGCAAGTTTCAGAGCCGTTATGGTCTCTCCGGTAAATATATAATAGGAGAAAAAAACTACATAATTTACCAAGAGGCTAGAACATCTCTTGGGCAATTAAGTAATTAGGTTGCACACTATACATAGAACAAATTCTAATTTATAATGATTGGCAGAAAAAAATGCATTGCTGATTATTTTATGTTTGTTTTCCATTAGCTTCTTTTTTTTTCTTTTTTTCCTTTTTTTTGAAAAGTAGCAAAAAAAATTCTGATAATGGGGAATTACTTGTCCCATTACTGTAAGGCAACTGTGAGAATGATATGAAATCTGTGTACCTTGGTTATATTCCACTGATACAAATTATAGACCAAATCATGGTGATCCCCCTGCAGACTTTTCAGTGCCCCCCAACTAGGCATACATAGCAGTAGGTACTTTTCTTTGCCAGACATGTGACCACAATGATAAGGGTAGCATCAGAACAGAAAAGAATAGAGATCCACTTGGCACAGAAGTGAAGGGGGATATTCACCGCCTGTTCTGATTCCAATGGTGCTTAGAGTTACTTCTGGGTAGTTCTTAAATCCGTCATTGGGATAGGGTCCTTTAATCTTTACCTCGGCAATCCTATCTCAGTGGAGGATTGCTTTGTTGTACCATAAGGAGGCAGAGGCATAGGGCCTGGATCCAGTTCAGATGCACCAGCAGGGAGTTCATCTATGCTACAGAATTCTCTGCTGGCGATATGTGGCCAGAATCCAGTACAAAAGCAGAGTTAACATATACCTATATTCTGGGACTTGTTTTGTTTTGTATTTAGGACGTAATGATTTTATGGAGTTTTTTTAAAAGGGGGGATATATTAGCTCAAAGTAGAAATAATCTGTGCAGGGGGTTGAGTGTAGAGGGTATTGACAGGTCTGGGGACACACATGCATGAACATTCATCCAGACCATGTTTTCTGGCTGCTAGACCATACTCTGTAACACTCCTTTGACGTTCCTGTCATGAAAAGCCTGTGAAAGGGTATCTCTGTGACATTTCTAAAGAGCCAGCATCTGGGTGGCCAACTTCTGCAGTATGTATCACCAGCCAGAATTTGGCCTCAAATCTAAAGCATTGCCCTGGTATGTAACTTATATAGCTAAATAGGACTGAGAGTGCTAATGTGCCAGATACAAGGGAGAACATTTAGAGCACCATAGGAACATAAATTCAGAAATCCATTATTTCTGTAGGTTTAAGCATGTGCTAATGTATGTCCAAGATGGGGAGAGGGGAAGTAGCTATTTATTTTACTCTGGGCCAATAAAAGAAAACTTCATAAACTAAAGAAAGCAGGAGGGAAGATCTGAGCAAAAGTAATATAATGTGTATTTATGCATTTGTGTATTTACACAAGAAAAATCATAGCAGTAATAGCAATAAATTTTACTTGTTAATTCAGATTAAGCGGCCAGCTCTGTGGAAACCTGAAGATGAATAAATACTTGAAGGTCAATACCTAAACTTCTGACAGAGAGCTCACATAACTCCAGCACAGCAGAGTACTCTCCACATTCCTACTCTTGCACATCTTCCAGACCCCAGGATCATGCTACTTCCATCTGTCACTGCCTGCTCCTCTTTAAGAAACATTATCCCTTTCACTAAGGCACCTTATGTTGACCTAACTATATCAGTGTCTACAGTACAGCTTTGCTCCTGCCCATGTAGGTGCTGTAGTAAACAAGATAATAACTCCACCTCCACAAAAGACACAGGGCTTATGTCAGTGTAGAGTTAGGGCGACAGTGTCTGTGTAGACACTTTTCAGAGTAGCAGCCGTGTTAGTCTGTATCCGTAAAAAGAAAAGGAGGACTTGTGGCACCTTAGAGACTAACAAATTTATTAGAGCATAAGCTTTTGTGAGATACAGCTCACTTTAACGGATGCATACAGTGGAAAATATAGTGGGGAGATTTTATATACATAGAGAAAATGAAATAATGGGTGTTACCATACAGACTGTAACAAGAGTGATCAGGAAAGGTGAGCTATACCACACAGACTATGCTGACAGCTTGTGCCACACATTCTCAAAGAAACTGCGGAACCACCTGATCAACATCCTCGACAGCAAATAGGGAAAGATTAAGAATGAGCTCTCAAAACTGCTCTAATAAATTTGTTAGTCTCTAAGGTGCCACAAGTACTCCTTTTCTTTTTGCGAATACAGACTAACACGGCTGCTACTCTGAAACCTCTCAAAACTGGACATGCTCATAAAAAAACAACCTTCCACACAAGCTTCATCGTGGCTGGACTTTACAAAAACTAGACAAGCCATTTACAACACACTCTTTGCTTCTCTACTGAAGAAAAAGGACACTGAACTATCTAAACTACTACAGGTCACAAGGGGCCACAATAGTGGTTCCCTTAACCCACCCAGCAATATTGTTAATCTATCCAACTATACTCTTAGCCCAGCAGAAGAATCTGTCCTATCTCGGGGCCTCTCCTTCTGCCCCTCCACCCCCACAAACATGATACAGTTCTGTGGTGACCTAGAATCCTATTTTCGACATCTCCGACTCCAGGAATATTTCCAACACACTTCTGAACAACATACTAACCCACAGAGACTTTCCCCCAAGACTACAAAAAGAAGGATTCTGGGTGGACTCCTCCTGAAGATCGAAACAACAGACTGGATTTCTACATAGAGTGCTTCTGCCAACGTGTACGGGCTGAAATTGTGGAAAAGCAACATCACTTGCCCCATAACCTCAGCCATGCATTACACAATGCCATCCACAGCCTCAGAAACAACTCTGACATCATAATCAAAAAGGCTGACAAAGGAGGTGCTGTTGTCATCATGAATAGGTCGGAATATGAACAAGAGGCTGCTAGGCAGCTCTCCAACACCACTTTCTACAAGCCATTACCCCCTGATCCCACTGAGGATTACCAAAAGAAACTATACCATCTGCTCAGGAAACTCCCTGTAAAAGCACAAGAACAAATCTGCACAGACACACCCCTAGGACCCCAACCAGGGGTATTCTATCTGCTACCCAAGATCCATAAACCTGGAAATCCTGGACGCCCCACAATCTCAGGCATTGGCACCCTGATAGCAGGATTGTCTGTCTATGAAGACTCCCTCCTCAAGCCCTACGCTACCAGCACTCCCAGCTATCTTCAAGACACCACTGACTTCCTGAGGAAACTACAATCCATCGGTGATCTTCCTGAAAACACCATCCTGGCCACTATGGATGTAGAAGCCCTCTACACCAACATTCCACACAAAGATGGGCTACAAGCTGTCAGGAACAGTATCCCCGATAATGTCACGGCAAACCTGGTGGCTGAACTTTGTGACTTTGTCCTCACCCGTAACTATTTCACATTTGGGGACAAAGTAAACCTTCAAATCAGTTGCACTGCTATGGGTACCCGCATGGCCCCACAGTATGCCAACATTTTTATGGCTGACTTAGAACAACGCTTCCTTAGCTCTTGTCCCCTAATGCCCTTGCTCTACTTGCACAACACTGATGACATCTTCATCATCTGGACCCATGGAAAAGAAGCCCTTGAGAAATTCCACCATTATTTCAATAATTTCCATCCCACCATCAACCTCAGCCTGGACCAGTCCACACAAGAGATCCACTACCTGGACACTACAGTGCTAATAAGCGATGGTCACATAGACACCACCCTATACTGGAAACCTACTGACCACTATACTTACCTACATCCAGACCGCACCACACAATCCATTGTCTACAGCCAAGCTCTACGATACAACTGCATTTGCTCCAACCCCTCAGACAGAGACAAACACCTACAAGAGCTCTATCCAGCGTTCTTACAACTACAATACCCACCTGCTGATGTGAAGAAACAGATTGACAGAGCCAGAAGGGTACCCAGAAGTTACCTACTACAGGACAGGCCCAACAAAGAAAAGAACAGAACGCCACTAGCCATCACCTTCAGCCCCCAACTAAAACCTCTCCAATGCATCATCAAGGATCTACAACCTATCCTGAAGGATGACCCATCACTCTTACAGATCTTGGAAGACAGGCCAGTCCTTGCTTACAGACAGCCCCCAAACCTGAAGCAAATACTCACCAGCAACCATACACCACACAACAAAAACACTAACCCAGGAACCCATTCTTGCAACAAAGCCCGTTGCCAACTCTGTCCACATATCTATTCAGGAGACACCATCATAGGGCCTAATCACATCAGCCACACTATCAGAGGCTCGTTCACCTGCGCATCTACCAATGTGATATCTGCCATCATGTGCCAGCAATGCCCCTCTGCCATGTACATTGGTCAAACTGGACAGTCTCTACGTAAAAGAATAAATGGACACAAATCAGTCATCAAGAATTATAACATTCAAAAACCAGTTGGAGAACACTTCAGTCTCTCAGGTCACTCAATTACAGACCTAAGAGTGGCTATCCTTCAACAAAAAAGCTTCAAAAACAGACTCCAACGAGAGACTGCTGAATTGGAATTAATTTGCAAACTGGATACAATTAACTTAAGCTTGAATAAAGACTGGGAGTGGATGTGTCATTACACAAAGTAAAACTATTTCCCCTTGTTTATTTCCCCTCCTACTGTTCTTGTAAAGTGATCATCACTGCAAAAGGTATCCCCCACCCCGCACGCTCTCCTGCTGATAATAGCTCACCTTTCCTGATCACTCTTGTTACAGTCTGTATGGTAACACCCATTATTTCATTTTCTCTGTGTATATAAAATCTCCTCACTATATTTTCCACTGTATGCATCCGATGAAGTGAGCTGTATTTCATGAAAGCTTATGCTCTAATAAATTTGTTAGTCTCTAAGGTGCCACAAGTATTCCTTTTCTTTTTGTGTGGACACTGCGTTCCTATAGCCGCGGTTGGCTGTCATTCTTGTCAATTTCACACTTCCCAGGAGTTTTGAAATTCACAAGAAAAGCCAGCTCTCAGCTCCCCAGCTGGGCTGCCACCCACACTCATGGCTTGGGCTACCGCCCGGTTTCCCCACTATCTGTAGAGAGCCCTGCTGTCCCCTGGGGTCCTGGATCCTTGCTCCCTGCTGGGAGCACGGTAGCTGGTCTCCAGGCACAGCTCTCTGCACCACCTTTTATACCTTAGATCAGGGGTTCTCAAACTTCATTGCACCACAACCCCCTTTTGACAAAAAAAATTATTATACAATTCCAGGAGGGGGACCGAAACCTGAGCCTGCCTGAGCCCTGCTGCCCCAGGACAGGGGCTTGTAACCTGAGCTACCCCACCCAGGGTGGAAGCCCTTGGGCTTTGGCTTCAGCCCTGGGCGGTGGCGCTTGTGCTTCAGGCCCAGGTGGTAGGTCTCGGGCTTTGGCCCCGGGCCACAGCAAATCTAACACCAGCCTTCATGACCCCATTAAAACAGGGTCATGACTGACTTTGGAGTCCTGACCCACAGTTTGAGAACTACTACCTTCAATCCAACTCTAGCAATGGCCTCAGCCTACCAAACCACAGCCACATATGATCCATAGATTTAGATTGATATATTTACTATTCAAATCCACTGGTCATACATTGCATGTAAACAAATCCCTTTTGCACAATGATTTCTCACAAACCTAAACTCCATCCTTTGGAAATATATGGCTTTTAAAATATTTGACTGATATAAGATGTCCCTAAAGAAAATACAGTGGAAGTAACTGTCAGCTGGTAACCAGACTTGAAAAGTGTCTCTTCAACATTACCGAAGGTGATACTCACGCTGGCTTTCAATGGTGCAAAAGCAGAAGCTCCTCTAAGATGAGCCAAAAGGAAGAAGCCTACTCATGGGCCAAGCTAGAAGAGGTTGTGCTAAACTTTTCACAACTGAAAGTCATTCATTACATATCATACTAATAGAGCAGAGTGTCCAGGTCTACACTTTAAAGAGCTTAACAGTCAAATCCTGTGTTGCTTCTAGTTTATTTTGTCTTATTTCCGATTTGCCATAAAATTCTGAGTAGAGCTGGGTGGAGAACGATAATTCCATTTGACAGAGGATTTCTATTTTTCCAGATTTGTTTTTGTTCCAGTCTGGAATAAAAATAACAACTTTGTACATTCTCCACACAACAGAAATCTGAGGGTAAAATTGTTTTGGAAAAAAAATGAAAGTATGAAATTTCACCTAGGAGGCTGAAGGAGAGCAGGGAGCCTCGAAGCCCTGGGAGCACTGGCTGGCCTGGGAGCCTGGGAGATGGTTCTCCCAGGGCTTCCAGTCTCTTGGCTCCGTTTCAACCAACCAGGCAGGCTGCCCCAGAGCAGGAGACCCTGGTCCAGGACAGTCTGCCTGGCTGTCTGTCTTGTAACCATTAATCATGGAAGCCCTGGGGTCCCTGATTCAGAGGCACTCTGCTTGGTGGGCTGTCCTAGATCCATGGTCCTTGGAAGTCCTGGGATGCCGAGCAGTTAGGTGGGCAAGCTGGCAAGAAACCAGGCAGGATTCTGTTGGAATCCTGCCTGGTTCTGAAGGAATTCTGTTGAAATCAAACCATCTTCACTGAATGTTTCCATTTTGATGAATCTGTGAATTCTAAAGAGAAACTATTTTCTTCAAAAAACTTTCCAACCAGCTCTACTTCTGAATAACTACGTAAGAATGCATTACCAGTCCCCGGTGCAATAGTGGTTTACATTTAAGGATGCCATCTCCTTATCTCACCTGTTACACAGGCCATGCTTTAGAAGGGTTATTTTTGCAAATTGAACTTGTAAGAAAATAAGACCCACTGTCAATGTGTGCACATATATTATACGTTATTATATTTTCATAATGAGAGAAAGCATCCTAAGGATACACAAACCTTGTTATCACAGTGGGCCCAGTTCCTAGAGACCATTAATAGAAGCCAAGGTTGTATTGCTCTTTCTAATATTCATGATTTATTGAGGGCCCAATATGACCTCAGAGTAGCCATAGAATACATGAAGGAATGGAAGAGACAAGATACTCCAAGATATAAAAGATATTGTACCCCATAGAGCTCTTAATCATCAAATACAATTCAAATAACAAGGGGGATACATATTCAGTGTAATACACAAGGATTCATAGATTCCAAGGCCAGAAGGAACCATTGTGATAATCTAGTCTCACTTCCTGTATAATACAGGCCATAGTACTTCCCCAGAATAATTCCTAGCCATACGTAGATAGCCATATGATTAATATTAAAGATAAGGCGAGATGTCTGACTAAATCCTTGCAAATTACATTTATCATTGAGTCTGCTTAAACCTCCAGAAGCAAGAAAAGTTATAGCTTAGGCCCTAATCCTGCAAAGACATGTAAGTGCTTAACTGAACACACCGTGACATCAGTGAGACTAGTTCATAAATTTAAGCACTTGAATAAATCTTCTCAGGATTGGGGCAAATGCTGTGATGCCCAGCTTAGAATGCCACATTGTACTCAGTTATAATGTGTTCTATCAAAGTGTTAAATAATGATCTATATCTACTTACACTGTATGTGGGAAATCATTACATTCTGATTACATCATTAAACACTGTAACTAGAAGAATAGCAAGAAAAATAAAAATGCATGGGCATACCTACCACAGTAGTAACATATTAATCTGTGGTGTGGGCACTTCTTTGGAGACTAGGGGTCCAATCCTATCTCACTGAAGTCAATGGGAATTTTGCTGTTGACTTCAATGAGAGTATGAATTGACTTATGGTCATGGCGTCTCCCAAAGCTCACTGTTGCCTTTTTATTAATTTTTAAAAACTGAAGTCAAAACTGATAAGTAGTGAGCACTGGGGACTCTTGGACAGTTTATACTGGAATGCATATAAATGAAAACTTGACCACTTTTTAGACATCACTCATTTGTGAGTTGTATGTTTCCTGTGAGGAGTTATGGTATATGTGAAATGTTTGTGGTGTTTGCTTTTGGAATGGTCATTGCTGTGGAAGAAAGGCCCAAAACTCTCAAGAAATCATATAGAATCATTTTCTCCCTGGGAATGATTTAATGCATAATAACAACTTCAGTTAGTAAACAAATGTTTCTGTAACCTCTCATGGAAGACTATTCCACAGTCAAAGTGATGTGCTTGCTAATCTCAGACATGCAAATTCTTTAGGAAATAGAGTTAAAATTAGAGCCAAAAGACAAATAAACCAAATAAAATGTTTTTTATGCTCTTGGCCTGCCGTCTAATTCTGCAGGCCCTACTAGGGTTTATGCAACATTTAAAGGAGAATATCAGCTTTATTTTTTTTATGAAGTAACATTCAAGCCCTTATTCTTGTGAAGGTAGCCTTGAAAATGTAACCAAGGGAAACCAATCACTATGGTTGAATTCCTGTCACTGATTTTTTCATAAATGCCACAGTCCCTTCAGTCCCCCAGAGTAATGGTGGTTCAGTAAGCAGTACTTTTCCTTTGAAATGATGAATTCTCAAAAGTTTTTATAGTGTAGACTATATCTTCTCCCAAATGAGGATGAAAAGAAGATGGGACTATGGCCATCCCCTACACATGAGCCAACATGTGTTCACTAACATGTGGTAACTATCATGAGTTAAAAGCCTAATAAAGGCAAGGCAGTTGTAGTTTTAACATGAGTCAAGATAAACCCTAGGATTCACCTAGGTCTTTTCTTTGACCTGCTACCACATGTGAAAGCTACAAACTGACATTTCTTCACTAGGTTTTCACTTCACGTTATTTACCATGTGTTAGCTAACCTGAAGTAAGAACATGCCTTTTTTTTTCTAATAAAGATGCACCCAGAGTGTGCTGAGCCATAGCCCTACCAAGCCTTCCACATTAACCCACAGAGTAGGTCAGTTATGCTGCGGGAGCAAACTGCAATATCCTAATGGACAGTGCAGCCTTCATATTTCCTCTATGCGCTGGGGTATCTGGGGCATGACTGTGCCTCAGCAGTATTCTCACTGTCTGAGGTCAGCCTTAAGTGACCATCTGAGAACATCACCACAGCACAGAGCATCCTGGCCATGCCCTCATTCCCTCAGACATACCTCCAACACTGAGGTCTAAAAGGAATGTTAGGGTAGAATCTGCTATGGCAGCTCTTTCTCTCAATTTCCCTCTATACTGGTAGAATCCTCCACCAGCTGCTTCGGCGGATATAATAGCTGCCTGTGCCACAATAGCAAGGCTGAAGATCTGGCCCCCCAAATCTGTTTATTTTGTCTTTAGCACATTTCTAATTTGTTAGTGAAGATTGGTCTTTATTCACAAGGGAAAACTATTTTTGTGCTGTTGCCAAGAGACTACAGGAACTAGCAGCCTGATTAAAATAATAACTTGATGCAATGAACTATCTTGATGGTTCCACAAATGTAATTTAAATTATGTTTAACTAACAATGGGCCTGATCAGGGAGTCCTCCTCATGCAGATCTTCTGCTCCTGGATGGAGAGAGGTGGCAAAAGGATATCTATCACCCAATGTTGTTTCCCCTTTCCCTGTCCTTCACATAGAAGGTTCTCCATGAGGCCAGGGTACTCATCAGGGACGAGAACAGGCACTGGGAAGGCAGAAGAAGAGTGGGCAGGTCAGGGGAGGGGCTGGACGTGAGGCATATTATCCATGCCCCCCCCAACCCACACCATATCCAAAATAATGACAGGTTTCAGAGTAGCAGCCATGTTAGTCTCTATCCCAAAAAGAAAAGGAAGACTTGTGGCACCTTAGAGACTAACAAATTTATTTGATCATAAGCTTTCGTGAGCTATAGCTCACTTCATCGGATGCATTCCGATGAAGTGAGCTGTAGCTCACGAAAGCTTATGCTCAAATAAATTTGTTAGTCTCTAAGGTGCCACAAGTCCTCCTTTTCTTTTTGCATATCTAAAATAGATTCCCTCAGATATGTAATACAGCTAAAAGTCCATTTTAAGGGAGGTTCTGAGGAATGTCATACTGCCAGGTAGCATGAGGGGTTAATGAGAGGGGATGAGGTGCTAGAGAGACTCAGAGCAGCTGTGGAGACACAGGGCTTCTGTGTAAATGGTCCAAATTTTGAAGAAAACTGCAAGGAGAAGCAAATTTGTGGCTGTTTTTTCTCCTTTAGCCAGCTCCTTTAGGTTTTCCCAGAGGAGGGGCAATCAGGCCTAATGTCAATTAAATAATCTTAGGAAAAGTGGCACATCAGTGACTCAAAATCATTTACTTTGAGCAGCCTGCTTTACCCTTACTACTGAATTTCCCATTGTAATCTCTAATAATGCTTCGTATTTGTTTGGAAGTGCTGCCAACATTACAGGAACTCTTTCCTTCAAATAAGTGAGTCTCAGTATAAAATGATGTACTTCAAAATATATCCACTTTAAAAAAAATAAACACATAAAATGTTTTGTGTTTTACTAAAAATTGAAGAATAAGCCTCAGTAAAAAAATAACACAATTTGTCATCAGTAACGAAAATATGTTTAACAAAAATGTGTACACACTTTTCCTTTATATTTCTGTAGCTTGGCATCTACACAGTAGGAAATAATTTACCAATGATACTGGCTATTACATTAGCGATTTTGCTCCCACATAAAAATGTAAAGTATATCTCCTGATTGTAAACCTTGTGCACTTCGAAATGCAAAGTCTCCGTCCAATAAAAATCCTTCAAAGTCACCTGGCATAATATACAAAATAGCAATACAAGCTATCTGGAGAGTTTTTAAATATAAACTTTTGATTGAAAAAGGATTTGTACTACATTTATAAACTATCATCAGAATGATTGTATATTATCATATATATGATATCATAATAATTTAATAAATGAATTTTGCAGCAGTATGTTATCATACTAACAGGGCTGAAAAAAAATTCAACGCTTTCCCCTCCAGTGGAGGGATATAGATAATTACCAGAAAGGTGTAATTCCTGTATTCTATACCTTTTCAATGTCAAAAGAAAGGTTAAATTATAAGTAATTGAGAATACATAGCATTTTGCTGACACTACAACTGTGTGCTATGCTATCAAATGAGATTTTTAAGAACCTCAGATGGCTCTGGGCTAGTATTGAAACTTGAACAAAGTGCTAGGGATGGGAAAACTCCTTTTTATGAAGACAGAATGCCTTTAAGAAAATCATGGGTTCTAGATTTACAACCTAATTCAAAACCTTTGAGGTGCTAATTCAATTTGTTTCTGGCAAAACATGAATTTAGGCTTTTTTCTGCTTCCTTTCTCTGATAGTCTTAAAATCAGTGCAAGAATTCCTTTCAAACTATAAACACTTAATTTTTTAATACCTGAGGCTTCCATTTACTTGAACATTTAATTTAAAAATATTTTTGAAAGAAAAGGGGGAAGTTTAAATTAAGGAGACATATATTCTGTTAAACTTGGAAAAGTTTTGTTAAATCTAAAATTTCAAGATAAAAATATTGAAAATTCCAGAGGTTTTATGGAATGCCAAACACTAGTGGGAAATAGTGACCAGCTGGGGCACTACAAGTGAGTCATTAATCTCTAAGAAATGTCCTTGAATCATTGTTATTCTGTACTTATATCTTTTTTTTTATTTTTTGAAAGAACTGGTCTTTTGATGAGAAGAGGGTAGAGGAGGAAAAAACACTGAAACTAGAACAGAAAAATGCAAAAGCATTTGTGTGACACTGGCCAAACATGTGGCAGCTCTTGTCAAGGCTTTAGGCCTTAGCCAAGCACTGACAAATTCATTGCTGGAAACCAGTCTGTTTCACTTCTGTGTTAGTATGATTAAGAAGGGTAAGGAATTTATAACAATGTGTTTAGTGTTTAGACTTTATGGTATACTTGTAAGTTGCTGCATGCATTAATCTCACTTATAATGTCTTTATCACATATTATAGGTGATATTAAGTTTTCGCTTCATAACTATAAAAATGTTTGCTCTGAAACTGTTAACCAAGTCAGCAGAGAGAACCTCCTGCCCATCAAGAAGGCTATCAAAACTAAATGGGCCACTGTGAAATATCACAATACAAAGAATTTGTTAATTGCCTCCTCACACCATGAAGAAGTTACATGCAAAAGGGCTCATCCCATCAGCTTGAATTCTGGCAGAAAGAAATAAAAATAGCTGACAAGAAAACTTTTAGTCTTTTTAGCTGTTTGGACTGTCACAGAGCTGGAGCTACAAAACAGAAGCAGAGATTCCCAGGGTCAACCTGGGTTAACCCTAAAAGACATTCAGAGCTAACAGATTACTACGAAAAAAGAAAAGGAGTACTTGTGGCACCTTAGAGACTAACAAATTTATTTGAGCATAAGCTCATCCGATGAAGTGAGCTGTAGGTCACGAAAGCTTATGCTCTAATAAATTTGTTAGTCTCTAAGGTGCCACAAGTACTCCTTTTCTTTTTTCATAGTAAGACTGTGATAGTGCTTTAACGGTTCACTCTTGTTACTGGATTGGTGAAATCTAATTATAGAACATACAACCAGTTTGGCACTCATAGTCATGAACCACTCCTCCAGACAGTACAACAATTTGTTTTATTTGAGAATTTGACGCAAGAAACTCCTGAGTTCCATTCCTGATTCTGCTACTGATATTCTGTGTCACTTACGAAAATAAATTAACTTCTGCTTCAGGTCCCCCATCATAAAAGGGGATCATACCATATCACAGGGGTTTGACAAGGACTAATTAGTGTTTGAAAAGTGATATGGAGACATAAAGGGCTATATAAGTAATAAATATTATTGGGATTGGGTGAAGCATTTGTTACCAAAACATATGATCTATCAACATTTGCCCATTTTCAGTTAATGAACTAGAAGCAATGTTTTTAAAATTGCTAAATGTCATAACCATCCCTATATCTGCAGTATAATAAGTCTACAAAAGAGATGTGATACTCTTATTTGATCTGGCACTCATTAGATTTCACCAAAATACTTTGGGCAATACCACAGAAAGCCCTGGAGGGGACTCAACATTGTCCAGCAAAAAGATAAGAACTGAAGAACATAAATTGTGAAGAAGAATAAAGGGAGCGAAGCTTATTCACGGTGAAAAAGAAAAAAACGTAGGTAATACAATAAATAGTTTTTTTTCAAACTCGCGAAGGGTGTTGGTACCCAGTAGAGATACATTTTTCACAACTGTTTAGGCGGCTCCAAAACCAGGGGCATAATCTCTAATAACTAAAGAGGAACCTCATGCAGAACTACTTCATACTAAAGGCAAGAAGCATATGGAATAAGTTACTGATCAATGGCAACTGAAACAAAACCTATACATAAATTTAAGAGACAACTAAATTTATTTCCGGAGAGAAAGGGAATCGAAGGGTCTGGAGAAAAAGCAGGAAAATGGGATTAAGATACATTTTTTAAAAGGTAGTTAAGTTAGGCCAAACATTGTCCAGATTCTAAAGTTTCTTGTGTTCTTTGAGAAAAATCTGGTCTACTTCCTTTTGCTCTCCTCCATCTATTTACCAGACCCCAAAGGGTTTACTTCTGCTTGCAGGTCTTTCTGCATACATAACTTCTTTTAACTTCAGTGGAAACTACGTGAATATAAAACAGCAGGACTGGGTACTAGAACACCAAGATTTGGGGGAGGTAAAGAAAGGCATCAATTACAAGATGAATGTTAAATCTTGCATTCTGTCACATATTCCATCTTCCAATGTCATTTATAGCATGAACCTTATAATTTCCTGCTGAGAGAATTTAGAGAAAATAAGGCCTGGTCTATACTAAAAAGTTAAATCAACCCAGCTATGTGCCTGATGTAGTGAGTGAGGTAGTTAAGCCAAACTAGCCCCAAATACAGACAGCACTAGGCTGATGGAAGAATTTTGTTGACCTACCTACTGCCTTTCAGGGAGATGTATTATCTATGCTGATAGGAGAACTCCTTCCATTGGCATAGGCAGTGTCTACACTGAAGCACTACAGATATTTTAGCATTCCAAGTGTAGACAAGTCCCAGAGGGAGACAAGGACATAAACATAATATAACACATATCAGAGAGCATCTGTTATATGGACAAAGTCCATCATTTTAGCTTTTATTTTCTTTCAAATTTCCCCCAACATTTATCAGTGTTTATTTTTTTAAAAATGGGTAAAAATCAGTGCAAAAATTTACTTCACCATTTTCTGGGTAACAATGAGGATTAATACTGGGGGATTGTAGAACAGAAAAGAAGCAACAAGTAGATAAAAATACATGTATTGAAAGTAAAAATAGTTTTATGCGGTGATTTATGTAATGAACTGTACATTAACAGAATATATACACATATGCACGCTCATATGTGTGTATTTTCCACTACATAGCCTTTCTTTAACAGATAACCTCACATTTACACCTGTTTATTACTTATATAAACACAACTACCTAATATAATGGATTGGGTTTTCTTAACATAATCAGCATTTTCAGGTAACTGGGTGGTCCAAAATTTGGGTGAAAAATCAGTAAAAAAATAGCTTTTGTAAAACCCAGGAATTTTTCAGTAAAAACTGAAAATGAAGGTCCTTACATATGGACAATAAAGGGTGGTGATTGGATGGTGAGGAGGAACTTTGCTCTGGAAGGAGTTTTGAATTTTCTTTCTACATCAGAACAAAAACCAAGACCTTTCAAAAGTGTTCACAGGAAAGTGAGAGGCACTGCCCCAGAATAGTCAATTGCCTGGTGGTTAGGACACACAACTGAGGTATGGGAGAACCACATTCAGGTTGCTGCTGCGCCTGATTTGAATCTGCTACTCCCATATCCAAGGTAAGTGTTCTAACCACTAGGGTATTCTGGGATTTCCTGTGTGCTCTGCTTTTTCAGAAAGTCCGTCCTAGACCTAAGAAACTTTCCTAGTGACATTTACATCAAAACACATACATTTCTGTGAAAAGTCTGTTTAGACTAATCAGTATTTTCCAATTTAAAATGTTTCATCAGCAAATTCGTAGTCACTTCTAAGGCTGAGGTGGCTGGGAACTTTGTACGTATTGGAGAATATGGTTTGTAACAAGATGTGCACAACAGCTAAGTAACCATATGACATTACTTTTGTGCTCGTGTTCTGCCCACCCTCCTGTTTCTTCTACCAGTTGTTGTGGTTCTTACTTGTTGTGGCATGTCTACTATTCAAAAGTAAGTTCTTCTAGACAGGGAAGGCATCTGCCTAACTATTTGGAAAGTGCCTAGCACATTTTGCATGCTACCACAATATGCATAGAAACAGAATAATAATAATAATAGTTACGTTGTTTTTATATGGAAAAGTAATTAAGCATTATGCTATTTGGTTGAATCAAATTATTTGAAATCAGTGTTTTCCAAAGCACGGGTAGTTGAAGTGCTCTTGCCAATATATTTCTTACCATTTGATGCTGTTGGTACGTTATCTAACCTTGTTCTTGTACCACACCCTTCTGTCTTCTTGTTTTGATACATTGGGGTGAAGGCTTATTTCCATTAAAATAAGCCATTCACTGACGTCAGCAACCAGAAATTTGGAATAACAAAAGGTTATACTAATGGTAGCAACAGCAATTTTTTTTTAAAGAGGAGACTTCTGCATATCGTCCTACAGAAGAGGAAAAGATAAAAGACCTGAAATAATAATCAAATGACGAGCCATTAACTGCTCTGTCAGCAGTCTAAGGCCTTCCAAGTCTTGCTATCAACAGATGGACAATTACACTAGCCTATTTTCCTTCAAACAAAAGTGAAAGCTTTGCGTTTAACTCCTTGTGCATGCCTTATTATGATCGTTGTGTTTCTCATTAGTACTGATTTGCATTTCTATTGCTTTTAGATGCATTTAGATGTTTGACGTGTCAAAATTCCAGTTGACTTCACTGGAAAGATGATTAGATCCTTATTATATTTTGAGACTTTCCCCCTTTCTTGGATATGATCTTAACCTAGAAAACTGTAATTGATAAATACCAAGTAGTATGTAAAGAAGTAGTGAAAAGTTTTGGAAGAAAAATAATACATCATATTTTGTACATCCATTCTGTGACTTAAAAACAGTACACAGTGTTCTGAACTATATATATTGTTTCAGAAGAGGCTTTGTAACATTAAAACATCGAAGATGTAAACATACAGATTGGTAAAACATGTATTGGCTTGGTTAATATTTATGTTTGAGGAGTTTTTTGTTGGTGGGTTTTTTGTTTTTGTTTTATATGCAGTACTGCTTGAACCAACCTTCAGTGAAGGGAATGTGAGTATCTTCATTGACTTCAGTAGCACTGAATTAAGCACATAAATAGAAGGCTTGCATATTCAAGTCAGATGTAGCTCTTGGCATCAGATCCTTACATATTACGTGTCCCACTCCCAAAAATGGATTACCAATATTCAGTCTCAATGAGGGTCAAATGTGAGTTTTTTCCCCCAACTTCCCTCTCCCTGCCCCCCTCCCCCAGGGGAGTCTTGCCTGGGGCACAGAACAAAACATAAATGTCATGGTTTAAAAGAGATGCTGTTCGTTTGGAACACTTAATCTCACTGTTATGGGAAAACATTAGTTATGGGCTTGATGCAAGAGCCACTTGGTGTAATTCTATGGCCTGTGTTATGAATCAGGTCAGACAAGGTAACCATAAAGTCCTTTCTGCCCTTAAAAAACCATGAACTATGAAAACACCATCAAGGGTATAAATAACATTTAGAGTATCATCTCAGGCCCTCCTTCAGCTTTCTAGATGTCAGGGTTTATCATAATTGCCATCAATTCTATAGCAGAGCAAATCAAAAAGCTAATCTTGAAACATCCTAGATTTACAAATCCGCCAACAGTCTGGAAATAGTACAACATTACTACCACATACCTGCAGGCAAAGCACACAACATGCATAGATGGTGAGGCCCAGCAACAGAAAATTTGCCACAGCTGCTGGGATCTGCAACTTAAACATCAACAGTAAGGGAGGAAATATGGGCAAATTTATCTAAAACAATAAGATCTTTATAAAAGATTTAGCTCTAGGATTGGGATGAGGTTTGGGTTGGTTATTATTAGGAATGTGTGAAATATGTGTAATCTTTTAAGGAGGTTTTCATATTCCAGACTCAATTTTCCCCTTCATCCAACCTCAGTTTAGCATAGAGACAGGAGAGGCATCTGAGAGCCATTTGTGGTTCCCTGAGGCTATGCGACTTTGATGTCAACTAGAACAGCCTAAGTGCTGCTTTATTTACTCCAGTAAAGGATCAGCATAGCAGAGCTATGCTTTGCAAGACCTCCACCATATCCTCCCCCTCCTCCACCATACCCTGAATGCCAAGCTGAATGGGAAGCAGCTGGTGAAGAAGCCACTTGACTTGGGTTTATACCAGCAGACAGTTCCCAGTAGAGGGGAAAGTCTCTACTGTCCATTTATGGCCAGAATCCAACCTGTTGTGCCACTTGAGTGGTGCAAAGTGGCTGGACAGTATTGAAGGGTTTGGCCTTTTGTCTGAATGTATAAAATGACATAATTTTGGCGGGGGGGGGACACAAAATTCTGAAATCATCATTTAAGAATAGAACCTATTTTTGAGTGAAAACTTGAACAGGTTTTAAAAAAAAATCTAATTTCAAAATGTCATTTAAAGATCCACTTTTCTACAATGAAATTCCCATGCTTTGATGCAAATCATCCATTTTTCAGGAATCTTATGAAAAGCAAAAGTTCTAAGCAGTAAATTAGCCTAGAATATGTGTGAATATGTTACTGTTCAATTTCACCACTCAAAAAAGTCATTTTCTTACACCACTAGTACTTATTCCACTTGAACTAGCTGTCCTGTTACTAATCAAGAACCACAGTAATGCTTCAAAGCCAAGACATAATGAGGACACTGATTTGGTAGGAATTTTAAAAGCTAGGAGATGGCAAATTAGACCTGATAGTGTCCTCAGTTTGCCTAGTTAAATTGCCAGTCCAACATGACTATATTACATTTGGCTTTTTTTAAAAAAAATACTGTAACACATCTTTAGATAGCAACATAAACTACATCCATGGGGTCTGGGGCTAGGAACCGTGAATGTATGAGTTTTAATCCTGACTCCTAATGTAATACTGAGGCATCAATACTAACTGAAAGAGTGCCACCTGCCAAATCACCAACTCCACTTCCTACAGTACCAGATTTCCTCTAGTATCTCCCATATAAACACTGAACAAGCCCAATCTGCCTTCAGCATCATGAGATCATAACCCTAGATGATATGGCTGCAAAAACTTTTAATTAAATCTCTGTACAGACATCTATGTATTAGAGTACTAATTGGTGCATAGTGATTTCCTTCACAAATCTTAAAGTTGCAGTTTTTGATCACTGGCTATTCTGACTAAGGAATCCATTTCACTACTTAACTAACATATACAAAAACTGGATGTTTTCCAGAGGATTCTATCTAATAGTTTTCCAAACAAACCATACACTTGGACACATCCTAATTCCTTCATTTTCCATTTCCATAGTCTGTTTGTCTAGTAGGCTGTTACACTGATTTATTGAACAGTAAAGTAGATAGCAAGCAACTCTCATCATCTCATGCTTAATTTCTTCAGGATAGGCATTACCCATAGTAAAGTGTTTTATTACATAGTGAAAGAAGGAAGGGGAGCATGATTTAACAATTAGCTCCTTGCACTTAAATACCTAAGTTTTTTTTAAACTGAAAACTAAGCAAAGGAAAGGAGATATAGAAACTAGACAACTGTGAAATTGAACAGCCTGGTTTTCAAAATTCAGGCAAGCCAATCACTGACATTAAAGATACAATTTCTTAGGCACCAACTACAGTTCAGTTCCAGGCATCATCTTGAATGTTAGCAATGGATAATGAGATGACTGAACACTGTGAATTTGCTACATGATTTGCTTTCCTTTCAGACATGAAAAACCTCCAGAATGTGTCAGGACAGGACAGCATTCCAGAAGTGAGATTTTGGATTGAATGACATTTCGGGGAGAAACTACTGTTTTTAATAAGCTGTTAATAAATGTATACCTGGGTTCTATTTTCTGTGAAATAATAAGAGGCTATGTAAACAGCTATGAAGACTTGCTTTTGGGAATAGATTTCTAAATTCATAAATCCTGGGGGCTAAATTTTCACTGGAGAAATCACTTATTACCCAAGGAAAATCTCCGAGAAGGCAGAGCCCCTGGTGATGGTCAAACACTCAGTTCCCCCACTAGGTTAATGCCATATCTGCAATTTAGCTGGTTTCCATGATGAAATATCAAAGCTAAAATTAAATTAGACAAGCCCTACTGGTGCTTTGTTCTGTACCCCCTGGATTAGCAATGTGCAGTCTACAGAGGAGAGCACAGAGTGGAATACAATTTATAAATGTTTTTCATACTCAAAGAATCACAAAGCACATTTACCAGGACTGTGAACTAAATTCCAGTCACATAGTAAATGTGTGTGAAATTCATTGCGGTCTCCCAGATGTGAACAGTAGAAGAGCCATGTGACAATGGTAAAGAAGCACAGAAGGAGTCATTTATAAGGTTTAGATAATATTTAGTCCTGCCTTGAATGTAGGGTACTAAACTAGAAAATCTCTCGAGGTCCCTTCCAATCTTACGATTCTATGATTTCTTTGAGCATTGCACAAGGAATTTCCTTGAACTAAGGGAGCTCTGTCTGCTTCTATGTGGACTTTCAGTGCTAAAGAGTTAAAATTTCAAAAGCACCTATGTGAGCCTAAATCTCATTAGCTTTCAAGTGGAATTTTCAAAATGTTGACGTTCAATGAGACTCAGGATCCTAAATCATTTGGATGCTTTTGAAAATTGTACCCAAAGTTTCACCAGACTCCTCCAGACTAGCTTTCTACCTCAGATTTAAAAAGAAGTGTATATATCCACCCAGAACTTATTTAAAGAGAGAATGATTGCCAGAAGTCTAAGTTACATACAAGGATAATCCTCTACCCTATTCATAAAAGATCAGATTTTCAGCAACCTGGATGTTGAGCTTTTCTGAAAATCTGACCATAAAGTTTCAGAATGGGAGTTATTGAGTGCTGAGCTTTTGAAAGTGTGTCCCTAAGTGCCCTAGCATTTTTAACTTCCATTGAGTAACGTCAAAGCATCTCAGTTGAATATTTCAGGGAAAAGGTTGTAAATTTGTTATCTCCTCTGTATAATGGTATCAGGAGTGGCTACAAGCCCAGATCTGCTTGTGAGGCTTCAATCCATAGCTTCTTGCTTGGAGCCGTACTGAGAACTCAAAAGTGCCAACTCGGTTCACGTTCAGTGGGACAAATCACACGCTGTATGTGCACCCACTTGCATTTCACATCAGAGATTTGTACTAAGAAAAAAAAAGACATCTAGCAAATAGTCTGGATATCAGAGGCTTCATAGATTTAAATATTTTATTATTTTTCCTAACTTTAAGTTATTGCTTACTGCACTAGTTTTTAGTTAATGTACAGTCTGTGCGTACAGAGTGATGGAGCTATATGTATTTTGATCATAAACAAATTCAAATTCATTTTCCATATTTAACATGTTTAGGGGCTTTTTTGTTCTGGGTGGGGGGTTTGTTTGTTTGTATGTTTGGATCCTAAATCTCTGCTTCTGAAATAAACACTTACCTTGCATAAATGCTATAAAATGATATCGTACAGGATGGGGAAAAAATACATGACACAGGAAAAAGCATTCTAGCACACAATTCCTGTCCATGTGCTTTGCAAGCATTTTTTGAAAAATTAGATGTTTAAATATTTTCCTATGCTTAAGCCTGCATTACTTGATTTTGTAATGCAGTCCACCAGCTTTGGATCCTTGAACCTGTACCTGCGACCCATTGGGCTTGTTCAGAGTTGCCTAAAAAGTGGGTTTTTTAAAAAATATGTTAGCTAAAATGTTTTAACTAACAGCATTTAAAACTTCAAGAGTAGACAAGGCAAACTATTATGACACATACTAGTTGGTATAGCTGGTTGACATAATTTACTTATGTGTGCAGAGTTGGTATAGTTGTGTTGTGCCCAAGCTATTAGAAAGACAAGTTAGGTGAGGTAACATTTTTATTGGACCAACTTCTGTTAGTGAGAGAGACAAGATTTTGCGCTTAAACAGAGCTCTTCTTCATTTCTCAGACCTGAATTTACTTAGACTTTCGAAAGATCATTGACAAAGTCTTTCATAAAAAGCTGCTAAAGAAACCAAGTAATCATGGGGTGAGAGGCAAAGTGTTGTCATGGATAAAAACTGGCTAAGAAATAGAAACAACAAATGGGACTAACTTTCCCCACAGCAAAAGGTTAACAGCAAAGGTTTTGTATTAGATCTGGTTGTTGTGTAATATATTTGTTAATGAGCTAGAAGGAGGATGGGGAGCAATGATCTAGCAAAATTTGCAGATGGCACAAAGTCATTTAAGGATAGTCAAACCCAGAGAAGAAAGCGGAACTTCTTAAAGACTTAACCAAGTGAGGCAAATGGGTGACACAATGGCAGATGAATGTCAATATTAATTAATGCAAAGTAAAAACCACTGCAGGAAAAAAACTTGAATTGCTCATATACCTAATAGGGCTCTATATTACTGGGATTAGCCCAGAAAAGAAGCTGTGTATCACCGTAGACACCTGAAGAAGACCTCTAGTCTGCTTCATGTGCAGTTGTGGTCAAAAAAGCAAAGGAGATGACAGGATCCATAAGGAACATGATGATGAATAATAATATGGAGAATATTATAATGTCAATGTATAAATTAAAGATACAGCAGCAATAATTCAGTGGCTGTTCAATGAATTCATCCATATCTGTGATAGTTCCTGCTCCTGCATTGCCTCAATCCATGTAACCTAGTCCTGACCCTTGGCTCGTATTCCTGATTCTGACTGGTCCTGTCTAAAGTTTTGTTGAAAATGACACATTCCTATAGCATGACTAGATTTCAATGAGTCAGCATTTTTCACCTGAAAAATATTCTGTCAGAAAATTTCCAACCAATTCTAGAGGCAAGTCTACCAGTTTTGTTCATTAAGAGGGTTTGAGCTTTGACTTAAAACTTCTTCAGAAGGGTGAGTCTTTAGCAAATAGTTCATTACTAAGAGTAGCTTTCAAAGTGGTAATAATTTTAGTGGGTTTCACCATTCTATGCATTTTCATACCCAAACAAAAGAGGTAACTTATAAACGTAACTTTATTCAGTGGTGCCCACTAGATTATTGCCTGGCAGTATAGTAAATCTTCCTTGTAATAAATTTATTCCTTTACCAGTCATTCCTACATGAGATTTCACATTATGTGTAGTGGTGGAAAAGTCACATTCTGGTTTAACATGTCTGATTATCACTGCATTTTATTATGTAGTAGTAAAATTCTGTTCCCATTTAGCAGGTTTACTGCTTTATCAGAAAATCTTAGGGGTTTTGAGGGGTGGGTTTGGGGGAGACGGACTATTTTTTTGTTTTGGTTTTTCTCTTTTCAGCAGTAAAGGTGCCAGCATTCCAAATATGAGCTACGTATTAAGTGTGTTTGCCAAAAAGCTTTCTTCTATGCCAGGAAGACTCTTGCTCCATGAAGACATCTTTGTTCTATAGCCTATATTTAGTCAGACCACCTCAGGCTGTGATCTCCTTAGACCACACACGCCAAGCAGGTTCAGAATTGGGCAGCACTTAGCTGAAAGAATTCCAGGGAAAATCCAGAGGAAGTGGTATAGGTAGCAGTCTTCTGTCTGGTTCACCATTCAACCAGCCTGATGTCAGAAGCAGAGCATTGAAGATGTTAAGCCAGATTTTTTGGTCTGGCTAAACTGTGCTCAGTGCAGGACTAGAGGATGTAAAGTGGGGTAAAGTGGTTTTGAACCAACTTTTTGTCCTGCTTATCCAAGGGTCATCTAGCCACCAGGCCAATCCTCGGCATAAAGCAGAGCAGTCTCAGGGTTGGTGTACTTTATATGCCCCTTTATGACATAAAGATGCTATTCTGACAATCAAAAATTGCTGGATTATAGAAACTTCCTTGATGCACTCTTTTCTCCTGACACATCCACTATGAAGGGCACTGAGAAGAAGCGACATGAGTTGCTAGGGAAAATCCTTCACTGGCCAGCTAATCTGAGTTAGTGGCTGCTGTGCATTTCCAGAGTAGCAAAAGGCAACTTCAATGGATCAGAGAATCTGGCTCATTGACTGTCAGATGTGGAGCAGCTGTTGACTGTGATTCTTAACCACAGGCATCTCTTCTCACCCCCTACTTATCTATTTTAATTAATATATTAATGAATGGTTAATTAATAGGGGATTTTTGTGCATTTTTTTCCAAAAGTATTTTGAAAATCAACACCCACAAGTCATTTTTGTCTTTTGTATTATTCATATTATTATTTAGTCTGACCTCCAGTATAGTCACAGGTTCTTAAATTTTACCAATTTACCCCTATATTGAACCCAATAACTTACACTATGCCTTCCAGGAAAGCATCCAGTATTGATTTAAAGATTTAAACAATGGAAAAGCTCTTTATTCCCTTTGTGGCTTGGTCCAGTGGTTAATTGCCCTCATTGTTTAAAAAAAATGCTTTATTTCTAATTTGGTTTATTTGGCTTCAACATTCAGGCTTTGGTTCCTATTATTTCTTTCTCTGCTACATTGAAGAGCCCTTAATATCCAGTATTTGCTCTCTGTGAAGATACTAGTCACATCTTGATAATCTTTTTGGTAAACTAAACAGATTGAGCTCCTTCCATGACTTACTGCAAGCCCTCAAATCATTTTAGTGGATCATCTCTGTGCCCGATCCAATTTTTCAACATCTTTTGAAAAATATGAACCTCAGCACTATATGCAGTGTTCTATTATCAGTCTTGCTAAGGCTATATATGGAGTTCCTATACATTACCCATCTGCCCTGAAGATGGTGTATGAAGAATGCTGGCACATAGGTTATTACTCTACTTTTCTAGCAAGTTTATTGTTATTACAGTTACAGTATCCATTTGCTGGAAGTTGTCCCTTCCAATAGATTTACAAATTCTGGTGTGCTCCTATTTTTATCACATAAGTGAGGAGTGAATCAAGTGAGACTCAAACAGCTCTGTCATGAAAGGATAACTACTTAATAAGAAAAGGAAAAATTAATTTTAAAAGTACATTCCTTGCACATTGAAGGTTGACTGGCTTAGTGAACAATTATCTTTTCAGTGCTTTCTCTTAGGACAGTAATTTCAGGACTAAGCACCGCAAAGGATGGGCTATGCCAATAAGCCTTAATTTGAGAGGGAGTTTTCCCTGCCTCAGGTTATGATAGGAATGCAAGATATATTCCTGGTGACAGCTATACATTTACTCAACATGTTTCAAACCATTTGCTGAGAGCAATGCAACCAGTTTTTGTCCATGCTTGCTCAGCTTTCTGGTTTATGAATTTTGTTTCTGTTTAGTTGTAATCATTTGATTAAAAACTAGAAAGATATCAAATGAACATGGCACACATTAAATGCTGGCGAACTGATACATCTCCAAATGTAACTGTTAACAGGGAATCATCACAGAACAGGTCTGTTTCTAGTGGGGGGGGGGGGCTGGTGCTTGGCACTGTGCTATTTAACATTTGTATTAGTGACCTAGAAGAAAACATGAAATCGTCACTGAAAATGTTTGCAGATGACACAAAAATTGGGGGAGTGGTAAATAATGAGGAGGAAACGTGACTGATACGCAGTGATCTGGATCATTTGGTAAGCTGGGCACAAGTAAACAATATGCATTTTAACATGGCTAAATGTAAAGGTATACATCTAGGAACAAGGAATGTAGGCCATACTTACAGGATGGGGGACTCTATCCTGAGAAGCAGTGACTCTGAGAAAGATATGGGGGCCATGGTGGATAAACAAGTGAACATGAGCTCCTAGTCCGATGCCGCGGCCAAAAGAGCTAATGTGACCCTTGGATGTATAAAGGGGGAATCTCAAATAGTAGTGAAGTAATTTTTCCTCTGCATTTGGTGTGACTGCTGCTGGAATACTGTGACCAGTTCTGGTGCTCACAATTCAACAAGGATATTGATAAATTAGAGAAGGTTCGGAAATGAGCCACAAGAATTATTAAAGAGTTAGAAAACATGCCTTAAGGAGCTCAGTTTATTTAGCTTAAACACTAAGAAGATTAAAGGGTGACTTGATCATAGGCACCAACTCCGTGGGTGCTGGTGCTTAGCACCCACTGGCAGCCAACTCCTCCCCACTTCCCCTCCAGTGCCTCCCGTGTGCCAATGGCCCTGCTGATCAACTCCTCCCTTCCTCCCAGCACCTTCCGCCTGCTGTGATTAGCTGTTCTGTGGTGTACAGGAGGCGCTGGGAGGAAGGGAGAGGAGCAGGGAGAGAGTGCGCTCAGGGGAGGGGGCTGAACTGGGCAGGAGGAGGGGACAGGAGAGGAGCATAGGCAGGAAGAGGCGAAGTGGGGAGGAGGCTTGGGGGAAGGGGGCTGGGCCTGGGGTGGAGCTGGGGGTTGAGCACCCCCAGGGCCCAGAGGAAGCCGGTACCTGTGGACTTGATTGCAGTCTATACCTGCCTATGTGGGGAACAAATATTTAATAATGGGCTCTCTGTCTATTAAAGAAAGGTATAGCATAGTCTTATGGCAAATTCAGACTGGAAATCAGGCATAAATTTTTAATAATGAAAATATTAAACCATTGGAGCAACTTTTCCAGGGTCAAGTAGATTCCCCATCACTGACAAATTTTAAATCAAGGCTGAATGTTTTTCTTAAAAATATGCTCTAGGAATTATTTTGGGGGTGTTTTATGGCCTGTGTTATACTGGAGGTCAGATTAGATGATCACAGTGGTCCTTTCTGATCTTGGAATCTATGAACTTTATACCAGTGTGCTATATGTAAACTATGCACTATTGCCACTTTAGACTAATTTTTATATCTGTTTAATCTTATCTAATTTAGAGTTATCCACATGTTTCAGTCTTATTAGGAAAAGTTTGCTAGTGTTAGCAAAATATCTTGTGGAAAATAATTTAAAACTCAATTCAGAAACAGTGAGGAAATTTCCTATGAACATGTTTTTTTATTAAGCCTCTGACTGTACTCTACTCAAACTCTCCATCTGCATAAAGATAGTAATTCCATGCCCTTTGTTGCTTAGTAAGCTAGATAGCTTTATATGGAAAAGTTGCTTTTGTCCTCCAAGTTGAACCTAAATCTGCCTAGCTCCAAGTACCCTGTAGTCACATAACTGGTCAGGTCACAATAACCTATAATCACATTGCTGCCCAGCTCACAGTAAGTTTGCTTCCTGCTTATTATTATTTCAAGTTCATTCTGAGAAGACTTTACAGGAAAAAAGTAAGTAATTTAAAAAAAAATACTGAATTGATAAAGTGAATTTAGTACCCTAGATTACAGTAATGGTATAATGACCATTGAAAGATTCATTAAGGAGAGTTCTTACAAAGAACTGTGTTATGCTTATAATTTTCAAACCAAGATATATTGCTGTAGCCTATGCTAATGCATCTGCAGGGCCTACTGCTGTCTAAGATGCTGTTTTAAAACGGAGTAGGGCACCTATAACCTTACACAGGTGGTAAAATGGAGTAGTTCTATGCAAAGCTAAGCAAACAAACAAATATTATAACAGCACATTGTAAATCAATCTGAACAGAATAGTGATGCTTTCAAAACATCCAATGTTTTATTTTTTTGTTTGATGGTCCTGCTGAGGAGGATGGATGATATTGCGGTTAAGACATTGATCAAGGAGTCAAGACCTGGGCCCAGCTCTGCCACAGATTTCATGCACTATTGAGCCAGAGTTCTGCTCCCCTCCTGGAGCAATGCGGACCATATAAACATTTCAATATATAGAGAGATAAGTGTATCTTCCACTTAAAATTGGGATTTGAGCTTGACAATTATTTCAAATGTCACTGCGGATGTTTGAAGAGCTTTCCAGTTGACTTTCTTCCCCTCTGTGATTGGATATTTTGCTGATATGATTAACCTCAAGGTCTTGTCTTGATGCAGCTAAATTGTACAATGAAAAATAAGTTTGATCTTTGACTTTGCATTGAAGTTTAATCTGATAAGGAATTCAACAATTACAGGCCTAGTCATGAATAAAGCCCAGACAATTATTCAGGAATGAGAATTTAGTTTTATACTTTGTGCAGCTCTACATTAGTCATTTTGCAAACCTGTTTGTTCAAAAAATCTTTATTTCTAAAATAGACAATATTTAAAACTTTACTGTAATTGCCTTTGAAGAATATTATGAAGCACTTAGTCAGATCTGTGTTCTTCAGTTATTAGTCCAGATTCCCTTCCCTCTTACACTGGTATAAATGAGTAACTTGGTGCCAGTCAACGGAGTTATACCACTGGGTAACAGGTGTGAGTTAGAGGAGGATCAGGACCACTGTATTATTTATAAGCCCTATAGAATTTCAAAGATAAGTCAGGGCTTTGGAAAGTTATCTTAGTTTCTAAAATTTCCCTTGGAAGCCTTTGGAATGGAAGCTTCCATCAGAAAAGTATTTAATTCACTTATCTTCCTGATACTATTTATCCTAATTGACAGTCTTGATTAACTGATACACATTGATCACCATAGTGACCTCACCTGGTACGAGCACAACTTTGAAGCTGCCAGCTTCCATTACTGATCAACAGTCACAGCTAGAACATGTCCTCAGCTATGATCTAATAGCATAGATAGCCTGTACAGTTTGATGTGAACAAGACTCCCCTGAATGTTTTCCTTTCACCCAAAGTTAGCAATTCCTAGAAAGCATCAAGACAGATTTATTGTTAGTGATACTGACTCTGGCTTTGATTCCCATGTTAACCATAAATACTGAGAATTGGGACTAATGTAGTATTCTACAAAGAATAGTATTTGAAAACTAACCTGCTTAGTTTTGGAACCAGCACTGATTATTCCCTGAATCCATCCAGCTTCTGACAAAAAGTAGAACTGTTCTTTCTCTAACATGTTCATATAACAGTACCTGTAAAATGCAGTATTGACAAAATTTCCATTTAGCATCCTGAAGTTAAAAATGATCTAATAAAACATAATGATTAAAGTAGAATACCTGAACTCAGCAGCATTTAATACCAATGTGCTCGAACGGGCATGTTTTAGAAATTTTGATCATCCTGCAATCTGCTCAAAGCTGTTAAAGTATGGATAATTTCACTCAATTTTCCAGTAGGTTTCTGCCTTGAATAAGTAAATAGTGGGTAATGGTTTGTGTCAAAGTCCTTGTAACACTCCATTAAACATAAAGCATGACAATCTGATCAGATGTCTCTTTTATAGTCAGAAACTGACTTGTAACTTTGGGAGTTACTCAGCTGCATCAGGTCACACATCACAGTCTAGTCTTTTCATCTTCTAAAAATCCCTTATGGCTTTACATTTGACAAATTCTCAAACATAGCATTATGACCTCACTTTTCAACCTGCATTTTATATAGTCCAAGTACTATTACTGAATGGGAGCTACTCATCTATTGGGAACTACATTTTTTAAAAGGCTATGTTTCAGTGATGTTTCAAACTTAAATCAGATTCCTAAACTTTAAGAATTTCAATCACCAAAAAGAAAGATATATGTTGGTACTGTCAAAGGTCTAACTTAAATATGCAAGAGCAAGGAAATCCAGAGTTAAAACAAACTCTTGTTTGCACTTTCCAATGTTTATATTTTATGAAGATAAAATAAATAAAAAAAAACAGATTTAAACACTCAAGTCATAACTCACTTTGTTGCACATAGCTATTGCCAGGAAATGAGATCAGTGTGTGCAATTATATATCTTATGTGACATATTGTGCTCTTGATCTATAAACTCAATTGCTAGTCACCTCATATGTTCTTGCGGTTAAAGCACAGGAGTGGGAAATAATTGATTCCCAGCTCTCCTGCCAGCATCCTGTGTGACAATGGGTAAGCCACTCAACCTCACTGTGGCTCAACTTCCCCATCTATAAAATGATAAAATAACCAAAACATAGAAGAGTAGTAAGGCTTAATTAAGCTTTGCTTTGAGAACCTTGGATAGAAATGAATAAGTGTGAATTATGATGGGTCATATCCTGAGGTGATTACTCAGGTCAGACCTCATCCTTTGAAATCATTACTTGTGGCACCTTAGAGACTAACAAATTTATTAGAGTCTCTAAGGTGCCACAAGTACTTCTTTTCTTTTTGTGAATACAGACTAACACGGCTGCTACTCTGAAATTTGAAATCATTAAAACCTTCCTTGCTGGTACCTTTCCCTCTCCTTGTGCAGAGTGCCATCCTCTTCTGAGACAATGCCCTCTATTCCTTTCTCCCTGAATCTGCAGGGGGCTTACCATGTGTCTGAGGCACGACACACAAAGAAGGGGTGGGACTTCAGCAGGCTGCGGGAGGTGCAAGAGGTCAGGGAACAGTGCCAAGGATGATGACATGGTGAGGAGGAGAAAACATGCATTACCTTTCCCTGTGTCCAGCAGAGGAACTAAAAGAAAGTGAATACAGCCTGAGGCTGTGTTAACTGGTCAATGAGCCCACCTCCACAGCAAGGAACCCTCCTTAAGAGTGTTCTGGGGCAGCCACTGACAGGAAGAAAATGCAGTGCCACAGGGCAGCCATGCATATGGCCCTGCACCCTATGGGTCTTGAGGATCTGCACGGTTTGTAAACAAATATTTTCGTTCTTCAACAGAATGGGAAGGCGTGTAGCTTTCATGATGGAATATTGCAGAGGACATGGGACAGGATTCCCCTTGTGGCATTTCCTTCTCCCTGTGGGTATCTTTGCAGAGAGGAATGATCAGGTTGAATCAGTTTTGTAGCCAATGGTAGTTTGCCTGAGCAAAGGCTGAATAAAACTGAGTTAAATCTGAGTAAAGATTTCAGGATCTGGCTCATCAGTATTGCTGATTTATGACACTAATGTGAGCAGAAGTTTTTTTGGTTGAATTTCCTGTTTGGAAAAATCCAGGAATCAGCCACCTGTGGTATTTGATATTACTTGAATGAAAATAAGATAGTTAAAAATGAAGCTATTCTCCCACCAGAGACCTTGTTTTCAACTCTCCCATTGCCCAAACTTCATCATAACCAATCCATGTAAAATCTCTCAGACCGCATCTCATCACAGGACAATATTGTTAGGAATTGTGCAAAGTATTTTGTACACAGCTTAGAGAAATTACCAAAGGGATT
This sequence comes from Dermochelys coriacea, assembly GCF_009764565.3. Taxonomy (NCBI): domain Eukaryota; kingdom Metazoa; phylum Chordata; order Testudines; family Dermochelyidae; genus Dermochelys; species Dermochelys coriacea. The sequence continues at coordinate 104,959,845 of NC_050068.2, forward strand.
TATGAAGTGTAGGGTTTTTAAAATGTCCTGTCATTCACAGTTCAAAGATTTTCCTGCCACTCGTCATATCTCCACAACAGATATAAGTAGAAACAGCAAACTTCCCTTCTCCAAGAGCCTCTAATGAGCAACATTGTATTTCATAGCTTTGGATAAGTTGTGGGAGAATTAGGCTTTCTTTTCTAAAAGATTAGTTTATTAAACTGAATCCTGACTTGTAGAGGCAATGTCCTCCCATATTCTGTAACCCAGACAAGAATTTTTTACATTACTCTGAGTCTCCAATGAACTCTGCAATCAAGTTCCCCAGCTGGTTCCCACTATCCAAATACAAACAACAGTAAGTCAAATATTAAAACATCCAAAATTCACAACTACATGCAATATTTGACAATCTAAAACTATTTCAACAATTACAAATTCTGAGGCTATTTAACACTGTTTTCATGAAAATGAAAACACATCTACACGTGCTAAAAACACGGGAATATTTTAATGTCTAGAAGGTTGCCTCATAGTTTCAAACTGTTCTGTAGCTATGGGGGCAGAATCAAGATCATTTCAGAGAGCTTCACTGTGTATTAGAAATCTTGAATGTTTAGGGAATCTTCTGTAGAGCAGGTTTCAGCTCACTTTATGTGAGCTGTAGCTCACGAAAGCTTATGCTCTAATAATAATGCTCTAATAAATTTGTTAGTCTCTAAGGTGCCACAAGTACTCCTTTTCTTTCTGTAGAGCAGAACTTCAATGCAGCTCTGAATCCTTTCCACAAGAGTGTGCCTGCCTGATGCTGATTGCAAGTGCCCCCGTAATTATTTGGCTTTCCAGGTCCTGTGGACCCCCCTCTTAGGCTGGGGGGGATTCTTTAGCAGTGGACGGGCTTCACCCGCCCACTTCCAGGATCCCAATACAGCTGATAGCAAGTGCCATTTTCTGTACTTCCCTGACTAATCCTGGAGTTTTTGGAGAATGTTCTCAGAACAGTTTATTACTGATGTCAGAGACTCCTGTACCCATAATATCAGGTTTATTAAATTTTGTGGTGGTGGTTTGTTTTTTCACTAGGGATATATAAAAATACATTTTATGTAATATGTTAAAACAGTATACTATAACTGGCAATTGTTTTCTAACTTATTGTATCTTATTAAAACAACATTGTATTTCTGGAACATCAGTTTGTGCTGGACCATACCTTTGCTTATACTTATATTTCATCAACTGGAGCAACTGTATAGGCTATGAACAGGAGCAGTTTTTAATCAAATTGAAGGAATAATAATAGTACTCTACAGTAAATCCACATTACCTTTTTTAATCCCACCTATAGAATAGGAACCACTAGGATTATTAAACTTTGCTAAAGAAAATACCAGTTGTTTTTTTTTCATTTGGTGGAGTAACAAAATTTTACTAAAATACCAAAATAACAAAGAAAAATTAAGGGAAGTTTAGTCTCAATTAAATCCTTTTAAAACATCCACAAAATTTAATAGTAATCTATTGTTCTCATGGGATTTCAAATTCTTATGCCTACTATCCAGTAGATCGCAAAGGCAAACTCTAGACCAAATATTTGGTGTAACTTGAGTTTTGCCTGTATCCTTTCTTCTTACTGGCTGAAAAAGAGACTTGTTGTAATTGTACCTCAGAGAAAAACCATTTCATATGAAACACAAAACCAGGTGCTTGGGAGCTTTCATTACGAACAATTAGTTATAAACTGAGACCTGCATGGTGGGTCTCTGTGGTGTTTGAGTCTCAGCCAATTGTAAAATAAAATAAATGTCAATCCACTGAACTATCTAATATAGTTAATATTCAATGAGTTGTTCTAATGAACCTCAAGAAAGAAGCTTCATATAATACTCACAATAATGTTTGTTAGTAGAGCAATTAAAAATTTATAAAAAAGCAAATAAAATCAGGAAAATGGCATTTCATAGTACTGCAATAAAATATTTATGACTCTTGGGAAACCACTTTATGGAATGAAATAAAATTTACTCTTGGGCAACATTGCCTATTGCCCTCACACTGTGATGGATTTGTTTTTAGAAAGTTTGTTTACATTTCATTTAATAAAGAAAGAAATCCCTTTTTAAAAAATTAATATGCTTCTGATACTGAACAACTACAGATGCAAAGAGGTTTGTGGAAGGAATCTGAATAAAAGTGATCAAATAAGGTAGAAGTGCTTAATTCTAGATTGTTAAAATCTGATTCCAAACTTCAAAGAGATGTTCATCCCTGTGTGGAGGGCCAGCACAATGCCTATGCACCAGTGAAGTCCTATTTATGGTTTATGCTAGAGCTCTGCACAGGGGTGAATTTCATCTTCTATAGCTTGAAATCAGAATGAAACTTCACCCACAGTTCACTCTGCTTATCCCTGCAACCCTGAACCTTCCTGGCAGTGTACTTTTTAAGAGGAGTACATGTTAATTTAAAGTAAAACTTCATTTATATCAATAGTCCCAGCAAATTTCCAGCTCAGTTTCATTGTTATCAATTTTCTTTAACATTTCAATTCTCTCCACTAAACTAAGTGTTTTACAATTCATATCTGACATGTTTCATATGACCACTCCACTCAACATTCCACTCACATTCTCTGACTTGCGTATACATTTACCATGGGCCGCTATTAAGTCTGGGCTTACTCAAATTGCAAATGTAAAAGATATGCAATTTCATGGGGTAGGATTGCATGAGGTTCAGTGGTGAGTGACAGGAACTAGGTGATTACTATGCACAGAAGAGGATTTTTACACCTAAGTGATACATTCTTAAGAGGAATTGACTGCATATGTTTTTAAAGGAAAACCACAGTGTCAATTTATAAAAGCATGAAGTCTGATATTGTAAATTAGAATACATTTTAACAAACATGAACACATCATACACTGAGGTCACTCCTTTCCATGTGCCTTGCAGAGAGTCCTTCCAGAAGAAGGATCTAAGTATTCGGAAAGGATGGCTTCCACTGCCAGCCAGCCAATAAAACTTATCATAATAAGAGTTTTGCAACTAACAGAAAAGCTTGCACAGTGGCCATTTTGTTTGTTGATAGAGGTCTTCCGGTATGTACGTGCAGCCCCTGTCACAAGCACCAGACTCACAATCATGGTTTATCTGTTTGCAGAGATTGGTTAGATAGATATATTTTAACTTTAACATTTATTCTGAGGAAAGAGCAGTCATTTTTAATACCATATCACAGCCTGAACATTTAGCAACTAATAACAATGCATAGCAGCTGCTACAGCATTGCACCAGCTTCTGAGTGTCTGAACTTGGATAGCAAACTGAGCATTCAGGTTTGTTTCAACCAACTGCAGCCTGCTAAATATGGTTGAGTTGACAGCTTTTTAGTGGTGGGCAACAGTTGGTTTAAAATACAAGTCAAACAAAATAGTGAATGTTTGTTATTCGATTTTATAAAATGCCCTGTTCCATAAGACTCAGGAAATGCATACAAGATTTAATAACACATATTAATGCATATAATGCTAATTCCTTCAGAGGGAGAAAAATCATCTGCAAACAGCCTCCATCACCAGCTCTTCCTATCTCTTCTCCCTGAGGTAATATTTCAATTGCATGAAATCATTAAATGATGGCAAGAAATAGTAATGCTTTAAAGCCTGGTCCTTTAATTCTTTGAGCACCCCAAATTTCCAACTGAAGTTAATGGTTTGTGTACACTTCCGGCCCTCAGTTAGCAGGCGATGAAAAGTATTTATCAGTTGAATACTGCATTGTTTATTTTAGTGCATTGCTTGAATCCTCTTCAGTAATTGTTTACTGAGATTTATCTAGCATAGTAATTTACTCTTTAGTTAGGGCCCACTGTCCATTTACTTCAATATTTATTTCATTTAGAATAACAATCAATAGAAAAAAACTACTGCCTAAGACCATCTCTTCATGCAAATAGCATGCAAAATTGTCAAGTAAATGAAAATAACCAGCAAGCACTGTCAAGCTCCACAGTGTCATTTCAAATTAATCTCTGTAAGCAAATTTAGACTTTATATTAATAATAAGAAGAGTGGCAATACATCCTTTTCCCTTCTTTTTCTTAACAAATAAAAACATTGACAGCACAAGATCTGAAAATTCAATTATATAGACAGCAGAAAGGATCTTCAGAGGAAGAGATAAAAGAGCTTTCTATTGCTTATTTGTGAAGCAGTGTAAGAGCAATACACTATCTATTGTACATACCCATTATGCTGTCTAAGACACAAATGTGTGTACTGCAGCAAGAAGTCTCTGCAGAAGTGATAAAGCAAAGAACACGATGCTGCAGTATTCAACAAAATTGTTAGTGAAGTTAAAATTGGATTATTCACCATACTGTAGTTTTGTGCAGTCTATTGTGTTTTAAAACCTTAGACAAATTGTAGCAGCCAGCTTTGACTTCTGCTTTAAATGACTAGCCTTTCCAATGTTTGGGGAACAGTGACTTTGTTTAATTATTTAACATTATAATATAGTGCAGTTGGTTTATTTTTTCCCCCTTTATGTCAGCCCTTTATGCTTTCGCACCCCCCGACGTATTTTCCTGCGCTGGTTCAAGTGTAAGGAGGACGGATTTTTTTAAATTGTTCATAATCTTTACAGTCTGCCCCATCCATTTGGTTATAGGCTTCTATAGCTTTTGGCCCCAGCCAGGGATTCAGATAGTGGAGCCATTTTGCAGAAGACACCTGGTTCAAATGACAAGCATCCTCAAAGGCAGTTAGATATGTACCTGTAGCTCTCTCCCTCCTTAAACTGGGCCAGTCAGTTAGCATCTGTGACCCTGCAGAATTGGTATTCCATATCTCTCCCTATTTATTGAATCATGGGCTCTCTTGTTCCTCAGCTGTGAAATGTCCAGCCCATGCTGTCTCTCCTTTGCTTGGTCAGCAAGCCTGGAATGCTCCATCTCTGCCTGCTTTCAAGAGTTTAAGGACAAATATGCTCTGAAAAGAGCTAAAGTTGTTCCATTTTATAGTAATCCAAACACCCCATGTCATTAAAAATCAATCCACACACAAAGCAAATATAGCTATTTCCCCCACTACTGCGTGAATTACTGTGGAATGTAAGGTTTCAGAGTAGCAGCCGTGTTAGTCTGTATTCGCAAAAAGAAAAGGAGTACTTGTGGCACCTTAGAGACTAACAAATTTGGAATTGGAATTGGAATGTAAGTGAGTTTGGTTGTGCCACACTCCCCAATCAAGCAGGATTGTGAGTAGCAGAGTTTTCAGCTCTTAAATAATAAAGCAGGCCTCAGATCAGATCCAGGGCCCCTTTGGAACTTTTTTACTCCCTAAAAGGAGTGTGTATTGGGGAATAAAGGGGTGTAGGATGCTAACCTCTTAAACCCACCAGCATGAAAAGAAATAAAAATATTATAGTATAACATCACTCTACTGTCATCACTCCTCACTCACTGGCAGCAGAAAAGCCTGTCCTGCCTCCCCTGTGCCTGATATAAACATGATAATAGGCAAAGGGAAGGCAAGCCTGGGGTCTGGAGTAAGTGAAACTGTGGAATTTAGAAGGGGATTTTAAAAAGCATCAGAGAGGTGTAATTAATTTTTTGAAAGTGAGACTTTCACATGCAGTAGTATAAAGGTTTCTCAGAATCTTGGTAACTGTGATGACATAATACATAAGAAAGGTCCAAGGAAAAGTACAGTGAAATTAATGATCCATAGATAGATACTATCACAAATTAATACCATCTCAGATTTATGACAACTATATAGGGGGTTGTTTTTGGGTAAACTAAAGGCCTCTTTATGCATAACTGGCTGTCATTTGCATAAGTGGAAACATTTTCATTGTATGGCACTTAATAAAAGTAGTTTGCCCTGAATTTGAAAAGCACATGCAATACATAAGTAGTCAAACTACATCTTGCTCTGGGTTGAGGTCTACGGCGGGTGTGGAAATTTACATGGAACCATATAGGTATGTGAAGCCAACCCTTTTTAATTGTAATCTAAAGTTTTATTGAGTCATGTATCACAAGGTATTCATGACAAACTCATCTCAGTATATTTCTTTTTGCACGTGACTCAAATTTCTGCATGCCACCTATCCCTACCTCCCGAGACTCACCTCCTATGATATTGTATAGGAGCAAAATTACAGAGAAAGACATGGTGGGACACTGAACGGGGAAGTGTAACTATGGTTAGCTACCTTTCCCCTTCAACCACACACACATCAGAAGCCTGAGACAGAAGCTCCACCAAACAATGTGTTCCCCAACAAGAATTGCAGAAGATCTGCAGTAATACTCATAGAAAGAAAATGCTCCTGGAAGGTTCATAGATAGGCTGGAAAGGATTTGATTTTTGGCAGTAACTGTCGATTTTACTGTGCACACAAACAGAAAAAAAATATATTTTCACTGATAATGATCAAAATGTACAGATAGGCAAAGTAAGAAATGTGTGTTGAGAACGTATTAGAGTTTAATTTAAGGCTATTGGCTTTGCATAATTTGACAAGAGATGTTGACAATTTATGTTAACAGTTATCTAGCTTTAACTTTTTGAATCTCAAGTCTACTGTCATTAAATAATTTTTGTCTGACACCTTCATTGTCTGACCTCTCAATAATTTCCCACAACTGTGAAAATTTAAATAGACATTAATAAGAAATAAAATGCTTAAAACTCATAACTTTGCCCAACTGTGAAACATTTAAATCGACACAAATCTGAAAAATTCCTAAATCAGGTTCTGCCAAGCCTATTCATAGAGCACATTGAAGGATGTCAGACAGTAGCAGCACAGTCACTAGTCTCCTGTCTCTGTGGAAGTGGCTGAAGGGCTGGAGTCCATTATTGGAGTGGGGAAGTGAAGCGCCTTCGAACTACCTGGAGTGACAGAATCAGGGAATGTTTACACTGCACACCAAGCCCACATTCTGACTCAGGTTTCAGCATAAACCCCGCATCTATCCACACACAAACCTGACCCTAGTCAGACTGCAAGCACTCAGGATCTGGGTTCTAGGACTTTGATAGGGTGAGGAGCATCTTCCTCTAGCTTGAAGCTCTCCTTCTGTGAGACTTTCATCCTCCTCAACAGAACAGAGGCTGTCAGACTTGGGGTGGCCCAGAAAGTCTTGTCTATGTACGTCTCTGTCTCCCTTTGCTCCTTCAGTTCAGTGACTCTGGTATAAAGAGCTCATATTCAGTCTCAGAGGGCCATGAACTGCTTGCACTGAACGCACACAAGAACCCCACTGTGACTTGGGTCCAAGCCCTGTCATTTTGCAGTGCGATTGCAGCTTAAGCTACTGACTGAGTCAGAAGGTCTGTGAACTGCATTATGGACACATTAGCATGGCTTTGAGACTCAGGTCCAACAATTGTAAACCCAAGTTTACGATGCAGTGTGGATGCTCAAGCCTAGACTAGGAAACACCAAGTCCATAAGCCAAGATTCTATAGATCTTGATTTACAATGCTGTGTAGACATACTTTCTGAAGCTATGCCTCCTTAACATCTCACATCTGGTCAACCTGAGCCTCCAAAAGAGGGAGGAGAAGAGGCAGCCAGACTAGCTCCATTAGTTACCAGTAACACCACTTTGGTTTTTACTCAGTGGTTGATTGTTTACCTTTCACCTGGATGGGCAAAAGTTTTACTTAAGGTTTACTCTTTAAATTAATTCACTATTTGAATTAAATTGAGAAACTTAACTTCCTCTGTGCTTAATTCAGTTCAGACTTCCTTTCAGCATGGGCCCATTCACACACAGCCTTTCTGAACTACCTCTTTTCACCTACCTGCCTAGCCAAAGTTTCAGGTCTTGCAGGTTGTTCCAGTTGGGAGGAGAAATTGCTGAGAGACAGCTATTTTCTGTGATGCAATCTTGTTTATTTACAAAGAATGTACCAAGTCCTGTTTACAGCCCCAAACTTCTTTAGCCAGCAATAGATCCAAAAGCTTCTTCTCTTGGCTCTTCTCAAGGTTACATATTGTGTTTGTGGAGGCTGGGTCCTCTCTCTGTGTCCTCTCCTGCTTCTGTTACATACACATGCATACCCTCTCGTCAGACCATATCCAGCAAATGCGCAGGTCATTCAAATTTCTGGGCAGCCTGGTATTTGTCTTTTGTTTTGGGTGGAGATATGCACCTCTGTTCTGGGTTTGGAAGGTACTATTTTTTTAAGTCACTTCTTTGCATTCATCCTCAATGAAAGGAGGTGGTTAAATCCAACTCATAACAACAAGGTTTAACCCAACCCACAACAACACTGTCCATATTGAGTAAGGGCCTGATCCAAAAACCACTGAAGTCATTGAGACTTCTCCCATTGAATTCAAGACCTTTGGATAAGACCCTAGAAGAATAAACACTTTAATATTTTTGCCATCTACAAGGAATTTCATAACTTTTCCAATGCTGTTTATTCTAACTCACCTTGGAAAAAATCTGTGCTTTGATTTACCTCTTAACATTTTGCTGAGGTCATCTCTTTGCAAGCCTTATAAAGTGATTATTTCCGATCAGCAATGCACTTGTAAGCAAACTGAAACAATTAGTATGACATCCAACTGTCTTAGAAGCATTTATGGAATATTGATTTATATTAATTTATTCCTACATGAATGGCCTGAAAATGTTATAAAATAAGTCAGTCTGTCACACTTTGGTCCATATTATTATCTTGGATATACATATGGAAATTATTTTTCAAGAATTCCATAATCAGTTGTGTATATTACATATATTAACCAAACATCCGGTGCCGTATTTTGAAGAGGTAACACATTTATCCCGAATGAGAAATGCTGCCCTTTGGCTGTATATCATTTTTGATGAAGGCTACCTGTTATAATGTAAAATGCATCAGTGATGCATCAGAATCTATCTGGCAGGGTACTATGAGGTTCTCAATCATACGACCCACTGCAAAGTGACAAGTGTTGAAAATCAGGATTTTCCAGAGAAACTGTGATGCACTGGAAATGTCAGGTTGCAGTAGCAGCAAGATCTCTGTTGCAAATCAAAGTACAAGACAAAAAGCCATTGACTTCCATTGGTATGTTTGATGTGTTTCTCTCCTATGATGTGCTGTAGTACCTTTATTTGTATTGCATTAGTATTCTAATCATGATCAGGGTCCCATTGTGCTAGGTAAAGTCATTCTGTCTGTCTCTGAAGAGTTAATAATGTAATTTAAGACAAACATGCAACAGCTGGGTGTAATAAACAATGGGAAGCAATGGGGGAGGGAGAATGAAGGTGTGATAGGAACCATGTTGTTACCGAGACTATTTTTGTCACAATTAGATGGTTTCAAATCATTTTGACTTTTATTTGTTAGATACACCACCCATGCAGCAGACTCTTCTCAGTAGACAATGGTGCACAGAGAGTGGGGCAATGCCTCCTCAGATCACAACCAGTGCATTCTGTGCTAGCTGTCACCTCTTGTACTCCCCAGCTTCTTCAGCCAAATCATAGCTGCCTACTGCAAAGCTGCATTAGAAGTGGAAGGTCTAGAGGTGGAAGGTTTCTCTGCTCTCTCCTCACCTGTAGTCTACCCACACATGGCCAGGCATAACATGAAAATTTGTATATTACAGAATTAATTATTATTGATTGTAAAAATCCCTTTGAACTGTTCTTAAAACAGCAGTTTTTCTCTCGTTTTTATTTCAGAACAGTATCAGCTAGCAGTAACTTTATTTAGGGACCATGAGTATTTTCCATATAATCCCTGTTTTCAGGGGAGGAAGCAGTCAGAAGGTAATTCAATCACAACAATACACTCTTGGCTAAAACTTTATATTCAATGTTTCAGACTAGGGTGAAAGTTTCTTTAAAAAAATAAATTTAAAAATATACCCCTAAAAATGTCATTGTTTTTAAGTTATGTTACCACAATAAAAACTACATGCTATGGTTTTATATTATCTCATCTTCCAAACAATATTAAAAGAACTTTATTTTCCCTAGTGAAATTTCACACTCTTTTAGACTGTATGCAATGTGTTTAATTCCTTTGGATAGGTCAATGAGGCAAGTAATAAGAATTTAGAAGTGATGTCATTGTAGGTCTATATATTTTCAGTCACTTAACTTTGGCAAGCATTTCAGAAAGAATGTTGGTATCTGGATCAACCACTAGAGTGGCACAAAGAAAAGGAGTACTTGTGGCACCTTAGAGACTAACAAATTTATTAGAGCATAAGCTTTTGTGAGCTACAGCTCACTTCATCGGATGCATTTGGTGGAAAAAACAGAGGAGAGATTTATATACACACGCACAGAGAACATGAAACAATGGGTTTATCATACACACTGTAAGGAGAGTGATCACTTAAGATAAGCCATCACCAACAGCAGGGGGGGGAAAGGAGGAAAACCTTTCATGGTGACAAGCAGGTAGGCTAATTCCAGCAGTTAACAAGAATATCAGAGGAACAGTGGGGGGTGGGGTGGGAGGGAGAAATACCATGGGGAAATAGTTTTACTTTGTGTAATGACTCATCCATTCCCAGTCTCTATTCAAGCCTAAATTAATTGTATCCAGTTTGCAAATTAATTCCAATTCAGCAGTCTCTCGTTGGAGTCTGTTTTTGAAGCTTTTTTGTTGAAGTATAGCCACTCTTAGGTCTGTGATCGAGTGACCAGAGAGATTGAAGTGTTCTCCAACTGGTTTTTGAATGTTCTAATTCTTGACGTCTGATTTGTGTCCATTCATTCTTTTACGTAGAGACTGTCCAGTTTGGCCAATGTACATGGCAGAGGGGCATTGCTGGCACATGATGGCATATATCACATTGGTAGATGCGCAGGTGAACGAGCCTCTGATAGTGTGGCTGATGTGATTAGGCCCTATGATGGAATTCCCTGAATAGATATGTGGACAGAGTTGGCAACGGGCTTTCTTGCAAGGATAGGTTCCTGGGTTAGTGGTTCTGTTGTGTGGTGTGTGGTTGCTGGTGAGTATTTGCTTCAGATTGGGGGGCTGTCTGTAAGCAAGGACTGGTCTGTCTCCCAAGATCTGAGAGAGCGATGGCTCGTCCTTCAGGATAGGTTGTAGATCCTTGATGATGCGTTGGAGAGGTTTTAGTTGGGGGCTGAAGGTGATGGCTAGTGGCGTTCTGTTGTTTTCTTTGTTGGGCCTGTCCTGTAGTAGGTGACTTCTGGGTACTCTTCTGGCTCTGTCAATCTGTTTCTTCACTTCAGCAGGTGGGTATTGTAGTTGTAGGAATGCATGATAGAGATCTTGTAGGTGTTTGTCTCTGTCTGAGGGGTTGGAGCAAATGCGGTTATATCGTAGCGCTTGGCTGTAGACAATGGATCGAGTGGTATGATCTGGATGAAAGCTAGAGGCATGTAGGTAGGAATAGCGGTCAATAGGTTTCCGATATAGGGTGGTGTTTATGTGACCATCGCTTATTAGCACCGTAGTGTCCAGGAAGTGGATCTCTTGTGTGGACTGGTCCAGGCTGAGGTTGATGGTGGGATGGAAATTGTTGAAATCATGGTGGAATTCCTCAAGAGCTTCTTTTCCATGGGTCCAGATGATGAAGATGTCATCAATGTAGCGCAAGTAGAGTAGGGGCATTAGGGGACGAGAGCTGAGGAAGCGTTGTTCTAAGTCAGCCATAAAAATGTTGGCATACTGTGGGGCCATGCGGGTACCCATCGCAGTGCCGCTGATTTGAAGGTATACATTGTCACCAAATGTGAAATAGTTATGGGTCAGGACAAAGTCACAAAGTTCTGCCACCAGGTTAGCCGTGACAGTATCGGGGATACTGTTCCTTCATTACCGTCACGTCAGGAGTGGCTCACGTCTGTGAGTGCCAACCTCAGGGCAGACTGTCAGGGGTGTGGGAAACAATTCCCATGCCTGGGTTCTTATATTCAGAGCAAATATTTTCAAAGTTATAAAACAAAACTTACATATTTCTTTTCAGCATGAAATACAGACATTACAAGCATTTCATAGAATCTAAACACTAAATACATTCTTATATGTTGAACAACTAACATACGGATGAGCTGGTTTGCTTTCCAGCTATGAGTTTGTTAGTGCTCAGCTGACATGTACAGCCTTGGCCAGAGTTGGCACCTGGTTTATCAACATCACAGTTACCAAAGCTGTTACATTCACTCATCAAAACTCCATATGTGAAGGAAGTCTTTAAGGATGACAAAGTGGGTCTGGATGTGATTGGCTCTAACACAAGTGCACAGAATTTTGCATGGAGTCTGCTCCTTGTAGCTTCCAGATACCCCTTTGCACAGCTGTATAGAACAACTGTACAGTTGTACAGTCACAGCTATTGGCCTTGAGTTTGGATTCAACTTTCCCTGGGATAAAATACCTGAAATGAGAGACGGATGAAGTAATCCCAACTTCCATCTACAGTGGCCTGCAATATATGTCAGGCTCACCAGAGGGTGGGGAGCCTGCATGTGCTTGACCCGTTTGACAACTCTATGACATATTTATTTAAAATCGGTTCATAAAATGTGGTTTAACTCATTCCTCAATAGACATGAGAAAGTATGTTGCTGGGAAAAATCAGGTTTAAATCTAGTTCTGGCTAGTACAGTTTGAAAATAAATGTAGGGTAGACTGGGTCATATTTATATAATAGACATTTTTCAGCCATACTAAATATAATGGATTTTATCAGCTATATTCAGACCCTTGCATTATTTTAACATAGCAGTGAAATTCTTTGTGTGTTTTCGTGTATTCTGAAAAGAGAAAAGCTTTTATCAGCAATATCGTATATTTTAAGAAAAGACTTGCTTAATAGGTTTTTCTTTGAATCATTCTGGAATCCTAAATCCATTTATAAAATGCCAACTACAGCTGTGTTGGATGTGTAAAGGAACACAGCCTAATTCTAACACCACATTAATTTTCATACAATATGCAAAGGTGCAAGTTAATACAAAAATGTTGTAAATTACTTCAATGACTCTCACAGGGTAGCTCCTTTGAGGAAATGCTGAGATGAATAGTTGTTACTATGAGGGATGGGAAAAACCCAGTAAATAGTCTTTATTTCAGAAAGTCTTAATGTCCACTTTGAATCAAAACAGGGTACATTTTCTAATGTTCACTTAGCACAACACACCACTACTGTAATAAAAAAAGAAGGAATATTTTTTCAAAAGCTTGAATGTACACAATTACTCTTATATTTGGGATTGCAAGTAGGAGAAAAACATGCATGGACTTTTGTTAAGAAGGTGACTGGTCATGCAAAAATAGTTGGGGTTTTGGGTGTGGACACAGGGAGAATTGCTTAGACCAGCGGTTCCCAAACTTGTTCCGCCTCTTGTACAGGGAAAGCCCCTGGCAGGTTGGGCCTGTTTGTTTACCTGCTGCGTCCACAGGTTTGGCCAATCATGGCTCCTAGTGGCCGCGGTTCCCCGCTCCAGGCCAATGGGAGCTGTTGGAAACAGCACGGGCTGAGGGATGTACTGGCCGCCGCTTCCAGCAGCTCCCATTGGGCTGGAGTGGGGAACCGCGGCCACTGAGAGCTGCGATCGGTCAAACTGCAGACGCGACAGGTAAACAAACCGGCTGGGCCCACCAGGGGCTTTCCATGCACAAGCGGCGGAACAAGTTTGGGAACCACAGGCTTAGACCTATTATCAGAATTGTTTGCTCAGGCTGATGCAGGCATTACCAGGAGCGAGGTGGGGAAAGCCAGAAACATTAGGAAAGGAAGAAATTTCCAATTACCTCTTAGTAGCTGCTAAACCATCCACTAAGGTACAAGAGGCAGCAGAGAAAGTACTCAGGTGCATAAGTGCTTGTTTATTTACATTACCCCAATGGCTCACCAACATAATCTCACCTTGTCACTGAAGTTGCAATTTCTTTCTAAAATACTCCCATGCTGGCCTCCCAGACCAGCAGCTGCACCAACATTAAATTAATCTGGTCTTTATTATTAATTATTATTATCATTAGTATTATCCAAGTGCCTAGGAACTCCAGACATGGACTAGAACCTAGGTGCTATAAAAACACAGAATAGACAAACAGTCTCACCATACTACTGTAGCCTTCACAGGGCCAATTTTCATACACTAATGAAGGATAAGCATAGTATTGCCAAAAATCATGAGTCAGGCCCTGCAAAATCAAAAGATTGATTGGTTTAAAATCATGAGGGGTTTTTTTTTTTCTTAAAAATAGGGTGGTTATTTTTTTCCTATTGCTTCCTAGTTACTGAGTCTTTAGGTTGCAATTGCTGCATGTTTTGAAGCTTTTCTCTGAAGAGGGCATGTAAAATACTTCTTTAAAAAATGAAAGCTGATACTTTTATGCACTCTATTGATTCTAGCAGTTGAGAAAAATACTACATATCACAAGATTCATGATAAAATCCTAAATTTGTGACATTGTGAAGGTCAGAACAGATTTAAAAATTTTATTAAAGCTAATGTTAAAAATGTATATAATACATAGGTTGGGGAAAGAGTGTCTGTACATCTGGTATAGTGCTTAGATTAGCCACAAATACAAAGTTAGTTTTTAAAAGTAATACGATACGTATAGTACATAATCAGCAATAACCCAAATTTAGTTGAATAGATTTAACAATACAGTTTAGGCATTAGAATTTGAATACTCAGGTACATCACTCATGAAAAGTTGTACAGAGATTTGGTTGTGGAAAGTAAAATATATCAATGAGTGGAGATTGTCCTTCAGTCATTGAGACTTGGGTTGGTTGTCCATTTAGAAAATACAATCCATTAGGAAAGTATTTGTTACTTTCCTGAGTGCGCTTCTCATCGTATTACAGTAGAAGCTCAGAGTTACGAACACCAGAGTTACGAACTGATTGGTCAACCACACACCTCATATGGAACTGGGAGTATGCAATTAGGCAGCATGCACACACACACACACACACAGCAAATACAGTACAAACATAAACTTCTAAACAAAGGGAAAAGTTTAAAAAAACTGACAAGGGAAGGAAACTGTTTCTGTGCTTGTTTCATTTAAATTAAGATGATTAAAAGAAGCATTTTTCTTCTGCATAGTAAATTGTCAATGCTGTATTAAGTTAATGTTTTTCAAAAGTTTACAACTGAACAACTATAATGTTTTGTTCAGAGTTACAAACAACCTCCATTTCGAAGTGTTCCAAACTCTGAGGTTCTACTGTAATAAGACACCATGGTGTAGCAAAGCTGACCTGATTCCCAGCAGTCTTGCTGGTATGATATTTGAGTTCTTTTTTAAATTAGCTTTTTGAATGGCCACACTGACACGTATATACACACGTATGTAGCAAACTGAGCCAGCAGGAGAATGAGGGTGCATAGTGTGGGCTGACTTTAAAGGGAAAACAATCTTGTTTGCTCACAGTATACTTCTGCTATTTCACAGTGCCACTTTATATTTTTTTCTGTGCATGTTGCTGTGGGAGCGTGGAGTAAGGAATGGATTGACTCAGCACATGGCCCATATGGCATGGGGCACCTCAAGACTTTGGCTTTGCTTGGAGAAGCAATCCCCAGTAAGTAGAAAGAACTAGTCCCTACCCTCCATCGTTTGCTGTAGTAGCTGACTGATGCCACTCCCAAAAATGACATATTGGAACAGCCAGATTACAGAAGGCTTGAATTAAGAGACCAAGCAAGTTTTTAAGATAATGTAAAAAGCTAGATCTATTTATTGCCAATTAACCACTATCTCTCAGGGCATCTCTACACTTGCCATTTAAAGCGCAAAAAATCCCTACTCTTGCCAATGTCTTTTTGCAGTGAAACTCAGAAGGTTCACCACAAACAGAAAACCACCTCCCTGAGAGGCGTACAGCTTTACTGGTGATGCTTTTGCAGTGATGTGCAAGTGAAGACATGTTCTTCCTGTGTACAGAGCTTTTAGCCTCTGGAGGATATCCCAAAGTACTGAGGTGACCACTCTGGCCAGAAGCTCTGCTGCTCCAACTCTAGGTAAACAGACATCCATGCCACCCCATGGGAACTTTGAAACTCCCCTTCCTGTGTTCTGGGCAAGTGCTCACTTATCATCTGGCCAGGTAACAATGGTGGCTCCACAGAGCAAATGATCCCCTGCTTGGAGCAATGCTGAGCTACTGGAGCTGATCAGTGTTTGGGGAGAGGAGGCTGTGCGGGGACCCAGGATGCCCTGTGATCACTCCGTCTCCTTTTCCACAAGACCTATCCTCAAAATGGAGAGCACTGCACTGTCGGATAGCTGTCGTCACTGCACTGCTCTCATGGGTGATGGAAGTGCTGCGTATGTAAACAGGATCTGATGCCTGTGGAAGTAAGGGAGAACACAAACCAACTCTTTTTTTTTACCGATTCCCTATCACCAGTGAAACAGACAGTGCAAAAACTCTGCAAGCGTAGACATAGCCTCAGACACTAATATTGTACATTTAGCCTTGGAAGGATTGGGCAATTCCCATGGCAAGAGGGTGCAGGGCTGAAGCATTTTAGAGCATGTAGAAGTTCATCTTGGATCTGATCTGCCTCCAGTTTGATGTTATAAAACACTTGGCAATCCATTCCCCGTGACTAGCCAGGAGGCTCCCTGGCAGCCCAAGTTTGCCATGGCCCCTGCTGTAGCTGATACAGCATCTCTACAGCTCCAGGATGCCAACAGGCAGTATGCATTTGAAAAATATCAGTGAAACTTATCCAGATGCCCCTAGGCCATGTTGTATAGACATTTTAGTGCCATGAAGGACATATACAGTACCATGCTCTTTGGCAGCAGTTTCCCAGTTATACATGAATTATTTTATCCATTGGCTCAGAAAGTAGCTGATTTGTGCATGAATTTGTAGCAATTATGCAAGTACGTACCTATAAAAGTATGTACGTATCTTGGGTCTTAGCTTTCCAAAATTCACACCCATATATTCCAGATGCCAACATTTTCCTTGATTTCTAATCTGTGAAATTCAGATTAGAATGGGATATAAGGCAAAGAATATCTCAAAACCACCCCGGATCAAATTCCCGTTATGGACACCTGTGCAATGCGACTGAAATCACTGGGGTTACACATGTGCAAAAGAGAGGCAAAAGTGTCCCTCTACTTTCTTTGCCATAATGCAGAAAAGTTCACAGGCCTCTTTGCAAATGTAAAGGGCCTAAGGATGCTTCTGAGGCACCAAATATTGCTCTCTTTTGTTGTTGTTGTTGTTGTTGTTGTTTTAACTAACGATTGTTAAAACTTTTACGATCTCCTGACATTTTAAAAGTTATGAAAATAGGAGAAGAGTAGTAGCAGGAAGATTGCAGATGAACCCTACATGTTGACACATCATCTCATATCAACTAATTCTCCAAAGAAGTGGGTAGGTGATTGTGCACATTTACACTCCTGGAGTTTCCTTGATTTTATTCCAGTGGGTGGAACACACACTGTAGTTTTTTCTGAAATGCCCAGTAAGGCCTGATGTCACTAGGAAATTAAGTCGGCTTAACTACCTCGCTCAGGGGTGCGAAAAATCTACACACCCTGAACGGCATATTTAAACAGACCTAACCCCCCAGTGGAGACAGCACTAGATCAATGGAAGAATTCTTCTGTCAACCTAAAAAGAAAAGGAGTACTAAAAACTAAAAACTAAAATCTTCCTAAAAACACCACATGATCCATTGTCTACAGCCAAGCTCTACGATATAACCGCATTTCCTCCAACCCCTCAGACAGAGGCAAACACCTACAAGATCTCTGTCATGCATTCTTACAACTACAATACCCACCTGATGAAGTGAAGAAACAGATTGACAGAGCCAGAAGAGTATCCAGAAGTCACCTACTACAGGTCAGGCCCAACAAAGAAAAGAACAGAACGCCACTAGCCATCACCTTCAGCTCCCAACTAAAACTTCTCCAACGCATCATCAAGGATCTACAACCTATCCTGAAGGATGACCCATCACTCTCACAGATCTTCGGAGACAGGCCAGTCCTTGCTTACAAACAGCCCCCCAACCTGAAGCAAATACTCACCAGCAACCACACACCACACAACAGAACCACTAACCCAGGAACCTATCCTTGCAACAAAGCCCATTGCCAACTATGTCCACATATCTATTCAGGGGACACTATCATAGGGCCTAATCACATCAGCCACACTATCAGAGGCTCGTTCACCTGCGCATCTACCAATGTGATATATGCCATCATGTGCCAGCAATGCCCCTCTGCCATGTACATTGGTCAAACTGGACAGTCTCTACGTAAAAGAATAAATGGACACAAATCAGACGTCAAGAATTATAACATTCAAAAACCAGTTGGAGAACACTTCAGTCTCTCCGGTCACTCGATTACAGACCTTTGAGTGGCT
Source organism: Dermochelys coriacea (assembly GCF_009764565.3). Lineage (NCBI taxonomy): Eukaryota > Metazoa > Chordata > Testudines > Dermochelyidae > Dermochelys > Dermochelys coriacea. Next base: position 104,978,211 of record NC_050068.2, read on the forward strand.
ATCCTTCAACAAAAAAACTTCAAAAACAGACTCCAACGAGAGACTGCTGAATTGGAATTAATTTGCGAACTGGATACAATTAACTTAGGCTTGAATAGAGACCGGGAGTGGATGGGTCATTACACAAAGTAAAACTGTTTCCCCATGTTATTTCTCCCCCCCACATCACCCCCCACTGTTCCTCAGATGTTCTTGTTAACTGCTGGAAATGGCCCACCTTGATTATCACCATGAAAGGTTTTCCTCCTTTCCCCCCCCCCCTTCCTGCTGGTAATAGCTCATCTTAAGTGATCACTCTCCTTACAATGTGTATGATAAAACCCATTGTTTCATGTTCTCTGTATGTGTATATAAATCTCTCCACTGTATTTTCCACTGAATGCATCCGATGAAGTGAGCTGTAGCTCGTGAAAGCTTATGCTCAAATAAATTTGTTAGTCTCTAAGGTGCCACAAGTAGTCCTTTTCTTTTTGCGAATACAGACTAACATGGCTGCTAATCTGAAATCTGTCAACCTAAATACCACCTCTTGGGGAGCTGGATTACCTACACTGATGGGCATAGGTCAGGATAGGTAATGTCTACACTGAAGCTCTACAATGGTGCAGCTGTGCCCTGGTAGCATTTCCAATGTAGACCAGCCAAGTTAATCAATAATACTGACGGTCTTTATATATCTTATATATATTATATACTATGATCACAGCAATAATTATAAAATCAAAATCACAATTTTCCCAATCCTTTACTGAATAATTATGCAGTCTTATTGCTGTGACCTATCTTGTTGCGTCTGTCATTCCCACACAGAGACTGTCACATGTGAGAACTTCTACCTGATCCCAGCATCAGAAATGTTAGTTTGGTACTCTGCACCAGCCTGTAACCCCAAATGACTTCAATGCGGACCAAGATTTGCAAAATGATCTGATTTCAGTATCAAGATCATACATTTTAAGCTCTTTGGTACAGGAACCATTAGAACTGGGCAGAAAATGGACCAAATATTCATGAAAATTTCATCCCATTCCTTTTGTCCACATTTAAATTCTCAAGACAAAATTGCATAAAAATCTCAAATTTTAAAACTTTTCCAGAAATCATTTGTTTCCCTGACTCCTGTAAAGCACTCGGCACACTTTTTAATAAAAGACCTAGATTGTCTTGAATCTAACATTTAAAAGTGTGTGTGTGTGTGCGCGTGTGTGTGAGCATTAACATCAGTAATATTTAATGCCTATTTAAAAGAGCAAAGACATTTGAGAATTATGGGACTACTGTCCTTTACCAAGCACAAATAACCATGTAATAATGCTCTAAATACATGACTGTTGACAATGTAAGTACCATGTAACCCAAAAGTAATTATCTGCTTCTCTATATCTTTTAAAACAAAGCCTTATCCTACCATCTAAAAGTGTAAGTTACATGATAATTATTCCTTGAATTACTTGGTAACTGGAAGTGTAATTATCAAGTAATCTGCATGAAAATAATTAGGTATTTACATAGTCTTTGCAATGTAATTACAGAGGAGTTGATTGATTATACAGTGTGTGCCTTGTAACAGAAAGTGATACCGAAAAAACAGAAAATCAGTATAAAAATAGTTGTCAGTTGGAGTAAAATGAGTTAAACCTGGGAGGTGATTTCTCCATGTACGGAGGAGGGCATGATAGTTGGAGGAGAAGAACCACAGAAATAAAATAATCCAATAATCATGGCAGCCAATCAAATCAATATCCAGCATGGAAGAAGACCATGGAGTCATTCACCTCTCTGATTCAAAGTGTTCTAAGAAGGCAGTAGGAGTTGCTTTCATAATTCACAATTGCTTTTACATCATTTACTGCAGCACTAAACATTTTTATCTCACCTCCCCATCTCATTGTCCCACCTGCGTTCAGACATGCTTAGTAAGTAGGTAGGGACATATGGAGAAGAAGCAATTGAGTCAAGCTGATTATTTAACACAGTCGCTGTAGCTGACTTTTGCTCTAATTATATGTCAGTTGGTAAAATGAATGCTGTGTAGAATTTTTCTTGTTTTAATTTTAAATTATCTTCATTTTTTTTCAAATATGCTAATAGCAATAGTTCCCTTTTGTCATGGGCTTGTCAGCCCAGTAATTGACTTTGATCCCTCTTACACGTCTGTGCCTTCTGTTCTGGATGCACAGCTCCCGTCATAGTCAATTATCATACGGCAGATCATGCAACAATGGAAATTATTTCTTAAGTAGAAAGTCATTATTTGGTAATCGTTTGCATAAAAATAGCAGTACAGAGTGAATAGTTTGTGAATGCTCTAAGCATTGTATATAAATAGTCCTGAAGTAAATTATGAATGGAAAGTGCAAGAACACTGCTTATATACAAAGATAACAAAAAAACAGAAAGTTAAAGAGCATCATTTCATACCTGTGTTTGTCTCATTAAAAGGCTGGAAACATCATTTTAAAAAAATATATTAATATCTTAAACTCCATCCTCATTAAAGTTTTCTCTCTAGTTTGGATCTCCTTCAGGATTTTCATTTCAAACTTCATAGTTCATCCTTACTATGAGCCCAGTAGGATACTTATTTTTTCTCCATAGATTATAAAACCAAAAGGGACTATTTATGATCATCTAGTCTGATCTCATGCATAATACAGGCCATAAAATTTCAGTAAGTGATTCCTGCATCTAGACCAGTTGTATGTGAAGTAGAGGATATCTTTTAGATTATCATCTTTTATCTTATTTATCTATTTTCCATCCTCTTTTTGCTGATCCTTACTCAGGCAAATTCCCATTGACATTAAAGGGAGTTTGCTTCAATAAATATCAAGTAAAAATTGAACAGGGATCTCAGCATTTATTTTTATTCAGTGAAATATTTACTTAACAGCAACCACAAAGTCAACTTGTAAAATTCTTACTATATTACAGTATTTTTACCAAAGTCTGCATTATTGCAAAACAAACATTTCAGATGAAATACTTCGTTAAAACTTGCTGAACTCTTATTATAGGTAATTTGGGTGCAGTTTTGTTTAAACTTCTCCTTCCTTTACAAATCACTCTGGCCTAGACTTGTAATTCTTACTCAGATAAAAGTCCCATTGACTGAAGTATTCAGCTCCAATCTGAATTCTCTACAAGTTCATGTGTAATGATTTCCGTCACAGTTTGCCAGCAAAGAAAGAACTTGGAATTTTTATCAAATGCACAACCTTAAAGGAGCAACTCAATTAACGTTGCCAACTTTCTAATCACACCCAACCAAACATCCTAGCCCTGCCCCTTCCCTGAGGCCCTACCCCCTGCCCCACCCCTTCACCGTGGCCTGCTCTTCCCCACCCTCACTAACTTTCACTGGGCTGGGGCAGGGGGTTGGGGTGTGGGAGGGGATGAGGGCTCTAACTAGGGGTGCAGGCTCCAGGGTGGGGCCAGAAATGAGGGGTTCAGGGTATGGGAGGTACCTCTGGGATGGGGCAGGGAGTTGGGGTGTGGGAGGAGGCTGCTGGTTGAAGCAGGGTGTTGGGGTACAGGAGGGGTATGGGCTCTGGGCTGGGCATGCGGGCTTTGGGGTGGGAATGGGGATGAAGAGTTTGGGGTGTAGGAGGGAGCTCCGGGTTTGGGGGGGTTCAGGGCTGGGGCAGGGGGTTGGGGCTCAGTGTTGGGGCATGGGCTTACCTAGGGCAGCTCCCGGTCAGCGGTGCAGCAGGGCTAAAGCAGGCTCCCAGCCGGTCCTGGCACCGTGGTGCACCCCAGAAGCAGCCAGCAGCAGGTGCAGCTCCTAGGCAGTGGGGTCAGGAGCCTCCGCACGCTTCTCTCACTCACAGGCACCATCTCCCCAGCTCTCATTGCCTATGGTTCCAGGCCAATGGGAGTGTAGAGCCAGTGCTCGGGGCAGTGCACGGAGCCCAGTGGCACCCCCCTCTCCTCCGCTTAGAAGCCGGACCTGCTGGCCACTTCCGGGGCACAGCATGGTGCCAGGACAGGTAGGGACTATCCTGCCTTAGCCCCACTGCGCCACTGACTGGACATTTAACGCCCCGCTCAGCGGTGCTGACTGGAGGTGCCAGGGTCCCTTTTTGACCAGCATTCCAGTCGAAAACTGGATGACTGGCAACCCTAAACTCAGTTGGTTAGTACCATTATGAGCTGGGTGAAAATTGCTTATGGGTTGAATAAAAACCCCACTGAGATTGATAGGTGTTGACTTACCCTTCAGTTAACATAACTGGAAGCTTAAACCCTCATCTAAGATAAAAGGTTGCACATGAGCTTTTGGTTGAGGTTTGTTTTGGGTAGGTGGGCGTGTAGTGGGAAAGAGAGAACACACTGAAACAGGCAAAAAGCAAGAAAGATTACAGTGATCTGTGAGCACAGTGGGACCCTGGAAAAAGCTAGAGAGAGAGCCTTTGAGTCTGGTGGGGCTTGGGGCTGTAAGATAAGAAAGTGCTCCTTTTGTTCTTGGTTCTTTCTGCTTTCATAGACCTCGTACAGTCTTTGTAAATAAACAAGATTACATCAAAGAAAATACCAGATTCCATCAACTTCTGTTCTCTACTGGAACATTCCCAGGGCCCTGAACTTTGACAAGCTGCTTCTGTAGAAAGGGACAATTGTATTATTAGCAGGTGCTTATCCTTTATGCAGGCCACTTATTAGAGGAAGGCATGATCTCACACTTATATCAGCATGTTAAACACATTCACACTACATCAGAAGAAGTTCATTCTAAATGTCTGAGGTACACTGAACATGGAACCATTATTTCTTTCTCTAAGGCGATAGAGACCTGGGCTTTTAGTAAAGAGGTCTCAAGTTCTATTCCCACTGACAATCACGGAGGAAAGGTTGTTACCACGTCTATGTACCTGACCATTTTCTGCAAATTACATACCTAGAATGTTGATAGCAAATAAATGTGCCTGCAAAATTGTAAGTCCAAAAAGAGGCTGTGTTCAGAAGATCGTGCCCTTAAAACCAGTCTGTGAACTTATAAGAATTGATTGTAGAGAGCAGAGCTTCACTGAAAAACGTTTTCCCTTACACATTGTTTCTTTTAAAAATTTGGCTGGTGCTGTGCTGACCATGAAATAAAAGTGGTCTTTTCTTCCTTTCCCTTATTCTTCCCAACAAACCTTTCTAATCTGGGAGGGAATCTGTTCACCATTTGAAGTGGTCATGTAGCTCCCATAAGGATTTCTGGGAGGTAGATGCCCACATCAGGTAGATCTTGTTTCAAGTGATTTTTAAAAAGCATAAGGGTCAAATTCAGCTATCATGTCAATGTATGCAATCCTACTCAACTTGGTAAGGACTTTGTGTGTCATTGAGGGCATAATGGGGCCCAGAAATTTTAACTCACTGTAAAAGGTTTTCAGTACCCATAACACCTGCTTGTGAACCAAGATTTTGTGATTCTGTTTTGGAATTGAATTATGTCATTAAAAGAAACCTTAGACTGCAGGCCCATCAATGATAAATTTTTATAAAGCTTGTGTAAGTGTCAGACCAAAGCTTGAAAATAAACAAGGCACTGTCAAGGAGATAAAATCAGGCTATATGTTTTAAGACAGCCAGTGGCATCAAAGGAGTTAACCAAAAAAAAATTTTTTTTTTAATCCAATTGATAGCATGATAGGTGTTTCAGGCTCCAGACAGACCTGAAGTTTGTTCGGACAAGTTTAAACCATCAAATTCCATTCCTGCTAGACAGCTACTGGTGTTTAAAAAGGTATTCCCATTTGATTCAATTGATCTTTGTGATAAACAGTACATGCTCTAGGGCCATCCATAGGCCTTTTCTCCAGCATATACTAGTGGTCCCAAAAGCCCTTAAGGGCTCACACCATTCCATTTTTGTATTTAGCTTTCCACACTAAGCTTCAGAATTACTTTTATTATTTCAGTGAGAGTTGCAGCTATTACAGATAGGATCCCACAGTGCAAGTCCCTGCGCATTGCACATCAGGTAAAGCAGGTTTGTTGCACTCCAAGACAAGTGTGAATAGGGCTTCTCATGAGCACAAGTTAAGTTAAGCACAGGGTATGCAGCAGTAAATCGCAATCCCACTGTGTTCCTTCTCTTTTACAACAATGCAAGATATAAGAAAAGAATTAAGGTGTGACTGGAGGGTAGATGTGTCTGAGAAGACATGGCCTCATGTGTAGTTCTGAAATGAGGGTTTAGATAGTTGTAACTGGGGCATTTAGCGCACTGGATGAGATAGGCCACATGTTGTGATAAGCATATGTAGCACCATGAATCTAGAAAGGTGTGTTGTGGGGAGTGTTGATCATTGTAGCAGTGGGACACCTGCAGGTTTGGCATCCATTGTTCTGGCGGGGTCTGGTGCTGCTTTGAGTTGGTGTGTCCTGATCTGTGTGGAGCTTGCTCCTGGTGATGAAGAGCTTCAAGAGGTTGGGGGATTGTTTGAAGGCCAAAAGAGGGAGTCCTATTACAACCTGTGGTGTACCTCATCCAGTGCACTACATGCCCCAATTACAACTATGTGGGAGAAACCAGACAATCACTACACTTTGAATGAACTCACATAGAAAAACGATAGAAGGCAAATCATCCTATCACCTGTGGGTGAACACTTTTCACAAAGCAATAACTCTATGTCTGACCTATCAGTCCTCATCGTCAAAGAAAACTTGCACGACACTTTCAAAACATGAGCCTGGGGCTTAAATTCATATCTTTGCTAGACACTAAAAATCATGGATTGAACAGAGACACTGGATTTATGGTTTATTACAACAATCTGTAACCCACTAACCCCTCTTTTTGTCCTATGACTGCAGGGATGTAAACGTCCACTTCACCTTGAATGGTCATTTAGAATATGTGCGATCTACTTACGCTAAACTATCTGTTTGACCTTGAATTTAGCTGTGACACTCTGAGTACCTTTCCCAAACCTGAGGAAGAGCTCTGTGTAGCTCGAAAACTTGTCTCTCTCACCAACAGAAATTGGTCCAATAAAAGATATTATCTCACCCACATTGTTTCTCTAATACATGGGGTGTTATGGACCAAATTCAGCTTTGCTCTAAGTGGTGCAACTTCAAGTTGAGTTTCAAACTTCTTTGACATTGCAGCTACTTAAGGTATTTAATATTGCCCCAGTTCTCTAAAAAATCCTCTGTATATATTAACACAGTACAGCATCAAACAGATGAGAAAAGTTATTCACTCGATTGCACTTCAGTCTTTTATCTTCCCAGAAAACCATTCATTTTGGGGAAGGAGAATGGGCTGCTTTTGGTCCACAAACCCAGAAATTCTTTTGCTCACTCTTCCCTGCTTCTCCTTCAGACCTATATCTTACTCCAGTCCCATGAAGTGGACTTGGTTAAGAAGGGAGAGCCTATGCTGTGTCTCAGAATTAAAAAGAAAACCACTAAAGACCTCATGCTAAATCCAGATATTGTATACAGAAAAGGATACCCTACTTTAACATTGCTTCTCATATATAAATTCTATAAGAGTAAAACTTTAGCACAAAACATTTCCTGGGAATTAATAACTGCTTGGGCCTAGCACCTGGGGTGCAACAAAGAGTAATCTACTCCTCCCCGCCAATCATTTAGTCTTCAGGAAATACCCTACACCTCATTTATTATGGCTTAATTAAAGTCTCAGCGCTGCACTTCTCTGCAATGCATTAAACCTCAGGATGAGTAAAGTCTAAAAAAACAAGTGCGCTAACAAATAATAGGGAAAGTGTAAGAAGTGGCCAACATCTGATTTGAAACAGGGTGTGATGTCTAAACAGAAATCCCATTAAAAAAATCCCACCCACGTACAATGTCACTAACTGACTCTGCTGATACTTGTTAGTTTTGCAAGTGTTGGCTCCAAGTCCACTGATAATATGGAGTAAGTAATTTTGCATGGAGGGGGTGAGGCACAGACATTTCCAGCTGTATCCTTGAGTTGACAGATTTATGCAGATATTGCATTTTATTGCAATATTATTTTTATGACCTAGCCATACAATGCACAATGTTATTATTGCACGTAACAGGCTGGCAGTGTTCTCCTGTGAACCCACCCTGTTAGCAGGTGTTGATCCTGCTGGGAGATGCTAAGTGATGACTCACTGAAGCAGATGGGGCCCATTACCTCCACCCTGGGTATAAGGGAGGTGGGAGTAACTCCTTGGGAGAGAGTCTGGGCTCAACAGTTCTCAAGGAGGAACTTTTGGTAGGCCTAGGGAGGAAGCTTGACCTGGAATTTATTATGTTGATTGTAAACTTCTTTATAAATGAAACGAGTTGCTGGAAGAGAATAAGTTTTGATCATGGACAGATGTGGGCTGTATTGGAGGAGGCTGGGAAAGCCACTTGCTTACATGCCATATTGCAAACATGTTAGTTGCTGTGTGTGCTGTCACCTCTGCAGGAAAATAACAAATGCCAATGAAAAGTGCGCGTATCAGAACCTGTTATTTGTCCAAAATCTTTAGTTTAATTTGTAGCGTTTGCAATTAAAAAGTCATCAGTTACCATGACCTGCTTTTGTTACAATTACTTCATATTATAAGTGCAAGAGTAACTGATATGTGTGGTAGTTAATTTTAGCAAATGCTGATTTTTTTAATGCTGATCTCACTGTGTTACAGTAATTTATTCAAACCTTTTATATTTTTCCTCTATAAACTGAGATTATGTGACTAGAATAATATGCTTCTAAAAGCACTACAGATCTGCCCCCTTCTTTTAACAGTGCAATACTATCTTGTTATACATTGTCATTAAACACTATACTAGCCATCCTCAGAAATTATCTTGAAGTCCATATACAGACCTGCCCAAACTCTTAGTCATTTTAATTAGAGCTAAACATACATAACTCCTGTAAGACTAGCTGTTCTTTTTATTGATTGAAAATGTCTTGATTGACTTGGACTGACTTATGTTTTAACTTCCTGTCCTTTTTTCCCAGACCTTGCATTATTCATTCCTCCTGACTGCATCTCTGACCCTGTCTCAATTTCATGTTGCCTGCCTTCATCAGTCACACCATCCAGTTCGTCTCCTTCCTTCATGAATAGCCCCATGCTTTTCCCCACGTTCTCAGCAAAGCTTGGATCTCTCTTCTCAAATCTGGTTAACCAGACACCTCTCTAACTTCACTTAAATCTGTTTCCAAAACTCACTTCTTCTATGAAACATAAGAGAAGCATGGATGGAGGAAGGATAATTATAATCATTAAAAGATATACAAATAAAAAACAGAAAAAGGAGTGTGGGGTGACTTTAGGAAGAATTCATCCAATCTTACTATTGTCACCCTCATATTTCCTTTCCCCTCCATCTTTCTTGTCTGCATATGCCTTCTACTTGTATGACAATGTCTGATGTGGTTTGTATGTGTGTGGTGGGAGGAGTCACCTAGCACACCTCTGGTCTATCAAAAATAGCGAATAAAGAGCAGGTGGTAAGAAGGGAGTTCCATGCATGCATCTATAAGTTGCAGTCAGGATTCCAGATAACACTGCTTGGGGGATGCTCTGAATCAGTACCCCCACAGCTATGCTCATTGCCAGGCATACCATTGCACATTCATAGATTCCAAGGCCAGAAGAGACCTCTGATCATCTAATCTAATCTCCTAGGCCATAAAACTTTCCCCAAAATAAATCGTAGGGCAGATCTTTTAGACAAACATCCAATCTTGATTTAAAAATTGTTATTGGTGGAGAATCCACCATGACCCTTGGTAAGTTGTTCCAAGTTACTCTCACTGTTAAAAAAAATAAAAATCATGCCTTATTTGCACTCTGAATTTGTGTAGCTTCAACTTCCTGCCATTGGATCATTTTATATCTTTCTCTGCTAGACTGAAGAGCACTGTTCCCTCTAAGCTGAGCGCATGTGCACGCGCACACAGATCCTAAACCCCACGCACACGGCAAAACACCACATGCACAAAAATTTGCACAGAAGCACAATTTGCACAGAAGCAATTTTTTGTGCACATGGCCTGTCAAAAATTACAGGAAATATTGCTGAAGAGCCCATTTGTTCCCCATGTAGCTCCTACAGATACCCCTTTACCTTCTCTTTGTTAAGCTAAATAGATAGAGCTCTTTGAGTTTATTGTTATAAAGCATGTTTTCCAATTGTTTAATCATTCTGATAGGCTGAAGCCTCTCCAATTTATCAACATCCTTCCTGAATTGTGGGAACCAGAACTGGACACAGTTTTGACCAGCAATCACATTTTGGGGGATGCACTGGCTTGTTCAGGACTTAGAGGCAGTACAGACACTTTCTACTGCCATAGAATGAATCCATTAGAGCTGGTCAAAAATCAGGGACATTTTTCCAGGGTTTAGTTTGGTTTGGTTTTGTGGAGGAGAAAACAAACTTTAAATGTTGAAAAATATCTCCCAGCTCTAGAGCTGGCTGGAAAATTGAATGGATTTCCTGGGTTGAAATGAAAAATGTCAATGAAAAAAATTGTTGAAATGTAAGAATTTGGAAAACTTCACCCAGCACTAGAATCAATCGTAAAGTGCTGTGCAAATTACATAGCACTATGAGAATAACAATGATAGTTCTGCATAGCACAAACTCAGACAAGAACAGCATCATGTAGACTATGTCTACACTACACAACTTTTAGCAACACAGCTGTGCCACAAGCACCGTGCTGCTAAAAGGCGAGCAGTGTAGCTGCGGTTTGTCAGCAGGAGAGAGCTCTCCCACCAACAAAGCACTGTTCACACCGACTCTTTTTGTCAGTAAAACTTTTGTCATTGGGGGAAGGTTTTGCGGCCCTGAACAACAAAAGTTTTACCAAAGAAAGTCCAGTGTAGACAAAGTCTTAGTCATGAATCAATACTATGTAATGTATTTATTTCAATTTATAACCAATTTTTTAAAAAGCCATTCATCCTGGGTTTTAATAGAATCAAAAGTACAATGACATAAAATTTACACCAACAGCATTGGCCCAGCCCAAATTCAGCAAATAAGGACCTGGTCAGGAATTTTTTGATTAATCTTTTTGAGCTATAATGTACTGGATATTTAGTAATGTAATGCACATGCATACTTAGGGGGTAGTGCAGAGGCAAAGTGCAGGGAGACGGGCACTTCCTGAGAGATGTTAAGAACCTTATTAATTTCAATGGGAGTCGATAGTACTGAGCACATTCCAGGATGCATTCAACACCTTGCAGGATTTAATCTCTCTTATGCAGCAGTGTACTTAGTCTATTAAGTATAGCATGTTATTTTATCAATGAAATGTATTCTATTAACTAACTTATTTCTTTAGTAAATAGTGTACATATTCCTTCATAAATATGCCCTAAAGCCTCCTTATACCTACTTTTATATCTTATACCACATCCAGTGGTATGGATTTGTCAGGATGAACACCTTACAGCAGAATTTTCAATCATTTTTAATCATGAGCTCTGTTAATCCTAAATATAAATAGTAAGGCAATAAATAAAATAACTAAATCAAACCCCAATCCTTGGATGATATTCTTGTCATCTAGAAATTAATTACAAATTTAAAAGTTTTACTATATTGCATTATGAAAACCTGCTTAGTATGTAGTTAGGGCATTTTGTCAGAGTCTGTAGAGAAAAATCATTTTACATAGCATTAAAAAAATCACAATGGATCCTAAATATATATTCATACAAGATACTTCACACGTTCTTAAGCAGAAACAAGATGCTTAGAAAGTATGCCACTGGAAGAAAAAAAAGTGCAGAATATTTGCAAATGTTGCAGTTTTCCTAGAATACAATATACCTGAATATGCTGGGGGTCTTAAGTTTAGTTCTCCTCTGAGGTGCCAGACTGACAGCCTTGGAGAGAGACTGAAAATATCAGTTCATCTGGAATAAGTAAAGCATAAAAAGCACTTCCAGTCTCCCCACATTACCCTGCCAAAGTTGTTAAAATCATGGGCCACTTCTAAAGGTGAAGTAGTAGATCAGTCTCTATCCCTATTCACTTTTTTTCCTAGCTATCTACTTTATCTCTCCCCCATCACCATGGTCTTCAATTACACACAAGTCTTTTGCAGGATAAGGGCCAAAATTTGTAGGATGAGGACTGCCCTAATGAAATCCTGAAAAATATCAGTACATAAGGCAGGGGTGGCCAACCTGAGCCAGAGAAGGAGACAGAATTTACCAATGTACATTGCCAAAGAGCCACAGTAATACACCAGCAGCCCCCAAGTCAGCTCCCACTGCCCTGCTCCCAGCACCTCCCACCAACTGTCAGCCCCACCAATCAGTGCCTCCCCCACCCTCCCTGCAACTGTTTTGTGGCATGCAGGAGGCTTGGGGGGGGGGGAGGAGCGAAGGCATGGCAGGCTCAGGGGAAGGGGCAGGAAGGGGTAGAGTGGGGGCAGGGCCTGTGGCAGAGCCAGGGGTTGAGCAATGAGCACCCCTCAGCACACTGGAAAGTTGACACCTGGTAGCTCCAGCCCCGGAGTCAGTGCTTATACAAGAAGCCGCATATTAACGTCTGAAGAGCCACATGCAGCTCCAGAGCCACAGGTTGGCCACCCCTGACATAAGGTATGAAATTAAATATTTTACCCAAACTAATTGTGGCACTAATCAGGAGGAATGTTATGTGTGTGCGAGTTTTCCTTACCTAAAAGAAAGCCATGAAGCGGATCCTTCATCTTTTCTGACTTAACTCAGACAAAATTTCACTTTCTGACCCAGTCATATTTTTTCTTATATGGTGTGCCTTTCTATGGAACGTTAAGAGGATAGGAACATCCTAGAATTTCTAAATATTCAAGAAGATGATGATCAAAGAATCATATGTATTAGTGTTCAACAAATCAATATTCAACAAATCAACCAGGCATTTTGTAAAGGAAACATTTAAGAACACCTAGGATGACATAATATATTTGACTCTACCACTTTTGGTATTACGAGACGGAAGCACCCTGGAAGATAATGCCGCCTGAGGATCAAATAAACTTCTCTGAAATCAAGATTACAGAAGAAAACACACAATCCCCCTATACAAAAGGAAAAGCAATAAAGAAGGTGCACAACACCAGCTGGTACATCTGCTTGTTCAGTGCCTCTTGATGATGGTAAAGGGCAAGAAGACACTTTATACTCATTCATTCTGCATGATTGTGCATGACCTAGAGGACAGAAGTGTTTAAGTACAGAAGATAGTTCACTTTGCTTTTAGCCGCACTTGGGCAATAGGTAAAAACAGAAGCACAAAACGGTGTGTAATCATCATTGCTCAGAGCCTGAAAATTCCTTGAAAGACAGTTGGAACAATCTGTGTATTTCCAATTAATGGTCAATCATTTGAAGGCATTCTACAAGTCCTCCCGTGGATGTCTTAACAAGCTCAGTTAAGAGTTCCTGACATCATTCGTATTTGCTGCCTTAGTGTTATTGACCATTCCTGTTTTTTCAAGGATTAACCTTATTTCAGTGAAATGAATGCTTAGAGAGCATTAAAGGGGTGCAAAAATCTGGCCGGGCCAGAATAACATCATCCCATTGCCACATTGCACTGCAATGTTTTGTTGCAAAGTGACATCCATAGGAGGACACACTTTAAAAAAGCATCATTAGGCAATGGGGTGGAAGTCTGTTTATTTCCCTGAGTTGTTCAAGCTCTACATACAAGGAAAATTGATAATTTTGGTTCCTGAATGAGGTTTATGCTCCATTGAAGCCAAACTGTGAAAGTTTATCAAAATGGGCTACATTTTCAAAAAGATGCATGGCGATTTACCTGTGTTTTTTCTCAAGTATTATGTCAGAAGTATGGCCTGCATCTGTCTTTTTAACAGAACAAAATCTATGTAAAGGGAAGAAGTAAAAAGACAATCAATACTTTTTGTCTTGTACATTAAAGTCAGAGTCCACTCAGTCTGCATGAATCCAACCTGCACAAGGGCTATGGAGGGTAGGAATCACTGCTCAAGAAGAGGAATGTAATTTGACCTATGTGGGTAGGGGGGTTTGTTTCTTTTAATCATTCAAGTCTTTTATGAGTAATCTGTAGTTAAAATAACTGTTAATTAAGGAGAACTAACAACAACATGCTAGAGAGGCACATTATAGGCTACTCATTACAGGATTCTAGGTAGGGGATGTGTCATTTTGGCATGCATCCTGACAATCTTGTTAGGTATATTATAGTCTGCAGTAAGGCAAATGTCCTTGTTGTGAATCCTGGTAATAGGAAATTTTGTTATTAAATTGAATCTACTCTAATTTTTTGCCTCGCTTCGCCAGTCTTATAACAGCAATTATAGAAAATATATTTCAAATAGTAGTATGTTCACATAAACCTGTGACTTTAATATTGCCAAAGAGCCTATAATAAACTTTCCTGATTTTTTTTTAATTTAGCATGATCAGAAGGATTTTTAAGGATAAATTCTAAGATTTAAAAAAGGTAGAGCTTAAAGGTAGGCTTCTATGTCCTCATTAAGACTCCTAAAAAAGTAGGATGATTTTCAAAAGTGCTGACCATTTCTCGACTCCCACTAAGCTACTGGCTGTAAAGCAATTTTGAAAATCAGCTTGCTTGTATGAGAGTCTAAGGCCCTGATCTTTCAAAGATTCATGTGTTTAACATTACACATATGAGCATTCCCATTGACTTCAGTGCAGGACTGGGGGTTTTAATCAGGATTTTGGGGCCTAATTTTAAACACCTATTTTTGAAAAAATTGGTCAAAACATTTTTAGGCATATTTTATCATCAGTTGACTTTAACATTCTATCTCCTTTTATATTGACATTATAGCTGAGAAATCAAAATTTGTTTGTTCTGAGTTTCTCAGTATAAATCTAGACCACTAAAACCAGATTGGCTTGTTATGTGCCAGACCTACAGATTGGCCAAAAATAGAAAAAAATAACAGGTTTTAATTTTAAAAAATTGAAAGACATTTGTCATATATATTTGACTAAATATGCACATATATATTCACCCTGATCAATAAATTGAACAAATAATGAAAAAAATTCAAACAGCATACTGAAACAATTGTGAAATTTGGCAAATAAATTATTTGATTAATATTATTTGAGCAAATATAGCCAGACCTGATCCCAGTTGTAATGTTATATTAGAATGTATTTAGTGCACATTTTTTGATTTCATAAAAATTTAGTACACAAAACTGACATTTTAGCTGCTGTTAACTGGAATGGTTTTTCAAATGCACAGTACCGTGACTGATATAATGGTACTGACCATGCTTTCATTTACACCAAAATAACTCCATTGGAATGTGTGCCACTTCAAAGTCGGTCTGAAAGAAATCAGAATCAGGCCTGCTAATGTTTACCACAGTAGCAGCTGTTACTACTCACAATCAGACCAATTTGCAACACATGCTTTCACTAACATGCAAGCTAAGCCAAGGTGGAACACAAGAGGGTGGATATAATTATCCCACCCACTTGCCCACAACTTCCTCAGAAAATCGCACATTATGATTTCAAGAACAGACTAATATTGTGTGAGTAAATAAAGTCCACATTTGCTGTGTTCATCTGCTATATCATGCTCTTTTCTTCAGCATGATCAAAATACTGGCAAGTAAAAAAGATTTGATGTTTCAGTCAGCACTACTATGGCTCTAAAGCAAGCACAGAACTTTCTGGAAATAAGAATCTGTGAGATTCATTATTGTCCCATTTCAGCACAGCATTAATCATGTGCTCAACTCCTTTTTCAATAAGGATGTACTGTTAAATCATGGTCTCAATGAGCTAAGAAGGTTACTAAGGCCTGGTCTACACTACGGGAGCGGATCGACCTAAGATACGCAACTTCAGCTATGAGAATAGCGTAGCTGAAGTCGACATAATTTAGGTCGACTTACCTCATGTTCTCATGGCGCGGGGTCAACTGCTGTGACTCCCCCATCAACTGCGCTTCCGCCTCTCATCGTGGTGACATACAGGAGTCGACGGCAGAGCAATCGGGGATCAATTTATTGCGTCTACACTAGATACTGATAGATACACTGATAGATCGATCACTACCCGCCGATCTGGGGGATAGTGTAGATGTACCCTAAAAGTAACCCAGGGGTACTGAAACTAGAGGTGCTGGGGATGCGGGAGAACCCTTGGCTAGAAGTGATTTCCATCACAATCACATACAGGGTTTACATCTTGGTTCAATAGCTCTCAGCGTCCCCACTGTACAAATTCTTCCAGCACCCGTTGGAGTAACCTCAACACTTCTCATTATAAAGTTCTATCTTGCTAAAAAATTGCCTATTAATGGACTGAAGTAAATATTTAAGAGCCTACCAAAAAGATAAGATTTTTCTATAGCTGTGAAAAACAAAAATTTTAAAATTATTCTAACTGTATATATTATTTATTTAGATTTCATATGCAAAAATGTGCCCATACACAAGCTCTATGCACTCTGACAACTAATTAAACTGTTAGTCCATATAGGACTAGCATAACACCAAAAAGGAAATTACTTTACTAGCCAATAAATCGAAGTTGTGGAACACCATCTTTCCCTTTCAACCTCATACATGACTTTTGCTGCCAGCTCTGAAAGTCAGCTATGTTGTACTAAGAGGGAGGATAGGTTACATATACTACAATATATAAAATATTATTAAATATTTGCATTGTAGTAGCACCTCGAGACCACAGCTAGGGATGAGGCATCAGTTATTTTACTCACTATATACACATAACAAAAACACAATGCTTATTATCTATAGTCCTGCAAAGACTTATATATGTGTGTCACTTGAAATCAGTGGAACTATTTACAGTGGGTAACATTAAGCAAATGCATAAAACTTTGCAGGATTGAGGCCTATATTTATTATATATAATACACATATATGTCTATACACACATGCCACATTTTTTCCAATGTCATTTTTCAGTTGACCAGTTTACATTTTGCCAAGCCATGTAACTTTGACTGCAATCGCACAATAGAGAAAAGAACAATGCTAAACTGTTTATTCTAACACTGCTAAAAATGACCTAAATGTTTGCAATCAGAATATGAAATTGCCATTGGGGAATAGTTACTTAATAATGGACTATTGCCCCAATGAAGTCTTAATCAGTTCAGTATCCATTTCATGTGGGACCATAAAACCCACAATATACATGACCTCCAAGGTTAGTTTATGTTGGATTATAACTTGCTTCTCTAGAGACTGAGATAGTTAAGAGAAATTACTATTGACAATTAATCACTTTAAAGAGTTTTCCAAAATGCATTCAATGTATAATGTACAGCTATATGCTGAATTACAAAAAAATATAGATGGGGACCTGTATATTTCCATAAATATATAGTTTTCAAAAAAGTGCTACATAATTCCCACCCAAAAAATTTATCTTACTGAAATTTAAAGAAAATAACCCCAAGTACAGTCATATTATAGGCATTCCCTAGGGACTAGTGCACTAGTGCATAGACCTAGGGACTAGTGCACACTCCAGTAAAACGGTTTTATGAACATTTAATTTATTTAATTTTGAAAGGATTAGAAGGAGAAATGTTAGTATGACTGACTGCAATCCACATTCCACAGTACTACCCCCACTACCATTTCTCATTCCAAGAAAATGGGAATGCCTGATACGGTCAGCATGTTTGTGACTTGTGGTTGCTCAGGAAAGATGATGAATAAATTTGAGGTTTTTCAGCTAACTAGCTACTTAAAAAAGAAGCTGTAAGCCAAAACCGCTCTGAATCATGTCAGCTAGTAAATCCCTGTCTCCAAGTCCACCATCTTAACTGGAAAGAAATGATTATTCTTAATTATCATACAAATTTATGTGTTAGCCTGCATGTATTATGGAGACAAGGTACTAAATTAGAAAGTGTAGGGGGAACTTTCAAAACACAGTTTCGTGTATTAAGCAGGTCTCACAGAGTAACCCTTTGCACACCGCTCACTATAATATATAGATATATCGCTAGTCAGAAAGTAAGATAGTTTTATGGTTAAGTCACTGGACTAGGAAGCAGTAGTACAGCATTCACTTCTTCACTCTGCCACAGATTTCCTTTTCCTCCTGCAGAAAGTTATTTTCTCTGTTCTCCATTTATAAATAGGGATAACATTATTTCCTTTCTCCCACTCCTTGCCTATTTTGTTTCTTTAGACTATAAATTCTTCAGAAGAGCAACTGTCACTTACAATGAGTCTGTACAGAGCCTAGCAAAATGGAACCCATGTTAGGGCATCTATTTGCTATGATAATATAAATAATGATAATATCTCCTAAGGCTACATATAATTAGAATAAAAGATTTTTCTGTTGCATCCCAATATTAATATTTGTTTTTATATAAGCGCCAGGCTTTTTTCTGTGAATTTAAGAGTCTGTCATTTGGGACAATTGTACCACTGAAGAGTTTGTCATGATTCATGATGGGAAAGAAAGAAAGAAAGAAAGAAAGAAAGAAAGAAAGAAAGAAAGAAAGAAAGAAAGAAAGAAAGAAAGAAAGAACCTACTACCAACAACAATAATAAAATTATCTACTACCTCTGTGTAAATCAGAGCTGGCATTTTAACCACAGGATGCTGGCTTTTCTATGTAACATCCATTTAAGTTGGCATCTGACAACCTTCAGTGTTGCAGCAGCAGAAACATGCCAGCACTATCTCTATTCAGGAGGACAGTGTAAAATAAAACAAAAATCAGATTACCCTGGTTTTACTACGTGGGAGGAACTGCTGTTTAAAAGGCATTTAAATAATGTCACTATGTTTCTTAACAAGATTATCTAAAAAAAAATGGTTGAAAAAACTAGCTCTCCCACCACTATCACCCCCTCAACCCTTTTTGTACTCTTGGTTTGAAATCTTCTTCATTTTATATCTCTAGCCTGAAAGAGTGAGGTGGGCGGCCATGTGTGACTGGGCTGACTGGTCACTTGTGGACATCATGTGATGACCTAAACACAGGTTGAGATGAGGATCTAGCGCCAAGGTTTAAAACACCACACCCCTTTGTTGCAAAGTCAGTGGTATAAATTTAACCCTTCACTGCGAAGGGTGAACAAGGATGGGGAAGGCAAAAAAACACAAGAAAACCAGCTAAAGCTGCTTGTAGCATCCAGAGCTATACTTCATTTTTATTTTTAATTTCAAACCGATTAACCAACTTTTTTGTATACATATATCCCCTTTCCCAGAAGTCTGCTGTATATCCAAATATAGTCAAGAGGTTAACAAATTGGCTATGGAACTGCAAAATATCAGGGCTCCTGCAGGGAGCAGCATATTCTATGGGCACAGAACTATAAACTAATTTGTCATCAAATTCTCTTACCCTTTTTGCAAAAGTTGACACTCAAGTGCTGCAGAATTTCATGGGCCATAACTGTGCATTAACAGTTCACCAAAGCAAATATATCTGTGTGTATGTGCATGCTGTAGGTTGATGGTAAAAAAGGGCATTTTGAGCAGCTGTAATTTAGATACCAACATTATTTTCATGAAAAGAAAAGGAGTACTTGTGGCACCTTAGAGACTAACAAATTTATTTGAGCATAAGCTTTTGTGAGCTACAGCTCACTTCAGTGGATGCAAATGAGCTGTAGCTCACGAAAGCTTATGCTCAAATGAATTTGTTAGTCTCTAAGGTGCCACTTGTACTCCTTTTCTTTTTGCAAATACAGACTACTAACACGGCTGCTACTCTGAAACCTGTCATTATTTTCATGGAGACTTTTATTCATGTTAGTTTCAAATTCTAGAAGAGATATTGCTTATCTTTAAATGTTTGTCTTTATAAAAATGTATCCACTCTATTTAAAAATATGGATGCTGTAATTTAGACTTTTAATTAAATGAATTAGCTTTTTGACATTTTCTTGGAAAAAGATATTCCCTGTGTGGTTTGTTTTTTCACTCACAATTAAACATTAGCACCATGTAAGTATTTTAGTAAGGAAAATGTGATTTACAACCACGTACCAAGTTCTGAAGACACTCCGACAAGTCAGTTGTTAACCTCAAAGATTATTTGCTTTTGTGAGGGACAGAAGAGAAACTGAATCTGAATTTTTTGCTCCCAATGATAAACAACAAATGCAAAGAGTTATAGTACTCAGAGCAAAACTTTTTTAACCTCCAAGATGTCATTAACTCTGGTCACTTATGTAATTACTTATAATGTTGCCATTCAGTTCACTAACTACACTCCAGATCTTGCCCATACCTGGATATGCCTTAACACTGCTTTCATGTTTCGACTGAAAATGTTCCATTGGCACATTCCTGTTGCTTGAAGTTGTCAGAGGAGAAAGTTAACTCTGTCACTAAACAAAGACCTTTTCATAATTTCCTAAGCTTTTGCTGAGTGATCTATGCATATTTAACATTAAACAAAACTACAGGGACTGTATCATCATTGTGTAAGTCTCATGGAATCACACTCTACATAATGATGGGTGACAAAAAAAAAGCTATCAACAAAAAGACAACTGAGTTTTTTTCCTCACTGCCTCTATCATTTTTCATGTTGACTGTTACAATGTAGCTATTGTCATGTTCCTGCAGTGCCCCAACTACAAACCTTTATACTTTAGATAAAAGGATGCTGTCAGCTCCCTTTTGTATTGTAATTTTACCCCCTTTTTTTCATACCAGCCTCCTAGAAGTTTAGAAAATAGTTCTTTCTACTTATATGTGTCTTTTCCCCCAAGCTGTATGTACTTATTATGATTGAAATGGCTCTTTTAATTTGACTTGTCTGTGTGTCTTAAAATTGTTTGTTGCTTCCTGACAGCAGAACCAGCAGAAGGAGCACAAGAGCAGGACATAATGTTGTTTTATAGGTCTTCCAAAAATGATACTGAACGTTTTTTAGAAAATTCACAGCTCCATATTTGGTGATTTAGATAAAAATTTAAATGTGATTTTAAATGTATATTTAAAACCCAAAGGAAATACTACTCTAGCCTCCAAATATTTTAAAGCAGACAAGGTGGAACTTATCCTACTTGGCAGCAAAGCTTGGGGGTGAGGGGGGAAGTGACCCTGCAGAAAAGTTTGCCGAACACATTTTTTTTCTCATTTTCATTGAACTTTTCCACTGAGAAATCAAAAACCCCAAAATATTTCCATCAAAAAGTGCAATAATATTGAGGAAAGTAGACTCTTTCTAAAAAAAAAAAAAAGCATTTAGTAGTAAAACCCATTATCAGTTAAAAAGAGTCAAGACAACAAATTTTCAACCACCCTACTTGACGTAGCCTCTTAAAACATTTTTAGAAATCTGTCTTAATTTAAAGAAACCAAAAAAACCTTCTTATTACAATATCATTAATTTAGAGTAGTGACTCTATAGTTTAGGATGTTATGGTCACTTCTCTTTATATCTCTCTCTCGCTCATTCCTTTCTCCCTCAAATCTCTAATTTTGCATGCTTGGTGTCAAACCAAAGGTGACTGTTTTTTGAATGACTGAAGAAAATCCACATAGACATTTTTAGTTAAACTTGTGAGCCCACAGTGTGTGCATGAGATTGAAAGGAAAGTTTCTATCCCTCTTCTTTCTATCCCAGTACTAATCTGCACATTGTCTGAGAGCAGTGAGTGAGCATGTTGGGAAAGAGAAGTAGCAAGGTCAAATAGCCCTTTGCTTATAGCACATAAACTGGATGGGGATCTTATACACACAACAGGATTGAGGCAGAATGAATCAGCTTTCCTGCCCAATAATGAAAGGTACAATCAGAATAGTGGAAAGAAAAGGTCTCTAATTTTCTGGAAGAAGAGAAGACTCCTGTGGCCAAGCTTAGCAAAGTGTGGTTTTCTGCTTCATACTTGCCAACCATGAAATATAGGAATACCCCGAGTGCAGAAGTGGAAATTTACTTTAAAAAAAATGTCCTGCAAAAAATAGTGTGCATCACCTTGTGTTAAAGAAGCAATCCTGTCTCATTTCTTCTTACCTTCAGGAACCTACTACACAAGTCCACTCCTTCTTACATCCCATATCTCATTATTTTCTACTTCCTCTTTGTTCCCTTCTGTAGTCCCAAACCTCCCCCTAACCGCTACACTCTAGTCTTTATGCCCCCTTCTCTGCTGCCACTAAGTTCCTATGGTGGAAATCCTTGGCCCTATGAAGGCAACAGCAACACTCCCATTGATTTCAACAGGGTCAGGCTTCACCTCGGTCTACTCTCCCTTCTCCCTCCCTTTTCATCTGCCAGGTGACATCCTAGCCTTCTTTCAAATCCCTTCTGAGAACACAATTCTTAGGCATGAATCTTTTGTGCAATGAATGCTTCTGATTCCTGCCTCACCTGAAATACAAAGCAGCACCCATTGAACTAAAGAAGCTTAATCTAGTTAGATGAAGCATAGAACTGGGGAATTAAAACACAGGCTCTCTTCCTGGTTCTGCCACTGACTTGATTTGTGACATTAAGTAAATCGTTTAACTCTTCGGTGCTTAAGTTTCCCACTCTGTAAAATTATTATTGCATGCCTCAAAAGGGAATAGCCAGGTTTGTGTCATTAATGTTATTAAAGGGCTCTTTGGGGCTGTTGCCACATCAGCAGTCTGCTTCATAAAAATTATCCTAGATCCTGGGAAGGTGCAAGGCCACATTACTCAGTGGGGAGGTATGATGAAATGTGGAAGCTTGCCCCATCTGTATGCATGCTATCTCCCCTCCCCACCCCCCACACTCCCTGTCTATCGGTTTGCCCCCTCTTACAGAGACAGCATTTACTTAAGAAAAAAATAATTACAGAAATTAAAGATGTGTTATTATTAAACACAATAAATACATTATTTGAATGCAACTGAAACTAAAGGGAGCAAGGGGAGAAAGAAAACATTTTTTTAGCATGGAGAAAAATTAAATCAATTTTCACAATCCTAAATTTTGCATTACAAATAATCAAAATGGGAAAAAATAAAAGTGATAAAAAGTAGTAGACTGTATTTTTAACTACCATGGTACAAACAGTTGACATTGTGTCATGCCACTAGATTAGAGATTAAAATATAACTACATATGGGTTTTGAATATATAGTGCAATTATTTAATACTGGGTAATTAGTTTACCAAAATCTAAGGCATCTCCTTTGAAACAAAGTTATCAAAATTCCATATAAAGCTAGAAACTGGTCAAATTCATAGATTCATAGATACTAAGGTCAGAAGGGACCATTCTGATCATTTAGTCTGACCTCCTGCACAGTGCAGGCCACAGAATCTCACCCACCCACTCCTATGAAAAACCTCACCCATGTCTGAGCTATTGAAGTCCTTAAATCATGGTTTAAAGACTTCAAGGAGCAGAGAAGCCTCCCTCAAGTCAACTATGCCCCATGCTACAGAGGAAGGCGAAAAACCTCCAGGGCCTCTCCAATCTGCCCTGGAGGAAAATTCCTTCCTGACCCCAAATATGGCAATCAGCTAAACCCTGAGCGTATGGGCAAGATTCACCAGCCAGATACTACAGAAAATTCTTTCCTGGGTAACTCAGATCCCATCCATCTAATATCCCATCTCAGGAGATTTGGCCTATTTACCCTGAATATTTAAAGATCAATTATTTACCAAAATCCCATTATCCCATCATACCATCTCCTCCATAAACTTATCAAGTAGAATCTTAAAACCAGATAGATCTTTTGCCCCCACTGCTTCCCTTGGAAGGCTATTCCAAAACTTCACTCCTCTGATGGTTAAAAACCTTCGTCTGATTTCAAGTCTAAACTTCCTGGTGGCCAGTTTATACCCATTTGTTCTTGTGTCCACATTGGTGCTGAGCTGAAATAATTCCTCTCCCTCTCCTGTATTTATCCCTCTGATATATTTATAGAGAGCAATCATATCTCCCCTCAACCTTCTTTTAGTTAGGCTAAACAAGCCAAGCTCCTTAAGTCTCCTTTCATAAGACAAGTTTTCCATTCCTCGGATCATCCTAGTAGCCCTTCTCTGTACCTGCTCCAGTTTGAATTCAAATTCCTAGGTACTGGTTTTGGTCTCATGGACTACTAGTTCATATACATGTATTTCAGCTGCAGAAATCTGATGGAGAATTAAATAAATGATTATGATCTCATTATATATAAATCAATTCCATTCTTTATTAGAATTTTTTCACAAAGAGTATTAGATAATTAGGCTGCTCTATAGTAACTCATGCATATCAAATATCTCAGCCAAGAAGGTTAATTGAAGCTCCCTCTTCATCAGTGTAAATGTCTTCAAACTGCTTTGACTGGGTCAAGTTGAAACAAAAAGGTACACTCTAATAAGTGCTCCGAACAAATTAATGGCAGAAAAACAGTAACGGGAATAATATATTTCTTTGCATATTTATGGGTTTTTAAAAGAATATTACACTAATAATTCTTCTTGGAACTTGTTGCTTTACACCAAGTACCATGTTTCAAAATGTAAAACACAGTGTGTGTGTGTGTGTGTGTGTGTGTGTGTGAGAGAGAGAAAAGAACTTTGGCCCGGTCTACACTTAAAACTTAGGTCGACCTAACTGCATCACACAGGGCTGTGAAAAATGCTGTGCCCTATGCAACGTACTTAGGTCATTCTAATCCCCACTGCAGATGCAGTCACATCGACAGAAGAATTCTTCCATTGATTTAGCTGCCACCTATTGGAGAGGTGGATTACTTACATTCTAGAAAAAACCCTTCCGTTGATATAGGAAGTATTAACACTACACTGATACAACAGTACAGTTGCCGAACTATAACGTAGTGAGGACATACCCTAAATCGGTATTTGTCAATAGTTACTATATAGTGGTAATTGACATGCCATGGTTTTCTGCCGTATTTAGAGTTGGAAATACAGATTTGGAACTAACTGCCAGTTTTAACTAAGCCAAATAAGTATGTGACCTCAGTATCTATGGTATTCCCTTATACTCCCCTGCACTTAATACAGGATGTGTCTGAACACTGAACCTAAATTAGGCCTCAATTCCACACTGAGCTCAGTGGCAGACAAATCCTCATATTTGCACAGAGACGCACTGAAGTTTTTTGCACTGGGGTCTGCTATCATGGCTTTACTTGGAGAATTGAGGCCTCAGTTATCTAAAGCAATTGACAAGTTTTCAATTACCTCCAGTTTGATTGTGTGCTACCTGTTGGCAAATGATGACTTCCTAACAGCAACCCCCACTGGACATACAAAATTCATTTTGCTTTCTTTTTCCTTGCTTTTATAATGGATTTTTCCAAGAGAGAGATTCATGTTTCTAGTTGATGTTGTTCTCTTATCATTGATTAATTTTGCTGGCCTCACTCCCATTGACTTAAAAGCTTTCCTAACTGTGCTACTATATTCCTCTCCTCCTTCTCTCCCCCCTACCTCTCATAAATATCCCCCCTTTATTCCTTTTTATAACAAGTCTTTAACATGATGGTGTCAAAGGAGCCTCTAACAACTAAAGTCATGCTGCAAGCTTTCAATCCACTCATTTCCTCAAGGAGAAAGTGCTAAAAAATTATCAAAGTGTCATGGCCAACCCTATTAAAGACCAGCTAACACTTCACTGGAAATATTGAAAAGTGTTCACTTACACAATTCTATCTATGTGTCCTATATTTCCTGTTTGTAATTCCTCTCTCTCTTATTTATTACAAGGGACATTTGCATGAAAATAGCATCTTTGTTTCTTTAGGTATTCATCTGCTCCGTCCCATTTACAGTATCATCCTGCTCCCATTGATATCAGTGGGAATTTTACTGTCGAGATCAATGGGAGCAGAAGCAGGTCCTTAGGGCATGATCCTGAAAAACGCTGGGTACCTTCAAGTCTATTGAATTTGACAGAAAACGTGTGGCATTCAGACATTTTAAAACATAATTCCCTTTTTGTGACACCGCAATTAGCTGTTGCACAGATGCTTATGATGTCACCAGGGATTATGACTTTATGTGAGGAGCAAACAGCAGGAGCAGATGAATTGCTAAATCAGAAAAAAAAAACCTCTCTTTTCATGCAAATATCCCTAATAATACAAAAGAGGAAGATAAAACAGAAAATACAGGACACAGTGGAATCCTACTTAGGACAAAGTTTTCCATGAAGTGTCAGTGGCTGATTCATTATCTGAAGTCTGAAAAACTCTTCAGCCAGCAGGATAGTAAGCAGAGAAACACAGTTCTTTATATTTTTATTTAAGCAAAAACAACTTCTGTTTTAAAATGAAGGGAAATGATTCCTAACTAATTAATTGCCCATGAAAACATGCCGTCACTGTGTGGCAAAGTGCATTGCACAGACACATTTCCTCCATGATACATATTTGTTAAGCTCAGAGAGCAATCATTTTCAAGATGCTTTGTTGTAGGGTTTATTTATGAAGATGTGACTTGTTCGTCAATAGAACTTCAATTATGTGTGTGACTGAGAAAGAAAGAAAGTTAAGTCAGTAGGGCCAGAAAGTAGAATCTTGATTGGAAAGTCCTGTCAAAGTCTGTCTGAATGATGGTTGCACTTTTCATCAGTGTAATCTGTAATCCTCATTTTCATTGGTTAGATATAATTCATTGTCACAGACACACAGACTTCTCTTTCCTGTGCTGACAAGGAAGACACACTTCTCACAAGAAAGGATACTCCTGCATCCAATCCAAAGCTACTTACATTCAGCCACAGTTGATATATAGGCTGATATTCACAAATTATCTAGTCAGAATCTTCCTTAGAAACACCTGTATATTGTAATGTAGTTGAGAATTTACCGCTTGTCAGGGAAGCACATGTCCTACCATGCTGTGTCAATCATGGCCTGAAGCCTTTTACTCGGAGCCTTCAAGCTGTTTTTCACACTGCTTGAGGAAGTTTGACATCTCATAAAATTTAAAAATGAATTTGTGCTGCAGAGAAAAAGAGGAGACAGAAAGTGTTGCTAATTAAGTAAAAGATAATATACTGTATGTCAAGTTGAGACATGAAACCTAGGTATTTTTAGAATGTTCATGAATGGAAAGCAGTACATTAGCAACAGGTTAGAATTTCTTGTTTCTTCAGTTTTCTTTCTTCTTATTTTTTCCCTCTAATTGCAGGTTTAAACTTGAAAGGATTAAAATCGTATGTCTTCAAAAATATATTTTAATTTTTAATTATTGAAGTTTTACAAATAAAATTAAGGTATCCAGCTGCAAGCAATTATTTTTATTTTCTAAGGGCCGAATCCGTGAAGATGGGACATTGGATGGGGTGGGCCAGGGCTCTGAAGTAGCACTGAGCATTTTGTCTCCTGGCTGGCTGGTTCTTGCTCATGATACTCAGAGTCTAAGTGATCACCATATATGGGTTGGGAAGGTATTTTCCCCCAGGTCAGACTGACAGTGACCTGTCCCCCTCTCCCCCACGCAGAGTGTGGGCACAGGACACTTGCCAGGAGTATCTGGGTATATCATTTTCCTTCCATTGCAGGGGCCTCAAGCACTGGTGCACCTCATTCCATCCTATTCTCTGTCTGTGGCATATCATAGTCTTGTCTTCTGTGGGTTGTAATACCTTGGTCTAATTTTGATTGTTGGGTTTAGTGTGCAGGTGTTGGTGGCCTGGGATAGACAGGAGGTCAGACTAGATGATGTGGTGGCCCCTTCTGGCTTTAAACACTATGGCTCTACTAAAAGATGCCCTGTGAGACTTGTGAACTTGCAGGGAGTCCTAATGAATTCAGTGGGGGATCTTATGTGGGTGTAAGGAACCATTCAAACACATCTGTACAGGACAGAGATCTAAATAAATGAATTCTGTTTGGATTCGGGTCCAAGATTCTGAAAGACAGTGAGTTTATCAGCGAGATTTTCATTTGACTGCAAGCCATGGGGCTGACATCCTAATGACTAACTTCTTCCATATTGCCACACAAAGTGCCATTTATGACAGTTTATATGTTTTAAAAATAATCAATTGAATCATCAAGAAGTGCACAGACCCTAAATGAGTATATACATGATCTAAAGTATTGTGAGTTACCCTTGTCCTTCCTCATGCTCTCTCCTCCCCACTTTCTCTTAATTCCATTCACTGAATTACATCTATAATTAGCCTCGACGCTCTTTGGAGCAGTGACCACATCTACTTCTTTGTACTTGGAAGAATCTGTCACAATTTTAG
This sequence comes from Dermochelys coriacea, assembly GCF_009764565.3. Classification (NCBI taxonomy): domain Eukaryota; kingdom Metazoa; phylum Chordata; order Testudines; family Dermochelyidae; genus Dermochelys; species Dermochelys coriacea. The sequence continues at coordinate 105,006,358 of NC_050068.2, forward strand.
GTGTGTTAATATTACCAAATAACAAAGCAATATCAGAGACAGGGATGTTGTGAGAATCAGTTGATGCATTTTTGAAGATCATGGTGAAGGTGAGAAGTGCTGTATGCTCTCTATTTTAAAAAAGAGAGAGAAAACAAGCCAAAGGAGTATGGTCCAGAAAAATCACTAGTTCATGGCCACCAACCTGTCTCAGTTGCCATCTACAATGTTTATTGATTGGAATGCACACAATATTTGTAATGTGAGCATTAACATATGGACCATGATCAGGAAAACTTAACAGTAACTAGGGGCCCAATCATACGATAGGTAATACTTATGTGCTAATTGGGGTTTTTCTGCAAGAAAAGTTAAATTCAGCCTTCAAACTAAATTTTAGCCTTCAGATCATCACCAACTGAACAGTTTAAGAAAATCACTTCATTTTGATTCATTTGCTCCTGTTATTCATTATTAGTATTTGGAAAATAAGATATTCTGACAAAAACATTCATGAATCTCAAAATTTTCACAGATTTTAATATGATTGATTATTTGTCCAAACATATATTTTAAAATGTCATCATGAATCCAATACTCTCAATTTTTAAACATGCAATCATCCAATTCAGGGGTCAGATCAAAGTCATCTGATTTAGATTCCCTGTCACACAAAGTGAATAAACAATATTCAAAGTGATCTATTGCTGAACAATTAATACATTGAAAATTAGTAGCTGAAACTGTTCAATGAATGCTGAAGAATAATGGAAACATTAGCTGAAATTAGGATAGTTCGGTAGCACATTATGCCTTAAAAGCAGCACCCCCATATTCACCACTGTCATATAATTATTATATATTTTGTACAAAGCATGTCTTGTGAGGTAAAGGTCTTGATCTCTTGAATATTAATATCCTACTGGATTGTATGTACTGTCATTGTATGGGAAGTTATGAAGTTTTGCTATGTGTGTGTTATTGAAATGTGTTGTGTGGTTGAGAACACCCACAACCAGCCTTTCAGGTACAACAATGGAGCAGCCAGACTCCATTAAAGGGAGTCCACACTCACAATGACTATCCTAGGAACTGTATACATTGGAGACTTCTCAGATATAGCACGTAGACAATGGAGACTGCTTGATCCACCTCATAGCAAAGGCTGTTTTCAGCTAGTTGGAAGAAGCTTTAAAAGAGGGGAAGTGACATTATCACAGGGCCTCTCCCCTCACAACTCAACACCGGGAAACACATCTGAAGGACAAAGATCTTGAACTGGGGAGGTGGTCCTAGGCCGGAGGAGAATTCCAGTCTATGTATGGAAGATCTGTGACCTGTTTGTACTATCTATCAGGGTGAGACACTGCTTGACTCAAATCCTGTTCAGGTTATTGAACGTAGATTGTGTGCTTATTTGTCTTTTCTTTTCCATCTTTATCCATTATGCCTACCACTTATAATCCCTTAAAATCTTTCTGTAATTAATAGATCTGTTTTATATTTTAGCTAAAACAGTGTGTTTTGCTTGAAGTGCTGTGGAAACCTCTTCTCAGTGTACAAAAGCTGGTGCATGTCCTCTCCACATTGAGGGAGAGGTGGAAAGGATAATAAACTTACACTGGTCACACTTCTGACAGGGCAAGACGATACCACTGTGGGGTCCTAGGCTAGTGAGCTGGGGGGTTGTTGGTTCATGAGTGGCTGAGAGAGGCATTCCTGTAACTCAGCTGGGTGTGTCCCTGCCTATGGATGTCTATGTAAGTGCAATACCTGGAGCAGTTTGCAGCATGTCACAACATCACAATGTGAGAAGTAGCCCAGGTTGGTAAGCCAGATGGCTCAGTGGTACCCCAGTTCTACTTCCTGTCACAAGCTCATAGCGGAGTCACTAACCAAAAAAGCCAGCTAAATACATTACAAATATTATACATAATTAATAGTTTAACCAATGCTAATTCAGACTGTCCTGAATTGTTTGCATGTTTTTGTTATTGTATCTTTCCACTCCCAAAAATGTTGACATAAAAGTTTTGACTTAGAGTAACTGTAAAAATTCTCTTTGTACATTTTCCAACAAAAGAAGGAAATGGAATGAGGCAGTTGATAGAACACTCCACTTGCTAATCACATCTCACCATCTAGGATTTAGCTGAAGAAACCTGCACCCATAAGAGTTGCATGTAATAAACAGTTTTCCCAGTAAGAAATCTGACCTAGATGTGGATCAGTTTGACAATACAGAGATACTTTTATACCTGTAAATCACAAAATTTTGCTTTGTTTGTGGCCTGTCCAGATTAAGACATTCAGGAAAAGAGTTTTCTGAAGAAAAAAAAACAGATGTCATAAAATCATTTAATTATAAGGATCCATTTGGGTATTTAGACATTTGAGCTGGAAATGCAGAGATACTTTAAGTCACTGACATATTTAATTCCATGAGGGAGGAATTAGATGTGGGCTGATTCCCTGAACTATACACTCATGATACACTGAAAGCATTTCCACAGCTTCAGGAGCAGTATTATCTTTCCCTTTCGGGAGTGGTATAATCTTCCCTGCCATAACTTATTTCATTTTTTTCAAATAAGACACTTCTGACATTTCTCTTTTAAAACTTCCAACTGTGTAAGAACTAAAGCAGCCTCTATTTAGGGAACAGACCATCAAAGGATTCATTTCTTATTTCTTCTCCTGGTATTTGAAGCTACTTGGAAGATCAAATCTATTCAAGAGGACTGCACTTGGAAGCTGTAGAGAGGGAAGAACTTTATCTCAGAAACAAGAATACACATCTTTCTGAATGTTCGTTGCTACTTCATAGCAATTAACGGAGTCAGATGTGAAACTCCTGAGTATTCAAAGTGGGATTGATTTTCAGAGTACACACATAGGTACCTAACTCCCATTGACAATGAAAGTCAATGGGAGGTAGGCATCTAAGTTTGTCTGATATATAAATAAGCAGCAGTCTAAATACACTGAAATAGAATTCCAATCTTGATTATGCTTTTTGTGTATACAGCTGTAGTATCTAATGTATTCAGATATGACAAATATAGATAGCTCAGTCTTGTGTCCAATGTGCAAACTTGGCTTCTCCTGCCATTCTGTTTGAAGCTGCAGTATTATGTCTGAGTTTGGGGAAAAGGACAGTGATTACAGTAATTTGTCAGCAAAAAAAATCAGTGAAAATAAATGTTCATTTTTTACCTCAGATGGTGATTTACTGGAAGAGTTATAAGGCAAAAATCTAGGACATGGTAACAAAAAAAAAATCCATCTTTGAGAGTTTTTTCCATTGGCTTCAAAGGGATTTTTACTAGGCCCCACATGCTGCAAACAACAGTTACAATCTATACACAAATACAGTCTAGAACTCTTGTCTTTCAGTGCCAAAAAACAGACTTCTCCCACTTGAACTGAAGTGCATCTTTAGTTATGTATAGCCGTAGTTACCGTTAGCCAGTCTGTGGATCAACCACTAGATAACAACATTACTCAATGATGTAGATTATACCCCTGCCTCCACCCTTTCCATCCCCTCAAGCTGAGACAGGATTAAATATACCTAGACCATCCCTGACAGGTGTTTGTCTAACCTGTTGTTAAAAACCTCCCAGGTTAGGGATTTCGCAACTTTCTTAGGTAACCTGGAGACCTTTATGCCCACACAAGTTCCACTGACGTCTAGTAGATTCTTAAAGGTTCACCTGGGCAGGTCCAAAATACCCATTACAAGAGACTATTTAAATAAAAACCCTGAGGATGACCCAGCACAGGCCTTTCGATTTAAAATGATCAAGATATATTTTTGTGAAAGTTCCCACTGGAGCTGTATGAAATTCACCATTTTATTTTTGTTTACTTTCACACAAAAATGCTATGGCATTATTTGGTAGTCTCCAAGATTTGTTTTATTCATGATTGTGAGGAAATGGTTATGATTATATAAAAGACTTGCAAAAGTATGAATGTTCAAAGGTATTTTTGATTTTAAAAAGTGACCATTTTGGCTCAGAAACAGGCCCATTTTTACCAAAAAATTAAAATTTCCCATTTTCATTGGGAAAAGGATGCCTGTAAAGTTTTTTAGGGGTAGTTTTAATAAAACAGTTTGAATTGATAACAAAATTTTAAAAATTTGAATTTCAATTTTGGATTGACTAATTAAGCAGTTTGCACAGCCTTACAAATACTTAATGCACATGAGACTTAAGAACAGACATGCTTGTTCTTTCGAACACAGGCCCACACACTGTTTGAATTGTATATCCCTATTGTGAGGGATTTGACTTGTCATTTTTATAATAACTAGGCTTCAAATAATCATACTTTGCCTGACACTTTATTCTATGAGTTTTGTTAACATTATGAGCCAAATTCTCTGCTGGCAAAACTTAAAGTTAATAATTGAGAATCGGGCCAATAATAAATTTTCTACACTATCTAATCTCCTATTCCAGATCATAGAATCATAGACTTTAAGGTCAGAAGGGAACATTATGATCCTCTAGTCTACCCTCCTGCACAACGCAGGCCACAGAATCTCACCCATCCACTCCTGTAACAAACCTGTATCCTATGTCTGAGCTACTGAAGTCCTCAAATCATGGTTTAAAGACATTGAGGTACAGAGAATCCTCCAGCAAGTGACCCATGCCCCACGCTGCAGAGGAAGGCGAAAACTCTCCAGGGCCTCTACCAATGTGTCCTGGAGGAAAATTCCTTCCTGACCCCAGATATGGCGATCAGCTAAACCCTGAGCATGTGGGCAAGACTCACCAGACAGACACCCAGGAAAGCATTCTCTGTAGTAACTCAGTAACCCCATCTAACATCTCATCACAGGCCATTGGGCATATCTACTGCTAATAGTTGAAGATCAATTAATTGCCAAAATTAGGCTATCCCACCATATCATCCCTTCCATAAACTTATCAAGCTTAGTCTTGAAGCCAGATATGTCTTTTGCCCCCACTGCTTCCCTTGGAAGGCTGTTCCAGAACTTCACTCCTCTGATGGTTAGAAACCTTCATCTAATTTCAAGTCTAAACTTCCTAATCTCCAGTTTATATCCATTTGTTCTTGTGTCCATATTGGTACTGAGCTTAAATAATTCTTCTCTCTCCATAGTATTTATCCCTCTGATATATTTATAGAGAGAAATCATATCTCCTCTCAGCCTTCTTTTGGTTAGGCTAAACAAGCCAAGCTCTTTGAGTCTCCTTTCATAAGACAGGTTTTCCATTCCTTGGATCATCGTAGTAGCCCTTCTCTATACCTGTTCCAGTTTGAATTCATCTTTCTTAAACATGGGAGACCAGAACAGCACACAGTATTCCAGATGAGGTCTCACCAGTGCCTTGTATAATGGAACTAACACCTCCTTATCTCTACTGGAAATACCTCGCCTGATGCACCCCAAGACCGCATTAGCTTTTTTCACGGCCATATCACATTGGCGGCTCATACTCATCCTGTGATCAACCAATACTCCAAGGTCCTTCTCCTCCTCTGTTACTTCCAAGTGATGCGTCCCTAGTTTATAACAAAAATTCTTGCTATTAATCCCTAAATGCATGACCTTGCACTTTTCACTATTAAATTTCATCCTATTACTATTACTCCAGTTTACAAGGTCATCCAGATTTTCCTGTATGATATCTCAGTCCTTCTCTGTTTTGGCAATACCTCCCAGCTTTGTGTCATTTGCAAACTTTATGAGCACATTCCTGTTTTTTGTGCCAAGGTCAGTAATAAAAAGATTAAATAAGATTGTCCCAAAACCAATCCCTGAGGAACTCCACTAGTAACCTCCTTCCAGCCTGACAGTTCACCTTTCTGTGTGACCCGTTGTAGTCTCCCCTTTAACCAGTTCCTTATCCACCTTTCAATTTTCATATTGATCCCCATCTTTTCCAATTTAGCTAATAATTGCCCATGTGGAACCATATCAAATGCCTTACTGAAATCGGGGTAAATTAGATACACTGCATTTCCTTTGTCTAAAAAATCTGTTACCTTCTCAAAGAAGGAGATCGGGTTGGTTTGACACAATCTACCTTTTGTAAAACCATGTTATATTTTGTCCCAGTTACCACTGACCTCAATGTCGTTAACTACTTTCTCCTTCAAAATTTTTTCCAAGACCTTGCATACTACAGATGTCAAACTAACAGGCCTGTAGTTATTGGGATCACTTTTTTTTCTTTCTTAAAAATAGGAACTATGTTAACAATTCTCCAGTCATATGGTACAACCCCTGAGTTTACAGATTCATTAAATTTTTTTGCTAATGGGCTTGCAATTTCATGTGCCAGTTCCTTTAATATTCTTGGATGAAGATTATTTGGGGCCCCCCCGATTTAGTCCCATCAAGCTGTTCAAGTTTGGCTTCTACCTCAGATGTGGTAATATCTACCTACATATCCTCCTTCCCATTTGTCATCCTACCATTATCCCTAAGCTCCTCATTAGCCTCATTAAAGCTTGAGATAAAGTATTTGTTTAGATATTGGGCCATGCGTAGATTATCTTTAACCTCCACTCCATCCTCAGTGTTTAGCAGTCCTACTTCTCCTTTATAGAACCTTTTACTATTGGTTTTAATTCCCTTTGCAAGGTCCAACTCTACATGGCTTTTGGCCTTTCTCTCTTTATCCCTACATGTTCTGATCTCAGTGAAGTACTGCACTGCAATTTGAGATTTCATCTCTTAGCAACCTCCCCAATTGTGAACCTTTGGTAACCTTTTTCTTTACTGGAAACTACCTTACTTTTCTTTGTTATGATTTGATTGGTTGTAAAATTTAATCAGCATTTTTATTACAAAAAGGTATGAATAAAATATTCAACATGATTCATCTATTTATTTTTATTTATTTTTAACAAATCTTCATTCGTTCTTTTAAACCCTGAAATAGAAATGGGCATTGGCTTTAGCAATGACACCCTGTATTCTTATTTTCACCCTGCCTTAATTTCAAGACTGGTGTAACTGAAGAATTCTGTGGAAGCCAACCATTGTTGTTTGTCATGTTTCAGGGATTACTACTTGTTTTTCTAAAAATAATGAAACCAGAATAGTCACCTCTGGAATCTTTACCACAAAGCACACAGATGCTAGAGGTATTTATGCATTTTGGTTAATACATATTCAGAATTATGACTAGGCAACACAAACACTGTCACTATTCAAGTGTGTCATATGAAAAAGAATCATAGTAAAAAAGTGCAATGGCACTTAACAATTTAGTTTTTAATGATGGAGTAGCATAAACAGAGGAGGTGTTGCCCATATAAATAGGGTATGGTGTTCCTCATCCATGAAGAATTTGCTTAATGAATTCTTTGGGGCTTTTGACAAGGAAAGATTTTAACAAACACCTGATGAGTTAGGTATTGTGTTTTGAATAGTTTACACCTATTCTGAAACTCAGTCACAAGACCATGTCAGGTTACAGAGTAGCAGCCATGTTAGTCTGTATCCGCAAAAAGAAAAGGCGTACTTGTGGAGGTGCCACAAGTACACCTTTTCTTTTTGAAGAACATGTCATTTTTCTCATTCACATAGCTGAACAAACCTATCACATAAGAATGAAGCAGTCTCTACTTAAGAAAGCAATTTAAAGAAGATATATACATTCAGATGATGCAATGAAAAAAGAAAAGTTTAGTATCTCTACATGAGAGGCGTACATCCTGAAATGAAGGGCTATTGGACATAACATATCTCTCTTTAATCTCCCACTACCAGCTGAACTATGATATAATATTGACATTGGTTTAAAGATAGTCATCTCTGATCCACCCAGCTGATGAATGAGTTGCCACCAGAGATGTCAAAAGGACATGTGGGAGAAAATGCAATTACAGATTTCAGAGAAGGGCAAAAATTAATTGCATGTTTTGCCACCTAGTAAAGAAGATATATTTCTCCTTTTAAATCCTATAAGGCTTGATTCAAAGTCCATTGAAGTCAATGGGCACATTCCCATTGACTTCAATGGGTTTGGATCAGGTTGATATGCACCTGGCTTTTACATGGCAAAATAGTCACTGAACAAATAGTATTGTTTAATGCATATAAGTCCATCAATACTGGCAATGCCATACTTTTCTTAAATTCACATACCACCTTGCTACAGAGGATGGGATTTTTAAACGAGCTCACATTTGACTTAACTCTGCTCCCATTGAAGTCCCAGTGACTTCAGTCAGAGGAGAGTTAAATCAATGCAGAGTGCTTTTGAAAATCTCACACAATAGGTAACAGCCAAAAGATTATAGCTATGTGGTGGCCTACATGAAATGGGTTGATAGCCTAAGGGTATGTCTTCACTACCCACCAGATCAGTGGGCAGTGATCGATCCAGCGGGGATTGATTTATTGCATCTAGTCTAGATGCGATAAATTGACCCCCGAGTGCTCTCCCATCAACTCCTGTATACCAGCGCCATGAGAGGCGCAGGCAGAGTCAACGGGGGAGTGGCAGCCATTGACTCACCGCAGTAAAGATACCACAGTAAGTCAATCTAAGTACGTCGACTTCAGCTACATTATTCACATAGCTGAAGTTGCGTAACTTAGATCAATCCCACCCCCCAGTGTAGACCAGCACTAAGCCTAAATTGTGGTGAACAACTGAATATATCTCACATGAACACCATCATATTTGGCACTTTTATTGACAGCCTCGGCAAAGGGTGCTAGGACTACATAGACATGGAGAGTCTCACCATTACAAGGAGAATGTATAAGGCACTTTGGTGAACAAGATAAGGAAGCTTGTACTGATGCTACTGGCACTATTCTAGTGAAGGTCTTCATTCTCCAGGGAAGTCCATCTGACACCTTTACTGAGCACTAAATTCACTTAAAACCCCCACACATACACAGGAAGTGTCTGGAAAAAGAGAATGTCGGAATTTTAAAGTTTTTAATAATGCAATTCATGCTTTTTCTCCATTAGAAATAAAAATCACAAATACTATTGTAGCTGAAAGTGTACCCTTTGTAATAACCTTTCACAATATATACTGTCATGTACTTCTCAGCTCTCTGATGCAGAAGTCAGGGACCCTGACATGCATAAAACTAAGCCTCAAAGAAACAGAATCAGGGGCAGGGAGGGACTCAGATTTTCACTGGTCCCCATATGTGTGGGAGAGTACAGAAGGGGATAAAAACAAAATGAAGGAAACATACAGTACCCTCACTGCAATGTCCTGCTTTCAAGTATCAGTCACCATTGAGGTTCACTCCAAATCATTTATTTTTTTGAGGCAACATCCTTCAAGTTCCCTTAGTGTGTAGATACTTTGGAGATAGATGGATTAGAAATGTCTCAGAGACACATCAGTCAGAAAGATTTGAAACCTACCATATTGCATGACTTTGTACATTAATGTTAGAGTACTTGAACATACTTTTCCCAGGTCAAGTTACTTGGCACTGAATTAAGGTGCCAAGGTGGTCTTTGAGGTGTTTTTCCTGATTTTTTATGATGTAGGGGTTTTTAAAGTCAATTTTAGTTTCTTAAAACTCTATATTTTATAAATTTCTACTTTTAAAAGCTGTAATATAAGCTACCCAAATTTATTACCATAACCAAAGTGTATTTTGGAAAAGACCCATGGCTAGAATCTCTTTTTGGCATGAAGTTAAACTTGTGGTTCACAGAAGCACTGAAACTCCGCTAAGAAGCCTGTCATATTTTGAATAAGCAAATTTTTTATAATCATACGATATTTTGGCTTGAAACAGTGATTGCATATGAAGAGCTGACAAACTATGATATCATAATCACACACTAAAATGCATAAAAAGAACCAGAAAAGTCCAGTTTTAGATTAGTAATGATTACAAGAAAAAGTTTCCTCTACATTAGGAGACCTGTACAGCATGTGTTTTTATTAAGGGTGCTGCCTTTGTAACATGGAACTAATGGAAAGTTATTTGCCAAGTTTTGAGATCACCCACCGGAGCCACTTTAACATTTTGGCATGTAAAATGAAAATGACAAAATTTGCCTTTATGTCAAAGATGAAAAAACTATTTTTTTACCTGTTTTCCTTTTATGACTGGATTACAGAGGAACCTTCACTTCTAAAGTGAAATAAAAACTGCTGTAGCACAATAAGTCTCTGTGCATGTGTCACAGCATGTGGACTTCGTCACAGTAAGTGTGCACATGTTAAGAAAAAAGGATCAATGTTCAATGCTAGTAGGTCCATCCCCTATTAATTTTAATATTTGTATTGCAATAGTACCTGGAGACTCCAGCTGAAATCAGGGTTTAATTGTGCTAGGCACTGTACAAACACAGAATAAGAGACAGTTCCTGCTCTGAAGAGCTCACATTCTAAAAATAAACATTTTAATAGGCCTGTAACTGCCATTAAAATCAGAGTTCAGGTCCCTAAATCACTTGGGCAAGATTTTTAATGGAATTTAGGCGTTCTCTGCTCAGCATTGCAAGACCTAAGTGATTGAGACAGCTAAATCCCATTTTCAAAAGTGCCTACATTACTTTTGAAAATGAGACTTAGCCATCTAAATTGCTTAGGCCTTGCAAAGCGAAGCATAGCAATGTCTAAATATCTTTAAAAGTCTAGGCGATAGGCATGCTTGAAAAATTTTTCCTAAATCAATGAAACTGACAAAGAAGCATGGTGAGGGGAAATGATTAGCCAAATGTCACACCCATTCAGTCACTGGCAGAGCTGGGATTAAAACCCAGTCCAGTTCCCTATCCACTAGGCTATTCTCACTTGCTCTTGAGATGAGTCAAATTTCCTCCTTCAGCAGTTCTCCTTAGGGCTGCCAACTCTCCAGAGTTGTCCTGGAGTCTCCAGGAATATAAAATTAATCTTTAATTAAAGATTATGTCATGTGATGAAACCTCCCGGAATAAATTCAATCAAAATTGGCAAACCTAATTCTCATAGAGACAGAATCAATCTCCTGGACGGAAGGGTAAGGATGGCCAACTGAAGGCCACGGGGGCAAATGTCCTGGCACTATATACACTTGTTACAATCTGGTCTGATGGTTTTATTAATCTTGTGATATTCCTTAAAAATTATATTATGCTGATAAATCAAATTCTTATAATACCTGTTTTCTACAGGGAGTTTGATGTTAGGGACTCGATGGAATTGTTTCAGTAGTTGCCCTACTCTCATGAAAAATGGTTGATGGGCTCTAGCTAACTTTGGCTGCTGCCAGTTTGAAATTCACTGATGTAAAATAGTCTTTTGGTATTCCAGTAGAAATATGGGACTTGTCAGTCTTTCTGATATATGAAGATATTCACTGAGTAAGTTTCACTTCATAATTCTTACATGAAATCAGCACTGCTTTTCACTGAGCTAGTATGGCCAACAACTATGAATTTTGTGCATAGGACAACTCTCCTCTTTTCCAAGACACAAAGCAAATTCTCATTTTACAGGTTTGACTCATCTCCTGCTGAATTTTCTATTTTTTCTCTTGAATGTAACTAGCTCATATTAGGGATGGATGCTGAAGTTTAGTTAAATAAGAACCAACACCAGCTTATGCTCAAGACAAAAACAAATCTTTTTGTAGGTTCATAATTATTAAAGAAAAATACTGAAAAAATATTCAACCATCTTTTTATTGTAAAACCTAAACATTATAAAGATTAGCCCCATCAGTCTCTCCTATCCTCAAAACTCAGCCCTCAATCCCACGTTTCAGAGTAGCAGCCGTGTTAGTCTGTATTTGCAAAAAGAAAAGGAGTACTTGTGGCACCTTAGAGACTAACAAATTTATTAGAGCATAAGCTTTCGTGAGCTACAGCTCACTTCATCGGATGCATTTGGTGGAAAAAACAGAGGAGAGATTTATATACACACACACAGAGAACATGAAACAATGGGTTTATCATACACACTGTAAGGAGAGTGATCACTTAAGATAAGCCATCACCAGCAGCAGGGGGGGGAAAGGAGAAAAACCTTTCATGGTGACAAGCAAGGTAGGCTAATTCCAGCAGTTAACAAGAATATCAGAGGAACAGTGGGGGGTGGGGTGGGAGGGAGAAATACCATGGGGAAATAGTTTTACTTTGTGTAATGACTCATCCATTCCCAGTCTCTATTCAAGCCTAAGTTAATTGTATCCAGTTTGCAAATTAATTCCAATTCAGCAGTCTCTCGTTGGAGTCTGTTTTTGAAGCTTTTTTGTTGAAGTATAGCCACTCTTAGGTCTGTGATCAAGTGACCAGAGAGATTGAAGTGTTCTCCAACTGGTTTTTGAATGTTATAATTCTTGACGTCTGATTTGTGTCCATTCATTCTTTTACGTAGAGACTGTCCAGTTTGGCCAATGTACATGGCAGAGGGGCATTGCTGGCACATGATGGCATATATCACATTGGTAGATGCGCAGGTGAACGAGCCTCTGATAGTGTGGCTGATGTGATTAGGCCCTATGATGGTACCCCTCAATCCCACCTGTCTCTTTTTGAAGTGCCCATATGGTTTTCACCTAACCTCCAAACTCAAAGACACTGTTGCTCACCTCCAAATCTATCCAGGAGCCCCTACAGTCTGGCTTCTATCCACTCCACTCTGTTTCACTCAGTTGCTCTCATTAAGATCTCTAAAGAGCTCTCCTAGCAAAATCTCATGGGCTTCTATTGCAGTGTCATCTCAACTGCATTTGATAGTGTTGATAATGCTACCTTTATCAATACCTTTACCTGTGTTGCTTTTGCAACTCTATCCTGCCACCTGTCTGATCCTTCAGTGGGTCCTTTTCTTTTTTCCCACTTTCCATGGGGATCCCATAAGGCCCTTTCTTTTCCATTGGCCTGCTAAACCCAGGGTTGAGAGTTCAATCCTTGAGAGGGCCATTTAGGGATCGGGGCAAAAATTGGGGATTGGTCCTGCTTTGAGCAGGGGGTTGGACTAGATGACCTCCTGAGGTCCCTTCCAACCCTAATATTCTATTTTTTTTATTTGCGATCTTTGTGTCGGTGTTGTCATTTTTCCACATGGCTTCATCTAGTATCTATATGCTGATGACTTGCAAATCTACCTCTCCATGCATTAGGCTTTGTCTTCGTTGACATCAACTGGTTTGTTTTACAGTGCGATAACAAATGTGTGATGGTAATCTCACTATAAAATTCTAAGTGGAGACAAGGCACTTGTAGTGTTTACCATGAGGCAGCTAAGCAAGGTCAGCACTGTGTCTGCAACCAGTGATTGACCTCACCTAGTTTAACCTCATAGTAAAAAGAAAGTGCCATGTCTTCACTATGTTTTTATGTTCCTCTCTGGCTTCCTTGACATCTGCATCATTCCCCTCCAGTTTATTCAAAACGTAGCTGCTAAGATCATCTTCCTTGTCCCTCATGTGTTGATATAACAAATTTCCTCCTTCAAATCCTTTCTTTGCCTTTCCCCTTTTCCATCCCTTCACAACATATAGTTCAAGTGTCTTCTCATCACAATTCTGCCACTCCCTACTTCTTGACTCTTGTCTCTGTTACCTCCCTGTTTACATCACCGCCAGTCTCACCAGTCTTAATCACTCACTTGTCTACCTCTCCCCCAAATATCTGTGTTTCCCCTGGTTTCCCTTTTGGCATGGAATGCCTCCCTGAACAGATCCACAATACTACCCTCTCCTTCTTCAAATCCTTACTCAGGGCCCCTTTCTTTGAGTAGCTTAGAGAGATCTTGAATGTCATAATAATCATGCTGAGGTGCTATTGGGTGTATTTGGTACACTTCTTAAAAAATATATAAAATATAGATGGATTAGATTATTTCTATTTTGCCCAACTTTCATGTGTTGTCTGTCTTATGGAAAGGGTGGTACAGGGGAAAAAAACTGCACACACAAAGAATAAAACAAATGGAATGAAAAAGATGTGCCTAGCATCACCCAGCCATTTTAATTGTATGCTGTATCTTGACACCTACACATGCATGCACACATTTTGGACTCAGACTCAGCATTGAGATATCGAATATTTAGGTACCCTGCTGACTAGTGGAATCCACAGCCCCAAGTTAGGTGTCTAGGCTCCCACTACAATGCAGGGAAAGAGTTAAGACACCTAAAAATGGGATTCACAAAAGCCAGCAAGCTGAGTGGGGAACCACTAAACTAGCCAGTAGGAAATGTCAAGACAGGGAGGTGGCCTAAGGCCCACCCCTCAGTGTAAGGAGATGCCTAAGTCCAGGCCATACAGAAATACTTCTCTCTGCTGAAGATTCATAGCCACAAACCCCCTCCTGGAGTTAGAGGCATAAGAAGAAGGAGGCATAGCAACCCCCTAATAATATTTAGACCAGTAGCTGGAGCATTCACCCAAGATGTGAGAGACCTAGATTTGAGCCCCCTAATTACATTTTGAACTTTCTTTGCCTACCTCTCATGTGAGTGTCCTGGACACTGGCCTCTAGAATCAGTCTGATGCTTTTGGTAGCGCAGTGACTGTTAAGTGTGTTCTACAAAGTGGAACATTTTCAATAGGAGAGACTGACCAAGACCCAACCCAGATTAGGGCACTCACATGGGAGGTGAGAGACCTGGGTTCCAATCACTGCTGCACATCAGGCTATAAGTCAGGTTTTCTAAATCTTTTATCATTTTTGTTGCTCTCCTCTGGGCTGCCTCTAATTTGTCTACATGTTTAAGAACATAAGAACATGAGAATGGCCAGACTGGGTCCAACCAAAGATCCACTTATCCCAATATCCTATCTTCCAACAGTCACCGGTACCAGATGCTTCAGAGGGAATGAACAAAACATGGCAACTTATCGAGTGATCAATCCTCTGTCCAGTCCTAGCTTTTGACAATCAGAGATTTAGGGACACTCAGAGCATGGGGTTGTGTCCCTGACTATCTTGGCTAATAGCCATTGATGGACCTATTCCTCATGAACATATCTAGATTTTTTTAACCCTAATATACTTTTGGACTTCACAACATCACCTGGCAATGAGTTCCACAGGTTGACTATGTGTTGTGTGAAGACGTACTTCCTTATGTTTGCTTTAAACTAGCAGACTATTAATTCCATTGGGTGACTGGTTCTTGTGTTATGCTGAGGAATAAATAACACTTCCTTATTTACTTTCTCAACACCATTTATGATTTTATAGACCTCTATCATATTACTCTCACCCCCGTAGTCATCTCTTTTTTAACATGAACAGTTCCATACCCTTAGTCATATTTGTTGCCCTTCTCTGTACTTTTACAAATTATAATATATATATTAATGGTTAGCTTTTTTTTACCTGAAACTGCACATTAGGCAGATGTTTTCAGAGAACTATCCAGGAAGACTCCAAGATCTCTATCTTGAGTGGTAACAGCTAAATTAGACTCCCGTCATTTTGTATGTTTCATTTTACAATGTGCATCAATTTGCATGTATAAACATTGAATTTCATCTGCCATTTTGTTGATCACTCGCCCAGTTTTGAAGATCCTTTTGTAACTCATCACAGTCACCTTTGGACTTAACTATCTTGAGTAATTTTGTATTGTCTGCAAACTTTGCCTCCTCACTCTTTATCCTCTTTCCCAGCTCATTTATGAATATGGAGAAAAGCATTGGTCTCAGTACAGATTCTTGGGGAATTTACCATTCTTCACTGTGAAAACTAACAATTATTTTATTCTTATTATATTAATATCCTCATTTAATACCAGGATCACCCATATTGATCTTTAGACTTCTAGTATTTGTATAAAAGCACTCATAAAACTTGTCAATATTTAGTTGTCTGCCTTCATGTGATGTAATTGAATGGGACTCTTTCATTTGACTCTTTTCAGCTCCTACCCATTCTGTATCAACTTCTAGACTCTCCCTTTCACTCGGCTATAGAGTATTCCCTTTAAAAAATCTTCCCCTAAGGGATATAGCTCTGTCTGAACCATGTGCTCCTTCACACCTGTTAGTTTTCCTTTAGCTTTCAGTTTCAAAACTCTTCTACAACCTTTTTAATTTAACATGCCAGCAATCTGGTTCTGTTTTGGTTTAGGCAAGCCCATCCTACCTTTATGGGCTCCTCCTTTCCAAAAAGATTCCCCACTTCCTAATAAATCTAAATCACTTCTTCAAACACCATTGTTTCATCCATGGGTTGAGACCATGCAGTTCTGCCTGTCTAACGGCCCCTGTGCGTGGAACTGGAAGCATTTCAGAGAATGCTACTATGGAGGTTCTGGACTTTAATCTCTTACCCAGCAGCCTAAATTTGGCCTACAGGATCTCTCGCCGACCTTTTCCTATGTCATTGGTACCTACATGTACCACTAGCTCCTCCCCAGCTCTGCACATAAATCTATCTAGATGTTTCAAGAGGTCCGCAAGCTTCACACCCAGCAAGCAATTCATCATGTGGTTCTCCCTGTCATCACAAACCCAAATATCTACAGGTCTAGTAATCATATTCTTCATTACTTTTACCTGTCTTTTCCTAATATCTGTCATTCCCTCCCCTGGAGGGGCATCCTCAATGTAAGACCATACAATTACATCATCTGGAAGGAGGATCCCAACTATGGGATCACTTCCCTTTGCTTAAGCTTGATGTTCTCCTTCCCTAACACTTTCATCCTCCTCAACAACACACAGGCTGTCAGCCTTAAAGTGTGGCACCCAAAACTGAGGCTGAGGCCTCACTAGCACCAAGTAGAGCAGAACACTTACCTCTTGGGTCTTACACATGACACTCTTGTTAATACATCCCAGAATATTAGCCTTTTTACAACTGCAACACATCGTTTGCCAGTATTCAATTTGTGATCCACTATAACTCCCAGATCCTTTTCAGAAGTACGACTGTCTTGCCAGTTATTCCCCAATTTGTATTTGTGCATTTGATTTTTCATTCCTAAGCATAGTACTTTCTACTTACCACTACTGACTTTCCTCTTGTTGATTTCAGACCAATTCTCCAATATTTCAATGTCATTTTAAATACTAATCCTGTCCTCCAAAGTTCTTGGAACCCCTCTTATTTCAGTGTCATCCACAAATTTTACAAGCATACTCTCCATTCCATTATCAAACCCAGGGCAAACCTATGTGAAATCCTACTAGATACTTCCATCCAGTTTGATGGTGAACCACTGATAACTATACTCTGAGTATAGTCTTTCAACCAGTTGTGCACCCATTTTACTAAAATCAAGATAAATCATGTCTACAGCTTCCCCCCTATCCACTAGGCCAGTAACCTTGTCAAAAAAGGAAATTAGATTGATTTGGCATGATTTTGTTCTTGACAAATCCATGTTGGCTATTAGTTATCACCTTATAATCTTCTAGTTTTAGGTATTTACAAACTGATGGATTAATAATTTGATCCAGTTTCTTTCCAGGTATCAAAGTTAGGCTGACTGATCTCCTTTTCCCCCTTTTGAAAGATATGTTTATCCTTTTACAGTTCTCTGGGACCTCTCCCATCCTTCATGAGTTATTGAAGATAATTGCTAATGGTTCCAAGATTGCTTCAGCTAGTTTCTTAAGTATCCTTGGTGACTTTTGTCAGACCCTGCTGACTTGAATACATCTAACTTATCCAAATATGCTTTAATCTATTATTTTCCTGTTCTGGCTTGTGTTCCTTCTCCTGACTTATTAATATTGAAAACTAAAACAAAATAGGCATTAAACAACTCAGTCTTCTTGGTGTCATCTGTTATTAGCTTTCCTACCCTGTTCAGTAGCGGACTTACATTTTCCATCATCTTTCTCTTGCTCTTAATGTATTTATAAAACTTCTTATTGCCTTTTATGTCCCTTGCTAGGTGTGATTCATTTGGCACCTTAGCTTTACAGGTCATCAAAGAGTTCTTGATGGCCTCCTACTTTTCTTTCTTTTTTAATTTTGTACTGAGATAGAGACAATATTAAAGGTACAACAGCAAACTGAGAGATTGCCATCTTTCCTGCCAATTCCGTGAACTTATTAAAGTCTGATTTTTTTGAAGTCCACTGTTCTTATTCTGCTGCTCTTACTCCTTCCTTTTCTTAGAGTTATGAAGCCTGCAATTTCATAATCACTGCCACGCAAGGTGTTTTCCACGTTCAGATTCAAAACTAATTCCTTCCTTTTAGCCAGAATCAAGTCTAAAATGGCTGACTCTTGGGTTACATCCTCCACCTTCTGAAATAGGAAGTTGTGCTCAATACATTCCAAGGACTTATTGGACATTTTGTATTTTGTCGTATTATTTTTCCAACAGATATCTGGGTAGTTAAAGTCCTCCATTACTGCAAGGTCTTGTGTTTTAGATATTTCTGTTATTTGTTCTAGACATTCCCCTTCCACAACCTCCTCTTGATTTGGTGGTCTATAGTAGACCCTACCATGTAGTCGCCCCTGCTCTCCCCTCTTTTATTTTCACCCAAACACTTCCAAGTGGACTGCCCTCACCTCCCTATGGATCTCAGAACAAGTATATATATTCTTGATGTACAATGCAATTCTTCCTGCCTTTTTTCCCTCCCTGTCATTCCTGAACAAACTATACCCTTCTATGCAAATATTCCAGTCATGAAATGTATCCCACCAAGTCTCTGTGATGCCGGTTACATCATAAATCGGTTTGTGTTCTAAGACTTTCAGTCCTTCCTGATCATTCCCCATACTCCTTGAATTTATGCATAGACATCTAAGATGTTGAGCAAATTCCCTCACTTTTTTTTGTTCTTCTTGCTCCTATGACCCTATTATATTTTTTAATTTCCATCCCCAATTTCCAGGTGGCTTTTGTAACCTGCCCTGCCTAGGTAGGTGAGTAGGTGTCTTAAAATGCTCTTCCTCTTCTCTGCCAATTCTTCCCAGCAGTTCTTCACAGAACAGAATCCTTTCTAAGTTTTATTATATTATATTTTATATAGTATATTATAATGTTTCAGAATTATCAAAACAAAACTGACAATATCCAAATGAAATTTTTGATAAGATATTTTCTATGTTTCTGAATTGGTGTTCTTCGGAATTTCCATTTTATAAAAATTCTAAATTTTGTCTATTCACCCCCAAATGGTCTGAATACAAATTTTGAACTGTCAGAATTTTCTGTGGGATGGAAAATTCAGTTTTTTTCTGACTAGCTTTACTAAACAACAACAACAAATCTTGCTTGCCTTAGCACTATGTCTGAATAAGATGTAGTTCCACAGCAATACTGAGAAAAGGAGTTTCTTAAAGCAAATAATTAACTGCATTTCATACATTGAGTAAATTCTGTGGAAAATATATAATTTGGATAACTGGCATACAGTGAACCAAATTCTCTGCTGAGAAAAGAGAGTGAAATTCCATTAATATCAGTGCAGTTATACCTGCTTACCCTAGCAGTATATTTGGCCTATTGTGTTTTTCAGCTGAATCTTCAGGTTGAAATTGTCGGTCCCAACTATGGCATTTGGATGCTTAATTCCCTGCATATCCAAAGCCTTCTGTACACAGTGTTATTGTAGCTTGTCTCTCCCACCAACAGAAGTTGGTCCAATAAAATATATTACCTCACCCACCTGGTCTCTCCAAAGCCCTCTGGGCAGGTTTGAAAAATAGGTAGTTTAAATGTTACAAAAGCTAATTCTTCCCATATTTAAAATGTGATTTCCCATGCAGTTTTAAAGTATTATACTTTTGTGGGCTTTAAATAATATTATAAAATTACAATAACTACCAGTGGGATGCTAACTAATATGCCACATTTGGACTCTATTTCATTGTATCTTTTTTAATTCCACCACTATCCAAAACAACTCTCATTAAATTAGATTACAAGATACGATATGTTAAGTGCCACCACAAGCCTTTTAATCAAAAGCATTCTTCTGTCAGGGCTTGTATTAAATATCAGTCCTTCTTCATGTTTAATTAAAAATGAAAAGATAAAAATTTGAAACCTATGAAGAAATTACTTTAATTATTGACAGAAAGCACTATAACAAGCTTCAAATTCAAATCCTTTGTATTCCAACATGTTTAGCTAGTTATTTTGGTGCCCAACATCAGGAGACCACTTTCCACAATCTCTTCCCTTTCCTCTCACAGCACATTGCATCAGGAAGAGGGCATTTTCAGAGATACACCAGTTTTTTTGCCTGTCCCAGCAAAACAAGTGTCTGACCAAATACTGCTGTGTTTTAGGCACATTCAGCACCATATTTCTGAAACCTGTAGCCTAATTCCAGCCAGCAGGTGACATTCAATTCTATGCAAAGAGGCATCCCAAGGTCTATGTAACAGTGAAATAGGGGGACCAAAGGAAAAACGGGACACCCTACAAGGCCGGCCTAAGGTCCGCCTCCCCACCAGTGCCCCCGCTGCTGCCTGTCCAGACCCAAGACCAGCTAAGGCCCCCTCTCCCCTCTGCATGCAGGGCAGGCCAGCTGGCCAAAGCTGCTCTTCTGAGCCTTCCCTCCAGTGCAGGCCTGTCGTTGCCCCTCGCCATGCGACCCGCAAAGTTCCTCCATGCCCTAATATGGGTCCAACCCCTCTTTTTTTGCCAAAACTGGATGTATGGTCACCCTACACTGAAATCCCACTTCAGCACTATTTGTGATGTCCCTTTGCATAAGTCCATCTGTGGGAGGATCAACTTACTCCATCTAGTGTCTGTACCTCCATTCCTTTTCTTTCTATGCCCTGGAGGTAATTTCACCATAAAATTGGAATTTTATATTAATTTCTTCTCAGGTTTATTAACAATGAATACACCCACTGTTAAGGGCACCTCAAGTCCCTTTGGACCTCTTCCAGGGCCCTCACTCAACCTCGTATCAGGGCCTTCTGCTAATCTTGTTCCAAGGTTCTTGCTCAGCTCCTGCACAACAGGGAGACAATACCCTAGCCCTGATCCCTCTATAACTAAGCAACAGACCCTACTTTTTATTTTATGCCTTGTTCAAATGACCCGTCACATGACTCCCAGGTACCTATGTATTGCTTGCAGGCAGCTGTGGCCCTTTCTGGGCAGAAGGGTTAATCCTTTTAGTGCCAGTCTAGAAACAGGGTTTGTGCATCCTGATACACCATCTTTTTTACTTCAGTTGCTGAATCAGGACCAGAGTGCAGAAATATGATGTTCTGTTGGAATGGGATGGGTGGGTAAGGATTCTGAAAATGTCCCCGTGAATTGAAATATAGATTCACTTCATTGTAGCTATTGTTAGAAAGAATTATTGTCAGGTAACTCATAGTAATTAATTGTACTTAGAACAATCAGATCAAAGTATGCAAAAATGATATAGTGAAGTAGAACAAAGTAATTATGATCATGAATTTGGTGCTTACTATGAAAAATGCAGAAGAGAGCTTCAAATCTTATGACATTTTCGGATCTTGAAAACGCCATCTGGTCCAATACCCCTGCCCATTTTCTGATTGGTCACTGTCCCAGCTTTCCTGCTGTTTCACGACATCCCTCATTCTCCAAAAACCAAACTACATGTCTCTCAAGCTATTTGTACTCTTTGTTTCAAATTGCTTTTCCCTGGTAACCTATTCCATATGTTTATTAACAATTGCATGAAGCATGAAAGTACATATTGTGTTTTTTTCTATGAAGCATGTAACTTCAGTAAGCACTGAAAATAGTGAATTACATTACCAAAGTCCCTTATGAAAAACTAGTGTGCCAAAATGATGCATGTTAGACAATGCAATTAAACCCATAAAAGTTGTACAGTAAGGGCTTGTCTACACTACCGCTTAAATTGATGTAACTTTGTCTGCTGGGAGTGTGAAAAAACCACCCCCAAGCAACGTAAGTTACATCGACTTAACGTGCTGTCTACACCATGTCTACACTCGTTGAGGTGGAGTAATTATGTCAATGGGAGAGCCCTCTCCTATTGGCATATCACATCTTCCAGATGCTCTAATGAAGACAATCACTAAATAACACTTTCAAATAAAGAGTATCATTTTTGTTTCTCTTAGAATCAGGCTATTTTTCAGATCTCCTGGATGCATCTTAATAACTATAATAAAAGGCATCTAATCTGCTAGGGTTCAAATGTATTATGTATAGATCATGTCATATTTTTATAGCTGCATTTGATTGTGTGTTTATGCACTGCTGCAGTCTGAATTCAGAGTTCACATACTCTGTTTTCCTTTGAGTGTTTCCTGCAGGGAAGGACATTGCAAATGTAGTAGCTAGAGTTGTCTTCCCAGACAATGTCACTGCCTGCTTTAGGGGACAGCGGAGTCCCTCACATAGTCTCCCAGACAGAACTATTTTCCCATCCCAAGCCCTATTAGTTATTGGGTGCATTTATTTCATTTTTTAAAAGAATGGCCTTCAACCCGAAACTACACAAAGCTCCCCTCAGCCTACAGTAGTTTATTTTACACCAAACCTAAGGAAAATGCAAACACAATCAGTTTTAGTATAATACATATTGGACATAGAAGCCAAGTTTAAAGACGATATGTTAATCATGAGGCCTTTTACTGGGGTCAAGAATAATCACAAGGTTGGTTAAAAAGAAAAGAGGGGACTGAGACTGGAGTAATGCAAAAGAGTGAGATAGAAAAAGGAAAGTAAAAGCCTTGGATACAAACCAAGGTCTAGAGTACAATTTGGACTCCATGCTCCTATAAGAGACTACGAAGTTACTTCACTACACAGGCTAGCCAGACCTTGTGCTTAAGTTTGAATGTGTAAACCAGGGGAGCTTGGTTCCTTATTCTCCGAGCACCACCTAGAGCAGGTGGTAAGGTAATGGACAGAGGCATAGCTCCTCCCACATCTCTCCACTCATTGTCCATCACAACTGAGTTGCTGTAAGGGCTATTGTAATTTACTGCTGGCATAGGCTAGCAGCAGATTACTTACTTTTGTGAGCTACGTGAGAACTATAACTCAGAGTGATGTCTCTGAGTCAGTGTTTCCTAGGGCTATTCCTGGGTTGTTGCAAATTATACATCACCTCTTGCTTAAAGAGGTGTCTAAATTAACTGTCCTGCCAGAAAAAGTACGACCCCAGTGTGAGAATCACAGCCAAGGTTGAGGGAAGGAGAAGGTTGTTTTGCACCCTTCCAATCCTGGACTGCTCTGAGGGCTGGAAAAGTCCTAGACACATGTGAGATAGCCTGGGAGATGGAGGTGGGGGCTGTCTAAATTATGGCAGCTTCCCTGGGCTGCCCTATGAGCTACAGCACAATCCAAAGTCTCCACAGAGGTATGTGCTGTATCTCCACCTCTAATAAACCCTTCCTCCCCCATGTCTCACCCTAACATGCCCCCTTACACTGGGGTTTGTAAGGAGGGATCTTTGGAAGCTACCTTATAGCTGTCTACTGTCATCCCCCCACCACATACAAGGATTTGTATGGCCCCTTTACACTGCTCCAGCCCTTTTATCCAACATAAAGAAGCCAAAGCAGGAGTGAGAATCTCACCCTTAATGTTTTAGAGTGCAATTCGCTACCATGCAGAGGGCCAGACCAAGGCCTATGCACCGTAAGTCACACTCTAGGGCTTACAGGGGGCATAGACCCTATGCTGGCCCTCTACAGAGGGTTGAATTTGATCCACAACTTGGGACACCCCACACAATCTCTCTAAATCACTTAATCCAGCCTTGGGGTTCTTTAGCATGGGGTAAAGAGGGAATAGTATGGGGAAGACTGGATCCTATGACCCAAATCCCCCAAGATAGGTGCTGATGGACAAATTGACACTGCTATTGCTTCTGCTCTTCCTTTTCAGGGCAATATTCTTTGTGATAATTATTTCACCAGTTTTTTCTGGTTTATGTTGGAAGACTCTAACCTGATCTCTAAGAGCACATCCAGGTCAATCTCTGTTAGAATGTTTAATTTACATTGAACCAAATGAAAATATTTACTTGTCCAGTAAGACTACTAAAGCCAAGTCATCTTTTCATTCCACTAGCTATTTCCCTAGTCCCTGGCTTTTGAGACACCTAATACAGATGCTAAAACTTGTGAAGCAATTTATTTTCCACCCACAAAGAAAGATGCCGTATGGTAGGATTTACAATCTTTCTGAATTTTGAAACATTGGAAAATGAATGTGTACAGAAGGAGCGGTGCATTCATTACATACACTGAAGATGCTGGAGATCCCATTAATAATGTTCCTGTATAGCTAGCCCATTGCCTTTGCTTTTGTGTTAACAAAAAAATCCCATCCCTTTTTTCTTCCCATTCCTGACCCAAAAGTGTTCTAAGAGACCAATTCTCATAGAAGTAAAGAGCTAGTTGTACAAAATGTGGTATTTTCACATACAATGGCTGGGCTTCCGTTAAGGAAATACTGTGATCTTAACATTATGCAAGAATACCAAAGAGGGAGCATTCTTATGTTAATTGACTATTCCAAGCCATTCACAAATGAAAAGCCCCTTGAACAGTGCAAAAGTTGAGTTGTTAATGGGGTTTGTTTGGTTTAAGGGAAGAAAAAAATCAGAGTTTACAACTTGTGGTGCAAATGGTTTGGGGTTTCTTACACTTTTCTAAAAATATCTATTTTATATTTCAAAATCCAACAAGGCACCTTTCCAAGAAGAGAACTCATCATAAGTGGGAAAATCAAGTGCTCATATTTGGGGAAATTATAATTACTTGAGTCATGGGGTCCACATGAAACCCACCCTGACTGAGATGAGGTCTAATTTAATTTGATTGTTGTTCTTGACATTCAGAGTTTGTGAATGGTATTTTTCCCTTTTGGAAAGCAATATATTACTTTTCATCAATATCACACCAGAAATTATATGGTGTTATTAAAACCAGAATCTACTAAAGGGGGTTTGAGCTATGAAGGATGTTTGGTATGAGGACCCGCAGCCTGTTATTTACTACCTATCACATTAAGCTTTATTACTGGAATTAGAATACAAAGGTTCTGTTATATAAGGAAAATATTTTGTTTGCTAATTTAAAAAAAAATCACCTGACAATTAAAGAAATTAATAAATACCAATGTAACTCTACTTATTTCCAAGACAACTGTACAAGAATCCTGGAGATAATGAATCATAGATAAATTTCATCCATGATGAATATTCTCTGTAGAGAAGGCCTATAAAAGACCTA
Source organism: Dermochelys coriacea (assembly GCF_009764565.3). NCBI lineage: Eukaryota > Metazoa > Chordata > Testudines > Dermochelyidae > Dermochelys > Dermochelys coriacea. The sequence goes on from NC_050068.2 coordinate 105,031,444, forward strand.
GGTACCATTTAATTTTTCCGTTAGCCCTAATTTGAGGGTTTAAATGTGATCTATAGGGTTCATAGGCTTCTGGTGGCCCTCTGCCTGGGGTGATTTTCAATTTCTGAGAACAACAGGGGGTTCCTGATTAGAGCTGAGCTAATAACTGAGTTCTCATTGAGCTGTAAGTCCTGAAAAAATTGAAAGTTACAGCTTAGCCTAAACTGAATCAAAAAATTGTGAAAAATCTCAGTGAATTGAAAAAAATTGTTTCTGATCAAATGCAACATGTTTCATACAGTCCAAAATGGACTTCTTCAGACTGGTGGATGAGGTGGTTCTGGTTCTGCTAGTGGCAGGCTTGGCTTCTTTATAACTTTTAGCCCTGTGGCTAAATCGCTCACCTGGGATAGGGGAGTCTCAGGTTCAATTCCCTCCTTCAGCTTTGTCTTATGAAAGACAGTGAATAGGCATTAGGACAGAAAACAAGAGAGAATGATTGCATTACCAAGTGGGAAGGGCACTCACCTAGGATGTGTTAGCTATTGGAGCAAGGACTTAAGTCTATTTAATTATTTCTGAACAGTGGAATAGTTTCAAAAGGAGACACTAAGAAACACCCACGCCAGAGTATCTCATAGTCCAGTGACTAGGAAATGCTCCTGTAATGTGGGAGATGCAAGTTCTGCTCTGTCCTTTACAGGTTGCCATACAGTGCACATCATTGTAGTATCCGAGACCTTTCCAGTAGTACTAAGCAAACATGACAGATGTGTGGTCATGTTGTTCTCTCACCCTCTGCCTAGAGGGAAAAGCATGTGTAGGGGGGTTGTTTGTGGTAGTGATGCTTCTCAGGGATGTGAGTCACCTAGGCTATGTCTACATTATAGCTTATGTCAGCATAATTTATGTCACTCAGGGGTGCGAATAAACCATCCCCGAGTGACATAAGTTACACCAACACAAGCGCTTTTATGGACAGTGCTGTGTCGGCAGGAGAGCTTCTCCTCCTGCTGACATAGCTAATGCCATTCTCGGGGCCTAGAGTAGAATAGTTAAGCCAATGGGAGAGCTCTTTCCCATTGGCTTAGCACAGCTACATTTGACAGCTTACAGCGGCACAGCTGCACCAATGTAGCTGTAGCCCTAGTCACAACCTGCCTCCCATGGGAGGGAGTCTTGCCTGCTGGATGTTAGCTCCCTAACACAACCAGTCTTTCAGCCATACAAGCACCCTCCTCTGTGCTACACCAGCCTTGCTGGTTGACAATAGAGCCACCCCAGTCTCCAAGTCCCTTCAAAGTGTCCCCATGGTATTCAGTCCCTGATCACTAGATGCCCACAGAAATCCCAGATCCTCTGTTCTCAAAGGAACAGTGTACCCTGGTTTTACCTTAGTTCCTGAATCATGCACAGCACTTGAGCTCAATTATAAAACAAATAATTTATTTACGAGAGAATAGAGATTTCAAATAAAAATCAGTGAGAGGAAAACAAAAGGTTACATATAAAACAAAGTAATAACATGCGTTCTTGAGGCTAATCTTATGTAATCCTCCTAAAGAAGTTTCTCGCCCAAAGTTCCTTACATCATTTTCAACCAAGCCTGGTTGAGATCCCTTTTGAGAAGCAAATCCTCTGTCAATTTACTCTAAGTGAAGGATCCTAGGGTGTCTCAGCACCTCCAAATTTATCAGAACAGAACTTTGACGGTTAGTTCAAAATAGGGTGTCCCACCCCCTACTGTTTACCTCTTCCTGTTCATTTCCTTCAGAAGTCTCCACCAGCTTTTCATTAGTTTTTGACTTACAATACTAATAGACTCCTATTGTATGATATATAATACACAATAGTCTACCATGGAGATAAGTGTCTTCTACCCTCTGTTGTCTCAAGACATCCTATCTTTATGTTATCTAGTTTTAACAACAGACCTAGAGAACATACCTTTTAGTATATGTACATAACCCCTCACATAGTTTCCTTCTATACATTGTGCAATGATTATGATCAGTGTGACACGGGTTTTCAGTAAAGACCTTACATGACCCCTTTTGGTGAAACCATGAGATCCTTGTACCCCTATGTACTCCTGTGGCCTATGACACTTGGCATCAAGAGGCTGGGTTACAGTGGTTCATTTAATATGAATATACCAATAGCCATGTATTTAAGTTAGAGAAGGCAAATTCAAATCCCTTCTCTGCATGAGTTGAATCTGAGTCTCACACATTCCAGGTGAATACCCTAACCACTGGACAAAAAGTTAAGGCAATCACCTCCTCAACTTTGTCTGGCCATTCTTTGAATAATATCAAATTTTTTAAAAAGTCTAAAACTATTCAGCATGTGTGTGTCAATTTCATGAATAGTTTCAAGTTGACTGAAAGTGTGTTTTTTAGTGAGTAAACTATGAGTCTAAAATTTTTTGCCCAGCTCTGTTGTTTGTACAGGGCCAGATATAGTTCACACTTGTCAATGGAAAGATTCCCAACAACTTGAATAAGCACTGGATCAAGCCCTGGTATAGGTCTGGTACCCTTTGTCTCACTGGTCTTATTTCACTGGCTTCAGTGGAGTTTCTTCTGATATGTATAGCTGTAAATTGAAAGGAGAATCATTCACAAAGTGTAAAAATATGCTATGAAAAAGTAACATGAAAGCTGATACTGCATTCTAGCATTTTTCTCCATATTTCACCAGAAAGAAGTCTTCCCCAATCTATTACTCCAGAGCAATTGACACCTATTCACTGATCACTTTATTCATCTATAGTGACTCTGTAATCAGTTCCTCAAATGAAATTATTTTCAATACTGTTTCCAATACCGCTTCCATTGAAATCAATGGCAACACTCCTATTGACTTTAATGGGAGCAGGTTCAGGAACAATGTAACTTTCACTGCAGAAATGTCTTAATCGCCACCAGAAGCATATGTCATTAATCAGCAACATTATGCTGAATAGAATTTTAAAAGTTAGAAAGATAACAATCATAACAACAGCTGCTATACACATCTAAACGGCACATCTAATTCCTGTCAGAAATGATTTTTGAACAAAAAAACAACAATAAAACGTGTGGTAAGATATCTTAGAAAAGTTAGAATAATGTACACTATATACATGGTCAAATCCTGCTTTTCTCACTGACACAAGTAATCCCATTGAAATCAATGGCATTATTCATGTAAATAAGGAAAGCAAGATTTGATCCTATACTGCTTGTATACATGTACAATACATGAAGGTCTAAGTGTGATATCACATTTATCTTCACTTGTGAGGACAATACCTTATATCAGCAAAGCTTTCTAGAAACCAAAAAAAGGAAAAGAATCAAAGATTCCATAAAGTCCAGTAGAGACTTCACTAGTGACATTCTAATTGATGTAGAAAGTGCTAAACTAGTGATGGGTAGTGGTACACAAGGCTAGCTGATAAAGAATTGCCGAATATTGGGAAGAAAAATGAAATCTAACAGCCAAAGCCTGATGGGCTCAAGTCTGTGCCTTGCTCCTCTGTGTAGATTCCCTGCTGCTAGCTGATCCAAAGTATTACCTAGCACAGTGCATAATGTGACTTAATGTCCAAGTCAAAATTCAACAAGGATCTATAAAAGCAGAAAGTGATTTTTTTTTCCCCAGAAACATTTGCAATCTATTTCTTTGGACACTCATCAGCTCACACTGAATATAGGGTTTTTAAAATATATATATATTAGTTACAAAGACTTCAGATCACCTTTTTGTAAAGAAACAAAAAAACCTCTCAATGAAGGAGAGCACTTCCAGTTTATTGTTCAAATATGGATTCAGGAAAATATTTTATTGATGTATTCTTTCAATTGTTTACTAAAAATTTACTCAAATATATTTTGGATGCATGTACAATTCATAATGAAAACAAACAATTGTATGTACAGAGAGCACTAAATGGATAACAGTATCAGCCAAAAATTTGGATTCCCTGCAATTGATAATTTAATCCCTAAATGTGAAATTCAAATCCAAAATAGGACACAAGTGGGACTTAATTGATGGCTGTGTACAGTACACTGGTGAATTTCAGTAAGTGTCTGAGCTTTGGAGGGAGTTCTCTGAAGTTCAGCAAATACAGGCTCTTGGCTGAAGAGGCGCTAGTTCAAGATTCAAACACCTTCTACTGAAAGCATCCTGTCATAAACCCCCAAGCATAAAAATCTCATCTGCCATGGTATAACACAGAGAGAAAAAGTCTCTTGGTAAACAGTTCATAAAGCAAAATTTTATATTTAAACTTAATACTTTGGCCCAAAATTCCTCTTTTGTTCCATGCTGCACAGAAAAGCAAATGATCTAATCCCACAAAAGTGGTCTGAAAACTGATGTAGGGAGACAGAGACATCACAACACAACACACATTAAGGTCCCAGCAACCCCTCTGTGGCATCTCTGAAAATTAGGGCTCTCTGGGCTTTTGGAGAGGCATTGAACTAGGGAGCCACCTGCAAGCTCCAGAGTTGCAATTGAGGAAACCAATAGCAGAACAACTACTAAGCTGGTTCAGCTCTCCTCCCATAATAGAGGTGGGGTCTAAATATCACAAGGAAGGGTGCTGCTACATGTTGATTTTTCCAGTTCTGCCAGGATATGGCCTCTTGTTTACTATGTCTCCATGCAGTTAGGAGGTCATACACCCCTGACCATTGCACAGGACATCATAGAATATCAAGGTTGGAAAGGACCTCAGGAGGTCATCTAGTCCAACCTCCTGCTCAAAGCAGGACCAATCTCCAATTTTTGCCCCAGATCCCTAAATGGCCCCCTCAAGGATTGAACTCACAACCCTGGGGTTAGCAGGCCAATGCTTAAACCACTGAACATCCCTCCCCCCAAACATCCACTTCCAACCATGGCTTTGGTTCTTCCTAAAAAGCCTGAAATTTAAATGAGTCAAGCAATGCAGTCCAGACACATACTGTACCAGATTGGAACATCTTTTGGTGGCACTCTCAGAGCACTGCACCTTTAGCTTGTTTTTTAAAATATCATAATTGTGTCTGTGATTGATTAGCATTAAAAGGAAGTTAGCCTCTTGGCCACATGCCTTGCACTTCACTTATTTTTAAAGGAAGTATAAAATAAATCAGTAAGAAATGTGTATAGAACAAACAATACTACCTCATCTATTTTAACTATATGACCACGGCATGGATTCATCATTTGCCAAATTTCAGCCTTTAAATCAAAGCTAGTTTTCAGTTATACTGTATGAATACAAAAAGGCATTTTAAAGCATCAGGTTTGGCAGGGGAAAATAAGAATTAAACAATGATGGCTACACTTATAAAGGGATTATTTTCAAGCTGTTATTTTTTAATTAGAATATTCCTGAGCTGAGATTGTGTGTACCAAATTTTAGCCCAAAGCAACTATTTACAGATTTTTAATCATTTCTACATGTATCTTTGTAAAACATAAAACATCTAACTAATAGCAGAAATGAAGCCTGCATAATATATAAACATGTGCAATATACGTTAACAAAATGTAACAAAGAATGTGGGATAATCATGTGTAAATGGAGTAGAAAGCTCAAGGACACTAACCCGCCTTACATGATAAAGCAAGTTTCAGGTTTGCTTTGATCCATAAGAGATGAGTTGTAAAAGCACGTCTCTTCCTCTGCTTAGGAATGAAGAATTCTATTTGCTGCATTATGCATAACATCATTACAGACAAGGTAAAAGTCAGGAGCAAGTGGTTCACCTATCCCACTAAGCATACTAAAATAGCAGAGAAGCAAAAGCTGATTTAGCTACTATATTACACAGTTCTTTTTTAAATACCACTTATACCATTACATTTACCAGCAGTCTTTCTTTTAAGTTTTCTAAATGTAAAGTTTCTGGTATCTGTTCCCTGGAGGGAACTCCAACGAGAAGAGGCAGGTTGGTACAGCAGATGACTATCTCTTACAAACTATGCTTGATGTAGTATGTAGTGATAAAAAGGCCCTTATCAGTTTGGATCCCAACCTAAAGGCAACTGCTGTCCAGATTGTATAATGAAAGATAGCATGGTACAATTAAAGCTCTTGACCCACAGATACAGGGTACCAAATGTTGCTTGCTTTTTTCAGGCTTGAGGGCTGGAAATTTAGGCTTTACATTTATTCTGTAGCTTTCTGAAACCCATAAATAAAGCAACCTCTCCCCTCCCAGATCCTCCCCTCTTCTCTTCACCCCAAATACATGCACACATTACAGGCAAGGCTAGTTGCATTACTTATTAAAGTTTCCCAACACTTCCCATTTTAAGACCCTGTTTAAGTTGCTTATAACTTTGCCAAACTTGAACTGTTACGGCTGAAGTTTCTATACTGTGCCTCAGGCTATTTTGCGGGACATTGTTAGAAAATTCCAGGCAAAACAGTTCAAATATTTTCAAGAATGAGGCTAGAGAAAAATATGTTGCTTTCCCCATGTTAACAAATGTTAACCTTTCTTTTGAAAAGCTCTAGCACCCCGATGCTTTGGATCAGGAACTTGAAATATAGTGGGGGGTGGCTTTGAGCCAGGGATGTAGCCCTTGCTATACCTGTGAAAAGATAGATCTAACAAGATGCTGGAGTATGGGGGAGAACTTGGACGGACTTGGCAAAGAGACTGGGATGAGGAGCCAAGGATTGGGGAGACTGGGACAAGGACGTTGGGAGAGAATGAGATTCGATGAAAACTGGGGATGGAGACTGCGACTGTCAGAAGTGGAGAAGGGGGAGAAAGGAAAGAAATCTGATGAAGAACTGGGAGGGGGAACTGCAACTAGTTGAGAAAGGAGACTGGGGCAAGGTGTAGGAAAGATTGGGAGTGGCCAGGGAGATATCGGGATTTAGACAGTGAGTGCAGAGGGGGAGACTAGGATTGGCTGGTCAAGAAGACTAGGAGGAGAAGCCTAAGGAGTGGAGTGTAGGACTAGGGAGACAAAGGAGAATGAGATGGGGACAAGAAACCTGGGGTAGGAGGAAGGGGTGGGATTGGGACAGCTTGGAGGGAATGGGGAAGAAGCAGTCAAGCTTAGGAGGAAATGTGTTGAGAAATCTGTGCCCCCTCAATACACTCCTTTTCTGAACCCGGAATGGAACCCAAGATCCCTCACCATTTCTCTACTAAAAGAAAAGGAGTACTTGTGGCACCTTAGAGACTAACAAATTTATAATAAATTTGTTAGTCTCTAAGGTGCCACAAGCACTCCTTTTCTTTTTGCGAATACAGACTAACACGGCTGCTACTCTGAAACCTGTCATTTCTCTACTGTCAGCAAATATCTGTGAAACTCCATGGGAAATGTGTTACAGCTCCCTCCAGTGTGGGTCCAGATAGAAATAGTAGGTTATTGTCCTCCATCAGTTACTCCATTACCTTGAATGGCAAGGGTCAGTGTGGTGGATCTAACGGTTCCAACCTATACCAAAACAATTGTGTCAGTATAATGCCCAATTACAGAATTTCTGACCTTTTATTTTTTCCAGCTTGCTTTTTAAAAACCTAGGTAGTAACAGAGACCATTGGTTTGCAAAGTCAGAAGGTAGGAAATGCCAGAATTAAGGTTGCCTGTGCTCCCAGAGCCCAGTATGAGCTCAGTCATACAGTCGTTGTGCCAGCAACACTCCCATTGCAAACAATGAGAGTTTTATTGATATAAGGACTGCAATTCTGAGTGCACAGAAGTCTATTTAATCCTAGTGATCTTTCCACTATAATCATGAGAAATACCTCCAAAAATACTTGCCAGGTGGATTGTTACTTTTTCACTGACTGTCTCTGGGTAATACACTACTGCCATTGCAATTAGTGGTGGTACTAATTCTAGATCCCCCTAGCATTATAAGAGAGAGAGAGAGCTGCTGGTAGGAATGTCATCCCATACCTGGCCTGAAATAGCCCAGATTTCTGGCTTTCAGAGCTTGCAACAAGGACCATTTGTGGTCATTTGAAGAGGGTAAATGGACTGAGGTCTGGGATGGCAGTATTGCATCATATGCTGAGGACTGATAAGAGGGATGCCCTGATTGTGTTGTATGTTGATTATATAATTTTAAATAACTGGCAAGGTGGTCAAAGCTTAGGGAAAGACTTTTTATTTACTCCAAATCAAAATAAATAAAAATATCTGTCAGTTAGTCTCAGGAGGAGATTTTCAAACGTGTCTAAGGGATTTAGGAGCCCAAATCCCATTATTTTTTAATGAGCAAAGCTCATTTAAGAAATAATGAAGGCATTTCTGTGCAAAGAATTAAAATCCAGCTCAGAGCATAATTGGCAGCCTAAATGATGCACTATTCTCCAATTCCTTAGCCCCTCACTAGTAAATGTAAGTAAAAAGGGAATATCCAGAGATAGAGAACTGCTGCTTTAGACTCCGGATTTTGAAAGACCAGTAGATGGACAATATTCTTTATGAGATTTCTGGAATAAGAGAAAGACTTTGATATATTTGTAATGCACCAGATGTCATACTACATGCTTTTTATGATTTGTAATATCTTAAGTGAAAAATCAATAAAACAAATATTTTTTTAAAAAATCAGACATATATGGATTAAGGAGAGAAAACTGTGCATGGTTGTGTGTGTGTGTATGTGTGTGTTTTTGATTTTTAAATAATCCTGTCCATTGCCCTAAGAAAGGAATTCCTTGGTAACATAAAAGACACAATTCAAGTAATCAGTGGTCCATTCCCATTTTGTTCTCTCTCTGTTCACCCTCTGAAAGATCATGAAATTTGTTAACTAACTCTTTGTATAAGCAACTTAGTGCCAGCTCAGATATGTTTTAAAACTTCACTATTTCTGTCACCAAAAATAGAGAGTCCTAGACTCTGTTTCTTTTCAGTAAGAAATAAATGATGTAGTAGTTATTAAATGATTTGCAGTGCTTTCCCCCCACACCTTGGCTGCTTCCTGGGCCCAATGCCTGGATGCTCCTATGTACTGAGGCTGGTTCAGCACCCGAATTTGGCCCATAAGGAGGTCTTTTCTATGCAACACCTCACCTTTTATGAAGAAATTCATTATGTTTCACAAGAGAACAGGAAAACAAAGTGGCTCCTCAAGAGAAATAAACAGTACAATTACAAAAATTCTATTTCAAGCTAGACAGCAAAAGCAATCACCAATAAACAATAAAACTCATACTCCAGATGACAGGAAACAAGAGACTCCATATTGAGAGTATTCACTCGTGTCTTTTATAGAGCCACTTGAGTTAAGGACATCAAGCTGAAGGTTAATATGAAAGTTGTCACACCAGATGCCAAGTTTGGCAGAGGAGTTTTGTTTTGATATGTTTTGCAAAACAAAGTTAGTGTTTAACAGTGATTTAAATAATTTAAACTATGGCCCCAGTTCATTCCTATGCTGGTGCTGAGCAAGGCACAAGGACTAAGGAGACAGTAACAATGCACTTCCCTTAGCTACAGGTTGTCATGGAGTTCAGTGTCACACTCCTATGCTATGGATGTTGACTACCCAAGATTAGACAGGGCACAGGAGTTCCCTGGCCATGCTTCCTTCTCCGGAATCTTTTTGTTCTGAGTCATCGTGGGAGGTGAAGGGGAGCATACAGAGCTAGCTATGCTAACTCTGCACCTCTTAGGGAGACCTGGTACCCTGGGAATATTCCCCAGAGGGAACCTTTTGTGCCACAAAGGATGATAGAAATATTGCTTTTCTGTCCCACCCCTGCAAAGGTGGAAAAGTTAAATCCTGCAGACTTTACTCATTTAAAACTCCTAGTGAAACCAATAGAAATTTTACTCTGAATGAGAAATGCCAGATTTGGGAGACTAGAGTTAAGAAGGTGATTGAGTTATATCTAAGACTGTGAAAAACTCAGCAATTTCCATCCTCAAGGTTTCATAAGGGTTACTTTGGTTTTAATTTCTGTAGGGTTCTACCTCATAACACTGAATTTGATTTGTTGAACCTGAAACCCAAAGTAACACAAAGCAAGTTTTTTAAAAAAAAGCAGAATTTCAGCTGGTTACATGTCAGACACATGCAACAATAAATCAGTCCGGGTTCACTTGAAATTAGCGATAGATTTGTTTGAAAATTCAAAGACTTTTGTTACCTTTCCATAGAATATCAGAGTTGGAAGGGATCTCAGGAGGTCATCTAGTCCAACCCCCTGCTCAAAGCATCCATAAACCTGGCTGAGCTTTGAAATTGTGTGGGTGTTTTTAGTTTTCAGAATTGCAGTTGTCATGTGCACACTGCACCCTATACATCAATATTACAAGACAGGGACTGATTCTCAGCACTTATACTAGTATCAGTCAGGAGTAGCTCCCTTAGAATCAGTGCAGATACACCAGTGTGAGAAAGACCCAAGTCAGGCTCCCAGTTCTTAAATAACTTATTTATAGGAAAAGTTTTGTTTGAATTCACTGGGAAATTTAAGTTTACTTGATGGACTGTTATTTTCAAAAATAGAATGCAAATTTGGCCTTGCCTATGTATATAAAAATGCCAAATCTAGGGAAAGGAAACAAAGTTGTAAAAAGTGAAACCAGTGACACAGATATAATTTGACTATAAATGCAGCACCATTAAAAAATAAAATATGCTTTTTAAAAGCATGACGACTTCAGTTAAGTCCTTATTTCAACTTTTGTGTTCGTTTTTCTAAAGAAAATGATTAAGTGTTCAGATTGAGCTTGCTTTTTTCAACTGCTTTTATGCCTGTGGCATTATATGATCTGGAGTTCCACTTATTGAAGATGGGTGCTCTCAGAAGAATCACAGGTTTCAGAGTAGCAGCCGTGTTAGTCTGTATTCGCAAAAAGAAAAGGAGTACTTGTGGCACCTTAGAGACTAACAAATTTATTAGAGCATAAGCTTTCGTGAGCTGAAGTGAGCTGTAGCTCACGAAAGCTTATGCTCTAATAAATTTGTTAGTCTCTAAGGTGCCACAAGTACTCCTTTTCTTTTCTCAGAAGAATATTCACTCTCAGCTCTATGCAACTTCCACTTGACATTTGTTGAAGACAAAAAATAAGACAAGGGACACAATGTGGTTAAGAATCAAAAGGAATAATATTCAACCTTTGAAAAATTCAGAGTTGAAGTACAATTACACACAAGGTGCAAGTAACAGTGTTGAGGTTTGTTTTTCATGTTGTTTCTAGTTTGTGCTCTCTAAGTTACTGTAAGGCTCACAGTTCAGTTTGCAGTTCATATTGCTCTCTGTTCACAAATATACCATGCTGAGCAGTGGACTCAGGTGAATGCCTATACTTTAAAAAAAAAACACACACACACACACACACACACACACACCTCTTGGAAAGTTTAAAATACTTTCAAACATGATTCCAAAAATAGTAGTGCGAAACATATCTGAAATTTAGAATTTTATTGCACAATAAGATCCTAAATCAGGTATATGCAAGACTTAACAGAAAGATTATGATCCTATTGGGGTTAATTATGGGGATGGAGTCCAGAAAAGAAATACCATTAAGACAGACCACATAAAGTAACAATAATGTATTAATTTGTATTATTAATGTATTGCAGTAGCACCTACAATATCCAAACACAGAAACAATATGGATTAAGCATGTAGCCACCAATTTCTGTTTACGAATTCCAGAACTACCACCAATTCACTGTGGTAAAAGCTCATACGGTCAGATTTTTAAAAGTATTTAGGCAGCTAAAAGATGTAGAGAGGTATCTAATGGAATCTTTGAAAAGCAACTAAGGCCCAGATCCTCACACCTAACTCCCTTAGGTACCTATCTGCATCTTTAGGCATCTAAATAGCTTAACAAATCTGACCCTTAGTCTCTCTGTTCCCCATCTGTAAAGCGGGGATAATATTCCTTAGCTAGTTTATGTTGTGAGAAGTAATTCATGAATGCTTATACAAGGTTCTGAAAAATGTAAAGCATTGTGTTGTTAGTCTTATGTGATATAAACCAAATTGTGTAGTTAATGTTGGATTCATGCCAAAGCTGCACCCTAGTATTTTATGAAGGAGCCCTGTTAGTTCTTGTAATGATAAATCAGACTAAATGAAAGGAAGCATTCCTGTTTCTGGCAGCTACATTCCAAAACTAAGTGAAATAAAACAAAAACCAGCTATCTCTGTGCAACCTTGCCTGTGATAATATCTGCTAAAATACCTTTTCTATCAGCTACTGTACACATCTTTCCCTGTGTAAGTGTCTCCAAAGATTCCTGGAATGCCTGGCCATTAAGTGACAGCCCAGACTAGCCCATCTTTCTCCTATTTTAGATCATATGTGCAATTAAAACAAACAAGCAAAAAAAAAAAAAACAACCCAATGTTAGACATCCAGTCACTACTAACCTTTTTGGTGAAAACTGAAAAAGAAAAAAAAAAAAGTCATTTAGCACTTCTGCTATTTCCACATTTTCTGCTATTTCATGCCTTCTCTCCCCCGCCACCCAATCCCCGCACTGAGTAACGGGCCCACCCTGTTCTTGCTCTCTCTTGCTTCTAATGCATTTGTAGACTCTTTTCTCATTACCCTTTATGTCTCTAGCTAATTTAATCTTGTTTTGTACCTTGGGCTTTCTAATTTTGTTCCTACATACTTGTGTTACTTGTTTATAGTCAACCTTTATAATTTGACCTAGTTTCCACTTTTTGTAGGACTCTTTTTTGAGTTTCAGATAATTGAAGATCTCTTGATCCATTTTTCCCCTTAGACTTGCTTCCCATGGGATCTTACCTACCAACTCCCTGAGTTTACTAAACTCTGCCTTCTTGAAAGCCATTATCTTTATTGTATTATTTTTCCTCCTGCCATTCCTTAGAATCATGAACTTTACCATTTCATGATCACTTTAACCTAACCCGCCTTCCATTTTCAAATTCTCAACCAGTTTCTCCCTATTTGTCAAAATCAAATCTAGAACAGCCTCTCCCCTAGTAGTTTTCTTCACCTTCTGAAATAAAAACTTGTCTCCAATACATTCTAAGAATGTTTGGGATAATCGGTGCCCTTCTGTATTATTTTTCTAACAGATGTCTGCGTATCTGAAGTCCCCCATCATCACAAGTCCTGAGCTTTGGATGATTGTTAGTTTTAAAAAAACCTCATCCACCTCTCCTTCCTGGTTAGGTGGTCTGTAGTAGACCCCTATTATAACATCACCCTTGATTTTTACCCCTTTTATCCTTACCCAGAGATTTTCAACAAGTCTCTTCCTATTTCCATCTCAAGCTCAGTACATTTTAAATATATAAGGCAAGACCTCCTCACTTTTTTCTCTGCCTGTCCTTCCTGAGCAAGCTGTATCCTTCTATACCAATATTCAAGACATGCGTATTATCCCACCAAGTCTCTGTGATGCCAGCTGTGTCATAATTGTGTTTATTAACTAGCATTTCAAGTTCTTCCTCCTTATCCCCCATACTTCTCGCATTTGTATACAGACATACAAGATACTTATTTGATTCCCCCCCCCCGCATGTTTGCCCTTGTCTCTCATCCCTGCAATAATGGCCCATGCTCCCCCCAGATTCTGATCCTTCTACCAGGTCTCCATGTTTTTGATTTACCTGTGGGTTTTTGTCACCTGCCCCTGTCAAACCTAGTTTAAAGCCTTCCGCACTAGATTAGCCAGTTTGTATCCAAATATGCTCTTCCCCTTCCTCGATAGGTGGATCCCATCTCTGCTTAGCAGTCCTTCTTCCTAGAACAGTATCCCATGGACAAGGAAGCCAAAACCTTTTGGTGACACCATCCTCACTGCCAGGCAGACACCTCCAGGATGCATCTGTCTCTGCCTAGGCCCCTACCCTTGACCAGAAGGATTGAAGAGAACACCACTTGCGCTCCCAACTCCTTCACCTTTACTCCCAGAGCCCTGTTGTCACTTCTGATCTACTCAGGGTCATACCTCACAGTATCATTAGTGCCCACATGGGGCAGAAGTCGGGGGCCAGATGATCCTTGACAATCCCTCTAACTCTTAGATAGGGGCCATGGCAAGCAGCATACCTCCTGGGATGACAGGTCATGGTGACAGATGGGTGCCTCCATCCCCCTCAGAAAAGAGCCACCGATCACCACTACCACACGTTTCCTCCTGGGAGTGGTGGCTGCAATCCTCCCAGCCTTGGGGGTACACAGCTTCTCCTCCTCCACCTTTGGAGGTGATTCTTCATTGCTCATTGCCAGGGGAGTATAATGGTTCTTCATTACTAGGGTGGGCAGGTTGGGAGTAGGGATGGAGCAATGGCTGGTGCCAGAAGTAACCAGCAACCAGTGTCCTCCCTATGACAGAGCCATATCCTCCTCCCTCCATGGCATGACAGCAGTCCTCTCTAGCTGGATAGCTGCCTCAGTCTTGGACATCTCCATATGAATATTCAATGAATTCCATGAGGGCACGCATGCTCCTTAGCCTGGCCACTTGCTTCTGTAGCTCCTACCTGCTTCCTGAGAGATTCCACCAGCAGGCACCTTTCACACTGGATGGTCCCCCCAGCCTGTCTTTCTGTGAGTGGGAAATGCAGGCCACAGTCTCTGCAAATCCACACCAGGATCTGGGTAGAGGCATCCATGGTTAGATTGTCTAGCTGGATACAGGCACAGGCAGAAGCAGTGTTGGCACTGATGATGCAGCCCTTTCTAACTATAGTGATTATATTATGACTCCCTATTACAAACTCCCTGGTTTGAAGTCCCCAGGCTCTAGCTCCTCTTGGTCACTTAGCCTCTGTTTTTTAAGGTCTTCTCTCCTAGGTCAGCTTAATGTTAATGTTAGTCACACAAGGGGATTTTACCGTGGCCAGGACCCACCTCTCAAGTGCCCCCTCTCTGGCCAAAACATGCTTGTAATCACTCAATTTTGAATGGGGTAGTACCTACCTCTTGCACGCACCCCTTTTCTGGTTGGAAGTGAGCCTGCTTTTCTTTCAGTTCTTACAATGGGGTGGCACTTGCCTCTCACAAGCACCCTGTGACCCGTTCTGCCTTGGGAAGCCCTCACTGGAAATCCCAAGGTCAGGGCAGGCTCCAAAAGGAGAGCAGATACTCCCAAGACTGGTGAATAACACTGAAGTTACACTTCCCAACTTATCACAAACTGTGCTTCTGATCCCTGACACTGGTTATCAAGAAGCAAAAAAAGAAATCACACAGCCCCCTTTATTGCATTCCAGTTCTCTGGCTCCCAATCACTTAGGTCCAGTACAATGAAAAGTTATTTAAAAAAAACAAACTCTACTCACATATACAAAATGTTCTTCTAACCCCAAAGAGTCAGCCACGTTACCAGGTCAGTATAGGTTTGGATCTTACCCAAAATACCATGCTGCCAGCCAATCTTTTAGTGTCTAAAGCTAAAGGTTTATTATAAAGAAAGAACAAGAAGAGAGATGCTAAATCAGACACATACATACAAAGATTCAAAGTTCATGAGGTACCTAGCAGTATTGGTGAGTTTGCTGGCTTGAAAGTCTCTCTGGAACATGTCCACAGCTTGGGTGGGTCATTCAGTCCTTTGTTCAGAGCTTCGTTTACAGAAAGGTTACTCCAGAGGCAAGAAAAGGAAAAGACGACAAAATGAAAAAGATACAGCTGCCTTTTATAGTCTTTTCCCATGTGGTCTGTGCTTTCTT
The DNA here is from genome assembly GCF_009764565.3 of Dermochelys coriacea. Classification (NCBI taxonomy): domain Eukaryota; kingdom Metazoa; phylum Chordata; order Testudines; family Dermochelyidae; genus Dermochelys; species Dermochelys coriacea. Next base: position 105,047,070 of record NC_050068.2, read on the forward strand.
TGTTTCCAACACAAGCTGCCCAGCACATGGCTTGGAAGCCTTTTCTGTCCATAGGCATGCTCATGCATGCCTGGCTGAGTCATAAGGTGTATCCTCTGCCATCTCTCAATGGGTCAGTTCCTTAATGGGCCATCAAGCAGGCGAGGCAGTGCTGATGCCAAACTGTCTGGGGGTGTCATCCAGAAGCATAGCCCAAGTTTTGTAATACAGACATACATATCTACAATCCAGAATACATAGTCAACACAAACGAGATTATCATATTTGGCAAATTATAACTTTTTTGCAGATATCTTATGTGCCATATCTGGCACAATTCATTGCAATTTTACAATATTGATATTCATAATATCCTCAAGTGTTCTCCAGATTCCATACAGCATTACATGCCCCCTTTCCCCCACAGCTGATAGTTCTTTCGGCAGGTCTTCAGGACACACTATCCTCCCTTCTAGGGTATACAGTCTCTAGTTCTTACTCACAGCCCCTATATGGAGCCGTAGCACCAAGGCTTCCTCCAAAAAAGTACTACCTTCTTTAAACATCCAACTGGGACCTATCTCAGTTGGTGTCCTTTCAGAAGCCCTCCCTGGGCTCAGTCTTCAACCAAACCAGCAAGGGCCCATCACAAGACCCTCACCTCATCTGGCTAGGTTCTGGGCTCAGCCTGTCCACACTGACTTGTCCATAATCCTGTCCAAGCCTCCCTCTTCAAGCTCCAGGCAACAACTAACCACTCCACCTCCGCTGCTTCCTTTTATATGGCCCTCGTTGCCCCGATTGGTCACTCCAGCAGCCCCTCTGATTGGCTTCTACCCTAAAGTCACTCTAGGCTACCTGGAGGACTTCTCCTCCGCTCTTTTCTGGGGCAGGGTGAGGCAGGGTCACAAGGCCTCCAGCAGGGGGCCTCCAAACCTAGTCCACCCCGTCACAGGAGATAACATCTTATTTTTCAGTGAAGCAGTGGGCTTTGTGCTAAAAAAATCTGTGTGTATATCTATATAGTCCACCTGGCATGTCTGGTAGTAATACTGCACGTGGAAAAGATTAATTTGACTACAGCTGAGTGAATAACTGATTTTTTGGTTCACTGGCAGTTTCAAAAAATTGCCAAGAAAAATTGATTCAGATGAAATGGAATCCAACAATTCTGAATTTTTTTGGCAAATTGAAATCAATAAAACATTCTTTGGGATCAACTAAAGCTGCATTTTTCTGTGAATAAACCATTTGTTCAAAAAATATCAAACACATCTAATTTTGACACAAATGTACTGCTGTTGGTAACAAAAGAAAAGTTTAGAAAAAATCCTACACAGCTTTAGACATATGTACTAGCAGTAGATTCGGGTAGACTAAGGTGAGGGTGAATATTCAGGAAGGAGACACTCCTAAGGCTTAATCCTATAAGGTGCTGAGTATTCTGGCTCTAATCTTGCAAAGCCCTGAAGCATTCACTTAACTATAGTCATGAGAGTGCATCTGCTGAAGTCAGCAGCAGACCTTACTTGCTTACAGTTAATTTAGCACATGCATAAGTATTTTACAGAATCAGAGCCAGAATGCTTGGCACTTTACAGGATTCAGCCTTTAGTACTAAAAAGTCTAACACACTCCACACAAGTACTCCAGGAAGGCATGGTTTTGAAACCTTTGGGGGAGAGAAGAGGCAGGGTTCAGAAAGGTGGGTTTCCATTTGCTGCGCGGCTGCTAGATGACTGTACCTTTTGATGACATACTGTACCTTTTGGCAGAGACAAGCCTTGCCTGCCAGTACTGGGGGTGGAGAGTGAGGGCAGCCAGCTCTACGGAGTTACTGAGCATGCTCAATCTGTGTGAGCATGCTCAGTATAAGCCAAGCAGCACATCTGGGGTGGAGGCACATGACCCCACGTCACCTCTGCTTTTTGGAGTAGTATTAAGGAACACTACACAGCATACCATTCCATCCTGAGCCATCTTGACCTACTTGGCCTTCTTAGCTCCTCTTCCCTCTCCTCCCTTATATAGCATGGGCAGGATTTTCCTTTTGTATTCCAGTTATTGAAAATACTGATATCAAAGTATTTTGGATATAAATTTCCAATCATGTTGTGCGTATAATAAGCCAAGTTTTTTTGTTTGTTTGTTTTAATGTGGTGAATATACCCCTTGAATTACATACTACTAGAAGGCTAAATTAGTGGATATTCTCTTGAATTACAGCAATAAAATAGCATCATTGATTGTTAATCAGGAGAATTCTGAGATGATACCCTTATTTCTAAAATCTTCTGCTCTTGCTAACATTGGTTCCGCTCCACCAGCTGTTGCAACGTTGAGTGTCCCAGTGCAGATGGACCGCCAATATTGTAAACACCATGTCATACATCTGTGCTGTGAGCAATTCTAATCAGCATGGTTTAAAAATACTAGCAGCACTTCTGCATTGGGTCTTCCAGTGCTACTGACGCTGATGGAGCTGAATTATTAGCAAAAGTACTAGAGAAAGGGTAAGCGACATGCATCTTTGCTAGAAAGTTACTGGTACCACTGCAGAGCCAGCAGTAGGAATATAACACAAAGTTTTTGTGAACTCCCCAAAAATGGCTATATGCTTTTATAAATGTATCTGTGATGAAGCAATTTTTGTAAGCCTAGCAATAACATTTCCCATAAAATAATTTTAAAGTACTCTGTTGTAGGCCCAATTGTGAACCTACAACTTTTAACAGTAATCCCTTTAATCCACTTTTATTTGTTTGTTTGTTTTTCATTTCAAAAAGCTTTTACAGTTTTGGGAAGACTCGTGAAAGCAGCAAGGGTTTTGATAATTGTAATCTTTTTCAATCAAAATTGTGGCATTTATAAGTATGAGTGCATGGATTAAAATTCTTAGACAATGGAATATTGTTATTGGCCAACATCCTAGGTTACATACCTGGTATGCTGAGTTATAATCAAGCATGGGCTCGGGTTTTATGTGTGAAAGCAATGCTTGACTGCATTTAAATGGTTTTGATTGGAGCACATATGATGCATAGTTGGACATAATGTTCATAATTGCCTATTTTTCTTGGCAAGCATAAGAAGTCGCTTGATGACCGCATTCTGAAATGTTCACAGCTATGTTTTTGTGAAGTGCACCATAATTTAAAGGTAATTCTAAACAAACTTGTATCAGAGTACATTGACTTTGTGAGACTGCATTCCTTATTGTCCAGAACTACTTCATTGTGGGAAGACAGCAGACTCTCCTTTGTTAAGGTGGCTTGCTCTCTGTTTTAAGCATGATTTACACACACACACACACACGTCACGAAACCTGAATCAATCTCCCTGAAAATGTTTCATGCATGCTCCTCTGGCGGAAGAGAATTTTTAGCAGTGTTTGATGCAAAGCAGAGAAGGCATTTTGGAGATATTCCTTACACAGGCATAATGCCTCTAGCCACCTTGCTTGGCCAAACACACCTTCTCCCTCTGCACACACAATTCTGCCTCTGAGAAGTATAATTTTCCTCACTGCCATGAAAAATGCATTTTGGTATAACTCTGGTTTTGGTCTCAGGAACTTTTGGAGGCAGGAATGGGGAGGAGGAATAGGGAAATTCCTTTCACATGCTTTCCTTGAAGTGGGCACTGCTCCTCTGAGATTTCAGGGGCTTTGAGAAATCACCAGTAGTACAACGTGAGATGAGCCAGTTACTGGCATATTCATAAACTCTCTTCAGCTGACATTTCTGATTGCATCAATGTCAGGTAACAGACTGAGAACTAATACAAATAATCAGTAGATTGTGGGTTGGGCTGCACATGTGCAAAGGGAGTAAGGGAAACCCTCTATGCACTTCTATGTGGCTTCCCTGAGACCTTGAGTCTGGACATGAAGGATTAAGCACATGCTCTGCACTCCTTAATTTCTCTGAGCAGGAGGGTGGGATGTAGGAGGAGCCTCACCTCCATGCCCCATCCTCACATTCTGCTAGCTAGCACATTTAAGCCATTGTGGTGGGGATGGAGTAGCAATTTGCTACTGACATGTCCCTATCTGTGGGGTAGGAGAAGGCGAATATGGAGTGCTCCTCCTTGTCTTGATGCAGAGAATCTCCAGACAAACAAAATGGTTTCCAGATAGCTGTACAGCATGACATGCATAGGGAGCCAGTAGAGCCCTGAGATGACCTCTTCCAGGGCTTAAATTCAGCTGGATCTGTCCGGAGTGGAGCTCCAGTAAATTTTTTTAAACCCATGGGACCTCGGCACCTCTCGCAGGGCTAAAGTCCCAAGCCCTAGCACACACACACCCTGAGGGGCTAAAGCCCTAAGCCCTGGTGCCCGCTCCCCCCACCCCCGCATGGGACTAAAGCCCCAAGTCCCCCCTCCCACCAGCATTCCACAGGGCAGAAAGCCCTAGCCCCACCACCCCGCCACAGGGCAGAAGCCCCCCAACCAGCCCAACGGTTGAAGCCTGGAGTCCTGAGCTCCCCTCCCCTGCTGGGCCCTGGAGTTCTTATAGCATTGGGTGGGAGGGTTGGGGGCTTCAGGAAATACTCAATGAAAACTGAAGCCCTGACTTCACCCCCAGTATGCCCCTCCTTTTTCTGCTCTGTAAGCAGAGATGCATAGGTCATTGATGGACAAGCCTTCAGGGCTAGAGCTAGATGAATAATGTATTTTTAAGTTCATTGGCAATTTAAAAAATTTTTGAAAAAAAGTCTTTTGGGGTCAGACCAAACCTGGAATTTTTCAAAAATTTTCAATGAATTGAAAAATATGATCCTAAATGATTTTTTCCAACAAAATTTTTGGTTTTGACAAAATGTAAATGTTTGGTTTCAATGTTGACCATTTTCAAATTATTCTGAAATTTTGAAATAAAATTAGAGAATTTTGAACCAAAAAGTCATTTCAAACCAAAAAATCAAGATGTTTCATTTCAAAAATGTCAAAACAAAATGTTTCAATATTTTCAGATTTTTTCCCCCAAATGAACAATTTAGCAAAATTCACACTAATTTGCAAAATGTTTTGATGTAGCTGAATCTGCATTTGTCACCAAAGAAAAGGTTTGGGCTGAGAAATGTCACCCAGCTCTAGTAAGGATCCAGAGCAGTATGTGGTATAGCCATTGCTTCAGTGGGCAGACAATTTGTGCCTGAGAAGCAATGTACAAGTAATCTAATATATAGCTACATTAGGCTGCAATAAAGTAATTATGTCTGCATTTCATGTAAATTCCCCAGTGGGGCTAGAATAAAATATTCACTGTTTAATGCACTCTAGTAATCTAAATTTTTAATTCTGCAGCCAAAGAAACAATTTGGAATGCACATGCTTATCCTCAGGGCAGGTTAAGATTTAGAGTATTATCTAATTTACAGAATGTTTACAATTTAAAAACAAGGCTACATTGTGTCTTTAAGGCACAGCCTGAGATTTGGGGCCATGAGGGAATTTACTGCCCCTAGAGGAACACCCAGAGCAGAGGTCAGCAACCTTTGAGAAATGGAGTGCCAAGTCTTCATTAATTTAAAGTTTCGCATGCCAGTAATAAATTTTACAATTACAGGAGCCCAGACTGGCAGTGGGCTGAGTGGGGCTGGCAACCCGTGCTGCTGGTCTGGGGTTCTGTCCGCTGGCCCCTGCCAGCCAGGGTCCCAACAGCGGGCTGAGCGGGGCCAGCAGCTGGGACCCCAGCTGGCAGCAGAGTGCCACTAAAAATCAGTTCACATGCCGCAGGTTGCCGCCCCCTGTCCCAGAGCAATATGCCTTGTGGCACTCAACTGCATATTCACCCTTTGAAATCATAAAGCATTTAGAACACAAAGGGGCATAACTTAGTGGCTTTGGAGAGCCTAGGTTCTAGCATCTCATGCCTTATCTACTTGCAGAATGGCAGCAGTTTAACTTGGCTGTGATTTTAAACCTATGTTGTTAAAATGGCGCAAAAGGGTTGGACATCCTCATTTCAGTTTATACAAGGCTTATTTCAACTTATCTGAAGCCAGTTAGGAACCAGTTTAAGCTAAAACAAAATAAGACACTCTTAAACCAAATTAAGTGTTTAATTAAATTGATGCAAGTTTTCACGCTCCCCTCAGTGCCAGCTGTGATTATACCTGATTTGGGGCAAAACAGGAAGGGAAAATGGGAGAAGCTCTTTGAATCCTCTCTTCCCTTTGCATAGCTGGTCACAACCTAAAATCCATCTTTGAGACAGTACTAACTTTGAAAAGGAGATATATGTCCTACCCAACTCCAGTTCCCTCCATACCCACGAGCAGTAGTTTGAAGTGATGTTATGGCATAATCAACAAACACATACTCTAAGCACTTGTTTTGAGCTGAGCTGAGTCAGTGCTTCATGTTGGCTTTGGATGTGCTGTTAAAGGTCCAGGTTTTTAAGCTGAAGTCTATACCTCGAGCAGGAGTCTTTTATTCAACATTTTTTTAAATTGATATATAAACTGTGATCTCAACGAGTAAAAATATCTTGAGTGTTTTGGTACATCTAAACACTGAGCCTTGCAATGGATTTCAAGACTCTTCTTTAACTCCTTTCTTCCTGCAGTAATCTCTCTTTCCTGTTTGCATATTCTGTTCAAGAGATTAAAATTAATGCTGCAAAATGGGGAAAGGATGAAATGTGATCTCCTAGTGCTAGTGCACATCTCAGGAGGATCTTTTGGCAATTTGTCATGCTGGAGTTCTTTTTCTTCCGTACAGAGACAAATCTACCATCTTGTGCAGAGTTTGAGAAATTTATTTTGAAAAGATTTTACTTCCTCTCCTCTTCTCTGAGTCAGTTTAAATTCAATCACTTGGATGAGATGCAAATTATTAATCTTGGGTCAGGTTTGTCAGAAATGCTACCTTTGTACAGTGTGGTATTCATCACAAATCCCAGTCCTACTGGGACTGTATGACCAAGCAAATGATGATAGTAGTAGACCACTTTTTCACAGGTAATTCTGAATAAATATTGCCTTCCTACAATACACCCCAGAAAAAATAGAGCATAAGCCTTAGAGCAACAAAAAGAGAATAAATACCTCAGTGAAATTCTAGGAGCATAAGTCACTTGACAGCTTCTGCTCACTCACAACAAAGCAAGGGGAAGCTAAGTATTTTCTGCTGCACTAAATAAAAAGTTGATGCTAAGTCCCAGCACTTAGGAACAAATGACAACCCCTCGGAAAATGCTGTAGCTCTAAAATGTCAATGAAAATATGAAAGTGATTTTTAAAGCACATAATTTGGTGTTTCTTGTAAAGGGAACATGATCCCTGGTGCCTTTGATAAAAGCTGGGTAACAATTCCTCTTTAATTCCCTCTGACTTTACTCCAGAAACAACTGTTCAACTTCATTCATCTGCTGTTACCTCTCACCACAAGCACATCAAGACAAAACACTGACAAACCAGGCTGACAATTCATTTTAAAACATTTCTGGAGGGGAAAAGTTGCAGCTTTGAAATACTTACCCTATCTCTTTAAACCCTACTGTAGGCCCTATTCTGCAGCTCTTATTCACAATGACTAGTGCTTTACTCCATGAGTAGTCCCATTGAAATCAATGGTACAGGTGTAGTAAGGTACTACTCTAAGGGTGGTAGAATCACGCTCCTATATTTCTAGGACTGTCTTTAATTTCTTTTTCAAATAATCAAGTAATTTTAGATAACCAACAATTTGATATTTGTCTTGTGTGTTATTTGCTTTCTTAATTAAAGGAAGGGGAATACATTGGCATTCCACAGTCTAAGAAACACTCCTTAAATGAATCATCCTATTTAATAAAATGTTCCCCTGCAAACGCTGTTTTCATTGATAAGTGCATGCACAAATAAAAGAATGGAAAAGGGGAATTGTTTGGTTGAGATGTAAGGGCACATAAAGTGGCTAGCACTAAATAACCTGGTCAGCAGCCCAACTAATCTAGGATCGTTTGTTTTCACAGCTTTGCACTAAATATCAGTGTTGATGGCCTGACACTCCCTGCAGAGCCTGAGAGTGTGTGGCAAGCCAAGATACAAGCCTCATAATTATACACCTGTGATGCCAGATATTCAGAGGGAGAGGGAGGGCACTTTGTAAAAACACTAATAAACTTCACTAGCCTTTTTTTCCAGCAAACTCCCAGTCCAAGCTGCCAGTTATGGTGCTGAGTCCTTTAATGACTAAAAATATTATTTTTTAATCAGGGCGGGGCTGGGATGATGATTTGACAAGTGAAGGGAATTCAATCACCCTCAAGAGGACCACAGTTTACAGTGCCTAAAATGGTCCATGTTAGCCCTACTAAAACTTCCTCCTGCAACACTTCCACTTCAGTCAGCATCTGAGTTGTGAAACCATCTAGACACAATGAACTCAGTGAAACTGCAGATCAGCCTCACCCTGTGTGAGGGAGTCTGAGCTCATTTTCTGAGCCACGTGATCGAGAAATGAACTCTGAACAACCCTAAAGCAGAGCTGATCCTGCCTTCGTCTGCTGTTAGTTGCTCAGTGAGGTAAAAAGCAGTCAGACTGACTGAGTTAGATTTTCACAATCCATTCAAAGCAAAAGATTGTCTGATAAGAGCTTCCTCTTTATGCTTTCAGGGGTTGACCTTGTTTGGTAGTCGGTACAATAAGCTAAGTGCCCTCGGCTTAGCTTCCATCTAGCTCCATTGAAGTCAATGGATATTTTGCTGTTGATCTCAATGGAAGCGAGATCAAGCTCTAAATCAAGGAAAGATAAACGCAGACTACATTTTTCAAGATTAGACCCTAAATCCCTGATTCATAGATTTATAGATTCATAGATACTAAGGTCAGAAGGGATCATTATGATAATTTAGTCCGACCTCCTGCACAATGCAGGCCACAGAATCTCACCCACCCACTCCTGCGAAAAACCTCTCACCTATGTCTGAGCTATTGAAGTCCTCAAATCGTGGTTTAAAGACTTCAAGGATCAGAGAATCCTCCAGCAAGTGACCCGTGCCCCATGCTACAGAGGAAGGCGAAAAACCTCCAGGGCCTCTTCCAATCTGCCCTGGAGGAAAATTCCTTCCCGACCCCAAATATGGAGATCAGCTAAACCCTGACCAAGATTCACCAGCCAGATACCAAGGAAAGAATTTTCTGTAGTAACTCAGATCCCACCCCATCTAACATCCCATCACAGGCCATTGGGCCTATTTACCATGAATAGTTAAAGATCAATTACCAAAATCATGTTATCCCATCATACCATCTCCTCCATAAACTTATTGAGTTTAATCTTAAAGCCAGATAGGTCTTTTGCCCCCACTCTTCCCTTGGAAGGCTATTCCAAAACTTCACTCCTCTGATGGTTAGAAACCTTCATCTCATTTCAAGTCTAAACTTCCCAATGACCAGTTTATATCCATTTGTTCTTGTGTCCACATTGGTACTGAGCTTAAATAATTCCTCTCCCTCCCCGGTATTTATCTCTCTGATATATTTATATAGAGCAATCATATCTCCCCTCAACCTTCTTTTAGTTAGGCTAAACAAGCCAAGCTCCTTGAATCTCCTTTCATAAGACAGGTTTTCCATTCCTCAGATGATCCTAGTAGCCCTTCTCTGTACCTGTTCCAGGTTGAATTCATCTTTCTTAAACATAGGAGACCAGAACTGTACACAGTATTCCAGGTGAGGTCTCACCAGTGCCTTGAATAACGGTACTAAAACCTCCTTATCTCTACTGAAAATACCTCACCTGATGCATCCCAAGACCACATTAGCTTTTTTCACGGCCATATCACATTGGCGGCTCATAGTCATCCTATGATCAACCAATACTCCAAGGTCCTTCTCCTCCTCCATTACTTCTAATTGATGCGTCCCCAGCTTATAACTAAAATTCTTGTCATTAATCCCTAAATGCATAACCTTACACTTCTCACTATTAAATTTCATCCTATTACTATTACTCCAGTTTACAAGGTCATCCAAATCTTCCTGTATGATTTCCCGGTCCTTCTCTAAATTGGCAATACCTCCCAGCTTTGTATCATCCGCAAACTTTATTAGCACACTCCCACTTTTTGTGCTGAGGTCAGTAATAAAAAGATTAAATAAGATTGGTCCCAAAACTGATTCCTGAGGAACTCCACTGGAACTCCAGCCTGACAGTTCACCTTTCAGTAGGACCCGCTGTAGTCTCCCTGTTAATTAATTCCTTATCCACCTTTCAATTTTCATATTGATCCCCATCTTTTCCAATTTAACTAATAATTTCCTGTGTGGCACGGTATCAAACGCCTTACTGAAATCTAGGTAAATTAGATCCACTGCGTTTCCTTTGTCTAAAAAATCTGTTACTTTCTCAAAAGGTATTTAGGCACCTAACTCCCATTAAGTGGTGCTTAAATGCTTTTGAAGATCTGGGCCTACATCTCTAATATATAGAGAGTGAGGAAAGATGTTTTTTGGTTAAGGCACTGGATTGGAACTCAGGATCTGTATTTCCTAGCTTTACCACAGATTCCCCTTGAGACATTGCAAAAGTCACTTACATATCTCTTTGTCTCAGCTCCCAATCTTCTGTCTATATGTTGCTCATCCCTTTAGAAAGTAAGCTGTTCAAAGCAGGAACTGTGTCTTGCTACATGTATTTACAGAACCTAGCACCATGGAGTCCAGCTCTTCGTAGAGGCTCCACAAACAATAATATATATCAGTGTAACCCTTCTGCCAGGCCGATTTGACAGAAGCAAGGGCTGGGTTCAGTACATAGGGGTTCCCTATCAACAATACCATGCAAAATCGGCTCGAGCCCCCACCCAGTGACCTGGGAAAATTACACAAACATACCCCTGGGCACCTCAAAGAGGCAATACTTCCCCTCTCGCAAGCACAGAATCTCGGTGTAGCAAAAATCTTTAATAACATGAGGTAAACAACACAGCATTAAATTGGGAAAACACCACAACTAGGATTCATAAATACAAACCATGAACCAGAAGACCCAACCCCAAGCAGATTGGGGCGTGTCCCTTCCCTTTGGTTTTCGAGTCCAGTAACCCAAAGCGGCCCTTAAGTTTCTTCCCTTAGTTGATGCAACACCGCCCCCACCCGAGTTCAGAAGTTCCTCTACAAAGTTTACCTCCCAGCATGGGTAGAAGGGGGGGAGGTATGGGGGCACCTTACGTGCTCCGCTGCTCGTGTCAACGGCCGATTGCCATGTCTCTCCAAGGGGTTCTGCTGCAGTCTTCACTGCAAGCCACTCCTCTCTGCTAGCTGTCCTGCTAGCCGCTCACCAGTATGTCTTCAGCCCTCCCCCACACCCTTAACTCAGCTCTCAGTGATTTCAGCTCTTAGTAACTTCAGCTCTTTAGTGATTTCAGCTGGTGGTAGGGAAGCCTCAGTGCTGGCACACCACTAGGCCAAAGTAGGTCTAATGCTTAGACCTGAGTATCATGATTGCAGCTCTGCAGCATGTAACAAGACTCCTAATGGAGTCAAAATTAGCTCTGTTATTACATAGTGGAGAGAGGAGGGGTCAAAGTGGTGTTTAGGGCTCTCAGAAGGGGACCCACCCTACCAGGTACAAACACCTGTCCCCAGCCTCTCTCAATTCACTGGGTTTTGGAATCTATGTTCCTTGCCTAGCGAGAGCTACTTAGTTGAGGGCAAGTCCCTCCATCACACAATGTCAAGTACAGTTCTACTGTCCTTGATTCACATAACCAGGATAACACTTTACTACTCCTGCCCCAATAACAAAGAGACGGGATCCCACAGCAGCCAAAGTGACCATTTGGACCAGTAGCCCCATCATGCTAGGCAGGGTGGGTGTGCCCATGCAAATGAAATCAGCCCCTGAAGTCCTTTTCCACAGCTCACCACCAGATGTCTGGGTAGAGCCTATTCTGACTCTGCTTACATCAAAGATGATTAATTATGAATGTCAATATTTTCCACTGTCCATTTGTGTGGTGTTTTCTCTGGTGGGTGTTCAGCTTGATTTCTCTCTCTGATTTGTGACTCATAATTGTAAGGGGTCAAGAAAGAGCAGTGGACTAGGAATTTGGAGATTCTCGACTCTGCCACAGATTTACTAGACCTGGTTCTCTATTCTGGCTGGGTGCTGTTTACAGTGATGCAGGAGAAGAGGAAGAGCAAGCCATCTGTGTATCTTGCTGTGTACTGGGGCTCACTGTGTGCCTGTACAGTCCCCTGTGTAACTTAGAGCCTCAAGCCTGCACTGACTTACACTTGCTGTCCATGGCCCCAAGGGGCTTGTCCAACAGCCAGAGTAAAACAGAGCCCCAGCAAAGCTCCTCCCCATGAAATCATCCTACCTTGGGGCCTATGAGCTATTATGACAGCTCTGTGGCAACTGGGAAATCCCTCTTCATTTGGGGTATGCCCCAGTGGCTAAATCCATTGTTTTTACAATCCCTTTTCTGCCAATGTAACATAAAGGGTCTAACATGGCAGAGAGTCAGGCCTGCTGTGTAGTAACCTGGCTGGTTTTTGAGGATGGAGACTTGACTGCTGCTCCCCTCCTCTCTTTGTGGAATTGTGTATCTCAGGAGGCAAGAAAGCAGACCCTGTGTGGGGAGTGCAGGAGGAACTGCTGCTGTATTTGACTCGCAAACAAGGACACAAGTAGTGGGTTTCCCCCTTCCCCTAGCAGAGCTGCAGCAGATGTGGTCTGAGAGGGTTCTGGAAGGGAAATGGAAAGTAAAACTCAGGGAGAGGGAGGAATGACTGCAGCCTTTGTTGAAGAACTTGTACTTTTGAGTCATGGCTATGGCTGCATTAAAAAGGATTGTGGGACTTTATAACAATGCGGTCTCCCCACATTCATCCAGATACCACTAATGGCAAAATCTCATACATACTAAAATATAAAGTCTTCATTAGATTTGGATAGTTAAATATATTAAAAACTGGTTAAATACGTAAGTACTATATTGAACTGAAGGAGGCACCTTAAACATGGGGAGGGGTGAAATCGTCATATAAAGCTGAATACAGTAATTTTTATAAAGAATTGTAATTTGTAGGTGGGTAGAAGATGAATATTTAAATGTTGCCATTTTGAGAGTTTCTACATGGCCTTCTAAATTTCATAATACTCTGCTGTGGATTACCTGGTTCTCAGATGTTCTGTGACAGTTTAATAAGAGAGAGGAAGAAGCCATTTCTTTGTACAGTATGTCAGGAATAAGTTCACTCATGCCTAGAGCAGTAGCAAAAAATAATATGTGTATAAGGGGAGATCAGACATTCCAGTACTCATCCTGAATCTCTTATCTTTGTGTAAAATGCATGTAAGTGCTGATTTAATAAGCTCCAGGTAGAGATATTAGTTTGAACACAGTGCTACAGTACTGAGACAGCAACTAGTGTGCCATTAGCTGCACTTTCCTGGCAAAAGCTCTTTGAAGAGTAATAAAAAGATTATTCTAATGTGACAGATTTAACATACAAACTTGAGGTGTGATCAAAGACATGAATTTGTCTCTACATATTGGAAATGAGGTTCCAGTAGTAAAAGTCTTCACTACACCAGTGATTCCAGCGGGATCTGTCTGTCACAGTCTTATGTAGAAACAATTATGACATTCAAATATTTATAAATGATGCATAACAAACTTCAGCCTTCTGTATAATTTTAAAGCAAGTAAAACATCTTAATATTAATATGCCTCTTCCCTGCTGATTAAAGAAAAGGGGATAAAAAGTTCCTACCAGATCAGATGAATCCTGCTTTGTTTACCAGTATTGGAATCAGCTTGATTTTGCTTTGATGTTTTGTTTTTTCTAATTTTGTCTAAAAGCACCAATGCTGACAATGCAAATGTTGAGATTCAGAGTGGAGAGGCTGAACGTTAAATTTCCTGAAATGTACAGATACTGGCTGTATTTAGAGCACTGATTTTTTTCTGAATTTCTACTGGAAAACCAGGTTAAGAATTGGAAGATTTCCATGTCTCGTGTGTGTAATTCAAACAATCAGTGCTTGAACTTAAATGCTCAGTCACATAACCTATGTAAGTCAGCCTTGTTGCCATCGTTCAGACATTTTGGGTACTGTCTGCATGCACTGCGCTGCTTTACTCTTGGGGCTTCATGGAGGAAACTAAGGGCTTCTGTACACAATGCCCACAGTCCAGACTATGGGATATGAGTTGTACATTGTACCAGCAGTTCTCTCTAACTCCCCTGTGTAGATCCTGCTAATGTGCATTGATACAGTTCTGTTTCTGAAGACTACATTGATGTGCATTAAGCAACACTAGTGCATCCAACAGGGTCCACATAGACAAGTTGGAGTGTGACAAGCTGTTGCACTCTGCAAATCACACCCAGTGGTTTGTCCTGTGGGTTCATGCAGACAAGAACTAAGGATAAACAGAACCTCCCCATTCCAACCAGTTGTATTTTAAAGTCCTTTTTAAGAAAAATAAAGAACAGGATGAGGAAAAGCACAGAGAAACAGAGTGAAGGCCTGATTATGTAGGGCCTCATTCTGCTCCCAGTGATGTCAATGACAAAAAAACTTAGAGCTGGTGGGGAATTTTTCAATGAATGTTTTTTTCATCAGAAAGTGTTGTTTCATTGAAACCAAAACTTCTTCTAGGACAGGCTCAGTTTCAATTAATTTCCCCTTGAGAAAAAAGTTTCAAAATTGTCAGAATTTTAATTCAAAATTATTTTTTGTTTTGAAATGTACATTAGTTTATACTTTAAAATGTCTTTAAATAAAAAAAATCTAAATCTAAATAAAATGTTTTGACTGATCTGATCTAAAAAAAAATTGGAATTTTCGTTCAAAAAAATTTCAAGATTTTAACTCTTTATTCCAATTTGGGACAAGATTTTTGTTTTTAAAATTGAGAATTTTCATGGGACAGGAAAACTATTTCCTGCCAGCTCTAAAAATCCTTCATTGATTTAAATGTGGTGCAGGTTCAGGTTCTAAATATCATCTGAAAATCACTAATTTCATGCTCAAGATTTAAGGCTTTCAACTGCTCCTGTTGAGGTCAACAACAAAAGATCAGTCCCTAGATGTCAGACATTATATAGTGCATCATTGTTATGCACTTTTTTTCAATCTTTCCATTAAATACACTAGATAATTTTATGTTGTCAGTCTGGGTCCATGGCTTATGTACCATAACTATGTGAAACAAAGCCTGGAGTAGATTAGAGCATGGAAAAAACTACAAGGAGGAACCAGCCAGAGACTGACTCTGGCAGAGCAGATCACAGACAGCTTAAGCAGAGACCAACAGACACTGGTGATGTCACCAGAGTATTTTCTACAGTTTTGACTAGACATTCTCTCCCCTATGCTGTTTGGCTGTTTATGCCAACCCCTTCTTACCACCTTGCCACTTGTCTCACAGTCTCTTCACCTCACTTCACACTCCCTTGTCTTTCTCTCCTCCTCCTCCTTTTTTCCCCTCCCCTGTCCTGTCTCTTTTCAAGGTTCCCTCTCCTTCTCTTGTCTTGTCTTTCTGTTTAGCTAATCGCCACCTAACTAAAACCCCCACAATTTTTTTTAAATGTGGAACTAAAATGATGTTGCCACCATCATATTGTTCCCTCTACTTATGTGATATACCCCTTCCCCGCCCTATGTCTATCTTGTCTATTTAGAGCAGTGGCCCATCAGGGTAATCTGATTGCAGACCTGACATTTTGCTGACATTGACCGTCCGCAGGCATGGCTCCCGGCAGCTCCCAGTGGCCTCGGTTCGCTGTTCCCAGCCAATGGAACAGG
The DNA here is from genome assembly GCF_009764565.3 of Dermochelys coriacea. Taxonomy (NCBI): domain Eukaryota; kingdom Metazoa; phylum Chordata; order Testudines; family Dermochelyidae; genus Dermochelys; species Dermochelys coriacea. The sequence goes on from NC_050068.2 coordinate 105,062,809, forward strand.
TTGCCCACCACTGATTTAAAGTGTAAATTCTTCAGGGCAGGGTCCATCTGCTACAGAGTTTGTACAGTACCTCGCCCAATGTACCCTTGATCTTGGTTGGTCCTTGGACCTACCATAATAAACATAATTAATAATAACAATGACATCACTTTTCACCATTAATAATAATTAGTAACAATGAATAATACATATTAAGGTATCATTTTATCAAACCTCCATAGTGGTATGTCTCTACTCGTGATGAACAACAGAGCATCACCATGTTTTCATGTCTCTTTTGTAAGTTCAGTGCTACCTGTAAAAAGCTAACTGACCGAAGCTATGAGGACATCTCCTAACCCTGATCATTTCTGGGTATAATGGCATTCAAGATGCTTACAAGTTTCAAGGAACATCAGATAATCAGAAAAGCCTGTTCCATTTGTAGGTGTCTGAGGATGAGATTTTCAAAAGCACTCCATCTTGGACTAGCTCTGAAAAATCCCACTCTAAATCTTTCACTGTTGGTTCAAGTTGTCTCCAGTGTATACGTGATATAAATTTAAAAAAAAGAAAGAAATGGCAAATTATATCAAGTATTCTGGGCAGTCAGGGAATCTGAGGCCTGTGGATACAACGGCAGATAATGCACAAGTATTAACACAATGTGCCATACATAGCTTCTTAGCAACATTTTGAGTATTACGTGGGATAAATATATTGTCAACTGTAATGACATCCTTCTCCCAACTCACATACAAAAAGAACTCACTCAGAACACATAATTGCACTCAAAAGATGTCTCTTTAATGATGATCATTACCTAAATATTTCACACAAGAGATTTGTTCTATTAAGGATATTTGAAATTACTTATAAAATTAATTATGTTTTACTTAAGGTCTTTGGACCTGATTCTTAAAAAATTATGCCTGGTTTGCAATAATGTAGTGCCTTTTAATGAAATAAATTCTGTGTTTAATTCTTTCACATCCTTATCAATTCTGCATATGTGGTTTCCTCTCTATTACATAGCCTGTGATCATACAAGTGTGGGGAAAGTCAGAATAACTATGGGAGATCCTAATGATAACCTTACACAGGGTTGCCAACTCTGACTGAAGCTATTCCACGAGATTTTTTTTCCCAACATGATGTAATATCATTTTCTTAAAATATCCTATTGAAGTCTCCCATATTGCTTTCAATAGTCACCAGGAGATTGATGCCAATTCCAGGAGACTCCAGGCCAATCCTGGCAGGTTGGCAACCCTAACCTTAAATCAGGGATAGGCAACCTTTGGCACATGGCCCATCAGGGAAAGCCACTGGCGGGCCGGGACAGTTTGTTTACCTGCAGCATCCACAGGTTCGGCCTACCACAGCTCCCACTGGCCGCGGTTCACCGTTCCAGGTCAATAGGGGCTGTGGGAAGCGGCGGCCAGCAAATCCCTGGGCCCACGCCGCTTTCCGCAGCCCCTATTGGCCTGGAACGGCGAACCAGAGCCAGTGGGAGCTGTGATCGGCTGAACCTGGGGACACTGCAGGTAAACAAACTGTCCCGGCCCGCCAGCAGCTTTCCCTGATGGGCTGTGTTCCAAAGGTTGCCGATCCATGCCGTACATCATATAGTGACTTTCATGCTGACAGATCCCAAAGTGCTTCACACAATATAAAGCACTTTAGGATCTTTCTGGATGAAAATCAACATGCAGTGTAAGGGTCAGATCTTGCCAACACTTATGCATGTGCCTATCTTGACATCAGTCGGTCTCTCATATGCTAAAAGCTAAGCACATGCATAAGTGTTGGCAGAATCAAGGACTAAAATACTCTATGTCACCTTTCAAAAAAGTAAATATTTTAACACCCTTATTTTACTCGAAGTCTTTTCTTGTTTCAATTGAATAAGTTGGTCTTGTCCTCAGAAACTGTAGTTGATGTCGCTGGGACATAATTATTCTTGCGTTCCATCCAAGAGGTGACTCAATGTCAGTGGTTCAGATAATATTGTGTTGGGTAAATAAAAATACTTCAAGAGTCTGATCCAGGAGCTTTAATGGCTCACTTTCCACTCTATGCATTGTAATTCACCTAGCATCACATTTATATCACAGAACATCTCGGGTAGAATATGACAAGTTGGGCCTGATTGTCCATTGCTAGGCATTTGTGTAGGCCTTTACATTTTGATCTTTTACACCCACTTTGCATTTGCTTTACTCAGCAACAAATGACTATACAAAAGTGTCAGGGAGTGAAGAATCAGGCCACTGATATCTAACTTAGGTCATAAACTCTTTGAGCCATGGACCACATCTTTTATTTCTCATGCACAACTATGGACTGTGTAAATAATAATGTATAATAATAATAAAGTCTGAGATAGATAGTGGGGAAAGGGGAACAAGAATGCTGAAACTCATTCCACTGCATTAATCACAACATTGCCTTCCTAGGGTTATCTCCTCAGAACGGTGTGGGAGGGGTGGCTGAGAATGAAAGGAACAGCTGGAGTGTATTTTATTTGTTTGGAGTTTTATGTTCTATGGCTGCACTATTCTCACTATTACTTCAGCTAATGCAGGGAAAGGTGACCGTTATGTATATGAGTGAATCCTTGCTCTCAGCATGGGAATAGTGTTATAAAGGCAGTGGTGTCTGAATTTTGATGGCTTGTTGACTAATAGCTGCATTTGAATTCCCTGATTTTTTATATTAAACGCCGACATGTCTGTGTAACTTCTCATGTTTCCTTTCTCGAAACAGCTGACAGCGAGCAGACCAGCTGGAGTAGAAATGGTCTCTACCAACATTGTGCAACCAACTGACATATTTTTTTAAATATCTGTCCCTGAATGAAGTACTGAAACATTTTTCATCCTATTTATAAAAAACAAATAACCAGATAAGATTTATTTTCCAAAATCAAAACTCACTCCCTTGCAGAGTTCCTATGACTTGGTGGCAGAGCTATCTACGTCACTCTGCTTTTTAAAAAAACTACCAGGAAAAGACCTGAACTTTCATGGGTCAAAGGGACCAGATTACCTTATTAACATAGTCCAGCACTTTCTGAGTGTTTAAAAGCAGAGGAGATGTCTCTAAGGGAAATTTGTCTTTAAAAGTTCTAGTAACCTAACCCCGTCTTCTAGTTTAGAATAATTGGCCAAACCTGGGAAGAGTTAATTGAAAGATCAATAAAGATTCCCCTGAAAGCAGAGGAAGAAGTCTCACAGAAAGAAAAGCAACAGTTTATGAGTGAGCAGTTAACACGTGAAAACGTTGTTCTTTCTAAAGTTGTTAGTTTAGGACAATAGCAGGTAAAACTCTGTGTTTTTAAGGAAAATTTTACAGCAAGAACTAAAGGTTCTCAAAGAGGAAATCCTGAATGCTATAAAAAGATGCTGTGAATATCCGAATTCTTGTACATTTATTGTGTTGTAAAATTATAATCATTTACAATAAAGGAAGTAATACTCTGAGAATTGCCTTTAGATGCAGATGCTCAGGGACTGGAGAATTTGATGATCAAGGTCAGTACAGTAGCGAAAGGGAGAGAGAAGGAGGAGGAGAGTGCATCTGTATAATATTCAGGATGACTTTGCTTAATGGAAAGATCAGAAGAGAAAGTGACTTAAGAAAGAAGAATCATTGTTCCTGATATTTGTGAATTTTGACTGATTGTAATTTACAAGGAAAATGCTTGGCAAACAGCTTGGCAGGCTGTTTTGAATGCCTTACAAACTATACACGTCAACTGTACTGCTACTGGAGCATTTGGACTCCTGGAAATAATTGTGTGTATGTTAAAAGAACTATGCTCCAGTCAAAGAACTGTGACAAAGACAGCAACTTAAAGCTGACCAACCTGGCCCACCTGATTTAGTCACAACTGATGTTTATCTTTGAAAAATGTGGAGAGTAAAGTGCCTCCAGTCAGCCAAGCCTTGTATCTAGTAAAACTGTTTTTCTCCTTGGGTACACTTGTGCATGTCATATTTTATATCTGAGCCAAATTCCATCCTTGGATACAAGCACACAAGTCACATCAACTTCAGTGGACATTACACCCTATGAGCTAGACTGTGCCACTTAGGCACACCCCTGGATCAACTGGGAGTCCAGGAAGTGCCTGAGAGGTGATCATGAGTCCTATTAGTCAAACCTTCTCAAGTCATCAGAGGAATACATGATGTTGTGTGGTGCGAATCTGTACCTATCCATAATCTGCAGCTCAGTAAGGTCAAGGGAGGTCCGTCTTGGCTCATAGACCCTGTCTGAAGATCATAGGTGTTTCCTCTATCTCTGAGCCAAGGTTAGCCTTGCCCTCCTCCATTCCCTCATGATCTTCCCACCCTAATATAGTTTGGTATTGTGATGCAGTCAGTTGCAGATTCAGCTTTCTCCTCTGAATTGCAAATCCCTATATGCAGCTGACCACTGATCCACCTGTTTTCCCTCCATATTGTCGTCTCCGCTCCTATTCTTCTGCCACCTTCTGGGCATGCCCTAGAGCCTAAACCCCTTAGTCCCTCCTTATTTTCTCATACTCTCCCTGGATGACAAATTCTCCATGCATTTGCCCTCTCTCATCCATAGACTCCTTTCATTGTTTTGTTTTTATCTGTTTGGAGTAGCACTCCCACATCTGTTATATGCAAAACGACATCCGAGTGCTCATGCCTGAATGGATTAACTTGAGACTCTGGGTTCAGCTGGGCCTCTGACATGACTAAGTCAGGAGTATGTGGCTGAGCATGGAAGAAACCTCTAAGCATTTTGACAATGTGGATTGACAGCCCAGCCCCTCCATTCAACCTGAACCCACCTTATTAGGCACAACCAAACACCTCTTTTGAAAATTCCCTTGAGTGCCTAAAACTGTATTGAACTCACACTGAAGTGTGTATCAGGCCAACTGCATTAGAGCAGGCTTTTGAAAATTTGACCTAGATGTGTAAAGAATTGTAAACATATGTAATTAATTCTTACAGGTTTATATACATATGTTCAATATGTCCCTGTTTGTCTGCTACAGAGATGCCAAGGTCTGCCCATCTAGTGTGCAGAAAGAGAGAAAATGCACATACATGTGTGTAGTGGGAGGCTACAAAGCCCATATCTTATTTATTTTTATTGTAACTTGCATGTTTTCCTTTTATAGAAAAAAACCTTCCATTTATTATTTTCCATTTACAAATATAATCACACTAAGAGGACAGATTGTACAGTACAAATACATTCAGAAAATTTTCTGTCATTAAACAAACCTAATATAAACATTTTAGACCTAAATTCAGAAAAGTTCATGAAAAAAGATAAAGTTTAATAAAGCAAGATAAGAATGTGAGGGAAGTGAGTGCATATAATTAAATGACTAAGGTTTTGCATAGGCATCCAGATAGCATAGTATTTTTCCAGTTGCTTCTATTAGTTAACAGTTTTTCCATCAGTGCCAGTGCCATTTTTAAGCATAGGCAAAAGAGATACCTATTTTCAATTATCGTACAATGGCTGTTTTGATGCCTAGAACAGAGACTTCACTCCATTTCCTACCACTGATTCAGAGCCCTGACATATCTACTATCTCCAATACATACATACAGGGTGACAATAGAAAGTTAATGAGGAGTCCGGTGGCACCTTAAAGACTAACAGATTTTTGGAGGCATAAGCTTTCATGAGTAAAAACCCTCACTTCTAGATGCATCTGAAAAAGTGGGGATTTTTACCCATGAAAGCTTATGCCCAAAATAAATCTGCTAATCTTTAAGGTGCCACCAGACTCCTGTTGTTTTTGTGGATACAGACTAACACAGCTACCACTCTGATAACAGAAAGTTAGAGCTCCATGTTGACATAGTGCTTTACATATGCTACCTTAGTACTTATGTAACTTTCTACAAGCAAAGAATGAGAAAAAGCTTGGCATTCTCACATCTGCTCCTCTATTTGCTAAAAGAAAAGGAGTACTTGTGGCACCTTAGAAGGCACCTTTTCTTTTTGCGAATACAGACTAACACGGCTTCTATTCTGAAACCTCTATTTGCTAAGTTTGCGAAGAGCAACTTAGCATAAGTGTTCTGGGGTCCACTAATATCGGTTTAGATTTTTCATTTGAGAAAGTCTTTAAAAGAATTTGAAGCACCCTTTGTGTTCAGTCAGATGGTTTCCCCTGTTACTGTTGTAATGGAAAGGCTCAGCTCTTTTCCCTTTTTTCTCCTGGACTGTAATTAATAGTATCCTGCAGAGAGTTGAGCCACTTAAAAGGATTTCCCATAAGGTGGTTATTGTTGCTATATATGTTAATAAAGTCTATTAGTGGTTAGCACCGTAAGTTAGACCAGCTCTCACTTACCTGTAAGTGGGAAGGTGAGGACAGTTGTTGAAAGAGAAATCAGTATGACCCTGGTGTGAGCTCTCCACACTGGCCCTGATAGAGGTGAATTAGGCCAGGTTGGCCCAATCAACTGATTAAGCTGAAAATGTGGGAGATTTAGGCTGTATGGAGGCCACTAATTAGGAGGAAGCTTATCTGTGAGGGAACAGGTGGGGATTTTATAAAGCCAGGAGGCTGCCAACAATACAGGGAGCACAAAGAGGTCCCTGTGATAAGGGAGAAGTGGTGTTGATGTCATTGTCATCAGCATCCATATCCATATCCATCAGAGGTGAAAGCAGCAAAGCTGGTGTAGATGCACACCTTAACTGCTTGCTACTGGGTCCTGGAGTGGAACCCAGAGTAGAGGGTGGGCCATGTTCCTTTACCATCCACTGTAGAGTGGTATTACTAGGGGCAGTGCATAAGAAAACTGCTGAAGTCACATAGCCAGTCTGTAGAGACTTAGCCTGTTAATAGAAAATTACTTCTCTAGGATAAGTTTCCACCTTCTTGTGGCTAAATTTCCTCCTGCTTCCAGGGCACGTCAGACACTGCACAAAAACACTTGAAATAAGTGGTTTCAGAGTAGCAGCCGTGTTAGTCTGTATTCGCAAAAAGAAAAGGAGTACTTGTGGCACCTTAGAGACTAACAAATTTATTAGAGCATAAGCTTTCGTGAGCTACAGCTCAATGCATCCGATGAAGTGAGCTGTAGCTCACGAAAGCTTATGCTCTAATAAATTTGTTAGTCTCTAAGGTGCCACAAGTACTCCTTTTCTTTTTGAAATAAGTGGAATCTGCAGGTGCTCACTCGGTGTCTCTCAGGATATGGTTAGTCACACCTCACCTGCATCTCAGGAAAATCTGCTGTCACTGAAGGAAAGAGCCTTTCCAGAGCTCATCTCTGAAGGATATTATCATTTTGACGTTTCCAATATTTGAAGGTTTCATCCAGAACTTAACAGCATCCCTATTCTGTTTTTCACTGAATCACACTGTACTTGCCACTTACTTCAGGCACAGGAGAGATATGAAGGATCAGTTATTTTTCTTTCCCATTTAATATAGTTTTGGTAGGAGGTGCATGCATGATTAACTTTTCAATAATGTAAGAACAACAATGTGATGTCAGTGCATCAATCAACTTAATGAAAGATTGTAAAGTCAGATTCATTGGGGAAACAAATTTTATTGATTCAATTAAGTAACGTTTTAAGCATTTTCCTTAGAATTAAAATGTCCCCACACACAGAAATATCTCATCTTACAGTATATAAAATAAGCTTTATACATTTCCAGTGTTTAAAAAAAGAGTCTTTTAGGACTCACAGATTTATGTTTGTTACTTATTTCTTGGTCCAACCAAAAATATAGAGCCTAATATATAAAATGGCTCAGAATGACCTATTCAATGCCCAATTGCTCCCCTTCATGATGCATAAAGGAGGTGAGCATGTGTGCCTACATAGCTTTCATATTAAGGGATAGATTCTTTCTTACGGTGAGAAATAAATGCTGTATCTCAGGGCAGAGATGGGTCCATCCAGTGACTTTCTCCCTCTAGCAGCTCTGGTCTCCTATGCCATGCCCACTGCGAAAGAGGGAGCAGGTGAAGAGTAAGGAATGGTCTCCAGAATGTTTGTGAAGAGCTAGTGGATGGAGGCTTATTGATAAACAGGAGAAGTGGAAAACCAGCCAGGGACATGATAAAGCAGAAAATGGACTGATTCCTTGGCAGGTGCAAGTTATCACCACAAGGCTCAGTCAGCATGAATCAACCAGTACACTACTCACAGCAAATATGGCATTACAAGTTCCTTCACTTCCAGGACAGACTGGGTCACAATTACCTGGGAACTCCCTGTGACTGCAGGTTTGGCAAATTTGTCTGAACAGGCTTTGCTGCACATCTTATGCTTCCTACCTACATCTGAGAATAGTCTGACCATAGGTTTCTGCTGGAGATGGAGAAAGACTTCTGGGCTCTTTACTGGACAACCATGCATCCATAGTGTGGTCTGAGCATGCCGTTCACATCTCCCTGGGTGCACAGGTTGCCTTCCAGTCTGTCCTTTCTATCGTGTGCAATTGTTTGGCAGGAGATAAGGTTTTTCCATGTACATTTTATGACATTTAACAAATATTGAAGGGCAGGTCGTGACTCATACTGTGTGGCTGGCTGCTCAGAGAGTGGAGAAAGGCCTCAAAGAACTTACTCTGCATTGGGCCCCAGCATGGGGCTCAGACACAGTCTCGGGGATGAATGCCAAAATTGCTCTGGGCTAGAGTCAATGGTGATGCAAGCCTCCACCAATGGAGTGAGAGGATGGTGGTAAGGGCAGGGCCAATGCCAAGTTGGTCCAGTGCTGGAGAGCAGTGTATGTTGCAAAAGAAGGTGGAGCTGACTGTTCAGTATGAACTTTCCCCAGGACACAGAGTCTGAATAAACCAGAATTCCTCCAGGGGCTTCTGCAACAGCATGGCTCCTCTTTGATTATCACAATTCATTTCACACTGGTAACTAAGCTCAGCTCTAATCCTAAGGGCTTGTCTAAACAGAAAAGTTGTACTGCTTTAACTGCACTGGTTTAGATAAAATGGTACAATCCTCCCCAGCCTTGTCTCCACAAGAAAGGGTTTGCCAGTGTAGCCATACCAGCAGAGTTAAGGCAAACCCTCCTGGAGGAGACACTTACACCAGCAAAGGTGTTCTTTAGCCAGTATAAGTTATACCAGTTCCCAGAACAAAATAAGCTATACCAGCAAAAGGAACTTTTTGCTTATATTACTATATCTATATAAGGGATTTTGCCAGCGTAGCTGTGTTGGTTAGGGGTGTGGGGTTTTTCTCACTCGTCTCACTCACATAGCTATGCTTTCAAAATGTTAAGTGTAGATCAGGCCTTAGTGTAGATTAGGTCCTTCCCATACAGGAAGGGAGTAAATTATACAGGAACCAGTTTGCCAGCATCCATGCCAGCTTGTAGCTGTACAACTATTTTGGTAAAAAATCACACCCCTCAACTGATTATATGGGTACAAACTTTTTGTGTATACCAAGCCAAAATCTTAATTTTATTTTATTTGTCGTATATAAGGCTATGCTATTGACTTATAAATAGGCATTGCCACCTCTGCAAACAAGCTTACAGCTCAAAGACAACCAGAGAAACAAAAAGAAAACTATTTGAATAGTGAATCCATACAAAGACAGAAACTTCACAATACACTCAAATGTAGTAGGATCACATTTTCTTATATATATATATAAATCGGAGACAAACCAAAATAGTACATAAATGTTTCCATAGGGGTGTCAAATAAATCTCTCATATCCTGTATTCTGTAAATAGTTCCCTTGAAAAGATGTAATCTAAGTAAGCAGTGTTGTAGCTGAAAGCTTGTCTCTCTCACCAACAGAAGCTGGTCCAATAAAAAATATATTACCCACCCACCTTGTTTCGCTAATCTAACTAAAACTAGTCACCCACTCCAGCTCTACTGGGGGCACTGTGTCTGATTTTTTCCACTAGCATAAAACCAATGAAACTACTGAAAGTCATGGAGTTGTTCCATAGATGTAAAACTGGTGTGGCACAATAGAGAATCAGGCCCATCATCCTGACAGGATTTTAAAATTACTTTCTTCATCACCCATAGCTGAAGCTCCATCCAGGCTTCCCTTCATGGTGACACATTCTTCAGATCAGAACTATCAGATCAAGGTTACATGGGCCCAGAGCCCAGCTGCTACAAGAGGTTAGCTAGCTGTGGTTAAGGGAGCTTGTGGATGATGCAGCATGAATGCTAATCCTATGCCTCCCAGAGCTCCTGGAGGGATTATGCCTCCTGAAGCACAGCTCCATTATATTACCTGACAACATTCCTTCCCAACTGTCAGAAAATATGTTTAGAGTATTCCTATTGCCAACCCTTTTGTTGACCCAATAGCATGGGGTTCTATTTCCAGAATACACTGGCCATAGATAAATGCCACAGCCCTCCAGATATATTCACACAGACTAACTTTAAAGTTTGTGTCATACAGAATGATGCACATCTTCTCTTTTACCTACGCATGACTGCACTGTTTGGTAGCATGTGAGTAAGAATCCCCTACAAAGTTTTGGCATTTGCAACATATTATTTTGTTTCATATCCATTTTACCCATAAATGCCAATTTCTGCTTTAAATGGTCCATGTACAACTCCCAGACTATAACGTAGAAAGATACAGTAATTGCATGGGCAACAAATGCATGCATGATTGTTAGAGAGAGACTGACTGAGGACAAGTTATTTGTAATCAGACTACTTGTTAAAGTAATCAGTTATAGCAATGGCTGACTTTTTTAAAAAGTAGCATAAAATTTTGAAATGGGAATTAGGCTCCTAAGTGATTTAGGTGCTTTTGAAAATGTTACCTGAAATCTGATTACATTTTGGGGGGGCAGAGGGAAGCATTGGGTTCTATTTCTAGAAGATTGTCTATAGGAAGAATATATTTTCCTACATCTTGGATTTAAGTTATTTTATTCTGCAAACTGAAAAAATTCCTCAGGAAGAGGAAACTGAGTTGGCTTCATTCCAAACAAGAGGAGGTGTTTTTCCTCCCAGAAGAACAGGATTTAAAATACGTGCTGGTAAAATAGTTCTTGGCAATCTGGCTATGAATAAAAAAAGTAGCTTTAGATTTCCCGATCAGGACTGGAAAAAGAAACATGGATCTTTCAGATCTAAACCTTAAAATTAACTCAGAGTTCCATTCAAAAACACTTCCTTGGGTTAACAAAGACTGAGGGCACTGCCAGGTCTTTATGAGAGCTTGGTGAATAAACGGGAAATAAGGGAGGGGAAGACACCAAGACCATCAACTGCCCTTCAACCCCTTTGCAACCACCACATCCACAGACAATTATGAACAAGTCCAATTTTCAAATGATTTAATTAGCCCTGATTTGCTTGCTGAACACTTGCATAAGAAGTTAGAACCATTTTCTGACTTTGATGTGAAAGTATCATTGGAGAGACCACAGTAATTGCAGGAACAGTGCCATTAAACTAGCCAATACCGCTTCCTGGCTTTCAGAAAATGTTTAGAGTATTCCTGTTACCATCCCTTTTTGTTGATGCTAAAGGACTTGTTGCTATGGGATCCTGATTTGGGGTTTTGTTGGACCTGTCTCCATTTTGTGTAAAAGAATGTCCCTTTATTCTAAGTTATTTATTAATGTTTTCTTAATTAAGCAGTTAAAAAATCACATTCCCCAGCAAATAAACTACAAGGTCAAAGGTGAGTTGTTTATATGGACTAGGAGACCAGACTATAGCACCAAAAACTGGTGAGTACATTCTGTTATTGCTACTACAAGTAAAAACAGTGCATGAAAAAACCAAGACTAGTTACCCAAGTTTCTCAAAAGGGGCTATTTTTAGCATAATGACAAAAATGTCTGTGTTTGCACGGGAAGTCAAAATGATTGATACAGGCAGTGGAAGATCAGTTCAACCCTAAACCCGAGCCCTTAGGAGGAGTGCGTTAAGACAAGAAGCGACACCTCCTGGGAATGTGGAGTCTGAAATAACTCTGTAGTCACTTTTTTTTTTTTCAAAAATGGAAACAAAATTCTTTTAATTTTCAATGCTAAATTGAAGGCTAGATCCTCTATGCAACAGAAAATCATTCAGTGCACCTTGGAGAAGGGCACAGACTACCTTTCCACCAACTTCTTCTCCCTGATACCAGCAGCTTCCAGGTTTAAACCAGCCCTGGTTCAAGTTAGAGCAGCCTCAGCTGCTCTACATGCTGCTGGCAGAGAGACACTCTCAAGGAACAGCTCACCTGGCCAGCACTGCCTCACCCCCAAGAAATTCCAACATACCCTTTATGCCACAAGTGGCATAAATGTGGCTATGCCTGGCTATCCCCTTGGGGAATCCTCAGCTGCTACCTAAAGACTGCTTTGTGGCCCCTTTGCTGCAGTGGTACCAAGGGTACTTACACAAGGATGAGGATTTAGCCCAAAGTATTTCATCTTGTTACATTATGTGCCAAATCCTGCAATCCATCCATACTTGTAACTCCTACTGATGTCAGTAAGGATACCATAGGTGGGAGGAAGGGGATTTTAAGTGTTAAAGACAGCTTAACATCTGGATTATTTTTTTCAAAATCTAAATCAATATTACAAAAATGCTTTACTTACAAAATACGGACAATGGGTAAAACCATGGCTCCACTGAAGTAAATGGAAATTTAGCTATTGGCTTCAGTGGGGCCAGGATTCTACCCAGTATAGTTAATATAAAGTACAAAATTTCAATTACTGAAACTAGTTCTGAGCTTTTAAAAAATATTTCTTTTAAATGTTTGGTGAATGTTCATTATTATTATTAACTTTTATTAGTATTTCAGTAATGACCAGAGGTCCCAGATAGGATCAGGGCCTAATTCTGCTGGAGTCTATAAAAATTACATGGAGAGAGACAGTTCTAAAAGAATTTACAATCTAAGTCCCCAGTTCTACTATCATATCCACACACAAGGACCATAAATCACATTTTAAATCTGAATGTAGGATCAAGACAAAAATTATTTGTTTCAATGTGTGTTTCAAGTGAGGGATTTGTCCTGGTTTGTTCAGGTTTGTCTATAAATGTAGGAGGAATTGCTTGGAGTTGCTGAATTCCTTTAGTAAAGTCCTGCACAAGTGGGGGTTACTTGATTTAAAGCTGTCCAGGAAACATTAATTATACTAGTGTTTGGGGATTGGCTTTTTTGTTATCTTTATATTTTTTTAAATGATGGAATATCACAACTTGCTCATTAATTACACCTATCTCTCCTCAATGGATCTCTGCTTTCTTTTGAAGATGAATCCAAACCACCCCCAGCTAAAAGCCTGGCTTTTGTTTTAAAGGAGTGACTGTAGGGAGAGATACATGTCTTATCCAAAACGCCAACTGATTTCAGTGATTCAGGGTTTGGAGAAATGCAGACATCTAGACCTCTGCCCAAGATAGTATGGAAGGTGCAGAGGAAAAGGAATCCTTCCCTCGGGCTGTGAAGCAGCTCTGCAGCTGGTCTGCAGTGACTGCTTCATCCAAGCTGAGAGGGCTTACTCAGGCTCCGTCTACACTAGCAATTTACGTTGGCATAACTGCGTCACTCAAGGTTTTTCCACATCTCTGAGTAATGTATAATTTCTGACCTAACTCCTGGACAGTACTATGTCAACAGCAGGGCTTCTCCTATCAACATGGCTCCCACCTTTCAGGGAGGAGGATTAACTGCACTGGTGGTAGAAGCCCTCCTGTCGGTGTAGTTAGTGCCTGTAGTGAAGCACTACAGCGGCACAGCTGCAGCCTTTTAAGAGTAGACAAGCCCTCTAGGGCACTTCCATGAGACTCTGTGAACGGTAGGGGCAGGAGGATCCAGGGTGACAGAACCCCAAGCCCACCTGCTATAGACTGTCATTCAGGGGACTCATAAGGAGCAGAGTTCCAGAGTGTGCAGGGGGAAGAGTGACCAGATAGCAAGAGTGAAAAATTGGGGCTGGGAGTAGGGTAATAGGGTTCTGTATAAGACAAAGCCCCTAATATCGTGATGGTCCCGATAATATCGGGATGCCTGGTAACCCTAGCAGGGGGTAAAAGATTTTCTACTTCAGTGTCCAAAATACAAGACAGTGCAAGAAAGGTGTCCCTCCAACTACCAGGAATTATTAAAAGAGCAAGGAGAAGGAATTCTGCTTCTGAGAAAAGAGATCATAGGTGGTAGGTATCAAAGGCAGGGGAAGATGAGCCTCTGCAAAAAGCCATGTGTGCCCCTGCCCCCGCTCCACCCCCAGGCTCCCTCCTGCTTCCCAGCACTCTGCTGAGGGTGGTTCTTCCCCCATGGCTGGATCCCCAGGCTGGGCCTAATGGGGACTGGCCTGTGGGACTCCGCCCACTGCTCCAGGGCTGGGGGCGCTTGGGCAGCCTAGGGCGGGGGGCTCTGAGCTCCAGTGGGAGGGGCAGGACCTCAGGCAGAAGGGGCGGGCTGAGCTAGAGACCGAATTCGGGGTTCACCCGCCACCATCAAAGAGATGGATGACATCACGTTAAATAAGCCGTGTCACTAGCTCAACCTGTCACTAGCTCAAGAATTGACAGCAATGACAGCAGGACCAAACCCCAAACACAGAACTCAACCCTAGATGTATTTGCCCTCTTCCAGACCCTCGTGGGTTGTGACTTTACTTTACACTTTGGCAACACTTGAATAGCTTGGCACGCCCATAAAGCATCATGGAACAGAACTGAATTGTTCCAGGCTGAAGGAGAAACATGAAAATGATCTAGAGACCAGAATGAGAGAAAGAGATAAAGGAAATAACATGGTGAGAAGGATAGGAAGAGCATGAGGGGTGAGGAGGAGAGTGACAGAGATGAAAGATGAGATGTAGGCAGGAGCTGTGAAGAGCCTTAAAAAATTAGTCTGTGGAGTATATACTTCATGCAAAAAGATACAGGGAGCCATAAGGCAAGATAAAGTGGACTATGAAAGAACAAAGAAATCGTACTGATCAAAGAACATGGATATAAACACAGAATAATTTTTAAAAACTAATTTGACAAGCTGGGGGATAAACACCCAAGAGGTGAGAGAGAAGATGCAGGGGGAAAATAGCAGATGGAAGAGACAGTTGGAAGTGAATGGGGAGGGAGGTCCTGCTTACACATTTTGTTCCAGTATCTAGACATCTTTGCAGTGTCGTGAACCTGAAGAGATGCAGAGGTTTGGGTATGGACGAGAAGTTTAGGTACTTATCCAAATCTTACCTACATAGTAGTTAAACCTCTTTAAACATATTAAAATGGAACAAGAAATGCTTGCACAGCTTGCTCAGTTATTCATTATCAATAGTATTCATTGCAAATGCAACCTTTTTTTCCTATTTGAGAGTAATTTCTGAACCGACTTTGAGACTGATCCTTCAAAATGCAGAGCACCCTTCAACTTCAACAAGAATGGAGAGGGGCCTGTACATTGCAGCTTTGAGCCTTCTGATGAATTTATTCACTATTTGTAATTTCTTGATGAATGACTTATACAAACAAATTGCACCCTGTGAAGGCATTTCTTAGAGTGGGATGTGACTGGTTGAGGGGAGCATGAAGTTATATATCCAGAGTCACGGCTTTTATTCATTTTTATCCATTTGTTTGTTTGTTTTTAAAGAAAGTCTCTAGCTATTGTGATTATAAAAAAAATCTTGAAAAATGACCCAAGTGTAACAGACAATGATGTCTGCATGAGTTTGCAGAGAGCCTGAAATAGTAGGCCTGATATGTGAACTGCCCTATCCATTGTACTGGGTGCTAACTAAGATGCCACTGCTGATATTTTAATTGCCAAAATTATTCACGATTTCATTGCTCAAAGCATGTTTTGAAGACTGAGAAGAAATTTCATAGTTTGAAAATCTAAACCAGGGATCAGCAACCTTTGGCACGCAGCCCATCAGGGAAAGCCGCTGGCGGGCCAGGACAGTTTGTTTACCTTCAGCGTCCACGAGTTCGGCCAATCGCAGCTCCCACAGGCCATGGTTTGCCATTCCAGGACAATGGGGGCTGCGGGAAGCAGCGCAGGCCGAGGGAGGTGCTTCCCGCAGCCCCCATTGGCTTGGAACGGTGAACCGCGTCCAGTGGGACCTTCAGATAAACAAACTGTCCTGGCCTGCCAGCGGATTTCCCTGATGGGCTGTGTGTCAAAGTTTGCCGATCCCTGATCTAAACCATCTCCATTGAGTGCCCACTCATCTTGGGCAGGCTTTTAACAACACATCGCAGAGATGGGGATGGGGTGGGAGTTGCAAAGAATGAGCTATGGGGTATAAAAATAGCTGCCTGGCCATAAAGTATTATACATAAGGGAGTGAAAAAGAGAGACCTGTGCAAAATATGGAAGACTGAGAGCTCCAAGGGTAACTTGGCTCCTTTTCCTCACTCTGTTTTTATAGCTGTAGGAATTCCTTATTACTTTTTCTCAAGCTGTCATCAGAGCAACAGAACCCACTGTTATTTGGGTTTCTCTTGTCAGTAATTGGAGACAGCGGGAATGCAGTAAAGGTTGGTCATGAACGATAGGTTGTAATCTATCCACAAAATGACCCCACCTCACCTGCATTTGTTCCCTTTTATTGTGCTCTCACAGACTTCCAGTAAACATATCTGCCTCTCATTGATCATCTCTGATAGGCACACCCCTAATTGTGGCTCCATCTTGACAGGAAAATGGCATATGCATCATTGTGCTGAGATATTTTTTGTCTCTCTTTATGGGCACTATGTAACAATGCTGCTAATTTATCTGATGAAAGATGTGCTAGCGAATGCTACACACAACCCAGATGTTTCCCTGCTGATATTTTAAGTAGGAGCAAATAACTGCAGTGATTGGGATGCCATTAATTCAAACCACTTGTAAGCAAAAAGAAGGTCTCAGCATTCCCTTTTCACCCTTGCAGAGCTCTTTTATGAAATGTCTGTCATTCCTTACACTGTTCTATAGGCCTAAAAAACTAATTCATTTCTTCAGCCTCCCCTCAGCTGTTTTCTCACAACAATGTTAATGCTCACTTAAATAAGCATAGCAGTTTTAACCTTTTGAACTCTTTCTCCTTCAACTCTGCCCAAATCAGATCTATAGTCTGGAAAAGTTGATTCTTGCTTCACCTTTGACAGATTTTCTTATTATCCCCTGCTGACCTGTAGAGAATTTGCACTGATGTCATTCCTGAGGACCTACAAGTTGGAGATGGATGCTGGCTCCCTATCTGATTGTCTGGCATGAGAAGCATCAATGGCATCCTATTTTAGTTAAGTTTCTGCCAATGCTCATGATATATATAACGAATTCACTTGCACATCTGCACTCTTCTTTTCCACTGTGCTTGAATATTAAGGCTTCTGGAGCATAGTATACAGTGCAAAATTAGCCTTAGATAACCTGTCTAGTACAAAGATTTCTTGATGAGCATGCTATCTAGGGAACGAAAGGGTGTTGTTCTTGTGGGAAAGTGTGTGTGTGCACGCTTTTTATGGGCCTGATTCTCCACTCTTACCCATGCTGAGTAGCACTTAGCTCCCATGAGTGATTGTCATGGAGGTCAGAAGGCCTACTTACATAGGTCCTACTCAGAGTAAGGGCTGTAGAGTGAGGTCCTATGTTGTGAATCCAAAACTATAACAATTAGTTAACTGCAGGAAAGGATTTTTTTAATTTTTTTTTTTAGATAGATTCATTTATTTAGGACAAACTCAATCAATCGATCCATCATAATATTATCATGGGGATTGCCTGAAATGTCATTGAAGCTGGTGGGAGTAATAGCTGCCTTTCATTCAGGATCAATGTAAGAAGCAGTTAAGCCCCTTTTTGGAGTAAGATAGCTGAAACAATAGGAGCCACTACCCAAAATCTAGGCCGTGGAAACTGAGCTACATGGGTTGAGGAGTTTCACTGGGTATTCATAGAAATAATAGAAATCATAGAAATGTAGGGGCAAAAGAGTTCTCAAGAGGTCATCTAATCCATTCCCACACACTGAGGCAGGATTAGGTATATCTTTTGGTATTGTTTTGGTGGAGCTGTGTGTGTGAGCAGGCACATCCAGAAAAACTGCAGGAGCAGACAGAGAAGCCAGCAGAAAGCTAAGGACTGTCAGAAAAGTACTTGTACTGTGATCCTGAAATAAAGCTTTTCAGGTTGAGTGCTGGGTGGGGAAAAAAGGAACCTTGGAATATTGAGCAAACAAACTGTCCCCTTCTGTTTGATTCCTGCTAGTTTGATTCAGAGAAACATAACTTTGTGCATTCTTTATAAATAAACAGGATTGCATCAAAGAAATACCTGACTCCATCTACATGTCCTAACAGAAACAAACCAAATACTAGCAAACACTTGGGTCAAAAGGTGTAACAGTAAATTAGCAAGCAGGATCTCAGAAATTACGTGCAGATGATAAAAAGTTAAGTGTCAGACTTTGAGATGCTCTGGTGCACAAATAGCCTAGCCATTCCCTTGTGTGACTATGCAAGAGCCTGTCACAACAGCAGTTCCTGAATTCCCTGTGCTCTGGAAGTACAGGGACTGCTTGGGTGCCTTCTAATCTCCACCCCTCCAAAAACAGGACAGCAAAGAGAAGGTGGGGAGAGGTAGGAAAGAGGTGAGGCCATGGCCCTGTCACTTATCGCCATCTTTACTGGCTCATGGAATGGGATAGACACACCAAGGGAGTAACTTGCTCCATTTTAGTAAATAAAGATCATGCACCACTATGTGCACAGAGACGCCCCTGGTGAAGTTATAAAGGCATGAATTCCCCAGTACTTGTCTTGGGCAGCATGCCTCTGCATAGGGCTGTGGCATAAGTAAGGGTGCAGCGATTGCAATGTTTGGTCAGTGCTCATAAATGTATTCCTTTAATGTTTTAAAAATTGTTAGCTGACCTTTTTTTAAAATATTTTAATTACACATTCCACATAGTACTTTTAATAGCTGTTATCATTTCCTTGACTTGTGTGTTGCCCCTCTCTCTTAAATATAATCAACAGAAGATGTTTTCAGGTTCGGGATTGGGCCCCACAATCCATAGAACATGAAATTGAATGATGTATTACTCTGTTGCCGTGATATTGCAAATGCTTTTCTGTCTGTCCCAAACCACACCTACCCAGGTTCAGAAATATCCCAAGTCCCAAGGATACTCGGGAGGGATGGGGAAAGTGCAGTTAATGTTATGTGCTTACAGAAAGCAGTAGAACTCTAAGACAACAAGAAAAGCAGTAGATAAACATCTTTATGGCTTAGTTTACATGCAGAAATCAAAATTTCAGTATCATTACAGCAATGACAGTATCTGCCACTAACCTGTCCATAAACAGCCCCTCTCTTTGCCCCCAAAACCTTGACCAGTTGCAATCATTATCACCATTGACAGCAAACAATTAAAAGGTTTCAGAGTAGCAGCCGTATTAGTCTGTATCCACAAAAAGAACAGCAGTACTTGTGGCACCTTAGAGACTAACACATTTATTTGAGCATAAGCTTTCGTGGGCTACAGCCCACTTCATCGGATGCATTGAATGGAACATATAGTAAGGTGTGTGTGTGTGTGTACACATACAGAGAACATGAAAAGGTGGAAGTAGCCATACCAATTCTAAGAGGCTAATTAGTTAAGATGAGCTATTATCAGCAGGAGAAAAAAACTTTTGTAGTGATAATCAAGATGGCCTATTTAGGCAGTTGACAAAAAGGTGTGAGGATACTTAACATGGGGAAATAGATTCAATATGTGTAATGACCCAGCCACTCCCAGTCTCTATTCAAACCCAAGTTAATGGTATCTAGTTTGCATATTAATTCAAGCTCAGCAGTTTCTCCTTGGAGTCTGTTTTTGAAGCTTTTCTGTTGCAAAATTGCCACTTTTAGGTCTGTTACTGAGTGGCCAGAGAGGTTGAAGTGTTCTCTTACCGGTTTTTGAATGTTATGATTCCTGTTGTCAGATTTGTGTCCATTTATTCTTTTGCCTTGAGACTGTCCGGTTTGGCCAGTGTACATAGCAGAGAGGCATTGCTGGCACATGATGGCATATATCACCATCTATTGGTAGATGTGCAGGTGAACAAGCCCCTGATGGCATGGCTAATGTGATTAGGTCCTGAGATGGTGTCACTTGAATAAATATGTGGACAGAGTTGGCATCGGGCTTTGTTGCAAGGATAGGTTCCTGGGTTGGTGTTTTTGTTGTGTGGTGTGTGGTCGCTGGAGAGTATTTGCTTCAGGTTGGTGGGCTGTCTGTAAGCAAGGACTGGTCTGTCTCCCAAGGTCTGTGAGAGTGAGGGATCATTTTTCAGGATAGGTTGTAGATCTTTGATGATGCGCTGGAGAAATTTTAGTTGGGAGCTGAAGGTGACAGCTAGTGGCATTCTGTTGTTTTCTTTGTTGGGCCTGTCCTGTAATAGGTGACTTCTGGGTACTCTTCTGGCTCTGTCAATCTGTTTTTTCACTTCAGCAGGTGGGTATTGTAGTTTTAAGAATGGTTGATAGATCTTGTAGGTGTTTGTCTCTGTCTGAGGGATTGGAGCAAATGTGGTTGTATCTTAGAGCTTGGCTGTAGACAATGGATCGTGTGGTGTGTCCTGGATGGAAGCTGGAGGCATGTAGGTAAGTATAGCAGTCAATAGGTTTCCAGTATAGGGTAGTGGTTGTGACCATCGCTTATTAGCTCAGTAGTATCCAGGAAATGGACCGCTTGTGTGGACTGGTCTAGGCTGAGGTTGATGGTGGGATGGAAATTGTTGAAATCATGGTGGAATTCCTCAAGGGCTTCTTTCTTTTCCATGGGTCCAGATGATGAAGTTGTCATCAGTATAGTGCAAGTAGGGTGGAGGTGTTAGGGGACAAGAGCTAAGGAAGTGTTGTTCTGAGTCAGGCATAAAAATGTTGGGATACTGTGGGGCCATGCAGGTACCCATAGCAGTGCCACTGACTTGAAGGTATATATTGTCCCCAAATGTGAAATAGTTGTGGATGAGGACAAAGTCAAAGGTCAGCCACCAGGTTTGCCGTGACAGTATCGGGGATACTGTTCCTGACGGCTTGTAGTCCATCTTTGTGTGGAATGTTGGTGTAGAGGGCTTCTAAATAGGCCAAATCCCCTGAGATGGGATATTAGATGGATGGGATCTGAGTTACTATAGAAAATTCTTTCCTGGGTATCTGGCTGGTGAATCTTGCCCATATGCTCAGGGTTTAGCTGATTGCCATATTTGGGGTCGGGAAGGAATTTTCCTCCAGGGCAGATTGGAGAGGCCCTGGGGGTTTTTCGCCTTCCTCTGTAGCATGGGGCATGGTTGACTTGAGGGAAGCTTCTCTGCTCCTTGAAGTCTTTGAACCATGATTTAAGGACTTCAATAGTTCAGACATGGGTGAGGTTTTTCATAGGAGTGGGTGGGTGAGATTCTGTGGCCTGCGCTGTGCAGGAGGTCGGACTAGATGATCAGAATGGTCCCTTCTGACCTTAGTATTTATGAATCTATGAATCTATAAGTGCCACAACATATACCTAAAAGTTTAAAGCCCAACTCTGCCTCACTTATTCACATTGATTGGTTAGTACCTTACTCCAAAAGCAGTTCCACTGAAATCAATGAGACAACTCAAAGCATATACTACAACTCTGTTTGAGTCAGACTGACAGGGAGAATCAGGCCCCAGTGATTTAGGGCCTGATCCAAAGCTTATTTAAACACCCAAAGAACTTTTTTTTAATATGGCACTCTGGCATTTTTGAAAATGTTTCCCTTACTCTGTCACAGCATGCAAAACACTCTCATACATGTATCACTTTTCAGCTGGTAAACTCAAAAACCTCATCCACAGTAACTAGCAAATCGAACTTCTCTTTCTTTTCAAGTATTTGTCCTAAAATTCCAAAAGAGGAATCCAGTTGCCATTCACTAAATTTCACATTTTGGGCCTCATCTTGCTCCTATTGATGTCAGTTGGAGTTTGCCATTGACTTAATAGGCTCAATCCTACTGCCATTTACCCTTTGTGTACCTTTGAAATCTTGGTTAGTGCTAGCTCTTTGATCTAGTCACCCTTTATGCCCCCAAGCACCAACTGAGGTCATCAGATACTAGCCTGCTTGTTATCCAGTACCAAATGTCACAGTAGGTGGCCATTGCTTTAACCATTTAGCACCGTCTCTCCAGAAATTGTCAAAAATACTGATCTTGTCTTCAAAGCAGACAACTCACTCTCTTCTTTATTATCTGTTTGATACATCAAATTGTAACTATTTACTATTCTGTACCCTTTATAAAGATCTTTGAGATCTCTTGGCACAATGAGGTGCAATGTGCAATAAAGTTATTGCTGTGTGTTATATTATAACATTCCCATTTAGAGAAAATATCAATATTAGCTTTTCAGCCACATAATTTGGCTAGTAGGGAATTTCCTTATCCATCCTGAAAACTGATTATTCTAGTATAGATGGGTGTAAGATCATTATTTGCCTCCTTTCAACACAAGAATACCCAGCATGGTATTTTAAACTTTCTGTTAGATCATTCAGTATCAGATGTGCTCAAACCAAAGTCAGCTTGATACTAAAAATCAACTTGTCACACATTAAACACTCTGGCTAGTGACTATTAAAGAAAAGTAGTTACTTTTGAATAAGTGTACCCTTTTCAGTGGCCAGATATAATTTTCAAGTGCTTATTATCCAACTGAGTTTGCAATTTTTAAATACCTTGTTCTATTATATCCATTCTATTAAATACATTCTTTCAGCAATTTCCTTGTAAAATTAGATTTGTGCTAGCTTTCTCTCCCTGAAAGCAGTGAACCAGAGAACTGTAGTAATCTCTATTGCCTTTCATGCCAGATTTAACCTTATAATACATGTATTAAATATAGATTAACATCTTGTCTTTGAGAAACTTATGTTTAGTAGAACATGCCAAAGTTTCATTAAAAAAATAAATCAATATACATTTCATGGTTTAAAAATAAACCACAGGGTTTTTTCAATGTTCTTCTTCAGTCACAATTATCAAGCTTTTCTGAAGAGTACAGAACATTTCACCTGTACTAGTGTGATTAGGCTAATGGCTGTTTCATGATCAATGTTTTTACAGTGTAATGAAACTTCATTGAATAAAATGACTTTTTTCAGTCCCATAAATTATACTTTTGTACCTGCTAAAATGTAACAATATGACACTTTTTCCAATCTAACAGATTTCTGTAGATTTAGAAGTTTAATTCCCAATTTAAAAATACCATCTATAAGAGATATTTGATTCCATGTTGAAAAGCTTGTCTAAACAAAGATGCGCTTTGTTCTAGTTCTCAAAGATCTAGAAGAAAAATAAAGATGTAATTTCATCAGAAAGTCAGTTTGATTCTCCTTGGGATTCTGAGTAGTAATATTAACAAAATGGAGGGTCACTGTACTTAAGTCCAGATGGACAGGCCTATGACAGCATCAATTAGATAAAGACATTATTTTCAGGACCTGTACAAATGCAATTTGAATAGTCAGATGTTCACTCCAAGAAATAATAGCAGCATATAATCAATTGTGGAGAGTTGCTGCTGGAACCAGTACCCTACAGAACTTGTACAAACGTTACCACTCTGTTTTACTCAGATTCCTGGGGCCCGCAGGTTTCTATCAATATGAAAAAACTGCTACTCTTAAACATAGTATTTAACTCCTAATAACTGTCAAAGTTGCACATTTTGAAATTTTTGTATTGACTCTATGCAGCAGTGGAGACTTGGATCCAAGGTATATTTCCTACATGGCAGAGCAATAAGTAATTACTCTACAAGCAGGCAATTTTTTCCTAAAACTGAATTGGGTCTTTCTGGTTAGAGAGAGGAGTGCTAATCAATGAGAAATTTAAAACAATTTGGAATTTTTAATTGTAACCTACTTGGGGTTTTGTAAATGTGGCCCCTTTAAAACCTCATCCTGAGGCAGAGGAAACCCTGGTTGTTCCACATAGAGGGGTCTGGAGAAAAAGAGAGTGATGTGGGTGTGGGGGGTTTAGAGCTCTAGATCGGTGGTTCTCAAAGCCAGTCTGCCGCTTATTCAGGGAAAGCCCCTGGCTGGCCGGACCAGTTTGCTTACCTGCCGTGTCAGCAGGTTCAGCCGATCGCGGCACCCACTGGCCACGGTTCGCCACTCCAGGCCAATGGGAGCTGCAGGAAGGGCGGCCAGCACGTCCCTTGGCCCGCGGCGCTTCCCACAGCCCCCATTGGCCTGGAGCAGCAAACCACGGCCAGTGGGAGACGCAATTGGCCGAACCTGCGGACGCAGCAGGTAAACAAACCAGTCCGGCCTGCTAGGGGCTCTCCCTGAACAAGCAACAGACCAGCTTTGAGAACCACTGCTCTAGATGACAGCCTATAGAAACAAAGCCGCCGACCAGGGATCTTCCAGGACAGGAGCCAGGAGGAGTACCGTAACAGGAAGGAATCACCCAAGAAGGACAAACTAGAGCCAAACCCAATATCACTGTTGACCAAAGCTGAATGAGGCCATGAGTACTGGGGCTTGTGACACTGCATTGAGAAGGAGGCAGGCTGTAGCCAGTCAAGTGGGAAGTCTGAGTAGGTTTGCAGAGGGCAGCAGAAGAGGGCAACAGAGGGGTTCACTGGGGAAAGTTCCTGGTATTGAAGATGACCAGGAACATCCAAGAGTCATGGCCAGACTAGAACTCTGCCCTAGGGTTCCTGTACCCTGAGCCTACACAGTGCTCAGCCTCTATCCTTTTATAATGTGGTACCACTGGGCCTATAAGACCTGTTGGATGTAACCCTGTTTTACTTCTTCCCCTCTTGTTTTTCTGCATTCATCCCTCTGTAAATGAATAGTTCCCTTCCCTACATTCATTGTATTCCCTTCCTATATTCTATTTCAATGAGTGTGTTTACTACAGGTGGTTTGGGACAGGTGCCCTGGGGTATAAGGGAGTTTCCGTACTGCATTCCTGGAATGTTCCTTTTCTTGGCCAAAGCTGCCTGTAGGGTGGAGTCCATTTTGGCCACAAGGGCCACAAGGGCACTATAGTTAATTTATAATAGGAATACATAGGACCAGATAATTTATTAATTATTATTATTAAGTGCCCAGGAAATACTGTCCCCATTGGTCCTTATCACTTGGAGGACATCTACACTTTAAGCTGGAGGTATAATTTTCAGCTCAAGCAGATGTAGCTGTGCTTGCTCTGATGGACCTAGTGAACTACAAGTGTCAATGTAACTGGGGTGGCGTGAGCTGCAGGAGAAGCTAGCCACCAGAGTATATACCTGATGTCTCGGACAAGATTGTACTTGGGACAACTAGTCTCTGCCACTTGCCACTCACGCCGCAGCGGCTAGTAGCTATACTTCAATGTTTAGTGCACTAGCTTGATCAGAGCTAGCATGGCTTTATCTGCTCGAGCTGGAAATTACACCTTCAGCTCCAAGTGTGGATTTACCCGTAGTTGAATAACATGTTACTACAGTGCTTGAATCAGAAAGTGGAAGGAAAGATTTGGTGTGTCATTTTGGAAATTGACGGAGAGTCAGCAGCTGTTTGCATTCAAGATAACCGTCTTTACATGAAAGAAGTTACAATGTTTCCATCATGCAAGAAAGAGTGAGAGGAAAGTGATGGCAGGAAAGACAACATCAGTCCCTGATAAGAAACTTTAAGATATGAACAGGGATGAAATCAGGTGAACTAATAATGAGACAGCAGCAGAGGGAAATGGAGAAAAAACATCCTTAATGGCTATGCCTTGTGTGTTTCTTGAGCTGTTTCTATAGCCTCAGAATAAGAAGGTCAAATTAGATCAAATAAAACAGGGTGGAATTGAACAGTACAATTAGGTCATAGTCAGAAAGTAATTACTTCTTGGTCCAGTACAGATTGCATGTTACTTCTTGAAACTCTATATTATTATCTAAATAATAGATGTTAGCCAGCACTGCAACTGGGAGTGAACTGGAAAAAACTGAGTTAAAAGTCACTTTGCTATATGTTATAACATCACAATGTATATTAAAACTGTGATAAACTTTGAAGTTAGACTTTAGGAGGGAGAGATGGTGGTGGTTATACCAAATTTGTGTTTCTATTCCAATTTTGTCAGAGAAAAAATGATAGAGGAGTGTGGCACTGAAAAGCCTATATTACAATAATTTAATATGCAAAGTTGCAATAAGATCTAAAATTTTATTCCTACTGCTATGTATTCATTTAATTTCTACCCTTTGATATTGTAATAAAAATGGTTACTGTGTGAACAATATCTCACTGATAGGATTTACACATGCTGATAACTTTAGCCCACTCTAGAGAATTTATTTTAGTTTCCTGCTCTTACTTAAGCTTCCTTCATCCCAGTCATCTGTTCTTCCCTGTGTTCACTGCAGCTGATGACAGCTGGGTTTCATAATGTTTGCACCCTGCAAGTTCCACTAGTTGAAATAATCTATATTCCCTATAATAGTTCGAGAATACTACAACCACTTTGGAATCCTGCTGCAGATCCTCAGCTAGCATAAATCAGCATTGCTTGATGGACATTCCAATGGAGCCTTGCGGAAACTACTCTTCACCTAGAGAAGCAAGAATCAGAACCCAGAACTGTAAGCACCTGAAAACCATAAATCCTTCACATCTCCAAGCTACTGTAACGGGAGGTCACTTCTAAGCTTCTATAACCAAGCAAGAACCACACTTAACCTGAGGTAACCATATCAGACCTATTTGCGGACATTTCTTGCTGAAAACAAGTTCACCCAGAAAATTCTGACTTAATTCCAGCAGGTTAAAGGAGGTTGTGGTTTTTACACTCTCTCTCTCTCTCTCTCTCTCTCTCTCTCTCTCTCACCCATTTCTTTGTGCATCCATCAGAAGAATTTAATTTCACTGGAAATTATGATCTCATCAGCGGCACCGAAAATCAAGAAACACACCATTTTAAATGTCCACACCATCTTGATGAAAGCAGGTGCCTATAAACACTGTTATAGTTAAGAATTTGTCAGAATTTCCATTATAAATCCCCTCTCTCTCTCTCAAAATAATCGTATACTGTGCCTGGACCATGACAGCATGTTCCAGACTGCAATTGAGCCTGATGATTAGTAAAAAAGAAGAATTTTACTTTTTGACTATTTTTAAAACAAATTCAGGACCGATGAAAATCAGTTTGAGGGGCGGGGAGGAGCAGGGCTTATGTTCTTCTAGCCTAACCACACTGGGTCAGAATTGCAGTGTCATTCTGGCAGAGAAGATCAAAGGAGATGGAAAGCAGCTAGATCTTCCCAATTGGCATGGGGAAGTTCCCAGACAACATAGTCTCCCAAGTTCCTACAAGACCTCCTGGAATAGAGCACCCAACAGAAAGGAATATGGTTAGAGCTCTACTCTGCCCCGGCTATATTATCCCCATTTTATAGATGAGGCATAGAGAGACTAAAGACCGGTTTTACAAAGGGATTTAGCGCTAACTACCACTTGAGGTACCTGTGGAATGGTTATAGAGTTCCTGGTCATCTACAATTACCAGAGGACCAGGATGTATTGCAACAGGGAGCTTAATAAACATAAGAACTTCCTGGTTAAGGAGTTCTCTGGCTGTTGCTTAAAGCATGGCTGCTTGTATTTATGACCTCACACTACATTGTGTCAGAAATGTGTGAATCACTTTCTCTAAAGAAGGAGTAAAGGAAAGAAAAGAGAACCCAGAGCCATGCGAGAATGGTGAGTAGGAAAAGAAAATCAGGGAGGAGAACCGTGAAAGTTACAACAGGAAGGAGGTTGAGCCCTGTCTCAGCACAGCAGTGGAGCCCATAGTGCAAATGTTTGATTTTGGCAACTCAGGTAGCTGGCCTTGCTGAATCCATAGATATGAGCCATTCTGGACGGTCTGTGGTTTAACAGAGAAATCACAAGAATACCAGGTAAATACCCTTATATTTGCCATGGGTAATGCTGATGATGATATCCTATGTGCCCCATCCCTCACTGATGAAGGAAAGAAAGAATACTCCGAAGTGAAAATGGCTTTTGATTCCTATTTCATAGGCAGACAGAATATTATACATGAAAGGGCCAAATTTAATAGGAGGTGCCAGGAACCAGGGGAAACAGCTGAGACTTTTATTACTGCAGTTCATAGTCCTGCATAGCTGAACATTGCAAATATGGAATGTTAAAAGAGGAACTAATAAGAGACATAACAGTTGTTGGTATAAAAGACACCAAGTTATGAACACAGCTTCAGTTAGACCAAGGTATCACACTATCAAAGGCTATAGTGGGAGTGAGAATGCAAGAAACCACAAAGAAACAGTAATGTAACTTACATGATAGCAGCAGAAAAGAGACTGCGTCAGACAATATTGACAGAGTAAAGAGAAAAGCCACAAATGTGAAAGGAGCAGTCAGACTAAACTTACAACATCAGAACAGTGCA
Source organism: Dermochelys coriacea (assembly GCF_009764565.3). Classification (NCBI taxonomy): domain Eukaryota; kingdom Metazoa; phylum Chordata; order Testudines; family Dermochelyidae; genus Dermochelys; species Dermochelys coriacea. The sequence continues at coordinate 105,091,223 of NC_050068.2, forward strand.
CAACTAGAAAGTGAGATACCAATGAAATTTAATACAAGGAAGGCTTTGAAAAGCTACAGAAGATATGGCAAGACACCAAGCCACATCTGACAACGATGTCCAGTCAAAGAAGCAGAAAATAGGAGATGCTACAAAATGGGACATTTTGCAGTAACATGCAGGTCACTAACAGTAGTGGAAGCAATCCAAGAAGGAAAGTTATCATCAGATGACAGGTTTCAGCGTAGCAGCCGTGTTAGTGGCACCTTAGAGACTAACAAATTTATTTGAGCATAAGCTTTCGTGAGCTACAGCTCACTTCATCGGATGCATTTGGTGGAAAATACAGAGGGGAGATTTATATACACACACAGAGAACATGAAACAATGGATTTTATCATACACACTGTAAGGAGAGTGATCACTTAAGATGAGCCATCACCTGCACCGGCGGGGGGGAGGAGGAAAACCTATCATGGTGACAAGCAAGGTAGGCTATTTCCAGCAGTTAACAAGAACATCTGAGGAACGGTGGGGGGTGGGGTGGGAGGGAGAAATAACATGGGGAAATAGTTTTACTTTGTGTAATGACTCATCCATTCCCAGTCTCTATTCAAGCCTAAGTTAATTGTATCCAGTTTGCAAATTAATTCCAATTCAGCAGTCTCTCATTGGAGTCTGTTTTTGAAGTTTTTTTGTTGAAGGATAGCCACCCTCAGGTCTGTAATCGAGTGATCAGAGAGATTGAAGTGTTCTCCAACTGGTTTTTGAATGTTATAATTCTTGACGTCTGATTTGTGTCCATTTATTCTTTTGCGTAGAGATTGTCCGGTTTGGCCAATGTACATGGCAGAGGGGCATTGTTGGCACATGATGGCATATATCACATTGGTAGATGTGCAGGTGAACGAGCCTCTGATAGTGTGGCTGATGTGATTAGGCCCTATGACGGTGTCCCCTGAATAGATATGTGAACACAGTTGGCAACGGGCTTTGTTGCAAGGATAGGTTCCTGGGTTAGTGGTTCTGTTGTGTGGTGTGTAGTTGCTGGTGAGTATTTGCTTCAGATTGGGGGGCTGTCTGTAAGCAAGGACTGGCCTGTTTCCCAAGATCTGTGAGAGTGATGGGTCATCCTTCAGGATAGGTTGTAGATCCTTGATGATGCGTTGGAGAGGTTTTAGTTGGGGGCTGAAGGTGATGGCTAGTGGCGTTCTGTTATTTTCTTTGTTGGGCCTGTCCTGTAGTAGGTGACTTCTGGGTACTCTTCTGGCTCTGTCAATCTGTTTCTTCACTTCAGCAGGTGGGTATTGTAGTTGTAGAAATACATGATAGAGATCTTGTAGGTGTTTGTCTCTGTCTGAGGGGTTGGAGCAAATGCGGTTATATCGTAGAGCTTGGTTGTAGACAATGGATCATGTGGTAAGATCTGGATGAAAGCTAGAGGCATGTAGGTAGGAATAGCGGTCAGTAGGTTTCCGATATAGGGTGGTGTTTATGTGACCATCGCTTATTAGCACCGTAGTGTCCAAGAAGTGGATCTCTTGTGTGGACTGGTCCAGGCTGAGGTTGATGGTGGGATGGAAATTGTTGAAATCATGGTGGAATTCCTCAAGGGCTTCTTTTCCATGGGTCCAGATGATGAAGATGTCATCAATGTAGCGCAAGTAGAGTAGGGGCATTAGGAGATGAGAGCTGAGGAAGCGTTGTTCTAAGTCAGCCATAAAAATGTTGGCATACTGTGGGGCCATGCGGGTACCCATCGCAGTGCCGCTGATTTGAAGGTATGTATTGTCCCCAAGTGTGAAATAGTTATGGGTGAGGACAAAGTCACAAAGTTCAGCCACCAGGTTTGCCGTGACATTAATGGGGATACTGTTCCTGACGGCTTGTAGTCCATCTTTGTGTGGAATGTTGGTGTAGAGGCCATAGTGGCCATAGTGGCCAGGATGGTGTTTTCAGGAAGATCACCGATGGATTGTAGTTTCCTCAGGAAGTCAGTGGTGTCTTGAAGATAGCTGGGAGTGCTGGTAGCGTAGGGCTTGAGGAGGGAGTCTACATAGCCAGACAATCCTGCTGTCAGGGTGCCAATGCCTGAGATGGTGGGGCATCCAGGATTTCCAGGTGTATGGATCTTGGGTAGCAGATAGAATACCCCAGGTCGGGGTTCTAGGGGTGTGTCTGTGTGGATTTGTTCTTGTGCTTTTTCAGGGAGTTTCTTGAGCAAATGCTGTAGTTTCTTTTGGTAACTCTCAGTGGGATCAGAGGGTAATGGCTTGTAGAAAGTGGTGTTGGAGAGCTGCCTAGTAGCCTCTTGTTCATACTCCAACCTATTCATGATGACGACAGCACCTCCTTTGTCAGCCTTTTTGATTATGATGTCAGGGTTGTTTCTGAGGCTGTGAATGGCATTGTGTTCTGCACGGCTGAGGTTATAGCTTGTCACCATGATAGGTTTTCCTCCTTTCCCCCCTCCTGCTGCTGGTGATGGCTCATCTTAAGTGATCACTCTCCTTACAATGTGTATGATAAAACCCATTGTTTCATGTTCTCTGTGTGTGTATATAAATCTCCCTTCTGTATTTTCCACCAAATGCATCCGATGAAGTGGGCTGTAGCTCACGAAATCTTACGCTCAAATAAATTTGTTAGTCTCTAAGGTGCCACAAGTACTCTTTTTCTTTCATCAGATGACAATGAGTCCACACTTATAGCAACTATATCCTCAAAAGAACAAACACCTTGATACCCAAGTATGAAACTAAATGGTTGAAAACTTACGTTTAAAACTGATACTGGGGCAGCAGTCACTGAAATTCCAAAAACAGATTATGGTTGATCCCAGGATGGAGATCTGCAAAGACCAAATAAGATGGGGTAATCATATTTCACTGCTATAGTATCAGTGAGTTGTCAAAGGTTATCAGAATCATGATGGCCTCTGACAAACCTGACTTGATTTAGATGTATGATAGAACCCATAAATGCAGTTTTGAGACACTTCCAACAATCCAGACTCATTCTGAATTAGAAATGTGAATTTGGAAAGGAGAAAATAAAATGTGTAATACACATAATTAGCTAACATAATTAGTGAATTCAGCCAGATTCAGACAAGCCTTACTCACTTTACCCAAACCCAAAGATATTTTGGCTGTAAGAAGATTCCTGGGCATGATAAATCATTTAGGGAAATTCTTACCAGATTTAGCTTATTTAACAAGAGTCTTAAGAGATGTCTTTAATGGTCACAGTATGTGGATCTGGGGGAGCATACAACAAAATGCATTTAATAAAAGAACTACTGACATCTCCACCTGTTTTGGCAAAATATTTGGTAAACTATCCAACAATACCAGCAAATGCATCTTCATGTGGTTTAGGAGTAGTGCTCACACAAAAGCAGCCAGAAGGAGACCAGGGACCTCCATATCAAAAAGGCTCACATGGAATATAAAAGAAAAGGAGTACTTGTGGCACCTTAGAGACTAACAAATTTATTTGAGCATAAGCTTTCGTGAGCTACAGCTCACTTCATCGGATGCATTGAGCTGTAGCTCACGAAAGCTTATGCTCAAATAAATGTGTTAGTCTCTAAGGTGCCACAAGTACTCCTTTTCCTTTTGCGAATACAGACTAACACGGCTGCTACTCTGAAACATGGAAAATAAAAGCTCTAGCAGTCACTTGGGTTTGTGAACAGCTCAGTGCATACCTGTTTGGGTTGCATTTTAAAATAGAAACAGAGAATAAACCCTTAGTGGCATTATTAGGTGAAGAACCACTGGATGACCTTCCACCTAGGATTCAAAGATTTTGACTACAGCTGATGTGATTTTCTATCAATACAGAACATACACCAGGGAAAGCACTCGTAACACCAGACACTCTGCCCAGTTGAGCAGACACCAACAGAAAAAGAAAAGGCTTTATAGAAAGATGTCAGAGTCTACATTGACCTGATTCTGCCAGCAATTCCAGCATCTGCCAGCCAACTGCAGCAAATTAGAGATGAACAATTATAGGATGGGACTTTCCAGAAATTAATTTAACTCTACCAAAAAAGGTGAGATCAAAGGAATCAACTTCCAACAGACCTAATATCATATTGGCAGGACTGAAATACCTTCGCAGGGCTGATGGCCTGCTTTTGAAAGAACAAGGTTTACTTCAGGTTACCCTAGGTTACTTCAGAAACAGATGCTATCCAAATGGACCAGATGCTGTGACTAGGCGAAATGCATGGGCATGTGACTTACCCATTTGACTCCAAACTCCATCTTGTTGCTGTAATTTTCCACAGTAAGAACAATGGGATTCCCTCCACATGACAAACTAAAAAAAAAACCCTGGAAACCCCTCCATTTTGCCTTTATCCTACTCCAGCCTCTTTCTTGCACAAGCATCTAGACTATGACCTTATACTAATGGGAGCATTCTAACCAAGGGACTGAGGACTTTCCAATGATTTGGAAGCAGCCAGAGACTTACCAAGCTAGCAGTTTATTCCATCACTGCTACAAGCCTAAACCAAGAACTTTGCAATTACTGTATGTATTTGATTCCTTTAACCAACTTTAACTCTCGCCTTTTTCTTTTTTTCTTTCTCTAAATAAACCTTTAGATTTTAGATACTAAAGGATTGGCATCAGCGTGAATTTTGGGTAAGATCTGGGTGTGTGGCTGGTCCTTTGGGATCAGAAGAACCTATTATTTGATGAGACTGGTTGTAAAGAACCACTCATCTCTAAATCCAGTGGTTTGGGTGGTGACATACGAACTGCCCAAGGAAACGGGTTTTATGACTTCTTGTTAGCCAATGTGGTGAAACAGAAGTTTACTTTTGTTGCTGGTTTAGTATATCCTATGGGGGATTAACCACCAGTCTTGGGGTGTAACTGCCCTATTTTTCAGCAGTTCATCCTGAATTTGGTATCCTCAGTTGTGACCCACTGAGGCACGGTTACACTGGCTCCTAGAACAAAAGCACGTGCAAAGAAGTGTTGTCTAGTGATTACAAAAGGTTTGACAATCATGACTTGTCACAGAGGCAATGAGTAGCAGGGAGTATACAGGGCCACATGCTCCCCCTAGGTTTGCTGCTTGGCTTGTACTGAGCATGCTCACAAGGACTAAGTATGCTCAGTAACACTGCTGAAGCCAGCTGCCCACACTCTGTCACACACTCTCTCTCTCTGTCGGCAGGCATGGGTTGTCTCTGACTTCTTATTTACATTCCTAGCTCTTTTGCTGATCTTGGCCAAGTTAATTTGTCTTTCTGTGATTCAGTTTACCTATCTGCAAAAAGGCTGCAATAATTTATCATGGGTTGTTGTTTAATTACAGTTGGTATCGTTCTTTGAGATCCTGGGATAAAAATCACAAAGTGCAATAGGATAGGATAGGTGTTCTTAGGATACACTGAAATGGTTCTGAAGAAGAGGAAGCTACTATGTTCCCCATTAGATTGAGTCCTTACCTCAATGGGAGTTAGCCTGAGTAAAAGACTGAGGGTCAGACCCTGTATTAATAGTAATTGATAATGGTGTATGATACAATGCTGCATTAGTAGTATGGTAGTGTCTAAAGGTCCCAACCAAGATCAGAGCTCCATTGTGTTAGACACTGTGTTGCCCTGGATTTGAGGGGTGTGTATCCCAGAATGTGATCAATCCAATTGCAACCATATTATGTGCATTTAGCTACAATGAATTAATGAAATAGAACACCACATAGTTAAGGGTTAATTTGGAGACAGGCTTTTAAAAGCAAGGTCATATCTAGCTGGCAGTTTCTGCTCATCAGAATGGGAGGAGGGGACAAACAAGTAAACAATTGAAACAGAAAACCTTGGTGGCTGGAAAACCTTGAGTCTATTAGAAAGTTTTTGAAAGTTAGGAAAAGTGGTGATCCAGTAGGGGTTATTATAACCTATGTGTTTTGTAGAATTTAGATATAAAATATTAGCTAATAAAGTGTACTTTGCAGCAGACCTCTGAAGTTATCGAGAGATGTTTTTCTGACACGCCTTCTCTCCCAGTGAACAATTGGCCACTGCGAACTCGCTGTTAATTACTCAATACCATTCCAGATGTTAGATAAATATCTGGGATATTGTAAACCTATTGCTTATGATTGTGTGCTTAAATCTAATAAACAGAACACGTGGACTTGCATTAATCTTATCAGATGGAATTGCTGTGTTCCTATGAATTTATTCCTGATCCACTTGGAGTGAACTAGTTAGTTTTTCCCTGTTGCAGGTTCTGAAAACCCTGGATAACAACTGTAAGAGATGATCCCTGCCCCCAAAGAGTTTACACGCTAAATAGACCAGACAGACAATGTGTGGAAGAGGAAGCAGAGGCCCAAAGAGATGAAGTGGCCTGCCTAAAGTCATACAGCAGGTCAATAACAGAGTCTGGAAATAGGACTAAGGTCTCCTGAGTCCTAGTCCAATACTCTACACTGCCTGAAATCCAAGTTTGTATATGTAACTTCCTGCTCAGAGTGGCATTCTATCCCCCTCTAGTGGTGGCTAGACCAGGTTGAGATTGATAAGCCTACTACTTACTGCCTTGGCTACAAGAGAGATGTATCTTTTAGCTCTGACAGTGGAGGCTCATGCATTTAGCTCAAGAAGTCCCAGCTTTGATCCCTGCTGCTGACATTCCTGTGTGAGTTGGTGTTACATATGTATGTCCACTGAATAGAAATAAAAATACGTGGCTAAATTTAAAGGATCAATTAATACAGCAATAGGTTTAGAGGCACTTTAAATTCCATAACATAAACAGGTACTGTTTTTTCATGGTTGAAGAAACCTGAGAAGAAATCAGCTATTTATAATACTCCACAGCTGACATGCTATTTTGCACACACCATTTTGTGGGCATGTGTCACAATAAGGACGTGGGCAGTCTGACCTTTTGGTCACAGCAGGAGTCGAGAGTCAGGCGGAGTCTGATTACTGGGAGATCAGAGTCTGAGACAGGCCAGAGGGCAAACTGAGAGTCAGGTGGCAGACAGGGTCAGGTTAGCAGGAGATTAGGAGCAGGTATTGCAAGGAAAACAGTTCTCCGCAGGGAAAACCCAGTTGCCTGGACCACTTCCTGTTCCTGTGCTTGGGTTAAATAGAGTTTGGGGACCAATTAGGACCCCCAGGGTTCCACCAACCAGGACTGGAGTCCTCTGGTAGAGTTCAGTTGCCATTTTAGCAGTTGGTGGCAGGTTGGGATGGCCTAGGCCTGTGAACCAGCATTCAGCCCCCCACACCACTGATATCATGTGTCACAGGGATCACAAAATACTGTGGCCTAGATCATCCTTTAAGGCACAGTCAGCAGTAAAGGGTAGTGTGGTGCTGCTGCAGGAAGAGCACTGGCAGGCATTGTGCAGAGCTCCCAGTATATGGAGCATGTGTACACCCACCGTAGACTCCCCTGTATTGTTTCCAATATATATGGAGCAGAGCCCTGGCCTGCTTTGGAGCACTGTGTGCCCCTGGGGCATGAGGGCTTGAGCAGGTACTGTACTCAACCTTGCAAAAACTCCTAGCATGGAAATCAACACTAGAGTGAGACAGGAAAAAAATATTTGCATAAACTAAAGCCAGTTGAATAATTTGTTTCAATAAAACTCAGTGGCCAGTTTGTCATTTTTTTAAATAAAAAATTATTCAAAGATGTTTCTTATTCATCCAGTACAAGGCCAAATAACATTTTGTGGGATATTTTTTCAGAGCAGGCCGAATTGTACCACCCTTACTTACTTAAGGTCACAGAAGGAGGTCTGTGACAGAGGTGGGACACCTCAGGACCCTGGAGTTCCTGTCGTCCCAGGCTCATACCAGGGCCCATTCTCCCACTCACAAGTGTATGGGCTCAACAACTGACCTATGCAGTATATGTAGGGCCCTCCCAAATTCACAGCCATGAAAAATGCATCACGTACTGTGAATTCTGGTTTTTTCTGTGCTTTTACCCTATGCTATACAGATTTCATGGGGGAAACCAGAGTTTCTCAAATTGACGGGTCCTGACCCAAAAGGGAGTTGCAAGATTATTTTAGGGGGGTCATACTATTGCCAATTCATAACACCTGCCTTCAGAGCTGGGTTGCAGGAGAGCAGCAGCTGTTGGCCAGGTGCCCAGCTCTGAAGGCAGCACCCCTCCAGAAACAGCACAGAAGTAAGGGTAGCAGTACAATACAATAACCTTGCTACAATAACCTTGCAACCCTGTCACAACTCCTTTTTGGGTCAGGACCCCTACAATTACGACACCGTGAAATTTCAGATTTAAATAGCTGAAATCATTAAATTTACTATTTTTAAAATCCTATGACTGTGAAATTGACCAAAATGGACCATGAATTTGGTAGGGCCCTAATTATGGCATATACCATATTATATGGTATATGCCATAATATTTAGGCACAACTGGTTGCATCAAGGAGAGAATTTCTGCTGTAACTCTGAATTGTCTATAAATTTAGGTCCTCTGCCCTTCATTTACATCATTTAACCATGTGGATAAATATACATAATGCACCTAAACACATTGCTACATCAATAGGGAGGAGAGGCTTTTATCATTCTAGAGAGGTTGGCTGCACTGAGGGAGCTTTCAAAAGGAATGTGATAAAAGTGTTGTCAAATTCAAACCCAGGATCTGTCCCAGAAAAGAGCATCCCTTTTCATCCCTTTAGTTCTCTAGCAAGTAGTAGTAAACTATGTCTTAATGTTTAAAACATAGATTTGTTTTAAACTGTAGCTTTGAAAGTAGAGGGCTGTGGATTCTGTAATTCACTGAATCCCTTTTATGAGTCCACTGTGGAAATGCTGAAGTAGCTAACTCTCAGGAGGATTACATCTTGGCAAGAAGCAAAGTTAAATGCCACAGTGATCCCATTGTGTGTTAATCACATGGTTAACTTATTAAATTTAAATTTCATTTGTTTCCCCTAGCTTTGTAGAAAGTTTATTGAGAAGGAATTTTGTTGTTTTCTTCCAGGGTATTCAGCATTGATCAATCAGGTTTCTGTCCGTGTCTCTTTCATAATTAGTTACTGAGTATGTTGCTGAGCAAGACGAATTAATGACAGGGCAAAATCTTTTTGTAGAGTCCCTTGTTGTGTAATTGTTACCTTGCTGGGCTTGTAGATTGCTGAAATTTGCTTTGATTTTGATCTTTTCTTTTCTTTTGATTAATTTTTAAGGTCTTTCCTTTTTGATTCAATTTGATCCAATTGATTTTCTTTTCCAGAGGCTGGTTCAGGTGATCACTGAGTTGATGACCCACAGAACTGCAATATGGGGGAGTGCAGAGACTGTGGCTCTCTTGCTCCCTCAGCTGCTGAAGACAAACAACAATACAGTGATGCCATTTGTTTTGAATTGTGTCCCGGTGTCCATCATTAAAGTGGCTGGACACCTCACATAATTCAAAACAATCACTTGTAAAATACCAAAATATTTTCTAAAGGCTTTAGTGACATAGTAACAAAACGTTGTGCACATTGATAGCATCATAGAACTCCCGATCCCCTAATACATTGATCTATAGGATAATCCAAGAGCGAGACCGAACAAACATATCTTACACAGTATCCTGCAGTCCCCAGACTTGGATGCCAATAAATCCCTCAACGAAACATGGCACACCTACTAAGGCCACCCTGCTATGAGCTTTGAAGAGTTTGACCCCAGAAACCAACAACTAGAAAGACCCAGCACACTGTGAATCCCATGGGACATAGAGAAGAAGGGATCCACAAACCATTCAGCATATTAGAGATCATAACCAACACCTGGAAATGTGTTTGGAAATAAACAAGCAGCCAGTACTGAGCATGCAGCAGCAGTGTTGTATGTTGTCTTTTGATAACAAGTACTATGTAAGAAGTAAATATTATTAATTAATATTCTTTATTATTACAGCAGATTGACCTACTTAAAGGATTAACCTTGCATTTTCCACTAGCTGTACTTTCCAGATACTTTCATAGGCAGTCCCAAACAGAGTGCACTGCAGTAAGCTATCCTGAAGATATGGATCAAAGAGGCACAGCTTACTATTGTGTCAAAGTCTGCAACCAAAAGGCACCTAGGCCAAACACAGAACAGAGAGGAAATAGGGGAAGATGAGTCCCAGTGAAAAAATATGTTATCCTCAGTGTTCATGTATTCCTCTGTTCTTTATCCACAGGAACAATCACATTCCCATCACCCTTTACAAACAGATAAAAATGTGTCATTTATACTGCTGATTCATTGTGACTGCAGGAATCTTCACTGGATAAATACAGGGTTTCCTCTTTCAACTGTTTCATCCTGTTCTTGCAATCACTACCTCACTCACTGCCAAATCTGAAGAAGACTTCTGTGTCACTTGAAATTTTGTCCCTTTCACCATCAGAAGTTGATCCATAAAAAGATATTACCTCACCCATTGTGTCACTCGCTCTCGCTGACATTCACATTCACCTAATGTATCAGGGATCTCAGTCACCACAGATACAACTGTATTCCCAGCCAAAAACTTTAGTATTGAATAAAGCTAGAGAAGATCTCTTCACTGTCTGCTGCATCTTGAGGAGGAGGCTATCCAACTGAAGTTCTTATTGGGAGGAGAAGGCTCAAAGTCTTTGTGTCTCATACCAAGAGGCATGGAGGAGGGGAAAAGAGATTTCTTTATGTGGGAAGTATGGTGGAGGAGATTCATGTCTCTATGGTGTTCCTTTATTTGCTGCCCCCTAGAGTACCTGCAAGAGACATTCTCCCCAGCGTCACATGCAGAAATCCCATATAGGAGTTAAGGGAAGTGGTAGTGGCTCAATGAGTAGAAAGTATAGTGTCAGTTTCTCCTAGTGCTTCTTTTGGGAGAAATGTCTGACACTTGGCACCCTCTTATTTACCACTGTCATGTAATTAGGATATGTTTTGCACAAAGTATGCCATGTGAGGTATCATTGTAAAAGTCTTGATCTGCTAGAATTAATATCTCATTGGATTGTATGTGCTATCATTATACGTGAAGTTATGAAATTTGGCTATGTATGTATTACTGAAACACATGAGGTGAAAACACCCACAAGCAGCCTTTCAGGTACAATAGTAAAAAGGCCAAACAATGTTAATGGCTTATTGAGGAAATGCGCACAAGCACAGGGATTACCCCAGGATCTGTGTACAATAGAAACCTCTCAGAGATATTTTCTACACAATGGGAACTGTTAGACCCAGGTCACACCAAAAGAGCTTTCCAGCCAGTGGGAAGAAGATATAAAAGAGGGAAATGACATCATGATGGTGCCTCACTCTCCCTACAACAACACTCCTGGAAATACCTGAGGAACAAAGACTGAACTGAGGGACATCCAAGCTAAAGAGATTTCTAACTGGTGTGTGAAAACGTGGGAAACCCAAGTGGCAAAGCAAAGGCAGCTTGTGCCTTAAGAACCTTCCAGCCTGTTTATCACTCAGGGTGAGAATTTGCTAATTCATATCGTACCTATCTAGTATGTTAAGCCCAGTTTGTGTTTTTGTCTATTTACTAGGTAATCTGCTTTGATCAGTTTGCTATCATTTATAATCACTTAAAATCTATCCTTTTGTAGTTAATAAACTTGTTTTATGTTTTAAGCCAAACCAGTGTGCGTTTGACTAAGGTGTCTGGGGAAAAATCTCAGCTTGGTTACAAGTGTGCCTGGTCCTCTTCACATTGAGGGAGAGGCAACCTGGATATTAAACCCCTATACTGGCCAGATTTGAACAGGGTAGGACAGTGCTGCTCTGGGATCCTGAGCTGGGAGGCTGGTGATTAGAGAGCCTGCATATAACTGCAGCTGGGTGTGTCCCTACATGTGTGAATGCTGGTGAAAGTATAAGCTTGGAGGGCTTTGAAACATGTCACAGCAGCACAGTGCGAGAGGCAGGCCAGGTTGGTGGGTCAGAGGGCTTAGAGGTAACCCAGTTCCAGGTGGCACCTGGGGGGAACCCATCATAAAATGTTTATGGGAAAAGCAGGGATCTAAGGGGGAAAATAGAGAGCCAGGCCAGCATTTATTGTCTGGGAGAGGAGCTCTGAACAATGACATTGGGATGGGGATTTGACAAAAGCACTGCTAGGGAAGAAACTATAATTTACAAAGAAAGAGATTTTAAGTGAGTACAAGTAATAAGACATAAAAGTCAGAAATGGTTACAAGAAAAATAAAGATAAAATGTTTACTAACACCTAACAAATAGCAGATTCAAGCAAAATTTCTCACCATATGCTTTCAGCAGTCTTACTGACCAAACACTATAAGTTAGGACCGCTTCTCCAGAGTCCAACACTTGCCTCCTTAGTCACTTGTGGTGCAATGAATGCAATGGACAGGGAGAGAGAGGGTGACTGCATGTTTATCCCTCCCTTTTTATAGTTTCAGTTCCCTTCTTCAAAAATATTTCCAATTGCACACCAGGAGACAAAAGGTCTATGTGGAAGGATGTTCCCTGCTGCATTTTCCTCGCCTATTTCAGGTTCCTTTGTTTCCCTTCCTGCTTGATGATTCTGTTTACTGCTTAAATGTAAATGAAGCAGAGCACACATTCCTTTGATTAGGACAGACCTGTCTGCCAACTTCTGTTCAGGCAGAACAGTGTGGTTTGGAACATGTGTTAATAACACTATACAGGGATACCTTATAACTTCACATACAAAGTTGCCACATATATTTCAACCAGGGCAATACTGACCAGCAAATTATGTTTCCAAATGATAACTCACAAGGCATCATTGTACAGAAATTATTTCAATAGCGTGTAGTGTGTGAACACAGGCATACATTCTGTCACAACAGATTTCATATGTGAGGTTTCAAATTTAAAATCAACCCCCATCCCAACACTTTACCTGAAATTTGAGAATGTGCAAAATATGAAAGTTTGCTGTCAGTACCCATCTATACTAATCACTAAAACCTACTGCACTCAAATATAGTTAAAAGCAAATCCCCTGCACTAGTTCTACCCAAGGATTAATGTTTAAAATGGTTCAGAAGGCCTTACATCAACATTTCTGACTTGTGTGTGCAAAATAAATGTTTAACAGTTTTCAAAATCGTCACTTTGCAGTCTTATAACCCCAAAATGGCCTCCAAATTAACTTCACACTATCAAAAAAATCCTGCCCCCTGTGCAGAGGCTGCACATAGGGAATCTGATGCAGAAAGAAGTGTTTTTTTCAAAAGTAATTGAGAAGATGAAATATTGGAAAGTGTCAACAAATATTGGAAAGTTACAACAACCTTAACAATGGAGCCATTACTTTGACTCTGTAGTGAACAACTTACTAAATAGATCAGAATCAAAAAGAAAAAAATAAAAGAAAAAAAGGGGGGGGGCATTCTATGTTCTCCATTCAAAGTGAACCCATAATATCTGTTATACATAAAAGAAAATGCCCTGAAAAAAACCTCCTAAGAAGTGCGTAATTAACACATAAACCACAAGTGTTCATGTACCATAAATATTCATCTAGTGAAGGGTAGTGGGATAAAACCTGAGTGCATGCCACAAGTTTTTTATCTCCACAGCTATCTTGAGTAGGTTGGATATTTACAGTAAATTACAACTGCACAGGCTTTTCTGCACAGCCGTATGGTTTATTATTCAACTGATGTAAGCCATAAAACAGCTTTATCTATTTTGTGGTTCGGTGTAGTACTAATAAAATAAACTACAAATACCTGACTTATAGCTCTGCTGGTATCTTTGCACTTCAGTGCGGTTCAATATTAATGCTAAATATAATGAAAGTGATCTAAAAATGAAGTGTGTTCTTCCTTTTTCTTATGATTTCATAAGGAGCTTTAAGATTTGAATGAAAAGTGCTGGGCAATAATTCGTTTTTCTATTGATTTTTAGGCTGGACTATAGCCTTCATCGACAGTTCATTTTTGTTTCCTCCAGACTGGAAAGAAAATAGCATTGAGTCTGCTCTGTGCCTTGAAGCCTACATAACTGATATTCCTTAATCATTATAGTGGAGCATGAAGTTACTGTTATATTACAATTATTATATATCCTTGGTAGGATCTATTTAGCTAAATAAAAATGGATGATACAACAAGAAACAGGATAGCCCTGTTGTTTTACTTTGATATACCAAGTCCAGGAAAGAGAAAACAGAGAATACTGACTTGTCTTGCAGGTATTTTGGCATCAGGCTGCTCAGCAGATGTGAAGTTTATCATAAAGCAAATGCAATATTTGCCCTTGTTTTCAAAAGTGGTGGGAGAGGAATTTAGTTTTCAGCCCACACATTTGGCCATAAACATTTTCAACAGCAACAAAATTTATATTTTTGGTGGGAATCTCACCATCAGCAAAACTAGAAATTGTACATCACAGGTGGAAGAGTTGAATATGGTGGAAAGCATTTTATATGAAAAGTTCTCATAATCCAGCTGGTGATGTGACCATTTTCAGACTCACTCTCAAGCTTGGACTAATATCCTTAACCTCAAGGTTGCCATGAATATCTGTTAATAAATATCTTCCTAGCTAATCAATAATCATTTGACTCTCAAAATGCAAAACCCCTACCACCCTAATGAGGGACTGAGTTCTGAATATTGATCAAAAGGAGCTTTCTTTCCATTCCATCCACTTGTACACTTTCAATGAAATCATCTGTTTTAACACCTTATTTCCCTCTTAATTTAAACCCTAAAACTAAGGATTAAATTTGACATTCCCCTCATCTAAATTAAAGGATTTTTTAAAAACTCAGAGTTATTTGGGTAAAATCTGAAGCTTCTGGATTACCTAAAGCTTCCAGTGTTGTTTCTCTTAACAGAGAAGATGAAAAGCTTTGTCAACAGCACCAAAACTTTAACTCTTCCTCAGGATACTAAGCATTTAAAGAAACCCATACAGTTCCATATATAAAAGAGGCTCTGGTTTCCCTGAGTACATTAACAAAATTGGAGAGAAAACGGAGTGCTATTTAATTTTCCCTGCTCAAAATCCTTCAGATTTCATTTATAATTGTTTAAAGCTAATTGAGCAGATATTACAGGTAGTAATTTCTCTGAACCCTTTGTGCTTAGATTTCAATCTGAAAAAATACTGATAAAGACAGTGTAAAGGATTTCATACCACGTCCCACAAGTATTTATAAAATGTAAGCACTGTTTAGGTACTTTCCTATGCTTGCTACTTCATCACTTTTTTGTTGCTGCTGAAAGGGTAATGTCTCAAATGCTAGTTCCTGTGATAAACACATTTTCCTTTGGCTCATGAGTCATAGACAATGTAAAAAAGATGTTTTCCTCTCAAAAAGCCAATGTTGTGAACATCTGGTTCATACGCTTCTTAACAAAATTTGTTCCACTGCTCTATTACATGTAAACATCTGTCATTTATATCAAGCAGTTGACAAATGTTCTATCGTGATTTCCAAGAACCAACCTGCTAGCTCATTAAATATCATTCTTATACAAAATGAAAAACAGTTCCTGTGTTTTCTTGAAGATTGCTAATCCTAATCACCAAAGGTGGCTTTATTCTTTACCATTTGAGAAAATGTCTTTAATTTATACAAGCATTTTTCTGTTTTCTTTCCCCCTGACTACTATATTTAATTACTGTAAATCACTCTCTACATAAAAGACAATGATGTGCTTCTGACGGACAATACAAGGATTCTGTTTAGTGAATGTGTTTATTTAAAAGATGGAAAGTTTTCAGAGGCTTCAAACCTGTAGGATCTTTTATCTATGCATGGTATAACATGTCACTTGTTAAAAAATAACTTTCTGTTGGTATGCAGTAGCTAAGTCTCTTTTTGTTTCTTTTGCTTTACACTGCCTCAATATAGATCTGATGAGATGAGCACACAGAATCATGTACGTACATATATAAAATATAACAAGATCAATGACTGGAAGTTGAAGCTAGACAAATTCAGCCTGGAAAAAAAGTGCAATTTTTTAACAATGGGGGTAATTAACCATTGGAACACTTTACTAAGGGTCATGGCTGATTCTCCATCATTGGCAATTTTTAGATGTTCACAGTGGTCTCTTCTGGTCTTAAACTCTTTGAATCTAGGTGAAGAGTAAGTTCCAGTGTAAGCTTTGTTTCATTTTTAGTGGTGTAATACTTTTTGAACTCTTCTCTTTGTAAACACTGGGATCAAATATGGGGTGGTTCTCAGTGATTTCTAGTGATCCAGACAGAGAAGATAAGGCAAAAAGAGAACAAGTGACTTGCCCAAATAAATGATGCATGGCCACTTTGATGTTAGAATCCAGAAGCCCTACTCTCTCACTGCAAGCTATGATTAGCTCCCAGTGCCTTCAGTGTCACCCCATAATTTTTTAGTATTCATGTATTTGAGGGTCTGAAAACCAGGATGCATTTCTACATTTAATGACCCACCATGAAAATTAAATCTGGTACATTCTGGTACAGAGGCCAGCTGCACACTATGAACCACCCAGGCCAGCCATAAGCTGGTCTGGATGCATACACCATGAATGCACTGGTATGGATGCACACAGGCCAACCTCAAGCTGGTCTTTTGTATTTATTTGGGACAGGAATAGCATGGGACATTTGTAAATACATGAAAACAAAGAAATTCTGAAATTCATTAAGACAAAGAACATACAGTTAGATGACAGACCCAGAGGCTACAAATTCAATTAGTGTTGGCCATAGGACCAGATGCTTTTCTTTTGCTCTCTTGAAAAAATATCCTTCTCTGGATTCTTTGATTGCTGTCCAAAGAAGAGCAGCAGAAAACAGACTGTCTTAGGAGATCTGGAAGATCCCACTGAGAAAAAGGAGCAGTCTAAGGAGAAGGGTTATTTATTCACATCTATACTACAAAAGGAGGGGGGGTTGTCATCCTGGCTAGCACCCACTATTATAGTAGGCTAAATGAGGGGGGGGAGGGAGAGAGATTTTTGCAGATTTTTTAAAATGTGGAACAATTTAAAGATCTAGATATGTAAACAATGAGAAAAGCCTAATCCTATTTTATAGTAGAATCTATTAAAACTAGAATAATAATTTGTTTATTAATAAAACAGAACATTATTAAAAACTCTTACTGAGTTAGGACATTACGAAGCCATGGGGGGCAGGGAGAGGGCAGAAGTGGTAGTGCCTGTACAGTACAGTCTTTGTTAGTTAACACTGTTCACCTGTCACACTTGATTCCCACAGTGGAGTTTGTTTAATAGAAATTTGCTATTTTGACCTTTTCAGACTTATTTTTTGCAAGTTTTATTTTTAGGCAGTTTAACTTGGGGTGGGCAGCATATGCCAAGTGAGGTGGCCAGGAGTGATGAAGGATTATATCACAGTAGGGAACAGGCTGTGTCTCTGGTACCATTCATTGCCAGCCTCCCTAATATTTGGGGTTTTTTAAAGGTGCAGATTTTTGTAAAGAAAGGGGTAATTTTGGTGGGAAGTGTGTTGGCCAATCTCCACTGAAATATACTTTCAACTTTAACTCCCTTACTAGCAGAGGTTTCTGTTCAGGAATTTCCCTTTTTTTTTTTTAAACAATCATCACTTTAAACTGGTTTAGACCTAAAGCCTGCAGGAGGGGATCCAACAGATCCTATGAAGCTGACCAAAGCAGTTCTCTCTCTGCTGCAAAGATTAGCAAATCCATAGGAGAATGTATAATGGGGGGAGTTATACCTGTATGGGATACAGAAGTACTAGATGGGGGCAGGGAATGGAAGAGAAAACTTTCACCTTCCCTGTCCCCTTCTATGTCACTGCAAGTCCCACCCCCCCACACACAAAAAACCATCCTGCATGCCTCTCCAGTTCACTGCATTCAGCTTCCACACCTTCTCTCCCCATCCCATGTCACCTCTAGCACTATAATCCCAGGCACCCCTGCACCACTAGCATCCTGCCCCACTGCATGTACCCTTTTTCCAATGTCTCTTGGTGCCTCACATCCTGTCTGATATTGGGAAGCACAGCTTCTTCCCACCTCTCTGTGTGCCCCAGCCCCATACATATAGCCCATGTTCTTTTGGTCCCCTAGCCCCTTCTCCTTCTCCCTTCTCTATATCCCTTCTCAGACTCTGCCCTCCTTGCATTTCCTCTACATTTTCTCAATCCCTTTCCCCCATACCTCTGACTCAGCCTGTCAGCTGGAATCAGAAGATCAGTGTATATTTAAAAACCTTTATACTGTAAAAGCTGTCCTTGATGCACTTAAAAACTACTCATTAGATCTTTTTACCTTTCCCTGACCAATCTGTCCTGAAAATACTAAACGGCATGTCTCCTGATCAAAGCCAATAAAACAAAACAAATGTGAAATTTCTGATAATTTTAGAGATGTAATGAGCAAGAAAAAATAAGAACTTTTTAAATCAAACTAAACCACAGCCAAATTTTCAGAATATCAGAGTGTTAATAAACTTAACTGGGTTTTCACCAGACTTCCCAGTAAAAAATGTACTGTAGGATGAGCTGTGGCCTGAAAATTCTAGGAAAATCAGTTTCTTTTTGGAAGAAGTTTGGGGAGAAGTTAGCAATCAAGCTTATAAAGGGAAGTTAGCTTCAACATTGACTATGGACTGACTACATAATTCTGCATCTGGGTTGGGTTAGTTTTGGATTTCTAATTCTTGCCTCCCACTCATTTCTTCAGTATTGTTCAGTGAGTTGCAGAGACAAAATGTTATTTTTTTAGGGACATTTGTCACAGCTGGCAACATACTGGATATATCAGGTTAATAAGCAAACATGGATCAGAACTGAGTGCTGAAATTCTGTTTGGGAACAATTCCCACTCGTTAACCAATCCACCCAGTGTGAACTCAAGACTAAATCAAACAGACAGTCCATTAAACATAAGTGACCAGATCCTCAACCAGTGTAAATTGGCATAGCTCCACTGAAGTCATTAGAGTTATGTGCATTCACACCAGCTGAGGAGCTGGCCCAAGATTCATGTGCTGAAACATAGCAACATGAACTACTGGCAGAGAGTCTACTATGCCTGTCCTAGTCAGAATCCATTTAGCTCACAATGGGAAGTTTTCTTTGAAATTTTATATTAAATTATACTTGGATCTTCTAAATGCTTCTCTGTGAATTACCTTCACCTCCCCTTGAGTTTTACCCCTTGAGATACACAGGCCTAAAAAAATCCTTAGTGTTTCATTATGCAAGAAACAATAACCTTATGCAATTTGCATGTATAACTAAACACTTGGATTTCAAGCCTCAAGGGTACAGTATTGGAATGGTAAAAGTTCCTTCCTGAATACATAACCTATTTCAGAAAACTGAAAGTAACTCATTTTAGTTAAGAAAATAAAACACTTATTTTATTTGCTAGTGTGCTATTTATTCTTCTTTCTATTACAAATATCTTCATGTGTGCTGCTCTGTTTAATAACACTAACAGATACGCTCATAGAGGATGGAGATCCTGCCTTCAGGATGGTGAAAAAAGGCTACAAAGGACTCAAAAGGAGCTGTAAATATATAGACCAGAGGTGAGAATTCTAATGCATCAGCCATGTAATTGCATTAATTCAGTACAATGATTAAAGAGCTCTCAAGCAACGCTGCTACTGCCTCATCCAGACAGATTCTGATTAAGCAACAGAGGTGTGAGAAAACTATTATGGATCAAAGATGGATAAGATATAGGCTGGGAAAGAAAATAGGCTGGGAAGATTTAGAAAAGATATTAAGTGGTGCTGAGAAAAAAAAGAAAATATGTTAAATATAAAATACACAATGGACTGTGCAATGTTTTATTACAAATTTCCCATTAAACGAATACTTGGTAGAGTACAGCGACCCAGTAGTAATGGAAAACTTTAAACCTTTTATTTAAAATTTACTTTTAAGAGCAAATAAAAAGATTGTTGAGGTTCAAACATCAATCACTTGAATGTTGAATTTAAACATTGCCTGACACAATAACTCAGTTACTGGAATGACTAGAATATTCTCCTCTTTATATGTTCATATAATGCTTTATTTAGGTGTTTACACACACAGACACATCCTATATGCCCCCATGTATATATCACACAGACACATCCTATATGCCCCATGTATGTAAAATCACATACATACTCATACACTGCACATATACATATGCTTATGTGTGCTTATACCTAAGTTCAACATTATAACAAATAAACAAAAATATAGCAGCAAGAAAATATTTTTGTCATTAAAATAATCCAAATGGGACTGCAGGTGGAGGTGACCCTCTGCATACAGCTCCCCTCCTGACTTCATGGAAAAGGGAACATTCTGCTTCACTACAGGGTGCTACCCCATAGCATACCTGACTCAAAACTACAAAAGCAAGGAAATGAGAAGTTGATCCACCTAACATTACATACTCTCTTCTCATTGCTTGCTTTTGAAGATTTGAGTCAGTTATGACATGTGTGGAGCAACCCTAACTGCTTCACAATTAAGTTTTTTGTATATTAATTTCCTAGGACTTTTTTAATTGCTTAGTTAGGGGTTTAGCACTGCATGATAGTGTGAGGGATAGAAGGGGTGTGGGCTAATCTGTGGAATAGACATAAACCCAGCTGTTGACATAAAAGACTTTATGCACCTGCAGCTGCTGTGCATTAACACTTCTGTTCCAAAAACGTACGTAAAAAAGCCTACTGTCCCATAATCAGAAGCTTCACATAGTAAAGTTAATGTGCAAAAAGTTTCTCCATATGCAATATTTTATGCCTTTATTTTTTTCTTACTCTGAATAATAAGAATTACCAAGAACTATCTGAAATCCAAATATTTTTAAATTACCACTTGCACTAAATCTATACAGTATACATCTCTCTAACAAGTTTTGTGTCGATGCACAAGATTTTTTGAGAGATTTTAGTCAGCAATGGATGATCTGCTCAGGAACAATTCCCAGACAGAACTCAATTTCACACTTTTATGAAGAGAACAAAACCAATACTGCCCCCCCCATTTAAGCCATTTTAGAACCTAACCGTGGAGTCACTACTTGAGCACCTTCATAATATAGGATGGATACTTCAAGTTAGCCAAGCTCTACAGGCACAGGACTAGAGTGGGAATAACAAAAATATCTTTATGACACTTTTGCTATTCTCTGATCCTGGGGGCAAAGGGGATGGTTTAGGCCCCCTCATAATTTAAAGCAACCTCAGGCCTATTCTTGCATTCAGGTGCCTAGTCCCCATGCGCCATTTTGACTGCAAGAGATTGCCAAAGAACAGCAGATCCTACCTACCTGAGGATTCCCTTCTATGTTGGGTGAATTGTCAGGTGGCTAGTTATGCCAGCTTTATGGCTTATTTGTGCCATCAGGACCTTGGTTCTACATCTTCTCAAAATTGCAGAGCTTACAGCAACACATCCCTCCCTAGCATCACTACTGACCTGAAGGGCAGAATACCCTGCAGAATCAAGTGCTAATTGCTGCACTATTTATACTGAATACTCATGCCTTTACAATCTCTCATCCATGTATTAACCCAGCCAGTCCCTGCTTAGTTTGTGAGAACAAAGAGGCGCATAATACAACATGACATGGCTGCAAGCAATAGTCATCATGTGGTTTGGGTTCAGTATTTTTGAACATTATGTTTCTCTTCTGAAATTGCTTATATTTGGAGCTTTCTTGTGCTTTATCCTACTAATCCCACTGCTTAAAAGGCTGTACAGAGGATACACGCTCTGCATATAAATGTTTAGCTCTGCATGTTTTCCTATTAAAGTTGTTCCATTAACTCTTTGGTATTATAAATAGCAGTTTTATTAATATACAGATGAGTGTCACCATACAAACACTATGATACCATTTCTTAGTGTTGTATTAGCTATCTCCCAGGTGAGCCAAAGGATGATTTAAATGAGCAATGATCTTAGATTTTCCTCATTGCAGTCTACACATACTCTAGTGTTCCGAGATGCATTTTCTTTTGTCTTCTGGGGCCTGAGTAGAGGTGTTGGTATTGAATGCTTTGGCAGCATGATGGAGGCCTTGATGTGGGTAGGATGAAAACTAGAGTTATGCAGTTAGCTGTATTGGTCTGTAGGTTTCCATTAAATGGATGTCTTTGGCTTGCCATCTTTCACTGTAATTGCAGTGTCCGGGAAGCTAACTCTCCCTGGAGATTAATCTGTTTTAAGTTTAATGGATCAGGAGAAGCTATTGAAAGACTTGTAAAACTCTTTATGCTTGACTTCTTAATTCCAAGCAAAGACAACACTGCCTACAGTATATACCTCTAAGTAGTGCAAAAATTTATTAGAATATTGAGACATTTTCTTGGAAGTGTCCCATGCAAATATAGCCCTACTGCAGTATTATATATATAACCATCCCAAGAGAATACATATAATTGTTACAAGTGACATCACTTTCAAACTGTACTCCCTGCATTTTGCCATTAGATCTGGCCAAGAGATGAGTGGTCAGATGTCACTGTATACAGATATGCAGGAACTGATCATAGCGATTGCATGTATGCAGGTTATAATCCAGTAAAATGTTGCACTAGCTATAGGTACATACTGTAGATAAAGGAGCAGATTCTCAGGCCTGCTGAGGTACCACTGTGCTACCAGCACAACACAAAGAGTCCTTAAAACAGCTCAGAAAGTTAGATGCAATTTCTGCTGTGTCCAGGGAATCCTTAGCACATGAAAATCATCACCACAAACTTCATTCTATTCCTTCTTAACTCCAGTCTTGATCTCTGAATATGGCTGTATACTTTATGAATTCTGTGGGAGGGCAGTTGAATCGATTCATTGTAGACAAAAGATTGGTCCCGTCCCAGAATCCCTTCCCTCAACACAGGGAAGAAGTCACCTTGGCAACAAAGTCACCTGGCAGGGCTATGTGCTTGTGACATTACAGTATCTGATTAAAATATGACCATGTAGATCATTGTTGCTACCACAGTTACATAATTGCAACAAATCTTGTACAAAGTGTGTCAACTAGGATTTCAATGGAAAAGTTATGATTTGCTTAATATGATTATCCTATTTGTATGCACATATCATTTTGATATCTGAAGTTATGAATATTAACTATGTATCTGTATTTCAAATGTGTTTGCTCATATGGTAACACCCACAAGATATTTAGCCTGCACATCATGAGAGGATTATTCAAGCTGAATGGCCATCAAGCTACACTTAACTCACAATGGATGATACCCATCCATACCTGATGGACTTTTATGTGAACATTCTGAAGTACAGGTAATAGCCTCTGCTATAACTAAGCGAAGCAGCATAGACATGTGACTTGCACAAGTGACTCCAAACTCCATCTTGTTACCTGTATTTTTCCACAAGCTGTGTGGAGGGCTTTCTTTGAAACAATGAGTTCCCTCCACAGAGCAGAAGCTATAAAAGGCCCTGGAAGCATCTCCCTTTCGCTTCTTTCCTGATCAAACTTCTGGACTATGAACTTTTACTAATGGAAGCATTCTAGCCAAGGGACTGAGGACCTTCCTATGATTTGGAAGCAACCAGAGACTTAACAAGTCAACAGTTTATTCCATCACAGCTACAAGCCTGATCCAGGGACTTTGCAGTTACTGTATGTATCTGACTCTTTTAACCAATTTTAACTCTCACCTTTCTTTCTTTTTATAAATACACCTACCTTTAGATATTAGACCCTAAAGAATTGGCAACTGTGTGATTATTGGGCAAGATCTGACTTGTATATTGATCTGGGCATATGGCTGGTCCTTTGGGATCAGAAGAATCCTTTGGTTGATGAAGTTAGTTTTAAACAACCACTCATCATTAAGTCTGATGTCTGGGTGTTGAATCTAGGACTGGAATAACTAATGAGATTGCATTTCTGACTTCTTGTCAGCCAGTGCGGTGAGACAGAAGTTTTCTTTCGTTGCTGGTCTGGTATATCATATGGGAGAATAACTGCCAGTTTTGGGGTGTGTCTGCCCTATTTCTCAGCAGTTTGTTCTGAATTTGATATTCTCAGTTATGACCCACAGAGGCAGTGCTCTTGACGGTGCTCATGTGGGGAAGCTGGCAAGGGTATTTTTTAAAAGGGCAGACGCTGTTGTGTCAGGGGGAGGGAGTGGAACATTTTCTCTAGTCCATGAGGGAGAGACCACTCAGCATGTGACACTCTACATGAAGCAAAGGATACCCTGCCTGCCTGCCTTCCTGGACACTGATCATCCCTAAGGACTCCCAAGGGAAGGGTGAGCTGGTGAGGGATGTAATTGCAGGAGAGATGTTTAGTGATTTGTATGAGCTGTATTCTCCTGTGCTTCGTGTGATTAAGTAAAAGAGCAAAATGAGTGAGACTCTGTGCACAGTGTATGAGCGGATGTTAACTCCTACACAGCTGCTGCTGTCCCTGGGAGGGTTAAACTGTAAACCAGAAGCTTCACATCTTCAGAGTGGAGTTTAGGGAAAGGGGGAGGGGGTGTTTAAGTAACTGAGTACCTCAGAGGTCAGCACTGGTCCTCAGGGGCCTTGAACAGCTGGACTGAGGAGCCCAGTTTCCAAGAAGGGGTAGCAAACAGAGTCAGTGCCCAGGAAATACACCAGGGAGGAACCAATGCTGCAGCCTGAAGTTTAACACACCCCAGGGGACCCAGAGCACAGAGGAGCTTGGTTTCCCCTAAGCAGTCCTAGTGGGTGGCTGGGAGGGGGCTGTTGCTAGGATCTCTGATCCTCCCCTCCCCCACCACACGCACACTGTAGGAGGTGTGGGAGAACCAAAGTGGGGTCAAGCCAGAGGCACAAGGGGCCAAGGCCAGTGTGCACATCACTTTGGCTGCTTTAAGTTATATTAAGGGCTTTTCTGCTGCCAAGCAGCCCCAGGATTCAGGCAGCAAAAAGACGGCTTACTGGTGATACTTATTCCTTTCCCCAAGCATGAGCGTGGCCCAGCTGCCAATCAGTGCTGATGGTATGTGCATGAGTAAGGGGAGGAAACCAGTGATGGTAAAGAGACTACCATTGCCTCCCCTTTGTTCATTAACCTTCAGGAGCTCCCACCTGCATGGCCTTCACTAACATAAACCCATAGCACAGAGTTCAGATCATTTATACATAAAACAAAACACTCCACTGCACACATCATTTTTCCCCCACACCCAAAGGAGAGAAAGAACAAACCTCGTGTGACAGACATTAGTCACATTGTTTAATGCACCACTGGAAGATGCACTGATACCTGGGTGATGAGGGTGCCATTAGAACCCAAATAGACCAGAATACAAAGATGTGTAGCTTCAGTAATAACTCTGCAGCTGTCCTGGTCACTTTAAACACCATCGTGGCAGATATACTAGATTTCCAGGTTTTTGAGCATCTTTATTTGATTTCATTGCAGTTGATGTTACACACCACATTCATTTAGAAAAGAAGGAAAACTTTCATAAACAGGACTTCTCTATGTCAAAAGACTGTCTCTCTGTAATAAAACAAAAATTGTAATGTTCAGTCTTGCTCCGCACTATTCATTCTTATGTGAGGCCAAGTTCTGTCACCATTTAAACTGCAAGGTCTTTGGGGCAGGTACTTTCCTTTTGTGCTGTGTTTGTACAGCATGTAGCAAAATGGGGTCCTCCTGGTCTATGTCTGGGACTCCTAGATGCTATTGTAATACAAATACATAGAAGCCGATAATAATAATAATTATTAATAAATGCCATGGGCCTGAGTGAGGGATGGTGCAGCGGTGCACTGCTCCAAGGGGAGCACTGGGAGGCACAACATCTCCCAGAGTTCTCTGCCATGCATAGAGGCCATGCCCACTGCACCATCCCTTAGGAGGAGGCAACATGCTTTTCCCCTCTGCAGCTGGCCAGAGCAGAGGCAGGTCAGAATGATGGCTGTACTTCCTTCTCTCCCTCCCAGGAGACACTATCTGGGATCAGTCCCGGCAATCAGGAGAGCTCAACGCCTGCAATGGCACCTGAACCCTACATGAGAGTGTAAGAGACAGGAAGGCTTCCTTTTCTCCCAATTGTGTGTCCATGAATTTGAATGTATAGTGCTTGTATCAGTTTGAGTTTCCAATTTTGCTAGCATTTTTAAACATCTTTAGAGTTTAGTTGTTTTGTTTTTTTATTTTGTTTTTTGTTTATTTTTAAGATCACCAGGAACAGAACACTCAACAGGTCTTTACATTTCCTGCTGTATGAATGAGGCCCTTTGAAGACTTTTGCTGATTCGAAGAATGGGAGTGATTGACTGGAACAGCAGTAGAGTAATAAGGGAATCGCAAGGGGTCTGCTAGAGCAGACAGCTGTTAAATCATTTTAGTTAGGCAGTTTTCCTTATAAATATTTACTGTATTGAAAAACAGATAGCTATTCTAGTAGTGATCTGGAAAACTGTATGAAAAATTATTGGGATTTTTTCCCCATGAGGCCTTAGTCAGAAGCTGCAGCTGAATATGTTCATGGTTGTCTATCTCTGCACAAAACTGGGGCTCAGTGCTACAATCCTTACACAGGCAAAACTCCCACTGAAGGATTGTAGGTTTAGGAGTGTATAAGAAGTCAATGGGAGTACTGTCTGCATACAGATTGCAGGATTGTCACCTACATTTGTAATAATTAATAATTAATAATTAATAATTAATAATTAATAAATATAATATATATGTAGCAGAATATAACATAAATGTGTTATAAACATATAAATATAACATATATGTGTCAGAACCTTAGCTGGTGTAAATCAGCATAACTCCAGTGAAGGCAATGAAGTAATGCTGACTTACACCAGCTAAAAATCTGATCTAATAGATCTTATTGGTAGAGATAAGTAAATTTAATTTAGTTTGGTATCTGAGTTCATCAGAAACCCAGCATTGTGAGTTCAATCCTTGAGGGGGCCATCTGGGGATCTGGGGCAAAATTGGAGATTGGTCCTGCTTTGAGCAGGGGGTTGGACTAGATGACCTCCTGAAGTCCCTTCTAACTTTTATTTTCTATGATTAATGAACACTTTAATTTCAAGTCCACCATTTGAAATCTACCATGCTAAGCTCTCACCTTGTAAACAAAATCACATCTATGAATTAAAATAACTTAAATATTTGAAAGTTCCATAATTTAGTTCTTTTGACGTGGCTCCTTCTTAATGTAAAATGCTATACCTATGAGATAATTAACTTTTCCCTGTAAATAAATCTGCAATTTTAAAATTATTATTGTCACTTAAATAACTGCTTGTGAAATAATTCAATGAAAAGGTTAGCTAAAACTGAACGGATAGCCCTTGCTCTAAATCTGAACAACAAGGTTTCAGTCAGTCACAGCCCGGGCAAGCACTTCTTTGAAAACACTTCCATTTTTCAAGCTGTTGGAAGGATTGCCATGGATCCTGGGGGCATACGCCTGAAAGCAAGATCATAATTCAGCAGTAGGAGTTCTGCTTATCTCACTCAGCAGTGAGCTGGCAGAGGACAAGGACCCATGCTTTGTTAAGGCAATAAACAGTGCACCTGCTTTGTGGCCTAACTGGCTTTAAACTGGTAAAGAGGTGGTGGAAAGTGTGTGTCTGTGCAATTAGTGAAGCTTCAGAAAAAAAATCTTGTCTTTATGGTATCCCTGGATCTCTTTGTTAAACTATACTTTTAGGGTTCTATAGACAAGTTATTCAAGAAATACCACTCCACTGCCCTAGAAATAGTAAGGGAGAAAGTGGTAGTAAGTCATCTGGATAGCAAAAGGAAAGACATGGATTGATCTTTTAAAAATTAAACAGCAATAATTATAAAAGGCGGGGAGGGAAAATTAGATTCACATTAGTGCTTTACTACACACAGTTCATAGTAAGGGCCATATTCTGATCTTCTTATTTGTCCTGGGTATCCCCTTCCTCCATGAGTAGCCCTATTCATTTCAATGGAACTACTTGCAAAGTATACCATTGCTCAGCACAAGCAAGGGTGTGAGAAGAGCTAACTTGACTGTAACAGCAATCTGTTATTTTTATGGATATAAATTGGTAAAAGCTTCGTCAGATAGGGTGACCAGACAGCAAGTGTGAAAAAACAGGATGGGGGTGGGGGATAATAGGAGTGATATAAGAAAAAGACCCAAAAATCGGGACTGTCCCTATAAAATCAGGACATCTGGTCACCCTATCTTCAGATGATTTTTTTTTTTTAAATTTCACTACTCCAGTGTATTCTATACGATGTTGTCGGTAAACCTTACCAACTGGAAAAATAAATATTTACTTCAAGTGGTACCTGTAAAACAAAGTTAAAAAGCAAAGGGAGGAGGGGGGAAGAGCAAGAGAATTGAGAGAAAAAGAAATATGGTGCCAAATTTTAGAAAAGGGGGACCTTTTGACCTCTGATTTCTTATGTTATACCTTTCTAAATGGGATGCGTTATTGTTACTTAGAACACAGCTGTTACATTTATATGCATAGTTTTAAAAAAAATTAGCTCCAACAATTAAAAACTAAAGATGAAGAGTATTATTTATATTCAGGTCTCTATCAGCCAAGCAATAATCTTACTTGAATGTGTTTATGAAGGCTTTTAAGAATTTTATGAAGTAAATATTCATATTTCCTTTAAGATCATAAATTCTTTCATTCCCATAAAGCCAAAACGAATTGAAAGCAGTTTTAACTGTTCTGAGTGATGGGTTAGATTGTTTAAGTTTTCCATAAAGGATAATGAGAGTATTCAATCAGAAGGTTCATTAAAATGGTTACATGAAAAAGGCAAATCATTCCATACATGGTTGTTAATTGGAAAAGCTGAATTGAAGTACTGCTGAAGTTTGAATCCAAGTTCAGAATTAAAGAAAATTTGTAACAATTTTCTATGTGCATTAGCCCATGTGATGCTATGATATTAACAAGTCTCTCAGCTACATCAACTTTCTCTGTGTATTGTTTAAATAATCAAAGTTTTTCAAAATTGCATATTAATTTCCGAGGTATGGAATATCCAAGAAAGTAATTGACTGTTTAGGAATCAATGTTTCTAATAAGTGAATAAGTGTTGAATCATTATATTTTCCAGCATCAATTATATTCTTCATATGATTTCTGAATTAAATACGTCATATTACTAGCATCTTATTCCTTTTAAATTGAGTTAGGGTAAAAATGGTAGCTAGGGGAAGTAATTATTTTTCATGTTGTCATCTACATAGTTAATATCATCTAACAAAACAAATGTGTTTCCTTGAAGTTACTGCAGGCTGAATTTTTCTAGCCTTTCTCTTATGAGTAATTCCATTAAAGTCACTGTGGACTCATGTGAGTAAGATTTATAGAAGATGGCCATCTTATGCTTTTAAGGTTTACACTCTCTTTAGTAAAGCCAGTGTTGTCCATTTCAAAAATAAATATAAAATTGATGTAATAATAATGCATATTATTTTTAAATTTCAGATAGCTAAAACAGTAAGTCAAAGTGAGTTTTGCATTGACTTTCAATGGAAGCAGGAGCAGGCTTGATGAGTTTGCCCAAAACTCACTGAAAGCAATGGAAAGACTCCAACTGACTTCAGTCTATGGGCTTTGTGGATAAGGCCCTAAATGCAGACTGGATAAAACTTGCAAGGCTTTTGGTAAGGAGTATATGGGAATTAAGTGGTGGTCAGAGCCCGGTATGACCCAGGTTGAATTTTATCATTAGTAAAGTGCCTTCTGTTGATTCTTAGAGGAAGTGTGGTCCAGTGGTGGAACTCCAGGCTGAGAAGTTGAGGTTCTGTTCTGGATTTAGCCAAAGACTGGAAGATTCACTTTACCTATCTGGACTTGTCTTGACAAGGATAAAAAAGGTGTTTTTCTAAAACTCTACAGGCTTCAAATTCAACAGCTAGCTTGTTCTAAAATACAATTTTCCTTATCTATGGTACAGAGTCAGAATGTGCTAGGAAACATGGTTTTTAAAAAGCATCTTTTTATCCTAGTCAAGCCAAACCCAGTGTCTCAGTTTTCCTGTCTATAAAATGGAACTACGTAATACTTGCCTACCTGACAGGATTGTTGTGAGGCTAAATTCATCAATATTTGCACAGCAGTTTGAGTATACTGGATGGAGGGCTAGTTGTTCTGAGTAACAATTATAGTTTAAAGAGGAGGAAATGTATTGGTAATGAGGGATCCTAATGAAGGAGCTACAATAACAGTTACTTTACAGAAAACAGTATTTGTTTTACATTTTCAATTTTTGGTAAAAATGTTTTGTAACATTGCAGAATAAACAAGAAATTAGTGATTATTTATTAGGTTAACTTGTTCTTTCCGGAAATGAATTACACTAGTTTTTAAGTTTCAGAGTAGCAGCCGTGTTAGTCTGTATCCGCAAAAAGAAAAGGAGTATTTGTGGCACCTTAGAGACTAACAAATTTATTTGAGCATAAGCTTTCGTGAGCTACAGCTCACTTCATCGGATGCATTAGTTTTTCCACTGAATGCATCCAATGAAGTGAGCTGTAGCTCACGAAAGCTTATGCTCAAATAAATTTTTTAGTCTCTAAAGTGCCACAAGTACTCCTTTTCTTTTTACTAGCTTTTAAACACATCACACCTGATTGTTCATTGTTTCCCCTGGTGTTTGGATAAGTTTTCTTATATCCAATTTGCAGAATTAAAAATAACTGACTATATATAGTACAAGGCAGTGAAGAATTAGACCCATTATATCCTAATGGTCTTGATCCTGAAATGTTCACTCAGTCCTTACACAGACAAAACTCCCATTTTCCAGACTGGGATCCAGTATTTTTAAAGAGTTATTAGACAAAAGAAATGTTTTAAGATAGAAATTGCATTGCTAAAACTGAGAGAAGGTAGAAAGAAATCTAATACAATTTATCAGTTGGCTTTATTTGCATCAGCAAATTACAAAATGTACGTTCTTAAACTGCAGCTATTTTACACTTTGCCCAATCACAGGGAAGAAAACATTAAACATCCTATAATCTAGTCTAGTGAAAAGTTGCTTCTCAAAGAATTATCCTGCACTTGCCTGCAAATACGTTCTGCAGAAAGCCATCAAGACAGTGCACTATTGTAGGCTGCGGATCCTTTGAAAAGACATGGTGCACTGAATATTAACATCATTTCACACATTCCCAAGATGTATGCAATTACCTCCGGGAGAGGAGATGGGAATGTGAGGTCTCAAGGGCTTAGATAATGACACAAAATAAATTGTAACCATTACCCATGTACTTTTCCAGGAGATGTATTATTTAAAACCTATCTAGGCCTTCAAGAATGAAAGACAGAAGAATGTCCACTTTATGAAATTGCCATTAGTGTGTGACCTAGAGTTGAAGACAAGGTTAATTATGGGTTTTTAACAGAAGTATCATTCTGGCTTAATATCAGTGCCCAGGTCTTAAATATTGAAGTAAGTCACATTTTTCAGGGACAATTGCCTTTGAATGAAGAATGACAGGGCTCTGATCTTTGCTGACCCTTACAACTCCCACTGTGTAATCCATAGCAACTATGTTGCTAAGGCCACCGGGAACACGTAGTAAAAATAGGATAAGACCATGAAATCTGATGTCATACTTTCATAAGATACAATATTGCAAGTAATCTTTTAAAGCAGATTTATTAAATATCTGATGTATTGTATAGAAATTATTTGAGATGGATATGCACTGAATATGGACAGCCATGGTCTGATAACAGCAAAATGACTTTGGGTGCTTAGATAAGCCAACTTAACTAGTAACATAAATGTTCTGGTCAGATGTTCTGTACTTTAAGTAATTATCCTCAAATCACTTTCTTTGATGTTCTAGTTTTCTTGGGCATTTTGCTCTGTTTCTGGCTACAACATGAGTCACATATATGAGATCCAATTCCAAGTTCCTAAATTAAACTAGGAAGAAGGGAGTTGATATCATCTCCTAAACAGAGCTTGGTGAACAGTAGTGAAAAATGTTTGCAAGTTAATCAGAACATTAAATACTGAGTTCCATTTCTGGCATGTTCACTAACCGACTATTCCTTGTGTTTGTGGACATTCATCCAAACAGAATTTTGTTCACGTGAATGTTCACAAACACAATCAATAATATGATCACTCTGAATTATGTTTTGTGACAAAAGGAAATTTGTCATATGACCAAACAGAATAGGTCTCAGGACAGAAGCATAAATGACACGTGATATCATATGGCCAATCTTAAGTTATACAATAGCAGTAAAAAACAAAAAAACTAAAATAAACAAAAGAGGCTCACAAAAATCCAATAGGCTGAATTATTTGTAATTGTTTTCAGAAAAAAAGGCCAAATTTGGTCCAAAAAACACTGCTCTACTCTTAGAAAGTGTATTAATTAGTATAGCCTTCCAGTGATCTTCAGTATGTCTTACTGAATAAATGATTGGGCTAACCATATTATAATATGTTCAGTTCTCTGGTTAATACTGTGCAAGAAATCTATTTTAGGCGTATAGGAAGCACCATCCTGGAGCACATCAATTATCCATTTAGTCCAGCATATCCTGTGTCTGACAATGGTCAATGCTGGATACTTCAGAGGAAGCTGTAAAATCCCCATAATTTACATACTTGTACAATTCTATACTACAGGGAGAAATTTCTTTCAAAGCCCAGCTGGTGATCAACTTATGTCCTGACCTAAAGCATGAGGACTGATAGCCCTTGTAATCTGATCCTGCCTAGTTAGTACAGCTAGTGGATGAGGAGTGTGTTTATCTGAAAGTTTTGTCTGCATATAGAAATAGCCAATGGCAATATGCTCTAGTGCATATACTGTGTCATTTCTATCTTCAGTGGGAAAGTAAGAAAGTGTATAGGCCCAAAATGTGAACCTCACAAAAACCTACATTTTTGAATGTGTCCCTTTGATCCAAAAAACACAAACAGCCTCCAAGACAAGTAATAGACTTAAATGTCCCGCAGATGTGCTGGGTGAAAAACAACCAAACAGTCTGGACACTGGCGGTTCTGTTCTTGTGGGCCAGCAGGGGGAGCATAGGGATGAGTCAGTGTATATTACTTGCGTGCTTACATCTGTGATCCCAATATTTGAAGTTCTCTTTCTTTTGTTCACTCAGCACTTCAGATGGGATTTTCAGACTATTATATGTCTTTGGTTTGGAGGCCATGAGTTAACGGTGGTGTTTTTTAACCAGAGGGACCATTTTAAAAAAACGGAAGTCTTTATACTGGTAGAAATCAAAGCATTGACTTGTCATCTTTGACTGTCTTTTTGCATCTGCCCAACATGAAGCAACAGGCTTCTGTCACACTGCAGGTGGTTAAGAATAAGCAATGAAATATATGTACACATTTGAGCTGACTAAAACATTTTTGACTACAAATGCCTTTTTCACAGAAAGGAAATTGTTGAGAGAAAATTTCCATTTTCACCAAAACTTTTCATGTTTTCATCAAAAAAATGGAAATGATTTTGGTTTTGGTATTTGTTTATTTGTTTTTCTGTTTTCAACTACCAAATTAAATACATTGTGGATATTTAGGGGGAGCTCCTCCAAAATGTGAAGGGCAGCACCTTTAAACTCTTCACTTTTGTGATCATTAACTCACAATTAATTTTACATAAAATTATTACTAATTGGGGTGAGTGGGGGTGGGGGGGAATCCTGTGAAGGTTAAAATGTTTTAGGTGGAGCTGGCTTATATACCACTTGACTGCCAAATTCTTTTCTTTACTACTTTCTGCATTTTCACAGATGTTCTCATTAGGGGCGTGACTGGGCCTATTGCTAGCCATTTTCTATATGAAAAGAGAATACTGAAATTCTATACTCTTATTACTTATGGTTCCTGCATCACTGACATCGATAGGAGCTTTGCCATTGAGTTCAGTGGGTGCAGGGCCAGACCTTAAATATGCTCAAGTAATTTATCAAGCATTTTTCTTCCAGTTTCAAATGATGTTCCTTGACCTTTTTACTAATATCTGCCCATTGTACCAAAGACTGGAGATTTCTAGGCTAATTATAGTGGCCTCTGGCTACTGGCAACTTAAACTCACAACAAAGTTTAATGCTGAAACTCTTAACTTATTTTAGACGATACAAAACTGTCCTAATTCCATTGCAGTCACTCACTTGTCTTTGTTTTGCAGCAATGAAATAACTGATGCAGTTTGCCAGTGAAACTACTACGGCACTCCGTTTTGTGGATGTTAAAATGAGAGACTGTTTTTTCTAAAATCATGAACTTATAATTCTTCGCATATGTGTAAGAGGGTTATTTATATTCTTTGATTTTTATTTTTATTATTTATCTACTTTCCAAGCTTAATTATTTTATCAGCTGACACACTGGAAAATAAGCTTATGACTACATACTTTCATGTTTATATTTTATTTTTTTAGCTAACCCCCATGATACCACTCTATTTTTATAATGTTCCATAAAACACATTGATAGAAGGAGATGGAAAATTTCACCTTAGTAATCCTTTTCAGTCGAAGATATCAAGTATATAACTCATCTACAAAGCAATTAGCATCTTAAAGAACATTTTATACTGTACTGTATAATACTGCACATGCAATATTCCTACACAGGGCTGGATTAATACAGGGGCTTTATGGGCTGCAGCCCAGGGCCTTGGGCCAAGGAGGGCCCCGCAAAAAAAAAATCCATAATTATATACAATTCAGTGGTCATCAACCCGTCGATTGTGATCGACTGGTCGATCCTGGAGCCTCTGCCAGTGAATCGCAATCTCCAGGCTGCTAAATGTCCAGTGGTCTAGCAAGGCTCAGGCAGTCTGCCTCCAAGCAGTGGCCCCACACTGCTTCCGGAAGTGGCCGGCTGCTGGCATGTCTCTGTGGCCCCTGCGGAGGGGAGGGAGGCAGCTCTGTGTGCTGCCCCTGCCTCCAGTACCATCCCCATTCCCGGCCAGTGGGAGCTGCGGGGGCAGCACCTGTGGGTACGGGCAGCACATGGAGACATGCTGACCCTCCCCCCCCAGGGGCGCGCAGAGACGTGCCAGCAGTCGGCTGCTTCCGGGAGTGGTGTGGGGCCATGGCATGCAGGCAGGCAGCCTGCCTGAGCCCTGCTGTGCTGCTGGCCGGGAGCCGCCTGTAGTAAGCGCCTCCCAGCCAGAGACTACACCTCACATCCCCTTCTGCGTTCCACCCCCTACCCCAGGTCAGAATCCCCTCCTGGCACCCAAACTCCCTCCCAGAAAGAAACTAATATAACAGCTGTTTTAAGGTAAGAAGTAGGCTATTTTGAATTAACTTAACTATATTCTACATATTTTAAGACTGCAATGTAACCACAGAATGGCTTTATGTTAATTAAAAGGCAAGTTTAATGCAGCGTTAATAGCCTTGATGCCATAATTGTGATCATTTTGTTTTAAATTAGGAAAAAGACTTGTATACAAGGGCCCCACAAAATCTAATAGCCCCGGGCCTACAGGAAAGTTAATCCAGCTTTGTCCCTACAGCATAAAATGTTATTTATTATGCTTTGTACATGGGTTATATACTTGATATGCCCATCCTAATATGGTACTTTGCCTGGACTGAATCTTCAGAGTTTTATATATATGCTAGATCTCGTTCAAAGCATTGATTCTACTATAAACTTGAAATAAATCAAATCCGTACTAAAACTGTGAGATCTTCAGGGCAGAGACTTATTTCTTCTTCTCATTTTACCTGCTGGAGTGTGTGTACCTCTATGGTGTTATGTTAATGATGAATAATAACTCGCTTTCCCTATTATATAGTCAATTGGTCACAATTAGGTTTAACTGATTTAAGTAGGGACTGATCCTGAAGGTTCACTGGTAGTTTTTGTAAGAAGATTTTTGTGGCAGTTATATTTTGATGGTCTGTCAGATTGCGCAGTCACTAACATAATTGGCTCTAATTTTTAAAAGAAAATAATTTTTCTGTTCAAGTAGCCAAAGAAAACAAGGAACGAGGTGAAAGGTTAAAATCTGAGCCAACTGCCTTTCCTCAGGAAAAGTCTGTAGTTGAGACAAAGGGGAAAACATATATGAGAATCATTTGCTCATGCTGTATATAAATAAACTTTACTGTGAAAATATTAGCTAGGAGGTTGTTTTTGATGTGAGGTCCTTACATCTTGACTCCATTATAGTGCAATGGAGCTCTTTTTCACTATACCTCATTTTAATATGCACATTTTTAGTGGTGGAGGATAAACACTGTATCAGACTTTTTATTAATTTTTTTAGAGTAGAGAATATCTATATAGCTAACATCAAAATCATGACAGAGTTGAACGCTGCAAGGCAAGCTGCAGATATAATAATGACTATATGTACACATCTTAAATTAAATTGTTAGGGGCCCTATACTATCCCCCACTGGGAAGAAGGGAGGGAAGAAAAAGTATAAAGAGAGGTAGAGAAAACTACATAACTCTTATGACTTTGTTTTCTCTGTATTGCACTTTTAAGTTTCTAGTGAATCTGTCTGCAAGATACAGCTGCTATTTGTGTGGGGCAGAGCTGATGCAGCATGTTAAAGAGGAGGCACACACTGCTCTTCCAAGGACACTTGATGTTTGTGCTTTCTTGTTTCATTGTTTTCCTTGATCTAAATCAAAATTCATTTGTGATGAAAGTATAGGTTTGCAATTTGTGCAGCAGGGCACTGTGGAAAAAGGGAAGAGGAACTAGCACTGCATGATTCCCTTTACCTCAGCCTGGAGAAGCCCCTCCATACTAGCTCCATGTGGTCAAGGCTCCACAGGTTTCATGTGAGCATGTTGAGGGTGGCACCAAATAGGAATCATGGTTATACTAATGGATGACTATACAGGGGCTAATGTTGCTTTATCATTAGCATCCCTTCTGTGTCTGCAATATCTTATAGGAAGAGGATTGGGAATAAACACTAGCTGAGTAGTTTTCCTGAGGATTTCTGATCTACACTGCAAAGAATCCTCCAATTCACCCTGGAGAGAATCCAGAGTTTGCCTAATGGATCCTTAAGCTCCAGGAGCAGAAGACTATGCACCCAACCATCTCATCTCTCTCTTTTTCCCTTGAGAGGAGAATGAAATTAAAATTATGCAAGTTCATACATTCAAGGATTTTCTGACTACATCCTTTCCTCTCCACCCTCCCACCCCACTGCAGCTTTCCCTGCAAGGAGGAGAATACAGCCCTCGATTTGAGTATAAGGAGAAAAGAATACCACTGGATTTTTTTTATTTTTTTATTAGAACAGTATTCTAGAATGCCTTAGCTTCAGCATTGTCTCATGGAAAGGATTCATTCCTTAATGACAACCCAAAATTAATTATTGTTAGCCAAAATATAAAAATAACAAATCTTCTCCATAGCCAATCCTATGTTCTGTTTTGTGAAAATCCTATCTCACTTTGCAGAAACACATTGTTTAACAT
The DNA here is from genome assembly GCF_009764565.3 of Dermochelys coriacea. NCBI lineage: Eukaryota > Metazoa > Chordata > Testudines > Dermochelyidae > Dermochelys > Dermochelys coriacea. The sequence goes on from NC_050068.2 coordinate 105,128,602, forward strand.
CTGTGGAACAGCGCTTAGAGAAACATTATTGTTTAGTATGATACAGACTGTTACAACAATCTCCTTTTCCTCTGGGCCTTCATGGCTTAAATACTTCAGATTTTTAATAGGATTTTTTTTGTATAGGTGCTGAAGATTGAAATTTATAGCTCGAGGATTACTTTGCTACCCCCCTGGGGCTTTATAAGAGAGGGAGAAAGCAAAATGCGCACTTTTCCTGCCCTCCCCTGGGAGCAAGAACAAGAAAAGGAGCTACTGACCAGAAGCTGAAAGGACCTGATTATTCATCTCCAGCTGCCTGAAGGGCTTTGCTGGACTCCAAAACAGAAAGGACTGTTTTTGCTATCTACATAGAAAGGGAAGTCAGAAAAGCTGTTGCTAACCAGAAAGCAAACGTAATTTCAAACCAGCTTTAAGAATGTTTTCTCCACCACTGTTTTCAAAAATGACTAGTGATTTTGAATGCCTCTGTTTCTGGGCACCCAAATGAAGACACATTAAAAGGGCCTGATATTCGAAGGGTGGATGCTCAGGCATCCAAAATCACTTATTTAGAAATACTGAAGCTCTAAAAGGTACAGAAGACACCTTAAAAAAATCAGGACTTGTCATCAATTATCTCAGATTGCTTGCTGAGGTACTCTATTTTTTCTCTGTACTTAGGGCTCATATACACTACCAGTTATGTCGGTATAACTTACGTTGGTCAGGGGGGTGAATAAGCCACCTCCTGAGCGAAGTAAGTTACACCAATCTAAGCACTGGTGTGCACAGCACTATGTCGGTGATAGAGCTTCTCCCCCACAACATACCTACTGCCTCTTGCAGAGGTGTATTTATTACATTGATTGGACAGCTCTCTCCCATAGGCACAAAACGTCTTCACCAGACGCACTTCAGTGATGCAGTTGCAATCAGTGAAAAGAGTTACCTTTTCCGTAACTGGTGTTCTTCGAGATATGTTGCTCATGTCTATTCCACAATAAGTGTGCATGCTCACCACATGCACTGTGCAGGAAGTTTTTCCCACAGCAGTACCCATAGTGGGGGAGCACTCCCCTACGACCCCTGGAGTGGCATCTCCATGGCGCAGTATAAGGGGAGCTGCGCACTCCCCCCACCCTCAGTTCCTTCTTGCCAGACAATTCCGACAGAGGAGAAGGAGGGTGGGGTGTGGAATAGACATGAGCAACACATCTCAAAGAACACCAGTTACGGAAAAGGTAACTGTCTTTTCTTCTTCGAATGACTGCTCATGTGTATTCCACAATAATTGATTCCAAGCTATATCTGTTGGAGGTGGGAGGAGTTCACAGATCCCCGGGACTGAGTACAGCCCTGCTGAACCCGGTCTCATCCCCCGTTTGGGAGATAATTGCATAGTGTGAGGTAAACGTGTAAACCAAAGACCAAGCGGCGGCCCTACAAATATCCTGGATAGGGACGTGGGCCACAAAAGCAGTCGATGAGGCCTGGGCCCGAGTCAAGTCTGCCTTTACAATTGGTGGTGGGGGAACACCTGCCAGATCATAATAGGTGCGAATGCACAAGGTGATCCAGTGGGAGAGGCACTGGATGGAAATCGACCTACCCTGCATGCATTCAGCTGAGGCAACAAACAGTTGAGAGGTCTTCCTGAATGGCTTAGTCCATTCCAGATAGAAGGCTAGTGCCCTACGCACGTTGAGTGTGTGGAGGCGGCGTTCCTCACTGGACGCCTGCAGCTTGGGGCAGAGGACAGGCAGGAAAATGTCCTGGCCTGAGTGATAGGTGGAGACCACCTTAGGGAGGAACGTAGGGTGTGGGCGGAGCTGAACCTTATCCTTATTAAAAACCATGTATGGGGATTCGCAGGTCAGGGCCCTGAGCTCCGAGACCTGTCTGGCTGACGTGAAAGCAACCAGGAAGGCCACCTTCCATGAGAGGTAAGACCAGGGGCATGTGGCCAGAGGTTCAAATGGGGGCCCCGTGAGATGGGATAACACCAAGTTCAGGTCCCATTGTGGGACAGGGGGCCTAGCACAGGAAAAAGATGGTCCAATCCCTTAAGGAATCATCCAGTCATAGCATAGGAGAACACCATGTGTCCCTGCACCAGAGGATGGAAGGCCGATATGGCTGCCAGGTGCACCTTGACTGACGAGGGTGCCAGGCCCTGGGCTCTAAGGTGAAGGAGGTAGTCCAGGATAAACTGGATCCGGACGGCCACCGGGGAAACACCCTGCTCGGCAGCCCATCTGGAGAACCGGGACCACTTCACCAAGTAGGCGCGGCGTGTGGAGGGCCACCTACTTTCCAGGAGGATGCGCTGGACCCCCTCCAAACACATCCACTCCTCCCTGCCTAGCCATTGAGCAGCCACACCGTGAGGTGGAGAACCGCAGGTTGGGATGCAGGAGGCGGCCCCCGGTCCTGGGAGAGCAGGTCCGGGAGGAGCAGCAACGGCCGTGGCGGAGCCACTGCCAGGCCCATGAGGATCCCATACCAATGCTGCCAGGGCCATGCCTGGGCAATCAAGAGGACCCGTGCCTTGTCCATTTTTACTTTCTCCAGACCCTGCTGATGAGAGGGAACGGGGGGAGGCATAGAGAAACTGATCTGACCACGACAGGAGAAAGGCTTCAGAGATAGCGCCCCTTCCCAGACCCCCCCCCCCCCCAGAGCAAAAACGGGGGCAGCGCTGGTTCTGTCTCATCACGAACAGGTCCACCTGGGGAGTTACCCACACTCAGAAGAGCTGGTGGGCCACTTCCGGGTGGAGAGACCACTCGTGCTGGGAGGAGAAGTCCCTGCTCAAGCGATCCACCCTCTTGTTGCAGGCGCCCGGCAGGTGGAAGGCCCTCAGGGAGATGTCGTGGGCTATGCAGAAGTCCCACAGCCTGAGGATTTCACAGCAGAGGATCAGGTCCCGCCTTGCCTGTTGCTATAGAATTTCGAGGCCATATTGTTCGTGAGGATCCTGACCACTTTGCCCTGTAAGTTCAAGCAGAAGGCCACGCACACCAGACACACCGCTGAGTTCCTTGATATTTATGTGTAGGGATAGCTCCGGGGCTGACCACAGCCCTTGGGTCTGAATGGTCCCCACATGGGGCCCCCAACCCAGGTTCGATGCATCAGACACCAGCTCCAACAATGGGGCCCTGTCCCAGAAAGGGACCCCTTGGAGCATGTTGTTCAGGGTGGACCACCACCGAAGGGAGGCGATCACTGGGTTGGGCACGATGAGGACCTTATCCATCCTGTCCCGGGCCTGGGAGAACTCAGAGGCCAGCCAAAGCTGGAGGGGCCTCATTCGGAGCCTGGCATGGCGGACCACATACGTGCACACCGACATGTGATCCAAGAGCTGGAGGCATGCTCTGGCCGTTGTTACAGGGAACTTCGTGACCATGTCCAGGAGCCCCTTTAGGGTCTCAAATCTATCCGGTGGAAGGGAGGCTGGGGCCGACGAGGCATCCGGGAGCGCCCTGATAAACTCTATGCACTGGACCAGGACTAATGTGGACTTGGTGTCGTTTACTAACAGGCCCAAGGCAGCACACGTGGACAGTAGAAGCGTCCCGTGATCCCACACCTGTGACCGGGAGCTGCCCTTGACCAGCCAATCGTCCAGGTAGGGAAAGATCTGGACCCCCTGCCAGCACCTGAGGTAGGCCACTACCACCAACACACATTCTGTGAACACCCTTGGGGCAGTGGATAGGCCAAACGGGAGGACCGTAAATTGATAGTGAGTCTGTCCCACCAGGAAATAGAGGAAGCGTCTGTGCCCCTCAAATATGTGGATGTGGAAATACGCGTCCTGCAGATCCAGAGCAGCATACCAATCCCCTTGATCCAGGGAGGGAACAACAGAGGCCAGGGAGATCATGCGGAACTTGAGTTTGACCCTAAACTGGTTTAGATCCCGCAGATCCAGGATGGGCCTGAGTCCCCCTTTGGCCTTCGGGATAAGGAAATAGCAGAAGTAGAACCATTTGCCTCTGAACTCCCCAGGGCATCATTTCCACCACTCCCAGATCTAAGAGCTGCCCCACCTCCTGCTGTAGCAGGGCTTTGTGCAAAGGATCCCCCAGAAGGAACGGGGGTGGGGGATGGTTGGGCAGGGGCAAAACAAATTGCAGCGTGTATCCCCGGGAGATCATGTTGAGGACCCAGCAGTCCAAAGTTAGTTGCGACCACTCCAGGAGGAAAGCACACAACCGATTGCAGAAGGTAAGCTTTATTGAGGGGGGATCCCCTTAGGGAACTGTCAGGGTGCATCAAAACCGCCTTTTCCCCACCTGCTTGCCCTTGGAGGACCCAGGCTGCGGGGCAGGCCGTGACTGCTGCTGAGGGTGCCTCTTATAGTCTCTCGAATTTTTATAGGCAGCCTCGTACTTAGGCAGGGCAGCCGGAGCAGGGGCCTGCTCCGGCTTAAACTTAGTTTTGGCCGGAGCCAGAACATAAAGATCCAGGGTCTGCAAGGTCATGCAGGAGTCCTTCAAACGGGAGATCCTGCATGACCAACTGTGCCTCACTGGATAGCCCAGACAGCAGGAGCCACAAACGCCCTTCTCATGGACACCGCCGAAGCCATGGATTGAGCTGCCATGTCTGCCGCATCTGACCCCACCTGCAGGGATGCCCTGGCAGCCGCTGCACCCTCCTCCACCAGTGCCTTGAACTCTTTTTTATCGCGCTCCTGGAGGGAGTCCTCGAATTTGAGCAGTGAACCCCACAAGCTGAATATGTATCTGCCCAGGAGAGCCCAGTGGTTTGCCACCCACAACTGGAAACTCAATGATGAATAAACCTTTCTACCAAAACAGTCCAGCCTCAAGTCTTTATTTTTCAGAGTGGGGGCTGGTTGGCCCTACTGCTCCCTGTGGTTGACCGACTCAACCACCAGGGAGTTGGGCGCCGGGTGGGTGTAGAGATACTTCTGACCTTTGGCAGGTACAAAGTACTTGTGTTCCGCCTTCTTCGAGATGGGGGCCAGGGAAGCCAGTGTTTGCCACAAGACATTTGAAATCCTTGCCACCCCTTTGTGGAGGGGGAAAGCCACCCTGCCCGGTGCCGAAGATGACAGTACATTGAACAGGGAGTCTGAGGGTTCCTCCAGCTCCTCTGCCTGGAGGTGAAGGATCGATGCCACCCATTTTAAAAGTTCTTGATGGGCCCTAAAGTCCTCCTGCAGGATGGAGGGGGGCGGGGCCACTATCACCTCATCCGGGGAGGGTGAGGAAGCCCATACGGTGCTCTGGGTATCCGCTGGCACCGGAGGATCCACCAGTTGGTCAGTCTCCGGACACAGTGCTGAGGACATACGTCCCACCAACCCTCTCCTCGGGGGCTGGAGAGAGAGGCCAACGGCGCCTCTGAGGCTCCACTACTGAGCAGGCCCCCACCAGGGGCTGCGTCGGAGACCACAGTGCCCACTGGTACCACTGTGCTGGCCACTGGGCCCCATGCCACTGCACCTGCTGTGGCACCGACGGCCCTGGCTGTTCGGCCTGGCTGGCCTGGCCCATGGAAGAGCGACTATGAGAGGAGACCGGGCTGACAAACGACCTGCCGCTGTCATGGGACTGGGAGGAATGGCAGTGCCAGGAGCAACGTCACCCACAGGGCTGCGATCTCGATGCGGAGGACTGGTACCACCTGTAGCTGCTGCTCCGCGATCTGCTCCGACGGGCGGACCTGCGACGGCATGGTGGCAGCAATCTATGCCCCGGGCTGCGGAGACGGTGCCTTGGCGGAGACTTGGAGCAGGATTCCGAGCGGAAACCACGACAACATCCATGCCGCGACCAGCTGCGGTAACCCCTGCAAGACGAGGATCTCTGACAATGTCTGCCTTAGTAATCGCTCCGTGGCATGGAGTGGTGCTGGGAGTCCCGGTCAGACGGTACCCAACCAGACAGTCTGGTGAGAGTCAAGGATGATCCACGTGGACTGCACCCCAAACGGTCACTGAGCGGAGAATGGCGTTGGGAATGTTCACGCGACCGAGACCGGTGATGCTCCAGGGGCGACTGTGGAGAACACAGTGGCAGTTTGCCTCTGGAGCGGGGGGCCGACACCGGTGGCACTCCTGGTACCGGTATGGTCATGACATCTCTGGCTGCCTGCAGAGCTTCCAGCATGAAAGGCATCTGGACATCCGGGGAGGCCCGGTCCGCCACGGCCAGGCTATTCCGCTCAATGCGAGTCAGAGGCCTAGGGACCGGAGGGGAACAAGGACTGCCCAACATGGGTCTAGTCTCTGCCCCTGGTTTCTCTCGGTGCCGCTGTGAAGAAAGTCCTTTCCTTGCCTTTTTATGCCCCTTAAAAGAGGAGCGGTGCCAACTAGCCGAAGGCACTGGAGGTTGCCGCGCACCAATGCCACGGTGCCTGGTGCTGACTTGGAGCGGTGCGCCAGAGCCAGGGTCAGCGCTGACTCCAAGAGAATGCCTGGAACCTAATGTCTCTTTCTCTCTTAGTCCAAGGTTTAAATGACTTGCAAATCTTGCAACGATCACTGATATGGGTCTCACCCAAACAGCATAAACAGTCTGCATGCGGCTCACTCCTTGACATAGACCTTAAAACCCGGGGCACAGAGCATGCCCTGGCCTGGGTACTCTAACTAAATGAACTAACTGTAACAGCTAACTAACTATAGGTACTAGCACTGAACAAACGAAAAGTTCTGGGGATGAGCTACAGCAAACCTGGAGTAGAGCAGTTCCAATGCACCTTCAATGGTAGCAAGAAGGAACTGAGGGTGAGGGGAGCACGCAGCTCCCCTTATATCGCGCCATGGAGGCGCCACTCCAGGGGTTGCTGGGGCGCTCCCCCTATGGGTCCTGCTAGGGGAAAAACTTCCAGCACTGGTGCACGTGGCAAGCTGGCACACCTATTGTGGAATACACATGAGCAATCACTCCAAGAACTTCTATTGTAGACATAGCCCTTAGAAAGACAATAGGTTAGAAGTAGCTGTGGGTTCCTCAGAGACCACCATGTGCTATTTCTAGGCAAATGATTATTTTTATAGTGGCCACAGTAACTACTCATTATTCATTAGCTTTAGCTTATTACACTTTTTCAGAAGCAGTGACAGGTTTTCAGGTAGGTACAATGCAATTTGAGTGGAAAAGGTTTTTGCCTTTTAAGGGTTGAGGTGGTGAAGGAACACTGAGCATTGACAAATGTTGTCATTGATGTTACTGAAAGATTCGATAGCAGAACTAAAGAGACAGGCTGATGTACTCAGGAAAAGAAAATCAATGAATAAGAGGTATTTCTTTGATGACACATGGCTGGTTTTAGACTCCAAAGAGGTGACAGAAGAAAAGAGCCAGCTGCACAGTTTGAAAATATGAGTAGAGTGGAGATAAAGTGCAGAAGAATCAGGATAACATGAAAGGTAATGACTGAGTAATTGTGTGGACAGGTATTAAGAGAGGAAAGAAGTGTGGCAAAAGAATGGCTGAAGTGGCATGGTCTAACGTGTCAAATATTAGATTTCACTGATGGTGATTCATAGGATGGGAATATACAACACAGGGAAATGAATGAGGGAGTGATGGAGTAAAATAAAGTGGAGCTGAGCAAAAATATTTTCACACATGGCAAAATCAGAGAATAGAGGGGAAAGTTGTTCTCACCTCAATTTTTTCACAAAAGACAAAAAAACAATAAATCAATATATGTGACGGAGGTCACAGTTCAATTCTCATGTGACTGTAATGCAACATGTTTGTTGCTTCTCTTGTTTTTAATTATCTGTGTCCTCCTCTTATCTAATTCAGAAATGGTCTCCATGTCTCTACAAATTCCTCCAGTTTATTCCCCAGCCTGTATTATGTACATTTTTGTTAGGAAGCTGTGCTCAATTAACAGCTGCCATTGTTTAGCACATGCACTGTTACCATGAAGTTTTCAATGAAGGCCACCCTTTTTTGTGCCTGTGAGGCATTGACCTGATCTGAGTAGCTGTGAACCTGCACTGCTAATGGAGAGGTTGAACTAGGATTATACTTCAAAGAAGCACAGTCCCTTCCTGTAAAAGCGGCAGAGTGTCCTGTGGCACCTTATAGACTAACAGATGTTATTGGTTCACCTAAACTGCTCCTTTCTACCTTCATACATCCTGTCCCCTTGGAGTGAGAGGCACTTCCACGGGCACTCAGAGGGATAAATCACTACTGTTGCACCTGGGCCATGCAAGAACCTGAAAAAGAGGAGGTGGGGAAGACTTATCCCCATCTCCTGCACAAAGATCTGACACATTCAACCTTTCATTTGGTAGTCACAATTTTATCTGCATGCAAGCAGCAGGGGGAAACTAATTAAATGTAACAGAAATCATGGCAGATATAGTAGAGCTGGTCAGAATACTGTAAATATTTTCCATTAAAAATTAATTTTGGGGTAGAAATTTGAAATAAATATGTTCCAGTTTTACCATTAAAAATGGCTGGATTTCAAAAAAATAGAATTTGGTTTTTAGAAATCCAAATTGTTTGTTTTAAATAAAAATTTAAAAGAAACAAAACCTTTCCATTTCCCCAAAGAGATAATTTTTCATCAATTCTTTTTAAACTGTCTCTAATATACAGTGTTACCATTACATAAATAGATAGTTACTACCAAAATTGTAACCCATTTCCTTTCAAATAGCCTTTTCATTTTTGAATTGCCATGCATTCACTTTCCTGATACCCCTTCCCACCTTTAATTAGTTCTCAGATATTGTCAAAACTGCTGACTTTTTAAAATTTGCAAACCCCAACATTTAACGCACATACTGAAACAATGGCATAAACTGGTCCTCCAGACTTTCCGGAAATTCTGTAACAAACCACTGCTCCTCTCTGTACAAGCTAATCTTAAGCATCATATTACCCGAGGATTCATTCATTGTGAGCTGCATTTATAGTGGAGGGGATGGGAAGTTTGAATTGTCTGAATGCATAGCAATGTGTGAGCTTTTCAGCTATAAGGAATTTCTCTCTTAATAGGTGAAATCCACCCCCCGCAGAAGGCCAACACAGATACCTAAATTGAATTTAAGCCCTCAAAATATTGCTCAAGTAATTTATGGACCTTGAGCTGGATCTAGGCACAGGAGTGAATTTCACCAGTGGTGAGGTTGCTGTGTGAAGGGATAGAAAAACTTATTAAGAACAAGATTCCTCAGCACTAAGCAGACTAAGTTAAACAAGAGACCTGACAGTGAACCTGCTGTAACTGGGCATGTTGGAATATACAATGTGAGAAACGTAATCTGAGATTTTTGAAAAATCCATTCTAAATCCCTTACATGGAAACCAAAGTGCGAGAGAGAGAGAGACTGCATTTTCACTTGGTTGATCAAGCAGGATCTTGAAGTGGAGATATGCTCATTCAATTCAGGCCCATCAAAAGGATTTGAATTTTCAGACAAACTGGAACTAAAGTGATGGAAAACTCTGAGATTGAAGGATATACAACATAATAACGATAAGGCAGTGTGATGCTGTGTAAAAGAAAGATGACCATGTGTATCACTGTTGCTACCACTGTTATACAATTGCAACAAATCTTGTACAAAGAGTATCATGTAAGGTGTCAACAGAAAAGTTACAATCTATCAAATATGATTATTCTGGTTAAATCCACGTATCATCTTTGTAGCTAAAGTTATGAATATTCTTATACATGTGTAGTATTCCTGGGTAACACCCACCAGATAAGATTTACAACAAGGCTAGACAGCTATATGTTGATGGCCCATTAAAGACACTTCATTCTAACAATGGGCCATCAAAAAAATTCATTCCACCCAATAAGCCTTTCCTGTGGATACTTCAGAAAGAATATGGACAATGGCTACCCCCCTGTGAATCATCGAAGCATGTAAGGACAAGTGATATGCTCATATGACCCTGGACGCCAGTAACTTTCCACAAATAGAGGCTGTGAGCTTTGTTTGAGACAGTAACATTCCATGCACATGGCAAAGGATTTAAAAAGGCACCTGAGACATCTCTGTTTCGTCTTCATTTCCTGCTTCATTTTTCTGGATTGGATTTCTAACAAGGAAACTCTAAACATGGACTGATGATCCCCCAACCCATTTGAGTAATTCCAGGGAGAGACTTTTACAAACTAGCAGTTTATTCCATCACTGCTATGATCCTGATCTATGAACACGGAAAAATCATTTGTAGGTTTATATGATCTATTAACCATTTATAACACTCTTCTTTTCTTTTATTATTAAACCAGTAGTTTTAGTTACTAAAGGATTGGCATCTGTGTGATTATCGGGTAACATCTGAGTTTCATAGATTCATAGATACTAAGGTCAGAAGGGACCATTCTGATCATCTAGTCCGACCTCCTGCACAGTGCAGGCCACAGAATCTCACCCACCCACTCCTACAAAAAACCTCCCCTATGTCTGAGCTATTGAAGTCCTTAAATCATGCTTTAAAGACTTCAAGGAGCAGAGAAGCCTCCCTCAAGTCAACCATGCCCCATGCTACAGAGGAAGGCGAAAAACCTCCAGGGCCTCTCCAATCTGCCCTGGAGGAAAATTCCTTCCTGACCCCAAATATGGCGAACAGCTAAACCCTGACCATATGGGCAAGATTCACCAGCCAGATACTACAGAAAATTCTTTCCTGGGTAACTCAAATCCCATCCATCTAATATCCCATCTCAGGGGATTTGGCCTATTTACCCTGAATATTTAAAGATCAATTATTTACCAAAATCCCATTATCCCATCACACCATCTCCTCCATAAACTTATCAAGTAGAATCTTAAAACCAGATAGATCTTTTGCCCCCACTGCTTCCCTTGGAAGGCTATCCCAAAACTTCACTCCTCTGATGGTTAGAAACCTTCGTCTGATTTCAAGTCTAAACTTCCTGGTGGCCAGTTTATACCCATTTGTTCTTGTGTCCACATTGGTGCTGAGCTGAAATAATTCCTCTCCCTCTCCTGAATTTATCCCTCTGATATATTTATAGAGGGCAATCATATCTCCTCTCAACCTTCTTTTAGTTAGGCTAAACAAGCCAAGCTCCTTAAGTCTCCTTTCATAAGACAAGTTTTCCATTCCTCGGATCATCCTTCTCTGTACCTGCTCCAGTTTGAATTCATCCTTTTTAAACATGGGAAACCAGAACTGCACACAGTATTCTAGGTGAGGTCTCACCAGTGCCTTGTATAACGGTACTAAAACCTCCTTATCCCTACTGGAAATACCTCTCCTGATGCATCCCAAAACCGCATTAGCTTTTTTCACAGCCATATCACATTGGCAGCTCATAGTCATCCTATGATCAACCAATACTCCAAGGTCCTTCTCCTCTTCCGTTACTTCTAATTGATGCGTCCCCAACTTATAACTAAAATTCTTGTTATTAATCCCTAAATGCATAACCTTACACTTCTCACTATAAAATTTCATCCTATTACTATTACTCCAGTTTACAAGATCATCCAGATCCTCCTGTATAATATCCCGATCCTTCTCCGAATTGGCAATACCTCCCAGCTTTGTATCATCTGCAAACTTTATTAGCACACTCCCACTTTTTGTGCCAAGATCAGTAACAAAAAGATTAAATAAGATTGGTCCCAAAACCGATCCCTGAGGAACTCCACTGGTAACCTCCCTCCAACCTGACAGTTCGCCTTTCAGTAGGACCCGTTGCAGTCTCCCCTTTAACTAATTCCTTATCCACCTTTTGATGTTCATATTGATCCCCATCTTCTCCAATTTAACTAATAATTCCCCATGTGGCACAGTATCAAATGCCTTACTGAAATCTAGGTAAATTAGATCCACTGCATTTCCTTTATCTAAAAAATCTGTTACCTTTTCAAAAAAGGAGATTAGGTTGGTTTGGCACGATCTACCTTTTGTAAAACCATGTTGTATTTTGTCCCATTTACCATTGACTTCAATGTCCTTAACTAATTTCTCCTTCAAAATTTTTTCCAGGACCTTGCATACAACAGATGTCAAACTAACTGGCCTGCAGTTACCCGGATCACTTTTTTTTTTCCTTTCTTAAAAATAGGAACTATATTAGCAATTCTCCAATCATTCGGTACTACTCCTGAGTTTACAGAGTCATTAAAAATTCTTGCTAATGGGCTTGCAATTTCAGGTGCCAATTCCTTTAATATTCTTGGATGAAGATTATCTGGGCCCCCCGATTTAGTCCCATTAAGCTGTTTCAGTTTCGCTTCTACCTCAGATATGGTAATATCTACCTCCATATCCTCATTCCCATTTGTCATGCTACCATTATCCCTAAGATCCTCTTTAGCCTTATTAAAGACTGAGGCAAAGTATTTGTTTAGATATGGGGCCATGCCTAGATTATCTTTAACCTCCACTCCATCCTCAGTATTTAGCGGCCCCACTTCTTCTTTCTTTGTTTTCTTCTTATTTATATGGCTATAGAACCTTTTACTATTGGTTTTAATTCCCTTTGCAAGGTCCAACTCTACTCGACTTTTAGCCCGTCTCACTTTATCCCTACATGTTCTGACCTCAATTAGGTAGCTTTCCTTGCTGATCCCTCCCATCTTCCACTCCCTGTATGCTTTCTGCTTCTTCTTAATCACCTCTCTAAGATGCTTGCTCATCCAGCTTGGTCTACAACTCCTTCCTATGAATTTTTTCCCCTTTCTTGGGATACAGGCTTCCGATAGCTTCTGCAGCTTTCATTTAAAGTAATCTCAGGCCTCCTCTACCTTTAGATCCATAAATTCTTCAGTCCAATCCACTTCCCTAACTAATTTCCTTAATTTTTGAAAGTCAGCCCTTTTGAAATCAAAAACTCTAGTTGCAGATTTATTTTTGTTAATCCTTCCATTTAGTTTGAACTGAATTAGCTCATGATCACTTGAGCCAAGATTGTCCCCTACAACCATTTCTTCTATGAGGTCCTCGCTACTCACCAAAATTAAATCAAAAATGGCATCCCCTCTAGTCGGTTCAGCAACTACTTGATGAAGGAATCCATCAGCTATCGCATCTAGGAAAATCTGAGCCCTATTATTATTACTAGCACTGGTCCTCCAGTCTATATCTGGGAAGTTAAAGTCTCCCATGATCACGCAGTTTCCATTAGTATTTACTTGATTAAAAACATTAAAAAGGGCTCTATCCATATCCAAATTAGATCCCGGAGGTCTATAGCACACCCCAAGCACTATCGTAGGAGAGGCTTTACTAGTTTTCTTCCCCAATGTAATTTTTGCCCACACGGACTCTGTCTTATCCATTGCATCGCTTCTTATTTCTTTACATTCTACCTCATCATTGATATACAATGCTACTCCACCACCTTTACCTTTGTTTCTGTCTTTCCTAAACAGCACATACCCTTCAATACCTGTAGTCTAGTCATGACTACTATTCCACCATGTTTCTGCTATCCCTATAATATCTGGTTTCACTTCCTGCACCAGTAGCTCTAGTTCCTCCATTTTGTTACCTAGGCTCCTCGCATTGGTGTATAAACAGCTTAATTTTTGCTGTTTGGCCTCGCTCACATTTTGTACCCTATTAGGCACAGTCATTCTACAGCCAGTATAACCTATTAGACTAGTATCCACACCGCCCTCGCTCCTTATATACATTCTCCTACCCACGGCTGTATCCTTTCTTACTTCGTCTTCTTCCCTCTCAATGCTAAAATCTGGCGTGGAGATTACCTGGACATCTCCCAACCATCTCCCCCTAATTCCTAGTTTAAATTTCTCTTTATCAGTTGTGCCAGCCTTGATCCTAGAAGTCTATTTCCTTCCCTACTCAGATGAAGTCCATCCCGAGAGAACTGTCCTCTGTCCGTGAATGCCTCCCAGTGGCCATACATCCCAAAGCCCTCCTTATAGCACCACTGCCTAAGCCATCTGTTGACAATCATAATCTTGTCACACCTTTGTTGCCCTTCTCTAGGAACAGGAAGGATCCCACTAAAGATCACCTGAGCCTCAATTTCCTTAAGTGTCTTCCCCAGACTAGCATAGTCTCCCTTAGTACTTTCTAGCGAGAATCTAGCCGTATCATTTGTTCCCACATGAAGGATAATTAGGGGATTCTTTCCCGCTCCCTTTAGGATCCTTTTCAACCTCAGGTCTACATCCCGTACCTTAGAACCCGGAAGACAGCATACCCTTCTATTCTCTGGATCAGCTCTAGTTACAGGCCTATCTATTCTTCTCAATAAAGAGTCCCTGATCACATAGACCTGCCTTTTCCTGGTGACAGTGCTATTCTCCAGTCTCTCCCCGTTCCCTCTGGCTGCAAGTTCTTTCTATTCCTGTATTCCCTTATAATCCTCTTCGACCCATCCTGTATCCTCCTGGGGCTCATATTTGGTGTAGTCTCCCTTGACTCTTCCCATTTTCCTATAGGACTAGCCTCTCTTCTCTTCTTCCTTACCCTTCCACCTTCAACAAGTACCTGCTGAGCCCCTTCTTCATTTTCCAATTCTGCAAACCTGTTCCTAAGCTCTATTTCTCCTTCACTAGCCCGTCTTTTCCTCTGCCTGGTTCTTTTAGTCACATGCTTCCACTGACCACTTTCCTCACCCAGTCTCCCCTCAAAATTCCCCAGCCCTGCTTCCATCTGAAAGTCTGAGCTTTTCCCTTCAGATACCTCATATCTTTGCTCCATCATCTGCTCAAACCCCTTCCTAAACTCAACCAGACTTTCCACCTGCATCTCCAAACCTCGGATCTTTTCCTCCATCAGCTCTATCAGACGGCATTTCATGCAGAAAAAACTCTTACCGGGTCCCCCCTCCTGGATCATGTACCTACCACAGCTTCCACATCCAGTCATCCTCAATGTGTCTTCCACTACAGGAGTCACTCCCACAGCTGCCTCTGTATCTGTCATCTCCTTCCCACCTAAATCCTGTTAATCTGGGAAACACAAGCCACACCAAAAAGACCACCCCCGCCCCGGCAAAGCAAACCTCAAACAAGCACCACCATAGAAACTCCCCTGTTTACAGCTCTGTTTGCTAGTTCCTGTGCTACTGCCTGACTGGCTGGCTACCTTTATAGGACCTCTAATTAGAAGCCGCACACCCTAATCAGGGCTCAGCTTCTCTCCGAGCACAAAGCCCCTACAAGCCTCTACACACACAAACAAATACTAAAAATACAAAACCAAGTACAAATACCTTCTCCTCCAACAGAACTCCCACTCAAACTCCCCTGTTTACAGCTCTGTTTGCTAGCTCCTGTGCCGCTGCCTGACTGGCAGTTATACATTGACCTGGCTAAGTGGCTGATTCCTTGGGACTAAGAGGACCCCATGTTTAATTAAATTGGTTTTCAGTAACCACTCACCATAAAGTCTAATGTCAGGGTGGTGAGCCAAGCTGAATGCATAAGGAGACTGCATTTCTGACTTCTTCAGTTTGGGGTAAATCTGCCCTGTTTCTCAGTGATCTGTCCTTTATTTGCTGTTCTGAGCTGTGACCCACTGAGGCATGGTGACAGGGAGGAGACAACATTATAGGAAGATTCCACTGCTCCTATGTCTCCACTGCTTAATACTGTAGGAGAAAAAGCCATAGAGGGATTAGAAAAAATATGGTTAATATGGTAATATTTGTCTATGTGATAAGAGCAGAAATGAAAACCAGGGGTCATGAACTAAGCCTTAGGAAATTAGGAATTTCAATTTGTACTGATAAGGAAATAGACTAGATAACTTAACAGGTATTTTCTAACTCTAACTTCTATATTAAGAGCAAATATGTAGTTCATTATATAAAGGTAACACAAAAGAATAATAAATATATAAGGCCAAATTTTGAAAGATGCATCGACCTATCTTAAGAACATAAGAACGGACATACTGGGTCAGACCAAAGGTCCATCTAGCCCAGTATCTTGTCTTCCGACAGTGGCCAATGCCAGGTGCCCGAGAGGGAATGAACAGAACAGGTAATTATCAAGTGATCCATCCCCTGTCGCCCATTCCCAGCTTCTGGCAAACAGAGGCTAGGGACACCATCCCTGCCCATTCTGGCTAATAGCCATTGATGGACCTATCCTCCAGGAACTTATCTAGTTCTTTTTTAACCCTGTTATAGTGTTGGCCTTCACAACATCTTCTGGCAAGGAGTTCCACAGGTTGACTGCGGAACTATTACAAATTTAGAAGTCTACAATATCACATGCCCCTTTCCTGCTAAAGTTTCTGGATGTGGGTGTGCATACTGAGGTATAACTACATCTCTCAGGGGTGTGAAAAATCCACATCCTCGAGCAACACAGTTATACCAATCTAAATCCTGGTGTAGCCAAATGCTATGTCGATGGGAGAGCTTCTCTCATCGACATAGCTACCACCTCTTGTGGAGGTGGATTAACAACGCCAACCAGAGAAGCTCTCCTGTCAGCATAGCTGCATCTTCACTGAAGTATTACAGTGGTGCAGCTGCTCCACTGCAGCATTTTGAGGGTAGACCTGCCCTAAGGCTATGTCTACACTTAAAATGCTACAGCGGCAGCATTTCACAGTAGATACTCATTACAGTGATAGGAGGAGTTCTCCCATCACTGTAGTTAATCCACCTCCCCAAGAGGAGGTAGCTAGGTCAACAGCATTATTCCATCATTGTCTGCACCGGAAGTTATGTCACCATAGCTACATCTCTCTGGGGTGTGGATTTTTCACATACCTGAGAGAGGTAGTTATGCTGAGGCAAGATTTTAGTCTAGACTAGCCCTAAGTTTACATATACATTTCTCGTTCCTATGCACCTAAATGCAGACACAAATGCAGACTGCACATCTACATTCAAGCTTTTACATAAGAAGGGGCCTAAAACTAGAGAATGGATTTGAAACTACATGGTGCTCAGTCTAAAGGGCAAACTACTTAATATATTTATCTGATAACAAGAGTTGTTTCAATGCCTGTCACATCCTAGTACAGCATTCACTTGAATGGATGTTCCTAAGAATAAAGCTGAAAGTTTTGAATATGAAAACAGTGACATTTTCTGCTGAATACTCATTTACTAAGGCTATGTCCAATTACCACTTATGTCGATGTAACTTCTGTCACTCAGAGATGTAAAAAAACCACTCCCTTGAGCAACATAAGTTACATCGCACCAGGGTGGACAGCATTATGTTGGCGGGGCATAGCTACTGTCACTCATTGCAGGTGGATTAATTACGTCAATGGAAGAGCTCTCTCCCTTTGGTACAGAGCGGCTACACTAGAGATCTTACGGAAGTGCAGCTGCATCGGTAGGGCTGTGCCGCTGTAAGCTCTCTAGTATAGACATAGCCTAAGTCAGGTACTAAAGGTATTTGCTATTATCCTTAAAACTTAGGCTAGTAGTAGTGCAATCTACAAAGCCCATTGTGGAACTTTGAAGATTTTCTTTAAAACTTGGTCTTGCAATGACAAAGGCAATTTAGTTTAAGAAGCTAATATATATATGCTTCTGAATGACCTTCCTTTTTTTTTTTACAGTGACAACTGGTATTCTGACATAAAACTTGAGCCAAGCACAATAGAAAGCAGAAGGAAAAAAATTCTGCACGTTTTGGAACGTAGGTTCACTTTTGCAGGTACTCAAATATGAAACTCATTTTAGAAAATCTGGCATATAACTACCATACAACTGTCCAGAATGTTACTTCCCTATAAAATCCTATTTCATTATCCCATTATATATAATTTCTGAGACTAGTTTCAAAACTGTACAATTGAAGTGGCAAATTCCTCAATAACTTTTACCCGAGCTCTCTATTTGTTAGGTATTCAGCAAATATAACAAGGACTTGTACTAGTGGATGTAAAATTGATGTTATTAACCTATTTTCACTGATCGTGAAAAGCTTATTCTAAATATGTGGTTAACCAAAGCAAAACTGGCATCTGACACTAGAAAATCTGAACTGATTTATTATCTAAAGCTTGCTAAATGTACTTTGTTATCTACGATGATAACAAAATACATTTTATGTAACATGGTTCAATTACTCAGCCTTGAGAGCTAACCTATATCAATGCTCATTAAACAGAACTAGGACTGTCCTGCATCCAGCTATATCCATGGGAGAGGACTGCAAAAGAAACTCTCCAAACTGAAACAAGTGCTACAATGTACCAAAGACTAAGCATAAGGTCTTCTTCCAGAATGTGTATATATAACATGGAACCTGGTGTGCGCTGAGTTCTCTCTTTCCTGGCTATATATCCTTCTTTCCTGATTCTTAAATATTCTGTATACCCTTTATGGCCCTCCGCTTTAATTAATAGCAGCAGTGGGTACACATCTACCCAGAAATTTATTTTAATTTTATTCCTAGATGTGTTAAAATGATTTTTATGCAAAATAATAATTTAAAATATTATACACATGTGCACGCATGCACACAAAGAAAAACAGACTTTTATGAAGTAAGGCTCAACAACATAAATGAGTTGATGAGAAACATCAGCATTTCTACTGAATCAGGTGTTACAGGCTAGAGCAAAAATCAAGTGAACAGGGATTGAGATAAAACTAAGAGGAACATACTTTTTGGACTAAACTCCCTTTCCTCTCTGGCAAGTCTTAATGTTCTTCAGCGATGACAGCATCAACTTGATTGTGCTCTTTAAGCCATGTAGAATGAATGCTGAAGTTGCCCTTTCTGAATAATATATCATTTGATTGCACCATATGCCACAATAATGCACTGGATTTAATTACCACTTAGCGTCTGAACACTGAATTTTTTGAAACCTACCAAATAAAACTTTCCAAGGTTCTTCTGAAGGGACATTATTATGATTATGATTATTATTGACAGATCTATTATGTGAAACCAACTTATCATTTCATTACTCTGGGACATTAAATTGTTCAGAGCACTGAGCTCATTCTCCGCTCAGTGTGTTGAGTCATGCAGCCTCTATGCAGAGTTTTCAAAATTCCATTATCTCTTGTCACCTCTGTGACCTCCCCTTGTGACTGACTGTCACCTCTGCTGTGTGGGGTTACACTACCTTTGGGCTTTCACTTTGAGGAGCTTTTGTAAACTGTTCTTTTAGAAGTCAAACAAGGCCTCACAATTATGAAGTAATCCAGGAACCTTTTCTCTCTTTTTAAGTTCTTGCACAAATCTCCAGTGTAGATGAATCCAAGTGTCTGAAAAAGCTCTACTACAAAAAAAAAAGATAAAGATTACAATTGTAGTGTTTAAGATGACATGTGATTACTTGAATTGAGTCTGACATTGATATACTGGATTCTAAAAGTTGAAATGGCCATTAGCAGACTATTAAATCTTGACAACTCAACAAACAGTATTTTTAAAAACTGTATCACAATGATGCCTCAGTTGAAACATTCATATTTTCATAGTCTGGGTTGGAAACGTTAGCTGATAATGTTGTCAGTAAAATCAGCCATTCTATCAAGTCAGCTGATAGCCTTGGGCAATGATGGCTTTTTTTCAATTAGCAATTTGCTTTTCAAAGGTGGCCCGTGTGTAAACTGGCAGGAGCACTCATTGAACTAAATCAAATTAGGCTGAACAGCCAACTATCTGAAAAGAGACAGCTTTATCTGGGAAACTTGCAAAAACAAATAGGAGCAACAGAATTTTTTAAACAACACAGAATTCATTACAACAATCTGTGTAATAATTTTGCTTCAAGGGATAGGTAGGTGTGGAAAGGTATGGACTTGATAAGTTTTGACTTGATTTTGACTTGATTTTTTTTTTATAAATGTTCAAAAACAAGCCTATACTTTTAAAGAAAATATATATATATATTGATTTAGGTTTTGCTAGGGCATGAAAAATACAAGTTTAAGGTATAGATTTGCAAGTAGTTTTTAAATTATTTCTTGAGCTTTGTATTTTTCTTGAATTGTACAATATTTCACAGCTGAAGGACATGAAAACAAAATGGAGAGAGAAAGGAACGTTAGTTGTTCAGTGACTACATGTCACATTTGATCTAGACTGCAGAAAAATAAAATAACCAAAACACATTGGTCACAATCCGTCTGTAAAAACTTGGCAATGTAGGTCCAAATTTAGCAAAGTACTTAAGAATTTGACAAGTCCCTTTGGACTCTTTTATGCTTAAAGTTAAGCATTTGCTTAAGTGCTCTGCTGAATGAAGGCCATAGAGAAGTACAAAGTGAAGACACTTTCGGCCCAAAAGATTTTCAAGAAATAGAAAGTTATATCCATGTGTTATGCTAATACAAAATAAGAAGTATTACTTTTCTTTTTCAGGAAGAGGCACTATATGACAAAGTCAAACTGAAATACAACTGGTAGCAAATGAGTCTGCAAAATCTCAGTGATTCAAGTTTATAAGAAATTTCTTCTAATCAGTCAGAGCCAGCCCTCTTGCAACATGTGAAGTACTAGCATATTAGCTCATAGCCCCACTGGTTTCAGTAGGATTATTCAAAGAATAAGGAAGTAAGGGTTCACAGACTAGCCCTTCCTATCTACAAATGCGCACCTCTCCACTTGTCCATCTTGACCTTGATAGCGTTGCTGTCATGTAGCATATCCACAAACTGCATGCTATTCTTCCCAGCCATCGCTGCTAAACTCTCCCCTCAGAAGCAGTCTCTCCTTGACTCTAACGGTTCAAATTTCTAATCAGTTGATGAAATTGTCCCCTGTAAAGGCATCATGTTGTTGATAGCCAGTGAGATAGTGTATCATGCCTGAGAGTTTTTCAAGGCTCTATATCCTTGTCAAAGCTGGAACCTTGATGGAATTGGTGGGTGGGAGCGGAGAAATCAAAGTAGATACCATGGGGGTTGCAGGTTGAAAGGAGATAGTTTATGGCCTCTGATTTCTTTTATTTCTGGTAGGCATAGCTCAAAGCTGGGGGGAAGACTAACATTAATTAAAAGATTTTTAACCATTTTTCCCCTGAAAAATGCTCTTCCAGTGGATAATAAGGAAGGAATCTAGATCATAGCCATCTTCCTCAGCTGCTCATTAGCACCCAGTGGTTATTGTTTCACTAAATACATTTTCCTCTTAAATGCCACTTTGTTGTGCTATATTTTATTCAGTCATGATTAGCATGGCGCTTTACTTCTGTGTGAGTAGCCTTGTGGCCTGGAGCCTGAGAGAGAAGAAAGCTCTGCGCTGTCACCTGTAGATGACATGGGAGAAGGGCAGTCCAGAGCTACTTAAAAACTGCAGATAGGCAGAATATCCATTGGGGCTAGAGTTCTCTGCCAGAATCCGCTCGAGAGAAAAGGGAGTTGACTGAATGGGCCAGGCCTCATTTGCATTTTAGTGATGACAGTTTGGGGCATTTGGTCAACATTCAGGTAAGTTTTGAGTTAGGGGGCAATAAAATGCAACTGACTTTATTGGAAAATGCATTGACACTAACTTTGCCTGCCATCACCTGACCAAGACTGCTGTCAGGTGCAGTTGGGTAATGGAGCCTGTGCGGAATTAAAAGAGCCCCAAAACGACTCCTGTTTGCTGATGGAAGCACGTCTCTGGTGAGGACTCTGTCAAGTGTCCTAGATACCACTTTTGCTGAATTGAGACTTGAAGAGTGCAGAGCAGTGGCAGCTGCAGGGCAGTGGTAGCAGCTTGGTGGTGGACAGCACAGAATGGTGGCAACAGCAGCTTCTGAGGTGACGGACACCTCAGAGCAGCAGCGGCAGCATCTTTGAATGGCACAGAGTGGCAGCAGATCTAAGCAGCTTGGTCTGAAACTAT
This sequence comes from Dermochelys coriacea, assembly GCF_009764565.3. Taxonomy (NCBI): domain Eukaryota; kingdom Metazoa; phylum Chordata; order Testudines; family Dermochelyidae; genus Dermochelys; species Dermochelys coriacea. Next base: position 105,150,335 of record NC_050068.2, read on the forward strand.
AAACAGACCAGCAGCCTAGCCAATGGACTCTGGTGTGGGCCTTCCTTCCTAGAAACTGTATCTGAAATCAGTCCAGATTGGTCAATCTGGTAGAGCCCCCAAAGCAGTCCAGGCAACATGGACCTGCTAAAATCCTCAGACTTCTCCAACCCAGGACAGCTAAATGTGAGTGGGTAACTGGGGAGCATGGAAGTGACCAGAACTGGGGAGCATGGAAGTGACCAGCAACCACTCACAGCAACCAAAGAACTGAGGTTGGACTATGGTTAAGACATGCTGGGGGTAGGGGGAAGTTTTACATCATAGAATTTGTTAATGTATAAACAATTGGTTTGCCTAAATTCATTCTGTTATCATCAAATTCATCCCTGTTGTAACCCCTGGACTCAGTACTTGCAAGTGGGGAAGAATTGCTCATCAGGGTTGCCCAAGATTGTGTATATAGTGTCCCAAGTTTCTAAGTGGGGGCTTGAGCTGGTTTTAGGTAGGTCTTTACTTTAAGGAAACCCCCTAGAAAATTGAACCCGGCCCTTTCTGCTGCCATCAACACCTGGCAGGATGGTTACATCTGTTCTTTTTCAGTAAATGTTTCCTCAAAGGCAGAAAACTATCCAAGTTCCAATTTATTTCTTAATACAAAGAGGGAATACGGAAAGTGCTTGCTCTGCTTTTTATTAATGCACAGCTTACAATGCAGATAATCCACATGATCCAAAGAAGAAAAATAGCTGCTCTATGCAGGTGTGTGGGCACGGCTGAGCTTGCAGGTGCTGCCAGAAATCTAATATAGGTCTGAGGATTTATCCTTGTTGGATAAATATGTAATCCTTCAAGTGGTTTTGCACCCAATACCTCACTCAGTAACATTACAAGAAGCTATTTGGCATGTGACATGAGGTACAGTTTTCACAAAGCCATGGCACAATAGTGATTAATCTTGTTTAATGGGAGGGAAATGACTAATACCCAATCTCTAATATTTCTTGGAGCCTGGAAAAAATATAGCAAGAGAAAATCTTCTTGCCCTGTGACAAGAAAAATCTTCAGGGATTTTTCACACTAAATCTGCATGAGGTTATCCAAAACATGCATCTTTTCTGTCAGTTTGGGAGTTTTTTTTTTGGGGGGGGGGGGCTTTTAAGTAGAATATTCTGTTTAGCTCTACTCTTACATTTTAATACCAGATGTAAAATGAAAGGGATGTCAATCAAAAGCATATATATTAGCTCACACATCAGGTTTTATTGCTGCTAGACCAAGTTGTAAAGACAATCCAAAAGTTCCACAATACCTCCTGTCAACTATACCAGAAGTTTACACACTTTATTATTAGGTATTACATTGATTCCAGCAGCATCTAGAGACCCGAACTGATTTTGAGGCCCCCATTGTGCTACGCCCTGTACATGAGAGACAGTCCCTGCCATGCAGAGTTTGCAGTCTGAGTTGATAAGACAGACAAAAGTTGGGAGAAGAAACAGAAGTGAAGTGACTTGTCCAGGTTTGCACAGCAAGCCAGTGTCAGAGCTGTAAACAGAACCTAGGTCTTCTAATTTCCAAATCAGCGTCCTATTGTTTGGACAGTGCTATCTCTCAACTTTAGCTGAAAGTACTATAAAGAGTAAAGACAATTTATTCTAACATTATAAATCACCTTCATTTTGTGCCTAATTCTGCAATACTTACTTATGCTTACTCTTCGCGTAGCTCCATTGATTTCACTGGTATATATTAGTAGGGTGGTAAAGTACTTACAGGGCAATGTAACACTTTGAGTGAATAAGGGTGACAGAACTGGGCCCTTTATTAATAACTGAGTAAGTGAGACTATTAAGCAGAATATTTTACTGTTGGTATATTCACAGTTTACATATCCTTATTTCTATAAAAGCACACTCAAATGAGTGCACTGAGATAATGTAACAGGCATTATAACAACTTATGTAGCACCCCCTCTCCACCTGGTTACCTTCTTTAATGCCAATCTGCTTACAGGTCTGGGTTCTTTTGGATCCCACCACCTATTTAGCAGGGTGTATCTTCTTTCTTTTTTCCTATGAAATTATTTGGTGGTGCCTCCACCCCCCTCGCTCCTTCCTGGCAGGGTCACCTGGGCAGCTTGGGCAGAAAATTCTAACTACAGGGTAATCCCCACTTACTTGCCAGATAGTTGGAGACTTCCAAGAAATAACACAAAAACATACAATATATTCAACACAATAATTATATTAAACAGAAGAAAAATACAACATAACAGGGTAAAACACTATTTTTAGGGTCACCGGTGCCCACACTGAAAATACCTGTGACTTGATGTAGCAAATGTTAAATGAGTGTCCCACTGGTACACGTACTTTGCTGGGGCCCTTGATGACCTATAACCACAAAATTCTTCTTTACAGTGGTTTAGCAGTGGGGCTGACTGGGTTCAGTAGAGCCCAAAGGACTCACAAGTGGAAGAAGGTGGTAAATGCCTTCACAGGTGTAATTTGCAGCAGGTTATAACATCCTCAAACCCTTATTCCCTGGCTTGAGGACACTCAGGAAGTGGGGATCCCCAAAACAAATTCCCTGACTAACTAACCAAATGATGGTACACTCACAAACTCCATGAATGATCCTCAGGTTCGAAGATGACTCTGGACTCCTCCATCCCTGCAGAGGGGCTGCTCTCTGCTGGCAGGGATCCTCCTCAGGCAGGAATCAGGCTGCGTCGGTCCCAGGATTTCCCCTCATCACAGAGGGGTGCAGGGTTCAAGGTGTATGTTACACAACTACACTAACATCCAAACTGTAGCGTCCTAGCCCAGCCTCCAGACACACACTCTGTAGGCAGCTTCCCTGGACTAGCAGCCAGAGCAGAGCTGACCATGTGGTGACTGGTCTCACCTAGGGAGCTGGAAGGCAAACTCAGCCTGGCTGGGGAAGTTTCCCAGCAAACTCCACAAATTGGGAATCATCAGTGGAGAGGGAAAGACCCAGCTGAGGGATCTGCTGTCAGGTCCCTAGAGGCCTGTTCTCAGGGGGAACCCTGCATGCAGGCCTGGGAGTCACCAGCTCCCCGCACAGCCAGTCCTGCCCTTTCCCTCGCTGGCTCCAGAGTGACTCCAAAATGACTTCTCCCCTTTTCTCAACTCCGTGGGAGGGCCTCTCACTCCCTATTGGTTGCTGGGTGGACTCTGAGTTTGCCTTGGCTCCCCCTCCCTACCAGGGACCGTGTGCCTCTCCCTGAGCTGCCAGCAGACAGGGTCCCAGGAATCTATGTAATCTTCTAGGGGATTACATTATGAGGTTAGATAATTATAATTAATATTAATAATTTGTCTTAACTGAACATACCTTAATTTTGTAGCAGAAAATACGAAGTATCTTTTCCCTCAGGCAAAGTTTTGAGAAAAGTTATTTAAGAAAAAAAATCATGCTTGCATCCATGGATTCGTAACCCGTACGTGTTTACAGTACAATGTCCCAGTCAGTGCCTTTCAGATTTTATTTTCATGTCCAAAGATTCAGGATTTGGTTCAGGGAGCAGGTGGCATATGCTCGGTGTGGGCATGTCTGATCATCACACGGAATAGTACGTGGAATGTTTGCAGGACAGTACACCGGGGGTCAGTGGGTAGAGGGAGGACACAGGGTGATTGGATAGGAGGATTAGGGAAGTTGGATGGGGAGGTTAGGAAGTGGGATACTTTGCCCTGGAAGGGGAGTTGAATGCAGGGAATGTAGGGGGAAAGGTTTAGAATAAGATGTGTGCATCACAACTAAATAACAACAGGACAGAATTTTTGTAAACCTCATCCACCAATTTTCCTACTTCCCGTCCTGATGTTTATAACTCTTACTTGTTCCATCATGCCTGTCATTGAACTGTAATCTCTTTGAAACAGGGATTGTGTCTAGCTGTATGTTCTGTAAATCACCTAGAACACTGTGTGGGTTATCAATATATAATTTTCTTCTCTGCTTCCTACCAGCCATTTTCTCTGTTTTGTTAATTGCTGCTCCTAAAAAATCCGAGTGCTACATATTTACTTGTGATTTGGCTCTTTCTACCTGGTGTGATATTCTGCCTTCAGTTCAACCAAATAAACTAAGTGAATGGCAACTAGCTTCTCTCTCTAGGCTTTCACTTGCTACTGCAAGACGCAAAAAAAAAAAAAAAAAAAAAGTTCTGTCCAATCTGGTCTCTGAGAGATGCAGCTATCGGCTAATTGTTTCTCCAATCTGTCAGCAAAAAGTTAACATGATATACACTTTTTTTTTTTATAAACCATGGCCCAGATCTTACTTCATCTAATTCTCCAATCTTCCGCCAGTCCCACTGACTTCAGAGGGTATAAATAATAGCTGCATTTACCTACATATCTTTTTAAGGCATTTCTAGACTGTAGGTATAACTTTACAGATACCCTGCTACACTAGCCAAACACATGAGTTTCTTGTTTCCTGTATGATTAATAATTAATACTTATCTTCAATGCACTTTTCAAATATAGTGCAATCCTCAGACAGTATCACAGATAAGTCTCCTCAAAAGGTTCCTACCTTATCCGAAGGACCGGTTCCCCACCGTCGCCCGCGGCACTTCTCCACTTATCAGGCATGTTGCACCGTTGTGCCCTATGGGGCCAGTTGGGCTATGCCCCTCCAAGGCCCCCGGGAATCACGCCGGTGTGCACTGGGCGTCGGTCAGAGTCCTCACCCGCCGGTCCCCGCAAGGGCAAGGCTTGTGTTGTAGCCTCTCGCCCACCCAGGAACGCCAAAAACTGTTGCTGGCACAAAATGCCTGAGGCAGGCAACAGCTGGATTCGTTGCCCAGTATGCGTCGCCCAATAATCACAATGGGATGGAGAAGTAGAAAAGTTTATTTGAAGCTTTAAGCGGTACAGGGAGACAACAATCTCAAATCCTGCACACCAATACAAGCAGTTACACATATTTTATACATTCATTCTTTAGCATACTTATCCAATAGCAAGCTGCCCTAAGTATGCATATAGCCAATCCGGTATACCAGCCAGTTCCCCTTTTTCCTCTTATCATCTATTCCCCCATATATGGAGTTGTTTGTTCAGCATTATCTAACATTCCTGTCCTGCTTGACCTAATCTTGCTCCAGCCAGTCTGCACCTGCAATACACTGTTGCAAACTTCTCAGCGTGACCGCTGTGAGTGTCTCCAGGCAGAAAAGGGAAGGGGGGGCCTTCTGGGCCTAGAGCGAGGGGGCTTCATCGACACTCATGGTCTTCCATCCCCTTGAGTTACCTAGTGGCCATGCCCGGTGTCCCCAACAACTCCCTCCTTTAAGAATACTCAACAGCCTTGTCTCTGAGTTTTCTCACTTGGACTCTTATCTTTTTATAAGGGGACTTTGCATAAGCAATTTGTGGTAGCCCTGAAGGGAATGCATTACCATGTTTTTTAAAAGGGCTCTGACACATGATATTGCACAACATAACACCATCAGTACGATTAAGACAGGAAGAAAACTTTTCAACAACAGACTAAATAAACCACTAAGCCAAGGTGACAAACCCCAGCCTGAAAACAAGGTATGCAACCAATCACCCTCGGGGGCAGTGTAAGCAGCCTGTGCTCTGGCTCGGGCATGGGCCTCAGCCTGTACCACCTTATCATAAATCTTATAACTGCTGTCATTTACATATACACAACATCGGGACCCGACAAGGGCACAAACACCCCCTTGGGATGCCAAAAGGTAGTCCAAGACCAGCCTGTTTTGGAGGGAATACGTTCTGAGCTGCTGTACCTCCTTATTTAATGTTATTACTGCTGACCCTAGATCACGAATCGAGTCCTCTAATTCTAAGGCTACTTTTTCAAACACCATTTGAAGCCTTACAATATAGCGGCCTATGCATGCTATGGCTGGCCCGGTAATCAGTGGCACAATTCCCAGTATGGAGCACCCTGTAAGCTTTTCAGTTGTGAGGGGATTCTTAGCATTGCCCTCCAAGGCCGCATTGAGTTGCCGCAGGGTCTCTTCTCGTGACTCAACAGAGGTATCTCGGGTATTCCTAATCTAATCTTTGGGCAGTGTGGTGGTTATTGAAAGATGAGGAACTCCATAAGCTATATAACAGCTACCTGTCCAATTGGCTGGCAATACCTTGTAAGCCTTTCGGCCACATGCAAAATAGTGGCCCTGTAGGGCCCAGTGAGGACTGTTTCTTAGAGGATTCCTGGGATATTTAAGGCCGCTTTTCCAAACAATTCATATGCCCCCAGGGGGGCTTTCCATCCTCCCGAGTGGCTACAAGGGGGGTATTCCTAATTGTGCCGTTCAAATTGCATTCACCATAAGGACCGCTGCAAACCCACCATTGGCCTGCTATAGTGGAAATATTAACTGAACGGCAATTTATATTTCCTGACCCTCTTTTTGTGGAAGGATCATTTGTAAGAGTTTCCCCAAAAGGGGAGGAACCATTACATCCACACTGTTGACCTCCCCTCTCGGTTTTTATCCAGTATCCATTGGCCCACTGTGTAATGACACAGGAGCTCCTTCCCACAGGACGCCCATAGTGATCAGATTGGTTTCGGGTAAAACAAAACACTCTCTCAGTGAGCACGGCAACTGAATACTCCTGATCCTAGTAGGTAGCTTGCTGCAAAGAGATCTTATCCCAGAACGGTGAGTCCATTCGGTTTCTACTTTCCTGCTCTTTGGTGGCAGCTAATTCTGCTAGGGTTAAGGGCAGCATGACAAGGGGCACTCCTGTTCTGGGGGAAAATGGAGTCGGGGCACACACCGAGCAATCAGTTTGGATTGTTAAAGTAGCAACATGGTGTGCAAGTAAAACAAAGGAATTATGTTCCCGATATGCACAGTTTAGAAATAACAGCATAGAAAATAACAGGGTTACACGATTAATTATTACCGGGGTCCTCCCGGTCCAGGTTTCCAGTTTTTGAGTGGGCCCATTTTGGCGCTAAGGTACCTGTTGTTTGTGTCTCTTAAACAGTAACTTTAGCCCGAGATCGTCACTAGATGAGGAGTCAATGGGGTGGACGGTCCACTGCTCTGCTGATGAAGGGGTGGGTACTGCCAAAGATGAGAGTGATGGATCCAGTTCTTGTGTCCCTCGACCTTTGCCACCGTATGGGAGATCAGCAGGACGATGTAGGGTCCTTTCCACTTTTCCTGGAGAGGCTCGTCTTTCCAGGTGCAAACAAGCACAGAGTTGCCGGGCTGTAAGGAGTGGACGGGAGAGTCCAAGGGAAGAGGCTGGGAGTCTTTAGTATACCTGTGAAGAGACAAGAGAACAGCAGAGAACACATATACTGAGACAAAAAACCATTACCCAGCTCCCACTCCCCTGACAGAACCGGTGTGCCATTCATAGGCCATACCCTCCCAAACATAATTTCAAAGGGACTAAGCCCTAATCTACCCTTTGGGAGAGCGCGGATGCAGAGCAGGACGAGGGGTAAGGCATCAGGCCATTGCAGGGAGGCTTCTTGGCACGCTTTTGAAAGATGTCGTTTAAGGGTCTGATTGGTATGCTCTACTACACCGCTGGCTTGTGGTCTCCAGAGCGTATGGAGTTTCCAGGGGATCTGCAAGGCATTTGAGATGCTTTGGACGATCTTTGATGTGAAATGTGTCCCGTTGTCAAATTCCATCCACTGGGGAAGTCCGAAGCGAGGAATGACCTCCTTAACAAACTTAAGGGGCACCATCCTGGCAGTGCAATTGTGGCATGGGAAGGCTTCTGGCCATCCGCTGAATCAATCCACTAAGACAAGGAGATATTTGTACCCTTGAGTCCGAGGAAACTCAGTAAAATCTATTTGCCACTCCCGCCCGGGGCCCGGAGTGGGTTCCAGAGCAGCGGGTGGCCCTGGATGTCCTGGTCGGGGGTTATTCTTTTGACAGACTAACCAGTCCGCCTGTACCTGGGTAGCCAGGGGTTGGAGTCCAGAAGTTATTAAGTATTTTCCCATCAGTTGGATAAGTGCTTCCCTGCCAGCATGAATGGTTTGATGTAATTTCTGTAACACTGACTGGATCGGGCCCTTTGGTAGAAGGACCTTCCCTTCCGGGGAATGGAGCCATCCCTCCTTTTCCTGGAGACCGAGTTTGTCGGTTAGCTGTCTCTCCTCTCCAGAGTACTGGGGGGGTTGGAAGCTCCCCCACGGGTGGGATAAGGGCATGCATATGGGTATTCTCAGTCTGAGGGGATATCAGGGTGGCAGCATGCTTAGCCTTTCTATCTGCCCGGGATTTACTCCTGGCCACATCTTGATCTTCCCTTTGATGGGCTTTACAGTGTAACACTGCCACTTCCAAGGGGAGTTGTACGGCTTCTAGGAGCCAGAGAATTTGGGGTCCGTACTTGACTGGGGAGCCTTGAGCTGTCAGCATTCCCCTTTGCTTCCATAAGCCAGCATGAGCATGTAGCACTCCAAAGGCATATTTTGAATCGGTAAAAACATTGACCTGCTTTCCTTTTGACAGTTCAAGCGCACAGGTCAGGGCGACTAGTTCAGCCAGCTGGGCAGAAGTCCCAGTGGACAAACCCTTGGCTTCCACAGTGTCATGGAGGGTTACGACAGCATAGCCCACCCTCCTTTGCCCATTTATCACAGTGCTGCTACCATCAGTATACCACTCATGATCTGCATTTAGGAGGGGTATATCTTTTAAATCCGGATGGCTAGAGTATTGAGCATCTATGATCTCTAAACAATCATATTCCTGTTCCTCAGTCTCCGGGAAGAGGGCGGTGGGGTTAAGGGAGGGGCAAGACTGTAAGGTGACTTCAGAGTTCTCTAGAAGTTTAGCCTGGTACTTAGTCATCCGAGCCTGCGTGAGCCAAAGGCCTCCTTTTGCATCCAATAAGGCTCAGTCCATATAGAATCATAGAATCATAGAATATCAGGGTTGGAAGGGACCCCAGAAGGTCATCTAGTCCAACCCCCTGCTCAAAGCAGGACCAAGTCCCAGTTAAATCATCCTAGCCAGGGCTTTGTCAAGCCTGACCTTAAAAACCTCTAAGGAAGGAGATTCTACCACCTCCCTAGGTAACGCATTCCAGTGTTTCACCACCCTCTTAGTGAAAAAGTTTTTCCTAATATCCAATCTAAACCTCCCCCATTGCAACTTGAGACCATTACTCCTCGTTCTGTCATCTGCTACCATTGAGAACAGTCTAGAACCATCCTCTTTGAAACCCCCTTTCAGGTAGTTGAAAGCAGCTATCAAATCCCCCCTCATTCTTCTCTTCTGCAGACTAAACAATCCCAGCTCCCTCAGCCTCTCCTCGTAAGTCATGTGCTCTAGACCCCTAATCATTTTTGTTGCCCTTCGCTGTACTCTTTCCAATTTATCCACATCCTTCTTGTAGTGTGGGGCCCAAAACTGGACACAGTACTCCAGATGAGGCCTCACCAGTGTCGAATAGAGGGGAACGATCACGTCCCTCGATCTGCTCGCTATGCCCCTACTTATACATCCCAAAATGCCATTGGCCTTCTTGGCAACAAGGGCACACTGCTGACTCATATCCAGCTTCTCGTCAACTGTCACCCCTAGGTCCTTTTCCGCAGAACTGCTGCCGAGCCATTCGGTCCCTAGTCTGTAGCGGTGCATTGGATTCTTCCATCCTAAGTGCAGGACCCTGCACTTATCCTTATTGAACCTCATTAGATTTCTTTTGGCCCAATCTTCCAATTTGTCTAGGTCCTTCTGTATCCTATCCCTCCCCTCCAGCGTATCTACCACTCCTCCCAGTTTAGTATCATCCGCAAATTTGCTGAGAGTGCAATCCACACCATCCTCCAGATCATTTATGAAGATATTGAACAAAACGGGCCCCAGGACCGACCCCTGGGGCACTCCACTTGACACCGGCTGCCAACTAGACATGGAGCCATTGATCACTACCCGTTGAGCCCGACAATCTAGCCAGCTTTCTACCCACCTTATAGTGCATTCATCCAGCCCATACTTCCTTAACTTGCTGACAAGAATGCTGTGGGAGACCGTGTCAAAAGCTTTGCTAAAGTCAAGAAACAATACATCCACTGCTTTCCCTTCATCCACAGAACCAGTAATCTCATCATAAAAGGCGATTAGATTAGTCAGGCATGACCTTCCCTTGGTGAATCCATGCTGACTGTTCCTGATCACTTTCCTCTCCTCTAAGTGCTTCAGGATTGATTCTTTGAGGACCTGCTCCATGATTTTTCCAGGGACTGAGGTGAGGCTGACCGGCCTGTAGTTCCCAGGATCCTCCTTCTTCCCTTTTTTAAAGATGGGCACTACATTAGCCTTTTTCCAGTCATCCGGGACTTCCCCCGTTCGCCACGAGTTTTCAAAGATAATGGCCAAGGGCTCTGCAATCACAGCCGCCAATTCCCTCAGCACTCTCGGATGCAATTCGTCCGGCCCCATGGACTTGTGCACGTCCAGCTTTTCTAAATAGTCCCTAACCACCTCTATCTCTACAGAGGGCTGGCCATCTCTTCCCCGTTTTGTGATGCCCAGCACAGCAGTCTGGGAGCTGACCTTGTTAGTGAAAACAGAGGCAAAAAAAGCATTGAGTACATTAGCTTTTTCCACATCCTCTGTCACTAGCTTGCCTCCCTCATTCAGTAAGGGGCCCACACTTCCCTTGGCTTTCTTCTTGTTGCCAACATACCTGAAGAAACCCTTCTTGTTACTCTTGACATCTCTTGCTAGCTGCAGCTCCAGGTGCGATTTGGCCCTCCTGATATCTTTCCTACATGCCCGAGCAATATTTTTATACTCTTCCCTGGTCATATGTCCAACCTTCCACTTCTTGTAAGCTTCTTTTTTATGTTTAAGATCCGCTAAGATTTCACCATTAAGCCAAGCTGGTCGCCTGCCATATTTACTATTCTTTCGACTCATCGGGATGGTTTGTCCCTGTAACCTCAACAGGGATTCCTTGAAATACAGCCAGCTCTCCTGGACTCCCTTCCCTTTCATGTTAGTCCCCCAGGGGATCCTGGCCATCTGTTCCCTGAGGGAGTCAAAGTCTGCTTTCCTGAAGTCCAGGGTCCGTATCCTGCTGCTTACCTTTCTTCCCTGCGTCAGGATCCTGAACTCAACCAACTCATGGTCACTGCCTCCCAGATTCCCATCCACTTTTGCTTCCCCCACTAATTCTACCCGGTTTGTGAGCAGCAGGTCAAGAAAAGCGCTCCCCCTAGTTGGCTCCCCTAGCACTTGCACCAGGAAATTGTCCCCTACGCTTTCCAAAAACTTCCTGGATTGTCTATGCACCGCTGTATTGCTCTCCCAGCAGATATCAGGAAAATTAAAGTCACCCATGAGAATCAGGGCATGCGATCTAGTAGCTTCCGTGAGTTGCCGGAAGAAAGCCTCATCCACCTCATCCCCCTGGTCCGGTGGTCTATAGCAGACTCCCACCATGACATCACTCTTGTTGCACACACTTCTAAACTTAATCCAGAGACACTCAGGTTTTTCCACAGTTTCGTACCGGAGCTCTGAGCAGTCATACTGCTCCCTTACATACAGTGCTACTCCCCCACCTTTTCTGCCCTGCCTGTCCTTCCTGAACAGTTTATAACCATCCATGACTGTACTCCAGTCATGTGAGTTATCCCACCAAGTCTCTGTTATTCCAATCACGTCATAATTCCTTGACATCACCAGGACCTCCAGTTCTCCCTGCTTGTTTCCAAGGCTTTGTGCATTTGTATATAAGCAAATGCACATTTGTATATGAGGGGTATATATCTGTATTGTCCCTCCCAAAGTTAGTTTCTCAGCTTCAACCAGCGTCAGGGCTGTGGCTGCAACTGCTCGCAGGCACGCTGGCCTTCCCTTTGCCACTTGGTCCAGCTGCTTAGAGAAATAGGCCATGGGACGTTTCCATGCTCAAAACAACTTTGTGAGCACTCCTAGGGCCACCCCCTTTCGTTCATGTACATACCGCTGAAACGGCTTAGTGAGATCCGGGAGGCCCAGAGCTGGAGCTTCCATCAGCTTCCTTTTCAAGATTTTAAATGCCCTGTCGGCCTCTGGGGTCCAATAGAAGGGGTCATGATCTGCTCCTTTTACACAATCATACAGGGGTCTAGCCCACAGTCCAAATTCCGGGATCCATATCTGACAGAACCCCACCATGCCCAGGAAGGCTCTGAGGCATTTACGATTAATGGGAACGGGAACCTGGCAGACAGCCTCCTTCCTCTCATTGGAAAGCTGACAGTCCCCCTGCCTTATGTGGAATCCCAGGAATTGTACCATTGGGAGGGCAATTTGAGCCTTGCTTCTCGATACCCAATATCCTCGGAGGCCAATAAAATACAGGAGACCCACAGTGGCTTTGAGGCATGGGGTTAGGCCCACTATAGCAATTAACAAATCATCTACATATTGAAGAAGAAGAGCCCCCTCCTCGTTGTTCCACTCTTCCAGATCCCTGGCCAAAGCCTGGCCAAAAAAGGTGGGGGAATTTTTAAATCCCTGGGCCAATACTGTCCAGCATAGTTGTTTTTTTAACCCTTTTTGTGTCCTCCCACTCGAAAGAAAAGATTTCTTGGGACAAGGTATCTATGGGAATAGCGAAGATCATCTTTCAAATTAGCATCTTTCAAATTAAGGACCGAAAAATGGGTATACTGGCCTCCTACAGAAGCCAGCAAGGTATACGGATTCGGAACCAGGGGGTGCAGAGTTTTAACCCGTTCATTAACCACCCTCAGATCCTGTACCAAGCGATACGTGCCATCAGGTTTTCGTATGGGCAGGATGGGAGTGTTCCAGGATGACTGGCATTCCCGGAGGATTCCATATGTTAGGAACCGATCTATAGTGTCCTGTAGACACTGGCTTCCCTCGCAATTGGATACTGTTTAACTTGCACTGGGCCTTTTCCTGGCAGGAGCTGAACTTTAACAGGGACTTGATGGGTAGCTTTTCCTGAGACCCCCGCTGCCCACACTAGAGGGTACACCCAGTCTTCCCACAGGCTCCATTCTGGGGCTTGCATAGCTGAGGGCTCAACTGTAAGGGTCATGATCCATGCATTCTCGGAGGGTAGGGTAAGGGTTATTTCGTCTTGAGTAAACTGCAAGGTGGCGCCTAGGCAACAAAGCAGATCCCGTCCCAGCAGAGGTGTCAGGCACTCGGGGAGATAGACCAGCTTGTGAGATACAGTCCTATTTCCCAAAGTGCATCTGCTGGGGCATACACTGGGCACTTGGTGCACTGGTGTTCTGTCGAATCGCGTCCCGAATACGCTGTAGGAAGGCCCCTGGGCTTTCTTTTAGATCCTGCATTACCTCATACGGTTTTGCCCAATTATTATGTCGGACAGCCGAGTGACGGAGTCCATGCAAAAGCAACTGCTTATAGGTGGTAAGCTGGGTCATACCCGCAGGATCATTTGGATTCCACCTGGGGCCTACTCGGGGGACCTGCTCATCTGGGTCAGGGACATTATTACGATCCTGGTCGTACCATCTCTGTGCCTCCTCCCTTGCCTTAGACACGATCTGTTGTCGTTCGACCTCAGACAATAAGGTGCGCAGGAGGACGTTGCAATCGTCCCAATCCGGATTATAGCTGCTAAGGCAGCCCTCAAAAACTGAAATAAACCTACTCGGGTTGGTGAAAAATTCCCCTGCCTGTACTTTGAAAGCAGCCAAATCCATAGGGTTAAAGGGCACATGGGTATAGACCTGCATAGTCATGGCCGGACACTCACCCGTGCCAGTACGGGAGATCTTAGTTTCAGTAAGTAAAGGATATAAGCCCACTGTAGGGGCCCTATCAGGTGGGGGCATGGAGGCCGAACGGGACACCGGACCTGCCATCACAGTTGGGGTGGGGATCTGGGGACTAACATTAGCCACTACCGAACCAGTCGGAGTCACATTACATCGCTGTAAGACATCTGATCGATTACACAAAGCCAAAAACAAGTGCGCATACAGATGTTCATTCCATTTCCTTGTTCGCTGACAGAACAAAAGTAAGTGGAGGATCGTATTGTAATTAATTGACCCTCCTGGTAGCCACTGCTCCTGGTCCTCTAGTTGATATTGAGGCCAGTCAACTGTACAGTATCGTTTTAATTTATTCTTAGTCATTGGATCCGATCCAAATACCTTCCAATTTGCTAGGATACACTCTAGGGGCGTACACTGTGCCCTCCCTCCCGAGCTCTGTCCCTGTCCCATGCCTACAGGGTAACTCTGGGCATCCCCAGGTTCAAAACAGAGCAGACAATCCGGATTTCAAAAGGTTCCTACCTTATCCGAAGGACCGGTTCCCCACCGTCGCCCGTTCTCCACTTATCAGGTGCATTGCACCGTTGTACCCTACGGGGCTGGTTGGGCTATGCCCCTCCAAGGCCCCCGGGAATCACACCGGTGTGTCTTCCATCCCCTTGAGTTATCTAGTGGCCATGCCCGGTGTCCCCAACACACTGGTTTTACATTGCCAAGTTTCTTCACACAACCAAAAAGGCTACGAATTTCATTCTTAATTTGAAATGAAAATCTAAATATTAGGAAATAAACCAGGTTTTGGTAAGACCCTAAATTATATCGATTTATCAGTTTTTCTAGGCCTGCAATTCCTATTGTCCAAACTCCTGATTTCACTGTCATTGTCTAAGAATGCTAATTGTGGTATAAAGATAGAAGAGAGATACAGATATATACCCCTAAACTTATGTGTTGCTTTTTCTTTAACTTTCCTCCCCTTCCTAACCTTAAATGTATCTGTTTTTAGACTCAACCATCTCAGATCTTTGCTGCTTTGCCTGGTCTTGAGGGTTCCGCTGTCAGGTAGGATCTATAACCAGACCTCCATCTGGAGAAAAGAACCAGCTGCAGCCTCCCAACCTTTACAGAAATACAGAAACCCTAGATCAATTGGATAGTTGCCTAGGATGGTCTTCCCCTACCCTGGCTAAGCTTTGCTGCAAAGTGTTAGGAAGTGAATCAAGAGCAATTAAAGACACATATTCTCTCTTTCTTCTCTTCCACTTGCATGTGTTTATATGTTTCAGTTAGTGGCTGTGTCTAAGGGGGAAAATCTAGCCTCACTTCCACAGCCAGGAAGCTCCTCCTAGCAGAACTGGTACAGTTCTGCAGTAAAAGTGGGGATGGTGGACATGAGAGGAACATGCTGGGAGTGTATGCCCCTCTCCACAGCAGTGCCTAGGAGCAGGAGAGGGTTGGCACAGGCAGTTCTGGAGGAGACTATTTCTCTTAATAAACTACATAGGAATAAAAGGGCAGCATGACCTCAGGCCACCTCCAATACATGAGGCTTTGTCAGACAAGTGCATGGGGCAATGATGAATACAGTGTTGACCTTGTGGTGCTTTTGTTCTTGTTGCTATGAGAAATACGCTGCATGTTAATTAGTTTACTTGTCCTTAAATTTTTTGCATTAGCTTGTACACAGACATGTGTAGGTTAAATCAATAATTTGTCAAGAATCTGATGGCCATGTCCTTGTCTGGGAAAATGGTTGACATTGCATTAAACAAGTGAAAATTGTCATCTCCACTAATGGAGGAGTGAAGGAAAACTGTCCTAGTCTCATAGAATTCATTCTAAAACTGCAAGAAAAATCAGAGCTGTTTGGAGACTTTTCTCTTCCATTAGAAGCTGTATGGGGAACTAGAATTAGAATTAGAAGATGTATGGAACACCCAAGCAACTAACACCTGTGGGAATTACAAGAAAGACACAGGGGACAGTACTTTTCATTCCATAGGATTATTTGAATATGAAATACCGAAAGATGACAAAAAAGGGCAGCATGAATTAGGAAGCAAAAAAGTGTACAGATTTGACTGACGAGAGGGGTGTTTAGACATGTCCAAGATAAGAAATTAAGGGACCAAAAACTGGCTGAAGATAAAAAGAAAAGGAGTACTTGTGGCACCTTAGAGACTAACAAATTTATTAGAGCATAAGCTTTCGTGAGCTACAGCTCACTTCATCGGATGCATTTGGTGGAAAAAACAGAGGAGAGATTTATATACACACACAGAGAACATGAAACAATGGGTTTATCATACACACTGTAAGGAGAGTGATCACTTAAGATAAGCCATCACCAGCAGCAGGGGGGGGAAAGGAGGAAAACCTTTCATGGTGACAAGCAAGGTAGGCTAATTCCAGCAGTTAACAAGAATATCAGAAAAAAGAAAAGGAGTACTTGTGGCACCTTAGAGACTAACAAATTTATTAGAGCATAAGCTTTCGTGAGCTACAGCTCACTTCATCGGATGCATTGAGCTGTAGCTCACGAAAGCTTATGCTCTAATAAATTTGTTAGTCTCTAAGGTGCCACAAGTACTCCTTTTCTTTTTGCGAATACAGACTAACACGGCTGCTACTCTGAAACCTGTGATTATGCAAGAATATCAGAGGAACAGTGGGGGGTGGGGTGGGAGGGAGAAATACCATGGGGAAATAGTTTTACTTTGTGTAATGACTCATCCATTCCCAGTCTCTATTCAAGCCTAAGTTAATTGTATCCAGTTTGCAAATTAATTCCAATTCAGCAGTCTCTCATTGGAGTCTGTTTTTGAAGCTTTTTTGTTGAAGTATAGCCACTCTTAGGTCTGTGATCGAGTGACCAGAGAGATTGAAGTGTTCTCCAACTGGTTTTTGAATGTTATAATTCTTGACGTCTGATTTGTGTCCATTCATTCTTTTACGTAGAGACTGTCCAGTTTGGCCAATGTACATGGCAGAGGGGCATTGCTGGCACATGATGGCATATATCACATTGGTAGATGCACAGGTGAACGAGCCTCTGATAGTGTGGCTGATGTGATTAGGCCCTATGATGGTATCCCCTGAATAGATATGTGGACAGAGTTGGCAACGGGCTTTGTTGCAAGGATAGGTTTCTGGGTTAGTGGTTCTGTTGTGTGGTGTGTGGTTGCTGGTGAGTATTTGCTTCAGATTGGGGGGCTGTCTGTAAGCAAGGACTGGTCTGTCTCCCATGATCTGTGAGAGTGATGGGTCGTCCGTCAGGATAGGTTGTAGATCCTTGATGATGCGTTGGAGAGGTTTTAGTTGGGGGCTGAAGGTGATGGCTAGTGGCGTTCTGTTGTTTTCTTTGTTGGGCCTGTCCTGTAGTAGGTGACTTCTGGGTACTCTTCTGGCTCTGTCAATCTGTTTCTTCACTTCAGCAGGTGGGTATTGTAGTTGTAGGAATGCATGATAGAGATCTTGTAGGTGTTTGTCTTTGTCTGAGGGGTTGGAGCAAATGCGGTTATATCGTAGCGCTTGGCTGTAGACAATGGATCGAGTGGTATGATCTGGATGAAAGCTAGAGGCTGTAGGTAGGAATAGCGGTCAGTAGGTTTCCGATATAGAGTGGTGTTTATGTGACCATCGCTTATTAGCACCGTAGTGTCCAGGAAGTGGATCTCTTGTGTGGACTGGTCCAGGCAGAGGTTGATGGTGGGATGGAAATTGTTGAAATCATGGTGGAATTCCTCAAGAGCTTCTTTTCCATGGGTCCAGATGATGAAGATGTCATCAATGTAGCGCAAGTAGAGTAGGGGCATTAGGGGACGAGAGCTGAGGAAGCGTTGTTCTAAGTCAGCCATAAAAATGTTGGCATACTGTGGGGCCATGAGGGTACCCATCGCAGTGCCGCTGATTTGAAGGTATACATTGTCACCAAATGTGAAATAGTTATGGGTCAGGACAAAGTCACAAAGTTCAGCCACCAGGTTATCCATGACAGTATCGGGGATACTGTTCCTGACGGCTTGTAGTCCATCTTTGTGTGGAATGTTGGTGTAGAGAGCTTCTGAAGGACGACCCATTACTCTCACAGATCTTGGGAGACAGACCAGTCCTTGCTTACAGACAGCCCCCCAATCTGAAGCAAATACTCACCAGCAACCACACACCACACAACAGAACCACTAACCCAGGAACCTATCCTTGCAACAAAGCCCGTTGCCAACTCTGTCCACATATCTATTCAGGGGATACCATCATAGGGCCTAATCACATCAGCCACACTATCAGAGGCTTGTTCACCTGCGCATCTACCAATGTGATATCTGCCATCATGTGCCAGCAATGCCCCTCTGCCATGTACATTGGCCAAACTGGACAGTCTCTACGTAAAAGAATGAATGGACACAAATCAGACGTCAAGAATTATAACATTCAAAAACCAGTTGGAGAACACTTCAATCTCTCTGGTCACTCGATCACAGACCTAAGAGTGGCTATACTTCAGCAAAAAAGCTTCAAAAACAGACTCCAATGAGAGACTGCTGAATTGGAATTAATTTGCAAACTGGATACAATTAACTTAGGCTTGAATAGAGACTGGGAATGGATGAGTCATTACACAAAGTAAAACTATTTCCCCATGGTATTTCTCCCTCCCACCCCACCCCCCACTGTTCCTCTGATATTCTTGTTAACTGCTGGAATTAGCCTACCTTGCTTGTCACCATGAAAGGTTTTCCTCCTTTCCCCCCCCCTGCTGCTGGTGATGGCTTATCTTAAGTGATCACTCTCCTTACAGTGTGTATGATAAACCCATTGTTTCATGTTCTCTGTGTGTGTGTATATAAATCTCTCCTCTGTTTTTTCCACCAAATGCATCTGATGAAGTGAGCTGTAGCTCACGAAAGCTTATGCTCTAATAAATTTGTTAGTCTCTAAGGTGCCACAAGTACTCCTTTTCTTTTTGCGAATACAGACTAACACGGCTGCTACTCTGAAACCTGGCTGTAGATAGTAAGGGTCAAATTTTCACGTTGGCCTTTGAACTTGGGCATGCAGCTTTTTGATGGTCACCCCTTTGCAAGTGAAAATTGGGTAACTGCACAAGGTATAATTTAAGCAGACTAAGTATATACTTGCCAAATGTGGGGGGCTGAAGTAAGGCCCCTGTGTCTCTATTTAGGCATCTTAATAAAAATAGCTTGAATTTCAGGGGTGCCAAGAACCAACAGTTCTCATTGAAGTCGATCAAATCAGCATGTCTGAAAATCAGACAGCTTTTATTTAGGTGTATAAATAGGAAGTAAGGGCCTAACTTTAGGAATCCACATTGGAAAAATTTGGCCATATATTTCAGGACTGATCTACTGCTTCTCAGCCTCTCTGAAAGTGACTGGTTTCCTGGAAGGGCATTATGTATGTTTTTTGGGTCCGGATAGCTCTATTGAATTCCCCACCAAACTACAAAAATCATCTAATCATTTGGGGACTGATCCTGCTACCTTTATACATAGTGAGTGGCACCTAAGGCCCAGATCCTCAAAGGTACTGAGGTGCCAAACTACCACTGATTTTCTTCACTAGCAGCACAGGACATACTAGTAGGTGGGCTGGTTCAATGCTAAATCACATCAAAGAGTGTCACCTACTGAATTGCCAGCACCACTTCCTGTGTACCATATAGATCAGGGATCTCAAACTCAAATCACCACGAGGGCCACGTGAGGACTAATACATTGGCCCAAGGGCTGCATCACTGACACCCCCCTCCCGCCTGCCCCCTGCCCCGCCCCCACTCCACCCCTTCCATGAGGCCCTGCCCGGGCTCTTCCCGCCCCTTTCCTGCCCCCATTCTAACCCCTTCCCCAAATCCCCGTCCCTGCCCCGCCTCTTCTCCACCTCCTCCCCTGAGCATGCAGTTCCCCACTCCTCCCCCTGCCCCGGAAAGCGCTAAGCAGCGCCAAACTGCTGTTTGACGGCAGGAAGCACCTGGAGGTAGGCAGAGAAGCAGGGACGCAGCATGCTGGGGGGAGAGGGAGTGGGAGGAGGAGAGTTTGGTGGCCCGCAGGAAATAACTTCGGGGGGGGGGAGCTTGGCGGGCTGCAGGAAATAACCCTCAAAAATAACTCAAAAACAGGCCCCGTGTTTGAGAACCTGATATAGATGCTCTTTGGAGTTTCACTTATGTTCCTTTACAGGTCTGATTTTCTTTTTGCTTCCAATACACTTTCTGTTTTTCCGCTAAGCCCTTAGAACAACACTTTCCTAGCTCCCCCTACTCTCTTTTTTGGTGTTGTTCAGATGGTAACTTGAGCATGTGTTCCAATTACATGTAGATGTCTCTCAGTTTGAAAAATTCCAGATTATTTTTAAACAGCCACAAAGCCCCTGAAATACTGTTATGGGAGGGTATTTTCTTCAACTGTTGTACATTTCAAAATTGTCACAATTGCCAGACAGTTCATTATGTATGATAAACCAGACAAACCAGTTCTCACTGGTAGAAAATGCATCAGTGAAACTGGAGGTTAAAATGTTAAGATACAGTCAGGTCGGCCTTGCATTGGTGGAATTGTATGCCTTTCCTCTTGCTGGAAAAAGAAAGGTTCCTTCCTTTCCAAGGACTGTCCTTTTTTTTTTTTTAACCCATTCAGAGTGGCTTGATCCTCAGGAGATCTGGGATCATTGTGGTAAAGGGGTTAAACAGCTTTATAAGCAAAGAATAGATGAGACTAAACTTGCTGAAACTCTTAAAATATCAGCTAAAAAGCACCTCCCACCCTGTGTGGAAGGCATATTCATATAGGAACCATCATGGGACAACCATTGAGCATAAAAAGCTGTATTTTAAAAAAAGCTCTTTATTGGTCAAGTATTTTAAAAGTGTATTTTTAAACATCTGGGGCTGTGAAAACGGTATAGCTCAGATCTATACATTAAAGGAGAAGGCAGGGGATGGCAAGCAGCAGTGAAATCAACAACGCGGCACCTGGTTCCTGACCTAAAATGACTATGAAACTGAAGATCTCATCATTGGTTGCCACAGCTCCCTGCAACATGATCCCTTTCTGATGTATTTTTCTAATGCTCCTTTTAGGCCTCCTGTAGGCTGTAGCTGCAGCAAACAATCCCTGTGAGCTCTTTCTCTCTTTGTGGAAATTGGCTAAGAGACGGGAAACAAAGTATAAAAGATAACAAATGGATTCAAGTTTTCTTCTATATTGTTATTACTTCCAGCTAGCAATTGTGTCTGCTTGCTACAATAGGAAAACTCAAGATTTTAAAAAAATAAGCAAGGGTCCTTGAAGCCATCTTGAAACTCTAAGATTCCCCCAATTTTACTCCCGTTCTGCCATCAAAACTCTGTATTATAATAGTCACACTTACAGCCAAGGACTGAATGCATCAATATTGCTTCTCAGTTGGCCAGCTGTGTTGCTTCTCAGCACTGTAAGTATGCTCTCTTCAATTCCAAGGAACAAATGCAGCTTTGACGTAGGCAGGTAGTGCACTCTCATTGAAGTCAATTGAAATTGTGCCTCTTACAATAGGGTGGATATGGCCCTAGATCTGCTGCCTCATCCAGCATTCCTAACCCCTGACAACAATCACTAGAGTTTGTTGAAAGCCAGTGTGAATTGCGACTGGCTTTCAGATGGTTGCCCTGTGCTGCCCCTTTGGTCAAGCGGTGCCTTGCAGTTCAGTTTCCCATTTGGAGCAGAAACTGATGACCCACAACCAGGTATTTTTACATTAGGGATGTACATTTTCCCACTGGGGTGAAATTCTGGCCCTAGTGAAATCAATGGGAGTTTTGCCATTGACTTTAATGGGGCCACAATTTCAACCTTGGTGATAAAGGATGCTTCCAATCATCTTAGCTAACTCAGGGTATGTGTTCATGTAGATACAAGGTACATCCATAAAATCAATGAAACTGATCCATACATTACTGTAGTTACAATGTACTGGGGACTTATTTACACATCTTGCATATACCTTTTCTACTCTGGCTATCATGAAATCAGCACCTCAGCCTTGCCATTACACATGCCAGATGCTTTAAATCAGTGGTTCTCAAACTATGGCCACCGCTTGTTCAGGGAAAGCCCCTGACGGGCCGGGCTGGGCTGGTTTGTTTACTTGCCGCGTCTGCAGGTTCGGCCGATCACGGCTCCCACTGGCCGCTGTTCGCTAATCCAGGCCAATGGGGGCTGCAGGAAGGGCAGCCAGCACATCCCTCGGTCTGCACTGCTTCCCACAGCCCCCATTGGCCTGGAGCAGCAAACCGCGGCCAGTGGGAGCTGCGATCGGCCGAACCTGCGGATGCGTCAGATAAACAAACCGGCCCAGCCTGCCAGGGGCTTTCCCTGAACAAGCAGCGGCTCTAGTTTGAGAACCACTGATTTAAATTACAGTCAAGGCCTAATATTTCCTTTCTTTCTGGTGGCCAAATAATGAGGCTCTGCTTGGACTGTGGAGTGAAAATGGGGCTTGTTGTCCTGATGACAAATACCCTCTTGAGGGTCACTCTTGCTTCCTTGCTCCCATGAAGGTATGCTCACTGCTGCAGGAAGAACTGTGCTGATGGACTCTGGAGGGAACCATGTCCATCTCTTCCCAACACAATGATCAACCCAATGCAAGTTTGAGGGGGGGATCAGAAAAGGTGAAAAATGCAGAAGTTCTTCTCAGCATGGATGATTCACCTGGGCAGAGGGGAAGAAAATGGATAAAGGGTTACTTTGGAAAAGGATTTTTATGCCCTAAATTGGTAGCTACTTGGTATAATGTTAGGAAACTGATGCCTGAGTATTTCAGGGATGCATGGCCTATTTTTAAAGGTGCTCAGCACATCCCACAAGGCTCTCAGCACCTCAGAGGATCAGATTCTATGTCTGCAAACAGAAATAACAAATATAGAAATAGATTGTCAAGAATCAACGAATTAAGATAAATAGAAACACCTACTACCTGTATTAATTTAACAGCTGAGCTGTTGGAGGAAAGATGAATCAATGTGGGTCAACTTGTTATACATAACTAATAATTTTTATAACAGGATCCCATCACCTAACTGTCTCAAACATTCCTTATTAGGTCCAGTATTGTTTAGTATATTTATTAATGATCGAAAAAGGGGGCTGAGTAGTGAAATAGCAAAATTTGCAGATGACACAAAGTTATTTAGATTATTCATAATCTGAGAGGAGTGGGAAGAACTTCAGAGAGACCTAACTAAGCAAGGTGAGTGGGCAATTTGTTGGCAAATGAAGTTTATTGTTGATAAATGCAAAGTAATATACACTACTTTTAAACTTATAGGGTTCTAAATTAACTCTATAAATTTAGGAAAGGGATTTAGGAAAGGTCACTGTAGATAGCTTGATAAATATCTCTGCTCCATGTGCAGCTGTGGTCAAAAAAACTAACAGGATGCATAAGAAAAGAGATGGAGAACAATATGTAAAATACTATAATGCCCTTTTTAGCTGATGCAGTTATATATGGAAGACTGAATACATTATTGGTCACCCCATCTCAAAAAGGATATTGTAGAATGAGAGGGGGGGTTCAGAGAAGTGACACAAATGATTAGGAACATGGAAAACCTCTTTTCAAACAAAGATTGAAAAGATGACTATTTTCTACGAGAAAGAGGAGTTGAATGAGAGAGGATATGATAAAAGTATACAAAATAAGGAATGGTCTAGAGAAGTTAGTTTAAGAGCATCTGTTCTTCCTGTATTACAACACAAGGATAAGGAGATTAAAAGGTATGAAGTTCAAAACTGAGAAAAGGAAATACTTTCTCACACAGTGAGTAATTAGACTGTGGAACTCAGTATCACAGTCATTGAGGCCAAGAACTTAGCAAGATGCAAGAGGGACTGAGCATTTAAATGGAGGTCAAGAATATTCAGAGTTATAATTATGATAACAAAAATGGTGGAAGGGATGTTGAAACTCATACTTCAGGGCTTAAGCCAATCTCTAATTATTCTAGATCAGGATGAGACCTAGTGTTTACCCCACATCTGCCAACTGTGGGGTTCTTGCATCTTTCTCTGAGGCATCTGGTACTCACCACTGGTAGAGATTGAATACTGGACTCTATGGACCTTGAGTCTGATCCAGTCTGGTAATTCCAATGTTCCTAGCTCTGCTGCATTCCTTTCTCTTGCATATCCTCTCTTTTTCTGGTTATGTAGGAAATGTAACTGGTGCAGTCAACAATTTTGTTAATCTTCAAATAAAATAATTAGTAGCTGAAAAGGATTTTTGCATAAATAACATTGCTAAAAGGCTTAACACTGCCATTTTTTTAAAATCGTTTAATTACTGTCTTATTTATAGCTCTCACTTGGCTAGTAATCATGGACCAATTTTCCCTGTGGGGTAAATTGGTGCCGCTCCACTGACATCTTTAGTCAATTTATATCAGCAAAGAATTTTACCCTCTAGTTCAAATAACATTTCTAGACTTCAGAAATGGCCCAGGAATACCAACAATGCCCTGAGAAGGAATTATGTACCTCTACATCATTCTGCAGTCTGTAAGGGATGCTGCTAGGCTAGTTGCTGCTGCTGCCTCTTCCTGTCTTCTTGATGATCATCACCACGCACATGGGGTTCTGCTTATATAAGTGTTAAGATAAATCATAGAATATCAGGGTTGGAAGGGACTTCAGGAGGTCATCTAGTTCAACCCCCTGCTCAAAACAGGACCAATCCCCAATTTTTGCCCCAGATCCCTAAATGGCCCCCTCAGGGATTTAACTCACAACCCTGGGTTTAGCAGGCCAATGCTCAAACCATTGAGCTATCCCTCCCCCCACTGAGCTATCCCTCCCCCCAATCTTCCATCTTGTTTCCCAACAACATATTTTAGGCAAAGCACTCAACTGTGGTGCAGCAAGAGAGCCAAGATATACTCTAAGGATCAATTTCTGCCCTTATTTGCACTCCTCCATCCATCATTTACTCCCATGCAACCTGACTTCCACACTGTTGCATAGACATACCTGAGGGCCAGAATATGTACATTTTGTACTGCTCAATAAGGTCACATGAAATTTTCCCTCTGTATTTAGCATACAGTATTTGTGTTTGGCAACTTACTCTACCCAGGGCTGACTGTGAAGGCCATGTGCAAATTCTAACTTTTCTAATACACTGCAGCCCATCCTCTGATCAAGGAAGACCACAAAAAGCACACCACACTAGTGCTCTGCATGTTCCACTGCTCTCCAATCATTTCCAAATTCAGTTCAAATTCCTAGTCCTAATCTTAAAGCATTCCTTGGGCCTGGGTTTGGCTATTTAAGAGACCATCCATGATGTACTCTGACAGTTGTAAACAATGGGATCACTGCAGTTCTATCTGCCAAATTTCTTATAAGGTCCGCATGGCCATGGTATCTAATTCCCCTCAAAATTATAAGACATAAAGATATTTATATCTCACCTGTCTAGGTAGCAGGCTCTCAGGCTCATAGTCACCTGGATATCTTTGCAAAGTGAGTTTTGTATTAGTGGGCCAGAACTAGAGCTGGACAGGAATTTTTCAACTACAGTGGAACCTCAGAGTTACGAACTGACCAGTCAACCACACACCTCATTTGGAACCAGAAGTACGCAATCAGGCAGCATCAGAGACAAAAAAAATTAAAAGCAAAGACAGTACAGTACGGTGATAAATGTAAAGTACTAAAACAATAAAAGGAAAGTTTAAAAAAATTAAGATTTAACAAGGTAAGGAAACTATTTCTGTGCTTGTTTCATTTAAATTAAAAAGCTTAAAAGCAGAATTTTTCCTCTGCATAGTAAAGTTTCAAAGCAGTATTAAATCAATGTTCAGTTGTAAACTTTTGAAAGAACAACCATAAGGTTTTGTTCAGAGTTACGAACATTTTAGAATTATGAACAACCACCATTCCCGAGGTGTTTGTAACTCTGAGGTTCTATTGTAAAAGTTTTTTTAGCTGAAAAATGCTGATTAATTAAAATTGACATTTTGCAAAATGGGGATGCTTCTGACAACTTTTCTGCCTCAAAAAATGATTGGGGAAAAAAAGAGTTTCAAAACTGTTGAAACATCTGTGACGAAGTGGGAATTTTCTGTAATATTTTTATGATGCCTTTGTGTGCCTCAGTTTCCCCTCTATGTGCATGGTTATCCAGCGGAGGAACAAGGCTTAAGGCATGGTCTACACTACATGATTAAGTCGATGCAAGGCAGATTATGTTGAGCTAGTTGTGCATGTGTCTACATTCAAACTGGTCTCCCACCACTGTAAGCACCCAGTTATGCGACATAGTAACACCACCTCCCCGAACAGCATGGAACCATGGTAGATGTACTTAGGTCAATACAGCAAAATGTAGACACTGCATTAGTTACTGTCCTCCAGCAGTGGTCCCACAGTGCCCCACACTGACTGCTCTGGTCACCATTGTGAACTCTACTGCCCAGGGGTCACAGGGACTGGAAGTCCCCCCTCCCCTCGAAAGCTCCGTAAAGTTCTGAAATTGCCCAGCTTGATGAGCACACCAAGCAGCTCTCCATTGAGTGCAACTGCTCAACCGACCATGCTGGCTGGCTACACCAGATGCACTCCTGCCTGGAGTAGATATTGGAGATATTGGAGTTCCTAGGCCTGTGGGGAGAAGAGGCTGTGCAGGCACAGCTGCGATCCAGCCATAGGAAAGTCAACACCTATGAGCAGATTGCTAAGAGACACAGCGGGGGGTGGGGGGAAGGTGTATATGTACGTGTGTGTGTGTCCTGCGGGTAATAGAAAAGGACCGGCTCTGGGCTAACCAGAATGAACTATGCTTTAACCTTCATTTCCCTGTGCTAACCTAAGACCTTCCATATTCTGTGTGCCAGGTGACTAAAAAATGATTACCTTGTTTTGAAAAGGCTGCCTATGTCACTGCAAATACTCACTGAGAGCATTGTGCCATGCAAGGGCACAGTACAAGCCTCCCTTCAAACTCTGACCTGGCTGGATATGCCACAGGGAGCCAGAGAGAGAGACAGGGATCACTGGGACAGAACAACCAGTCTTGGAGTTGTGGAGGCCACGGACTTGCCCCTGTGGAACCATGTGGGTTCTTGGGGCCCAGTACACTAAAGGGGTCAGTGCCAAGAGACTGGTTACAGGCTGGGCATTCAACCAGGCCTTAGGACAACATCCCATGTGAACACTTTTTTAAATGAATAATTCTGATTTTTCAAGTCAAAACAACTTTTCTTTCAAAATTTTAGTAATATAGCCTAAAAACAAAATTTTTCAACTGATTCACACCAAAACATTTTTCAGTTTCTTGATTTGTGAAAATGGTTGAGATTTTTGTCTTTTTGTTCTGATGGGAAATTTGTCTGAAATCTTGAAAATTCTCACAGGACAGAAACCCTATTTCCTGCCCACCCTAGGCAGAACCCAGGATGAAAAGCCTGACCCTAAGTCATATCAGTCTCCATGGAGAACCCTCAACTGAGATCAGAACCAGCACAAGCCTGACTGTTTCAGCACATTATACAAAACAAAAACAAAACAAAAACACCCTTTTGCACAAGCCTTTGCTCAGTTGGAGCTCATGAATAAGTCAGCATTATTTCTCATCATCAGATCATGACTGAAAGAAGAGGAAGAAAAAAAATCCAAGTACTAACAATTTGCCCAAGATATAGAAAAGAGCCCATGATAGACAAATGTATATTTGACATCTAGATCCCTTGATGATTGGGCACAGTGAAATGTAACATAGGAATATTTCTCAAAGCCACTGTATGAAAGCTATACATAAATGTAAGCTGCCCTGAGCCTCCCCCACATGTACCTAGACATTAGTATATTACTAGTATCTTCAGTGAGGGAATGGTGTGCAAACATCACAAGCAACCAGCTGCATGGAAAAACAAAAATGTTTGTGTAAGTACATTTTTGACAGATGTAGAACTTACTATTTTATCTTTAAAATATTTTAACTTTGAGGGGTGGGAACAAAGGGAGGAAGAAAAAACCCTGCTGCTCTAAGACAGACTGTTAGCATGGGGAGAAGGGGAATTTATGCTTTTCTTGGAGGAGCTGTGTGTTAGTATAAATTGCTTGTATTGTATGTAATCACATAGGTTACACTGGCTGGTATCCCAACGCCCCAGACTTCAGTTTTATCATGGCCTGTCATAAAAGACTGAACGGACAGTGCTACATAAATAAGCCCAATGCTGGCTGACACCATACAAATGCACAGAACAGTAAAACTAGTGAAGACTTTGACTTTTCAGTGCTGACTATAAAAAAAAGTATTGATTATTGCCAAAATAATGTGTTTCAAATACTTGCATTCACCTGTGGGCTTCAAAGTAGTCACGATCTCTTGATTCTGCCCAAAGGATGTTTTCCAAAGTAAACTACTTAGACTTTCCTGGGAGCAGATTTACTAAGATTTACTTTTAAAAAAACCCCCACAGCTTAACATTTTTGTATAGCACAATCTACTGAGAAGAAATGTAAAACCAAATGGAATTACATGAGCTCATGTTGAGTTTGTACTTAGGAATTTCATCGCATGCATTTTTTTTACTCAGACACTATTTAATAAATTTAATAAATACAAAATGTCTGATTAAATAACATGGAGTTCCCAGCTACAGGAGATTGAAAAATAGGGGAGTGGTAGAAAATCATAAAAATTTTCAACAAAACTTTGTTTTTCTTTTTCATCAAAAATTTCTGATCAACTGTCATCCAGACTCAGCCATACAAAGGGAAGAAATTCTATGTTAAAAAATCCTAAGAGATTCATGCTCTTTGCATCCTTAGACACCTTTTGCACTGAAGCTTATTTTGGGCTAGATCTCCCACTGGGGAAGTGAATTTAAAGAATCTCTTTTCCCCTGTGGAAGCGGCAGGACAGGATTTCACCTCAGGAGAATAACAAAGGCACTGGCCTGTGCAGCACAACCAAAAGAAGGCATGGTCTGCAAAAATGCATGTCCAGTTGCAATCAGCAACCAGGTTCTAACTGGGGATGCATGATGCTCCTTTTCAAAGCAGCAACAAAATATATCCCACTACTTGATCTGTAGGTTTGAACCATAGAAAATGCCCTGGTTGCATGGGTTCTTAGATCAGAAGATACACAGGCCAGTGTTCCTGCTCCCCCACCTTGCCAGTACAGGAAGGATTTGCCCATAACATGGACCAACCCTGTCTCAGAGGACTGTGGGCTGCAAAGGATCTTGGGGTTGGCAATACTGAGCAGTTGACTGGGACATGGCACAAGGGTATGTGATAATGGGGCTGAAGGAAGATAACAATGTGCAGACACCAAAAATTCAACTGATGACCTACAGAGATAGTAGAATGATTCTTTACAGCTAGAGCTAAAGAGCCAGGTTCTGTCACTAAGGTCTGTAATGGACTCACATCCTGTGTATATCAGGCACAAGGAAAATGTGTTACACACACTGATTGGGGAAGGGGGTTATGCATGGAAGGAAAGGGAAAGGGAATATGAGGAGTAGCTCATATGCAAGAAACAGATGGCCAGTAGTGTCAACCCCACAAATTGAAAATTCATCAGTCAGACTCCCCAAAATCCCTTGATTGGCTTAAGAATCGCAAGATTTTATAAAATAATAAATTTGGAGTTCCTTTTATTTGCCTTCTGGCTTTTCAGGCTTCAACATTTGTGTTCTCTTGTGTTTCTTCATTGTCAGGAAAGCTACAAACTTATATTTAAAAAAAAAAAACCCAAGAGTTGAGATTCTCATGTGACCACATGACTCCAAAAGAAAAGGCTTTAAAACAATACCAGATGTCATGAGACTCATAATAAAATTGCAATAGCTGGCAACCCTGGGAGCTCAGGATGTGCAAGTGAACGGATACTGTAAAATTAACTAAGGGGGCACAGACCCTTTGGGTTAGTTCAGAGGCTGCAGGGAGCAGAGGGGACAGACTATTTGGTGGTGGATAGTGTGCCCAGTGCAGAGTGGGGCATAATAATTGAGTTTAAATATTCTATTGAGAGGATGAAAAGAGACATTTGAATTGAAACTATTTTTATTATACATTTGCTAGTAATCCAGCCTACAATAGCTATTTTTAATAAAAGTAAATAGCAAACTACTATCTGTGTCCAATGAAATACAAATTACAATTATTATGGAAATTAAACACATTGGAAATTATTATGGAAATTAAACACTTATAAACATATTGTTATTAATACAGTTTTCAGTCCACTAATTGTAGTGCTAAGTATAGTTACACTTCTGTATTCTCTCCCCGTTGAGGAGTTTGGGGTGCCATAAGACAATCAAATCTACATCAGCATTGTAGATGAGTGTAGAATTCAGGACTGTGAGAATATTGAACTAGATGCTAAACCGTGCAAAGTTAATTTACACGAGCTGAGGATCTGGCCCAGAGAATATAACACAATCACTTTTCCCACGTTGATACCCAAAGACCAGAGAGATGAGGCAGGCCCTCCCTACTTATTGTTAATTAGTTGTATTCCAGCAGCACGCACATGGACACTGTCCATACATGTATGAAAACAAAGACCATGTCCCATGGGGCTCAGTATCTAAGTGGCAAGGGGACTTGTGCTTTTGGATCTCTAGTAACTCCAATTGAGTCCAGTTCCTAGCTACCCTTTCTCTTCCACTGGCTTCCACTCTGTTCCTATCTGTGGCATATTCGGATGCTGGTTCCCACTCTCCTCTCAGTATCCATTGGCAGAACTGCCTAGAAACTGGCTTCCCCCCTGCTCATTGTACAGTCCATCACCTGGCAGTTCTGATTTCCCTTTCCAATGTCAGCACTTTTCTCCATGTCCTGTTCAGCTTTGCAACATCTTTTCCAAAATCTGCACCAAGCCATTATTATCAGCAATGGCACCTCTTGTCTCCAGCTATCCCCAGAACTGGGTCTGACATCTAGGTGCAGTTTAGCTCCCCACTGCTTTCACAATTACTGATTCTTCTCTGCACCCCTCCCGGCCATTCCCAGCACTGCTCAAGCAGATTCTTCCCCGCTCAGTTCCACCCCATCCTTCTTCAGGACCTGTTCTCCATCTCCATCATGTGTGGGTAGAACCTTGCCTATGTTTGGCAAAGCTGCTAGGCTCTGTTCCCACTTTTAGCATAGGCAAAAGTTCCATGTTTACAAAAGTTTACAAATAGTAAAATGCCATGTGAACACCACACCTCCTATCATTCTTTCCATCATTGCCATTACCTGTCTGACAAGTACTAAGAGGAACATGAAGCCCTGATTAATTAAGCCTCAGAGCATGCCTGTGAGTTAAATTGTATGTAGATAATATCTCATTTTACAAACTACAGAAGAGTCAACAACCAAAGCCATGCAGTCCATCAGTGGCAACAGAACCCAAGGAGTTCTAACTCCCAGTTCCCTTCTTTTTCCAAAAAGTCATCACCCTACCTGTAATCTGATGCTTCAGATATTGAAGTAGCAACTGTGTCACTGGTGTTTTGTATTTTACCACACCAGGGTTCGTTCCTCCCCCACTCCCGATTTTATCTTTGGTGGCTACAAAGACCAAGATCATCCTTCAAAAGTCATTTTCCATATTTTATTTATTTCTCATTTCTGTTGCTAACCATTACACCAGTTTTTGAATGAGTAAATTTTCTGCAAAAAGGGAATTTACAGTGTTCATAGAATCAAACTGTGTCACTCACTAAGTGAGCATTTGATTGATGCAACATTGCAATGTTCAAAAAAAGAGAGAACACTTCAGACATAGGTAGTAACATTTTGCTATGCTTACTCTGTGAGACAATATTTTATGTAATAGATTCTTACTCCACTTTAGATGGATAACAACTGTACATTATAATTTTATTTTCCACTTAGCAGAGCCTATTGACTCAGACAGACTCCTACTGGGGAACCAGGCTTCATAATGAGGGCAATAAATTTTGATTTTGTGCTTGTTTGATAATTAATAGTGCAGTGTCAGCAGCAGTGCAAAAACGCAAGTACATTTTTTTCTCTGCATGTTCTAAAAGATGAGCTGTAAGTCAGGAGCTTTATGTTGGGTGTACTTCTATAAGGCACATACCGTTCACCAAAGAAATGTAACAGACTGAATGTAGTGTCTATCTGTTTATTTATATGCCTCCCACCCCCTCAGCAGAGTATCTCAGCACCTCACGATGGTGAATGTATACTCTCATGATACCTTAGTAAGATAGTGAAATATTGTTACCCCATATACAGCTAGGGAGTGGAGACAGGGAGACTAAAGTCCTGGCCCAGCAAGGCATCCCAGTAACTTTAAGCACGAGTAGTCCCAAGTAAAATCATCTACATACATAAGATTTTATAGGATCAGGCCCAAGTGACTTGGCTGAGAAGTTAATGGGACTACTCACATGCTTAGTTATACATATGCTTAAGTGCTTTGCTGGAGCAGGGCCCAAGTGACGGGCTCAAGGTCATACAGGGAGTCTATGGCACAGCAAATTAAAGTCACTGACATTCTCTAGGCTTCCCTTAAGTCCAGTATAAAAAAAGCGTCACTGCATCTCATGCTTCACCTATAAGTTTACTTTTCACCTGTCAACCATTCTTTCCTTGATTATTCAGCAAAAATAAATAATTTGACAAATGGGAATTACACGACCAAAAGCTATGAATAACTAGCTGCCTTTCTCAATTGGAAACTCTTAAGACAACTTGGCATCAATTGTTAAAGTGACAAAGGCATCTTTCCCCTCCTCAGGACCTCTCCATATATTACTCTACAGATGATTGTTCAAATTATGTGCTCTCATGGTAACTGGGCTTTGTGAAAAAAATGACGGTATTTGTTAAATGTGGGTGTCAGTTGTTTAAGTGAAAATTATAGAGCAGCACACCCACATATTCTGTATTAAGGCTTGTGTTAGTTTGTATGTCATAGGACCCAATCCTGGAAAATCTTATGCACTTTAACTTTATCGACGTAAATAGTCCAATTGATTTCACTAGGACTACTCACAGATAGTAAAGTTAAACATGTCCGTAAGTATTGGGAGCACTGGGACCTTGAGAAATCCCACTGACTTCAAGTTAAGTGTCTGCAGATCAGACACCAGACCCCCCGTTCTGCAAGCTGATCCATGTTAATAGGCCCCTATGCCTTAATGGCACCCACTGACTTCAGTGGGGCTGCATGTGGGCATAACTACCAGCCTATATGAATCAGGTTGCAGGATCAAGGCCCTAATTTGAAACGAAAATAGACTTAAGTTCACCCTATAGATCACTACTAGCTGTGGAGAGTTTTTTTTAAAAAAAGAAAAAGAAAACTAAGGAAAAAGGAAAAAAATAAATAATCAGAAACTAAAGAAAATACTTAGAAGGCAAGATTTCCATAGGAAAAAAATATTTTATTTTTTTAAGAACAAATTCAGTTTGAAACAGACGTGGAATGTGATTTTCATAATTTTCATTTTCTGGGGGCTAATTGCAATGTGGAACTAAAGCAGATTTCAAACCTATGACAGGCTAGTTAAAAAAAAGAAAGAAAGAAAGAAAGAAAGAAAGAAAGAAAAAGAAATTATGTATAACTCAAGCGTAATACTGTGTTACTTACAAACTGGACAAAGAAATTCTTAAATAAATATTCATGATACACACTTACAGCACAAATATGCAGCAATTTGGCAACCTTTTATACCATTTTTTCCTCAATACAGTGCAAAGGGGAATGACACTGCCTTTAAACAAGCTGTAGCTAAATACATTGCAAAATTCAAATTTTATACAAAACATCTTGCTTAGACTTTATAAAAAACCAACATTGCTCTATATACACAATCTGGTTAAGAAAAGCCATTTCTATCTTGTTTTATGTGTATTTTTTTTATTTAAAAAGGTGAATAAGGCTACTGTAACACCCCAAATCCATATACAGTAAATCTGAACCTATTTACAGCATCTTCACTTAGACATGATGGTGCAAATTCCAAGTCGGGAGACTAGGGATGATAATACAAGCAAGGCATTTACAGTAACTTTTCAAAGCTGAACCAACGTCAAATAAAGGAACAGTTGGTAGATTGTCATAATGCTGCACCAAACACAAAACAGAAGCACAGTACATTTTTTTCAGTTGGTTGCAGGTTGATCTTCATCAATTCATCTGATTTTTTTTTTCACAGTTTAGTACATAACCAGAATGTAGCCAACTGATGAAACATACACTTGATTTAATTAAAATCAGACTCACTATGCCTATCCTTCCCCTTTCTCCCCCTCCTTCAAAATAAAATCTTAACGACTTACAAGAAAATCTTGTATGGATGGATTCACAGAAAGGAGGGGTTGTTGGAAAGAATTACATATGTACTGTAGTTAGTCACCATGGTAACCTTCCACAGAATCATGCTTATTTCTTTTCTTTTTTTTCCTCCTCTTTGACCAACATCATTTTCAGGTTCAGGAAATAGAGAGAGTAATCATTTCTATGACAGTTCATTTTTTTGCAGGTGCTCGCTGGAGGTTTGAGAACCTTAAAATGCTGTTGCTACATTTTCTTTCCAGTTCGGAAAGCCAAGTGTTACCATAGTAACATGACTATGTTAAAGATGTCTATTTTGCATAGCACATAAAAAGTAGGATTCTTTTTGTTGTTGTTGTTTTTCAGCATGGGGGATGTGGGGAAAAAACATGCTAAAGCAGACAAACTTTAACCTGAAACTCCCCTTCTCTGTGACCTGCTGAAATCTACAGAACACTTCAGTCCATAAGGCAAGGGAAAACACAACACAGAAAATAAATGCCCGAACATCTTGTCATTGTTAAATATATGATTCAGTGACACTGATTTCCTGGATTTTGGGGCTTGTGTTTCCTAGTCTACTGTTATGTGAGACGCCTTAATAGGGCTTTGTTATTTTTGTATTTGCTCTCATTATTGTTATTTTTGGAATGAAGTTGTTTTTTCCCACAAGCAGTCATCCAATATTTATTTTTTAATGCTGAGAAATTAAGATCATTTAATTGCCACAAATTAATTTCACATCTTCTGGTGTAGATTCTGTGCAATCTCAAAATATATATTAGAAAAACAATCTTTCACTTTATATTCCTTGTGTTCTATACACCTATTATAAATAAGTCATATCGTCCTTCTCCCTCTCAGTGTCATAATTTATTTTATCCTTATGGTAAGAGGTTTTCCATATGTGCTTTAATTTTGAAACAGAGCACCAATGAACTGCTGTGTCAGTCACCGTACCTACACTGCACTGTGCAGGGAGAGCCCTACCATAAACCAAAGAGTCAAAAGGCTTAATCAGAAACAAAATCCTGACCTATTTGGAGAGATGCGAATGTATTTAATAACTCCATTGGTGATGGAATTACTGCTCTTTTGAACCTTTGGCTTATAATCATCTAGGTCAGATTTGGCTCTCCGCTATTTTCTTAAATGCTTTCCCTGTGTTTAGTAAAATGTGATAAGTATAGCAGCTGAGTCTGCTTAAAAAGTCATCCAAAGCAGACTACGATTTTGCGACAGCGTCCAAGCTGTATATCTTATTGCCAGTACCACAACAGTTCTGCCCTAATACATCATCAGGGACATGCTATTGTCTTGTCCTTCAGACTTGTTCATTCATTTACTAACAATACCCCTTTGTCCTACTGTATTGAAGGTACTATTTTTTTCTGCACATTGCTATTTGATAATTGTGAACTCCTTCAAATGCAGCCCTAATCCATTGCGCGTGTTGTGTCTCCTACTTGCCTCTTGAAAACTTAGCACACCAAAGTGCTGTGCTACCTAAATTATGTTTCTTTCCAGCTTCTAGTTCAAAGGCAGCAGCATTCAACTGCAACTGCAGTCAGCCCTTCCCTGCCACCGTCCAATCCTGATCTTGACTTCACTGACAGCCTAACTTTTGGCTGGAAGGCTCCTTATTAGCAAACACAGTTTCTATAAATGTATTACCCATTCAAGAGAGGCTGCTGTAACAGATGGATGGAGCATGGCACTCCAAATGTTAATGTTCCATTAGTGATGTAGGAGGTGGAGTGAAAGGAAATCTTATGTGAAAGATGGCAGAACAGTGGATTACAGAAATAAATGTAACAGTGATGGACTAAAAGCAAGAGAATTTAAAAGTCTTACTTAGATGCCGAGGTCTGTGTGACAAATCCAGTCTGCACTGAGAGAGAGACACAAAAAGTCGTAAGATTGCATTTCAAGCCTGATATCCTAAAGGACCTTCCCAGGATGCCTAGAACTATTAAACGTCCACAGATCACTCCATCTTCCCTTGGCTTTTGTACATGCCTGGATGCCTGCAGCACATGGCTTCGAGGATGATGAATGTAACAAGAATACAGCAATCAGAGAATGGGTATCTTCTACGGAAAGTCTTCCAGCTTTTAGTGAATGTTTGTTCACCGAGACAGGAATTCTACAGACTAGATAAGCTGTCCAGCTCAAGAAGGCTCTCTGAGAAAAGGGTGTTGCCTTTTCCCCCTGTGCCTGAGTCAATACTAGCGCACAGGGGGTCATCACAAACCCCAACAGAAAGCATCTGACCAGTAAGTTTCCTCTATAACTCAAAGGTACCACAGTTTGTCAGACTTTGTAATAAATGTTTGCTGGACTCTGAGGAGGCATCTCTTGAACTATATACACTGGATGTCCATAGTCTCCGCTAACCTTTTCATAGTGAGGGCAAAAAACACTGTCTGCAGTCCTTAGAGGAATGATAATGTCACTGGGCTCAGAACCATTGTTGTTGCCACTACGTTTTGGGGTGGCTAACGTACTAAGTGACAGAGTTGTAGTGTGCTGGGGTGAATGCTTCCTGTGTCTTCTCCGGTACTTCAATAAAAGAACCACCAAAGTGATTATGATGACGATGAAAATGATGCACCCTGATGCAATCCCTGCAAATAAGGCCACCTCTGAACCAAGTATACTGGAATGTCCAGCCTTACTGCCATCTGTGCTGGATCCTAAAAAGAGAGGAAAACACAAAGAAAAGTTATCGCTGGCCTGTGACCATTTTACGGTGCTTAAAAATGTGAAGACTCAGCAGGACTGGAAGAATTAACTGGCAGCTAAACTTTGACAAACCAATTACCCTGTTAGGTAGCTAAATGCAAACAGCTGAAGTCAGCAATCAATATTAAACAAGACTTTGTGTCTGTTGGTCTTACTTTTATGCTACTCCCAAACCGCATTGTTTTCTTTTCCTATATCATCATCCATCAGCAGCAAGGCCTGGGACTGACAAGGCAGCCTTTGATACATTCTGCATCTTTTAACAGATGCTGGCCAGCTCAAGGCAGCAAACAGGGAAAAACAGGGAAATGACAAATCTCAGGACAGCTGACACTTTGGTATCATAGTCTTGCTACTTTCTCTTTCAGATTCTAGTTTAAATTAAACCACTGACTGTGTCTACGTATTTTGCTTACTAATGAAACAACGAAGCTTCGGGCAGCAGGGGAGGTAGGTCAAATGTTTATCATGCAACTAGCTTTTATTATTTAAATTACATTTATTTTAAAAAAATACATTTGGAAGGCAGAAAAAAGCTCTCACTCTGAACAGCCTGCTGAGTGCGTGGCATCATCGCATTATCAGTTTGTCACAAGAATTCAATGAATTCTTACTTAGAAAGTCTGAAATAACTTCCCTCTCTTGATGCTCAGTTCCAGATGGAAAAATGCTGCGGATGCTAAATTCACATAACTATCAACTCTGCCTACCATAACCTTAGCACAAAATTGCTGATGCCTGCTCAACAATTGCCATCTCAAAGATTCATTAGCAGGGGTAGCAAATAATGTAGCCAGTGAGGACAGACTTGAAACCATTGGTGAGAACCCAGAGTCGACTGATAACCAGTTTGGCTTTGTAATATTCTGAATTTGCTATCTTTCACAGTGACCTTGTTTATTCTTTTTTGTTCACTTAAAGCGTGAAAAGCAGTTTGAAGATATTGGTCTGAAAACTCTGAGATCCTCATATTAAAAAGATACATTTTTAAAAAACCTTTAAATTTAGTGGAGGATCAATCAGTCATTTGTAGACTTTATAAGATCAGATAAGAGATTAGAGCATTAATTATACATGCATTAAAATAAACCTTACAAATGGCTGTTGACAACCTCTTAATAATGTATCAGACGGGAAGAGAAAGATAGAAATATTCTCTCATCTGTCAGGGTACTAAACATAAGGCAGCACTTACCACTGTAAAGCTATACAGAGAAACTACTACCCAAAAACTTTCCTGGAAATGAATGATTTTCTTAGAAGATATAATTTACTCCAACTGCAAAATGGGATAGGGGCGATATGTGCACTGGCCAAAATGTACAGTTTCTAGCTACCATCCACTGGTGCATCAGAACACATTTTTGTTTGACCTCACTATGGAAATATTTGCTTTTAACAAATTCCAGTGCAAAAATAATGATGTAAGGAATGGAAAAAAATCACTTAAAATGTCACTTCCCAAGACCAAAACATCCCAACGTGTACCTGAATTATCCTTTACAAATGGACTTGTTGTGGAGCTTTTTCCGTTGGTACCAGCTTCTTGTTCGGGACGTTTAGTTGGATCAGTATTACGGGGTGATCCAGCAGAATTGGGATCTGTAAGAAAGAAAAATGATTGATTTCAATTTAGACAACTGAAGATATTAAGCTTTATAAGACTGCTATATACCATGAGATACGACTAGCTTTGAATAGAAGACTCTTTATAAAAAGGGCTATGAGATAGAAGACATAATTTTCCTTTTAAAGCAAAACTGATTTTTTTCAGAGGTTTAGATTGTGAGGCCATCTGCAGAAACCATAGGGATTCCTGTAATTGGCAAGAAAAGCTTTGCAGATGACATTTCAGTTTAACTGAGCAAGTTGAGTGACTCCTAAACCAACTTCTAATTAGAAGAATAATTCTTTCTTTCTGCACAATAGGTTATCTATATATAAAAAGAGACAATGAACAAAAACCTCTTCTGTAGATAGAATTCATAACAAGAAAACTATAGAAACATTAGCTTTTCTCATTTCATTTATTCCAAATAATTATGAAATGTGAAGTTGTGGTTTTGTTTTTAAAATAAAAATGACTGAAATGCATTATTACTGGCTGTCCTTCCCTTCTTTAGGGAACTCTACAATAAAGAGATCTTATTACGCTAGCGCTCCTCTTGTAGAAATCTGTCAGTAGCTTAGGTACAGAAAATAGGCTTTGCTCTCAAAATCTAAGGGAAGAATGACCAAACTAGACTCAGTTGGCACTCTGTTCTATGCTATTAAAAGAAGCCTGCACACTAAGTGGGGTACTGAGACTGATCAAAGTGATTTCGTGAAACAGCAGATGGTCTTTACCTTGTCCAACTTTCATGAGGATCTTCATGGCTTTTGTCTGGCACACCCCTCCCTCCTGGTTATCCAGGCCCTCTAAAGACCCATTTGATGTTGCTGATTAAAAGAAAAACAAAAAAAGATTTCAGGAAATCAGTAGGCAAAGTGATGTGAATATGAGTGCCTGAAAACAGGGATTCCTTTAATCTACTGGAATCTGTTCTTGTTGCTCAGGTTGACTTACAAAAAGCTGTGAAATGTTGAAAGCCAAAAGAATGAATATATCGGTAAGTCATACATTATATACAAACGCTGGAATGACTTATCAGGTTTCAAATTTACTCAGCCACTTTTTCTTCTATGCACAATTGACTGACTTTCTATTATGCCCCTGGATAAAATGGCATCACATTCCAAATAAAGGTAATGGGGTCAGCTGAAAAAGAAGCCGTGCCAGGCTCAAAGGAGCAAAGTACTTAATTCACTCTTCTTCTTTTTTTAAAGCAACAGCATAATAATCACCACAGTACACCTGCTTCCTCTGTAACAGATCTCCTGTTTAAGGAAATGCGCACATACAAAAGACAAAGTGAAATCCGAGATTCCACACTGGTTGGAAAACAGTATTTTATTTTTTTTTAAATACAATCTTATTTTTCTTAGGGCTTTTAAAAAATGTTCTACTTTAACAGAAACGAACGAGTGTCTCCCACATATTTAAATTGTTCTTTCTTATCTGTATGCTTGCTTAAACTCCACATACCCACTTGCAGCCCACTGCTAGCTGGTATTGCAATTTGATTTGTGTATGCAGTACAACTCACTTCGGGAACTCATACATATCAAGTCAGAGTCTACATGATTGTACTCCATCACCAATATTCTGGGGGGAGAGGGGAGCATCAGTTTTCTTCCATGCTACACTAATACTTTACTGTATTGTATTCTTAGGACTACAACGTATTGCATCCCTTACTAGCCTCATCCTTTTAAGTATGCTCCTGACAGACAACACTTCAGATTAACCAAATACATTAACAACAATGCAGTATTTAATAGTGGGGGATGATTCTAAATCTACTTCATTTCATGATTTGTATGAGTGTTTTGTCCATTTCCCTTAATTTCCCAAAACACACACACACACACACCCCGACCACCAAGTGCAAAAAAATAAATAATAGATATCAGTTGTATTACTTGTTGGGATTCCCATGAACTGCTTAAATTAAACAGCACTTTTCTTTCTCTAGACTCAGTCTTTTCATCTGAGGACCTAATTCAGCAAGGGCCTCACAATGTCCAGCTCTTTGTTTTCACTTCTCCTTCCCTTGCCTTTTAGCTTCCTCTGGGATTTGCTTTTAATATAGCTTATGTGCATTTCCTACTTCCTTCACAGTGTCTTCCCAGCCCCATGTTAATATTTTTTCTTCTTTAATCTTCTCCTTAGCTGTATACCCTTTACACTGAACCTACCTTCCTATCCTGTGATCCACTTCTTGTTTTTCTTTCACTTCTGCCTCTTGTGTGTAACCTGTTTCCCACCACCCCCATCATATAAAATTTCCAACTTGTTACTCCTTCTCCTATACTTTCCTTTCCTTATATTTGGGCCACCCTGGGTTTTTTCCCACCTCTACAACTAATCTTGTTTTCCCCTCCCTCACTGCACAATCATCACAAAAAGAGTTACTAAAACATCAGTTTGTTTTTATTTCTAATCTTTTCTTTAAAAAAGTTTTCAAAATGAAAAAAATAAAACCCAGCAACCCACACTACAATAAGTAATTTAAGATAAAAGCAGATTTGAAATGTGCCATTGCATTGCCAGACTCAGAAAATAATGGAGACATATAGTTTGGGGGGGGAGGTTGTTTTGTTTTCCAGAGAGAAAAAAAAATCAATACTAAGAACTAGTTCTGGACATAAATCAAATGTGTCTTTGCTGAAAGTGTTTTTTATGACCCATTTGCCAATGTACAGACACAAGGACACGGAAAAAAGTAGTAAATAGAAATATCAAAACTGAGCATCAGCTGAGAGTACAGCTAATAAACACTGACTTTATTTTGTTTTTTTTTTGTTTGTGAGTTTTTGTTTTTTATATCTAGGTTACAGGGATTCACAGTCATTTTAAACTCCACTTTCTCAGATTTTATTGAATAGAGTACAGCCCCTTCTCAATATCAGTACTCCTTAAAAATTTGTCTGATTTAACCTACACTGTCAGAGACCACAATAAAATTAGAAGACCCACAGTTTAACCTCAGTCTAATACAAGGAAAGTAAGATGGCAATAGGAATGCAAAACTATTACAATGCCCAGCCTCCATCAAAATGGCCCAATATTACAATGAAGCTAGTGTGTGCTTTTCAGAGTTCAAACTGCCTTGCTTCCTTACTAAAAGAATGCTTTCATAGCTTTGATGCTGGATGAATGAATTTACACGAGTATTCACTTTTTCCACAGTCCTTCAAGGGGTTTTCTGAAAGCTGATGTTATAGTTTAGGGGAGATAACACCATATTCTGTGGAAGGAGAAATATTCAGTGAAGTATATTCCAGTGGCAAAGTAACTTCTCCTTTTAATTAAACTAACAATTAGCCAAGGCTGCTGGAGGAAATTATTTGAAAAATTTCATTATGGCTTTCAAGATATCACCTCACATATCCCAGTGTGTGGGGAGGAAGAAGGGGCAGTTTTAAACAGTTTTAAGATTCAAGAAGATGAAGGATTTTCACTGAGAGAGAAAAAGAACATGGGATATCAGAGAAAACACTGTTTCCTGTCAAAAGCTTAGTATGCAGAAGTCAAACAAGGGAACAAGTACAAAATATTCCTAAAACACTTGCAGCTGTCTTTATATTTGATCTCTGAGTGAAAATTACACCTCCAGTGATCCAACCCTCTTCCATTACACACACACACACACACACGCACATTTCAGGTAACTCTGTCCCTGGAGTTCTAATTACATTAATGTTGCGTCCTGATTCCTAAGAATTTTTTAAAATAATTAATAAATTTGCAATGAATGTTTAATTTATTAGGCTCGAGTTAAATGTTGACTGTGATACTGTATGCTTGAAGATGACCATTTGTATCGTTGTTCCTACCACTGCTATACAATTGCAACAAATCTTATACAAAGTGTATCATGTAAGGTGTCAATGGAAAAGTTACAAACTGTCAAGTATGATTACCCTGGTTAAATCCATGTATCATCACTGTATCTGAAGTTATGA
Organism: Dermochelys coriacea; assembly: GCF_009764565.3. NCBI lineage: Eukaryota > Metazoa > Chordata > Testudines > Dermochelyidae > Dermochelys > Dermochelys coriacea. The sequence goes on from NC_050068.2 coordinate 105,192,725, forward strand.
ATATTGGCTATGTATTTGTATCTCAGATGTTTGTTCTTGGGGTGACACCCGCAAGGTAGGCTATGTCTTCACTAGCACTTTTGTCAGTAAAACTTAAGTCGCTCAGAGGTGTGAAAAAAATGCAACCCTTGACCAACACAAGTTACACTCACAGAAGCGCCACTGTGGACAGTGCTATGTCGGTGGGATTGTCTGCAGCGTGGGGGAGTTTCTTGCCGTCTGTCCTGAGTGTGGCATTCTCAGTGTGGTCTATCCAAGGCAACCGGACACATTCATCATCAGAAAAACTATATAATCCTGCAAACATTTACATACTTAAATAAAGTTGCTCACAGGTGTGTTTTCGGGCTTGGGCTCTACGTTTGTTATATCATATCACCAGCACCTTCCAGTAAACTGAAAATAAGCACAAGAGTGCTAACTGGATAAAATAGGATTCACTTCTCCTCTCTTCCTCCCCTCCTCCCCCCACCCTTGGATGACACAGGTGCATCTGAGTTTCTGAAGTCCAATCGAGCTCCACTGACGTCAATGGCAAAACTTCTGTTGTCTACAGTCAGAAGCAGAATGAAGCAGTTGGTCAGCAAGAGCCTATACACAACCTTTAAACAAACAAACAAATGCCTTAAATCTCTATGAATCCCAACTGTTCCTATCCAAAGTTTAAGACTAACACATTTTCAGCAATAAACTGAAATTGATGTTTGATCACTATACTAGTGGCCTGAGCCAAAATTACTTGAAGTTCATAGGAGTTGTCAGAGTGCAAGGAATACAGGGTTGGGCTCAAAGTGATGTTGATTTGTGGATGATTTGTGTCACTGGATTTTTAAGAAATGGCAGTTAAAGAGACCTGATTAATTCTTGCTTTTGGAATGTGAACTGTGTCTATTCAGTAATTATAAAATACATTCTCAATATATCCCCTGATTTGACATGGGTGGTGATGAAATTATTCAGACCAAAGCATCCAGTTCTAGTTCTCCAGTTCTAGTTCTGCCTTCTGTGGTTTAAAATACATAAAAAGCCACTGGAAGTCATAAAGCAGTGTTTGATCTTTCATATTTATTTGCTTTTAAACTTCACAATCCCTGTTTATTGTGTGAAATGCATTAGCCATAAATGCAGAGGCAGGGAATCAGTGACTGAAACAGAGTCAGCAGACAGGAATAGTTCCTGGCTATGATTTTTATACGGTCCCCATGGAGAGGAAGTAATATTACATTTTAATATGTCTTCATTTGATTATTATTACTCGGCCTCCCAGGAGGCTAAGCTGCTCCATGGATCTTTGGTTGTTTTCACCAATCAGGTTGGTGACTTTGCTCTAATCAGATGGAGAAGTAAGCTTCTGGATTTGTGCCTCTGTATAGCTTTTCATTCACAAAGAGATTAGAAATGAAGGCAAAGTCACAAAAATCAAGACGCATTCACTTTTAAAGGTATACAGTACAAAATTAAAAACTCCATCACCATTACTTCTAGGAAAATACTATTACAACAAAGTCTTATGCCTTTGTATCTGTCACAATTACCTTTATATCTGTCACAGTTACAAATACTTCCATGCTTTTAAAGCTACAAAATAGGCCACATTAGTGACATGTCTTTTGGTCTAAAAAAGTTTGTAACCAATTTAATTCAGGGCTGGATTGTGACATGGACTACACCCAACCACCAAGGGAAGTAAAATCACACCCATTCCCAACATGCCAGTGCTGCTTTCTCAGACCTTGTGTCTGGGCATGCAGAGATGAGCAAGCGCTTGCCGCAGAGTGCCTGCTTCCTCCCTTTGAGAGGATGGGTGGGGGAATGGGTGGAGCCTGGGCTCTGCAGCCACCTAGTGTGAGGAACGGCACAAGGGAACCACTGTAGATGCAGAGGTTGTTGTAATTTGCTGCTGGTGTAGGCCAGTGGAAGAGCAAAGCAGGGAAGGAATTGTGACTTAGAAGGGTCTATTTGAGGTACAAAGCCTCCCAGGGATACTCCTGGAGTAGTGAGTTCTGTGTGCCACCTCTTGCTCAGAACTGTACCTTAAATCACTATCTAGGCCTTTGAAATTTGGGTTCTTAAAATTAGAGTTAAATAATATCACAACCCCATAAATCTCTTATCCAATGCTATTTTTAAAGATAGAAAAAGGAACAGAAAAACCCAAGAGCAGCAATAAAAAGATATCCAACTGTAGATCCAACAGTGATAAGAAGTTATTCTTAATGCAACGGTATACTTGATCTAATATATGCTCACAGGATCACTAAGTACATGGCTTTTTTTAATGAAAGAAAATTCCTTTGCCACAGCATCCTGTATGTGTGCTCTAGCTGCTTTCACTCACTTTTGTCTTTTTAAAGACTTTCTCAGCAAAGCACCAAATAAGTAATTCTTTCCCATAAATTATCTACATTTACGAGACAAGTTTAAGAACACCAAGAAACACAAAACAAAATAAGCACAAATCAAGAAAGTTGTTTCTAGAACAGCCAGGATGATGGACAAAGTAGCTGAGGAGATATAAAGAGTATTTTAATTAAATAGAATTATGTTTGCCTTTTTCGCCCAGCAGCAATGCCAGATCTTCATGAGTCTGGAACAACTAAAGAAACTCATTCAGATCTGTTAACTAAAGAACCGGTAAGTCAGCAGGCACTCTGCTTGATGGGCCGCAAGAAATTTTACAGTGGGGATAAAATCTGTTTATTTTAATTACCTACAGATTGCTGATCATTTACTTTTGCTTGTAATTACAATCATCATCAGATTAATATTAACACACGTTTAAAAAAACTATTGAATCTAAGCTTTGTTTAAACAAAGCATCAGCTTTCAAACTGTATTCATAAAAGGTACCAAAGTTAGGCTCTGACACTGGAAATACTGACACCCACTCATAATTTTAAGCATACGAGTAGCCTCACTGAGTCAAGTTAGCCATAGTCAAGTATGTATATGCCTACAGATTGGGGAATAAATTACGTACCAATTTTGCAACCCTTATTCACATTCACTGCTGCCTTAGTCAGTGAATAAGGACACTTATTCCAATGGGATACACTATTACACAACTTGAGTAAGAGGGGCAGACTTGGGCCCTTTATTATTAATTATTATTACTATTAAACTTAAGTCTTTCCTTTTAAGAAAAGTGACATTCAACGAAGCTGAGCCCGATGCCGCTTGTGAGCTCTAAATTTATTTGCGTCAATCTTGAAGAGAAAGGCAGTATCACTTTCATCTCCAGATTAGTGGATACCATGGGTGAAAGTGCCGTAACCATGTGAAAGGCCAAGAGATCCAGAACTACATATTGATCTAAACAGAAGGCATTTCAGGGACCATACTTGTCTTTGTAAAACACAGGCCCTGCCTGTTATTGTCCACAGCAATGCAACAGAGAATGACAAGACTACAAGTACCTACCCATACTCAGCCCAAAATATCTGCTCTTTCTTTTGAAGTTCAAACAGTGATGTCAGTAATGCATGATCTTGGTCACATTTAAGTTAATGGCAAAACCCCCTTTGACTATGATTGAAGCAGGATCAGGTCTAAATTGCTTCCCTTCCTATTTACAGATATTGGATAAATGTATGAGGTGATATGGAGTAATTTGCTTGTGTCCTCCTAATCACTACCTCCTCCACTCCACCAAAATTTTTTATTGTTTCAAGTGTCTTAAAATGAGTTGTAAAGTTCAAAGCCAATTAAAGAGAACGACCCTCAAGGTTATTGCTAAAAATTATTATTTATACTTCTAAGATCTTTCATTAGAGTTAAATTTTTTCCAACATTATTGCCGTTAAATGGTTCTCATGAAGAATGGTCTCTGAAATGTTGTCTTTTTACCATAGTGATCCAGCTATGCATATCTACCACACACACACACGGTTTCCTACAGTTTATACAAACAAATTATGTGTATGTGAGTGGTGAACTAAACTGTATAGCAGATGTAAACCTGCTAATTAAAATGTATTCACTTTATAACTTTTTTCTAAAGCAGATTACTGGATAGTTAACTTCACCAGACAGGAAGAGATATTTTACACAGTTTGCCCCTCTTACAAGCCTGCTGCTGGGCAAAAACCCACATGGATAGAAAGAAATACCTCCCTACTGCCACAATGAACTTTGCTTAACAGTTCAGCTGAACAGAACTAATAGAATTAGTTAGCATTCAGGTTACATTGATTGTCCATAATGACAAACAGGCTGGCTAGAAACAAGACCATGAGCTTTAATATTATACAGGAAAATATTTTCTATAGCACGCAAACTCAACAGCTTCCTTTACGAATCTGCATCTGCCTTTAAAATCTCTCTGGTTTATGACTGAAGCCCTTGGATGAGAAAAGGTTATAGTAAAATGTTTATATTAAATAAACAAAAAACAAAACAAAAAGCCCACTCTTGCTCATTCTACTGTCACTAATTGCACGCAATGATATTAATGACCCAGTAATTGCTATACGAGTGGCAGTGAAGTGGAAAACATCATTTTGAGCCAGAGTTCATCTCTAGGTGGTAGGACTTCACCAGAGACTGAGTTAATGCCTAGTGACAGTTTAGAATATAACACTACAGATTAGAAAATGTGCCACTCTCATGCTTATAATAGTTTAGATGGACATGACGTTATTTGCTTTGACCGTGTGGAGTCTAGCAATAACCCCAATAAAGTGACATAGTTAGAGTTTGCCCTACAGATGAACCTCATTCCTTTCAGGGGAGATGCTCTATACTATAACAATCTAGAGCAATTTTCCACATGTTTGCTTCAATAAAAGAATACCTTCATCTCCTGCTTTTACATCAAGCACAACAAAAGCGTGCTTTATTGCAAAACACAAAAAGCTATTTACATCATCTAACTATCCTTCAGAAACAGAGTTTGGCACCTTAGTACTTAGATCAGTTATGATACTATTGAATGGTTTTGCACTTGGCAAAGCTAATCAGAAGTTAAGTACTGTTGTGATTATTGTATGTATGTGTCTGTGTCTAGAACAATAAACCATCATCGTACAGATCAAGGCCCAAGTTTTCAAACTTGGGTGCACCACTTAAATCAAAGTGGCCTGACCTTCAAAGGTACTGAGTGCCCGTTATTCTCATTATCTTCAGCAGGAACTGTGGGTTCTCAGCCCTTCTGGATATCAGACCACTTTTACTTAGGCTATATCTACACTACGGACCTTACAGCGGCACGGCTATACCACTAAAGATGTGTTGCTGTAAGGTGTCCCTTGTAGCCGCTCTATGACAGTGAGAGAGAGCTCTCCCGCCAGCATAATTAAACCACCCCCAATGAGTGGTGGTAGCTATGTCAGTGGGGGAGCGTCTCTCGCCAATACAGTGCTGTCCACACAGCGCTTTTGTCGGTGAAACTTATGTCGGTCAGGGGGTGGGGGGGCAGTTTTTTTCACACCCTGACCAACAAAATTTTTATCGACATAAGTTCTAATGTAGACAAACCCTTAGGAGTCAAATTATGGATTTAAGTATCGACTGCCTAATTCTGAACACCCAAGTCTGAAAATTTTGACACATACCTATGACTGGATAGGAAGATAGATATTTTAAATAAAAACAATATTAGTCAAATTTTAAAGCAACAGTTATTCCTAAAAAATAATTTTCAATTCATCTTTGAACTTCATTTGTTCTAAGGTCACAAATCAGTTAGAGTCTGGCCCTGATCCTGCAATCAGAGCTACTGAAGCAGATGCCAGTACCCATATAGATCTCCACTCAAGTCAATGGGGTTTCACTGAGCTCCACTGCACCAATGGGTCTGATTACTGGACTGTGGCCTACAAATGTATTTGCATGCTAACACAAAATATATGAAAATCAATTCCTTTTCAATTTACCTGTCAGGACCTGAATTCAGAGCTCTTTAGTTTCTCTGCAGCAGTTAAAACATCACAAGCATATAAAGATGAGTATTTTCCCGCATTTTAGCTGCTTATGATGTCATCAACTAGTGCATCAGAAATAGATAATCCTATTAGCAATTAAAGCCCTAACCAAGTTTTTAAAACAGTTTTTGCAAGAAGGATTCTCGTATAATTTATGTGAATACTGAAGAAGGAACCACTGAACCACTCCAAAGAACCACTGTTACAGATTACCTAAGGCCAAATCCCGCTCATCTTACTCACATTAGTATTTGTATTGATTTCTTTTGGATTGAAAACAGAAACTAGGTGTGGCCCTAGTTTATAGCAGAGCTGGTCAGAAATCAAAACGTTGATCATTTTTTCATCAAAATTTCCAAGGTTGAGTAAAACCAGAGATGGAATTTCGCAAACAATTTCACTCAAATTTCACCCTGTTTTTCAGCCATTTCTATTTTATAATATACTTAATGCAATTCTCAGATAAAAAATTCTACACTAGCCAAGGAAAGTATATTCTGGAAAAATGCATTTCTGACCCCAGGCTGGGCATGGTATAAGTAAGTAGGGAAATGATTTTTGAATGTTATATTAATATATTACTTATTTATTTTTTAGAAATTTCTGTAGATGCCTATGCAATTCTCTGGGGTCCCATTCCATTAATTAGAAATACATAATATGCAATAAAAATAATGTAATACAAACAACAGCACAATATAAAAGACTGGTCATCCCACTTAGATAAATATGCATCAACAGAAATATAGAATAAATTAATATAAGTGTGTTTCTGGTACATAAGTGTGTTTCTTGTTTTAGGTTAATAAATATACTGGATCTTAATTAAGGGACCTACTCTTTCACCTTGCGATATAAGTTAAGTCCCATTGATTTTAGTGAAAGTTACTCAGATCCTGCAGCACAAGAATAGGCCCTAAGGCCCTGATCCTGCAAAGACTTACGCATATGCTTAATTTTACACATGAGTAATCCTACCTAAGTCAATGGTACTGCTCATGCACCTAAAGCTAAGCACGTACATAAGTTTTGGAAGGATCTGGTCTTAAGTTTTGTTTGGTTGGTTTTTTTTAAAGCATTTCAATTCTCTCTTAATGCTAATCTGCATGATGAATAAATAAAGGCTCCTTAACAAGGAAATTGTTTTCCTTTGTGCATATACTACATCTTGAGTATTGTTAAATCATTTATAAAGCTAAGTGAACTAAAAAAAATTACTATAAATAAATAGTGGCTGAAAATACTAAACTATATCCTATGAAATATTAAAAGCAGTTTCATTTTGAGCAATTCTTAAATAATTCTTTCTTCCCTTCTAAGCAATCATTCTTCATTTCCTGTCTGCTTACATACCCACTTTGCATATAATTTTTTTTTCTCACCAGCTCCCATCCTACTAACAATCAGAGCAATCTTATTCTTTCATTTACTGCCCTTGGGAACAGAGAAGTGATACTTACATATTTCCTGCTGTAGTACCTCTGTCTAGCTTTAAATGAGATAAAATGTCAGTATTGCCGAGGTAATGGCACTGAATATGAACAAAGACCATCAATCTAAAATAATCTTATTCTCTTACAAATCCTGTGTGGTCTGGGACAAAAATCCCAATGGACCATGACTACATTAGTCCTTCAGGTCTTAGACGCTACCAGGAATTTGAAGCTGTACAGACACTGATTTTTTCTCTCTCTCCAATAATATTATTTGTCTGAATTGTATTTATATTTAGTTCAACAAGAGTTAAGTGGTGTTGCTGACATATCCCTTAGAAAACTCTCAACAAACTCAAAGACTGACCTTTGGATATCATTTTACAGAGTTGGAGATAATTCATTTAATTGTCTGAGGAACAGGGGAAGTAGGACGAGGAAGAAAGAGAGAATTTACTTCATGTATAGCCAGAGACAAGGTGGCTTTTAATACATGGGCTTTCCCTCCTGGAAAAAGGACAAATTACATTAAATTGCTACAAATGTATGATCTGCAATAACATTATGAATGACTTTGTATAATGGGAGAAGGAGTGAAAGTATATAGGTTTTGTGCAGCTTTGTGCCATTTAAACCTAAAACATTTAATAACGGCACTTGTGCTAGTCTCTTTTGGGTATGTGAAAGTGCTCTTGTGTGCTCTTTGGCAGGTTCCAAGTATTACAGACTGAGAACACTGTGTAAGAGGCATTAGAATCTTTAGCCACTCTGACTATCTGAAGATTAAAAATCATTTTGTCAGAATACAAAAATAAAATCAAATGTTCATATAAATCTGCTTGATCACACAAAAAGATTTACTCCTTCCAACCAAGCAATATTTAAGGGTACAATCTTACAGTCTTTTTATGTGTTTTTTTCTTTGACAGTTATTGCCTTTTAATTGTAACAGAATGACAAACTGATAGCATAAAAACCTTATGGTTTTATTAAAAATCCACTTAATGCTAAAGATTCAGAATGAATTTTTAGATCTTAAAAGCCACCCTGCTATTAAAAGACTTCTCTGAGCGCTAATACTGCTAGCCAGTCCAACCTTTTAGATCAGAGAGGGATTAAAGATTTTTTAATAATTTAAGCCAGAGGCTAATTACATAAATGGGTCACTTGAAAAGTTGACAAAAACATTTAAGGAAAGCCGCATTTTCCATTTTGCTAGTGTCAAAGCAAATGATCATCTAATAGTAAACTGAGCTAATGAGGTTGGAGGCAGACCTGGAGGTTCAGAGGAACTTTTCCTAGGTGCATTCTGTAGTCACTTCTTGGGTCTCAAGCATTCTCTATTGAAGAATAAAATTTATTTTTCAAATTTCTAAAATGCAGTGATTACACTGAATATGGCTATCTAGTGCTTCATATTCAGTTTCTTAAAGACTTTGGACCATATCATTCCCTTTGCTTTGTGCCACAGAACGGAGGAGATTAACAGAAAACGTCCTCCCTTTGCTACAATTCTACTATGCGGGTGGTGGTGATTTGAACAAAAATGACACTGTCTCTTCCTCCAACTCCATGGAAGCCCCTCCAAGCTAAATCAGTGCATTTGGGGCTCTGACGTTTCTGGGGCTGAAGACATGGCCGGCTGGAAAAGGGACAGAGCCAGAGAAAAGTCACTATATAAAATCATAATCCTCCTGAAATCAATGGGAGTTTTGTCATTGACTTCAGCGGGACCTAGTGGTTTTGGCATCAATTCCTTTAAACTCATAATAACTTCCCTAACTAAGATGATTTTGCGTTTTATTTTATGTAATCTTGCTCCACCTTAAAAAATCTCCCCTTCCACCTAGGGAAGGTTGAGCCTGCTGGAGGTACTGGGCTTCTGCATGCAGACCCAGCCTTTTGTGGATACCCTAATAACACAGAGGTTTCCTGTGCACATTGGTATATACAAGGGGTAGAGGGTCAAACCTCCTGCCTACTCAGACTGTCAAACACATGATGAGATGATTTAGTGGAAACTCCACAGCTTCAAATCTACGGTTTTCTGCCTATCTTTGTCCTTCCCATGGATATTTACACTGAAGGGCACAGTTTAGCTCCATGCATTTAATTGCAGATTTCCTTAGGGAATTATGGTATGCTAGTTAAATAGCTGGATATTTTAGGGTAATCTAATGTGAACGCATCATAGATTTCAACTACATTTGACCTCACCCAGCTCTGTTGGAAAGAAATCAGATAATACAGCAAAAGCAGAAATAGATGTATTACAGTAGAACCTCAGAGTTACAAACATCTTGGGAATGGAGATTATTCGTAACTCTGAAATGTTCATAACTCTGAACAAAACATTATGGTTGTTCTTTCAAAAGTTTACAACTCAACATTGACTTAATACAGCTTTGAAATTTTACTATGCAGAAGAAAAATGCTGCTTTCCCTTTTTTTTTTAGTAGTTTATGTTTAACATAGTACTGTACTGTATTTGCTCCCCCCCCACCCCCGGATCTCTGATGCTGTTGCATTGCGTACTTCTGGTTTCAAATGAGGTGTGTTGACTGGTCAGTTTGTAACTCTGGTGTTCATAACTCTGAGGTTCTACTGTAATTTCCAAGGAACCAAAAATTGATGATAACAAAGTAAGGAAAAGAAAGGACATTATTCTATCGCAGTTTATTTATTTTCACAATAGTATGCCACATCATCTTTCCAGTACTTTCACGAGCAGCATTAACTCTTCAGACCAGATTCTGATGCTCTTACTTACACTGACTCGTACCTCACTCTATCAGTTGTCCCACAGAAATGCACTGGATTAATTGCAGATTAATGTGCAACTAATGCGAGAATGGCTAGCTTCCAATGCCCTTTCTTTTCTAATGCATTTTAAAGAATCCTTTTGTTTGTGAGGTCATTTTTTTTTACATATAATTATTTAATGGAGAAAAACTACTTCCCAACCTTTATATAGGGCTTGTCTACATGGTACTTTAGTCCAAACCAGAGGGTGTAAATGCTAGTGCGTACTAGCGTGTTGCAAACTAACTGACCCTGGTGACACGCACTAGCAGTTTCCTAGTGCGCATTAATGTAGTCCAGTTTCAAACAGCACTACATGAATGCATATTAGGGAACTTTTTGTGTGTACTAGTGGGGTCCACGCAGGCCCTGACATGGTAGTGTGCACTAGAATTTATACCCCTCTGGTGCAAACTAAAGCACTGTGTGGACAAGCCCATAGTCAGACTTTTGGGGGGAATTGTGAGTATGAAGATCTCTCTCTGTATTTCCATCATCAAAATGTCTAAGTGCCATGGGAAAGCATGGATTTAACCTCACCTTTCCCTGATGGCATGTGGTACAATGGTTTCTCTACCCACTTCACTATTAGCTGTGCCATCACCATCATGGCCAGGATTCAATTCTATGGATCAAGCTACAGTCAATTCTCAAGAGAGGTTGTTCTCCATAAACCTCCCTCCCAAGATCATGATTCCCATGATTCATCTGGTCACACTTAGTCTAGAGCAGGGGTCGGCAACCTTTCAGAAGTGGTGTGCCGAGTCTTCATTTATTCACTTTAATTTAAGGTTTCGTGTGCCAGTAATACATTTTAACATTTTTTAGAAGGTCTCTCTCTATAAGTCTATATATTATATAACTAAACTATCGTCATATGTAAAGTAAACAAGGTTTTCAAAATGTCTAAGAAGCTTCATTTAAAATTAAATTAAAATGCTGATCTTACGCCGCCGGCCCGCTCAGCCCGCTGCCAGCCTGGGGTTCCATTCACCTAGGTCAGCTGAGTGGGGCCTGCGGCTGGGACCCCGGCTGGCAAGGGGCTGGCAGCCAAAACCCCAGACCGGAAGCGAGCTGTGCGGGGCCAGCAGCCAGGACCCCAGATCAGCAGTGGGCCGACGGGCCCTGCCCACATAGAGTGGGTACCTACCTTCTCCCTGGTTTTAGCCCATTCTCTTCCTCTCTCTCTGCACTGAGCTGAGGGTGGGAGTGCACTGAGCACAGGGTCTGGGGTGAAGGAGTAGGCTGGGGATTGGGGTGTAGGGCCTGGTCAAGAGCTAGAATGAGGGAGGGAGCTCAGGGTTGGGGCAGGAGGTTTGCATGAGGAGTGCTTACCTGGGCAGCTCCCATTTGGTGCAAGGGGTGCAGGTGGGAATGTGGTGGGGGGCGTTTGCAGGAGCTCCCGTTTGGTGCTCAGGGTGGGGGTGGGAATGTGGGGGGTGCAAGAGTCAGGGCATAGGGTGTGGCGGGTGCAGGAGTCAGGGCAGAGGGCTGGGGGCATGTGAGGGAGGTGCAGGAGTCAGGGCATGGGGTGGGAGGGCTGGGTATGTGGGGGGGTGCAAGAGTCAGGGCATGGGGTGTGGCGGGTGCAGGAGTCAGGGCAGAGGGCTGGGGGCATGTGAGGGAGGTGCAGGAGTCAGGGCATGGGGTGGGGGGGGCTGGGTATGTGTAGGGAGGGCTGGAGTCAGGGCTGGGGTTGTGGGGGTGCAGGGGTCAGGGCAGAGGGCTGAGAGTGTGGGCTAGGGTCATGGGGGTGCTCCCAGCCCCCTGCCCAGAGCAGCTCACGGCAGGGCGCTGGAGGGGATATGCCCTGATTCCACACCCCCTCCCCAAGGCCCCGTCCCCACCTCTTCTCCGCCTCCTCCCCAGAGCAGCGAGCGCGCTGCGGCTCGGCTTCTCCCCCTCCCTCACAAGGGCCATGAGCTCATCACGGCAGGGAGGGAGAGGAGGAGGGGCAGGAACCCAGCACGCTGGGGGAAGAGGCGGGGAGGGGGGAGCTTGCCTGCCCTGCAGCAGTAGCCGGCAGAACCAAGCTTCTTCACCCTGCCCCCGCGGGGAGTGAGGAGGGGCGGAGAAGAGTGGGCCGGGATGGGCAGGATTTTTAATGGCATGCTGCTGCCTGCTGGGGTCCCAGCCTGGGTTCGGCAGCGGGCTGAGCGGGGCCGGCAGCTGGGACCCGGGAGGCAGCAGCGTGCCATTAAAAAAATCGGCTCGCGTGCCGTGTTTGGCACGCGTGCTATAGGTTGCCGACCCCAGGACTAGAGAATGCAGGATCTTACAGTGCTTGCAAACCAGACTCTGTCAGATGGGAACATACTGTCAAAAATGCAATGCAAAAAACACACACCAAAGGGGAAATGTTACAACAACATATTTGTGTCTCTCATACAATAGATAACTTAATCCATTCTTCCAGGGGAACTGAGCACTTGTTAAGGAATCTGGATTTTATGCAAATGATTTTGTATTGTAATTTGCATAGATAATAAATATGTATTACATTATTTACATAATTGACAGAAAATATCCTGATTACCAGTACTTACTTCTGACAGGGCTATATCAGGGAATAAGCTTTATGGACTTGGGAATTGCTGAGCTCTTAGCTGGCTCTGGCATATCTCTGGGCTGGTGTTTAAGTAACTGGCTTCTCTTTGAGGCACTGTCTCTGACTGCTCCTTGTCCTAGCCCAGGAAGGGGCTGTGGTTGGGTTGTTTGCCCTGATCTGGCTACTTCCTACCATCAGATGGTAATACTCTGCCTTGCCGGCTACCACTAGTTGGATACCCCTTATCTTTTGTGCACTAACTGGGATGGTGAGTGGGCTCTGCCTGCTATTCCCTAGTTATGGTCCAACATTGCTCTAGCAATAGATCTAGGTCTCTGGCCATGGCTGGGTTGGAGAATTATGCTCTACATCTCTGTGGTGAGAGTCTTCCAAGCTGGCTCTCTGTGTTTAGAGGCCTGGAATATTCTAATTTTTGAGATCCCACTTGGAGCAGCCCTGACTATAACAGCCTAGAGCATCTCCTCAGCTCTCCTCAAGGCCAGGGGGAACCTCTTGGACAGAGTAGGCCTTAATAGGGCAGGCAAAGGGTGGGGAAAGGCATGGGACAGAAAGGCCAAGTCCTTGCTCCTGCCCAGCTGACCATGCCCTTTCAAATCTCTGCCTTTGCCCTCAGCAGTGAGGCTAGCTTGGTGCAGCAGTGCCAACTGGCACAATATGTAGTATTTTGCTCAGCACCCATGGGCATGTTAGAATATGTGAGAATTTCAGGTTACATAAAAGAAGCCTTCATGACTGAGGGAAAAAGCTTGAAAACATGACCCCCCAAAGCCTCAAAAAATAGAAGTCCAAGAAAAAAAGCATTTATTATTTTCAAAATCTGATGATTTAAGTAATTTTGGGGTCTGACTTGTGATTTCTGAACAATTGGGATTGGCAATACTGTTGGGGGCAACATTGTCATTGATTCCCCCATTCTTAGCCAGGTATCACCTCCTCTCCAAGCTGTGGAGCAGAAGTTAACACTGCTCCAAGTAGCATTAATGAAAGCAGCATTTTACAGCCAAATTGCAAAGGATTTTCCTAGCTCTGCTCCCCTCGGTTCACTCATCTGATGAATATTCAACCTGATTCTGGTTTTGCTTAACTGGTGTAAATCAAACTCAGTGGAGTTACCCTGGTGTAAAACTGGCATAACTAAGATCTGACTCAAGCCCATTGTCTACCTCTGAACCACAGAAAAGAAGGGAGTTTCAGCTCCACGATACCTGATTTTCAGAGCTATTGAGTGCTCACAGACCCACTACTTTACCTGTGGGCACTTCTGAAAATCAGACCCATGGGCCCAGATCCTCAAACATATTTAGTTGCTTAGCTAGTTAGGTGACTATATATCTTTGAGAATCTGGGCCATGGTGCCAAAGGGCACTGCCAGCATAATATCAAGTAGGCCTTTTGTTGATACCACAATAATCAGTAAGTGTGGCAGGCCATGCTGTTAGGCAGTAAGGTATTATTGAAAATCTAGTATGATTTCTGAGGAACACGGCGGCAGGCCAAGCGACTTCTACCAACCAAAGAATGCAATAATCCTCCAGGAAAGCAATATCTATTATGTCTTATTGCTATAATGAAATAATTATAGAAAAATAAAGAAAATGAGTCTTACTCATGGATTTACCCGGAGAATTGTTGACACACATATGACAGACCTGACAGCCTATCAGAAGGTTTCATTTGTGCCCATAATTCTCAAGTTATAAATATAATAGTGACATTTATTCCATTATATCTGGTCTACTGTGAATTTTCCCCTAAACTAGCATTAAATAACTGAAATATTTCACCCTTAAAGCCAGCTATTTGCATATAAATGGACATGTTTATGTTCCACATTTTCATTAGGATTACACGCAACTGTCACAGCATCTGATCCTGCTGTTCTTACACAGGCAAAGTTCAATGGGCACTTCGTCTGAGTTAGAGACTACAGCATCAGACTCTTTTGCACCTACTTTAGTAGACTGATGGGGAGGCGGAGGGTTAGACAGAGCCTGACACCATCAACAAACTGCATTTTAAAACTCCCACATTTGTCATTTAATCAATTCTGTGATTATTTCACATTTTAATTACACTGACTGGTTACATATTTCCCAGTTATTTATTACATATTTTTACGTATAATGAAATTACCAGAAACAGTCCATATGAATATGTATGTAATAGAGGAGTACGTATCCACTTTATTTTTATTATTTGTTTCCGTTTAACACTCAATTTCCTTGTTTTTGTGTATGTTTTTTAAATGATCTATGTTTATTACAAATGAAAAAATATCAAGAGCAGCTTCTTTCAGGGGCTCAGTTTTCAAAGATAAACACACAAAGAAAAAGATGGGAAGAACCAAGGTCCACCAATGCCCAACCTATCTGTAATTGCAGGAAATGAACTTTCTGGAGTATGCCCAACTCCTACTAGCAGATGATCTCTGCTCAGTTCTCCAGAGAAAGATGGAATGCCTGCAAGGCTTTGAATGAGATACTTTGACCTTAATGTTAGAGGGCCAAATCCTTGGCTGCTGTAAATTGGCATAGTGCCTCTGAAGTCGAGGAAGCTGTGTCATTTTACACTTGCTGAGGGTCTAGGTCATAATCTTTAATAAGATTTGGCTGAGGCCAGGTTTGGATACCTTAACTCACAACTGGTAGAATATTACCTTGCAAGAAGCCCAACTGACTTCAGTGGGACTCCTCATGTTGTAAGATACTATGTGACCAAGGATATAGCCATCTGGTGCTTAATAAGTACCCAAAGTACATAATCTATAGTGACTGTATACAAGCCTGAAAAAGAGACAGAGGCCCTACAGATGCAGCAGGGAATGTTAGGTATGTTGTTGAAAACAAGCTGCCAAGAAAATATTTTAAAAGAAAGAACAGTACAAACCCAGGCAACTTCTTAACTTGCAGACAATGTACATATATAAAAAAGAAAAAGAATAAACAAATGCCAACCTGTACTTACATATAATGTAATAATCTTTTTTCCTCTGAAATTCCAGGCCCCAGAGGTTAGGGCTGAACTCTTGAAACTTGATGGTAAATTTAACATCTTGATCTGGCTTAGCACAGTTGAGTAGAGGTGTGTTGTCCTTTTTAATAGTACAGCTATCTGCTTGGTCTTTATCAACCATGTAGACCTTATAATACTCATACTGGCCAACAGTTTTAGAGTCCACCTTTGGGCATATAATATCCAGTTTGTCTCCTATTTGTGGGTATAGTACCAGTCCTTGTCCAGGAAGGAATCTAAAAGAACCAGGAGAAAAGGGGAAATGTGAGACATTTGATAAAGATTGATTCAGACAAATGGCATGTGAAACGAGCAGGCAGGAATACACCGTTTCCAAACCATACATGATACAGATGAACGAAGCAGCTGTTGATAGTTTGTGCCTGACAATTTAAAATCAACAAGGTACGAATTTAGTTCTTGAAAATTAGAGCCAGAGTATGTCTTGTAAGCACTGTCCCACTTTCGGGGACTTGAAAAGGCTTTGTGTCCCAAACAAGCACAATGATTACCAAAGCTTCCTTCTACAGCTAGCCAACTCCACTAGCCAGTGCAGGAAGGGCAGGGTCATGACACCTTTTCTCCTTCTTGTTTTAGGAGGCTAGCATCTCTAGCCTCACACTACCTTGCACTTATTTTGTTCGATTCCTGCATGGGAGACCAAGGGGTGAGAGATTTCTTGCACCTCCTGTTCCAGGGCACGGCACAATCCAGCCCTTAGGATTTACCCAACATATCAGTTACTATTATGTGTATCACACAGCACCTAGGAGCCCCAGTCACGGACTAGGACTCCACTGTGCAAGGTGCTGTACAAACACAGAACATAAAGGCATTTTCCGCTCCAAAGAGCTTACATTCTACTGCCAACGTACAGTAATGTGACCAGCTGTAATGATCTACTCTTCTCCCTTTCGCTGCCCAGTCCCATCGAGAACATGGTTGTGGTCTTTGTAACTTCAGAAAGGCTTTATTTCTTGTATTGCAATCCAAACCTCCACTATTTCTCAAGCAGCCCCTTTGGAAACTCTCTGACACAGATTTCATAATTCTTAAGGAATCACAAGTGTGGAAGCATTTTGTTTCCATCCTGCTATGATATATTTGCTGTTGAAGTTCATTAACAGGCAAGCTTCATCAAGAACATGTCGAGCTACTTATCATAATTAGTCACTCATCGATCAAACAACAGGACTTATTTTAAATTGTGCCTTAAAAGAAATGTTTTACAAACACATAAAGGAAAACTAAAAATAATTAATTGCAATATTGATTCAGCCACAAAACAAACAGCCCTATTCTCGCAAGGACAAAAGCCATTGCACTTTTCTGCTAACCTTTTTTCTTAAGATGTATTTGGTCCAATTAATGCCTCGAAGCAAGTCTTTAGAGCTGGAACTACTGATACAATATCCACTACTGCCTACAGCTAAAAGCCTCTCTCTTCCCTTTTTCTCCTACCTGCCAGCCATATTGCTGCAAAGATCTTCCTTAATGGAGAATTGCTCCGAAAAACTGAAACAATGGCTTCCTAATGAACATTCTTTTTCAAGTGCTAACACTAAACAACACACTTAGAAAACCCACCTCATTCATAGGCAGTCATCCTGCAGGCTCTTTAAAACATTAGAGACAGAGAACAAAGCTGTAAACCTAAAGTACCCTCATCCTTTAGTTGGCTAAAGGAGCCCACCAGCTATAGCATAATTAATAGATCAGAAGTCGCTAACTCAAAACCAGTAATGAGGCCCCCCCAAGTTTCTGGTCTGTAAATTGCGATTACTTGGTCCTCCACAATGTGAGTTTAGGATTTATAATTTGTACTAATGAATGGGATTATTTCACTCACAAAGCCTTTGGAAGAATTATATTTGTTGTGAAGCAGTATGTAGCAGGAGAAAGGCAATCGTAATTACAAATGCATTAAAAAAAACAAGACAGTGTTATGGCAAGAAAAATGCATGTTGCTATAATTCACTGGGTCTCTCTCACTCGTGCTATTTAATGTCTGTGTTACAAATATTGGGCTCAGCCATGCCTACCGGGCACAGGCCTACACTGGGGCCAGCGTGAAGCTGCATTGCCTCCCAGAGCTCATAGGCATGCAAGAAGAATGCACCCAGTGCTGCATCCCTAAAGGGAGCTGCATATGCTCTCTCCATGGCAGAGGCCAGAATGTAGAAGCCTCACCCCTTTCTTTCTTCTCCCTGTCGCCTTTGGAGAGGCCACCACCTTCGGGGGCACAAGCACAGTTAGTAGGGAGTGGCCAACCCTGCACAGGGAGCGTAAAGAGAAGGGGCAGGAGAAGAATTTACTGTACTTCTCTCCCATATACCAGCACAGGGGCTGGCCACAATCTTGGGGCAGAGTGAAGATTACTTGTGCTCCTTCCCACTTTGTGCCAGGAGAAAGGCCAGCTGCTGTTTGGTCCCAGGCCTGCAAACATTTACTCGTGTATTTCCATTGCAGATGTTGGAAATACTTAATGCAATTTGCAGAAGCGCTTGCAGAATCGGGCCCTTCGTTTTCAATAAACCAGCTTACATTTGCATGTAACATGGACATAAATATTGCATTAATTGGGTTAGAACATGTACCTGCTTACCATAAATCTTGCCGATATAATTTAGAAGCCTTTCTGAAAAATAACAAAACAGACCTTTTGAAGCTGATCCTAAATTTTGGGGGCAATGGGTCAATGGGGATGACTGAAGTGAATGGAAGTTTGGAGTGCAAAAGGAATGCAGGCCAAGGCCCAAAGACAGTATGGGAGAACAGTTTTCAATTCGAAACAGACATATAGTGGGAAACATGCTTTCGGTTGTTGTTCTTGTTTGGGTTTTTTTAAGGAAATAAATAAATGCAAAAGAATAGAAAAATGGACAGGGAAATAAAAGTTAGAGAGCTTTAAAAGCCACTTAAAAGCCAGGAATCGGAATATAAAGGGTAAAGGACAGAACAGTCCCATTATACTGTTTAAACACATTTTACAAGAGCTTTAACTGATGCACTGGTTAGACATTACAGCAGATGGAATATTCTGGCTATGTGTCCGAACTCAGCATATTCTGAAAATTGAACCTGACAAAGCTTCTTCCACTCCAATTTTCAGACTTCTAGCATTTAACACTGATGAGGTAAAGGGGAGGGGAAAAAAGGAGGCCTGAAAATGAAAGGTGATGTTAGGAGCCTGATTGAGTTGAAACCTTCTCCACAGTTTGTGGCTTTGGCTGTGACCTTTTCATGAGCAGAGTTCATGCAATTTACTTTCCTTGTGATAGTAACTTATAAGTATGGGTGGAGACTGTAAAGATCAAGAGCTTCACCTGATTCATTTATGTGCCATACAGAAATATAGTGACCCATAACTGGGAACGGTTATTATACAATAGCATACGAGTAAGGCTGAGATTTGCAAAAATATGAGACTAAAATTAGGCTCTCAAACTTCATTGCACCCCCTTCTGACAACAAAATTACTACATGACCCCTGGGGCAGAGGGCCAAGCCTGCCGCCCTGGGTGGGAAGAGAGAGGGCCCAAGTCCAAGCCCTGCCACCAAAGGTCTAATGCTGACTCTGGCGACCCCATTAAAATGGGAGTCGCAACCCACTTTGGGGTTCCAATTCATAGTTTGAGAACCACTACAAAAACTCCCTAAGGCTGTGAGTCTCAGATCCCGGGTCAACTGGCTTGGGCTCCTGGGGCTCATGCTTTTGGGCTAAAAATATTAGTGTAAATGTCCCCGCTCGGGCTGCCACCTGGATTTTGAGACCCTCTCACCTCATTGGGTTTCAGAGGCCAGGCTCCAGCCTGCGTAGGAACGTCTACACTGCTATTTTTATCCCCACATCATGAACCCCACAACCCCGAGTCAGTTGACCCAGGGTCTGAGACTCGCTGCTGTGTGGGGAGAAGGGGAAGAGTTACAATGTAGATGTCCCCCTATATTTTTTCATTTAGGTTCCTAAATAAATAAACTGATTTTCAAAAGTGCTGAGTAAGGCCACTTACCTAGGTGCCTACATATGGAATTAGGAGCAAAATCTAGGACTGCATTTTTGAAAAAATCTTGGACTAAATCTTTACATCTGCAAATGGAGGACTATGTTCAGCCTTGGTGTAAGTTAACAAAACTTCATCAGGGCTGAAAATAGCTTGTAATATTTATATCATTGCATCTACTGTTTACAAGTTTTAAGGCGTAGTGAGCCAAACACCTCTCTGTTGAAATGGTTGAAGGGCTGCATAATAAAGTCAATAAATTGCTCTCATCCTACAGTCCTAACAAAAAAGTCAGTGTTTGAAGCCAACTAAGGTAGCAGCAGGCTGACTGAAGTGTTAAGACATTCACACATCCAAAATCCATCCACGTATGCTGGAAGTGATTTGAAAGGTGTTCATGAGAAGGTGCCTTCAACTAATTAAAAGCTTATGTCAAATAGAAGTGTAACTAATATGGAGGATCAAAAAGTCTTCTGAATCCCACGAACGATGCCAAAGCAGCGGTGCCAGTGTCATATGTTACACTAAAGATCACACTCTGGTTGAGTCTCACAGCAAGGATACATTAATTATGTCTGAAACAGTTGGGGCAACTTCTACAGCAAAGATACCCAGTATGAGGCTTAAAGGCTACATGCAGACCCCATAGTCTAAAATGCTACCCTCCAGCTGTCTGCTTGCAGTGCAGATTTCCATTGCTGGCGAATTCAAACAGGCTATTTCTGTTAATCTATCAAGGAGGTATAAAAGAACAAACAAATACTAATGGGTAAATAGACACACACACACACACAAAGTAAGGAACAGATCCTGCTTCCATTGAAATCAATGGGCATGCAGCATATTTTCCAAGAATGGGAGTTTTAGGCCAGGAGTGCAAGACCATAGGAGACTGAGGGACAAAGGTGAATTTAGATCTACCTTCATCCCTCCCCAATGCCAGGAATTGGATGGCAGCCACAGGGATGTTCTAATTTGCACTTGGTAGCTGTCTCAGGTTCCAAGGGATCATTCCAACAGCCAGAGTTTGCCTAGCCATAGGGACACTCCTTTTTGCCCATGAACGTCCCTTATGCTGGCAGGCCTACACCAACAATGAAGTCTCCCATTCCAACGCAATCCTCGGGAGAAGGATCTACTGGTTTATGGCTCCTTTATGCAGAGAGGCAAAAGGAGGCTGCTGTGTGATCAAATATCTGGCCCACAGAAATTTGTCATCGCAATGATTATTCTGGGAAAGTGTGCAGAAAATATTTTAGGTATAATGAAAGCTGTACATTGAAATTAATGTACTTTCTCTGTAGGCATGTTCATACCAACAGTGCACTTTCACTGAGGGTCCAATATTTGTTGACACTGTTCAAAATCCCATGAACACAAATCCCATCCATTATTTAAACTATTCACTCATCTTGGCCTAACAAACAGTAACATGCCAAGTATCACATTCAATTTTCCCAGAAAAATTTATCAAAAGATATTTTCTTTAAAAATTGTAGATCAAATATTCATATGCTCCAAAACAAAAAAAAAATGAGTTGGGGGGCTGGGCAGGGAAGAGAACTGAAACAAACAAAGTCTGACCCTCCACTCCCATTAATATTACTGTAATTTTCTACACTACACTTTGTGCTTCTACTGTAAGCCCCAACCATTTCCTGGCATTAATATACTATCCTGGTCAAAGTACTATAGAATTTAAATTTAAGAATCCTATAGAAAGGATCTCATTCTTTATTAAATTTGATAATAGTTTTAAGACCAATTTCTTAAGAATGTAATTAAATTTTATAAAAACCTATTACATTCACCCCTCTTAAATTATATAGAACTTTTCCATAGGAGTAACCTGTCAAACCTGCCCTACTTCCTGATATTAGACTCTACTAAAATTAGGAGTACATCTGTAAGTGGAACTTTTCATTGAGAATATGTGCTATCCTTACTACATAGCTACTTCTGAAAACTGTAAAATAGTCAAGGGAGACAAATTCTTAGACTACATTAATTAATCCTGATGCCAACAATATGTGCTGCTGTGCTTTTCCCAACCTGGGAAACTGTAGGTACTCTCAGCTTTGGAAATGAAGTTTGAACCTAGACATTTCCCAATAATGTTTAAATGAATGCAGTTATAAGAAGCATGTTAGTACCTATTAACCTCGAGTATGTAACTAGGGAAAGAGTGCCAAATTTACATACTCTAATATCTTATCTGAAATAATTGGTATCAACATTTAGTCTTAAATTAACATGACAAAAATAACCCTAAAAATGAGAACAATCAAGTTGCTTCTTAAAAATGAAGAATGAAACCTTCTGTTAAGGAATCCCAGATACTTAACTTTATGAAGTTTAACTACCAATCTGACTATAAAGTTACTCATTGAAAAGTTTCATTAAGGAAATATCATGAATACTAATAGCCCTAATATGTTAGATGTGGCCATGTTGCTTGTAAAAGTACAAATTGCAGCAGACTAAAGAATATTGTGCCAAGTATATCTCCCTATTTTAAAAAAAAACAAAAGAAAACAATGGCCATTAAATAATACATATATTCATGATCTTGCTTTTAAAAATCAGTATTTTGCATATCAAACCCCATATCCACAAACCCCATTTTGCATATCAAACCCCAAATGACTGGAAACCAGTTGTAAGTGAATGAGTTCTCTGTTCGATACAGAAATACAACTTTTTATATCAATCACCTTCTTATTCTATTTCAAGTTACGACAATAATTTGGAGGTACTGCATACCTTATTAGAAATTATATCTATGCATTTTCAGAAGCAGTAACTTTATGGACCTGATCCCACTGAAGATTAAATTGCCACTGAGCTCAATGGGAGCAGGGCATGTACTTAGCTCCCCAGTAGCTGATGTGGTAGAAATATCAAAACGAGCTGCATCAAAAAAGATGAAGGTGAATCTCATCTTTCAAAACTCTTATGGATTTTTTTTTAAAGCCATTAGTCTTGCACATGTCCCCTAAGAGAAAAACTACCTCTGACTGTGGGATTGACACCAAAAATATAATGTGATGATTGAATCAATTTAACACACAAATTAGAAGAGTAAACTTTGAAAATGTAAATTAATTTCATTCCATTTCATTCTGTTTCATTTCAATTGACTTAAACATGGTTTGGAATCTATTTTCCTTGCCAGTGTTATATGATTAGGCTATCAGAAGCACATAACAAGGTGTGACACCAAATTTTAAATGATGCACTAGTTTAAAAAAAGTCAACCTCTCATCTAGCATCTAATCCACCAAACTCTTACTCACACCAGTAGTCTTTGATCATGCAAGAACTCTCTCTTACTTAAAGAAAAGGAGTACTTGTGGCACCTTAGAGACGGTGCCACAAGTACTCCTTTTCTTTTTGCGAATACAGACTAACACGGCTGCTACTCTGAAACCTCTCTTACTTAAGTGGGACTACTCATATGAGGAAAGATTATTTGCATTAATAAAGGATGACAGGATCAGGCCCAAAAAGAGATTTAATAACAAAAAAAATTTCACAGTTATAACTTAAGATCATTGAAAGTCAAATTAACAAACTACAAAATATCACAATGCAATTTTCTAAAACTGGAGCTCTTTTACATTCCCTTTCGTGAAGGAAAAAATAATGGAAAAAAACCACGTCAATAAAAGTACTTTTTTGGCTTGGAAACATTATACTTATTCCCTTTGGCAAGCCATTTGAATACAAAAGCTTCAAAATAGTATCCATTGAAATAGTCACTATTCGCCATACTCTATTTATTGGATTGTGCAGGGCCTGCTCACCCCTTCCTATATCCAAGAGTAGATCCAAGTGCACTGAGGAACTGTTAGTGCATGTCCACACAGACACTTAGCATGCGGCACGTTAGTGCTGGGCAGATATACCCACCCAGCTAGCAGTGAACTAAGTGTTCGTGTAGACAAGTCCTCAGTCACCATTCTGGACACAAAATAGCAGCATTGCCACCAGTTAGTGTGACAGAAGTCTTTACAGCCCCAGACATGTCATACTAGAGGACCAGATCCTATTTGACTGAAGTCACTTGCAGAACTTCCACTGACCACAGTGGTGCAAGATCAGGGTCATCTGGAGAGAGGGGGTGTCATATACCTACGGCTAAAGGCTTGGCAACCTTTCCACAATGACTCTGTGATGGTAGATTTAGTCTAAATTGTAGGTGGATGGGAGAGATCAGTTTCAGCTGTTCCAATTGGCAGTTTTTGGTAATCATACTTTACCAAATGCTACAGAAAAAAAGAAAAAACAAAAACCAGAAAAAAACAAACCATGAAGTTCTTTTAAGCACGTGCCCCAAGGTATATAGATTTTTGAACAAAATAATATTTGCTTTGCTAGATTGCATTGATTGTCAGATAGTGCCGTTATAGAACATTCCTGAAGAGGAGACATTGTGAAGTCATACAGCCCCAGCTACTCAGCCCTGAGTGACACTGGGAGGCATATCATCCCCTGTAGCTCTTGGGGAGCAAAGCCACTAAAGCTACCCTTTAGAAAGGTGCAGCATGCTCTTGCTTACATGTCCAGCCAGCTCGAGAGGCCATTGTCAGGGAGGAGGATGCGGGGTGGGGTGGGGGGCGAAAGCATGGTCACATTTCTTCTGAACCCCTTACAGAAGCACCTCTAGAGGGTCACAAGTCGGGTACAGTCTTGCACTTGAAGGAGCACAAAGTCTCCAGCTGTGACCAGCTCCTGGGTGGGGAAAGTCACACACACCATCTTTTGTGTACATGCAAGGGGCCAGTCACAATCCTGCACTGAATCTGCTCTCCTGGAAATACCATGAAGTTATTTACCTTATCTTCTCATGAAAAGATCTGATTTTCAAAGGCTATTACTTCAGCTGAAAAATTAGCTCTCATTCAATGAAAACAATGCATGGTGCAATGTAGTGCAGCCCAGGCCTTCTACAGCTGCCACCTCAAGCTCTGGGCTAAAATAGTGGCCATTGATCCACTGCACTTCCAACCCACGAAGCCCAGCAACTGGAGCCATGTAACTGAGTAGTCAGCAGCTTCTTCCCCAGCATTTCTTTCTGTATTGGCCTATTCAAAATTAGCCTCTCCAGGACATGGAGTGCAGAAGCCCTGATGAATGGCTGCTCTGCCTTCAACTCCCTCATGCAGGGCTACCACAAGATTTTTGAAATACATCACGTCTTCTGCGCTTCCTCAACCACGGGGGTGAATTTCAACCACACTGCGTAAAAGGCAAGATTTTTCTTTGCTGGGGAACCTCCTTTTCCCTCATTGTTCAACTGTTGAGTAGGAAAAACACTAAAACACACCCACCAACCTCATTAAAATTTAGACTTGCTCATGCTTTACATCCCTTACTACGAGATATAAATCTGGGCTGAGCGATTGGTGAAAAATATACTGCACAGATGGGGAAAACTGCACTTCCTCCTGCCTGAAAAGAAAATGCCTATCTGGCTTTTTTTTACATCAGTATGGGGAGTAAAGTCTGGCTTTTTTCACACCAGAATGCAAACCAGGTAGTAAGGTTATGAAATGAGATTATGAAAATGTGTAGGATCTAGCCCTTTTAACTGGACTGATATTAGACTTCTGTTCAAAACTACAGCTTTTATATTCAGCTTTCTTACGTGACCTCCACATAAAGTACTATTAATAACAATTAGCTTTTTTGTATTATTGTGTAGAAAGCAATTATTGCAGTGGCATAAGAATATAAAGCACTAGAGAATTCAGATCCATTTATTAAATCAATTCTGGTTACCACAAAAGAGAAGCTAATGTGCTGTAGACTTGGTCTCCAAACTGAAGAATGTTATTATGAATATTACCAATATTCTATTTTAAAACTGTGTTTGATTATATTACCAATATTTTATTTTAAAATGGTATTAGATTATCAGTTTGGTAACACTTACACACACACAAACACACACACTTCAGTAGAAGAGGTTTAAAAAAAAACCACAAGTGGCTGCAGTGGAGAGTGGAAGCTGGTCTGTATAAATGGGTTATTCTGTGGAATTTCTGAAGAGAAAACACTCAGTAGGTGCATTGTAATTAGTTGCTCTTTCTAGTTACCTCTTGATAAATGATGCATGCGGCTCTGGATGAGAGCCCAACTCTTGACCCATGACACCACTACACACTTTAGTACTTCAACCAGGAATCCCAAGCCTCAGAGTTCTTTTTGTTTTATTTTTTACACAGATGCACTTCTGGTAATACACAAAATGAGCCCTAGATGTTAGACTTCTTTCAGCAGTGCTTTATGTAGTTATGTTCTAAATACACTTGAGGAAGGATTTCGGACTCAATCGTTTCAAATGGGCAGCATGTTTCATGCTGGGGTTAAAGGACAGAGTACAGAAAGACACACATCTCACATTTACGGCCACAATGCTTAATGTTAAATGTCTTCCACTATTTTTTAAGTCTCTACATGCAGAAATCATTCATAAATACTGGTTATTTTAAAAACAGAAGATCAGAAGCCTAGAGAGAATGCAACCTCTATCATGAAAAAATACCCTTAAAAAAAATCAACATTTTTGGATAGCACTTTACTGCCCCCTTTTGCACTTTAACATTAAAACAGGTTTCAGCATGAACTTAGTTATGTGAAACCCTGTGTGATAATGGGGTACAACAATAGGGCACTAGGTTTACATAGGATTATGTTATCACATACTACTTTTGGAGCATCTTACAATTACCTAAAATGTAAACGAGTGAGGTGTTGATCCTCCATGGCCTTCAGTCTGCAGGGAACCAATCAGTAATTAGAGGCTTGAATGGACATTTTCTACTTTAATCTGCTTGCATGTGTATGCTTGGAGTGATTGTTTGTTATCACAGGTGGCCCTTCTTTCATACTTTTCTAAAGCAAAGATCATCTGCAACTTGAACCTAGTTTTTCATTAGAAAGAAAAGAGTGACAAAGGGTCATCCAGTTTGGGAGCCATTAAGATGTTAGCAATCCTTGTGCTAAAAGTATAGGTGTGTGTTTCAAATCAGAACTTCACAAACTGGCAGGCAAAATATTTTCATGAAAGGTAAAGACAAGAAGCCTCTAGACATTCAAATGCCCTGCCAGCCCAAGGGCCACAAACCTGTTCTGCAACTCTGCACTGCAGCTACGGTAGTTACAGAATTCTTGTGTGTGTCTATGTCTGTGTATACATATAGTACAAAAAGTAATAAATCTATAGTCTAGTGGCTAGTTATTTACAAAATACTAATTCATGATGACAGAGCCGGAGGGGGCTCTCCCTGCCCCAGTAACGTTGGCTTTCATTTGACAAAGTCCATGTGCTGTTGTGTACACTTATATTTAAACTTAATCCATTTCCCTCTGTCATCCTACAATTACTATACAAGTCACAGTAATATTAAATTTCACTGCCTACAGCACCCACAACTGAACCTCTACTGTAATGAAAACCTATTCCCTTTGATATTAATGCTGGTGTTTTTTTCTCCATTTGCTAGCCACAAAATACAGGAAGAGCCTGATGTTGACTTAATTAAAGAGTCTGTATTTAAAATATGATGCTGGAAACATTAAACTAGTCTTTGCTCTCCCAGCAAAGATAATCAAGTTATTTATTTATTTATTTGTTTGTTTGTTTCTTTAAAATTCGGGCCATGAATTCAGTGTAACATAAACCTACTGCTCCCACTCCAAGTGCTCAAAAATACTCTGAGCCAAAAATGAGAAGCACAGCATTTTCTTGAAAAGATGCAGAGCTGCGTGTAGTGCGTACGGAAAAGAAAGTCAAATCAAACCATGTGTATTTCTGACAGAAATCACTAAAGTCTCTGCTTTTAGTGAGCTAACAGAGACCAGCTGGCATCTGACAAAAAACTGTTTTCTAAAGGACACTGTAGATCACAAATTTCAGAGTAGCAGCCATGTTAGCCTGTATCCGCAAAAAGAAAAGGAGTATTTGTGGCACCATAGAGACTAACAAATTTTTTTGAGCATAAGCTTTCATGAGCTAGTCTGTGCTCTACTCTGTTACTGTTACTGAACCAAATCTGGTGTCAACCACATGCAAGGAGGTGAAATAAAGTTTTCAGTCTCCTTTCTCTTAAGTATAATTTGTTTGCACCTGTACAGTCTTGTTCCAAGCAATGCTCTCAGCAGCAGTCTATAAAAAAGGGTGGGGACTGCCTTGTTATTTGGTGAGACATTCATAATCACTGACTATCACTTATTAAATACATTCAGATAGTATTTTCAGCTGGTTCACTTGTTGTTCTAAAATAAATTATTCCATACTATTTGTCTACATAAGAAAACTGTAGAGTTGGAACAAATTCCTATCTCATGCCAGTTCATCTGGGATATGCCATACTAGCGGTTTGTCACATTATAGGATGGAATAAACAAACAACTCTTTGATAATACACTGGCATGTTACAATCTAGAATTTATATGTGAATATTTTCAGAAAACCCATCCACAAATTTCATTTCACTTTGTTTCATTCTACATGCTCTTCCTTTCACATGCAAAAAAAAAAAAAAAGTTTCATTTAAAGCAGAGATAGGCCCAAAGCAAAACTCAAGATACAAACTCGGGGTCTAAATCAGAACTACATTCTCTTTTTAAACCATAGATTCAATCACTCCTGAACTTGGGGATCTGAAATCCAGATTTAAACCAAAACTTTCCTAAAAAATTCAGATCCAACTTTCAGACTCAGCCCATTTTAGAGCTAGGCTCGAGTTGTGAGCAAGAATCCCAGCCTGGATTCTGTCTTAGATCTAAGATATTGACTTTGCTCTGGAATAGCCTGGATTCAGCACTGGTGGCCAGCAATCAGGGTAAAGACACTGGCCTTACTCCTAGCAGCAGGCAATAACATGCAAAGGTTTGCATCAACTGAATTATTCATGTAGGGTTAGAGCTTGATTAGCAAAATAGATGTACTCCTAGGGTGACCAGATAGCACGTGAAAAATCAGAACACATTTTTTTTCGAGGGGTGGGGAGGGTGTTCAGTTGCATATATAAGACAAAGCCCCTAATATTGAAATGGTCCCAATAATATTGGGATGTCTAGTCATTCTATGTACCCCTCTCGACTTGTCCTTACCTATATTAGGGATCTGCATTGGTAGCCAAACTTTTTCTGTCATGCATCCTGCCTTATCCATAATGGAACCTGTCTGCATCCTCCCCGCCCACAAACCACTGTCGGGAGCCGCAGCCAGGAATGGGGCTGGAGTGGAGCTGCAGCCAGGAGCGGAGCCGGCAGTCGAGACCGGGGCCAAGAGCTGTGGACAAAAGCAGATGCTAGGGGCCAGGAGCCGAGGCAGGGGACGCAGCTGGGAGCAGATCTGCAGCCAGCAGCCAACCTGCAGCTGAGGCTGGGCCAGAGTGAAGCTGGGGCAAAGCAGGGATGGGTGGCACTCCTGCCCTGCCCTGCCCTCCTTGGGGGCTGGCCTGGGTCCCACTGCGCCCCTCCCTGCCCCCAAATGTTCCTCCATGCCCCTTTGGGGGGACGCAGTCCACAGTTTGCGGACCACTGAGCTACATCTATTACTTGCCACCAATAGGTGAATTGGGGCTATTGGGGACACCGGGCATGACCACTAGGTAACTCAAGGGGATGGAAGACCAGGAGTGTCGATGAAGCCCCCTCGCTCTAGGCCCAGATGGCCCCCCTCCTTCCCTTTTCTGCCTGGAGATACTCACAGTCTTCAGGCTGAGAAATTTGCAACAGTGTATTGCAGGCACAGACTGGCTGGAGCAAGATTAGGTCAAGCAGGACAGGAATGTTAGATAGTGATGAAGAAACAACTCCATATATGGGGGAATAGATGATAAGAGGAAAAAAAGGGAACTGGCCGGTATACCAGATTGGCTATATGGATACTTAGGACAGCTTGCTATTGGATAAGCATGCTAAAGAATGAATGTATAAAATATGTGTAACTGCTTGCACTGGTGTGCAGGATTTGAGATTGTTGTCTCTCTGTACCGCTTGAAGCTTCAAATAAACTTTTCTACTTCTCCACCCCATTGTGATTATTGGACGATGCACACCGGGCAACGAATCCAGCTGTTGCCTGCCTCAGGCATTTTGTGCCAGCAACAGTTTTTGGCGTCGCTGGGTGGGCCAGAGGCTACAACACAAGCCTTGCCCGGATCCCTTGCAGGGACCGGCGGGTGAGGACTCCGACCGATGCCCAGTGCACACCGGTGTGATTCCCGGGGGCCTCGGAGGGGCATAGCCCAACCAGCCCCGTAGGGCACAACGGTGCAACGCACCTGATCAGTGGAGAAGTGCTGCGGGCGACGGTGGGGAACCGGTCCTTCAGATAAGGTAGGAACTTTTTGAAATCCGGATTGTCTGCTCTGTTTTGAACCTGGGGACGCCCAGAGTTACCCTGTAGGCATGGAACAGGGACAGAGCTCAGGAGGGAGTGCACAGTGTACGCCCCTAGAGTGTATCCTAGCAAATTGGAAGGTATTTGGATCGGATCCGATGATTAAGAATAAATTAAAACGATACTGTACAGTTGACTGGCCTCAATATCAACTAGAGGACCAGGAGCGGTGGCCACCAGGAGGGTCAATTAATTACAATACGATCCTCCACTTACTTTTGTTCTGTCAGCCGGGGAAATGGAATGAACATCTGTATGCGCATTTGTTTTTGGCTTTGTGTAATCGATCAGATGTCTTACAGCGATGTAATTTGACTCCGACTGGTTCAGTAGTGGCTAATGTTAGTCCCCAGATCCCCACCCCAACTGTGATGGCAGGTCCGGTGTCCCCTTCCGCCCCCATTCCCTCACCTGATAGGGCCCCTACTGTAGGCTTATATCCTTTACTTACTGAAATTAAGATCTCCCGTACTGGCACGGGTGAGCCATGACTATACAGGTCTATACCCATGTGCCCTTTAACCCTATGGATTTGGCTGATTTCAAAGTACAGGCAGGGGGAGCATCAGCTTTCCAATGAGAGGAAGGAGGCTGTCTGCCAGGTTCCCGTTCCCATTAATTGTAAACTCCTCAGAGCCTTCCTGGGCATGGTGGGGTTCTGTCAGATATGGATCCCGGAATTTGGACTGTGGGCTAGACCCCTGTATGATTGTGTAAAAGGAGCAGATCATGACCCCTTCTATTGGACCCCAGAGGCTGGCAGGGCATTTAAAATCTTGAAAAGGAAGCTGATGGAAGCTCCGGCTCTGGGCCTCCCGGATCTCACTAAGCCATTTCAGCTGTATGTACATGAACGAAAGGGGATGGCCCTAGTAGTGCTCACAAAGTTGTTGGGAGCATGGAAACATCCCGTGGCCTATTTCTCTAAGCAGCTGGACCAAGTGGCAAAGGGAAGGCCAGCGTGCCTGCGAGCAGTTGCAGCCACAGTCCTGACGCTGGCTGAAGCTGGGAGGGACAATACAGATATATACCCCTCATATGGTCCGAGCCTTATTGGATGCAAAGGGAGGCCTTTGGCTCACGCAGGCTCGGATGGCTAAGTACCAGGCTAAACTTTTGGAGAACTCTGAAGTTACCTTACAGTCTTGCCCCTCCCTTAACCCCGCAACCCTCTTACCGGAGACTGAGGAAAAGGAACATGATTGTTTAGAGATCATAGATGCCCAATACTCTAGCCATCCGGATTTAAAAGATATACCCCTCCTAAATGCAGATCATGAGTGGTATACTGATGGTAGCAGCACTGTGATAAATGGGCAAAGGAGGGTGGGCTATGCTATCGTAACCCTCCATGACACTGTGGAAGCCAAGGGTTTGTCCACTGGGACCTCTGCCCAGCTGGCTGAACTAGTCGCCCTCACCCGTGCGCTTGAACTGTCAAAAGGAAAGCAGGTCAATGTTTTTACCGATTCAAAATATGCCTTTGGAGTGCTACATGCTCATGCTGGCTTATGGAAGCAAAGGGGAATGCTGACAGCTCAAGGCTCCCCAGTCAAGTACGGGCCCCAAATCCTCCAGCTCCTAGAAGCCGTACAACTCCCCTTGGAAGTGGCAGTGTTACACTGTCAAGCCCATCAAAGGGAAGATCAAGATGTGACCGGGGTAATGCTCGGGCA
This sequence comes from Dermochelys coriacea, assembly GCF_009764565.3. Classification (NCBI taxonomy): domain Eukaryota; kingdom Metazoa; phylum Chordata; order Testudines; family Dermochelyidae; genus Dermochelys; species Dermochelys coriacea. The sequence continues at coordinate 105,224,562 of NC_050068.2, forward strand.
GATAGAGAGGCTAAGCATGCTGCCACCTTGATATCCCCTCAGACTGAGAATGCCCATATGCATGCCCTTATCCCATCTGTGGGGAAGCTTCCAACCCCCCAGTATTCTGGAGAGGAGAGACAGCTAACCGACAAACTCGGTCTCCAGGAAAAGGAGGGATGGCTCCATTCCCCGGAAGGGAAGGTCCTTCTACCGAAGGGCCTGATTCAGCCAGTGTTACAAAAATTACATCAAACCACTCATGCTGGCAGGGAAGCACTTATCCAACTGATGGGAAAATACTTAATAACTTCTGGACTCCAACCCCTGGCTACCCAGGTACAGGCGGACTGGTTAGTCTGTCAAAAGAATAACCCCCGACCAGGACATCCAGGGCCACCCGCTGCTCTGGAACCCACTCCAGGCCCCGGGCGGGTGTGGCAAATAGATTTTACTGAGTTTCCTTGGACCCAGGGGTACAAATATCTCCTTGTCTTAGTGGATCGATTCAGCGGATGGCCAGAAGCCTTCCCATGCCGCGATTGCACTGCCAGGACGGTGCCCCTTAAGTTTGTTAAGGAGGTCATTCCTCGCTTCGGACTTCCCTAGTGGATGGAATCTGACAATGGGACACATTTCACATCAAAGATTGTCCAAAGCATCTCAAATGCCTTGAAGATCCCCTGGAAACTCCATATGCCCTGGAGACTACAAGCCAGCGGTGTAGTAGAGCATACCAATCAGACCCTTAAACGACATCTTTCAAAAGTGTGCCAGGAAGCCTCCCTGCGATGGCCTGATGCCTTACCCCTTGTCCTGCTCTGCATCCGCGCTTTCCCAAAGGGTAGATTAGGGCTTAGTCCCTTTGATGTTTGGGAGGGTATGGCCTAAGAATGGCACACCCGTTCTGTCAGGGGAGTGGGAGCTGGGTAATGACATTTTGTCTCAGTATATGTGTTCCCTGTCTGCTGTTCTCTTGTCTCTTCACAGGTATACTAAAGACTCCCAGCCTCTTCCCTTGGACTCTCCCGTCCACTCCTTGCAGCCCGGCGACTCTGTGCTTGTTCTCACCTGGAAAGACGAGCCTCTCCAAGAAAAGTGGAAAGGACCCTACATCTTTCTGCTGATCTCCCATATGGCGGCAAAGGTCGAGGAACACAAGAACTGGATCCATCACTCGCGTCTGAAGGCAGTACCCACCCCTTCATCAGCAGAGCAATGGACCGTCCACCCCACTGACTCCTCATCTAGTGACGATCTCGGGCTAAAGTTACTGTTGAAGAGACACAAACAACGGGCACCTTAACACCAAAATGGGCCCACTCAAAAACTGGAAATCCTGGACCGGGAGGACCCCGGTAATAATTAATCGTGTAACCCTGTTATTTTCTATGCTGTTATTTCTAAACTGTGCATATCAGGAACATAATTCCTTTGTTTTACTTGCACACCATGTTGCTACTTTAACAAACCAAACTGACTGCTGGGTGTGTGCCCCGACTCCACTTTCCCCCGAAACAGGAGTGCCCCTTGTCATGCTGCCCTTAACCCTAGCAGAATTAGCCGCCACCAAAGAGCAGGAAAGTAGAAACCGAACGGACTCACCGTTCTGGGATAAGATCTCTTTGCAGCAAGCTACCTACCAGGATCAGGAGTATTCAGTTGCAGTGCTCACTGAGGGAGTGTTTTGTTTTACCCGAAACCAATCTGATCACTATGGGCGTCCTGTGGGAAGGAGCTCCTGTGTTATTACACAGTGGGCCAATGGATATTGGATAAAAACTGAGACGGGAGGTCAACAGTGTGGATGTAATGGTTCCTCCCCTTTTGGGGAAACTCTTACAAATGATCCTTCCACAAAAAGAGGGTCAGGAAATATAAATTGCCGTTCAGTTAATATTTCCACTATAGCAGGCCAATGGTGGGTTTGCAGCAGTCCTTATGGTGAGTGCAATTTGAACGGCACAATTAGGAATACCCCCCTTGTACCCACTCGGGAGGATGGGAAGCCCCCCTGGGCGCATATGAATTGTTTGGAAAAGCGGCCTTAAATATCCCAAGAATCCCTCTAAGAAACAGTCCTCACTGGGCCCTACACGGCCACTATTTTGTATATGGCCGAAAGGCTTACAAGGTATTGCCAGCCAATTGGACAGGTAGCTGTTATATAGCTTATGGAGTTCCTCATCTTTCAATAACCACCACACTGCCCAAAGGAAAGATTAGGAATACCCGAGATACCTCTGTTGAGTCACGAGAAGAGACCCTGCAGCGACTCAATGTGGCCTTGGAGGGCAATGCTAAGAATCCCCTCACAACTGAAAAGCTTACAGGGTGCTCCATACTGGGAATTGTGCCACTGATTACCGGGCCAGCCATAGCATGCATAGGCCGCTATATTGTAAGGCTTCAAATGGTGTTTGAAAAAGTAGCCTTAGAATTAGAGGACTCGATTCATGATCTAGGGTCAGCAGTAGTAACATTAAATAAGGAGGTACAGCAGCTCAGAACGTATTCCCTCCAAAACAGGCTGGCCTTGGACTACCTTTTGGCATCCCAAGGGGGTGTTTGTGCCCTTGTCGGGTCCCGATGTTGTATATATGTGAATGACAGCAGTTATGAGATTTATGATAAGGTGGTACAGGCTGAGGCCCATGCCCGAGCCGGAGCACAGGCTGCTTACACTGCCCCCGAGGGTGATTGGTTGACAAACCCCAGCCTGAAAACAAGGTATGCATCTTGGCTTGGTGGTTTATTTAGTCTGTTGTTGAAAAGTTTTCTTCCTGTCTTAATCGTACTAATGGTGTTATGTTGTGCAATATCATGTGTCAGAGCCCTTGTGAAAAACATGGTAATGCATTCCCTTCAGGGCTACCACAAAGTGCTTATGCAAAGTCCCCTTATAAAAAGATAAGAGCCCAAGTGAGAAAACTCAGAGACAAGGCTGTTGAGTATTCTCAAAGGAGGGAGTTGTTGGGGACACCGGGCATGGCCACTAGGTAACTCAAGGGGATGGAAGACTACGAGTGTCGATGAAGCCCCCTCGCTCTAGGCCCAGATGGCCCCCCTCCTTCCCTTTTCTGCCTGGAGATACTCACAGCCTTCATGCTGAGAAATTTGCAACAGTGTATTGCAGGCACAGACTGGCTGGAGCAAGATTAGGTCAAGCAGGACAGGAATGTTAGATAGTGATGAACAAACAACTCCATATATGGGGGAATAGATGATAAAAGGAAAAAGGGGAACTGGCTGGTATACCGGATTGGCTATAGGGATACTTAGGACAGCTTGCTATTGGATAAGCATGCTAAAGAATGAATGTATAAAATATGTGTAACTGCTTGCACTGGTGTTCAGGATTTGAGATTTTTGTCTCCCTGTACTGCTTGAAGCTTCAAATAAACTTTTCTACTTCTCCACCCCGTTGTGATTACTGGGCGATGCACACCGGGCAACGAATCCAGCTGTTGCCTGCCTCGGGCATTTTGTGCCAGCAACAGGGCTATTCCACAGTGCATAGAAGGCCTTGGGGTTTGATTCAGGCCCATTGCTAACGTAAAGGATTTTACAAAATCTTACTAAAATCTAATAAGAAATTTATATTTTTTTATTATCAAAAGCCTTCTCACTCTAGTTTGAATTCAGGAAAGCACATAAATACATGCCTAAATCCCTCCCTCTTTAGCCCAGCAGTTAAACACATAGTTAAGATCTATGCTGAAGAGGGATGCTTTCTTGAATCAGGGTCTCTAAGAGCATACATACTTAGGGACAAATCCTGCTTGCTCTACCCTTGCACACAGACCCACTGAACTCAATGGACTATGCATGTGAATAAGTTGTGCAGGATTTGGCCTTTATCTTTCATGAAAAATCACTGGAATCAGATTGATTTCTGTAAATTCACAGAGATACAGACTCCACAAAAAATTCATGTCTTTACAAACATGCCTAGCAATCTTGGCTGCCAGCATGATTTTCCCTGCTCAACTAACCTATACAGTCTGGAATTACCTTGAAAAAACCCCAGAGGTTAAACATTGCACAGTGATTAAAGCAGGCTGCTCATGAACTAAACTGAAATTAATTAAACATAAAGAAAACAACTGAAGTGTGGACAGTGAATGCAATGTGACTGTCGAGCACCAAAAAGAATCACGATGTTCCTAACTCCATATTTACACTTTTATCCAGTCAGGTATAGAAACCAACTGCTGTTCAGGCAATAAGAAAACAGATGGCAAGCACCAGTGAAAATGAAAATGCAAAATGACGCACGACTCGGGAGTCAAAACTGCAGCTATGTATGGATTCACCAGTATTCACTGCATAGGTTCCTTAAGCAACCTGCTTCAAACTTGCAGAACATCAAAAGCCAGATGGGTCTTACTGAATGACCCACAGGCAAGAAGCCAGGATTCCAGTCTGCTGTAGAAATAGACTTGGACTTGATTTGAGTCTTCTCAGCTCTGACAGGCTGGAATCTGGCAGAATTCCCAAATCCAAAATAATATGGCATTCAATTGTGACTTCACTTTTATTTTCTTTTTTTTTAAAGTCATACTTTCTCATTAGCTTTAACACATACTTTCCCTTAATCCAGCCCACTACCCATTGCCAGTCTTGCCCCCCTGCTCTTTGCAAAAGGTATCTAATAATATATTAAACAGAAATCTTCTAAGAAAGACACAATAAAACATTAAGAAATAATTTGTAAAGTGATAGCTTACAAGGCTAAAAGGGGTCATTGTGAGCCTAGCCTTCTACATAATACAGGCCATCACTTTATTTTGCAATATGTATATTTTGGTTATTCTTTAACATGTACAAAGGTCTGATCCTGGTGAACAAAATCTGGGAAATGTAAATTTAGTCTTTAGACATGCACCATTTTGAAATTTCTATAGATTAAAAAATTCTACAATGATATGTATATGAATGTATTGCTAGGTAAATCAATCTCCTATCAGTCTCCGTAAATCATTCTTGGCTGGGGAACTGGGTTTAAAACCAGAAGAAAGCCTAGACTATTACATCAAAGTTTAAATCAGCTGCATTATAATTATCATGCTGATACTGCAATGAAACACTGGGTGTTGGCTCCTCAGGGTTGCCAAAAAAAGAAAGACAGAGGTCCTTTGCTTCTCACTTATATCTAAAATATATATAATCACAACATCAATGCAGAGACCTATGAATAACGCAACTGATAGAAAAAAAGAGAATGTTCTCTTATGCCAAATAAAACTACATACTTTCAACAATGCTAGAAAATAAAAACTTGGACTATGATCCAGATAAACTGAAAGAAAACAACCCTGAAATCCTAAAATATAAAAAAAAGGTGCTATATAGCAGAAGGTTGCTCCCTTAAAACCCCATCTATCTCCCATTGAAGTAACTGGGAGTCTTTCCACTGAACTTTATTCGGAGCTGGACTGGGCCTTAAACATGTCTGTCTTCTTGAAAACGAAGTAATAAAATGGACAAGGTCAAGATTTGCCTAAATGAATACCTAAATTTGAAAATAAGATCATGTATCTAGGAACCTAAATATAAATATAGAAGCCTAACTTTAATTACCCATTTTTGAGAATTTTGGCCCAAGACTCTCTCATCAAGTCTTGTAGTCACAGATTTAGTTAAAGACATTGAATACAGTGAAGTATTTGGGGGCCTGATCCTGAATGACTGGAATCAAAGGGTATTTTGCCATTGACTTCAGTGGAAGATGGAGCAGGATCTTCTTGAGACAGAATTAATATGCAAAGGCTGTGGTACTGGAATACAGTTCCATGTATTCTAAATGGTGCTGGGAACCTCTATCCATTCACAGAATTTGTACACATACCTTACACTCTCCATTTTGAAAATCTACTTAGTCATGTCCTGGAGAATGGAAACAACAAACCAAACAGTGCTCTTATACTGAAATTTATTTTCATAGTTTGTTTAGAGAAATGGACTGAGGGCAGTGGGGCTTGTTTTCTTGCTTATGAGTTTCTCCTACTATTTATTTTCTTTTGGAATCAGAGAACGCAACCACCAACTGCAAGGTCCTGTTTGCAGGACTACTTGCAGATCTTTGTAAGAACATCTTTAAATTAATGTATACAAATGAAGAGTATTTTAAGAGAATACGGCCTGCTGATTATTCTCAACAGGAATAACATAAATAGGCATACCTGACTTTTGCTGCATGGGAAACATAACATAAATGATCACTTACTCTTTCCTATGCCTCGCCAAATGTACATAGCATTATCTAGTACATTTCTGCAATGTGACATGACAGGTAGGTTCGAAAGCTAAATGTTGGATAATGGTTAGCAAACAAAGGACATCGGGTTTTGCATTATTTCTTTAATCACTTTAACCCTTGTTCTAACAGAAAGCATAAGGCCAGAGTAATTCAGCTTCCTCTTTTGTCATTTGCCTGCCATAAATATGCACCAGTCTGCATTTCAAAAGCTGAAGGAGGCTGCAAGCTTGCTGGACATTTATCATGCTCTGTTCCCTGTTAACAAGCAAATACTTTAGTTGAATGGCCCATTAGCAATCATTGTCAAATTCAGAATGCAAGGTGCTTGGATGTGACCAGCCTGTAAATTAGAGGAGGATGCCCCCGTACTTTGCAAAATTTCAGCAAATGAAATGGATCTTTTTATATAGATTTCTAAAGATTAAACTGGAACAGAAGAAATGTTTTGAGTGCTTCAAATTCTATATATTACACAAATCTGCTCAATCCCCCTCTATGTGGTGGTGTATGTGCATATAAATATAAATACTTGTTAAACCATATTAGCTTCAGCAGCATATCTATTTTGGTTTTGGACTCTGGTTTTCTGTCGGAAATGTGTTAGACCTATCAGCTAGGCCAAAAACTGCAAATTTGAAAATGCAATTTTCAGAATTCCCCGTATCACAGAGAGTGCAGAAACCTAGAAAGTGACAAAGCCACTGCCAGCAAACAGCACTGAGTTCCATTTTCTCAAACTCACACAAGGCCCACTTAATCAAAAGAGACAATAGTTATGGTATCAGTTTTTTTTCCTGTGTCTAGACTCTCGTTTTTTTCCCCTTGCACACAAATGAACAGGCAATAAAGCAAATATTCCTTTCTGGACTGCACCTGTAGTTTGCAGCACAACAAATAACCTAACAGGCTGGTCTATGGCCTTTTTCTGTTTTTCAGATGTTTATAATGGTAAACACAATGCGAAAACAAAAGTCTTATGCTATTTACAAGGCTGTTTGGGACAAGAGGCAATGAAGGACCAGTGGAGCAGCAACAAGCAAAATCTTTTCTTACTTTTACAGCTACACAGCACTTAAAATAAATGACAACAAAAAGAGCCAAATTCTTTGCTGTCCTAACTCCACTGCAGTCAATAGAGTTAGGCCAACAGAGAATTTAGCCCAATGATTTTAAATTGCAGGGGGCCTATCTCATTCAACTGTGGATTTGAGATTGCCTTTCAGGAGTAAATACCACCTGGACTAAGCCACATCAACTTGGCTATCACTAGCTTTATTAACTAACTTGAATTAAAGCTGGATTTTTTTCTTTTATATGTTTGCAGGGTGGGAAACACAAAAATTGTACAAGAATCATCTCGCTAAGGGAAAAGGACAATGTGGAATGTTTACCTTTGCTTCTCCCATGGAGTGTGAGATTGAGACCACAGTCTGAAAGATGGCTGAAATCAAAAGGTCTCTGTTTTCTTTTCAGATAACCCCAGTCTTACCTATCGCCTCTGCTCTCTATTCCTTGCCAGCAGGTCGCTGCCTGAAGCCCAAATAGATTAAGGAAACAAACTCAAAGTGCTGCTAATCCTACAGAATGGCTGCTGCTGCTAGGCCAGGAGTTAAAAAGGAAAATCTTCCACATCCTAACAATTGCAGTGATCTGAAGTTTTAATCAGTCCAAATCTTAATAAAAAGCAGTAAATGAAATCTACCTTTACCATATTATACACTACCAATGAGCAAGAACTGAGCAGCTTTTCTTTACTGCTTTAACCATCCCAAGCCACAAGTAGGCCTTTCATACTTTCTAATCCTGGCCTCCAAGTTTTGTGCAGTTCTCACATAATACCTTACAGCCCGGAGCAAGTCCCTTAGTTTCTAACACCCCTTTCAGAGACGTGTCATTTCTAACATCAAGCTAATCTATATGTTGCCATGGCATCACCTTTTATCTGCTTTTACATCTTATGAACTGCATGGATTTACCACATTATTTTTATCTGAAAGACAGAAAATGGTGGTTTTATTGCCATACAATCAGATTACTGCTGCTAGTTTCTCTATGCCTTTTTACCATACTTCAATCAAAAGGGATCAGTTTCTTTATACTCTGCCCTTGATTTACATTACATCTGTAAAGACCTAGTCTGAGTTGTAATCCCCTTATTAACTATGACCAGGGTTGATTTGCCTAAAAATAAAAGCAAATTGTGTCAGACCTTTTCACTTTGTTTTTGATTCGGAACTACAAAATGGATTACTAAAGAAATCTTCAGAGTTCACACGGCTGGTATAGTACTGAATTTAAAATGAGAATTAAACAAGTTAAACATGGGAGCCGTGTCAACGGTTTACATTTTCCATCATGGGAGAAGGGCTGAATTGCGTATGTCTTTGTATTCTCTGGCTTTAAAGAGACAATGAAGCCACAGGAGTTTTTCCAAGCTGTTCTAACACTGTCCATTTGCCATCCTCCCTTCCTTTGCTTTTCATATACCAAAATTATTTTTTAAAACTCCCAAAGACTTAAGTCTTGGCTAGAAGTTTATAGTTCTGTGGACCTGCGTATTTTAATTAAAATATTTTAGACAGTTGAACACTCCTACTTAAGGCTCCACAACATCGCACAAAGGGTGATCTCATAAGCAAATATATGTAGATGTATGATAACTGACCTGAAAAACAGGTTTCTTTATGTCAGGAGCCAGAGAAGGCAGAGATTAGACACACATGAATAACATTTTAATCACTATTTTTCTCAGAAAGATTGCTTCTCATTTGCAATAAACAATTTTGAGTAGTAAGGTTGCTTGATACATTAAGATTAGATCCCTAAAAAAAAAAAAAAAAGTTGATTATGGCTGCTATGCAGGTACCTGAATGGCCTATTTTTGCCAATACTCCCTGTAGTCATCTTGGTATTTCAAGTAATTTCCCATTACAGGAATGTTTTGTGAGCATGAGATATACCCTATGTGCCATACTAAAGTAATGTGAGCTCATTACAATAAAATATGGGAGAAAAAAAGGGTGAAAAAAAAAAGAAAAATGTAATGATTTCAGCTTGACTTTCAGTCACTGCCTATCTAAAGACAATTACTGCACTAACCAAAGTGCTTTGCCTTAGTAAGGTTTACAGATAAGAGGCTTTAAGATAATTATTATAAATAATATAGCATTTATACTTCAACTGATCCTGTGTACAAAGGGCTGCCAAAAATCACTGAGTCAAAAATTCAGTCTTCGGATTGTTCGAGGTTTATGTTGCTAATTCACCTGAGCTAGGAGTTGGCCCTAGGTGTCCGAAATATCTAATGGGACAGAGGACACTGTACAGCGCTCTCTGCACTAGCATGCCAAGTGACAACAGCTATGTTTTGGGTAAGATTTAGAAGCATGTGTTTAAATCATTTTAACCTTCAGCTCCTGTTTCTTCAACTTGAAGCTGTAATTGTTAAGGTTAAAGAGCGCAGTCCCACGGCACAGGGATTCCCAAATAAATTCTTGTCTAGAAACAGGAGACCAAACATGTTGTGAGATATCGTTTTAGCAAGCTCTTTGTGCTTCGGTTGGCTCAGTTATCCTCTGAAACAAGGACTGTCCATTACCTACAGTTTATCATCCTGACAAAATGTGAGGAATGTGGATGTGAAAGCACTAACAATTCCACCCCTGGTGCTTTGTCCTTTTTTCTCTCTATATTAAAACCGACAAGATTAACCCAAATGCAAACTGCAGAGCATAGTTCAAGGGGCTATTCAATCAGTAGTGAATGTGCATTTGTTTACCTACAAAAATAAGAATTTCAGATACAATGAGAGGCAGAGTGGTTTATATGCTCTTGACTAGACTGTTTAAACAGGACCATCAATTGTAGTTTATTTTATCAATCTCTGACACATTGGTATTTATTCAAAGGCTGATTATGGCATATTCCACATTCATCAAGTTATCACAGATATTATTTAGCTATCATTTGTTTTCCTTAAGACAATCAGTATCAAAAATACAGCTTTTTATGGAGAGGCTTCATTGTGTTATGAAAGAAAAATGCTTTGTTAACAGGCCTACCGCATACAGCGGTAGCCTCAGACACCAGAAACACCGTTCTTGATAAGTGGATCTCTCTAATGTTTGACTAAAATCCAAAAAAATACATTCTGCGATGTAGTCCAAAGGCAGTGTTGTGCACTGTGAGATACAATTGAAGTAATACACGCAATCTATGTATCTCATTTCTCTAGGTGGAAACATGGTATATGGGGAAAATATCTCTAGGTACATGGGGAAAATATTCCCTGATTGAAAAGTGTCAAATAACAGGAGTTATGTTTTCATAATCATTTGTCATTATATTCTAAAGATCATGGCTTAATGTCTGAGAGTCTGCAAATGTCACTATGATGACACCAAGTTGAACCATTTCCCCCCAAAATGTAATGTCATAGACAATAGATTATTACTTCCCTTTTACTATCTTTTTTTGAATTACATTTGAAGATTTAGTCAAGGCAATGAAAGTGGATCTATAAAGAGAGAACTGTAATGGGGGTGGGGGCCTTGATCTTATGTTCAAAGGAGGTCAGACTAGATGATCAGAATGGTCCCTTCTGACCTTAGTATCTATGAATCTCTGTCCCAATCACCTGCTAGAAATGATGACCTCTAAAACTAAACACAAAACAAATTTAGTGTATGCTTCCCTCAGTCTACATTTATTATTCCATCCTCTATATTAAACTGACTAATAAATTCCCATTGTATTTAATTGCTGCCCTGTACAGAAGATTTATGTACTGAAACTTTCAACAGAAATATACATGCAACTTCCATAAATAAATTAGTTGTAACACCAAAGCTGGTAATTATTTATTACAGACATAGAAAGCATCTGTAATATTGCACCGTCCTCAGATCCTCCTGGCAGCAGCAGAAGGAAATTTTCTAATTTCTCAACCTAGTGTTGAGCTTGGATCCTGTGAAAGAACGACCTTTTCTATGGAGAAATTATTCAGTACCCTTCAGGCAAACCATTGTGACAAGAATTAGAAAGAAATCCTGCTCCTGAAAAGTGGAGCAATCACACCAACAGCAATATCGCTAATGCATTTGTAAGCTTCCTCAAACTACAGGCCTCCAAGTGCCCTATAAATCACTAGGCCCAGCCACTGAAAGAGACTAATTTTAATAGTGTACTTCTTCACCGTGGTGATTAAACTTCAATGAATCACTCAAGAAAACTCAATTACCTCAACGGGCAAAACCTATTTTTTTTTTAAGTGTAAATTTAAGTTGAAAAAGTAATTAGGTAGCATCATTAGAACTGCCATTAATAATGTTCAAACCTTTTTGAAATCAAATACCTTTTAGAATTAGCAAAATTGAAACTTTATTTTTATTTGCTATGATAGGCATTGAACCTTGTACTATAGTAGGGATTAAATTTGATTATTTAGGCATCAATGAAATGAAAATATCTAATTCAAGCTGTCAGTGTAAGCAAAAAAGTGAAGGTAGGCCAGGACTGGAAGAATGGCATGGAGGAAGGTCCCGTGCACAGACTGTTCCGTTTTGGAAGAGTGACCTCTACAGGAACAAACTGATCACTGGACTGTGAATACGGGGAGGGGGGCAGGGTGGGGGGTGCTCTGGTTCCTCTGCCATTGTACTAAATCTCTCTCCACAGTCACTGCAGGCCTGATAATGCAATGCAACCTGGTCTTGCCACCAATCTGTTATTTCAGGAATTCTGATGACATTTTAAAAAAGTGTCTTGTTTGTCTTATTCACAGATTTGGTGTTTAATCTTTTCTAGGTCAGAGAAAGGATTTAACTAGATAGCATCATATAAATGCAGGTCCATAGATCTAGTTTAAACTGTGGCTCTGTTAACTGGCTTTTCATCTCATATGGTACATGTGATCATTTGTCATGTAAAACTAGAAAAAACAGCGTTTGAAATGTTGCAGTTCATGATAATCATTTTCCACATTTTAATGAAAAACTACTTTGTCCTTTTAAATTTTCCTGTAAAAACTTTACAAAAGACCTTAACACACTCATAAATCTTTCCATTCTTGAAAAAAGTCAGGAGACATTTACAGTATAATAAATTATCTTCTAAAAGCGGTGGAAGATAAATGCTGAAGTTAGGATGTGATTTCTTAATAAATATTATCAGCTCCCAGATCTAATCCAAACTTGTGTCATCTGAGTCAGACTCTGGGTTTTGCTACCAATACACAGTTAGTTCCCTGATTCAGGAAATACTCCACTCTTCTTCTCTGGGCACTTTCCAATATGTCTTGTTCATCTAAGGGCACTTTTACAGATATTCACTAAATGGAGTAAATGGGAAATCCTGAATTCAGTTAATACACAAAGTCAGTATGCTGAAATTTACATTAGCAATCTTTTATGTGTCTGGTTTGTTTTTAAACACATTTAATTAATATTATACATTAAATAATATTTTTGGCATAAAACTTTCTAAACTCATTATCAAACTATCCTTCAAACTGTGCTAAAGAAAATCTTTCCATATCACAAAGCTTTTGACAGGTTTCAAAGTTTATCAAAGCCAACTTCAAATAAATGCATCAGTGGCATAAATAAAACAGGTTGGAACAATACATGTTTTAAAGCAAGAAAGGCTCTCTTTCCATCATTTTATAGCTTTTTCTTCGCCAGGATTTCTTATGCAAATAACATCCTTATTTCCAAAAGGAACAATCTCAATACACCTAAGCAAGAGACTTTCAAAGAACAGGACTATATTTTAAGATTGTGCCTTAATAATTAAATCTTGGAACACATATACTTTCTGCCTGCTCTGACTAGGGACATGAAAATGCTCTCTGATGGACAATACTCAGTACATTACTCACAAGCATGTGCCTTGCTATCATCAAGTCCACTGGCCAAATTTAGCCCTGCTGTCAGCCAGTGCAACTTCACTGAAGGCAATGGGCTGAATTTGGCCCTGCATCTCCACATGAAGAAGTTGAGCAGTAGTTCTCAGAGTGCATAAAGCAGCGCTGCTCTAGGGGAAGTGGGACCAATCTGCACTCCCTGCTTTGCTGGAGGTGAGGAGCTACAAGGGTGGGCAACGAGCCCCGCTGGCTCTGGCCTTGGCCCTGCTGGGGATCAGTATGATAAGGCTCATCTGCCCAGAGGCTCTGTACTCACTCGTGCCCTCTCCCACTGCTGAGAGAATAGTGCCCGGCAGGAATCCAACCGTTCTTACAACTCCTGTAGCCCCCAGGGGGCCCAGTCAGATTTGGCGTTAGGCGCTGTGCAACTGCAAACTCATCTGAAGCCATGGCCCCTGTCCCCATCGAGTATGCAGTCTAAAGGGGAAATCCGCTGGCCCCATTAAAGTCAAGAGCAAAACTCCCAGGAATAGCAATAGCCTTCGTTCTAGGGAGCCGCCCTCACTCTTCTGTCACCCTTGTCTCCTCCTGCCCCAGAGCCCTGGCAGGATCCTGGCACTTCTTGCTCAGGCAAAACGCCCGCTGCCTTCCAAGTCATAAAGCACCGCCTCTCCCTGGGAGCGGCCCCGGCCAGGCACTGCGGGAGCTGGCCCCCCGGCTGTGTCTCTATTTGTCCCGCAGAGAAACAGCAGCTGGACACGGTCCACCGTGACACCCGCCCCGGTGAGAGAGACGCGCCGCGCAAATCCACCCCACCACCGCCGGGGTATTTAATGGGCGGCACGATCCTGAAGTGCCCTGGGGCGTCGGAGAGTTTCTAACCCCGAGCCGCGGGAGGGCGCAGGGCGAGGGATCGCCTCGGCAGCCACGGAAGGTGGGCAAGGATCCCGTTGCCCGTGCCCTGCCTGGACTGGGCTCCGCATGTGGTGCCCGGCTAATCACAGCCAGTCCCCCAGCGGCAGCACCTCGCCCCTCGGGCTGAGAGAGCAGGCGCCGCCGGGAGCTCAGCCCCCCCGGGAGCCGACAGCGCCGAGCTCTCCACCGACTCTCCACGTCGGCCTCGCGGGCTGCCGGTGCCATTAAAACTAAGTCGGACCCCGAGGGAGGGGGAGGGACGAAGCAGAAGGAGGCAAACTTACTTGGGATTGGAGGAATTCCAATAGATCGGGTCTAAAACTATCGATCTGGCCATTGCAGTTCTGCATAAAACCATCAAAACTCCCCAGCGGTGCTTCCAAAGGGAGGAGTCTCCCCTCCTCACAGCCATGGTCGAGAGCTGCTCCAAGTCCCTTGCCCAAACCTCGCCAACTGCGGCGTGCGACTGCCCCGTAGCTGCTCAGCGGGGCGGGTGGACGCTCGCTCCCCCCCCCCCCCCCACGAGACAGACTGGCCAGAAACAAACCAACAACGAGACGAGCGACGAAGCCCTCGCTGAGAACTGCGAGCAGCGTTACTGAGTCATCTGTGCCCCGGGCATGTCGCAAATTCTCCTGCGAGGTAAGACTCCAGCCACCTCCGAAGTAACGACGCCGCCACCAGTGCAAACGCCTCAGTCCTCCCTGCTCTTCGGGGGCTCCCGGCTGGCTTGCAGGACGCCACTCAAACTGCCAACTCCGCTTTGGATCCAGTGCGCCAGCCACGGGCACGGCGCCTGGGGATGGCGTAAAAGAAAAACCGAGCCGAAGTGGAGATGGGGGCGATTAAAGGGGAGACGGGCCGGAGGATCCCCCTGGGTCTCTGGTTGCGCTCCCTGGTCCCCGCCGCGCGCAATCCGTGCGGCCACCGGCCCGGGCTGTGCAGGGACGGCGAAGGGAAGCGTCGCTCTATAAATCCACTTCGAGTATCAGCTCCCGGGGCCCCTGGAAGGCGCATCCGCAGGGTTCCGCGTCCATTCCCGGCGCGGGGGTGCTGTCCCCGGGGTGTGCAGAGATGGGGGGGGGCCCCCCCCTCGGACTCCTCGCGTCAAAATCTCCCCTCTTCTCGCTTCTTCCGCTCGAGATCTGCGGTGCCGGGTGGCGAGCGGGCAGCCCCGGGGAGCGAGAGGCAGGCGCCCCTGGGCTTGGAGTGCCCAGGCTGCTGCTGCTGCTGCTGCTGCTGCTGAGTAGGCGGCTTGTGCGCGTGTGAGACAGAGAGAGGCAGGGGAGAAAGAGGCGGACGAGCTGCAGCCTTTCCCTCCCCTGCTCCTTCAGGCTCCAAGTCGCTGCTGCTGCTGCTGCTGCTGCTGCTGCTGCTGCTGCCGCCGCCGCCGCCGCCGCCGCCGCCGCTTGGAGTCTTCACTGAACCGCTCCTAGCGTGCTGCCATAGCAATATAAACTCAGCCCATCCTCCCCTTCAGCCCGCGCTCATAGGGCTCCGGAGGAGCGGAGGCTCTGGTTGGATGTCGCGTGTGTCACTTACACACCTCAGCCCTCGACAGTCTGCCTTCGGGTGGGGCCTTGTGTGTGACAGGTGATCCCCTGATATTAGCCTACCTTGCTTGTCACCATGGAAGGTTTTCCTCCTTTCCCCCCCCCCTGCTGCTGGTGATGGCTTATCTTAAGTGATCACTCTCCTTACAGTGTGTATGATAAACCCATTGTTTCATGTTCTCTGTGTGTGTGTATATAAATCTCTCCTCTGTTTTTTCCACCAAATGCATCCGATGAAGTGAGCTGTAGCTCACGAAAGCTTATGCTCTAATAAATTTGTTAGTCTCTAAGGTGCCACAAGTACTCCTTTTCTTTTTAGGTGATCCCCTGGAAACACGATAATCTAATCTTACTGTTAATAACATGAACAATAATTTAAAAAAAAAAAACACACCATCGCTACGGTCATGATCCGAATAATACAATGCAGGATGAGACTCCAACCACGGGTAAACACCTTTCCATCCGATTTTAGCGTTAACTAGAGCAATTCAAAAAAAAAACAAAAAACCCAAAACCTTTTACACATCTTGTCATAAAGGCTCAAGTAATGTTTGTGGCTGCGAGGTACTGCCAATGTTATGCATGGGATAAAAAAAGGATCAAAGTGAAGTTTATCCCTCTCTGCATCCAACCTGTACTAGCGAAGTAATTATATTTCCCTGTTTGCAGGTCGTGCTTCCTGACTTTAATTACGTCTCACTGGGAGAATCGCTATTATGTAACTTCACGACAAGTTTATCATATGAAGCCACATATAATGTATACTTTAATAATAGAGATCATGAGATAAAGCTCTCCGACCTACCGGACCCTTCCCCCCACATTTTTGTATTTTCAGTCAGTATTTTTCTCTCCATCTTGTCACGTTGACTCTGGCTGTCAGCATTTCCCACGGGGTCTCTTAATTACAGTTTTCAAAGTTTATTTTGTTACAAAACAATTAGCCACGGACAGTCCTAAATAAACAGGATTTGGAAATGCAAAGCCACTTCAAAGAGATGTGGAGCCTGAATTTGCAACAGATAATTAGAGACTCTCAACTCGGGTGTGAATTTTCTCGCCCTTCCCTGTCTATCACTCAGTGCCACTTCCTTCACGTCTACATATTTGTTAGGATGAGGGTTGTTCGGTCAATACTCCTCTCCAGATCCTGAGAATCAAAACAGCACCGAGCAACTTTTTGCAACGAAGCAAGAAATGGCAAATTAGAGTCAACACTGGTTGTCTCCTTGGGGTCAGACTCTCCCAAAGCTCCCTTTACACAGGGCTCAAAAAGAACAAATCCGATCGAAAGCGGAAAGTGGAAAGAGGCATAAAAAGTAAAAACGGAGTAGGTGGCTGGGGAAGCCTTCGAGAGCGAGCGTCTGCGCTCTGATCATTTCTCGCAGCCCTGGAGAGAGAATCGGAACTTGCAGGTCTCAGACGCCCTTGTACATTTCCACAGAGCCACAGCGCCCACTAGCGGCCATTTGGTCACGGCTTCACTATGAAGCCAAAGGAGTCCACAGGGGTCTAATCCCGTTCCTGTGACTCCTTTCCTTTTCTCCCTAAAACCTACATCTATTTCTCCCCCGAATATAATAACAATACTAATGCGGCGCATCTGTTAGGAATTATTTTTGGAGTGGAGGTTTGGCGGAGGACTAGCAGTTCAGAATGATGGTGATCCCAAGACTAAATAATAATTATAAGTAAATCATGCACGGTTTTTAAAAATTATGTAGGTTGCTAAATCTCTTGAAATAGGAGTTGTATCCCCCAAAATCGACAAAGTAAATAAAAGTCAGATCCCCTGTGAACTACGCTGTTCTTTTCCTCTCTTGAAACATAATAATTTCCCCCACCGTTTAATTAAATGGCATAAATAGGTGAACGAGCCAATTCTGACTAATTTTATTCCACAAGAAAATATTTTTTTAAAATCAGTATAGTTCATTCTGTTTGCACTGAAATAGGAAAAAGATCTTATAAAGAAAACCAGCTGCTATTTTAATTTGATTCCTTTATTCTTTTTGGACAAAGTGGCTACGATTCCACTTTTTACCAAATTTGTGATTTAGGCTTCACAGACATGTCTGGCACAGATCACTTAAGCCGTTAACAACACAAGGAGAAGGAGAAGGAGGTTAAAGGCGCTTTTGGTGCCTCGTGGGTTGTGTGAATTGCATATGGTAGTTCTCTAATGAAATCGACAACTCAAAGAAGAGGGAAAATCAGTTTGTCTTTCACACAAAACATCCAATATATCTTAAGTATGCTATTAATTAAATTTAACCTGCACTGTTGTCAGAATTGCAGATTCGGCGCCGCAATTAGGTAGAAAAGGATCCGAGTCCCAGGATGACAAATTTATTAGAGCATAAGCTTTCGTGAGCTACAGCTCACTTCATTAGCTCAGGAAAGCTTATGCTCTAATAAATTTGTTAGTCTCTAAGGTGCCACAGGTACTCCTTTTCTTTTTGCGAATACAGACTAACACGGCTGCTACTCTGAGTCCCAGGATGGGATCCGATTCCTAACACACAAGTGGGAGACAGAGTTTCTGTGTTATTCAGATGGAGGGGCAGCAACCAAAAAGCAACCCTCGTCAGTCGGGGTGTGTGTCTGGGGGGGGGGGTGTGAGGGTGTTTAATTAATTTTTTTTAAAGAAATGGTGTGATTTGTATCCCTTCGTGAGCCAATATAAACAGTGAGTTTGATCAATGCTTCTAGCAACAGAGAAGTGTAAAGTAGATCAAACTCTCTATTTTGTTACGTTTCTACTTTTGTTTGGTTTGAAGCAAAAGGTTAGGGAGTGGTGGTCTGTAAAAGCTGTGAGTAAACGGTGACCTCTAACTCTCCGTATCCTTGTTTGAAGTAAACCAGAGGAAATGAAGAGCTCGGCATTGTCTGAAAATATCCCTCAGCAGCTAAAAATACAACTTGCAAAACATTATACTTGGGGTTTCCAGAGGTTAATCATGTTTCTACGCAAAGAATAAAATGGTTTTATCTAGTCTTCAAAACAACAACAAAACATACCTTATTTTAAAAAAAAAAACCAGACAAACCTGCCTTTGTATAACTAAGCATGGCATGATACTCACTTACAGTATTGTTATGAAACAACATGTACAGCAATAATTTGACGTACAAAAAAGTAATGCGCTGGATGATGTATGTATTCATTAGCCATTTTTAAAAGCATCACCAATAACTTTGTGGATTGTTTCCCTACTGGCGATTTAAAATGAGTTGACAGTAGCGTTATTTTCCTTTCAGCAGCGAGGTGTAATTTTCCAAGTCTGAGAGGCTACGTTGTCCAGAAGTGATATTCAGTGCGAGCGGGTGACAGCCGGGTGGGACAGTCACAGTGGCTGCAGTGTGTTTTGTAGCAGGGCAGGAAACCTTCCGAGCTGTCCCCCAGCCTGTTCCCCCAGCTCCAGTCCCCTGCTTGCTCAACGCTGTTTACTCCTGTAGAACTCAACGCTTCGCGGGATCGGGCCCTAGCGTTTCTGGTGTACCTCCGTCCAAACCAGAAATCGCAAAGGAAACGTAAGATTTTGTGAAGGCTGCAAAACTTGCCCTAGCAATCGCTTTCTTAGCCCCAGGAATCGCTTCTTTAAGGAACCTTTTTCTAACAAATCAAAAGATCGGGAAGTTTGTGACCGGGCTATATATCCAGGGCTTCGCATTTCATCGACAACATCGTTTCCCCACTGTCTAAATTCTGGAGACCAAGGCTCGATCTCCCGCGGATGATTGTGATATGGTTTGGGGGCACGATCCTGAGCGTCTAGCATAGACCTAGTTCCCGTTTTCGGGGTGTGTGTGTGCGGGGGGGGGAGGTTTGCGTGAGCAAAGGAGGAGAGGATCGGCCCCATTAGTTGGTGCAGAAAATGATACAATGAAGAGAAGCTGCTACATGTGTCTAGCTTGCGTAAAAAGCAAACAAAAATAGAACGATAGGATTTGCGCGCTGGAAAACTTGATGTCCCTCTTTCATTCCAACCGCAGAGCAGAAACCAGAGATTTGTCTCTGAATAATTCGGTTGTTGTTTTTTTTTTCAGATCCTGGAATTACACAAATATTGGCTCTCATTCTATCCTCCCTGCAACCTTTAACAAAATTCATTTAGGGAAATAGAAGCAGGATCGGCCCCCAATTCATTAATCCCTTTTAAGCATCAAGTTAAGGGGGGGAATCAAAATATTTTTAAGTGCAAACCCTCACCCTCATTGGTCAGTACCTTGAAAATTCGCCAAAGATAGAACACAATAGCCACAATGAATACTACATTTAATAGTGATAGACAAATGATGGACAATTGATGCTTACTGCTTTTAAACAGATTATTTATTGTTTGTGTAAGGCCAACTGAGTTGGGCACTAGAAGGAGATCCTAAAACTCTGACCACTACCATCACTCAAAATTTAACAAGATGTATTTTCCATGTCTGTGACACAGTGAATATAGACCTGAACTATTATATTAATCTGCCCTTTCCCTGTCTGTTTTGTAACTGAGAGCAATTGTGGTTCTCTGTTTTTTCAGAAAATGCTCCTCTCCTCCTAAGTGCCACCACTGACAGAATGCACGCTGTAAAACATAGCAGTGTGCAGTTTGGCCCATGCTTTTTGGCTCTCTGTTTGAATTATTTTTATACTGACTCTTCTTAGCTCAGGTACTGACCCCCAAAGGAAATTTAAAAAAAAAAAAACCCAAACATAAATAATTCTTCTCTGAAGTCTCCAGTTGGGGACAGAGGGCAAAGAACCAGGGAGCAAAGTTAATCTGTTTCAGTGGCCTTTTAAAAGGGTGTATGTCTACTCACACAGAACCGATCACTGAGCCAGTATAACCTTTGGTCGTTCCAGGCAGATAGGAGTCATTTGGATATCCACTATGGCGATATTAAAAAGAGGTTCTGCTCTCTTCTCTCCGCTGCCATGAAAATTAAGCCCTCAATTAAGCCACGAAAACATATAAAGAAAAAACAAATCCAACAGACTGTCTTTGGTTGGGTGATACAAACATGAAAATATACACACACACATACACAGAGAGAGGCCTGGAAAGTTGGGAGAAAAGCAACTCCAGTTTCTGTAGCTGCACAATCTCAGGGCTGGGCACTTTCCCCTCTTCCTTGCCCTCTCTGTCATGGATAAATGCAGCCTCCACTCTTACTTGTAAAAGAATTGCCAGAGCATACAAATTGGAGTGTATGTTTCCTATTTGGTTTGAATTTCTCCACTGTGCTGTAAGGGCCCCATCCTGTTCCCATTAAAGAGAGTGACAAAACACCCAGGGAGTCCCAATAGTGCAAGATTAGGCCCTCACCAGAGACAGCCAATTGTTTTCCTCTTCCAAAGGGACAAAGGACAGAGCATGGTATAGTGACCATGCTACAGTCCACACCTCCCTCAGTGGTTTTAAATGGTTAAAACATAATTTGTGTAAGTGGGGACTAAAAGCAGCAGCCCCCATGAGGTAAGTTAAAGGATGGTTTATCATAAGTGTGAAAGAAATCTCACTGATTTTGAAAAAGTTGTTGGAATCAATGGCTAGGGTAGCAGCGCTGTTTATTCCGCCCTCTCTATTTATGCCTGGTGGTTTGTTTGTTTTTTTTAAAAAAAAAACCCAAAACAAAAACAAAGATCCAACAGTCATTTCCTGAAAAGCAGGAGTAGCCAGGCAGGCACAGAGAGATTGCTGGAGAGCGCACAGCCTCTAATAGTGAGAAACAACTGCTTCCACATTCTTAGTGAAGATAGTAGTAGAGCATGTGAAATAGCATAGGGAAAAAAGCAGGTGGTAATCTTTAGTGCAAGTGCGTATGTGAGGGGGAAGAAATGGGAGATGAGTGAGGGTAGTTTTCCCTTTTTTCAGGAAGCAAGCAGGGATCTGATTCCAGTATTAAATGCCTTGAGGTGTAGTGAGACTCCCTTTGTTATGTGGGTGTGTAGGGCTTTGGTCTGTTGCTTAGATAGCTCACAGGCCAAATTGTCTCTGCAGGCTTCAGGGGCAGCAGTTCTTCAGTCCACTTCATAGCAAAAGTCAGTTTTCATCAGATTAATGAATGTGGTATGGTTAAAGGGTGGTTTATTGTACCTGCAAAAGAGCCTCTTCTGATTTTGAAAAAGTTGTTTGCGTCTATGGCTAGGGTAGCAGCTCTAGTTTATTCTACCCTATTTACTCCTTAAAAAAAAAAAATATCCAACAGACACGTCCTGAAAAGCAGGGGCACCGCAGACAAAGGCCATCTTTATCATTAGATGAAAAATGTATGGTACACACTGCCTTTGTGCAGGTGGACACAAGGATGTCCCACTCCTATCAAATATTCAGTAAGCAAATATGTTCAAAACAAAGGCTGAAGTGGCTTAAAAACCAGGGATCAATCAGCACCCCTTCTCCACTATATGAGAAATAACCCCCCAAAATGAAGTAATAAAGTCAACGGGAGCTGTAGGTCATAATCGTGACTTCAACACAGTTCAGTGTAACAAATGCAATAGTTCCCTGAACTTTTTACTAAGCATACCCACCAACTCCATGGTCTTCTTTTGCAAGGCACCCAGAGTTCAAATTAAGGGGGGTGGGGGGAGGTGGAGCGGGAGGGAAGGGACAAAACCATAGGCAAGTGTCCTCTTTCACCAGCGCAGATGTCTTTTCCTTGCCCTGCTGAGATGGTACTGACCACTTATAGCAGCACCCTCACCCTTGTCACCCTAATCCCAGCCAAGTGCTAGGAGACCCTGGGAAGTAAAGAGCAAGCCTGCCCCTCTCATCCTGCACTAACGGCTCCAGTTCATTGCAATGTGGAGTGTGGGGTTACAGCACTGCTCAGGTTTGGCCTCGCCACCCATCCCTCATGCCAGAGTGGGCCAAACCTGAGTGGTGCTGCAGCCCCACGTGCCAGGGTGCAATGCAGAATGGGGAAACCAGGACAGAAACCATCACTGGAAGAGTTATGGGGCTGGTTCACTCTCCAGGCCCTTCCCGGCCTCCCTTCTGAACCATGCTTGCAACCTATCTACAACCTTCCCACAACCTTCCCATGACCCATCCTTTGGGGGAAAACTGACAGACTAACTATCTGATCAGCTTAATTGTTGCCTGAAGTGTTAAGGAATTTGTATATGTAACAAATACTTGTAACTGTCCACAGGTACAAATATCAGGGAGTGGGGTGGAGGCTTCAGTCATTTCTTGTGATAGGATGTCAAACATCAAATAGCAGTGGAAGAACTTTGAGTCTTCACTATTGCCCTCAGGGTTGCAATTCTTTTAGTGGCAAGAGATAAAATAAATATATATAAAAAAAGATTATTCCCACTCTCCCCTTCACAACTCTAAGTCATCACAAACAACTGACAAAAGTTTTTTTTGGGAGGCAGGGGGAATTAAGCACACATGAATCTCTCCCTATACAAAATTTATAAAAGCCTAGCTGGTAAGCAGAAATATCTGAAGTTAATGTAGTTATGACAATTACACATCAGCTGAGGATCTGCTTCTAGGAAGAATACAAATACACAAGTGCAACATATAGTAGGATGTGAAACCTTTTTGGGGGGGGGGGGGGGGGCGGGAGAGAATGGAATAACTGTCGGAGGAAGGATGACTTAAAAATTATGATCTGAGAAAGCCACTTATACTGCACACCTAAGACAACCAAGATTTGATATATTGTATTGGTGCCATTATTTAACCAAATAAAATAATTAATGAAATGTGAAATGATTAACAGTTGCTATCATTTCTAGACAAAAAATATTACAACTGCAAATTTGCTTTAGGGCAGCTTTAGTTTCTTGCATTCAGAACAGGAGAGGAAACAAAATACATAGGTCTGTTTAAGTATTGATTTTTTAATAGCTTGTTTCTCATATAGGGAACAAGGGGAAGTTTTATATTTTAGAAATACAGGTATCAGTTGAGTTTTTAAATAAAGCCTGATGCTTGCTACAGGTCATGTACATTGTTTGGCTTCAGTTTGTGTGTTTACTCATTAAGCAACACTTTCTGTAACAATTTATAAAGACAAATTTAAGTACAAGTACTGTTGTAGGTATTTTATATCTTCATGCTTATTGTAGCACTCAGGGCAAAGCACAAAGTGTCAATCTGCGCCCAACTCCAAGTTCCAGACAAAGACTGCTGCATACTGTTACAGTGACACATTCAACCTGCTACATTTTATTTATCAAACCCACAGAAACAGATCTGGTGAAGTATCAGGAATTCTTTCCCTCTTATTCCGGAAAAATCTTCAAATGTTTTGTCAACAATTATCTTTCATTTTAAAGTATTCACTATAGATGTTGTAATATCAATAGGAAAATGGAATCTTAGAACTGGACACTACAGTAGCTGAAGTTTCAGCAGAAGAGTTACAAACAAAAGGGGATTTTATATATAGCTTTCAATCTGTGTTTTCATTTGTCAGAATAAAACCCGTATATAAATGGTTAACATTCAGGATGCTGCACATGAACAGTTGCTTTGTGCCTAAAACAATGTATTTAAACAGAACTTCACTTTTTGCTTTCCATTACCTCGCAAGTGTGCTTGCCCTTCAATTTAAAAATAAATATATATAGGGTTTATTTTCCCCTTCCTAAATCTATCGGATCCAATATATATGGCGATGACCCTAAATTATACAACATGCTATATAATGAAGCAAACTCAAGGGGATTAGCTACTGAAGTACTTTTCTGGGTTCAGTAAGCTAAACAAGCCAAAATAAATCTCTGTCAGAATAAAACCAACATGAGAATAGCAATAACAATTAAAAAAAATATTAAAAACTGTGGGTTTTTTAACTGTCTGTGTAATCCTTGCATTAGAGGTAGGAAAAGCAATAACTTTTTTGAAGTGAACTTAAAAAAATACTGCTGTATTTTTGAATTTAGGAAAGTGAACTGTCACTCTTACTGTAGTTATACAAGTGTACTAAAAAAATTTACTTAAACATATGAATTTAAGACTTTACTTTATTCAGCAAATTGGTTTATTTACACAATGGGGAATGCTGGTTGAATTTTGTCAGTGTAATAAAAACAATCTAAGAGACAATACTGAACTCTCAATCTTTCTATATATTCATAGCAGAATTGACCGTTTCCTTACCTGTATCGGGAACATCAAGTGCAACAGTGGGACAGTATCATAGGACACTGATTTAACAATAAACCACAGAGGTCCAGTACTACTTTGGGAATTTACTGATGCATGTACTAACTTTTTTTTGTTATTAAAAGTCAGAAAAACCAGCATGAAATTTGGTCTAATATCAGAGTATAACTCTGAGATCAGCGGGTCAGTAAAAACCTTATCAGATCATACACAATTTATAAAGTGACCTGATCTGCTTCAAACCACTATTACAGAAACAAAATGGATGAGAACAGATTACTCTCTAAAAGGCAACAGTGATCTGATAAGGATTTAACTTAATGGAAGTTAAAAAAAAATATTAAGAATTGCAGAGCACAGCCCCTATTAGAACAAGCTAACTTTCCAGACTTCCAAAAAACAACCCCCCCCCCAAAAAAAGAGAAAAGTGAAAAAAAACCACTTCAACATGAAGCTACCATACAAAGTTTTTCTGTTTCGTTTTTCTTTTTAAGAGTTCAGAGTTCCAATTTAATCCTGGCTCTTTAGTGAGAAGGACAGTTTCGGCCTAGACTTTCCCTTGCCCAGGATCATTTTTTGCTCTTCCTTTTGCTGACGTTGCCTCTCTTGTTCTAGTTTCATCCTCTCCTCATGAATCTTTCTTTGTTCTTCAACAATTTTCAATTGTTCTTCAGCCTGTATACAAAACCAGAAGAATTTAGAATACATAATATTTTGCAGTCCCCATAGTAGTGATTTCTTAATCTCTATTTTACATCTATTCAGCAAACACAGGGCCCAATTCTGCAAATTTAGACACTAACTACTCATGTTACAAGTTCCACTGGCTTCACAGAAGTAAAGTTTTGCACATGCATCAACATTTTAGGGATCAGGCTCTTAAATGCATATCAAAATCTCATACATCAATATAGTTCTTTCCATTTTCAACACACTTTACAAATACTATCTGTATATATTTATATGCATTAAAATTTTAAATATAACATTGTTCCTGTTTTCATTATTGGGGAAATCAATTAATAAAAAAGAATATTCTCCACTACTTCTTGTTTGTGTTGGATAACTTAAAGGGGCACTATCAATATAGAGCAAAACACTGCCAAGTTTTCATCCGATTTCTTTCTCAACCTATTACAAAATTACCATTTAGGCTCAAATAGTGCAAGAACTTATGCAGTAAGCTTAATGGAATGACTCAGGCATAAAGTGACTTGTGTCTATTTGCACTATCAGGACATAATTACTAAAGAAGGAAAGATTAGCGGAAGAACTTCTGTATTTTTAAGTTTTTATTTTGTTAATTTAATAGTATTTAGCATATAGTTAGTTTAAATAATTTCTTCTGTTTGTATAGTTGTTTTTCCATAAAGTGATAGGAATAAAAATGTACTTGTAAAACCACAAAAACTGACAGTGAGATTTTAAAGCAGGTGTAACTCCAGAAACCAATTTTAACAAAGGCCTTATTTACACAAGAAAGCTGCCTTGGTTTAATTAAACATGTGATTTTAAACAATTTAGTTAAACTGGTGCAAATCTCTGTGACCAAACTTATTTTAGATTATTTTGAACTGATCAACCAAAATAAACCACTCAAACTAAAATGACAGCATCCACACAGGGATGCACTGATTTAACTAAACTGTTTTAAAACCTCTTGATTTACTTTAAACGAGTGCAACTATCATATACAGAAGTCTGAAGTGTATGTGCTGACAAAGTCTTCACCACCCACTGCACAATGGAATTTTGCTTGTGTCAAACATGTTTATACCTGTTCTGTTACACTAGGAACACTAGTCAAAGCCTGGTCAACAGTCAAAACCTGAAAGGATACATTGGGAGCTGGAAAGAGACTGTTTGCCATCAAAGTCAATGGAAGCATTCACATTGACTTCAATGGGGGTAGGATTAGATGTAAATAAATAAATAAATAAATAAATCTTATCTAGCACATCAGGCAATAGGATTTGAACAGGTCTACATTAATGTAAACTTCATTTCTACCTACCAGTTTAGCTTGTGCTTCTGCAATTTTTCGATTATTCTCTTCTAATATTCGCTCTAGTTCCTCACGTTTTGCACGCTCTTCCTCCTAAAGGGGAGGACAGGGTAAGATGTTAGAAAAGTAAAATACTCATTATGTGTCTTCACTAATCTTCCTCAGAATTCTTTTGTGAACTGACTTACGGGGCAGCTTTACAGCCACCTATTTTGTCTCAACAGTAAATTGTGCAGCCACTAACATTGGTCTCTAGTACTAAATTTAAATCATCCCTCCCAGTCCAAACAGCAACAAACTAAACCCTCCCTAATCATAGATTCCTGACAATTTATTACTAATATTTTAATACCACACAAATGAACAAGGACAACTACAAAAACTGGATAGTATTTACCAAATTAAAAAAGTAATATATAAAATATAAATAAAGTGAATAGTTTGTCTCACCAATTAAGTATACCTACGTATTCTTTACCTATACTCCTTTAATCAGCATTAAAAGTTGAATATTTACTGTCTTGTCCAGTGTCCTGCAGAGTGTGCTCCTCGGCTGCCATACGCGCCAGCTTCCTCTTTAAAATGATTTGTACTGTTAGCTTGGCAATACCTGCATCAGCAGCTCAACCATTTATAAAGAAACAACATACAAGGAAGGCTGAGCTGAGGAATGCAGATGTTTATGATAAGAAGGAACAAAAATATGTAAATCATTCCTAAGGCAAACAATTAATAAGAAAAATACATTTACTGTTAGTGAAAAATACAAATGGTAATCCATACTTCATGGAACTAAGGGCTTCTTTCGTGGGGAAAATGGACGTAACATTCAATATTTTGACAATTTTAAGACAGCTTAAACTGTCATCTACAGTTTGAACTGGAATTCAGGAGTCCAGGAAAGGCATGATGAGCAAATAGAGCCTTATAAATTGCTGTTTCCTTGGTGAATTTAATAAAACTTTGTTATGCAAAACATAAATATGAAGAGTGCGGGAAGGTTTTTGAGGTGCTTCAGTTCACATAAATATCCAAATTATTTTAATATTTGGAAGATTTAAAATCAGCCAGAGGTTTGTGTCTGTGTAAAAAAAAAAAGTTAATATGAAACAAAACAAGCATATGAAGAGAAAACTTCTTACGATGACTAGTAATCAGCTACTATATAGCATGCTTTGCTCCAGGAATTGAAATATATTTTACATAGAAAAGCACTGATGGAACTACTCCGCATCAAACTTAATTTATGGTTTTTAAAAACCTTTTTGTGAATAATGCATCCATTTAGTTAACTGAAATCCACTATATACAAATTTCAGCAAACTTGTATGTATCTAAAGTCAAAATGCATTTCTCTTGAAGTTGAACTTTGAATTGCACACATGTGAAATTCTGCGTAACTTAAGTCTCAACAAAAGAGCTTTTATTTCAAAGATATTATATTGTCAGACAAACAGTTGACATTTAGCTTGAAGGGGAAAGCATCATTATTAATGGCTTTCCCGTTGTAAAATAATCAAGTTATTCATTTAGATCAACAAGTAAAAGAAGTACGGAGCGAGAGAGTTACTGGACACTCAGTGCTATTTAGTTGAATTTTCTTTAAGGGTTTAAAAGTTTGACTTTAAATTTTTGGATCCTGGAGTGATTAGTGTAGATAAGCATCAAAGCCTTAGTAGCAAATTACTGCCTCACAGAAAGACGTTTTTCAGTTTTTCCTCCAGCTGCTGATAAAACAAGTCACATGTTTAGCTTGACTTCAGACAAGGATAACCTGCTCCTTAATAAATTCTAGAGGGAAAAAAAGGAGTTAGTAGTTATTGAAAAATGGATATAATGATTTGGACACAAGTCCTTGGTGAAGACGGTGGCTGGGCTTATGTTCAAAATACAGGAATTAGTCCAAAAAGAATGTTTATTTTAAAAGGGAGAACAGTAAGAAAACCTAGTTAAAGACAGGTACTGCAGCTCAGTGCTGGACCCTGCTCTTTTCCTGACTGAAGGCAAAAAGCCTCTTACAGTCTAGGTAAATAAAATGAAACAAATGAAGGATACACTTTATAAATTTTAACCCTTTCCCCCCAAATAAGAAAGGATTGTGGATAAATCCTGCAGCCATGGCAAAAGTTTCAAACAATTCTCAAATATGTAGGTCAGTTCCATTAAAATTCAAGTATCCTTGTACAGGTTTTAGGAGAATAACTGTTTTAAGTATCAGTGAGCTCCTCTGAATAGGCTAGAAATTAAGTTTCGCAGCAATGCAAGTTTACACGAGAAGGGAATTAGATTTGCTGTATTCCATCTCTTTCTGAACCGAACAGGAGGCGCAACCAGACACTGAAAGTTTTGCCATGGACTGTCTCTACTTTCCAAACGACCGAGCGTTACCTCTCTGGCTTTTTGTGCCGCAAGTTCAGCTTGTCGCTGTCGCTCGAGTTCTTCGAGCAACTGTTTTTCCATGATGCGCTTAGCCTCCTCCACCCTGCGGAGAACCTCTCGCTCAATCTCATCCTTCCGTTTCTCCAGCTCTTCCTCTACGCGCTTAGCCACAAGCTCTTCCACTCTTCGGGCTGTCTCTTCCTCTATGAGTTTCTCTTCAATTTCTTGTTGGCGTCTAGAAAAAGAGACATGAAAATAATAATTTAATTAGTTATTTCAATAATGGAATTTAAATAAAACTCTGAATTTACAGATTGACATAGAAGATTATGATTGGTATTATATATTTAAATGTTTTCCTTTATTCTTTGTTCACACACCACCCATACAAAAAATTTGCTTTACATTTAGGAGAAAGCGAGTAAGATGATGACTACAAAAGCCATAGCAACATACCATATTTCACACATCTTAAAATGTTATATTTAACAAAATAGCATTTTGAGTAGGATGTGATACAGCAAATGGATTATTTTGACTCTGAACATTACTTAAAACACAGTAATGTTGAAACGTAGCTATCAGCTAAAGTACCCATCCCCCTTTCAAAATTCAGAACATTTTAGGTTCTGTGTTACATGAAGTAATAAAACACTGCCCTAAGACCTCTACCTCAAAGGCACCAAACTGGTCTCTAACTAAAATAGAAAGCAGAGACAATAAAATTTGTAATTTGAATATTCCTAACAAAAGCTCCAGGTGTTGTTGTAATCTAGATCTCCAATAATTTACCTTATCACATATCAAATATTGCAGATCTACTTAATTTTTTTATGATGGTATTGAGTGTCAAGCATAATTGTACAAAAGCAAAGAATATCAATTCGGAGTTCTAAATAAAGCATAGCTTTTGTGTTCTGCGTTTTTATAAAGGATTTTTTTTTTCTAAAGAGTGGGTTTTTTTGTTTTTTAGTAAGATGCTAATTTTTTTTATAAAAGGTTAACATCAAATATGATAGGATGCAAAATGTTATATTCACTTAACTTTAACCCCCTTCACATTTTTCACTCAACAATAAAATATTGGGTTAGATCCTATAAACACTGAATACCTGCTGTAGTGCTTGCTACCATGAAGATGAAAAAGCTCCTCATGACAGCAAGCACTATGCACACTAGTGAGAATTTGCAGGATCGGGCCCGTACGTGAATTAAATATTCAAATACTAACAGGATGTTCATTTTATAAAAAAAATAATATTCTACAGCTATTCCTTAAATGGTGTTCACTTTTCAGGATTACTGTACTGTATTATTTTTACATTCACAATCGACTTTTGAAATGTAAGCACACTAGTGAAGTACTGATTACAGTATGTTTAAAAGAGATGCATCTTAATTTGTCAGTCAGGACCAATAATCTATGCTTTACAATATAAGACCTAAACTAGAATAGTTTCTGGTCACTTTCTTGTTAAAGTAAGAGTTTCAGACCTTATTCACTCAATTATAAGTATATTTTTAGTATGGACACACTTTCAATTATTCATACATTTTCAGAAAAATGATATAATTTGACAGATTTTGAATTTCCTAATGGGGATTTTACAAAATAGTAAGACAACACAGATCCTAAAGGGACTGAATTGACTATCTAAATAACGTATTTGAAACACCTAGGGTCTCCTTTAACCCTAACCCCCAGTAGAGTAAATTTAGTCTTTCATTCTACTGATGTAGATGTGGGCTCTTTCTGATGAAACCTTAAACCAAAGTTCTCTGCTATAAGTGGATATAAAATATTCCATGGCCCATTATCTCACCCCACTGTTGTGCAGTGTATTTGTCGCCCACTGAACTTTCATTCCAGAAATAACTACAAGGTTCTTGTAGGCATATTTGCTAAAGTGTTTTCAAAACCTTCAGAATAAGGATAGAATCTAAAACAACATTATATTACTCAGTAGGCTGTAATTGTGCTGTAAAATTTGCTTCAAGTTAAGCCTTGGTATATATCAGGTACCGATCTATACAAATCCATATTTATTGTTGCTCTCTTAATCAAATATTTGAACACGAGAAGTTAAATCCACATGAAAAGAATTATTTTTGAATTAAAGCAAATATTTCAGGCAAATCAACACACGTGCACTGCTCACTTTAAAAAATAATGTAAGTAAATTATATTGTTCTCAAATTAGCATTGCACTGTGCAGGTCTCACCTACTTCTACTCCTGGAAAAAAAATTCAGAATTCATAAAATTAGGAGCAGCACTTGCATATCTTTCCATACTTATGGACAATTATTACATAACACACCCCCACTCTAACAAAAGTTAGTGTTCCAGAAAATGTGATCAAAAACTACACTAAAAAAGCTGTGACCAAAAACATGACTACACGGGAATTTATTCTCAAAAGATTTAAGTTCTGTATTAGACCACCATCCTAACATCTACATTTGAAGATTTAACTCTAAGTCAATGCTGTAGATTCTCAATAAATACAGGATGAAGCTTAAATATGGTGGTGTAGTTTCTATCTATAAGAAGGTATTTTCTGTAACATGTGTATAAAATACTTCCTATACAGAGGTAAAATTAGCATCTTCCTCTAACATGCAACATTTTCAGAAACACCAGAAAGTCAAAGCATATTTGTGTCAGATTTTTCGGAGTAAGTTATGAGATGCATAGAGAGTATGGTAGGAGTTTTATGAGAGCTGCAAGAAGGAAAGTGCTTATGATTCAGTGGCTTTGCTACATAAAAGTTTTCATAGTAATTTATTTGTAGACCTTGAAATTAAGCATCACTGCAAAGAACAGAAAACAGTGTAAAGCACAGAGGTCTCTTACATCTCAGGACAGACGTTCTGTACAGATTCAGAAGACAGACATCTACAGACATTGAAAATGGCTATAGCTAGGCAATTTGGTAAGTGACATATAAGCCAGTATGAAATATGAAGTAATTGATTCAACTAGTGGAGCACGAAGTTTAAATTTAATATAGTTTGCCACATTAACAAAGCCCAAATGGAATACTATACCCCCTTCCTCCCGCAAAAACCCAACTCCCTCTGCTCAAAAAACATAACCCTACCAAAAACATGAAAGTTCTTACTTTTTTTTTTTAATTAATTTTTTTTTTAAGTTCACAACACTTAAATAACCTGGACAACTAAAGACTCTTGTGCACTCTTAAATAGTATTTTACCTAACAAACTCCTGTGAGAGAAAGACTGCACTTTACTGCACTGTTGCTACTTCGATCAAATCCCATATTGCCCAACTAGATCATAAATCACAAGTATTCCACCATTGTTCGTAATAAGTTGATCTGAATAGTATAACAAAGTTGTTCTAGAAAAACACTAAAGGGAAGGTAAGATTGCCAAAAGATTTTTTTCTTAATGAGCTCCAGCCTACTATTCAGCTAAACAGAACTAGATTTGTTGCAAATCAAAGTTTTTAATGGCAACATAATGCTCAACTGCTTAAGTATTTGATATAAAGATCTTAAACCTTTCGTTTTCCTTCAGTACTAGAACAGTTTCTTCCCTCTGCTAAAGAGTCATTTTTGGTTTAATAAGAGATCAGGCCTTTGTTATAAAAAGTAGATGTCCAATTACTTTAAAATTGCAAATATTTCACAAGTCACATATACATTCTCAAATAAAATATTTAAGTGTTTGCCTTAGAGCTCATTTAAAGGGTTACCTGTGAATGAAAAATAATCTGGAACAAAAACATTAAGATTCCAAATTGAGAAGGGACTGAGCATTTAAAAACAAAGAAACAAAGCCTGAATCTCTTTTCACTCTTCACTAAAGGCTAGAGTAACTTCATGATTTCAATAGAATTAATCCTGATTGGCCCAGGTCTAGCAGGAGAATCAGAGCCGAGTGTCTCTAAGACAAATTATTTTGAAATTTTTCAAATGAGTGTTCAGTAACCCTACAATATTTGATGATATCGCTATCAAACTGCAATTAGCATAAGTCAAGAGGAATCTCAACAGCAGAATACTTTACAATAGAAATAAAAGAAGGAATATGTAGATATCAGAATTTCCAACATAGGCATGATTTGTAATTATTTCATTCATTATTATATAGCTAGAACAAAGCCAAAAGAAAATGAGTTAGTGTAAAATTAATCAGACTGATCGCCATTATTTGAGTCTACCTAAACATTCACTTACAAAGAGAAAGACAGTATTTTTTTTGTTTTCCCGAGTCAATATTTTTGCACCTCAGGTTCATATATCAAGGTACCAGGTTTATTGGACGTTCAAAAATAAGGTTGGATTTACTACAACTTGTTACAAGGAGTTGTTGTTGTTGTCTGTGATGAAGTAAGAAATCACAAGGGAGAATAAAAATATTTGTAATAACTTAAATAAAGCTGCAAGGTGAACTATTCGGGAACCTAATTCCCAATCTAACACAAAATGAAAGGAGTGCCTCTGGGCTTCACGAAATGTAACAAGAGCTACCCACGGGAACATGCTGGTTTTGTTCAATGGGGCAAGTGGTTCATGATATGACTCCTCTCCGATTCAGCGCTAATGCAGAGACCCCGAGTTAGTATACTTTTTACAAGACACAACACAGCCTTCGGGCCAACGAGGAGTGCCTCAGCCTAAAGAATAAGCTGCACGGTTGCAGAAAAGGGGAGGGACAAAAGTCTGGCACTGGGCGCTGCACCCACAGCCCCAGAGGCGGCGAGGCCTCGGCCAGAGGAGGAGACCGCACCAAAGCCCCTTAGATGCATGTTGGAAGAGGAAGCGAGATGGATGGGGAAGGAGGGAAGCAGCGGCTCCGGGGTGGGTGTTTTCTACCGGGGAGGATGGGCCGGGCGAGAAGCGAGAGGAGGGCGCCGCTGCGAGCCGGGCTCGGAGAGACGAGGGCCCAGGCGGGACGCCCCGAGATGGACACTCACATTTTCCGCTGCCGCTCGAACTCCGCTTTTTTCTCCTCCTCCTCCCGCTTCTGCTTCTCGTCCAGGCTGCTGCGCTTGCTCACCGTGCGCCCGAAGATGTCGATGCGGTCCGGGGGGGACGAGGCGCGCTCCCGCTCGCGCTCCCGGCGGGACGAGGGGGCCGTGTTGGAGCGGGACCGGGAGCGGGACTCGCGGCGCCGGTTCCGCTTGGTCTCCCGGGACTTGGAGCGCTTGCGCGCCCGCTCCTTCTCCCGGGAGCGGGACCGCGAGCGGCTCCGGTTCTTCTTGGTGTGCTTGGAGCTTTTGGTGTGCTTGGAGCGGGACGAGCTCCGGCTGCGGGACCGACCCATGGCGGAGCCCCCCGGCCGCGGCCGCCCCGCCCGAGCCTGGACGCTAGCGGCACCTGAGAGAGGCGCGAGGGGACGCGCGCATCAGCCTGGCTGGGCCTCTCCCCCGCCCGGCGCACTGAGGAGAAGGAGCAGGCCCCGGAGGCGGCAGCGAATCCGGACGGAGACAAGATGGCGGCCCCAGCCCAGCGGTGACTCGGCTCCTTGCCGCCCCACAATGCACCGCGCACGCACACTCGGCTCCCTCCTTTTTTTGTCTGCCGGAGATACCCGAAGGCGCTCGGAGAGGGTGGGGCTGAGTCGGGGTGAGCTCGGGAAGGGGTGGGACGAGGTAGAGCCTCTGCGCATGTGCACAGCCGGCCCTGATGCCATTGGGTGGAAGGCAGCGCCTGGGCCCAGTTTGCCCCGCCCCCCTGGGGCCGGGTCTTCTGGGCCGCTGAGCCCCGTAGGCGCGCGAGCGGAGGCCGAGGCCGAGGCCGCTGAGCGCCTCCCCCCACACCCCCGTCAAGCCCGAAAGTGTCACCCGCTGTGCGAAGTGACCCCCCCCCACCTGTCGGCGACCCCCCCCCACGCCCACTTCCAGGGGTGTCGGCGGGAGTCGCCGTGAAGGGCCCAGAGTCCTGACTGGGGGGCAGCGGCTGGGGACAGTCTCCGGGAGGGGGAGGGGGAGGGGGGGCCGCGGACCTTAGGCGGGGCAGTTGCCAGCAGTGTGACTAGCGCGTGCCAGGGTTGCCCCGCTGCGTCCCGTTCCCTCCTCGCTGGCGCGGGGCTGAATCGGGGCCTCGATCCTGCCCTGGCATCCCGGGCCACAGGCCGCCCCCTGCACATCCCCGCCGATCTCAGTCAAGCCCATGGGGCCACAGGGGTCTGCCAGCGTGTGTCGGATGACGGGGCTGGAGCCATAATTCGGCCTTGCGTTTGCTTGCAACGACACCCGTTGCTGACCCCTTAGGCAGGGCCGGCTTAACTTTTTGTTGGGCCCGGCGCCAAACATACTTGGGGGCCCCCATGGGGCAAGGTGCAGGGGGGCGGGATGATCAGTCTCCAGAGCGAAGGGTGGGCTGGGGGGCAATGAGGCACGGCCTGGTGGGAGCCGCCCCACTCTGCGCAGCCCAGCAGGCGGGCACTGTTTACGAACCTGCAGCTGCCAGAGGCACAGTGGCCTGCCCAGCCCTGTGCCGCCAGCAGGCCCCTTCCCCTTGAGGGCGGGACCGCACCGCACCACCCCCCTGCCCAGTGCCCCACCCTTATGCCCAGCACCCCCATACCCAGAGACCTCCACCACAGATCTCTATGCCCAGGCCCTACCCCTCCTGGAGACCTCTGCTGCTGGCCTCCCACCACAACTTCACAGCACCCTGCACACCACACCGCTCGCCCAGCAGCCCCCACCCATAGATCTCCCCATTGCCCATACAAACCTTTTCAAATCTGCACCTCACAGTCCCACCATCACAGCTGCACAGCAGCCCATATTCCTGAGGGGATTCTGCACCAAGAAAATCAAAATTCCACGCACAATATTTTAAAATGCTGTAGATTTTATTTGTCAATAAATGTGGAGGCTCCATCATGGCAGTGGGGAGCACAGCCACTGGTTGCATGGAGGTGGGGAACACAGCCACTGGTTCCATGCAGCCTCCCCCCACCCCACCCGGGGACAGGGACTCGACAGTGAGGATGCACCCAACCCTGACGCAGTGCAAGGGCCAAGCCTGCCCCAGAAGTACCCTGGGGCCCTGCCCCCTGTGCCAAGTGCACCAGGTGTGGGTGAGCAGATTCAGCTCAGCAGCAGGATCCAAGTGCAGAGGGACTAGATGTGGGGGGGATGGGGGGGACTAAGAGAGTTCTCTGTGGGGCAGTCTGGGTGCGGGCGGCTCAGTGGGAGATCTGGATGCACAGAGCTCAGTGGAAGGTTCCAAGTGCAGGGGCAATGGGACTCTGCAGGGGATCCACGTGAAGGTGTTTGGGGCTCAGCGGGAGAGTCTAGGTGCAGAGGAGGTGAGGTTCATTTGTGTCAGGGTGCAGGTGGTTGTGGCTCAGTGGGAAGGGTGTCTGGGGGTGGGCTTATCAAACTGGTACAGATGCAGGGGAAGTGGGGCTTGTCAGGGTGAGGGTTTGATGGGTCTGCTTAACAGGGAGCCCCAGCTTCTGCCAAGGGGATGCTGCAGGCTGGGCTCCAGCTTTCCCCCTGCCCTCGCTTCTCCCATCCCCTTCTCTTCCCCATCCCATGCCCCTTCCCCATCACTCCATCTCTTCCCCACCCAACCTCACCTGCTTCCTTCCCCACTGCCTCTTCCCCCTTCCCCACTTCCCCATCCCCTTCTCTTCCCCATCCCATTCCCCTTCCCCATTGCCCCATCTTCTCCCCACCCTACCCGCTTTGTCCCCACTGCCTCTTTCCCCCAGCCCCCACTTCCCCTGCCCCCTTGTTTTCCCCAGCCCATGCCCCTTCCCCACTGCTCCATCTCCTCCCCATCCTACCCCCTTCCTTCCCTACTGCCTCTTTCCCACTAGCCCCAGCCTGCTCCTGCCCTTCCCCACCATAGGCACTCACTGTTGTACAGAAAACAGGATGGCTCCCAGCACACAGAAAGGGAGCTCAACCAGCTCTAGGACCCAGAAAGTGACATCTTCTGAGCAGCACCCTCTTTCTTTCAGCTGGGCAGCGCTGCCCTTGCAGAAAGGGGGGGAGGCAGTGGCATGTGACTCTGTGCCCCCATGCCTTGCCTCTGTTTGGGGGCACTGTCCCTCAAACTAAGTCCATGAGTGTTCTCAGCTGCCACCCCGCTCCCTTTACTTCTCGATCACTTTTGAAAGGGAAGCAAAGAAATCTGCAGGGGATCTGTTCTCATTCCCCCAGGAGTACCCCCCCAGAACCTCCAGTGCCCCCCCCGACCCTCCAGAGACCCACTCTCCCACGCCCTTCCTGCCCCCAGCCACGCTCACCGTCCGGCTGGAAGTGACTATGTCCATACATGGGCTGAGCCTGCAGCACTGCTGGGGCCAGTCAGGGATCCCTCTGGTCATAAACGCCTACTCCGTGGGTGCTGGAGCACCCACGGGGAAAAATATATGGGTGCTTTGCACGCACTGGCAGCCAAACTCCCCCACACCCTGTTCCAACTCCTCCTCCCCTGAGTGTGCCATGTCCCCCGCTCCTTTGCCTACCTCCCAGCATTTCCTGCCCGGCTGCTGCCAAACAGCTGTTTGGCAGCGTTAGCATGCTCCTGGAGGGAGAAGGAATGTGGCGTGCTCGGGGGAGGAGGCGGGGAAGAGGAGGGGCCGGGGCGGGGATTTGGGGAAGGAGTTGGAATATTGGCAGGTAGGGGGTGGAGTTGGGTCAGGGACTTTGAGGAAGGGTTTGGAATGGGGGTGGGAAAGGGGTGGGAAGAGGCGGGGCCTCGTGGAAGGGGTGGAGTGGGGGCAAGCCTGGGGACGGGGGGGGGGAGTCGAGCACCCACAGGAAAGAGGTGCCTATGCCTCTGGCCCCTTGGAAGCAGCACAACCAGCCAAGACAGAGTGGGAGCCCAACCTGCTCTGACCAG
This sequence comes from Dermochelys coriacea, assembly GCF_009764565.3. NCBI lineage: Eukaryota > Metazoa > Chordata > Testudines > Dermochelyidae > Dermochelys > Dermochelys coriacea. Next base: position 105,262,484 of record NC_050068.2, read on the forward strand.
GCTCCCTCAGGACCCACAAGCCTGGAGGGGCCCAGCCCACCATTCCCGCCCCACCATTCACGGTTAGGTGGGAGAGAATGGGGTGAAGAGGAGTGAGCGATGGGTGGGGCCTCGTCCGGGCAGAACCCAGGCAGAGCAGGTTGGAGAGGTGGGGCCACAGTCTGGACACCGCGGCCTCTTCTGAGTGTGGGCCTGGTGCCATGGAGTTACTGGCACCATGGTAAACCTGGTACTGACCTTAGGTAAATTTACTAGTATAGACAAGGCCCGGGATGCACAAAAAATCCTTTCTAAAACAGAGTGACTAATCACTGTAAGAGTAGGGAGGGTGTGTAATCTAGTGATTAGGCTAAGCATGAGGGTTAATCTACACTGGCAATGCTAAAGCACTGCCACAGAAGCGCTTTAATACGGCTTGTGTGGTCGCTCTCCCAGCGCTCTAAAAAAACCACCTCCACGAGGTGCGTAGCTCCCAGCACTGGTGCACTGTGTACACTGGCGCTTTACAGCGCTGAAACTTGGTGCGCTCAGGGGTATGTTTTTTCACACCCCTGAGTGAGAAAGTTGCAGGCCAGCGTAGACAAGCCCTGAATGGCTGAATGAAGATGCTTGGTTCTGCTCCCAGCACTGCCAAAGATTTATTTATCTTCAGCGGGGAAATGTACCCAAATTTCCATTGATGTTTTAATTGGTTCAGATAAAATGGTGGGAGCATGAGGGAAGGCAGTTCTCTCGTGGTTGAATTCCCACTTAAAAAAAGACCTCATTCAAATCATTACAGCCTGTTACTATATGTAATATAGAAGTGTAAGGGGTAAAGTGAAAAAATAGTTAAAATGTCACTTTATTGCTTTATATAATTTTTGGCAAAAATGTTTCTGTTAATGATGATTAGTTAAAAGTGAACTGGAAATGATTTCAAAAAATATAATCCCTTTTGTGCCCTTTTTTGTTTCTTTATGATAAAGGCCTGAAAAAATATGTAAGTTTTATTTCTGCTTGTTTTAATGTATTAGGAAAGTGAAGTCTAGTCTTCCTGGGTTTTACTAGACTAAGGACCTCTTTGTATTCTCGAGTATGTGTATGTGAGTTCTCACATCTTAAGTGAAGGGGTGGTGGCCATGGAGTCTTTAACAATGACATATTTTTCTCACAATATTAATTAGTCACTACAGTTAAATAGATGTTAACAAAAAACAAACAAACAAAACAACACACAAATAATTTTAAAGTCTTGACAAAGTGTTTTCCATCTTATCTGCTCATCTTTTAATCTGCTGTCTCTTGTGGTGTTATAATTAGATTTGTGTGGAGAAAGGTAATTCCATTTCATGGAGGATTTTGATATTTTGAAATTTGGTTTCATTCCAGTTTGAAATAAAACCCAAACATTTTGAAATCCTCTGCAAAAGTAAATGGACCCTGGAAGTCCTGGGATCCCCAACATTGATGCAGTCCACTGGGGTCCCCAGCTCAGAGACAGTCCAAGCCTTGGGGTCCCAGGATCAGTGGCAGTTTGCATTGTGGGCTGCCCCAGAGCTGTGGACCCTGGAAGCCTGGGTTCTTCAGCAGTTGGGTAGGTTAGCTGGCAGAAACTACACAGGTTTTCCAGGGGATCTTTGTTAAAATTGAACAATCAGTACTAGCAGTAAGTTTCAATTTCAACGAATCTGTAAGTTCTTATCAAAAAATGTTTCACTGGAATTTTTCTGACCAGTTTTAGCCTTAATTTTACTAGTACTTCGGTCACTAAAGCATGCATAGGACCTGAACTGTATTGTAAAAATCAAGCAGAAAATTATCAGATCTTTCATGCCTCCTTTATAAATCCTAAACAAGGAAAAAAGGACACAAGCCTATGATTTCCCCTCTGCAGGTGACCTTTAGCAGTATCTCTATTTGACCTCTCCAGTCCTCTGTGTTATAGAACTCTTCCCCATTCTAATCAGTACTATGACTGCATCCGAGACTGTAGGCTTCGTGAACAGTGTATTATCGTAGTTCTTGATGTGATTTAATAAACAAGTTATTTGATTATGTTTGGTGGTGCAATAAAACAATTACAAAAGTACATTATTCATAACAGGATTCCTTTTACTAGAAATTCAGGATTGTTTAATTGTTATTCCTGTTTTATTCACAACAACATGATAGGAACATAGAGTTTCCAATACACAGGATCAGACTGACATTGAGAACTTGGTTATGGCCAAAACCTGATGTTTCAGAAAAAAAGGTCCCTTTATCCTAAATAATGCACCTATCAAACTATGCAATGTTACCGAATGGAGAATATTTTCTGACTCTTTCAGTCTTTCACATACCCTGAAGTATGAGATTTGTTTTTCTCATCAGTGTAAGTTTGCCTACCACAATAATAATATATAATAAATTAATATCCAGTGTTTTTTACAAATACAGCTACAGTATATTTCTCATGATCTATAGCAGTGAATTCCATAGGTTGATTATACACTGTGGAAAGAAATATTTCCTTTTACAGGTTTTAATTTTACCATCCTTAATTTAATTGAGAGCCCACAAGTTCTTGTATTAGGTAAATGAATAAAAAGAGGGACTGGTCATTTCCCTAATCAGTTTCTGTCATAAAAGTAAAGGGAAGGGTAACCACCTTTCTGTATACAGTGCTATAAAATCCCTCCTGGCCAGAGGCAAAACCCTTTCACCTGTAAAGGGTTAATGTTAGCGGGGGGCTAGTCCCGCTATTGTGGGGAACTTTCCTGGTTTCTGCACTACCCCGGTGAAGTGGGCTAGCGAAAGGATCTGAGTCCTCGCTCCCACTTCCTTTACCCAGTGGCCTCCCTGCCCTTAAGGGCTCCCCTTCCACTCTCCTGTCTGGCAGAGTCCTCATAACCCCAACAAGGCTGGGCCCAGGATTCCTAGGGGGCTCGACCCCCAACCCTGCTGTGGTCACCTAGGACAGGGGCTAGGGTGTCCCCACTCCGGGGTACTCTCTCTGCACTGGGCACTTCTCTGACCCACTGACCATTATTGCAAGTTAAAGCAAATGCAAGTTATTTAATCAACAATTAATTTCAAAAAGAAGAAGGAATAATGGGAAAGGTTAAAGGAAACACATCACCCCGCTCTGTGGCAGGGAACATCACAAACAGTGTCTCTGGAATGTCAGGGCAGTTCACAGTCTGTTCCTTGTAAGTCCCAGGCCTTCTTCTCAGGCCCTGGCTGTGCTGCAGGGATGCTGTGGGTTGGACACTGGCTCTGGTGGTGGCCACACGCTCTCAGGCTCTTGGTAGGACCGTTCTTCCCAGTGTTGCCCCTGCCTTGTCGGGGTTACGATCCAAGCCAGCCTGCAGAGCCTCTTGGCTGAGGCGTCTCCCTGTGCTGGGCCCACTGCCCAGGGTCCCCCTCGCTCTCCCCATCTGCTCACTGCACCCAGCTCCGGATTGTTCCAGCCCCAGCTCCACCACTCCGTCTCTGCTGCTCTGCCTCCAGCTCCCTGGGCTGCTTCTTTGGCCCCTCTGCCTCTGATTGCTACAGCTCTGCTCCCAGGATAGGTCTGCTTTGCAGGCTGCTTCTGTGACTCTGCTCCCAGCACTAACCTGCTTCGTGGGCTGCTTTTCTGGCCCCTCTGGCTCTGGTTGCTGCAGCTCTGCTCCCAGGGCAAGTCTGCTCTCTCTGGGCTGTGCCTCTGGCTTTGGGGCTGCAGCTCTGTTCCCAGGACAGGGTCTGCTCTCTCTGGGCTGCTTTTCTGGACCCCATCTCAGCTCGGGCCCCTGCTTTCTCCTTAGCTCGGCCCCACTCTGTCTGACCCAGGCAAATCCAGTTCCCCCAGAAGAGGGGACCTCCTTGGCCTCCTGACTCCCTGATTAGCCTGCCTGCCCTGTCATTCAGGCTGAGCTGGAGCATTGGCCCCCTGGAGACTATCAGTCTCAGGGTCCTGATTTCCCATAGACCCTTCCCCTTTTAGTACGGGGAGCTAGCCAACCAAAAGACCCCCACTGAATATTAGTAAGGGGACAACAGTCCCCTTACATTAAGAAGCAAAAATAACCTCTCTGGCACCTGTCCAAAATGACCAATGAGGAGACAAGATACTTTCAAATCTGGAGGGGGGTGGGAACAAAGGGTCTGTCTGTCTATGTGATGCTTTTTGCCGGGAACAGATCAGGAATGCAGTCTCAGAAACTCTATTAAGTATGTTAGTAAGTAATCTGGCTAGAAATGCGTTCGATTTCCTTTTGTGTAATGGCTGGTAAAATACGCTGTGCTGAATGGAATGTATATTCCTGTTTTTGTGTCTTTTTGTAACTTAAGGTTTTGCCTAGAGGGATTCTCTATGTTTGAATCTGATTACCCTGTAAGGTATTTACCATCCTGATTTTACAGAGGTGATTCTTTTACCTTTTCTTTAATTAAAATTCTTCTTTTAAGAACCTGATTGATTTTTCATTGTTCTTAAGATCCAAGGGTTTGGGTCTATGTTCACCTGTACAAATTGGTGAGGATTTTATCAAGCCTTCCCCAGGAAAGGGGGTGTAGGGCTTGGGGGTATATTGTGGGAAGACATCTCCAAGTGGGCTCTTTCCCTGTTCTTTGTTTAACACGCTTGGTGGTGGCAGCATAGGGTTCAAGGACAAGGCAAAGTTTGTACCTTGGGGAAGTTTTTAACCTAAGCTGGTAAGAATAAGCTTAGGGGGTCTTTCATGCAGGTCCCCACATCTGTACCCTAGAGTTCAGAGTGGGGAAGGAATCTTGACAGTTTCCTTTTGTAATTTTTGATCATTTAATGAAGTCTCATCTAATTTTCTTTTTCTCAGTTAAATAATCGTAGTCTTTGCAGTCATAATTTCGTGTTTTTCTCCTTAGGGTTAGGTAACCAAATCTGCACATGGTACTTCAGTAATGTGCATTTGTATATACTTTTTGCATTGTTTTTCCTCTGTTTTTGTAACGCATTACATGTTCCATTTGCCTCTTAAACAGCTTTTGTACTCTTCAAAAACATTGTATTTGAGGGCCAAATCCTGGCCAGGCTAAAGGAACATCTGCCCCCTTACTCCCTTGCCCTGGCTACCACATCATGGGCAGCAGCAAGGGAGAGGATGCTATATTTCCCACCCTGCACAACCTAGATGTACAGGTGTATCCCTGGCCAGGCACTGTGCTCTGGCAATCTCTACCTCCATAGCCCGTGTAACTAGGAAATGCCACGGTGTGGTTTGGCCTTCAGTCAGGCTAACTATCAGAAGAGCTGAAAGGATATGGGGATCTACCTTTTCTCCTCCATTTGAGGGTCCTGCATAGAATTTAGCTCAGTTGGTCCTGAGGATCCAGCCCCAGGAGTTTGAAGTGGAAAGATTCAGCTGTGCAAGCAGGGAAAGAGCAGCAGAGCATAAACCACTTGATAAGTATTTTATGGAGACCTGAAATAATCTTGTCCATAATAGTAAGAGGAAAAGGAAGGTCAGAAGAGCAAGAACCTTTAACAGCAAAGAGGTTCAAATATTTATCCATTATTTCAAACTAGCTGTTTTCAGTTATCAGCTGTTTATTGCAAGATCAGGAACTGTTACATTATGCAGAGTTTTAAAAAAAAAGTGTGAATTGACTGTGATTTTGTGTCACATTTTGAATTGCTAAGGCTAGGCAGGTGCATAAATTGTATTGCCTAATAACTTCTTTCACACATACTGCCAAAGCTGCTGGTTTTGGGTGTGCATTTTCTGTCAGCTACTTTGCTTCTCTGTTAGCAACTCCACAGATTTCTTCCCAGTTCTACTACAGATACAGGAGAGGCCAAGCATCTGGGAGATCAGCAGAACAGCTGGGTGGAAGCATGGCAGAAGCACAGAGCAGGTGGCAGAGGAAAGCAACTTTTTTCTTTTAAAGCTTATTTCTTTTGAAACTTGTGAGAACAGACTGAGTTCTTAGAATTGTTGAGGAGGGAATACTTTGGGAAGGGAAAATTGTTTAATTGGAAGATGAGGGGCAAATCATGTAAAATTTCAAGTCACACCAATACAAAGGGGTTTTCACACTGTACTGATACCAAAGGAGCTGGATAGGCTGTATACATAAATAGAATCACTATCTTAACTCTGTAGGGAGAAGTAAAAGACAATTAATAATTGTGTGTAGAAAACGGATATTTTTGAACACAGACAACACATTATAATGCAGTTGACAATACATTTCATATCTCTGATACAGAAAAGGCAAAGCTTGTTTCATCAGAATTATGTGTATAAGAGAATATGGTTAATTTAAAATTGGATCTAATTTTATTCCCAAACAGATTTTGTTTCATAAAAATTAACTAATTTACTGAGAGCGTGACCAATAAGGTAATTAAAAATGGTTTTAGATACTACAACAAAATACAAATTTCAAAGGATGGATGTATTAGTGTTTAATTTTGTAAATATTGAGGCTGCTCAGGGCTGGAGTACACCAAACCCCTGAGGTGCCAGCTCAGAGGCAAGTACAGTAGGTCACACTCTGAGGCCACCAAAACATTTGTTGTGAGAACCCCCTGAGGGACTGCCATGTGCCCTAATGTGTATCCTTCTGACAATGGCCGATAGGTGGTGGTGCAGCATCACCGGGGCATAAAGATACTCCACTAACTCCCTCCTGTCCCTGAAATTCCACCACCCACCACAGAATTCTCCATGAACAGAGGGTGGGGGGGGAGAATATGGGTACGCGGTAACTGTTAATCATGCATCTAGCCACCATACTTCTTAACATTCCCCATAACACTTCCAAAATGGAAGTCAGAAAGGCATGGAGAGTGGAGATAAGTGGGGAAATAAGGTAAAAAAGAAACTTCTTTTGAGTTGTACTCACATAAAATATGGAGCTTAAAGCAGGAAGGGCATTGATACCTACACCTATGAGGTCTGGTCTCTGGAGTCTGGCACACAGTTTCCAAATTACCATCTATATTAGCTTAAAAACTAGAAAACCCAAATTTTCAATTTTAGTGGTGGCAAAAGAAGATACAAGTTGGATCTACTCTGACTTCCTGCTAATAAATTCTGCTAGTTGAGCTGTATAAAAATGTTGAACCCTTCAATTGGAATTCCAGCCAGAATTGGCATAGGAACAAAGGTGCAAATAAAACAGACTTAATATTCATGGATCATCAAGGAGATTTTCAAAGACACAAATGGTGGAGTTGGGCATTTAATTGTAATTTCTGCCTTTGAAAATCTCGCCTCTAGGATTACCAGGACCTCAGGCTGTATGGGCTTTGGACAGAATTTAAAACAGCTAAATAGAAGAAAGAAAAATACAAAAATAGCTGAGCTTTCTGCATGATATTTTGCTTTGGACCATCCTTAAGTGAATGGCTGTATAATACACCTCTAGAGATATACAGTGCCAGATTAAAAGTGTGTTTCTCTTTCACAAAGAGAATATACAGCTAGATTTCAGCCAAGAGTTTAAAAACAGGAATGAAAAATTAGGCTTCTAAATTAGCAATTAAAAACCTACCTGAATTCCAAAAGTGCTGAATGCCCAGGAGCTTGCATACAAGTAAATTGGAGATGCTGGGTGCACAGGACACAAATAAAGACCATGCCTGTCCTGCCCTGATAAGTTTACAGTCTATGGTTATGTCTTCATTGCAGCATTAACTCATATGGTCAGCACCCAGGTTTGCCTAAGCAGGGTGCAAGCAACCACACTGAAAAGTTGTAATGCCACTTGGGTTGCTAGGATTTCTGAGGGTTCATCCCAGAGTTCTTTGTGCTGCAATAAGATGCTCTATGAGTCATTCCCACTGAATTGTGGAAGAATGTATCTGTCCTAATCCCCACTGGGGGAATTGTGGGAAGGCATTGGAGGAATAACAGCACTCAAGTGATTTTACCTATGTCCTTGCTGCAAAGTGGGTGGTTTATCAGCCTGAATGAAAGCAGCACGGTGATTCCAACCCATACAGTCAGCAGGGCCTGCTAGCTGGGGTTAAAAGTGCCACCAAATTTGGGTGAAAGGATTTTGTGTATGGATGGGAGCAGGGCTGGTGCATTATCTGATTAAGTGCTAACTCTGCAATGAAGACATACCCCTAAGGGCTAGCTAGATTGTGCAGTTCAGGCATAGCTATCTGTTAGGAGTGGTGCAGAACTGGATGAACTCAATGAGGCTGAATTCCTCCTTACCAGTACAAAATCTACTGCTCCACTTTAAGGACTTCAGGCAACATACTCTGCCCTCCTGCATTTGCAGAGAGGCAAAGCCATTGGTTATGCCTAATGCCCCAATAGATGTGGATGGTAGCAATCTCTCTGGACTGCAATTATGCCTGTCTCTTATATGTGCCACACAAAGGAGGGGGAAGCTCTTTATTTCTGGTCCTCTCTCCCCGTACCCTGTGCATCTGCATAAGCGCAAGGCATAATCTAGCCCCCTAAATGAGTTTACAAGCTCCTATGATTGTCTCTTGTCATTAGTTTAGATGCTTTAGAAAAGGGTAGGGAGAAAAACATGCTCTTATTTTGAGCGCCTCTGTCACAAGCACAGATAGTAAAACCGAAATATTGATACAAATAAGATTAGTCCTAGCTCCGGAAACAAAGGTAGTGCCTTTGGAACAATTTACCAATGGTCATGATGGATTTTCCATCACTGAGAACAATTTTTAAATCAAGATTGGACTTTTTTCTAAAAAGTACGGTCTAGGAATTTTTTTGGGGAAGTTCTATGGCCTATGGTATACAATAGGTCATAATGTGATCACAATAGTCCCTTCTGGCCTTAAAATCAGTGAATGTATGAATATTTTGCAATGAAGTAGAGATGTATCTTTTATTAGCCAATATATGCAGCCATTTAAAAAAAAATGTCAGTTCAAAGATTCTTTCCTTTTTTTAAAGGAAAGGACAGCTGTAATTCAGTGGACTGATGACAGGGTATAGGAGTCAGAAGTTCTAGGTTATTCTCCTTCCCCTTCCTCTGACTTACTCTGTGTTCATGGGAAGACCATTTAAATTCCCTGCCTCCATTTCTTCATGTTATCCTCGTGACACTCTATACCTCAGGGCAGTGCCCTGGAACCCCTCTATCCACACCGTCATATGGCTATGACATATTTCATATAGAGCATGTCAGGGGGTTGACATGTGAAAGGTCATGATTTCCAGAAGCCCATTGTTCTGTCTGGGTATGTGTATCATTGGTGGGGTGTGTGTGGGGGTGGGTGGGTGGGGGGTGGTTTGCTGTATGGTTGTTACTGAAATATGCTGTAAGTTTGTTAGTGATATACAAAGGTGGCAAACCACTATCAGGAGGGTGCTCAACGACCATTAATCAGCAGGGAAGTTGTAATCAAGGGATCTACAATTCAATGAGGGCTGCTCAAGCACCACACAATGGGGACGGCTCAGATCTATGACTCAGTTGCACAAGACCACCAGTGGGATTGCGCAACCCTGTGACTCAGCAAAGCCCGCCAGGACATTTCTGGGCAAGTGTTTTCTAGGCACATGGACTAAGGATATAAAATAGAAGACTGTGGTATCATGTTTTTGCCTTTCTCTTCCCCCACCTACGCTGGAAGCAACAGGAATGCCGAGAAAATGAAGGTCATCTGAGGAGACTGGTCCAGGTTTAAGGCGAAGCCTGTGCGTTAAGAGCTGTAACATCCAGTGGGGTGAGAACATTGCTGATTTAAAAACTGCCTAGTGTAATAAGGTTTACGATTTAGATTTTGCGTTTATCTTTTATTTTCTTTGATAACCATTTCTGACCTTTTTTGCCTACCACTTAAAATCTATCTTTCGGTAGTTAATAAGTTTGTTTTATACTTTACCTAAACAGTGTATTTGGTTGAAGTGCTTGGGAAACAGTTCAGTTTACAAAGGCTGGTGCATGATCTCTCCACATGGACGGAGGGCCGGACTGGGTAATAAACTTACACTGATCAGGCTTTTGACCAGGGCAAAATGGTACAGTTCTGGGGTGAAAGACTGGGATGCTGGGGGGAATTGGCTGGTGCCTTTCTCTTTGTGATTCATCAGTGGCTTTGGGGGCATTCATGCAATCTAGCTGGGTGTGGGGCTCGACATGCTGTTGTGCTGAGTGATAGCAGCACCTGAAGGGGTTTGCTGCTTGTCACTAGCAAAGCTTTGTGAGACAGCCCAGGCTGGAGAAGTAAGGGGGCGCAGCGGTACCCCAGTTCCAAGTTATACCCCAGGAATCCTATGACAATACCCACATAAAAAAATGAGAATAACAATGCTTGTTTGCATTTGAACACTCAAATCATCACTTGTGTGCTGAAAGGACCATTGTTAGGACCCAGTCCAATACTCATAGAAGTCAGTGGAAGGATTCCAGTGGGTATATTTGAGACTAGTTTCAATTTGAATGTACAAATGCAGCATTTTGATGTCCTATTAAAAACTCAATTCAGTAAGGCACGTGAGCATGTGTTTAAGCGTGCGCTTAAGTCCATCCCTATTCAGTACAACGCTTAAGCAAATGGGATTTGAGCATATGCTTTAATGCCGTGCTGAATTGGGTGGAGTTGAGCATTTGCTTAAAGTTCTTATAGAAGTGCTCTATAAATGAGAGATGTCTAAAACTGGTTAGTTAATAGATTAGGTGCCAGTAGAGGGCACTCATGAATACATCCCATAGTTCCTAGATTTTGCATGACTAATAATGTTGTTGAACACAGGAAATGTCTTCTTGTATATAGCTCATTGCATGGAGCTTTGAACAAAAGTTAAGCCTGTGCTTAAATGCTTTACTAAAATGTGGCCTAAGGCACCCACATTTGAAAATTGGCCCCTATCAATGCAAGCACATTGCACATTTCTTCTAATGAAGGTTAACAGCCCCACTCAGTTTTCTTAATCTTTGTTTTGTTCATGCACTCTTTTTCTTTTAAATAGTGTAACAATTTGAAATGAATTTGTCCATTTCAATACATAAAAAGCCTGAAATTAGAAGAATTAGACTTGCACAATTAGAGGAACTCTGCTTCCCATTCAAAACAAAGGCAATTTAGAGAAAAAATCTACAAGTTGGTCAACCTTTGGTGAACAACACTACATTTCCTGTTTTGTGGAACTACACTAAGTTTACTCCTTTGCCTTTGATTGATAAATGAACTAACTCTTTGTCTTTCCCCAATGGACGTGGGATTCTTGATTGAGACTAAAGTTCCTTTTTACAAAAAAACACACATAAAAAAAATTCTTCAGTGAGCACTAGACTAACACCTACCATTACTGGTTTATCAAAGCCTCCACCTATTCCGTGTGGAAAAGGGAACTGGCTCTATCGTTAACATAATTATTAGTCTAGACTGGAGACACATCAATTTTGTATTTCCACATACAGAAGGTTTTTTCCTTAAAAGCCAGATGGTGGCTTGAATGACTGTACTTGATTCTGGAAACAATTCCTAAAAGGAACATGATTTGGTCATGGAGCAGAGATAAATGCTTTGGGAACCACTCCCAGAGAAGGAAAATGTATTTTAGAAGCAAGCAGAATTGGTTCCCTGTGAAATGGATCTAGTGAAGGAGGCTTAAGCAGAGTGTGGACTGAAAACATATATTTGTAACCATGAATTTCCTTTCAGTTCTGGATCTGGGCTGCTCCTGTATATATGCTTATATACTCAGGTGTCTCTTGAATTTTTGATAATATAAGACAATAGATTATGCCAAACCATAAAGGAACCGACGTGATTGCAAGGTTGCTGTTTCTTGTATCTGTATCAGATAGAGATTTTCTGGGTATCATATTATTGGACACATGAAATGGGTTATCTTACATTTGTTCTGAAAAGGAAAAAATAAATTGGCAATGACATTTCAGCCATTTCTTCAAAGTATTATCTGTAACTGAAAAAGTAAAGTGAAGTGCTTGCAATGTAATTCATGCCTCATTAACACATCTTATAATACATCTTCACTCTCAGCATACAACAATTCCCTCTTTAAGCTATTCTGGGAAGTCAGGAAATTTGTAAGATAGTGATTTGTGTGCCTATCCTGTAAGGGAGGTATCTGCACTGAACTGCAAAGCTGTGACATGAAGCACAGTATATCAAAGGAAGCCTCAGATGCTTATAAATTGCAAGCATGTGTGTGTCTGGCTAGCACTGTTATAGTTAACAGTCTGTCAGCGTTTCCATTATGAACCCTCATTTTCAGTGGCTTGTACAGAACATCCTCTAAAAAAAATTTTCAAAGCAGAAACTTGGGATGTAAATTTTCAGTGCAACAATTTTTGTATAAATTTTGAAGCAAATCAGTTTGGCCATTTTTATGTTTTACAGAAGGTAATAAAAAAAATTTATTTCTGATATTTTCGTACATTCCTGTAATATAGTTACAGCTTCATTAAAAAAGGTTTACAACTCCTAATGTGAACTATTTGTGCAGTTTTTTTTAAAAAAGGCTATGTCTAATTTTTAAAATTAGAAAAGCAGCTACTGTAATACATGTATTATTATTTCAAGGATTTCTTTTTAGCATTAAAGTTTCTCCACATGGACAGATCTGCTGATTAAATACTCCCTACATGTGTATTGATACAATACACTTAACAAAGTGTACTGTCAAAGATCTGTAAATTAAGGATGCTGTGAAAGTTATGTTCAAATTTCGAGAATAACACTCTTGAGATAGGCCTACGCCTGATCTACACTTAAAACCTAGGTTGACATAGGCCATGTCTACACTACATAGTTCAAGTTGACTTAAGTTACATCAACTATCATAAACCACTGTAATTACATTGCTTGTGCATGTTCACACAATTCTCCTTGTGTTGATGGAGTGTATCCACAGTTGATGCTCTAGCATCGACAGAGAGAACAGTGCACTGTGGGTAGCTATCTCACTGTGCAAATTGCCACCGTTTCCCACTAGGAGTTCTGGGAATGGATCGCAGTTCATAATGGGGGCGCGATCATTGCCCTTTGATGCAGTTTTCTGGCTTCTGACTGCGTTTTACACTGTTTTTCAGCTGCCCCTGTAAACTTTGCATCTGCCATCTCTGCCTGAAAGCATGAATCCTGCACTACTCACCAGTCATGTGATAAGTGTTATGAACACAACACAGCTGATTCTGCAGTATTTCATGAGCTGTGAATCTGAAAAGGAATCCATGCTGCCTGCCCTGCTTTGTGCCATGGAAAGAAAATTCAAGACTGATGTTGGCATTCACAGAGCAGCTGCACACAGTGAACCGTCGCTATTGGGCTTGAGAAACTAGCACTGAGTGATGGGATCAGATTGTGATGCAGGTACGGGATCATGAGCAGTGGCTGCAGAACTTTCATATGCACGAAGCCACCTTCCTTGAACTCTGAATGGAGCTCGACCCTGCCCTGTGGCATAAGGACACCAAAATGAGAGCTGCCCTAATGGTGGAAAAGCGAGTGGCAATTGCTGTGTGGAATCTGGCAGCTCCAGACTGCTACCGGTCAGTCACGAATCAGTTTGGACTTGGGAAGTCCATTGTGGGGGTGCAGTGATGCAAGTGTGTAGGGCCATTAATCAATCTCCTGCTATGAAGGACTGTGACTCTGGACAATTTGTGGGAAATAGTGGATGGCTCTGCGGCAATGGAATTTCCTTACTGCGGCAGGGCGATAGATGGCATACATATCCCAATTTTGGCCCCAGACAATCTTGCAATGGAATACATCAATAGAAGGGGTTGCTTCTCTATGGTATTGCAGGTGCTGGTGGATCTCCAAGGTTGTTTCACTGACATCAATGCACGGTGGTTAGGGAAGGTGCATGGTGCATATATCTTCAGGAACACTGGCTTGTATAGAAAGCTGCATGCAGGGACTGTGTTTGAAGACCAGAAGATTTCAACAGGTGATGTGGAAATGCCCATAGTGATTCTGGGAGACCCAGCCTACCCCTTACTCCCGTGGCTCATGAAGCCTTACACTAGAAACCTTGACAGCAGCAAGGAGCACTTCAACAACTGGCTCAACAGATGCAGAATGACAGTTGAATGTGCATTTGGTAGATTACATTGTAGCTGGCACTGCCTTTCTGGCAGGTTAGACCTTAATGAGGAAAATATTCCCATGGTCATAGCAGCCTGCTGTGCTCTGCATAACATTTTTGAAACCAAGGGGGAAACATTTCCCAAGAGGTGGAGGGTTGAGGTGGATCACCTGGTGAGTGATTTTGAGCAACCAGACACCAGGGTTATTAGAGGGGCTCAACAGGGGGGTATTTGAATCAGGGAGGCTTTTAAGCAGCATTTTGACAATGAGCCCTATTAATTTGTCTGTCTGTAATTGATTCAGCCAGACATTGTTTACCTACCACATTGAACGACCCCTATAATGATTCCTGCCTGAGCGTTAATTATAGTCTGCAAATGTGCCAGTTGCCGCCGTGTATGAATTTCTATTGCAACCACCCTGTGTAGGTCACAAATAAAGAACCACTGTCTTTGTAAGACTAAATTTTTATTAAACAGCAATAAACAATAACATTTCTTACAAGGGGCATGACTGTGAGCAGCACTCTCTGAAGTAAGGACTCACAGCTGTGTGTAACGTCCATTTGTTGTTATGGAAAATGTCCCTAGGGGTGAAGTGCAAGTTGTACTACGATGGGCTGGGAATGTGAGAGAAATGTGTGGAGAGTTTAGAGAGGGCAAGGAAGGCAGTTCTCTATGGGCTGCAGGGGGAGTTGAGCACACATGTGTTCTGCCTGCAGATCAATCAGGGACCACAGCATCTCTGTTTGGGCCTCCATGAGTTTATTATCCACTCCTGACCCTGTATAATCTTCTCCTGGCCCTGTCTCCTCTCCTGGCTATCTATTTATAGTTTTTTCATTTATTGTCTCTCTCCACGCTCTATGCTCACTATAGGCCTGATCTGACGATTGCAGCACTTTGTGAAACATGTTGTCCTTACTCTTCCGCGTTTGCCTCCTTATCTGACTGAGGTGTTCTGCCGGAGTGTAGAAGCTGGCCCTCAAGGGCACATCTGCAGAAGCAAAAGAAAAAAATACTCAGTCGGTATTCTGTGTGCACTTACAGTCTTGAATCATAGAAGTTACATACACCTCTGTCTCACTTTCCCTTGGCAAGCATGCAGCACAGCCAGAGCACTAAACATGGTGAGTTCAGCACGGGGGGGTGCAAGATGGGACAAAGGGTCTGAATGGTTTCAGAAGGGGATCAGAACAGGCACCTATGGACACTATTCTGAATACTGGCACTGCTTTCCACAGGCAGGGTGATCAAAGCTGAAATCACACTACTGAGGGTAGCCGTAGATGCACATGTGCATTTCCTGCATGCATGCAGCTTCCGACTGGGTCTGTATGCTGCTCACTTGTATGCTGCTTTGGTTCCTTCAGAAGTAATTGCTGATTGGTGCAGCAAAGTTTCCCACAACAGGAGAAGAAACAAAGCAGCTCTGCCAAGCAACCTTTGGCAAAGGATTGCAGAGTTTCTGCGGGAAAGTTTCTTAGAGATCTCTGTGGAGGATTCCTGGGAGATCTTGATGTGCATTAACAAACTTTTCTGCAGGACTCCCATTGCATAAGTGCATAGGGGAATGCAAAGCAGATGAAAACAGTACCTAGTGTTGCTAATTTCGATCCCTTCTTCCAATTGCACCATGTAACAAAATAAAGGACACCTCTACCTCATGTAACAGTGCACTATCAAAGCAAAATGTGTACTTACCAGAACTCCCCTTTCCTGCTTCAGACATGCCAGAGCTGGATTGCTGGGACTGACTAGACCCCTTCAGAGTCAAAAAGTGGTCCTGGCTCGACAAGCCACTGGATGAGCCTGTTGCCTGTTTCACATCCTCTTCCAACTCGACCTCCTTGTCTACCACTTCATCCTTGGGGTTGACTCTGCTGGCTGCTGCCTCCAGTCCCCTCAAAGTATCCACAGGGCTCTTGGAGGTCGAGTAGGGGTCACCGCTGAGGATGGCATGCAGCTTCCTGTAGAAGCTGTGTTTTTCGGTGTTGCACTTGAGCAACAGTTGGCCTCCCTTGCCTTCTGGTATGCCTGCTTCAGCTCCCTGACTTGAGCACGGCACTGCTGTGTGTCCCTTTCATGCTCCTTCTCATCTATGCCATAAGCAATCTGCTCATAGGTGTCAAAGTTCCTATGGCTGTATCAGAAGTGTGACTGCACAGCCTCCTCTCCCCACAGTCCCAACAGATCCAGCAACTCCGGTGTGCTCCAGGTGGGAGCACGTTTGCTGCAGAAAGCCAGGGTGGTCAGCTGGGAAGATGCTATGTGAGCTGTCCATGCCGAACAAACAGGAAGTGGAATTTCAAAAATTTCTGGAGTATGCCTGGGTACCTGGCAGTGGAGTAGAAACTGCTGACCAGAATGGTCATGATGGGCATTGTGGGACACCTCCTGGAGGCCACTTACGGTGACATAAACAAGTGCCCAGTGTCTGCACTCACACTGTGTTGCTCTAACTTTGTTGCAAGAAGCTCTATGCTGCTCATCAATGTGGTTTTATTATGTCAGCATAGCAAGAGAGTTAAATCGGGGGAGGAGTATTATTGTGTATACACCTCCACTGGTTTGTCGGCAAAACCTGACTTTTGTTGACAAAACTGTGTAGTGTAGATAAGGCCATAACAATGGCACTCAGGTGTGAAAAATCCACAACTCTGAGTATTGTTGCTATGTCATCCTAATCCCAGGTGTAGATGCAGCTAAGTCAATGAAATAATTTTTCTTTCAACCTAACTACCGTTGCTTAAGGAGATGGAGTTCCTACAGCAATGCAGAAAGCCCTTCTGTTGCTGCAGTCTGTGTCTATGCTACAGGTTACAGCGGCATAGCTGAGGCACCGTAGCTATGCCATGATGGTGTAGACCTGGCCCTAGTCTAGGAAAAAGAGTTGAAGTTAGATCAAGAGTAGACACAGAATAACACTTATAAGCTTGATTTAGCTGGTTGAAGGCCATCCTCCACTCCGACCAAAGTGAACCTTGACTAGCTAAACTGAAGTAAAAAGTATTAACTTGCATCTGCACTAGGAAGAAGGTTGAGGTTATCTGAAGTGTTGGCTGTATTCTGAACTATCCTTGAACATTTGTCATCAAGAACTCTTTGTATGGTTACAAAATCCCCCAAAACAACAATCTCCATATCTCCAAGTTGTGGAGTGGAACCATCAAGGAAATGAGCAGCTCATAGAAATAAGCATCTCTCCATTCATGATCCACAAATTCTAATCCAACCTTGTTCCTTTAAAAGCCACTACCAACCTTCTTGTGGCTGCTTAGCAAGCAGGAGTTACTTCATCATTAGGCTGGGGTAACAGTACTGTAAGATCATATTGGGAGAAAATGGACAGCCTTGATTGATACATGAGAGATGATTGATACATAGATTTTACAGAACACACTGAAACCTTGTTGGCTTTGCCCAGTCTGATTGCTGTACTTAGGCTCTTGTCGGTAATAATTTATAATAAAATAATAACATCATTATTTATAATTATGCCATAATATTATTGTATAAGATATACAATAATACTACATAATGTCTATGGCATTTTTCAGCCAAAGATTTGGAAACAAACCTGTCCAGAGAACAGTGCTCTGATGCTCTGGGACCTATTGTATGTGTTTTAATAAATCTGGTATGTGTGTTTAATCCCCTATGGAGGCATAACCTGTCTCTCCTTCTGTCTGACCTAGTCAATGTGGACGAGAACAAGGATGACATTTGGTGTGTCCCCTTTAATTGTTTTCCCCGAATGACTAATATTTCCAGTCAATTTTGGATTATCTGCTCCCACGTAATGTCTGGGAAACATTTGGATTATGTGTCCAGTATCATTCTTTGAGATCTTAGATTGAAAGATGCTGTAGAAATGCAATTTTAAAAAATATTATTATTAATAATAAGCACAAGTATAGCCATCAGATTGTGCAAATCCAGAGTCTATTCTGAAGAAGGGCTGACACAGATGCTTTATTCATCATTCTGCAGCTTGTGAAGACAGCGATTTCCCCCCTTACATTTGGCCACTGGAACCTTTTAGCAGCCATTAAATATGGAGGCTGTTTTCAGATGGATAGGGTCCTTAGAATTTATTGTGTGTATTGACAAAGGGGCATATCACTAAAATCCTAGCAGGTTCTTCTTGATAGTTTTCAGTAAACATTCCTGAAAAGTGAAGTCTTTCTTGTCATTTGTAGCACATCCTTTGATAGCATGCTTGTATGGGCCATTCATCACCATTCTGAGCTCTAAATGAAGATATGGCATTCTGTGCCTCAAAGCAGCAACCTGGAACCCCCATATTTACCACTATCATATACAGTAATTATGATATTTTTGTACAAAGTATGCCTGGTGAGGTATTATTTTAAAAGCCTTGATCTGTTGAACATCAATACCCTGTTTGATTGTGTGTGCTATCATTGTATGTGAAGTTATGAAGTTTTGCTATCTGTGTGTTACTCAAACGTGTTGTGAGGCTTGCAACACCCAAAACCAGTCTTTCAGGTACAACAAAGGAACAGCCAGATGCGGTGATAGTACATTAAAGGGAATCCACACTCCCTAGGACTATCCCAGGAGCTGTATACCCACATCAGCATAAAGGATCTTTCCAGCAAGCGGAAAGAAGGGAGGGGAAGTGACATCATCACTGGTCCTCACTCCCCCCACAACTCAACACCTGGAAACAGGTCCAGAGGAGAAAGACTTTGAACTGGAGAGGTGGTCCCAGGCTGAAGAAAATTTCGAGCCTGTATATTGAAGATCTGTAATCAGCTTGTATTATCTATCAGGGTAAGACACTGCTTGATTAAAAAACTTAGATTGTTAGCTTGTTTTTATTTTTTTGGTAAGCATCTCTATACTTTATGCCCATCACTTATAATCAGTTCAAATCTATCTTTCTGTAGTTAATAAACCTATTTTATGTTTTACCTAAAACAGTGTATTTGGCACTGGGGAAACCTCTGCTCAGTGTACAAAAGCTGGTGCCTGTCCTCTCCACATTGAGGGAGGGGTGGACTGGGTAATAAACTTACACTGGTTAGGCTTCTGACCAGGGCAAGACAGTATAACTCTGGGGTCCTTGGCTGGGGAGCTGGGGGGAACTGGCTGGAGCCTCTCTGTTGTTGGTTCATGAGTGGCTGGGAGAAGCATTCATGTAACTCAGCTGGGTGTGTCCCTGCCTCTAGATGTCTGTGTAAGTGCAGTACCTTGTGAGGGTTGCAACTTTTCACAACATCAAAGTGTAAGAGGGAGCCCAGATTGGTAAGCCAGAGGGCTCAGTGGTACCCCAGTTCCAGGTTGCACTGCGGGGAACCCATCACAGAAGACCTATCCAGGCAGAATCTTTCTGGTTTCATGACTGTTATACTTTCAGAATCCTCCATTTAATAGCCAGGTATTTGCTCTTCTCCGAATGTAAGGATGAGTCATCACTGAGACTGACTCTGGCAAGCATAAATACCAGCAGGAATCAGTTGTAGAATGATTAGACATTATCTTCCTTACCTGGAGTACAAATACACAAAGTAGTGAAGAAAGGGACTTCTGACAGTTGTGTTGTGTTGCTGTAAAGCCTTCAGATTGGCTTTTATACATAGGAATTTCAGATGTATAGGAATTTGTAAGATATTACCATAGACTTCTCTGAATTAGCACACCCCATTGGAAATAGAATTATGCCAGTTAAGTAATTGTCCCAATCGGTGAGAGTTTCATAAGAGTACATTGTGAAGGAAGAGATATTCAGTACTTTTATTTTATTAATTGTTTTAATAATTGTCATAATCTAAAGCACTAAATGATTGAAAAATCTATATTAAAGTCATATTGTTTCTTTTAGCAGCTATAAGAAAGCATGAAGACATGAAGGATCACAGGATTTTTGCCTTGTGAATGACACCAATTCATGCCTTCGCGTTATTTAGAATTACTGAAATTCATTATATAGAATTTGGACCCTGGCAATCATCTCAGCCAGTGTGGTTTTTTCAGCGTGCCATTTTAGAGGCATTTAGTACAATAGAGCAATTTGCAGAATATTTGAGAACTTATCTATTGCAGATGCCAATAGGTTGTAGGCATTGTAAAGGCTTGCAAGTTCCTT
Source organism: Dermochelys coriacea (assembly GCF_009764565.3). Taxonomy (NCBI): domain Eukaryota; kingdom Metazoa; phylum Chordata; order Testudines; family Dermochelyidae; genus Dermochelys; species Dermochelys coriacea. The sequence continues at coordinate 105,282,579 of NC_050068.2, forward strand.
CTTAAGCCATTTTGAGTTAGTGAGTAATATATTAATTCTTATATTGCTATATTCCTGCTTCAGGTTGGAATTATATTTGGCCACAACAAAACTTGGGGCTCAATACATTTTTTTCTTACACAAGGATCCTCCCTGAATAGTATAATATGAAAGAGTTGAGAAGCCCACTGAAATTCTTGCTGAAAGCTTTTACTGCTGGAGCGAAAGTTCTCTGTACATTATTTTACTTGATGTATGTTTTTGGGGGAGTCACTTAATTTTTCTCTCTGTAAAATGAGGATAATTGTACTCATTCAGGGATGTTGTGAGGGTTAGAACATAAGAATGGCCATACTGGGTCAGACCAAAGGTCCATCCAGCCCAGTATCCTATCTACCAACAGTGGCCAATGCCAGGTGCCCCAGAGGGAGTGAACCTAACAGGTAATGATCTAGTGATCTCTCTCCTGCCATCCATCTCCACCCTCTGACAAACAGAGGCGAGGGACACCATTCCTTGCCCATCCTGGCTAATAGCCATTAATGGACTTAACTTCCATGAATTTATCCAGTTCTCTTTTAAACCCTGTTATAATCCTAGCCTTCACAACCTCCTCAGATGAGGAGTTCCACAGGTTGACTGTGCGCTGAGTGAAGAAGAACTTCCTTTTATTTGTTTTAAACCTGCTACCCATTAATTTCATTTGGTGGCCCCTAGTTCTTATACTATGTGAACAAGTAAATAATTTTTCCTTATTCACTTTCTCCACACCACTCATGATTTTATAGACTTCTATCATAGCTCCCCTTAGTCTCCTCTTTTCCAAGCTGAAAAGTCCTAGCCTCTTTAATCTCTCCTCATATGGGACCCATTCTAAACCCCCTAATCATTTAGTTGCCCTTTTCTGAACCTTTTCTAAAGCCAGTATATCTTTTTTGAGATGAGGGGATCACATCTGTATGCAGTATTCAAGATGTGGGTGTACCATGGATTTATATAATGGCAATAGATATTCTCTGTCTTATTCTCTATCCCTTTTTTAATGATTCCTAACATCCCGTTTGCTTTTTTGACTGCCGCTGGATGTTGTCAGAGAACTATCCACAATGACTCCAAGATCTTTCTCCTGATTAGTTGGAGCTAAATTAGCCCCCATCATATTGTATGTATAGTTGGGGTTATGTTTTCCAATATCCATGACTTTACATTTATCCACATTAAAATTCATTTGCCATTTTGTTGCCCAATCACTTAGTTTTGTGACAGCTGTTTGAAGTTCTTCACAGTCTGCTTTGGTCTTAACTATCTTGAGCAGCTTAGTATCATCTGCAAAATTTGCCACCTCACTGTTTACCCCTTTCTCCATATCATTTATGAATAAGTTGAATAGGATTGGTCCTAGGACTGACCCTTGGGGAACACCACTAGTTACCCCTCTCCATTCTGAAAATTTACCATTTATTCCTACCTTTTGTTCCCTGTCTTTTAACCAGGTCTCAATCGATGAAAGGATCTTCCCTCTTATCCCATGACAACTTAATTTACATATGAGCCTTTGGTGAGGGACCTTGTCAAAGACTTTCTGGAAATCTAAGTACACTATGTCCACTGGATCCCCTTTGTCCACATGTCTGTTGACCCCCTCAAAGAACTCTAATAGATTCGTAAGACATGATCTCCCTTTATAGAAATCATGTTGACTTTTGCGCAACAATTTATGTTCTTCTATGTGTCTGACAATTTTATTCTTTACTATTGTTTCAACTAATTTGCCTGGTACTGACGTTAGACTTATCGGTCTGTAATTGTCAGGATCACCTTTAGAGCCTTCTTAAATATTGGCGTTATATTAGCTATCTTCCAGTCATTGGGTACAGTAGCTGATTTAAAGGACTGGTTACAAACCGTAGTTAATAGTTCCGCAATTTCACATTTAAGTTCTTTCAGAACTCTTAGGTGAATGCCATCTGATCCCAGTGACTTGTTACTGTTAAATTTCTCAATTAATTTCAAAACCTCCTCTAGTGACACTTCAATCTGTGACAATTCCTCAGATTTGTCACCTACAAGAGACGTCTCAGGTTTGGGAATCTCCCTGACATCCTCAGCCATGAAGACTGAAGCAAAGAATTCATTTTGTTTCTCTGCAATGACTTTATCGTCTTTAAGTGCTCCTTTTGTATCTCGGCCGTCCAGGGGCCCCACTGGTTGTTTAGCAGGCTTCCTGCTTCTGATGTACTTAAAAAAATATTTTGTTATTACCTTTAGAGTTTTTGCCTAGCTGTTCTTCAAACTCCTTTTTGGCTTTTCTGATTACATTTTTACATTTAATTTGGCAGTGTTTATGCGCCTTTCTATTTATCTCACTAGGATTAGACTTCCACCTTTTAAAAGATGCCTTTTTATCTCTTACTGCTTCTTTTACATGGTTGTTAAGCCACGGTGGCTCTTTTTTAGTTCTTTTACTGTGTTTTTTAATTTGGGGTATACATTTAAGTTGAACCTCTATTATGGTGTCTTTAAAAAGTGTCCATGCAGCTTTCAGGGATTTCACTGTAGTCACTATACCTTTTAATTCTGTTTAACTAACCTCCTTATTTTTGCATAGTTCCCCTTTCTGAAATTAAATGTCATAGTGTTGGGCTGTTGAGGTGTTCTTCCCACCACAGGAATGTTAAATGTTATTATATTATGGTCACTATTTCCAAGCGGTACTGTTATAGTTATCTCTTGGACCAGATCCTGGGCTTCACTCAGGACTAGATTGAGAGTTGCCTCTCCCATTGTGGGTTTCTGTACCAGCTGCTCCAAGAAGCAGTCATTTAAAGTATCGAGAAATTTTGTCTCTGCATTTTGTCCAGAGGTGGCATGTACCCAATCAATATGGGGATAATTGAAATCCCCCACTATTATTGAGTTTTTTATTTTGATAGCCTCTCTAATCTCCCTTAGCATTTCATCGTCACTATCTCCGTCCTGGTCAGGTGGTCGATAATAGATCCCTACTGTTATATTCTGATTAGAGCACGGAATTACTATTCATAGAGATTCTATGCAACATGTGGATTCATTAAAGATTATTTCATTTGATTCTATGTTTTCTTTCACATATAGTGCCACTCTCTCCACCCCCAGCATGACCTGTTCTGTCCTTTCAATATATTTTGTACACCAGAATGATTGTGTCCCATTGATTGTTCTCCCTCCACCAGGTTTCTGTGATGCCTATTATATCAATATCCTCCTTTAACACGAGGCACTCTAGTTCACCCAACTTATTATTTAGACTTCTAGCATTTGTGTACAAGCACTTTAAAAACTTGTCACTGTTTATTTATCTGCCCTTTTCTGATGTGTCAGATTCTTTATGTGAATGTTTCTCGTCTGATCTGGCCCATACTTTATCCTCTTCCATCCCCTCCTCCTGACTAAAACCTAGAGAATCTCTATCAATAGACTCTCCTCTAAGAGAAGTCTCTGTCCGATCCATGTGCGCCTCTGCAGCAATCGGCTTTCCCCCATCTCTTAGTTTAAAAACTGCTCTGCTCTAATTAGCAATGTCTAATTAGCAATATCACCAAAACCAACAACACCAATATCACCAACACCAACACCAAGTAATCATGTAATCTCAGAAATCATGAGACTGGTTTAAAAATCATGAGATTTTAAAAAATAATAAAGGTAGTGTTTTTACTTGCTTTCTGTTTTTTGAGGTTATAGGTATCATGTATTCAAGCTGTTTGCTGCAGTCATGAAGACTACAGACTTTTTTTATTTGCTGAAGGCTGAGAGTCTCATGTAATCCCATGACTCCAGGGGCTGGGGCTTTAAGAAAAGCACCAACTGTCATAGGATTTATGATAAAATCATGGAAAAACTGGTAGTTATTGTCTATTTTGCTTTGACCATATAAATGTGATGTATTTATTTACCACCATTGGAATCCTCATATTTGGCTTCCCTACAGGACTGCACTGAGTGTTATTAATGTTATTAATCCCAAGGCACTTGACCTTGTCCTTTTGGGACTGATCCTGAAAGGTACTGAGCCCCTGTATGTTGAGGCTGCTTAGGAGGTGCTCAGCCTTTTACATGATTGGAACCCTTGTTTTCATGGCAATCCTACCCTTATCCCCATAAGATATCCATTTTCCAATTAGTCAGCTTTAAAATCTCCATTGAGTTATGAAATGAGTCAAAGTGAACTCTGTGGTCAAGCTCTGTGTATGAGAATGTTGTTTGCAGTGACCTCTTGTCCACTCACAACAGAACTCAATAATGTTTAATTCACTAACAGAGACGTGGGTAATAAATGAATGCACTAAATGTTATGCATTTTTCAATATGGTACATAAAGAAGTTAACCCAAGTGATCTGCGAATAGAAAGCCTGGCTGAAGAAATCAGTAGAACATCACTGATGGTATTTTTAAACATAATTAAAAATAATATTCTAAGTAGATATGTAGTATTATTGTAGAGAAATTACATTAATCTCTCTGTCCTACCCATTGCACATACATAGGTTATATTTTTTATGAAATATGTTTTTTTTAAATACACGTTTTTGTTGCAGTCATGAAGACATGAAGATCAGGAAGGGAGTGTACATAAGGAGGAAAGATGTACCCCCCTTCTGAACAGGACCCCCTGGTAACTCCAGCCCATGAGCTATCTACTTTCCCTGTGCAGGATCTGTCTGGCAGGGCAAGTGGACAGGGCTGTGTGCACTGAAGCTGTGCTGAAGGGCCAGGGTCAGGAAGTGGCTCTGTCTGGCAGGGGGGTCAGTAGCCTGGGTGTAGCCTCTCCACTCGCAGAGTCTCTGTCAAGGTCCCCAGCAGGGTGCACAGCACTGCACCAGGCAAAGACCAGCAACTGCAGTCTCCAGCTCAGTTATGCAGAACCTGAATAGTAGTCACAGTGGCTGCTGGGGCAGCACCTGAGGGCTTGGGTTCTCTGCAGCATCAAGAGCTGGAGAGAGTAAAACCCTGGGGAGCATGGGGCTGGGGAAGGGGAAAGGGACTTGCCCCCAGAGGTTCAAGTCAAGACTGGGGACATCGGAGGTCAGTCCCATATTTTTTAAAGACAACTGTAGGCCGGCCTCTACATGGATGGCCCTGACTTCCTGTGGTTCCCAGAGAAGCTGCCACACTTGGAGCTAGATTTTCCATGGGGCTAGGAGTGGGGAAGAAACAGTGCCTTGCCATCCCCAGCTGGACAGTGTAGGCGTATCTCTGCAATGAAATCCTCACAGAGGACTTTAAAAAGTCCCCTCCTGTGGTGTTTATCATGGAAAGAGACAATCCAGGTCCACAAATGACATCTCCCACCATTCTTCACAAATTACACTGGGCATTGGATCTTTGGGAATGTGTAAAAAAAAGTTGGCAAACAAACTAAAATAAAACAGCATAATAGTTCTGTAAAAAGTGTAGGGGAAAACATGATTCCCCATTTGTATAGTTTTGCTAGTTGCTCACAAAAATGTAGCTTTTGCCAAGAAGTATTCAATAGGTGGGAAGGGACAAAAGAAAGCCAGGAAGGCTCTTTTGTTATTCAGTTTACAGTTCTTTATGGGAAGGTGCAAAGGGCTCGTTATGTAGTGTTTCTGCTATACTCATTTTTGTTTATTTCTAGAGGTGAGGTTGCTGTTTTCTTTACTGCTGCTGTTTCTGTCTTTCTCCCCTGCTCTAAATTAAATTTTTGTTCCCTTATGCTCTACAAAGTGAATAGATGCATTAATTTTGCTCTCCCACATCCTTTTTTCAACATCTAACCCATATGCAAATAAAAGATATAGTGTTTGTCTCTTTCTTGTATAATTAATTTACCTGAAAATCGCACAATATATTTCTTCTCCCCCTCCTGAATTTTTCTGTCCTCTTGAATGAAAACTAAAATCTTCTGCTTCATCTATTGTGCTTGCAGTAAACAAGTTACAGGAGACTGTTAGATATGCACACATAAATTATATCTTTATTTATTAACTTTAAGATATAAGTGCATGGCCTCTTCCATGTGCTAATGGAGTTAATTAAAAATTGGTTATTAAATATAAATCATGTCTGCCCATTAGGTATTTTGTAATTTCTTTTCATTTGTACAGTGGCTCTGCAGCATTGTAAACAAGTGAAAAGACAGCAAAATGAAGGAAAACCTTATGATAAATAATAATAATTCTCTACATTAATATAGTACCTTTCTCCCCAAAGGATCTCAACTTGCTTTGCAAACACTGAGTCAAATCTCAGGCTATGGCCAAAAAGCATTCACTGCAACTGAGAAAGGGAGTGTAAATATGGCTTTAAGCTACCTCTGCACTCTCCTAATATTGGGGCTGTTCTGGGTCAAATCAGTTCTCTGGTGGAAGTTAGTGCATCCTTTAAGCTTCTGTAATTTGCACTGCCTGCTTGCGGTCTCAAACAGCATGCTGGAGTGGAGGCATGCCTGCCCATGAGCCCTTCACTGGTTGCTGTGGGATGGAATTGTCAGCATAGGAGCACAGTCACTTTACCCACCCAAGAGGCCCCTATGCAGGGAGAAATCATCCAATAACCATCTTAAGGGCTGCTTTATATCGGCTTATGCAAGAGAGTCTGACCTCTTAGGGTATGTCTACACTGCAATAGAAGACCTGCAGCATGGCCACAGCTGGTACGGGTCTGCTGATTCAGGCTCCTGGAGCTTGGGTTATGGGCTATAAAGCTGTGACAGTGTAGACATTCAGGTTCTTCCCTGAGCCCAAACAACTACACTACTATTTTTAGCCCCACCGCCCAAGTCCTGTGAGCCCGAGTCAGCTGATCCAGGCTCTGAGACTCGGTGCCACAGGCTTTTTATCACAGACAGACACCCTTACCTTACAGAAATCACTTTACCCGTTACTGATGCCTGACACTACAGCTGTTTAACAGTGCATAGCAACACTGCAAAGCAGTTGAGGACAGGAAGTGAAGAATGCCATATTTAATTGAAGCCAGTGGGAGTTTTGCCATTGAATTAGGCAATCAGGATCAGCACACTGTGATTATCCAAACTGGAACTTGGGCTGTACATAAGGGCTAAGCTGCTACTTTTGTGAAAGATGCAATAAGATTTTTAATGGTCACACATGGTCAGGACCTCACTGTCATATCTCATTTAGAATATGGGCCTTGAAGTATCACACCACCACCTATCACCCTGCTGGGCTATTGGTTCAGTATTGGCTCAGAAGGATGAGTGCCACCAGCACTTTTTTTGCAGCACTTAGATAGCATTCCCATCCAAGTGATGAGCAAGTCTGGTGCTACTCATCTTGGGATATTTGACAACAGCATGCCATAAGGTGGTATGGTTGCAAGTATATGTGTCTTTCATGGAAGCCTCCCCATCTCCTTCACATCGTCCCCTCCCCCCTCTGTATTTCTGATATACATTGCAAACAGTGAACAATAGGTCTGATTAGCCCACGTAGACTGTCTCTTCTGAATGTATTATCTAACCTGGGCCTCAGAATAAAAAGAAAGATATTTCCTTGCTTTCTTCCAATAAGTCAATGGACACTTAAGAGGACAGCATTTGCCATGTGTGCAATTCAAAGAGTATGAGCAAGCAGGTGATAAAAGAGATCAAAAGCTTCAAATTGTAGTGAGTGCTGTTGAACAAGGTAAAAAAAAAAGCTATGGCAACACAAGTATTCTTTAGGAAGAGAAAACTTAAAAGGAACTTTTAAAATGTGTATCAAACAAAATCTAACGTGTGTTATTTAGGGACAAAAGAGAAAATGCAGGCTGTCTCTCAGTGAAATGAAAGCAAAAATCCTGTTTGTTTGCATTTCTTTTTTATTTAGCACAGTTACACAGGAGAAAGATGTACAGTGGGAGAAGAATCATATAGTAGCTGGAAGGACTGTACCCAGAAAAACTTTTTATTGTTCAGAGAGCAGAGTTCTAAATGATAGGCTGATTTAGTATAAACAGTAGTAGACTTGCAACAACTTACATTTGTTAGAGAATTATATTTTATCTGACCACATTTTTCTTCATAAAGATTCACAACTTTGCTTATCTTAAGTGATCACTCTCCTTACAGTGTGTATGATAAACCCATTGTTTCATGTTCTCTGTGTGTGTATATAAATCTCTCCTCTGTTTTTTCCACCAAATGCATCCGATGAAGTGAGCTGTAGCTCACGAAAGCTTATGCTCTAATAAATTTGTTAGTCTCTAAGGTGCCACAAGTACTCCTTTTCTTTTTGTTGATCAAAATGTAATCCTTCTGACAGGTGGAGTCAGGAGGCAGCAACAAGCACCAGGTTCAATATTCAGGGGTCCCTTTTAACTATACAATAGAGAATTGGCTTCAGTCCCCACCCAGTAATCTGGGAAAATTAAACACCGCCCCTGGGTGTCTCTAACAGATCTCTTTTATCACCTACTTGCTCATACTCCCTTCCAACCCTGGTATTCTATCTGAACCCCCTGCTTAGTGAGTTCAGTTCAGTTGAGGGTGATCCCCTCAATCAGGACAGACTAAATACATTTCTGCTGCCCTTTACTCATATAATAAGGATAACAACATTTCATAATCTCTGCATTCAATACTAAAGTGATTTGTAACCCAACACCAGCCAAAATTGATCACTTAGGCAACACAACTCTGTTGGACACCTAGGCACAGTATGTGTGTTCATGTAAATACAGTCTAGTCCTGACACCCCTAGCTGACAGGGGGAAAGCTGCTTCAGACCTTGTTTACATCAAAAACAATTGAAATTGGGGGAAGGCCACTAAATTATCTCTGGTACTAAAGCAGCATTTCAGGTTTTCATTTGAAGTATCTTATATTTCTTATTGTACATAAAAGCATTTAATGTATAGGACTTTCAAGATATGTTACACTGATGAATTCACTGAGTTCTGAAAATGATCTGCATAAACAGGTAGAATTAATGCTATGTCATCATTTATATTTAGCATGATTATTCACATAGCATTTGTGGGCCCTTGTAATCTTATTGCATATCTTTTTCTACAGAATCTGGTCACAGTGGCATATTCACAGGAGATACATCACCATCATTAGGCTTACTGAAGTCTTCTCATATCACACCCATATGTAGATGAAATATTTGTGACAAAACAATGCATTACAGGATGTATATAATGATAATATTTTGCTCTAACTATATTTTGGTTACACTCTTGTTTGGAAGAAGGGTGCTGGGACATTTTTCAGCACTGTTGTTGAGGGAAGACTTATGCAAAGAGATCTTTCTTTCACTGGGTCCTAAATATGACACTGCTCAGGCTTACCCTGATCTCTAGTAGCAGGGATTTCCACAGCATCCACTAAGAAAAACCCTGCTTCTCATCAATTACAACATCCATCTTTAGTGCAGCTGTTGCAGTGGATCATGGAAAGAGTCAGTTTCTAAGGCTATGGCTTCACTAGAGAGCTCTGTGCAGCCACTCTAAGGGCTTGGCTACACTTGCGAGTTAGAGCGAATTAAAGGAGCCCCGGGCACACTAGCTCACTACTGTCCATACTGGTAAGGCACATAGAGAACTCTGACTCCGCAGCTTGAGCGCTCCTGGTACTCCACCTCAGTGAGTGGAATAACATTTGGTGGGTCCCCACTGGAGCGCTGTGGCGCCAGTGTGGATGCCCTGATCTGTTAGTGCGCTCTGATCGGTCCCAGAAGTGTCCCACAATGCCTGTTCTAGCCACTTTGGTCATCACTTTGAACTCTACTGCCCTGCCCTCATTTGACCAACCGTCAGACCTGCCCTTTAAATTCTCTGGGAATTTTGAAAATCCCCTTCCTGTTTGCTCAGCCAGGTGTGGAGTGCTCTTAGTGAATCTTTCCAGGTGATCATGCCTCCACATGCCAGGAGATCCCCAGTATGGAGCAATGGCGAGGTGCTGGACCTCATCAGTGTTTGCGGGGAGGAAGCTGTCCAGTCCCAGCTGTGCTCCTGCCGTAGGAATTACGATACCTTCGGGCAGATATCAAGGGACATGATGGAAAGGGGCCATGACTGGGACTCACTGCAGTGCAGGGTTAAAGTGAAGGAGCTGCGGAATGCCCACTGCAAAGCCTGCGAGGCAAACAGCCACTCCAGTGCTGCCTCCGTGACCTGCTGTTTCTACAAAGAGCTGGACGCGATACTTGGGAGCGACCCCACCTCCACTCTGAGTACCACCATGGACACTTCAGAGCCCAGTGCAACAAGGCAGGAGGAGCAAAGGGGCAGCAAGGGTGCTGAGGCAGAGGAAGACATCCCAGAATCCCTAGATGCATGCAGCCAGGAGCTGTTCTCAAGCCAAGAGGAAGGTAGCCAGTTGTGGTGGTCGGTGATTGGGGAAGGACAAACACCAAATGAGGTTCCCGGTAAGCGGCTTTTATTTTGGGAAGGAAGTTATTCGGTGCAGGCTCTTGGGGCGAGGAGGGTTAGGGCTGCATGCATGCCTAGATGCGGAATAGGGTGTGGATGTACTCTCTCACATTGTGGTAATCGGCCTCAGTGATCTCTTCAAAGATCTCATCCAGAACTTGCGCTTGCACAGGTTTCTCGGGAGAGCCACTGTGGTCCTTGTCCCAGTAAGGCTAACTTGTCCGCACCACTGTGCCGTGAGAGGTTGGGGGGCCATTGCAGCACACAGAAAAGCTTCATATGGGCCAGGGCAGAAGCCGCATTGCAGTAGAAGACTTGCCTTGCTTCCCAGGTCACCCTTAGCAGCGAGATAATCATTTTATTGCCCTTTTCTGAACCTTTTCCAATTCCAATATATCTTTTTTGAGATGGGGCGACCACATCTGCACACAGTATTCAAGATGTGGGCGTACCATGGATTTATATAGAGGCAACATGGTATTTTCTGTCCCCCAGATCGTCTAGTCTGACTTAGGGTATCAGATCACAACCTGAGGCCACTGCAATGGCAGGGAATTGATTAAGTCAGATATACCTAGATTATCCTGGCAAATGACCTGCACTCCATGCTGCAGAGGTCACTGCACCACCCCGCAGGTCACTGCCAATCTGACCTGGGGAAATTTTTTTCCCCATCCCCTCATATGGACACCAGTTACACACTGAGTATGCAAGCAAGAAGCAGCCAGCCATGCACTTGAGAGAGAATAGTTGGCACCAAGTATTCTCTCTCTCAGCTACCTCAGAGCCCTGGCTCTCCCCATCCAATGCCCTATGTCCAGCCATGGCCATCTCTGACACTTCGGAGGAAGGAGATGCAACTCTTCCCCTTCCCCCTGCCCAAGAACACACTGGGGAAAGGAATCTCTTCCTGACCCCAGCAGGTGACCAGCTGAAGCCCTGAAGCATGAGTTTTAGGAGCACAGGACTTAAACCAGGAGGGACCTCCAGGGCTGCTGAGCCCTACTCCCCACCATCACAAGCAACCCCATCATACAGTCTCACTCATAAATTTATCCAGCTCTCTCTTAAAACTAAAGGAGTTGTTTCCTCCCACAACTAATGTTGGGAGGCTGTTCCAGAACCTCACTCCTCTGATGGTTAGAAACCTTCTACTAATTTCTAACCTGCATTTGTTCATGGCCAGTGTATATCCATTTGTTCTTGACCCAAAATTTCAGTTTAGCTCAAATAGCTCTTCGCTTTCTTTGGTGTTTATCCCCAATGTATTTATAAAGAGTAATCATGTCCCCTCTCAACCCTCTTTTTGTTAGACTAAACAAGCTAAGTTTTTCTAGTCTCCTCTCATAAAAGAGTCCCTGCATTCCCCTCATCATCCTAGCAGTTCTTTTCTTCACCCTTCCAGTCTGAATTAATCTTTCCTGAACATGGATAACCAGAACTGTACACAGTATTCCACTTTAGGTCTTACAAGTACACTAACATTAATACTTTTCTATCTCTACTGGAAATGCCTCGTGTGATATATCCTATATCACATTTGCCTTTTTCGCAACTGTATCATATTGGTGGCTCATAGTCATCCTGTGATCAACCAGCACACACATATCTCTCTCCTCCTTTATCACTCTCAACTGATGAACCCGCACTTGTAGCAGAAATTCTTATGATTAGATCCTAAGTGCATGACCTTACACGTTGTACTATTGATTTTCATCCCGTTTCTGTCGCACATGGGTAGCAGGTATCACAGGCCGGGGAAGCTTAAGTCTCCCCAAACAGCGTGGCTTGCTCCTGTCCACGCTCTGCCCCCAGGCTCCCTTCGGCTTCCCACTCTTCTCCGACCCCTACCCCCCATGACCTGTGGCTAATGTAGCCTGTGGCTGGGACTTGTCGTCACTCCGCCTGCCTGCATCTCTGGGGCTGAGGGTGCCAGGGCTGCACTGCCCACCTGGCGCATCGGCATTGTGGCTGAGGGCGCCAGGGCTGTGCTGGCCACCCGGTGCTCCGACACTGTGGCTGGGGGCACCAGGACCGTGCTCTGGGGCTGGGGGTGCTGAGGCTGCGCCGCCTGCCTGGCATTCTGGGGATGGGGGTGCTAGGGCAGTCCGGGGCTGGTGGCCACGGTGGGAGGTTCTGGGCAGGGCCTCGGGCATAAGGGGCAGGGCCAGGGGCAAGCCTCCCCGAGTGGGTGGTTCATGCACCACCCATGTTGTCACCCCAGACTTCAAGGTTATCCAGACCTTCCTATATAATAATTGGATCCTCCTCTGTATTGATGATGCCTCCCAACTCTATATTGTCAGCAAATTTCATTAGCACAGTTCTACTTTTTGTGCCAAAGTCATAAATGGAAATATTGAGTAAGATTGATTCTAAAATCTTGAGGAACTCCTCCTTCCAGTCTGAAAGTTCACCTTTCAGCACAACCTGCTGCCTTCTCCCATTTAGTCAGTTCCTTATCCACCTTACAATTCTTGTACTAATCTGACCTTCTCTAATTTAACTAATAATTTTCAGTGTGGTCGATATCAAATGCTCTACTGAAGTCAAAGTATATTATATCTACTGCATTTCTCTTATCTAAAAAAAAATCAGTTATTTTATCAGAGAAGGAAATCAGGTTAGCCTGGCATGATCTACTTTTGGTAAACCCAAACAGCATTATATCCCCTTTTCTATTTTACCTCTATGAATTTAATCATGCTTTCCTTCACAAAAAGAAAAGGAGTACTTGTGGCACCTTAAAGACTAACAAATTTATTAGAGCATAAGCTTTCGTGAGCTACAGCTCACTGTAGCTCACGAAAGCTTATGCTCTAATACATTTGTTAGTCTTTAAGGTGCCACAAGTACTCCTTTTCTTTTTGCGAATACAGACTAACACGGCTGCTACTCTGAAACCTGCTTTCCTTCACAGTTTGTTCCGAAGTCTTGCATATACTGAGGTTAGACTAACAGGTCTGTATTTGGGCAGATCACTGTTTTTCCCTTTCTTAAATATAGGCATGATATTAGGTATTCTCCAGTAATATGGTAGTACATGCTAATAGATTTATTAAAAATCCTTGTTACTGGACAAACAATCTCATGTGCCAGTTCTTTCAGTGTTCTGAGATGGAGATTATCTGGTCTTCTTGATTTGAGCAAGGTAAGCTCTGAGTTTTTCTTCCACCTCAGATGCGGTAATTTCCATTTCTATACACAGCTTCAGTGTTCACTAGTAACTGAGTTTTAAACTGAGTCAGCACCACCCCCTCGCTAAGGGCTGTCAGCCAGGACTGGATCAAGCCACACACCTAGAGAAAATCACCTCAAAATCAAAACTGCATCTCCAGAACACAAAATTACCACTCTCCTCTCAGGCAAAACTCCCACAGAAAAATCCACTGTTGGCTGCTAGCTATTCACCACACTTCAAATTCTTTTTCAGGGTAACCTCTATTTTCCAGCAAGAGAATCTTTAAGATCAAGTAGGACAGACTTTTGGTTCTGTAAAACCTGTACAACAGGGTCATTTTACGAAATTTTACCTTAGCCAGTATGCTGCTACTAGACATTCTATAAAGCATGGGTAGAACATGCTTGAAGACCAGGCAGTATCACAGATTTTTGGATACTTTAATCGATAGGAAGTACAGAAACCATTTTTTCCTTATGTGGGAAACAAGGATTTAGAAGAATTCTTGCATTTGGAAAAGGGAAAAATCAAGTGGTTTTTGACATTCATCTGTTAAGAAAGACTACATTTCCATCCTCAAGACTGTCTTCAGGAACTCCTGAACTAATTTTTCTAAGGAGAAGACTATATCACGTCTTCTTTGGAACTTTCAGAAGAAGATCTAGGACCTAGGAAGAGAGAAATTAGCATTCTTCTATTAGAGTCAAGGTGTCATCAAGTATTTTAATAATGCTAGTCTTTAGCCTTTTTTTTTTTTTAAAGATTTTTCTCCAAAAAGAGGATGGCTCTGATTATGCTGTACAGCAAAAGGGTGTTATTTCATTTTGTTTGCATCTTGGATTTTTGATTAGCTCTGCTAAGCTGCCTTGTACAGGGGAGAGAGAAATGAAACTGGGGAACTAGCAGCTAAGAGACATGTTCAGGCAAGGCAGAAGAACCCTGCCACTGTTACAATGTCTGCAGTCATAATGACAGGTTTCAGAGTAGCAGCCATGTTAGTCTGTATTTGCAAAAAGAAAAGGAGTACTTGTGGCACCTTAGAGACTAACAAATTTATTTGAGCATAAGCTTTCGTGAGCTACAGCTCACTTCTTCGGATGCTGTAGCTCACGAAAGCTCAAATAAATTTGTTAGTCTCTAAGGTGCCACAAGTACTCCTTTTCTTTTTGCAGTCATAATCAGTGCCATAGCACCCATTAGCCACAATCATGGGCCAGGACCCTATTACACTAGGCACTGTATAAATACAGAACAAAAGGACAAAATTCCAAAGATCTTACAATCTATACGCCTTTCTCCTAGAAGCCTTTGTGTGAGACATTTGCCTTGCTACAAACAATGTCTCGCCACCCCTACGGTGTGAAAGAAGACTGTTCCAGAGGAGAAACTGTAGCACTAAGATTCCAAAGCATTAGTTTGGTTCACCTACTTGTCAACTGACACCAGAATGCAAGTCCAGGTGTTCGTAATGGGGGCTGACTCCATTAAAGGGAAACATTTATTGAAAGAAGTGACTTTCCTGTGTGCTTGAAGTAGGGCTGTGGGTTTTTATTCTTTGTGGAATCACTACCATGCTAGGGTGAAATGAATAAAGCAGTCACTTTATGATGTCATGCTTGCTTTGTAAGACCACACTAAAGCACCTGCCTCACATCATTGTTGTGTTCCAAGCAGAAATGCATAATGAGATTACCATTCCCCCCTCCTAATTTTAGATGTTTAGGAACACAAAGCTAATTTAATTTTTTACAGCAATGCAGTCTTTACAGAAAATTATTTACATTTTCCTTTGTTAATTTATCAGCAGCGCGTTCATTGTTTTTTTTTACTAATGATTAATTATACTTTTTTATGGAGTGCAGAATCCTAGTAATTTCCTTGTTCCAATTCCATTAACTTCCTGGTAGTATTGTCTAAAGCAACCAGACACTGATGTGTAATCCAACTGTTTCCCTAATATATGGGAAGCAGTAAACTTTTTGTTTATCTTGTAAACAGTTCTGGTTGTATGCCTGCTGCTATTTCTTTCCCATGGCATTTCTGGCCACATTAAGATTAAGATTAGCATAGACTCTATTCTCATTGGCACCATGTAATGCTTTTGAAAACAGGGATGAAAACATCCCAGACTTTATTGTGAGCCTAGTTCACAGAAATAATGACCTATTGATTTGTTTTCTCTGAAAGTGTTATGCTACATGCACATATAATATAGGGGTGAGCAACCCTGGAGAACTTTGAATTCTATAGTTGATCACAAAATTCAACAAATTTGTAGAATTTGACCTAAAAACTCCTTCAATTATGGAATATTGAACAGTTAAAACTAACAGAAAAGAGCTGAACAAAACATTCTGGGGAGACATTTCCTTAATTCTCATAAGCCATAATAGCTAATGCCAAGCATGAAATAACCACTTAATCATTTTAAATGATGCTGTTAAAAATTACAGCCAGGTTATGATAAGCATTTTTCACCCATTACACGTATTTACAGCCAGAGAAATAGTTCCCCATCTAAGGACTATACTTTCCTTAGATGTGGCAGAAATCGGCTCCAAATCAATACAATATCATTTTGGTTTAAGGTCTAATGGTCTCTGCCCTTGAATCTTTTTCAAAGAAAGTGCCACTATGCTGAACATTGGCTACATAAACTTAGAAAACTCATCTCTTTGGCTAGTCTCAAAGGGGCTGAAAGCTGGAATTATTTCTGATTCTTGGATTAATGCTATAAAGTATAAAATGCTAATGAAAGTATTATCCACGTATGATAGTCCATTGGTTGAACCCAGTGGCTCAATTTCCTTGATTCCCAACAAATACCAGGGTCTGACAAGGAAACAGACAAAGCTTCAGGCAAAGCTATCAAAGCTTGATTTATTTATTTATAAGACCGAATTCCATTTTCTACATGTTGTAATGCCTACCTGATTAGAAAAATCCTGTATCGGAGATTAATCCTGTATTGGAGATTGTTGAGTAGTGTCAGCATGTTCAGGGCCCAATAGTGGCAACTATTTGCCTTCTCCTCTTTGATACAGCCACTCTCTTTGAAATAGATGTCTGTCATATATGTCTGGCATTGCAAATGAGAGCCAGGTCAGTTCTCTGATCAGGCTCCCCAAACGCTATCTGAGTACAGAGCTCTTAAGTGGTTTGTTTTTCTGCTTGATATATTCAGGGGACAACTAAGATAAATAGATGTCATAATGTAATGATGGAGGTATTCGAAGGAAAAATGATAAGGGGATACACCAGTAACTCGAAGATATTTTTATCCTATAAGTAACTGTGATGCTACTTGTTCTACTGTTTTTCTGAGTGTTCAAATGAGTATATTTTAATTAATGTCCTAAAGCTTATTCACAAAAGGCAACATATTAAAACAGCAGATATAATTTAAACAAAGTGCATTTTGTCAGGATATAGATATTCAGGCCTGTCTGTAAAGGCCTCTACTCTAAGAATTTAGGTGTGTTCTTATCACAGGCCTGAATATCTATATCCTAACACATTTCCCCCCTCATTAACATTAACCACATTAACATTAACATTAAACAACGTTAGCCTTTGAACCAAATAAAGGACTAACAATAAGTCATACCCGCAGGGACATGGCCAATTTGATAGCACAGCAGCAGTATATGGTAAAAGTTGGATTAAGAATAACTGAGAATCTCTTGCACTTTGTGCTGGTGACTGGTGAATATGGGAAAGTTGGCAATTAACAGACAGTTAATGGAGAAACTTTTGGAGAAACCATGGAGTACTATAGAGTGCAGTGGTGTGTCAACAGCTTTGGGGGGGGCGGGGGAGTGAGTGACTTGTATAGGACGGCTGGATAGGGGAGTCACTGCAGTAGGTCGGGGGGGGGTGGGGAGGGGAGGAGAAGCAAAAGTATATGCCTGTGAGGATCCCTGCTGGCATAAAAATGAAAAAAGGAAATGGGAGACACACCAAAAGTTATCTTTATTAAGTTCTAAGTAATGACCTTTGTCACTATGGCTTTCAAAACAACTAGAAGAAACATTTTAAAAAATAAAGAAAAAGTCATTGTTGTTTGGCATGGAGGCAAATTTGGATTCTGAACTGAACACTGTAATGAAGGACAGATAATAGGTGTGAATTGAAACTAATTGGTGTTTCAGATCACTGAGCTGCTTCAAAAACCATTTCTGATGAGGACTGTAGAAGTTAAGTCTCTTTTCAATGCCTAATTAAACACAGTTCCATCCTGAATGAGAGAAAAAAAATGTATTGTCACTTGCTGCTCAGTACTCAACCAAATGATTTAAGTGGACAGTCAGTGCAAAGATTTAGGTTTTGTATAGTAAAGTCTCTTTCTGATTAGTCTAGTGTAGTGGCACTTCTGAATTACACACATATTGGAAAGGGCCCTAAGAAAATGTAATAAAATTTGTCAGAAAGCATTGTATATTACAAAGGAAAGATGGGGGAGATAACAGATTTATATCTGAGTTGTTTTCAAAACTGAATGATCAGTTTGGGTGCAAGTATTCTGCTTCTGGGTGCTTAAATTGGCATGTACCTTTACAATACTTCTATTCTGAAATAGTGCAGCAAGCAAAAACTAATTCAAGATTTCCTCCACCACCATACTTCTACCTACTCCCTGTCCTTCTCCACCCCCTTTTTAATGTTGCTGCCAGAAAGGAGCAACTCAATACCAGCCCTGCACACTCCTGAGTGGGCAATTTTGGATGGCCCTTATATAGGCCACACTTGAGAGAAAATTCCTTCCTCAAAATTCACTTTCTCAAAATATTGCTGCTAGAATATTTATAAAAAAATTAACATAGAGTCATGAACATAGTTGAAATGATCTCTTCTGAACACTGAATTAATACTGGTGATAGTTTTGAAGTATTAGTACAGTTTTAGTAACAACTGAGACAGCACTCTAGAAGAATGGTGGGCTGAGAGGTGTTGTCTAGTGACCTCAGTGCAGGACTGGAAACTAGGATTCCTTAGTCCTAATCCAGTTTTTAGATTGACTGTGTCGGGGCCTTCGGCCATTCACTTACTACCCATGACTCAGTTTCCGTGTCTGTTAATACTTTAAAAAAAAAAATCCAATGCAAGTTTTTTGTGCCAATTGTGAGAATTAATTAGTCAATGCTTATAAATCACCTAGAAGACAAAGTGCTGTTGCTGCTGATTATTCAATTGGATAGGCTAAGTAGAAAGTGGTTATATCTGGTCTCTACTTTTATTCAGTGAGGGAGGAAACACTGAGTTTGATCCAGTTGTTGGTGATGTTATCTGTGACATGCCAGGGGGAGGGATAGCTCAGTGGTTTGAGCATTGGCCTGTTAAACCCAGGGTTGTGAGTTCAATGCTTGAGGGGGCCGTTTAGGGGAAAAAATTGGGGATTAGTCTTGCTTTGAGGAGGGGGTTGGATAAGATGATCTGAGGTTCCTTCCAACCCTGATATTCTATGATTATCAACTCTGCTGGATTCCACTATATTCCCAGGCATGCCATGGCTGTCAAATCTAAAATATCTGGATGATTTCTTCCTCACTGGGTTTGTAGGAATTTCAAGACAATTAGCAGATTTGGACCAAAATGTCACCAGTCTGAAAAGTTTCACAGTATTTTTCCCTTTTCCTCCCTCCACCATTTTAAATATTAGAATACTTGCCTGCTTCAATCCTCAAGCAGTGCTGCAGAAGATTAGTTTCCCCTTAGCTGGGTGGTGGGTGAAGGTGAGTGCTTGGATGACTGGAGTCCCTGGTACCAAAAAGGATCAATGCTTTGCCATGCCAGCATTTGAAAGTAAACATTTGGAAGACGGAATAAGATTTTATTTGTAAAATATCTGTTTTAAAATAATATGATGGATCTACATTTAAATATAATAATCCCTTTTCCTTCCTCTTCTTTTTAAATGATGAGACAATATGACAGGACATGTGTTTCAAATCTTGTATGGTATTTTCAAATGCAGACAATGTCGTTAGCCTTGCTTCTCTTTTTTTCTGCATATACTATGATTTTTCTAAGCACTAAATTGTCCGCAGGTTACAAAGCACAGATTGGCATTTGTATATACTATGGCACTACTTCCACTTGCTGCAGACAGTGTTTATTCTGTATGCAGTGGTGTTGCAGCTATGTTGGTCCCAGGATATTAGAGAGACAAGGCAGGTGAGTTAATATTGATCCAATAAAATATTACCTCACCCACCTTGTGTCTCTAGTGTTTATTCTGCACATTTTATCCTCTGTTGGTTCGCAGCCAATGAAGTCAGGAATTTGCTTGATAGTAAAAAATGGAGCTCACGTGTCAAATTGTTCAATTTATTTCATAGGAGTTCTAGTCAATTGCCAATCTTTTTTTTGGTGGGGGCGTTTTTAGACTTTTGAATAGATATTTCTATCAGGGAAAACTCATCCTCAAATCATCTTAATTCTTGTACTACTAATGCTGTACACACATGAGGATGCTTACAGCAGGGCTAGTATTGAGTTGCTCCCTTCTGGCAGCAACATTAAAAAGGGAGTGGAGAAGGACAGGGAGTAGGTGGAAGTATGGTGGTGGAGGAAATCTGAACTAGTTTTTGCTTGCTGCACTATTTTGAAATTCCACAAAGTGATCTTACCACTCCTAAGATGTGAATTATATCTGGAAATAAATCTTTAAACTAAAATGAGCATTTCTTAGCCGTCCTCCTTGGCCAACATATTTCTGAAAAGTGATCATCACTTGCGAGCGTAACAGCATGGGGCCTAATGGAATGCGTTGCAATCTAATTTCCATCTTGCTTTAATGCTGGTTTAATAATCAAAAGAACTTTACTCTTTAAACATTTAGCATTTTGCTTAAATTCAAACATTAAATATTAGTGAGATTTTAATCTGAAAAAGTATAGCAGTAGCTGTACCTCTAATTCCACTCTAACCTTGCATTCACCTTGCAACTATCATATAGAGAAGCTTAAAGTCATTTGTAACAGTCTGATTTCTAAAGAACACTACGTGCAAGTCCAAAAAATGTGACTTACTATTGTCCATAGGTGAAAGAATCATACCAATTTGTTTAGGTAGGGTATAGGGATGGCTATTAAATGGCAATGTATTAAGGTTTTTTTAAAGCAACCAATTTTTTAATGCTTATGGAATTTGTTCAGGACTTTAAAATGGAGGGTGCAATTTAATCAATGGTGTACAAATAACTTTTCCTCCTCAAAAATGAGAAGTTTAATTATTCTTTAATTATTGACTGAAATCTCCAGCACCCATCACCTATGACACATGGTAGGTTATTGTCAAAAGATGACCAGAATGCAGTGCCACTAAATATTTCATCTTAATCATAATGTGTGCTGCAAAAGGTTTGAACTTTATATCAAGCTTTGAAATGGCCTTTGATAAATGGCATACTGGGTTCTCTCTCTCTCTTTTTGTGTGTGGTACATTAGCTTTCACCAGGAGCCAGGGTCAAAACTAGCATTTAAACTCAGGCTTCTCTTTTTAGCCATTTGTTGTTGATAATAAGAAGGTACAGATCTTTTTTAAACGAGAACTGATTAGATGCAAACTCAGTTTAATTTCAGTTTTAAAAAACCCCCAGAGGGCTGGATGTTAAAAAATAAATAAATTGTGAGTTGATTACTTTAATAAGGTTTTTTTTACTTCTACTACCACTAACTTTAAGGGTACTTTTACCATGTTGCAGAGTAGCAGCAGTGTTAGTCTGTATCCGTAAAAAGAAAAGGAGTATCTATTGTCTACTGCCAAGCTCTACGATACAACCGCATTTCCTCCAACCCCTCAGACAGAGACAAACGCCTACAAGATCTCTATCAAGCATTCTTACAACTACAATACCCATCTGCTGAAGTGAAGAAACAGATTGACAGAGTCAGAAGAGTACCCAGAAGTCACTACTACAGGACAGGCCCAACAAAGAAAACAACAGAACGCCACTAGCCATCACCTTCAGCCCCCAACTAAAACCTCTCCAACGCATCATCAAGGATCTACAACCTATCTTGGAGGACGATCCCTCACTCTTACAGATCTTGGGAGACAGGCCAGTCCTTGCTTACAGACAGCCCCCCAACCTGAAGCAAATCCTCACCAGCAACTACACACCACACAACAAAAACACTAACCCAGGAACCAATCCCTGCAACAAAGCCCGTTGCCAACTCTTTCCACATATCTATTCAGGGGACACCATCATAGGGCCTAATCACATCAGCCACACTATCAGAGGCTCGTTCACCTGCGCATCTACCAATGTGATATATGCCATCATGTGCCAGCAATGCTCCTCTGCCATGTACATTGGCCAAACTGGACAGTCTCTACGTAAAAGAATAAATGGACACAAATCAGATGTCAGGAATTATAACATTCAAAAACCAGTCAGAGAACACTTCAATCTCTCTGACCTAAAAGTTGCAATTCTTCAACAAAAAAACTTCAAAAACAGACTCCAATGAGAGACTGTTGAATAGGAATTAATTTGCAAACTGGACACCATTATATTAGGCTTGAATAAAGACAGGGAGTGGATGTGTCATTACACAAAGTAAAACTATTTCCCCATGTTTATTTCCCCCCTCCCCTACTGTTCCTCACACATTCTTGTCAACGGCTGGAAATGGCCCACCTTGATTATCACTACAAAAGGTTTTTTTTCTCTCCTGCTGATAATAGCTCACCTTACCTGTTCACTCTCATTACAGTGTGTATGGTAACACCCATTGTTTCATGTTCTCTGTGTATATAAAATCTCCCCACTGTATTTTCCACTGCATGCATCCAATGAAGTGAGCTGTAGCTCACAAAAGCTTATGCTCAAATGAATTTGTTAGTCTCTAAGATGCCACAAGTACTCCTTTACCATGTTGAGCACTCTGGAAAATGTCACCCTGCACATTTAGCAAGTGTACACCTAAAACAGCTGTAGTACCTGAGACAGTTGCATTAGTTGGCAAAACTTGCATTAAGCATCACATACACAAGACTCCTATAATGACCACTTTAAGCTATCCCTGTCTGATTCTTATTTAAACCCAGTCAGTTTTTGCTAGGCATAGGGGTAGTGGCTCAACTATATTTCCCCATCTGAAACACACATGAAGTTCTGAGTCTCTCACTATAAAGGTTTACTCAAATCAGTTACATGGAAAAACCAGACATTTCCTACATGCCTTTTTTTGTTTTGAGAAATCTTCATAGTTGATGAGGGAGCAGTGTTAGGTGTCTATGTTCAAGTCTAAAGTGGACACCTTAAGTTCTCTTCCAAAAGCATTTTACAGCAAGTTTTATTTTCTACAATTGCCACCAAATGTGAGACAACAATCAGCACACATGTTTAAACAAACAAACAAACAAATCTCTCTCCCCCACAAATCTCCAGATACTCTAAACAAGTTTAGCATATTTATTTTCCCCTCAACCTTTGTAATATACTTGCTACTGTTGCATCTAAGCATTATAGTAAGTTCTATATGCTATATAAATGTTTAAATGTTTTAATCTTATCTATCTTTAAAAAATCCTGTTACTGTAACATAACAATAATAAGCCCACCCCCAAAATAGTTCTGACTCTCAGACTACTTACCACAAAAAGGGCATGATCCCTTTTAACCTTCCATAGGCAGCTTTGCCCTCTTATAAGACTTCCTTTTTGGGTCTGACCCTTTAAATTTGGCAGAGCTAAACAGTTGTATTTCTAAAGTGACCATCTTGCCCCTAGTAACTGCTGGTTGTAGTTTTCTGTCTTCCAGCTGGTAAAGTAACTATAACTTTTGTCTTCATTTTTATATTTCTTTCGGTTGGAGAGATATGTTGATAGGTAACATATTTGAACCATATCATGTAGAAATGTTGTTCAGAAACACAAAGCGTGACATTTCTAATTATATTTTTATATCTAGATAGACTATTAATTTGGGGGCTGGACCCCCTCCCCCCAAATCTTGGAGTTTTTGCTGTATTGTTGATAGAAAATCATGTGCAGATGAATTTAAAAAACAACAACAAAAACCATAACACCGGGTTCAATGACCCAGTTGCTTGTGAAATCTTCTGAGGGAAATCTAAAATGCTCCAAATGTATATGTATCTAATACATTTGCTTTTGCAAGTTCCAAACTGCAACAGTTACTATTTTCATCCAGTGTATGTTCAGTTGCCTCCTTGGGATGCTCACTTGTATGTTTCGTCTTGGAAAAATTACTCAGTGAAAATGGCACTTATTAGCAGATCTTCTCCTCATGTGTACTTAGTCATATATGTTATTGCTGTGTTGGTTTTGCAAGACTGGGAGTGAGCTCTCTTTTTGTGCATTATCAACAGAATTATTTAACAAGTTCCAGGCAATTACACCTGGGCAAGCTCATTGAAAGACACATTGACAAACAATTTCAGTTGGAGGCAAGGGTAATAAGCAACTCACAGGCCTGAGACCTAGATTTCTTAATGAATCGAAATTTGGTTTCTTAAAATCTTATATACTTTACAGCTGTGTTCCTTTGAGTAGGCTGGAGTTAGTCCATGGAGGGTTTTTAAAACACAGTGGGCAACTGGAACTGGATCCTAAAATAGCTGGGGAACTAGTGGAGTTGTTTGACAATGAGCATGCGATTTATGAGAAGGTAGGTAGCAGCATTTTGCACATGCTGAAATCTGGAGTGCTGGGATTATGAGGAAGCCATCAAATAAGAGGATAACAGAGATAAGCATTTCAACAAAAGTATAATTTAAGCAATGACATATGCTAAGAATGGTGAGACTGTGGTGGTAGGTATACTGGCATATATCAGCCCTGATCCTATTCCCATTGAAGTTAATGGCAAAACTCCTATTGACCTCAATTATGGTCTGTAGGAATGTGCTCGGGGATGGAGGTGAAAGGACAGTTTGATGAGGACAGAATGACGTCAAGTTCATAGGCAAATGGGAAGTCTGAGCCATGGAGGGGAAGAAAAGCTAGAAAAACCCAAGAATTACAAAGTCTGTCTTTGAGACACTTATCAAAGGAGATGAGAAGCCACATATTTACTTGATCAAGGCAGGGCGAAAAAAAGGTGGAGGGGATTTCAAAACGTATATGAGGATCAACTAATGTGTGTGGAGCTGTTGTAATCAGGCTTTGTAAACTTGTGTGCTTTTAAATTGTAAACATTTGAAGTTAGAAACTTTGTTTGTCCTGCACACTTTACTCATTGTACTGGGCTGTGAACATCTACTGCCCTACGTAAACAACTTGAGTTTTCTCTATTTCTCTTGGGGGGCTTTCCTGTTTGTCCCAGTTTCTCAAAGGAGGGCTGCTAGGCCATGCATTCTCCTGATACCCAGTCCACTGGAACTACTGTGTATACTCTGTCTCCGACTATTCCCACCAGAACTGCTAGGAAAATCTTCCCTTTGCAGTATGGCCTACCACTTATAGGATAAAGGGCAGCACTGCAGGGGGAAGTGTTGTGTAGTGACGCTGGGAGAAGGAAACTGGAGATAGGGAGAAAGTGGGCATGCTAGGGAGAACAGACTGAAGAGGAAAAGGGGAAATCTTGGACGGATTCTAAGCAGGGCAGAGAGAAAAGTGGAGTCCTTACTCTACTGACAATAGCCCTCATAAAATTCATATGCCATAGTTTCCAGGTGCACAGAAGAGTGTACAGTCTCCTACATCTCTTTAAGAATTGTAGCTTACTCCCCCTGTATGGCTGGCTGAAGAGCTCCATTCCACGGGAGTGTGTAGACTTGAGCCATGGCCTCACTTGCTCCCTCCTGGGTAGTATGGAGGGAACAGGATCTGCTCTCCCCATAGCACGGGGGTCGAAGTTTGGCACAGCCATTACATGGGCCACAAAAGGTGGGAGAAGATGTCCTATACTCTCTGCTTCCCTGCAACGCACTCTAAAGCCTTTTTAGAGGGGTGTACCTCTGTTTAAAGTGACCTGCACAGTATTTTTTAGGCATTGATCATGTGCCCTTTTTTGCTTCTTAAGAAAGCTTGAAAGTTAAGTCAGTGCATCCACTTGAGGCCCAGACATAATCTGGGCTTGTAATAACATTAATTAATTAACTGTATGAATTTGGTACCAGCTCATTAAAATGATTGTAAAGTATTATAATGCAGTGATGTTGTAGCTGTGTTGGTACCAGAATGAGAGAGACAAGGTGGGTGAGGTAATATCTTTTATTGAACCAACTTCTATTGTTGGAAGATATTACCTCACCCACCTTTTTTTTTTCTATTTATAATCTAGTGAATAAGAATACAGTTAAAGTGTGTGTGTGTGTATTTCGGGGGAGGAGGGGAAGGGGGAATTTACCACCTGAGTAACAGCTCCAAAAGAGTAAATCCCAATCTTGAAAACCTTACTCATGTGAGTAATCGTAACTCATGCCAGTAGCTCCATTGCCTTCTTTGGGGCTATTTGTGTGTGAAGAAGTAAAAAGATTAGGCCCTAAAGTAACACAATTAAAAACTAAAATGAAAACGGAGTGAGGGGGAGCAACATATTTTATTTTGTATATACAGAACACAGCACAGAAATCTTTCATGAGAACTTAAAGCAAGGAAATGCACCATGTCTGTCACTAAAAGAAAAAAAAATGTCATCATTCCAATGGTATTGATTAAAACAATAAGGACTTCCTGGTGCCAACAGTCAGAACAAAGGTGTGAGAAGTGGTGAAGGGGTATTACCATATTGCTGAGGCTTTCACAGGAAAATTCCAAATAAGCTGAAGGAGTCCTGTCAATATTGTATAGGAAACATGCTGCTGCCTGATTCTAAGATACTTTACAAAAAAAAAAAAATTCTTGAGAAACTTTATAACAATAAAAAAGATATACTCAGAGTTTGGCGTGCTCATTCTCATGGTAATGTTACAGCACTGATTTCTGATTGTTAGCATTTGGTCTACATTTCTGTTAGCTCCAGTCAATGGTAGGCACAGCAGCTGGAGACACACATTGTGTAGGCAGCATGTCTTTGTGTTGTGCAGCTGTGGTATTCTCAGGTCCACAATAGCAAGCCATCACACACTAAATTAGGAAAGATTATTGTTTCATTTTTTGACAATACAATTTTAAAACAACAAGTATATTATTTGTTTCACGTTTTATTTGTCAAGGTCGCTTTTAGCAAACCTGGGCACATGGACACAAATATAGGCAGCTGTACCTCCAGCCATCTCAATAGGAAGGAAAATTACCAACATTATTGAAATGAAATTGGACTGTGGGTTGCTTTCATGAAGCACAGTCTCCCACCTGCCTTCTCCCAGCCACTCATTTGTGAAGGTGCACTTTTCTTTCAGTTTTGCTAGGTTCAAGTTGCTTCCCCAGGAAAGTATTTACCCATTGTACGATTTGTTTTGAGAATGTCCACAAAGGATATTTCACAGTAAAAGTGGAAAAAAAAGTGGAGTTCAATTTTTGATTCAGTTTTCCTTGAATTTTTCTTTCACTAAGTAGCCTATAGAAAAGGGAAGACGGCAGTTTCAGTTGGAAAGCAATATCACTCTGTATACAAAAGGGACGAAAAAGAAAAGGCAAAGAACATCTATTTACATTTAGGATATAGTGATATTTGAATAAAACTATTTTTCTGCCATTTATTCAGATGTGAAGGAACTCTGAATAATAATAGCTGCTGTCAAATATATTTAAATTTAAGAAGGTCTTTACATAAATCTTTTTTTTTTTAATTGGGACTGATTTTTTCTCCAAGAGAATTCTACTCATCTCCTAGCAACCAACATGGCTATCTTTTTGAACAGAGGCTGTATGAGTATCTAATCTTTATGTGGAAGCATTTACAATTTAACAGTCAGAACTCTCACAAATTCAAACCAAATGTTAGTTGTTCCAAGAGCTACTCTAGCTATCACTCTATAACTTACTAATCTATTGAGGTTTTTATAATGGCTATCAATTATTGTAATATCTGAACACCTCCACAAGGAGTTAAAAACCAAATCTACAAATGATCCATGGCTTAATTTTCTCCCACTTTCCCAGGCAGTGAGAAGAATTATTTTGTTATCTAGTTTTAATTTCCTTCTCTCTTCCCCCCATCTCCCTGCTTTGCCTTCATGTCTCCACATCTTCTTTCTCCTCTTCAGTTTCTTCTCCTTTGCTGCTTTTAGTTGTATTAAACCAAGCCAAAGAAGTGTGTGTTTCACTTCATTCTGAAGACCATGATTTTAGTGGTCTTCCTACTCTTCAGTCAATGACTTTCGCAAGAAAGCACTATCTTCTGCTCTCTGGAGCTTTTCACTTGATGTTGATAACTTTATAGTTCATGAAGGAACATAGCTGCTAAAGGAGGTAGTTATATTTGAGGGCTAATTTCATGGAAGACCTTATTTTGACCTTGACCCTATAGTTTATGGCAAACATTGTGGTGATGTGCACTCAGTGGCTGATGATAGTGAGGAGATAAACCTGCTGTATTCTGGACTTAAAACAACCTTTTATGGACTCAAATAGCATTTTAAAAAAGGACCCATATGCTCATACTTGGGTAGAGTGATTTTCAATAATTTGGCTTGGAGGTCATGAAGGCTTCAAATTACTGTAGCCAAGCTATTACTTAATAAAAACAGGGAACTGTTTTCTAGACTTTTTCAAGTGGAAAATATTTTTCTTGGCTGGAGCCACTTGGGATTCCAGCAGCAACAAGGAGTCCAAATGAACCTCAAGGCTGCTGATTGATTTGAGATCTGACAGCAGACCCCTCTCAATAGAGAGTGACATGATGGTGGGAATCTGGTCCTAAAACTTTCTCTCTTCCATCATTTACACCACCATCATTGGTTCAATTTCCACTTCAGCCAACTTCCCTGCATATAAGTGGTGGATTTTGGAATAGTCGGGAGACGGCATGTTAGAGGCAAATAAAGTGTCAAGTTTGGGTATCATCAAAATGGGCAAAATAGGAAAAATGATGATTTCTTCATAGCTGTGTTTAGTCAATTTCTTCCCAGGAGTCCCTCACAATTGGTAAGAAAAGATGAACTTCTAAGAAAGAAGAAATATAGAGAAAAAAATGGAAATAAAACTTTCCTTCAAAAAGCTTTTACAGCAATTAAAGCATAGCTAAACGTTCAACTCTAGCAAGCCTTAGTGCAGTTCTATTGTTCTGTTTAACGAATCCATAGGGAGAAAAAGTCATGATGACAAATAGTCCCTTTGCGAAGTTCCAATGTGTTCCTCTGATCCCCATTTATTCTCTTCCATTGTATTATTGATCCCATACAAAAAGGATGCTTCAGATTCATAGTCTGAAAATAAGTACATTTTTCATTTGCACTTGACCCAAAATTTAGCTGGAAACAACAAAGCTGCTTCTAGACCCTGCTTTTGTGATGCTTTTTTACAGGAAGAAATGCACATTTCTTAGTCTGTGTCCCAAATTTGAGAACATGTAGATTCCATCCCCTTTAGAAGTGAACTTTCCTTTCCTTCTAGATATCATTAATAAAATTCTTCTGTCTCTCTCCCTACCTCCTCAATTTAATTTTTCACAATCACAGACTGCTTTGTACACTAGTTGCCTTTGGTCAAGTCTCTCAGCAGACTACATGCTGTTTCCATATACATACATTGGGACATCCTTTGCTAGTGTTTTCAAGAGCCATTTTTCAAAGAAAACAATTGTATCTTCTCTTTGGGCTGAGCAACAATATGTAGTTTATGGCTCATTGTTTATGTGCTATCTCCAAGCAATTCCAAAATAGTTCATTTCCCTTTTAGTGTGATAGTTATTATTGTTGCATGATTTAGTGTTTTCCAGGCTGTCAGATTTTGATTCCAGTTTTTCCCCCAGCGTCCATTGCTAAATATTAATTTCTTAAATTGTTTGCATTCAGAGTTACTGGATCACATTTTTTATATTTCCCTGTGACTTTATCATTAATGTTTTGTAACAGGGCATCCAATTGAGGGATTGCTGCTTTGTTCATGGAATACCTTGAGAGTATGTGCCATTGAGTGTCCTGGTTTTGGACACAGCTTAGCTCTAAAAACCATCTTGATACACTAATTTGGTTATAGATTTTATGTGTTGCTGCTTGATGGCAAGGGTGTCGGAAACCAAGATGTGGCAGGGCAGGCCTAGTGGTTGGTGCAGTGGCAGCCAGAGCCAGAAGTCAAAGCCAGAGTCAGAAGTCAAGAGCAGGGTTGGCACAAGGCAAAGGTAGGGCTGGAAGCTAGGCTGCAGCAAGGGCAGGGTTGGAGCAGGCTAAGGCCTATGGAGTCTGTCACCACTATGAGGCAGGGGAGAATTCCAAGCCATGAATTCCAAGCCATGACATCGGGCAGCTTGAGCTGCTGTTTCTCCAGTCAGGCTTATATACCTGCCCTGAGCATCTCCTGGCACATGATTGGCTAGCACGGGAATGACTTATCACAGCATATAGCTTAATCAGGTTCTAGTTCAGGGATGATTCATCACCTCACAATGGGTGTGTCCCCTAAAAAAAGAGGTGAAATCTTTACACCAAACAGTAAATGGTAGCAAATCTCTTGGAAAACTTGACTGATCACATTTAAGCACTAAACCTAATTTTGCCTTACTAGGATGATTCATTAATATTATCTGAAGCCCATTCACCGTATGAATTATAGAATAATAAATCTGAAAGAATAATTTGCAGTGACTAATTTTACTTGAAAAATGTACTTGATAAATTAAACTTTCCGGCTTGTGGAATATCAATGACAGATCTTTCAAATGTATTTGTTTTTTTAATTCACTCAGCTGATTTTTTTTAACTCTATGGGTTGATAACAGTTTGAAATATTTAGTACTCAGCATTTAAAATTCAAGAAGTATTGGTTATTTCTAATTGGGCCTAAGTCACATGCTATTGATTCTGTTCCCTGACTAGTTCAAACCTATCATCTTTCCATTGACTGCAATGGCCTTTGGATCAGATTCATAATCAGGACAATGGTTTGTAGTAGAAAATGGGGCTTTTCTTCTTTCAGGAAAAGGTACAGTACAGAGAGAACTTCTAGATACATAGGATTAGGCAATTTTAGACCATTTAAAGATTTCCCTTTATAGGTCACATAAGCCTTAAATGTAATTATAAATAAAATAAAAAGTAATTATCCTAGTAAAAAATGAAGTCATGATACTGTAAGACTTATGGGCTGAGTGAAGAAATTTAATTTCACCTGTTTACCCTTCTATCACCTATCTGATATATTTTCCTTTTGATTCTTCTGCAAGATCCACTTATAAATTGCTAATGGATAAGACAAAGACCAGTAGGCATGACTGATTTGAATGACATCTCTCATTTGTTTATATATTAATTCCCCCTAGAAATATTTGAAATCTCCTAGCTGTGCATAAAGCTAGGCTATATAACTGTGCATTCCTATCACTGTTGCACTCATCTTCCTTCCCCAATTCCTCTATTTGTTTGTTACACCACTTGCTGAATCAAGTTAGACTGTAAGCTTTTTAGGACAAGGACTGTCTTTTACTACTCTGTGTTTTTACAACGCCCAGCACAATGGGACTGACTGGAACATCTGAGTTTTACAGAAATACAAATGATAAATATTTAGATATCACTGTTATATCTGAATATGATAATATCTGCTCAATGTGCATGAAAACATCCTACTCAATGTACAGCAGCAGTCAAAAAACCTAACAGAATATTAAGAACCATGAGAAAATGGCTAGGTAATAAGACAGAAAATATCACAATGCCACTATATAAATCCATGATATGCCCACACCTTGAATACTGAGTGCAGTTCTGGTCACCTCATCTCAAAAAAGATATATTAGAATTGGAAAAGTACAGAGAAGGGCAACAAAAATGATTAAAGGTATGGAACGATTTCCATATGAGGAGAAATTGAAGACTGGACTTAGCTTGGGAAAGAAACAACTAAGAGGAGATATGATAGAGGTGTATAAAATCATGAGTGGTGTAGAGAAAGTGAATAAGAAGTGTTATTTACTCCTTCACATCATACAAGAATCAGGGGGTCACTCAATGAAATTAATAGGCAGCAGATTTAAAACAAACAAAAGGAAGTACTTCACATAATGCACAGTCAACCTGTGGAACTCCTTGCCGGGAATGTTGTGAAGGCCAGAAGTATAACTGGGTTCCAGAAAGAATGAGAAGTTCATGGCGAATAGTTCCATCAATGGCTGTTAGCCACGATTGTCAGAGATGCACCCCATGCTCCGCATGTCTCCGCCTCTGACTGCCAGAAGCTGGGAATGGATGACAAGTGATGAATCACTTGATGATTGCCTTGTTCTGTTCATTCCCTTTGAATTACCTGGCATTGGCCACTGTTGGAAGACAGGACACTGGGCTAGATGGACCATTGGTCTGACCCAATATGGCCATTTGTATGTTCTTATATTTTTTCTCATAACATTTGCACAAAACAACTGCATGTGAAAGATATGGTGCTAGTGGCAAAGAGTGCAGTGAGATTCTTGTCTAGCTCATTTAAGTTCCCTTTACCAGGGCCCTGGTATGGGGTTTTGTGAATCCTGCCCCTCTTACGTCCAGCAGTGTCCCATCCTGTTTTTAAATGTAACATTTCCTGTATAAATACTTGAATTTGCAAGCTTAATATTTACTTTCTATGAGTGCGTGTAAAAATTGATCAAATAACTGTGGGAAATGAACACAAAACCATGAGCAGAACTGAATTCTTCTCTAAATTCAAGCAAATTCCCACAGAAGTTTTGGGAGGCATTAATACTTTGCACAGTTATAGTACAACTGCCTGAAATCCAAGGATCTCAAAGTACTTTACAAAACATTAATTAACTAATCCTTGTAACAAATCTGTAAGGTAGGGAAGTCTTATTATAATCCTTTTGTAGATGGGAGGCAGGGAGGCATAGTCAGATCAGGATCCTGGGCAAGGACATATAGGAATTCACAGTAGAAGAACTGGGACTAGAAGCCAGATCTCTTTACTCCTGTCCAACATTATAGTCTCTCTCACTCTCTCTTTACAAGCTCCTATTAAAATAAATCTCTTTTCTTTCACAACATTAGAAATGTTAAAATGTCAAATATTTCAAAGATTTAACATGCAGGCAAGAATCCACAAGTCCAACTTTAGGGGATGTGGCAATTATTTTATTTGACCTCGCTGTAAAGTATTTTTAGGAATTACCTAATGACCCTGCCCCCACCTCCTTGAACAATTCTTCCCTTGCCATTAGATGTGCATGTTTGAAAAAGTAAATATCCAAGAGCCTGTCTCTAAAGGAGCATCAGAATTCTCTTCTGAGAGAACTTCTCTTGTGGAAGGGAAGTTAACATGCTTTTCCCCACATAACCCAACAAACAAGGTACAGTACATTACTGCTGGCCCTCTTAGTGACTCAAAGGGCATTTTTAGAGGGATATCTTGCTTTCAAAACCCAGAGGTTAAAATAAGAGGTATCAGGAGAGAAAGGAAACAGCTCCCCTTTCCTCTGCTAAAAGCAAAAGCAGAGGTCTCCCTGGCATGAGTAGGCAGTGTGCCTCACATCTCCCTTATCTCCTGGGCTGCTATGGTGAGAGCTCCCCCTCCTGTTTCAATCTACTTTAACCATGCAAGCCCTCTATCCTTACATGCTGTAAATCTCCTAGCCAATGCATTTTATGTATGGCAAATATGCAAATTCCATCAGAGAGAAAGAGATTCTTTGTACCAACAAACTAAATTCCCACACGTTTAAGCCTCTGAGCTAATATTTAAGGTGAGAGGATGGATGGTTCAGTAGTTTGGGCACTAGCCTAGTACTTGAGAGACCAGCATTCAATTCTCTGCTCTGTTATAGGCTTCCTGTGTGACCTGTGTGACCTTGGGCAATTCACTTAGACTAGTGGTGGGCAACCTACTGCCCGTGGGCTGTACATGGCCTGTCAGGGTAATCTGCTGGTGGGCTGCAAGACAGTTTGTTTACATTGACCATCCACAAGCACGGCTACCCGCAGCTCCCAGTGGCCGTGGTTCGCCAATGGGAACTGCAGGAAGCGATGGCCAGCATGTCCCTGCAGCCCATGGCTTCCTGAGCTGCAGGTGGCCGTGCCTGCGGATGGTCAATGTAAACAAACTGTCTCACGGCCCTCCAGTGGATTACGCTGACGGGCCGCAGGTTGCCCACCACTGACTTAGACTCTCTATGCCTCAGTTTAATGTCTGTAAAGTGGGGCTAATATTACTGCCCTACCACACGGTGGTGTTGTGATGATAAATACACTAAAGATTGAGGTGCTCGGATACAAGGGAATGGGGGAAGCTTTTAAGACAGTCAAACCTGTCGTTAGTCAACTAGTTTTTCCAATGAAATCTATCAAAACATAGAACATAGAACTGGAAGGGACTTCCTGAGTCTTCAAGTCCAGTTCCCTGCTGATGCAGGCTTCCCTTCCATGTAATTCCATTAACAAACTTATCAAATGCCATGTTAAAACTTATTAGGTCACTTGCATCCAATGCTCCTGTCGGGAGGTTGTTCCAGAACCTCACTCTGATGGTTCGAAACTGTCTTCTAATTTCCAGCCGAAATTTTTTCATGACTACAGTTTAAGTAGCCTTCAAATGTCAAATTAATGGATGCAACTTAAAATAAGATAAAATAATTCCCAATAATGTAATAATGAAATAAATTAAAAAAAAGTACTTTCAGAGATTTTTTTTTCAAACAAGACAGACATGTGGTTTAGGGCTGGGCCAAATACTACTGAATGACCTTAAGGAAAGACAATAGCATCAGTGTCCTGGTCTGTGAAATAGGGATACTTGCTTCCAACATCTCTCTCATGGGATGTTGAGGACTAAGTTTCTAGAGTGCTTTGAAAATTAGAAAAGGAACCAAGGGTTATGCTTTTCCAAAGTGCATCAATTTCATTGAATTTCAGAGATGTTGGAACACAGGTGTGATGGGGCCACACAATCAGGACTAGAGCCATTCTGCTAGTGCAGGGCAAGATTGTGCAGTCAGGGTCACCAGAATATTATTCATATTATTGGATCTGGTTTTAAAAAAATACCCTTTTTTACCCAATTGGAGATTTTTAAAGTTTTTGGGGTTTTGTTTTTAAAATGTCTCAAATTTTTTTTGAGAAAAACAAAAACAACCCCCTGAAAACAACATTTTTAAAATTTTTGTTTTCTGGCTTCCCTTCCCCCACACCTTTCCAGAAACAAACAATAAGAGGCAGGGAGAGAGAGACAATGAGAAAAACAAAATAAAAACTGAAAATGTTTTGGTTTCTGGTTTGTTTGTTTTTTTCCCCTCAAATAACTGAAGATCTCTCAAAGAAACAATTATTTTGTGAAAAATTCATTTTGGAAAATAAAAGTCCACTTTCTGTCAAAATGATGGCAATTTACTGCATTGTTTAGAGGCCACAACAGAGATCAATGTCCCATTGTTCTAGGCACTATATATGCACTTAGTAAGAGACAATCCTTGCTCTAAAGAGCTTTCAGTCTAAAAGGATTCTAATAAAAAAGGCAGAAAATCGTGAGAGAAAGAAAGTGCAATCCCTATTACAGATGAGTCACAAGAAAATTAAATCACTTGCCCAATGTCATAGGGAGTGTATGACAAAGCTGGGAATTGAATTCACTGTCTTCACCATAGGAGTCCCAGTCACCCAAATGCCTCCATTTGTAGTATGTTGCCCAGTTTCCCCATTGAGTACTATATGGCAGGCAAATAGGAGTGACAAACAGTGGAATTTTGGAGGGAAATGTATGGGACAGAGGTTCTCTTACTAGATGCAATTTTATACCAGTACCATGCTGGCCAGCAATGGATCTATCAGTGGTTGTGACCTGCAGCAAATATACAAAATAAATATTTTAAAAATAGAAAATAGATTGCATCAAGTAACTCAATATATTTTTTTAAGGTTACAGATTTGGTCCGTAAAGGTAATAGTGGTGATGTAATATACATAAACTTCTGGAAGGCATTTGACTTGGTACCACATGGCATTTTGATTAAGAAATTAGAATGATACAAAATCAACATGGCACACATGAAATGGATTACAAACTGCATAACTGATAGGTCTCAAAATGTAATTGTAAACAGGGAATCTTCAAGCAAATGGGTTTCTAGTGAGATCCTGGAGGGATCTCTTCTTGGCCCTACGCTATTTAGCATTTTTATCAACAATCTGGAAGGAAAAAAGTCATTATTGATAAAGTTTTCAGATGACACAAGGACTGGAGGACTGGTAAATAGCAAAGAGACCAGGGCACTGATAAAGAGTGATCTGGATGACTTGGTAAGTTGGGTGCAAACACCTAAAACAGGGATTGGCAGCTTTTGGCATGTGGCCCACCAGGGTAAGCACCCTGGCGGGCTGGGCTGGTTTGTTTACCTGCCACGTCCGCAGGTTGGGCTGATTGTGGCTCCACTGGCCGCGGTTTGCTGCTCCAGACCAATGGGGGGTGTGGGAAGCGGCGCAGTCCGAGGTAAACAAACCAGCCCAGCCGGCCAGGGGGCTTACCCTGGCAGGCCATGTGTCAAAGGTTGCCGATCCCTGACCTTAAAGATATGCTCTAGTTCAGGGAAGCACTATGATCTGCATTACACAGCAGGTCAGAGTAGATGATCACAGTGGTCCCTTATGGCTTTAAAATTTCTGCATCTATTGTGTACAGGTAAAATTTAAATAGGGAGGAACCAGGTTGCCAGTAAACCAGTCCATAATTAATGTATTTATGGTTAGAACAGGGATATTCTTCTCCATTTGAAATGAATTGGCTTATATTCCTTTCCTATCTCTCCCTCCTTACTCCTATGCTCTGTGTTTGAATTCTCCATTTTCCTTATCCTTTCTGTGGCTCTCCCATTTTTCCTTTTTTACCCTAACATTTTCCTTTACTGGGCTTAATCTCCACCCTCCCCCCCTCTTTTTTTAATCTCCCATTTCTTTCCTTCTCCTTCCCCTTTCCTGTGGATTTATCTGCTTAACCAATGTTTTCTGTTGTATTTGCCACAGTAAAAGTATTTATCCAAGGAAAATGGAATTGGGTTGGAGGGAAGAGACCTTGTCTGCTATTAGTAAAACCTTGACTGCATGTAAGACATTGGTGAATGTGTTTAAGGAGAGGATAGTCTGGGAAAAGAATTTCCCAAGTAATGCTTCTAGGATTAGTGACATCTTGGGTTATCTTTTTTTGGGGGTGGAGGGGGTGACAACACAAATGTTTTAGTTGAAGTTCACCCTCTGACCTTCCACTGTATAAATTCCCTCTTGTGTGCTGATTTAACAGCTGAAAATAATTTACAAAAAAATGTGCACCTTGCATAATTTTTCTATGCAGGTTTTTGAAAATCAAGCATATGAAATTGAAAATCAAGCATATGTCATTCCTTATGGTTGAGGATTTTTGACACTTATGTACTTTTTAAAGAACCTTGCTCGAACAATGGTGCATCTCATCTGAAGTCCTTAAACAAAGCTATTACACTTTTTATCTCTATTTAAGTGAATTATTGTGCAGCAAGGAAGGAGTCAATTTTTTTTTTTAACAGCTTTACCTTTCCTGTTTACTTCTGTGCTACTGTTCTTTAGTCTCACTGGCAAGTGATAGAGGGAGCCTTTGGAAAGTCCTTGGAGCATGGGGATTGCAAAACAAAGTTTTGGTGACATGAGAACTCTGCAAATGACAGTCTGAGAACTGAGATCAGGAGTCTGAGAAAACACTTGAGCCTGGAAGGAAACAGGGCCTCAGGAAGGATATAGCGAGGCTAGGTCTAGCAAAGTGCATTGTGTCTAAAACTGCACAGCCTATATGACTTAAGTCATGTCTTTGCTTTAAAATGGCTAAGTGTGGCAATGTTTTGTGTGTTGCTTTTGTTTTCAGGAAGTGGGTTTTTTTGGATCTTTTCTGTTCATTTATTATCTATTCCTCCAAGGCTCAGGCTTCATGTGAATTTCTGAGTTCCCTCATTTCCAGGGGAAGTAAATTGGGTTTGAGAATGCCAGCATCTTGCAGAAAGTGCTCAGCACCTTATGGATTCAGGACCAGGAAGATGAACTGACATGTTTTAAAAATAATTAAAACAAAAAAAGTTAAGGTGATAATTTTACTAGTAAAATGCACAGGCAGAGTGCTTTCACATCTTCTGAATTATACTGCTTCCAGGCATACATCCCGACAAAAGCTGCAGAACAGTAACAGCTACTCCACGGCCATTACACAACTGTACACCTTCTCCCCCAGCTCCAGACACATCCACAAGCACTGCAGAATACCTGTGCACCTAAATGAATGTATCTGGCCTCCCTGGGCATTACTCAAAATTCCATCCTTCACAGTGGTCTATGTAGCTTGTCCTGGGGGTACTTCTGCCTGAGTGCTGCTGCAGAGTACTCAGAGGGAATATGGCTAGATACCAGCAGCAACCAATGACTCACCTGAAGTTGGCTGGTCACTCCAACTGGCAAAATGAATTTTCCCTCATCCCTTCCACATTAAACTACTATGTGCTGTGTCTCATGTACTTATGCAGAGGTACCAACTCAAGGGCAGGAGAATGTGAGGGGAGAAGGTGGCCAAATGTGTGTGTCAGTTGACGGGAGTAGGGAGGTAGCTGGGAAGATGATAGAGAAGGAAAGAATGACAGCTCCGTCACCCCAGAGATAAGACGGTATGTAGAATCCTTCCTACCAGCCAGGAGTGAGAGTGGAAGGGAAAAATGACTGCATTTCTTGCATGTGCTTTTTAAGGTTCAGCCTGAAATGTTCAGCCTGGAACATGTTTGGGAGAAGCCGAAACCTAGAAGGCAGACTATAGCACAATCAAATCTCATGATTTGTTTAAGCAGATGACTAAAATGTTTGGTCCTGACTTTTGGCTGTTGAGGGTACAGTACTGGCTATGGTGCATGAAGTAGTCCAAGACTTACTTCCCTAAGTACCTGTAACAACAAACAGTGCAGTAATAAGAAAAGGAGTACTTGTGGCACCTTAGAGACTAACAAATTTATTAGAGCATAAGCTTTCGTGAGCTACAGCTCACTTCATCGGATGCATCCGATGAAGTGAGCTGTAGCTCACGAAAGCTTATGCTCTAATAAATTTGTTAGTCTCTAAGGTGCCACAAGTACTCCTTTTCTTTTTGCGAATACAGACTAACACGGCTGCTACTCTGAAACCAGTGCAGTAATAGTACTCTTTAATGCAACAGTACTGAACTGGGTCCTAAAATCCTAAGTTGTTAACAGTGATTCCAACTAAGTCATTTCAAATACACTTCAAAGAGAGGTTCTGTTTTGTTTTTTAACCTGCCAAGTTTAAATTTTTTTAAAAAAATCACTTCACATTAAGGGCTCCCAAACGTAATAGGGAAGTCTGTATTTGTTACAAAAGTTGAAACTGCTCACCTGTGTGAATAGGGAATGATAGTATTTAAGAAGTTTGCTTAATATATGACCACTGAGCATTTGCTTGTGTTGGTTTATCATAATTATCTTTGTCACACACTTCCATATATGTGCATAAAAGTGCACATAATGTAAAAAATAAAAATGTTTTTTAAACTGTCCAACCAAGCATATAAAATACAGTCTTGTAAGTATCAGGTGATCCTTCTTTGGCATAATCTATTTCTCCCTTTCCACTATACCCCTGCCCCCATTTGAAGGGGAAAAAACTTGAACAGCTTTATTCATAAATGTCATGGAATTCCTGCATTACGGGAACAATATATTCTTAAGTACTCCATGCATTTGAGATTTGCCTCAATGTGGCCCATTTATTTTAATTTGAGTCTGTCAGCGGAAAAAAAAGAAGTAATTAAACTTGTGACTGGCATGGAGAAACATTTTACGTTGTAACACTGTAGCTTGATACCCAGTAGTTTCTCTCTATTTCTTCTAGTTGTCAGATCAAAGTCTCTCAAGTACTATAACTCAGCCATGCTTTGATTAATTACTTCACACAATGAATTTGAAAATTATAGTTCTAATGTGATTTATGTAATTTCTAACTTCAATCAGGTCTTTTTTTCCTCCAAACTCTATCCACTAAGCCTGTCAGCTCACACCTTGTAAAAACATTTTTTTGAAAAATAACTTAACTCTGCTTTGTGCTTAGCAAAGTGGTATAAACAGGGATTTCCAGTAATAGTATCTTATGTGTAAAGTGGAATAATCATTTCTATTGCATTCACAACCCTTATAATACAGTCAGAGTCTGGGCGCCATTGTGGTAAGTGCTATACAAACTAGATAGATATATTCCTTTCCCTGCAGATCTTCCAATTTAAGTCCTTATCTAAACTGGGGGTTTGCACCAGTTACAATTTTCAGTGTAGCTGTTCTGATGCAACCCTTAATGTTGACAGGTAAAGCTGATATTTGCACCTATAAAGCTTAGGCACTGGAGTAAACTCCACTGTTGCAAACAGTGAAGCCTGCCATCAGGAGCCTTTCTACACCAGGGACTGTAATTAGAGTAAATCCCTTCTGTGGTCAAAGCCTAATATATATATAACATTGACAGAAGTCAGTCGTCGGCAGGCGGGATCAAACCTGGGACCTTTGGAGCTAAATGCATGAGCTAAAAGCCACATGGCTGTTAGCTAAGGCTATAGCAGATTTATTAATCTCTGTGATGTTGGTGCCACTACATAGGACGGAGCACCACATCCAGGAGGTGTGTGGGTCACATACACATTTGTGATTCCACTGTACTCATGTGACATCTTTTTGTTCACAGTGTACTTGCAAGACTCATTAAGATCTAATATCTGATTAGAGATACTGTGTTCAGAGAAGCAATGATATAAAGTTAATTTTTCTCAGTACTAATGCCTGACTTCCTTGGCTCTGGCTGTTCAATTAGAGTAGCCACCATGGGTGGCAGGTGGAGCCCCCTTTGGGGAGGCTAGCCCTGGCTCTGCCCCTTCCACCACTCCCCACCACAGCTGGAGCCCCAAGACAACCCCCTCCCCCCCCACTGCCCAAGCCCTGAGATCTCCTCCCCACTCACTGTGACCGGTGTACTGCAAGAAACTACTATCTGTAGGAATTTGCTATATCCGATAGCTGTTTTTTTTTTGTTGTTTTTTTTTAAATAATCCCTTACATACGATTAATTGTAACAGGTAGCAAATTCTTACAGCTAGCAGTTTCTCACACTACACTGTAGCCCCCAGACTAGAGTTGTCAATCCTCCAGGATTGGCCTGGAGTCTCCTGGAATCAGCATCGATCTCCTGGTGACTATTGAAAGCAATCCGGTAGATTTTAATAGGATATTTTAAGAAAATGACATTGTCATGTTGGAAAATAAAATCTCTTGGAATAGCTTCAGTCAGAGCTGGCAACCCTTCCCCAGACCCTCCCCCGCACCCCAACCGGACTGACACTCCCCTTCCCTGCCCGGAGGAGCCCCGAGCCGGCCAAAGCTGCACCGTGCTGCTCCTCTCCTCCCCAGACCCTGAGCCGCTTGGAGAACACCATCTTTCTGCTCTCCTCTGGAAGAAGCTTTTGCTATACCCCATTCAGTTTCTTGGGGGACTGAGGAGGTGGTATTTTCTACTCAGCTTCCTGGGTTCATCAGTAATTTCCCTGGAGTCCAAGGAGATTACTGATGAACCCAGGAAGCTGAATAGAACATATTGCCGCCTCAGGTGCCCTGGAACCTGCATGGGACATAATAAATCAAAAACTTCCTCCCCAAACCCCACAACTAGGGGACCAAGGGCCATGGTAGTGCCAGGGATGTCTGAGCCTCCCCTGGCCTATTATACCTACCGCCCATGGTAGCCACTCCTATCTTGA
Source organism: Dermochelys coriacea (assembly GCF_009764565.3). Classification (NCBI taxonomy): domain Eukaryota; kingdom Metazoa; phylum Chordata; order Testudines; family Dermochelyidae; genus Dermochelys; species Dermochelys coriacea. Next base: position 105,323,927 of record NC_050068.2, read on the forward strand.
AAGTTCCTGGGGTCTGGCTGTTCCTTTGACTCTTATCCATCCACGTAGCTATCTTGATTATGCTCTGTCTTTGGTCTTCAGCTCCAGTTTTAAATTGCCCCAATTGTTCTGATTCTGATACTGGACAGTGGTAATTAGAGCTGTGTGAAAGATTTGTCAAGAAACGTTTGTCAAGGAAATTCGCCTGTTTTTTGAGTTCATGAAACTGCTGTGAAATTTCAGCATTGTTGCTAATTTTTCACATGTGTAAAAACTTAGTTCCCATATGACATATTTTCCTTTGTATTTTTTTGTAATTGAAAAATGCTACTTTTACATAAATTCTCACACAGAAATTTCTGAAGTGACAGGGATTTATAGCTGCTTCTTCCTTAAAGACTGCATTATATAGTCTGATGGATTGACTGCAGGGCAGGAGCCAGGATCCTATCAATTTGATGCCTGAGGTTAGTAATATAGTATTTTGAACATATATAGCACTTGGAAAACATTATTTAGATTTTCAAAAGTATGCTATTCAGTACTCTGACTCACAACGCCACTAAAAGGTAGATACATATCATGACCTCTGTTTTTCTGACCCAGCTCTCATATATAGTGTTACCAGTCAGAAAACAGGTTTCAGAGTAGCAGCCGTGTTAGTCTGTATTCGCAAAAAGAAAAGGAGTACTTGTGGCACCTTAGAGACTAACAAATTTATTTGAGCATAAGCTTTCGTGAGCTACAGCTCACTGCATTGGATGCATTCAGTGGAAAATATAGTGGGGAGATTTATATACATAGAGAACATGAAACAATGGGTGTTACCATACACACTGTAATGAGAGTGATCAGGTAAGGTGAGCTATTACCAGCATGAGAGAAAAAAAACTTTTTGTAGTGAAAAAACAAAATTTGGCCATTTCCAGCAGTTGACACCTTGATTATCACTACAAAAGTTTTTTTTTTCTCTCCTGCTGAAGAAGTGAGCTGTAGCTCACAAAAGCTTATGCTCAAATAAATTTGTTAGTCTCTAAGGTGCCACAAGTACTCTTTTTCTTTTTGCAATCAGAAAACAGGTCCACATGTTTGATGTGAAATGTCTTTCCTATGCACCTCATCAAGGACACCAACAAACTCCCATTGAAGTCATTGGATTGTTTCCCATTGGACCAGGCACCAGGTCAACAAATGAGAATGCTGGTAAACCACATGCCAGCTTTGCATTAAGTAAAAGAGTCAAGCGGAGGGGCCCCAGTGAGGTGCAGGTGGGGTAACTGAAGTAGGAAGGGTTATTCTTAGATGGAGAACACTGGGGTCTATTGAATTGGGACTGGAACTTGAGAAAACCTGTGTTCTTACATAGCAATAAGGCACTACAGGATGTGCATTAGTAGGATATTGGAGCCTCTGAGGTATTGAGGCTGGGAACCCAAATGTGATGGCCTTCAGCCACCTAACAAATGCATAATAGATTACCGCCATTGTAGAATACATCAAAATAAAGTGTACAGTCCATGTACAGGCTTATTGCTTATTAAAGTGTGAGTCATTAATCTTACATTTCCTTTTTTTACCTTTTAAAAAAAGTATTTTATGGAGCGCTTTCTCTATGAAAAGCATCCTTGTAAAATAACAGTAGAAAAGATAATACCGTTTTCTAGACTATTTGGAATCTATTTCTTTGTTTCCCCTCTAACCCTATCTCATTCTTGTAACATTGCCTGCTCTCTCTGGACCTATTTTCCCTCCATCTCATAGTCTCTATAGCATGGCTAACTTTTCAGCAGCAGGTTGAGGCCCAGCAGCCAATTTAATTCACTCCCCCCACCACTTCTTTTTATTAATCATTTATTAAGAAATGATGACCTTCCTTAAACAAAGACAAAATATAAAAGTAAAATATATAAAAATCAGAATAAAGAATGTATAGCAATGTTTATTCTAGGAAGAGAAGATCTCCTAATCTTCTGGTGGAAAAAAAAAATTGGCACAATTCTGTGTTCTAGTATTAACCACATGAAGGAATAATTGTGGCTCCAATTGGCAGAGGAATAATGATTAATGGTTCTGAGAATGCTTATGCATATGCTTAATTTGATACATTGTGAATAGTCTGAAGTCCATAGGACTAATGCATAAAGTTAAGCACGCACATAGGTCTTTGCAGGATTGAAGCCTGTGAGTAGTCCCATGGACTCCTTGAAGCACGTAACGTTAGAGAGAGGCAGAAGTGTTCTCAGGACTGCGGTCTAAGTAGATCCTAAATCAGAGTCAATTGTCTCAGAGATCTAATAAAGTATTTGCTGCATCAGTATCAGAGTGCTCATCCAAGTTGACAAAGCTTTTGCACTTTTAATTTGAGAAATAAGAGAAAATTCACCTTCTTTTATTTTAAATAAATCTGGAATGCTGACTGGCTAGCTCCTGGTTTAACTGTTACACTAGAACCTGAGATAAAAGGGTGGGAACTGTTATTTTCTTTCCATCTGGGGGAAGAGGACAGGCTAAAGCAGTCACTTTTTTTCCTTCAGCCTCTCACGCTTTATGCTGCCCAAACAGCTTCTGATCACTCAAGTAAGTTATGCCAGTTTACACCAGCTGAGGATCTGACCCAGTGTATTTGTTTTGAAGTTGTAGTTATGTAGCATGTTGTTTTAACTGGAAAAAAAGCTATTTTAGAAGCGTGTGTTTGTGTCGCCAAGGATACATTTTCTGAATCAAATCCAAAAGTCCTGGTGAAATGTTTGATGGCCCTACTCCGTCCTAAGGGCAGATTAGTATCAGCAGAAAGGGCACAGGCATGACTGAGGAAGCAATGTGCAAGCGCAATCTCTTCTCTAAGGGCTGAGTTAAGGGCAGGGGGAACCCTCAAAACTGCAGGTTTCATTTTAGCTCCGAAGCCCAGAAAAATGGTCTTCCACTTTCTTTCATGGCTTGGGAAAATAGAAGCATATTTTTTAGAAATAGTTCCAAAGTCAGGCATGCTTCTGCCTGATTTCTTTGTATAGAAGACTGAACAGCACACTGTCTGCACCAAGCTGATTTGCAAAAAAAAAAAAAAAGAAAATGTCTAGGTTTTTTTGCAGAAGATTCACCAATCAAACAAGCTGCCTCTCCTTATTCCAATTCTTCCTTAAAGCACTTTCTGTATGAGGTGTTTTAACATTTAACCCACCATGTGGAATGTATTAGAGATACATATATCATATCTATTTAAAAGAACGTCCGCACTGACTGAACTTTGGGCTGTCTATTGTGACAAAGCTCTGTCCTTGCCTCCGTGGGTTCCGTGGCAGATTTCACTAGCCTCAGAGGCTCACTGTGACCCTCCACATAACACTTCTCTCTCTAGAGACAAGGGTCACAGTCTATTGAGCCATTTTCATCATAAGCCAGCAAGGGAGGTGAGGAGAAGTTATCCTTCCTTGCACAGTCTCTGTTGTCTCCCAGTCTCAGTGATTAATCAGGGGGCAAAGGTGTGTGGGGGGGTGGGGAACCCAGGCCCACCCTCTACTCCGGGCTACAGCCCAGGGACCCTAATAGTATCAGCTATGGTAGCTGACCTTTTAGAAACATGATATGTACAATTCCCTGGGCTACTTCCCCCACAGCAGCCCTCACTTCCTGAAGCTCCACTTCACCCTTACCTCAGGGCCTCCTTTCTTGTGCCTGATATGGTGTGTACTACTCAGCCTCTCCAACAGCGCAACTTCCTCCCACAGCTCCTGACATGCCCACCCACCTGTCTGACTGGGACGCTTTTAACTAGTTTCAGCCAGCCCTGATTGGCTTCAGGTGTCCCAATCAACCTAGCCTTCTCCCTGCCTTCTGGAAAGTTCTTAATTGGCCCCAGGTGTCTTAATTGACCTGGAGCAGCTTCCATTTCACTTAACCTGGTACTAGGGATTTGTTTAGCCTGGAGCTAATATATCTATCTCCCACTACTTTTCTATAGCCATCTGGCCTTGCCCCATCACACTATGTATACATCTTATCTTTGCATGCAATGAGGGAGAGAAGCCTAAGAAGCAACATCATCTCATTTCATCAGATCCCACAGAGAATTCTTGGCATGAACCGTGCAGCTGGGTTGAAGCTCAGTGGATTTTGGAGACTCATGGCTGAGTGTTGTTGGAATGGAACCAGGGGATGGCTCCTATTGAAATATCATTCCCCTCCTAGCTCATGGCAATTTTTCACTGAAATTAATACTATGCAGTGGAGCATTTTCTGGCTTTGCACTCCCCTACCCTTGGGGAATCCATAGGCCCAACCAGGGCATTAATGGCAAAAAGGCTAAGGCTCCAGGGATTTGTACTGTAGGGGAAATGGGTGGTATGAAACAGAATATAAACAGAGGAGCATATACTTCATGCATATTCTCCAATATATATGCAAATCCTGAGACGACAGTGCAACTGGATGGCTACCCCCTGTTATCTACTCTGTTATTGAGCACCATACGCTTGCATGTGTAGAGTTTACCATGGTAGGAAGGGGTAATCATGGCCTTATCATAGGCGCCGGCTCCGGTGGTGCTCTGGGGTTGGAGAACTGATGGGGAAAGTATGATGGGTGCTGAGCACCCACTGGCAGCCCCCCATCAGCACTTCCCCTCCCTCCAGCACCTCCTGCTCCCTGGCAGGCTCCACCAACAGTGCCTCCCACCTCCCTCCCTGCGCCTCCTGCCCACCGCAATCAGCTGTTTCACAGTATGCAGGAGGCTGGCAGGGAGGAGCAAGGATGCGGTGCGCTCGGGGGAGCGGGTGGAACGGGGCAGGAAGAGGTGGGTGTGGGAAGAGATGTGGCCTTGAGAGAAGGGGTGGAGTGGGAGCGGGACCTGGGGCAGAACCAGGGGTCGAGCGCCCACCAGCACAATGGAGAAGTTGGTGCCTGTGGGCCTTATAATATAAAATCAGATCAGATCCATGTTTGTACTACACTGAGCAAGCTGTGGTCACTACATAAACAATCACAATTTTTTTTCCGTCTCTTTAATTTCATACATAATATTTATTATTGCATTAAAAATGGCATGACTGAAATTACCTGGGCATGGTTACCAGACACCTGTATCGAGCCCATAAATTCAAATTCTGCCCTTTCCATAAATACTCCACATGCTATAGTGTTATGTTAAACCAATAAAGAGGAAAATGGTATTCCACACACGTGAGCTAATAACAACTGGCATGCATAACACAAACACCACAGTGGGTCACAGTGAGGCAGACTGGCAAACTGCTGTGTTAGCTTAGTTTCCAAATGCCTGAAGATAATTGCCCCAGTATATCCATGCAAAACTGACAATGAAAAAAATAAGATTATCCTAAGCATGAAACTAGCTGGAAAATTACTCAGCAGTGTTATTGAAAACTCATTTTACCTGCTGTGATATTTAGCTAATCTGATTAGTAATATTAAGACTGGAACTACTGCTATAGGCCTTTGAAATAGACTTGACGTACCTATCATTGTAGGAAATGAATCTTTGTTCTCCAGTTATATCTGGATTTCCGGCGCACATGCACCCTCCCCTCTCTCCCCCAGGACCTCAGTTCTCTCATACTAGTGGTGTCAAATTCCAGATGGAAGCGTATGTCTCTTGTATTACAGAATCCTGTCATTCAATGACAGACATGAAAAGCCAGAGAAATAATGACAATTATTAATGATACTAAGTGGAGGAGAAAATCCTCTCTAAATCAAGTTTTTATTGATTTGTGCTCACAATGTAAAATTTTAATACAGAGATGATTTTTTAAGTCACTTGCACTGCTGCAGACTATTCTATTAACAAGGATCAAGCAGTACTATTTCAACTTTTCATATGAGTAAAAGATATTTTCTCCTCCCTTCTACACGCTCTTCTTTTTCTTTTGTGACTACAATTTAACACCATTAATGATAATAAACTGACCAGACTCCCTCCCTTTCTAGTACTTCTCTCTCCAGAATGGAGTGCATAACCTCTGTGATGGGCTGGAATCATGTGTCTATGAATTTAAGGCTCCAGGGTTAATAAAGTTCTCATGGAACTTGTTGGAAATGTATAATAGTGCAAGCAAATATTGCACTATTATAATGCAATAATGCAAGTCAAGAAGGTGTTAGATTTAGATCATGGGAGGGCAGAGGTGACCCATAACTGCTGATAGTGGGGGAGCACAATTTAAAGGTTCTGGTAGCATGCAGCGGGGTTCAGGGCAGGTATCCAAAAGAAAAAGGAGTTTTGAAGTAGCTAGAGCTACTTTTGATGTCATGTTTTACAATACTATGTAATAGCAGATGGCGACTGTTCTAAAAGAGAGCTACACATGAAGAAAACTGGTTGTATGATCCATACGTGCATAAATATCTTAACAAGAAAATTGTCTTAATATATGGTTAAGGCCAATTCATAAGTGAATGACTCTGACGCTTGAGATTCTTTTTTTTTTTTTTAAAGCGCTCACAGAAGTTCTTATGCATTCTGTCATTTGCTTCTTTGGTGTGCTACTTCAGGATAAAGTGCCAGAATCAATCTTGTGAATAAATAGAACCCCAACTCTGATACATACAGCTTTATTATTATATCCAAATCAAGAGCGGTTTTGATGGAAAAATCATCTTTTTTTATTTTAATAAAAGCATTTTGTTTGGCACTAAGTAATGGTGTTTGTAGAATTGCGTATCCTTCCCATACTTAAAACCCCCCAACATGTTTCATGTAGAGGTCAGCATGAGTACCCATTGGATTTTAATTACCCAAATCTCTTAGGGATAAATGACTTTAGATAAAATATAACAAGTCAGTTGTTACCAAACATCATTGGCAAATGTAATTTGGACATTGTTAAAACAGTTTTAATATTAATATTGGCGCTTATTAACCCCATTTCAAGCTTTTACTTAAAAAAATAAAATAACAACAAAAAAAATACCCCTCACACCATGACAACTGCACCGCAGTATTGTTGAGATGACTAGCTGGTGTTCCTAATCAGAAAGAAAACAGAGCAACTCCCTGTGTCAGGGTTGTCAGGTGCTAACTTTCCATTCTTAATAAATAGATGGCACCAATAGGGAATACTTTAACAAAAATATGTCCTAATCCTATTATATCTTTATTTTTGTGAGTGGTGTATCCAAGAAAGGACTGAAATTTAAACCATAAACAATGTGTTTTTTTAAAAAAAAATATTGCTACTAAACAGGACCCATATCTGGGTATTTTTCAAAGTGGATACCGTTCTTCTGATTTTCTGTCCATACAGGGTCATATTTTTGTGACAGCTAGCAATTAAGTAAGAACAAATGTAAATGCTTTAAAAAGTACTGACCTTAGCTTATCAAAAGAATTGTAGGCGTTGGTCCTTTCTGCTTGCGAACCTCGTAATAATGTCTTATATGTTAACAGCTTGCCCTCTTTTGATCTGTAGTATTGCCTGGTTAGAAACACGAGCTTCTGTCACTGTAGTCCTCAGGTACATTTTCAATTGCTGCAAGGAAGAAAAGCTTCTCTCAGCTGATGTTATAGTCACTGGGGTAGTTAAGTAAAACACATGGAGTTTTGACAGATTTTGAAGGGTGTCATGCGGTGCCCTTTCATGAAAGAATTGCAGCCTTTTTTCAAGCTGGGTAAGTTCCTCTTTGTTACTTGTGTCAGCATTGCTATCTTTGAAATCTGGGGAAAAAATTTGATTTCACAGTTCAGATTGTCTTGATCGATACTGTAAGTGGTTGAGATAGTGCCTACATTTTCATCTGACGGGCTCTCGGAAGAGAAAATGTTTGCAAGGGACTTGAAAATGAACAGGTCATTCTCAGAAAAGTAGTCTTCCTTAATAAGGATATCCAGAGTTCTGTACGATATTTCATGCCTATATAATCCTTGGGTTTCTCAAAAGAGGACTTTTCCTTCCCGCACAGTTTTGTGGGAATAACCTCTTTGCAAGATGCACAAGAGCCAGGATAACTTTCTGGCACAGTTCATTAATGTGATTAAAGGTTGAGGATGCACCTCTCATTTCCTTTAGTACAGACTCTGACATGGATTTAGCCATCACTATTGCTGTCTAATATGTTAGTCTTTTCATTGAAGGAGTTTGGAGAGGTGGTTTGTTTGCATGAGTAGTGTCTGCATAAAAAACATGCAGTACAGAAAGTTGAAGTCTTGCACATTTCTGAGAAGTGCATAGGCTTCAGCTCTAGTTTTCAAACCCCCCTGTGTTATTTCATTCAGAGCATGAACCATTTCATCAAAAATTTCCAAAACAGCTCTGATAGCCTCGACTTGACAGTCACTGAGTGATTTAAGAGTTGTTGGCCCCCCAATTTTCTGACATTTTTTCAAAGACAGCATGTCTCTTTGAGCTTACTTCAATGAAAGTTCATAGAGTGTGGAGAATTCCTAAAGCATTTTTGACAACTGGAATGCAGGAAACCATGTCCACTACGCACAGATTTAATATATGAGCACAGCAGTGGACATAATAAGCTAAAGGATTTTCACTAAGTATCCATGTGGCCACACCTTTATAGGATCCTCTCATGCTGGCAGCTCCATCATAATATTGACCTTTTAGAGAAATATCAAGTCCCAAGGCTGGTAATCAGTGTGGCAAGTGAAACACCATCCAGCTGCAGTGTCTTATGGAGGCCAATAAACTGCTCTTGCATTTCAAATGACTGGCTTATGTAATGCACTATGAGAGCAACTTGTTCATGTTTTGACAGATCCATTCTTTCTTCTGCAAAACACTCCAGCTTCTTTGACTTTAGTTATGATTGAATCTAGCACTTGTGAAGCCATAATCTCCATTATTCCATTTTGATATGAGCTGCGTAGATAGGTGAAGTACTTCTGTCTGTTAATCAGAAATTGTTGAATCAGTTCGTTGTCTGTATTACACAGTTTCATCAATTCCTGCAAATTGCCTTATTTTGTGGAATCCATTTCCTTACTGAGTTCCCTCAAAGGTATACTCTGGCATGTGCAAAATAAAGTACCCTATTATAGTTTCTAAATATTCTCTATTCTCCACTTTTTTTTTCTTTTGACTGTCAAGCTGGAACACAACATTCCCTGTTTTACAGGACTGCCGCCTACCCTTCTGTGATGTTCCCCTGGTGTTATCTGGATCGGTGATCTGCTAGGTCACTCCAATCTTTGACTCTGGGAGCCAGCCTTACTCTGCTCTGCTGTGAGAACCCCCTCTCCCGGGCTATTCGTGCACAGCTTCTGGCATGTAAGCTGCTCTTTGGATTGTGCAACTGAATGACACAAATATCTCTGGTTCCAGACACAACCCTAGGAACCTCCATCTTGCAGTATCCAGATATGCCTGCTGGACACTGCAAGCTTATATGAGTTTGTCAATTTAACAAAGACATTGATATGTACCAGGCTTGTTATCCCAAGGGGAGAGTCTCTGACACACTTCAAACCAAATACACTGCTTCAGGTAGAATAAACAAATTTATTAACTACAAAGATAAATTTTAATTGATTATAAGTCAAAGCACAACAAGTTGGATTTGGTCAAATGAAATAAAAGCAAAACACATTCTAAGTTGATCTTAACCCTTTCAGTACCCTTACAAACTTAGATGCTTCTCACTGCAGGCTGGCTGTTGCCCTTTAGCCAGGCTCTCCCATTTTATCAGCGCTTCAGTCACTTGGTGGTGATGTCTATAGGTCAGGAGGTGGAAGAGAGAGGAAGAGCATGGCAAACATCTCTCCCTTTTATCGTGTTCTTTTTTCCCTCTTGGCTTTGCCCCCCTCTCCTGCCCAGAGTCAGGTGAGCATTACCTCATTGTAGTCCCAAACTAACTAAAGGAAGGGACTCACTTGAGAGTCCAGCAGATCCTTTGTTGTTGCCTAGGCCAGTGTCCTTTGTTCCTGTGAGGCTGGGCTGGGTTTGTCCCATACATGCCCTGATGAGGTGTGAACTGCCCCTCTGCTCTTAAAGAGTTTTGCCTGGGCCTGTTTTAAGCCATGAGGACACATTTTCAGCCTCATAACTATATACATGAAATTACAACCTATAACATTACTGTAACATTACTGTAACAACAACTACTTTAACATTACAATAACGACAATGCTCAGTGCATCATGAGCCTTCTGAAGACACCCAACATGAGAAACTTTGCATTGGACACCACACAATCATTTTATAAGGATGGACGTGGGGATGTGGGGGATTCCCCTGAGGCACAGAGTGTCTCACCTTCTATTTAGCAACAGTTTCTAGATAGGCGTCACACTTTAAATGTTCGAAAATCTTTCATTTGCTTTCTTCCATGTTTTAAAACCAGTAATTTGAAATGCCGGTTCACTGTTTGGCCAATTAACAAATGCTTGACAATAAAAGCAGAAAGCTTTGTCATCACAGACACTGTATTCAAGCCATTTATTCTCATTATGACTTTCAAAACTCCTTGGTGGACTTTCCTTCACCTGCCGTCTCCTTAATGCACCTGGAGAACGTCCTTCATAGGTAATAAGCCTTGATTGTGGCCATTACACCCTGGTCTATTGGCTGCAGCAATGATCTGGTGTTGGGTAGCAAAAATAGAAACTTGATGCTTGGCCAGAGGGCTTTGTAATCCAGTTTGTAGACACTTGCGTTATTCAGCAGAAGGAGAATCTTAAAGGCCAAATTTTCCTTCTGACAGTAAGCCTTAAATTCAGAGACAGCATGGTCTACAAACCAGTCATGGAAAATATTGTGTGTCATCCCAACCTTTCTATTTGACTTCCAAATTACAGGGAGACAAGACTTGATGTAGCCCCTCACTGCTCACTGGGTTTTGACTATGGTAGACAAGCAAGGGCTTCAGCTTGTAATTGCCTCTGCATTTCTCCCAAGCAGAAGGGTTAAGCTGTCTTTTGAGGCTTTGAATCCAGAAGCAGTCTTTTCATCATGAGAAATATAAGTCCTCATTGCCATCTTCTTCCAGTCAAGACCCATCTCGTCAATGTTAAAAACTTGTTTTGGAGAGTAGCCACCTTCTGAAACAATTATGTTTAGCTGTGCAGGAAACATTTCAGCTGGTTCTTCATCCACACTAGCCACTTCTTCTATGAGTTTTACATTATGTAGATTGGTACTCTTCTGAAATCTGTGGAACCACCCACGACTAGCATTGAAGGTCCTTTTCTGCTGTTGAACTCTCTCCCTCTTTCCTTTAAATTGTTATACAGGCTTTTGGCCTTCTCCTAAATAAAGCTTAAACTCACAGGCATTTTGTTTTCATAGAGGTCATCAATCCAATCAGCCAGCAAACATTCTATCTTCTTCATTGTACTGCTTCTGTTTCATTATCTTCATTGATGACCATTTCGTAGCACTTCTAGCGCTTTCATGAACTCGATCAATACTCTTAAAAATTGAGCATACTGTCGAAGCAGGCAAACTGGGAATACGAGCAACATTGGCTGCAAGCTCACCTCTTTCACTATGCTTTAAGACATCTAATTTCACTTCTAATTTTACATCCTTACGTTGCCTCTTAGACATAGGCCCACTCTTAACACTTTGAATGCGTTTTGCACTCATGCTGGGTGTAGAACAGTACTGTACTCTTCCTGCCCCACTCCCTCTGTGCCTCCTGAACGATGCGTAACAGCTGATCACACCAGGCAGGAGTCACTTGGAGAGAGGGGGAGGAGTTGATTGGCAGCCCCATGGGCCATTGGCGAATGCAAATACAGTACTGCCCATCAATAGGGGAATGTATTCCAATTCACATCAGTCCCAATCCGTGCAAATGATGGATATGCAGATCACGACCAATGTGAATCAGAACACATTCCCCTATTGATGAGTGACAGATATCCGAAACAATGGATAAGGGGCAGACGTATACTGGGGATACCCTGTGTTGAAAGATGCACTAAGCTCTGTATGAGTGTTTTAATTGGAATCCAGAGTATCATTGTAACTTGAGTTGCTGTTAACATAATTTTGAACTTCAGAGGAGTCAGTTTCAGTTCCTGATGTACGTGGAGTTGGCGATTTAGCTTTCTTCATATAGCAAAAGTCCAAACTTAATTGTCTCTTCATCATTGTACAAAGCTAATAACAGTCACATTACTGAATTAACTCAGTTTAAACTGAATTAACTCAGTTTAAAAGTAGATGTCCTTGAACTGCTTTTTAGAAAAATAAGTAACCAACATAATAAAATTCCAAGGCCTAATGAACACATTTGCGAATGCCACACTGGCTAAAAAAGTGAAAGTCATGCGAGAACCATTATTAAGGTGAAGGGTCAAAGACACCTATCGGTTATGTTACAGTATTAAGGTTTGAAAATTTTGAAATAAACTTCTCACTCTCCCCACACCTCCCTCACCCCCTCTAAACTGGCATCACCTTGCCCCCACTTAGGGCGGGCCTTACGGAAAACAGCACCTTGGGTAAACTTGTATTTTGGCACTCTTTCTTTGAGTTTAAGTATGTAGCACTATTAGTGAAAGTTAAATTACAGGCTGCTGGAGACATAGATCATGGGCACCCCCATCTCCACATACATCTATGTGGATCTGGCCACCAGGATCATCTATGCCCTCAGGACATTCAGGCATGAGATCCTCAAACAGCTGGACCTGAGGATCCAGGTGAGTGATAGGGGCTCCCCTCAGCTCTTCAGCAGTGCCCTTATCAAGGTGAGGGTGGTGGACCAGAATGACCATGCCCTAGTCATCATCCACCCAGTTCCCACCAATGGGTCCATGGAGATCAGGGTCTCCAGCAAGGCACCCCCCCCCCCACAATTCCCTGGTGGCTCAGATCAAAGCCAGAGACACAGATGACAGGGTCAATGTGAAACTCACCTTCTCCTTCGCGGAGGAGCTGCAGCAGCAGCAGCCAGAGCTCTGAGCCATCAACAAGAAGACAGGTGAGATCGTGCTCGGGGGGACCTGTCTGAAGACCTGAGGCAGTGTTCACAGTCATCCTCACCATGACTGACAACGGCAGGCCTCCCCTCGTCACCACTGCCACGGTCAACTTTCTGGTGATTGCCATGGAATCCTCCAGCAACACCCTCTTGACTGTGAGACCACAGTGCCCTGGGCCGTCACCCACATTGCCAACCCTTAAGGTCGGTCCTGCCTCCACTCTCCTCACAGCTCCTTCCCCACTTACTTCACCCATCATCTTCCCACTGCAGGCATGGTATGAGCCAGAGCAGATACCTACTGCCAAGCATTGTAACTCTGGCTGCAGGTGAGGAAGGGATGGAACTCAGAGGGCTTACCCATACCCCCTGGTGGAGGTGTGCTGCTAGTCCAGTCTCTCTTCCCTACTCCTGACACTTCCTACCAGGGTTCAGCATGAGGCTACGTGCTGGTGTCCCTCCCACTCACCATACACCTCTCACACCCAGGGCTGGCCTTAGGGAAAATGGTGCCCTGGGCAAACTTGTATTTTGGTGCCCCAACACCCATTGCCTCTCCAAACTCCCCACCTATCCCACCTTGGCCCCCCACTACCTCCCCCAGCTGCCCTCATTGCCTCCCCCAGTCTGCCACCCACCCCTCCTTGCCTCTAAACCCACTGCTCTCAGCTCTCTTGTGTGGCCTCACACCCCATGCGGGCTCCAGACATCTAACTGCAGCTGTGGGCGAGGAAGGGATGGGACTCAGCAGGCTTCTGGTGCCCCCTCTGGTGGAGTTGTGCTGCCAGCCCAGTCTCTCTTCCCTGCTCTGGGTACGATCTAGTTGGGCTCAGTGGGAGCGCTAGGTGCCAGTGCATTTCCCAGGCAGGTCCCCCTCAGCCGCACTTTGCCCAACTACCATTCTGGCAGAAACATGGGGGTCATATGACCCTGCATGTCCCCTCCCCGGCCATGCATTGCCTATGTGGGAGGGAGAAATGTTTCTGAATACTGACATGTTTATATGCATGAAGAGCCTGAGTCTGGTAGGTACTATGAATTGCCTTCTGTCATAAATATAAAGGGAAGGATAACCACCTTTCTGAATACAGTGCTATAAAATCCCTCCTGGCCAGAGGCAACATCCTGTTACCTGTAAAGGGTTAAGAAGCTCAGCTAACCTGGCTGGCACCTGACCCAAAGGATCAATAAGGGAACAAGATACTTTCAAATCTTGGGAGGGAGGGAAGGCTTTTGTTTGTGCTCTTTGTTTATGTGTTTGTTCTCTCTTGGGACTGAGAGAGGCCAGACAGAAATCCATCTTCTCCAACCCATCCTAATCCAAGTCTCCAATATTGCAACCAGTATAGGTAAGCCAGGCAAGGTGGATTAGTTTATCTTTTGTTTTATATGAATTTTCCCTGTGTTAAGAGGAAGGTTTATTCCTGTTTTCTGTAACTTTAAGGTTTTGCCCAGAGAAGGAGCCTCTGCGTTTTGAATCTGAATACCCTGCAAAGTATTTTCCATCCTGATTTTACAGAGGTGATTCTTTTACCTTTTCTTTAATTAAAATTTTTCTTTTAAGAACCTGATTGATTTTTCATTGTTCTTAAGATCCAAGGGTTTGGGTCTGTGTTCACCTGTACAAATTGGTGAGGATTTTTTATCAAGCCTTTCCCACGAAAGGGAGTGTAGGGCTTGGGGGGATATTTTGGGGGAAGACGCCTCCAAGTGGGCTCTTTCCCTGTTCTTTGTTTAACACGCTTGGTGGTGGCAGCCTAGGGTTCATGGACAAGGCAAAGTTTGTACCTTGGGGAAGTTTTTAACCTAAGCTGGTAAGAATAAGCTTAGGGGGTCTTTCATGCAGGTCCCCACATCTGCACCCTAGAGTTCAGAGTGGGGAAGGAACCCTGACACCTTCAAATCTCAGTGATTTCAGTGAAAATACAGGGGTCTCAATAGCTTGCAGGAGTTGCTGAGCACCTCACATGGTTGACCAGGAAAGAGTATCCTAGCTTATTTTAGCCAAGACTGTATCAATTTTATCAGTTGAGTCTTAAAACAATGCAGTGTTAAAATTACATACAATATAGCCTCTTATTAACGTAGAAATTCTATAGAAAAACACTGGGATACTTTACCTGGGACTGTAGTTGATTGCTAACTGCCTTTTTCTTTAAATGTTTGGGGAGACTAAAAACAGGGTGGAACTTTTATTGTCCATCTGCTTCAACTACAGCAGGAAAATGCTTCAACAGTAAGTCACGTTTCTCTTGTTTGCTTGGATCAAGACCCTTCTGTTGCGTAGTTCTTTTGTTTTCCTCAGTGTAATCTCTGATGCACATGGAGTTTGGACAATGTAGATGACCCTGTGTTGGACTCATGGAGCTCTCTGTCAAGATATTGTTGTCCCTTTCTGGCTTGTTTCCAATTTTAGTACTAAGTGAAAAAAAGAACAATGGGAGACAAATTTAGACACTGTTGGGAAAAGGAATCAGCACGCTGTCCATCCCAGCTCTTTGAAGCTACTCCCACAAGGAAGTTTCCTTTAATTTTCTCAGGGATCCCCAGCTACTCAGAGTAGCTTGTGTAACTGAAGGCAGACACCAGCTGATTAACATTTGGCTAACCTTTTTCATATTCATTTCCAATGCAAACTATGCCTTGAGTGAAAACAAAGCTTAGTGTGTTCAGCATTCTCACCCTGTACTCACTGAAGTCAATGGGGGTTTTGACATTAGCTTCAATGTGAGCACAGTCAGACCCATGCGTTGTAAACTCTTTGAGTAGGGGATAACAGTGCTTTCCAAATACAGACCCCAGGCCTGAATTCAGATGTACTAGCAGAAGCTCCTGTGCTTGTGCAGAGCCCCCATGAAATCAATGGGTACTTGAGCAGGAATTCGTGCTAATGGATTTGATTTTAGGCTTGGGGCCTATGGTTATAAAACCCTGTCAATTGGTGGGTTTTTTTATTTTTAATATGTTGTTTTTAATACTAACTTAGCATAATTAACTTTTATAGACTTCATGGAAGCCTTATTAGCTAAACTGTACAGTAACCCCAATTCAATATTACCAGTATTTGCATATTGGCGCACACATGCGTGTACACACACACACACACACACACACACACACACACACACACACACACACACGTGTATGTAATGTGTGTGATTTCCATATGTAGTGCAGGCTAAATGCCCTGCTGCCTTGTTTGGTAGATTTCTTCTGACTGGTGCATGAGAAAGGACATTGATTCTCATCACATTTCACGCTTGATTTTTTTCCGTTGAATGAATTGCTGTTTTTCTCTTGTGGATTCTTCGTTTGCTTTCCCTGTATCTTGACAATGCAAATTCACTCACTGATGTTTTTTTTGGTTGCTTTTTTTGTGTGTTTTGAAAGCAACAAACAAAATGGATAACTACTTCAGGAAGGGCTGGAGCTATGTATTATTTATTTGAGATATATATGCCCACTTCTGTGACAGGGGGCATGGATCAGCATTCATGTCATGCTACCCATCAGTACCTAGCCTGGGTGGGGGAAGCTAATGATACAACCAGCGTACCAAATTTGGTGATGAATCCTGGCCATGTGCCACCTGAGGCATGTTGCACATACGCTACGAAGACTTCTGTGGCTGGAGAGATAATAAAGGTGCCATATGTAATAACAATGCAAATCTGCTTTTTTACTGTGCTGTTAATGAGCAGCAAATCCAGACAAATGTAGCTATAAATACATGAAGGTGTACATAAAAATGTCAAGCATTTGACTCACACTGATAAAAACAAAGAAGTGTAGATTTCAGATGCTGTCACTTAGATGCTCTATCATTGTTCCAAGGAGTCTTGGAACAGTGCATGATCACATGGCATATCCTAGATAATGGTATAGAGAGTACAGTGATAAAGTTTGTGGTCGATACCAAGCTGAGAGGGGTTGCAAGTGCTTTGAAGGATAGGATTAAAATTCAAAATGATCTGGACAAACTGGAGAAATGGTCTGAAGTAAATTGGATGAAATTCAATAGGGGCAAATGCAAAGTATTCCACTTACGAAGGAACAATCGGTTACACACATACAAAATGGGAAATGACTGCCTAGGAAGGAGTACTGCAGAAAGGGATCTGGGGCTTATAGTGGATCACAAGCTAAATATGAGTCAACAGTGTAACGCTGTTGCAAAAAAAAGCACACATCATTCTGGGATGTATTAGCAGGAGTGTTGTAAGCAAGACAGAACGTAATTCTTCCGCTCTACTCCACGCTGATTAGTCCTCAACTGGAGTATTGTGTCCAGTTCTGGGTGCCACGTTTCAGGAAAGATGTGGACGAATTGGAGAAAGTCCGGAGAAGAGCAATGAAAATGATTAAAGGTTCTCAATCAGGTACACATATTCATCTATATATTTGTCTAGTTTTACAACAGGCTACATAAAAAGCACTAGCAAAGTCAGTAAAAACTAAAATGTCATACAGACCATGATTTGTTTATACTGCTCAATATACTATACATTGAAATGTAAGTACAATATTTGCATTCCAAATGATTTATTTTACAATTATATGGTAAAAATGAGAAAGTGGGCAATTTGTCATTAATAGTGTGCTGTGACACTTTTGTATTTTTATGTCTGATTTTGTAAGCAAGTAGTTTTCGAGAGGTGAAGCTTGGGGGTATGCAAGACAAATCAGACTCTAGAAAGGGGTACAGTAGTCTGGAAATGTTGAGGGCCACTGGTCTAGAAAACATGACATATTAGGGAAATTTGAAAAAAATTGGGTTTGTTTACTCCAGAGGAGAGAAGACTGGGAGGAGATATAACTGTTTTCAAGTACATAAAATGTGGTTACTAGGAGGAGGGAGAAAAATTATTCTCCTTAACCTCTGAGGATAGGACAAGAAGCAGTGGGCTTAAATTGCAGCAAGGGAGATTTAGGATGGACATTCAGAAAAACTTCCTGTCAGGATGGTTAAGCACTGGAATAAATTGCCTAGGGAGGTTGTGGAAACTCCGTCATTGGAGATTTTTAAGAGCAGGTTAGACAAACACCTCTCAGGGATGCTCTAGATCAGGGCTCAGCAACCTTTGGCCTGTGGCTCATCAGGAAAAGCCGCTGGAGGGCCAGGACTGTTTGTTTACCTGCAGCCTCTGCAGGTTCAGCCTATTGCAGCTCCCACTGGCCATAGTTCACCATTCCAGGCCAATGGGGGCTGCGGGAAGCGGCACGGTCCGGGCCATCTCTTCCTGCAGCCCCCATTGGCCTGGATTGGCGCTGCAATCTGTGGAACCTGCAAACGCTGCAGGTAAACAAACCATCCCGGCCCGCCAGCAGCTTTCCCTGATGGGCTGTGTGCCAAAGCTTGCTGATCCCTGGTCTAGATAATACTTAGTCCTGCCATGAGTGCAGGGGACTGGACAAGAACACGTCTCAAGGTCCCTTCCAATCCTATTGATTGTATGTGCTGCAGCAGCCCTCAGTATGAAGAATTCAGATAGTGTCAAACCATCCACACTAACTCTATTTCTTTACTTTTAATAACAGCATTTTACATTTTTCTGACACTTTTCATCCCAAAGGATGTGAAAGTACTTTACAGTCTGTGTTTGTGTATATTATAGCAGTAGCACACACTGAGATTGAGTCCCATCTTCCAATTTATCCCCACCTTTCCAATTGCTTAAAACTTTACTAAGCAAATCCCTTTTTGGGATGAAATTTCCATGCTCCAATTCTGCCTACAGGTGACTTTGGGTGAAGGCAAATATATAATATTTTTCAGTCTCTTATTCTAATGTCCAGCTGCCTCAGGAAATGTAAGTGCCATCAAATCCTTACAATTCACTGTAAATATATTTGAAGGCTTATTTATGGTGGTAGAGGTGAAATAGATTAATTCAAACTTTTACGGTGAAAACCAAGCATTTTAATAGCAGTTCTCCTGGTGAAATGGAAGGGAGAACTCGCATAACAACTGAATTTGGACTGATAAAAGGTTTTCTCCAAAGCAGCAAGATATTTCAGCACATTCCTAACTTTAAGGACACCAGATTCAATGAAATTCCTATTAGAACTTTACTAGATACATAACTGAGTGAAATTTTATGGTTTGCAGTGTGCAGAAATCAGATGTTTATAATGATCCCTTCTGGCTTTCATCTGTGTGTGTTCAATAGCTATTTGTAAAATGTAATTATCTAGCCATTTAATAAAAAATGCATTTTAAAAAATACCAAACTTTTAGTCCACTTACAGGCTTAACCACTTGTAAAAATATATTATGCAAATTGTTTTCCCCTATAAAACCTCACAATAAAAATCTAAAACTCAGAGAAATTTGTTTCTTGCTCATCTCTAAATCACAAGAGGCCCAGCGAATTTAAATAGTGATCAGTGACCAAGAACAGTCTTTGGATGCCGAAGGGTTATTGTTTTATATTCTAATTATTGAATTCAAGCTCTGTTACATTAAAATTTTCAAGCTCTGCTAGACTCTCTGCACTTTGCATTCATTCTACCTTGTTTAACTTGCCTTTCTTCTGCCATTAGACTGTAAGACCTTCAGGGCAAGGACCTGCCACTAACTCATCACTACAGTAACATATACATTTATGGTTGCTATAAGGGCAGAATCCTAGAGCGGGTGAGGTGGTCCAAAGCAGAGATTCTCAACCTTTTTTCTTTCAAGCCCCCCCAACATGCTATTAAAAACTCCATGGCCCACCTGTGCCCCAATAACTGGTTTTCTGCTTATAAAAGCCAGGGCTGGCATTAGGGGGTAGCAAGCAAGACAGTTGCCTGGGGCCCCATGCTACAGAGCCCCCCACGAATCTATGTTGCTCAGGTTTCAGCTTCAGCCCCAGGTGGCAGGGCTCAGGGACCTGCACTTCAGCTCCATGTGGTGGGGTTTCGGCTTTCTGCCCTGGGCCCCAGTGAGTCTAATGGTGGCCCTGCTTGGAACCCCACCCCCAAAACCTGCTTGAGGCCCCCTAGGGGGCCCCGGACCTCTGATTGAGAACCACTGGTCTATAGGATATGGCAGTTGTGGTCTCAGGTGTTACTCTAAAATATATCCAATCATTTAGGGCTACTTCTTGCTCCCTTTAAAGCTAATGCCAAAATTATCATTGACGTCAGTGGAAATAGGATTGAGCCCAATGGCCAAATTTTTACTCTACTTAAGCCAATGGCAAAACAGAATAACTCTTAACAGTTATATAGCACCTTGTGCTCATAGATCTCAAAGCTCTTTGTAAAGGTGGGTGAGCATTATTATCCCAGGATTATAGATCGGTAACTTTAAGCACTACAACTCCAATTCAGAAAATTAGCAAACACATGATTAGATATAAACTGGGAGTAAAACCTATGTGTTTTGTGGGGAAGAGCACATGGAATATATAACAAAACAACCCACTGAAATATGATGTTTTCAGCATGTTTTACAAACAGGCTCCCAATGTCTGCCAAGTTGGACAAAAAAGGTGAAATTGCCAAGACAAACCCCTAAAATAATGTGTATTGCTCTGGAAATGCTGACAGACGTTTAGCTCTGGTATCATTTTTGCTACTACTTATATCTCCCTCAGTGAGAATCAGACTCAAAAGTCATTAAAAGGGTGGGGCGGGGAGCTACTGGGCAGCTTTTTATTCCTGTGTCACTCATGAGAAATGAGATACTGGGACTGTGAAACTACTGTAAATGTAAAGGCTGCACTCTTCATGGCATGGCAGCTCTTCTGCTGGCTCGAAGTGTCCTGATCTCATTACAGCTTTTGACTTGTTCCGGCCTTCAGATTAGAATGATTCAGGTTACATCATTTTAAACTGTTCACAGGGTCAAGAGACCATATCATTTCAATGAGGCCACAGTTCATTTGCTCTGTCTCAGAGAAGCCAGAGGATAAAATAAATATTAATAGTTAGTTTGAAAGGAGGTTTCTGTGGTTGGTATAATATCTAAGTGAAACATTTCATACATGATGCGGCAAAACAGCCACTGGCTTTTTTTACCAGTTCAGAGAGAAAGATAAAAGGGAACAGTAAGTCATTTTTGTACCTGCTAATTTATTTTGTAATTTTCCATTCTAGGAAGAAGGAATATTTGCTTTTTGCTTAGTTAATTTGAAATCAGTCCATTCAGGGTGTGGGAGAAAAAAAATGAATAGGTAAATTCAGCTTTCTGGCTGCTTTGTATAGTTGATGTGCTTAATCTTACCTATGTGATCAGCTCTACTTACACTGGCAATGAGGAGATGTTGAGAGAGAGAAAGAGGTTAAATGTGTGGTGCCGTTAGAGGAATCAAATTAATGAAAACATGTTACAGAATTCCCCCACCCACCCACCCACCCACCCAAAAAAATACTGTTCATTTCATTTTGTCCTTGAGACAATTTCATCTCTGGAGTAATTTCATTGATTTAACAGGATCACACTAGCAATGAATTTGGTTCTTGTATTGGAAGTAAAGTTCTGAAACTATGTGCGCCATTTGCTCCTTTGCTTAGAATGCAGATGAGCTTTGAAGACTATGACAGGGGAAGTTTTTAAGGATGACAGAGACCAGTGTTGGGCACGGGGGTGCAGAGTAGAATATTGAGCTTGTTTACTTCTGAAGGCCTATGTTCTATCTTTGCTCAGGTCACAATTTAAAATTAATTTATTCATTTCCTCTTCTCTGTTTCATGCATCTCACAAAACACATAATTTATCTAAGGCTATGTCTACACTACTGCAAGTTGACCTAAGTTACACTATTACAGCTGCGTGAATAACTTTAAGTCTGTGGGATGGTTTTACAAAATCCATATGGAAAAGTTTTCCATGGAATTTTATAGGAATTTTCCACATGGGACATAACCTCCTTGCATCCCCTTCTCACCCAGCAGACCTACAAAGGATTAGCCAGATTGCTGCTCTCAGTGTACACTCAGCAACCCTTTCTTTTTATTTAAGAAATAATGTTATTTTCTGACAGTCTTAAAAATATACAAGGCAAATACATTTATTTTTTCTCTCAAAGGCTATCCCTGATTCTTCACGATAGCAATGCATTGCTCAAGATCTTAACTGTCTTCCAGTTTGGAAGCAATTTGTATTTTTCTACAAAAAATACAAAATGTAAACACCCACATTTTTCTTCCCACTGATATGCTTTATAGCTTGCTAATACACGGTGTATTATATGTATAATTTGTTTTTCTAATTATTTTGGACATTTTATCCAACACATTATAATTACACATTGATCTTTTTGGTTCCAGTCTGGTGGCCCTTTGCATTAGCTATTAAAGAGACTGTGTTGCTATTCGTCCCAGTCTCTTGTTCTCCTGTATTCTAATCCTGCAGAGAGTTGAACAGAGCTGGTGGAAACTCAGAATTTCCATTCAGTAGGAAATATCAACATTTCAAACTTTGTTTTCATTCCTAATTGGAACAAACAAAAAATTTCTAAAATTTCCAGCAAAGAATAATTTTCAATAAAATTTCATTTGGGGTCAGTCAAAATGTTCCCTGGGGATAAAACTGAATGTTTCATTCTGATTCCAACTGATCTGAAAATGTAATTTCTAATGGGATATAAAATAAATTTCAAAACAGAAAGTTGTTTTGAAATGAAAAATTGAAACATTCTGCTTTTACCTTATCAAAATGCTTTTTTCTATTTTTTTAAACAAAACGTCAAAGTAGACATAGTCCCACAAAATTTTGTTGTGATGAAATGGCATTTTCTGATGGAAAAATATTCCACTGAAAGGTTTACAAACAGCCTTAGTGTTGAGAACCTCCTTTGAGGTGAAGGTTGTCCTGAACTTCTACTGAAGTCAATGAGAAGCCACTCTTCAACTTTCTGGATGGTACCCCAATCCAGCAGAATCTAGGAACACTATGAAGATATGGGATAAAGGATAAGGTGTGCCTCATATTGTTCAGGCCACCATATGATTGAATAAGGAATGGGTAGCACTGACTGTGATCCAACGTCAATCTGATTCACTCCTCCCTGGTGGTAGCAATATACAATTTGAGGTTCTGAAGTTAATAATTGGAGGTGGAAGGGGATCCTTGGGGCTCCATATGTGATGAGAGGGATTTTTTGGGGGAAGGAGAATCCCATTTTTTGTCAAAAGTAAATTATACTATCTTAGACCTGAGAGAATAATATGAATATCCAACAACAACAAAACAAACAAACAAAACAAAAAAGGCCATTAATGAAGGCTCTGTGCAATGAGTGACTCTTCAAAAAGCACATTTTCCTTTTCCTTGTGACATGGTAGATGGCTAGGAGCATGGGAACATTTTACTTTGTGCTCTTTAATTCTTTTGTAGCTCTTATTCAAATGGAACATCAATTATATTAAGAACTGTCCTAATAAAAATTCTACAAAACTCCCCATGTAATTAAATGTACTCTCCTGTCATACTGAACATATCATCTTTATTTATTTTTGTATGATAGTTAAAATTATTAACACCATTTTAAATTCAGCTTCATATCATTTATAGAAAGCACCAAAATTTAGGGTAACACAAATTGCGAATTCTATATGCAGTTGCGGGGAAATTGCTGTCATTCTCCCAATATGGCCATATATGTAAAGTAAACAGAAGACTGTGTTAAGAACTGTACAACAGTTTAATGATAACTAGATTCTTTAAACAACAAACCTTTCAAGTGCGTCATATATATTCTGTTCTGTTTTCCTCACTTTGTGCTGCTTTAAATCAAAGTCTGTGGTTCAGCTATTGCTAAGAGGTTGGACATGTTGTCTGCAAATAAATAGGCCCTCTGCCAAGTAACTAGATCTTACTCTTGGTAAAGGAACAACATTGTTCACTAAAATAGTTTGTCTTTTGATGCCAAAGGAAATCAAATTGTAATCAAGGACTGAGAATGAACTGAAGTCATGAAGGCTGGCTTGCCTCAGAGTTTGGCAACCTCACATGTTCCCAGGCATATTAAATATAATTTACATTTAGAAAGGGGAGAGGCTTTATTGCATTGGAAATTTGTTTTAAATAACATTAAAATGAATCACTCATGAGGGCAGTCAGAGATGCTGGGCCAGATTCTGCAAATCCAGGATAATTCTATGAGCTTTAACAGAATTATTCTGGATTTACTCCAGCATAAGTATAAGTAAAAGGAGAATCAGACCTATGGTCTCTGCGTCCCAGAGAAAATGGCTTGACTAAAAAGAAATCTACCTTTATATTAAACAACAAACATATATAGGCACTTGTCACCCTCTGTAAATAAATTGTGCCAATTAGCAATAAAAGGTGGTTACAGAGCCACCCTTATTCAATTATAGGAAGAGTCCATATCTATTTTGGTCCATTTCATTATCCACGTTAAATCTATATAAATAGATTTCACTAGACTAAAATCATTGGGTTCATAGAAGCAATAGGGTAGTTTCAAAAGCTTGTGATGATCATCTCTCATCTTTGGTATTTGTTTATTTTAATTTCATTTAATGTAAAAATCCAGCACATTTAGACTTATGAATAGCCAGGCTCAAAGTGGAAGGAATCTTGTTAATGCTCTGTGGATTATAGATTGGATGTTTCTCTTCTAACCTGACATTATAATGAAGTTTTTATATACGAAGCTTGTTTTATATACAGGCCCTAAATCATGAGCGATGGAATCAGACAAATAAAAAACAAAACCTCTTGCATTAGCATTCCTTTGCCAAACCATTCTAACCTCTTTATGTGGCAGTTTTGTCCTATTATGGTCAGCATACTTTATAGAATGTAAAGGAAAAAATGACTCTTGGTAAAATCCTCCAGGATAATTAAATTGCCAAAGAAATTTTAGGGTAGGTAGTGGCTATGAACATTAAAATCACTTTTTTGATTCCTAATTCCAGTCTTGCTCTGGGAATGCAATAGAGACAACATGCTCTACCCCTGGGATGGATGTGTCAGTGATAGTTTATGCAGTTCAACAGCTCACCTCTGGTAACTTACGGAGCAGCATTTTGAGGCTCTGAAGGAACATCTGCCCTGTTCCTCTCAGCATTGTGGAATACAGGACCTTAAATATACTTTGGTGTACAAGTAGGCAAAACTAACTGTCAGCAAAGAGCTGTGGTGAAGATTCCTTCTCCTCGTTGGAGAGGAAAAATTAGAAACATTAGCTAGATTCTGCAGGTGGTAGAATTAGTGGTATAGCAGAAGAAAAGTGCAAATTATGAAGGACAAAGGCTCTGGCAGAGATAAGGTGAAATAAAAGATGTTTATGGCCCAGTAATTATAGAGCTTCAGCAAAGTGGCCTGATTTGTGAGGGAAATGGACACTCTGAGGTGAAAATAAAGAAGCAAAACATTCTGCAGTGACAACACACCAGAGAGGTGCTGAGAACCACTAAAGTAATTTAAAGTTGGCCTTCTCCTCCAACTGTAATGTATTCTGTGAAGACATTTGGCTGATACCAGGGGAGGTAGAATACTGCTGAGCCCAAATGCACAGATAACAGGACCGGCAAGGAGGCAAGAGCAATGTTACACAGCCATGAACTATACAGCCCAATACTTCCTGCCAGTCAAAGGCACCCACAGGGATATGCCAAAGTGGTGGTAGTTTAAAATAGCCTATGCCAATGAGTAATATCACATGATTGCTGTAGCAGGAGGATCTGGGATGGATAAATGCAGTGCACCTTTAAAGTACAATGGGGCTAGGAGTATACTACAAACCATGCAAGAAGGATCTCTGAGCATATGTTCCATTAATGCACATGCTCACAAAGTACAGGTATACATTAACCTACCCTATGAACTTTCATTTATGCTTCTGATGGAGAAAATCAGCCTATCAAGGACAGAAAACCTAGATACTCACTAAATCCTAGGAAATGGGACAATACATCCTCACGCACAGACCGCCACATAAAGACCATTTCATAAAACAGCTCCATGATCTAAATCTGCCCACTTGCCCTCTTTACAACTGCACTTTTCAGCATCACAGCTCTCTACCATCCTCCACCTTTCTTTTTGCTTCCGCTTCCTCACCTTTCATGTCAAACAATGGTACACAGTATATTTAGATGTTAATAAGATCACCTGTGTTGCTTGAAATAAGAACAAACACTGGTTTACAAAGTTTTTAAACATCTTCATGTTTGTCTTCCACTTCTATTGTTTTGTAAACACATTATGGGCTTGATCTGCACTATTCAAAACAATAGAAGCTATGCTGTTGACTTTAGTGGGAGCAGGATCAAGCCGTATGTGAATTTTTCTTAGATTCATAGATTCCAAGGCCAGAAGGGACCACTGTGATCATCTAGTCTGACCTCCTGTATAACACAGGCCATAGAACTTCCCCAAAATAATTCCAGACTGTATCTTTTAGAAAAACATTGTCTTGATCTGAAAATTGTCAGTGATGGAGAATCCACCATGACCCTTGGTAAATTGTTCCAATGGTTAATTACTCTCATTGTTAAAAATTTGCACCTTATTTCCATCTGAATTTCTCTAGCTTTAACTTGCAGACATTGTATTGTGGTATAATTTCATCTGCATGTTTTGCATCTGTTCTGCAGGGTCTGATGCTGCTTTTAGTTGATGTGTCCTGATCTGTGGGGTGCTTGTTTCTCATGATCAGTTGGAGCGATTTGAAGGTCAGAAGATGGGTTTCAGGACAGATTTATTTCAAGATGGGGTCCCATTGGGTATGGGTTGTAGTAGTTTGATGATACTCTATATGGATTCAAGTGTGGGATGGTAGGTGATAACTAGGAGTGATCAGAGGAGAAGTTTGTTTTTGTATTGATGAAGCAGGTTCTCTAAGGGTATTTGGGTGGCCTGTTCCAAGATGTGAGTTACTTCTCTGGTGGAGTGTCCTTGTTTGAAGGCCATTTTGAATGTGTTAAGGTATATATCCCAGACTTTCAACTTGGAGCATATTCTGTGTGCCTGGCTGTAGATAACAGATTTCTTGGTGTGTTTGGGGTGGTTACTGAATCTATGAAGGCAGGTGTGGTGATCCATAAGTTTCTTGTGTATATAATTGTCTGTAGGATTCTATTGCTGAAGCTGAATATGATGTCCAGGCAGTTGATGCTGGTTTTAGGAGTTCCAGAGAGAGTTTAATAGACTGGTAGTGGTTGTTGAAGTTGTGGTGGAAATCTGAGGGAATTTAAGCCATCTGTCTCTCTAATATCCTGGGACCAACACGGCTACAACAACACTGCATACAACATAAGTTAATTTTATGTCTTTCTAGTTGTTTAATCAAAATGTCATGGGTACAAAGTATGTGCATCAACTGTATTACCTTTATCAACCAAACTTATAATCTAATAAAAAAAAGTTAGGTTGATATAATCAGTTTTTCATAAACCCATGCTGATTGGCATACATTTATATTACTCTCCTTTAATTCTCTATATTAATGAAGCGGCTGATGTTGCATTCCATTATCTTGCCTGGGATCAATGTCAGACTGTCAGGCCTATAATTACCCTAGTCATCCTATTTATTCTTTTAAAATATTGGCATAACATTAACTTTCTTTTAGTCTTCTGGAACTTCCTCAGTGTTCCAAGACTTATTGTAAATCAACATTAATGGTCTAGTGAGTTCCACAGACAGCTCTTCTAAAACTCTTGGATGCAAGTTAGACAGACCTGCTGATTTAAAAATGTCTGACTTTTAATAGCTACTATTTAACATCCTCCTAGAAGAAAGGAAAGAACGTTATAATATGATGTGACTAATGTGATCATTCCCCCCTGCAAACACAGAACTTCTGCCTTTTCTGCATTATTATAGATCAGTGGTTCTCAAACTTGTTCCACCACTTGTGCAGGGAAAGCCCCTGCTGGGCCAGGCCTGTTTGTTTACATGCCACATCTTCAGGTTCGGCCAGTCACGGATCCGAGTGGCCGCGGTTCCCCGCTCCAGGCCAATGGGAGCTGCTGGAATTGGCGGCCAGTCCCTGCACAAGCGACGGAACAAGTTTGGGAACCACTGTTATAGATAATTCTACATTTCCATCTAGTAATGGAACAATACCATTGTTAGGATCCTTTTTTTTGTTCCTAATATACTTAGAAACTCCTCCTTATTGTCCATAACTCTGCTGGCCATCAATTTCTCATTGTATCCTTTTGCTTCCATTATTAATTTTCTACAATCTTCTCCTTTCTTCCATTTGTAATATGTATATAACCGCCATCACTTCCCCTCTAAATCATATTGTTTTTTAATCAATACAACCTTCTTTCTTGATTGTGGATTTTTGGGCATCTAGTAAAGTGTTCTTTACATTTCCAATTATCATTCACATTTTTCTGATTAAATTCTTCCTCCTGGCTGATTTGGTTCATAACTGTTTTCAGTTTTGTGAAATTGGCCATTTAAAGCACCAAGATTATATATCATTTGTCTGGACGTTATTCTGTTTTCACATTATAAATGTAACCAAGTCATGATCATTGGTACCTAAGTTACATTTTTTTTTATTTCGGAGATCAATTTCTTTTATCTGTCAAGATAATTCTAACATTGAATTCCCCCTGTTGGCTGCAGCACTTTTTGATTTAGGAAATTGTCACCTATAATATTTAGAAATTCCAAAGATATGATAGTACTGGCAGTATGAGTCCTCCAGCATATGTCACTTAAATTGAATTTCGCCATTGTCACATAGCTTTTCTTTCTACACATTATAGATAGATGCATAAGGTATGGTCATCCTGTTCTCTAGTGTGATTTGGTGGACTGTAGCAGATGTCAATTTATACCCCACCTTGTGCTTTATCTGTTAGGACATTGATCCATAAACATTCAAGCTCATTTTCTTCCAAGTTATCACTGACTCAGAAACAGGCAGTACCATTTTTGGCATAGAGTGACATATTCCCTCCCGTTTTGTCCTCTTGATCCTTCATAATTAGGTTATAAGCATTGCTTTAACTTTCCAGTCATGGGAATCATTCCACTAGGTTTCAGTAACACCAACTAGATCAAGTTTATGCTCGTTTATGAGCCATTCCAAATCATCTTGTTTGTTATGCAGGCTTTTAGAATTGGTGTATCAGTAATTAAATTACTTTTTTTCATGTCCTTTGGTTCCTTGATTAATTTTGTTCTCAACATCTCAATTTTGTGCTGAGTGCTTGTAGCTTCTGTCTTATCTGCCCCTTTTGTTATTAGTTAAATGCCCTCCTGACTATTCTAGCTAGTGTGTCCGAAAGAAGATTGGTCTTTCTTCTACTGATGTGGAAGCCGTTCAAACAATACAGCCCCCATTCTCCATAGAAGGTAGATAATGGTCCACAAAACCTAAACCCTCTACCCTACACTACTTACCTAGCCAGAAGTTCACTTCTAGAATCATCTGCCTTCTGGTATTTCTTTGCTTATGGTGCAGGAAGGATCTCAGAGAAGATTACTTGGAAATTCTTCCTCCTTTTCAGCATTCTTTATATTGGCCATCACAGGTGACTATTTACCTTTTTGAGGCTTTCTTGGAAAATCAAATTGATATTAAAAGAGAAATGGGAGTGGAAAGTCCATTAATGGCTATTAGCCAGGATTGGTAAGAAATGGTGTCCCTAGCCTCTGTTTGTCAGAGGGTGGAGCTGGATGGCAGGAGAGAGATCACTTGATCATTACCTGTTAGGCTCACTCCCTCTGGGGCACCTGGCATTGGCCACTGTTGGCAGACAGGATACTGGGCTGGATGGACCTTTGGTCTGACCTAGTATGGCCATTCTTATGTTCTTATGTAAGGAATAATGTTACAAAGCACAAAGCACCTCCTGATATCCCCACCCATCCACACCCCTGGACTGGAAGGAGCAAGAAGATGGATATTAGGAACTCCCTCTTTGAATGAAGGAAATATACACCACCAACAACTTCAGATATGTGCTGTGTGCAGGCATAAACATATTTTCTGCATGACGGGGTGCTGAACTGTTCACACTTTTCCTACGCTGGAGTTAATACTAATGAGGATTGGACAGAGTTTTTCTGCCAGCTTTTCCTCTTCTTTTGTCCTTTTTTTGGTTCTTTTTGGTTAATTGAGGCCAATAAATTTAATGTTACTTGCTTTTCAATGGCACCACCCTTTTAGAAGAGATCTGAAAATGAATCTCTGTACAGACGTATTGGCATTTGGTTGAGATTAAGATGAGTCAAACTCCCCTTTTGACAAAACCTCCCCACATCTTACATTAAATATTTATACTATGGGGGAAAAAGTGTAACATGGATAGTTTTCCTAGCATGTCATCCTAACAAAGGGCTTTTGGAAATGTTGTCACACGCTGCATCCTCAGGAAAGAGATTCTGTTGCATGGGTATTTTCCCAAACAGCAAATATATTAATGGATATTCCAGGAACAGAAAAATACATCAAAAATGATATTTTCTCCTTTAAAAATATCTAACATTCAAATTAATCACTCAGCATTTCTGTATCATAGCTGTTAAGTATAAAAAAAGACAAATATTTACCAGTATATAAGCAATAGGCTGTATTATAAGCAGAGCTTGCAGTGATGCCTATAATTAAGGTTGTCTAACACTTGCTATTTTACAGTTGTTTTAAATATACATAACTTGTTTTGGTCAGTATTTCTATAATACATAAGGAAAGAATAATGTGGGTGACCTAATTATAACCAGGTTTTTGTCACCAAGGTTGTCAGTGTCCACATTAGAGATTACATCCATTGATTAAAGAGACTGCTTTTGGAACGGTATGACACAAACATTCAGTGTTTGTCCCTAGATATGTATGAATAGGGTGAGTAAAATTAGCTTCACTGAAATCAGTGTGTATAACATAGTGACATAAAACAGTCAATAAATATTGAAAATATCCTTATTTACTTTAACCTGAATTTACTATTCTATTTTTTCTTAAATGAAATATTTTGCATAAATTCTAGAAGAAATATATTGTCTGTCTACGCTAGTTGGTTGCTTTGCCTACATTTGACTTGGTCATGGAAGACTGCGTTCATTTGATCTTTCCTTGGGTGACACTGACATCCCTAATGAGCTAGCAGTTTTTTCTCAGAAAGGCAAAATATTGGCCCAGGGAACATGAGAGAGGGAATATTTGTCAATAATAATTCACCAAAAGCAGCAATATCTGTTGACTATGAAATATTCTGTAATACTGGCTATTCAGTATATGTCTCTGATTTGATGATTCCTAACTGGAAGTAATCTATTTGGAAAGAGAAATGAATAGGCTGCCCTGTCCATGTGGTTAAAAATATCCTTCCAAAAAGTATTTTTATTCAAATATTTCCCTCTGTACATTAAAATATATATATCTGTAGAGATACCAATAAATGATCTTTATTTTTTTTACACAATGTTCCCACTCCAGCTACCGTAGCAGAGAAATACTGATAAAGTTGGAGGACCTCGTTAATATGAATGTCTTTCATATCAAGACAGACACTGATTAAGATAGATTTGACTTTTGTATTATCATATTATAATTCATTGATCTGATTAATATAATCTCTCTTGCTGTTTGTGGAAAGCTAACTAACAAAGTAAAGTTTTCTCAGATTAACTTATTATTCAAATTTTCATATGTCATGTATCATATGACTTGTTATTTAAAATTCAAGAACCAAAATTTAAGCTATATTGTATACTTACTAAATTTCTTGTGTGAGCAGTTGTGCTAGTAAATACAGCTGGTCAAGAAATGGGAAAACTTCTGTGAAAAAGTTGTTCCCTTTTTCAAAATTAGATTTTTTTGACAATCTATAATTTCAGTTGTCCCCGTGTTCATAGAAATGAAACATTAAGAGTGATCATACAGCTGAAGTGAATATACTGAAACTTTTGAACAAATATTAATGGGGATTTTTTTTGTATTCACCTATCTTTACATTATGTATTTTTGGTTTAGTGGTGCAGTTTTATAATTTGTGTGATTTTATAATTTGTATGATTCAGGTCATCCTGAGAGAAAGAAAGAAAATGGAAAGACAGAAAGAAAAGACAGTCAAAGCCTATAAGTATCTTATATCTTTTTTTCTCTACTATCAGGAAGGGATGAGTCAGTGTTGCATGTGTAATACACAGAGACATTTTAGCATAACAAGATGATGCTTAACTCCTAGTGTCCTTGTCATTTAATCCATTTAGCTCTGTCCAGGGATCCCATGAATTTATGTGAACCCCCTACTACCTTCTTTTGTTGACTTGCCCCCCTACGGTGAGATTCCCATCTGCTGGGAAGTGAAATTCTTTGCCAAACTTTATCTAATTTAACAAATTGTAACATGTAAATCCAACTTCTTCATTTATTATTTTGACAGGGCAGATGGCAATGAGTTTTTAAGAGACTGTAATGTTGGTAAAAGCTGTATTATTTGTAGTATTTAATGGTTTTGGCTGCTTGGGTTTTAGTGCTTGATTTTGGGAAAAGACTCTGACACAGGCAATTAAACCTTTGAGCTATCCGTACTTAGTGATGCATCATAATTCAGCTGTTTTCAGAAAATCATATTGTGACCAAATAATCATTCATTAGGACAGAAAATATGTTTTTAATGGAAATTTGAGAGACATGTTTGGTAGCTGATATGAATGACTAGTTTTCTAATAGCTCTAATTACTGGAGTATTTCTTTCTTGTTAATTTAAATCCATTAATGAAAACATATGATGTTAAGTTTAATATCTACTAACCCTTGATGACTGTTTTGACTTCCAGCATTGTCCTATACATAACTATGAAAGATATGCACTTAAAATCAAAGGGTATCTTTTCACTGTAATTAAAGAGAACAGGGTCACCCAGTATCTCCTTGGAATCCAGTAAGAACATAGAAAAAAATCATCATTAGCTTGAGTCAAGTACAATCTGTACTGCAACATTTCTTGACTTTAAAGACATACCTTAAATCCATATTGCAAATTTCAAAATGGACTGACAATCTCAAGAGCAGGATTTGCATTTAAAGAGTACACAATGGGGCAGGGAAAAGATAAAACTGCAAGTTGTTCTTGTACAAAGAAAAACACAGCACCCTAGATTTAATGAGAGCAGATGATATCATTGACCTGCCTTTGCAGACTCCTCAACTCCCCTCCTCCCCCTTTTTTGGATATCTGAAAGGCTTTTCTAGATATGGAGAAGGATTACAAATCTTGGAGCCCATCAATCATAGAATCATAGAATATCAGGGTTGGAAGGGACCTCAGGAGGTCATGTAGTCCAACCCCCTGCTCAAAGCAGGACCAATGCCTGGGGAAGGGGTTGGGGGAAGCCCAGTGAATACCGAGGGCACCCTTACCCCGGCAGCCAGCAGGGGATCCTCCTGGAGGAACTCCCCATCCCTGGAGCAGAGGCGGCTGGAATGGGAGAGGGAGATGAAAATGAGGGAGCTAGAGGATCATGAAAAGTAGCGTCAGCATGAGTAGGAAGAGAAGGAGAAGCAACGCCAGTATGAGCAAGAGGAGAAGGAGAAACAGAGGCAGCATGAAGAGAAGCAGAGACAGCATGAACTGGAACTGGCCAGGCTGAGGAGCAGTGGGGCCCCAGCTGCAGTGAGTGAGCGGGGACCCAAGACTGCAAGGAGCTTTGATAAGTGCTTCCTGGCCCAGTGTAAGGAGGGGGAGGACATAGATAGCTTCCTGACGGCCTTTGAGAATGCCTGCAAGATGCACAGGGTTGACACTGCAGACAGGCTTCAGTTTCTCACCCCCTTACTGGACCCCAAAGCTGTGGAGGTGTACAGCCGAATGACGGGGTGGAGGCAGGGGACCACGAACTGTTCAAAAAGGCCCTGCTCCGTAAGTTTGGGCTGACCTCCAAGATGTATTGGAAAAGGTTCCGGAGTCAGCGTAAAATGCCTGAGGTCACATACCTACAACTGGTCAACCGAATGCAGGGATATGCCTGCAAGTGGACAGCTGGGGCCCAAGCTTAAGAGGACCTGCTTGACCTAATTGTACTGGAGCAACTGTATGAACAGTGCCCTTCCAACCTGAGGCTATGGTTGGTGGACAAAAAGCTAGAGAACCCACAGCATGCAGGGCAGCTGGCCGACGAGTTTGTGAACAGTCGGTCAGG
Source organism: Dermochelys coriacea (assembly GCF_009764565.3). Lineage (NCBI taxonomy): Eukaryota > Metazoa > Chordata > Testudines > Dermochelyidae > Dermochelys > Dermochelys coriacea. The sequence goes on from NC_050068.2 coordinate 105,357,879, forward strand.
GGATAGCAGGGAGGAGTTCCAAAAGAACAGGCCCCCCACGATGCAGAGAGAGAATCACCATGGGACCTCCCAGTGGGGAAATATGGAGAACCCCCTCCCAAGGGGAACGCCTGGCATCAGGACCCTCTGACCCGCTAGAGGGGACCAACGTGACCTGAGCTGCTATCACTGTGGCCAGAGAGGCCACGTACGGACCCAGTGCCCCAGGCTCAGGGATAGACTGAGCAGAGCCAACCTACCCAGGGTTAACTGGGTAGGGACCCAGCTGGACGAGGGGCAGACGGCCCAGGCAAGGGGGACTGCCAGCTTACCACCTGCTCAGGAGGGCTGGATGTTCTGGACTCAAGGTTCTTGGGTTACAGGGTGGGCACAGGACTGTCCCTCCAGAGAGAGTGCCTTGTTCCCCTGGAGGTGGATGGGAGGAAGGTCAATGGATACTGGGATATGGGCACGGAGGTGATGCTGGCCCGGCCCGAGGTGGTGGCCCCAGATCGGGTGGTGCCCAACACCCACCTGACCCTGACAGGGGTGGGTGGGACCCCATTCAAGGTGCCCGTGGCAAGGGGTACACCTGAAATGGGGGGCCAAGGAGGGCCCCAAGGACTTGGGGGTGCATCACCATTTGCCCACTGAAGTTTTGATGGGGGGGACCTAGGGGACTGGCCAAGCAACCCCCAGACCCCCCTGGTTGTGACCCGTAGCCAGAGCCAGCAAAGGGCACTGTGCCCTGACCTTGGGGAGGGTACCACACCGGAAACCTGTTGGGGAGGGAGCGCCAAGTGGCATGGCTCAGAGAGGCTGTGGCCTCAGACCTGGCCAATGAGAGGGAACTGGGCCCCATCCCTTCCCCAACTGCTGAGTTCCAGGACGAGTTGCAGAAAGATCCCTCCTTGCGGAAGCTCAGGGAACCTGGCCGACCTCAGAGTGGTACGGACCATGAGGAGAGGTTGCCATGAGAGGTTCCTGTGGGAGAAGGGGTTCCTGTACTGAGAATGGGCTCCCCCAAGGCAAGTGAAGTCCTGTGGGATCAGGAGGCAGCTGATGGTACCCCAGAAGTATCGCTGCAAGCTACTGTACCTGGCCCATGACATCCCCCATCTCAGGGCACCAGGGAATCCGGCACACCTGGTAGAGGCTGCTACAGAACTTTTATTGGCCTGGGGTCTTTGCCACTGTAGGGCAGTATTGCCGATCCTGTGACCTCTGTCAGAGGGTGGGGAAGGCCTGGGACAAGGGGAAAGTGGCTTTGAGAGAAGCCATCATAGAGAAATCTTTCCAGAATGTGGCCATGGACATAATGGGACCTCTCAGGAAGACGACCCGGTTGGGGAAGAAGTACATTCTGGTGGTGCTACATTTTGCCATCGGCTACCCTGAGGCAGTGCCCTTAGCTTCCATTGAAGCAGACACTCCTGATGCGCTTCTGACCATTTTCAGCCGAGTGGGAAGGAAGTCTTGACAGACCAAGGATCCAACTTCATGTCGGCCCTGCTCCAGTGCTTGTGGGAGAAATGTGGGGTCTGGCACAACTGGGCCTCAGCTTATCACCAGTCCAATGGGCTGGTGGAGAGGTTCAATGGGATGCTAAAGATGATGCTGAAAACCTTTATGAACAAGCACCCGCAGGATTGGGACAAGTACTTACCTCACCTGCTGTTCACATACAGGGACATACCCAAGGAGTCTACCAGATTTTCACCTTTCGAATTGTTGTATGGAAAGAGGGTAAGGGGCCCCCTGGACCTGATGAGAGACGAATGGGAGGGGAAGGCCACTCCTAATGGAGAGTCAGTGGTGGAGTATGTCCTGATCTTCTGAGAGAGACTTGATGAACTCATGGGCTGGCCAGGGAGAATCTGGCTAGAGCCCAGAAGAAGCAGAAGGTCTGGTACGACGGCACAGCGCGGGCCCACGCCTACGCCACCGGGGATCCAGTGATGGTTCTCATCCCCGTGAGAAAGAACAAACTACAGGCTGCCTGGGAAGGCCCTTTCAAGGTTGGCAAGCAGCTAAATGAGGTAAACTATGTGGTGAAGCTGTCTAATCGGGCGCACCACCGCCGGGTGTACCATGTGAATATGATGAAGCCATATTATGCTGGGGGAATGTGGTGTTGGCTGTGTGAGGACATTGGGAGGAGCAGGGAGATAACCCTTTAGTAGATCTATTCCCTGGAACCAGAGCTGGTTCACCCCTGGAAACAATTTCCCTCTCGGATCAGCTAACCCCTGCCCAGCAAGCTGAGATCAGAGGGGTGCTGCATCCGTACCGTCAGCTGTTTTCCAACCAGCCTGGACGCACTAATCTGACTGTCCACCGGGTGCAGACAGGATCGCACCCGCTGATAAGATGCTCCCCCTTCCGAGTCACAGGGAAAACTGCTCAGGACCTGGAAAGAAAGGTCAGGGACGTACTGGCATTGGGGGTGATCCAGCCATCTGCTAGCCCTTGGGCCTCCCCGGTGGTGCTGGTCCCCAAAAAGGACGGGTCGATCCGGTTCTGGGTGGACTATCGGAAGCTCAATGCCATCACTGTATCTGATGCCTACCCCATGCCCAGGCCTGATGAGCTTCTAGACAAATTGGGAGGAGCTCGATACCTTACCTCCATGGACCTTACAAAGGGCTACTGGCAAGTGCCGCTGGATGCAGATGCCTGGCTGAAATCGGCCTTTATCACCCCTCTGGAGCTCTATGAGTTCCTGACCCTGCCTTTCAGCCTCAAGGGAGCACCGGCCATCTTCCAGCACCTGGTGGATCAGCTACTGAGGGGGATGGAGAGTTTTGCCGTGGCGTATATTGATGACATCTGTGTCTTTAGCCAGACCTGGGAGGACCATGTGTCCCAGGTTAGACAAGTGCTGGACTGACTCCAGGAGGCTGGGCTGACTGTAAAAACAGAGAAGTGCAAGGTGGGGATGGCTGAAATATCTTACCTGGGCCATCGGGTGGGGAGCGGCTGCCTAAAGCCGGAACCAGCTAAGGTGGAGGTGATCAGAGACTGTCCTGCTCCCCACATCAAAAAGCAGGTCCAAGCCTTTATTGGGTTGGCAGGATACTACTGTATTTCAAATTTGTGTTTCATTAAACTTTCATCTCAGCTGCATTTCCTGGATTTTTTTCCTGTAGTTTGGACTACAGACACTGACTATTATTTTTCCTTGGGTGCTCCACCCAAGGCTTCACCCTTGCTTCACCTCTTCCTACCCCTCTCTCCTCCCCAAGGTCCTGCCCTTGCTCCACCTTTTCCTGCCCCCACTCTGCCCCCTCTCCTGAGGTCCCCCACCTGTCACTCGCTGCTGTTTGCCCTCCCTTCTGCCAGCTGCTGAACAGCTTATTGGTGGCCCCATCGAAGAACTGTGGCTGATGGCTGCTGAGCACCTCCTATCTTTTTTCTATGGGTGCTTGAGCCCAGAGCACCCACTGAGTCGGCACCTATGGTTTGGACTATAAGAAAAAGGGTTAGATTTACCCCTCCCACATCAAAACCAATGGAAAGGATCTTACAAGGGTTAGTTCTTGGTCCTACTCTAGTTAACATTTTTATCAGTGACCTGGAAAAAAACATAAAATCATCATTGATAAAGTTTGCAGATGACACAAAAATTGCCAGAGTGGTAAATAATGAAGAGGACAGGGCACTGATTCAATGTGATCTGGAAAGCTTGATAAACTGAATATTGTTTGCTTGCACTAATTTTAATACGGTTAAATATAAATGTATACATCTGGGAACAAAGAAGGTTGGCTATATATCCAGGATGGGGGATTCTATCCTGGGAAGAATTTAATTTGAAAAAGATTTGGGAGTCATGATGAATAATTAGCTAGACATCAGTTCCAGGTGGCCAAAAGAGCTAATGCAATCTTGGGATGCATAAATGGGGGAATCTTGTTGGGGTAGAGAGGATGTTTTACCTCTCAAGTTGGGGCTAATGCATCTATAGCTGGAATACCATGTTCACTTCTGGTGGCCGCAATTTCAGAAGGATGTTGATAAATTGGAAAGGGTTAAGAACAGTCATGAGAATGATTAAAGGATTAGAAAACATGCCTTATAGTGATAAACTCAAGGAGCTGAATCTCTTTGATAAGCTAAAGAGATGATTAAGGGGTGACTTGATTACAGCTTATTAAATATTTGTTCCCCATCTAGATACTTATAACGTGCTCCTCAATTTAGCAGAGGAAGGTACACCATGATCCAATGTCTGGAAATTGAAGCTACACCTATTCAGACTGGAAATAAGTTGTACATTTTTAACTGCGAGTAATTAACCATTGGAACAATTTATCGAGGGTTGTGGTGGATTCTCCATCACTGACAATTTTTAAATCCAGATTGGATGCTTTTCTAAAAGATATGCTCTAGGAATTATTTAGGAGATGATCCATGGCTTGTGTGATAAAGGAGATCAGATTAGATGATCACAATGGTTCCTTCTGGCCTTGTAATCTATGAATTCTTGGTGACGAGTTCCTCACAGAGATTGTCCTACTGTATGACATTTGAAGAAATATTTGGTCCCCAGCAAAAAAAGCCACGAGGCCTGCACCCTACTCTGGTAGATCTCCTTGGATCTTTGGGAGGCCAGGATCATTCTAGAGAAGCCCTTTCTTCTTCTGTGGCTCCCTGTAAACGTACATCAAAAGAAGATGACTCTAAGGGCCATCTCTTTCCACAGCTACCCCTTCTGGGCAGAGTGAGGATCAAAGGAGAAATTAAGAAAGTCTGGGGTTGTATTAACTTTTCATGGTAAAAGCTTTGGGGATTGTGGGAGGAGAGGGGGAGACAATTTTGCATCTGCATAGTCTGGGGAGTGGCAGAGCATGGTGCGGTGGGGGAGTGGTGCCATAGAGGGACCCCATAGTGCACAGATCTCCCATGATGTAATCTAGCCAAAGTTGTATTTTTAGTTCTTTGAAAATATAAAAGGACCCTATTCTAACATCCTTATTCCACAAACAGCCCTATGGATTAAAATAAAATGGGAGTAAGTATTACTCACTGTGAATAAGAGTAGTAGAATCAGACCCTTAATTTTTTTTTCTTCACTCTAAATTTCTGAGAATTGGAATTTCAGGTCATTTTAAAATTTCATTTTATAATAAAGAAAAGAAGAAAAAATATAGCAAATTGTAATTTCCCAGAAGAGGGAAATGTGATTTCCAATGAGAGTTAACACAACATGGAAATTTAAAGCAATAGGAGGAAAAAGATGATTTTTTAAAATCGCCACTATCTTAAGAAAATCAATTCTTTATTGTCAATAGTTGTATGTAGGCAGTTTATGGTGTTTCGATAATTCTGACCTTTGTTGGGCTACATTGCTATGTGTCAATAAAATGAGGAGTCTAAACAAGTAAAAAGAAAAGTAGTACCTGTGGCACCTTAGAGATTAACAAATTTATTTGAGCATAAGCTTTCGTGAGCTACAGCTCACTTCATCGGACGAAAAGGAAAAGAAAAGGAAAAGAAAAGGAGTACTTGTGGCACCTTAGAGACTAACAAATTTATTTGAGCATAAGCTTTCATGAGCTACAGCTCACTTCATCGGATGTAGCTATAGCTCATGAAAGCTTATGCTCAAATAAATTTGTTAATCTCTAAGGTGCCACAAGTACTCCTTTTCTTTTTGCGAATACAGACTAACACGGCTGCTACTCTGAAACCTGTCATTAAACAAACAAAGCAATCCTTCTATATGTGTAGCTTGTTAAAATTCATGGTCAGGAGTGAACAGATTGCCCCAGGAAAACTCTCAGCCTGCTACTCTACTGGTACTCTACCACCAGCAGAGCCCCTTTTATTCAAGCCTCTCCTGGTGGTTGCCTCCAATTCTTTTGCAAATCTTTCCCTCCCCTCACAAATTTTTTGCCCATTGACTTTCTGTGGGTGGCTTGAAACATCTGGGCTGCAATCCTCCAGTGTATGTCCTGCACCCTCCTTTAAAACAATGGAACACAGACCAAGAACAGAGCAGCAATGTCCAAATGCAAAATCAGTAAAGAATAATGGAGCTGTTTAACATGTCTATTCATTATTCACACTCAATTAAGGCCCAAGTGAAGGTAGAGGAGCTCAGGACCTTACTTAGTCAGCCTCAAAAAAAGTTCTTGTGATTGTTACATCATGTTTCATTAGCCTGATTCAGTTTCGGTAATGCTAATTTTCCCCTGGATGTCAGGCCTATCACCAACAGCTGTCCTTTTACAGGAAGTTTCTGCAGTAGAAGCAGCCAAGTTAGTGCTGAGCTTGTAGAACTAGTATGGCTAAAGTTCTTCAGTCCGACAGAAGAAATGCTTTAAAAAAACACATAAAAATAACGTATAAGGCAAAATCTAGGGAATTAAATAGAAAAAAAAAACAAAAAATGTTTCCTGAAGAATTTTTAAAACATATAGCAGAGATAGGATTTTCTATTAAACTCTATAGGATACTTTAAAAAATATAGAAAAGCTAAAATTCTCTATTAAATGCTATAGAATTTGAGATTAATTTTTATAAAAACTTTTTTAGGGTTTGTCTAGCCGTTACATAGGTGCATAGTATGGGAGATAGGAGGCTGCAAGGAGCCTCTGCCTTCTTTATGTGATCTAAATAAGGACTGGGCAGAATGGTTAGTGCAGAGACTATCCTTTCTGCCCCAAGTCCCACTGTTTCCTATCCCCCCAAAGTACAGCTCAACTTTTCAATGATTTATTGAAAAAATGGCTGTTCCACATCAGGATGAAACTGACTCAGAACTTTTTGTGAAGTGACAGAGACAAAAGCCAAGTAGTTATGGCACTCACTTGAGATTCAGGAAATATGGGAGACCCGGTTTCAAGTTCCTGTTCTGCCTGATTCAGGGTAGGGATTTGACCCCAGATCTCTCACATCCTGTGTGAATGCCTGGGTAGTCTGGCGTGGGACTCTCTCAGTCTCTGCTGTTGCAGCTGTTCTACTTTATATAAATAATTAACTGTTAATTGGGACAGGACTTGATCCAGGGTGTCCCACAGTCCAGGCAAATGCCATAACTACTGGGCAATAGTCACTCTCTGGCTCAGTGAATATTTATACAAAGTGGAACAGCTCCAACAGGTGAGCTTGAAAGAGGCCCATCTCAGAATACCTGATAACTCAGTGATTAGACCACTGGGCTGGGATATGGGGAGCTGGGTTCAGGTCTCTGCTCTGAATCAGGCAGAAGAGAGACTTGAATCTGTTTCTCCTATGTTTTCTGTAATCCAGGTGAGTACCATGGCTATAATGGGATGAGGGTCTTTCTGGCTTTGAACAGAAATTCCACTTTGGACCTGAGAATCCTTGCCAATGGGCATTTCATCCTTCCACAGGAAAATAACATTGGCATTTTTCACCAGAAAAATTCCTGACCAGCTCTACCCCAAACAGGGTAAGGTGGTACAGTGAGGGGGGTAGTAGAGTGCACTTTTCCCATCTGCACTTTCCCCCGCTTTCCCTTGCGCTAAAGGAGTTGGCAGATGTGATTGCAGAGATTGCATTATCTTTGACAACTCCTGGCAATCGGGGGAGGTCCTGGAAGATTGGAAAAAGGCTAATGTAGTGCCCATCTTTAAAAAAGGGAAGAAGGAGGATCCAGGAAACTACAGGCCAGTCAGCCTCACCTCAGTCCCTGGAAAAATCATGGAGCAGGTCCTCAAGGAATCAATTCTGAAGCACTTAGAGGAGAAGGAAGTGATCAGGAACAGCATGGATTCACCAAGGGCAAGTCATGCCTGACTAACCTAATTGCCTTCTATGGCAAGATAACTGGCTCTGTGGATGAGAGGAAAGCAGTGGAGGTGTGATTTCTTGACGTTAGCAAAGCTTTTGATACAGTCTCCCACAGTATTCTTGCCAGCAAGTTAAAGAAGTATGGGCTGGATGAATGGACTATAAAGTGAATAGAAAGCTGGCTAGATTGTCAGGCTCAATGGGTAGTGATCAATGGCTCCATGTCTAGTTGGCAGCCGGTATGAAGCGGAGTGCCCCAAGGGTCTGTCCAGGGGCCGGTTTTGTTCAATATCTTCTGGAGGATGGTGTGGACTGCACCCTCAGCAAATTTGCAGATGACACTAAACTGGGAGGAGTAGTAGATAGGCTGGAGGGTAGGGATAGGATACAGAGGGACCTAGACAAATTAGAGGACTGAGCCAAACGAAATCTGATGAGGTTCACAAGGACAAGTGCGGAGTCCTGCACTTAGGATGGAAGAATCCCATGCATTGCTACAGACTAGGGACCAAATGGCTATGCAGCAGTTCTGCAGAAAAGGACCTAGGGGTTACAGTGTATGAGAAGCTGGATATGAGTCAACAGTGTGCCCTTATTGACAAGATGGCTAACGGCATTTTGGGCTATATAAGTAGGGGCATTGCCAGCAGATCAAGGGACATGATCATTCCCCTCTATTCAACATTGGTGAGGCCTCATCTGGAGTACTGCATCCAGTTTTGGGCCCCGCACTACAAGAAAGATGTGGAAAAATTGGAGGGCGTCCAGCGGAGGGCAACAAGAATGATTAGGGTACTGCAACACATGACTTATGAGGAGAGGCTGAGGGAACTTGGATTGTTTAGTCTGCAGAAGAGAAGAATGAGGGGGAATTGATAGCTGCTTTCAACTATCTGAAAGGGGGTTCCAAAGATGATGGATCTGTTCTCAGTGGTAGCAGATGACAGAACAAGGAGTAATGGTCTCAAGTTTCAGTGAGGGAGGTTTAGATTGGATATTAGGAAAAACTTTTTCACTAGAAGAGTGGCGAAGCACTGGAATGTGTTACCTAGGGAGGTAGTGGAATCTCCTTCCTTTGAGGTTTTTAAGGTCAGGCTTGACAAAGCCCTGGCTAGGATGATTTAGTTGGGGATTGGTCCTGCGTTGAGCAGGGGGTTGGACTAGATGACCTCCTGAGGTCCCTTCCAACCCTGATATTCTATGATTCTATGATTAGTGATCTTCAGGTGATGCACCCCCACTACAGGGCTGTGCTTGAATAGCATCATTTGGTGCTTAATTACTATACAATCATTTTGGTTTTATCCTGATTAATTCTATAGTACATTTCTGATAGGTCAGCTGGGTCATAAAGACACTGGGCCTTCTATTGGAAACTGAGCTTATGCTGTTGTTTCTGTTCTGCTTTCTCATTGATGGAGGTACTTGCCCTCGCAACCTAAAATTCCCCTGTACCTAATCCATGCTGCTTCTCACCTTGCTTCTTTCTATGAGTACAGACTTGACTGTAGTTGTGCTTTGTTGTTTCTGAGAGATGAAATATGCACCTGTTTTGAGGTCAGTTCCATTCTTAAGTACCTGTTCATATACCACACAGCTTACATAGGTGGGATCACAGGGGTCAGTGGAAAAATACTTCTACATCTACGCCCTTCGTTTCCCTTGTACTATGTACAATGATTTGCATGTTGCTTGTGTGGAACAGCAGAGACAAAAACCTGGCAATTTCCTTCACTTCTGTTACTCCCTTTGGCCTCTTGTTCCAATAACTACTTCTCTTCTAACTTCTGGGATGGCATGTGTGTATTGTGTTTGGACACTGATGAAGTGAGATGCTAGCAGAGCACTACGTGAGTTCTACGTTCCTGTGTGTGTTAGACGTATCCTCTAGAGGGCATTCCACAATCCTCCTCCATTTTATCCTAATAATTAATAGGCTTTGTGGCAGCAGCAGCAGTATCTCTCAGAATTAACCCAGAAATACATCATCCCTAGATGAAACCTTCCTTTCAAGTAATATCACACTAATATGGACATCAACCTGATGCTCCATACCATGTGCTCCGCATCTGCTGGTCTGAAAAGGAGGTTTCTAGACCTAACTGCCCACTTGTCACAGTCAAAGTGAGCAAAACAGAGTGACAACTCTGTGTAACAACCTGTTGTGATCTACAGATAGCACAAATGCTAGGGTGTGGTGATGAAGCCCAATTGATGCTGGTGTTATGACTAGTTATTTTAATCTGCCTGGGGCTTGAAATTGTCTGATGAGCAGACAAATATCTCTGATTTTTTGCTGACACGGCTTTCTCTTCATTATATGTTGATGACTAATAATGGCAGTTAGTATATTTTATATTAGACACTGTTTATCACAGAAATGATACAGGGTTCCATAATCCTCCTACAAGAATCCTGTTACAAAGAAAATTAATTAAATAATGACAACCTTTGCAGCTAAGACTATGAATGCACATGAAATTGCTTAATGCCAAAGACTGTCATTAAAATAAAAGATTGACCACTAAATACCATGCAGTTAGTACATTTCATATCAGATCGGATGGGATGCTGCTTGAATTCTGAAAATCAAGTAGCCAATACTCACAGTAAATTGTTCCCAATCAGTCCATAGTGGAGGGGAAAAATTGCAAAAGACTTTCTCACGGAAGAAATAGACCTGTTTGCCGACATTCTTAGAGCAGAAAAACAAGCTAAATTTGTTGAGCAAATTATTTTCTTATCTCCTTTAAATAAGTATATAGACAAATGTTTAACCCTGCATTGTTTATTGGAGAGAAGGATGGGGCTACTGTTTGAATAAAGTGCATTTAATTCATATTTAAGAACACAATAAAAATCCTTATTATTTTCTGAAAGATTCTATGAAGTAAACTTTCAAACCGCAACAGTGTGGTTCTTTTGTCTAAGTAAAAAATCACCACAAATATTTAAATTGGACTACATTGTGACCATTTCCAGCCAAAATCTAGAAATCTCTTGTAAAAACACATGCAGTTTATTGTTATTGCCAACTGAACAAAAAAAAAATCAGAGATAACAAGATCCATTCTCTTAGTAGCAGCTATGAATTTGAATGACTTCAGTTTCGAAAAGAAACTAATTCTCTTGAAAACCCCTGTAGGATTCATATTTCATCTGTAAGTTTTGCATATTATCTAAAAGATAGATTTTAGCATTTCCCTTGGCAAATCTCCAAAGGGCTTGGAAATGTACTTGTTTTATCTAGTGTGGCTTAAAAAAACCCCCAGAAAACTCAGGCAACTGTTCCTGAAGAAGTGTCTACTTCTGAAATGAGACCCACTTCACTCTTCCTGTCACATCCCAGCTCTCTGTGAAGAGAGGTCTTTTTAAAGAGGTTCTGCTTATCTTGTTTTACTTTGAAACCTGTTCAAAGGAAAGAAGAAAGTTCCCACTTAGCCTAGTTAGCCCTCGTCTAGATCATTTGGTTTGTTTTTGTAAAAGCTCTCTCTTTAAAGATAAGGGTCTTTACATTGTGTCAGGTAATTTGAGTTAAGTTTTTGTGTTATATGCTTTTCTATCTCGGTACTTAGATGGCTTTCATCACTGTAGTATCTGAGTGCCTCACCATCACTGGGTTTTAGCCTCAGAACACCCCCTGTGAGGTATGCAAATACTGTCTTAATGTTATAGCTGAGGAACTGAAGTACAGGGAAGATTAAGTGATATGCCTAAGGTCACACAACAGGTCTGAGGTTTTGCTAGGAACTGAATCCTGATTTCTTGAGTCCTAGTTTAGTGCCCATATCCATGAGACCATCCTTCCTCCCCTTTTTTCAATGACAATTAAATAAATACCTTCTGTTGAGAGGTTTCAGAGTGCTAGCCGTGTTAGTCTGTATCAGCAGAAAGAACGAGAAGTACTTGTGGCACCTCAGAGACTAACAAATTTATTTGAGCATAAGCTTTCTTGGGCTAAAGCCCACTTCATCAGATGCATGCAGTGGAATATATATATATATATCTATATATATATATCTATATTTTCCTACTGTATTTTCCACTGCATGCATCTGATGAAGTGGGCTTTAGCCCACGAAAGCTTATGCTCAAATAAATTTGTTAATCTCTAAGGTGCCACAAGTACTCCTCGTTTTTTCTTCTGTTGAGAGTAACATCAAAGCCACACTCATAACTCCAACATATTGTAAATGGAGCAGAACAATCATCTCAGGATAACAGCTAGGCAGTGCTACATAAGGGCTGGATTCTGTGAGATGCTGAGTGCTCAATGCTTCTTGGGAAGTGTTCAGCATCTAGCAAGATGGAGTCCTAAATACTGAGGTGTATTTATATTTATGTCAAGATATTTATTTCAAGATGAGACAAAGCTCTAACACAATGCTGGCACTGCTGAAGTGGAGCTGATTGGTTGGGACATCAGGAGCAGTGTCCCTTACTGCTATGGTGATTGTGTGAAGACGGGATCACTGGCAAACTAGGATCTGGATTGGTACCCTATTCTATCTAAAAAGGTGCAACAGCACCTCTATAACTCTGTGTATTCCTACCCATGTAGTAGATATGCTGTTTTCTTCAAAGATCTGTAGTATTTTTCAACCTGGTAGGCTTTGAATGGCATTCATGAAACTGTTTTCCAAATTAACAACCAAGGCAAGGTGCATCTACTGTAGTAACCAATATATAGCAAGCCAGGGAATGAATGAATCTGCACTGGGCTATGTACTAGGGGAACAAATTCTGGTGAGCAAGCCCATCCCAGATGCAGTGCTTGCAGCTGTTTGTTCATTAGGTTAAGCCTCCATTGTGACGGGGGTCTATGTTCAGGATACATAGTACTGAATGCAACTATGAGTATACTCTTGAGCTCACACATAGCTCACTGTAGTATGCCTAAGGCCCATTGTGACTCAATTTTGAGCTAAAATATTTTTCAGGCTACATATTCAAGAGATGACAACTCTCTTAATGAGCTCAAACTGTTTATTGCCCAAAAGGAGGACTTGTGGCACCTTAGAGACTAACAAATTTATTTGAGCATAAGCTTTCGTGAGCTACAGCTCACTTCATTGGATGCATTCAGTGGAAAATACAGTGTGGAGATTTATATACACAGAGAACATGAAACAATGGGTGTTACCATACACACTATAAGGAGAGTGATCAGGTAAGGTGAGCTATTACCAGCAGAAGAGCGGGGCGGGGGGGAGAAACCTTTTGTAGTGATAATCAAGGTGTGCCATTTCCAGCAGTTGACAAGAACATCTGAGGAACGGGGGGGGGGGGGGGGGGGGGGGGGGGGGGGGGGAAGGCGTGGGAGGGGGAATAAACATGGGAAAATAGTATTACTTTGTGTAATGATCCATCCACTCCCAGTCTTTATTCAAGCCTAAGTTAATTGTATCCAGTTTGCAAATTAATTCCAATTCAGCAGTCTCTCGTTGGAGTCTGTTTTTGAAGTTTTTTTGTTGAAGAATTGCCACTTTTAGATCTGTAATCGAGTGACCAAAGAGATTGAAGTGTTCTCTGACTGGTTTTTGAATGTTATAATTCTTGACGTCTGATTTGTGTCCATTTATTCTTTTACATAGAGACCGTCCAGTTTGGCCAATGTACGTGGCAGAGGGGCATTGCTGGTACATGATGGCATATATCACATTGGTAGATGTGCAGGTGAAGGAGCCTCTGATAGTGTGGCTGATGTGATTAGGCCCTATGATGGTGTCCCTTGAATAGATATGTGGACACAGTTGGCAATGGGCTTTGTTGCAAGGATAGGTTCCTGGGTTAGTGGTTCTGTTGCGTGGTGTGTGGTTGCTGGTGAGTATTTGCTTCAGGTTGGGGGGCTGTCTGTAAGCAAGGACTGGCCTGTCTCCGAAGATCTGTGAGAGTGATGGGTCATCCTTCAGGATAGGTTGTAGATCCTTGATAATGTGTTGGAGAGGTTTTAGTTGGGGGCTGAAGGTGATGGCTAGTGGCGTTCAGTTCTTTTCTTTGTTGGGCCTGTCCTGTAGTAGGTAACTTCTGGATACTCTTCTGGCTCTGTCCATCTGTTTCTTCACTTCAGCAGGTGGGTATTGTAGTTGTAAGAATGCTTGATAGAGATCTTGTAGGTGTTTGTCTCTGTCTGAGGGGTTGGAGCAAATGCGGTTGTATCGTAGAGCATGGCCGTAGAAAATGGATTGTGTGGTATGGTCTGGATGAAAGCTGGAGTCATGTAGGTAGGCATAGTGGTCAGTAGGTTTCCGGTATAGGGTGGTGTTTATGTGACCATCGATTATTAGCACTGTAGTGTCCAGGAAGTGGATCTCTTGTGTGAACTGGTCTAGGCTGAGGTTGATTGTGGGATGGAAATTGTTGAAATCATGATGGAATTCCTCAAGGGCTTCTTTTCCATGGGTCCAGATGATGATGATATCATCAATGTAGCACAAGTAGAGTAAGGGCATTAGGGGATGAGAGCTGAGGAAGCGTTGTTCTAAGTCTGCCTTAAAAATGTTGGCATAGTGTGGGGCCATATGGGTACCCATTGCAGTGCCGCTGATTTGAAGGTATACATTGTCCCCAAATGTGAAATAGTTATGGATGAGGACAAAGTCACAAAGTTCAGCCACCAGGTTTCCAGTCGGAGAACACTTCAATCTCTTTGGTCACTCGACTACAGACCTAAAAGTGGCAATTCTTCAACAAAAAAACTTCAAAAACAGACTCCAACAAGAGACTGCTGAATTGGAATTAATTTGCAAACTGGATACAATTAATTTAGGCTTGAATAAAGACTGGGAGTGGATGGGTCATTACACAAAGTAAAACTATTTCCCCATGTTTCTTCTCCCCCCCCCCCCCCCCGCTGTTCCTCAGACGTTCTTGTCAACTGCTGGAAATGGCACACCTTGATTATCACTACAAAAGATTCTCCCCCCTCCCCGCCCCACTCTCCTGCTCGTAATAGCTCGCCTTACCTGATTACTCTCCTTACAGTGTGTATGGTAACACCCATTGTTTCATGTTCTCTATGTATATAAATCTCCCCACTGTATTTTCCACTGAATGCATCCAATGAAGTGAGCTGTAGCTCACGAAAGCTTATGCTTAAATAAATTTGTTAGTCTCTAAGGTGCTGCAAGTCCTCCTTTTCTTTTGCGGATACAGACTAACATGGCTGCTACTCTGAAACCTGTTTAATACCCGATTGTCAGAGGTGCTGAGCAGCCGTAGCTTCTCGTGATGGGAGCTGTGGGTGCTCAACATCTCTGAATATCAAACCACCAGTGTCCGGACACAGGTTGGGAGGAAGACTACAGTTTTTGTTTTCTTGCTGATTTCATACTGTCTATTAAAATAGATTGGGTGAGATCCTCAGTCAGTATACATTGGTGTAGCTCAATTGAAATCATCAACTGAGGATCTGGTTCAGCAAATCAAGAAGAAAGCAAAGCACAATGGTAATTTTAAATACCATCTTGAAATGAGATCCTTTTGAATCTGTGTTCCTCTCTTCCTCCCTTACTCCCACTTTGTCTATAGCTCAGAGAAACTGAAAGATGAAGAGCTGTAAGTGTGACATAAGCAGCAAAACACCGGATTAGAGAGGGGTATGGGAATTCCTTGTGTTCAGCCATTAGACACCAGACTTTGCCATGCAAAAGAAAATGATTTATTGTGGGAAAGAAAGAAAGAGCACATAAATAAATCAATGTGGAGCTGAGTTGTCTCTCAACTTCAGAGCTCTTTAATTTCCTTCCTTCCTTCCACTTTTTTGCACTTTCTAAAGCTTCTTAGTCCAATGAGAAGAGCCTTTGCCCTTTATATGTGCGTTACCCAAGGTCTGTCTTCCTGTTGGCATTTTGAGTACCATAGATTATAATGGGGACCCCCAACTGTTCCCTTTGACTTTTTACTTCAGATCTTCCATAGCTATCAAAGTCCTGTTCGAGGATGCTCTACAGTAGTCTGAAAAGCACTGAAATGCTTTTAGAGTGCAAGCTTTTCATACTATGAAACAGTCTTGGGTCATATGCTAGGGTAGCCATTTAAAAGTAAAAAAAATACTTTTCAGAAAAGGGGGAAAAACACCATTTCTTCATTCAATTTCAATACCCCAGGAGCCACTGACATTTCACTTTTGTTTTTTTTAATAGACTTGGGAGAATACCTGAAGCTTAATAACTAAAAAGTATCATTAAAAACATATCTGCTCATAGGCGCCAACTTCTTCTGATGCTGGTGGGTGCTCGCACCCCCCTGCCCCTGACTCCACACCTGCCCCGCCCCCATTCCAACCCCTTCCCCAAAGTCCCTGTCCCAACTCTGCCCCCTCCCTGCCCCATTGGACCCCTTTCCCCAAATCCCCACCCCCACCCCACCTCTTCCCCACTTCCTCCCCTGAGCGCGCCACATTCCCGCTCCTCCCCTCTCTCCCACAGCTTGTTACGCTGTGAAACAGCTGTTTTGCGGTGGCAAATGCTGGGAGGAGAAGCAGGGACAAGGTGTGCTTGGGGAGGAGGCGGAGGTGAGCTGGGTGGGGAGCTGCCGGTGGGTGCAGAGCACCCACTAATTTTTCCCCATGGGTGCTCCAACCTTGGAGCACCCATGGAGTCGGTGCCTATATATCTGCTCACCTTTCTGAATTTAAACAAGTCAACTACTCACATTAAATAATTCACTTCCTACATACTTGTTTTTGAGTTTATTCCCCTAGATTAACTATCCTTGTCCAGGTTGAATGTTGTTTTGTTATTTTGTGTGCATTTCTGAGTTAATAATAATACTTGACACATCTACATGTTCCATCTACCACCAACAATATGTATTTATTGGGTGCCCGACACTACAAATGCACCCTAAAGTTTTAAAAGTGGCCTGTGATTGTGGTTGCCTCTGCTTGTCTAAAGTTGGGTATCCACAAATGGAAGAAACTAACATAACTTTTGAAAATTTCGGTTTAAATAACTACTCTTTGCACAACGCTGTGAGGCAGTATGCTAAGTGTAGGCAACCTGTATCTCTAATTTGTTTGCTGCATACTTTATCTTCACATGCAATGAAATCGGCTCCCTGCCGCAGAGGCAGCTGCCATTCACTCTGTGACAAGAGGAGTGCAAGCAGTGCTCTGTAATGGACACCTTACTTTTTGTCACTCTTGTTTTGTTCCTCCCCTCCTGTCATACAGGAGAGATAATCCTGAAAGAGAGAATTGGCTTCTATTTGTATATGGAAAACCACAACAGTAATTATTAATTCTGATGAAGAAGAGGAAACTGAAGCATAGAGTAAAGTGACTTGCCCAAATGAAAAGGAGGTGATTAGAGCAAGAATTGAACTCAGAAGGTCCCTTTCAATGCCATGTTTGTTTTTTATCACTATTTTAAAAATTTTCATTGAAGTGGAATTCTAATTAAAATTATTTTTAATAATTTCTGCTGTCCCAAACAGTTCTACATGTCCCATTAGATCTGAGTGCCTCTAAATCTCATTGTATTATCTCTCTGCCCCACTTCTGAGAGTTAAATTCAACACCCAGTTTACTCCCTCATCCAGATTATTATTTATGATCTTAAATAACATTGGGTGTAACAACAATCCCTGTGGTAAACCTGTAGCTGAGACGCCACAAATGAACACATTACCATTTACCATTAGCCTTTGTTTACAATAGTTGCCTGCCTCTCTCCCCCACTCCCCAGATCTCATAATTCAGGAGTGCACTGTCAGTTGAATGAGTTATGATATTTGGCCAGTTGCTGACCAGCTGAGTACCATCATCCCCTTCCTGGAAACAGCTGCCAGAACAAGAGGTAAGAAGCACTCTGTATTAAGGTGATAAGACATAGAAGGAGAACAGCAATACTGGGAGGTGAGAACAACCAGGGGAGCTGGGAGTGCTAAGATAGCAAAGGGTTGAAGACGAGAATAGCATCAGAAAACAGAGGAGGAGGGTAGTGACTCAGACAGTAAAAGGGAATGGTTGTGAGGTGGGAAAGGCAGATGTGATAGTTGGAGGGGAGAAGGCAGAACTGATGGAAGTGGAAAGGGAGTGGGAAACTGTGAATGGCAAGAAACCAGGTCTCAGTCAGTGAAATCTGTATTAATTGCTCACTTAAGACATCAACAAAAAGTGATCTCTTAAAAGGTAAAATAAAATTGCACAATTTATTATACATAATGACTACCATTTGTTTTGTTATTAAAAATACACAGATGAATGCAAAATGCAGAGTTTCTTGGGCGCAGAGTGTAGTATTGGTGCATGCTTTATGGACCCTGAAATCAGGAGGTTCAGCTGCTCTCTATGGGATGGGTGCTGGTTGTGACACACATGACAATTTCCTGCCATATCTTTAGGAGACCTTATTGAATGAAGTTTAAGTATCTTTGGGTCCATTATATTAAATGAATGGCTTATGTATTATTGCGGGCCAGGATGGAATATAGCCTTTTGTGGGGGGAGATGTGACAATGTGAGCCCTGGGGGTTCAAAGGATTATACCGAACAATATGCCAGACAAAATGAACTTTTGGAACAAAATATGTTAAGTGGTTTTCCTGGGGAATATCTAGGGAAAGGTGGATGCAAAAAGCAAGACTTTGGAAACTATGCCCTGAGGAGGGGCCATTGTCAGCTGATCACCTCTCACATGAGGCCAGCTCAAAGGCCCAAGCTGTATAAAGGAAAGACTGAGCTATTTATGGTTGTTCAGGTTCTGAAAATGAGACAGTTATGGACTTGTAACCACAGGGAAAATATAGTTGTGTGTTTTGAAGAACTGACAACTAGAAGAGCCCAAAGTTGGAGTTGAGGTGACCTCTGGTAAATATTTTAGCATCCATGTAGATTCTTTTATTGTTTTTAATGTTTTCTCTCCAATGCTTTCACCTTAAGAATAAAAGTGCTTGCTTAACTGTGGGCAATTATTGCTGTTCATAACCTTCAAAGAGAAAACAAAGTGCAGGCACAGGCCTCTTTAGGCAGTCTGGGAACATAAGAGGAAACTGTAAAGCCTGGAAAAAACCCAATCAGGAGGGAGAGAGTCACAGGTCTCTGTTCAAGAGAAGTGATGGCTGAGGAGTTGTGAGCCTAGAGTGAATGCCCTCGAGGGACCACTGAGGGGAATACAGGAGCAGATGCCCTGAACTGTGATGCTGTTGTCTGAATTTTTGGAGATCTGGTAGCTTAATACAGGTTATTTTATACTGTGCAGATAATTTTATGTTTTTAAGACTACTCTGGAGTAGCTGCTTAAGGCTGTTGTTTTGCTTACTAAAATTTGTCTTTATCACAAGTTTCACTGTATTCTGAAATATTAAAAACCAGGTATTTTAAATTATGAAGAAATAGTTCCAACTTGGATACAAATCAATTGGAGTTGCAGCTCAAATAAATCTCCCTCAATTCAGTTGCTTATATGAATCTTCAAAACTTCTGAGGGCTTCTCACGCCTTCCTTTTTTTGCTCCATCTTTCTCCCTTACTCCTCCCAATTCAATCCCATTCTTCATTACTCACCAAAATCCAAGTTGATCCTTAACGTTCTTCTCTTTTCCACTAAGTAAACAGTCAGTAACCAGTTTGTCCTGTTCTTTGTTGTCCTCTCACAATACTTCTTCCCCTTCCCTTTTTCCATGACCACTAAACTTCACTCACCTCCCATACCAAATCCAAGGTCTTTTCTACCTTCTGAAGCCCCCTGCCTCCCCATCCCCACCTACTTTAATTTTAGTGACATTCTGACAAGCTCCCACTGAGTCTTAGCTTGTGAATGGTGAATCTGGAGGTTCCCTTTGGATGAACATTCAACAGTTCTGATGCTTTCCAGAGGTGTTTGGTCCAGCAATCCGGTTGGAACTGGAAATCTCCTGAGACAGGCTTTGTAGTAAGATTTCTTGTTCTTTTTTCACCACTGATCAATAGCTAAGAGAAACCTCAGGATTAGAGCTGGTAGAAAATTTTTAAATGTGTTTTTTAATGAAAAAAATGTTTTTAATGAGAAAAATTGTTGAAAAATGTCATTTTGGGGGAAATGTACACGTTTTTAAAAGAAAAAAGTTGAAAATCTAGAGAGAGAGAGAGAAGCAAAAATGTAAGTGTTCAAATTTTTCCCCTCTTC
Source organism: Dermochelys coriacea (assembly GCF_009764565.3). Taxonomy (NCBI): domain Eukaryota; kingdom Metazoa; phylum Chordata; order Testudines; family Dermochelyidae; genus Dermochelys; species Dermochelys coriacea. The sequence goes on from NC_050068.2 coordinate 105,377,728, forward strand.
CTGCTCTATGGCACAGTAAACAGGCTCCAGGCACATGGGAAATTAGATTCCGTCAGGCTCTAGGCTCACTGAGCTAGTGACTACAGTGGGAACCATGCTGATGCGGCAAAGGGGGCTTGAAGGTCACCTGGTGATCCAACCTCTTCTAAGACACCCCTGGCTGAAACTTCCTAATTTTCAAAATTTCAATTATTCGTTTTCATGAAAAATTTAGATTAAAGTTCGCTGTTCTTCATTTTTTGACCAGTTCTATTCCCAGGAAGCAGACAGAAGGAGCTGCCTCTTACCACAAAGCCTCTGAAAGCCAGCCAGTGCACAGGGACAGTAAAACCACTATTAAACCCCTTAAGGTGACGTAATATGTAGTTGCTTCCCTGGGCAGCTTGGCTGGCTGCTGCCTGAAGGGGGAAGAGGAGCAGGACCCTCCCTTCTTCCCACAGACCTTCAGGTAGCTTGATGGAATGGTGAATACATTGACTGTGATTGTGCCCATCCTCATCACAGGATTGGAAAGGGGGAGATTTACTTGGCCTGCCTCTTCCCTTGCATACCTGGGCAAAGTCTTACCCTATGTTTTCATGCAGTTTTGCAGTGTGTAAGGGGCCCTTTCCTTCTGCGTCCCCCCACCCCAATCTCTTTGATTTAAAAAGCCATCAGAAGTTCAGAAATCATAGGAACTGTATCTTGGTGAGAGGCCTGGCCTCTTAAATGAAAAATGATTGAACATAAACAGGTGAAAATAATCAAAAGAGTCAAATCTGCTCTTAACATGGTAAATCCTGTGGGTCAAGTCTGCTTGGCGCTGAAATGGGCAGGCCTGGAATCTCACATTTCCCTGGGGTGTGACTAATGCAGCTCTAAAACAACACACGTAATCCCAGAGTATTAAGGCACTCATAAAAGAACACGTCTCTAAGTATAGATGTATCCCACGGAGTGTGTGCCAGCTTTACAATGCTGGTTCACAGTCAGACTGTCTCAGTTTCGAATATGCTGGTGCTAATGCAGATCTCTCTCTGTTTCACAGTGAAACACTAGTCACATTATTGGAGTCTCCACTGCCATTTCTAGGTGTCTGGGGCCAGTATTTTATTCAGCTGTCCCTTCTTATGCAAGGGTGGAATAGGTCATCTAAAAGCTTACATTTGCTTACATTTCTCTGTTCAATACATGGTAGAAAAGTTTGTGACATGGACTTGCAGTTCTTTTTTGTGTCATGATAAATAGGCATGTATACAGTGTTGTTGTAGCCATGTTCGTCCCAGTATATGAGAGCGGGTGGATGAGGTAATATCTTTTATTGGACCAAATTCTGTTGGTGAGAGCTACATAGAGCTCTGAGGTCTGGAAAGGTGCATGGTGTCACAGTTAAATACAAATGTACCTTTCCCAGACCTCAGGAAGAGCTCCTTGTCAAAAAGCTTGTCTTTCTCTTGTCTTGTAGGGGCAGTTCAGTTGCTATGAGAGTTCATGTATATCTGGTACTTAAATTCACTGCTGAGTATTTATCAAGATTTCATACACAAAAAAGGATGTATTTTCCTCTGTTACAGTGATGCATCCCCATTGAACCAATCAGTGTTGAGGCTACATGCATTAGATACGAACAGCAGCCTTTCTTTGATCTGGTAGAGAAATACTTTTGCAGGGAATTTCACATATCAAAAAAATCGAAGCCTGGCCCTTTGTGAAATTCTGCAACAAGAAAGCAAACCCAGAAATAAAGCAGTTTGTTGCAATCAAAGCAGAATAATGGAGATTCTTGAACTTTTCATGGTTTTGTGTCTGATGTCTAGGTAAAGGCTAAGGGCCACATCCATGTAACCCCATGCAAAACAGCCTTTGACTAGTCCATATATGAAAAATGATCCTTTGTATCCAAAACCCTGATGAAAAGTTTGAGTAAAACTATTTATTGCACATAAATCACATGTTCATTTTATAGTTTTTTTTTCTGAATACCATTCCACAAGATTAACAACCCGAATCATTTGTTCACAAGCAACCGATCCACTTTTTCAGTTGCTTGAGTGCAAAAGGAGAATCTGAAGCCATGAAAACACTTGTCTGGTTTAAGCAAGAAGGGCCATATTACTCCACCTTCTGAGCTGGACTTTGGAGATGCTTGAGAAGGAAATGAGAGGAACCCTCCATGCAGGCTGGGCAGCTTCTGTGGAGCTGCTCCATTGAGGTTACTTTAGCATAATCGCTGGAGTAGCCTATGCTGTTCCCTTTCAGTGACCCCTCCATGGGAGAAGGTTTAGAAGATTTGTGCAGTAGCATATTTCTAGCCCTGCTTCCATCCTTCTCCATGCTTAGCTCCCACCCTAACTGTTGCTATACATGGATCCCCACACCTAATCCAGCCTACCCCTTATACAGCAGAATGGCACTAGTTCTGTTGCCAAGGAGACCTCAGCAGCTGCAGATGAGGAGGCTAGGTTTGACTTGATGGACATGATCTTGAAAAGCAGCCTTCTTTTTTGCAGGTGTAAGAACAAATTATCTTAATTTTGCTCTTTTGTGTGATTTTAGTGACAGATGGGGTAGGAAAGCCACCTGATTTCTTTGAGGATTCCTCCAGCAAGGTGATGTCCCCAGCTAACTCTGAGGTGGCTTCGTGCAGCTCCCAGCATAGAGGAAGAGACAAGGCTGGGCAATACTGTGGTCTGGCTATTCTCACTTAGTATACTACCTTCTAAAGTCAATAGCCTGGCAGCATACTTTGAAGCATCCCTGAGGCGGATCTAAATTATGCTAAGGCCAGTATAACTCTCATGCCCAAGAATCAAGGAGCCACAACTAGCTTCTTTGAAGCCTCACCCTTCCCAGCTGCATTGAATACTAGGCAGAGTTGAGAATCTAGCAGTTTTTTGTTCACACATCATTGTGCTTACACTGGAGCAGTCATAATAAAGTGTGGGCAATAATGCTACCATTTAGATGTCTAAATACCTGATTTGCGGGCACTGTCTGGTACGTATATGCCTCAATGTCAGCATTTACAGCTGCAGTTTGCAGGTGCAATTATTTGCCTGGAAAAAATGGAGTCTCGATTCAGGCCTTAAAGCACAATGTAAGAATGGCTAATCATGTTCTTACTAAAAAACAAACAAAAAACATCTAAAAACTATTTTTTCAGAAGTTGAGACCTATGATAAAATCCAGCTAAAGATTTTTTTGTGGTTAACTTGTAGATCACTGAAAATAAAAATACAGCTATAACTATAGAGGTGCCGGGAGCCTGACAGAATGATCAAATGTGTAAAACGGGGAAGTTCTCCAAACCCTCCCAGCCATTTACATAGACATTTTATTCTGTGTAAGCCAGTTAATTTTTTCCCTTTTTGCCAAGACTGTTCCTGCACAGAGACCAAAGAGGAAGGTGGCTTTTAATGAACAATAAGCATTTTGACTGTCTCTATTCATATCCAAAAACTGGATGTAAATATCTGTTAATGTTATATGGTAAATGGTATTAGGGTATTTAAATCACCTTTGCTGCCTGAATTTAAACACATTTTACTGATCTAGCACTCAGCTGACCTCCCAACTGAAAATTCCACTGTATGTTTCAATACCTCTTATTCCCAATATTATGAACAATTACTTAGCTGTGTCCTACTGTGTTGCTTCCCCATATTGATCTACCTTGATTTCCTCCTATTTTTCATACACACACACACACACACACACACACACACACACACACACACACACACACACACAAATGACTGTTAATATCCTTTCTAGAAACTGACTCCTGGTTACATTGCTCTTCAGGTAATAGTTTAGGGTAGGCAGGCAGGGGATCATAAAAATACAATCTTTAATCTTAAGGACTTCCTGTGCAGGAAGGAGTAAGTGCAGACCAAATGGCACCAAATGAACAATATGACCTGCAATGACTTTTAACATGAATAAACAAGCCTGATTAAGAGTTACATTCTGCTCGAGAGATTCTCAGCAATTCTGAAAGAAAAATAGTAGCTCTGCTGAAACTGAAATATCAGCTTGTTTCCACTGGAATCAAATAAACCTCGTTCACTGGAGAGTTCAGGAGAATGTTGGGTTTCCTTTCCTAGGTTAGAGAAACACAATAACATTGTCCTATTGCTTAACACTCGCATCTCATGATCACACAATCAGACACGTCCCCATCTGCTTTACTTTCTGGCAGTGCTATTAGATTTACCTGTTCCTCCAAGTGTACTGCAATGATTGCAGCAATTTTACCTTTTACAGTCTCCAAACTTCCTCTCCTTTGTTAAAATTGAAGAGTTCAAGTTGCAGGCTTTAAGTCAAATATTTATGAACTTTTGTACTTTGTCATGTTTTATGTTATTCAGCTTGGAAATCGGCCATCTTAAAAACTCCTTCTGTCTATTTTTTCTACAACTTTCCATTCACCTCCTTCTTTGGTCCATTGGAAAAAAACGCACTTTCCTAGGAACATAGGCAGAAAATTGAGTGGGCTTATGACTTAGTTTTCATGTCCTTCTAAAATAGATTTTGAGATTTCCTAGCACTCAGTAGTTCAACCACCACATGTTCCTCCAATGTCAAAAATGAACATACAAGTCATGTTCGGGGCATGCGTCACACTGCAAATATCCCCACGCACCCTCACTCTTTAACCTTGTCTGTCATAACTTTACTGGAAGTGATTTTATATGAAGCACAATTATATTCATGTAAAAAGATCAAGCCCTCAATGGATCATCTGAAATATTATTCCATGATAGACCCTTTTGGACAGCATAGACTATTTTGGACACATCTGAAGGATAGAAACTGTGCCAATAGATTGGGGAAAACAACCAAAAGTAGCATCAGAAATGGCATAAAAAAATCCAATGGGAGGCATTTGTTTGTTTACAGATTATGAGCCTTTGAACTTGTTGGGTCTAGTAGCAGCATTTGCTTCATACTCTAGTAGCAACATTTGATAAGAATTCTTCTTTGTTAAATGCACACGGCAAGAAGGCTTCAAGCTGCTCTTTTGACTGCAAATTTCACCACAGTTATCTGTCCCTTTGTCACATTCAGATTGGGTTACATGGATCTACATTGGGCTATACCTTCAGCTAGAGGACAGCAATTTTGCTTGGTGGCAGCTTTCAAGGTTTCAACTCTGTTTTCATGCAGCATTGTCATGTAAACTTTGTAAACAAAACCATTTGAAATTTTTGCAAAAATGGAAAGCTCAGGATTTAATGCAAAAAGACATTTTGACACCATTTCAATTTGGACCCAGGGTCCTCATATATGTGTGCACTCTCTTTCTCATTAGAAGTGATCAAAGAGTCCAAAATCCTTCCCAAGTGTTTGTTGAAACTGATACATCTCTGATTTCAGAGTAGCAGCCGTGTTAGTCTGTATTCGCAAAAAGAAAAGGAGTACTTGTGGCACCTTAGAGACTAACAAATTTATTAGAGCATAAGCTTTCGTGAGCTTATGCCGATGGCATCCAATGAAGTGAGCTGTAGCTCACGAAAGCTTATGCTCTAATAAATTTGTTAGTCTCTAAGGTGCCACAAGTACTCCTTTACTTGATACATCTCTGCAACATTTTTTGGCTTCAGCTAAAAAAGGTTCATCAAGAATGTTGGGACAAGCTCTACCTTCAACATATACAAAAATTGCTACTAGCATACAATCAGATTTCCAGGTGAAGCTGGTTTTGGCCTACAAAGAAAGCCCTAGATGGTCTTGATTACTTGAGAAATTGCTTTCTTTGCTGTTGATTTCTGCTGCAGTTGTGGTGATCTGAAATGTTCAAGATAAAATCCCTTTTAGTTTAACTGGGAGGAGACTAGAAACAGGAAGTGAAGGGGGCCTTGGCTCAGGAATATGCTTCCTGTTTTAGCTCACCAAGTGCTAGATTTAGTGCTCTTCATGCATGACTGAAAGGTTCATCTATTTTTCAGAATTTTCCTGATTGCAGAAAGTGAGTGAAGGAAGAGAAGGGAAGTTCTGACAGAAGTTGTAATGTAGGTTATGCTGATGGCAGGTGAGAATATGTATAAAAGAACACACAAAAAGATATTAGTTCATGTCTACATGGAGATATTAACATGAATAGCTATTCTAGAAAAGTTCTCCATGTGGATGCTCTTATTCCACCATAAGAGAGTTTTTGTGGATTAAACTAAACCAGAAAAAGGCACTCTTATTCCAGAATAAGGACATGGAGAACTATTCTGGAATAGTTATTGTGCATTAAATTTACATCATAACTTATTTTGGAATAATTTTCCCATATAGATAGCCCTTATTGACTGTTCATCCCACCTAAAATGAAAAATTATTCAATATTTGAAGAAATATGTTTGTATCTGAAGCACATCATCATCCCTCATTTATACTTGTGGATATAATAGAATTCAAGACAGTTCAGGTTTCTAATGTTTCAGGGAGATGGGCACCAGATTTTACACTGAGGAAAAAACTAGTCCTGACTGTGAGAGAGAAAAACTACCTTTTCCCTCTGAACGATTTACAATTTGCATTTACTTTTGAGCTCCTAAAAACATAAATTGCACCTATACTTCTTTTTCGTAATGACAGCAGTTTGGGATGTCAGACTATTCAGTGAAGAAGGGAAGGAGAAGCTCCCTCTGTTTCAGTGTAACCCAGAAGTCTTGCTTCACTGTCAATGATTAACAGTGAGATTTAGGTGCTGTGGTCAGAAAAAGCTAAATTTTTTCTTATAATTTTCCTCACAGAGCTGAGAATTTTTTCCAAAGCAATAGATAACTAGCATGCTGAATTAAATTGTAGCTATTCTATATCAAATTACAGTACTCAGATATCATAATTACCCCATTTTCCATGATGTGGGCTAAATAAAATGAGTTTCTCATCTTCTTAATTGATGAGTCTGTCCTGATAAGCTGCCAATATTATGAAAAAATGTAAATGTAATTATTATTTCTGGAAACTGTAAAAAAGCAAATTCTTCACACAAAATCCCTTGTTTTCTTACTCACAATTAGAATAATTTTCCTAAGCATATGTTATGGTGTTTCACTCCTGAGAACTTTGGAACACATGATTTTTGGATGGTCTATGCCAAGTCTTGGCCTGTTTCATTACTATTTCCTTGTCTGTCTTGTCCTGTCTCAAGCTGTAAAGTAAATAAGTAGGAAATACCATTGGTACTGGTCTTGCTGTCTGCATGGAGTCTTCTCCAAAAAAGATCATTCATTTTTATTTAAAACAAAAACAGTGAAGAAATCACAAAAATCATAGTGCTAAAGAAAAACCCAAAGATAAGCCATGAAAATGGTGTGAGACACCAAACTTCCAAAATGACTCTTAAAAAGAGAGAGAAACCTTCAGGATTTTAGGGCCCAGTTCTGTACCGAATTCCACTGTGGCCAGTGACAGGTGGGAGTTTGAACTAGGCCCACAAAGCCAAGTGAATTCAAAGTGAAGTTTTCTCACTCAAAGCCAAATTCTACTTTCAGTGATATGGGTACCTCTGCCATTGAAGAGAGTGGGGTTGCACCTTGTATAACCAACAGCAGACTTGAGCCCTTCACTTGCAATAAGGGGTTAGTTTAGCCCTAGTTTGAACAGATGCAACATTATGGACTTCAGTGGATTTTCACTGGTTTACACCAAGGTTGAATTTGGTTCACTGTGTTTAGGTTTTGCAGAGTGCATGAGATGCTTTCAGATCACTTCCCTATCTAAGCAAGGTACAATGATGTTAGGGAAGACAAGAATGGAAGGGGCTTAACTTTACCTTTTAAAATATGGCTCTCAGCATTATTATTTAATCTATTTTTTTTAGTTTAATCTTGGACAAATTCAGCTTACTACTAAAATAGACTGTCCTTGTTCAAATCTCCCGATACACTGAGAGCAGTTTCCTCTCAATTTGGGAAAGCCAATTGTGCACTTATCTGAAAGGACTTGAGCCGCCTGTTTTCCTGTTTTTACTTTATACAGATTGCATGCTGTAAACAAAAGATAGATGTGTAATGCTGGTGATTTTGGAGCTGGTATTCATAGGGAGATAGGTTTCTCCAAATTTAACGCGATGGCACACTAGCCATAGCCTTTTGAAATTGACTTCATGGATGAGTTTTATTTCTTGTAACAAAGGGAATCTCTTTTTGCAAACTAGTGTCCTGATACTTTAGAAAAACAGGAAACAATTTTCATAGCTCATTCACATAACCAATGAAATGTGAAATAGGTTGCACAGTTAGGTAAGACAGCTGGAGGTTCTCTGTATCATGCTGCATAAGGCATTCCTGTACACCTGGCATTGGCTTAGAGAGATAAACAGGAAGCAATAATATTTTTTATGATAAATTCTATTTATTTCATATCAAAATAAAAGAGAAAATGAATGACTGGCTATTAGTCTATTTTCCTATTTATTTCCATCCAAGAAGTTCAAATTGTATTATTGAACAGTTAAAGAAACTAAGTGCTTTGCTTTGCTCAGGCTTGGGACAAGTAATTCTTGTGTGTAATCTGTGAATACAGCAAAGCAGATTCTCACAGGTATCAATATATGTGTATGTGTGGTTGCCAGAATATTGTAAATCTAAACTCACAATCAGATTGTTGCTTATGTTACTACAAAGTGCAAAAGCTGTACTATGATAACATTTTTTTCAGTGTTGTTGACATGAATGCAATAAACTGAACCATGCAAACTAGAATGATCCCAAGGAGAAAGCTAATTCATTTTTAAAATAGTTTTTCTTATCTCTTTGATTGACACTTAATAGTTAAGCCAGTCCCTTTGTTTCTTGTGAGCCAAGTTCCCACAGCAAAAAGCCAAAACAAAACCCAAACGCAAAAGTTTGTGCCTGGGGCATGTGGATGAGTGCAGTGAGCATGGAGAAGCTCTGATGAGTCTATTGAAAAAGCATCTGTTTCTGTCTTCACATCTGACCGGGTAGAGCACTCCTCCAGAAAAGTTTGTGTTCAAACCCCTTTCACTCTTTACTCAGTGTTGCTTGCCAGTCCCTGGGATAAAAGCAACAGCTTTACATTGGTTTTTAACTACTTCAAAATGCAGATGCTGCAATTACACTTAAAAGCAATAGCTAGATAGATCCTGAATGGTGGCCTGGTTTTATTATTGCTGTCCATCCAGGGAGCCCTTTTATTGCTAGCAATCAGTGTTAGATCTTCAATAGCAGCCTATCATTTTTTACTTCAGGCTTTTGTGGGCGCATATGGCAGTGTGTGTTGAATGCAAAGAAGAACACATTTTGTTACACGATTATGCATTCTCTTATGGGCTTTTAGTTTTACATTCTTGTCCATTTTGTGAATACCACAAAATGAGGAAGTGAAGTGATTAAATCATAAATGCTAGCCAAACTGAAGGACTGTTTCAATCAGATACCATATCTATGGGCTCAGCAGACATTAACAAGGTAATTATGAAAGTGCTGTAGAACTGTTGGCACATACGATGCTTGGGAAATATGTACTCAGAAAAGTGTTAAATGTTTCCAATAAAGTTACAGGGAAAGTGGTGCAAATCTCTAAAAATTACATGTTACACAACTATCAGATGAAGAGTCCCACTGAAAGGTTAGAAAAATGAAGACGGGTGTTTATAAATTCAATACCCCTTCCTTCTTGCGACCTAGCCATTACAGATTTTTAGGCTATAATGTACTCACTGAACATAGTGCAAGCCCACCTTAATTGATGGCTTATATGTCATTTACTGTCATAGATCACCTAGTAATCTAGCAAGGAATTCCAAATAATCATTTACAAGTCCCTCAGCCACTCTGATTCATGTGCATTTTTTATATGATAACAAGCAATTCAAGTAAAGAAGTAAAGAATGACTAATGTTAAATAGACATCAAATTCTACACTGATTTTATACCAGTGTTTTATTGATTTAAGTAGAGTTGCATCAGGTAAAACCCGGTGTTGAGTGTGCCATGCTATAATTAATGCTGGAGGCCAATATATGTTGTGTGTTAACATTTCATATTTATGATATAAAAATTATGTTGCTTGTACATAAAAAAAATCAGCTTTGAAGTGTTTTATGGTCTTTTAAATTGAAAGATGTGGTGTGGTTAAGCAATGGTTAGACTAATTTGGCTGAGTGATTTATTTTTAATTAGAACTTAGACAAATTTTTAATTTTTATATGATACCAGGATGAAAAATGATTGTACTTACTATTGCTGTCAGTTAACTGATCTCAGAAATGTGACTCATGAAATTACAGAAATATCCATCCTAGAGAACTAAATCCCATGCCCGTTTATATGGTCTTCCTTATTCTGAATCCTTGAACCACAACAAAACAGATAGTGTTCTACACTTAAACCTTAGCACCAACTGTATGGATTAGATATTGGTATCTAACAACACACCATTCACGAGAGCTTTGAACAACAATGTGAAGTGTACATTTGTGGAAGCATATTATATTACAGATGTTCGAATAAGCCACAGACATAATTATTTTGACCTACCTGTGCATGTGGATGGGAACAATGTCAGTAGATGCGTTGCAGGGGTACACTGGGAGAACACCTTATCAGTTCAGGAAATGCTACTTTCTGGAAGTGCTGCTTCTGGAGAATGACATAATGAGGCATGGTTCAGGCTACCATGGCTATGTAATTCTTTTGTTGGTGTGGGACAGGGAAAGTGTAGAGACATTTTGATTCTGGCCTATACTTACTACCAGCTTTTCAATACTAAAACTTTCAAAGTTAAGTTAAAAAATAAAATAAAAGTTAAGGTATATAGAAACACAAAAAGGATCATGTGAGGGCCTCACTTACATAGCCAGTACCATAGGCAGTCAAATGGCTTCATGCTTACGGATCAGTATCACCCAGATGTTGCTGAGTCCACAGATCCCCAAACACCCCTTATTTCTTTAGGGATTTCAACTCATCTCTAGTTATCTAAATTACTTTTTAAAGATTTTAGTACCAGGTTGTGACCTTCCCCCACTTCCTCATATTGGTGAGCAAATTACTCACAAGTCAAATAGACCGAAATTGAGCTGCTTGTGTGAGCAAAGAGGGTGAAAATCTGGTCCTGGATGAATTTTAAAACCCCATAGTAAAAAAATCTAATAATAAAATAAAGTGGGGGAGTGGGGAGAGAAAATGTTTGTGGTTGTGTGATAATCTGGTGACTAACATACTCTTTAGGATGTCGCAGACTGTGGGTCACAGCTGGTACTTTGACATACCGCTGTTCGCTTCAGTGGAGCAATGTTGATTAACACCAGCAAAGGATCTGGCTCATAATTATTTGTATTACATTAGTGTCCAGAGGCCCAAGCCACTGCAGGGGCTAACAATGCTACCACAGTTCAAACACATGCTTAGACACAGTCCCTGCCTTAAAGACCTTACATTCTGTATAGACAAGGCAGAGACAGGGAGGTAAAGTGTAAGTGCCCTGATTTTTACAACTATTTGAATATTAAATATCAGCCGTGCATTAACTGAGCAAATGAAGTTCCCAAAATAAGAGATTTTTGAAAGTAATAAAGCAGATTAGTTTTTTCTCTCAGGCTTTTTTCAATGGCACATTAATTTCTTCAAAATATGCACCTCTCAGAGATTGCAAGGGCAAGGGGACCCTTTCCTCTCCTGAGGAGTTTGACTGACAGTCCCCTGAGGGCCTGGGAACACTATTTTCAAAGAGGGAACACTATTTTCAAAGTCAAACCTAAGAAAAACTGTTTTTCCTTCTCTCACTGGACTTTTGTTGCTTCAGGTGTTACAGGAAAAACAAATCTCTCAACTACTGAGGTTCTCAATAAGAGCAGTATTAAGATCCCCCAAGCACAGCTGATTCTATCCTTCCAAACAGACTGGGAAACTCCATTCATATATTGATGCACTCTCTATGAAGGGATTATGTTTCACTTTGTTGGCAGGGACCTGAGAGCCCTTATTATTTTTGTTTGCTGAAACACTGTTGTGCACATGAGAGAGAGAGAGAGAGAGAGAGAGAGAGAGAGAGAGAGAAACCCTGGGTTTTCTAGTTGCTGGCTGCTGATTGCCTTTTTTTTCATTTGAAAAAGCGTCTTGGATGATTGATTTCTGAATTAGATCACCATGTCCTCCCCCTTGTTCCTTGCTCTGTTTACTGAAGTTTTGTGGCTGCCTTGTTCAGCTGACATTCAGGATATTGATAAGGTTAAAGATAATGACTGGGTTGTGTTTGAGGCCAGGTAGGCTTCAGGGACCAGCTTGTTTTTGTAAGATCTTTCCACCCTGATCTCAAGCTAAGATGAGGATCTGTGCAGAACTCCAAACAAACAATATCCATTTTAGATTCTCCTTTCTAAAAGCTGCCATAGGGGTATAATTTATATAATAGCTCTTTGAACATGAGTTTAAAACATTAGCAAAGAGTCTCCGTTTTCTCTGAGGGATACTGTGCATGGGGTACACTCCCACCTCCCTGTTCATAAACAGATAAAAGGCAGCCATCAGATTAGATTCTGCTAGCAAGTAAGCAAAAAAATTAGAGTGGTAACCAATACTGATAAAGATATTTTGGCTTTGCACACTGGATGCCCATTCCATAGTGCCAATTCAGGTACACCACCTCTAGGCAGCCACTTTGGCATCTGAAATAATGGGTGAAATTCATGGAAGGCTCCCAAGGCAGCAGGGAACCCATTGACTTCAGTGGGAGCTGAGGGTGCTCAGAAATCCTCAGAATAGGGCCCATTAGCTAATGCTTCCAATGTGTCTAGCTGATTTGATATGACTGACTGATTTGATATGACTTTTGTTTGCTCCCTTAAAAGTGAAATTATTTTTTAAGAGTTTTAAGAGTTTCCAAATGAAACCCTGTTGCCCAAGTTACAGTTCTGTATCTGAAAGGTGTTATTTCTGTTGATTCATGAGAATTCAAAGACATAATTAAAATGGGACTATAAAAGCAAATTTTTTTAATTATAAAGAAAGAACATTTTCCATGAGGATACAAATTAAGCCCCTGGGTTTGATTCTACTGTCTTACACTGTTTTTTCACTGTTATAACTCTACTGATTTCAGTTAACTCCTGACTTACACCAATGTAAGTGAGATTCAGGTCAGGTTCCATATATTGGGCAGAGCCTCAACTGCAGCTGAGCAGCATTTAGTGTGGCTGGAGAGCCTGGGGGTGGGGGTGCGGGGGAACAAAAAGGATCCCCTTTTCACCCATCTATCTCCTTGGTGCTGGGACTATCCAAATGCCAGTCCTATATTTGATGCTAAGTAGAGCAGCCTTAAGGTTGCTCTACTTTATCCTGGATGCCAATGGCAGCCAAGGGCCGTCTGCAGCTGGGGATTGCTGAGGTGCATGGGCACCCTGGATATATTCTTTCTCCTGTCCATGTCCCCTTCAAAGGCAGTCAGGAGAAAATACCACATACAGATTCTTCTGTGTAGTCTTCCAAGGCAGAAAAGGGCATCTTAGGCCTACTTTCTGTTGCCAGAACACGGTCCAAGTACTTGTACATGCAAAACAACTTGCAAACAAATATGAACGGAGATACACATATACAAGGTATTTGTGCCTATTCTTTGGGGAGTGATGTTTAGACTGATTTTGTCAATTGTGTAAAGTCCTTTTCGGAAAAGACTGGTGATTGGTGTAAAATTCAGAATCTCTATTAAATTATCTATAATACAAAAAACCAAAACAACAACAACAACAACAAAAAGATGGGGGTGGGGGGAGAGTTGTCTGATCCCTCAAGACCTTTATTCTTACCTGGGATCTTCAAAACACCCACAACATTTTGAAATGTGCAGATAAAAGGCTTTTGACGGTTCATATACTGCTTTATTAATCATTCAGAAACAGATTCACTGAAAAAAAATAATCAGTACTTATGAATATGCTGGGCCTCATTCTTCTCTCATTTTCGCTGCTTTTATACAATGGTAACTTCTCTGGTTTTGCTCTAATTATCCCTGATTTGCAAGGATGTAATGGAGAGCAAGATCATGCCATTTCCTGTAAGAAGCCTATTTTCACTTAGGGGAAGTCTTTAAAGACTTCCCCAAAGCTAAAACTTACAGGGAAAAAATGCAGTGGCTTCTGCTAAACTGTGGCAAAGTGGAAGGAGGCTATTTTTAGGTTCTGAACTATAGGCCTGCTTCCTGTGTCATGATTGCCTTTGCTCAGTCCCTGATGTTTTGGTCCCTCCAGCTAACTTGTTTTTATTCCTGTTGCAGCAGTTTTCGGCAGGATAAGATGAACTTTATCCTAGTGAGATCCTTTTTTCAAATGCACTCAAAATAAATTAATTAATTAAAAATCAGTGAAGAACTGCAGCATGAAATCCCAAGTAGTCACTTTTTATAAAGTGTGTACACGTGTAATTCACAGTGCTTGTTATATCAAACCCCAGGTATATTTAAACCTAAACATTTGCTGCCATCCCAGCTTGATAGGGATTGAGACCGTTTCATTGTTACTAGCAGGTAATTAAAAAAAGTTTCGTATTAATCAGAAGACAAGGCCTCTGCATTTCAGTTCTGATCCTGGGATGTGCTGAATGTCTCTTGTAAGATGCTGAATGTTTCCAATTCCTACTGACTTTCAATGAAGTGGAGGATGCTCAGCCCTTGGTCAGGGACAGTCCCCTTAAACCTGAAGTGACAGTTGTGGAGTGCTCAGTCATAGACAATAGTAAGCCGGTGTGGATAGTTTGCTCATTATTACACCCTATGCCAGTAGTTCTCAAACTTTTGTACTGGTGACCCCTTTCACATAGCAAGCCTCTGAGTGCAATCCCCCTTATAAATGAAGAACACTTTTTAATATATTTAACACCATTATAAATGCTGGAGGCAAAGCAGGATTTGGGGTGGAGGCCGACAGCTCATGACACCCCATGTAATAACCTTGCGACCCCATGAGGGGGCCCAACCCCCAGTTTGAGAATCCCTGCCCTACATTCTTTATACTTTTCTTGGTTTTGTTTGAGATCACTCTTTTCTGCTGTTCCTAAAAAGTTGGTCCAAAAAATTTCAATTTTTTGAGAGACTTTTCATTAAAAAGTTCCATTTTTCAGTCAGCTCTAGAGAACCAGATCACCTGCTGGTGTACATGAGCCAATCTCCACTCATTTCAAAAGAATGATGCTGATTTACACCAGCTGTTAATCTGTCCTGAGATCTTAAAAATGTAATGTTGAAAATACAGATTATTTTTTGTCATCCCCTCATAGAACCATGACAAATACCACGTTGCTTAAAGACAGGACCCTCTGTATATATCCAAATCTGACTTTTGATGTCTTAACATGTAGTGCAAATTATTTTCCATCCTGGTTAGAGCTGGCCAAAACTCTGGATTTGAGTAGTTCTGAGATTTTAGAAATTTGGTTTTGGTCTGTCCAATAGAAACTGCAAACATATTTTTTTTTAAACTCATGAACCAGAAATCCCACAAATAATTTGTTTCAGAAACACTGACACATGTGGTTTCCAAAATGGAATAGACTGACAACTGCTCATTCAAATTGACATTCTTGTCAGTTTCACTACTGCAGTTATCTGCTGTGAAACTGACAGAAATGTCAATTTGATTCAGTGGTTTCCTAGGCTCCCAGGGTCTGTGGTTCTGGGGCAGTCCTGCCACGTGGATTGTCCTGAGGTTGGAGACCCCAGGGCTTCCAGATTCCAGGGACAGCTGCATCTCCAGAGTGCTTGGCTCTGGCAGACTGGTGAGTCAACTGCCTTGAGAGTGGGGCAGCCCAGGGAGACAGTTGGGCCAGGAGTCTGGAAGCCCTGGGATCCCCACCCGGGGGCAGTCCATATAGTGGGGCTACCCCAGAGTTGAAATCTGGGGTCCCCAGGTGGGGCTAACCCAAGACAGTAGACTGGAAACCTGTGGTCTTAAGTCCCAGGGAAGTCCACATGATAGGACTTTTCCAGGCTCACTGGAAGCCTGACTCCCAGCAGCCCACACCAGGCAAGCTGGTAAGGAATCCTGCAGCTCTAATCTGATCAATTTTAATCCTGATGAGCTATTGTGGCGTGGGAGGGAAGCTCCCATTATTTCAATATGAACACACTCTTTTTTGAGCTTTTTTTTTAAAGCCTATTGTGTTCATGCTTCACTTTTTTGAAGCATATGCTATTTGATTCAGTTTGCTGGCATACCATATGCAGCATTTGGTGTTATTATATCTTAAACCTGTGGTGTGTTCTCTTACAACCTTCCATTATGCTAGTTTACTATTTACATGTTCAAATAAATGCAACTTTCAATGGATTTATCTTCAACTCCAAATATCAGTCACTGGTTGCAGTGAACTTAACTTCCATCATTTCACTTTTGACGTTTCCATTTAGCATGAGGAAAATGAAAGCTCTGAAGGGTTCCCCATGAAACTGCAAAATAGACACACATAATGAAATGAATAAATTAATAGAATTGAAGGCCAAAAGGAACTGTTACAATCATTTAGATTTCCTTCCTATATAACACAGGCCATAACTTCTGGTTGAACTAGAGCGAATATTTTAAATAAGCAGAAGCGCCTCGGCCATTGCTGCAGTCATTTAGAAATAGATTGATGTTGCAAAGAATTATCCTACATTACAGTAAATGTACCAGGCACATGATCCTCTGAGGTGCTAACACCTTGGCTCCCATTAAAGTTGGGGCACTCAGTACTTTGCCTTAGATGATCACTGATCTTTTCTCTATCTATGGTTCCATGAACAAGATCCAATCCAATTGGCTAATGACCTAATTGTGAAACTTTGCACTGTCCGAGCTCATGGAAGCAACTATTTATCATCAACATTCTTTTTCACAGTAATTAGTAACCAGTTTCATATAAGTAATGCCTCCGCTAAAGGGCCATTGAATACCTAAACATATTTAGAATATACCCAAAGAGCCACATCTATAGTAATAATTCATCATAATTCTTTTTCGTATGAACCCTGTGGTAAGGCAGGAGCAGGAGAGACCCAAGTTCAAGAATAAACTCAGGGTCTCAGGCTTTAGGTCATGTTATAACATTTGCTGATTTTGTGCCAAGTGCCCCACTTCAGATTGTTGCCAGCCGGAACATTGGAGCGTCATGGAGGGATGTTTTGATCTCTTTAGAATAGGCCAATTGCAGAAAAGCCAAATTGTATATGCAAAGAGAAGAAAATCCAGTAACCTTTGACTCCTTACTGAGGGCCAGACTGTGTTTTTAAGACATCACCCTGTACTGGTTGGAAGCTGCACTGCTTAAGAGGGAATATGGGGATGAGCCTCATTCCTTTCTTGTGCTTGCATGTTCTCAGGGGGACTGCCAGGTGGTGCAGTCTGCTTCCCTTAATGCCATGCATGTTCCATAGGCGAGTGAAGAAGGGTTGCCATGATGCCACTTTTGTTCCCATACCCTTTGGGGCAACGTTTGCCCTTTGTGCTTGAAGAAAGCAGTCCTTGTGCTTCCTCAGTTAGAAGGAATGCAACTGCTACAGGCCTTTGCACAGGGCATGGCATACGCCAGCCTCTAACTGATGGATGGGAGTTACGAAGAAACTTTCCCTATAGACAGGTTATTCCATTACTGCCTACAGCAAGATTTCTTGTATTTGCAGCTATCAATGGTGTCTGTCAGAGATGGAGCATTGGATTAGATGGACTACTGCTTTGATCCAGAATAGCAATTTATTCTGGTGTTTAAACAGTGACTTTGTCACATTGCTTTGGTAAATACACACATGAATCACAGTGCATAGAGGTTTCATATCCCTGCAGATTATTGTAATTATCACAATTCATCCAAAAAGACTAAAAATTAACTAGCATCATTTATAACAGAGTAATCGGTTATGTGACTATGAAATATTTTCCAAGTAAATGCCTTGATCCAAATATTTTGTAGTCCAGTGCTTCTATGGGGAGCAGGAAACTTGATAGATACAAGGCAGAATTCCATGATGAGGGCTTCTGAGATATATTGCTGGGGGAGCATGACTGCTGCTCTTGAAAGGATGAGTCTGAAATCACATACTCACCAGCCCTTTGGTGCATGAGGTGGTGTGGGAGATAGCCTTCTATCCAGGCACTCTTGAGTGATAGAGGAGATCCTATAAGCTCAAAAAATTAGATGGATTTTTATGAATATTTCTGTGAAAAATTTGTCCCTCGCATAAAAAATGAAGTCAAATAGAAATTTGCTTTTTTTTCACCATCTCTACTGCTTTGTTCTTTAAGTTCTTGTTTCCTTCTTCCTCCTTTCAGTAGGGAACCTAGCCTCTGTAGGTGCAGGACATTTGCAGTGTAACTAAATGTTTAAGAGTTATCATTAATACATTTAGGTGAAACTTTTGCCTGAAAACGTTAGTGAAGTTTTTTAATTTGTTCCTGTGAGTTTGTTTTGGTGGTGGTGCTGGGAATCTGGCTAACTGTGGACAGTAGTACTCCAATCATTCAGACTGACTGCTTGTCAGGGAGGAGAGAACAGGACTCTGGTTATAAAAGTTTGAAAGTAAACCTTACTCCCATATCCCATAAGATACAGCTTTGATGGGAGGTGCTAAATGGTGGCAGCTTCATCCCTGGTTTCAGAGTAGCAGCCGTGTTAGTCTGTATTCGCAAAAAGAAAAGGAGTACCCGTGGCACCTTAGAGACTAACAAATTTATTTGTTAGTCTCTAAGGTGGCATAGCTTCATCCCTGTATAACCTGCATTTACCGGCCAACACGTGCACAGCGCCCCTCTGTTACCCTCCAGGGTAATACAAATGTGCTCTGGTAAAAACCTTAAGGGGAAAATACTGGTGGAGGAAAAAATACCAGCAAAATCCTCTGAAATAAATTGGGTTGGCTGGAACCACAGAAGTGGATGACCCTCTTTAAAGGGGTAAGTATATCTATTCATTTGCTCATCTCTTCTAAGTGTGCTGTAATTAGCGTTAGTCCTCTTCAAACCCTTGTGCTAATGAGGCTTTGCTCACTTCTATTAGCAGCAGCACATTGTATTTTAATAAGGATCCCTTGGCTTGGCACGGCAGGACCTGCTGATAAGGGGAAGGAGAACAAAAGGAAATATAAAGAGGTAAGACCAACAGGGGGTCCCTTCTCAGCACTAGGCTCTACAAGATGGCATTGGCTAACTTTGTCTTAGAACTGTCACTTTCATTAACTTCTAACCCATTACACCCCCTAGTAAACTAGCTTTATTCAGTGAAGCAGGATATATCCTTTGCTTGGCCCCTCTATCCTCTATTTCAGCAAATTGAATGCAACACAAAAAGTTCACAGGGGAAGCAGTTGGGGAGATGGTGTTAGAGGATAGGGTCAGCAAGAGCTTTTAACTCATCTTAACATTACTGTCCTTTCCCATTCTGTCTCTTATCTACCCATCAGGGCTTTCTGTTTGCTCACTCAACCATCAATAAAAATAAAAACAGGTCACATGATGTGCAAGAGAATTGTATGAGTGCTGAGGTACCCGCCGCATTGCTGCATCTTGCCCCACACACGCACACTTGCTCTTTTCCATCGGTATGAGTTTTTGTTTTATTTGTTCATTGTTCAATTCATGGTTGTGCTAGAACCTTTGGACTTGATTCTGCATTCACTTACACTGGTATAAATCAGGAGTAAATCCACTGCAGTCAATTGAGTTCCACTAAGGTAAGGAATTAGGCTTTTAGTCTCTCCTATCAAATAGCACCACATCTCATCCGTAGAGTGCTTTGATAATGAAGTCTTTTAGAGATAAACAACCCACTATATGGGAGAATGTCTACAAAGGTTATTCTTTTTGTGTAGTTCCCATTAATGATTCCCCAACAACACTAAGCAAAACATTTTTTCTTAATACATTAAAGGATTTGTTTTTTCCGGGTCTATAGGGGCCTGATTCTGCACTGCCATGCATCTTGTGTAATCATTGACATTTGTACAAAGTGGGGTAAAATGTTATCATTCTGATTCAGGAGTGTTTGACACCCACTTTACACTGGTGTAAGTAAGTAAACAAAGGGATAAGGTAGTGACATGATCCATGGCTCCATGTCTAGTTGGCAGCCAGTATCAAGCGGAGTGCCCCAAGGGTCAGTCCAGGGGCTGGGTTTTGTTCAATATCTTCATTAATGATCTGGAGGAGGGCGTGTATTGCACCCTCAGCAAGTTTGCAGATGACACTAAACTGGGAGGAGTGATAGATACACTGGAGGGTAGGGATAGGATACAGAGGACCTAGACAAATTAGATGATTGGGCCAAAAGAAATCTGCTGAGGTTAATCAAGGACAAGTGCAAAGTCCTATACTTAGGATGGAAGAATCCCATGCACTGCTACAGACTAGGGACCGAGTGGCTAGGCAGCAGTTCTTCAGAAAAGGACCTAGGGGTTAAAGTGGACGAAGAGCTGGATATGAGTCAACAGTGTGCCCTTGTTGCCAAGAAGGCTAACAGCATTTTGGGCTGTATAAGTAGGAACATTGCCAGCAGATCAAGGGACATGATCATTCCCCTCTAGTGGACATTGGTGAGGCCTCATCTGGAGTATTGTGTCCAGTTTTGGGCCCCACACCACAAGAAGGATGTGGAAAAATTAGAAAGTGTCCAGCGGAGGGCAACAAAAATTATTGGGACTGGAACACATGACTTATGAGGAGAGGCTGAGGGAACTGGGATTGTTTAGTCTGCGGAAGAGAAGAATGAGGGGGGATTTGATAGCTGCTTTCAACTACTGAAAGGGAGTTCTATAGAGGATGGATCTAGACTTTCTCAGTGGTAGTAGATGATAGAACAAGGAGTAATGGTCTCAAGTTGCAGTGGGGGAGGTTTAGATTGGATATTAGGAAAAACTTTTTCACTAGAAGGGTGGTGAAACACTGGAATGGGTGGAATCTCCTTCCTTTGAGGTTTTTAAGGTCAGGCTTGACGAAGCCCTGGCTGGGATGATTTAGTTGGGGATTGGTCCTGCTTTGAGCAGGGGAGGTGGACTAGATGACCTCCTGAGGTCCCTTCCAACCCTGATATTCTGTGATTCTAGTGGAGAATCAGAGCCCAGGTCCCTGCCTTTAGGAGCTTACAATCTGTGGACTAGAGGCAGTTTGTGGTGAATCAGGCAATTGATCTGGATTTTCCCAAGTCTCAGGCTAGTACCCTCACTGTGGAAGCACCCTTCCTCTCAATCTCATATTGTCAGAATAACCAGTTTAAGACACTGCATTTGTTTAATAAAGTACAATTCATCCACTTTTAATAGAAAATGCCTATATTTTAAAAAAGCTTCTTGTTTATCGCAGAATTATCTTTGTGGGATACAATTAAGTAGAAACCAATTGCTTTAGAAAAACTAATACTTCTACACTCACAGACATTTGCTTCTTTCTAGGACTGAACTCAAAACATTTTAAGGTTGGGATACATTCAGATAGCTTGTTTTTTTAATTTAAATTTCACGTGCGATTGAAATTGTAAATTCTGGCTAGGACCAGAGACTGGAAATCTCATCAGAAAGAAGTGTTTTGCAGGCTGAATATCCACACTTTGGTATGATGTTCCAAACAGAATCTGAACACTGGACATTCAGAAGTTTGCCTGTTGCTAGGCATAGTGCAAAGAAGATTAATACAAGGTCATGGGAAATTCTGTTTCCAGAGAAAATGTGTAGTACTTGACATGACAGGGAGAATACAATTAAATAGAAGCACCAAAATTATTATCGCTGTCTGTTATTTAGATTGCTTGGCACAGATCAGATTATTAACTGTGTAGTAAGGATCCATGTTCTTTTCTGTTGTCTCATTCCCTGTGGTGAAAGTTCAGTACAGGCAATTTATTCTGCAGTGCTTGGGCTGAGGATGAAAAATCATCTCTCATTCTGGTCAATATGGAGCATCATTGGAGCCTTCACCATTTCCTGCCTGCAGCAAGGTGACAAAGGGAACAGAGTTCATTATTCGTGGAGGGGAAATATGTGGGTCCATCACAGAAATCAATCAAAATATAGACTGCAGGGACTTGATTGTGTGTCGCCCTAAAATGGGCATGTGGGGGAATAGGAAGCAGGACTCCGGCCTGTGCTTGTGCAGCTATGTTAGGAATATGCAGTTTATGGTTCTTGGTCTTGAGATTGTGTGACAGATGGTCCTCACACAGGAGCAGGCTGGGAGGAGAGATGGAACTATGGCTTTTCCTTTCCCATGCGAGCCATTGGAGAAGGCTGCCCTCCATAAAGGAAATATAATTGATGAGTGTCCCCTCATCCCCACCTTCTCTGAGGCATAATAGCTCCCACTTAGGGCTACCTGAGAGGGCAAAATTCAGCTCTGAGTTTACCTGCTTGACTCGCCTTTCAGTACATATTTCAGTGCTGGTATTTTCATAGAGACTGGCAACCATGCTCAGATCCATTCAAAGTCTTGATGCTCTTATTGTTTATTTTAAATAATTTTGGAACTAAATATAATTACCAGCATTCTCCTTAGATCTTCAGTTCCTTTTAATCTTGTTTCCTTTTTACTCTCTACCCCAGAAGGAAAGACCACAGTACATTCAATGTAGTGTCGTCCCATGTTTGCCCGTGCCAAAAGCTGGCTAAGTATGAACATTGCAGGTTACACAACAATATCTTAAAAATTATTGTTATTTATGACCCTTAGCTTTTATCCTGCTGTGAAAAAATGAGAAACAATAGTCTCTTCTTGTCCCATTGAAAACCACAGCTGTGAACATCTGACAAAGCTTTATAAGTTGGGGAGAAAGGAAATGTTTCTCTAAAACTACTTTCTATTCACCCAGTGATTTCACTCTAACTACATCATACACGACCGGGAACAAAACAAAACTAGATTTTACAGATACTAAACGTGTATGAAAAATTCAGATTGGATGTCACACACACAACAAGTATTTATATACTCAATGACTATGGCCCAATCTCTACAAATTCCTTACAGATAAGGCAAAACTTGTTACAGAAATACTGACATTTAAGTGCGTTCTGTAGGACTAAACTCTAAGAAATGTAATCTTAAGATAATATACCACTTTCTTTTTTGCAGCCATTTCCCTCTTTTCCATCTTTCATTTCAAAATCTGAGCTCTGTCTCAAAATGTTTGTTTTGAGATTTAGTGCAATATAAGAAATCTCAGCTCTTTCCTTTTATTAGTTATGTAATTTAAAGAATGGAAGGTAGCTGGGGAAAAGGAAATTGTAACTAAATTGTAATTGTAACTAAAACCAGACACACAGAAATGGGAAAAGATTATATCTTATGTATATAAGGGACTTTTAAATTTAATGCATATACTTATTATAAACTTATTTGAATTTTAAAAGTCACAATTTTTTTACTGTACTACTGTCTCAGTAATCAGTAGTAATCAGACATTACCATATATTCTGACAATGAGGTTTGTGTTGGTATAAAGTATGGTATGGCCTGCATTTGTATGGTATAATCTCATCTCTAGGCAGTGAGGATTTATGTTCATTCAGATGATGAAATACATACCACTGAGTTCAAAGTATCATTAGTATAGTTGCGCCTAAAATAACATTTCAGGTGAATTTTAACTCTTTTTTTTTTTAATTTTTAGCCTTCATTTTTTAATTTACTCTCTACAGTAGTCAAAGCACTTTGTAATCTAACATACTTGTTTAATGTTTTGGCACTTTTTTGAGTGAGACAATAAAATTGAAAAACTTCAAAGTGACTAGTCTTCATATGGAAAATTATGATTTTTTAAATTATCCTTCTCTGGTGGTAAAAATGACTAGAAAATATTTACTGTTCTTGAAAGTACAATTTTACAGATTGAGTATTCTACAACCTCTGCCATCAAAGACTTTGTGCCCTTAGGTCAAAGTTGTGTGGTTTCTTAAGTACCTTTTTTTGTAACGCTTTCTCTTTTTAAAAAGAGGGTAAAAAAAAGATGACGAAGATCTTTGAAAACCATTTATCAAGCTACAACAAGGCCCCTGGTGTGTCAAACAAGAGAGAAATCATGGAGGTAACTTCTGTCCCACTAGTCCCAAATCCAAAATCTTCTTTGCAAACAGAGCCTTTCATTAGGTGCAACTGGATCATAAAGTAACAAGTTTTGTCCTAGAATTTAGCCTGAAGCCTATTTTGGCCAGCTTAACTCTGTTGTATTCAGTGACAGGCTTGGATTAACCCCTAAGAAACTCTGTATTGTTTCTCTTCATTACATTTATCCCTGTGTCTCCTATTATCTCCTCTTTTCATCAGACAAAATGGTACAAAGTTTAATCCATGATAAGCTTTTTCAGTTTGAGGTATCTGTTTGGGCTTTATTATTGACAGTTGTTTCCCCTTTTAATGCAAACAGCCCATCTAAATAACCATGTCAATTTGTTAACCTGAAGCATGGAGCAAGCAATGAGCATTACCACAAGAGTCTTATTAGTTTTATACTAACTAGAGACAAAGATGTCAGAGAAAGAACTGAATTAATTGCCTCTTTATTATAACTATGAGCAAATTGAAAACAGGTATTAATATATGGGCCTTCTAACAAATCCACAGATTTGGAGAAAATCTGCCCATTGTATCAGTACTGCCCAGTATTTATTATACTGTAATCTTGCAGAATGAGATATAAACATACTATTATTATAAAATCAAGTGGTATCACAGCTGATTGCATCAATAACATGACTGTATTCTCTGCTGGGTTACAGTTTCTTTTCAGACAGCTATGTCCCTGATGTAACTGGGTGTTGATTAGACAACATTCTAAACACAGTGAACCTAAAAATGGATGATGTTGAAAGGGAGGAGGGATTTTTTTAAAAAAATATTTTTTTTAGAAAAATGATGGAGAAAGAAATGAGTCCTATCTTTAGCCAGTGTGGTATAGCACCACTGAAATAAAACTATTATGCATTAATAAATGCTAATTAATCAGTGTAGATATGCTGATTGACAGCAGCTGGGGATCTGGCCCAATATTTCTGCCATTGTGTGATATCGTGATTTGATTTACTAGCTGAACCAACACTCATTCATTGACCAGCAAAGATCCAAAGAAGCTTCCTTACATAAGTCCTGCTGAGGTCCTTGCAGAACAGGAGTGTGTTCTTCATGGGATGGGGTCAACACTGAACACAAATAATCCTGTCAAGACTTTAAGATGTTTTCAAAAACTAAAACTAGGCATGGTAACTCAGCAGATTAGCCCCTGCCTTTCACCTCTGAGGCAAGCAAGCATGGTCTTGAGGGATAAGACATAGTTTTTATAGTGCAAGTATTAGCAGATCCTAAACTGTTTGATAATAGCTGTTTCCAGCTGTCTAATTCTTGCATCATATGCATACTATACATGAACATATTACTAGGCCTGGCTTGGATGTATTCACTCTTCTTTCTCCTTCTCACCACCTTTCATGATCACTGAAAGTTATCACAGGGGCCTCTAACATAGCTGGTTGGGAAACTTTATTTCCTGCCACAAATATTGATTTTTTTCTGTGTTTGTCTAATTTTTTTCTATGAAAACTTTTCAAGTTTTCACCAAAAAAATTGAAATTCTGAAAAATGATTATTTTTATGTTTAGCTTTTGGATTTTTTCAATAAAATCCCAAAATGTTCAATGAAAACAGAATTTTGAGTGAAAAATATGTATTTGATCAAAAGCCATGGTCCATAAAAATATTTTGACAAACTTTTTGACTAGGTCTAGTCATCATTTTGAAGATATTTAAATAAATACAATTATTTTTGTAGTCTAATACAGCAATATCTTTTATTTCTTTTATGTTTCTTTGTGGAAGAAACAAAGCCTTACAATCAGTTTAACAGCAGACGTGTCTTCTAGTTATGGGCTAAGGGTTAGATTCACAAAAGGACTTAGGTACCTAACTGCCACTTCAAGCACCTAAACCGAAGAATCAGGCCCCACTGGGATTCACAAAGCTCCATGCTCAGCTGTTGCCAAGCCCTGTAGGTGCCTAAACCAAGCGCCTACATTTTTTCAGTGAAAGTTCCCTAAGCACTTGTTTCTGCCCGTGAGCATGTGCACTGCAGCTTCAAACCAGGCATCTGGACACCTGAGCCCCAGAGATGCACAAATGGAGATAGGTGTCCCTCCACCTAATTTGGGTGGGGCCTGATCTAGTAAGCATGCCTACTGATGAGCTTGAACAAAATGGCTGGGGTGGTGGGGAAGCACCATCTCCCTCTTAACTTTTAGCCCAGTGGTTAGGGTACTCACCTGGTATGTAGGAGACCCTTGGTTCAAGTCCCTTCTCCACATGAATGGGAGAAGGGATTGAACAGGGCTCTTCCACCTCTTAGGTGAATGCTTTGACTGTTAGCTATGGAATATTCTGATGAGGTGCTCCCTCAGTCTGTCTTGTTGAAGCTCTTACACTGGGGATAACTAATTTTTAAAAGGCTATTGGTACAGGGGGACTGGATACTGGGTCTCCCACCTGAGGTGCTCTAACCACGAGATTAGAGTCATTCTCATACTCACTCCCTTTCTCTGGCCCAATGATTCTTTTGTTATTTATCCACAAGAGAGTAGGTTCAATGGGAGAGCCTGAGGGAGTCCCACATGAGAATATCCTGTATCCCAATGGTTAGAGCACTTACCTAAGATGTGGTAGATCCCTGTTCTAGGGGTGGGGACTTGAGCTAGTGGTTTCCCACATCCCAAGTGAGTACCCTAACCACTGGGCTGAAAGTTATGAGGGTCCTCTTTGTCCTCCCACCCCTAGCTAAATGGTGTATACGCTTAATGCCAAGAGAGGGTTTGCAGCTGATAAGCCCAAACAGAGGGAGGTGCCTCCCATGTAGACAGGTTTTAGGTACATATCTCTGAGTGGTTTTGCATCTCCCATTGGCTATTTTAGGTGAGAATGTGCATAGCATGATGGCTTTTGTGTATCCCATTCTGAGGTGCCTATCTCATCCCATTCAATTTACGGGGATCCTAGGGGCCTCACCCAGGCTTTGTGAATCTCACAGATTTTCTAGGCACCTACAATTTAGGAGTGGCAGTTCTCAGTGTCATTGTGCCCAAATTTCTTTGTGAATCCAGCCCTATCTCCACAGCTCTCTAGGAGATGGACTACATTAATTAATGGGTCTTTTTTCTGAGTAACTTTGATTATTTCCAGTCTTCTCCACAAAGTGCTAGTTCTCTCCAACCTGATATTATTCCTGCTCCCAGGTATCTTACAACCTAAAGGCAAACAGAGCATAGAATGAAGATTGTGCATTATAGGTACACTTATGTTAACACACATACATTAAATGTATGTTCTCTTTATATATGTTAGTCCTCCAGGTATAAGGTCAGTCAGCAAGTTTCTCATAGACATCATGATATAGGTGGGTTTTCAAGAAGAACTTAGATGATGGTGATGATGATGATAGTGGCCTTGCAGATGATCTCAGGAAGGATATTTGTGGGAAGCATAGACAGAGGTGCAAGGCGTTTGTTTGCTAAGCAGACAAATGGGCAGATGAGGCAGGCATCATTGGCAGAGGGACATGGAAAGTGGTAAAGATGGATCAGTAGGTGTTCAGGGCACACACAGAGAGAAGTTGGATAAAAACATAAAGTACTTGCTCAACGGTTCCAATACTACATTACTTTATTTCTTAGAATTCAGAAGGATAACCCACAAGAACCCAAAAAACAGAGAGAGACAAAACAGGCTGCTCTCTAAAACAGAGAGGCACAACTCATCCCATCTTACTGTAGGCTGGCTGACTCTAAAACTCTGGCTGCTAGGCTTAGAACACACACTTCCCTATAGAGCTTCCTAGCCTGCAAGCAGGCCAGGAAACCCCCCTGAAATGTCAAGTGATAGCTTACAGTTTTAACAGAGTTTTTAATACACCACAATAGGGAGAAGTATAGTTGTGTAGGGCTTTGAAAGTGAAATCAAGACACTTGAATTTGATGTGGTGGATGAGGAAAAGTCATCCTGGAGATTCAAAGAATGGGGTACATGGTCCTAGTGACAGGCAATGAGGGCAATCTTAGAAGCAGTAATTCTGTATGGACTGGATTTTTTAGGTGTCAGGGAGGACAGAGAAGAGGATGTGGCAGTAGTCAAGGTGGGAGATGAGGGCCTGGATGAGATTGTTTATGGTGGGGATAGAGGATGGCTACCCATTCCTCTGTCTCTTTTGATGTTAGCTACAAAGAAATACACCAAACATGCAACCTTAAGAAGTCATCTCAAAGCAATGTATTTGCTTAAATGCTATGTAACTCTGAACTTGCAGTAACATAAACATTGCAGTATTGCTGTAGTCTGGAGTTTAGTCTGTCAAGCCCTTGAAGCTGCGCAGGAACGGACCAAATGGTGAACGATCGCTATAGCTGACTGTTTGGCTAAGCATTGAAGAAGAAGACTGTCTAACATCACCAAATACTCACACCGTTCTGAATTTAAACTTTGGTGTTTACATCTGGGAAAAAACACTCATAAATATCCCAAAAGGCTAAACCCATCATTTTTGTGTGTGGAACTTTCCGGTCAGTGGGGAGTTCTGCTAAAAATTGCTGACACTCTGTGGCATGTATGTAGGACTTGGCAGAAGGGTGACAAAATTTTTGGAAACTTATGTTCAGCCTCCCCCAGAAATTAGAAGTCTAAGAAGCTGAATCCTTCCTCTGAGGGTGCTGAGTGTCCTCAACTCCCGTTGAAGTTAGTTGCTTAAGAAAGATTAACTTTAACTAAATGATTAATGAAATCATATCCACAAGATATGTATTTAAAATATCTGAAGGGGAAACATTGGGAGACTTAAAGAGGGTTAAAATCCATTTTAAAAGTTGCTAAAATAAAGAGTAATATTGCCTAATGGAGATGGTGATTAGTGCATTTTTTAAAATTAATTTTACTAATATTTTCAGAAAGTCTTTATCATCTTGACACCTATACCTTCACCAGACTATAAAATGGTACAACTAAATAGGTAAGGGAGTATGTCACCAACTTTCTCGTACAGATGAGTACCACCAAAAGCTGTGCTTTTACAACAAAAGGATGACTATTTATTATTTAATGACAGTTGAATCCATGCAATTTCCAGCTGGTGCACCTGTGGTCAGTGCATCATTCATCTATAAAAAGAAATTTTCTCCCCATGCTGACTGATCTTTCCTTTCAACTGTATTCTTACCTATATATACCTGCTCCAGCCCATGTGTAAGTTTTCCCAATTATTTACATGTAGTAAAGTAACAGAAGCAATACAACCCAGCCTTATCTATCATTCACTTCCCCCTCCATCAAGAAAACCGACTCAAAGAGCAGGTCTGCAGTTGATTTTTTTTATAAACTGTACCTATAATCAGAATGAAAAATAACGCCCTCCAATAAGAACTGCAGTTATTTCCACATGAAAAATATATCATTTTCTTGCTCTTGTTAAAATCGAAAAGTATATTTATTTTGCAGCTCATCACTCAACAGTTTTATAGACATTATTAGTGAAATTAGATTCATAGATTCATAGATACTAAGGTCAGAAGGGACCATTCTGATCATCTAGTCCGACCTCCTGCACAGCGCAGGCCACAGAATCTCACCCACCCACTCCTATGAAAAACCTCACCTATGTCTGAGCTATTGAAGTCCTCAAATCATGGTTTAAAGACTTCAAGGAGCAGAGAAGCCTCCCTCAAGTCACCCATGCCCCATGCTACAGAGGAAGGTGAAAAACCTCCAGGGCCTCTCCAATCTGCCCTGGAGGAAAATTCCTTCCCGACCCCAAATATGGCAATCAGCTAAACCCTGAGCATATGGGCAAGATTCACCAGCCAGATACTACAGAAAATTCTTTCCTAGGTAACTCAGATCCCATCCATCTAATATCCCATCTCAGGGGATTAGTCTTATGTACCCTGAATATTTAAAGATCAATTACTTACCAAAATCCCATTATCCCATCATACCATCTCTTCCATGAACTTATCGAGTAGAATCTTAAAACCAGATAAATCTTTTGCCCCCACTGCTTCCCTTGGAAGGCTATTCCAAAACTTCACTCCTCTGATGGTTAGAAACCTTCATCTCATTTCAAGTCTAAACTTCCTTGTGGCCAGTTTATACCCATTTGTTCTTGTGTCCACATTGGTGCTGAGCTGAAATAATTCCTCTCCCTCTCCTGTATTTATCCCTCTGATATATTTATAGAGAGCAATCATATCTCCCCTCAACCTTCTTTTAGTTAGGCTAAACAAGCCAAGCTCCTTAAGTCTCCTTTCATAAGACAAGTTTTCCATTCCTCGGATCATCCTAATAGCCCTTCTCTGTACCTGCTCCAGTTTGAATTCATCCTTTTTAAACATGGGAGACCAGAACTGCACACAGTATTCTAGGTGAGGTCTCACCAGTGCCTTGTATAATGGTACTAAAACCTCCTTATCCCTACTGGAAATGCCTCTCCTGATGCATCCCAAAACCGCATTAGCTTTTTTCATAGCCATATCACATTGGCAGCTCATAGTCATCCTATGATCAACCAATACTCCAAGGTCCTTCTCCTCCTCCATTACTTCTAATTGATGCATCCCCAGCTTATTACTAAAATTCTTGTTATTAATCCCTAAATGCATAACCTTACACTTCTCACTATTAAATTTCATCCTATTACTATTACTCTAGTTTACAAGGTTATCCAGATCCTCCTGTATAATATCCCGATCCTTCTCTGAATTGGCAATACCTCCCAGCTTTGTATCATCTGCAAACTTTATTAGCACACTCCCATTTTTTGTGCCAAGGTCAGTAATAAAAAGATTAAATAAGATTGGTCCCAAAACCGATCCCTGAGGAACTCCACTGGTAACCTCCCTCCAACCTGACAGTTTACCTTTCAGTAGGACCCGTTGCAGTCTCCCCTTTAACCAATTCCTTATCCACCTTTTAATGTTCATATTGATCCCCATCTTCTCCAATTTAACTAATAATTCCCCATGTGGCACGGTATCAAATGCCTTACTGAAATCTAGGTAATTAGATCCACTGCATTTCCTTTATCTAAAAAATCTGTTACTTTTTCAAAAAAGGAGATTAGGTTGGTTTGGCACGATCTACCTTTTGTAAAACCATGTTGTATTTTGTCCCATTTACCATTGACTTCAATGTCCTTAACTAATTTCTCCTTCAAAATTTTTTCCAAGACCTTGCATACTACAGATGTCAAACTAACTGGCCTATAGTTACCCGGATCACTTTTTTTTCCCCTTTCTTAAAAATAGGAACTATATTAGCAATTCTCCAATCATTTGGTACTACTCCTGAGTTTACAGATTCATTAAAAATTCTTGCTAATGGGCTTGCAATTTCAGGTGCCAATTCCTTTAATATTCTTGGATGAAAATTAACTGGGCCTCCTGATTTAGTCCCATTAAGCTGTTTCAGTTTCGCTTCTACCTCAGATATGGTAATATCTACCTCCATATCATCATTCCCATTTGTCATGCTACAATTATCCCTAAGATCCTCTTTAGCCTTATTAAAGACTGAGGCAAAGTATTTGTTTAGATATTGGCCCATGCCTAGATTATCTTTAACCTCCACTCCATCCTCAGTGTTTAGCGGCCCCACTTCTTTCTTAGTTTTCTTCTTATTTATATGGCTATAGAACTTTTACTATTGGTTTTAATTCCCTTTGCAAGGTCCAACTCTACTCGACTTTTAGCCTGTCTCACTTTATCCCTACATGTTCTGACCTCAACTAGGTAGCTTTCCTTGCTGATCCCTCCCATCTTCCACTCCCTGTATGCTTTCTACTTCTTCTTAATCACCTCTCTAAGATGCTTGCTCATCCAGCTTGGTCTACAACTCCTTCCTATGAATTTTTTCCCCTTTCTTGGGATACAGGCTTCCGATAGCTTCTGCAGCTTTGATTTAAAGTAATCCCAGGCCTCCTCTAACTTTAGATCCATAAGTTCTTCAGTCCAATCGACTTCCCTAACGAATTTCCTTAATTTTTGAAAGTCAGCTCTTTTGAAATCAAAAACTCTAGTTGCAGATTTATTTTTGTTAATCCTTCCATTTAGTTTGAACTGAATTAGCTCATGATCACTTGAGCCAAGATTGTCCCCTACAACCATTTCTTCTATGAGGTCCTCGCTACTCACCAAAATTAAATCTAAAATGGCATCCCCTCTAGTCAGTTCAGCAACTACTTGATGAAGGAATCCATCAGCTACCGCATCTAGGAAAATCTGAGCCCTATTATTATTACTAGCACTGGTCCTCCAGTCTATATCTGGGAAGTTAAAGTCTCCCATGATCACGCAGTTTCCATTAGTATTTACTTGATTAAAAACATTAAAAAGGGCTCTATCCTTATCCAAATTAGATCCCGGAGGTCTATAGCACACCCCAAGCACTATCGTAGGAGAGGCTTTACTAGTTTTCTTCCCCAATGTAATTTTTGCCCAGATGGACTCTGTCTTATCCATTGCATCACTTCTTATTTCTTTACATTCTACCTCATCATTGATATACAATGCTACTCCACCACCTTTACCTTTGTTTCTGTCTTTCCTAAACAGCACATACCCTTCAATACCTATAGTCCAGTCATGACTACTATTCCACCATGTTTCTGTTATCCCTATAATATCTGGTTTCACTTCCTGCACCAGTAGCTCTAGTTCCTCCATTTTGTTACCTAGGCTCCTCGCATTGGTGTACAAACATCTTAATTTTTGCTGTTTGGCTTCGCTCACATTTTGTACCCTATTAGGCACAGTCATTCTACAGCCAGTATAATCTATTAGACTAGTATTCACACCACCCTCGCTCCTCATATACATTCTCCTACCCACGACTGTATTCTTTCTTACTTCGTCTTCTTCCCTCTCAATGCTAAAATCTGGCGTGGAGATTATCTGGACATCTCCCAACCATCTCCCCCTAATTCCTAGTTTAAAGCTCTCTTTATCAGTTGTGCCAGCCTCAATCCTAGAAGTCTATTTCCTTCCCTACTCAGATGAAGTCCATCCCGAGAGAACTGTCCGCTGTCTGTGAATGCCTCCCAATGGCCATACATCCCAAAGCCCTCCTTATAGCACCACTGCCTAAGCCATCTGTTGACAGTCATAATCTTGTCACACCTTTGTTGCCCTTCTCTAGGAACAGGAAGGATCCCACTAAAGATCACCTGAGCCTCAATTTCCTTAAGCGTCTTCCCCAGCCTAGCATAGTCTCCCTTAATTCTTTCCAGCGAGAATCTAGCCGTATCATTTGTTCCCACATGTAGGATAATTAGGGGATTCTTTCCTGCTCTATTTAGGATCCTTTTCAACCTCAGGTCTACATCCCATATCTTAGCACCTGGAAGACAGCACACCCTTCTATTCTCTGGATCAGCTCTAGTTACAGGCCTGTGTATTCTTCTCAATAAAGAGTCCCCTATCACATAGACCTGCCTTTTCCTGGTGACAGTGGTATTCTCCAGTCTCTCCCCTGTTCCCTCTGGCTGCAAGTTCTTTCCATTCCTATTTTCCTTTATAATCCCCTTCAACCCATTCTGTATCCTCCTGGGGCTCATATTTGGTGTAGTCTCCCTTGACTCTTCCGCTTTTCCTATAGGACTAGCCTCTCTTCTCTTCTTCCTTACCCTTCCACCTTCAACAAGTACCTGCTGAGCCCCTTCCTCATTTTCCAATTCTGCAAAACTGTTCCTAAGCTCTATTTCTCCTTCACTAGCCCGTCTTTTCCTCTGCCTGGTTCTTTTAGTCACATGCTTCCACTGACCACTTTCCTTTCCCAGTCTCCCCTCAAAATTCCCCAGCCCTGCTTCCATCTGTGAGTCTGAGCTTTTCCCTTCAGATACCTCATATCTTTGCTTCATCATCTGCTCAAACCCCTTCCTAAACTCAACGAGACTTTCCACCTGCATCTCCAAACCTCGGATCTTTTCCTCCATCAGCTCTATCAGACAGCATTTAATGCAGAAAAAACTCTTACCGGGTCCCCCCTCCAGGATCATGTACATACCACAGCTTCCACATCCAGTCATCCTCAATGTGTCTTCCACTACAGGAGTCACTCCCACAGCTGCCTCCGTATTTGTCATCGCCTTCCCACCTAAGTCTTGTTAATCTGGGAAACACAAGTCTCACCAAAAAGACACCCCCCCCGCAAAAGCAAAAGGAAAACTGTACCTACAATCAGAATGAAAAATAATGCCCTCCGATAAGAACTGCAGTTATTTCCACATGAAAAACATATCATTTTCTTGCTCCTGTTAAAATTGAAAAGTATATTTATTTTGCAGCTTATCACTCAACAGTTTTATAGACATTATTAGTGAGATGCTCATGATGGACTTATATCTTGATGGCTGGATTTGATGCAGACAGAATCCTGTAGGGCATGTTGCTACTTTTGTAGTGAGATAGTGGGTACTTATCTCTAGCATGCAGTTCTGACCTTTATTTTAGATAGAGTTTTAGATTTACAGTAAGTATAAATAACAGACCATCCAGTAGCAACTTCATGCTTATTAAACATCAGTGATGTTTCATACAGTCCAATGATGAGCAAAGCGATAAAAGAGTTTGTTCTCCATTTGACTTGTAACAAAAGCAGAGAAATGCCAGGATCAGTGCGAGAGCAGTAAATTGTTTGAATTGTAGCTTTATTAAAAGATTTGCAGCCTGTGGCAATCTCAGGATTACTATTCTTCTTAAATAATTTGGGCTCATATATGTTGGAAAACGTCTTACGATATATGAACAGAAATAACCCATACAGTGAAGATTACTTATTGAGAAAGTTATTACAGAAACAACTCCAATGTCATAAAGTCTGCAGAGAAGTGTGACACCCTATGAGCATAGGACTATCCTGCTATTAGTTTATATAGCATATAAATCAACCACATATTTACAAAGGAGTAATCCTAGGATCTTTACACCATTATGAGCTGGATTGTGTTTTGGCTTATGCAAGCCAAACAGGTCAGGGAAGGGGGTAAGGAAGCTCTCATGTCTTGCATGGCCCACATAAAGAGACCCAGAATCACATTGTGCCTTGTATATATTGCTGCAGTTACATATTTTAAATTTATGCGTACAATACATAGCTTTAAAAATTACATATATATGTATACACATACACAATCTGATTTGACACAAATCATGATCTGATTATTCAGGTAAAACTAACTGCTATGATTTTGTAATTCTTTCCTAGTTATATTTCCTTAGCATGCAAGACTGAGATGAAAATTGCGTTAACGACATTAAGGTCTGGTTTATACACAGGTTATTCATGTGAGTGTTGATTTGTTCATGCTTAAGCATAAATCCTGGAAACACATTTATTTTACTGTGTGGATATCAGTAGTTAAAGGGAACAACCACAAATTGGAGCTATTTGACCACTGACCAACGTAAAATAGTAAAAAGAAAAGGAGTACTTGTGGCACTTTAGAGACTAACAAATTTATTTGAGCATAAGCTTTCGTGAGCTACAGCTCACTTCATCGGATGCATTTGGTGGAAAATACAGTGGGGAGATTTATATATACACACACAGAGAACATGAAACAATGGGTTTTATCATACACACTGTAAGGAGAATGATCACTTAAGATGAGCCATCACCAGTAGCAGGGGGGGGAAGGAAGAAAACCTTTCATGGTGACAAGCAAAGTAGGCTATTTCCAGCAGTTCACAAGAATATCCGAGGAACAGTGGGGGGTGGGGTGCGGGGGAGAAATACCATGGGGAAATAGTTTTACTTTGTGTAATGACTCATCCATTCCCAGTCTCTATTTAAGCCTAAATTAATTGTATCCAGTTTGCAAATTAATTCCAATTCAGCAGTCTCTCGCTGGAGTCTGTTTTTGAAGTTTTTTTGTTGAAGGATGGCCACTCTCAGGTCTGTAATCGAGTGACCGGAGAGATTGAAGTGTTCTCCGACTGGTTTTTGAATGTTATAATTCTTGACGTCTGATTTGTGTCCATTTATTCTTTTACGTAGAGACTGTCCAGTTTGACCAATGTACATGGCAGAGGGGCATTGCTGGCACATGATGGCATATATCACACTGGTAGATGCGCAGGTGAACGAGCCTCTGATAGTGTGGCTGATGTGATTAGGCTATGATGGTGTCCCCTGAATAGATATGTGGACAGAGTTGGCAACGGGCTTTGTTGCAAGGATAGGTTCCTGGGTTAGTGGTTCTGTTGTGTGGTGTGTGGTTGCTGGTGAGTATTTGCTTCAGGTTGTGGGGCTGTCTGTAAGCAAGGACTGGTCTGTCTCCCAAGATCTGTGAGAGTGATGGGTTGCCCTTCAGGATAGGTTGTAGATCCTTGATGATGCGTTGGAGAGGTTTTAGTTGGGGGCTGAAGGTGATGGCTAGTGGCGTTCAGTTCTTTTCTTTGTTGGGCCTGTCCTGTAGTAGGTGACTTCTGGGTACTCTTCTGGCTCTGTCAATCTGTTTCTTCACTTCAGCAGGTAAGTATTGTAGTTGTAAGAGTGCATGATAGAGATCTTTTAGGTATTTGTCTCTGTCTGAGGGGTTGGAGCAAATGCGGTTATATCGTAGAGCTTGGCTGTAGACAATGGATCATGTGGTATGATCTGGATGAAAGCTAGAGGCATGTAGGTAGGAATAGTGGTCAGTAGGTTTCCGATATAGGGTGGTGTTTATGTGACCATCGCGTATTAGCACCGTAGTGTCCAGGAAGTGGATCTCTTGTGTGGACTGGTCCAGGCTGAGGTTGATGGTGGGATGGAAATTGTTGAAATCATGGTGGAATTCCTCAAGGGCTTCTTTTCCATGGGTCCAGATGATGAAGATGTCATCAATGTAGCGCAAGTAGAGTAGGGGCATTAGGGGACGAGAGCTGAGGAAGTGTTGTTCTAAGTCAGCCATAAAAATGTTGGCATACTGTGAGGCCATGCGGGTACCAATTGCAGTGCCGCTGATTTGAAGGTATACATTGTCCCCAAATGTGAAATAGTTATGGGTGAGGACAAAGTCACAAAGTTCAGCCACCAGGTTAGCCGTGACATTATCGGGGATACTGTTCCTGACGGCTTGTAGTCCATCTTTGTGTGGAATGTTGGTGTAGAGGGCTTCTACATCCATAGTGGCTAGGATGGTGTTTTTAGGAAGATCACCAATGGACTGTAGTTTCCTCAGGAAGTCAGTGGTGTCTCAAAGAT
Organism: Dermochelys coriacea; assembly: GCF_009764565.3. NCBI lineage: Eukaryota > Metazoa > Chordata > Testudines > Dermochelyidae > Dermochelys > Dermochelys coriacea. The sequence continues at coordinate 105,414,878 of NC_050068.2, forward strand.
AGCTGAGAGTGCTGGTAACGTAGGGCCTGAGGAGGGAGTCTACATAGCCAGACAATCCTGCTGTCAGGGTGCCAATGCCTGAGATGATGGGGCATCCAGGATTTCCAGGTTTATGGATCTTGGGTAGCAGATAGAATACCCCAGGTTGGGGTTCTAGGGCTGTGTCTGTGGATTTGTTCTTGTGCTTTTTCAGGGAGTTTCTTGAGCAAATGCTGTAGTTTCTTTTGGTAACTCTCAGTGGGATCAGAGGGTAATGGCTTGTAGTAAGTGGTGTTGGAGAGCTGCCTAGTAGCCTCTTGTTCATACTCCGACCTATTCATGATGATGACAGCACCTCCTTTGTCAGCCTTTTTGATTATGATGTCAGAGTTGTTTCTAGAAAAGGAGTACTTGTGGTACCTTAGAGACTAACAAATTTATTAGAGCATAAGCTTTCGGGAGCTACAGCTCACTTCATCGGATGCATTTGGTGGAAAAAAAATGACTCATCCATTCTGGTCACTCGATTACAGACCTAAGAGTGGCTATCCTTCAACAAAAAAGCTTCAAAAACAGACTCCAACGAGAGACTGCTGAATTGGAATTAATTTGCAAACTGGATACAATTAACTTAGGCTTGAATAGAGACTGGGAATGGATGAGTCATTACACAAAGTAAAACTATTTCCCCATGGTATTTCTCCCCCCCACCCCACCCCCCACTGTTCCTCTGATATTCTTTTTAACTGCTGGAATTAGCCTACCTTGCTTGTCACCATGAAAGGTTTTCCTCCTTTCCCCCCCCTGCTGCTGTTGATGGCTTATCTTAAGTGATCACTCTCCTTACAGTGTGTATGATAAACCCATTGTTTCATGTTCTCTGTGTGTGTATATAAATCTCTCCTCTGTTTTTTCCACCAAATGCATCTGATGAAGTGAGCTGTAGCTCACGAAAGCTTATGCTCTAATAAATTTGTCAGTCTCTAAGGTGCCACAAGTACTCCTTTTCTTTTTGCGAATACAGACTAACACGGCTGCTACTCTGAAACCTGAGAGTTGTTTCTGAGGCTGTGGATGGCATTGTGTTCTGCACGGCTGAGGTTATGGGGCCAGTGATGCTGCTTTTCCATAATTTCAGCCCGTGCACGTCGGCGGAAGCACTCTATGTAGAAGTCCAAGCTGCTGTTTCGACCTTCAGGAGGAGTCCACCCAGAATCCTTCTTTTTGTAGTGTTGGTAGGAAGGTCTCTGTGGGTTAATATGTTGGTCAGAGGTGTGTTGGAAATATTCCTTGAGTCGGAGACATCGAAAATAGGATTCTAGGTCACCACAGAACTGTATCATGTTCATGGGGGTGTAAGGGCAAAAGGAGATGCCCCGAGATAGGACAGATTCTTCTGCTGGGCTAAGAGTATAGTTGGATAGATTAACAATATTGCTGGGTGTGTTTCGGGAACTACTGTTGTGGCCCCTTGTGGCATGTAGTAGTTTAGATAGCTTAGTGTCCTTTTTCTTTTGTAGAGAAGCAAAGTGTGTGTTGTAAATGGCTTGTCTAGTTTTTGTAAAGTCCAGCCACCAGGAAGTTTGTGTGGAAGGTTGGTTCTTTATGAGAGTATCCAATTTTGAGAGCTCATTCTTAATCTTTCCCTGTTTGCTGTAGAGGATGTTGATCAGGTGGTTCTGCAGTTTCTTTGAGAGTGTGTGGCACAAGCTGTCAGCATTGTCTGTGTGGTATATAGATTGTAATGGATTTTTTACCTTCAGTCCCTTTGGTATGATGTCCATCTGTTTGCATTTGGAGAGGAAGATGATGTCTGTCTGTATCTGTACGAGTTTTTTCATGAAGTTGACAGATTTCCACTCTCTACGGCTAAATTCAGTGCCTTGCATAATGACAGGTTTCAGAGTAGTAGTCGTGTTAGTCTGAATTCCCAAAAAGAAAAGGAGTACTTGTGGCACCTTAGAGACTAACAAATTTATTTGAGCATAAGCTTTCGTGAGCTACAGCTCAGTTCTTTGGATGCATTTGGTGGAAAATACAGTGGGGAGATTTATATACACACACAGAGAACATGAAACAATGGTTTTTATCATACACACTGTAAGGAGAGTGATCACTTAAGATGAGCCATCACCAGCAGCGGGGAGGGGCAGGGGGAAAGGAGGAAAACCTTTTATGGTGACAAGCAAGGTAGGCTATTTCCAGCAGTTCACAAGAACATCTGAGGAACAGTGGGGGGGTGGGGTGGGGGGAGAAATAACATGGGAAAAGTTTTACTTTGTGTAAAATAGTGTAGATTCTTGTACAGGGAAAGCTTCTTATATCTAGCATTGCCAAAACTTCCACCTGATATCGGAATCGCCCCCAACTAGTACTTTTCTTGTATTCTTACACTCAACTCCCACTTGTCTTTCAGCTACCTCCTTTTCCCAACCCCACTGGCCCATGGGGAACCCCTATTCAGATGGGTCAAAATTCACATCTGTTCAAAGGGTATTACAAGGCCTAACTACAACGTAAACCTTATTTTGACTATCAGGATTAGGCCATGCCATCCTGTTCCTGTCTATTCCCGTTCTCACTCCCTTGTGAAACAATTTGGCCAAAATGAGAGCTGAGCGCTAATCATGGAGGCTTTCCTTGCTCCATTTAACACATGACTGTTCCCCTGATAGAGGCTCACATCCCCATATGCTTCAGGCTCTGACCATATGTTTTAGAGGAAGCAGAGAGTGCTGATAACTGGATGGAATGATAGAAGTGAACTGTCAGCTTACAAGTGTGGAGCACTCAGACTCTACAAACAGGACTGTAGAGGAGTCAGAGATGGGGGAGAGAGGAATTAACCTGTTCAGAGAAGACAAGGAAGAAAGCGGGGGGAGCTGATGTAAATTGGGAAAAGCAAAAAGAAAGTCAACCTATCTTTACCCAATCTGAATAATCTCCTTCCAACAGTGTGCAAATCTGCTTGAAGCCTCTGGATGGAATTTGACAGCTCTGTATATCTGCCAAGACAGATGGAAAGCATCTGATGCAGAATTCTAAAGACTTTAACAAGCTGATTATTACTTATTAAAATTTATAAATAAAATGTAAGAACAAGCCCAGCTAATTATGAGTGCTACTAATTTAGGCTCTGATCCTGCAAAAGGTGGTGGACAGACCAGTGAATCCATACTCCCATCACCTGGAAGCAGTTAAACATTGATCACTCCAATATTTCAGTAGATAAGAGCCCTCAGACTCAGGACTGTTTGTTTCTGTGGGAACAGCTCTGTCTGGAGGGAACAAGCACCAAGTAATCTTTGGCTGAGTTTTGGACAGTTTCTCTCATTGAGATCCTGATGGATAGGGGAAGCACAGGGCAGCTACCTGTGAGCTACACCCGCACCACTCTTGGTTAGTAAAGTCAAGTGGAGAAGTATTGGATCCATTTTAACAAAGATACCTTGAAGGTAGGGTACCAGCTTTCCTCGGATTAATGCTCATAAAGCCAGTTCTCAGGCAAGCATATTGCCCTAAATTACCTGGGTAAGATTTAATAAGAAGATTGTAGTGAGGCAAATCTAGCAATATGAGGAGTACTCAGCTTTCTTAGCACCCTATCAGTCAGGGCTGGGAATGGTAGAGAGACGGTGATGGTAAAAAGGCCAGGTATCCATGCTGCTTATTTTAGATTTATTGGCTGCCTTTGGTGCCATTGACCACAAGGTTTTGTTCTTGACAGCCGAACCTGGGAGATGTGGATGGGATCACTCCAGTCTCTCTAATCCTTCCTTTCAGAGAGATCTCAGAGGAGAGTTGATGCTTACTTTGTCCTAGGTGAGTCTATTTTATAACAAATATATCAAAATATTAATTTTGGAATGTCTTTGTGCACCTTTGCCCTTTAATAAACTGAAAAGTTAATTAAGAAGAACAATGACTTTACCTTTTGTTAAAAAAGCCTACTTTGTCTTAATAAAGATCCCAAATTGTCTCAAATCCCAAATGATTGTCCAGAGATTTCCTTTTATCATTAGCACATACGACATTAACAATGGCTTCCATGTCCAGAAAAGCAACGCCTATTTTGTTTAGGTTTCAGAGTAGCAGACGTGTTAGTCTGTATTCGCAAAAAGAAAAGGAGTACTTGTGGCACCTTAAGGTGCCACAAGTACTCCTTTTATTTTGTTTAGATTATATTTGATGTATTTTTATAATGCAACATCTCTCTTCTCATTATTCTTTAGGGACCACAATCTGGCACTGGAGCTGCCATTGTACAAGCCAGGCACTGTACCTGCAAGCTGCTCTGCAACTCTTGAATGGGGACAGCCCCTCCAGCACAGACATGTGGGCCACGTTTTTCAAATGTGGGTGTGCAATTTAGGTAACTAAATCCACATTTAGTTATTGAAATAATTGTTGTGCTTTTCAGAGGTGCTGAGTGTCTGCAACCCCCACTGAACTCATTGGCAGTTGTGGGTTCTCAATCCAAGTCCCACTGAAGTCGGTGGGAGGCTTTCCATTGACTTCAATGGGATCTGGATCAGGCCCTAAATGAACCCTGAACTGTATGTGTATGGCAGACTGAAGAGGCTATTTACTATATGAACTTACTTAGGACATGTTTACGCTGTCCAACAGTTCAGACAAAGGGGCATGAATAGCAGTGTGCACCACAGTTCTGTGCTGTAATTCCCCTGTGCAGACATTGTGGACCTTTAAATTGGCACCGACAGCATCCACACCCAGGAGTTAAAGCGAAGCATTTTTGGGCACACTGCTCTCCATTCCCCCTTAGTCTGAACTGTGAGGCAGTGTAGACATTATGTGTTGGGGGGTGCATCCCACACTAGCCATGATAGGGCTAACGAAGTTACCTGGAATCACCCAAGAGAGGCAGGGCCAGGGTTAACTGACAATGAAACCCATCTGGGGAAGGGTTGGTCCAGCAATATAAAGCCAAGAGGTTGAAAGCAGGCAGTGGTCCTGTTGGACATTGTAAGCCCAGAAAGGGTGGACTAATTGGTGACCTGGCTGGAGGGCCAAGTTACCAGAAGAAAGATTATTGCAGTTAGAGCAATGAGCAGTAAAGGGGCATCCAAGGCAAAGAGCACTAATTCCCAGCCCTAAGGGGAGACATGAGCGGTGAGTGGCAACCCCGTTACACATGCCCTTAGATTTTTAATTTGAAGAGCTGCTAGGAGGAGGATCAAGATTTGCAAAAAGTGACTAGTGATATTGGTTGCCTCATTTTCAAGCGCCTATCTTGAGATAACTGAAAAGAGCCTAATTTAGGTAAAGCACTGAGCTCCAACTCTCTGGCCAAGATGGGGTTTTGGAATTTGTACACAGTACAGAAACCTTCTCTCTCTCTTAGCCTCCTGAGTGAAATTTGTTACTTCCTGTCTTTTAAGCCATATTTTCTTAGTTTTTATTTTTTTCTTTATAGGACTTTTATTTGTTTTGCAGATTAATATTATTTCTTCCTTGTATGCCCATCTGTCCACCCATCTGTTTATTTTAACTACATTTCCTTTCACCCTGTTGGCACTTGTATATCCTCACCCCGCCCCCCAGCATGAATTCTTCAAAAAGATTTATAAGATGGACCATAATAAATATCTTCCAAACAGTCTTAGAAAAGGTTTAGATTCCTGTATTTTTGTGATTCACTTGATATAAAAATATTTGGAATTTTTTAAAGTATAATGCCAACTCTATAACTCTTTTTAGGCTTATGGATGACATTTTCAAAAGGAGATTCAGTTAGACTTGTACTCTTAAATAACATAGGAACTTATAAGAATTCCACCCTGGTATCCTAGGGGGGAAAATCATAACTTTTTATTTAAAAGTCTGCCTTACTTTTTTTCATTAGATTCTTGGTAAATAAGAAATTAAGTCCTACCTAAAGTGCTACCGATGTATATAATTCAGACACGTTCATTGCCAGGCCAACAGCTTCTGTGACATCAAGGTGTGGTGTCAACATGTATGTAATGTATAGATTCCCAACTTTAGTAAGGTTCTTCATAAAGTGAGGGCCCAATGCTTAACTCCATAATTTGGCAAAACTCCAGGTGAAGTCAATCAGAATTTTGCTTTGGTAAAGAATAAAGAATTCAGCACACTATTTTTGTACAATAGTTGACAATGACTAAAAGGTTAATCAGCAATCAACAGTTGCTAACAATATTCAGCCCTTCAAGTTAGTCTGATGATTAAATGCTTCTATTTCATATTTCACTGGGGAAGCGTGTAGTCACAACTCAACAGCCTATTGATTTTGGTGTTTGAGAAGCTTAGAGGCAGACTGTATTTTGATTGGGTCGCTCAATCTCTCGTTAACAGGCCAAATTCTGCTCTCATTTACTGTGAACTGAGTGAGTTTCCCTGAGTGTAACACAATAGAATTTGGCTCAGTAATTGTTGTTCTTCTGATTTACCTCTACACTCCTGACTACCGTAATTGTTGTTCTTCTGATTTACCTCTACACTCCTGACTACCGTAAATTCAAATGTTAACATTTTGCTAGTACATGGATCACAGTTAAAGCTGTGATGGAAAAAAGTTTCTTATGTAAAGTAAAACAGGCACATTTTGACTTTTTCACTAAAAGTTGATCAAAAGTGATAGTTGGCTCAATGTATAGCTTTTCTGTAAATATAAAGGGATAAAATTTCTCTTTAATGCATGGGGATAACTGAGGGCAGAATTTGTCCTCAGAAAAGCTATTTATAAAACTTCCACATAAGCAATGTAAATAATGTTTTCAAAAGCAACTTTTTCCCCCCGTAAGAGAGCATATAACTTTTGCATTACAGTGAAATGAGGCATAAAAATTAAAGAAGTTGGTGTATGGAGTGTAATTTCTTTTCTCCCATTTCAGTAAGTTAATTTTGTCTCTTCTTTTGATAATTATTAGAATAATGGAGTGCAACGGCTACCTTCCTAATTCTTGCCTCCTGCTCAGAGTGAAGAGTTGTTATAAACACAGTTGAATTATGCTTCTCCATTTACAACAGTGCTTAGGTTTCTCTAATTCTATTACTTGCCTCAATTTATACTTTTATATTTAAATGAGATTATATTATTTATTAAGAGATGGGACAGAGCCTCAAAATTTGGATCCAGATTTTGAATGTTCTGAAATCTAATTTGGACTCAGAGTTTTGGTATAAGATGATGAAGGAAACCATGCAATGTAGGTAAGAATCCAAAATTTTAAGATTTGGTTGTTCAGACCCACTAAAAGTGAAAAAATATCTACATATTTTCTTGAGGATGGATTCATTATTAAAGCTTCACTATTATACAAAATATTGCACTGGGAAATGTTTGTGAAATTTCATAGCATTTTTTGGTTTTACCATTCAATAAAAAGTTTGAAGTAAAATAAGTACTTTTGCTCAACTGTGTATATTTTAATCTGAAATATTCCCAGCACATATAAGAAATGGATACAGATTTGTGCTATGAATTACTGTAAGTGATTATTTCATTAACTTTTGTATCTGTCATTATTTTGGCAAGTTTCTAAGCATGGTTACAAATTTTTACCAAAGAAGCACAAACTATTAAACTCAACAAAGAGAAGGTTAAGGGGTGACTTAATTACACTTTATAAGTACCTACATGGGAAACAAATATTTAATAATGGGCTCTTCAGTCTAGCAAAGAAAGGTATAAGATGATCCAATGTCTGGAAGTTGAAGCTAGATAAATTCAGACTGGAAATAAGGCATACATTTTTAATGGTGACATTAATTAATCATTGGAACAATTTACCAAGGGTCATAGTAGATTCTCCATCACTGAAAATTTTTAAATCAAGATTAGCTATTTTTCTAAAATATGTGCTTTAGGAATTCTTTGGGGGGGGGGAGTTTTATGGCCGGTGTGATACAGGAAGCCACACTAGATGATCACAGTGGTCCCTTATAGCCTTGGAATCTATGGATCTACTACACTATGTATACCCAAGTCAGATCTTTTGCTTCTGGTGACATATCCTAGCATATCCCAGGATTCCTAGTACCCTCACTGGCAGTAGTCACTCTAAACCTTTGTTCAAGGTGTATTGTGAGAAAATTTGACAACAATCAAGTTGTCTTAGCCCATAAACACATGCAGCTGGGACATTTCTAGGGCATATGCTCCCAGCAACTGGACTCAGCAACATGGATACAGTACCAGTGGAACAACTTGTACAGCTCACACTTTCAGTCCTATTTCAGGAGACAGACTGAGCATCCCTGAGGTGCTGGTGGGAGTTCTCAGTGGTTTTTACCCTACTGAAGGCACCTCTTGGAGGATGGTATAGACTTGGCAGATGCCACCCTGTTGATGTGGCTTGTACCTGTTGCCATAAACACAGATTATCCAGATGTAGACTGGTGCTTGTGGGTGAGGGCCATGAGCACAGACCAATGGGGATCACATCATCATGCAGACCTGAACGAGCAGCAGTTGCTCTAGAAATTTTTCATGAGGAAGCCAATGTCCCTGGAGCTTTGTGAGCAGCTTGCCTTGACCCTCCAGTGTCAAGACACATATGTAAGATGGTCATGCTGGTCCAGATGTGGGTGCTACCACCATCTGGAAGCTGGCTACCCTGGACTGCTACAGGTCAGTGGCTAACCAGTTTGGTGTTGGCAAGTCCACTGTTGGTCTGCAGTGGTGGTGGTTTGTGAGGTGATCTGGATTGTGATTTACCCAAAGGTGGTGGGCATAAACAGTGTCCCTGAAATAATTGCTGGTTATGAGAAAATGGGCTTCCCAAACTATGCTGAGGCCATTGATGGGACTTAGGTTCCCATAGTTTGCCCACTGCAAGGAGTACATGAGTACATAAACAACAAAGAGTACCACTCCATTGTTATGCAGGCCGTACAACAGGGGCAGATTCAAAATAATGTGGGATGCCAGGTTTTCTGGAGATCAGGACTTTATCTTCAGGTATGAGCAGGGACATTATTTCCATCAAATTGCAGTGTTATAAATGGAGTCACTCTCCCCACTGTTGTTCTAAGGGACCCCGCATACTTTCTGTTGCCAGGGCTTATGAAATTGTACCCTGATTTCAGAGAGCCTGACAAAAGAATGTTCAACTGCACACTCAGTAGTGGTAGGTTGGTGGTAGAATATTCATTTGGCAGATTGAAATCCCGATGGTGTAAAGAACCGTTTGGATGCCAGTGTCATTGATGCCGTCTGCATTATTTGTGCCATGCACAGCAGACATGTCTGCAAGAACAATTTTGCCATTTTGACTCAAGACGTTGCTGGACTTCTAGACAGATACACAGCCAGAAAGTGTACTGGGGGAAGGATCCATACTTGCAACAAAAATCAGAGCTACTTTGTGTGCCCATATGAGTTTCCATGGACATATGGGTGAGGGGGAATAAAATAATGTATATGTATGTGCATAGAAATATGAACGAATAGGGAATGAAATATTATTTATATTATGCACTTTGTATATTCCGGTCCTGTACCTCATGAAACAATTTATCATTCAGTACAATGGTATGTTGGAACATTTTTATTCAGTTTGTAATAACTGGACATGTACTTAAACTATGTGTATAAGTGTCTGATGTTTTGAAGTGAATGGACCTTTTTATGCATGTTATTTAAACTTGTTACGTACTTCAAGGCCCAGTTTATGGATTACTGTGATGAAGTTCCTCCAAAGTAAATGTAAGAAACAGTGGTAATGACAACTTGTGGAATGCTTTATTTACAAACAATCATGCAATGTTAAAAATCTGAGAGGCCAATCAGCTGCCAGGAAAACTTACAACACAACAAACAAAAACAGTGCAAAACTCAGGGAACAATGGATATGAGGAAATGAAATGCACAAGGGTGAAAAACACTGAAACTCTGTGCCATGCAATAACTAACTCTTTCTGGGTATCCGCTGTATCTGCATTCTCCTTGGCCCTTCTAACTCATTTTGCGCACAGGCTGCTGCTTCTGTGGAGTGGAGGACTGCAGGGGGTACATGTGGTGATTACAATCATTGTTCATTGCTTCAGACATAGACCACCCTACTCCAATTTTGCCCAAAGAGTGCATGGTAGAATGAAGGAGACTCAGGGCATGGGGCCAGAGCAGAATATGAAGCTGGAGCTGGCTCCTGCAGTTTTGTTGCAGTGAGTGCAAGCATCCTCTTAAACAATTCTTTCTGCTGCACTCAATTTTCCTCTTTCAACTTGCATTCCTGCTCCAAAAAATGCACTGCTGATCTCTTCATGCTGTCCAGCCTCTCTCTCTCTCTTTCCATCTGTCTTGCATTTCTCTCTCTGGTATTCCAGCTGCTGGTTGGTCTTCTGTAGGATTTCACCCATTAATTCACTTGGCCTCACTTCCCCCTTGACCACTGCATCACAGTTTATCCCCCCGGCTTCTGGTTGCCTTTGTGTGCCCAGCGGAGGTGAAAGGCCTGCCAAGGCAAAAGAAAGAACACATTTTCTGAGCATGAAAAAGCCATTACATTGCATCTGCTGCACAGGCCAGGGCTGCAGCAACTCAAGGTCAACAGATGCCACCTTTTATCATTGGGTTTTATTTTTTTCCGCACCACAAACATTTCTTGCCACAGACAGTCCTGTGAACTCTAATCATCAGTCGTCATGATAAAATGCACTTTCCAAATTCATTTTAAATTATGGATAAATCCCCATCATTTTCCCCTGGGGTTGTGTGGGGTGGGTTCCACTCTCTATGTTCTAGTACCTATGCGTTGACTGTCATTTTAGGCAGGACAATTACTGGAGAACGTTATAGTTTTGGAGATTCTGACTGACAGTGGGACCTTCTGTTCCAAGCCACTGGAAGCCATCCATTAATCTATGCTAAAGAGCTTGTTAAGCATTTGATAACTACCAGCACATCTTTGACTGGAGGGGGGCTTGTGAGCTACCGAGGCGGAACTAATAAGTATGCCCTGCCCTGAAATTTAACCAACCACCTGAATGCCCTTCTTGGTGAGAGGTACACAAATAGAATTAGCCAGGTGTAAATTAAAACCTGTGGGTAAAATCAACATGGTGCTGCTTTGGATTGGAGACCTATTTCAGCCTTCTTGAAAGCATTTTGCCTTCATTCATTTCCATGGACTGCATACAAACTCTGGGGACACTTTGTGCTCAAAACATGGGACCTGTGGACAACATATACCCACATCCCCCTGTTTGGAGTACTCTGACAGGAGGCTTGGGATTGGGCCTGTTCATACAGTGTGGCATGCTAGCAGTGAAGGCAATGTAAGGCTCTGTTTTTATTACCTCAATGATCTTTGTAATAATCTAGTCAAAATTTCATGGGAACTGCTTGTTTAACTTCTCTGTATCCATTTTGAATTCCATGTGGTGGGGGTGGGGAAAAGGGTGGCAGAGCACTGATGTTAGTTCTGCCATTAATGGAAATACACTATAACTGCTGGGTTATAGTAACAATTTCATTGGGTCATAAGCGGGAAATCCATCCCATTCATATATTAACAACAAATGAGGATGCAGAAACATAGTGGGCCATGGATCAGGCTCTGGTGCTACTTTTGCCTCATCTGCTTCTGTGGGGTGCTCCCCAGTGCCACTCTCAAATAGCTCTTCTGAGTAGGGTAGCAGCATGTGCTGTAGCCTTCTCAGGGACCATCATAGGTGTCGGAACTAGGGTGTGGGCAGTTGGGCAGAATGGTTAGAAACAGGAGCCTGGAACCAGAGTTGGGTCAGAGTCAGGCACCAAACCAAGGGTTGGAGACCGGAATAGGGCATAGACACATGGACCTGGAGCGAGGCTGGAAACCAGGCACTGGGAACAGTCAGGGGTCTGGGATAAGGCGGGTAGGAACAGGCGTGAAGACAAGGCTCAGGAGTCAGGCATTTAAGCAGGGTCTATAGAAGCAGCCAGCCAAGGATTCCTCTGATTGCTCAGACCACTTCCTGTGCCTCTTTCTGGTTTAAGTACAGCTTCCCAGCCAGCCGGTGGGGCTGGACATCTCCCACAATCAGGAGCTTCTTGGGTGGGGCCATTTGTGAGCTAGAGCTTTACTGGCTTCCTTCTCCAGTTATTCAGGTGAGCTTCTGGGTAGTGGCTGTAGTCTGAGCACAGCCTGAGGACCCATGGGCTTAGGTGCAAGGCCCATGAGCCTTCACAATGAGAACCATTTCCTCTAGTGGCTGCTGACTATCTTTCCGAGCTTCTTGTGACTTAGGTTTTATAAGGGATACCATCTTTCCTTAGCAAGTTCTCATGCACCTCTACAGGCTCAGAACTTGGTCAAATTGCTCATAGAAGAGGCAGATAAAAGGCAAGTTTCCCATGGGTGCCATTACTATCCCTGACCTTGCGGTGATTCATTTTAAGCCTCTTGACTTGCTCTCTGCTCTCTGTGGCGGAGCCTCAAGCTTCAGTGTGATTTGTTTGTAGACATGTGATCATTTCTTGCCCTCTTACTGAAGTCCAATGTTTTGTTTGCCTTGCACCAGAGATTTAGCAGAATTTGGTTGTGTTCCTCTGGCCAAGTAGCAGTGGCGTAGCATAGGGCTTCTTCCTATCGGTGGGCATGGCTAATGAAGGAGACTGCTAAATGTGTTTCCAACTGAGAGGTCTGCTGGAGTTCAGCAGTGTTGTTTTATGGCCAAACTGCTTGCATGGGTCTAAACCATCTTCATTCAGCTGAGCAGCTGCATTTGAATCATGAGGGCTTACTTCCATTTCTTGGGTATTGAGTGGGAAGTTTTGGGGTAGAAGGACCAAGAAACACAAAGCTGAGGGACTGTGGGATAATGTTGGTGGACTCTCTGGATATGAGTCTGGGGACGCAGGTTTAAGCCACATACACACGGCAAAATGACAGGGCCTGAACCAGAGTCTCATCGGGACTCCAGCTCAGACCTCCAGCCTCCCCCAGCCTCAGTTGTGTTCTAGGATCTGGGTCCTGAGGGCTTGCTGACCTGAGGCAGAAAGATTTGTGAGAGGATGATAGGGGGTTTGGGCTCAAACCTGAGCCCGGGTTTACAATGCAGTGTTGACATACCCTGAGTGGGCACTTTCTACCCTAAATGGTGCTTTTCCCCATGTGCATAGGTGGCGAGTTATATGGGCCTGTGGTACCCATGCTCCACCAATATTTAGGAACATGGGCCCGGCTCCAGCAATGTTTGGGCTTAGTGCACTTTGTGGGATCCCGCACGTCAGCGGGATGCTGGGTCCAGGGCGGCCTGGAGGGTTAGCGGGGAGCCTGGTGCTAGCAGCAAGAGACATGACCCAGCCCAAGCCTGCTCCGCCCATCCCCCAGCATCGCTTGGGGGAGGGGGCGGAAGCCAGAAAGAGGTGGGGCAGGGGCTTGGGGGAAGGGGTGGAATGGGGGTGGGGAAGGGGCAGAGCAGGGTCCAGGTCACTTACTGCTGCAGGCGCCAGGACACCCATTAACTCCCCAGGCTGCCCTGGACCTAGAGCCGTCCCGTCCATAGGATGGACAGGGGAACTGCCCCAGGCCCCATACTTTCGCGGGGGTGGGTGGGGAGGCTGTGCTTCAGCAGGATGCAGGGTCCAGGGCAGCCTCGGAGGTTAGTGGGGGGCCTGGTGCCGGCAGCAGCAAGTGACCCAGCCCAGCCTGGCCCTGCTCTGCCCCATCCCCGCCCACATTTCATCCCTTCACCCAAGCCCCTGCCCCACCTCTTTCCGGCTTCCACCCCATCTCCTGAGTGACGCTGGGGGCTGGGCGGAGCAGGCTTGGGCCAGGTCGCGTTGCTTATTGCTGCCAGCACCAGGCCTCCCACTAATCCTCCAGGCACCCTGGACCCGTGCCCCAAAGTGCAGGGCCCAGGGCGGTTGTCCCAGTGCGTCCTATGGACAGGATGGCTCTGCTTGAATCCATTCTGGGCACCACCAAAAATTATATACAGCTGGCACCCGTGCCCATGTGTGAGACTATTGAGAAGCCCTCACAGAACCAGTACAGTTCAGACAAGCTCCATGAGAAGAGTATACAGGTTAAATTCAACATGATAACAGAAATGAGGGGCATACGAAAAAGAGAAGTTGGACAGGGAGAGAAAGGACATAAATGTCAAGATCACACATCTACTAAGCTTAATAAGGCATGTGGTCAGCCCTTAAGAGGCCATGTATTGGGAGGGAGAGCTAGAATATTAGTCCTTTCACTTGGGAGAGTGAGAGCAGGGTGGGGTGGGGAGCAGGCAGATATATGGCTCTGCTGCTCACTCGTGAACGGCTGGCTAGCTACACAGTGGGGAGTATGTAACACTCTTCAATGGGGTGTAGTGAATTGTGAAAGAATCTTAGGAAGCGTTCCGCCTTTCTGGGCAGAATGTCTCTAGCATTCCCTGGGGGGCAGTATGGCTACGCTTCATCCCCAATGCAGGGCTGTGTCTAAATGCCACAATTTAGACTTTTCTGTTTGTTGAGTATTATATGCCTGTGAATATTTACAGCAAGGTCTAGTAGTGATGGAAAATAAAATATATAAGTTGTTACATAGTGTAGAGAGATGTGCATTTTTCAGTCTAACCAAGGGAACAGATTTATCTTTTTTTGTAAAAAAGAAAAGGAGTACTTGTGGCACCTTAGAGACTAACAAATTTATTTAGTCTCTAAGGTGCCACAAGTACTCCTTTTCTTTTTTGCGAATATAGACTAACACGGTTGCTACTCTGAAATCTTTTTTTGTGTCAGTTGTGGACAGATGTAAGTCTTTCATGTACACTTTGTTTCTCCAAAATTTTCAGTAGACTTTGAATTGTATATATTCAGTAGTAAGCAAATACCATTTTCTTAGATAACAGTCAGTAGAAGTGAGAAGTGATTTCCCCTCCTCCTCCTTTTTTTAAAGGGGAAAACAAAAAAGCTGGAGTTCAACAGTTTTTGTTTTATGTGCAGACTGCTTGCACGGATCTAAAACTTCATTCAGTTTCTAAAATTGAAAGGCATGATCCAGAAAACATGAAAGACAGCACATTGTGAAGGACAAAATGGAAAATTAATCTGAAACAATTGAAATCTCTCCTCATGAGAGACCCTTGAGGACTCTGCCAACACCCGTAGATTGATGTGTATCAGCATGTTGTGTAATTGGCCTCTAGTTTAATAACTATAGTCACATTCACAAAGATGATTCTGTTTCCTCTTTTCAGTTAAAAACTCTGGTATTTAAATTTTATTGACATCACTCATGTTAAATTTTCTACAATCTCTGGCCTAAATCATAGTCTCATTTAACAACTGTTAATTGTGGAGTTCTGTTTTTACACAATTAAAAGTGCATAAAATCTATTTTGGAACGGGCGTCAGTCCAGAAATATGCTTTATTTTGTTATTTTCTGTTCCCTCAGGGGATGTCTTCACAAAATGGCAAAGCCCAAAGACTTCCTGAAGGCTAATCCTTTTCTGGGTCATATGATTCTTTTCAGATTCCATCTCAAGAGAGCTTTCTGATAACAATAGGTTCTGCTGTCTGTGAACTGGAGAAAATCCTGTTGCTTCAGTGTTAACAATGAGTGGAATTTTAGTGCAGTAGGGCTGTTTGCTTAATACAATGGACGTTGGTACAGACTGGATTTACAAGTGTCAAGTAAACAGTGTGGGAAAATCTATGTCATTGCAACTGAGTCAATAAGGTTCTGAATGCATGAATGCTGACTTAACTGTAACTACAATAACTATCTGGTCAACTTCAATAATGCATCAAAGAGAATCGCCTTGAAAAATATCTTACTGAGAAAGGGTTAAACATAGAAAACAGGCCTCTGACAACTAAGAGATGAACAAAGTAGGCATTCAATGACACATTAGAAATCCCACACAATGTGCAAGCAGAACTGCTTTGTTGCAGACTCAAATACAAGTCTGTTACACAGTAACTGAATAGTGAGCTAATGATCAAAGATGACATTTTAGTCCTTAAAGTAATTACTTAAATTAATCATGAAGTGTAAAACAAACAGTGATTAGATCACAAAGAGATGCCTGGTTTATCTTCATTTATGTATATATTTTTTACGTTTTAGTACATTGGGCTAACAGTCCCCAAATCAATATTTTAGTTTAGTTGAATCAAACAAGTTTGAGTATACTAACAAGACATAGGACCTTCAGCTTCCTATTCAGGTTTGGACTGAGGAAATAAATGTGATTTAACCCTTACAGGTGTCAGGACTGTCGGTGTACATAAAATGAGTATTTGTCTTTCATCCAGTGAGGACATAAATATCAATGAAATTATAGATGATAGAAAACACTTATTACATCATCCAGTCATCTCACATCCAGTGCAGGAGTATTCCCTGCAGTACGTTTGCTAGTGCTTTATCTAGTTTAGGTTTTAAAGTTTCCTAAATGTTGGGGCGTTCACTACTTCCCTAGGGAGACTGTTCAGAATAATTATATATCTCATTATCAGGAAGTTTTCCTAATATTCAGCCCATATAGTCCTTTTCTTAAAAAAAAGATTTCTCTTTAATCCTAGTTGAACTGTAAGCTAGGGTTGCCAGGTATCCAATTTTCAGCTGCAACACGCGGTTGAAAAGGGACCCTGGCGGCTTCAATCAGTACCACTGACCAGGCCATTAAAAATCCGGTTGGCAGTGCAGCGGGGCTAAGGCAGGCTCCCTGAGTGCAGCAGCTCCACATGGCTCCCAGAAGCAATGGCTTGTCCTCCCTCCGGCTTCTAGGCGTAGGGGCAGCTAGGGGCCTCTGCACTCTGCCACTGCCCTAAGCGCCAGCTCTGCAGCTCCCATTGGCTGTGGAGGTGGCGCCTGCATACAGGGAAGTGTGTAGAGCCTCCTGGCTGCACCTCTGCATAGGAGCCGGAGGTAGGACATGCCATTGCTTCTGGGAGCTGCCTGAGATAAGTGCTGCCTGGAGCCTGCCCCCCTGACTCACTCCTATGCCCCAACCTCCTGCCCCAGCCCTGGTTGCCCTCCAAACCCCTCGGTCCCAGCCCAGAGCACCCTCCTACACCCCAAGCCCCTCATTCCAAGCCCCACCCCAGAGTCTCTGGGACTCCCAGCCAGAGCCTTCACACCCCCACAGCCTAATCACCTGCCCTAGCCTGGAGGCGCTTCCACCCCCACTCCAAACTCTGAACCCCTCATCCCCAGCCTGAAGCCTCCTCCTGCACCCCAAATCCCTCATGCCTGCACCCCCAGCCAGAGCCCACAACCCCAGCCAGAGCCCTCGCCCCCCTGCACCTCAGCCTGGAGCCCCCTCCTGCACTGTGAACCACTCATTTATGGCCACACCCAAGAACCCACACCCCCAGCCCAGAGCCTGTACCCTCTACCACACTCCAATCCCCTGCCTTAGCCCAGAGCCCCCTGGCATACTCTGAACCCCTCAGCTCCACCCCCAGCCTGGAGCCCCCTCCTGCACCTCAAATCCCTCATCCCTGGCCCCACCTCAGAGCCTGCACCCCCAGCTGGAGGCTTCACCCCCTCCCGCATCCCAACCCACTGCCTCAGCCCGGAGCCCCCTCCTGCACCCTGAACTCCTCATTTCTGACCCCCCACCCCAGAGCCCGCACCCCAGCCAGAGCCCTCACCCCATCTCAGCCCTGTGAAAATGAGTGAGTGAAGGTTGGGAGAGCGAGTGACAGAGGAAGTGGGGATGGAGTGAGCAGGGATGGGGCCTCAGAGAAGGGGCAGGGCTTCGGAGGAGGGGTGGGACAGGGGGCTGGGCAAGGGTGATCAGTTTTGTGTGAGCAGAAAGTTGGAAACCCTACTTTAAGGGTAAGTTTATACTGCACTAAAAGACTAGGGCCATAGCTGTGGCTGGCCTGGGTCAGCTGACTCAGGCTCATAGTGCTTGGGCTATGCAGCTATAAAACTGCAGGGTAGATGTCCAGGCTGCAGCCTGGGCTCTGAGATTCCATAAGAGGGGAGAGTCTCAAAGCCTGGGGCTCCAGCCCTAGCCCAAATGTCTATACAACTACTTTCAGCACCGTAGCCTGAGCCCTGCATGCCCAAGTCAGCTGACCCAGGCTCTGAGACTCAGTGCCACAGGTTTTTATTGCAGTGTAGACAAACCCTTATTTTTTTCTTTCTCTTCTTGCACAGACAGGTACCAACTGGGACTGGGATCTTGTTGGGCTAGGTGCTGTGTAGGATAGTCCTTGTCCCAAAGTGTTTACAATATAAAAATATGAAACTGATAGGAATTATTACCGCAGTTTACAGAAGATGAACTGAGTCATAGAGAGACTAAGTAGCATTGGTCCTAGCTACCTGAGATCGCCTTTGCCTCCACCCCCATGACTTCCCTCCACTGGAACCACCACACTGTTGATCCAGATGGGGAAACTCATGCGTGCAGGAAACAGAACATTTACAGGAGCTGGACATAGAGTGTGGAATGACCATGGACCTCACTACTTTTGTAACTGAATGAAAAAACTCATGTTTTTGACTCAGCTTTCTCTCAATCATTTATTCACACACATATACAGACAGACACCCAATACACTGTCTCTAACTCACACACGCACACATCAACCAACCAAAAACTTTTAAACTACTCAAACCATTTTTCCTACCAGCTAGGATGGATGAAAGAGAGTGTGTTATTTCTTTTTTCTGTTTCAAAATACTTGGGAGGTGCTCAGGTATTATGGTGATTAGGGGCATATAAGTACCTAGCTAGAAAGAGAGAAATAGATAACTTCTCTGTAGCACTAGGGGGAAGGGGGAATGATTTTGTAGGGTGATGATTTTTGTGTGTGTTTGTAGGTCAGACTAGGTAGACTCAGGATTCTTTTATCTTTTGGTATATTGTTTGCTGTGTCTAACTCCTAGGTTTTTGTCTTTATCAAATAAAGTGGATACGTTTAGAGCCAGATTGTATCTTTGAGGCACAGACTTGTCCTGAAGCAGTGTGGTGTTTCATCACCCCATAGGGATTTCTGAGAAGCATTGTACCTCAGGAAGCACTATCCCTCTTCAAGCTCCTGGTGTGCAGGGCAGTGTGCAAGCTGTTCTCCTCCTCTGTTCTCCTCTCTGCAGCCAGCTAGCTATGTGGATGCTAAGGCCATGGCCCAGTCTACTTCTTGCTGCTTTTTGCCCCTTTTGAGGTGATTTTCGTGGCACAGAGGGAGCCATCCCTGAGTTTCCACAAGTTTGTAAAGAGTGCAAATGAGAAGGCTGTTCGTATCCTACCTTGTTGTTTGTCCCTCATTACTCATCACCATCTCCTCAGTCACCCAGGGAAGAGACAGGGATGAAATGGCCACCTGTAAATTAAGGACCACTATAGATGGATTCTTTTTAAAAATATATAATAGGATTTTGCAGCAAGTCTCATTGTGCATGGCATCATGGGCTGTCCCTTGCCCTTCCTGCTTAGCTTGTGTTGCAAGCAATTGACTAGCCCTATATTTGGCAGAATATGAAACTGGGTAAAAGCCTGAGGTGGTTTTTTGTTTGTTTGTTTGTTTTTTACACTCACCCTAGAGTTCCAATAGCCAGGAATGGAATCAGATTCCTAATAACACCACTGACTATGATGATAAAAGTTAAAAGTAGTTTGGTTACCAACTAAGCCAGCGGCTGCTGTAAGTATTTTAAAGTGTTATTGCAGTGCCAGAGTTGAGTCCAAGGTATTCACTGTATGAGACCTATCAACATTTCAGCATCTTTACTATGATATAGTAAGTCTTCACTTATCCCTCCTGACAAAGGTGAAATATATTGTTGTTGAACTAAGCTGGATAGAAGAATCTTAAGAAGAGCTGACTGAGGCAAACCTCTTCTCTTTTCAGTTTATGGTAAGATGAATAGCATCCAGAGAGAGAGAGAGAGAGAGAGAGAGAGATCCTCTGATGTTAAGGATTATACTTTGTGTGTATAGTGCATGCACATATAAATATATTAAAAGCAACCTCTTTATACCTCAGAGAGGGGAAGGCAGCAATCAGCAATTCAGGGAAGATTAAAGTAAACAACAGATAACCCCCAAGAGAACCTGACAAACATATATTTTCCTGCTCAGCTGCCTTCTGCCCAACTCCCCCAGAATTGGCCAGGAGAGCATATTTTATTAAAAACATTTTTGTTTGTCTGTTTAATACTGAATCTGCCAGCCAACCAATTGAGAATTAAAAAGCTAATCATATTTTCTGTGCATGCCAAAGATACAAGGCAGACATGGAGAAAGAAATCAAGCTTTTGTGGGCCTGGTTCTCCATTCTGTGACAGACACGGGCATAAGTGAATGAAGAATTTAGCCCAATAGGCTTTTCCAGTTTCCCTTTTTTCCATTAGAGGAAATCTAATTTTGTTTGCCCTTTCTGTGGAATATTTGTTTGGAATACCCATTTCTACTCACAAAAAGTAACAAAGAGCTCCTACTTCAGAATGTTTAAGAATATTTATTTAAAATTATTAGTATTATTATTAATCCTGTAAACTGCTCAGTCTCTTTAGATCTGTGATACAGTATTAAATGCATCTCATTTTCACTAGGTTCTACAGGGGCACATCATACTACATAACACAGTTCAATCTCATTGACCCATTGAATCATGATGTACACACTACAGCTAGTATAATAAATTATATGGAGTTGCCATAATGGCATGATATACCTTTCCTTTTTGGTGGCAATTGGGTCTAAAATTCGTTTGCCCTGGAGTACAGAATAGCACATTTGAATTTCTGTACCCTTGAGGGGGTTACATTTGTATTTTTGCTCAATAAAGTGTTCAAGGGTAAAAGCGAAAGCTTGCCCATAGGCCCTCACTCTCCTTAGCTGAAAAATAGACAGGTCAAAACATAGATCATATAGGCCAATGCTTCTCCAAAAAACATATGATGAGGCCGTATATCATCATTCCTCCCCTCCCCCACTCCAAGCCCTTAGGGTTGACTGGAGCCTAAATTGTTCTCTTGATCTAAAACAAAATAACATTCCACCAGTCCTATCTAGTTTTTAGAAGATGCACAAAGTTCCCTAGTGTGACCTCCTGTATGATCTGTATGATTCGTGTGTATTTTCAGGGCTGTACTTTAGACCCATAAAGACTCCCTATGGAAGAAGAGTTTGGATTTTTATATGACAGGGAAGGTAGTCTAAAATATCCCTAGTCAGACAGAACTTCAGGAAGTTTTCATATCTAGAAGGCCTGCTGCACCTTGCATAGTTTTTTGACTTGGTAGAGGAGAATAAAATTCCTTTTTTACTCTGTGTTCTGCTTATACAGTTGTTGCTAAGCCCTTATCCAAACCCCTCTACATAGCGATGATGTTCATGCCAAGAGAGCAGTGCTTAAAGGCACATAAATACTTGACTAAATGGAAGAAATATGAGTAAAGAATCTGATTTTGTGCATGCATGTGTGTATGTTTGCGTGTGCTCCTCAGAGCTTTTAAAACAATATTTATACATCCATTTTATCTCAATTTTTTCATATTTCACTTTATTGGTCTATTAGGGAAAGATTTTCTTCTAAGCTTCTGGCCCATACAGATCCCATATCTAAATATTAAACACACTTTTTCAAATATCAGAAAAAGATTCAGGTGCAGCTCAAATATTCATATATATTTCAGATTATTTTCCTTTTTTCAAGCATCTTTGCATTTCCAAGCTATGGTTAGGAAAGGAAACAAAAGTATTGAAATGCCCCACAAGAGGTTGTTTTTTTCAGGTTTTCTGGACTGACCTGAAGCAGAAAATAGAAGAAGCCTGTTCCTCTGGCATTTTTATTCAACAAACTCATGTTCAGATATGTATCCATAGTGTTGGGTATTCATCCAAACTGAATATTTCCATTGTTATTATTTATTACTTATATTACTCTTGAACCCAGAGATCCTAATCAGGATTCAGATCCCATTGGGGAAAGCTTACTACAAAGACAACAATTTATCCAGGACTTCCCCAAGATTTACCTACTGCAAAAATAGATGTGCTTTTACATAACAATAGCTAACTTGAGATAGCTCTTTTAATATAAAATCCTAGTGCAGACAAAATACAGGTAATATAATGAATGCCAATCAACATAGGTTTACAGAAAATAGATTCTGTCAAACTAAATTGATCTGTTTTTGAGGTTACAAGTTTGGTTGATAAAGGTAATTGTTGATGTAATATACTTAGACTTCTGGAAGGCGTTTGACTTGGTACTGCAGACATTTTGATTAAAAAATAAACCCCCACAAAGATATAAAGTTAACATGGCACATATTAAATGGATTAAAAGCTATCTGATAATCTCAAAATGTAGTCGTAAAAGAGTTTATCATCAAAAAGATGTGTTTAGTGGTGTCATGCAGGGATCGGTTCTTGGCTCTGTTGTTTATCATTTTTATTAATAATCTGGAAGAAAACATAAAATAAACACTGATAAAGTTTACAGATGGTAAAAAAATTGGGGAGGAGTTAAATAATTAAGAGGACAGTTTACTGCTACAGAGCAATTTGGATCTCTTGGTAAACTGGCTGCAAGCAAACAATATGTGCTTTAATAAGTTTAAATGTAAATGTATATATCTAGGAATAAAGAACATAGAGGCCATCATACAGGATAAATACAGAAATACAGAATAAAGGGCATAATACAGGATGAGGGAATCTATCCTGGGAAGCAGTAATTCTTAAAAAGATGTGGGGGTCATGGTGGATAGTCAGCTGAACAGAAGTTCCCAGTGTGACGCTGTGGCCAAAAAAGCTGATGCAATCCTTGATACATAAACAGGGTAATCTTGAGTAGGGGTAGAGAGGTTATTTTACCTTTGTATATGGCACTGTTATGACTGCTGCTGGAATACTGTGGCCAGTTCTGGTGTCCACAATTCAGGAACTGGAATTAATTTGCAAACTGGATACAATTAACTTAGGCTTGAATAGAGACTGGGAGTGGATGGATCATTACACAAATTAAAACTATTTCCCCATGTTATTTCTCCCCCTCACCCCACCCCCCACTGTTCCTCAGATGTTCTTGTTAACTGCTGGAAATGGTCCACCTTGATTATCACCACAAAAGGTTTTCCTCCTCCCCCCCTTCCTGCTGGTAATAGCTCATCTTAAGTGATCACTCTCCTTACAGTGTGTATGATAAAACCCATTGTTTCATGTTCTCTGTGTGTGTATATAAATCTCCCCACTGTATTTTCCACTGAATGCATCTGATGAAGTGAGCTGTAGCTCACGAAAGCTTATGCTCAAATAAATTTGTTAGTCTCTAAGGTGCCACAAGTACTCCTTTTCTTTTTGCAATTCAGGAAGAATGCTGATAAATTGGAGATGGTTCAGAGAAGAGCCATGAGAATGATTACCGGATTAAAAACTTGCCTTAAAGTGATACTCAAGGAGCTGAATCTATTTAACTTTACAAAAAGAAAGGTAAGGGATTAATGGATTACAGCCTGTAAGCATCTATATGGGGAACAAATATTTAGTAATATTCACCTCAGTCTAGTAGAGAAAGGTATAACATGATCCAAAGTCTAGTTGGGAGCTGAAGCTAGACAAATGCATATTGGAAATATAGCATCTATTTTTAACAGTAAGCCTGTAACAGCCTACCAAGGGTTGTGATGAATTCTCCATCACTGACAATTTTTAAATCAAGATTAGATGTTTTTCTAAAAGATATGCTCTAGCAATTATTTTTGGGAAGTTCTCTGGCTTGTGTTATACATGATGATCACAATGGTTCCTTCTAGCCTTGGAATACATGAGTCTATGAAGGCTGTCTTTATCTGAATGTAGATACTTGAGATCAGTTCAATTGCCCCCACCTATGGTAACTTCAACCAGTTACATTGAGGTAAAACTACAGTTTCTTTTCTCCACTAGGAATTTACATTGAGAAGATAGCTGTCTTGAGTTAGCTATCTCGAATCAAAAAGGCACTTTTTTTTTGCAATGAAAATATCGCCTCAAAAACTGTATCTGTTCCATTGTAAAAAAAAAAAAAAACCTCTGAAAATTTGGTTTCCTTTCAACTGTGGAAATGTTTTTGCTTCTAAATGTAGGCAAAATGGAACAGAAATATTCATAGAACACTCATATTTCTTTTCTCTGGAATATTATTATTTAAGCTTGGAAGGATGCAATATGATTATTCTAAAAGAATACACTTTGAGATTTTTAATTTTAAATTTCCCAGCATTATGAAAACTATACTTTCATATATCTTCCTTTAGTTACACATGGATTCATTCAAGGGAAAAAACATTGTATTAACTGAATGGAAGAATAACTCTTTTTGTTGGCGGAAAAGTGTGTGCTTGCACATGATTACAGTGCAGAGAAATTGTCTTTTGTAATTAAACATATAAATGATGAGCAGCATAAATAGCTAAGAATGGAGACAAATATGACATATACAGTCAGCCTGTCAGGAGAGCCCTGTTCAGCTTAATCACTTGTTTTCTTATCAGTTGATGGGAATGTGTTCAGTAATGCTAGAAGTGTGTTCAGGAATGCTAGAAGCACATTCAATATGTTATGAGAAAGGTTAGTGGGTGATGAAACACAAAAGACATTTAGAAATATGTTTGAGCTCTTAAAAGTACAAAAAGTGCATGGTAAAATGCATAAGGTTTCGTAATAATCTTGGAAATTGCAATCTCTTTGGGGCAGAGATTGTCATTTACTATATGCAGTGCCTAACACAAAAGGGACCCAACTTCCTTGAGGTCACTAAGTGCTACCACACTATAAATGGTTAATAATAAATAATAATCTAAGTTATCTTCTTAGTTACATGTGTATACCCACCTGTAATTATGGGCAAAATTTGGCTCTATTGAGATGTTATATATTTGTGTTTTTAACTAGTAAATGTCTGCAGTATTCTAAAAAGCTTTCCTTAAGAAAATAAATAAATAAAGTAAAGTAAATTTAACACAATGTGAGATGTTGTAGAGAAAAATCTTGCAGGAATTTTCAAAACATCCCACAAGAATTTACACCATGTTGTATTTTAGAGAGCAAAATATAATTTCAGCCTTACAGTTGTGCAGAGATTAACCCTTCATTACAGAGTTCTGCAGAGCTTTAGGCCAAGGAAAGTTCAGTTTGATCTTTTGTGACATCCAACAAAATGGGGTCATATTCCTGAAGGCTAATAGTGGCAGCTACCCTCAGACAGGGTGAGAAAAGACACAAAAAAGCAAGTTAAATTGCAGATCACCATTTGCTTTGAGAAGAGAGCAATTACCTCATAGTCCCTCTATCTTCTCAGGTTGTTTATGTTCTGCTTGCACAATATGGGAGTAAGTACCAGGCAGTTAGTGTTTTGTTTTGTTTTCCTTTCCTAGGGTTTGTCTAAAAGAGATGATGAAGGCTCCCCCTAGTTTTTACCTCCTTATTTTATCTCCTCCATCACCACCTCACAAGGTTAGTGTCATACTTCTTGTAAAAGAAGACAGATCTTATAAATGCAATAACCTTTTCTCTTTGACATAAACTGGGGTTCTCTCCGGTTAATGTATCAAGTAGATAATAGATAACCTTTACAAACACTCCCTTTTTTCCCCTCCGATACAGTCCACACTTTAACTTTGGAGATCTGTAAAGAGAAACACTGTAGCCACTATATATTTTTGGCCTTCATCATGACTTCTTATAGCATATTTGGCTTTGCAGCCTTTGATTAAGTGGCTGTGTTATTACTCTGAAGGAAAGAACTCCTCAGTTACAATTACAGATAACAGGGTTGTTTTCCAAAACTCAGTGTGATGTGAACATCAAAGTGGTTTGGATTATAATAATCCAAACACATATCCTTCTGTAGACCCATTGGTAAAGAAAGACTAGATGTTTTCATTAATGGGGAAGACAACTCATTCAGTCTTCTGTCTGTTGTCTGTTTCTATATTGTGAAAAATCTGAAAATTTGCATAAGAAAATAACCACCAAAGAAATGTAAATGATTGAACTAGGATCTCATTACCACAGACCTCTCTTGCTACCTGAAGGGCCTAAATCTGTATACAGTGAATTGAATTTCAAGTACTTTCTTACCTTTGTAAAAACAATTACCTCAGACATTCCTGTCACTTTAGGGGTGATGGGTGGGGGAACACTGCCTGTTTCTTGGCAACAGCTCTTGTATTTTAACTAACCAGTTCTGCACAGTAACAAGTATTTGAATGACTTCTCTTAGCTGTTTAATATACAAATATCCATCTGTAAAACCCTCATGTGCTTTACACTGTGGAAAGTGGTAGGGTGAGAATTTGTTTTGCTGAGAAGCATTTCAAAAATTGCCACTGAAAACAAAGTTTATAGTCAGGAAAGACCTCTGTATACAATTGTGAGTTTTGAAATCACTGTAAGGGAAAATTTGAATTTGCCTAGACAGGAGAAAAGAAACTGGATGCTAATTAGTGTAAACTGCAGGGAGGGAATGTCTGATCCACCATGAGAGTGGTGACAGAGTTTAGGTCTCCTGATGTATAGTAAAAACAAAACAAAACAGATCATGATCTTGGTGTAAATTAATGGTGTTCCAGCAGAATCCATGGAGCCATATGCCAATCTACCCCAGCTGAAGATGTGGACCACAGTATCCTCTCTCAGAATAGCACATGCAGGCTGTGTTTTACAAATATGCATCCTCTAGGAGTTGGAATATGCAGAAGATAAAACATGCTAACATTTCACGCCCTGGAGTCCTGCTCAGTTTGATTTCCCCTCCACCTCAAAAAAGTAAGAAGACAACAGAATAAAAGACAAAAGAACAAAAAAAGGAAAGTAAGGTGGGTATATGTATGGGTGGGGGTGGGGGTGGGAGGTGAAAGAAGACCAACATTTCAGTTTTAATCTGCTAGAGATTAATCATAGGTCCCTCTTCTCGGAAACATTACCTGCTCTTTAGCTGCTCTGTCAGCATGGTTGCTAAGCCAAACTTCTATCCCCAGCCTGCTCTTCCATCTAAGCAATACGAATCATTTGGCTGCAAACACTAATAGAGATTTTTGATTTTTAAAATAGTCTACATTTGAATTTCAGCTGGCCCTTACACTGAAATAAACCACCTCAAACAGGCCAGGTGTGTTTAAGGAGAGGCTTGCAGAAGAGACTGGAGATGAGGTACACTGAGCCAGAGAGAGGATTTCTGTCATGCAAGAGCAGGGTACAAGCTAAATGCATGAGTGACTGTTGCTGGATATTTCACAGGGTGAGAGAAGGAGCTAGTTGGGCTTAGGTACACACCCTGATGGGCCAGAGATAACCTAGTCTTAAATTATGTGCGCCACATTGTGATTGTAAACTTGGTGTGGATTCAATATTTTTTTTTTAAAATCACATTATATTAATGGATGAGAAGTCCTTCTGCCTGTATGAGTTTTCATTTAGCTGGACTAAGCAAAAGGGACACTAGTTCTCCTGTACTCAGTTGAACTGACAGAAATAAGCATCAATTTAACCATATCTATCTCTAAACTGATGTATTTAAATGGTTAGAAAACAAGCTCTTGATGAAAAAAGCCAGGCATCAGCAGAAAGACTGCACAGCTGCCAGCTAGAAGGGGGCTCTGCAAGTATGTTTGTGAGAAGGAAGTCTGTGAACATTTAACACTGTCTGGGAGGCTTCATTGCTGTAACTGTACTTATACAGTAGGGTCTTTTTATGAATCATTATGAACATGCTAGGAGCAAAGTAGAAGCTCTGTTACACTCTGTTAATTTCACTCTGTGTTTAGTTTCATGTCAACCACAAATGTCCAATCAGACAATTTGCCCATTTGCCTCAGTTCTTTTGCTTCTCACTGACACTCTGTTCATCTTGTCTTTGTACCCCACAGATCTCAGCTGAGTGGAATTCCAGTGAAGGGACTCTGGAGTTGCATGGAGATTAGCTACAAAATTTTGCCGCAGGGATTTGCCTCACAGGAATAATATCAGAGCACTATATCTCATAATCAAGTGCTTGGGAGATACCAAGTTAGACTGGGTATTCTATTGTTGGCCCAGCTCCATCTATAATTCCCCATCCTTCACCAAAGTTCTTAGCTGTTGCAGAAATTAGAAATGGGACATGGGAAGGTAAAAAGTTATTTTTAAAGTTTTATCTTTGTGAAGGAAAGATCACAATATGACAGTTCACAAATAATGTAACTGACAATGGGTATAAGCTGGAACCTTGGACAAAAGCCAGAGGATGTTTAAAAGCAACAAGCACTCTGTTTAGGGGTATTTGTATTAAGTACACTGATACCTGTCTAACTATTTACAAAAATGTCGGATTCTCTGCAAAGAATTTCTGGCCACACACGATTAGTGTTATGTTGTTTAGTATGTGCCACTGAGGAGGAGAGAGGAAATTATTCATCTAGACAAAAAAGAAAAAAAAAAAAGGAAAAAGACAAGGCAGAAGGCAATGGGCTGTGAAGAAGAGTGCATCAAGCTTTGCATTTATAGGTGGGGGTTGCCCAGCCACTGGCCACGTCCCAGGGGTGGATGAGTGTTGAGGGTGGGGGATGGCGATGGCAGTAGACCAGAGAGTGACCTACGAAATTAGGATCTTGAAGCAACAGTGAGGAGATGGACATTTTGTACGCCTCACTCAGTTACTGGCCATAAGGTGACATTAATACACTTTGTTTTACTGCTACAATATCATGTAGGACTGGGTTTGCAGAATGTGGACAGGTGGGTTGGGAGGATGTCTTGGTGAGGGAGACAAGGCACAGTACATGCCAAGAGTAGAGGCCATATTTTTAAAATTTCAGGACTGCCCATATTAGGCTTTGAATATTCCTCTTCTATACAGAGGGTATAAAATGGAGTGTTCAAATTTCCTGCAAAGTGCTCAAATCTCCCCTTTAAAAATTCCTCTGCCAGATGCTTGGGAGTTTTTGGCAAAGCCAGGAATTGAATCTAGGTTTCCTATGACAGGTTTCAGAGTAGCAGCCGTGTTAGTCTGTATTCGCAAAAAGAAAAGGAGTACTTGTGGCACCTTAGAGACTAACAAATTTATTTGAGCATAAGTTTTCGTGAGCTGAAGTGAGCTGTAGCTCACGAAAGCTTATGCTCAAATAAATTTGTTAGTCTCTAAGGTGCCACAAGTACTCCTTTTCTTTTTAGGTTTCCTATGTGCCTTAACTAGAACACCACACACTCTTCTCCCCACACTCTCTTCTCCCAACATGTTTTACTTTTATCAAGCTTAAAAACTGATGGAACCTCTTTCTGTCCTTTGAGAGTTTATTCTCCATTTGGAAAAGATTGCCTGTTTGCTTCCCCATTCTAGCCCCTCTGAGTTCATCCTCCATCTGTTTAATAGATTCTTAAGAAGTTCACTTAGCAAATTTATACCTATTTAGGAATGGCTATTAGTTTTAATTTACTTTAAATTTCCTCCTTGTAAATCTAGTCTGGAAAAACAAAAATATAACTTCACCATGTGGCCTTAAATCCTGTCCAGCTGAAAAAATACAGTTAACCAGCATGAGTTAATGGGTTGATGTGCAAACTGATGATCCACATCAGTTTTCTCATCTCTAAATAAGATTTTGTATGGCCTGTATACACAGCAACTGATTTCACCACGTATGTTCTCTTTTTCTGCATTTCTGTTCTCTTACTATAAAATCTCATTTTGATTCTGCCACTATCAGTCTGTCACCTAATAATACAGGATCAAATTCCCTTGTCTGTGGGTCAAGTTTTTATTTCTATGTGGCCAATCTTGCTCCCACTGACTTCATAATAAATTTCAGTTATTTTCAAATTATTGATTGTTTTTCCTTACTAGTGTGTTTCTCCATGCACATAATTAAAACTAGACAAATAATCATATAGTGGATAATTTTATGTGTGTGTGTGTAGACCCATGAAACAAAACCATAGACCTTCCATTCCAAATACATTTGGAGTTTCCTAGCTTTTATTATTGTAAAGTCTTTACACTAGAAATGTTGATCAGAATCAGTTTATAGACAGTTATTTTTGCTATAGAAATTAATCTGACATGGTCAAATCTTCCTTTGCTATTGTTCCTTTATGTACTTTTGTTTGTTTTGTTTTTGTTTTTGTTTTTTTCCCCTCTATTGTTTCTCATATTTGGACCTCAGGAAGTTTGGTTAAAAAGAAAAAAAAATGTTTGAAAGCCGTAGAAATACTGAAGTTTTTTCAGCTTGCTCTTGTGACAATGATAAGATGTTGCCATATTTTCAAAGAGGGAGGGGCTGAGGAGAGTACATAAAAAACAAAGGCATTCCTGGGAATTTAAAGACAATTTTAAGATGAAGTAAATTAATGTTGAAATGGACAGACCATCAATTCTGTGCACATCTTAGGGTGCTGAACATGGAGGATCAGATAATAAACCTGTTTCATAACAGTTAACATGATGAATTTAGCTTCCCCCATAAAAAGTGGGGGGAGAAGTTGTTTTTTTTTTAATGCTACACTCACCCCAGAATAGCCAATAGCTTGGTGGTTAGGGCACTCATCTGGGATGTAGGAAAGCCACATTCAAACCCCTGTTCTGTTATTCTCTTACATTTTAGAGGAGTGCACTAAACACCTGGCTGTTCTGTGCTCTTTCTACTTTTGTCATAAAAAGCTTTGAAAAGTTTCAATTTTGTCCCAGTGCAGAAGAGGGATATTTTTGAAATACCAAAAAGTTTCACAGAATGGGAAAATCATTTCTCACCCGGCTCTAGAGAAAAATCAACCATTTTGAAAAGTACAGGCTTTTAAATTATATTTACAAATTGTGTGAGGTTAAAATTTCACTGATCAACTTTTTGGTAGACAGACAATGCTTCTGTGAATATTTCAATATGTTATATTAGTCAGTCAGATGCTAATATATTCACAAGTAGTGGAATTTAAGAATTCTGCATATCTCTGTTCCAT
The DNA here is from genome assembly GCF_009764565.3 of Dermochelys coriacea. Taxonomy (NCBI): domain Eukaryota; kingdom Metazoa; phylum Chordata; order Testudines; family Dermochelyidae; genus Dermochelys; species Dermochelys coriacea. Next base: position 105,445,701 of record NC_050068.2, read on the forward strand.
CTGTTATTTCCAGCTCCTGTTTAAATGCTGTGTAGCCAGTGCTAGCATTGTTATTAAGAATGAACCCATTTATGGCATATGCTGAACTGGTAGGGTCCAAGGAATATTTTAATTAAGGCTTGTAGAAACTTTTTAACATAACATTTTTTATAAGAAAATTCCAGTTCATTGAAACTAGATCCTCACATAAATTTATCAATTTTGACTCAGGTCCAGGATAGAATTTTGATTTTCTGGTTAGCAATCTGACTATAGCCAGTAGCCCAGTGATTAGGTACTGAGAGAGGAGGTTCAAACCCTGCTCTGCTTGATTCAGAACAGAGCCCAGAATCTGGGTCCAAGGTGAGTGACTATTGGGATATTGGCTATTCTGGGGCAGGTGCCTCATGTTTTTTCATGCAAAATTTAAAAAGGTTTCAGTTTCATTCTGATGTGGAACAAAATGCTTATAACTTGAAATTTTTCATGATATAGAATTCTTGATTTCCAGACAACCCTAATTTTAAAGTTTTTTGTAGAGCTACTGCAACCACATGTTTTCCTCAGAAAATGTTTAGACTGTTTGGTAAACCCTTGTTGTTGTTTATTATACAGAACTTCAAAACTCTTATTTATCTTAGATGTTTTTGTGTTTTTTTCCTAATGGTAGAAAAGTCCAAAAGTTTTGAGTACCCCCCCCAAGACCTTCATAAAATTGGGGTTCACTTGTACATGAAATCCAGAAACTGTGCTGTGACCTTTATTGAGGAGTATGAAAACATATTTTCTTCTCTAATTTTTTTTAGTCTAAATTGCCAATGTACAGATTAAGGACAGGGGAAGAGTAGCCAGCAGAATAAAGTAGTCTGAACACACAAAACATTTTGTCTGTTCCATGATTTTTGTTGCTGGTTGTTTTCTTTTTCCCTTAATTGACTATTTGGTTTCAATGTCTTTCTCTCTTTCAGTGAATATAAGAAGTGTTCTTTCCCTCACGACAGATACATGCAGTAATTGGAAATTGCAATTGGAAATGTGATGCTAATTTCTGAAAAAATTGGGACTCTCTCTAATCGTTTATGTGAAAGGTTGTTGAAAAGGTGGATGCAGGAAACATCATAGATCTGTAGACATTTACTGTGGATGTTTGGGTTTCATTTCTTTCTCTCTCTACCAAGACTATCCATATGTTGTCTGTGCTGACTGCGTGCATCAGGGTTATTACTGTATTTACCTGTTATTGTTGAACCTCTATGTGGCATTTGACTCTTTTGACCATAAGCAGTAAGTGCACTCTTTTTTTATTTTATACAATTTATTGCTTTGAGTCTTTGTGTCTCCCGTGTCATCTGGTGTCCCTCAGGGACATATTCTGAGGCCTATACCGTTTTTCTGTTAGATGTAGGTATGTTAGAATTACTTGTGTTCATCATCTAAACTGTGAGACAAATGGCACCGGGCTATATTTATCACTCCATGTAAACCTTGCAATGGCTTCTACTGCGCTGCATGTTTCTTTCCATTATCAAGGTTTAGATTATGCTAATTTTCTTACATACAATGCTGAAAGGGTGGTATGCTATTGGAATAGTCTCAGTCAGGAATGAGGTCTCTTAAGTCTCTTCCACACGCTCTGGTTTCAAGATGTTTTTCTGTTTTCAGACTTTTGTAATCTTGTATTCATGACACACTCAGCTTTGGGTCAGATTCTCAGTCCTGCTCTGACTGTCTTGCACAGTTCTAGCAACACGAGGGAGGTGAAGAGCTTGCTTAATAGCCATCTGGGAAATTCCTCTTTTTAGGGGACCCAGTAGTAGTATAAAACTGTCTTAGCTAACGCTGCACCATTCACTCCTGTACACCAAACACCTTTCCATTGTAGGGGCACATCAACAGTGTTCTGGGGCTACAGAGCCAGGGGAACAGCACCTGGAGGGTCATTACCATGCAGCGAAACTCAGAGCAATCCTAGATTTGGGAAGTAAGGAGGCAGAAAGATCACATAATGCCACATCTGCACCCTTCCTTTGGGTTCAGTGTCAAGTGTAGCTTGACTACACACAAGGGTCTGTCCCTTTGTTCTGACATATATTAACTACACTGTGAACCTTTCATACTATCTTCTCTCCAGATTATGGAGCCCTGACTATGTCACTCATGTGGTGACTGATGAATGAACTAGCTTTGTCATTACTGGCAGGTTGCCCTCTCTTTTTAATTGGGACCCAATACTTGCTTTTAAAGTATGTAAGCCAAAATTCTTCCCCATTTCACAGTCTGGCTGAGCAGCTGTACTGTGCTCTGGAGAGTTTCTCAGGGATTGAGGAGCAAGGAATCCAGCCCATCCATGCTGGGAAATGGAGCTGTTCCATAGTAGTTAGTTCAGTGTCGGGATATGAGGTGCCTCTGTGTCACCTGTGTCACTCTCCGTATAGTGGTGGTTCCACATGCTCACCCTGACCTTCCCCTGGCATGTCCCTACCTGACTCCCAAATTCCTTCTGCGTGGAGGTATGCCAGACCTTCCACAGACTTGCGCTCTAAAGCAGGGGGGTATGCACGCCCATGGAGGCATCTTGTGAGTTTTCACACACATGCAGCAGAAGATCCCTACTTCTGTTGGAGGCAGGGCTCTGTGCCACTAAGGAGAAGAAGGCTGGGTTTGCTTCTGTTTTATGTAGCAGACGTCTAGTAACATTCTGTTTTCAAATGGGCTTTTTTCCCAGTATTTATCAATGGATAATATATGGCACGTCCTTGTTTTAAATTTGGCTACAGGCACTCTCTTGTTTCCATCATCTTGAATTCCCTCTTCAAGGAGCAAGTATCTACAGCTGCTTTTGAAATGGGGAAATACTCATATATGTTTTTGCCAGGGAAATTTGAAGTTTCAATATGCCTGGAGCCTCAGTCCTCAGAAGAAAGAAAAATTCAAGATGGTGGCTATGAGCCATTGAGTTGAAACTATTAAAAGTTACAGTTCTGAATATTTTATATGTGGCTGCTAATAAAGTTCATAAACATGCAAAGGTCTGCTCAGTCAGTGCAGTATAACTAGGCTCTACTTAAGTGTAATTGATTGATACCGTAACTATTTGATACAGTACTACCATATAGATTCCTAGCTGTGCCTCTTGGTAAATGCATTTCTGTAGTAAAATTTGGTGTTCATCCTTTTCATTTATTTTCAATATATCCAGATACAATGATGATGGAGGAAAGACAGAAATCTAAACAGAATAAAGTCAGTATTCTTATGTACCAGAGCCAGCAATAGTTCCTTCTATAACTCTCTTCTTTCAGTCATCTCTACAACAGATTGAATATTCTTATTATCATCATTTTCCTTACAGGGAAACAGTGTGGTCTAGAGGATAGGAGGAGAAGAGAGCTGGTTTCTAATCATGGAGCCTGTTACTAACCTGCTGTGTGACTGGGCTAATCACTGGACATGTCTGGTTTCTCTTCCAGTCTTTGTCTATTTAGGACTTGCCTATCCTTAAAACACTACAGCAAAGGATTAAAACACTATCCTTAAAACACAGCTGCAACTCTGTAGCATTTCCGTGTAGACACTACTTATGCCAACAGGAGCTAGTTTCCTGTCAGTGTAGGTAATCCACCTCCTGGAGAGGTGGTAGCTAAATTGATGGAAGAATTGTTCCATCATCCTAGCACTGTCTACACAGAGACTTAGATTGGTTTAACTATGCCACTCAGGGATGTGGATTTTTCGTACTCCTAATTGATGTGGTTAAACGGACCTAATTTTCTAGTGTAGACTGGACATTAGATTCCAAGCTGTTCAGGGCAGGGATTGTGTTTTTTTATGGGCTTGTATCGTGATCTCATATTGGTTGGAGTCTCAAATAATATTACTCTGTCTGCTCATTCCAATGGTATTTAAACAGCCAAATTCACAGAAGCAAACAGGCTGAGACTGGAATCTTCTCCTTTCCTCATGTAGCCATAAGAAAAATGTGCCTATGAAAGCTCTGTCTTTGTGGGGACTATGTGGTTGCACATGCATGTCTGTAACGGGATCTAAGGTAACAAAAAAAACCCTTAGCATTTATGCCATGCTTTGCACCCCTTTCAAAGGACTGCAGAGGCTTCCCCCCCGCACCCCAGGAAAGTCCCCACCTAACATCTTGGTGATTTTATAGAGAAAGAAAAAAAGGAAAAGAAAAATTTTGTATAGATGGAACAGTAAGACCTGAACTGTTAGATAGACGGAGAGTGATGAGACGGGTTGAAGGCCAAGGGACAATAAATTTGAAATCTCAGCACTAGTGAGAATATTATCTCTACGCCATCTTAAAACAAAAGAAGGGAGAGAATCAGACCTGGCTAGGGAGAGGCATAAAACAGAAGGGGAGACAGCAAGAGGAGGCAGGTAGGATCCTAGTCCAGCTCGAGGAGAAGCTTTCCAGCTCTAATATCTTTAGTCTCTGAACAGATTTGAAGAAATAGAAGAAACAAAGCAGAGAGGATGAAATAGCAACACATCCCTTCACCTGGGAAACAAGATTTTCATTCAATCCCCATTCATCTGCTTTTCTGCCCCAGTAAATTCAGTATTGACACATGGATCCTAGGAGATGGGATGGAAGGAGGAAGTGAGGGGATAGGATGTGCACCAGTTTCCAGAGCAAATATAAGTTGTGAAACCAGGTGAGGTCACCTTATGAAAGAACCTGCGATCGGGTAACCATTAGAGAGGCTAGGAATTCTCTTTGAGGAAGGGCAGGTAACAACTTCCTGTGGTTTCATATATTGTGGTGCATCACAGGTAACAAATCTACATGCTCTTAACCTTGAAGACCCCCTAAACTCTTGCACATTATTTTCTGGAAAAAGTTGTTCCAGAGCTTGTGCTGGTATACGCTGCCCTCTTCTGATCAATTTTACAGCTGCAGTGGTAGCCTTAAAAACCTTTCCAGTTTTGCTTTTGCAATTACAGTACATGATGTCGGTATGGTGATTCCAATACTTAATATAGGAAATATTTAGGGATATATAGGAATACTGTGATCACTGAGATAGTATGGCAAAAGGGCGACCACAGAACTAGAAACATATTTCTTCTATCACAAAGGTATGTTTATAGATATTCAAGGACAGGAGTTGATTAGGCTAAATGGAAACATTTCTCAGAACTGTGCAAACCAATTAAAACACATAAAGTTACTGCCTTTCCAAATAAGAAAAAACTACAAAAGAATTTGATTTAATTTAAAATGCAATTGCACTTGAGGAAGTTAGAAAGTATGGATCAAGTCATCCAGTCCATCCTCCTGGTAGTGCAGAACAACTCCCTAAAATATTTACTAGTGTTTTGTCTAGTCTAATTCTAAATGTGCCAAATGACTGGGATTCTATCCCTTCCCTTAGGAAACTATTCCATCAGCTAATGGATCTTGCCGTGAGAAAGTTTGCCTGAATTTTCTCTTTACTCCCTTTTTGTTGTGTTAAGTAAGTTCTCTCCTTCTTTGGTATTCAAATATTTAGAGGCTGTTATCATGTTACCCACCCTCTGTTGTTGCTTATCCAACCTTATACATATTTAAATCCCCGTATCCTATTTTTGTAAGTCAGTCCCTGCAGCTTCTTAACCCTTTGTATTGCTTATTTGAAACTCCCTGCAGTTTGTCAGTATCTTTCTGGCAATGAGATGCCTGGAGCTGAACACAACATTTAAAGTGAGGTAGCAAAGTCACAAAGCGAGTGCTATTATTTTCCTTTCCCATTGCATCTCTGTGTATTCAGGCTAACATTTCTTTGTCCTTTTTTGCTGTCATATTTATTGCAACGTCACATCTGATTTGCTCTCTGAGATCATCCCAAATCTCTTTCAGCCTAATAGGTTTCACTTAATTGATAACAGTATGTCTGATTATTTTCTCTGCCACACATCAGACTCTGTTTTCCAAGATGAGCCTTGTTCCATTGTTTTCTACCATGGTACTAATATCGCTGTGTCCCTTTGTATGATTTCAGTGTTCATGGGCAGCAGGTGAAACTTCCCCTTGGAGGCTAGCCCTCTACTCACCTCTTCCATCTGAGGCCTGGCCCCTACTCTCTGCTCTCAACCCTTTGTGGTCCTCGCTGGGGGGAGGGGCTCAAAGCTCAGCCTCTCCTGCCCATGGCTCCCGCAGGGACGGGCAGGCTGAGAGCTCAATCAGGGCCACAGAGGGGGACTGAGAGCATTTGGCCCTGGCTCAGGGCCCCTCTCCCCTTCTGTCCCTTCTGCCCCTGGTCCTGCCCCTGTTCCAGCTCCACGCCACCTCTTCCCCCTGAGGCTCCTCCCCCTGCTGTCCTGAGATCTGAAAAGCTCCATGTCCCCCTCGAAGTCATGGAACCACAGTGGGGAGCAAGAGCTCCTTCAGCCCTGGAGCTGTGGTGGGGGGAGATTTTTCAGGGACCCCAAATCTGCCACTGCCCCCGCACCTCGCCAGCAGCATGAGGTTTTGGGAGGCTTAGCTTTACACACTGCCTATGTCAGTGTCTATAATTTAATCTCTTCTGAACTTCAACATGTTACTCCCTCTTCCAAATCATCAGTGAAGATGGATGTAACATTGATGCTAGGAGTAGCCCACCAGACACTTCCCCACAGTGCCATTTATCATGACTTTTTGTTTACAGTTCTTTAGCCAGTTTCCAGTCCACATGACTGTGTTCCTAGCCAAACCAATTTGAATTAATTTTTTATGTAAGACTTTGAGACACAGCATCAAATACAGTATTCAAATCCAAATATATCACATCTGCTGCATTCGCTTTAACCTCTAATTCTGAACTTCCAGCAGGAAAGCAGTCCATTTTGACTGGCAACAAATATTCTTTATAAATATATGTTGCATATGGCTCACGATTCCATTATCCTCTAGGATAAAAATCTTAGACTCCATCCTTCAGGCTTTAGAATAGTGTATCTGGCCCTCATTCCATTTGAGTAGAGAGAAAAATCCAGTTTTGAATGAGAGCCATTGTGATGCTGGTTCCCCTCCCTCCGAGTCTGCAGATGCCTCTCCATGCCCATCGAACCCAAATATGGGCCTCATTGAAGGAATGTCAGGCAGCAGGAGGGTGGAACCTTTGAGGAGTTATTGAACCCAGCCCATGTTATGATGTTTTTAGAAGAAATTCAAGTGGGAAATAAATTATGCTGCTTCTCAGAAATGAATGCCAATAGAGCCTTTGTGGCACACAACATTATGCATTCTATACAAACCACATGTTTAATAAATTATTTTTATAGATTAGATTCATTGAGATTAAGATGCACACAAATGCTATGTTCTATAAATGGTGCTAGCTTTCTTCGGTGATGTGTGTGTGTGTATATGTATATATGTATATAAAGTTCATGGAGATATAGCTTGTGGATATTCATGAACAGTGAAACTTGTCTAATGTCACTAACTCAAAAGACTAGTAAAGAAAACCAGTCACATAGGAGTGTTGATCACAAATTGAAGGTTGAGTGAAATTAAACTGCAAAGATAAGGATCTGCGGAAGCTTGAATAAAAAATAATGTATTGTAATATTTTACTATTAAAATGCAGTAAAACCAGTTTGGACTTTTTTTTACACAGTTTTCCAAAAGGTAAAGTTTAACAATTATGTATAAAGTAGAACTCCAGAGTTCTGAACACCAGCTTTATGAACACCTAATTTGGAATCAGAAGTATTCAATCAGGCAGCAGCAGAGACAAAAATAAAAGAAAAAAAAGAAAAAAGAAAAAAGAAGAAGCAAATACAGTATAGTAATGTGTTAAATGTAAACTGCTAAAAAAAAGGGAAAGTATAAAAGAAAGTTTTGACAAGGTAAAGAAACTGTTTCTATGCTTGTTTAATTTAAATTAAGATGGTTAAAAGCAGCATTTTTCTTCAGCATTGTAAAATTTCAAAGCTGTATTAAGTGAATGTTGTAACCTTTTGAAAGAACAACCATAACATCCTCATAACTCTGAGTTTCTACTATATAAAAAGCTCTTTACGCATCTAAAACTGAATGTATATTAAATTAGTTCAGGATTTTATGTGTCTTTTGGAGAGATTCCACTGCATTGTTTTTGGCACAATTGCATTAAAATCAATAATTGATTATAATATTTCAGTATACAGGGTCTGCTTCTGAGCCTATTCAAATCAATAGCAAAACTCCCATGGGCCCGTCATTGCTGAAGAGAAATCTCCATCATGGGCCAAATCTTGCTTATATAACTCATATAGGTGTTCCCAGGTTTGAGAGCTCAATCCTACAAGGTGCTGCATTCTGCCTGTGATCCAGCAAGCACTTAAACTGTGCTTCAGAGGGACTACTCACCCAGCTCAGAGTTAAGCAGGTTCTTATGTGCTTTGCTGGTTTGAGCTAGATAGCAAAGTTACTGAGGCAGGCTTAGTGCTTTCAAATATCTCCATGCTGCAAGGTGCTAACCATCTTTTGTGAAGCTGAGTGCTCTCAAACTCCCACTGATTTCATCGCAATGTTTGTGCCTTTGAATTTGATGACACTGTGCCCATGCACAAAGTGAGTGCTATTTGACCATTAGAGTATTTAATTGCATCTTCGAAGAGCAAGTGATTGCTGCTAGCAGGTTTCTGTAACCAAAACCAAAACAGCAAAACAGACTAGTTTGAGAACCTCCACTCCTGTTCAAGATATGACCAGTTCTTATCCACTGAATAGCAATCATGGATGCACAATGCAATGGATTGCTGAAGGTGAGTGTTCACATATAGTGAAATCTGAACATAGTGCAAGGTTTTATTATAGGTTGAGATTTACAAAGCCAAGTAAGAGATTTAGGCCTTGTCTGCACTGCCATTTAAGTTTTGTCATATGTCATAGGTCAAACACACCTAAGTGACAAGTTTTTCTGGAATAAGCGCTCGTGTGCTCAGCACTATATCGGCAGGAGAGCTACTCCTGCTGACATAGCTACTGCTGCTCATTTAGGTGGTTTTATTATGTTGAGAGGAGAACTCTCTCCCGTTGGCATAGAGCTGCTATACGAGCCCTCTTACAGTGGTGCAGCCGCCTAAGCACAGCTGTGTGGCTGTAACTTCGCTAATATAGACATAACCTTAGACATGGGAAATGTGTCCTTTAAAATCACCTATTCAGCTTTGAAAATCTCAATCTTAGCCATTTAATGGATCTGATGTTTCTATTTTGCACACATTTAGTTAACAGGAGCATTAATTTCAGACTGAAAAGGAGCCTTTCAGTGTAGATAAAATAACCTATTCTTTTAAAAGCCCAATGGTTTTTGTTTTATTTATTCATTTGTCAATGCTGTGAATGCTTCATGAGCTCCAGCCATTGATTTCAGGAGCCAATGCAATTTTTCCTGTTTATCATAATTTATTGTCTCATTGTTGCCTGCAGTTTGCACTTGCTCAGATTTCCCACACAATATACAGGAAACAGCTCTATGGCATCAGGCTTCCTTAGATTGATTCTCACAGGGGCCGGGAGGGTTCAGCCCACTCCTGTGTGCTTTGTGATGTGACTGCATGAGAGTCATGGTAAATCGACCATTTGGAGACTTCCTTCCTAGCACCTACTGCGGAACAGACAGTACTCAAATCATGTCTGCTCCCACAACACACTCTCCCATGTAACCTCTGGGAAAATCTTACCTTATCAGTGTTTGGAGATGTGTCACTCTCTTTGCATTCATTTACTGTATTTGCTCCTGTCTCTGCTGAGGAAGTACTTCCCCAATGGCAGCTATTAGTAACCACAGAACAAAAATTCAGCAATTGTGCAGTTAGGGTGTTTCATTCTTTTCAATGTTACTCTGAAACCTGTCATTCTTTTCAATGTTTTCTCACAATTTCCGGGGACACTGCGAGAGGGGGAAATGATTAAATGACTTGAAATGTTTCTAAAGTACTAAATGATCTTATTAACACCTTGCAGGATAACTGAAACTATTTTGGCAACTGCACTGACAGATTTAAAACTAAACTGGAGAAAGCAATGGGAAGTGTACAACACTACATTATAGGATAAATAATCTTGACTGATAGGTCACACATGTACCATTCCCATGACTGTGTGTCTTTATTTCTAATGCACTAATCATTGTGGCATATAGGTACTAATAGGACAGGTATGTTCCATCTCTAACTTCTATGATCCTTGTTCTAGCTCGGATTAAAACTTCACTTGGCTTTTTGCTGACGCGGCAGGATGAACACTTCAGTGGTAAAAAGAAAAGGAGGACTTGTGGCACCTTAGAGACTAACAAATTTATTTGAGCATAAGCTTTCATGAGCTACAGCTCACTTCATCGGATGCATCACTTCAGTGGTGTTCAAGCTGTGGCTTTCGAGGGTGGCTGTGTTAAGGAGAAAATGTGTACCTATTATGAAATGAATGTGTGCTCCCTGAGCCATGTCCTGTGATGTCTTAAACTGAAGTGTGTAAATCAGACGTGTCATTGTAGTGAGGAGGGGGCACTGCTTCCTCTGCTGCCCTCCACACCTTCCCCAGCAGCCCAGGGGGCCAGTTTGTGTGAGCCAGGAGCACTCTGAGCAATTGTTTCCCTGCTGCATTGCTGGGGAGGGAGAAAAGTAGCTCAAGTCCTCCATTGCCTGCATCTCTATGGGCGCTGCAGGGAGAGCAACACAGGAACTTGAATGGCTCTGCCTGAGAGTAGGAAAGTTGCTAGCAAAAAGTTCCACATAACCAGCGAAAGGGGACAGTAGCCGGGAAACATCCACTATGACTCTGATTCTCTGTCCCAGCCTAGGGGCTGCTTTGATTCGCTCCCTATGGTCTCCGAAAAACCATGCACCCACTACCTGGGGATAGCCAGAGTGCAGTGCACTCTATCCCAGGGATGGGCAAACTTTTTGGCCTAAGGGCCACATCAGGGTTGCAAATCAGTATGGAGGGCCGGGTAGGGAAGGCTGTGCCTCTGCAAATAGCCTGCCCCCCCCGACTGCCCCCCCTCAGAATTCCTGACCCATCCAACCCCCCTGCACCTTGTTTCCTGACCCCCCGACCCCTATTGACACCCCCACCCCCTGATAGGCCCCCTGGAACCTCCGACCCATCCAACCCCCCCCCACTCCATGTCCCCTGCCTGCCCCCTCCTGGGACCACCATCCCTAACTGCCCCCCAGGACCCAACCCCCTATCCTGCCCCCCCTGCTCCCTGCCCCCCCCCAGAACCCCCCAACTTCCCGGGACCCAACCCCCTATCCAACTGCCCCCGCTCCCTGTCCCCCCAAAACCTCTGCCCCATCCAACCTCCCCCTGTCCCCTGACTGCCCCCCAGGACCTCCTGCCCCTTATCCAATCCCCACCCCCTTACCATGCCAGTGGCAGGACAGGCTTATTGGAAAGCCTGGGAGGTAGGCGGGCGCAAGCTGTGGGGGAGGAGGGACAGCGGGGGCGGGGCCAGGGACTAGCCTCCCCGGCCAGGAGTTCATGAACTGGGCAGGATGGTCCCATGGGCTGGATGTGGCCCATGGGCCATAGTTTGCCCACCTCTGCTCTATCCGCTCTCTCTTTGCATCCTTCATATACCCCCTGTGCCAGGAGCAGCTGCAGATTGGGAGGCATAGGATGGAGCTGGCTGAGCTTGTTCTATGCTTTCTGGGGACTCGCAGCTGACACTGTGGGAATCTGCAGAAGGAGACTTGTGGGATATTTCTCCTACTTTCATGTTGCCTGAATGACACACAGGGAATGGAAGAGAACAGGAAAAACTTGCCAAAGTAATGATTGTGGCCTGTCCATCTTTTCTGAAACACATTCGGCCATAAGGCTGAAAAGGCTGGATATCACTGCCTTATTCATTTCAGGTACAATTTTGAAGAGTGATTTTCAATAAGACTTAGTCTCCTAAATCACAGAGGTGCTTTTGAATATTTCATTGTTCAGACTTAATCATGCATTCATTGAAGTCAGTAGGAAGTTTTATCACTTTAATTGGAACGGGATAGGGCCTTTTTAACATCCAGAAAGACTTTGTATATATTAGCACAGTGTGTCTTGAACTCTGCCATACTACAACTCTGTGACAGGGTGCTCTACTCACTCCAAGATGGCACCTCCTCCTGGTTGTTCTGGGGATTAGCTCTGTGCGGCCAATGCCCCTTCCTGCACTTGCACACCATTTCTTTCTTTTCCTGTGGCCCCTCTCTCGTTCCTGGAAATGAAGACTCTTCTTCGTTACTTGGCCCTCCAATCAGGTCACTACACACGTGTGTATCAAAATCCCTCTCAGCAGTGATCTCAGGCAGTCTTCCCTTTCACTGCCCCAGGGTGCCTCATATTCCACCTCTCAGTAGCTGGTAGGGGAACCTGGACCCTGCATTCTACTCCGGGTTCCAGCTTGGGGACCTTCTAATCAGCTGTGCAGTTCTGTTCCCCCCCGAACACTGCTGTCTTTCCCTGAGCTCTCTCCTACCTTCTTCTGGGTCGGCCAGCCCAAACTCCCTCCTCGCAGTGAATCATTGTAGGCTACTTTGGCTCTGTAGTCCCCAAATCCTCCTCCCAGGAAATGTCTGAAGACTACCTCTCTGCAGCTCCCAGTTGTTCTCAGCTACCAGACTTTATACAGGTCCCTCCTGTTCCTTCACAGGTGAGCTTCCTTCCAATTAGCTCCCTCCACACACAGCTTATATCTCCCTCATTTGCTGCTTAATTGGCTGATTGGGCCCACGTGGCCTAATTCAGCCCTCTCAGAACCAGCCTTCATCATCACAAGCCCCCTTTTCCATATTGGCCCCTTTAGGACCCTTCTCTCATCTTGCCAGGATCTATCTGGGGTCCCCTCCTAATAAGCAATATTGTCAAGGCAGGTGGTCACAACCCACCTAGCCATTGTGATACCCAAACTGAATGAGAACCCATGCTTTAGTACTGCTGAAATGTCTTCTCATCCATAGAAGAATGGTTCCTTGGGATCTCAGTGAAGGGTCTGAAGTGATAATTATAAAATAAACATTTATTCCATTTGAATTAAGAAATCGCCAAAGGAAAATCCAACCAGGTGACCCCTTTTTAAAGCATCCAGCAAACGTGAATGTTTTGAGACCTACAGCACTAAAGTGTCTGACACAGGTACTGAAAGAGTTAATTGAAATGGCTAGAAGAGATCAGATGGGGACCATTAACTTCCAAGCTTATAGTTGTTCAATATAAATTCTTTCTAAACTAGTATTATCTAGATTCTCAAATTGTGGTAACAGAACCCAATCTGTGAAGAAGTACACCCATAAATCTCCATCTTATTTGTGTTTCCTTAGGAATTGGGTCGTCTTTTGTCATAGCTATGACTTTCATGACAAAAACACCATGATACTTTGGGCTTCCTCAACACGAGGTTGTGGCTTTTGTTAGCCCCTGTTGGGTCTATGCTACCTCACTTGAAAGCACAGAGAAATGCCATCTGGCTTCAAACTTGCCAGTGCGCTACATAGTGCAGAATTAATTTACTGTAATTAATTAACAAAACATGTCAGAGAAAGAAAACTGGTTGGCCAGCAATTTTTTACTGAGCTTTTAAAAAATCAAACCTGAATCATTCATTGCTTTTCTGCCAGTCCTTAGGATGGATGTATTTCTGTCTCTGTTGGGAGCCTCAGTGAAAACACTTATCATGGAGAAGACTACCCACCCAACAAACAATAACCTGGAGGAGTTTCTTTCCTCGGGGGCATTTGTGCAAGTTTATAAATACATGTAACTACTGCCAATATGTAACTCCATCATCTCTCCATCTCTCTCTCTCTCCATCCATCCAAACTGCTCTGCTTAGCCTGATTTTCAGAGGTGCTGCTAAGCACCTTTGAAAATAAAGACACTTCCTCTTTCCTGTCCTCTTTTTATGTCTTCCTCTGCTCCTCTTTCTTTATCACCTTTTTCTTTTCTTTTTTGTGCTCACTCCTTGTACCTTTTGATATCCAACAGTTGAGTGGATGGGGCACTGTACTGGGAGTCAGGAGACCTGTATTCTATTCCTGGCTCAGCCACTGACCTGCTATAGTGACCATCTCTTTGCTTCTGTTTTCTCCCCCACCTTTTACCTTCCTTATATATTTAGGGTATGTCTACACTTTGAACTGGAGTTGTGAACTGCAGTTTGAGAAGAAATACCTTCGCTAGTTCTGATTAAGCTAGTGTGCTATAAATAGAGTGTACCTATGTCAGTGCAAATGGTGGGTGGGGTTAGCTGTCCCACATAAATACCCCTCCGAAATGCGAGGCCTGTACTCAGAATGGCTAGTCCCTTCTGCTGCTCATGCTGCGGTATTACACTCTATTTTTAGTGTGCTAGCTCGGTCAGAGCTAGTACATGTGTCTCTCCTTGATGTGGAATGACACCACCAACTCCAAGCTTAGACATAGATTATAAGCTTCTTGGCATAGTTTCTGTCTGTGACTATGTGGACAGTGCCTATCACGGTTGGACAATGATCTGAATTGGGGTCTTTATGTACTGCTATAATACAGCTAATAATAATAATTAGTCCAACAACGACAGTAATGTACTCCTAGATTTCAGTGTTCCATCCAAATTTTTTCTATTAATTCATTTTATAGAGTTTAGATTCACATAGTTTAAGGCCAAAGGAGACCATTAGATCATCTAATCTGACCTCTTGTATACCACAGGCCATTAAATTTTACCTTTCACTCAGTTATTGAGTTAATGCCAGTAATCTCTTGCTTTTGTACATGGCAGTCTTTATGTTGAGTTCATTATTTTATCCAATATATTCAGAGTACGGTGTCTGCTTTCAATCTTCTCTTGTTGTTGTACCTGTTATACTTTCTTCTAGCTGCCTGCCCTAAAGAATATACAATCTTCGACTTTGACTGCACTGGGGATTTGTTCTGGTTACAGCCACTAATGTAGCTGCACAAGTGCAGCCCTCTAATGTAGACAGTTTCAAGAAGAGGGAAGCTCCACCATCAGTGCAAATGGAGGCTGTTTCTGTCTACACTAGGAATTTGCACTAGTGGCCAGCCACTGATGACTGAAATCCTTACTGTAGAAAGGCGTAAAACCTGACAATATACAAAGGAGAAGATAAAGGAAGTGACTTTTTGTTTTTACAGCCCCCTCCCTTTAAAATTCTTAACCTTTTGCTTTGTTTTTATTCATCATCATCTCTTCTCTATCTATCATTACTAACTGTTTTGGCCCTACTGACACTCATTTTTTATTTTTTTTTTGCAGTTTACTCTTTCTCCCCTCCATTCTCGCTGTACTCAATTCTTCTCACTACATCCCATCCTGCCTTTTAAAATAGTAAGCCCTGCCTCCTTCCCAGCTTATTTTCTGATGCCTCCCACCTACCAGATCTCCCCCCTTCCAATGCAGCAAAAGAAAGTTGAATAATGTTCAGAATACTGGATCTGTTGACCTTTAGGCCTCAGCTATGAAGATTCCCAACCCACTTTTTCCCCTCCCCCTGCTGCACTGCTTTGCCTGGTGTTACTTTACACTATCCTTTGGTTAGTCGTACCCCTCAAGCATCTTGAGAGGAAAGAATGGAGGGGAGATAGGAGGAAAAGATTTCTGCTACTAGAGAAACAGCAGTGGGTCATGGTTGAGGGTAAACTAAACTGGGAGCTCTGGGACACCAGTGTAAATAGATCTGATAGAATTCAAGATCTTTTGGAAAGGAGGGCATGAGAACAGCAAAACAAGGACATGGGACTTCAGAATTGCAGATTTCAACCACTTCCGAGAAATAATAGGCAAGGTCATCCAATGGAAAGACCAGTTAGGAAGTAAAAGGAGTTGAACGGGGCTAGCAATTCCTAAGAGATGTAATACTAGAAATTCAACATCAAGCTATGTTGATGCAGAGAAAAGATAGGAAGAGCCACAGGAGGCCGATTTGGCTGCACAAGGAGATTTTTTTAGCCATCTACAAACCAAAAGGGACACATACAGGAAATGGAAGGAGGGGCATGTCACCAAGAAAGTATACATGGGAAGAGTGCGAGCATGTAGGGACAAAATCAGAAAAACCAAGGCAAAGAATGATTACAGCTGGCAAGGAATGTTAGAGGGTTTTTTCAAATATGTCAGACAAAAAAGAAAGATCAAGAATGGAGTGGGTCTACTGTTCAGTGGAGAAGGTGAGTTGGTATCGGAAGATGATAGGAAGTCAAAGTTGCTCAATGCCTACTTTGCTTTACTCTTCTCACAAAAATAATATGATGTGACAGACGACTAGCGAAGTTACCATAGACAATAAAGGGAAGGGATGCAGATGGGGATAAGTAAAGAACATGTCAGAGATCTTCTGACCAATTTGAATCAATTCAAATCAGTGGGGCCTGATGCTATTCCCCAAGGGTACTGAAGGAGTTAGCTGAAGAAGTCTTGGCATCACTGGCAATAACACTGTCAAACTCATGGATGACAGGAGAGGTCCCAGGAGACTGGAGAAGGGCTAATGTATTGTCCATCTTTAAAAAGGGGAAAAAGGAGAAGCCGGGGAACTATAGACCAGTAGACCAGTCAGCCTGACTGAAATACCTGTGAACCTATGAGATAAATATATAAAACATTCAATTTGCGAATACCCGGAGGATGAAGGGGTGATCACTAGCAGTCAGCTTGGATTTACTAAGAACAAATCATGCCAAACCAGCTTGATTTCCTTCTTTGAGATGGTAACTGGTTTGGTGGAAAGGGGGGATGAGGTGTACATAATATGCCTGAACTTCAACAAGGCTTTTGACACAGTCCCACATGACATTCTGACAAGCAAGCTGGAGAAATGCGGGCTTGCTGGAACTACCATTAAGCAGATACATAATTGACTAAACAATCACAAACAAAGAGTAACAATTAATGGAATGATGTCAGATTGGAGGGAGGTTTCAAGTTGGTTTCCACAGGGATCTGTTGGGTCTGGTGTCTGGGTCTGGTGTTTAACATCTTTATTAATGACCTGGATACAAGAATACAGAGCATACTGATCAAGTTTGGAGATGACACTAGGCTGGGGGGGGGTTGCCAATTCTTTGGAGGATAAAGCTAAAATTCAGAGGGATCTTGATAAATTGAAAACTTAGAAGAAAAACCAAATGCACAAATACAGAATGGAGGAAAACTGGCTTGGCAGCAGCACTGCTGAAAAGGATCTGGGAATTGTGTTGGATCACCACCTCAACATAAGTCAGCAATGCAATGCTATTGCAAAAAAAGCAAATGTAATTTTAGGTTGCATTAACAGAGGCATAGCGTGCAAGTCATGGGAGGTGATAGTACCACTCTACTCAGAATTGTTTAGGCCTCAGCTGGAGTACTGAGTCCAATTTTGGTCACCAATGTATGGAAAGGATGTGGAGAAACTGGAAAGGATCCAGAGGCAAGTGACAAAGATGATGATCAAAGGGATGGAATGCAATGAATGCATATGAGCAAAGGCTGAAGAAACTGGGTATATTTAGTTTGGAAAAGAGGAGATTAAGGGGGGACATGACAACAGTCTTCAAATATTTGAAAGGCTGCCATAAAAAAAGATGAAGAAAAGTTGTTCTCTCTTGCCAGGAATTTTCAACCTTTTTCTCTCTGAGCCCCCCACCTTCCCAATATGCTATAAAAACTCCATGACCCACCTGTGCTACAACAACTGTTTTTCTTTATATAAAAGCCAGGACAAGCATCAGGGATAACAAGTGGGGCAATTGCCTGTGGCTCCACGCCACACAGGGCCCAGCGAAACTAAGTTGTTCAGGCTTTAGTTTCAGGCCCAGGTGGTGGGGCTTGGGGCGGTGGGGCTTTGGCTTTCTGCCCGGGACCCCAGTGAGTCTAATGCTGGCCCTGCTTGGTGGATCCCCTGAAATCTGCTCACGGCCCCTCAGAGGGCCTCGGACCCCTGGTTGAGAACCGCTGCCATAGAGGACAGGACAAGAGGCTATACGTTCAAATTACAGCATAGCAGGTTTAGATTAAAACTCAAGAAAAAACTTCATAACTGTAAGAACAGTAGGAACAGGCTGTCTAGGGAGGTCATGGAAGCTCTTTCATTGGAGGTTTTCAAAAGGAGGCTGGATCGCCATCTGTCTTGGATGGTTTAGACCTAACACATCCTACATCTTGGTAGGGGATTAGACGAGGTGACCCTTGTGGTCTCCATCTGATCCTATGGTTCTAGGCTCCCTAGGACTGAACGTCCCAGTGACTTGGAAGTGTGTTGAACAGGAGTCCCAGGGAGCCATAGGGTCTGGGACTCTCCCCTCTCTATCTCCAAGTGCGATGATCAGGGGTTATGCAGGTTAGCCCTCTCCACTGTTGTCCCTACTCTACTTGTTGTGTGCTATGTTTAATCTTTTTCTCTCAGGACAACATCCTAAAATAAAGCTTTAAACAAAAAGGCAGAGGTTTGCATTATAAATCACAGCCAGGCTTTTAAATCAATAAACTAAATTTAAAGCATCAAGACACAACATTTCCTAAGAGGGCTGGCTCAGGAATAGCTTAGACTGAGATTTAAAAGAAATGTCACAAGCTTTCATTTGGAATAAATATAAATCATCAACCAGCTCCCTTGGCCAGGGTAGGGCAGCATTGCATATTTATTGATATATATGTAAAACTCCAGCACTTGTAGAATTTTGGTGACACCCCGTTAACTCTGTTGCTCTGGGAATGCAGTGACATAGTAAACTATACACACAAGTGCACACACACACTCACACACACACACACTTAAATGGTGCAGGACAAACTGAGGCAGAGAGACACTGTTGGAACATCCCTTTGTGACAATCCCCATTGAAACAAAGTGCTGATTGCATTATGGGTCTGAGCAAAAACCCATGAAGAATCATTGGAAAGAAGGTAATTGACTTCAGTGGGCTTCAGATATGGTCTTGAAGTTTTTCCATGAATTTAATACTATTCAAAGCAGTTGGAGGGATGCATGTTCAGTATATTTCCATTGGAAATATAAGGTAACCTTTTTGCATATTAAATAATGTTCAGCTACTTAAGTTTTCCCATTCCATGATCCACCTGATGACCCAGTCATAGGTTCCATGAGGAAAGGCTTTTGGGTCCTTCTGATTCAGATGCTGGATGGAACCTGGAAATATATCAGCAAGAAAGAAGAATAATGGGGGAAAAGATAATCATATTAATCTGAGTATCTGAAAAGGTTGGCTGAAATTTTGAAGTGAAGACTCAGGTTGGTTCTTGTTTTACCAAACTAGCTCACCAGTTCCTAATCTGAACATATAAGTGAGAACAGTTTCATTATAGCAGTTTGTGCCTAATTGTATTTGTGGAAGTAGTGTGATTAAAGCTGACTGTACAAATATGCATATTACACTAAGCTCCTTGACTTTTGAATTAGGTGTTTTGTTATATGTGAATCTATGAAAAGCTACTGAGCCTCTAGATCCAATCATTTTCTGGAGGAGATTCTTTTAAGAATTAAAATAGTTTAAGCAGGTGTTTCAAATGCTTAACCTAAATAATTACTTTCTGGAATATGAAAAATATTAATAAAGAAATAAAGAGGTCTTTATTATAAACCATCTTAGCTTAATTATCTCTGCAGTGCTACACCCACCTGCTTGATGTCATACTAATATACTGCAGTACTTCTGTAGGGCTCAACCCCATGACTTGCTGACACCCCGGCAGGTTCTGAATACCCTCGGTTCCCTTTAACTTTATGGAGTGGCAGGTGCTCAGCACCTCCCAGACTGGGGCCCTTATTTTGCATAGAACCTGTATACAAACTATCCCCAAATACATTAAAGAATTTAATGCATTTACAAAGATAAAACAAGAAACACATGCAGGATGGAGAAATAAACAAATACTCTAAGGCAAGAGAGACCTTTTTTTTTGAGGTATGGAGAAGGAAATTTGAGTCAATGAAGTAGAGGGACACAGAAATTCTATACTGCACCAGCTATAATGGCCTGATTCTTCAAGGTGGTAATTGTGTATTGGGTGTGTACCTGCAGCAACTTGAAGACAGTGGGAGTTGGAGGTGGTCACCAGCTCACAGGACTGAGCCCTACAGTTGCATGGCAGTGTAATGTTATATTAAACACATGGGTATAAGCACTGAAATAAGATTTAAATAGAGATGAGGTAACTATTTAAAGTTACTGAAGTGTGTGTGTGTGTGTGTAAAATACTTAAAAAAATAAATTCTGTTATATCTTAGTCAATATGTATACATTTGAGAGAGATCATGGGAAAGGTTAGGATGAATAACTCTGAAATCTGTTTACTGCTAATAGTTTCCTAAATAAAAACATAGACTACGCCTACACTCAGTGCTAGGGGTGTGATCCTCTGCTCAGGTAAACATACGCTAGCTCTTACTGAGCTAGCATGAGTATAAACAGCTGTGTAGCCGTGGACACCTGGTTAGTGGCAGTAGGGGCAGGCTTAACCTCCAGGGACTACTGTTCCATGCACACAGCACAGCCATCGTTGTAGTTCTGGCTGGAAGATGCATGAGATGTACCAGATAATTCATCAAGATTGATGTGAAATATTTGAAACATACCAGCTACCTGTTGAAAACTCAGCTCCACGAGAAGCAGATGGTGGTATGACAGAATTTGTATTAGTGCCAGCAGAATTGTTGCAAACTCCCACATCGCGAAGGTCACTAACTGCAGAATTAGCACAGACACCCACATCATGAATGTTGCCAAGTCCAAGTTGCACCTGGCTGAAGCTGAAATATAATCATCTTGGAGTGAGTCATGTTTAGTGCCTGTATTCTGAGGAAACCAGCTGGATACTCATAAGACTGAAATAAAATATAATTGACCAATTAAGTGACTTTAAAAAATAATTCAACATCTCTTGACCAATAGCTCAACAAAAGAATATATATCAAGTCACTGGTATGGGAGTGTGTGTGCCAATAAGCTGGCACAATGTGAATATGGGAGTGACTGTACTAATAATCATGTTAAGCCTCTGAACACATCCAGTGTGAAGTAGAAGTTTCAAGAAAAACGTGCCTTCTCTCCAACCTACCTTCCACCTATGTGCTTGCTGGGAAGTTCATTGGAATGCTCCTTTCACCATTGAAGAATGATAACTTAACCTTGTTATTTTGCTATAAGAAGAGATTCTTTTGCCTTCTGGGGAAAAGAACTAATATTTAATATATATCTGTCTGGCTTCAGTCTAGTGCAAAAGGGGACAACTTGGGAAGGTGTTCTGGGCCAAAAAGCTTATATTCCCCGCCCCAAAGAGCTTGCAATCTAAAAAGGAACTGGCCACCACAGTATCGACTGTAGTTCCGACTGTAGTATCTTGCTGAGTAAATTGTGGTAGTTCTTCCCTTGCAAAACTCTCTGGCAGCAGCCTTGATCCATCTCTTCATCAGCAGTGCTTACTAGGCTTTTTTCACCTGCTGCTTCTCAGTCTCCTCTCCCCTCCTGATTATTCCCCTCACAGCTCTAGAAATACACCCTGCAGTCCCCCAGTCTACTCTCACTGGCTCCCAGTATTCCCCTCTTACTCCATACCTGTTCCTCACCAACCCCATTACTTTGTTTCTCCCCATTCCCAAACTATGCCCCTACTTACCAGTTTCCCTTGTTCCCGTTCCTCACTCTGTGCTTCTGTACCTACTTGCCCCCGCTCCAATTCCCAGCCAATTCAGCTTTTCCCATCCTACTTGTACCATCAAGTGCAGTTCTCTCACAGGTGTGTGTTGAAACTTGTTCCCTGGCATTGCCAAAATCGTGCAAGTGGGAGGCAGCCTACAGAGACAACTCTCTACCTCCTGTCCAAACGGAGTTCTCTTCTGGACCAGTGGAGCATTTAGTCCTTAATTTAAAGCTAAATCGGAAAATGTGGGGCCCATCTACATGTCCTCCTGGAAATGTTATTTTTTTTTCTTCTGAATGAGACCAACTGTCACTAACTGATTAACCGCCTGAAAAAAGGGCAGTTTTTTTTCTGGTAACCCAGAAAGGAGGTTTGCTCCTTTATTAAATTGCTAGCTATTAGTAAACAGCCAGAGAGAATCTGAAGTATCTGTGGTAAGTGGACTAGAAATCATGGCTCCCAAATCCCAGGAATCTGGTGTCCCCTACTTAGGAAGCCATTAAAGAAATACAGAAAGAAACTCAGGTTTAGAGAGTTCCTGAAAGTCCTGGCCTCCATAGTCCTCAACGGTAGTGGGAGATATCTATTTTCTAGCATTCTTTCCCACAGCCATTCTGATTCACAGGGCCTTCAGTATGCTGTCCTTATAACTTTGGTTTCATTTTCCCCTTCTCTGCTAAAGGATGGCCTGATCCTGCATGGTGCTCAGACCCTCCTGGGTGATGCTGAGTATCCCCAACTCCCATTTGAAGTCAATGGGAGATGAGGGTGTTCAGTGTCCAACATTTGTGAGCCAAATGAACCAGGTTAAATCTCTTCCTGTGTTAGAGCAGCCAAAGGTCCGCAATATTGGTCTTTCAGATGATTGAATGCCATCCTCATAAAATTGCAATTCAGGCTTTCTTGACCTTGGTCTGATGTTGTTGACCTCATCTTTTAAAAAAAGTCAACTCTGACTCTTCAGAGTATCACGTCAACCTAAAATAGAGTAAATTGGGGTATGTGAATATACTTGTGCTTCATTTAGCCACATCAAATGTCTTCCCTTCAGTGATCATTTTGGAGAGGATTCTAATATATTATCTTTTGCTCAGGTCTCTGAATTGCCAGAGTTAGTTAGTTTTTATTTGAGTGAAAGCCTCAAGAAAGGAAATCCTTGGGGATATAAGGTATGATTGCTACTATTATACTGGGTCTCAGCCCTTCCCCTTGTTTCTTTGAGACTCTTCCATTTATCACAAGGCAGCCTCAATAAAGTTTTTAAAGGCCAGTCTTGAGCTAAAGTGAAGACCAAGGTTTTAAGGTAAAATGTAAAAAGAAAGGACTGCAATGGTTCAATAAAATGGGGAAGAGAGTTTCAAGGACACAGGGCAGCACAGAGAAAAAATAAATACCCAGAAGTTCTGTTAGTCACAAGGAAAAGACAGTGAGGTAGAGAAATGGACTGAGTGGGTGAGGAGGTAAGTGTTAAAGAGACAGTAAAAGAAAGGTGTAGTCTCTCCACGGGGAAACTGAAAAGTTAAGAGGACAATTTGAACTGTGTCGGAGATGGAGAGGAAGGCAAGGAATGTTACAGAAGTGGATAGAAATATGGTTTCACTTCCTGGAGTGAGATAATCTTGGTTCAGCATTCTGCAGCCCCCATACAAAGTGGAGAGTGTTGAATTGGGAAGACTATGAACAAGGGAATGTCAGTAGATAAAGTGGGCGGTAGCTAAGACCTGAATAGAGATCTCAAGAGTACCAGAATTACAGTAAAGACAAATCATTGGAGGGGTTTACAGGTTGTACTAAACAGCAGACCTGCAGACAAGGACAATTTGGGGTGGAAGGAAGAGTCTGTGGTCAAAGATGACTCCCAGATTTGGGGCCATAGCAAAACCACAGATGAGAGGAGTGATAGTTTGGGATTTAGAGAGGCACTTTACCCAGAAGGAAGATTTCAAATCTTGAAATATTTAGTATTGAGTTTGGCTGAAGCCAACATCTAACAGCATCAAGAAAAGGCAGGCAGATAGTTGGGGGTTGAGGGAACTTGCTGAGGAATGGGAGAATGCAGATGGGACAGTAGCTGACAAATGAGGGTTTTTCTCAAGAGAGGAGATTAGATTTTGATAGTGAAACCTCCAGTGGAGAGGGATGTGGCCAAAGGCAACAGCCAAGCATTCAGTGAGGAGGTGCTTTTGTTTTGAGCAATAATTAATATTCAAGATACAGTATAGAACTGAAGTTAGAAACAAAAAATTAATTTCAGAAAGAATAGTTTTAAAACTTGAAATAACAGATCCAGAATGGTGACTGACTAATTGCAGTACTGAGATGCCAAGCTATGAATATTTTTATTTTTATTTGGCAGAGAAATGTGGCTGTTTGGCTGACTCCAAAGACAGCTGTGCTGGCAAAATTGGAGATGTTTCTGGGTCAGTCACATGGGTGTATGTATAGCTTATTTCAGTTTAAACAGTCTCTCAACTCTGTATTCATCTCTTACAGTTTCCACCCCATGACTATTCTTTGATTCTGATGGTTATAACAACTTAATATATTTAATGAAACTTCCACATGAATACTTCATGAGAACATTTTGCAAGCTATTTTTGTGGTTAAAATACAGTCTACCTTAATCCTACGTGTGTTTCATGTAAAAATGCATTCTGATTTTTGAGGTAGACATTCCCTTTGTCAATTTAATTCACTTGTAGCTAAATTTTGGGGAGGCTTTACCTAGGAAAAGCACCAAAAGAAACATTTCTTTTTTATTATTATTTTATGTATTCTTTTCTGTGTTATATGAGCCCACCAATATGGTTCATAAATTATTCTACCGAAGAACACTGTATTATCTTTTGGGTGACCATATGTCCAGTTTTGGCCGGGACAGTCCCTTTTTAAGCCTTGTCCTAGCTTTCCTGACTTTTTTGGCAAAAGTGGGCATTTGTCTCATTTGCTCTTGCCAACTGATGATCAGTTGTCAAGAATGAACAGGACAAATGCCCACTTTTTCAAAAAAATGTGGGGCCTGTACCTCTAGCAGGGCACAGAGGAACATGAGGGGGGGAAACGGCAAGGCCATCCGTGCGGGGCGGGGCAGAGATGGGCTCCAATGAACAGCAACAGTCAGCCGCATCGGGGGGCGGGGGGGAGGGAGGCAGGCAGAGCTCGGGCATCAGCAGTGACACCAGACCCATGCAGGGAGCAGGCTGGGCTTGGATGGTCCAGCCCTGTGAAGTGTCCTGGGAAATATGGTCACCCTAGTTATCTTGAATTATATGATACCATTTCAGAAAAATGGAGAATGGTAAGGGAGGTTAATTGTACGTTAGTGGTTAATTGTACTGCTGTCCAAAATGACTTATATCTGCTAAAACAATATCTTGGATTTATCTGTCTATGAATTTTATTGTTCCAAACTGTATTCACTCAGGACTCAGAGAACTCTTTGGGGAAAACATTCATTGAGGGCCTGTACTCGTGTGTGAAGATGTAAGGAATCTCCACATAAGGGACAGAGCTGTGCGTATAATAATATTTGTTGGTTCACTGGCTGTACCAATAAGTAAAAAACAAAACAAAAAACTTGTTTTGGGTCATTTAATTTTTGATCTTTTAAAACTTTTTTTTGCTTTTAAATAAAATTGAAGTAAATTACGAAATGAAAAATTGTTTCAAATCAGAAATCAAAGTGTTTCATTTAGAAAATATTGAAATGAAATGTTTTGGTTTCTTTTCTGATTTCATTCAGGTTTTTCTTCTTAACTGAAATAAAATTTAGCAAATTTGACGTGAATTCATGAAAATTTTTGTTAACCTGAATCTGCTTTTTTTGGCAAAAATTGTTTCAGATGAAAAATTTTGCTTACCCTACTATTAATTATTATTTGTACTACTATAGCTTCTAGGGCCTGTAGTCATAGACCAGAACCCCATTGTGTTAGGTGCTGAACAAAAAGATTTAGATACCTAACTGTAGAAAATTGTTAAGAGTCCAATTCAGTTACAGCCATTAGCAGTTTATAAGATTAGGCCCTTAAATGAGCACTCAAATAAAAGCCTTTTAGTTTATCAGGACTGACAATCATACTCACTGGCACACAGATGGAAGAATAAAACTTGTAGTACTAAAAAATGTTGTCTGTATAATTGCCAACGTATCTTTGCATTTTTTGCAATTTCCTTGGTAGAGTTAATGCATCTAACAGGTAATAAGTGTATTTTAATTTAAGAGTCTTTAGATACAATTAATGTTATAATTATTAATACTATTTTTCATGTACTGCCATCTGCGTGATTTTAAACTCCAGATAAAAGTTAAAAAGAAACATAACTAATTCTGTATTCATCTACAGCAAAACTCTGTTTGAGAACTGAATATCTGAGACAACTTGAACTGAGTGTGACCTGGCAGTGCCAATAGACAGTATTTAGTTGTATAATTTAATGGCCTTCACATTTTTCTATATAGGTGTCTGAGGCAGGTTTCCTCTTTCATACAAATCTTGTGGTAACCTTTGCTCCCTAATGGTTTTAATCACATTCTTAAAGGATTAAACTGTTATGACAAAAGAGGAATGTTTAGATATTATGCTTTGCAGCTAAAAATTTGTCAGATTAGAAATTGTGTATTTTATAATCTTAAAATCAAAGAAGCTTTCCATCAAAGCTTTATGTCAGCTATAATATTTTCCCAACCTTTGTTGAACCAGAATTGTTTTGGATTATCTCACATTGGGTTCACTGAGTAAGCCGAGCCAAATGTGGGAAAAAGCTTCCTGCCAAACATTTTAAACATTTCACATGTTTAGGGCACAGGAGGTAAGCCATAGGTATTGGTTGAGTTGACTGGTGAAGCTTGCCTTCAACAATCTTTTAAACTCTAGTTTTACATGAGATATTTTTTTAGATTTGTATGACAGCTAAAATCCTCCAGGGCAACCATTTATCTTCCATTAAGAATACTATTCACTTTCTTTAACCTGGTGACCTAAGTGCTCCTGTAAGGAGTCCTGTTTGTAAAGATTTTACATTACAATGGATTAAGTATCATTTCTCTGCTGGGGGAAAAAAAGATTCAATTTGCTCAGAAGAATGGTTTGTCAGAGTAGAATAGTTTTTTTCTTTATCCATCTTTAAATTGAGCAATCATGTTCCCCAAACAGTCACAAAGCAGTGATCATTCAAAGTTCAAATTGCCAGTTAATTTAAAATCTGCTTAGTGAGTTCTTTTATTATAGTATCACTGTGAATTCAGCAAAGCCAATAGGATACCAAGAGGATGGTGGATTGGTGGTGGAATCTATTCTCTATCTTCTAAAGTTCCTTAGTAGTGGAAGATTGTTTTCTTTGTATATGCTGGTATACTTTTCCCAAAAATGTATATACAGTTTTGCCGTACGTATATTTATCTGCTAAAAATATAGGATAACAATAAGAACTAATGAGGGGCATATACACAGAAAATCAAAGACACTCATGAAATGACTTTTTGTAAAGTAAAAAATGACACCATTTTTGAAGTGTTGTTGTAGCCATGTTAGTCTCAGGGCATGAGGGACACAAGATGAGTGAGATAATATCTTTCACTGGACCAGCTTCTGTCGGTGAGAGAGAGAAGCTGTTAAGCTTGACAGAGCTTTTCTTCAAGTGTGTGGTATACCAAAGCTTGTCTCTTCCATAACCATTTCTGAAGTGAATTCAGAAAAGTAAATTGGAATATATTGTATATTGATAATGACTTAGAATTTGGCTTTGAACCAGCATATGTTTGTTAATGGTTGGTAGGTTGATTTTCACTATTCATGTCTGAAAATAATGCATCTGAACATAATAAGCTAATTTTCAATAGTGCTGGTACACTTTTGCTGTGTTTGATTTATAAATAAGTGCATCCTGGGTTTGATCCTACAAGCTGTTCTGTGCACTCAGCTACTGTTGCATTGAATAGGAGTTAAAGGCATTGAGCACTTTGCAAGAAGTGCTCCACATGTTCAAAGATCAAGCCCCATGTGTTCATACACCATACTTGGAATGTTTTACAATGACTTTCAGGAACTTTTTTTTTAGGCACTCACATGAAATTAACCCATTCTCCCCACCCTCCACCTCATGTTAAAATCCTTGGTTTACATTATTTTCCATTGATTGCATCAGCACAATTCTTATCTACCTACTGCACAGAGTAAAATAGTTTTCTTGATGTTCTTCAGTATGACGTTCTTTGCTTACAGTGATCTGTTTTTTTGCTTGAAGTACTGTGGGTTCCCTTTCTGAGGGAGGTTAGAAATTGTTTTAAATTTATTCCTCCACCCACCCCATCTTAGGCTCCGTCCTTCAAGCTACTTCCCTGTGCAGAGCCCCAGTGGCTTCACTGGGTGCACATTATAACGTGAAGGATTGGACCCTAAATCTTTATTCTACCCTTGTTCAGAGTGTGCATCTTCTATTGACTGGATTGGGAGTTCCATAAAAATACTGAGTATAGCCTAGATCCCAAACCAAAGTCTGCAGCTTTCTAAATGTTTTTAATATTAAATAATTTTCTGTAAGACATCATATGGCATAAATTATATAGGGTACTACTGTATGTTACTCGTGAGGGAATTCTGTGCCAAAAAAAAAAATCATGCACACAAAATTTAAAATTCTGCAAATATTATTTGTCAATATATAAATGTGGCTGCAGCATGGCAGTGGGGAGCACAGGCCACTGGCTTCATTGAGATGGGAGATCACCCTGAAGCCCCCTCCTCCCCCCAATACAGGGACTCGGTAGTGAGGCTGCACCTGATCCTGACACAGTGCAAGGGCTGGGCCTGCCCCAGAAACACCCCTCGGCCCTGCCCCTCTGTGCCAGGTGCATCAGGTGTGGGTGGGCAGGGTCAGCCCAGCAGGATCCAAATGTGGAGGGGCTTTGTGTGGGGGGATCCATGTGTGGGGTGAGAGGTTTCTGTGTGGCACAGTTTGGGTGTGGGCAGCTCAGTGGGAGATCTGGATGCACAGGGGCTCATTGGGGGGTTCCCGGTGAAGGGACAAGGGAGCACTGCAGGGGATCCAGGTGAAAATGGTTGGGGGAGTCTGGGTGGGGGGAGATGGGTCTCAGTGGGGGGATGGGTACTTAACGGGGGAGTCCCAGCTGCTGCTGAGGGGATGCCGCATGCTGGGCTCCCACTTCCCCCTGCGATTCCTCTCTTCCCTTTTCTCCCCCGCCCACTTTCACATTCCTCTCCCCCTGCCCTATTCCACTCCCCCATCATTCCCCACTGCCTCTTCCCTCCACCTCCACACTCCCATCCCTCAGTTCCCCGCCCCCCGGCCGCCCCTTACCCAGACCCACCACGGGCACTCCCTGTTGCACAGACCACAGGAAGGCTCCCAGACCACGGATCGTGAGCAGGGCGGACACTAGGAACCCAGAGGCGGCGTTCCGCGGCAGAATCAGTGGAGGCGAGAGGGCAGCCCCCCTAGAGCGGGGCAGCTCAGCGCTTGCAGAAATGAGGGGGAGGCAATGGCAGTAACTCCGTGCCTCACTTCTGTTTGGGGGCGCAATTCGCCCCTCCTCCCCCCCCGGAACTGTGCCCGTGGTCATTGCCCCACCCCCCGCATGTGGAGAAAACGTTAGTGAAACTACAGTACGTAGGTAAATGAATTTGGTTTTCAAACTACACAGTGGCACCCTTTTTTTTTTTAAAGTAATATCAACTGTCCCATGCTATTTGAGTGTACAGTGATACTTCCTAGGTACAAAAGTTATTGCATAGTCTGTGTTAAAGACAAGGAGGCTAAGTTTCTCCTATTTTATTGATATTAAATGATGTTTGAAAAGGAAGGTTCTACTCAAACAGGCACAGGGGTTGGAAGAAACCACTTAATTTTTATCACAGTGTAGCGGAATCCCACATTTCCTTTTTTTAAAATATCCAGATTCTTCCCCCCCACCCCCCATTCCCTCAGGATGCTGATTTCCCCTCCTTGTCTGCGGTTCTAATATTAGATGAGGGTTAAGCTCCTGGAAGTTTGGGGCCCAAAGCGAAGAAATCGTGCCTGTAAAGCTGAGAGCAAAACTCGTCAGCTTTGGGTATGACTTTGTATCAATCCGTATAGCAGAGGTGGGCAAACTACAGCCCATGGGCCACATCTGGCCCGCGGGACTGTCCTGCCCGGCCCTTGAGCTCCCGGCAGGGGTGGCTAGCCCCCGGCCCCTCCCCCCGCAGCCTCAGCTCACCGTGCCGCCAGTGCTCTGGCCCGTCGCTCCTGCCGCACAGCGTGGCGGCGTGGCTGGCTCCTGCTGGGCGGCGGGGCTGCGAGCTCCTGCTGCTCTGAGCGGCATGGTAAGGGGGCGGGGGAGCACGGTTGGATAAGGGGCAGAGGGTCCTGGGGGCAGTCAGGAGACGGGAGAAGGGGGCGGTTGGATGGGGTGGAAGTTTGGGGGGTGGAAGGCAGTCAGGGGATGGGGGGAGGGTTGGATAAGGGGTAGGGGGTCCCAGGGCAGTCAAAGGACAGGGAGCGGTTAAATAAGCGTGGGAGTCCTGAGGGGCCTGTCGGGGGTGTGGATAGGGGTCGGGGCAGTCAGGGAGCGGGGGGGCATTGGATAGGGGCATTGGATAGGTGGGGTCTCGGGGGGAAGTTGGGGTGAGGGGTTCTAGGAGAGGGCAGTCAGGAGACAAGGAGCGGGGGCGGGGGGGTTGGATGGGTCAGAGGTTCTGAGGGGGGCAGTCAGGGGATGGGAAGTGGGAGGTGGCAGATAGGGAGCAGGGGCCAGGCTGTTTGGGGAGGCACAATCTTCCCTACCTGGCCCTTCATACAGTTTTGCAACCCCAATGTGGCCCTCAGGCCAAAAAGCTTGCCCACCTCCACCGTATAGCTTAGAACACATACGCTACAGAGTGATTTGAAACCACATGATACATATGGACACAACCTTCCACCTGGTTTCAGAGTAGCAGCTGTGTTAGTCTGTATTTGCAAAAAGAAAAGGAGGACTTGCGGCACCTTAGAGACTAACAAATTTATTTGAGCATAAGCTTTCATGAGCTGTAGCTCACGAAAGTTTATGCTCAAATAAGAAGTGAGCTGTAGCTCACGAAAGCTTAGGCTCAAATAAATTTGTTAGTCTCTAAGGTGCCACAAGTACTCCTTTTCTTTTTGCGAACCTTCCACCTGACTCTGCTATTCTTTGCTCCCCTGCTTGCAGATTCAGAGTGAAGTATTTGGCCCTTTAACAATACCATGTTAGTGTGTGCCTACTCTTCTTACAGGAACACTCTTAATTATGTGACAGAATGGTAACGTTACCCAGCTAATTGATTTCAAAGTGTCTGTACCTAGTGATTTTTGTGATAAATGAGTGAACTGTCAAAGCTTTTGATGGTAGCTGGGAAGAGTACAGTAAGAGGCTCAACAAGTGCTCATTGCTCTGCAGAAGTATTGGCATTAGTCTGAGAAAGGTACCTTATGCCAAAACACTTCCATTATCATTGTAGGGTTTTATTATGTGTGTTTAATCACAGTAGTTCTGGACATTTTGATCTGCTTTATGCAGTTGTGGTTTGCACAGAATTAAAGCAGGCATTTTCAGATGTAAGTAATTACATGAATGAATGTCTTGTTGAACTGCTATAATATTAATGGATTTGTGATTTGGTACACAGATGGAAAATATGAAATTTTGCAGACATGAAAAAAATTACTTTGCAGAGGCAAACAAAACTTCTGCCTTCTGGGATACTTCATCAAACTGTGTTTTTAGGGGACTGAGAAATGAGATTATAGTCGTCCGTGATCAGGGGATTTCTGAGACAGAACAGTAGAGGTTAGTTAGAATTAGGTTTCAAACAATGCTGGGCATTTCATGCTTGAACGACACAAAGACAATTATGTGCTGTGTCTTTGCTGTCTGTGGGCATGATTAAATTATGGAGCTGTATTCCTCAAAAAGATGTGGATTATTACTTTTAACAGCTTTCAAACTGAAGTCTTTATAAATAAAGAGAGCTGTAATTTAAAAAGGTAAAAACCATGTGCCATATCATTCTTCCCAACAGAAAAACCTGTAGGAGAGGAAAAGTTATGCAGAATCTCTGCAAGCTTTCACTTGTGAGTTTCCCAAGGTACATAGTCTCTAGGGAAGGGACTCAGGAACATGTAGAAGGGACCATTGATTCTGACCATATGTTCTTCCATTAATTAATACTTCTAGCAGCTCTTATTAGAACACACCTTTGAGTATAGACCCACATAAATATTTCCTGGATTTCTGTGGTGGGTATAGAGGTGAACCAATCATTTGTAAATAAATAAAAATAAAAGCAATTTAATAATAATTTAACCCATTTTGGTGTTGAATTCTCCACCAACAAGTCACAATTTTCTCAAATGTATTCATTATTCAGCACTATTTACACACTAATTTCTATGAATTATTCTCGGTCTCATAGGCACCAGCTTCCTCATTTCTCTGGTGGTGCTTGATCCCTGCTCTGCCTCTTCCCACCCTGTTCTGCCCCCTCCCCCAGAGCACCTTCTGCAAATCTCAGAGCAGCTAATTGCAGCAGGCAGGAGGGCTGGGAAGGAGCGGGAGGAGCTGATTGGCAGGGCCGCTGGTAGGTGAGAGGCACTGGGGGGGAGGGGCAGAGGTGATCTGCTGGGCTTCTGGTGGGTGCTGAGAACTCCTTATTTTTTTTCCGCGGGTGCTCCAGCCTTGGAGCACCCATGGAGTCGGCACCTATGCTTGATCTCCAGGTTGCTTGAAAGCAATTAATTGTGAATATTGAAATTCAAGCTTTTCTGATTGCATAGACAGGTCATATGATATTTCTGTTCACTGACTGGGAAAGCCTAACTTAGAATAAAATTTCCAGTGTGAAAACATGCAGCTACACTTCCAAAGTTATTTTTTTCTGAATCCTCTATCATATTGTTAAACATGCTAAAAATTCTTATTTCAATAAACATTCCTGCTGGTAAACTCATCTGCTATAGTATTCACCAAAAGCAGACACAAAAAAAATGCGTGAACAAAACTGAAGCAAATTTGTTAAATTCAAAAGAATGTTTTTGATTTTGTTGTTTTTTATGATAACCTTCACCCAGCTATTACCTGGGCTTAGATAGCCATTTATTTGGAGACCTATACACCATTGGAACTCGCTTCTCATCATTTTAGAAAGACCTTTTAGACTACCAGGAAGAAAAGTTTACTAAAATAATTTAAAACAACTTAATTTTGAATTAATTTAGCTACAGATTTTTTGTTTCTGTAAATGTGACACATTTTACTGCTTCTTCCTATTTTAATGAGGTGATGTAGTTCCCTAATCAAAAAGCATCTTGTATTCTATTATACCATTATAGCTGCTGGCTTGTAGGTGTATTCAGAACATCGGATGACTTCTGGTGATGAAAATTATTATAGATTATTTCTTTTATCCAGCACTCACAAGGGGCTGTAAGTACCACAGCAGAGGGCAGATCAGATATTAAACTGTTTCTCCATTAGATTATAGTCAAAACCTGAAGAAGTAATATGATTCAATTTGGCATTATATTATGGTCTCTTAAGGAGTTTATAGTGTTGGTTTTTTTCTCCTACTCTCTCCTTGAAGGTTTCATATCTTCATCACCGGGTTATAACCTTTAATTCAAAGAACATTAACTCTCATTCCATTAGGCAACAGAAAGCTTTGTGACAGCAGTTCCAAAAGTAATACTTCTGGGTCTACTCTACATATTCATCAGGGCAGTCTTAATCATTATCCTGTGATGTGTATCTTCTTTGTATCACTTTGCAGAATTGTCCCATTTGTACAACTATCCAAAGTAAATAATCCTGACAATACAAGGTGCAAATGCAATTGAATTGTTTCACCTCACATGAAGGAGAAAAACATGTCAAAGAACTTGTCCAACAAAACCAAGGTGCCAGAATCCCAAGATCTAGCTCTGGCATATGGTATTGAATAGAAGTACTGGATATGAAAAATCACAGCTGCCAGCCAAGTTGATAGCTACCTAAGAATGAGTCAGTGAAATGCTAATTTGCTATTGCTAGGATAGATCAGATCTATGTGGTGTGTCTGTCAGTTACTAAATCTCTGTTTACACTAGGATGATAAGAGTGGATACCATCCAGAGTGTCTCAGGAAGGATGTATGCTTTTGTAACTGCAGTGTCCATGGCAACTAATTATTTAAAATTCACTTTACAATTTGTGTACCAGAAATTTCAATATATAAAAGCAGCATAAGTGGTGTCTTCCAAAATTCACTGCGTTGTTTTTCCTAGCATAAAATTCTCCAGAAATTGAGCTGGGTAGGTGACTTTTAAAGTAGGTTAAACCTCTCAGTGTTAAGGGACCTCTTACTGTAAATGAAAATCAGGCTCATTGTGTTTAGACACAGTAGGGCAAATTCATCTCTGATATACCTCTATTGACTAAATGCTTTCCTCATTTACTCACATGCTTCTTTCAGTGAGGTTTCAGTTGAAGGTAGAATTTGTCCCATTTACCAAATTACATAAAATATTGTCCCTATATTGAAATGATGCCAGCTGACATACATTTCATTGTAGCCAAAGAATATTCTTCCTGCTTGCACCTTCAAATTAGATTAGTGCTGGCTGAATAGGTGCAAACAAAATCAAATCTGCCAACCTTCAAACCTTACAGTTTGGGTTCAGCAGGGCTGATTTTTCCTCGGTGGCCCTGCTGTAGGCACTTATAAGGTTTCCATTTCCCCCTTGCATATACTGCGTATAAATAAAGCAGTATTTCCCAGCTGACTTAGAGAGAGGTAGACAAAGTTAGTCTGTCAAATGCACTGCTTCTTTTTAAAAGATATGTTCTCTCTAAAATGTGCATTAATTAAATAAATGCACTTTTAATTGAAATACATGAAGCTTTAAAGTCAAACTGAGTTCATGTCCGCAGGCTTCCTATTAATGGAATTTCAGAGTGACAGCGTGTACCAACCAGCTGGGTCAGTGTCGTGTTAATGCATCATCAAAAGTTTTTGCTCTGATGGCACAGACCGTCCAGGTTTCATTCTGGGATGTAAAACTCTCAGAGAAAACCCTTCATAGCTCTCAGAAAAATAATATCTGACAAGAAGTCTGGAGCAGATTCTGCATGCAGCCGATAGGATCTGTGAGCCTTTTCAATGTTTTTTTTTATTTGAAAGGCAGCCAAATTTCTACAGCAGTTAATAGCACACACTGATAATCTTTTTTTTTCCTCACCAAAGGCAAAGGATAAACTCTGATCCCTGAGCACCTCTCTTACATTATAAAAGAGACACATCCCAGCCACCCATGAGGTCTACGTGCAGCAACTTCTGGATCTCCTGATGCTATTTTAAGAGGGACTGATGGTTCCCTATTTTTACTTAGGAGAATGAAAAGGGTGCAAGCATATTTCTCCTATGGCCTTGAACAGGTGTAAGGTAAAAGTGCAGTTACAGCTGGATGAGTGCAGAGACTTAACACAGCTAGAACCATTATCAGCCTTAAGCACTCCAAAAGGTTGGCCATGACCCTGAATCCTTCTGCTCTAGCCAAGCTACAAGGGGACCTGCACTTCCTCTGTGTGCCAGGTCAGTCTTGGATCATTAATACCCTTCGGAGGGGCACAATAGATCCCAGGCTATTCTCTAGGATGGCACAGCTCTGCACAGCCACAATTCTGCCCTTAATCAGCTACCATAGAAGTCATTGTTAGAGAGTGAAATAGAGTAATACTTTACTTCAGGGAAAAGGCCTCAATTCACAAAGATACTTAGGTGTGGTGATGCAGAGCATTGCAATGTCTAACTTTGCAATGTCTAACTGTGTCTAGAACACAGGAACACATTGTGATTCATAAAGCCTGAGTTAGGTGCATAGGCTCCTCTACAATGAATGGGGAGAGACTTGTACCATAGAATGCAATTCACAAATGCCAGAACTCTCTGCAGGGAGCCACCTAAGCTACCCAATGGGAGATGCCAATGAGAGGCGTGTGTCCTAAGCACCACCCCCTCAGGGAGATAGACACCCAATTCTGGGCTTCAGGGAGGTGCCTATCTCTGCTAATGATTCATAAATGAGACCCCTCTCCAGGAATCAGGGACCTAAGCTGGTTCATGTGAAAATGACTTAGGCAGGTGCCTAGCTCCACATGTGACAGGCTGAGGAAGAGAAGGTGGTGTCCACCTTATAATTTTTAGCCCAGTGGTTAGAGCACTCATCTGGGATATGGGAAATCCAGGTTCAATTCCACCTACTTCTTGATGGGGAGCATGGGCAGTGGATATTATAGGCCAGGAGAGGTTGTGTGTGTGTCGTACTTCCCACTCTTCCCTAGCCCAGGCTGGATGGGCCTGGGGTGGGCCGACGTGCTGCCAGGACTCAGAATGGTTGGCTCTGGGACTGGGGCAGCACCA
The DNA here is from genome assembly GCF_009764565.3 of Dermochelys coriacea. Lineage (NCBI taxonomy): Eukaryota > Metazoa > Chordata > Testudines > Dermochelyidae > Dermochelys > Dermochelys coriacea. The sequence continues at coordinate 105,481,690 of NC_050068.2, forward strand.
ACCCACCCAGTGCTTGGGGTGCTGGGGTTGGGGGCTCACCCAGAGCTCTGGGGTTGGGGAGGCCTGCCTGAAACTCTGGGGCAGGGGGACCAGGGACGACAGAGTTTGTGTACTCTAAACTGGGCTCCTGTGGAGGATGGGAGGCAGAAGTTAGGCAGATGAACTAGCTATGCAAGTTAGGCAGATGAACACATATTTTCCCTGATTCATGAATCACTATGGGGCTTAAGCAGGAGATAGGCATCCAGACACCTAAAGGAAGGCAACTGGGCATGTGCCCAAAGGCAGAAACTTAAGTGTTTAGGGAAATTTTACCAAGAAAATGTAAGCAGTGAGTGAGTTTAGGTGCCTACAGGATTTGGCAGGAGTTTTGAGAATTGCAGTAGAGCCTAAAACTGAGATTTAGGTGCTTAAACCCAGACTTTGTGAATTGGGGCCAAAGTGCCTATCCCACAGTGCTGCAGACCCTTCTAGCCTGGAAATTAAGGAATCAGGCTCAGGAATCCAACCTCTATTGCTAATATTTTGCACGGCCTAGTTATATACATAAAATTGTCAGAAACAATGTATATAAAGAACGTTGTGTCCTACAAAGAACCTCTCTATCTTCTCATGGTTTGTTTTCTGCTATAAGAGAATCCGAGCCCAGACCTGAGACATGGAGACAGGCAAGTTTACCCTGTTTTGCATAGACAGCTGCAAGCAACAGTGGCCCCGCTGGGAACAGAGCAGCTTGCCAGCATCCCTGAGGTAAGTGTCCAGTTAGAGCTTTGAGTCTAGCAATCCTGAGTGGAGATAAGTCCTTCCTGTATTTGGTGGGGATTCGTTCCTATGGAAAAGTTCTTGACTAATTATGGATAGTAGGGTCTGAGGGAGTTAGCAGCTCGCAGAATGGGGGAAGTTATTATCCAGGGAAGAGTGTAATTGCCCTCCCCAGAAGAAGGTTGCATCCAGATGGGTGACTAGAGGAGATCAACTCCTATCTTCTTTACTCTTGTCCATCCTAAAGTGTTGCCCATTCTCTCCTTTCGTGTGATGTAGGTGCCTGGTACAGGTGTTGGAGTCTGAGAATGCACATGTAGGTGTGTCAGTATTCTCCTCTGCGTGTGTAGGGGAAATCATGTGACGGACTCAGAGTTCCCATACTGGGGGTAGGAGATCAAAAGACCTGTGATTACTGACCCAATTACTTTAGATGGTTCGATCAAGATCTGAGGGAAGAGGTAGGGTGGGATGTCCTGCACCGACTGTGACCTTGACGGTGACTAGTTGTTCGTCGGTTATTACTTGTGCTTGAAGAAGAGTCCTCCAGGCCACTGCAGGAACTCAACTCCTCAGGAGTCCTAGTTTGTCAAAAAAGCTGGAGGAAGATATGGACATGAGTACTTATAGAGTCCTGCTTGGAGACAACAGTGAAGGAGCAGCAGCTTTCCAGCGGGGTCATCCTCTTCTCCCAGACTGAATGTGAAGGAGGGAGACCTGCTTGAAATTAGAGATTTTCTTTCTCCCCTGTCTGTCCTTCCACATCACTGGGTGTGAGTCACTGTTCACCATAGTGTTGTTGTTTGCATTGGTTTGTATTGGTAAGTACCTCTCAAAAGTGCTTAAGTCCCATTATCAAAAAATTACATAGGCACTTAGTAGCCTAAATCCCATTGACTGTCAATGAGACTTAGGCTCCAAATTGCATAAGTCACTTTTGAAAATTGGACTTGGGCTCTTAAATCACTTAAGTGCCCAAGAAAATTTTACCCCTTTTACCTATATCCTATATGAAGTTATAAGGCAAAATATTAGAATAGCATGCTGGTTTTAAGAATAATCTCCCAACTCTTCAGAGAACATAAAAAATGTTTAACAGGTGGCACAATTTGAAAATATCTCTCCTGCAGCCTAATAAAATGAAGAGTAGCTGACATTTGAAAGTTAGCATTTCCCTCCTCCTCTGAGTAAAAGTTTGTCATCCAGTCAGGGAGCAGAAACAATACCAGGTGACTTAGGTGACCAACCTCTATTCACAAAGCAGAAATAACAAAAAACAGTTGAAAATTTTCAATTTCACGTAACTAAGTAATTCATTATTAAAACGTTTGTTTTCAAATAATTTGAAAATGGGGGGAAAAGGCTAATTGATCAAATAGATTATTTGCTATTACATTTGTCCATTTCTGGTTATCCATGCTATTAAAATAGATCACTAATACACAATACCTTACTATATGGTTCTGGAAAAGTTTGTATGTGATTTTTGGCCTTTGCACCATGACCAAACAGCATCTTTTCTTAGAAGTTACCGAGACATACTCACAATTAGCAGTCCTAGTCACAATGAATCACTGGGTTTTTACATCCAAAACACATTTATAAAATGAAGTCTCTTAGAGGTGTGAAGAGGCCCTTACCTTAGGTTAACTTTGGTTCCAAATACAACTATGCTACTAATTTAAATATCTCTTGAGAGTAAAAATGGCTTTCAGAAGTCGGCTTGCTTGTTGAGACATCAGCATATGCTGGTTTGAGTGAGTTTTTCTGGCTGTTTCTCTCTGTGGGCTCAATAAAGGGGGTCCGAGGAGGAACATTACAAAAAGCTGCATCACATACTCCCTGTGCACCAGGCTTGGATCACTCATTTCATATATTTTTCACAACTCAAGGCAGTGAGTGATTCCACAGTCACCTAACCTTAACCAAACCTAAGCTTCACATTAACACATCATTTAAATGAAGGGTTTGTACATTAAGAACGTTCTGTCTGGGAAGCTGTTGTTCCCTGTGTTGGGCTCAATCTCTATCTGTTATAGGTGAGGATTAGTCAACTACATCCCCCCGCTCCTCCTCCCGCTGACCTCTTGCTTTGTACGACAGCTGTGGGGAATCAAATCATCCTGCAAACCTGGCTGCTTCTGGCCAGCTGGCAACATAAAGCTGGACCAAGTGTACAAGAGACATACAGCTGTATGTGTATCATTACCTAGCCATCTGTAGCATATGCCATATGCCAGTCTCTAAAGTATGTTGAGAGGGGGAACCATTTTAAATGAAACTTCTCCAGCAGACTTCAAAAGTTTTTATATGTGGTGTCCTACAGCACTTATTTGATCTCCTCTCTTCTTAATCACACTTTTAGCCCTTGTTCCATGCTATAGCAGGGATACAGAGTGTTGATGGGGTGAAATACTTGGTCAATCCAAAGAATCATTTGCAGGTAATTAGTTCAAATGCTTGTCCTTGCCTAGTTTGGTTAGATGATCCATAGGTAATTTTGAAGGAAGTATAAGAAGTGTTTAAAGTACAGCTTCTCTCACTAGTAAATATTGCAGATGTAGAATTTACTGCTCAGCCAGTTCAGACAAGTTTGTTCAAGCAGTTCACAGCTGATTTGATTTGTCTTGCCTAAGAGGTCAGTGCAGGCCATAAGAGTTGAATATATGGAACACAAGGTTAATTTAACCAGCTCAAAGATGCAGTACAATTTGTTTGATTAAAATCAGTATAGCCTTTTAAGTATATATACATTTTACAGTCTAAATTGTTTAAATAATCACTCTGATTTTTTTCCTCCTTAAAAAGAAGAGGCAGATATTTCCCCAGTCCCCAGTGTCTGTGTACAGCTTAAAATAGAGATGGCAAAATGCCAGCAGGCACAGGAACGTGCAGTGGTACTCAGAAGACAAATATGAAAATTGAAAATATACTTTGCCTGATTGGGCCGGTCACATATCTGATTGGAATGTGGGGTATATTATTGGCTAAGGCCCAAATCCTCAAAAGTATTTCAGCATTTAACTCCCATTGAAATCCATGGGAGGTAGGTGGTGAAATACCTTTGAGGAACTGGGCCTAAACAATGATTCATCTGTCATTCCACATGCACAGCTCTCATCACAGTCAGCAGGGGTTTCTGGACAAAAGGACTGCAGGACAAAAGGACTGCAGTTGTACTAAATGTTTCCCTTTTTATTTATTTATTTATTTTATTTTGAAAAGCAGCTATATGACAACTGAGAAGAGGATTTGTGACAGAATATAGTTGTTTTTCTTAGTAGTCTCTCTGTCACTCAGGCCTATATATCCCTTTATTTGTTTATGTAGGGAAAAAAATAAGATTTTTTAATTCAGAGAAATCGAATTTTAATTATTCACTACTAGTACAGGTCAACTCTGTAAACAGAACCAAAGTTACTTTCCAAAATCAATTCCTGGTGGTAGTAATGTGTTTACCCCATGCTTTTTCTGGCTATTTTCCTTAACTGGTCCAGCAGTGCCAATGTAAACAATGGTGCAATGGGCAGTTTTATAATTTTATAATTCTGGAAATTAAGTTGAAGTTGTAATGCAGACTGAGATCACTGATATCTGGTTACAAATAAGTTAAATTTGTGAAACACAAAAGACTTTTCCTGAGTCAAGAGAATCAAATATGACCATCCAGTAACACTTCTGGAGAATTTCTCCCCCTGCCCCTCCCCCATTTCTTTCAAATATTTGTATTGATCAAACCAATTTGTTTGCATATCTCACTGAAAAGCTACCATATGGAAATTTGTTCTATTGATTTACGGCATAGTTATTGTTTCTGCCAATTTCATGCCTTTGTTTTGAAATCTATGCTGAAAATAGTCCAATGCTACTTCTATTGATGTCAATGCGAAAACTCCCACTAACTTCAGTAGGAGAAGGATCGGACCCTAAGTGTTGTGGATAATAAATTTTTAAATTCTCAAAGTATGACTAAAGAATTACATATCTCATTCTATTTGTTACTGTTTTGAAAATTGAAGGGTACGTTTTTGCATATAGCAGCAGAGAGCCTGAGGCCATATGAAACCAATGGAATTAACTACTGTATTTCTCAGCAAGGCCTGCATTTTTTTTAGAATAAATCCCCATGGGAAAATGAAAAACACATTTTAAACAGTGCGTAGCGTAACTGAGCCAGCTTTTCTTTGCTGAAAGCTAAATGAACAAGATAAACAACTCAGTAAATAGAGGGTTTCAGAGTAGATTAAATTACAGCATGTGAGATAAAAGCCATACCACCTCAGGCTGTGATCCTGTCAGATCTCATAAACTAAAAAGAGGTGGGTTTGATCACTGGGAAAAGGTGAAGGAAAAACAAAGGGTGTAATAGACAGTGGGGTTGGTGATTTGCTATGATCTAACTCCTATTTAAAGCAATGGAAAGATTCCCATTGACTTTAATGGGAGCTGGATCAGGTCTTCTTAATGCTCTCCTTTGAGTCAATACTGAACCATTGCCCCACCAACCTGCCGCTAGATATTCTCTGTCTTTCAAATGAGAGACAAAGGTGAAGACTTGGCCACTTATGCTTATTAAAGATCCCAAGTCACTTTTTTTTTTTTTGCAAGTGTACAGCTATCAGCCCCAACGTTCTGGTCAATTTCCAAGTTAATTGTATTCTGCACCCCTAGAATTTCCCTGTAATTTCAACTATGTATAAATGTGTGTTTCATTTCCTCTTCTGTAAACTGTTGTGTAGTATAAAATGGCTGTGGTATTCCAATCTGAGGTAGCTACCAGTCATTAGTGCATAAAGTGATCCTTGCTGAGGTCTCTGGGGATGTAGATAGTTGTTGTTGTTTATTATTGTTGTTATTATTACTATAAATGGTATAGATCTCCGTATTCCAAATTGCTATTTTCAGTTCAACCCAGATGATAGGAAAAAGAGGCACACACAAGTAAAGAAAAACAAATTCAGAGCAGATGCCAGGAAGAATTTTTGCTACACCACGACAAAATAGATTCATATAGCATCATAACAAGGAAGTTTACTGAGTCAAAAATCAATAGGGTCTTGTTAAAAACTAATAAATAAATAAAGGGACATACTGAGATGAGATTGGGGAAAGTAACCTGCCCCAGCTTGAACATAAACCTAGAGGAGTATAGTATGTGCTTTTAGGTACGACCTACATCACCTACACTTCTCTGAATCGCACTATGACTGCAAAGAACTGAGATGTTTCTTGTTTTGTTCTACTTTTACTGTTGGCCTTGCTCTGTATATAGATAATAGAATGTGAACTGACAATGGCTGTACACATGGATATGAGGGAAGGCACTTTAGGAACAATTTTCAATTCCAGCTATGACTCCAGAGCAATTGACAATAGAAGAAAGAAAACTTTAGATGCCAGCCTGAGAAGAGTTGAGTTTTTGAAATGAACAGATATTAATGATCCAAATTAAATTTTAATCATGCTTATCCTGCTTTCCCTCCTTGCCACACATATGCAACCAACTTATGTGAGTGCTTATTTAAAAGATTTGTAAAGAGGTATTTTACTCCAGGGTCTGCTCTAAATTAAAAACATAACATTGATGCATCCCATGTAGTGTTGTCTTATGAGTCAAGAGGGGAAAAAGAAAATTAGGCTCGTAGACATCAGATGAGATGACTTGGTACCAGAGCAGGTACTCAGATGGTACTTATTCCTTTATAGAGCCTGCCATTTTCTTTGTGTCAATTTAGTATTCTCTGCTGGTTTTGTTTTGTTTTGTTTGTCTTAAGGTTTTGTGAAAGAGGAAGTATTAATCTTTAATGGCATTAGCATCCATTATTTACACAATCCTATAAATATGCCTGACACTTTGCAGACAAAAAATAATGGGCCTGATTCTGGTCTCACTTACACTGTTGTAAATTGGATATAATTCCACTGAAATCTTTAAAACCAGTAAAACCAGCAGAAGTGAAAGCAGAGTTAGTATCCCTGGCCTGAAGAACTTTCATACCAAGGGCCTGATCTTGTTATGGGTCATAAGTTAAGGCTTGACATGTGAGATAGTTACTGTCAAAACATCATGCCCCCCCTGCAAGAAAATTTAACGCTGTCAGAATTTTCCATTGTGCTGGGAGCTCCCTGAAAGATAAAGTGAGATTTTAACAAGTGTGGAGTGGATCAAAACTAGAGATGCTCTGAAACCACAAAGTTAGGTTCTGGCTGAAGTTGGAAGTATTTGGATCTGGGCTTGTATTTTGTCCCATTTCTTCAGAATTTCATAGTATACTTCAAGCTGATTGGAAGCAATGTCATCTCTACACTGAACTATTTGTTCCTGCCTTACTCTAATTTTAAAACAATGTAAGTGCAAACTTTCATTTCACAGGGGACTATGAAATCTATACCTTCACTGGGCATCAATACTTAGACTTATTCAAGGGAGACATTGTGCTCCAGTGGTTACAGCAGGGAGATTGAAAGGTCTTGCCCTGAGTTCAAAATCATTCTGTCGGCCATTCATTCATTGTGTGACCTCAGGTGAATCACTTGACCTCAATCTAGCCAGCTGCAAAACTGCAAAGTAGATACTACATCTAAACTGAGCCTCCTTAGGGAAATAAATACATTATTATAAACAGTCAGCATTCAAGTGATGTAAAAAAGTGTCAGAAGGTAAATCATTTCTAGTATCTGAGTATTAAGCAGTGGCAATATAGCCTCCTTCATGAATGATTTCAAAGTACACATGGCAGTATTGGCTGATGTGTCCTTCATGTGTGTGAACTTAAGCTGTCTAAATGATGATGAGTTAGGTAACAAAGATAACACATGTTTAAGGAAGATAAATTCTTTTTTAGCTGAGCTATGCTGGTCAATAAATATATTGCTGACAACATTTCAGCACAGCTTTACTTAAGCCACAAGACGTGATACACCATGTGTAGTGATGGATCAGCGTGCCTCAGGTGCACAAGGTGAAGTGAACTAAATGCATCCTCCCACCTGAAAAGAGACTAGATCCATCAGAGTGTGTGCTCAGGAGTGTCTTATGGCAATTACAGTTCAAAGTCACCGCTGGCATAAACGGGCATGACTATTTTGAAGCTAATGCTGATGTGCTGGCTTAGTTCAGGGGTTAATTTGGCCAGTCATTTGGTTTTATGTAGTAAAATATTTAGATGTAGTGTTAGGTATAAATATTGATCCATCATTTAATGGTTACATATTCTCCAATCCATAGTGCTACATTAGAAAGAAATCTGCACCTGTTTTCTAAGCAGCACCATCTGATATTGCAGGGACTAAGAAGTGGGTGAAATATTTCTACTGAATCTCAATTTGATCTGGATGGAGCCTTAGATTAGATACTGTGACAATCCTCTTCTCAGCTGTCCTCTTCAGCTGTCATATAGCATTTTTAGGAAATTATTTAGTACAACATCTCTCCAGTCCTTTCACACACAAACTCCTACTGACTGCAAAGGGATGACCATTGGTATAGGGTCAAATATTCCAATTACAGAGGAAAAATGTCAGTGCTCAATAACAGCACATTTCTTAGCTCGTCCACAGTGAGACTAGAGCCTTGAGAGATTTAGCACTTTCTTTTTTGGGGGGGGAGGAATATGTGCAAGTCTTTCTTCTATTTTTTGTTCACACTGGTTTGCTTACTCTGGGCCAGATTCCAATCTAAATTAATTGACGTTTACTCAGATGAAACTGAAATCATAATCTGGGTAACTGATTTTCACTTTGAGTTTCTGGTTTGAATGACTCCCAGAAAATCAAATTGAAACCTGGCTGAAACCACCAATTTGCATTGAATTTACAGGAATGGAATTTATGGGGAAATGTTTTGCCTGATCTATGATCTTCTTAAACATTACCCGCTTACGGGCCTGAGATGTTGAGCCCCTTCAGCTACTATTAAGGGAGTTGAAGTATGAAAGGCTTAGAACTGATGCAGGTATACAATGGACATACTGCTGCTGCTGGTATACAATGGACATACATTAATAAACTGGGTTTATTTTAATCCTACCCATTTCTAAGTTTTCATTGTCTATATAATTTCTTCTTTAAAATTAACCTTATAACACAATCAGGTTGACTTCTCAGATTTTTAGATAAGAAAAATCCACAGCTGATATATTTCCTCCCTTTGGCTGTTAATTTAATTTATTTACTTTGACTGCCCATTTGATCATTACCTTCTTTATAGAAATAAACTTGAAGCTGTTTTCTTGGCATCAAAGGACAAGCTGATTGATGGAATTTACCTTCTGTGAAATGAAATGGTGGTATAATCCGGGAGGGAAAACCTAGGATATTTCATTACATGGTTTCATTCTTACCACTTATTTATCAGAAATTTTAAGATTTACAGAGTATATATTATATTTTACATATTTTATATATTATTATCTCAGGATAGTGCAGCAACATAAAAATATCAAGGAATGTGAATTGCAACATCAGTACAGTTTTTTAGCATAAAGAGTCACTGGAGAAACAGTGTCTGTGGTACTGTACTAAAAGTATTTGATTTAGTAGGTTTTAGAGAGTAGTTTAGAGAGTTATTTACTTAAATAACATATATTGGTACCCTTTGGCATAAATCACAGTCTATGTTCGAGAGGGTCCCAAGACTAGGACATCAAGGGTGCTGAAAATCAAAATTGAGGTGTACTGTGTGGAAGATTGTACTGCACTTGCCTGAGCTGTCTCGCTCAAGTTAGTTGTCAGTCTCTGACTATCATGGCAGGCACAGCTGGAAGAATTCTTCTTTTTCTTGGGTCTTGGGACCAGCCGTTTGGTGAAAGTGCGTACACTCTGGATCTCATACAAACTGAATCTCCTTTTTTATGCTTTTGCCTTCTCTAGAATTTATTTAGAAGTGGGGGAAGAGCGATTGTGTTTTTTCATGCACAAAGACCAAACTGATGTATTCAGTCTGAATAACTTTTCAGATTAGGGGAAACTAAAAAAACAGATGGTAAATTGTAACCTCTTTGGGGCAAGGACTGACTCGTGTATGACTTTATACAGCACTTAAAAAAGATGGGACCCTGATCCTGATTGTGTCCTTTGGATGCTACTGAAGTTCAAATAAGTAATTATAACATAGGAACAGATCCACAGCAAGCATAGATAGGTGTAGTTCCAGTGGATCTAGTCCATGCTGTCCATGTGAAAGACCCAATGAGTGTCTCTTCTATAGCATATTGTATCAACTTATCCTAAATGAGCAGCTTTCATTTTGTGAGGCAATATCTACCCGGCAATTAGATACCTGTGGCTGGCCTATGCCAGCTGACTTGGGCTCGCTGGGCTCAGGATAAGGGGCTGTTTAATTGTTGTGTAGATATTTGGGCTTAGGCCAGAGGCTGAGCTCTGGGACTCTTCCATCTTGCTGGGTCTTAGAGCCCAGACTTCAGCCTGAGTCAGCTGACATGAGCCAGCCGCAGGTTTTAATTGCAGTGTAGACATACCCACAGACTCCTTAGAAATGTGAAGATGCAGGACAGAGGCAAAAATCATAATAGCTTTGTACATGATACTCCTCTTCTAATTTTAATTTTTAAATGTTTACTTAGTGTAAGGTCTGCATTTATGTTGTGTCTGAAGGTTTGTTTGAGGAAAGACAATTGATATTTGCTCTCCTCCAGACCACTTCCACACAGCATATGAGATTCCCCTTGTATAGAAACATTTTCATTTATGTTCTCTTCAGGTCAATAAGAAGGAAAATAATTTTATTTTCTGGTAATTATATGGTCCTCACTGTCCACTTCTATGTAAATATTTCTGAGAGGGGATTCTGGAAAGAAGGGGAAATGTGGAAGGGTCCCATCAAGGAGTTTCCTTTTGTCTGTAGAGGACACATATCCCAAGAGACTCACACCAGTCCTAGCCTCCCACTCCCTTTTCCCAAGAAATGGAGCTTTAATAGAGTTATATGATATGTACAGTAGGACCAGAATTTGGCCTATGGTCTTCAGTGGCATTGCTTTTTTTTATACCATGCCTAAAATTGGCCTGTAGAACCAAAGATTAGGAACTGTCATTGTACAATAAAACAACATTAAAATGTTTTTGCACTTATACAATTTGTTCAATGTTTTTTCCTTTTCCTTAACTTTTTGTAACTTGTTCTATCCATTAATACGTAATTGTCAATGTGGATCTTTTTATTTCATTGATTTTCCATTTGATTAATTTGTTTTAACATAATGGCTCAAATTTCCATTATTATGTATAGTCTCCCACGCAAAGTGTAGGCCCAAATGCTTTAGGAAGATGATTGAACTAAATGATACAGCTTTCCACAATAAAAAGCAGAGGAACAGAGAAATTAAAAGGCACTGGAAACACAGATATGTTTTCAGATGAGATCTAAAAAGAGATTGTTAGTCAATAAAGCAAAGAAATACAGGAAGGCTGTTTCAGATGGCAGGAGCTGTAAAGTTGAAACCTTTCAAACAGAAACTGGTACATAAAGATCAGGGTCAGGTCAGCCCATCCATATTTGCCCTGATTTAAACTAGAGAATATATATATAATTTGCATCTCCTTAAAGGAAGACATTCTGAAATATATTTTGCTGCTATAATGAGAATTATTCTGCTTCCTGAACCGAAAATGTATTGTTGTAGTGTTACATTTTTCCTGGCTATTTATCAGGTTATGTATTAAGATAATTAAATTTACTAATTTCTTTCAAACTTAAGTCTAAACTACTGCATTCCCACATAGAAAAAGAGGTCACTATTAACATACACTACATTTAAAACTGGGTGAAATATGAGTTTTGCTTTGCAAAATATGCTGACAAAACAGAATACATTTTAAAATTTACAGTAAAAAGTCACTAATTTTGACAAATTTTGTGAATTTGCAATTTTTATGCAAATGCAAAACTTCCCAGGAATGTATTACAACTTTTCTAGCAAAAAATGCGATTCGTTTATGGCAAGCCTTATGAAACTGACATAATAAAAGTGATTTAATTGTTTGCCTTTTGTGGGGATTGACATAATTGGACAATAAATTAAGATCCCAATTCAGCAAAACATTTCAGTATGTGCTTTACTTTAAGCACATAAGGAGTCCTGTAGACTTCAGCTGGACAATTCACATGCTTAAAACTAAGAATTAGTTGAAATATGTCAACCAAATAATTTTCCGGCTGAAAAACAGTGTTTTGTCAAAAACAATATTTTTTTTTTTAGAAAATATCATTTTCCACAAGATGGTTGGAATTTTTTTAAATTGGAAATTTCAAATCAAAACGAAATAAAGATTTTCTTTTAGTTTAAAAATTTCCCATGATTTAAAAAAAATCTTTTGCATAGAAAATATCCAACATACCACCATGTTTGTTAAAGCTTTGCTGGGATTAGGGCCTAATATCACTTTATATGCAATTTTTTTTGGATAGTTCTACTTACAGTATAACATATGATGTGTGAAAGAGGATGTGAAGGGTCCCCAGCAGTACCTAATCTAAAGTAAATATTTTTTCAGTGCCCACAAGCAGAGAGATCATAGTCTTGAAAGCATTCTCAGGGCTAGATAAAGATCAGCAAAAATAACCCAAACAAGAAGGAAACCAGATATGGGTATCAGATAATAATCACAGAGATTGTTAAGTAATAATGATCAACCTATGAGGGTAATGTTTTGTAAATAAGTGAGCCATAAAAGAATCCAGGTTGAATCTGGGTTTCACAGAAACAGTGTATTGATTAAGTAAGTAAGGAATGTACACACTGAGGAGTTTCAAACACACAGTAAACATCACATGATTAACTGAATGTGTAACCTTTTTTTTCCTCTGAAGCAAAGATATTGGTGTTTCAGTGTAGTAAGTACTTTTGAGCAGGCTACATGATTCATGGCTCTGGTTCAGTGCAATGGACATAGCAGTTATACAAGCCAATAGTCCAGGGGTCAGCAATCTTCGGCACGGGGCCCATCAGGGTAATCCACTGGCAGGCCACGAGACATTTTGTTTATGTTGATTGTCCGCAGGTACGGCCCACCTGCAGTTCCCAGTTGCCACCATTCGCTGTTTCCAGCCAATGAGAAGCAGCTGTGGGAAGCAGTGATCAACATAAAGAAAATATCTTGCGGTCCGCCAGTGGATTACTCTAATGGGCCGCGTGCTGAAGGTTGCCGACCCCTGCAATAGTTCATATCAGCTTAATGTTCAATCTGGTTCAAAGGACATGTGTTTATCACCTAAAAAAAGTGTCTCAGAATTTACAGGCAGCCTCTGCTCATGAGAGACTTAAGACAGCAAATGCTTAGAACTTGATTCCTTTCTACTCCTCCTATGGGGATTGTTCCCAGACAAGATTTGGTGAGAAAAATGAATTGCAAATTGCAGCTGCCTGCACTCTACCTCATAGATCATCTCATGTGTCATATCTTTAAAATGAGAACCTTGGTTTTCAGTTCCTTCATTTGATAACAAATGTGAAAACAGTGAAAATAAAAGTACTCATATCTCCAACTGCTATTCTCCTGTGAGAGAGAATAAATCAGTGAGAGCGTAAGCCATGTGCCTCAAACTTCACAAGTTAGTACGTACAGTGTTAAAGGCACATCCACTGGATATAATGCTGAATCTGTACTTTTTCTAGGCTAGCTGCCCTTTGGAACCAATAGCTTTGACCCCATGCTTGTGCCCTAACTATGCCTCAGGGAAAGTACACATGTGGCTGACAGTTGCATCAACTGTCACTCCCAAGTGGTCAAGCTATGCTGCACAAAGAAGCATGCTGCATACAGCAGCTGTTTGCTGGCTCATCTGCTGGACTACATTTTCTAGGCCCATGAAGCTTCAATCTTGTGTGTTCCATATCTAAGGTAGTCTTACATTTCCTTTCTGCCCCAATGTGATGCCCTCCACAATGTGCAGCAGAAGGGAACACATGTACCCCAAAGATCTAGTTTTCACTCTAGTAAGATAGTTACTTTATCAAGGTAGTTTACCATCCATGGTATTTTTAAAAGCTACAGCATTAAAGTTTAATTAAATTAATTCTGAAAGAGGTTTTTCAGTATTAGTTTGTTAAAAAAATATGGAAATATTTTTGAAAAGAAATTTGAAGTAAGAAATCCCCTCTGATATTCTGCTTTGCATCCCTTACAGTCAGTTCCATGCTATTCTACAGCATTTCTAGGATATTTCATATTTGGAATCCCTGAAAAACTGATTCTCTCATACTCACACAAACTCAAACTGAAAACTCAGAGGACTTCATTCATCATCCTGATCTTTTTTAACAGTATAGTCACTAGTTAGTATTGGTTTAAACTTAAAACCAGAAACCCTAACTATATATCTCAAATCCTCAATAACAATATTTTTACACTATTTAACTTGAGAAGCAGATCTTGTAGAAGTTAGGGAAAACACATACATATTTGGGGATTAGCAGCATAGAGAGCAGATGCTTTAGATTAGAGTTCAGTGGATCTTTTAGGATAAAATTAGAACCCACTCCAAACCGTCAACCAAAATTTGAACAGAACGATGCCCAGATATTACTGGAAGTTTGAAGAAGTTTAGGAAGAAGCCCTTTCTTTAAAATTTCCATTAGTCTCTGCAGTTCTTTTGGTTTCAGCTGTAAACAGAAATAGCAGGAGAGTCTGTTTTCATGTGTTTTCATCTTGACCAAAACCAAAGAGTATTGGTGTTTCTAGAATCTAGACTTAATCGGAGCTGAAACACCAAACTCTTGTCTAAAATTGTGTGAAGGATGATCTTCTCAAATGATGGATTTCTGAGAGTGCTTGCCAACCCATACTGATAAAGTTAGATCTACCAACTGATTTTACCACTAATGACCAGGAGATAACACTGACCTGAATGTGTGGATTTGGTGGGGAAAATAGAACTCTCCTTGAGTAGTTTGTTTCATTCCTTTCCAGCAAGCTCCAGTCAATGGTTTTGGCTGGCCCCAAGTAAAGGGTGGTGTGGTGTGGTGGGGGGCGGGGTGGAAAGCAGGGAATTGGTACACTTTACTAGAGTCCAATTCAAAGGGCAGGCCAGAGGGTCACAAGCTCATCACTACAAGAAAAAGATTTAGGCTAAATTGTGGACATTTGAGATTAACCAAATGTTATTTATATAATCTCAGTGAATATGTTTGTACCTATATATCGATGTGGCATCCAGATCTCACAAGATCTCGCAAGACTTACCTGAGCCAACCAGAAGCAGTGTCAGAATAGAAGCAACATTCTGAACAATTTTCAGAGTGGTAGCCATGTTAGTCTGTATCAGCAAAAAGAACAAGGAGTTCTTGTGGCACCTTAGAGACGAACAAATTTATTTGGGCATAAGCTTTCATGGGCTAAAACCGATGAAGTGGGTTTTAGCCCACGAAAGCTTGTGCCCAAATAAATTTGCTAGTTTCTAAGGTGCCACAAGTACTCCTCATTCTGAACAATATACTAATCCTCCAGGATGCATAGAAGGGCTGAGACAAAATCCCAAGGACAGGGAACAGTACCTCTGGGGTGTCTAGAGGGAATTTGTCACTTGTTTATCACTAATATATGTGCCATATTGCCATGTCTGCCTAAAAATACAAATTGGGCAGCCAGAACTGGCAGAAGCTGAAAGAAAAGAAGCTAAAGGACACCAGTCAGTCCTTCCATTTTTTCCTGACAGACGATACCTCTCAACTGTTACAGTGGACGAGAAGCTGGATATGAGTCAAGAGTGTGCCCTTGTTGCCAAGAAGGCCAATGGCATTTTGGGATGTATAAGCAGGGGCACGCCAGCAGCATTCCCCTCTATTCGACATTGGTGAAGCCTCGTCTGGAGTATTGTATCCAGTTTTGGGCCCCACACTACAAGAAGGATGTGGAAAAATTGGAAAGAGTCCAGCGGAGGGCAACAAAAATGATTAGGGGGCTGGAGCACATGACTTATGAGGAGAGGCTGAGGGAACTGGGATTGTTTAATCTGCGGAAGAGAAGAATGAGGGGGGATTTGATAGTTGCTTTCAACTACCTGAAAGGGGGTTCCAAAGAGGATGGATCTAGACTGTTCTCAGTGGTAGCAGATGACAGAACAAGGAGTAATGGTCTCAAGTTGCAGTGGGGGAGGTTTAGGTTGGATATTAGGAAAAACTTTTTCACTAGTAAGGTGGTGAAATACTGGAATGTGTTACCTAGGGAGGTGGTGGAATCTCCTTCCTTAGAAGTTTTTAAGGTCAGGCTTGACAAAGCCCTGGCTGGAATGATTTAATTGGGGATTGGTCCTGCTTTGAGCAGGGGGTTGGACTAGATGACCTCCTGAGGTCCCTTCCAACCCTGATATTCTATGATTCTATGAACTGTCTGGTTCAAGCAATGCACAAACAGGGGAAGTGGATGAATGAAAACAGAAAGGTGAAGGTGATTTCAATAGACACCGTGGCAATTGATGAAGAAAAGCAGCCAGATATATTATGTGATTCCAGTCTAAAGATGGTTGAGTAATACTACCACCAGACTTAGAAGAAGGTTTGCAAGAAGCAGGAAAGAGTAGTGGTGCACTACTTACTGATTCATGTTTTTTAAAAGATTCAGGTTTGTGGCCTAACCACATTAGAGTCTGTTAATCAAAATATTGTTCTATCTGGTGTACCAAATTTTGAAGAAATGTGGAAGCTATTGAAGTCAATGCCAAAAGATTTTGATGGCCGTAGTTTTCCTGAATTTCTCCTCAAATGTAAGATTTCCAATAATAAAGAGTAGATTCCAAGAGACTGGCTTGTTTGGAGTCTTAGAAACCAAGCACTATACTTCTTTCCATGTTGGTTACTTTCCAAAAGGGGAAACAACTTTGAACAATGCAGTATACTGCCAAAAAGGGAAGGGCATTTGCCGGTTGTGAAAAATGGCACAAACTGTAGTACATTTCCTGAATATGAAAAGTGCATAGAACCTGCAACTGCCAGTGGAAGGAGTTAGAGCAGTCGCTTTCAGGTGGAGAGGGAGTAGACAGTGAGATTCAAAACCAAATATTAACAGAAGCTGCAAAATGGAGAGCAATATTGCAAAGAATGTTGGATGTTACCTTACGTCTTGCTTCAATGTGTCTCATTCCAAGGAGATAATCTGACTGGTGAGTCACACAATGGCAACTTCCTTTGAATTCTTAAGTTATTAGCTCATTATAACATAACTGGTGACCATCTGGCTAACGTCTCACAAAAGCAGATAGAGAGTAGAACAGTACAAGGACAGGCACATTACTTCTGATGGGAAAGTCAGAACAAGTTTATTGAATTATGTGGTAAAAGCATGCAGAAGGTACATTTAATATTCAAGAAAGTTTTCTTGTGTTCATCAATTTATATTAAAAAAAACATGGAGAACAACATTCCACTTGATGACTGTAGAGGTCAAGGAGTTGATAATGGATCTAATATGTCAGGAAAGCTAAAAGGCGTTCAGGCCTATATTATGTACAAATAAATTTGCCATGTATTCTCTTTGTGCATCCTTTTCACTTAATCTCATAGAAGTTAATGCTGCAGCTTCATATACTCAAATAGAAATATTTTTTGGTTGTATGCAGTGATTTTTCACGTTTTTCTGTGTCAGTCCTGTGAGGTGGAATACACTGTTCATTCCATGCTCAGTTAGAGTGCACGTGCTGATGCTGTTCATCCAATGACAAAGCATCTCCCAGGTATTCTAGAAGCATTGGAATGTGCTCTTGAGTTAAATTTGGCACCCAAAGCTCAGGCAGAAGTGGAAGCCGTGGAACAGCACTTCAGCTCATTTTCATGCATTTTGTTGGCTAGCTTCTGGTATAAATTTCTTTCAAGTACTGAGGAGAAAAGATTTTCAAAGCCAAAGGAATCTGTTTTGTTTCAAAGTCAACTCTCATTGCTGATATAATTGAAGATCGGTTGCCCAAAAATTCTATTTGAAGGTTGCCTTGTGGCAGAAGGAATGGGAATTTTTCCACAAATACTGCAAAAGAGAGGTAGCAAATGGAAAAAGATTTCATGATGAGACACCCAATGAATCATGTTCTATAACCTTTGAAGATAAAACAAAGTCTTTATTCAGAAGGAACGTGTTCTATTCAACTTTAGGCAATGTTGTCTGAGAGATGTAGTGGCAAATCAAAGCAACCAATGACATGTATTGTACATTCCATTCAATCCTAAAATATGTCACATTGGATCCTAACAAACTGGAAGAAAACATCCAAATGTCAAGGTCTCAACTATTTTCAATGGCTCTTTTGGAGATATTTTCATATGAAATATTGCATCTGAAAAAAGTCTTCAAGTCTACTTTTTGAAAAGAACTTAAACTGCCACAACTAATCTTACTTAATAACATTTACAACAAAAACCTTCAACTAATTTACAGTGAAGAGTGCATAGCCTTATGAATTTTTTGCACATTGCCACTGGCAGTGGCAGAAGCTGAAAGAAATTTCAACAAGCTGACACTCGTTAAAAACTGCAGACAGTCTGCTGTGGCACAGAAACACTTAAGTCATCTTGCTGTATTGGTCTGTTGAGTGTGAACTCATGACAAAAATTGACTTTAGTGAGGTCATTCATGATTTTGCAATGAAAAAGGCCAGAAAAGAAAGTTGTAAAGCGATAAGGCCTATCTATGCCATTTCAGAAATATATATATTAATATATTTTTTTTCTTTCATTAGTTACAGTGTGTGTGTGGAATGGGATGGGGATCCATGTTATGAGTTTGTCTTGGGCTCGGGAAAATGTTGCTTGAGGCCTGGGTTCTGTATAACTACTCATTGATAAAGAAGGGCCTCCAAAATAGAGTCCTGTGAAGAGCCTTCCTAAATAGAGTTTAACTTACTGCTATGTTGCTGTTCTATATGTAAGTGAAATCACTTGAAGATCTGTCAAAAGTCTCATCATTGTGATGAGAATACACAGATCAATGTTACTTTCTTATTTGATCAAGATCATTTCATTTTGCTGCAGCCTTGTTGTCTGATTTAGGCTGTGGACTGTGGAGACTGCTTATTATTTTGACTGAGATATATATTGATGGGGGTTGTCCTGGAAAAGCTCTAAAATGCTAAACTTCTTCTAGTTTTGCTGTTTCGCATCGTTGACAAGAGAAGCTGGTAGAATATGAATATATGACCTTCCTGATAGAGATCTTATAACAATACAGTTATATATCCCATGTGAAACATGGTATATGTGTAACAAATATATAGAAATCTAATGTTAGGAAAGCACTTGTGTATTTTTGAGCTGTCTCTATCAGTGAAGCTGGTTGGAATTTTTTTGTCAAAACATTTTAAGTGAAACAGGGCTTTTTGATAAAACAGAAATTTTCACACACATACACACACAAACAAATCTGTTTTTATTAAAAATGTCATGGGAAAAAAGTAAGTGTCTTGATCAGCACCAGTAATATTTGTTTTAAAGTTTAATCACACTATTTATTTATTTGTATTGCTGTAACACATAAGAGCCCTAGTCATGGACCATAATCTATGCCAGTGGTTCCCAAACTTGTTCCGCCAATTGTGCAGGAAAAGCCCCTGACAGGCCAGGCCGGTTTGTTTACCTTCCGTGTCTACAGGTTTGGCAGAAGCGGCGGCCAGTATGTCCCTTGGACTGCACCACTTCCAGCAGCTCCCATTGGCCTGGAGCAGAGAACCGCGGCCACTGGGAGCTGTGATTGGCTGAACCTGCGGATGTGACAGGTAAACAAACCAGCCCGGCCCTGCCTGCCAGGGCATTCCCTGCACAAGCGGCGGAACAAGTTTGGGAACCACTGATCTATGCTATGTAAACTCAGAACAAAAAGACAGTCCCTGCCTGAAAAAGGTAATCATTTATGTATAAGAAAAGAGACAACAGATGGATACAGACAGATGCAGTTGAACAAGGAAACAATGAGATAATCTTGGTGACCGGCATTGGTCACTACACACCAGGAGCCCTAACCATTGTCAAGTTTTTGGTTGGCATCATTGTGACATTAAGACCAGCCCCAGGGCAGAGGTCCACGGTTACCCACATATCTGTAATTAACTGCAGTTGGCTTAACCAGTTCAAGTGTATCCCAATGCTTTAATGTCATGAAATGTATCTGATAGGTGTCATTGAAAGCTCATGACTCACTGTTTATTAATATAATCTCATAATGTAGATGTAAGCAACCAATGCAAAGTTATGGGCATAAACTGGAATTATTATTCTTAAAATGTGTTTGGCAGCCAAGCAGGAGTTACTCCATACTAGACAAAGGCAGGTAGTTTTTCCACCTGGGAGTTACTGCTGAAGACTATGAGAATGTATTTACATAGCATGTAAACAGACCCGTCAAGCTAAAGAGGTGGAGGCAAATCTCAGATTATTATGGTGGGAGAGGAAATTGACAATCAGATGTTTAATGTTCATGCAATTAAAGGGGAGGGGGCAGGAATGAAATAATTTGTATTTAGCAGACAACCCCAGCAGGAAACTTCCTTCAACAGGAGACTCCATGTTGCTTTCCTCAAAGTTTGAATGAACTTTATCTAGGAGTAATCCTCAGAAGAATCCACTTCAAAGGTTCATTGAACTATAAAAGGGCAAAGAAACCCCAAGTTATCCATCTTTCACCTAAGAAGACAAAAGGTACCAGCCCTGGTTCAGGAGTTCGGGCAGCCATCTTGAAGGAAATATGTGGTGAGGATTTTACCTTGAACTAAGTCTAGCTTGTTAAGTTTTACTTACTAGAAAGTGTTTTATTTTTATTTCTCTTATAGCTATTTCTGACTTTAATCCTTATACTTGTACTCACTTAAAATCTCTCTCTGTGGAATTCAATCAACTTGTTTTATTTTTACTCTAAACCAATCCAGTGCTGTGTTTGAATGAAACTGCTTGGTAACTGCTGTTAAAGTAATAAACTGATGCATATTAAATCTTTAAAGGAGACATGAGCCTTAAGATTCCTCTGATTGTTCCAGGGCAGAGCTGGACATTTCAGAAGACAAGTTTTTGGGGACATTTGGTCCTAGCAAGACTGTGGATCACCTTACCAGTTGTTAACCAAGGCTGATGTAGACCACTGGAAGTCTACGGTATTGCAGGCAGGCATTGGACCAGGACTGCCCAATACATAGACCTAAAGTGCAGGGTTGCTACTTACCGTGGACATCCCAGGCAGAGAATTTCAGTAGCAAAGCTTAAAGGCACTTAATGGTTATAGGATATAGGATAAGAGGTGACACAACTCTTTACTGATTGAACATAACCCAGAACATAAATCATGACAAAGAAGAGTTTGGAGTTGTGGTGTGACTGGGATGGATCACATTGAGAATGCCACACTCAGAGCAGACTGCACAAAGCAGACTCAGGGCAGACAATCCCCAAAACTGATGGTTTATTCTTTAGTTAGATTCACCAAAACAGTAACAAAAGAGATTGTGCAACACCACATTGGTTAATCAAAAACTAAACAGTCCTCTTTAGGCATTCTAGCCCATGGTTCCCACCAGACAAACAGGTCTAATACAGTGAGAAATTACTGAAAACCCAATTCACCTAATGTGAGATTCTATTAATCCCAAAGGATCAGAGACAGACCCCCAGGTTCTATATCCACCTCAGATCTTACCCAAATATTATATGTATATACACACACACAAATGATTGTAAAGTCCTTATATCAGTGACAGAATAGACTGCTGACTTGCAAAAGTCTCTCTGATGTCTTCCAAAAGATTGGAAGGTCTTCAGTCCATAGTTCAAAATACTCCTTTTAGTTGTAAATCCACAGTTCAGAGAATTTGAGCAGGAAAGAGGCAAAAATGGAGATGTCTTCTCAGATGTCTGTTATATTCTCTGCCATGTGCATGGAAATTTACTGTCCTGATCAAAGCCCACAGCCCCTGTGTATGGAAAGTTACTGACAAAGATGGTGTCCAAGGTCACATGTCCCCATTACATGC
This sequence comes from Dermochelys coriacea, assembly GCF_009764565.3. Lineage (NCBI taxonomy): Eukaryota > Metazoa > Chordata > Testudines > Dermochelyidae > Dermochelys > Dermochelys coriacea. The sequence goes on from NC_050068.2 coordinate 105,503,408, forward strand.
CCTTAAATATTTTGCTGAATCACAGAGATGGCATTGACTCCTGGGTGTCTGAGGCATCCACAGGAAAAGCCTACTGGGCAAAATGAGTTTCTCAATGGCCCATCAGAGTGGAGTGTCTATTCCTGATATAAATCTGTCTGGGGTGTCACCCAGGAATACAAACATGTTTGAGATACATGTACATTGCTAATATTCATAACTTCGGATACAAAGATGATACATGCATATAAACAGGATAATTAAACATGACATATTGTAACTTTTCCATTGATACCTTACATAACATACTTTGTATAACGTTTGTTGCAATTGTATGACAGCAATAGCAAGAATTACATGAATGGTCATCTTCAGTCATGCAGCATCACAGGTGGAAAATGAAATAGCTTTGCAGATGTTTACATCCCATGTATGAGCTGCAGTTTGGGAGAAAGCATCAAGGTGCTTGTCTGAAAACTTTATAAGTGGGCAGTATGATCGGAGGTGAATATTCACAGCAAATAAGACATAATAGGCTGTGAAGGGCATTGAAAGTGAAGACAACTTTTGTTTGATGTAGTAGAGAATGGAGAGCAGTGGAGCTCTTCATTTTATCTCTCCTCCTCCTTATGCCGCTGAATTCTGTTTTTCTCAAATGGAAACGAGAAAGAGAGCCAGCACCATGTGACAAGTCAGTCTCCCCACAAATGGGAATCCATGGACTAAATAGATTTTAAGAGAAAGAAAAATGCTTGGCTTTGCGTAACTTTGATTGAACAACACCAAACAGGAAATTGAAGTTAGGTCTTGTGAAGATTTCCAGTGTCAAGAAACAAGAATGTTACAGTTCACTGCCAGGCAGAATTTTCAAAAATACATGTTTCCACGGGGTCCATAAAGAATGGAACCTCACATCTAAATGGGTACATAGTTGCATTTCCATCTTCTGTCAATTTTCATGAAATAAAATCTGACCAAGAAATTGCGAGGAAACCACTGTGCACCTAAATGATGGACCAGAGCTACCTCTGTAGACTTCAGGGAAATGGTCAGCAACTTAGGCAGACAATTGCATCTCTGACATAATTACTGGTTTAATTGCTTGTCCAAATTTAGCTGATCCACTTGCATGCATGATGGTGATTATTTTAAATCACTCAGTTGGTGATACTTTCTTCTCCAGTTCCTATGTATCAAATCACTAAGGGACAGATTTGATTTTGAAAAGTGTGAAAATACTTTCATCATATGCACAGGTTGGGGGGAAAATGAGAAAAGTGTTTATGTTGTGCAAATAGAACTGGCAAAATCATTTCAGTGGAATAAGTATTTTAGAGATGCAGGTTTGGTAATCAAGCTATTTTCAATAATTAACTAGCTAGGTTAACAAGTAATTGAAATGCCTGGCTAACAATCAGTGTAAAAAAAATTTGTTTTCCATCTACTAATTTTAATCTTGGTTTCAGAGGCAGTTTGTTTTACAGGGTAAGAAGATCTTTAGCTAGTCTACATTAGCATAGATGTATATGAACATGTGTAGGAAAGCAAATGAACATGTTCCAGCGGCTAAAGGATAGAAGCTGTAATCTTGGCTCTGACATTTAATTTAGTCTATGATCTTGAGCAAATCACTTTATCTCTTTGTCTCAGTTTCTGCATCTGCAAACAAGGATAATACTTACCTACTAGTGTGAGCATGAATTAGATAATATTTGTAAAGCACTTTCAGCGGTGCTGTAAACTGTAAGCATCAATGCTATAATCATTGATGGTGTGCATGTGATAGGGCAAAAGGCTTTTGAGTTGCGTACAACTTTGAGCACACAAACTTTCTCTGACATTTGTAATTTTGAAAATCTATTCATTTGAGCATGCAGCTGAGCTGCTTTCAAATACTGACAGGGCACAATTGCATTTTCAGTTAGATGTCAACAGTTGAGCAAAGGAACTTTGTGACCAACTCGTAGCAAAACTTGCTGAGAGACAAAGAGGAATCAGCATAGGCATATGCTCCCTTAGTACTTGTGCAATAAAGCACTATAAATTTATCTTGCTACAAGTTATATTCTGAAGGCTTTCAACCAGGAGGACTGGAAACTTTCTTTTAAATGGAACCTTCAAATCTATTAAAGCACAGGGGCAAATAAATAAATAAATAAAAACAGTATAATCAGCAGGACACCCCTCAATCCTTGAAATGTGTAAATTTTGTAGCTCCATGGATTTTCAGCTGGAAGGCCCCTGCTAATAACTAATACCCCCTTAAAGCACTGTCTTAATTTCCTTGCTGGGGACTAGGAAGAGTACTAGAAACACCTGCCTCTGCTGTTGCAGCTGGGACCTCATAAAAGTCACCTTTTCCCCTCACGATCTTTCTCAGAATTGAACAGTGGTGAAAGTTTCACTTCCCCTTTATCTACTTTGATTAATGAGCTGATGGCAGGTTGGTGTCTAAATGTACTGTACAGTTAATGAAACATTCTATTTACAGGATCTGTTCTCTCTCGACTATTAATATGTGTGTAATGTGCTGGTTCCATTCCCAATTGTTGTGTCCCAGTTCTGCGACATAACCAGACTCTACATTTGAATCAGGACTCACTTTAATGATTGAATTAACACCATTTCATGGTTGAAATGTTGCTTTCTCACCTCTGGGCTTTATATTTATAGGTCTGCTGTGCTCTTTTTTCTCAACTGGTGTAAGAAGAAATTAATGCACTTGCTTGTTGCTGATCCGTAACTATCCATAACTAACCAAAATTAAATTATACCTAAAGCAACATTCTTGCAGCAAAACTTTACCATTCAATTCTTCAGTCATTTTAAAATGATTGAAACCTTTATCTTAACAGTTAAAGACAGACATTTCAGTCACAGCATGCTCATTGCTATCCAAGCTACATACCATAGACAAGTCATGCCTCCTGATATGGGGGGTGCACAATCTAAAGGGGAGGACACATAACTGCTGCATGTATCTCCTCTGCCCAGTGACCCCTCCAGCCTGGGGCCATCGCACTCTCCCTGCCCCACTGGAGTTACCTGCGGGGGAGAAGGGTGGTGGGACTCTGTCCTTCTCCCAATGTGCTTCCCCCCCACAGCATATTCGGATGCTTTCCCTGGCAGCTGGGCCTGGATGGGGAGCAGGATGGAACTGCTTTTCATACAGGTAAAGCTGGCCACTCTGAGTCGCTGACTGTGCAGTGCAGCACATGAGAGAGAGAGATGAGAGAGCCTGGCTGGGGAAGTGGCAGAATGTCCATCCCCCCACCCCCCAGGCCCAGCTGCTGGGGATAGGGGCGGAACGAGCCAGAAATGTACCAGTGGGGAAGAGGGGACTCCAGCTTGCTCGGCCCTTATCCCTGGCAGCTGGGCCTGGCGGGGACAGCACTCCACCACCTCCCTAGCCAGGCTCTCTCTGTTAGCCGTTGCACTTCACAGAACAGTGACCCAGAGCAATCAGCATGAGAAGTGGCTGGTCCTTCCCCTTCTGCTCCCCGCCTTGGCCAGGCTGCCAGGGATAGGGGCTGAGCATGATGGGGGAGCAGGCACAGTAAGAGAAGGACACAGCTCCTCTCCCTCTCCTCCTGGCAGGCCAAGCAGAAATCTGGAGAGGGAGAGAGCGGGGGAGGGAGAGGGCACTTGACCCCGCATGTTTTCCCTATGTACTGCCTATGCTACATACTATATAATGCTGTGTTCTTATGCTAGTTTGTTTTAAAAATGAGATTTTCAAAACTACAATGGATACTCTCTAAAGAGCTGCATGTAGGAGCTGGAGACATGAACCAAAACCCCATTGTGTTAGGTGTTGTACCAACACAGTGCATGCCTAAAGTTAGACTCGCCATCTTGCAACTATTTCTGCATGGGCAGGCCCTTAAGGAACTCAATTGAATTAAAACTGGGCTGCTCTAAAAACTGGACACTTATTACCTGCAGTAGTTAAATTTACCACAGTATGGGTAATATCTCACAACCTAACTGAGGTATGCAGAAAACTGCAGTAAAGTGAACTACTTGTGATTACATGTCCTTTAAAAAATGCCCACTGCATTCTGACTTTTTCTTTACAGTGGGATACTGTTATGCTAAGTGAATAGAAATTGGTGCTGCATTTGTGACCATCAATCTATATCATCTCTTTGCAGCTCAATGCCAACCAAAAACCTCTTCAACAAATCTCCTGACTATCATATTGATGAGTGTCATAAATATAAAGGGAAGGGTAACCACCTTTCTGTATACAGTACTATAATCCTCCTGGCTAGAAGCAAAATCCTTTCACCTGTAAAGAGTTAAGAATCATAGAATCATAGAATATCAGGGTTGGAAGGGACCCCAGAAGGTCATCTAGTCCAACCCCCTGCTCAAAGCAGGACCAAGTCCCAGTTAAATCATCCCAGCCAGGGCTTTGTCAAGCCTGACCTTAAAAACCTCTAAGGAAGGAGATTCTACCACCTCCCTAGGTAACGCATTCCAGTGTTTCACCACCCTCTTAGTGAAAAAGTTTTTCCTAATATCCAATCTAAACCTCCCCCATTGCAACTTGAGACCATTACTCCTCGTTCTGTCATCTGCTACCATTGAGAACAGTCTAGAGCCATCCTCTTTGAAACCCCCTAGAAGCTAAGGTAACCTCGCTGGCACCTGACCCAAAATGACCAATGAGGGGACAAGATACTTACAAATCTGGAGGGGGAAAAAGGCTTTTGCCGGTCTGTGTGATACCTTTGCCGGGAACAGATCAAGGATGCAGGTCCTCCAACTCCTGTAAAGTTAGTAAGTAATCTAGCTAGAAATTGTGTTAGGTTTTCTTTGTTTTGGCTTGTAAATTCGCTGTACTGGAGGGAATGTGTATTCCTGTTTTTGTGTCTTTTTGTAACTTAAGGTTTTGCCTAGAGGGATTCTCTGTGTTTTGAATCTGACTGCCTGTGAGATTATCTTCCATTCTAATCTTACAGAGTGTTTCTTTTATCTTTGTTTTATTCTTCTAATAAAGTTCTGATTTTTAAGAATCTGATTGGGTTTTTTGGCTCTTAAAAATCCAAGGCTGGTTTGTGCTCATCTTGTTTATTCTCAAGCTTCCACAGGAAAGGGGGGGCATAAGGGCTTGGGGGGATATTTTGGGGAAATAGGAACTCCAGTGGTCCTTTCCCAGTTCTTTTCTAAATCACTTGGTGCTGGCAGCATACTGTTCAAGGACAAGGCAAAGTTTGTGCCTTGGGAAAGTTTTTAACCTAAGCTGGTAAAAATAAGTTTAGGAGATCTTTCATGCAGGTCCCTACATCTGTACCCCAGAGTTCAGAGTGGGGAAGGAACCTTGACAATGGGGTTGGCCAGGAAGCCAATAAATTGCAGGAAAGATTGTATCATGCTTATGGTAAACAACAACTGTGTGAATATAGGAGCATACAACTTACTTATATTAGAAAATATAGCACTGGATCAATATATTTTCCTCACCTGCTTTGCTTTCCTTTTTTCTTGGTGCTCAAGTTCTCTTTCTCTAACCAGTTTCTTTTATTAAAATATATTTTCCCCTAATAAGTGGTTTTTTGGGTTTAACTTCAGGTTCCTACTCGCAGTGCTGCTGACAAACACAGCTATTGAAATTCTGTAGTGCTATTTTTTAAATAAGAATATAATGCAATACTAAATGAAAAGCTTAGAAAAGTCTAAGTATATTACATCTGTGCAGTTACCTTTATCAATCAAACATGTAATCGCCTCAAAGGTTGAAATCAGGTTTGCTTAACAAGAACTATTTCTGATAAGACCATGTTGACTGGCATTAAGTATATTCCTATCCTTCAGTTTTTTATCAGTTGAACCCAATATCGGGTTTTCCATCATTTTGCCTATGATAGAATTCATGCTCATTGGCATATAGTTAGCCAGGTCATCCTGCTAGCTCTTTTTGATTATTAGCACAACACTAATCCTCTTCCAGTCTCCTAGAATTTCCTTGGTATTCCAAGGTTTATTTAAAATTAACATTTGCAGGTCTGCAATCTCATCATTTAATTCTTGGATGCAAGTTATCCAGGCCTGTTGATTGAAAAATGTTTATTCCTAGTAGATGTTGTCTTTCATCCTCCTCACTTACTAAGGGACCTTCATGTGATAAATGCACATGAGTCTGCTTCTTTCTGAATATAGAACAGAAATATTTATTGAACACTTCTACCTTTTCTGTGTCTTTCAGAGTTTTATCATCTCTTTTTAATAATGGGTCTACACGTTTGCTAATATACTTTAAATACCTTTTTATTGTCCTTAGCGCTTGCAGCCATGGATTTTCCCTGATGTCTTTAGCTTCTCTTATCAATTTTCTGCATTTCATAACTTGTAATTTATATGGATTTGCTGTTCGTTTCCCCCATTTTCCTTTGGCTAGTGATCAGGGGAATTAGAAGGGAGTTATCCTTATAGTTGGCATACTGTCTGTGCCTAGCCATTGCATGGTGGGGAAAAAGAGACAATGAGATTTCCTGTAGCCACACTTACCTCCCCTGGCATCTGCGCAAAAGGTAGGCAAAATATGGCTCTTTATTGACAATAGGTCAATAAATGCAAACTGCAATGGCAAACTTGATTATTCATCCTTTTATATACCATATATGCTTGGATGTTTTATTAAAATGTAGATATAAGGAGGTAACACACAAGAACATCAGTCGGTAGATGCTCCAAGCCAGATCCTTAGCTGGTGTAAACTGTCATAGCTCCTTTGATGTCAGCATGTGAAACAGAAATCAAAAATGTTTAGCGTTTAGTTTATATTTATCTACACATTTATTTTTAAGCTAGTTACTATCTGTTACAAACTCTTGAAAATCACCATGAACTAAAGAAAAAAGAAGGTTTATTTATTACAAGATGGTCTCTTGCTTACAGGTTTGTTCATTGTTTTAAAATTCAAAAACTACCCCAAGCAATTCCAAATTTACACAAAAAGAAAAGGAGTACTTGTGGCACCTTAGAGACTAACAAATTTATTTGAGCATAAGCTTTCATGAGCTACAGCTCACTTCATCAGATGCATTTGGTGGAAAATACAGTGAGGAGATTTATATACACACACAGAGAACATGAAACAATGGGTTTTATCATACACACTGTAAGGAGAGTGATCACTTAAGATAAGCCATCACCAGCAGGAGTGGGGGGAAGGAGGAAAACCTTTCATGGTGACAAGCAAGGTGGGCCATTTCCAGCAGTTGACAAGAATGTCCGAGGAACAATGGGGGGTGTGGTGGGGGGGGAGAAATAACATGGGGAAAAGTTTTACTTTGTGTAATGACTATCCACTCCCAGTTTCTATTCAAGCTTAAGTTAATTGTATCCAGTTTGCAAATTAATTCCAATTCAGCAGTCTCTCGCTGGAGTCTGTTTTTGAAGTTTTTTTGTTGAAGGATAGCCACTCTCAGGTCTGTAATTGAGTGACCGGAGAGATTGAAGTGTTCTCCGACTGGTTTTTGAATGTTATAATTCTTGACGTCTGATTTGTGTCCATTTATTCTTTTACGTAGAGACTGTCCAGTTTGGCCAATGTACATGGCAGAGGGGCATTGCTGGCACATGATGGTATATATCACATGGGTAGATGCGCAGGTGAACGAGCCTCTGATAGTGTGGCTCATATGATTAGGCCCTATGATGGTGTCCCCTGAATAGATATGTGGACGGAGTTGGCAACGGGCTTTGTTGCAAGGATAGGTTCCTGGATTAGTGGTTCTGTTGTGTGGTGTGTGGTTGCCTGTGAGTATTTTCTTCAGTTTGGGGGGCTATCTGTAAGCAAGGACTGGCCTGTCTCCCAAGATCTGTGAGAGTGATGGGTCATCCTTCAGGATAGGTTGTAGATCCTTGATGATGTGTTGGAGAGGTTTTAGTTGGGGGCTGAAGGTGATGGCTAGTGGCATTCTGTTCTTTTCTTTGTTGGGCCTGTCCTGTAGTAGGTGACTTCTGGGTACTCTTTTGGCTCTGTCAATCTATTTCTTCACTTCAGCCGGTGGGTATTGTAGTTGTAAGAATGCTTGATAGAGATCTTGTAGGTGACACAAATCAGACGTCAAGAATGTAGCTCACGAAAGCTTATGCTTTAAGCTTTATGATTATTGAGCTTATGCTCAAATAAATTTGTTAGTCTCTAAGGTGCCACAAGTAATCCTTTTCTTTTTGCGAATACAGACTAACACGGCTGCTACTCTGAAACCTGTCAAATTTACACAGTTTCTGTTATGATATTATGACAGTCTGTATCGCTATAAAAAGAACAGGAGTACTTGTGGCACCTTAGAGACTAACACATTTATTAGAGCATAAGTTTCGTGGGCTACAGCCCACTTCATCAGATGCATAGAATAGAACATATAGTATAGAACATATACACACAGATAAGTTGGAAGTTACCATACAAACTGTGAGAGGCTAATTAGTTAAGATGAGCCATTATCAGCAGGAGAAAAAAACTTTTGTAGTGATAATCAAGATGGCTCATTTTGACAGTTGACAAGAAGGTGTGAGGATACTTAACTTAAGGAAATAGATTCAATATGTGTAATGACCCAGCCACTCCCAGTCTCTATTCAAACCCAAGTTAATGGTATCTAGTTTGCATATTAATTCAACCTCAGCAGTTTCTCATTGGAGTCTGTTTTTGAAGCTTTTCTTTTGCAAAATTGCCATCCTTAAATCTTTTACTGAGTAGCCAGAGAGGTTGAAGTGTTCTCCTACCAGTTTTTGAATGTTATGATTCCTGATGTCAGATTTGTGTCCATTTATTCTTTTGCATAGAGACTGTCCAGTTTGGCCAATGTACATGGCAGAGGGGCATTGCTGGCACATGATGGCATATATCACATTGGTAGATGTGAGACTAGGAGTGGCTGGGTCATTACACATATTGAATCTATTTCCCTAAAGTTAAGTATTCTCACACCTTCTTGTCACGTGTCTAAATGGGCCATCCTGATTATCACTACAAAATTTTTTTTTCTCCTGCTGATAATAGCTCATCTTAACTAGCCTCTCACAGTTTGTATGGTAACTTTCAACTTCCAGCTGTGTGTGTGTGTGTATCTATCTATCTATCTATCTATCTATCTATCTATCTATCTATCTATCTATCTATCTATCTATCTATCTATCTATCTATCTATCTATCTATCTATCTTATTATATGTTCCATTCTATGCATCTAATGAAGTGGGCTGTAGCCCACGAAACTTATGCTCTAATAAATGTGTTAGTCTCTAAGGTGCCACAAGTACTCCAGTTCTTTTTGTGGATACAGACTAACACGGCTGCTACTCTGAAACCTGTATCCCTATGTTCACCCTTTTTACAAGACAATATACATTTTGTACAAATTATGCCTTGTGAGGTATCATTTGAAAACTCATATTCCACTGAACATTATTGTCCAGGTAGAATGTGTGGCAACATTGTATGTAAAGTTATAAAATTCTACTGTATAGTACAAGACATATTCAACGTTTGGGAAAACAGCTTGAAACTAGTTCTCCAGAGTCAAAAGGCTAGCCAACACCTCAGCCAGGTGTCAACAACACCAAATGGACTATCACCTGGTTAAGCGACCATTCTTTGGCAGGAAAGAGTGTGAGTGAGAAATTTACATCTTGGCAAAGGAAAAGTTGGAAGTTCCCTTCCACACAGACATCCTGTCTCCTGAATCCCAGCTGCAGATGATTTTCAAAAGAAAAGGAGAACTATAAGAAAAGGGGAACAGAGGCCCCAGAATCATGTCTTCCTTTCTTTCTGCTCATGGCATCAGCAACACCTGAATAAAAAAGAAAGCTTTGAACTGGGAGATGGAGTCATGCCTGAAATGTATCTAGCCAGTAACACTGAACAAGCATATGGTGAGAAAGACATTTTGCTTTGAATTCACTTAGCTTGTTAAGTTGTGTATTAGTTTGCATTTTACTTTTTTTTGCAACTAATTCTGACTTTTATGCCTCAGTACTTGTATTTACTTAAAATCTATATTTCTGTAGTTAATAAGCTTTTGTTCTTGTTTTTCCAAAGCCAGTATGTTTGGACTGAAGTATTTGGGAACTTCCGTTAAGATAACAGGATTTGTGCATATCATTTTCTGTTAAGAAAATGATGGCCTTTCTATGAGCTTGTATTGTCCAGAAGGAAAGAGCTGGGCAGTACAAGACACACATTTCTGAGGACAAGTCTGGGACTAGGAATTTACGGGTATCACTCTGCAATATAATTCAGGAGTGGCTGGCTAAGAGCACTCCGATAACTCAGCTAGGAGTAATTTACATGCTAGAAGCTGTGTAAGAGTAGGCCAAGAGTGGTTTTTCTCACAGCAAAGCAATGTAAAAGGCACCCCAGGCTGGAGAATTGAGGAGACACAGCTATTCAACAGTCCAGATTGTAATGCAATAAGTATACTCACTCATTTTACAAAAGCCATCTACTTCTTGTACTATTTTGTAGATGAAAATGGCGAGGATTACATGCCCTATCCTGCAGCCTTTACTCAGGTGAGTATTTCTGACTCTTGCAAATTACCCTATTGATGGTAAATTTCACTGTTCTAACTCATAGGAATAAGGTTTACACATAGGAGTAAAGGTTGCCAGATTGGGACCTACATCTGACTGGAGGCTGGTGAACTGTAGATAAGGAAGCGCTGCATTGTGTCAGTACACCTGAACTTTGGGCTTCTTTGTTTTAGCAGGAAATCCAAACTTTGAAAAAGAGAACACACAAAGTACATATTCAAAATGTATTTTTATAAACTGACATCATCCAATGGGGGCTGCTTTCAGAGCTGCCAAAGACCTTGGGGAAGTTAATGTTTTGCTATTATTAACTTATCAAGAAACTGTACTCCCAACTCATTTTTTCTATGCAGTGAACCATAATTCTTTTGTTGTGAGTAACCTTTAATTTTTTATGGAACATTAACTGATGGTGAATTAAAAGGAATTTTGATAGGAGATTATATGGCATCTGCATACATAAAACTGCGAGGTATTCATTAATAAAAATACTTATCAGCTCCTAGCCACTGCCTAAAAGCTTTACTTATCATAAAAGAGCATGAATTCTTATGATGGCCAGAAAAATCCCCATTTTTTTAACCCTATAATATGACAGCATGAGTCTTAAAAGTGATTGCATTTTCCACTTTACTGTGAAACAAAGGAGCTTCCTGTGTCAACAAGTAGTAAATGAGAACAAGGTTCAGTTCACAGCAAGGGAGTGCTACCTCAGCCCACTTTTTCTTGCTATCTCTTCTGTTACCCTCAGAGCTGCTCCTTTCACAATCTCTGCTGATGCCTCTTCTCCACACACTTAAGAGAAGGGAGAAAGGCTATATTCAATGTGTAGATTTTCTGTGCAGTGAATGGAAAAGACAATTGCCAATAACAGTAATTGGTTGGGAGTATAGTTTCTTGTGCATCATGCTGCAAATTTATTCATGGATCTTCACTTACAAATATGAGGAAAATCAGCCTTATTTCCAAAAAGGCAGAACTACTTGTGCAGAATGTTTTTTTTAAAGCCCAAACTCTAGTTCTGTGGCACTGGCATTTTCAGGTGATCAAAAACTGAACTAAATCAGACATTGGCACATTGCCATACTTTAAAGTAAAAGATATTTGTGTCTTTTTCAATAGGTTTCACCTTCTTCCTTCCCCTTTTCAACTTCTGTCCTCCTGTCTGTGCATAAATGAAGCCCTTATCTGGAGCTGCTAAATGTATGTTGATGAATACCAATTGGCAATTGTTACAGAGGAAAGGCACATTACAATGTAAACGTAGCTCAAGCCACAAACCAGGAGTTCACCCCAGGAATTTATCAGTGATAGGGTGGTTATGTGGTTGAACGTTATCACATTTTAAATTTTTGATATTTCACATTTTGATTTTTTGGGGAGCTTTAAAAAAAATCATGATTCCTCATCCCACCCCAAATTTTGATCACTCTAGCATTGGTGTATATATAATGGTTTCTTTTTCACTTGGTGAACTAATGATCCTGCTCCTGCTGCTAAAGGCATGTGTGCAGACAGAGACTCAGCGCTGGTTTACACTACACACATATGTCATTATAACTACATCACTCAGGGGTGTAGAAAATCTCCCAACAACGTAGCTACTGCCTCTCGGGGAGGTGAAGTATTTATGCCAATCAGAGATGCACTCCTGTTGGCAAAGGCAGTGTCTTCACTAAGTGCTACGGTGGTGCAGCTGTACCGCTGCATGTGTAGACAAACCCTTACTCTGGCACAAAATCCCATTGAAGTAAGGTCATAAGACAAAATATGTATAGTCTCACTCTTCAGAAATTGGGCCCTAGATTCTAACTGTAGTTAGGTTAATTTAACTTCCACTGAATGCATCCGATGAAGTGAGCTGTAGCTCACGAAAGCTTATGCTCAAATAAATTTGTTAGTCTCTAAGGTGCCACAAGTACTCCTTTTCTTTTTGCGGATACAGACTAACATGGCTGCTACTCTGAAACCTTTCATTAAGATAGATACTTTTTAAATAGAGACCACTGTGTATAAACTTATTTGAAATCAAATTACTGTAACAATTTTTCATCCTTTAATAATAGTAGGGAACATTGACTTTTTATGTCTCCTTTTGTTTTTACTCATCTTTCTACCATATTTTAGGTATCTTTGCCCCCTCACTCACTTAGTTTATTTTTTCTATAATATTTTTGATACTTTTAAAAGATATTTTAGTAAAGATTTCTAGATTTTTCATTTTTTTTGGTACAAAAAGATAGTAGACTTAATTAGGATGCCAGGACACACATGAATATTTTAATGCTTTCACCATTTTGTTTTCAGAGCCAAAAATCTTTCCTTGATAATCTTAAGGATCACTATTTCCATGTGATTATTAATCTGGACAATGTTATTAGTCACAGTATCCAATTTAGAACCATAGAACTCAAGTTGCCCCTCAATAGCACAGATAGCTGTAAACACTGATTCACTGGAAGCAGTAGATGTGGTAACAGGTTCAGAGCAACCATTTTCTATGTCCAAGGCTAACTCCCTGTAATTCAGTACTATTTTTGTGCTCTAATTTTTCTAAGGAATCTCCATCCCTGTTTTTTCATTTAAGCTTTGATGGTATTGTAACAACACATACACACATACAGTAATAAACCAAGGACAGAGATATTGTCTCCTTCAGCCATGAACAGCAACAATTGAACATATTAAATAAAAAAGAAAACATAACACCAAGATGGACTGCTGGCTTTGGGTGCCAGTTGGGTTAAAGGAAATATATGGTCAATTAGGCAGCTTCTAAAACCTCTATTTTTCCAGTTTACACATAAATGAAGGAAAAGGATGAAAAAACTGCAGAAAAATCTTTCTCTGCACCCTATTAACCCCTCCCCCCCAAATCCCTATATCTGTAAGGGTCTAAAAGATTGCGACAGAAACTGGATGGAGTAAAAATTTCACCCTGCTCTTAGAAGTCACTTAAAGTGGCAGGAGAGAGATGAAAGGGATTAATGGAATGGCTTCATTTCCCTAATAGCAACAGAAGCAAAAGGGAGGAGGATTTTTCACTCTGAACTCCTTGTTATCATTGGTGGTGGTAACGGGCAGGAGTGATGATGACGAAGGGAACCTGGCGACCCTAGCAACAATAGGGGCAGAAGGGAGAGGATTTGAGGATCCGCTATGTTAGTAAATATTGATCTTTATGACTCTTTTCTATATTACACTTTCATGATTTCCCAGCCAAACATCCCAGAATCCTTTCTTTGTGAGCCATAAGTGCTGTCTAAACTTTGTTAGAGTGTTTTGCTTTGGGCTAATGAAAGTCTGTAATCATAATAAGCCTATACTTAATTATCCACTCTGTTTTTCCCTGAACTTTAGCTGACCTCAGTGTGTTATCAATAAGCTGAATTTTAGCTGGACCATAGCATATTATTGAGTAATGGATTGTGAGCTCTTTTAAAATAACTCTTGGTTCTTAGGGAAATGTGTCAGGTGGCCAGAATGGGATCACTTGTAATTGATGAAGCCAGGTGTTTTCTGTGATTAATAAAATAATATATCAAGATGCTTTTAGCTTATCAGAAACTATTTTAACAGATGTTTGTTGTCATAAGTGTACTATAATTGATATATTAGTCATTGACAAAATGAACTATGGCAACACCTAGATGTTACTCAGATGAGCAGCATTTGAAAACTGTGACCCGTTTGTACAGGCTGGATATGTTTGTCTATACTATCTTGTCATGCTCTCTAGAGTGGCTCATGGCTATAGTGTCTACCTCAAGACGGACTGTCAAAAACAGGGAATACACCCAAAAGTAGTGGTGTGTTCTATAACTAGATTTCACCAAGCAGTAACAAATATGAACTCCTAGGTTACTATAGGGGGAATTCTTTGCCACTGCACAAGCGCAGAACTAATGTCCCCTGCAGATTTCACTCTTTCCCCACAGAAAAAGTGCTGCCCCTGGGGCAGCAGATGACAGCAAGGGGGCGCATCTCCCTTGAGTGCCAGGAGCAGCTGGGGGAAATGTAAATCACCACTTTGAGGGACATGGCTGGGCCTCTTTGTCCCCCTTGCTTACTATTGTGGTGTGCCCAGAGCCGGGCAAGGGCAGATTTGGGGACATCCCAGCCCATGGCTCCTACTGTGTGCAAGGTCCAAGCTGCAAGTCCTGGATGAGCTGGCGGGAGGGAACCGGGGAAGGGGACTTCCTCTTCTCCTACATGGGCTGCTCCTGGGGCAAGGATTGGGTAAGATCCACCTCTGTGAATCTCCCCCAGCTGCAGGTAGCTCTGCACCACCAGCCCACACTTCCTGCCCCCATCACTTACCAGCTTTTGGGAGGGGTCACTGTACAGGGAGCTTCCCCTGTAAAGTGTCTGCCTAACTGCATACATCAGAACACCCCCCCCCCCCGCCATGAGCCTGACCCCCTGCACCTGGACCACCACCATCCCTCCTGAGCCCCCTGCACTTGAACCCCTACCCCACTAAACCTGCCTCCCCCCTGCACCCATACCATCCCACTGAGCCTCCCACACCTGGACCACACTTCACTGAGACCCAACCAGCTGCACCCTTGCAGAACTCTCCTTGTAGAAAGTTGAGAGAAGCTTTGAGGCAACAGACAGTGCAGAGAGGTGGTGGCAGCTTTCAGGCAATGGAGCACAGGGCAGTGGCGGTGGCTAGGAAGCGATGAATGGGGCAGAGCAGTGGACACCAGAGTAGAGCTGAGGCAGCTTGGGCTGAAGCCACACAGAGGGTGACAGCCTAGCAAAAGTATTTTGGTGTGGGCATCCCTACCCAGTAATTAAAATTGAAATTTTAGCTTGATCAGGTGGTAGAGTGCTGATAGCAGCCCAGGTAGCACTGCCCTGCCAGCATGCTTGGACTTACCCAACCCAGGACAGCTAACTGTGCATGGGGAGCTAGGGAGGAGGGAGAAGTGTTTAGAATGCACCAGCCATTCACAATTGCCCAGAGGACTCAGGATGGGACTATGGTTAAAGTACCTTGTGGAGTGAGAATCTTTCCTGATGGAATTTAATTAATTTCGCAAATTCATTCTGCTCTACTTCTCACCGTCCCACCCCCATTATCCCCAATGAAGTTTGTGTTTTAACCTCTAGATGCAGTGACTGCAAGTGGGGAACTATTGCTCATCAAGGGCAATTTGTAGATGATAGAAAACTATTCAAGACAGTTAAGTCCAAAGCAGATTATGAAGAGCTACAAAGGGATCTCACAAAGCTGGGTGACTGGGCAACAAAATGGCAGATGAAATTTAATGTTGATAAATGCAAAGTAATGCATATTGGAAAAAATAATTTCAACTATACATATAAAATGATGGGGTCTAATTGTTACCATTCAAGAAAGAGATCTTGGAGTCATTGTGGATATTTCTCTGAAAACATCCACTCAATGTGTAGCGGCAGTCAAAAAAGCAAACAGAATTTTGGGAAACATTAAGAAAGGAATAGATAATATGACAGAAAATATCATATTGCTTCTATATAAACCCATGGTATGCCCACATCTTGAATACTGTGTGCAGATGTGGTCACCGCATCTCAAAAAAGGTATACTGGAATTGGAAAAGGTACAGAAAAGGGCAACAAAAATTATTAGGGGTATGGAATAGCTTCCATATGAGGAGAGATTAATAAGATTGGGACTTTTCATTGTAGAAAAGAGATGACTAAGGGGTAAGATATGATAGAGGTCTGTAAAATCATGACTGGTGTTGAGAAAGTAAATAAGTGTTATTTACTCCTTCTCATAAGACCTGAACTAGGGGGTCAAGAAATGAAATTAATAGGCAGCAAGTATAAAACAAACAAAAGGAAGTATTTCTCCACAAAACTCAGTCAAGCTGTGGAACTCTTTGCCAGAGGATGTTGTGAAGGCCAAGACTATAACAGGTCTCAATAAAGAACTAGATAAATTAATGGAGGATAGGTCCATCAATGGCTATTATCCAGGATGGGCAGGGATTGTGTCCCTAGCCTCTGTTTGCCAGAAGCTGGGAATGGGTGAAAGGGGATGGATCACTTGACGATTACCTGTTCTGTTCATTCCCTATGAAGCAGCTGGCATTGGCCACTGTCAGAAGACAGCGTACTGGGCTAGATAGACCTTTGGTCTGACTCAGTATGGCTGTTCTCATGCTCTTATGTAAGGGCACCCAGGGTGTCATATATAGTTTCCCAGGTTTCTGAGTGGGGCCTTAAACTGGTGTTCACTGTTTAAGCAAACCCCTGGAAAATTTAACCTGGCATCTTTTGCTTCCATCAACGGAAGGATTACATGTCTGAACAATACCCCATCTCATACAATAGGGGCCCAAGCCTTTTGGCATCTAGGCAGTAGCACAGTAGAGATATTAATACAGAGGGTGAAAATGGAGCACAGATGTAGGTTAAGTAGTTCTGAGGAGACATTGGGATAAGTATTCTACTAATCATACTGAGGAGACAATTTCATGATCTTATATGAGGCACTGTTATTGGGCCAAATGCTAAAGCCAGGGAACAGCCAAATATGGATAGATTATCTGCTAAGGAGCTCCACCACAGCTGGGAATGGATACATGATCCTCCTTTTACCTTCACTCCTGACTGAGGAGCAATGGTGAGTTGCTCTGCAGCTACCATTACAATCTTCAGCTTGAGCCAAAATCCACTGCAGACAATGGACAGCCTTCCATCAATTCTAATGTTTTTAAAATCAGGACCATAAAGCTGTAGTAGCCCCTGAAGGGCTACAGTGGTGGATCAGCTAAGTCATACAGACCCTGATCCTACACATCTCTTGATCTGCCCCTAAACTTTCTTGTACCTTGGGATGAAGTGAATCTCCTATAAGTCAAGATAGCCCAGCTTGATGAAGATGCCCTGCATAGGTTCCCACCACTGTTCCTGTCACTGCCCCCACTATGCTCAGGAAGGGACATGGTTCTGGTAACATTACTCATGCTGCTTAGCACGTTACTCCATGAGTGGCCCTATTAACTGCAAAGGAATCGCTCAGGGATTAAGTTACTATTAAACATGAGGAAGAATGTCAGAATCTGGTGCCAGGTGAGGAGGGGGAGGAAAGCATTATTTGCCCCTTAAAGCTATATATGTTCCTTTGGCCTTAGTATAATTTCAATATTATATTTCCTCCACATGTAAATAAAAGTGCATAAGGTACTGCCTGAGGTATATAAACATTTACTAAACTTTAACCAACTTTGCTGCAGCCTTAAAGCACTGCAGCATGGACAAATGATACTCCTCAAACAACTCCTATTATTCATGGATCAGTGACATGATAGACCCTAATGTCTCCCTCAAACGCATTATAGTGTACTATATAAATGTGAGCCCTCAATCCATGGATCATTGACATGATAGAATGCAAGGCACTTTCAAAGCCCTTGCAGTCTATCAAGTCAGTGCATACCATTAGGGACCTTTAATTAGTGGATTATTGCCGCAATTGATCATTACGCTTCCTTTGGGGCTGCTATGGTCTATCACATTAGAGTATATACAGTGAGCTTTAATCAGTAGATTATTGATACAAGCTGTTATGGTCTATTTTGTCAATGGGAAGATGCACATTTAAAGGGCCAATTTTTAAAGGGTCCTCAATCCAGTTGCTTTTTTATTTTTCCAGCTGAAATAACTTACATTTCCTTTTATCGCTTTAGATGCACTACCAGTTGCACATGCAAATGGTCAAATTTTTATGTGCAAATCCCATTTTACATTCAATTCCTCCTTGTAGAATGGGCTTTCACCTGTTATTTCTATAACATGGGAGTGCAAGTGATTATATACACAAAATCACACATGCAAAAATGTTTTGAAAATTTGGGCCCCAAAGTCACTCACTGTATTAATCACCTGTTATTATATTTTTGTAGTAAGAATAGGAAAAAGTGTATGAAAAAATTGCATTCATTTTATCCATATGAGCAGTGATTTTTAAAAAATTTACGTTAGCTACCCTGATTTCCTCTATTAAAATTCCTACAGGTGTCCAATCATGGATTTGTAGCCTCCAAATTACCATTTTAATTTTTAGCTGTAACAAATGCCTATATGCTAGTCCAATTCTTCTCAACCAGTATTGGGACAGGACCCACAAAAAAGATTGAAAAATCATTCCCAAACAATCATATCCTACAATCTTGTCTAAGGCTATTGTGGTCTGTCAGACTGGTAAGTGGCTGCGGCTGGAAGAGGAGCCTAGTGCTTCTATGGTTCAGGAGGCCAGTGGAACTAGGGCTGCTCCCTCCTTTTCTTCTCCCCACTCACAGCAGAGTTCAACTATGAGGATTCAAGAGCATTATTTTAATAGACTATGTAGACAAATCCTTGAAGTTCTGCTTCCCCGTCTCTCAGAGCCAGGACTCAAAATGGAAAATGTTCATTTCTCCCAAGCTTTGTCCGTATGCTGAATTCTGCCCACTTGAGTTGCCAAAATGTGATGCCACTCTGTAGATGGTATCAATATTAAAAAAATGATCGTACACAGCCTCCTGTGCTCGTCTATCTAAGATACTTACATGGCCACAGTTATTTCAGAATCTTTAAAAATATTGTCCCTCATAATACAACTGTGAGAGGGAAGCCCTATTATTCTCATTTTGGAGATGGGGAACTGAGACAGATAGATTCATAGATTCATAGATACTAAGGTCAGAAGGGACCATTCTGATCATCTAGTCCGACCTCCTGCACAGCGCAGGCCACAGAATCTCACCCACCCACTCCTATGAAAAACCTCACCCATGTCTGAGCTATTGAAGTCCTTAAATCATGGTTCAAAGACTTCAAGGAGCAGAGAAGCCTCCCTCAAGTCAACCATGCCCCATGCTACAGAGGAAGGCAAAAAAACCTCCAGGGCCTCTCCAATCTGCCCTGGAGGAAAACTCCCTCCCGACCCCAAACATGGCAATCAGCCAAACCCTGAGCACATGGGCAAGATTCACCAGCCAGATACCCAGGAAAGAGTTTTCTATAGTAAATCAGATCCCATCCATCTAATATCCCATCTCAGGGGATTTGGTCTATTTACCCTGAATATTTAAAGATCAATTACTTAGCAAAATCCCATTATCCCATCATACCATCTCCTCCATAAACTTATCGAGTAGAATCTTAAAGCCAGATAGATCTTTTGCTCCCACTGCTTCCCTTGGAAGGTTATTCCAAAACTTCACTCCTCTGATGGTTAAAAACCTTCGTCTGATTTCAAGTCTAAACTTCCTGGTGGCCAGTTTATACCCATTTGTTCTTGTGTCCACATTGGTGCTGAGCTTAAATAATTCCTCTCCCTCTCCTATATTTATCCCTCTGATATATTTATAGAGAGCAATCATATCTCCCCTCAACCTTCTTTTAGTTAGGCTAAACAAGCCAAGCTCCTTAAGTCTCCTTTCATAAGACAAGTTTTCCATTCCTCGGATCATCCTAGTAGCCCTTCTCTGTACCTGCTCCAGTTTGACTTCATCCTTTTTAAACATGGGAGACCAGAACTGCACACAGTATTCTAGGTGAGGTCTCACCAGTGCCTTGTATAATGGTACTAAAACCTCCTTATCTCTACTGGAAATGCCTCTCCTGATGCATCCCAAAACCAATACACAAAGGGCCAAAATTTTGAAGTGCCTAAAGACCTTTAAAAATCTGGCTTTAAGTGACTTGCTCAAAGTCACACAGGAAGTTTCTGACAGAGCTGCGAATTGAACACAATCCCAGGTTAGGACTATTATTTCCTCACGTTTGGTCCCTGGTTGATAGGGTTTGGATACAATCTTGGCCAGGACCAGATTATGTCATGGGTGCAATAGATCTGTGCCCAGGGCCCGAGCTGCCAGAATTATGCAATGATGTCTGAATCTCAGCTTTCATTTAAAAAATTAAACAGGTAATAAAACCTTTTTGGTTGCTATGGCCATGTCTATACTACAGAGCTAAATCGACATATGTATGTTGCACAGGGGTGTGAAAAATCCACACCCCTGAGCAACATAGTTATACCGACATAACCCCCCTTGTAGAAAGCACTAAGTTGGCAGGAGAACTTCTCCTGTCACCATATCTATTATCTCTCCGGCCTTCCCACAACTCTTATTGGCAGAAGAGGAAGAGATGCTCTGTGGGTTAGCTGCCCAGAGTGCACCGCTCCGAACACTGCTGCAAGTGTGAACATGCTATTGCACAGGCAGCTGACAGTGTGAATACACAACAGCGGTTTCCCTTTAGTGCTCCTTGAGTGGCACTGTAACTGGTGGCACTGTAATTCTGCCAGTGTAGACATACCCTTAGCCTTTACAGTAGTA
Source organism: Dermochelys coriacea (assembly GCF_009764565.3). NCBI lineage: Eukaryota > Metazoa > Chordata > Testudines > Dermochelyidae > Dermochelys > Dermochelys coriacea. Next base: position 105,524,265 of record NC_050068.2, read on the forward strand.
GAAACAAATATGGAAATAACTTGACATGAAAGAGCAAAATCTGTTTTGAAAATTATTCTTTGAAAGGCTTTGAGGCATTTCTGTCAGTGGAAATATAAACAAAACCTGAATTTTAAAAATATCTACACATTTCCCTTTAACTGTGGCAGTGTTGCTACATTGCTCTTGTGAAGTTGCTTAACGATATCTTGTTAGCAATGCAAGATAATGAGATGATAAGGGGAAGTTTCATTGACCTTTCAAAAGCTTTTGATTCACTAACTGACACTGCTAGATAAGCTAATTACATTTTGCTTTTCTGCTGGAATGATGGCTTAGTTCTGATCTTATTTAATTAGGAGGAAGAATCAGTGACTGTTTTAGGTTATCAATCTGATTTATTACTGTTACTATCTGAAGGTGCCTTAGGGCTCAATAACTGATTTACTTCATTTTATTTAGTCCCAAATTATCTCTCTTGATATTTTAGATAAGACCCAAATTCACTTACATGGTATATAGTATCAGAAGGGTAGCCATGTTAGTCTGGATCTGTAAAAGCGGCAAAGAGTCCTGTGGCACCTTTTGTATGGCACTTCTCTTAATATCTCTGACTTAATATGGTTTCAGAGTAGCAGCCGTGTTAGTCTGTATTCGCAAAAAGAAAAGGAGTACTTGTGGCACCTTATTAGTCTCTAAGGTGCCACAAGTACTCCTTTTCTTTTGACTTAATATGCTTGCTTTGGAAATGACTGTAATAGAAAGATTCTGAAAGATAGGCTTTTATTGTTATCTCAAGTTTAACTTTATAGTCCTCTCCCAAGAGAGATGTCAAGAGAAAAGAGATATGCAGCTAACAGCAAAGTTGTAACAAATTGTTGGGAAATAACATGATTTAGCCATACATTTTATAAAATGGAATGAATATAAAAATGTATACAGATCGGTCCCAATCTAGCAAAGCCCTTCTTAACCATGCAGTTAGCTTTAAGCATTTGAAAAGTCTCTGTTGCTTGTTCACTATGACCCTTAAGTCCTTTTCAGAGTGACTGGTTTCCAGGATACAGTCCCCTCTTCTGTAGGTATGGCTTGCATAAATTACACTCCTATCATTTAATTCTTTACTATCTGAATCCCATATCAGCTTTTCCAATACTTTGCCAGGGATTGACATTAGACTATGTGACTGTGGAATCTGGCTAATGTTATGAAGTTGTTATTATGAAATTGCTGGATAATGAATATTTTATCTCTATATCTATAGCACCTTCTTTGAGGTGTGTCACAAGCTGCCGGCCTGGTGCTTGCTACTTGGAGTGGCTTCTCTCCTCTCTTCACATGGGTTGGGTCCTGGGTTCTTTTTCTGATACATGGTACCTGCATCCCATGTGACTCCTCACTATACCTGAGACAAAAGGGATGCTATTCCTTGGGGAAATAAACAACACTATCAATGGGCAAGAAGAATAAAACCCAGTATGCAAGTAACAATAAAGTACATCAATACAAACTCCAGCAAAAGAATGACAAACCCCAAAAATAATAATATAACAAAGGGGGACTTTACTGGGAGCTGGAAAATAGGACCTGTGAAAGGAAAGGTTTAAGGTTAATTAATAAATACTAAAACATCAACAGATTCCCCACCTCCAACCCTCACAACTCTTCCCAACCCCCAGCTCCCTCCCTGTTATACCAATAAAATAAAAACCAGCAGGATCTTATTAAAGGGGGAAAGACAAAATGCCACATTTATTGTGAATACAGAAAGAATCATAGTAAGCAATTAGTTATAGCTATAACATTCCATTCAATTTCATATTTATTCACACACACACACACACACACACACACACACACACACACACACACACACACACACAGGTTCTGCAAGGTTTTTATCATAGTTACCAGCCTTAGAGTTGATCATGCCAAGCCACTGGCCAGGTGGCCGGACATGAGGAGGGAGCAGGGCTTTGTCAGATGCACATCTGACGCTCCTGGAAGTTGGTTTGCAGACTCAGACCCCAAAGTTCTCAGTTTCTAGAGTCCATTTTTATAGGAATTTATTCCTATACCAGTCTATGGGAATTGCTTCATCATGCTGTTGCTGAATCAATCAGCAGATGGTACATTCCTGACAGCTCCAGTGCTGCCAGATGTTATCTTGTTCTTCGGTTCTCCCATCCTTGAGGCTGTTGAGTGGATTCCAGACTGCCCTCCAGGGGTCCTCTGGTTGTTTCCACTTGACACCTTCTTCAGCCGACACTGGATTCTTAGGCTGGCACCTCCCTGATCATTCATTTATTATCCACACCAAGCATCCATCCACATACATCCTCTATCTCTATTTTAGTCACAATTGTTAACAAAGCGAGATAAATACAACAAAAGGGTGGGGAGTCTCTGTGTGCTGTTTCTGTTGTTACAAAGTATTGCTTTGAGTCTCTCTCTCTGTGAGTAGTTGTTATTACAAAGTATTGTTTTGAGAACAGACTCTATCTTAGGATGTACTAACACAATTAGCAGCTTGCAAGTTTCACCCAGAGAGGGAGAGAAACAGTACCAAAACCGAAGAGACCTCTTAATTAGTAATATCCTGGAATTTAAACTATGGGGAATCAAACTCATTTGTGATTTTAATACAAACTTCTTTAATATGATCCAACATCCTGGCATCTTCCCAGGCAGTGGGCATTCTGGGATAAGTTCAGAGAGGAATGCTCTAGGGCTGTGAAGCTGGCCAGCTTACACAAAGGGTCCCCTGACTGTATCTTCACCCCTGGGTGAGGCAAGGTCCTCTCCTGGCTTCCCAGTCTGGAGCTTGTGTTCTTAAACACGGAACCTTGTCTCGCCCTCCTCATCCTGCTCTTTTAGGACTCTTGGGTGCAAAGTTCTCCAGCCTGCTGATTTAAATATTTTTATCCATAGAAGATGTTGTTTAACATACTCCTTGGCTACTAACGGATTGGAAAGTACTTCATCATCCTTCTTCTTTGTAAATACAGAACAGAAATATGTATTGAACACTTCTGCCTTTTCTGCACCATGATTAACAATTGTACCATCTCCATCTAGTAATGAGTCTATACCATTCTATGCCTATTCTTCCTCAGCAACTGCATCCTCTGTCCAGTGTGTATATCCCCTGAATAAAATCTTGGAAAGGCTAATGCTGGCTGCAGAAGCTTGTCTCATCAGACTTAAAGAGACAGTGTACTCTGTTATACAAATATTAAGATTGTTATTTTAAGATTATATTTGTTGTCATTAAATAATGTAATGGTGGAAGGATGAAGTAAGGATGTGCCATGTGATTCTTAGTTCTTTTTATGCACTGAGTGTGATGACTTTGTTAAATTGAAAATGTGTATGTTAGAGTAACAATTAGCATTGGAGTGGTTGTTTCAGTATAGTAATGAATTAATGATTGGAGAACGGTGTTGTGTTGGGTGTGCCTCAGATTGTTATTTTATTGGGGTTTGTTTTGTTTGGATGAAGGTTCGGGGTTGTATTTGTGTAGCTATGTGCAGATATTTGAGCAATCTTAACTCTATGTTAGTTAGTTGATTTTTGTGTTTGGGAATTTTAATAGATGCAAGTAAACCTGTCTACCAATTAGCATGTCATTTGCTACAGAATATGTACTTGCCATGGACAGAGGAAAGTGTGCTATTTCTGTCAGTGCATGCTGTTTTGTGCCGAAGTTCATGTGATTCATTAAATTATATCAAGCGACAAAATCCACATTAAATAACTAGAGTACAAAAAGTTAAAAAAAGAGAGACTGCATTCTTTCTGATGCATACTGTATACAAGTCAATGTGGCACTCTACAAACATTTGAATTCTGCTTTGAAAAGTTGCAGTTAAAATATGGAGTATGTCACAGCCAGCGCTTTTAAGAATTTAACAGTTGTGACAGACCCAGACCAGTTGGATGCAGGAGCCTGGTCTTATTGGGATCCGGGAAGTGGGCGGGCAAAGCCCGTCTACCGCTAAAGGATCCCCCCAGCCTAAAAGGGGGATCCACAGGACCTAGATACCCAAAAAATTCCGGGGGACAACTAATGAAATAACAGGGACAGGAGTGTGGTCAAAGGGTCAAACGAAAGGAACCAGACGGGGACTCCGAGCAGAGAACCCCGGACAGCGCCCACTGCTCCTCAAAGGCGTCAAGGGAATCAGGGGACGCCGCCCAGAGGAACTCTGCCCAGATACGTGAACAGACCAAGGATCGGAAATAGGCCCCACAGTCACAGGAGACTCCATCAGCCAACCTCCTCACTCTGGTTTTATAGATGGCCATTTTTGCTAGGGCCAGGAGGAGGTTGACCAGGAGATCCCTTGACTTTGTGGGGCCACGGATAGGGAGTGCATAAATGAGAAGGTGAGGGGAGAAGTGCAACCAAAAAAGTAATAAAATATTGGTGAGGAGCCGGAATAGGGGCTGCAGCCTGGCACACTCCAAGTATATATGTGCCAGGGTATCCCTCACGCTGCAAAAGGGGCAGGTGTCTGGGATTGAGGTGAACCGTGCCAAGTACACGCCCGTGCTCACGGCTCCGTGAAGGAGCCGCCAACTGACATCCCTGGCGGGTCTTGGGACTAAGGTGGAATATAGGCTGGCCCACCAGGGCAAGAGCCTGGTAGAAGGCAAATATATTGGCCACTGGATGAATAGTTTTCTGTACCCTGAGTGATCAGAGCAGGGGCTGCCCTAGAGCAATCAGGAACCTGCTAGAACCAATTAAGACACCTGGAGCCAATTAAGAACTTACTAGAGTCAATTATGGCAGGCAGACTAATCAGTATATCTGGTTTAAAAAGGACCTCCCATCAGTTAGTGGGGGGCGTGCAAGGAGCAGGGAGTGAGAAAGCGTGCTGCTGGAGGACTGAGGAGTATACGTGTTATCAGGTTTCAGGAGGAAGGTCCTGCAGTGAGGATACAGAAGGTGCTGAGGGGAGGCCATGGGGAAGTAGCTCAGGAAGTTGTAGCTGTCACGCAGCTGATACAGGAGACATTGTAGACAACTGCTATCCACATGGCCCTGGGCTGGAACCCGGAGTAGAGGGTGGGCCTGAGTTCCCTCCATCCCCACAACTCCCTATCTGACACAGGAGGAGTTGACCTGATCTGTGAGACACACCAGAGGGGAAGGTCTAATTTGGAAAGGGATCTGGCCTGTTGCCAACCCAGTAGGTGGGACAATAGAGACTGTGGAGCTTGTTCTCCATCTCCCCCAAGTTGGCCAATGATAAGATTAGCTGAGTGAATGGCAGGTGTGAGCCTCTAGCAAAAACGGCCAAACTGAGGGCTGCCGTGAACCTCTAAGGCAAGCAAATCCACCAGAAAATGCAGGACCCACCAAGGCAGAGGAGGAACTTTGTCACACAGTCCAGACTAATTTCTGTTTAACCTTTGAAAACACATAGTTATAAATCTAGTCCTTCACAAAGTTCACGTGAAACTTGTATGAAAATAGATCATATTTCACAGCCAGAGTATATACAAGGAATGAGATACTGATCTCTAGGCATGTGTGATAGCTTATATCATGCAACAAACGATTACCAAGATAGTTAGGAAAATAATCATTTTCTTACTATACTTTTTAAGGGGATTTATTTTGGATTATGCTTTCTGTAAGTGACTTAGGCCAAAGTGTTAAAACTTGAGTATGTAAAGTTAGCCATCTTCATCGATATGTAGCCATCACAGTAAGTAGCCTCAATTTCAGAACATGCTCAGAATTGTTTTGGGGCAATACCACATAAATCCAGTGTCCCTACCATATAGGATACAGGGCTGTAATGATAATACTTACTTAACTGTGGTCTCATAAAGCTTAATTTAGTGTAGTATTTGCAAAGCCCTTTAAGTGCCTTGGATGAAAAATGTTACAGAAGTGGTAGGAAAAAAAAAAAAGAGAGAGAGAGCAGTGGTATTATTTTGCCATTTTACATGATTGCTTACACAAAGAACAATGACTCTGAAGGATTTTTGCAAACTTAGGAACTGATCCTGTAAATATTTCTATACAAAAATCTCCCATTGACTTAAAAGCTGTGTGCGGGCTCCTTAAAGGATTGTGCCAATTGGTAGGAAAATTTGTGAAATGTGCATTTTTGTATAAAGTCATGTCTGCTACTATTCTCTGAACCTTCCTTTCCCCATTTCCAATTTCATTTCCCAGTCATGCAGAACAATGTGGTGTAACCCAAAAAGGAGTCAGAGTTAAATGAAAAAGGACAGGCCATGTTGTGACATGCAAAATATAGTATGCCAGTGGTGCTGAATTCTAATGTGCAAATATTTGGTCTAACCCCAATCAGTCATAATCAAATAATTAATTCAGGTACTGATCATATTACCTGAATTTCTGAAGGCAATGGGAGTTAAATTTTTTTTTTTTGCAGTATGAGAATGGGAGTTCACCAATGCACTCAATTTTTTTGCAAAATAAATTCACTTCATTTCAGTTTCCCAAAAGCTTCATAGAGTAATGTGCACTTACAAAAATTCATACAGGGAAGGTTAATAATATTTTGGTCCCCAAACAGACTCTCTTCAAGATCAATGTCCATACAGCAATCTGTTTCATTAGCTTTTAAGTACAGTGGAAGTACCAAAGGGCTGTTCAGTAACTCCCCTTCATCTTCAGCCCCACTACCAAGCATGTATTTATTAAATAAAATTCTACTCAAACAGGAATTTAGAGTGGCTGCTCACAGTGAATATCTCGCTGCATTTAAACACTTTTTACAGGCAAAATTGTAAACTGGTATTTGACCCAGCAATGATAGCTCAGTTGTTTCATTCTTCTTGCTTTTGTTTTGGTTCCCATGAGACACCAAGGGGAAGGGTTGATTGTGTCTGTGTCCAGTATGTACTTTGCACAATACTTTCATCCTGCAAATTTAGGATTAGTCCTCGGGATATATGCATGGGGGCTAATGTTGAATCTATTGGCCATATCCTCAACTGATGGAACTTGGCATAACTCTGCTGAAATCAGTGGAGCTACATCAATTTACACCAATTGAGTGTTTTTTCGTGTCTGTGTGGCCTTGAAGAACCTGGGAGCTGCTAAAGGTGATAGGTTGTGTTAGCTATTATAACATGATGAAGTGAGCTGTAGCTCACGAAAGCTTATGCTCAAATAAATTTGTTAGTCTCTAAGGTTCCACAAGTACTCCTTTTCTTTTTTGCTATTATAACATGCACTTTCAGAATCTAAAATCCAGGTTAGTTAAATCTGGGTGTGACTGCTTGAGATTTGCCTCCGGAATCTAGTTTTAGCTACAAAAGAGAGAATAAGACAGAGCTGCTAGACAAAGTTATCCGGTAGCAGAAGTTGACTGGAGTGCTTTTTGTGATCTTCAGACTCCTTGGAAATACCTCTTTTCTGAATAACAAAACTGAAACAACGTGTTCAGGAAATCCAAGTGGATGTTCTGTGAATCTTGGAAACAAAAGAGATCCCCGTATTGTTTTGTTATACATGGGTCATTTTTCTATTTATTTTTCTCCATTCTGTAAATACAACCATTTCTATGAAAGGGGGAACAGATTATGTCTCAGGGGGAAGGCAGAGGTGGCTGAGTGCAGAGAAGAAGTGGAGTGGATCATTCAGTATCTCTCTTCTGTGCTAGCCACGTGCTACTTTATTTCTGGGGATGCTGCTATGCTACTTCACTGCACAGGTAACCAGATAAGTGTAGCAAATAATACAACAGTTTTCATCTCAAAGATGATGATGCCTACAATTTACTTCCTTATAGATGTTGCGATGGCTCTTCAGGTACCCAGCACTGTGAGTCACCTTGCTACCATCTGCTTCTGTGAGAGGGAGTTTTCCTTGTGGGAGCTGCATGTTAGCTAACCAGTCTTTCAGCCACCCAAGCTTGCTCCTCTGGGCTATACCAGCCCTAACTTCATCTTGCAGGTTAACAAGAGGTGAATCCCAATCCCTGGGCCTCTTTGACTCATCCCCCTGTGATATCCAGCCCCTAAAACTAGCTACTCACACAGTCATGATCCTTTGCAGCCAAAGAAGCAGTTTACCCCAATTTACCAGTTTTACTTTAAACCACCTCTCCTGTAAACCACACAGCACTTGTGGGTACTTATAATAAAACAAAAGTGGGTTTATTTAAGGAAGAATAAACATTTAACTGGAAGTGAGAGAAAGTGATGGAAACAACTGGTTACAACATAAAACGAAATACTAAAACATGAACCTGGGTCTAGATGTCTTTATAGTTACCTTTCTATGTAATGAAGTAGCAATGTTCAGTCATTGCAGAACTGGCTAGTTTCACAAGAACCAGAATCCAAGTGTTCATGAAAGCAGGGTTACCATACATCCGGGTTTCCCCAGACATTGCCTCTTTTTTGATCCTCTGCTCTCTGTCCATCAGGATTTTTCAAATAAGAGGTAATGTCCAGGGTTTTTACGGAACAGACATTGCAGATCAGAAAGAGCCCTGATTGGTCTGCTTCCCAAACTGGCCTTTCCCATGCATCCACATCTGACTGGTCCCTCAGCTCCTGGATCTTGCCCACGCAGGCCCTGGCTCCCAGCCCTGGAGAATGGGGCCTGCAGGGAGGCACTGTCTGTCGGTGCCAGCCACCCTGCCACTGTGACAGGGAGTGACACTGAAGCCCCTCCAGCACCCACCAGTTAACCCCCCAGTACACACACACACTCCTCCAGTACCCCCCAACTGTATCCCCCTTCCAGTTCCCCCCTCCCCTCCTCCAGCAGTGTCTTCTTTTTGGGAACCTGAAACATGTCAACCCTACATGAAAGCCCCCTATTATGGGGACTCCAGGAGCATCTTACCCTGTTGCTTGTGCCCCCTCTCAGCTGTGCTATGGTGATACAGGACCTGGGGAAGGGGAGGAGTTACCTGTGAGGGTGCAGGAGAATATGGAGGTGGGTTTCATCCTGTCTCTTGCATGTTCTCTCTGCCATGCTGTGACGGTGTAGAGGGTGGGGGGTCAGTGTGTGGGGAGCTGCAGTGGGACGGCAGGGTGGAACATCAGTAGGTGGGGAGTGTAGATAGGTGCAGGGCCCTGGTGGGGGAAACATTGGAAGGGTGAGGGTTTGGGTGGGTAGATTGATGGGGGTTTAGAGCAGAGGGTCTGGGTGGGGGGGTGGTCAGTGGATGGGTAGCAGTATGGTGGGGGAGGAAATGGGATCTGTAGTGAGGCTGATAGGTGGGAAGGACTGTAGGTGGGGGGGTGACACATTGTGGAGGGTATAGGAGGCATGAAGGTTTTTTAAGGGAGAAACTGACTGCAAAGGCTAAGAGTAACTGGCTCAGTGACAGTGGAGATCGATGTTGCTATACATTACTAGAGTAGCTAGGCTGTGCAGGGCTGAGTTGTGAAGGACCTTAAAGGTAAAGGTCTTGATAATGGTAAAATTTGTGTTTGATGTGATGGGGGAGAGGGTGGGGGGTAAAGCCGGGGGAGAGGCTTGACATGGCAAGCGCAGTGAGCCAGAGAAGTGGCTTTGGCAGCATTTTGGATGGATGTGAGTAGCTGAGACTGGTGAGGAGGTTGCAGTAGTCAAGGCACAGAATGATGAGAGCCCGACAAGAGCTTTAGTGGTGTGGACAGAAAGGAAAGGCAGAGGTTTGGCAGGAAGGAGTGGCAAGACTGAGATGCTATATGTGTGGAACTAAAGAGAGTCACGTCAAAGATGACATTAAGGGCTTGTACACACTAGTGCTTACTTCGATATAACGTAAGTTGCTCAGAGGTATGGAAAACCCACCCCCCTGAGCAACATAAGTGACACCAAGCTAAGTGCCAGCGTGGACAGTGCTATGTCAGAAGCTCTCCTGCTGACATAGCTACGGCTTCTTGGGAAGGTGGAGTAATTATACTGATGGGAAGAGCTCTCTCCCATCGGTATAGAGTGCCTGCAGTAGCTGCGCTACCGTGGCACAGCTACATCGGTACAGTGTAACTAGTGTAGACTGGCCCTAATGGAGATACGTTGTAGTCACTTGGAGACTTGTGAAGTTTGAATTATCACTAGCCACTTGCCCAGGAACACCTACTCTCCCAATGTTTTTATTCTTCGTTTCAGATTATCACTTTATTAAGTTTTTATTTAAGACTCTTCAGAAGGGACCAATTCATACAAGTTTGTTACATATATGCATATATTTTTAAGGAAACCAGCTTTACAATACCAGCTACTACAAATGGATTTTATTTAACAGTACCTGAGCATTTAATTCAATTTTCTAAATAAAATAGACAGACAAACATTTTAAAGTATCAATGCCTAAATGGAAGTGCTCAGCATTTTTGAAAGTCAGGCCACTTTGATGCAGGTGCCTGATATGGACATAGGTGCCTCACTTTAGCAATATCATTTGCAAATTCTTGCCATTGAAGCTTTGAAGATGCTTGCCCCCCTGTGTATTTCACAGAATTGATAGATTTAGAATGCTAGAATTATTTTAAAAGAGAGCCAGGAATCTAACTATTTACAATCTGTAAATTGTCTCCCTATTACTGGGCTGTATTGAATGTATAAGATTATTTTGAAAAAGATTATTTTAAAATAGTAATGTTAATATCTATTCCAAAATAATTAACATGAAAGCTCCTTTGTTATCCTCAAATCATCAAACCCTCAGTCAGAGTTTTTCCAAAATAGCCTGCACAGACCTACAGCAGGGTTTTTTTTTTAATTCAAAAAATTAATATGAGCCAAGATAATTTCCCAGAAATATTAGTAATAAGGACTTTAGCAGGCTAGACTGTCTGGGTCACAGGTCAGGATGGTTGTTCTGCTAGTACAGGATGCACTAGGCATGATAGACTATAATTTGAATAATGTGATTTTAGGTGTGTTGACTGATGCACCCCCAAAGCTAGAAAAAAAACATGTAACTGGAAATCTGGAGTTTTGACTTACATGTCAAACAGTTATTTTAGATTTGAAAAGTCATTTGATGGAGTTGTTCAGATAGCAGTTAAGAGTCAGCAAACTAATAGAGCCTGTTATTTGTATGTTAGGCATATAAAAGGAAATATCAGAACTACACAATTTCCACTGGTTCCCCAAAGTCCCATCAATTCAAATCTCCATATTTCATTATGGAAGTGCTGGCTGTGACTGCATAGCTTAGAGAGGGTTCTGAAACTGGCTTAAAATGGGATAAATGCTTGCTTTTCCTTATGTATTAATGGTGGGACAGTTTGGGAACCTGTCCATGTGAACTTATGAATTCCAGTTTGATTTTATGAACACTCTGTATTGGAGCGATGGATTATTCCTAAAAAGGTGAGGGGGAGATGAGGCCCTGCCCCCTCTATGTCCCCCACCAGTCGCACCAGAAGCCAGAACTGGGCTGGGATCCCAGGTCACTCCACCTGCCTGGGTGGGGGGACTGAGAGCAGTCCCCAGCCCATATCCCTGCCCCCCGGATCCCTCACCCAGGGCAGGTGGAGGGTTGGTGGCTTCCCACAGCTGCCCACATGGCTCTTACCCCTGCTTGGCTCCAGCTTCTGGCCTGGCCTGGGGGTAAGGTCTCAGGGGGCAGGGATGGGGCAGGGGGCCCGGCCCATGGCAAAAAGTGGATGGGCCAGGCCCATCCACTTTCAAAAGTGGAAGGGCCATGGCCCCTTGGCTCCCCTGTTCTGACACCTCCGCTCTGTGTGTTTATACCCTTATGGTTGTATTTCTCTGTATCCTTGCATCATACCTCTTGTGTTAAGGGGAGGAGAGTTGGCATTTGAGAGTTTTCTCTTTAATGGAATGCAGTGTAGTTGTAGTTGTGTCAATCCCAGGGTATTAGAGAGACAAGGTGGGTGAAGTAATATGTTTTATTGAACCAATTTCTGTTGGTGAGAGAGACAAGCTTCTGTACCACACAAAGCTGACCTGAAGAAGAGCTCTGAGTAACCTCGAAAGCTTGTCTCTCTTACTCAGAGCTCTTCTTCAGGTCAGCTTTGTGTGGTTCAGAAGCTTGTCTCTCTCACCAACAGAAGTTGGTCCAATAAAACATATTACCTCACCCACCTTGTCTCTCTGCTCCTTAATGGGACAGTCATTAATGTTCATCAAGGACTGAATAACTCTGCCCTAGAAGAACAATGAGGCGACTAATGCCCGGGGAAGCCATTCTTCCAGAAAGGCTGGTAACCAAGCAACTGATCACCTAAGGAGGGACTTTAAGTAATTGAAGTGGTCACCCTGGAAAAGGTAGGGTGACCAGATACATAGGCACCAGGGCTGGAGCACCCAAGGGGAAAAATTGGTGTGGACAATTTCCCACCAATTTTTCCCCGTGGGTGCTCTGCACCCACCGGCAGCCAGCTCCCCGCCCCGCCCCCCCCGCCCCGGCTCACCTCCGCCACTGCTCCGCCTCTGTCTCCTCCCCTGAGTGCCCCACATCCCCGCTTCTCCCCCAGATCCCAGTGCTTGCTGCCACGAAACAGTGGCTGAAGTGCTGGGAGGGAGGAGGGGGAACGCAGCGCTCTTGGAGATGAGGTGGGGCTGGGGCAGGGATTTGGGGAAGGAGTCCAATGGGGCAGGGAGGGGGCGGAGTTGGAGTGGGGACTTTGGGGAAGGGGTTGAAATGGGGGTGGGACAGGGGTTGAGCGGGCAGGGCAGGGCCGGTGGCGGCGGCGGGGGGGGGGATCGAGCACCCACCGGCGCCGGGAAAAGTTGGTGCCTATGACCAGATGTCACGATTTTATAGCGACAGTCCTGATTTTGGGGACTTTTTCTTATATAGGCATCTATTACCCCCCATTCCCTGTCCCAATTTTTTACACTTGCTATCTGGTCACCCTAGGCAAAGGTGACTGCAACTTTATTAAAAACACTGGCTTCAGCAAGAGACCAATGGTTTAAGGCCATAACCAGAAGCAGACAAGGTGTAGTAGTAGGAGATAAGGAATTCTGGCCCCCCTGAAAAAGACACTTACGGAATGCCAAAGGTCTCATGGAGTGGTGAGAAAATAGGCCAGGATTTGCATGCAGGTTTTGTTTTTCTATAGATTGGTATATCTCACATGCTGTCTCAGAGCAAATTGCATATGTGTTTAGAAATTCCTTTGCCGATTCTGTGTGTTACTTGCCTACACTGTCATGTAGTCCCCAAAGAAGGAAGCAGTAAGCCAGAGTGTCCACAGCTTAAGTGGAAATCTGAGAGTGTGCTGTAGCTAGTGGGGAGATGGCACCAAGCTTAGGTAATTTGACTATAGGGTACACACTGAGAAAAGGGGTGTCACACACCGAGTCTGCACCTGAAAACTCTGTCAGTCCTATCAAGCCAAGAGCAAGTGGAAAACAAAAGTTTGGGTCCAGAACAGCAGCCTGGTAAGTGACCACAAAAGGGAGCTTGTCCAGAGTTGTACAAGTTGGTCTTTCAGTGTGAAACTTCATGTATGCCTTTTGAATTTTACATGCCATTTTTGATAGGCTTCACATATCGTTTAACAGAAAGTATTTGAAATTGGTCTTTGGCTGAAAGTATTCTGGCTTTCTAATATCTTATTGTCAATGTATTTCTTTAAAAGAAATAGGGTAATTTGTTTCCATCATTCTTTCTAACTGAACATTCTTCTTTCACCAGAAGCTGAAAAATAATTTCCAAAATAACTCACTCAGAATGTCTTTATTTCATTATGTCGACTATCACCCCTTAGTCTCTTTATGATTAAGGACATAGGCAGCCTACTTAAGATGGTCACTGTTTCCCTATGACCTCTGCAGGATGAAGTTCAGGCTGCCCTTTGCAAAATGGTCACCGCCTCCCATTTTCCCCAAAGGGAGTGAAGCCAAGCTACAGTCCGGAGGCAGAAAAGGCGAAAGAGGAATAGGTGGGTGTGTATGCAAGGGAAGATGGATGGGGGTATTCTCGTGAGCCTTGTGGGACAAGAAGTAATGGGCTTAATCTGTAGCAAGGGAGATTTAGGATAGATATTAGGCATAACTTTCTAATTATAAGGTAGTTAAGCTCTGCAATAGACTTCTAAGGGAGGTACTGGAATTCTATCCCTGGAGGTTTTTAAGAACAGATTGGGTGAACATCTCTCGGGGATGGTCTAGGTTTACTTGGTCCTGCCTCAGTGCAGGGGGCTGGACTTGATGAACTCTCAAGGTCCCTTCCAGCCCTACATTTAGATGATTCTATAAGCTCACCTGTCTCTTCATATCACAAAACACAACAACAAAAACTTCCACAGAGCAGACCAACTTCCCAGCTGAAAATAGCAGATAGGGGTTTAATGAAAATGAGGCAAAATCCATCCAAAGCCTATTGAAGTTAATAGTTTTTAAGACAGGACAGAATCATTCTGATCAGCTTGTATAACAGCGGCCATAGAGTTTCACCCAGTGATTCCTGTATAGCCCATGTTTGCTCAGTGTGGTTCTCTGTCCCGCTCTACTATCTGGATGACATATGGAGATTTATGAGTCTGCTACAGACATTTGGTAGCAGTGGTAGGTTTCACCCCAGGTGTTAGAGGCTCATAAGTTTAGATACAGAGGTCCCAGGTTTCTATTCCTGTTGCCAACAGCCTATCCAGGGATGCTGTGTTACTTCTGCATCAAACTCAATAATGTGAGGTGGACATAGAACATATCTTTCAGAAAGAGATTAGTTTTCATTTAAAGACATCAAGTAATGGAGAATCTATCACATTGCTTGCTAAGCTGTCCCAGTGGTTAATGACCCTCACTGTTACAATTTGCTCTTTACTTCTAGTTTCAATTTTACTAGCTTCAGCTTTCTCCCTGTAAATCTCGGAAAGACTCCCATCTACTTCAACAGGCTGTAGATCAGGCCATAAATGAGCAAAGTGCAGTACCATCTGTCCTATGTTGTCTCTTTTATGCAAATTGCACAATTACATTTGCTTGTGAAACACTAATGGAATAATTTATCTGATATTACAAACTTCTAAGAGAGGAAAAGCTCTGATCTATTGTTATTAATATAATATTAAAAAAAAATACCAGTGCAATCAGTAGGATCACAGACTTTGGAGATAAAAGCCATACAATGTTTTAACCATTCAAACAGCATACTCCAAAAAGAAAGCCGAATAAACTAGTATAACATTTCCTAGATGCATGCATTGAGCTTTTTTGCTTGCTGGAGTCTTTATATTTTCCCTGACTGAACTGTTTTTAAGATGATTCAAATGTATTTTACAAATATGTTGAGCCTTGTTCACATTATTTTTAATTTTGATATATGTTCCAGCTTCGTTAGCAGCTCTAATAAGTTACTCGTCGATCAGAGAGTAAAGCACATGGCCTGATCCTGCTCTCCATAAACTGAAATAATATAGGACCCTACAGATAGTCTAATGAACAAGTTTAAAAAGTTTAAAAAATGAGAAAACAAAACAAAACATTGACATCTGTGGTTCTTAAGGTAACATAACTGGCCTTGGGCGGATCATTCCATTGTCGGCGAAATTCTCCAGAGTCATACAGCCACTATAGCATCTGCTATGCCAACCCCACACTTCTATGCAGAATCAGGAGTATGACCAGGTGAAAGGAGGTGCTGCCAAGGTTCCCCTGCCCCATAGAAATCCCCAACTGTCAAACAGCCTTTTTTGGGCCATTGACAGCTGATGAACTATAAAGCAACCCCCAGGCAGTTCTAGTTTACACTAGGTAGTTAGCCAATCTGCGATTGAAGGAGTACAAAGGTGGCTTCAACAAACCTTAGTTTCCTTGGAAAATGCTAATTTGCTGGACCAAAATGTTATGCCAAAGCTATTGCAGATGTGACAAAACTTCCATCAAAATCCAATGGAAACCTGCTGGTCTTTCAGGGTCAACAGACAGACAGCAGGGAGTTGGCCAGCACCATGAGTCCCAGCTGGAGCTTCCAGGGTCTGTAGCAGATCCACCATGCAATTTGTCCCAGGACTGGGGACCATGGAGATTCTAGGACCCAGACTGGAGCCAGGTTTCTCATGGGTTTCAGGCTCAACTGCCATGCAGCTGAGAATTGAAAGCCATGGGTGACTGGGCAGCAAAATGGCAGATGAAATTCAATGCTGATAAATTCAAAGTAATGGACGTTAGAAAACACAATTCCAACTATACGTATATAATGATGGAGTCTAAATTAGCTGTTACTACTCAAGAAAGAGATCTTGGAATCATTATGGATAGTTCTTTGAAAACATTCACTCAATGTGCAGCGGCAGTCAAAAATGCTAACAGAATGTTGGGAATCATCATGATAGATAATAAAACAGAGAATATCATATTGCCTCTATATAAATCCATGGCACACCCACATCTTAAATAATGCATGTAGATGAGGTCGCCCCATCTCAAAAAGTATATATTGGAATTGGAAAAGGTTCAGAAAAGGGCAACAAAAATGATTAGGGGTATGAAACAGCTTCCATATGAGGAGCGATTAATAAGACTGGGACTTTTCAGCTTGGAAAAGAGACGACTAAGGCAGGATATGATAGAGGTCTATAAAATCATGATTGGTGTAGAGAAAGTAAATAAGGTAGTATTTCTTCACACAGCACCCAGTCAACCTGTGGAATTCCTTGCCAGAGAATGTTGTGAAGGCCAAGACTATAATAGGGTTCAAAAAAGATAAAGATAAATTCATAGAGGATAGCTCCGTCAATGGCTATTAGCCAGGATAGGCAAGGGTGGAGTCCGTAGCCTCTGTTTGCCAGAAGCTGGGAATGTGTGACAGAGGATGGATCACTTGATGTTTACCTGTTCTATTCATTCCCTCGGAAGCATCTGGCATTGGCCACTGTCGGAAGACAGGATACTGGGCTAGATGGACCTTTGGTCTGATCCTGTATGGCCATTCTTATGTTCTTATGTTCTCAGATTCCACTCTCAGCTGTGGAGCCGGGAGCCTGGTAGTCCTGGAAGCCCCAATGCTAACTGGGACTTGGCTCCTGGCTCTGCACAAGGGAGACTGGATACCCTGAGAGCCCCAACTGGAGGTCCTGGAATAGGCTTCCAGGGTCCATGTGGACTGCCCTGGGGGTCAGGGGCTGCTTCAGAGCCTTAGACCCTGGGAGCCCCTTCAAATTCTGACTGAAATTGACATTCTTCACAGTTTCACAACTGCTATTGCATGTCAGTTTCATTCAGTACATGCCAGTCATATTTCATGTTTCTGAAACAATTTTTTTTGGGGGGGAGGGTCTTATTTTGGTGAGAAACACACAAAAATGTCAGTTTCAGTTGAGTCTTAACCAATTATTATTTTATTATTATTTTTTAATTTTCAATGTGGCTCCCCCCAAACCAAAATATCAATTATTCACTCAACCCTGTGCACTATATACTCCTCAGATTAAGTAAACGATCAGCTTGTGATGTGTTTTATTTTGTTTGTTTTGGGTTGGTTTTGTTTCATTTGTTTTCCTAATTTTCAGAGTTAAATTTAGGGAAATTACAGCTCATTGTTTAAGAGCAAAAATAACTTCTATTGTTTTTTTTCTTTAAATTGTTTCCCTTGAATTTTGTGTGTGTATATGTGTCACAAACTAAGCTAAAAGAATATTATTTCAGTTGCAAAGTCAAGCATTCAAAAGTTAGGATATACCAGATTTATGGTTGTTTGTACAAATTCTTTCTCCTTGATGCTTGAAAGGCAAACATTTATATAAAGCTTTAGCCAGGAAGGGTATCTGAGAAAGTACTCTGGTATTTTCTGAAACTGTTAAAATGAAATGTACAAACTTTAAACAATGTCACAATATCATACCAGAGGGATTGAGAAATGTTTTTAGATATGTCTTAGATGTTGGCTGGATGTAGCTAAGAAATTGGCATACTGCCATACAGCATGGAAGTGCCCATTAATCTCACCAACATAGAAAATGTTGTTTAACTGTTTCTAAAAATGACTGAACCATGTAGGGCAGCTGAATTGCAGTGTCAAGGGCCCCGCAATGAGAATGCTCTGCCAGCAGATCCCCCTATGAAGGTACTTCAGCTTGAGTACTTGTTGCAACTATGGCATATGGCATAGAGAGAAAAGTTGCCTCTTAAGTAGGCAGATCTCAAACGATTTAGGGTTTTGTATTGCAAAGCCAATAGACGTGAAGAATATGTGTTGAGATGTATATGTGAGTATATAATCATTAGCAAGCAATGTAGCTATTGGTTGAAGATTTTATTTTTAAAGAGCTACACATCTCTAGTGTGTTGTATTTCATAATCAATGTTTGTTGGGAAGACAGCATTGAATCATTTTGACACATTGAATTATGCATCTTAACAATGTGACATGCCTAAATGACAAAATACCAATTCCCTGTTGCAAATGTGAAGCATTTGCCATTACTTCTCATTCATAAAGGACCTATCATTTTAGAGGACTCCTCAAACAGAAATAGCATGATGAAAGCTAAGACAAGTACCTGTGAAGGTCACAGATTGTCAATGTCAAGAAATTCAGACACAATCATTAGATGTAGGAGGATTTTCTTCAATGTATATTCTCGATTGATCTCATAAATCTATTGTCCAGGTAGGGTCTTGAGGAAATTGTATAGAGACTCGTTTGCAGCATTGTAATATGTCACTGAATTATACATCAGTCAAATTGTGATGGCACATGATCTGAAACAATTAAAACAGTAAAGTACCAACTGGCAAGCCACAAACTAATGCCTCAGCCACCCAGAAAAGAATCCTTTTTCTTATACATGACTCCACTACTAACTGGACAGTACAAAACAATAGAAAATGTGTTTGAAAAAATTTCACTTTTACATTTTTCCTGAATTTAGTATTTTCATGAAATTTGCACAAAAGTACTAATTTGGCTGCAAAATCATGTGAAAATCATTATATTTAATTGTTTGCATAATGAAAACAATTTCTCTCAAAAAGGAATCTATTTTGTCTGAAATGATTCATGTTTAGCTTTATAATTTATCTAAAATTTTTCACAAAGTTTTCACAAACACAATGAAAAGCAGAAGACACACTCTGATTTCATTGAAACTATTTTGCACAACTCAGTTGGATAGATTGTATAGCCTTGGCTCATGTTGAGTAATACCATACTCTCTGAACAGTCCCATTTAAATTGAAGGCCGAAATCACATCCCCCACTACACAGATTTCTATCCATACTCAGAAGTGGTCTTGTTTACCTTCTCCTCCTCCAAACCATGTAGAGGACTCTGTGAAGGTCTGGGTATCTGCACTGAGAGAAGGGGAGCCAGGGTCCATCCCTAACGGGGTGCAGGGCCTGGGACAAATCAGCCCCCACTGGCTTGGGGCCCTGCTCTGCATTGGTGGCTGGGCCACCAGGACAGATCCGGCCTGATGCTGGGTCACTTGCTGTTGCTGGCAATTGCAGCAGCCAGGACTCCAGGTGCGTGGGGCGGCAGCAGAACCCTGGGTGTGCAGGGCTGGCAGCTGGAAGCCTGGGTGTGGGGCTGGCATCCAGGAGCCCAGGGATGCTGCAGCATCCCCTGCACCCCAAGTTCCCATGCCTATGTCTTCTGGGACCGACCACGCCAGCCAGTCGCACCAGCCCGTGAGGCCCCCCAAAGCGTGGGGCCCGGAGCGTTCGCTCTGATTCGCCCTACCCAAGGGACAGCTCTGAGGGGAGTAGACTGGGTGGTCGGGGGAGGAGTCAGTGGGCCAGGTTCAAGGTTCTGTTTAGTTTGGTCAGAAAAGATAATACAGATGAAAGCGATGCTATTTGTTCCAAGCAGTAACTTGTGAGGATTCTGCAGGCATCAATAGCCGGGGGTCAGTCCATGGCAGTGCAGTTGCAATGGATCCATGCAGCCAAGGAGTTGAAGGTGTGGGGAGTACCAGAGCCCGTGAGAAAGCACCAGACCTCAGAACAGGTGGCCTGCACCTCCTGCAGATCATTCAAGCTTCACTACTGCTGCTCACATCGCCTGTGCTGATTGTTGAATAGGGAACATGCTAAGAGCACATGACACAGTTGCTGTGCATGCTCCACTGCCTTTCTATTGATTACCAAATTACAATTACCAATTACCAAATACAATTCAAGATCCCGTTGAGGGCTCTTATCTTCAAAACTTTTAATGGATTAGAACCAGGCTTCATCTGTGACTCTCCACAACAACTTGCTCATTAGGAATCTAAAGTGGAGAAAAAGTAGGTTCAAATGTTCAAGATCATGGGCCGGGAAGTTCTCTACAATGAGGTCCCAACTGTGGAACTCCTTTCCACAGGTGATCAGATACATGGCTGTTTTCTGAACACAATTCAAAATGTACTTTTTCCAATAAAACAACAAAACCTTTAGAACAAAGAAAAGGGGCATATGAAGCAGAAAAATAATAGGAAACAAGATAATATACATATTACCAAAAAGTGAGAGCACCTAAGCTTAGGAAGTGTAAGGAGTAGGTGTGATCCAGTGGCCTAGGACAGCCCTTACTGGAAATGCCAAGGTCAGGGCAGGCTGCAAAAGGGAGAGCAGATACTCCCAAAACTGGTGGGTAACACTGAAGTTAAACTCCCCAACCAGTCATAAACTGTGCCTCTAATCCCCCACACTGGTTATCAAGAAGCAAAAAAGAAATCACACAGCTCCCTTTATTGCATTCCAGTTCTCTGGCTCCCAATCAACACGTAGGTCCAGGATAGTGAGAAGTTATTTAAAAAACTCTATTCACATATACAAAATGTTCTTCTGACCCCAAAGGGTCAGCCATGTTACCAGGTCAGTAAAGGTTTGGATCTTATCCAAAATACCATGCTGCCAGCCAATCCTTTAGCGTGTAAACTAAAGGTTTATTATAAAGAAAAAAGAATGAACAAAAAGAGAGATTCTAAATGGTAAAACAGTCACATACATACAAAGGCTTCAAAATCAGAAATCAGAAATCAGAAAATCAAAATCAGAAAAGGCTTCCTTTGTTTCCAGCACAAGCTGCCCAGCACATGGCTTGGAAGCCTTTTCTGTCCATAGGCATGCCCATGCATGCCTTGCTGAGTCATAAGGTGTATCCCTTGCCGTCTCTCAATGGGTCAATTGTATAGCTAATGGTCCTTAATGGGCCATCAAGCAGGCTAGGCAGTGCTGATCCCAAACTGTCTGAGGGTACCAGAAGCATAACCCAAGTTTTGTAATACAGACATACATACATACATATCTATAACCCAAAATACAAAGGTGATACAAACATGTAAATGAGAGTATCATATCTGGCAAATTGTAACATTTTTGCAGATATCTTACATGGCATATCTCATTGCAATTTTACAATATTGGTGTTCATAATATGCTAAAGTATCCCCCAGATTCCATACAGTGTCACAGTAGGGTGCTCTTGAATATACATAATGCCACCTGGATACTAAAGTTTTGGGAACATCAGGAATATGATAGAGGGAAAGAGATGAAATTGAGTGTACATTCAACTGGAAAAAGTTAGATGTAGCATTTAGATGGGCTTTCTGTCCATGCATCCCTTCTACTAAAAAAAGAGCTGGGACCTGGTAATTACTAAAGCAATCTTGAATCTGCTTTTCTGGTTTGTTTACATTATGCCTCTGACCGAAGGATATTATCTTTGATTAAAGAATGAAATCTCTGCCAGACTCTCCAACCTATCTTCCTAAATGAGTCATATCATCATGCTATTGTATTTGCCAAAGAGTATCTAGGAAATAAAGCACTGGCTCCTAATCAGAGTCTTAGAATTCACCTTCAAGGTGACTATGCTAGAGTAGCTTTAAGGTCACTGCAAGTGGGGGAAAAAAAGAATTGATAGATGAGAAATAATAAAGCAGTCACTCTTTAGTTTCAAATATCAAAATAACTCAATGTCCACACTTTAATTACTTTAGTCAAAACACATATTTTAGATGCAATTTGTTCACACCAGTGTTGTGAAATATCATGAAAAATTGAAAACACAAATTTTTTCCCCTAAATGATAGAGCAGCATTACATTTTCCAATACTATACTGTTGGCTGGTTGCTTAAAATTTATGTTTGCAGGTGCCCCAGACAAACTTAGCTCTAGTTTGCTTCATTAAATATTTATTTCCTGTCCAGGAAAAAATTAGAAAAGTAGGATTTAGTAAAAAAATAATTTGTGAAATGGAACTAAAATGGTAGTGCTAAAAATATCACTAGAATTAAAAAGCTCATCTCCCGTATAGCTCAAGGACAATATTAATTTTTTAAACATAACTACAAAATCACATATTTATTGTGTAATATTTGAAATATTACAAATATCCAATACAGTTTAATTAAATATGAATGTATTTCACACAATCATCTGGGAGATGGGCTAAAATATGACAGTAATGAATTAAATAGTCTGTCAGTTCAGCACAATGCAGCCAAACTGGAAAAAATAAGCATCGGCCAAGAAAACCTTTGAATAAAAATAGCTGTCTAAATGATCACATTGATAATGACTTCTCAGCATATTCTCTGGAAAGAGGTATTTCAAAGCTCTCTGAATGGGTTAGGTGCTGCTCACAAAATGCCACTCTTGGCACTGATTTTAGTTAGATATTACCTCAAAGTTATACCCAGTATTACTAAAAAGTAATGATGTCCCTGTGAATTGACTACATCATTGTTGACTTTTGAAGTGGGCTGTCCTCTAACTCAGTCAGACAGGTAACACCAAACTTCTACCAGGATGTTTCTTGATGCTTCTAGAAGTTATAAAACTCATTCCTCCAAAAAGCTGCCCTAAAACTTCAAACTCCTAAGAAATTTTATGAAGGAAACTATTTTAAGAGAAAAATTAAGGATGCAAATTAAAGCATACAAAAATCAGGAGATGAAAAACATAAGGTCCCAATCCAGCCATGAGATTCACTTGGGTGAACTTCTGTACCTACCCAAACCCCCACTAAGTGTTTGGAACCCAAGGTCATGTATATGACATCTTAACTCCATTGGCCTGGTGTATGCACTTTACATAATCATAGTCTACTTCTGAAATAGTAATATAGCATCAGCATTCCAGAGCACTAGGTGCAATATAAAATCATTAGAAGAAGTGGGGTAAAATCCTGACTCCATTGATATCAGTGGCAAATGCCCATTAACTCCCGGTATGATGATTTTCACTGTGGTCACTGCCCCTGATTGCTTCTTATTTAAGACTTCAATCCTGCAAGCACTTATGCATGTGCATGCAACCACATGTATATGTTGCTTGGCCACTACATAGTAACAATGTTGTATAAGTAAAATTATTTCTTAGTTTAAATGATTAATCAGACCTAGATGAACTGTTTTACTTCTAAATTTTTTTTAAATATAGGCATCTATATGACCTTCTTACTTTTAGGCTAAATTATTTGTTTTTAGTCTGCAGTATCAGTTTCACTTTTTTTGGGTAAAGCAAACAGAACATTAATTGGTAAATATATGTCCAGTTTTCCTCTGAGGAGGAGGAACAAATGCACATTTGAGATTCAGTTTCATTGAGGTGGCATTTGTTAATACGAGCTTTAAAAGGATTTAGGGCAGAAAACAAGCAGTAATAACTAATGTATTGCAGAACATATGACAACAGAATATCTGTCCCTTGTAGAAATGAGGTTTTCATTATTTATGTCTCTTTCTGTATATAATGCATATAGTAGATTGCATACATGAATAATTAATTTTCCATCACAGATAATAAGTACTCTAGATTTTGTTTTACTTCAGTTTCAGAAATGAAGTCAAACATTCCAAGATCTGACTTCAGAAAGTTCAAGGACCCATATCATTCCCTTTGCAAAAATAACCCATCTAGGGTGCAGTTGGGGTGAAGGAGGGAGTGAGGGCTGGGGCCAAGGGGTTTGGAGTGCGGGAGTGGGCTGGGGGTGTGGGCACTGGGGTGGGGCTAGGGATGAAGGACCAGAGGACAAACCTACTGTTCCTTCATGTCCTGATGGGATGATGTGGGGAGATCAACATCAGTGGAAAATCATGGAGATTCCACCCCTGCAATCCCATCCTGTGGTCTCTACCATTGAAGGGGAAGATCTGAGCCAAAGTATGAATGGCAGATTAAATTCACTGCTGACAGTGCAAGGAAATTCACATTGGAAGAAATAATTAGAACTGCTCACGCCCATTGCTGATTCAAAATTAACTTAAATTAATTTAGGAAAAAGAATCCAGGAGTCATTTTGTGAAGCTCAATGGAAACTTCTGTTCAGTGTCAGAACAATGTCAGATGGTCAAAATATTAGTATATATAAAGAACGATAGAGAAAATAATGCTAAAAATATTAAAAGGCTGTTCTAAAATTGATGTTACGCCCTCATCCAGAACACAGTGTTCTGTTCTGGTAATTCTTTCTAAAAAAAGATACAGCAGAAAGAGAAAGGGCTCAGACAAGCTATGAGTCTGAAATAAATGATTCAGTCATAAATTATTAGAAACAGAAAAAAATTGTATGAAGAGAGATTGAAAAGACAGGGGTTATTTTGCTTAGAGAGGAGACAAATAAGGAGGCATACTACAGTAGTATATAAATGAAGGAAGGGTAAAGACAAAGCAAATTGGATGCTGCTATTTACCTTTTCTCCTCATACAAGAAACAAAACTGAAAACACTGCCTATCATGCTGACCAATATTCTCATTGTTTCCTTGTGGTCTCCTGCTTGTCTGTCTAGATTCACCTGTTGTTTCTTGTCTTGTACTTAGGTTATAAGCTTTTTGGGACAGGGACCATCTTTTTGTTCTGTGACTGTACAGCACCTAGCACATGGACCAACACCTGGTCCATGACTGGGATTACAAGGCACAACCACAAGAATAATGCATTTAAAAATAATTAAAAGGATTTTTTTTCCAGCAAGGCACAAGTAATTAGAGTAGCTCATTTAAAAAAATACATTTTTAAATAAAATTTTTCATTGACAAGTAGAATTTCAACCAAAATATATTTGAAACATTTTGAAAAATTGACATTGTTTGTTTTATGAACAGGTTTATAGATTGTCTAATTTTATTTTATTTTAGAAGCATTTTATTGAAATATCATAATTTCAAAACACATTTTTGAAAAACCACTTAAACCTCCTGTGGAACTCACTGCCACATGATATAATTGAGCCAACACTTGGTAGCTTTAAAAATGATTAGATATTATATGGATAATGAGAATATCCATATTTACATTGGAGAAAATAATTCTACACATGATATATATATCCTCTATATTTAGGGGATAAGCCAATCACTAACTGACAGGATGAAGAAGAAATTTCACCTATAGCTATAATGTTACATTACAGGCTTACTTGTGCCTTCCGCTGAAGCTTGTGGCACTATTTATCAATCACAAAATACTGTTGTTGATGGACCACTGGTCTGACCTGGTGTGGGAGTTCTTATGTTCCCTTCCTTTATGACAGGGATGGGCAACCTTTGGTATGTGGCCCATCAGGGAAATCTGCTGGCAGGCCAGGAAGGTTTGTTTACCTGCAGCATCCACAGGTTTGGCCGATCGCACTGTTCACTGTTCCAGGCCAATGGGGGCTGCAGGAAGTGGCATAGGCAGAGGGATGTACAGGCTGCTGCTTCCCGCAGCCCCCATTGGCCTGGAACAGCGAACTGCGGCCAGTGGGAGCTGCGATTGGCCGAACCTGTGGGCGCTGCAGGTAAATAAACCTTCCCAGCCTATCAGGGGGCTTACCCTGGTGTGCCATGTGCCAAAGGTTGCCGATCCCTACTTTATGACAATGAAGTATGATGCTTTCAACTAAAAAAACCATCACCAACAACAAAAACCAAACACCACCAACAAGAGCAGCAGCACTAACATAACATAAGGGAAGGAAATATGTCTGATCAGGTCACAGTTATTGATTAGCACCTGAAAGCCATCTTCATGTATATCTGGTAGTAAATAAGAAAGAGAATGAAAGAGAGAACAGAAGGTGGGGTGGGGGGTGGGGGTGGGGAGGTGTGTATGTGTGAGTGGAACATTAGTCAAGCAGCTACTGATAGACCACCTACAGTAGATAGTGAAAAGGTTGCTTCCAACTTTATAGCAAAATTGATTAGCAGATTTGTGTGTGTGTGTGTTTAATAAAAGGAGGCATTATGAAGAACTGAACTGGAAATCTGCTTATATGAATATAACAGCATTAATCTGCGAGGAGTGAAGAGTGGATCTGCGAGTTCAGACATAGTTATACTATTGAGATGTATGACTGTGTTATACTACTGAGCAGGATCCAGCCCTACCCTTGAGAGTAGTGTTAAAAATCCCTTCAAGGACTCATATATTAGATTTTCATTGTGGCATCCCTGGTAGCATTTTTTCAATATGGGAAAGAAATGTAATTTCCATTGTGATAAAAGGATAGAAATTTGAAATATTTATTCACATTCAGTTAAAAACACACAAACTTTGTCAATAAAATTCCTCTTTATAAAATGAAACCATCCACAAATACTGCATGTTTAAATACTGATGCTTACAGAGTGGAATCTATTATTTCACCCCTTCTTCCTTGTCTGTAGCTTTCTTTTCACAGTCTTTTATAAACGTTTTTAAAGTGTTTTATATAAAGGAGGCTGATCCTGGGGGACATACAGTTTTCAATCATCCTGTCATTCTGATATACCAAAAGTGTAAAAGAGAGATGGAACTGATTTTTTGACCCCCTTAAGAGAAGAAGGTCACCTCCACAAACACTTCACCTCAGCCCATTTTAAAAGTATCTAAATTCATAAGTTCTTTTTCTAAACTTGGGTCTTTTTATGTGTGCCATTTAATTTTGAAATATTTTTGAAGAAGGGACAATATTTTAAATAACAGTGGTTGTGAGAAAAAGTCCTCAGAATATATCAGTCTAGTCTCATTTTTTCTGAGGGATTTTTTGAGGTATTTGTACTACATCATTTTAATGCCAGCAATCGCTGACAGCTAAACCATTAAATTAAATATGTTGTGGATTCTTATTATTGGAGTGTTAAAGTGCAGTTGTACTCTGAAGAGTGACTGTAAAAATGACATTGTATGGATTCCAAAATATAGTCTCACTCAGGGACTTCCAGATGAAAGCTCCTAAACCTACTAGTAAAAAGATGTTATTTCTACCTTCTAGCCTCAAAAAAGTCAACCTGGGATCTGAAATTCGATCTGTATTAATTTGTGCTATACTGTTTGTGCCTGGACATGAGGGGGAGGATATCTGTCAAATAAAAATCTGCCATTTTTAACACAGTAACGTTTCAGTGTAGAATTTCCCTTTAAAGGGTTTCTAAACATACAATAGATAGTTACATCAATGCAATTTCATAACTGGGAATCATTTGATCTCTTCTGAGTTGCTGAAATATTCTGTTAATTGATTGCATTTATTAAAATTTCTGTAGTGAAGAATACTGTATTTCTATCCAATAAACCAGATTCATTAGTGTGTTGTTAAACACTGTGGCTCTGAAGGATGGATAGGAAACTGAAAGAACAAAGTCCTTTCCCAGTTCTTTGCTTCATTAAACAGTCTGAAGGATTTCTCCAAAGGGCACAGCCTTGAATGGTTAGGTTATCTCAACTAAAACCTCAGCACTGACGAAACTACTTCAGTGAGAGAGACCGCTCCGTGCCTGTGTGTGAATGATAAAAAAAAAAAAAAAAGAAGAAGAAGAAGAAGAAGACGAACAAAAGAGTCAGCTCATTCAAATATAAGGCATTCACTGAATGAGGATTCTGTATGGAAGTAGAGTTTAGGATGCTTGAAACACAACAGAACTGTGAGGAAATGTACTCTAGTGTGAGAAACTTGGAGAGTAAGATCTCTCCCAACTGAGGGAGGCTTGCTTTGAAAACACATAAATCAAGTTAATTAGAAGTTTATATATCACAGATCATGAAGTAGGCCTACAGGATTTGACAATATGAACCTTAAAAATCTATAAATATGCAAAATGTAGTCTATGTTTCTCCATTACAGAACTTTGTAATGAAATGAAATAGTAATGTAGTCAAATGACAGTGTAATAACCTGTATGAGAAAATCTCCATAGGGAAACATTTTATTTTAATAAGGTATTATTACTAGGGTTTTTCAAAATGATGCCATGTTCTCTGTAAGCCACAAAAGCAAGATAAGAAGAAAACTACATGATCAGACTTTACAATAAAATAGTTGACAAGTTCATCTGCAGGCTGAGTAATATGGCTCATAGAGGCTTTTGATCTTTCATCATCACTGGAAGAGAGTGAACTACAAACACTGTTAGATTTTGAAAGCAGTTTTGTGTGTTCCAAATGTTATTGGACCTACAGGCTTTCAAAGGATGAAAATGACATCACAGCAGGCTCTTAGTTATAATTAATGGAAATATATAGATCTAGTTTTTACTTTTCAGCAGAAAACCAAAATATTTAGGACAAAGCCCTAACATTTTCTGCTGAAAACTGAAAATCATGATTTGGAAATGCTGCCATGGCTGAACTGCTACCTCATGGAGTTGTAGTTCAAGTGCTTCATGTGTCACTTCTCTTCTATAAAAAGAAAAGGAGTACTTGTGGCACCTTAGAGACTAACAAATTTATTTGAGCATAAGCTTTCATGAGCTACAGCTCACTTTGGATGCATCTGATGAAGTGAGCTGTAGCTCATGAAAACTTATGCTCAAATAAATTTGTTAGTCTCTAAGGTTTCACAAGTACTCTTTTTCTTTTTGCGAATACAGACTAACACGGCTGCTTCTCTTCTATAGGCTGGGTTTCCAAACTGGACTACATCTCATGAGTCCGTGTTCACTTACACCAGAGAAGATTTGGTCCTGCTACATCCTCTTTTATTAACTAAGGTTAGATCTTACACTTCTTATTATGCCTCCACTGGACATTGTACCAGAGTAAGGAGTGCAGGAATGGACCTTTAATCTTTTATGCTATTTCCAGTGACTAGAATCAAGGTGTGCCAGTTTTTAAGATTCTGTCCAAGAATGAACAGTATTCTAACACTTTCAGGGGCATATCCGCAGCTGGATTAAATTATCATAATTCCACTGTAGTCAGGGGATTTATGGCAGTTTACAGTAGCTGAGGCTCTGCCCCCAAATGGCTGCATTATTATTTTGTCAACAGAATTAAATTCTCTCTAGGTTTGTCACATTGATAGAATTTTACCCTCTCTCCTTCTGTGGAT
This sequence comes from Dermochelys coriacea, assembly GCF_009764565.3. Classification (NCBI taxonomy): domain Eukaryota; kingdom Metazoa; phylum Chordata; order Testudines; family Dermochelyidae; genus Dermochelys; species Dermochelys coriacea. Next base: position 105,553,389 of record NC_050068.2, read on the forward strand.
ACATCCACTAAAAAAGGTAAAATAGTCACGCAACGCAGACCAGACTGTACAGATATAAGCGGAAAGATTCAATCAATTTAAATGTGCATATTTGGTTGACAAAAATGACATTATTTTGGTTAAAGAACTGATTGGGCAGTTATGAGAATTCATGTCAAGGGTCTGATTGAAAACATTTTGTTCTTATAATGAATAAGGTGTTTGACAAAATTCTTCCCATGATGTATGATGTTTAGATTCACCAATGAACATTTCATCCAGCCCCAAAACATGATTTATGCTGTGCTCTTCAGCAGTATTTGTTAGAATAACATTTACCATCTCTCTAAGGACTTTCACCTTCTGAATGATCTTTCACAGGTGAATAAAATCACTAATATAACTTACTGTGTTGAGAAAATAAAACTGTAATAAATTATAGACCTTACAGCATGTTCTGTGAGGAAAAGATAAGGTTATAGATGGGTAGTATTGAAATATTCAACCTGAGGGAGGGATCTTGAGATGGATATGGTTCTCTTCCAGTAACTCTGTTTGAATCTGACCCAAGTTAGGAATGATTCAAAGCTGTTTCCCCATAAACAGCCTATGTGAAATGAGCTAGTGGACTCAATACATTTTCTACTGAAGAGTTTCTGCATGACAAAAACATATGATCAAAAGAATCAACACTAATTGGCGCACTTGTTGGCAACCTTGTTGGGCCAAATTTTGTCCCTAAGCTGTTTAAGAGGTAAAAATGACTTCCTAAGGTTTTACAAAATATTTGGCCAAATTTTCTGCTCATGTAAATGTGTGCAACTCCATTGATATGAGTGGGTTTCACCCATTCTCAACTCATAAATTCCATGCCATTGCAGGGCCCTCAGGCATTTGTCTTGGTATCTGTTTTTTCTCTGTGGCACACAGTCTCCTGAGGACTGAAATATTTTAGTTTAACTAAAATCTTTGGGCTTAATATAGGGGTATCTTAGTGAAAAGTAATATATAGGAGGTCAGATTAGATGCTCTAATGCTCTCCCCCCCTTAAATTCTATGAAACTATTTATATCAGCAGAAAATTTGGCCCATTATGTTATCAGTATTCAGTACTCCTCCCAAGGCAGGGCCACACACACATATTTGTGTATATTGAAGGCAATTGTAGTAACAGCAAAATTCCTTCTACATTGGGATTTCTCTGGGGCAGGCACTCTGTGTTTTTGTTTGTAGAGTCCCTAGCACAAGATGGTCTACCTGAGTCTTTAGGTGCTGCTCTTATAGAAATAATAATATATGATGGAAACAAGAGAGAGCAGTTGGAGGCAGAAAGGAACAATAACTATCATAAACTTTACCTCTTTATTTTATCCTCTATCAACTAATAGTCAAACTGATAAATTGTACATGTGGTATTTATTGCAGAGGATTCAACACTGAGGACTGTATTGCAGTTCTTACAGAAGATGTGTTGTAGCTTGTGTTTGCCAGCCATCTAGCAGGCAGATTTTGGGAGTGAGGGAAGGAGAAATGAAGATAAATAATAATAGTAATTAACAACTACATTACAATACAATCCTGGAGCCTTAGGGTATGTCTACATGGACATAAAAGCCCTGCAGCATGGCCATGGCTGTCCTGGATCATCTGAGCTGGGCTTGCGAGGCTTGGGCTGCAGGCCTAAAATTTGCTGTGTAGACATTCGGGCTCAGGTTAGAGCCTGAGCTCTGGAACCCTGTGAGGAATCCAGCCCAAGCCAAAATGTCTACACTGCAATTTTTCAGCCCTAGAGCCCGAGTCAGCTGACCTGGGCCAGCCATTGTTTTTTTATCCCCATGTAACCATACCCTTAGACATCCCTCTATCCCACAGAATGGGGATTTTTTTTCATGCTGGTAACTCCTCTGAATGTAACCTACCACACCAGGCAAGAAATCCCTTGCAAAACAGGTGGGATTTAAAGGACTGTATGTAGCTTTCTTGCATCCCCACAGATTTACAAACATAGCAAACTGTTGTACAGATTATCACTCCAGCATTTTAATTATGTTGGTCTCTCATAGACCACACTTCAACATTGCACTGTGACATCAGGGTCAGATGAAGAGTTTACACAATGCTTAGTTTGAAAACATAGCAATACATACCTACAAGTACATTAATAAACAATTCTGTGTAATCTAGGGTTTCTAAGATTTAGGTTTTTAAAATGGAGATATGCAACATTAGCTGTACTTGGTAGACTCCTTCTGACTATAACATTGCCTATAATGTTAATGCTCACCATGGAGTCTGAAGTTCTGAGAATGCTGGAGGTGAGCATCTCAGGTAAAGAACAATAATCTTTGCTAGATCTGCCCACTTTAGTCCCCAACACACTACATATATATTTGTTTTGATGATGTAAATCTTCTTCCACTGTCAAAGGGAAAAGGCATATAACTGGATAGCTTTATCCCCAGGCTGGGAAGATGACAAAAGACCCATATTATCCACTGGCTCTCATTCCAGTATGTATCTTTCTAATCTTGTGCTGTTCCAATGCTTCTCAAGTATTTAAAATGTAGAGATTCAAATAGCTGAATCACCTGCTTGAGATAGAAGAGAATGAGCAGGACATGAAAACAAACAACAGAGAATGTTGTTTCTGGAAGGTGATGCTTTCTGTCCTGTATTAATCATAGAATATCAGGGTTGGAAGGGACCTCAGGAGGTCATCTAGTCTAACCCCCTGCTCAAGGCAGGACCAATCCCCAATTTTTGCTCCAGATCCCTAAATGGCCCCCTCAAGGATTGAACTCACAACCTGGGTTTAGCAGGCCAATGCTCAAACCACTGAGCTCACCCTCCCCCCGCAAGTTGGAATTAAAATTTATCACTTTAAGAATGTGTATAGTTGGAGTGTTTGGACCTGCTTGCTCACTAGAAGTTTCTATAGTGAAGCATAAGAAGATCAGAGTCAGAGTCTGCAGACAGCCAGTTTAGAATAAGATGGGGTGGGTTGTGCCCCTCTTTTAGGAGCAGCCTGCTTTCTCTGTCTCTTTTTTTGATTTTGTGTGTTATTTGAATTCTATGAAATAAAGTGGTGTTATATAGCAACCTACCAGAAAAGGTATGTTATGTTTTTCTTTAACTTCTTGGTGTATATGCCGTAAAACATAACACTTTCAACCCCATGTATGGTGGCCTGTAGTGACCATTTTTTATAGGCTGTTTTGTTCTAAAGTGGAACTAGTTCCACCTTTCCTGGGCTGGAGGAGGAGCACTGATGGCAATTGTGTGACTTTGGGATGAACTCTGAATAAATAAGTCCATCCTTTCCAATAAAGATCTTCCTGCCGAAAGCACTGAGATGTTTGTGAGCATTGCTTTGCTATTTGCTATGTAGGCACATTCTGACCTTGGAAATACATTGCAAACAATGGGACTGATGCATACCTCAGGGGGAAGAATTCAATCCATAAATTTGATTTTAGCTTCCAATGTAGCCATAAATCTCCAGCAAGCCAAGAAGTATGAAGTTCAGAAATACCCAAACTTAATCTAAATTAAACCATTTTTTAATTTGTCAGTTTTCTTTTTTAGGTCTCTTTCTCACTCACTTTCTTAAGCCTTTGGAAAGTGAAGCTTTTCTGTATACACTTCCTACACACTACACCCCCCCGACCCCCCAAAAAGTATATTTATAGTATTTTACCCTAATTCATACATATTTTGAAACTTTTTTCAGCTTTTTGTTTTTTCTTCTAACTTACTTAATAGATTAGTTGCTTCCTTGTTCATTATCAAGAACAAAAATCTGAAATGGCTGCTGGTAGTGCCGACAAGTTATTGAGAGAGTATATGAGATGGGAAATAGCTTCTGAACGTTTGGTGTCCCTCTGGAGATGATTCAATACAGTAATACAAATTGAATGGGTCATCTTAAACTAATATACCCATGTTAGTGATATTAGCCCAACACTATATAAGATACTATTTCACTTTAGGAAGCTATATGATGGGCCAGCTGAGAAAATACTATAGAGAGCCAGAAATTCTACTTTCATAAAGACATCTATAAGGGTAATTGCTGCATTTTTACTAGCAGCAGCTATAGCTAGGGTCACTAAAAATCCTGGGCAGGATAAAATGGTAGATTCAATGAATTTCAGATCATTCCATAATTTTCTGTCACCTGGCAATAATATTGTCAGTTTAGGAGCCTCTGTGGAGAATGGGCAGCAGCCTGCAAGCACACTAGAATAAGGAAGATATGAGGAGGCACAGATGAGAAAAAGAAAAAAGAAAAAAAAGGAAGGGTTCACAGGGAAGAAAGAAAAGGTGGAAAATGAAGGCTAAGGAATTTTTAAAATGAGGAGGAAGAAGAAAGAGAAATGAAAAGTGAAAATGGAGATGGCAAATGAGAAGAGGGCATGGGGGAGGAGGAATGGGAAAGGTAGAATATGGAACAAAAGCATATAATAATCCTTTCTCCCATTGCCCAAGGGGTGGTGATCACTTTTAAGGAAACTTTCTCCCTAGTGACTGGTTGACCTCTTAAAGTTCAGAAATTCAGTTCACATAAGCATGCAAAGTTTGGCTATCTATGGTTATGTGGACTGTTTTGAATCTTTAAGACCCGTAAAATTGACCTAAAAAACTCATAAGAAAATGCATCCTTTCAAGATTCTGATACATTCTGCTTCTGGCTGGCCTGAAAATACCAAGTTCCAATGAAAATTTGAGCAAATTTATTTATTTGTTTGTTTTATATATTATTTTGCATTAATAGTATTTAACCAATTATTCCAATAATCTTAAAGCTGTCTACCAACAGGGTTAAGCCTCAAAACACACTGTGGAGTAAGGTAAGTATTATACCACCCAGTTTACACCCTTAGGATGTGTTTGCACAAGGCAATTTGCACTGGAGCAACTACAATTACATAGCTACATCAGGGCAAACTAGAGCTGTTGAAAGATGTTTCAACTTTTGACTAAATATTTTTTACATGTTAAGCAACTATTTTTTCTGTTTTTCTATCTGTATATAGCAAGGTTATTATTTTTTAAATGTCATTGAAAGAAATTATGAACAATTTAAAAAAAGGTCAGCATTTGCCCCACAGTCATACTGCTAATTCTCAATGTAGACATGCAGCACCACTGTAAAACAGGGTTGGCATTAGTGTGATTCAGGATAAACCTATACCACACCAGATTTACACTCCTGTCATTGAAAGCATTACCTGTTCAATAGATATTTTAAAAAATATTGACCATCTATAAATGTTATTTTTGAAACATTTCTAGATTTTTTCCTATGAAAAATTTGAAGCTTTTTTTTTCTTCTTTTACTGTTTTCCACAGGTTATATACATTGGTTCTGTCAAGAGGACTGGCTTAAGTATTTTATAATTTGGGCTTGTGTACAAGGCGATTTAGTGCTGGGCAATGCCAGAGTATGTTGCACCAGCTTGCTGCACACTAAGGGGCCATGAGTCATACCCCAAGAAACAAACGCCCCAATCCTACAAGCCCTTACACATGTGAATAACTTTCAGTACAAAGCTAGTCCTAGCGTATGATTAGGAATAAGGAAAATGCATGACTTCATGTTCAGTAGACAACCGTAAACTGGGAAAGTACCTGCAGAGAAAGTATCTGCATCCAGAATCTGCAGGTCACAGATGAACCAGCTTCTGCAGCCTTCTATAGAACTGGAAAAAGATGACCTGAGAAGATGAACTGGAAAAAAATGACCTGCTTTTCTTAACTTCCCAAGATATTGGGAGAATCTGGTTAAATTAATCATTATTCAAACAAAGTTTCCTGGAGACAGGTTTTGTTAGATGTTTCCTTTCTGTGTACAGCAATCTACAGTCTGTTACCTGTGCTTTATGCTATAAAAAAAACAACCAACCAAAAAATCTACAGCATCATTCAACCCAAAACAAAACAAACTGGTTTCATTTTTCAGAGTAGCAGCCGTGTTTGCAAAAAGAAAAGGAGTACTTGTGGCACCTTAGAGACTAACATTTTGTTTTTTCATTTTGATAAAGATAAAAAATAAAATCAACACATCTGCAAAATGGAAGCAAGAATTGCTAATAAAGGAATTAAAGTGACCCCAACACAATCAAAAAGTTATAAACAGAAAGTCCTACTTCCCCCTAGTCCTTGCAACCCTGGCTGGGAAGAAACTCTCTTCAGAATCTTTAGTAGTGAAAATAATTGTGGAGACATAGTGACACTGAATGGTAGCCCTGGTGGGTTGTTTACTTTGGCTGCAGGGTTAATGATATAAATGGCTAAACAATTGGAGGGGAATTGAACTTCTGTATATTGCAGATATTCTCTCTGAGACCAAGGAAGTGATCACCCCGTTGTGCTTTCATTTTCTATCCCCCAAATGTTCTTTTTCCTGAAAGCCACCCACAACCTTAAATGCACAGGCATTTAAAATAGTACATCTCTTTCCCCCTAATATTTATGGGCTATTTTAATCTCCATATTTTTCTGATTTATGGTATAGTATTTCTTTTTCTATTATCAAAGCTTCTTCCCTAGCTTCTCTTAACATATTAGAGGAAACTTTGTAATGGGGGAAGGATGTCTAAAACAGAAGAAAAGACAAAATCTAAACCTTTAACAGGCTGGCAAAGTCCCCTCTGATTGACTTTTACTCTGGCTTCCTAAATCCACACAGGAATATCAACCTACCCAGTTGTATAGGAAGTGTTTTCAGTCTGGGATAATATAAAGAAAAAACAACCCTGAGGATTCACACAAGTGCTTTCCTCCTTATTGGCACTCCTAACTCCCTATTATCACATAGATTTGAGGATATGGTAGACCAGATAAAGGAGGGGGGATTATTACACTATACCAAATTAATTCCAGAGATGACATACTCATTGGTGCCCTCAGGGGAAAATTTACATGGTTTGGTTTCCATTATCCAATATCTATCTATTACTAGATCAGGAATTTTGCTCTGTATGACCATGTTTCAAAGAACTCCACACCTCCCTTCAAGACTGGGGAGAGGACAGATTTCAGAAGTGGATTTTAAAAGCATTTTCCACTTCTTGTAACAGTAAGGAGTTAAATATTCTTTGTAAGTCTGAATCAATGAAAAGGTCTATCAGGTAGACTATACAAGTTGCTGGGCAACCTAACAAATAGTGCAGACAAGATTCCTGACTAAACAGGAACAGATAACGTGGGTGGGAGACTGGGCAGACATATTTCAATATTATCAGAAAAATGAGTGACCACTACCAACCTTTGTGGAACCCAATATAAAATCCTGGATGATTACAACTTTACCTTATTTAAATTTTTTAAAATATATGATTTAATTCAGGCAAGTGCCTGAGGGAATGCAATATGGCAGGGACACTGATCCGCATCCAATAGTTGTGCTCTATAATTAAATCTTCTGAGAAGTAATCAGTCACTATGAAAAGAAGAAATCAAACATTCAGGTCATGTTCACACCAGGACTAACGACATGGAGTACCTAACACAATTGACTCTCAATCTCCAAACTTGCTCTGTCTAGGAACTACTACTGTCTAGGAAACATGCCATAGTCTGAAGAATATATTCCACCAAAGAATCACAGAGTGGCAGAAATAAATCTGGTGTAGCTGAATTAGAAAAGTTAACATTAACATTTCAGAGTAAATAAACAATTATTTCTGAGACACTGTCTCCATTTTTGCTGCATGAAAAAACAGATATATAAAATTCACCCAAGTTTGTAGTCTGAATTATAACAAGCTGTTTTATCTGTGGGTGCTAACCTGAGTGGACTTTCCCCTAGTCAGCCAACCAGTAAATGAGGCAGAAGTTTTCCCTTGATTAGAGTTCAGTTATTTTGGAGTGTTTTTTGCTTTTCTGTTGTGTTTTTTCTTCATTGATTATGTGTAACTATTTATTGTAGTTCATATTGCTCTGTTCCATTTGATACAGTGTCATGTGGGTTATATGAACAATGGATCTTGAGCTTAGTAACATTTCAGACTTCATTCTTAAAGACACTTGTCTGTTCAGAGGCTGAGATTTTCAAACATCTCTAATGATTTGGGATGCTTTGATGGTTGAGTGTCCAACTTGAGACAACTTAAAGAAACAAGTTTTCCAAAGAATGGTGAGCACCTGTTAGCAGAAAATCAGACCCCTTTAAGGTGTATTACTTTGGACACCCAGCCAATTGAGGTCACTTTTGAAAATCTTAGCTTCAGGGGCTATAGACGCAGTCCTGAAACCTTACTCAGACGAGTAACCCCATTGAATTCAGTATAACTACATATGTGAGAAAGTGTTGCAAGCTCTGATATTACATATGTAGTTATCAGCTTGCATAAGAAAAACATATATCTGGGTTGTGTATATGATATAGCTGTTTGTCTTTTTTCAGTTTTTTTAAACATAAATGTATACGTGTGCCCAGGGAGGAGCGGTCAGAGCCATTTGGAGTGGGTTAGCATCCTCAAAAAGATGACAGCACTCTTTGCACAATAATAAAGTGTGGAAGAGATGACCCACACTCTCATGCCAGGGCCCCACTGCCAAACCTGTCACCCACCCAAATTACTACACATGTCATATTATCACACGTCTTTAACAACATTTTTAAAAGGAGTGGGAACTTAATTTTGTAAAGGGCAGCTGCCTGGATTCTTTAATTCTGAAAATAGTTTTCTGAAGTTTCTCAAAGGTAGCAGACACATAGAAAAGTGGATGCATCACCTTATGCAGGCTGCTTAATGCAGGCAATATTGTAAACAGCACTCTAGGGAAAGCTTTCCAAAGTGCATTTAATTGCATTTTCCACTTCTCGTAACAGCAAGGGATTAAACTGAGATGGAATGTAATGGAACCAGCTCCTTCCTATCTGTTTAAAGAAAGACGAGAAACTAACTGAAAATTGTGTTTATTCACTTTCTAGAAAAAACATGAGCCTATCTAGAATTAATGAATATATGAGCCTATGACTTCTCATGATTAATGGTGAATTCTTAAGCTGAAATCTGAGTGGGTATTATAAGAAGTTAAGAAATGAGAAGTGCGACACACTGTGCTTACTTACAAGTGTTAAATTTTCATACCCTGATTGAGCTAACCATGAGTTTTTTGTGGTAATTTCTGTGGAAATTTCTGATGCTATAATATTTGTCCTGGAAGTACAATTCCCTGGGAATGACAGCAGAGCTATAAAATATTTTTCTCTTCAGACAAGGAAAAATGACATGCACCATATACCTATCCTATTTGTAGATCAGCAGGTATTCACATTTGGAGATAATAAAACTTCCTTGCTGGGCACTGACACCTTCCAAAACAGAAGAGAAGGCATGAAAAGGGTTATTTAAGGAGGTCTTTCGACACAGACATGGAAAAATACAAAGAGCCATATAGACATCCTTGGCATAACTCCACTATGGATTTATATTAGGAATGGTTTGGACTTACATGGAGCTCTTCAAGAAAATGCGAAGCTTATCTGGGTCCTGATCCCGCAAAGCACTTACACATGTTTGTAACATTATGCCCATGAGTAGTCCCAAATGTATGAAATTAATGGGACTGTCCTTATGCTGAAAGTTGCATCGGTGCTTAAGAGTTTGGCTTTGGAATATGCTGCAAATTCAACCCTTGCTGCTGGCTCCAGTTTGCATGGGAATGCAGAGCACATGCAGGGCATGTGTTCCCCCTCTACTGTACAGAGTTCAAAGACAATGGAATGTCTTTGATGGCAATAAGATGGGCTCATGAGCAGATTGAAGAAGAACATCCCTTTCTCCCACCATTGGCCATGTAATGGCTGTGGAGCCTACTCCAACCATTGAGCACTCTGTGTCTTGTGTGGGGAAGATTCCTTCTCCCTGGATCCCCTGCACATCCAAGTAACGGGGCTGAACACTGAGCTCTGTATTTCCCCTTAAGACACAATGGATCATGTGGTAGGGCTGATTAGTGTGCACCCCTTCCTGCCCCATGCTTCTATGCAGTAATCAATGCCACCGTGTAACATGTTAGTGTCTGGGCCTACATTGTGTCATCTTTATTGTACAGTTCCTAACACGATGGGGCCTAAATATTGACATAAATTAATAACAGAAATGGTGATAATTTAAAAATAATCTTACACCATGAATTCTAGGGAGTTTTGTTCAAACAATGTCTAGAAACAAACCAAAAAAAGAAAAACAAAAGCTTCCCCCCCTGTATTTTTATATAATATTTTTGGTTTTAGGTCAATTTTTTTCTTGTTTGATTTCCTATCTTTTCTCTTCCCCATTTTACCAATTCTGCCTTTAATGACTCTGTGCCTTCTGCATCTTATTCCTCCCACCCTACCATCCTGTCAGTTTCATTTTGTCTTGACAAATACAACCAGGAGCTGCTTGGTGCTTGAAGTGGAAGGGGGGGAAAAACAGCTTTTAAACTTTTGCATTCTGTTGGCTCTTCGGTCTCTTCCCACAGCCTCTTCAGTGAGTTAGTTTCATTTTGCAATGAAAAATACAATCAGGAGCACAAAGCAGCACCCAACTGGATTTTTTCAATACTAAATTAAATTAACCAGTTGATCTGATGAGAAGAGGAGGACTGTGGAAATTCAGGGCAGTGACTGAAAGAAGATGCAAAAAGAAAAGGAGTACTTGTGGCACCTTAGAAACTAACAAATTTATTAGAGCATAAGCTTTCGTGAGCTACAGCTCACTTCATCTGATGAAGTGAAATGCATCCGATGAAGTGAGCTGTAGCTCACGAAAGCTTATGCTCTAATAAATTTGTTAGTCTCTAAGGTGCCACAAGTACTCCTTTTCTTTTTGCGAATACAGACTAACACGGCTGCTAATCTGAAACCTGAAAGAAGATGAAAATCCTGCCTGTTTAAAATGTAATAGTACTGAAGTAAGCTACCCCCATCCTGCCCCCATTTAGTATGTTATTCTGATTATATATTGAAATAAACATATGGGAGCACAGCAGCACTTAATTATATTGTTTAATATAAATACACTGAATACCTGGGCGGTAGAAAAGAGGATTTCTTGAGAGTTTCCACTGCAGGAAGAGAAGCGACCTGGACAAGAGAGGTTGAGTTGTTCCTCAGCATCTGTAGCAGATGGTGGATGGAAATGGCACAAAGAGGAAGGGATATACAGATTTATAGGAAAAAGGAAGCCCGGCAGCAAGAAGGAACTCCATATGTATTCACATTTGTTTCGCATATTGATCTATATTTTTCTTCATAATTATGATAATGTCAGCTAGTGCAAAAGAAATTCTGAACGGCAGTGGGATTATGCTTATTAACCACAATTATGTGACTGCTTTGGCCAGTCACAATTAAGTGATTGGACAGCTCTATCATAACGTCATTTCTACTCTACTTTCTTCCTGGTTTTAAGAAAACTTCTCTTTCTCTCTATTCATCTCAGACATGTATTTGTCATAATAAATGGTTTTCCCATTTACTGAAAATTGTCAAGATTTTGAACATATTTGCTAACCGCAAAAAGTCAAAAATCTTGAAAATGTTTGCAAGCAGAAAAATCTGAAAACAGTTTCAGGCTAGGTCAATCAAAATGTTTTGTTTCCATTTCCACCATTTTAAAATTTGTTTTAGTTTAATTAAAAATTAAAAAATTAACAATTAAAAATTGTTTTGAACTAGAAAAGAGGATTTTTTCATTTTGAAAATGTTGAAATGGGACATTTCAAGAATTTTGAAACTTTTGAGTTGAGAAATTAGTAAAAATTAACTCTTTCCCATGTTAAAAGTTCTTCCTTGTAATAGGGTGCTCACCACATCCCGTTGGGTTCAGCCTCCTGGCCCCACTCCCCAGTGAGTCAGGACCACTCCAAGATTGTGCAACACCCATGCTCTTTATTCCTGTGTCCGGTCTCCAATAGCAAGCTCCGATTATGTACAGATTATTTACAGGTTTGGCCTAGCACAGACCTCAGCAGCTCCTGGCTCCTTCTGAGCCTACTCTCCCCTCCTGGTCTCTGTCTCATCTCGTTTTGGCCTTGTTTTGAAATGGGATTAGCTTGATTTTTGGCTTACTGTGAAAGTTGGGGTGCTTATTTATCACATGAAAGTTGGCAACTGTGCCTGCCACATTCCTGGTTCATATTTGCCCCTGCTTTTTTCATTAATCTATCCATCTATGGTCTGAGCAACTGCCAAGTGTTTAACAATAGAAATAAAAATAACAATCTGTCTCTCTCTATCCATCTTATGTAAGAAATAACTTGATCAGTTTATGGTTGTTTTACATTTGTTTATGTGTGGGGGTGAAGGGGCATTTTGTGACTCTGTTTTTGGTTGTGTAAACTTATCAAGAGAAAATGACATTGAAGGAATGAGTTTTGCGTTTTTAACTGGTTAGTTTTGTGCTCACTCCTGCCCTGTGCTGGGATTAAAGCTTTTTTTCATGCTCACAAATCTACTCTTACTGGCTGACAGTTTCAGTAAAATGTAGCTGTGGTCGATATCTCAGGTAACTAGAGCCACTACCTTTTGAATATCAGGACAGAGAGTTTGAACTGAAGCCTGTTTTTAAGGGAAGACAAGATCAGAGTAGATTACTGGAATGATGTATTCATGGCAATCTGTGTGTTATATAGGAGGCAAGTTGTTCCTGCCAACAATATCTCAGTCTTGCCTGGGTTCAGTGACAGCCAATTGCTCTTCATCTGTGCTGAGCATTGAAAAAGCTGGGAGGTGGAGGTGTCTATGTTTTATGAAAAGGGAAGCTAGTGATAGTTATCATCTGCACACTGCTGGCACTTCAGCCTATGTTATGCCTCCTGTTTTCCTAACAGCTCCATGTATGGGAAAGAGGACTAAACAGTATAGGGAAGAGGTCTGAGACTCTAGGTCTCCACAGGGGAGGTCCCAGGTTTCCAATCCAAAATATGACTGGCAGTGCGTGCATTGGTCCAGTAACTGTTTTGGAGAAACGGAAGGTGGAGAACTGAAGAAATATTGGAGATTTGGAGCTATCATGTGCATGGTTGCAGAAATCTCCCAAGAACATGTCTCCCACCTCCACGGTAGATGGCATCTCTATCAGGTCTTCTGGAAAATCTTTCGTATCTGGAAGTGTATCGATTAGCAAGATGCCGAAGTTTGTCTTGGCTCCAGATTGAAAATAAGTGATTTTGTTTCAAATGAGCTTTTGAGGTATTAAAGCCAAGATGGAAATAGAATGGTTACTCTGCCTTCAGACTTGTTCTCCCTCGGTCTTAGTTTATGATGAACAGAAAGAGTGTCCTGGGAGATGAAATGATCTATCTGTAATGCTGCCTACTGTGACTCAAGAGTGTGAGTACCAACCTCAGGATAGACTGTGAGGAACCAGGGCACAAACCCCCAGTTGGCTGTGAGGTCCATACTTAGATTCCACCAACCAATAGGCTTATCATGGAGTCACAGACAGTCCTCTGGGGTACTCTGGTCTGTCTTGCCAGCAGATAAGCATACCTCTGTGATAGTTTGTTCCTTATGCCAAGAATGATAGCAATAGTCAGGTTACTTCCGTCCCAAAGAACCAATCACTTACCCCAGGTCAGTCACATCTTAGATCTCAGACCAAAAGACAATGTGTGTAGCCAATCCTATAATAAATTATATAAAGATTTATTAACTAGAAAAGGGAAACCAGAGAGTTATTTACAAGGTTAAAGGAGGTAAACATGGAAACACAAGTGAGTTACAATCTTAAGTTTCAAAAAGTAATAGAAGCTGCTATAACCAACAAGTTCTATATGACTTTAGGGCTCGCCCAGGCTAAGCAGCTGAGGATCTCTTTTTTTATGCCTAGAAACATCTTGCCTCCAGAGTCCAAGCATCATAGAAATACCAAGTTCCTTTTTTTGTGTGTTTTTATCCCCCTCCTGCTATGTGCTCTGAGCTGCAAACTCAACTGACAGGAAGAGGCCACTTGTTTGACTCCTATTCATGGAGAGAAGGGCAGGACAACAAAAGTCTTTTGCCCTTTTGTTGATGGTACATAGGGAAATACCAGTTGCAATGTCCCACAATAGTCTGTCTGGTATCAATGAACCTTTCCTTTTGGGAAGGATGTAACCCCTTCTGTTGAAGATGAGCCCTTCACATTAATTAACGTCTCTCTCCGGTCTAGTGTTTTATACAGTCACAGAGGTTCACAATACAATGGCTCAAATATTACTTACGGTATGAGATACAGATGTTATACGTAAGATTCAGGGCTGGATTAACCTTTTGTGGGCCCAGCACCAAATGTATTTGTAGGCCCCCATCGGGGCAATGGAGCATGTTGTGGGGAGGTGGGTACCCAGAGTGGGTATGGTAGTGGTTGCCCTGCTTCGCCCAACCCCGTGCAAGGGAATTGTTTACAAACCGACAGCTGCCAGACTGACACTGGCCCACCTGGCTTTGTGCTGCCAGTGTGCCCCTTCCCCTCAGGGGCAGGCCTGTGCCATGCCACACAAACTCCACCCACCAAACAGCCCCCAACTCCCTATGCCCAATGTCCCCTGCCCAGAGACATTGTACAGACCCCTATGCCCAGCTCTCCTCCACCCAGTGACCCCTCACACATCCTGAAGCCCAATGCCCCCTGGACTTGCTATGCTGAGAGCCTCCATGCCCAGAGACCCCCCCGAGACCCTCCACCACAAATATACAATCCCCTGCACACCACCACCCCTGCCCAGCTTCAACTGCCCACAGCCCCACAATCACAACTACATAGTGCCCCACACAGACCTCCCCACTGCCCAGTGTCCCCTCAACAGACCCCCAATTGGCTAGCACCCCAAAACACACAAATGTCTCCCACTGCCAAGCACCCCCTGGGCACCCACTCCCCCACACTCTGCCCTCCCGGCTGCATTCACGGACCTGCTGGGAGGTTACTGTCTGCCATGATTAGCTGGTAGGGAATCGTTCCAGTCTGTCCCCTTGGGTGTAGCACAATCAACCAGGCCAGAGGAGGAGCAGGGCCTGCCTGGGCTGGGCTCCCTCAGGACTCACTTGCTTGGAGGGGCCCAGCTAAGCTTCCCTCCCTATCTCTCCCATCCATTGGCTGAGACTGGCCCGGCTTCTGCACCGGTCCCAGGCGGCTCGGCTCTGGGGAAGCAGGCGGGGCCCCACAGGTGGCGGGTAGCATAGACTGCTCGGAGCTGGAGCTGCACTGGGATCTGGCCAGGGGGTGGAGAGGAGCCTTCAGCCGCCCCAGCAGGTGGTCAAGAGGAGTGAGGAGTGGGCTAGGGGTTAGGGGGGTGGAGAGAAACCAACGGTCAGCCAGGGGTTTTTCTGCTTTCCTTTTCTTTTAAATTTCCCACCCACACTGCTGATTGGTTGTCATAGAATCATAGAAGCATAGAAGATTAGGGTTGGAAGAGACCTCAGGAAGTCATCTAGTCCAACCCCTTGCTCAAAGCAGGACCAACCCCAACTAAACCTCAACTTGTCCTGTCTCACTCCGTGCATGTGCAGCGAGGAGGATGCCGGGTATACCTCCCCACCCCCACGCCCCACCTGCCTGAGGGTATGGACAGCGGAGTCACAGCACAGCGCTAGTGATGCAGGCTGGGCCCCTTCTGAGCATGGGCCCAACACCATGGAGCCATTGGCACCATTGTAAACCTGGTATTGGTGAGATTAATGAAGCAATTCACAAACATTCAATAAAGTGTAAACACTAAACACTGCCTTATAATTCTAATACCAATTTTAACAATATTAACACACAGGTGAGCCAGACTGATTTCACCTATGTATTTCTCAATGTTCAGCTGAGCTATGGGAACCTTGGCATTAGCTGGCCCCTGGTCTGCCAGCATCACACTATCATTTCTCCTACTGTATCAGTCAGCCAGATTTCTTGATGCAGAAGAGGTTGGGCAGCAAATCAGCAATAAGAGCATGGATAGTGAAAAGTCTTATTGCCCACAGATCTTGTACTGATCAGCAGAAGGTTGAGGTAGTTTTTTGTCTGTTTGGCACCTGTGTGAGAGAGCTTTTTACTGACTGTACCATAGGAAATGGTAGTTATCTGGGGACCTTCTTTGTGAGCAATGGGTATTTTCTTTGCTTATTTCTCCCTGTTATGAGGGGGTTTTGGGGGGAGGGAGGGGCAGGATGCATGTGAAGGTTGATCTAATTGGCAGAGATGGTGATCTAGTTATATCATAGAATCATAGAATCATAGAATATCAGGGTTGGAAGGGACCCCAGAAGGTCATCTAGTCCAAACCCCCTGCTCAAAGCAGGACCAAGTCCCAGTTAAATCATCCTAGCCAGGGCTTTGTCAAGCCTGACCTTAAAAACCTCTAAGGAAGGAGATTCTACCACCTCCCTAGGTAACGCATTCCAGTGTTTCACCACCCTCTTAGTGAAAAAGTTTTTCCTAATATCCAATCTAAACCTCCCCCATTGCAACTTGAGACCATTACTCCTCGTTCTGTCATCTGCTACCATTGAGAACAGTCTAGAGCCATCCTCTTTGAAACCCCCTTTCAGGTAGTTGAAAGCAGCTATCAAATCCCCCCTCATTCTTCTCTTCTGCAGACTAAACAATCCCAGCTCCCTCAGCCTCTCCTCATAAGTCATGTGCTCTAGACCCCTAATCATTTTTGTTGCCCTTCACTGTACTCTTTCCAATTTATCCACATCCTTCTTGTAGTGTGGGGCCCAAAACTGGACACAGTACTCCAGATGAGGCCTCACCAGTGTCGAATAGAGGGGAACGATCACGTCCCTCGATCTGCTCGCTATGCCCCTACTTATACATCCCAAAATGCCATTGGCCTTCTTGGCAACAAGGGCACACTGCTGACTCATATCCAGCTTCTCGTCCACTGTCACCCCTAGGTCCTTTTCCGCAGAACTGCTGCCGAGCCATTCGGTCCCTAGTCTGTAGCGGTGCATTGGATTCTTCCATCCTAAGTGCAGGACCCTGCACTTATCCTTATTGAACCTCATTAGATTTCTTTTGGCCCAATCTTCCAATTTGTCTAGGTCCTTCTATATCCTATCCCTCCCCTCCAGCGTATCTACCACTCCTCCCAGTTTAGTATCATCCGCAAATTTGCTGAGAGTGCAATCCACACCATCCTCCAGATCATTTATGAAGATATTGAACAAAACGGGCCCCAGGACCGACCCCTGGGGCACTCCACTTGACACCGGCTGCCAACTAGACATGGAGCCATTGATCACTACCCGTTGAGCCCGACAATCTAGCCAGCTTTCTACCCACCTTATAGTGCATTCATCCAGCCCATACTTCCTTAACTTGCTGACAAGAATGCTGTGGGAGACCGTGTCAAAAGCTTTGCTAAAGTCAAGAAACAATACATCCACTGCTTTCCCTTCATCCACAGAACCAGTAATCTCATCATAAAAGGCGATTAGATTAGTCAGGCATGACCTTCCCTTGGTGAATCCATGCTGACTGTTCCTGATCACTTTCCTCTCCTCTAAGTGCTTCAGGATTGATTCTTTGAGGACCTGCTCCATGATTTTTCCAGGGACTGAGGTGAGGCTGACCGGCCTGTAGTTCCCAGGATCCTCCTTCTTCCCTTTTTTAAAGATGGGCACTACATTAGCCTTTTTCCAGTCATCCGGGACTTCCCCCGTTCGCCACGAGTTTTCAAAGATAATGGCCAAGGGCTCTGCAATCACAGCCGCCAATTCCCTCAGCACTCTCGGATGCAATTCGTCCGGCCCCATGGACTTGTGCACGTCCAGCTTTTCTAAATAGTCCCTAACCACCTCTATCTCTACAGAGGGCTGGCCATCTCTTCCCCGTTTTGTGATGCCCAGCACAGCAGTCTGGGAGCTGACCTTGTTAGTGAAAACAGAGGCAAAAAAAGCATTGAGTACATTAGCTTTTTCCACATCCTCTGTCACTAGCTTGCCTCCCTCATTCAGTAAGGGGCCCACACTTCCCTTGGCTTTCTTCTTGTTGCCAACATACCTGAAGAAACCCTTCTTGTTACTCTTGACATCTCTTGCTAGCTGCAGCTCCAGGTGCGATTTGGCCCTCCTGATATCTTTCCTACATGCCCGAGCAATATTTTTATACTCTTCCCTGGTCATATGTCCAACCTTCCACTTCTTGTAAGCTTCTTTTTATGTTTAAGATCCGCTAGGATTTCACCATTAAGCCAAGCTGGTCGCCTGCCATATTTACTATTCTTTCGACTCATCGGGATGGTTTGTCCCTGTAACCTCAACAGGGATTCCTTGAAATACAGCCAGCTCTCCTGGACTCCCTTCCCTTTCATGTTAGTCCCCCAGGGGATCCTGGCCATCTGTTCCCTGAGGGAGTCAAAGTCTGCTTTCCTGAAGTCCAGGGTCCGTATCCTGCTGCTTACCTTTCTTCCCTGCGTCAGGATCCTGAACTCAACCAACTCATGGTCACTGCCTCCCAGATTCCCATCCACTTTTGCTTCCCCCACTAATTCTACCCGGTTTGTGAGCAGCAGGTCAAGAAAAGCGCTCCCCCTAGTTGGCTCCCCTAGCACTTGCACCAGGAAATTGTCCCCTACGCTTTCCAAAAACTTCCTGGATTGTCTATGCACCGCTGTATTGCTCTCCCAGCAGATATCAGGAAAATTAAAGTCACCCATGAGAATCAGGGCATGCGATCTAGTAGCTTCCGTGAGTTGCCGGAAGAAAGCCTCATCCACCTCATCCCCCTGGTCCGGTGGTCTATAGCAGACTCCCACCATGACATCACTCTTGTTGCACACACTTCTAAACTTAATCCAGAGACACTCAGGTTTTTCCACAGTTTCGTACCGGAGCTCTGAGCAGTCATACTGCTCCCTTACATACAGTGCTACTCCCCCACCTTTTCTGCCCTGCCTGTCCTTCCTGAACAGTTTATAACCATCCATGACTGTACTCCAGTCATGTGAGTTATCCCACCAAGTCTCTGTTATTCCAATCACGTCATAATTCCTTGACATCACCAGGACCTCCAGTTCTCCCTGCTTGTTTCCAAGGCTTTGTGCATTTGTATATAAGCACTTGAGATAACCTGTTGATCGCCCCTCATTCCCAGTATGAGGCAGGAGCCCTCCCCTCACAGACATTCCTGCCTGTGCTTCCTCCCGGTATCCCGCTTTCCCACTTACCTCAGGGCTTTGGTCTCCTTCCCCCGGTGAACCTAGTTTAAAGCCCTCCTCACTAGGTTAGCCAGCCTGCTGGCAAAGATGTTCTTCCCTCTCTTCGTAAGATGGAGCCCGTCTCTGCCCAGCACTCCTCCTTCATGGAACACCATCCCATGGTCAAAGAATCCAAAGCTTTCTCTCCGACACCACCTGCGTAGCCATTCGTTGACCTCCACGATTCGACGGTCCCTACCCAGGCCTTTTCCTTCCACGGGGAGGATGGACGAGAAATATACATAACTAGACAGAAACAAAATCTGCCAACTCTCTGGGGGACTGAGCTAAGGTAAGAAATTGGTGAATATCTGGGAGTGATGGTTGTTGGGGTTTTTTTTGGTTGTTTGTCTCCCCTCCCCCATTTCTTCTTTTCAGGTTCCCGAGCTTCTTTCCCTACAAAGAAAACCAACCCCCAATTGTTTTGATACAATTAAGAACTACAAGAGAGGCTGAGTGTAAATGTACAGAGTTGAAAATAAATCAGCTTTCACATGTTGGGCCAAATTTAGAAGTGTTGTAAATCATAGGGAAAAGCTCATGTCAGTTACTAAGTATAAGTGTCTGTTTCTGTAGCTTCTATATGTAGCAGCAAGTGGAAATGGGAGACAGAAGGCAGAGTAACAGGACGATGTAAGGTATATGTGGTGGAGGTAAGGGGCTTGCTTTACTGTACTACTTACTTACATCCTCCTGCCTGTGAAACCAATTCTGACATTACAATTCTGACTACACCTGAAAATTCCATCTGTCAGTTAGGAGTGTGATTGTTTCACCGATATAGTTATACTGGTACAAGCCTTAGTGTGGACACAGTTATTCTAGTATAAAGGTGCCTTGTTACTGGTATACCAATATTACCAAATTTCTAATATAACATATTTCCCTTCCTGTACAGGAATAAGCTACACCGGTAGAATCACATTTATACCAGTATAACTGTGTCCACACGAGGGTGGTTGTACCTGCTTTAACTGTACCAATATAGTCAAGGTAGCACAACTTTATGTGTAGACTAATCAGCATTTTCCTAAGGGACAGGCATTATGTATTACATATATTTTATAATTGCTTGCCTTAAATTTATCATCTCAGCCTGGGTTGGAAACAAAGAAATATATCTGAAAGCAAATTGAATGTAAAGTAATACTTCTTTATAGATTAATGAAAACACATGAATTAAAATGGGATTGCATTTACTGCTTTCCCCTATTTTTCTTTTCTCCTTTATGAGACATATGTAGAATACTAAAACATAGTAATTGAATTTGAAGAGTATTCAGATTATTGGGCGGTAATTCACAGATTGATTGGTGCCCAGTGTTTATACTACAAAGGAGTTTTATAACGGTGCTTTTTGTTCTGTTACTTTATTATCTCTTATATAATGACGCACCAGAAACCAAGACAACACCAGCACTGCTGAAAGATACAATATGGGTGTCTAATATAATTTGAGTATGATGGCATTACTCAGGAGAAGGGAAGCATTAGGTGGTAATTATGCTTTGACTTTCTAGTGTTGAATTGAAATGATGATTTTTTGATCCAGAAAGTAAAGGACAGTAGCTTTGAACAATGAAACAGCACTGCCATCTACCTGTTCCTCTGCAGAATCACATGCTGTCAGAAGATACAGTGTGTTATTTCAAAGCAAACCAGGTAAAGAACAATATCTTATAGTTATGAAAAAGACATTTGTATTCATGGAGGCCCAGATCTTCAAAAGTATGTAGGTGCTTAACTCCCATTGAAAACAATGGGTTTTAGGTGCCCAAATATTTTTGAGGATCTGGGCCTGACTCCCTTTCTTTTTTATGATGCACAAGTTGAGCAGAGATGGGCCATGTTTTGTTTTCATCAAAAACCCCTCAACTGTCTGCTTTGGTTTTGCAAGGAGAAATCCCAAACCACTTCAATTTTCTTTTGAATGTGATTGGAAGCAATGAAATATGCCAAATCTTTTAAGGGAGAAACTATGAGGAAGTGCATTTGACTTAGAAGTCTACAAGGCACTACATACAGGAATACAAGAAAGCATGTAGGATCTAGAGTGTGGATTAACTGCAGCCAGAAAAATAAACTGGGGGAGGGAGGCAGAAGTGGAGAAAGAACAAAAGGAAGCTCTGTGCAAAAGTGCTGACTTTTAATTTTCCCTGGGATTGTTCCACCCCTGCTCCGCCCTGAGGCTCCTCCTCCATTCCACCCCTTCCCCAGAGGTCCTGCCCTTGCACCACATCTTCCCACCCCCACACTGCCCCTCCCCTGAGGCCCCTGCCCATTGCTCGCTGCTTTTTGCCCTCCTCCAATCACCTCCTGTCAGCTGCCAAACAGTTGATTGGCGCTGCTGCCAAACAGCTGTGGCTGGTGAGTGCTAAGCACTCACTATTTTTTCCCAGGGTGCTTGAACCCTGGAGCATCCACAGAATCAGCGCCTAAGGCTCTGTGGACAAGAATGAGGTAAAGGCCAGTACAGCTGAGAGCTGTGGGAAAAGCATCAGTATTTGTACAGCTCATCTGCCAAAGATTTCTGGGAAGTACTGTCTGAAGCTGGGCATCCCATCTCCTCTCTATGAAACATGCAGCCACAGCACTGACCACATGCATATCATTTCTTCAATACACTGGACAGATAAGTTCAATGCATTGTTGTTGTCCCCCTCTCGCTCACCCCCGACAGTTCATCCCCCAAGAGACTAGAAAGGAATGAATTGCCCTAGCTAAAATGTCCATGACAGAGGAAAGAGACAATCTTGAAAGCAGCAGCACAAACTGAGGCCTAGTCAACAGTATGTGGTTATATCGGAATTAGCCGAGTTACTTCGAAATAAAATGGATTCCATCCACACGACCAAACCAGTTTTTCAAATTTAAAGGGCTCTTTAATCTGATTTCTGTATTCCACCTCGGCAAGTGGTGTAGCGCTAAAATCGAGATTGCAGTTCCAGGTTACAGGTACTGTGGACGCAATTTGACCATAGTGGCCTCCGGGAGCTATCCCAGAATGCTCCCTTATGACTGCTCTGGACAATACTCTCAACTCCGATGCACTAGCCAGTAGGCAGTAAAAGCCCCGGGAACTTTTGAATTTCCTGTTTGGTCACCATCAGCGCAGGCGACCATGCAAAGTCCACCATCACAAGAGACCACGCAGTCCCGGATTCGCAGATGAGCTCCAGCATGGTCCGAACGGGAGGTACTGGATCTCACTGCATGTTGGGGAGACGAATCTGTTATGGCAGAACTACATTCCAAAAAAAGAAACGCAAATACGTACGCTAAAGTCTCCAGGGCCATGACGGAAAGAGGCTACTCCAAGGACACAGAGCAGTGTCATACAAAAATCAAGGAGCTCAGGCAAGTGTACCAAAAAGCCAGGGAGTCGAATGGGCATTCTGGGTCACAGCCCCATACGTGCCGCTTCTACCGTGAGCTGCATGCAATTATGGGGGGTGACGCCACTGCTACCCCACCACTGTTCTTGGACACCTGCAAGGGGGGACTAGCATGGAGCGAGGAGGATGAGTTTTTGGAGGACGAAGAGGAGAAGGAGGAGGAGGAGGACAGTGCACAGGCAGCAAGTGGGGAATCTGTTTTCCCCCCTAACCAGGAACTATTCTTAACGGTGGAGCCAATAGCCTCCCCCGCACTCCCAAGGCATGCTCCCGGACCATGACCCTAGAGAAGGCACTTCTGGTGAGTGAGAGCTTGATTGGAGCCACACTGAGCTGTTTGTGTTTAGTTTAAAGGGCACATCCCTGCTCAGAGCCTCATCGGAGCCATGCGGTGTGTGTGTGGCGGGGGAGAGGGTGTTGTGTGAAGCGATCATCCCAGGGAGCCTGCAGGCCCTCCTTTTATATGGCAAACCCACCAGGAATTGCTTGCTGTGGGAAAGGGGGCCCGGCAGTTTGAAAGCATTGAAATGAATGTGGAAGAAGGAGAACCCCGCATGCCCCTACGGCTTACCATGGCTTCCTGCAAGCTGAATTCTGTTGTCTGGCCACATGTGATGGCTTACTAACACCAAAGTGGCAAGCACTTCAGTATAAGAAGCAAAATGAGACCTTGTACAGAAAGAACATGTGCTGTGCACTGTGAATTGCCTGTTTCACTGAGAAACAGTTCCCCTTTGTTCTCTAAATGTATCTTTTAAAATACTACCCTCCCTTTTTCTCCTCCTGCAGCAGGTGCAAATGTTTCAATGCGGCCCCTATCTACTCCGTCCCAGAGGCTGGTCCAGATTAGAAGACGGAAAAAGCAAACTCGGGATGACAGTTCATGTAGTCCTCCACACTGATAAGGCCCAGTTGAATGCGTGGAGGCAAACAATTGCGGAGTCGCATAAAGCGTTACATGAATACGAAGAAAGGAGGGACATGCACGATGAGAGCAGGCAGGATGCTATGGTCAAGCTCATGGGGGAGCAAACTGACATGCTCTGCTGTATGGTGGATCTAATGCAGGAAAAGTAGGAAGACACCAGACTGCTGCTGCAGCCCCTGAATAACTGCCCTCCCTCCTCCTCAAGTTCCATAGCCTCCTCACCCAGAGGCCCAAGAAAACGAGGGGGGGGAGAGGCTACGGGAACCTACACAATCAACCCCAGAGGATTGCACAAGCAACAGAAAGCTGGAATATCCTAAATTTGATTTGGTTTCTGGACTTGTCCTTCCCTCCTCCGCCACACCCCTAACCCAATACCCCCCCAGCCCCCGTCTAGCTTCTGATTTTTCTCAATGTTTTGTGCAACAAATAATAAAGAATGGTTTTTAAACAATTGTGACTTTATTTCCTTTAAGATATATAGGGGGCAGGTAACTTTAAGAGAAATAAACACAACTGTTACACCATACCCTGGCTAATATCGAAACTGGCTTTCAAAGCTTCTCTGTTGTGCAGCGTACCCTGCTGCACTCTTCTAATCACCCTGTTGTCTGCTGTGTGAAACTGGCTGCCAGATGAGTTGCCTCAACCTCCCACCCTGCCATAAATGTCTCCCCCTTACTCTCACAGATATTGTGGAGCACACCACAAGCAGCAAATACAATTGGAATATTAGTTGTGCTGAGATCTAACCAAGTCAGTAAACTGCACCAGCATGCTTTCAAACATCCAAAGGCACATTCTACACCATTCTGCACTTGCTCAGCCTATAGTTGAACTGCTCCTTACTACTGTCCAGGGTGCCTGGGTACGGGTTCATGAGCCATGGCATTAAGGGGTAGGCTGGGTCCCTGAGGATAACTAGAGGCATTTCAACATCCCAAACAGTAATTTTCTGGTCTGGGAAGTAAGTTCCTTCCTGCAGCTGTTCAAACAGACCAGAGTTCCTGAAGATGTGAGCATCATGGACCTTTCCCGGCCATCCCACGTTGATGTCGGTGAAATGTCCCTTGTGATCCACCAGTGCTTGCAGCACTATGGACAAGTACCTCTTGCAGTTTATGTCCTGGCCGCCCTGGTGTTCCAGGGCCAAGATAAGGATATGCGTTTCGTCTATCACCCCGCCGCAGCTAGGAAACCCCAGCACATTAAAGCCATCCACAATGGTCTGCACATTTCCCAAAGTCACTACCCTTGATAGCAGCTAGTCAATGATTCCATTGGCTACTTGCAGCACAGCAGCCCCCACAGTAGATTTCCCCACTCCAAACTGATTCCCAACTGACCGGTAGCTGTCGGGCATTGCAAGCTTCCACAGGACTATGGCCACTCACTTCTCAACTGTGAGGGCTGCTTTCATTTTGGTGTCTTTGCACTTCAGGGCAGGTGACAGCAAGTCACAAAGTTCCATGAAAGTGGCCTTACACATACGAAAGTTTCCCAGCCACTGGGAACCATACCTGCAACACTATGCTGTCCTATCAGTCTGTGCTTGTTTGCCGGGCCCAGAATTGGCATTCCACAGCATGAACCTGGCCCAACACCACCATGATCTCCCAATCACCACATGTCGTGCTTCTAGGAACGTCTGTGTCCATGTCCTCATCACTATCATAATCACGCTGTCACTTCCTTGCCCGGTTTTGCAGGTACTGCACATATTGCTGGATAATGCGCGAGGTATTTACAATGATCAAAACTGCAGTGGAGATCCGATCGGGCTCCGTGGCTATGGCCCCCTGCATGGGTAATCCTGGAAAAAGGGTGCGAAATGTAGATGAGCACAGTGGCAGCAGAAGAGGTGCTGTTCGGTTCATGGTAGCAGAAAAAAGGCAGTAAATGGTTGTCTTCTGTAGCTTTCACAGGGATGGGAGCCCAGGACAGACAACATGGAGAAGCTCGGAAGCGTGGTAATAGTGGGAGAGCAGAGTTGGCGGCAGAAGCTGTGCTGCTTGGTTCATGATGGCCGAGCAGAGTTCGATGAGGAAGCATTCGATGAGGAAGAGAAAGATTAGATAGTAGAGATTACACAGGAAGATAAGAGGAAATGAGAGGTGGATTCATAGTAGCAGGAGAGCAGCGGTGCACCATCTGCTGAAAGTAGTATGGTGTCTGCATGCCAAAAAGGCGCGAAACGATTGTCTGCCATAGCTTTCACAAAGGGAGAAGCAACTGATTACACACTCCCAGAAACACCCGTGAGAATGTTTTTGCCCCATCATGCATTGGGAGCTTAATCCAGAATTCCAATGGGCAGCGGGGACTGCGGGAACTGTGGGATAGCTACCCATAGTGCACCGCTCTGACATTCGATGCTAGCCTTGGTACTGTGGATGCACTCTGCCAAATTCACATGCTTTAGTGGAGACACAGAAGCCAAATATATAAAATAGCTTCAGAAAATTTGGATAGAATAATTTCAGAATAATTTCATACTGTAGATGTACCCTGAGAAAGATTTATAACCCATCCTGTTCCCCACCAGATTCCCTAAAATCTAATCTTTAAAATGTGTTTCAGTGAGATGACAGCAATGAGAGGTGGGAGCAGCACTAACAACCTTGGCTCACTTTCTGTAACTTACCTGGTCTCCTTGCTGGGGCGAAAAGGTTGACGCGGTAGTTGTCTGATGCCTTTTCCCTGGCTCCCACTGTCCTACCTGTCTGGCCTGGTGGCTGCTTCCTGACACAACAAATGTTCAGAATTGCTGAAAATAGAGCAGTGATGCTGAACACACCTGGATCAGCAGCATTTGTTGATGGCAAAGGAGAACTGGAGATTCAACCCATGCTCTCAACAGAAACTTCTCATGGCTCAGCAAAAATCCTCAATTGAGAACATCTTCAAATTAGCCCAGCACTTTAAAATACTGCAAAATGCTGAGACATATAATACATTCATGCGAATGGACAGGCCTGCATTTGTACCCCAGAAAATTTACTTTAAGGTTTCAGCAACAAACATTCCTTTAATAGCAGCACAGAATATTTACTGCTATTTAATAGTTATCCAACTCTAGTACCCAGAAACTCCATTTAGAATCAGAGGCATTTTACATACAAACACAAAATACAGCCACAAAAGCCCAGCTTTTTAAAGGTATTTAGACATTGATTTGCTCAGTATTGCAATGCCTAAGCCCTGGTCTACACTAGGAGTTGAGGTCTAGTTTAGAATTTAGCAGCGGTAAATCAATTTAACCCTGCACCCGTCCATACGACGAAGCCCTTTTTTTCGACTTAAAGGGCTCTTAAAATCGATTTCCTTACTTCAACCCCAACAAGGGGATTAGCGCTGAAATCAGCCTTGCTGGGTCGAATTTGGGGTACTGTGGATGCAATTAGAAGGTATTGGCCTCTGGGAGCTATCCCAGAGTGCTCCATTTTGACCACTCTGGACAGCACTCTCAACTCAGACGCACTGACCAGGTAGACAGGAAATGGTCCGCAAACTTTTCAATTTCAATTTTCTGTTTGGCCAGTGTGGCAAGCAGGTGACCATGATGGAATCCCAGAATAGCAAAAGAGCTCCAGCATGGACTGAACGGGAGGTAGGGGATCTGATTGCTTTATGGGGAGAGGAATTCGTGCTATCAGAACTACGTTCCAGTTTTCAAAATGCCAAAACATTTGTGAAAATCTCCCAGGGCATGAAGGACAGAGGCCATAACAGGGACCCGAAGCAGTGCCGTGTGAAACTTAAGGAGCTGAGGCAAGCCTACCAGAAAACCAGAGAGGCGAACGGCCGCTCCGGGTCAGAGCCCAGAACATGCCACTTCTATGATGAGCTGCCTGCCATTTTAGGGGGTTCAGCCACCACTACCCTAGCCATGTTGTTTGACTCCTTCAATGGAGATGGAGGCAACACGGAAGCAGGTTTTGGGGATGAGGAAGATGATGATGATGAGGTTGTAGATAGCTCACAGCAAGCAAATGGAGAAACCAGTTTTCCCGACAGCCAGGAACTGTTTTTCACCCTGGACCTGGAGCCAGTATCCCCTGAACCCACCCAGGCTGCCTCCCAGACCTGCCAGGCGGAGAAAGGACCTCTGGTGAGTGTACCTTTTAAAATACTATACATGGTTTAAAAGCAAGCATGTTTAATGATTAATTTGCTCTGGCATTCGTGGCCCTCCTGGATGTACTCCCAAAGCCTTTGCAAAAGGTTTCTGGGGAGGGCAGCCTTATTCTATCCACCATGGTAGGACACTTTACCACTCCAGGCCAGTAGCATGTACTCAGGAATCATTGTAGAACAAACCATTGCAGTGTATGTTTGTTGGCATTCAAACAACATCCGTTCTTTATCTCTCTGTGTTATCAGGAAAGTGATATCATTCATGGTCACCTGGTTGAAATAGGGTGCTTTTCTTAAAGGGACATTCAGAGATGCCCGTTCCTGCTGGGCTGTTTGCCTGTGGCTGAACAGAAATGTTCCCTGCTGTTGAGGGTTGGAGGGGCTAGCCACGCGCTGGGGGGAAGCAAAATGCAACCTTGGAATGAAAGCACATGTGCTATGTATGTAATGTTAACAGCAAGGTTTACTGTGAAAGAGTGTACCCATTGTTCTATAAAATGTGTCTTTTTAAATACCACTGTTCCTTTTTTTTCTCCACCAGTTGCATCTGTTTCAAGGATCACAGGATCTTCTCCTTCCCAGAGGCTAGCGAAGATTAGAAGGCGAAAAAAATGCTCTCGTGATGAAATGTTCTCTGAGCTCATGCTATCCTCCCACACTGACAGAGCACAGACAAATGCAAGGAGACAGACAATGTCAGAGTGCAGGAAAGCACAAAATGACCAGGAGGAGAGGTGGTAGGCTGAAAAGAGTAAGTGACAGGCTGAAGAGATGGCTGAAGCTGAAAGGTGGTGGCAGCGTGATGAGAGGAGGCAGGATTGAATGCTGAGGCTGCTGGAGGATCAAACTAATATGCTTCAGTGTATGGTTGAGCTGCAGGAAAGGCAGCAGGAGCACAGACCGCCACTACAGCCCCTGTGTAACCAACCACCCTCCTCCCCAAGTTCCATAGCCCCCTCACCCAGATGCCCAAGAACACGGTGGGGGGGGGCCTCCGGCCACCCAGCCACTCCACCCCAGAGGATTGCCCAAACAACAGAAGGCTGCATTCAATAAGTTTTAAACTTTTAAAGTGCTGTGTGGCCTTGTCCTTCCCTCCTCCACCACCTCTCCTGGTGCTTCTCTCCTCCACCACCCCTCCTGGGCTACCTTGGTAGTAATCCCCCTATTTGTGTGATGAATTAATAAAGAATGCCTGAATGTGAAGCAACAATGACTTTATTGCCTCTGCAAGCGGTGATCGAAGGGAGGAGGGAAGGGTGGTTAGCTTACAGGGAAGTAGAGTGAACCCAGGGGCGGGGGGTTTCATCAAGGAGGAACAAACAGAACTTTCACACTATAACCTGGCCAGTCTTGAAACTGGTTTTCAAAGCTTCTCTGATGCGCACCACGCCCTCCTGTGCTCTTCTAACCGCCCTGGTGTCTGGCTGTGCGTAACCAGCAGCCAGGCGATTTGCCTCAACCTCCCACCCCATCATAAATGTCTCCCCCTTACTCTCACAGATATTGTGGAGCGCTCAGCAATCAGTAATAACAGTGGAAATACTGGTTTCGCTGAGGTCTAACTGAGTCGGTAAACTGCGCCAGCGCGCTTTTAAACATCCAAATGCACATTCTACCACCAGTCTGCACTTGCTCAGCCTGTAGTTGAGCTCTCCAGGCTGCCTGTGTATGGCTTCATGAGCCATGGCATTAAGGGGTAGGCTGGGCCCCCAAGGATAACTATAGGCATTTCAACATCCCCAGTGGTTATTTTCTGGTCTGGGAAGAAAGTCCCTTTCTGCAGCTTTTGAAACAGACCAGAGTTCCTGAAGATGCGAGCGTCATGTACCTTTCCCGGCCATACAACGTTGATGTCGGTGAAATGTCCCTTGTGATCCAGCAGTGCTTGCAGTACTATTGAAAAGTACTTGTGGTTTATGTACTCATCGGCTTGGTGCTCCGGTGCCAAGATAGGGATATGGGTTTCGTCTATGGCCCCACCACAGTTAGGGAATCCCATTGCAGCAAAGCCATCTACTATGACCTGCACATTTCCCAGGGTCACTACCCTTGATATCAGCAGATCTTTGATTGCGTTGGCTACTTGCATCACAGCAGCCCCCACAGTAGATTTGCCCGACTGACTGGTAGCTGTCTGGCATTGCAAGCTTCCACAGGGCTATTGCCACTTGCTTCTCAACTGTGAGGGATGCTCTCATCTTGGTATTCTTGCTCCTCAGGGCAGGGGAAAGCAAGTCACAAAGTTCCATGAAAGTACCCTTACGCATGCGAAAGTTTCGCAGCCACTGGGAATTGTACCAGACCTGCAACACTATGTGGTCTCACCAGTCTGTGCTTGTTTCCCAGGCCCAGAATCGGCGTTCCACCGCATGAGTCTGCCCCATTAGCACCATGATGCCCACATTGTCAGGGCCCATGCTTTGAGAGAAGTCTGTGTCCATTTTCTTATCACTCTCGTCACCATGCTGACGTCGCCTACTTGTCCGGTTTCGCTTTGCCAGGTTCTGGTGCTGCATATACTGCTGGATAATGCGTGTGGTGTTTAATGTTCTCCTAATTGCAAAAGTGATCTGAGCGGGCTCCATACTTGCTGTGGTATGGTGTCTCCACAGAAAAAAGGCGCAGAATGATTGTCTGCCGTTGCCCTGACGGAGGGAGGGGTGACTGACGACATGGCTTACGGGGCTGGCTTTTACAGGGAATTAAAATCAACAAAGGGGGTGGCTTTGCGAGAAACTGAATGGCCCCCTCAAAGATAGAACTGAAAACGTCAAGGATAGAACTCAAAACTGGGTTTAGCAGGCCGTTGATTTCACAGAGGGAGGGAGGGAGGAGAAAATGAATACAAAACAAATCTGGTCTATTTCTTGTTTAGAACCACTTCATCTATCTTTATACATCTTGCTGGCAGCAGACTGTGCAGTACGACTGCTAGCCATTGTCGTCTCTTCGGTGCTCGGCAGAAGATGGTGCAGTATGACTGCTGGCCATCTTCTGCTAGCTGAAGATTAAAAGGCACTGCTGGCAGGACACAATCGCCATGAGACGAAACAAGGGAAATGACATGGCTGAGTCACTCCCATGTTTGCCCAGGCGCCCAGTTAAAAGAGCACCCAGGACTACATTGACGACGGCTACCAGTCATATTGCACTGTCTGCTGCCAAAAGGCAATAAACTACTGCTGTGTAGCAATGCAGTACCACATCTGCCAGCACCTAGGAGACATACAGTGACGGTTAGCTGAGCAGGCTCCATGCTTGCCACGGTATGGCGTCTGCATGGGTAACTCAAGAAAAAAGGCGCAAAATGATTGTCTGCCCTTGCTTTCACGGAGGGAGGGAAAGGGGGCCTGACGATATGTACCCAGAACCACTGAGACAATGTTTTAGCCGCATCAGGCACTGGGATTTCTACCCAGAATTCAAATGGGCAGTGGAGACTGCGGGAACTGTGGGATAGCTACCCACAGTGCAACGCTCCAGAAGTCAATGGTTGCCTCGGTACTGTGGACACACTCCGCTGACTACATGCACTTAGAGCATTTGTGTGGGGACACACACAATTGACTGTATAAAAACGCTTTCTACAAAACCAACTTGTATACATTCGACCTAATTTCGTAGAGTAGACATACCTTAAGTGACGGCTAAGTCTCATTTTCAACCTAGGCACTTAGGAGCTTTAATCTCATTGTCATAGTTTGGTGTGCAGATAAGGTTTATGATCGCCACCTAGTGGCTACTCAGGAAATTCAAATTAGCAGTTGGAAAGCGTGGGACTGTGTGGTCTGTGAGTGGTGAACATGCTGCAGAGACCAGCATTTCATAAAGTACGTAGGTGGCACTCGGGGGAAAGGTTGTTACAATTTGGGAATATGTCTGTACCATTTAGGAATTCTGTGTGAAATTATGAACGCTGTGTATCTGTGTCAGGCTGCAGACAGAATTCTGAATATGCAGCCTTTTGCCTTCTCTGTGATCTGTTTGCCTTCTTGGTGGGACCCAAAAAATAACAAAAGAAAGTCATGGAAATTAGGTGCTCTTCCACTAAAATGTAATTGCTTTAGACAATACAGTAGAAACCAGGAGAACTGGTTTGTCAGGGGAGAGATTGCCTTGGCAATGATATAACTTAGTAGGGGTTTGTGGTCATGTGAGGAAGCTGGCAAGGATGTCATCTGACAAAGGCTTGGTCTATGCTACAGTTAGGTTGATGCAAGGCAGCTTATGTTGACCTAACCATGTAAGTGTCTACTCTACAATGTTGTTCCCACCAATATAACTCACCTGCTATGCCGACTTAATAACTTCACCTCCATGAGTGGCACAGCACTTAGTTCAATGTAGTTAGGTAAGGCAGTGTCAGTGTAGACACTGTGTTACTTATGTTGACTTTAGTGGCCTCCAGGAGGTGTCCCACAATGCCACCGTGACTGCTCTGGTTACTGTTTTGAACTCCGCTGCCCAGTAGCTAGGTACACAGGAACACACTCCTCCCCTTTAAAGCCCTGCAAATTTTAAATTCCATTTCCTCTTTGCTCAGTGTGGAGAGATCAAATAGCAACTGCCCACCTGACCATGATGGCTTCATGCTGCAAACATCAACGAGCACGAGCAGATCTCTTGTGGTATGGGGGAGAAGGGCTATGACAGAGACATGAAGCAGTGCCATGTGAAAATCAAGAAGCTGTGACAGACAGTTGCTCGGGTGCAGAGCTACAGACATGCCACTTCTACAAGGAGCTGCATGCCATCTTCAGCAACAGCCCTACTCCCACCCCCCAAGGACTCTGTGGATACTTCAGGGGAGCTGGAGTCACAAGCCACCATAATGAACCCTGAGGACGAGATGTTGTATGAGGAGGAGGAGAATTGGGGATAGGTGACAGGGGGGATCCAGCGGCACTGCAAGCCAGGAGCTCTTTTTGACTCCTGAGCAGTTGATCCACTCCCAGCAGTCCAGTTTGGGCGAGCCTGATGCAGGGGAAGGAACATCTCATAAGCAGGCAGTTTGCTTTGATGTTGCAGGGACACATATGTTCATTTGCTCTTCTTTAATCATGCTGCAAGAGGTAATGAAGTAATCAATAGAGGTAGAATTGCTATCTGTTTCTTGATAGTTAGGCAGAGAGGGCTCTCAAGAACAGTTTGTTTATGTGCACCGGGGTGGCCTGTGAATCTTCCATAAGAGATCTCGAGGAAGATGCCTTATTTTTTCTGCTGTGGTAGGACACTTTTTCACGGCACTCAGCAATGACTTCATCAGATGTCATTACAGCACATAGGATAGCAGCATATGGACCCAGTCTGCAGCCAGATGTGTACAAAAGCTGTTCCCTTTCAGCATCTGTTACCCTCAAGAGTAAGATATCAGCTAGAGCAATGGCTCTCACTCTTTCCAGTCTGCTGTACCCCTTTCAGGAGTCTGATTTGTCTTGTGAACCTCCAAATTTCACTTCACTTAAAAAGTACTTGCTTACAAAATCAGACATAAAAATACAAAAGTGTCATAGCACACTATAACTGCAAAACTGCTTAGTTTCTCATTTTTACAATATAATTATAAAATAAATCAATTGGAATATAAATATTGCCCTTACATTTCAGTGTATAGTATATAGAGTAGTATAAACAAGTCATTGTCTGTATGAAATTTTAGTTTGTACTGAGTTCGCTAGTGCTTTTTATATAGCCTGTTGTAAAACTAGGCAGCTATCTAGATGAGTTGATGGAAAACCCTTGGAAGATCTCTGTGTACCCCCAGGGTATTCGTACCCCTGGTTGAGATTCTCTGAGCTAAAGTCACCTCTAACTGTGGAAAACAGTACCAGTATTTAGTTCAATTCCCCTATCTGCATATACTCATGCCTGCCTGTTACCCTTCCCCCCCCCTTATTGCCTCAGCTAGGCCCCCTGCCAATCCTGGGCCATATTCACCATGGCTGGGAAAGCTGCTGTGCTCTATGAATCCCAAGAAGAAGTGAAAAGGTAGTGCTTTTAATTTGTGTGGATTAAGGGGAGTGAATGCATTCACAATAGTAACTTTGTCCATTGTTTCTTTTGCATCTACAGATGTTGCCTTGAGGGTCTCTCCATCCACACCAGTGGAGCAGCTCAAGCCAGGGGCACCATTTCAGATTTTGGAAGGGGAGGCAACTGTAACCATGATTCAAGGTTACAAGGGCTACTTAGGCACCTGAAAAACCTAGATTTTTTGCAGATAATAACTGAGAAATTAGAGGATAGGAGCACTGTATCTAATTCCTATATAAAAAAAAGAGACTGAAATAAATATTACACCCACTTAGATCTAATAGTAACATGTTCTCACATCTTGCATCAAGTCACTTAAAGGACACTGGTTAGGTTTAAAATGTTAATGTATATTCTGACTTTTTTACTAACTCTTGAATACAACAATTAAAACAACATGGTAAATAGGCCTAATGGCCTGTGATGGGTGGGATCTGAGTTATCCAGGAAAGAATTTTCTGTAGTATCTGGCTGGTGAATCTTGCCCATATGCTCAGGGTTTAGCTGATCGCCATATTTGGGGTCGGGAAGGAATTTTCCTCCAGGGCAGATTGGAAGAGGCCCTGGAGGTTTTTTGCCTTCCTCTGTAGCATGGGGCATGGGTCACTTGATGGAGGATTCTCTGTTCCTTGAAGTCTTTAAACCATGATTTGAGGACTTCAATAGCTCAGACATAGGTGAGGTTTTTCGCAGGAGTGGGTGGGTCAGATTCTGTGGCCTGCGTTGTACAGAAGGTCAAACTAGATGATCAGAATGGTCCCTTCTGACCTAAGTATCTATGTATAACTTTAGAAAAATCTAGATTACTTGCTATCACTTTTTTGCAGTTCACCAAGCTTGGAATAGATCATTTATCTTTTGGAAACATCCTACTAGGGCAAGGCCCAATAAGTTTATACTGCACCTGCCTGGGGCTGTAGGGATGTTATCTCACTACAAATAATAGACTAGAAACTAACTTTAAATAGGAGTGAAACTGACAATTCAAGTCACTTTCACAATATTGCCAACCCCAAAAGTTCAAAAATCATGAATCAGGCTCACCAAAAATCATGAAATTGGCTATAAAATCATGAGATTATGTAAAAATAATAGATGTGTTCTTTTTATTTGCCTTCCACTTTTTGAGCCTTTAGGGTGCACTGTGGTTTCATTTTGAAGCTTTCTCCACAGCCATGAAGGCTAGAAACTTCATTTTTTAACAATAAAGGCCGAAATCATCACATATCCATGTGACTCCAAGAGCTGGGGCTTTAAGGAAAACAATAATTACCATGAGACTCACGACAAAATCATGAGACTTGGCAACACTGCTTTCACTTCTGTTTAAAGGCTAGTTACTTTCAAGAAGTCTCTTAAACATAACACTACAGTGATTGAATTGCAGTTCTCACAGGAGACTATTTAAAACCAAACACCAGGAAAATTCCAGATTTTAAAGTTCAGAAAAAAATTGAAACTTCTAAGGTATCTCATGGCCACTGCAGGCAGGAAAGGAAAATAAATAGGCACAGGAGCTCTGAGTATTTTTTCCTCTTGAAAGAAAGGTGGAGGGTCAAATCGTCTAGTCCTTAATCAAGTAAAACTTCTATTGCCATCAGCACCTCCACTCATAGATATTGACGTGTGCTTAATAACTATACACTTCAGACTTAAATATCTGAGCCATCTTATCCAGGGTTACACATATACATTGGCTCAGGGACCAAGCTGGCATATTCTGAATAGTGCTGAGCGCACAGATGGTGCCTAGTGAATAATACAAATCATGACAATAATCGTAGACTTCGTGAATTCTGTAGATGAAATTTCTGTTCTTTGTTCTCCAGTTGACCTGGATACAGCTGAAACCCTAAGAATTTGAGGCATAAACACATCTGATACTCATACAACGCTTCCTCATTCCTTCTGTGACGTTGCACTCCATATGTTCATGGAAATATGTTTATAAGTATAAATATGATGTAACTGGAATATGCTTTATGCAAAAGGTCTCTTGTAAGGTATCATTACAAAGCGTATAATCTACTGAGTGTGTTCATCCTATTTGTATGAATGTATCATTTTTGTATATGAAATTAGGAATATGAAATATAATTCCAAGGTCCTATTGTAGTTATGCAAAGTATGGGCCATTAATAGTGGTTTGGAATCTTGATGGCCCCATTAACCCGGACAATTGGTTGTAGATGGCTCTGTTTACTTTTAAGTCTTCCTGGATACGCTTCTCACAGAGATGGCAGACACGCGGGTTTGTGGGGCTTTTGAAAATAGACACGAAATGTAATAAGATGCCGAAGGAATGATGGGATGGAGAAAACTGCATCATGTAATGGTGAACCCATGTTCCCAGTCACTCCTGCACAACTCATTTGCCCCATGAAGTGGTGCAAATGCTTCTCAAAACACCCTGTGCTAGCTGGTAGCAAGTTGCATAGCTACCCACAGTCTACGGCTCTCTGCATTGAAGCAAGCAGTGAGGATGCACGCCACCACTGACACAAGGAGCATAGTGTGGATATGCAAAAGTGATTTAATTACTGAGGCGGTTATACATCGATGTAACTTAGGTAGACTTAATTTTGTAGTAGACATGGCTAAGGGTTTTAAAATGGCAGAAGCTGTTCTACTCAGGGGCCATTTTCTCCAGTCTATGAGAAAGCACCAACCCGGCAAGTAAATAGGGTTGCCAATTTTGGTTGGACATATTCCTGGGGTTTCATCATATGACATCATCTTTAATTAAAGATAAATTGGAAAGTTGGCAACCAGACATGTAAAGCCTCATGAGGCAGGAGACAACATGCCTGCCTGCCTGCTTTCCTAGGCACTGATGGTCCCTAAGGATGCCAAAGAGAAGGGTGAACTGGTGAGGCACATTGCAGTACAGGCGGTTAGTATTTTGTATGATCTGCACTCTCCTGTGTTTTACATGGTTAAGAAAAAGAGCAAAATGTGTTAGACTTGTATGAGAGAGTGGAATCTGCCAAATGGGCCAGGCAGGTGGAGAGTGGGTTCCACTCTCAGGATGGAATGCTAGACAGTAGGTCTGCACCCTAAGAGTGCACCTGAGAACCTCAAGATTGGAGCAGTGGCTGGACTACATTCAGTCTCTGTAACCAGAGGCTTCTGTAGTTATGGGCAAGCTAGGCAGTTGCCTAGGGCGACATATTTGGCCCAGCTGCCCCTTCATAGTGACTGACAGGCATCTGGGCCAAACCTGCGTGGTGCTGCAACCTGGCATGCCAGATCACAATACTGCTTGCTCAAATTTGGCCCAGCAACCCCTCCATCACAGGGGTTCCCAAACTTGGTTCGTGCTATGTTCAGGGTAAGCCTCTGGCAGGCCATGAAACACTTTGTTTACCTGAGCGTCCTCAGGTACGGCCGCTTGCAGCTCCCATTGGCTGCAGTTCACTGTTTCCAGCCAATGGGAGCTGCAGGAAGCGATGGCACTTTTCCCTTTTAGCTGTGTGCATGCACACACACAGATTCTAAACCCCGAGCACACGGGGAAACACCACACGCACATTTGTCTCTCATCCTGACCACACATCAGTCGGGATGCCCGCTCATCATCACCGCCAAAGTCCCATGGCTGGCGTGGCGGTGCTTCCTGGGGCAGTTCCTGGTGGCATGCCCGCCCGTTGGCAGGAGCCTGCAGTGCGGGTGGCTCCCTCCTGCCCAATCAGAGCTATGGGGATGGGGCTTGCAGGCGCCCCCCCCCCCCGACCTGACCCAACCCGACCCGATCAGATCTGACCGTAAGAACCAGAGGGACCTGCTGGCTCTTAGGGTTTCTGCGTGCTGCCGGCGCCTGCAAATCCTGCTCTGCGGCTCTGACAGCTCTTATTGGCGCTTTTCCCAGCCAATGGGAGCCATGGAGCTTGTGCTTGCAGCAGGCACAGCACATGGAGAGTGGAAGCCCCCCCCCTCGCAGCTCTGACCCTAGGAGCCAGAGACCTCTCAGCATCATTGTGTTAAATGTGGCGGGTTGTGGGGGGGGGGTCTGGGCATAGTGGGTTCAGGGGGTGCAGGCCAGGGGAGCTGTGTGTCTCTCTTCTCCCCCCCCACCCCGTGCTCACCCAATGTGTCCTGATATTTCACTCTTGCGATCTGGTCAACCTATTTACGGGTGACTTTTGACATTGTTTGCCCGCCATCTAGTAGCCAGATTCTACTAGCTGGCAAGTGGGGGAAAGGGAAAGGAGGGAATTGTACCCTTCCCCGCCAGCATTTCAAACGTGGAACGTTGATCATGTCGGGACGGTCGGGACCTACACATCTCCTTGTAGTCTGTTCATTTGGCTGTGTACAAACTCAAGTATGTGCGAATAAGTCAAAGTGCCTGGCCGTAGTTGCTAAGGAACTGCAAAGATTTCCCAGAAATGAACAAGTAAGTGGTAAGTGTTGTTTTCATGATTGAAATCTTTCAAAGGCATTGTACTTCATACATTTACTCGTGATGTTTTACCATTTTCCCATGTGTTTTTGTCGCAGATACATGGACGTGATCGGAGCTATGCACAAACTTCCGGTATCCTGATCTGAATGATCTCCCGTTTACCCTTTTGTCGAGTCATGTTGTTAAGTGCATTGAAATAGGAGCCATATAATAAAAGTATTAATTTTAAATAAACCAATCTGCTAAAGAATCAATTCCAAAATGTCACTGTCTAGAGGTCTAAAGCATAAAAGAATAGCGACTACATTTAAATCTGGATGGCTGGATGAGACTTTAGAGACAGTTACACCAAAGTATTCTAGTGTAATGCCTGTTAAACTTCATGAAATATTCACATATGATGAGGATAACGGAGTGATTTGTGTGTATTGTCAAGATGCCAGAGCTCCGGGAACATTTTCAACAGGAAGAATGTGGAACGATGTGTGGAAGTTGGATTTCTTAAAGCATCATCTGTCAAGTAAGTCTCATATAGATGGTGTAACAAGACTTAGAAACAAAAACCCTTCCTGACGGAGCGGGTTGCTGAGCATGATTCTTGAAAGTCCAGCTGAAAAACAGAGGAGGCAAATTAACCTTGAACGCAAGCGCTCAAACCCAGAAGAAATCAAGGTACCTATTGACAAGGCGTTGTTGGCTATTAAAATGAACAGCTCAATGCTTTCTGCTCAGGATATTAATCACATATGGAAAAGTATGTGCATATACCAGCGAGCTGGAGAAGTAAAAATTATGCTTTTGAATTTCTTGAAATTATCAACTGCATTGTCCAAAGTGACCTCATGCATGAAATAGTATCGGCTATGTTTCATACTCTAGCTGTTGATGAAAGCACTGATATATGCATTAACAGATACTTGATACTCTACTTTAAATATAGATCCATAAATTCTGCAGTCTATAAAACTCTGTTTGGTGGACTATTACAATTGCAAGAATGTGATGCTGTTTCAATAGTGTCTGCAATCAAAGAGTTTTATAAAAAACATCAACCTGAGCTAATGAAAATGGTGATGTTCACATCTTATGGTGCCTCCGTGATGTTGGGCAAACTCAGCGGCGTGGCGGCTCAGCTGAAATGTGATATTCCACACTTAGTCCAGCAACATTGTGTTGCACACTGGGAAGACTTGGGGATTTCCGATGTATGGAAAGAGGTCAAGCTGATAAGAGACATCAAAACCTTAATGAAAACTGTCTACATGGTGTTCTGTCAGTCATCTAGGAGAAAATGCAAATTTCAGGAAATAGCGGATGCTTCTGAATGCGAGTCAGTGGCTTTCAGGCCACTCAGTGAAGTGTGCTGGTTATCTAGGCACTTTGCACTTCGAGCAATTATTCGCAACTATAATCCTCTTCAGGAATATTTTGAGCAAGACAAAGATACTGATCCAGTTTCTAAATAAAAAGAAAAGGAGTACTTGTGGCACCTTAGAGACTAACAAATTTATTAGAGCATAAGCTTTCGATGAAGTGAGCTGTAGCTCACGAAAGCTTATGCTCTAATAAATTTGTTAGTCTCTAAGGTGCCACAAGTACTCCTTTTCTTTTTGCGAATACAGACTAACACGGCTGCTACTCTGAAACCAGTTTCTAAATACTGCCACTAAAGTTGAATACCATGGAATACCGAATAGCATTAGAAGTTTTGAATGATGTTTTGTAGGAGCTGGCTTCACTAACCACGCTGCTCCAGAAACGAGGCCTTACACCTCTTGAAGCATTTCACCTTGCTCGAGGTAAACTGAACAAGATCAGAAGACAGTACCTTGGAGATTCAGTCTTATGGAGTGACAAAATTAAGGCTTTCTTAGATATGAGCTCTCAAGAAAATAATGAAATTGATACCAGTTCCATAATAACTTTCATAAACATCTTGTGTGCACATTTGGCAGACAGGTTTCCAGAGAATGAAGTCCAGGAGTGGTCCACTTTTGATTGTGCAGCAATAATTAAGTATGACTTCAATTTTGGAATTTATCAAGTCAAATCCCTATGTTCAAAATACAAAGACTTTTTTGTTGAAGAGATTGTTATAGTCAGTCAGTATAATGACTTCAAGTTTGCAGTAGCCAAAAGATTTAAAAGTCAATTGGTTTTAAGTTTCCCAGATATGGTGACATTTGCTGACCAGAACGAGCAGTTTCAGGATCTTGCAAAGTTGATGGCTATTGGAGGAACATTTCTAGCATCAAGTGCAAACTATAAGCATGGCTTTAGCTTAATGAACACTCTAAAAAACAAATTACGGAATTGTTTACAAGTAGATCATTTGGACATGCTGATGTGTATTAAGAGTTACCAGCTGGAAGGAGGACTGACAGATCTGGACAGAGTTTATATTGAATGGGCAAATGAAAAAGATTGCAGGGAAAAACAGTAAGATTAGTTTAGCAGTCTTTGACATTTCGACCAATAAGGAAATTAAAATGCATTTGTAATTACATATCTTATTCTTGGCTGATAATCATTTATTGATCATTTTTTAGGACAATTT
Source organism: Dermochelys coriacea (assembly GCF_009764565.3). Classification (NCBI taxonomy): domain Eukaryota; kingdom Metazoa; phylum Chordata; order Testudines; family Dermochelyidae; genus Dermochelys; species Dermochelys coriacea. The sequence continues at coordinate 105,593,999 of NC_050068.2, forward strand.
TAAATTTAAAACACAAACTTTTGTTTTTCTTTTTTTCCTTATGATGTCTCTACCTGAAAACCCATATAAATTGACACAAATTGCAAATTAAAACTTTTTAAATATATAAGCATTTTACTCACTTGGGTGCATTTGCCTCATAGTGCACAAATTTGAACTCAGCTTCAAAAATTTGCACAGAAGAAATGTTTTGTGTACATGGCCTGTCAAAAATTAGAGGGAACATTGAGCAGTGGCCTAGCCTGTGTGGCTTTCTGCAGCTCCCTTTGGCCAGGAACGGTGAACCACGGCTATTGGAAGCTGCAAGCGGCCGTACCTGCGAACACTCAGGTAAACAAAGCATCTTGTGGCCTGCCAAGGGCTTACCCTGAACAAGCTGTGAACCAAGTTTGGGAATCCCTGCTGCATCCTAACAGAGGGGCAGCTGGGCCAAATTAGAGTAATGTGGAGTAAAGCGCGATACACTGAAGTGTTGTCTTGAGTGGAAGACTGTTTAAAGCTCTAAGCTTTAAACAACTAGGGGATCTAAGAATACAAAGGCTTGGATTCTGCTCACAGCAATCCGGTGGGTGGCTGGAAGGGAGTGCCTGGTTGGATCTGTGTCAAAGGGCATGTAGACTTAACCAAAGGAGTGTGGACATACCTTCACTTATTCTCAGAGTCTCAGCTTTCCTCCCCTTTCCCCCTAAAGTAAGGCTTTAACTGTTATGATTGTAAAGAAAACCTTGCAAATGTGACCTGAGATCATCAGTGATGTCTTCCTGAAGGCTTGTCTTCATTGCAGTTAACTCAGGATCCTATACAGGTGTTGCCCCTAATCCAGTTCCTGTCCACACACAGAAACACTTCACTCATGTGTGGTGGTGCTTTACATCCAAGCAAGCTAACCTGACCTGGGGTGTAGGTTAAAGCCCACATGCTACTTATGCTTGGGCTTTTAGTTCATCCACTTTGGAGTATGGATGTAGGCTAAACCATTTAAGTGCTGATACTCCTTCAATGCCTTCCCACAATTCCCTCTTGTTCCTAGAAGGGCAGACAAGTTCTCCCACAATTCAATGGGCAAGAATCATTGGACAGCCGAGCTTACTACAGCACAAAGAACCATGTGATAGGCCTAGGGTGACCAGACATCCTGATATTTTCGGGACCATCTCAATATTAGGGGCTTTGTCTTATATAGACAACTATTATCCCTCCATGCCCAAAATAGAATGGCCCAATTTTTCACACTTGCTATCTGGTCACCCTAGATGGACCCCTAGAAGTTCTAGCAAAACACACAGGTGAGTACAACACCAGTGTGGATGAAGTCAAGTGGACACACTCAAGCATGTTTTTGCAGTGTGGCCATTTATACCCAAGCTAGGCCAACATGGATGCTTATGCCCAAGTGCCAATCACCCAAGTTAACTCTGGAGAGAACCTACCTAACTTGAGGTAAAACCTTAGTTGTAGTTTTCACATGAGTTAGCAGGTTGAGTTAAACCCTAATCTCCCCTGTGCTACAAGCAGCCTTGTCTTCACTAGGTTTTTATAATTACCTAACTCAAGTTAAAAACACACTTTTTTTTTTGACTGAAGACAAGGCTTGAGTGACTGCTTAATTTGGGTAGGCCTTTAACAGCACATTGTGGGATAAAGGTGGACAGGATTGACTTTATTTTTCTGAAGTAGGGCTCAGCTTTAAAATTTTTTGAAAACACTGATCTAGCTATCTTACTTTGCCACTAATCACTGCTGTCCATGCTGAGTTTCAGCAACCCCTGAAGATTTCTGACTCAGACGTGACACAAGTTGGTAGTTACCAAAGGTATTGTTTGATGGGGGGGTTTCAGTTGCTATGAAGTGATTGTTTCAATCCCTTTTCTGGTATTCACATCACAAAACCACCACCAGTGGATGAGACTACAGCTGATCAAAACAGAAAAATTCCAGGGGAAATCCCAGCATTTCAAAATCAGGTTTTGTTCCAATTCAGAAACAAAAGTAGAACTAGAAAAGGAAATTCCAAAAGGTGTCTAGCTGATTTTTTTCAAGATGAAATGGAGCCACTAGTTGCCCAGCTTCCCCGGAAGCTTCATGCTGCTCGAACTCCATGGGTTGCTTCTGAGGAGTCAAGGACACTATGGGGTGTCTCCCAGAGTGGGGGGCAGCCTGAGGAGTCCCCTGTCACTAAGCAGAGAGCCTAGAATTCCTGAGATTCCCAGTTCATACTGGAGTTCCTACTCTAGGGATGCCATGTTCCCTGCCATGGATGGGAAGCCTAGAAGACCTCCAGGATTGCCAGGCTCTCAGCTGCCTCCAGGTGGGCTGCTAGGGAGCCAGGCAGATTTCTGCCTGGTTTCCACAAAAGTGTCATAAAAGTTATTCCATTCCTGTGGAATGTTTCAATTTCAATGAATCTGCATTTTCCAATACTCTGGGCACATGGCTGCAGGAAAGTAATGACTTCTGAAGCAAAAATGTGGAATTCCATGGTATCTTAGGAAAATACCAAATTCCACAGCTGCAGAATCATGGAACTCTGACTGAGATGACTGGGGCAATGCACAATTCTCAGAACTTTTGTTTCAGGCTCTTTGTAGTCTAGAGCTGTCAAAAAAAGTTAATTTTTTTTGTGGAAAATATTTGCAATTTGAAATATTTTGACCAGCTGTATTGCAGACTGGTTGTTTATTCCCAGGTCACAAGTTTGAGGTGATCCTTGCAACCATAGGACTATAAACCTTTTTTAAAAATAAAAACTGAGATTCTAGAGCCTTGAACCTCGTGAAATTATATAGCCACCCTTAAAGCCCTAAAGAGCAGCTGTGCAATTTCCCATCAACCTCCCTCTGAACCAGATGACTTTACTACCATAGCTTGAAACAGGTCACGCTTGGAAATAATACATTGTAAAGGCTGCACTTCCAGAAGAAATACAGAACAATGGCAGTTCCCCATCCCTCTAAAACCACAGTTTTGTATACTAGCAGGTTAAATACTGTTCTGGGAAACACCAGGGAGTCGCCAAATCATAGAATCATAGAAGATTAGGATTGGAAGAGACCTCAGGAGGTCATCTAGTCCATGTCCCCTGCTCAAAGCAAGGACCAACCCCAGCTAAATCATCCCAGCCAGGGCTTTGTGAAGCTGGGCCTTAAAAACCTTTCAGGATGGAGATTCCACCACCTCCCTAGGTAACCCATTCCTATGCTTCACCACCCTCCTAGTGAAATGCTTTTTCCTAATATTCAACCTAGACCTCCCCAACTGCAACTTGAGACCATTGCTCCTTGTTCTGTCATCTCCCACCATTGAGAACAGCCTAGCTCCATCCTCTTTGGAACCCCTCTTCAGGTAGTTGAAGGCTGCTATCAAATCCCCTCTCAATCTTCTCTTCTGCAGACTAAATAAGCCCAGTTCCCTCAGCCTCTCTGCCCTGGAGGAAAATTCCTTCCCGACCCCAAATATGGCTATCAGCTAAACCCTGAGCATATGGGCAAGATTCACCAGCCAGATACTACAGAAAATTCTTTCCTGGGTAACTCAGATCCCATCCATCTAATATCCCATCTCAGGGGTTTTGGCCTATTTATCCTGAATATTTAAAGATCAATTACTTACCAAAATCCCATTATCCCATCATACCATCTCCTCCATAAACTTATCAAGTAGAATCTTAAAACCAGATAGATCTTTTGCCCCCACTGTTTCCCTTGCAAGGCTATTCCAAAACTTCACTCCTCTGATGGTTAAAAACCTTCATCTGATTTCAAGTCTAAACTTCCTGGTGGCCAGTTTATATCCATTTGTTCTTGTGTCCACATTGGTGCTGAGCTGAAATAATTCCTCTCCCTCTCCTGTATTTATGCCTCTGATATATTTACAGAGAGCAATCATATCTCCCCTCAACCTTCTTTTAGTTAGACTAAACAAGCCAAGCTCCTTAAGTCTCCTTTCATAAGACAAGTTTTCCATTCTCGGATCATCCTAGTAGCCCTTCTCTGTACCAGCTCCAGTTTGAATTCATCCTTTTTAAACATGGGAGACCAGAACTGCACACAGTATTCTAGGTGAGGTCTCACCAGTGCCTTGTATAATGGTACCAAAACCTCCTTAACCCTACTGGAAATGCCTCTCCTGATGCATCCCAAAACCGCATTAGCTTTTTTCACAGCCATATCACATTGGCAGCTCATTGTGATCCTATGATAAACCAATACTCCAAGGTCCTTGTCCTCTTCTGTTACTTCTAATTGATGATTGATTCTAATTATAGCTAAAATTCTTGTTATTAATCCCTAAATGCATAACCTTACACTTCTCACTTTTAAATTTCATCCTATTACTATTACTCCAGTTTACAAGATCATCCAGATCCTCCTGTATAATATCCCGATCCTTTTCTGCATTGGCAATACCTCCCAGCTTTGTATCATCTGCAAACTTTATTAGCACACTCCCACTTTTTGTGCCAAGGTCAGTAATAAAAACATTAAATAAGATTGGTCCCAAAACCAATTCCTGAGGAACTCCACTGGTAACCTCCCTCCAACCTGACAGTTCGCCTTTCAGTAGGACCCGTTGCAGTCTCCGCTTTAACCAATTCCTTATCCACCTTTTGATGGATAACTAATAACTAATTTCCTTAACCCTAACTAATTTCCTTAATTTTTGAAAGTCAGCCCTTTTGATCCCCATCTTCTCCAATTTAACTAATAATTCCCCATGTGGCATGGTATCAAATGCCTTACTGAAATCTAGGTAAATTAGATCCACTGCATTTCCTTTATCTAAAAAATCTGTTACTTTTTCAAAAAAGAAGATTAGGTTGGTTTGGCACGATCTACCTTTTGTAAAACCATGTTGTATTTTGTCCCATTTACCATTGACTTCAATGTCCTTAACTAATTTCTCCTTCAAAATTTTTTCCAGGACCTTGCATACTACAGATGTCAAACTAACTGGCCTGTAGTTACCTGGATCACTTTTTTCCTTTCTTAAAAATAGGAACTATATTAGCAATTCTCCAATCATTCGGTACTACTCCTGAGTTTACAGATTCATTAAAAATTCTTGCTAATGGGCTTGCAATTTCAGGTGCCAATTCCTTTAATATTTTTGGATGAAGATTATCTGGGCCCCCCGATTTAGTCCCATTAAGCTGTTTCAGTTTCGCTTCTACCTCAGATATGGTAATATCTACCTCCATATCCTCATTCCCATTTGTCATGCTACCATTATCCCTAAGATCCTCTTTAGCCTTATTAAAGACTGAGGCAAAGTATTTGTTTAGATATTAGGCCATGCCTAGATTATCTTTAACCTCCACTCCATCCTCAGTGTTTAGCGGCCCTACTTCTTCTTTCTTAGTTTTCTTCTTATTTATATGGCTATAGAACCTTTTACTATTGGTTTTAATTCCCTTTGCAAGGTCCAACTCTACTCGACTTTTAGCCTATCTCACTTTATCCCTACATGTTCTGACCTCAATTAGGTAGCTTTCCTTGCTGATCCCTCTCATCATCCTACCCCTGTAGGCTTTCTGCTTCTTCTTAATCACCTCTCTAAGATGCTTGCTCATCCAGCTTGGTCTACAACTCCTTCCTCTGATTTTTTTCCCCTTTCTTGGGATACAGGCTTCCAATAGCTTCTGCAGCTTTGATTTAAAGTAATCCCAGGCCTCCTCTACCTTTAGATCCATAATTTCTTCAGTCCAATCCACTTCCCTAACTAATTTCCTTAATTTTTGAAAGTCAGCCCTTTTGAAATCAAAAACTCTAGTTGCAGATTTATTTTTGTTAATCCTTCCATTTAGTTTGAACTGAATTAGCTCATGATCACTTGAGCCAAGATTGTCCCCTACAACCAACCATTTCTTCTATGAGGTCCTCACTACTCACCAAAAGCAAATCTAAAATGGCATCCGCTCCAGTCGGTTCAGCCACTACTTGATGAAGGAATCCATCAGCTATCGCATCTAGGAAAATCTGAGCCCTATTATTATTACTAGCACTGGTCCTCCAGTCTATATCTGGGAAGTTAAAGTCTCCCATGATCACGCAGTTTCCATTAGTATTTACTTGATTAAAAACATTAAAAAGGGATCTATCCATATCCAAATTAGATCCTGGAGGTCTATAGCACACCCCAAGCACTATCGTAGGAGAGGCTTTACTAGTTATCTTCCCCAATGTAATTTTTCCCAGATGGACTCTGTCTTATCCATTGCATCGCTTCTTATTTCTTTACATTCTACCTCATCATTGATATACAATGCTACTCCACCACCTTTACCTTTGTTTCTGTCTTTCCTAAACAGCACATACCCTTCAATAGTCCAGTAGTCCAGTCATGACTACTATTCCACCATGTTTCTGTTATCCCTATAATATCTGGTTTCACTTCCTGCACCAGTAGCTCTAGTTCCTCCATTTTGTTACCTAGGCTCCTCGCATTGGTGTACAAACATCTTAATTTTTGCTGTTTGGCCTCGCTCACATTTTGTACCCTATTAGGCACAGTCATTCTACAGCCAGTATAACCTATTAGACTAGTATCCACACCGCCCTCACTCCTTATATACATTCTCCTATCCACGGCTGTATCCTTTCTTACTTCGTCTTCTTCCCTCTCAATGCTAAAATCTGGCGTGGAGATTACCTGGACATCTCCCAACCATCTCCCCCTAATTCCTAGTTTAAAGCTCTCTTTATCAGTTGTGCCAGCCTTGATCCTAGAAGTCTATTTCCTTCCCTACTCAGATCAAGTCCATCCCGAGAGAACTGTCCTCTGTCCATGAATGCCTCCCAGTGGCCATACATCCCAAAGCCCTCCTTATAGCACCACTGCCTAAGCCATCTGTTGACAGTCATAATCTTGACACACCTTTGTTGCCCTTCTCTAGGAACAGGAAGGATCCCACTAAAGATCACCTGAGCCTCAATTTCCTTAAGCGTCTTCCCCAGCCTAGCATAGTCTCCCTTAATACTTTCCAGCGAGAATCTAGCCGTATCATTTGTTCCCACATGAAGGATAATTAGGGGATTCTTTCCTGCTCCCTTTAGGATCCTTTTCAACCTCAGGTCTACATCCCGTATCTTAGCACCCGGAAGACAGCACACCCTTCTATTCTCTGGATCAGCTCTAGTTACAGGCCTGTGTATTCTTCTCAATAAAGAGTCCCCTATCACATAGACCTGCCTTTTCCTGGTGACAGTGCTATTCTCCAGTCTCTCCCCTGTTCCCTCTGGCTGCAAGTTCTTTCCATTCCTATTTTCCCTTATAATCCTCTTCAACCCATCCTGTATCCTCCTTGGGCTCATATTTGGTCTAGTCTCCCTTGACTCTTCCGCTTTTCCTATAGGACTAGCCTCTCTTCTCTTCTTTCTTACCCTTCCACCTTCAACAAGTACCTGCTGAGCCCCTTCTTCATTTTTCAACTCTGCAAACCTGTTCCTAAGCTCTATTTCTTCTTCACTAGCCCGTCTTTTCCTCTGCCTGGTTCTTTTAGTCACATGCTTCCACTGACCACTTTCCTTACCCAGTCTCCCCTCAAAATTCCCCAGCCCTGCTTCCATCTGTGAGTCTGAGCTTTTCCCTTCAGATACCTCATATCTTTGCTCCATCATCTGCTCAAACCCCTTCCTAAACTCAACAAGACTTTCCACCTGCATCTCCAAACCTCGGATCTTTTCCTCCATCAGCTCTATCAGACGGCATTTCATTCAGAAAAAACTCTTACTGGGTCCCCCCTCCAGGATCATGTACATACCACAGCTTCCACATCCAGTCATCCTCAATGTGTCTTCCACTACAGGAATCACTCCCACAGCTGCCTCCGTATCTGTCATCACCTTCCCACCTAAGTCCTGTTAATCTGGGAAACACAAGCCTCACCAAATGACCCCCCCCCAGCAAAAGCAAACCCCAAACAAGCACCAAAATACAAACTCCCACTCAAACTCCCCTGTTTACAGCTCTGTTTGCTAGCTCCTTTGCTGCTGCAGCTGTCTGAATTTCACACTTCCCTGTGATGTTGGGAGGCTTAATTAGCTAATATTTGTAAAGGACAATGATATCCTGAGATGAGCGATGCTGTATGGTGCAAAGTACCATTTTTTATATCTAACCCATACTATAGTATCCTTGATTTCTAAGTATCTGATTGAGACAGTAGTTAAGTTGAGAGTGAACTGCCTGAGGCTTAACAGACAAGATGGCAGTAATACTGGTAAAACAATTTTTCAGCTCAGAAGGATACATTGCATAACCCCAGCTCTAATGAAATAGAAAAATAAGAAGCCTTGCTCTCGCAGCCATAAGCCAAGTCCAGGGCATTGGAGCAGCTGTCTGAAGATTCCAGGCACCCAAATTCAGCGCCAATAGCCTATTAACACCCTCTCTGCTACAGCTGTGGTTGTTCTACATTCATTTTGACTTATTACATTTTAAAATTACCAGACGCAACCTACAGGAGAGAAAAAGGGATTTGAATTGATGATGGCCTTAGATGCAATATTTGGATCTGAATTTTGATCCCCCAAAGATAAGAGGAGATGGTGTGTTCAGATATAGGGTTTTGACTTAGCCCATAACTGACATAAAGTATATCTACAAAGCAGTTAAACACCCATGATGGGCCTGGGTCAGCTGACTTGGGCTCACGGGACTCGGGCTGCAGGGCTAAAAAATGCTATGTCAACACTTGGGCTTGGGCTGGACATCTACACAGCAATTTGTTTAGCTCCACAGCCTAAGCCCCATGAGCCTCAGTCAACTGACCCAGGCCAGTTGCGGCCATGATGCAGGTCTTTCACTGCAGTGTAGATGTAGCAATACAGGCCAGCTGTCAAGTTCAGCTCCAGGTTCATAATGCTAAGCCATATTAAGATCATGATTTTTCTGAGCTAAAATCACGTGGCTTGGCATTCTGAACAACCCAAGCTCTGAATACACCATCTACTCTGAGCTATGGGTTTTCAAAATTTAGATCAAATATTGCAGCTCAGATCCCTCTCTAATTCAGATCCCCCTTTCCCCTTCGTGGGTTGCATCTGGTCATTTCAAAATTGATGGATTCAGCCTGTTAGGCTATGTCTACACTAGCACTTTTGTCAGTCGGGGTGTGAAAAAACAAACTCCTGACCAAAAAAAGTTTCACTGACAAAAACATTGGTGTGGACAATGCTATGATGGGGGAGAGCATCTCCTGCTGACATAGCTACTGCCTCTTGTTGGGGATGGTTATATGCTGGCAGGAGAGCTCTACTCATAGACCATGACCCCAGTGTGCCAGTCACTATACAAACAGAACAAAAGGATGGTCCCTGCCTCCACATTTCCCTTTTTCCTCTGTCCTTCCCTTAACAAAATCTAATATCTTGATTGCTGCTTTGCCCACTGCTGCAAATTGAACATATGTTTTCATTGAGCAGAGCTGTCCATATAGATAGAATGTTTGCACACACCTGAATTTCAGCTAATTACAACAGTGAAGGAACACAATCAAACAAACAAACAAAAATCTTTCATCTCTAGATTATTTTGGTATCAAATAGAGCACGCTGAAGGACATTTCAGACATTTTCTTATAGGTGATAATCAAACCTGAAAAGTATTTTCCACATCTCTATTCAACCACTTGTTGCCTCTTCTTGTGCTATTAACTGGATGCTTCATATACAAGTTGTTATTGTTAGTCTGATGTATTTCAAAGAAAAATAACTGCCTCATGTTTAAATATTTGATGTATTTCAGAGAGTAAGTGTTCAGGAAGTATTAAATTAAAAATACTAAGAGAATGAGGACCAGCCAGGGATCAGCAACCTTTGGCACACAGCCCATCAGGGAAAGCTGCTGACGGGACAGGATGGTTTGTTTACCTGCAGCATCCACAGGTTCGGCAGATCGCAGTTCCTGTGGTTCGCTGTCCCAGACCAATGGGGGCTGCGAGAAGCGGTGCGGGCTGAGGGATGTGCCGGCTGCCACTTCCCATAGCCCCCATTGGCCTGGGACGGCGACCCATGGCCAGTGGGAGCTGCGATCGACCAAACCTGCATACACTGCAGGTAAACAAACCGTCCCGGCCCATCAGTGGCTTTCCCTGGTGGGCCACATGCCAAAGGTTGCAGATCCCTGAGCTATGCTGATGTGGATACATATTTTAAAGAATGTTTGTTTCTTTCATAGAAGGTGACAAACACACCAGGTCTGCATATGGAATGATAAGTGTTTATGTTACTTATGTTGAATGTAGTCCATCACTTTCAGCCAATAATATATTAGTGAGAAATGAGAAACTGTTTTTGAAATAAACCACTCATATTGTATTTCATTTTGAAATAATGTGATTATAACTTGCATTTATATGTTTTAGATGAGGAAGCTTAATGATTATGAAACTATGGATGAGCACTGCAAATGAAATGTGGGTTCAAGATAACTATAATCTTAATTATCAGAGATAACATAGACAAAAGTATAGATAACAATGAACCGTGGATTAAACATGAGGATTTTCTTCTTTCTTCACCCCAGATTTTTCTCCATATGGTCTTGCTGTCATAGCAGTAGCAGTTAAACTTCATTTTCCTGCCCGCTCTTCAACATAATTAAACCATCAAGGCTATCAGGTTCCAGGTTACCTTGCAGAACATATATTTCTCCATATATCTCATTATTATAAAAGACTGTAGACTTTCATCTGTTGTCTGCAGGAACATCTGATGCTGACCTACAATTGTAACATGACAGATTTCCCTTTTATAAAACTCATTTTGGACTTTTGGCTGCTCTCACTTGGAGTTTTGTCATTGACTTCAGGGGATGCAGGATCAGGATTTTAATATTACATAGAGTTCCTAAAATGTTCACAGATTCCAAGGCCAGAAGGGACCATTGTTATCATCTCATCTGACCTCCTGTATAACACAGATTATGGATCATCTCCTAAATAAGTCCTAGAGTGTATCTTTTAGAAGAACATCCTCTCTTGATTCAAAAGTTGTAAGTGATGAAGAATCTACCATGATCTTTATCCATGTTCCAGTGGTTAATTACTCTTATTGTTAAACATTTACACTTTATTTCCAGTCTGAATTTGTCTAGCTTCAACTTCCAGTCGTTGGATCATGTTATACCTTTCTCTGCTAGATTGAAGTACCCATTATTAAGTATTTGTTCCCCACGTAGGTATTTACAAACTGTAATCCCCATAACCTGAGCCACTTAGCCTTCTCTTTGTTAAAATAAATAGATTGAGCTCTTTGCGTCTATCACTATAAGGCATGATTTCTAATCTGTTAATCATTCTTGTGGCTCTATTCTGAACCCTCTCCAATTTATCAACATGTTCTAAGTTATAAGCATTTATGTACCTACCTCTGAGAGTAGCTATTTTCTTGTCAATCCCTTTTGAGGAATACAAAGATTAAGAAAACCAGGAGACCACCAGACAGACAAAGAATCAAATGCCACTTATAAATTCACTCTTTGTTATGAAATATTGAATGACCAGTATGTAGAAAAAATCACTGTATTTTTGTTGTTGTTGATTTCATACAACTTAAATTTTACAGATACATAACCTAAAAATATAAGATTTTTTGCTGCATTTGTTCTAGTTTTTTTTCTTTTCTAAACATTTTCAAGTGGTCAGCCACAACAGAGCTCCTGCTATGTCTGCACAATGTAATCTGGGAAGCTAGAAAAACAGGAGGAAATAACCTTAGTCCTTATACTTGTATTGTAAGCATTTTACTAAATAGGTAGTTGTTGATCTACACTCCAGGTAAAAAAGGTAAGAGATTTCATATTTATTTATGGGAGAAAAGAGGGGAATTGTTTAGGTTATTTTTTTATGAATATTTTTAAAAATAATTATCCCCATCTATTTAAAAAGGAGTTAATGACATTCCCGAATCCCTAGCCTCCAAAAAGTCAGACTCACTGTTTGCATCTTTACATTTATTCTTGATAGAGCATCGCTTTAGTATTTTTTCACAATCTTCAACAATTTCCCCTGTCATTTTGAAAACATGATTTTTTGTGAGTCATTGTAATAAATTATTTCATCAAAGTTCTCTGTAAAAAATTAAAGATAGTATTAGTTGCTTAACTAAACTTGCTATAATAATACAATATTTAATATATTATTACAATTTACATCTTTTAAATATTTTTTTCTGACTGGAGCACTTAGCCCTCTTTTCAATGCTAAGAATCATAAGACATTCCATATATTTAAAACCACTGTTGCCATTTTAGCCCATTTAAAAAAAAACCCAGTCCTTAACTTTGAAAAAAAAAAAAAGAAAAAGAAAGAAAAGGAAACAAGAATAAACACACTGCTTTTAACAGGATCTTTCAGTTTCACACAATTTGGGAATAACAGAAGAGTAGAATAATTTTAATTGCAAATCCTTTAACATAAGCATGTAATTTGTAGCTGCATAGTTTGATATGACTCTTGAAAAGACTGAAAAGCTGGTTTAAAAAAAATCCCTAAAAACAAAAAAGCAGCTTCACAAAACTACATAAGGGGTGTCTTTAACAGGTTAAAAAAATTGCAATTAAAAAAAATCCTAAATTTTATTTCCACTTGTACCAGTGAATATATTATAGAATCTTTTCAATATTTTTTCTTTTGTATTTATAATCCTGTGTAAGTTTTTGCATATTCAAACCCTGAATGAAGCTTGCTAGATTTCAGAAAAAAAAGGTGTATCAAATCAAGCTCAAAGCTTTGGCTCAATGTAACCTTTGCATAGAGCTGCAGCTAATTATTAGACCCACCACTTGGACAAACTTTTGGAATATTGTATTCTTTCTACTGTGCACCTGCTTACTTATCTTCTTATCATGCAAGTGCTCAGAATGTGTTTGGGCCTGATCCAGAGGTCCTTGAAATCAATGGGAAAATTTACATTGAATTCAGTGGGCTTTGGACCATGCCATTAATCCTGGCCCTATTGAAGTCAAAAGCAAGAGTCCCATTGACTTCAATGGGACTTGGATTACAGAGGGAGAGGAAAAAATGAAAAGACAAAAACATAAAGTTTTCAAAGTTCAAAAAGTTCAAAATCTTTTTTGCAAGCACAGCAGCCATCATGGCTGCTGAAATATAAAGTAGAAGAACATTACATCTTAAAATTACTTTATTTTTCAGAGGGCTATTAAGGCTAAAGCATGTTACAGACCAGGCAGCTGACTCTGTTAGAGACAGAAAAAGAAAAGAAAAGAAGACAGGAGAAAGGAAAAAAAACAGTCTAGTTTAATTATTTTTAACCACCTTCTTCTCCAAAGTATCATTATTTCAATATGGACCTGCCCCTATGGGGTGCTATGTACTCTCAACACTCAATTAAGTAATGACAGTTAAAAGTAGTCAGCACCACACAGGACTGAGCCCTATTTGCTGTATTCCCAATATTATAGAGAATACTGTAATATTGAGATAATGCTATCTAATTATGGAACATCTGACCATATTACATGCGGCGAACTCCCTGTTGGAAGAGTTTGGTGTTTGAGGAAAGCAGAAGACTCTTAAGATAGGAACTGTTAGTGAAATTCCCACCCACATGCTGAGAACCTGTACAAGGCCTACTTGCCACCTAAATCCCATTTAAGACCTATAGTGAGGTCTTAGGTCCCAGATCAACAAAATACTTAAAATATGTCTAACTTTAAGCATGAAAATCCCAGTGATATCTTAAGTGAGGCCTTAAACGAGACTTAAGATGTGCAAAGGTCTAGTACTGGTCCTCTGCACAAGGAGGAAGTTCACCCTGTGTGAGTCATAGAGAGGGGGTTAGTTTTGGGAGAGAGAGAGAGAGACTGGGAACTCAGACTGATGCACAAAACAGCACTTTGAATCCTCTCACTTCTGGTTCTTCATTAATACTCTCTGGGCTGCTGACATTCTAATAAACTGAATGGACTATTAGGCCAATGTTCAGCAAAAGTCAACGTTTAAAGTGAAAGACTCGAAAGAATTTGAAAGAAGCTAAGACGAGAGAGGAGCATGGAATGAGCATCAAAGTGTTCATTAAGAAAACCCTGCAAACTCACATTTTATTTTCACATTATAAAATAGTTATATGTCCCCAAAATTCTCCTTGGCAATACACATTCCACAGTGTGACTATGAATCAGAGAGGAGAATGTCACCCTGTGTTACCTTTTTATCCACTGGCTTTTTTTTAACATACAGTATGCCTGTATGCTGGACACTCTTGGAAACCTTATATTTATATATATATATATATAGATATTTATCTATTAATATATAGATCCATATCTATATATGCATCTATCTGCCTAGTGACGTACTGTATATTTTTAAAGAAACCTAGTTTGCTTGCCAGATGGGTTTACCCAGGTTGTCCCTGCTCTATATGTGCTTTTTATACCATCACACACTATAGGTTTTTTCACATATACTGACCAGTCTTAATAATTAACAACAATGCTGGAAAATTCAGAAGTGTCTAATTCAAGCCTTTGCTCAGGGTTTTGTTGTTGTTTTTTGAAAATTCTTGCAAGTAAAAACCACAAATTGTATTTATTTAGGCTTTATCCCAAGGCTACTAATATTAACCACCATATCACCATTACCAAATATCCAACTGATATATCCCACTCACATTCACTTTCCAAACTTCCAAAATCTCTTGCTACCTCAGAACTGCTGTTTAATTTCCCCTCAGTAACAGAGAAATTTCTGTTAGACTGTGCTCCATGAAGTGGATTTAGTTTTGAAATGTGCTTGCTACCAAACTAATAAAGAAAATGGAACCATTCACAGTATACCATTTATCAATATATAATTAAACATTAGCCCATTAGGGACCAATCCTGCAGTCTTTACTTAGGCACATTGCTGGAGTAAAGACTACATGATCAGAAATTTAGACCCAGACTCTGCAATGAGCTCTCAGTGGATAGACACTGTGCCCTCATGGAGTTCCATTGAAGTCAATGGGGCTCCAAGAAGAGCCAGAGTTTCATCTACAAAGAGTTCACTGAAGGGCATTTTTAAGATATACAGTGAAATCTGCAGTGAGGAACACCTCCAGTGAGACCCTCCCCGGCCATTTCAATTTCTCTCTAAGGTTTCTAGTATAATTTTGTTTGACCTTTAATTAACTACCTCTGCTAGGCAAATTATTTTTGCTTGCTTTTTGGGTAGTCACTTAAGACAGGTTTCACTGTGTACGTGCACGCGTGTGTGGTGTCTTCAGTTATAATGATAAGCAGATGTGCTTTCTGCTTCAATGCAATACTTAGGGTAAGGCCATTCACAATAGATAGATACATAGAAAGCAAGAAGACAAAGTCCTTATCCCTCCACTTTGTAATAACAGAATATAATTATATTGATTAGGTGTTGAGACCAACGCCACATTCCCAATGAAACCTGCCATCTCCACTATTTGGTATACAGCTCTTTGTTCCCTGTTTTATTAGATGAAAACTACTGTTTGACCACTCATGATGGAATTTCTTGAAAACCCATTTTTGGTGTATCTTTATTGTTCCACAGATTCATGGGCAGTCAATGGCTCTGTTTCATCAATTATGGAGCTAAACCTTTATTCTACATTTGTTTTTGTCATTAAGTTATGGCGTGCAGAAGGACAGCCTTCACCTGCTATATTTGCAAAAAATGGATGCTGGCTCTTTAATGAAAGAAAAAAGTCAATATAACATATTACCAAATGTAAATGCAATAAGGAATAACATATAGCTCTGGTTATGTTATATGACATTTGGTTGAGCAGTATTAACATATTGCACAAACTCTGGATTTTCCCTATTGCAGAAAATAAGACAATAAAATACATGGGGAAAATCTGTTCCATATGACTGCAAAATAAATATTATTCTATTCTTTCTTCTTTTTTTTGTCACTTGCTTGAAGAAGTATTTTTAAGCCAGTTCTTTATCATGTATGTAATAGGCATACAGTACAAGGAGAAATGGAACAAGATGGCAGTTACAGCAGTGGCAAGATGCAAATTTATTCTGGCAAAAAAACTAAGATGTGCACAATATCAAGCATGCTTAAGTTTGTGCCAGGAAAACTATTACGAAGGAGGAGTGGATGAAATGAAATTTTGCATCATACATGATTACGTGTTGCTTAACTTCATAAAAGAGTCTTTGTCTACTTGTGATTTCCTAGTTGTCACCAAGAGAAGCTTCATACCACACTGCTGGAGTGGAAATACCTTGTTGGAATGGTAACAAATATCACAGCAGTAGTCACCCCAAGAACATGATTTTTTTTTAAACAAAAGAAATAGAAAAGAAAAAAAAAGACAGAGAGAATTCACAGACCATTTAACTGCAGGCACTAACTCAGGGTGGGGATAAGGGGAGTATTTTATTACATTTTATACTTAATGATTAAGACTCTGTAATTGCTTCCTGCTCTGTTTTACCCAATTTTAATTTGGCTATTTTTTGCATGTGATGATGTCGCCACTGTTTTTTCTCAGCTGTCTTTCTCCCCATATTGTATGACATATGTTACTGAGTGTAGCCAAGCAGTGGAGGAGTCATTTTTCTCACTGACACCAATTGAAAACACCTTCAAAGAAAAACTAAAGGGGAGAGAGAGACAGAGAGGGAGGAAATAATATTTCTTAAAGATAATTTGTCACATTAGGTCACCATGAGGAAAAGTAAGGTTCAGTGAGTAGAAATGGTAACTCTTCTTTATACGCCAGTTTAATGGGGATGAACAGGACTTGCTACTGTACTGGTGCAGTGTAAAAATAGATAAAAGTGAACTATGGTGTGAACAAAAATATGAAGAACATCACAGAAATAGATGTTGAATGGCCTTTGCACAGCAGAGGTAGATAAAGGTTATAACAAACTGTTTACTGACCATGTACACTTAAAATGATTAAGAGGTCAGTTGAACAAGAGCTCACCTTGTAAGTGCTTTCTCAGTAATGTGACTCATAAGCTAACCCACAGTACCACAGCACTGTCCAGTTATTGCTCCACTACTTTTCAGGAATATTCCCATCCTCTTTGTAATCTACATTCTACCTTTAGTTAAGGCTTTTTCATTTTCATTTCTACACTTTTTTCCACAGTTTGCATCTGTTCAATGCAATTAACACATATGCCCCTAGCAAAAAAGCACCAAGTTTTATTGAATGGAATATATTGTGTAGGGGGAACAGAACAGGTTATGGAAACACAAATGAGCTGAAGAATTTTGCATTTTTGGTGCTTTTTTGTATTTGCACAGATCATTTTAGGATCCTCAGTCCTAATAATAGTAAAACACTATCAAAACAAATACTCTTGCAAAATATTTGAGCTTTTACATCTTAACGAATGCATTTTAAGCTGCTTAAGCAGTAGGGTTTCCTTCTCCCCCCATCTCCCACAGAATTTCACAACCATAAAATGTGAATTAAAAATATTCCATACTTAAGTAGTAGTGATTAAATGCTCTTATAATGGAAAAAAATTATCAAGGGATATTTGAAAGCTAGAAAGTAGGTAACTAAACTTTATTTGCTAAGAGAACATTTTCTATAGTTTTCCTTCATTTCCCAGCTACACAGCAAAATCTCTAAAGTGCACTTCCCAAGTGTAGTTAGAGAATAGGAAGGAATGTAAAATGTTTAAAAACAGCCCTTATTAACTTTTCCTTCCATTGATTCTATTGTAAACTCTAAAAAGTCTTTTTATAAAGAAAATACTCACACACTCAGCGGGTAAATTGTCCCCCCCCCCAAAAAAAAATGCACAATGGAAAAGGCAATCAGATTACTTTTCTTTCCCTTGATTACTGATAGCCTGGTGTGTTCTTTGCTGCTTTATTGCATTTTTATGAAAATGGTTGACCTATTTATTAAAAAACCCATGTTTTTCAACTGTGCTAATACATCACGATGCATCCTTAATAACTTTCAACAACACGTAGCTTGTTAGAAAAACAATGGATTCAACACTGAACACATCATTTGTACTGTTGGTGCTCAAATGCTTCTACTTCTACTGTCAGAACAAAAAGGCTTCTTTTTTTCTGAATCTCTTTGCTCCCAGACATTATGAATCTTTGCTGGTTCTGTGACTGCAGTGGAACTGAAAACGTAATTCACAATGAATGCCAATCTTTTACCTCCAGTAGGAAGGCCTCCCAACTATTCAACTTGCTGAGCTTAACTGGTTTCCCATACTGTATCTGAAAAGGCTGCTCCTGTTCAACTGACCAGTGAGAAAGGACTGGACTTCTTTAAAATGGGAATTGGAGCAACAGTTTGTTATAGATTTCTATACATCAAAATTTGTTAACTGTCCGATCCCACCTTGTAAGGAGAGCACTTGTTTGTTCAGCTGAAAGGAACCCCCTCATGCTCTGGATGGGTTTGCTCAGTCAGCTGGTTTGTGCAACAGTGGCAGAGGTACACCAGAATCATGTGTACCCATTCATTGTGATTACACAGACAGAAGCAAGTGGATGTTGTCTGCTTAAGGGAGATGGGGTGGGGGAAGGAAGAGAATGGTTTCCATGGGTGCAAAAGACGGTCAGATTGGTGGTGGGGTGTGTGTTTGTAATTTTTGTGTGTGGTTTTTGTTGTTGTTTTTTTAAATTTGTTTTTTTGTTGTTTTTTGTTATGCCATGGAATCACAGCAGTCATTCCTCTAATAGAAACTGACAGGACATAAAAGACAGAGCTATCAGATGAACATACACAATGAATAGAAATATATCGACAGTGAAAAGACTTAGTTTAGCTTTGAGAAACCATCCCAAAAATAAAATCCTGTATTAACAAGTGCAAAAAACAAACAAAAAAAGAAACTCCAAACATTAAAACACAGTGTATAAAATGGTGTGAGAAATTTAAGTCACCATATAGCCTTTTAGTCAATAAAAAGCTTGTGTTCATGTGTCCTTGTTTGGATTGTTGCCCATCCTTTTAATTTTACCCAGAAGGCCTTTCAAGAAGTGAATTGAGGGTAAAAGCACCCAGTCTCTGTTATATTTGACTATAGTACACATGGGCCTGTTGTGTGCCTATCATTTGACATGTATCCTTTCTTTTATTCCTCATTAGTTGAATTATCTTCCAAAGTTGTTATGCCTCCAAAGCCCAATCCTGTTGAGTTCTGTGCTGCTGAGACTGTAAGTACTGTATGCAAGAGAATTAATACAAGAACACACAGTTTAAGTCTGCTGTTACACAGTCTTGATGCTGATGAAACCGTGAGCGATGTCCTGTGACACATCGATGAGTCACTTGTTTTTATAGTCCCTTTGGATTGATTATCTGGTAATAGTCCCCATCTGACATCACAGCATTCTGGTTCTGCATTGGTTGGATAATTTTCATAGAGCCCTGTAGGATAAATACAACAGAAAATTAATTTCATTAACAGACTGAATGGCAGAAGTTGGTAGTTCTCAGAAATGAACTTTTCTAGACAAAGCTGTTCCAGGTCTGAGCGCAAGTTTAGGGCTCATGTAGTTCTTGCCTTCCTGGGTCATAAGAGTTGTTGAGGTAATACTTCTAGTCTATCAAAGGGGAGAATCAAAGAACTAGCAGCCGAACAACATTTTCATAAAAATATGGAATTGAGTGTCATTCTGGAAAAATGTGGGTTACAGTGAAAAAGCAATAACTCAAGTATACCAGTCAGAATAACCTAACATTTAAAGTCCCTTCCTTGGGATACTGATAAATTTATTCCTAAGGATGGGTTTGTGTTAATGAGGGAGTTCTCAAACTTTGGACTCCCTTTCCACAAAACATGAATTCTATAAACCATTTTGAAAGTTCTTATTGAACAATGAACATGTCCTAATAATATCACGGTGAGTGAGAAGGTAGACATTAAAGGCCAAATCTTCAGCTGGTGTAAACTGGTGCGTAACACTTCATCACAAAACTTTCTAAACCCATCAGCTTGCAATTGTTCTCTGTCTTCTTTCAGATCCTACCCCAACAAGGTCCTCTGATTCAGTTCTTCTTTTCTTAACACCGCCGAAAGGGAAACAAAAAAAAAGAACATAGTCACTGGATCTCCTGAAATTTCTTGGTAGATAACTAGGCCTTCTCTTTGAACTGGTCTGGACTAATCAAATTGACATAATTTGTGTATTTTGGAATAGTTATTTCTATATTTCTGACATTATTATAGATTAGATCAGAAATGTCATAGTGTGCTATTTACTTCCCACAAATCTGCTCTACAGAAGAGTCAAGAGAGCACAGTTCAGAGTTGGCATTACAAGTCCAAGAATGTCTAATGAATGATCAGAGATCTTTTCTTGATTTAAAGTCATGTTGTAATAAAACATTTCGTTCAGCATTATATCAGCAATTCACACACATGACAGCTTTAGGTATTGCTAGAAATTAACTTACCAGTTATGAATTATTAGGATCAGGCCCTTCTGAAGGGCTAAGCAACTGTTATTGTTTACAGATTAAACTATCTTCTAGAAAAATGTTTGTTTTGTCTAAAAAATACTGCCAATTACACAGTGTCCCTCGGGAACTAGCAGATAGACATGTAGGTGTATCTTAATGTGCTCAGGCCCAAACTTTATACTGTTGGCATTTGATTAACTCCTTGTACAGAGGAAATTAGCACAGCATAACATAAAATAAAACCTAGCCCTTTCAGCCAATATTTCTTTGGTATAGGTATGCTAATAAACGAAGAGTTTACTCAATTCACTGGTAAATATAAGTTAAATCTGAGGTGGCATATTTTATATTCACATCCAAGTAAACAATGCTATAGTGTGTTATGTTAAAAAGCGGGTCCGCATTTATCTGTGTTTTTAAAGCTTCTTTGAACTCTTTGGAAACTAGAATAAGCTCTTGGCTTTCCTGTAGTGCTCACACTCAGGATTTGCTCCATAAGTGTTCAGCAATCCACTTCTCTAGTTGCCTAAAATGTGGAGTCAGGTGATTACCTTTGGTTACCCAGATTTGAAAATTTTGCATTCTTACCTTTATCAGCAGCACTCATGTTTAATGTTTTCTTAAGATACTCTCCTGTGATTTGGAAACACGTCAGTATTTTTTCTTGCATATACTAAGAAACAGTCTCATTTTTAACTCATTTCTATGACATACATAAGTTAATATTGATAAAAAATCCTTGGTAACTGTAGTTCTATAAAGGAAATACCTTAAAATGAAGGAAATTATGAAAACAGTTCTGTACCTGCAATAGCTCAAACTATTAGCTGTAATTGAAGAGACACCGAATATTGTTAACGCTTTGATCCCACTGCTGCTTGTTTACCGTTCCAACTATATTTCCTGATTTTCTTGTTTTTAGGAAAACACAGACTTCCTTTGAAATCAAAGGCCATTTATACAAGTTAGCCATCAAAAGGTATTTAAATACTTCATGAACACTATAAGTACATTGGTAGAAGCAACTCCATAAATGGCATTGGGTTTTTTCCCTAACAATTAAAATTCTTCTCTTCCTCAATTCAGCAATTTAAATTAGTCTCTGCATGTACAGTGACATATTTATTAATTCCAGAATTACATCTAAATTGAACAACAATTAAATTTTCTATACTATTTAGATAATTTAGCCACCAACTTTCCCAGGGAAAACAATGAAAGATCACTACAGATTTTTTGACCCTAAGTATCACTTTTGGTTTCATGTAGCTAAATTACCATAGCTATACTCTCTACAAATTCTAAAGTTTATACACATTTGAATCACCATGACACCTGTCAGACTGGCTGCATTTGAAACTGTAAAACTGAACAGAAAAAAGGCATTTCCCTTATTCATCACTGCATTTTATATCTGTACCAACAGAAGCCAATCTACCTTATGGAATCCAGTATGTGCTTCCATTTTTTGACACAACCTCCCTGGATGCACAGCTTCTCTCTCTGCCTTTGTCACTTACATACATAGTTCTTTACCCCATCCCTCGCCCTATCTGCCTTTGGAGTTTTGCCCCCATTCCTACTTCCAGGAGCCTCCCAAAGTTCACCAGCAGGAGTTTCAGTCTGAGGAAACTGCTAAGGTTCATTAATTTTCAGCATAATACTGGTCTCTCCGCACCTGCAATTCCTGAAAAGGTACATTTGAAACCAAACTCTTAGCTATAACCGCATCATTTTCCACAAACAAATGACACATGATAGACGTCAGCATTGCACATATATCTGTAGGGAATATAACTTACTATAGCTGAGGTCAGCATTAAGGATGGACATTTTTATGAGATTAGGTTAATGGAGATTTTAGTGTGATTAAATTAAATGTGTTCAGTTTTAACTGAGTCAAGTAAAAAAGGAATGATAAACAATTACACTTTCAAAGAAAGAGCTACTGGGAGACAAACAACAAGAGGCATAAAATGTGTCCACTTACAGAATTTGAAGTCATTTGGGACAATGTTCCCTCAATTCCTTTCAGTAGGAGTTGAGCGTGCACATCATCTCTCATGATTTGGTCCTCACAATTTTACTTGTAAATATTTTCAAAAGCCAAAGGTTTTGGAAATGAGGTTTTTTTTCCAATAAAGTTTTTTCTGTCTATCCATAAACTTTGTTTTCTTCAGGACTTCTAATCCCAATCTGAGGGACAGACAAAACCTGCTCTGCCTAAAGAAGGTACACCCAAAAATAAGAGGTAAGTGCAGGACCAGGTGGAGTAAGTCAGAAATGTTGCCTGAGCAATTTTGCTGTGAAGCACAGAGCAAATAATGGCTCCAGGAGTGAAACATCCAAAGGTGACATCACTGCATCAGACAATGCCAGCACTTAGAGTAACATTTCCCCTTTCAGAGCAATTAATTCTGGGAAATATAGGTAGGTAAAGTAGAGAACTAAACATACCTCTTTCTTTACAATGCACTTGGACATCTTTATAGAGAAAGGTCTGAACTAAAACACCAAAACTTTTGATCTAAACTTTGTGGCCTTTGGCCCTAATTCCATGTCCTAAGCAAACAAAATAATTCTTCTCAGAAAATGAGATGTTTATTGCCTGCAACTTTATTAAGCACATTTAAGGCCTGATTTTTCTACATTTACACCAGTGAACATCCACTCACGCAAGTATTCTGACTGCGGGAGTACTACTCACAGAAATGCTCACTGCTATGAGAAAGGGTTGCACAATCTTAGTTCTTAGTGAAAAAGTAACCAATTCAAGAATATATGGAAAGGATTCAGGAAAACATTAAAAACAGCATTTAATAAACTACAGCAACAGTTTAGACTTTGAGAGTCCCCTGCCATACTGCAACTAAATAAACTTCCACCATACAGTGTCATTGCAGGATGACATATGAACTGGTATTTAAATTAAATTTCTGTGGATAGTATTTGTACTATCAAGCATGTCCACTGGCCCAAATGGACAGAAAAGAATAATCTGCAATCAGAAAACCCGTCACAACCGGTAGGATTAGATATCTAGAATGTATGCCTCTATCTTTTTAGTCTGGTGATGGCTATATTAGCATTTTCTTAAAATGGAATGAGAGAGAATGGAAAAGATTTTAAGCACTTGCTTAAATTTGGTCTGGAAGTCAGCTTTCCTTGATCTTATCCAGATGGTCTTCTACATTTCCAGATTGCTGTGTCTGCGATACACTAATGCTTCTGTCTGGATATACATTTTATAATCTGAACTATACAAAATGTAATAAAATGAAATATAAACCAAATCTTTTTTTAAAACAAAGAAGTTAGTCTTCCTTCAAACAGATTATTTTTAAACCAATGAAGACGTTGTTTTCCTGTTCTAAGAACTAATTTGCCTTTCAAGATTCCATTCAAACTACAAGCTTGATGAAGTTTGTTTGTTAATTTGTTTTTTAATTTGCCAATGCATGGAGGAGTCTGGCAGGCTGTTTCAGGCAGTTGTCCCTGGACATTTTTCCTTTGTGTGTCTGTGCTGGGAGAAGGGAATGAACACTGTTATTCTGTGCAATACTTACATCATTTTTATACAAAAACATATAGGGCCAGATTCTTTGATGGTGTAAATCAGTGTGGCATCACTTCAGTCAATGGAGCTTCAGTGATTCATAACAGCTAAAGGTCTGTCCCCAAAAGCTATGAATAAACTAATTTTTACTTTCTTTTTTGTGCGCCTTGTGCAGAGAAAAGAGGAGGAGGAATACATAGCCTGTTTCTAACCCAAATCAGGCTAGAACACAATTGTTGGTAAAAGGTATTTAGCATTGCTGAGTGTATTATAGAAAGGGTAAATGTGATATGCATTTAAACAAACAACTTACATACTGTAATATTGCTTTGCAGTTTCTGGACACCACAGAAGCCCACACCCTAACTTACTATGATTCGAGAAAAGTGACTTTACAACCAGAAATGATATTCTTAAGAAAGGGAAAATGCCAGATGGATGGTGTAAAAGCTTTATGATGCCTATTTTTTAACATAAAGGAAACATTACTCCCTGTGCTAATTATTGTTCAGTGAAGCTGACATCACATACTATGAAAGTATGGGAGAAGATTACTGAAAAGTTATTGTGTTGAATGGTTGAAATTTGGAAGTGTCAGTATGGATTCAGGACAAGATGAAGCATGAACGATGACATGTTTGCATTATGAATGCTCCTGGATAAGTTCAGAGAAAGGAGATAGCAACTGGGCATGGTCTTTGAGAACCTGGAGAAAGTGTATGATCATGTACCAAGAGAACTAGTTTGATGGAGTTTGTGACTGAGAGATGTGCAAGAAGGCTATGTCCATCTTATCCAGGATATATATGATGGAGTGACTACTTTAGTCAAAACTAAATGGGCTACACTACAGAATTTTCAGTACATGTTGGCCTGATTAGGGGGTCAGAATTCAGCCCCTTTTAATTTGCAGTTGTTTTGGGTGCGGTAAGTGAAAATATACAAAGGGAGCTGCCTTGGAACATGCTGTTTGCTGATGACTTAGTAATATGCATAGAAGATTTTGAGACCCTGCAAGCCAGTTTTGAACAATGGTAACAAGTGGGCTGGACTTAGAGTGAACATTGGTAAGTCTGAGGCTATGATAACTGAGGGAGGAGGACTCACCCTAAAGGATATCACAGGCAGAGAACTTAAAAGAGTGAAAGAATTTAAATACCAAGGATCAATGGTTGCTGATGATGGTGCCCTCCTGGCATCATACTAAAGCTGTTTGGTGCAAATGGTGCGAGCTGACCCCAGTTCTCTGTGACAAAAAATGCCAGTAAAGGTAAAAGGTAGAATGTATGTATAAAGCTGTAATTTTACTGTATAGAACAGAAACTTGACCAGTCACAAGAAAGGAAATCAGTGTGCTATTCACGATGGCAATGAAGTTGTTGAGATAGTCAAATGGTTGGACAAGCCATGATGGGAAACAACATGAGGTTGTAAGGGGCCTAATTTGGGTTGCTTCAGTTGAAGACAAGTTGAGAGAGGCTAGGCTAGGCTACATGGGTATAGGCCTAGCTATTGGAGACTGGAGAGCTATACTGGTAGGATGGCTCTTGCAATTACTATGGATGGAAGACAACCAGAGGGGAGGCCAACGACTCGATGCATAGATCAGATATCAACAGACCTTAGAGCAATTGGATAAGGCTGCCTGTGATGGGGTGCACTCAGGATGGGGAAGGGTTAACTCCTCACTGTGGGCTGAGGACACCACACCCCCATGTCCCTTCTGGGCATGCTCGAGATGTAGCACCAGTATAAGTGGGAGCAGCCCAGCTCAGTTGGGGCTAGTTGCTGGAGAGGAAGAATGCATGCTGCAGGCTCCAGCTCAGGAGCTGGAGACACTGAGACTCAAGCAGGTAACCAGGAACCTGAGGATGCCACTCGGAGGTCGCCACTATCAGGGTCCTGAGATGAGAACTGGTGGAACAGGGAGGGGCCAAGTCTCCCCTACCATGGCTGCCCCCCTCTGGGAGGCAGCTCAACCCGATTGACTCCAGCCCCTAAGCCTAACTATCCTGCAGATAAGAGCGAACCTATTAATTCTGGCCACTAGGCCTGACTGCCCTGTGTGGCAGGGTGTTACTATTGACTCTGGCAGCTAGGCCTTACTACCCTGTGAGGCAGGGTGTTGGTATTGGATCTGGCCATTAGGCATCACTGCCCTTTGAGTCCAGGTATTGTTATTGACTTTGGCTACTAGGCCCCATTGCCCTGGGAGTCAGGGTGTTGCTAGTGCTAGACCTTACCGCCCGGGGAGCCAGACTACTGTACCACTTTCAGGAGTCTGATTTGTCTTGTACCTGAAGTTTCACCTCACTTAAAAACTACTTGCTTACAAAAATCAGACATAGAAATATAAAAGTGTCTCAACCACGCTATTACTGAAAAATAGCTTACTTTCTCATTTTGTCTGTATAAAATTTTAATTCGCTAGTGCTTTTTATGTACCTGTTGTAAAATTAGGCAAATATCTAGCTGAGTTGATGTACCCCCTGGAAGACCTCTGTTTACCCCCAGAGGTCCATGTACCCCTGGTTGAGAACCAGTGCTTTGGGGGACACAGAAGTATGTGTCATTGGCAGCCCATGTAATTTAAAGAAACCTTTAAATTGCTCTAAATGATGCTGGAGGACTAGCACAATATTCAGCCAGGGTAGGGACGAAAGAGTACAAAGGGCGCCTTGCACCTCCACGGCTGAACTTTTCTGTATGATTCTCAGTCACAAGTGAAGATCTAACCCATTAGATTTTATAACTCAAAATGTGACCACTTTTTTAAGAACATGGAGAAGCAGTTTAAATACATACAGCAGATGTTCTAGCAATAGAATGATCCGGCAAGTGTTATGGGTAAGAATTGCTAGTGCCTCTTTACTTCCCATCTGACCCTTCCAAGGAAATACCTCTCCTTAATTCCCCACAGTGCTTTGCTCACTAGGACATCATGCTCTGGAAAAGTAAGGGGAATCCCTATATTATAGATAATACACAAAGTTGCTTTTTCAGGCAGGTTTAGATAAATAATATTTATTCCTTCCTGTTTAAAACCAGAAAGGCTTGTCTTAAGATGTTGAGATGTCTCCTTTTCCCCACTAGGTGTCTCCCCTACTCTATCAAAAGTCACAATTTATGGATAGTATCAGAGGGGTAGCCCTGTTAGACTGGATCTGTAAAAGCGGCAAAGAGTCCTGTGGCACCTTATAGACTAAGAGACATATTGGAGCATAAGCTTTCATGGGTGAATACCCACTTCGTTGGATGCATGTAGTGAAAATTTCCAGAGGCAGGTATAAATATGCAAGCAAGAATCAGGCTAAGGATAACGAGGTTAGTTCAATCAGGGAGGATGAGGCCCTCTTCTAGCAGTTGAGGAGGATACTAATGGTTAAAACCTTGTATAGCAATCACAGTTTACAGTATTTTGAGTAAAAAAGCCCTCTGTATCCTCTTATCTAGGCACAGTTACAAAGCAGCATGTAACATTAATATTTTTATCTCGAGCTATGTGCTGCATTCAATATCAGATAAAAACAGTAACCACCAATACAGCTTTTCAGCTTTGTTGGCTTCTGCAATAATACAATGAAACATCTTTCTGCAGGAGTCAATCAGTCCATCTTTCCATTTGTCCTAAATCTCTAATGGAACATGGAGAAAACAGCCTGTTACCATGGAAAGGAGGAAGAGAAACCTCAATTGTGAAACTATTGCTCCTGAAACCTCGTTAAAGAAAAACAGGGGCTCTGGAGGGCTGTCATTTCTCATAGAGAAGGTCATCCCATAAACACAGGGATTCCTTTCTTCTCCAGACAAGCTTTGGTGTAATTCAATCAGCTCCATAGCGAGTGAAAGTCCTGCCCTGCCTGAAGGCAAGCAAATCTCCAAAAATATCCCACTAGCACAATCAGATTCAGTTTCTGCTGGATCTCGATAAAAGTAAAAGTCAAAATCTTGCAAGAGAATCTGCCGACTTTCTCCCTGCAGGATATTGTCATAGTTAGGCACAGCAGAGTTGCTCAAGCTAACAGTGCCTTGGTTTGAGAGAGTGAAGGCTTGTTGCAAGTGAAGAGCACTGTCCTTAAGAAATTCTTGATTATGAAACTTGCTCCCTTCCTTACTCTAGTGTGTCAGAGCCCATTTGCCTGGATCTTAAGAAAGCTTTGTGGTGGGCATGTATTTTGGGCTGGCTTGGGAAGGGGTCAGACATCAAGGGATGTGATGGACAAATGAGGAGATGGAAATTTGTTTCTAAAGTGATTTTGTGGGGTGAATTGGCAGGATGGGGCATGTCTTTGTATATTGGAGTTTTATCTTTGTGCATATCTGAACTTTTTTGTAAGGAGAGTTCCATGTTATGCATAAACACTTTTAAAATATGAATAAATAGTGTAAATAAAGTCTCTTTCTGCAGCCCCTAGTTTCCCCATCTCGGGAAAATAATCCTTATTTAAGTACCTCATACACACATTGGAAGTGTTCCTATTTGTAAACTGCGTTGAAGGTAAGAGAGTATTATTATCCTCCTTCATTGATGGCTATGAATCTGCAGTTCAACTTACATGCCATTCTGTCATCTTTCCCATGTGAGATGGGAATTTCTGGATTCTGTGGGGTAAAACTAGTCATTTTGCCAGAGGTTAGCAAACAACTTAATATCAACATCCACAAAATAATAAGATATACCAGGGGAGTCCTGATGAACTCTAAAAAAGAAAAGGAGTACTTGTGGCACCTTGGAGACTAACAAATTTATTTGAGCATAAGCTTTCGTGAGCTACAGCTCACTTCATCAGATGCATCCGATGAAGTAAGGTGTAGCTCACGAAAGCTTATGCTCAAATAAATCTGTTAGTCTCTAAGGTGCCACAAGTACTCCTTTTCTTTTTTGTGAATACAGACTAACACGGCTGCTACTCTGAAACCTGATGAACACTATGATCTGCCTCTCTGATTTTACAAATCAACCCAATGGTGGAAAAGCAGTGTGTCCTAGTAACATTCTAGGAGTCAGGACTCTCAGGTTCTATTCTCAACTATACCAGTGAATCATCATGTGACCTAAGGAAAGTCATATAGGACTAAATTCTCAAGGGCAGCTTCTAATTTAGGGTACATCAATATTTGAGGGCCCAATGTTAAACACCTAGAACCTTATATTTATAGGTCATGAGCACTCATACTTAAAACTATTAGGAAGCAAAACATGGTTAGCCACACGCTTCAAAGTTAAGTTTGGAATGAAAACTAGTGAGACATGCTGATCTGCACTGTACCTGTACAGATGAAACTTGATAGTCCTCCATAGATGACATCATCATTGTCTGGTAATATAAATGGACACCTTGTCTGAACCTCCAAACAGTATTGCTTGCAAGGAATTCTGTTGCTGCAGTGAAACTGTGTGACTTCAAAATACTGGGAACAGAGCCAGGCTTTGTAGACAGTCTGGAAAAAGAGAAGAATCAGAAGTATAGAGGGCTGACTATAGCACTGTCATTATCAGAAGCACATAGTGTACTGCACACCTACGCTGATGCTGGTTCTTAAAGCAAATTTTAAGAGAATATCACCCGAGTAAAACAAACCCATAACATATCACTACCTTCCCACTTCTGTAAAGAAATCCCCAACCAAGCCATCTAAAATGACTGATTTAAAAACATAAAACATTACTCAATCATGATTGGATTAATATAATTCTGTAATCACAGTTGTGTAGAGATGTACCAGTCTGATGCACCTTTAAATTATACAAATGTCTTGTACTTTACAGATAAACTGTGGTTCTAAAAAATTTAGAAATAATTCGGAAAAAGGCACAGGAACTAAACACCAAAAGGAATTTCAAAGAGATTTATTTATTAAATACACTCTGGCCTATTTGCTCTTCGTAATTTTACCAAATAGGGAAAACCCTTCAGGTCACAGTAGATGGTGCTGTTTCCCTCAATTAAACTCTAATGCAGTCTGCAGGATTAAGGAGCACATTAGAGTGCCTGAACATCAACAGCCACAGACTAGGGGATAAAGTCAGGGAGAACATTTACATGTGATTCAGATCCAACCCATTAAAGAATCCATCACCTGAAGCAGTAAAGCAATCCAGCCAAATAATTTATTTTAAAGCAAATTGATTTTGTTTGGTTTAGTCTTGTGGAAGGTATTTTCTTAAGACACTCTATCATTCATAATGGTAACTTGAGCCTACTAGGTATACAACTGCTTCATACATGTGACCATTCAGGAAATGCAAGAGTTACATTTGCTGACTATCAAGTAGCCATTGTAGGAAAACACCTACAGACTGAGTCCTAAAACAAATTTCCTGGTTTCCCAATATATAATTTATTTTTATTTTTAAAACACATTATTTACTGGCTAAGATTATTCTCTAGTTTGCTGGATAATGAAAATTTGCATTCTGTCTTCACTCAAAAATATCTGAAAGATTTAGTAACTACATTTCTTTTATCAAAGGCTGAAAAGCAATATAGTTTAACGGATTATTTCTCCTCTTTCTACACATGTTTTTAATTTAAAAAAAGGAAAACAGAGATTATAAAGTTTAAACACTGAAAATTCAATAGTTGATACTTCAAAGGACTAATTTGCTAGAGAGTTTGGTTCAATGTAGGCATGTTTCATCTTATCAGTTATAGTTTTTATTAGTGTCAGTAAAATTTTAAATTCTATAATTATTTTCAAGGTGGTAGTTCCAGAACCACAAAGCTATTATTTTTAGAATATTTGCAATGGCAGCAGATCTGGCAAGGTTTTTACATGACAACTGAAAATAGCGTCACTAATCTGTGGTTTATGTTAACCCCTTTGTAGTAGCTTTTAGCTATTATATTGTGAAGAAAATATATTTTCATTACAAATTCACTTGTAACTGCTTACATGGAGTATATTCACAATAAATGATTATCATGGCAGCAGTCCAGATGATATATGTATTCTTTGTTCTCAAATAAAATTTGAAATTACAACTGATTCTGTATGCAATATTGTTGTAGCCATGTTAGTCCCAGGATATTAGAGAACAAGGTGGGTGAGGTAATATCTTATACTGGACCAAATTCTGGTGGTGAGAGAGACAAGCTTTAGAGTTTATACAGAACTGTTCAGTCCTAAAGAGCAGCTCTGTGTAAACTTGAAACGTGTCTCTCTCACCAACAGAAGTTAGTCCAATAATTTTGACCAGTCAATCACCTCCCTATGTCTCAGTTTACCTATCTGTAATGTACGCTGTATTTCACAGAGGCTGACACTTACTATTTATAAACTGCAAACAATCCAAAAATGAAAGATGCTATGTGAATTATCTACAAAAATCGATATTGGTTTATGAATGTCAATTATGCAGTATAGAAAAAAACAGATAAACTGGTGTATACATTTAAGTGGGACAGGATGTGAACATTATTCAGGAGTAGGGTTGGTTGGGAACATTTTGATTGAAATGTTTTTTCCATTAGAAAAATGTTGATTCATCGAAACTGAAATTTGGTTTCAATGAAAATTTAATTGGTAAGGTTTTTGAGATCCAGGATGGAATTTCTCGTGAAAACCAACTAATCAGAATAGCCAGTAGACTAGTGAGTCTAGGTCACTCCCTAGGGTGTGGAACACCCAAGTTCAATTCGCTACTCTGAATTAGATAGAGCAAGAACATGAACCTGAGTGGTTTAACCACTTGGCTTTGGAGTCAGTCTCTCCTTATCTTTCTCAAGGAACATTTATTTATATGTACAAAGTGGAACAGCTCTAACAGGAGAGATTGACAGACAGTGCCTTTGTAGCTCAGTGTTTATGGCACTCAACTGAGATGTGGGATTTATTTGAAATACTATATTTCTATACTGTGTAAACTCTGTTAGTAGGTGTTTGGTATATGTAAACAGAGCCAATTGTTGTCACACTGATATCACATAATACCAGCTACCAGTTTAGATACTTACTGAACTGGACTAACTGCCTTTGGTTCTGTAGAACCAGGTTCTATAGACAACCTGCGTGAGCCTGCACATGTTCACTAATCATCTTATCTGAATCCAACAACTTTTACCTTAAAATTTATGGACATTAGCAAACTTGTGAACGCTCACAAGAAGTATCCTCTACTTGCATAATCAAAACTTGCTATGTAATATAATTTATTTTGCATACCAGCTTTCATAAAAAATCATCACAGGTGACTTCCCCAGCTGATTATAGTCTGTAAAACAGGCTACAAATAGAAGTCATTCCAGGCCAAAGGGGGCTGTGGGAAGTGGCAGCCAGAACATCTCTTGGCCCACACTGCAGTCCCCATTGGCCTGGAATGGCAAACCGTGGCCAGTGGGAGCGGCAATAGTCTGAACCTGCAGACGCTGCAGGTAAACAAACCCTCCCAGCCCGTCAGCAGATTTCCCTGACAGGCCGTGCGGCAAAGGTTGCCAATCCCTGGACTAGGATGTTTGGGGCACATGTGCAGGTCAAATGGATACTGCTTCCAAAAATCTCCAATCAAAGGTGCATGGGGTTCATGTGCACCTGAAGTGAAGCACCCCTACAGACACTACTCAAAAAAACAGGTTTCAGAGTAGCAGCCGTGTTAGTCTGTATTCGCAAAAAGAAAAGGACTACTTGTGGCACCTTAGAGACTAACAAATTTATTAGAGCATAAGCTTTCGTGAGCTACAGCTCACTTCATCGGATGCATTTGGTGGAAAAAACCACCACATTTTTTCCACCAAATGCATCCGATGAAATGAGCTGTAGCTCACGAAAGCTTATGCTCTAATAAATTTGTTAGTCTCTAAGGTGCCACAAGTACTCCTTTTCTTTTTGCGAATACAGACTAACACGGCTGCTACTCTGAAACCTGTGATTATGCAAGGCACTGAATTTAGCCGTATAGAGTATGGTTTTTTCCACCAAATGCATCCGATGAAGTGAGCTGTAGCTCACGAAAGCTTATGCTCTAATACATTTGTTAGTCTCTAAGGTGCCACAAGTACTCCTTTTCTTTTTGCGAATACAGACTAACACGGCTGCTACTCTGAAACCTGTGATTATGCAAGGCACTGAATTTAGCTGTATAGAGTGTTTTTTCCACTAAATGCATCCGATGAAGTGAGCTGTAGCTCACGAAAGCTTATGCTCTAATAAATTTGTTAGTCTCTAAGGTGCCACAAGTACTCCTTTTCTTTTTACTCAAAAAAAGAACCTGTGTTTGTGGAACTGAAGTATGTGTGGTATTTATGCAACATACAGGTTTGTTAGAACTTGCCCTCAGCCTGTACAGTTCCACATCCCTGTCAGCTTGCCTCCAAGAAGCTCAAATTCTGTCTGGCTTTCAGATTGTTAGGAATCCTGTCCTATCTGCTGAGATGCCCCAAATCTTTGGCGTTCACAGATTGTTCCCATAGGTTTCTGCTGTTATATAAGAAGTTACATATAAACCCATCAATGATAATGCATACCCAGCATATAAGTCAACATACATGTTGCAACTATGTAATTATAGGCAGCTATTAGTCTTTATTTTTAGCACTTCAGTGGCTAAGCCAAAGATTTATAGTCACAGTAGATGTTCCCCTTAGTTTTATTGCATACAATAAAAGGTATTTAAAATTATAAATGTTATTGCTAACATTTTTCCACAGAATTTTTTTGAGATATGGGATGAATACTGTATGTGTGGGGCTGTAATTGTGTTATATAAGTATTAGATTGCTGTAGAAAATGCACCAGGCTCCATATATTTTCATGTACAGTAAATGAAACACCAATTTAGTTCATTCATAGCACAAAGATAAATTATTCGTGACCATCATTTTGGGGAGGATTTTCTTTTTCATTCTCTCTCACTCTCTCTCTGCCTCACCCCTCCCCCCACCTCAAGTGGGCATTGCTTCTACCTTTACATTACCCTGTTTTTTTCCATTTTCCAATTTAACATTTATTCAAACTGTCTGGTATTACTTGCTATGGTGAATTGGTCTTCAGCTGTCTGTGAGAAAGTAAAAGGGGGGATTCCATATTTTCCTGGGAAAAAAAGCATATTGCCTTTTTCTAAAAAAAACTTCTATTTCTATATTTTCTCCATTGTTTTCCAAGTCGATACTTTGTTAATTTACTTACAACCAAGGGAAAAATACAGAATATGAATAACTCAAGCATCCAACAAACACACATGTGCACAAACATGCCTGCACACACACATGCACACACACACTCAATACACATGTTAAAACAACTAAGCAACCCCACTTGTAAGATAAAAGAGGAGCTTAACTGGAATCTTGGGGAGGGTGAGCCCTTACAGTGCCTTCATCAAATTATCACATCATTGACAAAGGGCATGGGAGTTCTGTGGACATCAGATAAGACAGAAAGCTCTTTCTCGGCATATGCTGGCTCAGTCACTGTCAAAAAAAGGACACAGCTATTTCTTCCCAAGTAGATATTTTTGCTCCAAAGCAAAACAAAGTCAAAAGAAAACAGCATCTAAAATGATGGCTCTTTATACAAGCTGTCCCATATCTGCCACTGTCTTTCTGTATGATGCTGGGCAAAACACTAGGGACCCAAACCAGCAAAGCAGTTAAGGTGGGTTTTTCAAAAGCAACTAAAGGAATTAGATGCATCGCTCCAATTGACATGTTTGTACAGCCCACCTTTAAGCACCCACTTAACAAGTGGGACTACTATTCAACTATGCTTATCCATATACATTATATGCATATATATGTGTGTGTGTGTATAGATGTCTGCATTCCTCTGAACTCAACTTGGGATAAATAATTTAGCATTATGAATGACAGCTGGTATCTGGTACTCTACACATATACATAGCTGTCAGAATACAAGAGCCAGTGAAAAAGTTCAATTCTGTGAAAAACACTTCTTTCGGAATCTCTTCATTCTTCTCTGGCATATTTTCCTTTTCTCTCCTCCACCATTCCTCTTCTTTTCTTTGTTTAAACAGAATGACACTGCTGTTTTTGGACAGGCTCCAATACATACAAGTGATTTCTGATTTACTAGTGAGCTAGCCCATTACTACGGCCCTACTTGAATTGCAGGATGATTGTCAAAAAATTGCAACTGAGTTGCGGACAAGCCATGGAAAATTGCAGAAAAGTAATAACGGACCAAATTATTTGTGGTAACAAAGTCCATTATTACTCTTCTGAGATTTTCTGCTGTCGGTCTCCCAGAGCTGAGGGTGGGGGCTTCCATGGTTGGCAGCCCAGGACTAAGAGTAGGGACCAAGGGCTGACAGGGGGAACACAGGTCTGGGGCTGATAGCAGCTACCCAGGGCTGACAGCGGGGGCTCCCACTCTCAGCTCCTGAGTGGCTGGGGCTCCAACTGTCAACCCCACACATGGGGAAGAAGGGGTCTCCTCTGTTAAAATGTCAATTGAAGCCTAATATTGAGGAATTTACTAATTCCACAATATCGCAAGTTAAGTAGGGCCTTACTCATTACCATACTGCACAATGCAAGGGCAAATATACATTCACTCAGATTCTAAACATACTGACACATTCTAGCTTTCCCACTCTTCATTACACTCCCTGATCTCTTACAAACCCTTTTCTTACATTGGCATTTCAGAAGAGAAGTAGGTATGTCAAAGTGTCAGGGCCAGAGAGAATCCTCAAGATTTCACACTGAGTATAGGTCTCTAGTGAAAAATTGTTGGCTCTCCAAAATCTGACATACTCTCTAAGGGTTCACTTCAATGAAACTTATATTTCATGGAAACCAAGGTAAGGCTGTGGAAGCTGTAGAAAATCCATTTTTATGGCTTTCACAGTACAGAAGCCTGACATTTCTTTTTTAAATGAAATGGACCTTTAAACAAGGAAAGGATATATAAACTATACTGAATGTTATAAGAACACGTTAACTATGAAGAGACTCTAGTGAAACCAGGCATGCAAATCTTAGAGATTTGTACATTACACCAAAACCTCATGAGATAAAAACACAGTGTTTATAATATGTAGTTTGTGTGTATTTTATGAGTTAATCTCAGTAATTAAATATAGCCTTTTGGACATTTTTGCTATTACGTCATTGCTGTGAACTATGTTTGTTTGGGTTGCGAGTTTTGTAACTTTGTTGTGTGTGTGTGTACGCATGTGAGTAATATATATTATATACACACACCACAGAGACACAGACAATATACCAAGATATACAGGCACAAATGAAAATATGTGCTATACACCCGTATGGAACAGAGTCAGTGCATTTGTCAGATTGACTTTACTAAAAATGTTAGCCTACATGTTCCAATTTAGGTAATTACATTCTTTCTATTGAAAAGTGATCATCATAATAATCTTTACTATTGCTCCTTGCAAATAACAAATATTTGTATGGTATAAATATATTATCCGTTAGGCAGATGATAAAGCTGTTTAGTTATTCACCATTTGGTATTCATTATATTCCTGTTAAAAAAGGTTCAGTCAGAGGTCAGGAAGTGGAAAAAATACTTTGCGATGTTGGTGACTAATCACGTGTCACAAGTAGCTAATGATAGTGATTAAAGAAATTATTAATTGACAAACCAGAGGCTGAAATTTGTTTGCTTGTCAAATCATTACAAATAGCAAGTGGATTTGGAAAAAAAAACCTGTTTGTGAACAATTTGTGAACAGCAAAAAGGAGACTAACTTCTCAACTCATATTATTGACAAGGAATAATTCAAACATCTATATTCAGGATATAAAACCAGCCCCACTAAATGAGAGGCAGAGAGCTCACAGGCAGCTGTAGAACTGGGTGAGCATTCATCTCCTTCTCCTGGGGGAGAGTCTGACCAGCTGGCTGACTCCTCTTAGGCAATTCTATGACCTGTGTTGTGCAGGAGGTGCTCATAATGGTTCCCTCTGACCTTACAATATGTGCATCTAAGAGACATCAGGGATGCTGGCTGGATTATCTACCCAAAGCAACACACGTGGAAGCTTACTAATTCCTATCCACAGTGGGTGCAAAGGAACCAGGTGACTTTTGAAAGTCATCAGGCAGAGGAGGTCACCATGTTGGATGGTCACAGAGTTGCTCTTCACATTGGCTGTCCTCTGGAAGGTGTCCACATTAAATGTCAGTGATGTTGTCCATTGCCCAACAGCATATGGTATAGTATGACTGGTAGGATAGTGGCATAAAACTAACTTTGCACCATGTGACCAATATTCAACCTATCAGATTGTCAAAATTATAAGTGGCAAATAGTTAAATTATATATGCATATATACCCACCATATCTCTCTCTGACACACACACTCTAAATAATCTGCCTTCTGCCAAAACAGATTTAGCATGTAGACTGAATCATCTGAGTCACGCTGAAATGCATCAGCAGAGTAGAATGGAAAAGCCCTAGAGTGTCTAATCAGTTTTATTCTCTACTGATGTCAATGCTTCATCATCATTTTCAAGATATGAATCTTTTCTTTCCCCTCCACCGTTGCTTACACCACAACACTAGAGATTCTGTGCAATATTTAAAAAAAAAGTGAATAAGTGCTCAAATATTTTGACTTTCTTCATTATCAATATTCTAATGTTAGCAGCTGGATTATCAAAATAACAATCAAAACTCAGTTCCTGAAGCCTTCTAAAGGGTTTATACTGCAGCTGTGAAAAAAAGCTCCCTGAAAACCATTACTCATGTCAGCAAACTTTCAGAGTTGACACACTCCTGCCCACTGAACTTCCCGCACACCAATTCCTCAGAATGGAGTCTAACTCTCAAACAAAGCACATTATAATGTATTTTCATCAACTGATAGAGTGGTGAGAGGCCTGTGTTGGCTTTACAGATGCCATGTCCATGGACATTATACACCATTTCAGATAAAGAAAAGGAGTACTTGTGGCACCTTAGAGACTAACAAATTTATTAGAGCATAAGCTTTCGTGAGCTTCAGCTCACTTCATCGGATGCATCCGATTGAAGTGAGCTGTAGCTCACGAAAGCTTATGCTCTAATAAATTTGTTAGTCTCTAAGGTGCCACAAGTACTCCTTTTCTTTTTGCGAATACAGACTAACACGGCTGCTACTCTGAAACCTGTCATTTCAGATAAGTATATCCTACTAATTGAGATAAGTACCTACTAACTGAGATAAGTGGGGAACAGTGTGTTATGATTCCAGTGTCACCAGTAACAAAGATTGCAATTATTTAGGGCTTGATTCTGCCACCTTAGTTAACATTGAGCAGTGCCTTAATTTGTGACTAGTCCCAATGGTTTCTCTGAGACTGCTGGTGGAACAAATTACTGCTCAGATTAAGTATGAATGGCAGAATTAGACCCATAGAAAACACAAAAAATACTTTTAAAAATTCCTTTTTATTGCAAACTGATAGTATCACAGTGCAAATATGTATGCATTGTTCTATCTCTTTATTATGGCCCCGATGCAGCAAGATACCTCAGTATTGTTCAATGGGTTCATTAATTTACTTAAAATTAGGCACATATTTAATTAAGTACCTTGCTAATTTGCTGGCTGGCCTTTCCTGAATTTGCGGGGGCCTACATGCATTATTCTGGTACATTAGTGAGGAAAATGCACCATGAGAGTAGACATACTTAAATATTAACAAAACCTGTCCATTCTAAATGGATTCTAATGCTCATTTTATACTGTACAAACTTGTACTATCTTGATATTTGTTTTTAGCACAGCAAATACAAAAACATTCATAGAATCATAGAATCATAGAATATCAGGGTTGGAAGGGACCCCAGAAGGTCATCTAGTCCAACCCCCTGCTCAAAGCAGGACCAAGTCCCAGTTAAATCATCCCAGCCAGGGCTTTGTCAAGCCTGACCTTAAAAACCTCTAAGGAAGGAGATTCTACCACCTCCCTAGGTAACGCATTCCAGTGTTTCACCACCCTCTTAGTGAAAAAGTTTTTCCTAATATCCAATCTAAACCTCCCCCATTGCAACTTGAGACCATTACTCCTCGTTCTGTCATCTGCTACCATTGAGAACAGTCTAGAGCCATCCTCTTTGAAACCCCCTTTCAGGTAGTTGAAAGCAGCTATCAAATCCCCCCTCATTCTTCTCTTCTGCAGACTAAACAATCCCAGCTCCCTCAGCCTCTCCTCATAAGTCATGTGCTCTAGACCCCTAATCATTTTCGTTGCCCTTCATTGTACTCTTTCCAATTTATCCACATCCTTCCTGTAGTGTGGGGCCCAAAACTGGACACAGTACTCCAGATGAGGCCTCACCAGTGTCGAATAGAGGGGAACGATCACGTCCCTCGATCTGCTCGCTATGCCCCTACTTATACATCCCAAAATGCCATTGGCCTTCTTGGCAACAAGGGCACACTGCTGACTCATATCCAGGGCATATTCATTCATGAAGGGCAATAGAATGTGAGTTGCATTTATCATCTGAAATGTCCAAAATATAGATTTTTTTGTTAGTTTGTAAGTGTTTTATTAGATGATCATTTGCTCTACCTCTAGCTAATAGGCATTTGTTCAGGCATGTGTGCCTCAGTTAATAGTATTTGCTGGAGTACTGACCCAAACTTATATTTAAACCATTTTCTAAATATCTACTTTGGCTGAATTTCCTTTACCCAATTTTTAGTAGTCTGTGTCAGCTATAATCATTCCAAACATTTGGACTGAGTTACCAGTCCCCTAACTGGTAATTGAGATTATAGTTCTCCAAAGTAAGATGTTGCTGAATATGCCAATGATTGACTCAGCCTTGATGAATGCCAGCAAATTACTTGTTGTGAGAGCTTTTTAAGCATTTATTTGCCAGATAAATCCAAAAGCCCAAACCTGAAGTCCTTATTCATGAAAATCACCCATTGATTTCAGGACTGGGCCCAATGTTGGCATCATGAGGATACACAGTTGAAAGAAAAATCTATGACCGCATGTGACTGGATCTTAATATAATTATTGATTTCAAGGCAAAGCTGCAGTAGCTCAAGCATCCTCTTTGTTTAGCATCTAATAAAGGCCCAAAAGACTACGATCACATGGGAGGCATGGTGTATGAGTTTTTCTTTTAAAATATGCATAACATTTTATTTCAATTTGATTTGAAAATAGATTAAATTTTAAAACAAGGCTGAGATTTGTTTTCTAATATAGTCTCTACTTTAGTTTCAACTCAGGTATTACATAATTAGCCTTCTCTTAACAAGACACAAATACAAAGAATAAAAAGCTGCCATGCTCATCTCTTTGTTGTTGGTCTGAGAAAGACACCTACAAAATGTAGAAGTGACAGTTACTCTTACAAATATATTTCTTTGAAGATAGGTAAATTACCACAGTAGAGATTTCAGAGTAGCAGCCGTGTTAGTCTGTATTCGCAAAAAGAAAAGGAGTACTTGTGGCACCTTAGAGACTAACAAATTTATTAGAGCATAAGCTTTCATGAGCTACAGCTCACTTCATCGGATGCATTTGGTGGAAAAAACAGAGGAGAGATTTATATACACACACACAGAGAACATGAAACAATGGGTTTACCATACACACTGTAAGGAGAGTGATCACTTAAGATAAGCCATCACCAGCAGCAGGGGGGGGGAAAGGAGGAAAACCTTTCATGGTGACAAGCAAGGTAGGCTAATTCCAGCAGTTAACAAGAATATCAGAGGAACAGTGGGGGGTGGGGTGGGAGGGAGAAATGGATTATCCTCCCCCCCACCCCCCCCCCCCCCCCCCGCTGCTGGTGATGGCTTATCTTAAGTGATCACTCTCCTTACAGTGTGTATGATAAACCCATTGTTTCATGTTCTCTGTGTGTGTGTATATAAATCTCTCCTCTGTTTTTTCCACCAAATGCATCCGATGAAGAGAGCTGTAGCTCACGAAAGCTTATGCTCTAATAAATTTGTTAGTCTCTAAGGTGCCACAAGTACTCCTTTTCTTTTTGCGAATACAGACTAACACGGCTGCTACTCTGAAACCTGAGAAAAATCTGAAGTGTTCATTGCATGGAATCCTAACTGCCCAATTAAATTAAGTTTCTTAAGAGCTCCTAAGTTCCACAGGAGAGAGGCTCCATACCCTCTTGAGGCAGAGCTTTTGTGGTGTGGATAAGAACTGCTTTGCCAGAGCCATCTATTATTTAAAAACGGAAAGTAGGTAAGTGGTGTTGTCAAGGGCTATATACATGTATATATTAAGGATGGTGTCTGGTTTATAGTGCTTTGAGATTCTTGTTTCTTTTGGAACTGTCACTCCTTATCAGAAGAGTTTTTCAACTTGTATTGAATTTTCAGCTTGCTCACTCAGACTTAAGAATTCTCTGTTTAAAACCAAGCAAACGACTGAAAATTCATTAAATAAACTGACGGAAATTCAAGATAAAGAGTTGAAGCACTCTGAGGAAATAATATATGGCATTGAAGACAAGTCAAACCCTTCACAACCTGAAAATTACTCAGAAAAGGAAAGACTCACAATAATGGCAAGAGTCTGGGATAGTTTACATACTATGCAAGCTGCCAGCTGTGTTACCTGACTGATTTAAAATGCTTTTATTTTAGCCACAGTCACAAACATGTTCTAACCAGAATTTGTCAGTTGTACTGCAAACTGTCCTGAGAACTATTAGACTAACCTCACGTTT
Source organism: Dermochelys coriacea (assembly GCF_009764565.3). Classification (NCBI taxonomy): domain Eukaryota; kingdom Metazoa; phylum Chordata; order Testudines; family Dermochelyidae; genus Dermochelys; species Dermochelys coriacea. The sequence goes on from NC_050068.2 coordinate 105,635,589, forward strand.
TTATCCTCACTCAAACTTGAGCCCAGTGAACAAGGCTTGAAGGGCCACTGCACTAAACTACACTACCAGTCAACATGTCTCAGGGAGTTATGCTATTTTTTATTTTGATACACGTTCTTCATAAGGGACTTGATTAATGTGGGCCAGGAGGGGCCAATTAATCTTAGATGCTGCACGTGGAAGGGAACCAGGCATTGATAAGGCCTAATGGCAAATGAAGCCCAGCTGGGGGAGGAGCTGGGCTAGCATTATAAAGCCAAGAGGTGGGAGCAGGAAAGGGCTGTAGAGAGGAATTCTGCAGTTGTTTGCCAGAGGGAAAGGGAGTTACCTAGAGATAAGGAGGAGAGTAAGCCCTGGGCTCTTGCCCTGAACTGGGAAGTCTGACAAGAGGCCAAGAAGGGTGAAATGGCCATGGAGAGCAGAAGAATCTAAGGAGATAGAGAGGTGGGGTAGGAAGAAGCCCAGGGAAACTGCTATAGGTCTGGAGACTGAGCAGACCTACATTGCTCATCACAGGGTTTCTGGGCTGGAACCTGGAGTAGCTGGCAGGCCTGGGTTCCCCTACTAGCCTCCGGGAAAGTGGAACTGGACCTAGAATTAGAACAGAAGACAGCCTGAGACAACATTTGAATAGCTTGTCCAGTGGAACTTTGTTATCCCAGAAGTTGGGGTGGGGGCAGCAAGGGGGAGGGATAGCTCAGTGGTTTGAGCATTGGCCTACTAAACCCACGGTTGGGAGTTCAATCCTTGAGGGGGCCATTTAGGGATCTGGAGCAAAAACTGGGCATTAGCCCTGCTTTGAGCAGGGGGTTGGACTAGATGACCTCCTGAGGTCCCTTCCAACCCTGATATTCTATGACTATATAGTGACATGGCTGGGGGCTGAGTCAAGAAGAGGGAGCACCCTGAGTCACCGGAGAGAGGGAGAGAGACCATAGCATGAGCAACTGGGGGAAGAGGGTTGATTTTGATGGTGCAAGAGCTAATTCCCTGGAGTGGAACCCTTTTCCAGGCCTGCACATACGTATGTAGCTGCCCCAACTCCAATGGGAGATATGTATGCACCACAAAGATTAATATTTGATTCTAAAGCATTATTCACCATATATTTTTTTCATAGACCCAATTAAAAACAATACTTTAATTCTGGTCACTTGTGCAAAATGTCTAGTGCAGTTCTTCTGGGATCACTAGCTTACATTATTTCAGGCAGAGCACCATAAAGTCAGATCCTATGTGCCAGATCATCACCTCAGGTCAAAGGGCTCTTAGCACAGCTGAGAAGGAAGCATACAAAGATGCCCCTTGAGCTCCATTCACCCTGTGGCTGTTCTATGCTGGGCTAGTTTCTCTGAGACAAGCTAGAACATCCTGAAGGAGCTCTAACAGCAGCTGGGGATGACTACCAACAGGGGAGCAATAGCTATGCCCCTTTCCTGCATCCACACCTTCTAAGCTGGTAGCTACTTGTGTAGAAATTGCTGCATTAGTATCCCTTGGAAGCTTCAGCTGCCAAGTTTAGGGCTGTTTTGACCAGAGGAGCAGTGTAAAGTGAGTGGAGTATGGTCCAGGGAGAGAGACTATATGTTTGAAACTCTGCTCATTATTCAAAAGAGATCAATCTGAGCCCACGATGTACAGTGCAGTATTCACAAACCATCATCCTCCCAGACACTTTAGAAAGTCCATGTTGGGTTTTTTAGTGTTCTGTTTCCTTTTATTAATCTCACCCCAATATCCTTTGAGAAATCCCATGAAAGCTAATGTATTCAATATAACCAGGTATATGAAAAACATTCTGCCTGTGAAGCTTATACCTCAGCAGTAAGCTCTTAGTTCTTACGCTATCTTTGAACTTTTTCTTTCATATGTTACCTCTCCAAATCCTTGGTTTTCCTCAGGGAGAATTTAAGATGTATTTTTGTTGTATCATTTTCACATTGTATTTTGCTCCTGTGTAAGAGCAATAATATAAGCAACTAGCAAAAACTATACCATACACTCAGAAAGAGAATTAATGTAAATGTAGAATACAGTCTTTATCAAGTAGATTCTCAAACCAAAAAAGGCCGTATCTGGAGTAGAGAATATCATCAGGTCTTGTAGTTGATGCCCCAAATTTAGGGTTTATTTTAAGTTTTGCAAAACCTATAGAAATGTTCCAGTTTTGGGAGTATTTTTAAATGTCCAGTTAAAATATGTTTTTATTTAAGCATTCCCTTAGTAGTGTTTGCAACCCAAACATAGTGCCAGTTCTTAAGAACCAGGAAGTGTAATAGTCTATAATCAGATCCATCTAATTTCCATCTGCAAGATGAGGGAAGTGAAAACATAAACAGTATAAATAGAGACAAATTAAATGAGATAGCTACACTTCTAAAGTTTTAGCTACCTAAGGTCTGATCATGTACTCCCCATGCATCTGAAACTCCTTCTGATCTTTATACCACTAATCTCCTTCTATGGGAGTAATGAGCATATGAATATAAAGGCAAAAATCCCATTTATTTAAATGGGGCCATAATTTCACCCAAGGAATTAGACCGGTAGACTCAAGATCATTTCTGTAAGGTGTAACCATAACTAAATATTTTTAAAATGGGATTCTTAAACGGAGAATATCCCATTAAGATGCCCACGTAAACAAGCAGACTTTGAATAATTAAGAGAAAACTCGGACATGAAGTCAGACTAGTTCAGGTAGATTCAATTTTTATCTTTTTGTAATTGGAAGCATACATCTACATTCATTTCAGATGCAATATATGGAAGGCTGTTTTTGCAGGAGTGGGCTTTAATTTATTCCCACCGTATGTTTTCAGTGGGCCAAATTCGATCCTGGTGTAATTCCACTGAAGTCTGGGGCATTCCTCCCAGGAAGAATTTGATCCTTGATTTTATTACAGCTACATAATTGTGCAGTTAAGAAAACAGCTACTAAGCAGTTAAATACAGGGAGCCTGCTTTTCCATTTCCCTGCCCCTTGTGTATTCCTTTATCATAATGCAAAGTGTGCAGGAAATTCTACTGCTCTGATTTGGCAGCATTCACACCAACTTCAGACTCCTTTTGCACACAAGTCAATGACTACACAGAGCACTGGGCAGAAGATAACTAAACCTAGGCAGATTTTAGATGACAAGATTGGCACCAGGACCCAGTTCTGCATCTGAGAGCGTGCAGATAAATTTGAATTGGTTTCTGCACTGGTGAAGCAGTCGGTCCACAAGCTCGGAAGGGGAGGATCAGAGCCAAGGTAGTGTGCTGTGCAAACCAACAAACAATTGAAAACATTAACTTTCAGGCTCTCTTTGAAATTAATTACTTTGGTAGTGTAGCTCTGATATGCCATATAAAAACTTCTCTTTTACATACATGGGTGTTTGTTTTGTCCTTTTCTGTTTTGTGTTGGTCTTTGCAGTGGTCTAACATGTTTGCATGTCTGGATGCACAGTAATATGGAGAAGGGAAAAAAATAAGTGAACAAGCCTTTGATCATTTTCATCATTACTGTAGCACTATTGGAGCAGACATACAGGAGCTGAGCATCTGACAGACTCCATTTGAAGACACGCCTATTTTCAGAGTTACTGAACACATTTTGCAAATGAAGTAACTCCTTTAAATACATTGCGTTTATGACACTTTTCATCTTCAAAGTGCTTAAAAATATTGGGGCCAATCCGGCACTCCTCACTTCAGCAAAACCTCTGCTGATTTTCATGATCCTCTGGAGGCTAGTTGCGGTGGATACTAAAAACAATACAAGGCAGGTGATGTAAGGCATCATTTTCTTGTGTTAAAATAGTCTCTTTTATTCTGTTCTATGCTTATTCTTGCATTTCTGTGTGAGCAGCCTCATTGGTTGTCATGGGTCTACTCCTGTAGTAAGTCTTTAATTGACATAAGTATAAAAGCCAGAAGTAGTCCCTGTTTTTCCTTTTGATCGTTACATCACTTATATTAAAATATGAACAATAATATGTTGCTCTATGGTTTAGACTGTTAGCTGTAATATCCGCTTTTTGGGAAATGGATTCTAACTAGAGAATATGAAGACATAATGTGGGACAGGATCCTCAAAGGTATTTAGGCACCTAACTCCCACTGACTTCAATGGCAATAAGGAGTCTAACTACCTTTGAAGCTCAGGGCCGTAATGTACAGTGCTTGCCACTAAAACCCTTCTTGTTTTGTTTTATCTAATTGTATAACTTTTCCTCATTATCTCCAGTATTCGCTATACTTCCCTATACATGTGAAAACAGCAGACACTGAGGTCACTTTTTACGGGCTAAAATATGTATTTAGGCACATTCCATAATAAGAAGCAGAGCAGAGCTATGCCACCCTAAGGATAGCTTTAGGAGACACGTGGCCCTAATGCCTCCCACAGCTCCCTGATTGTCCAGGAGCAGGGTTCAATCATACTTTTATATTGGCTGGAGTGTAGCTAGGAGGGGTCCATGGCTGTGCCAGTTCCTCAGCCCAGTTCAGAGAACAGAGAGGCAACTTGTATTGCGCTGCAATTCTTACACAAGAGCCATATATAGTGATGGGAGTCTCCTTACTCCTCCCCTCCACTGTATCAGGTTAGCCCATATACAATCAATCTAGCCCAAAGTTAGGACAGGTTGTAATAAAAACAAACAATCCCCATTTTAAAAGTGGTTACTAATTGTAAAAAACATTACTAACAAACAATGTTTTTCATATGTTAAACCAGAGCTTCACTAAAATGCACATTACTATTAATGATTTGTATTATGGTAAAACTTAAACTTCCCAATTGTGATCAGGGCCTCATTGTACCAAGCACTGTGCAAACACATCATAAGAGGTAGTTGATTCCTGATGAGCTCACAGCCTAAATAGATAAGGGGTGGGAGGAGAAACAAAAGTACAGTGACTTGGCCATGGTCATACAGCAAGTCAATGCCAGAATAAGAAATAGAACTCAGGTCTAATGAGGCCTTGCCCAATGCCTTATCCACTAGAGCACACATTATATAATTAAGGCTAAACTATGATCACCTTACTCCCATGAATAATCTTACTAAAATTAGTATACTATGTGCACAAATGCACAATTATGAAATGGAGAATAACTATCTGGGTCAGAGATTCGCAACCTTTGGCATGTGGCCCATCAGGGTAATCCGCTGGCGGGTTAGGGTGGTTTGTTTACCTGCAGCAACCTCAGGTTCAGCTGATTTCAGCTCCCACTGGCCGCAGTTCGCCGATCATGGCCAATGGAGGCTGCGGGAAGCGGCATGGGCCGAGGGATGTGCTGGCTGCCACTTCCCGCAGACCCCATTGGCCTGGAATGGCGAACTGCAGTCAGTGGGAGCTGCGATTGGCTGAACCTGTGGAGGCTGCAGGTAAACAAACTGTCCCGGCCCGCCAGCAGATTTCAGCAGCGTGATGCAGCTGCAATAAAGCCTAATATTCTGGGGTGTACGAACAGGAGTGTTTGTATGTAAGACAAAAGAGAATTGTCGCATTATACTCTGCATTTGTGAGGCCCCAGTTGGAGTACTGTGTCTAACTCTGGGCACCATAATTTAGGAAAGATGTGGACAAATTGGAAAGTGTGCAGGAGAGTAACAAAACAGGTTTAGAAAACCTGAAATATGAGGAAAGGTTAAAAAAATGGACCTGTTTAGTCCTGAGAAAAGAAGACTTTGGGGGGACCTGATAACAGTCTTCCAATGTGTTAATGGTTGCTAGAGAGAGAGGATAATAATCAGTTGTTCTACAGGTCCACTGAAGATAGGACAAGAAGTTATATGCTTAATCTGCAGCAAGGCTGATCTAGATTAGACATTAGGAAAAACTTTCTAACTGTAAGGGGAGTTAAGCTCTGGAATAGGCTTCCAAGAGAGGTGGTGGAGTCCCCATCATTGGAAAATTTTAAAAACAAATTGGACACCTGTCAGGGATAGCCTAGGTTTACTTGTTTCTGTCACAGCGCAGGGGGGCTGGACTTGCTGACTTCTCAGGCTCTACATTTCTGTGATTCTATGCATGAGAATGCAGGAGCAGCCGTGTTAGTCTGTATCCGCAAAAAGAAAAGGAGTACTTACGGCACCTTAGAGACTAACAAATTTATTGGAGCATAAGCTTTTGTGAGCTACAGCTCACTTCATCAGATGCATGCAGTGGAAAATACAGTGGGGAGATTTTATATATACAGAGAACATGAAACAGTGGGTGTTACCATACAGACTGTAACAAAAGTGATCAGGTAAGAGCTATTACCAGCAGGAGAGTGGGGGGCTGGGGGGAACCTTTTGTAGTGATAATCAAGGTGGGCCATTTCCAGCAGTTGACAAGAACATGTAAGGAACAGTAAGGGGGGGCAGGAAATAAACATGGGGAAATAATTTTACTTTGTGTAATGACACATCCACTCCCAGTCTTTATTCAAGCCTAAGTTAATTGTATCCAGTTTGCAAATTAATTCCAATTCAGCAGTCTCTCGTTGGAGTCTGTTTTTGAAGTTGGAGAACACTTCAATCTCTTTGGTCACTTGATTACAGACCTAAAAGTGGCAATTCTTCAACAAAAAAACTTCAAAAAAACTTCTGCTGCTAATAGCTCACCTTACCTGATCACTCTTGTTACACTGTGTATGGTAACACCCATTGTTTCATGTTCTCTGTGTACATAAAATCTCCCCACTGTATTTTCCACTGCATGAATCTGATGAAGTGAGCTGTAGCTCATGAAAGCTTATGCTCAAATAAATTTGTTAGTCTCTAAGGTGCCACAAGTACTCCTTTTCTTTATGTGTGAGAATGGTAATTATAATGTGGTCCTTAAAATATAGTTGTAGTTATATTTTAGCAAATATATTTTTTGTTGTAGTTAACTTTTACACGGTGTGGCAGAGCTCCGATCTTGTCTTAGTGGGTTCCATGCTTCCTGGCGGATTACGCTAGCCTCAGAGGCTCACTGTGATCCTCTACATAGCCCTTTTCCCTCTAGAGGGAAGGGTCACAGCCTTCTGAGCCATTTTCATCATAAGCCAGCAAGGAGGTTGGTGAAAGAACTCCCACAGTCTCTGTTGTCCCTATAGGCTTATTCCAGAACAGGTTAGCCTCCTGTCCTGACAGGGACCTGTTTTCCCCTCCCAGGATAGTGGCAAGTTGAGGGGAACCCGTGCCCACCCTCTACTCTGGGTTCCGGCCCAGGGACCCTAATAGCAGCAGCTGTTGGCAGCTGACCTTTCACCGCCAGAGTTGCTACATTTCCCTGAACCACTTCCCCACAACTCTCCTGCTTCTCTCTCTTAACGCCTTCTTCACCCTTAGCTTAGGGCTCCATTTCTAGTGGCTTAAGGGTGTCTTCATTACCTACCCTTCAGCCACACTTCCTCTCCTCTGGCTCCTTGTCTTTCTTCGGCCTGACTGGAGTGAGCCCTTTTATAGTATCAGAGGGGCCTTAATTAGAGTCAGGTGTTCACATTAGCTTAACGGCTTCAACTGACTCTTTGCAGGCTAATTGGAGTTGTGTCCATCCTAACCTGGAGCAGCCTCTGCTTTGGTCAGTCAGGGAACAGGAAACTGCTTATCCAGTGACCAGTATATCTGCCTTCTACTACTCTGCTGTACTCAACTGGCCTGGGTCTATCACAATGGCTAACTGTCAAGTCTAGCAATGAACCAGCTACAAGAGTTTCAAACATTTCTTACGTCATTATTATTATTTATATTGCTCCAGTAGCTTGCCAAGCACCTTATAGACAGGAGCCTGTTTAAAAATTTTACAAGCTCAGAGCTGGAGTAAACAAACAAAACAAAACTGAAAGCTTTCAATATTTATACTATGAAAGTGAGGCTAATATCTGACTGTCTCCTGACACAGAACCAAAGATAGAACATTTCACCACTTAATTGGGTTTTGTTGAGGGAGGTTTCGCAATTAATTTGAATTATGGTCTCTCTATTGACAGTTTGTGGTCTCTCTATGGACAGTTTGCTTGACAGGTGGGATATTCCATCCCCTTGTAAATCTTTTTAGCACTACATTAGCAAAACTAAACACACGCACGCACACAGAAACACATATATTTAGAAATCAATCTTTCCAAATGCTGGGAAGGAGTAATGAATGCCCAATTAATAACATCATGCTATTGTTATAGAAGCATAGCAACATTAGCAAAAATTCATTTCCTTACATGATTTTGTCCTGAAGGACTAAGGTAATTGTGAGTATATTGAATAATTTGTTAGGTGCAGCTGACTGCCTCCAGCTATGTTTCCATACAAAATATAAAAGATTGTAATTGGGGATCAAGAGAAGCTTGGCTTTTAATCTTTTTATAATATGGGATTTTTTACATACATTTTGTGAGTGGCAAATCTTGCCACCACTTCACAGCTATGGAAGGCTTAATAGGCAGTAGAACTGCTGAGGTTCTGAAGTGGGTGGGGCTGATGTGCCCAGATTGAACAATGACGCACAACTCCTGCATGCTGTGAAGCTCTGCTGCATAAAGTCTCTCTACACCTTTCCATGTGTAGTATGGGGTAAGTTTAGAGAAAAATGGATGTGGCTTGTGTACCTCCAATAAGTTGATCCACTAGGCATTGCCCAAATACGAGGTTTCAGTAAGATTTTATATAAACAGAAAAGTCTTTGGCTGTGATCTAGCAAAGAACTTAAGCACAATGAATTCATTTGGGACTAATCATTTCATATGCTTAAAGTTAAACATGTGTGTTAGTGATGGTTTGTGGACTAGGTGAGAGGTTTTAGATGTTTCTTCCATCTGCTGCACTAACTTCCAGAGGTTTCCTCATGCTTTAATACCAAGTGATTTTTCTAGCATTAAACTTGACTCCAACTCTCCTGCACCAATTCCAAACCAGTATCCTAATGGAACCAAGGTAGGCTAGGAAGTCATTCATTTCCAATATGGATATGTATACTGGTTCACTTAAAAAAACACAACCTCATCCAAGGGACCCAAACTTTCACCAAAAATTCAATCTGGACATTTTTGGAACTTACAAAAAGTTTGGACAACTTAAAAAAGTAATCCTCTTTATGTTCTTCTTTCCTCTTCCACTTTCTGGTTCTGATTGAGAAAGGATGTGGAAGAATAGAAATATCATAAAAGCCTTTTGTAAAGTTGTCTGGAGTCAAGAAGTAAAAAAACTGCATTAAATAACCTGTTCTCACAAGATTTTCAACCTATGGACCCAATCTAAATCCCACTCATTTTGAAGATAATCAGAGCACACACTTATTTTGCAGACCCCAAATTGTTAGGTTCAGATTTCTTGGTCAAACTCAGACTTTTAGATTTATATGTTAACCAAACATAAACTTCTAAGCTTTGAGGCTTGCCCATTGTCAGCAACCAGGACTTTTTTTTTTAAGAGGTAATAAAATCTACCCATGCATAGATGCATAACAGATCTTTTGACTTAAAAATGGCTGGATACAGAACTTCAGTGTAATCCTGAATAATTAGACTCCTGATAATGCTACATTTAAACAATGAGCACATATTAAAATATACATTTGTTTTCTCAGGGAAAGAGAAATTGAATATAGGAACAAACAAGATGATGTTTAAACTTAGTTTGCACAGTCTGAAAACAGGATACCAAGGAGTAATTCAATTAGTTTATATAACTGAAGTGAAAGAAACATTGTTGGTACATTATACTTGATCTCCTTGCTCTAAAACCCAGCCCCAATGAAAACAAAGCCACCATGAGCAATTTCCTACACCACACTACAGTAATCCAATTACAGTACTACCTGCTATCTGCTGCAAGCAGTCATCTAAAAAAGGATGTTCAAATCTTGGAGGGGGGGACAGAGGATTTAAGAATTGTAAGCACTAAAACCGTCTGCAATCTGATGTCACTTACAAGTCTCTTACAATTTTATTAGCATTTTAAAACAAATCCTTCATTAGATTTCCCTTAGAAACATGGGTCAATATTTTTTAAATGTGCGCTTATAGTTGCTTTTGCAAATCTTGGGTATGGAACTTAGCTAGAGAGTTTGGATGTTTGATTTAAGGCACATCAAAGGGCCCTGATTATTGAACAACTCAGGAAGCCAACAGTCCAGTCCTGATCCCACTAAAGTAGGTTCAGGACCAAAAACATCTAGCATAGAAAGATGCTTTATATTGTGGCATACATAAAGAAGGAGGATGAACTTCCATTGATTTCAGTGGGTCTAGGATTTTCACTCCAGACAGAAAAGATATTGGCTCTGGATTCTCTATTCTTTCAATATTTGAACATGAGTCCAGGAATAGTTCTAAACCCATCAGTGTTAATTGCTGTAAGATTGCCAGCCAAATGGACTAATCTATAGCATTTAAGATTGTATTCATGGCTCATAATATGATGGGAAACCTTTAGTGGACTATTTATTGCTTTCAAATATATAACTATAAGGAATATGCAATCTAGGTCCCAATTCAGCAAGGGAGAAGTGTGTGACCAGTCGTGTCCCCGCCATCTGTGCCCATATGGAACCTGACTGACGGAATGGGGCTGATTTTGTGTGATTCAGTTTGCAGGATGGAGGCTATAGTGAGCTATGGCAGTTACAGTACATAAAGTGTGGGACTGATATGAAAGAAGCTTAATATTATTAGATATTTAAAAAACCCAAAAGAGTGCACACAACAAAAGCAAACAAAAACTGGGAGAGCAGACATCACTAAGACACAGACAAGACAGAACATGTGAAAAGTTCTGATTTTCAAAAAAAGGACATTTTTTCAAAAAAAGGAAAATTTTTGACCTGCTCTAACTGTAATTAAAACTGACACCATGAAACTGTGCGCAATAATTTTTCTAAAGCTACACCTGTCTTGTCATTTTCCTTCTTTTATTACTCAGCTATAGAATTTCCTTTTTTCCCCACACATGATCCTTACACAGTGGCCAACCTGCTTGTGAACAAGCAAGCTGCTATCTTTCTGGGTGAAATTAGAGCGTGTGAGGAGAAATCTTGTATGGCAGTATACTGCACATAGAAGTGGCCCAACATATGGAGATGAGGAACCGGTCAGTCTAACTTCAGTACCTGAAAGATACTGGAACGAATTATTAAACAGGATAATAGAGTAATAAGGAATAGCCAGCGTGGATTTGTCAAGCACAAATCATTCCAAACCAACCTAACTTCATTCTTTGATTGGGTTACTGACCCTACTGTGTAGAGAGGGCGGGGAAGCAGTAGACATGATATATCTTGATTTTGGTAAAGCTTTTGACAGTCCTACATGTCAATTGGTTTCTATGTCCACTGAAGATAAGACAAGAAGTTTGGTTTTCTACTGAACTGTTGCTGAGCTTAAAGTAAAAGTGAAATCTAAATTGGTGTATAAACAAGGGAAGAAAAAAATAATTTTTTTATAGATAGTGCGATAGGAAAATTGATAAACTTTCATAATGCAGGGATGAACAAACCCATTTAGTAATGTTCCTCACATGAATTCACATGTCCAATGCAATGTTTACAGTAAGTAATAACTTCCACTAAATACAGCAGCATTTCATTTCTCTAAAAGTGCAGAAAATGTGTGCTGCTAGCATCATCAGCTCACTCCTTTTTCTTTTAATTTCCTTTCCCGTTAAAAGGAGCTAAGACTGGAAATAAACTTATCACCATACTGTACTGTCATAACAGGTAAAAAAGATGGAAATAATTATTATTACTTTTTATTTGTGGTGGCATCAACTGTATACTAGGTCCTTCCCAATCACTTAGGAGGACAGCACCTGCTCTGAGGAACTCAAGTATCTAATGATAAGCAAGTATACAGAGGCCAGGAGAAGGATAAACAGAACAGGAGAAAGAGAGAGAGAGAGAGAACTTGATTTGCTACGGGCAGGCTGGCTATATATTATTCTTCCATAGCAATCCAAATAGGGGTAAGATATGAGGAAAGCTAGACTATTAACTGAAACCTGAAGAAAATAATAGATATGTACACAAGTTAGCAATTCTGTATTAAAGAAAAATGAATCAGCTAATGTAATGCCAGATGCTCTGTCTTGTACTAGAAAACAGAGGGCCAGGTCCTCAGCTGGTGCAAATGGGCACTGAAGTCAGATGTACGTTGGTTGTTTATTTCTATTAGCTGTACAGGAATTATGGGCCAGAACTAAATCTATGCAAGTCTTGCAGGTCTTGTTTTTGAAGGGATAAACTAAATTCTGCAATTTTGTTTATATAGTTTGGAAGTGAAGCAACCCTGGCCTGTTTGCTTGGAGATTTGAGTTCAATTAGTCAAATCTCCCAGGGGAATACTCTAGTAGAGAGACCCTCTTTAGCTAATCCCTTCCTGCAGAAAGGTTCAGCCTCCCCAGCTCCCCCTTTCCTCAACAACGTCTGGGACATTTTTTGTAGTGTTTAGTAATTGTAGTAGTACCCTTACAATCTTGCTGTGTAAGGCCCCAATTCCGTAAAGCATGTAAATACATGCTTAATTTTAAACACAAACTTATAGATCCTGTTGACTTCAGAAGGACAGAAATGGGATTATTCTTGTGCTTAAAGTTAAGTAATCTGCTGAACTGTGGCCTATTGCCCCATAGGGTAAACCACAACCAGCTCACATGGTTTTAAACATGATTGTCTTTGTCTACACTAGGTGCTAAGTGATGTTTAAAAATGTGTTAATTAAAATGTCTTCATTAACACTTTTTTTTTAACGCCACTCATTTTTCCAGCATAGACAATCCTTAAGGGTAGCTCTCGATGAGGAAAACAGGTCATGTTTTAAAATGTATTAGCTAAGGGGAGTCTAGGGTTCACTGTGGTCACTAATTTATTTTAAAATATGATTTATCCTCTATATAATAATAGTTGAAAAATTCTATTTAAAAATGCACCCATGTTTCCTTAATCCTTTTTCATGAAGCAGTTTTCTTCCCCTTGGGCAACCAACTTGGGCTCTTCCTCCTCCTCCCCTCTCCCTCTGCCATTTTCTCAATGGTGTTAGTAATGGAAGAATAATCCCTGAAGCCGAAGTCACAAGCTAAGCAGGGGAGTAAGAGTATGTCTACACTAAGGGGATACAGAGGTGCAGCTATGGCGCTGCAGCCATGCCGCTCTAGTGTAGACATTTCCCACATTGATAGAAAGGGGGTTTCCATTGCTGTAGTAAAGCTACCTCTCCAACGGTGACAGCTAGGTCTATAGAAGAATCATTCTGTTGGCCTAGCTGCATCTACAGTGGAGGATATGTTGATCTAACTATGGCACACAGGGCGTGAAATTTTTCACAGCCCTGAATGATGTAGCTAAGGGCATGTCTACACTGCGGGGGAAAGTCGAGCTAAGCTATGCAATTTGAGTTACATTAGTAGCATAACTCAAGTCGATGTAGCTTAGATCTACTTATAGCGTGGTTCACATTACTCTATGTCGATGGGAGATGCTCTCTCATCGGCTCCCCTTCCTCTTCACATTTCGGTGGAGTACTGGAGTCGACGGGAGAGTGATCTGCAGTCAATTTAGCGGGTCTTCACTAGACTCGCTAAAGTGACCCCTGGTGGATCGATCACGGCAGCATCGATCCACCGATAAGTGGAGACAAGCCTTAAGTCAACCCAAGTTTTAGTGTACAGCAGGCCTAAGACAGGCACTAGTCCCCTTTACTTGCCTGCATGACTGAATAAGGGCTGTGATAGTCTAGTCTAACCCATAATAAATCTGATTCTGAGGATATTTCTAGACTGCAGCCCAAGCAAGGGGGAATGGTCTCAAAGCCTGGGCTCCACGGAATGTCTACACTGCTATTTTTAGCCCTGTAGCACAAGCTCCCAAGCCTGAATCAATTGACATGGGCTCTGAGACTTGCTGCTGTGGGTTGTTTTTTTTGTAGTACAAATGTATGCTAAAATTTCAGATGGACCATGATCAGCAGGAGTGGATACATCTCTTTAGAAATAAATATTGTGTTTTCTGTGCAAATTCTTAGTAACAAAGAACAAGGAAACAGAAAAGCAGAAAAACATATGAAATTAAATCATCATTGTTTAATATTAAAATGCTTTATCTGAGGTATTAGCAGCTCCTTTAAGAGTAGTTTTATTTAGTTAAAATTAGGACAGAGATTAATTTTGATCTCTAGTCTGTGCTATTTAGACTTCTGTGCTGTTAAAGTTTTGAGTAAGCTGCTACTTCTATGTTTCCACTGTCCTTTTGTGACCATCTTTGTTTGCTAAGGGAGCTCTGCTTCTTTTGGTTGCATTAAAATGCAGCCATCTTTCTAAATGCTGTACAAGAAAATATAATAACCACAGATCATTTTTTGCCAATCTGTGACCTAGTTAATTATCTTTTTACAAAGTACTTCTTGTGTTGGCACATATTTTTGTGGGCTTTTTTTTTTAATGAGGATACCATCTTCATGAACATCAAAGCCAGCATGGAAAGAGAGCTTCAACTCAGCAATAGTCTGCCAACCTGCTCTGTGAAGAGGAGCATATTGTGCTCTGTGAGGGGAAAGAACAAATGGAGCAGAGAGCCATGTTCCTTTTTTCTAAGATCAGCTGTTCTCCTTCAGTGTCAGAGTCTCACCCTTACTAATAACAATCTTTACAATGGCAAGCTGGTGTGTCTTCTTAAGAAACCCCCCTCTCTAGATATAAGCAAAGCAGAAAAATAATACATTAAGCCCCTGTGCTTCTTTGCCTTTAAAGTTCTAAATTCCTTCAAACTTGGTTAATCTTGGAAACAAGTCTGGAACATCTCTATTTTGGGTGATTACAGTTACGCTGACTGAATCCCTTCGTCTAGGCTGTGAACTAACTGTGACATGATAATTCCTTATAATCAGCTCTCATGAATGCTAAAGAGTGGCTAAGAAATTCAGCAGCTCCCTCCTTCCTAATTTTTACCTCTTATTTATATTAAATCAATTCCCCAATAGTGCTGCTTCAGTTTCAAACCCAGTGTTTCTTTTTTTTTACTTTCCTATTTTGCTTTATTTTTTAACTTCCTCGTTATTATAATTTTTATTTTGCATTACAGTCACTCCTGGAGACAACAACTCCTACCCCATCTACATTTCTGCTGCTGGACATGCACATAGCTGCCTAGATTCTGCCACTAGTGCGAAGCTTGGCATTTAACTCATGCCTGTTCCACTGTGTACAATTACTTAAATAATCTTTGGCCCAGAGAAAGATTGAATCACCTAGGAGTTGGGAGACCTGGATCCAAGTCTTTGCTCCACATTCTGCGGACTTAAATCTGGATCTCCAACATCCTGAGTGAGTGCTCTTACCACTGGACCATTGGGTAAAAAGAGGGGAAGCAGCACCTCTTCCATTTTTTTGAGACAGAACTGACCTGGTTTAGACACCAAATTCCAAGAGAGGGTTCGTTGCTATGAATCCCAAGTGGAGGGAGTTGTCCCATTCTGGCCTAATTCCCTTTGAGGGGCAAACCCCTCTCATTGGAATTTCCTATTGGCTACCTCAGGTAGCTCCCCAGTCAACTTTTGTAAATCCCACTGTTAGGCACTAATGCTCTCGTCCATGGTAGAGGAGGCTTGGGCGCCTAACCTCAGCGCTACGATTTCCACTTGTCAGCAGGGCGCCTAAATGCTGAAAGCTGCAATACTCATTTTAAGTGCCCCATGTGAATCTAGCTTTAATGTTCACTGCTATAAATCTGATTACTTTTATGAACAATGCCTTTCACTTTATAATTAAATTAAAACTAAACCAATACTCAGGATTTCTAATAAATCCTGGATTTTTTGGTATTTTTTCTTTGATGTAAATACGTAGTCAGTGTAATACTAAATAGAAATTGTCTTCACATTTGCTTTTACAACATTATCCTGTAAACAATCAAAGCATTGCATGAGCTTTAGCCACATAATGTCCATTATTAAAGTTATTTGGGGTACTGTATGGAATTGAAATGGGCATTGATGACTAAATTTCATGCATGTTTTTATGGCGGGCAGTAGGATCTGTTCTTAGAAGCTTTTTCTTTTGTAGACTACTGCAGCAAGGACAGTGTAGCTTGCTTGGTATCCTTGTTGGCCCCTTTGCTAGGGCTAGATTAAAGGAATCTATGCATGGCTCCATGTCTGCAGCCCCATCCACACTGTTAACTTGTCAGTACATGAAGTGTCAGTGGCAGGGGAAGATCCCTCCCCAGAGATGCAGTCTATGCCTTAATCCACTCCTCATTAATTGCAACCATGTGTGTGGAAAGTACAAGGCTAGAATAGAAGGGAGCTAGGGGTTGAGACTGAGGAGTTAATACTATGTATATAGGGGGAGCACAGGGCTGGAGTAGCAGGATGGAGATATGGCAGGAGAAAGTTCCGGATCAAGACGCAGGAGGCATCAGCAGAGGAGTACTGGAATAGTTGGGAAAGGGTGGGGCTGAGGACTTAGCCAGAAGATGATGGGCATGGTACAGGCTACCGATATAGACTTGGGCTGACACCTAGAGCAGATCCTAAGTTGCTAGGAGTGCTTTCCTTCACATTAAATCAAAATCTCTAAAATTTATCTCTGGAACAGCAGCTCAGTGGTAAGTTAAAGTCCCATGATGCACTTCAAAAAGAATAGTTAACCCCAGTGTTCTGACCAATACTTCCTCTGTCAATAACACAGTCTCTAATGCTATGACTATGTGTGATCTATTGCAGAGTGAATAATAACTAGGACTTTGCAAGTCCTGAAGGATTTGGTTTGTGACAGGGCCTGTGAACTGAATCCTAACATTTAGGTAACAGGGGATAGAATGAAGCAGCCCCTCTAGGTTTGTTTACATGATCAGTTGGCAGTGCCTGACAGAAGGTCACCTGATTTGGGTTGAAACTTCCCAGAGAAAGGAGGGAGGATGAGGGGAGCTTGAGAGTAGAAATAAGGCAGAATATGTGATAGGCTCTCTCTCTCCTTCAGATGCCATATTCCATTTTTTCCCTTTTACCTCATTTTCAGGGTCACTCGTCTTAATCCCAGTGTTACCTATATTCCACTCAGTTTTGTGTCCCCTCATTTCTTTTGTTGAAAACTACTTAGGTCAGAAATAAAGAAACAGGGAGTTGGGTTTATAACAAACATTATTTAGATTAAAGAAGTGACTCCCCCATTTTAGGCTTCCTGCATGAATACTTTTGCTGGCCTATATTTTGGATCTGTAGCTGAGTCCCCACTGCATTAGTATTTTAAGCTTCAGAGGCACTCAAACTTTCTCTCCCCCTCCATTGCCAGGACAGCTAATTAGAATTTAAAGCTCCAGTTACCTCAAGATAGAGATTTTTGTGTGTGCACAGGAGTTTCTTTAAGGGTAACACTTGAGTTTTACATCAAGCTAACAATGCTATGAAGACACACTTTTTGTCATACATTTTGGCTTTGGCAGGTTAAAAGACATGTCATGCTCTCTTGCAGCACCAGTGTCTACATGAAATTTCAGAGAAAATGGACTTTAATCAGTATATCTGTACCCATCCTTTGTAACTAAGTTTTTTACTTCTGTTACAAACACATTACCTTTCATTCATTTGTTTTCAATCACTTTTATTTTCATGTTTTGCCTATGGCATTTTGGCCTCTCTAAATAAACAAAACTACTGGGCAACCCCTTGACTACAAGTGTTGTATCCTCATAACCGAGGACAGAAATTGACTCCCTATGTATAATACTCTTTGACTCCCCTTTGTTTAAAGGGCATTCACTCCTGACATGCCTCTTGAAGGATTGTTACCAAAAACCATTCATCAGAGTCAGATCTGCTAGTCTTCAGACTTCGTGGGACAGCCTGAGAGGGGAACTGCATGCTTTCTGCTCCTAAGGAATACTCTTATTGTAAGTCGAAACAAAGCTGCACCACTGTGGCATAGTTCAGGATGTTCTTAATACTTCCAGGATGTGAGATAAGGATGAGGCTTTGATACTGCAGCATCATTTAGGGAAACTTATTAAATACAAATCCTATGAGACAGGTGAGACTCATAAAATATCAGGGTTGGAAGGGACCTTCAAAGGTCATCTAGTCCTTATCCCCTGCTCAAAGCAGGACCAATCCCCAATTTTTACCCCATCCCTAAATGGCCCCCTGCAAGGATTGAATTTATAACCCTGGGTTTAACTGGCCAATGCTCAAACCACTGAGCTATCCCTCCCCTTTGGTCTGGTGACACACAGGGCAAATAAAAGGAAGTTGATAACATTGTTTTAGCTATGAAATCTTGTCTTATTTCCACAGACCATAGAATGAAAGAACAGATAAGCATTAACTGCACTGAGATAAACATAAAGCATACAAATAAATAAAATGAAGAATAAGAAGATAAAGAAATAAGCATACAAGGAAACAGTCCACTCCTGTAATAGTACAAACATGGTAATCTGTCACATTCTGTCATCTAACATGAATACTGTATGTATGAAAAGATACTCCAATCTGTCCAATTAGTCATCTTTATACTAAAAATTATTGATGAAATCATCCAAATATCTGTGCTTAGGAAATAAGGCATTTATTCTTTATATGGCTAAAACAGAGCTCCCCAACCAGATATACAATAGGAAAAATAACACAAAAAGAGTTTGGTTTTACCAAAAAGTCAGTATTCTGATTAGCAATAGGCATCTATATAAACATACAGTCCCTTCTACTGAGATGTATATGGTGATCTAAATTTAGATCCTTTTATACATAATTTACACAATAGGCAAAATTGCTCTGGATTATTCAAAACAAAAATGAAACCTGTCAAACCGGTCAGCACAATACCAGGACAATGCTATTGGCAAAAATTGCTGTCACCACAAAAATATGGATCAACTATTTGTGCACTATAATCTCCTTTGAAATTGATCCAAGCCCTGTTAAAAGACAGGCCAAGGACTTATCAACAAGCTGTGCAAAGTAATTTCTTGTCAAAATGTTGCTATATAATTTCCCCCACCAGGAAGCCCTCTCTGTGTGCTGCAAAAATAATTCCACTGTCCATATTGCTTCTGTGCAATGAAATGCCTGAGCTAGACCAAAGTGGTAGTTTTTTTAAAATGAAAGATTAATTGATTTATTCGCAGAAAGAATGCCTGGTGTAATGTGCTCAGACTGTATCAGCCAATGACACACATCACAGCATACAGTATGCTGTCACATTCAAGTGTTGTATATAAATGTCAACCTTGCTATTTATTTTCAAATTAAAATATTAGCTCTATCATGCTGACAAAGTTGATAATAAAGATAGTTGATTCATTTTTTCCCCTGAAGGACGGGCAAAGGCAAGCATGAATTTCAATTGTACATGATGAGTAGGTCTTTTTCTTTCTACTGGGAGACTCATTCATTCATCTTAAACTTCCAATTCCCATTCACAGTGCAGTGTGTATGATCCATATGCAAAGCAGTAGGAGATGGGAGCTAATTACATAATACAAATTGCCTAGGCAAATACAGAGTTTGTTCTTCTAAGAAAAGAAGAAGAAAAGCTAAGATAATGACTTAGGTATATTTTGAGACCCTCTGATTTATTGATTTTCATTTTCACTTGTTGCTCATCTCCATTATGTTTTTTTTTTTAAAAAAGATATTACACTAATATTTATAAAATATTTAATGACCAGATAAAACTGCAGAAGTTGGCAAGATTGGGACTGACCTATGAGTCATTTCAAGCAGTGCTTTTTGTTAGGGTCTGTTTGACCCACATAAACCTTCCCAGAAGTAGTCTCTGTCCAATTAACTGGGGGTGGGCAGGGGAGAGAGAGAGAGAGAGGTGTATCAATCTTACCAAGTTAGAGAGAGAAAGTAGTAGCAACAATCCAAAGAGGGTAGAGGAAGGAATTAACAGTAATGAGAGCTATTGTGCTGTTTTTTAAAATAGACCTCCCCCACTGACATTAATGGGGAGCTCTGTTCAAAAATTAAGGGCACAATATGTCTCATTACATATACTTTACATTTTTGTAACCTCTTCAATCCATGGATCTCAAAGCAGTTTACATATACTGCTTAAGCCTCACAACATCATTGTGAGGTAAGGAAAATATTTGGCAAATGAGTAAATAGTCAGAGGGCATAAAGTCAAAAACTCCAAATGTAGATGTCTAAAATTAGGCATCAAAATGATACTTAGGCACCTAAATAAATGGCCTGATTTTTGAGAGGCTGTTTTCCCACAGCTTCTATTGACTTCAGTTGGAAATTGTGGTTGCTCAGCACTGCAAACCAAGCTAGCTCTTACAATGTGTAAATGGATTTATGAGCTTAACTTTTGGCCACATGTTAAAAAATATTAGCCTAAGGCCTGAATGCTCAAAAGGAGATAGGCACCTAAGTCCAGTGGTGCAGGCACAATTTTTATAGTGGGGGTCCTGAAGGCAGAAACCATGTATTTGGGTTGTTATAACTACTTCAAACAAGGGGGTGAGCAGCACCCCCAGCACCTTTAGTTCCAGCACTTATGCCTAAGTCCCAGTTTTGGTGTCACTGTGATGCAAAAAACTCTTGCCAAACCCTGTAGGTGTTTAAACTCACTTATCACCCAAGTTTTTGCAGCAAAATTTTCTTGCACAATTCACAAACCAGGGGAAGGCAGGCGATCCTCTGCAGCCTACTTCACACGTGGGGCCTGATCCTGTAGGTATGTTCAGAGCGTGCCTACTGGATTGGGCCCCTCAGGCATATTCACATAAAACAGCTGGAGCCGGGGAGAAAAAGACAACTTCCCTCATAACTTTTACCCAAGTGTGTAGGGTACATACCTGAGATGCGGGAGATCCCTATTCAAGAACTCCTTCAAGAACCCCTTAGGAAGAGATGGGATTTGACTAGGGCTCTGCCACTGCTCAGCTGAGTACTTTAACCATTTGGCTAGGGGATACTCTGATGTGGGAGTTCCCTCAGTCTTCCCTGTTGAAGCTATTGAACTATTGATAAATGTTTAAGTCATTGGAACAGGGAGACTGGATCATGGGTCTGCACCAGGCTACAGAGTTGTGCTTATGCTCACTCTTTCACTCATTTGGATGAAAGAGAGAGCGAGAATGCACAAACAGGAGAATGACTCTATGGCCTGGTGGCTAGAGCACTGAGGTGGGAGACCCAGCATCCAGTCCTCCTGCTCCAGTGGCTCTGATTATTTACCCAGAGAGCAGCAACTTCAACAGAGGAGTTTGAGGAAGTCCCACTTCAGAATATCCTAAAACTCCCTGGTTAGAGCACTCCCCTGAGAGGTGGCAGAGTCCATTTAAATCCTTTCTCTCCTTCTGATGGAGGGGGGACCTGAATCAGATATCTCCCACATCCCAGGTGAAATTTAGCCACTGGGCTAAAAATTATGAGGGATGGTCTTTTACCTCAGCTTCTTGCTAACAGTGTATATGCCTACCACCGAGAGAGTTTGCAGCTGAGAAGCAGAGGGAGGCATCTCACTGCAGCACACATGTAGGCACCTATCTCCCAGACAGGGGTAGGCCTTAGCACACTCCCCTCTCATTGGCATCTCTCATTGGCTAGTTTAGGTAGCTCCCTGTCTAGTATGGGAATCTTTTGTGGCTTTTGTGAATCACAGTCTATGGTGCCTTTCTCTCCCCATTCATTGTATAGGGGCTTAGACGCCTAACTCCAGCTTTGTGAATTGCACCTAACTCCTTTTGCGCATTCAGGCCTAAGTGACTTACCCGAGTTCACACAGAAAGACAATAAGGAATGGAACCTTAGACTTTGAGTCCCATTCCTTACTCCAAGCTCTGAATTCCAACTACTTAGCCCGATGAAATGTGACAAGTCACAAGTTTTAATTCTCCCAGACTTGCACAACAGCTGCTCATAACAACTGTTGTCATAAATGAAGTTAATGAACACAAAGCAAACTTTTAAAGGACAGTCTCTTCTGCTTGTATTCTAATTAGTGAGAAGAATACTGAGGTCAGAAGAATGTAATTAATTAAATGAGCACAAGGTGATTCAAAGCAAATTTAGATAAATTCACTGCAGTTTAGATCAATAACTTATGTTGAATTAATACTTATTTGCAGTTTACTGTTGTGGCAAAATATGGTATGCTTTAAAAAAGGAATAAGACTTGCCAAGACATAAATAGCATTGTATTGTTTCACTTTCAGGATCATACAGATTGCTGGCCTCAGTCCACATGTGGAATCTTACTGCAGATCAAGGACAAGCAGATGATCGATACCCTGTTGTTAGGCAGACACAGAGGGCTGGATTCTCATTTACTCTATGGATCCTTTATGCCTCTCAGGCAGTGTATATAAATGCTTATTATATATTATATTGAACCCCACTTCTAGGTCCTTTACACTATCAGAGCTGTGTAAAGGAGCCCTAGTGTAAATAAGATTCAGGCTTAGAGATTTTTACAAAGCTTAATCAATACTATTTTCATGTTCAGAGGGAACTTTGGATGTGTCTGGATAACCTGGGGGATTTGTTTATTTCAAAAGTTATTGCTTTACATAGTCCTTATGTTTTCTGCACCTACTCCCAACTCCATCATTCCTTGTAAGGAGAAGATTCTAGTCAATATTTACCAAGAACCCTGTGTCTCCTACCGATATATTCTAAAAAGGTGGATCTGTGCCATTTCCATTGTTGGTTAGGGAAAGTTGTACTTTAAATGTTGTTGCCTTTAGAGGACCTAATAATTTCTGTCCCTCTTTCCTTAGCTAACCCTATCTGTCACTCTCCCACACTGGAATCCCCTGTCAATTACTTTTTTCCTTCTCCTTCCTCTCTCTTTATGTTCTCCTACCTTTTCTCACAGGCCCTCTGCCCACTCCTTCCCATACGGTGTCTCCTTCCTTGATGTCTTTTTTTCTATCTATTTTCTCTCATAGCAATTTTCTCTCTCCCTTTGAATCCCACCAGTGTCACTCTTTCTTTCCCTCCCAGCATATGCTTGCTGTCTTTAAAGATGTCTCCTCACATTGTTTTTCTGAGGCTCTCTCCTGCCCCATTCGGTGGGAGTTCAGGTAGGGAATACCAGCAAAGCATGGACTTTCAGACCTTCTCTGTTACTGAGATGCCTCTACATCCTGAAAGCTTCATTTCCCCCTATAATGCAAATGGTTCAGACCCTAAATGTTTCTCCTTTTGTCCCCTACCCCCTCTTTTCTCTGCAGTAGAATATGTTTCCTTTCTCTTTGAGAGAGGGCCTGGACTTTGGCTCTTGGGGTTAAAATGAGCCAATGGTAAGGTAGGTGATTCAGGCTCCTTGCCCTCTGCAGAGCTAAGAGATGAAGTGCTACAGCACAGCTTCAAATCAAAGAGTCTGCAATGTTCGGGGAGACAAAAGTATGCTGTATCCCATCCCACCCCAAATCAATTTGAGCTCTGGTTTCTACACTGATCTCAATGGAGCCCCCCTGTGTTCACACTACTGTTTGATCTCTAGAGTTGATAAAAACATTCCAACACATATATCCACACATTACCTGTTTTTTTTCTTTGGAGATTTTTTTGACCAAACTTTCCAATCAGCTCTAGTGGTCTCTGTTCAGGGTTGATTCAACCACATCCAAGATACCTGCTGAGCCACTCAACTGGGGTTCCCTCCGTCATAGTCTTTTATCTCACTCCCCTGTGCTTACAGTTGAAACTGTATGCTTTCTAATAAAAAATAAAGATAAACACAAGTGGGTACACAGAAACGTCTCTATTGGAGAGAAGCGGAGAGTAGGGCACTTGGAACAGGCACATGGAGGAGTGAGGAGCATGAACAGATATTGTTCTGTATTTATACATTTCCTTTTCAGGGAGGAAAGTGCCCTGCGACCACAGGTTCTGTCAGGTGGATTTTTTTCTGCACTTCAGTATGCAAGGGCATCTGCCAATATCCCTTTTGTTAAATCCAGAGAGTTTAGGAACTTTGCCTTCCCTAAGGTGTCTAACATGTCATCAGTTCTGGGCATAGGGTATGCATCAGAAACTGTGTCAGCGTTAAGCTTTCTATAATCAACACAAAACTTTATGGTCCCATTCTCTTTGGGAACCATAGCAACTGGAGAAGCCCAGGGATACATACTCGAATCATTCCCATTTCCAGGATGTTTGCTATCTCTTTACAAATGTACGTCTGCATTTTGTCAGTATTCAAGTATACTCTGCCGGGTGCAGGCTGTGGTCCTTCAGGGTTAATTGTATGGAACATTCTATGAGTCAAGTCAGGCCTGCTGGAAAATACCTGCTGGTTACTTTGCAGCACAGCCATAATCTATCTTTTCAGTCAGGGTTAACCCTTTATAAAGGTCAGTGCTCTCTAATGGGGTGTCACTACAACATTCAGTCACCAAATCAATCAGAGGGAATGTCTTAGAGTCCTCCTCTATCTATATCATGTTCATAATGACTTCATGGTTGTGATACACTTTTAACCTGTTTAAATGCACAGTTTGAAGCGCGGTGCTGTGAGGCCTTTGTACATTGTAGGTAACACCGTTATCCCTTTCTACCATGTCAAAAGGTCCCTCCCCTGAGTTCTGCATTTTATACTTTGCAAGGAGTAACACCAGTATTAAACCCCCCACATGAAGTAATCGAGTGCAGGTATTGTGAGCATACGTGCTTTCTGAACTGCCAGGCTTTTTGTGAGGTTTTTCTGCAGCAGCCCTGTCAAGACTTTAAATCCTTCCTAAACTTTGACACAATTCAGCCAATCGTTCCCCCTCTGCTTCAGTGCCACCTTTCCAGAAGTCTCTAATGAGAGTCAGGGGAACTCTGAGCTTTTTCCCATAGAAGAGATCAAATGGAGTGAGCCCTATAGACTCTTTGTGTATGTCCTAATAAGAAAACAACAGACGAGGTAACATTATATCCTAGTGATTTGCTCTCTCGTTTACATACATTTTTCAGCATAGATGTTAGGCTCCTGTTGAACCTCTCCACTAAACTATTTGTCTCTGGGTTATATGAGGCAGATTTCAATTGCTTTATCCCATACATCCTCCACAACTCATCAAATAGCTGGGATATGAAATTGGACCCCTCCCCCCCGATATGATAAGGTCTCAATCCTACCCTGATGAATACAGAGAAGAGTGCCTTAGCAACTGTTTCAGCTTCCACATTTGACAGAACTGCTTCCAGATATGTGGTGGTGAAATCCACTATTATTACTAATATAAATTTTTTTTCCTGGCTGGGTCAGTCTGTTTAAGGGCCCTATGATATCCTTCGCAACCCTGAAAAATGCTCTCATGATTACTGGCAAAGGAGCCTTGTGGAAACCTACAGGTTTTTCCCCTGTTTTGACATAAATCACAAGCCTTGCAGTATTCCTTTACCTCATTTTAAACATTGGGCCAAAGAATTCTTCAGTCTTTCATATGACCGGCAACAGGACAATTTGTGAACTAGTAGCATTAACTCCATATGATGCTTTTCAGGTATAATCGTTAGGGCTCCCAAGACTTCTATTTTTCCCCAGCCAGGGCTTTCCTGGACATTCTTTCTTTTTCTATCTTTGTTCTTTTTGAGGCATTCTGGAGGATGGCCTTCCTTGTGCTCTCCAGGGAGATGTCTGATTTTTGTTCTGCAGCAAACTCCATTTGGCTTTGGCTTGCCCTCAGAGCTGTCTCAGGTAAGGGTCAACTCCTTCCTCCAGCTTCTGTTTCTGATAAGAGTGCAGAGTGCACCTCTCTCCTCTCAGCCACCTCTTCTTCCTCAGAGCTTACCCCTGGGGACTTATGGACATATTCCTTCTTGCTATAGGTCACAATGTTAACAGCTTTGAGGAGTGATACTATGTCATTTCCCACAAATACATCTGGTAAATTCTTAAGACCACCACAGAATACCCCTTAAACCTGCCCACTCTAATTCAATGTGAGCTAAAGGCACCATGGTTCTAAATTGCTCCAAGGCAAGGAGTTTTACCTCCTCCCCTAGGAGCATGTCGACCTCCTTAATCACATCCCTCTGGACTACAGAGAACTGGACACTAGTGTCTCTCCATCCTGGCACACTTTACCATTTACC
Source organism: Dermochelys coriacea (assembly GCF_009764565.3). Taxonomy (NCBI): domain Eukaryota; kingdom Metazoa; phylum Chordata; order Testudines; family Dermochelyidae; genus Dermochelys; species Dermochelys coriacea. The sequence goes on from NC_050068.2 coordinate 105,661,579, forward strand.
TCAGCTTCTTTAATAAACTCTGTTACCTCCAGGAGGATAGACCTAATAAAATGAATTAGTAGTCTCTCTGCCACTACTGAAGTCTCTGACTCAAGAGTAGCTACATTAGCATAGGTATTTTGGCAGTGGTGTAGGGCATTGTTTCTTTAAATGTTCAAGGAATCACACAAGAAGCACTTGCTTGAAATGTCCCCTTAAGCTGGGGTCTTATAATTAGGGTTACTAGAAAGGGACCTGCACTAGAGTGATGTGCACTTAATCCCTTCCCCTTCATCCTTTTTCCTAGGAACAGATGGGAACCCATTTACACCAGGCTTTTGCCTTTCCCTTTGGGACCTGCACTGTATGCATGGTCTTACTTGTATGTATAAATCAGCTGCTTCAGCTGCCTCTTCCAGAGTTCTTGGGAATTCCCCCCCGCCACTACAACCCTTGCCTCATGAGAGTAGACATCAAAGAAGTGCTCTGAAGCAAATACATCTACCAACTTATAAGTTTCTGCCCCTTTACTCTTTATCCATTTTCTTAAACAATCCCCCTTTTTATGAATGTATTCCCTGTAATTTATCAAGTTAATGAGGGTTCTAAACTTTGGGTGATTTGCCTTTGGAGTAATTTGAAGCCTTTTTAAGAGGCCCCTTAAACAGATTTTGCAACATAACATCATTAACATCCGTACCATTAAACATCTGTATAGCTTTACCAGACAATTTCAAGTGTAAGAATCATTCTCTGGTTATCAGGGATTTTGTGTGCCCTCATATCCTTTCAAAGGTGGTTAAATATACTTCAATGCAATTTGTGTCCCTGTAACTTGGGCAAAGGCTGTGCCAGCTATGTGATCCCTGGGGAGGGGTATCTATGGGCTGAGGGTTCTAGCCTTGCATTTCCATCTTTTTAAGTTCATACTGCCTTTTCCATCTTCCTTTCTTGGGCTGCTGCTACCTGCTTTCACTTGTCTTCCTCCTGCTATTGCTTCTCTGCCAGCATCTCCCTTTCCTGGGCTGTCTCTTCTGCTTCTCGCTCTTTGGCTTTCCCTACTATTTCCAGTTTTCTGGTCCTCTGCTATTTCCAGCTTTTGGAGCTCTATTTTGGCCAGCTCTAACTGTCGCACTGTCTCACTGGGAACTAGGCCAGGCTGGTTACACACACACACACACACACATGCCCCCTATGGCCTTAAATTCTATGAGAGGAGATTTCATACCTTCCATAATTTTGCCTGTGGTAATCAAGCCATGGCCTGTGCAGTTTTTCCAGCTGGGATCTGGTGTTTTGGTATGTTTAGCACCTGTCTCTGGCTTACTTATCCTGTCTTTTCTTTTATTCCCTTAGCCAAAATAAATAAACAGAAAGTAAACTATACCTTCTTTTTCTTTACCTGCTTCCGACCTTCTCACTTTTGAATCTCTCCATATCTATTTTCGTTGGTAAACAAGCGCCTGGAATTTGAACCTTAGTTAACCAGTAAATGGGGTGTGAGATCCTGCTGACTGTGCCACTGTGGTGCTTCGTGGGACTACCCAGGGTTGTGAGACACCTCACTACCTGCTCTTAGCATAAGGAAGCTTTGTCCATGCTTGTCATGAATTAGCTGCCCTACTTCACTGGCCATGGTCAAAACAAGCGCTCCACTCTAGGCCTGCACAGGCCATGCTCTCTCTTTACAGCGATACGGGAGTGTCCAGCCCCTGTTCCAATGAACACTCTCACAATATTCACAAATCCACTGCTTCCAAAGGAGCAATACACATCAGCTTACCAGTTACACCTCGTGTAACTGCTCTGCTTAAAACATAGTTACATTTATAGTGAAAACTAGTAAAAGTTTATTTAACAGTATAGAGATTGAATTGATAGCAAGCAGAACAACTGGAAACAAATGGTTCTGTATCAAATAAAATCATAACATGCATTCTGGAATCTAGTTTTACTTAACTTTCACTCCTTTGAGCAGTGTCCACCCCATGTCCTTCCAGCATTTTACATCCCAGCTTGGCTAAGACCCCTTTGTTCATAAGACACACTATTAATCTACCTCCTTGGTGAAGGATCCGGGGGTACTTCAGCACCCCCAGGTATGTCACAACAATCCATTGTCTTTACTTGTAAACAGAATTCCTTCTTGCTGTTTATTTCTTCCTGTAAATTTCCTCTCTTGAAGATTTTACAATCTCTTGATTAGCCTTTGATTCAGTATGCAAACCAGCATGCATTGAGAGACATCCCACACAGGACCAGACAATGAGATAAGCATCTGGTACCTCCTACTTGAGAGAAACTTACCCTAGTACTTACATCCCCTCCTGGTTACCTGCCTTAGAACACAATTTTCAGCATAGACACATAATTCCTTAAATATTATTTATACATACATTTTACAATGATGATGACTACTAGCCAGTTGGCTCTTGGTACAGACTTCACATGCCTCCCTTTAGTGAATTATTATGCATATATCTGACCCAGGGGATCCCTGTAAAACTTTATGAAACCGTGTGCCCTCTGCCAGTTAGCACCACCTAGGTCACAGGCAGCCATATGCCTAGTAAGATCATTTTCATATGTCCTAAAAGGTGCAAAGATATGTTCCTAGGCTATGCTGAGCCTTCCTTGGCTTTAGAGCAGCAACACTTCAGGAACAGCACTGAGATTCTTTTTAAAAAGAGAGAAAAAAAATCATAATGCCTGAAGAGAAGTTGCTTTGTTTCTAGGGATTTGAAATATGATCTGTTTGTTTCACTGTAGTGCACAGCAGTACACATGAGAACTCAGCCAGGAGAAACTTAAAAGAAAATATTGAGCGACTCTGCGTCTTTATTTTTAAAAGCACTCTAACCGCTTAATAAGAATTAGAAGGTGCCAACAGGTTTGCTCTGATTTCCTCCTCCTTCTTTAGATAGTACAGTGCTGTGGATATAGATTCATTTTACAGTTTCATTGTTTCACCTTCCTTTAAACGGAACTGCAAGCCCTTTGATAAAATAGACTAAAAGATTATCTAATTTCACTGTTGCTCCTATAAGTATCTTTGTTTTCTCTGGTGACACGTTCTGTCATAACTTCCTAGAGCAATAACCTCCATGAACCACAATAAATGTCCTTACTTCTTCCACAGCAAAAATATACCAGGGGGAATAGTTTCCCTCTTTCTCCAACAGATTAATACTGTCAAAACGGTGTTAAATCACAGTATTGTCCTTTCTATTCTGATACTAAAGGGTCCTGCCCTTAAAGTTATAATACCAAATTAATCCCTAGTTTCTTTATTGGAGTTACATCAGAGATAATCATGCCTGTTATAATAATGATAATGAATAATTTACTTATACAGCATGAGAGATATGCATGGCACGAAGGAATATAGATATAAAAGGCCCCAGCATCCCTGAAATTTATTCATACAAATACATCTGAAGTGAAATCTGGGCAGAAGAGTGGGAAAAATTCAGCCCTATAATATAGTGGGTTCAAAAATCTTTTTTTAAAGTGTTGGATGTGAAAACTGAATGAGCATTTAGAATTGTCCAGTACTCATTGTGAATGATTTTTGTTAAAAAAAATACAGTTTGAATATCTTCTAATGCCACTGTAGAAACACTATAGAAACAGGAGACTTAAGATGTGGATACAGGCCCAAATTGAATAAAACATTTAAGCAAATGATTAATCTTAAATATTGACTTGAGTGGGACTAAAGCATGTGCTTAACTTTAAGTGCTTTGGTGAATCAGGGACATATGCCTGTAGAAAGAAGAACGTTGGAATCTTCAGACTGACTGTATCAACATCCCCAGTTGAGTTTTGCAGATTGGCAACTCTATCTTTTGCCTGAAAAGAAAGTCTAAACAGATCTTCCTTTAACCCCAGAAATCAACCCAAAAGAAAGTAATTGTGGATTTATAGTTTTCATTCTTAGCAACCATTTATAGCACTGGAGCCAATCTTGGGTAGCTTTCTATGGTATGACCAGCATTAGCACTTTAATGTTCATACACAGAAATCTTACTCATGGAGCTGGCTGACATGTTAGTCAGTTACACTCTGAATTCAGGCTCCAGGCATAAAGTACATGTTCATAAGTACATATTAGTCCTTGGCTGTTGCTGCACCTACTAGAATAATGAAAGACCACAGAGGATGATGAGCGAAAGCAAGGAGACAGAAACGCACCATTTGTTGGCATGAACTCTTCAGGAGTTCAGTTCAATGGCTGCAACAAATCCAAATAGCGGAGCACTTGTAAGGTTAAAAGAAAGCACAAGATTCCCCCCCCCCCATTTATACATAACTACTTTAACAAATCAAGTCCTTAAAAGAATGATACTACAGTGAGAGGAGAAAACTGTTGATATAATTTCAGGGACATTTCAGAGACCATCACTTGCTTAGGTCATGGATACTATCAAAGCCTAATTATCACATAAACAAAGGATTTGCACAAGAGACTCTTTATCACATTACTGTTTCTTTTAATACAATGTATAAGCAGACCCATGTGAGTTCATAAACTAAAAATAAATCCCCAGGCGCCATAAAGACAAAGACAACGGCAATGGAGTATATTGTTCTGGCTGCGAGTCTTCAGCTAATATAATTTCCTGACATAGATACAGCATTGCCTCAACTGTGCTCATTGATTTTTGAGGTCTCTTTTAATTCAATGAGATACAGTGGTTGTACTTTAAACATTTATTTCATTCTGGAAGATTCTATTGGCTTGATAGAGATTCCCCATTAACAAAATGGGGAATAATGTTGGAATCAGAAGCTGAGTAACTGGCTTTGAGTGCCTCAGTTGTGGTGCTGGTGGAAGAAGCACCCCTTGAGTGTGTGGGGAGTCTCTGGGGGAGGCCAAAGGCAGGCACTACACAATGCCTCCAGAGGTACACACAGCCCATGCTTCCTTTGTGGAAGTGGTATACAGAGGGGAACATAGAGAGGGAGAAGAACAAGTGCTTTTTTGCATTGTGATGGTTATGCCAGCCAAACCAATTGCAAATTGAAACTATTTTTTTGAAAGTTTTGTAACAAAATAGAATTACTAATCCAATCAGCACTCTTTCAATGAGAAAGATCTGTTGAATCATTCAGGGAAAGTAATGGAGTTCTAATGGCCTAAGATGATTTTAGGGGCTGTAGTTTTGGGGACATCCACCAACATTTATTTATTTTTAAGAATCACTACTGTGGGACATCAGAGTATGGACCAGATCCTCAGCTGAAGTTAAGGGAGCTACAATGAGTTACACCAGCTGAGGCTCCCACCCTATGAGTAGAAATTTTAGAAGTGAGGTTAGGAGCATAAGTCTTATTGAGATTCATTGCTTTAGAACAGTGGTTCCCAAACTTGTTCTGCCGCTTGTACGGGGAAAGCCCCTGGTGGGCTGCGCCGGTTTGTTTATCTTCTTCAGAGTTTTCCTCTCCCAAACCTGAAAGCCCAATGGCATATAGAAATCTCATTCAAGTCAATGTGAGTTTTTTTATACAGGGAACTTGCGGAAACAGATGTGAGTTTCCAATGGCTTTCATATTGACTGAGAACTTTTTGAACTCCTCTTGGATTCTCAAGTCCTCCCACGCAGGGTATTCTTCCATCTTTGCCTCCTCTTTTCCATGCCTTACAGGTTTTTCATGGAACAAAATGATCCAATTTTGAAAATCTGGCCCTACATCCCCTTCTCACTGAAGTGTGTTTTTTTAACTATAGCTGAGCTGAACAAAACCTCCACTATAAAGTCTACTCCATCCTTTTTGCTAATAACTAGATAAACTATCATCTATCAAGGTCTCACAAACCAAGACTGTGTCAATATGTCTCAGTTCTCTACTTAAAATAGACAATAATGCTCTTGTGTCCTATATAGAGACAGAAAGGTATTATGAAAAATGAAGGTTCTCATGAAAAGGAGAAATGTGCCTCAAATCCAGTCTCCAAATGTTCTTGTTCTTCAGGTTCTTGCTTCTTTACAGTAATCTGTTGATTTACTCAGAGCAATGAAATGAACAGTTCGTCAAGACATACACAAACAGGAATGTCTCATTATATTGAAAGAAACTCAAAATACACAACATGCTACCTGCTTTGTAGCTGTAACACTCTGTTGGGAATACCCAGATCTATGCACCACTGTTACCTCTCTGCCTCAGCAAAAGTCAGTTTTGCTGGAGATTGGACTGTGCATGAGCTCCCTGCCACACCAATCTGTCTTCCTCACCAGCAAACTCCTCAAGGCTCTCCAGCACAAACCTCACCTAGCAGGTAACAATGAGTGAACTCCAGCCCTTGAGTTCCTCAGAGATGTTTCTCTGCAATGCATAGCCTCTATCACTGTGCATTCACAAAGACATTATGTTTCTTCCTCTGCTAAAGAGCCAATCTATCAGTGTATTAATTTAACTGGGGTAAATACCCTTTTTTCTTCAAGCATAGCACTGAACTGGTTTATAGTAAAAGTAAAATAAATTTATTAAAACAAAATATTAAAAACAGGTTTAAGTGGTACGAAGTAGAAGGAATAAAGGTAGAAAGGGTTACAAACAAAAGTAAAAATATTCCTCTAAAACTAAAATATAACTTAAACTGTTTTTTGTTGTTGTTCAAAGACGTTTACTCACCATAGTCCTTCTTCCAGCACGGCTGGCAAGATATTAGTCAGAATCACCACAGACTACAAAGATCTGGTTTTCCTGGTCTTGTCAGGTGAGGGATAACTTAGGGGTTCACTCCCCTTCTCTGCAATAGTGTGTGGGGTGTGAATACAGGGGTGCCTAGGGTCAGTGTTTTAAATGTCCTTTTCCTGTGTGCAAAGAGCCATTTAGATTTTTGATATACTAAACTGTGCCACACCATCTATGTCTAACAAATGCCATACATGTGGCTATAATTGGTGGTCCCAGTCTGCAAAGGCTTTCTGACTTCAGCTCGGAAGCTTCATCTATGCCCCATGTTAGATATAGATATAGGGTAGGATTTTCTAAAACAGTGGTTCCCAAACTTGTGTGGGGAAAGCCTCTGGCGGGCAAGGCCAGTTTATTTACCTGCCGCATCTGCAGGTTCGGCCGATCACGGTTCCCAGTGGCTGCGGTTCGCTGCTCCAGGCCAATGGGAGCTGTTGGAAGTGGTGTGGGCCGAGGGACGTATTGGCCGCCGCTTCCAGCGGCTCCCAGTGGCCTGGAGCAGCGAACCACGGCCACTGGGAGCCACGATCAGCCAAACCTGCAGATGTGGCAAGTAAACAAACTGGCCCGGCCCAGCAGGGGCTTTCCCTGCACAAGCGGCGGAACAAGTTTGGGAACCACTGCTTTAGGGTATGATCTAATGTATAAAGGTTGCTATATGCTTTGTAAGTTTTAACCTAATTAAATCAGCAATAAGAGACAAGTCCTCAAATGAAAACAAATCAAGACTTGATGTGCTTTGAAACTTGTCAACTGTAACAACAAAAGCTCCGATCAGCATATAACATATAATTGAAGAAAAACAGAGTAAATAATTTATGCTCTTAAAAAATAGACACTGATCTGATGCTACACCAAAACTCAGACGACACAAATTGGATTTAACCTGGAAATTTCAGTAAATTGGTTTGATCAAAATTGTAAGACTTAGACAAACCAATTACATTCATATTAAATGAAAAAAAAATTAAACAAACTGAGCCATGCAACAATTAGTTTACAGAGAAACAGTGAGAGTGAACTCCAACAGAGATTTCCTGCTTGATCCTGCCAGGTGCAATCCTAATGTCCGAAATATCTGAATGGTTTTCAATGTAATAAATGATAAACAAATGTAACATTGAAAGTTGCTCATGTAACATCCTTTCAGTGGTTTTAATAAATAAAACTGACACTATTTTAGTATACAGCACTGATTGTCACAGGAATTAATTTGTGTGATTTTCTGTTCTGAATAGAGAACCTTTCACAGAAGCAGTCTAAAATCTCTTTTATGATTAACAGCTTGAGAAAACCTACAGTACATGATCTGGCGAAAAAGTTATTTTTTCTTAAAGATTTTCAAGCTGGAAATGTGTATAGCATACTTAAGTAAAATCAATGAGGTGAAATTACCATGATGGGGAAGGAGGTGAGGGGCAGAGGGGAGAGCACTGAAAGATGTATAGGTCCCAAAGTTATCAGTATTTGGTGAATGAGACCAGCTAAGCCTTCAAACACTCCCAGCCTTGTAGAAGTATCTGAAAAGTTCTGGGCTGGATCAAACAAGTTTGGATCCACTGAAGAAACATTTGGCTGGGCACCTGGCTGTGAAGTTTAACAACGTTCTCCTTTCCCCTGCTCCCAAAATCCTGCATCATAGGTATTATGGAGGCTGGAAATGTCGCTGAGGGTAGAAGGCAGTTCCATGTTTGAGACAGGAGGAGGATAGGGTTATTAGTGGGTTAGCCCAAGGTCTGTGTGCAGAAGGGATTTGTGCACATGAATCTCCTTTCCTGTGTATTTGTATGTGGAGGGTCAGCTGTCTCCACAACCCTCTGCCCCACTCTAGACAACATAGGAAGCTCTCTGTAGGTTAATGGAAGAACTTGTGGGGAAGACTAGGGGTGTGGCAGGTCTGAGAAAGAAATGCAGAATCCTCTGTCCAAAATGCCTTCAAGGAATCCTCCAATCAGCTAATTCAATCTGAGGGGGGCAGCTGTGAATTAAGAAGGAGGTTGGCTCTAATAGAACAATGCTTCCAAAAATCTGGAAATAGTGGGGAGCATGCCCTGGAGCCATTGGAGAGGTAAAGGGTTTATGCACAGATGGTGCTGGACCTATTTCAGATGGGTTGGCACAGCTCAGCCGTGCCTCCCTGGCTGCTTCTAATGCCACTGTGGGCTACACTGCTATTTATATTCGTGCTGCGTGATACAATCAAGAATGAATATGTATGCATGAGCAGGGGCAATCTCATTCCTAGCTCATAGTGTAGACATAACCTAATGGATTTTCTTGGACCCACATGTCCTCTGGGTAGAATTCTCTGTTTCTTCTTCAGGAGCTGGTGGGCAACCTTGCAACCTGAAATGAAACAAACTTGGTGGGGGCAGGGGAGGAGGGGGAGAAATAAATTCTCTAGGTTGATGCACCCCTTCAGCAAATTTTTGCACAGGAGTGGCTGTGACCTTCCCTTCTGACCATCTTCATCCTCTCTATCTCACTTCTTAGTAGTACCATACTTTTCGGGAGATAGGATCAGAGAGAGCTACAGCTCAATAATTAGTTTAGTGTAAAGAGTAAGAGGCATAGAAGTACAAAGTACATCAACCTTATTTTAAATCAGCCACTTATAGTAATTGTAAATTATCCTGATACCCTTTTTTCCTAGGGTGCCCTGCATAAAGGAGAGCAGGAAGGGGAGGTATGATGCCTGAAGGAGAAATGTTGGCTCTAATTTTAACTGTGGATCAATTATAGATAGTCAGAGAAGTTGGACAACTTAGAACAAAGTGCCATAACTGCTTTGGAGTTAAATAGTATACTCCTGTAAAGTGAAAGATATACAGATCACTCAGTGTCTCCAGTGCTGTTACACTTATGAATTATGTAATTTTATGTTTCTTTCCTATTAGGTTTTACATTTCTTAAGGTCAAATGTATAATTACAGTTTCTTCAAGCAGAACTTAAGTTACTGTAATGGAGTATGTAAATTCATGGAAATGACATAATAAAGCACTTAGTAATGTTCAGCCAATCAGATAACTTGAATGCCCCCACTTACAACCTCAATAATTTTGGACACAGGTGACTTACACTGTCATCTCCAGGAGTGTTCAGCCAGCCTGTAACCATTCAGCTAAGGAGAAAACAGATGTTCTATATTAATTCTAAATTCAGTAAAACTATTTCATTTTATGCTTCATAATGAATTTATATGCTGCCTCGAGAGCAACTTTTTGTATGCTAGGACATCTTGTTCACAGTTTGGGCAAGCTAGAATGCTTCTGCTTCATTTTACAGACTATATCCAAATAGCTAACCCCTCCCCCTGTATTCCCCTACCTCCCCTCAAAAAATCCTCCAATACAAAAAAGGTATGGCACTTTATACGGTCTTTACTGGAATTATTTCACAGCTTTTTGAAAACAAGTAGGGTCAATATAACTGCATTTGTTGATGTGTCTACTAATAAAAGTAGTTAATATTTCCATAAAAGCCATTTTAAGTAGCCTGTAATACTGCACCCACAAATTTTCTGCACATAATTTATGATCACACAAACCCCCACATATATTGTGCAGATTTTGCATTTAAAACTGTTTCTTGCATAAACCAAGCTCAAAATCCATCTAGGTTTCAAATTTTGTAGTAATGTGATTTCACTAAGGAACCCATAAAGGAATCCAAAGAAACATTATGTTCTGTAAAATACAACACTCTGCATATGGAAAACATTTTTAGGGCTACATTCAAAAGGAGGACTTCGGCATTGCCATGCCTAACTTTTAGATGCCATGCTGCCTAGTGGAATTCAGAACTCTGAGTTAGGCACCCAGACTTCCATACAAAGCAGCAGGAGAATTAGGAACCTAAGAAAAGCATTCACAGAAGCCAGCACTGAGTGGGGAGCTATCTAAGCTAGGAATAGGAAATGAGGAGGAAAGGGGTGGGGTGTAGGTCCCTCCTCTCAAAGAAAGCTAGGTGCTTAAGTCCTTGCCAGAGGGAGATGCCTATCTCTGCTTAGGATTCACAGCCACAACCCCTCACCTGAATTTAGGCACTTAAGCCAGGTTGGTGCTTTATCATGAAATAACAAGGAAGAAGAGGTGGCGGATTTAAGTGCCTAAACCAAGTGAATCCTTTTCAGATAATGCACCCCTCCCCCCACATGAGTACCCTAACCACCAGGCCATAAAGTCATTCTCATGCTCTCTGGCCCAATTAATATTTAATTATATATTCACAGTGGAGCATCTTCCACAGAAGAGAGTGAGAGAACTCCACTGACCCCAGAATACCCAATAGTCCAGGGGGTAGGGCACTCACCTAGGAAATGGAAGACTTGGCTTAAGTCCATGCTCCATCTCAGGCAGTGTTTTCCTAAGTTTCAACCAGCCAATAGAGGACACCATGCTCACACAAATGTATAATGACTGCTCCTGCTCCCACCAAAGGCAACTGCAAAACAACCTATATTAATGAGAGCAGGTCTGGTTCTCTCAATTTCCATTAAAATCCATGGAAGCAGGATGAGGCCCTGAACTATCCAGAGCAAAAAATGCTGATAACCTTATTTATAAATATGTATTTTCTCCAGATACAGCTACTTTGCGAGATTTAACTCTATGGAAATTTTGAAGGGACAGAAAAATTGCTTTTGAAGAAGAGGTAGCAAGGAAACATTAGACCAAAGACATTTCAAATCACTGTAATCTTTGAAGACCTGTTATTCAAGATGATAACTACCTTTCAAACTGCAGAAATATTCTATCTATATAGACTAAATATGACAATTTTAAGCACAAACCAATTTTCAAAACCAAAAAATTAGAGAGGTTAAAATAATGGAAGCTGGTGGCAACTATAAGTACAGGAAGCTCACTGCTTCTATAATACTCTGGTGCAGATTCATTCCTGGTAATACTCCAGTGAAGTCAGTATAAATTAGTTACAACAGGGATAAATTAGATCCCTTTCTCTTATAAAATTTTATACATATATAAATTGCAACAAATATTGTTCAGTACAGCCAAAACCCAAATGTAAATCAATTAAAATGAATTGAATGTTTACAGTACTTTTCTCCTGTTATTTAAAAACACATCTTGTCTTCCTTCAGCTTTCATATTTTCAATTTCTTTCCAAATCCCTCCTGCAAACAAACGTTGTTTCTTTGGTTTAAATTAGATTTCCCCCCTTGTTTAGTTGGGGGACCAAGATATTTATTTGGAGCTGGATATTAATTTGTTGTTACTGTACCATTTTCCAATTGCAGAAATGCATTTTGCAGTACAGTGGAATAAAAATTCCATGTAGAGAACATTGACTTGTATTATTGTTAAGATGTTTTTAATGTTCTTTTCCCCACACAAGGTTAGCTGTTCCGTCAGCTTGGGTGTACATCTGAAAGCCACGAGGCTATACATTATCCTGACTGCACAAGCTGAGAGAGGAAGACAGATTGGAAATTACTGCATTCAACAATTCTAAACAAAGTCAATAGTATCCTTTTGTTTATGACAGACATGACTTTTAATGCAAATTCTCAAAATGGCCTTTTAAAGTGGAGTACATTTTATGAATATTCTTGAAATTTCTCATATATATTCTTTAATGTCAGTTCAAGCAGTAATAACTTTCAGCAAGCAGATGTGACAGGGATGTTGGCCTGACATTTTATTTTCTATGAGCTGGCTTTTTGATTCTTTCTGTGAGGAGGGGGAAAGACAAAATCTCTGTCTTTATCAATTCTGACATATTTACACTGGGTAATTCCCTTTTTTGACAACTTCTCAGAAAATCAATAATCTTTCATGTATACCAAGAACACTATTTTCAACAGATCTTTAGTGAAGTTATTATTTAGTGGAATTGGGAGGGAACATGATTTTTTAAACACATTCATGTAATTCATTTTCAGTTTTAATTTGCAGACAAGCACAATATGCTCAAGATATGTATCATACAAACAGGATTGGACTGCAACTTGGAGTATATTCTTTCCCAGTGGGATAATAGAGGCAAGCTACTGAATAAACCATTAACTGCTTTCTCCTCTCTGGAGCAGACGGATGGAGCAAGAGTGGAGTGTTGGCTCCAGCTCCCCAACATACAGCTGAGATGGGACAGGAAGTGTCATAATGTAATGCTGGTGTATGCCAGCAGCAAATTGCCGTCACAGCGCAGTGTGTGGGGGGAGTATGGAGAAAACTGTGCCTCAGAGATGTCTCCTGGGGCTACTCCTGGGGTGGTGCAGCTTCATTGCCACCTGCCTACAGATACAATCTAACCCTGAGTATGAGTGATCCCATACACTGAATGATTCTATTGGCCTGGGCTAAGGTGAATCATGAAATGTAACAGCACAGCTGGGGAGATTCACAGACAAATAGGAGTCACAAATGGAAGGCATCTAGATTCTAGATGTCATACCAATGCAGGCTGTGTTATTTATGTGACTGCAAGATTATTCACTATCAAAAAAGCCCAACCAACCCAAAAAAACAAATCTAGTTTTATACCTTAAGTTTAAAAGGGTGCTTCTACCACTTCTCTTGGAAAATTATTTCCCTATCCAACAGATCTCTAATTGTCATCTGATAATTCATAAGGTAATAAACAATTTTCCGTGTGAGTAAAGTGAAATGTATCTAAAAATACAGATTCTAATTGCATTGGCATATTAAAGCAGCCATTTTGAAAAAAATGGCCAACATTTGTAGTCCTGAGCATATGGAAAAGACTGTAAACAAGTCCCAACCCTGCTTTAACATATAGTCCCTTAAGGGTCTTAATCTAAGCAGTCCATAGGTTGCTTTAATTTACATTTGGGCAGAAGGCAGAGGCCAGGGACCTGCACGTGCCTCTCTTCTGGGTATATTCTCTTCTGCATCTAGTTTTGGTGCAGGAGAGAATCTGATACTATGTTTTGTATTTTTAAGAGGACATGAGGAGCAGACTAGTGGCAAAAAGATAGCGAATAAACCATTATATATTAGAATTGTGTTATCAGAGGTTGAGGGCCTGATTCCCATTCTGTTACAGCCTAATCCCTAACATGGTTTTAAAATACTGTGGGCCAGAGTCTTATTTATAGATATTTTGAAACTGCGAGAACAGTATAAAAGGGACTTATATCTTTCACTCCAATTTTGCTTCATCTCCAACACCTCCTCTCCCCCATCCAACCCTGACACACAATATTTGCTTCCAACAATATTTTCTTCCCAGAGAAGCCTATAAAAGAGAAGAGGAGAAAGGCAATATGTACCAAATTATGCAGTAACTATATGTGTTTCCAATATATGCAGTTTTTTGCCCTAAATAATGTGGCAGCTTCAGCTGGTGTTTCCTGGATTGTCTTAACCACGGGGTGGCCCAGAAGACCTCACCAGTCAGCCAGCTAGACTATGTTTGGTAAGCTCAGGCTGTAGGAAACTGAAAACATATGTATCTTTCAAAGATGCTCCATAGGAATTTCCATCCTTTATAGAAGTTAAATTTTAGGGCCTAGACAGTGTTCCTTGAAATATTAACAAGGACTAAAGAGAACAATAAGAACTTCAGAATGTTTGTTTTTTCCAAAATATGCCCAAACTAAACTAAGAAATCTTAAACACCACCATCAAACAACTGAAGAACTGATCAAAGGGGAGAGCCTGGCTGAAGAGCAAGCAGCCAGCCTGTGGTGAGAAGCATCTAAGGTTGCAAGGGCACTGAAAGTGTTAAGATCAGCTTAGAATGCATTTTGCTTTTTTTCATTTGACTAAATCTGATTTGTTGTGCTTGGACTTATAATCACTTAAAATCTATCTTTTGTACTTAATACATTTGTTTGTTTATTCTACCTGAAGCAGTGTGTTTGGTTTGGTGTTAGAAACTCCCCTTGGGATAACAAGCCTGGTACATATCAATTTCTTTGTTAAATTGACTAACTCATATAAGCTTGCAGTGTCCAGCGGGCATAATCGGACACTGCAAGACAGAGGTTCCTAGGGTTGTGTCTGGGACTGGAGATAATGACTAGTGTCATTTGGTTGCACAATTCAAGTAGCAGCTGGCCAAAAGTGCTCACTCATGTAGCTGGGAGCAGCTTACATGCTAGAGACTGTGCATGAACAACCCAGGAGTGGGGGTTCTCACAGCAGAGTAGGGTAAGGCTGGCTACCAGAATCAAGGATTGGAGTGACCTAGCAGATTAACTGTTGCTAGAAACAATTTCCACATAGTTTAGCTGTAACAAATGCTGGAATTACTTTCCCCACATAAATATAAAGCATAGTTTTGATCAATGAGGCAATATATTATATTGAAACTTCACAGGGAATAGTTCCCAGAAAGAGGTACAGAAAGGGATCAGCAGTGTATAGTTGTTTCTGTAAACATGGAAGATAAGTAGATTCAGATCTTATGATTAACACTAAGGTTTACTTAGACAAAATTATATGGAATTTTCAGGCTCAGATTTCAAAGCTTGTTCTCTGAATCAAGAAGGAAAAAAGCTGCCCCTGAAAGTAATCAGATATATGATTTCCTCTTTCAGAAAGATAGTATAATTACTGCAATCTTTCCTAGACCAAAAATTTCCTAGAGCCCTCATTACTATTACAACCTCCAGTAATAAAAACTGTATTATTTTTTCCATTACATAAATCTCCAACACTTGGATTTGGGTCATATTGCATTTAACATTGATATGAGAATTTGGAGACAGCAGCAATTCAAAGAGAAATTATCTTGCACAGAACTCAATAGTGGAAGTCAATTTTCACAGAATTAATTTGTAAACATATGAACATCGGTATACTTGTAAATATGTGAGCTAAATACAAAACTTCTAATGTAATTTCCCAATATCATTACTATATACATGGTAAAATGCTTTAGGCATCAACCTGAAATCTAATGACCTTGCCAAACTAATTTAAGAAGTCATTTATGCACAAAATATTTATATTAATGGAAAAGTAATTAACCATTTAACACTACATAAGCAACATTCTCACCCAACTCAGGAAGACAAGATTCATCTCTCCAAAAAATGTTAACACCTTCTTTAATAACTATTTAAGATAAAGACTCTTTAAAAAAAACTATTTAATTAAAAAAGAAAATAACTATTTTAAGCTCTAAAAACATGTTTACACAAGGAACACGAAAGTTTGGACTTTTTAAAATCAAAGTTTCAAATCCTGTTAACCCAAATGAAATTTAAAAAAACTACCTCAGAAAATAGACTGACTAAAAAGAAAGTGTTAAAATTAGCTTTAAAAGTTATGTGTAGCTTTCCTCATGCAAGAAAACAAAGATAATTAGAAGTATGTGGTTTATTTATTTGGTAAGCTACATATTTAGGAGCTGAAGGTGTCACCGAACCCAGAGGCACAGAGTCAGTGAAAGGATGACAGCAGCAAACTTCAAATCTAAACAAGCCTGAAAAAGAGATGATTTTTCCCATAATTTCATGAAAATAGCAAGGAGATGAGTATTCATATTCTGAAATGAGCACCCATCATTTTCCCAGCTCAAGCACTCCTCAGTTCATCCCATCCATCTCTACAAGTAAGCTGGCAAAGACAGCTAAGAAAAAGAAGAGAACAACCATACAGCAACAGCAAAGAAAGCAACCTTTCTACTTAGATGACAAAAATCATGGTGAGATGGAAGTAGTCACAACTACTACCAAGGGATTAGATTAAAAAACTCTTGTAATGATATTTTAGAATACCGATTGTGACATTATCTAATTAAACTATGACTATGTAGATAAGAACATCAGAACTGCCATACTGGGTTAGACCAAAGGTCCATCCATCCCAGTATCCAGTGGCTAATGCCAGGTGCCCCAGAGGGAGTGAACCTAACAGGTAATGATCAAGTGATCTCTCTCCTGCCATCCATCTCCACCCTCTGACAAACAGAGGCTAGGGACACCATTCCTTACCCATCCTGGCTAATAGCCATTAATGGACTTAACCTCCATGAATGTATCCAGTTCTCTTTTAAACCCTGTTATAGTCCTAGCCTTCACAACCTCCTCAGGCAAGGAGTTCCACAGGTTGACTATGCGCTGTGTGAAGAAGAACTTCCTTTTATTTGTTTTAAACCTGCTGCCCATTAATTTCATTTGGTGGCCCCTAGTTCTTACATAATGGGAAGAAATAAAGAACTTTTCCTTATTCACTTTCTCCACACCACTCATGATTTTATATACCTCTATCATATCTCCCTGTAGCAAAGTGAGGCTTACTGGTGCAGCACTGCCTGCTGGTCATCTCAGGAATTAGCTTTTTCCAGCCTTTGGAGTGCTCTCTGCAGGTCAGAGTCTCACCTGCCGCTGGCCCCCATGTCCCTGCCAGACCTTGGTTCCCTTTACCTCAGAGTTCTGCCCCAGCATATCCCCACACTCTGGATCTGCCCTCCAAGGGGAACCCCCAACCCTCTAAACCCACCTTGCCTCAGTGGCTATTGCCAGTCATCATCCAGCCCCCGCCCACCAGAGTAGACTGCAGTCTGTAATGGCCACTCATCATTGGCAAGGGGTTAGGACCAGCTGCCTCTGCCTATTCCCAGGCTGCCTCTCTGCAGCGCCAGTAGCTTTCTGGGACTTTACCAAGGCCTGCAGCCTGGGGGGTTACCAGGCTGGAGCTCCTCAGCTCCCTTTGCCCTTCCCCAGCACTACTCCACCTCAGGTACCTTGTTCCCAGGCAGGTAGCCCTTCCCACTCCAGGGCTAGAGTGAGACTCCTGTAGCCTGATCCTGTAATTCTCTTATAAGGGCACTGATTGAGCTGGCCACACCTTTGGTCAGCTACTCAATCCGCTGCTCTCACTGCTTTTTCCCAGCTGCAGCCCTCTCCAGGGCTGCTTTTTACCCCTGCTCTGCAGGAGTGGGGCAGCTGCCCCACTATACCCCCTCCCCAGTCACCTCTTTCCAAGCTGAAAAGTCCTAGCCTCTTTAATCGCTCCTCATCTGGGACCCATTCAAACCCCCTAATCATTTTAGTTGCCCTTCTCTGAACCTTTTCTAATGCTAGTATATTTTTTTTGAGATGAGACCACATCTGTACGCAGTATTCAAGATGTGGGCGTACCATGTTGCTACCACTGTTATATAATTGCAACAAATCTTGTACAAATGTGGCATGTAAGATGGCTATGGAAAGGTTATGATTTGCTGAATATGATTATGCTATTTGTATGCGTGTATCAATTTTGTAGCTGAAGTTAGGAATATTAACTATGTACCCGTAGTCTAAGGTGTTTGTTTCTGGGGAGCACCAACACAGTGTTTAGCCAGCACATTGTGAAGGAACTATTCAAGTAGAATGGCCCATTAAAGGACACTTAACTTACAATGGAAGATGTCCATCTACTCTTAATGGACTTTCCTGCTATGACTAAGTGAAGTCATGCATGGACACATGACTTGCCCATGTGACTCCAAACTCCATCTTTTACTTGTAATTTTCCACTAGCTATGCTGAGG
This sequence comes from Dermochelys coriacea, assembly GCF_009764565.3. Lineage (NCBI taxonomy): Eukaryota > Metazoa > Chordata > Testudines > Dermochelyidae > Dermochelys > Dermochelys coriacea. The sequence goes on from NC_050068.2 coordinate 105,679,733, forward strand.
GATTTGTTTGAAATAATGGATTTCCCTCCACATGGCAGAAGCTATAAAAGGCACTGGAAATATCTCCATTTTGCCTCTTTCCTGCTCAAGCCCCTGGACTATGAATTTATACTAATGGGAACATTCTAACCAATGGACTGAGGACCTTCCAATGATTTGGAAGCAACCAGAGACTTGATTTAAGCCAGCAGTTTATTCCATCACTGCTACAAGCCTGAACCAAGAACTTTGCAATTATTGTATGTATTTGATTCCTTCAACCAACTTTAACTCTCACGTTTCTTTCTTTCTTTTTATAAATAAACCTTTAGATTTTAGATACTAAGGGTTTGGCAACAGTGTGATTTTGGGGTAAGATCTGAGTTATATATTGACTTGGGTGTGTGGCTGGTCCCTTGGGATCAGAAGAACCTTTTATCTGATTAAATTAGCTTTAAAGAAACACTCTTTAAGTCTAGTGGTTTTGGTGGTGATACAAGGACTGCAATACCTAAGGAAATTGCTTTCCTGACTTCTTGTGTGGTGAGACAGACGTTTACTTTTGTTGCTGGTTTGGTATATCTTATGGAGGAATAACCATCAGTTTGGGGTATGTCTGCCCTATTTCTCAGCAGTTTCTCCTCAATTTGCTATTCTCAGTTGTGACCCACAAAGGCACGGTTACACTGGCACGTTATTATAACTTAAGATAGTAACAGTTTAACAGTAACAATTTTTTTGTTAATCACCAAATGGTTAGGACCTTATATTTCTGGAGAGGAAACAGGGGCTAACGATTGGTAAATAGAGAAATAGTGGGATTTAATTGGATTTAAGAGTCCTAATATTTGCTAATTGATTCTTTAAATTACTTCTTCTAAGTATCTGATTTAAATATTTTCTTTGATTTTGTAGGATTTAGTTAAGATGGCTTATCTTGCCCATCTATAAATTGGATGCTATTCCTGATAACTAACAGGGCTCTTTTGCCCTTAAATTATTTTGCCCATTTATAACCAGTTTTACTTATCAATGCTATATTATGACTAAGCTCACAACAACATTGGGAAATAATACATTGGTCTTAGCTTACCCAAAGAGTAGAGCCTACGAGGCAGTTTACTCTCAAGGGTGTAGTCGCTGTTAATAAGCTCTACACAGAGACATACAAAAGAGATTGGAACAGAAGTAATCACTGGTCATCAGTTGTGTTCTGTCATTTATGTTGGTTTGTTTAATTATTTGTTTCCTTTCTTTAACAATAGGATAGTCAAAGTCAATAATTCTGGTTACTGTATTTTGCTTGTTTTTTACTCGTGGTTTCCACTAAGGTATGCAAAAGAACTGCTGTGACTGAAATAGTGAGAGTCACATCTCTGCGTTGGACAGTAAGAGAAATGATTAGTAAGAGCTGACCTATCATTTCTTGTTTTCTAGAACAAATAATTTTAGTAAGTTTTGGGATAAAATTACTTGGTGCTCAACAACCTAAAATACTACTTCCCACCCCATACCTGGCTTCTATCAATTTACAATATTATATTAAATATTGTAATAATAATAATGAAGCAAAGCCCCTCACATATTTTCCCATGAAGATTAAATTTTATTAAACTTTTACACAGTTACTCTTCATGAGGTAAACCCAAAGGCTTTTTTTTCCCCTCTAATTTATTAATGTTGAAAAGGAAAATCAGAGACAGATGGAGAGTATATAGAAAAACTGCTTACACATTTCTTTGTAATTAATTCCAGTTCTTTAGGATACTGGATACATTTGATATTTAATGAAATTTATGGCAAAATTAACATGGGACTTATTCTTGTAAGATGGGGACCATACAACCATTCTTAGCTGTTAATGCCTATCTTTTTGACTGTTTTTATAAAAGAATCAATATTTTTCATTAGTTAGTATCCAAAGCATTTCTAATTTAGGGATTATTGCAAAGTTAAACTGGTTCTGCACTGAACGAAAAGCAGCATGGTATTGTTCCTGGAAAGTAAACTCAGTTAGTTGTACCAGATTTGTTATTTAAGTCTCTTCAATACTTAAATCAATTCAGTACATAAAAGGAGTACTCTTTTATTCTAAAAAAAATGCTTCTAGTCGGTACAAGAAAATATTAGAAAATTCAATACTTCTATTGGGATGTACCATGTTCAGCTACAATTTGTGATTTCAGAATCAAGTCAATGCAATAACAGTAGTATAATGGCTTATAAATCTAGTGTTAGAATAGTGGATGATAGTAGCAAGTTACTTTTTAAAGCTCTCTGCTTCTGGGTTCTTGATATAGGTACACTGCAGTCTGGCTCTCAATTCCACTAAAGTCTAGCATGCAGCACACTTCTCCTGCTGTTCCTAGATGCTGTGAGTCCAATAAAGTAAATGGAGTTGCACCTTACCTCTCCTGGGTTTGATTTGGCCCTGTATCTGAAATTCCTACAATACAGCAATAATAGGTTTATGGGATAGATCAGGGATCACTACCTTTGGCATGCGGCCCATCAGGGAAATCCGCTGGCAGGCTGGAACGGTTTGTTTACCTGCAGCTTCCACAGGTTCAGCCTATTGCAGCTCCCACTGGCCCCGTTCCAGGCCAATGGGCACTGTGGGAAGCGGCGTGGGCCGAGGGATGGACTGGCCGCCACTTCCCGCAGCCCCCATGGGCCTGGAGAGGTGAACCACAGACACTGGGAGCTGCGATCAGTTGAACCTGCGGATGCTGCAGGTAAGCAAACCGTCCTGGCCCGCCAGTGGATTTCCCTGACAGGCCGCGTGCCAAAGGTTGCCAACCCCTGGGTTAGATTCCTGGCCATAGATTTCCCGAAACTGGAACTAACAGAACAAATCTCTGGCTCCTCATATCAGTAACATGTAGTAGATATTCATTCAGGACCCAGTTAAGCAATATATTTAAGCAGATGCCTAACTTTAAGCATGTGGGTAGCCCCACTGACCTCAATGGAATTAGTCACGCTTTTAAGTTAGGTCCATATTTATCAAGATACTTAAGTCAGGCCCATATCCAAAGCCCAGTGAAGTTAGACAGATTGCTTACCACAGGCTTTTGATCAGGCCATATATATAATATCTTGTAGGGACTATATAAATTGCTGGCTATGTCTAATAATAATATATTAGGGAAACATATCACTTATGTTTTGCCATGAACCTGGAACACTACACTTTAACAATGCCAAATAGTTTGATAGAATTACTTGCAAGTAAAATATGTATGATTTATAATAAGCTAAAGCCTTAAGTAAACTATGCAGACATCCATTCAAAAGTAAGGTATTTCCTTTCTCTCTCAATGACTGACATGAACTCAAAGAAAAAAAAACCATTTAATATGGTGTTAATTAGTTTCTTGACCTCTCAGGTGAGAGTAACTCTGAAAATCTCTGGTAAAAGAAGAAGATAATGATAAGGATGGCTTGGCTGCAATCTTCTGAGTCTTTTATTGTGCTTGTCCATCTCTAGTCTATATGATTCAGCAACCTTCATATAGTCTAGGAGGAGACAGGAAAGGATTCTCATCAGTAAACTTCATTTCCTTTCTGACTCAAACTTTCTGTCACTCCATCAATCTGTTTATACTTCACCTATGAAGGATTTTCGGGAAAGATTCCCAGTGGCCAGATTTATTGCAAATTAATTTACTAAAAGAGGACATATGTTATATGTCAGCTTAATTTCTTGCATGGGGGAGGCTAAGGTAACCATATAACAAACTATTTTGTTCTTATGATACACAGTAAAATACTGCTCATTCTACTATTCTTTGTATGCAGCTCTGAAAATATTGCTCATGCTGCTGTTCTGTTCATGACATGCTGCTACGACTATCACCTTTGTTATGTTTTTCTCTACCATTACAATCTATTAAGGTTTTTCCACTGAATGCATCCGATGAAGTGAGCTGTAGCTCACGAAAGCTTATGCTCAAATAAATTTGTTAGTCTAAGGTGCCACAAGTCCTCCTTTTCTTTTTTAAGAGAAATGAAGAATCTATTGTAGACTTCACAGTAGGGACTCTCTTTACAAATCAAACAGTGATCATGATAATAGGACATTGACTTCAGCTTTTCACATTGTCATTTACATATGCAAAGGGCTTGATAGTGCATTTAAGCACTGTTATGAGTAGAAAGAAGGGACAAAGCCTACCCAACTCCAGAGGTTGCATCGAAAAGCACAATACCACACCAAACTCCCTGGTGCTAGGCCCAGGACTGAGTTTGCACAGCCTGTTTCCAGAAGGCACCTATCCCTGCACTTTCCTGTACTCATTCCTAGCTCTTGAGTGGGTACAAAATAGATGCAAAGGCTTTGCACCCTACCCCCTATAAAGCCACACACAAATTTGGGATAATCTGGTGCAGAATAATTAATTTTTCATGCACTATTTATTTTCCATTTCTATTAATCTGGGTACAGTAACCAATATTTTCCAGTTCTACTGTGTTCTTTTAATACAGTTCCACAAATACTCACTGTGGATGTATTTGTCCTGCAATTCAAGCATGCTGGTAGCACACATCTTTTGTTTGACGTTATGGTTATTTTTAATCATTGATATTATGGTAAAATCTTATGTAAGGTGATGTATCCATTTCTGTATAAATCTGCGAGCTTTGAGAAACGTCAGCATACAGAGGCACCCAGAGGATTTAAGCACTAGTGCCCCATTGTGGTAAATGCTATATACAGTAAGTGATAATCCCTGTCCCAAAGAGCATGCTGTTCAAAAAAAATCAAAACATCTGAAGTGGATGAGGCAAACAGTGTAACAAAAGTGATACAATGTTTTGGCACAAATCTTAGCCAATCAGCAGCAGTAATCACAGCTCACAACCTGCCTAATCATTGTCAGCTGGAAGTTTTCAGTATGGACGGGTGTTCACTTTTGCTCCTTTATGCCTATTTTGTTGGTCTGACCCTGGGGATTAGTGGATCTGAATCAGTTCCAGACATCTATAAAGAAGGATATTGTGCAACAGGTGAATCATTCCATTACTGGTCTACTGAGATGTTCAGATCAATTGCTGTCTTTGAACCTGATAAACTAGTTTGTCTCCCAAACAGAGGAAAGTTGGTGAATCTGGGTTGCAATTTCCTGGAAACAAATGAATAGGTGTTGAGATAAGGACTTTTCTAAGTTTTTTTCTTTTGAATATGAGATCAAGTGGATGTGGACTGAAACAGCTTCTTCCATGGGATAATTCTGTATCTAGAAGAGGAAAACACCACGTTGTGTCTGGCTGTCAAAACCAAGTTTCATTTATAAATGTCCTTCATGTGCTAAGGATGCTTCAATCTGCTACCTATAAACTTGACCTCTTCCCTTTATAGCTACTAAAATCCAGTGTGGGGCCAGGGGTCTATTAGCATAGAAACCAACACTTCACATTTATATTCTCACTTGATTTTATCCTGGCCTTTTGGGCAAAGCTATTCTCATATCACCTGGAGTCCTCATTTTACCTAATTCAATCAGATTTGTGGCTTGAATATAGTATGGTAACTCCCCTGTTGCCATGATAAATAATCTCTTCCTAGTAGCGGACATAGGTCAGGGGAAAAATCCTGGCTCCATGGAAGTTAATGGAAGTTTTGCTATTGATTTCAGTAGAGCTAGGATTTCAGTCCAGGTTTTTATGCTGACTCTTTTAAATCAATCAGTAGCATTTCCTACCATCCAACTGTGGGCCCCGGTAGAAGAGTTGGGATAGCAGTTGAACAGGACTGCTCCTGCCTTTCAGTGGGTTGGGTTAATTGCTCATACACACCGGCCTTGTCTACACTGGCAAGCTTCTGCTCAGTAAAGCAGCTTTCTGTGGCATAACTCCCAAGGTGCACATGCTGCCATGCCACTTAGGGCGCAGAAACTGGGCAGTTGCAGCGCTGTAAAAAACCCACCCCGACAAGAGGCGTCGAGCTTTCTGCGCTGGGGCTACAGCGCTGCGGTGCCAGTGTAGACACCCTGGTCAATTACAGCACTGCAATTGGCCTCCGGGAAGTGTCCCACAATGCTTGTTCTCGCCTCTCTGGTCATCGGTTTGAACTCTACTGCCCTGTCCTCAGGTGACCAACCGTGAGTCCCACCCCTAAAATTCCTTGGGATTTTTGAATGTCCCCTTCCTGTTTGCTCAGTGACTTGTGTACTGGTCTCAGCGCATCTTTCCAGATGACAATGCCTGCTTCATGTACCAGGTGATCCACACTTGGAGCAATGCCAAGCTGCTGGACCTCATCAGCATTTGGGGAGAGGAGGCTGTCCAATCCCAACTGCGCTCCAACTGTAGGAATTATGACAGCTACAGACAGATTTCACAATGCATGACAGAGGGGCCAGGACACATTGCAGTGCAGAGTCAAAGTGTAGGAGCTGCGGAACACCTACCACAAGGCATGGGAGGTAAAATGCTGCTCTGGTGCTGTGCGCACGAGCTGTCAGTTCTACAAAGAGCTGGATATGATACTCGGTGGAGACCCCACCTTTACTGCAAAGGCAACTGTGGATGCTTTGGTGGCTGGCGCGCCAGTCGAGAGTGGACCAACAAAGAAGGAGGAACACTTGAATGAGGAGGGGGAGCGGGAGGAGGACCCAGAGGCAGAGGACAACTCAAATGTCAGAGATTCATGCAGCCAGGAACTCTTCTCTACCCCGGAGGAGGCTAGCCAGTCACAGCGGTTGGAGCCTGGCGAAGAGCAAACAGGAGAGGCGGCCCCTGGTAAGTGGCTTTGATTTTGGGAATCGCTGAAGCGAGTTGTTGGGGGCAGGAGGGATGCAGAAAGCAGGCTTGTCTCTGTATGATGCGTGTACCACCACTTGCCTAGTTGATTGACTCCCTCTCTTCACGGGAATCTGCCTCAGAGATCTTCACAAAACTCTCATGGAGATACTGGGCAATTTGATACCGCAGGTTCTTTTGCAGAGCTGCTTTGTTTCTTGCCCCATTAAGGGTAACTTTCCCGCACCACTCTGCCAGCACTACAGGAGGAGGACCATTGCTGCACACAGGCCAGCTGCATAAGGGCCAGGGTGGAAGGTGCAGTCTTGGAGAAGACCCTCCTTTGATTCCTTGCTCACCCTCAGCAGTGAGATATCTTATATAATGAATACAGCCTGTGGAAAATGTGGGGACAAGAATGATTATAAGGCCCCCCCGCTTCTCCCCACAATGCTGGCTCTCTCCAAGTGTACAGTACAGTCCTGGAACCCTGATTTCCCCTGCTCCTGTGATTACTCACCATTTTGGGGGTCTTGTGGCTTGTGTGCTTGCCTGGGGTCAGCCAGTTAATGACAGGTGAGTGAGTACTGGCTGTATTCAGTGGGGTGTGTGTTGCAAACAATACTTCTTTTCTTCTTTCTATCCCCTGAATAGATATCTGAATAGACAGAGTTGACAACGGGCCAGATCATACCACTCGATCCATTGTCTACAGCCAAGCTCTACGATATAACCGCATTTGCTCCAACCCCTCAGACAGAGACAAACACCTACAAGATCTCTATCATGCATTCCTACAACTACAATACCCACCTGCTGAAGTGAAGAAACAGATTGACAGAGCCAGAAGAGTACCCAGAAGTCACCTACTACAGGACAGGCCCAACAAAGAAAAGAACAGAACGCCACTAGCCATCACCTTCAGCCCCCAACTAAAACCTCTCCAACGCATCATCAAGGAGCTACAAGCTATCCTGAAGGACGACCCATCACTCTCACAGATCTTGGGAGACAGGCCAGTCCTTGCTTACAGACAGCCCCCCAGTCTGAAGCAAATACTCACCAGCAACCACACACCACACAACAGAACCACTAACCCAGGAACCTATCCTTGCAACAAAGCCTGTTGCCAACTCTGTCCACATATCTATTCAGGGGACACCATCATAGGGCCTAATCACATCAGCCACACTATCAGAGGCTCGTTCACCTGCGCATCTACCAATGTGATATATGCCATCATGTGCCAGCAATGCCCCTCTGCCATGTACATTGGCCAAACTGGACAGTCTCTACGTAAAAGAATGAATGGACACAAATCAGACGTCAAGAATTATAACATTCAAAAACCAGTTGGAGAACACTTCAATCTCTCTGGTCACTCGATTACAGACCTAAGAGTGGCTATCCTTCAACAAAAAAAGCTTCAAAAACAGACTCCAACGAGAGACTGCTGAATTGGAATTAATTTGCAAACTGGATACAATTAATTTAGGCTTGAATAGAGACTGGGAATGGATGAGTCATTACACAAAGTAAAACTATTTCCCCATGTTATTTCTCCCCCCCACCTCACCCCCCACTGTTCCTCAGATATTCTTGTTAACTGCTGGAAATAGCCTACCTTGCTTGTCACCATGAAAGGTTTTCCTCCTTTCCCCCCTCTGTTGCTGGTGATGGCTTATCTTAAGTGATCACTCTCATAGATACTAAGGTCAGAAGGGACCATTCTGATCATCTAGTCCGACCTCCTGCACAGTGCAGGCCACAGAATCTCACCCACCCACTCCTATGAAAAACCTCACCCATGTCTGAGCTATTGAAGTCCTTAAATCATGGTTCAAAGACTTCAAGGAGCAGAGAAGCCTCCCTCAAGTCAACCATGCCCCATGCTACAGAGGAAGGCGAAAAACCTCCAGAGCCTCTCCAATCTGCCCTGGAGGAAAATTCCTTCCCGACCCCAAATATGGCAATCAGCTAAACCCTGAGCATATGGGCAAGATTCACCAGCCAGATACCCAGGAAAGAATTTTCTATAGTAACTCAGATCCCATCCATCTAATATCCCATCTCAGGGGATTTGGCCTATTTACCCTGAATATTTAAAGATCAATTATTTACCAAAATCCCATTATCCCATCATACCATCTCCTCCTTAAACTTATCGAGTAGAATCTTAAAGCCAGATAGATCTTTTGCCCCCACTGCTTCCCTTGGAAGGCTATTCCAAAACTTCACTCCTCTGATGGTTAAAAACCTTCGTCTGATTTCAAGTCTAAACTTCCTGGTGGCCAGTTTATACCCATTTGTTCTTGTGTCCACATTGGTGCTGAGCTTAAATAATTGCTCTCCCTCTCCTGTATTTATCCCTCTGATATATTTATAGAGAGCAATCATATCTCCCCTCAAAGTTCTTTTAGTTAGGCTAAACAAGCCAAGCTCTTTAAGTCTCCTTTCATAAGACAAGTTTTCCATTCCTCGGATCATCCTAGTAGCCCTTCTCTGTACCTGCTCCAGTTTGAATTCATCCTTTTTAAACATGGGAGACCAGAACTGCACACATTATTCTAGGTGAGGTCTCACCAGTGCCTTATACAACGGTACTAAAACCTCCTTATCCCTACTGGAAATGCCTCTCCTGATGCATCCCAAAACCGCATTAGCTTTTTTCACAGCCAAATCACATTGGCAGCTCATAGTCATCCTATGATCAACCAATACTCCAAGGTCCTTCTCTTCCGTTACTTTAATTGATGCGTCCCCAACTTATAACTAAAATTCTTGTTATTAATCCCTAAATGCATAACCTTACGCTTCTCACTATTAAATTTCATCCTATTACTATTACTCCAGTTTACAAGGTAATCCAGATCCTCCTGTATAATATCCCGATCCTTCTCTGAATTGGCAATACCTCCCAGCTTTGTATCATCCGCAAACTTTATTAGCACACTCCCACTTTTTGTGCCAAGGTCAGTAATAAAAAGATTAAATAAGATTGGTCCCAAAACCGATCCCTGAGGAACTCCACTGGTAACCTCCCTCCAACCTGACCGTTCGCCTTTCAGTAGGACCCGTTGCAGTCTCCCTTTTAACCAATTCCTTATCCACCTTTTGATGTTCATATTGATCCCCATGTGGCACGGTATCAAATGCCTTACTGAAATCTAGGTAAATTAGATCCACTGCATTTCCTTTATCTAAAAAATCTGTTACCTTTTCAAAAAAGGAGATTAGGTTGGTTTGGCACGATCTATCTTTTGTAAAACCATGTTGTATTTTGTCCCATTTACCATTGACTTCAATGTCCTTAACTAATTTCTCCTTCAAAATTTTTTCCAGGACCTTGCATACTACAGATGTCAAACTAACTGGCCTGTAGTTACCCAGATCACTTTTTTTCCTTTCTTAAAAATAGGAACTATATTAGCAATTCTCCAATCATTCGGTACTATTCTTGAGTTTACAGATACATTAAAAATTCTTGCTAATGGGCTTGCAATTTCAGGTGCCAATTCCTTTAATATTCTTGGATGAAGATTATCTGGGCCCCCCGATTTAGTCCCATTAAGCTGTTTCAGTTTCGCTTCTACCTCAGATATGGTAATATCTACCTCTATATCCTCCTTCCCATTTGTCATGCTACCATTATCCCCAAGATCCTCTTTAGCCTTATTAAAGACTGAGGCAAAGTATTTGTTTAGATATTGGGCCATGCCTAGATTATCTTTAACCTCCACTCCATCCTCAGTGTTAAGCGGCCCCACTTCTTCCTTTTTAGTTTTCTTCTTATTTATATGGCTATAGAACCTTTTACTATTGGTTTTAATTCCCTTTGCAAGGTCCAACTCTACTCGACTTTTAGCCTGTCTCACTTGATCCCTACATGTTCTGACCTCAATTAGGTAGCTTTCCTTGCTGATCCCTCCCATCTTCCACTCCCTGTATGCTTTCTGCTTCTTCTTAATCACCTCTCTAAGATGCTTGCTCATCCAGCTTGGTCTACAACTCCTTCCTATGAATTTTTTCCCCTTTCTTGGGATACAGGCTTCCGATAGCTTCTGCAGTTTTGATTTAAAGTAATCCCAGGCCTCCTCTACCTTTAGATCCATAAGTTTTTCAGTCCAATCCACTTCCCTAACTAATTTCCTTAATTTTTGAAAGTCAGCCCTTTTGAAATCAAAAACCCTAGTTGCAGATTTGTTAATCCTTCCATTTAGTTTGAACTGAATTAGCTCATGATCACTAGATCATGATCATGAGCCAAGATTGTCCCCTACAACCATTTCTTCTATGAGGTCCTCGCTACTCACCAAAATTAAATCTAAAATGGCATCCCCTCTAGTCGGTTCACCAACTACTTGATGAAGGAATCCATCAGCTATCGCATCTAGGAAAATCTGAGCCCTATTATTATTACTAGCACTGGTCCTCCAGTCTATATCTGGGAAGTTAAAGTCTCCCATGATCACGCAGTTTCCATTAGTATTTACTTTATTAAAGACATTAAAAAGGGCTGTATCCATATCCAAATTAGATCCCGGAGGTCTATAGCACACCCCAAGCACTATCGTAGGAGAGGCTTTACTAGTTTTCTTCCCCAATGTAATTTTTGCCCAGACAGACTCTGTCTTATCCATTGCATCGCTTCTTATTTCTTTACATTCTACCTCATCATTGATATACAATGCTACTCCACCCCCTTTACCTTTGTTTCTTTCTTTCCTAAAGAGCACATACCCTTCAATACCAGTAGTCCAGTCATGACTACTATTCCACCAAGTTTCTGTTATCCCTATAATATCTGGTTTCACTTCCTGCACCAGTAGCTCTAGTTCCTCCATTTTGTTACCTAGACTCCTCGCATTGGTGTACAAACATCTTAATTTTTGCTGTTTGGCCTCGCTCACATTTTGTACCCTATTAGGCACAGTCATTCTACAGCCAGTATAACCTATTAGACTAGTGTCCACACCGCCCTCACTCCTTATATACATTCTCCTACCCACGGCTGTATCCATTCTTACTTCATCTTCTTCCCTCTCAATGCTAAAATCTGGCGTGGAGATTTTCTGGACATCTCCCATCCATCTCCCCCCAATTCCTAGTTTAAAGCTCTTTTTATCAGTTGTGCCAGCCTCAATCCTAGAAGTCTATTTCCTCCCCTACTGAGATGAAGTCCATCCCGAGAGAACTGACCTCTGTCCATGAATGCCTCCCAGTGGTCATACATCCCAAAGCCCTCCTTATAGCACCACTGCCTAAGCCATCTGTTGACAGTCATAATCTTGTCAGACCTTTGTTGCCCTTCTCTAGGAACAGGAAGGATCCCACTAAAGATCACCTGAGCCTCAATTTCCTTAAGCGTCTTCCCCAGCCTAGCATAGTCTCCCTTAATACTTTCCAGCGAGAATCTAGCCGTATCATTTGTTCCCACATGAAGGATAATTAGGGGATTCTTTCCTGCTCCCTTGAGGATCCTTTTCAACCTCAGGTCTACATCCCATATCTTAGCACCCGGAAGACAGCACACCCTTCTATTCTCAGGATCAGCTCTAGTTACAGGCCTGTCTATTCTTCTTAATAAAGAGTCCCCGATCACATAGACCTGCCTTTTCCTGGTGACAGTGCTCTTCTCCAGTGTCTCCCCTGTTCTCTCTGGCTGCAAGTTCTTTCCATTCCTATTTTCCCTTACAATCTTATTCAACCCATCCTGTATCCTCCTGGGGCTCATATTTGGTGTAGTCTCCCTTGACTCTTCCCCTTTTTCTATAGGGCTAGCCTCTCTTCTCTTCTCCCTTACCCTTCCACCTTCAGCGACTACCTGCTGAGCCCCTTCTTCATTTTCCAACTCTGCAAACCTGTTCCTAAGCTCTATTTCTCCTTCACTAGCCCGTCTTTTTCTCTGCCTGGTTCTTTGAGTCACATGTTTCCACTGACCACTTTCCTCATCCAGTCTCCCCTCAAAATTCCCCAGCCCTGCTTCCATCCATGAGTCTGAGCTTTTCCCTTCAGATACCTCATATCTTTGCTCCATCATCTGCTCAAACCGCTTCCTAAACTCAACAAGACTTTCCACCTGCATCTCCAAACCTCGGATCTTTTCCTCCATCAGCTCTATGAAACGGCATTTCATGCAGACAAAACTCTTACCGGTTCCCCCCTCCAGGATCATGTACATACCACAGCTTCCACATCCAGTCATCCTCAATGTGTCTTTCACTGCAGGAGTCACTCCCACAGCTGCCTCTGTATCTGTCATCTCCTTCCCACTTAAATCCTGTTAATCTGGGAAACACAAGCCACACCAAAAAGACCACCCCCCAGCAAAAGCAAACCCCAAACAAGCACCACAAGTCAAACTCCCCTGTTTAGAGCTCTGTTTGCTAGCTCCTGTACCACTGCAGGTGTCTGTGCTGCTGCCTGACTGGCTGGCTACCTTTATAGGGCCCCTAGTCAGAAGCCCCACCCCCTAGGCAGGGCTCAGCTGCTCTCTCAGCACAAAGCCCCACCCCCTAATCAGGCTCAGCTGCTCTCCCAGCACAAAAGCCCTACACACACACACACACAAATACAAATACTAAAAATACAAAACCAAGTACAACTACCTTCTCCTCCAACAGAACTCCCACTCAAACTCCCCTGTTTAGAGCTCTGTTTGCTAGCTCCTGTGCCGCTGCAGCTGTCTGCAACTCTCCTTACAGTGTGTATGATAAACCCATTGTTTCATGTTCTCTGTGTGTGTATATTAATCTCCCCTCTGTATTTTCCACCAAATGCATCCGATGAAGTGAGCTGTAGCTCACGAAAGCTTATGCTCTAATAAATTTGTTAGTCTCTAAGGTACCACAAGTACTCCTTTTATTATCTAGACAATCCTTGACAGATGTTTGTCCAGCCTGCTCTTAAAAATCCCCAGTGATGGAGACTCTACAACCTCCCTAGGCAATTTTTTCCAGTGCTTAACCACTCTGACAGTTAGGAAGTATTTCCTAATGTACAACCTAAACCTCCTTTGCTTCAACTGAAGCCCATTGCTTCTTGTCATACCCTCAGAGGTTAAGAAGAACGATTTTTCTCCCTCCTCCTTGTAACAACCTTTTATGAACTTGAAAACTGTTATCCTGTCCCCCTCAGTCTTCTCTTCTCCAAATTAAACAAACTCAATTTTTTCAATCTTCGCTCATAGGTCATGTTTTCTAGACCTTTAATCATTTTTGCTGCTCTTCTCTGGACTTTCTCCAATTTGTCCACATCTTTCCTGAAATGTGGCACCCAGAACTGGACACAATACTCCAGCTGAGGCCTAATCAGCATGGTAGAGTGAAAGGGTTAAGAGACAAAGAATTACTTCTCGTGCCTTGCTTACAACACTTCTGCTAATACATCCCAGAATGATGTTTGCTTTTTTTGCAACAGCGTTACACTGTTGACTCATATTTAGCTTGTGATCCACTATGACACCCAGATCCCTTTCTGCAGTACTCCTTCCTAGGCAGTCATTTCCCATGTTGTATGTGTGCAACTGATTATTCCTTCCTAAGTGGAGTACTTTCCATTTGTCCTTACTGAATTTCATCCTATTTACTTCAGACCATTTCTCCAGTTTGTCCAGATCATTTTGAATTTTACTCCTATCCTCCAAAGCACTTGCAACCCCTCCCAGCTCTTTAACCAACCCAGCTCCTCCTGGGACCCTCTCTTCCCCCATCCCCCACACTGCTGATATGATTTTTTTGTTTGTCTCTCTCCTCCAGTTGTTGTTTTTTAATAAAAGAATTGTTTTGGTTTGAAAGCAATCTTTATTCCATTAATTGAATACAAACACAGCCCTGCAAAGCAACAGGCAATTTTCTTACACCTTCACAGTGCATCATCTTCACCAATCACAATCACCCTCAAGTATTACAAACACAGCACTCCCGAGCATAGCAACAAATATTAGTGGCTTTCAGCTTCAAATTGCTGCCTCAAGACATCCCTGATCCTTATGGTCCCGCACTGTTCCCCTGGAATGGTCCTGGTCTCTGGCTGTTCAAATCAGTCTCCAGGCACTGAGCCTCAGTGGTCCAGACCTGAGTGAAGCTTTCACTTTTCCCTTCACAAATATTATGGAGTGTACAGCATGCGGCAATAAGCGTAGGAATATTGTCATCGGCAAGGTCCAGCCTCCCATATAGGCAGCACCAGTGGGCCTTCAAAATGGCCAAAAGCACACTCAACAGTCATTTTGCACTTGCTTAGCCTGTTTTTGAACGTCTCCTTGCTGCTGTCAAGGTTCCCCGTGTATGTCTTCATAAGCCATGGCATTAAAGGGTAGACGGGGATATTTTGACTTCCCCTACGGTGATCTTCTGGTCTGGGAAGAAAGTCCCTGCTTGCAGCTTCCTGTACAGGCCAGTGTTCCAAAAGATGCGCATTATGCACCTTTCCGGACCAGCCTGCGTTAATGTCAGTGAAATGTCCACAATGATCCACAAGCGCCTGGAGAACCATTGAGAAATACCCCTTGTGATTAATGTATTCGGTGGCTAGGTGGTTTGGTGCCAGAATTGGAATATGTGTGCCATCTATCTACATCTATCTGTAGGAATGCATGTCTACAGCCAAGCGCTACGATATAACCGCATTTGCTCCAACCCCTCAGACAGAGACAAACACCTACAAGATCTCTATCATACATTCCTACAACTACAATACCCACCTGCTGAAGTGAAGAAACAGATTGACAGAGCCAGAAGAGTACCCAGAAGTCACCTACTACAGGACAGGCCCAACAAAGAAAACAACAGAATGCTACTAGCCATCACCTTCAGCCCCCAACTAAAACCTCTCCAACGCATCATCAAGGATCTACAACCTATCCTGAAGGACGAGCCATCGCTCTCTCAGATCTTGGGAGATAGACCAGTCCTTGCTTACAGACAGCCCCCCAATCTGAAGCAAATACGCACCAGCAACCACACACCACACAACAGAACCACTAACCCAGGAACCTATCCTTGCAACAAAGCCCGTTGCCAACTCTGTCCACATATCTATTCAGGGGATACCATCATAGGGCCTAATCACATCAGCCACACTATCAGAGGCTCGTTCACCTGCGCATCTACCAATGTGATATATGCCATCATGTGCCAGCAATGCCCCTCTGCCATGTACATTGGCCAAACTGGACAGTCTCTACGTAAAAGAATGAATGGACACAAATCAGACGTCAAGAATTATAACATTCAAAAACCAGTTGGAGAACACTTCAATCTCTCTGGTCACTCGATCACAGACCTAAGAGTGGCTATACTTCAACAAAAAAGCTTCAAAAACAGACTCCAACGAGAGACTGCTGAATTGGAATTAATTTGCAAACTGGATACAATTAACTTAGGCTTGAATAGAGACTGGGAATGGATGAGTCATTACACAAAGTAAAACTATTTCCCCATGGTATTTCTCCCCCCCACCCCACCCCCCACTGTTCCTCTGATATTCTTGTTAACTGCTGGAATTAGCCTACCTGCTTGTCACCATGGAAGGTTTTCCTCCTTTCCCCCCCCTGCTGTTGGTGATGGCTTATCTTAAGTGATCACTCTCCTTACAGTGTGTATGATAAACCCATTGTTTCATTTTCTCTGTGTGTGTGTATATAAATCTCTCCTCTGTTTTTTCCACCAAATGCATCCGATGAAGTGAGCTGTAGCTCACAAAAGCTTATGTTCAATAAATTTGTTAGTCTCTAAGGTGCCACAAGTACTCCTTTTCTTTTTGATTTGAACCCAGGCTTCCAGAAATAAGAGATTAATGACACCAGCCTACCTCCTCCTTTTTGAACAGCTCCATTGTGTGGACAATCTTGCTTTGGCTTAAGAGGGGCTCATTTAAAAAAACTGAAATAAACAACTTTTGTACCAAAAAAGTGTTTGTTTAAAAATGGTTTAATATCACACCTTGAGTCAAACCAGTGCAACTCTGCATGTAGAGAAGCCCATAGAGTTTATAGTGGTAGCCACAGGGTCTACTGTATATTCACCAGCCACTCATGTTTTGAATACCCGTATGGACACTCTTTAGAGAAGTGTTTTGAGGGATTTTCCATCACTATTTTGTTTTCCTTTGACAGTACCCTTCACCTAAGGGCAAGAGACAATATAGTGGCTGACAGCTTGCCGAATAAAAGTTGAACAGAACATGAATTATGGTTAGAAAGAAAGAATGTTATCAGATGTCTCTTTTGAAAAGGTAATAGTTACCTGGATCAATTTATTGCAGAATTATTTTAAAAACTAGTGAAGATTAAAATTCAGCATTTATTGTTTCTTGATTCTGCATAGTCTTTTGCAGTTCTTTTTTCTTTTTTTCACCTGATACGTAATTAAATGAGGCACTTAGAGGTTCATACTGAAGTGCTCTCTCTTGTGACTGCTATTAGGTAATTATGGAAAGATATTGGCACTAATGGCTGTAAACGTTTGGAGCTTTGAGGAGCCTTGCTTGAATATTTTCTCTCTGTGACTACAGACGGTATCAGATTAGATATATTAAAATGGTTTAAACAGAAATATGATCAATAAATTTGATGTAAATGAAATTAAGCTTAGCTGCTTCCTGGCTATTCTCTATCTTGTCTGACAGAGGTCTTAGTGGCATTGTGATACATACTCAAATTATTTTCTGCTTTCGCTGAAGCACATATTCTCTCCAGGATAGAACATCACTGGGAATATGATTTGAAACAGAAGTGATTGTGGTTCTTTTCTGCACATACATAAATGGCATTATGTCAAAACCCCATAGTGAATGCCTGAAATCTTTTGTACAGTCTTCTGAAAATCAGGCCCCTTTACAGTATTTTAAGTTAGGAAAATTTCAATTTTGCCCAAATTTATTGATTTTCTGTTGGGAAAAACAAAACTAAATATTGAATTTTAGCTTGGGTTGATCTAAATAGAAATATTTTGGCATGTGGAACTGAATCAAAATGTTTGATATTCATCTGTGTCTAAGCAACCATAGTGCCTCATGGATGTTGTTGTTTGAGTGACTCATGTCTTGATTATCCTATGTGGTCTAGGTTCCCTGGACTACATCTCCAGTTCACTGGACTACATCTCCCATAGTTCACCAGTCTCTCTTCCGCTTGAATAAATGTAATTCATCATGGGAGTCATGTGACCACAATGCATCATGGGATATACTAGGGTTGGAGGACAATCTCTACTTTTGTGCTTAAATAGTTGGGGTATGATTCTGTGAGGAGTTGGGGGTATGGGTGTCTCTCTCTCTCTCTGTGTACACGTTATGGTAACTTTAAATCACCTTTGTGCCCTCCTGATCCTGGGCTGGCAGCTCCCAGCTGGTCCAGAAAATCTTAGGGAAACAGCATATCCTGGCATCTCTGCTGTGGCCATACACCCAGCATTCCCCTCCTATCCCCAGTCCTGCCTCTGGCATTCCTCTCGTACCAGGGTTTCTAAGGGGGCCCCTAAGAGGCAGCTTTAAGCTGTCTTCCCCATTGCTTACACTGGGGGAACCAATGGATATGGGACATTTATGGCACCTCCTTTTCATGGTGCTCTTGTCCTTTTACTCTAGGGGGAAGAGTGACAGTGAGGATCTCACCACAGGAATTTGATTTCTCTCCACTCACACAACACTACTATATAAATCAAGGAAGAGATGAAATTATTCTAAAGTGATTGTAAACATTTCAATTCCTCCCAGAAACAGGCAAAGAGTTAAGGCTCTAATTGGTGTATGGTACTAGCTGTAGATATTCAAGAATCTTCAAGTAGCGAGTGACCTTTCATATTACAGGCCAGATTTTAATCTCAGATAGATTTCTGAAGGCAAAATTTATAGCTATGGACATCCACTACTGACTCATTGTACGATGCTCATATATATGGAATTTTTTTAGTAGCAATTATCTGAATTACAAAGCAATGTGCACTATAAAGCCAACATTAAATGTGTACTGTATTTGATGCAATCCTAACTGGGTTTGAAATTTAACTCTGAATTTTTGCAGTTTGATGTTATATAATCATTTTGTGACAAATTCAAACCCATGAAATGAAATCCATGTCTTACTGTCCCATTTTTGTTCTTTATTTCAGTACTTGATATTTGATATAAAAAGTAAAAGTTCTGAGACTGTTTCCAGTTTACATTTTCTAAGGGCTTGGTCTACCTGTTGAGTTAGTACACAGAAAAGCCTTGTTGCAAATCTACTGTGCTCTAGCCCGCTGTTGTGGACTCTGTGACTGCACACTAAAAGTTTGTAGTCTGCGCCCACCTACTGCTGTTTCAAATGTGGAGACCAAGCCCCAATTTAGGATTTTTTTATTTCTTTAAAAAATAATTTTGGAGCAATCTTAGTACATAATTTTCAGTATGATTCTCAGAGAAAAATGCACCCTTTTGGAAGCTAAAAATAACAAATTTCAATAGAAATGGTATTGCAAATACCATATTAAAATATTCTCAAACTTTTCGTTCAGAGCCTAATTTTTCAGCTACCTCTAATTTTGCATTTTCACTATTCTGTCTTTAGTTTCAGTTATTTTTTATTTATTGTTCAGTGTAGATAAGATGCCCATAATACAGGCTCCGAGCACATGTATAAAACACAGACTGTAGTGCATTGGCAGTCATCCCTCCACATCAGGCTCGGAGGGAAGCCACTCTGCTTCACTGCGCTACAGCAATCAGAAGTCAATTAGCAGGGGAATTAGCAGCTCCTAGCTACACTCACCAGTCTATAGCCCTGGTTCTTTGAGCGGACCCAAGCAACAAGCTGTTTTTAGCCGAGCTGCCTGGCTAGGGAAGACAGCAAACAGTCTACTGCTCTACCCCCCTGGGTGGGGCAGAGCAGGGAGCAATTTTTAGCCAAAAGCCTGCTTGCTAGGGCAGACAGCAAATAAAATTGAGTGCTCTGGTCTTCTGTGCAGGGAAGAGCAAGGAGCAGTCTTTAGCGGCAGCCTTCAGGCTGGAGCCAGTAACAACTAAACACAGGCCATCTGGCATAAGGTGAGCAGGACACCACGCCAGAGTTGTTGTTAGTGGCAGGGGATAGGGGGACCTGAGCCCACCCTACTTCACCAGGTGCCATCCAGGGTCCTAACAATGGTGAATGATCTCGCCACCGAGTCAGCTGGGATCCCCTGAAACATACTGACGTCTTCTGGAAACACCACTGTACTAAAGTCTGATTTCCCCTGGGTAACTTCCTACTTCACTTTTCTGGTGCAGCTCCATAGTCTGTGGGTCCTCAGTCTCTTTGTTGTATGCAGCACCTGGCAGTCCTGGAAGCACCCCTCCACAGTTGGTCCCCAGACAGCATTCCCAGCAACTTTTCCCTGTGGTCAGTCTCCTCTGGAGTCAGGGCAGTGCATGGCTTGGGGTTTGGTCCAGAGTCTTGCAGATGTAAGCAGGGGAATAGTCCCGCTATTGTGGGGAACTTTCCTGGCTTCTGTACTACCCCAGTGAAGTGGGATAGCGAAAGGATCTGAGTCCCTGCTCCCACTTCCTTTACCCAGTGGCCTCCCTGCCCTTGAGGGCTCCCCTTCCACTCTCCTGTCTGGCAGAGTCCTCGTAACCCCAACAAGGCTGGGCCCAGGATTCCTGGGGGGCTCGACCCCCAACCCTGCTGTGGTCACCTAGGATAGGGGCTAGGGCGTCCCCACTCCAGGGTACTCTCTCTGCCCTGGCCACTTCTCTGACCTACTGACCATTACATTCAAGTTAAAGCAAATGCAAGCTATTTAATCAAAAATTAATTTTAAAAAGAATAACGAAAAATGGAAAAGATTAAAGGAAACACACCAACCCGCTATGTGGCAGGGAACATCACAAACAGTGTCTCTTGAATGTCAGGGCAGTTCACAGTCTGTTCCTTGTAAGTCCCAGGCCTTCTTCTCAGGCCCTGGCTGTGCTGCAGGGATGCTGTGGGTTGGACACTTGCTCTGGTGGTGGCCACACGCTCTCAGGCACTAAATGGTAGGACCCTTCTTCCCAGTTTTGCCCCTGCCCTGTCGGGGTTACGATCCAAACCTGGCCTGCAGAGCCTCTTGGCTGAGGCGTCTCCCTGTGCTGGGCCTGCTGCCCAGGGTCCCCCTCGGTCTTCCCAGCTGCTCACCACACCCAGCTCTGGACTGCTCCAGCCCCAGCTCCACCACTGTGTCTCTGCTGCTCTGCCTCCAGCTCCCTGGGCTGCTTCTTTGGTCCCACTGGCTCTGGTTGCTGCAGCTCTGCTCCCAGGACAGGTCTGCTTTGCAGGCTGCTTCTGTGACTCTGCTCCCAGCACTGAGCTGCTTCCTGGGCTGCTTTTCTGGCCCCTCTGGCTCTGGTTGCTGCAGCTCTCCTCCCAGGGCAAGACTGCTCTCTCTGGGCTGTGCCTCTGGCTTTGGGACTGCAGCTCTGCTCTCTCTGGGCTGCTTTTTGGTCCCTCTGGATCTGGCACAGCTCTGCTTCCCATCTCAGCTCGGGCCCCTGCTTTCTCCTTAGCTCAGCCCCACTCTGTCTGACCCAGGCAAATCCAGCTCACCCAGAGAACGGGACCTCCCTGGCCTCCTGACTCTCTGAATAGCCTGCCCACCCTGTCATTCAGGATCTCCCCATTGTTCCTGGGGACTATCAGTCTCAGGGTCCTGGTTTCCCATAAACCCTTCCCCTTTACTGGGAGCTAGCCAACCAAAACACCCCCACTGAATGTTAGTAAGGGGGCAATAGTCCCCTTACACAGAGGGCTAGACATGTCTGTCTCCTTCCCTGGCTCTGGCCCACCTGAGCTGGGGGCCCCACTTTTTATCCTTCCGGTCCTTCCATTCTGCTTCCGGCATGGTGAGCGGGGCTGGTTTGGCTCTGCCCCCTAGGGGGAGTGGAGTTGGCCCTACCCATTGGGCTCTGAGAGAGGTCACTCCACCTCATTACACAGACAATATTAAACAAAATGAACTCCAGCTCCAACTGTGTCTAATGTCCCATAATCTCCCATTGCTATCATCAAAACATTTCCTGTGTGATCCTTTCTTCTCAGGATGCACAAACCTCACCACCTTTCTGTAGCATTAAAAAAAACTCATGAAAGATCCCCAAGAAATGGATAAAAGACTATTATCTCTCCACACTGAGAGTCAATGGCTTGTTTGCTGTTTCATTCAGAACAGATAATCACAATGATAATCTTCTACCTACACAGTATGGAGAGGGGCACAGAGGGACATTGCGGAGGGTGCACAATGGAAGCATCTTAATTGTGGATCATTTTGTCTGCACCTTTGTAGATCTCCTTTTGCTCCAAAACCCTGTGGTTGGTTTAGATGTAGGAGGTGGTTGATTGGTATAAATGAGCCAGCCTGGGCTCATCTGAACTGTGAATTAAAATATAACAAGATTGAGATGAAGCCAGCTCATTTTTTCTTATTTCATGTTATGTAACTTACTAAAATTATCAGTGTTTTCCCCCCCCCCCATTTTACAGGAAGAAAACCCTTTAACAGCTTCATCTACACCACCTGTCTGACAGCTTTGCCTGTGAAACTATGAGTTTCCAATTAATCTAAACTATATTAATTTGCTTCTAATATCATCAAAATGTGAAAATCAAATAAAGTATTATATGTATTGCAGCCTAGTAGCACAGTGTAAGAGCGCATTGACATCAGCATGTTCATTATCTGGTAGCATGGTAAGGCACCTGGAAAATTAAGGCAAATATGTAGGTTATGTGGTGGGCTCACTCCCTTCCATTCCTTCTTGTTTCTTTCCTTTGGGATGGCAGATGAATACAACTTTGAAATTGCCCTGTGCAATTCCTATTGAAACCAATATACCTAAATGAACTGTCTGCTTGGTGCTAAGGCACAGGATCTGCTGACTGCAGGGAGCTGAAGATTTGGAAGTGGTACGATCAGAATCTATGTCTGGATTTCTACTGTCAAGTTCTCATTAGCATTACATTAATAATGGCTGTATGGAGTCAGACTCCTACTGATAAAACAGGCTGGCAAAGTTAGCACCAATACAGTTAAGATTATTATAATGTTGCTCTTTCTTCATGGTGCAGAGGGCTCCATGTGCAGCAACATTTGTGTGGTTCTTCAGCACAGGGTGGGTGGGGAAGCCAGATTTGGAGAGGGACCTGCAAGTGTTGTTTACCTCAGTGCAGAATGGACAGCAGCCCCACTCAGACACACCGTACCTCTGCATGGACAGGTAGTGGGGTACATGGTGGGAGCAGGGCTGGGGAGGGGAAAAGCCAGAAATACCACTATGCAAATGTATAGGGCTGTTTTGCCATTCAGGGCAGCTGGATGCAGGGAGTTGAGGGCTACTGCAGCCTCAGGGAAGCCTGCAGTACTTGATGCAAGGTAGCATCTCAGCCTCTCTGCAGCCTAGGGTGGAGGGTTTCTTCTCCAGAGTCCCTCAAGATGAGCAATAGAGAACAGACTTCTACTCTGCTTGTGTGCCAATTTTCTGGATTCTGTCATCGTGGTTTCTCATTTTTGGAATGAAAAAGATAAATTCCTTGTTTCTTTTTCTTTTTCCCTACCTGATCTATATTATTTCCTCACTTCCCTGGCAATTCCATTTCCTACTCTCAAGCTCTTTTTGGGTGCTGTTTGATGTTACAGCTCTAATATGGGGGAAAATGGTGTGTTGGACCTGATTTTCAAAGTTAGACACAAACAGTTGACTCCATATGATTTATGGATGCCTAATTTATATGTTTGCATGATCAATTTGAATAAGCATATTGGGTATTTTCACACTAACTGGCCACATGAACGTAGCTAATTTGCATGTTCACTTCAGGTATTTACGCAGTTCAAGCAGGCATAAGCAAATGTATGTGTGCAATTGTGTACTCCAGGCACTTTGTTTTGAGACGATTAAAAAAAAAAGACACATGCTCAGTAAATGGATTCAAATTTCATGGATGAACTCCTCATAGAAAACAGACACAAAAATGTAACATGAAAGCACTCAAAGGAAAGCCTGAAATATAGGGAATAATGTCCCACATAAGGATAATAAATGCTTCACAGTTATGAAATAAACTTAGCTTATAACAACTATAAGAGCATTGCCACTGCAATTTACACAGGCACTTAATACATTATTTCTCTGAAAGTGTTCTGTGGAAAAATAAACTGACAACATTGCTGGATGGCTGAATTGGTTGTCTAAGAAAACTCTAAACATATTCAGTGGCAAAAGAAATGACGTACATTTCATAACAGCAGGCAGCCAAAGACATAGACAGCTGACTCAAGCAGATGCACTTAATGATGTGTCAGTTGTCAACGGGGTACCACAATAACCTCTGTAATAAACACCACAATAATCTCAGCATCTTTCATTTATATGTGCATGTATTCTTGACTGAATAATTTCACTTAATCTCTAGCACAGAAAGTGTTTTCCCAAAGCCACAGTGATACATACTGGTGATGCTAAAGTAAGAGCAGGTCAGTTATCTTTTAGGTTAGCTACACTAAGGAGAGAGTTCCTTGGCTGGAATTTACAATTCCCAAAGCCTGATTAAAAGGAGTTACTTTTAAAAAATTCTTACTAAAGAAAGAAGATGAACCTTGCAAATAGTACTGAGATGTAGAAACATAGCAGGGATTTCACCAAGTGAAATTTTGATCTGACAAACAGCAATGCACCAAGATAAAGGACTATATACCAGCTTACACCATTAGAACTAAATTGGTTTCCTAAACTAATTCAGTTATTTTGGTGCAAATCTGCATGTAGATACCCTTATTTTGGAAGAAAAGTAGATAATGTTGATTTAGTTAAAGTTGGTAACAAGTAGAACTGGTCCTACAAAAAACTTCAAGATTTCAACAGTTCTTCATCCTGAATTGGGATGGAAAGCCAAAATTTCAAAATTTAGTGTGAAATGAAATTCTGCCAAAAGATTTAGTTTTGGGTCAATCAAAACATTTAATTCTGATAAATTCAAAACATTTTATTTTGCTTTGTTTAAATTTTATTTAAAATATTTAGATACAATATATTTTGAAATGACAAGTGATTTGAAACAAAATAAATCAAAACTTTTCATTCCAAAGTTGACAAAATGATACATTTTGAAATTTTCTAAAAAAAAATTTCTTTAAAATGTTGTTGAAATCAATACAGTTTTATGAAAAAAAATTCAGTTTCATCGAAAGAGCATTGTCCAATGGAAAACTTTTCTGACAATTTTTTTCCAACAAGCTCTGGTAAGAAGCTAACTAATTACATTCATTTCAGCCACTTTCATACCAAAAAGAAGCTAATTAATTACATTGATTTCAGCCACTTTCATCAATTCAGATGAATCAATTTCAGCCACTTTCATCATTCAGACTTGCATCAAAATTACTAAATTGTTTTTAACTGGCACCTTTCGTTATTTTGGTGCAAGGTTTACGTGCAGACAACACACAGAAGCAAAGATATTAGGGTCTGGTTCTCATTTACATTAATGCTCCTTCATGCCACTATGGCAAAGTAAGGAGATATAGTATAAATGAGAATCAGGACCATTTATTTTTAAACCAATATAGGTACAAATTTTACAGAGAATATTACGAAATGTGCCAAAGAAACCCAACCTTTATTTTATGTGAATGTGGGAAGAATTTCTTTTCCCTCTCCTCTACCTCTGGACAACAGAAGTGGAACTTCAAGATTTTAATTCTTCCTTTGTCAGTTATACAACAGTCATTTCTCTCTGTTCTCCAATGTCCCAGACTACATTTTTGCTATCCCTTTCATCTCATACTGGATTCTGATTGGCTTTCACCATAGCTTTCTTTCCCACTATTAGAAAAATGGACCCAAAAATTGACACATACAACACAATGGGCCAGATCATGAATTCCTTATTCATACTAGTGAGCAGTTACTCATATAAATAGCTTCATTCATTTAATGGGATTACTTACAAATAACTGACTGTTGACCTACTGAAGTCAACGGCTCATAATCTGACCCTAAGGATCCAACTATAATAAATTTCCATACCTATTAGCTTATAGAAACATCACAAACCTCTTAGGCTCTGAAGCTGCGCAGATCTGAAAAGAAAAAAAACCTCTCCTTTCCTATAGCTATCTAAAAAAGAAAAGCAGTACTTGTGGCACCTTAAAGACTAACAAATTTATTTGAGCATAAGCTTACGTGAGCTACAGCTCACTTCATCGGATGCAGCTGGCTGGGGAAGACGTGGCAGCACTGGAAGGTGGTATCTCCCCTCCACGGGAGTCCCTCTCCTCCAAGGCCCCCGACGCTCCATCTCAAACCTCAGTGTGCCCCGAGGCAACAGTCGCGTCAGGTGGCAGCGGGGAGAATCCCGGGGTGGCGGAAACTGATCTCCCATCAATATACGAGGAGATTGAGGCCCTGGGTCTGACCCCGGTCACCCAGGGGGAGGACGACCCTATGCCAGTGGGCCTCGATATTGGCGACTTCACTCTAGCCCCCCTTTCCCCATGCTCCCTCCCCCTAACCGTTGTTTCCGCTCCCACCTCCGAGGGGCCCCTGGACTCCTCCATCAACCCGGCTATAGATGGCACCCCACTGAGGGCCGCCAAACCTGTTGAGGCGACGGCCAGTGCCACGCGGCCAGGACCTGAGCCACCAGGGGCACCCATCGTTGGTGAGGAGCATTCGACCTCCTTCCCGGGAGAGGGCCCTATAGGAGAGAGTCCACCCCCTGATGCCGTGGCTGCCAAATCCAACATAGAGCCTGCGCCCGGCATCACTGAGAGCCCTCTCCCCACCCAAAATCTCACCTCTAACCTTGCCCCTGCCCCTGTCCCTATCCTGTCCACATCCCGAGATATTATTGCCGTCCCTGGGGCTGTCTCCTTCCCCTTGCCAACAGATGACCCCCAGGGAGCGGCCTTTGTGTTTACCCATCCCGACCTACCAGGAGCTGCTGTCTTCCCTCCGCTGCCCCCTATCGTCCCAGCATTTAAGCCAACTTATCAGGAGCCCTGTCGGGGGTCCACACCCTGTCTGCCCGTCTAGGTGGGCCATGGGGCTGTACCAAGGGCCCCGTCGGGGAGTAATCAGGAGACCGTAACCCCAGCCCCCCATGCACTGCGAGAGGAGTTGCGGGAGTTTCTAGAAGACGTCCGTGGCTCCTGCAACAAAGTACAACTTGCTCTCCAGCAATGGCGGGGACTTTCATCAAATCCTCCGGGCCGCAAGGGCCCTCATGGGGGAGGGTAAAAGGACCGGGAGGCAGGGCGCCACGGACTATCAGCGGGTCCGCCTCTTCCGTGACTCCTTACTCACCTACGGGGTAGGTCACGGACTGCTGCACGAGCGTCCCGCGAGCGTCCCTGCCGGTGAGGATCCCCCCCAGCCCTCCTCCTGGCACCTCTTACCATCGCAACGTTGAACACCCGTGGCTGTAGGATGGGTCTCCGCAGGTCCCAGGTGCTCTCCTTCCTCCGGGAGGGGGGGTCCTCTGTGGTTTTCCTGCAGGAGACCCATACGGATCCGACCGCCAAAGACAGCTGGCGGCTGGATTGGGGGGACAGGGTCTACTTTAGCCATCTCACAGTTCATACGGCTGGATTGGCGACCCTGTTCTCCCCCGACCTACAGCCCGAGGTGCTGGGGGTCGCCAAGGCTGTGCCGGGTCGCCTGCTGCACCTCCGGGTCCGCATGGAGGGGCTCATAGTCAACCTCGTCAACATCTATGCCCTGGCAGTGAGCCCGGAGCGGCTAAAATTCTATCAGCAGTCGTCCGCCTTCCTCGGCACCTTGGATCCCCATGAGTCCCTGGTCCTGGGAGAGGACTTTAACATCACCCTTGAGGAGCGGGACGGCTCGGGGACCGAGCAGAGCCCGGCCGCTGTCGCCGTCCTTCAGGAGATAGTCGAACACCACTCCCTGGTGGACGTCTGGCGCGACCACCACCCGGATGACACTTCCACGTTCATCTTTGTCCAGGTGGAGGCCCATCGGTCGCGCCACTCCCGGTTGGACCGCATTTATTTACCACGCTTTCATCTTTCACGAGCCCACTCCTCCAGCATCCGGCCGGCCCCATTTTCTGACCATCATATAGCCACCGTGACAGCCTCCCTCTGCGCGGAGAGGCCAGGGCTGGCCTATTGGCATTTTAACAACAGCTTGCTGGAGGATGTGGGCTTCGTGGCATCCTTCCGGGAGTTCTGGCTGGCCTGGCGAGGGCAGCGGCATGCCTTTCCCTCGGCGCAGTGGTGGTGGGACCTAGGGAAGGTGCGCACCCAGCTCTTCTGCTGTGACTACACCCGGGGCGCCAGCCGACGGAGGGATGTGGCGATAGAGCAGTTGGAACGGGAGATCTTAGAGCTGGAGAGGCATCTGGCCGCCAGCCCCGAGGATCCACCCCTCTGCGGAGCGTGCCGGGAGAAGCGGGAGGAGCTCCGGACCCTCGAGGACCATCAGGCCTGGGGTGCCTTTGTTCGATCCCGCATCCGTCTCCTTCGGGAGATGGATCGCGGCTCCCGCTTCTTCTACGCCCTGGAGAAAAAGAGGGGGGCTAAAAAACATGTCATCTGCCTACTTGCAGAAGATGGCACCCCCCTCACAGATCCGGTGGAGATGTGCGGGAGGGCGAGAGCCTTCTACGCAAGCCTTTTCTCCCCAGATCCGACCGATCCTAACGCTTGCAGAGTGCTCTGGGAGGAGCTCCTGATGGTCAGCACGGGCGACCGAGACCGGCTAGAGCTGCCTCTCACTCTGGCCAAGTTCTCGGAAGCCCTCCGTCGCATGCCCACCAATAAATCTCAGGGCATGGACGGACTGACCGTGGAGTTCTACCGCGTGTTCTGGGACGTCCTGGGCCCAGACCTAGTCACCGTCTGGGCCGAGTCTTTGCAGAGCAGGGTCCTCCCTCTTTCGTGCAGGCGAGCCGTGCTCGCCTTATTGCCGAAGAAGGGGGACCTCCGCGATTTACGAAATTGGCGTCCCGTCTCGCTCCTCAGCACGGACTACAAAGTCGTGGCCAAAGCCATCTCTCTGCGGCTAGGGTCCATGCTGGCGGACGTGGTCCACCCAGACCAGACCTACACCGTCCCGGGCCGCAGCATCTTCGACAACCTATATCTGGTCCGGGACCTATTGGAACTTGGGTGTAGGGATGGTCTGTCGTTCGCCCTCCTGTCCTTAGATCAGGAGAAGGTGTTCGACAGGGTGGATCACGGGTATCTCCTGAGCACTCTGCAAGCGTTTGGCTTCGGACCCAAGTTTGTGAGTTTTCTCCGGGTGCTGTATACTTCCGCAGAGTGTTTGGTCAGGCTCAACTGGACCCTGACCGAACCGGTGAGCTTCGGGCGAAGAGTACGGCAGGGGTGCCCCCTCTCGGGCCAGCTGTACGTTCTGGTGATCGAGCCCTTCCTCTGTCTCCTCCGAAGGAGGTTAACAGGGTTGGTGCTGTGGGAGCCGGAGCTGCGGCTGGTCCTGTCAGCGTACACTGATGACATGCTCCTCGTGGTCCAGGACCTGGGTGACTTGGCGCGGGTGGAGGCTTGCCAGGCCATGTATTCAGCAGCCCCATCCGCGCGGGTCAAATGGGTCAAGAGCTCTGGCTTGGTGGTAGGGGACTGGCGGCAGGCGAGCTCCCTCCAACCCGCGCTTCAGGCCATCCTGTGGAGCACGGGTCCGCTGCTCTATCTGGGCATTTACCTTTCTGCCACGCATCCCTCTCCGCCGGAGAACTGGCAGTATTTAGAGGGAGAGCGCTGGTGCTTAATCAACTAGTCCTGTCCATGCTCTGGTACCGGCTCAACACCCTGGTCCCAGCCCCGGGTTTCCTGGCCAACCTCTGGACATCGATTCTGGAGTTCTTTTGGTCAGGACTACACTGGGTCCCTGCAGGGGTTCTCCATCTACCTCTGGAGGAGGGAGGGCAGGGCCTAAAATGTCTGCTAACTCGGGTCCATGTCTTCCGCCTCCAGACCCTGCAGAGGCTCCTTTATGGTGCAGGTAGTCCGGCGTGGAGCATACTGGCGCACGCCTTCCTGCGCCGCTTCCGAGGGCTCCGATATGACCGGCAGCTCCTTTATCTCCATCCGAGAGGTCTTCTGTGAGACCTCTCCAGGCTGCCGATCTTCTACCAGGACCTCCTCCGGACCTGGAAACTCTTTTCAATGACCAGGTCCATGGCGGCCACCGAGGGGGCAGATCTCCTCGTGGAACCCCTGCTACACAACACCCAGCTTCATGTGCAGGTGGCGGAGTCCCGCTCGGTGCGCCAGAGGTTGATCCTGGCAGAGGTCACAAGAGTCGGAGACCTCCTGGACTATGACCGGGGAGACTGGCTGGATCCCCTGACACTCGCTCAGCGCATGGGGCTTTCCAGACCTTGTACTCCCCGGGGCATAGTTCAGGAGATGAAGGCCACTCTACCGCCTGCTGCTCGGGTTCATCTCGACCGGGTCCTGCACGAGGGAACGCCCCGTCCACCTGCTACCCCAGGCCCGCCGGACCTTTTAATTGGACCCCTGCCCCGTGGACCCAACTGACCCCTTCACCCCTTCACTAGAAGCCAGCTGCACGAGATGCAGCCGGTCTGCTTTCAAACCATGCCAAGAAAACATCTATATACGCTCATGCTCCACACCCTTCACACCCTCACCCTTGTGTCCCGCCCCGATACAAAATGGCGAGACCTCCTGCCACCTGTGGAGGGTGAGGAGCCCCGTGCACCAGCTTATATTCCATCTTAGTACCGAGGCCCGCCGGGGATGTCAGTTGGCGGCTCCTTCACGGAGCCGTGAGCACAGGCGTATACTTGGCACCGTTCACTTCAATCCCAGACACCTGCCCCTTTTGCGGTGTGAGGGATACCCTGGCACATGTATACTTGGAGTGTGCCAGGCTGCAGCCCCTATTCCGGCTCCTCACCAATGTTTTATTAAGTTTTTGGTTGCACTTCTCGCCTCACCTTCTCATTTATGCACTCCCTATCCGTGGCCCCACAAAGTCACGGGATCTCCTGGTCAACCTCCTCCTGGCCCTAGCTAAAATGGCCATCTACAAAACCAGAGCGAGGAGCTTGGCTGATGGAGTCTCCTGTGACTGTGGGGCCTATTTCCGATCCTCGGTCCGTTCACGTATCCGGGCAGATTTCCTCTGGGCGGCGTCCTCTGAGTCCCTTGACGCCTTTGAGGAGCAGTGGGCGCTGTCCGGGGTTCTCTGCTCGGTGTCCCCGTCCGGTTCCCTTCGTTTGACCCTTTGACCACACTCCTGTCCCTGTTATTTCATTAGTTGTCCCCCAGAATTTTTTGGGTATCTAGGTCCTGTGGATCCCCCTTTTAGGCCGTGGGGGATCCTTTAGCAGTGGATGAGCTTCACCCACCCACTTCCCGGATCCCAATAAGACTACTTTTCTATAGCCATCTGGCCTTGCACCGTCACAAGTTCAGATGTGTGAAAATGTTGAAAGCTACCCCTTTTGTGGAAGCACGGTTAGTGATGAAAGGGAACAGGATATTTGCTTTTTCACCCCTGGTGTAATGTTCACCTTTCTTTTCTCAGGACTGTTCTGTTACTGCTCTACAAAGAAAACTTGAAGCATGCTGTTCACCCATGAGTTGAACTCTGGAATTTCTTCTCTCTAGGATTTATTTTTGAAAATGCCAATTCAAGGTGGTAGCAATGCTTCACTTATAGTTAAGACAGTTAAAATGCCCAGTTTATGGGTGGTCCAAAGAAACCTCTTTATTAACTAAGGGTACCACAAAGTACACTCTCAACTGTACAACTCATTTCGTTCAATACCAACACACATTTAAAATGCCTGGCAGATTTAGCTTACATACTGAACCAGATAATGATTAAAGATTGTGCTTTCCTACCATATTGAAAGACTTTCTGTGTATTACAACAATGATGCACAGTACAGGACATTTCCCCTATTTGATTAGTGTAGACTGAATCACTAATTCTTCTATGTCTCTGAGCAAAACTAGGAACACTTAGAACATATATGATTTTTTAATTTTTATGATTTGCATACATTTGGAAGGGATTGTTTTAAAATGTCATTTCAACAAAGATGTGAAGATTACATTGTTGGAAAACAACTATTAATCTGTGGTACAATGTCTCATGAAGTCCTCTACATAGCACTTGAGATTCTAATGCAAATTTCAGAAGACAAAAAACTTTTAATTATTCAGTGTTGGCTAATACATATTCACAGTTAACCACAACATACTTCCACTTTTTATGCACATTATCTAGCTTTCCAGATTTTGTATTTTATTTATATATTGAACTAATTACTAAACACAGTCAAATATGCAAAGTCACCATCCTAAATTTTTACCTTTTCCCAGAATGACTATTATTTTCCCATTAGTCATATTGTCACAATCAAGAATTTGTCAGATTATGCTCTGATTAATGGATTTTTTTTTGCTGTTAGACTGAATAAGCACACAGCAGCAATCATTGTGGAAAGTGACCTCCTCCAATTTTTCTTGAAAAATTATGTCTCATCAACTGTACAGCATTTTCCCCAGGAATCAAGAGACAGTATAGCCTACATTTTCAGAAAGTGTGTTTAATGTCTTTTTTCAAATGTGTCTAATCTGTGTCCACCGTTACTGTAATGCAGTATACTACTCTGCTAATCGCATGTGCAAATGAACAATTAGACATATAATTGGACATTTGTGAATGCAGTTATCTCATCTGTGCATGCAGTCATTTGACCATCCACACAAATGAGGAGTTTGATTTTGCTCCCATTACAGGCACTGGTAAATTTTCCATCTTTCAGTTGGTCCCAGATTATGTAAGAAGTGTAAAATTGCACCCACATTTTTGTACACACAGTCTTCTAAAAACATGGGTCTATATGCCAAAAAACAATATTAATGTTAAGATTCCAAACCACAGAGCTATTCAGCACTTAGGCTTCCAGAGACACCTTAAATGTGCTACCCTATGTACAAGTATTGTAGGAAAAGCACTAAGCAATATCTATAATTAAGGTTGCCTAACATTTCCCATTGTAATCAGCTTATTTCACTTGCATTCATAGATTTGTAGTATACAGCCAGAAGGGACTAATAGATCATCTAGTCTGACCTCTTGTATATCACAGGCCATTAAATTTCACACAGTTACCCCTCTGTTAAATCCAATAACTTGTGTTTGGCTAAAGCATATCTTCCAGAAAGGCATCCTGTCTTGATGTGAAGACATCAAAAGATGGTAAATCCACCCCTTCCCTTGAAAGCTTGCTCAAGTGGTTCAATCAGCCTCACTGTTACAAAGTGGTGCCTAATTTCTCATTGAAATTTGTCTGGCTTCAGCATCCAACCATTGGTGATTCTTATGCCTTTTTCCACTAGATTAAAGAGCCTTTTAGTAACCAGTATTTACTCCTTGTGAAAGAACTTCTTATACACTGTAGTCATGTCATCTCTCAATCTTCTTTTCGATAAACTAAAAAGAATAAGCTCTTTAAGTCTTTCATTGTCAGTTATTTTCTCCAGAAACTTGAACCATCTGATGTCTCTGTTATGTATCCTCTCCAATTTTTCAACGTCCTTTTTAAAATGTGGCCACCAGAACTGGATGCAGTATTCCCATTTTGCTCTGACCAAAGCCATATATAGAAGTAAAATTACCTCCCTCATCCTACTGCCCAGTTTTTATGTGCAAAAATCACATTTTTTTTTTAAATGTTTTCGCAGTTTTTACCTGCTCTGCCATATTAACTGTAGAACCGAATATTCTTAATTAGGCTCTCTTTCTTTTCTTTTTCTCTCTCAAGTGTTTAGATAAGTGTTAACAGATATTTTATCAATTGCTTTAGCTGACTGTTGCTAATTTGAATGTAACATTACAGCTTGGCTTTGGCAGGAAATCTCTCACTGCAACTGTCATAGGATGGTTATAAATAGTTAAGTGGGGAGCTGAATAAGATGGAGGAAGAAGGATCAGCCTCAAGGAAGGTCCAGACAGTGAATCCATCTCAGACCACTGAGCTCCCCAGGCACTGTAAGGTAAGACTTGCACTAACTGTAATAGGAAATGACTGTTTGATTGCCCTTTGCTATTAAACAAAGGTTTGAAAGAAAACTTAGATTCTGTGTAGCCAGTCCACACCACCACCAAAGATTAAGACCCTGGGAGAATCCTGGGTGAGTTGGTAAGTGTCACTCTTAGCAAGAGCATTGTCTGGAAAGTAAAGTTAAGTAGATGCATTGGGAAAAAAGAGGACCATGCATATGATGTTGAGTATTGCATCAAGTGTATACCAAGAATGCATGTAATGTGTTGACAGCCCATTTGTGTATGGTGGACCGAAGCTCATTAATATCATGACAAAAGTCTTCAGTGCTGAGATAGTTAAAGATGTCAATTGAATGGATACTTTGGGTCTTGACTTGACTTCAAACCCCAAGGAATTATTCGATGCTACGTCAATCTATAGGTTCCAACCAAGAAAAAACAGTCTAAAGTTGTGCTCAAATGCAAAAACGAAAGGCAGAGTGAAGGTGGCAGGGACTATTATGGTCCTAACCAGAGAGAAGTCACTGTCTGCTCGTCTCTTGGTCGTGTCCAGATCTCAGCATGATGTTGATATGAGACTGTGGGAAAGCACAAGTTCTCCAGGGTATTGCGACGGATGTTTGAAAGCAATGAAAAAGTACATATGTGTGAGGCAAAAAGCAAGTACACCTTGCATAGTCTTCCTAAATCAGCACCTACTGACAACATGACTGGTACCATATGCCAGCAGAGTCCTTTCGACATACCAGTCATAGATAGTATGGCTGAGATACAAGTTCTTCACAAACCAGAAACTTAACACCTGCAAAGATTTGGCTGAATACTTCAGTATGAGGCTACAGAGAAAATACTTGACCTATGACAAAGTCCACCTTGTGTGTTTGACATGTATGTAGAGGAATCAATTAAAAATATCCAGAAAGAAGAGAATCCATGTATTGCACCTGTCCAATACAAAATCATTGACTCCACGAACATCTCCAATGTCATAATGGAGAAGCCACTGTCTGAGATTTGCATGAAGGATTAGTTAACTATATACCTTGTAGGAAAAATGCTCCAGCATTTGAAGAATTGCTCAAAGAATGTCATCATTTCATGCTGTAATGAAGCTGCTGTCTCACATTGTGAGTGAAGTTTCCTTGTAGTTCCCATAGGATATGAAACTAAAATTATGATTTATGTCATCAATTCCACAGAGATAAGTGCTACTAAGTGCTGGATTTTTGCATAAGACATAGATGTTCTAGTGCTTTCTGTGAAACACTAGTCAAGACTTCTAAAAGATCCTGGTTTTGTGCCTGCTGCTGGGGAACAGAATTGCTGTATATCCCTCAGTTATCACTCAGACCAGTAAAAGTCACTGCACTTCCACGTCCTTGCAGAATGCAATATGACTGGAATGCTGGCTGGAAAGACCAAATTATTTTATTGGCAGGCATTTGATTCAGCCTCTGAAGACTCTATCCTCCCTCTGAAGGTCTCAGAATGGCTGAGACAGTCATTGATGAGGTCATAAATGTACTGGAGTTGTTCATATGCCAAGTTTACCATTTGAAGACTAACATTACAACACTCGCAGAGCTGCATTAGTGGATGTTTTCCAAGAAGCAGACTAGCAGAGGAAAAATTGCCACCAACAAGAGGTGAATTTATACCTGCCATCAAGAGGGTAAATCATCAAGCAAAAGAATGGCTCTGGGATTATCAAGTGCATCCAAAACTATCCTCCTGTTGGCATGGTTGGATCTTGGAGAATGGACTGATCACACCAGTTATACCTGAAATACAATGAGCTCCCGAATCAATCCTTCAGCTAAGCAAAGCTTGTGTAAAGATGCTCACCGCACTGCAAATGTTTGACCAGCAGCCTGCCAGGTATGGAGACGTGTGAGTACGACACAGACAAGAATCAGTATGATATGTCTAGTGGTGGTGCCCTAGATGGAGATGACACAGATGATGACTTTTAAGAATAAATGTTTTCAGTTCTCCATGTCAAAGCTAACATCTCTAGGATTACCAAAGATCAACATCTTTTTTTATGTAACCAATGCATCCCCATGCTATAGTATAATAAAAATAACATTCATTTTAAAATGTTTTATTGAATATATATTGACAAAATTCTTCTAGTTTTGTTATATTTGGTACCAGTGTGTCCATGGAAAAGGGCTTTTGACTGATACCCAACTTGACCTATTTCTGACAACATGGTATTATCAAAATTTCCACAAACTGGAGAGCATGGAGCTGGGGTCTGGGGATGGGGGTCAGTTAGTCTCCATTGTCACACCACAGAGGGTGACGCCATTGAAATTGTGATTCTATAGATTTTTATTACTCAAATGACACCTCCCTGGCCCTTCTATCACTAACTTGCCCATGAAATTAGATTTTATTACATTATGTTCCTTGACTATGAAGACCTGGCCTGTGCTATTCATGCCTTCATGACCTCTCAGCTGGACTACAACAACACAGAATACCTACAGCATTTAGGAAACTCCAACTAATACAAAATGCTGAATCACATCTTCTCAGCCATACAGGCTACTGTGATCACATCACACCTGACCTCCACTCTATACATGGGTGTAGGATTTAAATCAAATTCAAGGTTTGTTTATCTTCAAGTGTTCCATGACCCAGGCCCTGAATACTTAAAAAGAGTTTAAAATTCCAGGACAAAGATTGTGGTCAAAAACATGGCTCCTCTGGTACAATGGAACTCTCCGCAGTAAGAAGAAAGCTCATCTGTGCCTGGGTGGTCTATGAAATGAACTTCCCCAGGAATTAAGGACTCTCACAAACCTCACCACCTTCCACTCCAAGTGCAAAGTGCACTTCTTTGACCTTGCCTTCTCTAATATTCACACATGGAAGTGGGTATATTTAACCAGACAAAAACAACAACAACAACAACAAAACCAAAACACTACAACTACCATCAAAACAAGACACTCCACGCCACACACTTCTACCTCTGGGGAGAGAGAGAAGAAACACATGACAGATGTGTAGTCACACTGCTTAATATACTATTGGAAGGAGCTCAGAGACTATGTTGATGAGCTCAGTATAAAAACCTATGTAGAATAGAATAGGAAAAAAATGTTGAATAGCATTGGGCATGGCACCTAAAATCCCACCAGAAACATCCCATTCAGTGATTCCCCATAGACAGTTACTTTTTGAGAGCTGCCAGCCAGTTCTTAATCTATTTAACATGTGCTCTACTGATATTGTATAGTGCCAGTTTTTTAATTAGAATGTCATGTAGTACTAAGTACTTACAAAAGTCTAAGAATATTACATCTACACAGCTATTTTTATCAAACAAACTGGCAAATTCATCAAAGAATGAAATCAGGTTTATTTGACAAGACTTATTTTCCATAAAATCATATTGACTGGAATTAATTATATGCCTGTCCTTTAATTCTTTATCAATGAAATCTCATATCAGCTTTTGCATTATTTTGTAATAATGGATGTCAGACTAACTGGCCTTTCATTATCTGGGTCATCCCAGTTGCTCTTTTTGAATAATAGCACATTAGACTCTTCTGGAATTTCCTGGGTATTCCAAAATGTATTAAAATTGATTTTCATATCAATGGTCCCGAGATCTCCTCAGCCAATGCGTTTAGGACTTTTGGGTGCAAGATATACAGCCTGCTGATTTACAAATGATTATCCCTTGTTGTGGAACATCCTCCTAAGTTACTAATGGATGGGAAAGTACTTCATCATCTTTATGTGATACAATCCTGCTTATTTCTAAATATGAAACAGAAATATTTACTGAACTCTTCTGCCTTTTCTGTATCAGTATTACCAATTTTACCATCTCCAGCTAGTAATGGGCCTAAACCATTGCTAGGAATTCTTTTGTTCTTAATGTACTGACAAAACACCTTCTTGTTATTAAATCTGCCAGCTTCCCTTAACAATCAATATAAATTAGAAATTATGAAGTGCAGAAAATTGATATCTATTTGCCCTTTGGTAATATATTGTTTTTATATTATTTCTGATGGCTTCATTCACTTTTCCACTGCACCAGGATGGACTTTTAGCTAAAGTTGTTCTCTTTCTTGATTCTGGAATCTTAGCTTTTTTGCCATCTAATATACTCGTTTTAAAGAGCTCCCAATTTTCAATCATTCTAAATTTT
Source organism: Dermochelys coriacea (assembly GCF_009764565.3). NCBI lineage: Eukaryota > Metazoa > Chordata > Testudines > Dermochelyidae > Dermochelys > Dermochelys coriacea. The sequence goes on from NC_050068.2 coordinate 105,717,663, forward strand.
TCCTCCCAATCAATTTCACTCATAATTTTCCTTATATTAGGAAAAGTAACCCTCGTGAAGCACCAAGCATATATATTTATGTTTGGTACTCTCCTCTGTTTGCCTATATTGAATGAAATAATAACACATATGTAGTCATATCATAACTGATCCCTAAGAAACTACCAACTTCCACTCCACTAATTAATTCATCTTTATCTGTCATAATGAGGTCCAAAATAGAGTTATCTTGTATTAGGTGAAATACTTTTTATGCCAGAAAATCATCATCTATAATTTTGAGAAACTCTAATGATGTTTTACCACAGACTGCTTGAGACCTCCATCCTGTGTCTCCCAAACTGAAGGGCCCCCATAACACAGTTTTTTCTTTCCACACATTACAGAGAGGTGCTTAAGGAGTAACTCACCCTGTTCTCTGGTTTTGATTTACTTGTCTGTAGTAGACGTCCACCAGTACCTTCTCCTGAGCTTCTCCCACATTAACCCCTATGCATTTCAGATTCTACTCTTCTGAGTTATCAAAACTCTAAAATAGGTAATGGAGTTTTTCTTTACTGTAGAGTGTCCATCCACCTCTTTTCAAATTCTATCCTTCTTGAACAAGTCATAACCAGTGATTTTAATATTTTAATCATGCAAATCATCCTACCAAATTTCAGTAATGCCAAATTATATAACATTTCTTCTAATCAATAAGAATTTTCAGTTCTCTCACATATTACCCAAACTCGGCATTGGTATATAAGCAGCTGAAAATATTCTTCTTTTCACATTTTGTTTCAGATTTGTTCAATTTTTTCCACAAGATGCGGAGTTTGAGTTTGTACTACAATCACCGTCTTAGCAGCCTCCCTTGGCCTTGTTAGTTTAATGGCTTCCTGGATGTGCCAGCTAGTCTCCAACAATGATCATTATTCCTGTGAGATACAGGCTATTCCATTCATACAGCCTTGTCTCCCACTGGCATGTGGCCCAATGCTCCACAAAACCAAAACTCTCGGCTTCACACCTGTCACACAGCCCGTGGTTCAATACCCTTCTCTTGTTTATGGGACTGGAATAATCACTGAGAATATCACTTGGACTTTCCTCTTCTTCAGCTCTCTTCTGATATCCCTGAAGTCTTTATAATCCATGTAGTTACAGTTGATGCCAAGTCATCAGTTCCAGTGTGTATCATTACCGGTGGAGATTTGCCAGATGACTTCAGAATACTGTATACTCTTATGGTTTTCTCTCTTACTTTTACTCCAGGGAGACAGCACACTTTCCTGTTGTCCTTATGTCCCTTGCTGAATTCTCTTTAACCTTCCTTTTTTTAATGTGGAGTCACCAGTGATGACTCTATAACTTTCCAAACTTCAACACCTCAGGCTGAACTTTTCCATGCTTAATCTCTCCCCCCAAAATTTTTCTGAACATTTGGACACAAAGGGGTCAATATTTCTGAGAATGAAATTAATGAACAATAGGCAATGTTATCAATGCAAAATGATTTTTACCATTTTTTGAACTGTTCAAGCTCTCTGTGTTTGGAACAAGAATTTAGAATTAGGTAGAGAATATTATCCTGAGGTCAAAGAGGTGTCTTCTGTTTTCCCCATAAAAATCTGTCCAGATTTGTCTGATTTGTAAACTACAGGAAATCTTCTACTGCACACATGCAGTAAAATGAATTATGCGCTTGTTTCTTAATTATTGGAATATTCCATCTGTACCACACCTGCTGCCAAACCTAAAGTACCAGTCAATCCACTTGCTTGCTCTCTTCGGCCTACCCTAACCTATTATCCTGCAAATAATTGTGTAACCTACTGGCAAATAGTTGTGTAACCCAATGGTTCTCAACGAGGGGAATGTACACTCCTGGGGGTACGCAATGGTCTTCCCGGGGGTACATCAACTCATCTAGAAATTTGACTAGTTTTACAACAGGCTACCTAAAAAGCACTAGCAAAGTCAGTACAAACTAAAATTTCATACAGACAATGACTTGTACTGCTCTATATACTACACACTTAAATGTAAGTACAGTATTTATATTCCAATTGATTTGCTTCCAATTGAAGTAAGCATTTTTTCAGTAATAGTGTGCTATGACACTTAGGTATTTTTATGTCTGATTTTGTAAGCAAGTAGTTTTTAAATTAGGTGAAACCTGAGGGTACACAAGACAAAGACTGCTGAAAGGGGTATAGTAGTCTGGAAAGGTTAAGAGCCACTGGTGTAACTCACTGGCAAACCTACTTTGTTTTCCTCCACCAACTGGTCCACATGCAGGCTAAGTCTACTGGCTCAACTGGGAGAGGTTTGTCCTGTGGATGTGAGGTTAAAGGCCTTGCTGATGACACTAGTGGGTATTAGTATGATTGCACAAAATGGAATGACTTTTTCAGTTTTCATTTTTTAAAATAAATAAATGAATAAAACAGATATGAAATTACATATGAAAAAAAAACCCTGATATTAAAAGAACATTATTATGGTTACAAAATGAAGGACTCAAAAATTAGGAAATGCCAGAATTGAGATTGCATGGTCAGTCTTTAATCACATGATAATGCATTGCTTTTTCCATAAAACCCCTGCCTATGGCAATGCCCAGGATGGGCAATACTGAAACTGCTCAGCTTAGGAAATCTCTCGAGAACACAATCCATGGAAGTGTGCCTATTGGGGTATGAATTTATAGTCGTTTCAGGAAATTAGTTAACAAGATCAGAAATCAAATCCAGGTCTCCTGCATAACACTAATGCACTGTGCCACTAGACACGACATCATATATAAATCAATAAGAGAATTCCAAAATAAAATACATTAAAAACTGCAGTTGACATCACAAAGAAGTAACAGACGTGGAACACCAGATATTCTCTAGTGGTAACTGATCCAACACCTGCTTAGCTGTTATAATCAGATAAGATGAGATCTGTTCAAAGCTAAAAGGCCATCTGTTGTCTGTCCCTTCATTTTAAATTTACCATGACTCCCCTGATTAATTATTCCCAGGATGCACTTATAAATCTGTAATAGTAATTGCGTTTATTATAAGCTATTAACTTTAAAATGTTAAGAAGGTTAAAATTGTTCAGGTGACATAGGTAGGTAGGTATTCAGAGATTTTTGTTGTAGAAAAAGGATATTGTTGGGAAGTGAATAAAAGATCGAAAGAATTTAGAGAGTGGATTTATAAATGTTCAATTTATTGCTACAGTGCCAATTGCTGTACTGCATGAAGCCTCACTTACCTCTCTCCCATAGCAGAATAAAAGCAATAGTGAATATAAAACAAACATACATATGATTATTCAGAACATTACAACCTACTGCCCACTTCTATAGTCAATTTAGATGAGCCATTTTGATAAGCCATTTTTTAAAAGGGGAAGCCCAAGGTTCACACAGGAAAAAAATCATAAGCAAAAGCAATCTGCAGTTGTACAGACAATAACCACAGGTATGAATGAAAATAGGTAGTGGGTGCTATGACAGTAACTTCAAGTGTGCAATGGTGGTATCTGCACGTACAGATATAGGCCCTGGTCCTGCAACTGGTTCGGCAACAGAGGTCCCTGAAACTCTGTGCTGCTCCATTGGAGGCAATGGGATTCTGCATTGGTGCAGGGGTCTGCTGGCATAGATCTAGTTGCAGGACTTGGACCACAGAGATGTGCCATTGTTGACAATATTTCCCCCTCTGTAAACCCCAAATCTCCTTTACTATAAATCTGGATGAAAATATCAATAACTTTGTCATTTCAAAATCAAATTTTTTCATTCGTAGGACAGCAGCCTTCATGCAGTAATACCAATTCTGAAGTTTCAATTAAAATATATTGGAATTACAATAATCGAGAACACAAATGCTTCAGAAAAAATTCTTAAGTAGTGAGATTTTCATTTTTACCTTCCTGGGGGTATCCCCCAAATGGATACATTTATTTTGATGAAAGTTTCTGAAAAGACTCATTTCTGGGATCAGACTAAGCAGACAAAATGTTAACAAATTTTAATAAAAAAAGATGAAAATAGAATCAAATTAAACAAAGGAGTTCATGGTTTAAAGAACAGCCCTAAGGTGGGTAAGGGTGGGGTGACTTTGGCTCTATTCAGGAAAGAGTTCCTATTCAGAAAAGCACTTAAGTACTTTCCTGAGTACAGACAGACTTAAGCATGTACTTAGTATGCTACTGACTCAGTCACAATTCTTCCTGTATTTCTAATGGGATCCATGTTTCAGCAGCAGCTCTGCCACCACTGGAAACAGATGTAAAGTATGGATTCTCCTGAACCCAGACAATTCTTCTGGCTGGTGAACATAAGAACATCCATATTAGGTCAGACCAAAGCTCCAGCTAGCCCAGCATCTGTCTTCCCATAGTGGCCAATGCCAGGTGTTTCAGAGGGAATAAACAGAACAGGTAATCATCAAGTGATCCACCCCCTGTAGCTCATTTCCAGCTTCTGGCAAACAGAGCTAGAGACAACATCCCTGCCCAGCCTGGCTAATAGCCATTAAGAACATAACATATGAATATAAGAATGGCCATACTGGGTGAGATCAAAGGTCCATCCAGCCCAGTATCCTGTCTACCGACAATGGCCAGTGCCAGGTGCCCCAGAGGCAGTGAACCTAACAGATAATGATCAAGTGATCTCTCTCCTGCCATCCATCTCCACCCTCTGACAAACAGAGGCTAGGGACACCATTCCTTACCCATCCTGGCTAATAGCCATTAATGGACTTAACCTCCATGAATGTATCCAGTTCTCTTTACCATCATAGGGCCTAATCACATCAGCCACACTATCAGAGGCTCCTTCACCTGAGCATCTACCAATGTGATATATGCCATCATGTGCCAGCAATGCCCCTCTGCCATGTACATTGGCCAAACTGGACAGCCTCTACGTAAAAGAATGAATGGACACAAATCAGACGTCAAGAATAATAACATTCAAAAACCAGTTGGAGAACACTTCAATCTCTCTGGTCTCTCGATTACAGACCTAAGAGTGGCTATCCTTCAACAAAAAAGCTTCAAAAACAGACTCCAATGAGAGACTGCTGAATTGGAATTAATTTGCAAACTGGATACAATTAACTTAGGCTTGAATAGAGACTGGGAATGGATGAGTCATTACACAAAGTAAAACTATTTCCCCATGGTATTTCTCCCCCCCCCACCACACCCCCCACTGTTCCTCTGATATTCTTGTTAACTGCTGGAATTAGCCTACCTTGCTTGTCACCATGAAAGGTTTTCCTCCTTTCCCCCCCCTGCTGCTGGTGATGGCTTATCTTAAGTGATCACTCTCCTTACAGTGTGTATGATAAACCCATTGTTTCATGTTCTCTGTGTGTGTATATAAATCTCTCCTCTGTTTTTTCCACCAAATACATCCGATGAAGTGAGCTGTAGCTCACGAAAGCTTATGCTCTAATAAATTTGTTAGTCTCTAAGGTGCCACAAGTACTCCCTTTCTTTTTGCGAATACAGACTAATACGGCTGCTACTCTGAAGCCTTTTAAACCCTGTTATAGTCCTAGCCTTCACAACCTCCTCAGGAAATGAGTTCCACAGGTTGACTGTGCGCTGAATGAAGAAGAACTTCCTTTTATTTGTTTTAAACCTGCTGCCCATTGATTTCATTGCAATTGATGGACCCATCCTCCATGAACTTATCTAGTTCTGTATTGAACCCTGTTGGAAAGGGAGACAGAGCTAAGGCTTTCCTCTCCACTTCCCACTCTCTTTTGAGAAGCGAGCACAGCTGAAGTTGCCAGCAGTTTTGCTTTTCATGTTGCAGCTGGCTCCCATGTACCCTTGCAGTACCAATCATAATCTTGCTTGCAGTATGGAAGAGCCTTCTCAATCTTACTAATGGTGTTGCTGATGTGACTCTGTAATATTATAAGTGATATGGGGATTGGGTTTAGCTGTCTGACATTATTTTGCACCCGATTATACAGATTGACTTCAGTAGGCTTTGGATCATCCCCTAATTTAATAAAGTGGATTAACTAGAACCTGATGATCAGAAATGTTTTGGGTTGTGAGATCAACATTTTGTTTGTTAGTCATTGGGAGTCTTTACATTGACTTCAATGGACTTTGGATAAGGCTCTGAGGTGACATTTTCCAAAGCGTCTATGTGAGTAAAGAACCAAACTCACATTCAGAGTCAAAGGCTAAACTACAAGCTAAGGGTGTGATTCCCTAGCTCATGTACACACATTTGCAGTAGCTCAATGAGAACCAGTGGCAGTATAAATAGTAGTACAGCTGCAGCAGCAGGGGCCGTGGTGTATGGGTCAGTTGTGCCGAGTACAAACCCACCTAAAACCGGTGGGTATGTACTCGACATGGACAAGCCATGCGGCTGTTGCCAATGCTTGTACTACCGTGGCTATGAAACTATTTATACTCGTGCTAGCTCTTATTGAGCTCTGCAAGTATGCGTATGCAAACTGGGGAATCATACCCCTTACTCACCGAGTAGACGTAGCCAAAGTCAGTTAAAATTCCCATCTTTAGTGCTTAGTAATACAAGCGCATGCACAAAGGAGCAGTATTCATTCCTCCCCCCTATTAATGGGTTTGTGCTCCATTTATCCGCCCCTTAAGAAATCTCTTTTTACATCTATATTGGCAGAAGCAGCAGCAAAACACAACTCAAAAAACAACAATGGCCCGCTCAGCAGGGGGCAAGTCCATCTGAAGTGTTTAATTTTACATATTACTCAGTGAGTATGTGGTTTCAGTTGAAAGCCTTCTTCAGGCACTTGACATGCATTCATACCCAAGCTGTTCTCATTAACTTAGATGGTATGTGCGGGACAGATGTACCAACATCTTTAATGAAGTGTTTTATATTCTAATTTACTCTCTGCAGAATAAATGAAGTTGTTTTGAAGCAATCTAACTTAAAGCTCACCATTTTAATAACTTATTATGTACATTAGCCAATACTATGGAGTCCATGTTTACCAAGCTACCACACTACAGCATCTGAGTTACTACAGTATTTCCTACATACAGCTTGCCAGCTAGTTTCCGGAAATGTATTTCTATAGGTCTGATTAGTATTACGTGATCTCCTTGCCTCCTTATTGGTTGGGTTAGCACAAACAGGCAGAGTCCCTGGAATGATGACACAGGCATGAGTTCAGTAAACAGAACATGTATTTATTACAAAGAGAGGGTACAAGGCAGCTCCCCTCTGGTGCTACTGACCAAAAATAATTTTGCTTTCTCTCCAAGGCAGAGGCATCTTGCCCTACCTCCCAAACTTCCTCTCCGAATTACTTCCTGAAATAGGTCTTTCCCATGTGGGAGAAGCTCAACTCTTTAGGGGCTGAATGCAGATGTGCCATACCCAGAGACCCAGCCATCACACTAACCATATTAGATTACAGATAGTGCGTATCTATGTCAATGGCTTTTTGTGTTCTGAGGCCTTTAAATAATAGTTATCAATATATTTAAGTACTATAGAACACCTTTCTTCAATTAGTATATAAAGCTACTAACCTGTCTATAATCAGCCACTGGAGTCAGTGGATGCATCTGACCACTGCTTTTTGTAATCCAAACCCATGCCATATGATTGAAATAAAAAACAGTCTTCTACCAACACTTCTGCATGATACCTTCAAAATACCCCTTCAAGCTCCAATTTTGTGGTAACCATCCAACTCATAATGGCTGGGCTGGTGACCAGCAATGATTGCCAATATCAACAATATCTCTTGTTTGTTTATATTCTGAAAAAACAAAGCAAACAAGGAAAAACAAAAACCAAACCGGAAACCTGAAAGTTGTGCTCATAATCAACCTTCCCCCATTCCTCTGTTTGATACGTCTAGTTGCTGTATTTTATCTTAATTTACATTGTAAACTCTTCAGGGAGACGTCTCTTACTACCTGTTTGCATAATACCTAGCAATCTGATTGGTGCAACTCTAATACGAATACATAATAAAAATAATAAAGCAAAAATCATATGACAAGCACCCCACATTCATGGATCATCGAGACACTGAAAATGCACAAGTTTCATCCAAAGATCATTTCCTTTCTGCAGAAATCCATGGTTAACTGGAACACTCAACTCTACCTAGAAGGGGCTCTCATATGAAGTCCAAATTAAAAGAGGAATTTATCAAGGGGACTCTCACCATTGCTGTTAGTGGTAGCGATGCAGCTGTTGATAGGGATTCTCCATGAAGTAACCTCAATTTATGATAGCAACAAAGAGCAGCAGCCAGTTAACCATTTGTTATACATGGATGATCAGAAACTGTATGAAGGTGACAAAAGGAGTTGCAGAGATTGATGACATGTGAAGAAAAAATTGGTGAAGCTATAAAGCTATAGCTTGTCTTGACTAAATGTGTGTCAGCATTTGTAACAAGGGGCTATCTGGTACAATTAGATGGCATACAAGTTAATGACAGTACTGTCCAAGATATCTCCCAGCATGTCCCCTATCACTACCTTGGAATCAGAGAACTGTTGGAGTTACAATGTAAGAAAGTCAAACAAGATGTGAAGAAGGAATATCACTGAGAAATAAGAACAACTCTACAGAGAAAAATCGAAGAATTTGATCCAAACCATTAATATGTGGCAATATCAGTAAAATGGTATACTGCCAAAGCAATCAAGTGGAATCAAAAGGAGAAGAAAAAAATCCAAACAAAAAAGCTCCTGCCCCTGCATAAAGTAATGAATATCAATTCAAGATGTGGAAAAAATGTACATTTGATGATGTGATGGAGGAAAAAGTCTACTTTTTGTGGAGGAAGCAACGGACAAGGAAGAATATAACATCAAAACATATGAGGAGTTAACTAGAGTAAAAGATCATCTGGCCTTGTTAACAAGTGATGGCTGAATGTGCATCCCAGGCCAAGAAAGCATAAAAAAAAGGAGAAAGCAAATTGTCAAAGAAAGAATAAAAAGATTTACACAGAAATCAATGCGGAGACAGTTGTGGAGAGATTAAACCCATTAGTGATCGAAGATTAACAAACTCATAGCTTGTAGAAGGATACCTCAAAAGAGAGACAGACAGCCTCATTATGAGTGCACAAGAGCAGTCCTTAAGGCTTAATTAGGTTTGAAACAAAATTGACTGACAGAACTGCTCCTCAAACTGCAGAATGTATTCCAAAAAGGAGGAGACAGTGAAGCATATGTTGAGAACCTGCAGCAGCCTGGATGGGAGAGAATATATGAACAGACACAATGAGGTTGCCAAGTGTCTGCATTGGAGCTTCTGTGGCAAGTATGGATGTAAATGCACTGTACAGTATTATGACCACTGAACTGAAAGCACTCTAGAGAATGAAGAAGATAAGATTTGAAGGGAACTGGCAATTGCCAGAGACCAAACAGTGCAGCCAAAGTTGTAAAAAAGACGACAAATAAGACCATGTTGACTGCTATTACCATACCAGCTGAGAGAAACGTACAAAAGAAACAAGAAGAGAAGATAGCAAAATATGAAGAACTCTGCCACAAAGTGTAAAGATTATAGAAAACTAGAACAACGATGATCCCAGTGATTATTGGAGCACTTGGAACGATTCCTAAGAGTTTTGATCAGCAGCTTAAGAACACATTAGGAGCACAAACCATCACAATCCGTGACATCCAGAAGACACTGCTCTCAGGCCCTGTGAGAATGGCAAGGAAAGTCAAAGAAGAATGAGGCATTTTAGCACCTAAAATGCAGGAATTCTGCAGATAGTTTAACATGGTCGATTTATTGGTGACTCATTTCCCCTTTTTATGCTTAAAGATCTTGTACATTGTGAAGGCTATTTGTTTAAATATATACCCCCTTTATGTAACATGGAGGGATAATAGTAATAGGTCATGGTTTATTGTTTCACTCACATTTTCTTCCTGGCACACCTTTCATTTACACCTCTCTAATGGAAATATAGCTCTATTCTTTGATGGTTTAAAAAGTCTGTTAATCCTCAAAATTGATTTGTAACTTTGAGTATTATTGGATTACTTAGAAAAATTGCAGTTTTTATAAACAATCATAATATTTTGCACTTCTGCAGTACTTTCAATCTGATTATATTTATGTCCAAAATATTAATGAATTTAGCCTCACATCACTGCAGTAAGGTAGGTATGTATTACTATCCCCGTTTTACAGATGCTATAACTTTTACAGGTGTACAATATATATCAAATACCCAGGCAATGAAAAGCTAAAGAATTGCTCTGTCTCTTTCAATATATGTGTCACTATTAGCACCCCTATATCAGTTCATAATTTTGTATATTACTTAGATTTTAATCTTTTGGGGAGAGGGTCCATCTTTTTCTTCTATGTTTATACAGTGCCTAGCACAATGGAGCTCTGGTCCATGACTAGGGCTCCTAGGCACTCTGTCTCTCATGGCTCTCTATTCCATGCATAACATAGAGCCTTCACCGTTGGCTTCCATCTTTCCTGGCCTTCTGCTGAGGCTTAGCTTCTTCCCATGTCATTTTGATAGCGTTCAATTCTGCTTCTTTTGTGCATTTGCATGTTATCCTTGGTCTACCTTGTCATCTCTTGCCTTAGGGGTGCCAGTCCAACACCTGTCTTCTTATGTTATTTGGGTCTTTTCTTCATACATGTCCTAGCCATCTCCATTTTCATTCTATAATTTCCTATTCTATCAGTTTCTGTTTTGTCTTCCTCCAGAATTCTTTGTTTGTGATTTTCTTTCTGGCCATCTGATACTGAAGATTCGTCTAAGGCAGCTCTTTATGAAAACCTGGAGTTTAGACAGTTAGGTCTTAAGTCTCCAAGTTGCAGTACCATATAGAATGACTGACTTTACAATGGAGTTATATTTTAGAAGTTTTGCTCTGAGGGCAAGATTGCTGTTTTTCCATATCAGCTTTAGAGTTACAAAGCTTTCATTATTCTGGCTTTATTGTCTTCATCTGCTTCATCTGTTGTGCTTTCAATGCTGTTATATGTGAAATATCAGGATTCACCTCAAAAAGTTGGGTTTTTTTCATAGTGTGTGTTGATTCTCCTGTATTTAGTTTTCTTGTGGTTTATTTTCAGCCCTAGAAATTGTACCTAGGCCTGGAGATCATTTGTTTTGGCTCGCACATCTCTTTGGGTCTGGGATAGCAAGCTGATGTCATCTGCAAAGTCAAGGTCTAACTTCTGTTTGAAAGTCCATTGTATGCCCCAGGGTTGTTCTGTGGTCTCTCTCAATACTTAATCCACTGCTAGTAAATAGATCATAGTGACATGAGACATCCTTGTCTGAAACCCATAGTAATCTCAGATGTCTTAGTCTGTTTTCTCTTATGTATTACTTGGTATATCTTATTTCCATAGAAACCCCTGAACGATATTCTGGTACTACAGTAGTACAAATAAATAACTCTAGTAAACAACAATAACATCATTATTCCTCTAAAGAACACTTTTCAATCCAAGAGGCAATAGTTTCTCATATCAGCTAGTTTGAAAAATATAAAAACTGTGATTTCAGTATTATTTTTCCATAGTGAGAGGATATTTTATGCTTTTATGATTTTAAAATGGTGTGCTATTAATGCTCTGGACATCAAAAGAAATGTTGACATTTTACATTGAGTAGTCCTTTGAGTGGCCTAATGTTTGCAAGTTACTTTCCAACATCAGCCAATTGTAAACAGTCCAATAGTCCAGCTAACTATTGACTATTTAATACAAAGATACTTCAAAACCATTTTTAATCAGAGTGTCTCAGCCAGCTAAAATTTCTCTCGCAGTTTGTGGTTCTGATACCAAAAAGACTTAGTCTGCATGTGCTTCAGTTGAGCCATTGATTGACTTTAGTTATTCACGGTGCGTAACATTAAGCATGTGAGTAAGTCTTTATGGATTTGTGACTTATGGATGTAAGATTTACACACACACACAGAAACACACACCCTGTTCCTGCAGTCCCTGGATGAATTTCATCCTGTTCAGAAGACCCTCACAGGGCCCATGTGCCACTCATTTCTTATTTAAGTCTTTAGGATAGGTTTTAAGCAAGACTTTTGTCTATGCCCTCTGTACAGAGTTGCATATCTCCCCTTATGCGCAGGCCTTGACAAATGAACTCATCCACTCACCACCAGAAAGTTGAAGAAAGTGAGAGTTTATCAATTTCTGCAGAATTTAAAGTTTCATTTAAAAATAAGAAGTTTTTATCCCTGATGACTGAAGATAATCTTCAGAATGAATCAGAAACAACACTGAGTTTATCTTCTTCATTTAAAATTATTGCTGGGATACCTGAATAGTTTACATTCATTTCTGTATTGTTTTCTAATCTTCTTGCAGAAATTACCGGTACCGAATGCTACAAAGATTTCTCCTTGTATCCCTGCAGAATAAAATAATCTACATAAGACAGTAAATGCTAGTAGTTCAATAAGAAATATTAAATTATTTTAAAATATTTCTTTTTTTTTTTGCTCTTCCTTGCAGATGCATCATGTTTCCAAGATCCTACAACTAATGCTGTGTCAGTGCCACAGTGTCACACAGAAAAATTGCTAACATTACAGTTGGTATCTTGATGCAGTGCCCATATACTTGATGACTTATATTCAGTCTGTTCAACAGGCATCTCTGAAATGCATTAGTCAAATTGTGTATTCTCATTAACAGAAAATCTGATTATTTGTTCTTGCAATGTTCATCTCAACAAGTCAAAATCTAAACTCTTCAGACCTCATAAAGTTAAAGAATAAACATCCAGATCAAAACAAATAAAGGAGAACATTTGAGGAAATAACACGTATTGTTGGATTTATATTCCTTGTCTAACAGACAAGAGTTAACAATATACAAAGTATACAGAGGCTAATCTCTTACAAATCACAAGATTGCTATTTATCCAAATTTATCTGGATATTTTGAATTCTGCTGTTCCCCATTTCACATTCCAACTTTCTTCATCCTCAAAAGGATAAATGGTTTGGACTGAGTGTCACTCTGAGATCTTGAGTTCTTTCAGACTTGAAACCAAAAATTAAATAAAAATTGCAAATAAAATTGATGAGTGCAAATGCCGGTGGATCAAAAGCAAACAAGATGTTCTCTCAAATCCTCAGAGAGCAAATCCAGTGCATTTCACCGGGCTCTATTTCACAGTTTCTTCTTATAACAATATTTATGTAAGTCTGAAAGTCAACTTTCTTAAATAGTAAGAGACCCTGGTTCTACATCTGGAGCAAAACAATATATATATATATGTATATATATATATATATATATCAACCTTGCCTGGAACACATAATTAAGGGTATTCAGCCATGCAAACAACCCCCATACAAACAAATGCATATAAATGAACAGAAAGAACACTTTCTATCACACTGCACCATGCAGATGAACTATAACCACACAAGTCATACATCAATGACCAGAAAGGCCCCACTCCAACAACAAACACTGTGCATTGTGGCAGAATTATAAAGGCAAAATGTACTCAGTGCCATATCAGTAGTCAGGAGGAATCTCAGCTCTAATATATTTCACAGGAATGCTGGTGTTTGAGCTCCAGAACCAATTAACCTAAAATATTTGTGTGTGCCTAGTTCTGTATGAATTCAGTGATATCTAGCAATAGCATCCATACTTTTAGAATAGGTTGCTTCATCCTTTTGGTTTTACTGTACAATTTCAAATGGAAATCATCTTGCAAATAGACATTATGAATATGTGAATTACAACTGTTCTTGTCTTTTAATCCAGTTGTGTAGTTGGGACATTTGCCAGTTTTTATGGAAATTAAGCCTTGGATAAAAATGTCAGAAGTGCCTAAGAATCAGATTTTAAAAGACATTTAGGTGCCTAAAGATGCAGCTGGGTGCCTAGTGGGATTTTCAAAAGAACTTAAGCAAGTTAGGTATTTAACTCCTATTATTTTCCATGTGCCTAATTTGCCTGGGAACTTTTGAAAAGTCAATTAGGCATCTATCTGTACCATTAGTCGCCTTTGAAAATCTGGCCCAAGTGACTCTGGAACGTAAGTCCCATTTTCAAAAGTGAAAGTCAATGGGACTTGGGCACCTAAATCACTTCTGTGTTTTTGAAAGGTTTATTGTTGGTCTACACATTTTTTGTATCTGTTTAATTATTTCAGTTAGAAATGTGATTTCTTACCAAAATAGTTAAATTAATACAACTCCAAGTATAGACACACTTATGCTAGTGTGAACATACCCCTATATTAACTGGAGTTAGCTCTCTCAATAAAAACATAATTGCATCCACCCTTAGCAGTTATCATACTTTAACTAGATCAGTTTCAGTTTCAGACCGGCATAGTGAAATCAGTACAAAAACTGTGTTTGACAAGATCTCACAGAAATTAGTGGTGAAGCAGAGGGCACCAGTGCTAAGATTGTTCTCTACACTATACACACACTTAATATTGCACACTAATGCAATTCCCTGGTGATTTTATCATGACACCAGCAAATTTGGAGAATTTTTTCACCTGTCTCATGAAAACATGATGAAATGCCAGCTCACAAGTTTTCCCTTTATTCGAAGGGGCCATCTTCTCCTATCACTGTCAATGGGGCTGAAACCAGCAGGAGAGCAATCATTTCTCTACTGTCCAGCTGCATGTGAAAGTGAGTCTGTCCTTAATAAAGTTGGCTGCTACCTCCCAGTGTTTTCTGCAAGACTCATACCTTGCCTAGGGGCAAAATGTCTGCTGTTCCATGGTCCAGGGGGCTAGACAGGGCACAGGAACTTTGAGGAGCAACACAGACAATAGATATGTCTACACTGCACGTTCCTTTTGGTTGTATGCAGAGTACATACACTACATACCCTTATAGCATGAGCATAAATAGCAGTGCAGACAGTGAGGCACTGCTTAGGTGAGGTAAATAAAGACACACCTGAACCCTGTTAGTACGTACCCTCCATGGCCCTCTACTTGTCCAAGCAGTGCTTGCCCTATCTACATTGCTTTTTATAGCAGGGTAGTGTCATGCCACTCCATCAAAGACTCCAGCAGTGGGGAGGCAGCAGGGAAAGGCTCTGGAATCTCCCCGCTGCCAAGCCTTTTCCTGCAGTCTACCTACTGCCAGAGCCTTTCTCCGATGCATGTAGCCACACACCACAGTGTGGGCACAGCGGGCTTTTCACTGCAGTGTGTAGATACATATACCCTACACACCACTGTCAGTGGTGTGCAGCAGAGATGTAGCCTGTGAAAGATGCATGGGGAAAATAAGGAGAAGCAGGTGGGAGATTTGGAGGTTGCAGTGGGATATGGGGATGGGGGCAGGGCAGGGGAAAGGTGTGGAGGGGTGAGGCCTGAAGCAGCAGGAGGCAGAAGAGGGATGGAAGTGCTGCTTCTTGCAAAAGGCTAAACCAATCTCATATTGTTTTTACTGTGACATTCTCGCTTATATGAATGATTTTTTAATATGTATACCTGTAACTCATCAGCCCTCAAAAGTAATACAGTGTGTGTGTGTGTGAGTGAATGATGATGCATTAATTAGGTCAGTGGCTCTCAAATTATTTACTATCCAGCCCTTCTTTTATCTACTAGGAGGGGAAAGAGTCAAGACAGTAATAGGAAATGGATGGCATTTCCCCAATCTCAGAGGTAAGGAGATGGTAAAAGTGGAGTCTCCATCTGAGCAGCCAGGAAGAGGTGTGCATTTCTGTGTGCACTAAAGCTTGCTTTTCCACCTGAAATTATCACCCGCACATTGGCAGAGTAGAAGGGAGTTAAAAACATTTGATGTTTTTAAAAAAAATCTTGTGATTTTGGGGGTCTGACTCATGGTTTTTGATCTCTTGAGTTGCCAATACGCTAGTGTTTTGCCCAATCTAGTTTTTAATCCAGTCTAATTCTATATGTCTGCAAGCTCAGTATAATTGAATGAATGCAATCGCATGGGTGATGTGCTAGGTTTCCAATCCATGGCTGTGTATTTGCAGCTCTATTGTGGACTTTCAGTTATTACTAACTGGCAAAGGGATTTCTCTGTGTGTCATAAGCCTCTCTGTCAATTTTCTGCATTTGCTCCAACGAAAAGGATTACATGAATTGTGGCTATACATAATATAATTCTTTACCCTTTGTATTCTAAATGAACCCGAATGAAGAATGTGGCCTTACTGTAATATAGTGAGAGAGACTAGCAGAAAAGTCTAATCTTATTTCTTAATATGGAAGGTAAGGTAAAGTACAACTCATCTTATTTTAAAATGCACCGCTATCTCTGGAAGCAAACTGATGGAGTTTTTGACGGAAAACGTTTAGCCTGATCGGTAAATGACATACAGGAGAGAAATAGGTCTTAGAAAGCACACTGCACGGTTTATCATTCTGCACTTCGGAAAGCCAGTTCACACTTGAGCAAATGAAGGAACTCTGTGTTCCTTAATATATGTGCAAAAATTATTCCAAGAAATAATCACCCAATTACTTAATGCGTATAAATCCTTAATACATTCTGATATGAGCAATCAGTATTCACCACCACCCCTCCCCCCAACATGTGATAGATCGAAATAACACGGCTGTGATTGAGAAATGGTCTGAACAGTGTAACAGTGAAGAGGCAGACTGATATGGATAGAAGAATGTATTATTATAATTGTAATCAAAAAGAAGAAGCAATAACTAGGACAGAGCAAAATCCGCCAATTGCAATGAACCAATCCCAGCAGATAATTACAATTCCCAAGTTTCAAGATCACTTGAATACTGAATTTCCAAATGAAACAGGAGCAAAACTAGTGTGTTTCCCCTGCTTGTCTCCCCGTGGGTAGGAACTCCCCCAAAACACCTTTCTAGTGTTTTCTATCGGAAAGCTTGACACGCTCCTCCCTCTTCATTTTTTCTGAAAGGGATTGGTGCTCAGGTTGGTAGAGCCAATCCTCTTAAATCCACATTGCAACTTTTAGGGTGGGTTCTATTTGTGCTTCTCCCGTCTGTAGCATTGGCACTGGGAAATGCTTATGTAATCCCACTGCTAATGTTTATCAACATGTTTATTTCATCCTGGGGCAGAGAGGCTCTAGACTAGATCATGTAGTGGGAAACCTCCCTGGCCATTACTTATATTGTGGTGCATTCAGGGGTGTCCAAACCCCCAAATGACGCCAATTCCATTGATAAGTAATGCTACCAGTACTTTCTTGGTTTGGCTGATTCCGAAACGGAATGTGGGAGGGAGTCCATGGACAGCAGGGAGCCGAGGGCTCGGGTGGTACCCAGGCTGTAGCTGGAAGCTCCGTGTGGAGCAGGGAGTTGAGAGCCTGGGTGGCAGCCTAGCTGCAGCTGGGTTCACTGCAGGGAGCCCACAGTCCAGGCTCTCAGTGCTGAGCAGCGAGGCTCCAGCCATTACCATTGCTGGGGCTCACAGTAGGAACACACACATCCTCTCTTTTGATTTCAGGGATTCTACCAACAGTGCAATTGACAGCGCTGAACCGACACTGCATCGCCCGAACTATGTTGACCTAAGCCTTTTGCCTCTCGTCGAGGTGGATTTACTAGGTCGTCGTAGCGGGTGATTTACATTATTGGGAGGAACACTCTAGTGTGTACGCTTATATAGTTAGGTCAGCGTAAGATGCCTTATGATGACTTAACTTTGTAGTGTAGACATGCCCTAAGTCACAATGACTAATTTTCACTTCTTTGCAGCTCAAGTTAGAACAAAGAGTTAAGAAAATTAAACAAAATACTTATGGATATCTGGGAGCCAAGATTAATCTTTCTCGTTTCTCTTTCTGTTACCAGGCCAGGTAACCCATTGCATATCAATAACCAGACTCCATTTTAAGTAGAGATAAAGTCAAACCTCTATAAATTAAAAATGAAAATTACTCAGTTCCCACCCCCCCACTCTGGACAGAACAATTAGTGGGGGGGAAAAGGATTTTAGAACTGGACCAGGAAGGTTAGCCACACAGTATAAAACTCTGGTAACTCAAACAACAGACTGCAACATTCCCCCGGTGTTATCTGGACGAGTGATCTGCTAGGTCACTCCAATCCTCGACTCTGGGAGCCAGCCTTACCCTGCTCTGCTGTGAGAACCCCCACTCCCAGGCTGTTCATGCACAGCCTCTAGCATGTAAGTGCTCCCAGCTACATGAGTGAGCACTTTTGGCCAGCCGCTACTTGGATTGTGCAACTGAATGACACTAGCCAATATCTCCGGTCCCAGACACAACCCTAGGGACCTCTGCCTTGCAGTATCCAGATATGCCCGCTGGATGCTGCAAGCTTATATGAGTTAGTCAATTTAACAAAGAAATTGGTATGTACCAGGCTTGTTATCCCAAGGGGAATCTCTGACACACTTCAAACCAAATGCATTGCTTCAGGTAGAACAAACAAACAAATGTATTAACCACAAAAGATAGATTTTAAGTGATTATAAGTCAAAGCACAACAAGTCAGATTTGGTCAAATGAAATAAAAGCAAAATGCATTCTAAGCTGATCTTAACACTTTCAGTGCCCTTACAAACTTAGATGCTTCTCACCAGAGGCTGGCTGATTGCTCTTCAGGCAGGTTCTCCCCTTTGATCAGTGCTTCAGTCGCTTGATGGTGGTGTCTGTAGATGGAGGTGGAAAAGAGAGAGAGCATGGCAAACATTTTTCCCTTTATCATGTTCTTTCTTCCCTCTTGACTTTGCCTCCAACCCCGCCTTCAGAGTCAGGTGAGCATTATCTCATTATAGTCCCAAACTGACGAAGGGAACGGGGGTGACATGCTCGAGAGTCCAACAGTTGCTTTGTTGCTGCCTAGGCCAGTGTCCTTTTTTCCTGTGAGGCTTGTCCCATACATGCCCTGATGAGATGTGAACTGCCCCTTTGCTCCTGGAGAGTTTTGCCTGGGCTTGTTTTAAGGCATGAGGACACATTTTCAACCTCATAATTATACACATTAAATTACAACCTATAACAACAATGCTCAGTGCATCATAAGCCTTCCGAAGACACCTGACATGACAAACTTTGCATTGGATACTACACAATCATATTATAAGGATGAAGGTGGGGGTGCAGGGTGTTCCCCCGAAGTACAGAGCATTACGCAGACTGAGGTTTAAATGAACAACTTTGGTATTGTACATTGATGCAAATGTCAAAGTGAACCAAATTCTTTTCTCAGATGCATGCACCCTGAAATCTATAGCATTTACATATTCATGTCCAAAGGCAGAATTTGCCTTGATTCTTGTGGAATTTGTTTCTTATTATAAACTATACCTTCCAACCTGGTGCATAGGAATATGCCTCCTAAACCCACAAAATATATTTATCCATAATTCCTGGAAGATCTATAATCTCATATCATTAACATCAGTACATATTTAAATATAGACACAGGTTCCATTGTAGAGACTAGTATAACGTATATTGCCAGAATATTTCCTAGATTTCTTTGATAAATCTTATTACCCTGCCAGAAATGTGACTTATATTTTCTCACTGATCTTGGTTTGGATGCTGATGAGAGTGCTGATTAAAGGCCTGAGATGACTTTCAATGCCAATTGGATCAGGGCCTAAAGATCACACATTATTAAGGAGGGCACACAAATCCTCCCCTGGGTTACTAATATAGACTCTTATTCAGGAAAGCATCCCTACACAGGAAAGCACTTAAGTTATGCACATGTTTAAGTGCTGTCCTGATAAAGGGTGGAATTAAGTAAGTGCTTAAATGCTTTCCTGAATCAATACCATAGTTCTTTGTTTCAAGTGTCTCATGTTAGCTTTTTTGTGTTTTGTGGGGGGTTTTTTAAACCAAAGGGAAAAAAGCAAACTTATATTTCAATCCATTTTTAATTCTGAATCTCCTAAAAATATTCATAAATATTTTTACACATACAAAACTCATATGCATTTAAGTGGTGGTCTTCTGCCACCCAGTAACTCTCAAAATTTGTTGGCTTATGTATAACCTAAAGGAAACACTTATGAAATAAAGGCTATACCTGTTATAAACGGAGCAGTGGCAAACTCAATAGTTTCAGTACAGTAGGTTCATGAAATCCTTTCAATCAAGGTGTTATTTATAGCTTACTACAGGTTTATTCTGTTGCTCTTTCTATAAAATGCAGGTAATTTGTAATAATAGTTACCTATCTCACAGGTAATGAATGATCTATAACACAGAAGTGTTGTGAAGTTTAATTAATTGATATTTGTACACTGTTTTGAGATCCTTAGGTGCAAAATTCTAGAAATATGCAAAAAAACCCACCAAAAAAACAAACAAACCCATCCAGATACCTATGGTGATGGGCCCATCAGAAATGCATATAATGTCATGAATAAATAAATACAAATAATAATAGTCATCCATTGCATTAGACTCTTCTGTTTCTTTTTCTCTACCTGTCTAGAGATTTATATGCTCCATCCTAGGAAGCTTATACCAGGAATGCATTTGATCAATTCCCTTAAAAAATATGGCAAACAAAGTCACCTTTGATATAAAAGCTATGTCAAGTTTATTAATTCTTATTTTATTTAACACTTGTGAAATGCACTAGATTAATAACCATGGAGACTGAATCCTTTTTTATCCACACAAAAAGTACAGTTATCAGCAGCACAGGGTGAGTGTCGTCATAGTGATCCTAGGACTCCACTTGTACATACTGCAGAAGAGTCTTTTAAAAAAATTGAGATATGTCCTGCTATTATATGGGATTATATTGCCTCAGAAAATGTAAATCAATGTATTTCCATAAAATGTGGTATTTCCCTCCATCCCACTGATATAAATCCAGTGCTGGTGATAGATGCGAGACAAAATCTTGGAGAATAAAGTTCTCAAAGTATGATCCATAGAACATGCTGAGGTTGTTAACAGAGCTGCTTCTGACCTAATAGTGAATGATCTGTCAGTATACTTGCAGTGATACATTTGGTTACTTGTAGCGTATAGTTTAGTTTATAGTTTCAATGTTTGAGCATTCTATACTTGCAGTGATACATTTGGTTACTTGTAGCGTATAGTTTAGTTTATAGTTTCAATGTTTGAGCATTCTTTCTGGGTGTGGGATGCAACTGAACTTAAAAAAAAATCAACCAAAACAGAACAAAACCCCAAAACAACATCCCCACTTCTCCTCCCCTCAAAACAGGCACTCCTCTATATCCTCAATGGCTGCTTCATTTCTTCCTTTGTGGGATGTTTCTTTGGTGTAAATGTGGCTATGACCAAAATCGTGAACTGACCTCAGAACTGGACGGAGATGTAGTACACAGAAAGATAATACCAAATTGGAATATCAGAGCAGTGGGTACCACAGGAAACCAGGAGAAATTTGTTATTAACTTATAAATTCCTACTCCCAAGAAGAGTAAAAACAAAACAACAAACACAAAAAAAATCCAGCATAGATACAAAGCATGGGGTTGCATGGGTTGGAACAATAAAAGTAACAACGCACCATATCCTGAGACCATTACTTGTTTTCACACTCATTCCTTACTAGGGAAATTTCCTTTGTCTTTCAATTCCTGCCTGCCAAATTCCTGCCATCTTTGATCTCAAGATACACATTCCACTAATGAGGGCCTAGCTCAGTGTCCATAGCTACTCCAATCTCAGTCAATGAATCAGATTTTAAAAATCCTCAAATTTTCAGTCACAAATATACTATTACAGAGAAAGGGAGGTCCAACTTTTCCAAGAACAGAGACTGCTCTGTAGCTATCTACATCTAAAATCCCTGCATCTAGCATATTTCTAGCCTACACAAGAGAGAGCATGAGAGAGACACCACTGAAAGACATATAATTTAAGTATCCTTCTAATTTTTTTCTTTTTAAGATAAGCATAAGCTTATCATCCAAGATTAGATTTCAATTGAAATCATTGTATCGATTTTAAAAGAGCTGACCAAAAATTAAATAGATTGACATTATTGCTTTAACTTAACTGTCAGAATTTTAAAGAGTACAATGTTAGATCTTTTCAGATTTCTAATTAACATGGCTATTATGGAGGAAAAAATAAAATTATTTCTTGTTCAGAAGTAGAGAGCTGAACATGTAAGGCAAGAAGGAATCAAATAGAAATGAACAATTCTAAATGTTGGTTTAGTTATAAACTCAGTACAATAAGATTAGCTGTGGACAAGATAAACTGGGAGAAACATACCACAATGTCAATCTACAAAACATTGCCAGATTCATACTCAAAATTGCTAGCAAAATATTTGAAATATTTACATTTAACTGTATTTTTTAAAAATGAATGAAATGAACAAAAGCATATGCCCTAATGATAGTGCAAAAGACAGGTCTAGGAACTAGAGAAAGAACTCAGTAAATATGCACTGGATAACAGTACAGTCTCTCTCATCATGTAATATGGAATAACTGTATTGTTAATGAAAAACAATTCTGAGAATTATAGTAGTCAAGAAAATAGATGCTACATACATTCTCTTTTTATATTACATATAGTATGATTAGATGTCAACATTGAGCAATAAAACTATGCTAATATTCTTATTATGAGATTAGTCTAGAAAGATTGTCTGGATGGTCTAATATATTTTTCGTTTTTAATGTAATTTTATAAATTTGTCTTTCTAGACTAGTGGCTTGAACTATGCCACTTTAACATTGGACTGATATCAATTTTTGTATTTAATTTGTTTAAAAAGAGAAAATGAAGAAATTGCTTAACAATGTTACCAATTAAATTGTCCCTGTTTCATTCTGAAGTATACATGCTATTGAGGTAAATGTATATAAGAAGTGATTTCCTACCCTAACTGCTGTTGCTTTGTGGCTGGGGACTTTCTTTTCCAAGAGGCTTGATTAGCAGTGCAGTATCATATCTTCCTGAATGGTTGACTATCTTCAGAAATATGTATGTGCATGTCAAATTTGAAGAGTATTGTAGCATGTAGTTAAAATTAAAGAGACTCTAAAATTGGGGGATCAGGTTTTTTTGTGCCCACAATTCTCTCCTCTACAGGGCCACTTTAGAAAATGCTTTCAAATGTGCAGACACAGTTATCATTTGTTTCAGAGACTGGCTGAAATTTACTACTCAGGATCTAGTGCTGCAAGTTACTCTAGGCTGATTGATAGCCCTGAGGAGATGTGTTACTATGTATATGTGTTATTAATGAATTATTACTATTTATTACATAAAAAGACATTCCCCAAACTAGACACTTCACTGCACACTTCTCCCTCTGGGGACCTAATGAGAGAACACCACCAGACTGATTTGAAGCCATTTTGCTAATGCCCTACTGGAAAGCGCTCAGATCCTATCGTGATTAGTGCAGCATAAAAATGATAGAGACTACACTAGACTATACACAAGCAGAGCCTCCTATAACACTAGAAAGGAGAAAAGCAGAAACAGCATGAAACCCACTAGGGATCTCACCACACAGATCTAGTCTCCCCAGTAAGAAACCAGAGTGAGGAGCATAATCCAAAATCCTAAAATAGATTGATAAAGTCTGTTGGGGAACCAGGATGCTTCTCTTCATTTTATTAGTCCTGCCTGAGGCATGATGCAAATTACTCTCTCTTCCTGTTTAACAGGAAGTCTCCATCCATGATTCCCCTAACACTTGCTCCTTGTTACCCTTCAGTGGGCATTAATCTTCTAAGTGCTAGTTGCAGACCTGTTTTACTATCTGGGGGAACACAGTGGAAATTATTTTGTATAAAGGGGGGTGAGAAATGGAAAACATGACAAGTATGAGCTCTCAGAAAGCTATGCACTCCCCAAATTTCCAAATAGTCCTAACAATCTAGGAACCGAGACCACTTTCCATTTAGTTTCCCTTTCAAAGAATGGAATCATTTTGAAGAAGTACATCAGCTACTACCAAGGCCTGCTTCCTGGGCTTTTAAGGATGAGGAAACAAATGAAGATTTGTGTAGAAATGTTATATTCAGTTAGGTCAATTCTCCTTTATATCACCTTATGCACTGGGCATTTGGCTCTTGCCACAAGTTAAGGATCCTTTTAGCAGGCTTTTTCTCCTAGCCTTGTTTCATTGAAGTGCTGATTTTTAATCC
The DNA here is from genome assembly GCF_009764565.3 of Dermochelys coriacea. Lineage (NCBI taxonomy): Eukaryota > Metazoa > Chordata > Testudines > Dermochelyidae > Dermochelys > Dermochelys coriacea. The sequence continues at coordinate 105,741,753 of NC_050068.2, forward strand.
TTCTAAAAGGACCACCCCGCATCCTGAATGAGAGAGTTATTTTTATGGCATATTATCAGGATCAATCAGGACATTATCAGGACAATTTCACCTCTGGGCTAACACAAATTTGCAACCTGGTTGCATTGGCATGATGTGGTGCTAATGCACAATGTAACTGTAGCCCTTCCCCAAAGGTGTGGCTCAACCTTCTCCTTGTTGCCTACTGCCTGGAATGGCTCTGTCTATCTGACCTCAGAGCCCTGGGTTCTTTATCTTGTGCCTGGTGCCTTCCCAAGGGGGGACACTTCCAACTGCATGGAACATAAAAGGTGCAGCCCCTTGGGAAAATGTTTATTACCAAATAATATATTAGAAACCTAGTCCAATATGCAAGGAATACAATAATTACCACAACCCCCCAACGCAGCAATACAACAACAGGGGAAGCTTTATTAGAGACAAGGAACAAAGAACAGGGGATACTGAAAGAATGGGAGTAACTAAAATAATAAAACCCCAACAATATGTTTAAATCATCTCAACATTTACAATGGTCCCAACAGCCCCAGCTTCCTTCCAGCACCTGCCTGGGCAAAACGTGAGTAGAGAATCGGTTCTTTGAGGGGTGATGAAGGGCTGTAATCACTGGTCAATTTAAAACTGATCAGAAAAATAAAGAAACATGAGATTTTTCATAAGGCCTTCAACTCTGAAAGGTAAGGATTGTCTGCCCTGGTTTGGAATCCAATGGAAAGATAGGCTGAATATGAGTAGGTTGACCAGAAATTGCTCCTCAGCCTCCAGGTTCCTGGCCTTTGCTGAGTGGACACTTTTCAATGACCCAATAAATACCAGCAGAATTCAAAGTTTCCCTTTGGATAAAAATGGGAGTTTAATGGGGACCTCAGGCTGCTGTGATGCTTCTCCTTCTGCTCCCCTCCAACAGCCCAAACCAAAAGTAAAACCAAATCCTTTGTCTTTGAGTTCAGGCTGATAATTGGTTCTTGTAGAGGATTTCAGCTTGTTTTACCTCTGCCCTACACTGTACGGAACCCAGGAAACAGAGTCTTGAGCCTCTACTGCCATTGCTGCTATAGTCCATAGGCAAGTCCCCTAGAGTTTAGTGTAGTGTATCAAGAACAACCAGCTCCAGAGGGGGTTACATAACAATGCAGCCCAAACTGATGACATCATATTGGTGTAAATGCCCGGGCACTGTGATACATGTACACTGTCCCACGGGGCCCAGGTAAGAACATGTTGAGCCTGAGCTGCAGCCAGCTCTTTTCAATAGTGGGTAAAATAAATTAAATGTTTACTACACCCAAATTACCCTTATTTTAAGTTTTTAAATTTTCAAGGGCTACCTCTCTGGATCTCTCTTATCATAGTAATAGTAAAAAGAAAAGGAGTACTTGTGGCACCTTAGAGACTAACAAATTTATTAGAGCATAAGCTTTCGTGAGCTACAGCTCACTTCATCGGATGCATTTGGTGGAAAAAACAGAGGAGAGATTTATATACACACACACAGAGAACATGAAACAATGGGTTTATCATACACACTGTAAGGAGAGTGATCACTTAAGATAAGCCATCACCAGCAGCAGGGGAGGGAAAGGAGGAAAACCTTTCATGGTGACAAGCAAGGTAGGCTAATTCCAGCAGTTAACAAGAATATCAGAGGAACAGTGGGGGGTGGGGTGGGAGGGAGAAATACCATGGGGAAATAGTTTTACTTTGTGTAATGACTCATCCATTCCCAGTCTCTATTCAAGCCTAAGTTAATTGTATCCAGTTTGCAAATTAATTCCAATTCAGCAGTCTCTCCTTGGAGTCTGTTTTTGAAGCTTTTTTTTGAAGGATAGCCACTCTTAGGTCTGTGATCGAGTGACCAGAGAGATTGAAGTGTTCTCCAACTGGTTTTTGAATGTTATAATTCTTGACGTCTGATTTGTGCCCATTCATTCTTTTACGTAGAGACTGTCCAGTTTGGCCAATGTACATGGCAGAGGGGCATTGCTGGCACATGATGGCATATATCACATTGGTAGATGCGCAGGTGAAGGAGCCTCTGATAGTGTGGCTGATGTGATTAGGCCCTATGATGGTATCCACTGAATAGATATGTGGACAGAGTTGGCAACAGGCTTTGTTGCAAGGATAGGTTCCTGGTTTAGTGGTTCTGTTGTGTGGTGTATGTTTGCTGGTGAGTATTTGCTTCAGATTGGGGGGCTGTCTGTAAGCAAGGACTGGCCTGTCTCCCAAGATCTGTGAGAGTGATGGGTCGTCCTTCAGGATAGGTTGTAGATCCTTGATGATGCGTTGGAGAGGTTTTAGTTGGGGGCTGAAGGTGATGGCTAGTAGCATTCTGTTGTTTTCTTTGTTGGGCCTGTCCTGTAGTAGGTGACTTCTGGGTACTCTTCTGGCTCTGTCAATCTGTTTCTTCACTTCAGCAGGTGGGTATTGTAGTTGTAGGAATGCATGATAGAGATCTTGTAGGTGTTTGTCTCTGTCTGAGGGGTTGGAGCAAATGCGGTTATATCGTAGCGCTTGGCTGTAGACAATGGATCGAGTGGTATGATCTGGATGAAAGCTAGAGGCATGTAGATAGGAATAGCGGTTAGTAGGTTTCCGATATAGGGTGGTGTTTATGTGACCATCCCTTATTAGCACCATAGTGTCCAGGAAGTGGATCTCTTGTGTGGACTGGTCCAGGCTGAGGTTGATGGTGGGATGGAAATTGTTGAAATCATGGTGGAATTCCTCAAGAGCTTCTTTTCCATGGGTCCAGATGATGAAGATGTCATCAATGTAGTGCAAGTAGAGTAGGGGCATTAGGGGACGAGAGCTGAGGAAGCGTTGTTCTAAGTCAGCCATAAAAATGTTGGCATACTGTGGGGCCATGCGGGTACCCATCGCAGTGCCGCTGATTTGAAGGTATACATTGTCACCAAATGTGAAATAGTTATGGGTGAGGACAAAGTCACAAAGTTCAGCCACCAGGTTAGCCGTGACAGTATCGGGGATACTGTTCCTGACGGCTTGTAGTCCATCTTTGTGTGGAATGTTGGTGTAGAGGGCTTCTACATCAGACGTCAAGAATTATAACATTCAAAAACCAGGCGGAGAACACTTCAATCTCTCTGGTCACTCGATCACAGACCTAAGAGTGGCTATCCTTCAACAAAAAAGCTTCAAAAACAGACTCCAACGAGAGACTGCTGAATTGGAATTAATTTGCAAACTGGATACAATTAACTTAGGCTTGAATAGAGACTGGGAATGGATGAGTCATTACACAAAGTAAAACTATTTCCCCATGGTATTTCTCCCCCCCCCACCCCATCCCCCACTGTTCCTCTGATATTCTTGTTAACTGCTGGAATTAGCCTACCTTGCTTGTCACCATGAAAGGTTTTCCTCCTTTCCCCCCCCCTGCTGCTGGTGATGGCTTATCTTAAGTGATCACTCTCCTTACAGTGTGTATGATAAACCCATTGTTTCATGTTCTCTGTGTGTGTGTATATAAATCTCTCCTCTGTTTTTTCCACCAAATGCATCCGATGAAGTGAGCTGTAGCTCACGAAAGCTTATGCTCTAATAAATTTGTTAGTCTCTAAGGTGCCACAAGTACTCCTTTTCTTTTTGCGAATACAGACTAACACGGCTGCTACTCTGAAACCTGTCATAGTAATAGTGTACTTTGAAGGCAGTCACATTACATTCTGTTACTTTTTAAAAAATGAAGCAATATCCACAAGATAGAGGTATGGTGGGATCTTCTTTCTTAAAGCGAGACAGTTCCAAATTGTCCATCCACTTTCTTTGGGTGGAGAAACCTTTTATCATTTGGGTAGACATGAATTTACCCCAGGACCACTTCAACAGCACGATATTCTAACCCTTTTATCAGCCATTTCTATACTATGGAGAGAATCTTAGGGCTGGTCTAAACTGGAAAGTTACATTGGCATACTTATATCTCTAGAACAGTGGTTCCCAAACTTGTTCTGCCACTTGTTCAGGGAAAGCCCCTGGTGGGCCTGGCCAGTTTGTTTGGCCGATAGCGGCTCCCACTGTCCATGGTTCGCTGTGCCCGGCCAATGGGGGCTGTGGAAAGTGGTGCGGGCTGAGGGATATGCTGGCCGCTGCTTCCTGCAGCCCCATTGGCCGGGCACAGGAAAACGCAGCCAGTGGGAGCTGCGATTGGCCGAATCTGCAGACGTGGCAGGTAAACAAACCATCTGAGCCAACCAGGGGCTTTCTCTGAACAAGCGGCGGAGTAAGTTTGGGAAACACTGCTCTAGGATATGAAAAATCCACACCCCTGAGAGATGAAGTTAAGCCGCCCTAATCCCCAGTGTAGACTATGCTAGGCCAGTGGAAGAATTCTTCCATTGACCTACTTACGACTTCTCGGGGAGGTGGATTAACAGCAGTGATGGGAGAACCCCTCCCATTGCTCTAGTGAGGGGCTACACTAAAGCACTACAACAGGTGCACTGCTGTAGGGTTTTAAGTGTTGACATAGCCTTAGTGTCATTAAAAGGAATGGTAAATAACACACCTGTCATTCATTCACCACAGCAATTATACATCGGCAGAGCAATGTGATCCTCTGCTGGGGTTGTATCTCTGTGCCAGGATGGCTCTGGCTGTGCACCTGGACTCATACCTAGACGAATCTCCCAGCCCTGAGCTCAGGTTTCTTTTTGGGCCTGGTTCCCCTCCTGCAGCATATGCCCTTGCCTGCCGCCCAAGCTGAACAGTCACCTTCCTGTCAGTTGATGGGCCCAGAACAGAACAGATGTCCTGTAAACAATCACCTGTCCCCACTTGACCAAGGCTGAGCAACTTCTCCAGAGCAATATTCCAATAGGAGAAGGTCTGGCAGCATGAGGCCAAAAATAGGATATTCAGCCAGATCTCTATCCAACCACGGCTATGGGGGCGGAGTGGCTTCTCCTTTCCTCTGCCCACATCTCTCTGAAATACCAATGAGCTCAATTAAACACTTCTGAAAAGAAAGAAACAACTTGAAAGATTCCTCCTCCCCGCAATTGTTCAAAATGCATACAAAACATTTAGCCATCTTTGAATGCCACCACTCACTGAATATTGCATCAAACTTATTTCTAACTACCATTGAGAGAATAAAACTCTCTTTGTAAATCTATCACTCTGAAGTGAGAGAATAGGTTGAGATGACACCATATAATTTATGAGCTAACTTGCCCTTCCCTGGAGCTACTGGTGTACTAGCATTTATGATAAAATGACATATATACTTGTGCCACCTTTTGTAATTCAAATACAGAAAAATCAATTTTAGAAAAGAAGTTACCAGTTTACTGGAATAAAATACTGGAACTAAGATCTTTGTTGTAAATAAGTAACTTTCAATTGTAGAAGTGATTTTACACTATGCACAGTGTAGATCACATACTTCATTTAGTAGAGTCAAAGTACATAAACAAAAATAAGGAAGATTTAGTATGCTGTGCATTTTGCACCTCAGAGGCTAAAGTGAATTATAAGGCAGGAATATTGTTGGAAATAATTTCCCTAATAAGTTTATTAATATTTAGCACGACTCAGTTACCATACAAGCATTCTTTTATTAATACCACAGGCCACTTGAGATCCATCTACACTGGAATAAAAAATATGGCATAGCCATAGCTGGGCAAAGCCAGCTGGCTCAGGCTTGAGGGACTTGGGTAGAGGGATTAAAATTTCTGTGTAGAGATTCAGTCTCAGGCTGGAGCCTGGCTTGTGGGACGCTCCCCAGCACAGGGTCCCAGAGCTCTAGCCCAAATCTGAACATCTACTCAGCAACTGAACAGCCCTGTAGTCCAAGCCAGCTGACCCAGGCCAGCCATGGATGTTTAGTTGCTGTGTAGATGTAGCCTTGGTGACGACTATAACCAAAACATCAATACACACATGTACACCCTTATGTTCTATACCCTAGCAACAACACAGTTATAAGCATTAGTCACAAATATTCACAACAGGCGCAGGCTCAGGAGACACCTTGCCATCATGCCATGACCCCAGATGGGTAAGGAAAGGCTCTCACAAAGAACCCCTAGAAACCCTTGCATTCTATAGACTATAATTAACAAGGGATATCATTGCTATTGGACTTTAGGTGTAATGAGTTTAGGGTGGCACTCTGCTCTCTTCACAGTTTTTCCCTTTATCTCATTTTGCTCTGCTTTCTACCAGCTGCTAGACTGAGCATTTCTAAACAATTGCTTACTGCACCTGGTGCCCAATTAACATATTTTATTTATTTCTGTTACTTAGCCCAATAACAACAGATATACTGAAGCAAGAAACTGCTTAGATTCATAGATTCATAGATACTAAGGTCAGAATGGACCATTCTGATCATCTGGTCCGACCTCCTGCACAACGCAGGCCACAGGATCTCACCCACCCACTCCTACGAAAAACCTCACCTATGTCTGAGCTATTGAAGTCCTCAAATCGTGGTTTAAAGACTTCAAGGAGCAGAGAATCCTCCATCAAGAGACCAATGCCCCATGCTACAGAGGAAGGCAAAAAACCTCCAGGGCCTCTTCCAATCTGGAAGGAAAATTCCTTCCCGACCCCAAATATGGCGATCAGCTAAACCCTGAGCATATGGGCAAGATTTACCAGCCAGATACTACCGAAAATTCTTTCCTGGGTAACTCAGATCCCATCCATCTAATATCCCATCTCACGGGATTAGGCCTATTTACCCTGAATATTTAAAGATCAATTAATTACCAAAATCACATTATCCCATCATACCATCTCCTTCATAAACTTATCGAGTTTAATCTTAAAGTCAGATAGATCTTTTGCCCTCACTGCTTCCCTTGGAAGGCTATTCCAAAATAGTTCACTCCTCTGATGGTTAGAAACCTTTGTCTAATTTCAAGTCTAAACTTCCTGGTGGCCAGTTTATACCCATTTGTTCTTGTGTCCACATTAGTACTGAGCTTAAATAATTCCTCTCCCTCTCCTGTATTTATCCCTCTGATATATTTATAGAGAGCATTCATATCTCCCCTCAAAGTTCTTTTAGTTAGGCTAAACAAGCCAAGCTCCTTAAGTCTCCTTTCATAAGACAAATTTTCCATTCCTCGGATCATCCTAGTAGCCCTTCTCTGTACCTGCTCCAGTTTGAATTCATCCTTTTTAAACATGGGAGACCAGAACTGCACACAGTATTCCAGGTGAGGTCTCACTAGTGCCTTGTATAACAGTACTAAAACCTCCTTATCCCTACTGGAAATGCCTCTCCTGATGCATCCCAAAACCGCATTAGCTTTTTTCACAGCCATATCACATTGGCAGCTCATAGTCATCCTATGATCAACCAATACTCCAAGGTCCTTCTCCTCTTCCGTTACTTCTAATTGATGCGTCCCCAGCTTATAACTAAAATTCTTGTTATTAATCCCTAAATGTATAACCTTACACTTCTCACTTTTAAATTTCATCCTATTACTATTACTCCAGTTTACAAGGTCATCCAGATCCTCCTGTATAATATCCCGATCCTTCTCTGAATTGGCAATACCTCTCAGCTTTGTATCATCCGCAAACTTTATTAGCACACTCCCACTTTTTGTGCCGAGGTCAGTAATAAAAAGATTAAATAAGATTGGTCCCAAAACTGATCCCTGAGGAGCTCCACTGGTAACCTCCCTCCAGCCTGACAGTTCGCCTTTCAGTAGGACCCGTTGTAGTCTCCCCTTTAACCAATTCCTTATTCACTTTTTGATGTTCATATTGACCCCATCTTTTCCAATTTAACTAATAATTCCCCATGTGGTATGGTATCAAATGCCTTACTGAAATATAGGTAAATTAGATCCACTGCATTTCCTTTGTCTAAAAAATCTGTTACTTTCTCAAAGAAGGAGATCAGGTTGGTTTGGCATGATCTACCTTTTGTAAAACCATGTTGTATTTTGTCCCATTTACCATTGACTTCAATGTCCTTAACTAATTTCTCCTTCAAAATTTTTTCCAGGACCTTGCATGCTACAGATGTCAAACTAACTGGCCTGTAGTTACCTGGATCACTTTTTTTTCCTTTCTTAAAAATAGGAACTATATTAGCAATTCTCCAGTTATTTGGTACTACTCCTGAGTTTACAGATTCATTAAAAATTCTTGCTAATGGGCTTGCAATTTCAGGTGCCAATTCCTTTAATATTCTTGGATGAAGATTATCTGGGCCCCCCGATTTAGGCCCATTAAGCTGTTTAAGTTTCGCTTCTACCTCAGATATGGTAATATCTACCTCCATATCCTCATTCCCATTTGTCATGCTACCATTATCCCTAAGATCCTCTTTAGCCTTATAGACTTAAAGCCTTAAAGACTGAGGCAAAGTATTTGTTTAGATATTGGGCCATGCCTAGATTATCTTTAAACTCCATGCCATCCTCAGTGTTTAGCGGCCCCTCTTCTTCTTTCTTAGTTTTCTTCTTATTTATATGGCTATAGAACCTTTTACTATTGGTTTTAATTCCCTTTGCAAGCTCCAACTCTACTTGACTTTTAGCCTGTCTCACTTTATCCCTACATGTTCTGACCTCAATAAGGTAGCTTTCCTTGCTGATCCCTCCCATCTTCCACTCCCTGTATGCTTTCTGCTTCTTCTTAATCACCTCTCTAAGATGCTTGCTCATCCAGCTTAGTCTACAACTCCTACCTATGAATTTTTTCCCCTTTCTTGGGATACAGGCTTCCGATAGCTTCTGCAGCTTTGATTTAAAGTAATCCCAGGCCTCCTCTACCTTTAGATCCATAAGTTCTTCAGTCCAATCCACTTCCCTAACTAATTTCCTTAATTTTTGAAAGTCAACCCTTTTGAAATCAAAAACCCTAGTTGCAGATTTATTTTTGTTAATCCTTCCATTCAGTTTGAACTGAATTAGCTATTGATCACTTGAGCCAAGATTGTCTAAAATGGCATCCCCTCTAGTCAGTTCAGCAACTATTTGATGAAGGAATCCATCAGCTATCACATCTAGGAAAATCTGAGCCCTATTATTATTACTAGCACTGGTCCTCCAGTCTATATCTGGGAAGTTAAAGTCTCCAATGATCACGCAGTTTCCATTAGTATTTACTTTATTAAAAACATTAAAAAGGGCTGTATCCATATCCAAATTAGATCCCGGCGGTCTATAACCCCAAGTCTATTTCCTTCCCTACTCAGATGAAGTCCATCCCGAGAGAACTGTGCTCTGTCCATGAATGCCTCCCAGTGGCCATACTTCCCAAAGCCCTCCTTATAGCACCACTGCCTAAGCCATCTGTTGACAGTCATAATCTTGTCACTCCTTTGTTGCCCTTCTCTAGGAACAGGCAGAATCCCACTAAAGATCACCTGAGCCTCGATTTCCTTAAGCGTCTTCCCCAGCCTAGCATAGTCTCCCTTAATATTTTCCAGCGAGAATCTAGCCGTATCATTTGTTCCCACATGAAGGATAATTAGGGGATTCTTTCCTGCTCTCTTTAGGATCCTTTTCAACCTCAGGTCTACATCCCGTATCTTAGCACCTGGAAGACAGCAAACCCTTCTATTCTCTGGATCAGCTCTAGTTACAGGCTTGTCTATTCTTCTCAATAAAGAGTCCCCAATCACATAGACATGCCTTTTCCTGGTGATGGTGCTATTCTCCAGTCTCCCCCCTGTTCCCTCTGGTTGCAAGTTCTTTCCATTCCTATTTTCCCTTATAATCCTCTTCAACCCATCCTGTATCCTCCTGGGGCTCATATTTGGTCTAGTCTCCCTTGACTCTTCCGCTTTTCCTCTAGGACTAGCCTCTCTTCTCTTCTTCCTTACCCTTCCACCTTCAGCAACTACCTGCTGAGCCCCTTCTTCATTTTCCAACTCTGCAAACCTGTTCCTAAGATCTATTTCTCCTTCACTAGCCCATCTTTTCCTCTGCCTGGTTCTTTTAGTCACATGCTTCCACTGACCACTTTCCTCACCCAGTCTCCCCTCAAAATTCCCCAGCCTTGCTTCCATCCGTAAGTCTGAGTTTTGCCCTTCAGGTACCTCATGTCTTTGCTCCATCATCTGCTCAAACCCCTTCCTAAACTCAACCAGACTTTCCACCTGCATCTCTGAACCTTGGATCTTTTCCTCCATCAGCTCTATCAGATGGCATTTCATGCAGAAAAAACTCTTACCAGCTCCCCCCTCCAGGATCATGTACATACCACAGCTTCCACATCCAGTCATCCTCATTGTGTCTTCTACTACATGAGTCACTCCCACTGCTGCCTCCGTATCTGTCATAGCCTTCCCACCTAAATCCTGGTAATCTGGGAAACACAAGCCACACCAAAAGACCACCCCCCACAGCAAAAACAAACCCCAAACAAGCACCACAATACAAACTCCGCTTACAAACTATCACTCAAACTCCCCTGTTTACAGATCTGTTTGCTAGCTCCTGTGCCACTGCAGCTGTTAACATCTCAAATAAATAGCTTAGTTGTTATTCCTACCTTCTAGAAAAATCTCACACAAGGGTACATTTAGTTTGCCTTACTCTTACACAATTCCCATATCAGTCGTAGTTGTTCATGAGTAAGGTAAGAGGCAAGAGGGTTTTATCCCATACAAGAGTGGCTACTCAATAGTCATAGTTTTCAAATGTTTCTAGTGCTATTTGGAAAAAAGAAATCACTCATACTATTTGATTGCTGTTGAATTGTTTTATGTAGTCATTAGGAAACTGATTCCACAGATACAATAGTAATTATAGGAATTGTGTTCTTTAAACTAACCATATAGATTGAACAGAGGCAAAAAAGAGACATGTATTACCTCTGCAAATCTCAATGAAAAGTGTTGCTTCTCTTATTCACATTCGCAAAATCCCCAACTTCTCCTTTATTCACATAATACTATTGGTGTTTTACTAACCTGTATGGAAGGAGTAGATTGGGACATATGGCAGGGATTCAGAAGCATGTTTTCTAATTCCAGATCTGAGGATAATTTGCTTTGTAGACTTGGCCAGTCACCTAACGTCTCTGTGGTTCAATTTCTTCTTTCTGTAATTGACCACTTGTGAAGAAAAATATCAGATGTATTAAGATCACCATAAGAGACTTTTTAATTGTAAGTTGATGGAGATATTATTTATTAAGGACTCTCCTGTAGTAAATGTAAAAGCATTGGCTTGGTTCTGTTGCTTAATTTTCTTTAAATAATCTAAATGGAATGTCTGAAAAATATTTTTTATCTCTGCAGTGGAGACATTCTTTACTCTATCTTGTAGGCTATTAGGCTGTTGATCATCCCCCTTTCCTGTGGAAATATGGCTTTGGTTATTCCTGAACTTACTAAATCACATACCACATCATGTTGACTGGGAATAATTGCATTGCACCATGACATTTCTTGAGCATTAGTAGGTGTGAATATTCAAAGTCCTTGGTATTGCCAATTATTTTCTGAGGGAAGGCAATGTGAAAGTTTATCAATTCCAGATCTGGCCTGCTTACAGGGACTGAAGAATTTAAAAGTTTGTAGAATACATATTCAATGGCATGCTAATGCTTTAATGATGGTTAAGTGAAAGTGTAGGTTGAGGTGGTATCCTGTGAGTAAGTGTAAAGAGCAGTAAAAGGCTGTGAAGTGGTTCTTAAGCTGTACACCTGTGGTATTCTGTCTGGGAAGTTGGCTATGTCTAGGAATGTACACCAGGACCTAGAAGCTCTTGAATCATACAGTGTTCAAGGCCCACTGTGCGTATGTGCCATGTGCATACTGAGGTACTGCTCAAAGAGTGGAGAAGGAAAGTGGCAAACTTTTTCGTTTTCCGTTTTGTCCTTCAGTAGTGTTAGACGGAATCTTGTAAATGAGAGTGAGTGAGTTGTAGAAGGAGGTGAAAAGATTGTACATTTCAGCAACTGTGGGGTTAGCAGAGTAAAGGTATGTGTGTTAATGGGGCATAATGCAGCATTGCTGAAAGACGGCTGAGTTAAGGTTGCATGGGTTTTCATAAGTTTGAGGATTGCTCAACTCAGCATTCTACAAGGGGACAACATATCACCAGGCAATCTTAACTCTGTGTTATCATGGTATTTTGCTGTTAAATTTCCTAACTTTTTGAACAGGAAAAGATATGTTGTTGTAGGAGTTAATAGTCGTACAAATCATGTCCCACAATTTGCATACCAAGTCAGCCCCCCCCCCAACACATTAACAGGGCCCCACCAGCCCTGCTCTGGCACAGCTCCTCAGCCATGCCCCTGACCCAGATACTGAGTTTCCCCCTTCAACTTGATCCCTTTCCCATTTACTATACTCGAACCCACACACCCACCCCACACAAGCTGGGAAAACATCTCCCTGAAGTTTCTTCTTCCTGGTATATAACCATTTCTATTGCTGCTACTTCCCCTACTCTTATAACCTGACTCATATTCAGTGCCTGGAGTGAAGGACAAATATGGTACAGTCAAATGGTGTTTTTGGTCATTTTTCAGAATGGTTGGGGGATGGAGTTTGTGGCAGAACCAGTGAAAGAAATCACAGAAAGAGTGTGTGTTCCAATATACTGACAGTTTTATGTTGAGAGAAAGATCCTCTGGCCCCTGTCTGATAGATGTACCCCAGCTCCAAGAAACAATGAGATGTGGTAGCTTGTAATGTTCCTGTGCCATGCAGTACACATTTTCTGGTCAGCCATGAACCTTCCAATTTCCCAATTAATGTTCTTCCAACACTATCAATAGCTTTCATATTGTCAATGTCGCAATTATGCAGACATGCAGCCAAATCAGAGAAAACTCTGAGCTCCTGGAAACAAATCTCTGCTGTGGTCCAAATCTTCTCACACATATTTTATGAGGTACACACTAGAAATAAGGCCCAGATCATTTCTACTGAAGTGAATCACCACAATGTATGGTATATCACAACCTCTTAAGTCATTGTTTAGATGCTGCAGAATGGGTAAAACATGATGCCCATGCAGGTCACCTCTCTCCACTCAAATTATCCTGTAGCCATCAATCCCCAGGTCAGCGTGTACTCCTTGCTCTCTCACAAACTTTTTTAATCATGTGATCCAGGAAATACAAAGAATCCACATGTTGGCAACCATGGCAGCATGCATATTCCCCCCCACCCTCGTGGTGAAGGTACCTGCACTGTCAGTTCCAAAAATCTATGCTATGTGTCTTTGGAAACACCACATTAATCTGCTCTGAGATCAGGGAGTAGCCACTTGCTCTTCCAGTACCTAATAAAATACAGATATTTCCAAACAACCAATCCAATGTTTGCCTATCACCTGTCGTCATTTCCTAACCCCTCCCACAGATCCAGCCATCTGTTCCCCCATCTCCACTCCTACCCTAAACCCCCACCACACAAAGTCCTTTGTCTCCAGCTCTGCCCCACCCAATATAACTAAAATTTGGGTTAGACCAGCTGCTGACTATTATGCTGTGTTAACCATAAACCTGACAATAAAATATAAACATGTTCTATTATAATTTCTAGCAAGCAACATGAGTTACTAAATCATTATTGCAGACATATACAAAGGTTCAGACTAGAAACATCAGTGGTGGGGAGTTCTCCAGAGACAATGGACTATAAGGTGGATAGAATGCTAGCTAGATCGTCGGGCTCAATGGATAGTGATCAACGCTTGATGTCTAGTTGGCAGCAGGTATCAAGTGGAGTGGCCTGGGGTCAATCCTGGGGTCAGTTTTGTTCAACATCTTCGTTAATGATCTGTATGATGGGATGGATTGCACCCTCATCAAGTTTGCGGCTAACACTAAACTGAGGCGGGGGGTGCGGGAATGCTGGAGGGTAGGGATAGGGTCCAGAATGACCTAGACAAATTGGAGGGTTGGGCCAAAAGAAATCTGATGAGGTTCAACAAGGACAAGTACAGAATCCTGCACTTAGGATGGAAGAATCCCATGCACTGGTACAGGCTGGGGATCAACTAGCGAAGCAACATTTCTGCAGAAAGGGACTTGGGGATTACAGTGGATGAGAAGCTGGATATGAGTCAACAGTGAGCGCTTGTTGTCAAGAAGGTTACGGCATATTGGGCTGCATTAGTAGGAGAATTGCCAGCAGATCGAGGGAAGTGATTATTCCCCTCTATTTGGCACTGGTGAGGCCACATCTGGAGTATTGCGTCCAGTTTTGGACCCTCCACTACAGAAAGGATGTGGACAAATTGGAGAGAGTCCAGCGGAGGGCAATGAAAATTATTAGGGGGCTAGGGCACATGACTAATGAGGAGAGGCTGAGGGAACTGGGCTTATTTAGTCTGCAGAAGAGAAGAGTGAGGGGGGATTTGATGACAGCCTTCAACTACCTGAAGGGGAGTTCCAAAGAGAATGGAACTAGGCTGTTCAAAGTGGTGGCAGACGACAGAACAAGGTGCAATGGGAGGTCTAGGTTGGATATTGGGAAAAAAACTATTTCACTAGGAGGGATGGTGAAGCACTGGAATGGGTTACTTAGAGAGGTGGTGGAATCTCCATCCTTGGAGGATTTTAAGGCCCAGCTTGACATAGTCTTGGCTAGGATGATTTAGTTGGGTTTGGTCCTGCTTTGAGCAGGGGGTTGGACTAGATGACCTCCTGAGGTCTCTTCCAATCCTAATCTTCTATGATAATGGTGCAGCACATTCCCTTGAACTACCCAGGTGAGAATAAAGTGTTTGCATAGAAACCTTCTCACAGCTTTTTCTTTATTGGTGCAGGCACACTGGAATTCTTCCAGCTCCATATCCACACAAGCAAAGAAGTGAACATGTTTTGAAATATGATGCATACATTGGATTCCCCAAAGACTTCAGGGGTGTCATACACTACCTTGGGTAAAAATGGACAGATTGAGACTATTCTGACCCAATCACATCAATAGTCTAATCTCTAGCTCTGCAGAAACAAACCTAGAACATTTTGAAAAGTTCCTATTATTTTTCAGGGCTTATATCTCTGAAATCCCTTGCTCAAATGAACCCAAATTTGGGTCATTCATCCTAATCTGCATTTCCATGAAGCACAGCAGACTTCAGGAAAATCCATGCAAGTATTTAGATTTCACAGCACTTAGGATCAACATCCTTTAAACAGGAAGGATAGAGGGATGAGGGAGGGAAAGGGCTCTTTGCATACCCATCTGCAGCATAGGACGCTCTGAAAATTGTGAAGTGGCCCATTCAGCTCAATGTGATGTTCTCAGCTGAATCAGAACACTTCAGGGATATTAACATAACCCAAAGCAATAGCTCTGTGAACAGCTCCATTCAACACAGTCAATGTCCTCCCCACCCAGAGTGCTTAGAGGAGGTGGTTATGCCCATTCTCATCTCCCTACCCAAAGGGGCAGGTCTTCCACAGATCCTGGCTCCAATGACACAGAGGCCTCAGACCCTCCCAAAAGGGCAATCCCCCCAACCAAGATGCTGATCCTCTGCAAAGGGGTAAATTTCACACTAGGACATCTTGTATTATAACGGCCTTAACCTCTCTCCAACCCCAAGTATGTTACATTTGCAATCTCCAACCTAAAGCCCAATCAATTTCCCAATAAATCAGAGCCTGTCCACTGACTACAAAGGGAAATGGGCCATGCCCATTTTAAGCAAGAAAGATGGGTTTACCTGAACTAGGATTTTCATTGCTGCAACATGTCATATTGCTTCTAAGCCATTGGGTTAGTACAAATCAATACCTGTTTAAACAGTTTTGCATGGATTTCAAAGATTTGCCTAGATACTAGAGAACCACTGTTTTACACTTGCTAAAGAATTCAATAAAAGTTATGCCCATTTTACTAATCTAACAATAATTACATGGTCCATTTTCCTGAAGTAGTGCTGACACTGTAATGAATTCCATTGCCGCAGTGTGTGATTCAGCAATTGGAAACACACAAATGAGGTTTCAGTTTTTTACTGGAAAAAAATATAGTCTTCTTAAAAATAAATAAATAAAGCAAAGATTTCTGGACTAACTCTGAGTTTAACAACAGTAAAATTTTGTATGAAGGAGGAGAACAGTTCCTGAAATTACTGAATATCACCCAAAGGCAAATGGAAATGATCTTTTCCCCTCAGACAATTTATTTAGACTAAGTTAATATTTGTTTTATGAATACCAATTTTATTTTCCCATAGGATATCTGCTAGGTGTTCCATCGGATCCTGGAATGATTGCAGGACTTTCTGGTCCCACCGCAAGAGCAAAGTCTTCAGGGATAGGCCTCTGTTTCTCTCTCTGTCTACCGGAGTGTAGGGTGGCACAATAGCTTGAATTAGGGGGGATAGATCCTGGCTCCTCTCTCACCCTCCTTCTTCAGAAATATTTTTTAGGAGGTGGGGCAATGAACCCTTTCTCTGATTTTGTCTCAGCCTTTTCTCTTCTGCTACTTCCCTATTCCTCTCTCTCTCCCTCTTCTTCCTTGCCCTTTCTTTACTGAATATTTGTTGGATAGACACAGTTCTTCATGTTGCCAGTGCAGGTATTTCTATGCCCATGGCATCTGCCTGCTTAGAACCTTAGTTCACAGCTCTCTGTGTCTAACATGTTGGTGTGCTGTTGAATTCTATTGACAAATAATAAAAGACCACTGTGGGCTAGCTTGTGACTTGTATTCTACACCTGGACATGGGAGTGAGGGGGAGGTAAGAACCTCAATTATACGCTTACAGGGCTATCCCAAACAGGTCGGCAAGGGATTGCGAATGGGGTGAACCTTTGTTTCTCCCCACTGTTGCCATGGTGCTGACCAGCATAGCTGACAGATAAACGGTGTTGTAATCTGCTCCACAGCAAATTACTATGTCACTCAAAAAAGGGAAAGCAAGGAAGGGATTGTGCCAGAGAGGTTTGTCTCTGAATCAAAATGACATACCTTATTCAAGGGGAGGAGGGAGGAGTTTGTACCACAACACATGTATGCATACTAAGGTTTTATCTGTACAAATTTGGGATAGTTGCATTACTCAAGAGTGAAATCTACAAGGGAAGCATGTGGAGAAGGAAGAATCACAATTTTGAATTTGGTCGATGGCAAGGATCCAGTTTTCTTTCAAAAACCTCTAACTCTAAAAATAAGGCATTAGCACCAGAGGCTTGATCTGCTGAAATATGTATTATATTTTACACAATGTGACAAAGTTCCTCCTCTGCCTTGGTGGGTCTTGCACTTTTTGGTGGATTTGCTCACCTCAGAGGTTCATGGCAGCCCTCAGTTTGGCCGCTTCTGCTAGAGGCTCAAACCAGCTGGTCACTCAGCTAACCTCATCGCTGGCCAGCATGGGAGAAACGGAGAACAATCCCCACGGTCTCTGTGTCCCACATAATTGGTCAGGGACAGGCCAGATCCCTTTCCAAATTAGACCTTCCTTTCTGGTGTTTCTCACAGACCAGGTCAACTCCTCCTGTGTCTGATCAGGAGTTGGGGGAATGGGGGGAACCCATGCCCACCCGCTACACCGGGTTCCAGCCCAGAGCCCTGTGGATAGCAGTTGTCCCCTGTATCAGTTGTGTGACAGCTACAACTCCCTGGGCTACTTTCCCATGGCCTTCCCCCCAGAACCTTCTTTATCCTCAAAGCAGGATCTTCCTCCTGAAGCCTGATCACGCTTGTACTCTTCAGTTCTCCAGAGGCACGCCTTCTCACTCACTGCTCCTTGAGTGCCCACCCCCATTAACTGATGGGAGGTCATTTTTAAACCAGTTGTCCTGATTAACTTGCCTGCCATAATTGAATCTAGAAAGTTCTTAATTGGCTCCAGGTGTCTTGATTAGCTTGCCTGTCTTAATTGGTTCTGGCAGGTTCCTGATTGCTCTAGGACAGACCCTGCTCTGGTCACTCAGGGGACAGAAAACAATTCATCCAGTGGCTAGTACATTTGCCTTCTACCAGACTCCTCTACTCCACTGGTCTGGGTCTGTCACAACAAATATCCTAATGTGGAAATTCCTTTTCTTCAGAGTTACCTATAAAAACACCGTTATACAATAGTTTTCCTAACAGTTTGCAATCCCTAGTTCAGGAATTGAAATGATAATTATAACCCTTGAAAGTAATGAATTGTGCACAGCAACATTTAGTATGTTGCATACAAAGCAACCTTTTTAAAAATTCCAGGGAAAGTGGTATGTTGTCATTAAAGTCTGGAATGCAGTAGCTCATAAAGCGTTGAACCTTTCTAAAAAATGAAGTAGGTTTATCATGCTTTTAGAAAACTACAGCAAACGTGAAAACCTGTTATTTTCACTTATTGTTGAAATCCCCAGTTTGTCCTAAACTTTCCTATTAAAGACAACAAAAGTTTGACAGACACTTTAATTTCACTAATATGAATAGACCAGAAAATCTGGAAATGCCATCAAAGGAAGCTCACCCCCCTTTATGCTAGGGTTCATCAACTCAGACCTTATGCAGCTGAAATTTTACAGCTTTCAGGCTAGGATGTTATGCACTAAATACATGATCATTTGTCTAATATGGGGGACACACTGTCTTTCACTTTGTTGCATCTCCTTTTATCCAAATGTACTTCCAAGATTATATTGTATATACCTGGATCATTTCTCTTGGCAATGATGTGCAACCACATCTCTGGTAAGATCATTTGATGAAAGGCTCTTTGTCTATGTGTGCAATTATGGAAATGTGTTATTTTTTTGGTCCACAGCACTACAGACAATTTTTAAGAGATGTTATTTGAAGACTAACTTATTCAGCTAAACAACAGTGGAAACTACAGGAGCAAAATGAATTTACACATACTGGAATTTGGCCAGACAACTGGAGCTAAAATTCTATCTCCTTGTGAAAACTAACAGAACCTTTAATATTCAGGGACTCTGTGTTATATCTCAACTGAAAACTGGCACTCCTTGCAGCACAGTTTCCTTTAGTGCCGAACAGGTATTTCTTTTTGTGCCCCCAAACAGTAGATATATATTCACTAACAAAAAAATGTAATAAATGTAGAGCCCTATAGGCTTGTGAAAATCCTACTGCTCTAAGCAGGATCAAGGAAACTTGGGGCTGGATCCAACACTAAGGGCCTGATCCAAAGTCAATTGACTTCAATGGGCTTTGGATCTGGCCCTAGGAATACTCCATGCTGCTCCAGACATTTTTGGCTCCTTGTCAAGATGAGGATCAGAGTGTAGAATTGTGTCTTTGAGCCCCCTTTTCTCCCCTCATCTCTACTTGCTCAGAATAGCTCAAAATTAAGTCCTACTTTAAACCTCCACCCCACCCTAAATATCAGGAACAGTGCTACATAGGCACACTTTAACCTCTACAGAAGCACTGTGAGCCAAATATATATTGTAGTTTGAACCAAACCCCACATAGCTGAGAGAGGTAGTGACATCTGTGTATAGGGATTTTAGGATAATCCTACTTTAATCATTCAAAGTAGTAAAACTCATTCACTTTAAAAATGTTTCATATAACTCTGGCAATACAATTACCATGGGAAAATAAGCACATTTGTGAACTCCCTAGAGAGTTGTGTTAATAACAGTTACTAGGAAGGTTGACTGGCTCCTAAGACCTCTCTCTATATAAAGACCACTGATTCATCTAGCCCAGTATCCTGTCTTCCAATAATGGCCACTGCCAGGTGCTTTAGAGGACACGAACAGAACAGGGAATCATCAAGTGATCCATCTTCTGTTCCCCATTCCCACCTTCTGGCAAATGGAGGATAGAGAAACTTCAGAGCATGGTTTTGCAACCCTGTCCATCCTGGCTAATAGCCATTGATGGACCTATTCTCTAGGAACATATCTAGTTCTTTTTGAACCCTGTTATAGTCTTAGCCTTCAAGTTGTATTCTATGTCCAAATAAGTTGACTCTGCTTTTTTTTTATTTTGCAGAATTCCAGTATGGTACATATTATAACTTTTGTATGCCAAAAGGAGTCATTGAGTAATCCAATGTTGTCACTTGCCCACTTTGTAGAACTAAACACAATTAAGCTTTCTGAGTTGGCGGACTCACTTTCCCTCAAAAATGTTGCTGGTCATAAACTATCTTGAATCAGGGCACCCTTTCACAGACCTCTAAACCTCATCTTTCATCACTGAAAATCTTGCTGAACTTAAAAAAAATGGAAACGTCACCAGCTTGGTATGTGTACACAGCAGCTGGGAGTGAGCCTACCAGGTGGGGTACACAGACATGCACGAGCTCTGCTTGAGCTAGCATACTAAAAAGAGCAGTGTGGATGTTACAGCTCAGGCAGTGGCCCGGGCAACCCATCCGAGTACTGATCCAGGGTGTGGTATTCCGGCGGTTAGCCCACACGGCCACCTGTGCTGCAACAGCCGCACTGCTGTTTTTAGCACTCCGGCTCCAGCAGCGCTGGTGTGTGTCTGTCTAGCTGGGCTGGGAGGTACCCTGCCAGCAGCAGCATAGACCTAGTCCTAATGAACAATTTTCATGACAGTGTGACTAGACACAAGGGATATGACGCAGAGGGAAGACAACGTGGCTTATTTTGTTTGAAAAAAAGGGTGAAAGTCTAATCTAAGAAGGAATCACTTTTTTGAGCAGTCCTATTTCATAGTCATGGTGACCCTTCAACTGCCCTCCCTGCAGCAAGGTAATTGCTACCAATGTTATATCCCCGACAGGGAGAAAATACAGAACATCAGTCATAATACTGCATGGCTTCCCATTCATTCATTCCTCTCCATTTCCTTCCTTGGCTCAGAGGTTATTTCAGAAAACAGAATTTGAACCTGATTAGCTTTCCTACCAATAGGTTTGTAGAAACACTGCTTGCATCCATCACTGAGATATCTGGACAATTCTAATTCACAGCTGAGGGCACATTACTAGGAATGGCCCTGTGTGGCTAGGAAATTGCTATTTACTGGTTAGATTTACTATTAGATGGTTTAACTCTCTCTTCTCCTTGTTTCAGAAAATCTCAGTCATAATACCTCACCTCCCTCAAATGCCTGAGATCTTCAAATTTGCAGAAATAGTGCCAGATCTTTTCACATGCATTTCAAAAGTTAATTTTAAGATTTCTAAAGTGCAGCAGTGTCTCAAAGTGCAAGTACATCTTTAATTTATCCATACACAATACTCGTCATTTTCCCATCCACCCCCTTTGGAAAACAGTGACTCAGAGAATAATCTAAGGTTGGTGGCTTAGTCCCAGTCCTGAAAACACTTAAGCACACGAGTAACTTTCCTTCCATGGATTTCAAATGGGTCTATTCACATCAATAAAGTTACTCATATGCTTAAGTGTTTCTGGGACTGAGGGGATACACAGGAAAACTAACCATGAGCTTTCAGTGCAATGCTGTTTCTTTTAAAAAGTTAATGGTGAGTAAAGAAGGACCACATGTAAAACTGGCAAGGTTTAGCCCTGATATGACTGCAATAGCAATATTTTATACAGTTCTCATCTTAGTGCTCTGATACTGGCCACTGTCAGAAGACAGGATACTGGGCTAGATGGACTGATCCGGTATGGCCGTTCTTATGTCTCCACAGTTTAGGAAAAATATTTGAAAAAACTTGAGAAAATATAAAGAAGGGTGAAAAAATGTTACAAGAATTAGAAGATAAAGCATAATAGGACAAACAGGGAGAGCTAAATATAACTCATCTAGGAAAGAGGAAACATGATCAGAGGCTATAAATACCTTCAAGGTAATAATGTAAATGTGGGTAAAGAGTTCTGGTAGGACACGTAGCAAGAGCCTGAAGCTAAGAAATGAAGAGTTAGCCTAGATAGCAGGAAAAAGTGTTATATGGGTTATATTCATACTTTTCAGAGAGGGCCAGCACAAAGCCTACTCATAGTGGGACCACCATACACTCTATTTTGAGGGCATTGGTGGGTTTTAAGAGGGGCATAGGCCTTCTAGTCCTATGTACAGAGGTGACTTTCAGTGTACATCTACTCTGAAAAAAATGGTGAGTTCTTAACTCTAATCCAGGTTAGCTAACTCAGGTTAAAATAGCAGCAAAGACATGATAACTTGGCTTTTAACTCAGGTTAGCAGCTTGAGTTAACCTAGGCTCCTACACTGCAGCTGGAAGACAGCCCCCCAGCCTGGGCAGACAGAGACACACTTGTTCAGCTCAAGCTAGCACACTAAAAGTAGCAATGTGGATATCGTGACACCAGTGACAGTTCAGGCTAGTCATCTGAGCTTGGATCCATCTGACCCCCTGGGTCTGAGCCCAGGTGGCCAGACCAAGTGGCCAGCCTAAGCTAATGCTGCAATATCCGTACTGCTATTTTTAGAATGCTAGTTGACCCAAACTAGCAAGAGTCTGTCTACCTGGGATGGGAGGCTTACTCCCAGCTGTCAGGCAGACATACTTCTATAGGCTTTACCTTGAGCTGGTAACCTGAGTTAAAAGCCAAGTTGCTGTGTCTGCACTGCTATATTAACCGAAGTTGTCTTATTTTGGATTAGCTAACCCGAGTTAAAACACACACCTTTTTCTGTAGTGCAGACATACTCTCACACAGTAGAAATAAAGGGGCAACGTAACAGACCACCAAGCAAAGTGATAAAGGTACCAGCACAGTAGCTATTCAAAAACAGGTTATATATTTGTTGACATTAGGTGAGGGGAAATACTGCAAAATGTAGAGATGATTCAAGCATTATGTCCTAATGTCATATGTACATGCTCTAATGTAGGCAACTACTATTATTATTATTCTACAATCATAAGCAAGTGTATAGAGTGGTTAAGGAGTTAACTAAAATTTCATGCTGACTAAACCTCATGTCTCAAAAACCAACCAGAAAATAGAAAATAAAATAATTTTCCTATTAACTTTCATTTGACCCTTGCTTTGGAAAAAAATATCCAAACCCTAAAGAAATATTTATGAATGGTAAATAGTGTTATGACACAATTGTGTTACATCAAATCAACATCAAGCTGCAACTTGTTAGTAAACAAAGCCCTTTGGAGTTCCTCTTTCCCTTGCTTTATTTTCCATTACAGATCTCTGGCTTCAAAGCACCCCATGTTCTTCACTGAGAGTGTAAGTGGCCTTTACTGTGCACTGGATAGCATCCAGCAAATTGGACTCAATCTTTTTTCGATGGATTTCAGAGTGAGCAGGTCTGGGGCCTTAGCAAACATTTTGCAATGCATAATTTACTCAACAAATTTAGCCTCTTTTTTCTACTTAGATTATTATTTCATCAAATTCACTAGTTAAACATTTTCAAAGCATTTTAAATTTTTTTCTATTAATTCTGTGGACTGATCATGCACCGTTTATTGTGACTGTTAAATACTCACCATTTGAGCTGTGTTAATCAGCAGTGATTGTCTGGACAAGTCAGATGATATTGTTTTTGTTCCCTGATTGGATGCATGTGATTACTTCCAGCACTACTACTTATGCACAAAACTTTGAAAATCATGTTCTATGAACATTTGTGGCAATAAAACACCATCATACAAATGTTCACAGAAAGCCAACACAAAAGGGCAGCACACACAGCCAAACCATAGCAGAGCGAATATTCATGACATTTTGGGCTAAGGCCTTAGATGGACAAAATAACTTAGAGACCTAACTGCATCTTTAGGGCCTAAAGTCCAGAATCAGGCGCCACTGGGATTCATAAAATCCCTGCTCAGCTGTCGCTGAACACTGAAGACACCTAATCTTGCTCAGCACACAATTTTTTTCTGTAAAATTTTCTTAGGTGCCTATATTTCTGCCTCTGTGCATGTACAGATGTCTAAGCCCCACAGAGATCCATGAACAAGGGGAAGACAGGCATTTCTCCTCCTAACTCCCCTGCAGGGCCTGATCCAGGAAGCATACGCCTGCTATATTGGCATCATTTACACAAAACAGCTGTGAGGGGACAGGGAGGACCTCTCCCATGACAGTACTCAGCTGGGATGTAGGAGACCCCTAGCTCAAGTCTGTCCCCCAACTGAGGGGTAGAAGAGATATGAACAGGGATCTGCTACTTCCTAGCTGAGTGCCCTAACCACTGGGCTATGGGAGATTTTGACAAGGGGCTCCCTCGGTCAGACAATAAGTACGTGCTTGCTGTCGAATCAATGGACAAGCAAGTTGCAAAAGCTGTGTAGACACTCACCACCAAGAGAGGGTTTGCAGCTGAGAATCTCAAGCAGAGGGAGCCAAAGCTGCAAAACTCCCTGAGAGGGGTAGAGGTTAGTTCACACCCCTTGGCTTGGCATCTCCCATTGGCTAGTTTTGGCAAGGAGCCATCTAGCACGCTCGCTTTTGTGAATCCCTATCTCTATCTCTCCCCATTCATTGTGTGAGGAGAAGAGGCCCCTAACCCAAGCTTTGTGAGTCACAATGATTTTCTAGGTGACAAAAGGGAGGTATGGCAATGCTTTGTGAATCTAGCCCTTTGTTTGTGATATTTGCCTTAAGCCTGTGGTTCCCAGACTTGTTCCGCTGCTTGTGCAGGGAAAGCCCCTGCTGGGCCGGGCGTGTTTATTTACCTGTCACGTCCACAGGTTCGGCTGATCGCGGCTCCCAGTGGCTGCAGTTCGCTGCTCCAGGCCAATGGGAGCTGCTGGAAGAGGCGTGGGCCGAGGGACGTACTGGCTGCCGCTTCCAGCAGCTCCCATTGGCCTGGAGCAGCGAACTGCGGCCACTGGGAGCCACAATCAGCCAACCCTGCAGACGCAGCAGGTAAACAAACCGTCCAGCCTGTCATGGGCTTTCCTTGCACAAGTGGCGGAACAAGTTTGGGAACCACTGCCTTAGGCTATTCTCTTTTACATGCTTGTTTTATGCTTTTCTATGTATATTAAGCTGCACTCCACCAAAAAAGTG
Organism: Dermochelys coriacea; assembly: GCF_009764565.3. Lineage (NCBI taxonomy): Eukaryota > Metazoa > Chordata > Testudines > Dermochelyidae > Dermochelys > Dermochelys coriacea. The sequence continues at coordinate 105,766,614 of NC_050068.2, forward strand.
ATATAGCCCAAATGCTTCCTGGTAGATTTTTGAGGGAATCAGGGGAGAATTGCAAAGGACTCAAGAGGTGGATGGCTGTGGGTTGCCAAGAGATCCTTGGAGTTTGGGGCTAGACCCTTTTGTTGCATCAATAATAGAACAAACCACATCCACCAGATGAAAGAATATACAGGAAAATCAGTGAGGAAAACCTCACAGACTTTTCTTCCCAAACCTGCTTCTTCAGCTTTTACGGCATAAGGGCACAATGTGGCTCAGTTCCTTGGATGATTATTATTATGGTTTTGAGAATAGCCTAGTACGGACATCTGTGGTGGAATTTTCAAAAGCCTATAAATAACTTAGGAGAAAAAGTGCCATTGAATCTCACTGGCACTTTTTCTCCAAAGTCACACAGGAACTTCTGAAAATTCTATTTCTATTGTTTTATTATACTCATTAATACTCATGTGAGTGGGTCCACTGGACCAAATCCTGAGGTTTTACTCAGTTTATATACAGCTTTTGCTCAAGCAGACCTCCTCTGAAGTCCTTGTAAAGTTGTTGAAATAAAGTGTGAATGAAAACAGAGTAAAGACTTATGGATTTGAGCCATTGGCTTCAATTAGAATGCTATTTAAGGTGAGCAGGATTTCTGAACTTCTTTCACCATGATATACTTAGCTGTTGAAATATGCTCACCAGACAAAGAGCATATTGCTGATGTTACTCTAGAAAAAAATGTTTTCTTCATTTTTTTTCAGGTCTGAACTTATCTCACTGAGTACTTTCTTCAGTAATAGCAGACAAATATGACAAAATACAATACTAATATTGTAGTGAACTGAAAACTTATAGTATCTGTGGAATCAAATTCCTGCACTGCCAAGAACATAGCTCATAGAGACAGAAACTGAAGTTTGAGTACCAAATGATGATGTTTCCTGGCTTCTTGCAAGACATCTCTTCAGGAACAGATGATTTAAAGAGATGCCAAAGGTTTTTGCATTGAAAATAGGACATTTTGATTTCTTGCCACTTGTATGAAAAATGGAAGGTAAAAATCACTTATCTAGAGCACCTGCATTTGCATATTGGAAACTAAAACAAAATATGGAATTTCTGAATTGTCCATGGGAAATTCCAGCTTTTCAATATTTGTTTTTGTCCCAAATTGGGATGAAAAAGTAGAAATTACAAACTATATTGCAGAACAGAAATTCAAAAAAAAATTAAAATATTTCAGTTTTGAAGTTTTCATTTTAAATAGAACATTTCAACATTCCCAAAATTGAAATGTTTGTTTTTGTTTATTGTAGTGACCCTAAAAGGTTTGTTTGAATCAGTTCATTATTAAACTGCATGTTCCAAAGTGGGGCAGTGTCTCATGGCAATTATGGTTCAGGAACCTGATGCCTCCATTCTCCTCTATAGATCAGGCTACCTGAATGGACTAAATCTCCCATAATGCACTCAGTCATGTGACTCTCATAAAGCCACACAAACCTTGGTCAAAGGGAAATCTGCATTGTGTTATAGCAGATGTAGTCCTCCAGGGAGCCCAACCCATAGACCCAAACTACATAAGAACAGCCATACTGGGTCAAACCCAAGGTCCATCTAGCCCAGTATCCTGTCTTTTGAAAGTGGCCAATTGCAAGGTGCCCCAGAGGAAATGAACGGAACAGGTAATCATCAACTGTTGCCCATTCCCTACCTTCTGGCAAACAGAGGCCAGGGACACAATCGCTATCCATCCTGGCTAATAGCCGTTGATGGACCTGTCCTCCATGAATTTATCTAGTTCTTTTTTGAATCCTGTTATAGTCTTGGCCTTCATAATATCCTCTGGCAAAGAGTTCCACACATTGACTGTGCATTGTGTGAAGAACTACAATTCCTATATTTTATTGAACTGATTTGAAATGAAATGTTTTGGGGTTATTTGTTATTTGAAATCTGACCTGAAATCCCAACAGAAAAATCAAGATTTTTCTTGAATCAAAATTTTCAAGAATCAAAAATTTGATTTTGTGGAAACTATGTTTTCAGTTGGACAATTGTTTGTCTGATGGAAAATTTCTTACCAGCTCTAGTGGAATCATATAGCAATGAATTAAGTTATCCAGTTTATATTTAATGTCCATTGTACAAACAGATGTGTCCACGACATGTTCCATTTACTACAATAGGACTTAGCACAAAAGTAGAGATCCTTGCATAAGGATCTATTTACAGAACCCCACTTGCAAATATGGGAGTTTGCAGGTGTAACAGGTGTTGTACATATTCTGCATTATCCTGCAGTCATGTGGGCCTTTGAAAATTTGGCACTGGCAACTGAAATTAAAAAATACTAATAAAAACAAGGTGTGTATTGGAAGGGAGTTTACATTTGTGCTGTGGTAAAAATGCAAAGTCTTGAGAAGGCAAGGAATATCGGATAATGAGGAAGTCATCAGAAATCTGAAGATGGGGACTCAACCCAATTACTAAGTATAAAATAAATGATACGTGTTGCTATTGAAACTGAATATAACTTGCATATAGTCTCAAAAATATTTAAAAAACTATGGAATAGTCATAAATCCATAATGGCAATGCTTTCTTTTGGCTGTGTGATTCTTTATAGTTCCTCTTAAAATGCTGGGATTATTTGTAACTACTGTATGGTAACACTGACATTCTAGAATGTATTTCATTTCAGAATAATTGCTGGATATTTGTATACAAACTGCTGAACTGCATCTTTCAATTTGAACATGGAATTCAGAATTTGAATCCTGTGACAAGAAGCATGATATAATACCTAAGACAAGAGGAAAAAGTAAAGATTTATGCTAACATAATTTTCCCAAATACACAAAGAGACTTCTATCCAGAGCTTACTCCTTTATGCCATCTGTGTTTTGTTCTACTTCTTCATAGAATGAGGTTGCAATTGAAATCCTCTTTTTAATTGAAATAAGGACACTGATTCCATAAACAACAAACAAAGGGTTATGTGGTGCATAGTTTATGAGGAGAAAAATCCTAAATACGTATATCAATAATTTTAAAAAAAATGCTTAAAACATGGAAGAACGTATTCAGAATACCATGATTATTTACTATTTATTGAGCACTGATAATGTCCAATATTCCATATTTCATATGAAGTTAATGGGAGTTTTGCTATTGATTTCAAAGAAGTGCAGAGTGATAAAACTGGGCAACAAACTAATAAAAAACAACCCACTTGCAAGTCTGCTTTTCAAATTATGCTGATCATTACTGTAGAAAAGTAATAAGGTTTTTAGTCATAAGTGGTCTTCCCATAATGATTCATTTTATAACCTTTGCTGGGCAGTGATATGAAAGTACCGGGGGTTTTGTTTATTTGTTTTATTTTAAATTACAGTAAATTATGATTTAATGAAATAGTTCTTTTAGAGTTCTTCCCACAGATACATTACTACATACATACAAAAGTACCTGTGTACATACATGTTATATATACATACACACTCCCCCCATGATAAACCAGAAGCTCTGTGAGACCCCAATCTTGCAATGGGGTCCACCCATGTAGATTTCATTGCAAGATCAGAGCCTATATACCACCTGTTGCTAATCTATAAACACTATACTTCCTAGACTAATAAAACTCTGATAGTATCACATCTCTTTACAGCAAAGATTAAATAGTGAAGTGCTGTGAAGATTCTTATAGAATACACCAGTGTGTTTACTAGCATTATAAACAATAAAACTGAAACCACTTACCCAAATAAATTAAAAAGACCACTTTTCTAATACTTAGGACTTACTGTAATGCCTTTCTTCTACAGATCTCAAAGCATTAATTATTAATGACAGGTTTAAGAGTAGCAGCCATGTTAGTCTGTATTTGCAAAAAGAAAAGGAGAACTTGTGGCACCTTAGAGACTAACAAATTTATTTGAGCATAAGCTTTCGTGAGCTACAGCTCACTTCATCGGATGAAGTGAGCTGTAGCTCACGAAAGCTTATGCTCAGATAAATTTGTTAGTCTCTAAGATGCCACAAGTACTCCTTTTCTTTTTATTAATTATTACGTAATTAGTATGAAATATTTCCCACATATTACAGAGTGGGAAATTGAGGCACAAAGAGGTTAGGTGACTCACCCAAGTCATACATCAAGTTAATGGCAGAGCTGAGAGCCGGAGTGTGGATCCTTCAGAGCATGATAGGCAGGGTTTGCGTTGGGCAAACTCCTTTTTTGTGTGGCTATGAGGAGATGTGTTTGTGGTATTGCTGGGTTAGCTGTTAGGTGGAGGTTGGAGTGGTTATTGTGGCTGAAGATTACCTTCATTGTTTGTCCTGAGTTCCTTATACAGGTGCCCAGAAGCAGCAATTTCAGTGGTCACCTTATGGTGACTGAAAGTGTACAAAACTCCTGCAGCACACCGGAGTAGGCCAGGTATGGTGAGTGTTTAGGTCCCTTGATTATTAAGTCTATAATAATGTGTAAGACAGAAAATACAGTTTCATACAATTGCACAACTCTACATAAATTCCTCCCACACCTCCTATTAAATCTACACCTACAGCAATTTCTAATGTGCAAGCATGGGACCCAATCTTGCCAAGAAAACAGTGCAGATGGACTCCTGAGCCCACACAAAGCCCCTCTGACTTCACTGAACTTCCAGACAGCCACAGGAGTCCACTTACATAGCTCTCCTTGCAGAATCATGTCCATAATCAATACAAAAGATACATGACCAGTTCAAGATGGTACACACAAAAGTTCACACAAACAGCAATACCATTATGCTAATGAAGACATATGAATGCTAGTTTCATGGACAAATTTAGGGCCTGATGATCAGAATCCTCAAGTGGGCAAAACTTGCATTGAGCTCAATGATAATTTTGTTTGAAGGAGTACTGTAAGATAGAGTCATAATTATGTTTAAAGCTATGAAATTTAAGGGCCCAAGAAGGAAAGTGCTGAGTGCCCTCAACTCCTATTCACTCTTTGCTCAGCACCTCTCAGAATCAGGCCACTAGTCAGCTACCTGGGTCACAAAGATATGAAGAGTTCTGCAGACAAAAAATGTGTTTGGAGACTACAAACGCTGAAGAGAAAGAAGTCAACATTGTTGAGAGACAAGATCTAGAGCGGAGCAGCAAGAAAGTAAAACATGACCCAAGGGCATCTCTTTTACCTGCTGTGGCAGATGGCATTCCTCACAGCTATGGAATTATGAAGAAAGTCCCACTCCATTGCTGGAGGGCATTGGCCTATCTCACTAGAATACAAATATTAATGCTGCCATTCATAGTAATCACACTGGTGACAGAACTAAAGGGTAAACGATAATGTTTCCAGACAGCCTGCTGCTAGAACTGAAGTTAAAAATATCAAGACAAGGAATTTGTTTTACTTTTCTTCACTGGACTCAAATTTGCTCTTTTGTTACCGTTCAGATGCCTTTAAAAGGTTGAGTGTCACATGACCGATATCCCACAGAGAAACATGCTAATGTACAATTGGGCTTAAAACAATAGCAACAGAACAAGTGTTAGGGACAATCAAATATCTTCATAGGTTTTGCTGTCTCTCTTTTACTGAACTGGGGCTGACATGTAGTAAACACCACCATACTCAGCTAACATAACCCTCCTTCAATATGACTCCTAATGAAGTCCTTCTGTTTCTGCTGGCTATGCTTCTTCACTATTGAGTTCTATCTATCTAGGTTCTTACATGAATGCCATACACCATAGCATCTGAGCACCTCTCAAGAGTACAACAACAGTAATTATATTTCTCTCTTCCTTCCCTGTGGCACCAGGCAGTCTTAGGGATTGTTTCCCAAATATCCTTGAATGTATAAGAGTGGTTAGTGTTCATGTGTGTAAGAGTACTGAAAGAGTGATTACAGGAAATCTTGATGTTTCTAATGCTGTGAAGAAGAACAATAGTTTCTATGTCATAAATAGTGTTCACAGCAATCCCCAGATTGGTAGAAACACAACAGAGCTGCTGTTTTTAACCATTTCCTATCTGCCAAGTTACTATTTTTAAATAAATAAATATATGGTACAAATCTTAAATGGATTTAGGTCCTGATTCAACAAAAGACTTGAGCGTGTGAATGATTCCAAACCTACTGAGCAAAACAACTTAAGCTGATATTTAGCATTAAGCACCTTGAGTAGTTTATTGGCTTCAGTGGAAAGACTCATATGCTTATGGTTAAGCATGTCCATAAATGCTTACCTGATTTAGGACATAATAATCATAATAATCACCAAAAACTTTTATAACAATACAAATTACATTTGGTTCATTACAGGGGTGACCAAACTGTGACTTGTGAGCCATGTGTGAATTTTTACAGTTAAGTGCAGCTCGCGGAGCCCCCCTCTTCTCCGCCTACTGACTGATGTGGGAGAGCTTGAGGCTTTTGCCCTGTAGCAGGGTGGTAGGGCTAGGAGCTTTTGCTAGAGATGACTGGTACCTGCTGAGTGTGTGTGTGTGGGGGGCATAATTTAAAGGTTCTTCCCCATCCAACAGCTTAAGTCATGCCTTCCCAGGCACAAACCCCATCTTGCCCTCAGCGGCCCCCTTCCTGCAATTCCCAGATGTTAGCTCCACATGGAGAGGCAGTGACAAACAGCTGGGAGCTGCAGGGCAGGGCCGATGCTTTAGTTCCATGGGGAGAGGCAGCCGCAAAAGCAGCAGCTCTCTCTGAGGATCCCAGCTGTTTGCTGCTGCCTCTCCCCATGGCCGCAGCTCCCAGCTTGCTAGCTCCAGCAGCTGCCATGCAGGGAGGGAGTCCGGCAGCACCATGTGATTGATTGGGGCCAGCAAACCCTGGCAAAAATTGGGGATGGGTGAGCACCCCATGCGTTGGCTTCTGACCAGTGGAGCAGTGGGGTCTTGGGGCTTCAGACCCGTGAGGTGCACCTACCGGGGCTCGGGGCTTCAGCGGGAGTGGGGCTGAAGCCACGAGCTCCAGCAGACATGCCCTGGCTCTCAAACTTCTGAAGACTGTCATATGTGGCTAGGACAGTCAGTAAGTTTGGCCACATCTAATTTATTATATCATCTTATTTCGGATCAATGTGAGATTATGAAATGATATATTTCTCTTTTCTCTTCCCTTCTTGGGTTAAGTGTCTTTTCCTGCCTTTTGGATATGCGAGACAGAGGTTGAGGGAATAGATACACCATTTGAGAGCCACAGAATAGCTTCCTGCTGATTAATATAGAGGAAGATAAAACATTTGCCCATTTAACTCAAGTCACATCCTTCCAACATAGGGAAGAGTTTGAACCAGTACCAAGTGGAAGGTGTCACAGCCAGTGGATTCAGTGGATCTGTTGGGAAGTGAACACAAAACTGTGTGGAATCCAGCTGATGTCTTTGCAAAGGTCTCTGGTCACGCACCTGCCCACAGGCTACCTCTTGAGTTATGATGGATTGGCTCTGGCCCCAGTGCTTGCCCCCTTTGAGAAGGGTTGCCAACATGGAAAGGAGTGCTACCAAGACATCAGATTTCTGGTGAGAATTTTATGCTCCTTCTTGGCTCCAGAATGCACCCTGCAGACACACAAACTCCTAATCATGTGGACTGGCATCTGTAGTGACTGGAGGCAAGAAGAGCATGGTACAAAGGGACACCATGCCACTTTCACAGATATGTTGGTTTTCACTTCCATTTTGTTCCCTATTGCACCATATAGCAGAAGGGAGAATAAGGCTTTATGTTCTTTCACTTTATTTTAAGGGACAAGCATACTTTCTGTGCCCATCTATTCATTACAATCCACTGGACCAATTGAACTGAATGAAGCTTGAAAGTCACACAAGTTATCTAACTGCAAAAGAACAAAAAGAAAAGGAGTACTTGTGGCACCTTAGAGACTAACAAATTTATTAGAGCATAAGCTTTCGTGAGCTACAGCTCACTTCATCGGATCCGATGAAGTGAGCTGTAGCTCACGAAAGCTTATGCTCTAATAAATTTGTTAGTCTCTAAGGTGCCACAAGTACTCCTTTTCTTTTTGCGAATACAGACTAACACGGCTGCTACTCTGAAACCTGCAAAAGAACAGTAGGTCAACTTCTAAGTTAGGAAGCTTTCCCTCAGTTTCCTAGGATGTTACCAAATGGTAGTGTGCTTCAGTTAAACTTAGAATGGAACTGTGGAAATGAGTACCCAGCTTAATTTTAAAAAGAAAAGGAGGACTTGTGGCACCTTAGAGACTAACAAATTTATTAGAGCATAAGCTTTCGTGAGCTACAGCTCACTTCATCGGATGCATACTGTGGAAAATATAGTGGGGATATTTTATATACACAGAGAACATGAAACAATGGGTGTTATCATACACACTGTAACGAGAGTGATCAGGAAAGGTGAGCTATTACCAGCGGGGCCAGGGGGAACCTTTTGTAGTGATAATCAAGGTGGGCCATTTCCAGCACTTTATAAGAACAGTAGGAGGGGAAATAAACAAGGGGAAATAGTTTTACTTTGTGTAATGACACATCCACTCCCAGTCTTTATTCAAGCCTAAGTTAATTGTATCCAGTGTGCAAATTAATTCCAATTTTGCAATCTATCTCATTTCTGAGTTTCAAGAGCATAACAAGGAATCCGGTGGCACCTTAAAGACTAACAGATTTATCTGATCATAAGCTTTCATGGGTAAAAACCCCACTTCTTCAGATGTACCTGAACAAGTGGGCTTTTTACCCACAAAAGCTTATGCTCAAATAAATCTGTTAGTTTTTAAGGTGCTACCGGTCTCTTTGTTGTTTTTGTGGATACAGACTAACACGGCTATCCCTTGATACTTAAGATCATAACAGTTTTATAATTTATTCATATTTATTATCATTCTCACAAATGAATGGAACTTAAATGGCCTAATTTATTTTGAGTTGATGTAAAATAAGAAAATAACACAGCTAGCTGGAAATTTTTCAATAAATACAATGGAGAATAACAATAAAAGGATGAGATCATCTGATCCATAAGGGATTGTCAATCTACTTTTAATGTTGCAAGTCACTACTGTCTTGCTTGTCTTCACTGAAGCAGTTATTTTGAGTTAGTACTCTCTAGTTACTCCACTTGAGCTCGCTTAGCTAGAGAGTGACCACACTCTGAAACAACCCAATCATAAACTGCACACTGGGACTGGATTAGCAGTTGATGAGTTGTTGTAAATTGAGCTGCTGTATCCCCTTTCCATTACTAGCTGGATCTTCAGCACCCCACATGCTCCAACCACCATCCCCATGTACTAGCTTTGTGTGTGTGGATGGAAATCAGGTTAGAAGCAAAACTAGAGTTATAGCTTGAGTTAACACTACAGTGAAGACAAGCCCTTAGGGCATGTCTACATTGTGATAAAAAAAAGCTGCAGCACAGAGTCTCAGAGCCCGGGTCAGCTCACAGGGCTAAAAATTCATGTCTGTCATGGCGTCTGAGCCCAGGAACCAGTCCAAGCCTGAATGTATACACTGCAACTTTATAGCCCTGCATCCCAAGTGCAAGTCAGATCACCTGGGCCAGCCACTGCTGTGCCAAAGGTCTTTTATCACAGTGTAAAAGTTCCCTCGGAGAGAGGTTTAGAAAACAACTTTTTAAAAAAAAATTGGCTAAATTACATGTAAAGACCCTAGGTACTATTTACTAGGGAGAACTGGTTTGATTCTTGCAAAGCCCTAGTTTCCCATGGTCCAGCTTTTGAGTCCTAAAGTTTGTGATGAAATTATAGAATTCAAAGTCTGCAAACTGGATTTCACAGTTTGTTTTAAGTGGGTCTAAAGCTAACTTTCAGTGAAATCAATGGAAAGACTGCCTAATTGGATAGTAGGTAGCATTTTTAGTCAGTATTTAGGGCAAAGAACAATTTGCTTTGGTGCAAGAAAAGGTTCACTTTCACCAGGGCTATTAATGTATGGAGCACAATTAAGTACTGAAGCTTGACTTAACATTTTAGTAACTATATATTTTAGGCAATAAAGAAAGCCCTCCCCCTCACTGAGGTTCTTTGTCTAAAAAGGTACTTTCTGAATGAAGTGGCTGTAATTTGTATCAGGTTGATGGTGAAAGCTGACATAAAAACAATAGATTGTTTTGATTTGTTATGCAAGAGAAAGTCATATGGGAGGAGGGAAAACTACAAATCTCCCATTACTCATCCTTTGCAAATAATGGCACTAGAGATCCAGCTCTTTTTCATGGATCTGCAATTCTGACCCAAATGCATGCTTAGGCTGTACGTTGCTACCAAGGTCAGGAGGGGGAACTGGATGGCACAACATTGGATCCTGTTTCTTGATCCAAAACCAAGATACTGTTACCATCATGCAGCTCCCCTGAAGGGGCACATAGAGCAGAAGGATGGTCCAGTGATTAGGACATGGCTTAGGCTCTGGGAGACCTGGGCTCAATTCCCTGCTATCCTATGGACTTCCTGTGTGATCTTGGGCAAGTCAATTAGCATCTTTGTACCTCAGCTCCTCATCTGTAAAATGGGAATAATAGTATTTCTCTACCTCACAGGGGTAATGTAAGGATAAATACATTAAAAGTACTATATTAGAATTAGAAATCATTATTCAGGTTGTTCTGAGTGCTCACAGTCTATATGTTAGTGGATATAGCAAGAACATGTATGCATTCCCTTTGCTGAGATTGATTGTGCTCTTGGCCTGAAGACAAGAGTAGCTAGTGCAGGGGAATGTGGTCACTCCTGAGCCCACAGAGTATGGATACACATTATTGCTGCCCTGGATGTTTTATTTTGCACAATTTTCAGGAGGGTGATGGGGGAAGGAGAAAGGAAGGGGACTTAGTGGAGGAGAAGGTGATGACAAAAAAAGAGGGATATGAATTTGGCCCTAAGAGTTCACTTTGGTCATTTTAACTTTCATGTTTGCCTTGCTCATGACAACATAATTATCTCATTTAACACAACATTTGGAGCTTGCTTTGTAATATTTCTGTTCTGTATGACAGCAGACGCAGTTGTGAGGCTAAGGGTGCAGAACCCAACATGAACCTACAGCTACAGAAATATCATAACAAAACAGAACAAAACAGAGCACAGAGACTTTATTAAACACACTCAGCCATAGTTATAATTTATGTAGTTAGAATGGAAACCAGTTATTTATTAAAGGAATTCTTAAGGCTCAGTGTTTTGTACTCTAATCAGGAAATCTGAGTTTTATCTGGACAGAAAAAAAAAGTTCAATTTGCTTTAAAAGCCTCAGTAGAGATTTTTTTGAGTTTAGGATGTACCTTTTTCTGTTAATCTCATATCATCCAGGTGCTTTACTGTGAATGTCAAATATTGCCCAAAGCTACAGTTGATAATTTACTATCCATAAATCAGAGTCTAAGTCTATAGAAGAGGTCTGGGACTCTAGTCGCCTGGGATTTATTATAAGTATTGTGGCATGACAATTACTACAAGAGGTCTAGCAAAAAATGCCAGCACCTTTGATTCCCCCAACATAAATACATAAATTCAACAGAAGTTGGATGAAGTAGTTTTGGAGCTATAAACTACCATAAACAATTCAGCCAGTCAGCAAGCACCAGGAAAGTCCGAACATGACAAACGAGTATTAGTAGTACCCAATAACCTGCAGGGCAATAACCTATTCCACTGTTGCACCCACAATAAAATTATTCCTTGTTATACCTTTCTGTCACACAATAACAGACTCTTAACTCATCCAGAGGCCTTATTTATTATAAGATGCTTAAAGAAACAAAGAAGCCAGGAACATTGAGAAACACAACTAATTTCTGCTTCATCTTCCCTCCCCCGTTCTTTTCTTCCATCCAGAATATTTTAACGTCTCATAATTCTAGGCACAGATGGTGTAATGTACATATATCTTTCCCTACAGCTAAAGCCTTATTCATACCCTCATCATCTCCCATCCTCATTACTGCAACTTCCTCCTCAACAATCCCATCCCCCACACTGCTCTTTGTAGCCTGTACAAGTTGTACTCCCTAAAATCATTTTCTTGGCCCACCAATCTGACCATGTAACCCCTGTCTATGAACTCCTTTACTCATTCTCCCTCCTCCCACGGATCAAGTTTAAGTTTCTTGGTCTTGCTTTAAGCAGTCTATTTGACTTTGTCCCTTCTTACTTATCCTTCCTAGTCTTTACACACACACACACATACACCCCCCCCCACAACAAGTCCATTTGGCTTAGTCTGAAATAGAGCCTCAACATGCTAGGCCATTTTGTGCTGCGTACTAAGTACATATGCCCCATACCTCCCTGCACCAGCTACCCATATGTGACCACAAAATATACTATACAGTGTCTGTTTGAACTCTGAGAAATCTTCAGTTATCAACATCACCTCCGTGCATAGGACGGAGTGTTGGATTATGTCTGTATGTAGTTTTCAAAATTGTTGAGTCCTTCGGAGAATTACATAATTTGAGATTAGGTCACCATAGAAAGAGTCAGTGTAAAAATCATCAACAGTCACACAAAGGGGCAGATCCTCAGGTGGGGAGAATTATCATAGTTCCACTGAAATTATGAAATTTGACAGAGATATGATACTTTAACCCAAATTAGGATCTGCCCCTACAATTTTATGATCAAAATTGACCTTAACAAGTAAAAATAGCGCAATATGTTCCAGGCTATGGATTACAGACGCTTTTCATTTAACTGTACTTCTCTTCTATCAATTGAAGTGAGGAGACTTAAATCTCTGAAGTTCTTGATGAAAAAAAAAGACCAGCACAGAATGAGAATGTCTGTTTTGTTCCTAAACATCACCATTCAGAATGAGTGCTGAACAGATGCCACTTTTGGTCTGTTTTATCCAAATCAGAAGCTACTGAATAGGTGGCCAATCTAGATATGAAACTGAACTTCACTGAACATATTTATCTAAAGAATTTTTATTCCCATGATTCTATTTTACAACAGCAAATGCACAAGAAAAAATACCTGCCCAACCTGACTTATATCTTATCAAACATATCCAGAATCATAAACGGTAAAGCAGACATTACCATATGGAAACATTTTATTTAGAATGGGACAGAATCAGATGATAAAATCCACTGCTTTGTAAAATTAGTTATTTTTTCTATTGATGATTCCCATGCAATCAGAGTGATTGTTTACAATTAGTCAAATACAATCTTCAAAGGAAACGAAAATCTTTCTCCATGTATTGCTGCAATTTTAAATCTTGGTTATAACTGGAAGTAATGAGAGTCACTCTTAATCTAGAAGTCTGCGCCGTCAGAGATGCAAACAAAAATAATGTGACTGATAAGCAAGCAATTTAAAATATTAAGCATTGATATGATGGAAAAGTGTGAAATGAAATATGAAGAATTGAATCATCTTTTATTCTGTGATTTCTGTAAGTCGAACAGTTTGGGGACTCACTATATCTGTCCAAAATGTAAACCGCTAACATGAATGAATGGTACCGAATAACTAAATCATAGCTAGATTGCTTTCAAACAGTAACACATATGGTGCTGTTTTGCTGCAATTCTAATAATGAACTATCTCAAAAGTAACATTGTCCTGAAGTGAGCTAGATGCTTCCTATTACACAGAGATCTCTTTTCACTCAAAAGCTTACAATTTAAAGCCCTAACACTTCATCAGTATCCACTAGTGCAGATCCCTGTGAGCGAGCATGTGCTTGTGGTCAAATGAACTAGGATTCAACAGATGTGGATCCATTTTCTGGCTCTGCCACATACTCCATGTGTAACCTTGGGGGAAGTCATGTTGTTTCTCTGTGCCTCAGTTCCCACCCATAAAATAGATATAAAATGTCTCTCTCTCACAGGTATTGCATGATAGTTTTCTGTTCAGTGGGTGAACATAACTCTTCGAGCAGATTTCTGTAACAAGTACTTGAACCCACCAGTTCAGAATTTCTGTTCATTAACATTCTCTGCTATTAACTCACCAGTGCAGTTTCTGTGAACACTTCTATCAGTAAACTCATTCTCTAGAAAAATGACATAAAGGGAACACAAAAGGAGCACAAAGACTGTTGAAGCTCATCGGTTTAAAAATTTGAACGACTGTTAACTAAAAATGATTTACAATATCCTGTCCCCACAGCTCCAGTAATAATTATCTGCTTTATAATAATAAGTATGTTCTTCCAAAACAATTCCTCTAACCCCAACCCCTGTTTCCTGCAATCAATACTCGTGCTTGACTCTTGAGCACAGCTGTAATCAAAATGCAGTACACAGTATACATAGCATAGAGGCCATTTCTAACAGAAAGCAATTATAGATAGACCTGTTTTAGCAGCAACAGGTCTTCATTTAGACCGTTGTTCATCAGTCTTATTTTCTTGCTCTGCTGCTTTTTCTTTTTTCTTTTTGTGACCTTTCTTGTTCACTGGTGTCCATCTATATTCTTCCTTCACCTGTTATTTTATGTTCTTATTTCTGTACTTTGCTTTCTTTCCTTCCCTTTGTTTTTGGGAAATTTTCTCTTTCTTTTTTGATCTACTTTTCTTTCTTGAGTTTACCTTTTCAAGTTTTTCCCCTCCATCTCACCTTCATTTCTCTCTCTCTTTTTTAGTTTTCATTTGTTTTAGCTTTCTTTTCCACATCATTTTCGTCTCCAGATCTTCACCACTCATCAAACATGATATATCATCTATAATACTTGACTCAGAGGAGTGAGGGAACATTTAATTTATTTTGTTTCCATTTATAATAGCGTAACAAACTTCTCATATGCAGCATTAGAGTTAGATGTCAAGGTGCCATAACCAGAGGATAGCCCCTGTATGAAGGGCTGGGCACTCTTCCATCACTTCAATTATTGTCTGTAATGCTGTCCCATGGTCACAGTGTAAGGAGGAAATCAGACCAATGCAGTGCATGATTGCAGAAACTCTTGCCAAGTCAGAGAGAGCTTGTTCAACTTGGTCCAGGATCTATGACAAGTGGACGAGTCAGGTTCAGCACTGGACTACTGAAATAAGCATGTTAGGTTCTCTTTCCTACCAATCCTTCCACTCTGTAAGGGCTCAGTTTTCAGCTCTGTGGCAGTGCTGATTATCCATGCATAGTAAAGGACCAGTAGAGCTCTTGTTGAAGAATGCATGTGCTGTGTAAAGCCTCTGCTCAATCCAGTAGATGGTGATTGTAAGATTTGTAACTTTTCAGTCATTGCTAGTATGATCATTAAGTTCTGTAACCTTTTGCAAACTTTTTAACTTTTAGTCATTGTTAGCATAGCCTTTTAAATATTGTAACTTTTGCAAGCTTTGTAACCTTTTCAGTTACCACTTGTATAACCACGAAGCTTTGCAATATTCCAGCACGTGATCAGGGAGAGTGTGAACAAGGGAGTGTGTGTGTGGGAGATAAGGGAGTGTGAACAAGGGAGTGTGTGTGGGAGATAAGGGAGTGTGAACAAGGGAGTGTACATGGGACTGGGCGGAGAGAAACTGCAAGGAGAAAAGAGCCCAGAGACAGGAGCCCGGTGTGTCTGATGTAATCTGCCCTGAGAAGGCAATCATGGGGTGCTGTAAAGAAAAGAAGAACCTAGTATGCATAAAAAGAACAAGGTCTGGGAATGCTTCTTCGTGACGGACACAGAAGGAAAAACTCAGTGTACATGACAGGAGCCACCCAGTTCCAGTAAAAGGAAGAAGGCACGCACACAAGCCCCCGCTTCTTGACCTGCTCGCTGGCCCGGATCCATGACCACAGGCAAACACACCAGATCTACTATGCTTTGGCTTCTCGCCTTCCTCTGCTGTCTCCAGTAACTTTCTGCCTGCATGAGTGTGTGGGTGCATGAGGGTATGAATGCAATGAATGTGTGCGTGCATGAATAAGCTCCATCCCTTTTCTGTTTGATCCAATAGCTGCATTTAATAAAACCAATATAAGTGTAACCCTGGATTGGTTTCTAGGGAAATTGAGGTAACAGCATGGACAGCCATAGTAAAGGGGTGTGAAGAGATCAACCATAGTATCACACCCCACTCCACAGATGGAAGGGGGATTCCTCCACAGAATATGAGTAGCCCTTTGAATTGGCACTGGGTGTTGTTTCTATCTGGGAATAGAGCATCAGTCAACTGGAAATGTAATGGGCTGGCTTCATCTGTGTCAGCTCTTCGGATAGACTGAACAGTAATAGCCTCTCAACAAAGGTCTTGTAGAGATATGTGTTCTAGCACATACAGTCTTAAGGTTGGTGAATAATTCAAGCAGCCAATAATAATACAAGTGGTTAAATTCAGCTCCATGTCAACAAGTTGAGTTTGATGGCTGTGCGCCCAGACTGCAGAGCAGCATTTCTCTGGAGCAAACACGAGGGCAATTACAGAGGTTCCTGATCGTTATCATATCAAGGTGATATGGGAAGGGAATCTTAATTGTCAGATGTTCCAAGTGAGGCCGTTATGTCAAGCTGTCATTTGGTTTTATTTCCAAGTATATGACATCTAAAAGGAAGGGCAGTAGCCGTCCTTGGACAGGGATCGGGATGGGTTGATCAGCAAGATGATTATTTAAATGGAAAGTAGCTGCTATTTTCTTAATTTCATTGAGAATTAGTCTCTATTGTTGGAAGTATGTGGTCAAAGTATCCCTGTTTTGGCTGCAATTCCTATGAATGTTGTTTCCAGTGTCAGCAGCATACACATACTTCTTAGCTTGCATTTCAGGAAGGTTGTATGTGTATATATATTCAACAAAAGGGGAGCCAAAACTGACCTTTGTGGAAGGCCTTTGCAGAGACATTGAAGGCAACAAATCCCCCCATCCCCAACTTGCAGGATGAAGCTTCAGGTGTTAATTATGTCTTGGATGAACCGCACCATTGGCTGGCAAGGAAAAACTTGCAGCAGCTTGGCAGTCAGCCGAACACATCATACAATGGTGAAGGCTGCTGTCAAAGCAATTAGGACTGTTCCAACTTTCTTTCCTTACTCCAGTGAATTTTCTATGTCTCCAGTCAGACACAGTCTCTGATCTTCTAAAACTGGCTTGAACATGAGGCAGCTGAGGATCCTACCTCATTAATCTGCACTGGGGTTAGTGTCTCCATTAGCTTGTCAATAACACACAGCAGGGAAAATAGTTGGTAGCTCTTTGGGTCCCAACTACTGGGATTTACAAACCCAAAAAGAGACAGAACTTTTATGCTTCTACTGCTCAAGCCAAAAAAAGACTGCACTGGGGCAATTACCTATGTTCCATGGTACAGACCTCCTGCCTGTCATGCTCCTGAGCAGCCTGCAGAGGGTAGATACAATGTAGGATAGAAGAATGGTAGGAACATGGCTAGTTAGGCCTTAAACAAACACCACGTATGAGGTAGGTACGACAGAAACAGTGCAGCATAGTAGTTGCCTCAGACTAGCAGCTCACACATCGTACTACTTGGCTGAAAGAGAGGATTCTGTGCCTGTCAATCTCCAGATAGTTTTACCATTGCTTTGTGTTAGAGAACAGAATTTGCCCTTAAAAACTGTCAGTGTGAGCCTCTACCCTTCTAGTGGATGTGAGCAACACTGAAGTGTGATGTTGCATTAAATCTCTGTGGTCTTTTCCCCAGAGCCTGTGTGTTGGAACAATATGCATGCTACTCTAGGGGGAAAACAATAAATCCCTCGCGGTAAAAGGCCATTTTTTTTTCTTTGATTATTGAGTGGCATGGTATGTATTAACACACACAGCTAAGTTTTGTAGTATATGTTTGAAGGGCATGGCCTTTTTTCCACATACTTTTTTTTTCTAGAAAGCAGAGCATGAAATAGTCCTTTGAGATGATCTTCAAATGTGCATGTTTTCTAGGTATATTCACCTCCCCAAGTGTATAACAAACATTTACTATACTTTAAACTGCTAACCCCCCTCCCCCATCCCCCAAAGGGGGTTTTCACCTTCCTCTGAAATATCAAGTATTATTCACTAATAGTGGCAGAATCTGAACACTAGCTGGGTCAAAGTTTTGCTTGATATGTGGCACTGGGTGTCTTAGGAGCCTGATCCCCACTTTCTAAATTACCTGAGTACTTAGGAGCCTAGGTCTCAGTGAAAGTCACTGAATTACATTCCTAAGAGCCAGATTTTTAAAGGTATTTAGGCGCCCGAAGATGTAGCTAGGCCCCCAGTGGGATTTTCAAACGCAACTCGGTGCTTAACTCCCATTTTGAAACTTTTACATAATGCTTAATTTCCTATTCAAAAGGTTTCCCTTATTTTATTTGCTCTACCCCATAAATTTGGCAGAGCTTGCTGACGCTGTTTTAGTTTGTCATTGAGTGAGGCAGGCAGCATCAGCTCCCTGACCTCAGACAAAACAAATGTTGGAGCGCTGGTTACTATTTTTTTTTTTTTACAAATGCACATAAAAGGTTTCTCATTAAAGCCTGGATTGGAATTCAGCAAGAGAAAGGAAATAAGTTGAAGATCAGTCAGAATATCAGACCATGGATCACCCCACCCCCCACTGGAATTCATAGAACTTCTATTGCTTGTATTAGATGCCAGCAGCGGGGCAGCAAGAAGAGCAAGGCAGAAGGGCTGGCTTTTGCCAGGGCTGGGATTCCTTTACCTGAGAGTCCTAAAGTACAAGTGGGATAGAAGGTTGGATGCAGCATTGCCTGCCCACCCAAGGAGCAAATCAATTGCAGTGTGTACACTCTACATGGGAACTGATTGCAATGAAGCTATGGCCAGCATTAGAAAAGGCTATAGCAAAAGTCATCAGGATCTTGAAATATAGAGAACAAAAACCCTGCTCCCCCCACATGTGGCAGATGCAGCAAAACTGGTGCTGTATCAATGCACAGCAATAGAAGAGAAGCCTCTCTGGAGGCTGCACTGAGCAGTGACATCACATGAACTTGATAGGACCTAGTCCCACATTTTCACACAGAGTTTGGGAGGAGGATCCTAGAAAGATGTTACAAGTGGGAACTTCTGCTACACCAAGGGTGGGCAAACTTTTTGGCCTGAAGGCCACATCAAGGTTGCAAAACTGTATGGGGAGCTGGGTAGGGAAGGCTGTGCCTCTCCAAACGGCCTGGCCCCCACCCCCTCCCACTTCCCACTCCCTGACTGCCCCACTCAGAACCCTCAACCCATCCAACCCCCACTGCTCCTTGTCCCCTGATTGCCCCCCCAAGACCCCCACCCCCATCCAACACTCCCCTGCTCCCTGTCCTCTGACTGCCCCGACCCCATCCACACCCCCCACCCCCTGACACGCCCGCCAGAACTCCCACACCTATCCAACCACTCTGTTCCCTGTCTCCTGACTGCCCCCCGGGAGTCCCTGCCCCCTATCCAACACCCCCCACCAGCTCCCCACACCTTTACCATGCCGCTCAGAGTGGCAGGACTAGCAGCTGTGCCACCTGGCTGGAGCCAGCCATGCCTTGAGCTGAGACTGCGGGGGGTTGGAGAGGGGGGTATCCTCCCCGTCCGGGAGCTCAGGGGCCAGGCAGGAAGGCTGGATGTGGCCCACGGGACATAGTTTGCCCACTTCTGTGCTACACAGATTACTACCACAATCTCATCTCTGTAATGGACGGTGTTCAGAGCGTTTATGAGTCTCCCAGGCTACTCAGTTGGAGAGGCCATTCTATTGAAAGGTGGTATTTTCCTTTTGAAAGAGGTTGTGTAATGCTAATTTCACCTTTAAATGTCTATCTATGCCTCCCCTCTCCAAGGGGAAAAGTCACTGACACCGACCAGGAATGGAAAGACATCCTGATGCAGCGAGTGGGTTCTTCCCTGCCTTTTTATTTAGTGATGGGAATGTAATTTACATGGCTCTGTGGTCCAAATTACTTCTCTCTGGCTCACAACTTAGAGATGAAACTCAGTCCAGGATAAGAGATGCCACAACTCTCCCAAAACAGGGAGAGAGAAAGGCTCCCAAAAAAATGGGAGGTTCAGCCCTACCACACCATCTGGGCTAGTGATCTGAGGAAGAAGCCAACTCATCCATTCCCACATTCATCTGGCTCAGGAGAGCTTACCCCCACCACTAAAGAAGGAGCTTGCTGGTCTGGATTACTTCTTTGGTGAGGCTATAACAAGTCCCCAGGCTCTGTAGCCCTTTTAGGACATCTGGGAGACAGAAAGTTTACTGTTAGGAGCACCAGGATATTTACTTTTCTTGGGACATCCTCTCCTTATCAATCTGGGACCTCAGCAGACAGATAGACGGCAATCACTGGGTGTGATTCCAGCTTGAGCCAACATATCTGAGCTAGCCATCATTTCACAAGCTCAATTCCCAGAGCAGTGAAGATGCAGCAACATGAGCTCCTGTGTAAGCTATACATGTCCACCCAGAACCTCACACTGCCATGGCTAGATTAAAGCTAGCTTGGGTATGTGTACCTGAGCTGCAACTGCATCCCATGATTGTAGTTTAGATTGTAGTCCAGTGGTTCCCAAACTTGTTCCGCCATTTGTGCAGGAGGCCGGTTTCTTTACCTGCCGCATCCGCAGGTTCGGCCAATCACGGCTCCCAGTGGCGGCGGTTCCCCGCTCCAGGCCAATGCAGGCTGCGGGAAGTGGCAGCAAGTACGTTTCTCAGCCCACGCGGCTTCCAGCAGCTTCCATTAGCCTGGAGTGGGGAACCGCAGCCAGTGGGAGCTGCGATCGGACAAACCTGCGGACACAGCAGGTAAACAAACCAGCCCGGCCCGCCAGGGGCTTTCCCTGCACAAGCGGCAGAACAAGTTTGGGAACCACTGGTCTAGACATACCCAGAGGTCATGTTCCTGTTCATTCCATAGTTCATTTACAGCTTGCCTATCCCAGGACAGTCATGTATATTTTTGGTTGGATTTTCTACTTTAATGGGAGTTTCAGAGCCAAATCCCTGTACCTGGCCTTAAGAGTTTCTAAAGCTTTAAGCCTGACATTTCTGTATTATGTTTTTGAAGCATAAATCATGCAGTACACCTGAGGCATTGATGAGTACTAAATTCAGTACCATACCAGCAATTGCTTTTTACAACTCTCAGCCTAGAAACTGCTGAAAATTAGGTTACAACTGATCCAGAAACAAAAACAAACAAACAAAAACCCTAGGCCTGAAGCCCATTCCTGATATGTGCTATGTTTGAATTGATTGATTTTGCACCCTCATTTTTAGAGTTAGTTTCCATTCATAGCTAAAATAAGTTTTCGATTTAAATATGAAAGAAGGAAAAAGTAGGTGCCCATGCCATCACTATTGCTCTCAGTTTACCGCTTTCATTTAAGATAAAATTAACCCCTCCTCATGCATGAGAAATTGAGCTTTGTGTAGGAGACTAAGAGGTCACTGAGACAGGATGGAATTTCCTTCCACCTGCCTTAGGATGACCACCATACGTCCTATTTTGGCCTGAACAGTCCCTTTTTTGGCAAAAGTGGGCATTTGTCAAAAAAGTGGGGTGCAGAGGAACGTGCGGGGGGAGGGGAGGGAGCAACGATGCCAGCCCCACACAGGGGTTGTGGGGGAGGCAGGGTTCGGGAAGGGGGCAGGCAGCTCTTGGACGAGCAGTGACACTAGCCCCATGTGGGGAGGGGAGACAGGGCTCAGGCGAACAGCTTGGGCCAGCCCCCCTCAGGGAGGGGAGGGGGCTCAGGCTAGCCCTCCCTGTGGCTTCCTGTTTTCCCTTTGGGAAATATGGTCACCTTAACCCACTTATAACCTGTGGGCAGAGCTGCAACATGGCCACTGTTTCTCTATATGTACAGGAGTAGCACCTGCTGTCATCCTTGCCCCCTGTACAGGCGTTTTGATATATGTTTCAACTGTATAAGTGGACAGCCCATAGTCCTACTCCTGGCCTATATCTAATGGATTTCCTGCGTGGGTGCTCTGCCTGCATCCTCCCTCCAAGTTTTCAGCAGAATGGGGAGTGTTAAGTAGGATTCCAACATTAGGCTCCAATCCTACAATCTATTCCATACATGCTGACCACTGAACACACACTAAGCTGCATTGATTTCAATATGGTGAAGGGATGTGCCCACATGGAACAATTTTCAGGATCTGGGTCTTAAGAATATAAATGTAGTTTTATGGTTTTCACTAAAGAATTGTCCAAAGCAGCCACGTAAAAAACCTGAAAGTGTTTAGATGCTCCTCATATTTCGATAAGTGGCTACAAATATTGTAGTTACATTCAAAACACAAATGAAAAAACACATTTAAACACTGGCCACTGAAGCTGTTACGCTGATGAAACTTAATTGCCAGTTGTCCATGAAATGTTCCAAGCTCTAGAAAGCCTTTGTTGTTATGACGCAGATGATATTGCTCATACACTCTCCAAACCAGGAAAGGAAAATGTTACAAAATCTGACTCTGTCCTTGTTTGTAATGCACCACAAAAAGAAAAGAAAAGAAAAGAAAAGAAAAGAAAAGAAAAGACATTTCCAACAGCATATTGTTCCAAAGAAAGCATAATATATCAGCTGAAATTCTTTTTCAAACATACGCTTCAGAAGATGCAGCCTTTGTGTTTAATATCATAGTCTTTGACACATCAGCTTCTAATATTTGCCAATGAAAATCTCTGATAATTACGATTTTTTTAAAGTTGGTACATTAAATGTTAAGTAGAGGTTGAACATTTCTCCTGTGCTAATAATGCCCTTTCTTAAAAGAATATGAACAGTGCTTTCAATTATAACTCTTACAAATACCTTAAGAAATTAGTTTTTGACTCCTATATATTATAAATGATTATCTGATCTTTAATTTTTATTCAGGGTCTCTTTTGATATTAAAAAGTGAAAACCATTGCTGAATAACTTTGACCTTTAGACAAACATATCTAGAGGTTCTCCTTGACACCAAAAACCCAGTGATAAAAGGCTTTTATAGTACACTGACCTAGCATGTATGATCCTACACATTTGACTTTCACAGAGCTAAAAGAGTTCTTTTTTGCCTTGAAGAGCAGAAGCTTTTTTCTTTCAGTGCTGAAAGTCACAAGTTGTCCATGATAGGTTTCTGTGAAAGCAGCCATGGCTTATTATAAAATAGCACCTTAAAGGGGACCTTCCACATCAAAACCACAAAAGTCTGCTACTACTAAACTTGACCCCTTTTAGCTCTGAGAAAATAAAAGCTGATGAGGACTATTAAATTAGGATTACGTGACGTATGTCAGCGTATTCTTCTAAGAATAGCTGCTTGGGCTGCTATATTGTCAGTCGTATTTACCATTATACACCCACATTATCAGAGGTTTATATGTTGGCTGAAAAATGCTGCTGCAGTCTGAAAGATTTTGCTGCTATTAAGTGATAGAAGTTCAAAAATAAATAAAATATCTTAGGGTTTTATATTGCCACCAATCACTGCAGTATCTCAGTGCAAAATAGAAATGAAAGTTATCATTACTGGGGGGGGAGGATTATACATTCTTTTTGTACTTTTTTCTTCTAATTGTCCTTTTTGTGTCAATCTTTATTCTTAAGACATCTTTTTTAAATGGAGGTTTGATTGTACAGTCAGTCAATCAAGGAACTGGTATTACCGCATGGATATTTGACTTGGTATCTTCCAAAATACCATGCCAGTCCATAGCACAATGCCATCTATGTGATGGAACAGATTGAGAAAAAGATAGCTGCTAAATCCTTAACTTCTTACTCAGGACAGATTGCAATGCACACTAAGTGATTAGAGGAGATTTAACATGACACAAAGGTGAAGATAACCGCGTTTTCAGGACATGATGCCTCTATTGGGGTTTCTGTGGGGCTGCTGGCTGAGCAGGAGACACGTCTACCAATACAATTTATTCAGACCCTCCCAGCTTAGTGTATGCCATGGTAAGAGCAGGTCTAAAGGTCTAAGGGAGGTCTAAAGAAGCAAAGCTGTTCCACTGTGACATTCCACTGGCCAAGGCCCCTCCCTCCTCATAGCATCACTCACATGAGGCCCTTGTCTGAGACTTCTGGTGCTTGGAAGCCATCACTGATTAAAGATGCTTCATCTGACAGTAACTTCTTCTATTTTCACTTACTCTGATCAATCACATCTGAACCTACCAATCTTGAGGCCAATATGAACTCTGAGGTAGATTTTAGAAGGGTGTATTGAGGAAACAAAACATAACGGAAACTAATTTGGAACTTTAATTATGAAGTGGCTACTGATGAGCCATAGGAAAAAATATACATTTATATTTATTGATATAATAACGTAACAACAGAAAATAAACTGCTTAGTATATTAAAAATTTTACTTTTATGATTATGTTCAGCTATAGCATTTGGTGCAATATTTAAGCTCTTCTTTAAGCTCTTAAGTTTGTTAATAAGATAAAGTTTTGTTTAAATTATGGTGCTTTAAGCTGATTTCCAGTGAGTTCTGTACTTTATTTATTCATTTCAGCTATATTCATTCCCACAAGAATTTCAGCAAAAGTAAATCAACAAGACCTGGCATGATAGCTTTTTCTTTAACAGGGATTTTTTTCCCCCAGCAAACTCTTAGTGACATCTGATCCTTAGATGATTGGGAATCAAACATGAGATATGCTGATGCCTCTTCAGTGAGACACTGTAATTGCTATTATAATGAAGGTGAACCAGACTGCATTTAAGGATTTGCAAGTCTGTCTTTTTAGTAGAGACTATGTTTTGAATGGACATATGTGTTTTATAGCAAAAGTAGCTGGAACAAACCATGCAACCACCTTAGATTATAATTTGCTCATTTCCACTTTAATGAATAAATTAGTATGCTGCATCAGTTCTGTTCTGCTGTCATGATAAAACTTGCATTTATATAACCTGTAATCAGATTCAGTATGGCCACAAGGGGAAAAATGATTTTAAGTTGACGTCCACAAATATTTGTTCTGTGTTGCATAGTCTGGGAATTTACAAATGGCTTGTAAAAACATGCAAAAGACAAGACACTATTATTTGTGTGGCAATAGCACAATAGTTGGGATGGATGGAAAAAAGTGAAATGTAGGCTACTTCCTGTACATTTGTGCACTATTGTTAAATGCAAGTTACAAAATAATTCCATTTCTCCCATAATTTATTTTGGCTGCTTTACTAATTGTTAGCCCAGAAAGAAAAGGCCAACATTTTGTGACTATGTGTCCACTCAAACTCTGTAACCTTGGAAAGCCTTTAGGTCCCAGTACTCAGTTCCTTCATACGAAATACAAAAATCACACCAGTCCTCTCTCACTTTCCCTCTTTATAGAAAACGTCTGTTGTTGTTGTTGTTTTTCAGTTGAAAACTACTGAAGCTGGCCTAAAAGCTTTTGAGTTAATCCCAAAACATGAGAAAAACAAGATCTTCTAGAGCTCAATATTTCTTAGTTTAAAATAATTAAGAACATTTTCTTCCTTTGCTTTTACTTGTTTCTTATCTCCAGCCAGAAGAAAGAGGATATAAGGGGGTACAGAATTGGCGATTTCTCACTTTAGAAGACAGATTTTGTTATCCTCTTTCACACCTAGGGACTATAGGGCAAAAGTCCCTTTCCAACCCAATGGACTGCAAAGAAACATCTCAAAAGCTCAAGAAGATTGCATTGTGATTCAACTAGTTGTGTGGCACTTCCTTATTTCTCTCAAATACTTGGGCCTTGTTTTAGAGTTTGTGACAGTCACTATATACAAGTAAAATATTGAATGTATCATTTATTTGAATAAGAATGGTCTAGTTATTATGTAATCCTGCCTTGCATCCAAGGGATTGGACTAAATGACCTATTGAGATCCCTTCCAGTCCTACACTTCTAGGACTTTATTTTCTTAGTTAAGTTAAGCTATGTGATAAAGGGGCATAACGTGTTCTCTGTGATTTACTCAGAGAACCTCTGTATGGAAAAGTGAACATAAATGTTCGGGGAGAGGAAGGAGTCTGGATATGTAAAGAAGTTTGGGGAACCCAACCTAGATTCCTGTCTTGGCTCTGGGCTACCAAAATGCACGATGGGTTGGTGTTCTTCTCAGCACTGAGGGACTACCAGGAGACTTCCCTTGATACCTCTCCATCCATTCTGTTCTTCCTTCTGCTTTTCTTTCTCTATTGCAACTCCTAATACCCATTCCCCCTTGAGGGCTTCACTGTGACCCCTTCCCTATTCTATGGGGGATATTTTAAAGTGATTAGAAATTAGACAATTAATGCTTCCACTGAAATGTCATTTCTGGTCTTTAGTGGTAACACCACACTGAGATTAATGGTTGGTGGAGGAGCTCACAACTCACATAATTTAAGTGGTCTCAAAACTCAGGAAGAACTATGCTACATTGGTTCCATGAGGTTCACATTTTGAAAGTTATTTTCACAACCAGGAGATAATGAAACTTTTCTACAAAATCTAATATGTTGTTTGGGCTACATAAATGCATCAAATGAGCTGGTCATTTGACCTCCCTAACACAATGGCTTTTTCAGTGCCCCCTAAAAACAGCTTGCTCCAGTCACATCTTCTGAGCTAGTGATGAACAAAAGTTGGACTGGGAAGAGAGAGGAGAATGTCTGGTTCTAGTCAACCTCTTTTTACCCCACCTTCACAGTAGAAGTTTTGCATTCATCAGTCTTCAATTCCTATCCATCTAATCCAGTATACCTATATAAGTAATTATATCCAGTCTCACCATAGTTTCTGAGGGCTATATCCACAAAGAGAACATAGGCTCAGTATCCCACGGTCTATCTGCAGAACCCTGTTATCCCAGGAATCGACATCAAAGCAATAGTCTGAAGTTCATAGTTTTTGCTAATTTAAGGTGCTATCTATTATAAAAATAATGCGGTTGTACTAGGTTTGTCTAGGAAGCCCAGCTATGGGATTATGTGTTGAGACTCCCTATTTAATCTATATAGGGATTTCACCAAGTGCCTTATATCAGATAGTTTTCAGGTTGGGGAAATTACTTGCCCCTGATATCCATCATAATCTATCTGTCGTGACTAGAAAACAGCGTTTGGAAATTTTTTCTAAGATATTTATATTGGGTAAAAGCTACTATATAAATGCAAAGTTTTAAAGTTGTGTGAAACAAATATAATGTTCTTGGTTTTGATTTTTTGAATGATGTGAAAGTTTGAAACATTATAGAATAAGAGAGACAGAAGAACAAGAAAAAATATTCATATACATTAATGGTAAGTAACCTGGTTAACTTGGCAGTCTCCTATGTCAATTGTAAT
The DNA here is from genome assembly GCF_009764565.3 of Dermochelys coriacea. Classification (NCBI taxonomy): domain Eukaryota; kingdom Metazoa; phylum Chordata; order Testudines; family Dermochelyidae; genus Dermochelys; species Dermochelys coriacea. Next base: position 105,793,813 of record NC_050068.2, read on the forward strand.
GAGGGCCACATAGTACAAGAGAAAAAAAAGAAAATATTTAATATTTCAAGTGCTATCTACCATCACATAGCTGAATATTTATAAAATATATTACTGAGAGATCTTTCCACCAAGATAGAGAAATTCCATTGTAGTAGAATATACTATTTTGTCTGAAGACTGCTTTATATTATGAGACACTTACAATTAAATATTGTAGCTGTCACCACAAACTTTCTATATATACAGATAAAGTCACAATTAAATTAATTCTAATTCATAATAATTTGGATACATCCTACACTGAAAGGTTCTATGTTTTGTGGGATAAAATGGGTAAGCGTGTTGAGGAGAGGCTGAGGGAACTGGGATAGTTTAGTGTGCGGAAGAGAAGAATGAGGGGGGATTTGATAGCTGCTTTCAACTACCTGAAAGGGGGTTCCAAAGAGGATGGATCTAGACTGTTCTCAGTGGTAGCAGATGACAGAACAAGGAGTAATGGTCTCAAGTTGCAGTGGGGGAGGCTTAGGTTGGATATTAGGAAAAACTTTTTCACTAGGAGGGTGGTGAAGCACTGGAATGCGTTACCTAGGGAGGTGGTAGAATCTCCTTCCTTTGAAGTTTTTAAGGTCAGGCTTGACAAAGCCCTGGCTGGGATGATTTAGTTGGGGATTGGTCCTGCTTTGAGCAAGGGGTTGGACTAGATGAGCTCTTGAGGTCCCTTCCAACCCTGATATTCTATTATTCTATGATACAAATGCTGCACAAAATGTTTTCTAAATGTTGAGTGGATATTTTTGTGGTAAAAAAACATCTGAAACTCATGAGCTAAAGTAAAACATCTCTTTGCGGTATTATAACTGAAGAATTGATTATTGCTCCTCTCAGTTTCCTTTCTTACTGCTGAATTTACGAGAAGACTGGAATGGAGAAGTTTTGTGTGATTATGTTTTTTTAAATGTCGGTATAGTTAATACCTTCCACAAAGTTGTCCTAAGCTTTGAACTATATTAGTAATTGTTAGTTGATTACAACACACACGCACACATGACAATTTTCAACGTAGGCTATTTCAGGAAAATCTTATTTATGGTTTTAATTTATCTTTGCAGAGGAAGTATTGTTTACATGACAAAGGTATAGAGGCATTGCAAGATTTTATTCCAGATCCGTTTCTTTTTTGGTGTATCTACTTTAAGGGTTCCTTTCTATTTATTTATTGGTCCAAAGTGAATCCCCCTTTCATTGCAGAAGTCAATAAAGAATGTGCAAGCAGCAATATGGGACTGGAAGGGCCATAAGAAGAGAGACCATCTGGATTAGCAGGCATGTGCTAAATAGCAAGTCAGTCTTATGGGGTCAAATTCTGCTCTCTGACACACATGCACATATCAGTTGAACTGAGCTTAACATGTCTGTGGGCATAATTTGGCCCTTAGATCATTTGTATTGGTATTATACGTAACATATGTTATTAAGGAGTTCTTAGGTGGAGTCGATTGGCTTCAGTGGGGCCGGTATTTCACTACTTGTGTATAGGTGAAAATAATAATTTTCTTCCACCCATATTTGATGCTTACACTTACATACTACATGGTCAGCAAACTCAGTTATTTGGTTCTTGTGTTCTATAGCAGTTCATTTCTTTCTGATGTAAAATTTATGGCCACTTCTTTATGTATAAAACACCTACAGAGGAAAAAAGACTTAAACATCTTTTTTTCTTTTCTTTTCTTTTCTAAAGGCTTCAATTTTTAACTTGTGTATAAGATAAATCAAAACACACTTCAATTTGCTAACTTGCTTTGAAATGAATAGACAAATATCTTTTACTTTAAAATAGTATATGTTTTTATTTTAATTCAGTATTATTCATTGCAAGCAAAACTGGAATAAATGGAAGGTAACATATATTAGTAGCATTCCTATGGAATATTAATATCTCCATAACTGAATGCTTAGTTATGAAAATAGGAAATCTCATTTTGCTTTTAAATTCTTTAATATAATTAGAAGATGGAGAGTAGCCAAATTATTACAGGAAGTTGGGTAACTCTGTCCATTGATGCTCTTCAGGGTTCTGTGTTTTGCCTAGATATTTTCAGAATTATGAATATAAAAATATATAAATGATTGGGCAGACTCATCCTTCCGAGTTTAAATTCATTGGTGAAATCATTTTCCCTAGATTTACAGTCAGCTCTTGCATATATGATGCATGACCCAAATGACCAGAATTCTTCAAACTTCTCTAATTTAATTTATTTAGCAGCAATCTGGAGAAAGAGAAAATATTGATTCAATGTACAGACAACAAAAAACTGGAGGAAAATATTTAGGGCATCAAAGGACAGATAGACAAGTCTTTAAATCTATTTAAATTGGAGGCATGAGAAGAGAGGAATAGAATGCAATTTACCAAGGATAAGCATGAAAGATTGTTCACACTGGGAAGTGGGAGGGAACACACATACAGGTGTAAAATAGGAAACTAGTGGCTAAATAGTAGCAATTCAGAAAAAGGCACAAAAGAAAAGTGAGTAATTCCACAATTGATTATAAACCTGAGGGGTCTTTAGTACAATACAGTACCCTGATTAAAAAGAAAACCCTGTGGGGAGTATTCATAGGAGCTGGCATTAGGAAAGTTTCAGGACTGCAACCTCTGAAGGCTAATGTGGGGAAGGCTGGGGTTGGTCATGTGACTGAAGATGGAGGATGAAAGCTCAGGACAACTGAGAGGAAGCTAGGTCAACGTAAAGTGCATTAAAATTATATCATAGTATCAAGTTTTACAGAGTATTCTACATAAAGGATATAAAGAAACTAGAGAAAATGAAGAGGGTAATAGTTAGGAAACTAAAGGATTTCAAATTAATAGAAAGATTAAGGTAATCCGTATGAGTAAGGGAATCAGCAGACTCAGTCTCTGCCTGAGCTCATCAGGGTGCAGGACACACCATCCCATGAAATTCAGAGCCTGCTCGTCTCTCTACTAATTGTCTATCAGTAGGGGTAAGATCAGGCAAAAGGAGGGATACCATGGATTTTGGAGTTAGCTGTCACCCTTTTCTAAATATTTCCTGTATACATTCTTGCAGGGTTGGCATACTTTCATATGAAACACTTTCAGATAGCACACAGTTATGCTGAACTGTAAAGAAAGCACAATTAAGAAGTGCCAATCAAAGCTACACAGTTTGTTCCAGGACACCTGTAGTTAGTCGTACTGCATATTGCTGAATGCCTCGCAGACCATCCCTTTGACCCACCTGGCCCCCGCAACTTCATGGTTCCCATATACTGTCTCTGCTCCTCCCCAACTTTCCGCACCCCATCCTGCTCCCCACTGTGCTCTGTTACTCTCTTCCCATGATTAACTTTTATGTTTAGGTCTAAAAGCATCAATGGCTATAAACTATCAGTGTTAATTTTATCAAGTGTTGATATTTATAATATGTATTGTGACAGGGTCAGGTCAGATGGCTATAGGAGAGTAATAGACGGCAGATATATTAGCCCCAGGCTAAGTAGGTCCCTTTTCCCTGGGTAAGGTAACAGGGAAGATTCCAGAACAAACAGGAACCTTCTGGAGACAATTAAGACAGACTGATTAGAACACCTGTAGTCAATCAAGAAGCTGCTAGAATCAATTAAGGCAGGCTAACCAGGGCACGTGGGTTTTAAAAAGGAGCTCACTTCAGTTTGTGATGTGCCTGTGAGGAGCTGGGAGTAAGAGGCAGTAGGTGCTGAGAGTGAGAACGTGGACTTTTGGAGGACTGAGGTGTACCAGCATTATCAGACACCAGGAGGAAGGTCCTATGGTGAGGATAAAGAAGGTGTTGGGAGGAGGCCATGGGGAAGTAGCCCAGAGAGTTGTAGCTGTTGCACAGCTGTTCCAGGAGGCACTCTAGACAGCTGCATTCCACAGGGCCCTGGGCTGGAACCCGGAGTCTCGGGTTCCCCCCAGACTCCCAAATCCTGGTCAGGAGGAGTCGACCTGGACTGTGAATTCAGAAAAACAGCCAAGCTGAGGGCTGTCGTGAAGCTCCAAGGTGAGCAAATCCGCCAATAAGCGCAAGTCCTACCAAGGTAGAGCAGGAACTTTGTCACAGTATAAACATTGAGATTGTATTGGAGTTGAAATGCTAAATGAGATAGGGAAGTAAGGGAGCATTTTAAGAAGAAGGGAAGTGGGGATAAGCCAATGCTTTCCAAATGAAAGAATATACTGCATATGCTTCTAGAATAGGCAAAACATATATGTTCCAGTTTTCAGTGGTAAAGATAATCATATCCTCCCATCGCTTTACTACTACTCTCACTTACTTACTGAGATAACCCATATTGGGATATTGTTACGGAAGCCCTAACAACTAAAGAGGGAACAACTTCTGACACTGCCTTCTTAGACTGTCGCAAATTAGCTTCTAGTCTTAGACTGTGAGTGAACAAGACTGACTGAATGTTAACTGCTTTAGCTTTCAAGAGTATGCTGGCAGATACTCAAACCAGTTTAATTCAGCCAGGCACCACAATCCCTCTTCTTCAGGCCCATAACAAGTATTCTTTTCAACAACTGAACCAAAAATAGAGAGTAAAGGGTCCTTTCAACATTGGACACCATACACATTATCTGGAAATGAATGGGGATGTGCCTGCCAGTGATTAATGAATGTAACAAAGAAAAATAAATGGTTAAAGTACTTAGTAGAAACTAAGTCCTTGTCTACAGTACACAGTAAGTCAATCCAATAACGTAGCTGAAGTCAATGTAGCTTAGGTCAACCTACTGTGGCGTCTACACTGCGCTGCCTTAATCTTCTAATTCCACTGGAGTACCAGAGAGCACTCTGTCTTTGATTTAGCAGGTCTTCACTTGCTAAATTGACCCCCACTGCATCAATCACAGCAGCGTCGATCTCCAGTAAGTATAGATAGGTCCTAAAATGGAAGACTTTTCAGATCTTAGCAAAATGTACAATGACATTCTCAAACATGGTCCAATGACCATAACATTGTTTCTAATCTTATTTTCATATTTCAAGTATGCACTAATACATTCTTTAGTCATATTCATTATAAATGTGAAAGCTACACTTGACATTTCCACTAAGCCAATGCAGACAAATTGAAAACCTTTATTACATTCCTCTCCTTTCAAGAGGGCAACTGTAGAAACAGTTGCTATGATCTGATTCACAAAAATGCATGTAATTGTGAAAACAACATTTTTCGTAAAGAAAGGTAAGCAGAGGACAAAAAATTGCCATCATGTGAATAGCTTCTAAATCTTTGTCATTTACTGTCTGTGTTACAGTGCATCTGATGCTATATTCACTCCTACTGTGTATTCGTTTACAGGCAAATCCTTCCTGAGCAGCTAATATTGGGTGTTGGGTCTTTCCACTGGGGAGAAGAGATGTCATCTCCAGATGATGGATCCGAAGGGAATCTATTCTGTGGCTACTATTTCTGAACTGAGAATGAAGTAACTAGCAATTAGCCTTAATACCCTCTTATGCAATGTCTTTCAGAAATTAAACATTCATTGGGCTGGAGCACAAATAAGTTTGTCTCTATAGCTCCCATAGTCCTGGGCGGAGAATTAGGTTCAAGTCTATGCTTCAATTAATATTTCAGTATTTTATGCAAAGTGGAACAGCTTCTACAGGAAACATTGAGAGAGACTCATCTCAGAATACCCCAGAGTTAGGGCACACACCTGGAAGGTAGGGGTAGGAGATTGGGGTTCAAGTTCCTTTTTTGAACCAGGTATTGGGGACCAGATTTGAATGATTCCTCAGACTTGAAAATTTGTATCTGTGAAGAAATATGCTTGTGGTATTTGTAATTTGAACAAGTAAATATACAAATAAAATATAGAGCAGATATGGAATGTATTTGATATTTGTCATGTAGTTTCTTATTGTCCATTCTATATTTTATATTCTCTTATTTTTTTTCTTTTTAAAGTTTTTTTCTGGCAACTCTATACAGTGGTTTTATGACAAAAGATAAGATAGAAGTGCAAGAATAACAGGAACTGAATGTGTCTTCAAAATGTGTGATTAGTCTGATTGTATAAATGTGTGGATAGGATGTCAATATAAAAGCTCTATTATATCTATATTTAAAAAGATTACGAGTACTGACAAATCAAAAAGGGTAGAAAATACAGCATTTAGCTGTAGAACATACAGTATCTATATACATGTTTGTTGTTCCTCTTAAGAGCACTACTAGATGCAAGTGTATAACTCAAACAGATGATTGTTTGATATAGAGACATTATTAACAAGTTGTGAATATTTTAAAAAAGAAAAGGAGTACTTGTGGCACCTTAGAGACTAACAAATTTATTTGAGCATAAGCTTTCGTGAGCTACAGCTCACTTCATCGGATGAATCCGATGTAGCTCATGAAAGCTTATGCTCAAATAAATTTGTTAGTCTCTAAGGTGCCACAAGTACTCCTTTTCTTTTTGTGAATACAGACTAACACGGTTGCTACTCTGAAACCTGAATATTTTAAGTTACTCTTGTAATGTAGATGTCAATCCTAGAAACACTTTCACATATGAATAACTTTATGCATTTGAGCAGTCCCACAGAAATCAGTGGGGCCCACGTGATAAGCACTGTTCTTGGCAGTCGATGTTTGGAAGATCAGACTCATAGTTGGTAACCCAATCCATTCTGTAATTTATCAATTTTAATAACATTTTTAAATTGTGTGTTTAAGGGTGAAGTAAGGTCTTTCAAGCTATAAATATGTGTATACAAAGAGATCATCTCCTATGATAAAAACAGTTTTTGTCTTGATAATGGGCTTTCAAAAAAAATTATCTAGTGAGTGAAAACCCAGAGATAACCATGACAGTAGGATCTTACTTAATGATAGCATCTGTTATGACCAAGGAAACAGAATTTAAACAACTAACAATGGCTTAAAAATGCCCTAGTATCAAATCAGGAATGTATTTTTTTATTCCATAATAATTTTATATTATTGTCTCAAAATTACCTAGGTAAATTACAACCAAAAAAGCAAAACTGGAGCAAAAATACAAGTTTATTCTACACATTATTAGTCTCTTTCTCACTGCACTCTATGAATATGATTATAGTGCATCTTAAGAAGTTCGCACACCCTGGCTTTCTACCTCATTAGCCATTTTGCTGTTCTCTGTTATAGCCTCCCTGCACTGAGAGAGAGAATGGTGCTCTTAGGCTGATTAATATAGGACAGGAAATGGGAATATGGCATGAAACTGGGGGATTATAGCAAATATGTTTTTAAAGCCGAAAAACCTATCAAGGGGACCCTCAACGTTCCTGGAAGCTTGATCTGTACTGTAGCATTCATAAACTCCATAAAGAATAAGTTTAAACAAACATTGTGTGATCTTCAAAGCAGGGGACTAGCCCCCTCCCCTTTGTATATCCCTTCCTCCTGGCTAAACAGGATTATGTTTCCCATCAGCCCCATTGCACTTCCCCTTCCCTGTACCAGGTCAGAAGTAAGGTGCTGAACTGTAAAGTGGCCAGGTTCCGTTTGTGAGTGGGGGAGCTACATGGCAGCAGGGAACTGGAGAGAAGCCCCAGGAACTGGACAGAGCTGCATCTGGAACAGTCTGTGACTGTGGGACATCTCACGTGGGTGCAGGTCTCTGTGGGTTTTATGGGGGAGGAGCAGTGTCTGGGCAGTGAAAAGGGACACACTGAGCTTGGCCTGGAAACCTACAAATGCTTATTTGCTTGAATACAGACTGGAGAGGACTCCACTTGCCTAGAGAGTCTTGACGCAATTGGACTGGCCCAGGGACCCAGGATCCACTGTAGTTCACTTTGAACTCTGACTGTTTAAGCCTCTGTACCTCTTTCCTGCCCGCCCTAGTAAAAAACCGGTCCTTTAGCCATGTGTCTGAGTAGTTATTGGGACCTACCAGGGCTACTGCCTACAAGGCCTAGTTGCTGAAGCAGCTACAGTGCTTGCCTCTGAGATGTGGTATATCGAGCATGCTGCTTTCATCCTATAGGTTTTGGATACTAAGTAACCCCAATAATTACAACTGTTTATATAAGGTTGAAGGTTGAAAAAGCCACATCATAGCATCCATGAGAAGTTCCTATTCTGCCAAGGGACCTACAGACCCTTTGTGATTCTAAGTTAAGGGATGGGAGTGTCACTAAGATCTTCTTCCACTCCAGTAGTGTTGTAGGTGGTTGTTCAGTTTCCCTCAGATCTGGGTCAAATGGGCAGATGGGAAAATAGAATATGAGGAGTGTGAGCTTTTAGCCCATTCTTTGAGAGGAAGGAAGATCTTGTGCTTGAGGCACTGCACTGAGAATCAAGAGATCAGGCTTCAATCCCCGACTCTGCCATAGTCTGCCTGAAGTCTACCTCTGTGACCTTGGACAAATTCCTTAATCTCTCCAGCTGTATAAATTGGCATAATAAGACAAACAAAGAGCGGTATAAAGGAAATATTGCCTATTTAAATTTTAAACTCTTTAGGGCGGAGAGTGTCTCTTACTATGTGTCTTCACAGCATGTGACACAATGGGGCCCTAATCTTGTTTGAGGGAGCTACTGTAACATAGCAGTATTAAATAATAACGCCACTATCTGAAGCACAAACACTACAACAGAATGTAAGACTAAGTGATTGCACTCCTTATGGGACATAGCAAACAAGGATTCTTCACCAGAGAAGTAGATCACATCATGGAACGAGCCACCCAAATGTCCTGGGAGAACCTGCTTCACTGCAGATTAAAAACAGACAGTGTGCCTATAGTTGTCACAGACAACCCCTACTAGAATCCATACAGGTATCAGACAATTACAATTCACACATGGGGATCACATCTGGAAAGTATTCTTTTCTGAACCACCTCTCCTAGCTTTTGAACAACCCCACCCCCCACACACCTCATGCAGATTTTCATCAGAAGGTAGCTCCACACAGACCAGAACACACCAATTCAAAGTGGCACAAAGACCCTGCCAGAATAACAGGTGCAAAACCTGCAGACATATCTTTACTGCTACCCACAACACATCTTTCAGGATCTATGGGTCCTATACAAGCCTTATACCATATGTAGTGTATTTCATCCAGTGTATCAAGTGCCCCAGGAACAAATATGTGGGTGAAACGAATCTCTATGTTCTGAAATTAACTCACACAGAAAAATGATAAATGACAAAAAATGCCTCACTCTTGTGTGAAAGTTTTCACAAAAGCAATTACTGCATCACATCTCAGTCCTCATCCTTAAAAGGAAACCTCCACAACACCTTCAAAAGATGAGCCAAGGAACTTAAATTCATAACTTTGTTGGACACTAAAAACCATGCACTTAAGAGAGACACTGGTTTTATGGCTTATTGCAATAATTTATAATACACCCTACTGTCTAGTAATCCTCCATCATCCTATGAAATCAGAGGTGTTAATTGTCCACTTCATGTTAATTATTCACTTGATTTTAAGTGGTCTCCAACATATGTGAACCCTTTATGCTTAACAATATGTCCTACCTTGCATATAGCTGGACACTCTGGTTACCATCCCCAGACCTGAAGAAGAGTGCTGTGAATCTCAAAAGCTTGTCCCCTCTACCACCAGAAGTTCGTTCAATAAAAGCTATTACCTCATCTATCTTGTCTCTCTCAGATCCTGGGAACAAAATGGCTACATCAGTACTGTATATAAGAGCAGAACACTGAGGTCAATGGAATGGCAACCAGGAAAACATTTCCCTGGGAGTTTTAATATATAGGTTTACAGGTCTTTGAGAACTGAAAATTATTCCTGTCCCAGCAAGGAAAGATTGTTGTTTTTTGTAAGCTTTTTACAGTATTTGTTTACTGTATGGCAGAGGCTGAAAAACAGAAGAGAAAAAAGAAAAGAAGAAATTACAAGAGCACTATGGGTTTGTTTCAGTCCCAGGTACCTGATCTTCTATATGTAAGTGAGTTATTTCAATACCCACATCTAGGAACCCAATTTCAGTGCTCACAGCTGAACGTTAAGCTATTCACATTAATTAATTAGTTACCAGTTCATATACAGTAACTAATTCATATACATAATGGTCAATTATGCTGTTTCGCTATAGGTGAACTGGAAGTGAAAGGGAACCTGGTGCTCATACCCCAGGCTTCCACACAAGCAGGGAGTTATAATGCTGCTACCAGTGCTCATCAAAACTACAGGGATGGTTCTAGCAATTCTACAGTCTGTGCCATGTTATGGGATGGTCATGTTTCTACTCTTCCTTCTAGTCACCCACAATGACAGCAGCCTGCTCAGCAATGTGGGGACCCTGGGGTGTGTCATGGGCTGAGAGTGAGTATGCTGTACTAGTGCAGAACAATATGCTTCTCCTACCTACACTGGCATATACTGACTCTGGCCACTAATGTTAGGGCACTGTATCTCCTCCCTCACCACTAACAAAGATCTGGCTGTAGTAGATTTATCAGAGCTAGTATTAACTTTAATCTTCATCAGTGCAATACAGGGTACTTAACTTTGGTAATCCAGTTCAGACTCTGCAGCATTTTATATTTGGGAAACTTGATTCTGATGTTTGTTCCTAGAAGCCATGTTTTAGCAAAACTTCCATGTTTAAAGTAGTGTACATGTTTAAGTGCTTTGTTAAATAGGGTCCAAAAATTACAGGTATGAGAATTGAAGCACAATAAACACACATCCTTCACAAATGCCAGCTGAGGAAACCATCCAGAGAAAGAGACATCAGTGAAAAAAAGGGAGGAAGAGTTAAGAACTAAAAAAAAAAAAAAAGTGCTATCTACAGTGTTTTGAGGAAACCCACAATTAAGAGGAAAAATAAGTAGAGATGTTATTAGCAAAGACTGAAGTTGGAAGCACATTAAGTTGAATAAGTGGAACTTGATTAAACTCTGCGCATGTGACTGAGTTGATTTCAGCCTAACTCCCCATTTTCCTCAGTGCGAGTCTTTGTGCCTTCTGATTGTCAAGGTGTTGGAGGATATACGCGCTAGGTAACCTGTCTATCCATTTGTTGTACAGCAGGACATGATATGAGTGACATGCTGAGAAAAAGTTTGTTCTTTTAAAATGCGCTGTTTATTCACATTGCTTACAAGAAACACAATGGAGTTAGTCAATATGTAACGTTCCCTTTGCTTTTTTTTTTTTTAAATCAATTCTCTTCCATGTGAAAATTAGGAACAATCCAAGAAACGCTAATAATTACAATCTACATTATAACTGCTCTCTCAATAGTGTAATTGTTTCTTTTGTAAACACAGTCTAAAATCTGCTTTCAAATAAACACATTCTCACCAATTAATCCAAACTGAGTAAACAGACATTTAAAAAGATACAGGAAAGAAAGTACATTCAGGAGCCATTGATGACTCAGGGTGACAACAAATGAAGTATGTTGTCTTTCAAAGCAGTTAGGTCTAGTCCTTTGATCCTGCAAAACTCTGTGCACAGCAGAGCATGCAAGTCTGTTGTGCTCCAATGCAAATGTGACTGGAGGCTAAATGGAGGAGCAAGGTTAAGTAATAGGCATAGTCCTCCACACTGAGAAGTTGTAAATCTCAGGCATCCTGCACTCCGGCTCCACTACCCACAAATGTTCAGAGTAAAAAGAAGAAGGTTGGGGTGAAGAATGCGTGTGTGTACAAGGAAACACTGGCTCAAATGGTATCCTCAATGAGGTGCTTAACTATCTGCTTTGTTCTTTTTCCTCAACTTTACAAAGAGACAGGAGTAACAGTGATAACTCTTTTTAATGCAAGATCAGTTTCCCCACCTCTCTCCCTGTTCTGCTCATCACATTTTACTACTAAACACCAACAACACTCCAGAACAGCACTGTTTCATCCTTCTTCTTAAGGATATTAGCATGAATAGAGGATCTGTGCTTGCTGCTGTTTGTTCACAAGAAGTCAGATTTGTTTGCCACTTCATAAATATTTTTAGAGCAACTGATCATCATGCCACAAAGAGAACTATTCTCATATGAGTATCAAGAACAAAAAACTCTTAGCCCCAAATCTCATCCCCCAGAGCCAGCCCAAATAATTAAACATGTGCAGGGTATTTCTGCTAAACTAGTAGGGATGAGAAGAATCATCCTACCCAGTCTGCTCTTCAGTAATCCTGGTGGCCTAGGGCTAGAGTAATCCTTATTGCTCCTGTGGTCCCAAAAGGCTTAGCGACTGATTGCTGATGGATTAATAATAGCTGCCAGTCTAGCCTCTGACCTATCCTTCAGTCCAAACTAAACAAAAACATGCTGCTTGGAGCACCTCTGAATGGGCTACCTAATTTCCACCACCCCTCCCTGTGTGATGAGAACCACACAGATTCTGCTTTTTCTGGGGCCAAGTATTTCATTGTTTTTTAAGAAAATGCTCTATCAATGTTACAAATAGCACCTTGAAATACTAAAACAGAAAGAACTCCAGAAAGAAAAAAACATATTTTATATTTTGAACTTGCACTGTATTATTAGAAAATATCCTAAGCATCATTGATGTATTTGATTATCACTGACAATGTGCTGGGAGCTGTACAAAACACAATAATAAAGACATCTCTTTTCCAATGATTTTAAATAGACACAGATAATTTGGCCCTATCTGCTAATGTAAACAGGCACCGCACATTTGGCTTTAACAACATTTCACTCATTTTCAAAAGAGAGAATATGGCCCACGGCAATGGTTCTCAAAGCCGGTCTGCTGCTTGTGCAGGGAAAGCCCCTGGCGCGCCGGACCAGTTTGTTTACCTGCCATGTCCACAGGTTCGGCCGATCGCGGCTACCACTGGCTGCGGTTCGCCGCTCCAGGCCAATGGGGGCTGCAGAAAGGGCGGCCAGCACATCCCTTGGCCCACGCCACTTCCTGCAGCCCCCGTTGGCCTGGAGCGGTGAACCGTGGCCAGTGGGATCCACGATCGGCCAAACCTGCGGATGCAGCAGGTAAACAAACTGGTTTGGCATGCCAGGGGCTTTCCCAGCACAAGTTTTGAGAACCACTGGCCCACAGAATGCAAGATGTATGGGAAAGCCTAGAGAAAGGAATAATTTGGCATGATTTCATTTTTATTTGCTCCCTTCTTAATTACTACTAATTACCCTTTTCTTGAGAACATCACAAAAGTGATGAGTTTTTAGAGAGGATCTGAATGTGGAGTATGGGTTGGTTAGGCAAACTGGGATAGATCCTATTCCATGCCTATGGAAGCGGCATGAAAAAAGAAAGGAGATGGAAGTGAAAATGTATTGATTGCAATCCTCTTTTGCCATGTCAGAAAAATCACCATAAAAAGGGCATGTTTAGAGGGAGGGCAAATATAACAGGGATGTGCTATATTGTTCGGGAGTAGTTTTTTGTTTTGTTTTTTGCAAGTTACAAAGGAAATGCATTGGCAAAGGTATTTAGGGATGCTTGCACTATGTCTGCCAATATTATATCTACCCGAAGCAAGTTCTATTAGTCTTTCACTTTGATCAGAACAAAAAATTTACACGCAGCATTATTCTTTCAGCATTATAGAAAAAGGGTTAACTGCTTCACTACTGTATTTTATGTTTGCTTGCAGGCACTCGTGTCACAGGTCTTGCCACATTGCTTTGAAGTGCTTCAAAGTTTCCTTAGACTTCGGTCAACCTGACAGTGACACCCTCAAAGTATTGAAGCATCAGTTTGCAAAAAGATAAGAAATATAATGTGTCATATCTATCAAATCATGTAAAAGGTAATACCTAAATATTTGACATAGTATATCCTAATGGCTCCTTCGGTGCCAAAATAATGATTGATGCTACTACAAAGTAGTTTCTTAGAAGCACCTCTTCTAAAGACAGATTTCAGAGGCATTGCTTTCAGAAGGGACAATTAAATATCAAAAAGTATAGAATCACTCTCCAAGTAAACAGTCTGCCACCCACTCAGATATTTCTCTACTCACAGAGAGAATGGGTAACTGCATATTTGGATGTATCTGAATGTTCAAGACTGCATCAAGTCTTTTTATAGGTTGTGATACACAATTTGAAAGCATCAAAGTTGGCTCATTTTCAAAATAACTGCCCAGCAAAATCAGCACTGGCTAATTACTTATGCAATACCTCTAAATGTTGAGATATCCATACATTCCTAAATGTTAAGACCAGAAGAGATCATTAAATTTGTCTAATCTAATCTCCAACATGATACAGACCATACAACTTTACCCAGTAATCCCTACATTCAGCAAAAAAATTGTGGTTGAACTGGGGCAAATCTTTCAGGAAGACATCGAGTCTTGATTTAAAGAGGCCAAACTATAAGAATTTACTACATCCATTGGGAATCTATTTCAAATGTTTTAATAACCTTGACCATTAAACATTTACACCTTATTTGTACTTTGCTGATTTAAACTTCCAGCCATTGGATCTTGCTGTGCCTCTGTCTATAAAATTAAAGAACCCTCTAGTATCAGATATCTTCTCCTTGTGTAAATAACAGTGTGATAAAGTCACCTCTTAACCTTATTTTCAATAAGCAAAATAGATCAAGTTTCTTTAGTCTCTCATTGAAAGGCATGTTTTTCATACGTCTTCTCTGAATCTTCCCCAATATTTCATCAGCCTTTTAAAGTGTAGACTCCTAAACTGGACACAACGTTCCAGTAGTGATCTCTCCCCATACTGGGGAAATATCACTGGTTCAATATTGCCCTGCCATTTGTGAGTCTCTTTCCTTATGTCAGTCTTGCTACTTCTTTTATTTGGCAGATACTTTCTCTGATATGTATTTAAACTTGTTTAGTTTTATATAGATTATTTACCTTCCTTAGATGGTTCTTTTGCATAATTTCATGGCATTATTTCTTTCAGTAGTCATATATGGATTCAGAACATCTATGAGAAGGCCAAATATCCTGATGATTTAACTCTGATTTCAGAGAAAGCAAATACACCAGATTTTTTTTCTAATGGTTTAAACTCTAGTACTGCTCATAAAATATATTATCCAAAGAAAAGTATGTTCAATATCACTAATATTTGGTTATCTTTCTGCATATAAATCACAAACTGGTCAATGCTTGAATAAGCATAGTTACATAAGCGGATTTCAGGAAATCCATAGATAATCGTAATAATATATGCCTTTCTCACCACAGTTCAGCACTGACTACCTGCTATGATACAAAGTGTTCTCTGTCTCTTTTTTTTTTTAAATTACAGAATAGACTCTTTGTTTGCACAACAATATGTTTCAAAAGAAAAGGCAAAAATGCACTTATAAATTCTGGAAAAAATTTATTCAAAGGTAAGGGTAAGGAATGTATTCTCCACAAGCTGGTTAAAGACAATTCCATGTAATTTTCTTCTCACTTATACCTGTTTACACTGGTATTACTTCAGAACTTTACAGCTTTGTACCTGTGAGGAGAATCAGGCACTAACATTATAATCTGTCTATGGCATATTACCCCACCAGCACTTGGGCCCTGATCTAGAAAAGCATTTCTATTCAAGTAAGCATTTCAGATGTGCTTAATGTTAAGGACATGCTTAAATCCTATGGGCCGGAGCCAGTCCACTGGGGGCCCTAACCAGGAATATATTTCCTTCCACCCCCAGGACACATACTAAAAGAGCGAATAACCCCTCCGTGCCCTTGAGCTGGTCAGGGCCCTAAGCAACTGTTTAGTCTGCTTAGGCCTAGCGCCGGCTCTGCCTATAGAAGTCATGAGCCATTATATCTCTGATTAGAACACAGTTGTTTTCAGCAGTTCAGTAGTTAGTTGTATTCTGTAGTCAGTTGCTTTCCATAATAAAATATTTCAGATGTTATAACTCAGTCCAATGATTTAAAACAAAAACAAACAAACAAACAAACAGATTTCAAAGATAGAAGGGATCATTATGATAATTTAGACTGATCTCTTGCTTAACTGAGGCCATTGTGTTTCACCAAGTTATTTCTGAATCAAACACACAATTTCTGGGCGAACTAGAGCATAACTTTTGAGAAAGACATCCAATATTGATTTAAAGACTTCAAGTGATGGAGAATCCAGTACATCACTTGATAAATTGTTCCACTGGCTAATCATCATCACTGTTAAAAAAAAGTCCACCTTATATCTAGTCTGAATTTATCTAGTTTCAGCTTCCACTTTGTAATAATTATAAAGGGCAGGGTAACCACCTTTCTGTATACAGTGCTATAAAATCCCTCCTGAGCAGAGGCAAAACCCTTTCACCTGTAAAGGGTTAAAAAGCTAAAGTAACCTCGCTGGCACATGACCCAAAATGACCAATGGGAGGACAAGATACTTTCAAATCTGGAAGTGGGGGGGGGGGAAACAAAGGGTCTGTCTGTCTGTGTGATGCTTTTGCCGGGAACAGATCAGGAATGCAGCCTCACAACCCCTGTTAGTTAGTAACTAATCTAGCTAGAAATGCATTAGATTTCCTTTTGTTTAATGGCTGGTAAAATAAGCTGTGCTGTATGGAATGTATATTCCTGCTTTTGTGTCTTTTTGTAACTTAAGGTTTTGCCTAGAGGGATTCTCTATGTTTTGAATCTGATTACCCTGTAAAGTATTTACCATCCTGATTTTACAGAGGTGATTCTTTTAGCTTTTCTTTAATTAAAATTCTTCTTTTAAGAACCTGATTGATTTCGCATTGTTCTTAAGATCCAAGGATTTGGGTCTAGGTCTGTGTTCACCTGTACAAATTGGTGAGGATTCTTATCAAGCCTTCCCCAGCAAAAAGGGGTGGAGAGCTTGGGGGGATATTTTGGGGGAAAGACGTCTCCAAGTGGTCTCTTCCCCTGGTCTTTGTATAGGACGCTTGGTGGTGGCAGAATACGGTTCAAGGGCAAGGCAAAATTTGTACCTTGGGGAAGTTTTTAACCTAAGCTGGTAAGAATAAGCTTAGGGGGTCTTTTATGCAGGTACCCACATCTGTACTCTAGAGTTCAGAGTGGGGAAGGAACCTTGACAAACATACTGGAACTTGTTATGTTATTTGTCCACTAGATTAAAGACCTCTCTACTATCAGAAGAGTTATTCCCACATAGGTATTTTTAGGCTGTGGTCAACCTCTTAACTAAAGAAGAAAAGGAGTACTTGTGGCGCTTTAAAGACAAGTACTCCTTTTCTTTTTGAAAATACAGACTAACACGGCTGCTACTCTGAAACCTCTTAACTGTCTCACAAATAAATTAATTAGATTAAGCTTCTTTAGTTCTCACTTTAAGGAAGGTTTTCCAGACCTGGAATCATTCTTGCAGCTCTCTTCTGAACATTTTTCCAATCTGTCAATGTTCTTTTCAAAGTGTGGACACTAGAACTGGACCCAGGATTCTAGTGGTGGACTCACTAATGTTGCATACAGTGGAAATAATACCTCCCAGGTTCTACTTGATATTCCCCTGTGTATTCATACAAAGATCATATTTGCTCTCATAGTCACCACATTGAACTGAAAGCTCATGTTCATTCAGCTATCCAGCATAACCCAAAGTCCTTTTCTGAGTCACTACTTTCCAAAATTCAGTCCCCCAGCCTTTGAGGGACCTACATTCTTGGTTCTGAAATAAGTAGCATTGGGTCAAGAACCGATGCCCACAGGAACCCACTAGAAATGTCACCATTCGATGACAAGCCTTCACTTTCAATTACTTTGAGATCCATCAGCCAGTTTTTAATCAATGTAATATACTATATTGATATTGTATAGCACTATTTTTTTTAAATCATAATGTTGTGTAGCACTAAGGCAAAGGCCTTAAAGAAGTCTAAATGAATTGTCAGCACAATTATTTGTCAAACTTGTAATCTCATTAAAAAAAAAACCTACGTGAAATTTTTTGGCAAGACCTACAGTCCATGAAGCTATGTTGATTGACATTAATTATTTTACCATCCTTTAATTATTTACCAATTTCATCCCATATCAGACTTTCCATGATTTTGCCTGGGACTGTTCATGACTGGCCTATAATTTCCAAGGTCATCCCCTTTACTTTTTTTTTTAATTTTGGGACAACAATAGCTGTTTACCAGTCCTCTTGAGCTTCCCCAGTGTTCCAATATTTCAGTGATTCAGATAGCTCCTCTGCCAGTTCTATAAAACTTGAATGTAAGTTATCCAGCCCCATTCAATGGTTTGCCCAACCAGTCTGGGTTACAAATATATCATGTATGTTTACAGTAAATACCTTTCATAGCATTACTTCTAGTATACACCTTTAATCTATTCTTATGGGTGGGGGGCAATATATAGACAACTTCAATGGAGAAGTATTAATTTATACCAACTCAGGATCCGGTTATTTTTACTCCCCAGATATTGAAAAAGTACAAAATCTTTAGACATTAACAGCAGTTTTGGCAATGGTGCCACATAAAAACATTTTACACGATATGTATTTATTTTCTAATTACTTTGTATGACATGGTTTGTCATGATTCAGCTGAGCCTGTTGGGCACCGTTTTGCCTTAGAGATGTCACAGAGGTGGGACCCCAGTGGGAACTCCAGATTAAATTATACTTCAAAGAAGCACAATTATTCCTGGTGCTCCAAACATGCAGAAAGAATGCATGGTTGTAGCTACACCTTGTAAGGATAGGTCACCTAAACCTCCTTGCTTTACTGATTACTGAACAAGAGGCGAATGAACATGTTATCCCATATGGAAAATTCCTATAGAATAATAAAAAAAAATCAGATAAGACCTGATTTTTAAAGAGGGTTAAACCTGCCCCCCCCAAGCATTGCACATAACAGTCTGAAGTTATCCCCATTTAGAACCCCAATTACTTGATTTCTGGGTACAGTCCAGAAATTGGACTTCTAATAGGTATACTTGTAAACCAAGCACAGATAACTATTCCAAATTTTTTTTATGCTGAAACTGAAACTTTAATAAAAAAGCTATTTACAAAAAAATCAGCTAATATCAACATTCTCTAAATGTTGTCTATATATATATATTTTGGCCTGAGATATAGAAGTCACAATGACCTGTTGATTCTAATACTTTGCTTCTGAAACAGATCGCATTTCTAAAACACAAATAATGGCTATCGGAGCAGTTCCAGTGTTTTATAGTATCTATTTGTTAAACAAATTACAATTTGTGTAGAGGCAAAGAGAACCACTGCCCAGTTCTGGAAACCTGAGTGATCACTACTTAGACACAACTCTCAGAAAGCCCTGAAATCCTTTCTTTGGAAAAGGCATGGCCAACTTGAATTGGATACTCCTACTTAACCTCTTAACATTGATCAGTTTCCTCCATGATCTTCACTATTTATTCTTCAAAAACAAGAAATTAAATATTAACCCTTTAGTTGAAACTTCATTAGCCTCTTTGTTTTTACCCTGAAGAGCCATATAAGCATAGTTTATATGTTCACTTCTACAAGGTTTTAATATATGAATTCAATATTCTGGAATAAAAGTTATAAAACTTTAATGTTAAGTCTTCTGGTAACAAACCAGCTCTGTATTTTATACACACAAAACTCTTATAATTATCATAGATTTATGTCATTAGCTCTGTGTAGGCTATGTAAAATAATATTGAATTCAATGTTGTTCGTGGGTAGGTGTGGGTGAAACTGCTTTTGTTGTGCAAGAAAAAGGGTTTCTTGTGCTTTCCCGAGATGCCATACAAGCAGCATGATTTTTTGTTTACTCTTTTTTAAAGATTTGTACTTTTTTTCTTATTACTGTCTTCATTTTGCTGCTGCTCCGTTTCCTCCAAGGGACAAAATTGTTCTTCAGCAAAGGACAAGAATACAAAAAAAGAAAGAAAATTAAACTGATTTCTAAAGTGAGAGGTATTTATGGAATAAATAATAATACCTTATAAAAGTATAATGACAGCTGTTAGAATTATTTGTAATGAATGCTTTGACCATTCTTTTGGTTGTCAGATCATTCATTCACAATCTGCTCTTGATTTTCTTTAGCTGTATTTGTCATTCTTTGACTGTATTTAGGTAGCTAGATGCCATAATTTGCAGAAATAGTTGTTTATGCCTGCAAAATTGAATTTGTAATTGATAGAAGGTACAAAAGTGTGAATGCTAAATTAAGACTTGTTGATGTCGTTTTAAAAATTTGGCCCCAAACATCTCAAAATGATTATAAATGGTAAAGCAGAGAGAACAATTCACAGTAAACTTAATCTCTAATTAAGCACCTCTAATGAGGAAGTTTACAGTTGCCACATATTGCATAGGATAGCATGCAGTGTCACACTTCCACACATAGTGACAGGAAAAAAGTTGCCGAGAATGAGACTGAAAATACAGCCCATGCTAGTTTACAACACCATCAGTACAGTGTTTACTTTGCAAGTTATTTCTTGTTGTTGAATAGATAATTTAGCCTTAATCCTGCCTCAGTCCTCTGTGGGTATGTCTATACTGCAATTGGGAGGTGTGATTGCAGGACACAGACATACCCAAACTAGCTTTGTTCTAGTTAGTTCAAAGGTAGCTCAAGTTACAGCAGCAGAGCACGGTTTCAGAGTAGCTGCCCTGTTAGTCTGTATTCACAAAAAGAAAAGGAGTACTTGTGGCACCTTAGATTAACAAATTTATTTGAGCATAAGCTTTCATGAGCTACAGCTCACTTCATTGGATGCATCCAGTGGAAACTACAGTGAGGAGATATATATACACAGAGAACATGAAACTATGGGTGTTACCATAAACACTGTAACAAGAGTGATCACTTAAGATGAGCTATTACCAGCAGAAGGGGGGGGGCGGGGGAGGAAGAAAACATTTTGTAATGATAATCAAGGTGGGCCATTTCCAGCAGTTGACAAGGACATCTGAGGAACAGTGGGGGGGGGGGGAATAACATGGAGAAATAGTTTTACTGTGTATAATGACCCATCCACTCCCAGTCTCTATTCAAGCCTAAGTTAATTGTATCCAGTTTGCAAATTAATTCCAATTCAGCAGTCTCTCGTTGGAGTCTGGTTTTGAAGTTTTTTTGTTGAAGGATAGCCACTCTTAGGTCTGTAATTGAGTGACCAGAGAGATTGAAGTGTTCTCCGACTGGTTTTTGAACATTATAATTCTTGACATCTGATTTCTGTCCATTTATTCTTTTACGTAGAGACTGTCCAGTTTGGCCAATGTACATGGCAGAGGGGCATTGCTGGCACATGATGGCATATATCACATTGGTAGATGCGCAGGAAAACGAGCCTCTGATAGTGTGGCTGATGTGATTAGGCCCTATGATGGTGTCCCCTAATAGATATGTGGACACAGTTGGCAATGGGCTTTGTTGCAAGGATAGGTTCCTGGGTTAGTGGTTCTGTTGTGTGATGTGTGGTTGCTGGTGAGTATTTGCTTCAGGTTGGGGGGCTGTCTGTAAGCAAAGACTGGCCTGTCTTCCAAGATCTGTGAGAGTGATGGGTCGTCCTTCAGGATAGGAAGTAGATCCTTGATGATGCGTTGGAGAGGTTTTAGTTGGGGGCTGAAGTTGATGGCTAGTGGCATCCTGTTATTTTCTTTGTTGGGCCTGTCCTGTAGTAGGTGACTTCTGGGTACTCTTCTGGCACTGTCAATCTGTTTCTTCACTTCAGCAGGTGGGTATTGTAGTTGTAAGAATGCTTGATAGAGATCTTGTAGGTGTTTGTCTCTGTCTGAGGGGTTGGAGGAAATGCAGTTGTATCGTAGAGCTTGGCTGTAGACAATGGATCATGTGGTATGATCTGGGTGAAAGCTGGAGGCGTATAGGTAGGAATAGCAGTGAGTAGGTTTCCAATATAGGGTGGTGTTTATGTGACCATCTCTTATTAGCACCATAGTGTCCAGGAAGTGGACTATTTCCCCATGTTATTTCCCCCACACACACTCCCCACTGTTTCTCAGACATTCTTGTCAACTGCTGGAAATGGCCCACCTTGATTATCACTACAAAAGGTTTTCTTCCTCTCCCTCCCCGCCCTACTGGTGGTAATATCTCATCTTAAGTGATCACTCTCCTTACAGTGTGTATGATAACACCCATAGTTTCATGTTCTCTGTGTATATAAATCTCCTCACTGTATTTTCCACTGAATGCATCTGATGAAGTGAGCTGTAGCTCACGAAAGCTTATGCTCAAATAAATTTGTTAGTCTCTAAGGTGCCACAAGTACTCCTTTTCTAGTAGCAGTGAAGCAACAGCATGGGTGGTTACATGGTGTCAAGGTTACTTCCCCACTCTGAACTCTAGGGTACAGATGTGGGGACCTTCATGAAAACCCCCAAGCTTATTTTTACCAGCTTAGGTTAAAACTTCCCCAAGGTACAAACTATTTTACCTTTTGCCCTTGGACTTCATTGCTGCCATCACCAAGCGTCTAACAAATATATAACAGGGAAAGAGCCTGCTTGGAAACATCTTTCCCCCCAAAATCCTCCCCAAACCCTACACCCCCTTTCCTGGGGAAGGCTTGATAAAAATCCTCACCAATTTGCATAAGTGAACACAGACCCAAACCCTTGGATCTTAAGAACAATGCAAAAGCAATCAGGTTCTTAAAAGAAGAATTTTAATTGAAGAAAAAGTAAAAGAATCACCTCTGTAAAATCAGGATGGTAAATACCTTACAGGGTAATCAGATTCAAAACAGAGAATTCCTCTAGGCAAAACCTTAAGTTACAAGAGCAGAACATTTCCTAAAATATTTAAGGGGACTGCAGTAGTTGAGAAATGAAACAGTTCAGATATGAATAAATGTTCTACAGATGTATGTTGAAACTTTAATATACATATTCACCAAAGAAACACCAAGAATAAACAATACCTTGTAATACATACATATAGATACAAATAGTCAGATGGGGAGAGTGAACCCAGTTGGAACCCACAGAGGTTAGTCCTGGGCTCAAAACTGGGAGGGGTTTGCAAGCATTTTGGAGGACAGGATTAGAATTCAAAATAAATTGACAAATTAAAGAACTGATCTGAAACAAAGAAGATAAAATTAAATAGACAAGTACAAAGTACTGTGCTTAACAGAGAAAATCAGATGTACAACTACAAAATGGGGAATAACTGGCTAGATAGTAGTACAGCTGAAAAGAATGTGGTTGTAATAGTGGATTACAAATTAAATATGAATCATTAATGTTGCAAAAAAGGCTAATATCATTCTGGGATCTATTAACAGGAGTGTCATATGTAAGACATGGGAGGTAGTTGTCTTGCTCTATTCAGCACTGGTGAGTCCTCAGTTGTTGTACCATATCCAGTTCCGGGTGCCACACTTTAAAAAAAAGATGTGGATAAATTGGAGAGATTCCAGAGGAGAACAACAGGACTGATAAAAGACTTGGAAAAAACTATTCTTTGGAGAAAAGTTAAATAAACTGGAGATGTTTAGTCTTGGGAAAAGATGACTCAAGTGAACCTGTTAGTCTTCAACTATGTTAAGCACTGTTATAAAGAAAACTGTGATCAATTGTTCTTCATGTCAATTGAAGTTAGAACAAGTAGTAATGTGCTTAAACTGCACCAAAAATATTTAGGCTAGATATTAGGAAAAATGTTTCTAACTATAAGGGGGTTAAGTTCCAGAATAAGCTTCCAAAGGGATGTTGTGGAATCCCCATCATTGTCCAACCTATTCCTAAAATCCTTCAAACACCTGTCAAGGATGATCTTGGTCCTCCCTCAGTGCTGGGGGTTGGAACTGACCTCTCAAGTCCCTTCCAGCCCTATGTTTCTATGATTCTATATACATATACACCCAGAGATTTTCAAAAGCATCAGTTCTGGCTTAACTCCATACCTGCTAAAGTCAGTGGTAAAACTCCTTAAAAATATTTGACATTAATTTAATTAATGAAATTGGCCAATTTTCACGCTACAATAAGTTATGTATGTTTTTAGGTGTTGTTAAACACAGAAAAGTGATCGTAAAAACAGGACCTTCTTGTTCAACAGAACCGCTCCCATATGTATTTAGAGTTTTATCTTACTATGACTAAAATAAATGCTATAATACATCTTTGA
The DNA here is from genome assembly GCF_009764565.3 of Dermochelys coriacea. Classification (NCBI taxonomy): domain Eukaryota; kingdom Metazoa; phylum Chordata; order Testudines; family Dermochelyidae; genus Dermochelys; species Dermochelys coriacea. The sequence goes on from NC_050068.2 coordinate 105,817,854, forward strand.
TACTTTTTACTCCTCTTAGCACTGCTTGGAAAAGGGATGCCAGATAGTACTCAGAAGTATGATACAGTGAGCGAGATTCTACTCTGACTTGTCCATCAACAGAATTGTTAGTTCTGAGAACCAAAATTTTGCATACTGGTCTTCATCTTTACATTTGCTTTTATATATCATTATGTGAGAATCACATCAGACTCGAGGTTGCTATTCTGTTTGGAAGTACAGTGTCCGTCAGCATTGTTCTTTTCTTACTGTCAAAAAAATAAAATGTCTGCTGAAGGCCTATTTCAAAAGTCAAAGTCTTTAGTAAACAGAAGTCTTTGTATTGATAATAGTGCAATGTGTACCATGCCTTATTATATCTGTAACCAAGAGTTAGTAATTGTGCACTAGAAACATATCTGGGCAAATAGTTAAGAGACTTTATCCTGCAAAGAACTGAGAGCTTCCACCTGCATCCACTTCATACACACAATATTAAACACAGTAGAGAATATACTGCATGACATAATTGCATACAAATATTTTTATCAATAGAAAGCTGTTGCAGAAATGCTATGCTGTCAATAGAAATTGTGAAAAATGTGAATTTACAGTAAAGCAGATAAAATGTTAGCATTTCAGTTTTGCTTTTTACAAACTTATATAAATAGCAGTTTGAGAATTGGCATTTCTGTTTTCTAAAGCAAGGATGCCGAGTGGTTGACAGGTTTTGTTTTTGATATCTGTGTTTGAACATGCTTATATATCCATCCTGCAAAGCTGAGCTCCAAGTCCTTTTTTTATTCAACAGAGCTGAAGTCCTCAGAATAGGAAATGACTTATCTTTAACACCTTTAATAGGCCAATGTCAACCCCAGCTGATTGGGTTTCACTTCTCCTCTGTCTACTGCAGTCTTGTTCAACTGAAAAATGTGCTTCAGGATTAAAGGCCATTCTCTGGGACAGCAAATAGGATCTGTGCAGTTTAATCAAGACTGCAACCCCCCAGAAAATGATAGTTTTGCAAACTTCACTTTCAATTCAAGATGAAGTTTCTCACAGCACAAGCACTGAGGACCAAATTTTTAAAATAGAAACTTAGATACCCATGAGATATGCCATGTAGCCACATAATTAGCATAAACAATTCTATGTGCAATCTCATGTTTGCAAATACAATTACTTCCATTACTCACACAATCACATATTTGTGTACACAATCATCTCCAAGTGTATTTTGGAAATGCAATTTGTGAACTTTTTTTAAATGCACCCATTAAAGTCTAACACTGTTATATGATTTCATGACTGTGGCCCAGAATTTTTTCTGTTTTGTTTATAATCTTTTGCCTTAACCTTGAATATTTGAATCTTAACTTAAAGTTTAATGGGTTTCACAGAAATGATACAAACTGTGAAATAAGTTTTTATGTACTAATTCTACTCAGTAGGGAATAGTGAATGTTTTATTATAAGGTTTGTAGGTAAACAACAAACCCTCTTTCACCATTTTTAAAAAATATAATCTAGCCATTAATATTTATTTCACTCATGATAAAATGGGAAGTCTGACTTTGCATAATTTTTTTGCAAACAACTTACAGTTTTCTCAACTGTATTTATCAGAATTTATGCACAGAATAATTTTTGTGACTAGTTCTCAATCTGCACATAATTTATAAAGAACTTATAGAATAACATACAAGAAGAAATAGAAATGTGAGATGAATTACACAAAGTTCACAGAGTAAGGTCATGTCTACACTACCACAAATGTCAGCAAAACTTAGGTCACTCAGAGATGGGAAAAAAACACCTCCCCCTGAGCTACATAAATTTTGCCAGAATAGGTGGTAGCGTGCATGGTGCTATGTTGGTGGGAGAGCTTCTCCCGCCAACACAGCTACCACCACTTGTTGGGAGTGGTTAATTATGTTGATGGGAGAGATCTCTCCCATCAGCATAGAGTGCCTACATGGGAGATCTTACAGTGGCACAGCTGCATTGGTACATCTGTAAGATATCTAGTGTAGACAAAACCTGAACAAAAATATACATGATTAGAAATTCAAAATTTGCTCTCCTATAATATTGTCTATATGTAATTAGCTCACTTTTCCATAAATATTCTTGTCAGTAAACTAATTTGGTAGAATATTTATGGAAAGTATACACTGGAAAGGTGTGATCACAGTCCAAGAGAATTCATTTAATTTTGTAAAGAATAGGCATGTTGCTGTCATTATGTTCTATTTGGCAGTTTGATGGTATATAAGAAATTATTTCAGAGTTTTATTTCAATTGCTAGTGGCCTGGTACCCACATCTCATAATCACAACTGGAACCTCTGCTGACAATCTCAGGGGAAATCCCAAGGAGTAACAGAACAAGAGACTAAGGGCTTGTCTTTATTACCTGGGTAAATTGACCTAAGTTATTCGCATAGTTGGAGTTGACATAGCTTTGGTCGACTCACCCCGGTGTCTTCACTGTGCTGCATCAATGGGACACACTTTCCGGTTGACTTCCCTTACTCTTCTCGGGGAGCTGGAATACCAGAGTCAACCGGAGAGTGCTCTTTGGTTGATTTAGCTAGACCCACTAAACTTCATTAGACCCACTAGATCAACCCCTGCTGCATCCATTGCAGACACGTCAATCTCCCCATTGTGAAGATCAGCCCTGAGCTACCCTCTCATCATTACAGCTGGTTCATCCTGAACAACAAAGTTACATTGGCAAGGTTAAAACAGATTGAGAAGGCAATGTGAAGACATCTACTCTGCCACTGGCTGGCCTCTCCCACCCTTGTAAATAAACAAAGAACTTTAGGGTAATCAGACAAACTCATTTAACTCGCATGAAAAATAATTTTAAAAAATCACTCCAAAGTGAAAATAAAACAGTGAAATATTTCATATCCTATTTTTAATACCATTATTCATGGCAGCTAGTGAAAGACTGAAAATTACATTCATAACAAAAGGAAGTGAATTGTCCATTTTAGGAAAAAGGTAGAACAGAATAGGAAATGATGGCCTATAAACTAAGGAAATTTAAAAAAGACAAAGAAGGGGAGGAATAATTTTGCATGGTCAGTGGGGTCAATACAAGCAGTAAAGGTGTTTAAAAGAAAACTTTCAGTTATTAGGAGAGGTCTCCTGTCAGTGGAGTCAGGGGAGGTAACATGTGCTTAGAAGTCATCATTACCAGATATATTGAAAAGAAAACTGGATTTAACATTTAGAGTTGTTCGAGAAGAGAACGCTAGGCCTTGTCTACACTGGCAAGTTTCTGCGCAGTAAAGAAGCTTTCTGCATAGTAACTCCCGAGGTGTACACACTGCCAAGCCACTTAGTGCGCAGAAACTGCGCAGTTGCAGCGCTATAAAAAAACATCCTGATGAGAGGCGTAGAGCTTTCCTCACTGGGGGTAGAGCATCACGGTGCCAGTGTAGACACCCTGGTCAATTATAGTGCTGTGATTGGCCTCTGGGAGGTGTCCCACAATGCATGTTCTCGCCTCTCTGGTCATCGGTTTGAACTCTACTGACCTGCCCTCAGGTGACCAATCATCCCCCCCACTCCTTAATTTCCTCGGGAATTTTAAAAGTCCCCTTCCTGTTTGCTCAGTGACGCATGCAGTGGACTCAGCACATCTTTCAAGGTGACCATGCCTGCTCTACTCACCAGGTGATCCCCTGCTTGGAGCAATGCTGGGCTGCTGGACCTTATCAGCAGTTGGGAAGAGGTGGTTGTTCAGTGCCAGATGCGCTCCAGCCTTAGGAATTATGATACATATGAACAGATTTCATGATGCATGACAGAAAGAAATTTCAAAAAGAAATCTGATGAGGTTCAACAAGGACAAGTGCAGAGTTCTGCATTTAGGACGGACAAATCCCATTCACCGCTACAGACTAGGGACCGAGTGGCTAGGCAGCAGTTCTGGAGAAAAGGACTTAGAGGTTACAGTGGATGAGAAGCTGGATATGAGACAACAGTGTGCCATTGTTGCCAAGAAGGCTAAAGGCATTTTGGGCTGTATAAGTAGGAGCATTGTCAGCAGATCAAGGGAAGTGATCATTCCCCTCTATTTGGCACTGGTGATGCCTCATCTGGAGTACTGTGTCCAGTTTTGAGCCCCACTTCAAGAAGGATGAGGAAAATTGGAAAGAGTCCAGCAGAGGGCAACAAAAATGATTAGGGGGCTGGAGCACATGACTTATGAGGAGAGGCTGAGGGAACTGGGATTATTTAGTCTGCGGAAGAGAAGAATGAGGGGGGATTTGATAGCTGCTTTCAACTGCCTGAAAGGGGGTTCCAAAGAGGATGGATCTAGACTGTTCTTAGTGGTAGCAGTTCACAGAACAAAGAGTAATGGTCTCAAGTTGCAGTGGGGGAGGTTTAGGTTGGATATTAGGAAAATCTTTTTTAGTAGGAGGGTGGCAAAGCACTGGAATGGGTTACTAGGGAATCCAATGAAGTGGGTATTCATCCACAAAAGCTTATGTTCCAATATGTCTGTTAGTCTATAAGGTGCCACAGGACTCTTTGCCACTTTTACAGATCCAGACTAATACAGCTACCCCTCTGATACTAGAGAGGTGGTGGAATCTCCTCCCTTAGAGGTTTTGAAGGTCAGGCTTGACAAAGCCCAGGCTGGGATGATTTAGTTGGCAATTGGCCCTGCTTTGAGCAGGGGGTTGGACTAGATGACCTCCTAAGGTCCTTTCCAACCCTGATATTCTATGATTCTAAAGGGGCCATGACCGGAACACACTGCAGTGCACGGTCAAAGTGTAGGAACTGTGGAACGCCTACCACAAGGCATGGGACGCAAACTGCCGTTCCGGTGCTGCACCCACAAACTGCTGGTTCTACAAAGAGTTGGACGTGATATTCGGTGGTGACCCCACCTCCACTGAGAAGGCCACTGTGGATACTTGGGTGGCTCACATGCCAGTCGAGAGTGAACCAAGCCAGGAGGAGGAAGTCTGGATGAGGATGTGGAGCGGGAGGGGGACCCAGAGGCAGAGGACAATTTAGAGGTCAGAGAGGCATGCAGCCTGGAGCTCTTCTCTACCCCGGAGAAGCCTAGCCAGTCACAGTGAGCTTGGCGAAGCACAAACAGGAGAGGAGGCTCCTGATAAGTGGCTTTGATTTTGGGAATCACTTTGAAGTGAGTTTTTGGGGGCAGGAGGGTTGCAGAAATCAGGCTTCTATCTGTATGAGGCATGTACCACCACATGCCTACTCTGAGCGGCAGAACAGGCTGTTGATTCACTCTCTCACTTCATGGGAATCTGCCTCAGAGATCTCCATGAAACTCTCATGGAGATACTGGGCAATCTGATGCCACAGGTTCTTTTACAAAACTGCTTTGTTTCTTGCCCCATTAAGGGTAACTTTCCCTTGCCACTTTGCTGGCACTGGGGAGCGGGGGGAGGCATTGCTGCACACAGGTGAGCTGCATAAGGGCCAGGGCAGAAGCTGAAGTCTTGGAGAAGACCCCTCCCTTGATTCCCTGCTCACCCTCAGCCACGTGATATCTTCCATAATGAACACAGCCTGTGAAAAATGTGGGGACAATAATGATTATCAGGTCCCCCTCTACAGTGCTGGCTCTCTCCAAGAGCCATGTCTCCAGTGGACAATACGGTCCTGGAACACTGATTTCCCCTACCCCTGTGGTTACTCACCATTTGAGGGGTCCTGTGGCTCATATGTGCTTGCCTGGGGTCAGCCAGTTAGTGATAGGTATGTGAATAGTGGCTGTGTTTAAAATCACTGAATCAGTGGTCTCTGTGTTGCAAACAATACTGCTTCTGTAAAATATTGCATTTTGGCTTCACAGATATGGCCTTGGGAGCCAAGCCTCCCTCTTTGTTATCGCCCGCTGAACAGCTGCACAGAAATAGAAAGCGGCCATGAAGAACTAAAGAGGACTTTCTGTGTGAGGTCATGATGCACTCTGCGGCTGAAAAACAAGAATTGAAGGTGTGGCGGGACAAGGAGACTAGGAACTGAAAGGAGAATGTGGCGCACCAGAATAAAGCCATGGAGCAGCTCATAAACGTTATTGAGAATCAAGCAAACACTCTCCAGGTGCTACTAGCACTGCAAACCAAGCAACTCTGTGCCTGCCCTCCCCTGCAGCCACTGTCACAAAACTCTTTCCCGTGCACCCCCCAGACACCACCAACACACTATTATCAACCTCCTGGCTCCAGTGTGTACCTGCAACATTCCACTCCTGCCCCATCACACTCCAGTCTTGCGGACTCCCAGTACCCACTGCACTCAACACCCATCCCTCTATAGTTTAGCCCTGATGAAGTACGGTACCCACTGCATTGTACTCCAAAGGAGAAGGTTGGATATGATATCTGGACATATGCAAATCTTTAACTGTCCCACCTCCTCCTGGGATCGTCCCTTCCCTCAGTGCTGATGTGGGTTATTTTTGTTTGTTTGTTTGTTTTGTCTCTCTTCTCTGGTTGTTGTTTTTTAATAAAATAATTGTTTTGGTTTGAAAGCAATCTTTATTCCATTAATTGAATGCAAACACAGCCCTGCAAATCAACAGGCAATTTTCTTATACCTTCATAGTGCATCGTCTGCACCAATCACAATCACCTCCTAGCATTACAAGCACTGCACTCCTGAGCATAGCAACAAACATTAGTGGCTCTCAGCTTTAAATTGCTGCCTCAAGGCACCTTGATCCTTATGGCCCTGCACTGTTCCCCTGGAATAGTCCTGGTCTCTGGCTGTTCAAATCAGCCTCCAGGCACTGAGCCTGAGTGGTACAGCCCTGAGTGACACTTTCACCCTTAACTTCACAAATATTATGGAGTGTACAGCATACAGCTTTTAGCATAGGAATATTGTCATCAGCCAGGTCCAGCCTCCCATATAGGCAGCACCAACAGGCCTTTAAATGGCCAAAAGCACACTCAACAGTCATTCTGCACTTACTCAGCCTGTTGTTGAACCACTCCTTGCTGCTGTCAGGATTCCTTGTGTATGGCTTCATAAGCCACAGCATTAAGGGGTAGATGGGGTCTCCCAGGATCAGGCATTTCGACTTCCCCTACGGTGATCTTCTGCTCCAGGAAGAAAGTCCCTGCTTGCAGTTTCCTGAACAGCCCAGTGTTCCAAAAGATGCATGTGTCATGCACCTTCCCAGACTAGCCTGCGTTAATGTCTGTGAAATGCCCATGGTGATCCACAAGCACCTGGAGAACCATTGAAAAATACCTCTTCCGATTAATGTACTCAGTGGCTAGGTGGTCTAGTGCCAAAACTGGAATATGTGTGCCATCTATCACCCCTCCGCAGTTAGGGAAGCCCATTTGTGCAAAGCCATCCACAATGTTGTGCACATTGCCCAGAGTCACAGTCTTTCGGAGCAGGATGCATAAGAACATAAAAATGGCCATACCGGGTCAGACCAAAAGTCCATCTAGCCCAGTATCCTGTCTACCGACAGTGGCCAATGCCAGGTGCCCCAGAGGGAGTGAACCTAACAGGTAATGATCTAGTGATCTCTCTCCTGCCATCCATCTCCACCCTCTGACAAACAGAGGCTAGAGACACCATTCCTTACCCATCCTGGCTAATAGCCATTAACGGACTTAACCTCCATGAATTTATCCAATTTTCTTTTAAACCCTGTTATAGTCCTAGCCTTCACAATCTCCTCAGGCAATGCGTTCCACAGGTTGACTGTGCGCTGAGTGAAGAAGAACTTCCTTTTATTTGTTTTAAACCTGCCCCATTAATTTCATTTGGTGGCCCCAATTCTGATATTATGGGAACAAGTAAATAACTTTTCCTTATTCACTTTCTCCACTCATGATTTTATAGACCTCTATCATATCCCCCCTTAGTCTCCTCTTTTCCAAGCTGAAAAGTCCTAGCCTCTTCAATCTCTCCTCATTTGGGACCCGTTCCAAACCCCAATCATTTTAGTTGCCCTTTTCTGAACCTTTTCTAATGCCAGTATATTTTTTTGAAGATGAAGGGACCACATCTGTACACAGTATTCAAGATGTTGGTGTACCTTGGATTTATATAAGGGCAATAAGATATTTTCCGTCTTATTCTCTATCCCTTTTTTTAAATGATTCCTAACATCCCATTTACTTTTTGACTGCTGCTGCACATTGCGTGGACGTCTTCAGAGAACTATCCATGATGACTCCAAGATCTCTCTCCTGATTAGTTATAGCTAAATTAGCCTCCATCATATTGTATGTAGAGTTGGGGTTATTTTTTTCAATGTGCATTACTTCACATTTATCCATATTAAATTTCATTTGCCATTTTGTTGCCTAGTCACTTATTTTTGTGAAATCTTTTTGAAGTTCTTCACAGTCTGCTTTGGTCTTAACTATCTTGAGCAGTTTAGTATCATCTGCAATCTTTTCCCCCTTTCTCCAGATCATTTATGAATAAGTTGAATAGAATTGGTCCTAGGACTGACCCTTGGGGAACACTATAAATTACCCCTCTCCATTCTGAAAATTTACCAGTTATTCCTACCCTTTGTTCCCTGTCTTTTAATCAGTTCTCAGTCCATGAAAGGATCTTCCCTCTTATCCCATGATAACTTAATTTACTTATGAGCCTTTGGTGAGGGACCTTGTCAAAGGTTTCTGACCAGTTTGAATGATGCCTATTATATCAATATCCTCCTTTAACAGGAGGCACTCTAATTCATCCATCTTATTATTTAAACTTTAGCATTTGTTTTCAAGTACTTTAAAAACTTGTCACTGTTTATTTGTCTGCCCTTTTCTGATGCGTCAGATTCTTTATGTGAATGTTTCTCATCTGTTCCATCCCCTCCTCCTGACTAAAACCTAGGGAATCTCTGTCAATAGACTCCTCTAAGAGAAGCTTTCTGTCCAATCCATGTGCGCTCTGCAGCAATCGGTTTTCCCCCATCTCTTAGTTTAAAAACTGTTCTTTTTATTGTTAAGTGCCAGCAGTCTGGATTCACTTTGGTTTAGGTGGAGCCCATCCTTCCTGTATAGGCTCCCCCATCCCAAAAGTTTCCCCAGTTCCTAATAAATCTAAACCCCTCCTCTCTACACCATTGTCTCATCCATGCATTGAGACTCTGAAACTCTACCTGCCTACCTGGCCCTGCGTGTGGAACTGGAAGCATTTCTGAGAATGCCACCATAGAGGTCCTGGATTTAATTGCCCTGCACACTTCCATCAACACGAATCCAACAGTCGACTTTCCCAATCCGAATTGGCTAGCGACCGATTGGTAGCATTCTGGAGTAGCCAGCTTCCACAGTGCAATTGCCACGTGCTTCTCCAACAACAGGGCAGCTCTCATTCTCATGTCCTTGTGCCGCAGGGCTGGGTCAAGCTCATCAAACAGTCCCATGAATGTGGCTTTCCTCACTCAAAAGTTCTGCAGCCACTCTCGTCATCCCAGACATGTATGACGATGTGATCCCACCACTCAGTGCTTGTTTCCAGAGCCTAAAAATGGCATTCCACTGTGGTCAGCACCTCCGTGAATGCCACAAGCACTCTCCTGTCATAGCTATTACACGTGGCGAGATCAATGTTGCACTCTTCTTGCCTTTGTAGTTTACGGAATAACTCCACTGCTGCTTGTGACATGTTAGTCAGAGCAAGCAGTTTATCTATTCCTGCAGACCAAAGAGGCAGAGCAAACAGTACAGATGGTGCCAAATGTGGATGGAAGCACAGGAATTGCTGGGATGCAAAGCAATGCATCACGGGGCATTGGGACAGGACCCAGGATGCCCTGCGACCCCCTCCACCTTCTCACAAGTCTTAGCGGCAAAAGAGAAAGAAATGCACTGTGGGATAGCTGACCAGAGTGCACCACTCCAAATACTGCTGCCAAGTGCTGCAAGTGTGAACACGCTATTGCACAGGCAGCTGACAGTGTGAACACACACAACAGCGGTTTCCCTTCAGTGCTCTCTGAGCGGCGCTGTAACTGCTGGCACTGTAACTGACAGTGTAGACATACCCCTAGACTTGTGTGGAGAGTTGGATTAGATGATTCAGACCTAAAATATGTGGATCTGTGAGTCTAGGCTTTGAGAATGCTGAATTTTGTGGACATAAAGTTATGGGCACAGTGAGATCATGAACAGAACACAACTTGTTGAGATTCACATGTTGTTCTACACAGAAGGCTCCAAGACTGGCAAAGGGGAATGCATAAGGGAATGTTAACTAAGGGGGTTTGGGGGGGGCGGGGGGAGGAAAGCTATAGCATCAGTTTTGAGAGTGACAAGAAAAAAAGTGTGTAAAAGTACAGTGATGATTGATGGGGGGATATAGTTAGGATAGGAAGACACAAGGTGAGTTTAGAAGGTCTCTAATAATTAAGTATTTTGGATTCTACCTGTGTGCTGCTGTATGATCAAAATATGACCATTTATGATTTGCTAGAGATGATTATCCTGTTTAAATCCATGTATCATCACTGTGTCTGAGGTTATGAATATGAGCTATAGATCTGTATCCCAAATGTGTTTGTTCATGGGGTAACACCCACCAAGTAAAATCTACACTGAACCAGACAGCTTTGTGTTGATGGCCCATCAAAAGCAATTAACTCTCACAATGGGCTGCAGAAGAAATTCATTCCATCCAGATGGCTCTTCCTACAGACAGCTTAGCCAATGACTTCTCCTGTAAGGCAGCAAGCCACTTATGGGCATGTGACTTGTTCATGTGAACCTGGTCTCCATCTTTTGCCAGTTCTTTTCCACAAACTGTGCTGTGGACTTTGTTTGGGACAGTAAAATTCCAAATACATGGCTAAGAGCATAAAAGACCCTTGAAACATCTCCATGTTGCCTCTTTCCTGCTCTGATTCTCTGGACTGTGGATTTACAACTCAAAGTAGCCTATTTGAACTATGGACTGAGGACCTTCCAATCTTTTGGAAGTTACCAGAGACTTTACAAGCCAGCAGTGTGCACCATCCCTGCTACAAATCTAATATAAGAAAATTGCCATTATTGTATGTATATGATCTATTAACCACTTTAACTCTTATCCTTTTAATCTTATAAATAAACCTTTAGTTACTAAAGATTGTCAGGAGCGTAATTATTGGGTAGGATCTGAGTTATATATTGACCTAGCTGTGTATCTGATCTGTTGAGATCAGCAGAACCCTTTATTTGATTAAGTTGGTTTTCAATGACCACTCATCATAAAGTCTAACGTCTGGGTGGTGAAATAAGGTCTGGAATGCCTTAGGAGACTGCATTTTTGACTTTTTGTTAATCAGCGTGGTGAGACAGAAGTTTACTTTTGTTACCAGCTTGGTATATCCAATTTGGGGCGAGTGTGCCCTATTTCTCAGCAGTTTGTCCTGATTCTGGTATTCTCAGATGTGACTCACTGAGGCATGGTGACAACATGAGAAGTCAGTGATGCTTTGAACATATGAGATGAACATGCAAAGCTACAGTAACTGTATTCCATAGATAAAAGTGTAATGTATTAGTTCAATTTAGGTGGTAAAATAAGCAGTTGCCAAAACTGACTGCAAATTGTTTCTTCATAGCATTTATAATAAATTAAAGTATATTACAGTAAATTAAATGAGTACAGTGAATTTAAATGAGGAAAAACCCTATTTGCTATGTGGAGCTGAGATGGGCTGACAAGGCAATGCTCAAATCCACCTTCTCGATTAGGTTTAGGCTGAACTTTGAGGTTCAGGTTCAATGAAAAATTGGAATTTAGATCCTAATATTGTAGCCCAAATTATTAAAATCTCAAGAGCTGTCTGCCTTCTTGAATTGTGGAATTTTCACAAGAACAGTGGCTTGAACAGATTCTTACATCTTAAAACAAAATCTCATTAATATAACTGTTTGCACAGATTATGGATACAGTCAAATGGAGAAACAGGCCTTTTCCAGGTCAGGATACAAACCAAAATGAAAATTACAAGGGTAAAATATGGGGTATTGAATCAGAACTGCGCCCTGACATTTTAAGGGGTTTGGATATTGTGGTTATGTGTTTTCCAGGATTTGAAGGTAGTATTAGAGGTCTTATTAAACCCTTTTCCATCAATAAATGTAATCAGATGCAACATTTTTCAACCAGAATTTAGTTTTACAATCTAAAATAAAAATAAGAAAGTAATTTAACTTTAGGTAAGACAAATCTGGACAAAGTAATAGAAAATATATTGTAGGGAACAGCCAATCTTGGCTGGAAGATGGACTAGATGACCTAGCAGACCTTTTGCATTGTAACTACTATAATTTTATTACTTCATGGAACAAACTGTCATTTTTATTCATTGCAAAATCCAAAATAGTATCTTAATAACTCAATGAGTGATTATCATGAAAAAAGTGGAAATTCACATTGCAAATGGTTCCTTGTGCTCTATTCTGTAATTGAAAAAGCAATATCCAGAATAAATTTTAGGAGTGAATCAATATATTTTAATATCTAGCTTAACTAGTATATCGAAATACACATGTAGTAATATATGGCTCTGATTACACCGAAGCAAGTGTATAATAAGAAAAAACAGTAAATAATGCGGTCAAACAAATAATTCTGTCATCAAGTAGAGTCTCCTAATTTCTTGCAAAGAGAGGAAATGCAATATCATGATTCAGTTTATACTTAACATATAAAATACTTTTTCCTTCAAAATCTGAAAATCTTTTGCATTTTCCTTGTTATTCAAGCTGCCCAGCATGTTAGCTACTAAAAGCTAACATATGTGGTACACAGATTTCTCTGAGTTATCAGACAGCCTCAGGCAAGAAAAAAGAACCAGAACTAGAAAGCAAAGGGGGATACTGGCACAGAGAAAGGAGGAGGATGCTGGTGCACGTAGCAGTTCTGGCAAATCTGTCATCTGTAAAACCTGTTTAAAATGAATGAATTAAGCAAGGGGAAATGGCAAGTATTTTCCAGTGACATATCTCAAGATGACTGCTGAAACTGAATAAAAGCATTTTCAAATCATGGACTACCCCTTCTTCCCCCCTGCCCCGCCACACACACACCCTGTCCATAGCTCTATCTCAAAAGAAAAAAAAATAATTTTATCATCCTGTGACCAGAAGGAGCCTCTTTTACTTTTAATGGTTAATCTCATTGTCACGTTAAGGAAAAAAGAGAAACCTTATCACATTTAAAGGGGCATTGTAAATTCAGATTTAGGCAAAACACATTGGCCTGTTTTAATTGAAATCAATAGGAGTTTTGCAAATGATTTAAATGGGAATAGGGTTAAGATTTAAATTCTGTAAAATTAAGCCTGTACGAAAATTAAGAGACTGATCCTAACACCCTTACTAGTGCAAATAGTTATTGTACTTTGGTGGGATTACTCAGGAGAGTGTCACCTGATGGGGAAGGGTCTATGAACAATAAAAACCTTTCCATCATTGTTATTATTATTATTATTACAAACAATAGCAAATAAACATTTCCCTCAGTGTTTACAGTCCAAAATCTGAAACACTCTGAAAAAGGAATGAAAAATTGAAATTCACTAGAAACTGATTGTAAATAAAAGTGAGACTAACCTCTCTTTATTTCCATTGCCTTAGCTGAGAGAAATGCAGTGTAAACAAAGAAAACAAATTTGGAAATTTAAATTTGATTTTGACTTTAATAATCTATGATATTATAATTTATTTGCAACAGAGGCCAAGAATACTCTTTGAAAAAACAATATTTAAAAATAACAAACAAACAAACCTAACAGGTCCGACGTATTTAACAAAAAATGGCAGGTCTGAAGTATTTATGAGCATGTATGTTGCTAATCCTGCTAAGTGTTATTATATAGGTGGCACTGGTAGCCGAAAGTTAAGGTAGCCTACCACTTTCTGTTATAAGACCCTGTTTTCAGTTGCTTGTAACCAAGTCACACTGGACACTTAGTCCAGTGTCATACTGGACAAGTCATTTACACCAAACTTTTCACAGATGGCCACTAACTTTGTGTTCCTCATTTTCTGGGGGCCCAACATGAGACACTTGGGCCCTACCAGCAGGAAGCACTAATACAAAAGAAATATTTCAATTCCACTTCTAAAATATTTAGTCAGTTTCATAGACAAAAAGTGAATCTAATTAATAACTCCATCAAATAGGTTGATAAGACCAGCTTTGGAAAAAGCATACATCACCATGATCCAACAAATGTGACTTCTGCTTATAACAAATCTGGATAAACTAGTCAGTGGTTATCCCTTTGCATAATCCACCAGAACTTGATGTTAGTTGTTACATTTGAACTCCTCTCACTCTGACATATGCCTCTTGCTGGTTGCCAGACAACTGGCCTGGCTGCTAAAACTGAACATGGGCACCAACCTCAATCCCAGCAGTGCTTTAGAGCAGTGGTTCTCAAAGCTGGTCCGCCACTTGTTCAGAAAGCCCCTGGTGGGCTGGGCCGGTTTGTTTACCTGCTGCGTCCGCAGGTTCGGCCAATCACAGCTTCCACTGGCCGCAGTTCGCCACTCCAGGCCAATGGGGGCTGTGGGAAGCACCACGGGTCAAGGGATGTCCTGGCCGCCCTTCCCGCAGCCCCCATTGGCCTGGAGCGATGAACCATGGCTAGTGGGAGCCGCGATCGGCCGAACCTGCGGACTAGGCAGGTAAACAAACCAGTCCAGCCTGGCAGGGGCTTTCCCTGAATAAGCAGCGGACTGGCTTTGAGAACCACTGCTTTAGAATACCCAAAACCATATTAGGCAATTCACAAATTAGGGACATCAAATTCCCACTTAACTCAGTGGGAATTTGGATTGCCAAAGAAATGGATGATCTGATGTTAAGCTGCCATAGCCAGACACAAAGATGAGCTTGGAATCTGAGGCTGACATTTTAAAAATTGGAAATAAACTTTTAATATTAATGGTCCATTATAGTCTCTTCCTTTGAGAAAATGTGAAGGAGGGAGCACACCTGAAATGATGACTAAGGGCTCTCTCCCCCATCACCCATGCCTAAGAGACTTTTACAGCTTTCATAGTCCTGTGGAGGAGTGAGGGTAACAAGTACCAATAGAAGCATGGTTATAGTGCCATTTGAGATTATCTAGCTACAGACAATCCCAAATAATTTGTTGGACTTGTCATGCCAAAGTGTCCTGGCTTTCAGGTGGAGAAATAAAGATATAAAATAGCATTTGTATAATTTACAAACTCTCAAATTATTTTCTGTAACATATGTGGCAGGTGCGGAATACATGACTGAAATGTGGTGTAAAGGTTTTATCAACACTCTTTTGGGATGACCTTTGTGTCTTCACTATGTGCAAGCAAATAGTTATTTACTCTTTGCAGAGTAGCAGTCGTGTTAGTCTGTATTTGCAAAAAGAAAAGGAGTACTTGTGGCACCTTAGAGACTAACAAATTTATTTGAGGATTAGCTTTCATGAGCTACAGCTCACTTCATCAGATGCATTCAGTGGAAAATACAGACTACATTTATTGCTACATTTACACATTGGTTGGACTTTTCCAAATACAGTGTATTTTCCACCGTGTGCATCCGATGAAGTGAGCTGTAGCTCACCAAAGCTTATGCTCAAATAAATTTGTTAGTCTCTAAGGTGCCACAAGAACTCCTTTTCTATTTACTCTTTGTTTCTAATAGTGCCCACAAAATGCTGGACACTTCCCAATACAAAAGGCAACACAGTACCAACTGCTGTCTAAAAAGGGACAAAGCAAATAGACACAGAAATGAAGAGATGAGGGAGAATGAGCGTGGCAAACAAGCACGGAGCAATATTTGGCCATGATAATACATTGCTTTCATTGACAGTGTATTTTAAAGAGGTATTTTTAAAATTCACAATCAATTTGGAATTTTTAGATCTGGAGAGCAGACATGTGGATAAGTTACAGCTTTCATACAGTTGTCAGTGTTTCTGTCATTCCAGTTCTTTTGCATATGGAACTATAATCACAAAATTTAGATTCCATCCTCATTCTATAAGTGGATACTGTTAATAGTTTTATTAGGAGGAAAAAGTAATTCTATGGCATATTTCATGCTGAAAACTTAAACATTTATATGTAAATTGTTAGAAATGTTACCTTTATTGCTACATTTACACATTGGTTGGATTTCCACCATTTTTACCCTCTTCCTTTCAATGTGGCATGTCATTATGCCATAAGAAAAAATACCATAAAATTGTTGCAGTTTACACTAAGTCAAGTGGCTGCCTGATTCCTTTTCTGAAATATTGTATAGTAGTCAGGAAGAGTTCATCAGCACAAACCATCAGCTGTATTTCTATCATACCGACTAGGGCTACAGTAAAAGATTAAAGATGTGGAGGTTTATTTACCATTCTTCCTATAGGACACAAATAAGTGAGGATTTCACCTTCACATAGTTCTCATCAGTCTGAAAGATATTTTCAGTTTCTTCAACCTAAATCCAATTTTATAAAAAAGGAATGGTTTGGGGATTATTGGTGTCAAGCTAACAAGTCACTAATAACCGGCTTTTTGATATCTTGAAAGGAAAAGTGTGTTTCTGTATAAAAAATAACAATACTCTAACAGATTAAGGATAAGACTACATTACATGATGGTTACAAATAGATATTATTTTTCCAGTGCTTTCATCATACTTGATTTTCTTCTCTCCTGTACTTTTTAACACAGGTGACATGGGGTGGGAGTGGAAATCTTGTCTTAACATCATGGGCATGTATTTGAGCTATGTTTGTTAATGGTGGGCCCAATCCTGCATTCCCCATGAACCAAAACTACCATTGACTTTGAGAGGAGTTTTGATTGCATAAAGAGTGCTGGATAGGACTCTGAAGCTGTAAATGTAATTGCAGCTAAATCCCTCAATTCAACTGAATTTGACCCTCAAAATCTACTTTAAATGCTCACATTTCATTATAATGCTGTAACAAATCAGAACAGTGCTGTTTTGCAGAGGTTGCTAGAGTTTATTTGTGTAGATACAGAATTCATAACATAATTTCTTTTGGCTGACCTGGGTGGGGTAGATGTGACTCTCCCTATTTTCGTATCACATATTTAATTTTGCAACTAAAATGAAGATTTTCATGAAAAGTTTGCCTCCTGGAAAAAAAAATTACCCACAATGCACACCAGGCATTATGCATGGCAAAAAGGAAACCTGTAGAAGTGCAGTATCAGACAAACAGTAGTTCTCAGTCTACCTAATCATTAAGACTAATTCATTAGCTAACAATTTTCACCTGTGGCAATCCCTGGGCCTGCAGAGACTTCAGTTTCATGCTTCTGACTCACATAGCCTTTTTGTGGCTGTGTTACCAATGTAGTTAAGTGATTCACATTTGCCTAGGTTTCATATTTGAGCACTAAATATCATTTAAAGAAAAAACATTTTCCTTAATTATTTTGGGGAAATAAATATTGCTCTCTTGTTAGTATTTGCACCCAAACATACATCAAATGCAAATCTAAAACTATTTTAACGCTCCAGCAATGGTAAATTTAAATGATCAGACGGCACATTTTATTAAGCAATCTTTTTTTTTTAAATGAATCATCACACCTGTAGAACAGCAGGAAATACAATTAATAGGTGCCACATTTTAGAAATTGATTGTAAGAAGCAGAAAAGACAGACTAGGGTCATCTTTCAGTCTCGTTAGCATTAATAGCAAAACTCCCCTTCATTTCACTGGGATCAGGATTTGAGCCATTATAGAAAAGGGCTTAGCTTTGGTTATAGCTTTATTCCTAGCCCTAAAAAAGAAAAGGAGTACTTGTGGCACCTTAGAGACTAACAAATTTATTAGAGCATAAGCTTTCGTGAGCTACAGCTCACTTCATCAGATGCATGAAGTGAGCTGTAGCTCACGAAAGCTTATGCTCTAATAAATTTGTTAGTCTCTAAGGTGCCACAAGTACTCCTTTTCTTTTTGCGAATACAGACTAACACGGCTGCTACTCTGATTCCTAGCCCTATACAGCACTGCAATAGGAGCTCTGGATGCCACTGTTTCTGAGGGAAACAGGCACAATTGCACTTGGAGCCCCATGGAATACAGCAACATAACTACTCTACCCACCCCTTTTACAAGGTATGCCCTTTCCCATATGGGGATTCAGTTCTTCTGGCTGATGCAGAGACTGCATCTTTTGCACTTCCCTTTGAAGAGGTTAATACTGCCTTGAGCACTAATCCCTTTGCATACAACTGAGATCCTTACATTCGCTATCATCTTGTGAACCTGCTGGGCACAATCTAGCCCTAATTACTTGTCACCCACTTTACTTCTACACATTTAAAGAGTCATTGTTATGGATGACAGGAGAAGATTTTCTTTTAAATGGAAATTTTTGCTCCTAAATCCCTTAGGTATATGTAACAATCTCCTATCACACTCAAAATTAGCCTGCTGCATCCAAAAGTTAAATCTATTTCCTCAGTTCATCTAGAGTACTTTCCGCTTTCCCTATTCATGTAAATTAACAAATCTTTAAAAAAATGAAATACAGAGTTATGGAAACAAGACACCAAATCAGGGTCATATATGTTGTTATAGCCCTGGGCTACCACAGGAAAATAAAAAACCAGCAGCATAAAATCTATAGAAAGAGCCAGCTAGGTATTACAACAGTGTATTATTATCTTTCATCAGTTAATATGACTCTTATCCCATTTCAGCCTTGGGGTCCTATCAGCTTCAAGATACAGGAGAAGCCATCATCCACTTCCCTAAAGGTAGCCACTCCCCAACTTAAATCTGATTCTGTATCCCAAAAAAGAACAAGTCTAGACTTACCTTTTCCTGCCTGGGGCGTGTCTTTACTTAATAACTCAGAAATATCAACTCCACATCATAAACCTCAGCCTAAGCTTCCTCACTGAGCATGACTGTCTGTCTGTGGCAGAGTGCTGAGAACCAACAGCTGAACCAGCACTCTGGTCACTGTAAGTCCAATTTAGTTTCCCTGGAGAAGGACCTGATTGCTAGAAGCTGGGATTAATTACTAGATCAGTCTGAGCTGGGGGATCTAATGAGCTAGTTAATCCATTAACTGGAAGAGTAGAAAGGCACATAGGAAAGAAGAGCAAAGGGAGAATGAAAGAAAGAGGGAAGTAGGGTTAAGTAAAGGAAGATCTTTGCATGGACAGATCTCTTCCCTCATGTAAAAGGGAATGATGTTTGTATGTACACAAAGTTGTTGCATGGGCCTATCTATTGGTGGTGGTTGAGATAATACACAAACTACATATCAGTGTTTACAAACCACAGGTGTTAGAGCCATTTGTACAAGAAGATAAGAGTGCACTGTTTCACCCTGTCACACTGTCCCAAGGGCTTTCCTTGAGGACTTCATCTGTCTTAGTTCTCTCTTTCTAGAGAAAGATTCTGATCTCCCTTATATGCAAGATGGTTTAGCAAGCCACATCTGCCAAATAAGTCAGCAGAACTTCAGTAGTTTTATGCAAGGTGGATCATCAGAAGAGCCCAACCTCCCTGTCATGAGAGTGCTTGGCAGAAAACCATTGGGTTTATTCCTACATGACAACCAAAAATAAAGGCGGTATCCAGAGCCTTTTCAAGGAAGGGTCTATTGGTGAAGGAAGAGCTCATCTGAGGGGTAAACAACATGTCAAAATGGATTTGTTGTATGAACTTCTGCAAATCATAGAGTATCAGATTCATACAAGTAATAAATATTTTGCACAACTAAAGCTTAGCAATTCTCAACACAATATGTAAACAGAGAAAAGGAGATTCAGTTTGCAAACAGCTTCAGTGTTAAGATTTGGAGAGGGATGTTCATATTATCTCACAAATAGTCATGAAAGACCCATAACTTTAATTATTTAAAACAAGACTGAACTAAACACTTTCATATATACTGTTGAGAAAATTCTGCACTAATTGGGTGATGGGCCTGGATAATTTCATTGGTCTTTTCCATTTTTAATTCTTACAATCAAAGCTATACCCCACAATTTTTCTACTTTCTGATCTCGGGACTTCATCTGAGGAAAAGATCTCAGTTTATATTGTAACTAAAGCTGGGCAAACATAAAATAAAAAATCTCATCACTGAGGAAACTGATAAAAATTCCAAAATAGAACTGGTTGAAATTTCCTGGGTTTAATTTTTTTTAATGTTTTCTCATTGTTAACTATTTGATTTGGCAGAAAAAAACCCCTCAAAGTTTCACAAACACTTTCTCTGAAAATTTTCAGGCTTTTCAATAAGCTGCTCTATATTCTACTAGTGCTAAGCATGGAACATTATGGCTACCATGAACCCTTATATCTGTGTCTATTTTTTGTGTCCTGACCTGCTTGAAGGTATGGAAGTTAAAAGTGAAAGTCCCTTCCTTTCAAGTCCCCACCTCTGTAGAAACCAAATAAAAATAAACTGACTAGGGACTGGATGGCTAGGCAGCAGTTCTGCAGAAAAGGACCTAGGGGTTACAGTGTACAAGAAGCTGGATATGAGTCAACAGTATGCCATTGATGCCAAGAAGGCCAATGGCAGTTTGGGATGTATAAGTAGGGGCATTGCCAACAGATCGAGGGACGTGATTGTTCCCCTCTATTCGATATTGGTGAGGCCTCATCTGTGTCCAGTTTTGGGCCCCACACTACAAGAAGGATGTGGAAAAATTGGAAAGAGTCCAGCAGAGGGCAACAAAAATGATTAGGGCTGGAACACATGACTTATGAGGAGAGGCTGAGGGAACTTGTTTAGTCTGCGGAAGAGAAGAATGAGGGGGGATTTGATAGCTGCTTTCAACTACCTGAAAGGGGGTTCCAAAGAGGATGGATCTAGACTGTTCTCAGTGGTAGCGGATGACAGAACGAGGAGTAATAGTTTCAAGTTGCAGTGGGGGAGGTTTAGGTTGGATATTAGAAAAAACTTTTTTTACTAGGAGGGTGGTGAAACCCTGGAATGTGTTACCTAGAGAGGTGGTGGAATCACCTTCCTTAGAAGTTTTTAAGGTCAGGCCTGACAAAGCACTGGTGGGGATGCTTTAGTTGGAGGTTGGTCCTGCTTTGAGCAGAGGATTGGACTAGATATCCTCCTGAGGTCTCTTCCAACCCTGATATTCTATGATTCTATGAAGCTAGACAGCTGAATCAGCAAATGTGTATATTCTACTGAAAACAAGTTGGAATATTTTATTGTCTGGATACATTTATCATCCAAGCTGAGTACGCAGACAGGGAGCATATCGGTGTGATAAAGAACTGAAAATACTAAATAGGAATGGAGAAGGAAGGAAACATGCTGCATAGAGCTGTGCAAATTTTTGGTTATCAAACCATTCAGCTGAAGTTCATGGGAGCTGTCTTCTGAATCTGTTGTATGGACCTCTAGATACATGTGCAGTCTAAATGAAATCAGTGTGCGGACCTGCAGCTCTGAGGCCTAGATATCTAAAGTTGGTACACAAACTTAGAGGCAACTTTGGAAATTTGCCTTTAATTTATCTCTGCCATAGTTTCCCCACCTGTAAAATTGAGATAGTGCTTCCCAGGGTTTTGTGAGGTTTAACTAATCATATGTAAGGCATTTTAAGGTTTTTGGAGGGAAGGCACACATTTTTATGAATATATTTTAAACAAAGCAGATGTTCTCCTTTGAGGATCAGCAGTAAAGTGTAAAGTAGTCACCTTAAACAAGTGGTGCTGTAATCTCAACAGGAACAGTTATTGAAACAATTCTAAAGCACTGATGCTCTTCCTGGATCTAGTAAAAACTGCTATAAACTAACAACCAGTAAACATTCCTTTGAAAATGAGCATGACTAAACTATAGAGCTGTCTCTTGCTGTTCCATGAACTGCTTGCTCCAACATGGCTGACAAAAAAGACAAATAAAAAAATCAAAGAAATGAAACAGATTTACTGCCTTCATTAATTAGCAGCTGAACTATTTTCAGGAAGATAGAATCAATTGGGAGAACTGGTTAAAAAGAATCAATGATGTAACTTTTATAATAATTATGTATACCGGTTGTAACTCATTATCTATGCAAGCCTGACTTTTTTGTTCCCTTGACTGTCCCGTTTTACACTGCTTCTTTAAGGAAATGTTTTGGACTCTCAACAAATGTGTTATTAGCAATTGAAAGGTTTCAGAGTGGTAGCCGTGTTAGTCTCTATCAGCAGAAAGAATGAGGAGTACTTGTGGCACCTTAGAAACTAACAAATTTATTTGAGCATAAGCTTTCACGGGCTAAAGCCCACTTCGTCAGATACATCACATCATCAAGGAGAGGTACCCAACCTTCATTGATATCCTGGTGAGACCTGGATGACACACTGTCCATGTGCTTCCTCTTTGCCACCTTCCCACGCACTGGCAAGTGTCACATGCAGACCATCCAGCTGTGCCGCCGCCTCACTGTGGAGTTCCTACTACAGGGTCATGGCAACCTTCACGGAGTTCTACACCATGCTGCTGGGCTTTGTGAACTTCTGCCTCTACCAGTCCTTCAACCTGCACTACCTCCACAAGATTGAAGGCCAGGCTGAGGCAGAGCAGAAGCCGGAAGAGGGGGAGGCGTACACCATGGACTCAGAGAGCTACATGGAGAAGCTGTCAGCTCTGAGTGCCAGCCTAGCCTGAGTGGTAGTGCCAAAACCAGAGGACGAAGTGTGGGTGGATGAGCTCCCCATGGACGGGGAGAGCGCAGAGCAGGAGGTGGCGAGGAAGAAGGAGCAGGAGGCAGAAGAGAAGCAGAAGAAGCTGTTTGAGGGGTTGCAGTTCTTCCTGAACAGAGAGGTGCCTCGGAAGCCCATAGCCTTCATCATCCAGTGTTTTGGAAGCAAAGTGTCTTGGGACAAGTCCGTGTGCATCAGTGCCACCTATGATGTGAGCGACCCAACCATCACCCACCAGATTGTAGACTGGCCCAGCCTGGGAAAGCGGGCGATAGGCAGGTATTACCTCCAGCCGCAGTGGGTGTTCTACTTGGTCAATGCCAAGATGTGCCTCCCAGTGGCTGATTATTTCACCTCTCACCCTTCGTTTTGGAGAAGGATGGGGACTACATCCCACTGAGAAGCTGAAGCTGCTGGCCCTGCAGAGGGGTGAGAACCCAGCAGAAGAGAGCATAGAGGAGGATGAAGATGACAGTGATGAAGAAAATCATGATGATTATGAAGGCTCAGAAGGAGAAGAATACTCTGAAAAGGAAGATGAAGGGAAACTGAAAAAGCTGGAAGGGCGGCAATCCCAGGGAAGAAGGTGCCAGTGAAGGTGTCGGCGGGCACGGTGTGGCTGGAGGACAAGCAGCAAGCAATCCAGGAGGAGCAGTTCGAGGAGAAGCATCTCGCCTTCATGATGATGAAGAAGAGGGAGAAGTACCTCTATCAGAAAATCATGTTTGGGAAGAAGCGCAAAGTCTGAGAGGCGACCAGACTCGCTGAGAAGAGGAAAGCTCATGATGCTGCCACAAAATCAGAGAAGAAGAAAACCAAGAAGGTGTGACAGGAGTGACAGGGCTGTCAGGCTCTGCCCTCCCTCCAGGACTGGAGCTGCCCCTTGGCCCGGGAGACCTACTTACTAGGCTGTACCTCAGGCCTCCTCCAGGACAGGAATGGAAGTCTAAACAATCCACACTGAATGGAAGCCAATAGCATCTGGCCAGCCATGACTTTCAGCTCTGTCGATGCTCTTGGGACATCCCCAATTACTGCCTATCCCCTGTATTTAAAAACAAAACCAGCCTCTTCCCCCATCCTCCGGGACCCCATCCAAGGCTCCTCCATGGGGAGGCTCCGGGAGCATTCTTTGTCTGCTTCACTCACACCAATGCCAACATCCTCCCCATGGCTGCAGCAGATCATGGATGCAGCCAAAGGTCCCCAGAGAAGCCGAATGTTAAGTGTCAGCAGCTCTCCCTGGGTCAGGGGAGGGGGGCTGTGCCTGGTGCGGGCGAACATCTCGGGGCTCTTGGTTGTACAGAGCTAATGGTAAAAGCGGGGCCCAGGGTGAGCTGGCCCAGGCCCTGAGCTGGGGCTCCTCCAGCAGGCTGGGTGCCTTGGAGCTTGTGACAGTTGTTGCTCTCAGAGGGAGGGTCCCTTTGTTGTTTGCTTTGCAGGCTGGGGATCTGCATGGTCCCTTGCAGCCAGTGCAGGCAGGTTGTGGACCTCCGGGAAAAGCTTCCACTGCATGCATCTAATGAAGTGGGCTTTAGCCTACGAAAGCTTATGCTCAAATAAATTTGTTAGTCTCTAAGGTGCCAAAAGTACTCCTCATTCTTTCTAGCAATTGAAAGTAGCCCAAGTAATAAAATGAAATGAAATATAGAAAATAATTCAGAAGAAAGGAAAAGATTTGTAAACCTGTAAAAACTGGCATTTAGACAACAGTTATCACAGTTAGTGAAATAATATACTACATCTATATTTTTAAATACATTTGACTGGAGTTGATTGTTGCAGTTGAAGCATCTTCGTCTATAACTTTATAAAGTGACTCGTGATGTGGGGTATTACACTGAAACTGAAATTAATATTGTTTCTTGTAAGTAAAATATATAGGGGTTGAGTCTTCTTGCTATTATACAAGTTTTTCACTTGGGTAACTACAGGATATTACAGAGTGGAGAATCAGGTCCATAATCCACAGCATATACTATATATTACATCGTTAACATAATAGAGAAAGCAACTCTGTTTTACTTACTCTGTTAGCAGCACACTGACTTTCCTTTTTTTCATTCTTTTATTGTTGCTGCTATGGCCCTGATTCAGCAAGGTACTTAACTGTGCCAACCAGTAAAAATGGGAGTGCACTGAAATCAATAGACTATTCCTGTGCTTGCAGTTAGACATGTGCATGCATACCTTACTGAATTAGCACCATAGCAACTTCTCTATATTCAACTTTTTCAATATTTAAACAACTAGTCAGCTGAATCACTGTAAGGTCCTGATCCTTCAAACACTTATACATGTGAGTAGCTTTACTTATGTTAGTTGTCCCATTGAAGTCAATCAAGAGTCCAACACGATCTTTTATTGTGCCTGAACCTGCTCTATGTGCTATATTTGAAAAAGCAGATTATTAATGTGAGGTCTGAAGTGTGACAGCCACACTATTATTGAAATATTGCTTATTTTCTCATTTTTACCATATAATTATTAAATCAACTGGAATCGAAATATTGTATTTACATTTCTATGTATAGTATAGAGAGCAGTATAAACAAGTCATTGTCTTTATGAAATTTTAGTTTGTACTGGCTTCGCTAGTGCTTTTTATGTAGCCTGTTGTAAAACTAGGCAAATATCTAGATGAGTTAATGTATCTCCAAGAAGACCTCTGCGTACCCCCAGGAGAATTCATACTCCTGGTTGAGAACCATTGATGTAGGCAATATGGACTAACATCAAGATATGTGCAAGAATCATTAATGAATAACTGGAAAATAATGGCATAGCTGCTAACACAGGTAATGCAGCAAGACAGCTACCAAGTTATGCCTTGCAAACCCAATATATTGTTTAAATGATAATATGTACAGACACAGAAGTGTCTACACTTAGGTGACTACAGAATTAGATTGGTGCTTAGTTGGATTCCCAAAAGAATCAAGGCAACTAACTCTCCTTAAAATCAGGGTCCTAGATGCATTTGAAAATCCTGCTAGATGCCTGTGTGAAACTTTAGGAACCTAAGTACCATTCAAAAGCTAGCCTGTGGTGAAATTGAAAACTGGCTTTGCCTGGAGAACTCTGGAAAGGATGGAATTTAAACATCTTACTCCTGCCCATCCAATCTGCAGTAATGGTCACTGTGCTTTTGAATACTCTACATACCAGCCACTGACGCTCCTTCGCATGCTGGCTTAAGTCAAATTCAGCAAGGGGGCCTCTTCTCCAGAATACAGGCTTCCCTATACCATCCCTCCTATCAGGTAGGCTTGAATAATGAGGAACACTTGGCCAAACTGCTTATATTCTCTCCTATTTGCCTTCTTCATGGTATCCTGCACATAGCAAATTTGTCACCATACGCACAGTAGAAAACAGAAAGTATTTGGCATTGTTTAAAAGAAAGACACTTTTTTTCCCCTCAGCAGGTCATTATCAAAATGGAGGGGGGAAGAGAAGTCGTCCTCCTTTCCTCTCTCACCAAGCAAATGAAATGTACAATGCATCTGAGGGAAAAAACATATTTTAAAAAGTAACTCTAATTGGCATTGCTGGGCCACCTGCTGGCTTCAGCCGTCAGGCTGAAAAGTTTATAATACTAAACATATGGTAAGCTCATAAAAGAGACAGCAATCCAGTTTCCATCAGGAGAAAAACTACTATAACGTTGAATTATGGAACAAAATATTCAGGGGTAAATGTTTTAACTGACCTCAAACCATCCTCCAAAGTTATGCATGCCAATTTTGTTTATTAGTAAATATTTTCAACACATTAGTTTCCAGAACTCTGCACTGCAGTGCATTGTACAATACATCCCACATTGCAGCCAGTCAGCCAGCTCCTGTCCTGCTGCAACCTTCTGTGGTGGCATTCCACAAGGTGGAGACTGGTGTCTGATAGGGGCAGGAAGAGATGTTAATGCTGGGGCTGCCAGCCCCTGTCTCTCTCCATCTACTTCAGAGAAATGCCAGTGAGGGTAGCAACTGAGTTGACTAAGGGCCCCTGAGTTCCCAGCCAAGATGGCTCCCATTGTGCTACACACTCCCATACGAAGGTACAGTCCTTAGCCCCAAACAACTTACAGTTTTGTGCTCTGATCCTGCAAATACTTATGCACATGCTTAGCTTTACAACTATAAGTAGTCCCATTGATTTCAGTGGGGCTCCTCATGGTTAGGGAAGTTTGAAAATATTCTGGCAAAATTGTTTTTTAGTGGAAATTTTTTTTTGACAAAATGAACAGATCTGAATAAAATTTCATACCCAAATGTCAGACATCATGGAGTTTGCCATATACATCCCCTTTCTGTGGTTTCACTGGGTGGATGCACAAATAGGTTACTAATAACAATAATTTACTAATATGTGTACACAAAAATAAAACTTTTACCTTAGGGTTTTGTGAAGCTATTACAATGACTGAACAAAAGATCTCAAATGTTCAAGTTAGTTACCCACCTGCTGAAGTGAAGAAACAGATTGACAGAGCCAAAAGAGTACCCAGAAGTCACCTACTACAGGACAGGCCCAACAAAGAAAATAACAGAACGCCACTAGCCATCACCTTCAGCCCCCAACTAATGCATCTCCAATGCATCATCAAGGATCTACAACCTATCCTGAGGGATGACCCATCACTTTCACAGATCTTGGGAGACAGGTCAGTCCTTGCTTACAGACAGCCCCCCATCCTGAAGCAAATACTCACAGCAACCACACACCACACTACAAAAACACTAACCCAGGAACCTATCCTTGCAACAAAGCCCGTTGCCAACTGTGTCCACATATCTATTCAGGGGACACCATCATAGGGCCTAATCACATCAGCCACACTATCAGAGGCTCGTTCACCTGTGCATCTACCAATGTGATATATGCCATCATGTGCCAGCAATGCCTCTCTGCCATGTACATTGGCCAAACCGGACAGTCTCTACATAAAAGAATAAACGGACACAAATCAGACGTCAAGAATTGTAACATTCAAAAACCAGTCGGAGAACACTTCAATCTCTTTGGTCACTCGATTACAGACATAAAAGTGGCAATTCTTCAACAAAAAAACTTCAAAAACAGACTCCAACGAGAGACTTCTGAATTGGAATTAATTTGCAAACTGGATACAATTAACTTAGGCTTTGAATAAAGACTGGGAGTGGATGGGTCATTACACAAAGTAAAACTATTTCCCCTTGTTTATTCCCCCCCCCCCCCGTTCTTGTAAAGTGCTGGAAATGGCCCACCTTGATTATCACTACAAAAGTTTCCCCCCTCGCTTCCGCCCTCCTTCTCCCCCCCCCCACTCTCCTGCTGGTAATAGCTCATCTTTTCTGATCACTCTTGTTACAGTCTGTATGGTAACACTCATTGTTTCATGTTCTCTGCATGTATAAAATCTCTGCACTATATTTTCCACTGCATGTATCCGATGAAGTGAGCTGTAGCTCACGAAAGCTTATGCTCTAATAAATTTGTTAGTCTCTAAGGTGCCACAAGTACTCCTTTTCTTTTTCAAGTTAGTTATAAAATCTACTTTAAAATATTTTTTTTCTTGCTAATTTTAGGGTCACCAGCTCTGTTCACCCTTAGTGGATAATCAGTTGTTTGGTGATTGTGGAAATCTATTGAATGGCTTAACTGGGTAAAAGTTTCTTTAATAAAAAGCTTGGTCTGTGATAAAAAGTTAAAATCTGCCCAGCTATGTCACCCTGAGCAATGTAGTTAAGACAATCTAATCCTGTGTAGATAGTACTAGATCAACAGAATAATTCCTCTCAGGGAGGAGAATAATCCACGCCAACAGGAGAACCTTTCCTGTCAGTTTAGGTGAGATGTGGGCAAACTACAGCCTCCGGGCCACATCTGCCCCGCAGGATGGTCCTGCCCAGCCCTAACCCCCTGCAGCCTCACCTCGCCGCGTCGCCAGTGCTCTGGCCAGCTGCTCTTGCCAGGCAGCACGGCAGCATGGCTGGCTGTGGCTGGGCTGCAAACTGCTGCTGCTCTGAGCAGCAGGGTAAGGGGGTGGGGAATGGGGGATTGGATAAGGGACAGGGGATCCCAGGGGGCAGTCAGGGGACAGGGAGAGTTTGGATGGGGTGGAGATTTGGGGGAGGGGGGCAATCAGGGGACAGGGAGCGGTTGGATAGGCTTGGAAGTCCCAGGGGGGGAGGCCTGTCACGGCTGGGGGTGTGGATAGGGGTCGGGGCAGTCAGGGGACAGGGAGGGTTGGATAAGGGGTGGTGTCCCGGGAAGGGGCAATCAGGGGACAAGGAATAGGGTGAGTTGGATGGGTCGGGGGTTCTGAGGGGGACAGTCAGGGGGTGGAAAGTGGGAGGGGGCGGATGGGGGAGGAGGCCAGGCTGTTTGGAGAGGCACAGCCTTCCCTACCCGGCCCTCCATAGAGTTTTGCAACCCCGATGTAGCCCTCGGGCCAAAAAGTTTATCCACCTCTGGCGTAGGTAGTGTCTACACTGAAGCGCTATAGTGGCGTGGCTGCAGCTGTGCCACTGAGCATTTCAAGTGTAGACAAGTCCTCAGTCTTGTTAGTGTAGCCCAATGGCTCTAGCCTCCTCCCTGGTGCTTACTGCTTGGAGTGGCTTCTCACATGGATTGGGTCCTAGATTTCTTTTTAGTGACATCGGATGCTCCTCACTGTGCCTGATACAGAAGCGGTGTTGTCCCTTGGGAAAATGAATAATGCTACCACTGCTGGCAAGGTATATAAAATCCAGTAAACATAGAACAATAAAGCACATGAGCACAAATCCCCAACAAAGAAATTACACACCCAAAAATAACAGTATAATAAAAAGGGAATTTTTTGGAATCTGGAAAAATAGACTCTAGACAAGGAAAGGGTTAGGGTTAACTAATAAATACTAAAACGTCGTCAAATTCCCTGCCTCTCATATGCACAACTCTTCCCAATCCCCAAGTCCCTCCCTAGCACCTTTCCAGGCAGATGGCAAGCTCGGGATGAGTCTGGAGATGAGTGCCACAGCTCTGTGAACATTGGCTAGATTAAACAGAAAGGGTCCCCTGATTGTGTCTTCACTCCTGTGTGGGGCAGTGTCCTCTCCTAGCTCTCTAGTTGGGAGCTGCATGGGGTTCTTGGCAGCTGATGCCAGGTTGGATCTCTGCAGGGTGGAACTGCCTGACCCATGCACTAAATCCCTCAGCTGTTCACACACTCCGTTTATGGGGAGAAGAGTTAATCAGAGACTCCCTGAGAAGTGCTGCTTCTCCCTCAGACCAACTCAAAGCTGAAACTAGTCTCTTTCTCAGGCTGTTCTTTCCCACCAGCCTCAGCAGCCCTAGATTTCATGACACAGATCTCAAAACAATGTCCACAGGGTTCCTGGGAGGGAGGGGTGGGATCATTACGCTTACTGACATCAGCTAGAATTGGGACTCTTTGAAGCCCAGTTAAGACAGAAGGCTCCATCCCTGTGCCCCGACTGGTAGAATACTGGAGCTCCTGATTGGCCAGTTTCCCCTACTTAAAACAAGAAAGTGGAGAAGGAAGTTGTCCCTGTAACTGGGCTCCTGCTCTGCTTTGGATCGCCCACTGTTATCTGCTCCTGTTTCCTGGTATCTGACTATTGGCTCCTGATGTCAGCTCCTGGTTCTCAACCCTGCCTGGCATGGGACCTGGGCCCCCTGCCCTGTGCTACCCACTATACGCATCTGCCTAAATCCCAGCTCCTGACACTGGTTCACCAGTGGCCCAGTCAATTGCTTGACGCCCCCCTATTGGCCTCAGCAAGAGTTTCTAGTCCATTCTATTCCCACCCCTGACTTCAGGCATGGGAAATGGCATCAGAGAGGGCTTAGATAGCCATTACTGTTGTAGTCCATAGCATGGAAAGCCTAGAGACTCAGTGCAGACAGTTCCAGGAGCTGGCAAATTCCAAGTGTGGTTTCATCTTGTAGGTAGACTACATGATGAAACGTTTTTTTCTGTAGCAAACTTTTAATGTTGTAGTATAAATCTCAGGAGGCTCATGCTATCATCTAAAATAACCAATAATTTACCCACCTCCTGACATTTACTAGTTTGTAGAGTACTTTTTAAGGATGGGAGAACTCGATGGTGTATTTGATTTTACAGAACTTCTAGAATTTTATGTTTTTATTTTCTGTTTTGTAAAACTTGAATTTCATTAAATATTTCTCCTTTAATTTAAGACGCTCTTCTCAGTCCTAGAGAAATTTAACATCAGTAGTTCTAACTATGCAGAAGTGCTTTATAGATGGACACAATAATGAGTGTTGCTTAAAAATAATTCTTATCCTGCTTCTAGGGCTGCTGTGAGATAAAAAATAAATCATCCTTTGCTAGTCCCAAACAAAACTCAGACCTCAAATCATTTAAATTACTTTCTAACCTGAGAATCCACAATCTTTGAGTGGGTGCTAAATTCAGCAAAACTGGCCCATGCCCTTTTCCTGTCTCTTAAGGAAGAAAAAGTTTCCAGTAAACAGAAACTAGCCAAATCTATATTACATTGTAAACCAGGGAATAATGTGCTTGTTTTCAGCAGTACATACTGTGCAGTTGAGACTGAAAATGATTAAGTAGTGTTAGGTAGTACTGCCTACTTTTGCTTTACATGAATTTTACAGGAAAAAACCCAGTGCTTCAGGTTTGTCTCTTCTGCAAGTTATGCAGAGACTATATAATAGCAAATAATAACAAATACAATAATTAATAAACCATGTCCTTGACCCCTAGCTCCTTTAATTTAAAAATATAACAACACTGATGGGGTTGCTTCATATTTCCATATTATCTAGTCAACAATTTAATTATCTTCCATTGTCATGGCATCCAGTGGAAGTGGCAGGAGCTCAGCTGACTAACATGGTCCCTCTTAGTCCTCACTACACTGCTATTAGGCTTTAGTTCACAATCACGGATCATGGGACTGATTTAAGAACATTTTAAAGTTTATACTTTATTCAGTTTCAAAGAGAACTACCCCGTAAATCTGAATGGGAGAGAAGAAATGTTACTCAAGCTTTACTAATGTTACCCAAATCTATACTAGATTTTTAATTGAAGTTAATTAATTGCCAATTAACTTAAATTAACCAATACATTTGTACATGCTGGTCTACACACTCTGTGTACACTTGTTCCAGGACACAAACATTTGTGGAATGATTTCTTCTAGAGCTCAGCTGCTACACAGGGCTGCAAGGTCCTTGTGTCATAAAATAAGCCACAAACATTTGTGGAGTGTCCAGACTAGCACATACAGATGTGTTGGCTAACTCATATCAGTTGGGAATCAATTAACTTGAGTTAAAAACTCCCATGTAAACATTCCCTCAGATTGCAGTGGGGTATGGGGGATTAGACAGTGGGGAGGGGGGTTTGGAGGGTTAGACTCCTCTGTGGGTGCAGGGTGACAGGGCACAGGGAACCTCCCTACACAGCTTGCACCCCTGTGCAGATGCCAGGCACAATTCCAGGGGAGGAGATGCCTTGCCGGCAAGCAGACCTGGCACACAGAGGGAGCTGTGACACACACCAGAAGAGATATAACCAGCAGCTGTGTGGTCCCCAGCAATTTTGGAGAATTCTGAACCCACAAGAAGTCTTCCCCAAGTGGTGGTGGGATTCTGCATCACTGCTAATGACTGATGGCACCCAAATGAAACAACTCAGCCCTAGGACTGGAAACAACAGCCGTTGTATGCTTCCAGCACAATTAGATACTAGAGTACTCAAGGCAAAAATGGTGGGTGCTAAGAAACAGCAGAAAAAAACCACCTAAAATGTATTTAATCAAATAATGGTATATGGACTACAATAAGATATACACCAAAGGCCATTTGAGGATAATGGAATTCTCTAAGGAGCTCTTTGCAATTATATATCAAAAGAACATAAGAATGGCCATACTGGGTCAGACCAAAGGTCCATCTTAGCCCAGTATCCTGTTTTCTGACAGTGGCCAATGCCAGGTGCCCCAGAGGGAATGAACAGAACAGGTAATCATCAAGTGATCCATCCAATAACTAGTGGTATTTAGATATAAGACATATATGTAGTGAGAATATGGAAATATCATGATGGGTTAAAAATATTCAAGAATATGATTAGACTCAAGAAGGGTAATTTTGTTTTTAGAAAAGAATAAAATGTACAAGGAGAGAGGAGTCATAAATTATCCTAGCCCACATTTTTTTCAGTTACTCCAGTTGGAGAGTCGGACAGAGTATTAAATGTTACAACCTCCCTAGCCAAGCACCATCACCGCAAAGGCCTGCATAAAGGATTTTCAGGACAGTTCTTCCCTGCCTCTACATATACATGACTCTCTTAGGTTTGTTGATGTCCAAAATGTTCTAACTGCTTCCACTGAAAAGCTTCCCAATGTTTTTCAGAGCTATGAGTAAACCATATTTCCCACCTATTAAAAAAAGCATGATCTAATGCATATTTGTTCCAGTTGTCCTTCAAAGTTAGGGAGGAGTTCTCTCCCATGACTGGTCCTTATTTCACTGATTATATAATATTAATACACACTAATTAGGAAAAAAGAAAAGGAGTACTTGTGGCACCTTAGAGACTAACAAATTTATTAGAGCATGCTCTAATAAATTTGTTAGTCTCTAAGGTGCCACAAGTACTCCTTTTCTTTTTGCGAATACAGACTAACACGGCTGCTACTCTGAAACTAATTAGGAAAGTGGTTCAAAGGGAAAATATTTCCTTTGTTCACTTGCATTAATGAATGACTCAGCTGGACACAAATCCACAAAACCAGTGATCAACAGGCAGGAGAATTTGGGTTCAAATGGCAGTGTCCCATAGGGTGGATTAACTGCACAAAACCCCTTGTTAATAGGAGCTGTACCTCTAATCGACATACCTTTGAAAATGTACCTTGGTACATCCAGCAGATTAAGATTTCTTCTCATTTCAATGTTTTAAAGGAAGAACCCACAGGTATTTAAAAAAAAATCAGAGTTCTATTTCTGCACTAGTCAGATCTATTATATCTGGTGAAGATGGATGGATATGCCCTGCTTGGCAATTTGCTGCCATATTCCTAAAACACCATCTTCATGAGACACTACCATCTAGCATCCAACAGCAATTTATCTTCATTACATTAATGTCTAATGATATTCACTTCTGATTAAACCAAATGAAATAAAAGTTCTCACTCTTGTCCTACTTGGTTACTTTTTTGTGGGGAATTCAGTCTTTTCTTCTGCCTTTGGGGAGCAGAGGTGAGAAAAGGAGGAGTGGGAAGAGAAATGGAGGACAGAGACAAATTGTGACACTTTGAGAACGTGTTGTGTGAATTTGTAATTTGTACTAATATCCAACTGAGAATGATTTGATGCCATAAAATAACCTCTTTGCTCTTGAGAACTAAGGTTAATTGGTCCCACAGGTGAACTGCCATTTTATCTAGTAAATCATTTTCTCTGAAGTAGTCAATTCTGATTTTCTTTATGAAACTACATTTATATCTCTGTGTGTAAAGAAAAAAATGCTTGTATTAGTAAGCAAGTCTGCAAATACGAGACAATTTTCTAAATCATTCCTAAAAGAAGCTTATCAACAAGATCTCAAATTATATGTGCTCTAATTCATTTCCATAGATGAGCCTGAGATATTTATCGGGATGGTATATTGAGGAAGTATAGAATAAGTTAAGGCATTTTGAAAAGTTAGCATGCAAACCATGAAAACATATGTTCAGTTATCTTTTTCTTTGTTCATCTTAAATGAAAAATCTCATATTAAAAACATTGCCTGAATACAAAGGGCTAGATTCTGAATTTTACAGTCACAGGAATACTGTAGCACTAACCAGAGGCATGGGATGAGTGGGGAGACACAACAGTGGAAGCCCCAGGAAGAATATAGAGGCTCCAGGAGATTGCATACTGCGGCAGAAACAACAGCTGCTGCATGTGCTTATCCTGTTCATGGCTAGCTTTGCCGCCTGGTGCTTCCACCTCTTCTCACCCCTTTTCCGGTAATTAGCAGCAGCATGAGTTGAGAGCAGTGCCTGCATTCTGCAATCAGACTGTGGCTGACTTCTGTCAGGTAACATAAAGGGTGAAATCTTCTCTCTCACTCCAACCTGACAATGCCTCAGCCACTTTAGCAGCCATGAAAGCCTGCCACAGGGAGACCCAAAATATGTCCTGTTTTATTAGGGGAACAGGAAGCAAGAATTTAAAACTATAATGGTGCTGATTAGATACAATTTTGAATTCCTAAAGGCTGTGTTAATGTAAGGACTATGGTAGCAAAGTAGTGGAAACTAACCAGCCAATCCCATTTCCAACCAAATCCTGAGAAAGGATAATATTTCCATTGACAGTAAATATCTCTTCCCCACTCTTCAATGAACAGAGTACACAAATTGTCATATACAGAGTCATTATAACCAGTGGATCCATCTGAGTGTAACCTACAAAGAGGGTTATTTTTGCTTTGGGGCATAGCGGGAGTGAGGGACATGTCAGAGTCTAAAGATGTAAGTCCTGTGTAAAAAAAATGAACAACAAAACCACATTCCAGCCTAAAAGGAGAAGTGACAAAGATATAGATAATTGTAGCAAGGTCTGTACCTGAAAAAAATAGTCAGTCATCTTGCTAGGAACAGAAAGGGGGAAAATGCTCTTGGCCACAGTGACTACCTGAGCATCCAGCAGTAGCCTCAGGTTTAAAAAGATTCCTTCATTGTGAATCTAAGTCACAAGCATCCTCTCCATATCAGGGGTGATGATATGAAGTGTAATTCAAGGATTAGAATAAGGAGGCCTGGGAGCATGCCTCTCTCTAGTTTAGGTAAGCAATGTTCCTGCACAACTTCACCTCCTGCTTGGCTGCTACAGCTGTTTCAGTCTACATCAGGGATCAGAAACCTTTGGCACGTGGCCTGTCAGGGAAATCCGCTGGCAGTTTGTTTACCTGCAGCAGCCGCAGGTTCGGCTGATCGCGGCTCCCACTGGCCGCGGTTCACTGTCCCAGGCCAATGGGGGCTGCAGGAAACAGCATGGGCCAAGGGATGTGCTGGCCGCCACTTCCCGCAGCCCCCATTGGCCTGGAGTGGAGAACTGTGGCCAGAACTGTTGAAGTGGAGTGGAGAACTGTGGAAGCTGTGATTGGCCGAACCTGCGGATGCTTCAGGTAAACAAACCATCCCGGCCCGCCAGCAGCTTTCCCTGATGGGCTGCATGCCAAAGGTAGTCGATCCCTGGTCTACATTAACCTCTGGCTGGATACAAACTCTCACTGAATTAAATGAGCTTTGTATCAAGCCTATGAGCCTCACTTTTCCCCATCCTACCAGTATCATTTTAGGCTTCCCTGGATTGAGCCTCAGTCCATTAAGCCTTCAAACAGTCCCCAATCTGCTGGAGACATTAGGTCGTTCATTCCACTGTGAATCACATGCGATAGTGATGCACAGCTAGATATCATTATCTTACCAAAAAGATAATGCAGCCCATGTCATCTTACTAACATTCCCAATGGTCTCCCACTGCAAGTATATTGAGAACAAGAGGCAGTCAGAATGGAACAAAAGCATTAACAAGGTCTTCTCAGTGAGGTTGCCCTTACTCAAAGACAGAGAAAGGGAAAAACAGATATAGTTCATTTTCTGAACTCATTAAAAAGCCCTCTTTCCACAAGTTTAGCAAGCTAAGAAAATAATGACAGGCCAGTTTCTTTTTCTCTTTTGTGTGTAATCATAAATAAAGGAGAAGATAGACTATTATCAGATCAGCTAATAATCCATAAAAAGGATGTATCATAAGCAAGGCACAGCACTGAATTTAGGACTAGGTACAAACAAGTTGGATTAAGTGCCTATAAATAAGATAAGCTTTAAGAGC
The DNA here is from genome assembly GCF_009764565.3 of Dermochelys coriacea. NCBI lineage: Eukaryota > Metazoa > Chordata > Testudines > Dermochelyidae > Dermochelys > Dermochelys coriacea. The sequence goes on from NC_050068.2 coordinate 105,854,397, forward strand.
TGACTCCATTTATAGGAAAAAAGACAAGCTCTTTCATCTGGCCTGTGGGTACAAAAATTCACTGACTACTATATTCTTCATGTTTTGTTCACTAAATTATATCGACCACTAGAACTGGAAATCAAAATCCTGTTTCTCCCCTGCCATGCACGTGCATCATCATTTACTCCTGTGCAAAGAAAATCTAAACCACTACCAGATCAGAAAAGCAGCATGTAATATTCACTTTGCACTGGTGTAAGAGACTGCATAAGACCTTGAAATTCAAAATTTGCAAAAAACTATACAGTCACCCTATTGTAAGTTCCCAGTCAAAGTTCAGCAAGCAAACTAAAGATTAAAACACACACAACGTGTCTTCCTTCTTAACTTTCATTCCAAGAAGTGGATGGTAACTCTGGAGGCCACATAGGGTTCCTTGTATGATTAAACAAGAAAATGTATGTGAAAAGTCAGATTTGCTTAGGGAGCAAGAAAAGATTTAAAGGGGAAAAATAAGAAAAACTGCTGGAGGGTTGGAATTAGAGACTAAAAAGGAAACAGTGATGAACAATGTTCTATCTCCAGTTAAACAAAATCCAATCAAGCATTATTTTTAATCATTTATGCTATACAGGTTTTTAGAAAAGTAGCTAGAGAGATCTTCATTCTACTTTCTTTCTATTTAGGGATCTTCAGGTCATCCCAGAGTGATGAAGTACAGTATAATTCTTTTTCATCTCCATTTCCTGAGTATCAAAACTTCAAAAAGACTTTTCTTCACCGATCATATTTTTTTTCAAATACAGTGTATAAGTGAAATATCCATATTATTTTCAAATGTGTGTTACTATTATTTTCTTTGCCATTCATTATACTTTTGTTTTTAAGGATTATGTCACAATCCTTGTAGCCTTGCCTATCTACAGTTACCTGTTGACTGGCCTCATACTCTTATATCTATTACTTCTAGTGAGAAACAAATAGGGACAACAAAAAATTAGATCTTTGCGGGTCAAAATAATTAGTGACTTACAGCAGATTAATTCCTTTGATAGCTGGTCCCAATGAAATAAGAACTTGATATTTACTAATAATCAAGTATTATTCCATCAGCTCAAGTGGTAAGGGCTTGGGTTTTTGTATTTGAAGGTTCTGGGTTTATTCCCTATTAATAACCAAGGCCCGTATATGCACATATGTAGCCATCATTCCCCATAGACTGGCTAGCTGCTAGTGCCTCAGAGCCCTTCATAATACTTCATTTCAGTTCCCCTGTGACCATGGTCAGCAAAGGAATTCTTTGTCTGGCAGGCAACTGGTTCCATTTTTTAATTAGTTCCTTCCTTACAACTTTTTCTCAAGCCAAAAGGACAAAATCATACAGTACTCTCTGGAGGAAAAAATATTCAAAAAGAAGTAGCCAAAAAAGGAGGGGTTGGATTTACAGGCTGCATAGGAGACCTGATCAAAACCTGGTGGTTTGCCTTTGTATGGGTTTCACAGAACTTAACGAGTGGTTTCATTTACATGGTTCACTACAGCTCCAGTTTCCTTGGAATTTTAGTTTGACATAAACCCAAGAAATCCAAGTGAGGATTGGCATGGATCCTGTGGAACTAGGACAATGGGTAAAGTGAAAAGTATAACTGAGACAAAATGATGGAGTGAATCCAGGTGGAATCTATATGGTTTACCACTATCCTAGCTCAGAGATCCCTTGAATTTGCCTATGTTTAATTTACAGAGGAGATAAATAAGAGGATGAATGGGCCACAAAAATAGATTAGGTGCTCCTATTTACACACTCATAATGAACAAAGAGAGATCTAATAAAGTTAAAAAATAATAAATGTAAACTGATAAAAGTAAATATTTTCTTACACAACAGATAATTACTCTGTGGAACTCTATACCACACACTATTGTTGAGGCCAATTAGTAGTATTCAAAGAAAAAAATGATGTTTACATGGACAATGAAGACATCCACAGTTACTAGATAATACAAAGCATGTATAAGGTACACAATCAAATTTCATGGCATAAGTCACCGATGAATTATCTGAGGTTAGGAAGAAATTTCCTCTACAAGTAAATTGCACCTATAATGTCATTCCATTATTATCCATTATGGAGTATCTTACACCTTCTTCTGAAGTATTTGGTACTGGCAATCATCAGAAACAAAATACTGAATTAGATGAACCACTGGTCTTATGAGTGTGATGGGTTGGGTCACAGAAACCCCCTTGGGACTGCCACCTGATGTGCTGAGACTACCTCTAAGCCCATTTTCCCTGTTAGCTTGGGACTTCAGTACCCCATTTTGTTGAGCCAGGTACGCTAGCCTGCTGCAAACACAGACCCAGGTCTGAACCACGTCTCCCACAAGCTGCAGGCTTAACTGAAAACAGCTTGAGAAGTGCTCCTGTCTCCAACACCCAGATACCCTGTTCCCAATGGGGTCCAAACCCAAAATACATCCGTTTTACTCTATATAAAGCATATACATGGTAAACTCATAAATTGTTCACCCTCTATAACACTGATAGAGAGATATGCACAGCTGTTTGCTTCCCCAGGAATTAATTACTTGATCTGGGTTAATTAATAAGTAAAAAGTGATTTTATTAAATATAAAAAGTAGGTTTTAAGTGGTTCCAAGTAATAACAGACAGAACAAAGTTAATTACCAAGCAAAATAAAACAAAAACACACAAGTCTAAGCCTAATACTGTAGGAACCTAAATGCAGGTAAATTTCACCCTCCGAGGTGTTCCAATAAGCTTCTTTGACAGACTAGACTCCTTTCTAGTCTGGGTGCAGCAATCACTCACACCCATGTAGTTACTGTGCTTTGTTCCAGTTTCTTTCAGGCATTTCTTTGGGGTGGAGAGGCTATCTCTTTAGCCAGCTGAAGACAAAATGGAGGGGCTTTCAGGGCCTTTTATATTCTCTCTTGTACAGCATCATAGCCACAAGATGAGGTCTCTTGCCACCTGGGCAAGTCACAGGTCTATGAATAATTCAGCTTTTTGCAGGCTGATGCCATTGTTTACATGTTAGTTTGAATGTTCCCAAGAAAGCTCAGATGTGGATTGGCGTCTTCCAAAGTCCATTGTTAGTTAAGTACTCCCAATTACTTGAATAATCACTTCACACTAAGTTGACCAAATCTGTCTTATGTGCTTCCTACAGCAAACACTTTAAATACAAGCATAGAGTCAATGCTCATAACTTCAGATATAAAAATGATACATGCATACAAATAGGATGAATATATTCAGTAGATCATGACCTTTGCAAAGATGTGTTACATGGCATATCTACCATAACACATAGAATCATAGAATATCAGGGTTGGAAGGGACCCCAGAAGGTCATCTAGTCCAACCCCCTGCTCAAAGCAGGACCAAGTCCCAGTTAAATCATCCCAGCCAGGGCTTTGTCAAGCCTGACCTTAAAAACCTCTAAGGAAGGAGATTCTACCACCTCCCTAGGTAACGCATTCCAGTGTTTCACCACCCTCTTAGTGAAAAAGTTTTCATATTCCAGTTATGTCATATTTACACTCCTAAGCAGATTTCTATAAAGCATTATGGGGTGCAACATCACAATGAGGTATGGTAATTTTTATGTTCCTATGGATTGAAATTGTACCACAACCTCTCCATGCCTCTTCTATGAGGGTATATGACCTCAGTTTCTGATTTCCCATCCAGTCCCCAACTCCCACCTCTGTGCTCACCAATTCAGGTTTGGTTTTGGTTTGTAAAATTAAAAAGGGGGGCCATTTGTACTGCAATGGATAAAAATATCAAGCTTCATTTCCATACTGAAGACTTTTAAGCATGCTCTTGAAGCCCAGCTCCCAAGTATATCTTTTCAGTATGATAAGTGCACTTGAAAAGGAGAGAATTTTGTAATGTAAAATATATTCTCTTCATTTTAAGAAAAATATTGGGCCCCCAACACTTTACTTTAATATGCACAATGGTCATGGGGAGATCAGATACTTCAGAATAGACATCTGCTTTTCATTCCTTTTGAGATGCTTACCTGGTTCCAGTTCCAAAACTCTTTCTCTACAATAAATAGATTTAAAGTTTCTTTATGCTGCCAGATCTGCTTGTTTTATATTTGTTTACCATGGATTTGTACAGTTAGTGTTTACTGAAGGTAATGAAAACAAAATATCTCCCTACTAAAGTATGACATTGTATCTTGGACTCAGAACACAGGAAACTAATAAGTGAAGACAGTAAAGTCTTGCAAAATACAGACTGATTGCTTTATTTACACATTAAAAAGCAATCAGACAAAAAAAAAGATATTGAAGTACACCTTGTGCAAAATTTCTAGTTTTGATTATTTTGTGGGAAGAAAACAAATTGCTTTTCTTTGCTAGTTGAGGTTGATTTCTTAGAAGAGATACTTATTACCCTTTGATTTCTGATGACCACATTTGCTCATCCCTTTTAATGTTGGAACATCTTTAATGACTTTTTCCGGAGTTTAGACAGGGGAAAATGGATTTTTGCAGGTCTGTGTATTCCAACAGGTATTCAGAATTGATAAATTGATGTATTTTAATGTTTATTCTTGTCAGGTATTGTCATTTGGCACAAACATAATCTCGGGGTACTTCTTGTTCATTATTAAATGAAGGAAACTGAACTCAGTACATTTGTCCCAGAGTTAGCACAGACAGATGTTGCACATTGTATCCTGCAAATCAACAAAAATTCAGATTTAGAAATTTACAAACAAATTTTTTGTTCACCGAATCACAGTGAGTCCACACCAGGTGGAGTAAACTGCCTAAACTAACAAAGTTCTCAAAATTTGAGAACAATGCTATATTTTTAAAGGTTTCAGAGTAGCAACCGTGTTAGTCTGTATTCGCAAAAAGAAAAGGAGTACTTGTGGCACCTTAGAGACTAACAAATTTATTTGAGCATAAGCTTTCGTGAGCTACAGCTCACTTCATTGGATGCATTGTTCAAAGGAGTGTCTTGAAACCCAAATACAACACTGTACAAACTGATATCCCAGTACACTTGCATTAAGCTGAAAATGGCAGTATTTCTGTTTACTGAATGCCTGAAGGTAGGGAGTTGGCAGAACAGAAAAGAAAAGGTGCCCACAGAAAAGGCTGAAAAAAGGAATAGGAAGCAATCAGGGACGACTACACGAAGTTGCTTTATTTCACATCACACAGTGGGGAGAGCTGCACTCTCTGCTTCTCCATACTTCAGATTCTGCTCCCTGCTTCTTGTTTTCCTCTCACTCCTGAATGCCTGTTGGAGCATTCTTACCAACAAATGATGGTATGTCTACACAGGTGTAAAAAAAAAAACTGGCTAGCCCAGGTCAGCTGACTCAGGCTCTCAGGGCTTGGGCTTCAGGGCTGAAAAATTGTTGTGTAGATGTTTAGATTTGGGCTCAAGCCCAAACTTTGAGACCCTTCAAAGGTGGAGAGTCACAGAGCTCAGGTTCTAGCCCAAGCCTAAACATCTACACAGCAATTTTTAGCCCTGGAGCCCAAGCCACATAAGCCTGAGTCAGCAGACCTGGGTCCACTTCGGTCATGCTGTGGGACTCTTATCCCCATGTAGACGTACCCTGAGAGGCCTTCCATTTCCACACTTCTCTACCACTGTATTTGGCATTGGTGCAGCTGCTGCTGGGATACTGTGTCCACTTCTGGTGCCCACAATTCAAGAGAAGGTTAATGGGTAACTTGATCACAGTCTATAAGTACCAACATGGGGAGCAAATATTTAATAATGCATTCTTCAATCTAGCAGAGAAAGGTATAACATGATCCAATAATTGGTAATTTGTTCCAATGATTAATTACTTTCATCATTAATAATTTGCATCTTATTTCCAGTCTGACTTTATTTAGCTTCAACTTCCAACCATTGGATCTTATTATACCATTCTCTGCTAGAAAGAAGAGCCCGTTATTAAATATTTGTTTGCCCTGTAGGTATGTCTAAACTATAATCATGCTGCCTTACCCTTCTCTTTGTTCAGCTAAATAGATTGGGCTCCCTAAATCTATCATTACAAGGCATTTTTTTCTAATCCTTTAATCATTCTCATGGGTCTTTTCTGAACTTTTACAATTTACCAACATCCTTCTTGAACTGCGGACACCAGAAGTATACACAGTATTTCAGCAGCAGCTGCATCAATGTCAAATACAGAGGTAAAATAACCTCTCTACTCCTGTTCAAGGTTCCCCTGCTTACACATCCTAAGATCATATTAGCTCCTTTTATCACAGCGTCACACTGGGAGCTCATGTTAAGGTGCTATGCCCCACCCCCTGCCAAATCTTTTTCAGTCACTGCTTCCCAGGATAAAGTCCTCATCCTGTAATCATGGCCTACATTCTTTGTTCTTAGATATAAACATTTATATTTAGCCATATTACAACATATATTGTTTGCTTGCACCCAGTTTACCAAGCAATCCAGATCACTTTGAATCAGTGACCTGTCCTCTGGTTACCAGCCCTACAAATACATGTACTCTGAAAGTTCCATTCATCTTCAGTTTTACAGTCTTTTCATATGTGGCAATCAAAAACTTCTATACAATTCTTCATTTTTGTTTTGATACCCTTCAATCTGAGGCAGCATTTTCACTTTTAAATGTATACTATTTATTCTTGCATCTCTCCTGAAAAATGTTAAGGTTTAGCCCTGAAACCCATGCACAGATGCCTTTAACTAAAGAAAAGCAAGCAAGCTAAGGTTGTTGCACAGGTCAGCATGCTATATCAATCATTTTTACAGTTCTTTGAACATTCATTCTGTCTCTTAACAGATACCCAATGTACTAAAAACCATCACCATAAAACTCTACTTCTAAGACTACATGACTTTTTATACAGTACCTTTCACTCCTCTCCACAATGTTAGCCATTCATTATATAAACTAAAGCACAGTGAAACATTTAAAAAATGCTGCTAAAGTTCTGAACCAGGTATAAAGAGACAACTTTATATATGGTAGAGGTGCTGGAACAATTTTTATTGTGGGGGTGTTGATAACAGAAACCATGAAAACCATGTATTTGGTGTTATTGCTACTTCAGCCAGGGGGTGCGGCAGCACTCCAGCACTCCTAGTTCCAGCATTACTGATATACAGTATAAAGGAAGAAGCCCAATAGTTTATTTAATGCTAGATTGTAACTGGGACAACATGACCATGCATGAAGTAAGATTGAGTAAGAAACCACATTATAACCCTACTCAGATGTTGGGTTTTGGGAAAGTATCACTAATTTACCCTCTCCCCAAGCAAGTGTTCAGGGATAGGTTGGTTCCACCTCTCTAATTGTTGGCTAGAAAGACTGAGATATGGAATGTTGTAATTTATTGCTGGTATAGGGAACAAGGAGGAAACAGATAAGGAACTGTGATTCAGATGTGTCTCTCTAAGGCACAGTGCCTCTTGGGATTATTCCCAGGTTGATGAAGTTTTCATATAACCCCTTGTGTGTAAAGCAACAATATAGACCTTAATTTGCTTTAGTTAAGAAGCAGATTCAATATATGTCATAATATTTAGCTAGGGGTTAATCCCTAGTTTCAATTTTATTACAACATGAAGACCTAGTCTACACCAGGAATTTACATTGGTATGGCTGCATCTCAGGGGTATGAAAAAAATCACACACCCCTGAGAGATGAAGCTGTACTGACGTAACCCCTCAGTGTAGACAGTGCCAGGTTGATGGAAGAATTCTTCCATCAACCTAGTGACTCCCTGGTGGATTACCTACACTTATGGAAGAACTTCTCCCGTTGGTGTAAGTAGGGTCTACACTGCAGCTAAGCTGCTGTAGCGTTTCAAGTGTAGATATATCAAAGTTCCAATAGTACTTAGTTTTGTGCTAATAGTTAGGGCTTGAAAAGAAGAAAGTAGATAGATCAAACAATAAAGGGTAAATTCTCCTTTCTGATTTCAGTTGGTGTTTTTATCTCCCTAGATGTATCAACTGCTCATGGATCTAGATTTTGAAATTCTGTTTTTCCCATTCATGCTTTGATCTCTAGTCAGTATATGAATCAAATGCCTTGTATATAAGGAGAAAAGAATATCACAGCTCAGGTCCGCCAGGAGGATTTCCAAAAGGAAAAAATATATAACTATAGCAAGACATTTTTCTTTGATTTAGCTAAAAATTTGGAGTAATTTACTTACATTGTAGAACTAGATGTCTCCCAATGTAGGGAAACGGGAAGATCCATTCCCCAAGAACCTTATAAATTAATGAGTGACATGACACAACATGAGGAGTAACAAGACATTAGGATGAGGTAGGAAAGGAAGGACAAGGGCTATCAATAACAGTATACAATTGTTTAGTGAGAGAAGTACATAGCATGATGCATGAAGGACTTTTTAAAATTTTGTTGTCTCTTAGAAATAAAATAGAAGTGATAGTTGGCTATTTTCTTGTAGACTTGACAGAGGAAGTGGAATCTAAGGAGGCACTTTAAATAGGAAAGCATAGTCTCTGAAGCCTTTTCCATACCCTACACTGAGCAAAATACACTTTACCATAGAGACTAATGTGCATATAGAATTATGGTATTCCTGATTACAACAAAGTGTTTTTCTGAAATCAATTAAGATATTTTTTCAAATAAAATTAAAAAAAATACTACACTGGTTAGTACTCAGTTATCTATGTAGGAAAGATGTAATTTATGTGCTGAATTTTTCATTGAACTTTGTTTTAACCAGCCATTAGAAACTTACAGAGCTTAATAAAATGTTGCCTTGAAGTGGTAGATAAGGCTGAAAGATGATCAAGCCTCTTTTGCCACAATACCAGGAGTAAAATATCACCGGCAAGATGATCAGCACAATCAATCCCCCCAAATTATAGATCTTCAAGATCATGAATGATTAAGCAAAACGTGTAAGCAAACATGAATTAGGATGAAGGAAATTGATGACACATTCATGGCAATGGATTATATTGTTAACCCTTTATCCCCTGGCAATGTGGCAAATCCATGAATCCAAGGAAAAGAAACACCTAAGGAGCTTGCAAAGTGTGAAAGGAGAAACAACACAAGACCCATCAGTGTCTAGGGTTCTCAGATGTGCAGTGTACTTTGAGAAAATGGCTCACAGAGACATTAATCTTGGAAACCCGTATTGACATGGCCCATCACTATTGAGTTTGAGAACAGCTGAAGTCCCTATCGTAATCAGATTCCAACATGACCACATGAAACAAAGATTATTATGGGCCACTCATCGAAAAAAGAGAGAATGATTGAACAAAACAACAAAAAATTCACAATACTCCCTTCTTACTGAATTGTATGATAGGAGTGGTGTCTAAATTAAAACAATATGGTGAGATTTATAAAGAGGTACGTGATCAAGAAGTGAGATTTGCTCTGATGCACTCGGTGATTATCAAGGTCTTTGGAATTGAACAGCATACTCACCATCACTATCATGGAGGCCGCCGAGAGGCATCTACAAAAAAAAGAAGCAGAAAACAATGCAGGATAAGCCACCATCAGGACATGAACATCTTTTTATTTTGTTTGATATGCTGCTGGCAGAGTCCTTGTCCTAAGAGTTGGTCTCAGCATCCAGTGTAATCTTTTCTCAACACACAGTTTATGCTGGCTAAGGAAAGTTGTCTTCAAAGTATAGTTTTGCCAAGAGAATGTTTTCAAATTTGTGCACATTTTCTTCCTCATCATAGCCATGGCCTTGAATATGAATAGGCTCCAAGTATTCATTTATGTCTGCTTACTGATTATGTTGCCATACGTGATTGTATATTTTGGGGGAAAATAACAGTGCCAGAGATTAGTGTAGCTTTGCATTTATGCAACATGTATCAGGGCTATTCAAAATTTAGCAGCCACCTATTTGTTTAATATATCATTGTTGTACCTAATGGCAGAAATTAGATTTAGTTGTTGGCTGGTGAAGGAGTTAACCTTACTATTGAAAAACTGTCATTGCTGAAAAATTACAATGGTGTGTGGTCTTCTTAAAGAATAAGATTGAATCTCAAATGATGATGCAGAGATGGGTGGATTGGGTATAAGACTCATTTGAGATATAAATAAAATACAGCACACCATGATCACCAATAAAATGTTAACAATAATGACCACACGACTGTATCTGGTGTATCACAGTTATTTCATATTCTAAATATAGATGAATACTTTGGTATCACAGATACCATTGTGTGGTAACTGATGACAAATGGTAAGTTTTTAATGGTAACCACTGATAAACAGTGAAAATTCTTCATAGCTTTAAGTGCTAGACAAAGAAAAAGCTCTAGCTGAACCATTAATGCAACTAATAGGGGACTTCATAACAACAGATACTGTTAAAGACTGAAACTATATTTGTTACAAAGAAAAACTGATTTGCTCCAAAACTCTCTCACAGCTGATAGCGAAATGGGAATTCTGTTATGCTCGATGGTGTAATACTGAAAATCCCACTGAGTTGATATATACCTTGTTCTTTTCAAACATGAAACTACACCAGACTACACATGTACTAATAATAAACTCCTGCAATTCTCCATTCTAGCATCATTAAGGACAACTAGAGTGTCTCAGCATGCTCTGTTTCAGAGTAGCAGCCGTGTTAGTCTGTATTCGCAAAAAGAAAAGGAGTACTTGTGGCACCTTAGAGACTAACACATTTATTTGAGCATAAGCTTTTGTGAGCTACAAATCACTTCATTGGATGCATTCAGTGGAAAATACAGTGGGGAGATTGATATACAGAGAGAACATGAAACAATGGGTGTTACCATACACACTGTAACCAGAGTGATCACTTAAGATGAGCTATTACCTGGTAATCACCTTAAGTGATCACTCTGGTTACAGTGTGTATGTGCATTCATTCTCTATGACTTTGGAAAAGACAGGAAGGGATAGAGTATCTTATAAAGTCACAGCAAACATTTCTAATATTTTAAATGTGTAGATATGTCAACAGAGACAGATGGAGCAAACTGGACAGATGTTGCAGGGACATATGAGCTCTGATGCCACCTGCAGAAATGGCACACGGATCTTGCACACACCCATTTTCCGAGTAGGAGCTGCGTGCTCCATATTAGTTCATTCACATTAATGTCATTTCTGCAGTAACTCCACAAAGTTAAACTAGACGTATATACCAGTACTACAGATTAAAATCAGACACGTGGGAACTATCAGCATTATGATCCCCTGGAGAGAGCAACATGAGTCTGAAGGCATAATAGGTATTGTTGCTGGTATTGTTACGATCAGGCAGCCAATGAATAAAGCTGTTTCCCACCAGGACTCCGTACTTGTTTTTATATTACCTGTACATTATGATGACATGGGAAATGCAGGGGGGAGGGATAGCTCAGTGGTTTGAGCATTGGCCTGTTAAACCCAGGGGCCATTTGGGATCTGGGGCAAAAATTGGGGATTGGTCCTGCTTTGAACAGGGGGTTGGACTAGAAGACCTCCTGAGGTCCCTTCCAACCCTGATATTCTATGATTTTGTTGATGAGAGAGAGAAGCTTTATAGCTTACACAGAGCTCTTCTAATTAATTATAGCAGTGTAGTCATACTCTCTTAATGAATCCAGACATGAAGAAGAGCTCTGTGTGAGTGCACAAGCTTGTCTCTCTCACCAACAGAAGTTGGTCCAATAAAAGATATTACCTCACCCACCTTCTTGCTCCAATAATATAGTTATGTATTTTACTATGCCTACTCACCAAGCCAACATAAGGACCACTTCATGAAAGGAACAGAACTAACTCTACATGATTCACATAATTTTTTTTGTGCTTTAAGATAAAATATAAATAGCCACAAAGAAGACAATATATTTTAATGTTGAAATATGAATGAATGTTTGTCTGTGATAAAGGACAGCTGTGGCGTATTAGATTCAGCACAAAGCAGGGGGTCTGTTTCCTACTCCACTACTGACTTCCTGTTTGATGGTGGAAAAGTAATTTTAATCGGTCTGTGCCTGTTACACCCTCTGTGAGTAAAATGTGGCTAGTGACATTTACCCACCTTTATAAAGAGGTAAGAATGAAAAAAATACTGCAGAAATGGTAGACAATTCAATTATTATGAGAATAAACTGAATATTGCAATAAATAATTAAAAATCCACAAATATTCACTTGAATTTTGTTTCATCCATAGTCACGTTTCTTTTGTGTTCACTTTCCATTGATGATCATGGCATGCATTCTTGTAGAATGTAATTTCAAAGTTGCATACACGAGTATTCATGGCAACCAAATTTACATTTACAAATGTTGTGGTTTTTTGCTTGAACACTCACCCAGAAGAGTATACACAAAACAATACCATCCAGCTTATTTGACTATTGCTAAACATCCCCATTATCTAACTCAACACACTAAGTGAATTTACCCAGCAAAAGCTGAACAGGTGCATTCTTACCTGAGTCACCATAAATCCAGCTACCCTGGGTAACAATAGCAGCGAAGGCAGTGCAGTGCAGGTTTCAGTGTGGGCTAGTGAGTCAAGTACATACTGTGCTGTCTGTACAGCTATTGTTACCCATTCTAGCAAAATCAGGTAGGTTCATCCATGCACAGCTTTCGCTGGGTAGATGTACCTTTAAGTTTCCCTACATAAATAAAATAATTAGTTAATTAAGTGAAATAAGGAATAAATCCAAGGAAATCCTATTCTGCATGTAGATATTCCATGAGTAGAAAAAGTGGCTAAATTTGTCAGATCTGTTATGCATTGTGACTTATGATGAACACTAATTATTATTATTACCACCACTATTTTCATTGTTCCAATGCCACAATTTTGACTACTAGATGTCACGTCCGCATATTTTGTGGCACACTGATTAAAGAGATAATTAACTCCCTTTTCCTGAAAGAATCTTCCCTTTTATTCAGTTAAAAATAGTTACTTTAATCAAATCGTGTTAAAAGAAGCACTGTGACGACTGATGATATACTGTCAAAAAAGACAGACCAAACAAAAAAAATGATTTGCTTGAAGATCCCATCCTGCGTTGTGTAAAATGTTAAATAAGATTCTGAATTCAGTACTGAGTAGAGCTGGGCAACATTTTTTGAACAGAACTTTTTATGGACAAAAAAAAATGCACATTTGGGTCAACCAAAACATTTTGCGAATTCATGTCGAAGTCAGAGAATTGTTTCTGTTGAAATTAAAACAGAAAATGTTTTGGAACTGTCAAAATGAACCCCTTGGATATTATCAACATTAATATTTTGATTTCTCAAGATAGAGTGACCAGGAGATTTAAGCACCATTTACAAAATCAGAGGAGCAGATGGTAGTGATTCCCCCTTATACTCAGTAGCCCTGTGGTTAGAGTACTCACAAAGGGAGAGGGAGAACACAGTTTGGGTCCCTGCTCTAGAGTTTTTCCCATTATGATCTAAGGTGTAAATTTAAAAACAGATATTATTATACTGGTATAAACCCCTCCCCCACCCCATGTGCACAGCAATTTTGGTCTAATATAAGTATGACTGCACTGGGGAGTGAGGGGGAGGTTACAGTGGTATCATGATATAATTGGTAAATCTTTCCCATATAGACAAGGCTGGAACCTAGTGCATGCTGTAATAGACTGAGAATTTAGTGGTAATCAATTAAGTTCATAGCTAATGTTGGTCCAATAAAAAAAATAATCATAGCTATGGACTTGATTGTTGTTATTTATTGTTTACTTGATTGTTGTACCTCTGTGCTTTGACATAAGAAGGCCCTGGAAACTTGCAGCACAACAAGAAACACACATTGGTAAAGGATGATACAACAATAAATAAAATATGAATGTTGTTTTTAGTATGTACTTGTTTTTATAGTGCCAAAAGTGTAGTAAATGCTTAATGCACCGTTGCAACTGTATGGTAACAGAGTTACTGTGTGTGTGGGGGGGCACATCGGAGACCCCTTTTAGCACTAGTGCCACTTACTGTCTCCCGAGCGACCTCTCATGGTGAGGCCTTCCTCTTTGGCAATCCTGCCTTTATTTCTCCTTTAAGAATTCACTCAGTCTCCAGTGACCTTCTAAGCTCAAATCTTTTAATTCACTCTTCACCTGTTCTCTTCAGGCAGGCAACAGAGTTTGTCAAGAAGCAGAACACAGCTTTTCAGTTCATCTTCCCTTCTTTAACTCCCACTCCCAGGCTTTATCTTGCTTTATCTCCCAGGCTTTAACTTGCTCCCTATCGCTGCTTCTTCCATCAGCCCCAGTCTCCACAGTCTCCTGTTTCCTGAGCTTCGGCAGGACTTCCTGACTCTGGCAGTGTCTCTTTACCACAACTCTCCCCTCTTCATCTTCTTCAGTTTTGTGTCACAACAGACTTGCTTCCTGAGTCTATGACCACCATAGATTGTACTTTGTAACTATTTCATGACTTAACATCTCATGCCTTTCCTGGTATGCTTAAAGAATCGCAGAAGAAATTTTTTTATTGTGCTCCAGTTTCCTTGTATTTTTGATAGATGTTGCATGGAGAACTGTGTTACTTTAAAGCGTCTGAGTTTTCTATATAAACGCCTCCATTCATTGGTACAGTCTTTACAATCTCAAAGGGTATTATCTATCATTTCATGGACCTTATGTTACATATAATCCATCTTTGTGCATGTTAATTGGAAATAAATTGAATCCACAATCCCCTGTTAGAATTCTAAATAAAGCCACTTCACTCTTCCTCTCAGGGGGCTTGGATTATGTCAACATTTTCAACTATTGGGCATACATCTTGGACATTTTTCCCCTTTGATTCATTTACCCACAGTTCTTGCCATTCCTTCCTTAGCTCATTTTTGATTAGGTGTTTACATTCCATTTTGCTTAAGGGGTTTCCTAGGTCAACTTGTTCATGAGTGATAACACTTTTTGCCTGTTTGACTGCTGCTATGCTGTTATCCACACTATTACTACAGTTATATCCAATTGCACCAGTTCAGTTGTTAGCAGTAAAATTTCATTAAGAATATCATTTCTGCTGTCAGACATACCACTGTAAATTGCCTGCAGCCCTGATAAGGAGTGAGACGGATAGGCTACAGCAGCCGACCACACAACTAAGCTCCATTTAGTGCTAGCATAATCCCTGTTAGCTCAACCATAAAGACAGATACAAAGTTAGTTAGCCTTATGGCTTTCTTGAGTCCAAATGAGGGCACGTAGAAAGCTATTCTCACTCTTCCAGTTCCTACCTCTTTGGAGCTGTCTGTATATATTTGACAATAGAGTCCCCATTTATCACAAGTATATTGGTTTGCTGTATCTTATATATTTATCAATCTGCTTCTTTTATTTATTTCATTATATAATTCCATTTCTATCTCGGGGTGGGGGGGAGAAATGGTTTTCAGTGATGGAGTATTTTCCCACAGCTATAGATTTTGGTCTCCTTCAATAATTTATTTTCATTAAGATCCTTTCTCCACTTCTGTACCCTATTTACATGGGGAATTTGGATTTTTTATCCCATCCAGCCTCCACTTATTTCCCAACAATCATTATATACTAACTTTGTGTTTTGGGCTTCGATATTACCCTTTCAGTGCAAAGTACTAGGTCAGTCAAAGATCTTCATCTTAAGAGCGATAGGCATTTCACCAGTTGCTATTTGTAATACACACAAAGATGCTGCACTGAAGGCATCACATGTGATACGTAATGCCTGTGCTTGAATATAGTCTAGTTTTCTGAGATTTTTGTTGTTGCTGACCCAAAGGCCTGGATCCAGACTCAAGAATTGGTCTACTAGTGCTCTATATAGCAATACACTGGTTTCTTATCCATTCCCCAAGACCCCTCCTACCTCCCTGCAGCTTCTTGGTGCCTTTTATACTGGAATCACCTGATTCCTCTCAGGTGGGCACCAGGGCTTGTAACCAGGGCTGGCTTAGCTCCAGGATCTCCAGCCCACAGGCAAGCCACCCTGTTAAGCTTCTCAAAGTGTGTGGCTCCTCCTAGATGGGAAGGACCCCATTTCATGAAGAACCCCTCAGAAGAAGTTGAGGGTTGAGTGTGTTTCCTGCCTGGGGAAGGAAGTGAAAAAATGTTGGACCCCTGGAGCACCAGCACCAGGAGGGGAGCTGCCTCTGTGCTATCTTCCAATAACAAATACTTGTTCCGTTGTTTAACGAGTTCATACCAGTGTGATCATTCTGGGGAATCTGCCGGTTTGTGCTAACCTGCCAAAAAGGAGATGATGAGTAATGAAAGGAGAATCCCTGTGGTGATTATTTTATGACATGAAAACTGAAATGTTGTCTTTAGCTTGCAGAGCTTTTTTATTTAATATTTGTATTCCTGGCAGCATGCAGAGGCCCTGATCTAGACTAGAACCTTGCTCTCTAGGTCCTGTCCTAGCAGAGAGACAGGTAGGGTCCCTGTATGAACAGTCTCCTGTCTATAAAAGAGCTAATAACCTCCGAAAGTGAAAGTTATTGGTCCTAAACTATTCAACCCTTTTTAAACAATTCAGCTGCTGTATTTAACTACACAGTAGTAGCACATTTTCCTCCTGGAATGCTAGTAAATTCTAAGCTCTGCCTAGATACTTTGTGAATACACACGTTGGTTTTTATTGATTTTAAAATTGTGTGCTATTAATTTCATTGATTGCATCCTTCTTCCATTATGGGACAATGTAAAAATGAAAGGTCTTATCATATTTCATTAAGTAATTACCAGCCAGTTCTCAGCTGTTTAGTTTTTCTACTTCCTTAACTTCAAATAATAATGCCAAAAATTTGAAAAAAGTCAAAATATATTACTTGTATTTTTAAAGACAGCAATTCTATTTGATAAAGAATCAGATGACACACTGTGCTATTCTTTTGTATAGTAATGTGCTACTGGTCTCTGTAAAAATGGTAATTAGAAACAGTAATTTTGATGTTGCTAATTAGAGATATTAGGGGGAAAATTACAATGGTGAGGTGAGTAAAAGGGATTTGTGATTAACAGTGTGAGCCATCAGCCTGATAAACTATTAAATGATATATACAGAGCCCTCCTTTATCAGCTTTTTGCAAAGTCAGGAATGACTCTGTGCCAAAAAGCTATTAATTAAAGCATATATTGGATGGAAATTTGCTTGGGTCAATAGGGTGCCTTCTGTTAGAGATTTTATAAGGACAGGTTGTTGGCATGTGCAGCTCTCTCAGAGGACAATGAGATGCAACATGTTTTCTAATTTCTTTTTACAGAAACACCATGGTCAAACAGAAGAAAGTGCAAATTTTGGCTCAACTGTACCCCATATTATTGATAGTATACTCTACATTTGTCATGTTATCAAAGGCAATACACAAAGGAGAGACCAAGATGGGAAAGGCCGCTCAGTCTTTACATCTTATGTGTAGGAAATCCCCTTCTCCTAAAATAAAATAAAAACATCTGTTATGATTTAATGGCTGTAAAAAGAAGAGCTCTATAGAAATTGAATAGAGTTACTCCAAAACCCATAGATGGTTTTAATTTTTTCTATGTATCTAGGGTCATTATATTTAAAAAACAAAAAAGGGTCAGACCCTTAGGCACTGTGCAAGTTTACATGGAACACTAGAAAAAAAATGATTGGATGTTTATTTTTGTGCACAAATATGGGGAGCAAGATCAACATAGCACGATTAAGATACGATTCCTGAGCAGAAATCAAAGGAGAATGGGGAAAATGCCAATCACAGTTACATTGGGATAAATCGAAGTAACCCCAGTGAAGTGACATAAATGGAAATATTTCACATTTTCATGGGTGTAACTGGGACTGCAATCTGGTCTATACCAATATTTTCAAATGAAAAAAAGATTCTTTGGGTTAAGGCCCATAATTAAAAATTGATCAAATCTTTATGCAGGAGGTTCCAAGAACTGGTTTTATTTAAAACCTCGTCTTGGCACAAAATCTGAGAGAATTCAATTGCTCCACATGGAGCCACAGAGAGGCTAAAGACCATATACATAATTGTCATGACCTCAATTGAAGGAAAGCGAGCCACTGCTTTAAATCAGTAAATAAGACCTACATAATACATCAGCCAGCAGCAGATTCTTACCAGCCAGCTTTTATTGCTGCAGTAATTTCCAATATAGGTATTTTACAGATATCATTATTCATTGTATCAAAAACACATAATTAGCGCTGCCACATCTTGGTCCATTATATTTCAGCATACACTATATGTGATAATTTTCTGAACAAAAAAGGCTTAGGTCTCAAAGGGTAAATGCAGCTAAGAAAACTGATCTGGAAACAGCTAAGAAACCGGTCCTGATTTCTGTCCATTTTCTTGATTTGGTTTAAAGAGGAGGGTTTTATGTTTTAATACATTTTGCAAGAGAAAATGGAAATATCAAATCTGCATAACTGTTTTAACTACTTAAAAATTTAGGCATATTTTTACAGCAGTGTGGTTGTAAAGGCATCATCCAGGCCCCACTACTGCTGGGACAGGGATATATGCATTCACTGTTGGAGCTGCAGGCTCCCAGAGCCTTGGCTCTGTGGTGAAAATCTCCATGACCTTCTGCCCCAGGATGCTGCTCACAGGATGCTGCTCCTTAATGGAAGATGTTGTGGATTTCTTAAAGAGTCACTCCTGCTAGGAGAAAGAAAAGGAGTACTTGTGGCACCTTAGAGACTAACAAATTTATTAGAGCATAGGATATTCCATGGAGGGCTCCACAATAATTTGGATGACAGGTAGTATTACTTCATTCTATAAAGGTCAAACTATTTAAGTTATTAGTTTATATTCTTAAAGATCATTTTATCATCCAAGTGGTCAATAATTCTATTTTTAATGAAAAATTCAGAGCTAAACAGCCAGTAAATTCCATTTTACCTTTACCATTTTTACAGCATTCTCAGGGGGGAGACATTTATTAATTCTTATGATGTGTTGAGAACAAACAACACTATAGGATATTTTGCATACTGATAAAGATGGGAAAACAAATTTAGATAAAGTAACACCCTAAAGTTCCATCTAAAAGCCAAACTTGTTCTGTGATTTTAAAATGTGTGGGTTTTTTGTTTGTTTGTTTGTTTTTAAATAAAAGGTAGCCCTCATGATTTTATGGTGTTAGTGTGGATTTTAAGCAGAATGAAAGGTGAGTAAAATTTTTCAGACTAAACTATTTTTTTCTGTGAAAAATGCAGATTCAGGTTGACTGAAACATTTTTCACGTTGAATTCACTTAATTGTTTTGGCAAAAAGTAAGTCAAGATGTTTCATTTTGACATTTTGGAAACAAACTGTTTAGATTTTTTTAATTCAAAATGCCATTTTATAGGAATTTTTAAATTGATTCTGTAAATTGATTCTTTAAAACCCCCAAATGTAACAAAACATTTCACTCAACCACAAATGATTTTGGTTTTTAATTTTGTGTTTTGGTTTGACCCAAAATGAATTGTTTGGTTTTTATTCCCTTTTTTTTGGTTCAGCCAGCAAATTGAAAAACCTGTTTGCACAGCTATAATCAGAAGTATTAAGCACTTGAGAATAAGGCTGTTTTCATAATGTATATGGGTTCACTCACTATGAGTTATTCTTTAATTTGTAGAGGATCCTAAAACCTCTAGCCAGAAGAGAAACAATCACCATGTTTTGCTCAGTTTGAGGTTAAATCTATGCAAAGTCACCAGATGTCTCATGATTTCCACCCAAAACTATAAAGTGGTACTGGTTGGTTTGAATTTCATCCCAACGACATTCATGGAGGATAGATCAATCAATGACTATTAGCCAAGATGCTCAGGGAAGCAACCCCATGCTCTGGGTATCTCTAAAAATCCAACTGCCGGAAGCCGGGACCGGACAACAGGGTATGGATCATTCAAAATTGCCCTGTTCTGTTCATTCCCTCTGAAGCATCTGGCAATGGCCACTATCAGAAGACAGAATACTAAGCGAGATGGATAATTGGTCTGACCATGTATGGCTTTTCTTATGGTCTAAGTTAGCAAAACTTGGTGAACCTTAAATAACTGACCTAGTCCAAAATTTGCTTTTGTAACAAGTTCAAAAGTGAGTGTTGTTGCCTGTTTTTTGATTCAGGTATGAATGTTTTGCAAAGCTCTAACTGTGAAATCCTTCCTAAATAAAACCTCTTCTGGGAGGCAACATTTTGGAAAAATGTTACAATAACTATCCTGCAAACCAGTTTTTGGGGATTGGAACACATTACTTAGTGCTCATACAGGTAGCTATGAACCTGATCAAATAATATGGTGAGCATCTCCAACTCTTACAGATTTCATCCACATTCAGCGCTTTTTGGGATCAGGCCCTTAAAGGGACAGATATAAAAATATCTGTCCTACTTATGAAGATACATATAGTCCATTAATTTAAAGGAACAGCTTTGTAGAGATCCAAATAATCTTTTATGAGAATTATTTATTTTTAAAGTCACTCTTAGTACATAAATGATCACTGTTCATAGTCTATCCAGGGAAGAAAACCCCCCACTGACATCCTTTACAGATACATAGCTAGAAGATCTGAAAAAGAATTGGCACAATAATCTATTGTCAACACTTGCTGTAGCAGACTGAAAAATCAGAGGGAAAAGGAAAACAGAATCCTAGGCAGAAGACAGCAGCATGAATGTTCAAAACCACTTCATACTAGCAGCAAAATGAGGGGTAGAGAAAAGGGGAGGACACTCCAGTGAGTTAATTTCACATGGGAACAAGGTGCTAAAAGTGAAATGCTGGCTCACAATGGAGGCAAACCCACAGAACCAATGATGTTTTAAACTAAAACAAAACAATCTTATAGAGAACACAGTCAATACATTTGCAGTCAATTAAAAAGCAATTTTCTTTTTGGTTGTATGCAGTATACCTGGAATTCAGAATCTTTCCTAGCTGCCTTTCTCCACTGAATACGTCTGTGATAAACTGCAAGTGACAGGAGGCTAATGAGGATGGAAAGACATCTGTTGAAAATTTTGGCCAAGTGGCTGCAACTGTATTTACCAAACAAATGCAAAGAGAATAATCTACATGTGGTTGGCTTCTGAAAGATGAATTATCCTGACAGCATGGAAAAATGGGGGAATGAAGGATTCACCTGTCCCCTGCCATCTCAGCCCTCTTTTCTTCAGAGTGCATGGCTGGAGCTCCTCCCCAAGTTTCCACATTGCTTAAGCAACCTACTTAAACCAGGACTCAAGCGAGTGACTTTGAGTACCTTCCCAAGCCCGCAAACATGTATTGCAATAGATTTTCTCACATGATTATTTTCATTGAATTCTATAGATGAGTAAGGCCAAATAAAACTACTCCCAAATGTAAGTGTTTCCAGGATTGGACGCCAATTTACTAATGTAAAGGCAACATTGTTGGTTCTTCAGTTTTGGACCTCAGACTAGGCATATGGTTAAGGTTTCCAAGGTAATAACTTGGAAGCTGTGTTGACAGTCAGTGGACAAATAAACTTGAATAGTGAGCCAAGCAAGAGCACGGATCTTTTCAAGGACTGGATCAGCACAACTGTCCAAATATTTATTGTTTCTTTAATTGCAACCCAGGGAAAATATATTGAATGAAATATTGAAAATATTTGCTGTTTCAAAATGATTTTTTCTAGGGCTGTCTAGCAATTAGAAAAAGGAATCACAATTAATCACCCTGTTAATAGAATACCATTTATTTAAATATTTTGGATGTTTTCTATATTTTAATATATATTAATTTCAAATTACAACACAGAATATAAAGTGTACAGTGCTCACTTACAATTATTTCTGATTACAAATATTTGCACTGTAAAAACAAATTAGTATTTTTCAGTTCACCTAATAAAGTACTGTTGTGTAATCTCTTTATCATGAAAGTTGAATTTACAAATGTAGAATTATGTACAAAAAATCCTGAATTCAAAAAAGAAAACAATGTAAAACTTTAGTGCCTACAAGTCCAATCAGTCCTACTTCTTGTTCAGCTAATCGCTCAAACAAGTTTGTTTACACTTGCAGAAGATTTGCTGTATGCTCTGGTATATTGAAGTTTCAACTGCAACATACACAGCAGAAACTTTTCTTCTCTGAACTTTACTTATTTCACCTATGGGGATTATAATGTTTCAACAATGTAAATGGAAAGTGGTATATTCCCTTTTTCAAAACTCTAATCTTATTGCAACACTATTGCTGACTTAACAAATCGGACGTTTCTTTAGAACTAGAAGTTAGCAACATCAGGCACCAGTTTAATGACTGCTAAGACATTTCTGATTCTTTTTTGCTTTCATTACGAACCACTGTGTAAAAATAGAACTGATCCTGAGAGATGCTGAAGTCCCATTAAGTTCAACAGGAGTCAAGGGCATGAAAGCATCTCACAGTAAGCGCTCAGCACACCTTAGCATCAGGTCCTACTGTAAATGCAAACATGATTTGAGGCTCAGAATTTATCATCACCCGAATGCTGCACTATACCACTGATTTCACTGTATATCAATTACTTGCGAATCTTAAGAGCTACCATACTGAGAAGCTATGTGAAAAAATTCTCATGAGAAATATCCATATTTGTACAGAAACACTAGCATATGCAAGTACATAATGTATGTGCAGGTACCTCTTAAGATATGGTAGTTAAGATATCTGGATCCTGGCATCTTATATATACTTGCATATCTTATCAATTATCTTAAGATATGCAAGTATATATTGCTCAATTGTGCATTCCTTACTCAGGAAAAATACTCAGACTTTAGTCAATGGCAGATTGGCCTTAGTAGAACTGTGAGCTGATGGCCATACGTTTTAAGTTCCACCCCTAAATGCTATATACACTTTGTAGGATGTTATTCAGTGATTTGTATGTTGTGTTTACATTGCCAAAAACGCACAACACCAACGTATTCTAACCTGGACATGCTTTAATGCTCTCTCCCTTCCCTTTAGCAGATCCCCTCCTAATTAAACCCACCAAAATAAATAAATAAAATTGTGGCACTAACATGCCTCTTGTTGCTATCTCCTGGTTCACTCTGCTTCTGCATTCTTTACCCTCCCCCATCCTGTGTCTGTCTGGTCTGTTTAGATTGTAAATTCTTCAGGAAAAGGATCATCTTTTTGTTCTGTGTTTCCTACCACAATGGGGCCCTGGTCCATGATTGGGGATGCTAGGCACTACAGTAATACAAATAATAATAATGTGCTCTTCCCATAAGATGACCGCCATCTTGATCACTGATGTTCACAAAGGTTCAGTGCCAGATTCCCTCCTCCCATAGTAAAGCCTGTTGGAGGGGTCTGACAAGGAGGAAATCACCAATGTTTCCTTCATGGGAGTTTCCCCGCCATGGTGTTCCATGGGAAGAGTGGGTGAATAAAAACTAAAAGACAGTATTTCCAAACTGTCAGGACATTGTCTTTCTAATTTAGAAGTACTCCTTTGTATTGTCCCACTCTAAGTCACTGCATCCGTGTCAATCTTTTGCTATTGCTAACTAGATGATGTACAGTAAGCAAGATTACCTTTTGTGATCTAGGAAAGCTTTAGCTATTATTATATTATTTGTAAAACCATGATCTATTTAGTAAAATCAAAGCAGGTAGTAATGGGAAAGATCTGTTAAGTTATCTAGTACCTGTTTAGAGTTGCATAGTTTAGATACAGCATTTTTCATTTGCTTTGGGATGGTGTGTGAAAAACACAGTAGGGGTTTTCTCAATCAGGCACTAGGATATTATCCACATCTTCAAATATCTACCAGTTCTTGTGTATTCACTCTGGTCCCAGGTCAGAAAAAACACTTATGCGTATGCCCAAGTTATACATGTGTTTATATTCCACTATAGTCATTAGCACTTAAGCATGTGATTAATGTTAAAAATGTGTTTACACTATTCTTAATAGGGAAATATTTGCTCAATTGGGATCGGTCTCCATAAATTGTATAGTGGGCATGTGGTTCTATAGAATACGGTAGGGATGACTTCATAGCTCAGGAGTGGGTAGATTAAAGCAGACGGCACAGCCCTTGTCATTATGTATCATCTTTGTACACAAGTTGCCAAAAACAGTCAGTAGCATGGGCCACACAGAATAAGCTTAGGGAGAAATAAAGTATTTTTAAAAGGTTTGTCCAGAGGCATTTTGGCTTTGGAATGTTTACAATGATATTTTAGTTTTTATGCTTATGAATTATCCTATGATAGTAAATCGAGCTAGTTTGTAGTCAAGCTACATGCAAGTTACAGCTTTCAGAACATAGTGTCAGTAACTCAGGCTAAGGCTTGCATACTAATCACAAACTTCACTAGTCATTAGACTGAGAATCTGGATTAATAAAGGTTGCCATATTCAGCAAAAGCAATGATTGTCTGACTTTGTTATAATATGCATATTATATACAGTATATAGAATCACAAATCTGAAACAGCTCATGACAGGTTCAGACTGAGCCACTGAGTATTTGCCCAGTGGACTGTGCCCTAGGCTTGGCCACTGCCTATGCAGACAGGGCTTCAGTGAAGCAAGTGGTGAGAGCAGCATGCAATGCAGAAGGGAGAAAGCAGGAGAGGGGACTGACTGCCCATTTGACCGTTACCTTGTGACTCAAAGGAATGGGGTGACTCTGCAGCATGTCCAGTATAGTGCATGTTCCAGAATCAACCCTATGCATATCCTTCAAACCCACAGTGCTCCCAAATATAAAAATAATATAATAGCTCACTCAAAGTAGCCTCACTGCTCTTTACTCAGCTGGCTGCTCTGTTGGCTGTGCTACTGAAGGAGGTAAAGGCTGGATGGGGAGCTAGAGGAACAATCTCCACTCCTGTCAGGCCTAGAACAGGAAGAATGAGAAGAGAAGGGAAATGAAGAAATGTGAGGTGACGGAGTGTAAATGAATAAGGGAGTCACACTTAAGAGTTCCCCTTTAGCTTGAATGAGCATTTCTTCACCCATCACTTCTGAGCTGAGCCTGGTATTTGGGAGGATGCCAGTGAACAAGCTAATATGAGGAAGTTATTTTACACTATCTGAGTTGGACCAGGTCAATAGTACCTGTTTCAAAATGAGGTTAAGCAGATTAAAAGGGACAGTAATCAATAAAGACTAATTATATTTTTCCATTTTATTTATTACAAAACAGATGTCAAAGTGTCACTTACTCTCAAGCAATGGGAGCCTGTGTCATCCTTGGAACCTAAGTCCAGACCTTCTCCATGGTCATTAGCCATATCCCATGCACGTGAAAGGACTAACTGCAGCACACTTGGTGGAGAGCGATTTCTTGGTCCTCTTTCCTTTTTGACTGAGCACCCCAAGCTGGATAGACTGTAGACACCCTTTTTTCACAACCTCATTTCAAAGGTTGAAAGGAGGGTTACAGCATACATGAAGTTGCCAAACAATTGTAAAAACACAGAGGATGTAGTAAAACTTTTGTTTTTAAGAGTGGAGAGAGAAAAATCAGATTAGAACAAAAATAAAATAGCATGTTTAGGCTTAAGCTGCACCTAAGGTAGGTTTAGTATAGGGTCTGCCAATATTTGGGGCTGTGTCTTCTAGAGGCACCTATTATCCCTCACCCCATCCAGTTTTTCACACTTGCTATCTGGTCACCCTAACTGTATAGGTACCAGTTACAGAAATAAAGCAATACCTCTCATTTCTAGAGATTATACGTGGTCTCTTCAGCGTACCACTTTTTCCCTGAGCCTACGTGTAAGCAAAATGTCAGAAATGTGATCTCTACTCTTAGATGTCTTTTGTCATCTTCCCTCCCTTCTAGGATCCTTCTCCTTTGTAGCCTGAGACCCTTTTTCATGATTAAGTTGTGATAGAATTTGGTCTCATAATAAGCATCAAATAATGTCAAAGTTACATCCACAATTCACCAAGCTAGTTTGTTCGTTCAGATGTGCCCTCTAAGGAGAAGTCTGTCCTTTGTACAATAGCTACGGTCCCACACATAGTGACAAGATTTCAGTAGCTCTTCAGACAGACAATCTGTTCATGACAAATGGCTGCAGAAGATGTGGGAACTAGATGGGAAGTTAGTTCTGAAACAGTCATAAGTGGAGGGTGAGAGAGAGCTCGTCATAAATTCTTGGTCCATGAAGAGAAGCTATACAGGAAGAGTCATTAGCTGAGGGGAAAGATCTACAGACTTTTTCTGGTATGGGAATGATGTGCTATACTATATTATATTGAGGGGCTTCCCTAAAAATGTTCCTTCTTAGCCTTTGATAAATCCAATGCTCAAGGGATGTGTGTGATGCAAGACAGCAGGGCATGAGGCTTGAGAAGCTGTGTGTTTTCCCTTTTCAACAGAAAATGCTTCTGAATATATAAGCAAAGAGATAGGCAGAACCATCAGGCATTACAAACATTTTAAGATATATTTTGCTGGCCATATTTACATTTTGTTCCTATAAACTCTGTGTATAGGGATACTGATATTGATGTACTGACTATGTGTATGTGGAAGGCAGGGTGGATGAACTGGTGTGAAAGCCCTGTAGGGACTCAAGGGGTAGAGGTTCTTCCTTAAGAAACGCTGTGAAAATAACTGCCATTGGGTGCAATGAGGTTCATTCCTCATTCAAACATTTGCTCTAGAGAAATAGTACTTCTCTAAGCCCAAGAAGATGTTTTAGCAGTTTCCTGAGAAAAATGGTGAGCTACATCAGTGGAAGGGAAATCATCCTAACCCAGTTTAATGCACGATTTTTACAATGGGATCTTAAAAGCCTCCTAGAACTCCTTCCAGCACATCAGGATGGTGGGGAGGAAGCTAAACCTAATTAAGGCATTGTGTGGGAAGTATGGCAGCAGAGAGGGCGAAGCACAGTTTGCCTGTCTCCTCCGCATGCCCAAATACTAGTTAGCACATACATATATTAGAATGTCATGAGAGTCAGCTGAAATTAATGAGTAGGAGTTGGTTTTCTAGAAGACAAAGTAGCAAGGGAATGCCAATAGATACCTCTTTCAAAACAATGCATTTGCCCATTGAATGCAAGACCTTAGGTGATGTTATTTGCTCTGTCTAGTAAGCACTAACACAAGGTGTGAAACTGCAAACCCAATCTAGACATCCAATCTGGTTTAAATGAAGTCCACTGTCTATAAACACAGAGATGCAGAATGAAATAATTGGCCTGGATACAATTCAAATCTATACTAAAAAATAATCAGAAATTGATGGTATATGTTGCAAGATCATCTGTCAGGAAAAAAAAGTTATTTATGTTTTCCATTCCAATTAAAAAAAATGAGATCAGGAGTTTTTTCATAACCAGTGATGAGCATTAATTTTTTCTACATGTATTATAGCATTCAATGGTACAAAAATAGTTTGTCTTACTAGTGTGTATATAATCTTTAATGCAGCAACAGCCAAATCTAATGCTTAATGCTGGAGCACTTAAAGATGCAGAACAACTTCACTCTGAAGGAAAAATGAGGTCATGACTAACTTGTTTTCACAGACGCATAGTTGTCACAGACTTTGAAATACGCAGTTTTTTGTTGTGCTTAATGGAAATGTCTACTGCTTGAAAATGAGCCCAGTGCAATTTATGAATTGCCTTCCATGTTTTGTTCAGATAGGTTCATATTTATGGATAATGATATACCAGTATTCACATATGTATTTGAATATGCTGCAGTATTTCTATACAAATATGGATACTTCTAATGATAATTTTCACACAGTTTATCAGTGTGGTAGTTCTTAAGAAATTAGAGTAATTGAAATACAATCAAGTCAGTGAAAAGGTTTTACTATTGCTTTGAACAGTGGACTAAAAGTTCCTTTTTAATGAAGCAAATGTTTCAGGTTTAATGGCCATGGAGGGTAGGGCAAATTCTCCCTTAACTATATCACTGCATTTAATCCAGTTAAAGCCTAAGAAGTCAAGGTCCTTCATTTGTTCATAATGATCTTTTGTGTAGTTGAGAAGAGATAATCAATACATCCTTTGAATAAGCCTCCTTTCATTGTAAGAGTATTGATTTACATTGGCAATATCAATGGAGACATTGGTTCTTCCTTTAATTCTTGCCTGACATTTTAATAAATTAAAGGTGTCTTAAACAAGACCAAATCTGCAGCAAAGATATCTTAAAGGGGCCAATCCTACCTTTAGTGTACATCTCTCATGCATCTGAAAGAGTTGCAGGAACAAGGGAGAAGAAAATTTACACAATGTGAGGTCTAGGGGCTGGTCAAAGGCCCATTAACTTCAGCGGGCTTTGGAAAAAGGCCTGTATTGCATCAGTACAACAGTAGCCTCTGCAGGTGGTGCACTCCCATTTCCAGGATGTTTATGGTGATGGATCCATTATTCCCATCTTGCTACTACTACAGGCCCCAACAGTCCTATTCCATCCAACTCTCCTCTCCCTGCCCCACACATATACACACCAAAAAATGCATGCTGCAAGTCATGGAATCTCCATGGTTCTGTGTTGCACAGCACTCAGATGAAGCTCTCCAAATCACAGCCCTTGCCAATATTAGGAAGTATATCATATCCATTGTATTGGGAGGACGACGACGACCAGGAGCTGGAGTTAGGTGGATAGGTTGGTCTGCATTCAGTACAGCCTCACTGTTTGTTTATGGATTGCACCTGTTGTGTTTATTGTGTTCCAGACTGTAAAAAACAACAAGAAAGTCAATCATCAGGCGTACCTGAGGTTTTCTGAAGTAGTTCTTCTCTTATTCCACAAAATGAAGACATGTTCTAAGTAGACAATTATAGATTTAATAGGGTTTTAAATATGTTTATAGGAGAGCTATAATCTAGGGCAACCCCTACCTGTCGAGATGAAAATTCACTGCGCTCTAGCAGACATCTATATATCCCCATAATAAAAGACATTGTGGTGGTTGGTGCATATACAATTCTTTTCTAGCTTTATCACTATTTTCAAGAGAAGTTGTGACTATATATAAGTGCACAAGCGGATAAACTTAAACAGCTTGTACTTCACAAAATGACATTGTGAGTTTGCAGATGGGCAACAGGGTGGCAAGGGAAAAGTTTTTTTTTAAATGTACAGCTCTTTATATTGATAGAGGGCACTGGGAAACTGCAGTTTCCAAATGAACTAGCTGGGAATGATGGAGTGAGGCTGTTTGAAAACAACTGTCAGTGCGACTAAGTGCCAACTACCCTCATAACAGCGGTCACGTTCAACATATTAGCCTCAGCAGCAACGTATCTGCCTAACTTGTGGCAGTAATGCAAAGAACCCACAGGCTTGTATCCTGTAAGTCATTGGCTTCAGCAGTTAGCATGGGGGTTGGGGCCTATGAACTTTGGCATAGATAAATTTAGGTAACTCATAAGTTTTGAGGAACTGGAAGGAGAGCGATGGGAGGGGGGGATTTTGTACATGACAACAGGATTCTGAAAGGTTTTGGATGGAACATCCAACCGGAAGAGTGCCATGGTAATGAATTGACATGTGTGATAATGGGATGAAATCATAAATACACTAACCTATAGAAGGACACCTTAACATTGGTAAGAGAAGGAAATACATATAAGGAAGAGGGAAAAAACTATTGAATATGCATTAGACATGGTAACATCAGCATAACATTATAAAAGTGGCATCCCAACCTGGGGCAGTAGGGGAGAGAGAGCTGTAACCTTTGGGCAGGGGTTGGGGTGGGGCAGAATGATGGCCACTGGAGAAGATGAGGAAGGTGATGGTTCTGAGGAAGATAATGGCTAACATTTCAAGTTCTTCTGCAAGGGATGGTATGGATGTTCAGTATGGATGTTCAGATGTACTTTCTGAATTATCTCTATCTCCCTTACTGAGTTAGAGTGTGTGTGATTTTGCTAAATGTATTAATAAATTTGTAAATATAGAAGAGTTCCTATAGTGTGAGTGTTGCACCTGTGCCCATCGGGGTTCCCAATTATATAATAATTTTAATACTGGGCCTGATCTTGGGACAAGAACCTGCCATCCATCAAAGTGATAACTGGGAATATTTATTCATGATCTATAGATCAAGCTACAATACAAGTCCCAGTTTAGACTCTACAGCTACAAATGGCATAAGCCATAAAAGCTAAGGCCATAGTTAGGCTTGACAATTAGGCTCCTATCTCCAGATTAAATGCATGTAAGTAAACATGGCCTAGTTTCTCCCCTCTCCCCCCATTGAGCACCTCTAGCTCCAATGCCTTCAGTGGGTAATTCTGTAAATCAGACAACTGTTACTTATGTGCCTGAATATGGAAATAGGAGCCTATACTAGCCATTCAGGTTTGAAAATATTGGCCTAATGCCATTGGTTCTGATGTAACAACTATCATTATATTTTTAAAAGACCTGTAAAATTTGTTAGCTGCCTTTACCCATATTTGTTTTCTTCCACACATGACTGTGGGAAAAAAACATGTCAGGTGTTTCCACCCATAGCAGCAGTACACACTTGGAAAGGTCACCTTCCCCATACAGCTTCCCAGGGCTTCATTTGACTGTATATTTTAACATATGATCTGCGAATCTAGATTTATATCTATTCATGCACATCCTGGATGGAAGAGATTCTGGATAATTCCTTAGGAAATAAGCACTGAACTTAAGTATTTTGAGAGTTGTCTTCTTAATAAGAGGTTTATCGTTTCCAGTATAATTTTCCTTCCACACACACCTTAAAATAAGCTGTTCTTTATCTTGATTCATGGTATTTAAAGTAAATACAAATATAATACATGAGTACTTGATGTCGCCAAATAAATTATAAGCCTTTACAGCCTTGTATTTTACAGCCTTATGTCAAGGATGTAAAACCAAGTGAAAGCTTTCTTCAGCAGCCACCCTAGAAGAGTTGGGTCTTTAACTAAAGGTCAATTAAAATTGTTCTAGAAACCTTGGGGAAGCCTTGAAGTTGTTACTTAACAGCAGATTCTTTCTGGAGATGACTCTGCATATCTTTACAGGAAGGGATGTCATTAATTGACATGCTGCCATATATTGTTACGTAAGGCAATGTCAAGGGATGCTCAGGGAAATGCCAGTGAGACGAATCTTGTGGGAATCCTAGAACATCCTAACACATATTTTGTTTTTGCTTCTTAATGAGTGTCAGGCAGCTGTAAACGATTTAAAGGGGGATATGAATCAAATATATTGATGGATTTTTGCTGGTTGACACTTCTGTTGTCAGCAAGAGAGGGCAGAAAAGGGAGTTTGGTTCCCGAAGATTAAAAATAAAATAAAATAAGTGATCAAGAGGGGAGAAGAGGTGACAGAGCAGCTCATGGAGATGGAATGGCTTCAGAGTAGCACTTTGCAGATTTAAGGAAAAAAATCCAAATCTTAACTAAAAAATATCCCAAAGACTTTTAAATCTCCCACCCATGACTGCACAAGGAAACTACCGCTGCCTACACCTGCATTAAGTCTGTCTTCCTCGTGGTCATAGGGACTGGGAGTAATAAAGTGAAAGTAACGAGTAGCTCTTTTGTTCTTCTCTCTTAGTTGAAAACCTGTGCAATTTCTAGTTGCGGGATGAGGGGAGCTTGGCTGGCATCCGGGACAGACTAACATTGCTAAGCTTTCATTGGGGCAGATACTAGAAGGCACCACTCACTCATACATGCATGGCAAATAAGGAAGCTTGGTTTTTCAGGCCATGCCATTAATATTTTGGATCAAATCATATCCTATGTGGATTATTCCTGTGCAAAGCACTAGAAACACACGTTTACTATGAGTTTCTGACTGATTGTTCCCTATTGGAGAAAGGAGAGGCAGGGTTTGCCCCTTTTAGAATAGGCAATGGGTTTGGCCCATAGAACTTGTTGCCCTCTTGTATCCACTAAAGTCTAAAGCTTCCTGTAGGAAGGTCTGTTATCTCTGAATTGCTTCCTGCCTCATGGGAAATCCCAGATTCCATGGCATAGAAATGGACAACGATGACAAGGAACATGCCATTAAGCCACAGTCTGTGTCCCTCCCCAACTCAGATTCCAAGAGTTTTATGTCTCCTTTCCATTAATAGTGTTGATGTAATATAGTTAGATTTCTTTAAGGCATTGACTTGGTACCACATGACATTTTGATTAAAAAAACTAGAAAGCTATCAAATTAACATGGCATGCATGAAATGAAGTAAAAAAACTGACTGATACGTCTCAACATGTAATTGTAAATAGGAAATCAAACAGATGTGTTTCTAATGCTGTCTCGGTTCTTGGGCTCATGCTATTTAACATTTGCACTAATGTGGAAGAAATGACAAAAATAGGAGGAATAGTAAATAACTAAGAGGACAAGTCAGTGAAACACAGTGATCTGGATTGCTCTGTAAGCTGAGCACAAGTAAACATGCACTTTAACATGGCTAAATGTAAACATATACATCTAGGAACATAGGATATAGGCCATATGTACAGGACGGGATTATATTAGGAAGCAGTGACTGAAAAAGTTTTGGGTGTCACGGTGGATAATCAGCTGAATATGAGCTCCCAGAGTGGAGTGTCCAGTTCTGGTTCTGCAATTCAAGAAGACAGGTTTCAGAGTAGCAGCCGTGTTAGTCTGTATTCGCAAAAAGAAAAGGAGTACTTGTGGCACCTTAGAGACTAACAAATTTATTAGAGCATAAGCTTTCGTGAGCTACAGCTCACTTTGATGAAGTGAGCTGTAGCTCACGAAAGCTTATGCTCTAATAAATTTGTTAGTCTCTAAGGTGCCACAAGTACTCCTTTTCAATTCAAGAAGGAGGTTGATAAATTGGAAAGGATTCAGAGAAGACCCGTGAGAATGACATATAGTGATAAGCTAAATAGACTGGAGCTAACAAAGAAAAGATTAAAGGGTGACTTGCTTACAGTTTAAGTACCAACATGGGGTACAAATATTTAATAAGGTCTTCAGACTTAGCAGAGAAAGGAACAACATATCCAATGACTAAGTTGAAGTGAAGAGGACAAATTCAGACTGGAAATAAGGTGTAAATTTTCAACATTGAAAATAATTAACCATTGGAGCAACTTATCAAGGGTCATGGTGGAGTCTCCATCATGGACAATATTAAGTTGAGATTGGATGCTTTTCTCTAAGAGATCTGCTCTAGGAATTATTTTTGGGAAGTTCTAACCTCTTGCATAACACAGGCCAAACTAAATGTAAGGGGACTGTTGCCTCCTTACTATCATTCAGTGGGGGTGTTTTGGTTGGCTAGCTCCCAGTACTAAAAGGGGAAGGGTCTATGAGAAACCAGGACCCTGAGACTGATAGTCCCCTGGAACAATGCTCCAGGTCAGCCTGAATGACAGGGTGGGCAGGCTAATCAAGGAGTCAGGAGGCCAGGAGGTCTCGTCCTCCATCCTAGTTGGATTTGCCTGGGTCAGACAGAGTGGGGCCGAGCTAAGGAGAAAGCAGGGGCCTGAGCTGAGCTGGGGAGCAGACCCTGTCTGGGAGCAGAGCCGCAGCCCCAAAGCTAGAGGCACAGCCCAGAGAGAGAGCAGACTTGCCCTGGGAGTAGAGCCACAGCAACCAGAGCCACAGGGGCCAGAAAAGCAGCCCACGAAGCAGGTCAGTGCTGGGAGCAGAGTCACAGAAGCAGCCTGCAGAGCAGACCTGTCCTAGGAGCAGAGCTGTAGCAACCAGAGGCAGAGGGGCCAAAGAAACAGCCCAGGGCACTGGAGGCAGAGCAGCAGAGATAGTGGTGGAGCTGGGGCTGGAGCAGTCTGGAGCTGAGTGCGCTGAGCAGCTGGGGAGACCAAGGCGGACCCTGAGCAGCAGGCCCAGCACAGGGAGACGCCTCAGCCAAGAGGCTCTGCAGGCCAGGCTTGGATCGTAACCCCGACAGGGCGAGGGCGACACTGGGAAGAAGGGTTCTACCACTTAGAGCCTGAGAGCGTGTGGCGACCACCAGAGCGAGTGTCCAACCCACAGCATCCCTACAGCAAAGTCAGGGCCTGAGAAGAAGGCCTGGGACTTACAAGGAACAGACTGTGAACTGCCCTGACATTCCAGAGACACTGTTTGTGATGTTCCCTGCCACAGAACAGGGTGATGTGTTTCCTTTAACCTTTCCCATTATTCCTTCTTTTTAAAATTAATTGTTGATTAAATAAATTGCATTTGCTTTAACTTGTATGTAACGATCAGTGGGTCAGAGAAGTGCCCAGTGCAGAGAGAGTACCCCGTAGTGGGGACACCCTAGCCCCTGTCCTAGGTGACCACAGCAGGGTTGGGGGTCGAGCCCCCCAGGAATCCTGGGCCCAGCCTTGTTGGGTTTACGGGGACTCTGCCAGACAGGAGAGTGGAAGGGGAGTCCTCAAGGGCAGGGAGGCCACTGGGTAAAGGAAGTGGGAGCGAGGACTCAGATCCTTTCGCTAGCCTACTTCACCGGGATAGTGCAGAAACCAGGAAAGTTCCCCACAATAGTGGGACTATTCCCCCGCTTACATTGATTGATTACATTGATTATATACTCTGTCTCAACTGTGCTGGTTTAGGATTGGTACAGAGTATGTCCACATTGAGCAGGCAGGGATCCAATCTGCTTCCCAGGTTGTTTCTGGTGAAGTGTAACAGTGGACTCCTTACTCACAGATCTCATGGCCCAGCTACAATTTAAGCAATACATTATTTATTTATATTATGATAGCACCTGGAGACCTTGACTGAGATAGTGACCACATTGTGCTAGGCACCAACAAGGCCAGAGTAAGACAGCCTGTGCTCCACAGAGCTTACAATTTAGAGTAGACAAGTCACAGGGTGGGAGAAAGGAAGGATTATCCTTCATTTTACTGATAAAAGATTTACATTTTACAGAGAGTTTAAATGACTTGCCAAGGTCACATAGCAACTGTCTCAAATCACTTTAATACAGTCCAGTCTGGAGAATCAGGCTCCACTACATTAAGTTTGAAATACAGAACCAGCCAGACTAAAGAATATAAAAATGCAGTGCACTTTAAAATGTCTGTGAATTAGATTTCAACAATATTCAAAGAAATAATAGCTTATGCATTTTAAATCTGTTTTTTAGATGTCCATGTAAAAGCTAAAAAAATTAAAAGCAATCGTCAATCAAGTTTTTACATTAAGGCTTTTTCTCAGTTCTTAAAACTACAAAGATGTTTATATAAAAGACTAAGCTCACTAGTGTATTTAATTAGATATCTGTAGATAAAGCAAAAATATTTGAGTTATTTTCAATTTTGTTAATTCTACTTTTCTCTTATAATTATCTGTGAAAATAACTGATTTTAATGTCAGGTTATTAGAGAATGAGGTAATTGCACCCATAGAAGGTACTTTGCACCCATAAATGCCAAGTGGTACTTATTTGATTTGCATGTAGAAAAAGGTTTTATAGCACTGCAACATTGACAATGGGCTATGAAACATCAGATTAGTTATTGAGAACACCAGACACAAGGGGTACTGAAAAGTGGGTTTGTATATAAAAGCAATTTTTCACGTGCAGATATGAGTGCATGTTTACACATTTTAAGTTTACATGGGGATCTCCACTACTATGTTTCAGAAAAATGAGTTGAGTGTACAAACTGAAGCCATGAGCCTGTAAACTTTCAACTTCTTTGTTCAAGTAGTCCCATTGAACTCCATGGCAGCGTTCTTGCAAGTAAGGGTCAGTAAGACTGAGCCATAAATGTGCATGCTGAAACATGTTTAGATTAATCTGATGGCTCATGCTGGCAGCATGGCTAAACTTAGCAACAGAATTTAATGAATAACAGTTTTTTGAACAGTATTCTCTAAGCAACTACAGTAATAAAAAACAGCAGTTTGGTGATATTTTGTAAGTTTAACTAAAATCCATCATGCAATAAGAGACTGTCACTGCCCAGTTAGGGAGATTGGGATCTAAGGCCTTGATCCTGAAAAAGACTTGTACAGTAGAACCTCAGAGTTAAACACCTTAGAAATGAAGATTGTATGTAAATTCTGAGACTTTGTAATTCTGCAGAAAATGTTATGGCTGTCCTTTCAAAAAGTTTATAACTGAACATTGATGTAATACAGCTTTGAAACTTTACTATGCAAAATAAAAATGCTGCTTTCCTTTTTTTTTTTTAGTAATTTATGTATAGCACAATATTTCACTATTTGCTTGAGGAGGCAGGTGGGATGGTGTGTCTCTGCTGCTGCCTGATTGCATACTTCTGGTTCCAAATGAGGTGTGCGGTC
Source organism: Dermochelys coriacea (assembly GCF_009764565.3). Classification (NCBI taxonomy): domain Eukaryota; kingdom Metazoa; phylum Chordata; order Testudines; family Dermochelyidae; genus Dermochelys; species Dermochelys coriacea. Next base: position 105,890,642 of record NC_050068.2, read on the forward strand.
AATTCGTAACTCTGGTGTTTGTAACTCAGATTCTATTGTACATGTATTTAACTTTATGCACTATACACAGTGCCACTGAAATTAACTTCTATTCTAACCATGCACTTACAGGATTGGAGCCTAAGGGAAAAAACAAAACAAAACCCAGAGATAGAACCTTGCAAATCTGCAGATATCCGCTTTATATCTATGTTTGCAGATCAGATGAGGATACAAATTTTGTATCTGTGCAGGGCTCTACAGACGGACATGGGGAGCAGGGTACAATTTAATGTGTAAAGTGAGTATAGTGATCTATATACACACCTTGTAAATGCCTTAATAAAAAAAGTGCGACTCAAAACAAGGGTGAGGAAAACCCAGAGTATGTCCAGTGTTTATTCACATTATAAAAATACCCTATTTTTTACAAAACCTGTAAGACTCCACCAAAACAGGCTTTTCCAGTCTCACTGCTTTTGTTTGTGTATTGGCACAATCCACCACTGAGGATGAGACAGCTCAAGAGATAGATGGTTTTGACTGAAACTATATATGAAGCCCCAAGTAGAAAGGTAAAGGATAAATAACTGTGTTGTGCACACTGCAAGGCAGGTTTCTTCCTTCCTCTTGCTCTGAGGGTGTGTCTACACCACAAGTGAACATGTGATTGCAGTATAGGTAGGCATTTATTCTTTATTCTAGTGAGCATGGGTAACAATAACAGTAAAGAGACAACAGCACAGACCCTAGAATGGGCCAGCAGCCAGTGTATGTCCCTGGTGGATTTGTATGGAGGCGTGTAGCCCATGCTGAAGCCCATTCCACTGTGTCGTCACTAATATTGTTACCTATGCCAGCTGCAACCGCAACTCTATTTGGAGTGTAAATTCTTTTTCTACAAAAGAAACGAGCATTCTCCTCTACCTCCAGGGAATATTTTTATTCTGAATTTCCACCAGCTCAGAGTAAAGGCAGCAATATGAGTTGAAGGAAGCCACCCTGGATCATGAGTACTACTGAACTGGAGCTGCACACAGCATCACAAGGTGTCAGGAATGCAGCTTTTCAACTCTCCACAGATATGATCCGGGGAACTACCACATACTAGTTAATTGGGTTTCTTTGGTTGGTTTTAATTCTTTGACATGTGTGTTTGTGGGTGGCTGGTATGTATGGCTTTATATTTCTCTCCTGACTACTGCTGAAAATTGATCATCAAACAAACAAGAACGGAGAGGCTGAAAACACTCAATGAATCATACCTTTTAAGACGAGATCATCATTGTAATGCCATGATCATAAGCTTAGTGCATAACAGAGGCCATAGAACTTCACCAAGTAATTCCTGCATCAAGCCCATAACTGCTATGTAAGTTAAGTTTTAGAAAACATATTCAGTTTTGATTTAAAGACTTCAAGGGATGGTGCAATCCTATGGCAAGTTGTTTAATTACTCTCACTGCTAAACAGGTTGATTAGCTGAACCCAAAAGGAACCAAGCGACTATAAAGTTGGAATCCAGCCTGAGGCAAGCAGTTCAGCTAGGAATCAGTTCTGGCAAGTGCTTGTTAATGAAACTGGGGATTTGGAATGGGCAATCTTGATCTGAATAGATATAAATGGGGCTTTTACTATCCCCTGACTGCGGTAAGAAAAAAAAAATACCCATAAACTCCGAGCTTATTTCTACCTTTTCTTCCTTCAGTGAGTGTAAAGGAATCTATGACCCGCAACTCCATGTAGCAGGTGTAATGTCAGAGTTTGGAAAGACACAAAGTTTTATGGACTTACATAAAATGAAAAAGCATTTGCCTCAAGACTAATGTCCTGCAAAAGAAGACAGAAACTATATTGGTAAAGAACTAGTTAAAAAATATCCTGAATGCTCCTAGACAATATATTTTAATAGGCATAGATGCTCCCTGGCATTTGGAATGCTTTGCACCATGCTTCCTGCCACAAGTGCTTTCAGCTTTCCTCAGGGATGCTCCACCCCCACTCTGCCCAGACGCCCTGTCCCCAAGGCCCAACTCTCGCTCTGCCTGTTCCTGCCCTATCCTTACCGTCCTCCTTAGGCCCCGGCCCCACCCCCACCTTTCCTCTTCTTGCCCCCTCTCCTCTTACCCACCACTGAACAGTTGATCAGCGCTGGGCTGGAGGAGTGGAGGGGGATGGGAGGGAGAGGAGCTGATAGGCAGGGCCTGCCAAACAGTTGAGCAGCGGGTGGCTGCTAGGTGTTCTCTCAATTTCCCTAGAAACCAACCCAGGGTCACACTTATATTGTTTTATTACGATGCCATTGTTGCGGGGGGGTGGGAGGGGGAGAGTCACACTCCCACTCACATACTTACGCTCCCAGGACAGGCACAGCACTGGAGAGGTCCGGATTCTTCAAGGTAAGTGTTCCACAGCACAGCGAGGGATGGTGTGATGAAGGTAAGTTTTTCCGAGGCACGAAGGAATGCAATGCAGCCGACCACTGGCCAGGTGGTCCAAGCGAAAGGCCTTCATGGGAGGTACAAACTTGTGAGTGCACTCGTGAGCACATGACCACTTCCCCTTTTAAGAACCTGCTCCTCATGGGCTGTGGCTAGAGATGACATGGCCGTGTCTGGTTGGTCACACTCCACCTCAACTAGTGTCCATGCATTGGGTGTGTGACTGCTGCCTAATTAGAGTTCCAGACACCTTGTCTACCTGGGAGATCTTCTGATCTTCCAGCTGTTTAACCAGCCCATTCATCCCGCAAACATTCCAGGAGGGAGGGGGAAAGCCACTTAACAGGTATTCAAAGAGGGAGAGGAGACAAAAAGGGAGTGGGGGGGAAGGGTACCTGAAAAGGTTACAAAACTTAAAAGGCTATGCTAACAATAACTGAAGTTACAAAGTCTGCAAAAAAAGATTGCAGAACTTAATGATACAAGTTACAGATCTTACAATTGCTTTGGCGTGGAGGCTGTACATAACAGTAAGTGCTCAGCATCCACTATTCCTTCCCCCACCCCCATGGGTGTTCCGGCCCTGTAGCACCCACAGAGTCGGCGCCTAGGCTTCCTGCATAAAACTGCATTAAAGGTCCAGGGAAGTGGAATCTCCCAGTATCACAGTCCCTGCACTGGTCATGACCCAATAGGCAATGGCAACACTTCCTGCACCTCAGCTGCTATATCAGCCCACTGGTAGTCTATATAATTTAGAATTGCCTTCAGGCTGCCCTTTTGCAGGAGGACTGACCTGATGCACATTGGTCAATGATCATGGACATAACCAGAGTGCCTTAAAGCACCACCCTTTCCACGTTCACTTTTTAGCCACGAAGATTCTAGGCCATAGGTTTACATAAGAATGGCCATCCTGGGTCAGACCAAAGGTCCATCCAGTCCAGTATCTTGTCTACTGACAGTGACCAATACTAGGTGCCCCAGAGGGAGTGAACCTAACAGGTAATGATCAAGCGATTTGTCTCCTGCCATCCATCCCTGACAAACAGAGGCTAGGGATACCATTCCTTACCCATCCTGGCTAATAGCCATTAATGGACTTAACTGGATAGATTCATGGAGGTTCTCTTTTAAACCCTGTTATAGTCCTAGACTTCACAACCTCCTCAGGCAAGGAGTTCCACAGGTTGACTGTGTGCTGTGTGAGGAAGAACTTCCTTTTATTTGTTTTAAACCTGCTAACCATTCATTTCATTTGGTGGCCCCTAGTTCTTATATTATGGGAACAAGTAAATAACTTTTCCTTATTCCTTATTTCTTTTCCACAGCACTCATGATTTTATAGACCTCTATCATATCCCCCCTTAGTCTCCTCTTTTCCAAGCTGAAAAGTCCTAGCTTCTTTAATCTCCCCTCATATGGGACCCATTCCAAACCCCAATCATTTTAGTTGCCCTTTTCTGAACTTTTTCTAATGCCAGTATATCTTTTTTTGAGATGAGGGGACCACATCTGTATGCAGTATTCAAGATGTGGGCGTATCATAGGTTTATTCTCTATCCCTTTTATAATGATTCCTAACATCCCATTTGCTTTTTTGACTGCCGCTGCACACTGAGTGGACGTCTTCAGAGAACTATCCACGCTGACTCCAAGATCTTTCTCCTGATTTGCTGGAGCTAAATTAGTTCCCATCATATTGTTGGGGTTATTTTTTCCAATGTGCATTACTTTATCCACATTACATTTCATTTGCCATTTTGTTGCCCAATCACGTAGTTTTGTGAAATCTTTTTGAAGTTCTTCACAGTCTGCTTTGGTCTTAACTATCTTGAGCAGTTTAGTATCATCTGCAAACTTTGCCACCTCACTGTTTACCTCTTTCTCCAGATCATTTATGAATAAGTTGAATAGGATTGGTCCTAGGATTGACCCTTGGGGAACATCACTAGTTACCCCTCTCCATTCTGAGAATGGACCATTTATTCCTACCCTTTGTTCCCTGTCTTTTAACCAGTTCTCAATCAATGAAAGGATCTTCCCTCTTATCCCATGACAACTTAATGTACATATGACCCTTTGGTAAGGGACCTTGTCAAAAGCTTTCTGGAAATCTAAGTACACTATGTCCACTGGATCCCCCTTGTCCACATGTTTGTTGACCCCCTCAAAAAACTCAAATTAGGAAGACATGATCTCCCTTTACAGAAACCATGTTGACTTTTGCTCAACAATTTATGTTCTTCTATGTGTCTGACAATTTTATTCTTTACTGTTTTTTCAACTAATTTGCCCAGTAATGACATTAGACTTACCGGTCTGTAATTGCCAGGATCACCTCTAGAGCCCTTCTTAGCTAATAAAATGCCAATATTTATCTTCCAGTCATTGGGTACAGTAGCTGATTTAAAGGACAGGTTACAAACCATAGGTAATAGTTCTGCAATTTCACATTTGAGTTCTTTCAGAACTCTTGGGTGAATGCCATCTGGTCCATGTAACTTGTTACTGTTAAGTTTCTCAATTAATTCCAAAACCTCCTCTAGTGACACTTCAATCTGTGACAATTCCTCAGATTTGTCACCTACAAGAGACATCTCAGGTTTGGGAATCTCCCTAACATCCTCAGCTGTTAAGACTGAAGCAAAGTATTCATTTAGTTTCTCTGCGATGACTCTATCGCCTTTAAGTGCTCCTTTTGTATCTCGATCGTCCAGGGGCCCTACTCGTTGTTTAGCAGGCTTCCTGCTTCTGATGTATTTAAAAACATTTTGTTACTACCTTTTGAGTTTTTGGCTAGCTGTTCTTCAAACTCCTTTTTGGCTTTTCTGATTACATTTTTACATTTAATTTGGCAGTGTTTATTCTCCTTTCTAGTTATCTCACTAGGATTTGACTTCCACTGCTTAAAAGATGCCTTTTTATCTCTTACTGCTTCTATTGCATGGTTAAGCCACTGTGGCTCTTTTACTGTGTTTTTTAATTTGGGGTATTCATTTAAGTTGAGCCTCTATTATGGTGTCTTTGAAAAGTGTCCATGCAGCTTGCAGGGATTTCACTCTACTCACTGTACCTTTTAATTTCTGTTTAACTAACCTCCTCATTTTTGCATAGTTCCCCTTTCTGAAATTAAACGCCACGGTGTTGGGCTGTTGGTGTTCTTCCCACCACAGGAATGTTAAATGTTGTTATATTATGGTCACTATTTCCAAGTGGTCCTGTTATAGTTACCTCTTGGACTAGAGCCTGCGCTCCACTCAAGACTAGATTGAGAGTTGCCTCTCCCCTTGTGGGTTCCTGTACCCGCTGCTCCAAGAAGCAGTCATTTAAAGTATTGAGAAATTTTGTCTGTGCATTTTGTCCTGAGGTGATATGTATGCAGTCAATATGGGGATAATTGAAATCCCCCACTATTACTGAGTTTTTTATTTTGATAGCCTCTCTAATCTCCCCTAGCATTTCATCGTCTCTATCACTGTCCTGGTCAGGTGGTTTCAATGAGGACACACCCTGTGACTAAAGGCAGCCGTGCTTGAAATTTTTTTGTGGTCAGGGAACAGATTTATGGATTATGCCAAACTTTACAGTATCTTGCTTCAAAGTTTTGCCAATAATCTGAGTTGTGTTTTGTGCCAGATAAACCTAATCCTTTGTATATCAGATTTACTTGTCTATTATGAACTCACTCTTAATTACAGTAATTGGTATATTGTACATCTCTGCCATTCCCAATGTTGATTCTGAATTTATAATATTGATTTCATTGCAACAAGAAATTATCTTTGAACCTCTACTTCCTGTTATCTCCTGGCCTGCTGCCCAAAAGCTGTGTTAGGAAAAGGATGATATCTGAAAGGGAAAATCTTTTCTCCAGCCAATAGACCTGCTCTGGAAGCCTGTGATCACACTAATCAGTATCTACAGCAATCTGCATTATAAATTCAGCCTCTGCTGGGAAGTCTTGGGATAACAAAAAAAGCTCCCATGCTAATATGCAAACAGAATTTTTAGTTTTAAATATCCCCCGTTATCAAATGTATGATGCCAGAACTTCAAACAATCATACATTCACAATGTGCTGTGAGAAACTAGTTAATAGATTATGAACCTTTGCAAAACAAAATATTGCTTTTCCAACCTGTCCATCTAATGGTGATTTTCACTTAAAACATGAAATTTGAAATTTCCATTAATTCTGATATACAAACTGATCTAGGTTCAAATGAAATTTCAAGAACTGGCCCATTAAAAGATTAAAAAAAACAACACATTTTAGGGTTTTAAGTCCTACTTTCAAGCAAAATCCCACAATATTCCAGAAGGATTTTTCTGAAGTTTGACTTATGCAATATCAAAATAAAATGTGTAAACTCACAGCTTAAGGTTTGTGAATTTTGTTATTCATGCTTTGAACCTTACTTCTATAACATTCTGGCCCACAGTTAAAGCAAAGGTAGTAGGAAACATATGCTTTGGTTAAAAAAAAAAGACTATTTTTTCTGACTTTAACCTACTATACAAGTTCTTGTCTCCAACCCTTAATATTACATTCATATAAACAAAATATGATATGGCACTTCTGTCTAATGCTGCAAGGGAAAGACTGTTATATTTAACTCAGATAACTTGCATTTGGTAGAATGTTCTCATAAATGCAACAAATAAAATAGTACTGAACGTAAAAGGACTATTGCAAAAAGTAACGGCAGAGTAATAACCCAGAATGTTGTTAATTCAAGGAAAGTGGCAATTCTTCAACAAAAAAAACTTCAAACAGACTCCAAGGAGAGATTGCTGAATTGGAATTAATTTGCAAACTGGATACAATTAATTTAGTCTTGAATAGAGACTGGGAGTGGATGGGTCATTAAACAAAGTAAAACTATTTCCCCATGTTTATGCTGCCCCGCCTTACCCCCCCACTGTTCCTCAGACATTCTTGTCAACAGCTGGAAATGGCCCACTTTGATTATCACTACAAAAGGTTCCCCCCCCCCCCCCCCGCTGCCCTGCTGTTAATAGCTCACCTTAAGTGATCACTCTGGTTACAGTGTGTATGGTAACTCCCATTATTTCATGTTCTCTCTGTATATCAATTTCCCCACTGTGTTTTCCACTGAATGCATCCGATGAAGTGAGCTGTAGCTCACGAAAGCTTATGCTCAAATAAATTTGTTAGTCTCTAAGGAACCACAAGTACTCCTTTTCTTTTTGCGAATACAGACTAATACGGCTGCTACTCTGAAACTAACCAGTTATACATCAATGAATGTTTCAGGAAGCAGTGCTGTATAGGTAGGCTTGGAAGGAATAGATTTTTATTGGTAAATGTGAGTGAATGTCAATTTCACAGTATACACAAACTGTGAAATATTTCCATTGATAATAATCGAAGTTTGCCTATCTGTAAATTAAGAAAAATGCTGCTTAAAAATTGAGCATTTAATTTAGGGTTATTTACTTAGATGTTGACAATTTGTGTTTTAACAAACTTTTTGAATCTCAGTGTCTACGGTCATTAAATGATTACTGCTTAATACCCCCTATAATTTCCCACTATTTAAAGTTTTTTAAAAAATAAAACCCATAACTTCACAACTGTGAAATTATTTGATACAAATCTTTAAAAAATGCTTAAAATAAACCTTGATATTATCCATCAAAATGATAAAAAATATGAAGTTCTGCCAAGCCTAATTATAGTGAGTAATATTTTCCTACCTCAGAATACAACCAGCTCATTCAACTACTAAATGCCAATGCTAAATGCAGTACAGTAATTCCTGGCTCCAATACACCTAGAAAGGAGGCACTGTGGGGCTGTAATGAGTCAGTCACAGTAACACAATATCATCCTACTCCAATGATAGAACACTGAACATATTAAGATGCAGCTATATTGGACATGTATTAGATAGTCAAAAGTTTTCCCAACAGAAAACTTTTCCATAAGTTGTTGATTTGATAGAGTCAAATGGTTTGTAGAAACATGTCAATTTCATCAAAACTTTCAATGGAAACCAGGCAAGCTAGGCCCTGGCCAGCAGGAAGGCTGGCCCATCAGCTGCCTGCCTCCCAAGTCCCCAGTTGGCCAATAGGTGGGTACCCTTGCGCCTTGGCTATCTGCCTCCCCGATTGGCTGCCCAGCTCCCCATTTTTATATTACATTAATAGGAAAGTACGAGCTACCAAACCAATTGAAATATCAAATATCAGTGACCAATTTGAATACAATCACCAATTTTATTGTATATTTATTATACTTTGATAATTATTTCAAAGACAGTTTCACAGTATATAGAATCACTAGGAAGCAACATATCGATTCCGGAGCCAGAAGGGAACATTGTGATCATCTTGCCAGACCTCCTGTGTCACAGGCCATAGAACTTCCCCAAAATAATTCCTAGATCATAGCTTTTAGGGGGTGCAGGAATCTTAAAGAGATTCCACCATGATCCTTGGTAAATTGTTCCAACGATACATTTTTAAATGGAGAGAGTAATCAATCCCTTATTTCCAATCTGAGTTGGTCTAGCTTCAGCTTCCAGCCATTGAACCATATTATGCCTTTCTCTGCTAGACTGAAAAGCTCATTAAATATATGTTCCCTATGTAAATATTTTTATATTTCATAGAGGATACCCTTCCTAAACAGAAGTCAGTAAAGTTGGCCAGAGAAAAGTATTCTGTTTTGCAGAGGATTTGGCTAATTTAAAACTTGGTTTTGTTCCAACTTGGAACAAAACGAATTCCAACAAAACACATGCTTTATCATAATTTTTCTAACCAACTCTATATAGTGCTAAAGTATACAATCTTTGATTTTTTTTTAACCTGCTGAAATTGTATCACACAGACACACTTTCCAATGGAAGAGGAAAAGCCAAATCAATTGTAAGACATTGATATGCTATGTACTCAAAAATTAGATAAATGTAGCCTTCTAATATATACACACATTTACTTTTCAATACACCAAAGAAAAAATACAAAGCCCATTCCATATATTTTATAATAGTTTGTTACCAGGCACTCAAAGTTCACAAAAATATGCAGTCTTTGAGGCTGACAGAAAACATCAGCTTTATGTTTGAGAAACAATCTTTTGTTTGAAGGGGAAATGGGGGGGGGGGGGGAAGAAACACACTGAGGGCAGGGAGATAGGAGATGATATACAAAGATATACTATATTCTCCAGAAGTAAAAATAATGCATTGATAACTGAGACTGACAGTGAAACTGAACAGTGGATGCTTTCCCAGCAAGGAGAACAGCCACCATACAAAACACAGAAATAAAGGAAACAAAAGAAACCACCCTTTCAGAGCTCTTGACGTGTTTAGGAAATACCATTGAAAGAGTAGGTAAATATAAACAACAAGGTCATCTCCCCCATCCACCCATTGTTAAAAGAACACAGTTACCATATATCCATTATAGCAGATGAGTGCAGAACAGGGAGTTTTCCAAACTCTGCCACTGAGTCACTAACTCTGGGCAGTCACATGAACTTCCCTGTGCATCATTTTTTCTATCTAACAAAGAAAGCGATACTTCGCCTTCTTGGTACAGCTCTCTTAGATCTCTAGATGAAAACTGCTACATAAATGCAAATCGTTATCATTACTACTACTGTTACAAGATATTTTTACATATTATTTCAAAGTTTTCTTTGTAGTCAATTTTTCTTTGATTTGTTTTGTGTTCCAATATTTGAGTGAAAATGTGTACCGCCTTACAATTGTGATACATCCAACCCTTTTGTCCTTCAAGTAGCTAGTATTAAGTCAGATTTGGTTCAACAACCTCAAGTCAGCTGAGGTTTTTCTGTCTCATCAGATTGTCAGAGAAGTAATTTTCCTCACTCTCGCTACCTCTGTTAACGTTGTGCACTTGTGGTTAAAACAGTAGTCTTTTCCTCAATTTTCTGTTCCCTAGTTGTATGTTGTGGTGCCAAAGCATAATCTCCTTGAATCATTTTCAATCTCTCTTTTTTAAAAGAAAAAAAAAAGAGCAAAAAAACACTGTTTTTTGCCAATGAAATGCTATTACTTTGTTTCTTCTTATCACAAAACACTGTGGTATACCAGGAAATAAGTGTTTAAAGGCCTATTGAAACAAAATGCATGATCAAATGGCATATTTAAGACAAAAACCAGCAATGAAATTCGGAGTTAAAGCTCCAACTCTATCCTTTCCTCACCCAGGTGTGTAGTACATGGTATATAACAATCAGTTTTTTGTGAAAAAAAAAGGAGTACAAGTCTGTGGATTAATAATTAAGGGCACAGGCCTGCAAGGTGCTGAGGACTTTTAGCAAAGTTCTGAGTACCGTAAGCTCCCTCTGAAGTAAAAGGGAAATAGATAGCACTGAGAATTAGTGAAACACATCACAGTATCTGTTTCAGACTTACCATGTATATGACCTACTTCTCCCACCATATATATCAGTGGGCAACACTCCAGCTCCATGCTCTGACTCCCAGAAACTGCTCAGAACCACTTTCTTTTATTGGTCAGCCTGTATTTTATTCCAAACAGTTCCACCAACACCAGTACAGAGCAACATCACAGTTTTTAATTCCTACATCTTCAGCCCCTATTTACCAGGGGCCTAGAAGGAAAAGAGAACTCCCTGATGGCGGGGCTCGGCTCGGCTCGGCTCGGCTCGGGCCAAGCTTTGCTTCACTCAGCTCATCCCTCCTTTTTTTTGCTGGCTTTTATCAGATTAGCTAGATGAGGGCTAATTAGTTCCTTACCTCTCCCAGGCTCTCCTTCAGATTAGCTAATTGCTCAATCAGCCATCAATGGGGAAACTACCTGAGGCTGCAGTGATCAGCTTGCTGACCCACCTGTCAGAACTCAGCATTCTGTCACAGAGCCATACTGCTTTTATACTACAAAAACTGAAGGCCTGCTCCTGTTTTCCTTGACATCAATGCCAGTACACCTTTTGGATTTAATGGGAGATGGGGCAAGGCTCAACAAAATCTTATATTTAGATTTTATCATAACCTCCACATATTCTGTATGTTCATGATAGGCACTCAATATTATCTCAACCTTATCCTTTGGATAATCTCCACCACATACTGCCCCCATCAGAGAGACAAATCAAGCAAGCAAAGATCATTTCTTGGAGGCGTATCTTTATTAGCACAATATGGTTGGGGTTTCCACAAGTGTTTAAAATCAAAGAACCTGATCATAACAAAAATCCTTTGTGGTTTCAACCAGATGCATAAAATTAGGCTTGTGCTTAAACACCTTGCTAAACTGGGGCCAGGATTAGCCCATATTTACAAAATGGTTGGTAAGAATTATTGTGATTATAGAGCACAATTATTGAGCAATTTAGCTGCTTATCATTGACTCACAAAACTACAAAGCTGTTGTGATTATCATCTAAATATATACTTGTTTATACTATGCATTCATTATATGACAAACTATAACACTTTATGCAGGGCACCAAGCCTACTGTCAATAGGTATTTATGGCCATATATATAGTTAGATAAGTTTTTTAAAGTAATTTACCAGATTGTAGATACTATGTTTTTTAAAAAAATGTAGATTACTGATACAATACACCAGATTGCATCTTTGCAGGATGCCACATAGTGATAATTACTCCATTTTAAAAAGCATTTTTAGATCTTTGGAAAACATAACAATTTATTTTTATATGGATCAGTAAACTATAATATATTTAAAGTAAAATAAGAAGAATTTTACATGAGGGGGTTTCAGGATCAGGCCTTTCATGTACTAAACAATATTAGGAGGCATGACCGTTGAGACTGGTAATGGAATGTGATAGGTGCCTTTCTGTTCTATTCCCTGGTTTGAACTGACTCAGGCGGCAGTGACCAAAAAATTGCCCTCTAATAGCTATATGAAGGCCTATGTGAAAAAACTGTTAATCTCCATCCAGTTTCTGATTGTTAGGTATTTTCATCACAAAAATCATTACCATAGTTACTTGTAACTGACACACTTGTTGTCAGTCTCAGAAAAGAAGCTAAGGAATGGCTTGCTGTGTGGAGAATGAATTACATATCATTTAATCCTTGCAAAAAAGTATGTTCGCAGGTCAGTGCGGGGAAATGTACACTGCTAAAAGAATTAGCTAATCTGAAGGAGAGGCTGGGGGAGTTAAGGAACTAATTAGCCCTCATCTAGCTAATCTGATAAAATCCAGCAAGAAAAAGAACTGAATTTTGGGAGAACACATTCATTTCCAAGCTTAAATTTAGGGGGCTAGTTATCATCAGTCAAATGTTGCAATGCTGAGTGCTGCATGATAGGTAAGAACTAGTTCAGACAGTGTTGTTAAATCTGCAGAGACTTTCCAGACTAATGGGAGTCCAGTGCCACCAAGGAAAAGTTGAAATGCCAATGTGATGCTAACTGATCATGCTCTGATGTCATGTGATGTGGAATTAATATTGTTTCATGCTGACAAAGAGCCCTGTGGTGGTAACTTGTCTTCTGGCTCTTTGGCCTCTGTGGAAGCATATCACAGGCTGTCCCTAATTCTATTTAACAGGAAAAATCCATCCACTGTTCTCCTAAAAATCTCCTTGAACATTCTCTCCCTCCGCCACTGTGAACATAGTCCCAATTGCTTCTCCCCATGCAGTGGGTATTACAGATAGGTTTGCCAACCCTCCAGGATTGGCCTGGAGTCTCCCGGAATCGCCATCAACCTCCCAGTGATTATTGAAAGGAATCTAGGAGATTTTAATAGGATATTTTAAAAAAAATGACATTGTTATGTTGGAAAAAAACAATCTCCCAGAATAGCTTCAGTCAGAGTTGGCAACCCTAATTACAAAGAGTTTAGTACATGTGAAAGGGGAGATGGTCACATACTAAACTTTTACATTGGAGTGCGGGTTACATTGTATATTATCATAGGAGACCCAGTCTAATATCCACTGCTTTGACTTGAGACAGACATATAGATTAAATAGACCTGTCTTATCTGCGATAGATTTTAATGGCTAAATTATAAATTACTGAAAAATAGATTTAATTATGGATTTTGTAACAAAATCTTTATCATTCAAACAACTTTTGCAAATTAGTTTTAAAATATTGTTTCATTTTCATGTTATATGTTTTCTCAAAAAATAAATGTCATGTTCATTTTGGTCCAGGCTACTGTTTTGTCTAGCTACTTGTCTTTCTAGCTGATTAGGGCCATGGACAGAACTAGTTATTTGCATTGATAGAGACTGAACCAAAATTCTAAACATTCTACATTCAACAAACTGATTAGCCTACACCAAGTTGACATTTTAGTAAAGTTACAATTCTGTGTCTTTCTGCTTACTAAGTTTTGAATAAATGATTTTTAGTAGTCAGAAGAATACACACTCAAGACAAAAGATTAATTATTGTTTGTATGTACAAATTTGACAGCTGCTGATTCAACCACTCAAAGCAGTCCGTGACTATTTATAGTCTAATATTGTTTTTAATGGGACTTTTTACATGAGAAGATATTTGATAGATGATTTGCTGGAATTCACCTGCAAACTGGTTGATGTGAATACAAAACAACATTGGTCTCACATTTTGCATTGTTTTGCACTGTATTGTTCTTTCTCATGCTTTTAGATTGACTTATTTGGTATAGGAACTATTAATTGTTGGGCACAAATCACACCCTGTATACTTAAGGTATTATATAAATAATTATAATAATTAATAATGCTCAAAGGAAAGTTATTAGGTGTGCCTGAGATCATCAGATGTGGAAAGCAGCTGTAATTTTACTTTCTTTCTGAGTTTCAGAGATTCCTATTCTGGTCCAAATTGAGGATCTGCTGAGATGATATCAATGCTTAACATAACTGAAAGTCATTGCTGCAGGATATAGTTAGAACCAGCAGCTTAATGGTATTCAAAATGGATTCAATATTTATATGGCAAACGAGACCATCCAGAGTCACATTGCACACACAGTTAAAAAAAATGTCTGGAAGTGGTATAAATCCACATTCTTTGGGGCATCATTCTTCACTAACTGATGTGGTTAGGAAGAATTTCCTCTGATGGGTATAATATCCTATAATTATCTACTAATGGAGTTTTTTACAGTTTCATATGAAGTATCTGGTATACCAGCCACTATTGGATACAAACTCTGAATTATATGGACCACTGGTTTGATCCAATATGGTAATTCCTGTATAAATCATATATCCAAAAATTGAGATTGCAATATTTTGTGTGAGTGCAATAAGAAGCAACGGCACATATGTTTTTATAGACTATTTACACTATGATTTGCCTTAAATTAACAGCCTGTTCACGTAGCCCTACTGCCTCATCCTGCAGACCTTACACAGATAAAACTCCCATTGTCTGAGTAAAAAAGAGTCTAATCCTGATTACCTCATTGATAAAAGTAAATATAGTGAGTTCACTGTGATTACTCAAAAGTAAGGCAAGCACTATTTGGTCATGTATAAAGATTGCAGCACTGAGTGATTTACTACACCCCAAAAGCATATATTCAATGTCTCACATTATGTGCATGCCACACACTATAATGCATAACAGCCAGGTACCAGTATATTTTATTGCTGGATTATATAATTCAGTGTGAGAAAGCATCTTCATTATTGATATTGAAAATACTGATAAATCTACTGCAATGTCAAAGTTAGTGTGGGACTGTTACAGCCCTACATACACAATATTGCGATACTGCTAATATTATACTGGTGAGAACAGATTTCCTGTTGGTCCATATTTGTGATTTAAATATGCCAAATAACATGTTAAATAATATCAATAATAATGTGTCCTGGAGCAATTTTTAGACTGAAACTTGCGAGTCTAATCTTTTCGTGTAAACATAAATGTGCTATAGATAATATCCCTTGTTGGAAAGATGATCAATGTTTTTTTTCAAGTAAGATTGTTAGTAGAAAACCTTTTATTTGGTTTGAGGGCAGAACAGGGAGGGGAAAAAACTTTTTGATTGGCCCCCGATAAAGTGCTAGCTTTTGGCTCAATACTGTCTTTTTGCTTTTGTTTTGACTTGGGTTTTGGAAATATGCATCTGCCAAACAGCCCAACAGAGCGAGGGCTCCAAAAAGAAGAATTTACAGAGGTTTTATTATTGTTACTCTGCAATATGCAGAGATTGGAAAATGTGTTCTGCTCAACTACACTTTGCCCTAAAGGAAAATTTGCTAATATATTTAATGAGAGTATTCATTACATACCTGATATACATGGAAACTTGGATGCAATTTCTATTACAAGCTTCTTTTTTACCTCTTTGTTTTGAAAACTAGTGAAAAGTTGGTGAATAGAAAATAGGAACACCTTTAAACCTGAAAATGAGCTGTTGAAAGGAAGGAGGAGAGCTGGCATTCTGTAGTGCAGAATGACGTACAGTAGAGGCCAAAGGTTGCTCCTTTTGAATCAAGGGTAGTTTAGTAAACATACCATTATAAGTCCCAGTCTAAATTACAAAGCAATTGCCTGTGTTATTTCAGTTTGAAAATAGTTAAATCACTTGTCACTTTCTTGTGATTCAATAATAGCTGAGAACTTATTTTACATTAATTTCCCTGAAATACATTATTTTTGAAATTACGTACAGTATATGGGAAATCAAACAAGAAATGTATCAGCATCCAAAATGAATATAATAACCTCAGAAGGGGAAAAATGCATTTTGTCTGGGTTCATTTATGAATGAAATTAAAATAATAAAATAAAGTGGTTGGGTAGGGGGATGCTCCTGAAATTGGTGAGTACACTCAACACTAGTTGAGCTATACTTCATCAACCGGTGGTTGAAGTGCTCATCATCTTGCTGGAGGCACTCAGCACCTTGCAGGATTGAATTATAAAAGAATATGAAGAACTACATACCAAAAAATAGTGTTCATCTGCTAATTCCTTGAAAAGGGCAAGATTGTGCATTTTAATCACACTGGGCCAGATCTTCAGCAGGTGTAAATTGTCAAAGCTCCATTGACTTCCCTGAGATTACTCATGATGTCAAGTACTATTCAACATGAGTAAGAATATCAAAATCTGGTCCTGTGTTGTAATAACATTTAATAAGCATGTCTAGTCCACAGGGAAACAAAGAAACTGTTTAAAAACAAAACAAAACACAAACAAACAAAACTCCAAAATCAAAACAACAAAGAAGTGGAAATAAAATGATATAATTGTGAGATAGAAACGAAATAAGAAACTGCTCTTGTAGAACACATGACATTATGTTACCCAGCAAGTTGAACAATTGGTTAGACATCAAAAAGATACGGTAGAACTGTACAACACCAGATGAATGATAAAGTCCAAATCCAAAAAAATTAGATAATTCTCAGTAAATATACATGATGATTGCTAGAAATAGATTAAGTGGATGGAAATATTTAATTTGTTTACAAATATGTTTATTTTATTTGCTTAGGATTATCCTTCAAGTTCTGGTTACATAAACTTTGATCTAAACATTCAGTTGCCATAACAACTTAATATATTACATCTGTAGTGTTATGTCTGATCACACCACTGAATAAATTAATTTTAGAGCTTTGGTAACTCCAAGTATTCTGTACCTTGTAATTTGACTTAAAAGCAATCTGTGCACCATTTATTCTGACCAGAGATCACTCATCATTTATATTTTCTTGTAGAAGTGTATTGGATAATAAGATAAGACAGACTGATAAAGAAACAGTATGGCATAAAGGTCACCAGAAAAAATATTGCACATTCATTGATAAAAGCACATACAAATACTGTGAAGTACCTTTGGACAAACTGAGTGATTTTCTTCATTCTATTTTTTGTACAATGAGCATTATATTATATCATTAGATTTCTGATTTAGAAAAATACAGAATTAGAGTATATATTTGAAAGCTAATTCACCAGTTATTTCACAAATAATCCATCATGCAATATATAAAGCAAAACCTGTGATTAAGAGAGAGAAACAAGAAAATTTAGATACAAATTAGAATGGATAAAATTATGTGGCTGTCTATTAAATGAAAAGAGAAGATAAGGATAATGGGACTCCAGTGCCCACTGAAATCAATAGAAAGACTCTTAGGGTATGTCTACACTACCCGCTGGATCGGCGGGCAGTGATCGATCCAGCGGGGATCGATTTATCACATCTACTCTAGATGCGAAAAATTGACTCCCAAGCGCTATCCCGTTGACTTCTGCACTCCAGCACCGTGGGGAGAGGCACAGGTGGAGTCAACGGGGGAGCGGCAGTAGTCGACTCACCGCGGTGGAGACACCACTGTAAGTCAACCTAAGTACGTCAACTTCAGCTACGTTATTCACATAGCTGAAGTTGCGTACCTTAGATCGACTCCCCCCCCACCCCGTGTAGACCAGGGCTTATTGTTGAATTCAGTATGCTTTGCAACAGGTGCATAAGGAAAATGGGGAAAGTTGTGCTCCTGTCTGAGCAATGTAAACCATTAGCAGCTCATTGAATGAGTACATCAGCAAGCATTGCACTTATGACTGTTTAATGAAGGTGACATGTAGGTGAGGTAATATTTTTATTGGACCAATTTCAGTAAAAGATATTACCCTTCTACCATCACCTTGTCTCTCTCATATCCTGGGACCAACATGGCTACAACAACACTGCAAACAATATTTAATGTGGAACAGTTTGATATCAATAGACCCCATATATGCTCTAAGTGCTGCTCATTTTACATTGACACAAATGGGTGTGAATTATAAAAGGTAACATCTCATTTTGTGACACAAACTGTTAACATTTAATCAGCCTCATCATCATTAGTAGCATATAGATATTTAAATACCATAAAGAATCATGAGACCACTTAGACGGTTAGTAATGAGCATATTAATTCAAAACCTTCTGTGTGCTGAAGACTACATTTCAATTCCTGGTTTTGCTATGTCGGTGGGTAATGTGGGCTATGTCGGTGGGTCTCTTAAACTTCCTCTGAAACATCAGGTATCAGACTGTGCTGGAGTCAGAATGCCACACTTGCAGGACCAATGAATATACTGAGTCCTATGTCCATACGAATATACAGGACTAACACATTCATTGAATGACAGGAAATACATTCTGGTTGTGGCACTAGTTTATCTAATTTCCTCTATCACACGCAATGTCCAAACACAGTTTCTTATTTGGTCCACATAATTATTGCACAGGAATGCAAATAGGGGCAGCTAGTAAATAAACTGAAAAAGAAGAAACTGGAGATACTTAGGGACTAGAGCCATCAGTAAGACTGGAGTTATCAGTCATAAGCAGAAGAGAAACAGGTAGGAATGAAACAGCGAGTTTCATGTCCAAGAGTGCAAGGAAGGGAACCAATCCACAGGGAAGCATGTACAATGGGAGAGGAGGAAAAGGAGATCAAACATAGTTTCCTTTTCCTCTTGATTTTTGTCATGTGCCTTCATTTCCCGCTACCTTCTCAGTCCGTTACCTTCCCTGATGTTAACTGTTTTGCACTATAAATTCAACGAGACAATGAGCTTGTCTTTTCTTGTTTTATCTGTAAAGTGCCATACTGATAAATGACATTATATAATAGTAATAATGAATAAATAACAAGCTGTTATTACTGGATCACCCACAATATTAGGTATTTCATGGTACAAATAAGAAGACATAGTCCAATACTGCAGAATTTACAATCTTACTTCAGGTGTGATGTAATGATGAGTGTGAGAACACAATAGGACGGATTAGGATGAGTTTATGGGATTACTCAGCAAAAAACAAAATAGCATGGGGTAGAAAATATATTTTTAAATACATTTATTTGTGGACTCATTTCTGGTAGCCAACATGTCAAAAATGAAGCCATCATGATTTCATGAATTCCACTGAGGATTTCAATATTATCAATTTTATATGGTAGGCCCTCTGATACTACAGCGATGGAAAGATGTATAAAACTCTAAAGCAGATAAAACAGATGCTCCTGTGTTAAATGAGGAGACAGTAGTGGCCTGGTCTATTAGATCAGGAAGCCAATCCATACTTAGTGGGGTGGCAGGGAAAAAAGTACCGTCAAACTGATCACATGGGTCAGGGAGAGGGCAAAGGAGTGGGCTGGCAAGCTAGCATCAATGGCTGAGCTGAGTGGAGGTTATTGAACTGACATCAACAGCTGAGGAGAGGGAATAATGGATATTTCCTTTCTTTCTTAAAAATGATGATGAATGAGAATTTGAGACTGACGACAAAGAGCTAAATCTTTAGCATGTGAATTTAAAATTAATGTATGTCTAGTTGGAGTTCAGGGTCACTGCACACTTGATAGTGCTGAAATCATACTGTAATTAAAAAGGTAAGTGAACTAAATCATTTAGAGGGGAAAGTAATGTTAAATAAGGAGAAGCAATTTGATAGATGTGAGTATACGAGACACATTGAGGAATGAAAACACAGCGATGTGAACCACCACCTCGTTGCTGTTTGAGGTGTGAAAAGCCTTTTTATTACTTTCATTCACTACAGGGCTTTAGAATTAACCATGAGAAGGCTTCACCCTGAACACAGAGAATTTCTGCATTCCTAGTGAAATCACAGGAGAGGATTCTCCTCTCTCAGGTGCTGCCTTGCAGTAGAGAAGAATAATGATGCTGCTTTGTGAGAAATGGGAAGGTTAAAGGCATCCAGCATAATGCAGTACAACCACATATTTACAGAACCCACAATTTGAGCATGCTTTAAAAAATCAGTACCTTCAAGTTCATATTCAAACAAATAGGAAAAGCATTGATTGCATGATTTTGCTCCAAGGTTGCTTATTTTACGGGAGCAAATCTTTTAGACTAAGTTATTGTGCTTCCGAGAAAATAGACTCTGTGTATGTTTTGGGCACAGTCCATCAGCTAATTTAAATTCAAAACATTCAGCTGTTTCTAAAACTTTTGAGTTCTTCAAAGCTTACCAATATTCCTTTACAGTAAATGGTTCCTATACAGAGATGATGCCTATCTCTTAAGTTTTAATTTTTCATGGTTCACAAAAACAAATAAAACAAAAGCAGGAAAAATATTTATTCTATATTCTGCCCACTCTCTTGTGCCAAGGGAGTATCCTATTGTAATAAACTTTCAACAATACAGAGAGAGAAAGGGAAAAACCTTTTATCCAATAATCTGAAAGCATATTACAAATATTAATTCATGAAACAAAATATATCTGTGAGGGGCAGAAGACAGGTATTTACTGATGGATAAACAAAAGCACAGACAGGTGAAGTGATCTTAGGAACTCAGTGTGAGAAGTGGGACCAGAATCAGCATTTGCAAATCCTCTTAATGTGATCTGGCAATTAAAATGGTAAGTGTTTCATGCTTCCCCTAGATAATAAATAAAACTGTTAAATAGAACTGGTCCTAAAATCAATCCTTGTGTGCCCCAATTCAAGACCAAATCATCCCTCCTTGGTAAAAAATACAGGAATTGACTTTTCACTTGGAAATCTCCAAAGGTGTTTTCTCATGGCAACACTCCAACATCCCGCCATAAGGTTTGCCTCTCCCCTTGTAGAAAAGCCACCTTTGAACCAGGCAGATGTGAGCAGGAGCCACCTCCCAGGAGATATGAGCAGACACTCTGTTCTCCTGCTGTAGTTCCATTCCTCAACGTCAATGAAGCCACTGTGCTAGGAACTCATTTCAGTCGTGACTTTCCCCAGGTAGATAGATCAACAAAATAGATTTTACAGCCTGGTATTGGTGCTTGGGAAACCTTAATTTTGCCATTGCCTAACTTTTGAGAGCTTGACTTGGAAACCTTAATATTATTTTAATGTAGCTTTGTATGTAATTTTTAAAATAATTGTGCAGAATTTTTATCATAAATGTATTTGTGTCATTTGGGACTTTCTACACGTTATGTTGAATATCAATATTATATTTTTACACATCTTCCTAATATTTGTGGTGTAAAATTTAAGTTACAAAGAAAGCCAGCAAAGCGATAGTGTTGACTACTTTGACCTAGTCCATACACAGTTTTCATACTGGTGTAATCGTTCCTATTAGCTGAAAGACATCCGACAAGGTTTTTGGAGAGGGATGCATGGATGTTTCCGCAAGGAAGAAGGGAAAAAAGGTTTTGCAAAGGGACCTCTCTGTGCAACATCAAAAAACTCTCTACTCACAGTACTGAAGTGTGGCAACTTTTTTGCTTTATTCTATTGCATCACAGTGTGTGGAGGGGAAAAAACTCCCAGGAACAAAACAGAGAGTAATGTAGGGATGGAATATGCCTCCATCCCATAATACTCTTGGGAATTCAATTAACCCCATGATGCCTGGCTGGATGGCTGATTTCCTGAGAAATGACTTCTTTAATGAAACTTGGGATTTTATTTTGTATTGATGTTAGAGAGACCAGAGTCTTAGGTAGATGTCTTTTTATAGTTTATAGCATCTGATTGATTTATTTATTTCACCGTGGTTCACCATTCTCTGCCAATGGGAGCTGATGGAAGCGGTGCGGGCAGCAGGGAAGTGCTGGCCGCCGCTTCCCGCAGCTCCCATTGGCCAGGAACGGCGAACTGTGGCCACTCGGAGCTGCGGGTGCCCGTGCAAATGTAAACAAACTGTCTAGCAGCCTGCAAGCAGATTACCCTGACAGGCCGCGTGGTTGCCCACCACTGGTCTATAGTATCATCAGTATCAGGTAAGGATAAGTACTTACCAGTGGCAACCGAAACTAGATATCCAAGTGCCAGAACTTTAATTAGACTGAGACACTTTATAGAACACAAGCTGATTTGGCCATTAGATGAAAGCTCTATGTGGATTTACTTTATTTTTATTGTGTATATACCTTGTTTCTCAATTGCCTGAACCTGAAATATTAGGCACCTTCTCAGTACATCTCCCTAGCCTTTAATGATTTCTATGCTAGTTTCAATTTATAATATTTATTTCTATGCTACTTACTTATCTACTTAAAATGCCTTTTGAGATTGCCTGAATGTGTTTCATTATTTAAGCCATTAACATTTTTTTAAACATTGCTCATGGGTGGATTATCCTGTAACTAACAAATTACCTAACACAATACATCAGTATTCAAATAAAAGCCCCCATCACTTAGAAAAGAATTGTGATCAGGACCATCCTTGCTTAAGTGTATGTGCCCTGATTAAAAAAAAGATGCCCTAATTCAGTTTTTACTAAGCATGTAAGGTGAGATGATTTCCCATTGTGGGAAGTGAGGGAATCTAAACAAAACAAATCCAAAGTTAATTGAATTCATGGGAAAACTATGACGCTTCAAAATTTTGAAAATTCAGAAAGGAAGTTTCTTTTTCTCTGAAAAATGTATTGCATTTTGTGAAAAATAGCTTAATTGAATGCTTTTTATCTTCATTCCTACTCTTAATACCAATGAACTAGTAAAGAATGGGAAGGTGACAAAAGATGACAAGCAAAATAGCTAAAGTGTGGATGCCACTTGGAATTGTCAGACTCTGCAGCTAATCCCACACTGCACAGCTATTGATCCCTCAAGCACAGCTCTGCACTTAGTGACTTAGCATTTGGTGGCACAGCATCAAGGGTTATCTTGGCTGTCAATTCTTTACATAACCAATTCTCTCCTCACTTTCAGTTTAGCATTTTCTTCACTGACATAGCGGGAGACTACAAACCCTGAATGTTAGGAAATAGTCATGGCCTTTCCCGGGTGTCGCATATTACAGAAAGGTATGTGTGATGATGTGTCAGAGCATGTGTTTTTCTCACTGGTCATACCCTCTCCATTGGAATAGATGACCAGACAGCAAGTGTGAAAAATAGGAACAGGGGTGGGGGTAATAGGAGCCTATATAAGAAAAAGACCCCTGTCATAAATATAAAAGGAAGGGTAAACACCTTTAAAATCCCTCCTGGCCAGAGGAAAAACCCTTTCACCTGTAAAGCGTTAAGAAGCTAGGATAACCTCGCTGGCATATGACCACAATGACCAATGAGGAGACAAAATACTTTCAAAGCTGGAGAAGGGGGAAAACAAAGGGTTTGGGTCTGTCTGGGTGATGCTTTTGCTGGGGACAGAGCAGGAATGGAGTCTTAGAACTTAGTAAGTAATCTAGCTAGATATGCGTTAGATTATGATTTCTTTAAATGGCTGAGAAAATAAGCTGTGCTGAATGGAATGGATATTCTTGTCTTTGTGTCCTTTTATAACTTAAGGTTTTGCCTAGAGGGATTCTCTATGTTTTGAATCTAATTACCCTGTAAGATATTTACCATCCTGATTTTACAGACGTGATTCTTTTACTTTTTTTCTTCAATTAAAATTCTTCTTTTAAGAAACTGAATGGTTTTTACATTGTTCTTAAGATCCAAGGGTTTGGGTCTGTGGTCACCTATGCAAATTGGTGAGGATTTTTATCAAATCTTCCCCAGGAAGGGGAGTGCAAGGTTTTGGTGAGGATTTTTTGGGGAAAGACATTTCCAAATGATTCTTTCCCAATAATAAACCCGGTTAGACGTTTGTTGGTGGCAGTGAAAGTCCAAGGGCAAAAGGTAAAATAGTTTATACCTTGGGGAAGTTTTAACCTAAGCTGGTAAAAGTAAGCTTAGGAGGTTTTCATGCAGGTCCCCACATCTGTACCCTAGAGTTCAGAGGGGGGAAGGAACCTTGACAACCCCAAAATCGGGACTGTCCCTATAAAATCGGGACATCTGGTCACCCAAAATATCATTTATGATTGCTTAGATTTCCAAGAAAATGAGAATCTAGCTCTTCAGGCATCCCTTTCACAGTTGTATAACTGGCCGCAATCACATTGGAACTTATATCTCATGTATCTCACTGTGTGATTCTGAAAGTGTCAAGTACTTTCTTGCTTAAATAATCACTGACATCTGTTATGTAAGATAGAATATTGCAGTCTAGTCTATTACACGTATTGATATACTACAGCAGTTCATCTTTTTCCTCTGGAATTTTAGCACCGGATTCATTTGGTATTATGCTCAGCACAGTGTATTCTTTAGGGAATCTAATTTCCCAATAAGACTTTAGACAGTGTGGAAGGTAAAACCTAGCAATGACAATTTACTACAAAAGCATTTATAAAGTGTTATTTCATAATATTCATATCCCTTAGAGGGTGTTAGCTTCAGCTAAAGTCACTAACTAGAAATTACGTAGTCTGCATTGTCTTTTGCAGTGTAAATAATTAAATGCAATTACGGTGAACTCTAAGAACCACGAAGAAACCTCATCAGCTCAACGTGTCTGAGAATTGTCTTCAAAGAAGAACTGGTGATAAGTCTGATATATCCAAGATTCTACAGCATTTCCACAATGCCTTTAGATAGATGTTGGTATGGCACAACAAACATACTAAACAAGATGTAATAGGAGTCTTGGAGTGATTCCAGAATTGTCAGAACAGAAGCAGGGCTTTATCCAACTTAAAATACTCATTGAGATGCCCAGATCCCTAAACAAATATGAATCGTTTTCTTAAAAATTGAGAGGAGTCCAACATACAGCACTAACTAGGAAGCCTTAGCAGCATGGCTATACAAAGAGAGATGAGGGCACATGCGCTAAAGCAGACAACCCCCTGGGTTCAGCCACAGCTCATTCCATAGAGGGTGATAAGCCACAGAAGGACCTTTGCAGAATTTTCTTTTCCCAATCTCCTTTCCATTGGTAATTCCACCATGGATAAAGAGATGAATCTGGCCCACATTTTCCAAGACACTTGACAGAAACAATTTTAATTATATTTCGTACTAAAATTGAATAGTTTTAAATAATCAAGCATAGGAGTGCAATACACTGAGGCTCAACTGTACTATAGCTCTACAGCGGTGATACTCAGACTGAAGCTCTCCAGCTGCAAGTGGCTCTTTAATGTGTCTCCTGTGGCTCTTTGCAGCACAAGATACTAAAACACTGTGTGATTTAATTATTAACCTATCTAAGTTATTAACCAATCAGGAGGCTTATATTATGTTATTTACCAATTGTAGTTGATAAAATAATAATACTTAATCAAGTTGCTGTGAGAATTATATGTGTGTACACATCATATAAGTCAGTCTGAGTATCACTGATCTAGAGCTATATATATATAGCAAATGAAACAATGAATTCACATTACTGTGTGTCTTTTGCATAATGGTGATTTCAAATTTTACTCCTGAACTACTGAGATCTGAGTATCACTGCTCTACAGCATAAAGAAAAGGAGTACCCGTGGCACCTTAGAGACTAACAAATTTATTAGAGCATAAGCTTTCGTGAGCTACAGCTCACTTCATCGGATGCATTTGGTGGAAAAAGCAGAGGAGAGATTTATATACTCTTATACTTATATGCTCTACAGCATATAAGTCATTGCATTTTCATTACCCTTATTTAGAAAAAAAAATATTGTACAGCAATTGTTGAAATGACTAGAGTTGTCTGCAATGTTACTGCAGTGTTTTTTTATTATTATTATTATTACCTTAGAATGCTTCCTTTTTGCTTAGAAGAGTGACCACTAACTGCGTCATTTAATTTTCTGCATAGTGGGTGGACTTGATCCAAAGTCCAGTGAAGTCAACGGAAAGACTCTCCACAGAGTGCAAATTCCTGCACTCAGACTTGCTAGTACAAAACACTGCCTTATCTTCTCTTTTCATTTAATAGACAGCCACATAATTTTGAGGGTACTTTTTGTTAAGATGATATTAACCGAATCCTGGCCTGCTAAATATCTTGGCCTTTGACCTATTAGTATGGCTGGTCAGAACATAATAAGTCAAAATAAGAAATGTAAAAGAACCAAAACCAATTTCTTGGAAACTTATTTTCAATGAAAAACTGAAAAAGTTTTAGGGTTTTTGTTGTTTCTGAAACCCTATGCCCCAGTTTAACTAATTGGACAACCCCTTGTGGTTTTGTTTGTTTGTTTGGTTTTGGTTTGTTTTTGCTTTTGGGTTTTTTTTGGAAAGAAATTACAATTTTCACACACACACACACACACACACACACACACATACAAAACACTTGTTTTGGAGAAAAAGCATTTTTCACAGAATTTTTTTTTCAAGCAACTTATCTATGAATGTAAATTAACCCAGGATATCATTTTTAATTCACATGAAATTCTTCCACACATACCCACCTTTAATTGATTTAATTGGGACTATATGTGCAGTAGTAAACTGAAAGTGAGTAACAGTGGCAGAAACAGGGCATTTATAAATACTAAGCATCTCAAGGAATAATTTTAAAACTGCTGATTTGGGGCCAGTCCCAGAAACATTTAAGCAGGTGAGCAGTGTTATCCATACAAGTAGTCTCATTAACATCAATGAGACTATTTATATGAGCAAACCTACAAACATACTAAAGTAGGGGTGGGCAACCTGCAGCCTACGGACCGCACATGGCCAGACTAGGTATTCCGCTGGCGGGCCTCAAAACAGTTTGTTTACATTTGCACGGCCACCTGCAGCTCCCAGTGGCTGTGGTTCGCTGTTCAAATACGTTTCAAGATGGATAGAATTGTCCTGGTTAAATGCCCAAGTTTAAACTATAAGATAAAGCAACATTTTATTTTTAAAATATTTATTTATTTATTTATTTATTTTTACAGAAATGGAGGAAATTTGAAAATAAGACACATGAAAGTACATTAAATTTGGAAGCATCTTTGGAGCTTCAAACTGTCTAATTCAATCACAAACAATTTTTCTTTTTAATAGCCAAATTCTATCCCTGATTTTCACACAAAACTGCCCTTCACTTTAATGGTAGGTGAACACATATATTTAAAAAAAATAGCTCTATGGGTGTCAGTCTAATGACTAGAGCTGGGGAAGTGGAAGTAAGGAGATTTGGATTTTGAGACGGTTTTTTCATAGACCTATGGGCCTGATCTAATGTCTATCAGAGTCAGCAGAAAGTCTCCTGTTGACTTCAGTGGGCTTTGGATCAGGCCCAGCATGGCCTTGGGATGTCTTAAATCCCAGTGCCTCCATTAACCCTCTGGAAAGGGTTGAATACTAATTGCCTAGCTCACAAGATGTTTGTAATAATTAATGTTTTAAGATGTTTTGAAATCCCTGAATGAAAAGTGCTAAGTGTACCCAAACTACTGTTCCTACACGGTAGAACCGTCAGCACAAGTGAGCAACAATTTCACCAGCGAAATAGGTAGAAATCACTTTATAGCATATTTATAATATTTGGCTTTGAAAGCATGTATGTCTTTTTCTCCCTGCTTCACATAAGTACTTCATTTAGGATATCCATAAATCTCCATAAAAAATTCTGCTAAATATATGGTCATTACAATAGTCAATGCTTTGGAAGTCCTGGGAGTGTGACTCTGCTTCAGTTTCTGGAGTTGATGAACTATGATGACAAAGGGAGAGATGAGAGGTAGATCTAGCAACTTTTTAATTGACCAAATTAGGAAAAATTGCTCTGAAGTCAGAGAGAGACTAAGGTAGTATATGTATAAAGCAGTAAAAACAGTATATACTAGAGCAAGGATCAGCAACCTTTGGCATGTGGCCCGTCAGGGAAATCCTCTGGCAGGCCAGGATGGTTTGTTTACCTGCAGCGTCCGCTGGCCGCAGTTTGCTGTTCCAGGCCAATGGGGGCTGCGGGAAGCAGCGCGGGCCAAGGGACGTGCTAGTGGGAGCTGCGATCAGCCGAACCTGCGGATGCTCCAGGTAAACAAACCGTCCCGGCTCGCCAGCGGATTTCCCTGATGGGCTGTGTGCCAAAGGTTGCCGATCCCTATATTACAGAATACAATTAATAAGGAGCTTTGAATGACAACAATCCAGTCCACCTCTCCCTGTATCATGACTGACATGATTTCCCTGTGCCAAACTGAGATCCCCGAATGATATCTCCTTCCTGCAACCAGCAACTACACTACATTGGCACACTTTGCTGCTTCCATAGGCCAAGTGCATTGCACAGACTAAGGCTCCTTGCATTTTTCCTTTTTTCCCTACAAGCGCCTTGGGTGCCACCCTCCCATCCCTCTCTATTTCAGGGCCTCCCCACAACCCCTTCCATTTTCTCCATCATGCCATGGGTCTGTGCATTTCCCCATTTTCTTCTCCCTTGTCCCTCCCATACCAGTGTGGCTGTCTCTGTACTCACATTCCCCACTTCACTTCCTTCATTCTAATTTCTTTCCTTTCTGTCTAGGAGAGAAGTCTTTTAGGGTGTCAACATTTTAAACTCTATTGGGAGGATGGGCACAGCTGAGATGGAGGTATTCTTGTGATGGAAGTTGTTAATGGCCTCCATCAACCAGTTCTTTGATCTATAGACAATTACAGAAGTCGTTGAAGCTGCTGGGTCTGGTAGCCAGATGTCATGCTCCACAAATGCAGCATTTCCCCAATTTTCGCCAAAATCAATAGAGTTCTGGCCATTAATGCCAAGAATGTTCCCAGAAATTTTTAATTGATTTGGATGCGACATTATAACATTATGTGCCTGTTTGTTGTGTGTAATGTGATAAACAAACAGAGAAATACCATTGAAATGAGTGTCAGACTTTGCTTTGCTCGGACAACTATTAACACTTATCATTGAGTTCAGTTTTTAAAGAATTACATGGACACAGAAATTCCATAGATTACTAAAATTCCATCTAATCTGAATTTTTCTGGTTTCTCTAAGAAAATGTTATATGCGATTGACAATGACTTAATAAAATTAAAATGTCCAGTACAAATGACTCCTATTGACTAAACTTGCTATTCTTCTGAAGTGAGAAATTCATTTAATGTGCTATAATTTGTTTCTGATAAAACCATACTGCTCCTATACTAGTTACCACTTTATTTTCCTCTAGGACAGGGGTTCTCAAACTGGGGGTTGGGACCCCTCAGGGGGTTGCAAGGTTATTACAGGGGGGTTGCGAGCGGTCAGCCTTCACTCCAAAGCCTGCTTTGCCTCCAGCATTTATAATGGTGTTAAATATATTAAAAAGCTGTTTTAATTTATAAGGGGGGTCACACTCAGAGGCTTGCTATGTGAAAGGGGTCACCAGTACAAAAGTCTGCTCTAGTAAATTGGCCTATGTTTGTCCTTTTTTACATTTTTATAGGCTCTCATCTGGCATCTGAGAGTTCTCAAAAATAACTGGAATGGTTCTGATACTACTGGAATGGTTCAACTAGTTCCTTCAGCACTCACTAGGAAGAATTTTATCAGCATGAGCTTATTTTAACATGTTCAAGTTATCTACGATTTCTTTAACCTATTCCTTCTCAGTTCTGCTTGTGACTTCTCTTTTTTTCCTCCTTAACTATTAGCTTTCACACCACTAAATAGAGAAATACCTATAATCGGGACACTTCCCAGGGAATAGATTTAAATATAATGATACTTAACAGGAAGAACTGCTGCTTAATTGGGATGGTAATTCGTTTAACTGGGGAGTCTGCAGGTGATTAAATGTAATCAGATAAGGACATCTGATCTTTGTAATGCTGAGGGACCAGTAATGCTTTATCTTCCCTGAGAAGATTGCTGCAATACTGGTCCTCCAGCAAATCTGGTTTGTCCACTTATTAGGACGTAGATACACTTGCAGATGTAGAACGCTTTGAGTTAAACCAGCCTTCAGAGAGCGCAGTAGGGAAAGTACTGCAGTCTGTCCACACTGACAGCTTCAAGCGCTGTGGCGTGGCCACATTTGTGGCACTTGCAGCGGCATTGGGAGCGATGCATTATGGGCAGCTATCCCAGCAGGCAAGTGACTGCAACTTGCTTCTCAAATGTGGGTGGTGTGGGGTGGAGTGTGACAGGGAGTGTGTTGTGTGTATGTGGGGGGAGAGAGAATGGGTTTTTGGAGGGCTGAGAGCATGTCAGCATGCTGTCTTGTAAGTTCAGACAGCAGCAGACCCCCCTCCCCCTCCCTGCCTCTCTCTCTCTCACACACAGCATTCCACACTTAATGGTTTGCTTTGTCTCAGAGCAGATAAGCAGCCGGCTGTCAGAAACGGAGCTTTCAAAGGACATATCCGCATTCCTGCAGTGATTCAAAAACAATGACAAGAGTGGCCACTTGACTTAAGGGGATTATGGGATGTTTCCGGAGGCTGATCAGATCACAGTAATGCAACACCTCATTCACACTGACGCCACAGCACTCCAGCAAGGGTGCAGCCAACGTTATTCCACTCGCTGAGATGGAGTACCAGCGGCACTGTAGCCGCGGAACTGGAACTGCAGAACTGGAATTAATTTGCAATCTGGACACCATTAAATTAGGCTTGAATAAAGACTAGGAGTGGATGAGTCATTACACAAACTAAAAACTATTTCTCCATGCTAATTTCCCCCCTACTGTTACTCACACCTTCTTTTCAACTGTTTGAAATGGGCCATCCTGACTATCACTACAAAAGTTTTTTTTCTCCTGCAGATAATAGCCCACCTTAATTGATTACTCTCTTTAGATTTGGTATGGCAACCCCATTTTTTTCATGTTCTCTGTATATATATATATATATATATATATATATATATATAATACAGAAGGAAGCTATATATATATATATATAGCTTCCTACTGTATTTTCCACTGCATGCATCTGATGAAGTGGACTTTAGCCCACAAAAGCTTATGCTCAAATAAATGTGTTAGTCTCTAAGGTGCCATAAGTACTCCTCGTTCTTTTCGCTGATACAGAGTAACACGGCTACCCCTCTGAAAACTTTAAACTCTTTAGTGCACCAGGAGGATTGAGGTAAGTAAAACAACTGGAGACTAGTGTTCCCTTTAATTTTTCCCACGCGTGTGCGGAATGAATTTTATTATGTGCACCAATATGGTGTCACACATCACCTCCATATTGGTGCACATAATAAAATTCATATGGTGGGAATGGGGCCAAGAGGTTCAAGTGTGGGAGGGGGGCTCAGGGCTGGGGCAGAGGGTTGGATTGGAGGGGGTTTAAGGTTTCAAGGTGGGACCAGAGATGAGATCGGAATCAGGCTCACAGTTTTTGTCACAGCTATACATATTCCTTAAACCTAACCAATCCGCCAGCACTTGAGAACTCACACATAAGGTCCATCCCTGATTGTCTTCATCTTGGAAAACACCAGGCCATGCCACTATTTCCAGCAAGTGCTTTGCTGTGCTCAGAGATCAAGAGACTACTGTATCTAAACTAGCTTCTATAACACAGTATTGTCCCATAGAGTTGCTGAGAATAGAAAGGACAAGTAATGAGCTACACCATTAGAACAGGTCACCTGTCCTAACCCAGATACCCACCAGAATCTATGAATGAAAATGTGCAATAGTTAATGCATCTTCCAGCCTGATTTCACAGGTCTTGGAGTGCAGTAATAGTTTCTTTTTACTATTCATTTCTACCACTTCTCCAAATGGGTATTTTGCTTCATTGCACAGGACTGCACTGAGCATGAGAACTGTTCAATGACTGTGACTGAATTCCTTCATGAGAAAAAATTATTGGATGCTTCCATCAAGCAGAAATCATTACATGTCCCTTTCTCCTCATTTTAATAGCTCCTGATGTGAGGAAAGTAGCTTTGTAAATGCAACCATGGCTAACTCTGAGTGTACATCTGTCTACATGTGCATCAACAACTTCCAGATAAGGGAGAGATATTATCCGCCTAGGGAAGCATTTTGATAGTCATGTTTACACCTTTTAGCTTTTCAGCCACCCAATCCTAACAAATGCCTACAAACTTGCAATCTCTTCCTTGCAGACCCTAGCACACACAGACATGCAGAGAGATGCATAAATGTGCAGAGAAATTTTAAATTAAATTTTAGGAACACGCATAAGGAATAATATACAAATGCTTGAGTTTCCTGGTGCTACTGACAACTGGTACTTCATGCTTCAATCAGACTCAATAACTCAAAATATTCATAAAGGTACTGCTGCTGTGAAATTCTAGTGCTCTAGTGTTACTTTTTGGCATGCATTCCCAGCACTGTACAGGGAAAAGACACCCTTAGGATCCTTTTCCCCATTTACTGGGTTAGAGCATGCTTTTAAAACACTGCCTCCAGTAGGAGATAAGTGGTGGTATACCAGTTCCAGTGCAGCTGCTGGGTGCACTGTGCTGAAGGAAAAACACAATGCCTCTGGAAATCCTCAAATAGTGCCCACAGCAATAGCTCTTGCTGTATCTTTTAACAGGGTGCACGATGTATTTCTTTCTGGCCTTGTTCTATTGGCATGTGTAGACTGATGATAACAAGGCTATGATAGAGACAAGGCAGATGAGGTAATATCTTTTATTGGACCAACTTCTGCTGGTGAGAGAGACAAGTTTTCTTGTCTCACTCACCAACAGGAGTTGGTTCAATAAAATATATTACCTTAGCCACCTTATCTCTCTAATATCCTGGGACTAACACGGCTACATCAGTGCTGCATACAAGGCTATGACAGCTTCTTCATTAGTTCCTTCAGGGAGTCTAGCACTGTTGTCAATGGTAGAATCTCGCCTAATTCTTGTGCACCTGTAACATGATTGTGCATGTCCCCTGCACATGTGCCAGTTAGTATGGGACAAAGGCACTATTATGGGCTATTTGGAAAACAAAAGCAGGTAGCAACTTCATCACAATGATAAAAATTATTTTTCTCTTGTTCTGCAGTGGTTTCCATTAAAAAATTACTTTTCCAATATCAGAGAAATAGCTGCAGTACTTCTGTACCAATGTGGGGTCCTGGTGTGTCTCTAGTACAGCTGACTAGAGGATGGCAATTCCATTTCATAACAACTTTTGAGATTCCAAAATTTGTGTGCATCCTGCATTGGAAGGAAGGTGGTTTATGTGAGTGTGACTCTATTTTCTGGCACCTTAACCGTAACCATGGTGAGCTGAAGCTGCTTCGCACCGGTTCGCTGGAACTGGCCAAAAGTGGAACCTTAGATGCCATCTCCGCTGGAGCACCCAAGGGGAAAATTTGGTGGGTGCAGAGCACCCTGCCCCGCCCCGCGCCCCAGCTCACCTCACCTCCGCTCCACCTCCTCCCCTGAACGTGCCGCCCCGCTTTGCTTCTCCACCCCCCGGCCCTGGCTTCCCGTGAATCAGCTGTTCACATGGGAAGCCGGGGAGGGCTGAGAAGCAAAAGGCAGCTTCATGCTCAGGCCCAGGGTGGTGGAGCTGAGCTGGGAGTGGGGGCGCGAGGAGGGCCGTCTGCACCGCAGCAGATAACCCGGGGGGGGGGGCGTAGGGGAACCGCTGCAGTGCGGACGGCCCTCCTTGAGCCAGTGTGGCTCCAGCCCCGGAGCACCCAAGTAATCGGTGCCTAAGGCACCACTTTTGATGTGATCAGTGGGGGGAGTTGCCACTCCCCCTGCTCCCCCCCAGGTACGCTCCCCCACCCCAGGAGTCAGAGGGACCTGCCGGATGCTTCCTGGGAGCTGCCCCAGGTAAGCACCGCCGGGACTCCCCACCTCACGCCCCGCAGGTCCCTCTGGCTCTTAGGGGCGCAATGGGCACCCACTACGGTGGCCCACGAGACCCTCCTGCCTGGTTCTGGGGGCAGTCAGGGGACAGGGGATGGGGTTGGATGGGGCAGGAGTCCCGGGGGGCGGAGGCAGGCCACGACCCCATTGTGGGGTGAGGAGGGAACCGGTTGTTAAGATTTTGGCAGTTCATCACTGACTGTAACCCTTTAAAACATTTTCACAAAAATGGGATTGTGCTGAACTGCCCATTTGCAGATTGAAACCTGAGCTTTATGATTCAGGAAGTTTTGTCTCTGTCTATCATGTTACTCTTTAGCCTGGTGGTTAAGATACTGGAGGAGAGTTCTTCAATCCAGATCATTTTGAATCAGGAGAGTAGGGCCTGGAACCTATCTTCTATGCCACAAGCCAGTGCCCTTGACACCAGGTTAAAGAGCATGTATTTTTGCCCCCTCTTCTAATCCTCACCCACAAAAATTCTGTCTAAAGTGATATGTTTGGGAATGAAAATGATCTGACCAGTTCTAGTCTCTAGCAAGGAGAGTGGTGTATAATCCCATGTAGTTCAATGAATAGGTCCTCAAAATATGTCACTGTTGTTTTATTTTAAAGAAAGTTTTCAGCCATTGAAATTTGACTTACAGTTTCTTGAAGCTGACAACATCTGTTGGGCAAAAATAATACCAGGAGCTAAGGGATACTACACCAATTCCACAGTCATTTTGAAAGGGTGGTGTTCCAGGAACACTGAGACAAATCCAGTTTATACCAATTCATGTCACAGATGCCACTGTAAAAATCCTCCAGTTAGGTAGACAAAAATAACTTAGCTCCTTTGCATTTGATATTATTGTCTAATCAAGTATGACTTCCCTCAACCCCTCCTGCTCTGGCTCCAGTCTCTATACATGTTATTTTATATATGTCTATCATGATCCCTCTTATTAGTTTTCTCTCCAAATAAACTGTCCTAATCTTTTCAGCCTCGCCTCATATCAAAATCTCTCTATGCCTCTAATCATCTCTACATCCGTTCCATTTTGCTATGTATTTTGGGGATAGTGTGGCCAATACTGAACACAGAAGTCAAGGCGAGGGCATACCATTGATTTATAAAGTAGCAGTAGAGTATTTTCAATAGACTCTACCTTATATTTAAGAGAAAGGGGGTAAAGCATAATATAGCAGCAATTGTGGAACGCTGGATAAAGAGGAAAATATTTTTCCTGACCCATGCAGTGATCCATTTATTCCCTGAAGCATGAGATTATGAAGATAAATGGCACTCTCCTCACTGCAGTTTTTCAGCACGATGTGCCTTCCAGATTATGACACTCACAATACCACATCGCCTTAAATTTTAGCAAGTACTGTCAGGCCTCACTGCTCTCTGGTTCCTTCAGAAGATTTGAGTCTTAGGGTTTTGTTTTATTTTAAAAAGAAAACCTTTTCCCATTCTAGTAGCCCAGCAGCTAGGAAAAAATAGCTACTCCCCATGTATAAATTTGGAAATGTATTTAAAAATAAAGATTTTAATTACAATTGGTATATAGAAGTTGCATGCTGAAATGATATCCTCTCTATATATTAGACTGGTAGTAAAGCAACCATCCGTAAGAGACTGTAAATCAAGTCCAATCTCCTTTAATATTAATTTAAGAATAATTTTGATGTTTTAAATTTAAAGTCTCTTTTGTATAGTAAATATTGAACAAATCAGGGAAAGAATCTTCTTGAATGTTTCTGCAATAAGTTAGTTGCTCTGGTAACTAACGTGCATTTATATTCGATGTTTTCAGAAGATAAAAAGCTAAAACCAATTGTTTGTTGTAAAAAAGTTGTTTGGGTTTTGGCAACCAAAAAATGAAAGATTTTGTCTAGTTGGGTGAAAATTTTTCATTCAAAATTTTTATTTGCTGGATTGGACACATTTTTTTTACTTGCTGAATACCAATTTTTTTTTGAAAATTTTCAGCTTTGGCCAAATATCTGGTTTGGGGATTTTCAACAAAAATCCAGAATATGTCTTCATAAACAGACCTATCCAGTGCTAATTTAAATTTTGCAAAATAGTTATTTTCAGTCCAAAAAAAAGTTGATGGAAAATTTTCAGCCATATCTAGGGCTGAATTCCTTCAATGCCAATGGGAACTGAGAATGCATCGTCCACAGGGGCTCCTAATATATTAAATAAATGATTAAGAACTCTTTTAGACTGCAAGCTCTCTGGCGTAAGGACTGTCATTTACTGAATCTTTTTACAGTGCCTAATATTATGAGGCCCATTCTGGTTGTGATCTTTAGGCACTACCACAATGCAAATATTAATAAGAAAATTAATAAAGAAATTGGATTTAGAGTGGAAATTAAGATTGGTGGGTTGTTTTTTCTTTTGCTGTTTTAATATAAAAGCACAGGATTTGTCATGTCAAATCAGACAACCGAGACATAAAGTTCAGCAGCCAGCAGCATACCTCATGGTTCAGATGAAGACCACCTCACCCACAATAAAGTACTTAGCCCATGTTGCAAAGCTGTATGGCCCCAATTCTGCTTCCATTGAAAAACTCCCCTTGATTTCCAAGATGTAGGGTCAGACTATTTATGAGGATTCATTCCCATATGTACCCTGTGGGTGATCACAACCCAAAGTTTGATTAGATTACCTGTAATTTAAATAATTGAAAAGCCGTTGTGATAAAATTACATGTCCTCTTAAAAAAAACCCTCTTTTTATTACAAGAATTGAAATTTATACAATGCTTTCCTTTTGTTTTCAGTTACATATCTAAAGATTAGAGAGAGTGGGACTATATTTAGATAATATCAAATGGATGCAAAGCCATCTGTAGGGGTTCATCCATGCTTTACATCCCCTCCCTCCTTTTTTCCACAGGATGTTAGGAATCATTAAAAAAGGGACAGAGAGTAAGATGGAGAATATCTTATTGCCCTTATATAAATCCATGGTACACCCACATCTTGAATACTGCATACAGATGTGGTCCCCTCATCTCAAAAAAGATATACTGGCATTAGAAAAGGTTCAGAAAAGGGCAACTAAAATGATTGGGGTTTGGAATGGGTCCCATATGAGGAGAGATTGAAGAGGCTAGGACTTTTCAGCTTGGAAAAGAGGAGACTAAGGGGGGATATGATAGAGGTCTATAAAATTATGAGTGGTGTGGAGAAAGTGAATAGGGAAAAGTTATTTATTTGTTCCCATAATATAAGAACTAGGGGCCACCAAATGAAATTAATGGGTAGCAGGTTTAAAACAAATAAAAGGAAGTTCTACTTCACTCAGCGCACAGTCAACCCGTGGAACTCCTTGCCTGAGGAGGTTGTGAAGTCTAGGACTATAATAAAGTTTAAAAGAGAACTGGATAAATTCATGGAGGTTAAGTCCATTAATGGCTATTAGCCAGGATGGGTAAGGAATGGTGTCCCTAGTCTCCGTTTGTCAGAAGGTGGAGATAGATGGCAGGAGAGAGATCACTAGATCATTACCTGTTAGGTTCACTGCCTCTGGGGCACCTGGCATTGGCCACTGTCGGTAGACAGGATACTTGGCTGGATGGACCATTGGTGTGACCCAGTATGGCAATTCTTATGTTTTATGTAAACCCTGTGCTGCTCTTGCTGAGACTTTACAGATACTTGGCTTCATTATAACATTTACTCTGATCAGGTTGACCTATAGTAGTCCTTTGTGCTCCTGCTGCATTTATCCGTGAATTTAGAATTGCTTTTTTGGCCAATGCTGACAATGGAGTTTGAACATGTCAGTTATGTCCAGGATACACAATTATTTCTGTGTGATCCTCTGGGAAAATGGCTTAGCTCCGAATACTGCAATGCACACTGAGCAGGAGACCTCTTTGAAAGTGGTGGGACACTACAGAAGCACAAGTGTCTACTCACAAGCAATCCATTGCAGGATCGAGGCCAAAGTCATTTTCCACAAAGTTTTCTCCAACTTCTGACTTTATACACACGTTTCAATCTCCCTGTTTTACTGCACTTGCTGAATGAGCTGCCTATTACTCTAGTATCTTTTAACCATCTTCAGTTTAAAGTTTACATTTCAAATTGTTCTGAAGAATAAAATTATCAACCTGTTTCAAAGCAAGATCTGCATAAATGCATTACTAACTAATTAAAATGACTTCTTTTTTAAAGTACCGCATTGTTAATTGGTATTAATTGATTTGCTGATTAATTTGATTGTCTTTAAATCAGAGTGAAATAACTCTTAGGCTTCGTCTGCACGAGCAACTTATGTTGATATAACTAAGTCACTCCCACACCCCTGAGCGACGTAGTTATACCGACCTAACTCCTAGCCTCTCAGGGAGGTAGATTACCTATGCTGACAGGAGAAGCCCTCCAGCAGCATAGGTAGCATCTTCACTGAAGCGCTAAAGTGGTGCAGCTGCACTACTGCAGCCTTTTAAGTGTAGACAAGCCCTCTTAACTGGACATCTTCAGAGAGTATTATAGAATGAATTACTATTACTCTAGGACAATATTGTAAAGCAGTAATGGAAAAGTGAGAAGGAAAATTCATAAACATAACACAGTCCTAGATGGAATTCATTTTAATACAGTGTACACAAAAAAGAAAAAAAAATGGATTAAAAATAAAATGTTCACTTAACACTTAGTTTTCCCCTAAAAGTCTAGTTAGTTTTTACACATAAAGCAACTGACTCATTACAGTATTCTGATTGTGTGTGTGTGTGTGTTGAATTTCAGACTACGGATGTGTCAGACAGAGAGTGTCTTTGATCTTTCTGTATCAAAGTAACACCTTGACATGAGCAACAAAGATCAAGGTCAGAATGTACTATTCCTTATAACCATCTGAAGGGCTTCTTGAAACAGCATCTGGCAATTTGAAGCTGAAGATTGTATCCTTTATTAATTACTTTTAAAGCAATCTGGCAAACATTATCATCTGATTGCCTGATAAGGGCCTGATAAGCACAATTAGATTGCAATTGCATTTTAATGTCTCTGTGATCAAGAAAAGACCAATCTGACTAACAAAAATATGTCCATTCAATATTTAGATGAATAGATTTCATGACATCACTCCCTTTGTAAGACTGTGAAATGTCCATGCCTAAAATTCCTATTAAATAAAATCTTAACTTGAAATGGCTTGTTATTAATAATTCCCCTTTGAATTGGGATATCTAAAATGATGTATTCATATAAGGGTTTTTCCTTCTTTCTTTAAAGCTCCAAGAAAGAAAGAAAGAAAGAAAGAAAGAAAGAAAGAAAGAAAGAACCTACACATTACTTTTCCCCATTAAATAAATTAGTTTGGGTAATGATATCAAATAATCTTTAAACTTTGTAGTGGTCTTATATTAAACTATCTTAAATATTTACTGGGGTTTTCCCCCTGCAGTTTAGAAAATGCTATGCCTTTCTTTATGAAAGAAAAAGAGAAATATCTACAGTGACATGGTGCAAACCAAAACTATGAATATCATCAGAAGAAAAAATTAAAGTTCGTACATGTATTGATCATTTAGAAGTTCATGGACATCAAATGTAATACAACTATTTCTAGTGAAATGTGTAAAAGTAACATATAATGATCTAAGGAAACAAATACCATAATTCTGTGGAGAAGATGGGTGGGTGAGCATGGCTCTACAGCGATACACAATTGAAGAGCTACTATAAAGAGTAATTTTTCCCTCTGATTCAGTACCTGGGGGGAGCTTAATAGGGCAGTTACCTAAATTTAGGAGGAGTGGATGACTTAGAGGAGGTCTACACTTACAGTGCTGCAGCAGCACTGTAGCACTTCAGTGAAGACATGACTATGCCCACAGGAGAGCTTCTCCTCTTGGTGCAGTCAATCCATCTCCACGAAAGGTGGTCGCTATGTCATTGGGAGAAGCCCTCCCATCAACATAGCATGGTCTACAGCAGGAATTAGGTCAGTATAACTGCATAGCTCAAGGGTGAGGATTTTTCATACCCCCCGAGTGATGTAGTTATACTAATGTAAATTTACAGTGTAGACCATAGACCTGGCCTGAGTCAAACTCTGAAAGGCACTCTGTTCTCTAGCTATATTATCAAGTAATCTAACAAAGGGATTAAGAAAAAGGAATGACCTCAATGTATGTTGTTATTGATGAGAGAGAAATCATTCAAGCAACAATCTTTAGTGGCCACACTGTCCATGGCATGGACAATTTCATAGCCTTACAAAGGGATGTATGGTCATTTACACCAAAACACATACAGTTTTACACCCAGTTAGAACTCACTTTGCACTGACATAAATGACCTCACAAAGTGCAGGACAACAGATTCGATCTGAAAGCATAGTACAGGCACACCACGCTCAAAGGGTGGCTGCCCTTACGAAACATTGGTAACTTGTAGAATGATGAATAAATAAAATGTAATATTGAATGGTTGAAAATGCAATCAGTTCCCCAGCTCAGTAAATCAGGAGAGCTAACAAGGCAATAACCTTGAAGGGTTCAGAACACTGATCTTTTTCAGATGTTAGGCTGCCTTGCAAAACTGTAAATACTAAAACCCATGGGGGCTAGATACTCAAAAAAGCGAACAAATCAGTTCCAAGTTATACTAATAATAATCCGTTCCCAGGGTGTTTCATTATTTTTGTTGTATTTGTGTGATCAGGAATATGTATAATCACAGTATCGACAGTGGCAACAACAGAACTTCTATCCCCACCCCCTCCCCCAGGAACAGAAAAACTAAGGATGACTGCCCGTTAGCAGGGAGGAGGGGCCACAGGGACTAAAATAAGCAAATCTTTTTAATTTTTTTTGCCAGAAAACAACTTCTGGATAAAAACAGCTGTGCCCTGGGTGTGCATATTCACATAAATATAAAAAAATACCGTGCCCCCTATTTCATACATAACAATTGTGTTATTATGATTTACCAAAGAAGCAAACCAAGCCCCAGACACTGTTTTTATGACTAACTTGCAGAGAGCAACTTAACAACAGCGTCGTCCCAAGAGACAGAGTCAGAATGGATTCTGCTGAGCCTCCTGGCAACTTGGGGAAAGCTCTGCTGTCAGGAAAACAGAAACAACAGCTTGGGAATTAAACCCCAGGATAAGTCCCAATTAAACTGTCTGAAAAATGGAAATTGCACAATAGACAGTTATCCTGAAGTTTCCACGGGCATCCATGCACATAGTGCAAACATAAAAATCCACACAAAACATCAATCCACTCAAATATGCTGCATTTTCACAGAAACACCAGGAACACGAGAGGAAAAAATGCAAATGCAGAGTATTTTCAATTTCACTATGAATATTTAGCACAAGCTCTCCTGATTCAAAATTCCAGATTCCTCTTTGGTTTACAGGCTACCCAGGGTTATGGCTTTCTTAAATAATTGTCAACTACAACATGGGACTGTAAACACATGTTTGCTACAAGAGTTAACCAAATGTGCAGCTATGATAGTTGTAGTTTTAGTAAGTATGGTCTCATGGATAATTGCCATCCTTATGAAATTAAAGCTTCATCAGTTGAACTGTGCCTTGTTGCCTTCCTAGTGGCAATGGAAGTAGTGCATTTCAGCACTTCTCTCAGTGATTGTCAATTAGTAAAAATTAATTAGATGCTTTAATAGCACTCCTATTAGAGCAGCAGCTAGCTTAATAATTGGATCTTATTAGTTCATTTCACTTTTGGTAGTATGACATGAGGAGAAATGCTAAATCTGGAAATACTTGCAAAGACACAGTTCCTATCTTAGCCCATTGCTACAGAACAATTTCACAGAGTGGAGAAGAGACCCCCTGCTGATTTATACTAGTAGACACAACCAGTTGAAATTGGTACCTTTGCCAGCTTTCCATTCTATTCTATATAGTTTCTTATACCATGCTTATCACAATAGTATCTGAGCACTTTCCAGTAGTGCAATAAGCAATGTGACTACACATCTGTTATGTGTTGTTTGTTCTGTCATTCTCCCCTTTGTGGGAGAAGCATGTGTCGTGGAATGTCTTTGTTTGGTAGGTTTTTGTGGGGAATGTTGGGTTTTGATTTTCTTAAATATACTTGTTTTTAACTGTACATGTTGCTATGTATATATGATGAAGAAGCCACGGTCAAAGAAGTCCATCTTGCACTTGGAGCAGAAGGTGATGAGATTTGTGATGGTCTATAGTCCAGCTTCTGAAACTTTCCCCACATTCACTTTATTTTCAACCTCAGTTAACTTTTTTCTTAAGTTTGCAAAGATTTGTTATAAATGATTTTACAATTCAGCTATCAGTTGGAAATATATGCAAATTAAGGGCCTAATTCTGCAAATATTTACTACCAGGAATAGTGCTTTTTACAGGGTAAAATTCAGCCCTGTAAAAGCCCAGAGAAGTCCCATACACCACTTCAGCCCTACCTGGAAAAGTAAATACTACTTAGGCCTTGTTATGGCCCTCTGCACAGAGGTGAATTCCACTTCCTGCCCTCAAATAAGTAGCCCTATTTGCTAGTAAGAGAATTGCTAGTCCAGAGAATTGCACCCCCATACTTAAAATGAGAGGAGATGCCTGAAATTTTCACTTTGAAAAGAAGCTACTCTTGGAAATTAAACTGCGTGCCATTGGGATAAAGTGAATGATTTACCTGAGGTGAGAAAATATAAAGATATAGAACAAAAATAGCAAATGAAACAGACTCTATGCCATTTACCTTAT
This sequence comes from Dermochelys coriacea, assembly GCF_009764565.3. Classification (NCBI taxonomy): domain Eukaryota; kingdom Metazoa; phylum Chordata; order Testudines; family Dermochelyidae; genus Dermochelys; species Dermochelys coriacea. The sequence goes on from NC_050068.2 coordinate 105,933,299, forward strand.
TATATATAATTAACATTATATATATATTGGAAACAATCACTTCAAACAATCACTTCTGTCTATGAACGTCTACTTAAATTTTAATATTAGAGAGACATGGTGGGTGAGGTGATATCTTTTATTGGACCAACTTCCATTGGTGAAAGAGACAAGCTTTCGAGCTTAAACAGAGCTCTTCTTCAGACCAACACAGCTACAACCATACAGCAAACAACAATGAAATAAATCTTAATATTTCATGACTCGCTAACTCCTTCCACAAAGTTTACCCCATATATTATAAATCAGCCAGTGCAGTGGTTTTGGTAATGAACATTATGTTCTAAACATTATGACTGATAGAATAAATTAGAACATAATAATACAGTAATTTACTATCGAGCTAATTCTAACCAATAAAAGGGTCATTCAAAGGTACTCAGTCCAACACATGGGACTGAGATGAAATTTCCAAATAAACAATAATTTACTTTGATTGACTTTGGATCAGGCTCTCTGTAGGTTCAGAGAGTTATTTTAATAAAGCATCTTCCAAACTGAAAACCAGAAATGAACCTTAAATAAAATGTTTACAATTAATCTCTCTGTCACTGGAAGAATTCTCTTGGTTCACCAATCCACAGGAAAGCGTCTGACTTCCGTGGCAACTGGATTCCACTGTATCCCAGCTCTAGAGTAACCATTTCAGATCCTTCCTAATTCAGTTCACACAAACCCATTGAGCATTGGTGATCAGCATCAGGACTGAGAGATTTCATTATTTTAGAGTGCATATAAACAAATATCACACACACACACACACACACACACAAACCTATGCTAAAAGAACATTATAGTTACCAGGTCAAGGACCCAGAAGCTAGGCAATGCAAGAATTGCCTGTAGGACCTCAGCCTCATTTGTTGTAGAAGCTGGATGCTGTGCAATGAATGAGGAAGGTGATTTCAGGAAGAGACGGGATAGTTCAGACGGTTGAAAGACCCCTTGGAGTATGAGATCCTATCCCTGCCTCTGCCACAGAGTTTCTATGTGTTAATGGGCAACTCACTTAAACCAAGTATTTAACAGGTGCACACTAATTTTCCATGTAACCTAGGCCATAGAACTTCCCCAAAATGATTCCATTTTTCATTGGAAAATGCTGATTCATTGAAACCAAAATGTTTCATGGAAATGTACAAGTTGTGACACACTTTCAATTTTGATGGTTCCCTGCCAGCTCATCTGGTGGGCTGCTGTGAATCCCAAGGCTTCCAGATTCTGCACGTCTAGGGAAGCCCCAATATGTGGACTGCCCTGGGGCCCAGGGCTTTTAGGAGCCTCACTCTGCAGCTGGGAGCCAAGCCAGGGTCTCAGGGATTCTAGGCTACCCACTACCCGATGTCTCAAACCAAAGCTTCTAGGTTCCCTGCTGTGTGATTGGCCTGGAAGCTCTCACTAGAGCTGGGTTTCTCAAGGATTTTCATAGATAGATTCATAGATTCCAAGGCCAGAAAGGACCAGTATGATCATCTAGCCTAACTCACTGTATAACACAGTTCATGGAATTTCCCCCAAAATAATTTATAGAGCATATCTTTTAGACTCCCTGCTCCCAGGCGTCCCCCACTGAGTCTGGGCAGATGGCTCCACCTTTTCATTTTAGAAAGGTTAAACATAAATGTTTCAATTTTTTCCTAAATTTTTTTTTTCCAGAATTTCCTCACCACAGGAAATGTCTCATTCTCCTTCTGGTTCAAAACTAAAACTTTTTTAAAATGTCAGAATTTCCCTTGGAACAGAAATTCCAAGTTCCAATTAACTCTACTCAAAACGGAGTCTCATAATGGGAAGTGTCAGGCAACCTTAACTATAGGCAATGCTAGCAGTTCTGCCTGCAATAAGCTGCTTATTTCGACAGTTCTTCCCTTCACCACACAATATGTCTTCCCTTCACTGCAACAAGTTCATGGAAGGCCTGACTTCAGAAATGCCAAAAGATCACCAGTTCCAGCACTCCAATGTCATTCTGAATACACTTAATGACATGACAGCATCATGTGGGATGACATCTGCAGCTAATGTAAATCAGTCTAGCTCTATCAACTTATATCACCTAAGGATCTTGTCCAGGAATTGTCCTGAATTCTTGAAAAGTTCAGAATTCAGCAGACTGGTTTCATGGGGAGTGGGCCATGAAGATGCAGAGTGCCATTTCAAGTGAAATGAAAAACAATTTTTCACTTGGTTTCATATTTTATAGATATGGAGATAGATAGATATGTTCATAAGCTATCTGTTACCGTATGTATTCTCCACACATTTCACAACACAGTATTTCCATTGGCAATCAACTGGCAAATTTTCACCCTCTTTTTATGTCCCCTCACAACATGATTGTCTTATGTCCATTTTCTCCTTTGTTCCTTGTTTCCTTATCTTTTTGTGTGTGTGTGTGTGTGTGTGTGTGTGTGAGAGAGAGAGAGAGTTATCTGCCTACAGATGATCAATATTGCTTTCTAACATATTCTTTTTGATCTTTTATTGTGACTTTCCATCTTGTTCCTCATCTTGTTGGGGGTGGAGATATCCATTGGTGGCCCCTTAGGGCTGGGTCACAAGTGCTACTGCAGGTGAGCAGATTGCTACAGGAGTAGAGCAAAGAAGCAAAGGTTGCTTAACTACAACCCTACAGACTGTTTCATGGGCTGCTTAGGCTAGGGTGACCAGGTGTCCGGTTTTTGACGGGAACACCCGGTCGAAAAGGGATCCTGGCAGCTCCGGTCAACACTGCTGCCTGGGCTATTGAGTGTCTGGTTGGCAGCGCTGCGCAGCGGAGCTGGAAGGTTCCCTGCTAGCCTCTGTGCCGCACGGCTCATGGGAAGCAGCTGGCGTGTCTGGCTCCTAGACTTTGGGGCAACCAGGGGGGTCTGCATGCTGCCCTGCCCCCCGCCTACAGGCGCAGCTCCCATTGGCCGGTTCAGGGCAGGGGATGAACTCATGCGACTCATGAGTGCTTTGCAGGCAGCTGCTGAGGGGTCATGACACGTCTCCCACTGCTACTGGCCCTCTTCTCCTCCTCACTTGCCTCCTGTGGCTGGGCTGAAGCTCCGGCGACTGCTCCTGCAGTGACCCCACCATCTGTTGTCCCATCACCAGCACCCAGGAATTTGAGGTATGTATCCCCATCTCCAAGTGTTGGGAATGTGGCTACTGGAGGGGAGGGGAAGGGAGGAGACTGAGATGAACCCAGAGCCCAGCCCGGCCTGGCCACTTCGGGGAGTCGGGGGTGGGCTCAGCCCAGCAGCACCACCTCCGCTCTGGCAGCACCCCCTCCCCCCCGCCAGGCCCGGAATAGTCCTCCTGAGTCCGACGCTGGCCCTAGCAGTCCTGGACTCTGGGAAACTCCTCCCCCCACAGCCCTGAAACCCTATCACTTGATCCCTCCCCGTACCCACCTCCCTGCACTCCCATCCCCCTCACTGCATCCCTCCCTGTCTCATCCTGCCCTGCCCCCCACCCCTACCCATCCCAGCCCTGTACCCCTTACAGTGTTCTCCCACTCATCCTCTCCACCTCCCAGAGCCACCATCTCCATGTTCCTTACCCCCCAAGCCCTGCACCCCAATCACCTCTATACACTGCTGCACTCCCATAATTTCCCTATATACCCCTATGCCTCCCACATCCTCATGCAACTGTAGCCTTCTGCCTCCCACCGCATCCCCATCCACCCCACATATCCCCCCCTCCTCTCTCCATCACTGACCCCTCTCACACACACTCTGCTGTCATCCTTGGCCTCTTTCCCTCCCCATCCTCTCTCCTCCATCCCCCCCCCCATCTTTTCCCCTCCAGGCCATCCTTCTCCCTTCCTGGCTGGGTGATTTAAGCAGTCCCTGGAAGAGCAGAGTCCTCCCAGGCACCATCACAATCAGAGAGAGAAAATAAAAAGGGAATAAAACCAGACAATAAAACTCAGCCAACAGCCCGGGGCCCAGGCAGAGCAGAGCCCCTAGGCAGCAAGCCTGTGGCCCCTTTGCTCTGGGGACCAACTTCATGCTGCAGCCCCTGGGGTGAAGGGCTCACGGGCACAGGAAGTATCCTGAAGCTAGGGTGACCAAGCGATGGAGGGAAGGGGGAATGGAGTGAGAAGGGGGCAGGGCCTCAGGGAAGGGGCAGGGCAGGGGCAGGGCCTCAGGGAAGGGGAGGGCCAGAGGCGGGACAAGGTTGTTTGGTTTTCTAGAATTAGAAAGTTGGCAACCCTAGCTTTGGCTTGCCAGAGGCATTACAGAGTTACTGATGGAACAAGAATGGAAGGCAAATATGTACCTGGAGTCACTTGCTGCTTTCCTCACAGCTGCAAGAGCATATTTGCAGTGAGAATTGAGGCAAATCTGGGGTCATGAAACATTTTCACCCCTCCTTCCACTGCTCTTCTCCTCTGCCCCTTACCACTCCCTACAGATTAAACTGGCCCCCAGACTGGGAAACACTACTGTACAAACAGCTGCGGGATGAGCTAAATGCTTTCAACTCACATTTGCTGTAATGTGAGTTGAGGTTGCTCAGCCCTGCACAAGAGCAAGCCCTAAAATTGTTATGTTCCACTTACACTGAATAATAAGAGGAAAATGTTATAATGAATAGTCAATCATTATTTAATTAAGTTTTCAGAATACAATGGCTACTAAGCAATTAAGCAAATACTCAGAACTTCAGGGCATAATTAAAGGGGCTTCCTGAACATAACATCATTTTAAAAACCTCACATTTCTCATGATCATTACTACTGGGGAATACCTGTAAGAAAGCAGACAGGCTTTGCCTGCACACCATTTCCTTGTTTCCCCACAAGCTGTCACATTTTGACAATAGCACCTTCATCGATTACATAATAATCAGTCACTGGTGGGTTTATACTACTAGTCTAACATGTTAAAGCTCAATGCTGCATAACTAAATATCTGTAAATACTACTGCAATAGGCTCTTCTTTAGCAGAGTTTTATAACGAACACCAACTCGACCAGATCCTCATACATGCAGTTTAACATTGTAAACTATAAATGCACATCAAAGCAACCCTGACACTTAATTTTCGAGCCAAAGTGGGCTTTTGAATATATCTGGCAGATACTGTATTACTGCATTATGCATATGCACAAAACTCTGAATATTTTCAGCTATAAATAGTGAAGATTCATATTTCAGAGCTGTGTGAAATCTGGTGCTATCTCTCAGAATTGTCATTGGTTGGGATACCCTGGAAGAGATGTCATTTTTGATTCAAAGAAATATCAAAATGCAATTCTCGCCAAACCTCAGAGTTTCACTTGCCTTGGCGAAGCAAACACACAGACAAAAAAAATCAATTATTTCAGTACATAACCATAAACTGGTTCAGAGACTCATTGTCTCTGTCTCTCCATCCATCCATCTATTTAAAACATTCTTATCACCATGATATCACCAAATGCTCATAAGGCCAACAGACCTTAGCAAACCCTGTTCTGAATAGGTCACACAGCTCTAGTAATCATTTCCTAATTAAGATAATTTAATAAAGTGCCATGGCTGTGGTAAAAACTAGGCAACTATATAATATAATCCTTTCATTACATTGGGCTTATTTATAACAGTTTTTTACACTGCCCCTTTACCAAACTCTTAATAGAGGACAGACCTCTGTGGATATTATACAAATGGCTGAACACTCAACCTTATATTCCACATCCCTGCACTATACAAATTTGATTTTTTTCCTAAGTTCCACAGTGGTTTGAACACTAATTAATGTAATGTTGCTATGCTCTTTTTTAATGTCATATTTTTTTAAAAAAATATTTTAACTATATTATGTTATGAAACAACTGCCAATAAAGAAACTTTAGAAATAACAAATTTGCTCACTTTGTCAGTTCCTTTGTTCTATTTGTGGCTGGCATGTTGATGCAGTTTTCCTTCTATCTTTTTGTTCCAGAAGACAAGCAGGCTTCTTTGAGAATCATAGTTATTTTAATGTTTTCATAGGAAGTGCCAAAACAAAGAAAGAGACACAAATAAAGTTCTCCAGCATCACCACCCAGGAAACTTGATTGACTGAGTCATCTGGTTTGTTTGCTGTTGATCACATTGGAACCATATAACCGGGTATCAACAAAATCACAGCCCCACCTTAAACTATGCTTTCCTAAAAGTAAGGGGCTGCACAGGTTTTGTCTCCATATTTTATTATAACAAAAATCTTTGAAACAACATTTTAAACCTGTCAATGTTTTTCTCTGCCTTTCCTTTATCCCCTTTTGTTGAACAGTCTTGTTGTCATTAATGCGTACCATCTCATCCCTTCATGAAGACAGCTGCTGAGATCTAAGCTGCTGAGACAGCAACTACTTTGTAAAATGAGCCAGTCAAAAAAAGGCGGGGGGAAGGAGGGGGGAGATGGGTCTTTGCCAAGATGAGCTCCAGCTTCAGACTAGCATAAAGATCAGACACAGGGATTATTCATATTCACAAAGTCAATTTAGAACTCTAGTCTAGCGTAGAGGCAAAACAGACAGTTTAAATATGTGCAGCATCAACCATTTGACATTACATTCAGCCCTGCTCTGGCCCTTCCATGCTCTACATTGGCTTTAGCAGTCTATCGCTGGTTTATCTCTGTAGCACACTAAAGGCTAGATTCACAAAGAAACTTAGGCTTGGTGACACTGAGCATTGCCATCACCAACTGTTAGGCACCTAGATAATCGCTGGGATTCACAAAGGCACCTCAGAGTGGGATTCACAAAAAGCCAGCATGCTAGTTGGCTCCTTGCCCATGATAGCCAACAGGAAATACCAAGCTGAGGAGGTATGTGTTAAGCCCTGCCCTTCTCTCACAGGTAGGCACCTAAGTCTGGGCTATAGGGAGGTGCCTTTAGCTGCTTGGTGTTCTCAACTGCAAACCCTCTCTTGGGGTTAGGCACCTATGCTGTTGGAGGATGACAAGGAGGATCTCCCTCATAACTTTTAGCCCAGTGGGTGAGGATCCTCACCTGGGATGTGTGGGAGAGCCCCCAGTTCAAGGCCCCCCCCCACCCTGACTAAAGTGGGAAAGGATTTGAAGAGGGCTCTGCCACTTTTAAATTACTTCCGTAGCCACTCAGCTATAGGAGGGCACTCCCTCAGTCTCTCCTGTTAAAGCTGTTCCACTGTGGATAAATAATGACAGAATCATTGGGCCAGAGAGAGAGAGAGATAACAAGCAAACACAAGAAAGATTCTGTAGCCTGGTAGTTAGAGCACTCACCAGGAAGATGGGAGATCCAGGGTCCCTACTTATATCACTTTTTCAACAGAAAAGAGACTGGGGAACCCGCCACCACCCCCATTCTCCTCCCAGTAATAGAATAGTCCATAGCCGAGTGGTTAGGGAACTCACCTTAGAGGTGGAAGAGCCTTTTCTCTCTCAGATGGAGAAGGAGTCGTACTGGAGGTCTCCCACATCCCAAGTGAGTATCCTAGCCCCTGGACTAAAGGTTTTGAGGGAGCTCCTCCTCCCTCTTTCCCCACTATTTTGAGCAACTTTGTCGATAGGATCCCACTCCAGCAGGCTAGGTGTAAGGGTGCTTACCAGATAAGGCCCCATAGGCAAGTTTGCCAAAGTAATGCTGTGCATTGTTCTGGGACACAGGCATTTGAACACCTGGTGCGGGGCTGTACCGCCCATGCTCAGAGGCAGGAACAGGTGCCTAAGGAATCTTTACTGCAAAAATGTAGGTGCTGAGTGAGTTGAGGCACCTACAGGGTTTAGCGACAGCTGAGTGGGATTTTTGTGAATCCCAGTGGAGCCTGATTCTGGGATTAAAGTTTCTAAAGTGGCAATTAGGTACCTAAGTCCTTTTGTGAGTCTAACTCTAATTTGATTGCATACCTACAGTCACTCCTCATTTCTCCAAATGAGAACCCTTAAAATATGCAATACATTATCTCTACTGTAGCATTGTACTGAGAAAAAGTAGAGGAGTTCCACCTCAGAAATTGCACTATTAAATTGTAGGGCCAGATCCTCAGCATAGTTCTATTGATTTAAATGGAGCTATATATAATTACACAAGCAGAGAAGATGATCTTTAGGATCATTCATATATTTTAAGTAGTGTGGGTGGAAAATTTTCTGATAAGACTGTTGTTCCATTTGAAGATGTTACTAATTTGTCACAGAAACATGTTGATTGTGATGAATTTCCAGTGGAAACCTGTCAGGTTTTCTGCCAGATGTCCTGGCCTCCCTGTCAAACCATCCGGTGGGCTTCTATGGAGATGCAGTTCCCAGGGTCCCTGGTCAGGAAGCTGCCTTGGCAGCTTGACTCCTGATACAATTGTCCTGGGAATTGGGGAGTCATGGGAACCCTGGCTCCCAGGCTCCCAGCTCCCCACAGCTCCTCAGGTAGGCAGCCACAGTGTTGAGGGTACCATGCTCCAAGAAGCCTGCCTGGTGGAATGTAGCTTCAGAATTATCAGAAACATTTTCCCCCAGACTTCGGTTTCACAGAGGGTTTTGAAATTTTGGGGTTTTGTTTCAATTCAGAATAAAAACAATTTCAAAATCCTCCATGAAACAGAAATTATCATTCTCTGTCCATCTTTAGTTTTAAGTGCTAAGCAATGACATGTTTGTCCCTATTCCACAACCCACAATAAGCAAAGAACTTCTATCTAGAGACATATAGTATAAGAGCCCGCTAAAAAAAGTTTACATTTTTTTCTTTTTGTTTTTAAACTTTTACAAAGAAAGATGAAAGAAGAGCTTTAAGAATGATTCCTGGTCTGAAAAAACAGGCCTTACAATAAGGAGATCCTATTTACTGAAGAGAAGGTTATGAATTGATTTGATCATACTTTCTAGGTAGGGCTGGCTGGTGAAAACAATTCAAATTTCAAAATTTTTCAACAAAAGAAGAGTAATTTCTTTTCTTTACTTTTCTTTTCTTTTCTTTTGAAAATCTTTGATTGTTCAACCACCCCTATGTTCATGCAAAAGAAGAAGATGGGTAATAGTAGGGTGCTCTTTCATTAAGAAGACAAGCTTAACAAGATCAGGTGGCTGGAAGTTGAAGTCAGAAAAATTCAAACTGGAAATAAAATGCAATTTTTTAACAATGAGAGTAAGTAAATATTGGACCAAAATTACCCATGGATATATCCTCCATCACTTGACATCTTTAAATTAAGACTGGTTGTCTATCTAAAATACACGCTCAGTCAAACCACTGTTATTACTCTAGTTGCAGAAATAATTGGGTAAAATTCTGTGGTCACTGTTAAGCAGAAAGTCAGACTAAATGAGGATCAGTCTCTTCTGGTCTTAAAATTTATGTATCTGATTCTAAATTTGCCAAATATATTACTGAAAAACTACATTTGATGGGCTATCTAAGAGTGTGTACCATAAAAATAATATGAAACAATGTGAGAGAAAATACAAGTAGACTATATTTTCTGAAAACCAGGTTATAATGCTAGCTATTACTGATTCTAAGGTTCAGTTAGAATATTGAATGCCATAGATTACAGAATTGCGAAAGAGTTGGTTAAAGACTACAGTGATACTTTCAGAAGACATACCTGTTGAACATTCTTTTGCTGAGTGGTGTCCTCCACTATATTAAGTGTTTGGACTCATCATCTGTTTTTAACTGGAAACTGTGAAGAGGTGAACTCATTTTCCTAGTTTTTAACTCATGTTAACCAAGATCATATATTTTTAGAAGACTCTGTGTGAACCATACTCCCAGAATGCTTAGCATTTACTCCCAGGAAGCTGTATTAGGCTTTATATGTGTGGAATCTGTTCAGAGTAAGACGTATGTTCTGTTATGGACTGTTATATATGAATTATTGCTAGATACCATTAGTACAAAACAGTTCATGTCAATATGGTTTTATACTATTTGATTTATGCATTATGTTTTTTGTTTGTTTGCTTGCTTTTTGCTATAGACCCTGTGGTCTATTAACACTTGGAATGTTATGATGTATGATTGGTGCAGATGTCTTGTACCCTGAAAAATTCATATGGAACTGGATAAGGAAAAGGGAGCAAAGTATATTAATTGTTTGTCTGTTCTAAACAAGTCCCCAATAAATGTGAGTCAAAGTTATCTTTGGAGCACACACAGATGATGTGGGCTGTGATCACTGTGAGATAGCTTCCCACAGATTGACAATATATGAGCCTCTCTGTTTGTGCTGATTTCTATATGTTTAATAAATTGATTGATCTGTGTTATCTGATATTTCATCAATCAGTAATAAAAACTGAACCCTAATACCCATTTGAAGATCATGGGCAAATTCAGGAGTTTCACTGGCATAATCCCACAGAAACACCATTGATTTGTATGGGATTTCTTTGAATTTACACTGGTAAAACTTAACACACATTTTGGGCCTCATGGGTTCAAAATTGGAAACAGGACTCCTAGTGATTATGGATTTTTGGAGGTATCTTTGATTAATATGCCAATTTCCTGTAATATCCTTGAGACAGTTTTTTTAATTAAGTTTAAACATATTTGGGGTCCACTGTATTAAATGAATGGTTTATATATTATGATGGGCTGGGATTGTATGTAATCTCTCCAGGAAGAAGATGGGATGTCAACCCTGGGAAGTGTTATGAACTTCAGTGGAATATATAGACCAATGTGCCAGACAAGAATGAACTTTTGGGACAAACAGGAATAAATGGTTTTCCTGCAGATCTCTAGTGAGAAGCAAAAGAAAATTCCTCATTTTTGGTTATGCAAAAACCCAGCCCTTTAAAAATACACCCTGAGATGTGGACCAGCATTGTCTAATCACCTTTAAATGAGGCCAGGTGCAAAGGCCCAAGGTGTATAAAGGAAAGATTGAACATTCATAGTTGTTCTGTTTCTTAAATTGAGTCAGTTGTGCACTGGTAACCACAGGGAAAACCCAGCTGTGGGTTTTGAAGGATAGATACCTACCAAAGCCAGAGGTTGGAGTTGGGGTGACTTCTGCTAAGCATTTTAGCATGTGTGTAGGTTGTTTTATTGTTTTTAATATTTTATCTGAAAAGCTTTCACCTTAAGAATAAATGTGCTTGCTTATAAAAAGCTGTGTGGTAATTTATAACTGAGAGCAATTACAGCTGTTCATAACCTTTGAAAAGAAATCAAAGTTCAAATGTTGGCCTGTTTAGGGAGCCTGGCTATTTGGAAATATCAAAGTGTAGGCAGGGAAGTGTGCAGCCTGGAAAAATCTCTTGTCAACAGGGAGAGAGATGCAGATCTCTACCCAAGAAAGGTGTCTGCTGAGGAGCCAGGCTCCTACAGTAAATACAGTGGATCATGAGGGGAAATACAGTTCCCCTGAAATTGACAGTAATCATTCTGTTTGTTTTGAATGGACAAAACATCAGTTCTGTGCTACTGCAAAGAGGTGCTGCACACAATCAGGAGAACATGTGCAAGTCTCTCAACAGGTTTTTGTACAGTATAAATTGGTTACAACTGCTTCATCTGGCAGTGATTTGCTATTGGTGGAAGAAGATAAAATGCCAAGAGAAAAGAAAAAATATGCTATGTAAAAAAGCAAACATAAATAGTATTTAAGATCATGCAGTGAACTGGGAGGGTTTGGGTATAGAGAGATTCCTGAAAGCAAGACATTTCTCCAAAGAAGAAACCCAACAGTTAAGAATCATTTGATTTACATGGGGAGTTTTCAAGTGGAAACTGCCAGATAAGCATATTGGGAGTAGTTCCCTTTATGTGGTACAAGTAGAAGCTGAAATGTTACCGGAGTCTATAGGAAACTGAGGGAAACTCTTACAGGCAATTGCTGTTCTACTATTCCTGCCACTGGCTTTCTCATGTGACTTTCTCAGTAGAGCTCCTGTAACACACTCTTTGCCCTCCATACGAGTATCCCATAGGATACACTGCTAATAGGGGATTCCACAGAAATTTCCCCATAACTTATGATGAACTGTTTGAGAAGAGCAAGTAAATTTATTGATTTGCTTTCCCATTTAATCACAAATCCTTTCTTATGACCAATCAGAGAGGCAGCAAACAAAATAAATTACGCTACACTTGTTTAAAGACCTGAGAGGATTGTACATGGGTACCTCCTGGAGAACGCTATATATTGCTATCTCATTTGCTTTTCACCAAGAAGTCATCTGACCCAGGGCTGATGTAGTACTTTCTAGGAAGAGTGAACTCCACAGAAATCATTTCTGCATAAAGAAAAGGAGTACCCGTGGCACCTTAGAGACTAACAAATTTATTAGAGCATAAGCTTTCGTGAGCTACAGCTCACTTCATCGGATGCATCCGATGAAGTGAGCTGTAGCTCACGAAAGCTTATGCTCTAATAAATTTGTTAGTCTCTAAGGTGCCACGGGTACGCCTTTTCTTTTTGCGAATACAGACTAACACGGCTGCTACTCTGAAACCTGTCATTTCTGCATAGAAATCCTACCAAACTTGTGCTCAGTTTTATGACAAAATTTTAACAAGGGGCTCTTGGGCACTCCCAATATTTTGAAGCCCCCTTTTTGGCACGTCTGTGGTGTCTCACCAGCAATGCTTAGTACAAACCTCAGCCTAAACTGAAGAAAACAAGATTTCGCTTTCTGCAGCTGATATGCAATGCAGAGCAGTTCAGCTAGCAGGACAAAAAGGTACAACCAAACTGACAGCCAAACCAGAAGTGGAGCTCAGATTAGATTGTGGGAGGGATTAGTATTATGACATACCAACACCTCTTTCAAATCACCAGTATGTGCTTCAGAATCCAAGCTTTCACTTAAAAACAAACAAACAAAAATAATAAAAAATAAAAAAAATAAAAAAAAAACCTTACAAGTCTTTGTTGCAAAATAAACCTTTGAAAGCTTGATGTACGTATAACTTGATGCAGGGAAAGCTACCTACATGTTCAGAAAGCCTGAAACAATAATTTTAAAACATGCGGACTGTCCCATTTGAAGAAATATAGATAAATGCAAGATAGCTCTTGATGTAAAATTATAAGGCAATGGTTGTTAGGTAGGATATGTAGATAATTATCTTTGCTATTGTTATGTAGAGTAAGATTGTTTCACAAGGGTTGCTTTTGTGTTAGTCAAAACCACAAAAATAATTTAAGATTGCTGAAAGAAGAAGGCTTGTAACTGCTGCAAGAGTATATTTCTAATACAAGTGGAACACTGATTGACACAAATCAGTATAGCTGCACATAGTATAGAATATAAAAGGGGGATATGAACATCAAACTTTAGCCAAGACCATGTGACTCCTCTATGATGTACTGGGTCCTCCTTCTAGCTCTACTATAAGTAACAGGCCATTGCTTATAGTATTAGGGAAACATCATTCTAATTAAAGTTTATAGTTATATTGAGCACAACATACGGGATATATTTCCATTGGTAAAAAGCTGACAGGCCTTTAGGAAATAAAGGTATTTTTGGTGAATTGTTAGCTTGTAGCCTTATTCTGAAGAATCTTATCCAAAAATTCCAACAGATTTGGTGAGCCAGCCAGGAGCTAAGGCAGAGTGGACTACTGAGGAATATATCTTGGTTGAGAAGATTATTCAGATCAAAACTGGATACCTTCCAACCACCCCTTTTCTTGGACCATGGTACTAACAATTCTTGGCACCTGGGTAGAGAAGTATGTAGCGGATCACTGTGGAGAACTATTGAAGGCTACAGAACTATGTGGGACAAGAGATCCCTGATCAATGGGAATCTGAGCCCTGGAGGTGGACACAAGAAAAGAATTAAGACAGGTAAAATCTAGCCAGCTGTAATACAAGGACTTTATTTATTAGGAACATCTTTGTGGGACAAGCTGTTATTCCTAAAAGCTGAGTGTAAAAAAGCGAAGAATCAAATACAGTATCATTATAATGCATGGGAGATAAAAGAGGAGGTGATGAAAACAGCTACAATAACTATGTGGACAGTTGGTCCTAGCCTCCAAGTCAGTTAAGACCCTCTCAGAAAAAAACAGTAAGTGGAAACTGAAGTATTGTAACAAGTATGAAAGCTGTGTTGAGTTAGAAAGTGAATGTTGTGAAATAAAAGGCGTATTTATGCAAAATTTGAAACCCCCACCCCCAAAATTAGATGGATTAGACTGTGCCAAAAACATAGTGGATGTGTAGGAGGCATTTGGGGGAGGGGCAAGGGGAGGCGACTGTAGACGAAGAGTAGAACTGTGCTATGATCCAGGTATAGAGGCTTGGTAGTATTCATAGTCACCCTTTTCTGTGGAGCCTACTGTGACAAAAACTGTACAGAGATCTGATCCAAATAATCAAGGTCAGTTTCAACAAACCACAAGCACTACAAATACTCCCTTGAGTCCACTGAATTGACCCATGTAGCCAAAGACATAGGTCCCCTTCTACAGACCAGAGGAAGTGTTTAAGTGGCTGAAGAAGTTAGATCAGTCTGTGATGTTAAATGGCCTTATTGGGTAAGATGTGACAAAACTGATAAAATGAGCTACTCCTGGAATATGGGGAAGATTGCTGGATGGAACACAGAATGGAAACTCAGTGGGGACAAATACGACTCTTTGTTTTGACCCTGGTGCTGGGAAGCAATAGTGGCATTAATCTGCTAGCACAAAGAAGCCAGGAGACAAATAAGATTGCTAAGGAACTTAAGGAAAAAATGTAGTTCGTGAATGGGATGGTGGTGCAAGGGATTGACAGAGAAGAAGTATAAAAAATATTATTTGGATAGTTTGCACCCCAGCATTGGAGAAAGTGTGCAGTTGGTGGCAACACACTTAAGGGGTATTCTAATGAAGGCAAAATTAGTGGTGAAAAGTAAAAAGAATCTGAACTAAGGTGAATTAAAGGACAAACAGAAAGGAGTGACACATGAAAATATGGTTCAGGTAGGAGGGAAAGTTGGTCTGGAGTAACCCATTTAGACCTCAGTGGAATAACAAATATAGACCTCATGGAACCAGTCGGGTGGGTGAGGATGGATTACTAGGCTAAATACCAGAGAAGGGGGAAATTGGAATAATGAATGTGAACATGATTGCTGCAGGGCAACTCCTGGTGTAAGCAGGAACCAGGATAGACTATGGGTGTCTTTCTGTGAGATGCAGCATAAACTTGGGAAACCCTATATGTGCAGATGTGATTATTGCTGTCTGAAATGCCAGCTGAGTCAATGGGGACCAAATAAAGTTAAAACAGCCTGTGCAGGCAGCGGTAAGTATGGCATGGTGGCAGGGGAATCTGAACTTCAGTATGGAGCAGTTATCTGTGGGTTTAATTGGCCAATGTTTTGTATAACTCCTGAGGTGCCAGGGAAAATATTTTATCCCGTTCCTGTGTTTCATAATGTCACTGAAACTCAGGCACAGTTCAATTTGCAGGAGGAAGATATGAAGTATTTACCTAACTTTGGATATCCTAGTTCAAGTCTAGTTTAAAAATAGTAATAGAAAGAACACCTGAACACATTGTGCACATGCAGCAACAAGATACTGAAATTGCACCAGGAATTAAAACATTTGGAAGTACCTCAAGGTTAGATGCATCTTATATTCTGTCTACACACCCACGGATGAGATTGTCATTTAAAATACTCTTGTTGGTTAAAGTAATAATTGTGCTTATTGTTTAAATTTTGAATTGCAAATTGTAAGCTATGCATAAGTCATTAAGGAAAAAGAGAAATGTGTGAGTTATTAGAATAAACAAGGCTCCCAAGAGGTTAGAGCTAAAGGGGCTTAGTGTATATAGAATATGGAAACTTTAATGCTAAAGCATTAATGCTTCATTGGCAGGACTGAAGGAATACAGATAACACAAGAAGAGGTGCTTGATATAAAAGTAATAAGTTAACAGTTGTTAGGCAGATAATTAGCTTTGCTGTTAGGTAAAATTAAGATTTTTAAAGGGATTGGTTTTGTGTTAGTTAAAATGACAAAAATAGATTAAGCTAGCTAAAACTACTATAACCAGAAGAATTGTAACTAATGCAAGAGGATGTGTCTTAGAGAAATGAAATACTGCCTGACACAAACCAGTGCAGCTGGCTCATAGGTATAGAATATAAAAGAAGGATTTGAGCATCACAGTTTAGCTCAGAAGTCCCCCTGGGCAGCCAAGACCACAGGATACCTGTGGTGGGTCCTCCTTCTAGCTTTACTGTAAGTAATGGCTATTGCTTAATATTAGGGACACATTGTTCTAGTAGGCATGTATAGTTATGTTGAGCACAGCATACGGGATGTATTTCCTCTGGTAAAAAGCTGATCAGCCTTTGGTAAATTAAGATACTTTCAGTGAATTGTCAGCTCATAGCCTTATTTTAAAGAACCAGATATAAAAATGCCAACACCATTCATCTGAGTGAGGTGTTAACTCACACGTCCAATGAAGATAATTAAAACATCAGAACTGTTAACTATTTCATTGATGATCTAACCATGTAAGAAAGGAGAGGAAAGATCACATTTTGAAGATGTATGCAATCTACCCTAAATGATATCTCAGTTTGGCACCATGAGTGGTTGGCATATAGTTGAGTATCACCAATTATACTATCTGTTAGGAGAATGTGAAATAAATAAGGTAGAGACTAAACAATAATAATTTTGCTTTTGGCCTTGCTTTTAGTGTAAAAGGCTGAATAAGCAAGCAAGAGCATGTAAGTGAAAGCACAAGGCTGCCCCCTGCTCCCCACCCAGCTGGTAGCCTTGAAGACAATGGGCTAATTGAGCAAGGGGGTGCTATGGTAACCAAGCAGCTGGAGGGGAGGGGAGGGTGTAAGGAGGAGATACAAAGTCTGCAATAAAGGAACCATGGCCAAAAGTAACCTTGCTCCTTACCCCTCCCATCAGTTATAAAAGAGATGGTCTTATCAACCCCAGACTCAAGTAGGGTGACCAGATGAAATGGACAAAATATCGGGACACATGGGGGAAGCAAAAAAAAAAAAAAAGAAGAAGAAGTGGCCGGAGCGGCCAAAGCCACATTATCGGGACAAATGGCATCCCAATCATGCACTGGTTGGGACGGGGACAAAGAACTAAAAATCGGGACAGTCCCAATTTTATAGGGACATCTGAGTCCCCTGGACTCAAGACCCCCCAAAACGGAACATGACCATATATTGGAAGGGGTGGTACCGGGGAGGGGGCAATACAAGTATAATTAAGTTTGCCAAGAAGAGGGGGGTGGACAAGGAAGCTTCGTTGATGAAGCTAGGGGTTAGGAGAAGAAGAGGGATCTATTCTCGTCTAGAACAGTAATTGGGGAAGGAGAAGAGGAAAACTCTATTGGTGTGTAAAGATAGCCCGACTGGTGTGAAGGGCTCAAAAACACTGTAAAACTCTATTGGTATATAAAAATAAGCCCAGTTGGTGTAAAGGACTTCGGAATATGCTTGCTTGTTTAGCCCCAATAAACCCATCAAATTGCCTGCAGATTAGACTCAGGATGGTTATTTTCCAGTGAACTGTGTCTGGGAACTGAGAAGGAGGAAGGAGCTGGACTCCCACCAACACTACCCACGATCAAGAGGAA
Source organism: Dermochelys coriacea (assembly GCF_009764565.3). Lineage (NCBI taxonomy): Eukaryota > Metazoa > Chordata > Testudines > Dermochelyidae > Dermochelys > Dermochelys coriacea. The sequence goes on from NC_050068.2 coordinate 105,950,863, forward strand.
ACCAAACCCAAGAAGCTTAACAGGTCAGCAGGTTTTCTGAGCCCCAGAGGGGAAGAATCAAGCCTAAGGAGCCCAGTGACATAACCAAATCACACCAAAGCAAGAAAAAGGCAGAGGAGCCCAGCAGAGCATAAACATGTATTTGAACCTTGCTGATGGGGAAGCAAGTGCAAGAGATCAAGCAGAGCCCAGATAGCATATATGGCCATATTTCAAATTTCTGCTTAATTTATTGTGGCATGTTGGAGTCTCAAGAGGAAAAAGCTTATTTTATGGGTATTGCTTGTAAAAGTACCACGACCTTCACCTCACGCCCACTACAAACACAGTTTGCCCCCTACCAAGTAGAATAGCACTCCTGGGAACATAGACAAGTAGCACAAAGAAGTAGAAGGATGCAGCATTTCTCCCAGAGACTAACAGTGGGGCCAGGATACCAAGCAGTTAAATGCAAAGCATATTGAAAGCATGATGCAGAGCATCAGAGTAATCAAGCAATGTAACGAAAAAATGTAAAAAACCCCAAATGTGGATTGTTCTTAATAAATGCAGTTTACTTTGGAGCTCTTCTTATCCTGTTGGCCATGCCTCCTTTAACTGCAGTCCTTTTTTGAATTCCCTGGAATTCCCAGTGCTTACACTTGGTCTCTTATGGCCCTTTAGAAAGTATGGCTCACTCAGTCGCTCCCACGGTAGTGCTCAGCATTTTTGAAAATCAGCCCATTACTTCATGATATAACTGCTAGGAACACCAAAAACGTTTTCCCATCCTCCAGAGAGGTATTCTCCAATGTCCTTATTGCCATAATCATAGCAAAAGAAACATCTCAACAATAAATAGCTGAATTATAATAATAATGAAGAGGAAGAGAAAACAGACTTAGTATTTTTCCCTTGACTTTGTACATCAGTTTGACACTACATGAATGTTATGCCTGTGCTTTTGACAAAATAATCTCCTAGTTGGGAAAGTCAAGGCTTTTAAGTCCTGTAACAGAGCCCTGGGATTTGTGTTCAGAGAATTTCACGTGTCTTTGGAGTCTGTAGTCTCCTATCTTGAAGAGACATTACACGGAGTCAGAAACTATATCAGTATCAGTAGCAGCTGCAGAATGGTGTTCTAAATCAAAATTCTCCATGTTCACCATTAAGAAAATGTCAATTAGATTTGTTTTAATATCTAATATATGGTAAATAGCTTAAAATATAATGACTGGTTACAATATAATTTGGAGTTCTGTTTTTATCTCAGACATGCTATGAAAAAAGTTGGGATATACTTAGAACATAAATATTCTCTGAAATCATTTTCTCCTGACCTATGATTATTCGAGGTATAATACATCTTCCTTCTCCATCTGTTCTTGACTTTTGGCATTGCACTTTAAGCTTTTATTAAATATTGTGATCATGCTGAGGTTTAGAAAAGAGTGAGTTATTTCTAGAAGCACCCACCCAGTCTTAGTTTATGTTGCCAGCTTCCTGTTCAGATGGACATATATCCTGAAGGAAAGCTAGGTTTACTTTATGCCACTTTAAATTCTAACATAAAACAGCTGGGAAGGGTGAGAAATGAGTTGGTTAAGCTATTTGTGTTCTATGAAAATAAAATTTAGATGCACATTGATCATCTCTCAGATACTAATTCTTCAGCCAAATTCATTCCTAAATCATGTTGGCTTGTGCTAGCGTAAACCTCTGCACAGGGCTCCCTCTACTGGAAAGTCCACCAAGAGGAAGGGGATTATAGCAGCAAAAGACATTGGCAGCCTTTTCTCAACCAGTAGCCTACAGGGGATCAGCACTGCTAGAAAAGGGTAATCTAATTAATGACAATCAACCTGGGTTTATGGAAAACTGATCTTGTCAAACTATCTTGATATTTTGATGAAATTATAAATTAAAGGTAATAGTTTTGATATAATATAGACTTCTATTAGGAATCTCACTTGATACTAAACAACATTTTGATTAAGAAAGTAGAATAGTACAAAACCAACACAGAACACATTAAATAGATTAAACCCTGGCTAATAAATAGGTCCCAAAAGGTAACTGTAAATGCGGGTCGGGGTGTTCCCAGTGGGGTCCCATAGAGCACAGTCCTTGGCCTAAAAGCCACCTGACATTTTTATCAATGAATTAGAAGAAAATAAATTCTTTAAAGTTTGCAGATGACACAGATTGGGGGACTAGTAAATAATGTTGCATGTTTGAATTTAATGATTTGAGATCGTAAAATAACAAGATCAAATGAAATTTAATCAAAGATTGTTAATCAAAGGTTAATACAGCACTATATAGAGTACAGAAAGAAGCCCTATGTTACCACCCTCTGTAGATGGTGAAGATAATGTAGTTTGGTCTCTTCCTCTGTACCTGGTTGAATGCTGAAAATGTCCATTCCCAAACTAATTTTCCAACCCTCTTTCTTTTTATAGATGGTGAGACAAAGAAAACACTTTTTTTTTTTGAGGGAAAAATCCTTCCCCACAATTAATTTCACCATGTGTGTAATAAATGGTATCCCTTATCAATTATGTCAGTTTGTTTATAACATACTTCTGTAGACACTTTTTATTAATTCAAGGGGCCTTTTCCCTGAGTCTCTGGACCAGATGAGTACAGTCTGGATAAAAAGCAGGGTAACAGATAGGGTGACCAGACAGCAAGTGTGAAAAATCTGGATGCGGGTCTGGGGTAATAGAAGCCTATATAAGAAAAAGACCCAAAAACCTGGACTGTCCCAAAACTCGGGACTGAGCCATCTGGTCACCCTAGTAACACATTTCATACATTCAATTACTGAGTTCATTTTCCTGTCACCCATTTGGTTCAACTGAAGGACAAATAACTTTGTAGTTTTAACAGCTATAGGGTACTAAATATATCGATACACAACATTAAAAGGATTTTGGCTACATATGAAAGAATTATGGGACTTTAACATACATAAATAATACAAAGAGTGACCTGGATGGCTTATTTCAAAGTAGCAGCCGTGTTAGTCTGTATTCGCAAAAAGAAAAGGAGTACTTGTGGCACCTTAGAGACTAACAAATTTATTAGAGCATAAGCTTTCGTGAGCTACAGCTCACTTCATCAGATGCGTGCATCAGAAAGCTTATGCTCTAATAAATTTGTTAGTCTCTAAGGTGCCACAAGTACTCCTGGATGGCTTAGTAAGTTGGGCATATGCAAACAATATGTGTTTTAATAAAGCAAAATGAAAGAAACAAAGAATGTAGGCCATACTTACAGGATGGGAGCCTATCCTGGGAAGCAGTAACTCTGAAAAAGACTTGGGCATCATGGTGGATAATCTGCTGGACATGAGCTACCAGTACAATGGACATACTAATATAATATTAGTATATTTTTAAAAGTATTAAAATATTTCAAAGTTAAAATCTCCATTTTCAAAAGCAGATTCTTGGAAACACTTAAACTGATATAGCGTGTATTTTTTGTTATCTAAACATGACAGAAAGCTTGTATGTCATCCACCACTGTCCTTAAAACAGTACTAAAACCAAACAGAATGAAAGTTGTCTGTTCCCACAGGAAGCCATCAACTGAACTCATAATACATGCATTATTCTTTGGCATTAAGTATTTCTAAATACCAGCCTGTTTTGGAAACAAAGCCAAAAGAGAATACATACTTAGCAGATAGACACAGCCGTGGGAAAAAATACAAGTGTTTAAATATAGCAATTCCATCATAAATTAATTGAAAAAAGGCACTCCATCCATCTCAAATATACCATACACCTGTCAGATATTTTACATTATGTGTGTTGAATCACTCTTAAAATGTTTAACAGCACCAGGTATAATGTACAAGTTTACATAAAGAGTAATACAGCTCAGGTTTTCTTCCATTGCCATACTTCTCACTGAAAACTGTACAGTGATGTGAATATACAGTACTAGCTTTATTTACATGTTTAATAATTTTGTTTTTCAAAGGAGAAAATCAAATAATTGAACCAGTATTACTTAAAAATGTGTAACTTAACATTTAAATAATTTAAAACACACTTACTGAACTAGTAAGCCTTTTCTGCACCTGTTCCAGTTATATTAATCCTTCCTGAACATGGGCAAACAGTTGACTCAGACTCCTGGGGCTCGGACTAAGGGGCTGTTTAACTGTAGGGTAGATGTTTGGGCTTGGGCTGCAGTCCAGGTTCTAGGACCCTGTGAGGTGGGAGGGTCCCAGAGCTCAGGCTGTAAACCACACCCGAATGTCAATACCACAATTAACAGCCCCTTAGCATGAGCCCCAGGAGCCTGAGTCATCTGGCACAGGCCAGCCACAGGTATCTAATTGCAGTGTAGACATATCCTTAGATTTCACCAACCTAGAAACAAAGTATGAATTCTTTAAGTGCTATAGTAGCCAAACCAAGAAGTCACAGACAGTTTCCTTGGGTCTATCTTCTCAACCAGGCAAACTTGCCTTTGTGATAGATGGTCTCTTGTACCAATCATCACAAAAATATTCAGGTTACTCCCAGTCCCAAAGGACCAGTTGCTTACCTGAGGTCAATTGCACATTAGATCTCACACCAAAGACAATGCTTGTAGCCAATCCTATAATGAACTAATTAAGATGTATTAACTAAGAAAAAGAAATAAGAGTTATTTGCAAGATTAAAGCAGATAAACATACATACACAAATGGGAGGAAATGGTAAAAGGAGGGCATGATATATGTATAGATATGTAATCAGATACCCTTCTTCTATATAATATGTATATATAGTTGCTTAGTATTATAATAGATACAATATATACAATGTTGGGTTAATTAATACTTCTTTCCTGTTTGGTGAATTACACAGTTGCAGAGGTTTACAAAGCAACCACTTAGTATAACTTTATATGATGGGATACAGATGTTATAAATGAGAACAATACATGAAGCATCCTACAAGCATTTCATCAAATCTAAACACTAAACACATTCTTCTCAATTTAACATCTATTTTAACAACACTAACACACAAGTGAGCCAGACTAGTTTCCAGCTATACATTTGTCAGTGTTCAGTGAGGCCTAGGGGCCTTGGCATGAGATGGCATCTGGTCTGCTAGCATCATAAACATTTCTCTCTACAGAATTTTCTAGTGTTTGTTTGTTTGTTTGTTTAAAGAGCAGGGGATAGGAAGAGGGGTGGGTTTTTTTTTGGAGAAATACATGAACAAATAAAAAGGGGAGAACCTCACTCTAAGACATCAAATCTCTGCTGATGTCAGGCACCATCTCCAGCATCAGAACTCTTAATGTACTGGGGAGCTGGATTCCATCCAAGGCACCTCAGGCAGCCCACAAAAGAGAGAGTCCCGCTGCTGTGAAACTTAAGAGCTCTGAACTTGTGGAAAGTGCATCAGAACTGGGCTTCCGGCTGCAAAACTTGCAATGGGCTTAGGAACCCTTGTTCAATCCTTTCAATTTTCAATATCTGCAGGAGCCCTTCCTCAGCCGCCTCATAACTGACAGCTTAGCTAAGTTAGCCATGCACACAAGCACAGGAAAGCTTTGAAAAAGAAAAGAAAAACAACAAATGTGCTTGCTTATTATGTGATATTCCAAAACTAATAACTTGCTCTAATCAAAATCTATTGCTTCTAGAAAGATACTGTGCCACCCTGAGAGCCCATTTTCCTGTCAAAATTATTTTTATAATAGGATTATTTCCCCACACTGTCCTTGAACTCAAAAGTCTAATTTTCCCCTCTGGAGATTTAAAAGAAAAATCACATTTGCTCAGACACCAACCCCAGAAAATAATAGCCCAAAGATGAACATTTTGGAAAGTTAATAATGACCAAAATCATGGAAACCCATGTAACTTTATCTGTACTATCCTATTGTCTTTGCTGATATTTGATGATGAAAACAAAACAAATACTGATGCAGAGAATTGATGCTACATAAATAATATTGGATTATTATCTACAGTAACAGCAAAATATTTCAGTGATAATGTAGTGGTTAAATCTAAAATGTTTCAGGTTTGCAACCCCTGTGCTCAGGACATATGGCATCCCAAAGGGAAGCAGAACAATGCCTGGCATGGAGGCAGTTTGGAAGCTGCCTAGAGGGCACGAGTTTACTGCATCACTCAAAGGGGGCAAATAGCAGTGCAATTCCAAATAATTTCTTATTATGGGCTGTGCCTTAAGCCTTGTCTGCATAAGAAAGTTGCACTGATTTAACTTGAAGTGTGATTTTAAACCAATGCAAACCCCTGTACAGACATTCAACATTCATCTTAAATATGCTCCTACTTGATTTAGGTTAAACCAAAGGAAGAGTGTCCCCACAACTATCTATTCCACTTTAACTAAATTATTTTAAAAAGCGCACACTTCACTTAAATCAGTGCAACTTTGTTGTATAGATAAACCCTAAGTGGCACAATCTAAATCCAAATATTAATCTACAAAATTAACAACTTATTCAGATGAAGGGAGAAAGTTCAAATTTCACAGTATTATTTGGTTCAGTGTGTCAGGAATCACACTCATCACAACAATTTATTGGTTTATATTTTGAACGTTACCAAAAGAATGTCATGGTTAACCAAAGTAAGTTCTGAAAAACTCTGCAAAATTCCATTAAATTAGATTTTTTCCCATTGTTTCTATGGATTTCTAGTATCCTTGTTCATTGCTTAGTAAGAGCTTCTCAAGTTGCACTGAAAATAAATATTGGCAACTTGTACAACTTAAAGGTCAGCTGCAAAATAAAAAATGAAAATTGGGCTAAGCACAGATTTTACAGCTGAATGTTCTCTCTAATATGGCTGGGGTGGGGGGAACTCAGCACAAGAATAAGTTTTAACTAGCCTTTAAAAAATATTTCTACAACATGATGCTCATGGCATTTCCTTGGCCACTGACAATACCCTATAAAGCATCAAACTCTGACATCCCAAACACTAATAGTCTCATTGCAACCTTTTTTATCTGTAATGTCACATAATGGGACATATGTAGTGAAGCAGGAAGTACCAAGAGGATATTACAGAGGGAAAACATATTTTTTGAAAACTTGTCTAAAATGTATTTCTCTGCTGAAGACACAATACAATTGGGGTAGCAAAGACTTTCAACACTTTTCAGAATTTTAGCCTTAATTGAGTTCATTTTTCCTTTGCAGTTTACCATCAACTGTTTGACAGGTGTCACCGTCAAGAGACAGGTTTCATTTGAAAAACCAGTAAGCACAGGCAGGAGAATTTTACTGTCACTTAAGTAGGCTGCTCTGAAACAAAATTCTGAAAGTATTTAAATAGAGAATCTTTTCCACTCTGATTTTATGAAAACAGCCTTGAAATAGCTGGTAGCATCCAGCTATAGTTTAGACAGAAAGCTTCCTAGAATCAGTTGGGGAAACAACAGGCATAGAAGAGGGAGGATTCTGGAGGAGGCATAGTGGTTCTGGCTGATTTCTCTTCATTGTCAATTGGAGATTGCAAAGGTGTCTTTGAACATAATTCTGCGCTTGTATTGTTCTTGTTGGCAGTGTGATGCTTGAATCAAGGAGGACAATCACTAGAATGTAAATTTGACACAAATGTAAGACAGTCACTCATTTCACAGCAGAAGTAGCTCTATCTTTTTCAAAAATCTCATCTCAAGGCTTTCAAGTGTGTATGGCTCAGAAGACAAATGGGAAGGATTTGTCTGACTGACACCAGTCCAGTTTCCAACCTCTTTGTGTGACTTCTTTAGAAAGCAGAAACACCTGACAAACATTGCAGACATTTCTACTTCCCAAAAGTTTGAAAAAAAATTACTGTGGCTTTTTCATATGTTTCTTGATGGACTGTATTCATAATGTATTTGGTTCTCTGCCAACCTTTCTAGTGTGTAAGAGTCAAGCTCTATTGAACCAGCGCTTCATATTCTAATACACTTATGGCTAGATTTTTGAAGTTTTATTTTAAATGTTGATTTTAATACAATCATTCTTTAGAGTGTAAAGTTTAGACAATCCACATAATATCATATATTAATGACTATATAAAAATGGCACCTTCTCACACAACACATTCATTCCTTATATGTCCACAGAGTCATATCTGCGTATTGTAGTGAAAAAAAATCCTTATTTCTTATTCCTTATTTCTTTTTACTCTTCTTAATGAAGCTAAGCCAGAACACTAAAAGATTTATTTGGGGTACGTTCCTTATTACACCTTGCAAAATCAACAATCCCACTGAATATAATTGGCGTTTGTCTCCACTCATTTCCCCCCCCCCTAAAATTTCCTATCAGTTATGCTGTTCCACCCGTAATAGCAATGAGGAAGCACTTGTACTTTCACTGAAATGTTGTCTGGGCTTGCTCTGAGGTAGGTTCAATAACATGGTGCCAGCATCATAGCTACACTAATTGTCCCACTGTTACTACTACTGTAGGAATTGCAGCAATGATAGCAATGGCAGGAAATTTTAGGGAAAAAAGGATATTGTAGACTCAGTTTTAGTTGTCTGATAGTATAAATCATATGAGTGCAAATAAGTTGCACAGATGTAACAGTGCAGAATTTGGCCTCTAGAATAGGGATCCACAAACTTTTAACCTCACGCTTCTCCTTACCCCATCTGTGTATCCCCTCCCCCTGGAGCTGAGGCCAGGACAAGGGCCGTGGCTCAGAGAGGGGGGCCATGGCCGGGGCAAGGGTGCCAAGGCTGGGGCCAACAATGGGGGCATGCTGGGGCTGAGCGCAGGGCTGGCAGCGTGGCCCCAGGCATGGGACTAGGGCCAGGAGCGAAGCTGGATGTTGCTCCCCCTCCAGTGGTGGCTAGCCAAGGCCCCAGCCATACTCCCTGAACATTCCTCAGTGCCCCCCAATGAGCGTGCCCTACAGTTTGGGTACCTATGCTGTAGAATAATTATTACTGATGTCAAGTGAGAAGGAAAGAGTCCCCAGTTGAATTTTCAATTAAAAAATACAGAGAAATATTTTCTGACTTGTAAACTGAACCATCTTATATCTGGAAATCACTGAGATGGAATAAAGATTGAGTAACTTTAACTCAGATACTGGCATAGTCACTCTCATATTAATATTACACTATTATGCCTGCAAAACACTGGCCAATGAGTTGGCATCTGGGGTTCTGTGACTACTGCTTATTACACCAATCCTAATCATCTCCCTAAATGTTTGCTGTATCTGTTTGTTGTCTCACATCACATACCTAGATTATAAATTCTTTGGGGCAGGGACTGCCTTTTCATCACATGTAAGCACAATGGTATCCCAGTCTCTGATTAGGGTCTCAGGGCCCTATTGCAATACAAACAAATAACCTAATTAGCATACTCATTCACATACCTGTAGTATAATACCTATTATTTGAGTGGCTACCTGTCCAGATTTTGAGTCTGTATCTGTATCTGTTTTGTTATATTTTGCAGATTTTTTAATTAAAGAAATATACCATTGCCATGCCCCATACAAACATTAATGAAAAGAGGAGCAGGTTTGATCTGTGCTAATATTAAAACCTAATGTGCCTAGAGCTTTGAATGTTTTCATTTTAAATGAGTCAGTATAATTAAATAAATAATGGTGCTTCACTCAACTGACTTATGAATCTAATATTTTTATAGGGTATTAATCAATTTACTGTCTAGATGCACACAAGGGGATTCTTACATTCATTTTTCTTTTCAAATGACAGCTAAAATTCTTGTTTCCTCAAGCCAAAATCCAAGATTTTAAAGAATGGCAAATCTATCCTGTATCTTTGGGGGCATAACATAAAAAGAAACCTTGGTAATTGCCTTTTTTTCCTCTCTGTCATTTTAGGCATGTGATTACTTTGATGTTCAAAATTGTACTTATTAAAGGTCTAATTTTGAGAATTTTTTCTCTTCTTCTTTCCCTCAGACACTGATATATTGACATTCGATCACCCCTTCCCTGCCTCCTCATGTTCTCCTTAAAAAAAACACCTTCAAGACCAAATCATGGCCAGAGATTGTATTCTAGATTGTACCTCGTGTTTCTAGGCTTTGATATACCCTAAACTTAAGGAAATTTGAATTATATGTTGACAAAGCACATGTGCGTAGGGTGTTTTAACATGATTTCTTTATTTTCAGCCTGATAGGTACATTCAGACATGAGATGCAAAGTGAGCCTACATGATAAATGCCAGAGCACAAAAACTTGACTGAGGAGCTTCTAGGGGCATATGTGTTAGAACATATGACTGCCCTGCAACTTTAATTTATGGTCCTGGGTGAGTAAACAGGCCATTAGGCTGCATGGAATGGAGAAGCTGCCTTCATATGTGTTTATTTTCCATTTGAAATGAAGAGAAAGTTTTTATCCCTTCCTTCCCCCCTGCAGATAGAAAACAGTAGAATCTATTTGAACAAAGCATCTTTTCTCAAAAGTTTTCTTTTAATGACTATTTCCTACAGCGTACTTACAGAAAAAGCATTCCCCTCCCCTGTTTCAAAAGGTTAAGGGGGATCCTTAAACTGCTAATTTTTGAGAGGAACTCTCATTCTTTTATATAACACAGTTTGTAAAAGTTCCTTTCTTTAACTATCCAAACAGGCTACAGGATCTCCCAAAACCTTTCAGCTGATTTCTTCACAGAAAATCACTAGTCACACAGATTCCCTTAACTAGGTTCTAATCTATGGTCTTTTTCTCCAGTTCATAGATTTCTGAACTTCCACAGGGGAGGCAAAAGTAATGCCAAAAAGAAGATTGAATTATCTTATTTAGGGCACCATGACGGTTGCATTGCATCACTGTGATGGAGGATACAAACACAATGCCTTCAATCCAAACAAGTGGAGGAAAACTGCTCATTGTTACCAGGAGGCAAAGCTGTGCTTTGGTGTGCTATAGACAACTTCAATCCCTGCTTCCACATTCTGCACTTTGATGAGAAATTGTAGCCCAATATCAAATTCACAATTTAGAAACATAGTCAAACAATGTTTCCATCATATGATGTTAGTGAAAAGTATCTCCTGACCCCATTTAAAAAAAATCAGCATTTGAACCTCTTCAGATCAGGGGTGCAAAAGAAGAGGGCAAAATATAGCCAGTGATAGCAAAAATATAAATCACCCCTTCTTCTGACAAGAGAGATGGCAACCCTTATAAATTGCAGGTTGTTATTGGTTGTGAAATCAAACAAGAAGCAATTTCTATCCACCTATCAAGGAAAATGTTCACATGAGCAAATGATTGTGTACATTTATAGGAGTTAAAAAATTATGTATACACACAGACATGCTTAAAAAACAATAATGCCTACTCATAGATTCTAGATATCTGACACTGTCTTATTAACAGTAAGGTTCCAACATAAGTAAACTTCAGGAATGACATTCATTATGATCCATAACTAGTAAACCACATAAAGAAAAAGCTATGTAAATATGTGTGCAAGTTGGACATTGTTGTCAGGCTCCTGGTGAACTGCTAATATGGTCCTCTGTCACAGGGAGTCATTACTGTGATCTAGATTTTGCAGTTTAATCCAAGATAAAAATGGCTATGCTTTTATGTTCCAGTGCTTTGATACTACATAGCCTGGTAGATCATTAATACAATTAGATGGACCTAACTCTTGCTACATGTTCCAGTATTGTAATGAAGATTGTCTGTGGTGTGTATTCTACCCAAGTTAAATGATAAACTTCCATCTTAAGGATAAATCCTCAGTATTTCACCACTGTCCATCTTTCATTCAGCTGCACACTATGTAACCTGCAGTGTAACTTTGTACACTGCTAAATGGTTCTTCTAATTGTCTGGGAAATACAGCAAAGGTCGATGTCATGCAGTACTCTTAAAATTACTGCAGATTGTACAGTTCTCTTAAGAATTTACCATAAACCAAATATATTTTCCAGGAACAGTACATTTCAAAACTGTATTTCACACATTTATAGTGCACAGGGACATTATATGCAAATACCTCGTAGCATATTTTAAGTAACAAATTTCTATAGGAGAAAGCTTTTAATTCTGCTTGATGTAAAAGACATTCTGATTCCTGAATTCAGTGGCTCCAGAGATCTCGCCGGTGACAATGCAAGCAAGTCCAACTGTGAGTAATGGTGCAGTAGAGCCTTTGAGCATCGTGGAAGTATTTAATTAAAGATACATTACTGTAGCCAATAATTGTGTAGAATTCCCCTTGATATCAGCCTGACTTTTGCATATGGAGCAACTGCCATCAGTCCTGAAGGCCTAAATTGAAGCAAGTCAAAGCTCTGTGCTGTCACAGCATGGAGCTACACAACTGCCTAACACAAAGATGGATGGGGTCATGGCCCCGTATTGTTCACACTCCACATTAGTAGAGCTGGTCAGAATATGGAGTTTCTTCTCCTAACAGAAAATTTAGAAAAAACAATGAAAAGTCATTTTCATGAAAATTTTCCCTGGAAAGTTTCAATTCCTCAGAGCAAAACTGAAAGCCAGAACATTTCATCCAAAATCCAAACATTTGGGGCTGAAAACTGAAAATATTGCTTTGGAAATGTCCTTGGGTTCTTCATGGGAGTTGTAGTTCAGATGCCTCATGACCTGATTCTCCTTAACGGTCTGGGCTCCATGGATGCTCCTGAGTCTGTCTGTTGGCTGAGCTGCTGTGGTGTAGTATGTACATGAGAGATGTAGTCTGTCCTGGGACCCGGCTCCACAGAGGAGAATGAGAGCAAGCGGCAACCAAACTACAGTTCTCACAAGGCAGTGTGCTAACTTTTCCAAATCAAAACTTTGGCTTCTGACAAAAAGTTGAAACTTTATGTGGAAAGCAGACACTTTGACAAAATGGTTTTTTTCATGAAAATTCAATATTTTGTGAAAAACCCTTGTGATGGAAAATTTTCCTCCAGCCCTAAACAAGCTTTTTTGCATAAGGCCCTGCAAAGGCACACAACTAAGGGAAGCTCTTTATCTTTTTCCCCACCTTTCATTCATATGCAGGAGGTCAAACATAATTTGGTCTTAATGTTACAGTCACTGAGTTCAGTCTGAATATATTACAACCCAACTTTACTTTATAGCTGTTATAAGAACAGTACATAATGGGTGACAATGTGAGCAATAATGTAGAGTTGTTTGAACATTTTCAGATTTCTCAATGAAAAAAAGACTAATGTTCCCCAAAAAAGTTTCATGAAAAAAATATTTTAATTCACCAGCTATAGTGCTGTCTGGAAAAAAAAATAGAATTTAACATTTTTGACAAAAATGGGAAAAATGTTTGATGGAAATTTTAGTGAAAATTATTCCCATTTCCCAAGGATAGAAAACAAGTTACACAATAGAATGAGAGTGCAATACTTACTCTGATCTGTCAATGCCAAATAATCACAATAATATAATACATTACAACATATTGATTTTAGCTAATAGTGTATCTTAATAAATGAAATTATTCTCCTGAGGCATTTGATCTTCCTAATGTTAACTTTTATCAGCCAAATCACTTTCCAGGCAGCAAAAGCATTTGGAGAACTTAACTTTAACAAACGGTAGTCTGCCTTTTTGTGCAATATATCGCCAGATTTGACAAATGCTAATTATACTACTTGTAAAAATAAGACCAATTAACCATATCTGATGCCTAACAAGTAGTTCAGGAAATACAGGTGCCTTGAAGATTTAGAAAAGAATTATGAAAGTGAAAATGTTGAGGCTTATCATATTAAAATCCTTAAAAATAAAAAGCTTCTGGAGGCAAAGAGTTTGAGAAACTTCTTCTAAATCTACTCCATGCTCATATGACATTAACCAAATATGTTGTACTTTATTCTTCCACCATTTATGCTTTAAAGAAATGTATTTAGAAGTATGTCCTCAAGCCCTCCGTTTGCATGTAATCAAAGAGCTCTTTCATGAGACTGTTCCCAAGTGCTTCTGCATAAATCTCTATGTTAAGATTAAAGCTGCATTCAAAACGACTACTTCTGAACAATGAACAATCAAAACCATGATTAGAAATTAGTAACGAATAATTGGTTTGTTAGTGACCAGTAACATTAACATCACAGTGCATGGCCGTTTCACACTGACCTTAGTTCCATTCTTAAACCATACAGAAGTAAGAGAAACAATCTTGTTTTTACTCTCAAGTTAGCTTCTGAATGTAAAAAGAAAAGGAGTACTTGTGGCACCTTAGAGACTAACAAATTTATTAGAGCATAAGCTTTCGTGAGCTACAGCTCACTTCATCGGATGCATTTGGTGGAAAAAACAGAGGAGAGATTTATATACACACACACAGAGAACATGAAACAATGGGTTTATCATACACACTGTAAGGTGAGTGATCACTTAAGATAAGCCATCACCAGCAGCAGGGGGGCGGGAAAGGAGGAAAACCTTTCATGGTGACAAGCAAGGTAGGCTAATTCCAGCAGTTAACAAGAATATCAGAGGAACAGTGCGGGGTGGGGTGGGAGGGAGAAATACCATGGGGAAATAGTTTTACTTTGTGTAATGACTCATCCATTCCCAGTCTCTATTCAAGCCTAAGTTAATTGTATCCAGTTTGCAAATTAATTCCAATTCAGCAGTCTCTCGTTGGAGTCTGTTTTTGAAGCTTTTTTGTTGAAGTATAGCCACTCTTAGGTCTGTGATCGAGTGACCAGAGAGATTGAAGTGTTCTCCAACTGGTTTTTGAATGTTATAATTCTTGACGTCTGATTTGTGTCCATTCATTCTTTTGCATAGAGACTGTCCAGTTTGGCCAATGTACATGGCAGAGGGGCATTGCTGGCACATGATGGCATATATCACATTGGTAGATGCGCAGGTGAACGAGCCTCTGATTGTGTGGCTGATGTGATTAGGCCCTATGATGGTATCCCCTGAATAGATATGTGGACAGAGTTGGCAACGGGCTTTGTTGCAAGGATAGGTTCCTGGGTTAGTGGTTCTGTTGTGTGGTGTGTGGTTGCTGGTGAGTATTTGCTTCAGATTGGGGGGCTGTCTGTAAGCAAGGACTGGTCTGTCTCCCAAGATCTGTGAGAGTGATGGGTCGTCCTTCAGGATAGGTTGTAGATCCTTGATGATGTGTTGGAGAGGTTTTAGTTGGGGGCTGAAGGTGATGGCTAGTGGCGTTCTGTTGTTTTCTTTGTTGGGCCTGTCCTGTAGTAGGTGACTTCTGGGTACTCTTCTGGCTCTGTCAATCTGTTTCTTCACTTCAGCAGGTGGGTATTGTAGTTGTAGGAATGCATGATAGAGATCTTGTAGGTGTTTGTCTCTGTCTGAGGGGTTGGAGCAAATGCGGTTATATCGTAGCGCTTGGCTGTAGACAATGGATCGAGTGGTATGATCTGGATGAAAGCTAGAGGCATGTAGGTAGGAATAGCGGTCAGTAGGTTTCCGATATAGGGTGGTGTTTATGTGATCATCGCTTATTAGCACCGTAGTGTCCAGGAAGTGGATCTCTTGTGTGGACTGGTCCAGGCTGAGGTTGATGGTGGGATGGAAATTGTTGAAATCATGGTGGAATTCCTCAAGAGCTTCTTTTCCATGGGTCCAGATGATGAAGATGTCATCAATGTAGCGCAAGTAGAGTAGGGGCATTAGGGGACGAGAGCTGAGGAAGCGTTGTTCTAAGTCAGCAAGAACTAGAAGAAGTTGTTCTAATTCAGAAGACATTCAGTCTTCTGAATGTAATAATACATATTTACTGTTCTTTGAATTCTTGCTTTTACTCTCTGTTAGCTGTGCTATGCATCATATTATCTGTGATTAACACTGTATGCTGACAAAACAGATATACTAAACCTGGAGTGCATGCAGTGCTTTACCATGAAAAGATGAAGACACTTATTAACGAATACTCTTTATGTAGACTGGTAGTGAATATGACTCTGTGTCCCTAAAGTTTACAAATGCAGAAATGAAAGATTGCAAATATGAGAAGTTACAAAAACATGAACAAACTGTCAGAGGCTGATTCTCTGATGGCCTGATCCAACGTCTACTAAAGTAAATGAAAGATTCCCAGTTACTTTATTGAGCATTGGTTCGAGCCCAGAGAGCTGGGTGAACATCATTTCTGTCTTAGCAGCTTTCTCTGAATTTACGATGAATTTTATAGATCCTTGCTAGCCAAACAATGCTAGTCATAGCAATACTTGTTGATCAAATTTTTATCGGCTTTGCAAACACACGCTGTGGGGGGAAATTGTTCTGCTTGTGTAACTACTAGTACAATTAGTAAAACAATTACAAAGCATGCTGTTATGAAACACCTTCTACTTGAAATAGACTAAAAATGTAATACAATTATTTCCATTTTTGTTCTCAAACAAGACACTTCAGGAAATGTTCATGGCACATTTTTACCCATTTTCAACTGTTTATCATTGGTTTTTATGTCAGTTCTCCAAATGTCACCTACATTTTGCTTGGATTTTGAAAATTTTACTCAAAGGTTTGTGTATATTCTGTACTGAGTATATTTGGCAGAGATATTTTTAGGTCTCACAAGTTAAGCAGGTCAGGCCTTCTCATTTATTAAGTGAGAGACCTCCACTGAACCAACAAAGAACAGCAGGATCCAGTAGGGGGCACTCTACCCAGAACTGAGCCAATATTCCAGCATGTGTTATTGGAAGTGCCATCTCTCAGATGCAACTAAAACAGAGGTCTTGACAAGTCAGAGCCAATAATCCCATTGTGCTTTCTTTATAAAAATAAGAGACCTCTATTGCTCTACACCCTGTGCAATCATTTGATAGCATTTTGGGAGCAACTGAGAACAGCATTTTACTCCCACTTTGCCCTGGCTTAAATCACTACATAAGGTATAGGGCAATGGAGACTCATACAGAGAATGCTAGACCTGGTGTTCCAGGCACATTTAATTTGGGAAATTACATGTTAACTATATAAAAAGCCCACCTGCAGTTTTGTTTGTCCTGGATTATGGTTGGCTATTAAATAGATACTATGTTCCATTGCAGAGTGGGGTGAAATGATTATTATTTAGTTCACATTACGATGTTCTTCGAAAGGACTGGGAACACAGCAGCATGTACAGTATCCTCAACTCCAAAATGTGGATCATATGGTATCAGGCAGGTGGCACACTCTCCACCCCAGTGATCTTATTTGCTACACAGAGGAAAGACTCAATATGCAAAGGTATTGATAACTTGGGACTTGTGTTACTAGCTAGTTAGTTAACCTTCTGTAACAAAACAACCTATTTACCAAGGCAATAAAAATGAATTATATGGGGGATCCACAGCTGCATGGCTGGCTTGGTTTTATTAACCCTTAGAATCCTGAAGACAAATAACTCAAAATCAGCATTCTATGTTGCATTACTGAGGGTGAGAACTTCGTCCATTTACTACCTGATAGCCTCTAAGCATAGAGTCCCTCTGTGGACTGTGCCAGCTTCTTTCCACATCTGACCCCTGGTGTTGATGTGTGCCTTCTGCCACCTGCTGATTTCTTGGCTGAGGAACCGATAAGAGAGGGCACTGAGGGAGGCAGGAGACAGTAGGGAGAACATTTTAGAGGAGAGTGTGTGGTTCCTAGCAGGGGAAAGGCAAAGCCATTCAAAATTTACTGTAGACACAATTACTGACTTGACTGTGCCTCCCAGCATTTATCACAACATTTATCTTTTACTGTCTCCTAAGGTTAACGTAGCAAAAACCAGACACTTAGAATGATAGAATAATAGAATATTAGGGTTGGAAGAGACTTCAGGAGATCATCTACTCTAATCCCCTGCTCAAAGCAGGACCAACACCAACTAAATCACTTCACCACCAGTGCAAGCAATGGTCAAAACTCAGTGTAAACAAATTGAAGACATTTTGCCATCAGTAGCAATGTGCTAGTGGTGAGTTATTGCCTAATTTTTTCCAGTATTGATGCAACACTAGATCACTACAAAAACCTATAGGAAGTTTGGCAAACCCCAAGGGGTGTACACTGGGGAATCAATTTATTTCCTAAGGATATTCTATAAAGTTTCAGAGATTTAAAATAAAATACCATCATGGGCAACCATGTGCTAGCATTTTCCTGATTACCATGCAAAGCAAACATGCCTGTGTGTAAACTTCAGGTTATCAACAGGTTCCCAATTTTTCAAATGTCCCATTCCTATTGCCTTTGCCTAAGTGCTCAGAATCTAGCAGCTCCTACTGATAATGGGTTCAATTTTCATGAGGGCATAACTGACTTATGAGCCAAATGCCCATTTTCAAAAGTCAATGGGACTTTGGCTCTTATGTCAATTAGGCATTCTTGAAAATTTTACCCAACGTCTTTAATGGGAGCCATTAGGTGCTGACCCTTATGAAAATCTGGCAAATAACTCTTAGAGCTATCATCATAACTGTTCAGTGGGCAGGACTGATCATTGACTTTATTGTATTGTATCTTCAACACAGTCTTACACCAGAATTAGAAAAATAGGCCAGAAGGTGGCTCACTCTGACAGGTGGATACTGGAAAGCATTATTAATGATTAATTATTATTGGGTGATTACTTATTTGTTTCTAGTGGAAGCAACAATGAGCAGAGGAGCTGTACAAACATAAAAAACAGCCCCTTAGAAGCTGAAAAAAATCTACCCAACTCTTGCTTCCAACCTTGCTGGGAAGCCTGATGATGGAAGGATACAACACCTGCATATCCTGCATTTGCTGCTGAGATGTTTTGCACAAGGATAGGACATGATATGAAGCCACTGGCTAGAGGCAATTGACTCACTGTAGTCTGTCAAAATCCTTTTAAAATGATAGTGGTGTTGCCTGAGAAAAGAGACCACTTAAACCATTTAACAGTCTATTAATCCAACCAATAAAACAAGACATTGTATATTGAGATACTTACTCCACTCTCGCAGAAATGCAGGCCAAGAATAAGGTACCCAAAAAGCATCATTCATTTTCAAAAGGATTCCACATAACATATAGAGGGATTTCACGTAACATATAGCCTGTTTGTCAGACTACCCATATTATCTGAAGGGCGAAACCACTGGATTATGGCATTGATCATATCATTTTAAAAGATTTTCCACAAACTAGACCTTCTCACACATTTTTAAAAACAATTTGTCCACAGATTCTGGCACCCTCTCTCATTTCCTAGGAATATTTCAGGATGATGAGACATTCATATGTGGAAGCGTTGCCATCCCAGAACTGTACTATTAATTAAAACAATGGGTTGGGTGGAGGAGTATTACAAATAGCTGTCTGTACTTTATCTTCATGATACGGTCTCACTTTTCTGGAGCTATAATATTTTATTAAACCAACCCCAGGGTATGCAAAATCATACATAAATGTGGAATAAAAGAATTTTTTGCACTGCCATGGCAGGCTTTTTTCAATGAATAATCAGTGAAAATAGTCCATGGGGGATGAAATGTCATATTTATATTACCGTGACATCTTGAAAATAGAGATAAAGAAAAATATGTAAGTGACAGGATAAACTTCTTTTATTCATTGTTTATATATGAACCAGAGTGCCTGGAGATTTATTTATAGGTCATTTATATAGAGTATATAAAGTAGTCTGAGAAGAGGGTTGGGATTGCCACTTTAAGAACACTGATTGCTAAAATGCTGCACTACAACACTATTTCTGTATATCATTAGCAGATGTTTGGAACTATAACTTATTCCTACAGTCACTGTCTTTATTTTTGCTCCTACCACAGCAGACAATTTTGCAAACATCCCACTAATTTAAGTGGTTGCACTAACTTGACCCACTAACCATCCTGAAAGGAGGGACATTCATTGATTTCAAAAAGCAAAATACATACATACATGTACAAGGATTAGATTACTACAGTATTTTCTAATGCTGGAACAGCAGAGAAGACTTTATACACAAGTTACAAGAGTGGTTTAGCAAAACCACTAATGATTTAAGTATTTACTATCTATTCATTTATTTATATCATTCCATAGATACACAGGGCACTTCACAGAGCAGAAAAAGACAGGTTCCTTGTCCAAAAGAATTTACAGCGTAAGGCCTCGATCCTGAAAACATGCACATTCTTAAAGTACAGCGCATCTCAGAGTATTTGCAATACCAGGTCTAAGTAAGGACTGACAACAGGAGAGAGAAGACAGGGAAGGGATGTGGAAGAGGTGGGACAAAGGTGGTGACAATAAAATTGCTGAGCTAATGGAAGGCTAATGTACATATTTTGGTGGAAAGAGATAAAGTTTTCAAAATGAATGCCTAAAGTTAGGAATCTAAATCCATATTTAGATACCCACAGTTCCTACTGATTTAAATGGTATTATTTGCTACTTAGTTACTCTAGTGTGAGATTTGAACCAGCCCCATAGTTCATAGTCAAGTTTGAAGAAAAACGGATTTTGAGAAAGTATGCAATTGGTGTGAGGGAAGAGGCATCATGGATGGGATCAGGAATGAAGTTTCAGGCATAGATGGGAAACAATGACAGAAGGAACCGAGGTAGTTGTAGGAGGACATGAAGGGCCATCCAGACAAGCAGTTTGGGCTGAGCAAAGAGTTCATGGAACAGTAAAAAAGGAGATGAGGGAAGCAAGGCAGGAGCAAGCTGAGTTGTGGAAGGTCTTGAAAGCAAAAGCTAAGAAGGTGGAGCTGATGTAGGATAGAATGGAAACACAGCAGAAGGAGTGAACATGGCCAATGCATGAAAGACAGAATAGTGTTCTGGATGGGTTGGAAAGGTTGAAGTAATTTTCAGGAAGCCAGGGAGAAGGAATTGGTTATACCCAAGGTGTGAAGTGGCCAAGGCTGGGGTAAGGGAATTGAGATGGGGAATGTAGAAGATTTTACATAATAATTATAGATTACAATACCAAAATCATTTCACACAAAGTATATACCACTACAGTAAAGCTGGTTAAATCCCTAAGGATTTTTTTATCATTGGTGTTCTAAAATGAAACTATTTTACCTTAAAACCAAGAGTTTGTAGTTCCAAAAGGCATAGTAGTGTAACACGTTCAAAGAAAGGAATTACTTGTACATCTATGGATGCCCACAGTGTGTTCCATGAGCCAAACACAACTTGCATCCACCATCTTCCTATAATTAAATTATGGAGTGAGAATAAAAATGATCAGCTGCACTTTTCTTCTTCTCCTCCTCACTCCTTTTGGTCAGCAAAAACAAACAATTTCTATTTGCTGATCAAAGAAGAACCATGCACAAGTCAAATACTGTTGTGTTCATTGTCTTTTCAACAAAATGCTGTGATTTTGTATATGAAAGTTAACATAGTCCTTATCGGGCCTTGTGAGTTCCCAATGTGTCTCTCACACGAAAAGTTTGTGTTTATATAGGAAGCCCACACACACACACACACAAAGTCTTCTCTGTAGTATTTACAAGTTATTGATATCAAATGAGTTCCAGTCTCACTGAAGTATTACAGCTGCAGTCATATGAGACATCTGGTCACAGCATGAGGAAGCTTTTGTAAGTATGAGTCTCCCGAGATAACAGAGATCAAGCCAGGCTCTCCCACTTTATATTAAATGAGCTGAATTGAAGCCTCTATTAATGGTATAACTATCTAATTTAGAAAATATTGATGACTTATTGTTGAGCTAGAACTTTGTCCAGAAATCAAAGGGCCGACACTGGAAAGCCTGGCTAAAAAGAAGTCAGCAACTCTATCATTCTCCAGGATGTCATCATGATTGATATCAGAATTCTGAGGATGTACATGGATTTTATGAACAGGGCAAACCCTAGGACATTCTGGATAAATAATGGGAAGTATAACTAAGAAAATCCATCTTAAAAATACTCCCAATGGATAAACAAAGCCGCCTGGAAGATCTTTATTGACTGGTAAATGACAGGATAAAATTACACTGAGAAGAAATGGTCCCTAATCTACTTAAGACCAGAACTGATCCCAAACCTGAGTTCCCCAGACAGGTCTAAAAACAGGACAAGACTGATTTGTACAAGCAACACAAAACTTGTCTGCATATTCTTCTGAAGTTCCCTTATTAACCCATACAGCAACCATTACTTTTTAATTTTTATTTTATTACTATTATTATTAGTGTTCCTTTAGAGAGAGGTTGGTATTTGCTGAAGAGCTTAATGCAGTTTGGACTGGTGGAGAATTCTGAACAAGCAAAACTGGAAGAGCGATTTGGCATTCATATGGATCTGCTCAGTGCTGGAAGTCTAATTTTTTTGTACTTTGTAAAGTAATTATAGGCACCCACTATCACTGCTATAGTTAAGGGCATGTCAGCATTTCCATTATAAATCCAGTTTTTCAAAGATTATAATTCAACTGTGAAAATTTGCTTCAGCCTCAAACTTGGCATTGAAGGCGCAGGTCGGGAGCAGATTTCTGCGACTTCAGATGCTTGTTGTGCCCCGACAGCTCAACACTAGCTTTACATTAAGACATGAATTTTATGCTTAATTAATAAGTTAAAAACAAAATAACCTTGGGCAAATCGAATTCTATTTTATAACTGGGTTTATAAAGAATTGAAAGAGGGAAATCTAGCTACATCATTAATCTGTGCAATGGTTTATCAGTAAAGCATGTAATCCAGGTTTATATAAATGTTAATATAATTATAATATAATAAAAATGTGCTGCAGTTTAACACATTTTAACACAGAGCTGGACATTGCTATTTTTCCTTAACCATGTACAAAATTATCTTACACTTGTTTCCATGCTATCCATCCCAAAGGACACAAAGTCATTTGATTCCCTACGGACCCAGTGTCCTGTGGATCCTCATCATCTTTGGGCTTGATTCTGATTATACTACCTCCAGTTCTACGCTAGTGATTTTCCAGTGGAGATATTGCTGATTTACAATGGTGTCAGAGCATATTCAAGCCCCAAGTTAATGGGAACTTTGCTTCAGTAAAGACTGCAGGATTGGGTCCTCTGTAGATTGAGGTTTGGGCTTGCTGAGTAAAGCAGGAAAGATCCTGAACTCTGTAGCTCTTCTATTTGATTTTTTAAAATATGATAAACAAACAAATTAACATGACACATTTTAAGAGCGTCTTTACCTTATCCCTAATTCTAGGCAATAGATGTATCATTTACTATGCAACCTTTCAACACTTGTTGCTAGCTTAAGGCTCTATCCAGCCATGCTTCACTGTAATGAAATAGAACATCACTGTGAAAAACAAAATAGAACATGTAAACAACTAACAATTCTGTGTAATTTGTATTCTGTGTAATGAGATGCCATGATTTGAATCCTCATATTAATAAGAATGGCCATACTGGGTCAGACCAAAGGTCCATTAAGCCCAATATCCTGTCCTCTGACAGTGGCCAATGGTAGGTTCCCCAAAGGGAATGAACAGACAGGTTATCATCAAGTGATCCATGCACTGTCACCCAATCCCAGCTTCTGGCAAACAGAGGCTAGGGAAACCATTCCTGCCCATCCTAGCTAATAGCCATTGATGGACCTATCCTCCATGAATCTATCTAGCTCCCTTTAGAACCCCGTTATAGTATTGGCCTTCACAACAGCCTCCGCAAGGAATTTCAGAGGCTGACAGTGTGTTGCATGAAAAAATACTTTCTTGTGTTTGTTTTAAACCTGCAACCTATTAATTTCATTTGGTGGCCCCTTGTTCTTGTATTATGAGAAGGAGTAAATAACATTTCCTTATTTACTTTCTCTATACTACTCATGATTTTATAGACTTCTATCATATCCCCCCTTAGTCACCTCTTTTCCAAGCCGAAAAGTCCCAGTTTTATTAATCTCTTCTCATGCGGAAGCCATTCTATACCCCTAATCATTTTTGTTGCCCTTTTCTGAACCTTTTCCAATTCCAATATATCTTTTTTGAGATGGGGTGACCCACATCTCCACGCAGTATTCAAGGTGTGGGCATACCATGGATTTATATAGAGGCAATATGATATTTTCTGTCTTATTATCTGTCCCTTTCTTGATGATTCCCAACATTCTGTTTGCTTTTTTGACTGCCGCTGCACATTGAGTGGATGATTTCAGAGAACTATCCACAATGACTCCAAAATCTCTTTCTTGAGTGGTAACAGCTAATTTAGACCCCATCATTGTATATGTATAGTTAGGATTATGTTTTCCAATGTGCATTACTTTGCATTTATCAACATTAAAATTTATCTGCCTTTTTATTGCCCAGTCACCTAGTTTTGAGAGATCCTTTTGTAGCTCTTCGCAGTCTGCCTGGGACTTAACTATCTTGAGTAGTTTTGTATCATCTGCAAATTTTGCTCACTGCTTACCCCTTTTTCCAGATCGTTTATGAATATGTTAAATAGGACTGGGCCCAGTGCAAATCCTTGGGGGATACCCTATTTACCTCTCTCCATTCTGAAAACTGACCATTTATTCCTACCATTTGTTTCCAATCTTTTAACCAGTTACCATCCATGAGAGAACATTCCCTCTTATCCCATGACTACTTATTTTGCTTAAGAGCCTTTGGTAAGGGACCTTGTCAAAGGCTTTCTGAAAATCTAAATACACTATCCACTGGATCTCCTTTGTCCACATGCCTGTGACCCCCTCAGAGAATTACAGTAGATTGGTGAGGCATGATTTCTGTTTACAAAAACCATGTTGACTATTTCTCAACAACTTACGTTAATCTCTTTTGGTTCCATTGGGAGTTTTGCCACTGATTTCTGTGGAGCCAGCATTTCATTTTACATCTTTACATAGCTTATTCTAATTTAGCTTTCTTTGCATGTGAAATGTTCTGGGCCAGATAAATCAGCACTTCACTTTTATGTGGAAAAAGGCTGCATACATTTCATGAAGTTTCACACAGGTGTTCAGCATGTGCTTACTGAAGAGTTGAGCTTTAGAAAAGAAATAATTGTAATTATTTCTATATCCTTTACAAATGAAAGATTTGTATTACAACTGGAAATTGAACTTCTGTGACATAATATTTTATTGTCCTCTTAAAACTATTAGGGAAACTTATTTTACTAAGAGTCAGGGTAAATTTTGCACTAAATTACAGGAAGGTTTATGACTTTAAAGTTAATAGAAGGTACATTTTTAACATCACCAAGTATTCACAAGAGAATGTACAGTACAGTGAACTGGACAGTTCCTTCTAATCAGATATTAGCAACAACATTTTTATCCTTATGGATAGACATCATAAGAGACCATAAGAACTGCCACACTAGGTCAGGCCATGGTCCCTCTTGCTCAGTATCCTTTCTCTGACAGTAGCCCATACCAGAGCTTCAGGGGGCATGTACAGAACAGGGCAATTCTGGAGCGTTCCACCCCTGTATTCTACTCCTGACTTCTGGTAGTCAGAGATTTAAGGTTGTCCGAGAATGGGCATCTCAGGTAACAGATACTGATGGACCTATCCTCCAGGAACTTATCAGTTTTTTTGATCCATTTATAATTCTGGCCATCACATTCCATGGCAATGAGTTCCACAGGTTAGTTGTGCGCTCTATGATACAGTACTTCCTCTTATTTGTATTACACCTGTTGCCTATTAATTTAATCAGATGACTCCCATTTTTTATTGTGGTAAATGATAAATACTACTTATCTATTCACTTTTTCCTCACCATTCATTATTTTTATAGACCTCTCTCATATCCCCATGTCAGTCATCTCTTTTCTAAACTGAATAGCCACTAATATTCTCTTTTTGAAATAGGGTGACCAGAACTGGACACAGTATTCAAGGCATGGGCACATCATGTATTTGTATAGTGGCATTACAATATTTTCTTTTTTTCTATCCCTTTCCTAATAGTTCCTAACATACTGTTAGCTTTATTGACTGTGGCTGTGCATTTTGTGGAAGTTTTCAAAGAACTATCCACAGTGATTCCAAGATCTCTTTCTTTGGTGGTAATGGCTTAATTTAGAACCCATCATTGCATATGTATAGATGGGATTATTTTTTCCAATATTCATTTCTTTGCACTTATAAATGTTGAATTTCATCTGCCATTTTGTTGCTCAGTCAAACAGTTTTGGGAGATTCCTCTGTAACTCCTTGCATTCAGTTTTAGAATTAATTATCTTGAATAATTTAGTATCATCTGCAAACTTTGCCCCTTCAGTGTTCACACTTGTTTCCAGACCATTTATGAATATGTTGAACAGCACAGGTCCCAGAACAAAACCTTGGGGGATCCTGCTATTCACCTCTCTCCATTGTAAAAATGGACGATTTATTTCTCCTTATGTTTCCTATCTTTCAACCATGAGAGGATTCTCCCTCCAATACCATGCCTACTTAGTTTGCTTAGGAGCGTTTGATGAGGGGTCTTGCCAAAGGCTTTTTTAAAATCCAAGTACGCTATATTGACTGGATATATAGGTGCCAACTCTTTGGGTGCTCCAGGGCTGGAGCACCCATGGGAAAAAATAGTGGGTGCATAACACCCATTGGAAGCCCTGTGGATCAGCGACCCTGATCTAGACCATCCTGCTAAGGTCTAGACCATCCTGCTTTTAAAAATCTCCAATGATGAAGATTCCACAACTTCCCTGAGCAATTTATTCCAGTGCTTAACCACCCTGACTGTTTGGAAGTTTTTCCTATTGTTCAATCTAAACCACCCTTGCTGCAATATAAGGCCATTGCTTCTTGTCCTATCTTTAGAGATTAAAGAGAACAATTTTTCTCCCTTCTCCTTTAACAGCTTTTAATGTACTTGTAAACTGTTATCATGTCCCCTCTTCTCAGTCTTCTCTTCTCCAGTGTTTTCAATCTTCCCTCATAGAGCATGTTTTCTAGACCTTTAATCATTTTGTTGCTCTTCTCTGGACTCTCTCCAGTTTATCCACATCCTTCCTGAAATGTGGAGCCCAGAACTGGGGCCTAAACTCCAGTTGAGGCCTAATCAGCGCAGAGTAGAGCGGAAGAATACTTCTTGTGTCTTGCTTACAACATTCGTGCTAATACATCCCAGAATGATGTTAGGTTTTTTTTGGAACACTGTTACACTGTTGACTCATATTTAGCTTGTGGTCCACTATGATTCCCAGATCCCTCTCTGCAGTACTCCTTCCTAGGCAGTCATTTCCCATTTTGTATGTGTGCAACTATTTGTTCCTTCCTCAGTAGAGAACTTTGCATTTGTCCTTATTGAATTTCATGCTATTTACTTCAGACCATTTCTCAAGTTTGTCCAGATCATTTTGAATTTTAATCCTAACCTCCAAAGCACTTGCTACTCCTCCCAGCTTGATATTGTTCGCAAACTTTATAAGTGTACTCTCTATGCCATTATCTAAATCATTGATGAAGATATTGAACAGAACCAGACCCAGAACTGATACCTGTGGAACCCATTTGATATGCCTTTCCAGCCTGACTGTGAACCACTGATAACTACTCTCTGGGAATGATTTTCCATTTCCACTTATGCACCCATCTTACAGTAGCTCCATCTAGTTTGTATTTCCCTAGTTTGTTTATGAGAAGGTCAAGACAGTATCAAAAGCCTTACAAAGTCAAGATTTACTACATCTACCACTTTCTCCCATCCACAAGGTTTGTTACCTTTTCAAAGAAAACTATGAGGTTTGTTTGACATGATTTGTTCTTGATAAATCCATGGAGACTGTTACTTATCTTATTATCTTCTAGTTTCAGAGTAGCAGCCGTGTTAGTCTGTATTCGCAAAAAGAAAAGGAGTACTTGTGGCACCTTAGAGACTAACAAATTTATTAGAGCATGAGCTTTCGTGAGCTACAGCTCACTTCATCGGATGCACCATCCTAGCCACTATGGATGTAGAAGCCCTCTACACCAACATTCCACACAAAGATGGACTACAAGCCGTCAGGAACAGTATCCCCGATACTGTCACGGCTAACCTGGTGGCTGAACTTTGTGACTTTGTCCTGACCCATAACTATTTCACATTTGGTGACAATGTATACCTTCAAATCAGCGGCACTGCGATGGGTACCCGCATGGCCCCACAGTATGCCAACATTTTTATGGCTGACTTAGAACAACGCTTCCTCAGCTCTCGTCCCCTAATGCCCCTACTCTACTTGCGCTACACTGATGACATCTTCATCATCTGGACCCATGGAAAAGAAGCTCTTGAGGAATTCCACCATGATTTCAACAATTTCCATCCCACCATCAACCTCAGCCTGGACCAGTCCACACAAGAGATCCACTTCCTGGACACTACGGTGCTAATAAGCGATGGTCACATAAACACCACCCTATATCGGAAACCTACTGACCGCTATTCCTACCTACATGCCTCTAGCTTTCATCCAGATCATACCACTCGATCCATTGTCTACAGCCAAGCGCTACGATATAACCGCATTTGCTCCAACCCCTCAGACAGAGACAAACACCTACAAGATCTCTATCATGCATTCCTACAACTACAATACCCACCTGCTGAAGTGAAGAAACAGATTGACAGAGCCAGAAGAGTACCCAGAAGTCACCTACTACAGGACAGGCCCAACAAAGAAAACAACAGAACGCCACTAGCCATCACCTTCAGCCCCCAACTAAAACCTCTCCAACAGCATCATCAAGGATCTACAACCTATCCTGAAGGACGACCCATCACTCTCACAGATCTTGGGAGACAGACCAGTCCTTGCTTACAGACAGCCCCCCAATCTGAAGCAAATACTCACCAGCAACCACACACCACACAACAGAACCACTAACCCAGGAACCTATCCTTGCAACAAAGCCCGTTGCCAACTCTGTCCACATATCTATTCAGGGGATACCATCATAGGGCCTAATCACATCAGCCACACAATCAGAGGCTCGTTCACCTGCGCATCTACCAATGTGATATATGCCATCATGTGCCAGCAATGCCCCTCTGCCATGTACATTGGCCAAACTGGACAGTCTCTATGCAAAAGAATGAATGGACACAAATCAGACGTCAAGAATTATAACATTCAAAAACCAGTTGGAGAACACTTCAATCTCTCTGGTCACTCGATCACAGACCTAAGAGTGGCTATACTTCAACAAAAAAGCTTCAAAAACAGACTCCAACGAGAGACTGCTGAATTGGAATTAATTTGCAAACTGGATACAATTAACTTAGGCTTGAATAGAGACTGGGAATGGATGAGTCATTACACAAAGTAAAACTATTTCCCCATGGTATTTCTCCCTCCCACCCCACTCCCCACCGTTCCTCTGATATTCTTGTTAACTGCTGGAATTAGCCTACCTTGCTTGTCACCATGAAAGGTTTTCCTCCTTTCCCCCCCCTGCTGCTGGTGATGGCTTATCTTAAGTGATCACTCTCCTTACAGTGTGTATGATAAACCCATTGTTTCATGTTCTCTGTGTGTGTGTATATAAATCTCTCCTCTGTTTTTTCCAGCAAATGCATCCGATGAAGTGAGCTGTAGCTCACGAAAGCTTATGCTCTAATAAATTTGTTAGTCTCTAAGGTGCCACAAGTACTCCTTTTCTTTTTATCTTCTAGTTGTTTGCAAATTTATTACTTAATTATTTGCTTCATTATCTTTCCAGGTACTGAAGATAGGATGACTCGTGGTGCAAATGCCAGTGGTGAGCCGCTTCATCTAGGCCTAACCTGTCCAGTATGGCTGCCTGCGTCACTTGCTTATAGTCCTGGGCTGCTGTGTTGTTAAACCCCCAGTATACTGCCTTGGCTTCGCCAATGAGAAGTGGGATGAGCCAGGTTGCCCACTGGGCAGAGGCCAATGGGAAACTGTGACTACCCTCTTGAAAGTCATCATCTGTCATCATTTTGGTGAGCACCAAAATTGGAGTGTTCCATGAATTACATGGGATGAATTCCCATGGGGCAGAACTCTGAGGGGTAGCAGCCAGTAGTAGTTATGCCACCCATCACAACAGCTGTAGCTGATAGGCTGCCACCTGTTCGTACAGTTGTTGTTGTGCTTGTGAGTCAGCCAGCCATTGGAGGAGCTGATTTGCCTACATAGGTCTCTTGAAAAATATAGGGGGTGGGGAAAAGCCAGGAAGTTTATTTTGCTTTGTTTTATTTTTTTGTTTTCCCTTTTCTGTGGGGATAGTTAACTGCAACCCCACTTACGATACCATGTTGTCACTGTCTCTTAATATGGTCTTTCAAGAGGTCTCTGCTTCTCCTGATTGGCCTTCCTTTGTTTCTTATTAGTCAGGTCAGTTCCTAGATCCTCACCTCCAATTAAATCTATTTACCCTTCAACTTTAGGACTTGTAATCTCCTTCAGTCTCTTGGCTGTTTTCTTGGAGGCAGCCTGGTGCAGGGCTGTTTCCGCTTTACTATTCCAGGCCTTTCTGCCTCCCCTTCTTTTTCTGTACTCTCCCCTTTATAGGGAGCCTTGATTTTGTATTGGTTGCAGCTGTGGGTTCCTGCCCCCAAGATTGGCAGCTCTGGAAGCTGTGTGAGGGGTGTGATTAAGCTGCTTGCCTATAGACAGGAAAGTCTCTCCTCCCCTTTATGGCTATTCTGAGTGTGGGCTTTGTAGAACCCATTACACCCTCATTACCATAGTATCTCAACATCTCATTTAAAAAAATGCATTTATCCTCATACCACTCCTGTAAGGTAGGGAAGTAATACTATCCCCTAGCTGGGGAACTGAGGCAGAGAGCGACTAAATGACTAAAGGTCACCTAGGAAGCCTGTGGTGGAGCAGGGAACTGAACACAGGTCATCTCAGTCTCATGCTAACACCTTAGCCCCTCTTCCTGCCTTAATGGAAGAGGGCAAGTTTAAGTTTCAGTTCCTGTCACTTATTCCAGGGGTGAAAGAAAATAGAAGCAATATAATTAGCCCCTGGACAGAGGGAGCACTTCACTTCATTCTGTATGGTGACAGGATTAAGAGTGTTCGCTGTGTTGGTACCTGCATGGCCCCACAGTATGCCAACATTTTTATGGCTAACTTAGAACAACGTCCCCTAACGCTCCTACTCTACTTGCACTACATTGATGACATCTTCATCATCTGGACCCATGGAAAAAGAAGCCCTTGGGGAATTCCATCATGATTTCAACAATTTCCATCCCACCATCAACCTCAGCCTGGACCAGTTCACACAAGAGATTCACTTCCTGGACACTACAGTGTTAATAAGCAATGGTTACATGAAAACCACTCTATACTGGAAACCTACTGAC
This sequence comes from Dermochelys coriacea, assembly GCF_009764565.3. Taxonomy (NCBI): domain Eukaryota; kingdom Metazoa; phylum Chordata; order Testudines; family Dermochelyidae; genus Dermochelys; species Dermochelys coriacea. Next base: position 105,982,047 of record NC_050068.2, read on the forward strand.
CGCTATACTTACCTAATTGCCTCCAGCTTTCATCCAGACCACATCACATGATCCATTGTCTACAGCCAAGCTCTAAGATACAACTGCATTTGCGCCAATCCCTCAGACAGAGACAAACACCTACAAGATCTCTATCAAGCATTCTTAAAACTACAATACCCACTTGCTGAAGTGAAGAAACAGATTGACAGAGCCAGAAGAATATCCAGAAGTCATCTACTCCAGGACAGGCCCAACAAAGAAAGTAATAGAACACCACTCATCATCACCTTCAGCCCCCAACTAAAACCTCTCCAGCGCATCATCAAGGATCTACATCCTATCCTGAAAGACGATCCCTCACTCTCACAGATCTTGGGAGACAGGCTGGTCCTTGTTTACAGACAGCCCTCCCAATCTGAAACAAACCAACCTCACCAGCAACCACACACCATACAACAAAAACACTAACCCAGGAACCTATCCTTGCAACAAAGCCCATTGCCAACTCTGTCCACATATCTATTCAAGGAACACCATCATAGGAACTAATCACATCAGCCACACTATCAGAGGCTCGTTCACCTGCACCTCTACCAATGTGATATATGCCATCATGTGCCAGCAATGCCCCTCTGCCATGTACATTGGCAAAACTGGACAGTCTCTACACAAAAGAATAAATGGACACAAATCAGAGGTCAAGAATTATAACATTTAAAAACCAGTCGGAGGACACTTCAACCTTCCTGGTCATTCAATTACAGACCTAAAACTAGCAATACTCCAACAAAAAAACCTTCAAAAACAGACTCCAATGAGAAACTGCAGAATTGGAATTAATTTGCAGACTGGACACCATTAAATTAGGCTTGAATAAAGACAGGGAGTGGATGGTCATTACACAAAGTAAAACTATTTCCCCATGCTAATTTTTCCCCTACTGTTACTCACACCTTCTAGTCAACTGTTTGAAATGGGCCATCCTGATTATAAAAGTTTTTTTTCTCCTGCTGATAATAGCCCACCTTAATTGATTAGTCTCATTATAGTTGGTATGGCAACACCCATTTTTTCATGTTCTCTGTGTGTATATATATTCCTACTGTATTTTCTACTGCATGCATCCAATGAAGTAGATTTTAGCCCACGAAAGCTTATGCCCAAATAAATGTGTTAGTTACTACGGTGCCACAAGTACTCCTCGTTCTTTTTTCATTCTGTAGTGATGCCTTTGGACAGATCAGTAGCTTTGTTGATAGGCTCCAAAGTGACTTTAATAGGAGATGTGCCTGAGCAAGGACTATAAAATTTGGTCCATTAGGTAGAGGGACAAAGGACTACATAGACAGAGAGAAAAACATTAAAAGTTTTGCAACTTTTTACCACTGTTTCCCCTTTGGGTTTCAATGTAATACAGTGTGAAAACTGGTGAATTACTCTAAAGATCATTTTAGGAATGGTTGACTAATTCCTACCCTTGTTTTCTTTAATATGTGAATTGGGATGCCCTATGTGCCTCCAGGACAAAATATCTCTGAACAGCCTGAAAATAAATTTGAATAATATGACCCAGTACAATAAGGTTTTTTTTCCATGCTATTTAACTTCGGAAAGTGAATTACTTCCTGAGTTGTAGCTACAGAATTGTCATTGCTACTCAATTTAAATAAACAAGGCTTCAAATAGAGAAGGAACAAGTAGGACAAAGATAACCCATTGCAATCAGTGCTGAGCACCTGGGCTGTATCTGACACATTGTGCTGCAGTCCAAGCAGAACTATTATTGGCTCTGTAAAAGAATTGGGATGATAATGAAGCTCTATTTCTGTATGAAACAAAACAAGCTACATGCACAATTCTGCCTCACTAAATTCTTGTAGGAGTCCAAAGTCCAGAAACTGTTTCTGAATTACAGTTTGATAAGTAAAAAACATCCCTGTAAATTATTCAAACAGATTAAGCAATAGTGTACATCAGCAATAGTTTATGTGCATGGCTCCCAGAAACAACCCAAAGTGTTTATATCTATTGTTATGAAGTGGAGAACCTTGTTTTCCTCCATTGCATTAGCATTCACCCTCCTTGGGATTTCACTACCTACCTATTGTACTTATCACCATTATTCATTGCGAGTAAATGTATCCAGCATGACTTTATCTAACTCCCAAGAAGCAAAGAAATATTGTACTGTTTGGGAGGGATTACTTCAGGATAGATGGAGGGGGAGTACAATGAAAAGTGTTTAATCCAAAGAATTCTTTGACATTCTAAACATAAAATATTAGTGAGGCATAAAAGGAACACGATCAGGTAGCAGATGAACTCCAGATATATCTTGCATATTCTTAGTACTCAAAAGATTACCCATGATTGTTTAAAAGAAGTGCCCCAACTACAACCATGGATGCACCATGAATACAACAATCCACTCCCATTCACCACTCTATTGTAATCATTTGTATTATGGCAGTTGGGAGCCGGTGGATGGAGAAAACACACAGTTAACAATTCATTGTCTTTCCACAGACTCTTCTGTAATCTCATGAAGCCAAGCTTTCATGTTTACAAAAGTAAGTCTGTTCCTCATTAACTTTCTTTCCAAATGTGAGTTATGTGGCAAGCAAATGAGAGAACTGAATGCAGTCACTGAATCAAGGAAATAAAGATGGAAATATCTATTAGGTCCGCTAGTCCATTGTCTTGCCAATAAAACCAATTGTTCTGGAAATCTTCCAGTTTTTTGTCTAATACAGTTTAAATCTCTCAAACATTGGTGATTCCACCACTTCTTTTGAGAATCTATCCTGCATTGTAATAGATCGCAACATTGGAGATACTTCCTGATATTAGGTCTAGATTTTCTTTAAGAGGATTCAGCTCATTCAATCCTTTTTTGGGCCATCCTAAAAATACATCTTCTTTCTTGGGATACACCCTTCAGTTATTTTTAGACATTGGTCTTTGACCTGAGTTTTTGCTACAGAACTGGAAAATCTGGCAAAGATAAGTGGAAAAGGCAAAAGTCAAAGTCCTATTCAGTGAAACATTTCAGAGCTATATTACATATAATTAACTTAGACAAGTCTGTACATGAACATTTATGGCACTTTGATACATGATTATTGGTAGCCTCTAATAAATTTGAAAAACATAATGCACTACCACATTCCAATGATTACATTGGTCTGATAAACTTTAGCAATCTCTATAAGCTTTTCTAGCACATTATTTATAATCTACTCTTATACAAGAGAGAATTTTAATTTCTCATCATCCATCTCATTAGCAAAGAATGCCAGTCAGTCTATTTTATTCTTGTTTTGTACCATCTTCTATAAATTATCACCTAATCATTATATATCACTAGAATTCTCCAGACGTGTAATCACCATTAATAGTAAATTGTAACATTGTAAAATTCTATAATCTCTCTTATTTAGCAGTTGGAGAGGATATGACAATGGAGAAAGGAAACATCTATGCAAACAGTATAAAGCATGCCAGTGGCAGAAAGAAAAGCAAGCATTCAAACTATACATTTCTATTGTATTGGGTGAATGTGTGTGTAGGGTTAGGGTGCTCAAAATTGTTATAGCCATGACTGAACTAAACTGGTCATCCTGCACAAATGCCAATAAAAGCTTCAATACAACAACAAATGATAGTCAATATGTGTCTCATTTCAGAGAGAACATGCATTTCTGAACATGTATAGTTTGACTTAAAGTCAGACGATGACCCTTAAATTCACATTACTGAGCAGTTACTCAGCAATTTGACTATAAGGGCCTGGCCTTCAGTGGGACTACTCAAATAAGCAATTGCTCTCCTGTGCAATTAAGGAGCTCACAATTTTGCATATAATAACTAAGGCACCTTGTTTTATTAAGATAGAGATACAAAACCATCATTTCTTAAATTCACAAGAATTTAAAAAATGAATGTTCTATGACATAAATGGCAGATAGAGAACACATGATTGGTATGGTGTAATTATAATTTTATAAACATGAGTTGGGATGGCTATGTCACTCACGGCTATGCAATTCGTGAATGAGGTAACCATCACAAAATCATAATGGTCATATCTTTATATCACACCACAAAATCATGCATTCCCTTTCTCATGCTCTATTTGTGAAAGAACCTGTATGTGTGTGTTTGTGTGTGTAGTGACCATACAGTACAAGTTGTTTCATCTGAAAGAAAACGAAATTATGTGAAGTATTCTGGAATTCTTCAAGATGAAACATGCCATAAAAATTTTTATGTTTAGCTGAGTCAGATTTCTCCACTCTTATTCAATCTGAATAATATCTTGCTCAGGGTGCAACCTCACTTACATATTTGGGATTACTCCCAGGGTAAAGTAGTAAGTGTGAGTAAGGACAGGAATATGGCTAGGGTCATCCACCCTTAGTCACACATTGTGTCACCTTAGTCACCTTACTGTGCTGCTACTTCCATTGAAACCAAAGAGCTACTTGTGGAATTGGGTACTACAAAATGTGAGTAAAGGTGGCAGCAGCTGGCCCTGTATCTACTGTTTTGTATAGCTGCATAGGGTTTGGAATGTATATAGGAAGGGCAGGCGATTTTCAGTTAGTCACACCTGAAATGTAGGAATTATTGGAGAGGAATGTGGCATCTGTTTAACGGTGCAAAGCAACACTACATGATTGTTTAGGAAAGAAAATGAACCAGAATACCATACATAATGGAGACTGCAGTGAGAGGTAGATAATTTTAGGTAAGAAGAACATAATTACATAAACTGGAATTTGACCAGAATATCAGGACTATTATTCATGGAATTAAATGATCTCAAATGATTAAGATGTCAAATTTATTTCCCACCTAAACATAGTGGAAGATTTCAGAGTAGCAGCCGTGTTAGTCTGTATTCGCAAAAAGAAAAGGAGTACTTGTGGCACCTTAGAGACTAACAAATTTATTAGAGCATAAGCTTTCGTGAGCTACAGCACGAAATGCATCCGATGCATCCGATGAAGTGAGCTGTAGCTCACGAAAGCTTATGTTCTAATAAATTTGTTAGTCTCTAAGGTGCCACAAGTACTCCTTTTCTTATAGTGGAAGATGTAACCCTTAGAACTAATATAACCTGCCTTCTACATTTCTGCTGAAAACAAAGATACACTTTCATTGAGAATATGGATCATTTAAAGATGAGAGGGTATCTAGTATCTGAAGATGATGGTCATTTCTGCATTAATTATTTTCAAATGGTTAAAATCAATATGTAGCTTACCTTACACCCACAAAGTGGTGAAGCTCTCGTAATTTTTCTAGGTAGTGTAGTGGCCAATGAGAGTTGTTTAAGCGATGTCTTGTTTTTAATCTTATATTTCATTAGTTGAGAATGTTGACATGATAGGGATGCAAAACTTAGAGATCTCCTTCGGATTGCATATAATAGTTTGAATTAGGGCCCAATCCTAGAATCACTTGCACCTATGAATAAAGATATTAAGCAAGGTAGGATCACTTGCACTAAGGACCAGAACCAAAGTCCACTGAAGTAAATACACAGACTCCAGTTACCATAACTGGGCTTTGGATTCAGCCTTTATGAAACTTTATTGTGGCTTGTTTTTCTAATTTGCCTCAGTATAATTGGGAGTATGTTTTAGAGCAGAATGGGAAACGATTTCCCCATCCAATGAAAATTGTAAAGATTTCAATTCCCCCAACCCCTGACCACACCCGCACCCATACCAAATGGTGACAAAAAGTTGAAATCTTCAAAATGTTCAAGAAGTGAGGGGGGAGGGGGAGAGAGAATGGTTTCGGTCAATCACACATTTTTGTTTTGATAATGAAATAAAAGCATTCTGCTGGGGTTTTTCTTTTTTCAAACTTGCATTTATAATCAAAAAGGTATTTCAAAGCTGAAAACTGGAATTTTTTTTTGTTCTCTCCTTTTTTAAAATGAGACATTTCCAGAATTTCAATTTTTTTAACCAAATTTTTTTCAAGTAAAAAAACTTGTCAAAACCAGCTCACTCCCACTACACATTTTGCTTTGGATTAATCAGCATTTTCTGATGAAAACCACAGTAAAAAAATTCCCAAGCAACTCTAGTAATTTACTCCAAAATGAGGAAAAAATATTGAAATTCACAAATATATGTAATGGGGTATATTCAGAAAGCAAAATTTGTGCTGGCCACTGGAACATTTAATCCTAGTCTAGTGTATACTGGTATGCAGTGGGTTCAGGTGAGCTTCCATGTATGAGGATCAAGGAAGCCATCCTTCAATTATCCTCATCTCCTCTCCCACCTTTCTCCAATCCCCATCTGACACTCAGGTTTGTCTACATACATGATGTCCCTGTGAGTGTTCTGAACTCCTGCGACTTTTGCATTTAAGGTCATGTACCCTACTAATTCCATAAGGGGAGAAGATAGCAATCTCCTGTTAAGACAAATAAGAAATACTGACCCTGCTGTGGTTTTTACCTACATAGTTATGATTTGGCATAGTCTGTAACACAACACACACTTCAAGCACAAGGTAGTCTCATGTTTTATTTTCACTGTGTCATTGAAGAGTAATTAGACCCCGCCAAATGGCTTTATCTAATACTGAACCAGCTTGAATATGATGGCTTCAAAAGTTCGACTAACACTGTTGAGTTTACACTCCCCTTAGGGAAACTGTGAAATGGAAATTGGGGGATAAGGAGTGGTGACTGAGAAAAAAATAAAATAGAATCAGATGCAGGAGAGGAATAAAGCAGAGAGAGGACTGAATATATATCAGAGAGAAAAAACGGGTAAACTATGATTGAGCTTAGTATGTGTTGTGATGGGATGGGGCTCATTTGTCATTAATTCAAAGTTTTTCATTTAGGTAGAAAAAGTAAGGTTATATCTAGAGCTGGGCAATGTTTTGGACAAAACATTCTTTGCTGAAAAATTATGTGGCTGGAAAAAAAAACTGAAGAAGTTAAAGGTTTTGTTTTGACATTGTGCTTCAATTTTATTTTATTTTTTTAAAAAAAGGTTAGCCCCTTTAAATGAAAATAAATGTGTTGTGTAATTTTCATTTTGCAGGAAAAAATGAAAGCATTTTCATTTTGCGTTGACACAAAACTTTAAATTATTATATTTTTGGTTTTGGCCACTGAACTGAAAATTTGATTATTTGAAGAGTCTAGTTATGTCTATTAATTCCTCTATGAAAAAACACATGGTTCTAAATTAAAGAAATTGGAAATTCAAACACGTTTTATGACCCCCAAAAAAGGTTTGAAGGGTTTGAAAACCCCCAGTTCCTCCCTAGAAACCAGAAGTGGTATTTTTACCTAGAGCTACTTTTTAGCCATTGGAACACTACTAAAAGTTCTAATTTAAAACTGATGAAAGTAATGCTAAAAGCGTTGGTGAAATCAAGGGGAAGCTTTCTGTCTCGGTTGCAAGAGAGAGCATGAAATTCAGTGGAAGAGACAGCAAGGAAGCAGGGAGTCCAAATCCAAAATGTGTGAGCACAGTAGAGCTGCTGTTGAAATAGATATCTCCTTGCTTGCCAGGCTATCATTTCAAAAAAGTTTCATTTACAATAGAACCATAGACAATCTGCAATACAGATCCATGTAAAAAGTTCGTTAAGGTTTTAAAAATTGAGTCCAAAATACAACAAAGGGTTCCAATTAACCAATAAATATTTTGTCAGTCAAGGAGAATTATATGAGAGCACAGGGGCTTAGATTATGATAATAAGGAAGAGAGTAAAATCTATGGCAGTGGTCCCCAAGCTTTCTTGCGGGAATAGTGTATTGAAACAGCAATGCTTCTCGGCGGCATTTCGGCGGCGGGGTGTCCTGTGTGCCATGGCGCCCGTGGGCACCGCATTGGGGACCCCTGATCTATGTTTACAAAACCTTTTACAGGTCTCTTCAGATGAACTCCTTGTGTCCTTGCCTAACATAGATTCATTTTTCATATGTTCTGCTAATAGATTCAGTATAAATAGGCTTTGGACTATAAAGTGTTTGTATTTCCCTTTACTAGATGGTCAGATTATGGCTTTAAATCACTGGCTGTGTTGGAAAGGGATGAGGATTCCCTAGGGGACAAACAGAATTCCTCTGAGGAAGAGGGAGAACATAAGCCTAAATGAGAGTTCTGCACTACCTTTTAACAAGTGCAGCATGTGCTCGCCCCACACCAGGTCAGCTATGGCAGATGGGAAGTGTGTAAGGGGGTAGTGGAACTGCCTCCACTTCCACTTCATCCTGCTCCTTTGGGAAGGTTGAGTGCTAGCCATCCTAATTCAGCCTGACCCTGGTTCCCTGTAGGTAGGGATGGTTCCTCATTCACTCTATCCCTTGATGCTCTCCTAGGGCACACTTAGCTCAAAGAATTCACAGATGGAAGACTGAAAAGACAGTTCAATTCCAAACTCTTCTGTTGACTCACCCATAACCCTTCTCCCCCCTTACCCCTGGATAGGGAACTAGTGCAGGACATTTCCCCGTTTGGTCACGAACCAAAAGGTCCAGTGTTTAAAATGTTTCAGCAAAATTGGCGGAGACATTTTCAGCTTCTGTAAGCTTGGAAAAAGAAAAGAAAAACAAACAAATCTCGTGGGGAAAAAAAAGATATTGAGACCTATTTTAAGATGGCTCAGAATTCGTTGAATCTATAAACTTGGCACAGTTATAGTCCTCCCTGAGGAAAGCAACTCTAGACATTTGTGATTATTTGCTATTTCAAATAAAAACCATGGGTGAGTATTTTAATGTGGAACTATTGATTAAAATTCCACCCTTGCACATGCTTTAATTAGCTAACATGTCTTAGAATGATACCTGCTGTACATGCAGATACAGTAAACTATCATGCAAAATCTACGTCAGATTGTGCGCTATTCCAATAGACGAGGTAACTCCGGTAGAAAAGAGCCAGGCAAAGAAAGCATATGGTATTGAGCAATTCTTAGTTACTTCAGGTTTCAGAGTAGCAGCTGTGTTAGTCTGTATTCGCAAAAAGAAAAGCAGTACTTGTGGCACCTTAGAGACTAACAAATTTATTAAAGCATAAGCTTTCGTGAGCTACAGCTCACTTCATCGGATGCATTTGGTGGAAAAAACAGAGGGGAGATTTATATAAACACACAGAGAACATGAAACAATGGGTTTATCATACACACTGTAAGGAGAGTGATAGCTTACATACAGTGTGTATGATAAACCCATTGTTTCATGTTCTCTGTGTGTGTGTATATAAATCTCCCCTCTGTTTTTTCCACCAAATGCATCCGATGAAGTGAGCTGTAGCTCACGAAAGCTTATGCTTTAATAAATTTGTTAGTCTCTAAGGTGCCACAAGTACTCCTTTTCTTTTTAGTTACTTCAGTTCTCTTTTCCATTGTGTGGGAAACTGGGAGGGGCAGATGGCCCTCAGCAGTTCCTTCTCTCTCTCCCCTTTACAACTAGTGGGAGTGTGGGGAAAAGAAGCTAGGAGCCTCTCTCTGCTTCCCTAAGGTAAACAACACAGAATTGCTGTTCCTGGGGACTTCACAGTTCCCAAAGGAGATGAGAAATTGTTGTGGGGGGTTATGGTCATGCCACCCTCTTGTAGGCAGGCCTATAAGGTGGGATCAGCTTGCAAGGGGAATATGCCACACCAAATAGTGGCAACACATTCATTTTCCCTTGGGGCTAGAGAGGAATTCCATCTCCATGATCCAGAATGCCTCCCAGTGCTCTCTGCAGGGCTGTGCCAAATCCGTAACACTGCTTACACTGAGCTTTGCCTAACAGCCACCATCTTATTATTATTATTAATAGCTCATTTGTTTATTATTTTCTAGTCCCACATTCTTAAATGTTATCAGTCAGCAAGGGATTTAGGATTATTATTCAGATACTTGTTTCAAAGCAATAACTGTGATTATGGCTACAGTCTTATAGACAAAAGCAAACAGAACAAACTATACCCCTCTAACTATTGGCTGTGTAGGGTTTTTCTTTGGTGTCTCTTATGAGGTAGTATGGTAGATTCTTTTCTAAAGCAAAGGAAAATTTCTTTATTTTTGTAGTTTGCAGTGGATGGTAAGGAAACCTAACAAACTAAGCTTATATTGTAAATTAATGGGGGAAACCCGTCAACAAGTTCCACCTGTCACCACATCCAACAATATGTCGTCGATGCTAACACTCTGACTTATTTTAGAAATGTTAGTCTGTATTTGTTAAAGCTCAGTATTGATGCAGAAAACACCTAGAGCAAGCTCTTCACAATCAGAATTATTGCTTTGATTGAATAGAATAAGCATCTTACAACATTCAAACCACTGACACCATTTTGCGGGTAATGGTAATGGAAACATATTGTATTTGCACTCCACATTTCGCACAATATAAGCCAATTGAGAAGAATAAGCCTATGGATTTCAGCATGATTTGAATTAATGAACTGTTGTAGACAGTAGAAATGTCCATCAGGACATCCTAAAAGTCTGTAGCATTCATTCTGAAAAACAATTCCAATAGCACTCCATTAGGATCTCCCCCTGTTTAATTAGCATTATAGACTTCTAATGGATTTCTTAACTAGACATTATTATTAAGACTATTAAATGAATCACACACAGACCTGGCATCTCTTTTTAACAAACAGAAAAGGAAATGTAAGATTTATGTTCCCCCAATAGCTATGCAAATGCACTGTAATTAACTATTCACCTGTCAAAAACGAAACGGGAAAATCTTTATGCCTGCATAAGGGAGACTCCCTTCAGTGATTTCAAAGAGGAAATGCTGGCTGCTTGTACTGCTTCTATTCTCTATTCTGCAGAGGTGACTGCAGTTCTGATGCTGCATAATCATATTTCTCTTCTCTCCTTATTTAACAGTGCTCATTCACTTATTATTTTCAGCATCTTATCAAAGCTAGCACCTTAATCCTTCCTTCCTTCTCCCCTCCTCTCCCTTTTCTGGAGGAATTCCTGAATACTAATAAAATATTCTTTCCAATTAAGGACACTTTTAGGGAGGAAAGCAAAATAGCTTCGATCAAATCAAAGACTCCAGAACAGTCAGGCAGACCAGGAATCCCTGGTGTTTATGGAAATCAAATAAACCACTTTCCCAGTACTGTCAATTGTAAAGCTACAAACCCCTCGCTCTGGACTATACGGAATGTTATTATAGAAACTGTTTTTAAGTTCTGTGCTCCATGGTTTCATGGAAAACATTTATATAGCTAGAAAACAATGAGCAAACTGTGCAGTACAATATGCAGTCAAACAAATACACATGTGGCAACCTCAGTCTAGCAAGTCTTGACACAAAATAAAAACACAGTGTATATTCTGAATGCAACCAGGCACCAGCAGAGGGCTCTACACACCTCATAAAACAAACACAAACAAACACAGGAATATGTGTGTGTGTGTATGAATTCACAGGAAATATTCAGATGGGATTAGAATGCTGGTCTTCAGGCAAATGACTAGTCCCATTATCATTATTAATATAGCTCCAAATGTGTTGAAGACACATATAAAGACAAATGAGAGGAAGAGGTCTTTGCCCCAAAGAACTTACAATTTAAAGCATCAATCTTGCAAAAAAAAATGCTTAATTTTACTCATGGAAGTAAGCCTATTGACTTCTGTGGGACCATTCTCACCAGTAAAGTTACACATGTATTTGCAAAAAGAAAAGCAGTACTTGTGGCACCTTAGAGACTAACAAATTTATTAGAGCATAAGCTTTCGTGAGCTTCAGCTCACTTCATTGGATGCATTTGGTGGAAAAAACAGAGGGGAGATTTATATACACACACAGAGAACATGAAACAATGGGTTTATCATACACACTGTAAGGAGAGTGAGTGTGTATGATAAACCCATTGTTTCATGTTCTCTGTGTGTGTATATAAATCTCCCCTCTGTTTTTTCCACCAAATGCATCCGATGAAGTGAGCTGTAGCTCACGAAAGTTTATGCTCTAATAAATTTGTTAATCTCTAAGGTGCCACAAGTACTGCTTTTCTTTTTGCGAATACAGACTAACACGGCTGCTACTCTGAAACATGTATTTGCAGTATCAATTCCTACATGGACAATATACAGATGAAGGAAACAGGATGGAATATGACAAATGCTAGTGAGACGGAAATAAGATTTTCCTGGAGCCTTGTTAGTGGCACTATATATACACAGGATGTTTTCCCAATCGTCTATTAAAAAAAACACACACAAAACCAAAATCCTCTTCCTTGAGTCATTTGTATAGTGTCCAGACCAAGCCCCTTGGCAGAAGGGGCTGCTGAAATGCACACATCTGATAAAATAAATAGGCACACAACATGACGTCAATAAATCAGCAGACATAATATGGAAACATGGGTAGGATGGGCACCTGTATCCTCTCAATGACAACTGTGCTAATGAAAAAGCTCTGCACACTGGGGATTGCAGATTCTCTCCTGTACACAATCTTTAATAGTCAACATTTATCCACAGTTACCACTTTGGTGACTTAGACAGCCCAAGTGTTTCCGGCTGTAAATAAAAGGAAAACTGATATCTCAGATACCATCATGGGTGAATGCTGATGTTTTGACAGTGACCGCTGTAGTCCTTATCATTCTCTGCAAAGGGTTAGTCATGATCATTTTGACATCAATAATTATGCCAGAAAACATGTTTTGAAAAATGGCAAGACATCACAACTAAAGTCATCCATCTAATTTTAGAGCATAATTTAATAGATAATTAAGAAGCTTTTCCATATGATAAAAAATTATTATGGCATTTGGCAGTTGCATTCGTGTTGTACTTCAGAACCATTTCAAGAAGATTGTTTCAAATCAGGGCCTTAGAGCAGAATTCTACTGGAATTCCAAGTTTCCCCTACCTCCTTTTTGTGAGGCAAAGGGATAGGGATATAAAGCAAAGAGAAATGTAACGTGAATGGCTCTCTAATTTTTATGTCAATTTGTTCAATGTGTTTTGAACATTATTGGAAATATCTAGCATTATCATCATTATTGATAGAAATTACACAGTAAAAGCATGGCATCAGATTTTTACCAGTTGCCCAAGCAAGGTCATTCAACTAAGTATTAGATGCCAAACTGTTTTTTAGTTCTTTTCCAGACAGCATAAGCTTACAAAAGTGGTGGAAGGAGGCAATAGTTTTAATCTTCCCTGCTGCATTTTCATCCAGCTTTAGAGCTTTCCATTAACTCCATTATTTTCTATGGTAAAGTGAGGTCCATGATTTGATAAGTTTTTTTAATCATTCAGCACTAGCATTAGTGAATTTGGGGACCAAAGACTAGAGTTGGTAGGAAAAATTCCAAGAAGACAGTTCTTCATCAGCATTTACTCAAGCCAAAGTTGAAACATTCCACAGTGACTGTTCAATTTTGACAAAGTTCCTCCAGAACCCAGGTGGAAACCTGCCTGGTTTCCTGCCAGCTCACTTGCTCTCGCTCCTCAGTAGCAATCTGGTGGGCTGCTGGGGAGCTTCTAGGTCTGCAATTCTGGATCAATCTACCATGCAGTCTGTCCCTCAGCTACAGAACCCAGGGATGGCAGGATTGACGGTTTTGGGGAATTCAGCCAGGCAAACTGAGTTATGGATTCCAGGTCTTCCAGGGTTCACAATCTTTGGTGGACCATGAATTAGCCAGGTGGAGTGCCCTGTAGTCACAAGCCCGAGGTCTTCCCTTTCACAAGAAATGTCAGTATAGTTGAGGTTTGTTCCTAACTGGAATGAAACCAAATTTTGAAATTTAAAATCCTCTGGGAAACAGATTTACCTTTCTCTGCATTTCTCTATTAAGGGCCCATCAATGCAATCTTCTTGAGCCTGCACCCAGTGACTTACAAGACTGGCGCTTTCTCAAGAGCGAGCAGACATTCTCTCATGCTGTTCTGTTAAAGGGTTCTGTCTTGTCACATGCAGAGCTCTGTGGTCAGGATCCAGAAAGGCACTTCAGCACACATGATTAGCTGTAAGAATGCAACAGCCCCACCAAAGAAAGGTTTAAAAATTGTACCAAATTATCATGCTAACAATAAAGCTTTGTCAAATTTATTTTGTAATTTTTATTGTAAATTTATGATGTTTGCTGGGTGATATCAAATCAATATAAGACTGTAAACTTTGTCACTCTATTGTTTTGCTCTTGATGAAATTCAATAGAAAACATTTAAGATTTCCCCCCCACTAGAAATACTGAAAGTTGGATGACTCAGCACCTCTGAAAGACAAGAGATGTTTAGTGATGTGTCCATATTTGGTTTTAGGTATCTTACTTCATGCAGCAAAGTTTGAAGATTTTGGCCTAAAATTCTAGTTCAACAAATTGATTATCGGATACTTTCTAGAGGACAGATTTTTTCTAAGATCCCACAATGTTAGTTTGGCATTTGATAGAAGAGGTCCCAAATGTCTTATACAAGACAGAAGAAGCTGCACTTTTAACCCTCTCATCAGCAATCTATTCATCATTGCTGTTTGTCACATGTGAGGGAAAACCACAACATGCCATCCAGAGCAATATGCCTTTTGCTATGCCACAGCTACAGGGAAATCTAAAGCCTCATTAACATATCACACATATCCAAATGTGAATTTGTCACATTATTTCACTCCACTGACATACACAGAATATACCTCCAAAAGCATCACATTGTTCCTACATTTTTCTTTTAGAACCTAGTCTTTTATGACTCAAAGGGTCCAGCACTGGTTTTATACTGTCTTTGTCCTATGTGAAATAGGGGGTTTTGGAAAAATAAAACAAAAACAAAACACATTACGTGAGATATCCAATGTCTTTTGGAAGTTATAATCTTCTATAAATGTATTTCAGATGGCATTAATTCCAGTAAAGAGTTATTCACTGTCCTGCATGTTCAAGTTAGGGGAGACGGGGAGCAAATATTGGCTGGCAAGAACGAATGATCTCAAACTGAGAAGGCACATTTTTAAGTCTAGCAACAGCTCTGGGCGGAATTCCCTCTGAAGATTTTGCTCTAGATCTGGCACAGGAGTCAATACAAAGTATGAGACACACAAGTTCTATTACATAAATTTAGCTGAGCATGATTGGAGCAAATGCGGTTGTATCTTAGAGCTTGGCTGTAGGCAATGGATTTGTAAACTCCTTACAATACCAAGCTGGGAGGGGGTGCAACTGCTTTGGAGGATAGGATTAAAATTCAAAATGGTCTAGGCTCTAGGATGATCCCACCATCAACCTCAGCCTGGACCAGTCCATACAAGAGATCCACTTCCTGGACACTACAGTACTAATAAGCAATGGTCACATAGACACCCCCTAACCTGGAAACCTATTGATCGCTATACTTACCTAATTGCCTCCAGCTTTCATCCAGACCACATCACACGGCTATTGTCTACAGCCAAGCTCTAAGATACAACTCCAATCCCTCAGACAGAGACAAACACCTACAAGAGCTCTATCAAAAGTTCTTAAAACTACAATACCCACCTGCTGAAGTGAAGAAACAGATTGACAGAGCCAGAAGAATATCCAGAAGTCATCTACTCCAGGACAGGCCCAACAAAGAAAGTAACAGAACACCACTAGCCATCACCTTCAGCCCCCAACTAAAACCCTTCCAGAACATCATCAAGGATCTACAACTTAACCTGAAGGACGATCCCTCACTCTCACAGATCTTGGGAGACAGGCCAGTCCTCACTTACAGACAGTCCCCCAACCTGAAGCTAATACTCACCAGCAACCACACACCACACAACAAAAACACTAACCCAGGAACCTATCCTTGCAACAAAGCCCAATGCCAGCTCTGTCCACATATTTATTCAAGTGACACCATCATAACTAATCACATTAGCCATGCCATCAAGGGTGCGTTCACCTGCACATCTACCAATGTGATATATGACATCATGTGCCAGCAATGTCCCTCTGCCATGTACATTGGCCAAACTGGACAGTTTCTATGTAAAAGAATAAATGGACACAAATATGACATCAGGAATCATAACATTCAAAAACTGGTAGGCGAACACTTCAGCCTCTCTGGTCACTCAGTAAAAGATTTAAGGGTGGCAATTTTGCAACAGAAAAGCTTCAAAAATAGACTCCAAGGAGAAACTGCTGAGCTTGAATTAATATGCAAACTAGATACCATTAACTTAGGTTTGAATAGAGACTGGGAGTGGCTGGGTCATTGCACATAGTGAATCTATTTCCTTAAGTTAAGTATCCTCACACCTTCTTGTCAACTGTCTAAATGGGGCATCTTGATTATCACTACGAAAGGTTTTTTCTCCTGCTGATAATAACTCATCTTAACTAATTAGTCTCTCACAGTTTGTATGGCAACTTCCAAGTTATCTGTATATATATATATATATATATATATATATATATATGTTCCATTCTATACATCCGATGAAGTGGGCTGTAGCCCACAAAAGCTTATGCTCTAATAAATTTGTTAGTCTCTAAGGTACCACAAGTACTCCTGTTCTTTTTGCAGATACAGACTAACATGGCTGCTACTCTGAAACCTGTCTTTAAGCAGTTGTTTGCGTCCCACAGAAGTCAATGAGACTTAAGCTCAAGGGTTTTTATGAACAGGGAGCACCTGCGTAATTGAGGTCTACAACAATAAGTAATGAGGAAGTGGCTGAAACAACCATTTTGATTTGTTTTTAATCACAGCCAAAATCCATAAAAGCCCACTTATCTCTATTTTACATTCTCATATGTTTTTTCTATATGCAATCCCAGTGGGTCAAGACTGTTTTAGCTGCAAGTTCAAGCAGCCTCACGCTATCATATTAATGTATTATCTCACTTTGCAGGCAAAATTATTTGTTTTTCTTTTTTTGTTGTTTTGGCTAGTCTTTCCCAGTCCAAATGCCAGCTGGCTTTCCTGTGGCTTCCTCTCAAGAAGTAATGACAGGTTTCAGAGTAGCAGCCGTGTTAGTCTGTATTCGCAAAAAGAAAAGGAGTACTTGTGGCACCTTAGAGACTAACAAATTTATTAGAGCATAAGCTTTCGTGTGTATATAAATCTCTCCTCTGTTTTTTCCACCAAATGCATCCGATGAAGTGAGCTGTAGCTCACGAAATCTTATGCTCTAATAAATTTGTTAGTCTCTAAGGTGCCACAAGTACTCCTTTTCTTTTTTCTCAAGAAGTAGGATTTCCTCCCAGGTACAAGACCTGGAAAAGAATGTAGGATCTTGCAGCTATTGCAATATATTGGACGTAATACAAAAATCATGTAAGCAACATTGAATTAAAACAATTTAAACAAACAAATAAACATACATTTATGTTTCATTGAGTTGTGCTAACAGCCCCATACTTAATCTGTTCTCTCTAGATACATGGTAAGGCACTGATTAGGCTTAGAAAATAGCTATTTTGATGGCCTGCTAATTATGACTTCCTCAAAGACAAGACCACCTCTTTCTTTCTAGGCAGACATCTGCTGACATTTGATATCTAGGCAGAGGAGAATATTTTGGAAAAAAAATGAGATTAATCTGGTAGTACATACTTGTCAAATGAGTTTGAAAAATGAGAAGATTTTTATATTTTGAAAAGTCTTCTAGTTTTCATTTTTTGAAACATCTTTTACAAAGCAGCTTGCTCTAGAAACTTTGGGTTTGTTTTATTCATTTGTTTTCAAAGACATTTTTTACTTGCTCATTATTTTCTGAAAAATTCTCCTTTTCAGACTAAAGTTTTCAACCTCTAGTTTTCATCTCAAAGGCATTTTTTTAAATTAAATTAAGAAAACTCTGTTCACAATTTTTTTGATATTACTGGTATGAACCAAGAATGAAAAAATATACCTTTTTGTTGGAAAAATAGATCTTAGATCTCAAGTTTCACAAAAGCTTCATTTCCAGTTAAGCATCTCAATAAAATGACCAGATTATTATGAGTGCTCAAGCAAGCTGTTAAATTTGGAAATCTGGATACTTATTTAGGGGACTGAATGGAAGCCGTGTGTTAAACTCTTTTGATATGCAGGCCTTGAGTCTTCATGTGTGCATAAACCAATAATTACTCAACTTTACAAGCTAACATTCTCCAAGTAACTAACTTCTTGTTCAGATCCAGTCTCCTAAAGCTTTCAAAACTATAAGAACCGAGCAAGAACCGACTGAATAACCAGTTTTCCTGAAAGTGTAGTATGAATTTTAAAGTTTAGAGTTACAATACTGTTGCTCTCTTCCATCTCTTCCCTGAGGAGTGGGAAGTACAATGAGAGGAGGTGGGCAAGTATGGCACTTCTCCTCAGAGAGCCATAGATGCCACCAGGGATGATGGGTGACCCAAAGAAAAATGAAGAGGGGTAGTCTTTTCATGAGGTTGAAGCTTCATTTCCCCAGAGTTTCACGGCTGCACCTCAGACTTTCTCTGCTCCCTCTTCCACAACCTTATCTCCATGGATTTGTCTATATTTGATGTTATTAATTCAAGTTAACTGATTGCCAATTAACTTAATTAGCTCACACACAATGGGATCCTGGACATGACCAGGACTCCAGGGGACTACGGTAAAACAAATAATAAAATAATAATAATAATAATATTTTAGTCTGGACATTCCTCAAATGTCTGTAGTTGCCCTTACATCTCTCTCTTTTTAAATTCATACTCCCTCCCCCATTCCAAATAACCTCAGTGACAGCTGTCCTGCAGCTCAGGTAATTATACAGGTCCAGATTCTTAACAGGTGTAAAATAGCACAGCTTCATTTTACATCAACTACAGATCTGACCCAATATATGCCATGTAGACAAAATAAGGTTACCATGAGCACCTTGAGCTTTTGAGTACTAAGAGTATTCAAACATTTAACATTAGTCATGTGTTGATTGTGACACAGATGTAAATAAAGGGGTTATATTTTCCAGAACAGAAACTCTTTGATTGAACAGAGCTTTAAAAGTATACAACAGTGTCATTATAAAATTTTTAATGTATTTTGAAAATAGTTCCAGGGTATTCTAATATTAACCATTCTTCATTACAAATATTCTATCCTCGGCTGTTTTAACTCTTGTTTGCTCCCTTCCCCTTGCAGCTCCTGATGATCATGATACTTCCCAGTTTCCCAGAGCGGCAGAATGTACTGATGGCATATTCCCACACCTCCTTAGGCGTGTCAGATTAACGACACTTTGCAGAGGTTCTTGCAGGGTGCTTTGGGATCAGGACGTCAATTCACATACAGGCTGGACTTCCACAAGATAAAGCACAGCTGGGCTACCTTCTTAATCAAACTTCTTCTGCAACAGGGAGTTTCTAGACTCTAAGGTGTGGGTTCCCAATTGCACATCCAGTTCTGATTAGACTGCTGAATCCCATTTGTGGGCTAAATGAATGTGCAAAGGCATCACATTCACACCATCATTCCAGACACCCTCACCCTCCCTCACACCCTCTCTTACATTTCTCTACATTTTTTCTCAACTTTGAATCCACACTTACAGTCCTCGCCTGACAGCCCTAAATGCAGGACACTCAGCTGAGATTAATGCTGCTGCTTGAATTTGTCACTGGAGGAGGATGGAATGGGGAGGAGTGCAGGGATGAGGTATGCTTTAGCCTCTATCTAAAGACTGAAGGCTCGTTGATGATACTGTTGGCCAGAGGAAATAGAAGCCCCATGGTGGCAGTGTATCAGTTGGATATACTACCAGCTGGACCACATCAACTTGTGCCTTTCAGCACATGCTAGGATGTGTAATTCTAGATCTCATTTCTTAAACACACATCTCTAAGTAAGTAAATGAGGTATACATAAAGTGCATCATCTGCTATTTATTCTCTTACAATTCATAGTTACAACATAAGGCTTCGATAAAAGAATCTGCCTTCGACATTTATAGTGTGCCAATTGCTATAGTATCTAGGTTACAAAGAAATCTGCTTATGCATGATATTTAATATGCATCACATTGCAAATGCTAGTAAGATATATCATAAGGCTGAAAATAGGAAACTACTTCCTAGACACAGGACATCTACAGAGGTTTAAAAATACTTTAAAATTTTAAATAATGTTTTAAGTATGGACTATGGGCCAGATTTTGTCACCATGACTCAGCTTAGTACCTTAAACCCAATCCAGCAAACACTTCTACACATGCTTAACTTTAAGGATGGGAGTACTGCAACTGACTCCATTGAGAACTCCCATTCTTAATATAAAACACATCAGTAAATGTTTGCAGGATCAAGGCCTTACTCCTCAGGTAGTCTCACTGATTTTAGCGAGGCTACTTGAAAAATAAAAGTTATTGCATAGAATAGCAGAATCGAGCCTGACAATCCAAGTTTAGTAGATGATTTAAACCCCAGGTGATCACCATGAATGTATATGTTAAAGTTTAACAACCATTAAATAAATATACTGTAGGTCTTATTTTATATTCAGCTTCAATTGTTTAAAATATTATATTAGAATTCTATGCACAGTGACTGTCTTCTATATTGAAATTATATCTGCATTTGGTACACATTTAAAGTGACCAAAAATATTTGCAAAAACTATACACACTGAAGTGTGAAAAATCAATTAGAACTTACCACTACTCTCAGGCATATTTCAAATAAAGTAAAATGTTACCAGAAAACTCACCCGATGATTAGACGCTTGAAAAAATGTATCTCATTTTCTATTATTGCAAATTGCAAAGATTTCTTAGCGCAGGAGACATACTTTGATTCCCACTTCGATATAGTTATAATTAAAATTTTCCAAATGATTTTTGGGTACCATATTGAATTAGTGATAAAATGTAGACAACAGTGCCTAGACAATGGGGTCCTGGTCCCTGGCTAGGGCTTCTAGGTGCTGCTGTATTACAAATAATAAATGAAATAATAGTAATACCTATTTTACTTTGCAAAGAACATAATTCTCTGAGTCTTCAAAAAGTTTTTTTTTTAAAACCCAACACCTTCACCTTTGTATTTATAATTATCTTTTACATCTATCCTACCAGTACACATCTGTCCGAAACTCTAGCTGAGACTTGTATTTAACTTGGGAAGGTCTGATTTTAAATAAATAATAAATAAAAAAAATCTGCCCTATTGCAATAAATTCTGCCTAGATACAGAAGTGGTCTTCTTTTACTAAGATAGGACACTGACTACTGAAAAAAGCAAATCATTAGAACATAGGAATTGCCATGGTTGCTTCTTGGAGCAGCTAGTACTGGGACCCACAAGAGGAGAGGCAATTCTTGATGTAGTCCTAAGCGGAGCACGGGATCTGGTCTAAGAGGTGAATATAGCTGGACCCCAAATTAAAAAACATAGTAAGAGAACCAAAAAAGTACCACCATGATTAACAACAAAGTAAAAGAAGCAGCAAGAGATAAAAAGGCTTTAAAAAGTGGAACTTAAATCCTAGTGAGGAGAATGGAAAGGAGCATAAACTCTGGCAAGTAAAGTGTAAAAATATAATTAGGAAGGCCAAAAAAGAATTTCAAGAACAGCTAGCCAAAGACTCAAAAAATAATAGCAATTTGTTAAGTACATCAGAAGCAGGAAGCTAAACAACCAGTGGGGCCACTGGACAATTGAGATGCTAAAGGAGCACACAAGGACGATAAGGCCGTTGTGGAGAAACTAAATGAATTATTTGCACTAATCTTCACGGATGAGGATGTGAAGGAAATTCCCAAACCTGAGCCATTCTTTTCAGGGGACAAATCTAAGAAACTGTCCCAGATTGAGGTGTCATTAGAGGAGGTTTTGGAATAAATTGATGAACTAAACAGTAATAAGTCAC
Source organism: Dermochelys coriacea (assembly GCF_009764565.3). NCBI lineage: Eukaryota > Metazoa > Chordata > Testudines > Dermochelyidae > Dermochelys > Dermochelys coriacea. The sequence goes on from NC_050068.2 coordinate 106,003,848, forward strand.
CAGGACCAGATGGTATTCACCCAAGAGTTCCGAAGAAACTCAAATGTGAAATTGCAGACCTACTAACTGTAGTTTGTAACCTATCAATTATAGCCGTTTCTGTACCAACTGACTGGAAGATAGCTAAAGTGATGCCAATTTTTAAAAAGGGCTCCAGAGGTGATCTCAGCAATTATAGGCCACTAAGCCTGACTTCAGTACCCGGCAAATAGGTTGAAACTATAGTAAAAAACAGAATTGTCAGACACATAGATGAACTTAAGTTGTTGGGGAATAGTCAACATGGTTTTTGAAAAGGAAAATCATGCCTCACCAATCTACTAGAATTCTTTGAGAGGGGTCAACAAGCATGTGGACAAGGGGAATCCAGTGGATATAATGTATTTAGATTTTCAGAAATCCTTCAAAAAGATCCCTTACCAAAGGCTACTAAGCAAAGTAAGCAGTCATGGGATAAGAGGGAAGGTCCTCTCAAAGATCGGTAACTGGTTACAAGATAGAAAACAAAGGGTCAAAATAAATGGTCAGTTTTCAGAATCGAGAGAAGTAAATAGTTATGTCCCCCAAGGGGTCTGTACTGGGACATATTCAACATATTCATAAATGATCTGGAAAAAGAGGTAAACAGTGAGATAAACTACTCAAGATAGTTAAGTCCCAAGCAGACTGCGAAGAGCTACAAAAGGATCTCACAAAACTGGGTGACTGGGCAACAAAATGGCAGATGAAATTCAAGGCTGATAAATGCAAAATAATGCACATTGGAAAACATAATCCCAACTATGCATATAAAATGGTGGGGTCTAAATTAGCTGTTACCACTCAAGACAGAGATCTTGTAGCCATTGCGGATAGTTCTCTGAAAATATCTACTCAATGTGCAGTGGCAGTGAAAAAAGCGAACAGAGTGTTGAGAATCATTAAGAAAGAGATAGATAATAAGACAGCAAATATCATCTTGCTGCTATATAAATCCATGGTACACCCACATCTTGAATAGTGCATGCAGATGTGGTCGCCCCCATCTCAAAAATATATATTGGAATTGGAAAAGGTTCATAAAAGGGAAGGAAAAATTATTCGGTGTATCGAATGGCTTCCGAGATATTAATAAGACTGGGACTTTTCAGCTTGGAAAAGAGACGACTAAGGGGGGATATGATAGAGGTCTCTAAAAAAATGACTGGTGTGGAGAAAGTAAATAAGGAAGTGTTATTTACTCCTTTTCAAAACACAAGAACTAGGGGTCACCAAATGAAATTAATAGGCATCAGGTTTAAAACAAAAAAAGAAAAGTATTTTTCACACAACGCACAATCTGTGGAAATCCTTGCCAGAGTATGTTGTGAAGGCCAAGACTATAACAGGATTAAAAAAATAATTAGATAAATTCATGGAGGATAGGGTCCATCAACAGCTATTAGCCAGGATGGGCAGGGCTGGTATCCCTAGCCTCTGTTTGCCAGAAGCTGGGAATGGGCGAGAGGGGATGGATCACTTGATGATTCCCTTTTCTGTTCATTCCTTCTGCAGCACCTGGCATTGGCCATTGTCTGAAGACAGGATACTGGCCTAGATGGACCTTTGCTCTGACCCCATATTGCCATTCTTATGTTCTTATGGCGCTCTGTCTAGTTCAGTATCTTGTCACTAACAGTGGCCAGTAGAAGATGTTTCACAAAAGGTGCAAGAAAACCAGCAGTAGGCAAGAAAGAGAGAAACTACCCAGAGGTTAATTTCTCTCTCAATCCCCAGTCCTGAAGTATGAAGGTCTCTATCCCTTCAAAACTCTTATTTACTATAACAACTCTAGACAGAACTTATTAATTGGCTGTAAATAACAGCACCTAATATTAACTGCTGCTGGTGACTTTGTAATATGCATCTGTTTAAAATGTTTAGTAAAGCAAAGGGAATTAAAGCATGTCATTTCAGCACAGAGTAGTGTGAATTAATGAAGATTTCCCTGCCCTTTGATTAAGCAAGTGTCTTCCCATAGCCATTAACACCACATTGGTAGTACAAGGTTTTCCTGGACTTAAATCTGACGTCCCTATGAAGGCAAAATTCTTGCTTTCTATAAACATGGAGCAAAATGTACTTTCCAGAATTATTTTAACTGAAGTTCAGGAAAACAGAAGCAATGGAAAAACAAATATAATAGAATGATAGATAGGACCAGCTTTAGGACGAGTGCATTTAGAGGGATATGTAGGGTATTGAATTCTCAGCTGCTACCACTTCCATTAGCCAGAAACAGCAATAGCTGCCACTGCCACCAGGAGCAGGAGAACTTGCAGGAGGTCTGCCACTAAGCTTGCTGCTGCCCCCCATATATATTATATATTTTCATCAGCGGAAGCAGCCAGAGCTCCAGCTGCCCCCTCCACCAGCCAGGGAAGCTTGCAGTGGATTGAAAGCTTATGCTCTAATAAATTTGTTAGTCTCTAAGGTACCCCAAGTACTCCTTTTCTTTTTGCGAATACAGATTAACAGGGCTGCTACTCTGAAACCTGTGGATTGAAGGTATGCCTAAGGGTATGTCTACACTTGCAGAGCTTTTGCTCTGAAAGTTTCACTGGTGATAGGGAACCGGTGAAAGTAAAGCGCTGATTTGTGTACTCACTCAATTCCTCAGGCATCAGAGAGTGTTTACATTAGCAGCACTTCTATCACCATGAGAGCAGTGCTCTAGGGCAGCTATCCCACAGTGCAGCTCTCTCCATTTTGAAGGTAGGTTTGTGGAAAGGGGTAGGGGGTGATCACAGGGCATCCTGGGTCCCTGCACAGCCTCCTCTCCCCAAACACTGATCAGCTCCAGTAGCTCAGCATTGCTCCAAGCAGGGAATCCTTTGCTCCGTGGGGCAGCCATTGTCACCTGGCCAGATAAGTGAGCACTTGCCAAGAAAACAGGAAGGGGAGTTTCAAAGTTCCTGGGGCTTTACAGGAGAAGGGTTGGATGTCTGTTTACCTGGCAACAAAGCAGTAGAGCTGCTGGCTACAGTGGTCGCCTCCGCACTGTGGGATATCCTCAGGAGGCTAAAAGCTCCGTAAACAAGAAGTACATGTCGTCACTTGCACATCACCACAAAAGTATCACCAATAAGAGTTGTATGCCTCTCACGGAGGTGGTTTTCTGTTTGCGGTGAAACTTCTCTGAGTTTCACTCAAAAAGTAATTGGCAAGTGTAGACACTCCCATGGTTTTTGCGCAACAAAGGAACTTTTTTCGCTTTAAATGTGAAGCGTAGACATGCCGGTAGCCAAAAAATCAAGCATCAGTCCTGTAGAGAGCAGTGTGTGTCAATCTTGATTTACACCACAGCGAACACCTATGGAGACTCCTATCCATTTAAATGTGCAGTTAACAGAAGAAGTAACAGCAACCTCCCTAGATGTATATAACTACATATAACCCACTCCTATTGACTTCACCTGACGGGCAGTTTAACTTACTTGAGAGTTTTGTCTTATTAGTAATTACAGGATTAGGCTCTTTGGGTCTATGTGATAGAGGTGCTGTTGCAACAACCAGGAGATTTCGCAGTGCCTGATACTATCATTTGCTCTTTACTTTCACAAACAGATGTGACAGTGCCTCCTATTTTCAAATTAATAATCATATCCCACACATTACAAATCATTAGAGCTTAGTTGCTAGCAAGCTGTTCCATGTTGCCGACTACCCTTGATATTAGATCATCTGGTAGTTGCTAGGGTACAGTCCTGCAAAGTCTCATTCATGCAGATAGGGGTTATTCACTGCTTCAGTTTCCAAGCTATCTCTCTTCCAGAATAAGAAGATTCACAATGGATTTGATGACCTATCGAAAGCTAGACTCTTGGCTCATAGTTTTTCCAACACATCTTTCTGATTTCAATCCTGAACTTGAACTTTGCACATATGGTATTCATGGCTGCTTTTCTGGTCTTAACATTTTCACATTAGATTAATTACCTTTCTATCTTGTTAAATAGGTTTTGTTTTCCAAACTGTCTTATCTCTAACTACATGTTAATTAGCAGAATCCATATTTCTCTAGCACAGGATACAGTTTATAATTCAGACAGCAATTTGAATAAGAAAAAAAACTAAACTATTATTTAATAGTGCAATAAGAAACACAATTGCAGGCCTTATTTCATTCATACTTTGCTGAACTCCAGAATTAAGGAAATATCAGGAACAAGGAAAACAAAAGCACTTGTTAGGCTAATGCTCATCTCTTTTAAATGCACCATTTAATCTCATGATCACTTAAACAATGCCCACCCTTTCTTTTTTGGAACAATAACGTGCTTGTGCTTTTACACCAGCAAATTCCACTATTCACAAAAATACTAAATAGAGTAGATTTTTATACAATTATTTAAATCATGTCATTAGTATAGGAAAACAGACTAATTTTCTATTATTTATTTTTATAGTACTATGCTTCTTTTATAGTACTGCTTCTTTATAGATGAGTAAAGCCTCCCAAAACTTAAATTCTGCTCAAATAATGTATGAACAAAGGAGTTGGGGAGAAGGAGGAAATGCTATTTACTCCTTCACATAACATAAGAACTAGAAGTCACCCAATGAAATTAACAGGCAGCAGGTTTAAAACAAACAAAAGGAAATACTTCTTCATAGAACACACTGTGAACCTGTGGAATCTGTTGCCATGGAATGTTGTGAAGGCCAAAATTATAACAGGGTTCAAGAGAGAACTAGCTAAAGTTCATGGAGGACAGGTCCATCAATGGCTATTGGCAGGACAGTCAGGCATTCCACACCATGCTCTGAACATCCCTTGTCTCTGTTAGCCAGAAGCTGGGAGTGGATGACACAGAATAGATCACTTGATAATTGCCTGTTCTGTTCATTGCCTCTGAGGCACCTGACACTGGCCACTGTCAAAAGACAGGATACTGGGCTAGATAGACCATTGGTCTGAGTAAGTATGGCCGTTCTTATGTTCTTCAGAAGTATGGAAAATGTGAATTGCTGTACATAGGCTGGCATATTTACTTTAGTTCCAGATATAACATTAAGAATAAACCGTGTGTGTGTGTGTGTGTGTGCGTGTGTGTATGTGTGTGTGTGTGCGTGCGTGCGCGCATGCATACACAGAGAGGTGGTTATTTGGCTAGCAGGCCTAGTGGTCTGGGCCTCCAACTTCCACCTTTCTATCATTTAAAGATGTCCCAGCACGCTGGTGGAGAGCTTAGCTGGACTGGCCTCAGTGATGGTAGTCTCTAGCTCCTTGGTCTAGGGGTCACAGCTACAAAGTGAGTAGAGGGACCTGGACCTACCCTCCCTATGTTTGGCAGACCTACTTTCTCACCTTCCCCTGGACTACTTCTTATCACCACTGCCTCTCAGTTGTGGGTGTGGCCAGACCGGATGTAATATCTTTACTTCAAACCCTACCATCAAGGGTCAATGCTTGCAGCCTTCTTGGGACCTTGCCCATGGTGCATCCTCCTTCTCTAGAAGCGTCTATGAGAGGGTGAGGAAGACTCACAGCCAGGTCCCCACAGCAGAGGTTTCCTCTCCTGTTGCTGCAGAGCATCACTGCTCCAAAATTGGCCTCTTTCTACCTCCCCCTGCTGAAACTCCCTTTATATTATACTTCCTTTCTCCATGCTCAGAAGTGCCTGAGGGATGGGGCCTTCCTGGCTCCGTACTGCTCTCAAAAATGGAGGCACCAGACTCAATAGTCACTTCTGGAAATGTCAGCATATACCTATTTATATATTGTCATAGTACACACACACACACAGTGCCTGGCAACACAATATGTAATGGTTGTGTCTTAAAATGGACATCAATAAGGCATAAATGTGATTCTTTCTACAAGTAAGTGAAATTTCACTGTCAGTTTTTATGCACATTGATTTCTCTTTTTGTGAAGTAGTTTGTGCAAGTCTCTGAAATTGGGCTCTGACTGAAATTTGCCCTTGGCAGTTTGACCTTTCATTGTTGACAGAGATCTTTTAGAAAAGACCATCTAGCTACACAGAATCTGGTAGAGCAGTGTAAGCCAAGTGGATCTGATGCAACGTTTATATATTATTTTAGATAACTTTTCACCATTATTCTTCATAGCTAGAAGTTTGGGTGCCAGGGATTGCTGTTGGACGCAATTTTATTGGATAAAAGCTTCCGTCATGCAAATGAACGCTCTGCTATGCAAATAAAATGTTCTACATCGGCATCTACACTTTTCTGTCACATTTCGTATGACAATACAGAAGGGTTTTGGATGGAATGGACAGCAAGAACCTGTTCATGTGCAGCACCTGTTCCCCACCAATCTAGCCTAACCTGCCATTCCCTCTTAAACTGCATAAAATAGGAAATTAATGTAAGGAATCTGTTGTGAAGCAGTTAGGGTCATAACACAAACCACAGACTTCCCCAAATCCTCCAAAGCAAGAAAAATAAGAGGTAAGCCGGTGTGTATCCTCTTCTTCAACCACAGGTGCATGTTTTGCCATTACCACAACTACCATATAGCACAGAGTATAAACCAGCACAGCCATCCATCATCGCTTCACCAAACTACCCTCTCTGAAGAGAACATACTACTACACCAACAGAAGTGATAGGAAAGGGTAGTTTGTACAGAAAGAAACACAGATTGAAGGGGCGGGGGGAATTAAAGTCCTGATGTGTCATTTACAGTATTTGTGGGAATGTTCGTGTGCGTTTTAAGGTGGACATGTAAGGTGGACAGATGGTATTTCCTGTTAGGTGGCTTAATGTTGCCTTTGTGTCAGGCAAGTTTGGTGTGGCACAACCTAAAGTGCTTCACAATGCAGTTTTAAGAGATTGGGGGTTGTGGATGTTCTATTTTGATGAAGAAAGAGACATGAAACCAATGGAGGAATTCTAGCAGGAGAAAACTTAACTGGAGCTTCAGGAAAGGAAGGTATTTTTTGAAACCATTAAGTCATTTCTCCATCCCAAGAACTTATCTTTAGTTGATGGATGATTTTCCCCTATACTCTACCCATTTCCTCTCCCCTATCTATATCTCTCTAATTGGTATACCTAGAGAAGATTCTTCATACCCAGTGGAAAAATGTTCTTGAACCATCTGACTTTTAGACTATGAAGCCAGAACATTATGCAAGTTGTATCTGAGCTGAGATCCAAACGCTTTGCTTTAAGTGAAGTATGTACAAGCTTACACATCACCCTACCTGTAAATGTCTAAGTTTCTTGCCCTTTCAATTTCCTTGCAAGCCAGCTAACAAGAAAGCCATATCTGGTTGATGCAATTATTAAAACACAGAAAGAAAAGCTTCACTTTAACCTGACATTTTCAGAAGAAAACCTGAGTTAAATAAAAAATGCTTGACAATGCCTACTTTTTTCTCTACTGTCACTTAACAGTGACTAAGGCCATGTCTACACTACGAAATTAGGTCGAATTTATAGAATTTGGTTTTGTAGAAAGTGTTTTTATACAGTTGATGGTGTGTGTCCCTACACAAATGCTCTAAGTGCATTTAGTCGTCGGAGTGCATCTACAGTACCGAGGCAACCGTTGACTTCCAGAGCATTGCACTGTGGGTAGCTATCCCACAGTTCCCGCAATCTCTGCCACCTATTTGAATTCTGGGTAGAAATGCCAATGCCTGATGGGGCAAAAACATTGTTGCGTTTTCTGGGTACATATTGTCAGGCCCGCCCTTCCCTCCGTCCCTCTGTGAAAGCAATGGCAGACAATCGTTTCACGCCTTTTTTCCTGGGTTACCCGGGCAGACGCCATACCACGGCAAGCATGGAGCCCACTAAGCTCACAGTCACCGTATGTCTCCTGGGTGCTGGCAGACACCATAATGCATTGCTACATAGCAGCAGCTCATTGCCTTTTGGCAGCAGACAGTGCAGTATGACTGGTAGCTATCATCATCGTACTCCAGGGTGCTCTTTTAGCCGACCTCAGTGAGGTCGGTTAGGGGCGCCTGGGCAAACCTGGGAGTGACTCAGCCAGGTCATTTCCGTTTTAAGTTTCATCTCATGGCAATTCAGTCCTGCCGGCAGTCATACCTCACTGTCTTCTGCCAAGCACTCAGGAGATGATGACGGCCAGCAGTTGTATTACACTGTCTGCTGCCAGCAAGATGTACAAAGATAGATGAAGTGGATCAAAACAAGAAATAGACCAGATTTCTTTTGTATTCATTTTCTCCTCCCTCCCTCCATGAAATCAATGGCCTGCTAAACCCAGGGTTTTGAGTTCTATCCTTGAGGGGGCCATTCTGTTTCTCCTTGATGCAAAACCACCCCCTTTTAATTCCCTGTAAGCCAACCCTATAAGCCATGTTGTCAGTCACCCCTCCCTCCGTCAGAGCAACAGCAGACAATCGTTTCACTCCCTTTTCCCCGGATTGCCCAAGCAGACGCCATAGCACAGCAAGCATGGAACCCGTTCAGCTCACCGCAGCAGTTATGACCATTGTAAACACCTTGTGCATTATCGTGCAGTTTATGCAGAACCAGCACCTGAAAAACCAGGCGAGGAGGTGACAGCAGCGCAGTGATGAGGACATGAACACAGGTTTCTCTAAAACCATTTTGGAGATCATGGTGTTACTGGGGCAGGCTCATGCCATGGAACACCAATTCTGGGCCCGGGAAACAAGCACAGAGTGGTGGGACCACATAGTGTTGCAGGTTTAGGATGATTCCCAGTGGCTCCAAAACTTTCGCATGCGTAAGCAAATCTGGTCTTTTATGGAACTTTGTGACTTGCTTTCCCCTGCCCTGAAGCACAAGAATACCAACATGAAAGTAGCCCTCTCAGTTCACAAATGAGTGGCAATAGCCCTGTGGAAGCTTGCAACACCAGACAGCTACCGGTCAGTCGGGAATCAATTTGGAGTGGGCAAATCTACTGTGGGGGTTACTGTGATGCAAGTAGCCAACACAATCATTGAGCTGCTGCTATCAAAGGTAGTGACTCTGGGAAATGTGCAGGTCATAGTGGATGGCTTTGCTGCAATGGGATCCCCTAACTGTGGTGGGGCAATAGACGGAACGCATATCCCTATCTTAGGACTGGACCACTAGGGCAGCCAGTACATCAACCACAAAGTGTACTTTTCAATGGTGCTGTAAGCACTGGTGGATCACAAGGGACGTTTCACCAACATCAACGTGGGATGGCTGGGAAAGGTTCATGACGCTCGTGTCTTCAGGAACTCTGGTCTGTTTGAATGGCTGCAGGAAGGGATTTACTTCCCAGACCAGAAAATAATTGTTGGGGATGTTGAAATGCCTATAGTTATCTTTGGGGACCCAGCCTATCCCTTAATGCCCTGGCTCATGAAGCCGTACACAGGCACCCTGGACAGTAGTAAGGAGCTGTTCAACTATAGGCTGAGCAAGTGCAGAATGGTGGTAGAGTGTGCATTTGGATATTTAAAGGGTCGCTGGTGCAGTTTACTGACTCGCTCAGATCTTAGCAAAACCAATATTCGCATTGTTATTTCTAATTGCTGTGTGCTCCACAATCTCTGTGAGAGTAAGGGGGAAACGTTTATGGTGGGATGGGAGGTTGATGCAAATTGCCTGGCCACTGGATACGTGCAGCCAGTCACCAGGGCAGTTAGAAGAACACAGCAGGAAGCACTGCAAATTAGAAAAGCTTTGAAAACCAGTTTCATGACTGGCCAGGGTACTGTGTGAAACTTCTGTTTGTTTCTCCTTGATGAAAACCCACCCCCTTGGTTGTCTCTAAATTCTCTGTAAGCCACCTGCCCTCCTCCGTTCGATCACAGCTTGCTTGCAAAGGAAATAAAGTCACTATCATTTAAAAAACATGTATTCTTTATTAATTGATTATAAAAATAAGGAGATAACTCACAAGGTAGCCCAGGTGGGGTGTGGGAGGAGGATAGGAGGGAAGGAAAAGGCCACTTTAAAACTTCTTGAATGACAAACTTCTGTTGCTTGGGCTGTCCACAGGGGTGAAGTGGTTGGGTGCCCGGAGCCTCCCCCCATCCCCAAGTTCTTGGGCGTCTGGGTGAGGAGGCTATGGAACTTGGGAAGGAGGGAGGGCGGTTAAACAGGGGCTGCAGCGGCAGTCTGTGATCCTGCTGCCATTCATGAACCTCCACCAGATGCCAGAGCATATCTGTTTGATCCCGCAGTAGCCCCAGCATTGCCTCATGCATCCTCTGATCTTCCTGCCACCATCTCTCCTCACGTTCATCAGCCACTTTCCTGTACTCTGCTATTGTGTCCCTCCACACATTCTGCTGAGCTCTGTCAGTGCTGGACGACTGCATGAGCTCAGAGAATATTTCATTGTGTGTGCATTTTTTTCACTGCCTTATCTGAGATTGCCTTTGGGGTGAAGGAGGGAGGCTTGAAACATTTTCAGCTGTTGGAGGAAAAAAAGGGAGTGAAGTATTTTAACAGATACATTTTACAGAACAATGGTTATACTCTTTCATGGTGAACAACACTATACACATTACATAGCACATGTGATTTTGGTACAAAGTCGCATTTTGCATCTTATATTGAGTGTCTGCGGCTTTGGTGTTAGAGATCACACATGCATCGCCGGGCAACAGAATTCGGCTTTCAGGCGGCCATGGTAAACCATAGTCTTATGGCTTCTGTAACCTTCATAACAGCAGCGCCCTCCTTACCCATACCAAACAAAGCACGTTGAGTTGGCCATTTAGTGCTGCGGTTTTCCTGTTAACATACAGCAGCAGAAACCAAACTAACCACCACATCCAATTCTCTGGGATGATTACTTTACCCCTCCCACTACTGCGTGGCTGGTAACAGGGAAGATAGATAAAGAATGAATGTTGCTTGAATGCCAGCAAACACCGGGACAATACACTGCCAGGCTTTGTCATGCAATGATACCAGATTACTTGCTACTAGCATGGCGTGGTAAAGTGTCCTATCATGGAGAACGGAATAAGGCTGCTCTCCCCAGAAACCTTCTGCAAAGACTTTTAGAGTACCTCCAGGAGAGCTTCATGGATATGTCCCTGGAGGATTTCCACTCCATCCCCAGACATGTTAACAGACTTTTCCAGTAGCTGTACTGGCCACGAATGCATCCCAAGTCCTCAGGGCTTCTTAATCATTAAAAGACGCTTGCTTTTATAACATGTATTATATTTAAAAAGGTACACTCACAAGAGGTCCCTTCTCTGGCTTTGTTGGTTTGGGAGGGTATTTCAGTCAGGGTGATAAAAAGATCCTGGATGTTGGGGAGAATGGTGTGCTGTGTGCTCTCCTCAAGCTCATCCTCCTCCTTCTCCTCATCTTCCCCATTTGCAAAATCCTCAGCCATGGCAGAGAGCACCCCATCATCAGGGTGGGGTGGTGGTGGAGGCCTCCCCTAGAATTGCATGCAGCTCTGCGTAGAAGCGGCATGTCTGGGGCTCTGTCCCGGAACATCCATTTGATTCTTTGGTTTTCTGGTATGCTTGTATGAGCTCCTTAAGTTTCATGTGGCACTGTGTTGTGTCCCTGCTGTAACCTCTGTCCCTCATGGCCTTGGAGATTTTTTGAAATGTTTTGGCATTTCATCTTTTGGAACGTAGTTCTGATAGCACGGATTCTTCTCTCCATAGAGCAATCAGATCCAGTACCTCCTGTTCACTCCATGCTTCGATTCTGGGACTGCACGGTCACCTGTGCTGATGAGCTCACCTGGCCAAACAGGAAATGAGATTCAAAAGTTCCCGGGGCTTTTCCTGTACACCTGGTCAGTGCATCTGAGTTCAGAGTGCTGTCCAGAGCGGTCACAATGGTGCACTGTGGGATAGCTCCCAGAGGCCAATACCTTCGAATTGTGTCCACACTAACCCTAATTCAAATCGGTGATGTTGATTTCAGCGCTAACCCCCTCATTCGGGAGGAGTACAGAAATCGGTTTTAAGAGCCCTTTATGTCGAAAAACATGGCTTCGTTGTGTGGATGGGTGCAGGGTTAATTCGATTTAACTCTGCTAAATCCCACATAAACTCATAGCGTAGGCCAGGCCTAACTCTTTTGTTTATGGTTTGACAAAATCCAGGACAATTTGTGTACATGTAACTATATTCTTTCATGGAATCTGAACAACAGAGGTTTCAGAATCACATTTAAAGACAAAATTATTTAAAGGGGGTAAAATTAAAACTATTCATTAAACAGACATTGCATAGGCAGTTGAAAACTCAATTTGGGTGGTGGGGGGAGGGATTTCTGAAAAAATCCAAAGATGAAAAATATATATATTTTAAAATATATTTATTCAAATTTACCATGAAAATTAAGAAAAATATTGAAATCCAAAAAACAATTAGGTTTTCAAAAACAGGTTTTGATTTAATAAAAATGGAGTTTGGTTTCAGGTTTTTTCCAATTAAAAAAAAGAAAATATTGATTAAAATGATTTTTTTGGATGAAATATAATCTTTTTGTCAAAAACTCACCAAAAAAAGTGGACAAGTTCTATTACCAAGTACTGAATGCTGGTGCAGAGCAAAGTAGCACTCTGTGGATTTTAATAGTGCCAAATAGAGTACATGCTGTTATTTTATGTAGTCAGGATAAATTCTATCTACAAAGGCATATTTGTGTTGCATGTTACTGGAAGTGTATTTCCCCCTGTTCTCTGACTGTAACTTCATGACTTCTCACAATACAGTAACTCCTCACTTAACGTCTTCCTGGTTAACGTCGTTTCATTATGTCACTGATCTATTAGAGAACATGCTCGTTTAAAGTTGTGCAATGCTCCCTTATAACGTTGTTTGGCAGCCACCTGCTTTGTGCACTGCTTGCAGAAAGGGCAGCCCGTTGGAGTTAGTGGCAGGGGCTTGGAACCAGGGTGGGCCAGCAGCCCCCCCATCAGCTCCCCTAAGTTCACTGTGCAGCAGCCGCTCAGCAGGCTACCAATTGCTGGGCAGTTCAGGTGTCCCTCCCCCCACTGCCATGTGCTGCTCCTGCCCTCTGCCTTGGATATGCTCCCAGGAGCCTCCTGCTTGCTGTGCAGGGAGTGGGGGGAAGAGGGATGCTGATGTCAGGGTGTTCCCCTCCCCCCTCCAGTGCCACATCTCCACAGAGCAGGGAGGACACGTGACAGGGCTTAGGGCAGAGGGAGCTTGCTGGCAGCAGCTGCTGTCTCATCTTGCTGATCTACTTAGAGTGTGGTCAGTGTACTTGAAGTGGCAATGCGCGTCTTTCTCTCTCACACACACACACATGGTATGTGTGTCTGTCACTCACACACTCTCACACACACACACTGTGTGTTTTTGTCACACACACACACGGTATGTGTCTCTGTCACATACAGACACACACACACGGTATGTGTCTCTGTCACATATAGACACACACACACACACACAGTGTGTGTGTCTCTGTCTCTCTCTCTCTCACACACACACACAGTGTGTGTGTCTGTCTCACACACACATGAATGACCAGGGGCTTTGGAAAGTGGAGCGCTCCAGTGGGAAAGCATGGGTTCATCATCACATTCAGTTTCCGCAGGGAATGTTTGCAGCCACTGCCATGTGTCTATTGTGTCTCCTCCCTCCATTCCTGCTGCCTCGTAGAGCGTGAGGCGAAATTAACAACAATGTGTTAGCCTTTGAGGGTTCAGCTGAGTGCTAGCTCATCATATAGCAGTAAGGCTTTCCCTGGGAAATATCCCACCCTCTTCCACCCTCTAACTCCACCGCCTCAACCAAGTTTCACAATAATCATTACTGTGTACAGTATTAAATTGTTTGTTTAAAACTTATTCTGTGTGAAGATATATTTATTTCCCTGGAATGTAACCCCCCATTTACATTAATTCTTATGGGGAAATTTGATTAGTTTAACATTATTTCGCTTAAAGTAGCATTTTTCAGGAACATATCTCCAATGTTAAGCGAGGAGTTACTGTATCTATTGGTGGTCTGTAATGTATCAAGGCAAACAGACACACATTTTACTTTGTTTGTAAAATGTGCATATCATAAACAGCACTGGCACTGTATAAGTGTTGTCTATGAGGCAAAGAATAAATATTCTAGAACAGTTAAGTTATCCTTTACTATATTCATTCCATCACAACATTATATCACAAAACACAAAATGGCTGGTGCTAATCAACAAAACCATAACATTGCCACTGCTAACAATACACACTATTTGCTTGAGATTTAATTTTAGACTTTGAAATGGATTTTTGATATCTCATAGTCTTTGATGGTTGCTCCACAGGCATAATTGCTGTCCACTATTTTACGGGTGGTTCTCTCTTTTTGGCCGCATGCAGTGTTAGAGCATAATGAAAAATGCTGTCGTTCGTGAAGTGGAGTGAAGGTCCTTGCTCTTGCAGAATGCACAATCAGGCTGGCTTAAGAGCCAGAATTTCAATTCACTCATGGAGCTTTGTGTGGAATATCTAAATAAGAAAGTAACTAAAGTATTAAGACAGAAGGAATGCCAAGTATACCCCTTGGAACACTGTAGACATTGTAGTATGCATTATAAAATGTTCAGATAAGCATGGTTGTTCAGAAAATGTTCTGAGCAGATACTACCCAGCAACAGAATATAATTAACAGGGATTTTCTAATAATATAGGTACACAAAGCTTAGGGATGGGCTGAAAAACAATCACTTTATTTTGGGTGAATGTTGCTATGCTATAATTATCTCATTTAACAGTAACTAGATAAATCAATCAATCGTTTAGCTGATTACATAGTTATTTAATGATTCACACCTTCTAAGCACTAGCACAGAGGTAGGGTAAGATGATGATACTAGTTCTTGGTGGCGAATGCATTTGTTAAATTTTGTTTAGTTAAGAGGGCAACATCAATCCACTCAGAGCAAAACAGCCTTGGCAAAGGAGGGTTGGTTCTTTATCTAGAAGGATATATCCTTCTAGAGAATTTAATGGATACCTGAACCTCAAAAATCCCTAACAAAGTCTGAAATGGATAGTAAGTACCTAAACAGTGATAAAAAAGGAAACCTTGTTCTTTGAAAGTTCAAGTACACATACAATACAGTACATATATACTGATATTTGTGTGTGCATGTATAATATATATAATAAAAAACACACTATACAGTACCAATAAAGCACGTGTTAAATTAACTGGCTAACCGAAAGATCTCAAAAAACAGTTGTCAATGGCGAATCATCATTAAATGGGGGCAGTGGGGGAAGGGACAATGGTTTTAGTAAGTTTCGGCAGGAATCATTACTAGGCCCAACACTATTCAACACTATCACCAATGATCTGGAAGTAAATATAAAAATATTGCTGATAAAATCTGTGAATGACACTAAGATTGGAGAATGGTAAATAATGCTGAAGACAGCATTGAGCAATCTGGATAGCTTGGCAAGCTAGGACCATTCAAACAAAATGCTTTTTAATATACCCAAATGCAAAGTTATCCATCTAGGAACAAGGAATACAAGCTTTACCTACAGAATAGGGGACTGGAAAGCAGTGACTCTGAAAATGATTTATGGGTTGTGGCAGGCTTCCCTTAGGGGCCAGCAGGCTTAGTCAACAGGCCAGAGCACAACAGTCTCCAACATCTTGGGGGGTTGTCAGGCAATCTGGGGGCCTCACAGCCAAATCACAATCTATCCTTCTTGGATCCTCCCTCTCCATTGGGTCCTGGCCCAAGGCGACATTTCCATCCTCTCCAACTGATACCCCAGACTAGCCTCCCCTGAGCCACTTCGTACCACCACGCTCTCTGGTTTGGGAAGTGGTCACACCCTTCTGCTTCCCTCCATGTGGAGGGTTGTTCGAGCAGTTTCAATTATTCAGATAGTCAATCGGGGCTTTGCAGTGTGCAATGATTTCCTCCTTGCTAGGATGAAGGGGAGAGAAAAAAGGGTAAGCTCCTGGCTGCCCAGTTGGGCCTTACCCAACAGTCCAGGGGCTTTCCCTGAGGATTCTTCTGTCCCAGAAGATACTGGCTTCCTTCCTGCAGACACCCTTTCCTTCTCTCCCCTGCATTTGATTGCCAGAGGCCCAATTAGATTATTTTCTGAAGCTGCTGAGGGGTGGGATTTCTTCACCCAGTACTGCTCCATCACTCCTTTGGTCCTTCACAGCATATTACTGTGCAAGCAACTCAACGTGTCCTCCAAGTGCAATGCTATAGCTAAAGGGATAATATGATTCTTGTATGTATAGAAGAGGTGATTTTACCTCTGAACATGGCTTTGGTGAGGCTGATACTAAAATACTTTGTACAGCTCTAGTGTACCCATTTCAAAAAGGATATTGCAACATTGGAAAGAGTTCACAAAAGAGTCACAAACTGATTTGAGGTTTCAGAGTAGCAGCCGTGTTAGTCTGTATTCGCAAAAAAGAAAAGGAGTACTTGTGGCACCTTAGAGACTAACAAATTTATTTGAGCATAAGCTTTCGTGAGCTACAGCTCACTTCATCGGATGCATCGGATGCATTTCGTGCTGTAGCTCACGAAAGCTTATGCTCTAATAAATTTGTTAGTCTCTAAGGTGCCACAAGTACTCCTTTTCTTTTTAAACTGATTTGAGGGCTGGAGAAAATACCTTAGAGAGAGATACTTAGAAAGTAATTCTCTATCTTACCAAATTCAATTCTCTATCTTACCAAAAAGAAGACTCAGACGTGACTTGATTACAGGGTACAAATACCTTTGTGGGGAGAAAATAGTGGGTACTAACTAAAGGGCTTTAATCTTCCAGAAAAAGTCTTAATAAGCACAAGTGGCTGGAAGCTGAACCAGACCAATTCAAATTAAGGCACACATTTTTAACAGTAAGGGTGATTAACCACTGGAAAAACTATCAACAGACGTGGTGGAGTCTCCATCTCTCGATGTCTTCAAATCAAAACTGGATGCCTTTCTGGAAGATATGCTTTAGTGAAACTGAAGTTATTGGGCTTAATAGAGAGGTGACTGCATGAAATGTAAGTGTCTGTATTATACAGCAGTTCAGAGTAGATGATCGAATGGTCCCTTCTGGCCTTAAACTCTATGAATGTGTGTGCATCTGTCTGTCTCTCTTTTGTCCTCCTCTCCCTCTTTCTGGCCTTAAGCTCTAGAAATGTGCTTGTATATGTGTGTCTTGCACTAGAAATCATTAGGTTGAACATATAATCCTGTCTGTAGTCTATCCTTTGACACCCTAAAGATATGCCATGCAAGGCAATGTGTGATATGAAGGTATGCAGTGTACATTCATGGGTTTTTTTTAAAAATGTCTTTCAGATCAAACACAAGCTTATCTGGCAGCATATGATAGAAATATGTTCTTGGGTGAGAGTAAAAGCTCAAGTATTTGAACATCACACATTTCTGGTTCTTGCAGCTCTCTAATCCTTGTCCTAATGCTCTTTATGTTCAGATATTTAATGCAGAACAGTTACACATTTGTGAATAATTTGAAACTGTCCAATCACAATTTCAAAACATTTCAGAAATTGAACACGTCTGGGTTTTGAGTCTTGGTTGTCTGACCACAAGACAGATCTGTGAAAAGAATAATGGGCAGATCTCTTCCAATTGTAGCATTTAAATGAATTACATTCATTTCTATTAGCTACTTATCCACTCTGCTTCTTTATTGAAAACCCTACATGATTAACTTTATACCTTACCTAAATAAATAACGGCTTTATTTAGCTGAAAAGATGCATGGCTTTCTGGAATGCATAAGCCTGAGAATGCCATGTATGCCTGCTAGGTGTTGGGTCAATCTATTTGGCACAAAGGTTAGTCTAGTGCACTGTAGCAACCTTCATGGCACTTGAAGGGTACAGCCCAGGTTACAGAAAGGAAGAGCTTGGAGAAGGCATCAGGAAGTCGGTCTGTATGTGCACATGGCTAGAATGCTAGCTGCAATTTCAGTATCTCTGCAAATAGCTCTCTTACTAAAGAATCAGTTTAGTTTTAGAAACACAGAGTGCTTTCATGTTCTTACTCAGCATGCGGTATACAAAACATATTGGCATCAGTCAGTCCAGTGAGAATCACAACAAGGAAGAGAGTGTGTGATTAAAAGGCAAACAAAGCAGCACCTAGAAACAGAGAAAACAAGGAGCATGGAGGGATTCAGACCACCAGCAATGCTGCATTTCAAGACAAAAAAAAACTTGCTCAAGCATGAAGTATGGAAGCAAGAAATGAGTCTGTATACAGAACTGACCATGGGGAATAAAGATGGGAAAATAATGGTAAAGCTTTCTTACTATCTCACTGGGACAAAAGCATGAGAAGTGAATGAGACACTGTTTCCAGGAATAATGTCCAAAATACTGGAACAGTTGATAAAGGTGTTTGATGAGCACTGTGATCCCAGACAAAATAAGACTATAAAGAGATACTGGTGTTGTGTGTGGGGTTTTTTTTTTTAGCTTGAAACCAAGAAGCAGAAAAGGGAACATTACAGAGCGCAGAACTCTGGCATCCACATGCAACTTTAGGGACATTAAAGATTTCATAACTAAAGACAAGTTCATTTATAGGACATTTGATTCCAGTTTACGGGAGAGATTGTGGACAGCCAGCTACAATGTAATCGCTGAGCACTGATGAGCAACAATATTAGACTGCAGAAATGTGACCAGATAATGGTGATGTACAATAAAACCAATAGGCAAATGTAGGCTGTCAGTAAGAAACCCACACAACAAGAGACATGATTACTTGGAGTTTAAAGTAGTTGACACATGAGTTCCACGCAGTGCTGGGCAGCAGGATAGTACAAGCTGTGGATTTGATTACAGTGCAACACCAGAATACCCTCAATGTGGGAGAGGAGAGAGAACATGGGCCCTGCCCAGCATTCTAACAGAATATAAA
Source organism: Dermochelys coriacea (assembly GCF_009764565.3). Classification (NCBI taxonomy): domain Eukaryota; kingdom Metazoa; phylum Chordata; order Testudines; family Dermochelyidae; genus Dermochelys; species Dermochelys coriacea. Next base: position 106,022,697 of record NC_050068.2, read on the forward strand.
GACATATTTCAAACAGATGGGCACCTAAAAGGCAAGCTGAAGTTAGAAATAAGACCCCCACATACAGCCCACAACATTGCTGAAATATGGATTTCCATTAGCTGGGACAAGACACTGCAGAAGAAGCTAGCAAGCCTGTAAAGGAGGGGAATCATTGCACTTGTTGAAAGTAGCAGAGTGAATCAGCAGCTTAGTAGTGGTGAGAAAACCCCCAGTTAAACTGAGGATCTCTATTAGCCCAAAACCACTGAATAGATCCTTGAAAAGAAGTCACTACCTAGTATAATCAATTGAGGACATATTATTTGACCTATCCAAGGCAAAAGAGTACACTGTTTGTGATGTCAAGAATGGATTCTGGAATATTGAGCTAGATAAACTTTTGCCACACCCTTGGGCAGGTATTCTTGTGTACAAATGCCTATGTGCATTAGCCCAGCCCCAAAGGTGTTCCAGTGTAAACGGAGTCAGACAGTATGGGGAGTCCCAAGCGTCAAGACTGTTACTGATGTCATTTTTATGGTAAGAGAAAGAGATTAAAAAAAGAAGCAATCCAGGACCAGGAGTGCTAGTTGTGACAATTCCTAAACAGGTGCTGCAATGCAGACAAGCTGAAGCAGAAGAGAGTAGAGGTTTCTTACCTTGGACATTTGTTGACTTTGGAGGGACTCTGCATCCTGGGAAACTGAGACCCGTTAAAGAAATGCTCAGTTTTAAGGATATAAGGGCGCATCACTGACGAAAAGTCAGTAGTCCAGAACATTTGCTAGTAGAGAGCTGACAGACACAAAGAGGGAATATGCTCATGTAGAAAAGGAGCTACTGGCTGTGCTCTTTGGAATGAATGGACTCCATCACTTCACTTTGGGCACTAGGTGGTCAGGCAATTTATTCACAACCCATTAGAAAGTGTCATGAAGAAGCTATTGCTGATTGCACCCAAGTGACTGTAACACATGTTGCTGAGATTCCAGCACTATGATGTGAGGATACGGTACTGCCCAGGAAACTCACTTCTGGTGGCAAATACACTGCTAATTGATATACTTTCCACTGTACAACACAGATAGGCAATGGAACAGGTTCTATCAACATGCTACAATACCTTCATACCTCCAATGAGGCTCCAGGCAATCCAACAAAACACTAAACAGTTTGGGATGCTACTGACATTAAAATTACTCCAGGGTTGGCCAGCTTTCCAGGAACAACAGCCACAGGAGGTTTCCCCCTGCTACCAAAGGGAGAGGTGAGTTGGTGTGCAAGATGGAGTTTTATTTGAAAGGGAACAACCAGTAATCCCATCAAATTTAAGAGCTGACACCATGAGATGGATACACAATTCACATCTCGAGATAGAAGCATGTCTAGATGAGTCTGATGATGTAAAAACTAGCTAGGGATGCATGTCAAAGTGAGGGCATATGTGGAACAAACATCAAAAACTATAGTGACGAACAACAGAAAATGACTCTACAACCCTATGAACCCCATCACAACTCTGTTTGCTTTTAATGACAGGAACTACATGGTCATGAGAGAGCCATGCCTCCATCCCAGAACAGCGAATAGCCCAGTGGTTAGGACACTCAGCTGGTATGTGGAAGACCCAGGTCAAGCTGCTACTCTTAATTAGACAGAGCAGGGACTTAAACCAGCCCAAGTGAATCCCCTAACCCTTGAGCTATAAAGTCAGTCAGTCTCAGTCTCTCTTTCTCTCTCTCTCCCTCCCCCCAGTGAATCTATGATTATTGATATAAAGTGGAACAGCTCTAACTGGAGAGATTAGGACAGAGGCCAACTCTGTAGTGTCTCCGGCACCCGTGGAATAGAAGAGATCCAGATTCAAATCCCTACTTCTAATCAGACAGTTCCAGGATTTGAACCTGAACCTCCCAGGCTGCCAGCTATTTTTTTGGTTTAGACCAGATATTCCATCCTGGATCCGACAAAGGTTTAGTTCAAACAGAAAGAGTTCTCTAAAAAGTTTAAATTTCAACAAATTGGAATGTTCTGGCAAAAAAAAAATGTTTAATTGAAAAGTTCCTAACCAGCTGTACCTGGGAATCTGCATGCAACCTATTTCTAACTTTGATTACTGAGGAAGAGTTATTTGCCACCATGCTTTCCCTATGTAGATGTGGTGTCTCTCACTGTGCCTTAAATTGGTGACCTTGGGGAATGTGTCAGTTTCTCATCTTGTAAAAATGTTATCAATCCTATGAAGTATTACATTCTTCTGGCATGAAATCGAGAAATCCAACATGGTAAAATGCAACTGAAAACCATGGAACATTCTCCCTGGTAAATTTATGTTTGCTTGTGTCTAGGCAATCTTTAACAAAACCTCCGTACAGTTTAGAATAACCAATGCCTTTAAAAACTGTGTTCCCCTCTTCTTTTTTGTAGGGCCCTGGTACAACTGTGTGAACCTGCTGGTGCTCCCACATCACTGCTCCCAACAGATCTCTCTGAATCAAAGAGAATTAAATGCACAATGGAGAAAGATGGGACATAATATGAATATTAATGTCTTGGCTGTTGATCTTGGAGCTGGCAGGGCTGTTGTATCTGGGCAGCTGCCAGATCTGATCATTCAGAATATGAATCTAGTTTGAGAGAAAGTGGGGGGAAAACACCAGAGAATCTGGTAGGAAGCACAACAAATATGTTTTGGTGCTAGTAAAATAATGTATTTATCCTCAAGCCTACAAATTAGCAAAGTGAATTTTGAGAAGCTTGGAGGAAAAATATGAGTTGCCCAGGAATTAACTTAGGTCAAGTTGGTTGAATCTATAGGAAGTAGGTTTACAGAAGTAATTGAAGATGAGAAGAGCACAATGTGAGTGAATGCTTTCCTTTGTTCCCTTTCTCTTTGTGGTATTGACTAAAGAGAGAGATGCTGGAGAAAAATTTTCAGTGAAATTTCACACTACATTTGTGTGAATTAATTTTGTGTGGTTTTGGTTTTGCATGAGTGAAGAGAATTGAACTAAGTGAACCGAAATGTTGTGTAACTTTCATCTGTCCCTTCTTCAATCTATTGGACTAGAAAGTACTGGAATCACTCACTGCAGTAAGTGTTTGTGCTAATGCCCTCTTTACAAAATGTGTTGCTGTCGCCATGGTTACAGAACAATGGCAGGCCCAACCAAAGCTGAATAGTGACATCAAAGTGGAGTTTCCTCAGCAGAACTAGGGATGAAAGGTGAGCAGCCAATATAATCATTGAACATTCAAGTGAGATGAAAAGCAACTAGCTTGCTGGCAAGAGCTGGAGAAGACATAAATGTAAGATGGGATGTATGAATGTAGACATCAGGTATTTATTGCTGGTCATTCTGCTGAAATTTTAAAGGCCAACAAAATGCAATGCATATTGATGTTACATGAGATCAGCAAATCCAACAATATTTGAATTTTGGGTCAATATTGTTTCTAGAGCTGGATAGGAAACAGTTTTTCTGTTCCACAAAATTTTTCTATATTTCAGAAAGAACTCCCTTCCCAAATTGGGACAAAGTTGAAAATTTCACTATCCAATAATCTGAAAAAAATATTGTTTGCGGAGTTGGGGGATGCACAGTCAAGCTAATCATTGTTCAAACAAGTAGAAACTTCCAGTGCTCAAAGACTGTTGGCTTGCTGGTGAAAATAGAGAAGATAAACCTGTTAGTGGACTCTCCTTTTTCCTCAACCACCAGGACCTAGCAAAGTGCAATATCTAAGTAAGACATGAGTCGAATTAGTAAGGGATATTCTAGGGAGTATGACTTTAGTTTGTAAGAGGCCCATTGATACAAACAGCATGGAAGTGACGGACATAAAATAATCTGAAATACTCAAACATACTACATATGGACAGCCCCAAATCCAGGGAATAAATAAAATGCTGTGTAATAGATAGTTTGCTGAGCTACTAATGTCAGACACTGGGCTTTCCTGTCTGTCTTCTCCTAATATTACAAAGTACCCTTGTGAGCGGTTTGGCTGATATCAAGTATCATGTGCAGTTGATTGGCACTTGGTTCTTCCTAAACAGCAAATATAACTACTTTATAATAACAACATAGCTTCAGGTAGAGAAAGTGTTATGAATATAAGAGCACATACCAACAAATATTTAATTCTCCCATCCTTATTCTAAACTTATCACCTCCTATCATTTGTCTTTTCTACATCAGAATGTTGAGCATTCCATTGCACCAGATGGAATCTATTTTCAAAGAAAGAGGTGTCAACTAGCCAAGCAATCTAATTGGCAGAACAATCTTATGTACTCTTGACTGATATAATTGTAAACAATATGTGTCTAAGTATTCTTGCCCTTGTTTGAGAGTCCAACTGCAAAGTGGTAGTTATCAAATGTATTAAAACTCAGTTTACCATGGTTCAAATCATGCATTGGTAAAAAAATTTAGAGCTGATACAACCTCTTCTGAATAATCAGTAAGATAACAGTGATCTGGGAATTACTTAATGAAAAGACTGGCATTCTGTTAAAATTCTGAATGGAGTACAGAAGCTACAATAAAGAAACAAAAAGAAGATTGAGAAGAAATAATAATAATTAGAAGAAGAAGAAGAAGAAGAAGAAGGAGAAAAGGAAAATATCAGTCTAAATATAAACATATTGCAATTGCAGGTATCATTAGATGGCATTGTTATATGTCTTCCAAGTTTTTCTTAGTGTATAAACAAGCCTTGGGAAGACATGTTGTATTGCTGTTAGTTTCCTTATGCAAAATTGTGGGGGACGGGAGCTGAGAGAGCAGCAAGAGAATTTGCTTTCTGAGTGGATCTCTGATTAAAATCAACTCTTGAGGTAGAGTTGCTCCCTGGGAAATGAGCTCTGGGGGTGACAGAAATTCCAGAAGGAAAGGATTGTCTTTCATGATATACATGACAGCCTCTGTTCTAGGACTTGTGTGTAAGTAAAATAAGTTACACTTTGAATTTGCCCAGACTCTGCACTTTAACTGCACTTTTCACTCAGCCCTAGTGATAGGACAGCAAAAAAGGGAAGTTTGTGTAGCAGTTTGGAGAATAGTTGTAGAGCCAGAGGAACAACAACAGAAGCAGGTATTCCTGGTGGTGGCTCAGGGTGACTGAGTTGAGCTTTCCAGAGTTGCCTGAGTACAGTCAGGTTTCTCTTGGCTTAAGAGCAACAAGACCTGTGCACTAAGTATACGTGCAAAGTGGAAATAAACAAGTTGCACCAGACCTTGCTCCATGACATCAATTTCTCTCCAATATCTAAAAAGTTACCTACTTCAAGATCCTGAAATTGACCCCTGTTTGGAGGAGGGAAAACACCATATTATATATAAACACACACCAAATATTATATTAAACCAGCTAATTTTACCTATTAGCTATTTCTAAAATGAATGGTATTAATCTTTACTCTGTAACATCTCACATAATACTTAACTAGGATTTTAATTTACAGCATTTTCTTACATATCAGTTTGTTGAAATAAGGTTTCTCTCTTTTCTGCACCATAATAGTGGCTGCTAGCACTGTTATACATGAAGATCTGTGTTCATTTCTATTAATCTTCCCTTTATTTCCAAGGTTTTATTATTCATTCTTAAAATGTTGTTTAGGGCTGAGAATTGGAATGTCCCAACCTCTGAATACTGAATGATTTTCATTACTCTAATGCAGTAACCAGACAATAAAATAAGTGAGAAATACAATTTTGCCATAAAATAAATTAAAATGTTTTAAAAATATGTGCTGAACATATGAAGTCCAGACTCACAAAAGGTCTTCCAGTTCCTGCTTGGAGCTACATACCTGGATGCAACTTTTGGGTGATGTCAAACAACAACCCTGTTACAACCCTGTAATCTCCTGCAAAACGGAACTGGCCCCATAAGTGTAAAATTATTCCGAATATTTTTAAAACATGACACTGATTTTTTAAAAAGTTTTATTTTTAAAAATATCTCACATCACTAAAATAAGGGGGGCTTGGCATTGACTTCAGTGGAGCCAGGAATTCACCCAAGAACTGTTAAAAAATCATCAGCACATTCTACAGCTACTTGATTTTAGTTTCCAAATATACCTGCATGTCATCTTTAAATATGACTTTTCCGTCTCATGCTTAAGGTAGATGCTTAGCTTTAACATTTATATTTTTAGGAATATTAATTTAATTAAATAGGTTTTATTATTTAGTTTTTAATCTTAATCATACTGTAAAAGAAACATCTCAGGGTAGATTTTTAGGTGCAGAATACATACAAATTGTGGCTGAAGTCAATGGGAATTGGTGATCCTTCACATCTCTGAAAAACAGGCCTATACATTTCATCTTCACTGTTTTCCAATTTTGTTCATACCTTCAGTGATATTACGGGTCTGATTCACCACTACTTTGCACTAGTTATGCAATCAATATCACTGTGCACATTTATTAAATTACTTATGACTTGTTCCATTAAAAAATGTTTGTATTTTACTCTGTGGACAGAATCTGTATGGTCTTCCATGGAGCATCCACGCCATTTAAGTGGGACATCTATTTTATTACATTTAGCCTTTAGTGATTGTGATGGTGTAGACTACCTCTTAAGGGCAGTACTGCCTACTGGTCAGTCCATCCCATCACATGACATTGCCCTTTATGAGTTTGGGGTGGTCTAACACAAAAAGCCTGAGGCAATATGGGAAGATAGGAAAGGGGTACTAGGAAGAAATAGCTCTAGAAAGAATCCTGATACTGTATCTTTAAGGGACCAGGACCTGGAGCCTTGCAGAGAGTGTGGGTCAGGACTCCCCTCTCACCCATCTGAGCAGAGAGAAGGGGCCAATATAAACAATGCCTTCTCTGGCAGGGCCCTAAGTTAGCAGGGAGCAGCCATTAGCAATGGAAAGCTGCCAAACCATCTGAGCCTGAGGACTAAGTGGGGCCAGCAGAAGGAATAAGTTCCAACCCAGCTCCAGAAGGAGAGCTGAAAATTCCTAGTAAGGAGAGAAATAATAATTTATTGAATTATCCATGGCCAAGAAGAGAGCTGGTGTTCCTGCCATGAGAAAAGCCTTAAAGACTGAGAGAGAACTCTGAGGAGTCTAGGCTTAGAGGGCAGGCTTCAGAAGAACCTAAAAGCCAGAAGCACCTTTTGTTGTGACCCCTTTTGTAGGAAGTTTAGTAATAAACAAGTGCGAAAGAAGGGAATTACTGAATCAAACATCAAGAGTGAAGTGGAATTATTTGCCCCCTGAATAGAGGAACTGAGGAAGGGAGTATGTGCTGAGTTACCCTGACTCAGCAGGAGGTGCTACAGGGCAGGCATACCTTATAAGAGTGATCAGTTGCTGTCGCCACAATCAATGACACTAATGGCTAAAGACAAAAATTACCTGGGCTTTTACAGTGACACTCATTGTACTCAGATGACATTTCCAGGTCAGAATGAAAGGACACTTCCATACTGTGTTACCAATTACTTTACTTACTAATAGGCAGCAGTTGCATAACTCTTATATCCCCTAACTCTGCTTTCTTCTCACTGTACAAGTCCTTGAGGAGAGCTCAGTTGAATAACCCTTATTGCTGCATGAGAAGCAGAGAGAAAATGTTATCATGCTGATCACTGGCAATAACAGCTGTTACGTAATTTTGTTATAAAGCTATTTCCTGCTGCTAGAGGGCTTGAAATAGCATTTACTCATATAAGTTTAATTCTATTTATTTTATTCATCCTACCTAAATAAAAAGCAAAAGTTAATCCATACTGAATATTTCATACTGATAATCTCTTTAGAATAAAATGAATTAAATGCTTTTTACTAATATTTGATACCTTGTTCTAGAATAACTGTAATAAAAAATGGCTATTCCAAACAGCCAACTCTATACTTACTGCAGATGAGCAATGAGCAAACTATTATATATTATAAGAAAAACACATTATTATTAACCCTTCACATTCTCCTGCTAAGAGGATGGATTGCAAGCCACCTACCAATTACCAGTTCTTCCATTTAAAAATAAATTATGAAGAAAAAAATCAAGAAATATGGACTGTCTAAAAATATCTGTAGCAAAGTATGGCTGCCTGTAAAAATGGATTTAAAATGGCCCCATGCTGACATTGATTGTGATCACATGAACAAGATGGTGGTAGCATGCTGGAACTGCTTATCAATTCCCTTGAAAAAAGGAAAGTAGGTCGGCGTTGCTTGACATTTACTATCTTGTATGCACTGTAGTTGTAGCCATTTTGGTCCCAGGAGATTAGAAAGAAAAGGTGTGTGAGGCAATATCTTGGTCCAATAAAAGATATTACCTCTCCCACCTTGTCTTTCTAGTTACTATCTTGTTATTCTCAGTTTATCTAAATAAAGTGGGGAGGGAAGGAGTTGATGAATCCCCATGAACAGTCACTTCTTTCTTCATTACTACTACCCTGTATGTCCCTTGTGGGGAAAAAAACCCCAACCTTATACAATTTAATAATGATGGATCAAGGGGATTCTATAGGGATTTCTCTAAAAACCTATAGAATTTAATAGAGAATTATGTCCCTTCTTTTAATCTTCCTGAAAAGGATGTAATTCTCCATTAAATTCTACAGCATAGTTAGAAAACTCCAACCAACTACAGAAAAGATAATACCCTTTGTTCAATACTCTGGAACCTTGCCATAAAGGTTCCTTTTATCCTGTTTATCGATTTGCTCCCAGGAGCTTTGTTCCACATTGGTAGCAACTGTCTGGTCACCCTGCATCTGGGCTTCCAAGGGTGACTGATGCTGCAGAGCCAATGTCAGGATGCCCGGAGTACTGCTCTCATCTCCCCTGGCCTTCAACTCCTCTCATCTGCCATCCACACAAGCCCAGCTCCACATTCTCCCCACTGAGCCAGCTGTGTTTTATAGGAACCAAAAAAGAAAATGAGAGCTTAGATTCAATCACACAGTCACACACAAAATTAAGATTCAAGAAAAGCTCTTATCTCTGCCATTGACTGCAGTGCTTGATTTAGATGCACAGAATATATTAAGTGTCATAGTGAGAGACAACAATGAAAACATGAATCTCAGTTTTATCTGTGATTGCGTCTGAATACAGTTTGTCTACCTCCCCTACACATTTGTTTTTAATCACCATGTAGAAAGAACTACCATAGTGCAGCCGCTGTGGAAAAAACAATGAAGGGATGAGAAGACAGAAAAAGCAAAAATAATGGTTAGAAGGAGAAAGGAAAGGGTCTCCTATGTAATACCACAATACAAATAATAAATGATACTAATACAGTATTTTTCTCACCAGAACGCTCTACAAACATTGGGCCATATGTTGCTATTGATCTACATTGGAACCCCCTAGAAATCAATGAGATTCTCTGTAGGAATATCAATGGCTGGTTATGGCCAATTAACCAATTAGTGAGAAAGCAGAAACAATCAGAGATGAAAGAAAGAACAAGTGAGGGACAGGGAGAGAATAAGGGGAAAACAGGTGGATTGAGGAGAAGAAAGAAGAGAAGAAAATAGAAAAGAAAACAGACAAAAAAGGTAGAGCAGAGATACACATCAGGGAAAGGCAAAAGGAAATATTCTTTACAGTGAGAGAGACAGGCAAAATAAATGTATAAGTAAAATGAAACTGTCATGAGAGAAAAATGGATATCAGAGATCACAAGGAAAAGAACAAGGAAAAAAATAAGAGTGAAATCTAAGGAAAAGAATTAGTGAAGAAGAAAATAAAGTTTCTAAAATATACGCAACACAGATTATAAATAGAGATAACAAACCAGGCAAAGTGGAACTAAGAAAAGAGAAAAAGTGAGGAAGAGAAGGGAAGGCGATACAAAAAAAAAATATGCAGGAAAAAAAAAACACAGCAAAAATGAGTAGGAAAATAAAGGAGCACATGCACAAGTAAATCCCGGTACTCCATGAGAGTCTCTCTCAAATCTATTCAAATTCTAGGATTAAGTATTTGATACTGTCTCAAGACCATTATAGCTATTGCCAAATATATACAAGTCCCCTTTCTGGGGGCCAAATTATTGCTGAGCCTGCATGGGTGCAAAATAAAGGAGAGCCTTTCCCTATTTGATAGGTTTCAGAGTAGCAGCCGTGTTAGTCTGTATTCGCAAAAAGAAAAGGAGTACTTGTGGCACCTTAGAGACTAACAAATTTATTAGAGCATAAGCTTTCGTGAGCTACAGCTCACTTCATCGGATGCATTTGGTGGAAAAAACAGAGGAGAGATTTATATACACACACACAGAGAACATGAAACAATGGGTTTATCATGCACACTGTAAGGAGAGTGATCACTTAAGATAAGCCATCACCAACAGCAGGGGGGGGAAGGAGGAAAACCTTTCATGGTGACAAGCAGGTAGGCTAATTCCAGCAGTTAACAAGAATATCAGAGGAACAGTGGGGGGTGGGGTGGGAGGGAGAAATACCATGGGGAAATAGTTTTACTTTGTGTAATGACTCATCCATTCCCAGTCTCTAGTCAAGCCTAAGTTAATTGTATCCAGTTTGCAAATTAATTCCAATTCAGCAGTCTCTCGTTGGAGTCTGTTTTTGAAGCTTTTTTGTTGAAGTATAGCCACTCTTAGGTCTGTGATCGAGTGACCAGAGAGATTGAAGTGTTCTCCAACTGGTTTTTGAATGTTATAATTCTTGACGTCTGATTTGTGTCCATTCATTCTTTTACGTAGAGACTGTCCAGTTTGGCCAATGTACATGGCAGAGGGGCATTGCTGGCACATGATGGCATATATCACATTGGTAGATGCGCAGGTGAACGAGCCTCTGATAGTGTGGCTGATGTGATTAGGCCCTATGATGGTATCCCCTGAATAGATATGTGGACAGAGTTGGCAACGGGCTTTGTTGCAAGGATAGGTTCCTGGGTTAGTGGTTCTGTTGTGTGGTGTGTGGTTGCTGGTGAGTATTTGCTTCAGATTGGGGGGCTGTCTGTAAGCAAGGACTGGTCTGTCTCCCAAGATCTGAGAGAGCGATGGCTCGTCCTTCAGGATAGGTTGTAGATCCTTGATGATGCGTTGGAGGGGTTTTAGTTGGGGGCTGAAGGTGATGGCTAGTGGCGTTCTGTTGTTTTCTTTGTTGGGCCTGTCCTGTAGTAGGTGACTTCTGGGTACTCTTCTGGCTCTGTCAATCTGTTTCTTCACTTCAGCAGGTGGGTACTGTAGTTGTAGGAATGCATGATAGAGATCTTGTAGGTGTTTGTCTCTGTCTGAGGGGTTGGAGCAAATGCGGTTATATCGTAGCGCTTGGCTGTAGACAATGGATCGAGTGGTATGATCTGGATGAAAGCTAGAGGCATGTAGGTTAGAATAGCGGTCAGTAGGTTTCCGATATAGGGTGGTGTTTATGTGACCATCGCTTATTAGCACCGTAGTGTCCAGGAAGTGGATCTCTTGTGTGGACTGGTCCAGGCTGAGGTTGATGGTGGGATGGAAATTGTTGAAATCATGGTGGAATTCCTCAAGAGCTTCTTTTCCATGGGTCCAGATGATGAAGATGTCATCAATGTAGCGCAAGTAGAGTAGGGGCATTAGGGGACGAGAGCTGAGGAAGCGTTGTTCTAAGTCAGCCATAAAAATGTTGGCATACTGTGGGGCCATGCGGGTACCCATCGCAGTGCCGCTGATTTGAAGGTATACATTGTCACCAAATGTGAAATAGTTATGGGTCAGGACAAAGTCACAAAGTTCTGCCACCAGGTTAGCCGTGACAGTATCGGGGATACTGTTCCTGACGGCTTGTAGGCCATCTTTGTGTGGAATGTTGGTGTAGAGGGCTTCTACATCCATAGTGGCTAGGATGGTGTTTTTAGGAAGATCACCAATGGACTGTAGTTTCCTCAGGAAATCGGTGGTGTCTCGAAGATAGCTGGGAGTGCTGGTAACGAAGGGCCTGAGGAGGGAGTCTACATAGCCAGACAACACAACAGAACCACTAACCCAGGAACCTATCCCTGCAACAAAGCCCGTTGCCAACTCTGTCCACATATCTATTCAGGGGATACCATCATAGGGCCTAATCACATCAGCCACACTATCAGAGGCTCGTTCACCTGCGCATCTACCAATGTGATATATGCCATCATGTGCCAGCAATGCCCCTCTGCCATGTACATTGGCCAAACTGGACAGTCTCTACGCAAAAGAATGAATGGACACAAATCAGACGTCAAGAATTATAACATTCAAAAACCAGTTGGAGAACACTTCAATCTCTCTGGTCACTCGATCACAGACCTAAGAGTGGCTATACTTCAACAAAAAAGCTTCAAAAACAGACTCCAACGAGAGACTGCTGAATTGGAATTAATTTGCAAACTGGATACAATTAACTTAGGCTTGACTAGAGACTGGGAATGGATGAGTCATTACACAAAGTAAAACTATTTCCCCATGGTATTTCTCCCTCCCACCCCACCCCCCACTGTTCCTCTGATATTCTTGTTAACTGCTGGAATTAGCCTACCTGCTTGTCACCATGAAAGGTTTTCCTCCTTCCCCCCCCTGCTGTTGGTGATGGCTTATCTTAAGTGATCACTCTCCTTACAGTGTGTATGATAAACCCATTGTTTCATGTTCTCTGTGTGTGTGTATATAAATCTCTCCTCTGTTTTTTTTCCACCAAATGCATCCGATGAAGTGAGCTGTAGCTCACGAAAGCTTATGCTCTAATAAATTTGTTAGTCTCTAAGGTGCCACAAGTACTCCTTTTCTTTTTCCCTATTTGCTTTTTCAAGGGCAGGCACTGCATTGGTCATTCTATTCCCAGTGTATAACGATTGGGAGTTTCAAGTATCAAGACTGGCATTAGAAAACCCAAAAAGGTCAAGATGGTAAAGGGCATACACAGATGACATGACTCTGTGTGCACCTGAAAACACTATGCCAGCCTTAGGCAGCATCTTAAACATACAATTCAGCCTTTATTCTCTTACACAGAATATCACCCTAAGTAGGAACAATATTATCTCCAAGCTTTACCATGCAGTTAAGTGGTTTTCTGCTAGTTTGGACAATTACCTCCATCATGGATTAAGTCAATCTGAACAAAGATAATACAAATAATAAATAACACAGTATCATAGAAGATTAGGGTTGGAAGAGAGACCTCAAGAGGTCATCAAGTCCAATCACCTGCTCAAAGCACGACCAACACCAACTAAATCATACAGGCCAGGGCTTTGTCAAGCCAGGCCTTAAAAACCTCTAAGGATGGAGATTCCACCACCTCCCTAGTAACTCATTCCAGTGCTTCATCATCTTCCTAGTGAAATAGTTTTCCTAATATCCAACCTAGACCTCCCACACTGCAACTTTAGACCATTATTCCTTGTTTTGTCATCTGCCACCATGGAGAACAGTTGAGCTCCATCCTCTTTGGAATCCCCCTTCAGGTAGTTGAGGGCTGCTATCAAATCCCCCCTCACTCTTCTCTTCTGCAGACTAAACAAGCCTAGTTCCCTCACCCTCTCTCTGCATAAGTCATGCGCCCCAGTCCCCTGGTCATTTTCATTGCCCTCCACTGGACTGTCTCCAGTTGGTCCACATCCTTTCTGTAGTGGGGGATGTAATACCCCAGATATCTCCTTACCAGTGATGAACAGAGGGGAATAATCACGTCCTTGATCTGCTGGCAATGCTCCTATTAATGCAGCCCAATATGCCATTAGCCTTCTTGGCAACAGGGGCACACTGCTGACTCATATCCAGCTTCTCATCCACTGTAATCCCCAGGTCCTTTTCTGCAGAACTGCAGCTTAGCCACTCAGTCCCCAGCCTGTAGCAGTGCATGGGATTCTTCCGTCCTAAGTGCAGGACTCTGCACTTGTCCTTGTTGACCCTTATCAGATTTCTTTTGGCCCAATCCTCCAATTTGTCTAGGTCACTCTGGATCCTATCCCTACCCTCCAGCATATCTACCTCTTTCCCCAGCTTAGTGTCATCTGCAAACTTGCTGAGGGTGCAACCCATCCCAGTATCCAGATCATTAATAAAGATATTGAACAAAACTGGCCCCAGGACTGACCCCGGGGCACTCTGCTTGATATTGGCAGCCAATAGTAATAGAGACACTGGAGCAAATAAAGTCATTAACCAGGGAAACTGGTTTCTATTGGAGTAAATTATACATATCTATATATCTATATATCTATATATCTATATATAGATAGATATATAGATATAGATATATATGTTTAGGAGTGAAATAAGTGAACAGGATCTCAAGCTGTATTTAATTAACTTATTACCTGAATACTAACATGGGTCTGAATCCTCCTGTGTGGCCCACTAGAATGGATCCGTGCATCCAGAGCATCATTACTTTCAATAGGCATGGAGATCTGCTCCAGCAAATCACATTGCAGGAGAGAGGCCTTAATTGTATTTTACCTACTGTAAATTATTGGATATTAGTTAAATACTGGCATGGAAAAAAGCCTTTTGAAGTTCAAAGGAAAAGATCTGTGTTAATGTATTTTAGCATCCACAACTTGCTCAAAGAAAGGGTAGGAAAAAAGTAGGGAAAGAACCTTATTATGATTAAATTTAGTGTTTATTCCCAAATCAATAAATGGAAGGACTAGAGGACACTGCACTGTCTTCCCTCAAGCCATATCTTTCGGAGAGTTTCTACTGTAACTCTTCTACTCAGAGAGTTTCTACTGTCAGAACAATGCAGTTGGGATGTGTGTTACTGGAGACAAAGGGAGAGAGGGACCTAGATTTTGCCACTTATTGCCAAACTCATGAGCTGAAATAAATAAATAAATATTGATTTTAAAAAACCACTTTTTTTGAAGAGAGAGAGAGAGGTGAGTATATTAGTAGTAGCACTGCTAAGCAGCAGTAGACAGGCTTGTAAAATTCTATAAACTCCACTGGAGGACCAGACCAAAAGAAATCTCTTAGAAGTGGAGCTCTGAAGGTACTCCAGATTACATTATTTTTTATCCTTACTTCCATGTTGCAGGTGGATATTCTTTCCTTCCTTCTGACAACATTATTAGTATCCAGGAAATGTCCCCACAGCACTGAAAAGGTCTAATAACTATCCCAATACAGCTGCTGCTGAAGATAGAGAGGTCTCCAGTAGAATGCATATATCTCAGCATCCAAACCCAGTACATGTAATACAGGATTTGGGGACTAAAAGTATGTAAAATATATTATAACTGGACTTCCTTTCCAAAAGACAATTCATTGAACTTGAACGACTCAGACTAAATGGGCACAATCAATAACTCCACCTGTCTTGATCACTCTCGGTGACCTCCTGAAGACAGATAAAAAACATTATGCTATTCCACTGCAAGAGCAGAAGAAGAGCTGCAATTCCCCTTCTCCCCTCTCTCACTCCACATTGAACTACATAAGTGATTAGTAAGAGGTGGCATGAGATAGGAGGAGGAAAAGGAGAACACTGTAGCTGATCTTCTTCTACAAGTGATACCCGCCATGGGTCCTTCTACCCACAAGAGGTTATTGACAATAGTGGCAGTAAGGAGTACAGAAGGGATGCAGGATACACCTAATCCACCAAGAAATTTTGAAGTGAAGTAGGCTACTATTAAGGAGGAGTGGTTCCTTATCTCAAAGGGCTAGAATACACATGCTGTGCCTGAAGCAAGTGCTTGAAGGAAGTAGTAGTAAGAAGTTTCCACTCACTAGGCCCTAAATTAACTTCTTCAGAAAAAAATCTCTTTTAATCTCAGGAAATTTCATCTGGATCCAGTGATGATTCCATCAGCTTCAGGAAAGGGACAACACACCTGCAATAAGTATACAGGATAGCCCTTTAAGGTAATACTAAAGTTAATTCTGTAAGGGATATTTTTATCTTTCTTTTCTTTTTAAAATATTGATCAGATATCATCCCAATGTGCTCTCATCCCTTATGATTGTCTGCTCACTGAATACCTCAGGGAGCACCTCACTTTGCATGATGCTCCCATGACAATATATTCCACAAGAACAACCTCATGAGTGAAGCATGTGTGCAGAAGACAGATCTTCTCTGTCGCTTTCCCGCAAATCTTCAACTCCTGCCTGCCAGGACAACTAGGGTCCCAACGTCTTCTTAGCAAAATGAAAAAAAAAGTCTACTTTTTTTAACCAGCAATAATGTGTCACCTACATAAAAAGAAAAGGAGTACTGTGGCACCTTAGAGACTAACAAATTTATTTGAGCATAAGCTTTCGTGCGCTACAGCTCATAGCTCATGAAAGCTTATGCTCAAATAAATTGGTTAGTCTCTAAGGTGCCACAAGTACTCCTTTTCTTTTTGCAAATACAGACTAACACGGCTGCTACTCTGAAACCTGTCACCTACATAAATATTCCACACCACTGATTGGAGGAGCGGGCAAAGAGAGAGATTTTTCTCCTCATACTCAAAGGAAGGCATTCAGATACTCCAGTGGTAAGCACAGAATATTAACACAAGTAGATATATCTTAGCCACTAATTTTGTATATGTCCATAATCAGTTTCAGTTGAAATCTACTGTAGGCAGACCTGACTGCATTTAGATGCCAAATTACATTGTTTCAAAAGCAAAGGCCGTTTGTGCCTACAGAACATGTGTTATCACTGGCACTCATGATACATTGTAGGTGAAAAACTGAAGATCATTTTTGTAAATATATAATAAATACATAAGAGATGGGATTAATAAATATAGAAGATACTGAAGTTGTAATATTGATCATGTGTTGTGTGCAGCAATGGAAGAAAACATAAAAGAAACTCTGTCCTGAGATACTGGACAAGGAAGAGTTGTGGGTACATGTTTAAGGTCTCATGAGGTAGGTTAGCACACTTGTAAATACAATTCTTCAGGTGTCCGGAGAAGATTAGCTGAGTCACTTCATAAACACAGAATAATATATGCACAACACACATATTTCCCCCAATTTTGCACTATTTGTACAAATGAGTGCATTACAGCAGCTTCATGCCTTCCTCTGAAACATCCAATATCATCAAGAGATAGATACTGAATTAGACTGACCATTGATCTATGTGGGAATGGCAATACTTATTAGATTGTTTGGTGGTTCACCTGCTATGATGGATCTTCATCAATAATAACTAAGGCTGTGTGTCTGTCATGGCGGTCACGGATTCTGTGACTTTCCACAATCTCCATGACTTTTACAGCAGGCAGTATGGCTGACCCCAGGGCTGCCCAAGCAGCGGGCTCCGGGACCAGCTGCTTAGGCAGCCTGGGGACAGCTGCACCGCTGGGGGACAGCAGCCCTAGCTCCAGCCGCACCAGCCACTCCTTGGTGACCCCCGGCTGCTGGCTCCTGAGCAGTAGCCAGTGCAATTGCCCCAGGGCACCTCATGAGCTGTGGTCCCAGGGGAGGCCAGAGCAGTGGCTAGTGGGTGGTCCTGGTGGAGGCCAGAGCAGCAGCCTCTGGCAGCTGGCCCCAGGGAATGCCTGACCAGTGGTCCTGTGGGGGCTGGAGCAGCAGACCGAGCGCCAGCCACACCAGCCATTGCTTTGCAGCTCCCGGCTGCTGCCCTGGGGGACCGTCCAAGCAGTGGCTTGTGCCACTGACTTCACAAACAGGGCGAGCAGTGTGGGACTGGCCCCAGGCCCCCTTAGAGCATCGGTGACCTAAGGCCCCCTAGGTAAGGTTTAGTTAGGGGTATTTATAGTAAAGGTCATGGACAGGTCACAGGCTGTGATTTGTTGTTTATTGCCCGGGACTTGTCCATGACTTTTACTAAAAATACCCGTGACTAAACTGTAGCCATAATAATCACGAAGTGTTTGTCTAATAAAGCCCTGTCTGGATGTCAGTTTCCAGTACAGCCAGCATAGACCTTTATGTAATAGGTAGTATGTAAATAGTTACTATTTGTCAAAAACAGGTTCACAATCAACTTGTTGGCTAGTTAGGATAGGTAAAACCACATTTATTTCAGGGTAAGTTTGGGTTAGTAAATATGATTAAATGATAGAGCACAAGTAGCAAGAAGTCGTGTTATTTAAATTCACACCTCCTTGGTACAGCTAATCTAATGCAAATAAAACTGAGATAGGTTGCTCACTCCTTCTGATTCTCATTCCTGGAGTTTGCATTATGAAGACAGACAATGCAGTCACTGGCTCTCATCCATTTCATAAGAATAGACAATTGCTTTATTGATTGTCTCATATGTTTTTCTATTGATATGATGAGCTGTGGGTTGTTTTTAAAGGTACAAGCTGAATTCAGAAATATGGAAAAATGAAATGGAAAAGCTTATACCTTTCCCCCCTTAAAAACAGAAGTTTGAAATAGTAACAATGAGCTCAGTAGCAGTGCTTTACCTGTATATAAGGATCAAACTGTTTAAAGTACTAGGGGACCATAACTACCCCCAGACTATGCTTATCTAACCGATAAAAGGCTTATGTTGACCTTATTGCTTAAATATGATATATACAGTAGTATTTATCTCCCTCTGCACTGCAGGGGGAAAAAAGATGGCAATCTGCCTTTAAGCAAACATCTATTCACATGCTAAAAGGTATCCAATCCATAGGGTACATTATGAAGTTGTGCAATAACAGATTTGACCAATCTAAGGATGTCATAGCAACTCATTAAATCAAGCTAGAAAACACATACTGTGAGTAGACTCTTTTTAAAATTATCACCTCACCATTATTAAGCAAACATGCCCCAGCAAACACATACACAGAAAAAAAAATCTCTGCTACTAAGTAACCAGCCTTGCAAAAAAAGTACTGATTCAAAGAACCATATTTGTGGTACAAAAGCAAAATAAAACAACATAATATAAAATCACAGTAGTAACAAACTATAACTGAGGGTAAATAAACTTACCTGAATTTCCAGCTGTTCCTTAAAAGAGAAGAAACATTATTTATTTATTTATTTATTTGCCTGCCAAAAGCCTGGCTTAGGGTTGTGTTTTCTTTTCCCCTGCAAACAATAGATCACATCACTCACTGAAATAAAAGACAGTTCCTTAAATATAGATTTTGGAAGGTTTTTCCATTCACCATTAAAAACTACCCTCAGCTCTGTTTTAGGTGCCAGTGACAGAATGTTATTTCAAGGGAAAGACAGAACTCTACCCACACTTGGGCAGCATCAGGGAGTAAATGGAGGACTAAAAAGAGAGAGAAAGAGGGAAATTGGCTTGGTTTTGTTTATTTTTGTTGATTTTTGTTGAGGTCTTTATGCTATTTTAAATGAGATAGGGACAACTGCTACTCATAAATGTGAGCCGGAGTAACTGGCAGGCAGGGCCGGCTCCAGCATTTTGTCATCCCAAGCACGGAGGCGGAGTGATGGTGTGGCCGCCGAATTGCTGCCAGTGACGAAAGAAGAGTTGCAATCCCTGCTGAATTGCTGCCGAGTGCGAAACAGGTGGATTGCCGCCCCAGAGCCCGACCTCCTGCCGCCCCTTTACATTTGCCACCCCCGGCACCTGCTTGGTTTGCTGGTGCCTGGAGCCAGCCCTGCTGGCAGGGTTCAAGACTCACATGTATCTTCTCTGTGGCCACACTCTTCTGAACTTTCTGGCCATAGCATACTGGAGGAAGACACACAGATTCAGGCTGGGCCCTGATCCTTCATGTTGAAGTAGGTACAGGGAGCTGATGCTGAGCTTTCTTTCCATCCATCTCTAAACTCTGCTTAGCTTTGTTTTGGCTTTGCACAAAAGGCCAACATAGGTTAGATTAATCAACTGCAGACGTAATGCATACTATTTTCCTAGGGTTTGCCTGACCTGGAAGGTCACAAGTATGTTCTGGTTCTCTAAGCTCTTAATGCTTAATGAATATTATCCATCTGAGGTAATCAATTCACAACTCCATCTCAGCACTTTAGTTAAAATCAACAAGGAACTCTGCTTTAATTAATAAATAATCAAACTATACCTACGCTACATAAATTGATTTTCATATTCTGTGCACTCTGGAAAACTGTTATATTCCATGAGGGTGCTGAACACAAATCCATGATACTTAAAAAATTATCCTATCAATTCTTTACATTATATACATATTAAAACAAAATGACGTGTACGCCAAAAAGTTGAATATTTAGGCCCTCTTTACCATGAGCTGGAATCTATTTTGCATAATTCACTGAATTCCTACCTGGTTATAATTAATATTTCAGACTTTCTTGTCTTCTTCAATTGAAAATGGGGCACAATCTCAAAAATACCGGGGGCTAACCCTTTAACCAATTATATAGCAAAGCACTCAACCACAGGCCATCTCAGATAAGGGAAGGATGATCCATTTGTTCAATCAAGCCTTGCTGGAAGAAAAGAAAGAATCCACCATAACTCTAATAAAATGCATCTGTTACTTCATCTCAAATAATTAGTGAAGGAGACTTTTTTCTTGAGAGTGAGATAGTAAAGTGCCACTGTCTCACAAAAGGAGATATCACAGAGGCAAAAGTCAAGATTGTTACTATTTTTTGCTTTGGAGAAAAAGAAAGAAAGCGAAAGAAAGAAAGAAAGAAAGAAAGGGGAGGAAGAAAAGAGGAAGAAAGCGAAGAAAAAAGAAGAAAAGAGAAAAAGAAAAAAAGAAATAAGGAAAGAACAAAGAAAGAAAGAAAAGAAAGAAAAGAAAGAAGGAAGAAGAAAGAAGAAAAAAAAAGAAAGAAAGAGAAAGAAAAAAGAAAAGAAAGAGAAGAAAGAAAGAAAGAAAGAAAGAAAGAAAGAAAGAAAGAAAGAAAATCTTAGAAGATTCCTCAAATGATGTTTTAGCTCAGTATTTATTCCACTGTGGGAAATTACCAGTCATTTATCATCATTTACTCCCTTGCTTGCAGCGCCCTATTAACCTCGGTGTCAGGCCCTGCTATCTGTTCTTGGATAACAGTTGAGGACAATGAATGCCTCAGAACAACAAAGCATCACTCTTATTAAACTCCTACTTATTTCCTCAGATTTTCATTAGCCAGCATGATTGAAGTTGCACAGTATTGTTTCATGTTCAGTCCCTTTCTTTGCAAAGTTGTCTGTTTTGTTGAAATAAAACAAAACAATAAGAATCTGTGATTTGGAAATTGCCACAATGAGTTAGTTTCTTTGCTATTTAATATGGATTATTTATAAACATTGAGATGAACATCTGAAGTAAAAAAGGAAAACACAAAGCACTAAGGCCGACACTTTGGGAGCCTGTTCTGCAGGGGATCTGGAGAGAGAGAGCTCCTGTTCCTTACTGCAGCACTTCTGGTTGGTGCTGTTCCTCTCAGCCCAATGTATGTGTAGGCACTTCCAGCTTAGGTACAACCTTCCCATATAAAGCCCAGCAGTAAACAATCTTCTGATCAGCACTCTACTTCCGGTTCATGACCAACTGTTCCAACAATGGTGATCAGATGGCAGTTGTAAATGTCCCTGAGCAGTCCATAATGCAGGCATATTTGGTGGGTGGGAGGGAAGTGAGTGGATATAGGGGAGAAATACGGAGGAGTCCATTTATGTGGTGTGAAATGCAGGAGGAGTTATGCTTTAAGGATGGAATGGGATGGAGAAAACCACGAGGAGGATGAGGAGACAGAGCAAGAGGAAGAGTTGGAAAGAGGGATAGAGAAAGCAAAAGGAAGACAAAGGGCAGAGAGCAGAGAGAAAGTCTAGTAAATGAGAAGGGAAAACCAGAAACACTGAAAGCTAGATAGATTCTCTCCCAATGCTCATGCACAGCAGATCTGAGTTTCTACTTTAATTTCTGCTCATTATCTGTACTCACCCAATTCAAAAGCAAATTTCATTTTATGTGGCACTGGTTGCACATAGGGTGTTATACATACATCTGGTGCACACACATTTTGAAAATTTAGCTCCAAATGCACTTGAAACTTCCTTTCATAAAATTTACCAGTTTCATCCCTAAAACCTAGTGGAGATGCATTTGAAATGAGTCACTCTTGGTTAAGTGGTTAAATTTAAACATGGAGTTATGTACTCTACTCCCATCATTACAGAGGCTGGCAACAGTTTAAAGGACTGAGACAAATTAATCACTTTTGATATACAAGGCAATTGAACTGCATTTCCCTGCTGGACAACTGAGCTCAGATCACTGGATATTATTACTCTCCTCCTCCAGCCCCAGGCCTAATCACTAGAGCTGGACAGAAATTTTTCAACACAATGTTTTTCCATCTGAAAAAGATGATTCATAAAAAAGTGAAATATTTCACAGCAATGTTTCAATTTTGAAAAAAAAATGTCAAAAGACAAAAAGAAAAAAGTTAGATTTCCATTTTTTAGAATGGAATGGGGCATTTTTTGTTTCAAGATGACCTTTTGTACAAACATTTTGTACTACATATTTTTTTAAAATGTCAGAACCAGACATTTCAACTGACCCAAAACATTTTTGTTTTTGTTTTATTTTATTTCATGGGAAATCTCTTTTTTGTTTGTTTGGTTTTGCTTTGTTCCTTTTTGGAATGAAAAAAAATCAAAATCATGGAACTTTCCATGAAACAGAAAATCTGGTTCCCACCCAGATTTCCTAATCACTCTTCCTCACAATCCCCCAGTCCCTTGTTTTTATCCATTTGCAAGTATGGCATTTGTTGTGAGAATAAGGGCTAATTTCAGATCTGACCAGGCAGAACATATTGAATACAGACCCCCGGTTCATTCACTGTGCAGGTAAATTAGGCATGTGTAAATGTGCTTTATATCTAAAGTGCAGAGTTTAATTTTCTTTGAGTCATGACTCGGTCAAACAAAATTGGTTTTCAGCTGAACACTCAAAAGATACTTCCCATGGAAGGCCATTTCCTAGCCCAATTTGTGCTTTCTACCCCCAGTGGTTTTAGTGCCACATTATTAACAAAATAGTGCAAGGATTTTACTTATAATGAGAAATATTGTTTCTAACTTCTCCATTATCCTTATATTTAATAATGGATTTATATTTTAGAGGGGAAAAAATCTTTTTTGGTCAGAACCAATCTTGGAAAATTTCAATAAAGATATGGGTTACTGGATATAGGGCTACAACAGAAATGTCTTTGCAAATTTAACTATATCAGTCTTTGTCATAGGAACACAATATAGTGGAATACAAGTGGAAATTTTTTAGACAGATTCCATACACATAGCCAGAGAAAGCCCTATTTTTAAACAGGGATTATCCATGACCAATGTGAGGAGCTGGTGTCATTATGCTCTAGGGCATCACCAGTAGGAAACAGAGTGGGAGCATACATTGCGTCCTTACAAAGGTTGTTGAGCTCTTGTTCCTGTCTGTGCTCCCCCACAACCCCCAAAGTAGAGCTGATTGAAATTTGGGAACTGAGGGGAGGTGATCCCCTCCAGAAAATGTTGATGAAAATTAAAAACTGTTTTCCACAAAAATATTCCACTGAAAATTTTGACTTTTTGTTGAAAAATTGACAGTTTTTCCTTTTCAGTCGGAAAAGGTTTAGATAAAAACTCAAATTTTAAACATGGAAACCAGAAACTTGTGGCAACACTTTTTGTGTGGTTGAAAACCCAGATTTTCAGTTGGAATTTCTTTGACTGGTCCTATCCGAAAGGAATTCTAATTGAGACAGTTTTTGTAATATGACTCTCTTCACTCCAGTGTGACCTGTGACTTAAAGCTGCCTCCTTCCCAATACAGTACTACTTTACAATACAAACTCTGTATCTTACCTGATAACATGATGAATTTGGGGGATGAGAAACTGAATCCTGAAATTTTGCTCCCCATCTTGGGAAAGTATGTTATTAAACATTTATTAGAAAATAGCATATTGTTTATTCTCTGCACTCAGTTACCCTACATGTAGGAATTTTGTAATTTCCAAATCAGATACCTTGAAGTTATTTATGGCCACCTTTAGGTTTGAAAAATAAACTATTTTTAGTAATTTGAGTGAAAAAAGTTACTGACATATGTTTTAACTGAATACAAAATAACGTTCCCCACACACATATTCTGGTAACTATAATATGGCTAACATTTTTGTAAACCTAACTTTGTAATGATGATAATTAGCTATGAAATGTGAATATACATGGGGGAAATATCAGGTTTTTTCCCCAAAAAATCTGAAAGTGGAAAATGATATTGGAAGATTATAGAAAGTGCAAGACTGTGATGAAACATTTTTCCTGATTTTATTATCTCTTCTCCCAAGAAATATGCCTCCACAAAGAAAAAAAAACTCTCACACATACCCAGTTTGACAAGTATGCACTTCTATAGCCTATCTAAATTAAAGAAATAAAATCTGCCTCCTCTAGCTTCAGTCTTCCTTATGATATAGGTCTACTGAGTGCTGAGTCTCATTTCTTATGGGGTCAACTCAAACCTCATAAAGGAGGTAGTGGAAATGGGTACCTAATAATAAATAAATATATAATAATTGCATGTAAATAACTCCTTTCATGTGAGAAACTTAACATATATTATAAACACTAATCAAACCATGCAACACCTATTATACATTCATTTTACACATGGCTAAACTAATTTGCTCTTGGCCACATAGCAAATCAGGGTCAAGTATAAAACCGAAGAGTCCCGATTCCCATTCCATCAGAACAAACAACCGCCTCCATCATAATGCATCAGCTAAAAAAACAAACAGTCAATCATTTACATTATCTCCTCACAAATAGAGCGTCCGTTTTAGCACAAATCAGAATACATTGCTCCATGACTGTACTTCAAAAGAAGGAAATAAAGCACAACTGGGAAAGATTGTTTATTTAATGTTTTGCAGCATGTTCATGGTATGTAACACTCAGTCAGTAATACAGTTTACTGGACTATTGGCTTTATGGACAAACTTTTGAGGGTGAAAACTGATTTACAGTTTGTCTAATACTAAAAAAAATATTATATTTCTCTATTATATTTCTCGCTATAGAGAGTCTGAGGTACATACTGTCTCATTTCAATACATAGAGAATTAGATACTATTTTGCCCACTGTGATGACAGTATACCACTACATTAAGTCCCTTTTTAATACATATTGTATATCCTTAAGACATAGCTGAAAATACAGCAAATTACAAAAAACAGGAAGAACTATGCAAAATATTACAAGAATCATATATTTTCTGGCCCTTGCCCATCATCCTATAAAACACTGAAGCTATCATGTATTGACCAATGTGTCACTTGTGACAGTGTTGAGCAAGAAAAGTAACATAAAAAGACATTTCTTGAACTCTTTCTGACATGCAGGTTTTGGAATTAAATTAAATGTGGCTACAAAGATATTAGAATCATAGGATTGCCTGTAGTGGAGAAAGAGATTTCCTTCTGTTTTTCTTGAATGGTGCACATTTGGTACTATTTAGATGGCATTCTGGCTGTGTAATAATTTAATCAATCATGTTTTATAGGAGGAAAAAAGATTTTGCATCTTTACACTACATAGTTGACAGCATCAAGTGCCTCATAAAGAATCCACAGTATTAATATTCTGCAACTGCGCTACGGAGAGATGCCATGTAGGGTTCTATTCACCAGGCACCCAAACCTGCCAAAGAGTAACAGCGTGATGCAGTCTTGATACAGATTCAACTTTTCAACAAGCTGCAAATGATCAGTTTAACCAAAGGTTAGAGCAGGGTTTTGCTAAAACTGATTTGATTCTAGTCCAGTTTATTTGAAATGCTGGCAAAGAAACCTGTGGCAGTAAATGGCAAACTGGTCAGTTCCAAGAAATTCTGAACCTCCCTTTACTACATGAAATTTGCTGTTTGTGTGATTTTTATGCTCCTCAGAACCTTTATATTATCAACAAAGTAAACCAGATAGAGCTGTGGCCAAAATGCCTGCATTCTCTGTTTTCACAGCATTTTATGTGGAATGTCCTGGTTTATGTCCATTTGGAAGCCAGTGGTGAAATCTGAATGAATAGTGACTGGAGTTCTCTGCACAACATAATCGTACCTTAATTCCACCCGTTTCCAGTCACACTTTGCTATCATTTACGGTATTCTCTCTTCTTAATGGAACATCTGGTAAAGGAACCAGTCCAAAAACCCCTACCCCATATTGTTTTAAGGACTGGCCTTAACAGATGTGGCTTCTGGTACATTGTTAAGCACATTGTTATCTACACAATGTCTGTAACAGCCTGATGCGGGGATCCATGCCCACTGCTGAGCCCAGGTCACTTATTTGGCAGGCCACAAAGCTGCCATTGTACAGTCAAGCCAGCTTTTTATTCTTTTTTGTACAGAACACAAATATTGCTAAAGCCAAAACCTATTTGTAACAGTTAAAGCAGCCTTTGAAATCAATTAGAGGCATAAGCTATGCAAGGAATTGCATTCCAAGGTATCTCCATGCTCCTCCATTTTAATGCGCAGCATGACTACAAATCTCATATCTCATAAAAACTGACTCCTGGGAGGGCAAATGAGGGTAGTACATCTTTGCAGCCATAATTCATCTTTGGAATTGTACAGAAGTCACAAAACAATGGAGGGGAGGAGGGAGGCGGCAGAAACCCACTAGATATTTCTTTCATTTCGAGCCCGGCTCATATATTATATACAGATAAAGATAGCGACACATATTTAGGTACCAATCCTTCAAAAACTTCCATGCATGAGTAACTTTATGCACATGAGTAGCCCTGTGCTCCAACAGCAAGGAAATTCGATAGGACTATTCATGTGCATAAGTGTTTGCAGGACCAGGGCATTATAGCATAGTATGTCAAATTGGATATAACTTCGTGCTTTCCGCCTCATTCTAGTTCTGGAAAAATAGAGGATTTAATTGAATTAAATTAGAAAGTGAATAATATAATAACAAACCTCTGTATAATATCATCAAAAACATCCCATTTTTAAACTCCAAAGGTCTGGCAGAGATTTACAATTTCATCAAAGGCATATTTGAGCACTTAATCTCCAGCAAATTTGCCTGGGTCAGTGAAGATGAAAACTCCAAAAGACCACTGGGAAAGTTTATCAGCTTTGCTATGTCCTGATGGAGTTCTCAGAAGTCTGTGACAGTTTCTAAGTTTGAAACATCTACGGGTTGTGACAGGGTCAGGCCAGATGGCTACAAGAGAATGGTCGAAGGTAGATACATTAGTTCCAGGTTAAGCAGGTTCTTTTTCCCTGGGTAAGATAACAGGGACTATTCCAGAACACTCAGGAACTTTCTAGAACTAATTAAGGCAGGCAGGCTAATTAGGACACCTGTAGCCAATTGGGAAGCTACTAGAATTAATTAAGGCTAATCAGGACACCGGGTTTAAAAAGGCTGTCACTCCAATTAGTGAGGGGTGTGTGTGTAAGGAGCTGGGAGTGAGAGGATGTGCTGCTGGAGGACTGAGGAGTACAAGTGTTAACAGACATCAGGAGGAAGGCTCTGTGGTAAGGACAAAGAAAGTGTTGGGAGGAGGCCAAGGGGAAGTAGCCCAGGGAATTGTAGCTGTCGTGCAGCTGTTCCAGGAGGCACTCTAGACAGTGGCAGTCCACAGGGCCCTGGCTGGAACCTGGGGTAGAGGGTGGGCCCAGGTTCCCCCCAAACCTCCCAACTCCTGACCCAACACAGGAGCTTTCACCAGAGGGGAAGGTCTCTGAGCTGGTTCCCGACCCACATGGTGGATCAGCAGAAACTGTGGGGATTGTTCTTACTCTTTTTTTCCCCATGCTGGCCAGTGATGAGGTTATCTGAGTGAATGGCAGAGTTGAGCCATGAAAGTGGCCAAGCTGAGGGCTACTGTGAATCTCTGAGGTGAGCAAAATCTGCCAATAAGTGCAGGACCCACCAAGGTAGAGGAGGAACTTTGTCACAGAGTTTAGGAAACCAGTTGGATAGAAGGAGCTTAAAATTTTGGTAGGAGCCATACTAGCAGCCCCTGGCTAAAGAGTGCACTTTATGAGCTCTGAACAGCAAAAACTCTGAAGTTCTAGTTCAAGTATCAGCAGCACATTCCAGCAGAAGAGCACAGCTGGATGGCTTCCGCTGATCCCTGTGTCTGCTAGAGTGAGGAGGCCTGCTGTTCCTGCTTCCATTCTGTCTTGAGGCTTAATTGTGCAGCTACACTAGGAAAACTAATACCCGTATTAAAGCAGCAGCCAGCAAGAGCTTAGATGTGCCAGTTCTAAGCCACTGCTGGAGACTAGAGTCAGGAATTTGACTAGATTTCCTGAGGATGATTAAGATATGTGATCCCTGTTTACAAGAATATCACTGTTGCTTAGAGCTCGTACAGATAGCAGTTGCTGTAATATGTGTGCTAATTTTTCAACTGCTGACAAGGTCTAAGGCACAGCCCTACATTATGGGGAGTGAAGAATTATACCATCCCCAGGGGAGCACCTGGATACAATTTAAATAAAAACAAAGCTAATAAGGTATAGCAGAATGCTTCTGAGAGCTTCCTGGCATTAGGGAGAGCGTGGCTGCCACTACACTTCTCTGTGGAGTGCAGGATACTCCCCCTCATGTGCTGGTTTCTCTCTGTGAGAGGGGGAGAACAGGCTTGGCCCTCCTTATTGCCTGCTCCCTTTCGGGCACTGTGGAGGGAGCAGTATCTGTCTCTGAGCACAGGTACTACCAATACATCTGTCCTGTATATGGGCAACACAATGGAAGAGAGAGGTCCTAGCACCTTTCATTCCATCCGTTCCCATATTAGTCTTATGCAAGGCACAATCTGAGCCCAAGGATGTGAAATGTATCCCAGCTGCTCTTGTTTTACAGACACACACCTGGTTCTTTTCTTCATCTTATGTCTATAATGTACAGATTAAATTTTCATTTTTTTTCTGAAAGATCCTTTTTCATGAAAGTTATTATTTAAAAATAATAGCACTGTACATACAAGAAGAGTTAAAAACAACACATTAGAAATTTTAGATTTCTTTAAAAAATACTAAGGAAATCCTCAGAGACAAGGTTATAAGCAAAACACTGATTTAAAACATTAGTACCTTTTTTAACTATTAAAAAATGGAAAGTCAGGAAATTTAGAGTTAAAGAACCAGACATTTAGGGTAAAATCCTGGCATTCACTGAATTCAATGGCAAAACTCCCAAGTCCAGGATTTCACCTTTAAAGTCAGGAAATTAGAACATTACAGATGAAAAACCTTGAATTTCAGAAAGTTTGGAAAAGTTCAGTAGAATTTTTAATACCTTCTTTAAACTCTACCCCTTTACCACCATTCCCCATCTAACTTTTACCTCTGGCCAACAAAGCCCCTATAAACAGAGTTCTATGAACTACAACCCTTAGTCAATTTCGGACAGGAAAAACCTCCCCACCTATTGTGGTAAGGATCAGAGCCTGAATAGCTTATATCCCCCCACATGAAGGACCACACTAGAACCTGTCTAACATTCTAATATGTGTTGGATACCCCTTGTCCCCTGAGACCCAGGATCCTCTTGGTGCCAATTGCCAGAGAACACAGGGGTTTATAGTGCTACAGGGTTCCCCTGGGTCTGGTCTGTACATAATAGTTCATCCAAAAGTGTCACATACGGTCTCCACTGAAAGTCTGTGTCACACTAGTAATCATAATCATTGCTAAATGCATATACTGATAATATGTAAGGAGTTATGTATCTACACTGAAAATTATCATCTTATGGTCTGTGAGTTGGGTGATAAACAAGTTTCTTTCAGGCAGGAGATGCTTATCTACCTGTCTGGCTATATGTAAATTGAGTAGTGTATATTTCACAATGATCACCTATTTACAGTGTGAGCAAAATGCTAATCAAGGGATTGTGAAGGGGAGACTCTCAACAAGAAAAAAAACAAGCAGCAGTGGGTACCCTGTTTACAAGTGAAGACAATGCATAGTTGAAACAATACCTGGGGGTACAAAGATACCGCCAGGTATCCTTCATCTAGGGGACAACCTGACAGCTGACTTCTCCTCTGAACTGAGGATCACAGAAAGTCTGGCTGTTTAATTCTGGGAGTGAAACTTTGGGTGAGCTATTCTTTGAGACAGGAAAATGTCTTGTTAGACTCTTTTTGTAATTTTAGACTCTAGAAAGCATGTCATATTTTATTTTGTATTCAGCCATTTGTTTCCATCAATTCTACTTTTTTCTTGAATTTCTGTTCTTTGTTACATAAACATTTACTTGTTTTCACTATAAACAAATCTAAGTGCTGTGAGTTGAGCTGGAGATAAAACCAGCAAACTCCAGTATTCAGGGGTAGCAGATATGTGAATTCTGGAAGTATCCAGTGGAACAAGGGCTGGAACACTCCAGGAGGATGGAGCTATCACTAACCAGCAGAGGAATAGTGGAGCCTGTGTAGGCTGAGAGGGGAGTGTTTGTGTTGTTGGTGGGCTGGTCTACTCAGGGGGATGACCCCTAGAAGTCACAGATAAGGCTTCCTCACACTAGAGGCAGCTGGTAGCGAGGTACCTCACAACCCCAAGTACCCCCGAAAAGTGTCACATCCCTAATTCATTCTCCCAAGATTAGTCAGATTCCACATTCCAGATATAGACCAAGAATCATCTTTGTCCCTTTTCATCCTAAACATATGGGCCACAGATTTACAATAGCTCGTGTAACCTGGCAAGGCAGGCTTGAATCCCTGTGCCTAATATAAGCTGGGAGGATTGATGCAGGTTAAACAATCATACAAAGATGGCCTTACTAGTATTCATTTGAACAACAGGATTTAGATTTCTTTCATATATTAACCACTGGGGTATTCCAGCAGCAAGAGAAGAATAGAAGAGGTCCAGATGCAAGAAAAGAAAATTGTTGTTGTTGTTGTTGTTAAGTGTCTATTTTCAATGTCCGTATAACAGACAACATGGAGCAAACAGTGACCAAAACTAACATCTTCTGTCCATAGTAAAAAAAGAAGCAAACATTCTGCAAGCATAAAGGCATCAAACAGAAGGCATAATGAATTATTATAACAATATCAAAGAAAATATTAGTGATGCTATGGAAATTATTTACAATTTCTAATAAAGGATTTTCCACTAAAGTAGAATGTGGTGTTTAATTTTCTTCAGGTCCCCTTTGTTGGATGAAAATCACGGTGGTAACCATTCCTCCTAGGCACTCTTAAATCTTTCAGGGCACTTTTAAATAACTACAAGAGGTGACAAAGGCAGGACCAAAGCAAACTCTGCCAAACCCTCAACAGCAGAGGGCCCCTTCATCATCAGGGGACACCAGTAATAGTCTGATGTACACTGCTCATGTCCCAGTGTCACATGAGGGGGAGCATGAGGAGCTATAAGCTGCCTCAGAGCTCATATGGAATAGAAGAGAGGAAGGTTGCATGCTGAATTTTGGAAGTTGTAGCTAGCTTTGCAGCAGGTGTCACATTTGCTTTAACCAGCAGTGGGGCTTGTTTTTGCATTCTGATACACTGGTTTTATGCTGGAGTAGCTCCATTCACTTCAATGGAACTACACAGGTGTATTACCAGTGTAACAGAGTGGAGAATCAGGTCCCCCCTGTGTACAGTAAAACTGGCTGAGTTAGTTTAGAGGCTTTGATTGCTGTCTGGAAAGGATAGAGGACGCATATCTAAGCCACTATGTTAATTTGCATAAGTGTGATGTATGTCTAGAGGAAAACAATTTAACAGTCAAGCTTCCTGAGGGAGAAGTATTTACTCAGCTGCAGAAAGAGGATTGTTTCACTGAACTTCAAAAAATGATGGGTGATATTTTAAAGACACAATATACCGGGATAATTTAATTAACTCTGAGTTCTGATCAAACAGAAGAGTGACCGGAACCAAAATTATTTGAAATATTTTCCCTCACTAAAAACGGAATTGAAGACACCTTTTTTTCCCTTCAAATTTGAATCAAAGCTGTGACGAGGCTTCAAATGCCTGCGTTTTCAGTGATCGGTCAAAACCAGAACTCCAGATCCAAACTGGGGAATTTTAGCTATCTGAATTTTACTGTAAAGTTGCATAAGTAAGGCATTTTAGTGAGCAAAATTTTGGAGAACAGAAATAAGATCAGCTATTTCAATTATTGTCAGGTATATGCAATATAAGCAAAATATATCTCCATGTAGAGTGGTTAATGTGAGGAACAGAAATGGGCTGAATGGTACCTTAGAATTTGAGATGCTTTCCAATTCTAAACACAGTGGGCCAGATTCTTCTATCACAACAGTGTCACATCAATATAACTGCATTTACTTCAAAGGAATAACTCCTGATTAACCCTCTCAAAACTGGACTCAGGCCCATAATGTTGCTGTAAAGTATCCACCAAAACATACATTATTCTTTTCATATCATTCTACTTTTTTTTTTCCTGAACTAGTGGCTTACTTCTATCTTAAATAAGTATTCCCTAAATTGCCACTCTTAAAAGTGGTACTTACACAGATATTGTTTGAGCAGTACTTTCAGCCCTAGGAAGTATAGGACTTAGGCCACATCTGCACTGACCATGATTGTGTCCAAAACATGTGATAACTTTGCTGCTTCTTGTCTATGTAGCCAGAAAAAATGTTATAATTAATCATATTTTAGCCTAGGTATTTACCAGGATTAAAACATATCCTTAACTTGGATAGAATGGGGTGACCACAACCATATTTCACAATAATGTGTAAAAACAATTATTTTTTTAATGTAAACCTTAGTGGCAATTCTTTCCATGAATGACATTGATTTCACTGTTGTTCATTGTTGATTTCACTAGCGAGTTCAGTGTAAAAACTGACACCCGTCTACAAACAGTCCATAATCCTCCCTTGCCCTACATAGTGTATTGGAACAGTATTTGTGCAGATTCTTGTGAATTTGGATATTCAAATATCTATCAATCTTTATGGAATACCCAAGGTACCAAATAAAAGCAAATAGCATTTATATATTTATGCATGTGTATATATATTTAAATACAATAAAATTTTAAGGCATAATTTAGGGTGTCTTGGGGGCTTCCTGCTGTGCTCTGCGCTGCAGAGACTCAATTTTGATCCACCGTCTTGGTTTATCATTCTTCAGGCCCACCAAAGCTGGAAGGAAGACCCTTGCTGTTGTTTACAGCATTTTCCTCTAAGAACTAAGTTGTGTTACTGCTGGCTCCTAAGAAACAGCAGACTTCTGCTTCTGGGAAAATGGTAGCTGCAACATGGGTCTCTGAGACAAGGGGTACAAATTATGAATGAGCTACGAAAGGAACACACAGGACCTCTGGTGAAAAAACAGGCTAGATAAATATTTGGGAGATTATTCCTATAATAAACAAATCAAACTAGTAAGTGGGAAAGATTTGAAAGGAGCATTCTCTGGTCCTTTTTTTTTCTAAGAAGCATAAACATGTAATCTTTGGACAAAAAAAAGTTCACAGACAGAAGTTGTTCTCTTCTGTCATTTTGACTAACACTTTGATAATCTCACAAAGTAGAAGGGAAAAACAAACAAACAATACATGCCTCCTTTACATTCTACCCCAGTTCATTCAAGATCAGAGATTTAAAAAGTAATGATTAGCTGGAGAGTCAAGAAAATACCCTTGATCATTCATAAAACGAAGTGTGATATAGAACACCTCCAAATTACCATTACCACTATTTACTAAAACTGGGATTAAAAAATACCTTCTCTTTTAGCTTGATGGATTCTAATTGGCTTCATTCACCTCTTAGAAAATGAGTCTTTTCAATTTACCCTTTCTTGAGCAAATCCAAAATGACTTACTCACTTCTTAATTCAAGCAAAATTCCCACTGAGTCAGGACTCAGAAGTAATACTGCACTGTGAATTTAGGCAAGTTTTATCTTTAACATTTTTATCCTATATTTGAATTTGACTGACCTTATTCATTCCATCTTGTTCTCTCTCATTTCATCCTCTTCATCCTTCCCCGTTCCTATTTATTTAATTCTATATGTACAGCCAAAGTTAAATGTAAGTCACAATGGGTGTTTTGGGGTGGGAGAGTGGAAAGTTCTCCTGACTGATTTATAGACAAAAATGGAAGAGCATAAATAATACAATGGATTTATATAGCCCTTTTAGTCATGAATCGTATACACATTGTACAGATGTCTAAACTAAGAACTAACTGAATTCAGTTAACTGCAGCCTGGAGGAAGTGAATGTAACCGTCTTGGGCTAAATTCACAGTCATCGAGGTGGTGGTAAATTAAATGCTTGGTGTAAACTGGTCAGAAAATGGGCCTAAGTGGAAAACCTGTGAAGCTAGCACTGATTTGGCATTCTGTAGATGTGCAGAATGAATGCTTATATGGGGAGAGGGCCAAAAAAGGTGGTAGTAGAAAAAGCAACTCACTGGAAGGTGCTATCCTCCTTGTCATTTACAAGCATTGCACCACCCCCAAAATTCCAGGGCCAAATTCTAGGCTGGTGTAAGTATAATCCATGTCTGCTTGGTATGGTACTCTGTTCCTCTCTAGTGGCAGCTAAACCAGCTAGAGATTGATGAGTCTGCTACAGCCTTGTCTAACATACATTTGCCTTTTAACTCAGGCAGTAGAGGCTCACATGTTAAGCTCCAAAAGACCCAGGTTTGATCCCGGCCAATGATGACCAGGGTCTGTCGGCATTGCATAAGCATCTACAACTGTTGACTTCAATGCACATTGCAGCTGCTTATGCCAGGACTGAATACTGCCCCCCAAACACAGTATTTTGCACACCTAATAACTAGCAAATAAATGCCATCTGTGCTACTTTGCCATTTGCACACTTTCAGACCAATGCACACCTGATGTGTAATATACAGCATAATTTGTTGACACTGCTTGTTTTGACATAGAGAGCTTAAATAACTTGCTGAGGTTGTACAATGAGCCACTGGCTGTGCCAAGAATGAGAGTGGTTATTCATAACCCCCTGCTGTCATCACTAGACCGTCCTCCATTCTCTGTAAAATGTAGTCAGGAGTCCTTGGAACTAAAAAAAGAATTTGTCCTTGCAGTATGAAAGGATAGGCTTGATGTGGGTTCAGCAATATTGGCAGAACAGGCCTTAACATTTTGGGCAGGCGTGCACAAAAATTGTTTTAGCTACTGACCACACTAATGCAATCATTTTTTTCTCCATCCTTATTTTCCCACTATGCAGAAGAACATTTCAAATAATTTATGGAGAGTTAGCAAGATCTTTTTCTGGGAAAGACCAAAAACTTAGCTAACTAATTTGTGTGTGTGTGTGTGTGTGTGTGTGTGTGTGTTTGTTTGTGTGTGTGTGTTCTTTAGATCTACCCTCAGCCTGTTGCAAAAGTGGGACCTTGCTTCCTGTTCTTTTCAACTCTGTAAATTATTTTGCATCAGTGCACATCAACCTACATTTTCAAAGCAACCTTCAAAAGGAAAAGGTCTAGAACTCCACTTCTTAAATTTTTTAATGAACATTGAGATTCTCATTTACAATGCTAGGTCCACTACATTCGGATTCTCTGACCCTTGTGGCACAAAGACTGGTTCTGTTATATTGGTGCAAAATATCAGGGCCTTATTCTTATTTCACTTGCTCCAGTTTTATACTAGCACAACTCTATTAACTTAATGGAGATTTCTCTTGATTTGCATTGGCGTGACTGAGAGCAGACTCAGATTCCCTAATTGCAGTTTCAGGATTGTCAACTACCATTTCTCTGAATACCTTAATAGATTTCCCAGAAAAGGGGAAAGCACTGTGTTAGTCCATCTTTGGTTTTAATTTAAATCCTTCCTGCTGACACTATTTTCTTCTACCTATGGCTTTAAATAATAAAAATCAGTAAGGATGAGAGCTCAGTTGTAACAAATCTTAGGCACTAACACAAAATTAGTTAGCACATATGGATTGTATGTACCAGTGCAAAACAGTACTTTGCGACTTTGCAATAAAATGGCTTTTGAAAAATGTTGGTATATTTAAATCACAACAGTTATGGACAAAGATCAGTTCAGCTAACAGCACTACTGTACTGTAACATGGATGTCTTCCATTTATGAGCAACTTTCAGACTCCAGGCTTCCTACTCTTGGAAGTTAGAGGGAGCACTCTCCACTTCTGGGGGCAAAGGAACAACTCTGTTGAATTTGATACTTCCAGCTGGGTCTGAACAAGCAGCAGCTTCACTGACAGTAGCCTTTAAAGAAGCAGATTGCCTGCTTTCCCTAACAATGTATAGCGTACCAGAGGAAGAGAAGAAAAAAAAAAGAGTGACCAGGAATGGTAGAGTGGGTGAATACTGAGGGGAAGGGGAGAATGTCACAAAGCCACATTTCAATGCCTCTTGAATCTTCATCTATTAACCAAGTCGAGTGATAGAGAAAGACGAAAATGTAGCAATGTTAAAGAATGCCAAATCTAAAAATTAATTTCAAATGAATTTTACTGGTATTCCATTTGGAAATTGTACACAAATACTTTGCCTCTGAAATTTGTGATTAAATTAGGGTAGGGAAGTCATGAGTATACTAATCTTAGAAGATATTTCTATGGTCAGGTGACTCCACAATTGCCACAGAAGAGTTTTTTACTCCTTTCCTTGGAAGCATTTCTACTGACGATTGTCAGATGTAAGATCCTGAATTAGATAGACTACTGCTCAGATCCAATTCCTATGCTCCTACTCCATGTTTCTCACAGAGTTCAATGTTCCCTACTTCTCCCACATGGGCTCCCAATAAATTATGCAGTCATTTCAGACTTATTGCACTGGTGGGATAAATTATTAAGCAGATTACTTTTAAAAATAAGGCATATCATGGACATTTTGTGTGTGCACTTGTACCTTTGATTGAACTCATGGGGAAATAATGTGCATTTTTGATAACTACATGAAAAAAGAGCCATGCAGTGTCACATCTGACATGATAGAAGATACGGACAAGTGCCTATTTCTTACTGTGAGTAGCCTGGTTTGGGATTGAAGCATGAAAATGCCCATTCCAAAAACTGTGACTCTCCCCCAGAAAAAAATGATCAATTAGATCAAATATTGAAACTTTGGATAACTAAGAGCTGCATTTTAAAGCACAGTTTCCCTGCAAATAATCCCCACATGGAATTTTGTGTAACTGTACTAATTTTTTTCAAGAAACTGAGCCTGCAAAATAGATTTGTTCCATTTTAAATGGATTTACAGCACAGTCTGGAGGTCACTTTTTATTTATATTTGTAAAGAAACTACTTCATCATAGTCTTTTCCTCGTAAAGGGAAAAAAGATTTATTGTGAAGCCGTAGACAAAGCAAGTGCATCATAAAGGAGCATGATAGAATAGCCCTAATAGCAATTATGATATAGAGAACATATTTCATTCCTCCTCTTTTCTCATAGCATTTAAAGCCTCTCCCCCTCCCCCGACTTGAGGAAAGAGAAACAGTATAGGTTCTCTCTTAACAGCAGAGCCACAAGGAGGGAATTAAAAAAGAGGTCAGCAGGCTTGGTTGTACTGACAGAGAAGTAAACAGAAATGAGAGACCTGTTTCCACTGTGTGCAGGCCTGGCCTCCGGGCTCCTGACATCAATACTTCAATCTGTTCCCATCTAGCAAGATTGTTCTACACTGTCCTCTTCTCCCCAACTCCCCCAACTCCGGCTTCACAGTAGAGCAACACATTGGTTCAATCTGCTGAGTAATGAATGGTGGGGAAGAATGGTACATGACAAAGAAGTGAAGGGAATGGGAAGACAGGTGTTGCTCATAATCTTTCGACCTGTCCAAGCCCAAATGTGAGATGCGGCATGTGACAAAGACTCAAATGGACGCCAATAAAAGTATTCATGCAAGAAATTTAAACATGGAGAATTCATTGCTTTATAGTGAACACCTCTTTCTATAACTTCAGCTTTATACGAGGCATAAATAATTTTCAACAATAAAAGTGAGGGGATATGAAATTTATCCCCTTTGGTATCTTTGGTACTAAAATGAATGATGCCCCTGAAAATGATAGACAGCAGAGTCCTATGGTGGTGCTTACATTCTGTCATTCCTAGTCCCACTCCAAGATCATATCTGTCTGAAAGGGCTCATCAACCCTATTCTCTGTCCTTCCAGTTTCCCTCCCCCACAAGTGTCTCAGACTCATTTTTCTCCTCAACTCCTGTTCTATAAATGCTATATTACCTGCACCATCTTCCACAGAGGAAACTAGAGCCCACCGTACTGTGATGATGCTGGATCATATTTTCCAGCCACACTTGCTCTCTTATACCATATTCTAGATTATGAAGCACCTGAGCTTTGTATAAGTGGTAGTCAAGACTCACCAAAATAACAGATTCCATTTTTTCCCTGTTTTTCCCTCCTTGATGTGGCAGCTCAGGAACTGTGGTTGGGTAATGGTCATCAGTGACACCAGGACTGCTTGGACAATTTAGGAAATTCAAAGCAGCAATCTTCAGAGAATGAGCAGGGTGTTAAATTTGTACAGTAATAGATTCTTATTGATCACAAGGTAAAAAATCCTCAGTAAAAACCCTTAAATTACCTTTTCTCATACAGTAGCTCTCTAAACATGATATCACGAGTTTAGATGGTTGCACGCAGAGGAGCTTTTCTAGCTAGCTATCAGAGAAATTCCCACATCCATCAAAGTCAGTAAGGGATGAATCACACAGGTGTCTAAACACATCCTAAGTGTCTGAATACTCCCACTGAAGGGAAAGAGACTACTCAGATGACTAATTGCTGAATCAGGTGTGTGTGTGTGTGTGTATGTATATATATATATATAGATATATATATATATATATATACCACACACACACACACACACACACACACGCCTAGAAATTAGAGAGGGAAAAGATCTGTTAAATCATCTTGGCCATTCTCTTCCAATGTAGGGATATTCCCAATAGGATGTTTTTCAGAACGTTTGTCCAGTCTTGTTTATATGTCCTAGAGCTCAGTCCTGCTGCCACCAAATTCAATAGAAAACTCCCATCAAATTTAATGGAAGCAGGATCAGGTTCTCAACTTTTTTTTTTATGGGACTATTCTGCAGTGTAACTGTTATTTTTTTTTTAAAATTCCTCTTGAAAGTCAGCATAAATGTTCTTTTCTTAATTTTGCCCATTACTCCTAGACATACTCCTTTTGTAAAATTGATAACTCCTCTCTGTTCCTGCTTACACCTTTCAAATATTTATAGATAGTAAGGATTGATCTGACTGTTTGTATTAGTAGTAGTATTAAATAAATTTCATTTCCTGGAACACTAAAAAACTATTCTGGGAAGTGTTTTTCTAGGGGACTACTGTATTTCCTGGGTAGGTAAAGTAATTCTGCCTTTAGCCTCAAGCCTTATAAACACATGCCACTTGAGGCACAGTAATAGAAAGGTTCACTGCCATTATGACTTATTGCTTAATTAAATTCATATTTGAGAGCCTGATTATATGGCACCTCCTTATTTGGTCTGATGCTACCTCCCACCCAAAGGCCATATTTGTATCTAATTTTACATTTTCCTTGTAATTAAAGATCCAGAGTCCAGAATGCGTATGTGATAAAATGGTTTGCATGGCTGCTCTGAGAATTAAAACACACTCCAGCAGTATTTTGTTAATGTTTACAAGATGAAAATGGCACTCTTGGGCAGTCGCTCTCGTGAGCTACATAATATACACCTTTATT
This sequence comes from Dermochelys coriacea, assembly GCF_009764565.3. NCBI lineage: Eukaryota > Metazoa > Chordata > Testudines > Dermochelyidae > Dermochelys > Dermochelys coriacea. The sequence continues at coordinate 106,062,298 of NC_050068.2, forward strand.
TCTTTCACTCTTTCTTGCATGAGAGGCATTTCTAATATATCAGCTGAGATACAACATAAAACTCAACTAATACACTGGATTTTTAAAGGATGGGTTTCCTAACAGTGCAAGTGACATTCAGCTAATAATAATCAAACTAATTAGCACTTGTATAGTGCTCTGCATCTTGGAAGATCATACAAATGTTAACTAATTAATTCTCACTACATCCCTGTGTGGTAGGGAAGTAATTATTCTGAGCCCCATTTAACTCCAGGGGAAGCTGAAACAGGGAGGTTTAAGTGCTGTTGAACTCTGAACATTTGCACTGTAAAAATGGCATCAAGGGGTTCTATGTTTGTCTTCTCTCAGTAGTTCTTGTATCAAATGTGCTCAGTTTACAAGTAATATGATTTTTCTTCAACTGCCAGGCTTGCAAACAGCCTGGGCTCTGACAATCAAATTGAATCCTTTCCTCCTCTTGATGATTCCAGTTTATGAAATAACTCAACTGAAAATCTCTTTCCTTATACTAGATCGAGGCTACATAACATTTCACTCAGCAATTCTGGTTCCCAGCTCTGCTCAGTGTTCTATGTTATGTCTCTTGCAGCTATTGTATATTCCAGTCATAAAAATATTGTGTCATTATTACTTATAGTAGAATAGTGACCATTGTGCTAGGCACTAGATATACCCATCTGCTGACCTGAAGAGCTTACAATCTAAATAGGTAAGAAAAAGAGTGGGAGTGGAAATATAGGCATCAGGAGACCTGCCCAATGTCATGCAATAGGTCAGTGGAAGAAGAACCCAGATTTCATGAGGCTGTGCCCTATCAACTGGATCATACTGCCTCTGGTATAGCGTCATAATAAATATGGCTGAATAAATGAAATATTCTAGTCATCAATGGAGCATGGACAGGGGAGTCAATATTTACACACACTTTCTCTCCCTCACTCTCATATGTTTCGGAACTGAGAAGGCTGGAATGTTCCAGCTGGAATGAAAATGATCATAACGGATAAAAGGACAGAAAAACCCAGACGGATATAATATTTGTATTGTGGCCTTAGGTCCTCAGAATGTCAGTGAATACAAGTAAGTCTCTAGTGTCAGCCTTTAATTTGGTTCAGAATATAACATGTAAACAATCCACTTAATGAAGCATCAGAATGTATAAAACAAAAACTGACTTTGAACTGTTGGTATATCAAGAGAGTTTCTGTAATTAAACATTTATCATCATTGCCAGGACTTCAGTTGTCAACTACAATTCTGCATAAATTCCTCTCATTAACACAGAATTAATCAAGCTAATCCAAATTTATAGACTGTGATAGCAGGGGCCACCAAATGATATAATCCAATAGAAACTTCTTACAAATAAACAATTGAATCAAAATAATCCCTCACAATATGACAAACGAGGAGACTATTCCTGTAAGAAATATGTAATCTGAAACACTTAGGGCTACAACCTCAGCTCCTTTAAGTCTACTTTGTACCACTTTGGCAGCTATTTTAAAAGCACATTTGAGAAAAGCTGTTGTGTAGGAGATTCATCCATTAGCACAGAGCCATTTCCACACTGTTCCCTGACAGCTAGTGATGTAGGGGGAGTGTCTAAGGAAAAGGGGGTATGGCCAGAGCACATCTGTGTTCCAGCTATCTTAGGATCTGTTGCAGTTTGCAGCAGCCCCGAGAGTGCTCTGAGTTGCTCCTTCGTACTGGAATGATAGCCAGTGTTACAGATAGTGGCTAACTACACCTCTGACCCCTCCTGGTCTCGTTGAGATCACCTCCACTCCCCCCCACAACAGTTCTCAGGCCTCAAGCTGTCACCTCTCTCTCTCTTGGTGTGGAATCATACAGTTTCTCCCACTCTTAAACTGTCCCTGGACTGCAGTCTGCCATGCTTACCTCAGCAGGCCTGGGTTGGATTCTGTACCTGCAGTTCATTTCCCTCCAGGAGCTATGATAGCCTTCTTAAAGCAATGTTTTATTTATTTAGAACAAAACCGTTTCAGAGAAAACAGATCTTAAAATAATAAAGTGGCTATACACATGTCTAGCTTACCAGGTGTTTATTCATCTTCCACATGAGGTTCCTGAGAGGTCTATGCTTCCTATAGGTCCCCCAAGACCTTAGGGTCCAGGTGCATGATCTTTTCACATAACTCGCAAACCAGTTCACTCCCCCTGCTTCAGGGAGAATGTTCTTTAAAATCAGTTGATCACCCATCTTTCATCACCCAGCATTTCAGAAATAAAGTCATTGTTTAACTGTTTGTGGCCTTTTGATCAGTTAGTTCTCAAGGTTGCCAAAACAGCTGTGTCACTTTGGGCTGGAGCTTGGAAGAAGGCCATTATCCTGGAATTGCCCCATAAGTGTTTGTTTGGGGGTTGCTTACCTACGGTCATTATGTTGCTTTCCTATTTGTTATTCCCACAGTACACACTGATTTAAGGCAATAAAGGCATATAATTAATTTCACTACCTCAAATATAAGTTATACCACCTATCTCAATAATTAGACTACATACAATGTTAATAACTGAAACTGAATCTATTTTTTTAGATTATTAAATAGCACCTCCTGTCTGCCACAGCCAGCTATCCCACAGCAAACAGACCCAGAGCATACTCTTTTTATCAAACAGCGAATCCTGATGATCTAGCTTACACTGGCCAAACCCCCCCCCAAAATTTGTCCTGCATTATTGTCATATCCCATATAAATGGAGGAAGCAAAACTGCTTAGTCTTTAGGAAACCTAATTTTAAGGGGAAAATTACTGAAATTCTGTAATACATGAAAAACTAGCTGAAGAGGATTGGGACAAATTTTAAAATGACTAAATAATGTCTGGTATAAAGAGTAGCTTCAGGATAAGCAAAGTGATTCAAAAGAAAAGTTAAAAAAATATATGGTAACATCACACTGTGGAGAATGTCTCACCATAAGATGCACTTCTAATACGTTCCGAGTAGAACAGGTAAATACAGAACATTAGTCCACCACCGAATGGAAAGCAAGACAGAGAACAATTGTAAAACAGTTACAGAAAGGGCAGAAATGTTAAATAATTATTTTTTTCTATCTTTACATAAATAAGGAGGAAACTAGAGAACTGATTAAGACAGAATCATAGTAAAATGAGAGCAGAGAACTCCTAGTAAGGGAAAGTTATTTAAAGTTCATACATACTGTTTAATAATGGGCTCTAAATTAACAGGAAATGTTCAGAAAGAACGTGGAATCATCCCAGCTCATAGGATGTTTGTTCAATGTGCTTCAATAATTAACAAGGGAAATTGGATGTTTGGATACATTTTTTAAAATGTAGAAAATATTAATAACTTTGTAATGATGTTACACCTACGCAGTTTCTTTAGTATTTTACATTAAGATGACTGATTTCAAAGTAGGCACATTTAGCTAAAAAGTCTAACACAGAATTATACAATAAGAATTTTAATTTGACATAATTAATGTAGAGAGCAATATGACGTTATTTCTCTTTCATAACTGTCTTTGTTTTATGCAAATTAGTAGTACTTGTTCCACTTCTATATTTTAACCAATAGGTGGCACTAACAATTTCTATGAGAGTTGTATACTTTTAACAAGTTTTTGGTTGAAAGTTAAATTCCAGATGACCAGTATCCAAATAGAACAATTCAGTATAGCAAACAGTTATATATCAGGTTTCAGAGTAGCAGCCGTGTTAATCTGTATTCGCAAAAAGAAAAGGAGTACTTGTGGCACCTTAGAGACTAACAAATTTATTTGAGCATAAGCTTTCGTGAGCTACAGCTCACTTCCACTGATTGCATCCAATGAAGTGAGCTGTAGCTCACGAAAGCTTATGCTCAAATAAATTTGTTAGTCTCTAAGGTGCCACAAGTACTCCTTTTTTTTTAGTTACATATCAAACATCTGAGCACTAGGGGCATGCTAGAAAATTTTGCAGAACCGAAGAACAGCTCAAATAAAAAGCATAAATTTGATCAGAGACTGTCAATGTGGATTTACAGAAATGAGGGCTTAAGCAACTAATTTGCTGGTATTCATTCAAATTAATATTCCCATGGATAATATATTCTGTGGACATTATGGGTGGGATCCATGAAGGATCTTAGGCATTGTAATGCTGAGATCATGGCATGTAACTTTTAGGCTCCTAGAAAATCCAAGAAAAACACTGTGATCCACAAAAGCAAGTTAGGCACCTAGGCTCCCTGTCCAATGAATGGTGAGAGACAGACACCTAAAAATTTGATCCACAAAAGCCAGCACTCTAGCCAATGGGAAATGCCAATGACAGGAGTGTGTGCTAAACCCCGTCCCTCTCTTAGAGATAGGTTCCTCAGTCCAGACTAAAGGGAGTCACCTACCTCTCCTTAAAAATCCATAAATGGACACCTATCACCTCGAAGGCTTAGGCATCTAAAGCATTGCTTGAGGAGACTGAGCTAGGAACCTGCCTTGCTCAACACAAAATGGCTGAAAGAGGCATTGTTGCCCATCTTGTAAAACTTTTAGCCCAGTGGGATGTGGGAGAGGGGGAGAAAGGATTGAGAGAGGGGTCTCCTACTTCTTATGTGAGTGTTCGAACCACAGAGCTATGGGATATTCTGATGTGGTTCTACCTCAGTCTCCTCTGTTGAAGCTATCTACTGTGTATAAGTAATGAAAGAGTAGTTGGAGCAGAAGGACTAGATCTTGGGGCTCCAAGCTCCCAGGTGCCTGAGAGTCATTCCCACTCTCTCTGGCCCAATTACTATTTAAGTATTTATCCACAGTGGAACAGTCATTGAACCGTGAATACCAGTAGTTTAGATGGATGCTTACAGACAGGCAGCAGTACATATGCCCAGAAGCAGAAATATAGTCACCTAGGGAACTTTTACTCTGAAAAACTTAGGTGCCGAGTGCCTTTAGGCATCTATAGATTTGGGTGGAGTTTTGTGGATAGCAGAGGAGCCAAAACTGGGATCTAGGCAACTAAAATAGAGACTCTGCAGTGAAGATCAAAACAAAGAGTAATAGTATAGATTACAAGTAAAGAAGATGAAGAAATTTTTGTGGTTTAAAGTGTTTTAAAATAAGTAACATATAACTGTAGTCATTTCTTTAGCTGGAAAGGTTTTAGTGGAAGTAAACTACCTAAAGGGATAGTTTGAGGACTGTCCTCGTTTACAGATTGGGTAAATAATTTGGATGTGAATATTAAACATATTGGCCAGGATTTCCAAGAATGCCCTACATAAGATGCATTAATGGGACTTGATTTTCAGGGAGTAGAAGCTCATCACTTTCTGAAAATGAGGCCTTAGTAAGATGTCTCAAGTAGGTCTCAAAAACTGAGGCACCCAAATTCACTAGTCAACCTTTAATAACATTGGCCAATATGTTAAAATTTGCTGATGATGTCTGAGAACAACAAAAAAAACCACATTGAAACAGAATGGTCATGCAATACTCAGACAGATAAGGAATGCAAAGGTTAGTCCAGAAAAAAAAATGTTTAAAGTATAACATTGATTTGGGTGATGTCTGTAAACAGTAAACAGCAGAAAGGAAATTGAGGATCCCCAACAGAAGGATAAAACACTAATCAGAATGAGATATCATTAATATAAACCACAATAGCTAGACCTCATCTATAATGGTGCCTTGAACAGGCTACTGTAATGTGATCACAATAAAAATGGATACGCCTGTAACTTTTTTTAAAAATTGTTTTCAGAGTATATACAGCCAAATTAATTCCTGATGTATTTCCACTGAAATCAATGGAGAAACTGCGAGATTAAGCCTTTTCTCCAAATATAGAGTCCTGGATGCAAAGTCATTCTATGAATGACAGAACCACATTTTCACAGGAAGATTATTATTTCTTGGAGAGTTTTCAGCATAGGACAACCAAATTTATTACAAACTTTCAGAAATTAAGAAATTTTCTTACAGAAAATAGATATCACAGATTATTATGAAGGAATTGAATAAAATATATTTTTTTCAAATATCAGGAGACTACCTACAAATACAGATTAAATCACAAATAATAAAATAAAATATATAATGTTTCTGACAGACAACACCACAGTTTGAGAGAGAGAAAGAGGAGAGAGAATGAGAATGTTAATGGTAACAATGATTGTTTGTCCAACTTTCTTTGTATTTTGTCTCCCCCCCTCTCTTTTAAATAAATATTTTAAGACAGATTCCTAGTGGAATAAATGTAGCCATGCTGATTTATATCAGCTAATAAAATAGCTTTTACTGCTCTTTTGAATAAAAACCTAGACATTATAACAGTGCCATCCTTTGCGATAACACTTATCAGCCTTTAGCAAAACTAAAAATTAATTCATAGATGCTAATGAGAGTGTATTGGGAAGAGTATCAAAGACTCAAGACTAGACTAGATATAGCAATGAAAATGGAAAAAAACCCCTATGTAACATTCAATGCTATGGAAAGAGTTCTTCAAAATATTGAGACCAATATCTTGGCAGTCTAGAAAAAGAGAAAAACATGAGACAGATGTGCTGATTTCTGTTAACTCCACCATGTTTTACGAGATGTCTCTGTGTGAAAAATAAGGGAACTTACATTCACCAATACCCAGTTATTTGTTGAATGTTTTAAATATATCTTTCTAACAGGAAGCTAAGAGTCAAATGCATCTAATCATATCTCAGAGAATGATGAACAAGGCACTATTGACAGTATTTTCTATTATATTGTTTTATATTAATTAAAATATGAATAAGTATTAATTAACTGAAAGTCCTTTTTTCTGTGAAAGGAGTTTGCATACAAAGGAGTGCTCTTTCTTGTCAACTTTTCTAACATTATCCATTAACCTACTACCAGACAGAGGAAAAGCTTTGAGAATAACTTTTTCCCAAAAAAGTTGAGAAGGTAAATTCTGGAACAAATTGAGACTTAATTATGGCTCAATATAATGAAGTGAACTGCAGTAAGAGAAGAATGGTGAACTATACTGCAGTGAGAAACAGGAAAGTTCTTTTTGACAACACAGACCACTAAGACTGAGAACTGCTAGTGCAGTAATTTGGGAAGAGAGGTATTAAATAGCTTTGGAGACTAAAGGGAGCTTCCCCTGGACTTGAGGGATAATAAATAATTAAACTTCAAAATATGGATAAGAGGTTGTTTGCAGATTCCTGACAAAAGATGCAAACCTTATTCTTTTCTGTATAGGTTCTTACACTGCACATATCAATGCAATATCTGAGTGCCTTCTAGTAATACAGTAAGCAACATAGCTACTTTCTGCCCTGTGCTTGGACTTTCATCCTCTCCCAAGAGAGAAAAGTGAGAAGACTCCTGCAGGAAGATGACAAGACTTAAAACAAGGTTGATCACTATCACAAACTCTAGAAGAAGAGGACATCTTTCAGCTCCACTAACCTCACATCCATATCTGCTAGAGAATACTACCTTAGTACCCAAAAAGAGTACACACATGACCGCCTTGCACCTAAAGCAGGGGGCACATTATCCAGGCTTTCCATCTAGGCTTTAAAGGTGCAAGCCCTGGCATTTGAAACCCCTTTCTCCATACAGCAGGCAGGCCAAACTTCCACCTCACTCAGGGTTATAGTTAGCGAGGGAATTTGTGTTACGCTGTTTGAGCCTTAACATCTCTTTTCCTTCCAATCATGTGCACGTGATTGGATGATGGCAAAGCGGATGCCCTGTCTCATTTGCAGTTCAACAGAGTGCGGGGCCTGCACAAGGTGCTAGCGATTAACTCATGCGCTAGTGACTAGATGCTGCTGGTGCTAGGTAGCAGTGGCATAGGAGGATCCAGGATCCTGGTCACCTATATGGCCCGTCAGGAAGGGACAGGTGTTGTGGTACATGGCATTAGCAGCCTAGCTGCGGGAGTCCTTGACAATCCTTGCATTGTGCAAAGGGCAACCAAGTTCATTTGGGAGAAGGGGGGTTCAGTTATCAAACTTGGGGGGGTAACATGTTTTTGAGCTGCTATACAAAAGGCCATTGGAAGATGTCTGGGACCCTAACTAGGTGTGCAGGGGAGGCAGCCAAGCTAATTGCGGATGTCCAGTGCAGGTACTCAACAGGGAAGGCATCCAGTAATCAGTTAAACAGCCCAGTAAAGGACTTTAAAAGGGGGTGCTGGTTAAAGGAACAGAATGGTATGGGGTTTGGGGTCCCTATGGTTCTAACAGCAGGGAGCCAACTCCTCTTTCTTATAGCCCACCTTATCCCTCCTACAAGCGGGGTGGATGGTAAAGTCCTGGCAATCGATTTGCTGGAGGGACTTGGAGATAAAAGAGGGGGAGCTGATGGAAGCCCCCCTCCCCCTGGGTAATTACAGAATAAGCAGGGGTTACCTGGACTGTACACTTATCTGCTGGGTAATAATAAAGTTATGGCCTGAGTAAATTCATATTAAATGTCTCCTGTCCTTCTTTCAGTATAGCTAAACAATTCAGAGACTAGAAATTGACCTTTTTTGGCACTCATCTCTTACCTATAAACAGACAAACATCTGAAGTACTTGCCTATCTGAAGCTTTTTTCCTACAAGTTTCCATAATTTGATTTCTACTGGTGAGAGTAGCTTGCCAGCATAAACTGAGGTTAACATTAAGATACTTTTAATAGCTAGAGATAGTTATTGTTTAACTTAAACTAAGGTTCACAAATTTTCTGATATATAATTGTGTCCTTTAGTGCCTTCTGCCAAGAATATTGACAACTGATCATTTATGCTGTGCTTGAATTTTAGTGGAACTGTTTATTTCTTGTATTAAAACCTATGAAAAAGTGACAAGACTTTCTATTTTGGAATACAGAGGTTTGGGTTGGATTTGAACCACTGAATAGTAATGATGGGTTATATTTGCTTTTACTCTTGAGCTGGTAGCGGAGGTGGATTAAAATTTCATGGGGCCTTGGACCAGAGCAAGTGGGGGGCCCCTCCCCACCCATTCCATCTGTGGCCCTGCCCAAGGCCCCTCCCTACTTTGCCCCTCCCCACATGGTCCCGCCCTGTTCCACCCAGAGTCCCACCCAATTCTGCCCCCTCCAGGCCCTGCAACCCATTCGTTCCCTTCTGCCCCCCAAGACCAGAAGAACTGGAGCTGAGTCCCTCTCACAGAGAACAAGTGATGGAACTAAATTTATATTGAACGAGAGCAGGACCAGTTTTAGGAATTATGTTAGAAGAAACAGACTGAGTCTGCAACTGTTGAACAGAAATCACATTTTGTTCTATGCACTATAAAATATATTTCTATTTGGTGTACTGTATGCAAATATCTATCTAGCTATCTATATATCAGACTATCTATTTCCCTATGTCACTTGTATCTATCTTCTGTGTGAATGTTAAAATTGCAGCTAACTAGTTTAGCTGGAATGCTCCTATGTAAATGGATCATGTGCCCATTGAAATCAGTGACAATATCAGTTGATTTCAATAGGAGTAAGATTGGGCCATTGGCTCTATAATTATTAATTATTTGCATTACTATAGCTCACACAGGTCATAACTGAGATTGAGGTCACACTGTTCCAATGTACAAGCTGAAGTCAGAGACTGTCTCTATCCCAGAGTTTAAAATCTAAATAGTTCCATTAGAAATGGGTTAAGGGGAAATAGAAGAGTTATGGAATTTGCTCAAGATCATATAGCAGTGCCAGAGCTGAGAAGAGAAGCCAGTTCTCCTGGCTCCCAATCTAATGTCCTAGGCTTTACTACTACTCCAAACTCTTTATGCTACATTTGGAGTTTTTCAAACTATGTGTTTCTGCTCTCACCTCCCAGCTTTTTCTTGTGCTGTATCAACCCTCAGTTGTTCATGCTGAGATCAGTCCTTGATTCCTGGAGGATACAGAGTTTCTGTTACTGAACAACTGAGAAAAATGCAGCTTTCTATTTATTTTTGCTGCAGTTACCATAGCTTTTCTTGGGAGATAGGGGAAAGTGTTAGGGGGATTGGTCCTTCTCTTATAAAATACTAAAGAATGACTCTATGCCTTGTGAAAGGTGTATTTCATGATTTAATGACATACTTTGAATTGTTTTTCACAAATAAAAAAAATGGCAGTTTCCAGCTAAAGAAGATATAGGTAAAGAAGACTGTCAGGGCATGCAGTGGAAGAGCACAAGATTTCAATCAAAGATAGCCTGCCTCACCTCCCCACAACTCCCTTAAACTGAACTTTGTTGTAAAATTTTAACAGCTCGTATAAAAACTGCTTCTATATTCATTCAAATTAGAGAAGGGTATATGATACAACATTTTTTCTAAATATTGATTTCATATACCCACACACACTGGGGCCACTAGAATACAGCATTTAAATCTGGATCTCTCTCTCTGGTTCAAGTGGATAGAAATTATGGGCTGTCATAGTGGAAAGGAGGTGTTTGGGGTTGAGCAGGGGAACTAATAGAGTATTAATGAGGGTCAAATGGATGGTATTTCTCTGCTTTCTGCACTTTGTATTTGTGGGCCGTGCAGCTAAAAACCTTCACTCTAAATTTTGGATGTGGGAATATAAACCGTTTTCATGCTAATTTCACTGCTGACAGAAGAACTATACTACTGAAATTTGTTCTGAAATGAGAAGTTTATTAGCATTCAAAACTATGTGGGCTGGCAAACCCACATAGGTCAAACTTGAAGAAAATGTTTTCATGGCTCTTTAAGGTTCAAAATGCCTGAGTTTCACACAGTTTTAGAAATCTCCCCACACACATAACTCACCTCGTTTCAGAATGTGTTACCAATTCAGTATTAGGACTGGTTACAAAATGTCTGTCTGAACTATTGGATGAAAAATGGAGACTAACTAGACTAACTAGAGATTTTCATGAAAAGTGCTTTCTGTGGAAAATTTAGAGTTTTTGTCAAAAAAAAGTCAGGTTTTGACAAAACCATTTCGTTGTGTTAATTAGAATTTTACATGGAAAGAAAACTATTTTCTAACCAAAACTCAGGCCATGTTTTAATATTTATAATTGTAAGTTTGTTAGCGATATACAGAAGGGACTTTCTGTGTGCTGTGTATATTGTCATTACACAGAAAAATAATAATATACAATGCACCCTAACAAAGTCATAGGGTGCATGGACAAATCCACACTGTGCAACTTTTAAATATAAATATCCCATGTCCTCAGCTGGTGTAAACTGGCATAGGTCTCATGGTGCTACACTGATTTACATCATATGAGGATGTGCCAGCAATGTCCTTTCAAAATTAAGTTAAACACCAACTTCATTCCTCCTCCCCGAGACAAAATGAGCCCAGATTCAGTTAAATCTATATTGATTATGGTTTTGAATAAAAAAATTTTGCAATGTGCATAGTTTCATATGGTTAGGTTCATTTTTTTTAAACTCAATAAATGTTCATGACGTACTTGCCATCATAAAATAGATTGTTAAACACTTGATATTCCAGGCTTCTATTTATTGACCTTCTATCCTTTTTAACAATTGTGGAAATACTGTTTCTGGATGTCTTTATTTTTAGTAAGGTAATATTCTCTACAATTATAAATAAATCCCTGGTACAACAGCATCATGGAAGTGCTTGAGTCTTGTTCTGATCAAAAACCTTGTGCAGATAATTAAATCAAAATGCAGGAATTTTGTTGAAATGTTCTGCAGTTATTGACAATTTCCCTGACTTTAACTGACTATTTTATAATTATAAATGGTCTATGCCACAGGCCACTCTGTCATTTTCTACTGGCTGCTAATAAATGAAAGCACTGGCGTTCTCTTGCTTCCTTCTTTATAGGCTGTTGAAGCTCCCATGCTGGTGTCTCAGAGACAAGAAGACTGGAAAGTTAACCCAAGCATAATGATACACGTATAAAACCCTCCAGGTTAAAAAAAAATTGTGACGAGTTACAGCTGCTAATGTGCAACTCCAATCAATACAATGAGTAAAAAACATAATAAAACCATCAGTAAAGCTTACCTGCTCTCACATGCCTTAACATGTTTACTAGAATTGGGCAAAATTTTTTGGACAATTAATTTTGCTGAAAAATTCAGATTTTTGCATTTAACAAAATCACTTTGAATTTACCAAGTTATTTCAGGCAACCCACTCCCCACCAAAAATTAGCCAACCCCCAAAACATTTCATTTTAGTATTTTTGAAACATTTCCATTTTTTCTATGTAAAATAACTTGGGGTTTTAATTTTAATTTTATTTTATTTTAAAAAGTTAAAAATCTCAATACTCAAATGAAATATGGAGTGAAATGATTAATTGGACCTGTAACTAATGTTTTATTTATTTATTTTTTGTTTCAGTGAACCAAAAAAAAAATCAGTTATCCACACAGTTCTAATACTTCGGCACTGTATCAAAAAAATCATGTTAAAAACATTGATAAAATGTTCTAAGGCCTTGCAGTCACACTCAAGTGCTGAAAAATAATTCTAGCCACAGCTAGATTATGATGTATTCTCTATAGACATATGTGCATTGTGAAGTGTATAATGTGTTATTTGACCATAAAAAAATAAGGTCAAGTTAAGGTTGTGCTGTGATCATGATTTAGAGGGAATGGGCCATTACTATTTGTATTATTTCTTCATATTAAAATAATTCTCAACAAAAGCATTGTTACTTCCCTGGCAGAGATACAGCACCTTTACCTCAGGAGTTAGACATTTTTTTTCCTGAGTGAATGTGGAAAATATATTACATTCTTGATTGCACTCCTACTTTTTCAGAGGTGCTTTTTGACAGTGGCCTTTTGCATTTGCCGGTTTTACATATAAATAGCCAAACTTTAATGTATTTGGAATCTTGACATCAGTCCTGATAAATGATGTATATTTGATTCAGCACAACATTGCATCCATCTCCAAGTAGCATCAAGGGATAGAAACAAAGTTTCTATTTGCTTTGAGTCAGTATGGTTCCATCATATCAATAGCAAAACTCCTTTCCAAGTGACCAGGATTTACCCCTTTGAAAGTAGATCAGGACCAAATTTTGTCTCATGAAAACATGAACAGTCACCAAAAAGCATGTCAGGAAAAAGATGAAACAACAAAAAGCTTCTGAAATACTATGGGTGCCCGATGTACCAATTCATTACCAGGTTTTTATTTTTGAAAAAATACTTTCTAAAATTTCTAGTTACAAGTTGCTAGACACAATCACTCAATATAAAAGCATATCTACACTGAAATAGTTCAGGTAAGTCCCGTACAAACAAATGAAGACCCTGACGCAATATCGATTGCATCCCTCATAATTAGACAGATTGAATACTAAAATTATGATCACATTTAATACCTGTGAGCTCCCAGAACTCAGATGGAGTGCACAATGTATACTCCCCTTTTTGAAGTACAGAAAACTCCCCTGAGTGGACTACTTTCTCTTTTTCTTCTTTACGATGCCCTCCCCCTGCTCAGTCTGGAGGAGTACTGAGTGACCAATCCTTGTACTCCCTTGAGTGCAGGAATGGCTATTTCTTCTAGCCTTATTCAGGTCTCCATCCCCACAACTGTGCTCCTGTGCAAGGAGAAGATGAAGTTGGCCATAAATTCTGAACTAGTGACCTTTAATTGGGTAGGGGAAAAAAAAAGGCTTTTCTCCCTCACAGTTAGTAGTCAATGTTGCTGTTTTCTAAAAGCTCTAGATGATAGAAATAAGAAACACATGAGAGATGAGATGGCAAATGGTGGTAAACAGAGTCATTCCTCTATAGGACACCAGTTCAGACAGGGCCCAGGGAAGTAACTGTTAAAGATGTGGAGCTAATCTGCAATAATTTATGAATGCTGAATCTTGACCAAGTATTATGGTGGTGTTTACCGTAGGCATACATCCAGTTAACTCCCTAAGTTTTTCAGGATACAGGATGGATACTGATAGTCACACCCCCTGGCAAACATGACAGTGGATAAGAGACAATACAGAGCCAGCCATTTTGAACTGCACTTCTGACACCCTGATGGGCTCCTGGAAGTTAAAAAAAATATGGATTGGATGAATGGACTATAAGGTGGATAGAAAGCTGGCTATGTCATCAGGCTCTTTGGGTAGTGATCAACAGCTCAATGTCTAGTTGGCAGCCGGTATCAAGTGGAATGCCCCAGGGGTCGATCCTGAGGCCGGATTTGTTCAACATATTCATTAATGATTAAGTACGATGGGATGGATTGCACCCTCAGCAAGTTCACAGATAAAGCTAAACTGGGGGGAGAGGTAGATATGCAGAGGGTAGGGATAGGGTCCAGAGTGACTTAGACAAGTTGGAGGATTGGACCAAAAGAAATCTGATGAGGTTCAACAAGGACAAGTGCAGAGTCCTGCACTTAGGACGGAAGAATCCCATGCACTGCTACAGGCTGAGGACCAACTGGTTAAGCAGCAGTTTTGCAGAAAAGGACCTGGGGATTACAGTGGATAAGAAGCTGGATACGAGTCAACAGTGTGCCGTTGTTGCCAAGAAGGCTAATAGCATATTGGGCTGCATTAGTAGGAGCATTGCCAGCAGATCGAGGGAAGTGATTATTCCCCTTTATTCATCACTGGTGAGGCCACATCTGGAGTAGTGTGTCCAGTTTTGGGCCCCCCACAACAGAAAGGATGTGGACAAATTAGAGATAGTCCATCAGAGAGTAACGAAAATGATCCAAGGGCTTGGGCACATGACTGAACGAAGAGAGGCTGAGGGAAGTGGACTTGCTTAGTCTGCAGAAGAGAAGAGTAAGGGGGGATTTTATAGCAGCCTTCAACTACCTGAAGGGGGGTTCCAAAGGGGACGGAGTTAGGCTGTTCTCAGTGGTGGCAGATGACAGAACAAGGAGCAATGGTCTCAAGTTCCAGTGGGGGAGGTCTAGGTTGGATATTAGGAAAACTATTTCACTAGGAGGATGGTGAAACACTGGAATGGGTTACTAGGGAGGTGGTGGAATCTCCATCCTTAGAGGTTTTTAAGGCCCAGCTTGACAAAGCCCTGGCCAGTATGATTTAGTTGGTGTTGGTCCTGCTTTGAGCAGGGGTTGGACTAGATGACTAGTCTAGTCATGTGAGGTCTATTCCAGCCCTAATCTTCTATGATTCTATGAACCAGTTTAACCAACCTCAGGAGACAAAGCAATTTGACTGGATTTAAGGATACAAACTAAAGGGGAGAAACAGAGGTTTTTGAGTTAAAGCAAACCCAGACTCCAGAGGATGGCGTGTCAGGGGTAAGACAGGCCTACCTAGGAGGACAATAGGTCAGACAGATACGCATATAGACTATTTATTGGGTTGAAAATCATTTCCTGTTATGTGTTCTGTGTTCCTACTGTTAAGATAAAACAATACTAGACACAGTTCCTGAAGGGAAGACTTGTGGGCACTGGCCCCAGTTGTACCTGTTGAGTAATCAGGGTTAGGACACATGGTACTGAGCCTGGGGACCTGGTCTGAGAATAGGAGTATTGAAGGATTTCATCTCAGGACTGGTAAAGGCAAGAGACTTTAATACCTCAGATAAATCAGAAATGGGTCAATGGTGCAGCTCTCTCGCTCTAACCATAACAGGAGTGAGTGACAGTGTTTACTAAAGCTTCTCGGTAATCTGTTTGAAATGACTTGGTAGCCTTTGTCCAGTTTCATATATACTGGTAACATATAAAAATGCAAATATATAAATACATAAATAAATAAAAATTGAGTGAGGTCTCCCCTCTTGCTGAGCCACCCCAGTATATCAGGAGAGATGCTGATGGCCAGGGAACCATGCAGGGGAATGGGAGCATAAGGCACCTGAACTACAATTCCCAGGAGGAAACATGGCAGCATTTCTGAATCAAAATGATTGGTGTTTAGCTGAAAAGTCATTTGTTGTCCTTTTTTTGAGGAAAAATTTAAAAAAAAAATCCATGGAAAGCAGCACTTTTGTAGAATGATTAATTGAGTCTGAAACCCAATTTTCCATTGCAACACAGATGATAGAAAAATTTTGAGCAGCCCTATTGGTATCCTAGGCAAGGAGGCCAGAGACTGAACTGGCAGTAAGGGGGCAACTCTTCTTTACCCTAGAGAAAGGCCTTTCTCTGATGCTCAATGAATGGGCAGTGAGGGATAAGCTTGCAGTATTGCAGACTGTGATGTGCAAGAGAGAGAAAGAGGACTTGATTCTCAAGCATGATTCACTTAGACATTTTAAAAATAAGTTCTAAAAGCACTGTGAGGTTTCACTATAGAACTTTATATGTGACATAAGTGTTAGCCAACACATATATGTTAGGTTAGTATATACCATATTATATGAATGTCAGACAGTTATAAGAGCTGACTTTTTCCCAGTGTTCTGTTCACTCATGCTAAGCTACCTCCAACAATACACAACAATAGTTCAACTCAGCATTGACATAAGCAGCATTTATCAAAAGCAAGATAGATTTGTTCTATGTCTTAGTACAAGCTAGGGGAGGTGCCTTCATGGGCCAGGTAGTACAATGCTAGGATCCAAAACAAAGATAAAGAAAGGAACAGAAATCAAGTTAAGGAACTAGGACAACTAATGGGTTGGGTTTTAGTAATGTGTAAAGAGTTTTGTAACTTGTAACATCATCCTATAAATAATCTTAGCAGAAATGTGTAATTTTGGAAGTACACCTTCTGTGTAAGGTGAATGTAATAATACAGTACAAGACAGGTTCTCAGAGACAGGTATGGCACTGAAGAGTTTTCCTGTACTATATTATTATTGGCTTATAGTAATAAACCTGACTGTTATTGGTTATTTGATCTTTTCACTATATTTCATACTGAACTAAAGTGTGGTCAAGCAATTGATTATAAAATTTATCAACATAAATTCCATTCAATTTTGTGCCCAGTATAATGAAAAAAAATCACTGATTATTTGAATGAATAATTTTTTTCAACACTGACAACTCCGTGGCTATCATCATCACACTCCAAGGACCCCCATAAATACTGATGTTGACATTTAAAATGTAAAATGAAATGCTGGGTTTTAAACAGTGCCATTTGCCTTTAAAGGTAAAAGATAATAACAAAATGTTTTTAAGTACATCAGAAGAAGGAAGCCTGTTAAACAACCAGTGGGGCCCCTGGACGATTGAGATACAAAAGGAGCACTTAAAGACAATAAAGTCATCGCAGAGAAACTAAATGAATTATTTGCTTCAGTCTTCACTGCTGAGGATGTTAGGGAGATTCCCAAACATGAGATGTCTTTTGTAGGTGACAAATCTGAGGAATTGTCACAGGTTGAAGTGTCACTCAAGGAGGTTTTGGAATTAATTGAGAAACTTAACAGTAACAAGTCACCGGTACCAGATGGCATTCACCCAAGAGTTCTGAAAGAACTCAAATGTTAAACTGCAGAGAACTATTAACTATGGTTTGTAACCTGTCCTTTAAATCAGCTACTGTACCCAATGACTGGGAGATAGCTAATGTAACTCCAATATTTAAGAAGGCTCTAGACGGGTAAGTCTAATGTCAGTACCAAGCAAATTAGTTGAAACAATAGTAAAGAATAAAATTGTCAGACATGTAGAAGAACATATATTGTTGAGCAAAAGTCAACATGGTTTCTGTAAAGGTTTCTGTCTTCCTAATCTATTAGAGTTCTTTGAGGGGGTCAACAAACATGTGGACAAGGGGGAATCCAGTGGACATAGTGTACTTAGATTTCCAGAAAGCCTTTGACAAGGTCCCTTACTAAAGGCTCATATGTAAATTAAGTTGTCATGGGATAAGAGGGAAGGATGGAAGGATCTTTCATGGACTGAGAACTGGTTAAAAGACAGGGAACAAAGGGTAGGAATAAATGGTACATTCTCAGAATGGAGATGGGTAACAAGTGGTGTTCCCCAAGGGTCAGTCCTAGGACCAATCTTATTCAACTTATTCATAAATGATCTGGAAAAAGGGGTAAACAGTGAGGTGACAAAGTTTGCAGATGATACTAAACTGCTCAAGATAGTTAAGACCAAAGCAGACTGTGAAGAACTTAAAAAAAGATCTCACAAAACTAAGTGATTAGGCAACAAAATGGCAAATTAAATTTAATGTGGATAAATGTAAAGTAATGCACATTGGAAAAAATAACCTCAACTATACATACAATATGATGGGGGCTAATTTAGCTACAACTAATCTGGAGAAAGATCTTGGAGTCATCATGGATAGTTCTCTGAAAACGTCCTTGCAGTGTGCAGCGGCAGTCAAAAAAGCCGATGTTAGGAATCATTAAAAAAGGGATAGAGAATAAGACGGAGAATATCTTATTGCCCTTATATAAATTCATGGTACACCCACATCTTGAATACTGTGTACAGATGTGGTCCCCTCATTTCAAAAAAATATATGACATTAGAAAAGTTTCCAAAAAGGGCAACTAAAATGATTAGGGTTTGGAACGGGTCTCATATGAGGAGAGATTAAAGAGGCTCGGACTTTTCAACTTGGAAAAAAGGAGACTAAGGGGGGATATGGTAGAGGTATATAAAATCATGAGTGGTGTGGAGAAAGTGAATAAGGAAAAGTTATTTACTTGTTCCCATAATGTCAGAACTAGGGGCTACCAAATGAAATTAACGGGTAGCAGGTTTAAAACAAATAAAAGGAAGTTCTTCTTCACTAAGTGCACAATCAACCTGTGGAACTCCTTGCCTGAGGAGGTTGTGAAGGCTAGTACTATAACAGGGTTTAAAAGAAAACTGATAAATTCATGGAGGTTAAGTCCATTAATGGCTTTTAGCCAGGATGGGTAAGGAATGGTGTCCCTAGCCTCTGTTTGTCAGAGGGTGGAGATGGATGGCAGGAGCGAGATCACTAGATCATTACCTGTTAGGTTTACTCCCTCTGGGGCACCTGGCATTGGTAGACAGGATACTGGGCTGGATGGACCTTTGGTTTGACCCAGTATGGCCGCTCTTATGTTCTTAAATAACGAAGACAACAACAGTAAATCGTTGTATCACAGGAGTATCAAAATCTGATGTGTTAATGTTTTAGATTAACAACAGGAAACAGCAGTCAGAAGTGCACATTTCAGAGACTGCAGTTTTTTTAATCTGTACACTGAATATTTGTTTCAGAAAAAATTTTTACTTCTTACAAATGGAATTGTTTATGGTGCAGTCAAGCTCTAAATTTCACCATCAGTAATATATTCATAAGCACTGTTTATACATTTCTGTAATAAAATCAAAGTGCTACTAGCTGATCTGGTAAACAATAGGAAATATCCTACTTTTGCTGATTGGATCCAATATCTAGTTACTACTATGAAGCATAGTGTGAAATCCTGGCTCCACTGAAGTCAACGAAAAACTCCTTACCATCTTCCAGTAAAGACAACAAGGCTGGGGGGAGAACAGGCTTCCAAGGTACTCTCTAGATACAATGGAAATGTGTCCCCAACCCCTTTAAAATAGTAAAGATAGACAAGTAGGCAAAAGTTTGTTGAAGGTTGAAGTGGATGGGATATGATGGGTTTTTAATCGAGCACCACAATATGTTTGGATTTGAATACCTTCTAGATGCTTTTTCCAAACCACAGTTTTACAAGACCTGATAATTAAGAGAGTCATATTAAAAATAATCACCTAAGTCTCCAGAACATACACATAACCCGTGGGGATGTCTACACAGCCCGCAACAGCGAGCATCCCAGCAGGGCTCGCTCAAGATATGTCTGCACAGCAAAAACAGACCTGCGGCAGCAAGTCTCAGAGACTCGGTCAACTGACAGGGCTTTTGGGGCACACACTATAGGACTAAAAAATAACAGTGCAGACATTCAGGCTTGGCCTGGAGCCTGGGATCTGAGACCCATCCCATGCACCAGGTTTCAGAGCCAGGGCTCCACCTTAGCCTGAACATCTACACTGCTATTTTTAACCATGAGCCCCACAAGCCCGAGTGAGTTGACTCTGCTCAGAGACTCTCTGCCTTGGACCTTTTTTTGCAGTGTTGTCATACCGACTGACTTAAGCTGGTGGTAGAACACTGTTGTGGGTATGTCTATACAGTCCATAGCAGTGAGCCTCCCTGCCCAGGTTGACAGACTCTGGCTAGTGGGGCTCACACTAGCACTCTAAAAATAGCTGTGCAGACAATGCTTTGAAGTTGCGGCTCAAGCTGGAGCTTGGGCTCTGAAGCCCAGAGCCTGAGTCAGCCGCAACTTGAAAGCACTGTCTACACAGCTATTTTTAGAATGGTAGCATGAGCCCCATTAGCCAGAGTCTGTCAACCTGGGCAGGGAGGCTCACTGCTATGGACTATTTAGACATACCCACAACAGTGTTCTAAGACCCAGTAAGCTCAAGAATTTTGAGAATTTTGAGAACTGAGAATTTTTCCTTGATTTTTTTTTAGATGGTCAGTCATTCAATATTACAGAATTGTTCCTCTGATCCCCATATCCTTATTCACCTGTAATTGTGATTTTAGATTTCTTCATAGAGCCTCTTTTGATTGATTTATTTCCACTTATCTGGGGAAAGAAAAAAAACAAAAAAACCCTATAGTAGCTGAAACTCACTGCAGTGAAATCTACTGAGAAAAGAACTGACCTGCTGCTGAACTCAGATAACAAGCAAGTTATGCCTCCGGCAGACAACATGCCCCTTTTTAAAAAGAAAGAAAGAAAAAAAGGAATAAATTTTGCACTGGTCACTCTTCCATCTTCCAGTTATGAAATAAACACTCCCAAACAGTTGAGATCCAGCCATAGATAATAGTTTTCAGGAGTCAAGAACAACAGACAATAAATTTAGACAATTGATTTATCATATTAGCTATCAATTGTAGGTTTCAGAGTAGCAGCTGTGTTCGTCTGTATTCGCAAAAAGAAAAGGAGTACTTGTGGCACCTAACAAATTTATTTGAGCATAAGCTTTCATAACCTACAGCTCACTTCATCAGATGCATTCAGTGAAAAATACAGTGGGGAGATTTATATACACACACAGAGAACATGAAACAATGGGTTTTATCATACACACTGTAAGGAGAGTGATCACTTAAGATGAGCTATTACCAGCAGGAAGCGGGGGGGGGGGGGGGGAAACGAAAACCTTTTGTGGTGATAATCAAGGTGGGCCATTTCCAGCAGTTGACAAGAACATCTGAGGAACAGTGGGGAGTTGGAGGGGGAATAACATGGGGAAATAGTTTTACTTTGTATAGTGACCCATCCACTCCCAGTCTCTATTCAAGCCTAACTTAATTGTATCCAGTTTGCAAATTAATTCCAATTCAGCAGTCTCTCGTTGGAGTCAGTTTTTGAAGTTTTTTGTAGTAATATTGTAGTAATACATTTATACAACCTACTGCACTGCTTTCTCTTCCTACCAAAGCAGCTTTGATATTATGATAAACCTACATTTTCTACGCTGTTGGATGGGTCCTAACAAGGACTTACAACTGGATTCAATGAGTGGCTGAAAAGAATAAAATGTCCAGCTAATGGCAATGTATTTTATGATAACCATATGAGAACTCACTAAAGGCACAATGAACAGAATCATACCTGCCTCTCTTATACATAGGTATGTATTGTCATATTGCTATGAAAATTAACTATTATACTTACAAATGCATACTCCAGTTGACTTTTTATGAGAAAGACACATCAACCATCCTGGAGCTCTGACTATACATGCCATGAAAAACAAGATGGTTTAAAAAACCAGAAGAAAAGAGATATGACCAAGGCACAAAGCTCAGATCTGATCAAAACTTTCACAAAGTTTTAGAGGACTTAGGATACAGGGTGTATATTCATATCTAGTCTTCACACAGGGTTAAGATGATGATATTTAAAGCTTGTCAATTACCTACCCACCTCCTCCTTATTTGAAATCCTTGATTATCAACCTTACTTTCTCTTATTAAAATGACATTTAGCTAATCAAAGTTTATGAAAATAGCTTTCCTCTGTCTTCTTCATACATCGTATATATCTTAAATTCCATTACTATGTGGTTTTGTTTGTTTTACATATTGCAGATGGGACTCTGAACCACTGAGAGTTTAAGGACCTGATCCAAAGCCCCTTGAAGGTAATAGAAAGATGCCCATTGACTTCAAAGAGCTTTGGATTAAGTCTTCAAATTGACTTTTGATCACACAGGAAACCTTAAGGAATGCAAAGAAGCAAACCCAGGAGTCCTCAGTACCAGTTCTGTGCTTTAGCTACAAGACTTTCCTCTTCCAGAGTCCTTTGACCATCCTTAATATTTGTGAAAAAATTGGTATCTATCATCCATGAACAAGAACTTTCTTTTTCAGCAATATATATGGAGAATTTCCCTGAGGTCACTGACACAAATATGGAGATACAGAAGATAGGATACTGAGGATTAAGCGTCTGTTTACTAAACCAGTATTGACAAACAGAAAATAACTGTATATTGTCCCGTCATTCAAAACACCCTTAACAATTGGATCTCATATTTTTACTTAAAATGGGTTTAATCTTTGGTGTATAATCTTCAGCTTTTTGATTTAGATATTGAATGTGAATTGAAAAAGGTATGTTAAAATTATCAGTGTGTTGCCATGGTTAAGTGCTGTGATGGTAGCAGATTTACGCTTGAAGACTAGTATTATAATGCTTGTGAATTGAATGTTGTCTCTACTTAAGACTACCTTGTTTTTGTGTTTGTATGTAGTGTGCTCACATGCCTAATAAACCTTAATTCTAAATTAAAGGTATTTTGTGTGGGAATTTTACATACACCCACCAACCTATATCTGTCTTACAGAAGATTACAGCTGCTGTTTAGCATTAGTGAACATATTTTTTCCTAAACAAAAAAGGGGCACATTCCCAAACAAAAAAGGTCCGTTTCTACCAACAGCATAATGCTGAAACCTCAGCACAAAGGTCTAAGGTGTGTCTGGTTGCTGTTCAGGTACCTAAGAGTGGGAAAATGGTGCACCAGCAAAGAAGTCAAAGTCTCCATGAGGCCGATGCAAAGCTGTCCCAATGCAAGTATACACTGTACTGTATAACAGGATAGCACAGCTCCCGTGCTTCCCTTTGCACTGAGAGATACATTGCTCATGTTTCAGCCATCAAGCCTCCCATACTTCTCATTAGGACAGTGAGCCTCTGCTCTGGCTCCAGCAGAGGGCTATAAATTAGGGACCCAATCAAGGTTAAAGACCTTTAGCATGTTTGGTTGCTGTAAAGACAGTTTCAGACATCAGTTGGATTAGGTGCCTGAGAAGAAACAGACAGAGAGGTCAGAGCATTACTACGAACGAATGAAACAGAGGTTATAGAAAATGCAGACTTTGCCAGGAAAATTCATTCAACATCATTTCAAGCTTCCTTCACAAATAATGTGCGTGTCCCACAGATTGGACTTGTTACTGAGAGTTATGGAGTGAGGCCACCTCCAATTTATTTATATTTAATTAAACAACCTACTACAGAGGTTAGCAAACAAAGGGGGTTCTATAGTAATGAGAAATGTATCATCTTAGTTACAATCTTGTCCTGCTATTTACACAATATACAGCACTTTTCCCCTACAAAACTACAGACCTCATGATTCAAGACAAACCAGCTAGGATTAGACTGGCAACTGTTTCAGGGGAGGATGTTGATTTACATCCAAAATATATGTATCTAGCTAGACATTTATGCCAAGCTCATCACCATCTGAGCATCTTTTAAAAGTTTTTCCCCGAGAGAAGCCAGGAGAAGGAGAAACGAGGTGCCAAAAGGTAAAGAAAATAGAACAAGATCATGCAAAGTATAAGCTCCACACCCAAAATCAAAAAGGATATTTAATATGTACCCTGAATATAAAGAAAAAAGGGAATAGCTTGTGCAATAAAAGACAAAGAATAATAAACAAACATAGA
Source organism: Dermochelys coriacea (assembly GCF_009764565.3). Classification (NCBI taxonomy): domain Eukaryota; kingdom Metazoa; phylum Chordata; order Testudines; family Dermochelyidae; genus Dermochelys; species Dermochelys coriacea. The sequence continues at coordinate 106,086,200 of NC_050068.2, forward strand.
TAATATGCAGTCCTGCATGCGTATTGAGGAAAGGAGTTAGATTACAGATGTAGAAGTACAAAACTGTTAAGCACAGACAGTGTGTTCAGTGTTGTAAAGGACCAGAAAAGGACGTGGTTCCTACCCTAAGTAGCTTACAAACCATAGATGACAAATCAAGCAAGGATGCACTGTGAAACCTAGAGTATTTTAATTTACTCTGCAATTTTTTTAAAGGTAGGGTTTTTTAACTAGTTTTACTGATGTGGTTGGTATTTGTGGATCTCAGAGAAGTGAATTCTGAGGAGGAATTTGAACAAAGGAAAATTGGGTGCCTAGCACACTGACATAGTCCTAAAATGTTAACTTGGACTAAATCTCTCTGATATCCCAAAGTCAAGATTAAAAAAGGGGGATCTATCTGAAAACCCTAATTTCCTAACTGAACCTGAGAGTAGAGGTGGGGAAAAAGTTGTGTGTGGGTTGTGAGAATAATAAAAAAACACCAAAATTTGATTTTTAAGATAACTTTCTGACTAGTTCAGTCTGAGCATCCCAAAGGAACTGCTCCAAAATATAACAGGAGAAATGTGCCCCTGGAGTTTATGAGAAACTGGCTCTGCTAACCTGCAAGAGACTACAGCTACTACACTGCAATGTCGATTAATATAGTTTCTAGTCCAGGTTCGGTAACCTTTGGCATGCGGCCCACCAGGGTAAGCCCCCTGGAGGGCCGGGCTACTTTGTTTATCTGCTGTGTCTGCAGGTTCAGCCAATCACAGCTCTCATTGGCCGCGGTTCACTGCTCCAGACCAGTGGGGGCTGCAGGAAGCAGTATGAGCCAAGAGATGTGCTGGCCACCACTTCCCGCAGCCCCCATTGGCCTGGAGCAGCAAACCGCGGCCAGTGGGAGCTGCGATCATCTGAACCTGCAGATGCAGCAGGTAAACAAACCGGTCTGGCCTGCCAGGGGGCTTACCGTGGCGGGCTGCGTGCCAAGGGTTGCCAATCCCTGTTATTCTAGCACAGCTTGTCTTAGCCACAGCTAAATGCTATGAAATATAAATGCATCTCTTTGCTTTTAACTTTCTTTTTACTTATACAAATAGCACTTTATTTAACTATACCAATTTACTGTTGATTGCTAACCCTGAAAAACAAGTACTGACGGTCCACATTTGAAAATCTCTACCTAGACCTAAAAGAGATATTCTACAATTTTTTTCAAGGAAGTTCCATGGCCTGTGTTATACATGAGGTCAGACTACATGTTCACAATGGTCCCTTCTGGCCATGTAATCTTGAGTCTGGAGAAAGAAAAAATGTGTAGATTACCCATTTCAGTAGTGCCCAAGATCAAAAGAGCAAGCATTGTCCTAATGTAATATATCAGCGGTTCTCAAACTGGAATCCGTGGACCCCAAGGGATCCACGAGGGTACTCCAGGTGGTCCATGAGTCATGTCTGGGGCTGCCGGCCCCATTAATCAACTCTTCCTCCTTCTCAGTGCCTCCGGAATGCAGCAGAACAGCTGTTCGGTGGTGTGCAGGAGGCGCTTGGAGGGAGGGGGACGAGCGAGGACAGGGCACACTCGGGAAGAGGGAGGAAAGAGGTGGGGTGAGGGATGGGGCTTTGGGAGAAGGGTTGGAGTGGGGGTGGGGCCTGGGATGAGTGGGGGTTGAGCATCCCCAGGGAAAATTAGAAGCCAACTTGGGGATCTGCAAAAATTTTAAAATCAAAATGGGGTCCTCGGGTTCCTAAAGTTTGAGAACTGCTGAAATATTACACTTAGCTCACCATCTGAAGGATGTGAGCATCTGTTCACTAATACACAAGTAATTTATGACTCAACTTTAGCTTGCAACTGACATTCAGGCTACCTCTCTCTTACGCTTATCAGCATCCCTAAACAATACAATACTGAGGGGGATTTGGTCTGTCCTACTCAGATTGTAAGGGTTGGGATTGTCTTTGTTCTGTATTTGAACAGCTCTTAGCACAGTGGGGTCCTGTTACATGATCAGGGCTCCTAAGTGCTATGATAATACAAATAAAATAAATAATAATAATTAATAAAGGGTAATGTATGTATTTAACCTTACCCTGTCACCTTTGCCAAAACTGTTACAAACAATCCATACCTCTCGCTTCTATTACACCCACAGGGAATTACTGACTATCTGATACATTTGAGACCTAAGCCATAACAACTATCCATTGTATTCTATTCCCATAAATACTACTGTGAAGCAGAATAAGTGCATTTGCCTTCTAGCAAGAGACATACCATGTCTTTTCTACATATACTAACCATTGAGCTATCCATGAATAACTCTCAAATTTCGGTGCCAAACAACTAACACTTTTCAAGGTGTGGAAGGCACAGTGATCACATACACAGAAACATTTGATTTTAACCTGCATGTCCTACATTAGATATAACTGCATACATAGGAGCAAATCCTAGTCCCACTGAAGCAAATGGCAAAACTCTCAGAGACTTCCACAGTGACTTCAATAGGACCAGCTTGTGGATCATTGACAACATAACTCAAACCTGAAGTACTCACTCAATTACTAAATGGATTCTGATTATCTTTAGCTAGGATATAAATGTTCATATAACTAAAAAGGGATGAAGAGAACCTCACAGTATCTCTAGTCGCTGAGCACATGTGCTGTAGTATATTATTGTCAGAGGTTATGAGGGGACTCCATGGAACAACAAGGCCTGATCTTTGAGATGCTGAACATCTCCTGGAAGATACTGAGTGCTCTCAACTCTCATTAACATCAGTGGATGTTGCAGGAAACTCATTCCTGATAGTACTAACCTCAGTCATCTGCAATATTATAAAGGCTGAATTATTAAACTGTGTAGCTCTTATCTTTTTACCCTATATGTGATAATGTCCATGGAAGTGATGACGAAATCATTTGCATCAGGACATTTCAGATAGCAAGTGCAGATTTATTGATTAATATAACAGTCCATTTCACATCTCAATGCTCTAGTATTTTGAGGTGTTTTTTTTTTAAATCACTGCTATCAAAAAGGTGTGTTGACTTTTCCAGGAACATAAAGATGTAAATAACATGAATGTGACATCACACAATAACTCTGATAACAAGAATTTTGACAGTATCTTGCAGCCATCCTTCAGTGTATCACAAGCTTTTTTCTTTCAGACTGCTTAGAGAAGCATTCACTGAAATGAAACAGGCTGCAGCTTTTCTTAAACATTGTAATATTTCAACAAAACTGATTCAGGACCAAAAAGAAAGGGACCTGAACAGCATGTGAGGCATGTTCCTTCCTCAGTCTATTCCTATTCTTTATACAACCAAACAGTATCTGGAAAGTTTTAATTACATAGAGGAATATGATTATTTCTTCTGGCGTATGGGATTTAACCAATGAGTTTGAAAAGATATGAAAGGAAATGAGCACCTTGAGAGATTAAGTACAATACCAGTTTGACTCCATTACAATAATTTGTCAGCCACTGTCTGATTAAAATGAAACAGAGTACTGATTCTTTTTTTATTATGATGATATTTATTAGTAAGGCTTATAATGAAGGTCAAGACTTGGTGCAATGATTTATTCATTTAAAAATATTTATGTTAAAAAAAACATTTGGCCTGAGTCAGTTAGAAATCTGCAGGCCAATAAGGATCTACATTTCCATCATGAAAGCTGACAGGTGGTCAGGATAATGGACTTTCTTTTCTTTTGTGAAATCTTATGTTTTAAACCCACTCATTGGATTTAGCTAAATAACCCATTTTTTTAAGAGGGACTGACAAAAGCACTACAAGAAAGCCAATATTTATTCAGACTATCAAGACTGTTTTTAATGTTAGCTTTTATATATTTAGTTTATGGTTGCCTTTAACTTGGTAAGCTTGAAAACAAAGTATGTGTGTTTGTTTTGCAGAGCTATGAGCAAATGCAAATACTCTCTCAAGTTCTCTAGAGGCTCCTACCCACCAAAGCAGTTGCTTTCAACAAAGCATAAAGGTTCCTTAAGAAAAACCCCTATGCTAATTGTTTATAAAAATATAGTAAACTGCAAACATGCACACATAATAGTGCTGAAACAAACTGTGCCTTGCCCAAAGGGTACACTCATCGCCCCTCAAGCATCCTCAGAGGCAAAAGATGCTCAGAACTCGATTTACAAGGGGAACATAGGCATTACAGTAACTAATTTGTAGGCAGCCTGTCACTTAGTGGAATCCACAACCCTGAATTATTTTCAGAGTAGCAGCCGTGTTAGTCTGTATTCGCAAAAAGAAAAGGAGTACTTGTGGCACCTTAGAGACTAACAAATTTATTAGAGCATAAGCTTTCGTGAGCTACAGTTCACTTCATCGGATGCATTCTGGATAGATGTGCACCAGTTTCTCCCTCACACCACAAAAAAAGAGCAGGTGTCGGGGATGGGGGTAAAATTTGCCAGGTACACATCTGTGCTTATGGCTCAATGGAGGAGCTGCCATCTGATATCGCCATGAAACCAAAGTGGAATATAGGCTGGCCCATCAGGGTTCCTCAGCCTCAACAGGTGATAGAAAGTCCCGCCACTTGGTGTCAGGGTGGGGCACGAGAGTGAGGAAATGGAATGTGTAGAGCATGACTGTGTACAGATGGCACAGTTCAGAAACTAACTAGCTGCACGTCACATAGCCTGTTTGGGGTATGCAGAGGGGCGACCAGGGAGGCTTGCATGGCAGGGGCCCGAGGAAAAGGTTCAGAGGTCCAGGGGTGACAGGTGGGGATCACCTTCTCACATGACCTGCTCAAGGAAGGCCCAAGAGGTGAGCAGTAAGGTGGCCCTCACTTCCTGGAGTACATGCCGGGGGTGGAGAGCCCCAAGCACCATCCAAGCACTGGTCATAGTCCAGGAGGTCTCCAATTCTGGTGGTTCCTGCCAGGGCCAACCTCTGGTGCACCAAGGGTGATTCCACCACTTGTACAGCAAGTTGGGGGTTGTGTTGCGGGGCTCTCAGTGACTTCCATGGACCTAGTCGCCAAAACCAGCTTCCATGTCCGGAGAAGGTCCTGGTAGAAGACCAGCAGTTTGGAGATGTCTCACGGAAGACCCCTTGGATGGAGATAAAAGAGCTGCCAGTCATATCAGAGCCCTCAAGGGTGGCAGAGGAAGGCATGCACCAATATGCTCCACACTGGACTACCTGCATCACAAAGGAGTCTCTGCAGGGTCTGGAGGCAGAAGACATAGACCTGACCGTGGTTAGGGATAGGCAGCAGCTGAGCAGTTAGTTTTGTGAATGTCAATGGCCACTAAGTTTTGGACTTAGGCACCTGGTTGGTGATAAGGAACCTAAGTCCCCCTTCTTAATCTAGCCCATCAGATCCCATGCCTATGGATAAATCTTAGATTAGATAGAGAAGGTATGATCATCGGTCTTGTATACTCCCATGTGTTAGAATTGCATGAATCTAGGGCCATTAGACACTCCAAAGCAAGAAAATGGCTGAAGAAGGGGTAAGGAAAGAAAACATATTTGGCTAGACTTAAAAGGAAGAACAACTTGCCCACTCCCATCCACCATGCATGTCAGGAAGTTCCTAGTGCCTGCAATGTGAATTAAGCACAATGTGTGTGCACATAAATTTCCTTATGAATAGGGTTGCATGCTCTCATCAATAGGATTCCTCTCACATTTCTCTTGTTACACTCTTACTGTGATTGCCCATTTAAAAATACTTCCTTTGAGAGGAGAGAATGACATAGCCAGAATGCTACATCTTGCCACACAGTCCACACACTCTGTTATGTATTTACAGCTAGTTCTAACAAGGATGCAAAACAATGATGTTGAAAAAAAGACCATTGCTTTTTGCTCAAAACACAGGGTAAAATCAGGTTTCAGAGTGGTAGCCATGTTAGTCTGTATCAGCAAAAAGAACAAGGAGTACTTGTGGCACCTTAGAGACTAACAAATTTATTTGAGCATAAGCTTTCATGGACTAAAGCCCACTTCATCAGATGCATGCAGTGGAAAATCAGGGTAAAATTAGTAATTTTGTGACCTACAATTTCTCTCCTATCTCAGAATGGCTATTTTTATATAAAAAATTATGAAAACCTATTAACCGCTTATTAGAAACCTGACACCTTCCAGACACAAGACATCTCATTAAAAAAAAAAGCCCTCCAGGTTTCATGCACTGGTCACTATTAATAAATCACCTGGCACTTCAAACTTCTTCATTTGCACTTCTGCTGCTCAGCTTGCAAGATTTAAGGCAGAACTAAGCCATACCTCCCTAAGCTACATTTTGCCTAGGCTTTTTCTCCTGTTCTCACCCTGTTAGGTACATGTGTGTGTGTGTTTTTCCCTTCTTTTTTGCCAGCACAGTGTCAAGTGGTTTTACTAATTGTCCTCTTGCTGCTTTGTTAGTCTCAATTAGAAACTTAAGACACTGGTGATTTATTATAGTTTTCATTCCAGGCAATGTGGCCCTTACTCTGACTTCCTTTATAGTAAAGAAAAAAAGAGTGTGAAATGCTTAACCATTGTTACATTTCATAAAATATGTTTCACAATATTAAAATGTGTATTGATAAAAATGAGTTTGCAAGAATATGACAAATTGAAGAGATAATTAGCTAAAATAAATTTGCCGAAGTATTTTGCATATCAAAAGGTAATATGGTTTGGGAGTCGCTTGAGGTAATTTATATGTACTTTTCAACTATTTTTTATACAGCATTTTAATTCTTTCATGAAAGGACATCTCAGAAAGTATTTTCAGGCAGCTTTATTTAGTATCCAGATTATCCCTTCAAGGTACCACATTTAGTGAAATCACCCTTTCTCAATTTGAAAATTTTACTAAACTATTCAGTACAAGCAATTATTTTTTTAAAAAAAAAAGAGAACTTTTTTATATTTTTCAGTTGTAAAACTGGAAATGTGTTCCTTAGTATTTTTCATTTACAAAATAAATTATTTAAAAATGTAGGCTCTTTTCCATGAAACATGCAGTGAAACGTCAAAGAACGTCACTGATCCACACAATGTAAATGTCAATAAACCCTGGATTCCTATCATGATGGTAGTTTGTGTTGACAATTATTGTCTTTTCCCCAATCTACCACACGCACAATTATTCTTCCCAAGCCTTCCTATGTTAAAGGAAGTCAAAACCCCTTCAGAATTTCCTCAGATTCATTATGTAGGACACTGGTGTTTCTAACTGAAATTACTGGCTCTAGACTGCTTGTTTGGAAATAAATATTTCTTTTACAAGATTGTTTAGACAAGGTTTTATCATTGCCACATTTTTTCTACTCCTTTTTCCAGTGTTTGCAGCCCCAGTGCTCCATCAGTCAAAGATTTTTCTGTTCCTCAGACCTTTGAGAAATCTGCAGGTTAAACAGCCAGCAAGACTCCCTGTAAGCAGGTTTCAGAGTAGCAACTGTGTTAGTCTGTATTCGCAAAAAGAAAAGGAGGACTTGTGGCACCTTAGAGACTAACAAATTTATTTGAGCATAAGCTTTCGTGAGCTACAGCTCACTTCATTGGATCATTCAGTGGGAAATACAGTGGGGAGATTTATATACACAGAGAACATGAAACAATGCGTATTACTATACACACTGTAACCTTAAGTGATCACTCTGGTTACAGTGAGTATGGTAATTTTCCACTGAATGCTCAAATAAATTTGTTAGTCTCTAAGGTGCCACAAGTCCTCCTTTTCTTTTTCCCTGTAAGCAGGCATTCATGTTTACAAAAGCACACTGTCGATCAACTTCAAGCAGGCATTGGGAGCGGCTGCCACCTTGCTAGGATAAACATGTTTGAAATGTGCATACAGAAAAAAAGTCTGTTCCAAGAACTAATATGGTTGAGGTTTTGTTTTTTTTAAACCAGTGATACTGTATTATTGGTGAGTAGCTTCTCTCCTAGATGCCTAACGCTGGGTCCATTCAGTGCTCACTAGAACTGAGCAGAGAAAGACAATTCTATCTCACGGAAACTTATCAGGTTTTAGAGTAGCAGCCGTGTTAGTCTGTATTCACAAAAAGAAAAGGAGTACTTGTGGCACCTTAGAGACTAACAAATTGAATGCATCCAATGAAGTGAGCTGTAGCTCACGAAAGCTTATGCTCAAATAAATTTGTTAGTCTCTAAGGTGCCACAAGTACTCCTTTTCTTTTTACCAGGTTTTGAAATTCATATTTGTTGGAACCAAAGCTAAACCTTTTCCACAAACAGAATTGTGTCAGAGAGGAGAGAGTATGTCTGTGGCCTTGTGGTTGGGGCACTGGTCTGTGGAAGATATTGGTACAAATCCTTGCTCTGTCTCATTCTGAGAGGACACTTGCTCATCCCAGATCATTAAAAACCAGGCATACTAGGGATCTGAATGTAAGTCTCCAATATCCCAGACCAATATCCCAGCTGTAGATTCAGAGTCACTCAGGCTCTCCTCATGTCTTCCTGATGAAAGTGTTGTGGAAATCATTATATCTCAGTGAGACATCATATTTTGACAGGAACATTCTGACCAGCTCTAATGCTCATCCTTGATGTAGTCTGCATATACACTCAAGCTCACACTGTAGTTGTCACACTGTATGGTTTCTTGTAGAGTGAAACAAATATTTCCCTGGACTCTGGGGCTGTGCTAACAACCTTTCTTCTCTGCTAAAGATGCTGGCTTGATTAAAAAGTCACTAAGATACACATCATGCAGTCAGTAAATAATAATTTGAGCATTGAATATCTGTTGTAAAGTCATAAATCATAACTACAATAAGCGTAAACTAAAATTAGAGGGGTTGATTCTACTCTCACACTGGTTTTACACTGGTGTGATGTCATTGACTTCAGTACCTTACTCCTGATTTACAAGAATAGGAGATCCTGCATATTTAGTAAATTGTATTATTAAATCCTATCTAGTATATTTGTTCATGCTGTTAGAAAGCCTTGTTATGGGAAATATAAGATTAGACTTGAAACTTACAAAAACACATTGATAGAAATCAAGGACTCCTTCAAGTCCCAGGATATGAACCTCACCAGTCAGTTTGCCTGGATGACAGAGGAATACATGGCTCCCATTTGTTTTGAATTTGCACCAGACTTCTTCAGACCCATTCACCTCTCCTCTTTCTGGAAGACCTAAGCTGAGTTAACATTACATTCCCACTGGCCTCCTCACTACATTGTTTAAAACACATCTACCAATTAAATATACAAAAATTACCTGAGAAGAAGCAATGTTTCCTCTTGTATGCTGTTACACCTGCTTGATGCAAACCCTCCACCTTGCCAAGAAGACTAGTGAAATTCATTGGGCCTTTGCCCATTTCCAACTTCCTGGGCTCATCCAATTGTTAAAAAAAGTTTCTTTTGCCTTTTGCTTAGTCTGCTTTTTTGTTAGCTGAAGACTCTCTCCTGCAAGTTACTGAACTCTGTCATGGAGAGACTGTGCTCTTGCTTAGAATACAGAGTTTGCTCAACTACTGCACACATCGTTTTCCACACAGTCCAGTGAAATGTGCACAGCATTCAAAACTATAACTCTATAACTAGTTGCTCTACGCTTCATAACGTGCTGGGAACATTGTCTTTGCTGTACTGCTAACTCCATGGTGCCTGATTCTCTGAGTTTACTTTATCATGCTAGTTAGTGAGTTATCCAAGATTCAGAAACAGCTAGCAAGTCAGCAAGTCAGAATTTCCTTTTTGAGGGAAATGCTGAAATTTTGGGGGGTAAATTATTCAATTTCAAAACAAAAAGGTAGAAATTGTGTAATTTCCTGAGGAAGGAAAATTATTTCAAACTCTTTTTCTTCCAGAATAATCAAAATGTTTTAATTCAATTTTTTTAAACAAAATGCCACATGGGAGCCCAAGCTCTGAGGCTCCCAGCTCAAGCTGGATCTGGGGCTCTCAGGCTTCCCTGCCACAGAACTGGGATTTCTATCCAGGGTTCTCAGGACTTCCAGTGTTCTGTAGCAGGAAGCCTGCAATTCCTGGGATCCCTGTCCAATGCAATTGCAATGTTGGCTGCTGAACAGCCAGGCAGGTGAGCTAGTAGAAGACTAGGCAGGGGGCTGATGGAAACCTGTCAATGTTCTGTTGGAACATTGATCAAAATAGGTATGTTCCCACAAAACAATTTTATATAGTTGAACCTGCATTTTCTGAGGGAAAAATTAGAAAATTTCCAACCAGCTCAACTCAGAAATCCTACCAGTGGGTCAGAATTGCACTAACAAATATATTCTGTACGTGAGCATGATCTAGCTTTAAGTGTCCTTTCACCTTCACACAAAAGGACCATTAGATACATTTTTTTACAACCACATAAGAATTTGACTTTGCTTAAAGTCAAAGGAACTTTAACACAATTTATTCTCAAAGGATCAGAACAGGAGTAATGTTACAATATTGTTCAATGCTTATCTGAGTGCAGAATATCTCCCTATAGGAATGCTTGAAGAAGGATCATTCAGTAAAAAGCACTTTCTTTCTGAATGTAAAGCCAAGAAACTGGATGAAGGAGTTATAGAAAGGTATAACATGATCCAATGGCTGGAAGTTGAATAAAGACAAATTCAGACCAGAAATAAAGGTGTACATTTTTAACAGTGAGAGTAATTAATCATTGGAACGAACAACTTACCCAGAGTCATGGTGGATTTTCAATCACTGGCAATTTTTAAATCAAGATTGCATATTTTTCTATACTATAAGAAATAAGGAATTATTTTGGGAGAAATTGTATGGCCTATACAGGAGGTCAGACTAGATAATCACAATGGTCCCTTCCACCTTGGAATCTATAACATTGGGATAAGCTCACTGACTATATATTTTAAACCCGTGAATTATACCAGTTTTCAAATATTAGAGTTTATTGGTAGTTGCATAAAAGGAACTTTATATAAAGGATGTTACCTTGGCAATGAACATGAAAATGGCCACACTGGGTCAGACCATTCGTCCACCTAGCTCAGTAACCTGACTTCCAGCAGTGGTTGATGACAGATGCTTCATAAGGAGCAAACAGAAGAGGGCAATTTATTGAGTGATCCATCCCGTCATCCAGTCCCAGATTCTAGCATTCAGAGCATTATGAATACCCAGAGCATGGGGTGGCATTAATAGAGCTATCCTTCATGAACTTATCGAATTATTTTTTGAACCCAGTTATACTTTTGGATTTCAAAATATCCCCTGGCAATGAGTTCCACAGGTTGACTGTGTATTATGTGAAGCAGTACTTCCTCATGCTTGTTTTAAACCTGCTGCTTATTCATTTCATTGGGTGACCTGGTTTGTGTGTTATGTGAAGGGGTAAATAATACTTCCTTATTCACAATCTCCTCACCTTTTATAGACCTCTATAGTATCCCCCCTTAATAATCTCTTAACAGTCCTAGTCTTTCTAATCTCTCCTCATACAGAAGCTGTTCCATACCACTTCTCTGTGCTTTTTCAAATTCTAATGTCTTTTTTTGAAATGGGACAACGCCAATTGCATGCTGTTTGCACAGTGAGAACATACCATGGATTTATATAGTGGCATTATCATATTTACTGTCTTATCTCTTTCCCAACAGTTCCTAACATTCTGTTAGCTTTTCTGACTGCTGCTGCACATTGAGCAGATGTTTTCAGAGAACTATCCACAGTGACTCCCAGATCTCTTTCTTGAATGGTAACAGCTAATTTATACCCCATCATTTTGTATGTATAGCTGGAATTATATTTCCCAATAGCATTACTTGAATTTATCGACATTGAATTTCAGCTGCTATTTTGTGCCCCATCAAACAGTTTTCTGAGATCCCTTTTAACTCTCACAGTATGCTTCTGACTCAATACTCTTGAGTAAGAAGTAGTATTACCTAATAATTTCCTTTAGATCATCTGTGATACAAAATTTTGATAAGAACCCCTCTTAAGATTTTTGAGTTCGTGAATGGCGTTGGAGAGAATGTTAAAACATGAGGACAAGCCACACTGAAAAAAAATCATTGGCTGTTTGCACTAATTTCATAGGCTAGTCTTGTGACAAATATGCCGTCAAGAGTCAAAATTCTATGATGTATGATGACTCCCCACACTCCTTGCTGAAATCAGTCTTAAGGTAGTCATATGTGAGCCGTGTCTGAGATAACCTGACTCAAAATATTTCACATATAATACCCACCAAGTTAGAAAAGAACAGTACAAGTATATATATGCAATAAATAGAAACATAAGGTCGCCAATAATGCAAACACATATGCATGTGATTTACCTTTCTTCATGTGAGATATTCCATTGAATGTAATACGATTACTGCAGCTAATTAAGTACATGCACATGTGTTTGCAGGATAAGGGACTAGCCTACTTTCTTTTTTAAAATGTTAGATTTTGATTAGTGGAAGCATTTGGGCTGAGAATTTCAAAAATCTCAGAGTTAGCCTAATTCTGCTCCCACTGAAGTCAATGAGGGACACTGAAAGTTTTCAAAAAATCCCACCCTTAACTCCTAGGTAGATCAGAGATGTACAAATAATGGAGACACTATTTCTCTTTGGGTTTCTTTGTTGTTGTTTTTTTAAACTTATTTCCCCCTCTATGGATTATAAATGTATACATGGAAACTCTGAACTGGGGAGAGGGCAGCCAAGTTAGCTCCAGTGTTTCACTTGACCATTTAATCACTTCATTCTAACTTTCTTCAATAATAGAACATCTTTACTTCTGTGGCTAAGCTGTTCTTTAATTGGCTTTTTTAAAAATGCAAATGAACTTTTTTAAAAAAAACATTACAGTTGAAGCTAGCATTCGCATTAAAGAAAGAACAGGAGCCAAAAGCATAACACAATAGACTTGTATATTTACTTTTCTGCAGCCTAACCTCAGCAAGAATTATTATTGTATTACTTTAAAAGTTTCTCATTACATTTTTTGTTTCTGGATTTTTCTTAAAAATTTAAATTGTTTGCCATTTTATTTATTATTATTACTACTTTAAAAATGCAACAGTGACTCTGTCTATAGAAATAAAACATCTGTAAAATAAAAAGCAGAAGCTTAACCAACTGAGCTACAGAATCTTCATTCAGGAAAGAAGAACTGTAATGAAGAGATATTAAGGTCTTTATTTTGGGCACTAAAAACTGCAATATTTTTTCATTACTATCATCAGAGGATACAGAGAATGACAACAAACAATATTTAAAAAAAGAAATGAATATAAAATTTCAAATTGAGCTCCTAATTCACAATAAAGGGTGTGTGTATTCAAAGAGTAAAATCCTTTTTCCAGATCTGGTGCCCACAATTCAAGGATGTTGATACATTGGAGAGGATTCAGAGAAGAGTCATGAAAATGATTAAAGGATTAGAAAATCTGCCTTCTAGTGCTAGCCTAAATTAAACTAAATAGACTGAGTTCCTTGAGTCTATGTCTACACTACAGACTTTACAGCGGCATAGCTGTACCGCTGCAGCTGTGCCACTGTAAGGTCTCCTGTGTAGCTGCTCTACACCTGTGGGACAGAACTCTCCTGCCAGCATAATTAAACCACTCCCAATGGGGGGGCTAGTTATGTTGGTGGGAGAGCATCTCCTGCCGATATAGCACTGATCACACCGGCACCTTTGTCAGTGAAACTTACGTCGGTCAAGGGGTATTTTTTCACACCCCTGACTAACAAAAGTTTTACCAACAAAAGTGCTGGTGTAGACAAAGCCCACGAGAAGGTTAAGGGGTAACTTGATTACAGTGTATAAGTACCTACATGGGTAACAAATATTTAACAAGAATATCCGAACATTTTGTCTCTAAATTTCTGCATAAATACAAAGTCTAGTAACATTATTTAAAAATAATTTTATATTTCTGATATTACTGATTAGGTCTGTGTTATATCACAAGAATACAGGCAACATACCAGATTTATAATCCCTGTGTAGATATTAATGGTGTGTATCTGTCTAATTTGGCTCAAGCTCCTATCAAGAGTCAGTCAATACCAATACAACAAAAGGAGTTTTCAGATCTGCAATGTGCTAAATCCATGTTTACACTAACAAAATTCTGAACTTGCTAATAGATTAATATAATAAATCCTGTCACAAAAATCTGAATCAAATATCAGTATCAACCTTCTGAGTTTTATTTTACCACCTCTAAGTTATCTTCCAGATCACTGTCACAAATAAGCAAACAAATCTGATTTGACAGTTTAACCTTTAATGTTTAAAAAGGGCCAACAGCCTCATTCAGCACAGTAGGATATTTCATTATAAAAAATAAGAAAACACCAAAAGGAAGATTATTGACAAGAAAAAGCATGATTGGGGCAAATCTTCATTTTATGTTATGCATTTCATGGAAGATTGATGGTCCTGTCAGACTCATCAATATGTAACAAGTATCAGTGTCTCCAAGTGATCTCCTTCAACCATGCACCGTTCTGTTCTGCTCACATCAGAACAGTCCAGTTGACTTCAGTTGGGCTACTTGGCTTAGTAAAGTTAGCAGCATTTGGCCATAGATTAGCTAGTTCTTTTTTCAGTGAACAATGATCATTATGAATTTCTATCATGCACAAAAAAAAAAAATGCAGGTATACGAAGAAATGAGTACTTTACTTGTATTCAAATAGTATTATATATTCTCTATTCAGCATTTTATTATTTCCCTACAGCTATCTTTTAAAAAATAATAGTGAAAGTTCTCTAATAACAGTATTTTTTTCTTTTGTTATTGGCTTCTGCATATGTGAAATTGCCCTTTGGAAATATATGGCTGTGAATATTATAAATGTGCTATTAAAACCAAACCCGCATTGAAATACTAAACTTACAGAGAAATTCAGTAAACTTAAATAAAAAATTGAACCAACTTGTTTGTTGGGATCACACAACCTTGTCAGCTCTGCAGGAGCAGTGTAGGACCCATGAACCGTGGCACCTTCACAACCCTGTTTCTCTCCCAACATCCCACCATGATCCCCATTGACTAATTTGTATTCTTTAGATGATGAAATGGACAGAGTATATCAGTGATCTGCAAAGAACTTCTAGGCAGCCAGTTGACCTGCTCCTCACATGTTTTGTCTTTAGTGCACTGGCATTGTAAGCCTGCACTTTCCCGACCTGGGGTATTCTATCTGCTACCCAAGATCCATAAACATGGAAATCCTGGACGCCCCATCATCTCAGGCATTGGCACCCTGACAGCAGGATTGTCTGGCTATGTAGACTCCCTCCTCAGGCCCTTCGTTACCAGCACTCCCAGCTATCTTCGAGACACCACCGATTTCCTGAGGAAACTACAGTCCATTGGTGATCTTCCTAAAAACACCATCCTAGCCACTATGGATGTAGAAGCCCTCTACACCAACATTCCACACAAAGATGGACTACAAGCCGTCAGGAACAGTTTCCCAATACTGTCACGGCTAACCTGGTGGCAGAACTTTGTGACTTTATCCTGACTCATAACTATTTCACATTTGGTGACAATGTATACCTTCAAATCAGCGGCACTGCGATGGGTACCCGCATGGCCCCACAGTATGCCAACATTTTTATGGCTGACTTAGAACAACGCTTCCTCAGCTCTCGTCCCCTAATGCCCCTACTCTACTTGTGCTACATTGATGACATCTTCATCATCTGGACCCATGGAAAAGAAGCCCTTGAGGAATTCCTCCATGATTTCAACAATTTCCATCCCACCATCAACCTCAGCCTGGACCAGTCCACACAAGAGATCCACTTCCTGGACACTACGGTGCTAATAAGCGATGGTCACATAAACACCACCCTATATCGGAAACCTACTGACCGCTATTCCTACCTACATGCCTCTAGCTTTCATCCAGATCATACCACTCGATCCATTGTCTACAGCCAAGCGCTACGATATAACCGCATTTGCTCCAACCCCTCAGACAGAGACAAACACCTACAAGATCTCTATCATGCATTCCTACAACTACAATACCCACCTGCTGAAGTGAAGAAACAGATTGACAGAGCCAGAAGAGTACCCAGAAGTCACCTACTACAGGACAGGCCCAACAAAGAAAACAACAGAACGCCTCTAGCCATCAACTTCAGCCCCCAACTAAAACCTCTCCAACGCATCATCAAGGATCTACAACCTATCCTGAAGGACGACCCATCACTCTCACAGATTTTGGGAGACAGACCAGTCCTTGCTTACAGACAGCCCCCCAATCTGAAGCAAATACTCACCAGCAAGTACACACACCACACAACAGAACCACTAACCCAGGAACCTATCCTTGCAACAAAGCCCGTTGCCAACTCTGTCCACATATCTATTCAGGGGATACCATCATAGGGCCTAATCACATCAGCCACACTATCAGAGGCTCGTTCACCTGCGCATCTACCAATGTGATATATGCCATCATGTGCCAGCAATGCCCCTCTGCCATGTACATTGGCCAAACTGGACAGTCTCTACGTAAAAGAATGAATGGACACAAATCAGACGTCAAGAATTATAACGTTCAAAAACCAGTTGGAGAACACTTCAATCTCTCTGGTCACTCGATCACAGACCTAAGAGTGGCTATACTTCAACAAAAAAGCTTCAAAAACAGACTCCAACAAGAGACTGCTGAATTGGAATTAATTTGCAAACTGGATACAATTAGCTTAGGCTTGAATAGAGACTGGGAATGGATGAGTCATTACACAAAGTAAAACTATTTCCCCATGGTATTTCTCCCTCCCACCTCACCCCCCACTGTTCCTCTGATATTCTTGTTAACTGCTGGAATTAGCCTACCTTGCTTGTCACCATGAAAGGTTTTCCTCCTTTCCCCCCCCCTGCTGCTGGTGATGGCTTATCTTAAGTGATCACTCTCCTTACAGTGTGTATGATAAACCCATTGTTTCATGTTCTCTGTGTGTGTGTATATAAATCTCTCCTCTGTTTTTTCCACCAAATGCATCCGATGAAGTGAGCTGTAGCTCACGAAAGCTTATGCTCTAATAAATTTGTTAGTCTCTAAGGTGCCACAAGTACTCCTTTTCTTTTTGCACATCCATAGGATGTATCTTCAGAAGAGCAGGTGACAAGTTCATTTCCAATGCAACAGAAGTGGGGATAGGAAGTGCTTGTCTACTTCTTCTGCATTAAAGATCATCTACTCCTTTATTGGGTGGAGAACCCCAGAATGTACCACATAGTACTAAGTAATCGAGTGACCATAATAACAAGGAACCCAGAAACCCTTTTTACTAATCAGAGCATTCTATGATGAATCAGCCCTAGAATATGGTAAGATCCTATGAAGTGGCAGCAACAGCCCACCAGGAAATAAAAGAATTTCTAATCCTGCTGCTTCTGTGGAGAGAGGAAGTAAGCAATGTGCTCATTGAAGATATTTTCCTCTGAATATACTAGAAGTGGCAATGGGGAGAAAGAGGTTTGCCTCTGAGGTTCCTTAACACATATGTGGTGAGCAGACTAGTTGGCTGCAGGCAAATATTTCAAACAGGTCAAACATATCTTCTACCCCTCCCTCTAATAACCAACTAAATGTGTGGGTTGTGGAGGGGCTCCTTGGATGTGTTGGGAGAGTGTGTTTTAGGTGAATGAGAAGAGATTGTCACTAAGCTTTGTGGGAAGGATATATTGCTAAAATAAATCATAAGACTCATGAGTTTCTCCAGGATTCTCAAATTTTTCTTGGATTTCACAACTTCAAGAAATCAAAAACTGTAAGCAAAATTTAGGGTCCCAGTTCCTGGGTAATGTAACTCACTACTTCGCAGGGTTTGGGCAAATGATGCAAACTCAATAAAGCTCTGCTGAAAACCCATATGTAAAGGGAGCAACGCGGTGGTGTATTTTTAAAAGTGAGATGAAATAGTTACTTACCATCTCACAAACAATATGGAAATCATGTTCTTTCCCCAGAAATGTGGTCATTTCCCTCAGATGTATAGTCAATATTTGCATACTTTTCAATAATGTGTTATTAATAAATTATGTTAGGGAAAGAGAACATGAACCAAATGTTTATTTTTTAAGTGAATGCCTTTAGCTGAGAATATGCTCAGCGAACTGTAACTTGAAAATACTTTGGGGAAGATACAATACTTGTTTATTAGATTACAAATTACAGCTGGTTGCACACAGGTGAAGTGCAATAAATACTGGCACTGATGGAATGGAATGTGGAGTTGCAGGTGTATTGCTTTGCTGAGAGACTGCAGTTGGTTTAGCATACTCTCTCATTTTCACTTAGCAGCAATTCACAAACTGGAATAAGGTTACATATGTAGTAGGGACCGAAGAATAAGTTTGGTTAAATTAAGAATTAACCCAAATCTTCACCATCACTCAAACCTAATTCAAACCAAATCTTTTTCAACATTGGATCATGTTTGATTAAATACATGGCAACTTTATTTAAAGGAACAGTCCTCAGGGCCTCAGATAGGATTTAAAAGTGTAAAAAATGGAGAAATACTACCCTCACGGTCCCTTGATGTTTTGGGGTTTGTCTTTCCCTCCCTACTCTTATGCATCTTTTAGTGTTTATGCGTTTCTCTCAGTCTTTCCTCTTGGTCTCCCTATTTTTTCAGCTTGCCCCCCGTGATGGGTTTGGTCACAGAGATCCCTTGGGACTGTCACCTGATGTGCTACGATTACCTCTGAGCCCATTTTCCCTGCCAGCTTGGGACTCCAGAACCCTGCCTTGTTGAGCCAGACACACTAGCCTGCTGCAACACAGACCCAGGTCTGGTCCATGCCCCCAAAGCTGCAGACTTAACTGAAAACAACTTAGCAGGTTACCTGCCTCCAGCAACCAGACACCCAGCTCCCAATGGGATCAAGCCCCAAATAAATCTGTTTTATTCTGTATAAAGCTTATACAGGGTAAACTCACAAATTGTCCGCCCTCTATAACACTGATAGAGATATGCACAGCTGTTTGCTCCCCCAAGTATTAATCACTTACTCTGGGTTCATTAATAAACAAAAGTGATTTTATTAAGTATAAAAAGTAGGATTTAAGTGGCTTCAAGTAATAAACAGACAGAACAAAGTAAGTCACCAAGCAAAATAAACCAAAAACACTCAGGTCTAAGCCTAATACAGGGATCCGGCAACCTTTGGTATGTGGCCCACCAGAGTAAGCCCCCTGGCGGGCCGGGCCGGTTTGTTTACCTGCTGTGTCTGCAAGTTCAGCCTATCGCAGCTCCCACTGGCCGCAGTTCGCCACTCCAGGCCAACGGGGGCTGTGGGAAGCAGCAGCCAGCACATCTCTCGGCCTGCACCGCTTCCCACAACTCCTATTGGCCCTGAGCAGCAAACCATGGCCAGTGGGAGCTGTGATCGGCCGAACCTGTGGATGCAGCAGGTAGACAAAGCAGCCCAGACCACCAGGGGGCTTACCCTGGTCGGCCACATGCCAAAGGTTGCCGATTCCTGGCCTAATACATTAAGAAACTGATTACAGGTAATCTCACCCTCAGAGATGTTCCAATAAGCTTCTTTCACAGACTAGATGCCTTCCTAGTCTGGGTCCAATCCTTTCCCCGGTACAATGCTTATTAGTTACAGCAGACATCTTAGGTGGAAAGTAGGGGCTCTCTCATGACTGGCCTCCTTTGTTCTGCTCCACTCTCTTTTATAGCTTTGGCACAAGGCGGGAATCTTTTGTCTTTCTGGTCCCCACCCCTCCTTCTAAATGGAAAAGTACCAGATTTAAGATGGATTTCAGCATCAGGTGACATGGTCGCATGTCCCTGTGAGACCTCATTCTTCATTACCCCTGGGCTGGCCCACATGTACACAGGAAGGCTTGCTGATAAATAAACCATTTCACAACCAATTTTCCTAGTCAGTGGGAGCCATCAAGAGTCCAAGCCACCATTAATGGCCCACACTCTACATAATTACAATAGGACCTCAGAGTTATACTTCATATTTCTAGCTTCAGATACCAGAATGATACATGCATACAAATTGGATGAACATACTCAGTAGATTATAAGCTTTGTAATGATACCTTTCAAGAGACCTTTTGCATAAAGCATATTCCAGTTGCATCATATTCACATTCATAAGCATGTTTTCATAAAGCATATGGAGTGCAACTCACCCCCCCAAACACACACACATTTTTTAAACATTTTGTTTCTTCCCTCTCTCCCTCCCTTCCCTTCCCAGCTAAAGCAGCACAGAGTCAAGCATTTCTCTCCCATTTTGTTGCTGTTCCAAATCCATTGCCCTCTACCCTTATCATGAGTCTCAGCTGTGCATTGCTGGTTCTCTGGTGTTTGGAGCCTCTGTAGCATACATACTGTGCTCTGTCTTTATGCAACTACACAACAGGCACCTATTCTAGGAGAATCTGTCAGCCTTGAGACCCTTCATGAACCAAGGCCTATCCTATTTATCTATCTTAGGAGTTTAGATATAATTATCATCCTACCCCTTGCCAATCATCATTACCATCCACTATCCAGCAGTAGCCTTCCCAACCATCCCCAGTGAAGTATGCAATCTCCCTAACCAAACAAACTTTTAAGTTTAAAGGTACACTGTGGTTTTCCCTCATATTATGCCCCAAAATGCAGCACAATAAAGTAATATTCAAAGCATTCGCCCCCTACCCCCTTCCCTTACTGACAGGTTGGTGGTTGACATAGAGAGAGTGATCCTCCTAGCTCCAGACTTTTATAACCCCATAATAAACACTAGTGTGTGTAGATTATGGGAAAACTAAGCAGGTGTACTAAACTGCAGAAGGAAGTAGGTTGTCCCCTAGCAACAATTTACAAGGGAAGTTGAAAAAAAATACTTTGGACATCCATGTGCAATGCAACCTTGAACTGGGGAGGAGTGAGCTAAACCCTTGTAGAAGAAACTCATTGGAGAAGTAGATGACCACAAAATCACTAGTCTTTTGATTAGAAGGATTTGGCTAAGCACCCACCATTTAGGATGCTTATCTGAAGTAAATTTTGCAAACTTATCAAGGTTTTGCCTAGCACCCGCATATGTGGTTAGGCTTTATGGTGGTCTGATTGTACATTTTAGCATGAGTCTGATAGTATTGATAGGAATTCTATCCTCCCTCATTTTCATGAAATTCGGATTGCACTCTGGCATAACTTTAAATAACAGACCAACCAAAACAGTTCAGGGCTCAGCCAGTTAGGCCTAACGTCTCCTCTATCTAAAAGTTTTGTCATGGGTATGACCTACTGTATATAAAAATGAAATTAAATCAAATATTAAAATGATGGTTACTCTTCTTCTGTTTAATACTTTGTGCAAAAAATGCTCAAGAAGTGACATTTTTGCTCATGATGCCTTCTACTAGATTAGGAAAATGATTATCATACAAATGTTTTAATGTTGCAGGTGAAAACTTAGAATGCTGGATGTCATCTAATGACCTCCTTCCTACTTCACAATACAGAATGAAACATACTATAAGTCCCAGAAAATTGTGCACTACTGTTGATATTAAAATAAGATTTAGTTGTCTGCACAGTGAATGCACCATAGCATATCTCATTTCAATTTCATGTTTGTTATTTGATGTCTAGCATAGTCTAAAAAAGGGATGTTTTCACATGAGGAGAACTTCAGGAGAAAGTTGGGAACAAGAGGAAGAAGCAGCTGAATCTTAAGGGAGGCATCAAGCAATTAGTAGAATGGGAAGATGTAATATTCTCTTATTATTCCTTTTTTAATAAAAATACATGAAACTTGTAAAATGTTTTATTATGTTTTTTAAAAACATCATTACAGAAGAAATATCAGGATAAAATGCTTGAAAATTACATGGATCATGTTAACAAATTTCCCACGACATTCTTTTTGTTAAGGAGTCAGATAAAAAGCATGCTTGATGGAGTCCTCATGTGACAAGGCAATGGAGAAGATAATTCCCCCCCACCTCTTTTGTACCAGGAAGACACTTTCATGTAGCAATTGGCTCAGTTTTCAACTCTCAAACTAGCAAAGAACATATAAATTTGACCAAAAATATATAGAGACAAGATTATGAAGTTAACTTGAAAGATCATTCATTGGATTTGACTGTCCTTTCACTGACCTGAGATGCTCATCCGAGAGTCGCATCTTGTGGTATTCTTGCCAATGTTCTCTTTCAGCATTTCCTTTGGGACATGAGTTTTGATAAGGAGCTTCCAAAATAGGAAGGTGATACCATCCCTTGGCCACACCCTGGGACCTGTTTTTTCTGAAAGTCTTTCCGTCTCATATTGTAAATTGAATGTTTATGTCCTCCTGCCCCATTGTTAATCCAGCATGGCAGATAAGGAACTTTTTCTTTTGTAATTATCCTCTGGGCCTCTGTGTATAACTGCTCATTTCAGACAGCTGCAAGAAACAGGCCTCTCAGTCTGAGATGAAATAGATGATGGTGGAGAGGGAAAGGGACTTGGGACCAAACAGAGGTTTCTGCTTCACTGCTGTCTCTGCTTTATTGAACTTCACAGAGAGCAGCTGTTGTCTCAGGATCTTTCTTTCAATCTGCTCAAGCATCTTTAATGTCCGGGGACTCTCCAGTAACAGCATGTGGTTCTGTTGTCAAGGGGAAAATCTCTGCTGGTAGACACAGAACTGGCAGATGGAGAAAGTCCTGTAAATTAAAACAAATACACATTTTTAGCCGATATAACCCAATAGCTTCTATTTTTACAGAGTTACATAAAGATGATACTTGCTGGAGTGTACAGTCTGAACTTACTTCTGAAGCCTGGAGAAGTCTTCACCAGGAAGGAGCAGGATCGTGCACTCTGCTTGGCTACTGAAAAGGACAGGGACGGGGGAAAGCATCTCCAAGGTAGATGCTGACGACGGTGCTGGAGGTAAAGCTGATGACTAACACCTGTCCTCATCCAAGCTGACTAAGTAGATGCAGAGTCTCTTTTTGGAAATTCGGGTTATAAGCCACAAGAGGTTTATGGTAGATCATGGTTGTTATGTACATACTCAGATTATAAGCAACATCCTATCATTCCACAGTACAACATTATTTAACATACCTAGATTCTTTTAAAAGTCTGTTTCTTGAAGTATAATATTTCTGAGTCTGCATATTTTATCAAAGCTTATTATTTGTAATGCATTTTGTGGGCTGTCATTGAAACTGTGGAAAATGTAATTTGATTTTCTCTTTTTCTTTCTTAACATTTTCTACTACTTACCTCTGTAGGACTTTTAACTCCTCCCTCTCTGCCTTGTATAGCTGTGTGACAAGTGTCCCTGTTCTGTCACCTAAGGAACTGCAGGAGGGAGAGGTGGCTCTGAATTACTTAGCCTTTTGACAGGGGAGCTGCAATTCCCCCCCCCCCAGTCAAGATCAGGTGAGTCCATCAAACACCCTTGCTTAACAGCAAAAAAGTTAGTTTTTACCATTCAAACCTGTTTCTTGTAAATATGCCTATTCCTTCTGTCCCTCCACTACAGTGGCCTAGGCTTCAGAGAGGTATTAGTGATTCCCACATTCAGAAGACCTCTTAGAACTGAAGTAAAATGTTATTTTTTTTATTTAGGAAAATGTGGATGAAGCAGTCTTCTACATGACCCCGCCCACCTACCAAACATTTCTTTAACAAACCTGGAAGATCTAATGATGTTTAAGTTTCTTTATGCCTCTCTTAGTAGTTCAGTAAGTTGATTCCAATTAAAATCCTGTTCCACATCGACATCTGAAGTACTCCAGATCCATACAGGCAGTTGTGGAGCATTATACATATCTGCACCTGTTCTGAGCCACCTATTTTGAGCTAGGTAAAAAAAGAATAGACAGTAACCTTGAATTAGCCTTAGATTTCTTCTACCAACAGCAGGGAACATCAAAGCAGGAGTATCCCTATAACAGCAGGCATTTTATACATGGACTAACATAACTAAACTTTTGTGATAACAGCACAAGAGCATGTTCTGATTTACTTGTCAGAAGTGGTCTATATTTTTTAAGCAAGTGTCAAGGTTCCTTCCCTACTCTGAACTCTAGGGTACAGATTTGGGGACCTGCATGAAAACCTCTTAAGCTTACTTTTACCAGCTTAGGTTAAACTTCCCCAAGGAACAAACTATTTTACCTTTTGCCCTTGGACTTTATCACTGCCACCACCAAACATCTAACTGGTATATTACTGGGAAAGAGTCCGTTTGGAAAGTCTTTCCCCGCAAAATGCTCCCAAACCTACACCCCCTTTCATGGGGAAGGCTTGATAAAAACCCCCAACAATTTGCATAGGTGAACACAGACCCAAACCCTTGGATCTTAAGAACAATGAAAAAGCAATCAGATTCTTAAAAGAAGAATTTTAATAGAAGAAAAAGTAAAAAGAATCACCTCTGTAAAATCAGGATGGTAAATACCTTAGAGAGTAATTAGATTCAAAACATAGAAAATCCCTCTAGGCAAAACTTTAAGTTACAAAAAGACATAAAAACAGGAATCTATATTCCATTCAGCACAGCTTATTTTCTCAGCCATTTAAAGAAATCATAATCTAATGCATATCTAGCTAGATTACTTACTAAATTCTAAGACTCCATTCCTGTTCTATCCCCGGCAAAAGCATCACACAGACAGACAGAGAGAGGCTTTGTTTCTCCTTCCCCCCAGCTTTTGAAAGTATCTTGTCTCCACATTGCTCATTTTGGTCAGGTGCCAGTGAGGTTATCCTAGCTTCTTAACCCTTTACAGGTGAAAGGGTTTTTCCTCTGGCCAGGAGGGATTTTAAAGGTGTTTACCCTTCTCTTTATATTTATGACAGCAGGCATGTCACAATGGCTGTTTTATTAGCGAATGATGTGACAATGTTACCTCTGCTTTGCAAGTGAACTTTGTAAGTGAATGATAGATTGTGGTAACATGGTCTGACGTGAATCTCATGAGAAATCATGGAATATAGTTTTCCTTGAGGGTCACATAGACAATGTGTGTCACAAATGGTAGCTACAAAGTAGGGATGAGTGAGCATTGTACATATTTACCTAGAAAGGCTAAAAGTACATGCTTATTCTAAGATCATATATGGTATGCAGTACCAGTAACATTTGCTCTAAAAATAGCCACTCCTCTTCTCCAAGGTACTGGAACAAAACATGTAATTTGCATGCATTAGTACCCAAAACACAGTCTGGCTAAAACAAGCATGAAAGAGCAAAGCATTCTCAAATTAAATAAGTTACAGACATTTAAGCACCAGAATGAACCTCAGAACCAATGCATTTTCCCTTATAGGCTTGAATTGTTCATATTTAGAAACGCTTCTGAGATTGTTTTACAAGAAAATTGTGAAAAGCCAGAATAACTTATTTTAATGAATTAGTGGCAGATGTGTTTGAGATCAATACTTAAATTAGATATAACACTTCTGAAAATAAATATTTTCCTTTAATTCAGGCTAAATGTTTCAAGTCAAGGTTATAATGTAATTGCGGTAACTTTATTCAGTCAGGTAACTTTACCCTGCTTATTCTACAACTAATAGAGATCCTTGCAAACCTGCCTAAAGGAATAATAACAGGAAATGGCATATCAGAATAGACGAATATTTCTTCTTTGTTTATATCCTCTCTTTGACAGTAGCCTATGCTGGTTGGGCCAAAGAGAGGTGTAAAACCCTTACAACACTCATAACTGTGAAGTGCTATGACAGTCTCCCCTCATATGGAACCGGAGCTACTTGCAGAATGAAGGACACTACTCTGTTCAATATCTTCATCAGTGACTTAGATAATGGCATACAGAGTACACTTATAAAGTTTGCAGAAGATACCAAGCTGGGAGGGGTTGCAAGTGCTTTGGTGGATAGGATTAAAATTCAAATGAACTGGACAAACTGGAGAAATGGTCTGAAGTAATAGAATCATAGAAGATTAGAAGGATGACAGTCAATAAAGACAAATTCAAAGTACTCCACTTAGGAAGGAACAATCAGTTGCACACATACAAAATAGGAAATGACTGCCTAGGAAGGAGTACTGCAGAAAGCTATCTGGGTGTCATAGTGGATCACAAGCTAAATGAGAGTCAACAATGTAACACTGTTGCAAAAAAAGCAAACATAATTCTGGGATGTATTAGCAGGCGTTGTAGTCAAGACACAAGAAGTAATTTTTCCACTCTATTCTGCACTGTTTAGACCTCAACTGGAGCAGTATGTATAGTTCTAGGTGCCACATTTCAGGAAAAATTGGAGAAAGTCCAGAGAAGGGCCTATGACCTATGAGGAAAGATTGAAAAAAATTGATTTATTTAGTCTGCAGAAGAGAAAACTGAGAGGGGACAGGATAACAGTTTTCAAGTACATAAAAGCTTGTTACAAGGAGGAGGGAGAAAAATTGTTCTCCTTAACATCTAAGGATAGGACAAGAAGCAATGGGCTCAAATTGCAGCAAGGGTGGTTTAGGAGGACATTCGGAAAAAAATCCTGTCAGGATGGTTAAACTCTGGAATAAATTGCCCAGGGAATTTGTGGAATCTCCATCACTGGAGAATTTTAAGAGTAGATTAGACAAACACCTGTCAGGGATGGTCTAGTTAATACTTAGTCCTCCCATGAGTGAAGGGGATTGGACTAGATGACCTCCCGAGGTCTCTTCCAGTCCTATGATTCTATGATTAATGTGAGTAAGAATGCCAGAATCTGGCCTTTCGCTAGCAAGATATCCCCAGATGAATTGTTACTGATAACAGGGCCAACCCCATCAATCCACACAACTGAAACTACGCTGATTGCTGAGAGATGAGGAAGAGAAGGCATACGCAAGACAGAGAAAGTCAGTTGGATAAAGAAACTGCTGTGATAAAAATGTTTTGGCTGCATTCTAAATGCAATTATGTCTCAAGTTTTGCTATTGTCACTTCCATCTCTGCTCAGTAGGACAATATGGTATATATTGTGAATAAATATGTTGAGTATATGCAGGCCTTACTTTTTATTTCCAGTAAGAAGTAGACTCATTTCAAAGTTCCCAAAATTCTGTACACTCCTCAGTAAGTGGAATTTATTTTTCAGTTTTAACAGCAAAGTCAGAACTTTACATAAAGACATTGTACACTAGATTTCAAATTTTATAGCATTTACAAGACAATTTCCAAAAAACCCTAAGTTTTTAAAAAGGTTATTTTTCCTTATTTTGGAACAAACATGTACCCATTTCCCCCTCAGCTCTATTTAACCAACATAAATTTCTAAATGTTTTTAGCTTTTACAGCAACTTTGTTGTGTTAATTTTTCTCTTCAACGGGGGGGGGGGGGGCGGAGGAGGGGGGAAGGTGACTAACATCGAAGCACCTGGCCACAGAACAAGACATGATTTAAGCTACAAAGACTTGAATTTTAAAAATGTTAATGATCATGAAACTTTTTTGCCTTTAGTAAACAAGAGGTTTTGTAATTTTGCCTCCTGTAGCAAATAACTTAAAAAATGTAGAAATATCAATAGATTTTTAATGCAGAAGTTTAACAGTTCCTTTTCACAATTTTGTGAGGGCAATGTGATGAGCAGCAGAGAGCATATGAATAAGTTGTGAAAATAAAAAAAAATGCATCTCATTTTGGGTCCTGGAAGAGATGGTGGGTGGAAATTGTAGGAGCTCTTATAGCAGGCATTGTTCACAAATTAGCACAGGTGGGAACTGCACCACTGAGGAAACTGTAATTTGTATAGAAGAAATAGAAATAAATAGTGATCAAAACAAAAGAAGGAAAAGAAAAATAAACTAGTTGGATGTCGTGGTTTTAGGTGCAGCCTGTTCTGAGCATGAGGTTAGGAGTCCAGACCGCCAGAATTCTCACCCCAGTTCTTGCTGGGTGGCACTCAACCACTTGGTCTTCTATCTACTGTTATCACAGTCCCTTCTAGATACAGACCAGGACTTTGAGAAACCATTTGTGGTAACAGCAGGCAGCAGAGTCTATATTTCATTCATCTGGGAGCCAGAACGCCATGGAGAACTAAAGGGACTGTGTGTTTAGTAACCTCAATTTAAAAAATCCTTTTGCATTCATTACACCCAAGTCCAGTCTCTTCTCTAACTTGAGGCACAGTACTACTCTTTTTTCCTATCAGCAAAATGGAGATGATAATTATTTGTCTATCTTATTGGGTGTTTTAAAAATTAATTTCAGTGGTTAATATCAGTATAATAAGAACTATATAAGGGCTTTGTGTTATTAATCCTGACTATGGAAGCCCTACTAAAAAGAAAACAAAAAAACAAAATATCCCTCTCAGCTAACCCTTCCTTGGCTCCTCTGAATAACAAAAACAAACTAATTTTTTCCCTCCATATATGGATAGGAAGAAACTCCCTTCATGGGGTAGGAATCAACATGTCGGATGAGAACAGGCCAGTGGGAGTTGAATAATGATCAAAGTCTGTCACTTGTTCTTTTCCTTCTCTGAAGGAAACTAAACTGCTAAACTAAACTAAACTGCTTTAGCACTGTCTTGCTTTCTCCCTTTGTGCATTTCTTTTTCTTTTCCCCCTCCCTTGTCTTTTTTACAGGGTCTGTTCATTTTTGTATGCTTCTCCCACTCACACCCTCCCACAGATCCCTTTCACTGCATTTCCGCACCCTCCTCAACTCCCCAGTGTCCTCAACTCACCTTCTCCCATAACAAAATAAGAATAAAATGTTACTGGTTTGAGTTTTTACAGCCAATTTGCTGTAATCACTTTGCTCAATATTATATAACATGTAGTACAGCACACAAGCTTCAAGAACAAGGAGGCCACATTTTACCTATTTTTAACAAATTTCTATTTGTGCTTTCTTTTCAGGTTCCCTTTCAGCTCCCATGATGTCTCCTTCACATTCCAAAGTGCACTTGTTTGACGGTAAGTGTTGCAATTTTGACACACATGAACTAGATCAAATGAGGCAGCAAATTGAATTTAAACTCTGATCTTCATCGCCCTGCACATCTTGGCATTGAAAAAAAAATCTATTAAGTAAATTAAAAAATGTATTCATCCGGTCATACAACAGGCAATATGGAAAATATTAAAGCCAGATACATTTTATATGGATGTAAGCAGAGTCTGAATAAGTTCTGCCCTGACATCTAGAGATGATCTGTAGAAGAGGACTTCAGGAACTGATATTGTTTGCATGGGCATACCCATTCATCTTAGGTGCTCAGCCTGATGGGACTGCTTGCCCAAATGGTCACTCTTGGCTGTTGTTGCATCCCAAGTCTTCTCGTAATTGGGGAAGAAGTAATAAAAGGTTGTTATCCTTGTTGTATGAATTAAGGGCAGCAGAACTTGACGTACTGTGATTGAGGGACACACCCTCAACTAAACAGCACTTGCTAGGCAGAAAACATGGGTTCCAAAGCCCAGTGAGTTGAGAGAGTGTGGAGACAAGTAGTTGTCCCTGGTGGTGTAGGCCCCAAACATCATTTGACCCTTCATCTCTCCACTATGTAATAAGAGAAGTAATTGAGAGTCTTGTTACACTCTGCATACCTGATACTAGGTCTAAGTGTTAGACCTATTTTGAGACAGTGTCTGTGATGCAAGAAACTGCCAAATGTGCACCAGCAGTGAGGCTCCCCCACAAACAGCTGTAATCACTGACAGCTATGTTAAATGGTGGGAACTGAAGACATCCTGGCAGATTGGCAAGCAGTTGGCAGGGCAGTCAGCAGAGAGGCGTGGCGATTGGGCAGTGAAGTGACCAGCGGAGAGGTGCAGTAATAGGGCAGCCAGAGGAAAAGTGCAGTGATCAGCCAGCAAGGCAGCTGGTGGGGAGGCATGGCGATTGGCTGGCAGAGCTGCCAGAAAAGAGGATCAGAGCACTGATCAGCCAGCAGGGCGGCCAGCGAAGAGGAGTGGCGAGCAAGTGCTTGGGTATCAGAGTAAGTAAAATGCCTTCTTACCCCTCACCT
Source organism: Dermochelys coriacea (assembly GCF_009764565.3). NCBI lineage: Eukaryota > Metazoa > Chordata > Testudines > Dermochelyidae > Dermochelys > Dermochelys coriacea. The sequence continues at coordinate 106,116,143 of NC_050068.2, forward strand.
CCCCCCAGGGAGATGCACCTCTAGACTCTGGGTCTGCACTAACCAAGATCAACAACTATGAGTGGGGTGCAGAGATGGGGTGCAAGGAGCTTGGCTTGTTTCGCCTAACTAAAAGAAGGCTGAGGGAAGATATGATTGCTCTCTATAAATATATCAGAGGGATAAATACCGGAGAGGGAGAGGAATTATTTAAGCTCAGTACCAATGTGGACGCAAGAACAAATGGATATAAACTGGTCATTGGGAAGTTTAGACTTGAAATTAGACAAAGGTTTCTAACCATCAGAGGAGTAAACTTTTGGAATAGCCTTCCAAGGGAAGCAGTGGGGGCAAAAGACCTATCTGGCTTTAAGATTAAACTTGATAAGTTTAGGGAGGAGATGGTATGATGGGATAACATGATTTTGGCAATTAATTGATCTTTAAATATTCATGGTAAATAGGCCCAATGGCTTGTGATGGGATGTTAAATGTGGTGGGATATGAGTTACTACAGAGAATTCTTTCCTGGGTATCTGGCTGGTGAATCTTGCCCATATGCTCAGGGTTTAGCTGATCACCATATTTGGGGTCAGGAAGGAATTTTCCTCCAGGACAGATTGGAAGAGGCCCTGGAGGTTTTTCGCCTTCCTCTGTAGCATGGGGCACAGGTCACTTGCTGCAGGATTCTCTGCTTCTTGAAGTCTTTAAACCACGATTTGAGGACTTCAATAGCTCAGACATAGGTGAGAGGTTTTTTGCAGGAGTGGGTGGGTGAGATTCTGTGGCCTGCATTGTGCAGGAGGTCAGACTAGATGATCATAATGGTCCTTTCTGACCTTAATATCTATGAATCTATGGGACGGGTGCATTAAAGGGACTTTAGGTTGCTGGACTTAAGAACCTGACGGAAAAGGACACTATCCAACTTTCTTGGGAGCAGGTCTTTTGCTCATGATTTATGTTTAAGAACCCTGTTTGTGATGTTTTCCCAAATTAATGCTGGGTTATTTCCATCCCTTTATTAAAAGTTTCTTTTGTACACTCAGACTCTGTGCTTGCGAGAGGGAAAGTATTGCCTCTTAGAGGCACCCAGGGGGTGGTATGTAATTGTCTCAGGTCACTGGGTGGGGGCTCGAGCTGGTTTTGTGTTTTATTGTTGAAGAGAAACCCCTAGATATTGAACCTGCCCCTTGTTACTGCCAATTCCAGTGGGCAGAAGGGTTACATGTAGGATTTTCAGACCGCTAGCCGTCATATCCTTAAGTTGTATTATTTTTAACTGTAGAGAGCTGCACTTTTTTTAGCTATATAAAAAGTTGATATTGTCAAAGCATCCATCTCTAATGATTATCCTGTAGCCTAAAGAAGCAAATATAGAAGACTAACACATATACCACATGGATTTAAAGGTCTTCTCCAGCTATAACATCAGTGATGCCATAATCTAGAGAGACTGGATTATATTAATAATGGCACTGTGCTCCATATTTAAGAGTACAATGGCTTTGTTCTTTCAAAAGTGTGAAGAACTAAAATGGTAACTGTAATACTGGCTTTGTAATTAGAAAATATACATTTTCAATATACATACATATACAGTTTTTCTCTTTTTGATTTAGAAATCTTCATTATTTCAAATAAGTAGATGTAAAGAGGTCACTATCAGGGGTATAGATATATTTGTCAAGCCTCCAAAGTCTGTTTTCTTCTAATAAATTTATTTTGCCAGAAAATCAGAAGCCTTCTTTGATAAATGAGATGCATTGTCTCTTTCTTGCATTCCTACCTCTTGATTCAATAGATGGGGAGGATGGGGAAAACAGCTACTCCAATTTCCCACTTATTATCCTTTGAGAAAGCAATATATTTAAAATGGAGGCTATTTGTAGGCTGAAGTATACTACAAAATATGTTTTAGCTGTGTTATACCATCAGTTATGGAACCTTGTTATTTTTTGGATTAAAGTCTTAATTACAAAAATACTATCTATTAGTATAGTACCACTTATCATTGATACAGCACTAGAGGGTGGATTGCTCTATCCAGGGTCTGCTACTGGACTCTAAGGAGAAAGAAAATATGGAGTTATCTATTATTTCCCCCACATCTTGGAAGGAGAAGTGGGTTTGTCTCCCTTTCCCCAGAGAAAAAAGGTGTTTGGGCCCCCACACTGTTTGTGGGAACTCAGTGCCTTACACCAGTTCTGAGACCTCTTACCCTCTTCCCTTCATGCCATTCCTCTCCCTGCCTCCCAGGAACTGGATAGAATGGTGGCTCCCACAAACTGGAGGTTAAGAAGATGGTAGGTAGAGCTTTCTCTAAGCATCCAATAAGGAGGCTCACATTTTGTTTCTGTATTTAAGGCAATATTTTCAACCTGAAATGATCACACACAAATTGGGGATTGGTTCAAAAACCCAACAGGAAAGTGCCAAAAATGTGATTTGTTATTTGATTTTAAATCTTATGATGTGGGGGACTTGTCATGATTTTTTAATGCCTGTGTTTGGTGATATGACTTCTACTGTCAATTTCCTACTCACTTTACCTCATTTGTTCCAACCTCTAGACTGGGGATTGGCAACCTTTGGCATGCGGCCCATCAGGGAAATGGCGGGCCAGGATGGTTTGTTTACCTGCAGCATCTGCAGGTTTGGCCTATCGCAGCTCCCACTGGCTGCGGTTCACCGTCCCAGGCCAATGGAGGCTGCGGGAAGTGGTGCAGGCCAAGAGATGTGCTGGCTGCCACTTCCCATAGCCCCCATTGGCCTTGAACGGTGAACCGGGGTCAGTGGGAGCTGCGATTGACAGAACTTGTGGACACTGCAGGTACACAAACCGTCCTGGCCTGCCAGCAGCTTTCCCTGATGGGCCATGTGCCAAAGGTTGCCGATCCCTGGTGTAGAAGATACAGTTTGATGCTGACAAACTAGCTCAGGCCAGAGCCATAGGCCAGTTCAATTGTGTGTGAATATCAAAGGAGTTAAATGTATTAGTATATATATTCAGGCCAATTCATTCAGTGGGTTAATAGAGATCAAAAGAGATGTTAATTGTATTATTTTCACCTATCTATATCCTGTTTACTATTACATTAATTATGCATGCCCAGTAGTTAAATAACAATAGATGTGTGTTCATGTAAACGTGTATTCAAGTGTTAGAACTTCATGAAAACTAATGGAATGTTACTTGTATTGTTTTTGCTTATCTATTCCTATTATAATGTAATGGTAGCATTTACATTATATATATATATCCTTGTGACTAAATCACTCATTGAATGCAAATGTCGAAGAGTGCTCAATTCAAAGCAATTGGTCTTATCAGATTGTTGTCTGAAGAAGCTACAAATACTGATTCAAAGGAAGATCTTTTATCTCTGAACTGTCTTGGATTTTTACAGGGAAGTGTACCAGATGAAAAGCAGAGATCCCCAGAATTATTCTGGGTAACCCTGAAAAGACTTTTAGGAAACTGGCAGATTACTACATCTCTGCTATCATTTTGGACTTACAAACTGACTCACCTGTTATTACATTTAACCCGCTTTAAGCTCTCAATAACTCTCAGTTGTTTTTCCTAGCTAATAAACCTATAGCTAGTTTACTATAGAATTGGCTGCCAGTCTTGTCTTTGGTGTATGATCTGGAGTACCATTTGACTTGGAGTAAGTGACTGATCCTTTGGGATTGAGAGAAACCAGATGTGGTGTGACTTTTTATTTATATAACTTTTTATCACAAAGTTCAGTTTGTCTGGGTGGCAAGATAGACTGGAGAGGTTAAAGGGGGTTTTCTGTGACTCCATGTAAAGACTGTTATAGTGATCCAGGAGTTCACATTTGTTATTGGTGAAATCTAGTAATAGAACACACCATCCGTTTGGTGTGTTTTCACTTTTTTTCTGACAGTCTGCCCTGAGATAGGCACTCACAGTTGTGAACCACTCTAGACAGTGTGACACACAGAACAAAAGGAGGAGTGGAACTGGAATGCAAACTTCCCTGACAAATGGTGCTGTCAGCTTTGTTACTGGGTCTGAAAAAGTTCCCATGATTCATTGCTGTTGAACTGTAGCCAGAGATGGCCACCAACCCCACTTAGTTTCTGGGGAGCCCTGCATGAAGAGAGATGTAAGGCTTGTGTGGATTTGTATGCAAATGCTTAACCACTGAAAACACTAAAAGTTAACACACAACATCTATGTTGTGAAACAGTTGCAAATAACTGACAGGACATAAAGCCACAAAATGAAGGAAACAAAAAGTTAAACAACTCAACAATAAATATACTACTCCTCGACCCGCAACCACGTGACCACTACCACAACTATCATACAGCACAGATTATTCACCTTAACTCTGTCCCCTTAGAATGCCAACCTTCCAGCTTTTACCAAATTACTTCCTGCTAATACACTAAACTATGACACTAAACATCCACAACTACGGTATATCTATACTGCAACTGAGAGCACACTTCCCAGCTTAAGTAGATACTTAATGCTCTAAAAATATAACTGTAGCCAAGGGTAGCACATGAGGTAGCTTGGGCTAGCCACTTGAGTATAAACATAAGGGGTTCTGGGCAGGTTTGCTCTCAGGCAGCTAGCTAACCATGCTAACCCTGAATACACTACTATTTTTAATGTGCTAGTCAAGTAGAGTTAGCACATGTCTGTTTACCTAACCTGGGAAGCATGCTTCCTACCGCAGTGTAGATATCCTCAAAGAGTTTTGGGATGGAATGATATGGTGAAGGGGGGTGAGTGTGGAGGGGAAAATTGAGGGGTAGTTTGGTAAAGGAGGATAAAATCTGGCATTCTTGTGGGGACACAGTTATGGTAGTTGTATGTGGTACACAGGAATCATGGTAGTGGTAAGGTGGGTGCCTGTCAGTGCAGAAGTAGAGGGTATGTTAGCCTCTTAGTTTTGCCACTTCCTTGCTTTTGTGGTTATGTATCATGTGTATTATGTGCATACCAAACTCAGTTCTTTCACAACAAAGTTTATTAATGTATTAACCTATTTTAGGGTTCTGTATCTGGAAAGATTGTATCACTTACACCTGAGACAGTTTACATGCAATTCCAACAAAGCCATATTGTTTCCTTCTAGAGACAACAAATACACCTTCAAAATGCACCAATCATTGTCAGAGTGCCTTGGAAAGTATGATAGTCTACATTTATATTCAAATACAATATGTTTGCACTTTTTAAGTATTTTCTCTATTTTATATTCTTAGAAGAAAATAAAAAGTAAATTCCAAACTGGCCCAAAACTAGTAACAATTGAGCCAGCCTACTGAAATGCAATCTAAACTTCTGACCACTCTACCCTATGGTCATACAGTTGTTGCCAAAACTAAAGCTTAAATGCACTAAAGAGATTTAACATACAGACAACTGGAAGGGGCTTACTGCAAATGTTATGCAAAGTGATTTTTAAACCCAGTGCTTATTTACTATTTACAGAACCTCTCATGCGTTTCACTTATGCGTCTCTGAGAAGTATTGCTGAGGTTTAAGAATTTATGACCAAGTGTTGGTGGGATTTCAGGAGGGAATTGGTATAATGTTGGTGAATAATTCATTTCTCTGAGCTAAGTCCCTCTTTTAGAGATTAAATGGAGCATTTGGGAAAACAAAGGTTTAATGTCATTTCTTTTGGTATATAATAAGATATAATACCACAATACTGCTGTGTTGGAATGTGTTAATCAGATATTTGATTTCCCATCATAAATCAAAATAGAGGTATTCACAGGAAAATAAAAGACACCACTGGTGAAAGTTATTCTAATATAGTAGCTCTTACATTAAAATGAGCTGAAAAGAGTGATATGATAAACCAAAAGTTACTATGGTTAACCAATGACACTGAATATGTACACTTACGCAATTTGATGAGTTGCAATGAATTAAAAATAGCTTACTTCTATACGATAATGCATACTGTTTATTTTCATATTTTCCTCAACAGAGTGTCTCAAACACCACATACATTGCTGAGAGTGGATATTCAAACAGCAGGATAGGATTGACTCAGTACTCAGCTGTGCAACACATTGATACATTTTTTGTTGCCAGTTACCACCAACAGAATGATGTAGAGGGAAATGAGTATTGCCTGTCCAATATATGTCCCCTCCTCTCCTGCACAGAGTGGACATAACTGAAAAATAGATAAATGGACTTTGCTGCTGTGGAAAACTTGAGAAGAAAGCCACCTTTGGACTGAGACGATTAACAGAAAATTTTAGTCGTAAGAAAGAGTTTTGCAGAAAGTGATGACTTTCTGAACAGGGGACAGAGACATCGGGGGAAAAGTGAGAGAGTAGCCATGAATAGGTGATAGAAAGGAAAAAAGAAGCTTTAAGGGATAGAGAAATGGGGCAGAAAAGCCACCCCTAATATAGATGGGAAATGGAAACCATCGAAGGGTTGGGGATATAGGCCATGAGGAGAGGAAGGTGAAACATAGTGGGAGCCATAGCAACAGAAGAGGGCAACCTCTTTTTATCAATTTTATCATTTTATCAATGTTTTTTTCCCCACATAAACCAAGAGCCTGGAGACTGCGGGATGGTTTTACATCCATGTTGCAAATATCTGATGGTTTTCCTTTGCATTTCTATGTCAACATTATAAGAAGAAAATGACCTAAAATCCTTCAAAATGTGAAAACAATCCTCCCCTGCCCCCCCCCAAAGTCTAGCTTATTTTAATTGCTATTAATGACCATTAATTAGTAGTCATGTTATATTATAGCTATTGACTTTATGTGGAAAGTGCACAAGTCTAGATTCACAAAGGTACTTAGGCACCTAAACCCCAGACAGTCATTAAGACAGAGAGAGAGCACAGTCATGAGAATTATTCTATAGCCTTCTGATTTCAGAACTCATCCAAGATCTGGGAGACCCAGGATCTAGTTCCCATGCTCAGTGACTCATTATTTATTAATATTGCATCAGCTTTAAGGGGAGAAACTGAGGTTGCCCCACATCATAATATCCAATAGCCCAAAGATTAGTGCCCTCACTGGAGAGGTGGCAGATCTATGTTCAAATCCCTTCCTGTCATCAGGTGGATGGGGAACTTGAACCAGGGATCTCTCACATCCCAAGTGATTACAAGGTCCTTCCCTATTGTGAAAAAATGCGATAGGTGCCTAATGCAAAGAGTATTCACAGCTGAGAATCACTAGAAGAGGTAGATGCCTATCTGCAGTCTGGATTTAGGTACATGTCTCAGAGAGGGGCAGGGCTTAGTACACACCCGTCTCATTGACATCTCCCATCGGCTAGCTTAGGCACCTCCTCACCTAGTGAGCTAGCTTTTTTGAATTGCAGTTTAAGGTGCCTATATCTCCCTGTTCTTGGCATAGAGATCCCAAGTGCCTAACTCAGGCTGTGTGAAAAACAATTGTTTTTCCTATAATTTCCTAGGTGCCTAAAATGTAGGCACTGTGACACTCAGCTTCACCACATTTAAGTACCTTTGTGAAGCTAGGCCCAGATACTATTGTGATGGGTGACAGTATAAACCCCTCAGATAGATAGATATAAGTGTAGAGAACCATGAAGGAGGCTGGCTTGTACTATGGTAAATGTCATCCTTTACCCCATTCTCACATGCAAGGCAATACAGACTCTGTAACAGGCATCTCTAAATTCTAATATTTATTTCTTAGAGTTTCTTTCAATGATTATTTTGTTCCATCTGTTAGATTCCCATATCACAGGGGAACAGCTATATTACTCTGGAAATATCTGTGTTCAAACTTATAAAAAATGAGTGATGAAGGCACATTGGTCACTGTGGGAGAAGGGAGGGAAATAATATCCATTTGATGTTCTTCTGGTACTTTATACAGAAGAATCTTTTTACTTCAACATCACTGTACTCTGCTAACGACCAGATCTATTTAAACAAAAAAAAAAAAAAAACAAAAAAAACCGAAGACACTACTTGTTACCAGCAGCTCTTAAATGTGTTGTTAGTTAACAGCTTGATACCAGCATAGTAAAGTGCAGTTCATGGCCTGGTAAATGGGATGTTATATGTGTTGTCAACTAATTGCTGTAAAATTATTGATGTTACACTGGAGTGCTGTGTAAAAAGAGAGAGTGAATATGTATGAAGTGACTTGATTCTGGCATCTACAGTCACTTGATTCTAGTCACTATAAACTGCTGAATATAGAATATTTTGTATTTGTTTTAAGACCACCAATAAAAATACTAGTTTAAACCCTACGGCAATATAAATGAAAATGGGAAGTGTTTTTGTTCTAAAAAATATTTTATGAAATAGCCATTTCAAGAAAAAATAAATAAAACCACTGAATTTCAATCCCTTATTCAGACTCTGATTATTTTTCTTGGTCAAGTTGGAAAAGCAAATATCTCGTCTCCAAGCGTATCTAGATCTTTCATCATGTACACACCATCATTCTGCATGGTGAGTTCTAATTGAAAATGTATTCAAATATTTGTAGGGCTTTTTTCATTATAAAATTAAACAAAGACAGAAATTACACCTACTCGGGTTATAGAGCAACTTGGTGACAGAGCTAGTAGTAGGACCCAGGTCTCCTATGTCCAGTACCCTAGACACAGAACCACACTATCGTCTTAAACAGTTATTAACAATTTAAGTTCCTGATCCTGCAGTCAGAACAATACACTTGCAGGAAGCCCAGTTGAGTTCAATGAGGTTCCATGGAGGTCTCAGGCCCCACCCATACAGATTCAGTTTCAGGTCTGGGGCTAATTCTATGTGTATTAATAATGTATGAAGATATCCTAATGTTCACTTATTCTATTTATAGTTGTTTCAGCACTTTAAAGCTATTACAACATAGCATTATCTTTAATCCTTATTTCCCACTCCCAAACAAGTCTGGTACAGTGTACTGAAGTGAACACTTTACTATGCATACACTGCTAAATGCTTATATAACAGCCGTGTGTGCGCCTGCTTGACATCAAGCTGTTTAGAATTTCTGATATAGTGCATCCAATTAAACAGCTCAAAACTACTGTTATTTTTACTGCTGCTATTTTGCTGTCACCCATGTTGTATTTGTAATAATTTTAGATGATACAAAATGTACTTTCCTTCATGGGGGGAAAAAGTGTGCAGTCTGAGATCAGCATTTCAGAAGAGGTAATGATCAGGTTGGGAGGGAGGTAAGAAATTTAACACATAGAAACTATATAAAAGTAAGCTGAAGAGACTGACAAAGTAACAGAAGGCAGCAAATTCTGAACCACAATTGTCAGTCCACATCAATTCATTCCGGTGGGAATGGCGCCTTGGAACTGTGGCAAATACTGGTCCAATTCTGCAAACACTCATGCATACAGTCCTGTTGACTTTAGTGAGACTATTCACATGTGTAAGAGCTTTCAGAGCCAGATCCAAGCAGTAGAAGATGATGTATACAAAGATGTTCTTTCAGTATAGAGTCACAGCCTGCACCTAAAAGGCCCAGCCTGCAGTCTTGATTCAGGCCAAACGTTCACTGATTTCAGTGGGAGTCTCATCTGAGTTAAGACTGCAGAATTTGGTCCAACATTCACTTTCTCCTTGTTTCCTTTCCGTACTGCTACCTCAACATACTTTCACTGGTCTTCCACCTAGTATCTGGAATCAGAAAAAGGTTTGATTATAAACATACATTTTGGTGCAGCTTGTAATAGTTTCACAGATAAAGCTGCAACTAAATTTCAGTTTAAAGATGAGTTTTGCATCCTTTTAAAATCCACAAATAAAATAAAGTTAAAAAAAAGATTGCTTTGAAGATGAGTGGGTCATATCTTTGGGCATAGAGTGAAGGTTGTGTTGCCTGGGAAGCGTCAGGCTAACTTGACATTACCCCACTTTTCTAACATTTTTAGGTGTATATTTTTTTTGTAACACTTGTACAGATATGTGAAAGAACTGTAACTCCACATTTCTTGGTTTTCAAATGTCTGAATTTTGGGAATTCAACTCTCCTGTTCAGGAAAAGCACAAGTAGCAGAGGGCACAATTGCTAGGAACTATTAGGTAAGGGTAGAAAATAAGACAGAAAAATATAATAATGCCACAATATATAACCATGGTACCCGCACAACTGGAATACCGTTGTTAGGATATAGATATTCAGCCTGTCTGTAAAGGCCTATACTCTAAGAATTTAGGTGTATTCTTATCACTTAGCTAGTTATAGAGGTATAAAAGAGATAGTTATAGAGGTATAAAATCACTTTCTGCCGGTGTAAGGTCCTTCTCTTACTGTGACAGTCTGAGGCCCTGTGCTTAGTCTAAGATCTTTGACTAAGCAACAGAGGCAGCCATAAGCTGGGAAGCGACCGGTCACATCCTCACATTCCAAACTAGTCACATTGAAATAAGGTGCTATTGGGCTGTTAGGAATACAGTCCTGTCCTGATAATGCCTATCGCCTCCAGAGAAAGGGAAGTGCCTAGAAAATGTAGAAGGAAATTTAGGATGCTGTCTGGCAAGAACTCACTTATCAATAGCTAGGATGTGAAATCCTCATTTCTGTGTTTGTTCTATCACTGTAGTCCCCATTTCCCCATTGTTTGTCTATATAATCTCTGTCTGGTTCTGTGATTGTTCCTGTCTGCTGTATAATTAATTTTGCTGGGTGTAAACTAATTAAGATTGTGGGATATAATTGGTTACATAAACATGTTACAATATGTTAGGATTGGATAGTAAAATTTCAGGAAAATGATTGATTAAGGTATAGCTAAGCAGATCTCAAGTTTTACTATGTAGTCTGCAGTCAGTCAGGAAGTGTGTGTGTGTGTGGAGGGGGGAAATGGGAACAGGGAATGGGGGTGGGGAAATTGGAATCATGTTTGGCTAAGGGCAGGAATGGGAAGAGGGACACAAGTGTAAGGCTCTGTGGTGTCAGAGCTGGGAAGGGCGACACTAATGAAGAAAACTGGAATCATGCTTGCTGGAAGTTCACCCCAATAAACATTGAATTCTTTGCACCTTTGGACTTCGGGTATTGTCGCTCTCTGTTCATGCGAGAAGGACCAGGGAAGTAAGTGGGTGAAGGAATACGTCCCCTAATAACCGTGTGCAATTCTGATTAAAAAAAAAAAAGATATATTAGACTTGGAAAAGGTACAGAGAAGGACAACAATAATAATTAGGGGTATGGAACAGCTTTCATATGAGGAGAGACTAAAAAGACTGGGGACTGCGCAGCTTAGAAAAGAGACAATTAAGGAGGGATCAAATAGAAATCTATAAAATCATGATGTGGAGAAAGTAAACAAGGAAGTGTTATTTAGCCCTTCAGATAACACGAGAATCAGGGGTCACTCAATAAAATAAATAGCCAGCAGGTTTAAAACAAACAAAAGGAAGTACTTTTCCACATAATTCCCAACAACCTATGAAACTCGGTGCCAGAGGATGTTGTGAAGACCAAAATTATAACTGGGTTCAAAATAGAATTAGATAAGTTCATAAACGATAGGTCCATCAATAACTATTAGCCAAGATGGTCAGGAACACAAACCCATTCTTTGGGTGTCCCTAGCCTTCTGACTGACAGAAGCCGAGACTGGACAACAGGGGATGGATCATTCAGTAGCTCGTTCTGTTCATTCTGTCCGAAACATCTGTCACTGGTCAATGTTAAAAGAGAGGATACTGGGCTAGATGATCTGATTGATCATTGATCTGACCCAGTTGGGCCAGTCTTATTTTCTTACCTTCTTTTTTCAGAAGGTGAAATTGACAAGAGCTTTCCATGTAAGAAGCTAGGGTACTGTGATTTCAATTTTTCCAACAGAAAAACAAACTGTATTTACATTGTTTATTTATTTTTTAAAATTACAATTTTCCTATGGAGAACGTAGATTTTGAAAAATTGCATTTTACATTGAAAAATTACAATGGAAAATTCCCAACCAGCTCTAGTCAGTAAATCAAACATTATTCATATCTGAACCAAGAAACTCCTTTATTATTGTTTTTATTATTTATTATTTTATTATTGTTATTATTGTTCATAAGTTTCTCTTATGTGAGAAAGTCGAGCTTTTAAGACGAACATCCAGACTAAGAGTATCTCAAAACTATGGACAAAATAGTACGTTTCTCAGAACTGTAATATCAGATACCTGCACTGCAAGTATGAAGTAAGCTTAAAATCCTAATTGTAATTGACTACCCAGTGGACTTTGAACTGCCCAGCTCTGACCTCTTTCTGTAGGTAATATGACAACAACAAAACAGTACTCATAATAAAATTCAGAAATTTCGATTTTCAACTAAATTCTTTAAATTTCAACAAAGAAAAGGGGGATAACATTTTCTCTCTCTTTCTTTCTCTTTCTTTTTTTCTTTTGGTGTGTGTGACTATTATATACCTTTTTGTAATGAGTTGCAATAACCATCTTTATACCATATCTGTTTAAATCAACAGCTTAACAGCCAGAGTTGGGTATTGTTCCAGCTTTTATAATAGTAGTATCAATTTTAAATGTACAGTGCCATAGTACAATTTTAAATGTTGTAAATGCAGCAGAATAGAATTCCATTAAAGGTTATATTCATCGATGTGCACCACTTACAGAAGCAGCCACTCTTACCTGAACTGCGTTCAAATGTACTCCATGTCTCCGATTAAATTTAGCTAAACAAGATTCTACTGTTTGTTTAAATTATGTATGCTATAGTTATGCTGAGTAATGTGAATTTGGACATGTACATATTTTTCATTCCCCCTCAGGCAGACCCTAATCATCCTCTCCCTCACCTTCTATCTCTTCCTCTCCTATCCTTCTCTTATGCTATTGATTCTCTCTCCACTATGGCTTTCCTCAGAACTCTCACCTGCCAAGATCCAATTAGCTTTCAGCTTCCATTTACATTAAAAAAAATCGAACTGCTTTAATTTCCCAATTACAGTTTTAATTAAAGAGTGAGCTGTTAAGGTCAAGCAAAGAGTGCTGTGGAAAGCTGCAACTAACACACATTGAAACTACCCTAAAAGTTTAAGAAATAATTTTAAATTCCTTATTCCCCCCCCTTTCAGTTCTCAAATTAATAATAGTATTTTTATGGGAGAATAGGGGCACACACCTTTGAATAGTGTTTGACTGTCCACACCCAAAAAGGCAAACATTAGCACCCATATATAATCTGGCATGTTCTATTGTTTAGTCATTACTAGTGGAACAAAATAGTATCTAAAAGTGGGTCACATAAAGGATTTCACAGCCATGCTTTCTGTCTTATTGTCATGGATATGAAATTTTGTGATGCCTCTAAGTCTCATTTCTAAACAAAAATAAGTGAGAAAAAAAAGGCATGTGATTAAAGTGGTATCCATCATAATTAAGGAGATGACTAAAAATGCAAGGTCATCCTGAGAAACCAATGACCATTTCATGAAGCCATATGCCTTTGTCTCTCTTTTTCACAGAGATTAATGATTATGGGGTAACCATGAGGGAGTGTTTTGCTTTATGCTTAGAAATGACTCCTTAGCTAGAACAGTCTCAAAGCCTGTACTAAAGGGATCAAGGAATGCTTTTCTTGTATTGCATATGGGGAAGCATCATTATCAGAACAAAACACTTTATTTCTTCTGATGATGATATTCTAGATGAATTTGCTATTTTGAAATATTTACATTTTGACAAAACCAATTATGTGATGCCAAAAATATTACAAGGGGCTCTTTCAAAAAAAATTCCACCTCAGTCAACAGTACATAAGATATTCCTTGGGCAAAACAGCTGTCCTGCCAAAAATTAAAATAGATTTCACTCTTCTACAATACCCCCACTCCCAAGATCCATATCCTTCCATTGCCAAATCCATCAGTCTTTACATCCCCCATCCTAAATATATCAATCCATACACACTCACCAATCTTGACCTATTATGCTTCCTCCACCCCAATGCCACATGAAGACTCCACTTGAGGGACCTACTCTACCTGGAAACTATATTTGGCAGAAGTGGGGTAATGGGTCAGATGGGAAGCAGCTCTCCTTATGTCAACATGAGGTGTAAATTTAGGCGATAGGTCCCATTTGGTCCAAGTAGTCGCTTTCCTAACTGGTTTGCATAAACAAGCAAAAAGTCATATATGGTATAACAATGCACCCTCTGCTCAGCAAGAAGAAAAGAAAAACTAAGATAAATATAACAGGAATTATTAAACTTACCAGCTGGGAAAGAGGGGAATGCAGCAAACAACAACTGGTTTCAAAATGGCCACTTAAGGGCTGCACTGACTCACCTCTGTGGAATTTAAAGGGAACTCCAGTCCAAAAGGCAAGCTGGTGGGGGGGGGGGGGGGAGAAAACAACCTTCCTATAAAAGGTCAGCCCCAACTGATTTGGAATAAGACTCTCACAAGGAAAGGTGGTTTTGGTTTACCTACGCAACAGAATCATGAAGTAGTGGGACTCCATGTAGCAAAAAAACTGTCTTCAAATAGTTTTCTCCAGCTACTAGAAGCTAATCTCAGAGCTTCTAAATAGGCAGTCAAAGCTTCTTTTCTTTCCCCTTTACACTACTGGTTCTTCTCCCCCTTCCCTCCTCCCCCGCTTCTCGGTGCAATACTTTGGAACAAGAAAGCAGGAGGATTATGGAGCCAGCACTGCTGGTTTCTGATCTTGGACAGTAGCATGGCATCAGTGGTTTTAGAAAAAAAATTCAAGGAGAGTAAGGACTCTCGATTGTCATCCCCAAGTGTTCAAAAATCATAAAAGATAGGCTAAAAATCAAGATTTTTCCCCCTTTATTAAAATGATACATTTGGGTTACTTTTCTTTGTCTTCTAGTTTCTGAACTTTTAGAATACACAGGGGTCATGCTTCCAAGTTTTCCTCCTCCACCACAAGGGCTGGAAACTTTATTTGACAACCTCAGCTTTTGTTGTTGTTTTAATCACATCACTCCAGGAACTGGAGGTTTAAGTAAAACACCACGTATTTGCAAAAGCAATTGTCAGATCTAAGCAGTTGGCCATCGCAGGAAGAGGGCCAGTGATAGAAGAGATATGGGGGAATAAGGGTCAAGAGACAGACAAAGAAAGAGAGTGAAAAAGAATGGTGAAGCACAAAGATATGGGAGAGAAATTGGGCTAAGGAAAAGGAAACACTACAGTGACAAACAGTGGAAGGATGGTTCTGTGGCTAAAGCACAGGACCGGGAGTCAGAACTCCTAGATTCTATTCCCAGCCCTACCATGGACTCGCTGTGGCAGCATGGGCTGTAAAAGCCTGTCCAGGACCCTGGGTATATATTTCATTGACTAGCCCATAGTGCCCAAACTTCACTGCTACGGTTATCTGAGAGAGTTAGATCAAAGCTACGTCTGATACGTCTACATGCACTACAGTCACACCTCCGATATCATTGAAGACATGCCCAGTGTGACCTTGGGAAAATCATATTGCTTCCTTGTACCTCAGTTTCCTCATCAATAATATGGGGATAATGGTACTGGCCTGACCTCCCTAGAATTCTTTTATTCTCCTTCGTTGTCTCAAGTAATTACTTGTGGCCTGCACTCAGTGATTCCTCCCCACAGTTGAGGGGAAGAGCCTTTAGTTTTGGGCATGTCTAGGACTGTCCATTCCCAAATACCTCAATAGGTACACAACTTCCAACTGCTACAACAAATGAAGCAGCAGTCTTACGGATAACAGTTCCCTTTATTCCATAACCTTGATTTCATCTCCAATCAAAGCCATCCTGTGCAATTAATAAGACAGTGGCCTCGTAGAAAAAAATAATATAAGCATACTAGTATAAGATTAAAGCTGTATCATAAGTAATATGCACAAGGGGCTGAATTAAGGTTGCACAGGCAACCTTAATCTGGCATTTACTAATTTTTGAGTGTTGACTTTTAATAATGTTCTTTGACCATAGTTTTTGTGCATGTAATTTCCTAAATTCTCTAAAAGCAAACATCTGGTCATCACCATGGTTGTAATCTTTAGATACACCACACGGACCACCGTTACTTGAGCTAATGCAATAACTAATAGCAGTAGTAGTTTGTCATTCTCTATGTGGGCCAGCATTAGAGGGGGACGGGACCCTTTGGCAGTGGATTTCACAGATATTTGCTAACAACAGAGGAATGGCAAGAAATCTTGGGTTCCATTTCAGGCTCTGGAGAGCAGTGTGATTGAGTGGGCACAGATTCTTCTGCCCCTTCTCCTCATATGTGTCCCCCTTCTGCTTCATCCCCTCTCAGCTGTACTTATCTCAGATTTCTCTTCCTCACTCCGGCTCCTCATCCCAATCCTATTCTCCTCCCCAGTCAATCCCAATGTGTACAAGCTTCACATTCCACTCCTGGTCTCCTTGTCCATCAAGTCCTAATCTCACTTCCACATCCCATTCTCTCTCCCCATTCCCACATTCAAACTCCATGGCTAGCCAGTCCCAGCCCCTCCCCTCATGCTGCAATCCTTGTCCCTAATCTCCTTTCCCAGACCCAGTTCCCATTCTCCTGACTCCACAGTGGATCTGTCTCTCCCCCCAACCCTGGCCTCAAGTCACACTCATCCCACATTCTTCACTTCCCATCCCGTTCTCAATCTCAGTGCCTTCTCCACTGTTTTTTTTCCACAAATCTCTTTGCCCACACATGCGGTACCCTGCTCCTCATCATCTCTGTCTCCCCTCCCCTAACCCATTGGTTCCTATTTCCCTCAGTTCCTGTTTTCCTCCCCAGCTCCAGTCCCAGTTTCCCCTCACTCTCACCCCTGCCAGCATGCAGTTCCAGTCTCTGGCTCTTCGTCCCAATCTACCCTACCCCCACACAGCTGTTGTTCTCCTCATTCAAATTGGGCAGTATCCTCCTCCAGGCTTCCTGGACCCACTTGACTTTCTGCCATCAGTTCAGATGCACAGACCTGGACCTAACAGCCACCCAAAGTTGCAACTGCAGAAAAAAGTCTTGCTCAACCTTCAGCTGTAGCACGCTAGTGTACGCAGAATCTTCAGGGAATTTAACTGCTAAAATCTAAGACTCGACTGAGCATGTATAAGCTGTGATTCTTCAAAATTGATCAAATTTGAGCAGATTTTCACAAGGACTGCAAAGAGACTTATCCCCGATACAAAGGCCACCCCACATGCACCATATTTCAAGTCCCTGATCCAAAAGCATTGGGATGCCAGAGCTTTTCAAAGAAGAGGTTAACAGTATTTTCTTTTTTAACAAGGGCAACGTATATTTTTCCCTAACCTCATTCCTGGAAATGGCTGACCTATTTGATAGTAATTTTTCATAAATATTCAGCCTGAAGTAGAGACCCAGCGTGGAAAATATCAGCCCAAATGGTTGCAGTTTTGGCAAGTTATATGCAACTGAAAACAGGGTCTTATAACAGGAAACATCAGGGAACCTCAATAATAGGCCGTTCTACCAACCTTGCCTATGCTACTTCATTGTACTAAACATGCACTTGACAGAAGTGCAATAACTGTATTTACATTTACTCAACTACGGTAAATATTTCCTTAGAAGTAAGCGTATAATTACATTCACAATAATTATTGTTTTGACTGTCTTTATAGATACAACATACAAGCCTCAAAAGTGATTTGAGATTAGCCTACAAGTGTCCGACTTCAGCAGGCATCCTAGCCATCCAGGCACTGAGCTGCAGCAGAATGTGTCTGCAGGAATTAATTATTAATTAAGCAGCCAAGAAAAGAGACAAAATGAGAAAATAAGGTCAATGGCACTGATGTTGTCTATCCCTATTAAAGCCTGATAATGTACCTGTTTCTGGACCCTATTATACAAACACAGTCCTCAAGCCACCTAATTTTAGATTTCTCTTTCCTGACTTCTGAGCAAAACTTAGATGAAACGTAAAAACATATAAATCAATAATGTTCTCCACTTTCTGAACTAACCTAAAGATATAATGGTTTGCCCTAAAAATAGGAAGCTCTACTCAGAACTCCTGGAACCATTTCAAAACCAAAAATGCCATTAATAGAGCTAGCCAAAAAAATTCCAATAACGCAGGTTTGTTTTTGTCTAAATTTACCAATTTGTCAAAATAGAAATGTTCTGCGAGGACAGTTTGATTTTGACAAAGTTCCTTGAGAACCCAGACAAGCTTTCCAAACCTGCCTATCTTGTTTCTCATGCCTGGTAGGCTGCTGGGGAGCCCAGGGTTTTAGGATCTAGAGTCCTGGGCAGCCTGCTATATGGATTGTGCCAGGGCTGGGGGTACCAGGGTTCCCAGAGTCCACAGCACTGGGAGAGTCAGCCAGGCAGAACACATTGGAATTGGGGATCCCAAGACTTCTGAGTCCACAGCTCTGGGGCAAGCAGCCAAGTGGATTGTCCCAGATGTGGGGAGCTTAGTGCTTTCTCTTTCATGGAAAATTTTGATTTTTTTCACTTTCTTTTCTAATTGGAATACAACCCAATTTCAAAATATGAAAATCCTCATCAAAATGGAATTACCTTTCTCTACCCAGCTTTACTCAGGAGAGATTGTGAGTATGAGGTTCGTTTTATTTGTATAATAAGTGAAATAAAAATTAAAGAACCGCTTCATAGGAGGAGGAGACTAATGAGCAATTCTTCTTTGGTTGATAGCACTGGCAGTATTTGGGTTCTTGCTTGGCTACATCCATTGTGCATCAGTTCTTCTGATCTTGAAAATACCAGAAACTAGGCTCTACATACAGAATGGCAAAGGGGAAAAGAAACACCATTTCACATTTCCAAAGAATATCAGCTACATAGATAAAACAAACGTTTGCATATTTATTACTCTAGTGAATGATACCATTTCACATCCTGTCTCCAGCGTATGTTTCACTTAGACATAAGTGGATTGAAAGTCAAATAAAGTATAGACAAAGAGAAAACTCTTTTTACCCAGTCCCATTTTGTACATATTGAACAAATATAGTACTGACAAACAGGACTAATTTTAAACTAACTAAAACAATAACAAAGCCTGTTATTTGTTGTTACTGATTAGTCAGTGACATGTTTTGGCTCTAAGAAACAACATGCACAATAATCAGCAGAAGCAAATTGAGTGAAAGAAAATAATTGCTGGTGAAATTCTCCCCTCTACACAGGGCCTACACAAAGACCTGTGACCATAAAATAAGGTCTTAGTCGCCCACAGGCTTTCATAGATTCTAAGGTCAAAAGGATCTACTAGATTATCTAATGTATAACACAGGCCATAGGTGAATTTCATCCTATAGAAGGAAGAATAAATCTCTTTTTTATTCTTCACAAGTACTTTAAAAGGACAGGACATTTTTGTTGACACTATATATGTGACATTTGAAAACAAACAAACAAAACATCCACATAGATATTTAGATAGCATCTGACCATATGCTTAACTGCAGAATTCGTATATGGGCGGAGGGACTTCATCTTCTGTCCATTCTACAGAGAACTGATGCAAACACCAAGGCAGAATGCACACTTTACTATGTAAGTGTCAACAAACAAATTGGTTGGTTTCACAGCAAAAATCTTTATAGCAAAAATCTTCCATAACAGTAAGTCTACTTGTCATTTTTTTCTGATGCAGCATTGTATTACAAGGTTATTTGGAAGTTTTAGTGGCAGATCACTTAGGACTATATTCTTCCTACAGTCTTTGCAGAGACAATTCTGCTCATTGAAGGGAGACTGAATAATGTTGCTGCACTGGAGCTTGTCACAACATCAGAAACCCTGGTTGTAATTCTTTTCTTGACCTACATGATTACTTACTTATTATTCATATAACTATTAGAAAACTATGTTCTAACAGTAAAAGTAGAGGATTAGAAGCTAGGATTTCTGGACTGTTTCATTTTGTGTCTGCTCAAATGAGTATTTTCTTCTATTTCAATTCATGTGGATTTTCACCACTCAAGTTTTGCTTTCAATTTTTGGCTTTGAATGAATCCCAAACTTCAAAATCAGAACTCAAATTGAATCAGCATATTTCATCTGATTTCATGCTGGAACCATGCAGAACGGCAAAATTATAATTTTGGCACAGGTTCATTCGAAACTGATAAGCAACAAAGACCAACAGCCTCCCACCCCCCAAAACCTCCACATTTGTTTAGATGATGATTTACTACTGCTGTGAAAAGCTACAAAATAAAGTGTATGTTCCTGTTTTGGGGAAGATGTGTACAGATCAGAGTCTTATAAATACTTGGCATAATAAGAGCAACAATATTCAGGTACAGCCTAATTAAACTGAATACAATCCATTGGCTTAGTCCTGCCAGCTTTCTTCTGTGGTAGTTCTGTGTGCAAAGCTTGCAGATTTGAACCATACATTTGCAAAAAATAAGTAAAATATCCTACAGTCCTCACACTGCTCATTTTAGAAACCCAACATTAATTCAGTTGGGCTTGCTCACATTTGCCTGTTAGATACATTATAATTAAGGGATACCAAATGTTGTGCTTTAGACTGATTTGCTGATGATTTACAGCAGAAGACGCCAAACTTTGAGCATTTAAAGAACAGATGGTGCTTCTTCCCTCTTCTTGCTGGTCAAAAATACGGAGAAAATAAGGATGAAGACGGATGTAGATATAGAAGAGAAGCAACTGAAAGAGAAAGTTTGGCAGATCCCATAAGCAACTACAGAAACAAAATATACCAATTTTCCACTGTGGGTGTACAGGTTTGAGGACTCACAGATGGCTTGGAAGACAGAAACAGTTTCCAAAGACATTCTGCAACATAGGCCCCCAACTATTGCAAAAATGTTTTTTAAATTGCATATTCCAGTATCTGACAGAAAATGTTTATTTTCCATTTAACTGGAAAGAGAATGAAAAAAAAAATTGTGGCACTACCTGCCTGGATCAGAAGGACTCATCTACATGGAGACTTTGTACATAGCACCATAGAAATATAGGACCAGAAGGGACCCCGATAGATCATCCGAGCCAGGCCCCTACACTGAGGCAGGACTAAGTATTATCTATACCAGTGATACTCAGAGGATCGCGAGCTACAAGTGGCTCTTCAATGTGTCTCCTGTGGCTCTTCACAGCACATGATATTAAAACATTGTGATTTAATTATTAACCAGTCTAAGTTATTAACCAGTCAGCATGCTTTTACTGTGTTATTAACCAATTGTAGTTGATGAAACAACAATACTTGGTCAGTCATTTTGCTGTGAGAATAATTATAAATATTAATATATAAACTAAATAGTTCTCCTGTCATACTGTTTAAATATGAATATATGGTACTACAGTAAATGAAACAACAAATTCACACTACTGTGGCTATTTTGGATTTGTTGATAGCTAATTTGGCTCCTGAACTACTGAGGTCTGAATATCACTGATCTAGAGCATCCCTAAAGGTGTTTGTCTAAACCAGTGGTGGGCAACCTGCGGGTTGGGTAGGGTCTGCACAGCAACTTAGTGCACAGCAGGCTAGCCACACACTAAATCTCCACTTAGACAAGCCCAGTAGGCCCTATAAACTTTACTCGTCAGTTTCCGAAAGAGGACCCTCACAGTGCAGCTGGCACCTGTGAATGAAATTGGTCTAGTGAGCTTGTGCCAGAACAGTTGCTCCCAGTTTGGTGAAATAAGAGGGAGAGACAGGATGTTGGGTCTATAAAAGTTCAGGGAGAGACCCAGTGAGGTATAAACCTACTGAGTTAGGACTGCCAGAGACTGGAGAAGATCTCTGGGGAAAGCTTCAGAGAACAGAAAGCTCTCCGCAGGTCCTCCCTAAAACAGAGAAGAATTATCAGGAAGTCAGTAAAGGGTCTAACCCACTGACTTTCAAAAGACAAAGCCAGTGCTGGGAGGCAGAAAAGGGCTGAGAACTCAGAAGCCAATGTTGGGGCTAGACTGCTGACCTTCCTGAGCCAGAGAGTCATGGCCAGAAAAGGTGGAAGAGAGTTGAAGGCTGCAAGCATAGAGGGCAACCTACATGCTCTTGGGGTCCAGGAGCCAGGGCTTGGTAAGGGATGCACTGGAAAGCTGAAGTGCAGCGAGGGACCCCCCAATTTTTCATTGCTTATTCTTACAATATTTTATTCCTCAGATCATAAGGAATCCTCTGCAGACTAATTACAAGCCACAGAATGAGTTTTAGTCCATCCCTGCTGCTAATGAAGAATGTAGTTCCTTTATTTGGAAACTATCAGTTATTGAAGTGAGAATAGCTCCTTTATGACTCACTTTAAAAGTGATTCAAAAACACCAATTCTCCATGTACTGGGATTCTAACTGAGCTAAGGAGTTGCATTTAAATTCAGCTTAAACATGGTTGCACTAAATTAGTTTCTAACTCATTAGGACCACACATTATGGACCAAGCCAAATTCCTTCAGGTCATATTTTAAAAACTATGATTCAGTTTAGGTAGGAACCTAGTCTGTCTAACTAGGAACCTGAACACACATAAAAAAGCTTGGGAAAGCACAACTCAAGATAAGTTAGGCAGTATTTGTTAAAAAATGAATGAAGGGCAGATCAACTTGAAACAGAAGCTCAAAAGATACCTGGTCTCCTATATTCACTTGGCGACAAGGGGAAGATCAACAAATAGGCTATTATAAAAAACAATTATTAGTTTTGAGTATTGGAGTCCTATTTGATAAAGAAATAGTTTGCACAGCAGTGACATCTATACATTGTTTACTTCAGCTGAACTTGCCTCAAAATGGTCTAAAATTATTTTACTTCACTGTTGTGAGCTCTGGAAAATTTGAATTGTCACTGTTTCTTTGGGAAGTTTAATGAAATTTTCACTCACCCCATTTGGAAAATTGATGTGGATTTAGAATCTGAAAGCAAAGAGAGATATAGATCTGCCATGAAAAAGGCTATTCAAATCTTAAGTTGCTTCCAAGGACACAGGCAAAAGCAACCAGAAGGACTTCTCCATAGTCTGTTAAGCTTTCAGTGGAGCTCTGTTGGGGCACATTTTAAATACCTTCAATTTTACAGCAATGATTCAGTCACATTATCACAAATGTTTTGAAAATTCAGTCACAGAAACAAAGGCTGCTAACTGGAATCTTAAGAGTGTTTGTAGGTTAAACTATGAATGAATGAATGAACAGCTATAAGCCTATTAGTTTCATAAACAAAACAGCTGGAAACATAGAATCATAGAATCATAGAATATCAGGGTTGGAAGGGACCCCAGAAGGTCATCTAGTCCAACCCCCTGCTCAAAGCAGGACCAAGTCCCAGTTAAATCATCCCAGCCAGGGCTTTGTCAAGCCTGACCTTAAAAACCTCTAAGGAAGGAGATTCTACCACCTCCCTAGGTAACGCATTCCAGTGTTTCACCACCCTCTTAGTGAAAAAGTTTTTCCTAATATCCAATCTAAACCTCCCCCATTGCAACTTGAGACCATTACTCCTCGTTCTGTCATCTGCTACCATTGAGAACAGTCTAGAGCCATCCTCTTTGAAACCCCCTTTCAGGTAGTTGAAAGCAGCTATCAAATCCCCCCTCATTCTTCTCTTCTGCAGACTAAACAATCCCAGCTCCCTCAGCCTCTCCTCATAAGTCATGTGCTCTAGACCCCTAATCATTTTCGTTGCCCTTCGCTGTACTCTTTCCAATTTATCCACATCCTTCCTGTAGTGTGGGGCCCAAAACTGGACACAGTACTCCAGATGAGGCCTCACCAGTGTCGAATAGAGGGGAACGATCACGTCCCTCGATCTGCTCGCTATGCCCCTACTTATACATCCCAAAATGCCATTGGCCTTCTTGGCAACAAGGGCACACTGCTGACTCATATCCAGCTTCTCGTCCACTGTCACCCCTAGGTCCTTTTCCGCAGAACTGCTGCCGAGCCATTCGGTCCCTAGTCTGTAGCGGTGCATTGGATTCTTCCATCCTAAGTGCAGGACCCTGCACTTATCCTTATTGAACCTCATTAGATTTCTTTTGGCCCAATCCTCCAATTTGTCTAGGTCCTTCTGTATCCTATCCCTCCCCTCCAGCGTATCTACCACTCCTCCCAGTTTAGTATCATCCGCAAATTTGCTGAGAGTGCAATCCACACCATCCTCCAGATCATTTATGAAGATATTGAACAAAACGGGCCCCAGGACCGACCCCTGGGGCACTCCACTTGACACCGGCTGCCAACTAGACATGGAGCCATTGATCACTACCCGTTGAGCCCGACAATCTAGCCAGCTTTCTACCCACCTTATAGTGCATTCATCCAGCCCATACTTCCTTAACTTGCTGACAAGAATGCTGTGGGAGACTGTGTCAAAAGCTTTGCTAAAGTCAAGAAACAATACATCCACTGCTTTCCCTTCATCCACAGAACCAGTAATCTCATCATAAAAGGCGATTAGATTAGTCAGGCATGACCTTCCCTTGGTGAATCCATGCTGACTGTTCCTGATCACTTTCCTCTCCTCTAAGTGCTTCAGGATTGATTCTTTGAGGACCTGCTCCATGATTTTTCCAGGGACTGAGGTGAGGCTGACTGGCCTGTAGTTCCCAGGATCCTCCTTCTTCTCTTTTTTAAAGATGGGCACTACATTAGCCTTTTTCCAGTCATCCGGGACTTCCCCCGTTCGCCACGAGTTTTCAAAGATAATGGCCAAGGGCTCTGCAATCACAGCCGCCAATTCCTTCAGCACTCTCGGATGCAATTCGTCCGGCCCCATGGACTTGTGCACGTCCAGCTTTTCTAAATAGTCCCTAACCACCTCTATCTCTACAGAGGGCTGGCCATCTCTTCCCCATTTTGTGTTGCCCAGCACAGCAGTCTGGGAGCTGACCTTGTTAGTGAAAACAGAGGCAAAAAAAGCATTGAGTACATTAGCTTTTTCCACATCCTCTGTCACTAGCTTGCCTCCCTCATTCAGTAAGGGGCCCACACTTTCCTTGGCTTTCTTCTTGTTGCCAACATACCTGAAGAAACCCTTCTTGTTACTCTTGACATCTCTTGCTAGCTGCAGCTCCAGGTGCGATTTGGCCCTCCTGATATCTTTCCTACATGCCCGAGCAATATTTTTATACTCTTCCCTGGTCATATGTCCAACCTTCCACTTCTTGTAAGCTTCTTTTTTATGTTTAAGATCCGCTAGGATTTCACCATTAAGCCAAGCTGGTCGCCTGCCATATTTACTATTCTTTCGACTCATCGGGATGGTTTGTCCCTGTAACCTCAACAGGGATTCCTTGAAATACAGCCAGCTCTCCTGGACTCCCTTCCCTTTCATGTTAGTCCCCCAGGGGATCCTGGCCATCTGTTCCCTGAGGGAGTCAAAGTCTGCTTTCCTGAAGTCCAGGGTCCGTATCCTGCTGCTTACCTTTCTTCCCTGCGTCAGGATCCTGAACTCAACCAACTCATGGTCACTGCCTCCCAGATTCCCATCCACTTTTGCTTCCCCCACTAATTCTACCCGGTTTGTGAGCAGCAGGTCGAGAAAAGCGCTCCCCCTAGTTGGCTCCCCTAGCACTTGCACCAGGAAATTGTCCCCTACGCTTTCCAAAAACTTCCTGGATTGTCTATGCACCGCTGTATTGCTATCCCAGCAGATATCAGGAAAATTAAAGTCACCCATGAGAATCAGGGCATGCGATCTAGTAGCTTCCGTGAGTTGCCGGAAGAAAGCCTCATCCACCTCATCCCCCTGGTCCGGTGGTCTATAGCAGACTCCCACCATGACATCACTCTTGTTGCACACACTTCTAAACTTAATCCAGAGACACTCAGGTTTTTCCACAGTTTCGTACCGGAGCTCTGAGCAGTCATACTGCTCCCTTACATACAGTGCTACTCCCCCACCTTTTCTGCCCTGCCTGTCCTTCCTGAACAGTTTATAACCATCCATGACTGTACTCCAGTCATGTGAGTTATCCCACCAAGTCTCTGTTATTCCAATCACGTCATAATTCCTTGACATGACAAATGAAAAAGGATATGCAATAAAACTTTAGGATACAAGTCAGAAGAAATGACTACCTATATAAATTATTTGATCAGAAACACCTGCTCT
Organism: Dermochelys coriacea; assembly: GCF_009764565.3. Taxonomy (NCBI): domain Eukaryota; kingdom Metazoa; phylum Chordata; order Testudines; family Dermochelyidae; genus Dermochelys; species Dermochelys coriacea. Next base: position 106,142,170 of record NC_050068.2, read on the forward strand.
TTCACAAAACTTTTCCTTCAATATAGTCACCATGGACATGAAGCAAAACAGACACATTAGTTGTGGGTAATGAAGATTATATGAAGTCCAAGGGTAAATTTAAAAAAAAGTGATATATATGTATGTTGTTATTCATTTCAAAATAATACAAATTTCATACAGTAGAAAAGCAGCTAATTGCCAGAAGTGTTTGTCAAGCTTAACATCCCATTTAAGCCCTCTTTTCTATTATTTGCAGTATATACTTTCACATAAATTCATATCATATTTGGTCACACATTTTCAACATGATCTGCAGAATGCTTTGATTTTCCTATGAAGGAAAAGCAATTCTATGGTTTATGTTTACTATCAAGGGACATTCTTTACAAAACACATAAGATATCGAAAAGTATTTTACAGATACCAGCATGCCAACAACTGCACAGTGAATTTTTCATTATTTACAGCATATAGATCACTGGACACATGATGTGTTTGCATACTTAGAAGAAAATAGCCAATAAAATAAGTAAACAAGTATCTTAGTCATAAATAGAAGCAATGGGCATATCATACTGTACCTTAAGATACATGTTATATATTATTTAAATATTAATTTAATTAGCACCACATAAATGCTCTGAAAATGGAATTACCTCCCATCTCACAGTTTGAGACAACATCCTGTCAGTTCTCAGAACTCAGAAGAAACATAGGTTCCACAACCCAGTTAACATTTAGTTAACTATGCTTAACTATATAAGAACTGTCAAGTCGTAAATTTATTCTGCAACACTATTTTTTCCATTTATTTTTAGACTGATTCTTAAATCTGATAAATCCTCATAAAAGATTCATTCAGTCTTTCTGTACATCAGGATCAAAACTATATACTTTATTTATTGTATTTTCCAAATCTTTAAACTGCTTCTCTAATTTATTGACTACCAGTGACACAGTACCCCTCTGGACTGCTCTCAAAATAACTTAGAGCTTGACAATTCCCAGAAGCTGTAAGGAACAAAACAATTATAGAACTAGTAGCTTACATGATCATTTAATATCATATTTTATTCTCTTATGGTCATTGAAATGTTGTTGAAGGGCGAGAAAATTAAATTAGCATTTAGCAACTTTTCAACAAAGTAACTGCTACAAATTTAGAATATTTCTCTTTTTCAAACATAAATCAAAGCCTTGCATACTTAATCAGAGCCCAGAAATACAGGAAGTATCAAAGTTATATGCCAAATTCAGCCCTATGAAACCTCCAGTAACTCCAGTGAAATTGTTATACCAGGGATGGATTTGGTCCTATTGTACAGATATTGAAAGCCATAGAGTCTATCCTCCAGACAGCACAGGATTCTTCACCATCCTGTTTTCTAATGCTTTGACTAAAGATTTTAAATAACTCAAGAAATTGGGTTTCATCCTTTCTGGGGGAAAATATCCCCCATTCTAAAAGATCTCACTTTTAGGAAATTCCCCAGTCATTACCAGAAATTGTAAAAACTCTTAACAGGTTAAATACAATGAAGAAAAATCAGGTCCACATACTGCAATATGTCCCCAGATACCATTGGGCTCCTTGTTAGTAAACTACTGGTGACAATTTGTTATGGACTGCCTAACTGACAAGTGAGTGAAGCTGCTGATAAGCTGATTTTGCCCTTATATAAGTTTCGGAACACGGGTTTTAAGAAAATGCCTCATGAGATATTTATATATGATCCTAAAGGAGGGATGAAATTATGTTCCTAAGGCCTTGTAGTTAAAGGCAGGCAGTTAAAGGCACTCAGACACAGCATGCCTTAAGTCCAGTTCCACCAGACAGGAGATAGAATACACTTATTTCTCTAGTTGACCATTGTTGTCTTACAAGGGAAGTCAATCTGCGTACTGACTCAAATGCTAATGATGAAGAGATTGTGGGGACTTCAAGAGAAATGGTGAGTAGAGCATGGAGGAATCCTACTAACAAGTAAAAAAATAAAGGACTGGTCTAATATATCTAGGGGTGCAAAAAGATACCCTGTCATCTTTCCTCTGGGGAACACAAGTTGCTAGAGGACTTGGTCTCATGAAAGGAGGTCCTTAGCCATCCTGGTTGAAGAACTGTGAGAAGGACTGTGGGTAAGCAGTGCCTTATTAGATAAGAGGGCAACTTGTTAGTTAAGTTTAAGCTCTAGAATTCATGTTATAATTTTATTTTATAGGTAACTCTTTCTTTCCATTAGTCCAACCTGATATCATTTGAATTTCTGTACTTTATTAAATAAACTTTTTCTTGTTTTCACTATAAACATGTACAAGTACTGTGTGTTAAGCACAGCTGGGGTCTAAGGTATAACTTGTTAGCTGGGGTGTACTGTTGCTTTGGGAACATAGCGCCTGGTAATTCTGTGAGTGTCCAGTAGATAATGGGCTGAACACTCAAGGTGGATGCTCAGAGGGCTTGACATGGGTGGGGTTAGAGTGGTCCTATCACTAGCTTGCATAAGCACACATGGCTTGAAAGCAGAATGCTTGGGTTCCGTATGGCTGGGAGAGTCAAGGAGTTGACCCTGGCAGGTAGACAAGGCTTCCATACTGCAAGGCCAGGTGGTAGCGAGGTGCCTCACAACCTTGGGTACCTCTAAGAAGCATGACAATGTTCATTAAACATTCTCTATTCTGACCACATCAGATTTTTTTTTTCAATTTAGAGTAATTCCGTGAGGAGAAAATGAGGTTCTCATCTCCATTTATGTTTGTTTGTTTAGATACAGTATGAAACTATCCAACTATTCCCCCAGATAGTCTTCATCCTGTTCCCATTTTTCAGACTTCTTATCCCTTAGAGCTTACCAGTGTGTGTGTTTTCTATCTTTACTCACATGCTTCTTCAGCACAGGGCATCATAATTAATCACACAGACCATTTTAAGAATGATTTTAAACCATGTATTTTAGAGATGAACAGAAATAGGACCATAATGTCCAGGAAGTGGATCTCTTGTGTGGACTGGTCCAGACTGAGGTTTATGGTGGGATGGAAATTGTTGAAATTATGGTGGAATTCCTCAAGGGCTCATAAGCAATGGTCACATAAACACCACCCTATACCGGAAACCTACTGACCGCTATTCCTACCTACATGCCTTCAGCTTTCACCCAGATCACACCACACAATCCATTGTCTACAGCCAAGCTGTACGATACAACCGCATTTGCTCCAACCCCTCAGACAGAGACAAACACCTACAAGATCTCTATCAAGCATTCTTACAATTACAATACCAACCTGCTGAAGTGAAGAAACAGATTGACAGAGCCAGAAGAGTACCCAGAAGTCACCTACTACAGGACAGGCCCAACAAAGAAAATAACAGAGCGTCACTAGTCATCACCTTCAGCCCCCAACTAAAACCTGTGCAACGCATCATCAGGGATCCACAACCTATCCTGAAGGACGACCCATCACTCTCACAGATCTTGGGAGACAGGCCAGTCCTTGATTACAGACAGCCCTCCAACCTGAAGCAAATACTCACCAGCAACCACACATCACACAACAGAACCACTGACTCAGGAACCTATCCTTGCAACAAAGCCCGTTGCCAACTCTGTCCACATATCTATTCAGGAGATACCATCATAGCGCCTAATCACATCAGCCACACTATCAGAGGCTCATTCACCTGCGCATCTACCAATGTGATATATGCCATCATGTGCCAGCAATGCCCCTCTGCCATGTACATTGGTCAAACTGGACAGTCTCTATCTGGACAGTCTAAGAATAAATGGACACAAATGAGATGTCAAGAATTATTACCTTCAAAAACCAGTTGGAGAACACTTCAATCTCTCTGGTCACTCGATTACAGACCTAAGAGTGGCTATTTTTCAACAAAAAAACTTCAAAAACAGACTCCAATAAGAGACTGATGAATTGGAATTAATTTGCAAACTGGATACAATTAACTTAGGCTTGAACAGAGACTGGGAGTGGATGGGTCATTACACAAAGTAAAACTATTCCCCCCCACACACACACTGTTCCTCAGACGTTCTTGTCAACTGCTGGAAATGGCCCACCTTGATTATCACTACTAAAGGTTTTCTTCCTCCCCCCCCGCTGGTAATAACTCATCTTAAGTGAAAAGAAAAGGAGTACTTGTGGCACCTTAGAGACTAACAAATTTATTAGAGCATAAGCTTTCGTGAGCTACAGCTCACTTCGTGAGTGAGCTGTAGCTCACGAAAGCTTATGCTCTAATAAATTTGTTAGTCTCTAAGGTGCCACAAGTACTCCTTTTCTTTTTGCGAATACAGACTAACACGGCTGCTACTCTGAAACCTGTCATCTTAAGTGATCACTGTCCTTACAGTGTGTATGATAACACCCATTATTTCATGTTCTCTGTGTATATAAATCTCCCCTCTGTACTTTCCACTGAATGCATCCGATGAAGTGAGCTGTAGCTCACGAAAGCTTATGCTCAAATAAATTTGTTAGTCTCTAAGGTGCCAAAATTACTCCTTTTCTTTTTGCGAATACGCCTACGAGTTACTACTCCTTCTATAGTCCTGCTACAGGAGGGAAAAAGCAAAGAGCATTAAAACAAAGGTCTTAGTTATTGGAATAAATAATAATTTATAACTATTTTTTATTTGGCTACTGCCTCTGAACTCCTTGAGAATTTGAGTCTAGAATACTAATTTTCCTTCCATACTAAGAATATATCATGCAATACACATTTAGAATAGCTTTATTGCCAGGGCTGAAGCAAGAAGATGCCACATCTTTTTTCCAGCAAAAATCTTTAGCAGGGAACACACATATATGCAGTAAGCTGGATAGCAAAAGAAGACAGACTAGGTGGAAACAGATCAGAAGCACAAATAGCCCAGCATACAGCTGAACCAGGGACAGAATATTTAGATCAGGCTAATAGAATTCTAACCATCTAAGCACTCTTCTGAATTATTACCAGCTAAAACTGCCACTGGTCCAAGTTCCAGCTAGATTTTTAACCTTTTTTACCACCCTCGTTCTTTTCCTATTCAATCTCAATTTTTCAAGTGCGCAGTCACCTCCACTGTTTGACATTGCAAGCTGCCAATCTTCGCTCTCATAAGCCCTTAACAACCTTTGCAGATCGTCATACTTGAAGCGAAACACAAAGGGTAGTAGAAGCCAGGCAATTAGATTTAGAACGTGCAGTGTTCTGAACAGTAACCCTGTATCATCCATGTGCTTCCTCACCAAATGTTCAGTCTTAGTGCTGAAGAATCAGAAAGAAGAAACAGTATGCAGCACTTGCATAGCCCTTTGTAGTTTCAAAGTGTTGTACAAATATTAGCCAATCTCTGCAACACCCCGAGACATGTTTATTTTATTTGGGTCTAACAGGTTTATTTATTTAAAAAAACCGTACTAAAGCTCTGAGGGCTAAATCCACAAAGACACTTAGACTCAGCATTGAAATACCTAATGGTTAGGCACCCTGCTGCCTAGTTTTGGATGTGCCTAAACCAGTGGATGTGCCTAAACCGGTGGATCTAGCCTTGAGTAAGCAGAAATAGGCAAGTATTATCATCCCTGTTTTGCAAATGAAGCAGCCGAGACACAAAGAGAAAAGTAGTGAAGATCAAAAATTTCAAATTGGGGTGCCTAAAGTAAGATTCTTACAATCTAAATTGCCTGATTTTCAGGGAATTGAATACATAACTCTCATGAGCCTGTTAATCAGGCAAATAATCTGGTACAATAAGCAACCCAGAGCAAAAGTGAATAATCCAGGTGGCTTGGTTCTTTCTTCGAAAAGTAATATTGAGGTGGTGACTGAGCACTTTAAAAACTGTGACCCATTTTTTAAAGAATATAATAAATTAGCTAATCTAGCAATCATTAATTTGGCCATTTCTTCTTTATAATGGGTCTAACTTCTGCCTCTTTCTACAACCTTGTCTATCCTAGCCAGCTCCTGCTTTATAGTCTATAATAGCCCTCTCTTTTCTGGGTCTTCCCTGGTTTTCACATTGCACCCGTCAAGAATGCTATTATCTTTCTCACTTGTTGTTCTGACCATTTTCCCTTCTCCTTGAGTTCCTGCTCTGGCTTCTGATTAGAGGTGAGTGAATAATTGATTGGGTGGGGGGGTACCTAAAATCTGATTTAGGTCGCTGACTATGCAATTTTAATGTTCTTTTACTTAGACGTTATAAGAGGATATAATGGAATGCTTCACACTTGAATCGTGTAGCCTTGCATTAAAACCTAACCAAGGTCTGACTTTAGGCCACATTACCTACAGTTGAGCTCTGGGGGGCTTTAAATGGTTTTATTATATTTCCCCTACATCCTTAAATAACAGACTTTTTCTAACTGTATGAATGTTAGCTTGTGATCAAGGGGACTATATGGTTGTAAGGGAAGGAATAAACAGAGTCACGCACTCCAGAACCTAAAAGAGAGACCTGTCCTCCCACAAGCCCTTCTGTTTAACTTTGAATAAACCTCAAACTAAAAATACTAATAAACTCAGAAATAAGATGCAACATTCCAAAGGTCTCAAAATACACTTAGTGTCAAAACAGATGTTTCAATTCATCTAATAAATGACACAAACCTGCTAAAGGGATGCTACAGTTAATTTTCTCTGTATATACTCAGGCAATACCTCCTTGCTAATGAGTCAAGATACCAGAATAGTGGGACCATAAACCTGAGTTCCCCTAAAAATCAACATCTCCAAAATTGTTTTCAAGATGTTTGTTTCTTAGCTTTGAGCAAACTACATGGTGCCATCACTACCATTAACACATCTCTTAGCAACGTGCAAAGAAATAAATTAATTTAGTAGGTAATCTCATAACATTCTCTAATTCACAAAATGAAGAAATGTAAACAACCAATGTTTTAGACTTGGGTAAACAATAAAACTGAAAAGCCAAATTATATTTTATGAACTTTCTGTTAAAAAGTAAAGTGTTCAAACCCACCAATTTTGTAATAAAATCAATTCTTGTATAGTTTAATAAGTTCATACACATATGATAAGATCCTTTTATACTCGCTATTAAATATTTCAGTGTATAAAATCATCTATGCTCATATATTAGTAAATCTTGGAATGCTATATAAAGATTAAGTGCAACAATTGTGAAATTATATTAGAGGATATTATTAGTAAGAATTAGCACTTGTGTTACTAACGTTTTGAAATATCTAGGGCAATGCTTAAAATAAGCTAAAATATTTTAATCATTTGGAGTTAAGATACTGGGTTTTTTAATGAACCTGAACCTGTAAGTTGTTTAAAATTAGTATAAACATAGGGATAATTTCTTTATACAGTTGGAATTGGGATGGAACAAAACTTTCCCTTGCCTGAAGAGAAAGATGAGAAAAACACACCTCAGATTAAAGTTGAGTCAGAAAAAAAAGCTTCCAGAAGATAATTACCAAGTTACAACAATATGAGAAAATGTTATCTTGTTAAATGGTTCAAGAAATAGCAACTGAAAGTTGAGCCAAAAAACTCTTTAACCAATTCTGTTTGCATTTATTTTAATTAACTAAGTTAAAAGAAAAACTAAGAATTCCCAGGAGAGCCTGAAAACCCTTGGAAAGGAACTGTTTGTAAAGCTTGAATGCAACCTACTGGATGGGCAAGACACTTGCCATGACACTTTGACCTGTCCAGTTATTGAATGTCCACCTGCAGTGAAATGGAATAACGCCCCGGAATAGTAATGAGCCAGATATGTACTTTTGACATAGACTCAGCCCTCCCAAAGCAACCAAATGGGAAGTTAATGCATAAAAAGGATTGGCAAACCCAAAATCTTTGTCCAGCAAAACCTAAATCCAGCAGATCAACACCTGATCCACAGATGATAGTAAAGAAGAGAATTATCAGACACTTTTTGTTGGGGAAGAGTCAACTTGGCTTTTGTAAAGGGAAACCATGCCTCACCAATCTATGAGAATTGATTGAGGGGTTCACCAAAATATGGAAAAGGTAATCCAGTGGAAACAACACATTTGGACTTTCAGAAAGCCTTTGACTAGGTCCCTCACCAAAGACTCTTAAGCAAACTAAGCAGTCATGGGATAAGAGGGAAGATCCTCTTATGGATCAGTAACTGGTTAAAAGATAGGAAACAAAGGGTAGGAATGAATGGTCAGTTTTCACAGTGGAGAGAGGTAAAAAGTGGGTTCCCTAAGGATCTGTACTGGTATCAGTGATGTTCAACATATTCATAAATCATCTGGAAAAAGGGGTAAACAGTGAGTTGGCAAAGTTTACAGATGATACAAAATTCCTCAAGATAGTTAAGTACAAAGTCAACTGTGAAGTGTTACAAAGGGATCTCACAAAACTGGGTGACAGGGCAACAAAATGGCGGATGAAATTAAATGTTGATAAATGCAAAGAATGCACATTGGAAAATATAATCCCAACTCTACATATAAAATTATGAGATTTAAATGGAGTCATTGTATTCTCTGAAAACATCTGCTCAATGTGAAGCAGCAGTGAGAAAAGGTAACAATGTTGGGAACCATTATGGAAAATGAGAGAGAAAATATAAGGTGCCACTATATAAAGCCATGGTACACCCACACCTTGAACACAGCATGCAGTTCTGGTCACTCCATTTCAAAAACAATACATTAGAATTTGAAAAAAAGCAACAAAAATTATTAGGGGTAGGAACAACTTCCATATGAGGAGAGATTAAAAGACTGGCACTATTCAGCTTGGAAAAGAAATGACTAATGTGGGATCTGATAGACATCTATAAAATCATGAATGGTGTGGAGGGAAAGTGAACTTGGAAGTGTTATTTATCCCTTCACAGAACACAAGAGCCAGGGGTCATCCAATTAAATGAATAGGCAGCAAGTTTAACACAAAACATAAGGAAGCACTTCTTCACACAACACAGTCAACCTGTGGAACTCATTGCCAGAGGATGTCGTGAAGGCCAAAACTATAAATGGGTTCCAAAAAGAATTAGCTAAGTTCATCAAGCATAGGTCTATCAATGGCTATTAGCCAACATGCTCAAGGATGCAACCCCATGCTTTGGGTATTCCTAAGCCTCTGACTGCCGGATGCTAGGACTGGACAACAGGGAATGGATCAATTGATATTTGCCCTGTTCTTTTTATTCACTATGAGGTATCTGGGATTGGCTGCTGTCAGAACAGGATACTGGGCTACATGGACAATTGGTCTCACCCAGAATGGCCATTCTTATATTCTTATGGTCCATTCCATGTTAGAAGTGTTTGTTTAAGTCTCCTTATGCCTATGTTTATGGCATGTAGAGTACAGGCACTACCTGCATAGCTACATGCTGCAGTGAAAGGCGGCTGCATCCACACATGTCACTGAGGTGCATAGCTGCACACAAAAGTGAAAGGTTTAGGAAGTGGGGAAAGGCTCCTGCAGCGGGACACTACACTGCAGTGGGAGGCACTGCTTGGGTGTGTAGAGTGCTGTGTAGGATATATACCCTTGCGGTTCAGGCGTATAAGGCACTTACTTGCCTAAGCTGTGCCTCACCATCTACTCTGCTATTTATGGACATGCTAACTAGGTGTGCAGTGTGTCTACAAGCAACTGAAAGTGTAAACATACCTTAAGAATGATGGATTTTCTTTAACTAAGAGTCTTTTGTGGACAAGAATCTTGGATCCTGGGATGCCCAAGTCTAGAATGCCCATTTATAAGCCACTTGGGGAAAAAGACATTTCCCTGAAGACAAAGAATTCTGAGTCCCACCATGAAGAAGACTGCATACTGAAAAAAAGGAGGAAGGGTGAGAAATTCTACTTGCTTATAAGTGCAAAAAAGATGTAGGAAAGCAATGCTTACTGCTCAAATTCCACAGAGAATTTCTATGCTTTGAAGGAAGAAAGAATTTACTCTTGCAGAACACAATTATTGTTTTCCTAGAACACTGAACCTATTGGACTTCAGATCTATTCCATAAAACTGGACTCTTGGGCTGGTAGGAACCCCTAACTGGAAAATACCAAAGTTAGAAACTAACAACTTCCATCCAACTATTAAAATATCCTAAATTCAAACAGGACAAAAGAAATTAATTACACTAGAAGTCAGAAAAAGGCAGAGTCTTAAATAGCTAAGATTGGGGAAAATTCTCATAAGAGCAAAACTGAACTAAGTTATAGAACTTGAATCTGACAACATTGTAACTAAAACTGATTTGGTGCTGATTTAAACTTCATGCTTTCACTGTAACTTCCACAATTATTGTTCACATCTTATGTGTAGTACTAAGCTCACGTGGCTCACTACATTATTTGGCTTACTGCTCAAAAGAGCTACCCTGCAAATCTTTGGTTTGATCACTACATAAGTAAATCTCAGCTGCACTTACTGTGTTATCATAGCTTTGTGAAATTCATTGCTTGATGGTTAATTTTGCTTTGTTATTTTGTTTCAACTCCGTTCCTACTTAAGGGTACTTAGAACTAGCAATTTGGTTAAGTCACTGTTCTGCCCTTCTGTGTGTCTTTCACACCCAAACCCCTGCAGCTACGATGTCTTTGTATGTGTGAGTGAAAATTACATGCAAGAAGTATCAGTAGATCTCTCTCCCTTGTAACATTACAGTCAGTGCGTGTGTGTGTGTGTAAGTGAGAAAAGCCATCTTCTAACTTCAAAACCTCCATTCGGTTTCTATTGGTGTGTGTTATAAGCTTTACAATACTTTTATACTAACTTTAATTGAGTTGTGTGTTTCTAACATGTTTATACCTTACACTCCAACCTACACTCATTTCATTTTTGTGCATGGTAACTTAAATTGTTATTGTTTACTTTTGTTTATTCCAGTTACTACAAACATGGTGCTCTTTTAATAACTTTGCTTCATATCAATCTTGCTAGTGTTTATACCTTAGATGTAAGTGTGCTTTGTCTGTGACCATCTGTATCTAATCTCTCTGATGCAAATTAACCTTAAGACAGAAAGTGTCTCCCTTACATCTGCATTGCTTTCTTTCAACATTTCCAAACTTTAACCTAACTCCACCAAATCAGAACTAATTCAATCTGCTTTGCATTGTTATGTAATAGTCACATTGGGTGATCTAGTACCTCAAGCTTTTTTTGTGAAATTGTTTCCAACTAAGTATATGTATCTAAACACTGCTTACTTTCAAACTGTGACTATGACTATGAATTTGCCTTAAAAATCTTGCTTAGCTGTGGAATATATTTTTTTTAGGACAGAAGTAAAAAGTAGTAGTAATAGTTTTGCTAGCTTTTGTTTAAGTTGATACCTTTTTCCAATTATATCATCTTATCCAACCTATTTTTTTTAGTTTAAAATTGTTCATATCAAGTTGAATTATGTTGTTGTAATTTGTTACTTCACTGACTTTATACTTGGTTATCTGATACTATCTTTAAATTTAGCCTGTTGAACTATGTTAATAAAACTTACCTACTAGTTAATCTTAGTTAGGGTAAGCAGTCTGTTAAAGCTGTTAGCATCCTAAGCAATCAAGAAAACACCATTGTCTGGCCAGGACAGGGGGCAATGAATTTGCTTTAATTATTATGCAACTTTATACACTTAAAGTATTTGGGAGTACCCAGCAATAAATTGTACAGTGCTGTTCATCATTCTTCCATAATCCCAACTTGATCCCAGCTATCTTATTGCTGGGATCCTGCCGCCATCATCCCTTCATATGAGGTAAAAGGGGGCTATAAAAAAGGAAGGCATGTAGGCTCCCCCTCTGCCAGACATAGGAGCTCTGCCCTCCCTTTCCTCAGCTCCTGCTGTACTACATGTGGGTCCCCAAATCCCCCTTTTCTAGTTACTTCATTGCATGGAGGGATGTAACTTTCCTGTGGGGAAGCAGGAAGGGATATGTGAGGGAGTGAGGGGAGCTACTGAGATGGGTGGAGTAGCAGGCTTGAGGCTGGGAAGGGGCATCCCAGAAATATGTATCCTGGCCAGCTGATGCCTAGTGCTGTATCGCTCCCCCCATTCCTCCTTGGCGGCTGGTGCCCTGTGCGCTAATACCTCTCTGCCCCCTACCCAGGTACTGGTGCCCTGTCCTGTCCCCCAACTCTCCCTAGTGGTGGTGCACATGTTCCTATACCTCCTCTGATCTGGGTGTCCCTGTCAGGGCCTGTGGGGCTGAGCTAGGGAGTCCTACCTGCTCCCTGGAAGCTGACCCAATCTTGTGAGCCACAGAGGACGCTCCTGCCCCTCCTACAGGTCCTGCTCTTGCTTCTGTGAGAACAGTGAAAGCGGAAAACATTGGGAGGGCAGAAACTGATCTGCCCCACCCATATCTCCATTTCAGAGGTGCTAGCCCCCCTTTCTCCAAACCACCACCCCATCTCAGTTCCATTACCCCTGATTCATTGAGTTTATACATGGTTATCAGATACTATGTCTTTAAGTTTAGTTGTTGAACTATATTAACAATGTGTAGCTACTAATTAATCTTAGACTAAATCTATTAATGTTATTAGTACCCTAAGTGAACACCATTGTGGTTAACGCGCTCATCAATTTTTGAATTTTATACTCAGTTTTATCAGACTAGTTCATTCAATATAATTAACCAACCTTGTTTTATTTACTTTATAGTTTAGAATTTCATGTTCAGTTAAGAGGCTGTTTTAAGAGTTGCTAGATTGTATCATATGTTTTCTTGAGCTTTTTATAATCTAGTATACATAATTTGCATGATTCTTGCTCATTTCATTGTTTATAAGCGTACAGGAAAAAGAATTCTTGGAAATTTTTATGTGGCCACCCCAAGGTGCAGTATCATTAATAACCATAATAAATAATGCCATCTTTTGACTTGGTTTGCCAGAAGTAGTCATAGCAGAAGCAATTAATTAATAAATTGATCTAATTATTTTTTCTCCCAATTATCAATTATTTGTTTTCTTATGGTAGTTTTACTTTGAAAATTACCTTGGGTCCAACCCCACTCTGCCTCTTAGGGACCAAACTGAAAAATCTCGGGAAAAAAATCAGTTCTGATTAAACCCAAACTGACGTTTTTGTTTGTTTGTTTTTCTCACCAAAAGATAAAATATAAATAAACAGATAAATAATCATTATAGGTCAAATGAAATATTTTATACAACCCAGAGCAATTTTTTTTCCCACTAACATTCGGTTTGGGGTCATTTTCAAGTGTTTTTCAACTTCCTTTTTTTTTTAAAGTAATCTTTCTAAACAAAATGCCATTTAAAAATGAAAAGCTAAAATGTTTCATTTCAAAATTGCTGAAACTAACTGTTTCTACTTTTTTGAATGTTTTTCAGCCAAAACTATTTGATGAATTCAACTCAAATTTGCCTGTAGTTTAGGTGCTCCCGTGACACCCTAGCAACCCCTTATTTACCATTGTCATGTAATTAGGATATGTTTTGCACAAAGTATGCCCTGACGTGGTCTACTAGACATTAACATCGTGTTGGCTTGTATGTGTTATATCACATGTGAAGTTATGAAGTTTGACTATGTATGTGTTACAGAAACAAGTCGTGAGGTTGAAAACACCCACAAGCAGTCTTTCAGGTACCACAGTAAAAAGGCCAAACAATGTTAATGGCTTTTTGAGAAAATGCACACAAGCACAAAGATTACCCCAGAAACTGTGTTTTGTAGAAACCTCTCATAAATAGCACTGCACAATGGGAACTGTTTGATCCTGGTCACAGCAAAAGAGCTTTCCAGCATGTGGGAAGAAGATATAAAAGGGGGAAATGACATCATGATGGTACCTCACTCTCCCTACAACAACAGACCTGGAAACACTTGAGGAACAAAGACTGAACTGGGGGAAGTGATGGTCACAGGCTAAAGGTATTTCTAGCCCATGTGTGAAAACCTGGGAAACCCAAGCTGCAAAGCAAAGGCAGCTTGTGCGCCTTAAGAACCTGCCAGCCTGTTTATCACTCAGGGTGGGAATTTGCTGTTTCATATCGTACCTATCTAGTATATTAAACTCAGTTTGCATTTTGGTTTATTTATTAGGTAATCTGCTTTCATCTGATTACTGTCACTTATAATCACTTTTTGCAGTTAATAAACTAATTTTATGTTTTAATCCAAACCAGTGTGTGTTTGACTAAGGTGTCTGGGGAAAATCTCAGCTCAGTTACCACAGTTGTGCATGGTTCTCTTCACATTGAGGGAGAGACGGACTGGATGTTAAATCCATAAACTGGCCAGATTTGACCAGGATAGGATGGTACTGCTCTGGGGTCCTAGGCTAGGAAGCTGGTGGTTAGAGAGCCTGCATGTAATTGCAGCTGGGTGTATCCCTACCTACGTGAATGCTGGTGAAAGTGCAAGCTTCGAGGGCTTTGCAACTTGTCACGGCAGTACAGTGCAAGAGGGAACCCACGCTGGTGATCAGAGGGCTCAGTGGAGAATGCAAATTCCTTCTCATGGCCTCAACAGTATTTCCAAATTCTGCTACTGCCTCCATCTTTACATCTGTCCTTTCACCTTCTGCTACGCCTCCATACTCCTAAGAGTTTAGGGTATGTTTACCCTGAAATTAGAGGTGTGATTGCAACATGTATAGACATACCTTAGCAGCACCTTCAGCGCTGGTGTACAATCCTACCCATACTTCCCAAGACTATGTCATTTCTTGCTGCCTTATAATATTACGTCTAATTTAGACAAGAAGCTTTTTGGTTCTGGGACCTATTTGTCTGCACACCTAAGGTGCTACATACAGAGTACATATTAATTGTTAGCATTAATATTTACAAGAGATGCCACTGACTAGAACACTTCACCTTTTTGCAATCATATGGACAAAACAAATATATCAGCCCCCAAATCTTCCCATTAATTTTCTCTAGGACTTAGTTATATAGCCTAGAGACTAGACACAGTAGCCACATTCAGGCCTTGATCTTGCAAATAAAAATGTAGTGATGTAGACCTTTATACCACATAGATTTTAATGGGACATGCGTGGGCATAAGAATTTGTACTGGAGGGTCTGGTTTTCATGATCTGAGCCATAATTATTATTAAATATTTGTATTGCAGCAGTGCCTAGAGTCTCCAAATAGAGTTTGAAGGCCTACGGTGGAAGGCACATTATGAGCAGGTTTGTCAGGCAATGAACCAGTTTTTATACCAACTGCTTAAATCTATCCACATATGACCGGTGAGCTATCTAGGAAGCCAGAAACATCAGTTGTGAGCTAAACAACCTTGAGACTGGTGAGTAGCCAGACAAGAAAAGAACCACCAGATGGAGGAATGTGACTGCCAACTGACCATTACAAGCTATCAGAAAAGAAATCATAATTGGAATTCTCCATTTCTAGAAGAATAAACAAGCAGGTTAAAATAAATGATAAAATAAAACACAAAGTACTTAAGCATCCAAGTGTTATACTACATTAGGACCTCTACAAATGAAAAAGAGCTTTGTCTAAAAACATACTTATTTAGGCCTCAGATATTTAAAAGCACTCCCTGTTTTAAAATTTATCAAAAAACTAATTGAGCTGTTAACCATATTTTGCAGTTTCGTTGTAGCTATGTTGGTCCCAGGATATTAGAGGGACAAGGTGAGTGAGGGAACATCTGTTATTGGATCAAATTCTGTGGAAGAAAGAGACAAGCTTTCAAGCAAGACTGACCAGACCTGAAAAAGTGCTCTGTGTAGCTCAAAAGCTTGTCTCTTTCACCAATGGAAGTTGACCCAATAAAAGATATTACCTAGCCTACCTTGTCTCTCTGTTAACTGCATTGTTGTTAACTGGTTGTACTGATTGGTCATTTGAATTCTGACAATTACTCAATGATTTAAATATGCCTGTTAATGGAATTTCTAGAAAAGATTATGTGGAGACCAACTGTCATCATGAGCTAAAATAATGATATTAAGTCAAATGTTTAACAAGTATTAACACTGAAATCTCTTTCAGCGCATGTGTGTGTTTGTGTGTGTGTGTGTTTTATTGATGTATAATCCTTAATGGGCATTAGGACACTTTAAATTAAAAACACCTTGCATTTCCAAACAATTTCCAAATTGTCTTATTTCTGACTGAAAAAGGTATGGACCACTTATGCCAGTAATTTTCTAGTACAAACTTAAAATAGATATTATCTTACCAAATTCCTAAACAGCTTTTCATGAGATAGAACTAAAAGTGATAGTAACATTTGTCTAAACCAGTGGCCCCCAAACATATTGCATACAGCAGATCACATCTAAAAAATATTTTATGTAACATCTCTCCTCACAGTCATGACCATTCAACACCTTTATAACAATGAAATAACTGCTTAAGATGGAAGAGTATCATTAGAAAAGTATCAGAGTAGCAGCCGTGTTAGTCTGTATTCGCAAAAAGAAAAGGAGTACTTGTGGCACCTTAGAGACTAACAAATTTATTTGAGCATAAGCTTCCGTGAACTACAGCTCACTTCATCGGATGCATCCGGAGCTGTAGCTCATGAAAGCTTATGCTCAAATAAATTTGTTAGTCTCTAAGGTGCCACAAGTACTCCTTTTCTTATTAGAAAAGTATTTCGTTGTTTTTAAAACTGTCTTTAAAGTGTTTTCTGCTTTTTATTAAAATTAACTGCACTCAACCGTTGCTCCATTTAATCTCTCCCTCACTGTTCCTCTCTCTTCCCCCTGCTTCCTCCAATATTTTTTTCTGCAACTTCCCCCCTTCCCCTTTCTCTTCTTGCCCATACTTCCCTGATGATTAGTCTTCCCCTCTGTTGCATATGCTGCCTGTTCCTTTCTTCCACTAGCATCTCTATTCTATTTGTATAGGTTCTTATACCACCCTGACTGTAATATCTGAGCACCTTCCAGTACTGAACTGAGGGTAGGAGAAGGTGTACAGGTGTTAATTATTTTTTGTTTTGGCCAATTGCACAGGCAGCTTCTGGGTCCTCCAGGACCACTGGTGGTTCAAAGTCCCCAAGGGGAGTACCCATTTCTTCTCCTTCATCTCTTTGTAACAATTGTCTTTAGTGCAAGCATCTAGGCTAACTTGTCTCCATTTCCAACTGGAAACAGAGGAAAAGGAGCTAGCACCATATGATTGTCTTTTGACAGAATACCAGCAAACACTCCATGAACAATCATGGCCCAGAGTTTGGGAACTCTGGCTTTCAGCTAGTAAGATTCCTACAAATATATATTTTCACAGAGGCTTCTGGGATCCCTTTTTTGAAATTTTCCTGTGTGTGTTTTGATTTAAAACACAAAGCTTGACTACAATGGGATGTCAGTGGAGATGAGAGTTTAAATTCTATGATTACTTGAATAGATAGGTATTTCTTTTAATAAATTCTTCCATTTTCCTGTGTTTTCTTTTAATTGATTATTAAAATTGACATTAGTTTGAATACTTTTATTTAAATGATCTAGTTGGACCAAAACAATTGCATCACTCCACCAACTTTTGAAAGTGCAGGGTTTTTTTATATTAATATGTACACCCAAAACCGTCTTTTCCTATTAGTGTCATTACATGGACAGTTTGAATCAAACAAAAATTGGTGAGAGGCAGAGATAACTACTTGTTTTCCTCCTAAACTTAGAATGTGACCACCTGCTAATATGAAAAGACACTGAATGCCATATTCATATATTAATAAGAAAAAATAAGTATTTTATATTTTTACTTTATAAAACATAAATTTTAAAAAAAACAGAAGTTTTCCCACCATCAACTGCTAGAGTAATCCATTATTGCTGCCAAGAGGAAATTATTATATCATTATGTAATTATCTGCTATAATTGGCTATAGAATACCAAAATAATAGTGGAAAGATGGTCTGGAGGTAAAGGCATATGGCCAGGAGTCCCCAACAGACAACTTGGGTTACCTTGAGCAAGTCACTCAGGCCCAGATCCACAATGGAACTCAGGCATTGAGAGGCTGAGGCTATGTCTACACAGCAAAGAAAATCTCACAGCTGGCCTGTGCCAGCTGACTTGGGCTCGTGGGGCTCAGGCTTCAGTGCTGTTTCATTGCTGTATAGACATCTGGGCTTGGACTGGAGCCTGAGCACTGGGACCCTCCCACTTCACAAGGTCCTAGAGCCCAAGCTCCAGCCTGAGCCCAGACGTCTACACAGCACTGAAACAGCCCCAGAGCCTGAGCCTCACGAGCCTGAGTCAGCTGGCACAGGCCAGCCACGGGTGTCTAGTTGCTGTGTAGACATATCCTGAGTGTTGCAACACCTAACTTTTAGGCACCAAGAAGATCGTTGGAATTACCCTGCAATCCATAAAGCATGAGTTAGGCACTGAAGCTCCCTATATAATGCATGGGGAGAGATAGACACCTAAATATGATGCACAAAAGCCAACACATTAGACAGGAACCACTTATGTCAGCCAATGGAGATGCCAGTGAGGAAGTGTGTCCAAAGTCTACCTCTCTCCTGAAGATATGCACCTGAATCTGGGCTGCAGGGAGGCACCTAACTCTGCTAATAATTCAAAACCAGCAGCCCTCAGTTTCTCTGTTGAAGCTGTTACACTGTGGATAAATATTTAAAACAAATCACTGGAGTAGGGAGACTGACACAGAGGTCTCCCACATCCACTAGTGACCTAATCACTGGACTATTCAATATCTTTCTCTCTCTCTCTCTCTCTCTCTCTCTCTCCATATTTGACCCAATGGTTATTTAAATATTTACACACAGAGAAACAGAATCAACAAGGAAAGACTGAGGGTGCCCCAAATCAGCATATCCTATAGCTCAGTAGTTAGAGCACTTTCCTGTTAGCTGTAGGAGCCCTCTTCAAATCCTTTCCCACCCCCCTTGGGCAAAGGGGTAGGGGGAGTATAGAATCCAGATGAGTGCTCTAATCACTACAGGATTAGTATTAGGGTTGATGCTGCCACCTCCACCACCATCTCCTCCTCCTCTTCCTCCTGTGAGGCTTTGAAAGGTATCCAATCTGATAGGCAGCCTCTGAACACACGTAACAGATTGGGCCCTGCACATGAAATAAGCAGGTGAATGCTTATCTTCCCTTGGCTATGGATAAATCTGGGGCAAAGGCAGCCAGACACCTAGAGTGGGGTGCAATGCACATGCTCAGAGGCAGAAGCTTAGGCACCTACATGATTAGAAGGGAGTTTTGTGGATCACCGTGGAGTCTAAAACAAGGACTTAGGCATCTGAGTACCTTTGTAGATCTGTGTCTCAATTTCCTCACCTGCAAACTATGGATAATAGTTACTTATCTCACAGGCATGTTGAGAAGGTAAATCGATGTTTACATAGTACTTTGAGATCCTCAGATGGGAGATATGATACAAGTCCTAATCATTATGTTATTTAATACATGCACAGATGCACATACAAGGATGCCCAGATCCAAATTTTCTGATTTGGGACATCTAAGTCTCAGACATCTAAGTCTCAGACTGAAAATTTTGCATACCCATTTCTCACAGAACCCGCATTTGGCCTGAAAACAGACATTTGTGCATGCATCATATGATAATGCATGCATAAGTATCCAACCACATCTGCAAATGCTGCTTTTTTACATGCAAATAAGTTTTCATTTACAATTTGTCCAGTTGTAACTAGGTGCTCGTGTCTAAATTCCCCTCCAGCCCCTCCAAGAGTTAAGGGTGATCTATGAGCCAACATTCAAAGCCAAACTCAAACCTACTGAAAGTAATAAATAGAGTTAGATCTGTTGCAATAGCTCTGAATTTGACCGTCTTATGTTTAACATTTAACTAGCAATTGTGGTTCAAATGAAATCAACAATCTTTTTCTTGAGAATTCTGTAAATCTAGCTCTTCAGCTGCTTCTCATCGCTCTTCATTCAGAGCATCCAACTGTATCAAAATATCTCCCACTGAGACAGCATAACTACACCTGTCACAGTCCACTGGGTCTTCTATCAATATCTCTGCCATTGTTGCTTCTTACATAGATTGCTATTTGCCTCATATCATTCTCCAGCTCTCCTTCCTCCTCCTGCACTTGATTCACTCTGGCTCATCTGAAACTTCATTAGAAAAATAATTTTGTATTCAACTGTATCTTTTTCTTATATGTGATCCTGGATTGCAGTAATACAGAATAGAATTACCAAAGCCATTCTTCATGTGTAACCAATGTTATAGTGCTGACGTGAAAATTTGGAAACTAAATCAGAAAACTTCAAACTCACCAAGGTTTTCACATTTTGCTTCTAGTTATTAAAAGTGGTCTAATTTCAGGAATAACCTGTGAAAAATGTTGCATGTTTTTTTCTTGAGAATAAGAGTGATTTAGTGAAAAAGATGCATTTTCAAGAGGAAAAAACCCTGAAATTTGCAACATTTTAAAATGTCAAAATATCTTTCAGATGATATTCACTGAAAAAAATTACATTTTTAATTGCATATGTTTATAATGTGAAAATGTCACTTCTGTGGAAATTTTGCAACACATGCACACACACAAAACAAAAGTGAGAGTCAGAAAAGATCACAAAATAAATCAATGAAATTTGCATGAAATTTCAGTAAAACATTTTCCACTTTCACATAGCAGTACCATATCAATTATAGCATTATATGTAGATATATATAATTAATATTTTTGATGTCTTCAGTGCAATATGGTTTCTGAATTATATATATGATATTTTTCTCATAATGTGAGAATATGAAATTTGTTTATTTCTGTAATCTTGGTGTACTCGGCAATTACTGTTTTACAGCTGATACTAACATGAACCACTATAAAGCACGGAAGGCTGGATTTGTATATGCATTGCCATCTTTGTTACACTATTAAGTACATTATCCCAACAGAGTTTTATCCAGATTCAGTAGCATCAATTTTTAAAAGACGATTTAATTAAACCTAAAATAGCTGTGTCTACTGTATGTGCTAATTTTCCTCTGTTTAGGTATACTGGATGAGATTCTGCAATGCACAACTAATAATAGGTATAGCACAGAACTTGCAGCCCAGGGACAAGGGGGAAGCTAAAGTAGCTATAAAGTACTTTTTTACCCTCCTGATCCAGGGTTGCTTAAGGGACCCTGACACAATTTAGACAGTCCTGAGAGACTAAGTTAAGACATGATTTCCACCATGATTTCAACAATTTCCATCCCACCATCAACCATAGTCTGGACCAGTCCACACAAGAGATCCACTTCCTGGACACTACAGTGCTAATAAGCGATGGTCACATAAACACTACCCTATATCGGAAACCTACTGACCACTATACTTACCTACATGCCTCCAGCTTTCATCCAGACCACACCACACCACACGATCCATTGTCTACAGCCAAGCTCTACGATACAACTGCATTTGCTCCAACCCCTCAGACAGAGACAAACACCTACAAGATCTCTATCAAGCGTTCTTACAACTACAATACCCACCTGCTGAAGAGAAAAAACAGATTGACAGTGCCAGAAGAGTACCCAGAAGTCACCTACTACAGGACAGGCCCAACAAAAAAAATAACAGAAAGTCACTAGCCATCACCTTCAGCCCCCAACTAAAACCTCTCTAGCGCATCATCAAGGATCTACAACCTATCCTGAAGGATGACCCAGCACTCTCACAGATCTTGGGAGGCAGGCCAGTCCTTGATTACAGACAGCCCCCCAACCTGAAGCAAATACTCACCAGCAACCCCACATCACACAACAAAAACACTGACCCAGGACACTATTCTTGCAACAAAGCCTGTTACCAACTGTGTCCACATATCTATTCAGGAGACACCATCATAGCGCCTAATCACATCAGCCACACTATCAGAGGCTCATTCACCTGCGCATCTACCAATGTGATATATGCCATCATGTGCCAGCAATGCCCCTCTGCCATGTACATTGGTCAAACTGGACAGTCTCTATGCAAAAGAATAAATGGACACAAATCAGACGTCAAGAATTATAACATTCAAAAACCAGTTGGAGAACACTTCAATCTCTCTGGTCACTCGATTACAGACCTAAAAGTCGCAATTCTTCAACAAAAAAACCTTCAAAAACAGACTTCAATGAGAGACTGCTGAATTGGAATTAATTTGCAAACTAGACACCATTACATTAGGCTTGAATAAAGACTGGGAGTGGATGTGTCACTACACAAAGTAAAACTATTTCCACATATTTATTCCCCCCCCCACACACACTGTTCCTCACACATTCTTGTCAACTGCTGGAAATGGCCCACCTTGATTATCACTATAAAAGGTTTTTTTTCTCTCCTGCTGCTAATAGCTCACTTTACCTGATCACTCTCAGGTATGATCACACCCATTGCTTCATGTTCTCTGTATATATAAAATCTCCCCACTGTATTTTCCACTGCATGCATCTGAATAAGTGAGCTATAGCTCATAAAAGCTTATGCTCAAATAAATTTCTTAGTCTCTAAGATGCCACAAGTACTCCTTTTCTTTTTGTTTTACACTAACATGGCTGCTACTCTGAAACCTAAAGTTAAGACAGCCCCCCTAGGCTGCCCTATGGGCCACAGTGCCATATGGCATCTCCATAGAGCTGTATGCCGCTGCTTGTCATGGAAGTGTTTAGTAATGTATTATGTTTCCGTTTTTGAACCATAAGCTGATTAAATGGATTGTGAGATGGGTTGTGCTGGGCCAAATTCTTCCGCAGTGTTACTCTGACTTCAATGAAGCTGTACCAGAGATCTGTATAAATTCTAGCTCAATTTTGCAGGATTTATCACTTTTGAGTTTATCCCTAAGGGAAAAACAAATCCCTCTAGTTTTCTGTCATTCATTAAAAGTGGAACACGAGTCACAAACAGGTGCCATAGCTTCTTGTGTTCCTCAAGTGTTTCTCGCTGACATGGCTTTATCTCTCATGTCTCATTGGGATTATGTCATCTTGTTTCCTACCTTTTTTCCCCCCTAAGTACTATCTCAACAGTTTTCAGCAGTATGTCATTATGAATCTAGATAAATTCACCTACTGTTTCTCAATAGTGCAAAACACTGATCTGATGGGCCTCTTAATGACCAACCTTGTTCAAGACGCATGCTACAGTGCAAGTTGGAGGTAGACTCAAAGCAATTTTTCTCCTATTTTCCACTGGAAAGGAAGGAAGAAAGAAAAAAGGAAAGATCAAAACTGAAAATGAAACTTTACCATTTTTTTTTCATTTTGGTAAAAAGGCCGTTTTTCCATTTAAAAAAAAAAGAAAGAAAAAGGTGAAAAACTTTTGACCAGTTCTACTAAAATATCCTGGTTACAGTCACAGCATAAGAACCTGAAAATCACAGACTATAATACGGTATCACTCTTCTGTTATCAGGCTGAAAGAAGTATTGTGCCTCTATATCCTATCTGCATTGATGACAACATTTAGCTCCTGTGTTTCAGGGTATGACTACATTTCAAATTTCAGGTGCAATGTCCAGCTTGAGGAGACAGAGCCATGCTAGCTCTGTTTGAGCTAGAGCACTAAAAATAGAGTGTAATCAAGGCAATGTGAGTAGTGGAGGGCTAGCGGTCCCCAGTATGTGTCTAGCATCTTGGGCTGGTAAGTGCTCAGGGTGGCAAGCCTTCCTGCTGCTTACACTGCTATATCTACACTATGTTTGGCATGCTAGCTCAATCAGAACTAGCTTGAATATGTCTCCTTGTGCCAGGAATCACATCTCTAGTTCAAAATGTAGACATATCTTCAGTACTCAGCAAGATCCGCAGATGAATGATAACTGTTGACAAGCCAACCAAACCCTGAAACCTGCTATATCATAGGTGCTGGCATTAAGGATACTGGGGTGCTGCTCCATCCCCTGGCATGAAGTGGTTTCCATTATATCCAGGATTTACAGTTTGGTTCAATGGCTCAGCACCCCCACTATACTAATGGTTCCAGCACCTGTGTACTACATGGCTGAAAAATGCTGTCTCCCTTCACATGTATATAGTCTTGGTGAGAAATAGTTTCCTTTTAGGCTCATTCCAGGAAAATATTCTGCATTCTAGGATGGACAATGTAAAATGCATTTGAATCCAGACATCAGCACACCATGTATCTGCTCTGTATTTTAAGAAAACTGAATAAACACATCAATAAAGACACCATTATTTTCAGACAACCTGACGTTTTAAATACTGTGTGAATGCAGGTGGGTGAACTCTAAAAGATTTTCAGAACAACGGGCAACATTTAACCCAACATGGCAGTTTCCTAAACAGCATTAAAATGAACTGAAAAAGTTGGAACTCTACATACAGCTAAGATTTTAGTAAGGAAAAGTTCCACCAGTTGCAGCAGCATGGATTCAAGATATTAAAAGTCAACAATACATCAATGGAGGAAAAAAAAACCTAATAACTGACTTAGACTGTAATAAAGTCAGACTCTTCAATATCGTATTTAAGACAAAAGCAATAATGCTGCAGTTTGATCTTTGCATGCCCAGACTAACAATAATGTAATTAGATAATTATCTAACTGAGAAATAGGCAAGTTTCAAATGTCCAGATGGTTCCACCACCCACCTCATTTAGCAAAACTTCCTTAATTCACACTGCTCTAACATGCTGTCCGTTTCCTTAATTTGTACCCATTAGCTGACATAAAAAAAGGGTTCAGCTCAAAAATCAGCAGGCTCAGACAGGAAACCAAATCTCAAAGGTCTTCTTAGGAGAAGTAGATTTTAAACACTGTTGCCCAGGAGACAACATTAGTCACCAAATTCCCATCTCAAACAATATTAATGAGTCAAAGGAGTGAAAGGAGGAGACTTACTGTAGAGAAACACTCTGGGTATACTGCATGGAATCTTCTGTCTGCAGTCAGAGAAGCATTTAGATTTGGTATGAGAAACACTGAACACATTTTTCTGTCTATTTTCAAAAAACCTTTTTTTACATCATTAACTGGTCCAGCCATAAAATATGGTTTACACACTGGGGAAGATAACTTGGACAGTTCACAAAACAGAGTGTAAAATAAGGTAATGTTTTGACTAAATTTAATAGAAAAATGGAATTTACTGTTCTTATAACTTGATTGTCATTTCAGAACCAGTGAAGCTCTCCAAGTTTTGAGATATGGGTACTAGGCTACCATAGCCAAGGCATTCATCCTTGGCTCTGATACGAGGAAGGACAAGTTTTGATAAAGGCCGCATTTCCAAAATATATAGCCATCTGACAAAGGCTCACAAAACCACAATGGGAAGAGGGACGGGAACAACACACTCAGACCCAGGCTACGTATATGAGCATTTAACGCAGCAAGAGATACTAATTTATCATTAACTCTATATATTTATGAACAGATTATAATCAAACATAGTCTGAGTTCCAGGGAATCTGGTGTATGTTGTTACCAAGCCAGTGATCCTAAGAATGTGTTCTATGCAAACAACAGGGTTTTGGTTTTAACTGATTGCATCCTAGCAATGGACACTCCTGTTATACCAGAAGTGTGTCTCCTACATGATCTCTTTAGTTAGATGACTTTTTAGTGATATTTTAGATGATTCTTTACTGATGACAAGATCATTGTTGTTGTTGTTTTTTTTACAATGGAAAATGATCAACAGGGAATAGAACAAGTAATAGAAACAATCTCAGATAAGAAACTAATTCAGTTGATGAAGAACAACAAAATTGATAATATCTGATGACTGCATCTGTTAAGTAGCATGGAAAACTGATTAGATAAGTAGCTATAGATATCTATTGATTCCCCCCAAAAATATTCTATGTTAATATGCAGTTAAGATTAAAAGCATGTATCAGTAATTTAGGTTAAACTACATTAAAGGCATGTTGTAATTATCCCAAAATCATGCATTATAATCCCATGAAATTCAGTTTTAAGGTTAAATATAAAAGAAATCCAAGCACGATAAAGTAAGGAAATGTAGTTAGGGCTCCCAAACAACCTTAACTGTGCTCTGTCACAGACTTTTCAAAGGTGTCACATCAAAAACCCATTTGATGGAATCTTGTGTATAGGCAACACACACACACACACATACACACGTGCGTGCTTTGGCTGAGATTTTTTTCCAAACAAATTCAACTTGAATCAGTCACCTGGCATGGAAAACTTCAGGCCAAACAGTGAAAGTTTAGTAAAGTTTTAAGCAACTGAAACCAGGGTCTTATGGGAAGACTTGTGCAGTTTTAATAGGAAGCACTATTAACTCCATTTATGATTTTATATATAAATAAAATTAGAAATAAAATTTAAAATAAAATTTTCCCTGTTAAACTTCTTAAAACTGAATGTTCCTCCTTCAGCACAAACCATAATTTTGCTTTATGGTGACACAAAAGGGAAAATAATCTAGTGTGTCTTTAAAAATCAGGTTAACCCTCTCCTGTGAGTTCACAAACATTAAAATGACCATCACGTTTGTATAGCTGTTGCATGATATCACTATAGGATAGAGTTAAGTTTTCTGCTCTAAGAGAAACTTTCAGTCACTAGATTTCTCTGCACAAACACCCCAGACTCCCATTGTCTATTGCATTTCCCCATGTTACACTACACACATACTTCCCCATCCCTCCTGGCCTACCTGTTCTGTAGATATGATGCAATATGCAGCTTTGGAAAATAAATTTAAGATTAATGGTCATATTTTGACATTATTTTTCATAAATAGACTCAGACTTTAAGACCAGAAGGGACCATCATGACCATCTAATCTGACCTCCTGCACATGGCAGGAACCTTACTCACCCACTCCTAAAATAGACCCCTTATCTCTGGCTGAGTTACTGAAGTTGTCAAATCATGGTTTAAAGACTTCAAGTTACAGAGAATCCACCATTTACGCTAGTTTAAATCTGCAAGTGACCCATGTCCCATGCTGCAGGGAAGCCAAATCCGCTCCCCCCAGGGTATCAGGCAATCTGATCCAGGGGAAAATTCCTTCCTGACCCCAAATATGGCAATCAATTAGACCCCTCATCATGTGGGCAAGTCCCACCATGAAGATACCTGGGAAATAATTCTCAGTGGTAACGCAGATAAATTAAATTTTACCTATCACAAATTACTATCCTCTTTCAAATTGGTCTCCAGCTCGCATTCTTCTCAATGGGACTGAATCCACAGTCACCATAAGGAAATATGGTGGCTCCCCATGCTTTGAGGAGATAGAAACTTTAGGTCCTATTGAAAACTCTGTGTGCGTGTGTGTGAGTGTGAGAGAGAGAGCGCACGCGCGAGCATTCTCAACATGGCCACCAATAGGAGTCAGCTGCAACTTTTCTATTAAGCACTGAAAGACAATGTCCCATCATGCATTTTATTTTTATATTGGATCCCGCCCCCTATAGCATTGACACAATACAAACTTTGTAGCAGGTCCCCCATTTTATAGTGAGCTGGACCAAAACCTCAGATCAGGACACCCTGAAATGTTTGGGAATCTTGGATGGGATTGATTCTGACTTTAGCAGCTGATAACCTTTGTTAAAGTGTAACATCCCCCTCCTGCCCCTCCCCCCAAATAAAAGAGAGAGAGAATGGGTTCTATGGCCCGTTTTATACAAGAGATCAGACTAGATGAGTATTCTAATGGTCCCTTCTGGCCTTAAAATCTCTGAATCCAGCTGTAATAATAATTGATCACATAAGAGAACATAAAAGAAAGTAAAAACAACAAGGAGTCCAGTGGCACCTTAAAGACTAACAGATTTATTTGGGCATAAGCTTTCATGGGTAAAAAAACCCACTTCTTCAGATGCATGGAGTGGAGTTTTTTACCCACAAAAGGTTATGCCCAAATAAGTCTGGTAGTCTTTAAGGCGCCACCAGACGTTTCATTGTTTTTGTGGATACAGACTAACATGGCTACCCTTCTGATACTTAAAACAAAGTACATTAACTCAAGGGTAGGAAGGATAATACTGCAATAAAATTCTCATTTTTTCAAGCAAACCAGTGAAGGTTCTTTGTAACTTTATAGTGATTTCTCTTTTTTAATATTTACTGTCCCTTTTGTCTCTTGACAAACATAACAGGAAATTTAAAAAGCAATTATAAAGCAGTCAGATTAACATCATTTTTTGGGAAACTACTATAAAGAATCATAAGAAATCGGTAAGAAATCATAATGCTATATGATCAGAGATAGCTGGACTGGAGTAAGACGGGCAAGGTCTTGCCTAAGTATTGGAGCTTGTTCCCTGTGCTGCAGTTTGTCTTAAGCTATAATTGCTGTAGTTCTAAATCAAATAGCTGCCCAAGGAAAAGACTTAGAATATGATGGGAAGTGAGGAAAATGATGACTAAGTAGTAGAAAGTTCTCAGGAAAGAGGTTTCAAAGTGGTAGCCCTGTTATTGGTATCAGCAAAAACAATGAGGAGTCCTTGTGGCACCTTAGAGACTAACAAATTTATTTGGGCATAAGCTTTCGTGGGTTAAAACCCGAAGTGGTTTAGTCCATTATCCTGTCTTCTGACAGTGGCCAATGCCAGGTGCTTCAGAGGGAATGAACAGAACAGGTAATCATCAAGTGATCCATCCCCTGTCGCCCATTCCCAGATTTTGGCAAACAGAGGCTAGGGGCACCATCCCTGCCCATCCTGACTAATAGCCATTGATGGACCTATCCTCCATGAATTTATCAGGTTCTTTTTTGAACCCAGTTATAGTCTTGGCCTTCACAACATCCTCTGTCAAGGAGTTCCACAGGTTGACTGCATTGTGTGAAAAATACTTCCTTTTGTTTGTTTTAAGCTGCCTATTAATTTCATTTGGTGGCCCCTAGTTCTTTTGTTATGAGAAGGAGTAAATAACACTTCCTTATTTACTTTCTCCACACCAGTCATGATTTATAGACCTCTATCATATCCCTCCTTAGTCCTCTCTTTTCCAAGCTGAAAAGTCCCAGTCTTATTAATAATCTCTCCTCATACTGAAGTTGTTCCATACCCCTAATTATTTTTGTTGTCCTTTTCTGAACCTTTTCCCAAGTTCAATAAATCTTTTTTGACCTGGGGTGACCACATCTGCATGCACGGATTTATATAGAGGCAATATGATATTTCTGTCTCATTATCTATCCCTTTCTTAATGATTCCCAACATTCTGTTCACTTTTTTGACTGCCGCTGCACACTGAGTGGATATTTTCAGAGAACTATCCACAATGACTCCAAGATCTCTTTCTTGAGTAGTAACAGCTGATTTAGACCCCATTATTTTATATGTATAGTTGGGATTATGTTTTCCAATGTGCATTACTTTACATTTATTAACATTGAATTTCATCTGTCATTTTGTCGCCCAGTCACCAAGTTTTGAGAGATCCTTTTGTAGTTCTTTGCAGTCTTCCCGGGACTTAACAACTATCTTGAGTAGTTTTGTATCATCTGCAAATTTTGCCAGCTCATTGTTTACTCCTTTTTTCTAGATCATATATGAATATGTTAAATAGGACTGGGCCCATTACAGACCCTTGGGGGATATCACTATTTACCTCTCTCCATTCTGAAAGCTGACCATTTATTCCTATCCTTTGTTTCCTATCTTTTAACCAGTTACCAATCCATGAGAGAACCTTCCCTCTTATCCCATGACTGCTTACTCTGCTTAAAAGCCTTTGGTGAGGGACCTTGTCAAAGGCTTTCTGAAAATCTAAATATACTATGTTCACAGGATCCCCCCTGTCCACATGCTTGTTGACGCCGTCAAAGAATTCTAGTAGATTGGTGAGGCATGATTTCCCTTTACAAAAATCATGTTGACTATTCCCCAACAAATTATGTTCATCTGTGTGTCTGACAACTTTGTTCTTTACTATAGTTTCAACCAGTTTTCCTGGTACTGAAGTCTGGCTTACCAGCCTGTAATTGTCAGGGTTTCCTCTGGAGCCCTTTTTAAAAATTGGTGTCACATTAGCAATCCTCCAGTCATTTGGTACAGAAGCTGATTTAAATGATAGATTATAGATGACAGTTAGTAGTCCTACAGTTTCACATTTGAGTCCCTTCAGAACTCTTGGGTGAATACTATGTGGTCCTGGTGACTTATTACTGTTTAATTGATCAATTTGTTCCAAAACCTCCTCTAATGATACCTCAATCTGGGACACTTCCTCAGATTTGTCACCTAAAAAGAATGGTTTGGGTTTGGAAATCTCTCTCACATCCTCATCTGTGAAAACCCATGCAAAGAATTCATTTAGTTTCTCCACAATATCCTTATGTGCTCCTTTATCATCTCAATCGTCCAGTGGCCCTACTGGTTGTTTAGCTTCTGATGTACTTATTTTTTGTTGTTGCTATTTTTGAGTCTTTGGCTAGCTGTTCTTCAAATTCTTTTTTGGCCTTCCTCATTTGCCAGAGTTTATGCTCCTTTTAATTTTCCTTGTTAGGATTTAGCTTCCACTTTTTAAAGGATGCCTTTTTGCCTCTCACTGCTTCTTTTACTTTGTTATTTAGCCACGGTGGCTCTTTTTTGATTCTCTTACTAAGTTTTTAAATGTGGGGTATACATTTAAGTTGAGCCTCTATTATAGTGTCTTTAAATAGTTTCCAAGCAGCTTGCAGGAATTTTACTTTTGGCACTGTACCTTTTAATTTCTGCTTAACTAACCTTCTCATTTTTGTGTAGTTCCCCTTTCTGAAATTAAATGCTACAGTGTTGTGCCACTGTGGTGTCTTCCCCACAACGGGGATGTTAAATGTAATTATATTATGGTCACTATTACGAAGCGGTGCAGCTATATTCGCCTCTTGGACCTGATCCTGAGCTCTACTTAGGACTAAATCAAGAATTGCTTTTCCTCTTGTGGGTTCCGGGACTAGCTGCTCCAAGAAGCAGTTATTTAAGGTGTCAAGAAAATTTATCTCTGCATCCCTTCCTGAGGTGATACGTACCCAGTTAATATGGGGATAGTTGAAATCCCCCATTATTATTGAGTTTTTTATTTTAATAGCCTCTCTAATCTCTCTAAGCATTTCACAGTCACTATCACCATCCTGTTCAGGTGGCCGGTAATATAACCCTACTGCGATATTTTTATTATTCAAGCATGGAATTACTATTCATAGTGAGTCTATGGTACAGTTTTGTTCATTTAAGATTTTTACTTCATTTGATTCTACGCTTTCTTTCACAAATAGTGCCACTCCCCCACCAGCAAGACCTGTTCTGTCCTTCCGATATATTTTGTACCCTAGTATTACTGTGTCCCATGTTTAATAATTTTTGTTTTGTGAAAAGGATAAAGGGGGGATTCTTATCTGTGGAAAAGGAAACTGACGTAAGCTGTAGAGCATATTCAAAATTATGGGTGGATTTTGATAAGGTAGAACAGATAAATTGTTCACACTGGTGAAGTTCAAAAAAGAATCTCTAAAGAGTAAACACATGGAACAATATTTTAAGTGCAGTCACCAATACAAGTATTTTGATTAAGATTTTCAGGACAATGGCTATTGGCCAGGATGGGTAGGGATGGTGTCCCTAGCCTCTATTTGCCAGAAGCTGGGAGTGGGCAACAAGGGATGAATCACTTGATGATTACCAGTTCTGTTCGTTCCCTCTGGGGCACCTGGCATTGACTACTGTCGGAAGACAGGATATGGGCTAGATAGACCTTTGGTCTGACCCAGTATAGCCATTCTTATGTTCTTATGGGACAAAGAATTTTATTATGAGAAACAGAGGACTGAACAATACAGTCAAGATGACAATGAAAATATGAAGAACAGAGAAACATAATGGGGATGGATTTAGTTGGCCAAATCTCCTTTTTGCTACCTACACATTCATTAGATATAGTTGGATAAAGTTGCAAGCCATTAAACACAATATTTAGGGAGAAAATTCACTCCCAAACAATTTGAATCATACACAAACTTCTGTAATACTGAAAAAAAATGTTTTGTGATTTGTCAATTAGAGTTTACATTATTTTGGGAGGCTGATTGTCAAAAAAGTCAATAAGAAAACTACAAAGTTCTCTCACAATCCGCATTTCAAGCTTTGCAATGAGGAAAAAACCACTGTCTACAATTTCAGAGATTTCTTTATCGTTCTGTTTATTTTTTTTAATTTGATTGTTTTCAGAGGTGTAGAATTTTAATATCTCTTGTTTTTTTGCCAATAAAAACATATAATCACTGACGTTCTCTGCCAGAACTATCAGATACATAAACTAAAAACTAAAATCAGCAAAACGAGTGTGTGAAAGTATTTCATTTCTAAAATAATTTTGAATTACAAAATAAAAAAAACTGTTTGGATCCTGCTATGCAATCTAGCAAGTTATGGAATACTATCACAATGGTAACAAATATGGCAAGTTACATTCATTTTAATATAATATCTCCAAAGATGTCATCAGTGCTATAGACACTCTCACACCACAGAAGACCCATTAGTATACAGGAGAGTATAGGACTTGAGTGTCCATTCTAATACACCTATTTCACTGTGATGCAATTCACCAAAGTCAGTGGAGGAATACTGGAATAAAACAGGTAAAAAAACCCCCAAACATTGAAAATCACATCCTAAACATTTGATATCTTTTTCTAATATCCACAAAAACTCCCATTGAAATACACAAGGCAGGTATATTTGAGAAACTTGTTAAAGTTGAATAAGATTTAAGATCTTTTTATATACAGTACTTTATCCAACAGTTTCACTCTCACAGATATGCGACCATAAAGCACCTTGTTAATGTTTCTCCTTTAGAATTGTTAAGTGGAAAAGATGGGACATGCTTAAATATATAAAAAAGATTATAAACAATATTTGCACCCTGGCATAAGAGAGAAAGGGAACAAGAGGAGAGGTCTTTGCATCAGAAAGAAGGGAAGAAAAGATGTACAGAAGGATCTATTTACTTCAAGACATAAAAGCATCAGAGATTGATGATCTGATTCAGGAAAAAGCAGCCATCATAGAGCAATAATTCTGAAAGGTGTTAAAGTTTCTTCATTTTGTACTCCAATATGTAACATACTCTTAATTTGTGGCACTTTATCTGTCAGAAGCAGATGATATTCTGTATTGTGTAGTTCCCCATAAAAGGAAAAAGAAAGTGGAACAAATCAGTTGGGGGTTGGTCTACAGAAAGAGGCTGAGATACTCTTTGGTTATCTATAGGTATTATGGGATAGTTGCCAAGAAATAAAATATATAAATAAAATATCACCAGTTGGTTTACCCTGGATCTGTGTCTACCACCTCAATTAAACAAAATTTATTAAATAGAAATTCAGCTTGAAGATATTCACCACTTTTTTTTTTACTGGAGTCTATTAAATGATTGCTTTATAAAAACCTTTACAAATAAAAGACATTTTCAAGTGTCTCTTTTAAAACATACTTATATTTATTAATGCATTATGTGTCCACTACTCTGAACTTTAGTACATATATTGGAACAGGTCGCAATCAGTGTAAAGTTGAAATAACACAACTGAAGTAAACGATCACACACATTTAGATTGGGCATTTTTTTCCTCGGGGTTAAAAAGAAATAAGGGATAGATCAAAACCACCCACATTTTTTTTCACTCACTATTTTGTCATGAGTTTTTGTGGGGGTCTGACTCATGATTTTGAATGTGAGGGTTGGTGATACTGTAATTTCCACAGGGATTACAACAGCTTCAGATTTCATATTTCACCCTGATGTTTTGCCTTAAACACTGACAATTTAATCATGCAAGTGAAACTTAAAACTTATTTTGTGACAAATAACTGAGAAGCAAAAATCTGATCCAACTTGCTGACTTCTCACAACCAGCAAATCCAGTCACAGTTTATCTTTTTGCTGCTGAGAAAGCAACTACATTTTCATTCAGTAACTGTGAAACACTGGGGAGAAGAAAACGCAGATCAAATTATGATATCATTCCCAAGGTAACTTATTCTTTAGAATTGAAGTATTCCCACCAGAAGCCTGATGAATTGTGCATTTGGGTAAGAAGCTGGAATTAGTTTTAATTTGTATGGTTTGCCTGTTCTCCTTGACTCAGTAACATTGATAGTAAAGAGCCAGAACTCAGCAGAAAGCTTCCTTGCCATAAATAATACAAATTGCTCACTGCTGTTCAATGACATTCTCTCACTCAGCCATGCTGAGGAAATTCCCGCTTTTGCCTTTTTCTTTCATTTCAAACCTTACCACCTCAAAAAATCATCTGCTAACGCAGTTGTACCCTGACAGTTAATCTAGAAGTTACTTTTGAAAATAAATCTATACAGTAGATTGTGTGGTGATATTCCCACCCCCTCCCCATCCCCGCCCCCCCACACAGAGGCTATGTCTATACTAGCACTTTTGCCAGTAAAACTTTTGTTGGTCAGGGGTGTTAAAAAAAATATGCTCCTGACTGACATAAATTTTACTGACTAAACACCGGAGTGGACAGTACTATGACGGCGGGAGATGCTCTCCCACCAACATAGCTACCGCCACTCATTGGGGGGTTAATTATGCCAACGGGAGAGCTCTCTCCTGCCAGCATAGAGTGGTTACGTGGGTGACCTTACAGCAGCGCAGCTGCAGCGCTATAGCTGTGCTGCGTTAAAGCTCTGTAGTGTAGATATAGCTATATATAAAAGACACAAAGACATTGTGAAAAAAAATCAGAAAAAAACCCTCAAATTCCATCCTTATTCACAAAAAAGGACAACTCAGGAAAATCTTCGAACAGCAGCAGAAATAAATAAACAAATAAATAAAAATAAATAATATTTAAGGATAAATTAACCACGGCATGATTCATCATTAAAGTTATTTTTCTCAAGAATAAGGTAACAAATCATTTCCAAAGTTTCTACCATATTCAGAAATTGCAAGTAAAAGTCTGGTCAAAAGCATTGCTGAAAATGTTTCGACACTGAAATTACAGGAACTTTTAGTTAATAATCTTGAATTAGTGCTTTTTTTCTACTCAATTGGAATAGATACCTCAAATAAGGAAAATAAGAATATTTTCCCTGTAACTGTTTTTCCCCCTCCAAAAGATAGAAGAGATTAAAATTGGCTTACTTGTTTTTTTCCCATATCAGCAAGACAAGTACAACATGGATTTCAAACATTATAGACAAAAACAGCCTTCATATAAACACCATCATCCTATTCAGCTGATAAAGGCTCTGGTAATTTTGGGAAACACAGGTCACTTCATCAGAAGCTCAAACAACTTCATGAAAGAATGATTCAGGTTGGATGCAAATGCCACGTAAATCATAACTGTGTTAAAAATTACATGAAATCTTTGAATTTTTAGTTTGAATGTCTTATTCTGAAAGTGTGTGGTGAGATCTCTATCTCCACTAAAAAGACAAAATCCCTCAATTCATTTTTTCAACTTTGTAGAAATTGAGAATAAAGAACTTCTGCTCCACAAACAAAGTGGCTGTCCCTTCTGCCTCTGATAGAATGAGTCCTACAGTGGTGGCCTGCACTAAAGGAATACTTCATTTCAGAGGGGGCAGAAGAATGTGCCAAGATTATGTGGGACACATTCAGTAAAGATCATCAGAAGTCTTGTTCTGGTTGTTATATTTACTTTCTACATAATCTGATGGGATTTTTTAATGAAGCACTTAAACTAGAATGCAATGATGCCAACTGTATAGAATTAAACTGCATCATGGAAGGACTTCTTCCTAATCTAAAGAGAAGGAAAGATGACAAGTTTATGGATGTTCAGTGCAAGCTATTTTGTGCAATCTCTCTCTATGGAATAGGAGAAAATTTGAGGAGAAAACCTATAAGGCATTGTGAAGATAATTTCTCAAGGAGTGGAATGTATCCGATTTCAAGACATCTATCTGTTTTCAAACAAACGAGTACTCTCCGTGGAAAATGAAGTGCAATTGTTTGATATTGAGAAATTGACTGAAGTTCTTCACCTTAATTTTGACAGGCAATATTATGATCATTGATTTTAGAGGAAATAAGAAGAGAAATAATTTCAAAGGAGCAAAAAACAAAAACAAAAAAAATTAAAGATGAGTGGAAGTTCTCAAGCAACCAAATTTTAAAACTCATATCTTTCACACTTTCAATTACAGTCTCAAATGCATATTGCAAAAAGGTTTGCATTTTAATGACTGAACTTTGGAGGGAAAAAAAGGATTTTATTAGGTGAAAGTTTTGTAAAAGCAAATTTACAGGTGCAGATGAATGACAGTAGGTCTTGTGCAGACTTTTATGAACATGTCAAAAAGTCTCCAGAGTTGCTGAAAGCAGTAAGAAGCTAACTAAAATATAGGGTTAAGAAGCGAGCAAGTTCACTCAACTACAGGAAACCCAACTTTTATAAGGTAAATGTAATAAAATGTATTTATTTATTTTGAATCTATTGAATGAGTTATTTCTGCATCAGTCATTAGGGGATGATGTATCATTTTCTTTCCATTATTTTTAAATAATGGAATTGACACAAACATACAAACTAAAAAGTAAGCCCCCATCACTCCTTTAAAAATAAACATTACTGATGATTTTTCAATATTTTATTTATGTAACATGCTTAGAGTTGCCAATTTTGGTTGGCCGTATTCCTGGAGGTTTCATCACACCACATAATCTTTAAAGATTCATCTTTAATTTCCTGGAAACTTCAGGGCAATCCTGGAGGGTTGGCAACCCTAATTGCATGCTTGAACTTTGCATGCACATGAAAAATCTCTCTCTCACACACACACACACACACACACAATTTTCCACCGAAGGCAAGCAGCTCACTCCATAGTGAGTATCTCAGTCCTCAAAGCCATTATGTCATGCTGTGAAACCTCCCGGAATACAGCTAGCCAGAGTTGGCAACCCCGGCATCTTCAGTCTTACAGAGCCTTAGCAGGCTAAAGAGCTGGCTGGAAATCCAGCCCCTACTTCCTGCTGTCACCTCTTCTGCATTTGGAGAAGGAAATTGGTGGACTGCCAGAACAGGCTCAGGCAGAGGCTGCTGCTACTACAGAGACACAGCAGGCCAAGAGTCTGAGCTCTGAGCTGCAGGATAGGCTCAGGCTGCCGCTGAGCCTGTGCCCTCTAAAAGCCTGCATGTGACAATCAACCAGAGCCAAAAAGGAAAGAAGCCCCTGATCAATGACTATGGGGCTGATGAGGGGGCACTGGGACTTCCCCGCCTCCCCTTTACTAGGTGATTGTTGCTAGTAATGCTGATTGTTTGTTACTGAGACAGGTGCTGGAGTCTTTTCTCGGTGAATCCTGCCTCCTCCTACCGTTGGTGGTTTCTCCACCACAAGGCAAAGGATAGGTGTTGGGAACGACCAACAACAGAAGTCCCCATCATAATTATCTTTCACGTTCCCTTTCTCTTAAAAAAACGGGGAAACATGTAATTTCTGAACTTGTGTACACAATTGCATGAAAGATTTTTGGCTTTTGAATTTAGCAGAGATTAAAATTTCAGAGACGTCACGGCTCAGGAAGCTTCATTCGAAGGGGACTGCACAAGGATATAATATACTGTAATACGGACATGATGAAAGGCAGTTGCAGTAAGTGTGGTGGTACCACATAAACAACAACAAAAGCATCAAAAGTCCCTATTTTTTAGGCATCTTTTAAAAAGAAAAATATTCCTTTTCTATATTTAGTATTCTCTTAGTATGCCTACAGTATGCAAAAGGACACATTTCAAAATACTGTATGTACAAATTTAAACTGTCCAATTCACATTGGCTTTAATTATTATAAATCATTTGTATTACGGTAGCAGAAGTTGGTAGTGCCACCTAGTTAAAGCACTGCTCATGGGTTCAGTTTACAGGCATTGTGAACAAACTCCTTTTCACATACAGTAGGCCAAAATATTTGGTCTTTATGCAATTTACTGCCTAGAGCTTTATTATTAGGCCAGGTTAACACTGTGCTTGTTTTTTCAGTCTCAAACAAAACCGGACTGCATTTAAAGGGTTACACCTCAATGGAAGAAGATTGATCATTTGTAATCATAGGTGCTGGAACTATGGATACTAGGGGTGCTGCCGCACCCCCTGGCTTGAAGTGGTTTCCATCATATAAAGGGTTTTCAGTTTGGTTCAATGACTCGCAGCACCCCCACTGTACAAATTGTTCTATCACCCCTGTTTGTAAGAGTGGTCAAAGTACTCAAAATCATCAGAGCTAAGCAGAAAAGGGCAGGTTGTGTGAATGTTTTTTAAACACTGCATCAGAAGGAAGATAGGGAAGAAATAGAGTGCATAAAAAAAAATCTCTAATGTGACAAATGGGAGAATTAACTGTCACCTTCTGCAGGGAACAGCAGCAGCAGCACCTGCACAATTGTATATTCCTGAATATGAAAAGGCCAAATGCAGAAAACAAACAGATGCCTCAGATGTAAAACTGTTGCTGAAAACTTGTCAGGATTTTTCTTTCTTCATAGCAAAAGGTTATATTAGGGTAGCGGATTTGCAGCCATGGGGAGGGGAGTTGGCAAGTTATTGTTCCAGCTGATACACACTGCAGGTCTTTGCAACAACAACAACAAAACCTGTGTAGCGGTGCAGTGGCTCAACATGCTGAAGGAGCTGTGCTGTCAGTTCTTAGTAGTACACCCAGACAGTTTTAACCCACAAAATACCACTCACTCAGAACTTGCTTTTGCGGACATGGCAGTGCTCTAATTGCATGGACTATATTCCTTACACCTTACCGCAGGGGAGATGGAAATATCAAATATACAACATGTGAAGCTATTGAATGCTATTTCCCACAGCAATAAAAATGCACAAGTTACTTTATATACCACATAGGCTGAGAGAACTCAGGGGGGTTAACATTTTAAATTTTTTTCTGGGGCAGACCTAGTACAGCTTGTATGACTCAGGAGCTTAGCAAGACAAGCAGACTTGCCAGATTTTTTTCTATGGGTTCGCTCAGCCTGATTTGCTTTGAGCAAAGATACAAGCTGGATAGCCCAGAAACTCTTTGTTAGTGATCTCTTGACAAAGCATGCCCTTCACATATTGTTTCATCTGTTTAGTAAAGAACAAATCACATTAAATGTAAACTATCACACGTGAAATTGACAGCAAAGAACTGACCTAAAAGAAACCACAGTAGGTTCTAATACATACACAATACCTTTCTTACTGTATCATCAATATGTTGTCTATTCCTTTGAAACTGCCAAGACAGTATGAAGTGTGCAAAAACAATCCAGCACTCAGGTTAAGAAGTTTACATTCTTATGAATTGAGCATCATCAGCTCAGTTCAACTGATTGGGAACACCTATTATCCTTTTCTCTCGCTTGTTTTTAACATCTCTCTTCTTCGGGAAAATTATTTGCAAAGCTGAACATTAGCTTTTAATGCTATAAAATAAATATACAAGATGTTCTGATTTAATTAAGATGGATTCAGTATCTCTGTTCTTTAACAAAAGGAGGAAAACATCAGCTTTTATTGGAAAGCATGTTTCAGTTTTCATTTTCAGCATACCATGCTTGAATGATTTATACATATAAGGGCCAGATTGTCGACTGGTATAATCTGGCATTATTTCGCTGAAGTTATCCATTGACTTCAGTAGAGCTATGCCACATTACTTCAGTTGAGGTTCTAGTCTTTTTGTTAGGATGAGGTACTGTTCTTTTAAAGATTGCTTAGAAGTTCTGTATTAGGCACTGCCACAGCTGAGATAGAGTCCAGGTGCTCATAATGACCCCAACAAGGTGTGAAAAGAGGTTGAGCAAAGTGTGAACTGTCTGCTCCTTCCCACCTACCACTCTCCGGGCTTGGAAGCTCATGGAGGGACATAAGCAAAATCCTTCCCTGAACTCACCCTAGGACATTGCAACTCCCCATTGACCTTTACTTGGAATTGCATCATCAAAACACAGTGTGGCCCATAATGCATAAAGTTCTGTAGTGGATTCAGAATCAGAACAAATTCAACACTGTAGTAATTGTAATTAAAGCTACGATTTAGTCATGGATATTTTTAGTAAAACTCGGATATGGGCAATAAACAAAAAATTACAGCCCGTGAGCTGGCCATGACCTTTACTATAAATACCCCTGACTAAATCTTAGCTGTCCAGGTGTGCCGTTGCTCGGGAAGTTGGGGGGAGATGAGCCGCTCCACACCCCTGGGGCCAGCCACACTGGCTGCTGCTTGGGCGATCCCCTGGGTGTCAACCACACTGGCCGCTACAGCTGTGGAAGTCACAGAGGTCACTGAAAATCATGGAATCTGTGACTTCCACGACCTCATTGAGAGACATGCAGCCTTAATTATAATTGTTAATAAAAACTAAGAGGTACCAGTAAAGATTAAGTGTCAGGTATTCAACATATCCATAGCAATAGACAGTCCCTCCCCCCAAAATCTTACAATCTAAGTAGAGATGACAAAGGAAACACTGTCATCCCAATTTACTGATGGAGAACTGAGGCACAAAGATGAAGGCCTAATTCAGCAAAGCACTTCAATAGGTGCTTAATTTTAAGTACTTGTGTGGTCCCAGCGAATCTGAGCCTAAAGTCACACAGAAAGGAACAGAATCCTAAAGTCTATCCATCATTTGCAATTGCCTACAAGTGGGCTATAATTTAATTCACTTGTATAGTACTCCATTTATAATCAATAACATCTCAAACTGAATCCTGTGCAGTTAGGGACAGTAGCTCAAATAAAATGTGTCCATTTCAATCCCATCTATTCTTGCAAGGACAGATCAAGAAAAGTCTCACACTTAAATGTCGAAAAGTTCAAAACAAAATGATGAATCTGCTTCTGAATTAAGCTGTCATTGGAGATCAAAGATCTGCACCATAAGATACACAAAGTTCCACGTTACAGGTACACATTGCTTTAATTTGCCTTGCCAGATGGTGAACTGCTATACTTGTGAGGAAAGTATTGAAAATGTCATGGCGTGTGAAAGTCTTGTATGAGCTACCTTTCTGTTGACAGCCTACAAAAACTTTCCAATACACTACCTCACACAAATGTAATAGATTCTTTAAATACAAGAGACAATCTCTTGTATAATATCAGAGACAGCGAAAGACGTTTGGTAGCAAGCAAAGAGGAGGATGAAAGGAACAATCTCTACTGCTCCTCCTACAAATGGCAGGAAATTCATCCTGTTTGATATGCCCGTGATCAGAACAAGCTTTTTTATTATTTTATTTTTACTTAAAAGGTCCCTGCTTATATTCTCTTAGAGAACTTCCCTCCCAATCAGGCTTATATGCTTCCTTCTGCTATATAGCTCGGGGGGAAATAAAACCTTGATCAAGCTGAAAAAGATGGTTGGGAGGAGATGCCTGGAGGGAAAACACTGCTGCATGGAATGTTCCCTCTTCTCTGTACCCTACTTGCCAACAGGCCAGCTCCACCATAGTAATTCCACATGACAGAGAGGCTCTGCGAAAAGAAAACATATTGGCTGATCACAGGAGTCAAGAACCAGCTTTCCTACACTGCACATGTCCCCTCCCAGTCTGGATTAGATGCCACATAGACAAAAAGATCAATTAATGCTACACAGAGCTGTAACAGCTCCTGTAATTTTTCTGTATATCACTGTAGGTAGTTGTGGCAAGGCCTCACCTGGAGTATAACATCCCAATATGGGAATTTTGCCTCATGTACTAATTCTGGAGACGGATCAGAGATGAGCTACTAAATTTGTCAGAGTTTCGTAATTTTAGCTACTCATAAATGGAGGCTGAATTGAACTGACCTCT
Source organism: Dermochelys coriacea (assembly GCF_009764565.3). Lineage (NCBI taxonomy): Eukaryota > Metazoa > Chordata > Testudines > Dermochelyidae > Dermochelys > Dermochelys coriacea. Next base: position 106,183,887 of record NC_050068.2, read on the forward strand.
GGAAGGGCACATGGGTCATTAAAGTGGATCCTGATGAAGGAATAAGGCCATAGTCTGTAAGCTCTTCAGTCTAGGACCTTATCTACATCTTACACAGGTCCTAGCACAATGGAGCCTCAATCCCGGTTAAGGTCAATAGGTGCTATTGTAACATAACTATTAAACACTTCCAATATTAATACACCAAATTTATAAAATACTATTTTCTATATGCCTGTGTCTTTCAACATAAGAAAATTCTTCCTTAAGTCATCTAGAATTGATAAATGTTAACATTAGATTTTACATTTTAAATAATGTTTTGGTAGCATTATGAGCAGGGTGAAACCTTGTTATGGCATTAAGATTGATAGGTGTGAATTCACCCTTCAATAAACATAACTGTAAGCACAAGTCCCACCTAAGACAACAGGACTGTGTAAACTGGCCCAGAAGACTTTGCTGAGTGTTGTTTTGAGTAGGTGTGAGTGGGGCAAGGCAGAACACACACACACAGAAAAAAGAATTGAAAAAGAGACAAGAAAGATGGAGAATGAAGGTATATCTACACTTAAAATGCTACAGTGGCACAACTGCAATGGTGCAACTGCACTGCTGTGGCTCTTGGTGCTGCGAGCAAAAGAAGCTATTTCCTGCATTAAGAGACATGGGATTTTATACATTCTTTGTCCATACGCAAAACTTTATCAAAGAAATATCTATTTCATCAATTTCTACTCCTAGTTGGAACCCCAACAAGGCTCCAAACTTTGACTAGCCACTCAGTTCAAAAGGGGCAACAGTAGCCCTCCAGCCTTGCACTCTTCTTTGTAATATTTGAATGACTCATACTTAATACAAAACTGTATTGCACTTTGAAAAAATTAACGCAGAATACTGTACTAAAACCCATTCTCTTTGTAGATTACTTCACAGTCTCCTGATTTGAAGATCTGCAGACTGTCATCTGGGACCTTCATGAAATCAAGGTGTTATCTCCCTTCTCTTGTTCATAATGCCCATGAAATCTAGTACATTATTGGCTTCCATAGTGGCAAATGAACCATGCATGATAATTTTTAGGATTCCTGTAATTGCTAAGGTCTGTACAGACACTTATATGACTCCAGAAGTACATGATTAAAGTTATGCATCTGCATAAGTGTTTCAAAGATCAGGAACTAAAACCCGGAATCAGCAAGGCATATTTTTAAGTAACTCACTGAATCAGGGCCTCAATCACCTTTACTGTCAGTATCTTCCAGTTCATCACCCAGAAAAGCAAGAGGTACAATTTTTAGCTATTAAACATGTTATTTTATCTGTTCATATTAAAACCTGTCAGCAATTTCAGTGGCTACTCTACTGATGGGCTTACATCCCCAAAAAAGACATATTACAATTAGAAAAAGTACAGAGAAGGGCAACAACATGATTTGAGGTATGGAACAGCTTTCATACGAGGAGAGTTTAAAAAGACTGGGATTGTGCAGCTTAGAAAAGAGATGTTCAGGGGGAGGGGATAAGATAGAGGTCTATAAAACCCTGACTGGTATGGGAAAAGTGAATAAGTGTTATTTATCCCTTCACCTAACACAAGAGCCAGGAGTCATCCAATGAAATTAATAGGCAGCAGGTTTAAAAGAAACAAAAGGAAGCACTTCTTCACACAACACAGAATCAACCTGTGGAACTCACTGCTAGGTGATGTTGTGAAAGCCAAAAGTATAACTGGGTTCCAAAAAGAATTAGCTGAGTTCATGAAGGATAGGTCTATCAATGGCTTTTAGCCAAGACAATCAGTGTGATGGGGTGCACTCACCTCTCATGAGTGCCTCCTGTTGACTGGGTGCAAAGCTGCACTCTCTCTCTCTGTGCTTGTGGTGCTCCCTGTTGACTGTTGCTCTCGTGTGGCAGGTCTTCACTGGCTCAACCCTCTATCTAAGTCACACACAGTCTAAAATCAAAACCTTCCAGGGTAACAAAGGGCCAACAAGGACTATCACTATGCCCTTGTTGGTATTTGTAGCTCTGCCTCTGGGATCCAATCTCAGCCATTTCTGTGCTAGCTTTAAGTCTGTCTGTGCCCTGTTATTAACCAGTGCTTTCTCCCTGGAGATTCTTTGCCACTAGAGTGGTTCTCTAGTGTCCCAACTCTCCAGACATGTTACTGCTTAACTTCAGTCCCCTTCTGGGATAACAAAGTTCAACAAATGGTTGGAACTCTTCAGGATCTTCAGCTCCATCCCTGGACCTGTTTAAACTCCTAGCCCCTTTCTTGGGCTTTTATTGCAGAGTCTTATCCCCTCCTTGGGTCCCAGGCCACTTATCCAGTGGCTGGTGCAGGGACCTGGACCCACCCACTATTTCGGGTCCCAACCCAGGGACCCTTTATAGACAGTAGCCACATGCTGCTTCCTCTACTTGGTTGGTGCTGCTATTCCCTGGGCCGCTTCCCACTCGATCCCATCACCTTCACCTGTTACCTTAGGTTACAGTCCTTGGGTCCTATTTGTCTTCTCCCCTGTTTGCACAGGGACTCCCCAAGCCCTCCTTTCCCGGAAAGTCTCTGTCTTGTCCCATCTAGTCCTAACCAGGAACTGATCTCCTCCGGCCATGCAACTTCTTTTAACTGAGCCTGATGGGCTCTGATTGGCTGCTTCTCTACAGCCTTTCTAAGCAGGCCTGGAGGACCCACCTTTATTGCTCCTTTTCTGGGGAGGGGAGTGGTATCCTCTATTAGGGAGTCTCAAAGAGCCCAGAATACCCCATCAAAGTCAGGCATGCAACCCCATACTCTGGATGTTTTTAAACCACTGACAGCCAGAAGCTGGGACTGGACAACACGCATGGATCACTTGATAAATTACCCTATTCTGTTCATTCCCACTGAAGCATCTGGCACAAGCCACTGTCAAAAGACAGGATACTGGGCTAGATGGATCATTGGTATGACCCAGCATGAACATTCTTATGTTCATATCTGTTTGAAGATTACCTGTGTCACTAAGGTGTTAACCATAGTCCCAATTTTGGTGACATCAACATATGTTACTACTCTGCAGGCCTGCTGCTGGTCAATAATAAGGTAGTTAAAAAGCCATGCCCTTCCTGCTTTTCCTGCTGTCCTCCCAAGCTAATAATTATATCCTGTTACAAATATTTTTGTAATATTTTAAATTTAAAGCAGGAAACTTCACTGGAAAGATTTTAGAAAAGACATCAATTTTTAAAATGTTAATTTGAGTTATACAAGAAAAACTGAATATTTTCCATTGATCCAGATATTTAATTATTAACTATAAGAGCAGAATATAATTAAGTTTGAATAAATGCTACGTTAAATGATATGATTTGTTTGCCTTACTTTCTTTATGCATGTAAACTTGAAAATGTTTTCAATTTAAACTATGTGATATACTTCTTGCCATCGTTCATGAGCCCCCAGTCCAGCAAAAAATCACATTTTTAAATTTAAGAATATGCATAATTACATTGACTTCATTGAGACTACTGACAGGAGTAAAGTGCAAAACTGAGGTCTAATGTACTAAAATGTACTAATGTACGAAAATGGAAATGTAACTCCTTACATTCCTAAGCGGTAGTGGGTTTGATTCTCAACTCTGGGTGTATACGTTTTACAACCATGTAACTCTACGGAAGTCCATAATATTATACTGGGGTAAAACAAAAAGTAACAGAGCAGAGAATCAGGCTCAATATGACCAGGTCTGTTCCATGGATAAACAGAGGCCTTCCAGGCTTGTCAAACTAGTACCTGTCAGCGTCATACATCTGCTAAGCATTTTTCATTTAAAATACTAATTTGTTCTTTCTAATATTCTCAACTAACCTGCTCTCTTCTTGCAATTTGACTGCAGCAATTAATTTTTCATATTCCCTAGATAATTCTCCGAGCCTTTGTAGTCTTGTTTCTTACTACCCTTCCAGTATTTATATAGGTTTTTTTTCCCTCGCAAAAATGCTGTTTTGCTGAAGTTTAAACATTTTGCAGAGACATGAATTTTCACTATGTTTTCAATAGGAAGCTTTCCGAGGTCCCAGGTAGGCTCTCCAGTCACTCCAAGAAGTGGGGCAGAGAGAGAGAAAAAGAAAAACATTCAAAACCTGAACCTTTTCAGTTAAAAAAAAATTGAATATTTCAACACAATTTCATTTTTGAAAATGTTCCAAAGGTTTTGTTTTCATTCCAAAGTGGAACAGAAGCAAATTCCGAAAGCTGTCACAAAATGGAGTTGTCATCCTCTGGCCAGCTCTAGTTTTAATCTCTCTGGAAATACAGGATGGTTGCTTTTGAACTACTTGCTTTCTTTAAAATTGGAATAAATCTGTTTTGAGTAAAATAAACTTGAAAATACTGCAGAATGTTCATGAACATTAATAGCCTTTTGGCTTTAAAACAGTAGAGACGGTTGTGGTGTTTTGAAAAAAAAAATTGCCCTAAATTCCATAATTTTTTTTAATTTCAAATCCACTTAATGGAAGAAATATGAACACTTCTACATGCAGTTCTTGAACCCTGATGGCCCTAATAGCCAATGGAAAATAGATCTGTTATCATTTATCTTCCATAGTATTGCAACTGCAGTCAAACCAAAATTCTCTCCTTATAACCCAGTAAAGCCTGTCCCTGCTGCCAATTGATTCCTGACTTGTTAGGCTCTTATATCCCAAAATATGGCTGGAGCGAGATTTAAAAAATGCATTAACCTTTGCACAAGGGTGATTTGCTCCCTCCCGCAGTGTTTAGAACAGGCTGAGATTCTCCAGAAACAAAAAAGTTCTGCTCTCTGAAGGCAATTTTGCCTTTATACTTCAGCTTTCTACATCTACCCTGCCCTCTTACCCTCCAGGCATTTCCTTTTCAGATGTTAGTGTGGTTGCTGCATTAAAAGAGGTAACACTAATAATATAATTTTCCCTAATGCATTGTAATATTCTGAGGTAGCTTTTAAATCCCAAACCTGACCCTTCGATTGCTCAAGCTTGTAGCATGAGGATAAATGAATGATTCTACCATCACACTGAAGAATGCTTAAATAAAGAATACAAACATAATTGCATAGAACAAATTGCTCCAGCTTTCCATTAGCAAAACTTCAACCTCCTCAATTCAGTCTCATCCCAAAGGGCCCAACCGTACCCCTAAAGTTGAGATTTTAAATTGTTAGTTTTAAAGAAGAACTAACTTATTCAGTCTTATTTCTAGACTAGAATGATGAAGTGACTACCAAGCTATGAATAACAGTGATCACATACTCTAAATCTCAGTGGCCTCTTTTGCTTGTGATAAAACAAACATGAAGCAAATTTCTTACATGTGATAAATGCTTTAACACCTGTAAGGAAGACCTCTGAGGTTTGAACAACTGAGAGCTAACTATGGAGAGTATTGTTGCTCAGCAGCATTTATGTCAAGGATCAGCTCTTTGGAAAAATCAAAGATTCAAATAATGTTTTATAATAATTTTAATACAAAAATCTTAGAACTCCATTCACTTAATCAAATCTCATAGGCAAAAAACCCTCTCCCTGTGGTTCACAAAAGAGCCCTCCTGAATCATTGATAATGGATTTGCCATTATTGTTTCTCTTGTACCACATTTGCTCCTTCAACACCTGTAAGATTTCTCAGCGCACTTTTTATATCCAGATTCTTTGGAATAGCAGCATGATGTATGCCTGATAAAAGATGTAATATACCAGGAGCCTAAAAATGCTGCTTTCAGGAAGATAAAACTCCCACTGCATCTGTATTTTCTGATTAGCATTTTCTGGCCTAACCTGTGGTTTTCTTTTTCCCCTAATATATTTCTGTGTAATACCTTCAGACACATATCGGCAATCCATCGGCACACATGGAGATAGATTGCATAAATGCAGTTGGTCAGTAGTCATGAAAAACTAATAAGGTATTGAGGTAGTCTGATACATAATTCAGCAGCAGCTCATCCAAAATGTGGCAATTAGCCAATATAACATTATTTAAAATAATAAATATTCACTTTAACCTTCATGACCTCACAATTCTCTCTCACCCCACTTATTATGGAGGCACTTATGTCTATGTGTTTGGACTACTCCTTATGCATTGCTGTTAATAATCCCATCTGTGAACTATTCAAAGTTAAATAAAGTGACATTGTGATTTGGCCCCATTGACTTGAACAGAAAGTATGTGGCTATGTATGTGAGGGCCACCTGCAGGGTTCCCAAAATATAATTAGTCTGAAGCCCTGTTTAATGTCAAAAGGCAAACAAGTGTTTGCTCTTATCCCCACCTCGTTCCCTTGTTATACATTTAGCGGCATTCACTGAGAGAGTACCATTAATGTGTTCTATAAAGTCAGAGTCTATGTTTAGCTCCTCTCACCCATCATCTTGTTTTGTCCTTGCTTGACAGTTACTCTGGTATAGTAGTATCTTACTCCCAAGTAGTCCTATTGACTTCAAAGGGAGTATCCAGGGAGTAAAGTACTATTCAGTGTGAGTAAGGCTATCAGTTGGAAATACTTTAGGGCTGTGTCCTGTTATTTCCTAACTGCCTGCTCAGTACCACAAGCCAAAGGCATTGAATGAATCAGCCAGCCTCTTTGAGCTGCCCAATCACTAATATGATAGCTTAATTAGCCTTTAATCCTTAAATACATTTTCATCTTTTACACTTTACTATAACCTATCTGGTAACAAGTTACCCTTTCACCTCGTCTACTAGATCATTGCAAACGTCTGCCCAAATCCTAATCTTCATTACCTCAGAAGCTGCTCTCTCCAATGCTTCTCCAGAATTGCACTGCAAACATGAGGCAGGAAGCACTTTGCAGGCTAAATGAATCCCAAGCTTAACAGTAATCATTGTGTGGAAGCTGAGCTGAAAATCACACCAGAAAAGGCTCATGAAGTTTCCATTTTTTTAAAAGTACAAAATCCTTTTTGAACATTGAATTTCACACTTTTTTTTTAGTTCAAAGTATAAAGTACAGATTGGTTATTGCCTCCAGACTGGTCTGATCACTCTACTCATTACACCACTTGCACAGTGGCATGAGGGCAGTGATTCTCAACCTTTCCAGACTACCGTACCCCTTTCAGGAGTCTGATTTGTCTTGCGTCTCCACAAGCTTCACCTCACTTAAAGACTACTTGCTGCCAAAATCAGACATAAAAATACAAAACAAAAATAAAACAAAAATACAAACAAGTGTCACAGCCACACTATTACTGAAAAACTTTTTCATTTATATTGACTTTGCTAGAGCTTTTTATGTAGCCTGATGTAAAACTAGGGAAATATCTAGATGAGTTGATGTACCCCCAGGCAGACCTCTATGTACCCCCAGGGGTATGTATGCGTACCTCTGCTTGAGAACCACTGCATTAGGGAATACCTCTTCATCACCTAGCCGCAGTTCCTGTGGATGAGATGCACAGAATACATGCCAGGTAAAAGGAATATTGAATGTATCCTATATTATCAGAATTAATGAACAGAATACAAATGAATCAGTACTAACAAACACACCATTAGCCTCACGATAACAAACACTCCATTAGCCTTCCATGCACAGGTCTCCTCTTGCCCCTGGATCAAGCGTTCCTTACATTTCTAATATCAGCCTTTGGGGTTAGGATATGCAGTAAATATTTTGGAATACACATTTTGTTTAGGAATCTGCATAACACCATCACTCACCACCATGTGATACAATGCCTGCTTTCACTCAACAAGGTAGCAATTGCTGCATGGTGATAGGGGGAGTTATGTGTAATTCCTCTCAGCAGGCAGAATCTCAAATCTCTCTTTGAAGGGATTTCCCTTTTCACAGGTCTCCTCTCCACTGTATGTTATGCTTCTCTTCCTAGAGAATTCATATATCCATCCCTCTGAATGCCTGCTGCATGTTGCTAAAATGTGTTCTGTCACTGAATTTTATACCTGATTACAATAATCCTGCTGACTGGCTGTATGTGAGCAGAAGTGCTGAAACATCTCTGGTTTGGTTTGGTTTTTTTTTCCTGGTAGGAGGTCACTACAGTACTGTACAGTGATTCTACAAATGCAAGTGTGATCTCTGCACACACCACTCACATGAAGTGTGCGATTCTTTCAATTATGTGATTATTTAGAGATTTCCCAGTACCAGATATACTACAAGGCAAGAATCAGCATTGCAGCAGATGGATACATGAAAGGCTGAATACTGAGGAAATAATATCAGAGCTCTATTCATCATGTAAAAAATCCACAGGCTTCCATGGCACACAATCCAAGGGCCACCCAGCTGTACTCAAAGTCTGTTTAAAATATTGTGTCCTCTGTTGTGACAATTGTCAATAAAAGGAGACAAACAGGTGGGATACATGCTTTCAAAAGCTCTAAACCAGGGGTAGTCAATAGGCGGATCACAGGCCAAACCCAGACCACCAGATGCTTTTGAATGGACCCCAAATCTTTTTATTTAATTATTATTATTAATGGGTTTTTTTATTATTTTCTCTGGAGTCTCAACCTTCATGATACCTTGACAAAGAAATTTGGACCTTGGCAAAACATAATTGACTATTCCTGCTCTACACAATATTTAGTTATGGATATTTATCATCCAATATATAATACATATAAAATTATGAGCAAAATTATATATGCATATAGGGTATGCATCTACGGTTCTGAGTTGGGTTAATTGATACAGACTGATTGACACGTGACTATCATCATTTTATGAGAAGGGAGAGGATTACTTAGCCCTCTATTTCAGCAAGAGGTAAGTAGCATTTAGGTGATGAGCTCTATGGTGAGATGATTAGATTTAGATTTATGAGGCCACATTCTCTGTTACATTAGGGGACTTTGCATCATTGTGCCAGCACAAATCTCTCCCAAAGCAGGTGGATCTAGTCACTGGACAATTTCCCCAGCTTAGGCAAAACCTTGTATGGCAGGGTTTCCATATTAGCTCCTACTTGACCCCTCTACCTGTCATCAGAGGAACAAGTGTGTGTCTGAGATTCACATCTGACTGATCCCCAACTGTCAGAATTAACCTTTGATGATGTTGGCAGTCAGCACGCGTTGGAGCGCCCTGAAGCTGCTGTAAGTTTTACTGAGGACTGACCAGCTACCCAGATGGCCCACTGCACCACGATCTGCTTCCTGAGCTTTATCGGATAGTTTCTGGCCATGAACACGTGCAATACTTTGGAATACTGTAGATTTCCTGTGGACAACACCCTGGAAAAGATATTCTGTGAACAGAGCACAGAAATGAGAAAATCCTATTTACTCATTTCCAGTGTTCTGTCAAAAAATTTGAAACATCACCACTTTGGGAATAAAAGGATTAGTTCACCTATCTCAAGAAGGAGTGGAGTTTAATCAACCATAATACTGTCTGGGTTTAACAGAACAATAAGCCAGGTTTAAAATATTGTACCACTGATTGAAATGTCTTATGTCATCCCAGAATTACTCAAACAAAAACATTTTCTATTGAAGTTCCTTTAAAATGACTTGCATTGTGTTATTTATGTGTAGTTACATCCTAATACATGGTGTTATGGCTAGCTTGCCTAAAAGATAACCATGAATCAAATTTTACATTCAAGTTTGCAGTGCTATCTAGTGCCATCATTTTATTTATCAATAAGATGTGTATACATGTCTATTCATGAATGAAAATTGAATTTCTTTACCCCCGTGTACCATAGTACCATTTATTGCAGAATGAGTAAACTTTAAACAGGCACCCCACATATAGAAATGGGATAGTACACAGTTTGAAAACTTAGAAAGAAAGCAGAAAATTAAGGAACTGTATGTGGGAGTGTTAACCACATGACAATTATATATAGGAAAGATCATGAGTCAAAAGTGAAACAGGAGAAATGACAACATGTGGAGGAGTCATATCTGACAGGCTAAAGATTCATTGCTGGGGAACTATTAATTCTGTTTGAAAAATGCCTGACAATTTTAAATCCTGGGAAATAGCCTGACTTAAAGCCAATTTTTTGTCTCAAGTATAGCCACAAAGCATACTATTAGAGCACGTAGGTATTATCTTGAAGCTCAAATGTTTGTCTTCTGTCTTTCCTTTGCCTTTTTCTGGTCTCATTTTCTCTTTACACATCATCGGCCTGAACTAAAGGTCAATGAAGTCTACGGAGTCTTTCCACTGACTTCAGCTGACATTGGTTCAGGCCCAGTGCCAGCAGTCACAGCTTCTTGAGCGATATGATCTCATTAGAAATAAGCCCAGGGTCAGGTTTGGTCCATATTTGGATGGGAGCCCTCAAAGGAAAATGCAAGGTTCTGAGGTGAATGTATTTAATGATTCAATAGGTAGTACTAAGTCTGTGCTGAATCAATGCCCAAATATATTAGGGTCACTGAGTGCCAGTGATTTATTTGCAAACTAATCCCAAATAATTTCCCCTCTCTAATGACACATTTCATGTCTCTCACTGTTCAAAAACTTTAATTTCCAGAAAACATGTTTTTTCCTCCTCTGCCTGTTTTTGTAGTTTTGTTTGCCTTTTGCTAAATACGTTGTGATATGCTACTGCATTTACCTCTTCCAGTACCTCTCCTCTGGTAAGCATTACACAAATACATCTCTGCTAGGCTGTTGAAAGTATCATCCTAAAATAAACATCAACTTCTGCACTCATAAAACACTGCATGGAAACTTTTGCAAAAGCAATTGTTTTATTCATAGCATCCTGGGTCAAACTCCAATGTAGATAATTACACCCCCCCAACTCAGTTACTGTGGTTTGAATTGTAACCTGCTTGAAACTGCATAAGGTATTATATAATGGTTGCCATATTTGTTAACACAATCCCTGAACTACCACTATCTAGCCCATTAATGTAGGATGCAATATGTTCAGTTTGAAAGATACCATTAAAAGCAAAATTCTGATTCATTTTGTAGTCATAACTGTTACTATTATTCCAGGTACTATAGTAATGGGTGCTATTATGAAAACACAGAAATTATAAATTAATAATATTTCCACTGTTTCAAGTAACTCCAAAGTCCAAAAAAAGCATTGTTCAGTATAGTAACTAAATGAGGTTAAATTTCATTAAATTTAATAAAATGATTCTTTAAAATAAAGATAAAAGCTAATTATACCCTCATTCCTTATCCTACAATAGTAGAACTTTTACTAAACATCTCTGTGATGGAAATTGCTATTGTTCCTAGTGTTAAGAGTCGTCAAAAAAATGTAGCCGTGAAAAGTGCATTTTTTCCTCCTCTCTGGGAAAAAAAGTGGAAAAAAATAAATAAATTGGCATATTTGATTTATTCTCTGAACCTTCTACATATTTCTACAACTCAGACTATTCTGGGACAGCTAACTATTTTCTAACTATTATTTTCATAATAAAATATTTGAATTCCCCACTTTGTCTTTCACAAATAATCTACCTCTGGATAGACTATCACACATCTGCTACTTCAATGCATACTGTTAAGAGAGGACTGAATCCTGAATTTCTCTATTTACTATAAAGTTGCTTGATAAGCTAGAGATCCCACAAAATTTGAATTGAGAGAAAAAAAAATGTTTCCCAGATAGGGTTTCTCCAACTCTGTAATAAGGAAATTCAGAAATTATGGGTTCAGTGGCCTGCAAACTAGGTGCAGGAAACTGCTAGGAAGATATCACTGAAGGCTTATATGCTTTACTTTATGAAATTATGAATTGACAATGAATGGGTAGCTTCTTTGATAGCTCTTTTATTGCTTTTTTACATCTGGATGAAAATCAGCTTGAAAGGAAATTCAAATTTTTTTATCACAATTTTGGCTTTGTTTAACAGCTTTTTTGGGGATGCGGGGGGTTGGTTCCATGGTAACCTGCTTAATTTATTTCTGTATAATGTGAATCACACTTAATACATTGATTTGTTCATTCTTTAAATTGTTTTTTTCAGTAGTTTTCAATATATTCGATTAATTCCAAGATCAAGGTCATCAATACTGGCTTTGCTGGAGGATATATAAAGGCTGCAAGTTGTCCATAGGCATATGTAACTCTGGACTTCCAATTACACGTAGGTATAAACATATACATGTACACATACAAACAGTATGCATGTGTCTTTTCTGTCTTCAGATCTCTCTTAGTTTCTGCTACCAACCGTTTGACACTTTGCATTTCTATAACATATACGTGCATATAAGCCTGCCAGGCATCTAGCTGGGATGCCATCATTTTCATATTTCATGGAAAATTTTGAACAAAAAGGGCATTTTCCACTAGAAAATTATCCTGATGAAAAATTCCTGACCAAGTCTATACACGAGAGTGTGCATAAAGGTTTTACCAGCATGAATTTGGGATCTTTAAAAAGGGGTGAAGTAGGTCATTGCAAATGACTACATCGTTCATCATCATGGTATCTACATTTTATACCCCATCACATCATCATATATTTTGTCACATGCCACATACGATAAAAAAGATGGTTTAGACAGCTTTAAGAATTTTAGTAAGACTATTTCTTGTGTCAGTCCACCTGTATAGTCAGGTGGTTCACTTACCATGATCCAACACTTTGGGGATAAAAAACGAAAGAAAATCAAAATGAATGCATGTAAAAAACACGTTCCCTAAAATAGCTTGACTAAATAAACATGTCACACCTTTAAAGTGCAACATATCAGTCTTTCTAGGACTATAAGAGAAAGATGGGTCCAAGGGAACAGAGACATTTCCCTTTTCCGATATGTTCTCATTTCTAAATTTGGAAGGTCCCTTGGTATCAGACTTTAAAGCCATGACCACTTTTATCTCTAGAAAAGCGATTATGCTTATCAGAACTGAATTTTGTCCATGCTGGAATGGTAGGTAATATAAAGGATAAAATGAAATGCAATTAATTAAAAATACTGTATATAGTTCAGTGAAGACTTATCTTCAGTTTTACAAGCTGGACCTAAAGCAAGCAGCAATAGAAGCAGTCCCATGTGACATCTGTGACAGTTAATAACAGGATTCCATACTGAGAAAACAGGTTTGAAGAGTGCAAACATGCTGGTAAATATAAAAAGACACAGGAAAGGTCATTTAAAGATTTTCTTCTCTCAAAAGTCTAGCTTACCCATCAAATGTCTGTTCTATAGTATGATATTATTTGAGTAGCTTGTTCATTTTTATTTTGCTTCTGTTTCTACATGTATGTTGATTGCAATCCTGCTGTTGCTGTTCATACCTCTCAAGCATACATGATTTCAAAGGATGACATTCATTTAATCCTAAAGTGACCTACAGTCCAATTAGGGGGAAATTATTTACATCAGAAATATAGAATATATTTCTATGAATTACATCAGAGTAAAGAATCATGAAACTGTAGTTATAGAAAGAGCTATTTAAGGTAGAGAACTCTGTTCCAGAGCATTTAAACTTCCTTGTATAAAATATTTGTTACTCAATTTAGGTGTCTCTCATACATTGCATCCCATATTTGGGCCTTTGCAGGTTAGGAAATATGCTGCTTTGGCACAACAAATTGCTTTGGAAAAGGAGATGTTGCATTTCAGAACAAAAACTCTGCTCAATCCTTCCATCTGACATAGAAAATAACCAGAAATACAATAAAATGTTTCTTATTTTCCCATTTACATGTGAACTAACTTGAATCCAAGAAGTACGATCATTTTGCAAGTCTCGTAGTTAATCATCCACACATCATTTAAAATTAAGAGTTACAACAGCCACTAAAATTGTGTGTTTATGAACTGCTTCTTCTGCTAGATTCAATTACACACAATGGAGATTGACACACATGTAAGTTTTAGCTGCTGATTTCAACTCATTTAGAAGTTATGAAGGGATCTACATGAGATACACTATCCAGGACATTAATAGTGCGTTACCTTTTAATCTGTTGGTAATATAGGAATACTGACAGATTTATTGTGAAAAATGTCAGTGGGCCAGGAGCCAAGAGCAACAAAGAAGAAACAAGCCTCATCTCCAAAGCTCCATAAAAACAACCTGCTTTACAGCAAATGTAAGTGGGGGACTAGTCCCACTATTGTGGGGAACTTTCCTGGCTTCTGCACTACCCCAGTGAAGTGGGCTACCGAGTCCTCACTCCCACTTCCTTTACCCAGTGGCCTCCCTGCCCTTGAGGGCTCCCCTTCCACTCTCCTGTCTGGCAGAGTCCTCGTAACCTCAACAAGGCTGGGCCCAGGATTCCTGGGGGGCTCGACCCCCAACCCTGCTGTGGTCACCTAGGACAGGGGCTAGGGTGTTCCCACTCCGGGATACTCTCTCTGCACTGGGCACTTCTCTGACCCACTGATCATTACATACAAGTTAAAGCAAATGCAATTTATTTAATCAACAATTAATTTTAAAAAGAATAAGAAAAAATGGGAAAGGTTAAAGGAAACATCACCCCGCTCTGTGGCAGGAAACATCACAAACAGTGTCTCTGGAATGTCAGGGCAGTTCACAGTCTGTTCCTTGTAAGTCCCAGGCCTTCTTCTCAGGCCCTGGCTGTGCTGCAGGGATGCTGTGGGTTGGACACTTGCCCTGGTGGTGCCCACATGCTCTCAGGCTCTAAGTGGTAGAACCTACGTCCCAGTGTCATCCCCACCCTGTCAGGGTTACGATCCAAGCCTGGCCTGCAGAGCCCCTTGGCTGAGGTGCCTCCCTGTGCTGGGCCTGCTGCCCAGGGTCCCCCTCGGTCTCCCCAGCTGCTCACCGCACCCAGCTCCAGACTGCTCCAGCCCCAGCTCCACCACTGTCTCTGCTGCTCTGCCGCCAGTGCCCTGGGCTGTTTCTTTGGCCCCTCTGCCTCTGGTTGCTACAGCTCTGCTCCTAGGACAGGTCTGCTCTGCAGGCTGCTTCTGTGACTCTGCTCCCAGCACTGACCCTGCTTCATGGGCTGCTTTTCTGGCCCCTGTGGCTCTGGTTGCTGCAGCTCTGCTCCGAGGGCAAGTCTGCTCTCTCTGGGCTGTGCCTCTGGCTTTGGGACTGCAGCTCTGCTGCCAGGTCTGCTCTCTCTGGGCTGCTTTTTGGTCCCTCTGCATCTGGCACAGCTCTGCTCCCCATCTCAGCTCGGGCCCCTGCTTTCTCCTTAGCTCGGCCCCACTCTGTCTGACCCAGGCAAATCCAGCTCACCCAGAGAATGGGACCTCCCTGGCCTCCTGAATCCCTGATTAGCCTGCCCACCTGTCATTCAGGCTGACCTGGAGCATTGGCCTCCTGGAGACTATCAGTCTCAGGGTCCTGGTTTCCCATAGACCCTTCCCCTTTTAGTACTGGAAGCTAGCAACTAAAACACCCCCACTGAATGTTAGTAAGGAGGCAACAATCCCCTTACACAAAGCTTCCTTCCAATGAGTTAAATCAGCAGGAAAGTTCAGTGCTGTGGAAACACTCCCAGTTTTCTGCCAATAGCTGAGACAGGCCTGCAGTGCTGATTAAGGGGAATTTAGTCACTAATGGTACAGAGCTGATTCTGATCTGGTCTATTAATGTGACACCCAACTGGCAGCCATCAGAATAATCACCTCACAAAAGCAGCAACATTCAGTTTATATAACCCTGCAACCCTGGCCAGTGTCTCACAAATCAAGATGACATTAACCATTAGTGTTTAATGTTCTTAACTGGCAAAATACAGCCTGCTCTTTCTTTTGCTCAGGTAATTGTCATTTGAAGAAGTGGGAGGAGGAAGAGGATGGAAGACTGTTCCAGACTATGGAACAGAATCCTGTTTACTTGGTCAAATCTTGCACAACATGTTTCCAGCACTTCCTTTCTAAGTTTTGACCAGCTACAGTCACCTGAGGCAGGGTCACTCTCACTGAAAATGAAGTTCATCTGAATATTTATGATTAGTGATCCCCCCAACTGTGTTTCAAACATTGTTAGTGACACAGTGCTGTTGAAAGTCATGATAACCTACCTTTTTAAAATGTCTTTCTTCTCTTGCAATATCTAGCTTACAAAACTGTTTCTCTATTAACCAGTAATGAATTCATTCAATATTTGTTACTGACATGAATTAAAGGTACAAGCAATGAGTTTTGCGCTATCACGTAGACCTCAGAACACATCATGAAGACACATTAACTAACTCTGTCACTCTGGTGTAACATAATTAAAATATAACCTTTTTAAAATAAGTCATTTTAACATATGGACCACAATCCATCACAATATTTCCATCATTCTTTTGAAACACAGAAAGAAAATCAGACCTAAGCATTTATTTAAACAAAGTAAGTCAGAAATTATTTTCTGTCTGCTTAAGAAGGTGCTCTGAAAATCAGAGGCTGACAAGCATTTTAATGTGTGAGAGAACAGTAATGTCTTAAAAGTCCATGCCATGAACATTAGGATAATCCCTATCAATTTAGGTTAGTAGCAATAAATTTATAGATCTTTCTTCTCAAGCAATACTGGTAATTATATACACATTTTATGAAGTCACTTACCTAGAGCTGGTCAAACACTAAAAGATATTTTTTGTAAAAGTTTTCAAACATTTTGAAGCCATTCTCATTCCAAGGGGTTAAAAATGAATATATTGTTTATTTATTTAAAAAGTTTCCCCAAAAATGCTATTGAAAGTTTGTTTCAAAATTTTTCAATTTTTGGTTTTTCTTTTTACCTCTTTCCAACCTCTTCTCTTTTTTCCCCGTCTCCTCTGTTTTCCTTTTTCCAACTTGCCACTGAGAAAGGGAAAGGGGAGAGGAGGAGACCTAAAGGAAAATGTGGAGAAGAAAGGGAAACAGAGAGGAACAACCACAAGAACTGGCTATGTTTTCCATTTTTCTGAATGGAGGGAAAAAAACAGAAAATTTCAAAACGGAGGAAAATTTTTCACAAGAAGTTTCAATTTTGAAAAAGGATCTTTTTTCAATTAAATAATCTTATTCTCTCCCCCATCCCCCCAAAAAATGTTAAAAAGTCCTAATTTTGATTCCTTAGGGCAGTAACTGGCTTTTATCGCATGTCTATACAGGACCTAGGAATGCAGATATTGGTTCAGAACAATGGCCCTTTCAATCCAATATCCTGTCACTTATGTTGGTCAGAATCAGATGCTTTAGAGGAAGGTACAAGAAACCATGCAGCAGGCTGCTATGGGATAACCTTCTGCTAACACAATGGTGCCTTAATCCTTGATTAGTGTATAGAGCTACATACAAATACAATACAAATAATAATCAATAAAAACAATAACAATTGAGGAAATGTACATATGATGTAAAGAAAAAAAAATCTATCCTTCTGAGCTCATCAAGACAAAATATGGATGAATAAAATTCCATGGCACTTATTCAATTATGCTACTTAAAAGGCACAGACAACTTAAAAAAACTGAATTTGATCCAAGGTTGGTCTCTCTCTTTCACACTATCCATAGCTTCTGAGTAGAAAATCAGTTTAAGATTTACAGTACAATGCCCAATCCTACAGAGATTTAAGTAGATGTCTAACTTCACACATTGCGAGTCATTCCATTGAAGTCAATGGGACTATTCACAGTGTATTCAGTTAAGCACCTTCATAAATCTCTATAGGGTTGCAGGCTTGGTTGTTTCCTTTGCATAGTGCAGTACATTTTGGCACTAAGCAAAAGAGCTAATAGTTCTTTAATAAAAACTACATCACAATATTTCTTTCAATATTGGGAATAGATGTTTATTTCAATATTAGAGACTACTTTTAATTCGTGAACACGTGACAAAATGAATTGATTGGGATATTCCTCCTGAAAAGTTCATGATATCACATCCTTGATTCAGTAAAATCAAATGTTCCCGAAATTCCCTGATCGAATCCTCTAAAGCAGAAATTCCCAAATTTTATTGTTTCACATACCACCTTCTTTAAAAAATTAAGTACTACATGCAAATTTCTCCTTGTGCACACTTATTTAGGCCTTAATAGGCTTAAGTATTTATGGATTCTATAGCAAAATAAATGCCTAAGGATGCCAATTAAATGTCATAAATGATGTCTTGGTATATTTTGGTATGCTGCTGTACTACATCAACAGCTTGACTTTTAACATGTCTAATTTCGATCAAAGTCCCTGATAATTTTTATCTGAATTATTGATGAACATGAGCCAAAGTTCACTTTGCTTCCCTTTTTACATAATTTAAATAAAGAAAAATACCAAACATTTTGAGTAGCTCTTGGAGAAAGTGAAAAAGTGGAGAAAGGGGTACTCGCCTCACAGAACATATTAGGCTTCATGTGAGGTGAGATATTAGTGAGCTTCAACCAAAGGTCTGGTTCTGCACTGGAATTCATCCTGTATTTATTTTTAATGGCAATCAGGAAAGAAGAAACAATCTTGCAGAGATAGGTAGTGCTGAGGGACACAAACATTTCAAGGCTCTTTCTGATATCAGGCTAAACTGCTCTCTCCTTCACATCTGAAAGTCATTGAGCTGGCACTTTCCTGAATTCAAGCTTTAGTCCACTATCCCGTGACAGTTCAATCAACTCTTCGTTTTCCTTTGCCAAGAAGCCATCTGGCAGGGTGTCTTCTATTTCATGAAAGTATTTATTAAACTTAGGGACCAAATTCAGGCATTTTATGACATTTTATGTCAGCAGGGAGGTGAGGATGAACTTGCAATTCATTTTCAATGAGGAAATTTTTCAAGGTCAGGAGTGCTTGCCAATTTCCATTTTCTGTTTCTCATGCTATACATTGCAGTTTCTTTATTACTATCCTTGTTTTGTCATCAATATTAAAAATATAGTTTTCAGTCTCAGTAAACTGGTGTTCAGTTCATTGAGACACATGAGCAACTCAGCTGAATAGACTAGTCTGAGATTCATAGATACTAAGGTCAGAAGGGACCATTATAATCATCTAGTCTGACCTCCTGCACAATGGAGGCCACAGAATCTCACCCACCCACTCCTGCAAAAAACCTCTCACCTATGTCTGAGTTACTGAAGTCCTCAAATCATGGTTTAAAGATGTCAAGGAGCAGAGAATCCTCCAGCAAGTGACCCATGCCCCATGCTACAGAGGAAGGCAGAAAACCTCTAGGGCCTCTTCCAATCTGTCCTGGAGGAAAATTCCTTCCTGACCCCAAATATGGCAATCAGCTATTATTCATTGGCAAAGCAACCAGCACATTTAAAACTAAAATCAGTGAGGAAAACTTGTACTTCGGACCAAGTTCAAAGAGATGTGTCAACACCTTCCAAGGAGATATCCATGCTGATATGAGATGACTAAGTTTTTGATGATCACTTTTCAGGTTTGTACAATGAAATTGGAACAAGCATAAATTCATCCCACATCAGACTTGGCATGTAGCCGTTTGGGTTTTTCCACCTTCCTAAGAGCTCAAGGGAGATTTGCTAGATCTAGGAAGTTATTTATTACAACTATATTGCCGGTGTCCTGTGCAGGCTAAATAAAATAGAAGATGGGCCAAAATTGTCAATGCAGTCCTGGGCTTTAACCATGTAGCATCTGGCTGGGCACTTGCTATGAAAGGAGACGAAAGGGCTTGCACAAGGAAAAGATGTGGCCTACTTGCTCCTGTGTCCTTTTGGCTCCCGATCCCTTGGTGAATTTTGCAAGGGGATGGGGAGGAGTTAGTGGTAGTTTCCTTGTGAGGATTATCCCCCTTTTATAACAGTTTGCATGGGAACTGAACTGGATTTATCCTGATGGGTAGTTTATATTGGAATGAGCTGACTGGCTGTCCCCCCTCTGGTTCTGTTACTGAACAAAATAATAAGTAATAAAAGTTGTTGCTTCCACTTGCACACAGTCTCTGTGCATGAAATTTTATTCGTTGTGGCATCTGGATCTGGTAAAAGACAGTGGCTTTTAATCCTCAGTGTTCTTGCTTTTTTATAAACTGTAATATTTATGGATTTCTCTCCCTCTCACTCTTCCATGTCCATCACAATTGTAAGTATCATAAAAAATTACTTTTGTATTTGACCAATCCATTTCTTTTTTAGGAAGTATTTAAATAATCATATTTGTCTTAACATTGCATTGCTCCATTGTATGTCTGCAGTGCAGCTGGGAGCATGCTTCCCAGTGCAGTTAGATAGACATGTACATCTCTTGCTCAAGCCAATACGCTAAACAGAACAGTGTACATGAAGTAGCACAGGTTTCAACTTGGGCTAGCTACCTGCATAAATATATGTTTGGCCCCCGGGTACATATTCAGGTGGCTAGCCCATGCTCCCATGCCTGTGTTACCCCAGTTATGCGGCTATTTTTAGCACACTAGCTCAAGTGTGTGTGTCTATCTGCACTGGGAAGACATCCCATAATAAGAGTCATTACAGAATGTTTGCTGAACTATCAGTGTCTTCACTGCCTTGACTACAGTTGGACTAGACAAGTTAGTTGGTCTAAGAAAGTAGGATCTCTCTCTCTATCTCTCTCTCTCGTACGCAGACATCAGAGCTTAATGTCCAGGTTTTGTAGCCAGTGGATGCTCTCTGTATCAATGGAGGCTAGGCATTGTAAACTGCCTCCCAAATATCAGGCTGGGCACTCTTCCACCACATAAGTTATTGTCTGGCAAAGTGCCCCACAGTCACAGCGTGGGGAGAAAACCAGGAGAAACCAGGGCATGGTTGTAGCAACTCTGGTCAAGCCAGACATTAGCCTGTTGAGCCTTATCCAGAATCTACAATCAAGCGGACAAAAATGCAAGAGCAGTGACGGGATCCTGAATGTACTTAGTATGTTAGACTCTCTCTCTCTTTCTCTCTCTCTCTCTCTCTCTCTCTGATGCTTCCACTGTAAGGACATACTTTTAGACTTCTTGGCAGGAAATTGTCTGTGCATGGTAAAGGGCCAGTAGAGCTCTGATCCGAGAGTGTGTGAGCTGCTCTAGCAAAGGGGGGCTGAGAGATCAGCCATGGTGTTACACCCTAGACCACAGGAGTGGGTTTCCTCCCCTGAATATGAGCAGACCTTTGGGTTGGTACTGCGCGTTTCCTGTTTGGGAACTGAGCACGAGTCAATCAGAGATGTAACAGGTTGGTTTCATCTGAAAGTAAGGTCTTGTTACTTCATTACTGTGTTTGGACACTTTTGGTTTTCCTTTGATGGCATCTTTGTGACTAAGCTGTGATTCATCAAGGTATTTAAGCAAATGCCTAATTTTCTATATGTGAGTAGAAATGGGACTGAGCCCATATGATTTCAAAGCCATTTACAGGGCTTTAACTGTGAGAGTTCTACTGAGGTAGCTAGTCATCTCCAGGCAAAAAAACACCAGTAATAGTTTTGAAAGTTGAGGGGGAAACATCACTGTTAACTAATATTTTGCTAGGGTAGCATGTATTTATGTGGTGGATTTGATTTGTTGTGGCTATCCTTGTGATCTTCAGGTAGTTCTGAAATCATAACATTTCATTGAATATAATGATGTCTATCTGTTCAGTTAAGCCTTCGGAATTCTTAAAGTATCTTTTTTGCAAATATACCTCTATAATCTGTAAGTAATGGGTAATAAGCCTGGGATTGTCTTGTTCTGTATTTCTGTAATCATGATGACCGGAAAGCTTTTTTAAAAAATTGGTTTTTAATGAACCACAAATGAGGGTAAAATTAGTTTGGAGTACACTACCACTTGATCTTGTTACTGGCCTTCAGACTGTATAGCAGTTCCCAAACTGTGGAACACAGGCTTGTTGGAAAAAATCTTTCACACTGTACTCTTATCAGTTGCACAGCTGGCTGGCTTTCAATAAAGCCTACCCTTCAGCTTGTGCCAAGCCGCCGAGGTAAGCGTGGGATGTTCCATATCACATTGCCAGAGGTCCTGTCATCCCAAAAGACACAAATATAGAGGGCCAGTTTTGAGTGGCTGCCAAACCTGTGGCTGCAGGGAACCCCAGGATCAGAGGGCCCCAACATAGGAAGCTGCTACCCACCGGCGATCCCTCTGCAATCCCTCCCTGCAGAGGCTACAACCTGGCATCTGCAGAGCTAGGAAGGAAGGGAGAACAGAAGGTTGCCTTTCTGTTTCTGCAGGAAAGTTGAGGGGGTGGGAATGGTCGGATCTAGTGTAAAAGGCTGGTTACAGAACTAAGGAGAGTCACCTGTCTGTAGAGTTTGCCAAGTATTAATGGCATCCAAGGGTTCTGCTGTAGAGCTGTTGAGAAGAAAGAGATCTCAAGGAGGTGAATTGTTAAACAATCAGTTTGTAAGCACCTGGAGGATAATATGGTTAAAAGGAATAGCCAGCCATGGATTTGTCAAGAACAAATCATGCCAAACCAACCTAATTTCCTTGTCTAACAGGGTGGCTGGCCTAGTGGATGAGGGGAAAGCAATAAGCAGATGATGTGACATAACATGATTTCTGTAAGGCTTTTGTCACAGTCAACATGACATTCCCATAAACAAACTAGATAAAATGTGGTCTAGATGAAATTACTTTAAGGTGGGTGCAAAACTGGTTGGAAAATCATATTGAAAGAATAAAGAAAAGGAAAAGGAAAGAATAGTTATCAATGTTTTGGGTGGATGTATCTTGTGGGGTCCCACAGTACTCTGCCCTGGATCCAGTACTATCCAACATATTTATTAATGACTAGGATAATGTAGTGGAGAGTATGCTTATAAAATGTGTGGATGACACCAAGCTGGGAGGGGTTGCTACCAACTTGGAAGACAGGATTAGAATTCAAAATGATCCTGACAAACTGGAAAATTGGTCTGAAATCAACAGAATTAAATTCAATAAAGAGAAGTCCAGTGTATTACACTTATGAAGGAAAAATCACATGCACAGCTACAAAATGAGGAACAACTGGCTCGGCAGTCATATTGCTGAAAAGGCTCTGGGAGTTACAGTGGATCACAACTGGAATTTGGGCCAACGGTGTACTGCAGCTGCGAAAAAGGCTGCTGTTATTCTGCAGTGTATTATCAGATGTAAGATGTGGGAGGTAATTGTTCTATTTTTCTCGGCACTGGTGAGGGCTCAGCTGGAGTACTATGTCCAGTTTTGGGTGCCACACTTTAAAAAAAGATATGGAATAATTGGAGACAGTCTAGAAAAGAGCAACAAATGCCTGTTTTAACTCCCCCCTCCCCGCAACACACACTAACTGAAGCCCTCTGCACTCCAGCCACTATCCCTTCCCTCTGACCTCATGTCCTCTAACCCTCCCACCCAGATTGCCCCAATCAAGGTCCTTTTTCTTCTTATTTCTCCCAGGCCCATTCCCACCAGCCAGACCACTTTTAACCTGCATGCATACATTCCAGGGAAATGGCCTGATCTTGACTCAGCAAGAAGAGTTAGTGCATATTCAGACTGATCCACCTTCATCTCACTTGTCTGAATGCTTTGGCGTCACTTGTTTGAGTTTGCATGTGGTGGTAGAAGATGTATATTTATGAATGTAATTGCGATCTTTCAAGTGGCTAAGTAGCAGTAACTTCAAAGAGAAATATACAGAAACACAACAAATGCCTGTTGCTGAAATATGCAGTGTTGTTGTAGCTGTATTGGTCCCAGAGTATTAGAGAGACAAGGTCAGTGGGGTAATATTTTTTATTGGACCAGCTTCTGTTGGTGAAAAAAATAAGCTTTCGAGCTTACAGAGCTCTTTTTCTTCTGAAATAGGCAGCCAGATAAATCAATACCTAAGGAGAAAAATTGAAGGGATTTGAGACACCGCTGATAGGATTTCTGTTACAAGTAGTGAACAGTGCAAGATTGTTAGAAGATATGATCCCAACTACTTATTTGGATCTTCTTTGGGTGGTAAAGAAAGTGAACCCACGTCAGCTTGTTACTTGCAGTGAATTATTATCTAGACATTCAGTGAAATCTTCCCTGTTTCAACATAATCTCTTTACAAAGCATAGCTCTTAAAAAAACAAAACCTCTCAATTTAAGAGAAATTTAAGTGAATTTGAAAAACCGCCAAAAATACCATCTGTCAGTCACATTAACATGAAGTTCCTAGACCATGTAAGCTTGAGGATTGCTTAAACTTGGAAAACCTATACAGTTCGTGAGACTTGCATTAGTTGCGGTAAAAATCGTTTTGCCATCAATTCTTGGAGATAATGCTGAAAAACAGCTTGACAGTGTTCCTGTGTCTAACAAAAAGTGTGTGTGTGTGGGAAAAACCCTTGTAACCCTTTAAAAAGATTCTGGCAAAACCCTGAGCAAAGTGGGAAAACTAGCGGTAATTAAATAGTGGGAGGCGGTGGGGCAGAACCAGGGAAAGGTGCTGGGGCAATGAGAAATGGGTGTGAACAGTGGCTTAGATCTAGGACAAGCCTGGTTGGGCAAAGCATTGGGCCTCTGAAGCACCCTCATGGCTGGGCTGGTCAGGCTGTGAGGGTGGGAACTAAGTGTCCAGCCTTCACTGTGTGTAAGGTTTCATTGCTCCTCATCACATCAGCCAGGACACTGCTGTGACTTTACACTTCCAGTCCAGCCAAACCAACAAGCGAGTGCTGCATTATCCTAAACTGAAAGTCAGGAAACTAGATTAGGTGATTTCATCCTTTGACTCTGGAGATATAGGTTTAAAAACCATTTCAAAAACTGTTTAATGCTGTTGGTAATCGCTGCTCAAGAAAGGCCCAGACTAGGCACAACAGGGGTGTGACAGGCTAAGCTTGAGGTTCATTGGCCATAATTCAGTGCGTGAACAACATCCCTTTTCTTTATTCTTTTCTGGTTCCCTTGTAAAACAGATGAGGAAAAACAAAGAGGAATGATCCATCGTTGGGCATTGTTTCAGTTTCCCCATCTTTAAATAGAGATCATTCCATGGATCCATCTGCCTCAGAGGGAGTTGTGAGGATTAGTTAGTTATTGTGAACATAGAAAAATTAAGTACTATTTATTATTCATACTGAATGGCTCAGAGGTCAAGGGATAGTAACACTAAGTGGTAATGAATTTATAACAGAGGGTTAGAAGAAACTTTTGAGTATAAAAAGCTCAGATCCTTAAATGTATTTAGGCACTGAAAGATGTAGATTGATGCCTAGAAGGATTCTGAAAAATGTCTAACTAGTTTTGAAACTACCTTTAAGGATCTATCTGCATCTTTAGGTGCCTAACTCTGTTCAATATCCAGCCAAAAGTCCCTGAACTGCTGCACTGCTAGCAGGTGCTTCTATAACGGAAAAGGGAGTGATGTTCTTTTGGTTATATTGGATTAGTTTTTTCTTCTGTTACTTAGTTTTTCCTGAATTCTACAATCCAAACTGTATATTATTGAATATAATTGTTCCAAAACTCATAAAACTAAGAAGGAGAATTTTTTCTTTAAACGTAATTTTTTTTAACAACAAAACCCAGCTATTTTAAAAGGAGAACAAACTACAGGCTTCATATTCCTGATCATCTGGCTCAGGCAAA
The DNA here is from genome assembly GCF_009764565.3 of Dermochelys coriacea. Lineage (NCBI taxonomy): Eukaryota > Metazoa > Chordata > Testudines > Dermochelyidae > Dermochelys > Dermochelys coriacea. Next base: position 106,209,284 of record NC_050068.2, read on the forward strand.
TTGACAATTGATAAAAGAGGTATACAGTTGTTGTAGCATAAATGGTGGCTATTCTGCCAGGCCAAACTAATGTAATATATTAACATTTAAATAATATCAGGATCTGCAGCTGATTAACTTGGTCTTAAATATATGTATGTGTATATATATATTTATATATATAAATATATTCTTCTAATGGAGGTGGTAAAAACTATTCCATGAAAATCAATTTGACCAGTAAGAGTCACGAGTGATTTGAGCCTGCAAATAATCAGCTCTGTATCATCCAAAGATCCTATGGATATGCAAATGCATTTGGATAAGAATAAGAAATGTGGAGAGATACATAAATATGTTGGCAAGGGATATGTAATTAACTTCACTGTGAAATATAAACAAATACATTAAAAATATCTTCAAGGTTCTAAATCACAGTTGCCCATAAATAGGCCTGATTCACTATTGCCCTGCATCTTGGAGTCATCATTACATCAGTGCATCATTTACACATGAGTATACATTTGGACTGGATAGTGTTTAACACCCACTTTGTATTAGAGTAAGGGCAAAGAATCAGACCCATTAATTCAGTATATTAGACAATGGAGATGATAAAACACTGGACAAGTTTGTTTGTTACAAAAGGCAAAATGAAGGCTAGCATTGGCCTATAAGTTGCTAAAATATACAACCTGCTGACCTTGAAACATGGCACTGCAATCTGACGCTTGGTACCTGTTCAGAACTCCTACTGCACCCTGTATCATGAATGGGAAAGACTATACATGTAATTATTTTTAAAACATTATTAAATCAGGGCATTAGATTCATGTTTTGACTTTTTTAGCTGTTAGCTATTAATTTGCTATTTTTACATTCTGTCCATAAACATGACTTATCCAAGTTATTTCTAGGAACCTATTGCTGCAGGAGCTGAGCACTAAGGGTTTGATCCTGCACCATTAAAGTTAATGCGAGTTTTTCCATTGGCTTGCATGGGAGGAATACAGGAATTAAAATTTCCTTTGATTTGTCCAGAGTGTTCTCTGCTCTTCACCTCTCCTTGGTTTGACTAGGTTTTTTTCTGGGATTATTTTTTTTAAGTTCATAATTAATTTCTCAGCCTTTGTTATTCTGTATTGCATTATGGAAATAATACAAGCTAGTTTGTCATAAACAATTAATTGCAATGTTTTTTTCTAAGAAAATACCTATGCCTCATAATCATTGGAAATGGGGCAATTAGGATTCTGGGTATCGGAGCCCTTGCCCTGTTGGAGGGAACCCACTGAAGATAATATAATTAATAAGCTATAATTATTAGTAGTATATTTTACACTTTATGCGTCATCTTTCATGTGAGGGTTTTGAAGTGTTAAAACTATCTCTGCACCTTACTAGTAGGTCTGCATTTTCCCTATTTTACAGGTGAGTAAATGGAGACACAGAGTGGTCAAGTGACTTGCCCTGTATCTTGGGTCCCACACAGAACTGGGAGGAAATTTGGCTACAAGTCCCCACTATAATTACAGAACACCTCCTAAAAACAGTTTATACAATTTTTAAATAAATGAAGCCATATAAATCCTTTATTTAAACTGTCAGCTTACCAGTAACTGGAGAGTCATCTATACAATCCAGTTTTAATTTTTAAAATGTAGCTTAATAACAGGAATTAAGCCTTTGGGAATTGCCAGAGGAGCAAGAGAATAAAAATTTGAAGGTGCTTTTATTGTTTGTCGATAAATTATGGGACCACTGAATAAATATTTCAACTTCATTTCTAGTAAAGTACAATAAGAGCTCTTTAGTGGCAAAATAATTGTCATCACATTTAATCTAAAAAAGAAAAGGAGTACTTGTGGCACCTTAGAGACTAACAAATTTATTAGAGCATAAGCTTTCGTCAGCTACAGCTCACTTCATCGGATGCATTCATCACTACATGCATCCGATGAAGTGAGCTGTAGCTCATGAAAGCTTATGCTCTAATAAATTTGTTAGTCTCTAAGGTTCCACAAGTACTCCTTTTCTTTTTGAGAATACAGACTAACACGGCTGCTACTCTGAAACCTCACATTTAATCTAGTTGTTCTACATGCAGTAAACAAGCTTCAAACTTCATTTTTCTTTTCCTATTCACTTCCTACTAAGCAATTTTTATTTAAAGATAAGAAACAAAATATTGCTAACACATTTGCTGTTGTAGAGAATAAACAACAGGAGGGAGAAAAGTTTTCAATAAAACTGCAGAGCTATAGGTGAGTAAAAGAAGTGTTTGATAAGCAGAATTCATTATATAAAAACAATAATTTTGCAACCCATTGTTTCTTGAACATACTTTCTTGATCTATGTCTGCAATTCCATGGATATATAATACTAATCTGGATACATGCTTCCTTTTGCAGGTTGTGAATAAGCAACCTAGAAATGAGGGGAAATGTTATTTTAAACAGTTATGTTAATTTTACACATATTAATTTGCACGGTTCAATATTACACAAATTCGCATTAATTTCCTAACAGAGTCACTAACAGACAGTGGTACCGTCTTTTAAATAATTCTACTCTGTAGTCAGTTGCAATTCACTACTTTGAGTCTGTCAGTCAGGTATAATGGGACAAACCCTGGGCTCCTGTGAATCAACTTAGTTCCATGGTCTTCCATGGGCCTATGCCATTTTACATCAGCTGTGGATCTGGCCCCAAATCTGGTGTTTTTGTTTAGGTGGCTAGAAAAGGTGCTTTGCTATAAAAAAAAGTATTGAAAGACCTCAGATCTCGAAGGTCTTCACTGATTATATATAGAGTCCTGCCTTCTCTCTGATTCTGTGGTTGTGGAATTTGTAACAGAATCCACCCTTGATCTCTGAATTATGCTTTTACGTTTTTTCATGTAAAATATTAACTTTGTAGGCATTATAGTTGTAAAAAGAAAAGGAGTACTTGTGGCACCTTAGAGACTAACAAATTTATTTGAGCATAAGCTTTCGTGAGCTACAGCTCACTACATGCATCCGATGAAGTGAGCTGTAGCTCACGAAAGCTTATGCTCAAATAAATTTGTTAGTCTCTAAGGTGCCACAAGTACTCCTTTCTTTTTTGCGGATACAGACTAACACGGCTGCTACTCTGATAGTTGTAAAGAAAACTCTTTATTCATGCACTGAGTTCAGATTGAAACAGTGATATGTTCCTGAGTCTGCACACCTCCTGAAACAATAATTCAGAGAGGTGCGGACTATCTCAATCCTCTTACTGGGGTGTTAATTGCACTTCTAATAATGACAACTGAAATATTAACATTATCAACTATTAAACTGCTGATGATTTCAGCACAAAACATCCAATTAATGTGGCTATCACACAACCCTAAGCTACTTTCCAGATCTTTATTGGTGTCAAAATCTCCAATTTTCCCCTACCTAGCTGACAAAAGTCCAGCTTCTACCTGACAATTTCCACAACACGACTGTGTTTTTAATACAAAATTCTATAGCACTCTGAAAAGTAAAACATGTGGGATAACATACAAATATTTAGTTTCAAATTAACAAACAGAAGGAATTCTGTACTGATTGAACTATTCATTAATATATGTAGTTCAACATCAGATAACTCTGTTGTTGTTTTAATTTATCGTTTGGTAGCTGGAGGTGACAGACTATCCTATATGTGCAGTACTGTCACATAAGCCAGACAGGTGGCATCTCAGACTCATACATGTAATGAACTTAAATTCCAGACCTAAGTATACCTCAGGTATGTTTCCTCAGCACCTGGTTAAGTGAGCATATCTCACCAACAGTACTACCATGAGGTCTTACCTAAACTAAGATCCAGTAGTTCCCCATCTAGACAACACTGAAGTACCTGCTTAAAGGCCATCTCTTTATATCCCCAGGGGTGCACTCTTGAAATGCCCCAGGACAATAGTGGTAAAGGATAAGCTTATTGGGGTGTTGGTACAGTGCTGGGAAATAACAAATTTACCATCTGGTTTTCAGAATGCACTGTACATTATGGAGCCTTGTCCATGGAATGAATATGAATCAGTACCTGAGTTTCACTAGCAGAAGCTAATGGAACACAAGCTGTGGCCTATGGTGGCAGAAAGTCTGCCCGGAAGGTATGCCAGTTATTCAAACTGTTATGTTCACAGCATACACACAGATCAATTAGATAAAAACAAATACACTTGCTAGAAGGCTGTAACTTAACACTGCTTTATTTCTGAGACTTCAGAACCATCAGACATAAGAACAAAAAACAGAGAGAGAGAAAAGCAGGCTGCTCTCTAAAACAAAGAAGCACAACTCACCCCACCTTGCTCTGAGGCTGCGTGCAGACTGACTGCTCACACCGCTTTGCTGCTATAGAGACCCCTAGCCTGCAAGCAGGACTTGGATGGCCACTACTACCACTCTTAAAGTGATAGCTTGCAATTGCAACACAGACCTCTGTATACCATACAATCCACCACAGCTCACTGCTCCCTCAGGTGACTTGAAACTGGCTGATTCAGCAGAGGAAGTGGGCAGGGCCCACAAGGGAAGGAGTCTGGCCTGTAGTAAACTCAGGTTGCCTCTGGCAGCTGGGTTCCAAAGTATGGTGCCCTGGATGCAGGGCTGGCTCTAGGCACCAGCTAAGCAAGCGGGTGCCTGGGGTGGCACTGCTAAAGGGGCGGCACTCCGGCTGTTCTTGGGGTGGCACTCCGGCAGCAGCCCTGGGGGCAATTTGGCAGCAACTCTTCTGAGTCGGGTCTCGCCATCGGCGGTAATTCAGCGGCAACTCCCTCCAATGTTTCTGTTCTTTCTGGCAGTGATGTATTTGCCAGGTTGTTATGGGGTTTTTTGGCTGCTTGGGGAGGCAAAAGACATAGAGCCGGCCCTGCCTGGATGGATCTAAAAATTGGTTTCCCTAACAAAACTTCCCCATGTTAAGGGTAGTGAAATCAGCTCAATAAATATTGGACCCAACTAACAGACTTATAAACTGCAATGGCTTATTTATACTAAATACTTTCTCACTGAAGCCCTATAAATATTCCTTGGTAAAATTTATGCAACCACTGAAGCAGAAGCTATACAACTGCATCATTTCTCAGACTTCAAGAACGTGCAAATGGCTCACTGGACCAAGCGCAGCAGCTTTGTGCCTTCAGCACTGAAAATACATCTGTTGGCCAAATTGGTTGCCTGCAAAGTAGGGTCACCTCAAGATTGGATTCCTGTACTATGCTTTACATTGACACACACTTGAAGACCATGTGAAAACTTGAGTGATGCAGAATCCTGCTTTCTAGTCTCCTTCAGGGAACATATTCCCTGTATACTCTCTTAGCTTCACTAACTGCAGTTCACTTGCATGTGCAGTTTAAAGTGTTGATTTGAATTTATAAAGTGCTAAATGATTTTGATCTTATCTACCCCAAAGATTACATCTCTGGTTGTGATTTTTTCCCTTACCTGAAGTAAAAGCAAAAGCTTCTTTGCCCTCTTTAAGAAGTAACTGACTGAAAAAAATCTAAATTTTATTAAATGAAACACAAAACATGTACTATATGTCTTCATTCCTTTAGTCCATTTAATCACTTATTTCCTACCAATCCCTTCAACTTTAACCATCGTGAATTAAATAAGAAATTCCTACACTGATGTTTGGTAATCGTACAACACAAACTCTCCATTTGCAAGACTGACCAGCAGTTTTTACACACACTATCATTAGAATGACGAAAACCTACATAGTGAATTCAACACTGTATGAAACAAAAGAAGAATTAGCCAGCTTTATATAGAACCATAGTATCACAGATGCCCTGCCCAGCTTCCAAACATTTCTAAATTCTAGCAAACCAAGCTCTCCACAGTTCACAACTTTACTTGCACCCTGTCTTCAACATCCATTCACAATAGCATTTAATTCTACCTACTAATCACACCTCTCTCCCCAGGATTCCATCCATTCTCATTATTGCTACCACTATTATTATTTGTATTGTGGTAGTACCAATTAGCACCAGACATAGGCCAAGATTCCATTGTGCTAAGTGTTGTACAAACACAGAACAAAAAGATGGCCCCTGCCCACAGCAGTTTACAATCTAGAGTGTAAGAAGAGAGACAACTCTGCAGTATAACTTTCAAATGGATTCTTAATATTCTGAGTAGGTGTAACATTAACCTTGGTCACTTCCATTGTATCTTTTTTGAATAGTCCAAGCTTTCATTCATCATTAAGTTACAGCCTAATGTTTCTTGTATCATGTAAACCTTTCAAATATGTTAAGTTTGAGTTGATAATTCTGAGTATTATATAAATTCCAGCACTGAAAAAAAATTGCTAGCACACACTGTTCATGTTTTTTTCCTGAAAAATACCTAGGTTTTCCAACCCACTGAACATGTCTCTTTGGCACGGTGATATGTATCCCATTGCAGTTAAGATCAGCGGAGATGTGCAAGTGACATTTTCTTCTTTGGTTTAACTATGAGTAAGCTGCAGGCAAGGCACTTTCAGTGGAGCATGCTCAACTTTGGAACTTGCTTCCCTAATATAACCTGACAGAATTTCAATTGGGGCCTTGCTTCAAGGCCTCTCTCCATCTCAATTTTGGGAAGTAGGTGAGTTTACGGGAATAGTAGCTATCTCTAATGATAAGCTGTTGGGGTGAAAGAGAGTTCATAATTCATTACAGGAATATATTTCTCAGTTCATAGTAATCTAACAGGCTCTCTGCATGGACCTGAGTTCTATTGAGCCTCCATAAGGGCATTCAGAAATGGTAGGAAAGGAGAGAGTGTAGCTTAGGCAGTACAATCCTTGGGAAGAAGGGTAAAGGAGTTTGAGGTGTAAGTGGTCATCTCGTCCATCCTCCCTGTGGAAGGAAAAGGCCTGGGTAGAGAACGTCGAATCGTGGAAGTCAACGAATGGCTACGCAGGTGGTGTCGGAGACAAGGCTTTGGATTCTTTGACCATGGGATGGTGTTCCAAGAAGGAGGAGTGCTAGGCAGAGACGGGCTCCACCTAACGAAGAGAGGGAAGAGCATCTTCACAAGCAGGCTGGCTAGCCTAGTGAAGAGGGCTTTAAACTAGGTTCACCGGAGGAAGGAGACCAAAGCCCCGAGGTAAGTGGGGAAGTGGGATACCAGGAGGAAGCACGAGCAGGAGTGCGTGAGAGGGGAGGGCTCCTGCCTCATACTGAGAAAGAGGGACAATCAGCGAGTTATCTCAAGTGCCTATACACCAATGCAAGAAGCCTGGGAAACAAGCAGGGAGAACTGGAAGTCCTGGCACAGTCAAGGAATTATGATGTGATTGGAATAACAGAGACTTGGTGGGATAACTCACATGACTGGAGTACTGTCATGGATGGATATAAACTGTTCAGGAAGGACAGGCATGGCAGAAAAGGTGGGGGAGTTGCATCGTATGTAAGGGAGCAGTATGACTGCTCAGAGCTCAAGTGTGAAACTGCAGAAAAACCTAAGTCTCTGGATTAAGTTTAGAAGTGTGAGCAACAAGGGTGATGTCGTGGTGGGAATCTGCTATAGACCACCGGACCAGGGGGATGAGGTGGACGAGGCTTTCTTCTGGCAACTCACGGAAGTTACTAGATCGCAGGCCCTGGTTCTCATGGGAGAGTTCAATCACCCTGATATTTGCTGGGAGAGCAATACAGTGGTGCACAGACAATCCCAGAAGTTTTTGGAAAGTGTAGGGGATAATTTCCTGGTGCAAGTGCTGGAGGAACCAAGTAGTGGCAGAGCTCTTTTTGACCTGCTGCTCAGAAACCGGGAAGAATTAGCAGGGGAAGCAAAAGTGGATGGGAACCTGGAAGGCAGTGACCATGAGATGATCGAGTTCAGGATCCTGACACAGGCAAGAAAGGAGAACAACAGAATACGGACGCTGGACTTCAGAAAAGCAGACTTTGACTCCCTCAGGGAACTGATGGGCAGGATCCCCTGGGAGAATAACATGAGGGGGAAAGATTTCAGAGTAGCAGCCGCATTAGTCTGTATTCGCAAAAAGAAAAGGAGTACTTGTGGCACCTTAGAGACTAACAAATTTATTTGATGCATCCGATGAATCATAGAATCATAGAATCATAGAATATCAGGGTTGGAAGGGACCCCAGAAGGTCATCTAGTCCAACCCCCTGCTCAAAGCAGGACCAAGTCCCAGTTAAATCATCCCAGCCAGGGCTTTGTCAAGCCTGACCTTAAAAACCTCTAAGGAAGGAGATTCTACCACCTCCCTAGGTAACGCATTCCAGTGTTTCACCACCCTCTTAGTGAAAAAGTTTTTCCTAATATCCAATCTAAACCTCCCCCATTGCAACTTGAGACCATTACTCCTCGTTCTGTCATCTGCTACCATTGAGAACAGTCTAGAGCCATCCTCTTTGAAACCCCCTTTCAGGTAGTTGAAAGCAGCTATCAAATCCCCCCTCATTCTTCTCTTCTGCAGACTAAACAATCCCAGCTCCCTCAGCCTCTCCTCATAAGTCATGTGCTCTAGACCCCTAATCATTTTCGTTGCCCTTCGTTGTACTCTTTCCAATTTATCCACATCCTTCCTGTAGTGTGGGGCCCAAAACTGGACACAGTACTCCAGATGAGGCCTCACCAGTGTCGAATAGAGGGGAACGATCACGTCCCTCGATCTGCTCGCTATGCCCCTACTTATACATCCCAAAATGCCATTGGCCTTCTTGGCAACAAGGGCACACTGCTGACTCATATCCAGCTTCTCGTCCACTGTCACCCCTAGGTCCTTTTCCGCAGAACTGCTGCCGAGCCATTCGGTCCCTAGTCTGTAGCGGTGCATTGGATTCTTCCATCCTAAGTGCAGGACCCTGCACTTATCCTTATTGAACCTCATTAGATTTCTTTTGGCCCAATCCTCCAATTTGTCTAGGTCCTTCTGTATCCTATCCCTCCCCTCCAGCGTATCTACCACTCCTCCCAGTTTAGTATCATCCGCAAATTTGCTGAGAGTGCAATCCACACCATCCTCCAGATCATTTATGAAGATATTGAACAAAACGGGCCCCAGGACCGACCCCTGGGGCACTCCACTTGACACCGGCTGCCAACTAGACATGGAGCCATTGATCACTACCCGTTGAGCCCGACAATCTAGCCAGCTTTCTACCCACCTTATAGTGCATTCATCCAGCCCATACTTCCTTAACTTGCTGACAAGAATGCTGTGGGAGACCGTGTCAAAAGCTTTGCTAAAGTCAAGAAACAATACATCCACTGCTTTCCCTTCATCCACAGAACCAGTAATCTCATCATAAAAGGCGATTAGATTAGTCAGGCATGACCTTCCCTTGGTGAATCCATGCTGACTGTTCCTGATCACTTTCCTCTCCTCTAAGTGCTTCAGGATTGATTCTTTGAGGACCTGCTCCATGATTTTTCCAGGGACTGAGGTGAGGCTGACCGGCCTGTAGTTCCCAGGATCCTCCTTCTTCCCTTTTTTAAAGATGGGCACTACATTAGCCTTTTTCCAGTCATCCGGGACTTCCCCCGTTCGCCACGAGTTTTCAAAGATAATGGCCAAGGGCTCTGCAATCACAGCCGCCAATTCCTTCAGCACTCTCGGATGCAATTCGTCCGGCCCCATGGACTTGTGCACGTCCAGCTTTTCTAAATAGTCCCTAACCACCTCTATCTCTACAGAGGGCTGGCCATCTCTTCCCCATTTTGTGTTGCCCAGCACAGCAGTCTGGGAGCTGACCTTGTTAGTGAAAACAGAGGCAAAAAAAGCATTGAGTACATTAGCTTTTTCCACATCCTCTGTCACTAGCTTGCCTCCCTCATTCAGTAAGGGGCCCACACTTTCCTTGGCTTTCTTCTTGTTGCCAACATACCTGAAGAAACCCTTCTTGTTACTCTTGACATCTCTTGCTAGCTGCAGCTCCAGGTGCGATTTGGCCCTCCTGATATCTTTCCTACATGCCCGAGCAATATTTTTATACTCTTCCCTGGTCATATGTCCAACCTTCCACTTCTTGTAAGCTTCTTTTTTATGTTTAAGATCCGCTAGGATTTCACCATTAAGCCAAGCTGGTCGCCTGCCATATTTACTATTCTTTCGACTCATCGGGATGGTTTGTCCCTGTAACCTCAACAGGGATTCCTTGAAATACAGCCAGCTCTCCTGGACTCCCTTCCCTTTCATGTTAGTCCCCCAGGGGATCCTGGCCATCTGTTCCCTGAGTGAGTCAAAGTCTGCTTTCCTGAAGTCCAGGGTCCGTATCCTGCTGCTTACCTTTCTTCCCTGCGTCAGGATCCTGAACTCAACCAACTCATGGTCACTGCCTCCCAGATTCCCATCCACTTTTGCTTCCCCCACTAATTCTACCCGGTTTGTGAGCAGCAGGTCAAGAAAAGCGCTCCCCCTAGTTGGCTCCCCTAGCACTTGCACCAGGAAATTGTCCCCTACGCTTTCCAAAAACTTCCTGGATTGTCTATGCACCGCTGTATTGCTCTCCCAGCAGATATCAGGAAAATTAAAGTCACCCATGAGAATCAGGGCATGCGATCTAGTAGCTTCCGTGAGTTGCCGGAAGAAAGCCTCATCCACCTCATCCCCCTGGTCCGGTGGTCTATAGCAGACTCCCACCATGACATCACTCTTGTTGCACACACTTCTAAACTTAATCCAGAGACACTCAGGTTTTTCCACAGTTTCGTACCGGAGCTCTGAGCAGTCATACTGCTCCCTTACATACAGTGCTACTCCCCCACCTTTTCTGCCCTGCCTGTCCTTCCTGAACAGTTTATAACCATCCATGACTGTACTCCAGTCATGTGAGTTATCCCACCAAGTCTCTGTTATTCCAATCACGTCATAATTCCTTGACATCACCAGGACCTCCAGTTCTCCCTGCTTGTTTCCAAGGCTTTGTGCATTTGTATATATGAAGTGAGCTGTAGCTCACAAAAGCTTATACTCAAATAAATTTGTTAGTCTCTAAGGTGCCACAAGTACTCCTTTTCTTTATGAGGGGGAAAGGAATCCAGGAGAGCTGGTTGTATTTTAAAGAATCCTTTTTGAGGTTACAGGGACAAACCATCCCGATGTGTCGAAAAAATAGTAAATATGGCAGGCAACCAGCGTGGCTTAACAGTGAAATCCTTGCTGATCTTAAACACAAAAAAGAAGCTTATAAGAAGTGGAAGATTGGACAAATGACCAGGGAAGAGTATAAAAATATTGCTCGGGCATGCAGGAATGAAATCAGGAAGGCCAAATCACACCTGGTGTTGCAGCTAGCAAGAGATGTTAAGAGTAACAAGAAGGGTTTCTTCAGGTATGTTAGCAACAAGAAGAAAATCAAGGAAAGTGTGGGCCCCTTACTGAATGAGGGAGGCAACCTAGTGACAGAGGATGTGGAAAAAGCTAATGTAATCAATGCTTTTTTTCCCTCTGTCTTCACAAACAAGGTCAGCTCCCAGACTACTGCACTGGGCAGCACAGCATGGGGAGGAGGCAACCAGCCCTCTGTGGAGAAAGAAGTGGTTTGGGACTATTTAGAAAAGCTGTATAAGCACAAGTCCCTGGGGCCGGATGCGCTGCATCTGAGAGTGCTAAAGGAGTTGGCAGATGTGATTACAGAGCCATTGGCCATAATCTTTGAAGACTCATGGCTATTGGGGAAGTCCCGGAACACTGAAAAAAGGCTAATGTACTGCCCATCTTTAAAAAAGGGAAGAAGGAGGATCCTGGGAACTACAGGCCAGTCAGCCTCACCCCAGTCCCTGGAAAAATCATGAGGCAGGTCCTCAAGGAATCAATTCTGAAGCCCTTAGAGGAGGGGAAAGTGACCAGGAACAGTCAGCATGGATTCACCAAGGGCAAGTCATGCCTGACTAATCTAATTGCCTTCTATGACGAGATAACTGGCTCTGTGGCTGAGGGGAAAGCAGTGGACGTGTTGTTCCTTGACTTTAGAAAAGTTTTTGACACGGTCTCCCACAGTATTCTTGCCAGCAAGTTAAAGAAGTATGGGCTGGATGAATGGACTATAAGGTGGATAGGAAGTTGGCTAGATTGTCGGGCTTAACGGGTAGTGATCAATGGCTCCATGTCTAGTTGGCAGCCGGTATCAAGTGGAGTGCCCAAAGGGTCGGTCCTCGGGCTGGTTTTATCATCTTCATAAATGATCTGGAGGATGGTGTGGATTGCACCCTCAGCAAGTTTGGAGATGACACTATACTGGGAGGAGAGGTAGATACGCTGGAGGGTAGGGATAGGATACAGAGGGACCTACACAAATGAGAGGATTGGTCCAAAAGAAATCTGATGAGGTTCAACAAGGACAAGTGCAGAGTCCTGCACTTAGGACGGAAGAATCCCAGGCACCGCTACAGACTAGGGACCGAACGGCTCAGCAGCAGTTCTGCAGAAAAGGACCTACGGATTACAGTGGATGAGAAGCTGGATATGAGTCAACAGTGTACCGTTGTTGCCAAGAAGGCCAATGGCATTTTCGGATGGATAAGTAGGGGCATTGACAGCAGATCGAGGGACGTGATCGTTCCCCTCTATTCAACATTGGTGAAGCCTCATCTGGAGTACTGTGTCCAGTTTTGGGCCTGACACTACAAGAAGGATGTGGAAAAATTGGAAAGAGTCCACCGGAGGGCAACAAAAATGATTAAGGGACTGGAACACATGACTTATGAGGAGAGGCTGAGGGAACTGGGATTGTTAGTCTGCGGAAAAGAAGAATGAGGGGGGATTTGATAGCTGCTTTCAACTACCTGAAAGGGGGTTCCAAAGAGGATGGATCTAGACTGTTCTCAGTGGTAGCAGATGACAGAACAAGGAGTAATGGTCTCAAATTGCTCAAATTGCTCAAATGGGGGAGGTTTAGGTTGGATATTAGGAAAAACTTTTACACTAGGAGGGTGGTGAAACACTGGAATGCGTTACCTAGGGAGGTGGTAGAATCTACTTCCTTAGAAGTTTTTAAGGTCAAGCTTGACAAAGCCCTGGCTGGGATGATTTAGTTGGGGCTTGGTCTTGCTTTGAGCAGGGGGTTGGACTAGATGAGCTCCTGAGGTCCCTTCCAACCCTGATATTCTGTGATTCTATGATTCTGTACAATTCCCATGCACTGATACTCACTCCATGTCATGCACAGATATAGTTAGACTACTTAGAATAGATATTTTTCTGTTAATTCTGTTTTCTACTCATTCATCTGGAAAACAACAAAAAACTAAAATTGCTCTTTTCCCATTGAATAATGTTGATGCATATTAACAAATAACAGAGTCTGAAATGAGGTAGTATTGGTAAAAGCCCAAATTGTAAAGACTGGATTTGGAATTACACTGAAAACAAACTTCCCAAAGACTGGAGTTGTTGCAATCTAGGTCCATTTCCATAACTTACAAGAGGTTCATCTAAACACCCATCCAACTAGCAACCATCACATATAGCAGACCCCATTAATCACTTCAAAGGCACTTAAAAATAGATATAAAGATCTTGTAACTGATATATTTACCTTTATTTGATATTACTGTAAACATAAACAAATATTTTACTTCTAAGACAGTTTTTGTTTTCAAACGATTTAAAAATGTATATGTGACTCCCCACTGAGATTTTAAGGAAGCTTAACATAAAATATTTAATTATTGCTGATTTGTTTTTCTATATACAATCAGCAGCACATTTCTTAAAATGATTTTGTGTCTCATGATATACTATTCATGTTCTGAATATTAATGTGGAATGAAGACAGTTAGTCAAAGGCAGTAGCTCAGCATGTTATTCATGAACCAAATATTTCTTAGGCTTGTAAAGTCTTGCAAAGCAGTCCAACAGGTATTGAGCTGGAGTAACTTTGGACTAAGATAGTAGTCCTGAGAAAGAAAAACAAACAAACAATGAAATCATCACAAATATAAGGAAGGAAGAAAAATGGTTAAGACCTCTTGGTTTAGAACTCTGTGTATTACGGGATGGGTGAAACCACATTGAAACTGGCAGGGCATAACCATTGCCTTCCATTTAAGATAGTTATAAGAAGCTATTAAGCTCTTTTACGGAACCAGATAAAACCAAATTAAAGAATAGGAGTCTCCACCCAGAACATTAGATTCAAAACATAGAGAATACCTCTAGGCAAAACCTTAAGTTACAAAAAGACACAAAAACAGGAACATACATTCCATTCAGCACAACCTATTTTACCAGCCATTTAACAAAAAAAAATCTAATGCATTTCTAGCTAACTTGCTTACTAACTTTTTACAGGCATTCTGAAGAGCATTCCTGATCTGTTCCCGGCAAAAGCATCCCACAGGTAGACTGACCCTTTGTGTCCCCCCCACTTCCAGTTTTGAAAGTATCTTGTCTCCTCATTGGTCATTTTGGTCAGGTGCCAGCGAGGTTATCTTAGCTTCTTAACCCTTTACAGGTGAAAGGGTTTTGCCTCTGGCCAGGAGGGGTTTTATAGTTCTCTATATAGAAAGGTGGTTACCCTTCCCTTTATATTTGTGACGCCTCTCCCCCCCCCAATCACAGATAGCTGGCTGTGATTTCTTCCTGGAGCTCTAGTAGAAAACAGAGTTAATAAGACACATGCACCTCTAAATATACTACCAAGTGTATAAAGACTAACAATATTTTCCACATCTCAAAGACGATTTTAACTAGTTGATTCTGGGAAACTTTCACGGGAGAGTGCATCAGCCACTTTGTTACAAGCTCCTGAGATGTGTTGAAATCAAAATCTTGGAGAGCTAAACTCCACCGAATAAGTTTTTTATTATTTCCCGTGGTGGTATGAAGCCACTGTAGCGCAGCATGATCGGTTTGCAGGTGGAAACGCCATCCCCAAACGTATGGGTGTAGCTTTTCCAGAGCATAGACAATAGCGTAACATTCTTTTTTACTGACTGACCAGTTGCTTTCCCTCTCAGACAGCTTCTTGCTGAGAAATACTACAGGATGGAATTCTTGATCCGGTCCTTCCTGCATTAAAACTGCTCCCACACCACACTCGGACACATCTGTGGTTACTACAAATGGTTTGTCAAAGTCTGGGACCCTTAGCACAGGGCCAGAGATGAGTGTCGCTTTAACCTGGTCAAAGGCCTTCTGACATTCTTCGGTCCACTGAACGGCATTTGGCTGTTTCTTTTTGGTTAGGTCTGTCACTGGGGCGGTGATTTGGCTGTATTGCAGTGTAAATCGCCTGTAATATCCAGCCAAGCCTAAGAAAGAGTGGACCTGTTTCTTTGACTTAGGGACAGGCCACTTTTGGATAGCATCCACTTTGGCCTGTAGGGGGTTGATACTTCCTTGACCCACCTGGTGTCCAAGGTAAGTCACTCTGTTTAGACCTATTTGACACTTCTTAGCCTTAACAGTTAATCCTGCCTCCCTTATGCGCTCGAAGACTTTTTGTAGATGCTCCAGGTGTTCTGCCCAGGAATCCGAAAATATGGCCACATCGTGAAGGTAGGTGACTGCATAGTCTCCCAATCCTGCTAGGAGACCATCTACAAGTCTTTGCAAGGGGGCGGGTGCATTCTGTAGCCCAAAAGGGAGTACATTAAATTCATACAGCCCGACACGTGTGGTGAAGACTGACCTTTCCTTGGTGGATTCATCTAGCGGTACCTGCCAGTACACCTTGGTTAAGTCCAAGGTAGAGATGAACTGGGCCCGTCCCAGTTTCTCCAATAGTTCATCTGTGCATGGCATTGGATAGTTGTCTGGGAGAGTTACAGCATTTAGCTTATGGTAGTCCACACAAAAATGTATCTCCCCATCTAGTTTGGGAACTAGAACCACTAGAGATGCCCATGCACTGCCAGAGGGGTGGATTATACCCATCTGTAGCATATCCTGGATCTCCCGTTCTATTAGCAGTTTTAGCTTGAGGAGACACCCGGTAAGGTTGGACTTTAATTGGGTGAGCATTACCTGTGTCAGTGGAGTGGTATGCCCATTCAGTCAGTCCTGGGGTGGCTGAGAACATCGGCGCGTAGCTAGTGCACAGCTCCTTGATCTGCTGTCGCTGCATATGCCCAAAGGTCATGGAGATGTTTACCTCTTCTACTCCACCATCACTTTTCCCTTTATAGTAGACACCTTCAGGCCACACAGTGTCATCTCCTCCCTGGGCTGTAAACTGACAAACCTTTAATTCTCTGGAATAAAAGGGCTTTAGAGAATTAATATGGTACACCTTAGGCTTTCAATTTGAGGTGGGGAATGCTATGAGATAATTAACAGGTGCTCTTGGACCGTGAATGGCCTTTCCCATGATGCTTCCATTTTATGGGCCTGGAGTGCCTTTAAGACCATGACCTGGTCCTCTACTTTGAAGGAACACTCTCTGGCATGTTTATCATACCAGGCTTTTTGCTCTTTTTAGCATCCTGTAGGTTTTCTTTAGCAAGGGCTAAAGAGCTTCAGAGGGTGTTTTGTAGATTGGTTACAAAGTTCAGAATGTTAGTCCCTGGAGAAGATTTAAACCCCTCCCATTGCTGCTTCACCAACTGTAATGGCCCCTTAACCTTGTGGCCATATACAAGGTCAAATGGTGAAAACCCTAAACTGGGATGTGGTACAGCTCTGTAGGCAAAGAGCAACTACTGCAACACTAGGTCCCAATCATTGGAGTGCTCATTTACGAATTTACGTATCATGGCCCCCAAAGTTCCATTAAACTTCTCCACCAGGCCATTTGTTTTATGATGGTAAGGGGTGGCAACCAAGTGATTCACCTCATGAGCTTCCCAAAGGCTTTCCATAGTTCCTGCCAGGAAATTAGTTCCTGCATCTATGAGGCTGTCGGAGGGCCAACCTACCCTGGCAAAAATGTCTGCTAGTGCCTGGCACACACTTTTAGCCCTGGTGTTGCTTAGAGCTACTGCTTCCGGCCATCGGGTGGCAAAATCCATGGAAGTCAGTATGTACTGCTTTCCTCTGGTTGTCTTTTTCGGAAAAGGACCCAGAATATCCACAGCTATTCACTGAAATGGAACTTCAATGATGGGGAGTGGCTGCAGAGGGGCTTTGACCTAGTCTGGGGGTTTTCCCACTCTTTGGCACACCTCACAAGACCGGACATAGGTAGAAACATCCTTGCCCGTTCCCTCCCAGTGGAACGACTTTCCCAAATGGTCTTTCATTCTGTTCACCCCAGCATGGCCACTAGGATGATCGTGGGCTAAGCTTAATAGCTTTACTCGGTACTTAGTTGGAACTACTAACTGTCTCTGAGGATGCCAGTCTTCCTGGTGTCCACCAGAAAGAGTTTCCTTGTATAAAAGTCCTCTTTCTACATCAAGCCTGGATCGATTAGAAGAGCTGAGAGGTGCTGGGTTGCTCTGTGCTGCCATCCAAGCTCTTTGGAGGCTTTCATCTGCTCCCTGTTCAGTCTGGAACTGTTCCCTTGATGCTGGAGACATCAGTTCCTCATTGGATTGTGGACCTAGGCTTGGTCCCTCTGGAAGCAGTGTAGGGGATGGGACTGTTTCTGTGGACTATGAACCGCTCTCCGCTGGTGTACTATGTTGGGGTTCAGGCTCCGGCTAAGCCTCTTGTGTAGGGTTATCAGCTGCTGCCGGTTCAGGTTCGGTGGGGCCCTCTGGTGCTGGGGTTGCAAGTACTGGATTCAGTGCTGGCAATGGGTCTGGTGCTGGTTGCTCTGCAGTTCTGGTTCTGGGACTGGCTCTGTCTGGGTCTCTGGGACTGGATCCACTACCGCTGTTACAGACGTTGGCATGGTGTCCGGTTCCATCACCTCTGACTGGGTCCTGGTAGAAGTTTCCGGAACAGAGCTAGGCGTGACAGCTTGCTTAGCCTGGCTGCGGGTGACAATTCCCACCCTCTTGGCTAGCTTCACATGATTAGCCAAGTCTTCCCCCAACAGCATGGGGATGGGATAATCATCATGGACTGCAAAAGTCCACCTTCCTGACCAACCCTTGTTCTGGACAGGCAACTTGGCTGTAGGCAAGTTAAAAGAGTTGGACTTGAAGGGTTGAAATGTCACTTGGATCTCTGGGTCGATTAAATTGGGGTCCACTAAGGAAGCATGGATAGCCGACACTTGCGCTCCGGTGTCCCTCCCCGCGGTGACCTTCTTTCTGCCCACACTCACAGTTTCCCTCTGCTCTGAGGATATCTGGGCCTGAGGACCTCTGGTGTGATTCCGGTGCAATGAACTGTAATCTGTTGGGGTTCTTGGGGCAATTGGCCTTTACATGCCCTGGCACATTACATTTAAAACATTGTCCAGCTGACCGGTCACTGGGGCGAGGTGGGTTGCTGGAGAACGGTGTGGCAGGACGATAAGGTGTCTGGAGTGTTCCTTGGTGTGTAATTGGGGCCTTGGGCTGCCCCCGGTAGTAGGGGGTGGTCTGAGTGTGTCCCTTCTGGTGTCTACTCCAACTGCAACCAGGGTTGTTCCTCTCTCCTCCCTCCACCCATTTTGTTCCGGTTTGCCCCACCTCTCTGGTGGTCTGGGACTGCTCGTACTGATAAGCATAAGAAGCATGACTTTCTGCTGAGTCCATTTTCTTATCCCATAAACACTGTTTTATTTCCTTCTTGGACATATTCAGGAACTGCTCCTGAGCCATCAAATCACACATTCCTTCAAAGCTAGTTACACCCCTTCCTTTGACACATTTATCTAACAGATCCTTTATCTGGTTTAGATAAGCCACATTACTTAGTCCAGGTCCTCTCTTAAGGGCTCTAAATTTTACTCTGTAAGTTTCAGGTGTAACTTGAAATTGCTTTAAAACCAAATCCTTGAATTTATTATAGTTAGAAGCCTCATCAATAGGCATCTTATTGAATACGTCCAGAGCTCTTCCAGTCAATTTTGCAATGAATGTGGTCATCTTGTGAGCTTCAGGAATTTTATGGAGTGTGCACAGTCTCTCAAAGGTGAGAAAATATTCAGCAATACCCTGGATTCATCATACTGTGGACATAGTCACTCCCATTTGTGGATTGTTGGGTAAGGATTGTTAGGGTTATCCGGTATATTCTGCTGAGCCTTTGGTTTCTCCCTCTCCAGTGCATGCTTCCATTCTTTTTCCTTTGCCTTCAATTCTTTTTCCTTTACCTCCATTTCTCTCCTGTGGGCAGCCTCTTTGGCTTTTTCTGCATTGGGTTCTGTCATCTTAGCCTCTCTGTTTTTAACTAACTTTACACCGGAGAGTTAAAAAAAAACTGGCTTGTAAATTTTTGTTGTGCTGTAACCTGATACCTATGTTCTGTGATAACTATCTTTTTTTCTGTAGGCTGAGAATAGCTAACACCTCTGTTTCCAGACAAAAAACAGAAAAACCCTCTAGGTCTGTAAAAAACTTGTGCATTTCCCTGCAGGAGGTTAACTACCCTGCCTTTATGTAGAGAAAACTCCAGCTCACAAAAGGAAGATCCCTTTGTTATTCCTGCTGCTTTGACCCCCAGGCAGAGTCAGAAAAACTCTAACTGCTTTCAGCTTAAAACCTGCTTCCAAGCAACCCAAAGGAAAAAAAATGTCCTTTTAAAATTTTACTGTGCTTCCCGTTCAAAATGATCCCAAAAAAATCTCAGAACAATCCCACCTCTCTGCCACTATGTCAAGGTTCCTTCCCCACTCTGAACTCTAGGGTACAGATGTAGGGACCTGCATGAAAGACCCCCTAAGCTTAATCTTACCAGCTTAGGTTAAAAACTTCCTCAAGGTACACATTTTGCCTTGTCCTTGAACCCTATGCTGCCACCACCAAGCGTGTTGAAAATCTAACGCATTTCTAGCTAGATTGCTTACTAACTTTTTACAGGCATTCTGAAGAGCATTCCTGATCTGTTCCCGGCAAAAGCATCCCACAGACAGGCAGAGCCTTTGTTTCCCCGCCCCCCGCTTCCAGCTTTGAAAGTAACTTGTCTCCTCATTGGTCATTTTGGTCAGATGCCAGGTAGGTTATTACAGAAAGGTGGTTACCCTTCCCTTTATATTTATGACAACATGTAATATATGTTACTGCCCAAATTAAAGACATACAACATCACAGAAATGGAGCTATATCGGTAGAAGGGTTTTGTTAATATAAGTGAGAGTGAGGGGATGGGGGAAGAGACAGAGAGAGAGAAAGAAAGAGAGAGAAGCAGGATTAAAATCAGAGAAGCAGCAGAAAGCCAAGGACACACTCACAACAAATACTAGAAAAGTGGCCCTAAGGGGGAAAAAAAGCCTAGAGAGCGAGAGACACTTTAGGCTAAGTGCTGGCTGGGAAAGGACCTGGAACTATGAGCAAAGAAATTGTCTTCTTCTGTTTGATTCCTGCTGTGTTCATAAAAACAGAATTTACTGTAAAGAATCAAGGAATGTGAATTCCTATTAGTCATGTGATTAGTCATGTGATAGCTACTCAGTCTCACTCTCTAGTACTGAGAGTTAAGGTAGCCATGTTGCAGGAGGGAGAAGGAATAAAATCAGCATGGTTCAGAAAGGCCACATCTCAAATGTCAATGCACTTCCTGGCTCTTCCACCTGTGCCTGGGTCCAGACAGAGAACCTGACCATGGGATGCCTCTGCCAGGTCCTGCAATGGATTTACAGAGATGATGGTCTGCATTTCCCCATCACAGAAAGCCAGGCAGGGGAGACCATCCTGTGTGAGAGCTGTGTCTCTGGAAGCAGGTGGGAAAGCTACAGAAGGAGGTGGCTAGACTTAGAAGCATCCATGCACACAAGGAATTAATTGAAAACATGCATATGGAGACCTCCAAGGTTGAGGAAGCAATCTATATGAAGAGGAATCCAGTAGCACCAACTGGGGAGGAGGAGACAGATTCTTCACAGGAGCTTCTGGTTACTAGAACCTGCTGGTTACTTCTAGCACCAGGTAGTGCTCCATCCCTGCTCCCATCCCACCATCCACAGAGATTTTAAAAAAATTAGTATGCTGCCTTGGAAATGAGGAATCTCGCCAAAAGGTGAAAGAGGAGAAGCCATGTACCCCCAAAGCTAGGAGTATCACAGCCAATGCTCCCAAGAGGAAACAAAGGGCAGTGGTGGTCAGTGAGTCCCTTCTAAGAGGGATAAAGGCATCTATCTACCAGCCTGACATGGCATCCCAGGAGTGTGCTGTCTGCCAGGGACCCATATATGAGACATTATGGAAGGATTGCAGAGGATCATCGGGCCCTCTGACTATTACCCCAAGCATCTCACACATTAGGACTCTAATAATATTGCAAGGTACATCCTTGAGCAGATCAAAAATGACCCTCTGGGAGTGAGGGTGAAGGAATGGGGTAAGCAGCTGGCATTCTCACTGATATTATCAGTCCAGGGTAGGAGCCCAAGCAGAGACAGACACATCCTGGAAGAAAATGCATGGCATGGTGTTGCCAGGAGGCTTCTTCGAACCACAGGATGCTGTTACAAGAAGGACTGCTGAGCAGAGATGGGGCCCGCCTATCAAGGAAAAGAAAAAGTATCTTTGGATACAGACTGACTAATCTAGTGAGGCAGGCTTTAAACTTTGTTTGACAGGGGCAGGAGACAAAAGCCCACATGTAAGTCCAAAACGTGGAGACTGGGGTTAAGGCTAAAACTCGGGGGTGCTTCATAGGCAATCATAACAGGGACAGAGGAGAGACAAGAGGGAATATAAAGGGGAAAATCTAAGAGAGGGAACATCTTAGATGTCTGTATTCTAATGCAAGAAGTATGGGCAATAAGCCGGAAGAACTAGAAATACTAGTGAATAATCACAAATGTAATACAATTGCATTACAAAAACTTGGTGGGATAATTCACATGACTGGGCCGGTTCTACACTACAGAGTTAGGTCAACATAACGCTGCTTACATTGACCTAACTCTGTAAGCGTCTACACTAACACGTAGCTCCCACTGATGTAACAATGTAACTTGCTCACTATACTGACTTAACTCCACATCTGCGAGAAGCATGGCACTTAGGTTGATGTAGTTAGGTTGATGCAGTGTCAGTGTAGAGTCTAGACTTGTGTTGCTTACATTGACTTGCTGCCTTTCAGAAGCTGTCCCACAATGCCCCACTCTGACAGTTAAATAGATGCAAGTGCTCTTGGTGAGGACACGCACCGCTGACACAAGGAGCACACTGTGGACCCACAAAAGTCATTTAATTACTGAAGTGTCAATCTATCTTTCACTGACTTAATTTTGTAGTGTAGACTTGCCCTTTGACAAGTTAGAGGTCTTCAAGTAATCAGAGCCTGATAAAATACATCCTAAAATACTTAACGAAATGGCTGAAGAAATCTGAGTAATTAGTGATTATCTTTGAGAACTCATGGAAGACAGGAGAGATCTCAGAGGACTGGAAAAGGGCAAACATCTATAAAAAAGGGGAATAAAAACAACTCAGGGAATTATAGACAAGTCCAGTTAACTTCAATACCAAGAAAGATAATGAAGCAAATAATCAAACAAGCAATTTGTATGCACCTAAAAGAAAATAAGGTAGCAAGTAACAGTCAGGATGGATTTGTGAAGAGCTGTCATGTCAAATTATGTCAAACCAACCTAATACCCTTCTTTGACAAGTAGATGTGGGGAAGCCGTAGTTGTGACATATCTCAATTTTAGTAAGGCTTTTGATACTATCTCCCATGATATTCTCATTAAAAAACTAGAGCAAAATACCTATATGAAACTACTATAAGGCGGGTGCAAAACTGGTTGGAAAACTGTACTCAAAGAGTTGTTATCAATCATTCACAATCAAGCAGGAAGGGCATATCAAATGGGATCCCAATGCAATCTCTCCTGGGTCTGGTTCTTCATATGTAATTTGGATAAATGCATAGAGAGTACACTTATAAAGTTGTTGACAAAACCGAGCTGGGAGGGCTTGCGAGTGCTTCAGAGGACAAACTCAAAAACTGGTCTGAATTAAATAGGATGACATTCAATATGGACAAATACAAAATATTACACTTAGGAAGGAATAGCAACTGCACAAATACAAAATGAGAAATGATCGTTTAGGAAGGAGTACTGAAGAACAGGATCTGGGGGTTACAGTAGAGCACAAACTAAATATGAGTCAACAATATAATACTGTTGCAAAAAAAAAACCCAAAACACAACAACAACATCTTTCTGGGATGTATTAGCCAGAGAGTTTTATAAGCAAGACGTGAGATGTAATTCAGCCACGCTACTCATCACTGATAATGCCTCAACTGGAGTATTTTGTTCAGTTCTGGGCACCACACTTGAGTAAAGATGTGGACAAATTGGAGAAAGTCCAGAGGAGAGCAACACAAATAATTACAGTTCTAGAAAACATGACCTACAAGGAAAGATTGAAAAATAATTAGGTTGCCTAGTGTGGAGAAGAGAAGAGTAGCGGGAGGATGAAAACAGTCTTCAAGTATGTAAAAGGTTATTATAAAAAGGAGGGTGATAAATTGTTATCCTCATCCAGTGAGGACAGGACAAGTAGTAATGGGCTTAAATTGTAGTAAGGGAGTTTTAGGTTGGACATTAGGAAAAGTTTCCTAACTGTAAAGATAGTTAAGCACTGGAACAAATTACCTAGGAGAGTTGTGGAATCTGCATCATTGGAGGTTTGTAAGAACAGGTTACACAAATATCTGTCAGGGATGGTCTAGATCAGTGACACTCAGACCTCAGTTGTTCAGGAGCCAAATTAGCTATCAACATTATCCAAAATAGCCACAGTAGTGTGAATTCATTGGTTCATTTAATATTTAAGCATATCTCAAGAAAACTGATGTGGCTATCACAAGCTGGGAGGAGCAAGCCACCAACCGACCTCAATGGTGCCACATCCTCCATCAGGTAGTGGCCCGCTTTGACCAGAAGCACCTTTCCCTCGAAGCAGAAAAGAGAGAGAAGGAAGGAAAGAATTGTCTCCTAGCTGGCAGCTGACCCACCAGGAAATGTTTGTACCTACTGCAGGCAGATCTGTGGTTCCAGGATTGAACTCTTGAGTCATCTCAGGACCCATATGTAAATCTGTGATAGAGATCATCCTCGAATTGAGTGATCACCAGTGATGATTATTATATAATTCTCCCAGCAAAATGACTGACCAAGTGTTCTGTAATTGGTTAGTAACATAGTAAAAGCATCCTGATTGGTTAATAATTAAATCACACCATGTTTTAATATGTGCTGCAAAGAGCTGGAGACACATTAAAGACTCATTAGCCTCAGTCTGAGTATCACTTAGTATCACTTAGTCCTGCCTCAGTGCAGGGGCCTGAACTAGATGACTTAACGAGGTCCCTTATAGTCCTACATCTATATGATTTTATGTACTTTTAAAAAGCATTACCATTACTATCTCAGTTTTACCAACCTCAAGTGTGCAAAATCATTAGTAGGGCCTCAAATATAGATTGGTTTAAAAATAAGATGTTAAAGTAATATATTTGGGGTTCTTTTTATTTGCTTTCTTGTGTCAGAGGCTTTAGGAGTCATATTTTCAAGCTTTTCTTTGTAACCACAAGGACTAGAAATTTACTTTTTAAATAAAATGAAATCTAGATTCTTACACTATGAGGTTGAATATCTCATGGCAGAAAATCAAGATCCAGAACCTCAGAGTTGGACCATCAGAACTCCTGGTGCAGGTAGTGTTGAGTACCATGGAGAGCACTGATGAGTTTATCGGCTGCAAGCAGAGTTCAAACAATCACAGCAAACCAGACATTTGATGTATGCGTGAAATCCACGGCTCAGTTATGGACACAAAAACGCCGTTGCACTGAGACAAAGTTCAGGATCTATCAAACCTGTCTACTACATATATTGCTATATGAGTCAAAAACCTGGACAATCTTACAGGAAGACTTGGAGCAGCTGGAGGCACTCCATATGCTCTATCAGTGCCAAATCCTGAGCATAAAGTGGTTTGACTTTGTGCGAAATGTCACAATTTTGAAGAGACCTGTCCTTCCTTTAATTGATTATATTCAAAAGCAATGTTGCATGCTCTTTGGCCATATAATCAGGATCGGCAAAAACACCCCAACACACCGTGATCTCAAACTCTTCATTGATGCATGAAAGGGTGCATGCACTGACCCTACCTGGCACCACTTGCAGGGCCACGCCAGAGATTGTGGATTCTCAGGATACAGCCAGATCTGGGAACTCCCCTACATAATGCCTGATGCAATATCAACCATGGTGGTTACTCTGGCTGGCACAAGCATCTTCAGTAGACTATGCATGTTTGATGATAAAGTATTCTTAAAGGTGTTGAATTCAATCCTATGATAGGTATAATATTTATTTTAAAATCTGAATTTCTAAAAAATCTGTCATATGTGTCACAACATTTTCTACACTTAGTTATCTTAATTTTCTAAAATTGTTCTGCTCTTAAAGATATTTCAACAAGTACAAATATTATAGCACTCAAACGCTAACATTTTTCATTTCACCAATTAAGTCAATGCTTAGGAGTTTATCTACTCAAAAGATTTTCTCTTTGTTATGAAATTTGTCATAAAGGGTAGTTTGAGCGTAGAAGAATATTATAAACACACATATATTAACAATTTGAACTCTTGCAACATCACCTTGTATCACTTTGATGCATAGTCTGCAGTGCAGAGAGTTAACGGGCTTATTAGGGCTGTTAATTAATCACAGTTAACGCATGCAATTAAAAAAATAATCGCAATTAATCACAGTTTTAATTGCACTGTTAAACAACAGAATACCAACTGAAATGAAATATTGGATGTTTTTCTACATTTTCATATATATTGTATTCTGTGTTGTAATTGAAATCAAAAGTGTACAAAAACAAAACAATGTAAAATTTCAGAGCTTACAAGTCCACTCAGTCCTCCTTCTTGTTCACCCAACCGCTACGACAAACAAGTTTGTTTACATTTACAGGAGATAATGCTGCCCTCTTCTTAGAATCAGAGAAGATTAGGGTTGGAAGAGATCTCAGGAGGTCATTTACTCCAACCTCCTGCTCAAGGCAGGACCAACCACAAGTAAATCATCCCAGCCAGGGCTTTGTCAAGCCAGCCCTTTAAAACCTCTAAGGATGGAGATTCCACCACCTCCCTAGGTAACCCATTCCAGTGCTTCACCGTGCTCTAGTGAAATAGTTTTTCCTCATATCCAACCTAGACCTCCTACAACTTGAGACCATAGCTCCTTGTTCTGCCATCTGCCATCTCTGAGAACAGCCTTGCTCCATCCTTTTTGGAACCCCCTTCCCCTTTTCAGGTAGTTGAAGGCTGCTATCAAATCCCCCCAACACACTCTTTTCTTCTGCAGTCTAAATAAGCTCAGGTCCCTCAGCCACTTCTCATAAGTCATGTGCTCCAGCCCCCTAATCATTTTCGTTGCCCTCCGCTGGATGCTCTCCAGTTTGTCCACATCCTTTCTGTAGTGGAGGCCCAAAACTGGACGCAATACTCCAGATATGGCCTGACCTGTGCCAAATAGAGGGGAATAATCACTTCCCTAGATCTGCTGGCAATGCTCCTACTTTTACAGCCAGTATTGCAAGGTATTTACGTGCCAGATATGCTAAACATTCATTTGCCCCTTTGTGTTTCAGCCACCATTCCAGAGGACATGCTTCCATGCTGATGATGATCGTTAAAAAAATAATGTGTTAAGTAAATTTGTGACTGAACTCCTTGGGGGACAATTATATCCCCTGCTCTGTTTTACCCACATTCTGCCATATATTTTATGTTATAACAGTCCCAGGTGATGACCCAGCACATGTTGTTCATTTTAAGAACACTTTCACTGCAGATTTGACAAAACACAAAGAAAGTACCAATGTGAGATTTCTAAAGGTAGCTTTAGAACTCTACCAAAAGTTTAAGAATCTGAAGTTCCTTCCAAAATCCGATCGAGACAGGTGTGGAGCATGCTTTCAGAAATCTTAAAAGAGCAACACTCCGATGCGGAAACTACAGAACCCAAACCACCAAAGAACAAAATCAACCTTCTGCTGGTGGCATCTGACTCAGATAATGAAAATGGACATGCATCAGTCCACACTGCTTTGGATTGTTATTGAGTGGAACCCATCATCAGCATAGATGCATGTGCCTTGGAATGGTGGTTGAAGCATGATGGGACACATGAATCATTAGCGCATCTAGCATGTAAATATCTTGCAACACTGGCTACGACAGTGCCATAAGAACACCTGTTCTCACTTTCAGGTGACATTGTAAACAAGAACCGGGCAGCATTATCTCCTGCAAATGTAAACAAACTTGTGTGTCTGAGTGATTGGCTGTACAAAAATTAGGACTGAGTGAACTTGCAGGTTCTAAAATTTACATTGTTTATTTTTGAATGCAGTTTATTTTCTACATAATTCTACATTTGTAAGTTCAACATTCATGATAAAGAGATTGCACTACAGTACTTGTATTAGGTGAATTGCAAAATACTATTTATTTTGGGGTTTTTTACAGTGCAAATACTTGTAATCAAAAATAAATATTAAGTGAGCACTGTAGACGTTGTATTCTGTGTTGTAACTGAAATCAATATATTTGAAAATGTATAAAACATTGACTTCTGGAGCATTTCTGAAGAGGCTGCTAGATGTATTTTCCCACCATCTAAAAGAAATTCCTTTGTTTTCCCTTGGAAAATTTCTTCCTGATATTAGATTGTGATAAGTTTTTGTCCTGATAATGGTGGTGATACCTAACGGAGTGTTTCATACCAGCATAGAGAACAAAAGATGATGGGGTAATTCTGGAAAGCCATAGGCATTTATGACTCATGATGTCAACTTCATTAGCATTGGCAATTGTTTACACTGGCAACCAGGTCTGGTAGGAACAGAGACAGGAGAGCAACAGGAAAAAGTAAGTCACAAAATAGGGTGACATGCAAAAGACAGACACAGGAGAAGGTGATATATAGGGCCCATAGTGGGCTCACAGCCCTGGACAGATTTATGTTCACTTCGAAATG
The DNA here is from genome assembly GCF_009764565.3 of Dermochelys coriacea. Lineage (NCBI taxonomy): Eukaryota > Metazoa > Chordata > Testudines > Dermochelyidae > Dermochelys > Dermochelys coriacea. The sequence continues at coordinate 106,237,273 of NC_050068.2, forward strand.
TAACTTCTTTAGCATTCTTTCTGACTTGATATGTTGCTATTATGTTTTATGCCTTAAAAGTAGTAGATCATAGTGGATCTCCCCAGTATTGTTATTGAGTGCAGTGTTATTTTAATACGTTTGTTTACATAACACTCACAATGAATATTGTTTCTCCTTTCATCTCTCACTGCACACTGTTTGATGGGGTTAGATGCATCTACAATGGTGTCTGTTCTTACAATGATCTTTGAGCACTCCTGATCTCTCTCTTTCTCCTGTAATCAATGTTATCTGGTGTCTTTATGGCTTGTGTATGGCCAGCTGCAGTTTGCCTACCGTTATTTGTGCACTATTCCCTTGAAGACATATGACTAACAGGACTGGAACTGGAGGAAGTAGAGGACAATGGCCTCCTACTTTTTAACAAAAAAAAAACGTAAGTGCAGAATTCATATCCCTTACAGATTTTTTTTCCTCTGAAGAATAATAGATTTGTCTGAGGAGATGCTGCAATTACCCCTTTGGCCCACCAGGGGCTGCTGTGGCACCAGAAGAGAGGGCAGCTGGCTCATCACCACCATAGCCAGCTGCGAAGCGGGAGGGGGCACTTTGGCCTTGGCACTTCTACAAAGATTCCGGCAGCCTTGCATATGACCCTGGTTATTTTATCATAGCAGCCTTCCCCCTTCCCTATCCAGTGTTAGAAAAACCACTGATCAGCACTATCCCTCTGTGGATTTATTTTTGTTCATATTTCCGATAAACTGCAGTCTCTGTGCACCTGAAATAAATGGAGGAGATTGGTGTGGCTTTGCCATCATGATAATAGGCCAATCAGTGGTCATCAGTCCTTATTTCACACTTTCCCCTTTGACTCATTAGTCTTTACCTTCTGTACATAACTCAGTTTCCAGCCTTTTGTCCCAACTTTTAGATCCTGTTCACATTGGTGCACTCGTTTAAAAATGACACTGCCAGCCATACTCTACCAGTTGCTTTTGAATAAGTGTTATGAAGGAGAAAATGGAGGACTATGCAATGGCTCTTCCCTTTTCCATTTTCAGTGGCTTGCCTGTTTTTCGGGTGATGTGCTATATGTTCATCACAGATACTGTGTTGGCCTCCCTTATGTATACAATCCAGACAGTACCATATTTTTTGCTCAACCTGTATTGGTTGCAAATTTTGTCTTTTTTGTGTTTTCTCATATGCACATGCCACATAACTGGCAAGAGGTTTGTCCCTACTCTCTAATTTCTCTTTATATTGAGGCCCACAATCTCTGGCCCTCTCTATGCTACTGTGAGAGCCAAAGATTCTCAGTGATCTTCCCTTTCTTGCATTCATTTCAGAAACATTATTCTCAAGGTTCCCACTCATGGAAAAATTAAGTTTCAGTGTGTTGTTGGTAGATGATGGTGTAATTGTTAACCAGACAGTGAATGGAATAGCTGTCATTTCAAGATTCCATTTCTGAGGCAGCTATTTACAACACAACATAATTATGAACTACTATTAATCTAAAGCATTTCAGATGTTTGAAGCACTGTTATTTTCTTTAGGTCTAATTCAACATGCATGTCCACGAGTTAAAATCTATGGGTTATAATTTTGTTATAAAATAACCCACAAATGTATTACAATGAAAACAAGTTTTGAGTAGCTCAGCTGCAATGGTATTACAGGTACCATACAAGAAAGATTCAAGCTTCATTTTTCTTTTTTAAACATATATATGTAACATTTGTATAAAGTGAAATTTAAAATATATGTTTTTCTACATATTTAACATCTTTATAAACTATGGAATTGAAGACGTCTAATGTCTTATGGTCAACACTAGTTTGGATGTGTCAGACAATTACTTATTATGGTTTCTGTATTGATTTTAAATCAAACTCAATTACCATAAAACAACTAAAAATCTAACGTGAAAATATAAATCCTCTCCAAAACCTGACAATAACTAGATGAACCACAATAACATACGCCAATTCCACAAATATTACATGGACACAAGTAATAGCCAGCGTTTCATAAAACTGTATACATTGTGTAAATAAAAATTAAAATAAAAGTAATTCCTTCTGACAAACCTTGCCCTATGTAAAAAGAAAAGGAGTACTTGTGGCACCTTAGAGACTAACAAATTTATTTGAGCATAAGCTTTCGTGAGCTACAGCTCACTTCATCGAGCTGTAGCTCACGAAAGCTTATGCTCAAATAAATTTGTTAGTCTCTAAGGTGCCACAAGTACTCCTTTTCTTTTTGCGAATACAGACTAACACGGCTGCTACTCTGAAACTTGCCCTATGAAATTACATATGTAGTGGGTATATTCTATTTTAAGATATATTCAGCACAATGACAGTTGCATTTTCTTTTTTATATTCTCACAAGATTTTGTTCCTCTATAAAACTAAAAATGGAATCCAGATCTTAATGAACTCAACTATTTTATCCCCTCTTCTATTAAACTCCATGAAGGGCTCCAATGCCCAGATTACGAGATGGTATCGCTCCCTGCAGCCTTACAATTCCCAGTTGCTCCATTGCCCTGGGAAGGCACACACAAATGCTGATTATTTTTTCCCCTCAAAGGGAAGAGGAGAGCAAGAGAAAATATATCACCTAGTCTGAGGGGAAAATAGTGTGTATGACCGCCTCACTGGTGAATTTAGGGTTAAAGAACAGCTCTAGGTCCATAAGGCTGCCCCACCCAGCCACACCTACTGGGCATGCTCACATTGGAGGCGGGACTCAAAAGGGAGCAGCTCAGCTCAGTCTGGGTGGACAGAGAAGGGGAGCAGTCATGCACTGAAAGCTCCTGCAGAGAAGCTGCTGCTCCATTCAATCGAGACCAGGCTCCACTGCCAAGCCACCACAGACCCTTCACCCCGTGGAGGCTGGGAATGATGGATTGTAGCTAATAGAAGAAGGCCCTGCAGAGTGCTATTGGACAGAACTCAAGGGGGGAATCCAGAAACAGACCAGTGACATTGATGAATGAACTGAAGCTGGGGTTGGAAGTAGACCAGGGAACAGGCGCAAGGGTGCCCAGCCCCAGGCCACATATTTGAGCTATTATTCACAGGGTCTTCAGTTGAAACCTGGTGGAGCAGGGAGAGCCCAATTTTCCCTACCCCGGCAACCAGCTCTTGCCACTGAGCGATATGGCCCAGACCCCCGCCACTTGGCAGTGCTGTCAGATTTGGATTTTAAACTCCCATCAGATGTATGTACAGAGGGCGTGTAAAGAGGTATGTATGTGTGCTGAAAATGTTCCTAAAATACATTTTGGGGGCAGGCTCAATAAACAAGTTTGTCCTAGACAAAGAAATGTCGCTTGGTCTGTTTGCCTGTGTCTGCAGCACCAGATCCTCCCATAATAACAGATGCAAAACCTCCACTGCCATGATGATCAGTACTCCCACAACACACTTTTCAAGATCCATGGGTCTCACACATGCCTATTACAATATGTGATGTACCTAATCCAGTTCACTAAAGGCCCCAATAACAACTATGTGGGTGACATGAGACAGTCACTATGATCTTGAATGAACTCAAACAGAAAAATGATCAAATATACCAAATCACGCATGGGCAAACACTTTTCACAAAACAATGATTCCATAAATGACTTCTCAGTCCTCGTCCTCAAAGGAAACCTGCACATCACCTTCAAAAGAGGAGTCTGGTTGCTTACATTCATAACTTTGCTAGACACTCGAAATCTTGGACTCAGTAGAAACACTGAATTTATTCATCATTTCAATAATCTATACCCAACTAACCCGCCTTGGTTTCATGACTGCAGAGGTATTAACTTCATCTTGAATGGTCTCTTGCAACATGTGATAACTCCTTATGCTAAATACTTTGTTTCACATTGTATTTAGCTATGAAACTCTGAGTACCTTTCCCAGACCTGAAGAAGAGCTGTGTAAGCTCAAAAGCTTCTCTCTCTCACCAACAGAAGTTGGTCCAATGAAATATTGCCTTATCTACCTTGTGTCTATAATGCAAATTGAGCAGGGTGATGACAGAGAGTATGCACTGTTCATTTGAATCTGAGGTAAACACCAAAGATCAGGAGGATGAGGAAACAGTATGGCAGCCCCTCACTGGAGCACAAACAGCAGTGGAGAAAAACTATGTGGGTTGGACAGCTGAAAAATAAACTGTAGGTGAGAAAACTGCTTTAGACAAAGCTTGAAACTGAAGGTTCATGTAGGCTCTTGGAAATGTGTTACTCTATTCTTTTATTTGTAACCATTTTGTATTTCTATTATCTCTGCTCAGTATAACTTAAATCTTTGGTCTTATGAATAAATTCATTTTTGTTTTGTTATCAATTCATCTCAGCACTGTTCTGTTAAAGTGAAGTGTGCATCCTCTGATGATCCAACAGACTGGTGTGCATACTGTCTCTTTTGGAGACAGTGTAGTTGGTAATTTATGTAAGTGTCCCGTGACAGGGGCTAGATCTGCAGAGGAATGTTCTGCCAGAGGGTTTGGGACCTGGGGGCACTCAGAGTTACTTGCAAGGCAAGGAAAGGAGTAGCAGAGTCCTGAGGAGTTTGTTGGGTTGGCTCACTGACTGGAGTGTCAGGGAGCTGACACACAGTTTAGCAGCAGAAAATCTCTCTCTCACTGAGTCAGAGGGTTGAAAAGGTAACATACAGTTATAGACACCCCAACAGAGCATCACAAGTACTTAATGAGACCATCTTCGAATTGTTAGCAATTATCTTCAAGAAATCATGGAGAATGGGTAAGGTCCCAGAGGACAGAGAAGCGAAAACACAGTAAGTGTCTTTAAATGGGTGGTGGTGGGAAAGGATCTGGGGAATTATAGACCTATTAGCCTAACTTCGGTAACTGGAAAGATACTGGAAACAATTATTAAACAATTTGTAATCACCTAGAGAATAATAAGGTTTTAATTGATAGCAATGTGGATCTGTCAAGAACAAATCATGCCACACCAATTTATCTTCCTTCTTTGATAGGGATACTAGCCTAGTCGATGGCAGAAAAACTGTACATGTCATATATCTTGATTTTGCATGCATTTGAACACAGTCACACATGACATTCCCATAAACAAACTAGACAAAATGTGTTCTAAATGAAATTACTATAAATTGGGCAGAAAACTGGTTGAAAAACCTACTTAAAGATGCATCTGAAGAAGTGTTTTTTAACCCACGAAAGCTTATGCACAAATAAATTTGTTAGTCTTTAAGATGCCACCACATTCCTTGTTGTTTCTACTTAAAGAGTAGTTATCAGTGGTTTACTGTCAAATTGGGGTGGGGAGGCATCTCTAGTTGGGTCTCAAAGGGGTCTACCCTGGGTCTGGTACTATTCATTAATTTTATAATGACTTGGTAATGGAGTGGAGAGTATGCTTATAAAGATTGTGGATGACAACAAGCTAGGAGGGGTTCCTAGCACTTCGGAAGACATAATTCAAATTAACCCTGACAAACTGGAGAATTGGTCTGAAATCAACAAGATGAAATTCAGTAAAGATAAGTGCAAAGTACTACACTTAGGAAGAAAAAAGTCAAATGCACAACTACAACATAGGGAATTACTGGTTAGGCTATAGTACTGATGAAAAGGATTTGGAGGTTATAATGAATCACAACTTGAGCATGAGTCAACAATGTGATATAGTTGCAAAAAAAAAAGCTAATATCACTCTGGGTGTATTAACAGGAGTATTGCATGTAAGATACAGGAGGTAACTGTCCTACTCTACTTGGCACTGGTGAGGCCTCAGCTGGGGTACTGTGTCCATTTCGGTGCACCACACTTTAGGAAGGATGTGGACAAATTGGAAGGAGTCTAAAGGAGAGCAACAAAGAGGATAAAAGGTTTGGAAAACCTGACCTATGAGGAAAGGTTAAAAAACTGGGCATGTCTATTCTTTAGAAGAGAAGAGAAGAGAAGAGAAGAGAAGAGAAGAGAAGAGAAGAGAAGAGAAGACTGAGTTGGAACCTGATAAATCTCCAAATGTGCTAAGGGCTGTGCGATGTGGTTTACAGACCCCACACTAACGCTAAGGGAGCTGTGGAGTAGTATCAGGCCAATAATCTCCCCATCCCCAGCAGCTGCAGATCATGTTCCATATGGAGGGCATCTGGGACAGACAGATCTACCGGGGAAGAGTATGGAATGTGAGTAAGACCCAAGGGTCTGTCCCCTCTGTTTTCCCCCACACTTCTCCTTTACAAGGGGGAGCAAATGGACACTGGAAAATAAGCAGGGAAGATGCAACTGACTGAATTATTATTATTGGGGGAGCAATCCATTGCTAAGAAGGAAGCAGAGTGCCATGATCATGCCCCAAACTGAAGAGAGAACAGAGGCAGGTAGAAAGTGGCACAGGGGATGCAGGTATGTTGTACCAGCTAGAGAGGACTGAGACTTTCCTCACCCCTTCCTCCTTGGGCCAGGACCCAGTGGAGAGGAGGGGCCTAGGTTCCCTTACTTTTTTCCCTCCTGCTTCCTCTTCCTCTACCCAGCTGAGGGAATCTGGGGGAGCACCAGGGGATGGTGGATTAATTTGATTGCCAGACCTTCAGATTGCTTGGCAAGGCCATCCCCAGGCTCTGTTGAGCCACAGCCTGCCCATTAGGCCTGATGGCCCCAAGTGAATCCCATTAGAGCCTGTTATAAAGAAGGTGGTGATCAACTGTTCTCCATACCTACTGAAGATAGGACAAGTAGCAATGGGCTTAATCTGCAGCAAGGGAGATTTAGGTTAAATATTAGGAAAAACTTTCTAACTATCATAGATTCATAGATACTAAGGTCAGAAGTGACCATTCTGATCATCTAGTCTGACCTCCTGCATGGCGCAGGCCACAGAATCTCACCCACCCACTCATACAAAAAACCTCACCTATGTCTGAGCTATTGAAGTCCTCAAATTGTGGTTTAAAGACTTCAAGGAGCAGAGAAGCCTCCCTCAAGTGACCCGTGACCCGTGCTACAGACGAAGGCGAAAAACCTCCAGGGCCTCTCCAATCTGCCCTGGAGGAAAATTCCTTCCCAACCCCAAATATGGCGATCAGCTAAACCCTGAGCATATGGGCAAGATTCACCAGCCAGATACTACAGAAAATTCTTTCCTGGGTAACTCAGATCCCATCCATCTAATATCCCATCTCAGGGGATTAGTCCTATCTACCCTGAATATTTAAAGATCAATTACTTACCAAAATCACATTATCCCGTCATACCATCTCCTCCATAAACTTATCAAGTAGAATCTTAAAACCAGATAAATCTTTTGCCCCCACTGCTTCCCTTGGAAGGCTATTCCAAAACTTCAATCCTCTAATGGTTAGAAACCTTCGTCTAATTTCAAGTCTAAACTTCCTGGTGGCCAGTTTATACCCATTTGTTCTTGTGTCCACATTGGTGCTGAGCTGAAATAATTCCTCTCCCTCTCCTGTATTTATCCCTCTGATATATTTATAAAGAGCAATCATCTCTTCCCTCAGCCTTCTTTTAGTTAGGCTAAACAAGCCAAGCTCCTTAAGTCTCCTTTCATAAGACAAGTTTTCCATTCCTCGGATCATCCTAGTAGCCCTTCTCTGTATCTGCTCCAGTTTGAATTCATCCTTTTTAAACATGGGAGACCAGAACTGCAAACAGTATTCTAGGTGAGGTCTCACCAGTGCCTTGTATACTGGTACTAAAACCTCCTTATCCCTACTGGAAATGCCTCTCCTGATGCATCCCAAAACCGCATTAGCTTTTTTCACAGCCATATCACATTGGCAGCTCATAGTCATCCTATGATCAACCAATACTCCAAGGTCCTTCTCCTCTTCCGTTACTTCTAATTGATGCGTCCCCAACTTATAACTAAAATTCTTGTTATTAATCCCTAAATGCATAACCTTACACTTCTCACTATTAAATTTCATCCTATTACTATTACTCCAGTTTACAAGGTCATCTAGATCCTCCTGTATAATATCCCAATCCTTCTCTGAATTGGCAATACCTCCCAGCTTTGTATCATCTGCAAACTTTATTAGCACACTCCCACTTTTTGTGCCAAGCTCAGTAATAAAAAGATTAAATAAGATTGGTCCCAAACCGATCCCTGAGGAACTCCACTGGTAACCTCCCTCCAACCTGACAGTTTGCCTTTCAGTAGGACCTATTGCAGTCTCCCCTTTAACCAATTCCTTATCCACCTTTTGATGTTCATATTGATCCCCATCTTCTCCAATTTAACTAATAATTCCCCATGTAGCACGGTATCAAATGCCTTACTGAAATCTAGATAAATTAGATCCACTGCATTTCCTTTATCTAAAAAATCTGTTACTTTTTCAAAAAAGGAGATTAGGTTGGTTTGGCACGATCTATCTTTTGTAAAACCATGTTGTATTTTGTCCCATTTACCATTGACTTCAATGTCCTTAACTAATTTCTCCTTCAAAATTTTTTCCAGGACCTTGCATACTACAGATGTCAAACTAACTGGCCTGTAGTTACCCGGATCATTGTTTTTTCCTTTCTTAAAAATAGGAACTATATTAGCAATTCTCCAATCATTCGGTACTATTCTTGAGTTTACAGATTCATTAAAAATTCTTGCTAATGGGCTTGCAATTTCAGGTGCCAATTCCTTTAATATTCTTGGATGAAGATTATCTGGGCCCCCCGATTTAGTCCCATTAAGCTCTTTCAGTTTCGCTTCTACCTCTGATATGGTAATATCTACCTCCATATTCTCATTCCCATTTGTCATGCTACCATTATCCCTAAGATCCTCTTTAGCCTTATTAAAGACTGAGGCAAAGTATTTGTTTAGATATTGGGCCATGCCTAGATTATCTTTAACCTCCACTCCATCCTCAGTGTTTAGCGGCCCCACTTCTTCTTTCTTAGTTTTCTTCTTATTTATATGGCTATAGAACCTTTTACTATTGGTTTTAATTCCCTCTGCAAGGTCCAACTCTACTTGACTTTTAGCCTATCTCACTTTATCCCTACATGTTCTGACCTCAATTAGGTAGCTTTCCTTGCTGATCCCTCCCATCTTCCACTCCCTGTATGCTTTCTGCTTCTTCTTAATCACCTCTCTAAGATGCTTGCTCATCCAGCTTGGTCTACAACTCCTTCCTCTGAATTTTTTCCCCTTTCTTGGGATACAGGCTTCCGATAGCTTCTGCAGCTTTGATTTAAAGTAATCCCAGGCCTCCTCTACTTTTAGATCCATAAGTTCTTCAGTCCAATCCACTTCCCTAATTAATTTCTTTAATTTTTGAAAGTCAGCCCTTTTGAAGTCAGAAACTCTAGTTGCAGATTTATTTTTGTTAATCCTTCCGTTCAGTTTGAACTGAATTAGCTCATGATCACTTGAGCCAAGATTATCCCCTACAACCATTTCTTCTATGAGGTCCTCGCTACTCACCAAAATTAAATCTAAAATGGCATCCCCTCTAGTCGGTTCAGCAACTACTTGATGAAGGAATCCATCAGCTATCGCATCTAGGAAAATCTGAGCCCTATTATTATTTCTAGCACTGGTCCTCCAGTCTATATCTGGGAAGTTAAAGTCTCCCCTGATCACGCAGTTTCCATTAGTATTTACTTGATTAAAAACATTAAAAAGGGCTCTATCCATATCCAAATTAGATCCCAGAGGTCTATAGCACACCCCAGGCACTATCGTAGGAGAGATGAAACTAGTTATCTTCCCCAATGTAATTTTTGCCCAGACGGACTCTGTCTTATCCATTGCATCGCTTCTTATTTCTTTACATTCTACCTCATCATTGATATACAATGCTACTCCACCACCTTTACCTTTTTTTCTGTCTTTCCTAAACAGCACATACCCTTCAATACCTGTAGTCCAGTCATGACTACTATTCCACCATGTTTCTGTTATCCCTATAATATCTGGTTTCACTTCCTGCACCAGTAGTTCTAGTTCCTCCATTTTGTTACCTAGGCTCCTTGCATTGGTGTACAAACATCTTAATTTTTACTGTTTGGCCTCGCTCACATTTTGTACCCTATTAGGCACAGTCATTCTACAGCCAGTATAACCTATTAGAATAGTATCCACACCACCCTCGCTCCTTATATACATTCTCCTATCCAGGATATCAGGATATTTAAGTACTGGAATAGGATTTCAAGAGAGGTTGTGGAATTTCTGTCTTTGGAGATTTTTAAGAACAGATTAGACAAACACCTGTCAGGGATTGTCTAGGTACCCTTGGTCCTGCCTCAGCATGCTGTGGGAGGGGACTGAACTAGATGACCTTCAGGTCCCTTCCAGTCCTACATTTCTATGATTCTATAAGAACATTCAAGTTAAAACTATAAACAAAACATTAGAAACCCAGATTACAGACTAAACTGCCAAGAAACCAAAACCTTTGAAAATGGAATTTCACAATTAAGGTGCCCATATCACCTTAACTCTGTCCCCATTACAGTGCCCTGAGAAAAATCAGACAACTTTATCCATCATAATAGTTAATTGTATATTGCTTGAAACACTTTACAGCCTCAAATCTGAACCCTGAACCTTAACCCAAACCTAATCTGCATCTAGATACTAGATAGCCATCTCTAAATAGAGATTTTATTTTGCATTTGTTTAATCTTGTAAATATGCCTCTTCTTTAAAACATTACCAAAATTAAATCACATGGTACTAATCACTCCAAGCTTATTAGTTTGGGTCTTTTTTTAAGAGTACATCAGGTAAGTGTAGGCACCCTTTCTTAGAGGGGGATAGAGCATCACTCCAAGCAAGCAGGGGGTTACATAAGTGTATGCATACATCAGGTACATGCACACACATAGTTAGTGCACACTTCATAATAGAGAGTTGATGGTCATCCACAATGCCAATATAGTACACCAAGCTAATTCATATGTACAGCTTCCCACATCAAATAGCAGGTATAAACATGTCCACACAGCTTATTGTTTTGTTTTTGTGGGAGCGGGCAGCGGGGGTGTTATCAGTTATTTTTATTGCAGTAGCTTCTACGAGCCCCAGTCATGGACCAGGACCCCGCTGTCCTAGGTGCTGCACAAACACAGAACAAAAAAGACAGTCCCTGCTGTAGACTGGGTAGATTTAGGTTAAATATTAGGAAAAATCAATTTAGAATCTTTTGTTGTAAGTTCTAAAACAAAAAGACTTCTAAGACTAAAAGATCCAGAAATAATCACGTGTCATGGATACAAAGCTTATGGTGAGTTCAAAAATTTGTCTTTTTAACTTTTTTCCCCATGCTGCTCTTAATTTTTAAGCTCTAACCAAACTTACAAGCTATGCAAAAAAACTCAACAAATGGCTTTTGCAAGTTTCTCCATAAGGATTTAGGGAAGGATTGAATTTCTCACTGACAAAACCAACAATTAGCCTTGCAGGAAATATGTAAATCATATATAGATGTTCACTTGGTAGCCTGTGTAGAATAGTATTTGCAACAGATCAGTCTCGCTATAGTGGAACATTAAAGAGCTAATACATTGCTCTATTTTGAACCTTCCCTTGCCTTCTCCAGTAATGTGATCAACTTCATTATCTCTTTTAAATATTGAGAGAACTGAAAATGAACTCCTTGAAAAACAAAGAACTGAGGAAAAAAAGGAGAAGGCTAAAAACAAAATCCTAAAAATAGTATGATGTAAAAATAGTGCAGCAGCAGTGTGGTATGTGGATGTTCAAAACCTGGATTTGTTTTACGGTTAATAAAAATAAAATAATATAAAACTTGACAAATGTAGTCTTCAACCTCACACCAGACACAGCATTAAAAAAACCTGACATAGTATCCGGGTGAAAGCCTGAGAGGTGGCAGGCCTAATTTAGGAAGTAAGTTGGCTAGGTGATAAAACATATCTGAAAGAGATTAATCTATGTGAACCGCTCTGCTCCGCTGAATATGCCCTTAAACATTTTAAAGGGATAACTCCATCTTCTATCATCAAAAATTTCACTGCCTGGTATCATCAAGAGATTTGGGTTGTTTTATTTAAATCATGAAATAACGTGCTTGCTGGATTTAAGGACATAATGAGCTTTGTTGGGAGGGAAATGACAATTTAAGGACATCCTGGAAGTGCTGTTTTGCTTTATGATGCATCTTATTCATATATAATCTAATTAAAGTGGTTACTACAAATGTAGATATCTACATGCAGTGTGCAAAACTATATTAAATAATGTATTAGTATTTCTATAACATATGCACGTTTTTATAAATTGAGGAAGTCAATCTCCCTTCCTTGTCATGTTTAGCAATACATGCTCCCACTGTATATATTTCTACATACAACTTCTAAACTATTTATAGAAAAATGTACTTCATAAAAGCACCCGCTTCACAGGAGATGTATTAATAGCCTCCTCACTGATATAGGTCCTGATTATGAACAGATCATGGGCTATCTTATGTGCCAGCACGAGAGTAAGAAGGTGTAACGTACTCTTTCCTTTCATCCGGGAGCCCCATACCACCACTTCCTGCATATGCAGAGGAAAGCAGGCTCTGCAGATCCACTGTATACCCATATCATGCAGATATGCAGGAGAGGGTGGGAAGTTAGTGGAGCCTTGACCCCACCTCCCCAGTGTGCTTGGAAGTGTAGTTATGATGGCAGGGAGCACATGCTGTGACAGATAATAACCTGTGGCAGGTTTCAGAGTAGCAGCCGTGTTAGTCTGTATTCGCAAAAAGAAAAGGAGTACTTGTGGCACCTTAGAGACTAACAAATTTATTAGAGCATAAGCTTTCGTGAGCTACAGCTCACTTAATTTGTTAGTCTCTAAGGTGCCACAAGTACTCCTTTTCTTTTTGCAACCTGTGGCAGTTTACTCTATCCCTGAAGCAGCTGGAAGACCAGGATTCTGGCTCCCCCCAGGGCTGCTCCAGAGGCAATGCAATTCTTCCTTGCAACGGGCTAGATCACAAACTAATCCTGTTGGCTAAGTCCAACATTTTGTGTTGTAGATCTGTGTTTCTCAACCTTTTTGTGCTGGTGACCTACTCTGAACTAAAAAAAAATTGTGACCCCCCCCCTGCCCCCGTCCACTAAGGCACAAAAAAATGGAGATCCCCTACTTTAAATATCATTAAGTAAATTATGAATAATACTTAGGGCTGGCCTTAGGGGGTGGCAAGTAGAGCAATTGCCCGGGGCTCCACACCACAAAGGGCTCACAAAGCTAAGTTAAATGTGTCAGCCCCAGGAAGCAGGGTTGAAGCCTGAGCCCCGCCACCCAGGGCCAGGGCTGAAGTTAGAATGTACAAGAATGTAACTTCGTTTCACAGGGCGCCCTGTGTCATGGGGCCCTGGGCAATTGCCTTTCTTGCCACCCCCCTAATGCCGGCCATGCATGTGCAACCTCACTAAACCCATCCCACGACCCCCACAGGTTGAGAAATACCGCTGTAGATGGTTCTGTCAATTCTTATGGAAGTTTTGAAGTCACCGTACGTTTCCCTCTTTGGGTATGTCTGCACTGCACACTCCTTACAGTGGTGTGTGTGAGCACATACACTAAACACCCGCTAAGCACGGGTAGAAAGAGCATGGTAGGTGGTAACGGACTGCTGAGGTGAGTAGAGTAAATACGCACTTGAACCCTATGTATGCTTACCCTACACAGCCTTCTACATGCCCAACCAGTGCCTCCCATATGTACACTATTTTTAACAGTGTAGAGTCCCTCCGTTGGAGTCTTTCCTTGTTGCAGGGAAAGGCTCTGGCAAGGGGGAGGTAGCAGGGAAAGATTCTGGCAGCTCCCCAATGCAGGAGCCTTTCCCCATTGCCTTCCCCCACCAGAGCCTTTTACTGCGACATATAGCTATGCATCGCAATATGGATACAGATTGCTTTCCACTGTGGCATGTAGCTAAACGTACCCTACATGCCATCACCAGTGGTGTGCAGTGTAGACATAGCCCATGAGCATGTACCCCTTGCGGAGACAGAAGGCAGCTTATCTTTAAACAGTTTACCTTTTTATAATAGTACCCTCCAAGCACTATAGTGGCAAAGTGAAATAAAACTTCTAGCTAGCTACGAATTTCATCAGCTTTACTAAGAGTTGCTTAACCCTAATGACATCTGGGCATTTACTTCTAGAGATTTCTTTGTTGCAGTTGGTATGTGTGTGTGTGTGTTATTTATTATCATTATTAACATGCTTCTGGCATACTTCAAAAGCCATGTAAATTTTGCATATCCTCCTACAAAAGATATTAAAATGATGCAGACCCACAGCATGACTACAGTAGCAGGTTAGTTTTGTTCCACAAGTCTAATAGTTATTCAAATGAAAATGAAATCATGGGCAGCATTTTTGATTGTGTCTAATGGGTCCTAGAAAATGTCTTTTGATGGACAATTCCAAATTTCCACTGGGGCTAATTCACAAAAATGTGTTCCTTGCTCAAGGAGAATTTTTTTATCATGACAGTCAGAAACAGGATCATCTCACCTTGGGTCCAAATTACAGATAGTTGTGTAAATATCAGTATTTCACATGTGAATACTTGTGAAGCACTATAATCGTGGTGAAAAACCTAGGTGTGGTGGTCAGTACATAAAAAAGGATCAGCACTGGAGATGCCAGAGGCCCAGAATAAAACTTTGTTGAGTGGGAGCAACTGTAGGAATCTTTCAAATATGAGAGGCCACAAACTCTTCCAGGATGGGAACAGCTAAGGAGGGTCCAACATTTTCACGTTCAACTTCTACATTTACTTTTCATATAATTACTACAGATGGGTGAAAAATGTATAAAAAACAAAATTTTCAGTGGAATTCAGATTGATGGAGAGGATTCATTTGTAGTATAATTAAGTAAGAACAGGACTGTGATGCTTTGTTAAAACAATAATCTGGTTCCCAAGTTGGTAATATGAGATTGAAGGTTGAAACATTAATGTTGAGAAGGAAAATTCCCTGCTTCCTGATTGGATGCATAATAGAAATGACAATAAACATCATGAGCTTATTTAAAAGTTTTAGCCAGAATATAGTAACATGCACCCTTTGCAGCAAGTAACCGTAGGTTAGTCAGAATAGTTCTTTGTGAGCCATCTATGGTAATGAGATATTAGTTCTTTTTCCTTGCCCAGACTGCCTGATGTGATTTAGAGCCTGATTGGAATCAAGCCGGCAACCTGGGGCTCAAAGGCTCTATGTCCCATTACCAGTCCCCTGAGCCACGAAGTCCCCCTGTTTTATGTGTTGATTTTCATTAAAATCACTCTGCCACTATTTGTTTATATAAGATTCCCTGAGGAAGCTCTAGCTGGCAGTTTATAATGCAGATGCTGTTTGTTTGGTCGAAAAGCCAATGGCCTTGTGAAAATTCCAAGTGTTTAAGAATATTAGTTCCTAAAAGGCAAGGGTAATAAGCTTTCTAAAGAGTATTTTCAACCACTAAAACTTCGTAGTTGTATTTTTTTTAACAACTGGTTGCCTTGACCTTACTATAGTCTTTGTCCTGTGTAACATACTTGACCCTGAATCCTTTCCTTTTCTATTACTTTTGATCAAGAACCTCAGTGCTGCAGCTTGTACATTAAATGCTGTGCTCTGGAGTCATCTTAGTATTTTAGAGTAGATTGAAAGAGACAGGGCACCACTGCAGGTCAGATGTGATGGGAGATCTGAGTGTCATCATAAGCCGATTTCTTAGTAACTCACAGCAAAGAATCACACAGGCAGCCAGCTCTTGCAGCTTCTCAGCAGACTGAAGACTGATTCAAGGGGGGAATGGTAGCCTGTCCAGACCCACACAAAGCCCTGGCCAGTCCAATATTATATCAGACTGCCTGCCTGGCTAAACTATGCTAATTAGACTCTCCCCGCCCGGGAGATCAGGAGGCAGCTGGATCTTCTTGACTAAACTGGCATCTCTCTTGGCCTCTGACACACCAAGCGTTGTTGTTAGTTCTTGCTGTTAGCCACATCATTCCCTTGGTAATTTCCAGTTGCAAGAGAAGGTGAATTCTTCTGAACCTGAGCCCCCATGATGGTTAGTAGACTCATTTCAGAGGACTCAGCCTATATTATCAAATGTGTTATCTATAAAAACAGTTTGCAATTGAAAAACATCTCAGTCCTGTTTCCTCTTAATTATACTACAAATGAGTCCTCTCCATCAATTTGAATTCATGCTTTCAGTCCAATTATTTCCTGATAATAAGATTGCCCTGTGAATTACACCCTGTGTTGACATTATGCATTTTATACTCCTGCCTTCTCCTCACTTTAAAACAGTTGATAATTAGTTACTCCACAAAAAGGAGGAAAACACTGTTCTAGAAGTGATCACCAAAAAGTGAAATCTTCCTGCTGTAACTCTGTTGTGAGATTGCATGACCATTCAGAGGTCAATGAGGTCTACAATACGGTCTGTTAGTAAATTGATTGTGGGATGATTATACTTTTGTGTGACATCATTTAAAGCCAGTTTGATGTTAGGACGGGGAATCAGTTCAGATAAAATGAGAGCTAGGCTAAACCTCTGAACAAAACAAACTGAATTAACAAATTTTAACAGACACACATGCAAAAGCAAATCACTCAACTCTGCATTCTCTGGTTCACTTCCAGACCAAAAGTGGAAATATCAAAATGCTGTAGAGAAAAGCTATTTTTACTGTATTTCCAATGTCATGAGCGAAACTTATCAAGCACTAAAGCTCTAAACTTTTGGACGTTTGCCCATCACTTGTAGAGAGTCTTCCACTGCATTGATGTCTACTTTTACATAGATACACCAAAGGGAGGAAAGAGGTTGCTTAAGTCAGTGTTCCATCTAGAATAAATTCTCAACTGTGCTACAACTTCCTGTGTGACCTTGAGTAAGTCAGACCATTCCTTTCCACTTAATCTCTATCTATAAAATGAGGATAATGGTAATTCCTTACCTCAAAACAATGTTCTGAGGAGAAACTCATTAATGGTTGTGAGGCATTCTTATGATGAGATGATGGGGGCCATATAAACAGATAGAATTGGGATACAGACCAGGGAAGAGTATAAAAATATTGCTCGGGCATGTAGGAAAGATATCAGGAGGGCCAAATCGCACCTGGAGCTGCAGCTAGCAAGAGATGTCAAGAGTAACAAGAAGGGTTTCTTCAGGTATGTTGGCAACAAGAAGAAAGCCAAGGAAAGTGTGGGCCCCTTACTGAATGAGGGAGGCAAGCTAGTGACAGAGGATGTGGAAAAAGCTAATGTACTCAATGCTTTTTTTGCCTCTGTTTTCACTAACAAGGTCAGCTCCCAGACTGCTGTGCTGGGCAACACAAAATGGGGAAGAGATGGCCAGCCCTCTGTAGAGATAGAGGTGGTTAGGGACTATTTAGAAAAGCTGGACGTGCACAAGTCCATGGGGCCGGACGAATTGCATCCGAGAGTGCTGAAGGAATTGGCGGCTGTGATTGCAGAGCCCTTGGCCATTATCTTTGAAAACTCGTGGCGAACGGGGGAAGTCCCGGATGACTGGAAAAAGGCTAATGTAGTGCCCATCTTTAAAAAAGGGAAGAAGGAGGATCCTGGGAACTACAGGCCGGTCAGCCTCACCTCAGTCCCTGGAAAAATCATGGAGCAGGTCCTCAAAGAATCAATCCTGAAGCACTTAGAGGAGAGGAAAGTGATCAGGAACAGTCAGCATGGATTCACCAAGGGAAGGTCATGCCTGACTAATCTAATCGCCTTTTATGATGAGATTACTGGTTCTGTGGATGAAGGGAAAGCAGTGGATGTATTGTTTCTTGACTTTAGCAAAGCTTTTGACACGGTCTCCCACAGCATTCTTGTCAGCAAGTTAAGGAAGTATGGGCTGGATGAATGCACTATAAGGTGGGTAGAAAGCTGGCTAGATTGTCGGGCTCAACGGGTAGTGATCAATGGCTCCATGTCTAGTTGGCAGCCGGTGTCAAGTGGAGTGCCCCAGGGGTCGGTCCTGGGGCCCGTTTTGTTCAATATCTTCATAAATGATCTGGAGGATGGTGTGGATTGCACTCTCAGCAAATTTGCGGATGATACTAAACTGGGAGGAGTGGTAGATACGCTGGAGGGGAGGGATAGGATACAGAAGGACCTAGACAAATTGGAGGATTGGGCCAAAAGAAATCTAATGAGGTTCAATAAGGATAAGTGCAGGGTCCTGCACTTAGGATGGAAGAATCCAATGCACCGCTACAGACTAGGGACCGAATGGCTCGGCAGCAGTTCTGCGGAAAAGGACCTAGGGGTGACAGTGGACGAGAAGCTGGATATGAGTCAGCAGTGTGCCCTTGTTGCCAAGAAGGCCAATGGCATTTTGGGATGTATAAGTAGGGGCATAGCAAGCAGATCGAGGGACGTGATCGTTCCCCTCTATTCGACACTGGTGAGGCCTCATCTGGAGTACTGTGTCCAGTTTTGGGCCCCACACTACAGGAAGGATGTGGATAATTTGGAAAGAGTACAACGAAGGGCAACGAAAATGATTAGGGGTCTAGAGCACATGACTTATGAGGAGAGGCTGAGGGAGCTGGGATTGTTTAGTCTGCAGAAGAGAAGAATGAGGGGGGATTTGATAGCTGCTTTCAACTACCTGAAAGGGGGTTTCAAAGAGGATGGCTCTAGACTGTTCTCAATGGTAGCAGATGACAGAACGAGGAGTAATGGTCTCAAGTTGCAATGGGGGAGGTTTAGATTGGATATTAGGAAAAACTTTTTCACTAAGAGGGTGGTGAAACACTGGAATGCGTTACCTAGGGAGGTGGTAGAATCTCCTTCCTTAGAGGTTTTTAAGGTCAGGCTTGACAAAGCCCTGGCTGGGATGATTTAACTGGGACTTGGTCCTGCTTTGAGCAGGGGGTTGGACTAGATGACCTTCTGGGGTCCCTTCCAACCCTGATATTCTATGATTCTATGATTCTATGATACAGATTGTGAAGAGTATTCTTCTCTTGCACAAGAGGCAGCTACAATCTTGGTTCCTGAACTCTTGGCACTCCTAGGCTATGTCTACATTACGTGCATGCAGGCACGAGCTAGCCAAGCTCATCTCCAAGAGTCCATGTGGAAGAGCAATGAGCATGCCATATCCTGCATCCACACACAATACATATTTAGTGCTAGGATTTCGAGGGCAGGGAGGGAGGCAAATCTCATGGTTCTTATTACCTCATCGTCATGTACAGCTGCTCTAGACATTTGGTTTTGGTGTATTTTAGGAGAACTTGTCTGCCCTTCTCGGATCCCTGTGCAGAAGTGTTTTTAGCCTGCCACATTAAGCTGAGCTACTTTCAGTTCTGCATGCTCCTCACTTCTGCTAACTGCCCTGCTCCTGGGGCAGCACAGAAACACACTCACACCTATGCAGTGTGGATTATAAGATTACAATCTGGCCCAATATTTTTTGAAGAAAAAGAACATTATGATAAATCTTTGCGGCTGACCAGTGGTACCACAATATACAGAGAGTTGTCATTATTAACCTTATTTGTGTATTGCCTGATATGCATGAGTTGTAAATACTCAGTTGAATGGTTTTGGTTCCTTTTACAGTTTTAAACATGTCCTTTCCTCTCTTTATTACAAATACATGCCTTAACAGTGTTCCCCATCTCTGGGGAATTTACACTGCTCTAATGTATTCCTTGTGGCTTGTATACTGTGACTATCAATTTTCACAAGTGTGTCATAGGTCAGCAGCAGTCCTAAAGAAGTACAGGGAAGAGCATATGTCATCAAAGGAAGGGAAAAAAAGAACGGTTAGTGACAAACAACTCCCCCCCCCACATACTTCTTTGTGGCAACATATGCTCTGGATTGCTGTAAAATTAATTGTTCAATATTTTAAATGCTCAGTTTCAAGTTTTTAATTGATCTTAAATTAGATTGCAGCAAGTACATAGAGCCTTTAAGACAAATCTCTAAAATTATGTCAGTATAGTCTCAGATATGCTGCTGCTGGCAGTCTTAATTTTACAAGGATGTCCCAATTGTCAGATCCTTTATTCATATTTTCTAAGCATCACTGGAGAAGAGCATCTACAGTTCTTTCTTGCTCATCACTTTCAGTGGATTCAAGGAAAAAAATCAAAGAAAATTGATGCACAAAAGAAACAAACAGCTGAGAATAAATCAATGATGCATAATTCTAAAGGAACTCCTAATTCACCACATATGCATGGACTCTCTAAATGTACTAAATAAAGCCCGGATTCAGGAAGATATTGATGCTTGAGCATAAAACTTTAGGCATGTGAGTAGTCCCACAAGGAAGCATTGTACAATGTCTAGCACAATCTCTGACTAATGTCTCTAGGTGCAGCTGCAATGTAGACAATAAAATAAAATAATAAATATAAACTAATAGAAGTGATACAATGACCAAGGGCTGATCTACTCTCCAAACAACGCAGTAGCGCAGCTGCACTGCTGTAGTGCTTCAGTGAAGGCACTACTATGCTGACAGGAGAGCTTCTCCTATCAGGGTATTTAATCCACCTCTGTAAGAGGCAGTATCTACGTCAAGGATAGAAGCCCTCCCTTCAACATAGTGCTGTCTACACCGGGGCTTAGGCCAGTATAATGGCATCGCTCAGGGATGTGGATTTGTCACACCCCTTAGTGACGTAGTTATGCCAGTGTACATTTATAGTGTAGATCTGGCCTGAGATGCAAAAGAAAAGGCTATAGAAAAAAGTTGCAGAGCCCCGCAATGCTCAATTAGTACTATTATTATTTATTGTCAACCCCTGACTAAAGCCAGATCTCCAGTACAAACTTACATCAGCGAAACATTCACGTCCCTGAGTGATTGGTTATGCTGACCTATCCCCTGGCGTAAACTGCGCTATGTCAGCGGGAGGGCTTCTCCCATTGACATAGCTACTGCCTCTCATGGAGGTGGATTAACTACACCAACAGGAGAAGCTCTCCCATTGGCATAGTAGCATCTTCACTGAAATGCTACAGCAGCACTGCACATAGCATTTTTCCTTGAAAAAGAAAGATGTTCTCTCTCTAAAGTTCACCTCATCTACTGGCATACTGTCAGGGAAGGGCTCTTTCATAATGGCAGAATAATAAAGTTTTTGTATGCAGCTTGTTTGCAGTTTAGCAATAGTAAAATCTACCAACTACATCATTATATATATTTATATGTAAAACTAGGGCTGAGCAAAAATATGGTACTTCTATCTGTAAAGCCTAGGGAAAATCCTCTGTAGGTTCCTGACCAGGACTTTAGAATTACCAACACAACTATTCCCGGTTGTAAATTTGGCCCCGTGTATAGTGACACGACTTCAGAGTTTCAGTAAGGGATGGCAGAAGATTGTGTCACTTGGTGTTCCATTAACATGAAACACTATACTAGCAAAATAACAAATATATATCCACTTTTTTCAGTCAAACATTCTAAATTTGCCTCAAATATAGCACTATTTTTCACAAAAACTGAAAGATGATTTTTTTTTGTTGGCATGCAACTGGGAAAAGTGTATTTGTTTACCAGCAAAGGAGCATTTTTTTGAACTTGCAAGTAAAAAGTATAACTCATTTGGAACTTCATAAATTGGGACATATGCTGCAATTTCATTATCATCGGAGAGGAAGAAAATAAGTCTATTTTCCAGTGGCAGTCTATGACATCAGTTTATTTCCCAACTAAGACACGTACTCATGTGAAAAAACGTTGTTTTCTCCTGCATATCAGTGGAATAAAATTATTTATTTCCACAAAAAGCTAAGTCAGCAACACACCACTGATATGACTTCATTATGATGACAGAAGGCAAGAAAAACAGATCTTTGATGACTTCACTTTTAAAAAATACAAAATGAAAGAAAGAATCACAAGAAATCATAACTTTATTTCAGCTCTAAAACATTCAGCTCATAAACACAAGCATTTGCTCATTGGTACAGAGATTTGGTTAGTTTTGAATTTTTAGATAATTTTCCATTTCAGAATTTTGTAGAAATCAGCTCCAATCTTATTCATAGTATCATTTATATTTCCACTTTACACGTAAGTTTAGAGTCACAAGTTAATGTAAATAATAATGTACATTGATTTAAATTGGCTTTCAGTGGGACTTCGGCTCATAGGACAATTAGGTGCTTCTGGGAATCTTACCCAATAGGTATGATTCTGCTTTCACAGAAGTTTTATATCAGCATAAATTCTTGACATCTATGCTTCTGCTGCTCCTAATGTGACCATTCCTGATTTACAATGGTGTGATCAAGAGTAGAATCAGATCCAGCTTTCTTCACATAAAACCCTGAGCTAATGGATTGCAGTGTCAGAATTACCAGCTTGCTTGTTTGGTTTCCTGTTTTGTTCTAAGTGTTTCATTACTAAATCCTCTTTCAGACACTGAACACCCTAAGGTCAGGTAACAATTGATTTTAATTTGTATCTGGCTACCCAGAAGACTAGTTCAACCAGATCACCAGATATGAAACTGCCAATCATTTACAATGGAAATGACACTCATGGCTGAAATACTGATGCAATATCGCCCCTAGGTAGTGATTATTCCTTCTGTGATGGCAAAATGAAACAACTGCATTTGCAAATAATTCATCATCAGCAAAGCATTCTCAAACAAAATCATTTGTTAGGCAACATGCATCTTCAGCTGAAAGGTGCAACTGTCACTCCACAGAAAGGCAAACAAAATGTTTCTTTATACTTTGGAGAACAACAGGAATAGCAGGCTTTAAATTGAGCTTTTTTTTCCTTTTCATTTCATTTTCCATGAATCTATAAATCTGGTTCTATTGTGATTTAATTTGTATGCTTACATCTTGCTTCATGCTACTTAGATTTCTATTATATTTTTAGACATATAGCACCTAGTACTGCATTCCTTGCTCACATGAGTTGCCCCAGTGACATCTACACCACTACTCATGTGAAATGGGGGCTGCATGATTAGGCATCAGTTCTACACTGGTCTATTCTATATAAGTGGTCATATCATCCTCAGCACCATAGTGCCTGAGCCTCTGCCAGAAGTGCATTAAGTGACATTACCATCATCTGTCACCCATTCCATTGTTAAGTCATTATGAATTCAAAAATCACTTTTCTTCTAGGCCTCCTTTTGCCCATGCACTCTTCTCTTTGCCTAACCAGCATAATGCGTATCTTTTTCCTTTTGTTAAAAAATCCTCTTCTCTTTAATCTGAAACCAATCTTTCCTTGTAAACTTGAGAAACATATATTCACTACTGTAAGGCTTGCAGTTTCCTGATTCTGCATGACTAAATACAACTGGAGAGTTCTAAGACTCCTACCAAGGACTAAGGTATTCATGCTTTGGAAGTGTTTTCAAAAGGCAAATGGTTTAGGCCAAGTTTTTTTTAGGAAAAAAAATGGTATTTTGGTATTGGCGTGCTCAGCATTGCAAGTTCTAATCAATTTAGATGGCTATGGACTTTCCTACGTGGCTCCACAGTGCAGAAAATGGTGGTATGAATTGCAGCATGAACAAAGCACTATGCTGTATCTGCCCCATGTATACTCTGCTAGCACGAACTAAAAAAAGTATCTCAATGCTAACTAGGTACCTCTAAGTTTGCACTAGCAGGGTCTACACAGGGCAGTTACAACAAAATACTTCAGTGTGTGCTGCAGCTAACTCCCCCTCCCCACCTAGCAGGTTCGTGTAGACAAGCCCAAAAGTGATTTAGACATTTAGGACTGAATGCTCACAAGGAGTTAGGTTCTGAACTTCCATTGAAATTCGATTGAAATGGAAGTTTGGAGCCTAACTCCTTGTGAGCATTCAGCCCTTAGGCACTTAACTGTCTCTTTAGGCTCCTAAGCCCAACATTTATGCACCACTGATATTCATAAAACCACTGCTCAGCAACCACATAATCCTATAGGTGCCTACATCCCCAGAGGCCTCTCCATGTACACCAGTAGGCATGCACAAAGCTGCTTAAGACCTGACACAGCCAGTGTGTTTCTCAGAGGCTTTGCTCATGGCTAACCCCCAGCAGGAGCCTCATACTAGGAGGGAGGGATGCATATATGAATCTGTCCATTCCCAAATCCCCATTAGCTTTGTGGTTAGGGCACTTGCCTCCAATGAGGAAGACTTCAGTTCAAGCTCCTAGTTCAAATCAGACAAAGTGAGGAATTGAGAACAGGTTTTAGCCTAGTGGGCTAATGACTGTAATGGGGTCAGATGGGATGTCTCTCTGTCTTTGATCTTTCCTAAGAAAGAGCTGGCTTAGGCACTCAACTCCAGGAGAGGGCGCATAACTAAGATTTTTACCCTCTGCAACCTGTCAGTCCAGCATCTTGGGCTCAGTTCAATAGGAGTTAGCTACCTAAGTGGATCTGGATCCTAAGCCCTGGCCCTTTCCTCTACTTTTCTCTCCTGACTAGCTTAGGTGGCACCCCGCTCAGTGTGCTGGCTTCCAAGAATCCCTTTCTTAGCATCTGTGTCCATGTAATGCATGGTGAGCCTGGGCACCTAACTCAAGGCAGTGAATTCTACTGGGCATCATGGTACCAAGAAGTTAGGCACTGCAATGCCTAAATCCTCCATGTGAATCTAGCCCTAAGTACTTAAGGGCTGTAAGTCACTTCTGAAAATAGGACTTTGCTGTCTAAATCAATGACACTCAACCCTTCCAGACAACTGTACTCCTTCAGCAGTCTGATTTGTCTTGCGCGCCCCCAAGTTACACCTCACTTAAAAATGACATACAAAATCAGACACCAAAATACAAAAGTATCACAGCACACTATTACTGAAAAACTGCTTCCTTTCTCATTTTTACCATATACTTATAAAATAACTTGCTTGGGATATAA
This sequence comes from Dermochelys coriacea, assembly GCF_009764565.3. NCBI lineage: Eukaryota > Metazoa > Chordata > Testudines > Dermochelyidae > Dermochelys > Dermochelys coriacea. The sequence goes on from NC_050068.2 coordinate 106,262,138, forward strand.
ATATTGCATTTATATTGCAGTGTATAGTATACAGAGCAGTATAAACAAGTCATAGTCTGAACAAAATTTTAGCTTGTACTGACTTCACTAGTGCTTTTTATCCAGCTTGTCATAAAACTAGGCAAATATCTAAATGAGTTCATGTACCTCTTGGAAGGCCTCTGCATACCCCTAGGGGTACACATACCCCTGGTTGAGAATCACTGACCCAAATAACTTAGGCTTTGCAATGCTGAGCAGTAAAACACCTATCTTTACAAATCTAGGTCTTAATACTTACAGCTCAAGGCAGGTAGTACTATGAAACCTGAGACATAGCATGAAATTGTTGCTAAAACCAAAGAACATAAGAGTATTTTTTTCCTTTAAGTCATACTTCATCCACTCCCCCTCAAAAACTATCAAAATATATTCACAAAAGCTTTCACCACTCTCTGTCAGAAGTTTAAGGGCTGTAAATTAATGCTTCCATTTGCATTTCCTCCTTCTGGGTTATAGCTGTGACTACCAAGCATCAGTACTATAAGCAGAAACATTTAAGCAGATTGCTGTAGAGATTGCAGAAAAAAAGTCTCCAATGGATGTGAACATTAATAGCAGGTTCAGCTAAATAACAGACTCACTGAAGACAACACACAGATGCTTACTTCCCTACAAATCCTGAAATCTCACTACCTTGAGATGCTCAATCTTAATACTAATGGAGAATACTAGTAATAAAAACCTCACAACATAAACAATGTATAAAAGTACTTGCCACTAAAATGCCACCTCAAGTCTATTTTCTGTGTTTCCCTGCTTAAATTGCTGCATGACTGTTAAACTCACAAGAAATAAAACATAGCTCAGAATAAATCATTTTGTTGGATTTAAAGAGTTCACAGAATTGTATTCATTCAAACGCTCTGAAGAGGATTTTGGAACTACCAGCCCAGATGCTACTCTCAGTAAAAGTCAATGACAAAAGTACCATCAATGGGAGCAGAATTAGGTCCTCCAAGACTGCTGTCAATTCAATATAAGTCCAAAAAGATACATACAACTTCACAAAGTGCTGTGATCTAGATTTAGGTGGCAGGAATGTTTGGGAAAGCCACCCCCTCTTTTTTTTTCAGGCTTCTTAGTACAAATTGAATTAAATGCTCTGGGGAATTTGAATCTTGGACTTTTTATCTTATCTCTTACAGTATGATATGAATAATCTATACACATAGGCAGCTGTCTCAAACAACTTACATTGTTATATAGATTTGTCTGTTTCAATCACATCATAACAGACATGTTCCTGAATTGCTTTTATTTACTTCCCTTTTAGGAATGAGCTCTGTTTACTTCAAGAAAGGTGTAAATAATCTTTTCTCTCAATAATTAGAGAACTTTCCCCAGACATAACATGCTGGTGTTCAGGCTTTTATTCAATGGTTACCAGTAGACATCAACTACTTAGATTGAATATGACACAAATTAACCTTGTGACAATATACTTAAATGGTTATGAAATTAACATATGTACCCAACTAAATTTGAAAGTGGGAATTGACTGGCCTGCCGAAACATGTCTTAAGAGACACAGATCACATTTTTGACTACTGTGTAAGCAATATGGTACAAAGGCAAAGGACTATTAGGGTATGTCTACACTATGGGTATGACAGTACACATGTCCCTACACATGGCTGTGCCATAATCCCCCTATTGTCCACATCTGAACCCAAAAGCACATGTCTGAGCAAAGGGTAAGTACACACTTCCAGCTGTGGAAGAGCTTTGTACTGATGCAAGATTGCAGTGTGGACAGAGTTTTAGAAAAGACAGGTGAATCATTCAGCTCTTTATAGAATCATAGACATGTAGGGCTAAAAGGGACCTCAAGAAGTCATCAAGTCAAGCCCCCAGGATGAAATATACCTACTTAGACCATTGCTGACAGGTATTTGTCCACCTGTTCTTAAAAAATGATGGGGATCCTAAAACCTCCATTGGAAGCCTATTCTAGCCCTTCACTAGAAAGATTTTCCTAACAAGGAACCTAAATCTCTCTTGCTGCAAATTAAGCCCATTACTTGTTGTCCTATCTTCAATGGACATGTAGAACAATTGACCACAGTCCTCTTTATAACAACCCTTAACGTAAGTGAAGATTTATCAGGTCATGCCTCAGTTCTCTTCTTAAAACTAAATGTGTACTTTTTTCACCTTCCTTCATAGGCCTCGCCAGTTCTGAGCAGAGTGGGACAATTACTTCCCTTGTCTTACATACAACACTTATATGTTAATGCACGCCAGAATGATTTTTTAGCAACTGCATCACGTTGTTGACTCATTCAATTTGTGATCCAGTATAACTCCCATATCCTTTTTAGCAATACCCAGTTACTGCTCATTTTGTATCTGTGCAGTTGATTTTTCCTTCCTAAGTGAAGTACTTTGTACTTATCTTTATTGACTTTCATCTTGTTGATTTCAGATCCATTCTCCAATTTGTTACGGTCATTTTGAATTCTAATACTGTCCTCCAAATCACTAGCAATTCCTCCCAGGTTGGCATCACCTGAAAATTTTGTAAGCACACTCTCCACTTCATTATCCAAGTCATTAATAAAAATATTGAATAGTACCGGACCCAGAACGAGCCAATGTGGTGGGATACACCCTCCCAGTTTGACAGAAAACCAATGGGGGCAGCAGCCAGCACATCCCTCAGCCTGGGCACAGCGAACCACGGCCAGTGGGAGCCGCGATTGGCCGAACCTGTGGACGCGGCAGGTAAACATACCGGCCAGGCCCGCCAGGGGCTTTCCCTGAACAAGCAGCAGAACAAGTTTGGGAAACACTGCTCTAGGTGTTTACAATTGATTGATTTAAAAATTTGTTTCAGTATCTTTCCAGGTATTGAAGTTAGACTGACTGATCTATAATTCTCCTTAATTATTTTCTATAATTTCCCTTAATTATCTTCCTTATTTTTCCCCTCTTTTGCTAGTGAGGACAGATGGCTATGTGGTTAAAGTAGAGCCCTAGAAGCCAGAGGTAGGGCCCAGTGCAGATGCCAAATTTATATCCACAATATAAAGTGGATATCTGAGGAGCTTCAGGGATCTACTGGAAATGGCAGCAGCGAAAGCACCAGGCTCAGTGGCAGCTGTCCTTGGTCATGCTAGTCCAGGAGCTTGCAAGGCAGGGCTGAGGGGTGGTACAGCCATGCCAGAAGAGCTGCCCATGTGAGGAACCAGCTCCTGGCGAGCAGCAGCCCAATGAGTGGCTGCTTTCACTGCTCCCATTCCCGGTAGATCCCTGCAGCTCCTTGGTTATCTGCTTTATATCCTCAAATATAAATTTGGTATCTACACAGGGATATGCCCTCTCTAGGTTGAGTGCTCTAACCATTGGACTATGGGATATTCTCATGTGTGTATGTGTGTGTGTGGGGGGGGTCCCCTCAGTCTCTCCGGTTGAAGCTGTTGCACACTCAATAAATACTTCAAAAGTCACATGGACCAGGGAGAGCACAAACATGAGAATGACTCTGTAGTCTGGGACTTGCGGCACTCATCCAGGAGCCCATCTGCCTGCTCCAATGACACTTCAGTTATCCAGAGTGCAACAGTTTCAACAGGAGATATTAAGGGAACTCGCTACACCAAAGTAATCCCTAACCCAGTGTTTAGAGCATTCCCCTGAGAGGAGGCTGATCCTTGTTCAAATGTCCTCTCCCTCTTAGGTGGAGAGATGACTTGAACTGGGGAGGGGGGTCTCCCACATCCCAGATGAATACCCTAAGGTAAAAGGGAAGGCCTTTCTTTCCTCTCCCTCCCACACCTGTTTTGTGTGAACTTGCTTGTGGAACCCGATCCAGTAGGCATTCTCAGAGGGCCCCCAGTTTGTGAATTGCTCTGGGTTTAGGCGGGTGATAGGAGACCAGATGACTAAAGACAGGTAGCATTGCACATGCCCACATTGGTGCCTAGGGAACTTTTACTGCAAAAAATTCAGTATTGAGTGACTGTAAGCGCCTACAGGGTTTGGCAGGAGTTTTGTGGATCACTGCAGTGCCAATGCTGGGGTTTGGGCCCCTAAATCCCTGTTTTGGGAACCTTAAATCCATTTGTGCATCCAGGCCCATATATAACAGAAATTGAATGAACTACAGCTTTAGACCCAAGCATCTCTAAACAGAGGAGTTCTGAAGTTAGGCAATTTTGAATATCTAGCTTCTCTAATTGTTATACACAGCTACCTCAGAGAGTAATATCCCCAACTCCCTTTATTTATACGTAGCACTTCTACTGATATAACAACTTGGATGTTACTCAAGTAAAACCTGATTTTGGCACCCATGTGCAGTAAAGCAAATGGGTACTTTAATAACTTCCCATTTCTAGTACATACATAGTCATGTTGGAATCTTTTTTAAGAAACTGAAGCATATGGATGTCAGATCAACTGATTTATCATGGAATCGAGTAGAAATGAATTAGATAGTTGTGAGGTGATAAAGCATAGGCTTACCCAAATCTGACCATAATTCTGGTGATATTCTTTAGGCAATAGAAGCAGTTTCAATACTAGAGAGACTAATTCAAGCATAATTCTACTACGAGCATCATTCAAATTTTATGCGGAGAGGAAGATGGTCTAGTGGTTAGAGTGTTAGCATGGAACTGCAGAAATGGGTTCAATTCCATGCTCTACTACAGACTTCCTGTGCATCCTCTAGCAAGCCATCTACTCAGCCTGTACCTCAGTCCCCATCTGACAAATATGGATAATAGCACTTCCTTACTTCACAGGGATCTTGTGAGGACATATAAATGAAAAGTTTTGAGATGCTCAGATACTATGGAGTGGGAGCTTCAGATAGATGTGACTATCCAGATTTCAGAGTAGCAGCCGTGTTAGTCTGTATTCGCAAAAAGAAAAGGAGTACTTGTGGCACCTTAGAGACTAACAAATTTATTAGAGCATAAGCTTTCGTGAGCTACAGCTCACTTCATCGGATGCATTTGGTGGAAAAAAACAGATTGAGGCTTTCCAAAGAGCTTAAAAAAGCTTGTTTTACTGATAGTGAAATATTCTTGCAAATAGGTCCATATAGTTAAAAATTATAATCATTAAATATTTCTATAACACCATAACTTTGCACAGTGCTCTACAGAGAATAAAAAGACATAGTCCCAGCCCTGAAGAGGTTACAACCTAAATTAGTCAAACATAGAAACTGAAAATAAGAGGCAAAGGAAGGGGAAGGGGAAAGAGTGAAACAGAAAACGATGATGTAAATGATATGTGTAAGCAAATCTGATTAATTCTGATATTTATCAAACAAACCTGTGTTGTGTCAGGAGGAGCGTAGCAAGCACAGAAACAACAGAATGTGCCAGAAATTAGACTGAAACTGGATGATGATGCTTGGCATGCTCTCAGGGGGTTATTTTTCTTGACATAGTGAGGAGTGTGAAGAAACGCCATGAAGGCAAGTGACTGAGAGCCACAGGACAACAAGGAGAGAGAAGACAGAGGCCGGGGTAGGAATGTTCCTTAAGAGCTAGACCAAGGAATTTGAACTTTATGAAGAAAATGAATTAGAGCCAATTTAATGGGAATAAAAATCAGGTAGGCCAGAGAAGATTAAAGCAGCTCAGGTCAAAGATTACCATAGACTGAGCTAGGGTTTTGGCAGTGAGGATGGTGAGGAAGAGGACAATTTTCAAATTGCTAGAGAGGGAGAAGGACAAAACTTGGCAAGAGTCTGGATGTGAGCAAAGAATGACAGGGAGAAGTCAAAGATAAACTCCTTATCTTCCCCTTGGGGATTAACTTCTCCCCTGGGTTAGTTTAAAGTAATGGCAAGATTATCCCAAGAGCATATATTAGAAAAACAAAAAGAGATGCTAGCTTGTAGAGAGTGCGAGAAGTCATTGTTACTGTCACAGAGTATATACACAACCTGATAAGTAAAAAAGGGGTTGATGCTGGCACTAGAGAGAAAGATTCACTGTAGCCGGAACTAATTACAGCTGTCCCAAAGGCTGTTACCTCAGAATACCCACTGGCTGAAGGGAAATATGTACATCTCAGAGAAAAGACTGATCTGAGCAGCCACGCTATCTTTTGGACTACTTAGAACCCGTTCCATCTGCCCAGAGAAAGGAGTTCCCAGGCATGAAATAGTCCTGGGACAGGCTTTGTTGAAGCTAGCCAATCTATGATATTACTACAAACTATTAGTTTGGATGGTACCATGTTGGTTATAAGTTTCTTTTTTAGCTCAAACAGGTCCCTGATTTAGCTTTCCAACAGCTGGAAAAGTGATCACCCCAGTCTGAATTCCACAGTGATTGAATAAAAATTGTTAGAATAAACAAATCAAACAAACAGTATTCAGAAACGGATACAACTTTTGTTGAAAATGACTTCTTTTCTCTCTTGCAGGTGTTCCAGTAGAAATAAGTGATATAGGATCTTTAAACCTTTCTCATGTGTCGCTGCTCTAACAGTGCACACTCCTCATTTTGTACACAGCAATGTCAGGAATGTGTATCTGACCAAGTCCAGGAGATAGACATAAATGCATCCCATGAATTGAGCTGTAGCTCACGAAAGCTTATGCTCAAATAAATTTGTTAGTCTCTAAGGTGCCACAAGTCTTCCTTTTCTTTTTGCGGATACAGACTAATACGGCTGCTACTCTGAAATAAACCCTTAACTTTCTGGTCCAGAGGCAAGACTGCTACTATCTATGCATGAGTAGCCAAACTTACGGACACTCTGAGCCACATACAATAATCTTCAGATGTTCGCGAGCCACAAGACATGCACAACCTTTACAAATGCATTTTCAAAAATATTAACATCCTACTTACTGTATCATGGCTAATTTCTGCTAGAGCTAAAGGCCTTGTTGGTCTCCATCCTGGTCGTAAATCTTTGGAAATCTGGTTGATACATTGTCAAGGCTCTACAGAGGGGCAGCTGTTGATTTGTCAATGTTGATTTGTAAGGACCGCACAATATTTCGATTTTATGAACTTCATCACACAGTACAGCGATTCACAGCAGTTTGTTGTGCCAAAAATTGAAAGGAGTCGTATGCTAGTTCTCTTGAGTTGAGGATACTTTGTTCCTGGAACTTGCTTCCAGAACTCAATTGTGATTTATGCATTATCTTTAGAGCCCAGTCTTCCTGGAGTTCCAGTAGTTCTATTTCTACAGTAGATGTTCCAGTAACCATGGTTTTGGGAATTGGATAGCTGTCATTGACCACATGATCTGCCTCTGTGTAGTGTGGCACAAAATTGGAATTTGCTTTATTAGTCATTGAAGTTTTGTGTTACTTCAATCTAAAATTGAAACCCACTTCTGCAATAGACTTCTTAAATTCTCCATCAAAATATGGATGTTTAGCATGAGCAATATTACAAGCCATAACAAAATTAGCTTCAGTCATTGTGTCAGCTTTATTACTGAATGCAGAAAGTGTCTGTTGACTGTTGAGGCATAATTTTAATGCGGTTAGCTTGTTTTTCCTTAATTCTGATCCAGGAGGGTACTTAGATGAAAAGTTGTGTGAGTTGTTTTGCAGTGACATTTCAAGTTACTTGCTTTGTAGCAATGCATTGCAGATTGGGCACAGAAGTTTGTCATGTTTGCTAGTGAATTCAAAATCTTCCTCCCATTGTGGCTGAAAACTTCCATTTTCTTCTTCATACTTGCGTTTCTTACAGTTTGAAGATGTAATTGTCATCCACAAAATTAAAGGAGGGTTAACACTTAATCTAAATCTATTCAAATGTGATTTATGAACAGTAAACACAGCCTGTAGCGTGCAGCATGCAGGGAGATCACAGCACACAAGGTCTGCACAGCACTACATTGACGCCATTTCCTGTTATAATGAGCATGTGCAGCTGAAACCGAAGCCTAGGTGCCACCTGCAGGGCTGAAGCCCCCAGCACCAGCTCACCTTCCTTCTACATGGCTGAAGCCCTAAGCACTCCCTCGCTGCTTCCTGCAGAAGCCCCAAGCATCAGCGGCCCCACCACTGCAGGGCTGAAGCCATGAGCTCCAGCTCACCCTGCTGCAGGGTAAAACCCTGAGCTTCTGTGCCACCCCGCGCTCCATACCACCATGGGGCTGAAGCCATGAGCTCCAGCTCACCCCCGCTGCAGGGTGAAACCCTGAGCCTCCGCAATCTCCCCCACGTACTGTGGGTCTGGAGACACAAGCACCGGCTTGCCCCGCTGCAAGGGGAAGCCCTGAGCTTCAGTGCCCCTGCCTGTGGGGATGAAGCCGCAAGCTCCACGAGGTGCAGCTGACCTGTCAAAGAGCCGCATGCGGCTTGCGAACAGCTGTTTGGCCACACCTGATAGACTTGATCAATTAAAAGATTCCCATTGACTTAAATGGCCATTAGATCCTAAATCCAACTACTTTAAGTAAAAAGTGTATCAAAACTGAGTTAGCTATTCTGACCAGCTATATTTGAGTCAATGGGTAGCATATTTTATAAAGACTGTGTGAGAAGACAGAGGCCAGGGCCAATATTTTATAAAATGGTTACTCGATGTTAGACTCCTAAACCCAAATTTAAACACCAAAATAAACAAACAGATTTTCAGACATGCTGGGAGCTGCAGTACGTGCTCAGCAGTTTTGAAAGTCAGGCCACTTATTTAGGTGCCTAAATATTGTTTAAGGAGCCTGACTTTTAGCCACTTATTTTTGAAAACCTTGGCCAAGACCAACAATTTTTCACTTGAAATTCTCTTCTTCTCTCATCCCTGGAGGCTGCCGAGCATCAGAGTGGAGTGTACCATTCTTACAGCAGTTCAGAGGTAGGTCTTGTGCTCTTCTATAAACCTTATTTTTTTTCTTGATGTGTTCATTTGGGTAGGCAAAAATCATTCTGTTAGCACCCAGAAAGTGAAGCACAACAATGGGATCAGTCAATGAAATTAGAAACAAAGAAGACTGGGATGTTTGTTGGTTGTCTTATTTTTTTAAGTTTCCTACGGTATGTGTAGGCCTCAAGTGATCATGATTTCATCCAGTTCTGGTTCACATCTTATTAACCTTGCCTGACTTTCACAGCTCTTGGGTATGGGCAAGGAGAGTCAAAAAAGCACAATAAAAACAGGGTCTGAAACTGCATGTAAGTTCCTAAAGAACATCTTCAACATACAGTATTGCGAAGAATGTCAACGTCTGCCTCAGTAGCATTGGCACCCTGACAGCAGGATTGTCTGGCTATGTAGACTCCCTCCTCAGGCCCTTCGTTACCAGCACTCCCAGCTATCTTCGAGACACCACCGATTTCCTGAGGAAACTACAGTCCATTGGTGATCTTCCTAAAAACACCATCCTAGCCACTATGGATGTAGAAGCCCTCTACACCAACATTCCACACAAAGATGGACTACAAGCCGTCAGGAACAGTATCCCCGATACTGTCACGGCTAACCTGGTGGCAGAACTTTGTGACTTTGTCCTGACCCATAACTATTTCACATTTGGTGACAATGTATACCTTCAAATCAGCGGCACTGCGATGGGTACCCGCATGGCCCCACAGTATGCCAACATTTTTATGGCTGACTTAGAACAACGCTTCCTCAGCTCTCGTCCCCTAATGCCCCTACTCTACTTGCGCTACATTGATGACATCTTCATCATCTGGACCCATGGAAAAGAAGCCCTTGAGGAATTCCACCATGATTTCAACAATTTCCATCCCACCATCAACCTCAGCCTGGACCAGTCCACACAAGAGATCCACTTCCTGGACACTACGGTGCTAATAAGCGATGGTCACATAAACACCACCCTATATCGGAAACCTACTGACCACTATTCCTACCTACATGCCTCTAGCTTTCATCCAGATCATACCACTCGATCCATTGTCTACAGCCAAGCGCTACGATATAACCGCATTTGCTCCAACCCCTCAGACAGAGACAAACACCTACAAGATCTCTATCATGCATTCCTACAACTACAATACCCACCTGCTGAAGTGAAGAAACAGATTGACAGAGCCAGAAGAGTACCCAGAAGTCACCTACTACAGGACAGGCCCAACAAAGAAAACAACAGAACGCCACTAGCCATCACCTTCAGCCCCCAACTAAAACCTCTCCAACGCATCATCAAGGATCTACAACCTATCCTGAAGGACGAGCCATCGCTCTCTCAGATCTTGGGAGATAGACCAGTCCTTGCTTACAGACAGCCCCCCAATCTGAAGCAAATACTCACCAGCAACCACACACCACACAACAGAACCACTAACCCAGGAACCTATCCTTGCAACAAAGCCCGTTGCCAACTCTGTCCACATATCTATTCAGGGGATACCATCATAGGGCCTAATCACATCAGCCACACTATCAGAGGCTCGTTCACCTGCGCATCTACCAATGTGATATATGCCATCATGTGCCAGCAATGCCCCTCTGCCATGTACATTGGCCAAACTGGACAGTCTCTACGTAAAAGAATGAATGGACACAAATCAGACGTCAAGAATTATAACATTCAAAAACCAGTTGGAGAACACTTCAATCTCTCTGGTCACTCGATCACAGACCTAAGAGTGGCTATACTTCAACAAAAAAGCTTCAAAAACAGACTCCAACGAGAGACTGCTGAATTGGAATTAATTTGCAAACTGGATACAATTAACTTAGGCTTCAATAGAGACTGGGAATGGATGAATCATAGAATCATAGAATCATAGAATATCAGGGTTGGAAGGGACCCCAGAAGGTCATCTAGTCCAACCCCCTGCTCAAAGCAGGACCAAGTCCCAGTTAAATCATCCCAGCCAGGGCTTTGTCAAGCCTGACCTTAAAAACCTCTAAGGAAGGAGATTCTACCACCTCCCTAGGTAACGCATTCCAGTGTTTCACCACCCTCTTAGTGAAAAAGTTTTTCCTAATATCCAATCTAAACCTCCCCCATTGCAACTTGAGACCATTACTCCTCGTTCTGTCATCTGCTACCATTGAGAACAGTCTAGAGCCATCCTCTTTGAAACCCCCTTTCAGGTAGTTGAAAGCAGCTATCAAATCCCCCCTCATTCTTCTCTTCTGCAGACTAAACAATCCCAGCTCCCTCAGCCTCTCCTCATAAGTCATGTGCTCTAGACCCCTAATCATTTTTGTTGCCCTTCGTTGTACTCTTTCCAATTTATCCACATCCTTCCTGTAGTGTGGGGCCCAAAACTGGACACAGTACTCCAGATGAGGCCTCACCAGTGTCGAATAGAGGGGAACGATCACGTCCCTCGATCTGCTCGCTATGCCCCTACTTATACATCCCAAAATGCCATTGGCCTTCTTGGCAACAAGGGCACACTGCTGACTCATATCCAGCTTCTCGTCCACTGTCACCCCTAGGTCCTTTTCCGCAGAACTGCTGCCGAGCCATTCGGTCCCTAGTCTGTAGCGGTGCATTGGATTCTTCCATCCTAAGTGCAGGACCCTGCACTTATCCTTATTGAACCTCATTAGATTTCTTTTGGCCCAATCCTCCAATTTGTCTAGGTCCTTCTGTATCCTATCCCTCCCCTCCAGCGTATCTACCACTCCTCCCAGTTTAGTATCATCCGCAAATTTGCTGAGAGTGCAATCCACACCATCCTCCAGATCATTTATGAAGATATTGAACAAAACAGGCCCCAGGACCGACCCCTGGGGCACTCCACTTGACACCGGCTGCCAACTAGACATGGAGCCATTGATCACTACCCGTTGAGCCCGACAATCTAGCCAGCTTTCTACCCACCTTATAGTGCATTCATCCAGCCCATACTTCCTTAACTTGCTGACAAGAATGCTGTGGGAGACCGTGTCAAAAGCTTTGCTAAAGTCGAGAAACAATACATCCACTGCTTTCCCTTCATCCACAGAACCAGTAATCTCATCATAAAAGGCGATTAGATTAGTCAGGCATGACCTTCCCTTGGTGAATCCATGCTGACTGTTCCTGATCACTTTCCTCTCCTCTAAGTGCTTCAGGATTGATTCTTTGAGGACCTGCTCCATGATTTTTCCAGGGACTGAGGTGAGGCTGACCGGCCTGTAGTTCCCAGGATCCTCCTTCTTCCCTTTTTTAAAGATGGGCACTACATTAGCCTTTTTCCAGTCATCCGGGACTTCCCCCGTTCGCCACGAGTTTTCAAAGATAATGGCCAAGGGCTCTGCAATCACAGCCGCCAATTCCTTCAGCACTCTCGGATGCAATTCGTCCGGCCCCATGGACTTGTGCACGTCCAGCTTTTCTAAATAGTCCCTAACCACCTCTATCTCTACAGAGGGCTGGCCATCTCTTCCCCATTTTGTGTTGCCCAGCACAGCAGTCTGGGAGCTGACCTTGTTAGTGAAAACAGAGGCAAAAAAAGCATTGAGTACATTAGCTTTTTCCACATCCTCTGTCACTAGCTTGCCTCCCTCATTCAGTAAGGGGCCCACACTTTCCTTGGCTTTCTTCTTGTTGCCAACATACCTGAAGAAACCCTTCTTGTTACTCTTGACATCTCTTGCTAGCTGCAGCTCCAGGTGCGATTTGGCCCTCCTGATATCTTTCCTACATGCCCGAGCAATATTTTTATACTCTTCCCTGGTCATATGTCCAACCTTCCACTTCTTGTAATGAGTCATTACAATGAGTCATTACACAAAGTAAAACTATTTCCCCATGGTATTTCTCCCCCCCACCCTACCCCCCACTGTTCCTCTGATATTCTTGTTAACTGCTGGAATTAGCCTACCTGCTTGTCACCATGGAAGGTTTTCCTCCTTTCCCCCCCCTGCTGTGGGTGATGGCTTATCTTAAGTGATCACTCTCCTTACAGTGTGTATGATAAACCCATTGTTTCATGTTCTCTGTGTGTGTGTATATAAATCTCTCCTCTGTTTTTTCCACCAAATGCATCCGATGAAGTGAGCTGTAGCTCACGAAAGCTTATGCTCTAATAAATTTGTTAGTCTCTAAGGTGCCACAAGTACTCCTTTTCTTTTTGCGAATACAGACTAACACAGCTGCTACTCTGAAAAAAGTAGAGAAACTGTAATTTCTGCCAGAGTAGCCTTTGCTATAAAGATATTTAATCTAAAATCCAAACAGCAGATTCATGTTATATATTTAGTTACACATCCTTTTACACTGAATAATATTCCAGCATACTAGACTTTTGCAGGTAGTATTACCAGTATTGCCTAAAAATAGTCTAAAGTCCTTATTAAGATCAGTTGAACACTCCCCACCTCACACACACCAACCTTATTTTACAAGAAATTCATGAACTGAGAAGTTAAAATAAGAGTTATTTTCTCAAATCCTTCAGCTGCCCCCCACTCCAATTTGCAGTTTTTCACCATACCACAACTGTTAGCTACTGCATTAATATCTGTGACTGCAGTGCCACATTTCATGCATGTATCAGCATGGCACTTTATTTAACATGTTTGTAGTTTTCCCACAACAAGTCATTTTTGGAATCTTATTACCAGATTAAAGTGGAATGAGTTTGACATATTTTAGTTATGTAGAGAATGTGGACCGAACAACACACACAACAGCAAAAGCACCTTTCATGAACAAATGCGGTGCACCACTACAATCAGCTTGTCATTCCAGCTAAGCAGTGGAACATAATGAGCCAATTCGCACACATTTCTGCTAATTTAGTTTCTGATTGTATGTGTTTAAAAAGGAGCCATATTTTAAGGAGAACAGAATTAAACAGGAGTTTGAACTCTTAGTTGTTCTACTAATGTAAGTTAATGGGGAGGAATGTTTTCCTTTTCGCTTTGTAGTAGAGGTAACAAAATAGAAAATAATGTCTTGGCTACATTACTTAAAAGGCCCAATCAGACTGGACAAGTTCTGAAATATTGCTTTGGTTTGTTTAAGCCTATTAGCCTAATAAATAGCACAGAGAATAAAAGAGATATTTGTAAAAAGAAAAGGAGGACTTGTGGCACCTTAAAGACTAACACATTTATTAGTCTCTAAGGTGCCACAAGTCCTCCTTTTCTTTTTGCGGATACAGACTAACACAGCTGCTACTCTGAAACCAGAGATATTTGTAAGAGGCTGGAGTATTTGGAAAGTGCTTAGAATGAAACCTGCACAAGTATTCTTGGAGGATATTGGGCATAAACAAATTGTTTGCATTAGCATCTAGCCAACCCAGTGCCTTAAATTCCCTTTTTAATGGATCAGTACAATGGGCTTTGTTGCAAGGATAGGTTCCTGGGTTAGTGGTTCTGTTGTGTGGTGTGTGGTTGCTGGTGAGTATTTTCTTCAGGTTGGGGGGCTGTCTGTAAGCAAGGACTGGCCTGTCTCCCAAGATCTCCTTGCAACAATGCCCGTTGCCAACTCTGTCCACATATCTATTCAGGGGACACCATCATAGGGCCTAATCACATCAGCCACACTATCAGAGGCTCGTTCACCTGCGCATCTACCAATGTGATATATGCCATCATGTGCCAGCAATGCCCCTCTGCCATGTACATTGGTCAAACTGGACAGTCTCTACGTAAAAGAATAAATGGACACAAATCAGACGTCAAGAATTATAACATTCAAAATACAGTCGGAGAACACTTCAATCTCTCCGGTCACTTGATTACAGACCTGAGAGTGGCTATCCTTCAACAAAAAAAACTTCAAAAACAGACTCCAACGAGAGACTGCTGAATTGGAATTAATTTGCAAACTGGATACCATTAACTTAGGCTTGAATAGAAACTGGGAATGGATGAGTCATTACACAAAGTAAAACTATTTCCCCATGTTATTTCTCCCCCCACCCCACCCCACACTGTTCCTCAGATGTTCTTGTTAACTGCTGGAAATAGCCTACCTTGCTTGTCACCATGAAAGGTTTTCCTCCTTCCCCCCACCCCTGCTGCTGGTGATGGCTCATCTTAAGTGATCACTCTCCTTACAGTGTGTATGATAAAACCCATTGTCTCATGTTCTCTGTGTGTGTATATAAATCTCCCCACTGTATTTTCCACCAAATGCATCCAATGAAGTGAGCTGTAGCTCACGAAAGCTTATGCTCAAATAAATTTGTTAGTCTCTAAGGTGCCACAAGTACTCCTTTTCAATTTCCTAAAGAACCTCTTGAACATAATAGCAAGAATTGCCTGCCCCAGTGAAGAATGAGCTTTGGTTGGCCTATAAGGAAAAGGAACTGGGCAACTGTATTCCTCCCTCACTCTGCAGTTACTAGTAGGTGACCTCTATCAAAAGCTAGTGGCCACTTTCTTCCCTCTCAAATTACTTGTCAGATTTGATTAAAGCTGGCTCTCCACTAACTGTCCCCATTATCCAGAGTGTACTTATATGCCTAAGCAAGGAGGCAACCTGTTCCTGTTCTCTCAGTCTTTAGGATACCTTACAGTTAGAACTGACTGAAAAATCAGAATTTCTGTCCCATAAGAAATTCCAATATTTTTACATTTATTTTCTTCCTGAACTGTGACAAAGTGTCAACATGTAAAAAATTTAGATTAACAAATATAAAAATATTGACTTTAACACTTTTGATCTAAATGAACTGTTGTGACATTCCTGCATCAAAATGTTCCATTACCAGTTGGTTCACCATTAAACTGCATCTCCCTGAGCCACTGCAGTGGCTCATGGAAAATGTAGTTTGGGTGCCTCATACTCCCATTTTCCCCTGTGGGTCAGGCTCTCAGGCCAAGCTACACCTCCCATAATTCAACATGGTCACAGGATTCCCATTATGTGCTCAGGCAGCTCAGCCAGAAGGGAGACCCAGGTTCATTATGGGATAGATAGTCTGGCCAGGGAGTCATGCCCATAGGAGACAATGGGGAACTGAGGCACCAGAACTACAACTCCCACTAGCCACTGCAGCAGATCAAGTGGGTACAGATTAACATCAACTCAACTGAAGCAAAACTATTTAGTTTTTTTCCAATGGAAAAATGAGTTTTTTTCTGAAAAAATTAATTTTCCTCTGGAAAAAAATCAATTTTGCAGAAACCACATTTTCTTAGAAAATTTCTGACCAGTGCTCATTAGAATGCACCAGAGGGAAAGCATTATGGAGCTTGTTAGGGGCATTGCCCAGGGAATTCATGCAGCTCTGCTGGGCCAGCCAGTAGACGGTGCTATTCGGACAGTTCAGCACTGTACTGCAGGTGTTTGCAGTGGAAAACAGGATAAACAAGATTTTATATTCCAGATATTTCTAAATGTAAGAAACAGGCAGGAAAATAAAAGCGTTTCTCTTTGTTTGGTTAACTTGGAAATGAAAGATTGGGCCTTAGGAACATTTATCATGCAAAAATACAAAATAAGGCTAGATTGAGCTTTGAGTATGGCCTGTAAATAACTGCTGCACTGAGAAAAAATTCTGACTCAATTGTATTTAGAGTCATGGAGTTTAAGTCTTGAAGGGACCACCAGATCATCTAGTCTGACCTCTGTATTCCACAGGGCTATCCTGATTGCTTGATTTATTATATCCTTTCTAAGGATTTGTTGTTTGTTTTATTTTAATAGATAACAGCTCTATAGTAATGCAAGGAACCTATAGGCCACATCCTGTATGATGAGCTAAAGCAAGTTAGCATAGCTGTTTGATAAGGTTATAAATGGCAATCGGTAGACCACTTAACAGGTACATCACAAAGAAAATGGAAATAACCACCAAACCTATTCAGGCCAGAAATAACAGAAGAATGAGCTAATGGTCATTAACACATATGACTATGCCAGCCTATGGAAAAAGCACTGCCCGATATTATGTGGGTGAGGGAATTAAGTTTGGACATGGCAGATTGGGCACATACTGCTAAGGCTCTATAAGAAGGGCAAACTACCATCTTTAGCCAGTTAGTTTTAGGTCAGTTTTCTGTGGCTTTGTTTTCGGGCTTTCTCGCTCTCTAGCTCCTCCTGAGTTCTTCATCTTCCACTCGGGCACTGAAGAACCTGGACCATTGGACTCTTTTGGCATGCCAGAGATGAGGCTGGTCCTTTGTGTCTTACCACCAGGTTCTCAAGGAAAGGTGCGAGTATGTTAATCAAGGAAGTTTTATAGTAATTGATATCACATGTGCCTCTAGAACAGTACTATTGCCGTTTTTAATTCTGGTTGATTGCTTTTCCATTTGATTACTTTTCCATTTATGTCAATCAAAGTCTCGAAGGCTGTATTTTGTTCCTAGCATGAATGTCCTTGTCATACATCCCGAGGGTCCTTGCAAGACTCTGTGTATTCTGATTCTGGGACAAAAACCATATTATGCTCTGATCAGATCAATTGGTGAGCCTATAACCTAAGTTATATAAACAATAATATTAATTCCCTAAAATCAGGCAACCCTTCTGTATATCACAAGCTACCAATGCTACCCAGCACCCGCATGCTAAACCCCAAATCCCAAGTTAGACCAAAGTATTACTGCCCACCAGAGTCGAGACTATTGTGTGCAACTGTGAGAGAACAGGAGGGGCCGAGGTGCACCACTTCCCAAGGCTCTTGCAATTGCAGAGAAATAATTGAGAGATACCCAGACAATCCTGGCAAACATGCTGCGGAGGAAGCTGAAACGCCACCAAGGGCTCTGCCAATTGCACAGGGGGAAGGGGCGAAATTTCATACTGAACCCACTTAGGGTTATCTGTCAGACCCTGAGCATGTGAGTAAGAACCAGCCAGCCAAGAACTTGAGAGAGAGAATGCTCAGAGCCTCCACAGAGCATTGGCCAACTGTCCAGTGTCCCGTCTCCAGCCATGGTCATCTTCTTCAGAGGAAGGAGACCAAAATACCCACAGAATACACTGGGGGTGGCATGCAATCTCCTCTTGACCCCTGCAGGTGGCCTGATAAAGCCCTGAAGCATGAGCTTTTGTTTTTCTTCCCAGCTTCCTATTTGTTCCAACGTGGAAGTAATTTACTACAGTCCTTTATACTATGCAGTAATTCCCCACTCTCGCACAGATCTACTGGACTGCATGCTGATGGCAGAGTCAAAGTTCTGTCCATTCCCGATCCTTCTCTACTCTCACACTTGAAGTGTGAGTATGACCATGTAGATGGAGCCTTCCCACATGGTCATGCCCAAACTCATGAACCAGGCAAATCTTTGGGCAGAGAGACAATTCCCTTTCTATACCCCACCCCCCCATATTCTCCGGTGCAGGGCTCAGTTACAAAGATAACCTATTTTGTCAATAGCCACATTTTAAACAACTTTCAATATACGAATATCTGCTCTTTGTCTGGGATTACTATTATGAAATATTTAATTGAACTTAAACTTTCATTCTCTTCTCTTAATATTTTGTTCCTTTTGGTGGTTTGTTAACTTTCTCCTTTCCACAATCTCATTGTCTTTGACATTTATTCTTTTATGTCCTCTTTGTGGTTTTCTTGATTTCAATATCAATTTTCTTTGACCTTTAGCAGACCTTATGAATCACTTGTCTTTGTCTACAGGGCTTTTGGAGCTTTGCCTGTTACATAGTCAAAAACAATTAAACTAATCATGTTTTTTAAAAAGCTAGTTATATAGATTGACTGAAGTACAGCAGAGAAAATGTTTAAAGCCTCCATTTAATGTACGATTGACTTTCCACCATAAATTCCATGCTTACCATTCCTAGTGCCTTCTAGTAGTCCAGCTATGGTGTAATTAAGGGGGAGCCACAATTTACAGGTTTCTGTCTATTTCAGTTTACTGCAATACGTGTTCAGGTCTGGACTCTGGCTTTAAGCCACTGCATACATTGGAAAATGGTGAGGAGCTCCTGTGAACCGGAGGGCAGGCCAGTGCCTCCAGGAGCAGACCATGGGAGTGCACACAGTGGCAGACACTTTAATAGCATGTAGTACGCACCCCCCCACACACACACACACACGCACACAAATAGCTTAATTCTTCTGGCTGGTGAAGAGAGGAAACAGGCCCCCGCACAAGAGCATACAAAGAATTTCTAGCACCCTCTTATTCCCTTTCCCACTTTCACACCTGAGAAGAGATAAGTCTGACAAATCCCTCAGTCTTTAGTATCTTTAGATAATTAGTATGTGAGGTCACAGGCCAAGGATTGTTAACACTTCATTGAACTTGATTTGGTCATTTTTCAGATTTACAAAGCCAAAAAAAAATCATCTCTCTCACAACACAAAACTCATTTCTGGCTTCTAACGCTTGTTGCTGAACTCTGCCAAAGAACTAAGGCCTGGATGTATAAAAGGAGTTAGGAGCCTTAGTCCCTGTTTTAGGCACCTAAGTCCCAGTTTGCGGACCATTGTGATGCACAAGGCACTCACTGAACATTGTAGGTGCCTAAAATAGCTCAACACCTAAGTTTTTACAGTAGAAGTTCCTTAAGCACCTATGTTTCTGCCTCTAAGCATGCACAACACTGCCCCGCTCTAGACACCCAGATGTCTGTCTCTCACCTACACCTCAGTGTGATTCACAAACCAGAGGAAGATAGGTGGTTAAACATCTAACTTGCATGTGGGGCCCCATCCAGTTGGCATGCCCAGAAGATGCCTAACTAATCAGGCTGCTCAGATGAGTTCACACAAATCTAAGAGGAAGCAGGGGGACAGTTACTAGAGCAGGGGGAGTGGACCCCCACTAGGTGAGTGTACTAACAACCAGCTCTCATGCTTGTTCTGTCTCTCATTCTTGTTCTGTCTCTCCCTCTCCTTCCCTCCCAAGTACAATTTTGTGTGTTTATCCAGAGAGCAACAGTTTCAACAGGAGAGATTGAGGCAGCCCCACATCAAAATTACTCATTGCCACATGGTTAGCGCACTCACCTGAGAGGTGGCAGATCCCTGTTCAAATCCCTTCTCCTCCGCAAGCAGAGAGAGAGAACTTGAACCAGGGATCCCCCACATCTCAGGTGAATACCCTAACCACTGGGCTACAAGCCATGAGGGAGCTCCTCCGACCCCTCCAATCAACTTCTTGCTAAAATAGAGTAGGTGCTTAATTCCAGGAGAGGGTTCACATCTGATCTAAGCTAGCAGACTTAGGCACTTCCCTGCAGCCTGTATTTAGGCACCTACATTCATGAGAGGGGAGGGGTTTAGCACATACCCCTCTCGTCAGCATCTCCCGCTGGCTAACTTAGGTGGCTCCCGTCCCACAGTGCTGGCTTTTGTGAACTGCAGTCTAACATTGCCATCTTTTTCCCATTTAGGGACCTAACTCGGGCTTTATGAATCACAGTGATTTTCTAAAAACAAAAGGAGTACTTGTGGCACCTTAGAGACTAACAAATTTATTTGAGCATAAGCTTTCATGAGCTACAGCTCACTTCATCGGAATGCATCCGATGAAGTGAGCTGTAGCTCACGAAAGCTTATGCTCAAATAAATTTGTTAGTCTCTAAGGTGCCACAAGTACTCCTTTTCTTTTTGCGAATACAGACTAACACGGCTGCTACTCTGAAACCAGTGATTTTCTAGCCCCCTAAAAGTTAGGCATTGGGATACTCAGCTTCACAGTGCCAAACTCCTTTTGTGCATCCAGGCCTAAGTGCGTTTGCTTGGTTCGGATTGCTAGTCACAATGGCTAAGTAATATAAACAGATGGCAATGCCAAAGGCATATGCATAGGAATCTTTTCATCACAGAATCAGATTCCAGGAGTGAAATCCTGGCTAGAGTGACCAGACGTCCCATTTTAAAAGGGACAGTCCAATATTTAAGCCCTCCTGCAGGTGTCCTGACTTTTTCTTAAAAACGGGAAAATTGTCCTGTATTTTCTGTCTCCCCCCCAGTCAGTACTGGTGGGTCCTGCTGCTGGCCAGATCCCTGCTCACCAGACACCCTCCCACCACTGGTGGGGGGGAGGTTCAGTGGAGGACGATGGGGGTGGGTGTGCAAGGCTCGGGGTGGGGCAAAGCTTCAGCTCAGAGGGCTAGCTGTTTTTCCTGCTGGCCCATCAGGGCAGCCCCTGCTGCGTGCCAGCTCTTGGCCAGCAGGGCCCCGCCCCCCATCCCATTTCCAGCCAGCACTGGCTCCACGTTGAGAGCTGTGGTGGCTGGTGAGTGATGGCAGGTGCCAGGCAGTGGCTGGTTATGTGTTGCTTCTCCTGCCCATCCATCAGCCCTTTACATGTTCCCTCTCTCGCTGTCCTCTACCTGTTTTGCGCCATCACCTCCCCCCGCCACCCCAGCCCCGCTGCTTCTTCATATCTACCCCGACGGGGAGCGTCCCACTCCCAGTGTTGTGCAGAGAACCAGCCCCTGGTCAGAGAGCTCAGCTCACCAACAGCCTGTCCAGCGGGTTCCTTCCTTCCCCCGCTGCCTCGGCTGGGTCAGCACTCCAGGAAAGCCCAAGACCCTCCAGCCCAGAGTACTAGCCAGGAGGAGCCGAGCCCTGTGTGTGCCAAAGCCCTGCACAGTGCTGGAACGGGAAGCCTCTCCACCCTTCAGCTAAGCTCTGGAGTGGGTGGGGAGCAATTTCCAGCCTGTTCATGCCCCGACCCTGCAGGGTCCACAGCAGCCCCCAGTGCAGGGGCTTAGCACCCTCTTCACTTGCATCCCAGCACCCTGGGTCCTGCCCCCAGGAAGTGCAGGGTTGCTCTATCCCCTAGGCACCCTCCTCTGCTGAGCCACCTCTCTGGCCAGATTCGCTGAAGCCCCTGCAGTCAAGTTCCCTGGGCCCTGGTGCACAATGCATCCTTAGGGCTTAACCCCTTCCTGCCCACGCTGTAATTGTGAGACAGGAAGTGGCTGGGTTATGTAGGTGGCCAGCAGCAGCCTGGAGGTGTTTGCTGCCATTTGACACTGTGCGGGCAGGACGGGATAAGCTGCTTCCAGCCACAGGGGAGCATGGGCAGGGGAAAGAGGAAAGAGATGAGCTCTGCAATGACGTGGGCCAGGTCATTCCTCCCCCACTTCCCCTGGCTGGAAGCAGCTCCTGTCCCTTCCCTCCCACAGAGTGCCAAAAGGCTGCTGCTGGCCACAGTCTTGGGAGGGGAGGCATATGACCCTGCGTTCCCCCCTTCCTCCCCCACACACACATGTGTTGCTTTGAAGTGTCCTGGGGCCCAGCCAGGCATGGAGGGTGGAAAGTGCCGGGCAGGGAGAGTTGGATCGGTTGGTCACCTACCTTGGGTTAGAGAGGGGTAAGGGAGTGTGTGTGTGGCGGGGGGGGGTATGGGTGTGTATGTCACCCCTCCCCACGTGAACTCTAAAGCCTTAAAGATAAGGTAAATAACTATGCAGTATTTCTTTTTAACAGGGGCTCAATCTACTTGATGTTAATTTGAATATTTGTACTGCACAGTTCTGATTGATTGCCATTGAATTCGCTTGAATAGGAGTAATTTTACTGTGTCCCGTATTCAGCATAGGGAACTATGGTCACCCTAATGCTGGCCCCACTGATGTAAATGGGTATGGCAAAACCTCCATTGATTCTAAAGGGCCCAGGATGTCTCATATACAGTATGCTGTGGGTCACATTTTGTCCTCATATGTATGCATAGAACCCCTACTGCAGTCCATGCTGCATTCAGATAACTGGGGACAGTATCTTAATCTAGAGGTATGTGCTTATTTAGGGTCTCCTATTACAAGCTTACATACCTTCTATATTTTAATATCTAAGACCCCCTGTTTCTCATATATACATAAGGATCCTGTCCAGCTCTCAAGCTAGAAGCTAACATCGCTCATTTTCTCCCTATACGCTGTCAGAATAAAGGTTTATGTCTTTCTCACTACTCTCTCTCTTTTGGATTCTTTTCCTCTAGACCTCTTGCTCACCACATCTCAGATTCACTATTTCCTGGTTCCTGAGTACTCTTTAGCGGACACTACCACTTCTTGATCACAGTATCTAGGTTACCACAACTGCAGAATTAACATTATCCTTAATATCCGAACTCTGCATTTCCACTTATCCAAGGGATAAATAAAGAAAAAGCTCATCTTAATTTCAGCAATACATTAACTCTTAACAGTTGGTATCATATATCCAATGAATTGCTCAATTTCTTCAAGGTTCAGTACCAATCAACTTATATTTTCCATAGTAGCTATACTTCTGTATTCCTCTTCTACATCCTATTACATCTTCAAATTATGTACTTCACTCTCTTCTACTGCAAACTAGGACTTCCCCCTGCCTCCCATTATTCATGACCCACCCTCCAAGTTCTTCATATAGAAATACCAGTAAAATTGCTCGAATGTCCCTTCCTCCTCAACTTCTGTCCATGACCTCTTGTTTTCAAATGAGGTATGTCTAAGCTATGCCATCTAAAAGCTTCTCCTAAAGCTCTCTTATTTCCTAGGACACTTCCTTTCAAATTCTGGTCTGTAACTCTTCTGTGTCTGGTGCTCTGCCAACTTGAATAATTCAGATAGACTAATTACGCACTTTAGAAAAATGATAAATTAGAGTTCTAGTACCCCTTCCCCAGAAATGTAGGTATCATTTTCCTTTGAAGTTTGAGGGAAATAATTTGTGTGGACTTCAGGTAACATTATTTCATCTGTTACAAGTTTTCCATTGTATCCATCCATTTAGGTGCCTAGTTACACCTGCTGCTAATCTGTTTTCTTGCTGTGGGCAAAATCTGGGTCCCTTACTCACACTTAGTAGCATTTACTCATGTGAGTAGTCCCATGGAATTCAGTAGAACTACTCACAATATAAGGTAATGCTTAACGTAAGCAGAGGTTGAAACAGCAAGTCCTCTGTTCTTTTTCATTTCGCTTCCTCCATTGCCCTTCTGAATCTGGACCATAGAACTGAGTTAAAGACAGATACACAAACCCACTCCCCGAGCCTTATTGTGCCACTCATATCTAGTAGCACCTTGTCTCATGAGCAGCAACATAGATTTTAGTGGAACTATTTGAGTAGTAAGTTACTTACTCCCTGTGTAAGGAAAGTTGGCAGAATCTGGCTCACTTTTTTTTTCAAATTTACTCTACTGTAATGTATATGTGAGTAATGAAGATGTCCTTAAATATACCATACTTTTTAAAATAAAATTATTGTTAATTTCACAGAAAACCCTATAATATTCCCCTTAAAACTCTTAAAGGAGCTTTGTTTGTTTGTTTTCTTTTTAGACACCAGAAGTCCACTGGGAGCCACACTTTCCTCAGATTTCTTTTCAGTAAGTTTGCATCTTAATGGATTAAAGATCACAAAATTTAGGCAAAGTGAAGCTTCAGATTACTGTGTAAAACAACAACAACAAAAGGGCTTTCAATTTGAATGAGAACTTGAAAAATACAACATTACAAGGTATATGTCCAAATTATAATATTTACAATATTTGTTGAAATCGCTGTAGTTTTCTTGTTTAATTGTTCTAAGTTAAACTGTTATGAACATGTGTGTTAATATTGGACAATAAATTTTCCAAAGGGTGGTCCATCTTTTGAGAGTGCTGTTTGCACCCATAAAATTAGCACCTGAAATTCAATCATAGGTGCAAATTTGAGTAGCTGCACATTTAATCATTTCAAGTTAGGGATATGTCATGTGGTTGAAGGTGTGACTACTCAGATTTATAACAGCAGTTCAGTTTACAGGCTGCCCAGTTCTTAAATCCTGGTTTAAGGAGAAACCATTCTAAATTGTCCTTCTCTCTCAACTGCTACAGCAGAATTTTTCCCCCAGTGTCTCAAAATGTGCTCTACCTTTTTAATCTTTAAATCAAACAATCAAATCAAACAGTGCCTGGCTGAAAACACAAACCAAAATATTTAGAGCATTATTTTGAAAATTAAATTTTGTTAATTGTATTATAGCCATGAAGAGTTATGACTATAGACTGCAATAGGAGCAGGATTAGGTCTTATGAAGTTAATGGACTACAAATAGATTGTAAAAGCCTATGCATTTTTAATGTTCTAAAAGAATATATGATACACTCATGACCCATTTTTCTGTACTTTTTTCTGACAGGTGCTTCAGTTTTTAAATATACCTACACAGGACATGATATTTCTGAAAACACTGAAAATGTTATCAATGTGCTCAAAAAAATTAAATACATTAAACACAAATCCATACAACCTGATTGAACCTTAATTAAAATGTAGCTGTACTGGTAACAGGTATTGATATAGGCAAAATAAGAGTAGAATTTATAGTGAGATTCTGTTTGTCATATCTGAAGTGGACAAATCCCTAAAGAAGAAATTACATTAATATTGCCATGTATGGACACACAGCTTTTTATGCTGGAAGATGTCAATGGAAGACATTAACTAATGTGATGCAATGGGGGTAGAGAAACCTAAGTTGTGTGTTATGCTAAATTTCAGCATAGTGAGTTTTAAAGTTGAAATTTTTCTTACATTTTCATTCTTGAAAGTTATCACTTAAAAATCTCACTGCCAATACAATCAAATATTTTCAAAGCTTTTCTTAAAGCTCTGATTCCTTAGAAAAACTGAGGAATTCCCACATACTCTCCTTTTTTCTAATCCAACCCTAACTAAGCAAACCATAAAAGAAAACACTTTTAGATTGCCATGGTTACAGCCAGCTTGGTCTGTGCATGTTTTTTATTTGTTTATTCATTTCCCAGTCCAATCAAATTTTGGCAAATCCCTTTATCACACATGAATCCTTCTTCACAGATCAGGCTACATCTCTGCTGTAAATGATAGCCCAGAAAAAAGAAATCTGTTTTTCTACAGAACATGTACAGCATGGGCTGTAGCAGTGCCATCTTCCTGCTATCACAACATCAACATGCCGCTGAACTATTCTGGAGGATCTACATCTTAGGGGCGAGACCATGACCCATTGCCTATTCACTCTTTGGCCTCTGTGCAAATAGTATGGCTATATCTGATCTTAGCAAATAGGGTCAATCTTGGCACTACTCATAGCTTACCACTTCATTCTGAAGTTATGACCGCTGACTAGCCAGAAGGAATTGTGGGCACAGCTGATTAAAAATTCTCAAAACAGAACATTTTTCCATCAGAAAATGTCATTTCATAAAAATACTCTAGAGACACTTTGGTTCCACTCAACTTTTGATGGAACACAAACAGCGGCCTGACAGAACTCTGCCTGCCAGCTTGCCCATCTGGCTCCTCACCAGCCTGCCAGGTGGGATGATGGGGAGCCGGAAGCCTGGAAGCCATAGCCATCAAGCTCTCAGATCAGTGGCTCCTTGGCAGCTAGGGCCGCCCACCAGATGGTGTGCCTCAGGGATGGGGCTCCATTCCTTTATGCAAAGAATCCAAAAGTTTTACATTTTTTTCCCCAAATTGGAATGAAACTAATTTTAAAATATCAAAATCCTCTGTGAAATAGAATTATCTTTCTCTGCACAGCTCTAATTGTGGGTAAAACTTTCAAAAGCAACTTTCATTGATATGTAAGCTCCTAAGGACCTAAAGTCACTTCTGAAAATGAGATTTAGTAACCTAAGTCACTTAGGCACTTTTAGGAATTTTACCCTCCCTCACCAATTTCCCTTAGGCATCCACTATCTATATGTATGTGTTGGATTGTCAATGTGTTGCTGAGCTTAATTCTTTCTATAATTCCTATAAATACCACTTTCCAGGTTTTTAAAAACTCATTTCCATTGCAAAATACTGTAACCTTCCTTCTCTCTTTTCAACATACCCAATGCACCGTCCTTTCTCACCGCCTTTCTCTGTGTATTCCCTCTTCTCCTCTGTGCCCCTCTTCACTTTCAAATTCTTTACATTCTTACTGTAAGAAACCTTTGTAAAAGCATAGCTATCAGGGTATTAGTGCTCGTGAATATTCAATTTTAATACATATTCATCCCAAAACTATGTTAAAAACATTATGGTTACACAGACAAGCACTCAAAAATTAGGGAATGCTATATTTTAAGGTTGCCTATACAATCTAAATTGCTCCCTTCCTTGTGTGTATGCATAATGATACAGTCTTTAGTTACATGATAACAATACTTTTCCACAAGACCCTTGCCTCAATCAGCTGAATATAAAATTGTACTAATGAAAGTCCTTGTAGTATATAAACCAGAAAAACTTCCGATAATTCTTTTAGCATCATTTTAACACTGTTTTAATAGATTTTAGTATTCCTTCCTTACGTAAGACTAGATTAATCAAAAGTAAAAGCTGTAAGAATATATTAAATGTAACATTTCAAGTGATCTACTAACATAGGAAAAGTATAGTTAGTATTCCCTTATTTTCAGTGAACAAAATATTCTACAGTAGTTGAGTAGGCTTTTTTTGTGGCGAGTTTAAATTGAATGGTATGACTGAAAAGGCCCGCTAAGTAAACATAATTTGTCTTTCACAGACCCAACCCACTAGTAATAGCTGACTTCCATTACTTTTGTTTATGATTAAGCTGGGGATCTTAGTTTATCAAGAGTAATATTTAGACCATGTGCCAACTGAAATCACCAGAAGTTTCTCCGGTGTAACAGGAGATAACTTGGCTCCATTTCGACTAACAAGCCTTTAAATCCTCTCAGATTCTCATATCCCATTTCTAAAAAGAAAGGACGACATACAAAGATATAGTCCATGTTTTCCAGTGCAATTATTTTGTTTGTACAATATATTCCCTTCAACTACCATAAGAAAAAAAAGTTGAAAACATTCTTTCTTAGTGACCAAACTGAAGATTACAGGCAAATTCGGATCTAGAGTAAGAGGAAGCAAACAAACTGACCTCACTAGCATTCCATCAGAGCTGAATTAGCCCCTACAGCTCTCTCTCTGGGCTGAGTTAATCTCTTACACTAAAGTAAATACAGACTTTACAGTGCTCAACTAATACATTTCTACCAATTTGGGAGATTATCAATTCTGCAGATAAACCCTGTGTATATAGGAAATCTCTCTCAAACCAGTAAAAAAAACATTTTACGTATCAGAGGGGTAGCCATGTTAGTCTGGATCTGTAAAAGCGGCAAAGAGTCCTGTGGAACCTTATAGACTAACAGACATATTGGAGCATAAGCTTTCGTGGGTGAATACCCACTTCCGACGATTCCAATATGTCTGTTAGATTTTAAGTATGAGCACTGTGCACACAAGGATTCCCTGAAATTAAGACTACACAGTGAAACATTAATGGTCCAACTTTCTGGGTATTGATGTTGTGTTGTAGTTTTTAGGTTGTTGTTGTTTTTAATGTTGATTTGTATAACATACAATGGTCACTATTAAAAATCCATTCCCCTCTCTCCCCCCCCCGCCAGTTACTATACAGTGGCATCTGATAATGCCACTATTTCCTGTTGAAGGAGAGGCCACCATTTTCTGGCATAACAACAATTGGATATGTGCATTAGCAAAGTGGGAATCAATAAGATTCCTGTATTTTAAGTGATGAGATAGGTAAGTAAGTGCTAAAAATAAATTATATTGGGTGGAAGCTCTTAGTCCACTTTGTCAAGGCTTTGGCAGATCATTTGTTAGAACTCTACAGGAAGAATCATAAAAAGGTAGGTCAATTCCTTGATAGGACATCACCTAGTATTCTATGTCAGTAGAGCTGGCGTGATAAAGAAAAAACAACATATAGTAGAACCTCAGAGTTATGAACACCAGAGTTACGAACTGACTAGTCAACCACACACCTCATTTGGAACCAAAAGTACACAATCAGGCAGCAGCAGAGACCAAAAAAAAAAAAAATCCAAAAAAACCCCAAATACAGTACAGTACCGTGTTAAATGTAATCTATTTTTTTTTAAAAAAAGGGAAAGCAGCATTTTTCTTCTGCATAGTAATGTTTCAAAGCTGTATTAAGTCAATGTTCAGTTGTAAACTTTTAAAAGAACATCCATAACATTTTATTCAGAGTCATGAACATTTCAGAGTTACAAACAACCTCCATTCCCAAGGTGTTCATAACTCTGAGATTCTATTGTATTTATGAAGTTCATTAGCCAATTGATGGAAAGAATTTGGATATGAGTCATGAATATTTTATTCCAGCCACTCAAATTATGAAAAGTTCAATTCACTTCATACAAACTGGGCCAAATTCTGGTTTACAATTCTGTTTCTTTGTATTGATTAGGTGGCACAAAGGGGCCATACTCTAACTATATATGGCAAGCTGAAGTCCTCTGAGCAGCTCCTGAGCCACATATCCATCCCATTCTCCAACCTACTTGGATTGGAAGGGATATGGTAGAGTTTTGCTTTGCGATGCTAATGCTCCATTGGTGTATGGTCCCTCAGGACTAAATTTGTGTGGTTCACCTTGTTCCAGAGGACAAGCTTCCATTCTGATGATGGATTCTGCTCAATAACAATCCAAAGTAGTGCGGGCTGATGCATGTTCAACTGACTCGGATGCCAGCAACAAAGGTTTATTTTCTTTTTTGGTGGTTCAGGTTTTGTAGTTTCTGCATCGGAGTGTTGCTCTTTTAAGTCTTCTGAAAACATATTCCACATCTCATATTTTTCAGATTTTGGAAGGCACTTCAGATTCTTAAACCGTGGTTCGAGTACTGTAGCTATCTTTAGAAATATCTCATTGGTACCTTCTTTGCGTTTTGTCAAATCTGAATTGAAAGTGTTCTTAAAATAAACAACATGCTGGGTCATCCAAGATTGCAATAACATGAAATATATGGCAAAATGAGGGTAAAACCAAAGAACAGGAGACATACAATTCTCCCCCAAGGAG
Organism: Dermochelys coriacea; assembly: GCF_009764565.3. Lineage (NCBI taxonomy): Eukaryota > Metazoa > Chordata > Testudines > Dermochelyidae > Dermochelys > Dermochelys coriacea. The sequence continues at coordinate 106,291,809 of NC_050068.2, forward strand.
GTCAGTCACAAATTTAATTAACACTTTTTTTTTAAATTAATGTCATTAGCATGGAAGCGTGTCCTCTGGTGTTTTTTACTGTGAAAACAGTAATATAAAGTAAGCACAGTATACTTCGTATTCTATCAAGTATCAGGGGGTATACGTGTTAGTCTGTATCCACAAAAACAACAAGGAGTCCGGTGGCACCTTAAAGACAAACAGATTTATTTGAGCATAAGCTTTCGTGGGTAAAAATCTCACTTCTTCAGATGTCTTTTTGCACAGACATCTGAAGAAGTGAGGTTTTTACCCATGAAAGCTTATGCTCAAATAAATCTTTAGTCTTTAAGGTGCCACCAGACTCCTTGTTGTTTTTGTATTCCATGTTGTAATTGAAATCAATATATTTGAAAATGTAGAAAAACATCGAAAATATGAAATTTCAATGGTAGTCTATTATTAACAATCTAATTCAAACTGCAATTAATTGCCATTTTGTAAAATTGATTTAATTTGTTTTGAGTTAATCGCTTGAGTTAGCTGTGATTAATTGACAGCACTACAAATTATTAACTAACCAGGGTAGCTAATTTCAAAACAATAGTAATTCTACTTATAGTTGAAATGTTTTAGAGAAGCACAGCAAAGAGGCATCGCCAAACTCAAGACTGTATAGTAAGATATTCATTTTGCACTAATCCTTACACAGAGTGCACTTGATAGGTTTGTAAAATATTTGATACTCAAAGGTTGTAGTCATCAGAATCTTTCAATAAAGAGTTGAGAAGGAAATTATGACAATCTCCTCTAGTGAACAGGCCAGCACACTTCCTTCCCCCCCCCCACCAATAACAGATGGGCTCTAGTTAAAGGATTATTCATTTATTTAATTTTACTGAAAATAAGGTAAAGTGGATTGAACACACAAACAAGGAAAAGACTAATATATACTCTTCAATAGGCAGACCACTTGTCAATTTACATCAAGTTGAACAGCAATCAGTGCTCAGTGTTAAGGAATGCCCAGGAATATCTACATGAAAGATGCTTGGCCACTATAAATCCATATTTTCTAACACTGAAATATGGCAAGAAACCTCTCCTACATCCCTTTCCACTGTGTGGAATGAAATATTGGTTTCTAACAGGAACTTGCCATGGTAAAATGGTGAGGAGCAAGAGCCTGCACTGAGGTCTAGCAAACACTGCTCAGATTGAGCTAACAAATCCAAATAAAAACATTTTGCCTTTTTATTTACAATATTGCTAGCACAGAAGTGGAATCCTGAGTCACTTCAATCAATCCTAATTATTCAACTGTGGTAAAGTAAAATTTGTTGTCGCTAGTCAATACGCATGCAGGAGTCTGCTTTTATGTCTTAATTCTTGTATCTACTTTCACAACAACAATTAAAGTTTCAATGCTGTAATGTAGGAATATCTTCTCCTCCCTCCATCCCCAGCTTTAAATTTTTCTAATTAGTAATACATCTGTGAGTCAGACTTCGTTAATCTCAATAAATTTCTATTGGGACTTCAGATTATCAAGTCACTTACTCCTACACAGTATATTATAAATTCAGGTATCCAAACTTGGATAAAGCAAACAGATTAGCCAGCTTTGAGTGTACTTTTTTTTTAATTTATCACAGCTACAGAGTTTCATTTGAAAGGGTTTTGCAGTCATTGCAAATTCTTTAAAATTAATACAACTTTTAAAGAAACCTCATATTAGTTTACAATCCTGCTAAGAGAAAAAAATGTAATAGTCAGCAGCCCAAAATGGGCCTCCTATCATAAGAAAAATCATCACAGAAACTACAGGGAATAGAAAAAGAAAAATCTGAAGTCGATACATCCTGTTTCAATTTCATCTATCAACACTAAAAACAGAGACCTAGGTTCAACGCTCTGCTCTCCCACAGACGTCCTGTGTGACTCTGGGCAAATCACACAGGGCCAGATGTACAAAAGGTATTTAGGTGCCTAAGTGAGATTTACAAAGCAATTAAATAAATAGGAGTTTAGGCATCTAACCTGCTTAGATACTTTTGAAAACCCCGGTAGGCACCTATCAGAATTTTTAGGTGGCTAAAGACCTTTGTAAATATCGCCTTTAGCCTCTCTCTCTGAATCTGCTTCCACTGTAAAATACCTCTTCCCTATCGCAGATGTGTACAAAAGTGGATCACGTACTTAAATCCATAGGGCTCAATTTTAAAAAGAAAAAAATGCAGGCCACAAGGAGCAAAATGTAGAAAACTGTTTGTGTGAGTAGAAATCCAGACACCGACATAGAATTAGCCATCCACATTACTTTGAAACCATGTGCAATTTTCCACATGCATAAATGCAGGAGCAGTTTTGCACATCATAAAAACTGGGTGGAGGACAAGATATAGACCAAGGTCCAGTACCAGGGATGGAGAAAAACCCTTTTGTCATGGTAGGCTGTCTTTACTACCGGGCTATGTAACACAGCTATGGAACAATAGTTATGCTGTTATAGTATCTGTAATGTAGACATGGCCTAAGCAATAACTAGATTTATTTGATTGTTTGATTTTAAGATTAAAAAGGTAGAGCACATTTTGAGACACTGGGGGGAAAATTTTGCTGTAGAAGTTGAGAGAGAAGGACAATTTAGAATGGTTTCTCCTTGAACCAGGATTTAAGAACTGGGCAGGCTGTTTTGGACACATGGTTGTAGAATCATAAGAGTTAAAGATGGAAAAGACCTTTTAGATAATCTGACATATCTCTTTCCCAAGAGGGGCTGTTCTTTACAGTGTATTTACCAATGTGTTCATTCAATCTTGTTTTAAGTATGAAGAGAGGGGGAAGGATGATCTTTGAGGTAAAGGAAATGGGCTAGAACTCAAGAGAAAAGCTAGGCAAAAGTTTTCATGCAAATAGATTTTTCACTAAAAAAAATGCAGATTCAGGTCAACAAACTATTTGTGAATTTATGGTTACAAAAAAATCAGAAGTGTCAAAACACTAGTTTATTTTGGCATTTCTGAAATGAAACATTTCAACTAGTCATTTAAGAAAGATGTTTTATTTCAGAATTCCCTTATATCTTATTTTGAAACATTTTAAAAAAGCATTTTAAAGCCCCCAAAAGGAGACCAACCAAGTATTGTTTTAACTTTTTCATTTCACTCAGAAATTTTAAAAGTTTTGTTTGATCATAAGCGAACTTTTTTTTCGTTTGGCCACCAAGCCATACTCAAGAGCTCAGGGTTAGGTTCCTGATTCAACCACAGACTTTCCTTGTGATCTTACGTTATTTAATTTCGCTGTGCTTAAATTCTCCATCTGTAAAACAAGGATACTATTATTGCTAATTTTCTTCTACCCTTATCTGCTTGTATATTTAGATAAGTTTCCTGGGGCAGGGAATGACCACCTGCCACTTCATCCTTGTACAGTGCTTATTATGATGGGTTTTCAGTCTAGTTGCAGCCTGTGTCAATAAATATGTCTTCTGCTTTTGAAGACTACTGTAGAATCTAACTTACCTCACACTTTTTTTTCCTGATATTCATACATAGGAACAGAGGATTTAGCATATCTGATAAGACCAATAGACTTTCTATTCCAGTATCTTGTCTCTGACAGTGACCAGTTGTTTTTGTACAGTGCCTAAAACAATATGATCCTAGTCCATGACTAGGGCTCCTAGGCACTATGGTAATACAAATCACAAACAGGAGATGTTTCAAAAGAAGGTGTGAAAACAAATAAACAAACAAACAAAAGTGAGAAATTTCTGATCCAGACTACATTACTAGAATGAGTTCCACTAAAGGAGGTCTATACTGAAGACAATGTAAAGCTTCCTCTGACAACAACACCACAGAATGAAGAGGTTTGCCTTCTAAGGAACCAATTCAGGAAAGCATTTAAGCATAAATTTGAGTCCTTCCCTACTGAGGAACTCACTTAAGCATGAGCTTAACTTTAGTCCCATGCGTAAGTACATTCATGAGTAGGGATGCTTTCCTGAATCAGGGCCTATGTGAGGTGAAGCAGCTATTGATAGGTGTTATATTTTTCATCCCCTAACAACAAGAGGATTAAACCTAGTAGGTTAAGGCTGATATGAAAGATGGAGTGGAATCATGTTGGCGGAACATTGCTTTCTTTGAGCTGACAGCAAGTTTAAAGAAAAAGTTTGCAAAAGTTTATAAATCCAATATTTTTGTTTAATCATTAGAAGATGATATAAATAATAAATAAAAATGAATAATAAAAATAAATAATAAAAAACTTTTCTTTTTTCTGAAAAAAAAACCCTAACCCACTATCAAAACAAACAAAAATAAGCCAGTGGATTTTACCAGGATTTTTTTAAAAACTTTTTTCACTCTGAAGTATTGACATTAACATAGCACATATTTGAATATTTTTGGTACTAGAAACATGTGATTCTTATTTGAATCTGCGAAGGAAAACTTGAGCTCATCACTTCCTTCTTAACATTTTAGAAGAGTTATTCAAGATTCTTGTTATGCCAATGCAAGGAACCAAGAGAGGAAAGGGAATGGATTAGTCGTGATGGGAGAGCAAGTGTGGCTAGTGTATTAGTATGAGCTGGCATTAAATGGATGTTGCAGAGCAGGGCGTGAATGGAGTTGTGAACTGATAGGACTTTGCTAGAATCTATAAACTTTTGGAAGCTGTGCAGGACATCTGATAGCATGATTTTATATAAAGTTAGCTAGTTAATCTTATATTCCAGTCTTATCAGTCCTGAATTTACTAGGAGGTTGTTTCTCATTCAAACTATATCAAATGTGAAAGCTGCTGATTAATACTACAAATGACATAGTGTTTTGTGATTACCAGCATTCACTGAAAGAATTTATCTGACTCAGCATACCTAAAGCTCAAGGTAATTGTAGGCAACTAAAATAAGGATAATGGATCATTTTAAAGCTAAATGTAAACAAGAGTTAACATGATAAAAGATTTTGCTCATGTCAGACAATGCAAAAATAAAATCGGATCCTTCAGGATAAAATTAAATAAAACTTTGACTATTTTGTGGAAGTACCCTGAGCAGTGATGATTCTACAAGTGAGACTTCAGATGATTCATCAAAACAGCCACAATGACAATTTAAGTCCGCCTTCCAGAAAATCTTCAGCATCAGAGGCATTCAGGAGCTATCTCTGCTCATCTTGAACACCAAAAAACAGCAAAAGCCAACCAATGATTATGCCATAACAATTGAAATAAAATTACTTGAACATGCATCCATCTTTTATACTAACATGAACACTTTCACATAATGAACAGTTTAAAGAAATGATTGCCCTGGATATATTCCTCCAGATTCAGAGATCCATTAAAAGACAAGTGAAGAAAGAGGCAGGAGGAGGGGAATCAAGTTAAAGAATCACCATTTATATTAATGCAAAATGGTTTTTGATCAGGAAAAAAGTGACACAATAATTGTGAAGAGTGTCCATGCAGGGGGAAAAAATCTGCTCCTACTTCTTCTTTCATATGGCTTGATAGCAACAACTACACCAGGGATCGGCAACGTTTGGCACGCGGCCTGCCAGAGTAAGCCCCCTGGCAGGCCGGGCCAGTTTGTTTGCCGCTCCATGCCAATGGGGACTGCGGGAAGTGGCGCGGGGCAAGGGATGTGCTGGCTGAAGCTTCCCGCAGCCTGTGGCCAGTTGGAGCTGCAATCGGCCGAACCTGCCCATGTGGCAGGTAAACAAACCGTCCCGGCCCGCCAGGGGGCTTCCCTGGCGGGCCACGTGCCAAACATTGCCAGTTCCTGAACTACACATTTATATCTAAGTTTGATAGCCATCACATTTCTGCAGCAGCCAGGTGGTGAATGTCCTTCAGGCTCCTGGCAAAAAAACAAAGGGGACATTCAGATATGATGTGCTTTATTGTTTGTGCCTGGTGACCACAGTTGCATACAGATGTTTGCTTCATTTTCCCCATGAGATGGCCTGATGCAATTCAATCTGCACCAGTCTTTCTGACATAAATCAAAACCTGGTGGTTCCTCAAGAGGATCATGACAAGCTGTTTGTTTTGAGCGGTTGAAGTGCTCCATGTGACTCTTCATTGAGCATCAGCATCAAAGTTGGGTGTAAGGATATTGATATGGTTCCATAGAGGGTTGCAGGATTTTTATCTCGTCTTTGGTGGGGTCTGCAGGTCATGGTGCGGTGGGATCCTCGTATTTGCATTGACATGATTAAGAAAGCAAGATGTTGAGCAGCTCTTCTAATCTGTGGAGGCTGGATGTGCGATAGGATCGGGAGCCAGTCAACGGGAGTCGATTTGAGCATCCCAACACCATTCACAAAGCATTACTGAGTTGAGTGTCAAGGAGTTTAGTGTGACTGCTATGAGACCTCACTGGTGCACAATATTCAGCTTCAGAATACACTAAGGCAATTGTTGTGGTTTGTAAGGTCAGTGGACTGGTGCCACATGATGTTTCAGCCAATTTTCTGGTAAGCACAACACAATACCTGACCTTACCACGGGTGTTCTCAAGCTGTTGTCGAAAGGTCAAACTCCGGTCCAATGTAACACCAAGATACTTTGGATTAGCTTTGTGACTGATGCTCTCACCGCAGAACTGGACATCAAGTTTAGTATTAGCCATTTTATTGTTCAGATGAAAAGCAGTTACCATGGGGTTTTTTTGGATTAGGTCTAAGTTTCCAGCATTGGAAATAATCAGCCATTGTGCTAAGATCTTGGGTTAGGGTGCAGCTGATGGTATGGAGGCTTGTATGATGAACAGCTAGGGCAATATCATCCACATACATGATTTTCCTTGACTCCATCACTGGTATATCTGTGGTGTATAGATTTAAAAGTATTGGGGCCAGGACATGTTTCTACTTATATAGCTGAAAAGCAAAACTGCAGAAGACGGCATCCTAGTTGAGACAATGTCATCGAAGAATGCAGAGAAGAGCATGACAAGAAAGGTTTTGCCATTTGCTTCAACAAAAATAAAATGTAAAATATGAGAGACACAGTACAGGCTGCTAACGGTACTATCAAAGTCACAGTGCTAATCTGACAGTTGAATTCAGTTTGTTAATTTTAAAGAGTCCTGCACTCCAGATCAACCATGGCAGCATCAGTTGAGTGTATTGTCCTCACATTTGCATTTATCTGGTTAAAACTTCGTAATGGGTTAAGTGCTGGCAAATAGGTAGTAACAATGTATCTAAGGGCAGACACAAAAAAGACTGTCTGGGCCTAATTACCAGGAACTATTGTTGTCTTCTACTTACAGAGTACCAAGATTTTTATTTGTTATGTGTGATCCTTTTATGTGTGAGAAAAAAATATGCTTATCCAGTGATTTGACTAGTATCTGATTTTTGTTTCATTTAATAAAAAACAGTGGGTTTGCTTGAGTTTTCCCATGTTTTGTTCTTCGAGGAGAGAAATAGGAGGTTTTGGGGTTTAGGGAAAAATCACAACTTTTGACACTCATACTTCATCCCTCATCCTGCTCAAACAGCCTGCTTCGCCCCTGTGAGAACAAACCTCATGAACATCCATGCCCTGACTGCTCACAAAACTAAAGAAGGCTGGAGCAGTACAAAAATGGTGCAAAGTGTTTGTGCCTGACTGCAAACCAAAACAAATTTGACGAGTGTAATTTTTAACTCTGCTAGCCTTGACAGCATCCTATTACGTTAAGTCAAAACTACAAAGAGACTCTTACTACACTTAGACCATGATGGCCTGCAGCAGAACCAGGAAGGATCTAATGGTTAAACTGCCTTCACTTTAAAATGACTATTTGGTAGAAAATACTTTTCAAATGCTTTTCCTTAACTGTCAAAATGCTACATATTAATAATTTTGCCAGACAGCGTAATTTGTATTCATTTGTCAGTATTTACCCACTCTTTACATCCTCCCAAAAAGTCAGATGCTATAATTCAAGTCAAATGTGCTCCTAAATAATAAGATGAAAGCAAACCTTTACTATCTCTTGATATTTCTTTCCATCCTTTGTAGCATAACTTTCGAACTACCCTTTTTTACATTCTGTGGGAGTCTTATAATTTGAAAAATGCCCTGCTACCAAGGGGACATTATGTTTCCTTCTCTCTTTAAAATGTAGCAATACACAACATTTTCCTGACATGCAACACATTAAAGAAAGCTAGCCTACACAAACCTGACCATCACATTTCAAAGAAATTGATTTGCACAGTGTGTCACTATTAGTGTTTCCATAGAAGCTGTCAGTCTGCCTGTTAAAGGTCTTTAAGTATTTCTATCATTTCCATATAATAGACTTTCAGAGCTTTAATGTACACTAATGACAAAAGTGTGCAACATGTAATGAAATATTAAGACATTCATAATCTCAACATTAAAGAAAAATTATTATAAAACAGGGCTACTTGGTATCAATTGAAATCTAAAAATTATAGTCTGTTAGGTATAATGACTTCATTACAATATTCAAACATTGCCTCCAAAACTAATTTTCTTTCTGAAGTATGCATACATAGAAAGCACAGCAATAAAACATACCCTGCTATGCCTTCCTGAATACTAGATTAACTGCACTACTAGAATGATGTTAATTTGTTTCAAAATATTGCAGCTAACTTTTTGAATGGATGAGCAATTACTAACAGAGGGTGCAATTATAATGGAGTCACAGGGAATGCTTTGATATGGTTCTTCTCTTATATACAAGGAATAACAAGAAAATGCAATGAAAAGATAATAAAACAGATGGGTTTGGCAGCACCTTGGCAGCTGTCGCTAAGAAATTAAGTTCATTAGTTCAGTAGAGTCCATTCTTCAAGAGATTTTCCTAGAGATGGAAGGTTGACAATTAACATCATGTCAGAGAATAACTAAAAGTGTACCCTACGTTGCCAGCATAACACTCACTTGAGTCAGAAAGGATCTTAACTTGAGATCTTTGTGACACTGAAAGACAGTAATTTCTGTATGTTTTGACTTAAAGATTTACCAAATTTTCTGTCTGCTTACTCTGGCTCCTAACTTTGGCTGTAGGTATGTGCAATGAAAACATAAGCATATTCATTGCTACATTCCTCCCTCCACCCCAACTTCCCAACTCACTCTTTTCTCTGAATGAAATTTCTGCAAAGTGCTTTTTGCCATTTGTCACATTAAATTGGTTTAATGCTATTACCACACTTAAAGGAGAGCTGCCTGGAGCCAGCTGGTCTGCCTAGATAGTTTTGGGAAGAAGAAAATTAAGTTTTAACAGCAATGGACCAAATCTGCCTTTCAATTATACTGGTGCAACCTTATTACATGCAAAAATCGATAACACAATATGATCTGTGTTTTGATAATAAAAATAATAACAATTAAAAAAAGGTCCTTGGAATAGTGTCAAAAGTCTCATTCTGATCAATGTAGTTTTTAAGTTACCAAAGACTGCATCAAACACATCCATCAGATCAAATACTCTTAGATTTTATAAAAGTATGTTTTTATAAATCATCATGAATCAAACATCTCAGACAATTTCTTCACCGTGTGCCTGGAGAGTTAAGAATGTTCTATTGAACTTGTCGGCATAAATGTTCTGAAAACAAGAGAAAAAAGCTACCACCTTGCCTGCTATGACTGTGCAATTTTTAAAAAAATAAAAAAACCAAGATTACATTGATTTACAGTTACTTTTAGATTCCAATTTTCACAGCTTTATCAAGATGGAAAAGTTACAAAGTTCCTAAACAAATGGCCACTCCATCTTTAACTGTACAAGGAAGCAGATAAACACTTTTTTGGATTTCTTTATTTTTTTTAAAGCCCAGAAATTTCTATTCAATTCTTGAACAATATTGCCACTCCTCACATTCTAATCTCACTCAATGTATCTTCATAAACACTATGCATCACCACAGTATCAGAGCTCTGCTATTACAGCCAGAATATAATTTTCAAGGGATCACTATTATATATGCCATTACATGAAATCAAGTAGTTGCCTTCAATAATTAAGATTTATTTGCAGGATTAAGCCTTAGGTGCTGATTTTCTAAAATGCAGTGGAGTTTTCTTTACTTGTGTTATTATTAATTTATTTGTATTGGATGTTATGTAGGAGCCCCAGTCATAGATGAGGACCCTGTTCTACAAAGTACTGAATGAACACAGAACAAACAGACATCCCTGTCCCTAAAAGTTTACAATCTTTGTTTCTCTTTCCAATTCTATGTTAGAATTTACAGCCCCATTTTTTATTTTGTAGAAGTGAACAACTGATTTGATACCATTATGTTTGGGGGCTGGAATATAGGGCATCATAGCTGAGCTTTTTTTGATGCCATTCCATTGTTCAGGCCCAAATCTCCATTCTGTCACATCAGTTTTAGATCAGCATAACAGAATGAGAAATTACGTTTTCAAATATGTACACACAAGAAGATAATGCAGTCTAGAAAATAGGCCATCACATCAGAATTATATTTTCATAGCAAAAAGCAGTACACTCACTTATATAGTGTTCAATGGTAACTGTATACCGGACATATCACTTTGCAGGTGGTAAAAGACCACTAAGACAAACATACAAAGTTATAATACTGAGCACTTAAACAATGCTTTACAGCTTCAGAGTGCTTCGCAAACATTACGTCATTCATTAATCTCACAACACCAGCTTTGCAAAGTAGGCTGGTATTACACTCATTTTAGAGATGGGAAAACCAAGGCCAAAAGACTGAGGCAAAATCTTGCAGTTCTTACGCAGGCAAAAACTTCCTTGCATAGGATTTTTCCTCAATAAGAATTATTGGATTTGATTCTAAAAACAAAGGGAGAAATTTTCAAAGGAACAAATGGCAGTTAGGTGCCTAACACCCATTAACTTTTACTGGCAGTTGGTTTGCCTAACTGCCATATGTGCCTTTGAAAATCTCCTCCCAAATGCCTATACAAACCCTGAGTATATGAACTTTGTGGAGAAGACTTCTGTATGATTTGATGGGTTCACACTCCTCCTGCCACAGCCAGCAAACAGTGCATAGAGCAGTCAGGCAGACACTCCACATCTTTTATTCTGGCTTATGGGCTTCAGTGTCAGTGAAAGCCTCAATGAACTCCCTATAGGTGAGGGGTTGCCCAGTAGATTCAAGTAGCACATGGAACCATTGGCCACACTTTGATCCTTCCCCAGGCCATGCCTAAGGACACCTCTGCATGATGATGGTGCAGTGTGGCATCCCCCACTCTGAGGCCTCCTTGTCACCCACACATACACACACTCAGACTGTGTTGGTTCTGCTGCTTTTGGGACCATGTACACCTATCCAAAGTGAGCAGCATTTTCTCAAAGAGGACTTGTCCAAGGTTACAAAAGTAGTAAGTGTTAGAGTCAAGATTAGTACTCACGGGTTCCTGACTATAACTTTATCTGACCAATGAAACGATGAGTGAACCCAAAATACATCTTTAAAGAGATTAACTCATTCAGACATATGTCTTGTATAATATCTTTTCTTACTCTTATTTTACAACAGTCTAACCGATTCATATGCACTACCTTTTGTAGTGGAGGGCTATGTACATGCAGTATGAATTATTTTGCCCTTTGCTTTGTGTACATACCATGAAAGATTCTGAACTAACCTGAAGGTCCAAAGAAGTAGAGCAAAGAGACTAACTACAGCCAGAGATGAATTATATACAACATTTGAGTACTCAAACAATGCTTGGTTGTCACTGAACAGGTATGTAATTCATTGAGTGGAGCATGTTCAGACACTGGAGATATTTCATGTTTTATGCAACTCTAAGAATATAAAGCACAGTTTACATTTGAAACACATGAAGAAAAGCTGATTGATTGTTATCCTTGGAGTTCTGATTTGCTTACCTCTTTAACCGTGTTTGTTTTTCTGTGTGTTGAATATACCATTGACAATATTCTCCATTAATATAAACAAGACACACCACCCACTTATTTTATATTCTAAGTAAAAGGGAACAACTGTGATCTCTCACATACTATAATGTGGTAACTGGGCAAATATGAGCCTATGAATGGTGACCACTGTAATCAACAGTATACATATGTTTGTATTTAAATAATTCATTTCCATGCTTTAAAATAAATTATGATAATATACAAAAGGTGTGCATCTGGTGAGGCCACCCCAGTCTGAGGGGTTGTCTCAGGCATGCAAAAGGTGGCTGGGATGATAGGTAGGTAGAGCTAAGGAGGGAGATGAATGAGAAACACATCTAAGTTCATATAGAACTTTGCTAAACTGAGAGGCAGCCTGGGATGTTTACTCATTCCAATGATAGGGCTTCGAAAGAGTCCTGTATTGTTGTTATTTTTCATCACTAGCTCCCATGGTCGGGAATGGGTAATGTGTCTGCCTTCCTTGGATGTGGAAGCCATTTCTCAGGCCCCCTCTTCGGAATCGAAACCGGATTTCCCATTACCCATGGTCACCAGGGTAGGCACAGGAAGTACCAACAAAAGTTGATGGGTAGACATTTGAATGCATCAACACCATCGTGGGGGGGTGAGCCTGACTCACCTTTATTACCTGTAAACCATGGTTATAGCCCTGAACAAATATTTGTTATATTCCAATGCTACAGAAGAGTAGAGGTCAGTACAGTACAGGACTTTTTACACAAATATCATTTTGACCTCTAGGCTGCTAGTGTTTTATACACATAAGACTATGCATGTTGATCATTGCCATACATGCTTCACTTTTTGTACTATAAGACATCACTCGATCATTTCTCCAAATATTTGCATTGGCCAACTGGGGATTAGTTGTGCCCTAAGTTACTAAAACTGTGCTAGGTCAGAGGTTCTAGAGGGCCCCACTCCAGAGCAAAACAAGTTGATTCAGAAAGGTCTGGGGCAAAGCCCTCTTCAGCTGTCCTTACTGCTGCTTGAAGAAGAGAGCTGTGTGCATCCTCATTGTCTGACCACACCCAAAGTCCCAATTAGAGCAATGAAACACTAACAGATATTAGTTATCTTAGCCCCCTTCTGTAGAACTGCTGGAACTACTTCCTTATGAACCCTGCCTGTGGATATCAGGATTATATGCATTTATATAGGATTAAAATTCTAGACTGTGACTCCTGCCTAGCATCTCTGCATATCAAGATTATGTGCATTTACATATGGTTGAAGCATCTGAAGGGTCCTGGACAGCTGACAATGCAACCTTTAGTGCTGATGAGATTGTGTATTATTGCTCCCGACCATTTTTAGTGATGCCTGGACTTTGCTGGAAGTTATCTGCTTTAAAAGTGCTGTTCCATTAGGGAACTAGATAAACATCACATAGTGGGCATAAAACAACCATTTCCGTTTGTTTCCTTCAGTCAGATCACTCCTTGTGTTGTTTTTGGCTCATTTTCTCCTGATCATGGAATGCAGCTGTGTTTAATGAGCTCAGTCATAAATAAATCAATAAAATATACCATACAAGTATGTCAGTTGTAGTTTAAAGGTCAAAGATTGGTTAGGATCGGGGGGGGGGAGAAGACTCTTAAAATGGCACCCTGACATTGTAAGTATCTTCTGCCTTTGGCTGACACCACTCATTGGTTCCTGAGCCAAGTAAAGCCCAGAAGGACACACCGATCCTGACTCAACAACAGGCCAAATGCATTCAGAGGAAAAAACAAAAAACAACAGGTCTGCGCCGAAAGCTCCGAAGCAACAGTGTCATTAATACAGCTATATTGTTGCAAGTTGCAGAACCAAACAGGAATCAGAAGACATGGACGTTATTAGTGACAATCATTCCCAGCTCCCAAGAGCATAACCAGGTGGTATGGAGTGAAAGAGTAGAATCCTGGTCTGACTGGAACAAACTGGAGTTTTGCTATTGACTTGAGAGGGACCAGGATTTCACCCAAGGAATCTGGGCCTGATTCTCCTCTGAATTACACCACTTTCAATCAGGGGAAACTCCACTGAAGTCAACAATCCCAATTCTCTGTAGCTTAACAGCACTTTTGTGCCTCTCTCTGGCACTACAAAAAGGCCATATAGTCAGCTGCTATGGAAATCTCCCTCTATTCCAACACCCCTCTTCACAATACCTGCTGCTGAGCTCTGGTTATACTCATACTACTAGAATGTCCCTGCGTCAGCCTAAGAAAGGGCAGCATAGCTCAGCTGGAACAGAGAATAAAGCCAGTAGAGATAAAGCTAGAGGCTGTGAGATCAGAATAAGGCCTATTGCTCACAGACAGGAAGTAATACACAATGGTTTAGGAATTCCATCACAACTGGAAAGCCTCTCCATGTAGTTGTTTTGATTGTATTATTCAACTCCTAAGACTTAGGGAGATGGGCCTTTATATATCTGTATTTCTAATACTACCACCAGAGTATCTAGGCAATAATTTTATGAAATTATTCCAGTGATCTCTTAACACCTGAAAATGTTCTTACTGCCATAGAGTTAAAATAGCTGCAGAAGGGCAAGCTGCATTTAATTTTGTATAATGTGCCATCAACAACAATGCCAGCAAAGTTCTGATTCTGGAATTTTTATTGCCAGTGACAAGGTGCAAAGCAGAAAGAAAATAGTAAAGTTTGGAAAATCAACAACTACACTTTATCAAGTTGATTATGTGTTAATTTGAATTTCAATTGCTACCATTTGAAAAATCTTGTTTGGATTTGTAAACACATTTCATGAATAAAGGATAATCAGTATAGATTATTAAAATGGCATTTTAATAGTGAGTCACTTTTTTGACCTAACTTTAATGTTCTTTATTGATAATAGTTCTGTGAAGTGATCCAGGAAAATTTAGTGTGAATTATATTAAGATGTGACTATGTATTATTATGAGCTTGTTGAAACCTTGTTATGGGTTGAGTTAAAACCTCACTGCGGTTAACAGGTGTGAACCCACTCTTCAATTCACATGCCGATTAATTTAAGATGGCACCTAAACCAAAAGGAACATGTGAACCCACCCAGGAGCTATTGCTGAGTTTTGTTTTCAGTAAGTTTATGTGGGTGGGTGTTAGGGAACACAGAAAATACAGAAACCGAGAGAGACTGAGAACCAGGAAGAAAGCCAAGCAGCAGCTTGTGAGCATGGTGCAAACCTGAAAAAGCCTAGAGGGAGGTCTAGGTTGCTATACTGGATGAATGCAACTTGGGCCTTTATGCTAACAAACTGCCTTTTAGCGGGGGGGAGGGAGGGGTATGTCCCTCTTGAGTTCAGAGAAGTGGGACTTCATCTATTTCTTGTAAATAAACAAGATTCAATCAAAGAAAATACTAGACTCTTTCATCTATTTCTACTCTAGCTGGGACATTTCCAGGGTCCCATACATTAATTAGCTGTCAGATACAAAAAGGGGGCAACAATATAGTAAAAGCACTCCCGGATAGAAAAATCCACATTTTTTGTAGTTTTTCCTTGTGTGAAGGGAGAGATTTACAGCTTTATATGAATACTAACATTTTCATGATTTTACAAAGGAAATCAATTCTTCAGGAATTCTATTGGCAATTCAAACAGACTAGTTCTGAGCTAATAGATGCAAGCTATAAGGTGACACTGACTAAGAACAGCTCAAATTTATTGAATGTGACAGAAGGCTGCTTTCATTGTCAAAACTAAGTGAAACTAGAAAAAATGAGAAACAAGTATAAAAAGTGAAAAGTAAATTAGGGGCTAATCCTACATATCCTTATATCTGAGTAGTCATTACACAAATACTGCAAAGTCAAAGTCACAACTGCGCACACGAATAAGGACTTGCAGGACTCATAGATTTTGAACAATCTACTGTGTAACACAATGTTTTTTAAGTAACACCAGCTTTTTAAAAATAAAAAGTAAATTCTAATATTTTACTAGAAACAAAGACTTTTGGGAATACAGTGTTCATTTAACATTGAAAACTGCTAATTTTATATGGTTTACGGTGATTTTGTATTTCTCTTGTGGACATACATTTTTGCAACTAAATGCAATTTCTATACAGAATTAAAAATAAATGATGGCAGCTCACAGGTATTATCTAGAGGATTTATTAAAATCACTTTTAATTATTCCTAATGATTAACAGAAAGTTCATCTGCAAGTCTGGAAATGAACCTGAAGAATAGAAAAATCTGCAAAATTATCCCATTCATGACTTTTCATTGCTGTTGCAGATCTACTAAGCATAAGACAACTTAATACATGATTGGGGCACAATCCTGTACTATTCTATAGTTTCAGTTCAGCAAAGCACTTATGCATATGGTTAAATTCCATTGACTTCAGTGGGCCTCCTTACATGTTTAAGTGCTTTGCTGAATGAAAGACTAGAGAGACACAACTGAGAATGAAGCAACCCCGGTGTACTATTTCTTGTACTTACACAAACATCCTGTGAGAATTTAGGCTAATTCTCAACCTCTGTGTCTAAATTTCCCGTTTTGTAAAATGGGTATAATAATAATGAGGATTAATTCAGTAATACCTGCAAATCATAGGCACCTTCAGGTCATTATATTTTCAGAATTTCCTCAAAGTAGCTTAATATTTCAGCTTTATTTCTACTCTTAAATTATGTGTTGATGGGAATACAAAGCAATATTTATGTTCACACTGTATAAGCAAAAGGAAATACCAAAAATCAAATTCGGAAAGCCAAAATAGCAATTTTATTATGCCATTATCTTGATTATCCAAACATCGACCCAAAATATCCTTTTATCCAAATCATGAGTATGCTTTATAAGACTGGGTAAAATTCTGAGTTTCTTTACCAGTCAGTCCTTAGGTCAAGTTCTCACTGACTTCAACAGGAGTCTTGCCTGATAAAGGAGCCTACAAATGGATCTACTGAATATTCCCTGGATCATCTGAAACTTCAGTTATCCTATGCAGTCAATGTCCCTGTGCTATTTAGGTAATCAAGGTTGTATTGTTATTATACAGAGAAAGGACATTATATCACTTTCACACAGAAATGTTGCTAATTTCAATATTTTGGGAATAAATAAATACCAACACTTGTAATACTCTTACCAATGTTTGGGGATTTTTCCATATCAGATGTGCTACTTTAACACCAACCACATGAATTTAAAAGTAACTTGCTCAGTAGAATTACTCTATTTTCCTTATTCTCTCTCATAAATCTCCAACATTATACGGCTTTTATCATTTTATCTGGATTTCTTCTTTTTGTAAATACAACATGGAATGATCTTTACAATGGTTATCTTATTATTCTGTACCGCACATTCACATTGCAGCGCTCAAAACTCCACCCATAATTTTGGGTGTATAGCCACTTAAAGTCAAGTCTCCGTTTGTTTCCAAGGTAATGGAGAGGCATTCACTTAAGCCAATTGCTCGAATTAAAAGCAAAATCAATATAAATGAGCGTGTGTCTGCTTTGGCCACCAGTGAATATTTGTTGAAAATTAACACAGATACTGAATACAATGATAATATTGAAATATAATGGACAATAAACACAAGACCTTATAATAAACAGCATGAATAATGTTTGGAAGTGCTAAGATACTACATTTATATTCACTGGCCTACTCCTGTAGAAAGTACATAATTTACCTTGTAATGAATCAGATTATGAAATATGTTGCCTCCCCTAACATTATCAATTTAGGATAAAAGTGAGTCCTACTTTCATCAGCTTGCATGCACTGTAATTATATACATATGTTTAGTATATTCTAGCTCATATATTATTTTAAACATTTTTTCATATATTTATGGCCATGTCCAGGAAATGCACACTGAACAACCCCCGCTTCCACTCCCCACCACAGACTAATATTAAACAGTACAAAAAATAGGTAGGAAAAGATAAAAATCTTGAGCCTAAATTTAATCATGTCACATGTAAGTGGAAAATGTGGGTTGCTGGGTAGTTATTCCATATTAAAGAAAGCCTTCCCTAAAAGATGACATATTGAAGTAGCATACTTGTGGAAAATGTGTGAAGAGAAACAATGTTATGGGACTCGAAGGAAGGCCGGAATCTATTCATAACCACTGGGGCAGAAAGACCTATTCTGAGAAACTAACTACTGCATATTTCAGACTAAGAAAACTGCTCTGTACTAGAAATGTAATGGTTGTTTCACTGTCTATTGGAGAAAATATATTTGTGCATCGTTGATGTTCTTCATCTATATCCATCCACATCTTCAACTACATAAACTTCCCCCAAAAGATTTCACTTTGACTATTTTGCCAACTCAAGCTCTGCATTTCACTTAGTACACTGTAAAATCTGTTCAATCTCTCTGATATTAACTTCAGTAATGGGAATGCCTTCCACATTATAGGTTGTAGAGATGCACACCCTCAATCCATTTCAGTGTCCATCTCTCATCATACAATGACAATACTGAAATATAATGAACATAAACAATATAACTAATGGTTTGACTTGCTAAATCACCATGGCAAGGTTTAAACATTCCATATACACAGAAAACTTTACAGACATAGGCAATACAATAAATACCAGGTTAGTTTGATTAGTGAAACAAGAGCTGTCTCCTGCCAGATGGCCTGGCATCTGTATTTTTTTGTTAGTTTTAAGAACATGAGGAACATACAGCCTGAATGACTCTGTCAATTCCCTCCATCTTTCCCTGTATCCCACGTTCACCACTTCTATATTGGCAGGATATATTTTGTAGAAAGTATGCCTTGTCACAATCTACTGAACATCATTGCCCTGTTAAAAGGTGTATATCAGCATTATATTTGGAATTACGATTTTGCTATATATTTGTTACTGAAACATGTAAATCTGGGGAACACATACAGATTAGCTCCCATATGTCAACAAAGGACTGACCACAGGTGTTAGAAAACTATTAGTTATCAAAGCAACCATTCACCACCAGGGGGATTGTAAACAAAAGATTTGTCATTCGTCATGTAAGCAGAAGGTGTGAATAAGAAATTTACAATTCACCTGGAAGATGCTTTGAATCTCATGTATTCCACAGACTGATTGTCTTCATCCCAGGAGGGGTGTAATCCTCAAAGAGAGAAGGAGGGTATAAAACTATGGCTTCCTCATTACCTCTCCCTGCTCAGAACATCCATGGACACTGGACTAAGGGTAGTGGTCCCAGACTGAAAGGAAATCCAGCCTGGGAACTAAAAACTGAACTGCATGCAGCAGCTTCTGGGTGAGAAAGCTGTTTACTTCAAATCTTATTTAGCTTGGTAATGTTTAGGAATTAGACTGCAGTTTTATCTTTTATTTCTTTTGGTAACGAATTTTGACTTTTATTCCTTAAACACTTAAAATCTATCCTTAGTTAATTAACTTGTTTCATTGTTTATCTAATCCAGTGTGTTTTTGGTTGAAGTGTTGGTTGGAATCTCAGGTTAACAAAGGCTGTTGCATATTCATTACCCTTTGATTGAATGACAAACTTTTAATGAGTTTACCTTCTTAGGGGGTGGGAGGAAGACTTGAACAGTGTAAAGTGCGCATTTCTCAGGTGCAAAGCTGGTACTGAGGAATATGAACAGATACAATGGCAACACCTGTGCCAGCGTTGTGGACAGCATTCATGTAACTTCGCTGGATGTGCCTTTACATGCTCATGGCTGTGAGCAGACCCTGGAGAGGTTGCTTTTCACTAGCAGAGCAGTTTAAGACACACCCTGGACTGGAGAATTAAGGGGACACTGCTGCTCAAAAGTCCAGTTTGCATTTTGTGATATGTCACACTCATAATCTCAGAAAAAACTGTCAAGCTATTTTTCTACATAGACACATTGCTTCCCATCTAGAATGTATTTTTTCTCCCTCTTAACTGAGAGTTAACTTGTCTAATCTATAATACTGTGATGTATGGCCAGAAAGGGTTAAGCATCCTGCAAAAAAAAAAAAGACTCAAATTCAACACATAAAAACATATAGGGAGATTATCTTTGTGTTTTTGTGTATTTACATGTGTATATGGGTAATGGTCAACGGTGTAATCAACAGTCCCTGTCTATGCTGTATTCTGATAATTCAAAGATTAAAAGAACATCCTAGCATTTAAATGAATTGTAAACATAGGATACATTTGTATTTATCTCTTTTTGAAATGTATAGCAAATCATTGGTGAATGGTGGAGGAACAGGTAATTGTTTTATGTTAATTCATATAGCTAAGTTCCGGTGATGGACCCACTTCAAAGACACACTGATTATCTGTTGTTCCCCGAGGGACTCCAACTTCTCAAAGAAGACCTGAAATTCTATAAAAGATCCTTGGGTCCCAATCCTGTTTATCTCAGATCTGCTTGAGGTTTCATGCAGGGGAAACCTGAGCCACAAGGACTGAGATCCCAGTTCTGACTGGACCGCCCTGAAATAGGATATTGGACTATGAATTAAATTCCAAAGGAACTCTTTGCAACTGCAAAGCTCACCATCGACCATGCTATGTGTCGGAACCTCAAGAATTGAACTCATGTCTGTATGTATATTGGTCTTTTAATGATACTCGCTCCCTTTTCTTTCTTAATAAATTTTAGTTTAGTTAATAAGAATTGGCCGCAGTGTGTATTTGTGTAAGATCTGGAATATTCATTAACCTGGGAGGTAATGTGTCTGATCCTTTGGGATTGGTAGACCTTTTTCTTTTCTATGATGAAATAAGATTTTCAGAAATATTCATCATATTTGACTTGGGTATCTGGATGGAGGCCTGCAGCTGGGTTACTTTAAGGGAACTGTGCTGTTGGTTTCTGGACAACCAGTGAGGTAATAAAGAAGTTGTTTTATGATGTCTTGGTAAATCTAAGTATTGAAAATATCCACCAGCACTGGGGATTATCCACCCCATTCTTTGCAGTTCACCCTAATTGAGTGACCTCAGCTAGCCCGCACTGGGACTCCGGTCACAAATACAAACATAGAAATGGAAAGCCACCAGAAAAAATAAGAGCAATATTAGCTAGTCAGGAAAGTCTAAATTCTATTCCAGCTCTGTCACTGACCTGTTGTGTCATTTTGGGGCAAAGAGTATAAGAACATAAGAACAGCTGTACTGGGTCAGATCAAAAGTGCATCTAGCCCAATATCCTGTCTTCCAATTGTGGCCAATGTCAGGTGCCCAAGAGGGAATGAACAGAACAGGGAATCATCAAGTGATCCATCCCGTCGCCCATTCCCAGCTTCTAGCAATCCTTCGTAATCCTTCTTTTCTTGTCTCTGCATGTGAGAGTGTGGGATTTTATTTTGGACACACAAATCCAGTGCCACCTAAAGATATCCAGGAAACATTAGGGTGAAGGATGTGGGCAGGTTACTGATCACTGAAAGAATGGTAAGTACGGAGAGTCACCAGCTCTGGGACAAAGGACAGCTGAACGTCTGGCAGGACCAGTTCTAAAATACAGGCAAAACTAGGGCAGTAGAATAGGTGGTTTCAGTGCAAATCACAGTGCTAAACATCAAACATATTTGAAAGAATAATGAATTTTTTCCAAAAGAGTCAATTTTTGCCTATTTTCCCCCCTTTTCTGATCAGCTATCAGCTTGGCCCCTGAGAAGTGAGGAAGGCTGGCTCTAGGTGGTGACAGACTGTGGCAGGTTTAAAGCAGAGCTGGCTCCCAGCAGAACGTAAGTAAATGTACAGCAATATGCATAGCACAGTTCTCCCTGGGTCTTCATTCCCCTTGCTAGTCTTCAGATTCCCTGTTGAGCTCCTCTTCCCACTTTGTGGGGAAGAAGAAGAATAGTAGAGTCAAGACTGTCTGTCTGTTCATCCACCCCTTAGGTGGAGAACCTGATCTAGGGAATTTACGTTGTAGCTCCTCACAGAAGAAGGCTCCAGCAGAAAGAGTTAAACTGGCAACTCCTCCCAGAAACTTCCACCTGCAGGAGGAGAATCTAGTGGTGCCTACCTTCAGATCCTGCTGTATCCTGAATGGCACGTCCCTTGAGAAAAAACATGGCTTAAATAAATAGGTTTCCCCAGCAAAATTCTTTGCTACCAGCCCATTTGTCTCCAAAAGAGATGGTGTTGCTGCTAAAGTTACAGAAAAGATTAAGTTTCCAGTAAGGAACAAGAATAGGTTCTTTTGGTGGGCTAGGGACTGTGCAGTGAAAAAAGGACAGTATATAGATTTAATGTGGTGGGGCAAGGGGGGAAGGACATGTGAATGTTTGGAAGACTACAAAATGTATGGCACCAATGAGTGGTGGATGGAATTCAAGATTCAGATGGATTAGTTGGTCCATGGATGGTGCGGCAGGAATGTTAGGAGAAATAGGTGGACAGGTACATGCTATGGGAAGAGTGCAGGGTTGCTGCATCCTCTGATGTGAACTTGAGGGGAACTAGAATATGTGAGAAATGATTGGGAATATAAAGTGTAAGCAGGAAGTATGATCGGGACAGATTAAGCCATGTAGTGTCCTTCAGAAAAGTTGGAGAGGAGTGTGTGAACATATTACATAGAATTTGCATAGAGGGCCAGCATTGGGATAAGTTGTGGTCTTAGGTCAGGGGGCAGGTCTTCATGGTCCCATTGGAATCTCAAACTCACCTTGATCTCAGAGAGATTGGGATTTTAATTGACCTCCTGCATAGCCATGCAAGCCTTCCCTTTCCTCATTTTATAAAAAGCTATGCAATGTCCAGACGGGATTTTGCAGATCTTGCAAGGTGAAGCTGAAAAAACCCCTAACTGGGCACTGAACTTTGTTCATGATACATCAAATTCTTCAAAGGAGTCATAACTCAACTCTATCCTGTGAAGAAATCAGGCAGAGGATGCTATGAGATACTCCACTATGTCCACAAAGGATCTGGGAGGTTCTGAAGTGGCAAAGCAAATCAAGGTAATCAAAGCCCACCAGAAGTACAAGCTTTGCACAATTTCCTCCAGGCCTTGGCATAATACGCCAAGATTTATGCAGTTGTTTGGGGGCGATAAATATAGAAGCAGAACATACTTGGGGGGAAGGGAGGAGAGCAATTCTTTCACCATGGAAAGTAGTTTCAGGGTTGGAACTAGTGGAATTTTTCCACTGCAAAATTTCATTCTCTTGGAAAATCATGAGAGTATCTGAGTTTTTGCATGTGAATGATTGCAAATTGGAAGTCACTCTTTCACATAGATGCAATAGAAACCCATAAGTCTGAGCAGGCTCATCTACTTTCATTCATACACTGATCAAGGCATGCTAGATGGTGATATGCCTAAAGTGCAGACAAATAGCTAAAAATTCCTCACCTGTAAGTGGTATTTTTTAAAGTTATTTGTTTATGAAGAATACAGCTGGCTGTCTCATTCATTATATTAATTCCTCCTCTTCACACCTTTAGTTGAACAGCAGTCAAAATGAAAACATGAGGGAAAATACTTGGTGGTCTATTGATCAAGAAAAAAAGGGGGAAAAAAATCAGTCTCTGCTGGTATTTGGCCACTCACTGTTATTGTTTAGTTTTGCTATTGAATAAAACAATTATTTTACTTTTTGGGATTTCATATTTTTGCGGCCTGAGATTAGGAAGATAAACAATGTCATATTCTAAACAGAGTGTACCTTCTAGGATACTGCAGTTCGACTTTCCACTTTGCTTCCAGGAAAAAAAGACTCATTAAATGAACTGTGCGGGTCTATTTAAAATACAGTTTCTGCTGAGGAAAATAAACATAGCCAAATATCATTAGATTAATTTTCCAAACACTTTCAATCAAACCACTGACTGGACATCATATAAAAGCAGTATCTCCAGAATAAATTAAATAAAGAATTTATGTAGGTGCTGGTTACAGTTTCATATTCAGGGCTATATTAAGTTTTGCCATTTAAAGTGGGGATTTAATCACTGCTTCTGAGGCATTACACATTAATTCATTAGTTAAATTAGTTTAATTAGTTCAAAACGTGTCCATAATAAATTTAGCAGGATGCGTCAAACCTTTTTATTTTTTTTTGTCATGAGCAATCTCAATTCAGGTATTATTGCTCCATCTACGCAAAAGTTGGCAGAGAGATCATGAGTAGTTTGTGTGGTTGCTAAAATAATATTTAGAATTTAATGGTCATAGCACATTATGTAAATGCTATGCCCTCACACATTAAAAATTAAGGCAAAAGGAAACAAACATGATGTGGCTACACAAATAAATTACCTGTGCCAGAACGTTTCCACTGAACATTCTCCATTGTGAAAATCCTCTAATGCAGTGTTTCCCAAACTTGGGACGTTGCTTGCTCAGGGAAAGCCCCTGGCAGGGCGGGCCAGTTTGTTTACCTGCCACATCCGCAGGTTCGGCCTATCACGGCTCCCACTGACCACGGTTCGCCACTGCAGGTCAATGGGGGCTGCGGGAAGCTGTGGCTGGTACGTCCCTCGGCAGGCCCCAAAGACATTTAATCAAGGGACAGCAATGTGTCATTAGGACTTTATGAGCCATCATTTTCTATCTGGTGGATACTGACTGAATGGAAACCAAAACAGACAAGCGGTCCTCTGCAGTTTGTAAAAACATACCATATTTTTTGTAAGATATAACTTCTGCAGCAATTGACAATCTTCTTCTGCAAAATGGTACCATATAAAGAATTGATAGGAGTTCACTGCTCCTTACATACTATATTCCCAGTGCCAAATATAACTGCAAATTAGAAATTAAATCTGATCTCACATCAATTTAAATCTGGACTAATTACATAGATGTCAATGGAGTGAAGTTATCATGAAGCTGGCATGCGATTAAAATTAGGCCCAAATGCTTTCTAAATACAAGTAGCTGGCTAAACTCTGTTATTCTGGAGCAAATATCAAATCATCTTTGGGTTGATAGTGTACCAGGTATCCATCTTATATCAAGTCTTCACATTACCATAGTTTGTCTTAAAAACACAATTCTGGCTGTGAAAGCACAAGTAGTAATATCAATTAGACCCAGTTCCTTCAAACACTTATGCAGATGCATAATACACTGAAGTGAATGGGAATTCTCAGATGTTAAACTTAAGTATGTGCATGTTTGTCAGATTGGGGCTTAGTTAGCATGGATTGTTTTAAGTTTTTATGTCCTGTGTCTTGTGTAATACAGAGTGGAATACCAGTTCAATATCCAGTACTTCATTGATATTGGGGACTATTGCCCTAAATCAGCAAAGCATTTAATCATGTGATTAACTTTAAGCACCCATTCAAGTCTATCCCTCTCATGTTTAATAGCTTCGCTGGATGTGGGTGGCATGGATTTATGCAAATATTTACATTCTTTGCTTGGTAGGGATGGACTTAAACACATGATTAAATGTTTTACTGAATTGGGACCGATCTCCTGATTACCCCGTGAATAATCTAGACAGGGCTCTCCCATCTCTGAGTTTTATGACTTAAATATCTTCTTCCCGTTAAAAAAAGAGTTCATGTGTGGAAGGTGCTGCTTGCCAACACTGAAAATTCATCAATTCAGCTGTTTTATGTATAAAATAGTTTACAGTATCCAGCACACCAAAGTTTTTTTCCTTGTCAAAGTTGCCTGCATATGTGTGTGTATACATCTCTGTGTGTATGTGTGTGTGTGGGTGTGCATGTGTGTATGTGTATATTCCTTCAGAGCTCTGAAGCATATTATATAAACAACACCCTAAATTTTCCAAGTAAATATTGTAACAATTTATTTTGCTCAAATCCACCTCAGAGGTAGTTCCCTTAGTTTTTAAATATCTAAAAAAATGTAGTAAAAAAGAATTGTTTGTTAGCACAACATTGATATTTCTGTCACAGCATCAGAAGCTTATAGTCTATTGCAATTTCTAGCCTACTCTTAGTAACAACAGGAAAGAAGTCAGTGGTTTGGTAAAATATTGTACAAGCCTAGAAAGCCTTTCTTAAATCAAAATCCAAAAGCTGGCAACAAAATGTCTGCAGAGTGTTTGCTATGTAGTCTGATGCAAAAAAGTCCTGCATTTGTTAATATTACAAAATTAATATTCTTTTTGTAAACTTCCTCTCAATAATTAATTAGTTTAACATGTTTTAATTAACAAATGAAATACACATTTCTAATCCCATGATTAGAACATTCTACATGGCTCAAGAAAAAAATCACTTTACTGTCAGCCTTGATCTGACAACCTCGGACACAAGAGTGATGACACAAAATATGGCACATTACACAGGAAAAAGGAAGCTAGGTGCTTTTATTTAGGCTGCAAGAGTTCAGAATAGTCACACAATACATTTAAATTCTTATTTTTAACTTGGTTCTGGTCTCTTTCCTTGTAGCGGTCTTGGTCTCTGATATCTGTTTACATTTCTTAGCTGAGACTATTATAATAATTTCTATTATCAGAATGTTCCTCTGGCAAAGACATTAACATGTCTACTTATTTTTTTTTTAAATCTTGTTTTTTAAACTTCATCCATCTCCATGGTATCTCTGCATCTACCGTACTATGTGAGCGACTGTGACAGGGCAGGGTTCCCTCATGCTGGATTCTTTGCTACAAACAGTCCTTACACAGTCTCATGATAAATTCAACACCATATGCTTTATTTACATTCTGCTATACAAATGCTTGTTCTCCACAGCATAAGGATTTTACTTTCTCCTAAACCCAGAGAAAGATACCTCACGACCCTGAAATCTTGTGCTTTTATGGCCTTTCCTTCCCCTTTCCCTAACTCTTCCTGTTCCTCTTTTGACTATCCTCAGCCAATGAGCTGAATTACCTCAATAAATGGGTTCATCACTTGGTGCTTAATTATCTCATTAGTTTGGCCCATCCCATGTGGGGATGCTTACAAAGTGCACAGAGTGCTGAGTCACCCTTAGGCAACTCACACTGTTCCAGTGACCCAGAGCTAGAGGAGTGTGTGGGAGAAAGGAAGTCTTTTCCCAGATGTTTCTCTTGTTGGTACTCCTGCAAAAATAGTGAGCTGTCAAATATGAGCAAGGCTCCACCCACAGCTCCGTTGAAATTCTGGCCCCACTGAAGTCAATTGGAAAACTCCCATTGATTTCAATGGGGCCAGGATTTGGGTAATTGAGAAGGACACTAGTAGCTGCTCAAGGGAGGAAGGAACCAGACAATGAGAAGAAGAGCACTGTATAGGGAATCAAGTCTGGAGAAAGCTGACATAAGACTAGTAGTATTTGTCTGTGTGTATGGAGAAAACAGAAGTGCAGTAGCTAGAAAGAAAATCAGGTAGGGATGAGATGACTCATGTCTTCAATCCTATGTAATAAATAGGAAGACTAATAATATGGAAACAAACAGCTAAAATAGTAATCACCCAGTGTAAGCAAAATAAAACATTCACTATCTTATTTCTCTTGCCTGTTTTATTCACAGATATAAACACACATTGATCTAAACACCCAAACTGCACATATTTCTAACCTGTGTAATTGTATAATTTTATCATTCTAACCCTTGTCTTTCCACATGCCGATTCCTGTCTACTGAATGTCACACCTAAAATTTAGAATTTTAGATTTATTTTTAGAAAGAGAATGTTTCTTTCTTTATCCTCTAGGAAGCACCTGGAACACTTTGGGGAGACACAAAATAATAAAAATAAGTTAGTGTATTATCATACTTATCTTCACTTGGTAAGTGAAGAGAACAACTACTTACCTGTAAATCTGATTCTTTGCAGGCATCATCTTACTGATGTTCATCCTAGATCTCCTTCACTCTGTACAATTCCCCATATTTTTAGGATTTGGGGCTTTAACAGAGCAGAGAAGCAAACAACTTGAAACCATACCCCACCACATGCACCAGTACTGGTTTTACTGTACTCCCAACAACCACCACCTCAGAAGTCAGAACCTTTCAATCAGTTCTTTTTTGCTAATGACGAATGAAAGCACTGTCCTGGCAGCTGCCATTATGCTGTCTCCCAGCCTGTTTCTACAAGTATCCTTTGCCAATGACCTGTCTTGCCAGTTAGCTGCATCATATGTTTGTTTTGGGCTGTGGTGCTCTCTTGACCTGCCAAGTTCTTTAAACCCCCAGATTTCCCATTTGTTCAGTTCCACAGTCCTTCCATGGCTTGATTCCACTTCAGTCCCTAGCTGTTCATCTCCTTAGAGATTTGTCTACCATCCATGGCATCTCTAGACATTGTGATGTCTCTTGATTGTTCAGTTTGCTCTGGGTTTTGGCACGGTGTCTCAATTTGAGCCGTCGATTCATCACTTTGGGATATCATTGCCACTGACTCTAGCGATCAAAAAACCTTAAAGAATGGGGACTCACCTTGGGAATACGAGATTCAAGCATGAGAGTGCTGTATTGATAGTATTTTTAAAGCAATACACACTCACTGTCCTGATTTAAAAAATTTAGCATGTTCACAATTTCAAAAACATGCACCAACATTCTCTGTCTTTATGTTTTAATCCTTATACTTAAGTTCCTCCCTCCCCCACAGGCTGATTACTACATTCCAGCAAGTAGGTTAGAGCCGCACAATAAATACTTTCCATAATATCCATTGGCTATAGTCAGTTAGTTGGAACTTGATTTTTGTACAGGAGATCTGAAAGTTGATTCAATAGTTTGCTCTCTTCTTCCAGGAAAGGACCATTTTAAACATCACCTTTCCATAAAACCATTAAACATTTCTAATTGCCAAAAGCTTTTATGGCACATGCTGATTCAGGAGGCACAATTTTGTACATATAAAGACATGAACTTCCATCTCTTTAGTTTCTGCTTTCATTTATATTATATTTTATCATAAAAATGCTTTAAAAATAAAGCTGCAGTAGAAGCTGTAGCTTATTCAATATTTCAGCCCCTGCATATCACAGTTTCTCAGAGACACTAGCCATAAAAACAAATCAGAGGAAAAATTATCACTATTCTGCGGCTACAATTCAGTGAAACCATTCATTTGATACTACGGCTGCTGTAGTTTTCTAAAGAAGCCCTTCTCACAAGATCCATGTGTTGAAATGTATCTGCTCTTCAAACATGAAGATTTATATCAGTATAATTATACGACAGATTTTGAAATCATTTTCTCACCCAGAGAGAATTTTTGAAATTTCAATTTTTTTTCACTTCTTGAATTAGGACAAAAAGTCAGTCTCAAAAAATTTAAATCATGGAAAATCGAGAGGAGGGGGGAGGGGAATGGATCAGGTGAAAACATTTTGATACATTTTTATTTCAACCTGTTTTTAAAAATGTGGTTTTTTACTATAAATTAATGTGTTACAAAACAAAGAATCATTTTGACCTAAAAAAAGGACATTTCCCTTTTAGAAGTGGTCAAAATAAGACATACCATTTTGAATTTTTCCAACATTTTTTCTAAACAGGAAATTAGTCAAAAATTACTCTTTTCGGCAGGTAGTTTCACTTTTCACCAATTGGGATATTCTATGAAAAGAGATGTAATGAAAAAAAAATCCAACCATTTCTGGTACATAATCCACTATTGTTTGGATCCCCTGAGTGTGTACAACAAACGAAGAGAGGAACGGTGGAAATGATAGAAAGAGAGATTATGACATACTTAAAAGAAATTTTATTCCATTGGTGCTGTGACAGGTTAATAACTCTAAGTAACACAGGTCAATTCATTTAAAGCTATTTTCTGGCACTCATTCCTTTGCAATGTACGAGTGTTTACATTTTAGACAAATTAACATTTGACTGATAGACAAGACTGCTAATGGAATTCATCTTTATTAATGTAAAAGCTCAACACCACTCAAGACCATGAAATGAGGTACCATCGTTTCCTCTGATGAAAAAAGGAAGTCAGTAGAGTGCTAGGAACAATACACCTTAAGTGAGTTTACTGGAAGCTAATGTCATCTCACTGCTAGGAGAGTAGTAAGACTCACGAGATAAGCCTTCTTCATGAGCACAAAATTGCAGACAGAGAATTAAGTTGTGCAAATAAGTGCACTAGAACAGAGGCCTGTAAGTTACTCATGACTCTAATAGGCATGTAACCCAGCTAGTGCACATCTCGAAAGAAGATGTACTTATCACAACAGTCCTTAGAATCAGTGGACTGTGAGAACCACTGAGGTTTCATGGCTGAATCCTATGCTGTACTGAGTAAATGCTGGTGCAGGGGAATGAAAAACATTTTCAGCTCCCCAATCCTCCCACTGATCTTCACATTTCCTATCCCCAGAATAATTTTAGAGCCGCCTCATTGCTTCTCTAAGCTATGTTCATATCATCACCCCACGGGCAATCTATTTACCATCAATCCCTAGTATGTCCCTTACACCGAGAGGCTGGAGCACAGCCAGCTATGTCAGTTAAGGATTCTCCCAGACTGGCAGACTCTCTCAGATGGCCAGAGCAGGACAGAGGACACTTAGTTTAAAAATTCCTCTTCAATCTTTTATCTTTCATGGTCCAGTGATTAGAGCTGCCTAGAGTTTGGGAGAGCTAGGTTCAATTCCAGGTTTTATAAACTTCCACCCGGAGAAGCCAGCGGGAGCCCCGGGGAGAATTCACCTTATCTTAATCTTAATGATCAACTAAATTTGTTAGTCTCTAAGGTGCCACAAGTACTCCTTTTCTTTTTGTAGATACAGACTAACAGGGCTGCTATTCTTATACCTTAATCTCTGGCTCTCAGCTCCCACTTTGCAAACTGGAGATAGCAGTACTTCCCTGCCTCACAGGACATTGTAAGGACAACTCCTCAATGAATGTGGGATACTCAGATACTATGGTATTAGGGGCCATTTAGATAGCATGGGTCAGGATCTGTCATCATTCCTTGGTGTCTCATCCTTATTACAGAGATCAGCTGTCGGTAGAAATCTGTAAAAGTATCTGCTGAGAAACTCTACCATCACTGCAAGGAACAATCGTGTACCCAATAATCAACAGTAGTGGGAGGCATTTCAGCAGCCACTACTGTCCTCGAATGAAAAAGAAAGCATGAAAGTGCATTACACACAAGTACTGAACAGATGACTAGGCAAATATATAAAAAGGCCTGGGAAATAATAAGCCTTGGGCAAGGGCCAAGAGATAGGTGATATGCTCATGGTCTGCTAAAAGGCAGTAGAGATTAAAAAAGACAGCAGAGATTTTGGGGAAGGGACTAGAGCTGGTTGAAAATCTTCTGATAGAACACTTTTCTGTAGGAAAATGCTGATAAGACAGAAATGTGTCCATTTGAGCAAAAGTATGGATGGAAACCAGGCAGGCAGGCAGGCTGTCTGCCTCCCTGGCATCTCCAGTGCCCCCACTGCCCGCCTGGCTGGCTGCCTTGCTCCCTAGCCAGTGGACAACCTGGGTACCTAGGAATCCCAGTCCTTCCACAGCCCAAGTCGCAGGTTGTCCATGATACAGGGCTTTGAGGCTCCCTAAACTGCCTTAATTTCCAGATTCCAGACTGGCCAGCTCCATGGATTCCCAGGGGAAGAGTTTTTAAACAATTGTTAAGCTTCAGAATGAATCTCCTCGCCGCCAAAAATGTTTCTTTCACAGGACTGAAATTCAGTTTCCTGGCCTGTTCTAGTAGGGACCTTCCCACATGTACAGCACTATGCGGGGGGAGAAGTCATGCAAGGAACAGAGGGAGAAAACAAAAGCACAGAAAAGCAGAACACATAAAAGACATGATAGGGAATAAGCAAGCAGTAATGTAAGCCACGGAGTGGGTCAGGAAAATTAAAAATAGGAGCAGGACCTTCAAGTGACATGGTGGAAAATGCATTGAGACTGAGTGTAAATAGAGAAGAAGAAGGGGTGGGGGAGGAAGAAATAGTATATGATATCTGTTCTTTAGTGTGACACATCCCAGTTCTGTTCTGAAAGGGAAGTATGGATGCTTGTGTGATGTCCTGTCCATTTAAATCTTTTGGGGGCTCTGTACTCTCCTCCTCCTCAGTGCAAAACCTCACTTTCCTATTAGTTTCAGTTTTCCAGCCAAACAATAAAGCCATGACAAGAGATAGCTGTCTTTCCATAAGCTTCCTCTGGATCTATCTCCTTCTCTGTTGGCTCCTGTAATATAACAATGGGCAACACACACACAGCCAGCAAAATTCCAGCATGCTCATCTCCTTTCCACAGATCACCAAAGAGGATGCTTCCATTTCCTGCTTTTAAAAAGTTTAAAGGTGTTCCAATATCTTGCCAGGGGCATGTGTGATCTGAGCAGCTGAGGCAGCTTGCAGTGGTCAGGACCAGTCTTGTGCCAAGGAATTTGTAACTTGCACCATTTTTTCAAGTCCACTGTGTTAGTTTAATGTTTGGCCATTAGGTTGGGATGGTCAGTCCGAACAATAAGATATATTCCTGGCCTTGCTATTAAGTCACTCTGACAACTTGGTCAAGCACTTTACTCTCTCTGTGCCTCAGTTTACCCATCGGCAAAATAGTTATAGTTCCCTACCTCACTGGGTGGAATTCAGGGAGTGGTTGGTTGTAAAGTGCTTTGTTATTTTTTGTTAAGAAATGAAAGGTAATATAGAAGTGCAAAGTATACTCTTTTCTCTAGTCTTTCAATTA
This sequence comes from Dermochelys coriacea, assembly GCF_009764565.3. Lineage (NCBI taxonomy): Eukaryota > Metazoa > Chordata > Testudines > Dermochelyidae > Dermochelys > Dermochelys coriacea. The sequence goes on from NC_050068.2 coordinate 106,324,297, forward strand.
CAGTATTTTTAGCTGTTTACTTGTAACAACAGTTGTGAGCATCTAACTGTCAGACAAAAGTGTTGTGGTTATTTTTAAAAGGAACGTCTGCTATGCAATAATTTTGCCCCTCTACCTGAAAAAGTCTGAATGTTCCTTTTTCAGAAACTCATTAATGCTCTTCAGACAGGACATTAGAGGGATGGGAAGCCATCATGCTACACTCAGAAGCTAAATATACTGCTTTAATAAAAATCTCCCAAGCCCAACTGGGCCAGAATCAAAGAACTCATTTCAACTCCTAAACTCTTATTTTCCAAACTTAATGTGCCATGACACCACCATAAGAATACCAAGCTGACCCAATTATAAATGGCTTTTGCAGAAGATGCATAATCACCTTCTTATTATTCTTATACTTGTCCCCACAACCCAGGACATTCCTAACTTTTTCCAATGAACTCACTCTAGAGAGGCAATTATGCATAAAAAGGATGTGTGCTATTTTTCACAGATGTAAATCCATGCGTGTTTCCTCTTTAAGTGATTAGACTTAAATTGCATTCTTTTCTTCAGGGCATTGGTTGATGTAAACTGTTTTAATTTTTGTCTTGTGAAGAAACCTATCACTTTCAGGAAAGATAGGTAAACAATTAAATTTCTTCTAAGAACCACCAACTGAAGATATGAACTTTTTTCTAGAAATTTCAAACCCGCATGTTTTTTATTTGAACAAAAGAGCAGATAGAGAGTAATGGGAAGTGCTTTGTCCCCTACTCAGAATCTACTTAATGCTATGTAGTCTGCCACTCTAATGTTTATTCATTGTGCCAGGCACTCAGCAGGTGATAAAGATCTTAAAGTGTCCAAGGAAACAAAAGGGGCATTTGAATTTCCATTTCATATTATTTCTCATTTGGGCAATTTTCTGCTTAGTCTTAAAAAGCAGATAGCACTTTTAATAAAACAGAGTCTTGTCTGTCTTTTTTTAAAAGATTCCTTACAAGTAATTAGAACTAAAGTCCTCCTCTTCCACCATTTGTACTCTAAGTTGTAGCTACTAGTCTATAGGCCTTGCTAATAACAGTGAGTTGTAACTGTAGATAAGTCCACCACACCACAAAATATAAATATGTAATCTCTATATGACATGTTTCTGATCCTTTAGTCAAAAACAGACTCTAAGGAGAAACTGCTGAGCTTGAATTAATATGCAAACTAGATACCATTAACCTGGGCTTGAATAGAGACTGGGAGTGGCTGGGTCATTACACATATTGAATCTATTTCCCTAAAGTTAAGTATCCTCACACTTTCTTGTCAACTGTCTAAATGGGCCATCTTGATTATCACAACAAAAGTTTTTTTTCTCCTGCTGATAATAGCTCATCTTAACTAATTAGCCTCTCACAGTTTGTATGGCAACTTCCAACTTATCTGTATGTATATATATCTTCTTACTATATGTTCCATTCTATGCATCCGATGAAGTGGGCTGTAGCCCATGAAAGCTTATGCTCTAATAAATTTGTTAGTCTCTAAAGTGCCACAAGTACTCCTGGGTTTTTTTAGATTCATAGTAAATGATATTCAGAATCAGATCTTTTCATTTGATTAACCAAACGAGACAGAGCACAAAATGCTGACAAGAGTTTAGCAGCCATAATTCATACTCATCTCAAGAAAGGTGATCTGAGCTTTTACAAACTCCATCCCAATATTTTTTGCTCCTCTGCCCAAAAAAACTGTTCTCATGCTTTTGTTTTTATAAGCATTTATTTCCACCTATTGGAAGAAAGAAACATGGTGACTGACTAGCTCCGGGGATTTGTAATGGAAGAAACCATTTGTAATGGATCACTTTTCATCTCCAGTGACTTGGAGTGGATGCCACTGGATGGCTATCCAGTGGCCCAATAAGACAGCTTTCTAGATCCACAGCAACTCCCATGGAGAGAAAGAAGTAATGAGGAATTGAGCAATCACACTGTAACCAATTCTGAACTATCCTTTAATTTCTTTCCTCTCCTTCCCCCCCGGCATTTCTTTGCACAGCTCTGTTCTAGGCAAAGCAGGACTCCAACCATATGCTGCTGACTGAAGTCCAGCCTAGTAGATCAAATGTCCATTTCACAAAAAAAGAATTTGAAAAAGGACAATAATTGATTACCTTTATGTAGGTCCATTGCACAGAGTTTTATTTTTAGTTCAGTACCTCAAGAGTATGAAGATGAGCTAAACTGAAGTTCATGTGAGCTGTTGAGCTCCTGTGAATGACTGGAAGCAGTAAAACGTGCTAGATTGTTGCAACTAATATTCCAGTCTTCAGCTCTGAGCAGCTGGAATCTGAAGCCAAAACTGTGCCATGAAATACTAAGAGCTGTGCAGACAATCTTGACTAGACTGTTGCCTTTGATTGTTCCACTCTGGAACTTTTCTGTACTTCAAAAAAAATTATTCATTTACTGAGGTACTTCAGAGGGGTTCTCTGTAACTTTTCAAAACAACAGTCTCACAAGAGAGACTGAAGAAGAATAGTGTGCTGCTCTCATATCCTTGCAGAAGAAGGTTAAGGTAGCAGTCTGCAAACTTTCAACTAAGGGGTCCTGTCATAAATATAAAGGGAAGGGTAAACACCTTTAAATCCCTCCTGGCCAGAGGAAAAACCCTTTCACCTGTAAAGGGTTAAGAAGCTAAGATAACCTCACTGGCATCTGACCAAAATGACCAATAAGGAGACAAGATACTTTCAAAGCGGGGGGGAGGGGGAGGGTAACAAAGGGTTCTTTCTATCTGTGTGATGCTTTTGCCGGGACCAGAGCAGGAATGCAGGTCAAAACTCCTGTAAAAAGTTAGTAAGTAATCTAGTTAGATATGCGTTAGATTCAGTTTTGTTTAAATGGCTGATAAATTAATTTGTGCTGAATGGAATGTATATTCCTGTTTTTGTGTCTTTTGGTAATTTAAGATTTTGCCTAGAGGGATTTTCAATGTTTTGAATCTGATTACCCTGTAAGGAATTTACCATCCTGATTTTAGAGAGATTCTTTTACTTTTTCTTTAATTAAAATTCTTCTTTTAAGAACTTGTTTGATTTTTCATTGTTCTTAAGATCCAAGGGTTTGGTTCTATGTTCACCTATGCAAATTAGTGAGGATTTTTATCAAGTCTTCCCCAGGAAAGGGGGTGTAGGGCTTGGGGGGATATTTTTGGAGGGAAGACGTTTCCAAGTGGGCACGTCTCCTGTTCTTTGTGTAACACTTTGGTGGTGGCAGCTTTTAACCTAAACTGGTAAGGATAAGCTTAGGGGGTCTTTCATGCAGGTCCCCTCATCTGTACCCTAGAATTCAGAGTGGGGAAGGAACCTTGACATGATGGAAGAGCGAAGGGATTAATCAGAAATCATTTTGAAGTTTTTTTTTAACCAGAAGCACAGAAGTATTTTAAAAGATTTTAAAGGGTTTTGTAAAAGGGGACAAAGCAACAAGCATAACAAAAGGGAGATTGCTTTTGTGAGCTGGAGTTTCTCTACCTAAAGGCAGGGTAGTTAACATCCTGCAGGGAAATTCACAAGTTTTCACAGAACAGAATAGGTGGGTTTTTTTGTTTCTTTGGTTTTTTTTAGCTAAGAGCAACTAGAAGGTTTTTCTGTCTATTTGCCTGGAGACAAAGGTGTTATTTTTTTTAAAAAAAGGATTTTTCTGTAGGCTGACAATCACTATCAAAGAACATAGGTTACAAGACAACCTACTTTTTTTGACAAGCCAAGTTTTTTGTTTGTTTGTTTATTTGTTTTACTTATAACTCTTGGGTGTAAAGTTAGTTAAAATAGAGAGGCAAACATGACAGAGCCCAAGGCAGAAACAGCCAAAGAGGCTGCCCACAGGAGAGAACTGGAGGCAGCGAATGAGGCAGAAAAAAACCAAGAGGCTGCCCACAGGAGAGCTATGGAGGTAGAAAAGAACTAAAAGGCTGCCTACAGGAGAGCTATGGAGGCAAATGAAAAAGAAATGAAGGAGAAAGAAAAAGAGAGGAAGCATGAACTGGAGATGGAGAAGGTAGGGGCTGAGCAGAATCTACTGGATAACCCTAACCATCCCCAACAATCCACAAATGGGAGCGATTATGTCCACGGTATGATGAATCCAGGGATATTGCTGAATATTTTCTCATCTTTGAGAGACTGTGCACTATCCATAAAATTCCTGATGCTCACAAGATGACCACATTGGTTGCAAAATTGACTGGAAGAGCTCTGGACATATTCAATAAGATGCCTATTGATGAGGCTTCTGACTATAATAAGTTCAAAGATTTGGTTTTAAAGCAATTTCAAATTACTTCTGAAATGTACAGAGTAAATTTCAAACCCTTAAGAGAGGGCCTGGACTAAGTAATGTGGCTTATCTAAACCAGATGAAGGATGTGTTCGATAAATGGGTCCAAGGAGGGGGTGTCACTAGCGTTGATGGAATGTGTGATTTGATGGCTCAGGAGCAATTCCTGAATATGTCCAAGGAAGAAATAAAACAGTGTTTATTGGATAAGGAAATGGACTCAGCAGAAAGTCTTGCTTCTTATGCTGATCAATATGAGCAGTCCCAGACCTCCAGGGAGCAGGGGAAAGCTGGAACAAAACAGGTGGGGAGGAGAGAGGAACAACCCTGGTCGCAGTTGGAACTGATAACAAATGGGACACCCTCAGACCACACCCTACTACCGGGGGCAGCCCAAGGTCCCAGTTACACACCAAGGAATATTCCAGACATCTTATTGTCCTGCCACACCATTATCCAGCAACCCACCTCGCCCCAATGACCCGTCAGCTGGACGATGTTTTAAATGTAACGAGCCGGGGCATGTAAAGGACAATTGCCCCAAGAACCTCAACAGATTACAGTTCATTGCACCAGAATCATGCCAGAGGTCCTCAGGCCCAGATACCTCCCGGATACCCTCGGAGCGGAGGGAAAGTGAGAGTGTGGGTGGGAAGAAGGTCACCGCATGGAGGGACACCGGAGCACAAGTGTCAGCTATCCATGCTTCCTTAGTGGATCCCAATTTAATCGACCCAGAGATCCAAGTGACATTTCAACCCTTCAAGTCCAACTCTTTCAATTTGCCAAAAGCCAAGTTGCCTGTCCAGCACAAAGGCTGGTCAGGAATGTGGACTTTTGCAGTATATGATGATTATCCCATCCCCATGCTGTTGGGGGAAGACTTGGCCAATCATGTGAAGCTAGCCAAGAGGGTGGGAATGGTCACCCGCAGCCAGGTTAAGCAAGCCGTCACACCTAGCTCTGTTCTGGAAACTTCTACCAGGACCCAGTCAGAGGTGATGGAACCGGATACCATGCCAACATCTGTAACAGCGGTAGTGGATGCAGTCCCAGAGACCCAGACAGAGCCAGTCCCAGAACCAGAACTGGTGGAACAACCAGCACCAGACCCATTGCCAGCACTGAATCCAGTATTTGCAACCCCAGCACCAGAGGGCCCCACCGAACCTGAACCGGCAGCAGCCGATAACCCTACACAAGAGGCTCAGCCAGAGCCTTAACCCCAACACAGTGCACCAGCGGAGAGCAGTTCACAGTCCAAAGAAACAGCCCCATCCCCTACATCGCTTCCAGAGGGACCAAACGAAGGTCCACAATCCAATGAGGAACTGATGTCTCCAGCATCAAGGGAACAGTTCCAGACCAAACAGGAAGCATATGAAAGCCTCCAGAGAGCTTGGACGGTGGCACGGAGCAAGCCACCACCTCTCAGCTCTTCTAATCGATCCCAGTTTGTTGTAGAAAGAGGCCTTTTATACAAGGAAACTCTTTCTGGTGGACACCAGGAAGACTGGCATCCTCAGAGACAGTTGGTAGTTCCAACTAAGTTCCGGGTCAAGCTCTTGAGCTTAGCCCACGATCATCCTAGTGGCCATGCTGGAGTGAACAGGACCAAAGACTGTTTGGGAGGAATGGGTAAGGATGTTTCTACCTATGTCCGGTCTTGTGAGGTATGCCAAAGAGTGGGAAAACCCCAAGACCAGGTCAAAGCCCCTCTTCAGCCACTGCCCATCATTGAAGTTCCATTTCAGCGAGTAGCTGTGGATATTCTGGGTCCTTTTCCAAAAAAGACACCCAAAGGAAAGCAGTACATACTGACTTTCATGGATTTTGCCACCAGATGGCCGGAAGCAGTAGCTGTAAGCAACACAAGGGCTAAAAGTGTGTGCCAGGCACTAACAGACATTTTTGCTAGGGTAGGTTGGCCCTCCAACATCCTCACAGATGCAGGAATTAATTTCCTGGCAGGAACTATGGAATGCCTTTGAGAAGCTCATGGGGTGAATCACTTGGTTGCCACCCCTTACCATCATCAAACAAATAGCCTGGTGGAGAAATTGAATGGAACTTTGGTGGTCATGATACGTAAATTCATAAATGAGCATTCCAATGATTGGGATCTAGTGTTGTAGCAGTTGCTCTTTGCCTACAGAGCTGTACCACATCCCAGTTTAGGGCTTTCACCATTTGAACTTGTATATGGCCGCAAGGTTAAGGGGCCATTACAGTTCGTGAAGCAGCAATGAGAGGGGTTTACACCTTCTCCAGGAACTAACATTCTGGACTTTGTAACCAACTACAAAACACCCTCTGAAGCTCTTTAGCCCTTGCTAAAGAAAATCTACAGGATGCTCAAAAAGAGCAAAAAGCCTGGTATGATAAACATGCCAGAGAGCGTTCCTTCAAAGCAGGGGACCAGATCATGGTCTTAAAGGTGCTCCAGGTCCATAAAATGGAAGCGTTGTGGGAAAGGCCATTAATGATCCAGGAGCTCCTGGGAGCTGTTAATTATCTCATAGCATTCCCCACCTCCAACCGAAAGCCTAAAGTGTACCATATTAATTCTCTAAAGCCCTTTTATTCCAGAGAATTAAAGGTTTGTAAGTTTACAGCCCAGGGAGGAGATGACGCCGAGTGGCCGGAAGGTGTCTAATATGAAGGGAAAAGTGCTGGTGGCATCGAAGAGGTGAACCTCTCCATGACCCTTGGGTGTATGCAGCGACATCAGATCAAGGATCTGTGCACTAGCTATGCGCCGACGTTCTCAGCCATCCCAGGACTGACTGAACGGGCATACCACTCCATTGACACAGGTAATGCTCACCCAATTAAAGTCCAACCTTACCGGGTGTCTTCTCAAGCTAAAACTGCTATAGAATGGGAGATCCAGGATATGCTACAGATGGGTGTAATCCGCCCCTCTGGCAGTGCATGGGCATCTCCAGTGGTTCTAGTTCCCAAACCAGATGGGGAGATACGTTTTTGAGTGGACTACCATAAGCTAAATGCTGTAACTCACCCAGACAACTATCCAATGCCACGCACAGATGAACTATTAGAGAAAGTGGGACGGGCCCAGTTCATCTCTACTTTGGACTTAACCAAGGGGTACTGGCAGGGAATCCGCCAAGGAAAGGTCAGTCTTCACCATACATGTCAGGCTGTATGAATTTAATGTACTTCCTTTCGAGCTGCGGAACGCACCCGCCACCTTGCAAAGACTTGTAGATGGTCTCCTAGCAGGATTAGGAGAATTTGCAGTCACCTACCTTGACTATGTGGCCATATTTTTGGATTCCTGGGCAGAACACCTGGAACATCTACAAAAAGTCTTTGAGCGCATAAGGGAGGCAGGACTAACTGTTAAGGCTAAGAAGTGTCAAATAGGCCTAAACAGAGTGACTTACCTTGGACACCAGGTGGGTCAAGGAACTATCAACCCCCTACAGGCCAAAGTGGATGCTATCTAAAAGTGGCCTGTCCCTAAGTCAAAGAAACAGGTCCACTTCTTCTTAGGCTTGGCCGGATATTACAGGCTATTTGTACCGCAATACAGTCAAATCACCGCCCCAGTGACAGACCTAACCAAAAAGAAACAGCCAAATGCCGTTCAATGGACGGAAGAGTGTCAGAAGGCCTTTAACCAGGTTAAAGCGACACTCATCTCTGACCCTGTGCTAAGGGCCCCAGACTTTGACAAACCATTCGTAGTAACCGCAAATGCATCCGAGTGTGGTGTGGGAGCGGTTTTAATGCAGAAAGGACTGGATCAAGAATTCCATCCTGTAGTGTTTCTCAGCAAGAAGCTGTCTGAGAGGAAAAGCAACTGGTCTGTCAGTGAAAAAGAATGTTACGCCATTGTCTACGCTCTGGAAAAGCTACGCCCATACGTTTGGGGACGGTGTTTCCACCTGCAAGCCGACCATGCTGCGCTACAGTGGCATCATACCGCCCCGGGAAAAAACAAAAAACTTATTTGGTAGAGTTTAGCTCTCCAAGATTTTGATTTCGACATACAGCACATCTCAGGAGCTTGTAACAAAGTGGCTGATGCACTCTCCCATGAAAGTTTCCCAGAATCAACTGGTTAAAATCATCTTTGAGATGTGGAAAATACTGTTAGTCTTTATATACTTGGTAGTATATTTAGAGGTATATGTGTCTTATTAACTCTGTTTTGTCCTAGAGCTCCAGGAAGAAATTACAGCCAGTATTTCACCCTATCTGTGATTTGGGGGGCGTGTCATAAATATAAAGGGAATGGTAAACACCTTTAAATCCCTCCTGGCCAGAGGCAAAACCCTTTCACCTGTAAAGGATTAAGAAGCTAAGAGAACCTCGCTGGCACCTGACCAAAATGACCAATGAGGAGACAAGATACTTTCAAAGCTGGAACGTGGGGGGGGACACAAAGGATTCTTTCTGTCTGTGTGATGCTTTTGCCGGGACCAGAGCAGGAATGCAGGTCAGAACTCCTGTAAAAAGTTAGTAAGATATGTGTTAGATTCTATTTTGTTTAAATGGCTGATAAAATAATTTGTGCTGAATGGAATGTATATTCCTGTTTTTGTGTCTTTTGGTAACTTAAGATTTTGCCTAGAGGGATTCTCTATGTTTTGAATCTGATTACCCTGTACGGTATTTACCATCCTGATTTTACAGAGGTGATTCTTTTACTTTTTCTTTAATTAAAATTCTTCTTTTAAGAACCTGATTGCTTTTCATTGTTCTTAAGATCCAAGTGTTTGGGTCTGTGTTCACCTATGCAAATTGGTGAGGATTTTTATCAAGCCTTCCCCAGGAAAGGGGATGTAGTGCTTGGGGGGATATTTTTGGGGGGAGACATTTCCAAGTGGGCACTTCCCCTGTTTTTTGTGTAACACTTTGGTGATGGCAACTTTTAACCTAAGCTGGTAAGAATAAGCTTAGGGGGTCTTTCATGCAGGTCCCCACATCTGTACCCTAGGGTTCAGAGTGGGGAAGGAACCTTGATAGGGCCTATTAAGTACATTTGTATCTTTTGGGGATGTACCATTACCCTTGCTCTGCCTTCCCCTCTCATCCTCAGCCCAAGCCTTCTGCTCAGCCCCTCCTTCCAGGCCCCTTAATGTTATTCTCACAGCCCTTCCCCCTCCTACAGCGTCAGCCGGCCCCTCTCCCCCTGCAGCCAGGCCATGATCAGTACCAGGCTGATTCCAGCCACTTGCTGATTCCAGCCACTTCTTCTGTGCTGCTGCTGCTATCCAACTCCTGCTCCCTTCTGCCCAAGAGAAGAGAGAGTGTAGAGGTGAGGGGAAGAGTAGGGAAGTGCCTCTGTGTGGGGCACACACAATCCACCCAGACCCTTCCCACAACCAAATGGGAAACATTATGCTAGGGCACTGGCTGTCAACCTTTCCAGACTACTGTACCCCCTTCAGGAGTCTGATTTGTCTTGTGTACCCCCAAGTTTCATCTCACTTTATAAACTACAGTAACTCCTCACTTAACGTTGTAGTTATGTTCCTGAAAAATGCTACTTTAAGCAAAACCATGTCAAGTGAATCCAATTTCCCAATAAGATTTAATGCAAATAGAGGGGTTAGGTTCCAGGGAATTTTTTTCGCCAGACAAAAGACTACACACACACACACACACACACAAACACACACACAGGATGAGTTTTAAACAAACAGTTTAATACTGTAGGCAGCAATGATTATTGTGAGGTGAGATTGTTGAGGTGGTGAAGTCAGAGGGTGGAAGAGGGTGGGATATTTCCCAGAGAATGCCTTATTGCTAAATAGATTCATAGATTCATAGATACTAAGGTCAGAAGGGACCATTCTGATCATCTAGTCCGACCTCCTGCACAGCGCAGGCCACAGAATCTCACCCACCCACTCCTATGAAAAACCTCACCCATGTCTGAGCTATTGAAGTCCTTAAATCATGGTTCAAAGACTTCAAGGAGCAGAGAAGCCTCCCTCAAGTCAACCATGCCCCATGCTACAGAGGAAGGCAAAAAACCTCCAGGGCCTCTCCAATCTGCCCTGGAGGAAAATTCCTTCCCGACCCCAAATATGGCAATCAGCTAAACCCTGAGCATATGGGCAAGATTCACCAGCCAGATACCCAGGAAAGAATTTTCTATAGTAACTCAGATCCCATCCATCTAATATCCCATCTCAGGGGATTTGGCCTATTTACCCTGAATATTTAAAGATCAATTACTTACCAAAATCCCATTATCCCATCATACCATCTCCTCCATAAACTTATCGAGTAGAATCTTAAAACCAGATAGATCTTTTGCCCCCACTGCTTCCCTTGGAAGGTTATTCCAAAACTTCACTCCTCTGCTGGTTAAAAACCTTCGTCTGATTTCAAGTCTAAACTTCCTGGTGGCCAGTTTATACCCATTTGTTCTTGTGTCCACATTGGTGCTGAGCTTAAATAATTCCTCTCCCTCTCCTGTATTTATCCCTCTGATATATTTATAGAGAGCAGTCATATCTCCCCTCAACCTTCTTTTAGTTAGGCTAAACAAGCCAAGCTCTTTAAGTCTCCTTTCATAAGACAAGTTTTCCATTCCTCGGATCATCCTAGTAGCCCTTCTCTGTACCTGCTCCAGTTTGAATTCATCCTTTTTAAACATGGGAGACCAGAACTGCACACAGTATTCTAGGTGAGGTCTCACCAGTGCCTTGTATAACGGTACTAAAACCTCCTTATCCCTACTGGAAATGCCTCTCCTGATGCATCCCAAAACCGCATTAGTTTTTTTCACAGCCATATCACATTGGCAGCTCATAGTCATCCTATGATCAACCAATACTCCAAGGTCCTTCTCCTCTTCCGTTACTTCTAATTGATGCGTCCCCAACTTATAACTAAAATTCTTGTTATTAATCCCTAAATGCATAACCTTACACTTCTCACTATTAAATTTCATCCTATTACTATTACTCCAGTTTACAAGGTCATCCAGATCCTCCTGTATAATATCCCGATCCTTCTCTGAATTGGCAATACCTCCCAGCTTTGTATCATCTGCAAACTTTTTTAGCACACTCCCACTTTTTGTGCCAAGGTCAGTAATAAAAAGATTAAATAAGATTGGTCCCAAAACCGATCCCTGAGGAACTCCACTGGTAACCTCCCTCCAACCTGACAGTTCGCCTTTCAGTAGGACCCATTGCAGTCTCCCCTTTAACCAATTCCTTATCCACCTTTTGATGTTCATATTGATCCCCATCTTCTCCAATTTAACTAATAGTTCCCCATGTGGCACGGTATCAAATGCCTTACTGAAATCTAGGTAAATTAGATCCACTGCATTTCCTTTATCTAAAAAATCTGTTACTTTTTCAAAAAAGGAGATTAGGTTGGTTTGGCACGATCTACCTTTTGTAAAACCATGTTGTATTTTGTCCCATTTACCATTGACTTCAATGTCCTTAACTAATTTCTCCTTCAAAATTTTTTCCAGGACCTTGCATACTACAGATGTCAAACTAACTGGCCTGTAGTTACCCGGCTCACTTTTTTTTCCTTTCTTAAAAATAGGAACTATATTAGCAATTCTCCAATCATTCGGTACTATTCCTGAGTTTACAGATTCATTAAAAATTCTTGCTAATGGGCTTGCAATTTCAGGTGTCAATTCCTTTAATATTCTTGGATGAAGATTATCTGCGCCCCCTGATTTAGTCCCATTAAGCTGTTTCAGTTTCGCTTCTACCTCTGATATGGTAATATCTACCTCTATATCCTCCTTCCCATTTGTCATGCTACCATTATCCCCAAGATCCTCTTTAGCCTTATTAAAGACTGAGGCAAAGTATTTGTTTAGATATTGGGCCATTCCTAGATTATCTTTAACCTCCACTCCATCCTCAGTGTTAAGCGGCCCCACTACTTCCTTCTTAGTTTTCTTCTTATTTATATGGCTATAGAACCTTTTACTATTGGTTTTAATTCCCTTTGCAAGGTTCAACTTTACTCGACTTTTTGGCTGTCTCACTTTATCCCTACATGTTCTGACCTCAATTAGGTAGCTTTCCTTGCTGATTCCTCCCATCTTCCACTCCCTGTATGCTTTCTGCTTCTTCTTAATCACCTCTCTAAAATGCTTGCTCATCCAGCTTGGTCTACAACTCCTTCCTATGAATTTTTTCCCCTTTCTTGGGATACAGGCTTCCGATAGCTTCTGCAGTTTTGATTTAAAGTAATCCCAGGCCTCCTCTACCTTTAGATCCATAAGTTCTTCAGTCCAATCCACTTCCCTAACTAATTTCCTTAATTTTTGAAAGTCAGCCCTTTTGAAATCAAAAACCCTAGTTGCAGATTTATTTTTGTTAATCCTTCCATTTAGTTTGAACTGAATTAGCTCATGATCACTTGAGCCAAGATTGTCCCCTACAACCATTTCTTCTATGAGGTCCTCGCTACTCACCAATGATGAACTAGCACTTGGCTGACCCCTCCAGGGTTAACATATTGTTGTTAATGTTGCCTCACACTCTACAAGAGTGGTAAATAGGCCTAATGGGCTGTGTTGCGATATTAGATGGGTGGGATCTGAGTTACCCAGGAAAGAATTTTCTGTAGTATCTGGCTGGTGAATCTTGCCCATATGCTCAGGGTTTAGCTGATCGCCATATTTGGGGTCGGGAAGGAATTTTCCTCCAGGGCAGATTGGAAGAGGCCCTGGAGGTTTTTCGCCTTCCTCTGTAGCATGGGGCATGGGTCACTTGATGGAGGATTCTCTGCTCCTGGAAGTCTTTAAACCACGATTTGAGAACTTTAATAGCTCAGACATAGGTGAGGTTTTTCACAGGAGATTCTGTGGCCTGCGTTGTGCAGGAGGTTGGACTAGATGATAAGAGTGGTCCCTTCTGATCTTAGTATCTATGAATCTATGAAAAAGAGCATGAATGGAGGGAGGAGAGACAGCATGGCAGAAAGAGACAGAGACACACACCATGTTTGAAAGAGAAATGCGCATTGTTCCTTTAGGTATGCTGACCCCACTCTATGTATACTTCCTTTTTAAGTAGATCAGCAAGTTGAGACATCAACTGCTGCCAGCAAGCTCCCTCGGTCCTGAGCCCTGTCTTGTCCCCTCCAGCTCTGTGGAGATGAGGTACAGGAGCTGGGGGGCAGGAGCGGAGGGACACCCTAACATAGCACCACTCTTCCCCCCCCCAAGCAGAAGGCTCCTGGGAGCAGCTCCAAGGCAGAGGGCAGGAGCAGCACAGAGCAGTGGTGGAAGGGACAGCTGAACTGCCAGGCAATTGATAGCCTGTTGGGCAGCTGCCACACAGGAAACTTAGGGGAACTAAAGGGGGGCTGCTGGCCCACCCTGGTTCCAAGTCCCCACCAGCAAGCTCCAACCAGCTGCTCTTTCTGCAAGCAGTGGACAAAGCAGGTGGCTGCCAAACAACATTATAAGGAAGCTTTGTGCAACTTTAAACAAGCATGTTCCCTAATTGATCAGCAACATAACAACATTAACCATGATGACTTTAAGTGAGGAGTTACTGTACTTGCTTACAAAATCAGACATAAAAATAAAAGTGTCACAGCACACTATTACTGAAAAATTGCTGACTTTATCATTTTGTCTGTATGAAATTTTAGTTTGTACTGACTTCGCTAGTGTTTTTTATGTAACCTGTTGTAAAACTAGGCAAATATCTAAATGAATTGATGTACTCCATGGAAGACCTCCAAATACCTCCCATCAAATTGAGAACCACTGCATTAGAGAACAGAACGGGGAGGATCATGCTATTATTTATCCTGTGGATTTCTTTGGATAACCCAAAGACTTCAGTCTCTTTAGCTGTCTTTCCAGCATCTTTCACAAGTCATTTCAATAATAAATGCATTTCTATGCATTTCCAGTGAAGTGAGCTGTAGCTCACAAAAGCTTATGCTCAAATAAATTTGTTAGTCTCTAAGGTGCCACAAGTACTCCTTTTCTTTTCGCGGATACAGTCTAACATGGCTACTACTCTGAAGCATTTCTTTTGTGTCTTCAGCAGACACACACTTGCCTCTAAAGCAGCGGTCCCCAAATTTTGGGGCAAACCCTCCTAGAAGGGTGCAGATGAATGTTTGGGGGGGGTAGAGTGGGGTGGCAGTGCCGTGTTGGCAAGGCCAGGACCAGCCCCAATGCGGGGGCAGAGAGGATGTGCCATATTCCAGTCCTGCTCCATCCCCAGATGCAGCTCCATCCCCAGACGCAGCTCCATTCCACCCCCTGCTCCAGCCCCAGACCAGCTCTGCCCTCATTCCCTCTCCATCCTCAGACCAGCTCCAACCCCAGCCACAGCTTCACTCTGCCCCCAGCCCGGCTCCGCCCTCATTCCCTCCATCTCTAGACCCGCTCTGCCTCTAGCCCCAGCTCCTCTCCCATTCCCAGCTCTGCCTTCAGCCCAAGCTCCACGGCTGAGGAAGCCTTGGTTGTGAAGTACTGGAGGAAGAGGGGTAAGGACAGATTCTACTACTGGTAAGAGGGTGTGCAACTGAAAAAGTTTGAGCACCATTGCTCTAAAGCATCCCAAAAACAGTATTATTTAAAGCGTATAACTCAAAAAGTTAATTTCTGGGGATTCATTAATCCTCATAACTTTGTGATTAGTAGTAGCGATAAGTAGGTAATTAGTCGAGGTTCATTAAACCACATAAAATACAACATCCCAGAAAGAGACTAGTTGGAATATTTTACAATTTTATGGAAATTACTAACAATGAGGGGAGACTTGTCTGTTTATTGTGGATTACTGATATGGATATGACAACATTGGTCACCAGTGGGAAAAAAAAATGCTTTCCCAATTCAAAGGTCTTTTCATAATACAGCTTTAAGATTAAACAGGGTTTGTTTCGTTAATGGTATTGTACATACATACATCCCTGACAAACCTCATTTACCATTTAGAGTATAAGCAATTTTAGGTACTGTGTGTGTCTGTACATTGCTCAACACAATGAAGAGCTAGTGCCAATTACAGCTGGAACCTCTAGACACTCCTGTAATATAACACCACCAATATATACACAAACACATATGTTGTGATGTGATATGTAAAATATAGCTTTCAGCAGCCTGCTTTTAGGGTATCCACATAACTCGTGAGTAGAGCTGGTCAATATTTTTCAAATGCAATTTAACAGGTTAATCACAACATTTCACAAATTTATGTCAAATCACCAAATTGTTTTAGTTAGAAAAAAAATCCAAGGAAGTCAAAATGAAACATTTTGACATTTTCTAAGTGAGAGGTTTTAATTTTTTGATTTAAAATGACTTTTGAATTATGTTTTATTTGACCCTAAAATATTTGTTTTCAACTTTTTCATTGCACCAAGCCATTTTAAAATTTGTTTTGGGTCAACCCATTTTTTTTTCCATTTTGGCCATCAACCAAAAAAGAAAATCAGTTAATTGCACAGCTTTACTCATGAGTAGCAAAGGCATGAGTAAATTATGTAGTCAGCCCATACAGAGTGCTAGTGAAACCCTTTTACCCTCACTCCACAATAATGTTTTATCTACATGCCATTCAATGTTACATAACATTTATCTAAATATGTTAGAGTCTTAACTTTTTATTGGAACTATATTTCATATCCATCTCTCTCTAAAGAAGTTGGCTTTATTACCAATGTACGTAACTATGCAAGGGTCACAGGGAGAAAAATTTTAATACACATCTAATAATGCACTAAAATGTTTGTTTGTTTTTACAGGTTTCAGAGTAGCAGCCGTGTTAGTCTGTATTCGCAAAAAGAAAAGGAGTACTTGTGGCACCTTAGAGACTAACAAATTTATTAGAGCATAAGCTTTCGTGAGCTACAGCTCACTTCATCGGATGCATTATGCATAATGCATCCGATGAAGTGAGCTGTAGCTCACGAAAGCTTATGCTCTAATAAATTTGTTAGTCTCTAAGGTGCCACAAGTACTCCTTTTCTGTTTGTTTTTAAATACTCATAAAAATGTCACTATAAAATGTACTACCTCAGAAGTCTATAGGGCTAGGATTAATTGTTGGGCCCCACTGGGAAGCTGGGAATCTCAAAAGTTCTCTTTTCTAGATCTGCAGAACTATCTTATATAAGAAGTATCATTGTTATATACAGAAAAGCTATTACAGCTCCAGGACTAAATCATACCTGTTGTGAGGCTCAGGGCAGAAAAGTGGAATTTGAGTGGAAATTCCATGTTTTGCAGAAGAAGTATAAAGGCAACATTTACCTGGCATTGACTTTTACAAACAATGGTGGTTGTTTCAAGCTTTTTCAGGTGTTTGGAATGTAAAAATAATTCCCAGGAAGATAGATCAGTCCCTTTTGACTACCTCACTTGCCCTGTGCCCATTAATTCAGCTAAGTAGCCCTATAGATACATCATTTATGTATACCACTGCACTGGAGATTTTACATTAACTATATATACACAATAGTTAAGAACAGTATTAGAGAAGCTCTCAGCCAGCAGATTAAATACCCTTCCCCTGACGTTCATGTTTATTTTTCTAAAACACAGATTTCCCTTCAAAATTTAAGTGTCAATACCAATGAAGTCATCACTGAATGAAAGAAAGACTTCACCCATGTAAGTTTCATTTCCCACCAGGTCTAAATTACACCAAGTATGCTATAGTTTTATTATGTTCAAACAAACCCCAAAGTGATGACTAACCATATGACCTCACAACCTTGAAAGTCCTCAGTTTACATAAATGAATGGCTAATGACTTTCAGCCACAGAGGAACAAAACCCCAAAAGCTATGTATCCCCATAAGTATGTATCAGTATTGTTACCTCAGGTGCATTTCCAGCAGCTTTATAGGATAGGAAGGTGTCCCTCGGCACAAGCAGATGTCATCCTCTGCCATGCCAAGATGTGTGCACATATGGTGTCCCTGATATCCTTTGCTCACTGGGAACGAGAATCAGTGTGCAAGTGGGTAGGATCCAGCTGCCTGAACAGACTTGTCCTGATCCCACTCAGGATGGAAGCATGCTCCTTTACCTTCACAAATGTTACGAGGTATCCAGCAGTCAACAATTATACAAACAGCGTTTGCCACATTGGCATCCAGGTGGAGGCACAGGCAGTGCCAATGAGCTTTAAGCTTACCAAACATGAAATCCATGACCATTCTGCAGCTACTTAGCTTGTAACTGAATTCCCCTTTTCCAGGGTCACTGATGTCAGAATATGGTTTTGTGACCCATACCAGGAACAAGGTCCCCAAAATAACAGTTGGCCTACACATGCCATACAGAACCATATCATTTTGAGGGAATAAAGTCCCTTCTTCCCCCTTCAAATACAACCCTGATCCCCTCAGCATCCTGACATCATGAACCATTCTAGTATTTCCCACATTTGTATTCAGGAATATGCCTCTGTGGTCCACTAAGCCTTGAAGAACAAGTGAAAAGAAACCTCTTCAGTTCATATACTCACTTGCCCATTGTGGTGGGCAAAGTTTTGGGACATGAGTGCCATTTATAGCCCTTGCACAGAAACACCATCTTTTGAATCCAGCTATTATTTCTGAACCTTTTCTTATGACAGCTACTTGTAGATAAATCACAGTGTTAATTCCCTTGCAAACCTGCACCATGATGAACCAAGTGTGCGCTTTCCAACCCCCAAAATGGTTTTCATTGGACCTACAGCTGCCTGGTGCAACCAGCTTCCACAAGGCAATAGCGACCTGTTTCTGAACTGGTATTGCTTCCCTGAATCAAGTGTTCTGGCACTAGAGGGCTGGTGCAAGCTCCTCACACAGCTCCATGAAGGTCAGTTTCTTTATTTGGAAATTCTGACTTCACCACTGGTCCTCCCGGATTTCCAAAATGATGCGATTCCACCACACCATGCTTGTTTTCCTGCACCAGAAGTGATGGTCAACATAAGGGCACAACATGACAATACCGGAATTCACCATATCTGTACAATGTGAGCTAAATCCATGGGCATTGACCAACATCTTCAAAGTGTCAGAAAATGCTGCCCAAATTCCACCCAAAATGTTACCAAGCACCCACTCAACTGCATAACCATGTATCCCACAATAAGGAGCAGGGCCAGATCATCATCCCATCGCTCCATCTCTTCCACACAGTTTTGCAGGGGATAATAATGAGGGGTGACATGATCAGGCACTGCCATTAGCAAATAGATAAAGACAGGGGACAGAACCAAAAAATACAGCATATACAGTGTCTCCCGGTGATGCACAGATCCCTGGGATACTGCCACAGAAATGGTTACGCTAATGATGCGGGTGTACGTATGTACACTGTGTTAAACCTGTGTCCAACACAGCTTATGTAGACTCTCAGGCACTGCTATGGGGAACATTCATGAGCATTTCACGATCCACTACTCAGGTATGTGCACAAGTGTAGCCATATACAGAGTAAAAATAAGAGAATATGTATTACAAAACTATAAGTCTAGCAAGGATTTCTGATTCCATCTTAAGCCAACTAAGTTCAGCACACTTAAATTGCTGCAGAAAATAAATATTTATTTAATTTATTTAAAGTCTTTCTTGCTTTTGATATATAAGATTTCTACAGTAGGGTCCTATTTGACTTCAACAGCTTGGAGGATAGTCTGTTATTTCCAAAAGATTCACAATGGCTGCATCACTCTGAGTAAATAATTCACAATCATGCAAACTTGCAGTGAGAATCATTAATTTTATCAGATCAGCCCCTAATAACAGTGCCATTTGTGCATCACCCCAGTACTTTTTCCATTTGATTTACATTTTAATAATCAAAAAACCATTACAACAATGTAGCACCATAGTGCCAGTAATATGATTGTATGACGAATATATGTTTTTCTATACATACAAATACAAAAAGTAATCACCATGAGCAGTACCAGTCAATCTGTTACAGATTCTCCCAAAGCTAAATAAAACAAATGGATTCCTTCTGCATATCTGAGCACCTGGCAAGAACCACAGGATTTTAGAATCCAGTCCTGCAATCAGATCTGTGTGGGTGGACTCATGGATTACAGGATGCGGGCCTTAAAATCCCAATACAACTGTTAGTACTGGAGTTGAACTCTGATAAAATATAACAAATCCTGGTACATTGTACTACTAATAAACAGGCTTTGCAGCAAACATTACAAAATTATGATAACATTCTCTGATTTTAATGCAAATATTGTCTTGAACTGCATGGGTTCCCATTTAGAAACTCTAAAAGAACCACATTTTCAAAAGTGAAATTAGTGTATATAATGCTTCTTTCCCTGGGTTACCCTTGACCTTTTTTTACTCGATGACTTTTTAAAGATGATGGACATTGGTCTGCCATTCAGAATTGAGGAGAAAGCATTTAGGAACCAAACATATACATTAGGTTAATTCAGATGTGATGCTATCATAAAGTGTGCAATTTAATTTGATAATTCTGTCAAAACATTATTCAGTTGTAACTGTACCTTCCTAAATGTGGGATGATAATTTCCTTTACAGGAAATCACACAGAAAGGTTTCTAAGGAAACAAGGCAAGCACACCAAACTAATATCAGGTTTTATATGACAGCAAATGCCATGCAGGGAGAGAGGGAAGAGAATTTTCAAGAGAAAGGTGCTGTAAATGTGAATGTAGAAAATCCGGCTTTAAACACACATTAAAGGATTTGGCTGCTTCTTATTTAAGGTGTCTCACTGGAATAAGCAAATGTGATCTTATGTGCAGCAACATATCCTAACAGTATTATTCAAGGTGTGTACTACGGAGGCAGAGGACTTGTTTAGGGTAAATATAGCCCTGGTCTACGCTTCAAGTTTAGGTCGGATTTAGCAGTGTTAGATTGGTTTAGCCCTGCACCCGTCCACACTACGAAGCCATTTTTCTGAGTTTAAGGGCTCTTAAACCGATTTCTGTACTCCTCCCCAGTGAGTGGATTAGTGCTGAAATCGACCTTGCTGGGTTGAATTTGGGATAGTGTGGATGCAATTCGACGGTATTGGCCTCCGGGAGCTATCCCAGAGTGTTCCATTGTGACCGCTCTGGACAGCATTCTCAACTCAGATGCACTGGCCAGGTAGACAGGAAAAGCCCCGCGAACTTTTGAATTTCATTTCTTGTTTGGCCAGTGTGGTGAGCTGATCAGCACAGGTGACCATGCAGAGCTCTTCAGCACGGGTGACCATGCAGTCCCAGAATCGCAAAAAGGCTCCAGCATGGACCGAACGGGACGTACTGGATCTGATCACTGTATGGGGAGATGAATCTGTGCAATCAGAACTCTGTTCCAACAGACGAAATGGCAAAATATTTGAAAAAAATCTCCAAGGACATGAAGGACAGAGGCTTCGCAGGGACCTGCAGCAGTGCCACGTGAAACTTAAGGAGCTGAGGCAAGCCTACCAAAAAACCAGAGAGGCAAACGGCCGCTCTGGGTCACAGCCCCAGACATGCTGCTTCTACGATGAGCAGCATGCCATTCTAGGAGGTGCCCCTACAACTACCCCAGCCCTGTGCATGGACTCCATCAATGGACTCTCATGCAACAGGGATGCGGATTTTGGGGATGAGGAAGATGATGAGGATGAGGAGGTTGAAGCACAGCAAGCAAGCAGAGAAATCGTTTTCCCCAACAGCCAGGAACTGTTTCTCACCCTCGATCTAGTACCCTCCCAACCCACTGAAGGCGGGCTCCCAGACTTAGAAGGCAGAGAAGGGACCTCTAGTGAGTGCACCTTTGTAAATATAATACACAGTTTTAAAGCAACCGTGTTTTATGATTAATTTGTCCTGAAGACTTGGGATGCATTCCCGGCCAGTACAGCTACTGGAAACGTCTGTTAACATGTATGGGGATGGAGCGGAAATCCTCCAGGGACATCCTCCAGGATTAGTTGGGTTTGTGCTGCATGTTAACCCGAAAACCACAGCCCCTCCTTTTAAATAGCCAACCCATTTTAAAGGGTGCTTCGTATGTGAAATGAGGGCACTGCTGTTTGAAATCATTCCCACATGTTAGGAAGGTTAAAGAAGCCAAAAGAATGTGGCTTACCATTTCTGCCTGCAAGCCAAATTCTGTTTCCTGCCGGCCCTGCGTGTGTGATCTCTCATACCATACCAGCAGACCCTCAATATAAGAGGCAAAATGTGACCTTGTAAAGAAAGTACATGTACTATGTAATGTTAACAGCTTGGTTACCATGAAAGAATCTACCCATTGTTCTCTAAAATGTCTCTTTTTAAAGACTAATCTCTCTTTTTTCTCTCCCGCAGCTGCAAATGTTTCAACGCTCCCCCTATCATCTCCGTCCCAGAGGCTATCAAAGATTAGAAGCTGAAAAAAACGCACTCGTGATTAAATGTTCTCTGAACTCATTCAGGCCTCCCATGCTAAAAGAGCCCAGCACAATGTGTTGAGGGAGACAATGTCAGAGTCCAGGAAAGCACAAAATGAACGCGAAGACAGGAGGGACGAGCGAGAGGAGAGGAAGGATTAGCGAGAGGAGAGGAGGGACGAGCAAGAGGAGAGGTGGCATCAGAGTGATGAGAGGAGGCAGGATGCAATGCTGAGGATCAAACTGATATGCTCTGGCATCTGGTTGAGGTGCAGGAAAGGCAGCAGGAGCACAGATTGCTGCTGAAGCCCCTGTGTAACCAACTGCCCTCTTCCCCAAGTTCCATAGCCTCCTCACCCAGACACCCAAGAACACGGTGTGGGGGACTCCGGCCACACAACCACTCCATCCCAGAGGACTGCCCAAGCAACAGAAAGCTGGCATTCAATAAGTTTTGAAGTGCAGTGTGGCCTTGTCCTTCTGTCCTCCCTCCTCCCACCCTGTGCTCCCCTCCTCCTCCACCCCTCCCGGGCTACCTTGGCAGTTATCCCCCCATTTGTGTGATGAATTAATAAAGAATGCATGAATTTGAAACAACAAATTGAAAATACGATTGAAAAGTACCCCTTTCTGTTTATGTACTGGCTGCCTTGGTGGTCCGGTCGCAAGATAGGGATATGCATTCTGTCTGTCGCCCCACCACAGTTAGGGAATCCCATTGCAGCACAGCCATCCACTATGACCTGCACATTTCCAAGAGTCACTACCCTTGATAGCAACAGCTCAGTGATTGCGTTGGCTACTTGCATCACAGCAGCCCCCGTAGTAGATTTGTCCACTCCAAATTGATTCCCGACTGACCGGTATCTGTCTGGCATTGCAAGCTTCCAGAGGGCTATGACCACTCGCTTGTGAACTGTGAGGGCTGCTCTCATCTTGGTATTCTTGTGCTTCAGGGCAGGGGAAAGCAAGTCACAAAGTTCCATGAAAGTCCCTTACACATTCAAAAGTTTTGCAGCCATTGGCAATTGTCCCAGACCTACAACACTATGCGGTCCCACCAGTCTGTGCTTTTTTCTCGGGCCCAGAATCGGCATTCCACGGCATGAGCCTGCCCCATTGCCACCAGGATGGCCAAATTGCCAGGGCCAGTACTTTGAGAGAAGTCTGTGTCGATGTCCTCATCACTCTCATCATGTCGCCTCCTCACCTGCTTTTGCAGGTTCTGGTTCTGCATATACTACATGATAATGTGTGTGGCGTTTAGAGCGGTCACAACTGCCGTGATGATCTGAGTGGGCACCATGCTTGCTGTGGTATGGCGTAATCAGGACAGCAGAGTGGCAGCGGAAGCGGCGGGTGGATGATGACAACAGTATGGCTGACAGCAATATGGCGCCCGATCGGAAAAAGGCACAAAACGATTGTTGCCCGTTTCTTTCATGGAGGGAGGGAGGGAGGGGTAGGCTGGCAGCAGACAGTGCTGCTGGCTGGAAGAGCTATCCATCTGCCAATATTCCAGGCAGGACTGAATCTCCATTAGACAAAACTTAAAGAAGAGAATGACCTAAGTCATTCCCATTTATGTGCAGGCGCCCTGACATACTTTACTGAGGTCTGCCAGGAGCACCCATGTTTGCTTAGGCACCCTGACCGACCTGACCAAGGCCAGCCAGAGTATCCAGGAGACGTTGAGGACGGCTACCAGTTGTACTGCACTGTCTGCTGCCACAAAGCAATGAGCTGCTGCTGTGTAGCAATGCAGTCCCACATCTGCCAGCAACCAGTCGACGTAAGGTGATGGTGAGCTGAGCGGGCTCCATGCTTGCCGTGGTATGACGTATGCACAGGTAACCCATGAAAAAAGGCGCAAAATGATTGTCTGCTGTTGCTTTCATGGAGGGAAGGAGGGAAGGAGAGAATGGGGGCCTGACGACATATACCCATAACCACCTGCGACAGTGTTTTTTGCCTCATCAGGCATTGGGATCTCAACCCAGAATTCCAATGGGTGGCGGAGACTGCAGGAACTGTGGGATAGCTACCCACAATGCAAAGCTCCGGAAGTCAACACTAGCCTTGGTACTGTGGACGCACTCTGCCGATTTAATGGTCTTAATGGTTTTAAGTGAGGACACACACAATCGACTGTATAAAATTGCTTTCTAAAAATTTCGACTTCTATAAATTCGACCTAATTTCGTAGTGTAGACATACCCATAGGAGTAATGGGAGGAAATTAAGCAAAGGAAAACACAAGCTAAATTTTGTAAAACTTATCTCGTTTAGGATGTGAAATAGTTCCCCAACCGAAGTTGTCGGAGTTCCATTATTCATTGGTATTTTTATAAGTATTTGTGATTTGACCTAATTAAATTCAGATTTGAAATAAGGCACACATGTTTTCACAGTAATGGAAATTAACCTTTGGGACAATTTACCAAAGGCTGTGGTAGAGTCTCCATCACTGGCTATTTTTAAATCAAGATTGGATTTTTTACCCCTAAAATACATATATTCTCTAGTTCAAACAGGGGAATTAATTCAGGGAAGTCCTATGGCCTGTGTTATAGATTAAACTAGGTCAGGCTAGTCAATCTCAATGATCATGTCTGCCCTTATACTTTAGTGATCTGTTAATGTATCTATGAAATCATCATTTGTAAAATGGAACTTAGAAAATGGGGATAAAAATGGTGAAATGATTTCCCTTTGGAAAAAACACGGTAATTCATTTATTTAGGCAAGTTTCTCTGAGGCACACATTCACCATTTCCTCCCCTAAAGCCCTTAATATTTTGGAAACAAGAAAAGATGTCTTAACTTTTTGAGGTCAAAGATGGTTTTTTGCTTTACACAAAAGTCTGATAAAAATCTTAAAAGTGTAACTTTTCCCATAAATTCATAGAGCCTGATTCTGCATCAGCAATGCTTGTTTTACACTTTTGAAACTCCATTGACTTTCAGTGGTGTCACTCATGTCCGTACCTGTAACCGAGAACACAATCAAGTGTGAAATATTTTGCCAGTTTCGGTGGTGGAGACAATTATTTACCTAATTTTTACTGCAGATTCTACTTCCAAGAAGATGTCAGGTCTCTGTACTATTCACTAGGTCAGTACTTGTCCATGTGTCAATTATGTCCATAGTGTCAATTATGCAATCTTTCATTTCTTATCTGTTATGAACTTTGTTAATGCAAGTGTAAATGTTGGCTATGTCTTTTCTGCAACATTGTCCCTAAAAAGGATTAAACTAGAAGACCAGAGCATTCACAGCTTTGGTGGCACTCTGGGGAAACGTGTATATGACTGGGGCAGCTTAGGAGGTCTAAGGCACTGGTTTTAGGATCTAGTGTGGCTAGACTGTCAAGTCCCATGACCCAAGGAGGAGGTGGTGTCTGCCACGTAATCTGAGTCTGGGAGTATGGCTAGAGAAATCCAGGTCTAGAAACAGTGACTAGACTCTGACCAGATCCAGTTTGCTTAGGAGCATGTGGGACCCAGTGATCAGGTCCATCCATGAGACTGGTGACTGGCCCAGTTTGTAACAGTGACTAATGAACAGTCCATATCCTTCAAGATGGATGTTGAAAAATTGGAGAGGGTTCAGAGAAATGCCATGAAAACTATTAAAGGATTAATTAAAGGATGCCTCAGTGATAGACTAAAGGAGTTCAATCTATTTAGTGTAAGAAAGAGAAAGTTATGGGGTGACTTGATTACAGTCTGTAAGTATCTACATGGAGAAGAAATATTTAGTAACGGGCTCATCAGTTTAGCTAAGAGAGGTAGGACACAAACCTATGGCTGGAAGCTAGATAAATTCAGACTGTAAATAAGGTGCATATTTTTAACAGTTAGAGTCATTAACCATTGGAACAATTTACCAAAGGTCCTGGTGGTTTGTCCATCACTGATAATTTTTACATGAAGATGAGATGTTTTTCTAAAAGATATGCTCTGGAGATTTTGAGAAAATTTTCTGTCCTGTGCTATACAGGAGGTCAAACTAGATGATCACAATGTTCCCTTCTGGCCTTGGAATCCATGAACCCAAATTACGTCTCCTACCATCTCAAGCAACTAGACACCTTGCCAACCGCATTTCAAGCTTCAAACCAACATGTTTCTGCCACAACCTACCCTTCTAGACTCCAATTAATATTGGATTCCTATTATGCTTTTTAGGTGCTTGGCAGATTCAAGTAATACTGTACCTGACAAAACACTTACCTCTAAATCTTAAACAGCCTAGGGTGCATGAATCCTAAAGCTGCCACACAAGCAAGATTCTCTTTCATGGCAGATTTTATACTTCCTTTTATTTACCACCATTTGGGTGTCACTATTATACTGTAAGTCACTGGGATGTAAAATGTTATTTGCAGCTTCAGGTTGTTCTCAAATGGATTACTGTATTGTATACCAAAGAGATAAACACAAATATAAAATGATTGTATATTGAAAGATGTGCTTCATTTATGAAACCGGTTATCACATACCAAGAATTTGAACATCACAAAACAGTGAGGTTTCACTATACTGCTTGGATACCTTCCCTCATAAGTCATGGATAGAGAAAGAAATGCGAGGTGAAGTAGTAGGTGTTTTATCAGCAGCCTGCTATTTTGGGATTCATGATCTGAGAAACGGGAGCTCACTCAGAAGTAGAATCTCTTTGTAAGATAGATATTAGGGTGTATTGAATTACTCTCAAATACACGAATAGCCTTTCTCCAGGAACCCATCTACATAGTGAGCAAAGGCCTTAAGTGCTCTGGAGCCAAGGACTGGGACCTGTGATCTTTTAGGGTATGTCTACATTGCAGCAGGGAGCCTCCCAGGTCAAGTAGATAGAGTTGCATTAGCTCGATTGTAGGAGGGGTCAGGTGGGCTTGGATGGCCAGCCCAAAGTACTGGCCCTCCTTGCTACGACATCCACACTGCTATTTTTAGCATGCTTTCTCAAGATGGGCTAGCTCAAGTCTGTCTATCTGGGCTGCAAGGCTTTCTCCCAGCTGCAGTGTAGACATACCATTAAATACCCCAGTACTGCCAAGGAGAATATGAACTTTTTGCTGTAACCTTGCTAAGACAGGATATTTTGTATGTATTTATCCCTTCTTGCTGGAAACAAAACCTTTTTACATAAAGGAAGACCTGAGCTGAGAAGGAAACTTTGTTTCCATGCCACAAAAAAATAAAATAAATAAACCCCTTCTCCTTTGAACCTGCCAAAAGGGAATCCCTCTGTTTATCAGCCCACCTGTAAGAAGGAGCAAGGACTGTTTATTTGAACCCTGCTGAGGAGGAAATGAATTGCTTACTACCCTCCAAGAAACAATGCCCTAAATAATTGTTTCTGATCCTAAAGTAAAATGGAGATCTTCATATAAAGACATTTAATTTTTTCCCTCTTTCAAGGGGGAATGGGATTCTCTGTCTGACACACACACACACACACACACACACATTGTGGCATTCACAATGGAGAGGAGGACCTGGTTATATCACAAACATAATACTATACCTACCAATCCAGGTCATAAAGAATATAGAAAGAGGCAGGGAAGACAACTTAGACAACTTAACTACAAGGCAGAGATCCAGGAGTCATCTATTGTCCAATTACCTATCACTGCCAAAATAGTTGTCTATGGAGCTTGCCACTGAGCCAGATCCTGCTGCTGGAGAAATATGTTTCACAGCCAGGTAATCTCTTTTCTCAGATTGCTACATTAAAAGGAGGAGAAGCAGAAAATAGAAGATGAAAGTGACTGTGTAATGCAGTAGATAGCATCAATAGGAGTGGGTGGGTGAGATTATGTGGCCTGCGTTGTGCAGGAGGTCGGACTAGATGATCAGAATGGTCCCTTCTGACCTTAGTATCTATGAATAGAATTCTGCCAGAAAGAGTTTTTGCGAGTAGCAGGTTGGAGGGGTTTCTTTCTTTGTTTTCAGTGATCAATAGAACTACATATTGTTTGAAATAGAAGACTTAACTTTACAAAATAGAAATCCAATAATGTTAGACTATAAATAAGATTGTAGACATTATTATTTTTGTCATAAAGATCAATAATGCTGTCTACAGATGTTCTATTTATTAATAAGAAACGGCAGGCTTAATTTATATTATTTTTCTTGTGTGTTTGTTAGGGGGTTTTATACTTTACATTCCTGGAAAATACTTGGAATACAGCAAGGAAACAAGAGTGTTGTCAGGACCCTTTCATATTTTAATTCTTGGAAAAAAGTTATAAGCAGAGCTGTGAGAAGAATGGACTATTTTGGTTTGCTGGCAATTCTGTATAGAAGTTCTGTATAACAATGAATTTATTCCAAAATGTTGGTGAATCAAAAAAGTAAAAGATTAATTTGATTTAAAATGAAACGAAACAACATGTTTGTTCATTTTTTTTACTTTTAAAGTAAAATTAAAGAATTTTGAAACAACTTTTTTTCAAATGGGAAAAAAAACATTGTTTCAAAAATGTCTAAATGAAATGTTTTGATTTTTTTTAAGCAAAAATGACACATTCACAAAATATTTTGGTGTCAGCAAAACTGCATTTTTCTTAGAAAACATTTTCAATCAAAAAATTGTCCAGCTCTAAATATAAGGCATGAGCACAGATATTAAACAGGTGCAAACAAAGTATCCAACTCCCGCTCGACCCTCCCCACCCCGCCAAAAAAAAAAAACCCACCACCTTCATCTCTTCTAAAGTTTCTCATAAAATGGATGTGGATGTCAACCTTTTTCACCAGGAGTCATGTAGGAATTACTCAGGTCTCACTCACTTTGCTAAGGTACAGAGGTCATACCTCCTCAGAAATGAACAATTTATGTAAGGTATTACATAAGTTTTTCTTTAACATTTGACATGCATGTTAAATCTATTTGTTCCTCAAAAATACATTGGCCAAATTCTGCATTCCTTATGCAACTCAAACTCCCACCAATAGAAGTCTGAGGAGAGTGAGGAATGCAGCAACATGCTCGCAGCTCCTATGAGTGACACATGCAAGGGCTCTTCTATCACTCACAGTAGTATGATTTCCTTGTCCAAATAAAATTAAACTGACCAGACTGACACACCACTAATATCTAAGTTCAAACATTGTTGCATTTGAATTACTTTTACAATGATGTATCCCAAAGGAAAGAGTGGATCATCAAAACCACTGTAGCACATCAGCAAAAGATCTAAAAGCATGTTAGTATTAATGAATCCCTTGATTTCTGGGCCTTTCTGCAGTTTCTCAGCTGCAGTCAAACATGATGGTGTCTGGGAAACTCCACCAAGCTGGCGACATCACATTTGCTGATGATCAAATGGCTTGCTTTAAGTATTGTGTCTAATAACCTTCCAGAAAAGGAGGTAGAAATGAACATGTTAGGAAAAAGGCAGTGAATAGATAGGTTGGGAGGGGAGTGGGAGAGAGAGTTGGATTAGTTAATGGATTTATTTTATTTATTTATTTTGCTGGCCAACAGATTTACGGGGAGGGTGGTGGAGGGGGAAGACGAGGAAAAGATTCTTGAGAAATATGACACATGCATGTCTTTTCCCAGGACTAAGTGTATACTGAGTAAAAAAAGATGTTTAAGAGTCAGTCTATATATTTTTTTTTAAATAAAGAGTTTAGAAGGAATTATATGTTCTTTCTGGGGAAAAGTACATAAATAAAACATTATTTAAGAATTACGGTTACAGTCATGTAACCCAGAGAGAATTGGAGTCTAACAGTGATTTATGTATATTTAGAGCTACTGTATTGTGCTGATTGGTGCTCTTAAACTGTATTTGCTTATGCAACAATACAGTATAACAAGAAGCTACTGTGGTATCCTCACTGCAATACAGAGCTTTCTATGCTGCCAGGGATCAGAGGTCAGAAATCAGGCATATTGTATCATAGAGGGTAGTGTGAACTTTGACATTGGGCAACTGACGTATTGCGAAGTTTAGTTTGGTGAATGGGTAGCCACACTGTTGCAGGTATTGGCATTTGTGATAAGTTAATTAAAGAATGTGGTTTTATTATGCAGTTTTGTCTTAAATGATGGCATTGAGTTACCTGGCTGTTTATAGCATTTGTCAGATAACTTGGGCCTTGATCTTGTAATGCGATGTGCGTAGGGAGACATGCACATTTTTACTGACTTTCATGGATGTGGATGGGTATTTCATTGCAGCACTTGGGCCTATGTTTTTGTTTTCCTCCAAATAGATAAGAAAGTATTAAATCTTTGGATGGGAAATGCTCCTCCTATAAAAAGATGAGGTAAACAACAGCTGGGGATGTGTGCAGCCACACAGCTGGGGTAGCATTTAGACATTGCAAGTAGTAATACAGGCCCAAAGAGAAGCTTGGTTTCAGGAGTAAGCTCTAACTCCAGCTCAGGAGTTTTAGGCCTTGATCCTACCACTAACTCTTATTCGGGCAGACCCAACTGCCTCCAAGGAGTCTCATTGAAGTTAGAAGTGTAAGGGTCCTCTCATGAATAGGCAAGAGCAGAATTGGGGCTTAAATTCCTTTTTTGGATGCACGTTTGCACGTAGTACTCATGAACAGGTGGTATTTGTTTTTGTATTTTGGCTCTTAATTCACTTTAATTGTTAATTGTGCTTTAGTACATTTCACAGAGCGCATGTGGGATATGCATCTTTCTCAACTAGCTTCTGTTGCCAAATGGTCTCAACAGGTATCTTTTTTGCATGTAGGGGCCGATCCTGTAAAGTGGTGAGCATTCTGGCCTAATCCAGCAAAGTGCTTAAACACTGGTCCAGAGTGCTAGCAACTTCAAAAGATGGAGCTTTAAGGTTTTCAAAGATTATTGATGGGAGTGGCCTATGATCAGCACTTCTGAAAATCAGAAGTCTTGTTTAGGGGCCTCCATAGGGATTTAGGAGCATAACTGTAGAATCTCACTTCTGAATATCTTGGTTATATAATCTACCTTTTATACTGTGATGAAACAGTACATGTACATATTTTAAATCCCTAATAAAGAGCTGGTGGGACAATGAGGGTGGGATGAGGGGAAGGAAAAGATACACAGAAAAAACAGAAAAGGGGTGTGTGTGTGTGTGTGGAGGGGGAGGAAATATCTAATACATTGCAGACTGCAAAATTCCTTGTTTTGGGTACCAAGATAAACAACATACAGAGAATAGGCCAAAGTCTCTACTAGTGTCAAAACTGCTAATCTACTTCAGTGGAACTGTGCCTGTTTACAGAAACAGATTTTGGCTCATGATATATAAACATAGGAACAAATGAATTTTTTTTTGTCTTCTAATTTAAACAGGGCTGAACCCATTTAAACCAAACTTCTTTAAAACAAAACAAAAAATTCTCCCAGATGAGAGCCTCTCTAACAATTCATAAAATCATAGAATATCAGGGTTGGAAGGGACCTCAGGAGGTCATCTAGTCCAACCCCTGCTCAAAGCAGGACCAATCCCCAACTAAATCATCCCAACCAGGGCTTTGTCAAGCCTGACCTTAAAAACTTCTAAGGAAGGAGATTCCACCACTTCCCTAGGTAACACATTCCAGTGTTTCACCATCCTCCTAGTGAAAAAGTTTTTCCTAATATCCAACCTGAACCTCCCCCACTGCAACTTGAGACCATTACTCCTTGTTCTGTCATCTGCTACCACTGAGAACAGTCTAGATCCATCCTCTTTGGAACCCCCTTTCAGGTAGTTGAAAGCAGCTATCAAATCTCCCCTCATTCTTCTCTTCCGCAGACTAAACAATCCCAGTTCCCTCAGCCTCTCCTCATAAGTCATGTGTTCCAGTCCCCTATTCATTTTTGTTGCCCTCCAGTGGACTCTTTCCAATTTTCCACATCCTTCTTGTAGTGTGGGGCCCAAAACTGGACACAGTACTCCACATAAGGACTCACCAATGTTGAATAGAGGGGAACGATCACGTCCCTTGATCTGCTGGCAATGCCCCTACTTATACATCGCAAAATGCCATTGGCCTTCTTGGCAACAAGGGCACACTGTTAACTCCTATCCAGCTTCTCGTCCACTGTAACCCCTAGGTCCTTTTCTGCAGAACTGTTGCCTAGCCATTCGGTCCCTTGTCTGTAGCGATGCATGGGATTCTTCCGTCCTAAGTGCAGGACTCTGCACTTGTCCTTGCTGAACCTCGTTAGATTTCTTTTGGCCCAATCCTCTAATTTGTCTAGGTCCCTCTCTATCCTATCCCTACCCTCCAGCGTATCTATCTCTCCTCCCAGTTTATTGTCATCTGCAAACTTGCTGAGGGTGCAATCCACACCATCCTGCATATCATGTATGAAGATATTGAACAAAACCAGCCCAAGGACCGACCCGTGGGGCATTCCATTTGATACCGGCTGCCAACTAGACATGGAGTCATTGATCACTACCCGCTGAGCTCGACAATCTAGCCAAATTTCTATCCACCTTATAGTTCATTCATCCAACCCATACTTCTTTAACTTGCTGGCAAGAATACTGTGGGAGACCGTGTGAAAAGCTTTCCTAAAGTCAAGGAACAACATGTCCACTGCTTTCCCCTCATCTACAGAGCCAGTTATCTCATCATAGAAGGCAATTAGATTAGTCAGGCATGACTTGCCCTTGGTGGATCCATGCTGACTGTTCCTGATCACTTTCCTCTCCTCTAAGTGCTTCAGAATTGATTCCTTGAGGACCTGCTCCATGATTTTTCCAGGGATTGAGGTGAGGCTGACTGGCCTGTAGTTCCCAGGATCCTCCTTCTTCCCTTTTTTAAAGATGGGCACTACATTAGCCTTTTTCCAGTCGTCCGGCCTTCCCCCGATCGCCATGAGTTTTCAAAGATAACGGCCAATGGCTCTGCAATCACATCCGCCAACTCCTTTAGCACTCTTGGATGCAGCGCATCTGGCCCCATGGACTTATGCTCATCCAGCTTTTCTAAATAGTCCCAAACCACTTCTTTCTCCACAGAGGGCTGGTCACCTCCTCCCCATGCTGTGCTGCCCAGTGCAGCAGTCTGGGAGCTGACATTGTTCGTGAAGACAGAGGCAAAAAAAGCATTGAGTACATTAGCTTCTTCCACATCCTCTGTCACTAGGTTGCCTCCCTCATTCAGTAAGGGGCCCACACTTTCCTTGATTTTCTTCTTGTTGCTAACATACCTGAAGAAACCCTTCTTGTTACTCTTAACATCTCTTGCTAGCTGCAACTCCAGGTATGATTTAGCCTTCCTGATTTCACTCCTGCATGCCTGAGCAATATTTTTATACTCTTCCCTGATCTTCCCCAAGATCAGCAAGGATTTCACTGTTAAGCCAAGCTGGTCTCCTGCCATATTTACTATTTTTTCGACACATCGGGATGGTTTGTCTATCAATGGTTTAACCTCAATAAGGATTCTTTAAAATACAGCCAGCTCTCCTAGACTCCTTTCCCCCTCATGTTATTCTCCCAGGGGTTTCTGCCCATCAGTTCCCTGAGGGAGTCAAAGTCTGCTTTTCTGAAGTCCAGGGTCTGTATTCTGCTGCTCTCCTTTTTCCTTGTGTCAAGATCCTGAACTCGACCATCTCATGGTCACTGCCTTTCAGGATCCCATCCACTTTTGCTTCCCCTACTAATTCTTCCCGGTTTGTGAGCAGCAGGTCAAGAAGAGCTCTGCCCCTACTTGGTTCCTCCAGCACTTGCACCAGGAAATTGTCCCCTACACTTTCCAAAAATTCCTGGATTGTCTGTTCACCGCTGTATTGTTCTCCCAGCAGATATGAGGGTAATTGAAGTCTCCCATGAAAACCAGGGCCTGCGACCTAGTAACTTCCGTGAGTTACCGGAAGAAAGCCTTGTCTACCTCATCCCCCTGGTCCGGTGGTCTATAGTAGACTTCCACCACGACATCACCCTTGTTGCTCACACTTCTAAACTTAATCCAGAGACTCAGGTTTTTCTGCAGTTTCATACTTGAGCTCTGAGCAGTCATACTGCTCCCTTACATACAATGCAACTCCCCCACCTTTTCTGCCCTGCCTGTCCTTCCTGAGCAGTTTATATCCATCCATGACAGTACTCCAGTCATGTGAGTTATCCCACCAAGTCTCTGTTATTCCAATCACAACATAATTCCTTGACTGTGTCAGGACTTCCAGTTCTCCCTGCTTGTTTCCCAGGCTTCTTGCATTTGTGTATAGGCACTTGAGATAACTCGCTGATTGTCCCTCTTTCTCAGCATGAGGCAGGAGCCCTCCCTTTTTGCACGCTCCTGCTCGTGCTTCCTCCCGGTATCCCAGTTCCCCACTTACCTCAGGGCTTTGGTCTCCTTCCCCTAGTGAATCTAGTTTAAAGCCCTCCTCACTAGGTTAGCCAGTCTACTTGCGAAGATGCTCTTCCCTCTCTTCATTAATTTTGTTGCTATAAAGCCTTAATAAAAATCAGGACTTACAATGGAAACTGTGATAGATCAACTATAGCAGATGTGCTATAAAATAGTAGGAGAGCTGACAGCAGGAATAGAGCTTTCTGAGGGTTTTACTTTTGTAGTTCTAGAACATTATTAAATAAATATAACATAATACAGAGGACTCACTACTACATTAATTTTATTTGACAGATTTCACTGGCACCTGGTTCCTTTCTATGCACCTTTTCTCATTTCCTCATCACTATTTCTCTCAACGGGTAAAAGTTCAAATGATTTGACAGATTGAACCACTGGGTCAAGGCTTAGAACGATCAAGAAGAGATCCTTGTCAACTTCCTTTGTTTTTGAGTGTCCTTCCTGTCTTGGGCCAGGAGGGTGGAGGTGAAACAGAAGGGGGTGTTTGATCAGACCAGCAGTGTAAGACAACTACTGGGTACTAGAAAGAGTGAGGAGGGAGGGAAGAGAAGAAGAGGCAGGCTCAGCTAAATGCAGAAGAGTCTTTCCTTCCCGCACCATTCCCAGAATGCATGTGGGGAGCACTGTAAACATGAGGAGCCCCTGTTCAGGCAAGTGGGGCAGAGGAGGAGAGATTTCTCTCTCTCCATGTTGGCCATTCTGTAGAAGGAAGGGATACCTGACTGCCTCTCACGCCCTCCCCTAGCCACTTGCTGTACATGAAGCCTTACTAGGTGACCAGCAATTAGTCTTGGTGCCCAACCCTCCCTGCTCTATAGGAAGGAAAAGTGTAAACTGAGTTTCCAAAATGCTGTAAGCCTGATCAGACCCCCAGTTTTAGGGATAATGAAGGAATTTTTTCCCTCTGGGCAAAGTTGACAAGGTGTCCAGGGTTCCCCTGCTTTCTCACAACAGCTTAGCAGCCTAGATTTAGGCTACTAAGAAGTAAGGACAGGAATTTTAAAGTTATACATTTAATAAGGGGAGTTTGTCATTTTGTCTGAGAAAATCGTTAGGGGAAACCTGTTGACCTATAGGAAGGCAAGACCTTAAGTTTTCACAGACTGAGATAACCAATGTGCATACCCTTATTCACCCGTGTGGGACGAGGGCACAGGAGTCAGAGGTGGGCTCAATTCTTGGTGTTAGATTAAAGTGGGCCCACTCTGAATGTTGGTTATCATTCTGGATCCAAGTTAATGCCTGGTACTTTGCAGGGAGCGAGGTTTCCCTCATATTAGAGGGAAAGCTGTAGCCTGCCACTTAAAGTCATCTCCGTGTTTGTGTTTGATTCTCTTTCATTTCCTAATCAATGACAATCATATAAAATGTCATATAAAATATAAAGATAAAATTTCAAAGTGCTCTTTTTGTTAAATTGATCTACTATTACATGCACTTCAGATACTTATAAACACAATTCTAATGGAAATCAATCTGCAACAAACAAACCTTGGACAACTTCTCTCTTCTCTTACTCCTTTCCTATAACTGATGTCATTTTATTTGTTACAGATTGGCCTCAGATCTGAGAATTGTTCCATGCAGGCAAATCCAACATCAGCACTGAGGTCCACCTGCATAGATCCACTACCAGTAGTGGGGCTTATATCATTTCATAGCAACTGGTAATACATATCCTTCACAAAGTCCATGTTCTTTACAAGTGATCTCAACTAGTCCTTTTCCTGCATCACTGAAATCAATAGGTGTTTTCCTAGTGATTTCAATAGGAGCAGGCCCTTTCTGATTACGTATAATTTAAACCATACTTTTCTCTCATTTCTATTCAGAGTAACCAAAGAAGTTTGCATTGTTAATGTAGTCAGCAATGCTACTTTAGACAGTAGGCTATTTCTAGAGATTGCAAAAAAAGTCAACCATTTCAAGGAACAATCAGCAAAAAAAAGTTGATTTTGAACATTTGTACATGAACATTTAGTTTGTGGTGAACAGGCAATATGCTTTTATCTAGTCCTGTTTTTAAAAGGACCAGATCAAAGCAGATTAACAAAAACTGTTAATGCACGTAAACTGGCTTCACAGGGTTAGTTAGTCCCCGACAGGCAAGTGTGGGTAGAGTCACACCCCAGCTTGCCGCAAGTGTTCATGTGGACAAATGTGAAATTTTGATAGATGTTTTTGGGTAGTGTTTGACAAAAATACAAAGATGACAGCACACTATTACTGAAAAATTGCTTACTTTCTCATTTTACCATATAATTATAAAATAAATTGATTGGCATATAAATGTTGTACTTAAATTTCTATGTATAGTATAGAGAGCAGTATAAACAAGTCATTGTCTGTATGAAATTTTAGTTTGTACTGACTTTGCTAGTGCTTTTTATGTAACTGGTTGCAAAACTAAGTAAATATATAGATGAATTTACATACCACCGGAAGACCTCTGCGTACCCCCAGGGATATGTGTACCCCTGGTTGAAAACTAATGCCTTAGAAGACAAGTACTATTTAGGAGCCTGATCTAAAGCCTACCGAAGTAAGCTGAAAGACTCCTATTGACTTCAGTAGGTTTTCTTCATACCTGTAAGAATGAAGACAGGAATATTTGGAAGCCAAGTCAATTTTTGTTTTCTAGATAAATTGTAATCTGTTGTAATGCTCAGAAACAAAAACAAGAAGTGAGAGCATGCAATTTTGCTTCTGTTTTCACAGAAAGAGAATGTCTTAAGATCTGCCATAATGACTACACCATAATTTACGATAGAAAATGGAGCTTCCTTTGAGTAACTGGCATATGTGCCATGTCTCTAATCCACATAATTTCTGTGAGAACCAAAGACTAATTAGGGGGAACTGGTCTGGCTTTTATATTGTCCAGCTCAGCCACCTAGGTCTTCGGAGCTTCTGGACCCACACTGCTTATTGAAAGAGATGTGACAATGTCTTTTAATCCATTTTATTAAAACACTAAAAACCAAGTAGAACCAAGAAAACATATCACCAAATCTAAGATATTATTAATATTAAACTAAACTAAACAAAGCATTACATCTATTAAATCAAAATCAAATGAAACAAGTGAGACCCAATATTGGATTAAAGTTAAATCATTAAATTACTCAAATCAAATATAAAAAATAATCAATTCTAATTCAAATACTAAGGAAGTAGTTGTCTGTATGATTATACATACCAATTTAAGAATTTGAACAAAGTCAATCAAATTGCTAATTTGAATTGTTAAATAGTTTAATATTGGAACCAAATTATCTAATGTCTGGACCACAACGTCAGAGACAATTATAAAGCTTCCTTTTTAGTATTTAATTCCCCTTTCCTCCCCTCTACAACAGATTTTGACAGATATTTGACAACTTTCATTTGTCAGAAGTTACAGATGACAATCTCAAACTTCCTAGGCCTTTTGAACATAGGACACAGAGAAGATTTTAATGAGTAATTTTATAAGACAATATTTAGGGCTATTGAAACATTGGAAACATTTCTTTCAGGAGTCTTCCCTTAATAGCTTTTATGGGTTTCACAGAGACATAATATACACATTCAATCTATTACTGCCACATTCTAAAAATCAAAAGACTGACATCTCCCAGTTAATAAAAGCAAGAGCAAAAAATTGACAAAGGAAAAAATAAGATACTTAAGATAACAGGAGGGTTGTAAGCTCTTCTACTTTCACAGTCTTCTGAATCCTCATATATTAGGAGGTGGAAGTGCAGTCAAGGTGCCAGACAGTGATGTCCTGCTGGCACTGTGCTTCTTGCTAGTGGGCCTCCTCTGGGCACTGGGAGAGGCTGGTAAGAGGTCGGAGTGGACTGTAGGTCATTGTTAGCAAACATCAGTTTGGAAAAGTCTCACTTAAATAGGCAATTTAAAAATTTTGCATAACAAAGACTTACATCCATGATGCCCTTCCCCCCACAAAATACCCAAAATCTGGATTAATAAGATCATTTTTACGGAAGCTGACATGGTCTTATCTGGATGAAAGGTCTTAAGGTGACACTGTGTCACCAATGTATTGAAAGTTAAACATGAAAATCCTGAAAAAGAAGCTAACTGGAAAAACCATATGGACGCAACCAATCATTCAAAATTCATTCATCAGAAACATTGAAAATAAGTAAACTTTTGAGTTCCTTCTTTGCTTCTTCTACCTCTAGAATCTAGAACAAGGTTACAGCAAACTGCTTATCTTTTGAAAACTCCATCTTGATTGAGAAAAGTTGCTTTAAAGTCAATCACGTTGAAATCAACTTCACATAAAAATGTTTCTAAAGAGATTGTATCCCTAATTTGTTCCTTTCACACTGAATAATGTTCTTAAATTGCGTATTATCATTCCCAGATTTTGGGACAGAACCTGCCAGTTTTACTTCCACTGGGTAATACATTATTTTGCAAATAATCCTGATAAATTTCAGCTGGTCTACTTGCTGAGTAACTTGCTACTCTAGGGTGCAGACTCTGGTCCTCAGATAAATAGATAAGATGAGACGAGGAGGAAATATAGCTAGAACTTGAATTCTTCTGGTAATACTGTATTTAGTATTATGGTTCACTGACCATTTCTCTTAAGAAATGTTTGCATTTGGTATTAGAGATGCAGCAGAGTTCAAAACTATTTATAAATATGATATTCTCCATTCTTTTTCTAAGCATCACTATTCCTGTCTCTTATTTCTCTGCACAATTAGTCGCAATATGAATTACCTGTACGAAAGTAATGCATACCTAATGATGAACTGGGATTGTTTAGTCTGTAGAAGAGAAGAATGAGGAGATTGGATAGCTCTTTCAACTACCTGAAAGGGGGTTCCAAAGAGGATGGATCTAGACTGTTCTCAGTGGTAACAGATGATAGAACAAGGAGTAAGGGTCTCAAGTTGCAGTGGGGGAGATTTAGGTTGGATATTAGGAAAAACTTTTCACTAGGAGGGTGGTGAAACACTGGAATGTGTTACCTAGGAAGGTGGTGGAATTTCCTTCCTTTGAGGTTTTTAAGGTCAGGCTTGAAAAAGCCCTGGCTGAGATGATTTAGTTGGGGATTGGTCCTGCTTTGAACAGGGGGTTGGACTAGATGACCTCCTGAGGTCCCTTCCAACCTGATATTCTATGATACTCACTATCAGTCTTTTAAAAATATGTAAAAGATACTTTTGTTCTGTTCCATTTCTTTTGGAGACCTGAACCTCCTTCATATACATATATTATACTATAGTTTATTGGAATTGATTTTTAGTGTTACATTACCTTGCCTAGCATGAATACATGGGCCAATTGCTAATTCATTTTTCAGTAGAGCTGAACAAGGCACATGGCAGCTACGTGTTTCCAAAAATTAACAAAAGTATAAGTTCTCAGATATGTTTTCAGCCCATAAACCAAGGGGGGTATGGCGGGGGAAAAGAAAGAGAGGCAAAAACCAAAACCAGACCTGAGAACTGATCTCTTAATAGCTAAAATAATTTGAATTGTAAAAAAAATATTAAAAAGTACACCCATAAGACTCTAAATAGGAGGCAAAAAAATTAGTCTGTAATACAGGTTAGGCTTACAAAAGTGCTTCAGTTGAGCTGACGGAAGTCAGAGTACAATAACCTCCCATTCAGAAGTAATCTTGAGAGAGAGAGAGAGAGAGAGAGAATCCCCAACAATGAGTATATTAATTTAAATAATAAATGTATAAGTTCTGCCTATTTCTTCACATTTTGTTTCCTTTTCATTTGTCAAACCTTTAGAATATGTTCAGTCCTTTAATAAAATTAATCATAATATAGTAATTATATGAATCATGCTCTGAGTTAAAGAAATCCAACAACTACTCATAGTTTGACAATGAAATGAATATACTTTAAAATGAATAGTAAGAGTGGTTTAACTTTTCTCTTCACTATTAGTTAACTTCAAACCAGTTTCAATACAGGGATGCTGCAAGCTGTTTTGACAAAAAGCCAAAATGTCTTATGGTGGGCTGGTTCTCCTGTATGTGTGCGCGATAAGGCTTTCATAGAGTCCAAGGCAAAAAGGGACCACTGTGACCATATAGTCTGACTTCTTGTATCACACAGGCCATAGAACTTCTCCAAATTAATAATAATAAAAAGTCCATTTAGACCAGAGACTTGAACCTAGGTTTTCTACAAACAAGGTGAGGACCCTTACTACTCAGCTAACCCTGTACCTGAGAGCTAAGAATGTCTCAACCAGATACTGTAGAGCCTGAAGAGATGTCTCCATGGCATCTCTTTGACAACACATGGATACACATTCATGCTTCATTCATCTGTGACTAATTGTTCCTCGCTTCAGTTTGGCACTGGAAGATGACACTAAAGGAGTGTTTGGTATTTTGAGTCAAGGGTGTTGGAAAGAGTGAATAGGGAAAAGCTGAGACATCCTGAATAGTTTGAGGCTGGAGTCTTAAATTAAACCTCCACTTCCTGAGAGTGCTGGGAAGATAAAGAGAATGCTACAAATTCTCCAGAGTCTAAAAAGACAGGAAGATAATTTCTTCAGCGTGATCTGAGAGGCTGTTGGTAAGACCCTTGTAGAAAAGCTTTAGATAATGCCATTCTGATTAACAAAATACAACTAAAATTTTGAAGTATTTCTCCTACACAGTATACATAAATTGCCAAATCCCTTCTGCTACACACATACATCCACTTTGACTTCAGTGGCTTCCACAAATCTGTGAACAAAATATTGTCCATAGTGTCAGGAAGCCACTTGTATGATCTCAGTTATATTGGTACAACTCTGGAACAACAACATAGAAGCCAGATCATTTTGCACCAAAGCATGACATTGTGTCCACTTTGGGAAATACAAGACTCTGTGTAGATTAGGAGATTCCATTTTGAATCTAGTGGATGGTGTCACCCAACTTAAAAAAATAGGCCTCTTTAAAGTATCTCCACTTGGGTACCCAGAAATGGAGGCATCCAAGATCACTCACTTTTTAAATGTAGGCTGATATTTACAGCAGTTGAACAGATCAGAACTTGACCTTAATATGACACTTTGGGGTTCAGCCCGGACTAGTCAGGGGGTTAGTCACCACCTGCTGTGCAGATTTGGTTCAGGGTCCTGACACCAATAGCATGCTTGCAGCACAATAGCCTCACCCTGGCTTTCACCAGCCTGGCTATGCCTTGCAGGGTGACCCCAACACCCTCGGAGTTCAGACATCTCCCCAAAGATATATTTCTCCAGTGCTCAGCCCCTCTGACTGTAGCACCCACAAAACCTTACCAAGGCCTTTTAAAGTACACAGCAACTTATTCACTGAACTGGGGCTGACAAACCCTCCACCTCAATCAAAGCACAAGTTGGTTTATGGGAAGAGTAAAATAAGTTTATTAACAAAGGACATCGGTTTAAATATCAGAGGGGTAGCCATGTTACTCTGGATCTTTAAAAGCGGCAAAGAGTCCTGTAGCACCTTATAGACTAACAGACATATTGGAGCATAAGCTTTCGTCGGTGAATACCCACTTCATCGGATGTATGCTCCAATACGTCTGTTAGTCTATAAGGTGCCACAGGACTCTTTGTCGCTTTTATAGGTTTAAGTGATACCAAATATAAAAAAAGGAGAGAAATGATTACAAACAAGCAACCATAAAATATGCTTTTAAGACTAAAACTCAACTTAAACTAGAATCTTTTGTTCAAAAGGAGTTTGTCTTAACACAGTCATTCTTTCAGCATGGCTGGAACAACCTTTAGCTGGGACCCAAAACATGGAGCTCAAAATGAAGTAAAAACCCAAGTGACTTCTACCCCCCCCATTCCCACCCCACCCCAGATAACTTTACATACCCACTCACTCATCACACCCCCATAAGTGACAGCCTAACGGTGTGTGTACACTGCAGTTAACTCAATTGATTGGTACCTGTATCCAACTACTTAGGTTAGCCTAGCACAAGTATGAGCATTATCACAGCAAAGCCCTACCCATGTTTCTTTGCCTCACTGCTTCTGCACTTGCTAGTATCTCTGGTGGCATATCTTATCGCTCTCTGTACTGAGATGCTACAGGATTCTTTTATAGAGAATTCTCCTGCAATTAACGGAACTTCTCTGTCCCTCAGGAGGGGACATGAGAGATATGAGCAAGGCCTCTCTACATGGCCAGGTGGGGCACTACAAGTGAGCCCCACCTTACCTTCCCCCAACTGGGTATCAAACAACTAGTATCGATCAGGGCAATGAGAAGCCAAACCAAACTAATCAAAATAAGTATGCCTCTGATGCTCCATCAAAGGAGCATTGAGATAGCAGATCAAAAGCCCTAAACTCAGGACCCAGGTTCAGAACTCCCAAAATCAAAAGCAAAGTCTCTGTGCCTTTCAGAACAATCACCAACCCTTACAAGCTAGATAACATCTAGTCCTCTTTCTTCTACTCAGCTTCCTGTTCCTGTTTAAATAGGTCAGTCCTAGGGTAGAACAGGGACTCTCCTTGATTACACCCAGGCTGTACTAATTGTGAGTTCCTGGATGATCCTTAAAGGGGTAGCACACTTCTTCCCAGAAGGGCATTGCAGAACTATCAGTACTTGAGTCCTGCATCCTCACTGCAAAGTGGGCAGGTTAAAAGTCTGAATTAAAGCACAGCTTGGGATTTAACCTGTATCCACAGTCATGCAAGGAAGCAGGGGGTTCAAAGCACAAATAAACATGCTTGAAGGTTTTGTGTATGAATGGTGGGGCAGTAGGGCAAAAGCAGGCTAAGACTACAGCCTAGATGTAATCTAAGAGAGATGGGCATCATGTCATTCTGTAAAAGTCAACAGTCAGCTTCAGACAGATCTCCAGAGTATTGACTCCATCCCTGAGAACAGTGCTTAATACTATTCCCGCTGTTAGCTCAAGCACTCCAGCTGGACTTGACTACTATTGTGGTACCCAGAAAGAGACATGATCTTCCAAAATGCTAGTGCCTAAGCCAACATTTCTCAAATGCAGCCACTGTGGCTGCATGTGGCCACCAGGGACTTTTTTTGCCTCCTGGGCTGGGAAAGAGGGGGGCAAATCAGCGGCCCCTCTCATTCCTTTGTGCTCCTGGATGCCCCACCTTGGTGTTGGTTGCTGGGGCCCCAGGCACAATACTGGAGGAGCAGGCACCCAGTGAGTTCCCCACTTTTCCAGGAGAGGTGTGGCTCAGGCTTTGGGCTTCAGCCCTTGGGTGGTAGGGTGGTAGGCTCTGGTCATGGGGCTTTTGGCTCCAGTCCCGGGCTCTAGCCCTCTGCTGCCTCCCGTGGCCCTCCATCCAGGGCTTAATTTGTCCCCAGGCTTGCCAGGGCTGAGTAAGTCTGCTGTGAAAAGTGATACTCGTATGTTTGTTAATATCACTTTTCACAACAGACTTACTAGTTAGCAATAAATAAATTACAATGATTTGGACATGTATATGCACATATTTACTTGTTTTTCCTAAAACTAATTAAGTATTTTAGGAAAAAGAGAGCGGCCACCAGCAAGAGTTGGTGGCCTCAGAGACCAAACATTTGTCCTGATAACCCCTGGCCTAAACCACATACAGCTTTCCAGATCAAAGCCAACACCTTGAATTGCTCCTGGTCTCAAATACAGATTCAGTGTGGTTGGTGAAGAAGTTGTATATTGTGCTTCATTTAGCTACTTCCCGCAAGCAGATGGACAGCTGCACCAGCTGAAGCATCTACATGCCAAGTTTCCAATGATCAGCTTGGTTTAAAAAAAAAAATAGCCAGTCCTATT
The DNA here is from genome assembly GCF_009764565.3 of Dermochelys coriacea. NCBI lineage: Eukaryota > Metazoa > Chordata > Testudines > Dermochelyidae > Dermochelys > Dermochelys coriacea. The sequence goes on from NC_050068.2 coordinate 106,368,087, forward strand.
TAGTGCATAATGATAATAGTGTGCCACTCCTGGCTTGTTAGTGGGAAAGCTAAACAGATGAAAGTCTGAGTAGCTTGCATGGACAAAACTCCACCCTTACAAGTTTTCCTAAACTACTCACATGGAATGATATCGAATCCACCAGCACTTCACTGCTCAGGGAAGTCAGTTATCTCAAGCATATAGTTAGGGTGACCAATTTTATAGGGACAGTCCTGATTTTGGGGTCTTTTTCTTATATAGACTCCTATTATCCCCCACTCCCTATTTTTCACATTTGCTGTCTGGTCACCGTACATATAGTGTCAATATGGAAGAGTATGAGTGGATGATGGGTGTGGGAATTAGCCACTTCTGCCCAAAGGTGCTATCAGTTGTCATTGTTTATGGCAGTTTTGTTGGCTAAAATCTGATAAATAGAACTAGTGACCACAAATGAACATCACGTTTACAAAAGAGAAGCCTTATTCCCATCATGAGCACCTGACCCATGAAAATGTATAAATTGTAACAAGGGTGACATTAAAGGGAATTTGAACAGACTGAAATCCAATAAAAATGACTGATGGCATTTTGCCAACATCTGTTGGAAAGGTACATATTCAAATCTGGATTATTTCTATTGTCACTAGCTAATGAATGAATGAATGAATGTACCAAATTTCAAGTTTCATAATCTAGATCAACAGCAACATATAAATTAAGGCCCCAATCCTGCTAAAACTTATCCAACTCCTTAACATGACTTCAGTGGGACTGCTCACAATGCATAAAATAAAACACAGTCATTTCAAGGTCTTTGGAAGTCTGTAAATTACCTGTAAATGGATTCTTTATATATTAGGTGTGCATAGCTATACATATCTGCACACACACATGCATACAGCTGTACTTGATGGAAAACTGTACCTAAATTATTTGGCAAGACCTCCTAGTTCTTGTTGCATTCTGATGCTGAAGTCTGTGGCAAACTGCAATTTTTGCAGTAGCTTCAAATAAATTTTGAATGGGGGGTTGTTTTACTGAAGATGAATAATAATTATTCATTATTTATTAATATAAATATAAAATGTACCACATTTTATATTTACATTCTATGTGTTGTCCTGACGTACAAGTAGCAAAAGTAGTATATGGACTTCTAGAGTGTTGATTTCTTGATCATGGATGACAGTGTCTCTGGATGTTCTTTTCTAGTCTATTCATAAAATGTACACAACTCCTGGTCATTCTCACATGGGGCAGCAATGTTAAGCACAAGTAGAATCATTGAATATCAGGATTGAAAGGGACCTCAGGAGATGATCTAGTCCAACCCCCTGCTCAAAGCAGGACTAATCCCCAATTTTTGGACCAGATCCCTAAATGGTCCCTTCAAGGATTAAACTCACAACCCTGGGTTTAGCAGGCCCATGCTCAAACCACTGAGCTATCCCTCCCCCACCTTCCAAAATTGCTCCACTGGAATCAATGGAGCTACACCAATCTAAAAAAGGAGTAGTGCAGGAGGATATCACACCCACATCTCTAATCACATTTAGCAAGTATCATCACTAATCTGTCTGATTCTATGATTGAGACACGGTGGGTGAAGTAATCTCTTATTGGGCCTATCTATGAATGTTAATCTGTGCCTCGTACACTAAACCTCTCTAACTTTTTTCTACACTAGGAAAATTTTTGTAAAAAAATCTCATCATTGCAAAAACAATTTCAGTTAAAAAGTATTTGAAATGTTGGGAAACCTAAAGTTTCAGTATTATGCCATCTAACCACCCTGGGAACAAATCTAATCAACAAGATGCTGAAAATGATATCAGCAGCTGGCAGGTTGACTGCACAAAGACTTCCAACTTTGCTAACAGTAGGACATATAAGTGCTATTCAAAGCAGATGCTGGTATAACTCCAGTCTAATTGGAGATTCAGTCTTCAGGATTCTCTATCCAGATTCTCTATCCAGATAAAAGATGCTCATACTTCACCACACATGAAAAGAATCACTGTCTGTAACACTAAAAGATTTCACAGGACAGCCAGATACTTGGGTGGAGTACTTTTAATGATTGCACTCAGTATGTCTAAATTAGCTACCCCACTATGATTCCTGTCATTTTATTACTGGAATAAAATAGGAGCCTCATTTTGTGCCAAGTCATGGCCTGGCTTCTGAGGCCAAGCAAGGGCATAATAGGGCTTAAGGGTGTCAGCACTGGAGGAGAAGCAGGCTCTTTAGAGTCAATGCGTCTACACTGCGATAAAAAACCCGTGGCACCAAGACTCAGAGCCTGGATCAGCTGACTCTGGCTCACAGGATTTGGGCTGCAGGGCTACCTAATTGCAGTAGAGATGTTCAGGCTCTTGCTGGAGCCCAGGCTTTTAGGCCGCACCAGGGTGCAAGGTCTCAGAGCCCAGGTTCCAGCCTGAGCCTGAACATCTACACTGCAATTTTATAGCCCTACAGCCCCAGCCCAAGTCAACTGAGCCGGACCAGTTGTGGGTCATTAATTGCAGTGTGGACATACCTTATCTGAAGATTTACTACTATTGTTGCACTACTGATTTTTGCAGACAATGCAGAATACTGAAGAATAGCCAGGTGGAGTTTGGGTACCTGATAATGTTTGGAAAGTAGGCTTGGATTTTGTCACTCAGATTGTGGATAAAGCTGTTAATCCCCCCACATACCTACAATTGCATCCAACAAAGAGAAATAAACATGTTAGTTAAATATTTATTTGTTAAACAATTTAACTAGTGAACATTTTAACAATGTTAGGTTTGAGAGTTAACATTAGACTGCAAATATAAAGCATCCATATGCACTATTGTTTACTAGAGCATATTGTTTCATGCAGTCAGTTCACAGACTTTCAAAAGAAAACATTTTATGCTTGGTTCACATTTTGAGATTTATCTTCAAAATCATAAGGGCTATAAACTTGTTTTTTTTTTTCAATGAAAACTTAGATTCTGAAGTACTGTGCTTTCTGGGTGCATTCTGCAGTAATTCTTCAAGCACAGAAAATACCATGGGTGAAACCCCAGACTTTATGAAGTTAATGGCAAGGCTCCCTTTGACTTCGGTAGATCCAGGATTTCTGTGGCTAGGGTTCTGTGTATAAATAATGGCACAACAACATAAATGTATAATGTATATCTTAAATTTTCACATCGTATTTATTCAGTCAGTTCATATAACTCAAACCTTTTTATGAATCTGAAGATCATTCCATCTTCTCTTAGCAAATAATAAAGACATATTCATAAGACTCATTATATTATTCCGATTCTGTGCAGGGCTGCAACAACAATGCAAACTGCTTTATTAGTAGTAGAAAGACAAGGTGGGTGAGATAATATCTTTTACTAGACCAACTTCTGTTGGTGAGAGAGACAAGCTTCCAAGCTTACACAGAGCTCTGTTTCAGGTCTAACCAACAGAAAAATATAGCACCTCACCCACCTTTTCACTCTATTAATAATAAAGCAATTTGCATTGTTGTTGCAGCCCTGCTTAGAACAGGAATAATCTACCCATAGTCTTGTGAGTATATCTGTATCAATCAAGATCTGAAGAAGAGGTCTGGGTAAGCTTGTGCCTCTACCCAACAGAAGCTGACCCAGTAAAAGATATTATTTCCTTCACTGTCTCTCTCTAATATCCTGGGATCAACTCATCTACGGCAACACTTATTAATATTCCTTTGTATACCTGTCTTGTGGTGGTGTACAGATTTAAACTATAAACCTGCATTTTCCAGCTATTTTTAAAAAAGGAATGAACTACAACATTCTGTTCCTCCAGTTTCTTGTGAAATCTGCCTAAACCAGCCACAACTTTACTAAAAGAACCACATAGTCTTTACCAATCACCTTTAGTGATGTGAGGACTGACCTAAAATTCTTCCCCTTTAATAACAGAAAATCTTATGATCCTGACACATTGCCACAGTCCAGGGCATAGATCTACCTGCAGTGGCACAGCAAAAAGACTAGGAAAAAATGAATATGCATGAAACTTGCAGTAAAGACACCCAAAAACAGCTAAGCTCACTGCAATGCCAGCCCCATTCCAATGTATTCAATTCTCCTAATATTTGGTGGTTTTCTGAAAGCCCCAACTCCTGGAGTCACTTATTAGGAGCAAATCTCAGTTTCTCTCTCTTTTTTTTTAGGTACATTTCTGGTCCTTGTATTTGCTAAGAAATGCTGGAAAATTTGAAGCCTGAAACCTCAAAAACCAGAAAGCAAATAGGAAAAAAACAGAATTATTTTTAAATCTCATTATTTTGAGGAGCCTAATTCACGGGTTTTGAACACCAAGAGTTGGCAATAGAATCATAGGACTAGAAGGGATCTTGAGAAGTCATCTAGTCCAGTCCCCTGCACTCATGGCAGGACTAAGTATTATCTAGACCATTCCTGACAGGTGTTTGTCTAACCTGCTCTTAAAAAATCTCCAACGATGGAGATTCCACAACCTCCCTCTGCAATTTATTCCAGTGCTTAACCACCCTGAAACTTAGGAAGATTTTCCTAACGTCCAACCTAAACCTCCCTTGTTGCAATTTAAGCACATTGCTTCTTGTCCTATCCTCAGAAGTTAAGAAAAACAAATTTTCTCCCTCCTTCTTGTAACAACTTTTTACGTACTTGAAAACTTTTATCATGTCCCCTCTCAGTCTTCTCTTTTCCAGACTAACAAACCCAATTTGTTCAATCTTCCCTCATAGGTCATGTTTTTTACACTTTTTTATCATTTTCTTTCACTCTTCTCTGGACTCTCTCCAATATGTCCACATCCTTCCTGAAATGTGGCAGCCAGAACTGGACATAATACTCAGGAGTGAAAGTAACACAGACGACTTACTGGTATGGGGGCCCTGCTCCGGGCTCCCGGAAGGGGCTAGGCCGTGGGCGGAAGGGGCAGCCAGCCGGCCTCCCAGCCAGCCCATCTGCGCTGTCTGGCCCGAGCCACCCGGGGCTCCGGCAGCAATTTAAAATGGCCTGGGGCTCTGGCCACTGCCTCGGTAGCAGCGGCCAGGAGCGCCGGGACCTTTTAAATCACTGGGCCCCAGGGCACCTGCCCCCTTTACTCCCGCTGTCAGTTGCCCTGCCGGTAGGATTCCTACTGGCAGGGCCACAGACTGGGTGGGGGGGTAAATGGGGGGCGCAAAAGGGGCAGCAACATTAAAGTGCTGCCACAGCAGCACTTTAATGTAGCTGCATATGGGCCGGTACCGGAGGCCATTTCTTACCAATACGCCGTACCAGCCCGTACCAACTCACTTTCACCCCTGATAATACTCCAGTTGAGGCCTAATCAGCATAGAGTAGAGTGGAAGAATTACTTCTCATGTCTTCCTTACAACACTCCTGCTAATACATCCCAGAATGATGTTCGCCTTTTTTGCAACAGCGTTACACTGTTGACTCACTATGACCCCCAGATCCCTGTCCTTAGTACTCCTCAGTACTCCTTCCTAGGCAGTCATTTCCCATTTTGTATGTGTGCAACTGATGGTTAATCCTATCCTCCAAAGCACTTGCAACCCCTCCCAGCTTGGCATTGTCCGCAAACTTTATAAGTGTACTCACTATACTATTCTAAATCAGGGGTCTTAAAGTCCTGGCCCGCGAACCATCTGCTGCAGCAGGAGGAGGAGAGATGCATGCAGACACGCTGCCAGCAATGTCAGCTGCAGACACTGCCCCCCACCACACAACTCCCCTTGGCTGTGGGAGAGGGACAGATATACCATCACTAGTCACCGGGCAGAGTAAGCCATGGAGGCAGCATCATTAGTTGCCGGGCAGAGTCAGCCATGGAAGCTGCATCACTTTTTTCCCACAATGAATATAAACAAGTCAAAATACCGAACACAACTACCTGATGCTCACCTTGCTGCAATCCTGCAGGTTTCAACTGCTCAGTCACTGAGGCCAAACATCAACAAACTGACAGAACTGAAGCATTGCCAGGTGTCTGGCAAACACTAAAAACTCTCTGGCAGGCGAAGAACTGTATAAAGTTGTATGGCAGTTTTATTATTTCTAAGACATTCAAAATAAAAAAAAATGCAATCTAAACATTTTCTTTTCTGAACTCCATCTTCAGTGACATTATTGACCCACTGGGAGGATTTGAGGACTGGCACTGGCCCTAAGGTAAATTGAGTTTGAGACCTGTCATAACCATACAGCTAAGGGTAGCCTAGAATTCCTCCTTACCTGTAAGGGGTTAAGAAACTCAGATAACCTGGTTGGCACCTGACCAAAAGAACCAATGGGGAAAGAAGATACTTTCAAATCTGGAGGGTTGGGGGAGAAGGCTTTATTTTGTGTGTTCTCTTGGGAAGCATCAGGTCATAAAACTCCTTCTCCTATAAACCATCCTAAAAGTCTCTCATATTACAAAAATTGTAAGTAAAAGCCAGGCAAGGCATATTAGATTATCTTTTGTTCTACTTGTGAATTTTTCCTTTGCTGGAGGGAGCTTATTCCTGTTTTTTGTAACTTTGAAACTAAGCCTAGAGGAAGTTCTGCTGTGTTATTGAATCTTTTGTTACCTTGTAAAGTTATTTTCCATCCTGATTTTACAGAGGTGATTTTTACCTTTTTTTAAAAAAAATAAAATCCTTCTTTTAAGAACCTAACTGATTTCTCTATTGTCTGAAGACCCAGGGGTTTGAGTCTGTGATCACTTTGTAACCAATTGGTTAAGATATTATTCTCAAGCCCCTCCAAGACTTGGGGAGATATTTTGGGGGAAATAGGAACTCCAAGTGGTCCTTTCCCTGATTCTTTGTTAAATCACTTGGTGGTGGTGGTAGTATACCCTCCAAGGGCAAAGAATTTGTGCCTTGGGGAAGTTTTAACCTAAGCTGGTAGAAATAAGCTTAGGGGGTCTTTCATGCGGGTCCCCACATCTGAGTGGGGAGGGAACAAAACCCCTGATCTAAATCATTGTGGAAGATATTGAACAGAACCAGACCCAGAACTGATCCCGGTGGGAACCCACTTGTTAAGTCCTTCCAGTATGACTGTGAACCACTGATAACTACTTTCTGGGAACAGGTTTCCAACCAGTTTTGTACACCACCTTATAGTAGCTCCATCTAGGTTGCATTTCTCTAGTTTGTTTATGAGAAGGTCATATGAGACAATATCAAAAGCTTTACTAAAGTCAAGATATACCATGTCTACTGCTTTCATAGAATCATAGAATCATAGAATATCAGGGTTGGAAGGGACCCCAGAAGGTCATCTTGTCCAACCCCCTGCTCAAAGCAGGACCAAGTCCCAGTTAAATCATCCTAGCCAGGGCTTTGTCAAGCCTGACCTTAAAACCTCTAAGGAGGAGATTCTACCACCTCCCTAGGTAACGCATTCCAGTGTTTCACCACCCTCTTAGTGAAAAAGTTTTTCCTAATATCCAATCTAAACCTCCCCCATTGCAACTTGAGACCATTACTCCTCATTCTGTCATCTGCTACCATTGAGAACAGTCTAGAGCCATCCTCTTTGAAACCCCCTTTCAGGTAGTTGAAAGCAGCTATCAAATCCCCCCCTCAGTCTTCTCTTCTGCAGACTAAACAATCCCAGCTCCCTCAGCCTCTCCTCGTAAGTCATGTGCTCTAGACCCCTAATCATTTTTGTTGCCCTTCGCTGTACTCTTTCCAATTTATCCACATCCTTCTTGTAGTGTGGGGCCCAAAACTGGACACAGTACTCCAGATGAGGCCTCACCAGTGTCGAATAGAGGGGAACGATCACGTCCCTCGATCTGCTCGCTATGCCCCTACTTATACATCCCAAAATGCCATTGGCCTTCTTGGCAACAAGGGCACACTGCTGACTCATATCCAGCTTCTCGTCCACTGTCACCCCTAGGTCCTTTTCCGCAGAACTGCTGCCGAGCCATTCGGTCCCTAGTCTGTAGCGGTGCATTGGATTCTTCCATCCTAAGTGCAGGACCCTGCACTTATCCTTATTGAACCTCATTAGATTTCTTTTGGCCCAATCTTCCAATTTCCAATTTCCCCCCTCCACGGCTTGTTACCCTATCAAAGAAAGGTTGGTTTGACATGATTTGTTCTTGACAAATCCATTCTGACCGTTACTTATCACCTTATTATCTTCTAGATGTTTGCAAATTGATTATTTGCTCCAATATCTTTCCAGGTACAGAAATTAAGCTGACTGGTCTGTAATTCGCTGGGTTGTCCTTATTTCCCTTTTTATAGATGGGCACTATATTTGCACTTTTCCAGTCTTCTGGAATCTCTCCTGCCATTCTGTTCTCCTCCACCTATTTTTGGAAAGCAAATACAACCCCAGTATCTCCAATGCTATATCCATGACACAAGGTAGACGGACAGGAAAATTTCTCAAGTTCAAAGCTGGAGCAAGAGGACAGACTCCCAACCTGTGTTTATACCAGGACAAGCTAATGGGAATAACCAACTTTCTTTAGTTGCCATTGTGATGAACAATAACTAGATAGAAAACCTCAAAGTCATTGTTTCAGCCCAGTCCCCTTCTTTATTATCTCTTTCATCCACAGAAAATATACATTTGGGTTTCCCTGTTGTAATGATGGTTTATGACTGGGACTCCCCCTCCTTCATGAACCATTGAGACACAGGGGATCAAAGAAGCTTCTGCTTCCTTTCTTTCCCTCCTTCCTTTCCTCCCTCAGCCCCAGGCAATCCCCAGTGAAGATTTGGCCTAGTTCTTCATCTACCAAGTACAATAAAAGTATCTCTTAACATCTCCCATTATCTCTGAATTGTGTGAATAGTAAAAATGATGATGATTTTTGAGCCAAAACTGTACTCAATACTGTACTGCTTAGAAATAATTTTGAAATTACACCAGGCTGCATTGTCTCAGTGATGGTCAAAGTTCCTCTGAAATACAGACCACTGGTAAAGATAAACTTGTTAAGTGCAGCCTGCAAGTTAATCCATGGACAATGTACTGGAACAAAAGTATTTGTTACCATTTGCTAATGAGGAGCAGCACATATATCTAGAGTGATTCAGCTCACTAGATCCTCTGATCCTTGTTTCTGCATGGAAAGTAATTTGAAGCTGCATCACTTTTGTTTTTCAGTAAATCCAGTGGCTTGGGGTGTCACCAACCTCCATTGTAATTTTTTCTGGGTTTTACATCAGGGAAAAAAAGCAGCCCCTTCTCCCTTCAAGTTCAATCCAGCCAGGATGGAGGAGGGCTGTATAAGGCCTCAAGAGAAGCAAAACTGATGAAGTTCTACTGCACAAAACGCCTCTCATTCGGAGAACCTGTGCAGAGGAACTCCCATTCTCCATGTTTATCCTTCCAGAAGGGCCATCTTTTTCTCCACAGTGCACAAGGATTTGGGGAAATCAAGCAACAGGGAGGTGGCCAGGGCATCTGTGACACTTCAGACCTACAGACCAAATTCCCCCATGGATGCCCACAGAAGGCTGCTACTGCTGTCCTGAGGTCTATGCTGTGGTTAAATGAGTGTCTCTCCTAGTGTTCTGCAGCCTGGGAGGGAAGCTTTCAATCTCTTCAAATCCAGAAAATCCCTGAATAAAACTCATGTATTCAGATTTTGTGCAGGGGTCTGGCAGTGTTTTGCAAGATTTTAACACATTTGCCATATCTGATAGGATAAAAAGTCAAAATCTCAAAATTTTGTAACCAAAAATAAAATAAAAATCAATTTGGGTCAATTAATTGAAAATGTTTTGTTTCTATAATTTCAAAACATTCCATTTCAGTTTCTGCAATTTAATAAAAAGGCTTTTAAACTCTAGCTTAAATTTCTAAACAGAGTCATTTTCAATGAGAAAACCAGAATTTTTCATTTTGAATATTGAAACAAAATGTTTTAAAGTTTTGAAATTTTTCCAAAAAAATTTCAGTAAATAAAAAAGTTTATAGAAACCAATCCTTTCCTGCATAAAGGGTCAGTTTCAACTTGACAATGTTTTCTAGTTGAATGTTGAATCAAAATTCCTAAATGGTTCAACTCCCAGCAATCTGGCTGCTCAATTTCAGCTTCTGGGTCAATACACAGTTGACATATATTTGTTTCTGAGGTTCAGTTTAGAGCTGCCACTTTCTCTCTCTCCCCCAGCCCCCACAAAAAAAATTATACAAGTTGGAATAACAGTTCTTTACAGAGCTGGATACATAAATCAGTTGCATGCTAAGGGCCTGTACATGTTGGCTGCCCCCGTACACCTTTGCATAGCTGCAGTGCTTCTGCACTGCTCTTCTCTTTGTTCTCCCTTAAACAGGCTCCACACACTTGCTCATCCTGTCATCACCCTGTGGCACAGGGACCTGTGTGGTTCACTACTCTGTATCAACAACTTTTGCCAGGCCAGAAATCCTTACTACACCTAACACACTGTTGTCACAATGCATATGCCAACTTGGGGTATATCATGTTGAAAAACTGATAAATCACTTATTAATATTCTTGCATGATGTGTGTGTATGAACGCTTATGGACATATGATAAAATTATGTCTTAAAATGTGTTTTGCAAACAATGCTGAGGCCCAGTGTGCCCCAGACAAAGGACCACGTTTGTTTGTCTGACCAGCCTGTTCCTCAGGCAGAGACAATGAAGGCACATTTACATAACAGGTAAAGTTTCAGAGTAGCAGCCGTGTTAGTCTGTATTCGCAAAAGAAAAGGAGTACTTGTGGCACCTTAGAGACTAGCAAATTATTAGAGCATAAGCTTCGTGAGCTACAGCTCACTTCATCGGATGCATTTGCTGGAAAAACCACACGAAAGCTTATGCTCTAATAAATTTGCTAGTCTCTAAGGTGCCACAAGTACTCCTTTTCTTATAACAGGTAAAGACATCAAACTAGTGAGTGTCACAGAGACCTTCTTGAAGTGGTCTGTACTTCAATAGATAAGTAATTGAATCAATGGATTGTATACACTATTACTCTATTGATATTAAGTATATCAGGTAAAGTATGAAAGCCTGTGACACAATGGTGATTAACATCATTTTGAAATGAAGGTATTAACAGTACATAAGAAAGTATAGCTACTTGATATTATGCTTTAAAGTCCGTGACCAAATAGAGAACAGAAAGGTTTTCTCTCAAACAGGAGGGAAGGTAGCATTGTGTGGAATCAAAAGAATAGAAGCTCCATTTACATATGAATCAGCAGGGGAATGGGAAATCCTGAGGAAGGGAAGAACAGTACCAAATCATCCTGCATCTTGAGAAAGGGTAATGAACTCTGAGAATAATAAGGGGACACAAAGACTTTAGGTTATCTTTTACATAAATGTGCCTTCATTGTCTCTGCCTGATAACCAGGCTGGCCAGAGTCATAAATATACATTCCTTTGTCTAGGGCAGACTGTGCTTATACATTGCTTGCCAAAGAAACATAATTCTAGCACAGATCCATAACTTTTGTACACAATCCATATATACATCACCCAAGAATATTATTAATGAGTGAGTTATTAGTTTTCAATGATATCTTACATGTTACTTCTGGGTACATATATCATCACAGTAGTGAGCATAGTGTATTAGTTATAGTGAATATGTCAGGCCTGACACAAGCTGCTGATACATAGCAGTGATGATCCACAAATGGGTCTCTGTGTCACACACACTTACTGCAGTCTGGGTTTATTCAGACAAAACAAACTCAGAAGTAAAACTCAGGGTCCCAAAATCTGGCCCCAGACATGGCTCTTACCTCAGAGTCTGGGTGAGTTCACAGAGACTTTTGTCAGTTCTAAGGAAGTAACCCATTCCAGTTTGAGTTCATCTTGCAGCTACTCTGCTCAAAGCTGATTCCCTTGCAGATTTCCCAGAGTCAGCTCCCCCTTAAAAACCTGCTTCAGCTCTCTTATGAGGAACCAGCTGCTTGCGGTTCCCTCCAGGCATCTCTGGTTGGCTCATTTAGCAAACCTGCTCCAGACTGCAGGCAGCTCCCTCACTTCCTCTGCTCTCTCACAGGGCCCAATATTTTTTGACCCACTTTCACTGAGCGGGACTAGTGACTTCAATGACACTTGCAAGTGTTCATTACCTCTCAGGTGAAGTCCTAGTTGCATAATTATTTTGTGGAACACTGTGATGCTTCCCAGGGGTACCCAGGTTGGGAGGCATCTTGCTACTACCTGCCCTTAGCATGAAGAAACCGTGCCTGTACCTGCTGTGGATCACCAGCCTCTGGCAATGCAATCACTTCTTCTAGGCCTTCATAGTCCTTGCTCTCTCTGTAAAGTTTAGTGATAGGCACACATCAACCACTGAGTTCTCCAAGTGTCCCTCTGAAGTGACCAGCCCCGTTCCACCTGAACACTCACAGAACTCTCATATTTGCCACTCCCAAATGAATAGTACACACCAACTTACGAGGTTCAACATAAGCAGTATACAGATTCTCCCGTTTTCAGCTGCACTGACGCTTTTAAATATGACAGACTGTAAAGTCATATCATGTTCTGTTAACTAATTGGTTGCCCAGTACTAGCCCAGCATAATAGAGTCATGCATATTCGGGACCAGTTTTGTAATCCATACCCAACTAAAACTCAAAGGATGAGCATGAGCTGTAGGATTTGGCCCTAGAGATAGAAATGGCCCGTCAACAATCCTTGCCTGAAAAAAATAAACAAGCCAATGGCTGTACTTACACAGTAGGTGGCTGTACTTACTAAGCAAGCTTTTCTTCCTTTTAGAGATGACAGGTCTAAGAAATGAATTCCAAAGAGGATAAAGTAAAACCTAACATTTTAATAGATCCATATTATGTCTCTTAGAGACTGAAATAAATGTATCTGATCTCCAATAGCTGTGACACTACTAGCAGTCCATGACATATTTGATTCCCAAAGTTAATAGGTAACTATAGTTTGTAATTTGTCCTCTACATATTTCTATTTAGCTTCATTAAAGCTACCTAGGCTTTTACTTAAGATTGTGTGTAGATTTGCTCCCTAAGAGATGTCAAGTGCTCAATTCCGTGGATAGAATATTACAGGTATTAGACAAAAGAAGCCTTATGCTGTAGCAGGCCTATTTTTACTGTAACGGCCTGTCAAATTTTCTATTTAAGAATGTTTTGAGAGCTTTATAACCTGTACATTTTAATGTGGATTAGGTTGTAACTTTTCATACGGATTCTCAATCTACATACAATTTTAGTGTTCTCAGTGCAAAATAGTTTATCCACTTCTCAAGCAGAAACAGGTAGAAATAGAACCATATTCAGGATTAAAAAACTAATAAAATAGATGGGTTTTGAAAGTGACAGGTTTTCGAAAACAGCTAATTCTCAGGAGGCAATTAATTTGCCCTCATGCACACATTCGGCTCATCTTATTTTTAATGGTATTTGTGTACGCACACTGGAAAAATAATTTTGAAACGTAGCTTTTGTGTATAAAGTTTTGAATAACTTAATGGGTGAGATTTAACTCTCTTCCCCCATCTTCCCATAAAACCTACGTAAGCTATGTTTGTGAAAGACACTCCACAGAGTAAGCAGTGAGGGGAACATGGAAGCCAGCTCCATCAGGAGTAAGAAATTTTGAATAAGGCCCTCTGTCCCAAAATATGTAGATAAAGATCATGAGCTATGAAGAAGCTGAGTTCAGTACAGATCAGGGACAGAATTTCAAAAATGCTATCTTTGCAGCCCTTGAGCTTGCAACACCAGCAAAATTTAGAATTTTGTGAGGACTGCTATATTTTACTCTGTCTGCCTATAGCCCCAATAGACCATTTCAGTGGCCAGTAAAGCTAGACAGGAGTCATTTTATGAGAAATTCTGCAATTTCAAAACTATTTGAAACCATTTTTAAAAAATGTCTTATAAAATAAAATTTCAAAATAAATTTCGTTCTGATTTTGACCTTTTTAAACTTATTCATACAAATATATTTCAGAATTTTGTTTTGGTAAGTCATTTTAAAATGAAAATCAAAATGTTTCATTCCAAATTTGTCAAAACAGGATTTTCTAACATTAGCTAAATGCTTCGTTTAGGGTTTTTGCTAAACAAAATGTAGTTAAAATCAACATATTTTTCAAAATGTGTTGATTTTTTATGAGAATGGCAATTTTTGCAAAAAAAATCCCATTTCAACTAAAATTTTTCAACCAGATCTAATTGCAGGGCAGGAACATCCTAGACATGATGTTTTTCCATACCCTAGGGTCTGGGAAGCAGGGGGTTGCATAGCAGCTGCTACAGTGGGAAACCACAAGTGATCATTTAAGTAAGTCTTAGGGCTGCCTTGTGGTGTGGCACAAAGCCCATTTAGCAGATCTGACCCATAATTTGTCAACCTAGACTCAGAATAACAATGAGGCCTCATTTTACAATGAAACAATTAACGCCAACCCCTCTTCATACAATAAATATGGGTAACATATTAAAGGAAGGTGTGTTGACTGTGTACCTATTTCAGAGTAGCAGCCGTGTTAGTCTGTATCCACAAAAAGAAAAGATGTACTTGTGGCACCTTAGAGACTAACAAATTTATTTGAGCATAAGCTTTTGTGAGCTACAGCTCACTTCATCGGATGCATTCAGTGGAAAATAGAGTGGGGAGATTTAAATATACAGATTTATATACACAGAGAACATAAAACAATGTGTGTTACCATACACACTGTAATGAGAGTGATCAGGTAAGGTGAGCAGGACAACAGGGGGGGCGGGAGGGACCTTTTGTAGTGATAATCAAGGTGGGCCATTTCCAGCAGTTAGCAAGAATGTCTGAGGAACAGTGGGAGTGGCGGGGGGGGGGATAAACATGGTGAAATAGTTTTACTTTGTGTAATGACCCATCCACTCCCAGTCTTTATTCAAGCCTAACTTAATTGTATCCAGTTTACAAATTAATTCCAATTCAGCAGTCTCTCGTTGGAGTCAGTTTTTTTGTTGAAGAATTGCCACTTTTAGGTCTGTAATCGAGTGACCAAAGAGACTGAAGTGTTCTCCGACTGGTTTTTGAATGTTATAATTCTTGACGTCTGATTTGTGTCCATTTATTCTTTTATGTAGAGACTGTCTGGTTTGGCCAATGTACATGGTAGAGGGGCATTGCTGGCACATGATGGTATATATCACATTGGTAGATGTGCAGGTGAATGAGCCTCTGATAGTGTGGCTAATGTGATTAGCCCCTATGATGGTGTCCCCTGAATAGATATGTGGACACAGTTGGCAACAGGATTTGTTGCAAGAATAGCATCCTGGGTTAGTGGTTCTGTTGTGTGGTTTATGGTTGTGGTGAGTATTTGCTTCAGGTTGGGGGGCTGTCTGTAAGCAAGGACTGGCCTGTCTCCCAAGATCTCTGAGAGTGATGGGTTGTCCTTCAGGATAGGCTGTAGATCCTCGATGATGCGTCGGAGAGGTTTTAGTTAGGGGCTGAAGGTGATGGCTAGTGGCGTTCTGTTATTGTCTTTGTTGGGCCTGTCCTGTAGTAAGTAACTTCTGGGTACTCTTCTGGCACTGTCAATCTGTTTTTTCACTTCAGCAGGTGGGTACTGTATTTGTAAGAACGCTTGACAGAGATCTTGTAGGTGTTTGTCTCTGTCTGAGGGGTTGGAGCAAATGTGGTTTTATCGTAGAGCGTGGCTGTAGACAATGGATCTTGTGGTGTGGTCTGGATGAAAGCTGGAGGCATGTAGGTAGGCATAGCAGTCAGTAGGTTTCCAGTATAGGGTGTGTTTATGTGACCATCGTTTATTAGCACTGTACTGTCCAGGAAGTGGATCTCTTGTGTGGACTGTGACTCTTGTGTCAACTGCTGGAAATGGCCCACCTTGATTATCACTACAAAAGGTTCCCCCCCACCTCCACGCCCGCTCTCCTGCTGGTAATAGCTCACCTTACCTGATCACTCTCATTACAGTGTGTATGGTAACACCCATTGTTTCATGTTTTCTGTGTATATAAATCTCCCCTCTGTACTTTCCACTGAATGCATCTGGTGAAGTGAGCTGTAGCTCACAAAAGCTTATGCTCAAATAAATTTGTTAGTCTCTAAGGTGCCACAAGTACTCTTTTTCTTTTTGTGTACCTATTGTCTTTCACTCTTTTAATGGTACAAACTTGGCTAATACAGAGTATGCTGAGACCCTGAAATCGATGGTGCTTTGATGGTGTTGATTATGAGGTAAAAGTTACTTTGCGGATGTATTTTAAAACACAGACTTCTGTATGCTAAAATACAACATCAAAGCATTGGTGCCCAGTGCTGTGCATCATCCAAATATGACAGCAGTTTGGAAGCTGTTTAGTAATAGTAGTTGCTGGGGTTTTATAATACACCATATCCAGTAGAGATAGATGGTAAGTGATAGGCTGTCTCACTAAGGAAAAAGAAGAAAAACACATGAATAGACCCCTTCAAACCATGGATATCTGCTTTATATCTGCAGACCATTTTGGAGGATCGCAGATTGAAGGCAGATGCAAATGTTGTATCCGTGCAGGGCTCTGCACATGAACTGATTTTGTGTGAAGAGAAGGTAAAATTACTTCAGAAATACAGAAATTGTACTGCTAGGTGGTTGTGTTGGTCTTCAAAAAGTAGTAAGTTAGGAAGAAGAATGAGTTTCATTTAATCCAAATAGATATCCACTCTCATTATACATGGTAATGGGCACAAGCACTCCCTATAATGTCAATCACCATCAAGCCATATCAAACCTTTTACCAGCACTTCTGCCAACCTGCCTATCCTACTAAAAAAGATAGCAGATTCACTGTGTAACATACTGGCTAAAGTCTCTATCTATGTATTACCAACTGCAATTAGACAGAATATTATATAAGACATGTTAAAGTGTGTGTGTGATGTCAGTTTCTAGTGACTGACCACTGACAGCTGATGTAGATTTTGCTCAAGTATCTTGGGCTTGTGCTTTTGGAGTAGCACCCACACTGGCTGCTGTGACATGTAGCTGGGAGTTGTGCTGTCTGTATGCATGTGTCTCTATATTTGTGTCAGATGGATGCTGCACCTCTTGTCACTCAATGAAAGGAAGAACTGTGTAAACCCAGAGTGCTTCTTCTCACAGATTGACAGGGTGTTGCATTCAACAGAGACAGTAGATCAGTGACAGATATAGACTATTGGTATTTGGGCAATGGCATGATCTAAGGCTATCTTTATAATTTAAGATGTTGTATTTGAAAATATATGTAGGTTAGTACAGATTTCTGGACTGTTCAGCATGGTGGTCAGTAGCTTTTGTAAAAATATCTAAAAGTATTATTCAAGACCTTTTAAAAACGTCATTTAAAACTTTCAAATTTCTGCCCCTAACATTAGCCACCTAATCCATATTTATGTTTCCAAATAAATGTGGCCTGATTTTCAGAAGTGCTGAGCACATTCAGTTCCCATTAACTACATGGGTTTGAATACATTTAAAAAGTTATTTTTCCCCTTAGTATAAGAACTCTGCCATTGACATAGATTTAAAGTAGTTTCTTCCCAAAGGCCAAATCCTGCCCTCAGATAGACACATGAGGCTTCAATACAAATCAACATGTGCCATTCATATATGCTCAAGAGCAGAATTTGGCCCTTAAGCTTTAATCAACATTATACCCTAGGGCCAGATCCTCAGCTTGGTATAAGCTGACATAAATCCATTGATGTCAACGGCAGCTGCAGGTGCTTACCACCTCTGACTTCCACAGAGCTACACTGGTTTAATCAAGCTGAGGATCTGCCCCTTAGTATTTTTGTTGGAAATGTGCTTTTAGGAAGTAGCATGGGCCAAATTAATGAATGAAGCAGGCACAGGTCCTCTGCAACCCATGGAACTGCACTTGCTTACACCAGGGCAAGAGCTTCCCCTATTTGTATAAAATTATCTTTAGAACATTTGTCAACTTGAGGACAGTGACTTAGTTAGAAAATTATTGTTTCATCTGCTATATAATCTGAGAACTTTTTAGACTGAAAAGGGCAGTTCTACTACCATCATACTCTATTCTTTTACATGTCTGGAAATGTTGTTGGAATGGGAACACCTGGATTTAAAGTGGTTTGTTTTATTCTGTTTCCCTCAGGATATGGATAGTATATTTTAAGAGGAGGGGACAGTTTTATTATTAAGGCTATTACTGGAGGGTAGATCTCCAGAGAAAGAGCTTGATTGTGCCCTTTGAGGCCACACAAGAGGGAGATTGTATGCTAGGAAACCCCTCTTCCACTTTACTTTCTTACATTCTCCTCCCCACTTACCTCTGTTCAATCAAATTGGGGAGCACAGGCATTGCTCCATGACAGTAACACTGCAGGTGCACATGACTTGGATGGGGGCTGAGAATGGAAGAGAAAGGAGAAAATAATCCCACTACCTCTGCAACACCACTGTTAGTGAGTGGAATGCACATTGTACCCCTCTAACATGTGTCATAGCTGTAACAGGCACATTCATTACTGAAAGCCCTAGGAGATAGTATTACGAAATGAAGTAAAATTTTCCATAGATCTCTTGCTGCAGTCTACATACATACATTTTATAAGTTTCAAATTTTTTAATCTTTAGTGGTTTACAGCATTCTGCACAGTGCACACATTGAGATCAGGCACTGAAATGAGAATTAACTAAAGACAAACTAATCTGTGCTGCTGTGATGCTTCATGGAGTTGTATTTTATGTGCCTCATGCCTTATTATCCTTTATGGTCCAGACTCCCTGGCTGGATTGCATCTCTTATGATGTATTACGGTATCCCCTCTAGCTGAACTGATGCAATGCAACATGGGAGTTACATGGCCATGAAGCATGATGGGAAATGTACTCATGGTTCATAAAGGAGAATAGGGCATGAAGCATGAATGAATGAAGCAAGGTCATGAATAAGACTCTCATGAAGCATCACAGATTACAGAGACAACCCGGTAGCTCATGGGGAGACAGATTATTTCAGTTCATATAATATTTTGATTCAGGAATGTTGAAATGTCCCATTTCAATCAAAAATTCAAAACAAAATGTTTTAGCATTTCCCAATGGAAAGGTTTTGGTCTTTCCGTTCTGTGAAAAATGTCAGTATTTTGACATTTTGTCCCAATCTGGGATGAAAACAAATTTGAAATACTGGAATTATACACACACACACACACACACACACATACCCCCTGACACAATTTTTGTGCTACAGTAATTTTACATCACAAAATCTCAAACAGAGGAAAGACCCAGAGAGAGTAAAGCACTGATAGAGTGAACACAAAGGAGTTTGGCCTGAATGGGTGTTCAGTACTGATGATGAGTAGGCTGCTTGATTACTTGTCAATGTAAAGTAAAGAAAACCCATTAAATAAACTACAAATATCTTAGGGCTGGTCTTCATTACTGGCAGATCGACACTGGTGCAATCGATGCAGCAGGGATTGATTTAGTGGATCTAGTGAAGACCCACTAAATCGATGGCAGAGTGTTCTCTGGTTGACCCCCATACTCCAGCTCTCCGAGAAGCATAAGGGAAGTCTACTGGAGAGCATCTCCCATCTACGCAGCACAGTGAAGACACCGGGGTTAGTCGACCTAAGTTACGCTGTCTCCAGCTACATTATTCACATAGCTAGAGTAGCATAACTTAGGTCGACTTACCCCCGTAGTAAAAACAAGCCCTTAGCCTCTAACTTAAAGATAAAGCCTAGTACAGCCTAGCCACCAGTGACAGAGTAAAAACTCCAGTTTAAGTATGAATGTAGAATACCAAAAGCAGGTTCATCGGAGTGGAAGGCTGCCCAGTTTATTTCCCTCATGGCCAAGTGGTGAATATATGTACGTTGAGCAGGTAACTTAAGGCCCTCCTCAAGGATAAACTATGGCAGGTAACATATAAAAAGGGGATTAAGAGGGCTAAGATGAATATGATGAGTGAATAGCCAAAGCTATAAAAAACTTTTAAAATATATCAGAAACATGAACCTGAAAGAGAATTGGTGGCTCCCTTAGGCTACCAGGGAGTAAAAGGAACATAAGGATATTGCACAGAAGCTAAATGATTTATTTGCATTGCTCTTCACCACAGAGAATCCTGGAGAGATACCTATTCTTTTCAAGTAATAAATTTAAGGTACATTCGAAGATTCAAATGTCAGAAGAGGAACATATTGATAAATTAAAGATCAACACATCCCTAAGACAGGATGCTGTTTATTCAAGAGTGCTGAAGCAATTTGAGAACAATAATAAAACAAAACCATTTAATTTCTCACTAAAATCAGTTACCTTCCTGAGGTCTGAAAGAGAACAACTGTTGCATTTATCTTTTAAACAAGTGCTGTGTTTGGGAAGGTGGGATCCTGACTTGCAAACCAGTAAGCTTCATATCAGTACCAGATAAACTGGTTGAAGCAATAATTAAAAATAGAATTCTGAAACACCTAGATGAACATGATAAGACAGAAACAAAGCAGCATGGCTTGTGTCCCTCACTAACATATTTGAATTCTTTGAACATATCATAGAATCATAGAACTGGAAGGGACATCAAGAGGTCATCTAGTCCAGTGCCCTGCACTGATGACAGGACTAAGTATTATCTAGACCATCCCTGACATGTGTTTGTCTAACCTGCTCTTAAAAATCTCCAATGATGGAGATTCCACAACATCCTTAAGCAATTTATTCCAGTGCTAAACTACCCTGACAGTTAGGAAGTTTTTCCTAAACCTCCCTTGCTGCAATTTAAGCCCTTTGCTTCTTGTCCTATCCTCGGAGGTTAAGGGAAATATTTTTTCTCCCTCTCTTTAACAGCCTTTTATGAACTTGGAAACTGTTATCATTTTCCCTTTCAGTCTTCTCTTCTGAAAACTAAACAAAATGCAATTTTTCCTCATAGGTCATGTTTTCTAGACCTTTAATCATTTTTGTTTCTCTTCTCTGGACTTTCTCCAGTTTGTCTACATCTATCCTGAAATGTGGTGCCTGGAGTTGAGGCCTAATTAACGTGGAATAGAATGGAAGAATTACTTTTTACTTCTTGCTTATAACACTCCTGCTAATACTTCCAAGAATGATGTTTGCTTTTTTTGCAGCAGTGGGAATGGGATGGAAAAGAATACTGATGACTTTACAGTTTCATTATATAAATCAATAATATGTCCTCACCTGTAATACAGTATTTAGCTGTGGGCAAACTATCTTAAGAAATAGAGGAGGTTCAGAGATCAGTGACAAACCACATGCCACAACCTTATCTCTGTCCCCCAGGGATGATTATCTTCAATCAACCCTTATATCAATCTATCCTCACCTAGCTCAACACACTACTGCCCTGAAATCCATCACTAATAGTGATAGGAGAGGGTTGAAGGGTGGTGGGGAGAAGGGTAGGTTGAGGTTGTTGGAGAACTCTGTAAGGAACAGTATTAGTCAAATATATATCCTAAATGTTAGAGAAGTGAGTATTGTGTGTGGTAGTATATGAAAATATAAAGTAACTTCTGCTTTTTGTAGGTCTCTGCAGAGTCAGCATTTCAGAATTTAGATGAAACAGCTTCAGGGTTGTGTAAACCATGAAACTGGTTTGTGCATCTTATATGTAAAACTTTTAGTCTGTGCCAATAGCATGGTGAAACAGAGTGTCAAGAGCAACCTGTTAGCTTCAGGTGCAGCCCCCCATTTCCAGCAAGACAAGCTAACAAGAAAAACTCAAGGACAAAAAAAAGATCAGTAAGAAGAATACCAACTATTGTAAGATAACAACTGGATGGAGTCAGGGGGCATAACAGAAGCAGACAGATAAAAATAAGTTTTAGCAGTATAAGCAAAAAATGTATTTGTTCAGGTTAGTTATTGTGATTTAATCATGTGAATGTTTTAATTAGGGGTTTAGAATAGATAGTACACAGATGAGGTAACCTGGTAAGCTGAGTCTGTGAAAAGTTATGGAACACGGGATAAAAGATAGGTGATTGACAATAAGAAGAGAGTGGAGAAGACACAGGGGCAAACCTAACAGAGACCAGAGATTTGAAAAGAGTTACCTTGTCCTCTAGGAAAGCAACTTGATAATTTACCTTTCTCAGCTTTGTTTTTGCATGTATATGCAATTCATAAATAATAACAGCATTGTCTTAAAATGGACACAATAAAGGCTAAAATAAACTGTTTAAGCCTAAATTGAAGTGGATCTCTTTTCTTCATCCAACAAGGTGAACGGTAGTTTTAGTAATGGGAAGTAGTTTTGTGTATGGATGAAGGAGAAGAGGGTGTGTACTGCAAAGTCATTTAACTGGCCATTTGCTTGCTTTTGCAGGTTTGTGTCAAGTGAGGAGCAATGCTAACAGCTTCACAACAAAGATTGTTGTACATTAATTTCCTACTGTTTTAGCATTCCTAAGAAAGGGGCTGGTGTCGTGCAACAGCTAAGTGTACATCTACACTGCAATAAAAGGTGTGATTTGCAGCATGGGTAGACATACATGTGCTAGCTTCAATCTAGTTAGCACACTTAAAATAGCAATGAAGATACAGCCATTCAGAGTGGGCTGTACAAGCATGCCAGGGACCCAGGGTACATACACACATTGCTAGCCCACGCCGAAGTCCATGATGCCACATTTTCCCTTCTATTATTAGTGTGCTAGCTAAATTAAATCTAGCGCAGGTAAGCCCACCCAAGCTGCAAAACACACCTTCAATTGCATTGCAAACATAAGGTAAGTGTAGATGCTAACAGAGAAGGCTTTATGCACCGGCAGCTACTGCATATGAACCCTATGTGACAGGAGCTCAAGCTGCCCATAAACTCTTATGTGGCAGCAGCTGCCTATGAGACCCTTTTCAGATATGCACAGAAGCCACAAACAAATTCTTCTCCATTATGCATAGGAGCTGCACACAAATCCGTTTGCGTCAACAGCTGTCTATGAATGGCACCAAGTGTGTGTGCAGTGACACAAACAGCAAAGAAGGTTTATGCACAGCTGCACATAAACTTTCTCTAACAGCTTGTGCATAAACTTTTGCTTATGGTGTACAATCGACAAAAATAACCTGAAATCCAACATTTTTTAAATTACCATAGGGGATACACCTCTCTACCAAATTTTGTGCAGGTATACAATGGTTTTTTACAGATATCCATCAACAATGGATAATAAGGCTACCAAAGAACAATTCCAGCCAGAGCCACATTAAGAATTACAAAGAGAAACAAAACCAAAACTTCAAAGGGCCTACAAACCAGCTCTGTGTAAATTTTCTCACTGAATGACAACGGGCTTTTAAAGAAAAACAAGGATTTATATTCCATTTTAAGTTCATTTTCAAATGTTACCCTAACAATAGAGTCCCTACCACAGCTCCTCCATAATGAGCACACTCCCAGGTACACTAGACAAAATAATATATAGAGAAAACATATGTCCCCAAGCATGAATGTTTATATGCCAATCACTGCATAGTGTGAATTAGGAAGAAACATTCTCCATCAGCCAAGTCTTTCACCTCCCCCGGTCCACTGCCAGAGACAGGGTACTGAACTGGATGGATCACTGAGCTGGTCCAAGGGTTGAAGTAGCAGCCCTAAAGAAACTGCTGAGCTGATTTGGATATTGCATGAAGGTTGGGCATAGATTTCATTCTCTTCAATACCCGAGTAATTCCTCACACAAAGCCCATGCACTCAGGTTTTGTGTGGCATGTGTACCTCTGCATGTGGATTACACTTTGTGTGGAGTAAAATTGTGACATTTTAACTGTATAGTTTACATTAAGGCTTGTGGGGGGGGAGGGGGTTGGGGGTCCAACAAGCCTCCTGACATTTGCAAGCAATGTAGAGTGGTGGGATCTGAAAGGCTCTTAAATTTGTGAGGTGAAGGGAACTGGGGCCCCTCATGGTGAGTTAATAAGGTTCACAGGGAGTTCTAGATGTCTCCTAGGAACTTCAAGAGGCATGAATCTCCTCTACAGACTTCAAGAATTCTAAAGGAAAGAGAGAATGCCACATCTTTCCTCTCCCACTCTGCACCCCTCCTAAGCCCAAAGCTCCATTCTTTGCTCAGTATCATGTTAGGACTCTATGGAAAACTAAGAAAATTTAGACCAAAAAAGTCATTAATGTGAGGTTAAGATTCACAGGATACATTCAGCAATTTAAGGCTGAAAATTCTTATAAGAAATTTTTAATCATTAAAAAAGAACCTGAGCAAGCAGAAAAATTCCAAATTCAGTTTAAACCCAAACATCTGAAAGTATGAAAATTCACACTTAAGGTAACCAAAATAACTTAACTCCTCCCATGTAAAGCGCCCTGAGAAAATTAAAAAAACTCAGCCTATCCATCCCTAACAAAGAACATCACTTTCTTTGGGTACCATAACAACTAGAAGGTCTTGTTCTTAATCACACTTGTTGTGCCAATTCCAGGCTTCTTTACATCCTACACACTCCACAGGGGAAAAAAAGTCTTACTTACAAATTCCTGGTTAGGTAAATAGCATATTCAGGATAATTGTTCCTGAGTCCCCATTAATGGGCCCTATCATGTTAGGTACTGAAGGTATGCAGCACTTTATATGATCTGGCCTTATAATTTCATGTGCCAACCAA
Source organism: Dermochelys coriacea (assembly GCF_009764565.3). NCBI lineage: Eukaryota > Metazoa > Chordata > Testudines > Dermochelyidae > Dermochelys > Dermochelys coriacea. The sequence goes on from NC_050068.2 coordinate 106,392,688, forward strand.
TGATGCAAGCCTCATTTATAAACCAGTAATCTGTAGTGCATATTTTTACTACTCCACCTGCAAGCTGTATAAGTAGAATAGCTGGGGACTTCTTAAAGTCTTTAGAAAAAGTCCTTGGTCCAAATAAAATTGCATCATAGAAAGTAGCTATAAAAGGGATAAAGAAGGGAATTGAAATAGTCAAGGGGGCAGAGATAAGGTTGTTTTGATTCCTTAACTGCAAATTATTATACTTGCGAAGTTTGTGTTTTGAGTAAGAATCCTCTTAACTTTGACTTTCCCTGGCTCTCTCCTCATTGATTTTGCTAACTGAAACTTTCTTGTAAGGATTTTACCTTTAGATTACTGACATATGCTCCATTTTAACTCCACCACAACTCATTTATTTATCTGGGAATTAATGTTTAAAATGTCGCCTTTCTATTGTGTATACAAGCTCTGCTTAAACTAGCAGTAAGACAGAATCAGCCCTTGATGACAATCTTAAAAAAATCTTACCATAACTTGAGCCATCTACCTAAAAAAATGATAAAAATGTACCAGAAAAATGTCTTGTCTGACCTTTTATTAGTTAAAAGTATTCATAAATTAATCCATTAAAGTAATTCTTTAAGATACATCATCTATTGCACTTGGAGCAGTTAACATAACCACCTTATTCTGTTTTGCATGAATAAGAAAAAACTTCCCGAATCATTCATTATCTGAAATATTGACAACCCTGTGAGTCTGATCTGCCAATCATATTCCAATACTATTTATTAGAGCTGGTGACATTTTGAACCATTTTCCATCAGAAAATGCAGTTTTGATCAAATCAATACATTTTATAGCAACATGATGATTTTTTTATGAGAAAAAGCCTAAATGAATCATTTCATATTATGATGATGTTGAAACATTTCATTTCAATAAGGTAAAAATGTTTTGTTTTGACTATAATTTTGATTATTTTTGTTTTTATATTATATCAATTGTAATAGTACATATTAAATTTAAAATAATATAATTTGTTTAATTTATATAACATTATAATGTTTAACCATTATCAGAATAAAACTTTTTGATATTCTTGAAACAAAATGTTTTGACTTTACATGTTTCAATGTTTCTGAATCAAAAATTTTCAGAATTTCCATGTGTAATTTCAAACTTTTGCTTTTCATTCCCATTTAGCATGAAAACAAATTGTGAAATGCTCTAATTTCCCATAGAGCAGAAATTCTGTTTTTCAACCAGTTCTATTAGATTCTGAACTCAGATGCACCAGTATAAATCTAGATGTCGATGGAGTTACTCTGTATTAACTAGTATCATCCCTTACAACACTGGTGAATGACCTATACTGTTGTTTGGAAGAAGCAAATTAATTCTGCTGAGCTATCTCTCAGTAATTTTTCCTTTCATAGCTTTAGCAAATTAAGTGCATCGTATTTTGCCATGGTATGTCTGAAAAATCAATAGAATAGGAGAATGGGATCAAGACCAAACACAGCAACACAGAATAGAAACAGCACTAGTCTAACATCAACAGCAAATTAATATAATCAGTCAAGTACAGGAAACTGGGCATTTTAAACATCATTTTGTGCTTCCCCTTTCCTAGCAAATTCAGTAATCTGAATAAAGTTTATCCTCTGCGTTTCACATTTTGGAGTTTTAATCCACATGGGCCTAATTCTGCTCTCTCACCGCATGTATTCTGGAGTAATGCCATTGATTTAAATGAACTCACTCCTGATTTACCATAAAGAAGAATCAGACCATATCTATTTGGGTGAAAATAAAGCATCATTTAAAATTCCTATTTGTCATAGATAGATTTGTATGCAATACACTTACCCAGTCACACAAATGGGATTGAGAGAATAGTTTGGCCCAATATTTTTAAATGTGTTTTATTCATAAATTTCTACATCTTTATAATACCACGCCAACTCTGGCAGGTACTATGCAGCGACACCTGCAAGAAAACTTTCATCTAGGATCAGAGGTTGCCCATTTCCGTTCTGTCTTAATGCACAACAAAGCTTCTCCAGAAGACTATGGTAAAAGACCTGATTTTACTGATAGGCATTATGCTCATGGGATAGGGGAAGACCTTATGTCTTTCGCATGCCAGAGTCCCCCTCACGTCCCCCCGCACCTTTTAGTACCCTCTCTCCCCTGTGCAGAGATGGAGATGATAGGACTCAGAAGAGAGAGCTGAGTCCTAGGGATAGACTGAGAAAAGTCTACTTTGTGTTATGGGTTTTATGGTAGGAACCTGTGTAGCCCCTACACTGGAACCACTTAAAAGGCCTGGTAGTTGAGAGTATGGACGATGGGCAGGATGAACGATGGGCAGGATGCATGATCGGGAGGTAGCACTCTCCCCAGTGTTAACGTTACTAAAATTGCAGCCTGCAGCTAAAAATCCATCCTGGTGCTTGTCCTCATTCATTGGCATGTCTACATCAAACGAGCAAAGAAAAAAATTAGGTGCTTTTGCTCTTATGCAGATGTTTGTCCAGCAATAGCCTCGAGATGATCTGGTGGCTGTATTTTGGATACTTGTCTCTACTCAGGAAATGAAATGTAAATTCTAATGAAACAAAATGTATTAGATGAACTTGACCATTTGTTTTAATAACAAAATGCACAGGGAGAGGTATATGATTTTTTTTTTTACTTTCCAACTTCTAATATCAGGGAGACAATGTTAACTTTTCATCTTTGACATTAAACCAAACCAGTATTCTAACCAATATCAAAGACAGTGAGGATAAATTAATCAATGTCTGTTGGCTAATTGCAGTACTAGAGGGAATATCATTAGAAATAAAATGAGTTTAAGGTAGACAAAATAACATTTAGAATCCCTGATATGACACTAAAAACATTAGATGTCTATATCTAAGATTAAAGTATATTATGTTAAGGATCTCACTTAAATAGACAAAAGTATTAAGTATAGTTTGAACTTGCTGAAAATATGGCCCTCTCTAAGTAGTCTCAGTATAATGGATCTCTCCTTATAGCAAAAATCCTACAGCAATTCCACCCAATGAAGCTTCCTTTACTGCATTGGAAGCTCTTCATGTGGACAAGCTACTGGAGCAAACCCACAACCTCTATAGATGAGTTATGGACTGATCATGGCCAGAGGCTCAGTCCTGCTTCCTTGGAAGTCCGTGGCAAATCTTCAGCTCAGAGTGCTTTGGACAATAACATTCCCCCCCTCTTTTTTTTTTTTTTTTTACACAAACGGGGCCCAAACTTGCACCCAATTTAGGTACACAAAGAATATAGATTTCAGAGTAGCAGCCGTGTTAGTCTGTATTCGCAAAAAGAAAAGGAGTACTTGTGGCACCTTAGAGACTAACAAATTTATTTGAGCATAAGCTTTCGTGAGCTGCAGCTCACTTCATTGGATGCGTTTGGTGGAAAATACAGTGGGGAGATTTATATACACACACAGAGAACATGAAACAATGGGTTTTATCATATACACTGTAAGGAGAGTGATCACTTCAGATGAGCCATCACCAGCAGCGGCGATTGGGGGTGGAGGAGGAAAACCTTTCATGGTAACAAGCCTTATGTTCAAATAAATTTGTTAGTCTCTAAGGTGCCACAAGTACTCCTTTTCTTTTAAAGAATATAGACTTGAACACTAAGATTGTAACAGACTCTAGCCAGATAATTTGACAAAACAAAGTTACTCTGTATTGAGAAGAGTAATTTCTTCTGAAAATTACCAAAGGTTTTAGTCCACATCAAAACCTAGTTTTCTGCACATTTTCAACTGTAATGCAAAAAGCTGTTTAAATTGCAGGAGCTCAAAAAAATGATTGACACAGACAATTTCTGTGTTTCTTTTTCTGCTCTGGTATCTTGAACATGAAAGAGCTATTTTCATTTATCTATTGTAAAGAATTCTACTCCCAATCTGAGTGCTTCTACACCAAGTTTCAGACTGGAGTGATTTCCTTTTACAGCTCAGTTATAAATCTCTCAATATAGAAGCATTTTTATTGCAACTGTGACTAAATACGGTGTTCTTATTATTCACAACACATTTCTGTATAGAAGCCTATTCTGAAAAAACATCATATGTGATAAAAACGTTAAGGGTACTCAAGTGTGATTTCCATTCACTTTTTGCTGAGCAAATTTTCAGGATTCATGTACATGCAGTATCTATTCTACAATAATATACAATGTGAATAAAAGCCGGAATGTGACATTTGAAAATAATCCTCCATTTACTTTGTTTTTTCTTATGTTGTTGTTACAAACTAAACTTTACTTTAAAGCTAATTTCTAATCTGTCACTTGTATAGATATATTGTTATGCCCCAGAAGGGTTCTCACCTAATGAAAATAATTTGTAATAACACATTTAGAAATGTTAGTTGTTTATGATTTTGTATTTAGAACTCAATTACTGTAACATGTTAATCTAAGAGATAATATAATTAACTTTTCTAATTTGCTTTAATATATATTAGAGTTATTCAAAATCTTCCTTATATAATAGAACCTTAAATCAAAACTATATTCCTAAGTGGATGCATAATGATACAAATTTAAATGTGATGGAAAGGGCTAATATCTCCCATAAGTGTAACTCTTGACAAATTAAAAGCATGTTAACCAAAGTAGAAAAATGATCAGAAATGCACAATAAATTCTAAAACACGTCTGTTTATTTCCCTAAAAGAATAACTGACAAAGTGAAAAACACTGTCAGCTACTTATCACAGACTATTTTTTTTCTTTCATGAGAAATTTCCTTATGGTTTTGATTGCTAATACGTTGAACATGTAATGAAAGCATTCATTGCAATGACAATACTCCACAAAGATGAAGTAGCTTGACATGCTATAGATTCCATCTGCATGTTGTAACCTTGTCACCTTGATCAATAGTTCCATCAGCCCCGACAGAGAGCACCGATCACAACACGTCATTCGTGTTGTTCTAGCCATTCCTTCAGCCACCCGCTAGCCAGGCTGTCAGTGGCATCTGCATGTTGTACTCAGACAAATAAAGTCAATTTATAATCCACTGTGCAGAAGTAAGGACCATCCAGAATTAAATATACATTCAGGGCTCATTCAAGATATTTTTATAACTATTGGAATTACACTCATTCCCTGAGAAAATGCTTCTGATTCGCCTGAAGACCATAGAACATCTTGTATTCAAGCAATACTAAAATAACCTATTTTTTAAAATGCTGCTGCTTTAAATTTTTCACTAGATACATTTGAAAAATTCACTACTTCATTGCAAAAGTGGCCCTCAATTTTGCCCTAGCTATGATCCCATTAATGACAATGGAAAACCTCTCGTTGACTTCAAAAAGCACAGCACTTTTGGAAATCTCATCCTATTTATATTGCCTCTTAATAAGTTCAGTTCAGATCATCCCATCTCCTAAGTTTTACCACCACAGGGAAGAAATCCCCTAAGAATCTCTCTCTGCATCATCCTACCAGCATCCTGCAGCATCCTGAAAAAAGACATCCTCAAAGACTTTCAGGAGGCCATGACATTCATGTGAAGTTCCTGAACTGTCTCACTGGCACCTGCCTGCCCCCATCTCTGGCTCCCTGGCAGTGTAGCTTCATTGGACCCAGGTTCCTCCCAGTTGCAGCTGTCCCTGAAACTTCTGCAGATGGAGTTTAGCACAATTGATAATACTAGTAATATATTTTCTTTTCCAAAACATCTCCATGAGACTGGAAGGGCAGATAATGTGCATCCCCTCCCCCCTCTCCCCCCAGCTTTACCCCTGGCCCATCCACATCTTCTCTTGCCCACCCAATCTTCATCTTTCCCACAGTCCAGACACCCACAGAGAGCTCTGCAGAATCTGGAGAGGGCAATGATACCACAGAATCAGCTGAACCCCAAATTTGGGCATGAGCTGGGGAACGTCCTTGGGGAGACCCTTCCAAGTGCAGATCTCATATGAATGATCCAGGACTTCCATATATCACATGCTGTGCTTACAAGTAACTCAATCAGAATTTCAAACTTCAAGCTAAGTTCCTTCCATCTCAGACATCTTCATGACGAAAAAACACATTTTTTGCAGGCTAAAACATGCCCTCAGCGACAGCAGTGCAACTTCATTGCCTTTTCCTGCTTTCAAGCAGTCAACCTGACTCTATAATTGGAATTTAGCAAGCTAAAGCTCACTCGCTTTCTTGGCTATGATGGCTCTACAGTTTTTACAAGACTAAAATGTAGTGAAACCATATGTTATTCACTGAAACAAGCAATTGTGCCTCTGAGTATACACTGGGAGCAGATCTGTGTATACTGATTGAAGAGAGTTGTAGGGGATTATAGCTGTGTTTGGAGTTTCCCTCTTGCATGATCTGAGAGAAGAAGAAGATGAAAGCTGTTGGAATCCATCCACTTCCTTCCCCAACACACACACACCCCCTCAGAATATCTTATAAGGAGGGAAACAACCAGACCACCATTCTTTTACACCCTGCTCTCACAAGATTTGCTTTTGTAAGAGTCAGACACAAATACTATTGCAGGGTCCTTAACAACAACAACAACAACAAGAAGCTAGACCACACTCATCCCATTTAACATGGATGCAATCACATAAGCTAATACATTTACTCCCATTCACATCTCTAATTCTCTCATGAGACTGTGTACAGGTCCCATGAACCTGGTGATATCACCATGCTGGTGCAGAACAGCACCAGGTACCAGCATGCATAACCAAACCCGCTCAAGCTGCATTAGAATTAGCATTTCTACACAACATCCCACAAACCTAATTTTAATACTACTGTCACTTTTTGTTTTCTAAGGTGTATTAGTAATACTAAAGAATACAATGTATGTGTGTTTTTTACCCTTTTAGGCAATCCTTACTCAGACCAGCATGGAGCAAAACATGCACCAATCTCTGTGTGAGTTTGTTGTGACAAAGGACTGAGTAAAGACCAGGTGATCTTCAGGCATTATAAACGACAGAACTGTATTTAACTTCCTGATGACTGTTTCCTAATAGGAAATGGGGATGAAGGAAAGAGTCTTTTGCATCGCCTGCAAACTGTACAAGGAAGATCCAAATGAACCAGTGTGGAATGGAGGCTTGAAGGCAGAGCAATGAGACCTTCACTATGTGTATGTCTACACTGTGTTTTAAAACCTGTGGCAATGAGTCTCAGAATCTGGACCGACAGACTTGGGCTCATGCTACGGTGCTAAAAACTGCTCTTGTAGACATTTGGGCTCAGGCTGGATCCCAGGCTCTGAAGCCCAGGGAGAAGTGAGGGTTTCAGATTCTGAGCTCCAGTCTGGGCCCAAACAGTTACACTGCTGTTTTTAGTACAATAACATGAGCCCCTGCGAGCCCAAGTCTTTAGGCCCAGGCTCTGAGACTTATTGCCACAAGTTTTAAAACACAGCATAAACATACCCTATATGGCTCTAACATCCACACATGTGTAATGGCAGCTGCCACTAATCCAGTCATTAGGATAGAATTATGGTCATGGGAAATTTGTTCTTTAAAGGGTTGATCTACAAGCTACTGAGCACTCTGTCCCTGGAACAGCAAAGCACTTGAGTAAATACTTAAGTTTAAGCATGTGAATAATCTTATTGACTTGATTGGCACTAGTTATGTACTTAAGATTGGGCATGTATTTAAGTAGTTTGCTGCATCAAGACATTAGGGATCAGTCCAAAACTCATTGGTGCAAATGGGAGTGTTGCCATTGACTTAAATGGAGGCAAGATCAGGCCCTTAATTACAAGAAATAGAGGTATTGACTTCTGCTGCATGTCAAATCCACAAACTAATTTCCAGGGGGGGGGAAATTACACTTTTGGTTTAACTTATTACATTCAGTTCAGGAAACAAATATGCACAAACATCAATTTGTGAAGTTATCTAAATTACATGATGTATTTTAAACTGTACAGCATGAAAATAATTTTACCTCAGAACAAACAAACTGATCATAATTTCCTGCAATATAATATATGTTATTCATCTTTAAAGAAGTTTTAAAAATACACACTATATTTCCAGAGGTTTTTTTTTTAAATATCAACTTTGTAATTCAATTTTTACCATTGCCTTTTATACTAGATATTGTCCACCAGTGCCAAATCATGAGACTTCACTCTTAGTGATTAATTTTAAGAATCACTCCCCAATGTATTAAATTTTAAATATTGCTGTGTGACTGAAACTCCAAAGTAGCTTTGTGTCAAATACTAGTCTATTCGACCTTTGCAATAGAAAGGTTCTCATCACCTGAAATTTGGTTTCAAATTTCTCATCTGTTCTTTTCTGCCTACTTAACTAAGAGCTTAAACCAAAATCCAATTACAGTGTATCTTCTGTTTAGAAAAAAAAAAAGTACTACGGTAAACTCATGGTTCATACAAACCATGATATTTCCAATGAAATGAGAAATAATGTAATTTTAATTATTTTAAAATGCTCTAGAATAACCTCTTACTTATAAGAGTTGAACACAATGATCAAATAAAAACCAGGCGTAGAAGCATACCAGATATATTCACTGATCAACTGACTACTTATGATAATAATAATATTCAGAAACCCATATTTTAACTAAGTAGCATTAAAATTCAACTATTTTTAAAACTTTACTAGCAGCATGGACTTAAAATTGCAAATGTGAACTGATTAAATATTGTTTAATCTTTATAGTGTATTTGTTTTATGTATCATCCTATAGGATATCTAGGGCCTGATGCAAAGCCCATTATAGTAATGGAAGTACTCCCACTGATTTGGACTTTGGTTAAGGCCCAGACTGAAGAAATATATTGAATCTACCATGCCAATTTCCTTGAACTAATTTCAATTGGGAGCTTAGCAATGAAGGATTGTAATACACAAAATAGTTTTAGAGCTGTGGGCCCAAGTCTGATGCTCAGTCATCTCATTGATGTTAGTGACAGATTTTCCAGCAGGATTTGACCCATTTTCTTTAACAGAGAAAGTAAAAATATTGGCATATCTTCTAATTTTTCTACTCTGGTATCCTAGTATTAAAAGAGAATAATTAGATGTTATTATGACAATCCATGAAAATACATGAATAACACATTACAGTATTTAAGCTGGTATTGACAAAGGGCAGTAAGTTCTTATTTCATACACTTTAGTTACAGTGAAATAATTGACTCTGAGATGCTAACTGTTTAGTGCAGCAACTACAAGCATTAATAAATGTGTCTGCAAAGAATATTCTCCAGTTCAAATGCTTTCCATACAGAAAATATTCTATGTCTCCAAAACCAGCATTTAAAAAAACCTTTACATTTGTATGGCCTACTTAGTGCTTTGACCCAGTTCAGACTCAGAAGCAGCCAGAATCTTCCTCTATTCCAGAAAAGCAATAGGCTTCTGACTTAAGAATAAGAAATTGAGTTTTCCTATTAGGAAATTTCCCCTGACGGAAAGCTGACAACTCATTATTAGGAACTGTGTCTTCTAACATCAACCCAATACCATTTATATTCAGTATCAGTTATTCCTGGTTAACAAAAATATATGGATTTTATCAATCACAATTACCATAATTTCAGCAGATGTAAACATTACTTCAATCTGTTTCTTAATATTTACAAAGCAAAAGCAATTTTTTTGTAAAAATCAAAGTTTAAAATAAATAATAGTCTCAGCTGTTGTAACTCAGCATAACTCTATTAAAGTCAGTGGAGCTACACTAATTTGCACCAGCTAAGAATCTGGCCCAGTATTTAAATGCATTAAAATAAATGTTTTTTCTTTGTTGTACTTCTTGTTTTGTACATCCCTAGTATGTGTGATTATCAAAGCAAACAAAAAATATTCAAAGACACCAGACTTATGCAACAGTTGATAAATATATTTTGAAACCAGAATAGAATTACAGTGAGACAACAACAATAACAATTGAAGGTAAAACAGAAACAAGTCCACAGAGAAGCTCAACCTAAACCCCAACCAGTATGCATTGCTTATGCAGTTTATGTGGCATAGTCAAGTATAAGTGTCTGAACCTTGAGAATTTAAAGCAACTACTCTAATCTGCTTCAAATTTAAATGCACAGATATGTGTAACATGTAAAAGCAAGATCTACCAATGTTAGAGGAAGCAATTTCTTTCTCCTTAATTAATATGCTTTTATTTTGAAGATCTGGGAGCCTAAATATGAAATTCAGCTTAACAGAATATCTAAAAGTGAATTTATACTAACCCAAACAATTTCTGACTACAAAGGTTTTGCCATAATACAAAACATGACTAAAACAAACTCCAGAATCTACTAAGCATGCAATGAACCTTAGACCATTCAGAGAAGAAAGTCCAATAACTCATAAAATTCTTACTTTTAGGTAAAAATATGAGAGTATAAAGTCAATATTTCAGAATGATACAGTAAATAAAATGCAATATTTGCTAATTGTGATTTACATTATAATTACAGAAAGGTATAATAATTTGCATGAGAGAACGAGTAATGTCATAATTGCCACTTATTAACCTATAAATCAATTGTTTCTTGAGGTTGCTGGGGTAAGGAAGAGTAGAGGGTCCATCAGAATATAAATGTTACAGTGAGTGGTATTCATCGTAACTTTTCCTGATTTTGTAATCAACTAAAAATTGTTAACTGAATGAAATGCTCTCTTCTCCTCCAGAATGTAGCTACTCTCCCAGAACACTAAAACTTCCTTAAATGCAAATAAATTTCTTGAATGGATTTTCTTATTTCACTTCTGACCTGTCTTTATATATATGATTATTGAGTGAATTCTTTATTTTTCATATTGTCTTTTAATACAGAGTAAAAAGCAGCACACCACATTAACTAGTCAACTGGGGTATAACAACTATATATGATTAGAGGTCAAATTTCTGTTTGTTCATCAGATGCTAGATGTTGAGCTTTAACATAATTCTTAAATATCATCTAGACATTTAATTATCACAGATTTGAGTACATAAGCAAAGCTGTTTCCTTTTTTTTTAATAAATCAAGTATTTATAAGGAACAAAAAAAGATAGCAAAGTGGAATTTTCAATTTATTTGTTTTTAAACAGGTCATTTCCCCAAGATAGAGCATTTTTTTAAAAAAGTAGGACTTTATAATTTCATGTACATACAATTGAGTATACAGTACACTAAATCACCTTAATATATTTCATGTGCAGTGCTAGACAGCTTAAGACTGCTAAATGATTGGATTTCACACAGTGATATATAAGATTGAAAATGTCCTAAAAGATATGAGCACATAAATTCAGGGAGAGAACATGTAACATAGTTACATATCTCCAGTGTATGCAGACTATGTGAGCAGTAAGCATTGTGCTCTGTCTTTCAGCACGCTGGACAGCAACTCTTTTAGAAAAGAGCCAGTATAACAGGAGTAGGGCTTTGCATCTGATCATTAATTATCACACATAAAAAATATAGTTGACCAGATCACTTCTTTGTCATATCTTCCAAAACGCACAATACTACTTGAATTTTTGTTCTTGTTTTGCCTTCACTTTGTCACATAGATTGATTGGACAAATTCTCAATACAGGGTAGAATAGCACTGGCAGGCAGGTCTGGTGCATGCAACCCCAACCCAAGAACTATTAGTAATTTGCTCTGTATTTCTTTTTTGCCCCTTTTCTTACTGGAAAGGTACAAGTATGGATATTTTCTTTTTAAAAAATGTAACTGGTTTAATTTTCTTTTTATTTCTCTTCAGAAGACTCATTCAAAACATGTATTCACATCAACCCCCAGTGGGAAAAAAAGAAATAATACACAGTATTGTATAATTAGTATTCTATGCAATTTTCACTTTCTCACATGATATGATATATGGTAAAGCAACAGTTAATGTGGTGGTGAAAAAGTCCAATCAAACCAGCCTATGATTTAAAACATCATGTTAATAATGTAAATATTGATCGTTTGGCAGCACAAGGCAGGAGATCAATTTCCAGGTGAAGGAGTTACTGAAATGGCAATGATGCCCTCACACTTGTGGCCCTTACCTAAACATTTTCTATTGCCTCCTAATCCACCAATTTCGAGATAAAAGATATTTACACCGTAGTCGAAGTATAAAATGCATGTGATGTGTGTTTACATATGCACATACAGTTAAATGATCCAGGAAATGCAGGTCCAAAATTGCTTTGTGAGTTGCTTTTATTCCTATTGAACTTAATGAGAAAAACTCTACAGACATATTTTTCTTGCTGATAACATCATGTTTTGTTTACATAATGAGATAACGTTATTGGACTTTTGGACATGCATATGTTTGTCCTTTGAGGCAGTATACATAAGCTATCTTTATTAGTACTGCCCATATTCAACATAATGGGATTCTGTAAGGCATATACCTTAATAATCAAATGATTCCAGAAGGCCCTGTTAAAGTTAAAAGACACTAACGGGTGTGAAGTCAGGTTCTCTTGTTCAATATGCTCACCAGAAAAGCCTTCTGTTCAGATAGATAATTTGCATGTGCTGCGTGCTCAGCTGATTCAGATTTCTAAAGCAGGATTTGGTTTGGATTTGTTAAGGTAACAATGCAGTAGATAATCAAGAAAATTCAGGCAAGCCAGTTCAGAGCAGAAGCCATGTAGATGGTTTGGTTGTTCAGAAAATATTTTTTTTAAAAAAACAGACTGTATTTTAAGCACCAAGCACGGCCCCTTTCCCTGCGCTTTCCCGCCTTGAGAGCTGGGCCAACTAGTCTTGTGCAAAGTGGAGAGAAAGCTACCAACGTGGGACACTGTTTGCTTATTAAGAAAAATAATCTGTCTTTGGATCGTTCTGAATGAGCATGGGGAACACACAAAGAATAACGATGAGGTTTATTGAAATTCTGTCATCATTACTTCCCTAGTAAAGGTCACTGCAGTATCTGTTTACAGCCACTCTAGTCCTTGAGCTCTTCCCCACTCCACAGATTGTGTAGAGCGGACTTCAGACACACACACATACGTATACATAGATAGTCATCTGGAACGTCTTCCTTTTTACACGTGATCGTATTGCCACAATCTCTATTCGTACGTTAGGAAATGCCCATTTTTGATTCCTCCAGAATCCCATCACGATTGCCCATGTTAAAGAGAACAACACATCTGTATTCATAATGCTGTGCCAAATCACCGAAACATATGTCCTTCAGCGATTCTGGAGAGCACCCTGCTTCTGGAAGCTCTAAGACAAGACGACTTGCAACTCAGCTAACATTGGACATAAGTCATCAATTGACTTAACTGAGATTCAACCCAAAAGCCCAAGACAACCAGTAACTTGTCTTGAAAGTTAAGACAGAGTCACGGTCGCATAGCCCCATCGCTTACACAGCAATCAGAAAGTTCGCCCGGTGCGCCCCGAAACAGATACTTTTTGCCACCGAGTGCCTACACAAACGCCGAGCAGCCACGCCGCTGATCCCGCGGAACAACCAACTTCCCACGTCCACTCCAGACCGTCAACAACCAGGGACAGCCCATTCACACCCCATTGCCGTACTTGGTCCTTCTAATTGGCATGCAGCCCCTACCCCTGCCTCTCTGTTAAGCCGCATCCAAGCCCTGTGGAAGCAGGCAGCCGAGTTTGAGCCGATCGCATATTCATGAGTAGGGGAAATCCAGCTCTGCGCTCCCAGAGGACCAAGGATCACTCTTCTTCTCCTTGCAGGCAATGCGTAAATAAAGGCTCCTTGTCAGTTTCCACTAGAAGAGTCAATTCCTCCCTACTGATTAAAGCCATCAGCACCCGAATTAAAAACATCACCAACCATAAAAGGGAAAGCAACCAGCCGGCCCATCAATGAAAGAGAGCATAAAACACAGCAGGGCTCCTACCTTACAATCCTCAGGACACGATTTCACCGAGTATTCATCCGATTGTAAATACTTCTGGAGCATAACCTCAAACTCTTCGTATTTCTCCTGAGCGTGCTGGTCGTAGCGCTGGTAAGCCTGGACGCACTGGCGGCAGGAGCCTTCCCCCTCCAGCACCACATCCAGACTGCAGTTCAAAGTGTCCGGATTGGACAACCCGGCGAACAACTCCCAAAGGGTGTAGGAATTACAAAAGGAAAGGTAAAAATCCGTCAAGTTCCAGCCCGGAGTCGGATGATTCCCGGTCACCTGCTGCTCCCGGCTCCGGCTCCTCCGGCACACAGAGTCTGCATTCTCCAGGCTGAAACACTGGCCAGACGCGGAGCTCTGCGGGTAACACGTCTCCAGGCGCCAAAAAGGTTTGGTAGAGTTCCCTAGAAAAACAGCCTGGTGGTGGTGGTGGTTGTTGTTGTTGTTGTTTTTGCTGCCGCCGCCGCCGCCGCTGCTGCTGCTGCTGGGGGAAGGAGGCAGGGTGGGTAATGAGGAGGAGAGGAGTCTGTGGGCCGCCTGTGCGGCAGGCGAGGGCTCCCCCATGCTGGAGAGTAGCTCCCGCTCCGGATGCTCGGGCTGCTGCCGCCGCCGCCGCTGCTGCTGCTCCTTGTCTCTGGTCCTGGTGAGTTTGGCTTCGGCACAGAACCACAAGTGATCAGAGAGCAGGACTGTGAAAAACAAGAGCGATGCCAGGGACAGTCGCCATTTCTGAGCCCTCTCTGAATCAGTGAAGGGTTTCTCGTTCTCCCGGGATGCAAAGCAGATTTTTAGGCCGTCATCGTACTGCCGACTGCACATCCAAGCACCCCTGGTCATATTTTGGGAACGCACAGCCCTGGCCGACTCCACCGTGAGGGCTCCGTTGCCAGTGTCACCACAATATGCATTGACTTAAAAGATTGGGGGGGGGGGGGTTCTTGCCTTCCTTCCTCTCTCTCTCTCTCTCTCTCTCCCGCTCTCACTCTCTTTCTTCCTCTTCTTTCGTCTTCTTCTTCTTCTTCGTCCTCTCCCTATTGAAATGTTGTTGGGTTTTGCAGGTGGATCCGGCTGGGTCTCACCTCAGATCCATCCAGTACAGAGTACGGTGGAGCAGATGAGAGCAACAATGCAGGGAGAGGAGGAGGAGGGGAGGAGGAGGAGGTGGTGGTGCTGGTGCTGGTGGTGGTGGTGGTGGCGGCTGCTGGTGGGGTTGGCTGGCTGCTTCTTTTTCCTCCCCTCCTCTCACCCCGGCATGGTCAGATAGCAGATCTCCATCGCGCTCCTGAGAAAAGCCGGCTGCCCCCTGCCCGCGGCATGCCGCTTCCCCCGCTGCCGACGGACGGCTGGAGGAGAGCAGCTCCCCTGCCTGCCTTGCCTCCCTCCTGCCTAACGCTGCCGGGGCGGCTTCTCCTCCTCCTCCTCCTCCTCCTGGCACAGACGCCTGCACCCCGGGCTCCGTCTTCCCCGCTCCCTCCCCCACCCACCCCCCCCACCCCGCCCCAGCCCCCCGCGCTCTAGCCGGCGCGGCGCGGCTGCGGGGCTCCCGGAGCGCGGCTGAGGCTGCTGAAGGGGAGGCGGCGGCGGCGGGTGACGGTGAGCGGCGGCGGCGGCGGGGGCGGGGACGGCGGCGGCTGCTGCCGGGCGGGTTCTCCCCCGGCACGCGGGGCGGGCTTGCCTGGGTGTTGCCGCCCGAGGGCCACGGTCATCTTTGGTCCCTGGGCTTAAGTTGCCGCCATCTTCGTCCGGGAGAAGCACTTTTTTGGGGGGAGCTCGGGCTTTTGCGTCATCTCCTCCCGCGCCGAGCTCGCTCCATCCTGGCGCCGCGGCAGCCGCTCTTCCTCCGCCTGCCCACGGGGGGGGGGGGGGGAGGCACCGGGGACCACATGCCCCCCCTTTCCCCCCCCCCCCCGCCGGAGGGCTTCCGGAGCGCGACTCCTCAGCCCGCGCCACTCGCCTCGCGTCGCCACGTCCTA
Source organism: Dermochelys coriacea (assembly GCF_009764565.3). Lineage (NCBI taxonomy): Eukaryota > Metazoa > Chordata > Testudines > Dermochelyidae > Dermochelys > Dermochelys coriacea. The sequence continues at coordinate 106,408,560 of NC_050068.2, forward strand.
AGCTCCAGCATCCCCGGCTCTTGCCTTTGCTCCCACCCGTGGCTCCTTCGTCCTTCCCTCTGTGGCCCCCGAGCCACCCCGTGCCCGCAGGGCGATGGCTGGAGGGATCTGTGTGTGTGTGTGTGTGTGTGTGTCCTTTGTGTGTGCCGTGTCATCTCGAACAGCAAATGGCCTGTGTCAGATACAAAGTCAGGGTCCGGGTGAGAGCTGGATCCTGCCAGGGTTTTTATGCCCCCCCCCCATTACCCAATAGTCCACTGCCCACATGAAAACTAAGTCTGTCAGTCCGTATTTCACTGGACATAACTCCGAGACCTCCAAAGCATCGCAGGGCAATAGCACTGCAACCCCCCGAGTGCCATCTGGAGCCTCAAATTCCACTGCCTAAATGAAGAACCCGTTTAGCCTCGTGTATCTTCAAAATCCTGGCCCTGATACGCCCCCAGTGTAACGGTAACGCAAAAACTTGGATCCAACATCTGGATCCTGCTACCTTTTGCCCCCAAGCCCTGAAATTGTGCCATCAAAACAGAGAACAGTGTTTGCTTCTATTAGTCAAAACAAAAAACCGCCAAATACAAAATCTAAGAATAAAACAAAAAAACCCACTGGACGCCAAAACATCGCAGTCCAAGAACTTTACAACTCTAATTTGGCACTTATATCTTCCAGGATCTGGCTATTTTTTTTTTTTTGGCTGCGTATCCTTCAGAATACCGTTTAGATGCAGTACATATGCAGTATCTAATAGCCCACCCGAATAATCAGAATCCTAACATATTGTGGGGCAACAGTGCCACAAAAATATGTCTGACGAGGGTTTTGGCACTGAACCACCAACTTATATAATTTAAGTGGAGTCTTCATTTACAAGAATTCATCTCATGTTTTGGTCATGTGATACATATATCAGTGGTGTTATTTATCTTTCCTTTTACAGTGGATACTCTTAAAAATGAATTTCAGTTTAAAGATAGAGACTATTGGTGAGACTTGTAATATCTCTACATGCAGGATGAATCTTTTTAAGTGTACCCTTTGTACTTCATAAAATGTAATCCTCCCCATTATGTAGTCTGTCGTGTATTTATTCTGTAGCAAATGGGAGCTATACTATAATATACTAGATATACTTGGTCTGGGCTTGGAGTGGGGACAAAGGGGACCTTTTGAGGTCTCTTTCAGCCCTATATGTCTATCATTCTATTATCACAATCTACAAGTACCCACAGAGGGAACAGATTCGTGAGAGTAGGTGGCTCTTTAATTCGGTATCCAAGAGAATAATAAGATCCAATGGTTGGAAGCAGAAACTAGACAAATGCAGGCTAGAAATAAAGTGCACATTTCTAACAGTGACCATAATTAACCAGGGGAACAACTTACCTAGAGAGATGGTGGATTTTCTATCACTTGAAGTCTTAAATCAAGACTGGATATTTTTCTAAAAGATATTCTATAGCTCAACCAGAAGTTATGGGTTTCATGGAGAAATTCTTTTGTCTCTGTTAGGCAAGGGGCTCAAGCTAGATAATCATAATGGCCCCAGTGGGCCTTAAAATCTGAGTGAAGTTCATTTAAAACTACTGAACATTAATATTGAAAGAAAAACTATACAGCAGTCAATCAGACCACATCACAGTTCTTAGTCAATCGGAACACATAATCTGCTAACTCTTAACATATTTCAGTTTGGTACTTTGATTCTAATGCTTTCGAGGGTTGGGGCAAAAAACTTGCAGGGTCCATTGGGATGCAGGTGCCAGCTCTGCATTTTTGCACTGGGATATGTTGATGGCTGGATTTTTTGTTTCTTTTATTGATTTTGGTACAAGAGCAGCTAAACTTGCTCTCTATTTGTGCAGGGGGAAGAGCAGGTTAGCATAAAAAAACAGGCAGGATCCAGCTGTGGTTCTATTCCACCAGGATGCATTGGCATTTGGATTTCTATTTTTCCGGAGTTGGGACAGCTAAATTTGTTTAAGCAGTGGAATTTATGGGATGGGCCCCCAAAATGGCTGCATCCACCAGGATGCAGGTGCTGGATTTGGGTTTTTGTGATACTGTTGCTCTGGTATATGTTGGAGTCAGGTAGTTCTTTTTGTTGTTTATTTGGTTTGGGTTTTTTTCCCTCTCACCCATACAATAGAAGTCTCTAAACTTGTTCTCTGTTTAGGTAGTGGAATGTGGAGGGCTGGGGTCAAAAAGTGGCAGGATTTGGCAGGATCAACATTTTACTCAGACCCCCATGAAAAAGAGAGTGAACTAGTAAAGATATTAGTGGCTCTGGCTCCTGTGTGTGTGTGTGTGTGTGTGTGTGTGTGTGAATTACTTCTCTACTGACACTTCCCTGTGGTTTAACTAAGTTCACAATCATTCTGATAGGAATTATAGATATATGGTGTTATGTAACATTTTATTCAGCATTCTCCACATTTGTTTGGAAAATATTTGATCACTCAACTGACATTTAGTAATAAAATATAATGGGGAAATCACAGAGTAATTCTTGCAATTTGTATTCCTTTGCTTTCATCTCAGATCTGATTTTCTATACTAGGGTATGTATCAAACTGATGTGTTGTTTCCTCTTCTGTATCTCTTCCAAATCCTCGTTTCTCCCCGCCACCAAATAAGTTATTATGTTGGTTTGATGCAGACGTCTGCAGCAGCTGGTTCCTGCTGGATCTGAACTGTAACAGTTCAGTTCTCTGGTGCCCCTTAGTGTTAGGTCTTGGAGCTGGACCGGGGAGAGGGAGAGTAATGCTACAGAATGGGAAAATCAGCAATTTCATTACATGTGAGGGAAAATTCTTCAGATATATAAAGTGACTGATTGATCATCCCTTAGATTTCCATTAATACTTTTTCTATGATAGTTTTGATGTGAATAGCTAGAATTTGATTTAACTATGAGTTAACTATTTGTTATCTGGATATAAAAGTCAGAGCTTACTTTTGTCCACAAATATTATAAAAGTATGTCCTCACACTCAGCATTCTTACTAAGGACTTTTGCTTTTGTTTTAATAACCTGGTGGTATGTAGTATTGACTTCTTACTTGAGTACTTATTACTTCTTTCCTGCCGAAACTTGGCAAGCATGAAGAACTCATTCAAGTCTACTTCCCTAGTAAGCAAGAGTCAACAGATGTTCTCCAGACTTATCCCTTGAATGTTGCTTAGTTCAGTGTAAATTAACTTTATCATGTAGTGATTCTAGCAGTGGAATTAAAGAGCTTATGTTCTTTTAATTCTTTGACTCAAGTTCACAATACAACTAATTTATTTACTATTTTATATCAGTTCAAAATTTATTGGAATAAGCTATGTACAACATTTAAGAATCTGAAAACAATTTCTTAAGTGATTCTCTATGAGTTTTCTTATTCCGCATATTTTAGAAAATCTTAACAAGGAACAAGAACAGGTAATTTTAGTAGGTAAAATTAGTCTCATATAAAAGACAACAAATGTTTAAAAACAGTCATCTTTAAACTCTACCTTATAATATACATGTAATAATCTACAACTGTCTCTGTTACCTTCTCCTCCTGCTTTGAAATTTGTGTACAATATACAGAGAGCACCAAAAGAAACCGTTCCATCAGACTTACAAGCTATGACAGTACATATGTCTTTCAGAAGATTTATAACATAAACCATATAAAATAGCTTTGTGATTACTGGGTTGGCTTTGCTGTGTGTGTGTTTTTATAGCTGGGGTTTACACTAAGAAGAGTATTCGGTACATTTGTTGAGTACCATCTTTTGTAAAGTCCTGCAGCAGGTTAATTTTTTAATATAGTAAATCTTGTTTTGTTAGCTGAGTTAATTGGCTTTGCTGACACTGTTACTGTGGCAATTATAACTTGAAATATTCACTTTATAGGAAGAATACCTTACATTTCCTTGCATTTAGAGTCTGATCCTCCATTCCTTATAAAAAAAATTAATAGTTTTTCTTACATATACTGTTTGGTTTTAGATGTAGTGATTTGGATAGATTTTAATGGGAACATCTATAAATCACGCTTCTGCTGCTATGTCTTCAACAGACATTCATCAGTTACTTATTTCAGTATATTCAACATATTTCATAATTTGTTTTTACTTTATTCAACTTCTCAGGGCCATGTGCATTTTAATATTAGAGGTTTTATTTTCTGAATCTTGTCAATAATAAGGATAATATGATTGTGATTGTGAGACCAGAACAAACTTAGAACATCTAAGTGTTTCTTTCCCTGCCTCACTTGCAGACATTTTTCTTTGATTTTAAATATATTTTTCTTAGGCTCACAAATACAGGTGTTTTTTTAAAAAGGGTGGGGGGCAGTTCTGTTTACTGGGGCCTACTCCAAAGACCTAAAGTAAATGGAGTTGTTCACATTGACTTCAGTGAGCTTTGAATCAGCTCCCAGGCTCGTGAGTTTACACTCATATTGATCTATTTCTTTTTCTTTTCTTTTTTCCATGTACCTCTATTACACAGCATGCAGTAGCACCACCCACACACACCAGGCAGGTGTGCAAGAACATAGATAGGCTAATTGAAATATCTCTATGCTCTCCTGTTTTCATTCTCCTTTACAGGAAATATATCCAGAACCATCCCATGATACTCTATTTTTGTATGTGGCCCTGATGATTAGACATAACAGAGAACTAGACAGAGCTAAGAATATACATTATGGAACCAGAATACTGAAGCTGACTGATTCCAACAATTTTATTTGGACAGATGTCATAAATGGGCTGTACAAACTGCTGTCTCCACAGTTTGCCACTCAACACTCAACCCATCTCCTGCCTTTAAAATATAATGCTAAGTCTTTGTGTTCTGGCTACAGGTTCTTCAAAAAAGGTAGCTGGTGAGGTGTCTGAAACTATACTAGTCTTCATGTCCAAATGTATTGGACATTTCATAGCTCCCCTGTTCTTGTATGCCAATAACATGATAATATTCCTAATATCAGAGAAGCATGAGCAGTACACTGAAAACAATTGGGACTTTCCCCAGAGGTCACGTTTGTTCAAGGAAATGGAATGCATTGACTGCACACATGTCGCTACAGTGCCATGTGCCAATGAGGGAGAAAGATTTTTTTTTTAACAGAAAGCTCTTTTATAGCATTACTGTGCAGATGGTGTCTGACTCAAGCTGTGTGGTGACTCAAGTACTTGTGGTCTGCCCAGGATCCTCCTACAACTCATTTGATGTATTTAACCTGAATGTAAACATCACATTGTGGCTTTAGGTTAATGAGATAGCTACTAGGTGAGTAATGAGCACATGGATGACTTTCTATATTCCTGTACACAATTTTCATATTTATATGGAATTCTAATGTACTGTACATGGGCCATTGACTGCTAGTGTCAGTTTTCAGTTGCATATATATTGTGCAGTATCCTTTGACTGGGATAGCTCTACAGGAAGTTCAAACTCCTGGCAACATAACTATCAGGACTTTGCAGTACACAAGCTTTCCCCTACCTCAGAGATGCAGTCCTGAAGAAAGGGATTTTTTTATTATTCTGGTAAATAAATGTTACTTTAATATATAAATGGAGATGATAACCGTGTATTTTATTTACCATATATATGTCAATGAAAATGCAGAAAATTCTAACTTTATAAACTTGTTATAAAAGAGAAAGAAAACATAATTCTGTTAATTCTCTAAATTACCTTCTCCTTCTTATTATTTATATTATAGCTGCACCTAGGAGTGCTAATCAGTGTGCAGAGACCTATTGGGGAAGAAAATTGGTTTTAAAAAATATTTTTAAATCGATAAGAGTTAGGCACCTAACCCTCTGACATGCTTTTATAAATCGCACTAAGTGCCTATATGTATCTCTGAGTACTTAAAAAGAAGATGAGTACTTGTGGCACCTTAGAGACTAACAAATGTATTTGAGCATAAGCTTTCGTGAGATACAGCTCACTTCATCGGTGTCATGTAGTGGAAAATACAGTGGGGAGATTTTATATACACAGAGAACATGAAACAATGGGTGTTACCATACCCACTGTAACGAGAGTGATCAGGTAAGGTGAGCTATTACCAGCAGGAGAGTGGTGGGGGGGACCTTTTGTAATGATAATCAAGGTGGGCCATTTCCAGCAGTTGACAAGAATGTGTAAGGAACATGGCGGGGGGGAGGGGGAATAAACATGGGGAAATAGTTTTACTTTGTGTAATGACACATCCACTCCCAGTCTTTATTCAAGTTAATTGTATCCAGTTTGCAAATTAATTCCAATTCAGCAGTCTCTTGTTGGAGTCTGTTTTTGAAGTTTTTTTGTTGGAGAATTGCCACTTTTAGGTCTGTAATCAAGTGACCAAAGAGATTGAAGTGTTCTCCGACTGGTTTTTGAAGGTTATATTCTTGACGTCTGATTTGTGTCCATTTACTCTTTTACGTAGAGACTGTCCATTGTTTCATGTTCTCCGTGTATATAGAATCTCCCCACTGTATTTTCCACTACATACATCCGATGAAGTGAGCTGTAGCTCATGAAAGCTTATGCTCAAATAAATTTGTTAGTCTCTAAGGTGCTACAAGTACTCCTTTTCTTTTTACGGACACAGACTAACACAGCTGCTACTCCGAAATCTGGATACTTAAGTAATTTTGAAAATCTAGACCATTGGTGCTTAACCAAAATACATACATCATTTTTGAAATTGGGACTTTAAAATTTTATTACAAGTTTAATATACAATTCCGTGAGCCAACATCTTTTCCCCAGAACAACACTTAGTAATCTGGAATCTAAAGGGTAGAGTTATTTGTCATTAATTGTTATTAAGTGTTATTAATAATCCCTAATTGTCCAGAATGAAAGATGTAAGCTAATGACAACCAAGCTTAAAGAATGTTTCACATTCAGGCTTCCAGCAGGGGTTCAAAATACCTTGAAAACACTGAAAAACAACCTCCTCATGGAAATGGGCAGCCTCGGGCACTGTCTGAAAGCTCCTGCTACTTGCTTCTCTGCAGTTTTAGACACAGGCAGTCACAAGATGCTACTGACCCACATACATGATGTAGCGGGAAGAGAAGAGGCAGTTCTAAAATAGATCAAAACATTTTTCTCTTCAACAAAACACTTAGTAGTGACGGGTTCCACTTCCTCAAAAGGTGGAGGTGGGGTCCCTCAGGTAACCACCCTAGTTCTCCTCCACAACAATAATTTACAAAGAACTTTGTGGGACATCATTCTCAACAGTATATCAATGACAATAACGTGTTATTGATTTCCAGAGGCAGCTAGATTGATCCAGAATCTTACTGCATTCAGGACATATTAGAAGATCCTCCCCATCTCTTTGACAAAGTATTTCCAGCAAAAAACAAATGTGTTCCCCAGACAGATTCTAATTTAGCCAACAAGAGGAGAGGAAGGGTAAACAATTCCATAAGTTTAACTAGTGACCTTGCCATACAGATTTAATTTACCTAGGAACTGCTGAGATACTATAGTGATGGGACAGATGGATGGATATATAGATGTAAGTGTGAGTGGGTGTCTGGAAGGGCAACACAGAGAATGCGACACTCAGGGCAAAGTACAAGAAATAGGACAGACAATCCCCCAAAACTGGTGGTTTATCTTATATTTAGATTCACCAACCCATTAAGAAAAGAGCTTCTGCAGTACCATACTGGTTAACCAGAAGCCAAACACAGTTCCCTTTAGGCATTTCAGGCCTTGGTTCCCATACAAATAAATAGGTCTAATATAGGGAGGGTTTACTGAAAACCTAATTCACCATATGTAAGGTTCATACTAATCCCAAAGTATCAGACACTTACTCCAGCTCAATATGAATCTCTGATCTTACTCAAATATCATGCTGTTGGCCAATCCTTAGTAAACTAACTAAAGATTTATTAATAAAAGAAAAGAAGAGATTTATAAATGTTTAATAGATCACATACATACAAATGATTGCAAAGTCCTTATATCAGGTTTGTAGCAGTGATGGAGTAGACTACTGGCTTGCAAAAGTCTCTCTGGTAACTTCCAAAAGATGGAAGGTCTTCAGTCCAGAGTTCAAGATGCTCCTTTTAGTTGTAAATCCACAGTCCAGAGAATTAAAGCAGAAAAGAGGCAAAATGGAAATATCTCAGGAGTCTTTTTATATCCACTGCCATGTGCCTGGATATTTACTGTCCCAAACAAAGTCCACAGGCCAGGTGCATGGAAAGTTACTGGCCCAAGATGAAGTCCAGGGTCACATGAGCATATCACATGTTCTTATATGACTTGCTGAATCACTGGGCGTGGTCATTGGCTCTTTGCTGTCTGAGGCATCCTCAGGAAAAGCTATTTGGGTGGGTTGAGTTTCTTCCACGGCCCATTGTGAGAGTGGAGTGTCCTTGGTGGACTAACAATGCCTAGATCTACATCAGGGTTAGACAGCTATCTGGAGGATGTCACCCAGGAATATAACACAGATTAAAGATGCAAGCACATAGCCAAAATTCATAACTTCAGATACAAAGATCATACCTGCATATAAACAGGAAAATCATAGTTAGCAAATCATAACTTTTCCATTGATACCTTACACGATACACTTTGTATAAAATTTATGGAAATTGTATAACAGTGGTAAGAACAGTGATATAAATGTTCACCTTTCTTATACACAGCATCACAGTAAGCGTATGAGCAACTCAAATAGAAAAGGATGCCAAGGACTTGCACAGGCATGCTATACATGCTGCAAAAGCCAGCTTCTCTGTGGTCCTAGTGTGGCAATGTGCAAAGGCTCTTTTATGATAGGTGAGTAGGTGTAGGAGGAAGGCAGGAAGGAGTATGAGGCTAGACAATCTACTACTATATGGATCCTCTCATTCTACCAATTAGGAAACCATTGTGGCTGTGTGGCCTTTTGGTATAGATGCTATAGAGCATCTTTGTTCTCAAGTTGATTGCAAATAAATAATTCTGACTGAGGTGGCACAGAGGATGTGGGCCTTTCTTAATAAAGCAAAACACTGTATTCTGTATTTTCTAACTTGAACTGTATTTTTCTTAATTACAAAGTAAACATAAATTGAAGTTAATTACTGAAAGATTCCATAGTTCTTTACAATATTTATTCACAAATATCTCAATGAGACATCTGGCTAGGTAAATATTTCTTAAAGGTTTCCCTTAAATCTAAACTAGCAAGCAGACAACGTGTAGGATTTGATAGTAATTAAAACTATCATCTGATTAAATTTACAAAACGTTATTTCTTCTGACTACTTTAAAGCTTGTAATTCATGTTATGTTTTTATTTCCTTTAATAGACTCAACTAAATTTCCTTTTCTTTCCATTTTAGTACTATGTTTTCCTACAAGGTATATATGAAGTAAGACTAATCACAAATACAGTGTGCACACACTGACCCCACACCTACATAAAGCCAGATCCCCAGTATATACTGAAATCAATAGAGATCCACAGATTTCACCAGCTAAGGGTCAGGCTCATAATTTGGACACTGATTGATATTATAAAGAAACCTACAATAGATAGGTAAATTTTGGAATGGCAACAGTCACTCCATAGTTAAGGTTACAGCTGGCTTTCCACTATAAACACAATTGGTCTCCCTACCACTCACATCCATAACAAATAATATTGGCTGCAAAACTGATAAGTTAGATCTCGGGCTAAAGTTTTTTTTTTAAATCAAATTAAAAGTGGAGTAGGCAAACGGTTGCTAAAATACATCTAAAAATAAGGGTGTTCACCAGAGTACAAAACAATATTGAACATATTTTTGTCACTTAGTAGGAGTGGCAAGAAAGAAGAAAACAGTATGATGCAAACAGTGCTTAATGGGAGAAAAACTTACACATATTCTTGTGATGGGCCCATGGAGAACCTTGAGGGAGAGAGAGAGAGAGAGAGAGAGAGTTTCCCCAGGACATGATTTGTTTCACATATTCCTTGTTAACAATATTTAAATAGTTTAAAATTTTAAAACTAACCTGTAATAAAATAGGTGTCCTAGATAGATCATTTTGAAAGGTTTCAGAAAGAACTTTGTTTTAAATGGGGTATGAGGAGAGGATAGTTGACAGGTGCCCAAGAAGTCAAAACTATTCCAAGTGACAGCACTGATGAGAATTAAAAATAATGCAGAAAGCTAAATCCGCCATTTTGACTACCTGAGAGATTTTTGAACAAGACTTTGGGCTTCTTGCCTTGGCCCCACATAAAGTTTGAAGCATAAAAGTTTGTTTATTTTGATTTATACTGGCAAAAAGTTGACTGATTCACTGCAGCAAAATCTACTAACAGATCCCACCCCCCCTTCCCTTTTTTATTAAACATGCAATATTCCATTATATCTAGAACTAGATGTATAAATTCAAAGATTCCAAGGCCAGAAGGGGAATACTTGGATCATCTATTCTAAATTTCTGTATAAACACAGGTCAGAAAATTTCCCCAAAATAATTCCTAGAGTATATCTTTTAGAAAAACATCCAATATTGATTTAAAAATTGACAATGATAGAGAATCCACACTAATCCTTGATAAATTGTTCCAATGATTCATTACTCTCACTGTTAAAAATGTATACCTTATTTGCAATCTGAATTTGTCTAGATTCAACTGCCAATGATTGGATCATGTTATACCTTTTTCTATTAGACTGGAGCACCCATTATCAAATATTTGCTCCTCATGTAGCTACTTATAGATAGTGATCAAGCCAGCCCTTTCATCTGCTTTTTGTTAAACTATATGGATTGAGCTCCTTGAGTGTATCACTATAATGCATGTTTGCTACTCTTTTAGTGATTCTTGTGGCTCTTCTCTGAACCCTCTCCAATATTTTTGTTGAATAGTTGACACTAGAACTGGGCACAATATTCCAGCAGTGGTCGCATCAGTGACAAATACAGAGGTTAACTTCTCTGCTTGTAATCGAGATTCCCCCATTTAGGATCTAAGGATTGTATTATCCCTTTTAGCCACAGTACCGCATCTGAAGCTCATATTCAGATGATTACCCATCATGACCTCTTCATCTTTTTCAGGATCTTTCCAGGATAGAGACTCATCCTGTATGACTGACATTCTTTGTCCTTAACTGTATGCCTTTACATTTAGATGTATAAAAAGAATATTGTTTTCTTGTGTCTAGTTTACCAAGCGATCTAGGTTGTTCTGTATCAGTGACCTGTCCTCTTCATTATTTATTACTCCCCCAATTTGTATGTCCTGTCTCTGTAAACTTAACCAGAGGACTATTCACTATTTTCTTCCAGACAATTGATAAAAATATTCAACAGCATAGGGCCAAGAGCCACCCACTCAATGATGATTCCCTATTTACAATTACATTTTGAGACAAATAGTCAGTTTTTTAATCCATTTAATCTGTGCCATATTAATTTTGTAGCATTTTAGTTTTTTAATTCAAAATGTGATTCAGTACCAAGTCAACACCTAGAGAAATATAGAATATTACATCAACACTATTATCTTTATCAACCAAACTTGTAATCTCATAAAAAAAAAGGATGTCAAGTTAGTTTGACTGGCTCTATGTCCCACAAACACTGTTGACTGGTATTAATTATATTACCCTTCTTTAATTCTTCATTAATCAAGACCATTATCAGCCCCTCCATTATCCAGGATTGATGTCAGACTGACAGGCCTATAATCACCCAGATCATCCCATTTGCCCCTTTTATATATTGACTCAACATTAGCTTCTTCTAGTCATCTGGAAATTCCAGTGTTCCAAGACTTATTAATATCAGCATTAACAATCCATTCAGCGCATCACTCAGCTTTTTTTAAAACTCCTGGATGCAAGTTATCTGGACCTACTGGTTTAAAAGGTTAGTAGCTGCTGTTTAACCAGAGATACCAGATACATCTTCCGTTTTTCCTCAAATACAGAACAGAAATATTTATTGAATACTTCTGTCTTTTCCACTTTATTATTGATAATTCTACTATTTCCTGTATAGTAATGAACCAATACCATCTTAATATTCATTTTGTTCCTAATATACTTTAAGAACTCCTTCTTATCTTCTTAACTCTCCTGGCCATAAAATTTCTCCTTCTGTTCCTTTACTTCCCTTATCAGTTTTCTACCATTCCTGTACCATGTATAATGTAAAATAAAAAGAGTTTTTGAGTACTAATTTGAATTTTCAAATGATTTTAACTTGGCATATTCACACTTCTTTTGTGAAACTCCTAAATGAGTCCGTTTGCTAGCACAAACATTCACAGAAAATGAAATTACCAAGTGACTCACAATATTGACACAGGAAGTGCTTTCAGGCTTATCTAGTCAAGGAAAAGAAACAATATCATATGTTTTATCTGAACAATCACAATTTAGCAATATGAATATTGATGGACAAACCAACACATTTTAAAGGTATTTGTTCCATAAATCTGAATAACACATACGTTTAAGGATATCATGATCAGCTCACAGATATTATCTGAACAGAAAAATTAATCAAATAGTTTGTGCTGTATTAGTCACACAGACCTAATTATAGTATTAGCATTTCATTAGGGACATGTTCCTGGAATGTTTATTTTATTTATTTATGAATTTATATCTATACCCATTGTTGAGGTAAATCTATGCCTTATATCAGTAAAAACAGAGAGACAGTGTGGGCGAGGTAACATCTTTCATTGGACCAATTTCTGTTGGTGAGAGAGACAAGTTTTCAAGCTCACCTGAAGAAGAGCTCTGTGTAAGCTTGAAAGCTTCCCTCTCACTCACAGAAGTTGGTTCAATAAAAGATGTTACCTCACTCACATTGCCTCTCTGATACCCTGGGATTGACATGGCTATAACAACACTGCATATATCAGTAAAAAAATAGTCAGTTATATATAAGCAGAATATAACAGAATCCCTGGATAGATATCAGAGCACTGGCATTATGTGCTCATAATGGCTTTCCTGAACCTAATGCTTTTACGTATTCTTTAGCTCTGGGGTACAGAATATTGCAGTAATCTAGTTTGAAGCTGTAGAGGAATAGACCACTAGGGCAAGATCTACATCAGAGAGAGAATGGTTGAAGCCTCTGAGTCAATCATAGCACCTTTTACCACCTATGTGTCATAGCCGTTATAGTCATAGTGTGTCATAGTGTCATCTGAGACTCAGGAACCATTGTGGACTGTGGATTGAAAATGACTCTCAGCAGTGATCTGTACTTGCAATAGCCATAAAACACTACTGACAGTACGTGCATTCATAATCTCCACCCATTCCTTTAGATACTTCCCTATATCTGTCAGTATAATTTCCTTTTTACACAAATTGAGCCCTAACTGGTACAGTCTCATAGGCATTACTATGCTGGACCAGACCAAGGTCGATCAAGTCCAGTAGCCTGTCTCTGAGAGTGATCAGAATCAAATGCTCCATAGAAAGGTACAAGATCCTCACAGTAGACATGTGCTGGGTAATGTGTCCCCCCCCCAACCTCCATACATATTAGGCTGTATCTTGATCTCTAACATTTAAAGACTAGCTTAATCCCTGAAGCATAAGGCTTAATGTCCCTTTGACAACATTATTGTTATAAGTAATTCTGATAACTCTGGATAATCTTGATATCCATATAAATGTGCAACCCCTTTTGAGTCTTGTTAAATTCTTGACCTCAAAATCTTTCTGTGGCAATGGGTTCCACAGTCTAATTACACATTGACTGAAATAGTATTTATTTTTATTCCTTTTAAATTTCCCACCTTTTAATTTCATTCAGTCTCCCCTTACTCTGTGTTATGAGAACAGAAGTTCCCAATCTACCTTCTCTATTCATTATTGTATGTACTTTTATCATTTTCCCTCTTTTATTAATCTGCTAAATTAAACAATCCTAATTTTTTTCCATCTGCTTTTATATGACAAAATTGTCATGCTCTTTATCATTCTTCTCACTCTTCTCTGAACTCCCTCTACTTCTGTAATATCCTTTTTGACTAGAATGGCACACATTATTGCAGATGACACTGTACCATTAATTTATATAAAGACACTATAATATTCTTTTCAGAGTAGCAGCTGTGTTAGTCTATATCTGCAAAAAGGACAAGGAGTACTTGTGGCACCTTAGAGACTAACAAATTTATTTGAGCATAAGCTTTTGTGAGCTACAGCTCACGTCATCGAATGCATTCATTGGAAAATACAGTGGGGAGATTTATATACACAGAGAATATGAAACAATGGGTGTTATCATACACACTGTAATGAGAGTGATCAGGTAAGGTGAGCTATTACCAGCAGGAGAGTGGGGCGGGGACGGGGGACCTTTTGTAGTGATAATCAAGGTGGGCCATTTCCAGCAGTTGTCAAGAACGTGTGAGGCACAGTGGGGGGGCGGGGAATAAACATGCAGAAATAGTTTTACTTTGTGTAATGACACATCCACTCCCAGTCTTTATTCAAGCCTAATTTAATGGTGTCCAGTTTGCAAATTAATTCCAATTCAGCAATCTCTCATTGGAGTCTGGTTTTGAAGTTTTTTTGTTGGATAATTGTGACTTTTAGGTCTGTAATCGAGTGACCAGAGAGATTAATGTGTTCTCTGACTGGTTTTTGAATGTTATAATTCTTGACGTCTGATTTGTGTCCATTTATTCTTTTATGTAGAGACTGTCCAGTTTGGCCAATGTACATGGCAGAAGGGCATTGCTGGCACATGATGCATATATCACATTGGTAGATGTGCAGGTGAATGAGCCTCCGATAGTGTGGCTGATGTGATTAGGCCCTATGATGGTGTCCCCTGAATAGATATGTGGACACAGTTGGCAACAGGCTTTGTTGCAAGGATAGGTTGCTGGGTTAGTGTTTTTGTTGTGTGGTGTGTGGTTGCTGGTGAGTATTTATTTCAGGTTGGGGGGCTGTCTGTAAGCAAGGACTGGCCTGTCTCTCAAGATCTGTGAGAGTGATGGGTCATCCTTTTTTTTTGAGACATGGTACTTGGCCCACATTTTAGATGGCCCTCTTAAGATTGTCTAAAAAGGAACAGTATGCATCACCTGCTAACATGTGCTGCTAGTGGGCCATCAGTCTGTGCCTCCTTGGGCCCACCTATTGGATGGCCCTTCTAATCCTTACTTGAACTCATAGGAGAGATCGTGTCCTGCAGCTACCTTAGGGGGTTAGGGAGGGAAGATGTGAAGGGGGAGAGGGTAAAGATTAGGGAGAAGGGGGCTGTCTAAACTTTCTTCCCATCACTAGTGCCTAGCTGAGAGTAGGACTCCACTCTTCATGTAGAATCAAGCCCTTTCTTCTCTCTGAAATCTTTCCCTTCCTCATTAGAGAAGCTTGGCAAATATAATGCCCTCAAGAATTGTTCCATATCTTTTTTTAATCGATTTGTTTCAGTCATGGTCAGCTATCTCACTGGGAATAAAATTCTTTAAAAGAACCATTAACATCATCATTATCTGAAACACACAATCCCTCTATATTATAAACTTCCCAAAAACATTTTGTAGCTTTCTTATATTTTCCCTAACCAGACCATTAGCTTGACTGATTTATCTCCTTTTCTGCACACCTAATTCTGTTGAGTACATACAGTTTCTCTGCCTGTCAAGCAGTAGCCAATTTATGCTTACATTTGGTTTCATTAACTTCTGTAATACCTCTAATAAGTGGAATACCTTCAAACAGTTTCTTCAATCACTTTCAAGATCTATTTCTACTGAGTCTTTCTATGAAATTAATGTTTCGCATAGGTAAAAAGGTTCCACAATTTTAACAGGTGAATGATTTTTTGTTAAAGGGAGAGAGTACCAAAGAAAATTGACAACCGTGACTGTTCAGTATTGTGTCACATGCCAGAGCACAAAAGCAGCTACCGTTTTCAATCTGATTAAAACCTGAAGAGCTAAAGAATTATTATAGCTTTTTTATTGTATTGCTTTTGTGAGGCAAAGTGAAACATAATTTTAAAAATACACAAGAAAAAAGACTGTTTATTAATTTAATAAGTGAACAGCAAGATTTAAAACTAGCAGAGGTCTTGATTATTTATCCAGAAAGGATTCCAGCAATTTTAAAAATAATTCATAAGGCCATAAAGGGACACTTGAGCTGGTGTCATATTACTAACATCTTGACTACATTTGTTTGTGTTGGCTGAAGTGTCTGGTGAGGTGTTTGTTTATGAATTGGATGGTTGATGCACATGTGTTGAATGAGGCTGAATGAAGACTGTGCTTTCCAAAAACTAATGTGAGTTGGTTGCTAACTAATTCATTTAACATAATTTCAATGATTCCCTAGATTTTTATTGTTGGATTGGTGGTTATTATTTTTAAGCAACCTTAATTAATATACAACTTAATATTTTTGTGTGGGAATTTCCTTGTTTTGTGGAAGTACTATATTCCATATGGTATATTTGGATGAAGATGTCTATTTTTTGTTTTTGTTTTTAACTCTTTATTACATATATTACAAGAATATACATGTACATAATTATTTCCTTTATTTTTCATATCTAACCTATGCAAGAGTGACATGGTAAGTACCTAATAATATCAAATCGATTCAAAATCACATGGTAGAGGTAAGATGCTGAGACCTGCTCCATTGTAAGGCTTACTCCAATTAGGTTGATTCATGGAGTCCTTTGTGGTACTCCAGGGCTCATCCATGCCATCTGGATTGGTTTTTTTAGTCATTGTTCTCAATGGTAGCAGAACACTTATATGCATAGCACCCTATCTGTGACCCCAATAGAGCAAAACTTCTTTTGAAATCAATATAAGTTTTGTTTAATTAAGGACTATATAATTTACATATTAGAATTGTGGATAGTAGAAGAAGTAACAATATAAAGATTCTGGTAATAATGAATGACGATGGAAGAATGCTTCATTTTTAGCAAACCAGTAGTTGAAAAAATATGTACTCCATCCACCTATCACCATCCTTAAGAAACAATTAGTTTCTCTGTTTGCAGTTTTAAGGGGAGCTTGTGGCCAGAGGTAACCATGAAATAATCACCCAAGATCCACAGGTTAATTAGCACTCCTTTGTGTAAAGAAATAGGTTGCTAACGTATTATCTAAAGTAAATGTGGGACAAGACAAGTTGATGAACAGCAGTATTTTTAAACTATGTTACTTTCCTGCTGCATTTTGTATAACTCATCAAGTAGTCAGTATACCAACATGAATTAAATATCACTATGAAAGTCTTAACTAAAATATGAGCATCTGAAGAGGAATACAATTACTTGGAGTTTATTACAAGAATAACTTTAACAAAAACACTGGTGTGTCTTTAATGAATAAAAAAGGTAGTGAAGTTTGTGCATATAATTTCTGATATGTCTGTTTAAACAGTGCCTTCTTAAAACTTGAAAGGCTATGAGGTTATTTCCAAAGATACAGGAGTCTGATCCAAAGCCATTGAAGTCAATGGTAGTTTTTTAGATCATCAATTCTGATTAACTAGAATTACATAAGACTATTGTAGACTAAGACCTACACAGTTAGATTGACGTAAGCTGTCTTGCATTGACCTAGTTGTGCATCCAGGTACATTTAAATCTGCCTTCCATTGATGTACTCTCTCCATTACACCAACATAGTAACACCACCTCCCCAAGCAGGATTAAGCCATGTCAAAGTACTGAGGTCGATACAGCACTGCATACTTATGTCAACCCTAACAGTCCTCCAGTAGCTGTCCTGCAATGCCTGACTCTGACCACTCTGGCAGTGCTTAATTTGTGCCAGAGCTTGCCAGAGCTGAACTCTGGCACCTCTAGGCTTGGCAGTTCATAGCCCCAGCACTCTGGGCTATCCACATCTGTTATTAAAGTAAAAATTTTCTTGAGCCCTGTCACCTAATTGCTTGAGCCCTGGCACGTCTTTCGTTACAAATTAAGCACTGTGCTCTGGTCACAATTGTGAATTACTATGCCCAGGGGTCACAGATACCAGTAGCCTCCTCCTCCCCCCCCCCACCCTTTAAAACCTTGAACATTTTAAAAATGTCTTTTTCCTAATTGTCCTTCTTGGTGAGCACACCTAGCAGATCTCTTTTGTTGTGTACCCAGTTGACCATGCCAGCTACATGCTCCGGATGTGCTCCGATGTAAAGTAGACAGGAGATATTGGATCTCCTTGGCCTGTGGGAAGAAGAGGCTGTGCAGGTCATAGAAATGTGGACATCTGTGAGCAGATTGCACGGGGGATGCAAGAGAAGGGATATGACAGGGATCAGCAACCGTGCTGCATGAGAGTGAAGGAACTGCATCAGGCGTATTAGAAGGCCAGGGAGGACAACAATTGATCTGGTGCTAAGCCACAGACCTGCCGCTTTTAGAAAGACTGGTATGCCAAAGTTGGCAGGGAATCTATCTCACCCCACACAACACTGTGGATACCTCTGAGCAGCCCGAGTCACAGGCCTCTGTCAACAGCAAGGATGAGAAGGAGGTGGAGGAAGAGAAGGAAGAGGATGAGGGACATGTGACGGGGGATGGAGTACAGCTATGCTGTGAGCCAGGACCTATTTAAGACTCCACTGCAGTCTAGTCAGTCCCAGCTGTCGAGCACGGGTGAGCCTGATGCAGGAAAAGGATCCTTAGGTAAGTGCGTAAATTCATTTCCCTTTACAGTAATGGCATCCCCAATTTGGCAGGACACAGCTATCAACTTTTCTTTAATTAACTCTGACTAGAAGAGGTAGTGGTACAACTGAGAGAGGTAGCAGCACTGTTATCCTCTTTTCATTCCCCTGTAGAGCTAGGCAGGAGGTGCCGGGGAGGAGCATGCACAACAGTTTGTTTATGGACACAGAGATGTTCTTTGAATCCTCCATGAATCCTTTCATGGAAGTACTCTGCAATCCTCTCCCAAAGGTTTCTAGGGAGGGATGCCTTATTTCTTCTTCCACGGTAAGACACTTTCTCATGGCAGCCAGCAATAACACCTGCAGGCACCATCGCAGTCCACAGGCTGGTAGCATGTGTCCCAGGCAGCTTTTGGGACACCAGCAGCAGCTGGGCTCATTCTGCCTTTGTTATGCTCAGGAATGAGATATCAGCTAAAATCACCAACACCTGTGGAAAATGGTGCCAGTACTCAGTCAATTGCCCTATAATCATAGTTTCGTGCAACTGAGCAATTCTCTCACCCCTGGTGGGCCATCCTCACCATGGCCGGTGCTGTGAGTGGAGCTGTACATACACACTCTGAAGCAGAAGTGTCAATAAATGTGTCTTGTTTAAAGCAATAGGGAGGGAGGTCTGAATCTTAACTTTCACTTTCCGTATTGACTATACTGTGTATCTGCAACTGCTGACATGGAGGCCTTAAGAAATTTTCCCTTCACACCTGCAGACCATCTGACCCAGATAAACAGGAGAAAGAAGAGGACTTGGGAGGACATGTTCAGCGAGATCCTGCAAGGTAGTGCTACCATTAGCCCATGAGCATAGAGCCTTGCGGGCGAACATTGCAGACAGCCTGGAGAAGGAAAGAGCAGACAGGATCAAAGCCCAAGAGTTTCAGCAAGAAAAGGAGAGGTAGAAGAATCAGGACATAATGGGGCTACTCTGGCTGCAAACTTATGATGCAGGCTCTTGTGCACCTACTGGTTCCATAATCCCAGGCTTGCCTCCCTTTGTAGTCCATAGAAAACTCCAGTATAATACCTTCCTACACCCCCATCCTAACAATGCATGTGGCATCGGGGCCACAACCCTATCCCTACCACTCCACCATGGGGGATAGTAAGGACAACTACAACTTCACACACCTGCGAAACTCATGGTTGATATATCGGTAGTTAAAATGGACATGAATGTTCCTTCCCCTTCTTTAAACTCTTTTCCATACATTTATTATGGTTTTAATGTTTTGGTTTTTACTTGCAGAGAATTTTTGCAGTGTTTTCGTTACCCAAAAAAGCTCTATGTTTGACGAATAATTCATTTTTATTAGATTCCCAACATATGCTGCAGAATGCCTGGCAGTAGTGAAAGCACCCACTTACTTATTGCACACTGTGACACAACTCATAGGATCAGTGACAAAGTATAATAATTATAAATGTACAGCAAGCATCATAAAATTAGTAGGTACAGTGTCAGTGTTATATGCGTAGATGTGCACCAACCACCACACAATTCCTAACAGGCCCCCACCCTGCAAGGACAGCTGGCGCACAGTAAACCACTGCACTATTACTGTGGCTGGCTGTTAAAGTGCTCTTTCAAAGCCTCCCTGAGCCATATAAATCTGCATTGAGCTCTTTTTACAGCCTTGTGCCTGGCTATTAAAACTCAGCAGGGAGTCGTGCCAACTCAGCCCTCCACCCCAGAGACAACTTTCCCCCTTCGCGTCACAGATATTATGCAGGACATAGCAGGCAGTTATAACCATTGGGATATTTTTCTCACTGATCCAGTCTTGTGAGTAAACAAGGCCAGTGTCCCTTCTATCTACCGAAACCACATTCTACTGTCATTCTTCACCTGCTGAGCCAGTAGCTGAATCTTTTCTTGGTGCTGTCGAGGTGGCCAGTATATGGCTTCATGAGCTAGGGGCTTAAGAGTATGCTGAGTCCCCAAGGTTCACTGTGGCCATTTCAACATCCCCAATGGCAATCCACCAGTCAGGAAAGAATGTTCCTGTACACAGCTTTCTGAACAGTCCTATGTTCTTGAAGATGCAAGTGTCATGCTCCTTGCCTCACCAGCCAACATTGATGTTGGTGAAGCATCCCTGGTAACCCACCAATACTTTCATAACCATAAATAAGTCACCCTTTCTGTTCATGTACTGTGTGGCAAGTTGGTCTGGGTGCCAAAATAATGATATGTGTACTGTCTATTGCTCTACCGCAGTTTGGGAACCCTATTGCTGTAAATCCATCCATTACGTCCTGCACATTGCAGAGTCACAGCCCCCCATAGCGGGAGACAATTAATGTCCCTGAACACTTGCATGACAATGGCCCCCAAGGGGATTTTCCAATTTCAAAATGATTTCCTATTGACTGGTAGCAATCCGGCATTGCAAGTTTCCACAGTGCACTCTCCACTCTCTTATCGACTGTCAGTGCAGCTCTCATTCTGGAGTCTCTGTGCTGGGAGGCCTCAGCACACAGATCTAAGAACATGGACTTTTGCATCCAAAAGTTCTGCAGCTACTGTTCGTCATCCCAAGCCTGCATTACAATGCAACCCAACCAGTCAATGCTCATTTCTCAGGCCCAGAAGTGATGCTTCACCATTTGCAGCCACTCCGTGAACACCACCAACAATCTTGAATTGTTTTTGCTATGTCTCACAGCAATCTATTCTTCAGGAGACTGTCATGTTCCCTCTGACTCTTCCTGTGGCTCTGCAAATACTGGAGGATCATGTGTCCTGTGCTTGTAATGCTCATGACCATAGTGCAAATCTGTGAAGGCTCCACACTTTTGTCAGAGATGGTGGACAGCAGCAAGTTTCATATGGGTTCATGGGCTCTTCAAAATAGGCCCAA
Organism: Dermochelys coriacea; assembly: GCF_009764565.3. Classification (NCBI taxonomy): domain Eukaryota; kingdom Metazoa; phylum Chordata; order Testudines; family Dermochelyidae; genus Dermochelys; species Dermochelys coriacea. The sequence goes on from NC_050068.2 coordinate 106,430,117, forward strand.
AAATTATGGGATAGAGATGTCATTATGGGATGGAGAAAGACACATGATGGGAACTTGACCCCTTGTTCCCAGTCACCCTTGCATGATTTGTTTCTGCCACATCACGCATTGCCAGAATTTCCCCAAAGACAGTGCGCTGGATAGTGGCAAGTTGCGCACTGGGATACCTATCCATGGTGCACCGCTCTGTGCATTAAAACAAGCAATCCTGGCGAGTACACACAGCACTGACACATGGAGCCAAGTATGCACATGCACAAGCAATATACTAACTGCGGAAGCTTTATGCTGAAATGACTGGTGTAGACCAAAGTTTGTAGTGTAGACATGCCCTTAACCTATGTTTACACTGCACTATGGGAGTGAGAAATGCCATGTGTACCAAAATGCTGCACTGTAACTCTCACATGTAGACACTACTAGAATCTTCAAACAGGACTACATTGAGGCGAACTGACGTACCTTTTGTTTATGTTAACAACATCTATGTGGGGCAATTACAGTGCTGCAGTTCACATCCCTGTAGACCGAAATGTGGGGTGATGTACACAAGCCTAACTCAGGGTCCACTGAACTCCAAAGATATGGGTGAGTACTAAATTGTGGACTGTCCCAAATATCAAAGCTATTGGTGGCCCAACCTGTTTTTACCTTAATTGTATATACCGCTGAAACTGAAAACTGATTACCTTTTCACAGTAATGTGGGAATTGTCATAGGGGATAACACCCCACTTGATCATTCAAGGATAACATTTTCAAAATACCTTAGTGACTTAGAAGCCTAAGTCCCATTTGCAAATGTCACTTGGGGTTAAATGCACAAGGAAACATAGACATGGTGCTTTCTGTATCCTGATGGTTAGTGAGCTTACCTGCAAAGTGGAAGACACAGGAGTCAATCCCCCACTCCACTATCTTTTGAAATTATTTATCCAGAGTGAAACAGCTTCAACAGGAGAGACTGAGGGAGCCTGATATCAAACTATCCGATAGCCTGATGGTTACGGCGCTCACATGAAAGGTAGCAAATACTTCTTTAAATCCCTTTATGCTTCAAGTGGAGGGGGACTTGAACCAGGAGTCTCTCACATACCAGGTGTATACCCCAACCACTGGGATAAAAGTTACACAGGAGAGCCTCCTTGCCCCTTGGCAGTTTTGTATAAGCTCACCTTTAGGGCCCTGATCAGGTAAGAGGGATCTGAGTATGAATACCAGATTAGGCCCTACAGGTGAGTTAGGCATGCTCTGGGGCTTAGGTGTCCATATGCCTGGCATGGGGCTGCAGTGCACATGCTCAGAGGCAGAAACCTAGGCAGCTAGGGAACTTTTACTACAAAAATATAGGCACCAAATGAGTTTTGGCACATACAAGTTTAGGTTTCAGCTGAGCAGGGGTTTATGAATCCCAGTGGTGCCTGCTGGTGGGATTTAGGTGCCTAACATGGCAGTCTTTTTGTGAATCCTGCCATTAGGAGCCTACACAGCCTTGTAATTCAGAGTACAGTGGTGTAAATTGCAGTGTGCACTAGCGTATTGTACTGTAACTCCTGCATGTGGACACTGCAGGAATGAACTAAAAGGTACCTAGTTCATGTTCATGCTAACTTAGTCCTGATTAAAGAACTCTATATTAACTCACACTAGGTACCTTTTAGTTCATGCCTTCAGTGCATACAGGGGTGTTAAAGTACAGCATACTAGTGTGCACTGCAATTCATACCCCCTAGTAGACATAATCAATGTCACATTTGAAAATAGGACTTAGGCATTTTAAAATATTCTCCACTTAGTCTAATACCCGTTCTCTAACTGGGACTAGCAATGGCATTAGATTTTCAAGTTCTTCATCAAAAATGAACTTTAGAATTTAGGAGTTCCCTTTACACCATTTCACAAATTCTCTTCCCCCCCCACATCCAAACTAAATTAACTTTATTATTCTTTAGAAGTTTATTATATTCACTAAACAGCCCCCATTCTTCCCTTCCACATATCATCCACTTGTAAGAAGTTTTTAAACCATAGTTGTCCAAGACAGAAAAAAGAGAATGTGATCGAGCTGGTCAAAAATGGGATACAGTTTTCTCAAGAATTTGTATTAACACGTTTATTTTATCTTTGGGTCAAACTTCTGAATTTTTGTGAAGATTTTTACACTTTCCCCAGTTTTATCAAAATTTCAATTAAGAACGTCATCAAAACTGTGGATATCTAAACATTTTTACTATCCCAAGAATGAAAGCTTTGAAAGAGTTGCTGCTCTACTCAGAAAAGTGAGCCAAAAACTAAATAGCATTGTGGGGACATCATGTTTAATAATCTCTCAATAATTTTCATGTCAGAAGTGCTTGGTTTCAATGAGACTATGTGAGAAGTAATGTACTTACTCAAGATGAGTAACATCAGGCCCACCTACCATTAAACTATGTCTTTTCTAACTGCCAGCTGTGCAAAACTAATTCTGGGATCAGAATGTCAAGCTGGATTCTTTCCTTCATACACATCATCACCAATAATAATGGATTGCAGGGCAAAATAGGTTTGTGAGCCTGCAAAGATGTATGTACATGCTTTAATGGGACTACTTTCAGTATGTGAAGTTAAGCATATCTTTGTAGGATCAGCACCTCAGTCCTCAGTGACCTCTTTGCCATATGATTGCCTTCAGCAGTAAATTCTCTTTCCCTCACACAAATATTCAGGGAATAACTCTCAATGTCTTCATGTCAAGTGGAATTCTTCATTGTAAGAAGGGGCTGTTAGCTTTATTTGCAGAGGTTCTTGGCCCTGAGAGATGTTTTTAAAGGTGCCTAACTGTCATTTGTACCTAATTCTCAATGACAGTTAATGGGAGCTTGTGGTGGGGCGGTGCCCCATTCCCAGGCAAGATTGGGCTACAACAGGCCAGAGTGGCTGCATGGAATGGCAGCCAATCAGAGAGGACTGTGGGAGAGCCAATCAGTGCCGAGCAGAGGACAACCAATCAGGGCTGGGCTCAGCCCTATAAAAAAGCTACCCAGGAGAGGAGTGTCTCTCCCAGACCTTCAGAGGCGAAAGTCTGTCTCCTGAGCTAAGGAGACCAGCACCTCGGACAGCGCAGTGTTGGGCAGGCTTGGGAGAGCAGAGGAGAGCTCCAGCCTGATACCTGCCCTAGGCTGCAGGCCCTAAGGAAATGGCTTAGAGCAATGGTTCTCAACTCTGGTCCACTGCTTGTTCAGGGAAAGCCCCTGGTGGGCCGGGCTGGTTTGTTTACCTGCTGCGTCCGCAGGTTCGGCCAGTTGCGGCTCCCACTTGCTGTGGTTTGCCGCTCCAGGTCAATGGGGACTGCAGAAAGTGGTGTGGGCTGAGGGATGTGCTGGTCGCCCTTCCTGCAGCCCCCATTGGCCTGAAGTTGTGAACTGCGGCCAGTGGGAGCCGCGATTGGCTGAACCTGCGGATGCAGCAGGTAAACAAACTGGCCCGGTGCGCCAGGGGTTTTCTCTGAACAAGTGGTAGACCAGAGTTGAGAACTACTGGCCTACAGCATGCATGGAGTCAGAGGGGAAGTGACCCAGGGAGGACAGACAGATGAGGGGAGTGAAGGAGGGCATAGAGGCTGCTGTCCCTGGGTTGGGATCCAGAGCAATGGGTGGGCCTAGGTCCCCCCCTTCCTCCTTGTACCTGGCCATGGAAGAGTGGCCATGATAGACTGCAGCCAGCCCTTGAGCAGAGGGGCTAGACCTTTGGGGGTTGTGGTTGGCCACTGTGGCAGGAGCGAACTGGAAAGACTGCTGTTAACCCCCCCGGAAGGGGACGAGTGTGGACTGGGGGGCACTGCTGGATGGCAGTGTCCTGAAGAGGACGCAGCTGAGCGGGGAGCAAGGCAAGTCCAGATGCCAGAAAGGCGAGAGACGGACAGGACACCACCAGCAGAGGGCGCTTCGCACTGGACAGAGCTAATTCCCTGATGTACCAGCGGGAGGCGCAAGGGTGGTGAATCCCAGACCCTGTCACAGAACTATGTGTTTCTCATTTGTACCTTTGACAAATCTTTCCTCGTGTAACAATTTCATGTACAGTGATGGACATAACATAGGTATTTAATAAGTACAGCAAAATTAATAATGGACTAACAACAATTTACACCATAAAATTAATAACATTAATGGTAATACAAATAATTCTTCCTCAGTTCTTATTAAAATTTGTAAAGATGCTTTGAAAAGAGAGAATTGTTTTCCATCCTTAGGGGGAATCCAAAATGTAGTTTCAAATTCCAATGGAAATTAACTAATTTCCTTCATTCTTACATTCTTCTAGGCTTGATATTTTTATCAAGACACCTCTTCTCTTCAGGCTTTAGGTTTCCATTTTCATCTTCAGCCAGAAAATCTTTCACCCTGAACTTACAAGTCACTAGCTTCTAGTCAGCTGTTGTGATAAGCTTGCTGCCCCTTTGTGAGGAAAGTCCATACCTGAGGAACTGAGGCTTTCTTACCTTTTAGTGGTGGTTACAATCCAAGTAGTCTTCATACTTACTCCTCAAGTAGCTGTGTTAGAAAGTCTAACAGCAAGACCTCACACAGAAGTCTGACAACTTATGGTTCTCTTTTAGAACAGCTTTAGCCACATTATTTCTGTCACTTGCATCTTTAATACAACACAAACAACTTATGTGAGCTGTCAAATCTTGCCATTCCAATAATTCCTAAATATTTCACAACATGGAATGTAAACACACTTATTAATTCTCTAACATCTGTTTCCCATGGTCACACACCTCTCAACTGCCTGCTAGCTAAAGTGGCATCATATTTAGCACTAGCTCTGCAGTCAGATGTGTCAAGCTTTCGTATATCTATTTACAGGAATTTTAGCTGATTCATCTCCCCTGAGGCTTTCACATTACTCAAAGGAAAAACTCCTCAAAAGTCCTCACTCTTAATAGAACACAGAATCTCCTTTCACAGCACACAGAGCTATGTCTCACTTTGCGCTTTGCCATATTGGGCTAAAGGCCCAGTACTGCAGCCTTTACTCCTGAGGACAGTTCAGTGAAACTGCTTCTGTGAATAAGGGCTGCAGGATCATGCCTAAAAACAGCACTCAACACAAGGAATTTTGTTCTTGTGTATCGTGAGTAGGCTTTATATTTTATACAGGTTGCAGTTTCTAGTGTGGACCTACAGGGTTAGGCATCAGCCAAGGGTTGTGGATTTCATTGAAACTCAAAACTGGGGCAGAGGAGCCTAATTGGGGGGTTTAGGTGCCCACACACCTTTGTGAATCTGGGCTAAATTAACACAATAGTCATTTTTGTTTTATCTGAAGAGAACCACTTCTTCTCTTTTACAATTTTTTTTCAAGAAACAGGAGGTGACCAACCACAATGGGGTTTGATAGCAAGGTATGTGCTGGAAACGACAGTCAGCTGCCAGAGAGGATTTCCATGCTTGGTAAAATATGCAGTTTGAAAGAATGTGTGATATCAAATACTTCTATATCATGATCAGATAATTTTAACAAGTATTTTTAGAGTTAAAGTTGCAGCTAACTTTCCATTTTGAGCCTGATTCTTTATGCTTGAACTTTTTGCATGTGTTATCCTTTTTCCGGGGAGAGATTTTATAGAATTTTGTATCAAACAAGCACTTTCTTTCTTTTATGTGAAACTTAAAAAAAAAGTGTTATTCACTTCACGAAAATTCTTCTAACACTTGTTTGTCATGTCATACAGCTAATGAGACAAGCTCTGCCAGTGTAAATTGGTGTAGCTCAGATAATTTGGCACAATATTTCCAGATAATTAATAAATGAGCTGGGGTAAAATTTTCAAAAGTGCTCAAGAGCCAGATTAATAACGTTACTATGTTGTATAAAGATGAAGAGAGGTGCCTAATGGAATTTACTACACCACACCACTCAAAAGGAGTTAGGTGTCTATCTCTGCTCTGGATTCACAGCTGTGACGCCTCTGCTGGCAGTAAGTTTCCTTAGGCAGGCCAGTCAGTTTTTTGTTTGTTTGTTTTTTAAAGGAGGAGGAGGTGGAGGGGGTGCTGCTGCTGCTGCTCCACCATCACCACACCCATCCACCCAATAGCCCTGTTGTTAGGACACTCACAAAAGACACGGGAGACCTGTGCTTAGACTCTCCTTCTGCCTGACAGTAAATTAATCAAAACATGCATTTCAGGGGCACTGAAACTAGTCACAAAGTTGGGTTGAATTTGGCTAATGGTTTTAGCCAAAAAGTAATAATTAAAAATGGAAATTGTTCATTTTGATCATTTCAAAATGAAGCATTCTGACTCTTCAAAATACTTCCTCCTCAAGAAAAAACATAAGCAAAAATCCAAAACAATTGTTTCGGTTTGGATTTTTTTCCCTTTTTGTTTCAGGTGGTTTTTCATCTGAAGCTTTGTTTGTGGGGGAGGCAGTTTCATTTTAGTTAGAAAACTGAAAAAAATACCAATTTTGGTTAACATTGAAATGAACATTTTTTGTTTACTTTTATGTTCAGCCACTGAAGCAAGAAATCAGTTATTAACTCAACTCTACTACTAAGTGATTTAGGGGCTTTTGAAAATGTTACCCTCAGTATTGATCCTTGTGGTACTCCATCATTAACCTCTACTATTTCCTTCCTACTTTACCCATTTTAATCAACTTGGCTGCTCACCTTGCGGGCTATATAGTTTTCTTAAATAGCCTATCATGAGAAACTTCAACAGAAGCCATATGAAAAGATGTACAGATCTTTCTGAACTTCTGACTCTGTGCTGAATCAATGTCCCAGCATGGTACTAGAGGATAATGTGTTACTGGAGGTGTCATTTTTTAAATCTAACATAAAACTGATGGACTGACCATTTGTAAAGCCTTATGACAATTTCCAGAAGATTTGTTTTATTAATTCTAATGTCCTAACCAAAATACCACCAGAGGTGATTATATTCTGTCTACCAACTGCACATTCCTCCTGAAGTTTCAATTGGATATAATATTGTTTTCCATTTTTACCATGCTGTGTAGCATTTTTTGTGTTCAGTAAAACAACTGCCATGTTTAACCCAAGGGTGACTGTATTTTAGTGGTAAGCGAAATGATCCAGTCTGTAGCCTGATTATCAATTTGTTAAGTATGTAAACTGCTTTCAGGTCCTTCACAAGGAGAGATGAACTCCTGTCCTTATCTCTTGTATAAGAGGTGTTCAAACATGCAGATGGGATCAATTAATGCAGATGGGCAAACTCTGGATCTGATCTTTGGTATGGGTTTGGAAGTAGGGCTATAATAATCGTATCTTTGCTGTAATAAGATCAGTACTTAGGCTGAGATAAAGACCTAACGATGCTCCCATCTGGGTGGTCCACCCACAGAGGGTCAATGGACTCTGCTGAATTCTCACTGAGACATAAGGCTGAACAGTGTTGATATTTCCCCCCAGACCTCACCATCTCCACTTAGCCCTAGAATATCACTTTGGAATACAAATTTCTTGTATGAAATGAAGTCTCAGGGAAGGAAAGCACACTGATAACAGACAACATGCTTCTGATAAGTTAAGGCAACAGAGTAAAAATCCATTGGGTGATACCCACACAGGTTTGAATCCTGCCAGCTACTGGTCTTCCCCTTTTCAAGCTTGCCTTTTGCTGGTCTTGAGCTTTTCAAAAGTAGTGGACGGGCCTCCAGACATCAGAGGGCTTCTCAATGGCCCTTTGCTGCTCCTGCAGCTCATTGCAGGGCTGCCTGCTTTCCATCTGGCACTTGTGACTTGCTGGGCTTCCTGAAGTAGAAGAGGGTGGTGATCGCGATTTCTTCTTCCTCCAAGCCCTACCTTCCATAGGGCCTGACATTTCTTCCTCCTCCTAGTCCTACCTTCCTTGATGACTCAAGAGAGCCACACAGCCCACCTTGTCTGCAACCTATGGGGATCGGAGACCAAGAAAAGAAGAGTCTGCAGAGAGAGCACAGCCTTGCCTGCAGGAGTCTCTGAGGGCCTGACACAGGCTACTACTTTCCTAGGTGACGTCTGATGCCTGACAAGCCATACCAGGAACAAGGGCTTAGCAATGGTTTTGTCTTCTTAAGGGAATCACAGTAAACGAAAGGGAAAGGCTCAGATAAGAATACCCCAAGGTGGGACTCAAACTCACAAACTCTGGATTAAAAGACTAATGTTTTAGCCATTAGGCTGCTAGGTCTGAACCAAAACAGCTTCTCTCATTGGTGAAAGAGCTAAGATGGCACATGGCCTGAAGCATCACCAATGATAGCTTCACTCAGATGGGAAGGGAAGAAGCAAGCCTTTCTGGTCTTGACTAAAAACATCTGTGGAACACTGCTACCTTCACCTTCAGTTGTCTGACAACATGCTTTGAGTCCTGTGACAATGTGTACAACCCTGCACCAGGCAAGACATGGTAGGAGTTAAGGAGCAGGTTTGGGCTCAGGCAGCCCCACCTTGCTGTGCCTGTGAGGCAAGACAATCTTGGAGAAGGAGCCTTGAAAAGAAGAAGCCCAGTTTAGAATAGCCAGAACATTGGAAAATGCCTTTAAAATGAGGCAGTGGATATAAAGATCACATTGAGTAAACAGGAATTCAAAAGTTTGCTTAAAAGAGAATTTAAGAAGGAATAGCAAGAACGATGGACCAAAGAGAAAAAAGGATAAGGGATCAACAAAATATGTCCTAAACTTCAGGACATTGTTATACTTCATAGTTTTGATATAAGAAGCAAAGTATCTATATTTAGGCTATGTCTACACTATGAAATTAGATCGATTTGATAGAAGTCGATTTTTAGGAAGTGATTTTATACAGTTGATTATGGGTGTCCCCACTAAGCACATTAAGTCGGCAGAGTGCATCCACGGTACCGTGGCTCGCATCTACTTTCGGAGAGGTGCATTGTGGGTAACTATCCCACAGTTCCCGCAGTCTCTGCTGCCCATTGGAATTCTGGGTTGAGCTCCAAATGCCTGATGGGGCAAAAACATTGTTGCGGGTGGTTCTGGGTACATGTTGTCAGTCGCCCCTCCCACCATCCATGAAAGCAATGGCAGACAATCATTTTGCGCCCCTCAGCTAAGCTCTGGAGTGGGGGGGAGCAATTTGCAACCTGTTTGTGCCCCGACCCTGCAGGGTCCACAGCAGCCCCCAGGCACTGGCTTAGCACCCTCTTCACCTGCACCCCCTGCCCTGGGTCCTGCCCCCAAGAAACACGGGGCTGCTCCATCCCCTAGGCAACTTCTACTGCTGAGCCACCTCTCTGGCCGGGTTCGCTGAAGCCCCTGCAGTCAGGTTCCCTGGGCCCTGGTGCACAATGCATCCTTAGGGCTTAACCCCTTCCTGCCCATGTTGTAGCTGGGAGACAGGAGGTGGCTGGGTTTATGTTGGTGGCCAACAGCAGCCTGGAGGTGTTTGCTGCCTTTCCTGTCAACACTGGGCAGGCAGGATGGGACAAACTGCTTCCAGCCACAGAGAGAGCTGTGGGGAGGGGCAGAGGAAGAGATGAGCTCTGCAAAGACATGGGGCAGGTCATCCCTCCCCTCATTCCCCTATGACTGGAAGCAGCTCCCATCCCTTCCCTCCTACAGAGTGCTAAAAGGCTGCTGCTGGCCACAATCTGGGAAGGCGGGGGCATATGACCCTGTGTGCCCCACCCCCACGTGTTGCTTCAGGAAGCGTTCCGGGGGTCCAACCTTGCATGGAAGGTGGAGAGTGCCGGGCAGGAAGGTTCGGGTCAGTCGGTCATCCCCCACTGAGAGGGGTATGGCAGTGTGTGTGTTTCACCTCTTTGTGTGTGTGTCACCCCTCTCTGTGTGAGCCCTAAAGCCTTAAAGATAATCCAGCTACACAGTATTTCTTTTTAATGGGCTCAGTCATCTTGATGTTAATTTGAATGTTTGTACTGTATAGTTCTCATTGATTGCCATTGAACTTGCTTGAATATGAGAATTTTTACCATGTGTCCCGTATTCAGCATAGGGGAATATAGTCACCCTTGTAAGAGGACATCCTCAAGGGACCATTATTTTCTCTCAACATGCCCACAAAATATTGAAGCCAATGGGCCTTAAGTACATGCTTAAAGTTAATCACATGCTTAGGTGTTTTGATGAATAGGGATGAAATTACTCATGTGTTTAAATTTAGCTCAGTGCTTTGCTGAACTGGGGGCAATATACTCAGCATCTTTCAGGATTGATTTTACATATTCTATGGGCTGTACAAACTTTGACATATTTCATACATACTGGGCCAAATTCAGCACTGATTTACTCTCTGCAACCTCACAGAAATCAATGGGCTTGTTAGATGCCTAAACTGGTTAAGAGGCTAAAATACAACCCTAGGTCTATTAGGCTCATTTGTCATGGAAGCTGCAGTAACACATCATTGTCTTCTCTCACACACCAACCACTACTTACTCTTCCTTATGACACTGTGAATATTTGAAATATAAATACCCTTGTCACTGTTTTATTTGATTATTTTTAATTGTTTATGCCCCCATAGTTGTGAACAGTTACAGACAAAAGCAACAGGGCAGGTCATCAATTTCTGGATACAGTGAATCATTCTGTTTACAGTATAAGTAGAAATGCCTAGAAGACATGTAGTTTGACTTAAACATTTGCTGTGCCCTATTGCGTGTGAAACATTATTAGTCATCTTTTTATTTAGGAAACATTACTGGAGCACACTATTGTTCAGGATACAGCAGTGACATCTGAAACACCTATTTCAATATTAACCTCTTCCCAACTGTTGGAAATTCCAAAGAATTTCTGTTCAAATCCATAGATTGCTAGGAAGAGCTCTCCCAGATATTGTACATCTAGTTGCACCAGAGGACCATGATCCCTGTGTGTACTCAATATTTCATTCTGCAGTAAGGAGGTTAATCCTATACAAAGTCTTTTTTATGATAAAGTGGATATGCACTAACTATTTTCTTGGCATAATTATCTAACAAATTCAAAGCTTGACATTTATATACAGCCTTACAGCAGAGGATCTCAAGGCACTTTACAGATGCTAATTATGCTTCACAATTTAACCCTATGACAAGTGGGAACAATATTTACTAACAAGAACTCAGTCACTACCAACAGTTATCACATTGTGTACCTGAGATATTGCAGAAATAATCTTCTTTTCTTGATTGATGTGGTGTGGGAACAGTTTGCAAAGTTGGCTATTGTAATGAGGACCATGATATGTAAAGCACTGTGACCTGTACCACAGGGACCTGGGAGTTAGAAGTCCTGGCTCTGTACCACCAGTGTAAGCAGGCATAGCATCCTTGACTTTAATAATACTTAAGTTACACAATAAAGGCCAGATCATGGCCAGCCTGAGGAGCCCACACAGGAAAGTAAGAGGGTTTATTCCCTGAGCCTATCACTCTTAAGGCGGTGCAGTGCAGCAGAAAAGTAAACTCAGTAAAAGTAAACCAAAGAGCCTCTACTCTCCCTCCTGTGCAGCTTAACAGGTCTGTGAGGTCAGATTGTGTGGGATCAGAGACTGTGTGGGGTGGAGTTTTATCTCCATACAACCCACAATGCAATATGCTGAACAAGCTGGGGATGTACACTGCATTGGGTAGAGAGCTGACACAGGGTATGTGTCCCCCTTGATCAGATGGGAGAGAAACGGGAGGCAGTCTGTGTCTCTCTGAATCATAATCTGACACTCCATCTGCTCCAGGGGCAACACCACAACATACTGCCCCATACTCAGGGCTTGTGGCAAAGCCACAATTCAGCCCCATGTTGATTTGGCTATTCAGCTGTGACATGCTATAAATCACACTCATTCATAATTAGCCACTGATTTCTGAGAGCTCAACTTGAGACACCATTAGCCTGATTTTTCTGAGGTACTGAGCTTCCTTTGCTTCCTTTTAATTCAACTGAAATTATGGGTGCTCAGTACATCTGGAACTCTAAGTGTCAAGTGCAGCATTCAGAACTTAAAGTACAGAAAATTAATCACTACTTTGGAAAATATTGGCCTTAATCTTTCTGTCTTTGTTCTGTCATCTGTGAAATGAAATACTAACATACCTGACGGGTACAGGTGGTCAAAGTTTTTTGAACAAACATTTTTTCATCAATTTGCCTTTTCTAAAAAAACCCCAAATCTTATGTGAGAAGTTTTATTTTCTTCCCCTGCCCCCCCCCCACCCAATCATCCCTTTATTATGAAACTCAAGAGAAAACAAAGTATCTTGGTTTTCATTTTTTCCATCCCTTTCTTTTTCCTTTGCCTTGTCCAGTGGCAAAATGGAAAAAGGCAGCAGACTGAAAGGGAGAGAAAAGAGGAAAAACCAGAGCCAAAACACAAAATTTTCTATAAAATTTTTTTTAATAAATTAAAAATTGTTACATTTTAAAACCTGTAGAACATTTTGTAATTTTCAAACATTTTCACAGAACCTCTACCACCTGGCAACTGGAATTAATAGTGGGAATGTTGTAAAGTGAAACTAATTCAGGTCTGTAAAACATTATGAGATCCTCAGCTGGAACTCACTTTATAAAATAAGTGAAAATTATTGTCACTGTGACATGGTGTATAAACTCTGTACTCAAAATGTAGAGGTTAAAGATGGAAGTGGAGCTTAAAATGAAGCCAGGCAGCTCAGAAGGGGGCTGACAAGGCAGGGAGAAGGACCTGCTCTGGGAGCTCCTGAGAGGGGACTCTGGGGCAGTTCCTCTGGGAAAAGAGGAGGCTACTTGCTAGGCCCACACAGACTAAATGAGCAGTTGATACCTTTTCTTCAGTACCTTTTGCTATAAACTGCAAAGTCTGGCATATAGAATTGGGGGAGGGGTAGGAAGTGGTTCAGGGAGGGCAGCTGTAGGGCCCTGTGCTACAGTCCAGTGGAGTGGAAGGGCCTGGGTCCCCTACCAACCCCTCTCTTCATTAAGAAGGAACTGACCCCTTAACCACTAGTGACGCGTCCATCAAGTGCCAACCATCACAATCATAGAATCATAGAATCATAGAATATCAGGGTTGGAAGGGACCCCAGAAGGTCATCTAGTCCAACCCCCTGCTCAAAGCAGGACCAAGTCCCAGTTAAATCATCCCAGCCAGGGCTTTGTCAAGCCTGACCTTAAAAACCTCTAAGGAAGGAGATTCTACCACCTCCCTAGGTAACGCATTCCAGTGTTTCACCACCCTCTTAGTGAAAAAGTTTTTCCTAATATCCAATCTAAACCTCCCCCATTGCAACTTGAGACCATTACTCCTCGTTCTGTCATCTGCTACCATTGAGAACAGTCTAGAGCCATCCTCTTTGAAACTCCCTTTCAGGTAGTTGAAAGCAGCTATCAAATCCCCCCTCATTCTTCTCTTCTGCAGACTAAACAATCCCAGCTCCCTCAGCCTCTCCTCATAAGTCATGTGCTCTAGACCCCTAATCATTTTCGTTGCCCTTCGTTGTACTCTTTCCAATTTATCCACATCCTTCCTGTAGTGTGGGGCCCAAAACTGGACACAGTACTCCAGATGAGGCCTCACCAGTGTCGAATAGAGGGGAACGATCACGTCCCTCGATCTGTTCGCTATGCCCCTACTTATACATCCCAAAATGCCATTGGCCTTCTTGGCAACAAGGGCACACTGCTGACTCATATCCAGCTTCTCGTCCACTGTCACCCCTAGGTCCTTTTCCGCGGAACTGCTGCCGAGCCATTCGGTCCCTAGTCTGTAGCGGTGCATTGGATTCTTCCATCCTAAGTGCAGGACCCTGCACTTATCCTTATTGAACCTCATTAGATTTCTTTTGGCCCAATCCTCCAATTTGTCTAGGTCCTTCTGTATCCTATCCCTCCCCTCCAGCGTATCTACCACTCCTCCCAGTTTAGTATCATCCGCAAATTTGCTGAGAGTGCAATCCACACCATCTTCCAGATCATTATGAAGATATTGAACAAAACGGGCCCCAGGACCGACCCCTGGGGCACTCCACTTGACACCGGCTGCCAACTAGACATGGAGCCATTGATCACTACCCATTGAGCCCGACAATCTAGCCAGCTTTCTACCCACCTTATAGTGCATTCATCCAGCCCATACTTCCTTAACTTGCTGACAAGAATGCAGTGGGAGACCGTGTCAAAAGCTTTGCTAAAGTCAAGAAACAATACATCCACTGCTTTCCCTTCATCCACAGAACCAGTAATCTCATCATAAAAGGCGATTAGATTAGTCAGGCATGACCTTCCCTTGGTGAATCCATGCTGACTGTTCCTGATCACTTTCCTCTCCTCTAAGTGCTTCAGGATTGATTCTTTGAGGACCTGCTCCATGATTTTTCCAGGGACTGAGGTGAGGCTGACCGGCCTGTAGTTCCCAGGATCCTCCTTCTTCCCTTTTTTAAAGATGGGCACTACATTAGCCTTTTTCCAGTCATCCGGGACTTCCCCCGTTCGCCACGAGTTTTCAAAGATAATGGCCAAGGGCTCTGCAATCACAGCCGCCAATTCCTTCAGCACTCTCGGATGCAATTCGTCCGGCCCCATGGACTTGTGCACGTCCAGCTTTTCTAAATAGTCCCTAACCACCTCTATCTCTACAGAGGGCTGGCCATCTCTTCCCCATTTTGTGTTGCCCAGCACAGCAGTCTGGGAGCTGACCTTGTTAGTGAAAACAGAGGCAAAAAAAGCATTGAGTACATTAGCTTTTTCCACATCCTCTGTCACTAGCTTGCCTCCCTCATTCAGTAAGGGGCCCACACTTTCCTTGGCTTTCTTCTTGTTGCCAACATACCTGAAGAAACCCTTCTTGTTACTCTTGACATCTCTTGCTAGCTGCAGCTCCAGGTGCGATTTGGCCCTCCTGATATCTTTCCTACATGCCCGAGCAATATTTTTATACTCTTCCCTGGTCATATGTCCAACCTTCCACTTCTTGTAAGCTTCTTTTTTATGTTTAAGATCCGCTAGGATTTCACCATTAAGCCAAGCTGGTCGCCTGCCATATTTACTATTCTTTCGACTCATCGGGATGGTTTGTCCCTGTAACCTCAACAGGGATTCCTTGAAATACAGCCAGCTCTCCTGGACTCCCTTCCCTTTCATGTTAGTCCCCCAGGGGATCCTGGCCATCTGTTCCCTGAGGGAGTCAAAGTCTGCTTTCCTGAAGTCCAGGGTCCGTATCCTGCTGCTTACCTTTCTTCCCTGCGTCAGGATCCTGAACTCAACCAACTCATGGTCACTGCCTCCCAGATTCCCATCCACTTTTGCTTCCCCCACTAATTCTACCCGGTTTGTGAGCAGCAGGTCAAGAAAAGCGCTCCCCCTAGTTGGCTCCCCTAGCACTTGCACCAGGAAATTGTCCCCTACGCTTTCCAAAAACTTCCTGGATTGTCTATGCACCGCTGTATTGCTCTCCCAGCAGATATCAGGAAAATTAAAGTCACCCATGAGAATCAGGGCATGCGATCTAGTAGCTTCCGTGAGTTGCCGGAAGAAAGCCTCATCCACCTCATCCCCCTGGTCCGGTGGTCTATAGCAGACTCCCACCATGACATCACTCTTGTTGCACACACTTCTAAACTTAATCCAGAGACACTCAGGTTTTTCCACAGTTTCATACCGGAGCTCTGAGCAGTCATACTGCTCCCTTACATACAGTGCTACTCCCCCACCTTTTCTGCCCTGCCTGTCCTTCCTGAACAGTTTATACCATCCATGACTGTACTCCAGTCATGTGAGTTATCCCACCAAGTCTCTGTTATTCCAATCACGTCATAATTCCTTGACATCACCAGGACCTCCAGTTCTCCCTGCTTGTTTCCAAGGCTTTGTGCATTTGTATATAAGCACTTGAGATAACCTGTTGATCGCCCCTCATTCCCAGTATGAGGCAGGAGCCCTCCCCTCTCAGACATTCCTGTAAATCACTAGTTTACAGATCACAAAAGTATGGCACAGTGAAGCCGGAGGCCAGCTTGTGCTTGAAACCTGCATAAGTGCATAAGAGAGTGGGGGGAACACAAACCTTGTTTCTCACCATTTTGTTTCTCTTATGTAAGTGTTCGGCACAAAGGGACTCCTTGCACCAGGAGAAGGGATTCACACTTCTATGGAGGCCCAGCATAAGGCATCTGCACCACTTAAGTCCCATTTAAGCCTTCAAAATGGGTCTTAAAATGTTGCATAGACTTGTGCTGGTCTCAAACCTCCTGAGTGCAAGAACACCACAGTGTGAGGGTTACTCCAGGCATCACTCAGTGGTCCCATCCCCCTCTGCACTGGCCAGAAGAGCTGGCTACCCATAAAGAAGACAGCTTCTCTCTCAGGGTGACATAGTGATTGAACTCCTGGGAGCTCCAAAGGGACCACCACTTCCCAAAGTTTTTGCTGGCACACTGAAGCGTCATACCATCTGTGATTGCAATACTCCCTACCACTGCCATAATCTAGCCCAGGGATTGGCAACCTTTGGCATGGAGCCCATCAGGGAAATCTGCTGGAAGGCTGAGACATCCCTCGGCCCACGCCACTTCCCGGAGCCCCCATTGGCCTGGAATGGCGAACCATGGCCCATGGGAGCTACGATCAGCCGAACCTGTGGATGTTGCAGGTAAACAAACCGTCACGGCCCGCCAGTGGATTTCCCTGATGGGCCACAAGCCAAAGGTTGCCAATCCTTGATCTAGCCCTAAGTGTGTTGCTTATAACCACCCAGCAAGTCAGTGGTGGAGCCAGAAACAAAATCCAGGCCTCTATTTCCAGTTCCTTCCTCTAACCACTAGACTACTCTTCTCTTCCTTGTATTTCTGTTTTTGTTTTTTTTTAATCTACAACAGGTAAGGCTTTTATTTCAAGGTGTGCATAATTTTTATAACCTTTTTCTTTGTTGCCCTGTTAATGCCTGAGGAGGAATAACCTTCATTTACGAACCAGTATTGGCTTAAAAAACATGGTATTGCCAGTTTTCTTCAAATTAACATTCACTTCATGTTTTTTTTCCCCCTGACTGGAGGAATTGCCTACACCCCTGCTCACCATGGCAACTGAAGAATCTAGCCTCAGACCCAGGATGGGCGGGGAAGCTTGAAAAGATCCTCTGATTCTAAAATTGGTTTTGTTTTCACAGCAACACATTCTGCAATTGAAGGAGAAAGGGAGTGAGAGCTACCTATACATCAGTTGGAATCACCCAGCAAGGGAGGAGGAGAAAGAAGGAAGCATGTGTGTTTGTGTACATGTTATACTGGAGCATGTTGAGATTGGAGGGCATTTACTTTCAAAGTATGTTTTTATGAATGTGGGGAATGAAAGGTTGACTATGTGTTAGAGAATGTCTCCCTGGGGGTTGTAATTGGGAGTGTGTTAGTGCATGTCAGTGTCTGACTCTTTTTCTATGAGGAAGATGGTTCTGACTATGTGAGTGTATTTGGGTGAAAGCATAGTGTTGTGTGTACTGCTTCATGCAATTGAACATAACTGTGCTGACAGTAGTTATAAGCACGTCTATGCATGGGAAGGGAAGTGGATCAAAAATCTGGGTTGCAACTAGTGTGAGGACAAGAAAAGGTTCTGGCTTTGCAGATTAGCCACATATCAGGGACATCAAGCCAATGAGCTACACCCAATTACATCAGCAGAAAATGTGGTCCTCTTAGTATTGTGTTATACAGATCACTAAACAAAAGGGATATTGGAATATTACTATAACTTTGCCCTAACATTTTAAATTAATCATAAAATAAAATAATCATGAAGTATTAAAAAACCCAAGCAAGTGATAAGTACGTGTATTAGCAGACTAAAACACAACAAAAATATACACCCCAAATCATAGAGGGCTCAGTGGCAAAACTCACTGGTCCTAAAGAAGTTAGGCTATGGCAAATCTCCCTTAGCTTCAGTGGGACCAGTGTTTCTTCAATATGAATAAGGAAGTCAGTCTGACCTACATTAACCTAATCACAACAGACAAGCTCATTGCAAACTTTTCTTTTCTCTGTAAAACTCATTAAATAATCTCAAAAAGAAAAGGAGTACTTGTGGCACCTTAGAGACTAACAAATTTATTAGAGCATAAGCTTTCGTGAGCTACAGCTCACTTCATCGGATGCATTTGGTGGAAAAAACAGAGGAGAGATTTATATACACACACACAGAGAACATGAAACAATGGGTTTATCATACACACTGTAAGGAGAGTGATCACTTAAGATAAGCCATCACCAGCAGCAGGGGGGGGAAAGGAGGAAAACCTTTCATGGTGACAAGCAAGGTAGGCTAATTCCAGCAGTTCTAATGCTCTAATAAATTTGTTAGTCTCTAAGGTGCCATAAGTACTCCTTTTCTTTTTGCGAATACAGACTAACACGGCTGCTACTCTGAAACCATTAAATAATCTATCATTCTTAATGAAAGTACGTTTGAAATAACCTTCCTTGTTTGCCAGGGTGAGTTGGAACTGATCACATGAAAACATGGAATAAAGTTCTAACATGATTTTCCTCCATGTTTTATAGGTGTTATGTTCATGGCATACACACAGAGAAATTACATAAAAACATAAATACTTTAGATGGAAGGTGGCAACGTAACACTACTTTATTCTTCAGAATTCAGAATGATCACACACAAGAACCCCTGTCATAAATATAAAGGGAAGGGTAAACACCTTTAAAATCCCTCCTGGCCAAAGGAAAAATCCTTTCACCTGTAAAGGGTTAAGAAGCTAGGATAACCTCGCTGGCACCTGACCAAAATGACCAATGAGGAGACAAGATACTTTCAAAGCTGGAGTGGGGGAGAAACAAAGGGTCTGTCTGTCTGTCTGATGCTTTTGCCGGGGACAGAATGGAGTCTTAGAACTTAGTAAGTAATCTAGCTAGATTATGATTTCTTTAAATGGCTGAGAAATTAGACTGTGCTGAATAGAATGAATATTCCTGTCTTTGTGTCTTTCTTGTAACTTAAGGTTTTGCCTAGAGGGATTCTCTATGTTTTGAATCTAATTACCCTGTAAGGTATTTACCATCCTGATTTTACAGAGGTGATTCTTTTTACCTTTTCTTATATTAAAATTCTTCTTGTAAGAAATTGAATGCTTTTTTCATTATTCTTAAGATCCAAGGGTTTGGGTCTGTGGTCACCTATGCAAATTGGTGAGGATTTTTATCCAGCCTTCCCCAGGCAGGGGGTGCAAGGTTTTGGTGAGGATTTTGTGGGGAAAGAAGTTTCCAAACAACATTTTCCCAGTAAACCCAGTCAAACGTTTGGTGGTGGTAGTGGAAGTCCAAGGGCAAAGGATAAAATAGTTTGTACCTTGGGGAAGTTTTAACCTAAGCTGGTAAAAGTAAGCGTAGGAGGTTTTCATGCAGGTCCCCACATCTGTACCCTAGAGTTCAGAGTGGGGAAGGAACCCTGACAATTCCAAAACCAACGGAGACAAAGCAGGCTGCTCCCTGAAACAGTGACACAACTCATCCCACCTTATTCCAGGCTGGCTGGCTGCAGAATTGACTGCTCTGAGGCCCAGACTGCATGCCTCCAAAGCCTCATTGCCTGCAAGCAGGGCCAGGAAATTTAAAGTGGCATCTCAAAAAAACGACTGAAGTGGGCATTTCTAATAGAAACTAGAGGAAGGAGAAATTTTTTAAAAAAATCTAATAAATATTCTATAATAATGTAAATGATCAGCAATGTGTTAAGTTGTAATGAATACTCATCACTGTTACTCCTGCTGGTAATAGTCACTCCTACACAACTACTTAACCCAAGGCTACATTGCTCTGAACTTCGAAAACAGGTTTCTGAGCCTTAGACAGTGCATTTATTATCATAAACAGCTTTAGCATGTGAGCATGCATATGTACTAAATTAAGCAAGGTGCTATTGCCTGGGTTTTTTATTTATAGGTACACTTTGAGGGAAGTTATTTATTTAAATTGTTTTAAGTGAATGATATTGAGGAGGGAAGCTTCAGTTCAACTAAACAAACAGACTAAGCCAAATCCTCAGCTCACATAAATCAGCATAGCTCCACAGAAGTCAATGGAGCTACATGCCCCAGCTGAGGAACTGGCCAGAAAACATCACAGCCTTTGTACAGTGTGAGCTAATATCCCAAGAGAATTAAACTCTTAGCATTCACCTTTTCAATATTATTATCCCCTATCTTATAATCAAATCACATCGGATTAAGAGATTTCAGTATGACATTGTACTTTTTTGTAAGAAAAGAAAAAAGTACATTAACATGATCTGAGGTTCTGAGACAACCAAAACAGCCGAATATTTTGTCAAAACACAGCTCAGACAATTATATATATTCAGTTCTCATGACTGCGGATGGGGGATTGTCGTGGCTTTGGTTGGTTGTTTTTTGTCCATAAAAATGCATAGTCATAGCCATTATATTCCAGTGAAATAAAGGAGTGTGCTAGCAGCTAGTTCTCCTCCATTTTTATTTGCTGATTTAAAAAGTGAAATTTCTCCTGAAAATCTTTGGATTTCTTCTTGTAGTCTGTGCCAAATAACTCAGAGCTACAGGAAAAACTCCATTATTATGGTTTTGGAAGGGCCACGACACTACTATAGTGTTATGTTTTATGGCATATAAACAGAGAATTTAAATACTCTTGCTGGAAGGTTGTAATGTAGCACTACTTTATTTCATAGAATTCAGAAGGATAACACATAAGAACTCCAAAACCAAGAGAGACGAAGCAGGCTTCTCATTAAAACAGAGAGGTCCAACTAGGCTATCTGCTGACTGACAGCTGCTAGACGAAGACTTCATACCCCCCCCCAACAGTGCCCCTTAGCCTGCAAGCAGGATGAGCATTAAAAGCAAAAGCCTGAAATGTAAAATAGTAGCATACAATTTGAATACAGTTTTAAATATACAACTTATAGTGAAATCCAATTTTTGTTTGTTCTGTGCTGCATGAGGCTATTGTTAGGTGGAAGGAGGGAGGCATAGGTATGGTGAGCTGAATGCAACTGTACAGATCCAACAATAATATGCAATCTGTTTATTACAGGATAACAGAACTGTCAGAAACAGATACTCTCAGCAAGCATCTACCATCATTAACTATAATGCCTCGCCTAGCACTTGGAAGATACTCTTCA
This sequence comes from Dermochelys coriacea, assembly GCF_009764565.3. Taxonomy (NCBI): domain Eukaryota; kingdom Metazoa; phylum Chordata; order Testudines; family Dermochelyidae; genus Dermochelys; species Dermochelys coriacea. The sequence goes on from NC_050068.2 coordinate 106,451,227, forward strand.
ACAGAGTTAATGGGCGCCCTGCAAAGTTTGCCCAAGAAGATAAGTGCTGATATTAACAGATGAGATGTGTCTTATGGGATCACTTCCAGGAAACCTGGTGGCCATTCTGGAATCCTGAAAAATATGCCATGTAAATACCAGTTAAATAGGAAAAGGCCTTTTTTGAATTAAACTACCATCTGTCTGTTACTCCCTGTAGCTGATTCATGCCTGACTTTCTCCCTTCTCTCTTTCATTCACCTTCCTCCTTCACCTAGTGGCCAGGAATTGCACCAGCTCAAGACACTTTCGGCTACACTTCTCTAGTTACAAACTATAGAAATGATCCCTGAAAGTATAGTCTCAATCATGGTAATTTACTCAGACTACCTACAGATACATATATGGGTACTACATGTTTAGTGGGAAGCACTGACAAATATACTTGAACTTATTTAAGGAATCTAGGTGCTTTTAACCTTCAGGATTTTTTTTTAGTTTGCCTGCACTGGGTGGAATGTGAAATTAGAGGCATTTGGGGTTGATGTCTAGAGGCAGGGGAAATCTCCAAGATGTGCCAGAGATTGATCCCTTCTGCTTTTACCTAGGAGGAGATCATGGTGGGGGGAGGGGAATACTGATGGCTTCCTCTTTATCTCCTTTGAATTTGGGTGTCATGGAAGAGAGGCACAAGCAAAAGGAGCTGAGGTAAGGGAAGAAGACAACTACTTTATGTTCATTTCAGTGGTCTCTCTGTCCCACTGCTGATAGTGGTTCAACCATGGAATGGCAGCTGAGTCATTTCAGGTGCAATGCCCATTCCTCATTAGTTTGTAGTGATAGCTCATGCAGCCAGATTGAAGAACCAAAGACCCAGAGGAAAACTTCTTTCTTTCCAAACGACATGTTCCTTTGGGCAGCAAAAAATGAGTAGGCCAACCTGGCCAACCTCAGAAAAGGAAGAAGGCAGGGAAGTGTGGCTGTCTGAGGAAGAAGAAGAAAGGAGCATGCTGAGCAAGGGGGCTTGTCTTGGGAGTTTGATTATCCTAAACTGCAAAGAACCAAGGGAGAGGCTGTGGATAAAAAAGGCTGGATGCTGTGACTATGTAGGAGGCCACAGGAAGGATCTGCAGGGCATAAAGAGAGTGGAGGAGAATGGTGCCTCTGTATAAACCAGAGCATGTCAAAAAGAGGGAAACATTTCTGCAAAGATATCACACAAAGAATGGTCAACTTTTTCTTTAAAAAAAATCAATTTTTTTCAGCCAGATCTAGTATAAGGTCAAAGGCAGCTTATCAGGCAGTGGTCAGAGATGAGAGCTCTGCCTGAACCAGGAGTAACAGGTTCTCTCCTGTGAGGAAGTTGTCCATTCAGCCCAAAGCTCTCCAAGGGATAGGGGAATTGGCCACTATTCAAATAAGCCAGATGACAAAAGATGAGAGATCCAGAATTGTTTGATACTTACTGTATTTTTACACAGAGACAAAAATCTGAAATGTGTAGCCTCTTCCCATTGCTTTCCCTCCTGCATCCTACACCTCAGGTTAACACCTTCCAGAGCATTATTTCAGTTCTGTCCCTTCTAACTAAACAAAAGTCCATTACATAAGTACTTCTCATTGTCAGCTGGCAGCCTGATGGCTTCTCACCTTCTTCTTGAACAGAAGCCACAGTCACTTCAGTGAGAGGGGAGACAGCCAGATGGTTAACTCTGTTTGCAATGTCATTGCAGCATGTCACTATTTTCCTTCTGCCTGATGAGAGGAGATTTCTGACATTATCCTCTTTTTCCTTTACAATCAGGGCCATCTGATCAGGAGTTGCCACAAGAGTCAACATTAGCCAGGAATTCTGGTGGCAAGTGTTATCCAGGCTTGGAAGGTGTGCACCAAAGACAGAGGAGCAATGAATGGTCAATTTGGTGAGTATTTGGGAAGCAAATTATGGAAGTCTGTTCACCTTACATAGAAGGAGTGATTTGGAAATGTGCATTTAAACTAGCTGTATTTATAGTATGGTTTTAGAAGTTACAAAACTCTCTGTATGTCACTAAATTACAATCCATTAGTTAATAACAGTTCCTTAACTTATTTGGTTCTGTACTTTCCTTATCTCTGTTTTGGATATGTACTATAGTTTTCTTATTTTCATTTCTCTCTACAGACCCTATATTTACAAACATGTTCATCAAGTGCCATATGGACAAAACAGTTCCTGGTAAAAATTTGGACAACAATTAACATAAGCACTGCAGGAGATCCCAACTGTTGGCCTCTAAAAAGAAGTTAATCAATGGCATATGTGTTTATTTATCCCAACATTCCCTTTTAATTAACAGTTCTGAAAGGTGTACTTGGTTATGACTATTGTGTTCTAATAAAACGGAGAAATTCTAAATAGGTTCAGTGAAGTTTCAGTTCAAAACATATTAAATAAAATATTTCTAGGAAAAAAATCTGCTAAGGAGTTATCTCATCATGAATAACATTTATTCTGGCCTCAATTAATACTAGAGATTAGCCAGAGTAGTGAAGTTTATATTCAGATCTAGAATCAGATTTTAGTGCAATGTTCCCTGAAGTGCAGAGTGCTTGGGTTGGTGCTCCAGCTCGGTCCATTTTAGAAATGTTTGATTGTAAAGTTTGTGTCTGTAGTTCAGAATTTCAAGAAGGGAAAGGAATGAGATGTCAAATTCTGTGTTCTGGTTTGAGCCTATCTGTGACAGAATATACGTCTGTGTTTGCAGCCTACACACTATTGTCATTGTTTTGGTACAAGGCAAGCCTTGTGAGGTATCATTAAAAACTCATAATTGCTTATCAATAATACCATGGCAAAATGCATGTAATAGAGTTATATGTGAAGTTTTAAACATAAATTGAGATCATGACTAAAAGTATGTTTCTAGAGAAGTCTGGGAAAAGGCCAAAAGGCCAGTTTCTTGAGACAAAGAGTAAGCTGTCTCAGCCAGGTATAAACAAGACTGATGGACCATTACCAGTTAACTGGCCATTCTTTGTCAGGAAAGGGGGCATGGATGAAAAATCTACATTTTAGCAAAGAGTTTCCTTCCACATAAACTGCCTGTCACCTTGCTTCCAGCTGGAAATTCTCAATGGGGAGGGACAAACACCCCAAGGCACCTTCCCCCACCCCCACTCATCACATTCATTGCACCTGAGGCAACAACAGAAGCCTTCATTGGACTCTGGGAGAAGGAGTCATTAAGATTGCTGAGAGCATGTGGTGAGAGAACTTTGCTTTGAATTTATCATAGTTTGTTAAGTTAGTCACCAGTAGCATTTTATTTTTATTTTTATTATATTTCTGATTTTTATGCCTCATTACTTGTCCTCACTTAAAATCTGTTTCATGGTAGTTAATAAGCTTGTTCTATTGTTTTATCTCATCCAGTGTATTTAAATAGAAGTGGCTGCACAACTCCATTTGCGGTGACAAATTGTGCGCATATTATTCTTTTAAAGAAATAATGGGCTTAATATAACTTGTATTGTCCAGGAGATGGCTGGGCAGTACAGGACATACATTTCTGGGGGGAAATTTAAGACTGGAGGTGTCTTGGGGTCACCTTGAAGTATAACCAAATTGATCAGAGCCAGAGTGTAACTCAAGGTATAGCAAAAAGAAAAGGAGTACCCGTGGCACCTTAGAGACTAACAAATTTATTAGAGCATAAGCTTTCGTGAGCTACAGCTCACTTCATCGGATGCATTTGGTGGAAAAAACAGAGGAGAGATTTATATACACACACACAGAGAACATGAAACAATGGGTTTATCATACACACTGTAAGGAGAGTGATCACTTAAGATAAACCATCACCAACAGCAGGGGGGGGAAAGGAGGAAAACCTTTCATGGTGACAAGCAAGGTAGGCTAATTCCAGCAGTTAACAAGAATATCAGAGGAACAGTGGGGGTGGGGTGGGAGGGAGAAATACCATGGGGAAATACATTTACTTTGTGTAATGACTCATCCATTCCCAGTCTCTATTCAAGCCTAAGTTAATTGTATCCAGTTTGCAAATTAATTCCAATTCAGCAGTCTCTCGTTGGAGTCTGTTTTTGAAGCTTTTTTGTTGAAGTATAGCCACTCTTAGGTCTGTGATCGAGTGACCAGAGAGATTGAAGTGTTCTCCAACTGGTTTTTGAATGTTATAATTCTTGACGTCTGATTTGTGTCCATTCATTCTTTTACATAGAGACTGTCCAGTTTGGCCAATGTACATGGCAGAGGGGCATTGCTGGCACATGATGGCATATATCACATTAGTAGATGCGCAGGTGAACGAGCCTCTGATAGTGTGGCTGATGTGATTAGGCCCTATGATGGTATCCCCTGAATAGATATGTGGACAGAGTTGGCAACGGGCTTTGTTGCAAGGATAGGTTCCTGGATTAGTGGTTCTGTTGTGTGGTGTGTGGTTGCTGGTGAGTATTTGCTTCAGATTGGGGGGCTGTCTGTAAGCAAGGACTGGTCTGTCTCCCAAGATCTGAGAGAGCGATGGCTCGTCCTTCAGGATAGGTTGTAGATCCTTGATGATGCGTTGGAGAGGTTTGCCAACTCTGTCCACATATCTATTCAGGGGATACCATCATAGGGTCTGTATTTTTGCGAATACAGACTAACACGGCTGCTACTCTGAAACCTGTGATTATTCAAGGTATAGCTTGCATGCTGTAAGGTGGTTTGTGAGCGGCCCAGTGGCAGCTACTTCAGTAAGGCATTGTAAGACACTCAAGGTTGCAGGATAGGGCTGACACAGCTGATCATTAATCTAAATTGCACCCTGGTAGGTCACACCATCTCTGAAAAATAACATGACATTTGCTTTGAAAACTAGAGTAAATAGCCGTGATAGTTATCTGTCTAATGGGGTGGGTTGAAAGGACAGTGACCAGAGGGGAGGTGGGGGGAACAAGCTACTCAGGAGTCCAACACCTTTTAAGTGTGTTGGACTCCTGAGTAGCTTGTTCCCCCCACCTCCCCTCTGGTCACAGTACTTTCAACCCACCCCATCAGACAGATATTTCAAAGACAATGAGTATATGTAGTGTATATGCATAATATACAAATGTATCCAGAGATGTGCATTATGAATATGCAAAATAACATAAAATGGCTCCTTGCTATTGGCTTTTTTTTTAATTCTAGCAAACACATTTTCAGTTGGTATAATCAAGGTAGTTTATTAACTTCAGTAAAGCACATGGATTTACATAAGTTTATGATATGGCCCTCTAAATTAAAAATAAAATAGGAGTCTTAGTGTTATTTCATTAGGTTGTGGAACTTCCTAGGCATCATGGAAATATTTTCCCTCAAAGATGAATGTAATGTGAGTACTAAAGGATACTGGCTCTCAGGCACATGGTTTGTTCCTTTATATGAATTCAGACACCCAACCACATAACCCACCCTCCCAGATCCTGGAAGACTATTAAAGGAATTGTATTAATGTTTAAGGTCATGTAAAGGCGGCAGGGTAGGGGTGATACAAGTAAATGGTAAAGGCCCAGCAAAAATGCCAAAGCTTGTGGTACACTTTACAGCATAACATATCAGTCTATTAGTAAAAGAAGATGTTTTACCAGAAAAGCAGCAACAACAACAACAACAATGCAGGTGTAGGCGCACATGATATTATTGAGTCTACTTGGCTGAGATCCTTTATTGCCTTGCCTCAAGTGGATGGTTACACCAGAATGCACATTTGAAATGCAGTGAACATCGGGACATTGCCAAGAATTAGTGAAGAGATACGACTTGCTGAAAATACTTACCAGAGAGATCTTATACCCTGGTAAAACTGCACTGTGTACAGCATTTACATACTGGGAAAACAGAAAAATGGAATTCTAATGTATCTCTGGCTTCACTGCAATACACAAAAGGAGAAAATAAAACATATCATTAAAATATTTGTAAACTACAGCAGCATCAGAGTGACATGATACCTTAATGATTATTACATCTCATTTCTATGCGAGGGACAGAGGTATGAGACCTGGGGCTGTTTTTGCCTTCCTCTGCAGCATGGGGCATGGGTCACTTGCAGGTTTAAACAAATGTAAGTGGCGGAGTCTCTGTAATATGCAGTCTTTAAATCATAATTTCAGGACTTCAGTAACTCAGCCAGAGGTTAGGGGGTCTATTAGAGGAGTGGGTGGGTGAGGTTTTGTGGCCTGTAATGTGCAAGAGGTCAGACTAGATGATCGTGATGGTTCCTGGTGGCCTTAAAATCTATGAGTCTATGAGTGGAGACCCCTGGATGTATTGGAGATGACACTCACTCTATAGGAGAGGGAATAAACATTGGTAAATACAGCATACTTGTGTTTTGAGCAACAGTTAAGATCAGCCCATGGCAGCATTTTTCTCAAAACATTAGCCCTTTTGGCTCTGCAAGGGAGATTAAAGGGATTTAAAAGAAAAAAGTGACCACTGATGAAGCATCCATGAAGCCTCTAATACCATTTAAGAGATGACTGAAGAGACTTTACATTAGCCATAAATGCATATTGTTTTCTTAGGCATCCACACCACTTAGTTGGATCATACATGGAATTCAGTGGGATTACTCCCTTCAGTAAGGACTATCCATGTGAATAAGGATTTGGCCAATATACAGCAATTATAATAATAATTACCATGTAATTTATAATTTTACCTGAAATACAGAAGATTATTTCTTAAACTATATCTGAAATTTCAGGAGTCTTGGTGGAAATGGCTGGTTAAAGAAAAATCTGCATGTGAATATCTGGAGTATATGTGGAAACATTATTTGTAAACACTGAATATGTTAAACTGTGTCAGATTGCCTATTCAGAAGAGGGCATTTCTGCATCACCAGTGAAAGTATTTGAATCTACAGAAGCTGGGGAAGGAGGAAAAGAGAAATAAAAGATTAACTGTTGTTTAAAGTATCTATGCTGTCAACCTCCTTCTCGTGGGAGCCTTATTCACATTAAAAAGTGCAGAAAGAAAAGAGGTGAAATAGGAGGGAAAGTCATTCTGACTGGACAACTAATTCCATAGAGACAATATCCTGTATGAACATACAGCAAAATGAAATTCTTTGTGACTATTAAGCTAAATGATGCATGCAGAGCTGAAGATCTGATTTACAAAAGAAGATCAATGATTAGGTAAATCTCCAATCTTGTGTTTGCTTTCTGTCATTGTTGGTGGCAGGTTTTCAACTGAAAAATATTTTTTTCATAATTACTGGAAGATATTTCTGTCTATATTTTTCAAAATACCATCCAGTAGAAACAGAACAGATGTTAAAAGAACTATACCCATTTTGTTGATCTAATTCTTTTATTTTGAGACAAACACTTTTTGACATGAATAAACTGAAATATATATATTATATTTTGGCTTATATAGTGAGAGACATCTTGATAAAACGTTACGAGCTAGCTCCTCAGCTATGTGTGAATCAGCTGCTTACTTTAAACCTGCTTCATCCAATGTGCTGAGCCAGAATTTGTTTCAAAGACTATCTGTTCTTTCAGAATATTTCTGAGAAAGTGGAGAGAGTGTTCTGGTTACACCAGATGGAAGTGATATTAGACCGTGACATTGATTCCCACATAGCTATAGATGACCATGTTAAATAAAGGACTGATTTAGAACCAGTGAATTCATTGGGAATTTTGCAGAATACTTTAATGGGAATAGGACTGGGCCTTAACTTGTACCACTCATATAAATGGGACTATTTAGAATTGTACTTTATGATTTCTCCGGCATTCAGACATATCCGTAGGAAGCTCTTCATTTGAACTGATTATATGAACTAGAGTAGGCAAATCTAATCAGTTTTATATCCTTGATGAAATCTCAGCACTATGTAAAGCTTTTTTAAAAACAAAAGGAAATAAATAGGCCTTTGAGTCTAAATATGCAATAATACAATTATTGGTCCTATTGAATGATTCATAGTTTCTGGACCATAACTCAAATTCATGCTTTGGACCATAACTCAGACTTCAGTTCAGTCGTGAGGGAAAATTTGGCTCCTCAGGCAAAAAAGTAAAGTTCTAGGAAGCATACGTTATACACTCCAGTCCTGCAAACACTTATTCATATGTTAACTTTATACTTTTGTGTAGTTCCAGTGATGTCAATGAGACTACTGTACTAAGCACCTGATCCAATTCCCGATAAAGTCTGTGGGACCAACCCAAATGGGTTTTGTCAGACCCTAGTTCTCACTAATGTTTAGGAACCTCGCTATGGATAACCATCACAAAATGTTTATGAAATTTCTATTTTAATAAATGTATACCAATTTAGCCATAGTGGGTACAACACTGCTGAATTCTGTGAAGTTACTGTGACAATTGACAATATCCTGTAATGTACTGAATGAAACCTTATGGAATTAAAATAAGCTTTACTGATCTGAGTTAAACTTTATCAAATTTGTGCTAACACCTTTGGGATATATTATATTAAAAATGCAATTGTGTACATGTTGTGGCATTGCATGTATCTTCTCCAATAGGGAGAGGGATGCTAATGAACTTCCTCTGCTATCAGCCTCTGGGGAGATATGCATAACTAGTTCATGCTGGATTCTCCAGAGACCCACAGACAAAGAAGAAGACTTTTGGATAAAAAGACTGCATTTTGGCTGACTCAGGACTTTCTTCCTGATCTAGCAAATACCTGGTCTACAGAGGGCCTCAATCCTCAGGGAAGGACTTGGTCTACTAAAGCCTCGTAAGACTGGGTACCTATTCTGATCTGAAGCTCTGATGAACTGACTCCAACTGGACTTTCACCTTCAGCGTGTGCCTAGACTCCAATCCTGATTTGACTTCTCTGTGAACTCTGACCTCTGTTCTAACCCAAAGCCTGTCCCCCAGGCCCTGGTTTCAGCACTGCCTTGGGCTCACTTCTGACTCTCTGGCTGGCTCTGACTGCCTAGAACCCAAAGCCTGACAGGTGATGCCTCATAGGCTTATTAGCATGTGTGTCTTTTAGTGTTTTAATATATTTTCTCTGTAACGCTTTTTATCCTAAGAATAAAGTAGGCTTGCTTAGAAAGAACTCTCTGGTAACTTAGATAACAGTTTTCAGTATGTATGTATGTGTATATATATCTTCTTACTATATGTTCCGTTCTATGCATTCGATGAAGTGGGCTGTAGTCACGGAAGCTTATGCTCTAATAAATTTGTTAGTCTCTAAGGTGCCACAAGTACTCCTGTTCTTTTTTCAGATACAGACTAACACGGCTGCTACTCTGAAAACCGTCATTATGCAAGGCACTGAATTTAGCTGTATGGAATGGAAATCCATCAACTTCATGAAAAAACTCGTACAGATACAGACAAACATCATCTTCCTTTCCAAATGCAAACAGATGGACGTCGTACCAAAAGGACTAAAGGTAAAAAATCCATTACAATCTACATATCACACAGACTACGCTGTGAGATTGTGCCACACACTCTCAGAAAACCTGCGAAACTACCTGATCAACATCCTATACAGCAAACAGGGAAAGATTAAGAATGAGCTCTCAAAACTGGATACTCTCATAAAAAAACCAACCTTCCACACAAACTTCCTCATGGATAGATTTTACAAAAACTAGACAAGTCATTTACAACACAAACTTTGCTTCTCTACAAAGGAAAAAGGACACTAAACTGTCTAAACTGCTACGTGCCACAAGGAGCCACAACAGTAGTTCCCTTAACCCACCCAACAATATTGTTAATCTTTCCAGCTATACTCTTAGCCCGGCAGAAGAGTTTGTCCTAGCTCAGGGCCTCTCCTTTTGTCCCTCCAGGCCCACGAACATGATACAGTTCTGTGGTGACCTAGAATCCTACTTTCGATGTCTCTGACTCAAAGAATATTTCCAACACACCTCTGAACAATACTAACCCACAGAATCCTTCCTACCAATACTACAAAAAGAAGGATTCTGCGTGGACTCCTCCTGAAGGTCGAAACAACAGACTGAACTTATACATAGATTGCTTCCGTCGACGTGCACAGGCTGAAATTGTGGAAAAGTAGCATCACTTGCCCCATAACCTCAGCTGTGCTGAACACAATGCCATCAACAGCCTCAGGAATAACTCTGACATCATAATCAAAGAGGCTGACAAAGGAGGTGAGGTCGTCATCATGAATAAGTGATGACGTGCTCCTCAGGCCTTGTAGCACATGCTCCTCGTGGTCCAGGACCTGGGCGACTTGGCGTGGGTGGAGGCTTGCCAGGCCATCTATTCGGCAGCCTCCTCCGCAAGGGTCAACTGGGTCAAGAGCTCTGGCTTGGTGGTAGGGGACTGGCGGCAGGCGAGCTCCCTCCCACCCATGCTTCAGGCCATCCGGTGGAGCACGGGTCCACTGCTCTATCTCGGCGTTTACCTTTCTGCCACGCATCCCTCTCCTCCGGAGAACTGGCAGAATTTAGAGGGCAGGGTGACAGAGCGGCTCTGGAAATGGACAGGACTACTTCGGTATCTCTGCCTTCAAGGGAGAGTGCTGGTGCTTAATCAACTAGTCCTGTCCATGCTCTGGTACCGGCTCAACACCCTGGTCCCGGCCCCGGGTTTCCTGACCAACCTCCGGACATCGATGGAGTTCTTTTGGTCAGGACTGCACTGGGTCCCTGTAGGGGTTCCCCATCTACCCCTGGAGGAGGGAGGGCAGGGCCTGAAATGTCCATTTACTCGGGTCCATGTCTTCCGCCTCCAGGCCCTGCAGAGGCTCCTTTATGGTGCAGGTAGTCAAGCGTGGAGCATACTGGCGCATGCCTTCCTGCGCCACTTCCGATGGCTCCGATACGACCAGCAGTTCCTTTATCTCCATCCGAGAGGTCTTCTGCAAGACCTCTCTAGACTGCCAATCTTCTACCAGGACCTCCTCCAGACCTGGAAACTCTTTTCAACAACCAGGTCCGTGGCGGCCATCGAGGGGGCAGATCTCCTCGTGGAACCCCTGCTACACAACCCCCAGCTTCGTGTGCAGGTGGCGGAGTCCCGCTCGGTGCGCCAGAAGTTGGTCCTGGCAGAGGTCACAAGAGTTGGAGACCTCCTGAACTATGACCGGGGAGACTGGCTGGATCCCCTGAGGCTCGCTCAGCGCATGGGGCTCTCCAGACCTTGTACTCCCCGGCGCATACTTAAAGAGGTGAAGGCCGCTTTGCCGCCCGCTGCTTGGGTTTATCTCGACCGGGTCCTGCATGAGGGCACGCCCCGCCTACCCCAGGCCTGCCAGACCTTTTAATTGGACCCCTGCCCCATGGACCCAACTGACCCCCTCACCCCTACACTGTAAGCCGGCTGCACGAGATGCAGCCGGTCTGCTTTCAATCCACACCAAGAAAACATCTATACACGCTCGTGCTCCACACCCTTCATGCCCTCACCCTCGTGTCCCGCCCTGATACAAAATGGCGGGACCTCCTGCCACCTTTGGAGGGTGTGGAGCCCCGGTAGGCCAGCCTATATTCCACCTTAGTCCCGAGGCCCACCAGGGATGTCAGTTGGCGGCTCCTTCACAGAGCCATGAGCACGGGCATGTACTTAGCGCGGTTCACCTCAATCCCAGACACCTGCCCCTTTTGCGGCTTGAGGGAAACCCTGGCACATATATACCTGGAGTGTGCCAAGCTGCAGCCCCTATTCCAGCTCCTCACCAATATTTTATTATGCTTTTGGTTGCTCTTTTCCCCTCACCTTCTTATTTATGCACTCCCTATCCGTGGCCCCAGAAAGTCATGGGATCTCCTGGTCAATCTCCTCCTAGCCCTAGCTAAAATGGCCATCTATAAAACCAGAGTGAGGAGGTTGGCTGATGGACTCTCCTGTGACTGTGGGGCCTATTTCCGATCCTAGGTCCATTCACGTATCCAGGCAGAGTTCCTCTGGGTGGCGTCCTCTGACTCCCTTGATGCCTTTGAGGAGCAGTGGGCGCTGTCCGGGGTTCTCTGCTTGGTGACCCTGTCCGGTTCCCTTTGTTTGACCCTTTGACCACACTCCTGTCCCTGTTATTTCATTAGTTGTCCCTCGAAATTATTTGGAATCTAGGTCCTGTGGATCCCCCTTCTAGGCTGGGGGGGATCCTTTAGCAGTGGATGGGCTTTCACTTCCTGGATCCAAAAAGGACTACTCTTCCATAGCCTTCTAGCTTGGAGGGAGGTGAGAAGCTGCTACTCCTGCTGCTAGGCCCTAAGCTCTCCCTGCTGCTCCAGTTGCTCCCCTGGCTGGGCCAGACACCCCCCGTTCTCTGCTACCTGGTTTCTGGCTGGCTGCTGGACCCCCCCCCCCACCCTTGGGTGCTACTACTGCTCCAACTGCAGCCCCTTGGGGGTGGCCTGCTGGCCCACTCCCCAGAAGGGGGGAGTGAGGGACCCCAACCCTTGCTGCAGTGAACACCACCACCACCACCACCACCTGAAAAGGGTCCCTTCTGCATGCCTGGACCACCACCTGGAGTTCCTGGAGCTGCTGCTACGGCTGCGGAGTCTGCTTCCTGGAGCTGCTGAAGCCCAAGGAGGAGAAGAAGAGGACCATCTGCCAGTGGGGCAGCACCTAGAGACTTTGCAGACCACGTGGAGGGGGCCTTAAGACTGAGTAATTTTCAAACTGTGCTCTTGTGGTGGGGGTCTTGAGTGTGTTTCTAGGGACACAGGGGGTGTGGCATGGAGCTGCCCCTGATCCATCTGTGTGTCCCCCCCAACCCCCACCACTACTACCACCACCAATGCCCCCTCCACCACCCCCACTGGCTGCATACCATCTGCCTCAGGTCCAGCCCCTGAGACTCCGCTGCTTGCTTGGCTGGCTGTGCCCTTTCACCACCTTTTGGGCCTGAAGCAGCAGCCAGCCCAAACTGACTCTCTACAAGTGCATGTGGGCGCACGCGCCCCCCCATCCCACTGGACTGGACCCCCTTAGTGAGCCCCAGCTTTGTCCCCCATTACCTGACCCATTTTGCCCCTTGCAGCCTTTTTGCCCTCTCCTTTACCCCAGCACTCACTGGCTTCAGTTTTGTTTTGCCTGCCCCGCCCTTTTCCCTCTGCAGCTTTTGTTTGTTTGCCCTGCCCTGGCCTCTGAAGCTAGCTCCTCGGTTCCCTGTCCTGCCTCCGGCCTGGTTCTCCCCCCCTCCACGTGGTACCCCTTCCCTGATTGGCCCCTTACCCAGTGCGCCCATGTCCCCGCCCATGCGCTTGTGCTCTTCCCCTGTTTGAGTTTGCCCCCATTTCACCGCACCCCCCTAATGTTCTTGTGACCTCCCTCCCCTAGTGCAGCTAGAGTAGCCGGATTTCTACCCTGAGTCGGTGACTGTCCCCTACGAGCCCTTGATACCCCCCCGTCCGGCCCCTCCCTTTTTTGGCGCCCTCCTCCCCTGCCTGCAGCCTAGCGGGGAGGAGTGGTCGACCTGCCCCCCCTCCCCCTCCTCTCTCTGGTGTTTTCCCCTCCCTCCCTGCTTCTTATGGCAGGGACCCTCCAGCAGCCCCAGACACCCTTTCCCCGCCTGCCCCTCCGTCACCACCCCAAGCCTCTACCTCACCCGCTGCTGCCAAACCACCTGCTCCCTCTGGGGCACCAGCAGCGGCGGGCACCAGGGTGACCTCCGCTGCTGCCATGCCTCTTGCCCCCTCGGATTCCAGGGGAGCCCCCCCAGCCGGCGGGAAGGGCCAGGGGAAGAAGAAGGGGAAGGGCCCCGCCAAAAAGACCAGGCCCTCCATGGAAGGGACTGCCCCCGCTGCCAGAGCCCTGCCACCGGCCGCAGCGTCCCTACGCGCTGCTCCCTCCACCAGCTCTGCGGGTGTCCCTTCCTTGGCCCCCAGGGTGTACGCCCAGGTTCCGGCGGCCCCCCCCGCCTGCCGCTATGTCATCTCTCCCGCCCATCGCCTCCGCTACCATCTATAGTGGCTGGGGCCCCTTTCCCACCATAAACAGGAAGCATGGCATCCGTTGCCTCCTGGTGCCCGCCTCGCCCCATGTGGAGACCTACGTGCGGGCGTTGGCGAGGGTGGTGGGGCCCACGGCCATTGTGGCGGCCTCCAAAATGTATGGCAAGGTCGTCTTCTTAGCATCAGAGGCCGCCACCCAGGAGGTGGTTGAGAAGGGCCTGGCGGTGGGGGGGCGTGTTCATTCCTCTGGAGCTGCTAGAGGACCTGGGCATCCGCCTGGTCCTGACCTCCATTCCTCCCTTTCTCCCCAATGCCGCCCTGTTACCCGCCCTTTCTACCCTGGGGAAACCCATCTCTGTCATCAGCCCTCTCCCGTTAGGCTGCAAAGACCCCGCCCTCCGTCACGTCCTCTCCTTCCGCCGGCAAGTGCAGCTTCAACTGCTGCTGGTGGCATGTGATGGAGAGGCACTGGAGGGGTCCTTCCTAGTCCTCTACCAGGGGGCCCATTACTGGGTGCATTACTCCAAGGGGGAGACCCGGTGCTGGTCTTGTGGTCACGTCCGGAGGAACTGCCTCTTGGCCTGGCAAGGAGGGGCATCCGGGACCCCCGAGACCTGGCAGGGCACCGGCCCCATCATCGCCAGCGCCCCTGGCTGCCCGGTGCCCGAAACCACCCCTCCTCCTTCCCAGTCCACCATTGCTCCCGCTCGGGCCCAAGGGGCACCTCCCCATCTATGCCCAGACGAGCGGGAGAGCCCCGCTCCTGTTGCTTGCAATCTGGCGGGGCCTGTGGAGGAGGGTGTGGCAGGGACACCTCCAGGCATGGGAGAGGGCCCGCCCCAAGGGGAATCTTCCCTCCCTTGTGCTACCCCACCGTTATCCCCTCGAGTCCCTGAGCCATTACCTCTGCCCCCTGACATGACCCTTGCTAGCCAGCCTCTGGATGATGCCATGGAGGGCTGGGCCCTAGTTCAGGGGAAGCGGGGCAAGCGGAAGGCTCGAGCTCCGCTCCTTCCATCTGATGCAGAGGCCCCCCGGAAGACCAGGAAGGGGGGCACCGATGCCGAGCCTTCCGCTCTACCCACGGGTGTGTTCCATCCACCGGTGCCGGCTGGGGAAGACGTGGCAGCACTGGAAGGCAGTATCTCCCCTCCACGGGAGTCCCTCTCCTCCGAGGCCCCCGAGAGAGCCCCCCTGCCCTGGTGCCATCTGAAATCTCAGCGTGCCCCGAGGCGACTTGTGCGTCAGGTGCTGGAGGGGAGAATCCCGGGGTGGTGGAAAATGATTTCCCGTCCATATATGAGATTGAGGCCCTGGGTCTGATCCCGGTCACCCACGGGGAGGACGACCCTATGCCAGCGGGCCTCGATCTGGGCGACTTCACTCCAGCCCCTCTCTCCCCATGCTCCCTCCCCCTAACCGTTGTTTCCACTACCACCTCCGAGGAGCCCCTGGACTCCTCCATCAACCTGGTTGCAGATGGCACCCCGCTGAGAGCCACTGAGCCTGTTGAGGCGACAGCCAGTGCCACGCGGCCAGGACCTGAGCCACCAGGGGCACCTCTCGTTGGTGAGGAGCATTCGACCTCCTTCCCATGAGGGGGCCCTACAGAAGAAAGACCACCTCCTGATGCCGTGGCTGTCAAATCCACCATAGACCCTGCGCCCAGCATCATGAGATCCCTCTCCCCGCCCAGAATCTCGCCTCTAACACTGCCCTTGTCCCTATCCCGTCCACCTCCCGAGATGTTATTGCCGCCCCTGGGGCTGTCTCTTCCCTTTTCCAACAGATGACCCCCAGGAAGCGGCCTTTGTGTTTACCTGTCCCGACCCACCAGCGGCTGCTATCTTCCCTCCGCCGCACCCTATCGCCCCAGTGTTCGAGGCGGGCCTAGTGGCACCAACCCATCAGGAGCCCCGTCAGGGGTCCATACCCTGTCTGCCCATCTCAGTAGGCCACGGGGCTGTACCAACGGCCCCATCGGGGAGTAACCAGGAGACCGTAACCCCACCCCCACATGCGCTGCAAGAGGAGTTCCGGGAGTTTTTAGAAGAAACCTCACTGTGCCCCGAGGCAACCATCGCATCAGGTGCCGGCGGGGAGAATCCCGGGGTGGCGGAAAATGATTTCCCGTCCATATATGAGGAGAACGAGGCCCTGAGTCTGACCCAGGTCACCCAGGGGGAGGACGACCCTATGCCAGCGGGCCTCGATCTGGGCGACTTCACTCCAACCCCCCTCTCCCCATGCTCCCTCCCCCTAAACGTATCGAGGAATAACCAGGAGACCGTAACCCCAGCCCCCCATGCACTGCGAGAGGAGTTGCGGGAGTTTTTAGAAGATGTCCATGGCTCCCACAACAAAGTACAGATTGCTCTCCAGCGATGGGGGGACTTTCATCAAATCCTCTGGGCCACAAGGGCCCTCATGGGGGAGGGTAAAAGGATTGGGAGGCAGGGCGCCGCGGCCTTCCAGCGGGTCTGCCTCTTCCGTGACTCCTTACTCACCTACGGGGTAAGTCACAGACTGCTGTGCGGCCCGTTGGGAGCCATGAGCGTCCCTGCTGGTGAGGATCCTCCCCAGCCCTCCTCATGGCACCTCTTACCATCGCAACGTTGAACCCGTGGCTGTAGGATGGGTCTCCGCAGGTCCCAGGTGCTCTCCTTCCTTCGAGAGGGGAGGTACTCTGTGGTTTTCCTGCAGGAGACCCATACGGATCCGACCGCCAAAGACAGCTGGCGGCTGGATTGGGGGAACAGGATCTACTTTAGCCATCTCACAGTTCGTACGGCTGGAGTGGCGACACTGTTATCCCCCGACCTACGGCCCGAGGTGCTGGGGGTTGCCGAGGCTGTGCCGAGCTGCCTGCTCTACCTCCGGGTCCGCATGGAGGGGCTCGTAGTCAACATCGTTAACATCTATGCCCTAGCAGTGAGTCCAGAGCAACTGCAATTCTATCAGCAGGCGTCCGCCTTCCTCGTCACCTTGGATCCTCATGAGTGTCTGGTCCTGGGAGGGGACTTTAACATCACTCTCGAGGAGCAGGACCGCTTGGGGACTGAGCAGAGCTCAGCCGCCACCGCCGTCCTCCAGGAGATAGTTGAACACCACTCCCTGGTGGACGTCTGGCGCGACCACCACCCGGATGACACTTCCACGTTCACCTTTGTCCGGGTGGAGTCCCATCGGTCGAGCCACTCCCAGTTGGACTGCATTTATTTATCATGCTTTCATCTTTCACTAGCCCACTCCTCCAGCATCTGGCCGGCCCCATTTTCTGACCATCATTTAGCCACCGTGACAGCCTCCCTCTGCGCGGAGAGGTCGGGGCCGGCCTATTGGCATTTCAACAACAGCTTGCTGGAGGATGCAGGCTTCGTGGTGTCCTTCTGGGAGTTCTGGCTGGCCTAGCAAGGGCAGCGGCATGCCTTTCCCTCAGCACGGAGGTGGTGGGACCTAGGGAAGGTGCGTGCCCGGCTCTTCTACCGTGAATACACAGGGCACCAGCCGACGGAGGGATGCGGCGATAGAGCAGTAGGAATGGGAGGTCTTAGAGCTGGAGAGGTGTCTGGCCGCCAGCCCCGAGGATCCGCCCCTCTGTGGAGTGTGCCGGGAGAAGTGGGAGGAGCTCCGGGCCCTCAAGGACCATCGGGCCCGGGGTGTCTTTGTTCGATCCCGCATCCGTCTCCTTCGGAAGATGGATCGCGGCTCCCGCTTCTTCTACGCCCTGGAGAAAAAGAGCGAGGCTAAGAAACATGTCATCTGCCTACTGGCAGAAGATGCCACCCCCCTCACGGATCCGGTGGAGATGTGAGGGAGGGCGAGAGCCTTCTACGCAAGCCTTTTCTCCCCGGATCTGACCGATCCTAACGCTTGTAGAGTGCTGTGGGAGGAGCTCCCAACGGTCAGCGCAGGTGACCAAGACCGATGAGAGCTGCCTCTCACTCTGGCCGAGTTCTCGGAAGCCCTCCATCGCATGCCCACCAATAAATCTCCAGGCATGGTCGGGCTGACCGTGGAGTTCTACCGCGTGTTTTGGGACGTCCTCGGCCCAGACCTAGTCACCGTCTGGGCTGAGTCTCTGCAGAGCGGGGTCCTCCCTCTTTCGTGCAGGTGAGCCATTCTCGCCTTATTGCCGAAGAAGGGGGACCTCCGAGATTTACAAAATTGGTGTCCTGTCTCGCTCCTCAGCACAGACTACAAAGTCGTGGCAAAAGCAATCTTGCTGAGGCTAGGGTCCATGCTGGCGGATGTGGTCCACCCAGACCAGACCTACACTGTCCCGGGCTGCAGCATCTTCGACAACCTATATCTGGTCCGGGACCTTTTGGAACTTGGGTGTAGGGATGGTCTGTCATTCGCCTTCCTGCCCTTAGATCAGGAGAAGGCGTTCGACAGGGTAGATCACAGGTATCTCCTGAGCACTCTACAAGCTTTTGGCTTCGGACCCCAGTTTGTGAATTTTCTCCGGCTGCTGTACGCCTCCGCAGACTGTCTGGTCAGGATCAACTGGACCCTGACCGAACCGGTCAGCTTCGGGCAAGGAGTGTGGCAGGGGTGCCCCCTCTCGGGCCAGCTGTACACTCTGGCGATTGAGCTCTACCTCTGTCTCCTCCGAAGGAGGTTGACAGGGTTGGTGCTGCAGGAGCCAGAGCTACGGCTGGTCCTGTTGCCGTATGCTGATGACGTGATCCTCATGGTCCAGGATCTGGGCGACTTGCCGTGGGTGGAGGCTTGCCAGGCCATCTATTCGGTAGCCTCCTCCACGAGGGTCAACTGGGTCAAGAGCTCTGGCTTCGTGGTAGGGGACTGGCGGCAGGGGAGCTCCCTCCCACCCATGCTTCATACCATCCGGTGGAGCACGGGTCCACTGCTCTATCTCGGCGTTTACTTTTCTGCCACGCATCCCTCTCCGCTGGAGAAATGGCAGAATTTAGAGGGCGGGGTGACAGAGCAGCTCCAGAAATGGACAGGACTGGTGCCTCTCCCTTCAAGGGAGAGTGCTGGTGCTTAATCAACTAGTCCTGTCCATGTTCTGGTACCGGCTCAACACCCTGGTCCTCGCCCCGGGTTTTCTGGCCAACCTCCGGACATCGATTCTGGAGTTCTTTTGGTCAGGACTGCACTGGGTCCCTGCAGGGGTTCTCCATCTACTCCTGGAGGAGGGAGGACAGGGCCTGAAATGTCCATTTACTTGGGTCCATGTCTTCCGCCTCCAGGCCCTGCAGAGGCTCCTTTATGGTGCAGGTCGTCCGGCGTGGAGCATACTGGCGCACGCCTTCCTGCGCTGCTTCAGAGGGCTCCAATATGACTGGCAGCTCCTTCATCTCTGTCTGAGAGGTCTTCCGTGAGACGTCTCCGGGCTGCCGGTCTTCTACCAGGACCTCCTCCAGACCTGGAAACTCTTTTCAACGACCAGGTCCGTGGCGGCCACTGTGGGGGCAGATCTCCTCGTGGAACCTCTGCTACACAACCCCCAGCTCCGTTTGCAGGTGGCGGAGTTCCGCTCGGTGCGCCAGAGGTTGGTCCTGGCAGAGGTCACAAGAGTCGGAGACATCCTGGACTATGACCGGGAAGACTGGCTGGATCCCCTGAGGCTCGCTCAGCGCATGGGGCTCTCCAGACCTTGTACTCCCCGGCGCATACTTCAGGAGATGAAGGCCGCTTTGCCGCCCGCTGCTTGGGTTTATCTCGACCGGATCCTGCACGAGGGCACGCCCCGCCGACCCTCTACCCCAGGCCCGCCGGACCTTTTAATTGGACCCCTGCCCCATGGACCCAACCGACCCCGTCACCCCTTCACTTTAAGCTCGCTGCACGAGATGCAGCCGGTCTGCTTTCAAACCGCACCAAGAAAACATCTATACACGCTCGTGCTCCACACCCTTCATGCACTCACCCTCCTGCCACCTTTGGAGGGTGAGGAGCCCCGGTGGGCCAGCCTATATTCTACCTTAGTCCCGAGGCCCGCCGGGGATGTCAGTTGGCAGCTCCTTCACGGAGCCATGAGCACGGGCGTGTACTTAGCGCGGTTCACCTCAATCCCAGACACCTGCCCCTTTTGCGGTGTGAGGGAAACCATGGCACATATATACCTGGAGTGTGCCAGGCTGCAGCCCCTATTCCAGCTCCTCACCAATATTTTATTATGCTTTTGGTTGTACTTTTCCCCTCACCTTCTTATTTATGCACTCCCTATCCGTGGCCCCACGAAGTCACGGGATCTCCTGGTCAACCTCCTCCTGGCCCTAGCTAAATTGGCCATCTATAAAACCAGAGTGAGGAGGTTGGCCGATGGAGTTTCCTGTGACTGTGGGGCCTATTTCCGATCCTAGGTCCGTTCACGTATCCGGGCAGAGTTCCTCTGGGCAGCGTCCTCTGATTCCCTTGACGCCTTTGAGGAGCAGTGGGCTCTGTCTGGGGTTCTCTGCTCCGTGTCCCCGTCCGGTTCCCTTTGTTTGACCCTTTGACCGCACTCCTGTCCCTGTTATTTCATTAGTTGTCCCCCGGAATTATTTGGAATCTAGGTCCTGTGGATCCCCCTTCTAGGCTGGGGGGGATCCTTTAGCAGTGGACGGGCTTCGCCCGCCCACTTCCCGGATCCCAAAAAGGACTACTTTTCTATAGCCATCTGACCTTGCCCTGTCACAATATATATATATATATATATATATATATATATCTTCTTACTATATGTTCCATTCTATGCATCCAATGAAGTGGGCTGCAGCCCACGAAAGCTTATGCTCTAATAAATTTGCTAGTCTCTAAGGTGCCACAAGTACTCCTGTTCACTTTTCCGAGTGGTAGCCGTGTTAGTCTGTATCAGCAAAAATAAAAACAATGATCTTGGAGACGCTCTAAGGTGCCACTATTATGCCTCATTGTTTTTGTTTTAGATAACAGTGTAATTGCTCCTGATATGTCTGTGAAGAGAAAGCAAGCAGGTTTGTTTAGGCTGGGGAGTGACTCAGTGAAGGCAGATAACTGTACAGCCTGGGAATACCCTGGTCACAAGGGAGAGAGACGTGTCTCCACCCAAGAAAGGCAACAGGTGGGGAAATGGAAGCTAAGAGAGGGTACCCCTGGGGAGCTACTGTGGGGGAATCCAGTTGCGGTTGCCCAGAACTGTGGTAATTACATAGGGTGAATTTGGCCCATGCAGTAAGGGTTTCATTTATCACAAAACTATGCTATACCTGTCAACATACCATAATGCAGGCACTGTATATTTTATTAAACTAGGAAAGTCTTAATAATATGAGACCTCACAACAGCTCACTGCTCTTAAACCTTTGCTGGGGGGAGCAGAGATTTCCTAAGAATCATGGGTGTTGTGAACAAGCCAAGAGAAAATTAGTGAGCTCCCACTGTATCTAATTGAAATTAGACATCATGATCATTAAAGCCTCATTGACTTCCCATTTTGTTTATTTTCAAATGTATGTTTCAGGCAGTACAGATGTGGTGGTCCGCTCTCTGAGAGGGCATATCAACTGGTTCAGTGGCTAAGTTATGGCTGTCTGGTATTGAATTACAGATCACATTCTCTTACAAGGCTTTATGGATGCCACACAGTAACTTCCATGGTGCTGCTATTATTCATCTTATCTTTTCAGTGGCCAAAGCTTGAATAAAAGATTATCATCAGCAGCATCCCCTTGATTTAATTAGAGTAGGCAAGACTGAATGATCACGAACATTACCTACTTACCATGAAATAAGTAATGCAAAACTACATTGCTGATGGTTTCCTTTTTATTTTAGTTTTCTTAATCTTCAACTTTACTGAACCAGTCTGGGTTATATTAAGTCGGGTTCTACATGCCTATGCAACATCCTAATATTTTAAAGGAAAATTGTAGTGCACTACAAAAAAAGCATTTGATTTTTGAACCAAAGGGAATAAAGATGTGCTGAGTCAAATTTGGCACTAGATTGAGATTCCATGATCATATAGTCCAGGGGTGAGCAAACTTTTTGGCCCGAGGGCCACATCAAGGTGTGAAACTGTATGGCTGGATGGGTAGGGAAGGCTGTGCCAGCCTGGCCTCTGCCCCCATCCTCCCCCACCCACTTATCATCCCCTGCTTGCCCCCCTGAGAACCTCCAACCCATCCAACCCCCCCTCCCGCTCCTTGTCCCCTGACTGACTCCTCCTGGCACTCCCACCCCTTAACTGCCCCCCCAGGATCCTACCCCCATCTAACCTGCCCCACTCCCTGTCTCCTGACTGCCCCGACACCTATCCACACCCCACCCCCTGACAGGCCCCCTGGGACTCCACCCCCATCCAACCCTCCCTGCTCCCTGTCCCCAGACTGCCCCAACCCCATCTACACCCTCTCCCCCTGATAGGCCCCCCCGGACTCCCATGCCCTATCCAATCCCCCCTGTTCCCTGGTGGCCCCCCCAAACCTCTGCCGCATCCAACTGCCCCCTGCTCCTGTCCCCCAGAACCCCCTACCCGCCACCATGTGCATGCCGCCGCCGCCTCCGTACCATGCCTCTCAGAGAGGCAGGAGCTCGCAGCCCCGCTGCTGGACGGAGCCAGCCATGCTGCCCATGCGGTGGCATGACTGCAGGGGATGGGGGACAGTGGGTGAGGGTCCGGGGGCTAGCCTTCCCGACCAGGAGCTCAGGGGCCGGGCAGGACGATCCTGCGGGTCAGATGTGGCCCGCAGGCCATAGTTTGCCCACTCTGATCTAGTCTGAATTCCAGTATAACACAGGTGTGATTCCCCAAAAACATTCTATCGTCTACATCTGGAGTAACTTCACTGACAATAATGCAGTTTCTCCAGATTTACATTGGCTTAACTGTGGAAAGGATTTGTCCTATTTTCCACATGTGGGTATTCATCTTGCCCTTTAAATATGGAGGATCCAAAAACGGGGCGCTTGGGAGAAGGAGAGAGAGGCCCCAGCATGGAGAGGATGTGGTGAGAAGCAAAGCTAAGGGCTTGTCTACACTGGGGAAATGCCCACAGTAGCTGTTGCATATTAATAGTGTGCACTAACTACTATGCACCAACTCCCCCATGTGAACACTCTTATTGAGGACTAGCAGTGCCCATGTGCACATTATCTTAGTGCACTTTAGAAGTGGACTAAGTTAAATTACCTGAGGGTTCTCAGTGCACAATAAGAGTGTCCACAAGGGAAGTTATTGTGGAGTAGCTAGTGCATTTTAAATTCACATCCATACTTACTGTGCACTAACCTCCCTGTGTACAAGCCCTAAAAGAGCATGGCCCCAGAGCCAAGAGCCATGAACCAAGAGCTTGGTGAGGATGGAGAAGAAAGATAAAGCCAAGATGTCTGTCTAAGTTATTTCTCTCAGAACCAGGTAGTTTAAGATTCCTTGATTTTAGGCAAGTACTTAAGTGGTTGCAGCATTGGGCCCTAAATTAATCTTTCTGTGCCTCAGTTCCTCATCTTTAAATGAGAGATAGCAACATTGCCTTTCTCCGACTTTTTTGTCTTATCCTGTCTCTAGATTATAAACTCTTCAAGGCAGGGAATGTCTTTTACTTGGTGTATATACAGGCCCCCAGAACATTGGACCCCGATCTCTGTTGGGTTTTGAGGCACTAACTTATGTAATACAAATAGTTAATAACAGAAATCCTAGGGGAAAATCCTAGAACTTGTTCATGTGACAATTATAAGGCAGGCAGCATTAAAATCTGAGTTTTAGTCCTCCAGAAAAGAGCAATTCATCACCTTCTGGATTTTCCTTTAGGCAAGCCCATTATAAAGTCATACTAATACAGCAGACATACTAATTTTGCATATAAGTCATGGATGCTGTAGAAGAAACTGCCAATTATACCTAAATATTTCAGCCAAACATTGATATCACCAAAGACACGGGCTGAGGGACGAACTGGCCATCGCTTCCAGCACCTCCCAATGGCCTGGAACAGCAAACCGTGGCCACTGGGAGCCGCGATCAGCCGAACTTGTGGATGCGGCAGATGAGCAAACCGGCACGGCCCGCCAAGGTCTTTCCCTGCACAAGAGGTGGAACAAGTTTGGTAACCACTGCACCAAATGATTTATATTTTGCTAGAAGGATAGCTAGAAGGAATACTGACGAGCATGCCAAATTCCCTGGTCTCTGGATATCCCAGGGGAAACCGATATTAAAGAGAAGCATCTGTCTTAATAGTGGTGGACACTTTACTGCCTAATTTTCTCTTCACATAGTCAGTGGTTAGGGTCTTAACTACAGCGTGGAACAAAGAAGTAAAATTTCCTGACACTGTTGTATTTGTAGCTTTTTACTATCCTGAAAGCAGGAGTCTAATGTCTTTTGAAATCCTGCATTTGGAAAGGATTCCTCGACTGCAAACAAGCAATCAGAGTCCTTCACAACAGAGCTGTTCCTCCACTCACACTGTACATCTTGCCAGGCTTCCCTGGGAGCATCAAGAAATCTGTCAGGCATTGTAAACTAGAGTATATGCACAGACAAGCTGCCAGCGGAGGAGGAACAGCAGGTATCTCTCTGCCTGCCCATTATTTTTCCACAAGTGGAAAGGAGGGAAGCAGGAACCAGGAGCATGAGCAGAAGGTTGAGAATTCATCCTTCCATGCTGCTTTTCTGCATGGAAACCTCAAGACAAATGTGACTTTTTTTTTTTTGGAAATCTGCCAAATGAATCCAGCTGTGGAGTTCCCCACTAACAACACAGTTTGATCAAAGAAAGCATCTGTCTTTGTTTCTAGAGTTGGCAAACCTATGAAGCGGGTGCTGTTACTGAATGGTTCCTTTTTATTGCAATAAATCAAGATAGGCACACACTTGCTTTTCAAGCAAATGTGTTTTTCCCAGCATCCCGAAACTGCCTCTGTATGCCTCGATGAGAGGATGTGGCCATACAAACTCTGTATGCATCTGGCAAAGCAACTGATGAAGAGGGGAAAATTAGTAAGGGGCATAGCAGTAGAGACCAAGAATGAAGAACATAACGTAAGAACATAATGATTTAGACCAAAGATCTATCTAGCCCAGTATCCTGTCTTCTGATAGTGGCCAATGCCAGGTGCCCCAAAGGGAATGAACAGAACAGATAATCATGAAGTGATCCATCCCCTGTCGCCCATTCCCAGCTTCTGGCAAACTAAAGCTAGGGACACCATCCTTGCCCATCCTGGCTAATAGCCATTGATGGACCCAACCTCCATGAGCTTATCTAGTTCTTTTTTGAACACTGTTATAGTGTTGGCCTTCACAACATCTTCTGGCAAAGAGTTCCACAGGTTGACTGTGCATTGTATGAAAAAATACTTCCTTTTGTTTGTTTTAAACCTGTTGCCTATTAATTTCATTTGGTGAACCCCTAATTCTTGTGTTATGAGAAGGCATAAATAACACTTCCTTATTTACTTTTTCCACACTAGTCATGATTTTATAGACCTCTATCATATTCCCTCTTAGTCATCTGTTTTCCAAAATGAACAGTCCCAATCTTATTAATCGCTTCTCATACAGAAGTATTCCATACCCCTAATCATTTTTGTTGCCCTTTTCTGAACCTTTTCCAATTCCAATATATCTTTTTGAGATGGGATAACCACATCTGCATGCAGTATTCCTTTCTTAATGATTCCCAACATTCTGTTATCTTTTTTGACTGCCACTACACATTGAATGGATATTTCAGAGAACTATCCACAATGACTCCAAGATCACTTTCTTGAGTGGTAACAGCTAATTTAGACCCCATAATTTAGGGATTATGTTTTCCAGTGTGCATTACTTTGCATTTATCAACATTGAATTTCATCTGCCATTTTATTGTCCAGTTACCTAGTTTTGAGAGATCCTTTTGTAGCTCTTTACAGTCTGTCTGGGACTTAATTACCTTGAGTAGTTTTGTATCATCTGCAAATTTTGCCACCTCACTGTTTACCCCCTTTTCCAGATCATTTATGAATATGTTGAATAGGATTGGGCCCAGTACAAACCCCTGGGGGACACCACTATTTATCACTTTCCATTCTGAAAATTGACCATTTATTCCTATCCTTTGTTTCTGTTGGGGACACCGGGCATGGCCACTAGGTAACTCAAGGGGATGGAAGACCATGAGTGTCGATGAAGCCCCCTCGCTCTAGGCCCAGATGGCACCCCCCTTCCCTTTTCTGCCTGGAGATACTCACAGCCTTCAGGCTGAGAAATTTGCAACAGTGTATTGCAGGCACAGACTGGCTGTAGCAAGATTAGATCAAGCAGGACAGGAATGTTAGATAGTGCTGAACAAACAACTCCATATATAGAGGAATAGATGATAAGAAGAAAAAGGGGAACTGGCCGGTATACCGGATTGGCTATATGGATACTTAGGACAGCTTGCTATTGGATAAGCATGCTAAAGAATGAATGTATAAAATATGTGTAACTGCATGCACTGGTGTGCAGGATTTGAGATTGTTGTCTCCCTGTACCGCTTGAAGCTTCAAATAAACTTTTCTACTTCTCCACCCCGTTGTGATTATTGGGCGACGCACACTGGGCAACGAATCCAACTGTTGCCTGCCTTGGGCATTTTGTGCCAGCAACATTTCCTATCTTTTAACCAGTTACCAATCCGTGAGAGGACCTTCCCTCTTATCCCATCACTGCTTACTTTGCTTAAGAGCCTTTGGTGAGGGACCTTGTCAAAGGCTTTCTGAAAATTTAAATATATTATATCCACTGGATCCCCCTTGTACACATGCTTGTTGCCCCCTCAAATAATTCTAGTAGATTATTGCGGCATGATTCCCTTTACAAAAACCATGTTGACTCTTCCCCAACAAATTATGTTCATCTATGTATCTGACAATTCTGCTCTTTACTATAATTTCAACCAGTTTGCCCAGTACTGAAGTTAGGCTTACCGGCCTCTACTTGCCAGGATCACCTCTGGAGCCCTTTTAAAAAATTGGTGCCACATTAGCTATCTTCCAGTCATTTGGTACAGAAGCTGATTTAATTGATAGGTTACAAACCACAGTTAGTAGTTCTGCAATTTCAAATTTGAGTTCCTTCTGAACTCTTGGGTGTATACCCTCTGGTCCTGGTGACTTATTACTGTTTGATTTATCAGTTTGTTCCAAAACCTCCACTAATATCCCCTAAAAAGAATGGCTCAGATTTGGGAATCTCCCTCACATCCTCAGCCATGAGGATCAATGCAAAGAATTCATTTAGTTTCTCTGCATTGGCCTTATCGTCCTTGAGTGCTCCTTTAGCATCTCGATCATTCAGTGGCCCGTCTTGCTGTTTAGCTTCCTGCTTCTGATGTACTTTAAAAAGGTTTTATTATTACTTTTTGAGTCTTTGGCTAGTTGTTCTTCAAATTCTTTTTTAGCCTTCCTAATTATATGTTTACACTTCACTTGACAGAGCTTATGCTCCTTTCTATTTTCCTCAATAAGATTTAACTTCCACTTTTTAAAGGATGCCTTTTTGCCTCTCACTGCTTCTTTTACATGGGCGTTTAGCCATGGCGGCACTTTTTTGGTTCTCTTACTGTGTTTTTTAATTTGGGGTATACATTTAAGCTGAGTCTCTATTATGTTGTCTTTAAAAAGTTTCCATGCAGCTTGCAGGGATTTCACTTTTGGCAATGTACTAACCACTACATCTAACTGCCAAGAAGAGTATCTCACTAAAATATTTTTTAAAGTCCTGTTAGAGAGAGTGTGTATTTATATTGATAGGAATAGAAAAGACAGTTATATTCATGCAGTCATATCAGTGACAGATTGAATGCAGTGGAGTATTCTGTTTATAATGAGTTAACAAGTTTATGGATAGTAATTTTGCTTTCCTGTCTTCACCTAGTTCCTAAACAATAAGGACCTAGTTTTTCCCTATGAGAATACATGCAGGAAGACAGAATTAGGACCTTAAGTCCCAGATCCTCAATGGTATTTCAATACCTGACTCCTATCGATTTGAGGATCTGGACCTAGGTCTTTTGTCCATTCAATTAAAATAATGTATATACCTCTATGCATCATATTTCTTCACACTCCCTATAGTTCATTGTTTATATTTTAAAATCTTTTACTAAAAATAGAACATACCAACCAATTATGTAGGAAATTGCCATCTTGACTATTTGATTTAAATTAGAGCTCAGGTGGCCTGATTCCTCTTTCACTTACAACTATCTTCATTAGAGTCACTCCTGATTTATTCCTGTGTAAATCAGAGGAGAATCCAGACTATGGAATTCAGGGTTAACCTCAAAAGAGTCTAAATCATCTTATAACAACGTGCAAAGTCTGTTTATTTTTGTCCTGCATGCATATGGTTCTGCCTTCCCTAAATCCTAATATAAATCATCAGACTGGACCTCCTGCTGGCAATAGCAGTCAACTGGCAGCTTCTGCTGAGAAACATTCACAGCTACAGAGACACTGAAACAGTGACGAATATTTCTAACAAGTGTTTTTGGGGAAAAAACCAGTTTTAAAAATGAACTTCCTTATTTAATAAAAATGTCACTAAGGTATTAGGACTAATTGTTGCCACTCTCCTTAATGTTTCAGTGTAACTTCTCAATAATGCAATCTGAGAGATGTTGATCTCCTTGGAATGCATGTATGCTCAGACACAGCTATTGCTATGATAAACCACAAGCTCTTTCATTATAATTACATTATGCATTCTCTTAGCAAAGGTAGCAAAAGATTACATTAAAACACTTAAAATAAATTTCAGACATACTGCAGTTGTGCAAACAAACTCATAGTTAATCACAGCCAGATCCACAATGTTACTTAGGTGCTTAAACACCAGACTTAGGTCTCTAAGACCCAGTTTTTAGGGACCACTGTGATTGAAACCTCCTCCCCCTCCCCCCGTACAGCTGCCTAACACTGTAGGCACCTAAACTTTCAAAGTCCCTTAGGCATCTATGTTTCTGCCCCAGATCACTCCTGACTCTCTCTAGGCACCTATCTCCCTCCTACACCCCAGCATGATAAACTGGGGAAAGACAGATGTTCTTCTGCCTATCTTACCTACAGGGCCTCATTTGGTAGGTATGCTCTAAGCACACCTGTTAGATCAGACCTCACTCAAGACCTGCCTCTCTTGAAACTTTTAACCAAGTGGTTAGGATACTCACCCAGCATCAGGGAGATCCCCACCCAATTCAAGTCCCCTTCTACAGCAATAATTTACCTGCTTAGTAAAGTGCCCCTAACCACTGAGCTATGAGATGCTGATAATAGAGTTAGGGTTCATTATGATATGCTCTTGGATCCTATGTTTTCTTCAGTAGAGGGCAGTACATTAGTCAGTACATTGCAAAATTCATATTTAAAAGTAAAGGAGGATTTGTGGCACCTTAGAGACTAACAAATATATTTGAGCATAAGCTTTCGTGAGCTACAGCTCACTTCATTGGATGCATTCAGTGGAAAATAGAGTGTGGAGATTTATATACACAGAGAACATGAAACAATGGGTGTTACCATACACACTGTAACCAGAGTGATCATTTAAGGTGAGCTATTGCCAGCAGGAGAGCGGGGGGGGGGGGGGAAATAGTTTTACTTTGTGTAATGACCCATCCACTCCCAGTCTCTATTCAAGCCTAAGTTAATTGTATCCAGTTTGCAAATTAATTCCAATTCAGCAGTCTCTTGTTGGAGTCTGTTTTTGACGTTTTTTTTGTTGAAGTATTGCCACTTTTAGGTCTTGATTGACAGAGCCAGAAGAGTACCCAGGAGTCACCTACTATAGGACAGGCCCAACAAAGAAAAGAACAGAACGCCACTAGCCATCACCTTCAGCCCCCAACTAAAACCTCTCCAGCGCATCATCAAGGATCTGCAACCTATCCTGAAGGACGACCCATCACTCTCACAGATCTTGGGAGACAGGCCAGTCCCTTGCTTACAGACAGCCCCCCAACCTGAAGCAAATACTCACAGCAACCACACACCACACAACAGAACCACTAACCCAGGAACCTATCCTTGCAATAAAGCCCCTTGCCAACTGTGTCCACATATCTATTCAAGGGACACCATCATAGGGCCTAATCACATCAGCCACAATATCAGAGGCTCGTTCACCTGCGCATCTACCAATGTGATATATGTCATCATGTGCCAGCAATGCCCCTCTGCCATGTACATTGGTCAAACTGGACAGTCTCTATGTAAAAGAATAAATGGACACAAATGAGTCATCAAGAATTATAAAATGTTCAAAAACCAGTCGGCAAACACTTCAATCTCTCTGGTCACTCGATTACAGACCTGAGGGTGGCTATTCTTCCACAAAAAAACTTCAGAAACAGACTCCAACGAGAGACTGATGAATTGGAATTAATTTGCAAACTGGATACAATTAACTTAGGCTTGAATAGAGACTGGGAGTGGATGGGTCATTACACAAAGTAAAACTATTTCCCCATGTTTATTCCCCCCCCACTACCCCTCACTGTTCCTCAGACGTTCTCATCAACTGCTGGAAATGGCCCATCTTGATTATCACTACAAAAGGTTCCCCTGCCCCCCCCCCCGCTCTCCTGCTGGTCATAGCTCACCTTCAGTGATCACTCTGGTTACAGTGTGTACGGTAACACCCATTGTTTCATGTTCTCTGTGTATATAAATCTCCCCACTGTATTTTCCACTGAATGCATCCGATGAAGTGAGCTGTAGCTCACGAAAGCTTATGCTCAAATACATTTGTTAGTCTCTAAGGTGCCACAAGTTCTCCATTTCTTTTTGCGAATACAGACTAACACGGCTGCTACTCTGAAACCATATCTAAAAGTGACACTGTTGCTTCTATGACCTTGTTGCAAATAATTTATTTAATAATTCTGGTTGTTTCTAGTTATTGGAGGACCACATAGTATATTTCATAAGTCACATTACTGTCACAGTAGCAATATTTCTGATCAGTTAATTGCTTCCCACCCCCTAACATTTTAAGCCTTCATGTTATATTTAGGACATAGATTAAAATGTATTGCTTAGGCTAAAATCCATCTGGCTTTATTAAAACCTAGTTCCTGGTCTAAAATATGGCAATAAATCAGTTATCTGACTTCAGTGTAATCAGCAGGAAAAGAATACAGCCAGATGTAAGCTGAACATGTCAAAAACTTCTTAGCAATTAAAAATTACGATGCATGGACAATAATTTATTAATTATTTATAATGTTTTGTTTTTAATTTTAAAAAAGATAGGTCACATATAACTATTTTGTTTTCTAGTGGAAGAACAAGCTTGATTTATGGGTACAATTATAAGTCCTAAGGCTAATAAAAATCTGTCATTTTTTTTAAACAATATCACTGTTTTCAATGCAAAGCCTCTGCTCTGATTAAAGCTCCAGTCCTGAAAAACTGAAAGAGTTATCCACAGAAGCAGTCCCACTGAAAGCTATGACAACACACATGCTTAAAATTATCCTTGTGCTTAAGCCTTTGCATGATCAGGTCTTAATTATGTAGACATTATATCCCCCATGCCCAAAACTTGAGGTGACAGTAAGGAGCCTGAAAAATGTTAGAAAAATTTCATTACGCTTTGATAAGTTACACAAACACCAGCATGAAGATGTAATTACCAAAAACAATTAAATCAGAGATTATTAGAGCTGGCCAGGAATTTTGGTGCTTCTCACAAAATCAAAATTTTCATATGGAAAATATCAATTTTTCAGGGAAAAAAATGTTATTCCCCCCCCACACTGGGTAAATCAAAATGATGGCTCTGTGGCTGCCCACCTGTCAGGCTGTTGGAAATTTCACTTTTTTCCAGTCAGGCAACCGAGCTGGGGCAGGCTGGCAGCTTGAGAACTCTGACTCTCCAATTCCACCTCAGATTGGCTGCCTCTCTGGCAACTGGAAAGGAAAAGGCAGAGAGGTGGAAAGCCTGGGAGTTCAGCTGCCAGCAGGCCAGCAGGCCAGCTAGAGGGCTCTTATCAGGCAGAACTTCAAACTGATGAGAGCCTTCCAGGCAGGCAGCCTGCAAGCCAAAATTTTGGCATTCACAAAATAGAATTTTTCTGTAAATTTCTGCCCCCCAAAATATTTGCAATTTTCACTTTTCAGCCTGATTTGGCACAAAAGAAATTCAAAGATGTAAAGTGGTTTGTGTGAAGGGATTTCCATTTTCCAACCAGCTCTAGAGAGTATAACATAGGAATTTTCTTCCTATCTTTTTATGGCAGTTAAGATCACAGATAAATACATTTTATAACTGTGTGTACAAGATAAAAAACATCTTTTACTCAAAATGTAGTTGTTTATAATCAGCCTATGAACTCAGCTGTGCTGGTGGTTTTTCGTTAATCAGCGGTTAAAATTTTAGGAAACATGTAATGTTGTAATGAATGCTACAAAAATATGCCATCATCAGGCCAGATCCAAATATTTTAGTTGACTTAAGTGGCCTTTGGAGTAGACCCACAGAACTCAGAGTAGTTATCAGTGGTTCACTGTCAAACTAGGAGTACATATCAAGTGGAGTCTGTCCTGGGTCCGGTACTAGTCAATATTTTCATAAATTGAAATGACTTGAATGACGGAGTGGAGAGTATGTTTATAAAATTTGTGGGTCACACCAAGATGGGAAGAGTTGAAAGTATTTTGGACTGGATTACATTTTAAAATGACCTTGATAAATTGGAGTGTGGTCTCAAATCAATAAGATGAAATTCAATAAAGACAAGTACAAAGTAGTACACTTAGGAAATTTTAAATCAACTGCATATATACAGAATGTGGTAATATCTGACTAGGTAGAAGTACAGCAGAAAATCAACAGAGGCTTGTAGTACATTATAAACTGAGTGAATCAACAATGTGATGCTGTTGTAAAAAAGTTAAATGTCATTCTGGGATATTTTATTGGGATGGGATGATTAACAGGAGTGTTGGAGTGTTGTACGTAAGACAAGAAGTAATTCTGTCCATTGGATTTATTATAAAAAAAGACAGACTTCAAGCAATTCCTTTTGCAGCACCATATGCTCTTATCATTCTAACTCTGTAACAAATCTGTGGCTACAAAACAGCAGATACTATCTTTATCAATAGAACTGGCTGGGAACTTTTTTCTCAGAAAATGGTGTTTCACCTAAACCAAAATTGTTCATGAGGGAAGGGTTGGTTTTGATTAATTCCCCATTTTGATTCTTTTTCATCCTGTGTTGACAGTTTTTAAATAAAGTTTTGTTTTCTGAGTTGAAATGACTGTTTCAAAATTTGTTAATTTATATTAAAAATGTAAAAACAAATTTAAAAAGGACAACAGCAATATGAAACACTAAAATTGACCTGATCTGAATTTTTTTTTTTTGGACTTCATTCCCACTCAGAGCATGAAACACTTTCTGAAATCTCAGAAATGTTCACAGGATGGGAATACCGTTTCCAGCCCAGTTCTTGTTGTCAGCTAAATTCTACGCCTTCAACATCAGGAGCATCATTAAGTTGTCATACTTTTGACTCTACATATCAGACCTCTACTGCTTGGGCTGAAGGCTTAGTTATTATTTTTTCTTAGTATTATGGCTTATAACATCTGTAGGCTGGCCACTACATAGTCACATACAATCAATCAGGTGTAATAGTCCACCTACAAGAGAACAATGTTACACATACATACTGGGGGCCCAAAGTAGATTATACAAACTGAGAAACTGCCAGCCAGTCGTGTGGTCCATTCACTTATCTTTTGGGCAAGTTACAGTTTCTTGAAATAGCACAGCAATAAATGGAAGCTAGTCAGTTTGCTTAAAGTGGAAATTTTTCCTTGGTAGGTACCTGATTAAAGTCCTCAGCAGGATTGCTGATTCGTCACAACATCAAATGAATAGCTCCCAACTTTACTCAGAAATAAGATAGTCATAGTCTAACTAGACTATACCAAACATCAGAAGCATGCTTTTGTAGTTTCCAAACTTTTTTTGTTCTATCTTAGGTTTTCCAAGTTGCCTATCATAAGGCAATCTTTTCATAACAAGTACTATTATTCCAGTGTAGTCAAACGACCATCTCCTGATGACACCAGCTTACTTTCACAAGGATATTTAATATAGTATGAGTTGGTATTTGATTTTGGAATACCTGTTCCCTTATTTTCTTGTGCAATTTTCATTCATTTTTAGGATGTAGTTAGAATAACCTAAGTGATCAAACTTTGTGACATTCCTACTTGTTCACCTACCTGTCCTTCTGAACATCTTATATCTCTAGAGCTAGCAAAAACTGTTGTTACTATATCAGTGCTGATGACTACCAGATGTAATTCTGAGTGTCACTTTCCAAATTCTGATTAAAAATTCTCTCAATCAGAGCATAATACAACACTCTGACAGAAAAACAGTGGATGGTCTCTGAATGAAATCTGTTAGATTGAAACTTTCTTTGGCACTAATGTATAGAGAAATTTAAAGTTTCATATATTTGTATTCAGTACACCACGTTGAAAATGTTTTTGTCCTTTGACGCATTCCTTTCCTTTCATTGGGGTAAGATGCTATAGTGGTTAGAGCACTAGTTATAGACTTGGGAAACCTGGGTTCAATTTCCTGCTCTGCCACAAACTTCTTGGGTGACCTGAAGCAGGTTACCTAAAATCTGAATCGCTTTTCTCTGTCTGCAGAATGGGGATAATTGCACTTACCTCACAAGGATGTTGACAGGTTACATTAGGAACTTAAGATGCTCAAGAACTATTCTAATAGGGGCCATGCAAATATTGTCTAACATTCTTTGGTCTGTCATTTTCTATTCCACATATATGATTTCTTATCCATTCCCCCAATGACCCCTACACCTGTGAGAAAAAATGACAATCCTTGTACCAGATGCTTCCATTTTCTGCTTCTGACCCTGATTTAACAAAGCAGATGTTTAACTTCAAGCATGTGCTTTAGCTCCACTGAGGTCAATGGGACTTAGGCATATGCTTAACAGTTTTATTGAATCAGAGCCCCTGGGTCCTTAGAACACAGAGATCCCACACTCCATATTTTCTTCTCCTGGCTAAACTACACATTGTGTGCCAAAGGGAAGCACTATGGAGCATGAGAGCTGCATAGAGAAGACAAACCATCAGCTGAATTTATATTTTTCCA
Organism: Dermochelys coriacea; assembly: GCF_009764565.3. NCBI lineage: Eukaryota > Metazoa > Chordata > Testudines > Dermochelyidae > Dermochelys > Dermochelys coriacea. Next base: position 106,486,244 of record NC_050068.2, read on the forward strand.
GCAAGGTGTGCTCTGAGGAAGGAAGAAGATGACCTGCTGCATTGGAGCTTTTCACAGAACTTTTTAAAAGTTATGTTTTGCTTCAGTTTATAAGGAATGGTAAGAGTTTGGAGCTGATTTAAATACCTTACAAATTATCTCATCTAACCAAATATAACAAGGATGACTGTATAAAGCAGGGTTATGTTTTGGGTTTTTCTATAATTTCCCCTTTCTCCATCATCCCATCAACTATTTTTTAAGAAAACCCAGAAGGGAATTAAATGTAAAAAGCAAATGCAGTGCATGTTCAATATCAAAGGGTACATTGATCAACAGGGAAAAACCTAGCTTCCCACCTGATTGGGAACCTTTAACCACATTAGTGAGAATTTATTCACATGACCAGTCCCACTGCACTGGGATTTCCCACATGAGTAAGTGCTCATTACCAGGAGTAAAAGCTCCATAATTGGGCCCTACTACTTTGCTTCTGGGAAGGCCATAGGTGCTGTCCAACAATTGTTTCCGTCTTTAAAAAATCAAAGGCTCAGGCTTGTCAATGCCACCTATGTTTGCACCAAAAGCAAGCAGTGCAACATCATTGATTTCTTATTTCATTTGTTTCTAATGATCAAAAATCATTAAAAGCCAAGTCCACTCCTTTCTGGAGCCAAATAATCTTCTGCAACATTTAAAATGGGCCAAAGCTTCTGCAGAAGCAAAATCAGTGTGACCTGGCACTGGTCCCAGTCCCTCAGATAAGTAAGTCAGTCACTCGGTTGCAGGTCTGGAAGGGGAACAGTTAGAAGCTCTTACTAAGTTTCAGTAAACTGCCTCACAGAGCTCCCTAGCTATACTGTATCTCCCATAGCACATTACACAGCTTAAAACCCATCCCACAATGTGTCCCACATAATCCTCCAAAAGGAAATTATTCCTTCATAACAAGAGGTGGTCAGAAAACCTGTGGTGGAACCATTTTCATCCAGAGAATGCAGTTCCACTGAAGTCTACATGCTTTGGGAAACAGTATTCATTTTGCTGAGATTTTGTTCAGGAGAAAAGAGTAGTGTCGGTGACAAATATCTTATTTCAGGGATTGGCAACCTTTGGCACGCGGCCCGTCAGGGAAAGCTGCTGGTGGGCCAGGACGGTTTGTTTACCTGCCGCATCCACAGGTTCAGCTGATCGCAGCTCCCACTGGCCACAGTTCGCCGTTCCATTATAAGGAGAACTGGGCAGAAAAAAAATAATTCTGTATTTGTAAAAGCGACTTTTATATTTTCCCATCAAGTGTGAGGCCACCATCAACACTGGAAGCTGCTACACAATGAAAATATTGGTGTGTTGGTTTCTAACTTATAGCTCATTGTTTTCCTGACTGTCTAAAAGAAACTTTAATGATATTATACTGGATTCATGTGATGTTGAAATATTACTCAAATAATAGCATCTTTGCAGCTGTCCACACCTACAATCCTAATTCAGGACTCTCACTGTATTTTTTTGAGAGAGATAAACAGGAAATCATGATTCTAACAATTTTTAGTGGTTTTCCCTTATCTTATTGGACAAATTACTCCTTTTGCTTAAGTTCTACAACAGGGATCGGCAACCTTTGGCATGCGGCTCGTCAGGGAAATCTGCTGGCAGACCAGGACAGTTTGTTTACCTGCTGCATCTGCAGGTTCGGCCGATAGCAGCTCCCACTGGCCGTGGTTCGCTGTCCCAGGCCAATGGGGGCTGCGGGAAGTGGCATGGGCTAAGGGATGTGCTGGCTGCCGCTTCCCGCAGCCCCCATTGGCCTGGAATGGTGAACTGCGGCCAATTGGAGCTGCAATCGGCCGAACCTGAGGATGCTCCATGTAAACAAACTGTCCCGACCCGCCAGCAGATTTCCCTGACTGGCCGCATGCCAAAGGTTGCAAATCCCTGTTGTTTTTGCAAACTTTTGACTCCAATAAAGTAATGAAATGTTAAGTTGCAAAGCAAAATCCCATTTTCCCCTAAACCTCTCCTTGTTTGTATAAACTCTTGTCATCCGACTACAACTGCATGTAACATCTTTGCCCATTTTAAATCACTACATTTATAATAAACCCTCATTGAAAATTGACAGTACTGAGTAAAAATAATTAGCATCTTCAAAGTCAGTTAGTGCAGTTACCCTCTAATTGGTAATACTTCTTCCAAGCTTGTATAGCCTGTAATTTAATTTACTCTGTACTTTAAACAAGGGACTGTTCCAGCCATGTGGTATGACTAGTAGACAGTGAGGTCATTAGGAGTTTAAGACTCCTCCTGAAGGCCTTATTTTAGAGGCTAGTGGGAGACCAATTGCTCAAACAATCAATTTTTCTTCTTCTAAATTAAATTCCTTTCATAACAGAACAGTTTAAATTACAGCAAGAGGGAACCATAGACTGATTTAAAAGTCTTGGGAAGAGCTATTTTTAAAGTGATGATGGGAACCAGTGTCTGGTCTGCAGCGGCCCACACCCAAATCATCTGTTCAGTCCTATACTTCTAATACTGCATACTTGGGGAAGAATTTAACCCACAGGATATTATCTGGATAATTGGTTTTCCTAAATCATTACCCCAGATGTGTTTCTCCTATTTCAGATCAAGATGCACTTTCAAAGGATTTGAAAGCAGAATGTGAAGAATATTAGTGTCATACGTTCTTCTCCTTTTGACTTTGAGCTCTATCCAGCATCCAACTCTTTCCACTGACTTCAAGGTTCCAGGCCTTTGTTAAGATTTTTGTTTTCCCATAAAGTCAGTAATCTCTCCCTAATTTGATTCAGGGAGCGGTGTGTAATAGCTGCAAATATCCTTTGAGATTCAGGATCTGTGAGTCTTCTGGCTTTTAAAGCCTCTTCCAGGTCTAAGGAATGCAAAGATTTATTTTGATTTCCCCATTGTCCTGTTCAAATGCAATTTTGTTCTAACTGAGCTAATTTCTTAGGCACCGCAGCCAATGAAGGACACATCAGAGGAGGTTTAAAAATCTAATCTAAGTGTAAGCCTAAAGCCATATTCTCTTCAGGGTGACAGAATAGAATTCGGTCAATTAAATGAATGAAACTGTTTAGAAAAGCAGAGTACCACTGTGCAAGAGTTTATTACAGGAAATGAAGAATACCATATACAATTGTAATGGGGTTCAAAGAGAGGGGCGGGAGGAAGTTAGGTCATTATTCTGCAGGAAAATAGGTAAATGGTAACATGATAAAGTGAAGTAAAACAGGTAATGGTCTAGAGAATTATGCTTTTATTTATTCTAGCATTTTTAGAAGGAATAAGGGGACACCCAATGAAATTAAAAACAGCAAATTTCAAACTGAAAAGGATTTTGTTTCAAAGAAAGCACAATATGTGGAACTCACTACCACGAGATATTGAATCCAATATCTTAACAGGATTAAAAGTAATATTAAACATTTATATTAATAATGAGACCATCCTCCATTAAATTAGGTAGGGTAAACAAAAGGCTGTAAACCCTAAGGATGTTTGACATAAGCTAAACACTGACTGCCTGGGGTTAAAAAGAAATCTCACCATAGGCAGATTTTTCCATAATTGTCTGTTCTGAGGTTTCTTGCTCTTTGAGGCATCTGGTACTAGTCACTGTCACAGACAGAATTCTAAAGTTGATTGACCAGTAGTCTGATCTGGAATGACAAATCCTATGTTAAAGCTTGGAGGTAAGAGATGGGTTTTCAATGTGCAGGGGTTTGTTGATGATGCTTACATAACTGACAGCCCTCTAGGTTGGCTCATTTAAAGAAGAATATGAGAAAATATGCTAAGAAGCAACTGTTCCCCACAAATGACTATTGTTCAAGAAACCTTACTAAATAAAAAGGGCAGTATTGAACAAAGATGAGTGTAAAGATGTGGGCAGACATGGTCTATAGTAAAGCTAAGACATCCCTTCCACACTATTTTTAAAATATTTTTTAAACATACAGACACATACACAGGTGGAATTTCAAAAGTGCTCAGCATAGGCCTAACTCTGCTCCCAGTGGAGACAATGGTAAAACTCACTGCAATTCAGTGAGGACAGAATTAAGTCAATGTTGATGACTTTTGAAAATCTCCTCCAATCCATTTTTGCGTCCTCCAGCTGGGCCTTTTCCACACATTAAGTTGTTGTGCTCCTTGGGTTAGATCCTGCAAAAGCCAAACTCCCACTGAAGTCAACTCTGAAAATATAAGGGGAGAATTTCTTTGAGTGAAGAGTGCAGATTCAGGTCTTTTGGACTGCTGTTGGTTTTGTAAACCAATAATTATGCAGTATCATAACAAAGTAAAGCTTCCCAAATGCAACCTAGAGAATACACACTTCTGCTGGAAGGTCTCTGGCACCTTGCCTAGAAACAGTAAATTCAGGGCTCATTATCTGATCCCAGAAAAAGGGTTGCTCATACAAAACCAGTGGTTTATTTTATGTTAATTTTAATAAACTAGTATGTATTATAGAGGGGAGAGATATTCATCTTGTAGAAAAACCAAATACATCCCTACAGTTACACACTGTAATAATTACAGAAAGGCATGGAACAATCTATTAATACATTCAAATATGAAACTTTACATAATTTTAACTGTAGAGAAATGTAGATGATTTGCTTCCAAGTTAAGAAAAATGAACACTTTTTTTTTTTGGCAATCTTTTTGTCGGCAGCAAATAGAAGAGTATTAACCTCTTTGGCTGTCTTTTATGTGTAACATATGGCTGCTGCTGGGCTTGCTGAAGGAGTGGGACTGAGTGTTTTGGGGAAAGCAGTAGAGCTGAGTGGTTTTGGTGAGTGTTTGCTGTTTGTACTCTTATCACTGCAGAACCTGTGGGTGTCTGCAAGGGAGAAGGAAATTCAGCACTGTGGAAAGCTTAGCTCTAGCAAACTGGAGGTGGTAGAAGAAGGGGATTTCTCTACTGAAAAAGAAACTATTCCCATTGTGAAAAAACACTTCTTTTCAGGATGGCTAGGTACCCGACAGGGATCTGCTGCTTGATTACGGGAAGGAAGAGGGCAGCAGGGGGTGGGGGCTCATTAGAACTTCTTTCAGAGGGGTTTTGGGGGTGGACTAGACAGGGCTGGAAATTAAATAACATGGGGAGATACATTTGTTCAGATTGCACTGGCATTTCCAAGCTGAAGAATTTGTTTCTGGAAGAAAGATTAAAAACTGTTCTATGACTTGGATTAAATTAATTTCCTTGGCAGAAAAGAAGCTCCAGACCCTTACTCATGTGTGTTTGGTCCCTACATCACAGCAGTTGGATTTTCTTTCTTGTTCATTTTATCAGTTCACTGTCATTGTTAGGATTTGTCCTGCTTGCACCAGATTCTTCTGTTACTAAGAACCATGATTTTTTTAATGTGCATTTTGCTCCTCGGTGGTCCTTATATTCTATCTCTGAGTTTCATTGCATTTGATGAAATCTTGCATTGTTTAGACTGTACAGGGCCTGATTAAAATCAATGGGAAGAGCACTGGTGTAAAACAGGGGTTCTCAACCTTTTATTTTTGAATCACATCCTACCTTAGCATTATTTTATTTATGTTTTTACGTGGACCTTCCCCACTTTCCTTACCATAACGAGAATGCTATCGCCACCTAACATTGATAATGTATCTGTTCAAAAGGCAAGTCAAAGGCATTTATACAAAACACCCCTTATCTTTATTAGTGTTGCCAATGTCACTCTGAGTAATTTGGGCTTGTTTGGTACTTGAAAGCAGTTGTTTGCTCAGATGATGGGAACCAGAAGAACTGCAAAAGAGGAAGGGCCAAATCTGGTGCGTGAGTCACAATGCCACTCAGCTTGGCCTGGCTGCCTGGCCAAATTTGAGGGAGTGGCATTGTGAGCTGATGCTTAGCGCCGCCCCCACCCCCCAAATCCCCACACACATTTATTATTAATTACTGAATTATTTGTCTCACCACAAACCCCTAAAAAATCTGAAACACCCCCTCCACCCTTAATGTTGAGAATTTCTGATGTAAGCCTAGGACGGAGAGCTCAGTAAAGCTCCTCTCATCACACAGAATTGTTTAAGGTTCCATTTTAAAATGTCTCATTACCTGGGTTACATTCAGTTCTTTAGGAGAGGAACAGAAACCTAAGCCTGGACTACTAGAACAGGCTAAGAAAAGTTAGTGGTCCACTAACCCAGGAACCTATCCTTGCAACAAAGCCTGTTGCCAACTCTGTCCACATATCTATTCAGGGGACACCATCATAGGGCCTAATCACATCAGCCACACTATCAGAGGCTCGTTCACCTGCGCATCCACCAATGTGATATATGCCATCATGTGCCAGCAATGCTCCTCTGCCATGTACATTGGCCAAACTGGACAGTCTCTACACAAAAGAATAAATGGACACAAATCAGACATCAAGAATTATGACATTCAAAAACCAGTTGGAGAACACTTCAATCTCTCCGGTCACTCGATTACAGACCTGAGGGTGGCTATCCTTCAACAAAAAAACTTCAAAAACAGACTCCAAGGAGAGACTGATGAATTGAAATAAATTTGAAAACTGGATACAATTAACTTAGGCTTGAATAGAGACTGGGAATGGATGAGTCATTACACAAAGTAAAACTTTCCCCATATTATTTCTCCCCCCCACTCCACCCCCCACTGTTCCTCAATTGTTCTTGTTAACTGCTGGAAATAGCCTACCTTGCTTGTCACCATGAAGGTTTTCCTCCTTTCCCCCCCTGCTGCTGGTGATGACTCATCTTAAGTGATCACTCTCCTTACAGTGTGTATGATAAAACCCATTGTTTCATGTTCTCTGTGTGTGTATATAAATCTCCCCTCTGTATTTTCCACCAAATGCATCCGATGAAGTGAGCTGTAGCTCACGAAAGCTTATGCTCAAATAAATTTGTTAGTCTCTAAGGTGCCACAAGTACTCCTTTTCTTTTTGCGAATACAGACTAACACGGCTGCTACTCTGAAACCTTATTTTGTACATATTCTAGTAGCTTCCCTAGAGGTCTCTTTGCAGGTCACACTTAGAAATATCCAATAGCCATATACCTGTAAATAAGTTTGCAATGTAATTGTGAGAGGATGAATTGTCTTGTGTCTGAATTTTAAAACTGAGTCAGCTGATCTGGGATCTGGTCCTGACAATCATAAATGTCTTATGTGATGTTTAACAAGTCACTTAATCATCAGTACCTCAGCTTCTTCAGTTGGAAAATAGGGACTCTGATACTGCTTACATGTTTCATGGGATTTCTGTAAGGGTTGCTTCATTAATATTTGTGAAAATCTTTGAGATCCTTCTATAGAAGGTGCTATGGAAATGCAAAGTATTATTATCTAGTTCCATTGTTTTTTGCCTGTTTAGCTCAATGCAGCCTTAATGCCCAAGAACCAGGCTTCAATGTATTCAGAATCCTTCTACCCCTTCTGAATATACTGGGAAAGAATTTTAGGGATGTTTGAAATCAGGACTCAAAAGATGGCATGGAAACATGTGATTCAGGACTAGTCATCGCCACCTGGAAAGCTGGCATCAGAAAATCACTGTAGAAGCAAATATAAAGTTCTGAATCTTGAGAAGCTGCTGCAAGGCAAATAGATAAACAACACCATGTAGCTTAGTTAGAGGCTAAAATGGCTTATAGGACTTCAAAGCTGAAAGAAGAAAAGGAGTACTTGTGGCACCTTAGAGACTAACAAATTTATTAGAGCATAAGCTTTCATGAGCTACAGCTCACTTCATCGGATGCATTTGGTGGAAAAAACAGAGGAGAGATTTATATACACACACACAGAGAACATGAAACAATGGGTTTATCATACACACTGTAAGGACAGTGATCACTTAAGATAAGCCATCACCAGCAGCAGGGGGGGGAAAGGAGGAAAACCTTTCATGGTGACAAGCAAGGGAGGCTAATTCCAGCAGTTAACAAGAATATCAGAGGAACAGTGGGGGGTGGGGTGGGAGGGAGAAATACCATGGGGAAATAGTTTTACTTTGTGTAATGACTCATCCATTCCCAGTCTCTAGTCAAGCCTAAGTTAATTGTATCCAGTTTGCAAATTAATTCCAATTCAGCAGTCTCTCGTTGGAGTCTGTTTTTGAAGCTTTTTTGTTGAAGTATAGCCACTCTAAGATCTGTGATCGAGTGACCGGAGAGATTGAAGTGTTCTCCAACTGGTTTTTGAATGTTATAATTCTTGACGTCTGATTTGTGTCCATTCATTCTTTTGCATAGAGACTGTCCAGTTTGGCCAATGTACATGGCAGAGGGGCATTGCTGGCACATGATGGCATATATCACATTGGTAGATGCGCAGGTGAAGGAGCCTCTGATAGTGTGGCTGATGTGATTAGGCCCTATGATGGTATCCCCTGAATAGATATGTGGACAGAGTTGGCAACGGGCTTTGTTGCAAGGATAGGTTCCTGGGTTAGTGGTTCTGTTGTGTGGTGTGTGGTTGCTGGTGAGTATTTGCTTCAGATTGGGGGGCTGTCTGTAAGCAAGGACTGGTCTGTCTCCCAAGATCTGTGAGAGTGATGGGTCGTCCTTCAGGATAGGTTGTAGATCCTTGATGATGCGTTGGAGAGGTTTTAGTTGGGGGCTGAAGGTTCAACAGAAGGTTCAACAGAACGCCACTAGCCATCACCTTCAGCCCCCAACTAAAACCTCTCCAACGCATCATCAAGGATCTACAACCTATCCTGAAGGACGAGCCATCACTCTCACAGATCTTGGGAGACAGATCAGTCCTTGCTTACAGACAGCCCCTCAATCTGAAGCAAATACTCACCAGCAACCACACACCACACAACAGAACCACTAACCCAGGAACCTATCCTTGCAACAAAGCCCGTTGCCAACTCTGTCCACATATCTATTCAGGGGATACCATCATAGGGCCTAATCACATCAGCCACACTATCAGAGGCTCGTTCACCTGCGCATCTACCAATGTGATATATGCCATCATGTGCCAGCAATGCCCCTCTGCCATGTACATTGGCCAAACTGGACAGTCTCTATGCAAAAGAATGAATGGACACAAATCAGACGTCAAGATTTATAACATTCAAAAACCAGTTGGAGAACACTTCAATCTCTCCGGTCACTCGATCACAGATCTTAGAGTGGCTATACTTCAACAAAAAAGCTTCAAAAACAGACTCCAACGAGAGACTGCTGAATTGGAATTAATTTGCAAACTGGATACAATTAACTTAGGCTTGAATAGAGACTGGGAATGGATGAGTCATTACACAAAGTAAAACTATTTCCCCATGGTATTTCTCCCTCCCACCCCACCCCCCACTGTTCCTCTGATATTCTTTGGTTTCAGAGTAGCAGCAGTGTTAGTCTGTATTCGCAAAAAGAAAAGGAGTACCCGTGGCACCTTAGAGACTAACAAATTTATTAGAGCATAAGCTTTCGTGAGCTACAGCTCACTTCATCGGATGCATTTGGTGGAAAAAGCAGAGGAGAGATCTGGAATTAGCCTACCTTGCTTGTCACCATGAAAGGTTTTCCTCCTTCCCCCCCCCTGCTGCTGGTGATGGCTTATCTTAAGTGATCACTCTCCTTACAGTGTGTATGATAAACCCATTGTTTCATGTTCTCTGTGTGTGTGTATATAAATCTCTCCTCTATTTTTTCCACCAAATGCATCCGATGAAGTGAGCTGTAGCTCACGAAAGCTTATGCTCTAATAAATTTGTTAGTCTCTAAGGTGCCACAAGTACTCCTTTTCTTTTTGCGAATACAGACTAACACGGCTGCTAACTCTGAAAGCTGAAAGAGTATCTTTGCTAAAAACAGAGGCTTATCTATCTTTGAAAGCCTTACATTGGGTCTGGCAAAGCTCTGGTCAGTGCAGGACCCCACGAGGGGCACTCCCTCTATTCCTTAGGGCAGCTAGGGACCAATCTGGTCCTGAGTATAAACTGGAGATGCTTCAGACCTGTTCAAATCGATGCTGACTTGTATAGTGCCGTTAGGGGCTGTTATTCCAATTGAGGATTGTCAGTGCACAGAACACTCCTACTTCACCCAGTATGCTTGTATGTTGATGCGACAAGAGGGAGCAGTGTAGCGTTAGTAATGGTCACTCTACATTATCTGGGATTGCCTCACTTGAGGGAATTCTCAGCTGCCCTGTTAAGATCGTTTTAAGGCTGCTTTGTGCCATTATAACTATGGTGGACAGCCTTACTGGAGCCTTACTGGGCTGAAGTGTTCAATTGTAGAACCTTACTGTATAATCAAGAGAGATTCTGCACAGTTCACAGCACTCCTGCTATTTGCTTTTGTCTACATCGAATCATGCTCTACTATTTTAATTTATGTTGGTTTTAAGGCAACTATTTTGAGGTCTATTTTACTTCAGAACTTTTTACATTCTTACTGCTATTCTCAATTGATCTCAATAAGGTTTTCTTTTGCTCTCATCAGTATAGTGCCTAAGCACTGTATAGAATGGATTAAGGGAATTTACATTTATTTTATTCTCCCCCACCCCCATGAAACATCATGCTTACCAGCTTGATCTTGCATGCAGAGTTCCCTCAGAAATCAAAAGGTATGTCACATGGAGGATTTGCAGAAACTGGCCATATTTGGTTATAGCATTAAGACACAAGAGAGACTTTTGTAGAACACTAAACAGAAGTATTGAAGCATAAAAAGCTACAAACTTTGGCCTGCTTTCCTTCTAAATCCTGTAGAATTTAATGTAGTACTTTGGGAAAAAATCATTAAAACCAGGGATTGAGGAAGCTAAATTGGAGGCTATTTTTACGATGGTTTCCCTTATTTTTTTTCTTTCTCATTTGCATAATGAGTGTATGGGTACTCATTATGCAAATTAGATGAGCCAGTGATGAGGATGTCAGTGTCTCCATGATGAGGTGCTTAACTCGGGTATGAAATCACCAAAAGCTTGGCTGTGCTGGGAGTAAAGTATGCTCAGCACCAACCAGGAAGAGTTCAGCCCTTCACAGAATCATATGTCACTGTTGAATTCCCTTTCCAGTTTAGCTCCACTCTTATTTAAAATCACTCTCTTCCTCACAGTACTTTATGTATTATGGGCACTTATCTAAAATACTTATATGACCAATGTCACAAAATGTTGCACATTCTTCCTCACAAGATGTGCTCAGCACCTCGTATGATCTTGAATCAAAGAGTTCAAAGACATAAATGCTATCACTTATCTTGTGAGGCATCAAATTTACAATGGCCTGGTTTGAGAGATACAATACACAGCGATATTGGAATATTTCATTATTAATGTATATATGTGATGCCTAACAAGAAAAAGATTTTGTACTTGAATCCATAATATTGTTCTGCAATTTATTTTGCTAGATTCCCTTTGCCCATCAATTAGTACTTTCTAACTGTAATGTTATACAACTTTTTGGGACAAATCCAGTCTCACCTTGCTTGTCACCATGAAAGGTTTTCCAAAGTAAAACTATTTCCCCATGTTATTTCTCCCCCCCACCCCACCCCCACTGTTCCTCAGATGTTCTTGTTAACTGCTGGAAATGGCCCACCTTGCTTGTCACCTTGAAAGGTTTTCCTCCTTCTCCCCCCTCCTGCTGGTGATGGCTCATCTTAAGTGATCACTCTCCTTACAGTGTGTATGATAAAACCCATTGTTTCATGTTCTCTGTGTGTGTATATAAATCTCCCCACTGTATTTTCCACCGAATGCATCCGATGAAGTGAGCTGTAGCTCACGAAAGCTTATGCTCAAATAAATTTGTTAGTCTCTAAGGTGCCACAAGTACTCCTTTTCTTTTTGTGAATACAGACTAACACGGCTGCTACTCTGAAACTTAACCATGGTAGTAGTTCTGATTTCTAAACAATATTAAACTATCTGATATAGGCTAACTCTTTATCACCATCAACTGACCATCACTGACACTGAAGTGTCCCTAGCCTTTGTTTGCCAGAAGATGGGAATGGGTGATGGGGATGGATCACTTGATAATTACTTGTTCCGTTCATTCCTGCTGAAACATCTGGTATTGGCCACAGTCAGAAGACAGTATGCTGGGCTAGATGGACCATTGGTCTGACCTAGTATGGCCATTCTTATTTTTTTATGTATTGTTTATTAGATTGGTATATGTAGAACAGCAGAAAAGATACATATAAGGTCTGATTCAAAGACCATTGAAGCCAGTGGATACAATTCCCTTGACTTCACTGGGCTATTGGTCTGGCTCTAAATATACAATGACATGGCCAACATTGCTAACACAAACAGGAACAATTTATGAAACAGTCACATAGCATTATGATGAGTATGAAAACAGCCGCTTTATCCTCCTTCTGAATCTAATCTTTAACACACCATATGACAAGAAGAACTGAAATTAACATGTGGTCCTCCACCAATGGCAAAAGACTAACCACGGGAGACATAGCACAGACAATCTTCTATGTTTGTCATCTCTGAATTTAATGCTTCTGAATGGCTCCAGATTCATAGAACTGAAGACTAAGTCCTTTTTTTATTTGTAGAAGTGGCCAAACATGGAATCCAATAGCTCAGGCTTTCTTGCACTGCTCTGCCAATGTACCTCAATCCTGATCTAGATGAACCACCTCTAGGGATCATAAGGTAGTTCAATTCATAAACTGAGCTTCCCTCTCCATTGGGAAAACTAACCCAGTGGTCATGGTTTGTGAAGTAGTCTCCTGCCCACTAGACAGTAGACTAAGATCACCTACTAATTTCACATGCCACAAACATCATTAGAGATTATGGACTTTTACTGACTAAGAATCTGGATTGGGTTTGAATTGGTGACCTAGAGTACAATCCTTGTCATCAAAAAGTCATCATCTACTAACATTTATCCAGGAGTGCTACCCAAAACACTGCAGTCACAATTTCTGTTCTAACTAGAAGAAAACTGTTGATGAATATTGACTTTTTAAATGGTGAGCACTTGTGCTCTGAAAGCCATCATATCTTGTTATCAATCCCGAGCCACATAATACACACACTCAGAGACAGAGCCTTGACCTCATTCCAACTATGCAAAGCAATGAGAAAGCCAGTGTAAGCAGCCACCAAAGGAGTTCTAGTGGGAATCCCTAGACAACATACAGCTGGTGTAGAGGGACCTATGTTAACTCCTCCTTAATAGCCCCTGAAAGAGAGAACCCTGTAGGATAACCCAGGCTCTCCCAAATTCGATGTCAACATAGAGAAAGTTATAAGGATTCTCATCTAGCACAACTCTGATGTACACCAACTTGTTCAGCTACTGACCTATCAGCAAGCACAATGATAAAACTAATGTTCTGTATTCATTTCCAAGATGATTCCCTAAGAGTCTTTGTAACTGCTTATTTAAATTTTTTTAGTATGTGGCTCTTAATCTTGGATGGAACTATGCTAAGGACAATTTGTCTGCAAGTTGCAGAGTATTTTAAAATCTCTAAAATTAAAAACATACTTGACAACTGTATAAACCTTGCTAAGCAAGGTGGCAAACTACTAAGAACCTTTTGCAGGCAAAGTGACACATTTCCTTCTTCCATTAATTTCCTATGAGCATCACAGCAGTCTTGTGCATGTAGGGAAACACTTCCATGGGAATCTGGGAGGCAGTGACCATGAGTTGGTTGAGTTCAGGATCCTGACGCAGGGAAGAAAGGTAAGCAGCAGGATACGGACCCTGGACTTCAGGAAAGCAGACTTTGACTCCCTCAGGGAACAGATGGCCAGGATCCCCTGGGGGACTAACATGAAAGGGAAGGGAGTCCAGGAGAGCTGGCTGTATTTCAAGGAATCCCTGTTGAGGTTACAGGGACAAACCATCCCGATGAGTCGAAAGAATAGTAAATATGGCAGGCGACCAGCTTGGCTTAATGGTGAAATCTTAGCGGATCTTAAACATAAAAAAGAAGCTTACAAGAAGTGGAAGGTTGGACATATGTCCAGGGAAGAGTATAAAAATATTGCTCGGGCATGTAGGAAAGATATCAGGAGGGCCAAATCGCACCTGGAGCTGCAGCTAGCAAGAGATGTCAAGAGTAACAAGAAGGGTTTCTTCAGGTATGTTGGCAACAAGAAGAAAGCCAAGGAAAGTGTGGGCCCCTTACTGAATGAGGGAGGCAAGCTAGTGACAGAGGATGTGGAAAAAGCTAATGTACTCAATGCTTTTTTTGCCTCTGTTTTCACTAACAAGGTCAGCTCCCAGACTGCTGTGCTGGGCATCACAAAATGGGGAAGAGATGGCCAGCCCTCTGTAGAGATAGAGGTGGTTAGGGACTATTTAGAAAAGCTGGACGTGCACAAGTCCATGGGGCCGGACGAATTGCATCCGAGAGTGCTGAGGGAATTGGCGGCTGTGATTGCAGAGCCCTTGGCCATTATCTTTGAAAACTCGTGGCGAACGGGGGAAGTCCCGGATGACTGGAAAAAGGCTAATGTAGTGCCCATCTTTAAAAAAGGGAAGAAGGAGGATCCTGGGAACTACAGGCCGGTCAGCCTCACCTCAGTCCCTGGAAAAATCATGGAGCAGGTCCTCAAAGAATCAATCCTGAAGCACTTAGAGGAGAGGAAAGTGATCAGGAACAGTCAGCATGGATTCACCAAGGGAAGGTCATGCCTGACTAATCTAATCGCCTTTTATGATGAGATTACTGGTTCTGTGGATGAAGGGAAAGCAGTGGATGTATTGTTTCTTGACTTTAGCAAAGCTTTTGACACGGTCTCCCACAGCATTCTTGTCAGCAAGTTAAGGAAGTATGGGCTGGATGAATGCACTATAAGGTGGGTAGAAAGCTGGCTAGATTGTCGGGCTCAACGGGTAGTGATCAATGGCTCCATGTCTAGTTGGCAGCCGGTGTCAAGTGGAGTGCCCCAGGGGTCGGTCCTGGGACCCGTTTTGTTCAATATCTTCATAAATGATCTGGAGGATGGTGTGGATTGCACTCTCAGCAAATTTGCGGATGATACTAAACTGGGAGGAGTGGTAGATACGCTGGAGGGGAGGGATAGGATACAGAAGGACCTAGACAAATTGGAAGATTGGGCCAAAAGAAATCTAATGAGGTTCAATAAGGATAAGTGCAGGGTCCTGCACTTAGGATGGAAGAATCCCATGCACCGCTACAGACTAGGGACCGAATGGCTCGGCAGCAGTTCTGCGGAAAAGGACCTAGGGGTGACAGTGGACGAGAAGCTGGATATGAGTCAGCAGTGTGCCCTTGTTGCCAAGAAGGCCAATGGCATTTTGGGATGTATAAGTAGGGGCATAGCGAGCAGATCGAGGGACGTGATCGTTCCCCTCTATTCGACACTGGTGAGGCCTCATCTGGAGTACTGTGTCCAGTTTTGGGCCCCACACTACAAGAAGGATGTGGATAAATTGGAAAGAGTACAGCGAAGGGCAACAAAAATGATTAGGGGTCTAGAGCACATGACTTATGAGGAGAGGCTGAGGGAGCTGGGATTGTTTAGTCTGCAGAAGAGAAGAATGAGGGGGGATTTGATAGCTGCTTTCAACTACCTGAAAGGGGGTTTCAAAGAGGATGGCTCTAGACTGTTCTCAATGGTAGCAGATGACAGAACGAGGAGTAATGGTCTCAAGTTGCAATGGGGGAGGTTTAGATTGGATATTAGGAAAAACTTTTTCACTAAGAGGGTGGTGAAACACTGGAATGCGTTACCTAGGGAGGTGGTAGAATCTCCTTCCTTAGAGGTTTTTAAGGTCAGGCTTGACAAAGCCCTGGCTAGGATGATTTAACTGGGACTTGGTCCTGCTTTGAGCAGGGGGTTGGACTAGATGACCTTCTGGGGTCCCTTCCAACCCTGATATTCTATGATTCTATGATTCTATGATTCCAAAGGTCTTATCTTCACATACAAATTTCTTTTCTGATAGATAATCCATGAATACTCAGCTTTTAATGAATTCTGGAAAACCTATTTACAGTTAAGAGTATGATAAGAAATTCAAAAAAAAATTATGTGCCATGTGTTTTATGCTTACATAGTCCAGGGTCTTCAATATCAACCTTTACTGATTCAGGCTGTTAATATATTTTTTAACCAAAAAAAGAAGGTGGTTTGGTGAATCCCAGACATTTTGATGTTGAAAGACATGTACATAATTTTTATACAAATGTATTTATTATAGTTAATTGCAATGGGGGTGGGGGGTGATCCCCACACTGGTCAGGCAGGGGTTAATCAACTACATTGGTACCAAGAAGCCACACCCCCTTGTCCTTGATGGGCAGCCTCCTGGTGAAGGGAGTATATAAAAGGAAGCAGCTCAGCTCAGTCTAGGCTGGCTGAGGAGGAGAGCAAATGTGTGCTTCAGGCTCCTGTGAAGAACCGCTGAAATTCCAGACTGCCGAGGCGGGGGACCCTGATTGCACCATGGAGAACCAGATGACCATGGGGAATGAAGGGGACACTGAGCTGCTGCCAGCTGAGGAGATACCTGAGGCAGGCTTAAGAGTAGGAAGTGACCCAGGAGAGGCACTGGGAGACATAGAGACCTCAACCCTCCTCCAGGGGGCGATTGGTTTCATAGGGTGCTGGATCGGAAACTGCTGGAGTAGGATAGGCCCAGGTTCACCACCTACGCCTAGACTCGACATCCTATGACTACCAGTACTGTGCACTACAGCCTGGGACTAATGGTACTATACACTACAGTTGTTGACTATTAATGTTATGGTGCTACTGCCTGGGGCACTTGCCACTAGGCCTTGCTGCCCTGAAGGAAAGGGCGGTTCTGGGAACCCTAACCACTATCGGTTATTGTGACCTCAGCAGAGGAGGTGACTCCTATATGAACCCCATCATCTGCTTTGACATTAGTGTATAAGCCAAAGATTGATTGGCTAATTAAATTGATACGCTCTGAGCAGTAGCAGTTACAGTTGTCTGATTTTTATAAAGTAATAGAAAGTGCCATCTACCCCCTAAAATCAAATTGTATTTTGCACTAGCAAGTAACTGCATTTTATTGTGCTACAAAGCCCCTGGTGGCTTGGGCACCAAATTAAACTATTGTTTGCCTTTCGGGCACACACAACTTTCTTGATGACCAGACTGTAGTTAAAAAACTCCAAATCCAATCTCTCCCCTGCCCATCCCTTACATGCCTCTCTGCAAAGGTAACACATTTTGCATGTTGCTTAGTCTCAGAAACGTGCAGCGGTGACCTTCTCTAATGTTCCAGACCCTTGATTCCAGGCATTGTTTGTGTCACGGACATCAGCTAAGCTCAAGTCCCCCTCATTGACTGGCAGCTCAATTCCATTGCTCTGACCAGCCCTTTCTTTTCCCCTCCACTAGTCCTGAGGCAACTCAGTTCTCTTTGCTCTAATCCCACTCAGCCCCTTCCCTGGACTGGCAGCTCAGTGCTGTTGTGACTTCTGTCACTCAGTCCTCCCCTAGCCTCCCTTGTTGTTGCCATGCAGCAGGCAGGAAGCCTGACCCTTAGACTTGCTCAGATAACACTTCTACTGGTCCTAGCAATACCACTGTTCTGGTCTGATTTTAATATAGTGCAATAGAGTAGAAATTATTAAAATAACGTGGGAGAAGGTCAACAGTAGCAACACCAGCACTTATGTGGGCAAGTCACGGCAATTCTAGAGGCCACTAAGGCAAGCCACTTCTGAAATGTGTATTGTCCTTTTCAAACTTCCTTCCAGAGAAGCAGAGAGAAGACCTGATGGAAACGTAACTGTGAGAGGAAAAAGAAAATTTAAAACAGCAATGCCACTATAGCGCAAGGACTAGGACTTCAAGCAAATGATTTTTTTTAGACTGAAACAGTTTTGCATTGACTGTGTGTGTGTTGGTTTTGAAATTTTCTTTCCCCCTCTTTACATAGCATACATAATATGCACACAAGCATGCTAGGGTCCAAATAAGTGTTTACCAAATATCTACAACATGCAAGACCTACCTGTAGCTACATGCTGCTGCTCTAGCTGGGATCTGGTGTCTTCTAATACACTGAAAGGGTAAGCAACACTAGAAGGCTCCCAAACTAGTTAAAGGGATACCATCCCATTCCTATACACTACAGAGTGTGATCTTTTCAGATACTACTTTCAGAAAATAGAGTTTGAAAATAGGTGCAGAGTCATCAGGGCTTTACAGGATTTAGAAATGTAATCCAATCTGCCTGGGAAAACAAACAGCTGGAAGAAAATACCCTATCAGGAATCTAAAAACTGGCAAGCTGGGCCCTGAAGACAGGGTAGAATGCCAGCCCTTCTATTAGAAGGGATTTGTTTAAAGAATGACTTCAACTTAAATATTTTACAGGTCTGCTTTTACATTTATTACAAATATTCTGCTGCCAGGATGTTTCCAAAAAATAAAAATATGGGGCCAAACTTTCGGCAATTGCCAAAGAGCTCATAGAGCAGGTCAAGAGGGCAGGTACAAAAGTGGCAAAAACCTACATTTTAGCACTCCCTAAGGCTGCAGTGTGGTCTTCCAGGATCAATGAGAACAGCCTGAAGACTGTTCCAAGTCACGGTGGCTGCCAATGGCCTTTAGGACCATAATGGAAGTCAGGGATCAGCAGGGCACAGAGAAGTTTTGGAAATGCCAGCTTTGCTCCAACTATGCCCCCTGCAGATAGAAATGACATAGGAGCTGCTCTGAGGGTTCTGCACTACTAGGCAATCTCCATATGGCAGGGTGATCTTCCCATGGCCATTTGCACCAGCTCTGAGATTTAGCCTCTGAGGCAGCACAAAATGGGCACACTCCACCTCAAGATTTGGCCCACTGCTTTACTCAGCTCTAACAAAAGCATGACTTACACTACACGATCCACTTATGAAAGTATAAACAAAGAAATTAAATAAAGAGCGACAAAGGAACAAAGCTGATGGTCCGCACCCACTTACCAATGCATAACTGTAAACCAAACAGCAACAAAACAAGCTGGCATCTGGCACTCTAGATGATACAGTGTAGGCTGCCAGCCATGGGGGCTTCACAAAATGAAACCTTACAAAAAATCTGTTTTTGTAATTACATTTTTAAAATGTTTACAAGCACTGGATAATGACACAGGATATTGGCAGTACAGTGACTACAGCATTGGTGACACAAGCGACTTTGCATTTTATGTTATTTCCAGTGGCATTATGTAAATGTATTTGCTCCCATGCTGTTTTTCATGTTAACTCACTAAAAGCTGCAAGTCTCCATTGACATAAAGTGAGCTGAGCTTTGCTCAGTGTGTAGCCCTAAAAGGAGAATGATTTGAAAACCAAGATGAAGCTAGTGGCCATAAAGTTAGTATGTGCCATAGGCACAAGCCCTTCTCATACATAGCAAGAAGCAATGTTACTAGTACGTCTTCCCATTGCCAATTCTCCCTCCACAACCCTCAGGGGGCAAACGTCTGCTCAGGGAGACATTCTGAGAGAAGAGTAAATTTTATTTTCTGTCTATTCCACTCCCTGCCCTGATCTATGTACTCACAACCACGGGTTCAAAAACTATATACTTAAACTTCCATAAAGTCACCCATCATCATGTTACCACAACTCTTGAAAACAAACACAAAGATATTTCTTCTAGGTGGCAGGAACACATTTACAGTTATCATTTGGATTTTTTAAAAACATGTATTCAAGGCATAAATCCATTGACACATTCAAGAGTGTTATTGTGGGAAAGCTAACTCAAAGAGATGGGTTTTACCTTTCCTTCGAAATATGGTGAAGTGCACGGCCATTCTGACAACGAGTTGAATTTTCTTGCTCTGACTCCTGTGAAAGGTCTGTCTACTTGCAGATTCATTTCTTCCCTCATTTGTCAACAGCTTTATTTTTCCACTGGCTCAAAGCTGTCATACAAAATCATCATTGCAGAAGGATAAGTGAGTTCTCAGGTAACTAGGGCCAAGGCCAGGCACATTACGCCTTCTCTTTTGCAACCCCATGTCAGCCTTTCTGAATTCTATTGTCACATTTGCTCTCTTCAGTTCCTATCTCAAAACACATACTTTCTATTTTGGCTATGCCTCTCCATTTCTTTCTCCTGGTGTGGCTCTGTAGCTTTGTACTATAGCATCCTGGTTTTCAAAGTCAAAGCAGAGTTTGGGCTCTTTAGAGTGGGGCAGGTTCTCCTTTATAGAGGAATAAATGAAGCAGCATCTCTGGATGTATTTTT
This sequence comes from Dermochelys coriacea, assembly GCF_009764565.3. Lineage (NCBI taxonomy): Eukaryota > Metazoa > Chordata > Testudines > Dermochelyidae > Dermochelys > Dermochelys coriacea. The sequence continues at coordinate 106,506,456 of NC_050068.2, forward strand.
CTTGTCTATTTTATCCAAAATGTGTGCACTGTTCCTGCTAACCTTGAACAAGAAGGCAAAAGGTAGCCATGCATAAGAATGGAAAGGTCTCATGAAGGCTACAGAATCAGGGCAACAGATGATCCAGTTCTCCCTGGAAATAAACAGTAGAAGCCTGTGTTGTAGGCTCTCTGTTACTCAGCATTTTTGTTTGTTTGTTTGTTTGCTCCCCCAAGTCCATCTCTCTTTTCACCTCAAGCTCTGTTTCTGGCAGTAAATTAAACCTCTTCTGATTTTTCCTGTCAGTGTTCCATTGGTGCTCATTTACCCCAAATTACTTGGCTGGGCCAAGAGCCAACATAAAGCATTTGTTATATATTCCCTCCACCTGCTCTCAAGGCTTCTGAAGTTCATTTCAGGCATGGATATTTCCCAAGTCGGCACTGCCCAATTTATGATATTTCTCCTCTGCAGCATGTTGACAGGTAGAATCCCACGGTTCCACTGTGGTTTTAATAAATGGAAGTGCCATTAAGAAAGCACCAGCCCAGTTGAGTAGTTGACTGGTGTCTACAAATGTTAATATGTGCCACTTATTTATTTTCACAACTTCCAAGCACCCTACCGTCATCCCTGCTGCTGCTCCATTTAACTTGACATATTTCTGCTTATGTAAGCAGGTTGCATCTTATTGACTCCGTTTAGGAGCAGATGTTATCTAACACACCCTGCCTCTCAGTATCCTTTATTTCACAGCTCTCCAATACCAGCTGTGGGCAGTGTGCCCTCACTCCCTTGCCATCCTCCCCAGAACAGGCCATGGAGATGTAAAGAAAATATGGCGTTTCGGTGTAATAAACCCAATGCACCTTGCTGCCATCTGATCAGCTAGTGCAGAGTTTTTCAAACTGGGCGATGCAAAATGTAATCTAGGGGAAAGGGGTGAGAAGCTTTAGAGAAAAAAACATACTGCGCACATTTAACCTACATTAGTGAATAGTCCATGCCACCCTCACTTTTTCCACTTCTGCATTGCTGCTGGCAGCCGCGCTGCCTTCAGACTGGCCACCCAGCCAGCAGCTGCCACTTTCCCACTGCCTAGCCTGTGACGCCAGCGCCGCCACCACCAGCAGAGGAAAAGTAAAGATGGCAATTGCATACCATGACACCCTGACTTCTGTGCTGCTGCTGGCAGCATCACAGCCTTTAGAACTGGTGCCTGGCCAGCAGCTGCCACTTGCTGCTGTGCCTTCACACCAGCCTCCTCTGCACACAGCTTCCCCATCACAACTGAGAGTTCCACTGCTTCTCACCCTACCCCCTGCTCTCCTCCACCTCCTGTCTCACAGCTGCCCAGGATGCTCTCACCAACAACCACATTTATTTAAAAAAAAAAAAAAAGGGGGGGAGTGGAAACATCCATCTTCTTTCAATTCTGAATCAATGCCTCACTGTTTTTAATATTTAGGGAATATTGTTGATTTTTTTTATCAGTATATGTACTTGTGTGCTGGAGGGGGGCTTAAACTACTACAGACACAAAGAAAGTGGAGGCTGTGATCAAATAAGTTTGAGAACGGCTGAGCTAGTGTGTTCTTTCACAGCTGTTTAATGTACTTAGTTTTACACCACAAAAATGAATAATGAAGGATATGAGTCAGAAAAACTTGATGTTTCCCCTGGAAAAATCAGATATCTGGAATTATTTTTAAACATTCAAAGCATTAGATATATATTTTGTTTATAGTAAATTTGTTAGTCTCTAAGGTGCCACAAGTACTCCTTTTCTTTTTGCGAATACAGACTAACACGGCTGCTACTCTGAAACCTGTTTATAGTATGTTAGTCTTAATGTATGACTATGCCTGTATCTCTATTCCAACCTGTAGCTCTCACTGGTTTTGAAAATTAATGTTTATAGATCTAATTTTCTATTTGACCAGGAATGTCAGGGCATACCAAACAATTTATTGTAGATTGCCCAGCTTGTAGCATTTTCCCACTTGCAACTCATATTAAAGTTTAATAGGAGATTTGTGCATCATGAACATTAAGATGATACTATAATTGCCTCCCTGCTTCTCAGATCAGTAAAATTAATCTTCTGGTTTTGTTACAAAAATCTCAGACTGGCTGTAGTTGCAGGAATAAGGAATAAGGAATAAGTTCCTGAGGAATAAGTTCCTGATCCAGCAGCATCAAGAGCAGACCCTTACAAAATATTTTAGGTATATGAATAATTATACCACACTGAGAACTTCTTTATTGAAGATTGAAAATTTATTGTCCCTTTAATATACTACAATAAATCTGAAATAGACAAAGGTTTACAGCATTTAAGTACCATGGTAATTTACTAGACAGACACATTCTTTTTAAAAGACTTTTTAAAATATATTCCTAGATTCCACATCCAAAAAAGGAATATTGTTATCATCTAGTCCAGGGATCGGCAACCTATGGCCTGCGGCCCGACACGGTAAGCCCCCTGGCGGGCTGGGCCAGCTTGTTTACCTGACACATCTGCAGGTTCAGCTGATTGCAGCTCCCACTGGCCATGGTTTGCCGCTCCAGGCCAACGGGAGCTGCGGGAAACAGCGCGGGCCAAGGGATATGCTGGTCGCTGCTTCTTGCAGCCCCCATTGGCCTGGAGTGGCGAACCATGGCCAGGGGGAGATGCGATTGGCCAAACCTGCAGAAGCGGCCGGTAACCGTCCCGGCCTGCCAGGCAGCTTACCCTGGTGGGCCATGTGCCAAAGGTTGACAATCCCTGATCTAGTCTGATCTCATGTGTAACACTGGCTAGAGAACTTCCACAAAATAATTGCTAGAGCACATTTCTTTTTAGAAAATTATCCAATCTTGATTTAAAAATTCAGTGATTGAGAATCAACCATGACCTTTGATAAATTGTTCCAGTGGATAATTACTCACAGTTAAAAATGTATACCTTATTTCCAGTCTGAATTTGTCTACCTTCAACTTCCAGCCATAAAATCATGTTATACCTTTCTCTGCTAGAGTGAAGAGCCCATTACTATGTATTTGTTCCCCATGCAGATACTTATAGACTGTTATCAAGTCACCCCTTAACCTTCTCTTTGTTAAGCTAAATAGATTGACTCAAGGAGCTGAGTCACTATAAAGCATGTGTTCTAATGCTACAGTCATTCTTGTGTCTCTTCTCTGAACCCTCTCCAATTTATCAACAGCCTTCTTATATCAGTGAAATAGCCAAGCAGCTTTTGAGCTCCTGTTACAATGCAATATTATAATAAGGGAGCAAGGGTATGTCAGTATTTCCATTGACATCCAATTTGATTTATTTTACGTTGTCCTTTACAAATCATATGGAGAGGATATTTAGTGACAACTGCACTAAACACTATGTGGAGTCAGAAAAAAAGTTTATTTTTCTTTATTTATAACACACACACACACATATCAATGTGTTATTCTGGAGAAGATGGATGGCTTTTGCCCATTGCTACAAAGGGATAGTGGGAGAAAACTGAGCAAATGGGAGGAGGTTCCTTGTACTGAGGAATAAGTTCCTGATCCAGCAGCATCAAAATCAGTGAAGGTTTGCCATTGACTTCAATAACGATAGCACCAAGCCCAGTGGCACCTAAAGCTATATGCATGGTGTGTACCATTGGCAGGGGCAGAGCTGGCCCCACAATAGTGATGAGGAGCAGCAGCAGTGGCCACTCCAGGTTTGGCCCCATGGCCTTCTGTCATGACAGAGGGGAGGGGCAATGGGGCCAACTTTGAATGAGTGGCATTGTGACCTGGCAGACAAGGGTCACAGCTCCTTTCAGGTCATGATGGAGAGGCCACAGAGCCAAACCTGTGTGGCACTGCAACCCCCATGCACCAGGTCGGAATACCACTTACTCAGTTTTAGCCGTGCCATGCCTCTCTACCCCTCATCACGATGGAGGGGCTGCTGGACCAAACCCGACTAGGTTTGTGGTGGCCAATGCTGCTGCTCCTCACTGCTGCCACAGGGCCACCAAAGCTTTCCCCCCCACCACAGGGGTTCTCCTCAGCTTTGCCCCACATCCAGCAGCCTATGTCCTCTCTGCTCTGCCCACAGGACTCACTCATAAACATCCTCAAGACCTGCCTCAAGTACGGGGAGGTGAGGTGGGTGCCTGCGTGGGGGAGCCAGATGGGCAGCAGAGAGCCCTTGAGGGAAGTGGGCAGGAGGAGGTTTTGCATAGGGCCCAGAGATGGATGTTGGTGGGTGACTCCATTTTGTTTCTTGCTTTGGGTGGGAGGTTGGTGGAGAGGAAGTTTTGGACTGGAACCCAACCAGTACTGTATGTTATATATACCATATAAGTGTAAAGAGATTTCTGGGAGTGCCCCTGATCAAGCGTATGGGAAGGGAATTGGCCCAATGGAATAGACCAAGAGGGAAATATCTGGAACCAGGAAGAATCCTGTGTTCACTGATGTAACCTGCTGAAAATGAACTCTGAGGCTTGCATCCAGAGTACACTGAGCTTCTGAAACTTAGGATGGCGTCCTCTGAACCATAAATATCAGGGAAAATCCCAAAGTGCAGTCAGTGGAGCTTAATTATAGTGAATAGCTGCTACCATGTGTCAAAGACCCACAGGGTCTGGTCTATGCCCCAGACTGTAACCAATCACTCCATAGTGGCAGATCCATGACTTGCAAGACTTCAGAACTGGACCTTCAGGCACCAGTAATCCCAGTGTCTATCCCTGGCTCTTTGCAATGAATCCAGCAGAGCCAGACTCTTGTGAGAGGCTTGCACTAAACCCCTCCTCCAAGGTGCAATGTTCTCAGTGAGTATTTGCAGCAACAGCAAGCAGCTTTTTCAAACAAGGTATAAAGATTGTACCTATCCTGCATCAGCTCTGAAAGGGTTAACTGTGCTTTGCAGGCTGAGGAAACCCCACCCCTCTGACTCTGCTGTGCATGCTCAGCTTGGAGACAGAGTATAAAAGGAAGCAGCCCAACTCAGTTTGGGCAGGCTGCTGAAGGGGGAGTGAGGGGGATGATGTAGACTCTCTCCAGGGAGCTGATACAGATGCTGATTCCAGAGCCATGGCACACAGAGTTCCAGATGGACTCCAGGCTGCCTGATGAGCCCAGAGAAGAGAATGCACTGGCAGGAGCTATGCCACCTGAGGACCCCAGAGACCTAGGGGAACCATGGAGTATTGCAAAGGGAGAAAGGGTAGGAAGCAGCTCAAGGGACTTACTCTTCTCTGGTGAGTGAATTAGGGAACCCATCAGCATGGTTTGGGAGGATCCCTGCTGACTTGGTGGTGAACACCCCCATCACCTCCAGGACCCTAGGCTGGGACTTGGAGGAGCAGGGAGGGCCCATTCCCCCTACTCTGGGCACTACACACTCATAAGTGGTGCCCCACTTCCCCAGTGGGCCAATTGGCCATACAATCCCATGGGGGTGGGCTATGTTATTGACTCTGACCATTGTGCCATGCTGCCTGGAGCAGAAGGACCGCTTATTGATTCCAGCCATTGGGCCATGCTGCTCTTGGAGGAAGGGCTGCTTTATTGACCCTGGCCACTAGACCATACTACTGCACAAGGTAACAATTTATTAATCACCTGGCATACAGAATCTGAAGTCCTTAGGTTAGTGTAGAGATGCATAGCCCATCCTGGCAAAACTAGTGCAAAAAGCCAGCCAAGCTGTGACAAATTCTGTTTCAGTCTCTGTCCCTATCCCTTTGTCCTTGGACTCTAGTGAGATCAGAAGCCTCTTCCAGAAGCCAACCCTTTATCTCTGGCCTATCACATCTCAGTCCTTTGTTCTCTGCTCAGCTTCCCTGCTGAAAGGTGGGAAGTCCTTCTTCTGGTCACTGTTTCCTAGGTGTTGATGTTCTGGTCATTGGGGCTTCACGTTGTCTCATTTGAATTTGGCATTAATATGAGTCTCTTTCAACAGGTTCCAGCCAGTTCCTTACCAACCCATTTACTGCAGCCCTGACACCAAGGTGACATCCACACTTCAAGTCCTGAGCTGCCCCCATGAGCAGACTTAACCCTTATTCCTCCATGAGCAATGTGCAATACAGAGAAACTGATGCACACAGGACTCATAAAAATATTACAGAAAACTCCCACTTTGTCACACCATGTTAGGTCTGCGATTTTGCTATTCACCATCATTAATATTTTCTTCAGTAGTATTGAAATAACCATGTATTTATTTCACACATTGTCATCAGCCATTTACAGTGGTCCTTATTGTAGGACAAATCAGTTTCACTCAACATTTCCTAAAGCCTAGTTTTGACTCTGCCATGAATACTAAGGCACCATGAAATTCACACCTTCAAGATATGTATTTTAAAATGAGAGAAAAAAAGAGCTGCCCTTTTCTCTTTCTTCGAAACAATCTGCAGATTGTCTACTTTTGGCTGAATCAATGCAGAGGGAAAACTAGTATATAATATTTCATTAGATTTTCCATAAGTATTTTACCTCTAACAGAAATTTTAATTATCATTGACATTTCATGTCTTAGCAATAGGGTCTGGTGCATAATACAATAACAAAATACAAATATAAATAGAATAGACACAACACTTCATAAATATAAGATGTTCATAAGATCTTTGTTAATATATACATCAAGAAAAAGTGTGTGAGGCTCAGGAAAGGAGTTGAGGTAAAAGCCTGAATAACTCTACTTCAGAATTCTAGACTGCCTTCTGCTCAAGGCACTCAAATCAGTTAAAAAAAACAACAACAACAACAAGGAGTCTGGTGGCACCTTAAAGATGACTCAGTGGTTTGAGCATTAGCTTGCTAAACCCAGGGTTGTGAGTTCAATCCTTGAGGGGGCCATTTAGGGATTTGGGCCAAAAATTGGGGATTGGTCCTGCTTTGAGCAGGGGGTTGGACTAGATGATCTCCTGAGGTCCCTTCCAACCCTGATATTCTATGATATTCTATGAATTAAAATTCTTCTATGATATTCTATGAACAGATTCATTTGGGCATAAGCTTTCATGGGTAAAAAACCCCCACTTCTTCAGATGACGAAAGCTTATGCCCAAATAAATCTGTTTGTCTTTAAGGTGCCACCGGACTCCTTGTTGTTTTTGTGGATACAGACCAACACGGCTACCCCCTGATACAAATCAATGTATAAACAAGTATTACTTGCATTACTGTGAGACCAGGGTTTTAAAAGGAATTAAGGTCCTAAACAGGCAGATAGGTGCCTATGTCCTCCATGTAGGTGTGATTGCCACTTTCAGAGCCGCTGTTCAGGTGCCATCTAACCCCCATAGGCACTTTAGACTCTGCTGGTCTGTGTTTTCAAAGTGGCCTAAGCACTGCTACCACCCACAGCTAATGAGCCGCTCAGAGCCCAAGCTGAATACCCATCTAATTTTGATTTCAAAATTGCCTGTGATGGAGAATCCACCACACCACTTGGTAAATTGTTCCGGTGGTTAATTATCCTCACTGTTAACAATCAATGCCTTATTTCCAGTCGGAATTTGTCTATCTTCAACTTCCAGCCATTGGACCTTGCTATACCTTTGTCTGCTAGACTGAAGAGCCCTTTATCAAATTTCTGTTCCCCGGTGTAGGTACTTATAGATTTAACTGATTACAGTCTATCACGCAAGGCATGTTTTCTAATCTTTTTATCATTCTTGCAGCTCTTAGAATCATAGGATCATATGAATATCAGGGTTGGAAGGGACCTCAGGAGGTCATCTAGTCCAACCCCCTGCTCAAAGCAGGACCAATCCCCAACTAAATCATCCCAGCCAGGGCTTTGTCAAGCCTGACCTTAAAAACTTCTAAGGAAGGAGATTTCACCACCTCCCTAGGTAACGCATTCCAGTGTTTCACCACCTTCCTAGTGAAACAGTTTTTCCTAATATCCAATCTAAACCTCCCCCACTGCAACTGGAGACCATTACTCCTTGTTCTGTCATCTGCTATCACTGAGAATAGTCTAGATCCATCTTCTTTGGAACCCCCTTTCAGGTAGTTGAAAGCAGCTATCAAATCTCCCCTCATTCTTCTCTTCCATAGACTAAACAATCCCAGTTCCCTCAGCCTCTCCTCATAAGTCATGTGTTCCAGTCCCCCGCTGGACGTTTTCCAATTCTTCCACATCCTTCTTGTAGTGTGGGGCCCAAAACTGGACACAGTACTCCACATGAGGCCTCACCAATGTCAAATAGAGGGGAACGATCACATCCCTCGATCGGCTGGCAATGTCCCTACTTATACATCCCAAAATGCCATTGGCCTTCGTGGCAACAAGGGCACACTGTTGACTCCTATCCAGCTTCTCATCCACTGTAACCCCTAGGTCCTTTTCTGCAGAACTGCTGCCTAGCCATTTGGTCCCTAGTCTGTAGCGGTGCATGGGATTCTTCCGTCCTAAGCGCAGGACTCTGCACTTGTCCTTGTTGAACCTCATCAGATTTCTTTTGGCCCAATTCTCTAATTTGTCTAGGTCTATCCTTACCCTCCAGAGTATCTACCTCTCCTCCCAGTTTAGTGTCATCTGCAAACTTGCTGAGGGTGCAATCCACACCATCCTCCAGATCATTAATGAAGATATTGAACAAAACCGGCCCGAGGACCGACCCTTGGGGCACTCCACTTGATACCAGCTGCCAACTAGACATGGAGTCATTGATCACTATCCGTTAAGCCTGACAATCTAGCCAACTTTCTATCCACCTTATAGTCCATTCATCCAGCCCATACTTCTTTAACTTGCTGGCAAGAATACTGTGGGAGACCGTGTCAAAAGCTTTGCTAAAGTCAAGGAACAACACGTCCACTGTTTTCCCTTCATCCACAGAGCCAGTTATCTCATCATAGAAGGCGACTAGATTAGTCAGGCATTAGACTTGCCCTTGGTGAATCCATGCTGACTGTTCCTGATCACTTTCCTCTCCTCTAAGTGCTTCAAAATTGATTCCTTGAGGACCTGCTCCATGATTTTTCCAGGGACTGAGGTGAGGTTGACTGGCCTGTAGTTCCCAGGATCCTCCTTCTTCCCTTTTTTAAAGATGGGCATTACATTAGCCTTTTTCCAATTGTCCAGGACTTCCCCTGATTGCCATGAGTCTTCAAAAATAATGGCCAATGGCTCTGTAATCACATCTGCCAACTCCTTTAGCACTCATGGATGCAGCGCATCCGGCCCCATGGACTTGTGCTCGTCCAGCTTTTCTAAATAGTCCCGAACCACTTCTTTCTCCACAGAGGGCTGGTCACCTCCTCCCCATGCTGTGCTGCCAAGTGCAGTAGTCTGGGAGCTGACCTTGTTCGTGAAGATAGAGGCAAAAAAAGCATTGTGTACATTAGCTTTTTCCACATCCTCTGTCACTAGGTTGTCACTCTTCTCTGAACCTCCTCTAATTTATCTACACCCTTCTTGAACTGTGAACACCAGAACTGGATGCAGTATTCTAGCAGCGGTCTCACTGGTGCCAAATTCAGAGATAATATTGTCAAGCTGTCTGGAGTGTCTTAAGAGCCTGAGTACCAGCCACAGGGCAGACTGTTACAAACCAGGGCACAAACCCCAAATTTACTACAAGTTCTATACTTAGATTTCACCAACCACGTATCAAGAGTGAACTCTTCAAGCACTATAACAACCTAATCATAGAATCACAGACGGTCCCTTTGGGTACTCTTGTCTATCTTGCCCCCAGGTTATCTTGCCAAAAATCACAATAATATTCAGGTTACTCCCTGTTCCAAATAGCCAGTCACTTACCTCAGGTCAGTTGCACCTTAGATCATATACCAAAGACAATGCTTGTAACCAATCCTGTAATAAACTAATTATTAACTAGAAAAAGGAAATAAAAGTTATTTACAAGGTTAAAGCAGATAAACATACACACACAAATGAGTTAGTCTCAGGTTTCAAAAGGTAATAGAAGCTCTTGTAACATGTAAGCTCTATCTGCCATCTAGGGCTAACTCGGGCTAAGCAGCAGGGAATCCCTTGCTTATGCTTAGAAATCTTGCCCTCTCCAAATCCAAGCAGAATAGAGATGCAGTTTCTTCCTGTTAGAGATTCTTATTCCTATCCCCCAGAGTTCAAGCTGATGGAACGAGTCCTGATGCTCGTCTCCTCTTCATGGTTGGGGAGGTGGGGGGCAATCAACAGGGTATTTTGTCCTCAGACGTTCCACAATGGTTTTTCTAGTGTCTATGGGCCTTCTTTTGTTGGGCAAGAGATAAGACCTCCTGTTGTAAACCAGTATTTTACACTTGGTAAGGCTTTGCTCCTACCTGTGGGGGTTTATGCTTTCAGCATGAATGCTTTTACAATTATAAACACTTACATATTATCTTTTAACATAGGATAGAGATATTATAAGTGAGATTAATGCATTCAGCAACTTGCAAGCATTTCATGAAGTCTAAACACTAAATACATTTTAATTAACCTAATACCTATTTTAACAACACTAACACACAAGTGAGCCAGACTGCTTTCCAGCTATAAATCTGTCAGTGTACAGTTGATGCCTAGGGGCCTTGGCATGATCAGGCACCTGATCTGCCAGCATAACAAATATAACCTCCTTACTGCTGTTCATACATCCAAGAATCATGTTAGCCCCTTTGGCCACAGCATTGCACTGGGAGCTGATATTTAGCTGATTATTCTGGGCAGTGACTCTCAAAAAAAGACTAGGGGGTCAGGGTGGATGGAATCCCTCATCCTGTAAATGTGGCCTGGATTCTTTGTTCCTAGATGTATAACTTTACATCAGGCCATACTAAAATGCATATTGTTTGCTTGCACTCAACTTACCAGTTGATCCAAATTACTCTATCAGTGACCTGTCCTCTTCATTATTTACTGCTCCTCCAATAATGACAGGTTTCAGAGTAGCAGCTGTGTTAGTCTGTATTGGCAAAAAGAAAAGGAGTACTTGTGGCACCTTAGACTAACAAATTTATTTGAGCATAAGCTTTCGTGAGCTACAGCCGATGAAATGAGCTGTAGCTCACGAAAGCTTATGCTCAGATAAATTTGTTAGTCTCTAAGGTGCCACAAGTACTCCTTTTCTTTTTGCTCCTACAATGTTTGAGTCATCTGCTAACATTATCAGAGATGTATGTAGTGTAGTTGTAGACATGTCAGTCCAGGATTTTAGAGAGACAAGGTGGGTGAGGTAATATGTTTTATTGGGCCAACTTCTGTTGGTGAGAGAGACACCAACAGAAGTTGGTCCAATAAAACATAATACCTCACCCACCTTCTCTCTCTAATGTTATGAGTGATGATTTTGTTTTCCTTCAGGTCATTGATAAAAATGTTAATTCATAGGGATTTGTCTAAAAGATGCCAAACAGGAACTCTCCTTGACTACAAAATAATGAATTCAAGAAAATAGTGCCAATATTCAGGGTCACTGTCCTATAATTGTACTCATGGATAAGGGATTTTATAGCTTCATGCAACTGAAAAGCCTTCTCTTCTTTGCCCCTGGCAGGTGATATTAACCATAGCTGGAGAACAATGGTGTGCTGAGGTGTTCCAAAGCTGAAGTGCCAATAAGCAATTCTTATTAAAACGGTGTTTGGTAATAAGTTTCAAAACTCCCTTCCTTTATCTTTCCTTTTCCCTTGTGACAGTAAATTCAATGGTATATCAGACTGTATTTATCAGTAGCTTCTGGTACGGCAGGCTTAGGGGTGTTCTCTCCATGGCAGCTGAATGCCTTTTTATGGATCTTCTCAGGGAGCTAACCCAAATGCTATAGATGCTGGTTTAACTACAAGTCCAAAAATCCTGGAGTCTCCACCCTTTGCGTTCTCCATCCTTTGCAGTCCTTGGAGAACTCAGGTTCAGTGCTCCCTAGATTCCACCCACCCACATCCCACTTGATATCACAGGATGCGTCATTACCCCTACTATTCCACACCAGGGGACAGCAAGGAAAACCATAACTTCACATACACCCGTTGTGGTTCTCACTAGTTAGTGAATGTGCAGCCACAGCAAACTACATTTGTTTACTCAAATGGACTAAATGTTTACTTCCTTTCTAATTTTAAATGCTTACCCCATTAAGCTATGTTAAAATGTGTATTCCATAGCCTGTGTTTTTTTTGCACATTCATTTTCTGCCCTGTTTTTCCATTCAATTAAGTTCTATTTTTAGAGACTCAAATTATCTTTATTAGTTCACAACAAATATTGCAGAATCTATGGCTGTACTCAAAGCAAACAGGGAATACACACCGCGCACCACAGAATTCATAGCTTCAAGAAAGCACCCAGTCGTTTTTAAATGTACAGGAAGCTCTGCACAATTCTTAGCAGCACCCAAATCTCCAGAGAACATGTTGGCACAGAACACTCCTGTGACTGACTGTTAAAGTGCTCTTTCAAAGCCTCCCTCCACTGCATAGCTCCACACTGGGCTCTTGTAACAGCGCTTGTGTTTTGTTGTTCAAAGTCAGCTGACTGCTGCTTCACCTCTGCCTTGGTAGAGTCCTTTGCCACACAGATATTATGCAGGACATAAGAAGCAGCCATAACCATAGAGATTTTTTCTCACTGAGATCCGATCTAATGAGTAAACACTGACAGTGTCCCTTTAATCTACCAAACATAGGTACCGATTCAGTGGGTGATCTGGGGCTGGAGCACCCATGGGGAAAAAATGGTGGGTGCTCAGCACCCACCAGCAGCCCCTCATCAGCTCCTCCCACCTGGTTGGCCCTGTGGATCAGTGCCCGCTGCGATCAGCTGATTTGTGTGGTGCAGGTGGTTGGGAGGGAGGGGGAGGAGCAAACATGCAGCATGCTCAGGGGAGGGAGCAGAACTGGGTGGGAAGAGGAAGGGCAGAGATGGAGCGGGGGAGGGAAGATGCGGAGCAGGGTGGACCGAGTGTGGGAAGAGGAGGGGCGTGGGTACGGCCTTGGGGGAAGGGGTGGAGTGGGGGCACGGCCTGGGACAGAGCCAGGGAACAAGCACCCTCCGGCACTTTGGAAAGTTAGCACCTGTGCTACCAAAAGCACATTCAATTGCCATTTTGCACCTGCTGAGCCAATAGCTAACTCTTTCCTTGGTGCTGTTGAGGTGGCCAGTGTACGGCTTCACGAGCCTGGGGAGCAAGAGGTAGGCTGGATCCCCCAGAATAACAACTATTGGCACATCAATATCACCAATGATCACCTGCCAATTGGGAAAGCATGTCCCTTCCTCCAGCTTTCTGCACAGTCCTGTGTTCTTAAAGATGTGTGCATCATGCACCTTCCCTGACCAGCCCACACTGATATCAGCGAAGAGTCTCCGGTGATTCACCAATGCCTGCGTAACCATAGAAAAGTAGCCCTTTCTAATGAGGTACTCTGTAGCCAGGTGGATGATGCCAAAATAGGGGTGGGTGCTGGCTTTCACCCCACTGCAGTTAGGGAACCCCACTGCTGCAGATCCATCCATTATTTCTGGCACATTGATGAGAGTCATAGTCCTGTGTAGCAGGAGACATGCTTGCATGACAATGTCCCCTTCTGTGTTTTTTCCAATTCCAAAATGATTGCCCACTGACCAGTAGCAATCCAGCACTGCAAGCTTCCAGAGTGCAATCACCCCTGTCAATGCAGCTCCCATTCTGGTGTCCATGGGCTGGAGGGCTGGCTCAAGCTTGGAACACAGATCCAGGATCGTGTCCTTTCGCATCTGAACATTCGGCAGCCACTGCTTGTCATCCCAAACCTGCATTACAATGCAATCTCACCAGCCAGTGCTTATTTCTCTGGGCCCAGAAGTGGTGCTCCATCTGCAGCTGGTTGTGAATGCCACAAACAACCTTGAATTGTTTTTCACTATATCCCTCACCAAACTGCCCTTGAAGAAATCTTCATCTCCCCAGTTGGTGCAGTACTTCCTGAGGATCTGCAAATCCATGACAATTGTGTATCCTGTATTTGCAACATTAATGAGAAGAGTGAATTGTGCAGGCTTGGTGCTTCTGCCAGAGAAGACAGAGGCTGAAAAGTGCTGGCTGAGTATGTGAGAGATTTTTTTTTAAAAAAGGGGTGAAAATTATGGGCTACGGATGGCATAATGGCAGGGAGAAAGTTGCATGCTAGGATCTTGACCCCTAGTTCCCAGAAAACTCTTGGCAAGTCATTACTATTCCACAAAACACTGCAAAAACATGAAAAGGCATTGTGCCGGGTGATGACACACAGCACAGTGGGATCCAACATGTAATACGCCAGACTTTACATCAACACAAACACTCCTGGTGAGTATGTGCAATGCCCACACAAGCAGCTAAGTATGCACACGCCCGAGTGATATACAAACTTCAGCAGTTGCACACCGATGTAACTTGCATTGACCAAAGTCTGTAGTGTAGATGTGTCCTCACTCAAATTTTCAGTGAAGCATGCACTTTTGTATACACTATGCTTACATTCACACAGCTTTTGATATACGTGTCAGTGAATTGCATTTACATTAATATGCATATCAGTTGGGGGAGGTATCTTGGCAAGTGAGATGCACCTCCTTGCAAATATGTACTTCTGAACATTTGAAAAAGTATATTATATGTGTAGCCCATTAGCTGGTCCCAACATGCAGATCAGAGTATGGCTCATAGTCCTCGGTCCTAATTCAGCTTCCTTAGGAATTTTGCCACTGATATCAGTGAGAGCAGGAGAAGGACCCTGAGCCCTAGCTCCCAGACCTGTCTGGGGCTGAGAACATTGCAAGATCTGAGCCTCTAAAAGTCACATTGATAGTCACCTGAGAAATACAATAGCTGGTCTTGTGTTGCTGAACACCTCACTACTCCAACATTTCCTCCTCTTCCAGCTCCCCTTGCTGACCAGTCAACTTCAGGGAAGTTATTCATCTCCTGGATAATGATGAGTGCTGGTTCTGCAGACCCTGAGTTCAGACATCAAAATCTGCAGATCTGAATGGGCTTCAAAATCTGATTGTCTGAACCCTCAGTTAACTAATAGCTTCAGCTGCCTTCTTTCACATATTCTCTCTTGTATTGTATACCTTTCAAAAGTCAGATTTCCCAACCCTCAGTTGTCAAAGAATTGGTTTCTAGCTAAAATATTTCTCATGTTATCAGCTGCTAAAATCTTGCCTCAAGCAGGAGGCGGTGGATAGAGGCTATTAGAATGTTGCCATTTCAGATAAAATTAATTTTATCTCATTCAAAGTGCTCTAAAATATGACCATAATTATTATCATTCTCATTAACAATTGGAATTTTTAAATGCAATTGAGAAGCTGATTTCAGTTAAATTACTGAATGCCAGTTCAAGGTCTAATTTGTGCGTTAATTAATTTAATTTCTCAGATAAAATAGCGTATTTGTACTTTTGGGAACTGCAGTTTTGCTGCAAGTATAACCTGTTAAACAGTTACTTTGCTTCTGCATAAAAATAACACCATCAGATATAATTTACAAGTGGTCATTCAAATCTATAAAATAGATTACAGTAGCTTCTCGTAGTGCTCTGTACCTATCAGCAGGAACAGCTAAGGAGTTATTCAGAAATTCTGTTAGAAGTACCTCCAAAAACCTACTTGTAAGGTGCATTCTCTCCCCTCTCTCACTCACTCACACACACACAAAACTCCCCTGTGATGTCATGTCATTATCCCATATCCTTTAGACAAATGCAAAGCATTCTTCCCAAGAGTGCATTTGCTGAAGCTGAGGAAGTACTGCCTCTTCTTTTAAAACAAAAAATGCCATTTTTTTACTGTACATTCACTTTAGCATGAGGCACTCTTCATGAATGTCCTTGTCCAGTGCAAAATGAGTAAAAGAAAGATTACATAATGCTTAGCAGGGAGCTCTAGAGTAAACTCCATAAAATCTGTAAACTGATGAATGAAAAGGATCTGTGAGCTATGAAATCAGGGAGCGATTGGCTACAGAGGCTGTCCATACCCTTAGCTTGAGACACTTACTACTGCTGTGACGCCCATAATAGGTGAGTTGATGATATTATTACTAATTTCTAGTCAGTCTATCCTTTGGGCTACCTCAGGGAAATACTATCATTTGTTAATAATTACTGACCACCAAGTTCAATGAATGAGAACTGCATGGGACAAAAAAACGCCTGAGGGTTTAACTCTCGGATCCGTGTCTGCGCTCCTCTGTTCTTTCCTCTCATGTTGGCACCATTATCATAGCCCTGACCTCTCATGTCAGCTATCCCAATTCCCGTATCTTCCAGCTTTTTGAGAAGCACACTTGTCATACTAGCTCTTGTAGTATTATCAGTGTCATTAAATTCTAGAAAATGCTCTTTGACAGTCACTATTGCAGGGGCATTTTCACTGGGTTCTGTTGTTGTTACAAAACACACCATTAAAGTAATTTGTTCTGTATGGCTGATGTCAGTTGTGCAGTCAAGAATAACAGAGTAATATCTTGCTGACTTCAGATATGCCACAATCTTTAGTTTGACTTTTGTTGCCAGTAACTGTATGATCTCATTTTGAATTGTTTTTCAAAGGTAGTGGTGTGTGTACATTTCTTGGGTGGTGACTCTTCTTAGATACTCTGGAGTACAGCATCAAACTAAGCCATCAGCTCCATAATTTTAAGGAAGTCTCCATTGTTTGGCACATACAGCTGATCTGAAGTGCCACACAGTGCTAGGTTTTGGGTAGCAAGCATTCTCTCAATGGCAATCAGCCTCTTCAGAAAATTTTTGCCAGTGAAGAGACTCTGGTGCAGTCTTCTCTTGATGC
Organism: Dermochelys coriacea; assembly: GCF_009764565.3. Classification (NCBI taxonomy): domain Eukaryota; kingdom Metazoa; phylum Chordata; order Testudines; family Dermochelyidae; genus Dermochelys; species Dermochelys coriacea. The sequence continues at coordinate 106,523,209 of NC_050068.2, forward strand.
TGATCATCTATGGTGGCCTTTAACCTTAGCCTCATCTCAAGCTCTTTCCACCTATGGAATGCTCTCTGATGATTTGCTCCCTTCTGTCATAAATATAAAGGGAAGGCTAACCACTTTTCTGTATACAGAACTATAAATCCCTCCTGGCCAGAGGCAAAATCCTTTCACCTGTAAAGGGTTAAGAAGCTAAGATAACCTCGCTGACACCTGACCAAAATGACCAATGAGGAGACAAGTTACTTTCAAAGCTGGGGGAGGGGGGCCAAACAAAGGCTCTGTCTGTCTGTGTGATGCTTTTGCTGGGAACAGATCAGGAATGCTCTTCAGAACACCTGTAAAAAGTTAGTAAGTAATCTAGCTAGAAATGCATTAGATTTTCTTTTGTTTAATGGCTAGTGAAATAGTTGTGCTGAATGGAATGTATGTTCCTGTTTTTGTTTCTTTTGGTAACTTAAGGTTTTGCCTAGAGGGATTCTCTATGTTTTGAATCTGATTACCCTGTAAGGTATTTACCATCCTGATTTTACAGAGGTGATTCTTTCTTTTACTTTTTCTTTAATTAAAATTCTTCTTTTAAGAACCTGATTGTTTTTTCATTGTTCTTAAGATCCAAGGGTTTGGGCCTATGTTCACCTATGCAAATTGGTGAGGATTTTTATCAAGCCTTTCCCAAGAAAGGGGGTGTAGGGCTTAGGGGAGGATATTTTGGGGGGTAAGACGTCTCAAAGTGGACTCTTTCCCTGTTCTTTGTTTAATACGCTTGGTGGTGGCAGCACAGGGTTCAAGGACAAGGCAAAGTTTGTACCTTGAGGAAGTTTTTAACCTAAGCTGGTAAGAATAAGCTTAGGGGGTCTTTCGTGCAAGTCCCCACATCTGTACCCTAGAGTTCAGAGTGGGAAAGGAAACTTGACACTGTCTCATAGCATGCCAGATTTCTAACCAGATTTTTCCAGTCCTTTGTTCTTGTAGAACCCAATGTGGCTGGAACATTAGACTGGAAGAGTTTGCAACAAAAACAGTATGCAGCATTCTAGGTTTTTGAGTACATAAGCCATGGCCTCTCCACTTTGTCACCATTGGGGATTTCATGCCAGTAATGTGTTGGATGGAAACTTCTATTTTCATTGTCTTTGGGGAACATGAAGTTTTTCCCTTGCTGTACCCCAAGCAATACAAGGAAGTCCCTCAGGCTGCTCAAGTGGGTCCACAGTCCTGGATCATCTAGACTTAAGGAACTAAACTCAGCAGCAGCTGTTTCTTGCACCTCCACCACATTCTTCTCTGATCTACACTTTTCTTCAGGAATGTGCATGGTTACATCCATTGGAGATGGAGATATGGATGCTGCAGTAGTTGCCAGGTCACCTGCAATCTGACTAACTGGAAGATCAGGCATCTCCTCAGCACTCACATCTTCACTGAGGCCAGAAGACTCACCATGGACATTAGCGTCTATGTATCTTCCTGCTTGGATAGAAAAGCTTCCTTTGCTTGCTTTCTTTTTCTGAATGCTGCCCCAGAGGGGCATTTTCTTCTTTCACTCATGACTGCTGCTCTGTGCTAGATATAGTGGTTCTCAACACTCAATTGAAGGGGACAAATAAGCAGGCTGGTATCAGGGCCTGAATGAGGGAAGATATCACCGTCTTAAGGGCCTAACTGGCTCCTACAACTTCAGTTGACTGCCTGTTCTTCTCAAGTGAGTTCAGGGAAGCCGCAGGAAACAGGAAGCTCCCTGAGAAGCTGGTATTAATCAGTCCAGGCTCCTGGGGATGCTAGAGAGGTACATAAAAGGCTCCTCCTCTCCCTCTCTGCAGCTTTCTGTTATTCCCTCTCACCTTTTCTCCTGCCTGCTATGTCTCTTGTACCCTTCTTCCTCCAGCACAGCACTCTACCATCTCTGTGCATCTATAGCAGAGAGAATACATATGCACTAGCAGCAGACACAATTTTCTACACTCTGGGTTCTAGTGATGGCCCCCCCACAGTTTGGCACCTGAGGCAGCTGCCTCAGTCGCCTCATGGTAAAGCCAGCCCTGGTTCCTACCTATCTTGTATAATGCCGACAGATCCCGGTCATTGGTGGGCAGGATCGAACCAGGGACCTCTGGAGCTTAGAGCATGAGCCTCTACCACATGAGCTAAAAACCAACTGGCAGTTAGCTAAGGCTGTAGAGCAGACTCATTTTATATCTCTCTTTAAGTGGTCTCGGTGCCACTAGATGGGACAGAACACCACACCCAGAAGGTGTGTGGGTTATACTTGCACCTGGCAACTCTAGTCTTGGGCTCAGAGGAAAGGCATAGGTGCTGAAACTAGGGATGCTGGGGGTGCTGCCCAATTCACTGGCTTGAAGTAGTTTCCATCATACACAGGGTTTACAACTTGGTTCAATGGCTCTAAGCACCCCCCAACCCCATATACATATTGTTCCAGCATCCCTGAGGAAAGGCAGCAAATGGAGGGAAAACTGCAAATCCCTTAACCTGTATGGGAACACAAATTGTGGGGTCTCCTTGTCCTCCGATAAGACATCCCAAACAGTCTTAAAAAACAAAGGATTTTAGATTTCATCTTTCCACAGAAGATAGAGCACTAAAACAAACACCCCCAGAATTCAGTGCAGCTTCCTTTGCTCTATTTGTCTATTTAGTCATTTCCAGCAGAGCCAGAAAGCTGACTTCCTCTCTTATTTATGTGTTCCAGTCTAGTTACCTGAGAGACTAATAAATCCTCCCCAACCCTGCCCCCACTATTTCTATGCTCTGGTAATTAACTCTTCATGCATATAAAGTTTGAAGAAAGTCTGGCGTTCAGGCTATCTTGGGTATTCCCTATTCCTCCCATGTTTGAAACAGGTAATATAATCCATTAAAGGGCTAGGCTGAAGGACCTATAAAGCACCACTATAATAAACTAAACAGATGCTGCATAAGTAAAATCGAGCCCTTAATATTCAAACTTTAATGAGACAATGACCACCAATGTGATTACTGCTACTATCAGGCCTAGTGAAATCTATAATGCTACTAGTGCATTGGATTGTGAGGACCTTAACTCAGAGTGAGTAGCACTTTACTTCACATGGAATCTGATTGATTTCAGTGGGAATATTTTGGAAGTAAGGGCCAGATTTTCAAATGTACTTAAGCACCTAAAGAGGCAGATAAACACTTAAACAAATTCCCATGGGAGTTGGACACCTAACCTGTTTAGGTGCTTTTGAAAATCTCACAAAGTGCCCATCTGCATCTTTAATTGATTACATACCTTTAAAAATCTGACCCTAAATAACTATTCAATTTCCCCTCTCTTGATATTGACACCTCCTCATCAATTATTGGGAGTGGACCACATCCATCCTGATTGAATTGGCCTTGTCACCACTGGTTCTCCACTTGTAAGATAACTCCCTTCTCTTCATGTGTCAGTATATTTATGCCTGCATCTGTAATTTTCACTCCATGCATCTGAAGAAGTGGGTTTTTTTACCCCCGACAGTTTATGCCCAAATAAATCTGTTAGTCTTTAAGGTGCCACCGGACTCCTCATTGTTTTTATTCAATGGGAGTAAAAGATGTTACAATAGCCCAGTGCGAGTAAGGTTAATTCTCAGTCTCAAGCACTACAGGAATTGGCCTCATAAAGTCAACTGAATTAAGATTCCCTAGTGTCTGTTTACAATAAGGATTCTAGTCTGGACTTTGTTGTTTCTGTTAGCAGCAACAATAATAATGCTATTACTAAGGAGCTAGAAAATATTAATGTTCCCATATTTCAAGTATAATCAAATAAATGAATATAACTGGTCTAAAATCGGACAGTTTTCACAATAATCAGAAATTTGTCACTTTTTTGGTTGAAAATTTAGTATTTTTTTAACCAATGCTAATAACGAACATTAATAGCAAATGATCATTTACCACAAACATCTGCAGTTAGACCCCTTGTTAAGAATGCCAGCATGTTAAAAAGTAAATTAATTATAATTTATTCATGATCAGAACATCACTATACCAAAACATTAGCAAAACAACTGCTATCAGACCTCTGCGTTAGAAGTTTTAGATAGTTTCAGGCATTCACACAGAGAAGTAATTAGTTTACTCATATCTGCCCATCAAAAATGCTGTTATTCAAGACATACTGGTTTATTCAAAGATACCAGGTATTTTTTATTAAATCAGTACATTCAAGGATCACAGGAATATAAGGTAAGCCACAAAAAAACTTGGAATATTAAGGTTGTAAGATTTTCATTTTGAAAAACAAATAAAAACTTTGCTCTTTAAGAGTTAAAATGGATAAAGTTGTTTTACATCTCTTAAGTATTTAAACCACATTTTTTGAAAACTATCATTATGCATTTCCTGGACCAGCTTGATGATTTTAATCGTGCACCATGTCTTGTGAAGTCAGTTGTATAGTATCAAATAATTTAACTGATGTACTGTAGCTGGATATGTAGAGTCCCAGCAATAGTAATGTAACAGCAAACAAAAATATAGTGAGTTTGCAATTTTGAGAAGCAAAGCAAGTCATTCATACTTATTTAAGCCATTTTAATGTGTTTTTTTTCTGATCTGTTGTCAAATTTAATTAATCTGGTCATTCCTTAATACTAGAAGGAACATGAACATAAAACCTATTAAGTTATTAAGAGTAATGGAAATCCACATGCTTAGAATAACCTGTAAATTTCTTGGATTATCCTGCAGAATTTTTGAATCATCTTGTAAACTTGTATTTACTAAATAAGTGGAAATTCTAACCTGCTCCACAACTCTGCATATATACAAATTTACATTTCAAAATGTAATTCCTGTTTTGCCAGGTTGTTGATGTCTGGGCAGAGTTTCATTAGCCAGGGTAGGAGCAGGTACATGGAATCATCCCAGGGTGTGGAGATGCTGTACAGAACCATATCATTTTCAGGGTATGAAGTCTCTTCCTCGCCTTTCAAGTACAGTCCCGATCTTTTCAGCATCCTCCTGCCACAAATCTTTTCTGTGAATCTGACATTAGTGTTAATGAACCTGCCTTTGTAGTCCACTAGGCCTTGAAGAACAAGTGAATAATACCCTTTCTGTTTGACATGCTCACAACTTTCAGCGGGCCAAAGTATGGGGATATGGGTGCTCTCGATACCTGTGCAATTGGAAACCTCATTCTCTGGAACCCAGCTATCAATTTTGGAACTTTAATGAGGGCGATCACCCATGGTAGATGAGAGTGTGGATAGCTTCACAAACCTGAACCACCACAACTCCTACAGTGGACTTCCCCACCCCAAAATGGTTTGCGACTGACAGGAATCTGTCCAGCATTACCCACTTCCAGAGAGCAGAGACTTCAGTGCTGAGTCTATGGACCTGAGTGTTCTGCTGCTGTAGGTTTGGGGCCAGCTCCTCACAGAACTCCAGAACCATCTGCTTTCTCATTCAGAAATTCAGCAGTCAATGGTCATCATCCCAGGTTTCCAATATGATGTGATCCCACCACACCATGCTGGTTCTCCTTGGTCAGAAGCGGCTGTCCACCAGCGGACATACAGATGAAACACTGGCAGTCTCCTGAGAATGTGTCATAGGACATCAGTGGATCAGTCACTGTCCATATCACCCATCTTTGGCTTGTGAGAAAGGTCCAAGTCCATTTACCCAGGGTTTTCACGGGTTTTACTGAAACGCACGCACGCACGCACGCACCAGGAACGGGCAGGAGAAGAACCACATTGTTGTTCACTGCTCCAGGTCTTCCACCAAGTCAGGCAAGAGATGGGTGAGCAGGAGCTGACATAGCCAAATGTGTGAAGTTGTCTGCAGTACCACCAACACAACAAGATATATCCTAGAGTGTCTTCTGTGCTGCACAGAACCCTGGGATACTGCCCCTGAAATGCTAGGGCTAACTTCACATATCAGAAACAGTGCAATGTGGATAAGGGTATACCTGGGTATAGAGTGTATACTCATCTCCAGCATAATTGGACACTCACATGGGTGTGGGATACATGGATGAGAATACACATGGCTAGAGTTACCCATTTTGGTTGGACGTATTCCTGATGGTTTCATCATATGACATAATCTTTAATTAAAATTAATATTTAGTTTCTGGAGACTCCAGGACAATCCTGGAGGATTGGCAATGCTACACATGGCCCAGTACCCATGGCCAATCACCAGTGTAGACGTAGCTTTAAACTTGAGCTATATTTGCTAACATTCATGAACGTTTCTATGAATTTGTCCAAGGCATTGGTTAAGAAGAAACACTCAGTGGCTTCATGTCGTTTTGACCCATAAACAGGCAAAGTTTTCGGTTTTATGGCGGAGTCTCACGTTGAGTTGTGTGGCCACATTCCCTGCCACTTTCCCTGCCATCCCCCCAGCTGCCCCACTGATCTCAATCGAGTTACATGGATTGTAAGCACGGGAAAAATTTTCCCTGCAGGTTTTGTTCAAACCTAATTCTCCTTGTGCAATACAGCTTGTTTAAAATGAGCACAAAATTGTAAATCACTAGCAAATCAAAATGCTAGTGTTCCATACCCACTTTGCACAAGGTTAAATGATTGCACGAGATATAAGGCAATGGATACTCTAAGAGCTTGTCTACATGGCAAAATTGCACTGGTTTAATTTGAGATGTGATTTTAAACCAATTTCATTATGCCAGTGCTGTGTTCATTCTTGCTTCTTTAAACCAGGCTTTTTTCAATTTATCTAAAGTTGATTAGGAATCAATTTAAGCTATCTGAAAATAAGCCACTCAAACAGAAATAAGAGTGTGTATATATGGAGTTCACACTAGTTTAGCTAAATCAGTTTAAAAATGAATTTAAGTCAACCCCCTGCAACTTCTGTATGTAGACAAGGTGTAAGGGTTGAAAAAAACACATGAACTAACAGAAGAGTTTTGCACCACTGCTGTATGAAACAAGACTGCCAAGCACGAGAAATCTGTAGTCTGTATTACAACAGTATATATTGTATGCACTTAGCTTGGTTCCCCTATTCAAAATAGGATATGTCAATCTAAATTTTTTAATAATCCATTTTCTTTGTAAGGCAAAAGCAATGTGGAAAGTGCACAATAATATTGAATGCTGATCTCATTGACATTGATTACTTAGCTCTGTAATGTGAACTAGACATTGTTAATGGCATATAAAACTTGGCACTTTGTTTCTTCCTGTCATCATGTATTGGAGACATCAGTGGGGACTGCTGAGTTCTTTAAAAATTGTCAGTTATTGAGAGTAGCTACTTGATATCAGCCCTAGGCTGAATCTGTACACCTGAAGTTTTAGAACATGTATGTGTGAAAAAGTGAGACACACATACAGACCGGTAAAATTCAGGACCAAATCCTTATTTAGGGGCTACTCCTGCAAAATGCTTATTCACACAAATATGATAATCTTTACACATGTGAAAAGTCTTTACACATTGGAAAAGTTTTATGGCCAGTTCTATGCAACCCCCATAAAGTCCAATGGAAGTTGTGTGTACACATAAAAAGGCAATTGGGTTCTTAATGGCAAGTCTCTCCCCCCACTCTTTCTTCTGAAACCAAAACAAAAGAAAAGAAAAAGCTCTCTACTGTCCAAAATTAGCTAGTTTTAAAACATTTCTACGTCACATAATACTCACAATGTGTATAAAAGTTATTGGATACAAGAAAAGAGAATGGGATGAGACAAAGTTAATCAAAAACACTAAAAGCTTAATTCTGACATTCTTCTTCACACTGAGCAGTACCTTACTCCGCTGAAGTCCATGAGATTACTCACAGAGATGAGTAAGGATGGTAACTGTTCTTAAAGTTGGATAGTTTCTCAAATATCAGACACCTTTCAAGTTAAACTAACTGTATATATTACTGCCCTCTTGTGCATTAAGAGCCAATCTTAATTGTATGATTACATGCTATTTCCAGTGTTGCCAAGTGACAATTTTATCACAGGTCTTCTGAATTTGTATTTTTCTTTGATGCCCCAGCACTTGGAGTCCTGTGAATGTGAGAATCTCATCTTTCATTTAAATAAATTAATTTTAAGCCCCCATGGTTGTGGAGAAATGCTTGAAAACCACCAACAAAATATACCCTAAAGGTTCCAAAACCAGAAAGCAAATTAAAAGAAACCAAATTATATTATTTTTAAGCCAATCTCATGATTTTGGGACTCTGACTCATGGTTTTTGAATGCTTGGGGCGGCAATGCGGCAATTTCATACATTTCCCCCAACCCCTACAATATTAGATAACCATGCACAGCACCTTGAATAAAATGTGTTTTCATTCTAGCATACATGGTCTATTTTTATTGTAACAATTGTCTAGTATATCTGTATTAACTTAGTCATTTTATGGATAAGTTCTCTCTAAAATATGTATCTACTGGCACCTGTATTTCAGTTTCTTGCAGTTAGGTGGTCTGTGTTGGTCAGTAAACTTTCACTATTGGTTTTATTATGCTTTATGCTATATAAGAATGGTTCACTCTTTACTTTTCATATAAATGACTTTCTGAACTCCACGTACACAGTACTACAAGATGTTCATGTACAATATTGTATGATAAATTGGATTTGAAAAATAGTATGTGGTCATGTAATTAAAGGCTGTATCATAATATATACAGACAAAGGAGCAGAGTTAAGATTGTGCAAACTTAATTTTGTCATTCCTTGACTTTTGAGCTTGTAGTCCTCTTGTCATTTAGGTTTTCTGTTACAAACTTTTTGAAAGAAAAGGAAATTCCACAATGTGAGACCATTTCACTAGACAACACACAAACGCTCCAGCTTGTACACTTTGACATCTGAAGGCATTAGAGTCTTGGAATCTTTGGAACTGGGCAGTTTTTGCTTTCCAACATGTGTTGTAAGCAGCACCAACATAACTCCAGCCTGGCTGCTTCATCCCCATCCCACACAGATTGTTTAGAAAAAGGGGTACATCTATTTAAGGGTGCTATCCCCCCACCCCACTCTGCTAACAGGTCTCTGGCCCCACTATTGCCAGATAGCTTTTAGGCTGTGGCTGGTAGTGATGAGTCCTCTGTCTTGGTTAAATGTGTATCACCAGCCCTCTGCCCACAATGAATTAGTGGCAAACTTGACAGATAATTTTTCCCCATAAAGGTGCAAAGTGCCATGGAAGATTTATTTTAAAGTAATATATCCAGCACTGTATTCACAATGGAGGTAAATTTACTAAAAAGCATTTGGACATCGAAACACAAATAGCAATTCAAAAATGAATATTTATAGAGGAGCTTTGTAATGCGGTGATCAATAGTTAAACAGCATTTCCAAAAGTGAGTCAGATTAGCTCACTCAACCAGTTCCAGCAAAGCTTCTGAAGAATGCTATTTTGCCATTATAGTACTATGACCTATATATTAGACGTTTTAACACTAGTAGTGAGTGCTTGTATTCACATTGCACATTCCTTTTTGATCCTTCTCCTTTTTAAAGAAATTGCCGCACTTAATAAAAGTAGCTTCATCATGGAGCCTCAAAATGGCCGAAGTTAATACAATGATTTAAAGTGATCAGAGGCTTGGGCCAGTGAGCATTGAGTCACTGATCAAATTGAATTGCTTCCTTCCTTTGTAATGTGCTATCACATCAATATGCCCATTTTCTATTGCTGCTAGGTATTGGTTATCTTCAATGAGAGCATAATATAACCCTGCCAGGGGACAGTGTCTTCTTGCATTGTTTTGTTACATGAGACCCGTATGGTTTTCTAACTTCACGTACACAAGCCAGACTGAAGAGATAAAATATGGCAGAAAGGTGGCTATTACCATTCCTTCCAATTTCACTGTGAAGCAGAAGTTTTGGGATTTGAGTCACGCCTGTGGTTGCAGCAAGTACACTTCTCGCCCCCACACACCCAGCCTGCTGCCTCGTGAGGTAAACAGCTTCAAATTCCATGTGGGGCTCCAGACAAGCTCTGATTCTTGGAACAACTTTCACGAATGTATCTTCCAAATGCCCTGCTCTTGCAAACTGGTCTTGCAACCGCCATCTCCAGGCCACCTGGGGAGTGAGGGTTACATCACTATACCCTTCCCTTTTAGAGGCAGCCTTTCTTATGCACCCTTCAAATCACAGGCTTACTTGTATGGAAACCAACGGGAAAAAAGGAAACTGGTCCCGTTATAATTGAGTCAAAGATATTCTTCAGCTTCAATCTAATGCCATTGAAATTGACATAGAAACCTTATGGTTTCTGTGGCCCAGATAATCCTCTTGTGTGGGATAACCTTGCATAGGGAAGGACACTGCGGAATTCACCTTGCAAAGTTTCCTCTAGCTCATTCCCTTTGGGCGAAAAGCTGGCTTAAGCCCTAAAATCCTTTGAATCTCCTGATATACCCATGAATCAATCTCCACAGATTTGATGGACAAGATAGAACTAAATTCACATAAAAATCTAAGAGATGGAAGATGTTTTCTTTTCATTCCTGTTCTGGAAACGTGATGCCATTAGGGGTGCTAAACCATTTGGTTTGAAGATGTTGTGCTGGAGTTATTTTATTTCTGAAAAAATTCTATTCGATTATTAAACTGATGATTTTCATGTAGAGATATAGTCTACTAACAACAGAAAAGAAGGACTAGGACGTTACGCTCCATTTGCAGTATTTCTCTGTCATACTTGTTTTTAAAAGAATCAGGACAGAATAGCTAGATGAGCATTTGATTTCTGCTTTTGTCTGAGCTCTAAACCCTGCTGTTCTTCTGCAGTGCTTAGTGAAGGAGACACAATGTGAAGAAGGTGTGTTCAAGGTAATTTCTCAAGGAAACATTGTTCTTTCTCAACTTTTATTTAAAAAAAAGTAAAAATACAGCCAACAGGTCTGTACTCTACAAAGGATCCAAACTTGTAGTACCTGCAATTATCTCTGAGAATTATGTGCTTTCTCATCCCAAAGGTCTGCTTCCAGGAAGAGGTATTTAAAGAGACAACATTGTCACCTTAGATACAATTGTCCTAGGGTTTCCATAAATAGAAATTTAACTGTATATGTACGTCATGGAAGATTGCTAGAGAAAAACACAGTTTAGGAACTTAACTCATTGGCATCTGTGCTGAATTGCTTATTCTGTCAATAATATCTCCAAAGGTAGTAATTCTAAAAATGATTATTCAGTGCTAACTCACCCGCACTTAATCTTACTCTTTAATAAGTGAAATTTTTGGAAATGAAGATTTGGCAGGAGAGGTTTGTGCAGGTTGTCATGGTTCAGAAGCATCTAGATCCCCTTGAAAGTTGGTTTCACTAAACCTGATAACTTATTTTATCATTTTGCCTACTTTAAGTAGAATTTATTGAACATTTATCCAGATAGCAAAATCATTGTAAGAGATTGCCAGTGCTTGTCACCTGCTTGTTATACTTGACACTGTGATTTAGAAGTGGCCTAGACTTCGATTAGCAGTTGTGTTGTAGGTCAGACTGGCAAAGCTATGTGTGGATGCTTAAGGCCTGATCCTCAGAGGCACTGAGCAATCACAATGGTCAGGATCACATGTTTAAACAGTATCTTTCTGCACTTAGCTCAGAATTAGGAAATACTATCCCTTAGAAAAATGCTACTGTACGAACCTTTTTAGTTTTCCATCTTTTCCATATAATTTCAGAGGACAACTGTCTCAGTTTCAGGGTTAATTGCACCTTTGACCCCTTCCCCGCTCTCCGGTCTTCCTTGAGGGCACTCCCCTTAAGGTTTTAGGCTTCCCAGCTGTCACTGCTCTTGGGGTGGAGACCCACATCTCTCTCCATTCATACTGGGGTTTTAGGCTGGTAGTCCTTCTGAACCCCACTGTTATTTCTCAGCAGGTCCGACCAGTGTCTATCACTTGTGGCTAACTCTTTCTCCAGGGTCCATAACAGCTTATACCAGATATCAGCTGGACTTCACAAAGCAAACTGCATTTATTCTTAGAGCAAAAGCAGTGCAGAGAAAATATATGAAAAGCAATATAAGAACCTACATTCATATTAAAAGCTTAAAAGGGGTCAGCCCAACTCCACAATAGACTCCTAATAGGTGTTAGTCTTTCAGACCTGCCAACTGGAGTTTTTCCCCTTGGTTACAAGTTCATGTCAGTTTTTAGATCAGGAACCAGACAACAACTGGGAAATTCAGCTGTTTCTTTATACAGCTTGGGCCTTTGGTCTCTGGAAACTGGGAATCACTGGTCAATGGTTCTCTCAGCAAGGCATAGCAAAGTGGTGGGCAACCTGTGGCCCATGGGCTGCATGCGGCCCATAAGGGTAATCTGCTGGCGGGCCTCCAGACAGTTTGTTTACACTTGCACGGCTGCCCGCAGCTCCCAGTGGCCGCGGTTTGCTGTTCCCGACCAAAGGGAGCTGTGGGAAGTGGCTTGGGCCACAGAGAAGTGCTGGCCACCGCTTCCCACAGCTTCCATTGGCCGAGAACAGCAAACCACAGCCACTGGGAGCTGCGGGCAGCCATGCAAATGTAAACTGTCTGGTGGCCTGATGAGCCACATGTGGCCTGCGAGCCACAGGTTGCCCACCATTGGCATAGCATCAAAAGGTTGAAATTTGCCTTATCTTGTTTCCCAGGAAACCCACTTAACATTTGTCCCAAAAGTCTATGCCTGCCTGGCACCTTTCAATATAGTTATTTGAACTCCTTATACTTCCCAGGTCTCACATCTGTCACAACAACATTCTAGAGAGTACATCAACAGAGGTTAAGAGAAATGGTTGGTGATCCTGGGATTGGGAACCAATAGAACTGGTGTCTGGAACTTTGACATTACTGGTAGCTGTGGAACCCTACAGAAGGGGCCCAATGAGCTGGTGAAGACCCGACACAAGGGTTACTGGGACGGACCAGGGGAAGCCTTGCTATAAGGATAAGGAAGGGAACACATTTTTGTTATATTCCACTAAACTGTGCCCAGGAAGAGGAATATGAGTTCATTGATGAGGAAATTGAGGCTGTGGTGATCATGGTGCTGTGCTGTGGACTGGCTTGTGCTGGACCATTGCAAATGTACCATTTAGGAGGAATCAGAACTCTTAGGAAGATGATCATGGGCATTTAAAATGTTCTGTGCGTGGAACTCAAACAGTACAGCAATGTTCATGAACCAGCGTGATTTTATTGTTGTAGTGAATATTGCAGCATCTCTGAATAGCAGCAGCAGCAGATGTGTAAATACTGTATTTCATTTTGACTACTTCAGGGCTTGGTATTATTATTATTATTATTTATTATTATGTAAGTGCTTGTGAAAACTGCCAGATTGACAGAGACAGAAGCCCTCTACTTTATAGCATGGGCAGTCTGCAGGGCTGTCAATTTGGCAATAGCAGCTGTGGTGAGACCAAGTGATTTGTCTCTCCAGGCAACTTCTTGGATTTCAGCGTAGCCCCAGTAAATGTTTGTTGAAGGGAAAAAAATAAAGTGAGAAGAGAAGACCTGCCTGGCTGATATCAAAGAAGACAAAAAGCCTCTCTGTTCCAAATACATTGGAAAAACAGATTAAAAAAACCCCAGTTCATCCATGTGAAAAAAAAAAAACCCTGACCCTTGAAATGCTACTAGTGATCTGCTATGGAAATGCTGATTATGCCCATTACTCTGATACCTGAGAGATGCTTTCACTTCAACTGCCAGTTCTACCACCATTTTAAAAAAAAATTGAAAATAACAGGTTTGATCCTCAGTTACTTACCATTTATATTGCAGGTGTGCCTAACAGTTGAACAACGTTGGGCCCCATGGTGCTAGGTGCTGTACAAAATATATTATAAATGCCAGGTCCTGACAAACTCCTGTGTGGTGCAGCTGGGGAAGGGAGAGTCATCCCTTTATCTTTCAGCCACCTGTATCTTTCAGCCATCAAATCTGAGAATATATGCCACATGACCAAAATATGGAAGACCTGTTTTGTTGCATGACATGCCATAATAATGTTTTTAAGTAAAAAACTAGTTTTTAAAGGATGTTTTCTCACGGTGTGAATTAAATTAGCCAATTTATTTACTTCTCAAAAAGAAAATTGGGAAAACAAACTCATCCTTCATGTGCAACCATAAATATTCCCCACATGAGTTTTCAGCAGCCCCTTAACTTTCAGATCCCCAGCAGAGACCTCGGTAGAAGTTATTGGGTGAGGTTCTTTGGCCTACGTTATGCAAGAGACCATGGGCGGGTAAATGGTTGTTACACTTAAATAAACAGTCTAATATTTCTTTCCTTTTTTGAAAGCTGGTACTATGTTTGATTTTCTCTAATCCTCTGGCATCTTCCCACAAACCCAGAACATTTCAAAAGTTGCCAGTGTGCAAGAAATGTGTTTGTCAATTCCTTTCATACACATCATCCAGAGATACTGATCTGTATAAGTCTTTTTCCCAAGTATTCCATTACCTGTTTATATACCAAGAGCTATTTTTCACATTTTCCTTTTAAATTGAAAAGAACTCTTTATTTAATGCAAAACTGGATGGATGAAAACAGTAGGAGACAGAGAGTGATGTAAAATGAGTTATCACCTGGAGCAACCAGGCATTTAGTTCTTCTTGGAACTTAAGTTTTTTATATTTATTGAATGAATAGGAAAAATAAGTAGAACTGTGTTCACTGAACTCTGGTATATCATGAGAGAAAGGGCTAATATGGAACTGTTTATGGGTTTGCTGGTAGCTGACATCTTCTGCTGAGCTTTTTTCTGGAATGGAAAAACTGCTGATTCAACCCCTGGTATTAAGTATTTTAATTTCAGCATTGTGCAATCATTTTGACCTGTAGGAGATGGATCATTCAGCCATTTATCTGTAATCAATTCTGATATCCTCCAAGAACAGGAAAAATTAATCACACCTTCCCTGGGTTTTGTGTTTTCATAAACAACATTGTTTTGATGTCAAATTCCCTTGGTTTGATATAGTTGGGTTCATGCCACCTGTGATCCAAGATTTCTTTCTTCCATGACTAAACATCATGTTGCCAAAATAACCCTTTTATTATAATTTAATTATACTATAGCTTTGTTTAAGATAATGATTATTTTGGCTTCCATTTAAGAGTCAGAAAATATACAAATTCAGTCTGAGGAAAAATTGTCATAAAGCACTAATTCATTCCACTGTACAGGCATAATTGTTTTAAAACCTTGTGTCCTTTCATGTGAGTCAAGTTAGATTTTGAGGCTAAGAGGCTCTGGTATCTCTCGAAATATGTTTATTACTAATTAAACATAATCATTGAAACCTCAGTTTTGTTATGCAATTACATAATTTCAACTCTTCTCTTTAGTGATATGCATAGTAGGTAGGATGCATTATCAGAGCAAAAGCTTGGTGTTAAGGCTTCCTAGCTCTATAGCCCATCTTTTTGAGGAAGAGCTCAAATATAGAGCCCCCGACTTAAAAGCCTGCAGACTAAGTTCAGTCATTAAGTTTATACTGTAAACATAACTTTAATTTTCACATCAGACAAATATGAGTTATTTAATATGTACAGTTAGATTAGAAGCTGAGTCTTTAGATTTACCAGATGTGATATACATTTGAGAGAAAGTATTACTTTTCCTATAGTTCGCCACTTTTTGATTCCAGAACACAGCGGCTGTCAGTGGATCTATCCATACAGGTTGACCAAGTGAAAAGCTGTAAATTTGGTAGGGATCCCACAATGAGTCTGTATCCTTGAGTAAATATATTCAATTTCTAATTCCACCATAGTGTATACTTTAAACCGGAATAAAAATTGATATAATGATATATGTAGGATTAATAATAGCAATTAATATATAGCTCATATAAGAGCTAAGAGCTTTTCATCAGCAGACCTCAAAGTGCTGTACAAAGGTCAGTATCATTATCCCTATTTTACGGATGGGGAAACTGAGGCTTAGGAAGGGAAGGCCAGTGGCAGAACCAGGAATTGAACTCAGGTCTCCTGCACTGCAGTAGTCTATCAAATGAATTAATTTTCAGAGCAAAGTCAGAGATGAATAGTCCCTAGGCTTTTCCACAGATCCACACATCTATCTATCTATCTCTCGGTCTATCATCCACCCCATACTGCCATGAGACAGATTACCTGTGCATTTTCAATCTTTGAATATATCTTTTCTGCTTAACTGCATTTTTCAACACTTATTTTCAAAAAGTTAGTCAGTGCTTTCTTTTATGGTGGCTCTTTATCAGAGCTCACGAGTCAGGTTTACTGAAACCTGTAATACAAAGTTACAAAGATACAAAGATGTAGCCTGACTGTTTGCATTACACTTCAACTAGTAGATTAAAAATTAAGAACATTATAGCTTTCTCAAAAACTTCTATCACAGTTGTCTCCTTTGTCACACTCTTTTATTGATAGGTTTTTGATTATTATTTTTAAAATAATTGACCGGTGTCAGGGTTCCATTCCCACTCTGAACTCTAGGGTACAGATGTGGGGACGAGCATGAAAGACCCCCATTATTCTTACCAATTTAGGTTAAAAACTTCCCCAAGGTACAAATTTTGCCTTGTCCTTGAACAGTATGCTGCCACCACCAAGAGTTTTAAACAAAGAACAGAGAAAGAGCCCACTTGGAGACATCTTCCCCCAAAATATCGGCCCAAGCCCTATACACACCCTTTCCTGGGGAGGCTTGAGAATAATATCCGAACCAATTGGTTCCAAAATATTAAAAGACCCAAACCCTGGATCTTGGGACAATGGAAAAATCAGTCAGGTTCTTAAAAGAAGGATTTTATTTAAAAAAAAGAAAGGTAAAAATCACCTCTGTAAAATCAGGATGGAAAATACTTTACAGGGTATTCAGATTCAAAACACAGAGGATCCCCCTCTGGGCAAAACCTTAAAGTTACAGAAAACAGGAATAAACCTCCCTCTTAACACAGGGAAAATTCACATAAAACAAAAGATAAACTAATCTGCCTTGCCTGGTTTACCTATACTGATTGCAATATTGGAGACTTGGATTAGGATGGATTGGAGAAGATGGATTTCTGTCTGGCCTCTCTCAGTCCTAAGAGAGAACAGCCCCATAAACAAAGAGCACAAAACAAAAACCTTCCCCTCCCCACCCAAGATTTGAAAGTATCTTGTCCCCTTATTGGTCCTTTGGGTCAGGTGCCAGCCAGGTTAGCTGAGCTTCTTAACCCTTTACAGGTAACAGGATGTTGCCTCTGGCCAGGAGGGATTTTATAGCTCTGTATACAGAAAGGTGGTTACCCTTCCCTTTATATTTATGACAACAGGTAAGTGCACAGAATTATTTCCATGGCTGATCCCTTTGTGTGTCCAGATGTAGGTGTTCAGGTGAATGTTCTAAAAGACAGAGTATATATGGATAATTGGTGCAACATTGTTTACTGGGTAGAAAATCATACCTTTGGTTAAATGTGCATTATATATGCATATACATAATGTAATATAATGTTTTATGTATATATATATATATATATATATATATATATATATATATATATATATATACACACACAAATAGATGTGTGGTTGGTTGGGGAAAAGACAAATTCTGCACAAGTACAGTATATAGATGCTAAGCTGACGTCCAGGTGTAGTACAATGTGTTAGCTCTGAGACATAGTGGTTTTTCTTTGTTTTTGTGTGTGGTTGGAACTATATCATTGACTAGAGCCCAAGCACTCTCAAACAGTTTGGGACCATCAAAACAGAGTTGTGATTGGTTTCATCTCTTTAATTTCACATACTTTCTTTGCCATATCTCCTTGGTAGGATTTTCAATCATGAACCAAAATATGCACCTTTTCTTGCAGCTATTAGTGTTTTGAACAAGTATCATTTTGTTGTGGTTACTCCACACATCTAATCATAGGAGTAGATCTGGGAAACGTTTTGGCTGAAATTTTTTTCACCAAAAACATATTCAGGTCAACTGAAATATTTCACTAATTTGCCAAATTATTTCAATTAAAAACAATGCAAAACGTCTACAAAATCAAAACCTTTTGAAATAAAAAAAATATTTTAATTGTTCAATTTGAAATGATTTTTCATCTTGAATTTTACTTTCATTTTATTTTTTAAAAATGTGAAAAAAAACCGCAAAGCAAATCATATTATATGGGATTGAAAAAAATGTTTTGTTTGACCCAAACAATTTTTTAAATACTTTTTCTGTTCACTGAAAAATTTGAAAAAAAAAATCCTTTTGGCTCAACCCCAAACAGTTTTGCTGTTGTTGTTGTTCAGGTGGTTATCAGCAAACCAGGTGATTTGGCCTGTTGGGGGAAGGGGATGAGGGGGTTCCTGATATCAATCTCTGTAGTATTTTGGAATTCTGCTTCCAGTTTTTTTAGCATTAAGTTTGACTCTGAATGGGAGTTAAGTACCTGACTTGCTTAGGCACTTTTGAAAATCCCACTAGGCATCTATATGTATCTCCTAGTGCCTAAATAACTTTGTAAATCTGGCCCCTAATTGCTTTTTTTTTTTAATGCATTATCTTAGTTTTAGTGAAGGATTAGGCCACCTAGGAGTTTGTACAGGTGGCCGATCTCAGAGGAATACTCAGAAAAGTTGCCTATTCCATGTGTAACCACACTGAATGTCAAAAGTCTGAAACCCAGTCAAGTTGACATTTGAGGTGATCTGCCTATTGAAATTTGAGAGAGCCAGTCCTCCTGTCTGTTCATTATCCTGGCCCCTGGATTTATTCAAGAGAGGATTTATAGAAGTCTATACCAAGTCTGACCAGGCCTGGTGTTTTGCCCTGAGGGGCTGAAATGCACCAAAAATTGTGCTGTACATGTCATGTAGCCAAACAGCCCAGATTAAGCATGGTGCTCAGAAAGCAGTTATTGGGTACATTTGAAGTGCTCTGACAGCAAATATGGGCACAAGAAGGGAAAGTCACAAAAACACTCGGAAATTGATATGTCTCTGGAAATATGTGGAGGATGGAAACAATGGACAAAAAGGTCTCTGGAGATGTTGCTGCATCCTACATTCAAGTTTCAAACAAAATTTTGATAGTGCAATAGGAAATGACTAAACAGCTTCCTCCTAATTGATCCTCATGGGCTGCTCATAGTTTCAGCTAATGCTAGTCAAATACCGTGAAGAGTGTTCAGGCACATTTGTTCAAATTCTGAACAGCCAGTTGGTTTGACTATGTTCACCCCGTTTATTATTTGCTATTTGTGAATATTCATGTGCATGGGGTTTTGTTCACCCAAAACATCTGAGGAATGGCCGCTCATCAGAAAACTTGCTCATGTGTGAGCAAGGATATCTGTGTAAGCACAATCATACTGCAGCCAGAGTGGTTCGTTCCCCTCTCATGCTGCCAGCCATCAATTGGCACAAAATGTCAAATGCCCACTTAGGTAAGCTTTTATTCTTACTGAAATAGATACTACACTAACCAGCACCTTATAGGTACACAGATAGACTTAGAAATTCTGAAGGTGTTCACTTGCCAAAGGAACACTCATGGTCAGGTGTGACACCTCTCACCCCATACGGCTCTCTCTATTAACACTGGTGATCTCTTTTTCCGTAACTCAGCCCTCCAGCCAGGTCAGAATATGTTGTCTAACCCTTCTGGGGTAACAAAAGTCCCTCACAAGAGGGTCTATGGCCCCAACTAAGGGCCCTTGGTCCTTACATCTGGGCCTCAGGACTTTTTAATGTCCTTCTCCAGACACATGCCATCTTGCTAGTGTCTCTCCCACTACACCAGATTCCAGCCCAGGGATCTTATAACCAGGAGCCCAGGTCTACACAATTCCACTCCTTGCTGCTGTTTTCCAAGACTTCATACCCATCCTTGCTCAGGGCTTTTTTCCTGCAACCTCTCTAGGTTGACCCTTCTTTTAGGGCCCTCCTTTGGAATCCTCTAACAAAATTCCATCATAAAAATAAAATAAGCTTTAATCAACTTCCACCCTCCTCAGGCGTGTCCTTTTAAGCCTCTATAGTTCTCTTTTCTCTGTTCCTTTTGATCTATCTGTGTAGACTTGGCAAAGCTGGTCATAAATAAATTCAGAAATTTCATTGGTTTTTATATGCAGTTTTTAATTGCCCTCCGATTTTTCATTCAGTTCCAAATCCACAAATTGGAATAACTGTCCAGCTGTAATTTGATTTCCCATGACTTAAAATTTTCAGTTCTCTCAAGTTTTCTTTTTTACATATTTCTTTTACCCATTTTTTGACCCTAATCGTATGAGGAAGTCCGTGGCGATCATTTTGTCTACTAAGCTCCCAGCAATCCTCATAAATATGTTGTGTACCTCTATTTTCATGATTCCCTTTACCTTTGCCCAGAAGGTTAGATCTAATAGTTTCGGCCTTAGATTTGTAGGTGCTTCCCCAGTGGCTATTTGCAGCACACACACTGGTGGTGTTATCATTGCGCCACATAGCAATTGCAGAGCTTGGATCTGGAGCAATTCCAATTTTCTGAGAGTTGTTTTAGAGGTTGGACAAAAGCTTGGCATCTGAAGTCTGAAATTGATCTTATCGATGCTCTCTACATCATCATCATCAGTACCTTCTTATCTGCACCCCATTTGTTTCCAACTACACTTTTAAGTAAATTCATCCTACTTTTACACTTTTGTATGACATTATCTATATGACTTTTTCCAGGTTAACTTACTATCAAGCACCACTCCTAGGAACATAAAGTTTTGAACTATCTGCATTTTTTCACCATAAAGAAATAAATCCCATTGTTCTCTATTTTTCTTCCTGATTAAAAGCATTCCCCTTTGTTTCTGCAAGTCAGATTTTAAGTCACCAGTCATTTCCATACTTGGAAAGTTTTTGGAATGCCTTATTTGTCTTTTCCATGGCTACTTCTGCTCTCAACTTCCTGCCTTTATAATCATTGCCATTCCCCTCCCCACCTGAGCTTCATCAATTGGCTCTCTGATGGGGCAGCTGCCCCTTACTCGCTGCACCAGAGCCAGCAAATTAGAAAGGGGCTGAGAGGGGCAGCCTGTCATAGCCCGGCAGGCTTATATAAGAAGGGCTGCAGGGTAGAGCAGAGTTCAGTAGTTGACTGGAGCTTGTCGGGGGAGGCGACCAGGCTTCTAGCAGCAGGAAGGAGCGGCAGCACCTGGGACAAAGCAGTGCTGCAAGCAGGAACCGGGGAAGTTAGGGAGAGCTCCTGGCTGGCTGCTAGGGCCTGCAGGCTGAGGCCCTCAGGTAAGGGCAGAAAAGGGTTCTGGAGTTGAATGGGAAGCGGTCCAGGGACAATGGACTCAAGTTGCCACTGAGGGGAGTGGCTGGACAGAGATTGCAGGTCTCCCCGAAGGGGGGAACACAAAGTGTGGCACAGCTGGAGGGCAGTGTCACTGAAGAGGACTCCACAGCCCTAGAAGTGGCATGGGTCCTGGAACGAAAGTGACAGCGATGAGGCACCATCAGAGGAGCGTGCACTGGTGAACAGAGCTAATCCCCAAGACAGCCAGCAGGAGATGCTGCAATGGTGAGTGAACCCTGTCACAGTCTCTCAGGCCCATATTAAGCCATTCAGTACTTAATGGGGTTCAAACCCCATCACATACACCTATATCAGCACTATGAAAAGTATTGTCAGAGAGGGACTGAGCTTAGATATGGGATACTGAAATATTACCATAACCTACAGCATGGCAAATCAGCTGAAGAATAATTTGTTTTTTTTCCCCTCAAATGAACTATAATTTGCATTAGTATGGCCATTATTAAAAACATAGGGATAAATTCTCTCACACCAGTACAAGTCACAGATTAGTGAGTATTCAGGCTAGTGAATGTTTATCTGAATCTAAAATTATTAAATTTCATCCAAATTTGATTTAATTTGACCTTTGCCTATTTGGCTTCATGGTACTGGAATCTCAGGCTTTTGGTTAAAGGTTTGTCGTTCTGATACTGAATTAATCAAACCATAGTGTAATCATCTTGGTTGACACTGGAGTAACAGCATATGTGAGTTTCTTGGGTAAAAAAGAGAGTGCTTTAATTCAATAACATTACAATTCAGCATGTACTCTGTTAGTTGACCATGTACATGATCAAGCATGTACCCTGTACCCATGCTGATTGTTTACATATCATAGAATCATAGGACAGGAAGGGACCTTGAGAGGTCATCTAGTCCAGTCCTCTTCACTCATGGCTGGACTATGTTTTATCTAGACCATCCCTGACAGGTGTTTGTCTAACCTGCTCTTAAAAATCTCCAATGCTTAACCACCCTGACAGTTAGAATTTTTTTCCTAATGTCCAATCTAAACTCCCTTGCTGCACTTTAAGCCCATTGCTTCTTGTCCTATGCTCAGAGGTTAAGAAGAACAATTTTTCTCCCTCCTCCATGTAACAACCTTTTATGTACTTGAAAATGTTATCATATCCCCTCTCAGTCTTCTCTTTTCCATATTAAACAAACCCAGTTTTTTCAATCTTCTTTCACAGGTCATGTTTTCTGAACCTTTAATCATTTTTGTTGTTCTTCTCTGGACTTTCTCCAGTTTGTCCACGTCTTTTCTGAAATGTGGTGCCCAGAACTGGACACAATACACTCCAGGCCTAATCAGCCTGTTGTTCTGGAGACAGATAAAACACTCTATACAAGCATATACTCCCATCCACACTTCTTTTATTACATGACATTAGTGCTACCATTTCAGGGGTGGTATCCCAGGTAGGGTGGCAAACTTTCTGAAAACTGGACCCTCCTGCTCTGCCTCTTCCCTCAAGGCCCTGCCCCCGTTCACTCCTCTCCCCTCACAGTTGTTCACTGCTCAATCTTCTCTACCTCCCTCCCTCTCCCCCCATCTGGGCTCCCTGTGCTCCAGAGCTTTGACAAGAGCTTCAGCTTGATTCAGAGCTTGCTGCCTGCCTGACTGTGAGAAGCAAGTAGGAAGTGGCCCTGGCTGAGCAGGGGCTAGTGCAGGTTGATGACCTGGTGTTTTCCCCACCCACCCACAGTAACCAGACTTTTGGTGTCCAGTCAGTACAGCTGACTGGACGCTGCCATATCCCCTTTTCAACCAAACTTTCCAGCTGAAAACTGGACACCCAGCAACCCAAATACCAGGGTTCTGTGCATCACAGGAGACACGCTGGGAACCTCCTGGTAGT
The DNA here is from genome assembly GCF_009764565.3 of Dermochelys coriacea. Lineage (NCBI taxonomy): Eukaryota > Metazoa > Chordata > Testudines > Dermochelyidae > Dermochelys > Dermochelys coriacea. Next base: position 106,546,360 of record NC_050068.2, read on the forward strand.
GTGTAGTCGATACTGTCCCCTGCCTTCAAACATTTGCCAACAGAAGTTCCTGCTCCACCTCTCCCTCCTGCCAAACTGGATAGAAGACATGGAGCAAGTGAATGATGATGTGGTTCTGCTCTTGCTTCTTCTTGCGGAACATATGTTTATGCGGGACAGTACACAATTGTCGAGATACTGGATGGAATCAGGGAAGAACTTTCTAAAATAGCAAATATGGCTGACCTTGAGGATGAATGACAATCCACTCTGGTCCCATGGAACAGACATAATGACTGCTGGTATTGCCATGCTATGCCCATGAGTCAACCGCCACTTCTAGCCCAGGAGAACCATCATGGTGTGGTGGGATCATATGATTTTGGAAACCTAGGATAATGAGCAGTGTCTTCAGAACTTCTGAATGAGGAAACAGACCTTCATGGAGCTGCGTGAGGCACTTGCATCACACCTCCTGTGCCAACCATTAGATTTCGGAAAGCTATACTGATGCTATTGCCCTGTGAAAGCTGGCAACACCAGACAGTGACAGGTCATCTGCAAACCCACTTTGGGGTTAGAAAATCCACTGTTGGAGTTGTGGTTGTACAGGTTTGTGAGGCAATTAACACTCTCATCTATGCATGCCATAAACAAAGTACCAGAAATGACAGCTGGCTCTGAGAGGATGGGATTTCCAAACTGTGCAAGGGCTATCAACATCATCCACATCCCAATAATTTGCCCACCAAAAGGAGTAAGTAAGTATGTGAACTGAAAAGGTTACTATTAACTTGTTCTGCAAGATTTAGTGGTCCTCAGAGGCAGGTACATAGACACCAATGTGGAAAACACTGGAAAGGTTCATGGTGACAGGATGCTGAGGAGATTGGGATTGTACTTGGGGTTGGTGGTGGGGGGGGGGAGAATTTATTCCCCATCAATGGCATGGTTCTCTACAGTGTGTCTGTGCCAACAGTTAATTTGGGGGACCACACATACCCACTCCTAACTTGGTTTGTTAAACCATACACAGATATCAGTGACCCTGGAAACAGTGAATTCAGTTACAAACTGTGTAGCTGCAGAATGATCCTAGAGTGAATGATTGGGAGGCTGAAAGCTCATTGGAGGCCATGTTTCTGAGGGTAAAAGAGAGTATTTCTGTCCAGAGAGGGCATTGAACAAGTCTGATTTGCAAACTTTGTACAGACAGCCAGATTCCACATGCACACTGCTGATCGTTCCTGGCAGGCAAGAGAAATCCAGAGTGCCATATGTGTGCACATCCTTGAACAGCCAGGAGGGAAAAGAATAACATCCATCTGTGCTGAGGAAGACCCTCATTCCCTATGCAACTGCTAGAAAAGCACAAGAGGGAACATTAGCACATATTTGTTTGCCAACATACCTTAGTGAGGGTTTTGTTTCCCTGTAGCCAATGGTCATTAGCATTTTATGTCTGTATAACTAATGACGCATTTCAGATAATCCTTGCAGGGTTCTTCTACAGTGTTAACTCCTTAGGGGTTGGGTTTCTGCTGTGGAGATGTCGACCCAACTGTATTGTGATCATTGTGCAATGCTTTTGTGTTACCCATTAACACATGCTTACTAAACTATACTACCAGGAACACTCAATCTGTAAGTATGATCTACATTCTTTGTTCCTAAATGTATACATTTACATTTAGCTGCATAAGATGGCTGAAAGCACCATGACTCAGCCCGAGTCACCTACTTCCCCATACCTCTCAGGCTTTCTAGCTTACTTTCCCTCTACTTGCCTTCAGCCATGCTTTCTGACAATAGGGGGAGTTATGGTACAGCCACATGTATGGACATGTGACTAGTTGCTAGTGTAGATGTACTCTAAATTCCATGCAGTTCCTCCAGATTTATACCACTGTCAATGAAAGCAGAATTTAGCCTGTGCAGTTTGCATACATTAAAAATTTTGGCATTCCCGAAAGTCAAACTGATGAAATTAGGGTAAAAGTAAAAACAGGAGAAACAAAAAAGTATAGATTTTTTCATGAACTCTTGTCTAAATTGAAAAAACAATGAGGAGTCCTTGTGGCACCTTAGAGACTAACACATTTATTTGGGCATAAGCTTTCATGGACTAAAACCCACTTCATCAGATGCATGGAGTGAAAAATACAGTAAGTGGAATATATATTATAGCACATGAAAAGATGGGAGTTGCCTTACCAAGTTGGGGGTAGGGGTCAGTGCTAATGAGCCAATCCAATTAAGGTGGAAGTGGCCTATTCTTAACAGTTGACAAGAAGGGGTGAATACCAAGGGAGTGAAAATTACTTTTGTAGTGCTAACGAGGCCAATGCACTCAAGGTGGCCCGCTTCCAACAGTTGACAAGAAGGTGTGAGTATCATCAGAGGGAAAATTACTTTTTGTAGTGACCCATCCATTCACAGTCTTTAATTCAGGCCTAATCTGCTGGTGTCCAGTTTTCAAATTAATTCCAGTTCTGCTGTTTCTCACTGGAGTCTGTTTTGAAGGTTTTTTTGTTGAAGAATTGCCACTTTTTAAGTCTGTTATTGAGTGTCCAGGGAGATTGAAGTGTTCTCTTACTGGTTTTTGAATGTTACAATTCTTGATGTCTGATTTGTGTCCATTTATTCTTTTGTGTAGAGACTGTCCGGTTTGGCCAATCTACATGGCAGAGGGGCATTGCTGGCACATGATGGCATATATCACATTGGTAGATGTGCAGGTGAATGAGCCCCTGATGGTGTGGCTGATGTGATTAGGTTCTATGACAGTGTCCCTTGAATAGATATGTGGACAGAGTTGGCAACGGGGTTTGTTGCAGGGATTGGTTCCTGGGTTAGTGTTTTTGTTGTGTGGTGTGTAGTTGCTGGTGAGTATTTGCTTCAGGCTGGGGAGCTGTCTGTAAGAGAGGACTGGCCTGTCTCCCAAGGTCTGTGAAAGTGAGGAATTGTCCTTCAGGATAGGCTGTAGATCCTTGATGATACGCTCGAGAGGTTTTAGTTGAGGGCTGTAGGTTGAGCAAGTGCTGTTCTAAGTGAGCCATAAAAATGTTGGCATACTGTGGGGCCATGCAGGTTCTGACTTGAAGGTATAAATTGTCCCCAAATCTGAAATAGTTGTGGGTGAGGACAAAGTCACAAAGTTCAGCCACCAGGTTTTTCAATTGTTGAACACCACTAGCCATCACCTACAGCCCCCAACTAAAACCGCTCCAGCGCATCATCAAGGATCTACAACCTATCCTGAAGGACGATCCCTCACTCTCACAGACCTTGGGAGACAGGCCAGTTCTCGCTTACAGACAGCCCCACAACCTGAAGCAAATAATGGTCATCAATACATCTTCTGCCTCTCCTGGGCTTCTCTTCAATCTCATTATTTCTTCCAAAGTAACAGCTCCCAGGACTTCTCCCTGGAGTCTTGCTCATTTTCCTAGGTCCACCACAGGAGTTTACTCCACTCCTGTAGCATTTCCACAGTTCTCTCTCTGCCTGGCTCTTGTCAGGAACTTCACACAGAGAAGATACTCCATGAAATCTCTCTCCTAGGTGTCATCCTCCCTAACTATTGTGAACTCCTCCTTTTCTAACTCCACACTGAGCCTGACACATGCTCCACGTGTAACAAGGTGGGGCTAATAGAACTCTCAGGCTCCAGTTAACCTCTTCTTAGTCAGTGTGGGGTTTATATACTGCATCATAGACTCCATGTGCATAAATGGTCTTTCACTTTGAAATCTTTCTTCAAAATCCAATTATAGATCTCATCAAGTCTTGGAGTCTTGCCAGTCTTTAAATACAATTCCATAATAATTCATTCCATATAGTGTTTTTCCTATAAATGATATTAAAATTGCCTGCCATGTTAAATAAAACATGACAGTGATCACTATACGAGTGTGGTATAAATTACAGATTACGATATGAGTGTTGTGTAAATTAATCACTATTGTATGTTGAAAAGTTTAAGATATAGGCAAGGGGAAAATAGTTTCATATGAGAATTGAAGAGATTTTACCAAACTTTGCCCCTATTCTGGGAGAATTCCTGCTTTCTGCCAGGACTGAATTGTGTCAGGACTGGATAAGGAGGGAAATATAGGAAACCTCTTTCACATGGCAGGCATTACAATGAAGACCATCAGACGAACGCTGATATGAGCCTGGACAGAGGTTGCAGTTGTAATTTCTTGGTAACCTGTTCTGAAGAGATCCTGATTTCTGTCAGTGTTCCTTCTTCGTCACTAGGAGATATGTAGAAGTATATCTCTTATCTCTGGCAACTTCTGCACCCCTGGATTTCTTTGTGAACACTGCAATACAGGATTCATCTGTTTTGCCAATAAATTACCCTTGTCTCTTATAGTTCCTGTTGTCTCTTTTGCTGACCTTTTGTTTCTTGAGTACTTGAAACATTTCTTATCTTTATCTTAACCTCTTCTGCAATCATCCTGTCATTCTCTGCCTTTGCTTTCCTTACCCTTATTTCACAGTGGTTTGATTTCATTTTGTAATATTTCTGGTTTAGACCTTTCAAATGTCTCTTTTGTATTGTTAACTACTGAATATGCTTCCCTCTACATTCACCTTTCTGGCCTTTTTATTTTCATTTTCTTTGTTTATTTAAAGACACAAAAAGTGTATTTAGTACTAGGTAGCTAACATTCTATTTTGGTGTATTAAGCAAAATCTTCAGTTTTCAAAACATGACTGGCTACATTTTTCCCTTGAATCTTACATCTTAAATATCAGTACAACTTGTTCAAGCCACATCAGATTGGGAATGCGGGGCAGCAGCAGGAGGGAATTCTCTGCTGGTCACAGACCACACATGCAAAATTCAAAGTGAAAATGACTTTTCTTGAGGTTTAAGTGTGAAGTGTTAGGCGATCAATTTAGATGATTGATCAATGAGACACCAGATAGCAGTTCAGCTGGTGTTCATTAGTTAAAGACAGATCAGCGCAGAGCGGTAAATATATACCAATCCCTGAGAAAGAGCCCTGCAGCTCAAATCTGTTTCAAAGTTATGAACTCATTTCTGTACATATCTATATCCTCGTTCTTTCTAACAAAATAAGAAATTCCATACATCACCAAAGATTTTACACAATGGTTCTTACCAGTTTCTTATCTTGTTTTTAACATAGTATTCCAGAGATCAGAAAAACTTAAAGTCACCTGTATGAGCCATGCCTTGATAAATTGTGCACAGTGGTTAAGCATGTATGTTGGTTAAGCATTAACAAGATCATATCTTATCCTGTCTTACTGGTATGTTTCTGCATCTAGCACTGAAATTACACCACTTCACCTTTCCCTTTGGTTCAAAAACTTTGCATAAGTGAAAAGCATTCTCAGAAAAACTTAACATGGATACAATTCATAGTTATACAAAAACATATGTGATATGATATACAATATTGATATTGTGTATGACACTGACAAACACTGTATTATCGACAGATCTTACAGACTTTCTCTAGCTCCATATATGTTTTGCAAAATACAGAGGCATCTTGTACCAACCAGACCCAGTACAGATAATTATCTGTACATGGTAGACTGCTTTTGCAAGTCTCAATAAGGCATCCATCTTCTTTTCTGACAGATTCCAGCAGACCATGCATGTGCAATGAACAGAGGTTCCACAGAGGTTATAGCAGTTTGACTTAGTGAGTTTCAACATTGAAACTTAAGATAATTACAAATGATTTTATATAATATACCTTATTTACTGTTAGCTACTTTCTTATTTTGATTGTACAGCATACTTTATTCAAGCACAGTTGTAGTTACAGCAGTAAAGCAATTTGCATATTTTGATTAATACATTTGTTTGTGAGAGTCAGTTTCACAATCTTTCATTCCATTCCTTATATGGTAAAAATATCATTGCTATATTGGCACTATAATTTCTCAGCAGGGTTTTGCACTCCACTTTTGGCCTAGCCATAAAGCATGATGGGACTCTGGTTTAGTTTGGTCAACAGAAGCCAAAGTCAGGTTCATAGTGGAAAGAAATGGCCAGACTGAGAAGTGCATTGGTTGCTGTAAGTTAGATTCTTACATCAGGTCTCCACTACAAAGTTTTGCTTTGCTGGAGAGTGCTTCTGTTGACTTAGCTAATGTCATTTGGGGTAGAGGGGATGGTGTCATTCTGCAAGCAGAAAAACTCCTTCAGTTGACATATGTTACACGAGGGCGATCTGCCGCCATAGCTATATCAGCACCTTTAGACCTTCTTTAATGATACTTTACTGATGTGTAAGAGAATCTAAGGTTTCAGAGTAGCAGCCGTGTTAGTCTGTATTCGCAAAAAGAAAAGGAGTACTTGTGGCACCTTAGAGACTAACAAATTTATTAGAGCATAAGCTTTCGTGAGCTACAGCTGCATCCGATGAAGTGAGCTGTAGCTCACGAAAGCTTATGCTCTAATAAATTTGTTAGTCTCTAAGGTGCCACAAGTACTCCTTTTCTTTTTAAGAGAATCTAAGTTAGTGTAATGCATATGATGAAATGATGGAAAGAGATATAACTTACAGAAGCCTCCAGCCCTACTTTAATGTCAAGTGACTAGCATCCACTTCACTCAACTTATACTTACCTGCTGAGGAGCCATATGAAGTGTAACTTAGACTAAATTGGATTCCTTTAGGTATTTATCTGTCTAAGGAAGTGAATGTATGGGAATTTAACCTACAGCTGATTACACACAGTGCTGCCAACTTTCACATTGCTATTGAGTGTCTTGTGGCATTTATTGTTTTTCTTAAAGTTCTAGCTCCTAGAGTCATAAAAATACATCAAAATCCCAGGTTTAATATTTTAAAAAAAGTTTCTCTCCCTCATAATTACAGGGATGCCTGAAATTGTGACCCCTTGTCACTGATCCACAGGATCAGTGCTGCACACCAGCTTTGGAACAGCCATGTGCAGGAATCTTTTAAGTGTGCCAGACCCCCAGAGAGTCCCACTCTTCCTTCAGAGTAGGCCACATGGCCTCACAGCCTCCTAGACTCATGCCTTTGATCTCCAGAACTTCTATTTTACACCCTGAGACCCCCAGCAGAGACTTATATACTCTTCAGGGACTGACGCACTTCAGCAAGTATTTGGAGTGATATCCAAGCAACATTTTTAAAACAGAAGGATTTATTAGTCAACTGGAATGCAGAATTGGAAGTTCTGAGGTTAATATAGAGAAATAAAGGTTAAAGCATAATCCATTCTAGTCAAGCCAGAGCAATTTACTGGCCAAGCTGTAGTGAATTCCTTTCGGGCTCTGTCTCTCTTTGACTTCCTTAGTCAGAATCAGGTGACAGGAGTCAGCCACTTCCAGAAAATAACTCTTTATTACCTGATAGTCACCTCCCTGTCCTTTGTTCTCTAGACAGGGCCATGCTTTCACAACCACTGCTGAGAGGCAGGGAAAGGTTCTTCCTCTGGGATGATGGCTAGGTGTCAATATTCTTGTGATTGGGTCTTTCCATTATGTTCTCAGCTTTTCTACTGATATGGGCCAGCTTCGGCTAGTCCCTTTAATGACCCATTCAGTTGCTCAGATAAGTGTGTATGTGTATCACCTAGCTATGTTTCTTAGTCTGCCTTGAGATCATACTTAATCCATCTTCCCCCATTGGAGTAGCAATGCCAAGTATACTGGGAAGCTGGGGGACACAAAGGATTCATAAAAATACTACAGAAAATTTGCACTTTGTCACACCCCTAAAGATTGGAAAATCCAAAAGCAAATAACAAGAATCGAACATTTACTACCATTAAAATCACAGTATTTTGGGGAACATAATGTCTGAGCACTCAAGGGTTGGCAAAAAAAAGTACACAGCACTTCTGAATTTAATCCAAAGTCTCAAACTTAGCAATAAAGGAGTTATTTGCTCGCAATAAGAAGTTGTGGTGGAGCAGTAGTGATTCAATAATGAAGGCTGCAGGAAAGTTTTCCCTTTGACAGAAATTTCAAACTTTTATTTTTTTCATAAATATAGTAACAGTAGCGGGGAAAAAAGCACAAGAAATTAAAATTCACATAATAGTTAAATTTTTCAAGTTGGCTGGGTGATACTAGATCTGCTTGGAAAATAGGGGTCTTTTCTTGCAAAAAAAGTTTGACTAGTCAGAAAAAAAAATCAAACATCAAAATATTTCCACCAAAAACGGAAATATTCAGATTCTGATATGCCGCTGCATGCCTCATGCAATAAGCTTAGTTTGGGTGCCTCAAGATCCCATTCTCTTAGACTGGGTTTCCGAAAACTACATCCACCCTGGTCTCCTTTCTTGGTGAAGGGAAGTGGTATATCATGGAAAAAGAAAACCAGCTGGGGAGCCCAGCCCACAGAGGAGAATGGAAACATCAGAAATACCACTGGGAACAATTCAGTATGGAAATATCTGGGGGGTTGGTCAAAATATTATAGTTTTAATCTGGAAAAAATATTCTACAGATATCAAATACTTTGTGAAAAAATTTATTTCTCTGAAAACCCAATTTTCTTTTGGAAAATAATTCCAACAGAAGATTTTTGACCAACTCTAGGAGATGGACACAGAATAATGATACATCAAAAATGCCAATTTAAAAAACTGATCAGGCACTTGTGCCCAAACTAGGACTACTAGGGATGGTAAAAAATTCACAACTTTACAGGTTTCTCTCCCTCTCCCTTGAATCTCTGTTTTCCATTATTTTACTGGTGTCATTGCTTGCATCTCTCCAAAATGAATGTCATTTTTCCTAACCATATCTATGGCTACATCTCCACTACAGCACTTAGAGTGGCACAGCTGCACCAATGCAGCTGTGCTGCTGTAACGCTTGTGGAGGAGATGCTCTAAGCCGGCTCTCCCATCAGCTTAATAACTCCTGCCTTTGTGAGAGGTGGTATCTATGTCAATGGAAGAAGCTCTCCCGCAGACATAGTGCTGTCTACATGGGCGCTTAGGTCGTTATAATTTATGCCACACAGGAGTGTGGATTATTCACACTCCTGAGTGACATAACTTATACCAAAGTAACCTGTAGCGTAGACAAGGTCTAGGTCTTATATCTGTCTTCAGTTGTTCTTGTGAACTTCCCAGTTTGTAATATTATCTGTAAAGTTCATTGGCATACTGTAAACTCCCTTTTCTAGCAGCTGGTTACATGGAAAAATAATAATAGGGAAGTGTTTAGTGCATTGAAAAATAAGCTAAAAATTCACTTTTGCACCTGGAAACAAGGAGGGGGCAACAGAATCTGACCATATTGCTCTCTCTGTGGACCACTAACGGGTACACTGAGGACCACAGTTTGGTTGTATCAGAGCACAGCATTTCATTTCCCTGACATTATAAGAATATTAGCTATTTGTGTTTGACTAAACAATCTTGTGCTAACAAAATGATGTGCAATAAGTGTACATAGCCAAGTTATCTGTACAAAATTGTCTGCTCTTCCTAGATGATAATATTACTGATGTTGAGCATATTAAATGGATCTTTTGCCAGCACTAGTTTGTTATATGCCGCAGATTTGATGGAGGATTCTTAGAACTCAGAACACATCAAATTGATTTCTTAAGGGACAAATCAGTTTAGTGTATTAAAGAGCATAATGTTTTCATGGCAAATCACTTTTCTTTGAAATATTTTTTAAGAATAGTGTCTAATTTTACAATTTATCAGGACAGGATAATTTCTGAGCAAAGCCTGTGGTGGAATCCAATTCAATATGTGCATTTTTTATGCTAAACATTGAAAACAACTATAAAGATTATTTTCCCCAGTGTAATGGCTCATTGAGTTTACTGTCAATAATAATCTTCTTCAGCATTTTATTTGAATAGTGATAGCAACTTTGTAGCAATAAAAACTGACACTTGATGAAATAATGAAAGACCATCTGGGCACTGTATTGAGAAGAAGCATCTCTGTATTGTGTCTCCAGTTATCTTTTGCATAAGAGAAAACAATATATCATTTGCTAGGAACAAAATACTGTTTGCTAGCCCTAGGTAATCATCTCAGAAATATGAATGACCATCTTGAAGATGCATCATTCATTTTACCTAGAAAAACATTTTATTCACATGTGTAATCACTCAACAATACTTAGCATTTATATAGTACTTGTATGTTCAGTTTTCTGTGCAAACATTAACTAAAACTAATTAATTTTGAAGAATGAAGTAGGTGATAAGGTCAGAACATTGGTCTACAGGGTAATGGTTTCATTTTTTCTCTCTAATAACACACACTATGTTACAGTTTTATTTGGTATTTTCCAGATGAACCTGAGGAAGATAGGTGTGCAACTTCTTTTGCATTCTAGTGGAGTCCTTTGAAAATCTCAGCCAATATGTCTGCTATGGAATAAGTCCTTCAGGAAGTAGAGAAATAGCATACTTCCTGCACACTCTTTATGAAATCTGTTGGTTTTCCTGTGAAGTGCTGCATGCTGGGACCGAAAAAACAAAGGAGACCAAGACTGGGCAGTTGCAGGTTGCAGCTAGAAAGCAGAAATAAATTTTGTTAGCTTATTCCTTCACATAGTTTCTGTTCTTAATACAGGGTTTATTTTTAAACCGTCTTGCCCATAAATAATATACTACAAAGTGCACTTCAAATGCTTTAAAGTTTAAAAATATATGATAGTATATGGCCTAAGCTACTAATAACAGTTACTGAAAATAGCATATTGTGGGTAAATTGTAGCAGTCAGAAGGCAAACAGCAGAGACAGAGATTAAAAGGAATAAATAGGTATGTTTCGGTTGTGCGCTAAAAAAACAATGGAGTCGGGCAGGCAAATGGATGGAGGAAATTTGTTCCATACAGCAGAGCTGTAGAAAGGGAGGCTCTTGTATCAATGGAGAGATGATTATATGAAGGGACACAGTACTGTCTAACGCTAGACAAGCAAAAGCAAATGTGGTAAGACAGTAGAGAGAAACAGGTCCTTCAGGTAGGCTCCAGAAAGTTCGTGGAGCATTTTGTTTTCAGGAGAAATGTGGCAAAACATTGATTGAATTGTTTGTAATATTTTAATATTGTATTCATTCATGAGGCCCTTTAAAATAGACTTGGGGTGGGGGATCAAAATGGTGTAGATGGATGAACTGGAAGAAGTAAGCTTTAGCATCATGGCTGCCACTTTCACCATCTCCTGAGACCCCAAGATCCATCCTGACACCACTGGTGTGTCCTGATCCTGAAAGATGTTCAGACCAGGCTGGGCCAGAGACCGGGACTCAGATGATCGCACCACCTAATGTGGCTCCAGCTAAATGCTATCACCACCCAGGATGTGAGACTTGACTGCCTGCTGTCACCGTCTCCCTGGTGTGTCATTTTCCTTTTTTCACCTTATTTTGTGTCTTGCCTATTTCTCTCCTTTTGCCTTCTGAGTCTGGTTTAGCCTGCCAAGGCTGGCTCTTTTGCAACACTACTATGAGCCCACGCCCAGTGAGACAGCTAAAAGACGTTTTAAACAGTCCAATGGCTAGTACAAATTTGCCAGGTCTCAGAGTGGCTGATGAAACTGTGCTGGGCCTATGCTCCCGCAGCAGTAAGGTTGCAAGTGAAAGTCAGTACCAGAGACAGAAGCTGCATGGTCTCTTTGCTATTCTTTTCTCCCTTTTTTTGTGTGTTTGTCTTGTTTTGTCTTAAAGGAAGCAGGATCAAACATTAACAACAGCTGCAGATCATCTTAACTAACTTTTCTCTCTTCCCCAAAAAGGAAAGATAATACCATATTTAACACCATCTAAAAGACTGTCAGACAAGGAGGTTTTCTTATAAAAACTCTCCACAGCTAAAGGGAGAGGGACTAAGTATATTGTTAAAATAAAAGCTTCACTTAATGCTTTTCAAATGTCTTGTGTTTCCTTTTTCTGTATCTTTAATAAAAGGTTAAAAAAATTAATGGTCTGTTTGCCATTGGACTAAGAGGGCCCCAGATCTCTGTACTCCAAATGCCAAACCAAGTTTAACTCTTTACTGTTGTACAGTGACAAGGTCATGTTAACACTTTTGACTCTCTGGGTCCATTTATTTCATTGAAATTAACATATCATAATTATTATCACAACAGTAATCACCACCTGACTTTGTTACCAGGCCCCAATATTCAGTCAATCCTCCCTGGAACACCTAACTTTAAAGGAGCCATGCCTTGGAATATGGCTGGCTAACTCCATGCCTGTGGTCCAAAAGGGGGACATACAGGCCTGTTACAGTTAACAAATCGGAATGTTAGCATTTTACACCCACCTTGCACAGGTGTAAATGACTGAACCAGATGCAAGGTTGCAAACAATCAGGTCCACTGAATTAAAGAGGCTTAAGCATCCAATCTAGATGTTTGTTACACTCAGCCATGTAGTATCAGAATCCATTCAAAACTATCAAGCTGGATTCTATCTAGAGCATCCACAGAGCTCAGCAGTGCCTATGGAGAAATCCTTTTACACAAATTTGAAAATAGCTTTGTGGCACTGGTAAAGAGTGGTTGAAATCAATCAGCCTGTAAAGAGACATTTAGACAGTGGAAATTGGAGAGAAGGAATTTTGAATAGCTTGGGTAGAAATGCGATGGGATATGAAGAAGATAGCACCCTATTCACTTTGTATTGTCTCTTCTGAGGTTTAGTGTAGTCAGTTTTGAAAAGGATTTAATATATATACATTTTTAATTCTCAGGACCTGAGAAATTGCCATTTATTTATTCTCAGACATCTACAAAGCAGAAGTGAGCTATATTTGGTCCAGGCTCTGAGAAGATGAGCATTCCATTTCCTCAAGGGACGTGAGTGAATATGTCACTCCACTATGCAGTTCTGGCAGGAGGCAGGCTACCATAAGTCAAACAGACTGGAATATGTCACATTTTAGACACTCGCTTTGTAGCTAAGTGGTCTTTAAGGATTCCACTTGCATGCATTAAGCTTTCCAAAGAACCCAGGCAGTCAAGTTAAACTGCTAATATCTTTTGCTATTTATCTCACTCTGCTATACCTTAAGATAAATACAGCTTTTTGTATGAGATCATCTGAATTGAATCTGACTGTTTTGCTTGAGGAAATGCTGTTAACATCTCTCTCTCTCTCTGTGCGTGTGTGTTTGTGTGTGTGTATTTATTTATTTATTTATTTATTTAAACCAGTCTTTGCTCTGAAAAAAAGTAATAAGGCCGAAAAGGGAATTAATTGTTTACTTGGTGCTCAGCTACTTCAGCTTGGAACACCAAATGAGAATTTAGCAACTGGTCTCAGAAAAGAGTGCACCTATCTGAGTTAATGAAATTGTTCTCACTCACAGACTAGGGGCCAGCAGGAAATGAAAAGGAGTATACAATATGAAGGCTAGAACAGCTGATCCTTCACAGGAGGGCAGTCTAAAACTGGACCATGCAATTAAGGGGGAGTGAATGGACCTGTTTGAACTGGGATCTAAAGTGCTTATGCTTTGTGCATGTGAGAAAGTAGGCAACATTATTCAGAGTGTGCTGGAGTATAGCGAGTGGGGACTTGTAGGGCTTAGAGAGGGTAGTTGCAATAGTCAGAGGAGCTGATGTCATGGATGGGGATTCCACTACCAGAGGTGGAGATGGACAAATGAGAGCAGCATCAATACAGAGAACTAGGGGAATGGTCTGCAAAAGTAGTGTCAAAAGCAAATCAAGGTGGAAAGTCTAATGAGAGCTAGTTCATGTTAAAGTAATAGGACAAAGTAGCTTTCTGAGGGATGAAGCAGTGAAGAGAGTGATCAGACATAACTAGAGGTCATACTATTTAGAATGCAGAGGAGCAGATCTCTTAAGACATCATTTGCATATCATCAGTCAAGTCTGTTCATCGCTAAGGCCCCTATGACTGGAATCATTGCTTAGTGCCAGAACTGCTGTCTATATGATGTGCACAGAAGGGAAAAAAACCCTGTGATGTCAAATGCATTAGAGACTGAGAGAGGCACATGAGATCAGCAGCTAAACAAGAGTTTAGAATGGTTTATTCATTCTTTGAAAATATAAGGCAACATATAAGAATGATATTTTTTGTTAGCCAAACACCATTCGTAAATCTCTATCCAAAGCAAATAAATCTTTATCGAACAAGACTGGGGACTACATAGTAGTGTAGTTCCAACCAACTTCCAGATAGGGACCAGTGCTTCTGTGAAAAAGCTTTCTGGCTGTTGCCATGCAAACAAGCACACCACTCCTTGGGTGCCATCTGATACAAATGAAACTTTGATTATAATCTAAACAGTTTTCTCCATCTGATTATTTAGACCAAATTGCTTTATGAGTGTGCTTGGAATATTAAACTCTTCACCCCTCTCTCTTCTTTCTTCATTGTATATAAGAAGGAAGGTGTTTCCCTCACAACTCTCTTGAGGAGTTAATCTGCTGTATCAGGATTGCTTGGAATATTGCTCTCCACATGGAATGTATTTAAAGGACTTTAAAAGAAAAAAGTGTTCCCTGGTAATTTCAGCTTTATCAATACATAGGAAAGAGTCAATGTTTTCCAAATGGAAAAAGGGAAATTGGTAGGCGATAGTAAATATTTTCTTACACTTAAATGGAATGGTAAACAATGAAGAGTTATGAATAAAAGGAAGTTAAAAATATTCTCCTGACAGGCTTCCTTCAAAACAGAAATAAGACAAAACTAATACCATATCAACAGGATATATTATTTAAGCAGTAGTCAAAAGTCATCTAATTGTCATATTACTTCCTATATTGTGCAGAGCAAGGATTGGAGTGGAGAATTTACTATGCAGTTAATAAAAAATTAGACAACAACTTTAGAATGTTAAGCTCTAATAATAATTAATCCTTTGGTCTACGCTTTTCCACAATATATTTATTAAATTATTATAACTGGTTAATATTACAGTGTTTCATTTTGATTTTACAGCTATGGAACAATTAGACAAAATGGTGTAGTAAAACTGAATTGCAATGAAATATCTTTTATGGGAATTCTTTGAATGCATTTTAATATGTAGTATAAATCATAGCTGTAAACACCTGTCTTTAGGCTGGGGGCTGTCACAGGAGATTCACTGTTAAGAACATAAAGAAGCTTCTCAAGCATATATGTAAATTAAGGTGAGACATTTTGTAAGGGACTCAATGGGCAGCGATTTTCTGTACACTAGTCTCCCAGAAAAGCATGCTTGTGGGCATGATTTTGAATTGTGACCAAGGACAAAATGAGAGGAAGGGTTAGGAATGAGATAAAACATGCACACAGTAACCCTGCTCCTGTAAACACACGTAATTGGGACTATTCACATTCTCAATGTTAAGCAAATGTGTAAATGTTTGTAGGATCATGACAAAGCACTGAGACCAGAGAGGGCTGAGTCCAGGGTGGCAGGGGATAGACTGGATGGGCCAGGGTAGTGGGAGGTTGTGCATTGTTCCTTCAAAATAATATAGCCAGAAAATGTTTTTTTAATATTTTGAGCCCTTTTGGGGGACCCAGTGGTCACCACAGCTATGAGTAGCCTCTTGTAGTGAAGTTGTAATGGAGCTGAGCTGCCAGGGTACCAAGGGTAGCTATTAAGGCAAAAGATGGTCTCCAGGAGAACGGCCCTGCTCTCCTGTAGATGCTCCAAGATGCACAGAAATCCCTGGAGTTCCATCAGTTGAGAAAGCAGGCCCTGGAGCCTTTTCTTCGGAGAGGTCAAACTTTCCCCCTGAGGGGTAGATATGAGAAGGTCTCCGTAAAATAGTTCTTGCTCAGATTTCCTCCTACAAGATTTCCTTCTGTGAGTTTTCTCACAAGAGGAGATGATATGGCCCAATGGCGAGTTTTCAGCTACTGTATAAGTCATGTCTAGCATAATCACATCAAATAAGTAGTAGAGGAATAACAGAATTACAACTATTTTCTATCAAAAGGCAAACATGAAAAATCAGTAAACAATGTGCTAGATGCAAATATTCTTGAAGGTACGTGGAGAGTATTCAGAATCCAGTATTAAGACATGCTATTTCCTTACTATTTACTATTTTGAGCTTTAAAAAACCTGGGTATTTCTAGAGACATTTAACACACTACTTCTGGCTAATAATTGAAGTCAGTAAAGTAATGGCCTGCTCTAACTCAGCAGCTTTCAGCATTGCTTCCAGACGAAAATGTCTTTTTTCAAAATTTCAAAAAGATTGGTGTTATTCCATTACTCAGAAGTACAACTACATCTCTTAAATGTCATCTCATTACAGTTTTGGATTTGTTAAGTTTGTTTTCTCTGCTGAAGATCCGATTACAGTTTGAGTTATAATAAATAGGCACAGTATCAGTGTCACCTCCAGGATTGTTTATATGAATGCCTACTGGAAATGCACGGAACATCTCCAGAATTCTTGATCTATCTATTTATAAAGTGTTTCCACAAAGTGCTTTAGTACAAAAATTAAGGTGTGATCCCCCTCCCTGTACCAAACACACACACACATTATTGAGCTTTCCTTGCAATGCACAGCTCAGAATGCAGATCTAAGGGTCTATTCTTCTACCACATCATTAAAATTAAGTATAACATTATTGAAAGGTTTCAGAGTAGCAGCCGTGTTAGTCTGTATTCGCAAAAAGAAAAGGAGTACTTGTGGCACCTTAGAGACTAACAAATTTATTAGAGCATAAGCTTTCGCGATGAAGTGAGCTGTAGCTCACGAAAGCTTATGCTCTAATAAATTTGTTAGTCTCTAAGGTGCCACAAGTACTCCTTTTATTATTGAAAGGTCTTTCTTTCCCTGTAAGACAGTAGGTAATGTAGACAAATGCATATTCTTGCCTTGTGTAGTCTTTAATAACTGCATTTGGTGCCAATTTCATCTTGTTTCCATTTCCTGTAAGGGCACAAGAAATCACTCAAAAAAGTTATTTTCATAATATGAAAGGGTTAAGTAATTTCAGACAACATTTTGTTTATACTTGCTAAGCCCTACTTCTGCCTGGATTCACACAATAGCTGGTTAGTTGCTTTCAGCATGAATTATCTGGTGATGGTATATGAAGTATGAAGCAATTATATTATGAACATGCACATGCTGATATCAATTAAGAGTTTATGATGATTATAGAATCTAGTGTAGTCCTAAGAGAATTATTACAGAATGATCCAGAATTAGGAAACTGCATTTTGTTCTTAATATAAACATTTGTACTTCCAAAACAAAAAAAAAGACACTCCCAATACTTTAATGTAACTGTACAGAAACAGTAGTTTTCTGATGGCTAGACTCCCTGTTGGATACCTTGCCAGTGTAAAAATCCGACTTCTCATGTATCCAAGTTGTTATACCACACCCATCACTGTAGCATCTGAGTGCTCAAATAAATTCATATTTTAAAAACAAACAAACCTGAGCCAGAAAAAAGCATATTTAGATTCCACCAATGATATCTGCCACACACACGCAAAAAAAAAAAAAATCCACTGTAAATGTTAAATCAAAACCTTTTGTACCCAAAGCAATTCTGTTAAAAGATCTGTTCCTATAATACCACATGCAATCATTTAAGAAGTCTCTTTTTATGTATAAAATGTTATGGTTTGATTCACATCCTTTTATTTACCTCAAAAAGGCATTCATTTAAAAGACTCAATCAGCATTATATCACATTGAGAGCCTGTGATATATTGTAAAAACAAATTCATGCACACTAATTCAAATTCTAAATGGCCTTTTCTTTCAGCAGTGTCCATGTCCCTTGTTATTTGTTATTGGTATGTAAAGAAAATCTCTGTTCTAGTCAGGTGAGTTACATATCAATAAACTCCATCATAAGAAGCATTGCTTCCTGGCACTCAATGGATTTATTTGGGTCAAACCTAAATATGTCGGTTTTGGTTTGCAAGAATGATCTGAAAACATCTATATAGTGCCAGATTATTTGGGGGTGGCCTCTCACTCCATTCCCCATACAGCAGTTATAGCTAGGATCACTGGAGCTGATGAAATTGCCCATTCTTAATAGAAGGCTCTTGATTTCAGGATTCCAGATCTCCAGAGATCTCCACAATCTTGTCAGCTTTATGTCATGTTAGAAGTTCTCTCTCTGTTGGCAAGAGTTCTCAAATGCAAATTAAACTTGCCAGATTCCATTCCAGTGGAAAAAAAAAGCTTAATCTGTGGGGAAGGCAATGGAAGCTCTGTTCTTCCTTTAGGGTATTGATATATTTCTAAATGTATGGAATTGGCATTCACATAGTACAGGATGTCACTACACAAATACTTATTTTATTAAAATAATCATAACAAACAAATAATATCCAGGATATCTAGGTTCCTTCTAATGGCTCCATCATGTGGCTCAAGTGCAGTATTACATCCAACTTGAACTGATATGTAAAGAAAATCTGTTTTAGGCCTTGTCTATACTACACAGTTTTGTCAACAAAAGTTAGTTTTCATTGACAAAACAGTGGAGGTTTACACACTACAATGCTCCTCATACCAATTAACTCTCCTCCCATGCCAACATAATAAAACCACCTAAACAAGAGGCACAGAGCTTTTTGCGACAAAGTTAGAGCAATACGGTGTCAGTGTCGACTATATGTTTTCTTATGTTGTGCTAATTGGCCTCCAGGAGGTGTTCCACAATGCCCATCATGACCACTGTAGTCAGCAGTTTCAACTCTGTTGCCCTGCAGCTAGGTACACAGGCTTGCACCCCTCCCCCTTTAAAGCCCCAGGAATTTTTGAAATTCCACTTCCTGTTTTCTTGATGTGGAGAGCTCACATCACATCTTCTCAGATGACCATGCCAGCTTTCCACAACCAATGTGCTCCAACCTGGAGTACACCAGAGTTGTTGGATCTGCTGGGTCTGTGGCGAAAGGAGGCTGTGCAGTCACAGCTCCTCTCCAGCCATAGGAACTTTGATACTCACAAGCAGATGAGTATCATAGTGGTCCCACCTCCACTCCCAAGAGCCCCATGGATAAGTCGGGGGGACTGGAAGTAGTGGCCCCTGGAATCTGTAGTGGTGTGGAGTGGCTCCCCCCGTCAGCATCCGAGGGAGGCCATTCCACCTCACAATGCCACCTTGTGGCTGAAAACCAGTCAACAGGGAATTAGCACGGTCAGGCTCAGCCCTCTGGGCTGGTCAGAATGCCAGCAGTCTGCGGCCCAGCTCCTTGTTTGGGCAGACCACAGTCTATGGCCCAGCTAACTGGCTGGGGCAGACAGCAAACAAACGCAGGCCATCCAGCCTAAGAGTGGTAGATTGCTACCCCAGAAGTGGAGTTGGCAGCAGAGGCAAGGAGGACCCTGGCCCACCCTACTTCACTGGGTCCCAGGCCAGTGTCCTAACAGTGGCAGAGAATCCTGC
Source organism: Dermochelys coriacea (assembly GCF_009764565.3). Classification (NCBI taxonomy): domain Eukaryota; kingdom Metazoa; phylum Chordata; order Testudines; family Dermochelyidae; genus Dermochelys; species Dermochelys coriacea. The sequence continues at coordinate 106,565,714 of NC_050068.2, forward strand.
CACTGGGTCAGCAGGGATCCTGACTAAACATGCTGACCATGGCTTCAGCAAACACAACTGGACTAATGTCTGGTTTCCCTGGCTACTCCTACCCCTACCTGTTCTTAGGGCTTCATTACTCACGGGCTCTCAGGCTCTTCAAGGTACTCAGCAGCCAACAGTTCCAGCAGCTCTTTGGGGTATTTGCCTGGCAGCAGCTCCTCCAAATATTTGCCAGACAGCAGGTCCTCTGGATGCTCCTCCTGAGACAGGGGTTGATACAGCTCGGTTCCTGGTTCAGGGGCCAGCAGCAGGGCCCAACTCCTCTCTTGGCTCTCCCTCAAATGAGCTGGAAGCCTTGCCTGTGTTCTCCAAAACTTTTCCTGTTCTGCCCCTACCCTTCTGGCACAAAGATGAAGAATGAATAAGGAAGTGGAGTTGGAGGAGAATGGGGGACAGGCGACATGGTCGTCCAGTGGCATGGCAAGCCAGGACCTCTTTTTGACTCTGGAGGGGTCTAGACAGTCCCAGTACTCCAGATTTGGCATGCCTAAAGCAGGAAAGGGGAGCTCCAGTAAGTACTCATTTTGCTTTGATACTGCATGGTGACATGAGGTGGAGGTCTTCTTTACTTTGTTACATGGTACAAGTGGGAGAAGGGATAGAAATTAACATTAGGTACCGTTTGCATCTACTTCTCCTTCCCCTGTGCAGCTACGCAGTGGGAGACCCGAGGAAAAGTTTATTAATGCAAAATGGGATCTCCCAGGAATCTGCCATAGAGATCTCTAGGAAACTTCTGTGGAGGTACTCTGCAATCTTCTGCCGAAGGTTCTTTGGCAGAGCTGCTTTGTTTCTTCTTCCCCTGTAGGAAACTTTGCCATACCAATTGGCAATTACTTCTGCAGGAACAAAAGCAGCACACAGGGGAGCAGCATATGGACCCGGTCTCTAGCCACATGCCTGCAGGAGATCCGCCTGATTACCCTCAGGAGTATTGGCTTTGATCATTCCCACCTGTGGAAAATACCAGTATTTGGAATAGTGTCCCTAGCACTTTCATTGATCCTCTTCTGAAACCACTGAAGACTTCAACAGAGGAGACTGGTCCAGGTTTAAGGAATAAACCTCTATATTGCAATATCCAGTGGGGTGGAAAAAAAATGCTTTATCTAGATGTTGCCCAGTCTAAGAGGGTTGAGAGTTTAGACTGCATGCTTATATTTTATTTTATTTTGATAACCCCTCTGACTTTTTGCCTATCACTTATAATCACTTAACATCTATCTTTTGTAGTCAATAAATTTTTTACTGTTTATCTTTACCAGTGAGTTTGCCTGAAGTGTGTGGTAAATCTGCTCAGGTTTGCAAAGGCTAGTGTATATTCACTTTCCATTGATGAAGTGGTGAACCAATTAATAAATTAGCACTGCTCATCTTGAGCAGTGCAAGATGGTATATTCCCGAGGTACAGTGCTGGGAGCTGGGGGGATTTGGCTGGTGCCTTTCTCTGTGTGATTCATGAGTTGGCTCTGGGAGCATTCATGCCCTCTAGCTGTGTGTGGGGCACCACATGCTGTTGTGCTGAGTGATAACAGGGCCTGGAGGGGTTTGCTGCTTGTCATTAGCAAAGCATTGTGAGAGGCAGCCCAGGCTGGAGAGTTAAGCGGAAACAGCAGTCCCACAGTCCCAGGCTGCACTCTGGGGATCCCGTCACACTGTATATTGCTGTTTAATAAAAATTTAGACTTAGAAATACGATTCTTTATTTGTGACCTATACATAGCGGTTGCTGAAGAAATTCATACATAGTGCCAATCAGCACATTTTCAGACTGCAATTAACACTCAGGCAGGAATCATTACAAGGGTCATTCAATGCAGCAAGTAAACGATGCCTGGCTGAATGAATTATAGAAAGTCATATTAGTTGTCAAAATGCTGGTTCAAAGCCTCCCTGATTCGAATAGCCCCCTTTGATTCCCTCTAATAGCCCTGGTATCTGGCTCTAAAAATCAGCTGCCAGGTGATTCACTTCAGTGCTCCACCCCAGGGAAACTTTTCCCCCTTAGCTTCACAAATTTAATGCAGAACACAGCAGGCTGCTATGACTACGGGAATATTTTCCTCACTGAGATCTAAACTGCCAAAAAGGCAGCACCAACAAACCTTTAATCTGCCAAACGCACATTCTACAGTCATTCTGCACCTGCTGAGCCTGTTGTTGAAATGCTCCTTCATGCTGTCAAGGTTTCAGGTGCAAGACTTCATGAGCCATGGGAGCAAGGGGTACACAGGGTCTCCCAGGATCACTATGGGCATTTTCACATCTCTTATTGGAATCTTCTCGTCTGGAAAGAAAATTTCTGCTTGCAGGTTTCCAGACAGGCCAGTTGTCCTGAAGATGCATGTGACAAGCACCTTCTCAGACCACCCCGAGTTGATGTCAGTGAAACGACCCTGGTGATCTACCGGTACCTGTAATACCATAGAAAAGAAGCCATTTCTATTGATGTACTCCATCACAAGATGCTCTGGGGCCAAAATTGGGATATACATGACATCTATCACCTTGCCACAGTTAGGGAATCCCATTGCGGCAAAGCCATCCCCCATTTCCCGCACATTGCCAAAAGTCACAGTCCCTCGTAGTAGGAGATGATTAATGGCCCTGCACACTTGCATCATTGCAACCCCCATGGTGAACTTCCCAACTCCAAGCTGATTCACAACTGACTGGTAGCAGTCTGGAGTTGCCAACTTCCCCACAGCAATCATCACTTGTTTTTCCACTGTCAAGGCTGCTATAATTTTTGTATCCTTGCAGGGATGAGCTCTTCATACAGTTCCAGAAGATGGCTCTGGCCTCTTCTATCTGTCCAGTAATAGATAACTATGGGGTTCTGAAATGAAGCCTCTGAAATGAAGCTCCTTTTCCCTGCTGAGTGTGGATACCAAGTCATGTGGTGTAGTCTCCATGCTGGCTTCTCCCCTTCTAGTGATTTTTACAGTACAAATGATCACATCCTGCAACCTCTGATATAAATGAATAGCCCATTGAATTTGGCCACACCTAGTTTGAGGTGTTGGCCTCTTTCCTTTCTCTGGAGAAATACCCTTTTATTAACTCCCCCTGATATCCCTGATTTAAACACATTTTAGTCACATATTTCCAGCATGTATTTATAAAGTCCTTTGAGGGTTACCGTATGTACATCACTGAAGAATATTGATGATCAGTTCGTTAGTTTTCCAATAATATATTATGTGTCACCTTTTGGGTAAATATCATGAGAACAGTGTGTGAGGTATAGTGAGTATGTCAGATCTGACAAGAGTGGTTGACACACAGTATTGAACCACCAATGGGCCTGTGTACCACAATCACATCTACCACTTTCCTCTAATCTACTAGGCCTGCAAACCTGCCAAATAAAATTAGGTTAGTTTTGCATAATTTGTTCTTGACAAATCCATACTGGCTATTCCTTATAATCTCATTATCCTCTAGGTGCTTACAAACTGATTGCTTAGTAATTTGTTCCAGTATCTCTCCAGATATCAAAATTAGGAAGACTGGTCTATAATTTCCTGGGTCCTCATTGTTCCCCCTTTTAGCTATAGGTACTACATTTGCCCTTATTCAGTCTTCTGGGACCTCACATGTCCTCCGCAAGTTCTCAAAGATAATAGCTAATAGTCCCGTGACTGCTTCAGCTAGTTTCTGAAATACTCTAGGGTGAATTTTGTTAGCCCCAGCCAACCTGAATACATTTAACATATGTAAATATTCCTTAACCAGTTCTTTCTCTACTCTGGCTTGTGTTCCTTCCCCTTGTTAGTAATATTGTGTTATGCGTCTGATCACAAGTAACTTTGTCATGAAGACAAGCAAATTAAGCATTAAACATCTCAGTCTTCTTGGTGTCATCCATTATTAATCCTCTTTCCATGCTAAGCAATGAGCCTGCACTTGCCTTTTTCATTCCCTTGCCCTTGTTTTAGAGAGCATTGACTGAAACAAGTTAATACAAATCATTGCTGCACCTTCTGACTACCATGGGGCTTGGGCACCGAGAATATGAAACTATATACATCTCCCTGAAACATTCCTAGTTGGTATTCTGAGGCTTTACTCTGTGCCTTCCCAGATCTCCTGCACTAAAACTTGAGGAGGTAACTATATTTATTTATTAAAGTGGGACCATTTTTAACACCTTTGAAACCCAACTTAGAGCAGGCAATGAGGGATTTAATCTTGTTTGATGAACATAGGCTCAGTTATAAGTGACTATTAAGGAGCTGCCATTAAATAGCCATGAATATTAAATGTTAAAATTGTAACTTAAAACTCCTTACTACAGCCACTACTCTGTACTCCAGGTATAACATGTAAGTTGGTCCAGGAGTTGTATCCTTTTGTTCTTCAATAGACTTGGGGGTCAACATTGATTTTTGAGATGTCACCAGATTTTCTTAACCTTCTCAATGTATGCTTGTTCAAATTTTGGAGCTCAAGGGAGGATTTGTCAACCCCAGCTATTTTGAAGTACCTGTTCCACTGTGGTTGCCGTAATCCAACAATATGTTTGAGTCACTCTTGAGACTGATATTTGCACTCACTATGAAACATATTATTCTTCCTGTGATCTGGGAATCATTAAAATTTTACTATTTTTTTAACTGGCGGCTAAACCATACAATATCCACAAAAGAAGCTCCCTTTTGTCCACCCCTCGGCATTAGACTGCTCAACACATGATTCTACCCCTTCAGTTTTGAAGCTGTCTCCTTTTTACTAAGTATAATTCCGGGCATAGGAACTGAACAAATCCCTCAAAGCTGAACATACTGAGCACATCCAAATTTCCATTGCCAATTAGCTTCTGCAGTTTTTAATCATGGTGCTCCTACATTGCATTATGAAAGACCCTGGATAGAATCCTGAAGACTTCACTGACTGGTTCCCTCCATTTGAGGCTAGCCAGCATTTACATAGTGGGGGATGGATCTTTAATTGTACTCTTTATTTGAGGAGAGTAGGAGCAATGCCGTACAGCCACAAGTCAATGGTATCAGGTAAAACAAGTTAGGAACAGATTTTTAAGGGTATCATTGTGGTTTGGGCAAAATGTCATTGAAGCTGGTGGGTGTAATCACCACCCTTCATTTACAATAGCTGTAAGAAATAGGTAAGATCCTTTATAAAACAATAACAGCCTTAACCCCAAACATAGGCATTACCCAAAACAAAAATGCATGAGAGGACACTCAGGAATTTGAATGATGCGGGAGAGGGAATTGGTGGGGCACTGTTTTGAGTAGCGCGGTGTGAGAGAGTGAAGGGAGGGAGAAAAACACCAGAGAACCAGAAAACTAGACAGCCAGAAAGCTTTTGAGCTGAGTGCTAGCTGAAAGGCTGTGAACAAAGAAAGTATCTCCTGTTTGCCTTCTGCTGTGTTCAGGGAAACAGGACTTTGTAAATAAATAGAATGGAAATGTCTCTACATCATCAATTTCGCCTCCTAATGGAAACAACCTGCAAGGGTCCACTTTTGCTGTTTGTATGTGCTTTGCTATATTTTCAAAAGTTAGTAAGTGCTATTTTAAAAATACTAAAAAAAAAAAAGTAACAGTGAAGCTTTAGGCTAAGTCTACATTTGGAGTTAAGAATGTAATTCCCAGCTCACGTAGGCATATTCATGCTAGCTCTCATTGAGCTAGCATGCTAAAAATAGTAGTATAGCCACAGTATTGTGTCCCAGCAGACAGACACAATACAGGATAGCCACCCTGAGTACAAATCCATCTGGACTCCCTGGGTATGAATTTGGGGAGGCTAGTCCATTCTACTGAAGCTACACCACTAATTTTAGCATGCTAGCGAGATGAGAGCTAGTGCAAATATGTCTAGATAAGCCTAGTTTCAAGGATAGATTTAGCTGTAGAGTTAAATGTTAATAAAATATTCTTTAACTGAAATAATTGTTGTTAAATTCATTAATTGCTACAGTACTGTTATCAGCTAAGCTGTTCTTCACTTCTAAAGCTCTGTCTTGCTGAGGTCTTTAAGTTTAATGAACCCTTTATTCAGTGTTTAATTTCTGTCCATTTCATGCTTTTATTGCCAGCTGAAATATAAATATTAGAAGACAAATTCATTCAGGTGTAAATCCTTTATACCGATGTGAATTTATCTCAAATTTAAAATCAAATTTGGCTTAAAAAATTAGTAACAAATGAATCAGTACTAGCCTAGCAATACTTCATCAGCAAAATACTTGTCAATATTTATTCTAGTATGGATTTGGGGGATCCGTTCAATGAAAAGAGGGAATGGATCTTCTAGATATGTGGTGTAGCCTTAAGAGTGGATCACAGCATCACAACTCCATTAAGTTTGGAGGGCTCATTTTATACCAGCACAGGCTGCTATTTACTAGCTGTTGACTGTGACATCTCTTAGGACAAAGACCACAACCTCCTGTCAACATTTGTATGGTCTTTGGCACCACTTGACCAGTGAACTTCAAAAAATTTCTTTCTTCCTGGAAGAGAGAGATCTCCCATTACAGAGATTCTGCACTTGTTTCTCAGGAGTCGAACAGAGTGATCCAAATAATGGTTACAATTCAAGTATTAAGAGAGAGGAAAAATATAAGGAAAAAGTATAGGGTGAAATTCTGGCCCTACTGAAACTAATGGTAAAACTCCCATTGACCTCAGTGCAGTCAGGATTTCACCCATAACCTATACATCGGGGTGGCCAACCTGAGCCTGAGAAGGAGCCAGAATTTACCAATGTACATTGCCAAAGAGCCACAGTAATATGTCAGCAGCCCCCATTAGCTCTCCCCCACTCCCAGCGCCTCCCGCCCACCGGCAGCCTGGTGATCAGCACCTCCCCATCCCTCCCTGCACCTCCAAATCAGCTATTTCCAGGCGTGCAGGAGGCTTGGAGTGGGGGAGGGAGGAGCGAGGGCATACAGGCTCAGGGGAGGGAGCGGGAAAGGGTGGAGTGGGGGCAGAGCCAGGGGTTGAGCAGTGAGCACCCCCCAGCACATTGGAAAGTTGGCACCTGTAGCTCCAGCCCCGGAGTCAGTGCCTATACAAGGAGCCACATAATCAACTTCTGAAGAGCTGTATGTGGCTCTGGAGCCACAGGTTGGCCACCCCTGCTCTACATGTTCTCATCCAGTTGAAGACTTTGCAAAGCCTCACTACAGCAGGGTAGGAAAATTATGAAGAGTACAGGTTGGTAGCATTTAGTTATTATATGTCAGAGTTTGTTCTTTCTGAATGGCAGTTTCAATGCTGGGAAGAAATACCCAAAGTTATTGTATGTGCTGCACCATATTGAAGAATTTACTCTTATCTTACATTATAAAACTTTTTGCACCAGAGACTACTTTTTTGTTATATATTCACACAGTGCCTGACTGGGACCCCCATAATACAAATATTTTGTAACAATAATCTTGACTGCTATTTCTAATTCCTTTTGAAATACATATTTGACTGTGAAATCCAGATCAAGCAAAAAAGTTTCAAATACTGGAGAAATTTTCCTAATGTAATTAAAACAAGAGTAATCTGCTGATTAATTATTATACTTAGAAATGTTGCAATGCATGAAACACACTGTTATATTCACATTTTTCATGAAAAAAATCAAGCATTTATTTATATATGACAGGACAGAAATAATCCATTCTCAAGGTTTCTCTTCTCTTCCTAGCTGACAGAGTACATATCTTGTATAACATAGAATAGTCTATGTACTTCAATGGCTAGTGCATCTAGTAGTATGTAAATAATGAGTGGGGGATATCTTGGGCTATGATCAGCTGGCAAATGTTGGCATAGCTCATTAACTTTCAACTTTACTTCAGCTGAGAATCTATTAATCTTCAGTTGATGTGTCTTTTACCAACTAAGCACCAGTTGAGAAGCTGTTTTTCTTCAGAAGCTCTTGGTGATCTTTTCCATTCTATGGATCCTTAACTAACTTTACCACTGATGATGTTTGAACGTATCATTCAGTTTCCATTTCAGAAAAGACTTTCAAAACCATTGTATGCTTTTCATATACTTTACGCTATCTAACCATCTATCAATGGTTCTTAACCAGGCATACGCATACATCTTCTAGGGGGTACAGCAACTCATCTAGATATTTGCCTAGTTTTACAACAGGCTACATTAAAAGCACTAGCGAAGTCAGTACAAACTGAAATTTCTGACTTCTATAGACTGCTCTATATATTACACACTGAAATTTAAGTACAACATTTATATTCCATTCGATTTATTTTATAATTATATGGTAAAAATGAGAAAGTATGCAATTTCAGTAACAGTGTGTTGTGACACTTTTGCCTTTTTGTCTGATTTTTTAAAGCAAATAATTTTTAAGTGAGATGTAACTTGGGGGTACGCAAGACAAATCAGACTCCTGAAAGGGATACGGTAGTTGGAAAAGGTTGAGACCCACTGATCTATGGCTCCTCCACATGGGTAAAATATTTTAAGAAGAAAATGAGGTATATATAAACCAGTTAAGATAAAATAAAAATGATTAATTAACCCAAATTTTAAACCTTTCTGAAGTTTGAAAAAGTTTGATTGAAATTAATTGGATTACCTGTTTGTATGCCTCTGCATTGCCTGGTTTATCAAAGCCAGAATATGAAAGTACCATAAAAGAACCTTAACTACAGGGCAATTGCCTGAATTGAAAATTATAAGAACATAGACTCATAGACTTTAAGGCCAGAAGGGACCAGCATGATCATCTAGTCTAACCTCCTGCACATTGTATGCCACAGAACCTCACCCATCCACTCTTGTAGTACATGTTCTCTTGCTGGATTTCCAGTGAGTTTTCCATTCTCATTTGTAGTTCAAAGTGGTTCAGTCACATAAACAAGTTTCAGATAAGCACAAAGCTTTTGGATACCTATCTAACCAAACCTTTTGAAACTCAACTATCATTATCCAGAACCCACTCCAATGACTGCAACAAGGAGTGGGCAGTGACTATTAGATCCCTGTTAACCATCACAGGCCCGTTCAAAGGAATTTCAGCCAGCTTGTCAATCTAATGTATAGTAAATGTAATTAGCAATTTATGCATTACCAAATGCCAGAAAGGGGATATTCCTTAGAGCAGAAAATATTTATGGGGAAGAATACTGAAGTAGCGTCATTTGATCATTGAATCATGAAGTAATAAGCCATTACCTGGTGCCTGGGCAGCCATGAGAAAACTATGCTGAAGTGCAGTTTTGTACACAGTGGAAACTTGTTGATTTTAGATTAAAACCCAGCAGAGTAGATCTGCATGCCAGCAAAATGGTTTCTGCCAACTGTGCAGGAAATTACAATGGCATGAAGAAAGCCCAACTGAGAAAGAGATGGGGGCAATTCTTGCTCCATTAACAGAGGGAAAATGAGAAAAGAGAAGAGATACTGTCCATCTCTCATGTTAATCTCAGCATCTTTTATTGCGCTCCCTTGTTCACTGGAAGATCAATAGAGCAATATTGGTATCATCTTTGGATGCACTCATTCTACCCTACAGTCTGAGGTAGGCTTAAAGAAAGAGTGAATAAAAAATAAAAGAACAAGGAGAGATGAAGTACTAAGAGAAATATGATAAAACACAAACATGTAAAAGATACCAACTTAACACTATAAACTGATTTAAAAATCACACTGCCAGCCTGTTGACATTTCTGAATCTCTTTATTCAATTATCTAATAAAATAAATACCATGTGAGCACCAGCATATGATAGCAGTTAGGACACAATCATCAACCTCATTTAATTATTACTAATGTGTGCATCAGAAGGTTTTCATAGTCTCAAAAGCTACTTGACAAAACCTTACATTATTATATACTCAGGACAGAAAGCACTCAAACAAATTCTTTTATATCAAAGGTAAAATTAATTATATGCTCAGTCCTTTATCTCCCAGAGACTTCCCTGACAAAGCAATTTTAAAGGTGGCAATAGGGCAAGGAAAATTTTACTAACTACAGTGTTTACATAAGCATCTAAAAGAAAATCCATTTCTATTTCAATGAAAACTCAAATAGTCTGGAAACCCTATGTCAAATAAGCTGCAATCATCTACTTAATGCAGAACTGGGTTTTAAGGAAACAAATATTAACAAATACAGCAAATGAAACCTCAGTGTCTCAGACTTAATTATTGAGTCACCAAATTAACATTGCTTAGCTAATTAATTAATATTGCTACACCCACATTTTTCCTCTCTCCTTCTTTCACTTTGTAGGTCTCTTATGTGTATTTGAATAGGCTGTTAATTACGAGTTATTTGTTTGAGTCCTTATCAAGGATACATAAGTTATTAGTATAATAAGTACTTCAAAATCCATTCTTTTTTTAAATGAAGGTTTCTAAACTTCTGCACAGTTACCGTTTGTTTATTTTGGAAAGCTATAATCTGTTGTTCAGAATAATTTATAGAAGAGGGTAGGGGTAGGAGGAAAAAAGAGGGAGTCCTAAAACGCAGTGGGCCTTTTGTCAGGGATGAATTTGTTGAGTTAAACTTACAAGACTTCCCATCCAATTTTTTCCGTAAAGGGAGAAGAGTTTTCAGATGCATAGACCATATTTGTTCCAGGAAACTGTTAGTGTAAAGTAGTAGCTCTCTGGAATAGGTCACTTTAAACGGGAATTGAAAATCGTTTAACTGCTTGTCACAGGGTGACACCAGCCCTTTAAGAAGGAGCAAGGCCAGTCCACCTGTAGCTGGTCAGCTGACCTCAGTTGAGCTTTAAAAGAGGGCATGGGAATGGGGGTGGGAGGGTTTGAGCTTAGAGAGAGACCTGGCCTGGGGGAGCCTGGGCGAGTCAGACAGGAAAGAGGCAGAGAGAGTGGACTTGGGGTTCTTACTGCCTGATCCCTGGGAATAGGGAGCCCTAGAGAACTAGGACTGCCTGAGTCCCCCATGAGGGGAAGACAGGGAACAGGAGCAGAAGGATTGGCAGAGTCCTGTGGATGAGAGGGGCAGAAGGAAACTGAGAACTAACGGGGGCAAAATCCATAGTTTGAGGAACTGTATTTTTGTTGATTTAGCCTAAGTTTGGACAGTAAAACTGCCTGAAAGAGATTGTGGGTACGGTAGTGTTGGGGACACCGGGCATGGCCACTAGGTAACTCAAGGGGATGGAAGACCACGAGTGTCGATGAAACCCCCTCGCTCTAGGCCCAGATGGCCCCCCCCTTCCCTTTTCTGCCCGGAGATACTCACAGCAGTCAGGCTGAGGAGTTTGCAACAGTTTATTGCAGGCGCAGACTGGCTGAAGCATGATTAGGCCAAGCAGGACAGGAATGTTAGATAGTGCTGAACAAACAACTCCATATATGGTGGAATAGATGATAAGAGGAAAAAGGGGAACTGGCTGGTATACCGGATTGGCTATGGATACTCAGGGCAGCTTGCTATTGGATAAGTAAGCTAAAGAATGAATGTATAAAAATATGTGTAACTGCTTGCACTGGTGTGCAGGATTTGAAATTGTTGTCTTCCTGTACCGCTTGAAGCTTCAAATAAACTTTTCTACTTCTCCACCTCGTTGTGATTATTGGGCGACGCACACCGGGCAACGAATCCAGCTGTTGCTTGCCTCGGGCACTCTGTGCCGGCAACAGTTGTGAGTCTTTGGCAAGTTGGGGAGAAGCCGTGCCTTGTGATGCAACTGTTAGAGATGAGGCAGAACTCTCTTCAGCACGGTTACAGAAAGTGGGGTTAAAACTGGCTACATTGTTTTAATCATTTGTGTTTAGCCCTTTGTGCATAGAAGAAATGAAGATACATAGTTTGTGATTTGGATCAGTGTTGGAAATCAGATGCCACAATGATGTGGCTCATTTGGTCAGACTTTCCAGCAAGCTCCTTCTTGAACTACTAGTGCTCAGCCATTGAGGCCTAGACAGAATACCGACACTTCAAAGGCTGCACAGACACTTAAGCAGTGTCTAAGTAAATAGGCAGTGGGTAAGATTGTGAGGAACATTTGCAAAGAAATTCAAACCTAGTCAAATTAAGCCTTTGATTTCATATTCACTACATCTGTGAACCTCTGCCCTACTTGTAAAAGTTTGCAAAACATGGACTATGGTTGTTTATACTGTTGAGAAGCTGATAAACTTCCTTTCCTTCAGCAGACTTTACTCACTTCCCTCCTGTCAGTCATTTTGTTGCCCCAAGAAGGCAGTGCACCTAGAGATTGGGTCTTCTGCATTCAAACGGTGATGAAACTAGCTGTTTTGGTGGAATACTGAGAGAATAGTCATAGGTGCCAGGAGGGCCAGTAGTCTTTTACAGTGTAATCACCAAATAAGATTAGGGGAGAGCTAGTGAAAAAAATTGAACTGGCCTTAGGAACAGCTCTGCTGCCCAGGCCAGGGGTCAAAGGTCTTTATTTTTCCTTGCTGTCCATCAGTTTATTGATCAGCCAATATTTTTAGCCACTAATGCACTAGCCAGAGGTTTTCTCTTCAAGAGCATATGAAGAGCTCCCTTTGGTGTAACAGGACTTTGCCGAGGACTTTGAATTTGTCATGCAACCCCAGAGTTCACAGCAGCATTTGTACTCTCCCAGGCAGAAAAGTCCCACCTTGGAATGGGTGACTGCTGCTTTTATAGAGTAGGGGGCATCATCTCTTTACCTAGCCAGGTGGGGCTTTGAAAGAGGGAAACAGCTTCATAACTGAGGGAATTAGGGAAATTCTGGAGGCTTCCCCCATTTACACACAAGTCTACTTATGCATCATGAGTAAAATGCATGGCATGTGCTCAGCATATAAAGTGCACTCTGTTCACCTGCTAGCCTAGGCAATTCACTCAGTAACTGAAACAATTAAGATTGCATCAGGTACTGTCACTCACAAAAGAAACAGCTTGACTTCTTACCCCTATTCAGTTGTCTTCGATGCTGTACAGAGAATATTGGTATGATTCATTCATAACTGATTTATTTTGTGAGATTTCAGCCTCTCTTCCTTTTAGGATAAAAATCACATCCATGATACACTGTAATAGCTGAGATGGTGAGGATCCAACTCTTAGGCTATTTGATACACTGATACTGGCACTTCATTGTTCCAAACTTCTCCCAAGTTCAACTCCTTCTCGGACACCAACTGACTTTTCCTCTGCTACTTGTCACAAACCAAAGAGTAAGCTAAGAGAATTTTTTATGTGCTTATCTAGAAAACATATATAATTTAACTAAGGTGTTGCTGATGTTGAGCACAAGGAAACTTAGTATGGCTACACTAGCAAAATAGGAATCCCACCTAACAGAAAACCAGGCTTCTCCTCTGTACGATGTATTATAGTTCTTCCCTGCTCATGATTTTCAGGGAATTCCATGATTATGTCAAAACCTTACCCACTCTTTCATTTGACTTGCCATAATAATAATAATAATTTTTAGAACTTAAATGGTGTTTAAGACAGCTGCAGCGGCACAGGAGCTAGCAAACAGAGCTCTAAACAGGGGAGTTTGAGTGGGAGTTCTGTTGGAGGAGAAGGTAGTTGTACTTGGTTTTGTATTTTTAGTATTTGTATTTGTGTGTGTGTAGGGGTTTTGTGCTGGGAGAGCAGCTGAGCCTGATTAGGGGGTGGGGCTTTGTGCTGAGAGAGCAGCTGAGCCCTGCCTAGGGGGTGGGGCTTCTGACTAGGGGCCCTATAAAGGTAGCCAGCCAGTCAGGCAGTGGCATAAACAGCTGCAGTGGCACAGGAGCTAGCAAACAGAGCTCTAAACAGGGGAGTTTGAGTGGGAGTTTGGCTTGTGGTGCTTGTTTGGGGTTTGCTTTTGCTGGGGGGGGGGTCTTTTTGGTGTGGCTTGTGTTTCCCAGATTAACAGGATTTAGGTGGGAAGGAGATGACAGATACAGAGGCAGCTGTGGGAGTGACTCCTGCAGTGGAAGACACATTGAGGATGACTGGATGTGGAAGCTGTGGTATGTACATGATCCTGGAGGGGGGAACCAGTAAGAGTTTTGTCTGCATGAAATGCCGTCTGATAGAGCTGATGGAGGAAAAGATCCGAGGTTTGGAGATGCAGGTGGAAAGTCTGGTTGAGTTTAGGAAGGGGTTTGAGCAGATGATGGAGCAAAGATATGAGGTATCTGAAGGGAAAAGCTCAGACTCACGGATGGAAGCAGGGCTGGGGAATTTTGAGGGGAGACTAGATGAGGAAAGTGGTCAGTGGAAACATGTGACTCAAAGAACCAGGCAGAGAAAAAGATGGGCTAGTGAAGGAGAAATAGAGCTTAGGAACAGGTTTGCAGAGTTGGAAAATGAAGAAGGGGCTCAGCAGGTAGTCGCTGAAGATGGAAGGGTAAGGAAGAAGAGAAGAGAGGCTAGCCCTATAGAAAAAGGTGAAGAGTCAAGGGAGACTACACCAAATATGAGCCCCAGGAGGATACAGGATGGGTTGAAGAAGATTGTAAGGGAAAATAGGAATGGAAAGAACTTGCAGCCAGAGAGAACAGGGGAGACACTGGAAAATAGCACTGTCACCAGGAAAAGGCAGGTCTATGTGATCGGGGACTCTTTATTGAGAAGAATAGACAGGCCTGTAACTAGAGCTGATCCTGAGAATAGAAGGGTGTGCTGTCTTCCGGGTGCTAAGATACGGGATGTAGACCTGAGGTTGAAAAGGATCCTAAAGGGAGCGGGAAAGAATCCCCTAATTATTCTTCATGTGGGAACAAATGATACGGCTAGATTCTCGCTGGAAAGTATTAAGGGAGACTATGCTAGGCTGGGGAAGACGCTTAAGGAAATTGAGGCTCAGGTGATCTTTAGCGGGATCCTTCCTGTTCCTAGAAAAGGGCAACAAAGGTCTGACAAGATTATGACTGTCAACAGATGACTTAGGCAGTGGTGCTATAAGGAGGGCTTTGGGATGTCTGACCACTGGGAGGCATTCATGGACAGAGGTCAGTTCTCTCGGGATGGACTTCATCTGAGTAGGGAAGGAAATAGACTTCTAGGATCGAGGCTGGCACAACTGATAAAGAGAGCTTTAAACTAGGAATTGGGGGGAGATGGATGGGAGATGTCCAGAAAATCTCCACGCCAGATTTTAGCATTGAGAGGGAAGAAGATGAAGTAAGAATGGATACAGCCGTGGGTAGGAGAATGTATATAAGGAGTGAGGGCGGTGTGGACACTAGTCTAATAGGTTATACTGGATGTAGAATGACTGTGCCTAATAGGGTACGAAATGTGAGCGAGGCCAAACAGCAAAAATTAAGATGTTTGTACACCAATGCGAGAAGTCTAGGTAACAAAATGGAGGAACTAGAACTACTGGTGCAGGAAGTGAAACCAGATATTATAGGGATAACAGAAACATGGTGGAATAGTAGTCATGACTGGACTACAGGTATTGAAGGGTATGTGCTCTTTAGGAAAGACAGAAACAAAGGTAAAGGGGGTGGAGTAGCATTGTATATCAATGATGAGGTAGAATGTAAAGAAATAAGAAGCGATGCAATGGATAAGACAGAGTCTGTCTGGGCAAAAATTACATTGGGGAAGAAAACTAGTAAAGCCTCTCCTACGATAGTGCTTGGGGTGTGCTATAGACCTCCGGGATCTAATTTGGATATGGATACAGCCCTTTTTAATGTCTTTAATAAAGTAAATACTAATGGAAACTGCGTGATCATGGGAGACTTTAACTTCCCAGATATAGACTGGAGGACCAGTTCTAGTAATAATAATAGGGCTCAGATTTTCCTAGATGCGATAGCTGATGGATTCCTTCATCAAGTAGTTGCTGAACCGACTACAGGGGATGATGCCATTTTAGATTTAATTTTGGTGAGTAGCGAGGACCTCATAGAAGAAATGGTTGTAGGGGACAATCTTGGCTCAAGTGATCAATAGCTAATTCAGTTCAAACTGAATGGAAGGATTAACAAAAATAAATCTGCAACTAGGGTTTTTGATTTCAAAAGGGCTGACTTTTAAAAATTAAGGAAATTAGTTAGGGAAGTGGATTGGACTGAAGAACTTATGGATCTAAAGGTAGAGGAGGCCTGGGATTACTTTAAATCAAAACTGCAGAAGCTATCGGAAGCCTGTATCCCAAGAAAGGGGAAAAAATTCATAGGAAGGAGTTGTAGACCAAGCTGGATGAGCAAGCATCTTAGAGAGGTGATTAAGAAGAAGCAGAAAGCATACAGGGAGTGGAAGATGGGAGGGATCAGCAAGGAAAGCTACCTAATTGAGGTCAGAACATGTAGGGATCAAGTGAGACAGGCTAAAAGTCGAGTAGAGTTGGACCTTGCAAAGGGAATTAAAACCAATAGTAAAAGGTTCTATAGCCATATAAATAAGAAGAAAACTAAGAAAGAAGAAGAGGGGCCGCTAAACACTGAGGATGGAGTGGAGGTTAAAGATAATCTAGGCATGGCCCAATATCTAAACAAATACTTTGCCTCAGTCTTTAATAAGGCTAAAGAGGATCTTGGGGATAATGGTAACATGACAAATGGGAATGAGGATATAGAGGTAGATATTACCATATCAGAGGTAGAAGCGAAACTGAAACAGCTTAATGGGACTAAATCAGGGGGCCCAGATAATCTTCATCCAAGAATATTAAAGGAATTGGCACCTGAACTTGCAAGCCCATTAGCAAGAATTTTTAATCAATCTGTAAACTCAGGAATAGTACCGAATGATTGGAGAATTGCTAATATAGTTCCTATTTTTAAGAAAGGAAAAAAAAGTGATCCGGGTAACTACAGGCCAGTTAGTTTGACATCTGTAGTACGCAAGGTCCTGGAAAAAATTTTGAAGGAGAAATTAGTTAAGGACATTGAAGTCAATGGTAAATGGGACAAAATACAACATGGTTTTACAAAAGGTAGATCGTGCCAAACCAACCTGATCTCCTTTTTTGAAAAAGTAACAGATTTTTTAGATAAAGGAAATGCAGTGGATCTAATTTACCTAGATTTCAGTAAGGCATTTGATACCGTGCCACATGGGCAATTATTAGTTAAATTGGAGAAGATGGGGATCAATATGAACATCAAAAGGTGGATAAGGAATTGGTTAAAGGGGAGACTGCAACGGGTCCTACTGAAAGGCGAACTGTCAGGTTGGAGGGAGGTTACCAGTGGAATTCCTCAGGGATCGGTTTTGGGACCAATCTTATTTAATCTTTTTATTACTGACCTTGGCACAAAAAGTGGGAGTGTGCTAATAAAGTTTGCAGATGATACAAAGCTGGGAGGTATTGCCAATTCGGAGAAGGATCAGGATATTATACAGGAGGATCTGGATGACCTTGTAAACTGGAGTAATAGTAATAGAATGAAATTTAATAGTGAGAAGTGTAAGGTTATGCATTTAGGGATTAATAACAAGAATTTTAGCTATAAGTTGGGGACGCATCAATTAGAAGTAACGGAAGAGGAGAAGGACCTTGGAGTATTGGTTGATCATAGGATGACTATGAACTGCCAATGTGATATGGCTGTGAAAAAAGCTAATGCGGTTTTGGGATGCATCAGGAGAGGCATTTCCAGTAGGGATAAGGAGGTTTTAGTACCGTTATACAAGGCACTGGTGAGACCTCACCTAGAATACTGTGTGCAATTCTGGTCTCCCATTTTTAAAAAGGATGAATTCAAACTGGAGCAGGTACAGAGAAGGGCTACTAGGATGATCCGAGGAATGGAAAACTTGTCTTATGAAAGGAGACTTAAAGAGCTTGGCTTGTTTAGCCTAACTAAAAGAAGGTTGAGGGGAGATATGATTGCTCTCTATAAATATATCAGAGGGATAAATACAGGAGAGGGAGAGGAATTATTTAACCTCAGCATCAATGTGGACACAAGAACAAATGGGTATAAACTGGCCACCAGGAAGTTTAGACTTGAAATCAGACGAAGGTTTTTAACCATCAGAGGAGTGAAGTTTTGGAATAGCCTTCCAAGGGAAGCAGTGGGGGCAAAAGATCTATCTGGCTTTAAGATTCTACTCGATAAGTTTATGGAGGAGATGGTATGATGGGATAATGGGATTTTGGTAAATAATCGATCTTTAAATATTCAGGGTAAATAGGCCAAAACTCCTGAGATGGGATATTAGATGGATGGGATCTGAGTTACTATAGAAAATTCTTTCCTGGGTATCTGGCTGGTGAATCTTGCCCATATGCTCAGGGTTTAGCTGATTGCCATATTTGGGGTCGGGAAGGAATTTTCCTCCAGGGCAGATTGGAGAGGCCTTGGAGGTTTTTCGCCTTCCTCTGTAGCATGGGGCATGGTTGACTTGAGGGAGGCTTCTCTGCTCCTTGAAGTCTTTGAACCATGATTTAAGGACTTCAATAGCTCAGACATGGGTGAGGTTTTTCATAGGAGTGGGTGGGTGAGATTCTGTGGCCTGCGCTGTGCAGGAGGTCAGACTAGATGATCAGAATGGTCCCTTCTGACCTTAGTATCTATGAATCTTCAAAACACTGTACAAACATCATCTAATTTCCCATATTTAAATCTGAGACTGCTGCATGATTATAAAATGACAAATACTGTACGCTTGAGAATACGTCCCAGATAAACCTTTTCAAATTTATAGTTTTATACTCTAGTTTGATGTCGTTAGATTTTTAGCCATTTAGTGGTTGTATGCTGTCAGGTAATAAGAAGGTATGGTGTTTCTCAGGCTTCTCTACCAGTTCTTTAATCTCTTTCCTTTTTTTTTAGGAGGACTCACATTTGTGCTCCCAGCCATATGTGCTGTTTGAGTACCAGGAGAAAATTAAAGCAGCTGCAGCTCTTTCAACTACAGTTATCTGGCTTTGTACTTTTTTTAGTCACCTTTTCTGAACCTGTAGTTTGTTTTGTTGTTCCCTTGAGATATAGCAAAATGCAAACAGCCTACTCTTTTCTCTATACCAGATGTAGTACCCATTGTTTCATGTTCTCTGTGTGTGTATATATAAATCTCTCCTCTGTTTTTTCCACCAAATGCATCCAATGAAGTGAGCTGTAGCTCACAAAAGCTTATGCTCTAATAAATTTGTTAGTCTCTAAGGTGCCACAAGTACTCCTTTTCTTTTTTGCGAATACAGACTAACACGGCTGCTACTCTGAAACCTGTCATTATGAGTGGGTATCTCTAAGAGGCCTCCAAAGCAAGGAACGGTGAAATGCTTTTTGCATGGTTAATAGAAAATAAGCCACAGACACAGTAGAGTACAGGTAAACTTTCTAATATTTCTTTATTACATTCAATAGTTTCTTTATTTCTATTCTTTTCAGGGGAAGTTAAAGGCAATTCTGTGTGGCCTCTGTTCTGACCTTTGTATTGAGAAAACATTGTGAGAATTATTTGATGCACACGCACACATAGACACACACAAAAGCAAGAAATAGAATTTTCTTATTTCCCAAAGAATGGTTTTTTTCATGCATGTGTCATTTTGGGTGGAAAATGTTCACATCAGTGAAAACTTGGGCTCCAAGGTTTTTGCACTGTATGATATCTCTGAAAATGTTGAGGCTACTTCAAAGAGTATCTTACATGTTGAGCACTGAGCTGGGTTGAACTATTGTAGGAAGCCACATAATATTCTTTTTTTATTTTCTGAAGGGCTGAGCCTACCCCCTGTACTTAGGAAGGGTCTACATCTGATAAAAAATGATAGGCCAGTAGGCCTACTTCTGTTGCCCTCCCCCAACTCCCAAGAAGACAACATAAGTTAATGGCAGAGGGAGGGTCTAGTCAAAAGCCTGATGTGGGAAGGGGGATTGTGAAAGAATAAAAGGCTCACATGCCAACCTAGACAACTACAAAGGTTCAGATAAAGCATCCAGACCCTTGAAGTTTCCCTATTGTTGTCTTTACATGAATTTTTTTCAAAAATTGAGGCTATTCTACTGTGTGCTTTAACATATACCTCTGCAATAAGTAGAGAACAAATAGAAGAAGTTGAGCGATATGTCTATTAGGGCCAATAAATTAACATGCACGATAACCAGGAAGGCAAACTCTCACACAGAAAGAAAGCTCGTTGGTGTACATTCAATTCTATCAAGGATGTCCTCCAAGGAAAAATCAACAAGGCAACACATGCAAACCTTTTCAACTCAACAGTACTCCCAGACGTATTGTATGGCAGCAAAACATGGACACTGACGAAGACAGAAGAGCAACAATTATCTATCACGAAGAGGGTAATGGGAAGAATAATTCTGGGAATTTCAATCTTCGACCGAGTCCCAGTTAAGTGATCACACAGCAGAGTGGAGTGCAGGATGTTTTTGTTGAAAGCAGGGAGAGAAATGTGTGATGGGCTGGGTATATAGCTAGGCTCACTGACAACTGATGGACTGCAGCTGTCGCCATGGGAACTGAAACGACCACTCGGCCGACCTCCAATAAGATGGGAAAATTTTATCATGAAAAGGCATGGCTGCACATGGCAAAGGAAGGCCAGGATAAGAGAAGAATGGAAGACATGTTGTGATTGGCACAATCTATATGAGGGCAGAGGGACTTATCAGTCAAGGTGAGGAGCACTTCAGGGCAAGCTCTGTTTCTTTGTTTGTTTTTTTTGTTTTGCTTAGCACAATGGAGATTTGATCCATGAGTGGGGCTCTGTAGTGAGGCAGAGTGGCCTTCCTCCAGACCTGAGGGGGAAGTATCATCACATTCCCCATAGTGAGTGGAGCCAAACTGGCCATGTCCCCCTCACAGGAAGAGCAGGAATGGGACAGGAAGTACAAAAGGAGGGCCCTATAGGTCAGTCAAGGCTGGACCAGGGAAGGAGGAAGATGTCTCTTTTAGAGAGCTGAGCCCTCTGCAGGAATCTGGACTAGTGGTCAAGCCAACCAGTGCCCTACAAACTCAGGAGACAGAGGGCCTCGAGGAGTTGCTGGAGGGGATGCCGCCTGACTGTGAAGTAGTGAGACAAAGCCAGGTGCTGATGGGGCAATGCCAGCAGAGCCCAGGGGATCCAGACTTCAGTCTAGATTTGCTGCAGGAATGTGAGGCAGCGAGCTTGTTTCCCCTTTGACAAGAATGCTCACCACTACCAGGGGCCTAGGCTGGGACCCACTCTAAGGTGTGCCCAGGTCCCCCTGCCACCACCTCACAGTTGGGGCTGGCCACCACTACACCTTTGCACCAGACAGCCTGCATCAGACTGTTGCTAGTGCCCCATCCAGGATGCTGAGAGCTACAGGCTGCTTTGTTTGCTCTGTCCTGCCCAGAGGTCCAGAGCCCCAACAATTGTTGTCTGTGGAAGTTAGGCAGAGTGGCCTCCCTCTGGACCCAAGAGAGAGGGACCATTACAGGCTCCTAGGCAATATAAACATTAACATAGTAAAATGCCACATTATTTTGATTTAGATGAGCTAAGATCATGTAAAATATTCTGTTTCTACAGGCCATGAATCCAAAGCTGAAAATGAAAAGGAGTACTTGTGGCACCTTAGAGACTAACAAATTTATTAGAGCATAAGCTTTCGTGAGCTACAGCTCACTTCATCAAATGCATCCGATGAAGTGAGCTGTAGCTCACGAAAGCTTATGCTCTAATAAATTTGTTAGTCTCTAAGGTGCCACAAGTACTCCTTTTCTTTTTGCGAATACAGACTAACACGGCTGCTACTCTGAAAGCTGAAAACAAATCCCAGAATTGTGCATTGTGTTGCCTAAGGCTTGCAAAACCAAAACGTAAGTGGGAATTTGGCAAAATCAAAATTGGACCTTGCCTTATCCAATTACTAGCATATATAGCTAAACAGATGTATTATGCTGCTTCTCTATACACCAATGGAATTGTTACTCATCTGTATGGACTGTCCCAATTTTTCTTTTTGGCTGCTGCTACTTTAGTTTTATGCATGCATCATCTGTCATTGAAACTCACTTTGAATATTGGTGAAGTATGTCACATTTTGCTATAGTTGGCTGTTCACCTTCACCTTTAAAATGGTAGAAGGGGGCCATATGATGAGGTTTTTACATCAAACATTTGAATTACTTGTCCTCTATACATGAGTCCTGTCTCTGGCAATTTTGTCAGTCTAAATTTCAAGTATCTCTGTGATGAGAACACATAAATCTCTCTCTCTCTCTCTCTCTCCACAAGTGAACAATCTCCTTCCAACTAATTCCACATCTAAGTGTGTCTCTCTGTTATATCCTCTTAGAAAGAAATCTTTGGGCAAGTGTTCTTCATTTTTTTCCATAGATTATAATGTCAACACACAGTCAACCTGTGGAACTCGTTGCCAGGGGATGTTGTGAAGGCCAAAACTATAACTGGGTTCAAAAAATAATTAGATAAATTCATGGAGGATAGATCCATCAATGGCTATTAGTAAAGATGCTCTGGATGTCCCTAAACCTTTGACTCCCAGAAGCTGAGACTGGACGACGGGATGGATTACTCAATAAATTGCCCTGTTCTGTTCATTCCCACTGAAGTATCTGGCATTGGCCACTGTGAGAAGACAGGATACTGGGCTAAATGGACCATTGTTCTGATGCAGTATGGCCATTCTTATGTTCTTAAGGTCAGAAGACACCATTATGATTAACTAGTCATAATTCATGTATACCACAGGCCATAGGACTTCCCTGAACTAATTTTTCTGTGAACTAGAGCAGTGGTTCTCAAAGTGCTGGCCGCCCTTCCCGCAGCCCCCATTGGCCTGGAGCAGCAAACCGCGGCCAGTGGGAGCCGCAATCGGCCAAACCTGTGGACACGGCTGGTAAACAAACCGGTCCGGCGTGCCAGGGACTTTCCCTGAACAAGCGGTGGACTGGCTTTGAGAACCACTGAACTAGAGCATATTTAGAAAAGACATCCAGTCTTGATTAAAAAATGTCCAGTAATGAAGAGTCCCCATAACCCTTGGTAAGTTGTTATAATGGTGTCACAGATCCACAGGATTAGTTCTATGGCCCCAGATTTGGAACAGTCTTTGGGAGGAACCCTTCAGTGTGCCAGACCCTCTAGGGGTCTCTCTTCCTCCAGGGTAAGCAACGTGGCTTCACCACCATCTTAGGCTGGACCTCTTATCCTTCAGGACCCTTCAGTAAGCTCTGTTCAGCAAGTGCCACTGAGAAAGACCCCTGAGGGAGACTTGTACAATTTCAGGGAGCAATGCACCTCCTCTGTCAGCATTTGAAGTGACACTAAGTCAGCACTGTAAAATGGAAGAGTTTATTAGTGACTGGAACACTGCATAAAAAGTCCTTGATTAGCACTGAGAAAAGATAGTAACAGCGCAGTCCATTCTGGGTAGCCAGAGCCCAGCCAAGTTGTAGTAAACCCCCTTTGTTCAAGCTCTGTCTCCCCATCTGTCTGATGTCCTTTGTCCCACTTCAGGTGAACCACCAGAAGCCCTCAGCAGCCAATTCTTAAACAACCCCAGCATCTTCCCAGTCCTTTTGTTCCCCAGCTGAGCAACACTGATTGGCTTCCTGACAAGAGCTGGGTCAGCCATGGTCATTGGGTGCTAAGTATCAAAGTTGCAGTGATTGGGCTTGTCATTATCTTCTCAGATGCTCCACTGATTTGGGAGCTAAGATCTAGACAGTTAGAAACCATTCACACCTGTGTCTCTGAGCTTCTGCAGAGAGCAAAGAATCCTAGATAACCCTGCACCACATAGGGAAGAATGAGGCATACATAGGCTTCATAAAATATTACAGAAAATTCATACTTTATCACAAATGGTTAATTACTCACTGTTAAAAATATACATCTTAGTTTGTCTGAATTTGTCTAGTTTCAATTCCAAACCATTGGATCTTATTATATCTTTGTCTGCTAGACTGAAGAGCTCATATCAAAGGTCTGTTCCCATAGTAAAGCAATAGCTATTGTGTCAAATGTTTAAAGACATCAAAACACTGAATAAAAATTTGAAACATGTTTATAGAGGACAGTGAAATGAGGGAACTTAAATATCAAACTACTGAGCCAGTAAACACCTTTGTGAATGCTCAAATAGAAAGAATGGCATTTCTAAAAAAAATGAGATTCTATTTTAATAACTATGTGACACTCCATCTTCACAGAGATGTATATGAGATATTGTCCCCTCTTTTCTCTGTGGCTGTCTTTCTCCCTGATTTTCTGTGAGACTGTTCAGCTGTATTTGTGCCTACAGTAAAACTAATAGTGATAGGACTACAGACAATGGAACCTTGAACAACACAGATTTCTCCTGTGGATTAACTGCATCTGATCTGTACGCAGAAAATGTTGATTCTCCAAAAGCTAAAGTCGGAACAATTCAGCGCATTTGAGTGTGCAACATTTATGGCTTTTAAAAAAAAGTTAATAGGCGACATGTGCACACATAATGCTAAATACTCGAATTCCAGTATGGCAGGTTAAGGAGAGGAATTCTGGAGAGAGTTTATAAACCAGGATTTATGTTAAAGGCAAAAATCAAATAACATCCACCTTCCCATATTATATCAGGCACCAGTAACTGTTCTGACAGCTAGGATAGAAGGAATACAAGGACTTGTCCGGGCCTTAGCCACACCCTCACCCTGATGTTGGAGTAATTTGTGGCATAGGCACTGCTACAGAGATTTGAAGTATTTTGGCTTTGTTGTTTTGCTAAAGGATTTCCTTATGAAAGGACTCTCTGCTATTTACACAGTTCTGTCAAAGCAACCACTCCCTATCTGACCTCTCAGTCCTCAATCTTCAAAGGAAACTTGTACAACACTTTTGAAAGACGAGCCTGGGAGCTTAAATTCATGACTTTGCTCGACCCTAAAAATCATAGATTGAATACAGACAGTTAAACCCTTCCCCACCCCAGCTTCCTTCCCTTCCCCCTCTCCCTATGACTGTAGAGGTGCTAACAGGCCACTTCACCTTGAATGGTCCCTTGAAATATGAATTAACAACTTGTGCTAAACAATCTGTTCCACCTTGTACTCTGAGTGTCACAGCTAAACATTTCCCAGACCTGAAGAAGAGCTCTGTGAAAGCTTGTCTCTCTCACCCACAGAAGTTGGCCTAATAAAAGATATTACCTCCCCCACCTTGTCTCTCTCCATTCCTGGATCCTTTACCAGGATCTCTTCTTCCTCTTCCTCACCTTTCACAATGCTTCCTTACTCCACATATATCAGGTGGGGAGCTGAGCCAATGCTGCCTCACTTGGCAGCTGGTTCCAGGCTGCGCACTAGCTCCTCCTTCTGTCTCCTCTCTGCTAATGGAAGCTGAGAATGCAGGGAGAGACAGTAATGACCTGTCTTGCAGCACTGACAGCAAGGAAAGGAGACCAGAGGAAGTGTTTGTTCTCAGGAGTGGTGTAACAGAACTACTGGTGATAGCTGTAGCCCTTGCACTGTTGGGCCACCCAGCAATGCAGGGATCAGATGTACGTCCCTTACTCTTTGAAGTGTAGTGTTTGGTATGGATTAGATATAGTTAGAGTAAAGAAGACAGTTTAGCTGTATCATGCTGTTGCTCTATTCTAATTACATTCTCAAACAATTTTCCTCCTGATTGCCCTTTTCCTTCTCCCTGTTTGTACACTAGTGCTCCAGTCTCCTTGTATGTGACAGGACATCCAGGTTTCCTGCAGGATCACACAAATGCCAGCAGCAACAGTAATTTTACCTGGTACCATTTGCAAAAGGACCAAATTGGCCTCTAGTAAATCAAACTGCAGAACATTATGAACATGTTCCCAGAAGAAATGAGAAAAGTTTGCATTTAATAAGAGTGATTAGGAAATATTTGGTCTCCTCCTCCCCCCCCCCCCCAAATTGTTTATTTAACCCTATTAACGTTTTGAAATAAAATATTTGTTACTGTTATGATATCAGACCAAAGAGTGTAGAATGGGGGTCCTGAGGAGATATTATATTATGAGATGGTAAAACACTAACACAGTGGTAATCTCTGCCTCACCAGGTTTTTCCACATGTCTGTGAATACATATCCAATGTATCCTGCATATACTCAGGCTATATCTATACTACAGACCTTACAACGGCACGGCTATACCACTGCAGCTGCCTCGCTATAAAGCCTACCATGTAGCCACTCTATGCTGGTGGGAGAGAGATCTCCCATCAGCATAATTAAGACACCCCCAACAAGCAGTGGTAGCTATGTCAGTGAAAGAGCAACTCCTGCAGATATAGCACTGCTCATATCAGCGTTTCTGTCAGTGAAACTTAAGTCGGTCGGGGTGTGTGTTTTTTTCACAACCTTGGCTGACAAAAGTTTTTACTGACAAAAGTGTTAGTGTAGACATAGCCTCATTAGGATGACCTGAAAATTCCTACATAACTCATTCACGGCTTCACCGCTCCTGGGTAACATGTCCATCTCAAATTCATGCTGATAAAGCCTTGGTATCATGCCACAGCATCACACACTGTAATCTCTTTTCAGGACACCCTTTAAATAAAGGGGACTCTTTTAAAATAGACTATTTGAAATTGCCTTTGATAACACCATCAAGGCATAGTGACACCAACAGTTTTTTTAATGTTCAAGACTTAAATCACCAGAGAATTTGTCCACACGTTGGAGCTTTTTTGTCATCAGGTAGTTCCAATGGGAACTTTTTTAATCCAGATTCTGTGCCATCAATTCTTTGGTGTTATTTTAAGTTACTCGACTGCAAGTTGCACAGTTCACTTCAATACTTTGCATATAATGAAGATAAATTAAATAAGCACAGTTCCCGAGATGTACGTTAATCAGTTCTAAGTGGCATCACTTAACTTTGTGACTCACTCTGAAAGCTTTATTGGCCAGTACAAAGGGTTTTATAGTTTCGTCGGGTTTTTCTTCTTTTCCTGTTTTTAAATCATTCCTTCCCATTATTTTACAGCTAAATTATGGCTGGCCTAGCCCAGGTCCTAAATGGCAAGAGATGACAGGAAGCTTCTCTTTCCCTGCTATGTCTCCTATGTAGCAATCAACCATAATGTACCTGCATGAGCAACCAGAGTTCGTTCTGGGCTTGATTCTGTTCCCAGCAGCACAGAATTGTCCAGAGATGGGATATGTAGCAGGAGTGTGTGTGATTGGGGGGGTTGGTGAGGATGGTCATACGCTTTCTTTCCATCCTTCCCTGTCAGTACACGAGAGCACACTTGGAAGGCTGCACCGTAGGAAGTGCATGTTGCACTTTTCCTCCCATTTTGACTTGCATTCTTTTCCACCTTGTTATTATGTTAAATATCTGGTCAGTATTAACCTTTTCAGCAAAGACTGAAGCAAAATAGGCATTAAACACCTCAGCCTCTTTAATGTAGTTTGTCATTAGATCTCCTTCTTCCCTGCTGAGCTGAGAATCTGCACTTTGCTTCATTTTTCTTTTACTACAAATGTATTTAAATTTTTTTTATTGCCTTTTATGTCCCTTGCTAGGCATAACTCATTTCGTGCCTTGGCCTTTCTGATTTTGTCCCTAACCATGTGTGCTCATAGACTTTAAGATCATCTGGCTTGACCTACTGCACATCGCAGGCCACAGAATCTCGCCCACCCACTCCTGTAATAGACCCATAACCTCTGGGGTTGAGTTACTGAAGTCCTCAAATCATCATTTAAAGACGTTAATTTACAGAGAATTCACCATTTACACTAGTTTAAATTTGCAAGTGACCCATAACCCATGCTGCAGAGGAAAGCGAACCCCACCCCAGAGTCTCTGCCAATCTGACCTGGGGGAAAATTCCTTCCCAACCCCAAATATGGTGGTAATCAGTCAGATCCTGAGCATGTGAGCAAGACTCACCATGCAGATACTGGGAAAGAATTCTCTGTAGTAAATCAGAACCTCCCCCCTTCCCCACACACACACTTCTAGTATCTTGTCTCCAGCAGCTGGAGATTTTTGCTACTGGCAGTTGCCAATGGACCTCATGCCAAGCAGACAGTCCCATCATACCATCTCCTACATAAATTTATCAAGCTCAGTCTTGAAGCCAGTTAGGTTTTTTGCCCCCAGTAGTCCCTTTGGAAGACTGTTCCAGAATTTCACTCCTCCTCCTCTCCTTCATCTAATTTCAAGCCTAAACTTGTTGATGGCCAGTTTATATCCATTTGGTCTTGTGGCCACATTGGCGCTTAACTTAAATAATCCTTCTCCCTCCCTAGTATTTATCCCTCTGATGTATTTATAGAGAGCAATCACATCTCCCCTCAATCTTCTTTTGATTAAGCTAAACAAGCCAAACTCTCATAGTCTCCTCTCGTAAGGTAGGTTTTTCATTCCTCGGATCATCCTACTAGCGCTTCTCTGCATCTGTTCCAGCCTGAATTCATCTTTCTTAAACATTGGAGCCCAGAATTGCTCAGAGTATTCCATATGAGGTCTCACCAGTGCCTTGTATAATGGTACTAACACTTCTCTGTCTTTACTGGAAATACCTGACCTGATACATCCTAAGACTGCATTAGTCTTTTTCACAGCTGCATTACATTATGGTCATCCTGTGATCAACCAATACACCCAGGTCTTTCTCTTCCTCTGTCACTTTAAATCCCCAGTTTATGGCAAAAATTCTTGTTGTTAGTCCCTAAATGCATGCTATTGCGCTTTGCACTATTAAATTTCATCCCATTTCTATTACTCAAGTTTAACAGGTCATCCAGAACTTGTATGATATTCCAGTCCTCCTCCGTATTGGCAATACTTCCCAACTTTGTCATCTGCAAATTTTATTAGCGCACAATCACTTTTTGTGCCAAGGTCAGTAATAAAAATGTTAAATAAGATTGGTCCTAAGACCAATCCCTAATGAAGTCCACTAGTAGCCACCCTCTAGCCTGACAGTTCAACTTTCAGTATGTCCCATTGTAGTCTCTCCTTGAACCAGTTCCTTATCCACCTTTCAGTTGTCTTATTAATCCCCATCTTCTCCAATTTAACTAATAGTTTCCTATGTGAAACTGTATCAAATGCCTTACTGAAATCCAGGTAGATTAAATCTAAAAAAAATCTGTTATCTTCTCAAAGAAGGATGTTACTCTGGTCTGGCTCAATCTACATTTTGTAAAACCATGATGTATTTTATCACCTCTATGTCCTTAACAACTTTCTCTTTCAACAGTTGTTCCAAGATCTTGCATACAATTAAGGTCGAACTAACTGGCCTGTAGTTTCCTGGATCACTTTTTTCCCCTTTCTTAAAAATAAGTACTGTATTCACAATTTTCCAGTCATAGGGTACAACCCCCAAGTTTACAGATTCATTTTGTACTCCTCCTTGGTGATTTATCCATGTTTCCACTTTTTGTAGGGTTCCTTTTTAATTTTCAGGTAATTGAAGAGCCATCATGAAGCCATATTGTCCTCTTACTATTCTTCCTATCTTTCTTTCTTATCAGAATAAACTACAGTTGTGCCTTTAATATTGTCTCCTTGAGAAACTGCCAGCTCTCCTGAACTCTCTTTTCCCTTAGAAACCTCCCTAGGAACCATATCTACCAGTTCTCTGAGTTTGTTAAAGTCTGTTTGTTTGTTTTTTGAAGAAATGATCCACTAACAGAGTAGTATTAGAATTAGTAGTACAGTAGTACCTAAGGGCCTCAACCAAACTCGGGGAACCATTTTGTTAGGCACTACACAAGTGTAGGGTAAGAGATAATTCCTTCCCTCCAGAGTATAGAATCTAAATAGATAAGACAGAGAATGAGTTGAGGGAAGGGATATAACACACAAGCAGCGTGAACAATGAGAGGGACTGCAATTGTAATGCCGACAGACCCCGGTCATCAGTGGGCAGGATCAAACTGGGGACCTCAATACATGAGCCTCTGCTGCATGACATAAAAGCCAACTGGCTGTTAGCTAAGGCTGTAGAGCAAACTCATTCTACCCTCTCTAAGTGATCTCGGTGCCACTAAATGGGACAGAACACCACACTCAGGAGTGTGTGGGTTACACAATCATCATGTATGTTTCTTCTTTTAGGGATTTTGTTGGGAGGAGTCTAGGATCTGATCACTTTGTACCTGAGGATCCCAATGAACATACACAATAGTATCTAATACCAAGTGCTGGATAATAAGCATAGTTACAAATTGTTACACAACAAATGTGAAGATTCATTTTTTGCCATTAAAAATCTGTTTAGTAGATGATATGCAATATGTAAAAGCTAATTTAATATCTGTAAAGGCTGAATCCAGGCTAGCAGTGAGTACATAATCAATAGTGTGATTTGGTTAGGACATCGGTTTTTGTAAACAAAACAGTCTACACTGGAGAAACAAAATGTGCTTACTACAACCATGTTCAAAAGTGTCCTTATGATCAAATCCTATAGATTTTAATGGAGTGATAAAACTCCTTTAGAATTTTTTAAATATCTTAAAGAATGTAATAGGGAATTATGTCCCTGCTATGGGATCACAAAGTCTGTTTTAAAAATCCTAGCAAAATGATCTCATTAAGATCTATGGATTTTAAGTGATTTCTAGACAAACCTATTTGGTTTCATCCCTATTAAAATCTTCAGGACTGTTCAAGAGGACCATAAGTGTAGCAAGCAGGGTGTGTAAGCCAGTGTAGATGTGGGGTTTTTTTTATGAGTTGGCATCACTCTGAGTAATGAATAAACTAATCTTAGTCTCTCTGTTCTGCTGTTAAAGGAAGGGTTCAAGTTGCCTGTTCTCTCCTGTGCTTCCAAAAAAAGTGGGAGCAGTTTCTTGATTTTTTTAAGTGCCACCCAACACCATACCATATTGGCTAGATGAATCCTGCCAATCTCACCTTCTAACCAATCTTCTAGCTGTAACTCCTGCAGAAGGGAGGGGCCATCACAAATCCTGCTCGAAGATTCCTCCCTCAGGAGCCAGCAACCCTTCCCCCAATACTTTCTAATTGTTCATTTTCAGCAAGGAAATTGCTGAAACAACTAATGTAAGAGGTTTGACAAAGCTATTCTCTCTTTTCAGGGGAGCTCTTTTTATAGGAATGCTGCCTTTTCTTCGATCATTTAAAATTAATTTTCTTCATTTCCTTTTTATTACACTGTGACATCTTCTGTGTCTTTCTGCAGAGGTTCTCTAATATCCAAGAAGGTCATTACAGACTCTACAAAGGTTAACATCAATCAGCCCCACACAAGTGATTAGTATCACTGATGACTGCACTGGTATTCTATTAAACTCCCAGCTCCATGTTTTGGAGCTGTACAGTGTAAGCTGCTAAACTCCAAATAAAGTCGAAACATGACCTACGCTCCACAAGTGCTCAGAATGTTTTCAAGCACACTGTAAAAATAGTTGTCTATAATAATTTAAATGTGTAGAGTCAGTCAGGGAGTCAGTTTTTATTTGCTTGGCAGGTGAAACCACAGGCTACCAAGACTCTGAAGCTTTAAAATTACCAGGTGCAACTGCTGTGACATTTCAATTCAGTTGTGTTCATCACAAATGATAGACTAACCAACTCTGACCTCTCTCACACTCTTACATGGCGTGCCAATAAGTAAGTGTTTGAAATCTCTTGCAGTAGTGAAAGCTGCTTCACTCTCTCTCATGAGTGTATGTGGGAAGATTCTCATTAGTATTCTGCTAAAGTAAGTTTGTGAAATTGTGCAGCACCTAGCACAATGGGGGACTAGTTCATGGCTGGGCCATAAGAGAGATAATGTGGCTTTCTTGTGTAATCCTTTTGCCAGGCGAAGCAAGCAGCAACCAGGGCCAAGTTCAGTATCTAGGGGTTCCTTTCCATTGATACAACACAGAATCAGCTTGAGCCCCCACCCACTAACCTGGAAAAATTACACACCACCCCTGGACGCCTCTCAGAGGCAACAATTCCCCACTTGCAAGCACAGAGTCTGAGTGTAAAAAGGAAACTTTTAATAAAAGGAGGGAAATAACTCAGCATTAATTTGGGAAAACACCGCAAACAGGATTCATAAACAAGAACCCTCAGGGTTCTTAAGTCCAGTAACACAAAAGTCCCTTTAGTGCGCCTGTCCCTATTCTGCACCCCACACACAGTTGCTGTCCTTGGTCAGTGCAGATTCAGAGTTCAAAGGTGCATCTGCAGAGTTCACCTCCCACCATAGGTAGAGGTAAGAAGGCACCTTACTTGCTCCACTGCTCATCCGCCACTTGCGGTGCCTTTCCGCCAGCCGCCCTGCTGGCTGCTCACTCGTTCATCAGCCGACTGTCAGCCTTCTGCTGCCACCTGCCTCTCTCTGCTGTGACCTCTCCACATCAGTCTCTCAGTGATTTTCAGTTCTTTGTAGGCTGGGCAGAAACACTGCCCCATCTCAAATGTTTTCAGCCCTGGGCAGAAACTGTCCAACCACAACTGTTTTTTAGCTCTGATTGAGCATTTAACATAACAAAGAGGCTCTTAATGAAGCCTATTTAGCTCTATTCTTTGAACAGTGGGGAGGAACAGGTCAAACCTGTCTGGGAACTCCTAGGGAGAGTCCACACACCTCCTGGCTGGGATATCTGTTCCTACCCCTCTTACTTTCACAGGGCTCTGGCACTCGAGATCCTGGCTTAACGAGGTCCTTTCAGCTAAACATAAGCCCTCTCATTTGGGACAGATTAAGCACCTGCATCCCTGTATTCCTACCATAATGACAACATTTTGTTAAAAGCATTTCACTATCCCTGTATTCAATGCTAAAGTGATTTGTACCCAGCACCAGCCAAAACTGATTACTTTGACACCGCTTTATGTGCTGAATATTTAAGCAGAGCAGGAGCAAACTGTATTTACATGAACACACCCAAAATTTCTCCCTCTCCCAGCTAGCTAACAGCGGGGCATTCATTCAGATCCTGCCTATATCTGCACACCAAAACTAAATAGAAAAATAAAACTGTGTGTTTGGGGGTATGACACGTACAAAAATAAATCTTCACCTTGCAAGCCATGGAGAGGCCTGGCTGCTTTGGAACTCTGTTTAACTTTACATACCAGTTAGATGACAAACGTGTTTATTGTCTATTATGCCAGCTAATGTTTCTAAGATTCAGCCCAGTGCCAGGTTGATCCCACAACCCCTACTCAGCTCTGGGCCAAAAGAGAGCCATCACTTTCCCAGAAGTAGGTAGTGCTGCTTGTCAAAGTAGTATATGGTGAGGAAATGGGTTAATTTAAGGCATTCCCTGGGCAGTGTCCTCCAGTATGACTTATGAAGCTCTGTCTACAATTTAAAGCTGTCTTTCCCCGGCAAAAGGTGGCAGTGAATCTGCTGCCTGCCATTTTGCTCAGCTGAATTTACTTGGGAGATAGTGACCCCCCCACTTCTGCAAGTGTCTGTAATATCTAATACATTATACATTTTTCCTTACACTAGCCAACAATGATAGAAGCAGGGTAATATTTTTACAGTAATATGAATAGTTAATGCTATTATATTTGTATTACTGTATAAATATTATCAAAAGCCTCTGCATTCTTTCATGTTGCCCCCTACACCTGGAATGTCGTCTCATACTGTAGACCACACATACTTCCTATCCCCCTTCAGATGCCTCCTTTCCAGCAACGACCCACATTCCCACACCAATCTTATACAATATTAATTAATAAATAAGGGAATAAAACAATGGGAAAGAGTGGGATGCATACCCTTCAGAAACAAGTGGCCTCATCACCTTATTTGTTGAAAACATCCCTCTTCCCTTTGCTTGATGTCATTGTTCCTTGCATCATGTCACATAGTTAAGTCTCGATCCTCCAACTTGCTGGGTGTGTTGGACCTTTGTTCTCATGCAGAATCATTTCCAGGCTGGGGACCCTAAACAATAAGATCCTGGAAGCATGAAAAAAGGCTAAATTGATGCATATGTCCAGTTCTAATGAACACATCTTAATAAGTTTATAATGCCCCATCCTCTTCCAAAATATCCATGCCAATCTATAAAAGAATAAAAGTAGACACAGTACATTGAAACACAAAACAGCATCATCTTAATATACATAAACAAATGGAACGGGGTGGGTCTAATTTAAAAAAAAGGAAATGAAGGGAAGGGAAGAGGCGGTAATAGACTAGTTATTGCAAATGACTGATTGTAACAAAGAGGCATAGCCTCCCTTGGAGATTAACAGAGAGGGAGGGCCATACACCCCCTGGTAGGTGGAACCAGGAAAGCCATACCCACTACGCTGGAAGCAGAGGGGCAGGACAGGAACAAGAATGATAAAAGGCAGGCCCTGTAGCTCAGTTGGGCGGAAGCCACTGAAGGAGGCAGATGCTTCCACCCTGCTGAGAACTTCTGCTGTCCTAAGGACTCGTCTGAATTGCCCGAGCTACCAGACACACCTGCTGCTGAGAAATGACTGGGATTACTGCTTGCAGTGTACCCAAGGGAGATGGAGGACAACCCCGAGATCCAGGTACACACTGAGGGAAGAGTGGAAAGTGGCCCAGGGACAGGCAGCTATGGTCTGGCTCAGTTGCTACCTGCATCTGGTTCAGCGTGTTGCAGCTAGATCCCCGCTGATCCAGTGGTGGACCATTCTCACACTGTTCGAGCCCTGGCTGGGATGCAGTGCAGTCGGATGTGCCTGTGTCTCCCTACCCCCTGCTATCCCACCTTATGGGAGTCTACAAGGAAGCCTGTGGGAGTCTACTGTCTGCTGAGATAGGACCCTAGACTGTTTGATGTTTGCTCAGCCCCTACCTGAGCTCCCTAAACCTGATGGGTGCTCAATCCTGCTTGAGGGCCGGGTTTCCCGGATTATTCACTGGTCTGCCCTGCCTGAGGGTTGGGGCCCTAGGCTGTGCATGGTACCCCACCCTGTCTGAGGGCCTGGGTTCCCAGATTATACCTGGCTCTACCCTGCCTGAGAATTGGGCCCCTGGACCGCTCACTGCTCTACCCCACCAGAGGGGTCGAGTCTCGAAATGGCTAACTTCCCCCTTGTCTAAAACTGTTATTCCAGGGGTGTGACAGTCAAGAAGTGTGTCCTCCCTTGGAGATTGATTTGCCTACAACTGATTTATTATTAAGTAGCGTAGGGACCAGGGCAGAATCTAGTGTGTAGTAAATGCGCCTTTGCTTTCCTGCTTATTCTCAGGAGTGAGGTATCTGCTACAATGTCCCCCACCTGTGGAAAAGTGTAGGAGAATGGAGAATGTTTTCCCTAGTTGGCTCACTGCAACCCTTCCAGAAAGCTCTTTTCCTCATAGAGAATGCCCTCCCCCCCCCACTCAGCCAACACTCACCATGCTTTGGGTGTTCACCAAGATGTGTGCTTGCCACGGGTCAGTGTGAAAGTGATTGTAATGTTACCAGAGGTGTATTTTACTGAAATGTTTCAATGCTGTGCATGAATTTAACAATTATGCTTCTGTGCATTGTTTCTTGTGCTTCTGCAGATGTGGCCTTGATGGACACCCCCCACACAATGGCAGAGAGTCTCCATCGGATAAGAAAATGCTCAAGATGGAGCAAAGAAGACATGTTCCAGGAGGTACTGCAGTTCTCAAATGTAGAACAAAGGGAATGCAGGGAGTAGAGGAAAGCCAAAAGCCAGAACAGGAAAGAAAACCAGGAGTTCAATAAGGATACTACAGAGTGGATGATTAAAGTCATGGAGGAGCAAACACAGATGTTGAAGTCCTTAATAATGCTGCAGACTGACCAGATGTGTGCCCACCCTCCCCTGCAGCACATTCAGAACTCTTTCCCATGTCCCCTCAAACTCCACCCGCACACTCCTTTCCACTTTCCAGGAGTTCCCAGTTTCCCATTCTCTACCCCCTCAGACAACTTTCAAAATGATAACTCGACCTACACACAGCTCTGAAAGTCTGCTCTTCCCTGGTATCTGCTTTCCCACCAAGCATGTTTAGATGTAGGCATGTTGTTTTTTGTGCAATAAAAGCAAAGTTTTTGAACAATAACTAATCTTTGTGTCCAACAAATTGAGACAGCAGGCACTATCAATACAGGGAGGCATTTAATCATTTGCTTACTGGAATTTAGGGCCCCAAATTTCACATTTGCTTCCTATGAAAACTAGTAACATTGTAATACCAATCACAGATATATACATTAATGGTTCTCATTTTCAAAATGATGCCTCAAAGTCTCCCTGATTCAAATTGCCCCCCTCCCACCGCCTGTGACCCCCTCTGATAGCCTTGGTATCTGGCTGTTCAAAATCAGCAGCAAGGCTATCTTCCTCAGCACTCCACCCCTAAGCAAACCTTCCACCCTTAGCTTAGCAAATATTATACAACGTAAAAATATGCAGCTATGACCATGGAAATATTATCATCGTTGAGGTCTAACCTGCCATAAAGGCATCGCCAGAGTGCATTTAATCTGCCAAAGGCACATTCCACTGTCATCCACTTTAAGTCTCCTTTCATAAGACAAGTTTTCCATTCCTCGGATCATCCTAGTAGCCCTTCTCCGTACCTGCTCCAGTTTGAATTCATCCTTTTTAAACATGGGAGACCAGAACTGCACACAGTATTCTAGGTGAGGTCTCACCAGTGCCTTGTATAACGGTACTAAAACCTCCTTATCCCTACTGGAAATGCCTCTCCTGATGCAATTGCCACGCGCTTCTCTACCAATAGCACAGCTCTCATTCTGGTGTCCTTGCGTGGCAGTGCTGGGGCAAGCTCCGCACAGAGTTCCAGAAAGGCGGCTTTCCATATCTGAAATTTCTGTAGCCACTGATTGACAATACACTCCCACCTTTCAGTGCTTGTTTCCCGAGCCCAAAAGTGATGGTCCACCGTGTGCAGCTGTTCTGTGAATGCCAAAAGAAATCTAAAGTTGCTGCTATCCACACCATGTCAGGCAACTTGGTCTCTTGTTCTGTTAGGAACTTCATGATTAACTGCTCAGCCATCCGTGATGTCTTAATGACCATTATCAGAGTATAGGAGAGCAGTGAGTGATCCATCCCTTGACACAAATGTGCCAGAGTGCACAGAAAACAAGGGTAGTTGAAAAATGGTGCAAAAGAAAACTGGAAGCGTAAGGAATGCTAGGATGGAAAACTATGCATCATGGGACATTGAGCCTGGTCCCAAGATGTACCACGATCCCCTCCACCTTCCCACAAGACCTAGTGGCAGAAGTGTTGAGCTGGACTGTGGGATAGGTACCCGCAATCCATTGCTCACACTGTCAAAGTTAGTGCCCCAACTATGGACATGTTCTGCTGACAGAGGGAGCAAGTGTGAACATGCAATACCAATTTTTATTATAGCACTTTTTGAGTGTCGACATTACTTTTGTCAACAAAACTCTGTAGTGTAGACAAGGCCTTTGATATTTTGGTTAGGATTTTCAGAGATGCTCAGTGTTGGTTTGCCTAACTCTACTCCCAATGAAGGAAGCTCCCACCCTTGGGCTCCAGCCCCAGTACTGCAGGGAAGTCCATGTGAGTGCAGGGGTCTATCTTAATGGAGCTATTTACATGATCAGGGCCAAATTCTTGTTCCCTAATTGCAGGACCTAATTTTTATAAACATAAGCCAGTGACTGAAGTCCTCATTAGTGTATTGAGTCTCTCAAAAAAGGATGGGGGCACTTTAAGGAGAAAGGCATAAGAGATTAGCAAACATAGGAAATTCTAGAAAAATTAAGATATGTTATCTCTTCTCTCTGCACTAGAAAGGCTTTACTTGGCTAATATTTAAACACTATTGTTAAAAATACCAGTGTTTCTTCCAAACCCGGAGAGAAAGACATAAACCAGATATACTGGCTATCTAACAGACTTCACATTCAATTTTACCTTGTCACTTCCATACCAAATAATTACTGATATGGAGATATACATGAGTAAGGACTGCAGGACTGAGCCCAATTTGAAAACTGGAACAAACTCAAATCTTTCTCCTTTGTATATATTTTTTTACAAAAGACCTTTACATGCTTTAATATATTTTTATTAATTTTCACATAATTAAGGTGAATTACCTTATCCAAAGGTTACCATATAGTCATGTAACAGACTCCAGACGTGGATCTAATCTAGTCATGAGTGCTTTTATTCTACCTTAATTGATGCATATCTATATATAGGAAGATATAAATTAAGATAGAATAAGACTGTGTGCATACATACACACACATATTTAAGTATTATATAACTCAATCACCTATTATATCTGTTTGGTCAATATCCAAGTAACTGTTATAATGAATTTAATGTTCATAACCTGAATTTTTATTTGAAAGAGAAGTGTTCTCTATCTCCAATGTTCAATTTTTGCCCAAAAGGACACATTTGTCTTGGCAGCTAGTTTATTACATATTACATATATTAAGCTGATCCAGTGAAAGATAACCCTTGCATTAAAAAAAAGAAAACAAGCACAGAAACCTGTTATATGTTCATGGGCCCCAATTTGCAACCCTCAGTCATGAGTAATTCTCATTCATACAGATATTCCCACTGAAGTATTAGACTCTCGGATGATGCTAACTTGACTTTCTGCTTCTAAAATTGTGTTAGTAAAGTAGTAAATGTTCTGAAGCCTATGTAAGTGGGGACCAAATTCTATGACTTTGCTGGACCTGATTCCTACTGACTATTCACACATGACTAATTGCCAGTCAAAGTGAATAAAGGTTGCAGAATAAGGCCAGCACAGCAGCTCACCCTATAGCACTAGCTTTGTCTTAGAGTCAGATAGCTATATCAGTCTTTCTAGTATCCTTGATGACCTTATAAACAACTTCTTCACAATTGTCATTGCACCCAAAGGTGAAAACTAAAAGACACAGAAGAAACTATGGCAGGACTTTTAAAGAGATGTTATGAATATTACTGCACTGACTGGAAATGATTGAGTGATTGTTTGGTTGATTTAAACTGACTTCCTGTGTTGCATCTTATTTAGAGGATCTCTTGTTACAGCCACAAGAACAATGTTGAAAGGATATTGACTACAGGTATTTCGATAGATTAAAAAAATCTGTTCAATATATTTCATTTACTTC
This sequence comes from Dermochelys coriacea, assembly GCF_009764565.3. Lineage (NCBI taxonomy): Eukaryota > Metazoa > Chordata > Testudines > Dermochelyidae > Dermochelys > Dermochelys coriacea. Next base: position 106,604,684 of record NC_050068.2, read on the forward strand.
TTGGCAAGAATACAATCCAGCGAGAGTTTGATTAGTGTACACTCCACCTCTCACACAATAATATACAGAGCATAAAATGCTAGAGACATTGCAATTCAGCATGGATTTTAAAAGGTAGATGCAGTGGTCAAGGACAGTTATCTCTTACTGGCGGTCAATGATTCCTTGGAGTTCTTGTCTATAGCCAAGATTATCTAGAATATGGACCCATCTGTGGGCAATAAAGTGGAGCTCATTTCAGACAGCAGACCAAAGCCTGCCTTTGATGATACAGCAGTCCCTTTCAATTTATGTCTGACCTTTTGATCTCTGTAAAATGCCTGTAACCATCTTAGCAGAGCTGCTTTACTACACATGTGTTGTATAGCTGGAGGACATATATGCACACCCATTTCTTGCATAGAGAAACTATGGCAGGATTTAGGAGGACAGGTTAAAAGACTGGATATGTTTAGTTTGAGAAAAGATGGGGGGGCAATAATAAGTCTTCAAATATGTTAAGGGTTATTATAAAGAAGACTGGTTTCAGAGTAGCAGCCGTGTTAGTCTGTATTCGCAAAAAGAAAAGGAGTACTTGTGGCACCTTAGAGACTAACAAATTTATTAGAGCATAAGCTTTCGTGAGCTACAGCTCACTTCATCGGATGCATGTCAATTGTTCTCCAGGTCCACTGAAGGTAGGACAAGTAGTAATAGGCTTAATCTTCAGGAAGGCAGATTTAGGTTAAATATTAAGAATTTTTTTCTAACTATAATGGTATTTCAGCTTGGGAATAAGCTTCCAAGGGAGGTTATGGAATCCCCTGTCACTGGAGGTTTTTAAGAACAGGTTGGACAAACAACTGTCAGGGATGGTCTAGATTTACTTGGACCTACCTCAGTACAGGGGCTGGACTTGATGACTTTGAGATCTCTTCCAGCACTACATTTTTCATTTTTATAATTCTATGACACTGTTGTAGCTTTTCCAACCCTGTAAGAGTATATGGAAGACTGAGGGGGCAGTATGAAGAAAGCAGGCCTGTTCCTCAGAAGTTATCTGTGTGGGTCATTCAGTTTCAGAAGAGGGCATTCACACAGAAACCCTGCAAGGTGTCAGCAATACAATATTTCCCACAACCTAGACTGGTCTTCAGGTGTCCAGCAGTTCGTAGTCTAAGTGTCTATTCAGGCCATGACCTTATTTGAAACTATTCAAGAAGACATAGGATGAATCAATGTCTGTGAAAATGCTAGTCCATGACTGGGACTCCTAGGAACTATAATAATACAAATAAATAATAATTTAATTGGTTATTCTCTTTTGTACCAGTACATATTCTGCCACACTTCATCCATTGCACTCTACACAGAGAGGCTTCATTTGGTTCCTGCCCTAACATGACCGGAGCAGCCACTGACTTTCATAAGTAGGAATGGCTTTAAAGTGGAAAGGAAATATTTTATCATGGAACAAAAATGTTTGGCTATGGACTGACGCACTCAGATATTTCTGCTCGTACCTGCATGTCTTATATTTCTCACTCAACCCCACAATGGGAATCCCCCTAACATGCTTCATGGCCTCACAAGGGGTGAGAGTCTGGCCCCTCACATCTTCCCTGCAACCAAAGCTGGCACAGAAGAAAGCAACCCTCTTACTGAGCAATGAATTCCACAGGGAGTGCTCCAGGATCTGTATTGGCTGCCTATCAGTTTCCAGGTGGAGTTTAAGACATTGGTTTTGACATATAAACTATTGTGGATTGGGGCCACATATTTCAAAACCCTCCTCAGCCCCATCTTTCCAATGTGTGGTTCAGAGAACTGTTCCTCATTCCTGTTCGTAAAATGTATAATGTTATTTCCCTTTTTGCAGCTTATTGTGTAGAAACTGGTTTCCACGTTCACAGTGGAAGGGGACAGGGATAAAAAAATGTATGCTAGTGACAGGAAATCAAGACTTATGTTCCACAATCAATTATGGCATTAAACCAGCTTCATGTTTCAGGCTGACAAAACACCCAACATGTTTCCCACAGCATTTTTTTAAGACATTGGTGCTTTTGACTGGATGGTGTGGCAAGAGAATTGGCCTTTGCTGAGTTACACCTACAGACTTTCAGCAACTGTTCTGTGATGAGTGACGGGGTTTTGAACAAGAACCTCTTTGTGCTGTGTGCCACAATACTGAAATCTGACATTTGAGTGTAGCTGGGACTAAAAATAGCCTACCTGATCTGAAGAGATGCAATAACCTCTGAACATGAACACTATGGCATCCATGGATGCATTGCAAATATACTTTCCATATACAATACAATACATTGTCTACATATATTTTAATCTGGGGGAGTCCAGTCTGTGCGCACAAGGAAGGGCTCTTTGTCCTCAGACTGCAACTAGCTGATCATTTGGGATAAAAATAATTAAGAAAAAAATAGGGAAAGGCAGACAAGAATAAAACACAGGAAAACTGCAAATATGGAAGATTATCTAGCAATTTAAGAAGGTAGAAGAATTTCTTACTGACTTCAGCAGGAGGAACAGAGGGAACACAGACACAGACTGTAGTACACAGACTGTTATGGAGTAGGGCTATTATTGTGGTCAGAGGGAGCATTAGGTTTGATTATTCTGCCTGTTGTCATAGTTCAACATTTTAGTGCCTGGACTGTTAATCTCTAGCAGCCCTGATTCTAATTTCACTAACGTGACTACCACCACTCTGGCAGTGTAAAGGGGCCTTAAAGAAGACACAAATTACACCTACTAAGCATATGTCTACACAGCAAAGAAAAACCCATGGCTGGCCCATGCCAGCTGACTCGAGTTGGCAGGACTTGAGCTGTGGGGGTCTTTCATTGCTGTGTAGACTTCTGGGCTCAGGCTGGAGCATGGGTTCTAGGACCCTGTAAATACAAATCAAGTTCTCTGTATATGTGTTGAACCTTTCCATCACATTAGAAGTTCTTGATGAGAATTGCTATGGGTGGTTATCATGTCTGTAAGAAGAACATTTTCCTACAAAAGGGAAATTGAGAGAATTCTCAGAAAATTCTATTTGCTAAATACCATTTACTACCAGCTCTGACTTTCATTCATTCATGGGTGAACTGCATTAAGTAAACTACCTTCTTTGTAAGAAGTCCACATTAGCTATTAGTCACGTCAATCTGAAAACGAAAGGCACATTGAGTCACATATCTAGGCCTGTAGATTCTCAATTGCCCTGCACCTATAGCATAGTCATTGGCACCAATATAGTGTGTGTGTAAAATGCTACTAAATTAGAATAATGATTTTTATCCATCTGCGTTCTGTTTGCGCTGGGGTAAATGACTGCATGAAGTCCAGGGCAATGGAGAATCTCACCTAGAGTTTTGGGTTGGGGTTTTTTTTTTGGGGGGGGGGGGTTGGTGTATTACCTGTCCAGTTTAATTCTATAGCAACTTAAAACTTCCCTTCCAACCATCCTTCACATTCAAGTTTCTGACTCAGTCTGTGTTGTCTTCACTATCCTCGAGTACTTGCAGTTTCTCTGTCTCCCTTCAGTGTTTCTCTCTTCTCTGCTTATCTTGACTGCAGTATCTCTAGCAGAGACAAGGTGAGTGAGGTAATATCTTTAACTGGACCAACTTCTAATGGTGAGAGAGACAAGCTTTCAAGTTACATTGAACTCTTCTTCAGGTCTGGGAAAGGTACCAAAAGCGTCACAGGAAAATACAAGATAGCATATATTCTATCTGTTCAAACTACTTATGCTAAAGTAAGGGATCATTCAAGGTGAAGTGGCCCATTAACACTCTTGTAGTCTTGGGACAAAAAGGGGGGTTAATGGGTTACAGATTACTGTAATAATCCATAAATCCAGTGTCTTATTTAAGATCATGATTTTTAGTATCTAGCAAAGTTATGAATTCAAACTCCCAGGTTCATCTTTAGAAAGTGTCGTGCAGGTTTCTTCTGAGGATGAGGACTGATAGGTCAGATAAAGAGTGTTTGTTTTGTGAAAAGTGTTCACCCACAGCTGACAGGATGTTTTTGTCTTTTATCATTTTCTTGTGTGAGTTCATTTGAAAGCTTAGTGATTGTCTGGTTTCACCCACATAGTTACTGTGGCATTTAGTGCACTGGATGAAGTACACCACATGTTGTGAAAGGCATAGGTCAGACCTATAGATCTTGAAAGATGTTATGGGGGGCATTTATTATTGCAGCAGTGGAGATATATCTGCACATTTTGTATCTGTTGTTCTGGCAGGACCTGGTACCGCTCTGAGTTGGTGTGTCCTGGGCTGTGGAAAGCTGTTTCATCATGCAATCTACTTCTCCAGTGGAGTCAAATATCAGAGGGGTAGCTGTGTTAGTCTGGATCTGTAAAAGCCGCAGAGAGTCCTGTGGCACCTTATAGACTAACAGATGTATTGGAGCATAAACTTTCATGGGTGAATACCCACTTCGTCGGATACATGTAATGGAAATTTCCAGAGGCAGGTATAAATATCCAAGCAAGAATCAGGCTAGGGATAACGAGGTAATTCAGTCAGGGAGGATGAGGCCCTCTTCTAGCAGTTGAGGTGTGAACACCAAGGGAGGAGAAACTGCTTTTGTAGTTGGCTAACCATTCACAATCTTTGTTTAATCCTGAGCTAATGGTGTCAAATTTGCAAATGAACTGAAGCTCAACAGTTTCTCTTTAAAGTCTGGTCCTGAAGTTTTTTTGCTGCAGGATGGCTACTTTTAAATGTGCTATTGTGTGACCAGGGAGATTAAAGTGTTCTCCTATAGGTTTTTGTATATTGCCATTCCTAATATCTGATTTGTGTCCATTTAATCTTTTACGTAGGGACTGTCCAGTTTGGCCGATGTACATAGCAGAGGGGCATTCCTGGCACAAGATGGTGTATATTACATTGGTGGACATGCAGGTGAATGAACAGGTGATGGTATGGCTGATCTGGTTAGGTCCTGTGATGGTGTCGCTCGTGTAGATATGTGGGCAGAGTTGGCATTGAAGTTTGTTACACAGATTGGTTCCTAAGTTAGAGTTACTATGGTAAGGTGTGTTGTTGCTGGTGAGAATATGCTTAAGGTTGGTGGGTTGTCTGTGGGTGAGGACTGGCCTGCCTCCCAAGGCTTGTGAAAGTGAGAGATAGTTGTCCAGGATGGGTTGTAGATCGCTGAGCTCTGTGACTTTATCCTCACGCACAATTATTTCAAATTTGGTGACAATATATACCTCCAAATCAGTGGCACCATTATGGGCACTCCTGTGGCAACAATATGCCAACATTTTTATGGCTGACTTGGAACAACACTTCCTCAGCTCTCGTCCCCTCACACCCCTTCTCTACCTAAGGTACATTGATGACATCTTCATCATCTAGACCCATGGGAAGGAAACCCTGTAAGAATTCCATCACGATTTCAACAGCTTCCACCCCACCATCAACCTCAGCCTGCACCTGTCTACACAGGAGGTCCACTTTCTAGACACCACGGTGCAAATAAGTAACAGTCACGTTAACACCACCCTATACTGAAAACCCGCCGACTGCTATGCCTACCTTCATGCCTCCAGCTTCCATCCCGGACACTCCAAATGATCCATTGTCTACAGCCAAGCACTAAGGTACAACCACATTTGCTCCAACCCCTCAGACAGAGACCAACACCTACAAGATCTTCACCAAGCATTCTCAAAACTACAATACCCGCATGAGGAAATAAGGAAACAGATCAACAGCAGCCAGATGTGTACCCAGAAGCCTCCTGCTGTGAGACAAGCCCAAAAAAGAAATCAACAGAACTCCACTGGCCATCACATACAGTCCTCAGTTAAAACCTCTCCAATGCAACATCGTGATCTACAACCTATCCTGGACAATGACCCCACACTTTCACAGGCCTTAGGAGGCAGGCCAGTCCTCACCCATAGACAACCCACCAACCTGAAGCATATTCTCACCGACAACGACACACCGCACCATAGTAACTCTAACTCAGGAACCAATCCATGCAACAAACCTCAATGCCAACTCTGCCCACATATCTACACCAGCGACACCATCACAGGACCTAACCAGATCAGCCACACCATCACCGGTTCATTCACCTGCACCTCCACCAATGTAATATACACCATCATGTGCCAGCAATGCCCCTCTGCTATGTACATCAGCCAAACTGGACAGTCCCTACATAAAAGGATAAATGGACACAAATCAGCTATTAGGAATGGCAATATACAAAAACCTGTAGGAGAACACTTTAATCTCCCTGGACACACAATAGTAGATTTAAAAGTAGCCATCCTGCAGCAAAAAAACTTCAGGACCAGACTTTAAAGAGAAACTGTTGAGCTTCAGTTCATTTGCAAATTTGACACCATCAGCTCAGGATTAAACAAAGACTGTGAATGGCTAGCCAACTACAAAAGCAGTTTCTCCTCCCTTGGTGTTCACACCTCAACTGCTAGAAGAGGGCCTCATCCTCCCTGACTGAACTAACCTCGTTATCCCTAGCCTGATGCTTGCTTACATATTTATACCTGCCTCTGGAAATTTCCACGACATGCATCTGACAAAGTGGGTATTCACCCACGAAAGTTTATGCTCCAATATGTCTGTTAGTCTATAAGGTGCCACAGGACTCTTTGCCGCTTCTCCAGTGGAGTGTCTCAGTGTATTTCTACTGAAATCTTTGGAGTGTGATTTGCCTTGTAACTGAACTGTCTTCTTTGGATTTGTGTAATCATTGGGAAACACATAAAAAAGCAACTTCCTCCCCATCTCCCACAACTGTGTTTTCTTCTTAATTTGAAGTTTTCATAAGACCTTAGATTATTCTCAACATTTTTGGTTGCTAGCTCAAATGTGCATTAGCTATGATCAACGGGACCTTTGACCGATTTAATGTCAGGGTGCCCAGTGATCTGAATTGTAGGAACACCCAACAGTAAAGCAATTATTCCCTCAGAGGCCTTCTTGATCTTTAAATGCCATATGTTTTGTACAGCAGAATTTTCCCTTGTAGTGGGAAAATGTGCTTCCTTTGCAGCTAACATTGGGGTGCTTAATTTCAAAGCAGAGAGGAGTTTCACTCTGTCACGTTGGGGGCTTATTCTTCACAAAAATAGCAACTGGCGATTCTGGTTTTTTTTTTGTTTGTTTGTCTTCTAAAAAATAATTTATATTCTCTCAACCTCTTCTTAAGTTTTGATTGAATTTCAGTGCTTGTGAAGTTAGAAGCTGATAGCCTTGACTAATGCTGGACAGTCACTGTGGTAGCTTTCTGTTTTGCTCTTCCAATCCTGACCTATAATAACCCTGCCATTCCAACACTTTTAAACAAGAGCTAACATTTGTACCAAGTAATGTAGTGGCTTCATGGTGGCAAACATTCACCAGCGATTCAACTAAAACCACTAATGTTGTAAAGCTAAGACTTTTAATGTTGCATATTAAGGAGAATTTCAACCCAGATATCAGACAACTGAACTACTCTATTGGGCTGCCTCATCATTTTATATTTCCAGATGGAACACGTTTCCCATGTAGGGCAGCGATGAATCCAGTTGGCTTTTCTATTTGAGTGAACAAAAAAAAAAGTACCATCGTTAAAAGACTATACTATGAGTTACAAATGCATATAGCCAGTGATTTTACAATCTTGTGAAACCATGTAGAAACAACAAGGTGCTATCTGTGTTACACAGGAGATCATACTAAATTACTAGAATGGTCCTTTCTAGCGTTAAAATCTGTGAATGTGTCTAAGCTAACATGGTAATTCCATTAATACACTCTGGAGGGTAGATTCTGAGTGTCACAGAGATCCACTGCCTCACAGGTCTTCAGTGTTCCAATCTTTGTGTAAACCTGTGATTTCCATCTCACTTTGCTTCCTCATGACTGTTCACCATGAAAAAAAAATAGCTGGGTGAAAGGGTTGCTATAGTCTCGTTTCCCCTTCAAAACATTATGATGGAGAAGGAAGGTGGCAGCTACAAATGGCCGAGACATTGCTAGATGGTTATAACTCTGTCTGCTACAGATTTATGCTTTAACACCAAGCTCTTCACAAAAAGCAGGGAGTGTAAAAAGTGCAAGAGAAATCTGTTATCTACAGCCAGGCATACAGATACTACAGCATATGCTCTGAGAAGAAAGTCCAGGATATACACCTTAACACAATCAAAACCATCTTCAACACAAACCACAACACTCCACCGGAGAAATAGCTCACTTCATGGAATAGGCCACCCAAATACCCTGAGAGAATCTGCTTCAATACAGAAATAAAACCTGTCCGACTGCACAACCTTAGTTGTCACCTACCACCCCATACTGGAACCCATACTGGGTATCAACAAAATACAACCCATAATTAAATGGGACCCCATCCTGAAAGATGTCTTTGCCAAACCCCTTCTTCTGGCCTTCAGACAACCCACAACCTCCTCAAGCTCAGCTGCAGCTGCAGTAAGCTCCCCACAGACCAAGACACTTAACTCAAAGGAGCACCAGAGGCCATAACAAATGCAAAGCCTACCGACATATCTCCACTGCTACAATGATCAAACACACCTTTCAAGACCCATGGATCTTAGACATGCTTATCACAATATGTAATGTACTTCATCCAATATATTAAAAGCTCCAATAACTACTATGTGGGTGAAACCAGACAATCACTACACTCTCACATGAACTTACACAGGAAAATGATAAAAGACAAAAACACCACATTGCCTGGATGAACGCTTTTTACAAAGTGGTCAGATATAGAATGATCAATCAGTCCTCATTCTCAAAGGAAACCTGCACAACACTTCAAAAGACAACGTTGGAACTTAAATTCATAACTTTCCCAGACCTGAAGAAGAGCTCTGTGGAAGCTCAAAAGTTTGTCTCTCTCACCAGCTGAACTTGGTTCAATAAAAGATATTACCTCACCCCCTTGTCTCTCTTATATCCTGAAACCAAGACAGCTACAGTATTGGAAACTGAGGCCAGGCCTACACTAGGAAATGGGTCAGTATAATTACATTTCTCAGTGGTGTAACACCCCTCCCACACCGAGCAATGAAGTTAAACTGACCTGACCCAGGTGTAGACAGCTCTACGTTGACAGCAGTGCTTCTCCCCTCTACATAGCTGCCGCCTCTCACTTTCATTTTAAGTGTTGTTCTTCCCGGAGACATATTGTTCTTCAGCAGGCACTTCCCTAAATGTAACATAGAAGATGGGGAGGAGAAGGATCTCTAGAAGCAGAAGTCTAGTACCATTTAGTCCCTGATTAAATGACCATATTGAACCAAACCAGCTGTTTAAATCATCACCTCACAGCCACTGTCTTTGCTATATATTCCAGGGTTATTTAAGTGATGGTCTTGGCTTTGGCTCTCATAACAAGACTCGTTCCCTGGGTGTCCATGTATTGTGCCTATGCTTTATCCCTCACTCTGTTGCAAGATGTGCATGATCACTTTCATGTTCCCTGAGTTGTCAGTCTGTCTCTTCAGCCAGGCCTCATTACTCTCAATTGTTTGCTCCACTCTGAGACTTTCCTCCCCCTGGAGAAAAAGTACTGTATATCTCAGATCCATTGGCACGAGATTTGGGGATAGGGCAGTAGATTAGGACACAGGAAACCTGGGTTCTCTTCCTAGTTCTGCTACTAGGTTACTGTGAGCAAATCACAGCACCTCTCTGTGCTTATCTCCACATCTGTAAGATGTGGGAAATGATACAAACCCCTTTTATCAAGTATTTGAGATACATAATTCTTTTAATTATACAAGAGTTGTATTATCAAGGTTAATCCTAATAATAACCTAACTGTGGCTCGTGATAAGTGTCCTCAAAATGGTGAGGACATAGAACTCATATTCTAGTAATTGATTGACTATAAAAAAATGTAATTTTTTCAACCCACAAGTTTCATTCATTGTACGTACTCTTTTTAACTAAGCGTCAGTCTTTATTAAGAGTAGATATTATATTTTAATGTCACATACTGCCACCTTCTGTAAGCAGCAAAAATTGCTCTCACAAATTTTGACCTTTAGGCTTGCCACAGTATGGCCATCAAATCTTTGACATTTAAAATACTGATAATGTCAAGGATAGATGTCATGAATTTAATTTAATTATCTATTCAGCCAAGTATTTTTTTCTGTTGAGCTCTATTGGTCATCTGTACACATCATCCCCAGTTTGTTTGTTTATTGGATTAAAATTCTAGTTCTGGAATTAACTTCCTTTTAGACATTAAATTGACTAGGCCTTGGTTTAAACATTTGTTAGCCATTACTAAATATAGACAAATTCAAATAAGACTTTCTTTAAAATGAGTTGATATTTTTAACAAGCCAAGCCCTTTCAATAACAGTTTCAGAGTGTTTGCTATGTAAATGTATAGCTGTTAACATAAAAAAATACCCAATCACTTCACAGTAGAATTAGTCTGCTTTTTTCAGGAAATCTAGATTCTCTTCATTACTTATTACTTGCTTTCCCCCTATAAACATACCATGGTGGCCTAGAAAAGATTCCACAGTTGTGTCTATTTTAACTGAAAGCTCTTCTGTTTTCACTCTTATTTATTTTTGTGCCTAACTATGAAATACAGTAGATATACAAGCATGTGACTCACTAGCTGGTTTCCCACCTTGTGGCCGGGTCTGGTCTTCTTTGGCACCTACTAACAGACGCTTTGGCCCTGTCACGATTTGCTTCTTCATATAACTTGGCCATCCAACCAGATCACACATAGTCCCCACCCTTCCAGGTGGAATCAATAATACAAAGATCACATTAGTCCTTTGGTGTGACAACTGACTTATTAGTCTTTACCCCTGGGTCAGGGGGTTTTAAGAATCCTTACCTCCCATTTTGGGGGGTTGGCTATACCTTCCTCAGTGTGCTGGCAGGGGAACCCACATATCCTTCTCCACTGGGTTCTGATCCAGGGGCCATTTAATAAGCCTGACTACACAGACCCTTTGCTGCTTCCCTGGTCCACTTCCTACCTTGCCCTGTCATGGGTCTTTCCCATAACCTCTTCCCAGGCTCATAGCATGTCAGTTGCTCTTTCAGCCTCTTCCACAGGGTCACTGCAGAGCTCCTTAGCTCTTTCTGTGACCCAGCTGGTTCTGATGCAAGAAAGGTTTCTCTGTTTGCCTGGTAGGGCAGTCCCTGACTCAGCTACCTGAGTCCTGCTACTTGCAGGCCCTTTCAGCAGCATGGAAAAACCCTTAGCAGACTCATTTCCTCATGCTCTCCTTCACAACTGCCTTGGGCTCCCAATTGCAGCCCTACTTTCCTTCAGGGAGGCTCTGTCTGCCAGCAATCCCACTCAGCATCCTGACTCCAGCCAGGCTTCTCTCATTGAGTGAGAGCCACCAATCACTCTCCTTCTTGGTCAGTCCCCGTCTGAACTGGGCTCTGCCTTTTAAACTCCTTTCTCCGAGTGTAGTGGAGAGGAGGCTGTTTGAGCCCACATGCTCTCATTAATCCCTTCTGGCCCAGTGTGAGGTTGGTACACACCTTCACAACTAGCTCCTCAGCTGGCATACATCAGTCTAGCTCCAATAGAATCACTGGAACTAGGCTGTTTTACACCAGCTGAGAATATGCTCCTTAAGTCTGCTTAGGGTCAGAGAAAGAGGGGGGTAAGAAGGAGGGAAAGGGGTTGTGTGTGTGTGTGTGATAGAGAGAGAGAGAGAATTGAAAACATAAGTTAGGAAATATGAATGCAAAAGAAGTGAGAGAAAATGATTGAGCTCTAGTAAGTGTAAGGAATTGCTTCTCTCTCACCTATATTGTTCAGCTCGCATCTAGAAACAAGTACACCTTACTAATAGTATAACACAATCTCTATGTACCTGTTGAAAATAAGTCCAGCTTTGTGGCTGCTGTGGGATTTGCTGTCTCTTTGGCTCTTTCTACACTAGGAGACTGACACATGACCAACAACAATTTTCAGCAAGAGACTGTCCTATGATGGTTCAGAGAACAGTTCCAGTGCTAGCAGAGATGGGACAAAACCATTTCCCCATGTCTTTCTGCCCCTTCCCTCACACACATGTTCTAAAGTCAGGAACAATCAGACCTTATGCAATTTCTATGTGTTGCTAATAATAGCTTCTCCCCCCTCCCATTTTTCCCCAAAGCCATCTATCTGTCCCATTACATTCTCTTTCCCCCCGCAGCTTCATCTGTCTATGGTTTCAGCTACCTATGCCATGCTGACGATGGCCAAAATCCACCTCTTTTCTCCTATCCTCTTTTCCCTGCATCCCATCCCATATCTCAAGCAGCAATCCAGCTGTCATTTCAAACTAGGCCTCCCCAAAATTTAATCTCTTCTCGTTCTTCTTTCTCTTGAGCTTCCCTTTTCTCTTCATATACATCTCCACTGTCCTTATGGTCTTTTAGGTCCCGACTTTGGAGAGCTCTTTCATTATTCTCTATATGCATTTTATTGCTAAACCCTGTTCTCTAACCTCTTATAAGCTTCCAAGCACATGGATTTCACAATCTCCCATGGTAACTTGTTCTAGTGCTTAATTATCCTTATAATTAGAAAGTTTTCTTAATATCTAACATAAATCTCCCATGCTACCAGCTAAGCTGATTATTTCTTGTCCTACCCTCAGTGGACACAAACAATTGATCACTCTCCTCATCATCACAACGTTTTGACATATTTGAAGACATATGTTCCCCATTCAGCATTCTCTTCTCTTGAAGACACAGGCCCAGTCTTTCACATAGGTTATGTTTTCTGAAACTTTTATCATTTTTGTTAACCTCCTCTGGACCCCTGGACCTCTGGAATTCGTTCACATCTTTCTTAAAGTGTGGTGCCCAAAGCTGGACCCCATATCCAGCTGAGGTGTCACCTGTGCCATGCAGAGCAGAACAGTTATTCCACATCTTAAATATGACACTCTTAATACACACCACAATGACATTTGTTTTTTCTATAACAGCACCCTCATATTTAATTTGTGATCCACTATAAACCCCACATCCTTTTCTGTAGTACCACTTTCTACCCATAAGTAGTTAATCATTGCCAAATCATGTCACAGTGGCCTTGCAGTGCAAGTACAGGCATTTAGACAATTATCTGCAAAATAGTTGATGATTTGTCCAACTTTCAAATTGAAGTAGACCACTCATGGTTGCAGGGCTAGCTACACCTCTGTCCTCTTTCTGGTCTCTGAGTGTACCTTACACTTACTACCCCCCCCCAGGTATTAGGCCTTATGCCTTTACCTTTCTTACAATACAATCCCATGATTTTTGCCACCAGGTGTTGGGCTACAGTAGCCTCTGTATCCACCATGCTTACCCAGTAGGTCCGACTGAGTTCATCCACCTGCCGTTCGTTTCTTCAGGAGATCTGACCAGTGGGCTATAGTGACCATATGGCCTTATTAAATCAAAATATTTTAGCAGCAGGAACAAAACTCATGGAAAAGAAGGATTTTAAAACAACTGTCTACATGTATGACATTCTGGGGCGCAATCTAGATCAGTGAGGATCTGTGTCTATCACCAGTCCTGCGACCTGGGATGCCTCACAATGCTTTGTTGCTATAGCTGCCAATCTGGACTCCTCACAAACAGCATGCAGGTCACACCAGAGTTTCTGCTTGTAGCTGCTGCCTGCCAGCAACACTGACCTCAGCAGCCTTGGTTAGTACCTGCAGACCCTACCCCAACCCTACCTGTCCTGAATCTTCCCTAAAACCTGTGTTCAGCCTTCTCCTGGTCAGGTCAGATATTTTAGGTCTGTTGCCCTCTAAGGGAATAATATCCAAACAGTTTGCTACTGTTAACGGAGTTACCACATAGTCCAGTTGAGCCACAGACACTGGATTCGTTTTGATTAAAGAAGAAAACATGTTTATTTAACTACAAAGAGAGATTTTAAGTGATTACAAGTACCAGGCATTAAAGATAAAATGATTTCTAGTGGTAAAACTTAATCTAGACTTGGTTCAAGATAAAATTCTTACCACATGCTCCCAGCAACAGGGCTGACCAAATTTCAGGTCAGAAACTCTCCCATAGTCAAAATGGCTGTTTCTTTTGTCTTCTTAGGTGAAAGAGCGAGAGAAACCTTGGGTGTTTTTTACCCTCACTTTATAGTCCAGTTCCACTTTGAAATGCATTTTCCTGAGGGTGAGCATGGAGTAATGGAATCTCACCTCATAGCGAAAGAAGTTCTATGCTATAATTCCTGTGTAACAAACCCAGGGTAAGATCCAGACTAATAAGTGGTTGTGTCCCCCTGCCTCTAATCTGAGGTGTCTGTCTCACCACTTTGCTGCTTTAGCAGCCACTTCTGGTCTGCTCACAAGCAGCCTCCAGCATATAAATTACTCCCAGCTTTGTCCGTGTGAGTTGCAGCCTGCCAGATGCACATTGGATTTGTTTATTGCAGGGTGACCCCAACACACTTCCAGTCCCAGACTTTCCCCCCCCCCCCAGAAGGGTATATCTTGTACTGCCCAGCCTTCTCCTGGACATATAAAGTCCATTGTTTTATTAATAGAAACGATATGCACAAATCTTGTTATCCCAAATGGATTTTCCCAAACACTTCAATTTAAACCCACTGGATTAGTTAAAATAAAGCCAGTCTATTAACTATAAAGAGATAGATTTTAAGTGAATACAAGTAATGAGGCATAAAAGTCAGAAATGGTTAAGAGAAAAATAAAAGTTAAATGCAATTAATTCCTAATTTAACAAAAACTGGAGTTAATCCAAAGCAAAGCCTCTCTCACCATGTTTCAGCAGTTCTACTGGCTGAACTTCTTTCAATCAAGTTCTTGCCTGACCAACGCTACCTCTTTTGTTCTTCGGGTGTCATGAATGCCATAAGCAGAGAGAAAGGGAGAGATCCACTGTGGTGGCTGCCCCTCCTTTTTATAGTCCTCTCTCTCCTTTGAGAAGCATCTTTAGATGGGAACATGACAGCAGGCAGATTGTGTGGATGGGAACCCCATACTGTTTTTTGCTAAAATGCAAATTTTTCAACCATGTCCTCTTTCCTGCCAGTGAATAGCCACTTAGCAGGTGATGGCCCATTTGACCTTGTTTACACCTGGCTGAGGCATCAGCCTGCCCTTTGTCTCTGTTAGAAACTGGGTTGGTCACTCCCCAGACTTGGAACATGTTTTAGTAACACCATACAGTGGAATCTTATAACTTTACATACAATATTGCCAAACATATATTACTAGGACAATAATAATCAGCAAATTATGAGTTTTCAAATACCTCACAAGATATGCTCTGTACAAGGATTATTACAATAGAGTGCAAGGATTGAGTAAAGGGGTACAGACCATCACACTGTCTTCTATACAATTTAAGTTAAGTTTACTTTTTTTAAGTTCAATATTAGGTCCCAATCCTACAGATGCTTAAGCACATGCTCATCTTTAAACATATGATTAGTCCCATGATTTCAAAGGGACTACTTATATGCTTAAATTTTAAACACAGGTGAAATGCTTTACAGGATTTGGGCCCTAAGAAGGAATTGGTAAAGAATTGCCTCTTTCTCTTTGTCTAATTTCTATATAATAAAGATGGCACTAGAAGAGCTATTCAGAGGAGCTGCTCTCAGCAAACTAATAGGAAGATTTTGATTACTTTCTGAGTGTATCTGATTTAGTATAAAGAATGCACGATTTGTAATAAAGAATGAATAGAAAGAATAATACACAACTTCTGACTATTTGAAGTAAAGAAAAACCAGAGAAGGTCAATTATGACTATAAGTGCAATGCTGCTTTATTGGTGATGCCTTCATTACTAAGGAAATACCCTTTTCTCAAATGCAAGAACAGCAGAACCCGGTTTATCTCATTTAATTGGCACTGGGGCCAGATGGGATAATCAAAAATTTGGATAATCTGGAGAACAGGAAAGTGCAAGGTTGTAGCACCATCTGGTGGCCACAGGAGAGATCACCCACCTCTGGACCTGGATGCGCTGGTTGTTCGGTTAATACAGACAGCCGGATGATGGAGGGTCAGATAAATGGGGTTCTACTGTATTTTAATACTCAATCTTTCGGTTGCAATAATCAAACATGTTAAAAGAGACATCAGGGATACAGATGTACAAAACTACAAGCAAAAAAGACTATTTGGATACACTCATTTGACCCTTTTTATCTTTCCCTGTACTGAATTATCATTTCTATAAACTCCATCACTTGGTATGGTGTATTGCAGTAGGATGGAAGATTTAAGTCAATTTGATCTTAATCTTAGTTTTATTGCACCTAACATTTTGCAGTTTTTCTGATGTTGTTTCACTATGGCAAAAAGGACTAAGAGGGAAAAGGATGAAGACAACCTTTCAAAAATCTTTTTTAGTATTGACTGAATACAAAAGCAAGGGGGGGGGGGCGTGGGAAGCAACTTGCCACTTAAGAAAGAAATATAAAAAATCTCTTTGTCTAAGAAGAGTGGTAAATCCCCTTTAAAAGTGACCTTCACAACAACAATTCCTTGCTGGAAGTAGTTAAATATGGTGCACATCCTTTATACATATAAACTAAAACTGACTGTCCCAGCTTAATTCAGCTCTTCTTCAGAGACTTACACAGGCATAAAAGGAACACACACAAATGTTAATAGACAAATGTAGAAAAAAAAAGGAAACCTGCTGGTTCTGGTTAGGCGTTGGGCACTAAGGGTGTGTCTACTCTGCAAATCCACAGCTGGCCTATGCCAACTGACTCAGGCTCGTGGGGCTCAGACTTCGGGACTGTTTAATTGCAGTGTAGATTTCCAGGCTCAAGCTGCAGTCTGAGCTCTGAAACCCTCCCACCTAACAGGGTCCTAAAGGTTGGGCTCCAGCCCAAGCCCAAAAGTCTATTCTTCAATTAAACAGCCCCACACCCCAAGCCCAAGTCAGACAGCATGAGCCAGCTGCGGATGTCTAATTGCAGTGTAGACATACCCTAAGGAGGGATGATGCAGTGGTCAAGAAGAAAACTGGATGCCTGGGCTCAAGTCCCCGCTGTGAGCAGTATTCTTATGTGTTCAAAAAAGAACTAGATAAGCTCATGGAGGATAGGTCCATCAATGGCTATTAACCAGGATGGGCAGGGATGGTGTCCCTAGCTTTTGTTTGCCAGAAGTTGGAAATGGGCAACAGGGGATGGATCACTTGATGATTCCCTGTTCTGTTCATTCCCTCTGGGGCACCTGGCATTGGCCACTGATGGAAGACAGGATACTGGGCTAGATGGACCTTTGGTCTGACCCAGTATGGCCATTCTTATGATTTCTGTGACCTAGAACAAGTTAGAGTCAGATTTTTAAATGTATTTAGGCACCTAAAGAAGTAAATAGGCACCTACTGGGATTTTCAAAAACAAGTAGGCACCTAACTCCCATTAATCTAGCTCCTCTGTGCCTCATCTGTAAAATGGGGATAATAGTGCTTCCCTACCTCATGGGGGTGTTATGAGGATAAGTTAATCAAAGATTATCAGGTGCTCTCATACTCTGGGGACCTATCTAGATTAAGGGGCAGGTCCTTAGCTATGACAATTTACACCAGCTGAGGATCTGTCCCTAAAGCTTGCTGACATTTTCCAGGTTTTGATTTTTCAACAAAATGTGTCATTTGTGTAAATCTATAGCTCACATTTCAGCCTGGATCACTGAGGCCTGAATGCTGGTTGATGACTCAGGGACTGTGGATTCAACCCTTCATTCCCTTAATATCCAGGGGTTCCATGTTATCATTAAGTTTCCCAAAAGATGAAGAGTTGTGACTTGGCATTATTTTTGTGCTTTTGAGGTTTAATTATGTTTCTCCACTAGGTATTGCTAAGGGATTAACTACTGGCAGTGATATTTGAATTGGGTTTTCACTTGAAATTGTATTCCCTGAGCTGATTTATTATGAGACTTAAAATGTCAACTGGGTATTCCTGGGAAGCCTTTTGTCTGCATTAAGAGCTAGCTGCAGTCACTGATATTGGGTTACAGGGTATCAGAACTGCCATCCAACAAAACCAAAGCCACTGCTTAATTTCACTGTTATTCATTTTTAAGGACTGCTATTGAGCTGTTTGCTATTTTGGTTTTATGAGTGTGTTTGAAAAGGACATAGTCACATCTTAAGTGTTTCTTCACTACCACAGTCCTGATGAACACTAACTTGCTTTTGTTTAACTTATTTATAATATGAGGACACTTCTTTTTCTCTTGGGTTTGCTCTTTTTTTAGTGAAATTAGTTTTTCTGTTAACAGCCACAGATGTTTTCAACTGCTGCCCATGATTTTTAGTTTATGAACATAAGAATGGCCATACTGGGTCAGACCAAAGTCCATCTAGCCCAGTATCCTGTCTGTCGACAGTGGCCAATGCCAGGTGCCCCAGGGGGAATGAACCTAACAGGTAATGATCAAGTGATCTCTCTCCTGCCATCCATCTCCACCCTCTGACAAACAGAGGCTAGGGACACCATTCCTTACCCATCCTGGCTAATAGCCATTAATGGACTTAACCTTCATGAATTTTTATTTAGTTCTCTTTTAAACCCCGTTATAGTCCTAGCCTTCACAACCTCCTCAGGCAAGGATTTCCATAGGTTGACTGTGTGCTGAGTGAAGAAGAACTTCCTTTTATTTGATTTAAACCTGCTGCGCATTAATTTCATTTGGTGGCCCCTAGTTCTAATATTATTCTTTGAGCCACAATATTTGCTTACTCAATGGTCTTTTTGTATTGTTTAGGGGGACATTTTCAAAGGCACAAAGGACTAGAATGTCTAGAAATACAGTTATTTGTACTTCCTAAAACCCTTGAGCTGTAACAGTTTTAACGACTTTTGTTGAATTCGCAGCTGTTATATAAAATTAAAACTAACTAGTATTTTATAGCATTCAAACTGTGCTGCAACTTTTACAGATGAGAGAGAAAGACCTAGCCCTGCACTGAAGAGTGTATTAGAATCTAAATGTTAGACACAGAACAATAGCGACGGCAGCAAATACTAAAGCAGAGCTGAGGAACGAAAGGCAAAGATTACAGCAATATGGTTATTTAAGTCCTTCGTTTAGTCTTGTGCACTTCAGAGCAATTCAAATAATTGTTTTTAAAAAGCAGTAATTTAAGAGAAAGTTATTGTCACAGTTCCCATTGTGAGTGCACCTCTCATCAGGTCTCAAACCGTCACCTCCTTTGTGATGGAATCATGCGATTCTCCCACTCTCAGACCAAGCCTTGGGCTGCAGTCCATGGGCACTAATCATGATTATCTCAGCAGGCCTGATTTATATTCAGCACCTGCAGTTCTTTTCCTTCTGTGAGCTGTAATCAGTGACACCTAGTGACCAGTCTTTCCAAAAGCAAGGTATTTTTTTGAATAAAAACATTTCAGAGAGGAGGTGCCTTAAAAGCCTATAGCTATGCATGTCTAGCTTACCAGATGTCTTATTATGTTCCACATGAGGAGCCTGGAAGGTCTACGCTTCCTACAGGCACCCGAAGACCTCTAGGACAGGGGTGGGCAAACTTTTTGGCCTGAGGGTTCTATACCCATCTGGGTATAGAAATTGTATGGTGGGCCCTGAATGCTCACGAAATTGGGGTTGGGGTATGGGAGCCGGTGAGGGTTCTGGCTGGGGGTGTGGGCTCCTGGGTAGTGGGGCCAGAAATGAGGAGTTCAGGGTGCAGAAAGCGGCGCCAGGCTGAGGCTGGGGCAGGAGGTAGGGTGCGGGGCTGGGGGGGAGGGCTCCGGCCAGGGGTGCCAGGTCTGGGGTGGGTCTGGGGATGAGGTGTTTGGGGTGGGAGAGGGATCAGGGCTAGGGCAGGAGGTTGGGTGTGGGGAGAGGCTCGGGGGTGCCGGTTCCAGGCGCTTACCTCATGCGGCTCCTGGAAGCCGTGGCATGTTCCCCACTCCTGCTCCCAGGCGGCTCTGCTGCACACTGCAGTCCGACTCTGAAGGCACTGCCCTTGCAGCTCCCATTGGCCGTGGTTCGAGGGCCGGATTAAAATGGCTGATGGGCTGGATCTGGCCCTTGGGCTGTAGTTTGCCCACCCTGCTCTGGGATCTGGGTGACAGTCTCTTCCCCTAACTCAGAAACCAGTTCATTCTATCTCATTCAGGAGATGCTCAGTTTTTTTTATCACCTCTCTTCTCAGAGAACAAGTCCCTTTAACAGTTTACAACCCTTTCATCTGTTAACTCCCAGCACTTACAAAACAAAGCTTGTAACTTGTAATAGGATAGAGGAGCCTTGAAGCGAGGAGCTTTCCCCATTGACTTTCAAGTGTGCACTGGAATGTTCCTATCTACGAATCATTGTGTTCCTTTCCTGCTTGTTTATCCACCAGCCCCCTATTAAGCTACATCAATACAGTCATCTGGAGCAAGGCAACAACCTTCACGTGCTGCTTATGTTAAGTGCTGGTGTTTTTTTGTGCTCTGTGTTTTGTACAAATCCACCAACATACCAGTGTCATCAACTGGCCCCTGGACATAATTTTACTGACCTCCCAGTGAACGTAGCAATGATTATACTTCCTCAAACCTCCCTTTCAGGACCAAAAAAGAATAGTTGGGCCAATCCTCCGAATATACCAACTTAATGTAGAAGGGATGTCCAGGGAAAAAGTGGATTACCTCTCGAGGACCCTCAAAAACCATCACATTGATATTGTGGCCCTCCAAGAAACACGTGTGAACGAAGAAGATAAAGCTGCCAGACATAAAATCTATGGCTGTATCAAAATCTCTATGGCTATATCAACCATCCAAAACATGGGTTAGCAGTGTACATACGAAATGGATTAGAGGATCTGAAAGTTTTGAAAGAATCATCGGCCATTGGAAGAGAGATCAATGTAGTTAGAATTAGGGACATTATTATAGTAAATATATACAAGCCACCAGCATCACGGGGCCTGATCCCATCTTACCTTACCTTCCTCATCTGGCCATCTACATAGGTGACTTTAACAGCCATCACGAAGACTGGGGATACTACTCAAATGACACAGCTGGGAAGCAGATCACAGAATGAGCCTCACTTGAAGACCTCCTCCTGTTCTATGATCCAAAGCAATTGGATTTTTTCAGTCTGTGAGGTGGACAACCCTGACCAGTGTTTTGTGACCCGTAATAGTGCAGGTGTCCCACTGGCCATAACAAGAACCATCCTGAGTCACTTTCTGCATAGCCAACATCACCCAATCATCCTCCAGATTGGCCTGGAAGTGCCTCTTCTGCAGTCTGTGCCAAAGCCGCATTGGAATTTCTGCAAGGCTGACTGGACTGCCTACACTTCAAAAACAGAATCTCAGATCCCGGAGCTAAAACCAATGCCTAGAAACTTCAGTCGTTTTACAAACATCCTAAAATCAACCGCTAAGAAATACATACCGCATGGTCACCACAAGGCTTTTACCCCCTGCTGGACAAAAGAATCCGAGTCTCTCCTGAGGGAATACGAAAAGAGGAGCAACCCAAATAACGCCACTGCACTGCTTGAGTCCTTGAATTTGGCATACCTGGAAAGGTGGAAAGAGACCGTTGAAAGCCCTGATTTTGAGCCATAAGGTATGGGCTCTTTTGCTACAACCTAGAGGATTCTAGCCAGTAACGCAAAACTCAGCAAAAGTGACAGCAAATGCTGTTGTATCTCCTTTCTAACAGCAAGATGCCGGCAAACAAGATTACATGCCAGACGGTCCAACGGGAACTCAGCAGAAACCTTCAACAATGCCCGAAGGAATCCATACTCTCCTCTCCATATTCTGTTGAGGAGATCAATGTTGTGCTCTTGGAAACAAAAAGCTAGAAAGCTGCAGGGGTTGATGGCATTCCTCCAGAGTTTCTCAAGAATCTGGGGATACGGACGGGAATGGCTGGCGGCACTTTTTACTGCCTGCATAGAACCAGAGAAGTGCCAACAAGCTGGCGACAGGCAACAGTGGTTGCCCTACTGAAGCCTGTGAAACCCCCGAAGAACTCAGCTCCATCTCTCTCCTCTCAACCACCAGCAAGCTCATGGAACTGGTGCTGCTCCACTGTCTGTCTGATATCATCGAAGACATCGTCCCAGTGGAGCAGGTATGATTTTACCTGAAGAGGAACTGCTGTGACCAACTAGCTTCACTTACCAGCCACACTGAGGCAGGATTCCAACATAAGTTGAAGACAGGAATCGCCCTTCTTGATCTGTCCTCAGCGTACAACACTGTCTGGAGACAGGGCCTCCTTCTCAAGGTCTCCCACATCATTCGCTGCCGGCAAACGATCCGCCTCTTGGCAGCAATGACTGGGGACTGGCACTTTAAGGTATACCTTAATGGCCAGATCAGTACACCAAGAACTCTTAACCTGGGCATCCCTCAGGGTTCTCTCCTGGCCCCAATACTTTTTAATCTGTACACCATGGATACATCAGCGGCGGAGTCAAGGAAATTCATGTATGCAGAAGATATTGCGCTAGCTGTTCAGCATATAAGCCTTCATACCATCAGCTGCACCCTAACCTGAGATCTTAGCACAATGGCTGATTATTTCCAATACTGGAAATTTAGGCCTAATACAAAAAACCCCATGGTGACTGCTTTCCATCTGAACAATAAAATGGTTAATACCAAACTTGAGGTGCAGTTGTGTGTTGAGAGCGTCAGCCACGAAGCTAATCCAAAGTATCTTGGTGTTACACTGGACTGGAGTTTGACCTTTTGACAACACCTCAAGAACATCCCCAATAAGGTCAGATCTCATGTGGCACTTATCAGAAAATTGGCTGGAACATCATGGGGCTCCAGTCCATGGAACCTATGAACTACAACAATTGCCTTGATATATTCTGCAGCCGAATATTGTGCATCAGTATGGTCTTATAGACACTAAACTCCTTGACACTCAACGCAATAATGCTATGCACATAGTGTCAGGGACACTCAAATCTACTCCAGTTGACTGGCTCCCAGTCCTATCACACATCCAGCTTCCACAGATTAGAAGAGCTGATCAGACATCTCGCTCTCTTAATCGTGTCAATGTGAATACGAGGATCCCACTGCACCATGACCTGCAGAATCTTCCAAAGACAAGATTAAAATCCCGCAACCCTCTATGGAACAGTATTAAGATCCTTACTCCCAACTTTGATGCTGAGGCTCAATGGAGAGTCACATGGAATACTTCAATTACTCTAAACAAACAGCTCATCATTGATGCTGTTGAGGAACCACCAGGTTTTGATTTATCTTGGAAAAACTGGTGCAGATTGAATCTCATCAGGACATATCATGGGAGATGTGGACAAACCCTCTTTAAATGGAAAATGACCCAAACACTTGAACGTGACTGTGGTCTCCAGGCACAAACTACAGAAAACATCATATCTGAATGTTACCTTTGTTTTTTTGCCAGGAACCTGAAGGACATTCATCAGCTCACTGCTGCGGCAATGTGCTGGCTATCAAATTTAGTTATAAATTTGTAGTTGTTGGTACCTACCCGAGCCACATGAAAGAGGAATACAGTCATCCAGAAAAGTCTAACTTACTAACCAGAGCACATACAGTATTCATAAAACAATTATAGATCAGTATTCTTATACTACATAAGAGCTCCATTGCCATAAAATGAGTATTGGTGGTATTTCTTGTGGGTTAATAATAATAATTCCAAAAGTGGCACAAAAGGGCCAGAGCATGCATCAGGATCTGGCTCTGAAGTCTCTAAGGAAGCGACTATAGAGCATCTTGAGAAAAATGAGTGCATTAAATCTCCAGAACAAAAGAATTTTTAAGGAACTAAAATGTGAAATGAAATAACTGATAGTAGTGATGAGGCAGCGCAGTATGGGCCCATCCTATATGATGCCTCAGATATGGCGTGCTGTATAGATGTGACAAATACTTGAGTTAGATTCAGTCTATACATGATCATTGGGCCTGTTGCAGGGGGTTAATGTTTGTGAGACTAAAAGGTACAAATACTTAAAATAGATACCATGTCACCAGTCTCTCTCAACCTTAGCTCCCTCTTCTACCTGAGCAGTTCCAGAGAAACTCTCTCCTGTTAGAAGCAGTCTATCACTTTCACGGAATTTGGAATCACTGAATACCAAAGGTGAAGTATTTGGCATCCTTTGGATACAAAAAAGTGGATACCTTTTATGCTGAGTCTGTTGTACAAACACTCCTCCAAATACCACTTTCAATGCATTAATTATTATATAATCACCAGGCAACTATCATTGCAGCAAGTTATAGAATAGTTATATACTGCTAAATTTTGAGATATTTTATATATAAATAGGGTCCTACCAAAATCACAGACATCAAAAACATATCACAGACCGTGACATCTGGTTTCCCCCTGTGAAATCTGGTCTTGCGTGCTTTTCCCCTAAACTATACAGATTTCACAGGGAAGACCAACATTTCTCAAATTGGGGGTCCTGATCCAAAAAGGAGTTGCAGGGGGGGTCACAATATTGCCACCCTTACTTCTTCACTGCCTTCAGAGCTGGGCGGCCAGAAAGCAGTGGCTGTTGGCTGGATGCCCAGCTCTGAAGGCAGTGCCCCACCAGCAGCAGCACAGAAGTAAGGGGTGGCAATATTATACCATGCTACCCTTACTTCTGCACTGCTGCTGACAGTGGCTCTGCCTTCAGAGCTGGGCTCCCATCCAGCAGCCACTGTTCTTCAGCTGCCCAGCTCTGAAGGCAGTGCCGCCACCAGTGGCAGTGCCGAAGTAAGGATAGCAGTACTGCAATCTCCCCTACAATAACCTTGTGATCCCCCCAAAAAACTCCTTTTTGGGTCAGGCTCCCTACAATTACAACACTATGAAATTTCAGATTTAAATAACTGAAATCATGAAATTTATGATTTCATGTATAACTGTGAAATTGACCAAAATGGACCATGAATTTGGTAGGGCCTTATATGAAAGAAGAATCCCTGTGTGTGCACACACAGATCTAGATAAACTGAGAATATAGAACTATGCACTGCAGTAGATGAAATGGGGGGAAGCAAATCTGTTTTCTAGATGTTCTGTTCCGAAGCTTGACAAAGCCACACCTATCTCTCATTCACATATCAGCTTTTTTGTGCTTTATTTTGTGCTTAGTGTCAAATTTGCTGACTTAAAAAACCCAATAACCCTGCAAAGCTGATTTATTCCATACACAGTGTCACACTGTCTGAAGTGGCTCACAACTGTGAGTGCCAAACTCAGGTCAGACTGTCAGAAAACAGGGCAGCACCCCAAACTGGTGGTATGTTCTATAATTAGATTTCTCCAAGTAACAAATGTGAACTCCTGGATTACTATCTTAGTCTTGCCATGGAGTCACAGACAGTCCTCTGAGACTCCCTAGTCTATCTTGCCATCCAGACAAACAGAACTTAGTGATAATGGTCACATTAACCAAAAATCACACCCCCTCAGGTTGCTCCCAGTCCCAAAGGACCAGTCACCCCAGATGAATTGATACTCTGAATCATACACCAAAGACAACGCTGGTAGCCAATTCTTTAGTAAACTAATTGTTTAACTTAGAAAAAAAGAATGAGTTTTTGAGGTTGAAGCAGGTAAAATATAATAACAAGTGAGCCCAATTTGTAAGTCGAAATGGTGGCAGTGATGTAATAAATTGCTAATTTCCAAAGTCTTTTCAGGCGTACCCAGCTGATATCTGGGAATCTCAGCTTTGCATCTGGCACACTTCCCTATAAGAGTCCAAACAGTCAGAGATAAATGATCTTTCCATGAATCCAATTTATATCTTCTCACAAAAAACTTGCTAAAAGAAAAGCAGTACTTGTGGCACCTTAGAGACTAACAAATTTATTAGAGCATAAGCTTTCGTGAGCTACAGCTCACTTCATCGGATGCATTTGGTGGAAAAAACAGAGGAGAGATTTATATACACACACAGAGAACATGAAACAATGGGTTTATCATACACACTGTAAGGAGAGTGATCACTTAAGATAAGCCATCACCAGCAGCGGGGGGGGGGGAAGGAGGAAAACCTTTCATGGTGACAAGCAAGGTAGGCTGATGAGTCATTACACAAAGTAAAACTATTTCCCCATGTTATTTCTCCCCCCCACCCCACCCCCCACTGGTCCTCTGATATTCTTGCATATTCTAGGATATATTTTATTAGGCCCTGGTGACTTGAAGACATCTAACTTGTCTAAGTAGTTTTTAACTTGTTCTTTCCCTATTTTAGCCTCTGATCCTACATCATTTTCACAGGCATTCATTAAGTTGGATGTCCAATTGTTATTGAACTTTTTGGTGAAAACTGAATCTAAAAGGTCATTTAGCTCTTCTGCCATTTCCACATTTTCTGCTATTGTTTTTCCATCCTGATTGAGTAATGGGCCTATCCTGTCCTTAGTTTCTTCTTTCTCCTAATGAATTTTATAATCTTTTCTTGTTACCCTTTATGTCTCTAGCTAGTTTAACCTCGTTTTGTACCGTGGCCTTTCTAATTTTGTCCCTACATATGTGTGCTGTTTCTTTATGTTCATCTTTTATAATTTGACCTAGTTTCCACTTTTTGTTGGAGTCTTTTCTGAGTTTCAGATCATTGAAGATCCTCTGGTTAAGCCAGAGTCACCTCTTGCCATACTTCCTATATTTCCTGCACAGTGGGATAGTTTGCTTTTGTGCCCTTAATAAAGTCTCTTTGACAAACTTCCAACTCTCTTGAACAGTTTTTCCCCTTAGACTTGCTTTCCGTGGGAATCTTACTTACCAACTCCCTAAGTCTTCTAAAGTCTACCTTCTTGAAATCCATTTTTTTATTGTGTTGTTTCCCCTCTTACCATTCCTTAGAATCAGTCCTTTCATGATTGCTTTCACCCCAGCTGCCTTTCACTTTCAAATTCTCAACCAGTTCCTCCCTATTTGTCAAAATCGAATCTTTGTTCTGTGTTTGTACAGTGCCCAACACAATGGAGTCCTGGTCCATGACTAGGACTCCTAGGCACTACAATAATACAAATTAATAAAAATCACTGTAGTGTTAACAGGAGTAAGAAGGAGTAAAATTTATTTTGTCACTAAAACCATTATAACTGTGAATATAGACTCATAGACATTAAGGTCAGAAGAGACCATTATGATCATCTAGTCTGACCTCCTGCACAATGCAGGTCACAAAATCTTGCCCACCCACTCCTGCAATAAACCTCTCACTTATGTCTGAGCTATTGAAGTCCTCAAATCATGGTTTAAAGACTTCAAGGTGCAGAGAATCCTCTAGCAAGTGACCCGCATAGGAACTGATCAGCTGTCTCATTTTTTAAAGAAAAATTCTATATTAAGTTAACATGCTGAATCATCCTGTATCTTTTTGTCATTATTTGTATGAAAAACTTTTGAAATTAGTGCAAAAAAGATTATAAACTTTCTAAAAAAAATATGGCCAAAATCTCATTTTAAGGAAGTAGAAATTAATTGCAATTCAAACTTAAAATTAAAAGTGCTCTCCCTCCTAGTCTTTGTACTTTATATTACAAAATGAAATTATATAGAATGGACAGATGGAAAGTTATACTTCATGACAGTTTCTCAGTTTAGCTGCAAAATAAATTGTATCTAAAAGGAAACACTTTCAGCTGTACATGTCTTTTCATTTCTATATTATTTTCAAATTTGAGGGTAATTTTAATTATGCACACAAACTCCACCTCTCCTATCAGGCTTCTGTGATAACTGATAATTATAGACTGCTCCTTAAGTGCAGTCATTTTCACTCATTAGTAAAGCCAAATGAGGGTGAAATTTTATGATCCTGTTCAGTGGTAGTACAACAGCTGTTACCTCCAGCGCAGATGTTTTGTGCTTGGTTGATCCAACCAGAATGTCTCTAAAGTCACTTTATTGGTTTCCTTCTAGTGAACATACTTTTTTTTCACAGTGCAATTTTCAACTGATCTTTAAGTTCTTCTTTTGAAAGAGTTCATATTGAAGTTACACACAAGATTTGTAAGATCTTATCAAGATGGAGGTTGAACATCACAAATGGACAGCACGTCAACCACATTAACACTGGAACTGAAAAGCTCTTCAAGATCTGCAATTTGTTCATTATACTGGAGTTCCATGAAAATAATAACACATCTTATCCAATTCTTTGAGTGCTGACAGAAATCAAACTTTTGATTCTTTTTCTCACATTAATTTAATTTTCCTCTGCTCTTTAATTCCATATCACAAAATTAATTCTCAAAGAATTAATGTGTATAAAATATGTTCTGATTCTTTGTGCACATAAATGAAGATTTGACAAGGATCGAAAGGTATCTAAGCATGTGATTAATAAATGTGATATGGTGCAAACTTACAAAGTGTTCACAGTAGTTGAAACTGAGGCCCGCATCCTGGATGTTGATTCATATATATGGGTGCTTGCATGTGTAACGCTAACAGACACCAGCCATTGGGATTAAACCTGGGACCTTTGGAGCTTAGTATATGAACCTCTACGGCATGACCTAAAAGCCAACTTCCTGCTGGCTAAGGCTGTAGAGGAGACTCATTTTTATCTCTCTCTCTCTAAGTTGTCTCGGTGCCACTAGATGGGACAGAACACCCACCCAGAAGGTATGTGGGTTACACATGCAGAATAGGGGCCAGGTGAGGAAAAAACCCATGGTAGTATACTTCCAAGCTCTGCACACAAAATAAATTTGACCCACATGAGTCACCACTCACTAGAGATTATGCAGGAGTTCAAAATATGATTGTGCATGCACTTTGGGCTTCTGGAACTTGATTCTCCTCAGCATAGTTCTGGCAAAGGAAATAGCTTAGTTTCATCTGTTTCAGAGTAGCAGCCGTGTTAGTCTGTATTCGCAAAAAGAAAAGGAGTACTTGTGGCACCTTAGAGACTAACAAATTTATTAGAGCATAAGCTTTCGTGAGCTACAGCTCACTTCATCTGTGTTATAGATGTTCCTTTCAGTTAGTTCACCACCCCATGATAATTTCAAAGTAGTAAAACAAATACAGCAAATATATCATTTTGCTAATCAGGATATATACATGAATCATTTTTGTTCTGTAGACGTGATCAAAGCAAAAAGACACCCCCCAAAAACGAGTTCAGTAACTAAAATGGAATGGAATTTTACTAATATCATTAATTAAATCATTAATTGACTCCTATGCAAAAGGACAGTTCAATCCACATGGCTGATTAATATTTTTATTTAAATAGCTGATCATTTTTCATGTAATGTGGATACAGAACACTATGTGAGAAAATAGATGGTATCCTGTGTTGACTCACTGTTTCTTCCTGCCTCTTTTTTTTCTCTGCAAACATATCTTTCTGAAGGGTTGGGTTAAAAACAGGAAGGGTTTTTTTAATTATCACTACGCTGACATTAAATTAGTTACATAAACACATAAAAAGATACTAAAATGCTATTGATAAATTATGTTGTTGTCACTAAATACAACAAAGAGCAGCACATAGCAATTTATCAATGAGGTTGAATTTGTCCAACATTACACAAACTCATGTAACTTCAAGAAGTATTTGCACAGCAGGCTGCAACCTAATGTATTTTCATGATCATACTCAAAGGGCTGGTCTACACTACAGTTTGGTTGACATAAGGCAAGCCTCTGAGCGCGACCTCCCTTATACATTAAAAACACTTTTTAATATATTTAACACCATTATAAATGCTGGAGGTCACCATCCTTTTTATAACGGCCCTAATGCAGCTGAAGACTTATCAGTCTTTTCTCAAGTCTAAACATACCCAAGTTTTTTAAGCCCTTCTTCATAAATCAGTTTTTTAAGCTTTTTATCATTTTTGTTGCCCTTCTGTGGACTCTCTCCAGTTTGCCGACATCTTTCTTAAAATATGGCACCCAAACATAGGCACAGTACTCCAGCTGAGGCATCATCAGCACTGCGGAGAATGGGACAGTTACTTCCCGTGTCTCAATGAGGGTCCAAACTTCCTAAGGGGAGAATGGGGATCTGAACCCCAAAGAATAAGCAATTGAATCAATTTATTATATACAATGTTATTGTGTATAAATATGTCAAGTAAAATCTTTTATGAAAGTATGTAATGTTCTGAACTTGATGGTCATTAGGAGATGCATATACAGATTATGGTTTTGAATTTATGCACGTATAGCTGTGTAGAACATTATAATTGTTACAAGGGTGCAACTACATCACCTCCCAGCAATCAGATAGGGAGGGGCACCTCCCAGGAGAGTTATTTGCACAAAATTAACTCCAAGCACCCAGCACAGTAAGACCTATAGAAAGGCAATTGTGATCATTAAAGTCAATGGAAGGACACTGTAACTGAAAAGAAAACCCAAGTCTTGGAAATCTAAGGAAGGATTAACTCTAACCATGAAAGAAAAGAAAAGAAAAGAAAAGAAAAGAAAAGAAAAGAAAAGAAAAGAAAAGAAAAGAAAGCTCTTTTAATAGGGAAGGATTTTGAAGCTAAGGCTATCCAAAAATGGAAGGCATGCATCTAAGCAGAGTGCTGTCCATGAAATACTGGATTCCCTCTGTAACAGTACCTGGGATGGCTCACAGCTAAGAGTGCCAGACTCATCTCAGATTGTCAGAAATCCGGGCAGACATCCCAGACTGGTGGTATATTTTATTAGATTTCACCAAGCCAGGGACAGAAGTGTTCTTCTGGATCACAATATTGGTTTTACCATGGAACCACAGACAGTCGCTTTATGCTCTCTTAACTTCTCTTTACCACCTACACAAACTGGAATTTATGATGAAAGGTTATTAAAACCAAAATTAGGTTACTTCCAACCTCAAAGGGCCAGTCAATTACCCCAGGTCAAAATATACTCCAGGTCTCACCAAAGACAACACTGTAGCCAATCCCATAGTAAACTAAAACTAAAGATTTATTAATTAGGAAAAAGTAATGAGAGTTTTAGCAAGGATAAAGCAGAGAAAATGCATTACAGGTGAATTAGCATTTGTAGGTTCAAAATAAAAGCAGAGATGTAACAAGACTCAGAGTCTTTTCATAACTTTTCTCAGGGCTTCCCAAAAATGGCTTTTTGGGACCTCTATCTTTTTTAGGTGATAAATCTGAGGAACTGTCCCAGATTGAGGTGTCATTAGAGGACGTTTTGGAACAAATTGATAAACTACAGTAATAAGTCACCAGGACTGGATGGTATTCACCCAAGAGTTCTGAAGGAACTCAAATGTGAAATTACAGGATAACTAACAGTAGTCTGTAACCTATCATTTAAATCAACTTCTATACCAAATTACTGGAGGATAGCTAATGTGATGCCAATTTTTAAAAAGGGAACCAGAAGTGACTCCAGGAATTACAGGCCAGTAAGGCTGACTTGCGTACTGGACAAACTGGTTGAAAATATAGTAAAGAACAGAATTGTCAGACACATAGATGAACTTAATTCGTTGGGGAAGAGTCAACATGTTTTTTGTAAAGGGAAATCATGCCTCACCAATCTACTTGAATTCTTTGAGAGGGTTAGCAAGCATGTGGACAAGGGGGACCCAGTAGGTATAATGTATTTAGATTTTCAAAAAGCCTTTGACAAGGTCCCTCACCAAAGGCTCTTAAGCAAAGCAAACAGTCGTGGCATAAGAGGGAAGGTCCTCTCATGGATTGGTAACTGGTTAAAAGATAGGAAACAAAGGATAGGAATAAATGGTCAGTTTTCAGAATGGAAAGTGATAAATAGTGGTGTCCCCCAGGGTCTGTACTGGGCCCAGTCCTATTCAACATATTCATAAATGATCTGGAAAAGGGGGTAAACAGTGAGGTGGCAAAATTTGCAGATGATACAAAACTACTCAAGGTAATTAAGTCCCAGACAGACTGCAAAGAGCTATAAAAGGATCTCTCAAAACTAGGTAACTGGGCAACAAAATGGCAGATGAAATTCAATGTTGATAAATGCAAAGTAATGCACATTGGAAAACAGAATCCCAACTATACACATAAAATGATGGGGTCTAAATCAGCTGTTACCATTCAAGAAAGAGATCTTGGAATCATTGTGGATAGTTCTCTGAAAACATCCACTCAATGTGCAGCAGCAATTAAAAAAGCGGACAGAATGTTGGGAATCATTAAGGGATAGAAACAAGATAGAAAAATATCATATGACCTCTATATAAATCCATGGTATGCCCATATCTTGAATACTACATGAAGATGTGGTTGTCACATCACAAAAAAGATGTATTAGAATTGGAAAAGCTTCAGAAAAGGGCAACAAAAAGGATTAGGGGTATGGAGTGTCTGCCATATGAGGAGAGATTAATAAGACCGTGAATTCTTAGCTTGGAAAAAAGACAACTAAGAGGGGATATGATAGAGGTCTACAAAATCATGACTGATGTGGAGAAAGTAAATAAGGAAGTGTTATTTACTCCTCATAACACAAGAACTAAAGGACACCAAATGAAATTAACAGGCAACAGGTTTAAAAATAAACAAAAAGTATTTTTTCACACAACGAACAGTCAACCTGTGGAACTCTTTGCCAAAGGATGTGGTGAAGGTCAAGACTATAAGAGGGATCAAAAAAGAACTAGATATCGTCCATGAATGTAGGTCCATCAATGACTATTAGCCAAGATGGGCAGGGATGGTGTCCCTAGCCTCTGTTTGCCAGAAGCTGGGAATGGGCAACAGGGGATGGATCACTTGATGATTCCCTGTTCTGTTAATTCCCTCTGGGGCACCTGGCACTGGTCACTGTCAGAAGACAGGATACAGCACTAGATGGACCTTTGGTCTGACCCAGTAAGGCTGTTCTTATGTTCTATTTGACACCTGAAGCCTCCCTGTCAGCGTTCAACTGGATCAGAGGTAAGGATCGGTCCCAAGGCTACTACTTTATAGTTGGTTTCAGAGTAGCAGCCGTGTTAGTCTGTATCTGCAAAGAGAAAAGGAGTACTTGTGGCACCTTAGAGACTAACAAATTTATTTGAGCATAAGCTTTCATGAGCTACAGCTCATATGCATCTGATGAAGTGAGCTGTAGCTCACGAAAGCTTCTGCTCAACTAAATTTGTTTGTCTCTAAGGTGCCACAAGTACTCCTTTTCTTTATAGTTGAAACAGGCTAGCAAGCTGACAGGCATCTTCTCAGCATGGGCTTTGATGAATAGCAAATGCAGACAGTTTGTGATTCTCATTGTTTAATATTCAATAGGCCATTCAAAGATAATGCATTTAGTAATGGCCATTCAAACTACTAAAAGTAAAATGTTCTATAGGTAAATCAACAAGTTTCAGACAGATGAAGACAATAACATTAGCATTTCAATAGTTTTCATGCATTAATTAAATCATCTAAATGCTAATACATCCTTTGATTTAAGGTTAATTAAGCACAGTATACAGACACAAAAAAGGACATTGCAACAAAAGGTTAACTTAATCACATTAGTACACATCAGACAGGATACATATACAATGTAAAAAGAAAAGGAGTACTTGTGGCATCTTAGAGACTAACAAAATTTGTTAGTCTCTAAGGTGACACAAGTACTCCTTTTCTTTTTGCGAATACAGACTAACACGGCTGCTACTCTGAAACCTGTCAATATACAAAGTAAATAGCATTCAGCAGGTTACAGACAAATGTAGGGAATAACGTTAACATTGAACAGATAAGTAATTAGGACACTTAACACTGCTTTGAGGTCATAACCTGAGCTCAGGTTTCAGAGTAGCAGCCGTGTTAGTCTGTATTCGCAAAAAGAAAAGGAGTACTTGTGGCACCTTAGAGACTAACAAATTTATTTGAGCGTAAGCTTTCGTGAGCTAC
Source organism: Dermochelys coriacea (assembly GCF_009764565.3). Classification (NCBI taxonomy): domain Eukaryota; kingdom Metazoa; phylum Chordata; order Testudines; family Dermochelyidae; genus Dermochelys; species Dermochelys coriacea. Next base: position 106,638,553 of record NC_050068.2, read on the forward strand.
AGCTCATTTCATCGGATGCACCTGAGCTCAGTTAGCTGCTAGCACCACACCCCCTATGAAAAACAGCAGGCTTGGAAACTGTTAAAAGGCAATAGATAACTTGTTATATTTTGCTAATATAGGGTGCATCTTTATTATTATTTTCTGTGAACCTTGTATGTGTTTGCTTTTCCTTATTATTTCATCTTTAAAAGCATGATTTTTCTATTAAATAAACTTTTGTTTATTTTTATCCTAAGCAGGTTTCTCTTCTACAATCTGGCTGGGCAGTGCCAAGGGGATGGACAACTGGGAGCAGGTTTCACGCCATAGGGGGTGACAAAGCAGAAGAGAAAAATCAGAGTGTTTGGCAGTTAAGAATTTGGGGGATTGATTTGGGGAGACTCAGGACCAGAAGGGCTGTTGGAATCACTCTGCAAAGAGTAACTAGGCAGGTGGAAGCATCTTAGACTTTTGTGCTTGAAAGCTTGCTAAGAGAGGTCTAAACTATAGTAGCATAGCATTAGGGTACCCAAAATTACAAGGCTAGCAGCGACTGAATGTCGTACTGGTCTGGGTGACCCTCAAACATCATAACACTCCTGTTAAAACACCCAGAATTTGCTCTTGTGCCATACTTGAGCCTAAGCAGCATCAAAATCCTCTACCAGGTCTCCCTCTGAAAGTACCACTTTCAAATGAATAATAAACCATTCCTAGGGGCCTGATGGCCCTCATATATTTTTAGTTCAGAAGGTGGAGAAAGCTACTAGAGAAGAAGCTGTTCTAGATTTCATTTTGACAAATAAGGAGAAACTGGTTGAGAATTTGAAAGTGGAAGGCAGTTTGGGTGAAAATAAATTACAATTAGGATTAAACTGATTTTATTGCACTTTGTATTTCATCGTACCAATGAGTATGAAATGAATATAGAGATAAACCCTTAATAGGGTCAAGAAAGCAACAAACAGTGATTCAATGGAATACCATATACATTATGATGTTTCCAGTAGCAACTCCATGGAAGATGTGCCAGCAGATTGTTCCAAGTTTTATTTTTGACTTTCAAAACCGCACTCCTCCCTTTTTCATTTGTAGTATATCATACGTGGTATTAAGGCAAAAGATTTTTCTTGGAAGATAGGTTAAAAATTGTTTACATCTTATGTATATCTATTTTCTGCTAGTATACAATTTTTCCATTTTAATAAATCCATTGTCTTTTAGTATTTTTAGTGCACAAAAACAATGGATTCATGTATTCTACAGTTTAATGATTCACCTGATAAAGTACATTATAACAAACATAGGTGTTTATGTTTATTTTAAAAAAACTAAATGGACTAAAGAATAATTTGTGAAGTTAGCCCTTCAAGTTTATACTAATAAAAAGGAAGCAAAAATGAGAAGCTTACTTTCTTTCCATTTGGCCTTTGATATAATGTTCCTGTTAGGATATAGATATTCAGGCCTGTCTGTAAAGGCCTATACTCTAAGAATTTAGGTGTATTCTTATCACTTGGCTAGTTATAGAGGTATAAAAGAGAGAATCAAAATCACTGTCTGCCGGTGTAAGGGCCTTCTCTTACTGTGACAATCTGAGGCCTTGTTCTTAGGCTAAGGCCTCTGGCTAAGCAGCAGAGGCAGCCATAAGCTGGGAAGCGACCGGTCACATCCTCACATTCCAAACTAGTCACATTGAAATAGGGTGCTATTGGGCTGTTATGAATACAATCCTGTCCTGATAATGCCCATCGCCTCCAGAGAAAGGGAAGTGCCTAGAAAATGTAGAAGGAAATTTAGGATGCTGTCTGGCAAGAACTCACTTATCAATAGCTGGGATGTGAAATCCTCATTTCTGTTTCTTCTATCACTGTAGTCCCAATTTCCCCATTGTTTGTCTGTATAATCTCTGTCTGGTTCTGTGATTGTTCCTGTCTGCGGTATAATTAATTTTGCTGGGTGTAAACTAATTAAGATTGTGGGATATAATTGGTTACATAATCATGTTACAATATGTTAGGATTGGGTTGTAAAATTTCAGGAAAATGATTGGTTAAGGTATAGCTAAGCAGAACTCAAGTTTTACTATATAGTCTGCAGTCAATCAGGAAGTGGGTGTGTGTGTGTGTGGGGGGGTAAATGGGAACAGGGAATGGGGTGGGGAAATTGGAATCATGTTTGGCTAAGGGCAGGAATGGGAACAGGGACACAGGTGTAAGACTCTGTGGTGTCAGAGCTGGGAAGGGGTCACTAAGGAAGGAAACTGGAATCATGCTTGCTGGAAGTTCACCCCAATAATCATCAAATTGTTTGCACCTTTGGACTTCGGGTATTGTTGCTCTCTGTTCATGCGAGAAGGACCAGGGAAGTAAGTGGGTGAAGGAATAAGCCCCCTAACAGTCCCTAATTATTTATGTAACTGTTCTTGAAAAATCCATATGGTAAAATACTGTTATGTGGCACCTGATCATGCTTCCATCAAAGTTAATGGCTAAAGTCTTATTTACATTAATAGGGCAGGATCAGCCACTAAATGTTCACGCATTCCCCCTCCCCTAATTAGAGAAGTGTTTTCCCATTAAAACAACATTTCAGACTGGAATAAAAAATATAGATCTTTATTTTAATCATTCAATACAAAGTCTTGATTAAAACTAAAGTGTGTTTGGAAATAAAATGCTATATATTACTGAACACCTTAAAGTAACCCATATATCATCACCTATAGAAAGGTAAGCTGAAATCAGGGGAGAAATCCTGAATTCACTGAGGTCAATAGGCAATTTGCCATTGACCTCTATCGGGCCAGGATTTCACCCAAGTTTTTAAATATGTGCATATTTTCAATATACAAGTTACTTTGATATTTTATTCACCCTTCAACTAAATCTTTGGATCTGGGCCTACAATGTCTACTTACACAAGTAGTCTTACTGAAATTGAAGTGTTACTTAACATGAATAAGGGTTGTAAACTGGGTCCTTTAAGTACAAAAATAACTACAGTTGCAATACAATGAGGAAATGGCAAATTTCACAGCTTTGAGAGCATATACAAATATTTTTTAAAAACTATAGCTATGACTATACAGATACGATTGATGTTATGTTTAACACCTAACGGGAGTTCTACAGATCTGTTTTAAAAAATTGAAAAAATATCCTTAAAATACATGAAACTCACTTTCTCTAAATTTACACACAGCATAGATTCTGAAAGTTTTCAAACATATGTTGAATATCTACTTCAGAATGTTAAGATTTATATAGTACTATCATTATTTAATTATTAATGTAGAGCTGTATAAAAACATTTAACTTTGTTAATGCTTTGGTTTAAGAGGCTTTTACTAATTTCTTTATTCAATAGCATACTCTCTTTAAATATTAATTGATTTAAAAGTTCGATCTCACACCTCAGAAAGATCAAATGGTATAAAATAGCCAGTATTTAAATAAAGGCAAGTTTTGTCAGTCGTACAAGGTTATCTTCATAGCTATAAATAAAACAATCTCCTATGGGAGATCTTTGTAAAACACAAAACATTTAATTATTTCTCTTAGCACTGGACATTTCCTCCCACAGTGTAATGTAGTCTGAAGTCTTTCCCTCCTTCCCCAGCACAGGAGATGCTACCTTTCCTTTTCCAAAATATAAAAATTAGAGCTACTCTTTAACCATAGACTAGGTATACACCTGGAAACATGCAGAAGGATCTCACCAAATCTTAAATCCACCAAGTTCATCAGAATGCCTTTACTTCTAGTTAAAACCTGCTTTAAATTAGGTATGGATTTTCATTCTGTAACTTCCCCTCCTTTATTGAATCTGTTACCCACCGCTCAGATAGGATTTTAAATTTTTTCTCAAATGTTCTCCGAAGTGTTTTAATCTCTTTTACATGGGTATGATCGTCTCCCATAATTACATGGGACACACCCTCCTTTAGCTGCGAGACTATTTCTGCTCCATGAAAACGGAGCTCCAAAGCTCTACTTGATAGCATTGTTCCATGGGTCTTGGTAGTGGGGTCATTAACTACAGCATAAAGGTCCAGATAAATGGTATTTTGCCTGAACATACTGAGTGGAGAGCTATTCCACAGATAACGTTCTTCTAAGTCAGCAATCATGTCATGAGGCATCTGCTCATCATTTTTATTATTAATTCTTGAGAATACTTCCTTTAGTTGGGTCACCTCTGTATCTGCTGTGTAGCTGTCACCATAACGATCATACTCGCATGCAAAATGTTCTTTTGTGTCTGGAGACATGTGAATCATGAAGGCAGGCTGCCATGGTACAAATATTTTCATTTCAAAACACTGTAAAAGCCACTCTGCTCTCACAACATCATGCTTGTTGGAAGATATAATATTTTTTACTCTGACATTCTCAATTCCTGCAATAACACAGTAAGTGTCTGGTCCAGGGTTTTGTACTACATTACCACCACTTTCTGCAATTTTACTTTCCAGTTCAGATTTTGAATGGTTTTCTGTTCCAGTCATAACACAAAACTCAATATCTTCAAATATATTAGAAATCTTATTTACATTAGAAAGATCAGGGGCTTTAAAATGATCCATTATTCCAATTATTTTCTTAACCTTTGGTACAGTTTTCCGTTTCTTTTCTTGTGGTTCATCATCACCCATATCAAGGTGCTTAGATGCTAGCTTCCCTGATGCTTTACCTCTGAGCTGTTCTAAGAAATCCAAAGTCATACATTCATGCCACTCTTTGTCCTCTCTTATTTTCTCAATTCGAGGGAATCGCAAAGTGCAATCAGTTTTGTACATATCACTAGTAACAATCTCCGCTGCCTTAATCTGAACTAGGACTGAGTTACAAGGCTCGATGTAGACTTCAGGCTTCTCAGTTCCACACAAAATATTACAAGGAGGATCTCTTTTACGGTAAGGCTTCCAGTGTTTGGCCAATTTCAAACCAAGATCGTATAGCTCCTTCATAGTGTAACCAGAACCAACACGACAAATAGAATGAAAAACAGATGGTTTTTCACCAGGAGGGGAAGTCTCAGCAACAGCACACAAAAAATGAGACATCATGCCACCACGCAAACCTTTTCCCCAGTAACCACCAATAATTAATAGATCTAGTTCATCCATGAGCCCATTGACATACTCTGGTTTGATTTTTAACCAGCCTTCCCCACGTTTGTCTGGTTTGTAAATGGACATAGGATCTTTTATCATGATTCCTTCTTCTCTGTTATCTATTGCTTCATTTAGAGCATCAACTACTTCTTTCCTGGTGCTAGCCTGTGTTTTATGCACTATGTGTATTCTGCCTGTTATTGGTGTAAACAGCTCATTTAGAATCTCATATCTTTTGCTTAGTATCTCGTGACCCAACTTTTGATCATTAACCATTAATACCTCAAACACACAAAAGCATGTCTGCAGATCAGAATCATCCACCATTCTTTTTATGTCAAATTTGTTTCCCTTCTGCATGAAAGTTTCTGTATTGGGATTGTAAGCCATCATTTCACCATCAAGAATGCAGTTTTGTATATTATTTTTAAACACATTATGAATAAATGGAGTTAATGAACCTTCGAGGGGAGAAGCACCAAACTGCTGAGTATAATCAAACCCATTACGGGAGAAATACTTGTATACATCTCCATCTTTGTGCATCTGCATACGTTCACCATCTAGTTTAGTTTCTATGTAGAAACTCTGGTGATTCATTTGTTTCTCAATTTGCTGGACATTAGCAATAGCAGCTAGCATAGGTTTAAAGGCAGAAAACAACATGATGGAAACATCGCTGAGTGATACAGAAGGGTCATGCAGTTGTCTGCAAACTTTCTCCAGGTCAGTTGTGACATTGTGTAACTCAGTAGCATCTGGATGGAAAAGGGAAAATATGGTTTGCTGACTAACACCAAGTTTTAGATCCTTTATAATCATCCGGATCAGCCATTTTTGTTCAAGTGCTGAGCTCTGAGTTATTAACTGAAGAAGATTTTTCTTTACTAGGTCCTTCCTTTTGGCAGCATTATTACTAGCAACTGAATCCAGCAGCTCATTCACCTGTTGTATGGTCAGTCTGCCTTGTTTTGGGCACCTCGGTTTCAATACAAAATAGGCAATCATTGCAAAGTCTCCAGCATCTCCATGTGAGTCAGCAGGTGTTCTATAATTTAAAAGTTTTAGGGCATCTTTTCCTTCTTTGGGTAAATTGAGTAGTTCAATATAGAGCTTAGCAAGCATGGTTTCTTTAATTCCATAAGCCATTCTCTCTCTTTCCAATTGCGGAAGAATAAGTCGCATTGCTGGATAAAAAGAGTCTGTGACATCTTTCTCTTTTTTATGAAGAGCATCATGAAATTTCCTCCATGAATCTAAAAATTCCTTAAAATACTTGGTTTTCTCTGGCCGGGATTTACATTTCTGTATTCGTTCTAAAATTGAACACAGATCTGCAAAAGGAACTACTGATGCCACTGTTTGTTTAGGGGAAGATTGTGAAGTAGGTGTGGAAGACATCAGGACTCACTTTTTCACTATAAAAAAACAAAAACAAAAATATTTCAAGTGAAAGAAAACATACCACCAAATTGCCCTATTTCTCAAAAGAATTAGGTACGTTTTTAAAAATTACTTTTGCATAGAACAATCATTAGATATTGCTAGACTTAGTTTAACTACCATCATTATCATCACCACCCCACAACCCCAACTAAAATCAGGGCCCCCTTGTGCTAGACTCTGTGGGGAAAAAAAAAAAAATATACACACACACACACACACACACACAGTAAATCCCTGAAGAGAATACATTTTACGTTGACAAGACAGCTAAAAGATGGAAAAAGGAAATATTATCCTACTTTTACTGATGGGTATCAGGAGATTACAGGTAAAATGTTTGAAAGTGCCTAAGTGATTTAGGAACATAAATGCCTTTACCAAAAGTTACTAAGGCTTTGTCTATACCTAAAACATACGTCAACACAGCTACATCACTCAGGGCTATCAAAAAATCTGTTCGACATAGTTAGGATGACCTAACTCCCGCTGCAGAAGTGGCTAGGTTGACAGAAGAATTTTTCCATCAACCTACCTACCACCTCTCGAGGGGGAGAATTTCATACAGCAATAGAAAAACCTCTTCTGTCACTAAAGTGACTGTCAACACTACAGCGGCATAACTGCAGCATTTACAGCTGTGCTGCCATTGTACTTGTAGCATAGACATGTCCTGAGGCACTTAGGAACATAAGTCCCATTAACCAAGGACACACAAAAGTCTGTGGCACACCTCCAAATTGATCAAAGATCTCCTACCACCCAGCCTTAGCCCCAAACCATCCTCTCTTCTATCCAGACTCCTGTACTTGAGAGGAAATCTTGCATCATATAATAGGACTGTCTATCACATTTAATCATTTCTTATTTTCAATTAAACTGAGGTATCAGATGGTTCAAGGCACAGTAATGGATTACACAGTCTTACATCTCTGTGACAGATTTAAATATAGTGCAGGTCAGTCGTACATGATTAGATGGTTCTTAGGTAATTACTATTGACCAAGTTGAGGTGTGGCTAAAAGCCACAACCCAACAGAAAATGATGCCCCCTGCCAAGTTTGGCACCCAAGCTCCCTAATTCCATCACCTAAAACCCAACTTTGGAGAAGGAGACAAAGAAATCTGCATGTCCACTCCCTGCTCTGTATTTTTCAAATGCATTTTTCAAAGATGTGCTAGGTTCTGTTATTTTGGGGGACACGAATAGCAGTTAAAGATGTTATTTATTTGGGGAGTGTAATTTGGACTCTGGCACAAAAAACAGTAGGATTCAACTTTTACTCTTTACTTCTTCTAGTGGACAAGTGGTTAGGGAGTTGGAGCACTACAATCACACATTATTACAATTACACACACATACCCACACCCCAGTCTGTTGGGTGTACATGCCTATTGTCTCTGGTCTTACATTGTGGCTACACCTACACCAGTGGCTCTCAAACTCTTTTACTGGTGACTCCTTTCACATAGCAAGCCTCTGAGTGCGACCCCCCCCTTATAAATTAAAAACACTTTTTAATATATTTAACACCATTATAAATGCTGGAGGCAAAGCGGGGTTTAGGCTGGAGGCTGACAGCTCGTGATCCCCATGTAATAACCTCGTGACCCCCTGAGGGGGCCCAACCCGGTTTGAGAACCCCTGATCTACACAGCAATGTAAGCCTAGTGTTAGTGGGACCTGAGTCAGCTGATCTGTGTCAGGGAACCTGGAGCTTGTGCATCTACACTGCGTTTTAACCGTAGATTAAGAATTTTCTGACTCATGCTCAAACTTAGGGCACTGGCATCCACACTGAAATGCGCAGACCCAAGTCATAGTATCCTGAGCCTCCCCTCCCCAGTATCGACACTCTAGCCCTAGGAACACATGCAATGTGGGAAAACTCTATTGCCCATTCTGTTTCCTAACTGTGGTGGTGCTATTGATGGGACTCCTGCCCATAAGGAGCACGAGTACATAAACCACATAATTAGCTCCTTTGGTGGCTGTGTCAGTAGACCAACTGCAGTTTGAGAAGGCTTTATATTGAACTATCATCTAACCTGAGAATTGGGCTCTCTAACTCTAGGCTGAGTCATATGGGCATGAAAATCCCCACGTACACCTGTTCTGAGTATAAATAGGACATCAGTCTCCAGACCGTCAACTATTAAAATGAAACTTTGCAATTCTTAATTTTTGAAACTGGATGTTCAATGAAGATGTGTTTGTTTGTTTATTTATTCATTCATTCCTCTTTGTTTTGAAGTTTTACATAAAATGAAGGTATCAGAGGAAAAAAAGACACCCCTCTCCCCACCAAGCCTGGCTGCTGCCGACTACTGAACAGTTAAGTGCATCCCCAGGGCCTGGGGTGCAGTGTTCTCCAGCACTCCGTGGGGATCCCTTATCCCTGACCCCTGCTGGGAGGGGGAGTGGTAGACCTTATGGCTCAGTGCAGCTCAAGAGAGGGATGACCCCCAACATCCCAGCAGTCAAGACTTGCCTCCCTTCTGCCAATTTTGTTCCCCGCTTCGGGCAAGCTACGTACTTCAGAGAGGAACTGGAGCTGCAGGCACCACTGAGGGCAAGTTTTGGGGCTGGCACCCACTCACAGTCCTGACAGTGCATACATCCTGGGTGCCCCCACACACTCAGACCTAAGGAAGGCTGAGGGAGCACTGGAGCAAGGGCCAGAGAGCAAAGCAGTGACCAACTGCTGCCCTGCAAGGGAGGGAAAGCAGAAGAACTCCCGGCTCAGCCTGGTCCGGGAAGGGATGAGCCCCAGCACCCTGGAGGCTGACTCTGAAACTTTGCTCCCTGCCCTGGGCAAGTTCCACATAGCAAAGAGGAGATGGAGGGAAGAGCAGGAAGGAGCAGAAGTGGCCAGGCAGTAATGGTGCTTCTGGCCCGCTGTGCTGACTACCTGCAGCACAGCCACTCTGCTGCCAGGAACCACAGGATACATCTGGAGGACTCCCGAGATCTAAGTCAAGCCAGGGACACATGTACATAGAAAACCAATAGGGATTGGACCCGACTTAACATGGGCTCAGACTCGCCAACCCTGCAGGGTCCTGGGTCCCAGCTCTAGGTTACCACAATTGCAATGTGGACATTGAGAGTTTTGCTTAAACCCAGGCTCAGACCCAGGCTTAATCTGTTGTGTGGACGTACCTTGAGAATCTTTGGACAAGAACCACCTTCTGTGTTGGATGTCCAGCACTTGACACCTTGGGGCCCAATCCACCGCAACACAAATCAATAATAATTAGCCAAGCTTGCAAGGTCTTACATTCAGGTTGATGTATACAATGCTGTTATAGCTGTTTTGGTACCAGAATATTAGAGAGACAAGGTGTGGCAGATAACATAATTTACTGGATTAGCTTATCTTGATGAGAGACAAGCTTTTGAGCTTACACAGACTTGAAGAAGAGATCTGAGTAAACGTCTCTCTCTCACCAACAGAAGTTGGTCCCATAAAGATATTACACACAGACAGGCAGAAATGCCATCAAGCTGAGTGGGTGAGGTAACGCTGCATCCAATCAATTTCAAAACTTCGGAGAACGTTCTAGTCCTCAGTGACCAGAATCCTCCGGATCTGGGGGGAAATGAGGGACACACAGCACCCGCTGCCCTCTAGTTTTTAAGCACAGCCAGGGCTTAAATCACCTTCAAAAGCGGTCTGCCCACCGAACCACCAGATGATGGCATCATTAACACTGCCCAGCAGAACAATCGCCCATCCCAGCTCTGCTCATAAGGGAGCTGTAGCTCAGGAAAGCTTATGCTCAAATCAATGTGTTAGGCTCCAAGGTGCCGCAAGTCCTCCTGTTCTTTTTGCGGATACAGACTAACACGGCTGCTCCTCTGAAACCGACAGACTCTGACACCCCGAGGTGATGCAAAGAATACAAGGATAACACCCCTGGCGGGAGGGGAGAGGAGGCTGCACACAGAGCCCCTGCCCGGGGGGAGGGGCGGGATGGCGGACCTAGCATGGGGGGGTGTCAAGGGGACCCCTCCCCCCACCCAGCTGTGGGGTCCTCGGTAGGGGAGGAACCACAGGGCCCCTACCAAAGGGGTGACTCAGACGGGGGCGGGCGACGGGGAATCCCGACCCTCGCGGGGGGGGGAAGGGGGGGGGCTTCAACCGACACAACCACGGGACGTGCCACCCAGGGGCCAGTATAGGTAACGCGGCTGCGTCACAACGACCCCAGCGGGGAGCGGAGCAAGAAGCGCCGGGGACAGAGAAGCGCAGATCCCGACCCGCCGCCAGCCCCGCTTCAGCCCCACTCACCCACCACCAGGGCCGGCAACGAGCCCAGCTGCTACGTCACCACACGTCATTAGAGCGCCACGCACCACCCCGGAAACTCGTTCATCGGAGCCGCCCATTCAGAAGATGGGGGGGGGGAGGGAGGGAAGGAGTTTCCCGACGACGCCAGGTCGAGGCCCCCTCCCCGCGCGCAGTGGTTCAGACCTGGCCGGGACTAGCTTTTACACCCTCCTCTGCCCCCCGAGGGTTGGTTCATCCCAGGAAGAAAGGGACGATGGCCCCGTTCGTTCGTTTCTCCCTCCGTTCCCCCCCCCCCCCGTCCTACGCCATAGTTCGTTCTCCTATGATCAAGTCGGGGGAGGAGCCACAGTGGTGCCTGTAACCCCGGAAGCGGAAGCGGCTGCGATTTCGTTCCCGGAAGCGGCGGTGGCTGAAGTTGCAAGTCCCGGCTTTGGCCCGAGCGAGCGAGCGAGCGAGCGCGGCGCGGGGGCGGGGGTCGAGCTCCGGCTGCGGAAGAGAATGAGGCGCGGGGGCCCCGCCGAGCCCGATTTCAGCCCGGGAGCGGTCCCGGCAGCGCGGCGCGTCTGAGCAAGTGAGAGAGACACACACACGCGGGGAGGCGCGAGGGGGGCGGGCGCGAGGTGTCTTCCTGCTGCTGGGGGAGCCCCCGGCCCCTCCCCCGCGCCTGTCACCGGAGGAGGGAGGCCCCGGCTTCTCCCTCCCTCCTCCCCGGGCTGTTGGGTGCCGGGTGCTGGGCGGGCGCCTGCCGAGACCCGTCGATCGGAGCCCAGCGAGGCTCCCCCGCGCCGGCCCCCGGGCTGCGCTGGTGCCTCGGTCGGGGCCGCCGTGGCTGAGCCGCGCTGGGTCGGTAGCTGAGGCTTCGCAGCCCCGGTGCGGCGGGGCCGGGCCAGTGTCTCGGCCGCAGGGCAGTTCGGTCCCCGTTCCGCTCCCGTCCTCGTGGGGCTCGGTCTGGGGTTTTTCTCCTGGGCCAGACGGATGCGGAGTCACCAGATAACTCCGGTTTCAGACCCTGCCTCTGTGCGCCGACTGGCGCCTCACCCCGGGGAAACCCGCAAGTGACCGGGAGGAAGCGTGTAGACAGAGCGCGGGAGAGGGGGGCACGGCAGGAGAGAGGAGGAAAAGCAGCGGGACACGAGATGCTTTTCCCGGATGTATGAAATCGGTGTACCTACCCATTATTATTGTTAAGGAAAAATTGAGAAATTAAGTGATCAAAAGTCAGATGTGTAGGTCAGTTGAGTTGACAACCTGTTTCACTACACAGTTGGGTAATTACTCATTTGTTCTGCATTTATGCTTAAATATTCTTAAAAGTTATTTCTTTTCACTTAGGCATTAAGGTAGCCGATTCCACAAGATCCTGACATTTATTGTACAGCTTAATTTTAATAAACTATCCAACGCATATACTACTTACTATAGACTATACCAGGGGTTCCCAAACTTGTTCCGCTGCTTGTGCAGGGAAAGCCCCTGGCGGCCTGCGCCGGTTTGTTTACTTGCTGTGCCCGCAGGTTCGGCCAATCGTGGCTCCCAGTGGCCATGGTTCGCTGCTCCATGCCAACGGGAGCTGCTGGAAGCGGTGGCCAGTGCGTCCCTCAGCCGGTGCTTCCAGCAGCTCCCATTTCCCTGTACAAGCAGCGGAACAAGTTTGGGAACCACTGGACAATATATGTTTTATGGTATGTAATTTGTTCAAAGCTTCGGGTGTATTGGGGTTTTCTCCCCCTCAGTAAAACCAAATAGTATTTTATAAGTTGGAGAAATTTCTGGCATACAAGAATTGAGGTTGATGGACAGAGCAGTAGAGTGTTAAGAAACTAACTTGCAGCAGTAAAGTAAGTAGGTCTAATTTGGCTTTTTGACTTTCTTGCAGGTACCCAATATCTCAGACATATTTTCTATTTGCGTTTCTAAACTCTTAGACTTTACTGCTTACTGCTAGCCAAGAACAGTTGGCTTCAGGAAACTACTAACATATTCACAAAGATGTTGTTTTGAAAGCTCATTAAGGATTACTGATTTTGAGGTCTGCATGTCAGTCAGCTGAGATTTCTATAACAAAAAAGTGAATTTTAGGTACTTGTTTCATTATTCCTGTTACCCCAGGCTCTGTTTTGGCCAATGTAATAGCATGTGTGTAGTGTAAAAATTTAATATTTGAAATTTTTAAGAATTTTTTGGTAAAGTAAGATACTTGACTCTTGTCGTCGTTTTCCAAGAGAAACAATGTACTATTACAGGGATCGCCAACCTTTGGCACACGGCCCGCCAGGGTAAGCCCTGGTTTGTTTACCTGCCACATCTGCAGGTTTGGTCGATCACAGCTCCTGTTGGCCGCGGTTCGCTGCTCCAGGCCAATGGGGGCTGCGGGAAGCGGTACGGGGCGAGGTATGTGCTGGCCAGTGGGAGCTGCCATCGGCCAAACCTGTGGATGCAGTAGGCAAACAAACCAACCTGGCCCGACGGGCTTACTCTGGCGGGCCATGTGCCAAAGGTTGCCAATCCCTATACTATTACTTGAAATATTGTGAGCCATGACTTCTCTCTTTAACTAAAATAACTTGGATTTTTTTGGCCATGACAAGCAACCACTTCTAGTATGGTTATTAAGGGATAATATTTTATCCAGGAGTGGGAAGGATGCAGGTGTAGACAATATAATTCACTTTCTTATCCGCTGGCCCAGGAGTCTGGCGTTGTCATCTGAGCTCTTCCAGTAACCCATTCGGTGACCCTTGGACAAGTCACCTTATTCCTCTGTATCCTTGCTTTTACATCTGTAAAATGAAGACAATACTACCTTCCTTCTTGGACACTCAGATTTACAGATGGAAAACACTATATAAAAGGATAATGTCTTGTAAGTGGTTGTACTTAAAGATAATATGGACTATTTGTCATATTTGGGGAAAGGAGGAAATATTGGTTAGCTGAAATTTAGTATTTGAAAAGGAATGTTAGTCTGGAAGACACTGAAGAAAATAACTGTTTGGCTCCATGATTACTCCTAGGGGAAGTCTGTGCCAAAAATTTAAAAATTCTGTGTACAGTATTTTAAAATTCTGCATATTTTATTTATCAAAATAACACAGTATAATCACACCAGTTTCAATTATTCTTGGTCATTTATTTCAAAATACCTGTCAGCAAGTATCTCTGTAGCAATACAGGTTTCAGAGTAGCACCCTTGTTAGTCTGTAGTCGCAAAAAGAAAAGGAGTACTTGTGGCACCTTAGAGACTAACAAATGTATTTGAGCGCAAGTTTTCATGAGCTACAACGTGAGCATCTGATGAAGTGAGTGTAGCTCACGAAAGCTTATGCTCAAATAAATTCCTTAGTCTCTAAGGTGCCACAAGTACTCCTTTTCTTTTTGTAACAATACAGAAGACAGAAAAAATTGAGGAAATGATTTTTGAAAGATTTCTTACTTGGCATATAAATACAGAATGTTGAGTAATTCATTTAAACTACAATACAGAACCGTATTTTGTGCCCCCTGAGAAACAGTGCAAAGGCTTGGGGGAGTTGGGGGTAACAGAGGGGCTGAAGGAGAGGGAAGGAGCCTGGGGATGAACCTGGAGGATTGTTGGATGGGGTGGGAGAAATATGGAATAGATTTTTTTGGAGGGCAGGGAGGGATTGTTAGGGAGCCTCTCCCATGGAGACCCTGGCGCACCCCTAGCCTTTCCCATTCAGTCAGGGACATCTGCCCCCACGTGTCCCTGCATCTCCTTCCGCCCTGTCTCCCTCAACCCCTGCTCAGACACCCACTCACCCTACCCCCATGTGGCTCTGCACCCCCTCCCCCATTCTCATGTGTCCTTGTGCCCCCTCCCCGCTCTCACCATGTGTCCCTACACCCCCTCAGCCAGCTCCCCCCCAATCCCCATGTATTTCTGCACCCCCTCCCCCATCGTGACACTGCACCCCATATTCTTCATAGAGATATTATGATATGATTCTGATATTTTATTCAAGATAGATCATGTGAGAGGTTATGATTTACTGAATATGATTATCCTATTTGTATGCATATATCATTTTTGTATCTGACTTTAAGATTCTAGACTATCCATATTACACGTGTTTACACATGGAGAATGCCCACTAGGCAAAAAACTGTCAGTTTAGATGGCTAGTTGGGAAAGGCCCATTCAGGTTAATGAGCCATTGGGAGAAAACGATAGGCCTTAAAATAAGCTTATCTCCTACCTGGGGGCCTTACTGAGGACCCTACAAACAGCCTCAGAGTTATTGGTGCTGTGACCGTACAGTGACATGTGATCAGGTGACCTGGTGCTGGACTCCATCTTGGGATATCAGTGTTTTTCCACTGATTGGCGTGGGAACCAAGCTTTGTGACAAAGGGTTCCCATCATATGCAAAAGCTATTTAAGGCAGAGGAGTGATATCATGGTTCTTCACTGACTCCCCACCCCAAGAGACTCTTGGAAACACCTACGGAACAGAGAGACTGAACTGGGGGGAAGTGCTGGATCCAGACTAAAGGGATTTTTAGTCTGTGAATGGAACACCTGGGGATTTTAAACTGTAAATTAGTGCAGCTTGTCCTTTAAGAATCTGCAGCCTGCTTGTATCATTGCTTAGGGTGAGGATCTGCTATTCATATATGATCTCCTTACTATATTAAACTTAGTTTGCATGTTTTGTTTATTTGCTAGGTAATCTGCTTTGATATGTTTGCTATCCTTGTGATCACTTAAAATCTATTTTTTATAGTTAATAAATTTGTTTTTGCTTTGTCTAAAAGCCAGTTTGTGGGAGTCATAACTCAGGGCAGAAAGCTAATCTATATTTCTTCTCCATATTGAGGGAGGGGTTGAATTTCATGAGATTATGCTGCACAGTTCTCTGTGCAGCACAAGATGGTATAATTTTAGGTTTACACACCGGGGGGGGGGGTGCCTGTGTAGCTGAGAAGTTCCTTAGCTAGAGCCTTCCCATGCAGAAATGATCACAGCGTCTGCATGTAACTGTAGCTGGGTGTCCCCCTATCTGTATGTGTGCTGGTGAAAGTGCAGGCTGGAGCCTGGGGAAAGGCTTGGCAGGCAGTAGGTCACAGCAGTACAGTCCAGGCTGGTGGGTGAGGGGGGTTTAATGGTACCAGTTCCAGGTGGCACCCAAAGGGGGAACCCATCACATCCATGTGTCCCTGTGCCCTCACCCAGCCGCCCCCATATGGCCCTGCACTCCCTCTCCCGTTCCCATATGGCCCTGCACCTCCATTCCCATTCAGCCCCTGCCCCAGTCTGTCGTCCCCCACTACCCTTATTAACCCTAATCTGTGACTCCCCCAGCAGCCTCATGTGCCTCACACTGTCTGCCACTCCCCCCCCCCCCATATACCCTGTCTCCTGCCCTGGCCCTCTTCACTTCCCTATCGCTAGGGCCTTGGAGCCACTTCTGTGGTCTAGCGACCCCTGGTGGGCAAAAGCCATAACTGCAGCAACTTCTCAGCAGAAGTTTTCTGCAGGGGGAGGAGGGGATAAAAAATTGTATGGCACATGAATTATGCGCATGCACTGTGGCGCAGAATTCCCACATGAGTATCCACTGAGAGAGGCTTTTGACATGTTGACTGAAAAGATTGAACAGCTGTACAGTAGAATGATTACTTTTAGGTAAAGTATATTTTGCTTTTACTTGCAAAGACTGTAGCTATTAGGTTTTTTTGTAAATTTCCCCATGCAGATAGCCTCATAATTAAAATAATTCAAAAAATGAGATGGTATCAAGCATAATTTTCAAGGTTTATTTTGTTTTCATAGACCTTGCTTTGTTTGTCCTTGCCACTATCACCCAAGCCTCTTTTAAAGTATTTTTGTGAGATCCCTGAGTATGATGAAACAGAAATTGACTTAAAATCTGAATTGGGCTTTATATCTTCAGGGGTTATATATAATGTAAAGTTAACAAGATAATTATTGCATGGTGTTTTTATTCTACCTGTCACTGGAGTTTAAGGTGTGATAGTCTCCCCTCTCTCTCAAAATGTAAATAAATGTAAGAATAGTAGAGGGTTTTTAGGAAATGTTTTTGCTGTGGGGTGGAATTACTGAGCTTTTTGGAGTGTAATTTAATAGCTGTCCTTTGAATCTTTCAAGGATTCACACTGAATTAATGAGATTCAGCAGTAATACTAGTGTACTTGCTAGCATTACTTAACTTGTATTTAAAATATGCACTCCCGCCAGCCTTCCCATGCTCTGAATGTAGGCCAGGCAAAATTGTGATACTTGACAGAGAGAACGTAAAGGCCTGGATGCAGAAAAGTCACAGGCCTGAGGAGTAATTCATATGTGGCATTCAGTTACTTTAAAACCTCTCAGGAAAACTGCAGCAAGTGTGCTCTTGTTCAACATTGAATTATCTTGGGTCTTAAGACACTTTACTGTAAACTGATTTAAAAACCAGTCTCAGTAAATGTTGATTATGTTTTAGAGAATTTTTTTAACACTTGATGTACTTCATCTTAATGTTAATATCGTACTATTTGAAAAATCATTAAAATATAAATCTAAAAAGAGAGAGAAAAATGATCTCAATCCTGCGAGATGAGCTTTGCAGGTGTTCAGCATAAATTTCATTAGGCTCACTCATATGGCAACAAGAAAAGCAAGATTAAACTTGAGGCCACTCGGCATCTTGTAGGATCAGGCCCATGGACATAGCAGTTTAGTCCAACTCTTAGCTAAAACACTAGCAATTAAAGAAGGCCAACACTAAAGCACTACTTTAAAAAAAAAAAAAAAAAAAACTTTACATTTATAGTTGCTTTTACCTCAAAAAATTTGGAGCCAAATCTTTCTCCTTTTCAGAATGGTAGCCTCGTTGGCTTCAGATGGTCTATTAGCATAAGAAAAGTGGGATGTATTTGGCTTCTTTTATACAATATTGTTTGAATGTTTAAATTTCTTTGAACAAGAAACTTTAAACTGACCTTTAAATGACTCTTTAAAAGCTACATTGTGGAAGGTAGAAAAGCTCTAAACCAGGGATTGGCAACCTTTGGCACGGGGCCTGTCAGGGAAAGCTGCTAGCAGGCCGGGCTGGTTTGTTTACCTGCAGCGTCTGCAGGTTCGGCCGATTGCAGCTTCCACTGGCCACGGTTTGCCGCCCCAGACCAATGGGGGCTGCAGGAAGTGGCGGCCAGCACATCCATCGGCCTGTGCTGCTTCCTGCAGCCCCCATTGGCCTGAAATGGGGGGTAAGCAAAGTTGTGTCAGCAAATAGAACATTTTGTGTTCTAAATGGCATCACAAATGGGAAAAAAGTGAAGCAATTATTGCTTAACTGTCAAAGTCCAAAGTCAGCGGGGGTGGCAACTGCCCGCTTTGTGCCATAGCAAGTGATGCTCCTGATTTGTAGGTTTCTCTTCTCTTTTAATTGAAATCCAGCTTTGCTGTTTCTTCTTCTGTTGTGCAGATCAGATTAGATTACGTGCTTATGTTGTAGTAAGGTGTTTTACAGCTTGATGGCAGTACTGCTCTCTGAAGAAAACGTTATTTGTAGCTTTCTTTAAAATGATTTTACGTTCATAGTAGCTTACAGGGGTTTAATTTCAATTTTGCTCAGAAATGGAACCTTCATTACCACATGTGCGCACTCTTTCAAATGGTTTTGGCGGAGAGAAGGAAAATAAAAAATCCTATGGGATTCTCTTATTTGGACTGTCTGGGTATTAATTTAATTACATCTCTTCCACCTATACTCTTAAAAAGAAAAGGAGTACTTGTGGCACCTTAGAGACTAACAAATTTGTTAGTCTCTAAGGTGCCACAAGTACTCCTTTTCTTTTTGCGAATACAGACTAACACGGCTGCTACTCTGAAACCTATACTCTTGTGGCGCTAATATTATGGAGGGTCTGAAACTGCTCTTCTGTTGAATCTCCTTCAGGCTTCTGAAATAACTGGCTCCGTAGGTATGGGGAAAGCTGTGGGCATGATATACTTTGACTTTAGCAAAGCTTTTGATACAGTCTCCTACAATATTCTTGCCAGCAAGTTAAGCAAGTATGGATTGGATGAATGGATTATAAATTGGTAGAAAGCTGGCTAGATCGTTGGGCTCAACAGGTAGTGATCAACAGCTTGATGTCCAATTAACAGTCGGTATCAATCGGAATGCTCCAGGCATTGGTCCTGTGGCTGGTTTTGTTCAAGATCTTCATTAATGATCTGGATGATGGGATGGGTTGCACCCTCAGGAAGTTTGTGGATGACACTAACCTGTGGGGAGAGGTAGATACACTGGAGGATAAGGATAGGGTCCAGAGTGACCTAGACAAATTGGAGGATTGAGCCAAAAGAGATCTGATGAGGTTCAACAAGGACAAGTGTGGAGTCCTGCACTTAGGATGGAAGAATCCCATGCACTGCTACAGACTAGGGACTGAGTGGCTAAGCAGCAGTTCTGCAGAAAAGGACCTGGGGATTACAGTGGACAAGAAGCTGGATACGGTGTGCCCTTGTTGCCAAGAAAGCTAACGGCATATTGGGCTGCATTAGTAGGAATATTGCCAGCAGATCCAGAGAAGTGATTATTCCCCTCTATTGAGCAGTGTTGAGGCCACATCTAGAATATTGTGTCCAGTTTGGGGCCTCCCCCTACAGACAGGATGTGGACAAATTGAAGAGAGTCCAGCGGGGGGCAACTAAAATGATTAGGGGGCTGAATCCAAGTGCTTAAGTGACTTCCACCAATTCACTGGCGTGACTTTCTTTAAAACGTCATCAGCAAACCTATTTCTTGAATGGTTCTTATTCCCAAACTGGGTCTCTTTTATGGCCTGCTGCCATTATAAGTTTTCCCTTCTAGTGAGTGAATGGTATGGTAGATCTCAGATCAATGAAGGCTACACTCAGAACTCAAGACTTCTGGAATATTCTGCTCAAACAGTTTCACATTTGTTTCTACTGCCTCTTCTACTGTCCCTCCCTTCTCACGTTTATCTCCAGACTTCTTCTCCTTGTCCAGATCTATTCTGCCCCCAACAATCTTCTATTCATTGAACTTTATGAAACTTTGCACTTTTAGAGAGAGGTAAGGGATTGACTCTATGTACACAAATTTGCAGAAGGACAATAAGGTTGTGGTCTGTTATTTCTCACCTCTATATATTTATGTATTTATTTTAAAACATTTTTGCCATTAACAAGCATGTTATTTCTGGAGACATAAATCCACAATTTGAGAACTGCAATTTATAATCCCTATTCCATGATGAGATATCTTTGAACTATAAAGTATCTTAATTAAAACTATCTTTAGATTGCTTTTTTTTTTTTCTCAAAAAGCATTTTGTCAAAAAATCCCATTTAATACTCAAGGACACAGATAGGTATAATATCCTATCAAGTAGCGGATTGTGAAAAGAGATGGATTTATGGTTGTACAGTCTTTTTTTTTTTTCCCCTCCCCTCCTTATTGTCAGATTAAACAAAAGTACTGTTTGCTTAAAGTATTTTTTCCAGGTCTGTAAAACTTTAGCTATGTCACAAACCTGATTTAATTAAATTAAATTCTTAAAATATTCTTTCTTGACTTTTAGTTGGTAGAGTCAGGCTAGCTTTGCTTTGCAACTGCAATTATACACTTTGGTACAAAGCTTTTATGCAACTTAAGTAACAGCATACAGAAGAAGCTCCCAGACTGGTATATGCAGCATTTTGAATGGTCTGCAAAGCTTCTTCCATCACAATAAGAAGGCATGCATAATTGAAACAAGAAGGATGCCTGCCATCCTGTAAAGTTTCACTTGTGAATGTCAGTCTTCAGGTAATGAAGTGTGGTGTCTGATGTAGTTTAGTCAAGTGTTCTTATGACTTCCAGAAGTTCTTTAGATTTGCTTTATGTTGTGACAGTTCCTCTGTGTTTTTTCTGATGCTGTTAATAATGGTAGCCTCATGCATTGGATCACAGTGAATGGCTTATATCAAAAAGGTCTTTGGGGTCCCTTTCCTTCTTATTTCAAGGGCAATCATTTGTTTTCTTCCTCACAGAGTAAAAGCACTGCCTTTCTGCCATGCCATAGTCACGTGCTTTGTCATTATCTTTGCAGTTCTTGGCACTTGAATTCCAAACCATGGGTATTTTCAGTCAGGTCCTTCAGTCAGCGTGCTTAACATTTTTTCTATGCCTACTCTTGTGATTCTGTTTCTTGTATTGTGATTCAGTGGCTGTGCAAAAATTGAAATCTGTTAGTCTCTTTTCCAGTAAGTGTTTAGTGTGAAATCCATAAGCAAATTTGCACATGAACTCAGGCTAAAAATAAAAATAAACACGCATGGAAAAAAGAATAAAACTAGCGTGGTCTAGAGAGAGAAATTCAGTGAATGCTGGTATATCTAAGGACGATATCCTGTGCAAAACCCAAGATTGTCTAGTGCATGAGTCTCGGGTTGGAGCTAGCATGTTTTGTTGCTGATATATGATCACCCTTGCAACATAACAGGGTCCCATCTGGAACTGACAGTCACTCAGACTGACTTTCTCAGATGTCTTTAGTAATTAGATAAGGACTCCTTAGGGGTTAATTCCACTTCTCATTATTACTATAACTCTTCTAGTTGGCATCTGTCTCCCTGCATATAGTGGGATATGTTCCGGATCTGGTTTATATATTGGGATCAGTAGTTGGAGGGATAGAGTTTACTCCCATGTCATGGACTGACCACTATGTCCCTCATTTTGATCTCTGGGTGTACTTTTCTCATTGGAACATGAACTTGCTTTGGCATCCTGAACCTGTATTGTTTCCACTGATCACAAGGAGGTACAAACAACTGACTGTTCTTTCAGTAGCCTGGTAGGACCTTAAGATCACCTGACGTCATCACCGTGGATGATGATATAAGTACTCCTAAATACCTTTCCCACTTGGTGACCTGTAACAAATGAATCGGGAGGAAATATGGCTAGAAAGCTGGTAGCAGAAATCTTAAACTGAATCGGACCAACTGTGGCATTAAGCAGCATAGGTACAAAATGGGTGGGTGGTGGGAACAAGTATTAGGCATCCATCACAATTGCGCCTTTTCATCTGGTCATCTTAATCCAGCTATAATACTTTTTCAGGTAATTAAGGGCTATAGTTGCAACCAGGCATTTGCAAGGGATTGGGGAAGTTGGTCTGTGAGAATATTTCTGTATAAATCGTTAAAGAATGAAGACACTTGTCGCAGGCATGGAAGTAAGAGTGATATCGTTTTTATCTCTGGATCCTAGAGCTAATGCCCAGGAAGCAATTTTACAAACTGATCAAATCACCATCTGTGCCCATGCTTTCTTCTGCAATTTGGGTGGGAATAAAGTTGTTAGCCACAGTATTTGAGGGGATTATTAGTACTAAGTAGTATTCAAATGAAAACCAAAGAGAATTCTCCTAGGAGTTGCAAAGCCTATTTTACTCTTCTCAGTGATTATCAGAGATCCTAGTTTTCCATGATAAAAAACAAAAATTCTCCAACTTAAAAAAACCCATAAAAATCCACATTTTTCTGCAATTAATGAAATGCTGAACTTTAGTTTTCCTAGCCACAATATATGTAGGATCCGTTGAACACAGTCTTTTACTGATACACTCTGGAACTCTGCTTATCTGATCTAATTGGCACCGGGGCCAGTTCAGATAATCAAAAATTCAGATAATCTGGCGAACGGGCAAATAACTTCAGCCCAAGGCAGTGGAGCTCCCACTGTCAGCTGAAGCCTGAGCCCTGCTGCCTGGGGCTCAGAGCCCTGGATCAGTTAATACAGATAATGGAGGCTCAGATAAACAGGGTTCCACTGTAGCTAATGTATGTTTTTATTTTTTCACAAACTAAAGATTCTGTATAAAAACATGAATTCCGTGGTTTTTGATGGCAAATGAATTTCTAGAAGCCCTGCTGATTATTACAGTTGAACTTTGGGAAGTGATTAAAGTGATCTAGTTATATAAAAGCTTAAATAAACAGTAGTTTGTTGTTACCTTTTGTTTATGCAGTGGTTTACTAATAATCTTCAGGAATGTGAATGCTTGCTTGACTGTTTTCCATGATGGATATTTATGTACATATGTTTGGGTTTTTTGCAGGATACATATGGACTAAAAGATCGCTCACTACTGCAATGGAAAAGTCATGGATGCTTTGGTCCTTTGTTGAAAGGTGGCTACTGGCTTTGGCATCATGGTCTTGGGGTCTCTGCCGTATTTCTCTTTTACCTTTGATAGTAACTTTTCATTTATATGGCGGCATTACTTTACTTATGTTAATATTTGTATCGATAGCAGGTATACTATATAAATTCCAGGATGTACTGCTTTACTTCCCAGAACAGCCCTCTTCTTCACGCCTTTTTGTTCCTATGCCTACCGGTATACCACATGAAAACATCTTCATCAAAACCAAAGATGGAGTTCTTCTCAATCTTATTCTGTTGAGATACACTGGGGACAATGCAGTGTATTCTCCTACTATCATTTATTTTCATGGAAATGCAGGCAACATTGGTCACAGGTTACCAAATGCTTTGCTGATGCTGGTAAACCTGAAAGTAAACCTGCTGCTGGTTGATTATAGAGGTTATGGAAAAAGCGAAGGAGAAGCAAGTGAAGAAGGTCTATACTTAGATTCTGAGGCTGTGCTAGACTACATGATGACTAGGTCTGACCTTGATAAAACAAAAATCTTTCTCTTTGGCCGTTCCTTGGGGGGAGCAGTGGCTGTTCATTTAGCTTCTGAAAATTCCCATAGGATTTCTGCCATAATGGTGGAGAACACATTTCTTAGCATTCCACATATGGCCAGCACTTTGTTTTCTTTCTTCCCAATGAGATATCTTCCTTTGTGGTGCTACAAAAATCAATACCTGTCCTACAGAAAAATCTCTCAGTGCAGAATGCCTTCTCTCTTCATCTCTGGGCTATCTGACCAGTTAATTCCGTCAGTTATGATGAAGCAGCTTTATGAATTATCCCCATCTCGGACAAAGAGATTGGCCATATTTCCAGAGGGAACTCATAATGACACTTGGCAGTGTCAAGGTTATTTCACTGCACTTGAACAGTTCATCAAAGAAGTAATAAAGAGTCACTCCCCTGAAGAAATGGCAAAAACATCATCTAACGTAACAATAATATAATTGATATTCCCTTTTTTTCTGATAAAACTGCACTGTACCTTGATTTGTGAAATTGTAAAAGAATGTCAATTTTTAAATGTATATTATGACTGTACTTGCCTAAAGAGTGAAATTAAACTTGGAAAGGTCTAATACTTTATTATGATGATCCAGATAGTGTTTACATTTGCAACATTGTAAATGAAAGAACAGTTCTACAGGTCTTTCCGATACACTTTTTTGGATATGTTTATTCTTCCACTTGTTCGATATATACAATGAAGGCTATTAAAAACTTCTCGTGACTACATTATTACAATTTACATTAGTTTTAGATGACAGAAGGCTCTTCAGTATTCTCTGCTGTATGTATCAGCTATTTGGCCAATCATGATTAGCAAAATATGTTCCATAACAATATTTCTCTTCTAGGATTTAGTTTAAGTATACCATGCATGATAGTGTTTTTTTATTCCTTGAATTTCTGTGTTATGCAAGATATGCTAAGTAATGTAAATAGCATTAATGGCAGTGTATACCTATGGGTATACGATCCTGATTATTTTTATGGTTATATATGCTATATTACAAATTGAAGGTTAAGAGGAAAACCCAATTTTCTATATTAATTTCATTATTTATACTGTAGTAGTGCTCTCAAATTTGAGTGTCCATGCCTAAAGGCCAAGAGATGTTCTTCCTTGTACAGCCTGCTATTTGAGAAGAGAATCAACCTATGAAGAGAGGGGAAAAAATGTACCATCCAAATATAACTCTTTCAAAACTATTATTGTTTGTCCACAGCTCTTCAACTTAGCCTTTATTAGTTGTCATTTCTTGTTGGCATCACAATAGAATAATCAGTTTAGGTAGGGTGTCCCATGTTGTGGATCAGAATAGCAGAAAGAGCAACGCTATTTGTTGAAGAGGTGGCAGGTGGGGTGCTACATTTAAACTTGCATTTGATTTTAAATTTGATGAAATTAAACAGGCTTGTACTCCCTCTGCATACACTTCTAAAAACCAGTAGTCTGTTTAAACATTAGAGTTTGAATTGTACGGTTTCTATGATAGGGATAAGAAAGCCACATAAACATTTAGACTCAGCAGATTTAGGATTTGTTACGTTCTAGAGAATATAGATCATTTTATTTTAACTCCTTTAGCCTTTGCAGATTTTTTTATTTAAATTTTATTGTATAATGTGCAGAATGTCTGTAAGTACCATCAACAAAAATGTGAATTTCTTCCAGTCACATTAAGAGTTAATGGTGACCACTTTAGTGTCAACAGTGTTGAATAATAAGATAAGAGCCTGATTGTGACTGTCCTTCTAGAATGAGGATCCTTGCTTGAACAACTATACCAAAGCTGTCCGTCATCAGCACAGTTAACATGACAAGGTGTATTATATATTTGTACTAGGTTTAATTACTCATTTGTTGCCGATGATGTGCAGTTTGCCTATTCAACAAATAGCTTTTTTTTTTTTATCAGACTAAGGATATCTGTGAAAAAAAAAGGTTTTCCATACAAAAATCTGTACCATTGCTGTTTCAGGCTGAATTCTGTTCAGCCTTTCTGCTATTACTCTTAAGCCCTAATTCAGGAAAGCACTTCAGCACATGCTTAAATCCATTCCTGTTTCGGAGTGGCACTTAAGCACGTGCTCAGGGTCCGTTGGCTTCAGTGAACAAAGCTGCATTCCTGAACTGGTGCCTCAATGACTACTTTATTATATGGGAGTACAGGTATTGCACATGGATATGTAGTTATCAACAAATTAAATATGGACATGGGGGTGAAATATCTCAACTAGAGAAAATAGTTTTCAACAATGGTTATTCTTTTTTCTTAATAAAAACATCCTATATTGCTGCCATCTCGGTGATAAGTATTTTTTTTTTTAATACTGCAGCCATGAGTCCTTTAAAATGACTGCAGTCAACATTAGAACTGCCTAGTGTGTTAAACTCTCCTTAGTTATAGTTTGTCTGACTTCCTTGTCTCTTCTAATTATTTCAGAGTTGTGCGGTATGTTTCTTTTCCTGTGTGATGTAGAAGTGGCAACCTTCTTAATGGCTAAAAGGATTTAATGGATCATAATGTTCATTTACTTGGTAATTCCTATCAGATCATGTACATTTTTCACAAATTTTGCTCTTGTGTAGTACTATTTCAGCTACATCACAGATTTGGAACTGACTAAATTCCTACAGAAAATAGAATAAATAAATTATATCTGAGTAAGTGGGACAAATATTGCTGTTCTGAAAGAAAAAGCTTTTAATAGTAGCAGCCACTCATGCAGATTATTTGTTGACGGTTGTAAATTCAGCTCAGTAAATGACAACTTTTGAAGCAGCTATGTCTTGCAATTATTAAATTATGCTCAATATAAAATGGATTTCCAAAGCAAAAGCTGAATATAAATGTGTATTTTTAGTGTAAACTCTAACGCCATAAAGGGCTCTTTATGCACTTGTATCATCTGAGTAGGCAATGTTGAATTGTGGCCCATAGTTGCAAAAGCAACTGGTCAGGGGAGGAAAGGGGGAGGAAATCATGACAAACTAGAACTGTTTAGCAATGCACTCTTGATCACCAAACCATGTTTTCACCATAGTGACTGTGGGATTTCAAGTAATATATCTGAAAACCTGCACAGTGTGATGAATATTTATCCCAGGGATGAGGTGTCTATATCCATAGGATTTATTAAACTGAATACTGACCCCTCAACCACATATGCATGTTCAAACTCCTTTTCTGTGCTGTATAGGGATAGGGTCATGTTAAGCAGTGTGAATGAGAAACTGAATCTCTAACAGGAGTTTACCCTTTTGCTTTGAAATCCCTCTGGGGCAGGTGAGGAGGGAAAACTTGAACCAATTTTGTTAAGTTCTGTTTTCTGTAAATGCTACACTGCTGTCAGTGGGATTATTTATTGGTAACAACAGTAGAGAATGATCCCCCTCCCCCCCCCCGTGAGGGAATCCTTCCCAGTTGGAACACCTGACAAGTCAAGATTTTTGTCTACAGCAATGCACTCATTCTGGCTCCAAATTGTAAAGTGACAAATCGGTGTTTTGCTGTTGAGTTTTTGGTTTGAGAAGCAGCTGTTGTGGTTGGGTATTGAGAAGAATCTCTGCCATTTGGTTAAAGTATGACTGCTGTTACATCATTTGTGTTTAACTGAAAAATAAATAGAAGGGTAATTAAGTCAATTGCACCTTTGCCAGCACTCCTCTATGTAGAATATTCCCTCTTGCAAAAAAAAAAACAAACAAAAAAACACTAAGATAAAGTGTTTAACTGTGAACAGTATATATTCTTATTTTGTATGATTACCAGTCATAGACTTGTTTGGGGAGAAGGGACTAAGTAATCTGTATCCAGGGTTTACAGTGGGGTCACTCTTAGGTTTAAAGATATAGTAGTATACGCTTGAGTAGGAACTGCCTATATATATATAATAGACTTCAAAAGAATTGGGAGTCTCAAAACAGAGTAGCTGTGCCACTAATGTCCTTGTGATTAAATCCCCCCTGGCAAGAGTACTTTCTCAATGTTATTAGTGGAAACACTGAAAGCTTCCTATTGGCCCTTGTTTACATTCCCAGTATCTAGTTCTGAAACTGTGAAAGGCAAAGATATAAACTGTGCTTTCAAAGCGGGGGGGGGGGGGGTGTGTGAGTGAGAGTGAGGGAGGGAGGGAATGACTAATATAGGTGCCCTCATGTCCATTCTCAGGTAAAAATACAGCACAAACATATTTGGCAATCTCCCAGTTGTAAGGGTAGATGCATTCTCTCTCTCACACACACTCTCTCTCTCTCTCTCCTGGCTAATTAGGAGTGTCACCTTGGATGTTCTTATGGTGACAAATGCAAAAGTGAATAGGTCTCTGACCCTAAAATCCTAAGATTTGACAAGTTTACAAGATTTGACACTTTCAGTTAGCAAAGAGATTCAGATATACCTCCAGTTATATTTCATAAATCATTTTCTTCAAGTGCATTTTTAAAATGATGTGCAAATTTGCAAGAGGCACTTTGCCAAAAATAAAACTAATGCCTCCTGCACAGGACGGGACCAAGCTATGATTGGTGTGTCCAATTTAGAACAATTTATAATGCTGTCCTGTCTATAGTTTTACAGTAGAATCATGCAGAAGAGAAAAGCCTATATATCTAAAGCATGTTCAGGAGCTAAATAAAGCTAATGTTCTGAATTTTAAATCAGTCATTGAATGTTCAAGGAATGAATTTTCTTTAATTTTTTTAGTATTCAGTTTAAGTATCCTATAAAGTAGTACTTCTGTATTTTTAACTAAGCATAAATGTTTCAGTATATGTGCTAACCGTTGCAGTTTTTACACTTTCATTCTAGTCTGGTTTTTACAATAAAATTGATTTTACAAAACACATTCTATTTTTATGTACTGATGTGCAATAAATTGATACATTAAAAGTGCCATTAATGTCTTGTTCCAGTTTGTGATCATTCTTCAGAATGAATTTAGGGTTTTTTGGATTGCCTGGTAACTGCTGCTGTTTAACCGGTTAAATATTTAAAATGTTATTTACAGAACAAATCAATGTACATCTAATACAGATTACCCATATTAGATGTTCTGTTACTGCACAGAAATATAATTGACAAGTTGGTTAGTAGATTCATTTTAAAAAAAAAAAAAATTGCAAACATCCATTTCTAGGACCTCCTAACCTGGTTTCAGCTTTTCAGAGTGACCGAGTACAGCTCATAACCAGTGGCCTTCTGCTACCCTTTTTCACCTTTGTCTTTCAGACTTCCTCTTCTCCCCGCCCCCTTATATTTCCTCTTTCAGACTGAAATTGTCTGAATATTAGTTCCTTAGTCTGAATTGAAAACAAGATGCAAACATCCTGTATAGATTTCAGAATGTCTTCCGTCCTCCCAAAAACTTTCACTAGCTCCACTACCTAATCATCCTGAGATACAAATTTGAAACATGCTAGTGGCATACCTGACTTTATGCAGGCTTCTATAAGCATACTTGGCTTTTACAATGTGCTTGCAAAACTATATTATGTCCTAGGCAAATCCCTACTTACTGCAGAAGACTGTGAAAACTACTGTTTGGGTTTTGTTCATCACCATTACTCAGTAACTGAGGGATTTCTTGCCCTTTTATCTACAGTTGTAAACTCAATATTACCCTCTCCAGGATCATAAAAGGGTTATGGTATGTTTTTCACCTTCTTTTGAAACACCTAGAGAACAGAATTTAAAATTCACCATTTGAACTTCCAGTCACAAAGAATTTTAATTTGTTTAGTCTTCAGAAAGGAAATTTAAAAAGGAAAATTGCAAGGAAAAGTCACATGGTGGGGTTTTTTGTTTTGTTTTTTGTTTTTAAACCCTACACAACGCACAGTAGTTCCCGGCATGTTAAGCATATTCCACATGCAAGTAATCCAGGTGCAAGTAGCCACTGCCCAGAAGAGCTCGGCATTAATTTTTGAAAGGTTAATGGTTTACCTACACTTGTCTTAACTATGAAAAATCAATAAACATGTAACTTAAGAAATGCAGTGTAATAGAAGTGACTGGATTGCATGGAACAGGAACCTGAGTAGAATGAGTTTTTATATATATTTCTTATAAATCAGTTCATATATAATTTTCTGTGCCCCACTTGAGACATCTTTAAAGGGGTTTAATTTTTCAAAGCATGAGTATTCAGTACTTCTTGAAAAAAGACTCCCTTTAAAAATCTCTCAAATTGGTGACCCAAAATCACTGAAGAAAACCTTGGGCATTAGCTTGATTGAGTCCCTCCCCGCCCCCCACTAATCTAAACAGTTGTGAAATAACCACGTTGATCTTTAACTTGTCACTAGAGTTGAGGTTCTCTTCCCCCTGCCCCAAAATGTTGATTAATGGGAGCAGTTCATCTTTCTCTGAGCTATTTTGTCATGCTGTGTGTAAGCTCTGCATATGGTGCAGCATGAGTTTATTTTTGGTGTACATTTTGAAGATTATCTTTTTCACTCAAAGATTTAGGCTTAGCTTTTAAATAAAAGCCTAGGTGCTGGAGCACAATAATAAAGAAACTTAAAAATGGAAAAATATGCATCTGTTTGCATAGACACCCGCAACTGCATTATACACAGAGCCATGGATGTGTATTGCCTCTAATCTAAGAAAAGTGCTGACTCCACCTGCTATCTCAAGGAGGAAGAGACTTCAGGTTTTCTACCCCAATACATTGTGCCAACTGGTTGTAAAATTTGAAAGTCAAAGGTCATGCCAAGGGCATAGTATTCTGTGTTCTGTGAAGACTACAGCAGTTCAATGACAGAGCTGGCTGTGTGTAAACGAGTCTTACTTGATACTACTAAGATCCTTAGCCCTGTGCTCCCCTTGTTACTGGGTATGCAGGGACCCTAACTATTACTGTAGCCCATGAACTCCGACTCTAAGGACATAAGGTACCATTTTGATCTTCTAGTCTGACCTGTATAACACAGGCCCTAGAACTTGCCCCAAAATAATTCCTAGAGCATATCTAGAGCACCCACTTCCAGCTGAGGAAGGATGGCTTCCTTGTAACTTCATCACCACAACTCATTTTATCTCCGATGTACAAAGCTTGTTTAGTTGTGTTTTGCATAAGGACATGAGGAAAGGCAGTAACGTTATGTTGCTGGGTAACCAAACTATTCAGAATTCTGTACAAGATGAGCTTTGTCTTTCTCATGCTTCCCCAGCTCAAGCAGTGTGACCCTTTTCTAAATTCTTTCTGGTTGCATACAGGAAAATGAAGAAATGATTGTTGATGGTGGCTCCAAAATATAAATCCCATTTATTTCTATTTGATCCTGTTTTACTTTCTGTATGGGGCTTGATCTTTTCTTGTTCTACAGTTTGCTTCATAAAATAATCCTCTGCTTATCATTTTTCTTTCCTGTAGTATTTCCTGTTCTCTTTAAAAGGCACTCTAAAATACCCAGGTTTACAGAGCATTCAATGGAACTGTGGTTGTAAAATACCGATCTTTGTAGTTTACATGACTTTTGTGCACTATGGAGTGAAGGCCTGAACTTGCAGTTCTTGCTCAGACAAAATTGCTACTGACATCAGTGTGAATCTTGTGAGAGTGGAAATGTAGACAGTAACTATATGAAAAAGATAAACAGTGGGGCGGGGAAGAATGGAGTCTGTGGTGGATCATAGAAGAAGAAAAAACATTACTCAAAATGCAACTGTCAAGGTTCCTTCCCCACTCTGAACTCTAGGGTACAGATGTGGGGACCTGCATGAAAACCTCCTAAGCTTATTTTTACCAGCTTAGGTTAAAACTTCCCCAAGGTACAAACTATTTCACCTTTTGCCCTTGGCGTTTATTGCTGCTACCACCAAGCATCTATCAGATATATAACAGGGAAAGAGCCCACTTGGAAACATGTTTCCCCCCCAAACCCTACACCCCCGTTCCTGGGAAGGCTTGATTAAAAATCCTCACCAATTTGCATAGGTGAACACAGACCTGAACTCTTGGATCTTAAGAACAATGAAAAGCAATCGGGTTCTTAAAAGAAGAATTTTAATTGAAGAAAAAAGTAAAAGAATCACCTCTGTAAAATCAGGATGGTAAATACCTTACAGGGTAATCAAATTCAAAACACAGAGAATCCCTCTAGGCAAAACCTTAAGTCACAAAAAGAGGAATATACATTCCATTCAGCACAGCTATTTTATCAGCCATTTATCTAACGCATATCTAACTAGATTACTTACTAAGTTCTAAGACTCCATTCCTTTTCTGTTCCCAGCCAAAAGCAACACATAGACAGGGAGAATCTTTGTTTCTCCCCCCCTCCAGCTTTGAAAGTATCTTGTCTCCTCATTGGTCATTTTGGTCAGGTGCCAGCGAGGTTATCCTAGCTTCTTAACCCTTTACAGGTGAAAGGGTTTTTCCTCTGGCCAGGAGAGATTTTAAAGGTGTTTACCCTTCCCTTTATATTTATGACAGCAACATATAAGCCAAGCAACTGTATTATACTTCCCAAAATGAAATACATACCGTGAAGAGACAATTGTGAATTTGGTGCAGTATTTCTTGTCTTGTATACTAAGGTATATACTGCCTTTTAAATGGGTTTGTTCAGGCTGTATTTTAATACATAATTTAAGTAGGGTCATATGGAGATATTTTCTCTAAAGCTGGCTAGAGAGGAAGCCTCTGTATTTCATTCATTCTTCCCCTGTCCAAAATGGGTACTGCTTAATTATTTCTAGCTTAAAAAAAATTACATTATTTGATTTTTACTTTAATTGCCTGTGCAACCCCCCAGACACTGCATACATAGCCAAGATAACAGTGAAGGACCAGCTATAGCCATGATGGGCCCTGTGTGAGACAGGGACTTCCTTCTTCTTTCCTGATTCTTAAGGGCTGGCCTTCACTACCAGGAGAGTGACACTGCTGCAATCGATGCAGCAGGGATCAATTTAGCGGGTCAAGTGAAGACCCGCTAAATCGATGGCAGAGTACTCTCCAGTCGACCCTGGTACTCCAGCTCACCGAGAAGAGTAAAGGAAGTTGACCGGAGAGCATCTCCCGATGACTCAGTGCAGTGAAGAAATTGGGGTAAGTCGAACCCAGCTATGTCAACTCCAGCTACGTTATTCACATAGCTGAAGTAGCGTAACTTAGGTCGACTTACCCCTGTAGTGAAAACAAACCCTCTGTATCGTGTGGTCCAGATGCTGGTACTTGAAGGTGCTCGGGAAATTTCCTCTTCATCTCAGAGGACTGAGTCTAAGGGTATGTCTATACTACGAAATTAGGTCAAATTTATAGAACTCAATTTTTTAGGAAGTGATTTTATACAGTCGATTGTATGTGTCCCCACTAAGTGCATTAAGTTGGCGGAGTACGTCCACAGTACCTTGGCTAGCGTCAACTTTCAGAGTGTTGCACTGTGGGTAGCTATCCCACAGTCCGCCGCCCATTGGAATTCTGAGTTAAGCTTCCAATGTCTGATGGGGCAAAAACATTATCACGGTGGTTTTGGATACATGTCATTAGTCACCCCTCCTTCCCCAGTGAAAGCAATAGCAGACAATAGTTTCATGCCTTTTTTCCATGTGGACACCATACTGCTTTCAACAGACGATACAGTGGGACTGCTAACCGTCGTCATTGAACCACCGCTTCCGCTGCAACTTTGCTCTCCTGCTCTTGTCTCGATAGCTAATTTCTCCATGTTGGCTATCATGGGCTCCCGCTTCCGCTGCAATTCTGCTCTCCTGCTCTCATGAATCCACCTCACAGGTCCTTTCATCATTCTCTATAAATATCTATTCTCGTGGCATCCGTTGTCAGCCACCACTTCCGCTGCAACTCTGCTCTCCTGCAGACGCCATACCATGGCAAGCATGGAGCCCACTCAGATCACCATGGCAGTTATGAGCATTGTAAACACCTTGTGCATTATCCTGCAGTATGTTCAGAAACCAGAACCTGCAAAAGAAGGCAAGGAGGCAATGGCAGCACGGTGACGAGAGTGATGAGGACACAGACTTCTCTCAAAGTACGGGCCCTGGCAATTTTGGACATCCTGGTGGCAATGGGGTAGACTCATGGAGTGGAATATCAATTCTGGGCCTGAGAAACAAGCACAGACTGGTGGGATCACATAGTGTTGCAGGTCTGGGATGATTCCCAATGACTGTGAAACTTTTGCATGCGTAAGGGCACTTTCATGGAACTTTGTGACTTGCTTTCCCCTGCCCTGAAGCACAGAAATACCAAGATGAGAGCAGCCCTCACAGTTCACAAGCGAGTGGTCATAGCCCTCAGGAAGCTTGCAACGCCAGACAGCTACCGGTCAGTCGGGAATCAATTGGGAGTGGGCAAATCTACTGTGGGGGCTGCTGTGATACAAGTAGCCACCGCAGTCACTGAGCTGCTGCTATCAAGGGTAGTGACTCTGGGAAATGTGCAGGTCATTGTGGATGGCTTCGCTGCAATGGAATTCCCTAACTGTGGTGGGGTGATAGACGGAACCCATATCCCTGTCTTGGGACTGGACCACCTTGGCAGCCAGTAAATAAACTGAAAGGGGTACTTTTCAGTGGTGCTGCAGGCACTGGTGGATCACAAGAAATGTTTCACCAACATCAACGTGGGATGGTTGGGAAAGGTACATGACACTTGCATCTTCAGGAACTCTGGTCTGTTTGAACAGCTGCAGCAAGGGACTTACTTTCCAGACCAGAAAATAACCATTGGGGATGTTGAAATGCCTATAGTTATCCTTGGAAACCTAGCCTACCCCTTAATGTCTTGGCTCATGAAGCCATACACAGGCACCCTGGACAGTAGTCAGGAGCTGTTCAACTATAGGCTGAGCAAGTGCAGAATGGTGGATAGAATGTGCATTTGGACGTTTAAAGATGCGCTGGTGCAGTTTACTGATTCGGTTAGACCTCAGCGAAACCAATATTCCCATTGTTATGACTGCTTGCTATGTGCTACACAATATCTGTGAGAGTAAGGGGGAGACATTTATGATGGGGTGGGAGGTTGAGGCAAATCGCCTGGCTCCTAATTACATGCAGCCAGACACCAGGGTGTTTAGAAGAGCCCAAGAGGGCGCGCTGCGCATCAGAGAAGCTTTGAAACCTAGTTTCATGACTGGCCAGGCTAAGGTGTGGCAGTTCTGTTTGTTTCTCCTTGATGAAAACCTGCCCCCTTGGTTCACTCTACTTCCCTGTAAATCAACCAACCTCCCCCCTTTGATCACCGCTTGCAAAGGCAATAAAGTCATTGTTTCAAATTCATACATTCTTTATCAATCCATCACACAAATAGGAGGATAACTGCCAAGGTAGCCCAGGAAGGGTGAGGGAGGAGGGAAGGACAAGGCCACACTGTACTTCAAAACATTGAATGCCAGCCTTCTGTTGCTTGGGCAGTCCTCTGGGTTGGGATGGTTGGGTGCCCAGAGGCACCCCCCACCCCGCATTCTTGGGAGTCTGGGTGAGGAGGCTATGGAACTTGGGGAGGAGGGCAGTTGGTTACACAGGGGCTGCAGCGGCGGTCTGTGCCTTTCTTGCAGCTCAACCATATGCCGGAACATATCAGTTTGATCCTCCAGTAGCCTCAGCATTGCATCCTGCCACCTCCTCTTCATGCTCCTGCCACCTCTCCTCTTGCTCCCGCCACTTCTCCTCTTGCGCGTCCCTCCTGTTCTCACATTCATTTTGTGCTTTCCTGGACTCTGACATTGCTTGCCTCCACGCATTCTGCTGAGTTCTTTCAGTACAGGAGGATTGCATGAGCTCAGAGAACATTTCATTGTGAGTGTGGTTTTTTTGCCTTCTTATCTGCACTAGCCTCTGGGACAGAGATGAAAGGGAGAGCATTGAAACATTTGCAGCTGCAGGAGGAAAAAAAGGGAGAGTAGTATTTAAAAAGACACATTTTAGAGAACAATGGGTAGACTCTTTCATGGTAACCAAGCTGTTAACATTACATAGTACATGTGCTTTCGGTACAAGGTTCCCCCCCCACACATCCAATTTTCTGGGATGATTGCTTCACCCCTCCCCCCAGCACATGGCTAAAAGTGGGGATGATTTCTTTTCAGCCACAGGTAAACAGCCCAGCAGGAATGGCCACCTCTGAATGTCCCCTTAATAAAATTCCCCTATTTCAACCAAGTAACCATGAATGATACCACTCTCCTGAGGATAACACAGAGAAATTAAGAATGGATGTTGCTTGAATGCCAGGAAAGACCGGGACCATACACTGTCATGCTTTGTTATGCAATGATTCCAGACTACATGCTACTGGCCTGGTGTGGTAAAGTGTCCTACCATGGAGGACGGAATAAGGCTGCCCTCCCCAGAAACCTTTTGCAAAGGCTTTGGGAGTACCTCCAGGAGAGCTTCATTGAGATGTCCCTAGAGGATTTCTGCTCCATCCTCAGACACGTTAACAGACTTTTCCATTAGTTGTACTGGAAGCGAATGCATCCCAAGTCTTCAGGGCAAATTAATCATTAAACACGCTTGCTTTTAAACCATGTATTATATTTACAAAGGTATACTCACCAGAGATGCCTTCTCCACCTTCAAGGTCCAGGAGCCCGCCTTGGGAGGGTTGGAAGGGTATTGGCTCCAGGGTGATAAACGGTTCCTGGCTGTCTGGGAGAACAGTTTCATCCTCCTCCTCCTCATCATCATCTTCCTCATCCCCCAAATCCTTACCCCTGTTGCGTGAGACTCCCCCCTTGCAGGAGTCCACATACAGGGGTGGGGTAGTGGTAGGGGACCTAGAATTGCATGCAGCTCATCACAGAAGCAGCATGTCTGGGGGTCTGACGCAGAGTGGCCGTTTGCCTCTTTGAATTTTTGGTAGGCTTGCCTGAGTTCCTTAAGTTTCACAGGTCCCTGTTATAGCCTCCGTCCTTCATGCCCTTGGAGATTTTTTTCAAATATTGTGGCATTTTGTCTTTTGGAACGGAGTTCTGATAGCATGGATTTGTCTCCCCATACAGCAATTGGATCCAGTACCTCCCATTTGGTCCATGCTGGAGCTCTTTTGTGATTCTGGGACTGCATGGTCACCTGTGCTGATGAGCTCTGCATGGTCACCTCTGCTGATGACCTTGCCACGCTGGCCAAACAGGAATGAAATTCAAAAGTTCCCGGTACTTTTCCTGTGTACTGGCTTGTGCATCTGAGTTGAAAGTGCTATCCAGGGTGATCACAATGGAGCACTCTGGGATAGCTCCCGGAGGCCAATACCATCGAATTGCGTCCACACTACCCCAAATTCAATCCAGCTATGTTGATTTCAGCGCTAATCCCCTCGTTGTGGAGGAGTACAGAAATCGATTTTAAGAGCCCTTTAAGTCAACAAAAATGGCTTTGTCGTGTGGACAGGTGCAGGGTTAAATTAATCTAACGCTGCTTTATTCAACCTAAACTCGGAGTGTAGACCAGGGTTAAGCATGCTGCTGCTTAAGTAGGGGCAAGGTGAGTGTGACCTCTTTTCATCGGGAGCTGTTGTATAAGATTGTCTGCAATCAGACAGAGTCTGACTGGCCACTTTGGAAAGGGAGGGGGTTAGAGAAAGGACTTTGAATAATACATTTGTGAAAATAGAATCTCTGCTCACTCCTCCATTCTTCGCATTCACCTCTATGTGCTGCATGCTGTCTTGTATACTGGGGCATGTTAGCTTGCTTTGTTTTGGGGCGTTTTAAGCTGTTATAGGAAACAGTGCCATTCTCACGCTAGTTTGGAAGTATCCAATGTTGACCCATCGGTTGGTTAGCCATTCTGCACTTTGCATCTGGACATGCACCTATACCATAGACCACAGACTTTGGTGGACAGAGATTCTGCACAGTGGCATCCAAGGATTTGTCCTAACTTTTTTTTTAAAACCATGAGATTTTTTTTTAATTATCTGAATTTATCCCTTGTCCATCTCTCAAATATTTATATTCCTCTGACCTTATTCATGAGACTTATAGTTCTATGTGCTTTTTTAAAAACTTTTTTGTGAGAAATAATTTTCATTCCTTAAAGAGGAAGAATGCTTTTGTGGTTAGGGCACTGGACTGGAACTCAAGAAATCAAGGGTTCAGTTTCTGACTCAACCACATATTTCCTGTCGGACCTTGGGCATGTAAATCTCTCTGTGCCTCAGTTCCCCATTTGTTTACTGGGGACAATAATACCTTGTAGATTTTTAGGTTAGAAGGGCCAGTTATTGTAATCTAGTCTGACCTTTTGCATGACACAGGCCAAAAAACCCTCACCCTGTAATTTCATCATCAAGCATGCAACTTCTGTTTGAACTACAGCATATGTCTTAGGGCATGTCTACATTACACGCTGGATCGATGGGCAGTGATCAGTCCAGCGGGGGTCCATCAAGTCTAGATGCGATAAATTGACTGCCAAGTGCTCTCCCGTCGACTCCGGTACTCCACCAAGGCGAGAGGCGCAGGCAGAGTTGATGGGAGAGCATCAACCTTCAATTTATGGCAGTGAAGACACAGTGGTAAGTAGATCTAAGTATGTTGCAGTTGTGTAACTTAGATTGATTCCCCCTCCCCACTGCAGCATAGACCAGACCTTAGAAAGAGATCCACTTCAAGTGATGGGGAATCCATCGCAATTCTAGGTGAGTTGTTTCCATAACTAGTTGCCCCTACTGTTAAAAATCTGTGCCTTTTTTCTAGTCTGAATTTGTCTAACTTACACTTCCAACCACTGAATCTCATGTCTTTTTGAATCTATCAGAAATCTCTTCCCAACTGAGGCATTTATAGACCATGATCAAGTCACATCTTACCCTTCTCTTAGATAAACTAAATAGATTGAGCTATTTTAGCATCTCACTATAAGGCATGTTTTCCAGATCTTGAATCGTTCTTTTCTGAAACATTTCCATTTTTTTTTTAAATTGTGGAAACAGAAGTTGGCGCATCATTCCAGTAGTGGTCTTGCTAATGTTTATATACAGCAAGAATACTACCTTCCTACTATTACCTGATATGCATTGCATATACATTCAAGGATTTATTTGCTCTCTCAGATACAGAATCACATAGGGAGCTCAAGTTCAGTTAGTCATGTGTAAGACTGCAATTCTTTCATGGAGGTTGCAGAAGTCACAGATTCTGTGACCTCTGTGACTTCTGCAGCAGCTGGTGCTGGCTAGTCCCAGGGACTACCCATGCAGTGGTTCCGCTCGGCTGGCCCTGGGGGCTGCCCTGGGGCCAGCCACACCAGCTGCTGCTTGGGCGGCCTTGGGAAGCGCCTGAGCAGTGGTCCCGCTGGCTGCCCTGGGGCCAGCCACACCAGCCACTGGTCAGGTAGTCCCAAACAGCTGGCTCTGGGGACCACTGGAACAGCAGCTGGTGTGGCTGGCTCTCGGGAATACCCAAGCAACAGTCCTGGGGGTGCCCTGGGACCTCCCAAGCAGTAGCAGTGGCCCCAGGAGCGCCCAGAGGCCATCCAGAGAGCAGTCCCTGGGAGCAGCATCTGGGGGGCAGTCGACCCCCAGCACTAGAGCAGGGGTCCTGTGGAGCAGTGGGGCCCCAGAAGTAGAGATTTAGTCACAGGTATTTTTGGTAAAGTCATGGACAGGTCACGGGCTGTGAATTTTTATTTATTGCCCGTGACCTGTCTATGACTATTTTTTTTTTTTTTAACAAAAATACCTGTGACTAAATCTTAGCCTTAATTATTTGCCATGACCCTTCCTTTTCAGAATTACTGCTTTCCAGGATACAGCCCCATCTGACCTACATTCTTTGTTCCTACGTGATCTTGCATTTATTTGTGTTTTACAATGCATGTTGTTCAGATGAGCCCACTTTACCAAGTGATCCAGATTAGTCTGTATAAATTACCTGTGCCCATTTTAATTTATCACGCTACCAATTTAATGTAATTTGGAAACTTTACCAGCAATTATTTTATGTTTTCTTCCACATCATTTATAAAAATTGATTATTAGTGAGTCAAGAGCAGATTGTTTTTAAGACTCTGCTAGAATCAACCTCATTGGATGACAATATCCCATTTACAATTACTTTTTGGGATCTATGTTAACCAATTTTTAATCCATTAATATGATTTTGTATAGTGCTAAATTTATCAGAATGTCTGCAGGATTATATCAAATGTTTTACAAAAGTCATCACAGTTACTTTTACCATCGAAACTTGTGATCTTACCAAAAAATGTTTGTTTGACAAGATCTATTTTGCTAAACCTGTTAATGTCATTGATTATGCTATTGTCATTTTAATTCATTACCAATAACTTCCCATATTTGGTCTTTTCATGACTTTGCATGGTATCAATGTCAGGCTAATCAGCCTAAAGTTTCACAGGTTATCCCATTTACCTTTTTTAAATATTGGCACGTTACCTTTTTTTCCAGTCTTCTGGAATTTCCTCAGTGTTTTGCAGATTTGTTAAAAATAAATATTAGTGACTCAGAGCTCTTTGTGTGTGCAGTGTAGTATATGTGGTACATGCTGATATGTATTTGTTAGAGAAGGCAAGGTTGAAAAAGTATACACTGCACTTAGAGTGAGAAGGTGTGAGGTTTATGATGGTCCTTCATTCCTGAAGGAGTTCACTCCACAGTCTGAGACC
Organism: Dermochelys coriacea; assembly: GCF_009764565.3. NCBI lineage: Eukaryota > Metazoa > Chordata > Testudines > Dermochelyidae > Dermochelys > Dermochelys coriacea. The sequence goes on from NC_050068.2 coordinate 106,678,716, forward strand.
ATCCCCAAGATCATTGTTCTTGCACAGACAAGTTTTACCCTTGTAGTAGAAAGTTCCATTATTCCTGTTTATCACAGTCCTCATCCTGGAGCATCAGATGATCTCTTAGATGTCATGGGCCCAGACTGTTGAGTGTTTTGAAGATAAGGACTGAGACCTTGAACTTAACTTTTATGGGAAGTCACTGCAGAGAGTGGTGGACACGTCTGACATTTTCATGACTGTCTGTGTTGCTGAAGGGATGTACTGCAACATTCTTTTCTGGATGAATTAAGCATGGGATGGCAAGAGTGTAAATTACAGTAGAACTTCAATTACGTACACCTCAGGAATGGAGGGTGTTGTATATAATTCTGAAATATTCGTAACTCTGAACAAAATGTTATGGATGTTCTTTCAAAAGTTTACAACTGAACATTGACTTAATATAGCTTTGAAACTTTTATGCAGAAGAAAAATGCTGCTTTCCCTTTATGCTTTAGTAGTTTAATACAGTACTGTACTGTATTTGCTTTTTTTGGCAGGGGGAAGGGGGGAGCTCTGCTGCTGCCTGATTGCGTATTTCTGGTTCCAAATGAGGTGTGTGGTTGACTGCTCAATTTGTAATTCTGGTGTTCGTAACTCTGAGGTTCTACTGTAGTTAAATTCCCATCACCCCCATTTTAAGATTCTGTCAAAAAGTTCAGTGGGATGCAGGGATTAATAGATCATAGGAAGAGATGAGCCCAAAGCCAAGCAGACAGGTTTACAAAGTAAAATTAAGCAGACAGGTTTAAATTCCATGAATTATCTTTGCCTTCTAAAGTGCATGCATTCTGGAACAAGTTCTTCCTCTTTATGGAATTCTCCATACAAAGATGATGGTAGAAAGAAAGTGTATCAATCCTTGGTTAATCCCACATCCAAATGCTTGAACTCCACAGCAGAATCGGTAAATTTATTAAACAAATTGTACTTAAAAGTCATTCTCAAATTCTTTGGGAACATCTGGCCCTCCATTGAGCCTGCAACTTCCCACAGTCAGAAAAATGAAATGCTCTGCTACCTGTACTTGGAAAACTTTTTTCTGTTTTTAGGATACTGATAGAAATTCTGTCACTTCATGCACTGACATACATTCTGTGTTCTTGAGAACTACTTTATAGTTCTATTTTTAGAGATCACTTTATGTGTTAGGTTGTGACAGGATACAATATTTTGGCAGGGAGTCTTACAGCTCTTCTGCACTGTTACCTAAGATTCAGGATACAAATGGTATCAGATGTTTTAATCATGTCTGGATACAAAGATAACAGGAGATGGTAATGGGCGAGTTGCCATAAAAAGTAAAAAGCTGAAAGTGAAATGAGGAAGGTAGATTGAGCAAGCAGCTGAAGAGAGAATAATAATTTGCCAAGATGCAGAGCAGTAAGAAGAAAGCTAAGGGAGCCTGCATCTTAGACACTTACCCTGTACATTAAACTTAATGTTTGTATCAACAGCTCCATATGACAGGAAATGATCTGGGCGTTTTGGTCAGATATTTTAGCTGCCCTTAGTTTCAGCCAGCAACTGGCAAAATTGATTACACCCCGGAGCTGAATGTTCCCTCTGGCTTTAGTAAGGAAAGAGCAGAGATGAAATCCATGGACTGTATGCACATCATCCAACAGAAGGGTACCTCCACCACTCCTCCTGCTCTCCCCGGTGCTGGTTTGGGCAGCAAAGGACTCCTCTCAGTCACATTCCTGTGGCTTGCAACGCTCCTGTCCTCTTCTCTTGCAGCAGTGTGTCTTTATCACATTCTCACACTTAAAGCAGAACTAGCAACTCTCCGCAGCGAGCTGATCTACAGAGTCCAGGCAAGAGCTCCGCTACCCCAGCCTCAGGATGCGATTAAAGAGGGTACCCTATCCTCTTCTTCCTTGCAGTTATCAGTAGCTACTGCCAGGCAGGTGAGTTGCAGTGGCGTCTGAGACCTGCTCTTGGTTGCTAGGATGAGGAGGGCGGGGATGAGTATTTGGAGCTCCTATCCCTGCTCTAATCTTGTTTGTCATTGTCATTGTCATTCCTTGTCATTGTCAGGAAACCAGGCTGCCTGCTTCTGAGGCAGGTAACGGTAATGAAAAGAGAGGCTGGAGTGCAAGCAGAAACAGAGGGAGAAGGTATGCTGTGCCCAGAGAAGAAATAAGTAAGTGACAAGATGGGTTGAACTGCTGGGAGGAAGATATGTGGATACTGGAGCGACACAGGGGATGGGGTTGGGAGATGAGGAAAACAGCAGAGCTTGACTCATGTTCTCAACTGGAAGAAACAGCAGCACAACGTCCCCTGTTGTTGTACACTATTATTGTAAAATGAATGGTGTTAACTCTAAACATAACGACCCAAAGGGAATAGTGATCCCCTGCCCAATGCCAACTGTCTGAGCATTGAACTTCTGGCAGGTTTTTAGATATGGATCCCAACCTCCTTCTAATAACTCAAGCATCTCTCTATAGTGAATCAGACCAGAGCAGTAAATTCACACGACTGAGTTCAGATTTTTTTTTCTCTCTTTAAATCATAATAAAGTCACTTTTCTGGTAATACTTACCAGTTTCCTCATAAAAGAGAGAAGTGGAGGGACAGCTTCATAGCTTTGTTTGGGGAAGTCTTAAGTTTTCACAGAGAACAGCTAATTTGTACCTGTCAAAAGAGGCAGAACAAAAAGAATCCAATAGACTAATCCAACAGACTTGCTCAAAATGTTCCCCTTTAAAAAATATAAATGCTTCTGTTAAAAAGGTAGTGCTTTAAAAATTTTTTTGTCAGAACTCTCTCTCATGGCTCTAAGTCTATTTGAGGCTTCATAGAAAACTTTTTAAACTCTTTGAAATCATTTTGCTTGTGTTGTAATTTTAATGGACTAGTTTTTCTGTTGATGAAAGACCAAAACACTTTATTATTCTCCCCAAGTCTACTCATGACTAAGACTACATTTTAGTCACAGGTATTCTTAGTAAAAGTCATGGACAAGTCACAGGGAGTAAACAAAAATTCACGGCCTGTGACCCGTCCATGATTTTTACTAAAAATACCTGTGACCAAAACTTGGGCGGAGAGGGTTGCAGGGGGGAGAGGTCTTGAGGGTGGGGCGCAAGCGCTAGGGAGGATGTTCAGGCTTCAGTGTGTGGCCTGGGATCCCCGCTGGTGTGGGGCAGGGGGGGCGGGGTTGGTGAGGCTGGCAGGGGCTCCCTACCTGGCTCTGCGTCCCTGCAGCTCCTAGGTAGTGAAGGGGCACAAGCGCCAGCTTCAGCAGGCGGGATCTGCAGGCGCAGGCAGTACGTGGCATGGAGTCTCTCCTGGTCTCTCCACCGCCTACTAGCTGCAGGGCTATGCCAGTGGGAGCCCCCCATCCTGAGGTAAGTGCCTCTCCTGCTCCCCTAGCCCTGAACCTCCTCCCACACACCCAAACTGCTGCTGCTGGCCCAGGGGCTGCCCGACTCGGGCATCCCCTGAGCCAGCACCAGCTGCTGCAGAAATCACAGAGGTCACGGAAAGTCACGGAATCTGTGACCTCCATGATAGACTTGAAGCCTTACTCATGACCCATAAAATTAACAGTCATATAAGTGCATGAAGAGCACTAAAGTTGTCCCTATAGTTCCCAAAGAGTCAATGTGCTTTTTATTTTAATAAAGACCCAATTTATCTCCTCATATTACACTGATTTAACTAAAGGGGGTTTGTGAATTGTAAAAAATCAGTGCAGTCCTCATGTGAATACTCTCTTAAATTAGTTTGACTGGATGTTGATTTAGTTTAATTCAGTAACTGATTTCGTTAAATCAGCAATTTGTGTGTACATCAACCCTGAATCAGACTTTAAACTATCAGTCAAAAACACATTTTAAGTAAAGTGAGATGTTTATTTAACTGAAACTTCATTTAGTAGGCTAAAGTTCAAGTTACTGTATATTCACTTACTTTCCCGTGAGTCCCCAAAAAGAAAATACTGTATTCACTGAGGACCAAATCCAAAGCCTATTGAATTCAATGGGATTATTACAGCTGACTTAATAGACTTTGGATCAGGCCCTTAGTTTAAAACCCTCAATACAGTACAGAAGCAAATTATCATTATTTTTCTTTGTATTGCCATGGTCCCTAGGAGCCCCAGTCATAGACCAGCATCCCACTGTGCTAGGCTCTGTACATAACAGAAGGGCAGTCCCTGCCCCAAGATCTTACAATTGAAGTATAAGACACAGACAATAGATGGAGACAGACTGATGGGGAGCTCAAGGAAATAATGAGACAGTATTGGTCAGCATGATAGGCAGTGGTCTCAGCACACCAGCAGCCTAACCCTTGTCAAGCCTTTGGTAGGCATCATCGCAAAGGAAAGTTTTAGGAAAAATGTGGAGGATATTAAGGTCTCTTTGTGGATGTTTATGGGGAGAATCTCCCAAGCATGAGGGGCAGCATGGGAGAAAAGCATGAAGGCGCTTGAGCTTGGAGGCTGGCACTTTTGGCCGATCAGAGGTGGGAATCGATATTTTGATAACACATGCAAAATGAGGGTAGAGTCGAGGTAGGCTGTGAAGGGCCTTTAAAGTGATGTCAGGTTATTTATGTTTGATGCGATAGAGAAAGGGCACCAGTGGAGAGACCTGGTCAAAGCAACAGGCTAGAAAAATTATCTTTGCAGCAGCATTCTGAATGGATATGACCAGGGCAAGATTGCATTTGTCAAGTAATCAAGACACGAGATGATGAGATGAGGTTTCGCAGTGTGGATGGCTAGGAAAGGCTGTCTCTTAGAGATGTTATGCAGAAAGAATCTGCAGTTTGAGAAAACTTAGTGCTCTTTGTGCAGTCCCATTAACTTCTTATGGCATGTCACCAGAGCCACTGAGCTAACATCCTTGATTTTGCCTAAACGTTTAGTATTCTTCTATTCCTAATACTTAAATACAATAAAAAACACCTATCCGGGTCAGATACCAGCTTTGGGCTTAGCACTCTGCAGGTTTATTCGGCTTTATCAGCCATGTGTCTCTGGTGGTTTTTATCGTATGTTATTTGGAGAGAGCAATTGTGTTATCCCTACTCTTACTCAGCCTCCTCTGAAGTCAAAATTCAGGTTTATTCTTTTCAAGGTGTCTCCCAACAATTATCTCCCAATTTACCAGTCTTCACATCCGGTTTCAGTTAGCTTAAATAAGACAACCTTTGATTGGCATAGTATGGAAAATAGAAAGAATCAAATAAAGAGAAAATTGCTTTAAAAGAAATTCTACTAAGTTATCGCTACAAAAGTGTCACTAATGAGGCCCCACAATTTAGGTTACAGAGTACTGGTGAAGTGAGTTGAAAACCTTATATATTAAAGTCCCTTTGTGGCTCACAGGAACATCACTATGTCCATTTTTTCAGTCCCAAAGGTCTGCATAGTCTCCAGCAGGAACTTCTTTAAAACAAATAACTTTTAGAGAGACATGTCAAAATGAGGCAGAGGCCAAAATGAGAGACAGATCTTCATAATAGGATTGTCCCTCTTCTCTCTTGCATACAATGTTGCAGTGACTCATAGACTTTAAGGTCAGAAGGGACCATTATGATCATCTAGTCTGACCTCCTGCACAATGCAGGTCACAGAATCTTACCCACCCACTCCTGCAATAAACCTCTCACCTATGTCTGAGCTATTGAAGTCCTCAAATCATGGTTTAAAGACTTCAAGGTGCACAGAATCCTACAGCAAGTGACCCAAGCCCCACGCTGCAGAGGAAGGCGAAAATCCCCAGGGCCTCTTCCAATCTGCCCTAGAGGAAAATTCCTTCCCAACCCCAAATATGGTGATCAGCTGAACCCTGAGCATGATTCATCAGCCAGATACCCAGGAAAGAATTTTCTGTAGTAACTCAGATCCCACCCAATCTAACATCCCATCACAGGCCATTGGGCCCATTTATCATGAATAGTTAAAGATCAATTAATTATCAAAATCATGTTATCTCATCATTCCATCTCCTCCATAAATTTATCAAGCTTAATCTTGAAACCAGATAGATCTTTTGCCCCCACTGCTTTCCTTGGAAGGCTGTTCCAGAACTTTACTCCTCTGATGGTAGAGACCTTCGTCTAATTTCAAGTCTAAACTTCCTGATGGCCAGTTTATATCCATTTGTTCTTGTGTCCACATTGGTACTGAGCTTAAGTAATTCCTCTCCCTCCATAGTATTTATCCCTCTGATGTATGTATAGAGAGCAATCATATCTCCACTCAGCCTTCTTTTGGTTAGGCTAAACAAGCCAAGCTCCTTGAGTTTCCTTTCATAAGACAGGTTTTCCATTCCTCGGATCATCCTAGTAGACCTTCTCTGTACCTGTTCCAGTTTGAATTAATCCTTCTTAAACATGGGAGACCAGAACTACACACACTATTCCAGATGAGGTCTCACCAGTGCCTTGTATAATGGTACTAACACCTCCTTTCTCTACTGGAAATACCTTGCATGATGCGTCCCAAGACCGCATTAGCTTTTTTCATGGCCTTATCACATTGGTGGCTCATAGTCATCCTGTGGTCAACCAATACTCCAAGGTCCTTCTCCTCCTCCGTTACTTCCAATTGATGCGTCCCCAGCTTATAACTTAAATTCTTGTTATTAATCCCTAAATACATGACCTTACACTTCTCACTATTAAATTTCATCCTATTACTATTATTCCAGTTTACAAGGACATCCAGATCTTCCTGTATGATATCCCAGTCCTTCTCTGAATTGGCAATACCTCCCAGCTTCGTGTCATCCGCAAACTTTATTAGCACATTCCACATTCCCACTTTTTGTGCCGAGGTCAGTAATAAAAAGATTAAATAAGATTGGTCCCAAAACCGATCCCTGAGGAGCTCCACTGATAACCTCCCTCCAACCTGACAGTTCACCTTTCAGTATGACCCGCAGTAGTCTCCCCTTTAACCAATTCCTTATCCATCTTTCAATTTTCATATTGATCCCCATCTTTTCCAATTTAACTAATAATTCCCCATGTGGCACCATATCAAACGTCTTACTGAAATCTAGATTGACTGTGTTCCTTTGTCTAAAAAATCTGTTACTTTCTCAAAGAAGGAGATCAGGTTGATTTGGCATGCTCTACCTTTTATAAAACCATGTTGTATTTTGTCCCATTTACCATTGACCTCAATGTTCTTAACTTCTTTCTCCTTCAAAATTTTTTCCAAGATCTTGCATACTACAGATATCAAATTAACAGGCCTGTAGTTACCTGGATCACTTTTTTCCCCTTTCTTAAAAATAGGAACTATGTTAGCAATTCTCCAATCGTGCTGTACAACCCCTGAGTTTACAGATTCATTAATAATTCTTGCTAATGGGCTTGTAATTTCATGTGCCAATTCCTTTAAAATTCTCATATCAGTGTTCACTACGAAACTCTATGTCCCTAGATCAAACTTTCTGGTCCAGTGAGATTCACAAACAGTGAAGATAGTGTGCAGATAGAGCCGGAGTAACCAGGAAGGATGGTGGTGTTCATGGTGATGAATCCTCTCACATTTAGTCATGGAAATTGTTGTCACTGCAGATTCAGTCTTCAAGTCCTCACACATTTTGGTGCCATCCTAATTCTTCTAGGTGCTGAATGATCCTACGGATTCTGTTTCATTCATTTTGAAGTCATGAGTTTAGGGTTAAGCGTGTGCTTAAGTGCTTTGCTAATTCAAGGCCTCAGAGAGCAACTTATTCATAAAGTATCTTTATGAATATTTTAGTTTCTGATGGTCTCACGATTTACTTTAACTCTTACGAGGTTATTGACCATAGTTCACTGATAACTACATTGATTTAATAAAAAATTAATTGATCGAAAATGTCATCTAAAATATTGTTGTTGGCATCTCTCTTCATTAGGCAGTAGGTAAAAGACAGTATTTTAAGTTTAATTAAATATGAAGAATCTAGTTTTGATAATGATGTTAAATATTTTATTCAAACTTAGTTTTCTTTTATATCTTAAATTAATTAAAAAAATGCTTGAAATATATGTACCATCATTCATCCCCTATATCCAATCCAGAAGCTGTTGCCTGTATGGAACTCCTGCTTAATACTCTTCTTTTCATTTGCTGGGAGTTCTGCATGTAAAGATGGCCACATAGTAGGGTTTTGATTACCATGAAGAGTGAAACAAAAATAAATACATCACAATTATGGTCTTTTTAAAGTTTATTTTGGAGGATACTATTGTATTTTTATAATATATAATCATCAGTGCTAGTACAATATGTACCTTTGAAAGTTAAAGCCCAAGTAGATGGGAAAGAGATGATTTCTATCACCAATTCCAAATATAGCGGTATGCTTATCACTCAAAGTCAGAACTCTTGCTGCACTGAGTGGGAGTTAATAGACTATTGCCAGGAGTACATATAATGAACACCCAGGCAGACAAATCATCAAACCATTTATAACAGGACTTTTCTTTCTTTCTTATTGTTAAAGAGCAATGAGTATCTTTCTATCTAACAGAGGAAAATATAGGGTCTTCAACACAACTGAAACTAGCCCCATATTAAACACCATGGTTACATTTGTTCATTTTGTGCCAACATGTTTTATGCCGGAGATCCGTGCAAAGTGATGTCCAGGAACAAGAAGGTGGTTTTTGGTTATCTGAGTCAAATTATTAGTCTCTGTGTGTGCCAAAGTTTCATTCACATGTACTGTGTGGGCCTGATTCTGATCTCATTTCCACCAGTGCAACTCAAGAATAACTTTGATGCCAGAGAAAAATAAGGGGTATTAGAATCAAGCCCTTTGTCAATTTAAGTTTTGGTAAAGTTTTTTTGTGGTTATTCCATGAATTAACAGCAAATATTTACTGTGGTGTACTGAGAAGTTACAAAGCACCTGCTTCAATTTCCCTAACAAAAGACTTGGGACTCCCTTTAACCACAGAAAATTCCCACATAAATCAAACATCAGTGCAATAGCCTAATCTGGCATACAGGCCAACAAATTCACACCCGCAGCTGGCAAGACGGCAGATGCCCATGTCCTGTCTCAATAATTAACAGCATGCAAACTTCAATGTTAGCTATAGCAAGCTATCACCTTTTGTCTGTTTCCTCTAGCTATTCCAGGCTTGCCAGAAGAAAGAGAGGTGGTAATGGATGTGGTTTAATTAGTCCACAACTGTATTCATATAAAATATCTGGGTGTACTTGGCAATAAATTGTACAGTTCAGGTCGTCATCATTGCTTAATCATTTCCACATAATGCTCATCCTGGTCCCAGCCATCCCATAGCTGGGACCTTGCCACCCTTTGCTTGTAGAGGTAAAAGGGAACTATGAAAGGAGGGGGTTGGCTCCCCACTGTACCAGACACAGGAGCCCTAACTGCACTTTCTCAGCTCTCTTTAGGAATGCCTTTTTCCATTCCTTTTCCAATCCATCATATCTGACAATCATATCCCTTCTATAATGATGCCCTGCACTGGACATCTGCTAAGAGTCTTGTGTGCTAAATTGTGACGTTATAACTAAGACTACAATTTAGTCATAGGTATTTTTAATACAAGTCATGGACAGAACAGGTCATGGGCAATAAACAAAAATTCATGACCCATAACCTGTCCATGACTTGTACTATAAATACCTCTGACTAAATCTTAGCTGTGGGGCTGCAGGTCTTTTGCGGGACAACCCGGGTCCAGCAGCAGCAGCTGCTGGGAGTCACCCACCACCACTGCTCCAGCTGCCTCCAGGACCGCAGCCAGGGAGCAGTGACTGGCTCCGGTGCAGCTTCAGCAGCGGCAGGTGTGGCTGTCCCCAGGGCCAGCTGGTCAGGAGGCCCTGGGAACGGCCATACTGCCCGCAGCAGAAGTCATGGAGATCAAGGGAAGTCACGGAATCCATGACTTCTGCAACCTCCAGGTCAGACACAGAGTACAAATTATAACCTCACCCTCCTGCCCTTCCCCACTGGTTTCCAGAACTGTTGTGGAGAAAATGAAAAAACCCACCCTGCCTTGGCCAATCTTTCCTTGCCATCCCTTAAGGGGAAAAAAGAGTGACTAGCGTAATGCCCCCAGCAGGTCATGAGGATACCCAATGTTTTTGCAAATGGAATGGAAAGATGGGTGCAGTTCTCAAGATTTTCTGCTTCTGGTCTGGAAAAGAAAAAATGTTTGTTTTATGTTTCTGCTGACAGCAATGTAAGTCAAAGAGGAAGCAACCCCTCCTCGACCACATGGCATGAAGAGATTTAATCCAGGACATGCAGTTTAGCATGAAGGATCCAATTTACAGCCTGGATGAATCAATGCTATGCATATTATGTGAAATACTGGAAACTCAAAAATAGTTACTAAGTAAACTCTCCCTTATAAAAGAGACACATACTATTATGTGAATTTAATATGTATATACTTATTATGTGGAACATAACACAGTAATGGTCAATCTATTAATATCAAGATACAGCAAAAAATATATTGGGGATATATATTAGATCTGAGTCACATCCCCTAAATATGACTAACCTGTCCTTACACAGGAATTAGGCTGTCTTTACTAGTTTATGTATCTGAAGTATTTATAGTACTGAGAGCCAGATAAACCAGTCTTAAAAATGAATTATATAGGGATATTTCATCATTCCCATCTATGGATGAAAAATAAAGCAAGCAGCTCCTGGAAGAAAAATAGGATAGAAACAAACAAAACCCCACTTCATATAGAATTATACAGTACTCAAGCATGTTTCAGAAATTCCATGGAGAATATATGAGGGCCATAAAAGAAAGAAGGGATGTGTGGAAATCCTTTTAGCAAACATTTCTCTAAAGATACTTAGGGGGCTAATGCCAATGTTTTCAAACTTGGGTACCCTAAGGCATGCCTAAATTGTGTGCTTAATGCCATATTTAGGCACCTACATAAGTAGTTTGTTTTTCAAAGTTACTGAACTCTGCCAACTCTATTTGGTGTCAATGGGACTCATTAGTGTTTGACACCTCAGACCACTTTTAATTATCACCATAATCCATACATATGTACCTAACTTTAGGCACCCACATTTGAAAATTTCTTCAAGAATTAATATAGTGGAAGGTTGGTCCCAACTTATTAGGACATGGGTAACTATGCAAATAAGATTTTATAAAATCAGCATGGGAGGGGATATGATAATATTGATATGAAGTCTCTGATCATGCATAGATGTATACATAAACCCAGTCTGCAGTCTCATGTGTAAGAAATGGGTTGCTAGAGCAGCAGCTTGCACTAGACTCACAGGACAGTCCTTCCTAGTGTTTTGGAAAATAAGCATGCATTGCTCAGATAGGTAGGCCACATCCCTTTAAGTTCTGTCTGTGGTTTGTTAATGAACCTGGAGTCTCTAAATTCAGAAGTATCCGTTTAGCTCAGGGAAGAGAGATTACATTCTGAAACTTGGTTTCTATAATTTTTTCCCCTGGAGGTATAAAAGTTAGAAAAACTTGTCTTACAAGAAGAGCAGTTCTTTTCTGTATGAGGTTACAAGAGATTATGCAAGTTTTGAATACTCCAGATGCAATGCATACTGTCATCATGATGATGATCTAATCTGCTTTCTTCGGTTGTTATGATGATCTTAAACGTTTTTAGATGATCTTAAACAACTTTCAGAGTAGCAGCCGTGTTAGTCTGTATCCGAGAAAAGAAAAGGAGTACTTGTGGCACCTTACAGACTAACAAATTTACTTGAGCATAAGCTTTCGTGAGCTACAGCTCACTTCATCGGATGCATTCAGTGGAAAATACAGTGGGGAGATTTATATACACAGAGAACATGAAACAATGGGTGTTGCCATACACACTGTAACAAGTACCAGCAGGAGAGCGGAGGGGGGAAAATCCTTTTGTAGTGATAATCAAGGTGGGCCATTTCCAGCAGTTGACAAGAACATATGAGGAACAGTGTGTGTGTGTGTGGGGGGGAAATTTGGGGGGGGAAATAAACATGGGGAAATAGTTCTACTTTGTGTAATGACCCATCCACTCCCAGTCTTTATTCAAGCCTAAGTTAATTGTATCCGTTTGCAAATTAATTCCAATTCAGCAGTCTCTCCTTGGAGTCTGTTTTTGAAGTTTTTTTGTTGAAGAATTGCCACTTTTAGATCTGTAATTGAATGACCAAAAAGACTGAAGTGTTCTCCGACTGGTTTTTGAATGTTATAATTGTTGATGTCTGATTTGTGTCCATTTATTCTTTTACGTAGAGACTGTCCAGTTTAGCCAATGTACATGGCAGAGGGGCATTGCTGGCACATGATGGCATATATCACATTGGTAGATGTGCAGGTGAACAAGCCTCTGATATTGTGGCTGATGTGATTAGGCCCTATGGTGTCCCCTGAATAGATATGTGGACACAGTTGGCAATGGGCTTTGTTGCAAGGATAGGTTCCTGGGTTAGTGGTTCTGTTGTGTGGGGTGTGGCTGCTGGTGAGTATTTGCTTCAGGTTGGGGGGGCTGTCTGTAGGCAAAGACTGGCCTGTCGGCAAAGACTGGCCTGTCTCCCAAGATCTGTGAGAGTGATAGGTCGTCCTTCAGGATAGGTTGTAGATCCTTGATGATGCGCTGGAGAGGTTTTAGTTGGCGATTGCTAGTGGCGTTCTATTATTACCTTTGTTGGGTCTGTCCTGTAGTAGGTAACTTCTGGGTACTTTTCTGGCTCTGTCAATCTGCTTCTTCACTTCAGCAGGTAGGTATTGTAGTTGTAAGAATGCTTGATAGAGATCTTGTAGGTGTTTGTCTCAGTCTGAGGGGTTGGAGCAAATGCGGTTGTATCGTAGAGCTTGGCTGTAGACAAAGGATTGTGTGGTGTGGTCTGGATGAAAGCTGGAGGCATGCAGGTAGGAATAGTGGTCAGTAGGTTTCCGGTATAGGGCAGTGTTTATGTGACCATCGCTTATTAGCACTGTAGTGTCCAGGAAGTGGATCTCTTGTGTTGACTGGTCCAGGCTGAGGTTGATGGTGGGATGGAAATGGTTGAAATCATGGTGGAATTCCTCAAGGGCTTCTTTTCCATGGGTTCAGATGATGAAGATGTCATCAATATAGCGCAAGTAGAGTAGGGGCATTAGGGGACGAGAGCTGAGGAAGCGTTGTTCTAAGTCAGCCATAAAAATGTTGGCATACTGTGGGGCCATGCAGGTACCCATAGCAGGGCCGCTGATTTAAAGGTATACATTGTCCCCAAATGTGAAATAGTTATGGGTGAGGACAAAGTCACAAAGTTCAGCCACCAGGTTAGCCGTGACATTATCGGGGATAGTGTTCCTGACGGCTTGTAGTCCATCTTTGTGTGGAATGTTGGTGTAGAGGGCTTCTACATCCATAGTGGCTAGGATGGTATTCAGTATTCAGGAAGATCACCGATGGATTGTAGTTTTCTCAGGAAGTCAGTGGTGTCTCAAAGATAGCTGGGAGTGGTAACGAAGGGCCTGAGGAGGGAGTCTACATAGCCAGACAATATCCTGCTGTCAGGTGCCAATGCCTGAGATGATGGGGCGTCCAGGATTTCCAGGTTTATGGATCTTGGGTAGCAGATAGAATACCCCAGGTCGGGGTTCCAGGGGTGTGTCTGTGCGGATTTGTTCTTGTGCTTTTTCAGGGAGTTTCTTGAGCAAATGGTGTAGTTTCTCTTGGTAACCCTCAGTTGGATCAGAAGGTAATGGCTTGTAGAAAATGGTGTTGGAGAGCTATGGGTACCCGCATGGCCCCACAGTATGCCAACATTTTTATTGCTTAAACAACTTTACACACACACACACACACACACACACACACACACCCTTTTATTTTTGCTTAAACAACTTTATACACATTGTAATATTATTAATTATTATTATATTTATCATTTATTATTAGAGAAGGGCTTGGCCCACAAAGTTATAACTCAGATCTGAATTTACACAGAGTTTAGGGTGTTCAGATAAGGGTTTGGGTATTTTTATTCATTCCAATCCATTATTATTAATAGTTCCACAAACAAATACAGAATTAACAAATAGTATGTGTTTGGCATTGTAGTCTGAGTAAGTCATGGTTCCTTCTTGAAATAGATTGACTATCAGAACTAATGTGTTGCTGAGGAACCATACTAATTCCCCAGAGAAAATAGTTTTCTTCCTTATTTCTTATTTAACAAGCAGTAATCTTACTCCCTATGGCCCTGATTCAGCAAAGTACTTAAACATGTGCTCAGGTTTAAACATGTGGCTAGTCCCATTGAAGATAACAAAGCAAAGTATTTTGCTGGATCGGGGCCTGTTGCTCCAGAATTTTGAACAAGTTTAAAAAAATTGTTGCTGTTGGTAGTTCTGAACTAGACTTTGGTTTCTTGGACACTGCTGTGGTTTAATTTGTGGTTTTAAATAAGACGTTTAATTTGCCAGTTAGCATTTGCTCTAGCACCAGTGAACAAAATTACATCATCTTTTGTCCCCTCCTTATAAAAAGTAAAGGATTATATTCCAAGGAATATAATCAGTGCCATCTAGAAACACAAAAAGATTAGACAAACAGATGGTTATCTTCAGTAGTTATAATTAGGAATACGTTGTGTGATAATAGACAGGGTACTTGTACTTTTTATGAAAAAGTTTCTCAGATGATATGAGACCTTTAGGATACTACTGCTTTAATAATTATTAGCTGTGCCTGGAATGATGAGTAGTTTTGCGATGTGGTTGTAATAAAAATACAAATCTTCAGCAGGTGCCAATAAGCATAGTTTAATTGAAGTCAGTGGAGTTAGGCTGATTCATGCCAGCTGAGTATCTGGCCCAGTGTAATTTAGTAAAAAAGAAATGCTATAAAAATCACCAGAAGTAGCAGTGATAAGCGCAAGACCACACATCTGACACCAGATCTTTTCTCATTCTTTTAAAAGAAAGTTACATATGCAAAAGGGATTGATTTTTCTGAAGGCCGGAAAGAAATTTTCAGTGTAGTCTACTGAACAGCTCGGGAGTCAGTAAATAGTTACTATGGCTCAGTCATAAGGAACACAGGTCTTAACATTAGTTTAAAAAAAAAACTACAACTGCTTGTGGAGCAGTATGAGTAAGGGTGGCAGAATTTGCCCACAGAGTTTATCTGCTTCAGGGAAGTGAGATTCAACAAATTAGGATTTTCTTCTCTTCATTTCTGATAAATTACTCGATTAGCACATTCATACACTTTCTGGACAGTACTGAAGACATTTTTTATTTAACACTTTCATCCTTTGAAGTAACAGTAAAGATAAGGCTTAACTGAGAGCAGTGCTTAATGAATGCAACTTTATAGGCTCCTTTATTATGATTCCTGGCACTTATCTGTGGCAGATTTTTTTTTATGGTGCCTTAAATTGTATTTAGCTGTGATCCAACACTTTAAAATACCACAATACTGGCATCCGACAAAGTGGGTATTCACCCACGAAAACTTATGCTCCAATACATCTGTTAGTCTATAAGGTGCCACAGGACTCTCTGCCACTTTTACAGATCCAGACTAACACGGCTACCCCCTGACACTTGACACAATATTTCTTATTTTTCTATAACTAAATGTGTGTCGTGTATTTCTATCCAATGCATGCAATGTCAAAGCTTTAAAGCAATGGATGAGTTTTGACAAGTACTAAAAGTTTTATAGCTGTAATTGCAACAATTTCTCTTACAAACATTGTATCAGCACTTTTTTGATTGGGCAATTTCACTACAGTCCTATTATTTTGGAACATGGGGAAGTCTTACTCTTTTAGGAATGTTATATGAAATGAATTCGTATTCACGCTTGCCATTTTCTTTTGATATTATGTGAAACTAAAGAACTCCTGCAAATACTACAAAAAATATCTTTTGAAAGCCTGACATCCATCACAACTGAGAATTGTCTGGTGTGGTTTCAGTTAGAAATGTAGTTAAACTAATGGAGCCAATAGCATCTAACTCATCTGACTTAACACTACATTGTTCAAGTATACTAGGAACCCAGATGAAAGCCCACTGTTTTATCATAGTATTCAAGGTTGGCTGCATGATCTCTGAATTTCTCCAGGACCCTTTAATGTGAAAATCTAGTGGCTGTTCTGTACATCTGACAAGTACCTGCCAAAAGAAGCAATGGGAGATCCTGCTTTCACATAGTGAGAATAAAAGTATTTCCCTCATGAGTATGCTTTGTCACTTTTTTTTGACCTCCAAAGATCTTAAACCATTCTCTTAATTACTTCCTCTCATTTGTTTTCTTTCATTACAAAAGGAGTCTTGTTTTTATTTTTTTTATTTTTTTCTTTTCAGTGCTACAGGCCTGTCTGCAATTGATTGCTGATAGCAAAAGTAACATCCAACAAAAAGGTAACAGTGCCTTCCATGTATTCACATATTTTCTACTCAAGCTCCAGGCTAACTAACAAGCAGTATTCTGGTTAATATAATGCCAGTTACAAAAAATAATGAAAATTTTGGATCTGGATAATTCTCACAAATCTCCCCATTTAAATTGGAAAATCCCCCTCTCTAAACTCTGCTATTTTTCAAGAGGTCAGCATTGTTGATTTTTGACCAAAGGAAACAAGAAGGAACTAACTAATTTTGATTTTTTTCTTACCAGAAATTATTCTCTCTCTCTTCTAGATGACTCAAGCATTGTTCCATGGCTTCTTAGCTTTAAAAGAGGAACAGCTCTGGAAGAGCAAGGAAATAAAATATTGGTTAAAGAAGCAGGTTACTTTTTCATATATGGTCAGGTAAGAATATTAATTTCACTTTAATATTGGACTTAGAGTGCTTAACAACTTCAAAGTGTATGTCTGAAGTTTGTTTCTTTTTTATTCTTCAGGTTTTATATACCGATACAACATTTGCTATGGGACATCTAATACAAAGGAAAAAGGCTCGTGTATTTGGTGATGATCTGAGTTTGGTGACATTATTTCGTTGTATCCAAAACATGCCTCATTCTTATCCTAATAATTCTTGCTATACCGCTGGTAAATATCTGAGTTTTTACCCTTCTCTATTTATAGTAAAACTGTATGAAATATAATTTGCGGTGATACAGGATTACATATAGTGAAAATGTAATGGGTTCAGAAATCACCTTGCCAGTGAAAGTATGCCATACTTTGGTTTATGTACAAATAACATATATATTTTTCTTATGATTGAAATTCCATAAAGAGTCCAATTTTCATACTTTGATGCCCAAATCTATATTTACTGTAGAAACTACAATAGCCATTTTAGGGCTCTGCATTCTGCTTTAGTCAACCAAATATGGATTTAAGCATCTTTAAGATGAAGCAGTCAGTATCAGCCTAACCGTCTGCTCCTAATAAAGATGGCTGGAGTCTCATCATTGACTTAAGTGCAAACAGAGTTAGGCCAATGCGGAGTGTGTTTGACAGTCCCATCAGAAATGTTGCATGCAAGTAAATCAAGATATGCACACCAAGACAAAAATAATACTTTTATATTAGCAGAGCTCCAACAGTCTGCTGTAAACACTTGTGTGTTATACTAACCCCTGTGCAAGATTTAAAGAGCCATTGTTGCAGCCTGTCAGACTATATTTTACCAAACCTCTTTTAATTGCCTTTACTTCTCTAGACTTCTTTTCCCATAATTGTTGTTTAGCAAGCTCTCTCTATGAGTGTTTTCTTCTGTGCATTTATCTTGTACCCACGTGCTTGATATATTGACTGATGCCAGAGTTCATTGTATATGGCATCACCACAATAAAAGCTGTTCTGAGACACAGACACTGGATTGTGCCATTGCTAAATGACGCATGTAGCAGGGAGCTAATTAGAAAGGAAAAATTCTTTGCATATAACTATTGTAGTAATCACCAATTAGAGGACAAGAAATACATGACTAATACAAGGCCATTTATTATGTTTATGGTAACTTTGCTGAAGTGTGGCAGTAGTTCTTTAAGAACAGAATGTAATCATTACAGAATGACATTCAAATGTAAGGTCAAAATCATAGGTAAATTTAAATGTGAGCTTTGCCAGAGTAAAGATTGCAAGATTGGG
This sequence comes from Dermochelys coriacea, assembly GCF_009764565.3. Lineage (NCBI taxonomy): Eukaryota > Metazoa > Chordata > Testudines > Dermochelyidae > Dermochelys > Dermochelys coriacea. Next base: position 106,696,793 of record NC_050068.2, read on the forward strand.
CCCAATAATATTTTTTTTTTATTGCAAATAATGTGTGTTTAGGTAATACAGAATACTCTCTGAATGCAATCTATTAGAATACTACCATATGTAAAATACCTATCTAAAGATATTCCAAATTCTTTTCCAGGCATTGCAAAATTAGAAGAAGGGGATGAACTTCAACTTACAATACCACGGAGAAGGGCCAAAATATCATTGGATGGAGATGGCACTTTTTTTGGTGCAGTTCAACTCCTGTGATACTCTACACTTTAACATCAGGCTTATCACTGTTCTCTTTTTTGTTTTTATGTAATTGAAAAAAATGGAAATACCGTGAAGCAGTCAATTCAGTCTTTTTTTTTTTTTTTAGCCCTTTTCTTCGGTCTGATGAGCCAGCCCAAAACAGGAAACCCAACAGACATACTTCTGATGTGACTGTCATGTGAATTACCAGAAATATAGATTATTTTAGGCAATAGAGGAATAAAAATACCAGACATAAAAATATACAGACATATCTTATAGCTTTGAAACAACTTCTTGTCCATGAGTCATTACTCAGGGCCTCGATACTGCAGAGTTTGACCCAAAATATCTGAAATGTAATGAGGACCATTGTGATTAGTAAATCATTATCCAGGAGGTACTGAAGTAACATAAACAAGTCAACGTAAACACTGCTCACATTCATATTAAATTTCTCAAATGTTTTATTGTTAAAGCAGCAAAGAATAAGAGAATCACCAAAGAGTAGAACCCTCAACATACATATTAATGTACAGTATATGAGAAATTGCTAAATAATCTGCAGGCAACTATGAAACTGAAAAATGTACAACAATTGTCAGTCCAGTTTTTATCATTGACTGTGAACTTTTGGAGGAAATTGAAATCAGATGAGGAAATAGGTGTTGTGGGGAAGACTGACCGTGGGGTGGGGGAGCAAGGACATGGGATTGGGAAAAGAAATCCAGAGGGGTGAGACTAGGACTTGCTGAGGAAGGAGACTGGGACTGGGATAAGAAGCCTGAGTGGACACTAGGACTGCTTAGGAGAGGAAAATGGGACCTCTGGAAGACAAGTATGGAGAAAAGATAGGACAGAGATAGCCTGGAGGGAATACGGGCAGAATTGTCTTTCCTCCAGACCCCCAAATAGAACCTAAGATACCTGAATTTCACCATTCCTCTGCTGTCTATAAAACCTGTGTCACAGAATCTACATTGGGTCACAGATGAGAGTGCCAATCTCAGGTCAGACTGTCAAGAAAACAGGGCAGACACATCCAAACTGGTGGTATATTCTATAATTAGATTTCACCAAACCAGCAACAAATGTGTGCTCTTCGATCACTGCACTAGTTTACCATGGAGCCACAGCCAGTTGCCTTAGACGCTCCAGCCTATATTACAACCCACACAAACTGGACTTGCTGAAAGATTATTAAAACCAAAAATTGTCACACTTTGTTACTCCCAGCCACAACAGGCCAACCACTTACCACAGGTCAAGGTATACTTCTGATACCACCAAAGACAATACTGAAGCCAATTTACTAAACTAAACTAAACTAAACTAAAGATTGATTAGCTAAGAAATGAAAGATATTGAGAGGTTAAAGCAGGTAATATATATAACAGTGAGTCCAAGTTTGTAAGTCCAAAATGATAGCAATGATGTCTGCTAGTTTCCATAAGTCTCTCAGGGTTTCCCAAAATGTCTTTGGTGACCTCTGTCTTGTATCTGGAATGCCCCCTGTTAGCATCCAAATTAATCAGGGATCGCAACTTTTGTCATGCAGCCTGTCAGGGAAAGCCACTGGCAGGCCAGGATGCTTTGTTTACCTGCAGCGTCCACAGGTTTGGCCAATCGCAGCTCCAACTGGCTGCGCTTCGCTGTTCCAGGCCAATGGGGGCTGCAGGAGCAGCAGCTAGTACATCCCTTGCCCCGCACTACTTCCCACAGCCCCCGTTGGCCTGGAGTGGCGAACTGCAACCAGTGGGAGCTGCAATTGGCCGAACTTGCGGATGCTGCAGGTAAACAAACCATCCAGGCCCACCAGCAGATTTCCCTGACGGGCCATGTGCCAAAGGTTGCCAATCCCTGAAATTGCTCATTCCCAGGGCACACTTTTACAGCCATTTCCTCTGAAAAGCAGCCAAGCAAATGCTTGTACTCATAGCATAGACTCTCACTTTGATGAAGAGTGCCATTTGAGTTTTTCACCTCAGGTCACCATATGAAGGATCACTTGTTTTGAAATTAACATTTTACTTCCTATGCATAGACAAGTAATCCAGTTACAGTGATATACATATGCTGTTGCCTGCCATTATATTCTAATAGGGATAGATAAATGAAAACAATACAGATAACATTCATTAGCTTTCAGGAAGTTTACACATCAAGCAAATTCTCATCTTACTGCTAACACGAACCTTTGATCTAGGGTTAATTAAGCATAGGGTATACATATAATGCAAATCAAGTTACAGATATGTGTAGAAAATAGCACTAACATTTATTTGAACTATTCTAACAGACAGGTGAATTGGCTTGATACCATTATAACACCTCTTGGCATTTTCTTGATTCCTATCAGCACAAGTGAATGGGCCTATGTCTACTAGCCCACTTAACATCTCTTTGATAACCACGCACAAGTGAATTAGTACACCTAACACTTCTTTGAGGTTTTGATCTGTGCTGGTTAACTGTCAGTGCCACAATGTTCTAGCAAAGTGTGTGTGTGTCAGTGCTGGTCCGCATAGAAGAATACTGCTACTTTACCGCATACTGCTATCTTTTACTGCATTAGCTCAAGTGGCAATGTCTGTGATGGACCTAAATGTTCCAACTTTTCTGATGACCCCTGTGAGTGTCAATCTGATGCCACTCGTTCCTTTACACACTTGCTCTATCAGATTGTGACTAGATATCGCGCTTAACATTTTCATGCTGTGGTGTCAAATACCTGGTCCATTTGATATATTTCCATGGACTGCATGCTATGGTTAGATTCTACAGAATCTCAGCTTTCATTTAATAACAAAAAGTAAGTTTCTAAGCCTCTTTGTTGTGAAGAAAACCTCCCAGATACAAAGAGGCTGGGAATTGATAATGGTTGATTTCCTGTGCTTGACACCAGCCTGAACCAATCTCTGAAAGGTGTGAGCTCCTCCATCTCTAAGTTCATCCAATTGGGAGAGAAGCTAACTCTAACTCTTAATGATAACTCTTCTAATGGCAGCACTGCCTCATTGATAAGGGCATGAAGCCCACAGAGTGGAGAGGAATGAGGAATAGCTGCAGGGAAAGAAATGATAAAGGGATAGTAACAATAAAAGGAGGATGAATTAAAAAGAGGAAAGTGGTGGTCTAAGGAGTAGACTATTCTTCCACTGAGTGTTGGTGAATGTGTCAATAAAGTCATGTATAAATGCTAATTAAAAGTTGTATTACTACTGAAAGCCATACTCTACTCTTGATCTTCATACAAACCGGCCATTGGATTGAGGGTAGAGGATAGTCCTAAATATATACCACAATTCTGTTACTATAAATTACATTTGGCCCCGAAAGGAGAGAACCAAATGCATTCAGGTGAAATTCGCCCTCAAACTTGCACAAAGCTTGAGAAAATACATTTTGTGCAGAAAAATATGGAGGGGGCTGGAGTCTTTTTCTTGCACATCATGTCCACAGCCCCTGTTCTAGTTTCTGCTCTGAAAGGGAGGCTGAAACCCCATAAACAGGGCTTTGTCGCCACTGGGTCTGCACAACTGCAGACCCAGATGCTACAGTTTTATCCCTCTTTGGGCTGTCTCTCTGCTCCATTCAGAGCTATGCCCAGTGTTCCCAAGTACTCAGTTTTCAGCTGCCCTCACCATGTGTAGTGGAGTCAGAGCAGTTATACAGCTGCAGGGGTGTTAGACAGCTGCTATGCCGCTGGATGCATCTCACCCACAAGGAGTATGGCAGCAGGTGCCTTCTGGGACACAACTAGATTAGGTTTTATTAAATATTTTCGTTCCATATCTGGGTGAGAAGTTAGCATAAGTCGAGAATATAGAGCAGGGGTGGTCAACTATTTTTTGTCAAGGTCCAGATTTCTTGGTCAAGGTATAGTGAAGGTCCAGACTCCAAAGAAACATTTTTCACACCACAATAATGCTAATAAGCCAATAAAAAGATTTTGCAGTCATTGGGAATGTTATGGCTGATAAAGGTTATGGCTACACTGCAATTAAAAGCCTGTGGCACTCATGCAGCTCAGGCTAAGGGGCAGTTTGATTGCCATGTAGATGTTCCGGGTCCCTCCCCCCTCGCAGGCTCGTAGAGCCCAGGCTCCAGACTGAGCCTGAACATCTACATGGCAATTAAACAGCCTCTTAACCTGAGCTGCATGAGCCCAAGTCAGCTGGCACAGGCCAGCTGCAGTGTAGACATACTTGTAGAGAAGTTAGAAATGTGGAGAGGAAATAAACTGAGGTTTGACTTTGGAAACAAAATGCAAACTCATACATCTGGGAGGGGAAGAAGCTGCAAGGCAGGGTAAGCATTAATACCAACAGACCTACAGAGCCTACGAGAATTAGTTACAAGTTTGTGGTAAAATATGCCAGCAACAAAAAAACATGATTTGGGAGTTTGTATTCAGATTCTTCACATCACAGAGCAAGAAGATAGGTGAGAGCTGCTCTTTCTGGGTCTGATGAGACTGTAGCTAAGATAGTGCATTCCTTTCTGTGCACATCAATCATGGAGCAGGTCCTCAAAGAATCAATCCTGAAGCACTTAGAGGAGAGGAAAGTGATCAGGAACAGTCAGCATGGATTCACCAAGGGAAGGTCATGCCTGACTAATCTAATCGCCTTTTATGATGAGATTACTGGTTCTGTGGATGAAGGGAAAGCAGTGGATGTATTGTTTCTTGACTTTAGCAAAGCTTTTGACACGGTCTCCCACAGCATTCTTGTCAGCAAGTTAAGGAAGTATGGGCTGGATGAATGCACTATAAGGTGGGTAGAAAGCTGGCTAGATTGTCGGGCTCAACGGGTAGTGATCAATGGCTCCATGTCTAGTTGGCAGCCGGTGTCAAGTGGAGTGCCCCAGGGGTCGGTCCTGGGGCCCGTTTTGTTCAATATCTTCATAAATGATCTGGAGGATGGTGTGGATTGCACTCTCAGCAAATTTGCGGATGATACTAAACTGGGAGGAGTGGTAGATACGCTGGAGGGGAGGGATAGGATACAGAAGGACCTAGACAAATTGGAAGATTGGGCCAAAAGAAATCTAATGAGGTTCAATAAGGATAAGTGCAGGGTCCTGCACTTAGGATGGAAGAATCCAATGCACCGCTACAGACTAGGGACCGAATGGCTCGGCAGCAGTTCTGCGGAAAAGGACCTAGGGGTGACAGTGGACGAGAAGCTGGATATGAGTCAGCAGTGTGCCCTTGTTGCCAAGAAGGCCAATGGCATTTTGGGATGTATAAGTAGGGGCATAGCGAGCAGATCGAGGGACGTGATCGTTCCCCTCTATTCGACACTGGTGAGGCCTCATCTGGAGTACTGTGTCCAGTTTTGGGCCCCACACTACAAGAAGGATGTGGATAAATTGGAAAGAGTACAGCGAAGGGCAACAAAAATGATTAGGGGTCTAGAGCACATGACTTATGAGGAGAGGCTGAGGGAGCTGGGATTGTTTAGTCTGCAGAAGAGAAGAATGAGGGGGGATTTGATAGCTGCTTTCAACTACCTGAAAGGGGGTTTCAAAGAGGATGGCTCTAGACTGTTCTCAATGGTAGCAGATGACAGAACGAGGAGTAATGGTCTCAAGTTGCAATGGGGGAGGTTTAGATTGGATATTAGGAAAAACTTTTTCACTAAGAGGGTGGTGAAACACTGGAATGCATTACCTAGGGAGGTGGTAGAATCTCCTTCCTTAGAGGTTTTTAAGGTCAGGCTTGACAAAGCCCTGGCTAGGATGATTTAACTGGGACTTGGTCCTGCTTTGAGCAGGGGGTTGGACTAGATGACCTTCTGGGGTCCCTTCCAACCCTGATATTCTATGATTCTATGATCAGTACCAGAAAGATGTAGACAAACTGGCACAATTTCAGAGAAGAGCAGCAAATAGGATTTGTGAGCTGAAAGGACTGACTTATAAAGCGAGAATAAAAGAGCAACGTATTTATAACTTGTGCAAGAAACAGATTAAGAAGAGCATGACAATCACCTGCAGGTACTAGAAAGATGTAAACCAGGCACATGTACAACACAGCATTCAGATGGTGCTTGGATTCAGTGGCACTCACTGATATTTGAGGTAGTTACCTAGTTAGAACTAAGGACTGGGAGCAAGGAGTTCTGGGTTCATTTTTGAGCTCTGCTGTAGACTTAGCCTGTGATATTGGGCAAATCAACTTATTTATGTTTCCAAGTTTCTCATCTCTAAAATTGTGAGAAGAATACCAACCTGTCCTCTCCTTCTCTCCAAGAAGAGTGTAACTACACCTTGCTATTTCTTCTCCCATCAGATTGTTATACCAATAAAATAAAAACCAGCAGGATCTTATTAAACGGGAAAAGTAAAAATGCCACATTTATTTGAATACAGAAAGAATCATATTAAGCAGTTATAGCTATAATATTCCATTCAATTTCATATTTATTCACACACACACAGGTTCTGCAAGTTTGTTATCATAGTTACCAGCCTTAGAGTTGCTCATGCGAAGCCACTGGCCAGGTGGCCTGGACAGGAGGAGGGAGCAGGGCCTTGTCAGATGCTCATCTGATGCTCCTGGAAGTTGGTTTGCAGAATCAGACCCCAAAGTTCTCACTTTCTAGAGTCCATTTTTATAGGAATTTCTTCCTATGCCAGTCTATGGGAATTGCTTCATCATGCTGTTGCTGAATCAATCAGTAGATGGCACATTCCTGACAGCTCCGTGCTGCCAGATGTTATCTTGTTTTTTGGTTCTCCCATTCTTGAGGCTGTTGGGTGGATTCCAATCTGCCCTCCGGGTGTCCTCTGGTTATTTCCACTTGATGCTTTCTTCAGTTGATGGACACTGGATTCTTAGGCTGGCACCTCCCTGATCATTCAGTTATTATCCACATCAAACATCCATCCACATACATCTTCTATCTCTATTTTAATCACAATTGTTAACAAAGCGAGATGAATACAACAAAAGGGCGGGGAGTCTCTGGGTGCTGTTTCTGTTGTTACAGAGTGTTGCTTTGAGTCTCTCTCTGTGTGAGTAGTTGTTGTTACAAAGAATTGCTTTGAGAACAGACTCTGTCTTAGAATGTACTAACACAATTAGCAGTTTGCAAGTTTCACACATAGAGGGAGAGAAACAGCACCAAAAACCAAGAGACCTCCTAATTAGTAATACCCTGGAATTTAAACTATGGGGAATCAAACTCATTTGAGATTTTAAAACAAAAATTTTTTAATATGATCCAACAAGATGAAGCACTAACCGGACATTTTCCTCCAATCCTAACTCTGGAGGAAGAGCAGCAGTGGTCAACAGAAGCAGGGTGGAGGGGGTATATGCAGGACCCTGTCGGCCCCTTCTCCCTTGTCCCCAGCACCAATTCATCAGCATCTCTTCATGTCCCTATCACCACCTTGAAAACATTGTCTGAATACACCACTCTCTGCCATCACCTGCTGTTCTTACCAGACTGCAGCAGCTCACCTGCATGGAGTCAGGTATGATTGTTATTGCCAACTGACTGTTCCAGCTGCACTGCCAGTCATATTTAATTGCTCTTTGGTATTGTGATTTTAATCATTCTGTCTCCATTTATGTTTCTGTTGTTTCACCACCTCTCTCAGACTTACCCTGTCTCTGCTCTCTCCCGCTGGCTTCCTGCAGGATCATATTTCCACTTGCTTCCTTTAACCCATCTCCACCAATCTTCACATAAGTGAAAGGATAGGAGAGAGAGAGATTTTAAAACAGAACTGTAGCTACGTTGGCTCATCTACCTTATTTATCTTGGGAACCACATCAGAAGTCGTAGTTATGAGCTTGTTGGTGAGCTACCCAATTTAGTGGTTTTAACTGTACAGTACACATGACACATGGCCACTAGAGGGCAGCTGTATCACACATCAAACCCATGGCTGCTCTTTTGCCTATCAACCATAGCACAATACAACCTTGATTTGAATTTATAGGTGAGTGTCTCTCCGACTGCACTGGAAGTCAACACAACAAGGAAATTCACGTTTCTGGAATACCCAGGATAAGGAAGCCTATTTAAAAATACTCTTGTACCTAGGATCTGGAAGGCTCCCTTTACTGTCTAGTCTTTGTTTTCTAACAAAGAGGATGATTTTTCAACCCCCTTTTTAGGCAAGAGACGGAAATTGGCTTGTATAATTGGTCTATTTTACTTTTCATGAAATAGTAACTTAGGGGAAAGAAGTCTAAGATGAGCAGAACTGCTACCCTTGCACTGTGCACTCAAGAGCCTGAGTTAACTAGTGGCCTGCTTAAATGCTGCAGAACTCAGTCTTTCACCACGCTCGCAGACCTGAATAAAAGCAGCCAGTGTGCTTAGGGTTGCCAACTTTCTAATTGCACAAAACTAAACACCTTTGCTCTGCCCCTTGCCCTACCCCTTCCCCTAGGCCCCTCCCCTGCCCTGCGGCCCTGCCCTCCCGCTCACTCCATCCCCCCTCCCTCTGTCACTCGCTGTCCCCCACCTTCCCTCACTAGCTCATTTTCACTGGGTTGGAGCAGGAGGCTGCAGGGTCCAGGAGGGAGTTTGGGTGCAGGAGGGGGCTCAGGAGGAGCTGCTGGATGCAGGCTTTGGTAGGGAGTCTGAGTCCTGGAGGGGGCTCTGGTTTGGGGTGCGGGCTCCAGGAGGGAGTTTGGGTGCAGGAGTGGGCTCAGGCTGGGGCAGGTGGTTGAGGTGCAGGAGGGTATGAGGGGTGTGAGCTCCAGGTGGGGCTTACCTCAGGAGGCTCCCCAGAAATGGGCGACATGTCCCTCAGCTCCTAGGTGGAGGTACAGCCAGGAGGCTCTGCGCACTGCCTCCACCCACAGGCACCATCTCCGCAACTCCTATTGGCTGCAGTTCCTGGCCAGTGGGAGCTGCAGAGCTGGAACTCAGAGCAGGGGCAGCGTGCAGAGCCCCCCTGGCTGTGTCTATGCCTAGGAGCTGAGGGACATGTCGCCACTTCGGGGGAGCCACACTAAGCCAGATAGGGAACCTGCCAGCCCCACCAACCAGACTTTTAATAGCCCCGTCAGTGGTGCTGACCAGAGCTACCATGGTCCCTTTTCAGAAAGTTGGCAACCCTAAGCACACCGGCTGCTTTTTATTCAGGTCTGCGAGTCAGTTGAAAACCGGACACCTGGCAACCCTAAGTGGGCTGTGATCCCTGCCTGTCATGGTGACCAGTATCATCACCTTGTTACATTGTGATACTCCCATCTGACTTGGTGCTTCATGATATTTTGATTAAAAAACTAGAATGAGGTTAAAATTATAATCTGGCCCACATTAAATGGGTTTAAAACTGGCTAACTGATGTCTCAAAATGTAATTGTAAATAGGGAAGAATCATCACCAAGGGGTGTGTTTCTAATGGGGTCCTATAGGGATTGATTCTTGGCCATAAGCTAGATAACATTTTTAACAATGACCTGGAAGAAAACATAAAATCATCACTGATGAAGTTTGCCAATGACACAAAAACTGGGGGAGAGGTAAATAATGAAGCGGACAGGTCACTGATCTAGAGCAATCTGGATCATTTGGTAAACAGGGTGCAACCAAATAATATGTGTTTTAACACAGCTAACTGTAAATGTATACATCTAGGAACAAAGAATGTAGGCCATTCATTCAGGATGGGGACGCTGTTTTAGGAAGCAGTGACTCTGAAAAAGATTTGGTAAGGGCAGAGTGCCACAGTTCTCAAGCAGCCGATGGGTGCTTCCTACTGTATGGACAAGGAAAAATCCTTAAGGCACCCTCATCTGCATAAGTAGGTGTCTCTGGTACAAACTGAGTTAAATAGTCTGTTTGTGTTTGAAGGGGGTGGGTCTCTTTACTCCCACTCCCCTGTCCCTTTAGTGTGGTCCCAGATTCCCTAATCCCAAAATAGGTACAGGGTAGTGGGACTGACTCTAATGGCTCACCTTGGGGCTTGCTGAACCTATCCTACATAGCCAGAATACCAGTGTCATTGTCTTCTTGCAGCCACGGGGATGGAGGCTGGTAAATGGCCTTCTTGAGGCCAGATGCCCTCAAGACTTCCAGGAGTCTCCTTTGGGAGCTGCAGAGCCACCATCTGCTCTCTCCCAGAGATGCCCAGCAATTTCCTGCTTTTAAGCCCTTATTCCACCTCTGACATGACCGACAGGATCAGAAGGGCGGGACCACACACAATCCAGTCTCGGGGACATGGGATAATCAGCTGAACATATGTTCCCAGAATTACACTGTGGCCAAACAAGCTAATGCCATCCTTGATGGATAAACAGGGGAATCTCAAGTAGGAGAAGCAAGGTTATTTTTCCTCTGTATTTGGCACTGGTGCAACCGTTGCTGGAATATTGTGTCCTGTTCTGGTTTCCACAATTCAAGAATGATGTTGATAAATTGGAGAAGGTTCAGAGAAGAGCCAGGAGAATCATTAAAGGATTAGAAAACATGCCTTATAGTGATTGACTCAAGGACCTCAATCTGTTTATTTTAACAGAGAAGATTAAAGGGTGACTTGATTACAGAATATAAGTATCTACATGGAGAACAAATTTTGATAATGGCTCTTCAATTTAGCAGAGTAAGATGTAACATGATACAATGGCTGGAAGTTAGGCATAAATACATTTTAACAGTGAGAGTAATGAACCATTGGAACAATTTACCAAGGATTGTAGTGGCTTCTTCGTCACTGACAATTTTTAAATCAAGATGGGATGTTTTTTCTAAAAGATATACTCTATGAATTATTTTAGGGAAGTTCTAAGGCCTGTGTTATACTGGAGAAAAGACTAGATGATCACAGTTGTTCCTTTCTGGCCTTGGAATCTTTTAATCTGTCCATCCATGTTCTGGTCCTCAGGCTCTACTGCATAGGGTGACCAGGTGTCCAGTTTTGGACTGGAACACCCAGTCAAAAAGGGACCCTGGAAGCTCTGGTCAGCACCGCCGACCGGGCCAGTAAAAGTCCAGTCAGCGGTGCTGCGGCGCTAAGGCAGGCTAGTCCCTACCTGTCCTGTCTAGCACCACGCTGCGCCCTGGAAGCGGCCAGCAGCTCCGGCTCCTAATTGGCGGGGGGGCGAGAGGGACAGGGCTCTGCGCGCTACCCCCGCCCCGAGCACCAGCTCTGCACTCCCGTTGGCCGGGAACCTGTGGGTGAGTGTGGCATGTGGAGCCTCCTGGACCCCTGCCTAAGACCCGGACCTGCTGGCTGCTTCCAGGGTGTGCGCAGAGCAGTGCCAGGACAAACAGGCAGACTCCCTTAGTGCCCCTGCTGTGCCACTGACCAGGAGCTGCCCAAGGTAAGCCCATGCCCCAACCTCTAGCCCCAACCCCCTGCCCCAGCCCTGAGCCCCCCCAAAACCAGAGCATCCTCCTGCACCCCAAACCCTTCATCCCCATCCCCAGACCAGAGCCCTCACCCCTCCTGTATCCCAACCCCCTACCCCAGCCCAGAGCCCCCTCCCACACCCTGAACCCCTCATCCCCACCCCACCCCAGAGCCCTCACCCTCCCAACCCCTGCCTCAACCTGCAGCCCCCTCCCACACTCCAAAGCCATCAGCTCCACCTCCAAACTGGAGCTCCTTCCTTCACCCTAAACCCCACATCCCCGGCCCCACCCCAGAGCCAGCACCAAGAGCCCTCACCCCATCCCACACTCTCAATCCCTCAGTCCCAGCCTGGAGCCCCTCCTGCACCTCAAACCCCTCATCCCCAGCCCCACCCCAGAGCCCATACGCCAAGCTGGATCCCTCACCTCGTCCCGCACCCCAACTCCCTGCCCCAGACCAGTGAAAGTGAGTGAGGGGAGAATGAGCCACCGAGGGAGGAAGAATGTAGTGAGTGGGGGTTGGGGCCTCGGGTAGGAGTGGGGCTAGGGTGTTTGGTTTTGTGTGACTAGAAAGCTGGCAAGCCTACTACTGCAATACAAATAATTGTAATGATAACTGACCTTGCACAGGGAATGTAACTGGGGTTGGGAAGTAAGAAATCCACTTCCTGCCCCACCAAAAATTAACAGCTCAGAGGTGAGAGAGAGAAATCAATGGTCTATGCTTGTTTAGTCTTTGGTCTCTCTATGCAGATTGCCACTCAGTACCAATAGTGGCAGCCATTATGTGATGTGGCCACATGTCCACAAAGAACCATTCTGAGCCCACCATTTCATTTGGCATAAAGCCAGGAAGCAGCAAGTCAGTGGGCTTGGGCCAAAAGTAAAAGTATCTGCATCTTCTTATCAGTCCTCTGAGCCTTCTCTTCTAGGGTTTCACACAGCAAGTGTGAAAAATCTGGATGGGAATGGGGAGGTAATTGGCGCCTATACAAGACAAAGCTCCAAATATTGGGACTGTCCCTATAAAATCGAGACATCTGGTCACCCTATTCCCTTCCCTGGTCTCCCCCCAAATATATATTTTTTAAATTAGAGGAGAAAAGAAAGCAGATTCCTCACCTATTGAATGTGATAAGGGGTATTATTTGCATATCTACAATTAACACATTTCTTTGGGGTTTACCAGGCTATCAATTACTTTCTGTCATGAATTTTCACACTAGAGTTAAAAAGCCTTCAAACAGGCTCCTACAGCCAAACAAGTACAATGCAAGCCACATCCCTACAATACTACTGTCAAATTCTTAGATGCTATAGCCCAACACATAATAGTTTAATCTTCTCACATATTTGCCTTTTCGAAGAAGATGACTATTGTCTATATTTTGATTATTTATTTATAGAACAATTAAATTAAAACTAGACCACTGGGATAAACTGCTGGTGACACAGAGATGTGCAGAATGGCAACATTTGTCTTCGTGCTCCAGTTCTTCTCACCCCCCCACCCCCAATAATGCAGGAAGCAGAGCATATTAACCCCCTGCAGACACTTAGTGACTACTGCGGCAGCAAGTAACAGAAAAGGCAGTGTTGCATTTTTTTCTTTTTTGGGGAGCTTGCCAGACATGAAGTTAGTTTTATTACCACCAAATGTTTTATTATTATCAGTTGCTTCATGATGAAAGGAAGGGAAGGTGGCAAGTACCAGAAGGGTGGGTAGGGGTGGGAGGGGAGGCAGAGAAACCCAAAAAGGCTATTGTGTTATACACAAATGCCGGGCATACGAGTAACACAATTCTTTAATTAGACACAAGTGTGGAATGAGAAGTGTGATCCAATCGGAATAAATTGCTTAAATCGAGACATTGGCTGCGAGATTAAATTAGTTGAGGCAAGGAAAGGTTTACAAACGGAAAGCCAAATATAAAATCTGCAAGAGGAGTGAAATGGATAAAACAGTGAATAAACATATGTATTAACTGATTCAGTAAAGACTATTTGGTTTCAAGTAAAAATAATAGGGTGATCTTTGATTGTCCGTCAGTACAGACCATCCAAGATAGAAGGAGGTGTTTTCAGATAGATTTGTGCCAATAAAGAGGGCTAGCGGAGCAGTTACAGAAATTCTAAGTGCCCAGAGATTGAGTAGGAAAACATTAGTGGCAGCATTAAGAAAGGAAATGCATTCATAGATAGCTTCCTTATACAGCAGATTGATACTGAATAAGAAACAAGTGACAATTATTGACATGAACTGGACACAAACCAGATGTAATGCATAAGATTGGAGCAGGAAAGCACCTAGGTTCTAGGTTTGAAATGATGATGAGAATCTGACATTCGTTTCTCACTCGTGATCATGAGGCTTTTCCTGGCATCCATAGACTCACAGCCATTTTAGGATAAAGAAATATCTCACATATCTATATAATGTATATAGTTTTTCCACCAAATGCATCCGATGAAGTGAGCTGTAGCTCACGAAAGCTTATGCTCTAATAAATTTGTTAGTCTTTAAGATGCCACAAGTACTGCTTTTCTTTTTGCGAATACAGACTAACACGGCTGCTACTCTGAAACCTATATAATGTATGTAATCTATATGTCTACTCTCTTCCAGTATATCCCTTCCCCTTTTTGATGTTTTGGCAGGTAGCATGTCAGAAACACAGCCTGTGGCTTCAGGTGTCTTGTGTCATCTTGCCTCCCTAGGGTCTTCACATATCTTTCAGGTCTGCCTTCATGTTTACCCTGCTGTGCCCCCCGAGGAAGAGATGACAGTCTCTCATGATATGTCACATTCCAAATTCAGTCTCAATAATAATTGCTGGGTTGGATAAACTATTTCAGTTCCTATTTTTTTCTGCATTATTTTAAAAGCTGAAAAAATTCTTTGGATGCTATAAAGTCAAAATATTTGTCACCTTTGTATCTTATTTGCATATAATCACTTGCACTCCCACTTGCTTTGTTCTAGACTAATGATGGTGCTTTCACATAATCATTATCCTGACTGGAGGTGTCAGCCTGAGTACAGCTCGTTGGTGATATTACATTAGGATCTAGAGGCCCTAGCTGACCATGCTAGGCACTGTACATATGCACAGCAAGGCACAATCCTTCCCCTGAGAGTTTACAATCCCACATGAACAATTCAGGCACAAAGCAATAATAAGTTGTTCAAGGAAGTCTGTGGCAGTGGCAGGAATTGGACCCTGGTCTTCAGGGTTCTTGTACATTGCCCAAACTATAAAACCATACTCCATCTACCCCTCTGTGCTTTACCCTGCTTCTCAGGGTAAAGAGACCGGCATCATAATTCTCTCAATGTGAATTCTACTTTATATCCAATAGGAATGATTGACATATTAACCCAATTTTTCATAGGCATTATAAGAAGATCAGTGAAATATTGGACACGAGGCATTTAGGCAATGCAACATAAGCTAAAGAAAAGTGACTAGAACTGAAGGTGCAGGAAAAATAAAGAGTGGAAAAAGGATATATTTAAGATTTTTTTAAAAAACTTCACAGATTTAATACAAGTCAGCTTTTGATTTCAGTGCCACTGGTCACTTGAGTAAAGTTACATGTGTTTACATGTTTGCAGGGTTTGGCCCTTAAAGTTCATGTCTAGACAAGCACACGTTAGCTAACACAAGTTAATTAACACCTCTTTTTAAACACCACTGAGCACCTAATGTACACAGAGTGATGTTATAAATGTGTTAGCTGGTAGTACTGTAGTGATGACTGGGATCAGCTAATCCATTTGTAAACACTTTTGCTTGTGTCTATATTTGGTGCTCAGAGTGTAAAAATGTGTTAATTAAACATGTTAGCCAACACATTTGCTGAACACCTCATTTTCTTAGTCTAGCCAGTGCCATGGTATGCTTTTTACATCAGAGATTCACACATTGTGGCCCAGGGCCCTTAGACTGCTGGTGGTGGGTTGCAGAGAGGTAGCTGGTTACATAGGGCTGACTGTCCCTCATTTCCAGCTGAAATGAAGAGAAAAATAGAGTGTGTGATATTTTTTTCCCCAAACAGGTCAGAACACCTAAGCAATTGTAGTTGTCACAGGGATACTCTGATTTCAAGTTGGAAGGAAAGTAGCTCAGGCAGTTGTCAACGGGAGAGAGGATATCACACAAAATAATTTCTCTTGTGAAGTGTGGTCCACACAATGAAATGTCTGAGATCCTTTGTTCTGTGGGTGATCCACACTTTTCCTCAGGGTCAGCAATGTCCATTGATGTTTCCTGAAACACAGCTAACTTCCTTACATCAACATCTGAATGCAGGCACTATTTATAGAATGCTAATGTTTTATTAATTGATGGGTTTCCTCTAAATCCATACACTGTCCATATCTATTGCATCGTACTGTGACTCCTGCAGTTTATTCATCCCAGGATGTCCTGGTATAGGTCCTTAATCAGATTATGAGTCACAGTAACATGCAGTTGGTAGGGGCAGTCGCTAGATTTAAAGCAACTCCATCCATTGTTCTAAGAGCAATACCCTCCTTCTCATGCAGCTGAATGGCCCTTGCAGACTGCTTTTATGTACTGTTTTCCCAACAGAAAGGAGGAAACATTTATGAGCACAGCAATTTACACAAGGAAATCAATTTCTGTAGCTCTCTCAATTACTGTAAATTACTAGGCAAGCCTTCAAGGCACAACACGGTCTCTATTTTTCCTAGGTGTTCTATACCATTCATTTTTTCTCTACATTTCTCTTTATTTGTACTTCTTGAGCAGTATGAGTCTCATTCTTCTTAGGTGCAAAGTGTGATGTTGCACTCCATATGTTTATGGAAATATGCTATAAGTGTAAATATTATGTAACTGGAATATGCTTTACGCGAAAGGTCTCTTGTAAGGTATCGTTACAAAGCATATAATCTACTGAGTGTGTTCCATCCTATTTGTATGAATGTATCATTCTTGTATCTGAAATTACAAATATGCAATATAATTCTTTTTGCAGATACAGACTAACACGGTTGCTGCTCTGAAACCAATGTAATTCTGAGGTCCTATTGTAATTATGGAAAGTGTGTGCCATTAATGGTGGTTTGGAATCTTGATGGCCCCCATTAACTAGGACAATTGGTTGTAGATGTCTCTGTTTATTTATAAGCATTCCTGTATACCTGTGTGCCAGCCAGTGGGGAATGAAATCTCACAGGACATGTGAGCATGTCACATGATACTGGACTCAATCTTTAACCTAATGCTTTCCCATTTAGAAGGATGGGGGGAACCCAGAGAGAGACAAAGGATTCCCGCCTTGTGCCAAAGCTATAAAGGGGGTGGAACAGAACAAAGGGGTCCCCTTCATCTGGAATCCCCTGCTTTTCACCTAAGAAGCCTCCCGGAACTAACAAGAACTGTACCAGGGGAAAGGATTGGGCCCAGACTAAGAAGGAGTCTAGTTTATGAAAGAAGCTTATTGGAACATCTCTGACGGTAAGATTTACCTATATTCAATTTCTTAATGTATTAGGTTTAGACTTGCATGTTTTTGCTTTATTTTACTTGGTGACTTACTTCGTTCTGTCTGTTATTACTTGAAACCACTTAAATCCTATTTTTTATTCTTAATAAAATCACTTTTGTTTATTATTGAACCCAGAGTAAGTAATTAATACCTGGGGGAGCAAACAACTGTGCATATCTCTCTCAGTGTTATAGAGGGTGGACATTTTATGAGTTTACCCTGTATAAGCTTTATACAGAGTAAAACAGATTTATTTGGTGTTTGGATCCCATTGGGAGCTGGGTGTCTGGGTACTGGAGACAGGAGTACCTGCTGAGTGGTTTTCAGTTAAAGACTGCAGCTTTGGGGATGTGGTTCATACCTGGGTCTGTGTTTGCAGCACCTAGCATGTCTGGCTTAATGAGACAGGGTTCTGGAGTCCCAAGCTGCCAGGGAAAATGGGCTCAGAGGTAGTTTCAGCACTTCAGGTGACAGTCCCAAAGGGGGTCTCTGTGATTGAACCCATCACACAAAGGAAATAAAAGTATCACAAATCTCAGCCAATCAGATATACAGCAAGTGCTAAAATAAGAGGAGTAGGACCAAGCTAGAAGCAGCATAGTTTCCTTACCTGAACCATACAGATGTCCATGCCCTTCTACTTTACCCAGTGTGATGAAGGAGCTGCATATTTTGGGTAGGAGTTGGCCTCTGGAAAAAGCAGCCTGAGCTATTGACAGCGTCTCTTTCTGGCAATTTCACTCTGTGAATGCTGACACCTTCAGCATTATTTCAACTCTCCTCCCCCAAGAGAGTGGATCATAAGCAAAGCCCAAAGGGTTGTGATTTCTAAGGAGGCTGGGTATTTTTGAAGCAATATGGAGGCTTGGGCCTTCCATGTGGAGATGACAATGAGATCAGTGGGAGCTCACCATGGATCTCCAGATATCTGCACAGTTAGAGGGCCTATGCCTCTTTTATGGGCTTGCAGTATTCTGCCACCAGCACAGCAGTGAAAGGTGCACAGTTTGCCTTTCTGTAGGCTCTTCTATAGGAAAGGATACTGGCCTTGGTTCACCTCTCCAGGACAATGGGGGCTGTGGGAAGCTGCATGGGGTGAGGGATGTGCTGGCCGCCTCTTCCCGAAGCCCCCATTGGCCTGGAGAGGCAAACCGCAGACATTGGGAGCCGCGATTGGCCAAACCTGTGGACGTGGCAGGTAAACAAACCCACCTGGCCCGCCAGGGGGCTTGCCCTGGTGGGGCGCGTGCCAAAGGTTGCCGATCCCCATTATAGGCATTGGGTAAATTTTTCAAAACATTATAAGTTACTTAGGATCCTAAGCCCTGTTGAAAGTCAATTGGACTTAGGCTCCAAAGGACCAGATCCTCAAAGGTACTTAAGCATTGCATTGCCTAGGCACCCTGCCACCCAGTGAAATCTTTAGCCCCAAGCTAGGCACCCCTGTTCCCTGCTCATTGTATAGGGAGAGAGGCATCTACAGAAGGGATCCTCAGAACCCAGCACACTGAGCATGGATCGCCTTTGCTATCCAGTAGGAAATGCTTAGGAGACGGGTGGGGCTTCAGCCCAGCTCTTTAAAGGTATTGAGGCATTGAACTCCTATGGATCTGGGCTTGAGGCACTTGTCTGATGTGCCCGAGATAGGTGATTCTTAGCTGTGAACCCTCTTCTGAAGTCAGCCAATTAAGTAGCCCATGCCCTGGCAGCTAAAACCCAGACCTTTCTCGTGAAAAATCAGAGTGAGAAAAAGGCAGACATCCCAGAATAATCCGATGTTACTCATGTGAGATATGAGCAATCTGGGCTCAAATCCCTACTCCAAATGAGGCAGAGTAGGGACTTGAACTTAATTTTCCTACACGCTAGGTGTGTGTTTTAATCACTAGGGGAGACTCACATGAATTTCCAGACTGCTTATCCCTGGGTCTTTTTTTCAGATATCAGGTGTTAGGTGTATGCTGAGCCTGCCTACAAGATCAGGGCTGCCGGCAGTAGCTGTGTCTCTCAATTGACTTGAGAATCCTGTTCCAGAGCTCCTGGGGTTTCAGCTTGAGTGAACTCTGACTCTGAGCATCTCAATATTGTCAGCACTTAGGTGGCTTTGTTAGTGCTGACAGGTGGAAACTTAAGTGCTATGGGGATTTAAGAGCTTGTGAGGTAAAGTGGCAGCTGAGCGGTTGTTTTGAGAATATCAGTGGTGCCTAAATGGTGGATTTAAGGAACTAAAGAGGCAGTTAGGTGCTTCAATATCTTTGTGGATCTGGCCCTAAGTGCCCAAGGCATTTATGAAAATAGGACTTAGGCTGCTAAGTCACCTCAGCACTTTTGAAAATTTCACCTTTGCCTTTGAATATTTGGAACCAAAATATGCCCTTAAATTTATTGTCCCAGCAAGAGTTAATATTTAGGGGAGCCAACCATGGTAAGAAAGGTTAATTTCAGAGTTTTTGCTTTGGTCCAGAGAAATTCACAGACCTTTAGGCCTCTCTCTATTTGAAATTGCTGAAGACTTCATTAGGTAGCAGCTAAACCAGTGAGAATCTCCTCAGAAACATTTCAAATAGCAGTTTGATTCCACTACATCCAGCCGCCCATGGATTTTGGCTGCCTCTGTGATTCCTTTCCTACAAGATATCTGTCAAGGTTCCTTCCCCACTCTGAACTCTAGGGTACAGATGTGGGGAGCTGCATGAAAACTCCCTAAGCTTATTTTTACTAGCTTAGGTTAAAACTTCCCCAAGGTACAAAATATTTTACCTTTTGCCCTTGGACTTTATTGCTGCCACCACCAAGCATCTAACAAATATATAACAGGGAAAGAGCCCGCTTGGAAACGTCTTTCCCCCAAAAATCCTTCCCAAACCTTCCACCCCCTTTCCTGGGGAGGGCTTGATAAAAATCCTCACCAATTTGCATAGGTGAACACAGACCCAAGCCCTTGGATCTTAAGAACAATGAAAAAGCAATCAGGTTCTTAAAAGAAGAATTTTAATTGAAGAAAAAAAGTAAAAGAAGCACCTCTGTAAAATCAGGATGATAAATACCTTACAGGGTAATCAGATTCAAAACATAGAGAATCCCTCTAGGCAAAACCTTAAGTTACCAAAAGACACAAATACAGGAATATACATTCCATTCAGCACAGCTTATTTTATCAGCCATTTAAACAAAACAGAGTCTAACGCATATCTAACTAGATTACTTATTAAGTTCTAAGACTCCATTCCTTTTCTGTTCCCAGCCAAAAGCATCACATAGACAGAGAGAACCTTTGTTTCTCCCCCCCTCCAGCTTTGAAAGTACCTTGTCTCCTCATTGCTCATTTTGATCAGATGCCAACGAAGTTATCCTAGCTTCTTAACCCTTTACAGGGGAAAGGGTTTTTCCTCTGGCCAAGAGGTATTTTAAAGGTGTTTACCCTTCGCTTTATATTTATAACAATATCAATGACCTCCAAGGGTGGAACTTTGTCAGAAAGCCCTCCAAAAATGAGTGTCTCAGTAGAAAAATTGCAAGAAGGTCCAGAAACATAATATATTTTGTTGTAATTTAATCTTCAATGTAACAATTTGCAATGTGCAACAATTTGGATTCCTCACCAAAGGCTAAAGTAATTTCCTTCCATCTATAACCCTGGGGAAAGCTGTCTTTGTCAGGCAGCAAAGAGAGAGAAAATGTAATCTGCCAAATTCAAGATTTATTATTAGAACTTTTAAAAGGGCCTTGGTTATTTAAGCATTTGAGGTAAAATTTAATCTAGAATGCATCTCATAGAAACTTGTAAATAGAGTTTTATTTTAGTTAGTGCAAACAATCTGCCGTAATACAACAGACCTTTTACTAATGAACTAGAACATTATTTCCATGGCAGAAATCTGAGACCATTTCTGAAAAAGACCTGAAAAGACCACCACAGAAGTAGAGATATAAAAACCTTTGGGTTGTGATCCTTTTTATCTCAGATCTGCTTGATGCTTCATGCAGGGGAAGCTTAAGTCGTAAGACTAAGATCTCCAGTACCATCTGGATCACCCTGAATATGGACATTGGACTATAACCTATGGACTAATTCTGAAAGAAGTCTTTGCACCTACAAAGCTCACCATCTCTGCTATGTTTCAGAGTAGCAGCCGTGTTAGTCTGTATTCGCAAAAACAAAAGGAGTACTTGTGGCACCTTAGAGACTAACAAATTTATTAGAGCATAAGCTTTCGTGAGCTAAAGTGAGTTTAGCTCACGAAAGCTTATGCTCTAATAAATTTGTTAGTCTCTAAGGTGCCACAAGTACTCCTCATCTCTGCTATGAAACTGATCACAGAACTGTACTTATGTCTGTATGTATCTGATCGTTTAACCAATACTCTCTCTCTCTCTTTTCTTTTTTAATATATTTTAGTTTAGTTAATAAGGATTGTCTGTAACCATGCATTTGGGTAAAATCTGGAATATTCCTTAACCTGGGAGGTAATGTGTCCGATCCTTTGGGATATTAGATATGTAGAACTTTCTTATATGATGAATACAATTTTCAGCAATCTCATCATATTGTGGGTGGAGGCCTAAGGCTGGGTTGCTTTAAGAGAACTGTGTTGTTGGCTTCCACTTCCACTTCTGTGAAATGAGCATTATCAATATTGTCACAAGGGTTACTTAATATTTAAAAGATGTTCTGAGATCTCTAAATAAAAGAAACTCTATTATCTTTTCTATTTTGTTTTGTTTTCAATGGGTATGACCCTCAGACCCTCAAATGGGTGAGACACTGTCCTCAGGAGCCACATCTTGTCTTCTCCAGGTTAACCCATGACTGATTTTGTTTCAATTAAAAACTGAGTTGCATTTCTTTGGCTGGTATGTTATCAGGGGAAGAGAAATTCCTAGCAAAACCTGTTTCATTTTTATTATAGAATTCATCTTCACTGTGGTTGCCTTTTCATTTTATATTAGCTTTGAAGTTTAATAATGAAGGGGATTACTTTGTAAAGCATAGGACTTAATATTCTCCTGCATCAACTTACATTTTCTGATAACTTGCCTTTTCTTCAAATAAACTAGATTAAGCCTTGGTCCTACTGAGAATATTGTCTTTCAAGTTAATTTGTGTTAGAAATAGATTTTTACCATTTTAATGACTCCAATACAAAGTTTCTTTTCTTCAGTCTTTTGTAAATTCATTGTTATTGGACATATCACAGCTCAAAAGACAGTGCAATATTCTCTAGTTTGTTTAAATGTTTCAAGGTTCTTATTGTCCCCAGTACATTCCTCACTCTTTTACAAATTCATCACATTCCATAACCAGTATTACAGAATTTATCATCCTGCTCAAGAACAAAACAAATGCTTTGCACTGGCTTTCCTCTCACAAGCCTGTGGCAATAAAGCAAACCGAAGAGGCTTCTCCCAAGTAGCACAATTAGGTAGTTATTTCTTTTAAATGAAAATAACTGAGTGGCAGATTCATCATATAATCAGTTAACCCCTGTTGAGGCTGCACACCGACCTTGGAAGATAGACACTTATGTCAAATTTAATTGTCTAGATCAGAGATTCAGATAATGCAGCTCGCAGCATATCTTCTTTGACAATTTGTGGACTGGTTCATCTCTTCTGGATATTCAAAAAGAAGGAACATTTGGCTGTTAAAATGAGGGGCATTTCCTCTAATGAGAAAAAATTGAGTTACCTGCCAATCTTGTGAGTTTTCACCTAATTTAGTTAACCTTGAAGCACATAGCTGTTTGTGAACACCTTCCCATTCCTTTATCTAGCAGGAGACTAGGTCTTTTTAAGCAGACAGTGGTAGGATATGCAGAACAGTCTTTTGTCATCTGCTGCTGTGGACTGTTGCAGACCTTTTCAGAGGGACTCAAGTAACTTCACTTATAAACTGCAGACATATTGGGTGAAATTCTGGCCTCACTCAATTCAATGGCAAAACTCTCATTGATTTCACCCACTGGTTTTATTCAAGGCTCCTGTTTTGCTACTTAATGTTCGTCATCCATCTTTAACCTATGTAATCATTGCTCATATATCATGTAGGCACTTTCATGCCCCCTAATTTTATTTTTAGTTCTCCTTTTCAAATTGTCCCAGCATCTATCCAAAGCCTTTGGTAATAAATGCAAATATGCCAGTGGTTTAAAATCAATAAATGTTCCAGCACTCCCCCAAACATAGTTCTTCACCACTGAGATGCACAATAAACATCCCCATCTCTTATACACAAAGTCATCCTTCCTGTTTTCCAATTTCCCAATACCCCAATCAAGCAATATCTCCAGAAAAGCCTGAGAAGATAGATTAAAGTGTGTCCTGAAGATCAACAAACCTAGGTTGAATGGAGGAGTGTAATTTTTGACCTACAACATATTTGCACTATTGAGCATAAGGAGAGACACATTTTCTGTTCATTATTCTTTTTTAAGGGCTGACAGCCATAGCACCGCTTTTTATGTTGATTCCTAAGTATCAGAAAGTGTCCTGTTAATATGGGCAGCTATCCAAAAGGGAAGGTTATTAAAGTTTAAGAAAACAAACTTTAAGAAATTAAAAAATCTAGTGAAATCCATACATTTAGGGTGAGGGTATGCCTCTTTGCTGAACAAGTGTGCAAGGGAGGGGAGATGGTACCAGGAGCCTTCTCCACCCAAAGCTCCTCCTATATCACCTGCTTAGTATCTGGCCATATTTCCTATGATCTCCTGAATACAGGGACTTGCTCTCTTCTAATCTAGGGGCATGAGACATGCCAAAGGTGGCATTTCCCAGTCTCTCCCGCCCCCCCCCCCCCACATACCATGCACTGGAACTGTTGGATATACAGGAGAGAGTACAATCTTATAAGGGTTATATCAGTAGGCGTATACCCTCAGCATTCCACGGAGCCCTGGGATGCACTATGCTACTCCAAGGCACGATCCCGCGCATGCTCTTGCTAAGGGTGGTGTAATGAATCCTTAGTGTATATGGGGAAAGTATTTATATAGAGAAAGAAATGTGGTTTTTAAAAAAAACCCTGAATGAAGCAAGCTGGATCATCCAAAGGCCCCTGATCAACACTCAGCACACTGAAAAAGAGAATGCCAAGAACAAGACCTGGCCAAAGTGTCATCATACAATACTGCTCAGAGAGTTGAGGGTTTATAAAATGCACTGGGAATGTGGAAGCTGGGAGTAAACAAAATAAGAATCTGTGGAACTGGTTTAACCTCTGAATGAACAGAATATAAGGTGAATATGGCTTGTCTAGGAGTGGAATGTCTTCTGTTATCACATACTAGAAAAGTAGTTAAGGTATCAGAAATATTGACAAACTGAGAGACAGCTTGGATTAGATAAACAATATTTCATGCTGTTGAATGATTTAATTCTGTGGAGTAATGGGGTCACCCCAGGCCAGTGGTTCACAGTCAAGGGTATGTGTACTCCTGGGGATATGCAGAGGTCTTTCAGGGGGTACATCAACTCACCTAGATATTTGCCTAGTTTTAAAACAGGATGCATGAAAAGCACTAGTGAAGTCAGTACAAACTAAAATTTCAGACAGACAATAACTTGTTTGTACTGTTCTATATACTGGTTTCAGAGTAGCAGCCGTGTTAGTCTGTATTCGCAAAAAGAAAAGGAGTACTTGTGGCACCTTAGAGACTAACAAATTTATTAGAGCATAAGCTTTCGTGAGCTACAGCTCACTTCATCGGATGCATTTGGTGGAAAAAACAGAGGAGAGATTTATATACACACACACAGAGAACATGAAACAATGGGTTTATCATACACACTATAAGGAGAGTGATCACTTAAGATAAGCCATCACCAACAGCAGGGGGGGGAAGGAGGAAAACCTTTCATGGTGACAAGCAGGTAGGCTAATTCCAGCAGTTAACAAGAATATCATAGGAACAGTGGGGGGTGGGGTGGAAGGGAGAAATACCATGGGGAAATAGTTTTACTTTGTGTAATGACTCATCCATTCCCAGTCTCTATTCAAGCCTAAGTTAATTGTATCCAGTTTGCAAATTAATTCCAATTCAGCAGTCTCTCGTTGGAGTCTGTTTTTGAAGCTTTTTTGTTGAAGTATAGCCACTCTTAGGTCTGTGATCGAGTGACCAGAGAGATTGAAGTGTTCTCCAACTGGTTTTTGAATGTTATAATTCTTGACGTCTGATTTGTGTCCATTCATTCTTTTACGTAGAGACTGTCCAGTTTGGCCAATGTACATGGCAGAGGGGCCTTGCTGGCACATGATGGCATATATCACATTGGTAGATGCGCAGGTGAACGAGCCTCTGATAGTGTGGCTGATGTGATTAGGCCCTATGATGGTATCCCCTGAATAGATATGTGGACAGAGTTGGCAACGGGCTTTGTTGCAAGGATAGGTTCCTGGGTTAGTGGTTCTGTTGTGTGGTGTGTGGTTGCTGGTGAGTATTTGCTTCAGATTGGGGGGCTGTCTGTAAGCAAGGACTGGTCTGTCTCCCAAGATCTGAGAGAGCGATGGCTCATCCTTCAGGATAGGTTGTAGATCCTTGATGATGCGTTGGAGGGGTTTTAGTTGGGGGCTGAAGGTGATGGCTAGTGGCGTTCTGTTGTTTTCTTTGTTGGGCCTGTCCTGTAGTAGGTGACTTCTGGGTACTCTTCTGGCTCTGTCAATCTGTTTCTTCACTTCAGCAGGTGGGTACTGTAGTTGTAGGAATGCATGATAGAGATCTTGTAGGTGTTTGTCTCTGTCTGAGGGGTTGGAGCAAATGCGGTTATATCGTAGCGCTTGGCTGTAGACAATGGATCGAGTGGTATGATCTGGATGAAAGCTAGAGGCATGTAGGTAGGAATAGCGGTCAGTAGGTTTCCGATATAGGGTGGTGTTTATGTGACCATCGCTTATTAGCACCGTAGTGTCCAGGAAGTGGATCTCTTGTGTGGACTGGTCCAGGCTGAGGTTGATGGTGGGATGGAAATTGTTGAAATCATGGTGGAATTCCTCAAGAGCTTCTTTTCCATGGGTCCAGATGATGAAGATGTCATCAATGTAGCGCAAGTAGAGTAGGGGCATTAGGGAACGAGAGCTGAGGAAGCGTTGTTCTAAGTCAGCCATAAAAATGTTGGCATACTGTGGGGCCATGCGGATACCCATCGCAGTGCCGCTGATTTGAAGGTATACATTGTCACCAAATGTGAAATAGTTATGGGTCAGGACAAAGTCACAAAGTTCTGCCACCAGGTTAGCCGTGACAGTATCGGGGATACTGTTCCTGACGGCTTGTAGTCCATCTTTGTGTGGAATGTTGGTGTAGAGGGCTTCTACATCCATACTGGCTAGGATGGTGTTTTTAGGAAGATCACCAATGGACTGTAGTTTCCTCAGGAAATCGGTGGTGTCTCGAAGATAGCTGGGAGTGCTGGTAACGAAGGGCCTGAGGAGGGAGTCTACATAGCCAGACAATCCTGCTGTCAGGGTGCCAATGCCTGAGATGATGGGGCGTCCAGGATTTCCAGGTTTATGGATCTTGGGTAGCAGATAGAATACCCCAGGTCCTGGCTCCAGGGGTGTGTCTGTGCGGATTTGTTCTTGTGCTTTTTCAGGGAGTTTCTTGAGCAAATGCTGTAGTTTCTTTTGGTAACTCTCAGTGGGATCAGAGGGTAATGGCTTGTAGAAAGTGGTGTTGGAGAGCTGCCTAGTAGCCTCTTGTTCATACTCTGACCTATTCATGATGACGACAGCACCTCCTTTGTCAGCCTTTTTGATTATGATGTCAGAGTTGTTTCTGAGGCTGTGGATGGCACTGTGTTCTGCACGGCTGAGGTTATGGGGTAAGCGATGCTGCTTTTCCACAATTTCAGCTCGTGCACGTCGGCGGAAGCAGTCTATGTAGAAATCCAGGCTGCTGTTTCGACCTTCAGGAGGAGTCCACCTAGAATCCTTCTTTTTGTAGTGTTGGCAGGAAGGTCTCTGTGGGTTAATATGTTGGTCAGAGGTGTGTTGGAAATATTCCTTGAGTCTGAGACGTCGAAAATAGGATTCTAGGTCACCACAGAACTGTATCATGTTCGTGGGGGTGGAGGGGCAAAAGGAGAGGCCCCGAGATAGGACAGATTCTTCCGCTGGGCTAAGAGTATAGTTGGATAGATTAACAATATTGCTGGGTGGGTTACGGGAACCATTGTTGTGGCCCCTTGTGGCATATAGTAGTTTAGATAGCTTAGTGTCCTTTTTCTTTTGTAGAGAATCAAAGTGTGTTTTGTACATCATCTTCCTCTCCAAATGCAAACAGATGGACATCATACCGAAAGGACTGAAGGTAAAAAATCCATTACAATCTACATACCACACAGACTATGCTGACAGCTTGTGCCACACATTCTCAAGGAAACTGCGGAACCACCTGATCAACATCCTCTACAGCAAACAGGGAAAGATTAAGAATGAGCTCTCAAAACTGGATACTCTCATAAAGAACCAACCTTCCACACAAACTTCCTCGTGGCTGGACTTTACAAAAACTAGACAAGCCATTTACAAAACACACTTTGATTCTCTACAAAAGAAAAAGGACACTAAGCTATCTAAACTACTATATGCCACAAGGGGCCACAACAATGGTTCCCGTAACCCACCCAGCAATATTGTTAATCTATCCAACTATACTCTTAGCCCAGCGGAAGAATCTGTCCTATCTCGGGGCCTCTCCTTTTGCCCCTCCACCCCCACGAACATGATACAGTTCTGTGGTGACCTAGAATCCTATTTTCGACGTCTCAGACTCAAGGAATATTTCCAACACACCTCTGACCAACATATTAACCCACAGAGACCTTCCTGCCAACACTACAAAAAGAAGGATTCTAGGTGGACTCCTCCTGAAGGTCGAAACAGCAGCCTGGATTTCTACATAGACTGCTTCCGCCGACGTGCACGAGCTGAAATTGTGGAAAAGCAGCATCGCTTACCCCATAACCTCAGCCGTGCAGAACACAGTGCCATCCACAGCCTCAGAAACAACTCTGACATCATAATCAAAAAGGCTGACAAAGGAGGTGCTGTCGTCATCATGAATAGGTCAGAGTATGAACAAGAGGCTACTAGGCAGCTCTCCAACACCACTTTCTACAAGCCATTACCCTCTGA
This sequence comes from Dermochelys coriacea, assembly GCF_009764565.3. NCBI lineage: Eukaryota > Metazoa > Chordata > Testudines > Dermochelyidae > Dermochelys > Dermochelys coriacea. Next base: position 106,725,005 of record NC_050068.2, read on the forward strand.
TCCCACTGAGAGTTACCAAAAGAAACTACAGCATTTGCTCAAGAAACTCCCTGAAAAAGCACAAGAACAAATCCGCACAGACACACCCCTGGAGCCAGGACCTGGGGTATTCTATCTGCTACCCAAGATCCATAAACCTGGAAATCCTGGACGCCCCATCATCTCAGGCATTGGCACCCTGACAGCAGGATTGTCTGGCTATGTAGACTCCCTCCTCAGGCCCTTCGTTACCAGCACTCCCAGCTATCTTCGAGACACCACCGATTTCCTGAGGAAACTACAGTCCATTGGTGATCTTCCTAAAAACACCATCCTAGCCAGTATGGATGTAGAAGCCCTCTACACCAACATTCCACACAAAGATGGACTACAAGCCGTCAGGAACAGTATCCCCGATACTGTCACGGCTAACCTGGTGGCAGAACTTTGTGACTTTGTCCTGACCCATAACTATTTCACATTTGGTGACAATGTATACCTTCAAATCAGCGGCACTGCGATGGGTATCCGCATGGCCCCACAGTATGCCAACATTTTTATGGCTGACTTAGAACAACGCTTCCTCAGCTCTCGTTCCCTAATGCCCCTACTCTACTTGCGCTACATTGATGACATCTTCATCATCTGGACCCATGGAAAAGAAGCTCTTGAGGAATTCCACCATGATTTCAACAATTTCCATCCCACCATCAACCTCAGCCTGGACCAGTCCACACAAGAGATCCACTTCCTGGACACTACGGTGCTAATAAGCGATGGTCACATAAACACCACCCTATATCGGAAACCTACTGACCGCTATTCCTACCTACATGCCTCTAGCTTTCATCCAGATCATACCACTCGATCCATTGTCTACAGCCAAGCGCTACGATATAACCGCATTTGCTCCAACCCCTCAGACAGAGACAAACACCTACAAGATCTCTATCATGCATTCCTACAACTACAGTACCCACCTGCTGAAGTGAAGAAACAGATTGACAGAGCCAGAAGAGTACCCAGAAGTACCTACTACAGGACAGGCCCAACAAAGAAAACAACAGAACGCCACTAGCCATCACCTTCAGCCCCCAACTAAAACCCCTCCAACGCATCATCAAGGATCTACAACCTATCCTGAAGGACGAGCCATCGCTCTCACAGATCTTGGGAGACAGACCAGTCCTTGCTTACAGACAGCCCCCCAATCTGAAGCAAATACTCACCAGCAACCACACACCACACAACAGAACCACTAACCCAGGAACCTATCCTTGCAATAAAGCCCGTTGCCAACTCTGTCCACATATCTATTCAGGGGATACCATCATAGGGCCTAATCACATCAGCCACACTATCAGAGGCTCGTTCACCTGCGCATCTACCAATGTGATATATGCCATCATGTGCCAGCAAGGCCCCTCTGCCATGTACATTGGCCAAACTGGACAGTCTCTACGTAAAAGAATGAATGGACACAAATCAGACGTCAAGAATTATAACATTCAAAAACCAGTTGGAGAACACTTCAATCTCTCTGGTCACTCGATCACAGACCTAAGAGTGGCTATACTTCAACAAAAAAGCTTCAAAAACAGACTCCAACGAGAGACTGCTGAATTGGAATTAATTTGCAAACTGGATACAATTAACTTAGGCTTGAATAGAGACTGGGAATGGATGAGTCATTACACAAAGTAAAACTATTTCCCCATGGTATTTCTCCCTTCCACCCCACCCCCCACTGTTCCTCTGATATTCTTGTTAACTGCTGGAATTAGCCTACCTGCTTGTCACCATGGAAGGTTTTCCTTCTTCCCCCCCCCTGCTGTGGGTGATGGCTTATCTTAAGTGATCACTCTCCTTACAGTGTGTATGATAAACCCATTGTTTCATGTTCTCTGTGTGTGTGTATATAAATCTCTCCTCTGTTTTTTCCACCAAATGCATCCGATGAAGTGAGCTGTAGCTCACGAAAGCTTATGCTCTAATAAATTTGTTAGTCTCTAAGGTGCCACAAGTACTCCTTTTCGTTCTATATACTGTATCAGTGTTTCTCAACATGGGGGTGGCAACTCCCAGGAGATAATGGGATGGCTTTAGAGGGGATACAAGCGCAGGGCTGGCATTAGGGGGTGCAAACAAGGGCCCCATGAAGCTAAGATACATGTTGAAGCCCAAGCCCAAAGCTCTGCCACCTGTGGCTCAAGCCAAAGCTTAAGCCCTGCTGCCTGGGGCTAAAATCAGACTACTGAAAGAGGTACAGTAGTCTGGAAAGGTTGCGAATCACTGCCCTAGGGCTCACACTGCCACTGCTCCAGCCAATAGAAGTTGTGGCAACATGATTTTTTTCTAACAACATTTTTTCAGTATTTGAAACATATTTAATATTATATATTTAAATATTCTTTGTGGTAGTAAAAATTGTGTCTCATTTTCCCTCCGCTCCAGGGCAAGTGAAGCAATAGTTAATTTTACAAAGTAATATTTTTAAGAAACAACTGACTTGAAGAATATTCCTTCAGTTTTCTAATAACAAGCAAAACCTATACTGCTCTTTATTTCAAATAGTACTTTAATGCACATTATCATACTGGGCCACTGATGTAATTAGCCATATTGTGAATTGCAACTAATAGAGATTAAAAATTAATGACAGTAGGGCTCATTCTCATTTAATTGGAAAGGCTACCTTCACTACAGAATTTGATAACGGGTGTGTAATATTTGAATTGACTCCTCTCTTGAGTCTCAAGATACTAGGAATTTTACAAAGCTTTTGAGAAAAGGAGCACAGCTGTCATTATTATTATTATTATTATTTATTTGTTTTATAGTAGTACCTAGAAGCAAGGACCTCATTGTTCTAGGCACTGTAAAAATATATAACAATATATAACAGTTCATAAACTGAAGAACTTACAATCTAAGTAACTATTGCTTTATTTTAAAACTGAGGACTAATAACATTTAAAATTTTTAAATTTGTATTTAAACTACATTAGAGGCTGAAAATAATTTTTATAATCATGCAACGACGAAAGATTCTTTTAAAAATGGATAGGTCAGGGCTCAAAGGGAAAAAATACAAGAAGATTTAATAATTCCCTTAGAAGACTCATAGAGTACTTTCTGAATTGTTCTTTGTAGTTATATATAGGTTACAATACCTTGAGGGGTGTAAAGAGGAAGGGAATGCTTGATTAGACAGAGAAATCCATGTTGTCCAACTTAAAAAATAAATGATGGATGCTGTTCTGGGCCACGGTACTCGAAGCACCACAGGTCCAGCAGGAGAACTCTGAGAAAAACCAGGCTTACACACAGCTGTGAGTTATTGGCTTTACTGAAGATTAGTGACCCACCCGCAACGGGGACTCCAAGCGTTGCAGTCACGGAGGCGGGGAACCCAGCACACTGGAACTTTGCCTGGGACGGAGTCCAACGGAGAGGCAGACAGTCAGCGTTAATAAGCATTACACAAAAACAGCTCATGAATATAAAATTAGGTGCTTCTTAAAGGGGGGCTTTCTACTACCTGGTGAAGGGCCATGCAAAGCAGCTATGTCTTCAACAACTATCTATATCCTGCAATAACACAGCAACTGTGTCCTTCAAGAACTATCTCCTACAATAACAAAGCAGCTATCTATGTCCCACAGTAGCCTCTCGGCTCGAGAAAACGAAAGTTCCCTAGCTAGGCCGTAACAAAGTCTTCCGCAGTCCCTTACAGATGGCTAACCAAACTATCTTCACACAACAGTGGCATTCAACTGTGGAAAAGTGTGGTAAATACTAGGTGTGGACAAATATGTCCCAAAAAAGAGTTCTTTTTTTCTCCCTCTCAGTTCTAGGAGAGGGCTTAGCAGAAAAAGCAGAATTGTTATCAACAGAGGGAAATTGGGAAATAGGGTCATAGCAGAGTGGAAGGAGTCTAGGCCGTGGAAGCAGGGAAAGATCCTATAGGATCCATCCAACAACAGGGGCTGGGAGTGTGACACTTTTTTCCATGCCTCACTATGTAAGCAAATCCAATTTTGGCATGTTTTAACACTTGGTTGCCATTGTCGCTGGAAATGACAGCTTTGAATTACTGCAGGAGTAGTGACTTAAGAACATAAGAATAGCCAAACTGGGTCAGACCAAAGGTTCATCTAGCCCAGTGTCCTGTCTTCAGATAGTAGCCAATGCCAGGTGCCCCAGAGGGAATGAAGAGAACAGGGAATCATCAAGAGATCCATTCCCTGTCTCCCATTCCCAGCTTCTGGAAAACAGAGGCTCGGGATACCATCCCTGCCCATCGTGGCTAATAGCCAATGATGGACCTATCTTCCATGAACTTGTCTAGTTCTTTTTTGAACTGTGTTATAATCTTGGCCTTCACAACATCCTCTGGCAAAGAGTTCCACAGACTGTACGTTGTGTGAAAAAATACTTCATGTTGTTTGTTTTAAATCTGCTGCCTATTAACTTCATTTGGTGACCCCTAGTTCTTGTGTTATAAGAAACAGTAAATAACACTTCCTTATTTACTCTCTCCACATCAGTCATGATTTTGTAGACCTCTATCATATCCCCCTTTAGTCATCTTTTTTCCAAGATGAAAAATCCCAGTCTTATTAATTTCTCCTCATATGGAAACTGTTCCATACCCCTAATCATTTTTGTTGCCCTTTTCTGAACCTTTTCCAATTCCAGTATATCTTTTTTTCAGACAAGGTGACCAGATCTGCACACAGTATTCAGGATGTGGGTATACCATGGATTTATATAACGGCAATATGATATTTTCTGTCTTATTATCTATCCCTTTCCTTATGTTTCCCAACATTCCGTTAGCTTTTTTTTTTTTGACTGCTGCTGCATATTGAGTGGATGTTTTCAGAGAACTATCCACAATGACTCCAAGATCTCTTTCTTGAGCGGTAACAAATAATTTAAACCTCATCATTTTATATGTGTAGTTGGGATTATGTTTCTAATATGCATTACTTTGCATTTAGTGCAAAACTAAATACCCACGGTTTGTCAGCACAGAATACAGAGCTAGTTAGCAATGTGTTTTGGTAGAAAAAAGATGTTTTTGTTTCATCCTGAATAACTTTTAATGGAAAAATACTTCATATTTGAAAATATTTTCACAGAAGTTCTTATGTAGGGAAAAATATCAAGATGTACTTCTGAGTTTTGAAGTAATTGACAACCAAAAACTTTTAAACAATATCATTAAAGATCAAATTTATTTGAGCATAAGCTTTTCATTGATGAAGTGAGCTGTAGCTCACAAAAGCTTATGCTCAAATAAATTTGTTAGTCTCTAAGGTGCCACAAGTACTCCTTTACCTGTCATTAAAGATCAAAGTGTGTGCTGGATGGCCACTAGATGGCAAACTTTTACTGCACCATGCTGTCGATGAAGTTGTAGGAATTGAGTATGCTACATGAATACAAAAACTGATGTAGATTAAATAGTTATGATAACAAGATAAAGTGTGTGTGTGTGTGTGAGAGAGAGAGAGAGAGCGCGCGAAAGTTAATGAGTTATTCTATACCTTAATACTGCATTTATTTTCAGAGTTACCAGTCTTCCATTTGGTGATGCATTCATAAATATAGCCAAATAATCCAAAATAATCCTATAAAATGACTCTTTGATTTTTAAAAAATTATATATTGCTTATTTTTTTCTAAAGAGAATTTTAGATTTTAAAAAGGGTAAAATGAACACCTATTAAAGTTTTAGACCAGGGACTGGCAACCTTTGGCACGTGGCCCACCAAGCTAAGCCCCCTGGTGGACTGGGCTGGTTTGTTTACCTCTGCAGGTTCAGTCGATCGCAGCTCCCACTGGGCACGGTTCGCCAGTCCAGACCAATGTGGGCTGCAGGAAGCAGCGGCCAACCCCCTACCTCGGCCCGCGCCACTTCTCGCAGCCCTCATTGGCCTGGAGCGGCGAACTGCGGCCGGTGGGAGCTGTGATTGGCCGAACCTGCAGACACGGCAGGGAAACAAACCAGCCCGGCCCACCAGGGGGCTTACCCTGGCGGGCCGCAGGCCAAAGCTTGCTGATCCCTGATCTAAAACTTTAACAGGGGTTCATTTTACCCTTTTTAAAAACTAAAATTCTCTTTAGAAAAAAATAAGCAGTATACAATGTTTAAAAAGTCAGGAGGATCCAGACAGGACACATCTATCGTGGGAGCTGCTGAGTAAGGGTACAGTAGGTGTCCTGGCTGAGGGGGAAAAGGTCTGCAAGTGGCAGCTACCTCAGGCCCTAGAGGAAGGACTGGCCTTTCTCTAAGGGTAGGGAACCTTTTACTCTAACTTCTGTGGGATCATTTTCAAGTCTTTTGGCCATGCCCTGGACTGGGAAAGTAAGTGGTAAGAAGTGGGCCAGGTTGGAACCCTCAAAACACTCCTGGGGTATTTGCTACTGGTGTCTCCTGTAGGGCCCTAGGCTGAAGTCCCATGTAGTGGGAAGGCTCAAGCTCCATTAACAATCACCCTCTGGCGAAGGAGGCACAAACCCCTTCATCAAGCCCCACCCAGCCACATTGATAAGGAGGAATAGAGGCATTGTGAGCCCTGAGGAAAGGTGTGGAACCACAGGGATGTGGAGGTGGGCCGAAGATTTTTGTGGGGGTGGACTATATATATCAGTGGTTCGCAAACTTGTTCCACCGCTTGTGCCGGGAAAGCCCCTGGCAGGCCGGGCCGGTTTGTTTACCTGCCGCGTCCACAGGTTCGGCCGATCGCGGCTACCACTGGCCGCGGTTCGCTGCTCCAGGCCAATGGGGGTTGCAAGAAGCAGGGGCCAGTATGTCCCTCGGCCCATGCCGCTTCCCGCAGCTCCCATTGGCCTGGAGCAGCGAAACGCGGCCACAAGGAGCCGCAAGCGGCCGAATCTGCGGATGCGACAGGTAAACAAACCGGCCCGGCCTGCCAGGGGCTTTCCCTGCACAAGCGGCGGAACAAGTTTGGGAACCACTGATATATACATTTTGTTGGACTCTGTTACTTCATAAGGGAGTGGAATCGCTTGGTGACCTGGCTGGAGGACTGAGTGACTACCTACACATGTATCGGGGTGATTGCTGGCAAAGGATGCCAGAGACAGGGGACAGGGAAATAATGACTTAACCATTAGGCAGCACCACTTTCAGGCCCATCATCATCACACACTGACCATTGGGTTTTTGACTAAATGAAATTTTGCATGCAAAGTGTCTGCTTTCTGCAGAAAATTTTGACATTTCATTGAAAAAACAAAAACATAAAAAGTGTTGTTGGGTTTTTTTGTACAGAAAGTCAAAACTTTATAAAGGAAAAATTCCCACTTTCCAACCAGTTTTAATCTGTACCATCATACCGCACTCATTTGCCATGGTATATGAGTGGTTTTAATTACTGAGGTTTTTTGGTTTTGTTTTTTGTTTGGTTTGGTTTGGTTTGTGTCCCGTTGTGTGGCTGGGAAGGGAGAAGAAGGTAAACAAGGTTTTTGCTTCCCCCTACTGGTTTTTTCAAAGCCGTCAATGCACACTATTCCCACAGCTGCACTGAGATAATCAACTATTCCGGTCTATTAAAATAAAGAAAAGCTTTGAGAGGGGAAGTGGAGTGTAGAAGGCAGTAAGAGGCATATTCTTTTTGATATTGAGTGGCTGACAGGGTGAGGTACAGCTCATTATTTATTGATAAGTTTTGTAATAGTTTTTCTTGGGTTCATGTACCTTGTCATGTACCTTTGTTCATGACAAATCAGCAGAATAAATAAAATTGTTTCCATGGTTCCTACTCACTGGAAACTCCATGTATTCCTGTGGCGCAAGAGCCACAGAAACTGCTCCTTTCTGTAAATGCAGGCTTTGTCCTCCGTGGCAGTTGGATAAAACTGGTATTGGCCTTTCACAGCTACCTAGTCCTGCTCCCTTATTACTTAGTCTTTTGGACACGATGTCAGGAGATGCCTTGGGCATGTACACAGAGTAAGTTATCACAGACCACATAGCTTTCTAGCTGAATAGGCTCCAAAGAGTTAAAGGAAAGGTAAAGGAATGTATACAGTTGGCTAGAATGGCTAAAAATAAAATCTGTATTAATTTGAGCTTCTTTTCAAAATATAGGGAAACAATTAGCAAATTTTCAACATATGGTTTTTGTTTGTTGGTTTTTAATTAAGGGGTAGGCCAGGACTCCAAAGCTGCAATCCAACTTGGTCTGGAGGCAAACACTTTTGAGGATGGGTGAAGCTGTGGTGACGGCAACCTGTTAAAGGACAAATGGGATTTCATTCCAACCTTGCCAGTTGAAGTCCATGATGTCTCATGATTTCTTCTAGTTGCTTTATGTAGGTCTTGAGTTTGACTCTGAGACAATACAAACAAGAGCACTGGAGGATGATTAGTATTCATAGATCTCCTATCTCAAGGGTACTAACATAGTGGCAAGTAACAATGTGCTCATATGTTAGATACATATATGGCCACCCCTTATTGTTGTATTTGAGCACCTCACAGTCTTTAATGGCTTTATTCTCACAATGCTCCTGTGAGGTAGGGAAGCTCTGTTATCCTCATTTCACAAATGGAAGAGTGAAGGAAAAAGAAATCGAGAGAGATTCACAAAGGTATCAAGTCCAACATTTAAGATGTTCACAGAACCACTGCTCAATTGCCACCTAACCCAGTAGGTATCTAAATTTCCTGGGTGCCTACATTTCCCACCAGTAAAGTCCACATGGAATCTAAATTTCTGCTGCTGAGCATTTGCAAAGCTACCCAAGGACTGACGCTGCTAAGCAGCTTGGTGCCTTAGTTCAAGCCTAAGCCCTGGTGGGATTCTCATGCTAAGCATTCCCTTGCCTATCTTACCAGCAGGGCCCTGATCCCATAGGTGTGGTCTCAACATCCCTAACCTGCAAAAAGACAGCCATGGTAACCAGGAATTTTTTGGATCTAGATATATCAGTTTCCCAGTAGCCTTCCCTGTCATTAGGGCACTCACTGCTTTGGAGCAGGGACTTGAGCCTGGCTCTCACACATCCCAGGTGGATGCCCAAGCCACCAGGCTACAGAGTCACTCTCTCACTTTTTCTCTCTCTCTTGCTTGTCCAATAAGTATTAAATTATTTTGTACAAAATGGAACAGCTTCAACAGGAGAGATAGAGAACAACCTGCTGCAGAATACTCCATAGCCCATGGTTAGGGTACTCAGCAGGAAGGTGGGAGGCTTAGATTCAAGTCCATGCTCCAAATCAGAGCAGGGATTTGAAAAACAGGTCTCCCACCTCTCAGGTGAGTTCCTAACTACTGGGCCATTAGATAAAATGGTTGGGGGGAGGGCACCCTGTTTCTCTCTTCCCCAGTCAGTGGCTGACCTGGCTCAGGTGCCTAAGCCCAGGAGAGGATTCACAGCTGAGAGTTCAGAGTGGAAGGAGGTGCCTCCCTTTCAGCCTCTCCTGCTGACTAGGGGTTTGTCTACACTATGAAATTAGGTCGAATTTATAGAAGTCGGTTTTGTAGAAAGCGTTTTTATACAGTTGAGTGTGTGTGTCCCCACACAAATGCTCTAAGTCCGCTCAGCTAACCATCACCGTATGTCTCCTGGGTGCTGGCAGACATGGTACTGCATTGCTACACAGCAGCAGTTTATTGCCTTTTGGCAGCAGACAGTGCAGTATGATTGGTAGCCGTCGTCGACGTAGTCCTTGGTGCTCTTTTAACACCTGGGCGCCTGGGCAAACATGGGAGTGACTCAGCCAGGTCATTTCCCTTGTTTCGTCTCATGGCAATTGAGTCCTACCGGCAGTGAACTGTCTTTTAATTTGCAGCCAGCAGAAGATGATGGCCAGTAGTCATACTGCACCGTGTTCTGCCGAGCACCCAGGAGGTGATGATGGCTAGCGGTCATACTGCACAGTCTGCTGCCAGCATGATGTATAAAGATAGATGAAGTGGCTCAAAACAAGAAATAGACCAGATTTGTTTTGTATTCATTTTCTCCTCCCTCCCTCTGTGAAATTGATGGCCTGCTAAACCCAGTTTTGAGTTCTATCCTTGAGGTGGCCATTCAGTTTCTCACAAAGCCACCCCCTTTGTTGATTTTAATTCCCTGTAAGCCAGCCCTGTAAGCCATGTCGTCAGTCGCCCCTCCCTTCATCAGGGCAACAGCAGACAATCGTTCCGCGCCTTTTTTCTGTGCAGATGCCATACCACGGCAAGCATGGAGCCTGCTCAGATCACTTTGGCAATTAGGAGCACATTAAATACCACACGCATTATCCAGCAATATATGCAGCACCAGAACCTGGCAAAGCGAAACCGGGCGAGTAGGCAACATCAGCGTGGTGACGAGAGTGATGAGGACATGGACACAGACTTCTCACAAAGCATGGGCCCTGCCAATGTGGGCATCATGGTGCTAATGGGGCAGGTTCATGTGGTAGAACGCCGATTCTGGGCTCGGGAAACAAGCACAAACTGGTGGGACCGCACAGTGTTGCAGGTCTGGGACGATTCCCAGTGGCTGTGAAAATTTTGCTTGCGTAAGGGCACTTTCATGGAACTTTGTCACTTGCTTTCCCCTGCCCTGAGGCGCAAGAATACCAAGATGAGAGCAGCCCTCACAGTTGAGAAGCGAGTGGCAATAGCCCTGTGGAAGCTTGCAACGCCAGACAGCTACAGGTCAATCGGGAATCAATCTGGAGTGGGCAAATCTACTGTGGGGGCTGCTGTGATGCAAGTAGCCAACGCAATCAAAGATCTGCTGATATCAAGAGTAATGACCCTGGGAAATGTGCAGGTCATAGTAGATGGCTTTGCTGCAATGGGATTCCCTAACTGTGGTGGGGCCATAGACGGAACCCATATCTCTATCTTGGCACCGGAGCACCAAGCCGATGAGTACATAAACCGCCAGGGGTACTTTTCAACAGTGCTGCAAGCACCGGTGGGTCACAAGGGACATTTCACCAACATAGACGTGGGATGGCCGGGAAAGGTACATGACACTCGCATCTTCAGGAACTCTGGTCTGTTTCAAAAGCTGCAGAAAGGGACTTTCTTCCCAGACCAGAAAATAACTGTTGGGGATGTTATTGCAATGTTGAAATGCCTATAGTTATCCTTGGGGACCCAGCCTACCCCTTAATGCCATGGCTCATGAAGCCATACATAGGCAGCCTGGAGAGTAGTCAGGAGCTGTCCAACTACAGGCTGAGCAATTGCAGAATGGTGGTAGAATGTGCATTTGGACGTTTAAAAGCACGCTGGCGCAGTTTACTGACTCGGTTAGACCTCAGCGAAACCAATATTCCCACTGTTATTACTGCTTGCTACGCGCTCCACAATATCTGTGAGAGTAAGGGGGAGACGTTTATGGTGGGGTGGGAGGTTGAGGCAAATCGCCTGGCTGCTGGTTATGCACAGCCAGCCACCAGGGCGGTTAGAAGAGCACAGGAGGGTGTGGTGCGCATCAGAGAAGCTTTGAAAACCAGTTTCATGACTGGCCAGGCTACGGTGTGAAAGTTCTCTTTGTTTCTCCTTGATGAAATCCCCCATCCCTTGGTTCACTCTACTTCCCTGTAAGCTAACCACCCTTCCCACCTCCCTTCGATCACCGCTTGCAGAGGCAATAAAGTCATTGTTGCTTCACATTCATGCATTCTTTATTAATTCATCACACAAATAAGGGGACAATTACCAAGGTAGCCCAGGAGGGGTGGTGGAGGAGGGAAGGACAAGGCCACACAGCACTTTAAAAGTTTAAAACTTATTGAATGCCAGCCTTCTGTTACTTGGGCACTCTTCTGGGGTGGAGTGGCTGGGTGGCCGGAGGCCCCCCCAATGCGTTCTTGGGCATCTGGGTGAGGAGGCTATGGAACTTGGGGAGGAGGGCGGTTGGTTACCCAGGGCAGTCTTTAGCGGTGGTCTGTGCTCCTGCTGCCTTTCCTGAAGCTCAACCATACACTGAAGCATATTAGTTTGATCCTCCAGCAGCCTCAGCATTGAACCCTGCCTCCTCTCATCATGCTGCCGCCACCTTTCAGCTTCAGCCCTCTCTTCAGCCCGCCACTTACTCTCTTCAGCCCGCCACTTCTCCTCCTGGTCATTTTGCGCTTTCCTGCACTCTGACATTGTCTGCCTCCATGCATTCCTCTGTGCTCTCTCAGTGTGGGAGGACAGCATGAGCTCAGAGAACATTTCATCGCGAGTGCGTTTTTTTCGCCTTCTAATCTTCGCTATCCTCTGGGAAGGAGAAGATCCTGTGATCCTTGAAACTCATGCAGCTGGTGGAGAAAAAAAAAGGGACAGTGGTATTTGAAAAGACACATTTTATAGAACAATGGGTACACTCTTTCACTGTAAACCTTGCTGTTATCATTACATACATAGCACATGTGCTTTCATTACAAGGTCGCATTTTGCCTCCCCCAACCCCGTGTGGCTAACAGTGGGGAACATTTCTGTTCAGCCATAGGCAAACAGCCCAGCAGGAATGGGCACTTCTGAATGTCCCCTTAAGAAAAGCACCCTATTTCAATCAGGTGACCATGAATGATATCACTCTCCTGAGGCTAACACAGAGAGATAAAGAACGGATGTTCTTTGAACACCAGCAAACATACACTGCAATGCTTTGTTCTGCAATGATTCCCGAGTACGTGCTATTGGCCTGGAGTGGTAAAGTGTCCTAGCATGGTGGATGGAATAAGGCTGCCCTCCCCAGAAACCTTTTGCAAAGGCTTTTGGAGTATATCCAGGAGAGCCACGAATGCCAGGGCAAATTAATCATTAAACATGCTGGTTTTTAAACCTTTTATAGTATTTTAAAAGGTACACTCACCAGAGGTCCCTTCTCCACCTGGTGGGTCCGGGAGGCAGCCTTGGGTGGGTTCGGAGGTTCTGGCTTCAGGTCCAGGGTGAGAAACAGTTCCTGGCTGTCGAGAAAACCGGTTTCTCCGCTTGTTTGCTGTGAGCTATCTACAGCCTCCTCATCATTGTCTTCCTCATCCCAAAACCTGCTTCCGTGTTGCCTCCATCTCCACTGAAGGAGTCAAACAACATGGCTGGGGTAGTGGTGACTGAACCCCCTAAAATGGCATGCAGTTTATCATAGAAGCAGCATGTTTTGGGCTCTGACCCGGAGCAGCCGTTTGCCTCTCTGGTTTTCTGGTAGGCTTGCCTCAGCTCCTTAAGTTTCAGGCACTGCTTCGGGTCCCTGTTATGGCCTCTATCCTTCATGCCCTGGGAGATTTTCACAAATGTTTTGGCATTTTGAAAACTGGAACAGAGTTCTGATAGCACGGATTCCTCTTCCCATACAGCGATCAGATCCTGAACGTCCCGTTCGGTCCATGCTGGAGCTCTTTTGCGATTCTGGGACTCCATCATGGTCACCTCTGCTGATGAGCTCTGCATGGTCACCTCTGCTGATGAGCTCTGCATGGTCACCTGCAGCTTGCCACACTGGCCAAACAGAAAATTGAAATTCAAAAGTTCGCAGGCCTTTTCCTGTCTACCTGGTCAGTGCATCTGAGTTGAGAGTGCTGTCCAGAGCGGTCACAATGGAGCACTCTGGGATAGCTCCCGGAGGCCAATACCATCTAATTGCGTCCACAGTACCCCAAATTCGACCCAGCAAAACTGATTTCAGCGCTAATCCCCTTGTCGGGGGTGGAGTAAGGAAATCGATTTTAAGAGCCCTTTAAGTTGAAAAAAAGGGCTTCGTCATGTGGACGGGTGCAGGGTTACATCGATTTAACGCTGCTAAATTCGACCTCAACGCCTAGTATAGACCAGGACTAGGTAGATCTCCATTCAGCTTGCAGGCTTCTGTAAATTCCATTCTTAGGGAACTAACTCTCCCCTAATACTGCAAGGGAAGCATAGGCACCTAACTCAGGACTGTGAATTCCACAAGGAGACAGGGCACGTAGGCTTTAATAAGTCCCCTCTGTATGGCTCTAATTCTAAGTGACTCAGCCTAGAAGGGAACAAGGGAGGAAGTAATTGAACCCAAGTCTCCCATATGCCAGGCAAGCTCCCTTCTCAATCCTCCTTTTACTGCTTAGACTGAGAACAATCTGATAAAAACTATCTCTGTTAAAGCATTCTTTTTTCCTCATCCAATGTTTTGCAAGGTATTAAGGTTTGAAATAGCACTTATGTCCAAATTGATACATACAAGTACTGAAAACCAAGTACAGTTAGGAGAGACAGACAAGAGCAAATATATGCCAGATTTTGAAATGGCCATGGCCAGGAAACAGGGCAATAGTCATCTTCTCAAATGGAGAGGTAACTGAAAAATCACTGGGCTGAAAACAGGGCACAATGAAAGATCTGACATATTAAGCTTTCATCTTCATCAGTATTGTTGTGACAGAACAGTTACAATGTATTTCTTAAGGGAAAAATAAAGGTTTTGCTGAACATAGTTGCTCCGCACTTTGAAGAAGCAAAGCATGGTTCCTCAGCCCAAACAGAGGGTTCATCTTTCAGCACCATACCAAGTGAAGATTCCTTTTACTTACCATAACCAAATAAGTAGTATTGCTCAATACCCCAAATTTGGGATGGGGGGAAGAAGATGGGTAGTTATGTGTCTTCTTAAACAAGTAAAGAATTGGATTAGCATCCCTTTGTCCTAAACTAGCTAAGCTACTGTCCAATTCCTAAAGGACATGCTCAGCTATAGAAGATAGCCATTTTGCACAGCACAGGTTACAATAAACTTTCATAAGAAAAGTCATGCACAGGACTCATTCCAACCCTTAGCTATTGCAAAGTATTTTAAACCTACCCAGCTGCTTGCTAGGCCCCACTATTATTTCTGTATTTAATTATGTATGTTTGAAGTTTCAAACAGAAACCCAGCCTCAGCCACAAAAATTCAAACATTATGTAAAAGGCAATGTGCCAGCGCAAGGCATTCTGTATTCATTCACAATAAAGTCTTCCATTCTGCTGGCACTAGATGCTGCAATACATATCACACAACAGAAATGGGATTAGAAGAGCTAACAGACCCATCATATCACAAACCCATGGCCTCGCAGTCCTGAAGAATTAAACAGCCTTCATTGATTGCCACAGTCTGCAAATCTTACTTCCTTCCTCAACTCTTCCTTAGAGATAAGTAATGCATTCCTTCTCAGAAACCATTCAAAAAGGTAAATGTCATTACTTAAACATCATACAGATTTCAGGGGAACAAAAATCTACAAGCATCAGCTCCAAGTCCCTCACCCCCTTCCTGAAAATACAGAGCAGTAATCTGTATGCCTTCAGTGTACCTTCATCAATTTCTGCATGCTTGCTACAAATCTGAAAACCCAGTGTGATAACTGTAGTCCTCTGCACTGTCCATTGAAGAGTTCCTGTACCCTTTATGGCTCAGTGAAGCTCTGCTTATGTTCACTAATCACAGGAACTAATTCTCACAGAATTATTTAAACCAAAAAGGTAGGCAGGCCAGTCCAGATCTGCAAAAGGAACTTAGGCATTGCAATGCTCAGCATCATGACACCTAACTTTTAAGTACTTAGAAAATCATTGGACTCCACAAAGCTTGGGTTAAGAGTCCAGGCACCCTATATGATGAACAGTGAGAGTAACCTAAGAATGGGAACCATAAAAACAGGTGTGCTAGTGTCTCCCTGCCTAAATTAGACAATAGCAGATGTTGATAAGAGGGGTGTAGCCTAAGCTCTGCCCATCTTCTGGAGTTAGGTATCTCTCTCTTCTTGGAGTTAGATCCCTTAGGTGTTTCTTACAAGAAATACTAAAGAAGAAGGTGAGAATGCTGCCCCTCTTATTACTTTTAGCCCAGTGGTTAGAGCACTCAGCCAGGATGTGGGAGACACAGGTTCAGTTCCCCTCTCTGCATGATAGGGAGAAAGGATGTGAAACGGGTTTTCCTGTCTTTTAGGAAAGTGCCCTAACTAATGGGCTATAGGATGTTCTGACGTAGGTTTCCCCTGTTGAAGCTGTTCCACTTTGGATAAGTACTTAAATAGTGGGTGGGCTGGACAGAGGAGGGGGTGGTATGTGAATGACTCCATAGCCTGATGCTCACCTAGAAGATAAGAGGCCCAGGTTCTTGCTTCCCTTACTTTTTCATTATTTAATCCTAACTGGAATAGTTTTAACAGTAGCAATTGAGGGAGCCCCACATCAAAATATTCCAAAGTTCAGTGGTTAGAGCATGCTCCTGAGACATGGGAGACCCATCTTCAAATGCTTTCTTCCCTGCTGGCAGAAAAGGAAGAACCACACCTGACTCTCACCCATTCCTGGTGTGTGTTCTAACTACTGGGCTAAAAGTTATAAGGTGGGCAAGAAATTCCTTAGGCCTCTAAGCTTCCTGACTCTAGGTGACTGATTCCCATTTGTAGATCACTAAGTAGAGTTATAAGCACTTCCCTACAGCCTAGATTTAGGGGGCCTATCTCTGAGCGAGAGACAGGGCTTAGGACACACCCTTCTTGTCAGCAACTCCCATTCGTTAGCATAGGCAGCACCCTACCTAGCAAGTTGGCTTTTGTGGATCACAGTCTGTTTCCTATCCCTCTCCATTCATTATGTAGGGAGCCTAGGCACCTAAGTGAAGCTTTGTGGATTGCACTGTTGTTCCTGTGATTTTCCAAGCACCTAAAAGTTAAGCACCATAAGGCTCAGAACTGCAACGCATAAGTCCCTTTGTGGATTTCACCCTAGGTACCTAGGAAACTTTCAAAACAAAAATGTAGGCACCAAGGGATTCAAGACACCTACAAAGTTAGCCATCAGCCAAGCAGGGTTTTTGAGCATCTCAATGACACCTAAGGCACCTAAGTCCCTTTTTTGGATCTGAACTGCAGTTTTTCAGCTGAAGCTGCTCAGACTTTGGTTTGTATTTATGGTTGTTTTTTTTTTCAAAGTGCTATTGCCTTTGTAAGCTTTGTATCTTTATGCCTAACTAAATTATGTAAGTTATACTAATGTGCCTGTTAAACTGTCAGGGCTAGATTCTGGACCCCAGAATCCTTTTGTGATGCTCCAGAGGGACTGTCTTTATTTTTTTCCCCTCGATGTATTTATAATTAGTACCGACAGCAGGACACCCCTCTGTTTAGGCTATTCTCATCAAAGCATGTCAAATAGAGAACCCTAAAATGGAAGGTTTTTCTTTTGATACCCTTGATTTCCTTTGTAAATCATTGTTGCACTTGCTCAGTTATATAGAAGAGCCCTAAGCGAATATTTTATTTTAAAAATCCTAAAATAGTGTGTAAACAACTCAAGTGGACTATTAATAGTTAATCAAATTTCTTGCCACTTTATGAGCTCTGCCAACTGTAAATTGGCACAGCTGCTGAGGAAGATGGCTTAACTTTACTAAGCTTGTAGGGTCAGGCACTGCTTACCTAGCGTCACACTCTGGCTACGTAAGTACCTTTGCAGAATCAAGTCCTCTGTATGTCTGGGAGACACCTGTGTGTGCTGTTTGTAGTTGGTCTATATTAAACAAGTAAATGTTTTTTAAAACAAAGCACAAATTATCATTTGGATCACCGTTTGTGCACTTATAAGCTACATATGGACACTATTTTTAGGGAAATATGTATCTATAGTGGCAAATGGTGTCTATTGTTTGTGTGTATATTGGTCCTTGGGGATTAAGTCAACTATCACAAAAACATTACTTACCAGAAAATAGACATTGCAATATATTTCGATCATCTGATTTATACCCATTTTATTTACAGCTCAGGGTCTTGATAACAGGCTAAGAGGCCTGTAACTTCTTGCTTGGTTCAAACCTAATCAACGTAAATGGAGACTGAAAATCATTCTGGTTTTGAGCAATGAGTTATTGGTTTTGGTCCATTTCTTAGGAATAGGTAGCCACATCAAGAACTCCACAACCACTGACACTAACTGGCAATCTTGTTGACAGTCTTGGAAGAGAAGCTAAGAACTTAATGAGCTGGGGAAAGTGAACTACACTATTTCTCCTACAGATAGATCTAGTACTGCCTGTTCTGTATTTGTTTTAAGGTTAAATAGAGTATAATGGTCTCCAAGGTTATAAGTTTAGGGTTAAACCCAGAAATTCCAAAAGCACTAAAATAACTTGTTCTCTCAAATACTTGAATGCCTACCCATTCTCATGGGAGAAGGTGGAGATCCTCATTCAGTCTTTTTCATCAGCAACTGCTACTGAAAGTTAGATTTGACTCAATGCCAACGTTGTCATACGTGATGACTTTCCCCATCTGTTGGAAACAAGGTTTGTGGTTTCTTACTTGGGGCATAATAGTTAATTACAGGTTCCACCACTATCATTAAGGTTGCCTGACACTTTCCATTATAGGACCCTGTATTCTGTTGCTTCTAAGTTTGCCAAACTTTAACTGTTTTGGGCTGACATTTTAGATTCCAGGTCTTAGCCTCAGGCTAAATTTCTCTTGAAAAACTGAGTTAAAATGGTTTATCCATTTCCAAGAATGTGGCTATGGAAAAATATATTATTTTGTCCATGTTGAAGAGTTGAGACCTTTTCTTTGAACATCTCTTGCACCCTCATTGTTAGGATCCTTGTACCTTGGCAGGAGACTGGCCTTTGTGTCAAGGAAGGGATGTTTTGCCATCCCTGTGAAAACTGCCCACATTAGATATGGGTTTTTTTGTTTTTTTTTTGTTTTTTTGGAAATTGTTAGTTCACACATGCTCAGTAGAGAGTACTTTGATCTTCAGCAGCTAAAATCTTCCAAGATTCCATCCTCACTGAGCATGCTCAGGTCTCTCACAGCTTCTAGTGCTGACCAGACTGCTTATGTACCATCCCCACAGACTGAAAGAGCATTTTCTGTTCCTGCAGAACTTCTACTTCTGACCAGATTGCACATGTGCTAACTGCTACAGGGATAAAGCCAGACTTTCCCTACAGTGGCTGCTCTGGGTGGAGCAATGGAGCTGAGAGCCTATTATTAGAGTCTACTGTCCTCTCAGTGATTCCCCTGCTGGCACCCAGGCAGTGTGGGGGAGGAAACTGTCTCAGTTGAATGCAGTAGGGGGATAAAGCTGTAAATTGGGATGTGTCTGGTGGGCAGGAGAAGAGAAACTGAGACTTGCTGGGCATGAGGCTGAGGCTCGCAGATGAGGGTGGGGAGGAGTGGCCGGCATTGGTGGCTGAGCATGGAGACTGGGAGCTGGTGAGGGAATGGAAGGGGAACTAGAAGCCAGTTGGCTTTGGGGGAGAGGGGCTCTGAGATTGGATGCAGAGTGAGGCAGAAGCGAGGGGATTGGGACTAGGAACCAGCAGGGGAAGTAAGAGGAGATAGATGTAACAAGGTTGTGGGATGCTGTGAGAGAACTGGGACTGTCTGGGAGACTGGAACAAGGAGCCAGAGAGAGGGGGAATCTAGAGTTGGAGGTGTCACTGAGATTTAATGAGGAGACTGGAGAGGGAGACTAAGACTGGGAATGAGTGGAGGAAAGGAGGGGAGAGACAGACTGGCCAAGGAACCAGGAAGGGGAATTTGGGCTAAGAGACTGGGGCTAGGGCTGTATGGAAAATAATACTCCTATTTTGTGAAAAAAAATTGAGGTTCCAAAATATTTTTGTTCTGCGTTGGAAGGAAAATGAGATTTTGATTTTTTTGGTGTAAACCAACCAACCAACCAACCACGAAACAGACCCTCACCTCAGACCAGCCAAGAGCCTGCTGCTTAGAACACTCATTTGGGATATGGGAAACCCAGGTTTCAGTCTCAGGTCTGCCTGATTTGGAACAGGGACTTGAATCTGGGTCTCCTATGTCAAAGGTGAGTGCCCTGACCACAAGGCTATTGTCTTCTCTGGATTTGACCAGGAATTCCATCCTGGAACTGAAAAACCATCCTGGAGAAAGGGCATTTTTTGAGGGGGGGTGAGGGTAGGGGTTAGAAATTTTGGTAGAAAAATCTTCAACTCTATTCACAACCATTAATGTATTTTTTCTCAGAACACTCCTGGGAGGTAGGGAAGTGCCATTTTATAGATGGGGAACAGAGCCTCAAAGGTATTAAGGAGCCCCTTAATCTGGGCTAGAGAATCTAAGTGGCTTGCCCAAGGTGACACATGACTGTTCTGACAACATGGAATTGCACCAGGGTATCTAGATTTCCAGGCTAGCACACTAACCACCTATAGGCTGGGCTGGGCTAGCTTTTAAAGGGAGCTGTGCTCTGCCCTACGTGCTCCTAGTTGTCTGCTTGCCAGGTGGTGTAGTTGGGTCAGGTGAGCAGGCAACGGGATGATGAAAACTTCTCTTTCTCTAAGAAGAGTTGCTTGTAATTAGTATGCCATGGTTGAGAGAAAAACCAGGTGAGAGAGCTGCATGGATTAGATGAAAGGACTAACT
This sequence comes from Dermochelys coriacea, assembly GCF_009764565.3. Classification (NCBI taxonomy): domain Eukaryota; kingdom Metazoa; phylum Chordata; order Testudines; family Dermochelyidae; genus Dermochelys; species Dermochelys coriacea. Next base: position 106,745,376 of record NC_050068.2, read on the forward strand.
TTGCTTTCTTCCGCAGCTGCCCCAGCTGTATTCATGATGTCTGACCCCACACAAATTCACGGAATCAAAATAAAGAGCACTGAGGCCAAAGTTACTGGGACCTAATTGCTGTGTTATCAACATCACACTTTTAACAATGAGCCTCAGTGAACATGGAGAGTTTAGTAAACATTCTGTTCAATGGAGCTGCATTAGCTACTTATGGGGGGACTTAAGTGGTGATATTTAACCATGTATTAAATTGGGGTAGAATTAAAAGTTTCAGTCTCTAACAGCTTCTATTTTAAAACTAACAGAAGAAAAAGAGCAAATGTAGAGCATGTCACTTGGATACCATCTTTTTGTAAGTCTCTTTGGAGTTTTATTTGTAAATTATCTTTTTTCTTAATCAGGTCAAGCACTTAATTAGGATGATGGGATATCTAACCATCTCGAAATTTTTTTAAATTATATCACGAAATTAAGTAGTGGGATAAAAATAAGCTAGAGTTCATTAGGGCTTGTCTACACTGCAGTAAAGCAGCTTTTTGTGCTCAAACTTCAGATGTGTACATACTGCCAAGCCACTTTGTGCGCAGAAACTCCGCAGTTGCAGCACTGCAAAAAACCCACCTTGATGAGAGTCGTAAGGCTATTTGCGCAGAGGCTCCAGCGCTCTATTGCCAGTGTGAACACTTGATTGGCCTCCAGAGCTGTCCCCTAATGACTCAAGTGACCGCTCTGATCATTGTTTTGAATTTGGCTGCCCTGGAGACAGGCGCCCCTTCCCTTTCAAAGCACCGTTTCTAACAGCCATTGTGTGCTGTGCTGATCTGCTCCGGGACACAAAGCAAAGCATTAATGTGGAATGCTCATGCTGTTGGACACAGAGGTGTGTGTGTGTGTGTGTGAGAGAGAGAGAGAGAGAGAACTGTGCAGAGAGCCCAGGGAGGGAGGCGGGGGCTGATGTCGGGGTTTCCCCCTCCCCCTGCCTCAGGACTGGTTGCTTCCTGCCACTGTCTGAACTTACAAGACAGTTTGCTGACACACTCTCTGTCCGCCAAAACACACTGTCTCTCTCCTCGCCTTCATACACACACACAATCCCTGTCACCCCACCCCACCCCTCAGTTGGGATGCCCATGGAACAATGGAATTGGGAAACCTGTAGCATGTGATGCTTTGCCTGCCCCATGAGGCATTGCAAACTCTTCCCAAAGCACCCTGTGGCCAGTTGCACAGTGGGATAGCTACCACAATGCATTGCTCTCTTTGCAATTGCTAGAGCTGCTAATGTGGATATGCTCCAGCGCCACAAGGAGCACAGTGTGGACACGCAGCATTTTAATTCCAGCGTTTTAATAAAAGTGGTATAACGTGTGGTGCAGAAACTTGCCAATGCAGACATACCCTTAGACACTCCAGGGTCTTTATTAATCTACTAGATTCTATTATACATTGCAGCTTTCAGGGTAGCAGCCGTGTTAGTCTGTATTCGCAAAAAGAAAAGGAGTACTTGTGGCACCTTACAGACTAACAAATTTATTTGAGCATAAGCTTTCGTGAGCTACAGCTCACTTCATCGGATGCATTCAGTGGAAAATATAGTGGGGAGATTTATATACACAGAGAGCATGAAACAATGGGTGTTACGATACACACTGTAACAAGAGTGATCAGGTAAGGTAAGTTATTACCTGCAGGAGAGCGGGAAAGGGGGGGAACCTTTTGTAGTGATAATCAAGGTGGGCATTTCCAGCAGTTGACATGAACGTCTGAGGAACAGTGTGTATGTGTGGGAGGAATAAACATGGGGAAATAGTTTTACTTTGTGTAATGACCCATACTCTCCCAGTCTCTATTCAAGCCTAAGTTAATTGTATCCAGTTTGCAAATTAATTGCAATTCAGCAGTCTCTCGTTGGAGTCTGTTTTTGAAGTTTTTTTGTTGACGAACACCTACAACATCTATCAAGCATTCTTACAACTACAATACCCACCTGCTGAAGTGAAGAAACAGATTGACAGAGCCAGAAGAGTACCCAGAAGTCACCTAATACAGGACAGGCCCAACAAAGAAAAGAACAGAACGCCACTAGCCATCGCCAACTAAAATCTCTCCAAAGCATTATCAAGGATCTACAACCTATCCTGAAGGACAACCCATCACTCTCACAGATCTTGGGAGACAAGCCAGTCCTTGCTTACAGAAAGCCCCCCAACCTGAAGCAAATACTCACCAGCAACCACACACCACACAACAGAACCACTAATCCAGGAACCTATCCTTGCAACAAAGCCCGTAGCCAACTGTGTCCACATATCTATTCCCGGAACACCATCATAGGGCCTAATCACATCAGCCACACTATCAGAGGCTCATTCACCTGCGCATCTACCAATGTGATATATGCCATCATGTGCCAGCGATGCCCCTCTGCCATGTACATTGGTCAAACTGGACAGTCTCTATGTAAAAGAATAAATGGACACAAATCAGACGTCAAGAATTATAACATTCAAAAACCAGTCGGAGAACACTTCAATCTCTTTGGTCACTCGATTACAGACCTAAGAGTTGCAATTCTTCAACAAAAAAATTTCAAAAACAGACTCCAATGAGAGACTGCTGAACTGGAATTAATTTGCAAACTGGATACAATTAACTGAGGCTTGAATAGAGACTGGGAGTGGATGGGTCTCCCATGAAGTGAGCTGTAGCTCACAAAAGCTTATGCTCAAATAAATTTGTTAGTCTGTAAGGTGCCACAAGTACTCTTTTTCTATTATACATTACTCTCTGTAAATATAAGATAATCCTTTCCTGTCAAAAACTGACTTTACACTCCATTTTGGATAGGACATGGCACAGAAATGATTCAAAATATCCCATGTTCATTCACAGGTATACATAGCCCAAGAGGGCCTCTTTTGAAATGGAAGATGAGTGATTGGGAGTACAAGCTCATAATGTAGGGACCCTTTTTCCTCTTTGAGATGATTCAGTGATATGATGGGCGAAATTATGGTGCTGAATTAATTGGCTTGTCTCACTTAGACTAGCTTGTCCTGAGGTAGCTTTGGTTCTGGGCAAGTGCCTTTCTTTTGCTGCTGGCGTGTGAAGAACACCCATCATATTGGATGCTACTACAACAGGAATAATAAAAAGTCGCATATATCAGAGTGGGAATATATACAAAATTCAAGCAATTTCTATAAAAAGAAGGTTGACTATTGTGCTGTGGTATCATTCCTGGATGTGATCCATGTACTTGTCTTCCCATAATGCTATTGGCATGCTGTTGAGATGTCCTCATTCCACAGTTTTCCACTGAGAATTCAGAAACTTCAGTATCGTCCTTCCCATAATTGAACCATGTAAGAGAAATCATAGGATAATAAAATGCATAGTATAATTCCAGCTATGTTATACAGGCAGGCCTTAAACAAAAACTGGTTTTGGTTATGGCTATTGGCTTACATTTCTCTAAGCTTCAAAAGCTAAATTAAATGATACAGAAACAAAACAATGCTTTCTTCTTGCTGCACAGGCATTCCTTTTCTTTAAAGGGGAGGGAAAATTCAACCACTTTCTTGCATCGCTGTCATAACATTAAACTCTAACTTTGGCATATAGCTCACTTCATTTATTTGGAAAATGCACTGCTAAAAGTGTCATTGACAGCTGACTTGCGGGCTCCCGTACAGCTGTTCTCCAGTGAACTATCTGTATACTCAGCTAGACAGCAGCAGCTGACCCCTGAACATAGGAAATGTATGTGGGGGGAGTGTGGGGGGGCTAGTTAGTGGTTTTGGTTATCAATCATGTTCTGGCTTGTCCCCGTAAGGAAAACAGAAGTCAGTCATAACCATGCAATTAATACTCCCCTTCAAAGCATTCAGCCAAGTACTTCTTTAAGTCCCATTGAAGTCAACTCATTGAAGTCAATGGGACTTAAGTATGTGTGTAAAGTAAAGCACATTGTTAAGTGCTTTGAATCAAGGTCTTTACCTGTAATAGCTTCAACAACTGGGTACTCTTGTGAGCATAGATGGTTTGAAGCATCAACTGTTACTGAAAATAAACAATCTGTTAGGACCTAAGGATGTTGACATTAAGGTGTAAAACTATAAACGCCTCGGCTCCACTTGTGCCTTGTTCCATGTACAGTGCTCTGCATAATAACATAAGTACTCCATGCTTGTAAAAGAACCATTTTACAGAGGTGCAACTGTAACCCACATACCTCCTGGGTGTGGTGTTCTGTCCCATCTAGTGGCACTGAGACCACTTAGAGAGAGAGAGAGAGATAAAATCAGTTTGCTCTACAGCCTTAGCTAACAGCCAGTTGGCTTTTAGCTCATGCAATAGAGGCTCATGCACTAAGCTCCAGAGGTCCCAGATTCAATCCCACCCACTGACAACCAGGGTTTGTCAGCATTACACTGCACCTAGCATCCTAGTCGTGTCGCACAGAACTCCTCTGAACTCTTCCCTCCTGCTACCTTTGCTCTTCCATCCAAGTTCCATGTAGGTTGCTACATGCATATTGACAGGTTTCAGAGTAGCAGCTGTGTTAGTCTGTATTCGCAAAAAAGAAAAGGAGTACTTGTGGCACCTTAGAGACTAACAAATTTATTTGAGCATAAGCTTTCGTGAGCTACAGCTCACTTCATCGGATGCATTTGGTGGAAAATACAGTGGGGAGATTTATATACACACACAGAGAACATGAAACAATGGGTTTTATCATACACACTGTAAGGAGATCACTTAAGATGAACTATTACCAGCAGGAAGGAAGGGGGGAAGGAGGAAAACCTTTAGTGGTGATAATCAAGGTGGGCCATTTCCAGCAGTTAATAAGAACGTCTGAGGAACAGTGGGGAGTGGAGTGAGCGGAGAAATAACATGGGGAAATAGTTTTACTTTATGTAATGACTCATCCACTCCCAGTCTCTATTCAAGCCTAAGTTAATTATATCCAGTTTGCAAATTAATTCCAATTCAGCAGTCTCTCATTGGAGTCTGTTTTTGAAGTTTTTTTGTTGAAGGATAGCCACTCTCAGGTTTTCCTCCTTCCCCCCCCCCCCTTCCTGTTGGTAATAGCTCATCTTAAGTGATCACTCTTCTTACAGTGTGTACGATAAAACCCATTGTTTCATGTTCTCTGTGTGTGTATATAAATCTCCCCACTGTATTTTCCACCGAATGCATCCGATGAAGTGAGCTGTAGCTCACAAAAGCTTATGCTCAAATAAATTTGTTAGTCTCTAAGGTGCCACAAGTACTCCTTTTCTTACATGCATATGTAAAGTTGTACGTGCATATATCCACATTCTGCTGATGGAAACATTTGTGTGCACACTTGAAAAATGCTAATGCACTTGTAAAGCCCACTAGGACAAATAGGTCTGGCAGATAAAAATTTTGATAATTACTGCTACTGCTGATCTTAAATTTTTTAGAGTGAGTGCTCGTATTTGCAAGTGCTATCGCAGGCATATGAATGTTAACCATTTTTACATGCTCACCAGTGGAGGCCTGGTTGAAAGTTTGATCCTAAAGACCCTGTCTTCCACGCTGAACTGCAAATGCATGCAGCATGTACCCTATGGACAGCATGAATGATCTGGATGTTGCTATTATCTTTTGCTTCTACAGTATTGGAGCTATTGATTCAGTTTGGAGTCCCAAGGGCTAATTATTACTAGGAATTGGTTCACTGTTAATGAAATACAAAATAGTATGCTGGGAGTACAAATGTCTTTACCTTCAGATAATTGTGTCTAATCGTATCTTATTGAAATGTTATTGCATTTAGAGTAAAGAGGTATGATGAGGTATCACATTGATTAAGATCTTCTGTGATCCACTGTTAATTCTGCTCAGGTGCTGATTACTCAATTTCACACTAAAATATTGGTACATTAAATATTAACAAAAGCAAAAAGTTAGAGCATATGGACTGCCATTCTAGGCAAGAACAATGGTCCAGTTAATTTAGTGTCCTCTCTATTTTTTTTTCAATCTCAGTAGTCCTAGTGATTTACTAAGTACTCTACATATAGGAAGATGAGTAAGCATTCTAGTTATTTGACTAAAATTACTATTTAATGTCAGGTCAGGAAGCCCTGTAGCTAGTGCATTACAGTTACATGAAACCTGGAATTGATTTGTAAGCACTGCTAGCTTGTTTGTGAGCTCAGGAAAGAATGAGTGTACTGCAGGGGCAGAAATCCAAGTCTCACTGAAGAAGTATCTCCTTTTGTCACTGAAATCACCTCTGTCTATTCAAGGTGTGCATTGTCTTCAGATATCTCTGGTAGCACTAACAGGAAATAAATGTCCTAAACCCAACCTTCGCATCACTTTTGTTGTCTGTCTAGACCTCTTCTATTTCTACTGTGCTTTTTGTAAGATAAAGTTGGTTGAAGTGAGCCAGGTAGTAAAGAAAAGAGGAAGAAAATGCTATGTCATTTTTTTATAATATAACTCTTCCTGTATCACAGTCTGTTCTGTATACTTGTATTGCAATTTTTCATCATAAAGGCATCTTCCTTGAGTTGTTCCCAAAGATGTTAAGCTCTCCATCAGAGGTTATGATTAACTGTGAACCTCTCAGCATGTACAAGTAGCCTAAGAGTTTTCTTCTAATATGAATTTCTCTGCATTTTTATCTGCTTTCATATTGCCCAGTTACCCAGCTCCATTAGCTCCTGCTGGAATTCCTCACAATCCTGTCTAATCTTGACTAATATTTTAGTTAAAATGTTGTCAGCATATTTTGTCCACTTCATTCATTACTGAGTCTTGAGGTCACTCTTCATAATTAAGATACTGAAGAAATCCAGACTTAGTACTGATCATGGGGGCAGCCTACCATTAACCTTTTTCTACAGTGATAATTGGCCATTCATTCCTAGTCTTTACTTCCTATCTCTTAACCAGTTTTTAATACCCAGTTGTTTTCTGTACAACTGCTCAAGGGACTTCATGAAATTTCTTTTAAAAGTCTCAGAGTAGCAGCCATGTTAGTCTGTATTTGCAAAAAGAAAAGGAGTACTTGTGGCACCTTAGAGACTAACAAATTTATTTGAGCGTAAATTTGTTAGTTTCTAAGATGCCACAAGTACTCCTTTTTAAAAAAGTCTGTCATTCAAATACTGTTTCATTAACTCTTTCCAGAAATTCTGACTAATTACAATATATCTTTACTAAAGTTGTTCCTCCCCACACTTGTCCTCTTGCTGTGGTATAACTTACAGACATGAAGATGCAAAATGCTCACTGAGATACATAACCAGTCACTTAGGTATTGCAAAGTGCAAACAAAGGACAGGATATTTTGTTGTGGTCTAGGATGAAGTCAGTAACAGACATGTCCATTCATTGTGATACTATACAGCAACTGAAATACAAAGAAAATAACTCATTCAAGAACATTAATGTCAGAGAGGCCCTGGCAAAGGCTAGGAGGGTACTTTCATGGACAAAAAACTACTTACTACTACTTACTAATATAAGTTAATGAAGACTTCAGAGCTAACACGAGGAACTGAATTATGATTATTCATATTAATACACAATATGCAAGATGTGCATGGTTCACTGGTAACAGAAGTTCTGCTAATTAAAAAACGACTTCAAACACATTGCCCCAGCTGCTAAGTCAAAGCACCACCTGGCCAAAGCCAGAACATAATCAGCATGAAATTAGTCATGTGATCAGCTGTCCTAAGAAAAGCAGCCAGATAAGTTAGGGATTGAAACAAAGTATCGTTGACAAATAAAATGATTCTGAAAAAATATTTTGATTCTGTTTTATATCTAAAGTTACAGGAATTGAAGTAGTTAAAAAAAGGTGGATGGTATCAAATTACTAGTACAGGAGCCAAAATGCAAATAAGAGAATGTAATACACTGGAGTGTCTGATGTCAGGGTCAGGTTCTGAGTATGCCTAACAAGATGTTCTTGGAAGCCCTGACTGTGGATTAGCCATTGGGGAGAGGCATTAAGAGCTGGCCCTAAGGCTGCATTAACCTGCATTAGGGACTGAATCAGTCCTTAGGATTAGAGGAGCACAAAGGTGGCATAATCAGAGCTGGAAAAAATTTTGCCCCAAAAATGCACATTTGGGCCAGCCAAGACATTTTGCAAATTTTTATCATATTTGCCAAGTTGTTTTGGTCGGGGCAGGGGGAAGGAGAAATAATACCAAAAAGTCAATTAATTTTTTTCCATCTTTTGATTTGAAAATACTTTGTTTCAAATTTAACTTTCCTTTAATTAAAAAAAAAAAAAAGGAAGGGGGCACAAGGGGGAAGCAGGCAGACAAAAACTTGAAACCAAACAATTTGTTTCAGGTCAAACAATGTTTTTTCAGACTGAAATGATTTCCCCCCCTCTTGTTTCGGCCAAACAAACAGAAAATTCAGTTATTCTCACAGCTCTAGGTATAACTCCTCCTTTGCCTCCACCCCTTGCACCCTACACTGAACTCAGCTTGACGCGGCCTGAGGATTGATTGGCCTTGAACATCTTTATACTTTTGACTGCTAAGCATTTGATGTTCCCCACATCAAATACTGCTGGGAGCTTCTGGTCTTGTTTATCTCCCCTTTAGTCGTCATACTACCTTTGAGGATGCATTATAATATTTTAGTGGGTTTTTCAGAATGAGGGAACACATTTGAATAAGAGCTAGTGGAATGTATCCTCTGTATAGTAGTGGCACTATATGTGAGGAAAACATTTGGCACAAAATCTTACTTGAAAAATTAAATTGGCTACATTAGCAATACTATCTAGGGGACTAAGACTGTAAACTAAGATTAATGGTAAATATCAGTTTATTATCTTGGAGGGAAAGTATTCAGTGGAGTAGCAGAGGAATCTGTTAGTACTGGTCTTATTTAACATATTCATTAATGAAGCGGAAACCATAAGCAGCATGTTAATAAGATTGATAGATGTTACTACATTGGCAGGAGCTGAATACACAATGAGCACAGATAAAAACAGGAACCTAGAGAGAGAATAAAGAAACAAGGGACTCAACCTGGAAAAACAAAGCAAGTAGTTTCTGAATTTCAGGAGAGGGAGCTGGGAAAACATGTATCACTGGGTCTGAGAAACCTGGAAAGCAGTATTGAGACCTAGAGATAATAGCCTGCACACGTGTATGGATTTTCAAGATGATTTGGTGGCAAAAAAGGCCAATGCAATTTTGGGCATATTATGCTGATTTAACCATCTACAGAGTGGAGGTGGTATGGCAAAAATGGTAATATTCCCTTTCCTAAGCAACTCTTGTGCAGCTGCAGCTGCAATATTCCACTCAGTTCTGTGAACAATGATACCAGAAAGAGACTGACACTATAAAGAGTCTAGAGAAAAATAAGAAATGATCAAGGAACAGGTAATTTGATTTGAGGTGTCATAAATATAAAGGGAAGGGTAAACACCTTTAAAATACCTCCTGGCCAGAGGAAAAACCCTTTCACCTGTAAAGGTTTAAGAAGCTAGGATAACCTCGCTGGCACCTGACCAAAATGACCAATGAGGAGACCAGATATTTTCAAAGCTAGAGGGGGGAGAAACAAAGGCTCTCTCTGTCTGTGTGATGCTTTTGCCAGAAACAGAAAGGAATGGAGTCTTAGAACTTAGTAAGTAATCTAGCTGGATATGCGTTAGATTCTATTTTGTTTAAATGGCTGAGAAAAAGAACTGTGCTGAATGGAATATATATTCCTGTTTTTGTGTCTTTTGGTAACTTAAGGTTTTGCCTAGAGGGATTCTCTATGTTTTGAATTTGATTACTCTGTAAGGTATTTACCATCCTGATTTTACAGAGGTGATTCTTTTACTTTTTCTTTTATTAAAATTCTTCTTTTAAGAACCTGATTGTTTTTTTCATTGTTCTTGAGATCCAAGAGTTTGGGTCTGTGCTCACCTATGCAAATTGGTGAGGATTTTTATTAAGCCTTCCCCAGGAAAGGGGTGTAGCGTTTGGGGAGGATTTGGGGGGGAAAGACGTTTCCAAGTGGGCTCTTTCCCGATTATATATTTGTTAGACGTTTGGTGGTGGCAGTGATAAAGTTCAAGGGCAAAAGGTAAAATAGTTTGTACCTTGGGGAAATTTTAACCTAAGCTGGTAAAAATAAGCTTAGGTGGTTTTCATGCAGGTCCCCACATCTGTACCCTAGAGTTCAGAGTGGGAAAGGAACCTTGACATGAGGAAAGATTGAGATGAATGATTCACTTGTTTTGTGACAAAGGGAGGGAGATCTTGACAAACTACAGAAAATAAAAGGATGTAATACCAAGGTTTAGAGCAATAATTGAGAGCAGTATATGAAGGTATAACTAGAAGTAACCAGGGGGGAATGTAAGCTATTGGGAAAACTTATTGACAGGAAAGATGTATTAGAATGTGGAATATTCTCCCATAGAAGTTTGCGTGGAGCACACAACTAGAATGGACAGAACATACTGTAGGAAAGAATCCTTCGTTTACTAGCAGATGAAACTGGATAATCTAGCAAGTCCCTTCCATCTTTAATTTTAGTATTCCATAGCACAGCTAGCAGGTAATGGTCTGTAATCTGTCTCTGGAATAACTCCAGCTATTTTGTTGAGTTCATTTCTGGATACCTGTCACCAGCCAGGCCTCTCCCCATCTCCAAAGAATGTGCTGCCATGCCCAGTCTCTTTCAAGGAGGATGATTTTCTTAATAAAGGAAAGTCAATGAATAGAAAACCAGTCTTAACTCAGTCCTTATTCTCAGGATCCAGCCTCTCAGGGGCTTCTGTCAGCATGGGTGGTGCATATAAAAGGATTGGGGGAGCTAAACCTTCCCAAAATAAAAAAGACTGGCCATGCAGGGGTCAAATGCTAGATGCAGGTCACCTCCCTTTGGAGGCGTGCCAGCCCACCACCTTTGTGCCCTGAAAGCAGGAGCACTGGAAGTTCCCCAGAAGTGTGTGTATGGGGGCCCACTGGCACCTGGACCATAGCCCTGCCCCCCTTTATGCCCCTCCTCTCCCTCCCCTTAAAGGCGAGCAACAGGGAGTGTAGGTGGAGAGGAGTGAGCAGCCGGGAGGGCCTTGAGGGAAGAGGTGGAAGAGATTGGGAAGAGGCAGAGAGGTAACAGGGCCTTGGGGTGAAGCGGGAGGAGGAGTGCTTCTGGGAGCAGCCTCTCCAAATGAAAGACTCATGTGTCACCTATGTCTGGCAGGTTCCCAGCTTTGGCCAGTTCTGCTTCCTTTCTGGGTCAGCAGCCTCAGGGCTGTCTCCCTGAGCATCTTTGTACCAGGGGGATCCACCTCAGGAGTTAGCTCCACTCCAGTACAGCTTTCCCTCCCTCGTGCACTGTCTGTCTCAATCAATGCCGCCTCCTCCTCCAATTGCCCAGTACCAGCCCTTTATAGGCCCAGGTGTAATCCAGCCCTCTTTACTTGGCTGATTGAACTAATGTGTTCTGATCCAGGGGCCTGGGCTTAACGTGTCCACAGGGACCAGCTACCCTGTGACCATACCACATCGTTAGAAAGATTTTTTCCAAGCTGGAGGAAAATCTCTGAAAAGTAATAAAGCCTTCCAGGAGGATGGAAGAAGGAGAAAGATCATAGATCCCCTTTTGCATTTTGGGGATGGGCCTATGAAAGAGTTTGAGACTTTCCTATGCTCCCCTCCCACACAACTATGAAACATATCAACTCCTGATCATTATATATAGGACCAACTATAAACTGGAGTTTTTGCATGCATTCTGTGAAATTTCACATTACTACTTTGTGTGTGTGTGTGTATGTGTGTGGGTGGGGGGGGGAGGAGATTGATTCTCGTAATTGTGTCTGAAATGGTCAGAATGCTTCCCTGTACTCCAAGGTGCACAAAGGGTGTGGCTTCTGTTCACCCTTGAAAAGGATGTAGTACCCTACACCTCTCTGTGCCAGTTACTCCTGCCTCCTTTAGTGTGGTAACAGTAGCAGTGGAACTGTCCCTGAGAAGCACCAGGGCTGCTAGTGGCCAGTGCCTGGCCTCCGTACAGTAGAAATATGAGGTACATTTTCAAAGAAGTTTAAACACAGGGTCTGTTCAAGGTGGCATAAATATATAGGACAAGTTTATGAGATGAGATTGGCTTCAGAAAACTGAGGTTGAATGTGAACACAAAGCTCTCACGATGAGTGATTCTGCAGTAGCCTCAGAAGGAGTAGGGAGGCTGGATGGGGGGAGATTTGCCACGGTCCTCATCCAAGGCCACGGGAATCAAATCAAAAGACTTTGGTGAGCTTTGGATTAGATCCATAGTATATAGGAACAGGGTAGGATCCCTCTAAATAGTTTGTGAGCCCTTTAGTGGCACGCAGTTTTGTTTGTAGAAACTGCCAGTAACCAGTCAGAGCAAATGTGTGTATCTAGGCACTGTACATTTTAGTAATGACTGTTATGTGGAATCCAATTGTGAGCATGTGGTGGGTTATGTTTAAGGAGAACAAAAGCTACAACAGGCCTCATTATCTAAATCAAAAAGCTGGAAAATATATTGCAGAGAACAAGTCTGCTCTGACGGGGGATAGACTAGGGATCTGGTCCAAAGTTCAGTGAAATCCACGGGGGGAGGGTGTCATCTCTGTATTGACTTCAATGGGCTGTGGATCAGTCCCTAGATGAGCTAATAGCTTTCTTTCTGTTTCTAGCTTCACTGATTCTGAGATAAAGCTTTGCGGTTGTCCTTTTAATATTAATTCAGGCAGAAAATCAGCATTTTTCAGAAGGATTCTGTTTCCTTTTTATTTCTCAGAATAGGGTCTAATGTAAATTGAATATTCTGTTTGATGTATACAACACAAAAACTATGACCTTATCATTAAAGAAGTTCCATATAAATAAGGTATTATACAAGCCTTATTAAGTATGAACAGGGATGGCTGTTTGTTGTTATTAAATGAGCTTTTAATGCATTATATGTTCCACAATTTCAAGAGCTCATAGAAATAATTCAGCTTCTTAATCCTTGAGGCCTTTAAAAAGTAGTTAAATGGACCCATTTATTTTTGAAAAGTCAGAAAAAGACTGCTTATTTTTCCCTTGGTAAATTAAAATTTACCAGTCAAATTGTGTGTCATTCTAGCTCCAGTACAAATTTCATAGTAAATCAAAGTCATCAGGAAAAGCAATTTCAACTCTGACTTTGCTTCTCCTGTTGCCATTGTTCAATAGTTACAGTAACAATATTCACAGAAAGTGCATATACAGCACAAATGGAGTGAAGAATAAAACTTAATTTTAGGTTGCAAGCTCCAGAGCCATGCCACAAAAGGTTGTTTTCCAAAAATAAATATTAAAAAAATGCAGAAAGGGGGATGGCAATAACCTTTTTAGCTGGCACTTGACAGTGGTTCACATCCAGGTATGTCTTATACCACAGAGATCTGACATAGTCCCATCAGTTATATTTGGTCCAAGTGCTCTAAATGATGCAGTAAGAAATGGAAGACTAGGTCCAAATATGTACTACAAAGATATAAAGAAAACATTGTACACTAAATAGATGACATTATACACGGACCTCAGAAAACTTCCTCAATTTTAACTTCCTTGGGACGACACTAATATTTTTTCCTTTAACTTTTTCCAAGCCCTGTGTGCTTGCCTTTTTAATCTACTACTGACTAGACATTTTATCTAAATCTCTGTTAAAACTGATTTCCATTTGGTATAGAAAAAATAAACATTCCTTCTATATTTGCCAGCTCTGGTGCACATTGCAGAGCTGGGCCTGCACTTCTTGTTTACCCAGAATTCACCACTAACTTTGATGGGAGTTTAGGCACCTAAGAAATGCAGGATCAGTCTATGAGCATGTTTATAAAAGGGAAAATTGTGTTATGTGGAATAAAAATAGTGAGTATGAAAGCATTTAGACATACACTTCCACTTCTCTGGTATATTTTGTGTCACATTTTCCTTGAGCTGTTAAGTGAAAGTTCTGCTGTACAATGACCTTAGTCTTCATTAAATTTTATGTTAACCTACAAATTATTATTTTTTTATTTGTATAGAACAGGTTTAAAAAATGGTCAACAAGATAATTAAACCTTGATGGAAAATAATTTAATAAATTTGCCATAATCTCTACATTGATTTAAAGGTTTTATTTAAATTTATTTACAGAAAGAAGTTTGCATGCCATACAAACTGTTTATGCTTCATGGTCAAAATTTTGAAGTACTCTTTGATGCAAAAATTGACACGGTTTATTTTCACTTTTACTGAAAAGAAAGGTTTTATTGTAAATGGTGTAATTAAAGACTCTAGATACCATGTTTGGTCATTGAAACATGTCATACCTGTAAACATGGCTCAGTTTTTCTTGGCTTTTTTTCTAAAAACAATAACCAAGATTTTTGTTTAGTGGACAAAACACTAAGCACACACTGGTCAAGCTAGGTTGGATAAATGAGTTCTAATACAAAACTTAGAGAACCTCAAGCTCAAATAACAGATCTGAACTCCCATGAACTTTGGGGAAATTTGGATTCAAAACTTTACCATTTTTATGACTAGTTGGAATGGAAGTTAAAAAAAACAATGGGTCAGTCCAGGCTTGGTCTGAATGGATCCAACTCAGTTGATTTTAGAATAGTGCCATTGCTTTCAATAGATTTAATTCTAATTCAGTGTAGCTATTCCTCTCTGTCCTCCAGCTTGTGAGGAGATCACTTCCACAGACCTCCAGGATGGACCCTCACTGTTAAAATCTTCAAGTGTCTCTTGGCCCAGGAACTCTCACATGGTATGATCTTTATTCATTAGGTCATGGGGGCTTTAAGCAACTGTACTAGTACCTAACCCATCAGAAGTAGATTACTACCTCTCCCAAAAAGTATTTTGAAAGGTCAATAGCCTCTTTAGAAAAGTCTCATATGCTACAGCAATATGATTCTATGATTCTACAGCAATTTGGCTTTACATCAAATGGAGTAAATGCCTTCCACCTACATGGTAGTACAGATCATTCATGTTCTAGAAAAGGCAAAGCAGATAAACAGACAGAACAATATAACAATCAAAGACAATTCCATAGCCATAAAAACAGCCAGCAGTAAGGGCCTTGATATGTCTCCCATTGACTTTAGTGGAGCTGGATAGTTAAGTCCAAAGCAGACTGTGAAGAGTTACAAAGGGATATCACAAAACTAGGTGTCTGGGCAACAAAATGACAGATGAAATTCAGTGTTGATAAATGCAAAGTAATGCATATTAGAAAACATAATCCCAACTGTACAGACAAAATGATGGGGTCTAAATTAGCTGTTACCACTCAGGAAATAGATCTTTCTACTAGTTCTCTGAAAACATCTGCTCAATGTGCAGCAGCAGTCAAACAAGCTAACGCAATTAGAAACAATTAGGAATTGGAGAACTAATAAAATAGAAAATATCATAATGCCATTATGTAAGTCTATGGTATGCCCACACTTTGAATATTATGTGCAGTTCAGGTCACCCCATTCAGCAGAAAATCTTCAAAAATTGTAAAACATTTAACCTTGGGTAGAATAGTACTTCAAATTTCAGGGTAGGTCAAGAGCTCTAGAAAAACTTTAATCCAAATCTGTAGTCACTCTTCACTTTTAAGAGGCTTCAAAAGTTTACTTTGGAAATATTATTAAGAGTCAATCAATGGAGTAGTTGCTTCTGAGGAAAGTAGTGTATGGACTTGTTTGAATAAATATATATCCAGTTTAAATGTCACAAGACAGTGAGCACCACTGTAATAAGCCCTTCATGGAATTCTATTGCATCCAAAACCATATATGTTCTTTGCTGAATCAAACACTTATGTGTTGTAGTTTATGCTCATAATATTAGACTGCTATTGGAGCAAGAGGATTAAAAATTTCCTGAAACAATGTATTATCTCTCAGATTAATGATTTATCAAGAGATAACAAGGCATATAAAGGTATAAAATATACCCCTTTGAAGAAAAGTGTGGAGGGGTTGAGAAAATCATTTGATATTCCAACATGTATAGGTATATACATACCCACATCAAACATGCATCCTTGTTTAATATCTGATAGCGGAGATGTCACCTTGTCAAATGAGAATGCTAGTAGCTGGAGGCAAACTGAAATATTACCAGGTAATTATTCTTATGAATTGCAGATTGTTATCAAATGGAGGGGAAATGCTTTGAAACAAATTTAGCTTATTTAGAGGAACAAACATTAACATTTTTTGCGGTGGGAGGGGAAGAGTGTTGGGTAACTTGATGGAATGAAAATTCTTAATATCTCTGCTCAGATGTGAAATGCAGCAATGCATAATTTCAGGATAAAAATTTCCTCATGATAATGTTTAATGCATTTCTCACCTGAAGCAGTAGAGACAATAAGCATAGTCAAAAGTTGTATAACTGTAAATAAGGAACAGATCATTGATGTGACACTTTTCTTTAGATTACCATCTAAAATAGCATCTGCAAGGTTAAATAAATATTCAGTTTTAAAGAGCATATGCAAACTTTTCCTAGCTCTGTAGACTGTATGAAATGTCTTCAGAGTAGACACAAGCTCTGATACATTTGTGGTTTTGACAGCTTATGCTGCATTTGAAGCCCAGAAGTGGTGTAAAGGAGCCTGTTTCAGGTAAAGACTGAGATGCATTGGTAGAACTGAGGTTACACAGGGGTTGCTTGAAAAGCCCTGCCTAGTGTCTGGAAATGGTATGTTAACCTTCCAAGACTGATGTTAGTATTTCACCTGGCAGAAGCCAGCAGGCAGTCTGGTAATAGCTTGATGACAAAAGGTATAGGGTAAGGAAGAGTCAGGCCCAGTATGTTACACCACTGAGAGGAAGTCAAGTAAAACTATGATTCTTTAACACCAATGTCTATCTAATGAGAAATAAATGGAAACGATAAAAAATATGGTCTAGATGATGTTACTATCAGGTGGGTGCACAACTGGCTGAAAGACTATATTCAAAGAGTAGTTACTATCAAACTGGGAGGCTGTATCAAATGACAGTACACCCCATATTCTTCATAGAGATATTGTTATGATAAGAATATGGCATAACTAAGATATTTTTTATGAAAGATGGGTCATATGGGGTATCATTGGAAAGGTTATAATGTACTGACTACGATTATCCTATTTGTATGCAAGTATCATGTCTGTATCTGAAGTTAGGAAGTGGACTATGTATCAATTACAAAAGTGTTTGTACCTGGGGAATGCCCACAGTAGGCTATCAGCCTGGATGGGCCATTAGGAACAACAATAGGACTTTGAAGATACTAATTTCACACCTTCCTGAGAAGCTTTCTGGGATGCTGCTTTGTAACTGCAGGGTCAGGTGATCATGTCACCGGGTACTGGATCCTAACTTGGCCTGCTAATATTTTACCACAAAAGGGGTGAAGACCAAACTGGGAAACAAAGGATTCCCATCATACATAAATCCTATTTAAGGCTGGGAATTGAGTTAATCAGGGTCAGTTCTTCACTGAATCCCTGCCCAAGATGACTGCTAGAAACACCTAAGACTGAACTGGGGAAGAATTGGACCCAGGCTAGAAGGTGTCTGGTCTGTGAAAGGAATATCTGGAACTCTAAGTTGCAAGCAAAAAGAAGTTTGTCTTCAAGAATCTCTGCAACCTGATTAAAACAGCATTTAGGGTGAGAAATTACTATTTGTAGCCAGTTTGTTTAGTGTATTAAACTTAGTTTGCATTTGTTTTATTTATTCAGTAATCTACTTTGATCTGTTTGCTATCCCCTATAATCACTTAAAATCTGTCCTTTGTAGTTAATAAACTTGTTTTATTTTCTCAAACCCAGTTTGTGCAATTTGTAACTGGGATGGGGGGCAAAAAGCTCTGCATATCTTCCTCTACATTGCCGGGGGGAGCAAATTTCATGAGCTTACACTATACAGTTTTCTGTGCAGCGCAAGACAATACAATTTGGGGTTTACACTCCAGAGGAGATGTGCACTTGAGTTCTGGGCAGTCTCTGAACTGAGTCTTCTCACACAGATCTGATCTCAGTGTCTGCGTCTTTTTGTAGCTGGGCGTGACACTACCTGTATGTGTGTGCTGGAGATTGCTTGAGGGCCTGGCACTGCAGGACAGGGTGAGGGAGACCAGGCTGGTGGAATGGGCAGGCTCAATGACCAGTCACAGGCTCCCACAGGGGTCTGTCCTGTGTTGGTACTATCCCATATTTTTATTAACACCTTTGAGGATGGACTGAAGAGTATGCTTATAAAATTTGCAGATCAAACCAACTGATGAATAACTGGTCTGGCAGCAGTAAAAGTATCTGGAGGTTATACTGGATCACATATTGAATATGTCTCAGCAGGGTAACGCTGCAAAAAAAAGGCAAATGTCATTCTGGGATCTACTTATGGATGTGTCATGTGTAAGAATGGGTGATAATTGTTCCACTCCACTTGGCACTGGTGAAGCCTTAGCTGCAGTACTGTGCCCAGTTTTGGTTACCACACTTTTAAAAAGATGTAGGCAAATTGGAGAGTCCAGAGAAGAACAACTAAAGTAAGCGGTTTAGAAAAAATGACCTATGAGGAAAGATTGAAAGAATGTTTCTTCTAGAGAAAAGTAGACAGACAAGGGGTGGGTGGGAATGATAATAATCTTCAACTATATTAAAGGATGTTAGAAAGAGGGTGGTGATCAATTGTTTTCTATGCCCACTAAGGGTAGGACAAGAAGTAACTAACTATTAATTTGCAGCAAGGGTGATCAAGGTTACATATTAGGCAAAACTTTAACTACAAGGGTAGTTAAGCATTGGAAAAAGTTACTTAGGAAAGCTGTGGATTCCCTGTCAGTGGAGGCTTTTAATAACAAGCCAGACAAACACCTGTCAGGGATAGTCTAGCTATACTTAATCCTATCTCAGCACCACTGGATGGACTAGATGACCCCTTGAGGTCCCTTCCAGCCCCACGTTTTTATGATTATAAGGAACAATACACAGCATGAGATGTAGAAAGGATTCCAAACAAGATTTGAGACACATGAAGGAGGCCTCAAAGTTCCACTGGTACTGACTCAGGACTTGTCTAAACAAATACTAGTTTCTATCCCATGCTAACCTACTGCGCACTATCTGTCCCTGTAGACCCTGCTGCCATGTATTAAAAGTTCCCTACTGCACTTTAATCAACTCCAGTTTCAAAGTGGGAGTAGATCACAGTGCACTAAGGAACTTTCACTGGGCACTTAGTGAGTGGTAGGCTAGTGTGAAGTTGATTTACACCCCCAGTTTGCCATGAATTAGTGTTTTGTTTAGACATCCCCTGAGTTACTACACATAGATACCAGGGATGATTTCAGGCTTTGCTATTAAACTTTCATGAAACCCCTTAGATTTGTTTGAACTGTTTGGAAAATGGTAAAAAATTGTTTGCAAAAAAGCTTTTGAAGACTTTAACAATTTCCACCAATATTTCAAAAACTCCAGTATTAGAGATAGTGGAATCAGTTAGCCCGTTATGTTTTTACATTGAAGATAATGGATGTTTCAATCTTTATGAGATGTAACACCATGGAAGTCAGTTTCACATAATTATTTCAGCCCAGTGCAAAAATCATTCTTAAACTACATTAACAATTTTAGATGCTGAGTGTGAGGAAGCTCTCTAGGTAGCTAGTCTATCGTACTGGTGGGACATTACCTATCCCGATGACTCTGACATCATCCTTTTGAATGGCAAATACTTCATTATTTTTAATACTAGACCATCAAAATCTTGTAACAAAGGCTTTGAGATGAATTCATATTAGTACATCTTCCAGGAAGTTTAAGCCACAAGATGATCAAAATTGCCACTAAAGGACATATCCCATTTCTGAAGTGAGGATCAAATAAGAGAAGCTCATAGAAAAACAAAATAGGCTTAGAAAACCTTCAAGAAGGCTACTACCAAAGCAGATGTCTCTAGATTTGAGTTATGAAACAATATTTTCTCCCTTGGTGTTGGGATAAGAAGTAAGACTACTTTGAGAAGTTAGTGATTGAGTCCAAAAATGCTCTCAAACAATGCCTATGTACAGTATCAGTAAGAACTATTTGTCATCTCCTCTTCTGTCTCAAAATGAAAGCAAGAGCATATAGACTAGGAAACTAAGCCCATTAGAAGAAAGAGAAGCTTAGTTTCACGAGACCATGAAATTTCTTGCCTGGCCATCAAATCCAAAGATACTACAAGTTAAGTTCATATCTTGCATTAGCTCTAGTAATTCATCCATTTACACCAAGTCTAACATTTTTGGTCCAATCATCAAATATCACCGGTGACAATATATTAAGCAAATTGTTAGTATAAAAATTAACACCAAGCCAAAGTGCCACAAAGCGATACTATGCCTGCAGCTATCTGTCCATATCAAGTAGGATTCAAAGAAGGATGTTATCAGTGATATTTTTTTCCAGTAACCAGTAAGGCATAGCTCAGTAACCTTGCATAGATAAAAATATGATAATTAAACATACATCAACATGTTGCTTGTGGAATTACAGGAAAAAAGTGTATCCTCAGGTAGAAAGCATTTGTTGTGAGAGCTACCGATGATTTTAATCCTCAAAAAGTTAGATATGCTGTATTAAATTATTAGCACAAATATAGGGTGACATATCTAAATTCTTACAGTAACAAAGGTGCATATACTGAAACAGTAATTTATAACCAGGATTAGACTTCTTCAAGTAGAAATACTGTGCCCTGAAAGCATGCTACAAGATAAGGTGACATAACTGATTCCTATATTAATTATGGTTTATTCAGTCTGTTGGTGATTTGAAGCATTCTGAGGTAGCACTGACTCTTAATTATAAGAAATTTAGATAAATTTCAACTTTAAGTGCAATGAAGAAATATTTCCAATCTTTGCCATATTTTACTTGTTCTGTCTGCTTTTCTATTGTGCTTTCTGAATCTTATACTTAACCAGTTCAGTAGCCCTTAAGCTTATGTAAAATTGGCCAGAAAAGTATTTTTTCCCTCCTCTATGATTATAGCACATGGAAAAAGTAACTGAGGGGAAGAGGAAACAAAACTGCTCAAAATAGATGTTTAGCGTCTCATTTCTGTATTGATGCAATAATAATCTTCATAACTAAGCTACCTGTACCAAATTACGAATGGCTGTTTTACTCCCATTTACTTTGTGGTTCAGAAAGGAGCAAAAGTGTTAATTGCACATAATCCTAGCTATGGAGTCTGCACAGCAGGGAAAGGCAACTCCTCCTACTGCATAACTGCCATTATAGCTTTCCACATTAAATCTTGTGAGTCGAGAAATAGCTGCTCTGCATTGTATGCTCTCATGGGAACAAGGTTTAATTTACACTGCAAATTGCTGTGTAAGTTAATGCTGAAAGCATTAACTCTATCTCAGAAAGATACTACATACTAGTGGATGATTCAGTTGTGAGCAACCATGATAGGAGAGACTGTAGAGCATTGCTTGTGGGACAGCCTCATTATAGCAGCACATGTAATGTATTATGTCCTGAGACTTATTGTGGTTAGTCTGGATATTCCAATGAATTGCCTGATTCCACACAATCAACAGGCCACACCCAGTACTAGAGCTGGCCAGAAAATGGAATTTCTGTGGTGCAAAATATTGAGATTGTGAACATTTGTTTAGCCCTGAACTGGGGTGAACAGTTAAAATTTTCACAGTATTGAAAGTCTGAAATATCATTTTGAATCACCTCTTTTAGAAAGTGTTAAAATGAAACATTGACCTTTTTTGACCCAGAACACGAAGGCCAATAGTGACCATTTTGATTTAAACTTTCAGTGCATCAGTTAGTTGGGGAGGAGTGAGAGGAGAGTTGGTTTAAATAGTGAGGAAAGGACTCAGAAACATACAGAAGTTAAAAATAACCAAGGCCTAGTGGGGCAGATGAGTGAGGAAAGAAGTAGGACAGTGGTGGACAACCTGCAGCCTGCAGGCTGCACATGGCCCATCAGGGTAATCCGGTGGCTGTATGTGAGACAGTGGTTATATTGACCATCCACAGGCATGGCCGCCCACAGCTCCCAGTAGCCATGGTTCACCGTTCCCGGACCATGGGAGCTGCAGGAAGCAGCGTGGGCTGCAGGGACTTGTTGGCCACCACTTCTCGCAGCTCCCATGGGCTGGGAACGGCGAACCACAGCCACTGGGAGCTGCGGGTGGCCATACCAATGTAAGCAAACTGTCTCGCAGCCCGTCAGCAGATTACCCTAGTAGGCCGCAGGTTGCCTGCTCTAAAGGCTATCTAAAGAAACCATTCTAGAGTCAATTATTCATATTTACACTTTTTTATGTAGGAACTGGTTTTCCAACACAAATGGGAAATTTTTATCTATAACTTCTACTGTTGACTTTTGGCTTATGTTATAGTTACAAGTGATCCAAAAATCTTTCCAGTTCTCCTCCTTAGGACCTACTCAAACACCTCATGCATACCCTCTGCCCACCCATACTGTGACTTCTACACTACAACCAGTGCCAGCCCACATGTTGACAAATCTCTGTAGAACTGTTTTGTCAGAAGTGCACATGGAAAATTAAATACTGCTAATATAGTGTCAGCAGCCTCCTCTGTTCCAAACAATGTGAAAACAAAGTTAGAGGGGGGGAGAGTCTTTCCTTCAGCTCCTTTACCACCTCCAATGGTGTGCACAAACCCCTCACTGGACTGCAAGGGGTTAATAAGCAACTCTGGGCTCAGGAAGCCATGTCCCTCTGCCCGAGTTAAAAGGCAGTCAGATACCCCAGTTAGGGGCTGGCAAAGCAGGGAAGCTCCAGAGCAGCATGAGACCTGAACCCACATCAAACTGGGGAACAGACAAGCTGCAGCTCCCAGGGACCAGGACCAGAGCCGCGGTCCCAGAAGGCAGCGCCCCACAGGGACAGCCAGCTGGGATGCAGCAGTAGGTAGGAAGTGACTCAGGGAAGCTGATTTGAGGCTGAGGCAAGGCCCTGCTGGGTAAATGATGCTGAACCAGCCTTCCAGGGCCCTGGGTGGGAACCCGGTGGAGCAGGTGGGCCCAGGTTCCCCTACGTCACCTGAGAACTGCACCTGTTAGGCGGAGTTGCTGCCTTGGGTGCTAACCACTAGGCAGGAGACCCTGCCTCCTGACCACAGGGACCTAATGCACAAAAATCCCTTCAGCAGTGTCATCATCCTCCTCTCCCTGTCAAGCTATGGCCTCAGCGTCTTCCACTGCCTGCTGCTACTGTCCTCTGATACACCTGTGATGTGTTCCTGAGGAAACCAGGGTAAATCTGGATGAATGAAAAGCCTCTCCTGGCAGAGACATATGCACCTGCTGCATTAAAGAGGCTCTCAGAGTGCCTGCTTGATGGTGGGTGACAGGCAGCCAATGCAATGCTGGCCACATATTGTTCCTCAGCTGCCAATAGTTAAGAGGGTCTGACTCAACAGGCACCAGTGTTAAATCTCCACCATCCTCTCCACTGCAGCAGCAGCAGCACTCCCCCCTCCTCCTCCAGATGAGCAGAGGCAATGTGGATCTGTTCAAAGTCCTCCAAGATGTGCCAGAAGGACCTTTTTACTCTCTCCTGAAGCATCCATGTTGCCTCCTGGTGGTAATGGCATCTTGACTGTCCATGGCAATGAGTTCAGACAGTGTGTCTCTGTTCGTTCGTTCAACTGGAGTATGCTTGCCTCCCTGTTCCTTTAGTACAAGAAAGAACCCATGGGTGTTTGAATCAGGGAGATAAGGTCTGTATGTGTTGCTATCCCATGACATTCCTTTTGCTAGGACTGCTTCTTAGAAAATGGCTAAAAACATATGCTAACTGTGTCCACCCTTTCACCTGAAGACTATTCTGTATAGAGGGTCTTGTCATTAAGTAGCTTTTCCTGATAAGGCAGGCATGATAGGCAAGAATTCAATTTTACATTATTCTAAATTAGGTCAGTGCACATGATCAGAGCATCCCTTGTGGTAAAAGGATCACACAAAGTCTCATTTTCCTCCACCACAATCAGATTTGACCTTTCTTGTCCTAGTCTTCAAGGGAGTATTGCGAAATACTTTTACATTATTAGGGAATATAAACTAGCTTTGTACTCATATTAGAGACCCACAAATTCAAGACCATTGTTACACAACCTTCTCTGATGATTGGTGTATTTAAATACTGTTACACTTTACACTATTTGATTTGGTTCTGAATGCTGCTTAGGTGTTAGTTTATTATAGCATCTGTATCTCCATGACTGCTACATTGGTTTAACTAGTTATTTGTGTCACATGAAGTATTTGTGCTTACATGGTTTCTGTTTGAGGGAAACTACCAGTTCCAGAATTTCTCTAATTTCTTTAATATCTAGTAGTTTGTATAAATAGTTTCTCCTGTGTAGAAATATTCTAAAGAGTCTCCACAACATACTGGAACAGTAGGAGCTGGATTTGCAAACATTGAGCTCCCTTCTTTGTGTGTCCACAATATGTAAATCTAAATTATGGTCGCAGCCTATCCAATCAAATGTTTAAACAACTGATTTGATGCCAAATTGTGACCTGAGACATTCAAATGTCCTAATTAGTGGTTGGAAACAGATGCAAAACTGAGCCTGCTATTATTTGCACACTCAATTTTGAAGGCACAGGGAAAAAAGCAGGGGAAAGACCAAACTTAAGGCTTAAGACTCCAGTCTTGCAGTTGACTCCACGTGGATGGACTGAGTCAGTTTTAAGAGTGGGATCTAGCATCTTCTTTCCTGCACATTCAATGCTTGTTTTGCATGCACATATGAAATAGCCTATAATTGAACAGTATGTTGATTTTGCTTTTACAAAAACTTCAAGAAAAAATGGGATCTTGTTCTGAATCTAAACCGATTTGCTTTTTAATTTCACAAAACAAAAACCCAGTGGAATTCCTGTATAACCAACATTGCCTCTAATTTTTTCCATATCCAATGAAAATTTCATATGCTGAGCTACCCAATATGTAACAAAAATTTGCAGTGGTAAGAGATGCCCAGTACACATTGGCAAGGAGAATTTTGCTCTAAGCTTTTCCTGAAAAATAATAACAATCACTTGTATTAATGACTCACGCACTTGTCAAAACTGATTTGAAACTGCCTCTTGTTGCTGTTCTTAGCTTCCCTCTTCACTGGTAATTTGGATGACATTTGCTACCACACACATCAGGTGCCATGAAAGCACAATATAGACCTGGTTGGGAATATTTTCTGAATTTTTTTTTAAAAGAAAATCCAGTTTCTGCAAAACTAAATTTTCTGCAGGAGAATTTAGATTCCCTGCCCCCTCTTCCACCTTCTCCTCCTCCCCCAATTTTTCCTGGTTTCTTGGTTGGGGAAAATCTAAATGAATATTTCACTTCATGTAATTTGGTACTGAACTGCAACATTCTGGTTTGCTGAAGCAAATCAAGATGTTGATTCAGTTAAATTGCACCTGCCTAAACTGCTGTCATCCTTCCAGGGCATTGTAGTTTGGGTGCTTTCCTGACTTTATCTCTTGTGGGCTGGGCTCCCTGGCCATACTGCATCTCCCATGATGTAATGCAGTCATGTGACTCCCATGATTCACTCCATGTCTTGTGCAGAGGGGAGACCAAGGTGCATTGTGAGAGATGTAGTCCAGCCAAAGATCATGGCCCAAAAACAAATGTATAAATTACCTGAACTACAACTCCCATGGCACATGAGATAGATGCAACTTAATGTCAAACTGAATCAAAACATTTTTTGGAACTTTTCATTCAGTGAAAAATCATGCTATTTTGACTTTGTCCTATCATGGGACAAAAACAAATGCTGAAATATCAGAATTCCCTGCAGGACGGAAACTCCAATTTTCTTATTTTCTTAGGCTAGTATAAAACCTACTTGTCTATGAAGAAAAGTGTATAATTACTACTATTATGGCAAGTATTAATACTACTTTTGTATTTGTCCTGTAAAACCCATAATTCTCATCTGGACCATCAATTAATTCTAAATACCCCTAGAGAATGTATGTACTGGAACTCTTTCATAACAATATAAACTAAATTCTCCAGAAAAAAGATCTTGTGTTAGAATTAAATGACATGGGTAACATTTACCACACCAGTTGAATATTAGATACCATTTGTCATCAAGTTAAAATAAATAAACTTAATGACATTAAAGTAGCTTGATATTGAGAGAGATGTAGACAACATGATCAGTTCTTTCACTGTACAAAACTCCTACCATAGATCTTCTGAGAAGTGACTATTAAGCCCAGAGAGAAATTAAGGAACGATGCTTTATGTTTTTTCCACCAAATAAAGTTTATGTAGAGAAGCAAGGGAATTTTGCCAAACATATTCTAATATAAGTTAGGTTGTTCTTGCTTTTGATGCTTCCTCTCCAGTAATTAACAGCAATTACTACATCACACCACTTCCGCAGACCATCCTATAGAAAAGGGGGAAATCTGTGCAGGTCTGTTAGCTGCAAATACACTCCCCTAAGTGATAGTGGTGCAAAAAGAAGCAGCTGGTAGCATCTGCTGTCTCCAAGTAAGTAGACCAAATATCTATGGGAAGGATTAGCGAGAACCCCTCAAATTCTCATCCAGATTGGCAGTCAATGTACTTTCATATGCCTCTCTGCCACACTTGCCCTACGTACTGGAGGCAAAACTAGCAAATATTCCAAGCTGCCATTGACTTGTCATGTAGAGCAGTGCTTCTCAAGCTATCTGATGAGGGGGACTGGCAATTTTTTTTCCAATGTGTGCACAGACAACAGCCGATGGCTCGCGGACCAGCACTGGTCCGTGGACCACCACTTTGAGTAGCACTGATGTAGAGCACACACCCTCTCCACTGGTGCATGCAAAACACAAAGGGTGGAAAATTGCCCCATCGAAGTCCATTGCAAAACTCCCATTGACTTCAATGGGGCCAGGATTATACCCAGGATTTGCAAAATCATTCAACATTAATCAACACAGCAATTTCCTGTATATCTTAAGCCTTGTTTCAATGGGAGCATGCTGCTTATAACACCTGCGTTGACAACTTCATCTATCTTTCAGGCTGCTACCCTGTTAACCACATGCTTCCCCAAACATGTGGATTCACTGAGGATGGACTGCAGATGGAAAGGAAATAGTATGCCTCATAGCTATGTTACCCCTCTGTGCAGCCCTTTTCCAGTCTCATTTCTGTGTGTCTATCATGTATTTCTTCTACACCAAGCAGCACAGGGGGAGCATATGTCACTCTGAAGGATTTTGCCCAGCGAAATAAAATCATTCTTCATCTGAAGCCTGGAAATAAAATGTATGCGGGTTCTGGTCATTGGATACTGAGGAAGTAATAAAGATATAATATAATCTTCCAATCCTTTTCTCCCTGAAGTTTAAAAAGGACATTAAACTGGCATCCAGTTCTAACAAGATAGCAAGTACCGAGAAGCCTAACAAATAGCTTATCAGCTTCCTGGTGGAAAGATGTCCTTGTCCCATAGATATTAGAGCATGAGTAGACACAGTCCTGGAGAATTCTTACCTAAATACATTTGAATCATAGCTTTTAAATATGTGAATAAATAGTCTTTGGCCAAATTCTGCTCTTAGTTTTATACAATATAATTCTGGTTGAAATCTGTGGGAGTTGCACGCAGGAAACCAAAAGCAAAATTTGGTCATAATTTGACATAGGCCATTTATGTTATGTGTTTTGCAGTCAGACTCTTTTGCATAGGCTGCTACGGACCCAGCAGGTAAGCAATATTTATAAATAGAAATGAGCATCCAGTATCTTCTACTTAGCATGTCTTCCAATTTGAAATGTGGTATGGCTCTTGAACATAAACATTTGCTGCACAAATTTGCTAGAAATTGGATAGTTCCTAAATTGTCTTATAACATTACAATTTTCAACCACAATAATCCACTTTCCTGGGTTGATCTGAGTTGTACGTTTATGGAAGTCTGAAAATCCAGGTATTTGCCTGAAACTGGACTATCTGTTTGTGTCATGCTTTGTGTTTGCTGATTTGTATGTAACGTGTTAAAATATTGCAGTGCATGCTCAGCTATGTAGGAGAAAGAAAGTAAGACTTAATTCCTGCCCTGAGTTAAAAAGGAAAACAAGAATAGTGCATTGAAAAGCATAACCTCTTGCTAACAGAACATTTTTTAGTACAGTTTTGACTTGGCATTTACTGATACAGGTTAGCATTTGAGGACCTCAAAGAAGTGAGGGGTTTTTGTTTTGTTTTTTTCAGGAAGGATTTGAAGGGGGAAAGAAAGGGAATGTTTGGTCTGCTGGGGTTCAGAGGCTATTGCAAGTGTAGGAGATTGTAATGAAGAAGGCAGAGAGAGAAGGAGACAAAGGATGTGGTGAAGTAAGCTACACAAACTAGGAGGCTTAATGCTGCATTACTGATCATAGAATCATAGAATCATAGAATATCAGGGTTGGAAGGGACCCCAGAAGGTCATCTAGTCCAACCCCCTGCTCAAAGCAGGACCAAGTCCCAGTTAAATCATCCCAGCCAGGGCTTTGTCAAGCCTGACCTTAAAAACCTCTAAGGAAGGAGATTCTACCACCTCCCTAGGTAACGCATTCCAGTGTTTCACCACCCTCTTAGTGAAAAAGTTTTTCCTAATATCCAATCTAAACCTCCCCCATTGCAACTTGAGACCATTACTCCTCGTTCTGTCATCTGCTACCATTGAGAACAGTCTAGAGCCATCCTCTTTGAAACCCCCTTTCAGGTAGTTGAAAGCAGCTATCAAATCCCCCCTCATTCTTCATCTTCTGCAGACTAAACAATCCCAGCTCCCTCAGCCTCTCCTCATAAGTCATGTGCTCTAGACCCCTAATCATTTTTGTTGCCCTTCGCTGTACTCTTTCCAATTTATCCACATCCTTCCTGTAGTGTGGGGCCCAAAACTGGACACAGTACTCCAGATGAGGCCTCACCAGTGTCGAATAGAGGGGAACGATCACGTCCTTCGATCTGCTCGCTATGCCCCTACTTATACATCCCAAAATGCCATTGGCCTTCTTGGCAACAAGGGCACACTGCTGACTCATATCCAGCTTCTCGTCCACTGTCACCCCTAGGTCCTTTTCCGCAGAACTGCTGCCGAGCCATTCGGTCCCTAGTCTGTAGCGGTGCATTGGATTCTTCCATCCTAAGTGCAGGACCCTGCATTTATCCTTATTGAACCTCATTAGATTTCTTTTGGCCCAATCCTCCAATTTGTCTAGGTCCTTCTGTATCCTATCCCTCCCCTCCAGCGTATCTACCACTCCTCCCAGTTTAGTATCATCCGCAAATTTGCTGAGAGTGCAATCCACACCATCCTCCAGATCATTTATGAAGATATTGAACAAAACGGGCCCCAGGACCGACCCCTGGGGCACTCCACTTGACACCGGCTGCCAACTAGACATGGAGCCATTGATCACTACCCGTTGAGCCCGACAATCTAGCCAGCTTCTACCCACCTTATAGTGCATTCATCCAGCCCATACTTCCTTAACTTGCTGACAAGAATGCTGTGGGAGACCGTGTCAAAAGCTTTGCTAAAGTCAAGAAACAATACATCCACTGCTTTCCCTTCATCCACAGAACCAGTAATCTCATCATAAAAGGCGATTAGATTAGTCAGGCATGACCTTCCCTTGGTGATCCATGCTGACTGTTCCTGATCACTTTCCTCTCCTCTAAGTGCTTCAGGATTGATTCTTTGAGGACCTGCTCCATGATTTTTCCAGGGACTGAGGTGAGGCTGACCGGCCTGTAGTTCCCAGGATCCTCCTTCTTCCCTTTTTTAAAGATGGGCACTACATTAGCCTTTTTCCAGTCATCCGGGACTTCCCCCGTTCGCCACGAGTTTTCAAAGATAATGGCCAAGGGCTCTGCAATCACAGCCGCCAATTCCTTCAGCACTCTCGGATGCAATTCGTCCGGCCCCATGGACTTGTGCACGTCCAGCTTTTCTAAATAGTCCCTAACCACCTCTATCTCTACAGAGGGCTGGCCATCTCTTCCCCGTTTTGTGTTGCCCAGCACAGCAGTCTGGGAGCTGACCTTGTTAGTGAAAACAGAGGCAAAAAAAGCATTGAGTACATTAGCTTTTTCCACATCCTCTGTCACTAGCTTGCCTCCCTCATTCAGTAAGGGGCCCACACTTTCCTTGGCTTTCTTCTTGTTGCCAACATACCTGAAGAAACCCTTCTTGTTACTCTTGACATCTCTTGCTAGCTGCAGCTCCAGGTGCGATTTGGCCCTCCTGATATCTTTCCTACATGCCCGAGCAATATTTTTATACTCTTCCCTGGTCATATGTCCAACCTTCCACTTCTTGTAAGCTTCTTTTTTATGTTTAAGATCCGCTAGGATTTCACCATAAGCCAAGCTGGTCGCCTGCCATATTTACTATTCTTTCGACTCATCGGGATGGTTTGTCCCTGTAACCTCAACAGGGATTCCTTGAAATACAGCCAGCTCTCCTGGACTCCCTTCCCTTTCATGTTAGTCCCCCAGGGGATCCTGGCCATCTGTTCCCTGAGGGAGTCAAAGTCTGCTTTCCTGAAGTCCAGGGTCCGTATTAGTGACTAGTGTAAGTGTGACAATAGTATTCCTCCAAGTACTTCAAGATACAACAGCTACTTACAAATCTCTCTGAAAATATTTTACTTACCTTGTTACTAGTAACAATTTAAGACCCAGTCCTGCAATGAGCACCATGCAGATGGATAGGATGCCCTCACAGAGGTGTGTCATGATAATCTGAACTCTGTCCTAATAAACAGTATGGGTGAATAAAGCCCCTCCTATTGCATAGCAGTCATTTTTACTCAATCTCACCCCCCCACCCCCACCCCCAACAAATTTATGTTTGTGACACTGGTAAGCCAAGTGCCAGCTCTGGCCAACACTTAGGCATCAGCTGAGAATTGACAAATTTACAGCTGGAAGCCAGGCCAAATCACTTGTATTAGTATAGATTAAAGTGAATGTTAAATGTATAAGAAAGTTTTGGTGTTTATGTTTAATGAAAACTAATGGGAGGAAAACATGCATAGTTTTCACTCATCTATATCCTGTTATAATGTAATAGCAAACATTTACATTCTATATACCCCTGTAACGAAATAACCCATCAAAAGAGAAGGAAGCATTGTGTAATGCAAATGAAGAACGTTAACAGGAAAGTGCTAATTCTTGCACATTTAAAGGCAAGTGGTCAGTGTGTGTGGAGATCAGAGTTCAAAGACACTAAATACGTTCCTCTCTCTCTCTCTCTCCCTGCCCTCAGAGAGCCTACATGGATAGTGACCCTGTCAGCCTGTTTTCTGTGAGAGGAAGCAATAAGTATGGATACAAGGAAAAATTCTTCATCTCTGGACTGCTTGGGTTCTAACAGGACAGAATAACTAAATGAGAAGACTGAGAGCCCAGAATTATTCTGGGTAGTCCTAAAACACTTTTGGAAAACTGGCAGATTATTACAACTCTGCTACCATTTGGAATTATAGACTGTGACTCACTTGTACATATATTTTACCTGCTTTAACCTCTCAGTAACTCTCATTCCTTTTTCTTAGCTAATAAATCTTTGGTTAGTTTACTATAGAATTGCCTACCAGCATTGTCTTTGGTGTGAGATCTAGGATGCAAATTGACCAAGGTGAGTAACTGGTCTCTTAGGACTGGATGTAACCCAAAATATTTTGTTTTGGTGTAAATGACCATTTATCACATAGTCCAGTTTGTCTGGATGGCAAGATAGACTGGAGTGTCTAAAGGGACTGTCTGTGATTCCATTATAAGACTATTGTAGAACTTTGGAAGTTCACCCTTGGTACTGGGTTGGTGAAGTCTATTCTAGAACATATCACCAGTTCGGGGTGGGGTCTGCTCTGCTTTAGACATTCTACCCTGAGGTAGGCACTCATGGTCCTGAGCCACTCCAAACAGCATGATAATGTTATCAAGAATTTCCCACCTGAACTGGCACTTGTCCCCACTCGTATTCTACAGAGGATTTTATTTGCACTGCAAGAATAGTAGTTCTTCCTACACACTTTGAGGTGCTGAGCTAATCACACAGTCCTGCTGGTGGGGTTTGTATACTCTTTAAATATCCCATTGCATTAAAATCCTGGCTCAAGAGCTGAAAAACAGATTTACCAAGTGGGCTTTATTTACAATATTAACAATATTTTTGTATACCTAGTCAGTATCTCCCTCCTGCAGCTTCAATAGAAAAATCTGTGATGGCAGAAATACTTTCTTGACTCAGTCCACTCATGTAATTAGATGAAGAGTGGGTAGTGCCTAAAGGTGCCTCCCCCCCCCCCACAAAAAAAATCACAAAAGTGAATTTATTTCCATTTCACAGGGCTGCCATGGGCCTATTTTTTATTATTTTTTTTAATCAGTTTTTCATCCAGGTTATTAGAACAGCTTATTGAAAGGGCTATCAAAATGATTTGTAGTCTTTCACTTTTCAAAACTTGGTTTTTGTTAACAGGAAAAAATGTATGGCTTTTTTGACATTTTTCACTGAAATAGCTAACAGTTCCATGGAAAAATCTTTTTTTTTTTTTTCATAAAAAAAAAAAAACATTTTCAACTGAATGTTTTTTTCACTCACGAGATGTTGGCCAGACTTATTATTGCTTCTTTGTTTCTCACTAAATGAAACTTTAAGTACAAATTTTGGGAACTTGACAAGTGTGTGTACTGAAGTGAGCAGATTGATATTAGTTTTGTTTATTACCATTGGTCAGCAATATGCACTGTGCATACCATATGCGGGGAGAAATAGCTGCCCTCAGACTTGCATACAAAAGAAATCTAAATATATATTTGAAAATTGGAGGCTTTTCCAAAATTGATTTTATAATGCATCTTTCAGATTTCTGCTTACCTGATTTATTTTTTCAAAAAAACACACTTAACATCATGCTTTCAATGCTAAATTTTTCATTTGTAGATCTCAAATCACTTTACAAAGGAAAATAAATAGCATGATATCTGCATTAGTGAACATTAATAAAAGAAGGTCTTATTTGCTCCATATTGGTTGTTCAGAAGCCTAGAGATTTAGATTAGCAGGAGGACAACCCTTGAAGGTCTGGGAAGATGCCACCAGGTAAGCTGATCTACAAGAATACAGTTGATAGTCCTTATCCCCTCAAGTAAAGAAACTGAGGCACAGAAGAGAAGGGATTTAACCTAAGTCATAAAGCACATCAGTGGTAGAGCTGTAAATAGAAGAACCTATTGGTGAAATACTGGCCCCATTGAAGTTAATGGGTGTACTGCCATTCCCTTCAACAGGACTAAGTTTTCGACCTAAGTCTCCTATCCATGTTGCATGATGCTGCCTGTTGTAGCTATAAGGGGAGGGGTAGATGGTTCATCAGTATCAAAACACCTCGCCTGTCTGACCTCACTTGACTGGCTACTGAATGTCACCTTTTCAAGACTCTCATCTCCTTTCTCTTCATTAGAAAAAAATATTTATAGATGAATATTTATCTGTGGACACGAGTGGCAAATGAAAATGAATCAATATTCCTTCAGAGCTAATATTGCCATCTGTTTAACTGAAAATTACAGCACAAATAGTTTTTGCTAGTTCCAGAAAAACGGGTTTGTGTTTAACAGTTTTCTAAACGAATCTTGGTCCTGAACAATGTGAGTATCCTCCACATTTCACTAATTATACACTGGAAAACATGCAGTATATGTCTCCCAGCTGAAGGGGAGTGGGAGGGTGATAGATTTACAAGAAAGTCTTTTATTTAAGACTGCCCCATTTAGACGAGGTAGATTCGTTTGGTTTAATGTTGAGTCCTCTAATTAAAGTCCTGAACAAAGCAGATATTGCAGACAAACACATTGCAAAGGTTTGTAAAATTGCTTCATTGGAAGCTTCTTTGAATTTCCACTTGTTACCTGCTATATTCAGCAAGGATTGTTGTTAAAGAGCATTCTCCTGTGTATGCTCGCAGTTTGGGTTCTAGTCCAAAGGTTATATTATTGTATAAGCAACAATCCCTCTATCTTGCTCATTCACAGGCCAGTTTTTAATCTGAAAATCTATAGAAATACAATTTTTTTTTGGTTTTTGTTGTTGGTGATTTTTTTAGTATGGATGACCGATGTTTAAAAAAAATCAGCCAAGGTAAAGCTTCAGTAATCCTACAGCTGCAGATCAAAGAGAATTTATTTCGTGCAAACAGATAAGGCATAATCACAAAGGAAATCCCAGACAGAGTGGTTATATGGTATGAAGGATTATATGATATGATGAGTTAGTTGGAGTCTTTGATGGTCACAGTTAGGAAAGCCCAAGAATCTCTTTTGAAATTCCTGAAAGAGATATTTACAAGAGTCCATAAAACCCTGCAAAAGTATGACCAACTGCTGAGAAGAAAACACAGGTACTGAAGAGAGAAGAAATGTTAATACAATATTTTTACAAATCTTTTAAGCCAAAATAGGTAATAGGCCTAGCAATATCAGCTTCTCTGGAACTGAATAACATAGCAATGTTTTATTAGCGCTCTTTTTCTCCCTCCTCCTCACAGACTGAAAATCCTGCTATAGATAAAGGAAGTTAGAGTCATACAATACCCTTCACTTCAATTTCATTGAAGGCTTTTCATTATATACAGCATAAGTAGATGATGTATATTGTTTTGGTTTTGCAAATGAAGAGGAGATTTTTAGGGAAACTAAACTGAACATGCTGGGTGCAGGGGGAATAAAGATAAGAATGAAATGCAAAGCTACCCGAAGGAGACATATTAGCAATTAAGGAACATAGATTCCTGTTACATTTATCACAGCTTCCTTTGTGTGATCTCTGTAGGGATTTCTGCATCTTTGAAAGACAGTTCTTATCAATAAGGCCGGCTAATCTCCTCCAAGGCATAAATAGATGTCAGGAGATCTATCCCCTGCTCCTTGGAGTCACTATTGGCTTGAAGGTCTATCAAAAAAAAAAAGGAAGATAACTTAGTATGCACATAATTTGCCATTGATTTCATTTGGAAATGTAAGTAAGCATAGGAGGGTGCAGGGGGGAGAAGATGCTTTGAAGGACACTGTTTTAAATGTTGAAGCCTCTCTTTCCTGATTGAAAAGTAAGGGTCAGTTTAAATTACAGCAGTTGGTCCCTATAAAAATAAATTGTGATTGATTTATCACTCTGTCTTACACTGGTTGTAGCTCCAGTGAACTCAGTGGGTTTACACTAAAGCTGAAGTATCATGCTTTTGAATTGGGTCCAATAATTGTAGTTGGTTTGGAGAACTCCCAAGGGACCCACCCCTTTAGCAGAGAGGCAACCTAATCCCCTGTGGAGGCACTTACCTGCAGCAGCAGGGACTAAAGTCAGCAACCGGCCTAGAGCCAACAGGCTACTGCTTGAAAGATCTTCCTCAGGTGCACAGCAGAAGAGGGGGCAAAGAGCAGCTGTGTCTCTACCCCTAAACTGGAGAAGAAGCTAGGGATATTTGTTGCTCCTCTGAAAAAGTGCTGGGGCAACAGAGGAGTGCTTCTCCTCTTCTGCTCAGGTTCTTATACTGCACCCATTCCCTTGGTATCTGAACCCCTGCTTTAGAGAAGCTCAGCACTGACACTGCCCACCTATTTGAACTCCTAATTCAATGACTTGTGCCTCTTGGCAGCCTTTGCTCAGGAGGAAAGAGACAGGAAATAGGGTCTCTGTTTCTTTCAATCCCCCAGGTCATCCAGGAAATAAATTCCCCTCCACTGTGAGAGAGAGGGTCTATGGGAGTCAGAGGCCCTGTTTTTTTCTCTCCAAGCTCCAGGTTTCAGGAAGGGGGGAAGTGGGAAGCTACACAGGTCCCTCTCGCCTGGTCTCCTGCCAACTGTGGCAATCTCAGGCTGCTGCTGCTGTTTCCGATAGTAATAGAATATGCTTTTCAAGCAGGCATTATCCCTCTAAACTGCTGCTGTCCCTGCTGCTTGGTGATACAGTAGGAAATCATGTCAAGAGGGGAAGCAGGGTTTTTCCTTAGAAAAGGGAAGGGATGAAAGAGGGGAGGGAAAACTAACTGAAATGAATGTCAAATTGATCACATATACTCATCCGACCTTCAGCTTTCTTTTTAAAGGACACCAGTGAATCTCCACAGAGCTTTAAGAGCATTCATCTCCTAAAGAACATGTCTGCATCCCAGTTAGCCTATCTCCTTTCATTGAAAATACACTGTATACCTCTAGCACTTTATACTATATGCTCAAAGCAATTTATACACATTCGCTAATCTTCTGATCACCTCACGAGGTGGGAAAGTATTTGATAGGACTATTTTACAGATGGGGAAAGTGACACTCCAAGAGATTGTTAGTGACCTGCCACGTGAGGTTGGGCAAGTCAAAGCCAGGATTATAACTGAGAAATTCCTGAGTCTTCCTTTTGCCCGTGACCCACTAGACTATGCTGTCTTCTCTCTATTTGTTTATATTTAAATAAACCAACTCATCAGTTCAGTTTCCTTTCCCAAGGAAATCTCAGGTAAAATGACACTCTTTGGTAAAGATTTTAAAGGGGAATAATGCAGGAATAGAAGGAAAGAGTGAAGCGAGCCAGGCAGCACATGAACATTTGCTGATCCCTCAGTCCTCCAGTAAAGGCTGCAGAAGCCACTAAAAGGATGGATTAACTGGAAATTTTATGGACAAGAAAAAGGAAAATATGTAGAACAAGATACACTTGGTGTGTTCTATATGTAGACTTCACCAACTCAGTAACAAATGTGAACTCCTAAATCACTGTAACCGTCTTTCCATGGAGTCACAAGCAGCCCCCTTGGGCTTTCCAGTCTATTTTGCCACTCTGGCAAGCTGGACTTAGTGATAAATGGTCTCTTACACCAAAAATCACAAAATATTCTGGTTGCTTCCAGTCCCAAGAGACCAGTCTCTCCCAAGAGAGAGCTGCTGTTCTCTTCAGTGAGGCCAGAATGTCAGGCCAGTTCTCCTGACTCCTACTTTACTGTTCCATGCTGCCTTCTAATGGTAATATTAATGTATCTATTTGAGGAAAAATAGATGTGTTGTCACTACCAAAATATCTTACCTATCTGACTTCCTTCAATTGGCTGCCTGTTAGTCCCTCTTTCAAGAATAACTTTCTTTTCATTGGGCAAAATATTGAAAAACTATACTTCTTTATATCTACTTATATTTGCCTGTACTCTTGCTCTTTACTTTTTTTCCCATTTTGCAAAACACTTGGAAAGTGTGTGTGTCAGGGGTGGGGGAAGCAATTTTACTGAATTCATGTATAGGCAAAAATGAAAGACAGAAAAAAAATGGAAAACTGCTTCCCTGTAAAAAAAAAATTGGATTTACAATATGTAAAACATTGTCAAAGATTGCTTTTTGTATTATCTCCAGCATTTGAATAGCATGTTATCCCCACCTATCGCTAATACTTGAAAGATTTCTTGTAGATTGGAAGACATAGATTCTGTTTGCAAGCTGACAAAGTCTGTTCAACATTCCACTCCAACTATGTGATCAGGTAACTTAAAAGAATTCTGATGCACTTGGCAGCTGTACTATGTTTAA
This sequence comes from Dermochelys coriacea, assembly GCF_009764565.3. Classification (NCBI taxonomy): domain Eukaryota; kingdom Metazoa; phylum Chordata; order Testudines; family Dermochelyidae; genus Dermochelys; species Dermochelys coriacea. Next base: position 106,783,026 of record NC_050068.2, read on the forward strand.
AAATAAGGGCCTGGTAGAACTTATCTGCTTTATGCAGGATCTTTTCCTGTGACAGCTGAAGGCTTGATGCTAGAGAGACTGTTTGAATAGTTATAAATGTTCTTAATGTAAAATCTAATATGCCAGAAATGCATATTAATATAGCTGTTGGGGATTTTTTTTTTGTAAATTCTGTCTGCTATTTGAACTCTTGTAGGAATTTCATTTTAAGATTAAAACACTTACTAACTGGGAAAAACATGAATTTGCATTTTTTGGCTGTACAACAAATAATAATCTAAGAATTTGGATATTATGGATGTATCAGTGTTGGAATGAACTGGATTAGTGACAATAGTTCCAGAAATCTAAGTAGATATTCCAATTAAAAATTAGTGTTCAGTACATGCTGTGGTTTTAGCTAGGGCTGTTGATTAATTGCAGTTAACTCATGCAATTAACTCAAAAAAATGTATCTCAATAAAAAAAATGAATCGCGATTCATTGCAGTTTTAATCTCACTGTTAAACAATAGAATACCAATTGAAATTTATTAGCAATTTTTGCATGTTTTTTCTACCTTTTCATACATATATGATTTAAATTACAACACAGAATACAAAGTGTACAGTGCTCACATTATATAATTATTTTATTACAGATATTTGCACTGTAAAAATGATAAACAAAATAAATAGTATTTTTCAATTCACCTCATACAAGTACCATAATGCAATCTCTTTATTGTGAAAGTCTGACTTAAAAATGTAGATTTTTTTTTTGTTACATAACTGCACTCAAAAACAAAACAATGTAAAACTTTTGAGCAGGGGTCAGCAATCTTCGGCACGTGGCCCATCAGCATAATCCGCTGGTGGGCCGTGAGACATTTTGTTTATATTGACCATCTGCAGACACAGACCCCGCAGCTCCCAGTGGCCACAGTTCCCCATTCCTGGCCAATGGGAGCTGCGAGAGGCTGTGCCTGCAGACAGTCAATGTAAACAAAGCATCTCGCAGCCCTCCAGCAGATTACCCTGATGGGCTGTGTGCCAAAGGTTGCCGACCCCTGTTTTAGAGCCTACAAATCCACTCAGTCCTACTTCTTATAAAGCCAATCACTAAGACAAACAAGTTTGTTTACATTTAGGGGAGATAATGCTGCCAGCTTTTTATTTACAATGTCACCTGAAAGTGAGTACAGGCGTTCTCATGTCACTTTTGTAGTCAGCATTGCAAGGTATTTAAGTGTCAGATATGCTAAACATTTGTATGCCCCTTCATGCTTCAGCTACCATTCCAAAGCACATGCTTCCATGCTGATGATGCTCATTAAAAAAATAACGTGTTAATTAAATTTTGACTGAAATCCTTTGGGGGAAAATAGTATGTCTCCTGCTCTGTTTTACCCTCATTCTGCCATGTATTTCTTATTATAGCAGTCTCGGATGGTGACCCAGCACATGTTCGTTTTAAGAACACTTTCACTGCAGATTTGACAAAACACAAAGAAGGTACCAATGTGAGATTTCTAAAGATAGCTACAGCACTCGACCCAAGGCTTAAGAATCTGAAGTGCTTTCCAAAATCTGAGAGGGATGAGTGTGGAGCATGCTTTCAGAAATCTTAAAAGAGCAACACTCCAATGTGGAAACTACAGAATCCTAACCATCAAAAAAGAAAATCAACCTTCTGCTAGTGGCATCTAACTCAGATGATGAATGTGACTATGCATCAATTTGCACTGCTTTGGATCGTTATCAAGCAGAACCCATCATCAGCATAGATGCATGTTCTCTGGAAGGGTGGTTGAAGCATGAAGGACATATAAATCTTTAGCGCATCTGGCACACAAATATGTTGCAATGCCAGCTACAATAATGCCATGCAAATGCCTGTTCTCACTTTGAGGTGACATTGTAAACGATAAGTGGGCAGCATTATCTCCTGCAAATGTAAACAAACTTGTTTGTCTGAGTGACTGGCTGAACAAGACGTAGGACTGAGTGGACTTATAAGTTCTAAAGTTTTACATTGTTTTATTTTTGAATGCAGTTTTTTTTGTACATAATTCTACATTTGTAAGTTCAACTTTCAGGATAAAAAGATTTCATTACAGTACTTGTATAAGGTGAATTGAAAAATACTATTTCTTTTGGTTTTTTACATCACATATATTTGTAATAAAAATAAATATAAAGTGAGCACTGTACACTCTGTATTCTGTGTTGTAACTGAAATCAATATATTTGAAAATGTAGAAAACATCCAAAAATATTTAAATAGCTGGTATTCTCTTAACAGTGCTATTAATCACAATTAACATTTTTAATCACTTTAACTTTTTAATGGGGAAATTATGCCTCTATACTATCTCTTAATTTCTGTAGGACTTCACTAATTTCAATGGGGGAATGTTCTTTCTTGTTGGCCCTCCATCATGCTAGCTGTCTAGATGGGTTAAAAAATTAACCTAAACCTCTAATATCTATGTTTATCATTTTGTTATTTTAATATGACTCCCAAAGCTAAATGCATGTATTCCATCTTCTCCTTTTTCTGGTTAGAAGAATGTCACAAGAAGGTGAATCTTTCAGAGTATACAGTGTGGCAAAGGTGAGATGTGAGGGAAGAGTACAACTTCCTAACATCTCCTTTCTGTCAAAATGTTGAGGGGCGGGGTGTCATCTTTTAGGAAAATATTAGGAGATATCCTTGCACTATTTTTGTTTTTCACTTAAGGTGAAATAAACACACAATATTTAAAAATATTGAGATTAGACTTTGCCTGTGTATCTGGAAAGTAAATACTAAAGTTTTAAAACACATTAAAATATATTTATTTCTATCTAGCCTTGATTAATCATTTTTTTACTAACTCAATAAACTAAAATGATGCAACTACTAGAAAAAATGTCTTCCAGAGACATCATCAGAAAATAATGTCAAAAAAGAGAGGAACTGTTTTACAGTCCTTAGTAGTAAAATTCTTCTTTGTCTTACCTATAGCTGTTACTCCCATATTCCAAAATAACCAAATCCAGTGTCAAATCAGCTTCTTATCCTGGAGGGTATGAGGTTTTTTATGAGTATCGATATCATACTTGAGAGCTGTGGGTTGGAATTTCTCAGAACAGACCCTTTGTGTAGTTCAGTTAAGATATTATTGGTTATTTACTTAACCCACTTCCAGACTGTTCTTTATTATTGCTCCAAATGCTGCATTTGTGTTTTGAATCACTGTTTTTGGAAGACACAGAAAGAGATATTATGAGTCTCAGTATTTATTTATGAAATGATTTGGGACTTGAGGCCCTGATTCAGAAAAGTAGTTCATCACATGGTTGACTTTAGTATTATTAATATTCTTCAAGTTAAGCATGTGCTTACGTGTTGCAGTAGATCAAAGGCTAAATGACTTGGCACTGTCTACATTTTTAACCACTACAAGGAATTCTCCAAATCAAATAAAATTTTGTCTGTGTCCTAAATATATCTGGCATGTTTGGCAAAAATGCAAGAAATCATACTTACACATTTGAAGATACCTCTTGTCATAAATATAAAGGGAAGGGTAAACACCTTTAAAATCCCTCCTGGCCAGAGAAAAAGCTCTTTCACCTGTAAAGAGTTAAGAAGCTAGAATAACCTCACTGGCACCTGACCAGAATGACCAATGAGGAGACAAGATACTTTCAAAGCTGGAGGGGGGGAGAAACAAAGGGTCTGGGTCTGTCTGTGTGATGCTTTTGTCAGGGACAAAACAGGAATGGAGTCTTAGAACTTAATAAGTAATCTAGCTACATATGCGTTAAATTATGATTTCTTTAAATGGCTGAGAAAATAAGCTGTGCTGAATGGAATGTATATTCCTGTTTTTGTGTCTTTTGGTAACTTAAAGTTTTGCCTAGAGGAATTCTCTATGTTTTGAATCTAATTACCCTGTAAAGTATTTAACATCCTGATTTTACAGAGGTGATTCTTTTTACTTTTTCTTCTATTAAAATTCTTCTTGTAAGAAATTAATGTTTTTTTTCATTGTTCTTAAAATCCAAGTGTTTGGGTCTGTGGTCGCCTATGCAAACCTTCCCCAGGAAGGGGGGTGCAAGGTTTTGGTGAGAATTTTGGGGGGAAAGACGTTTCCAAATGGCTCTTTCCTAATAAAAAACCCAGTTAGACGTTTGGTGGTGGCAGCGAAAGTCCAAGGGCAAAAGGTAAAATAGTTTTTACCTTGGGAAAGTTTTAACCTAAGCTGGTAAAAGTAAGCTAAGGAGGTCCCCACATCTGTACCCTAGAGTTCAGAGTGGGGAAGAAACCTTGACACCTGTAGAGGTACCACAAAGGAAAACCAGGAGATAACACCAAAGCTATGCAAAAAGACTTGATGCTGTAGCAAAAAGTCACATTTTGGCTTTTTGCCAATTTTGCAAACAAAGTAACGTTTCCTTTTTATCTGTGTAGCTTAGCAAGTTTGGCATAGACTGCTCCATCTTCACAGAAACCAAGAAACTGCAGGAAAATTCTATGAAATTCAGAAGATACAATGAATTTACTACAACTGTGTTTTGTTTAGGGAGAAGGGGGCAAGTAATGTTAGTGTTCTGAGACAGATGGCTTAGGTAACTGCAGTTTAGGCACAGAACAAATATAAGGGCACTCGTCTTCCACAAGTTGCTTCACCATTGTTATCCATTTCTGAGAGTGAAAATACAATTGAATCCAGTGGTTTTCTTCTCCAACTGGCTCCTGTTGTCAAGATATGGTATGGTAAGAAGCTGATGTGATATGGACAGTAGTCCCCTGGGACTACATTTAAACTTACCAAACACCTGTCAGATGGCAAGAATTTTTAATCACTGCCAGCCTGGGCTGGATTTGAACTAGGGACACAGATTAAAAGTCCCATATGTATAACTGTGTGAAGCTCTCTAAGCTTGTTTCACACAAGTTTCAGCAAGGAGTTCTAGTGAGTTTATTTCACATTCATGTCTTAGAAAGAAGAAAAGGAGTACTTGTAGCACCTTAGAGACTAACAAATTTATTTGAGCATAAGCTTTCGTGAGCTACAGCTCACTTCATCAGATGCTTTCAGTGGCACTGAATAAATTTGTTAGTCTCTAAGGCGCCACAAGTACTCCTTTTCTTTTTGCGAATACAGACTAACATGGCTGCTACTCTGAAACCTGTCATGTCTTAGAGTTTCAGATGAGGGCCCTTCACTCTCTTTTCATGTCTCCGTCCTCAATCTCAACCCTCTAAATATTAGCAGCTCTTTTCTAATCCTTTCCTTATCTTATCTTATCCATCTGTACTATTCCTGTTTATCTTCTAAAATAAAGTTGTTTTCCTACTGTAAGTTAATTCGCTTTCTATTTATCTACACCTTTGTGTCTCAGCTTTTCATCTCCATTCTAATACTTCCACTTCCCCTCTACTTTACATCAGTGCATTCAGTCCCACCCATTTTCAGATACATTTCCATGACAAAAATACATGCTAGCCAGAAAAAAGTACTTCAGTGGAAAAAAATAGAAATATTAGATTATTTAACTGCAAGCAGTCTGTATTTTTGCTGTCACCACTTTGCTGGAAATGTCTTCACTCTGTCTCCTACTTTGATATTTCAGAAGATAAAAGGTCAGTTCATGATTACAAAGAGATTTCAGCAAATAAAAAGAAAATGCTTGTTGCTTGATCTTGCTAGATACCAGATGAGGCAGGAGCAATGCATGGGAACAAAGCACATGCACTGAACATATGAAATTGTGCTGAACACTTATTTTCAAGTCCCTTTTTGTCACAGGCATTTGTGACTTGTAATTCTACCTTAGGTTTTGGTTTTCCTTATTCGTTAATGAGGCTGGAAAAAAGCATCTAAACATTAATTGTCCCAAACCTGCACAATCTAATAATTGATTTTTTTAAAATTAAATTTAGTTGACTCTCAAATGAGAAAATAAATAGTCACTCAACATTTGAGATGGAGCTGTGATGGGTTGGATCACAGAAATGCCTTTGGGAACTGCCAACTGATGTGCCAAGACTACTTCTGCCCCTACTTTCTCTGCCAGAACCCTGTCTTGCTGAGCCAGACATGCCAGTCTGCTCCAACACAGACCCAGGGTCTGAACTACGTGCCCCAAAGCTGCAGACTTAACTGAAAGCAACTTAGGAAGTGTTCCTGTCTTTAACACTCAGATGCCCAACTCCCAATGGGGTCCAAACCCCCCAAAATCTGTTTTATCCTTTTTAAAGCTTATACAGGGTAAACTCATAAATTGTTCACCCTCTATAACACTGATAGAGAGGTATGCACAGCTGTTCCCCTTCCTCCCCCCCCCCCCTGGTATTAATACATTCTCTGGGTTAATTAATAAATAAAAAGTGATTTTATTAAATACAAAAAGTAGGATTTAAGTGGTTCCAAGTAGTAACAGACAGAACAAAGTGAATTACCAAGCAAAATAAAATAAAACACACAAGTCTAAGTCTAGTACAGTAATAAAACTGAATACAGATAAAATCCTCACCCAGTAAGCTTCCTTTTACAGACTAGTCTCCTTCTAATCTGGGTCCAGCAATCACTCACACCCCCTATAGTTACTGTCCTTTGTTAAAGTTTCTTTCAGATATCCTTTGGGGTGGAGAGGCTCTCTTTTAGGCATCTGAAGACAAAATGGAGGGGTCTCCCAGGGATTTAAATAGACTTTCTCCTGTGGGTGAACACCTTCCTCCCCCTGTGTAGAATCCAGCTACAAAATGGAGTTTTAGAATCACATGGGCAAGTCACAGGTCCATGTATGACTGAATTTCTTACCAGTCAAGCCACATTCTTGGGAAAGCTCAGATGTGGATTGGCATCTTCAAGATCCATTGTCTGTTAAGTGCTTCTTGACTGGGCATTTAACTTTCACATTCCTTTCTCAAGAAGCTGACCAAAGGCTTACAAAGGCTACTTAAAAATCAAGCCAGTACACACCCAATATTCATAACTTTGAACACAAAAATGTCATATATACATTCATAAGCGTATTTCTATAAGCCTTATGGGGGGCACCGTCACCGGAGCTTAATGCAAATCTCAGATCTGAATGCCTTGTGAGAATGCATCAGAATCGGACACATGACTTAGAGATTAATTTTGTGTCTAAGCCCTGTCCAAATCAAAACCTAAAAGGCCATTTAAATTTTCTGCCTTATCCAATTCTTCATTGGAACATGATATTGCATGTGCTCTGATTCTTTAGAAAGACCTTAAAAGGAATGTTCTTGTTCCCTTTTATGATGCTAATGCTGCCAGCTCCCATGGAGGGTGGAGGACTGATGGAAGCAGTTGCATCATCTCTAACATGGAACTTAGTAAATCACTGCTATTCTTCCTATCAGTGAGGCAAGAAGAAAGCCATCATGCTAACAAAGAGGCAAGTGGATTCCAAGAGCCATTGGATTCAAATGACAGGTTTCAGAGTAGCAGCCATGTTAGTCTGTATCCGCAAAAAGAACAGGAGTACTTGTGGCACCTTACAGACTAACAAATTTATTTGAGAATAAGTGGGTTTTAGCCCATGAAAGCCTATGCTCAAATAAATATGTTAGTCTCTAAGGTGCCACAAGTACTCCTGTTCTTTTTGTGGATTCAAATGGATCTTCTCTTTTGGCTCACAGTAGGTCTACTGAGGCATACTGATGATAGAGGATTGAATCTTCAATGGTCCCTTTGTCACGTCATCAGAGAGAATACATGGAAAACATGGAACTTAAAATGGTCTTAAATAAGCTCCACTATTGTCAACACTTAATTTTCTTGAAAATGGCCTTATAACACCATAATTTTGTCATTGACTTTAGGCAAAACCCTTGTAAAATATTACAGCACATCTCGAATGAATTTTTCGTCATGTCCTAGCCAATGTGAAAAGTACAAGTGCTGCCATGTCCCTGCAATGTAAATGAATAAAACCAGGTGTGTATTGCATTTAACCAGAACACTGACAATCATTTCAATATATCCAAAAACTATAGCTTACTACATCTGCTTTTGTCATACCTTCTTTCCCTTTCTGGCTTTACTCCATAAAAGATAAATGGGGTGTCATCCCCGCTCCATTTTGTCTTCAATGTTTCCTTCCTCCCCTCATCATTCAACCAGTCTGTTTCTTTCTTTCTTTTCTTTCTTTGTTCCAATCCTGGAAGACTCTTTTTAGAAGACTCAAAATTCGGAGGCCCACACTATCCAGGGGAAATCTTCAGGTGAAAAGTCCACCTCTCTCCAGTTGCTGGGACAGGGGAGCGTCCTGTGATGTGCTCAGAGGCTCCCTCTTCTGTAAAATTTCAAGCCTTACCCCAAACTCCTTTGGTTGCTGGAAGGAAGAAGAAGCAATCTCTCTCTCCCCTTCCTGGGAGACAAAGTAGCTGGTAGGTCTCCGCTCCTTTATCTTTCAGACAGTCTTCTGATTCCCTCTAGGAGTAGAAAGTTCTGGTGATATCTCTGTTATAGTCTCTCTCTTTTCCCTATCACCATCTTTCACTTTTGGACCTCTCTCCCTAGTGAATAACTCCAATGTCTTTCTCTGCTGCTTTGCCAGTCAGTGGCAGAATGAAATTAACCAGCTTGTTTTCTGTTTCATTGCTGCCTGCAGGGTTCTGAAAAAATGCAGTTTTTATGCTGTTGCAGCTAAGTAGTGTGTCAGCAGAATTAGATAGGTAACATCAGTGAACCTCCCAGACTTAACCAGACTGTAATCATCACAAACATAAGGGCTAGAAGCTTTTGTTTAAATAAAACAGAGAGCTTAGGGTATGTCTACACTGGCAGAGATTTTTCGCCAAGAGCTTCGTCGCTGATAAAAAAGCGCTTAAAGAAAACCGCTGTTGTTTGTTCACATTGTCTTCCACTGGTGGCATGGCCTGTTCACACTTGTGGCACTTGTATTGCCAGTGAGAACAGTGCACTGTGGGTAGCTATCCCATAGTGCAGCTCTCCCCCTTCTGCCGCTAGGTCTTGTGGGAAGGCAGAGGGGATTGTGGTGCATCATAAGTCTGGGCTCAATGCCCTGTGATGCACTGCTTTCTGTCCCAGCATTCCATGTATTTCCATCTTCACTTTGTGGCATTTTTCAAGGTCCCTTGTTTTCTGCTTTCCCTGCCACATCTGTCTGCAGGAATGGATCTCACACTGCTCTCCACTGCTCTGCTATCTCTCAGTAGCACATCACGAGTGGCAGTGGAGTTATTCTTGAAGTTACAAAGGCAACAGCAGTCACAATCACCTGACATGGTGTCCTACATGGAAAGCAGTAACATTAGATTGCTTTTGGAATTCGCAGAGTAGCTGAACACAGTGGAACATCACTTTTGGGCTTGGGAAACTAGCACAGAGTGGTGGGATCACACCCTTATGCAAGTCTGGGATGACAAGCAGTGGCTGCAGAACTTTTGGATGCGAAAAGCCACATTCCTGGAACTGTGTGCTGAGCTTGCCCCAGCCCTGCAGTGCAAGGATACCTGAATGAGAGCTGCCCTCTTGGTGGGAAGGAACGTGGCAATCACAGTGTGGAAGCTGGCAACTCCATACTGCTACCAGTCAGTTGTGAACCAGTTTAGAGTGCGGAAGTCAACCTTTGGGGCTGCGTTAATGCAAGTGTGAAAGGCCATTAATCACATCCTGCTGCAAAGGACTGTGACTCTTGGCAATGCGCGTGAAATTGTGGATGGCTTTGTGACAATGGGATTCCTTAGCTGCAGAGGGGTGACAGATGGCACACATATTCCAATTCAGGCACCAGACCATCTTGCAACAGAGTACATCAATCAGAAGGGGTACTTCTCCATGGTTTTGCAGGCACTTGTGAATCACCGTGGGCATTTCATGGACATTAAAGCAGGGTGGTCCGGAAAGATGCATGACACATGTATCTTTAGGAACACCAGCCTGTACAGAAACTGTAAGCAGGGACTTTCTTTCCAGACCAGAAGATCATCACAGGGGAGGTCAAAATGCCAATAGTGATCCTGGGAGACCCGGTGTACCCCTTAATGCCATGGCTTATGAATCCATACACGGGAAACCTAGATAGCAGTAAGGAGCGGTTCAACAACAGGCTGAGTAGGTGCAGAATGATCATTGAATATGCATATGGCAGATTAAAGGTGTGCTGGCGATGCCTATATGGCAGGTTATATGCCTGAATGAGGAAAATATTCCCATGGTTATAGCTGCGTGTTGTACGCTGCATAATATTTGTGAAGGGAAGGGTGAACGGTTTACTCAGGTGGACTGCCAAGGCACAATGCCTGGCTGCTGATTTTGACCAGCCAGATACCAGGGCTACTAGAGGGGTACAACGTAGGGCAATAAGAATCAGGGATGCCTCGAGGCAATGCTTCGAAGATGAAAACCAGTAATGTTTGTTGCTGTGCTTGGGACTACTATGGTTAATTACATCTGGGCTAGGAAGCAATTGTGATTGTTAAGGCCTAGGATTCAATGTAAGGAACTAATTAAAGTGCCTGTTGATTTGCAGGTGCCATGACGTATCATACCTTGTATGGAAAGAAATAAAGAGTGCTTATAATTCAAAAATCTTTGCTTTTATTGCCAAATAAACCACAACATCACATGGACTTACACACACATACTCACTGTTGGTGGGTGAGAAGGTACTGGGGGGAGGGGGCTGATTTTCATAGCTAAGAATAGGTCCAGCTTTCATTTGAAAAGCTGTCTGCAGGGGTGGAGTGTAGAGGAAAGCGTGAAGTGCCAGAAAGCAGAAAGGAATGCGCAAGGGGAGTTTGGAGAGTGCATGGAAAAGAGTTCTGAATGTGCTGAAGAGGAGGGCGGGCACACATCAGTCTACAGTGTTACGAGAGTTTGGATCATGTCGGTTTGACTCTCCAGAACTTTAATCAGCCTCTCTGTGGCACCCTTTTTGTAAAAATCCTTCTCTTCTCTTTCTTGCTTTTCCCTTTCCCTCAACTTCTTGCATTCAGTGTTTTCTACCTCTGACTGCTGCAGCACTATCTGGAACATATCTTCCTTGGTCCATCTCAGCCGTTTTCTTATCTTGCACAGATGCTCTGCTGCTGTTGGAGGGTTGGTTCTCAAGGTGAAGTCTGGAGAGGCATAATTCACAATAAACAGAAGCGCTGTTGTGAACTACACACAGAGAGAGCATTGAAACAGTAACATTAATACAAAACTGGTAACATACCTATCGCTTTCTCAGTGACCCTAGATAAGCACACATGAGGCAGAAGACCCCAAGAATTGTGAATGAAACCGGGGCAGGGGCCTTCTGTATTGCAGAAAAGCAATCTGAAAAGATGATGGGGCATTTATTGGAGGCAGCACTCTAAACTTTCCCACCGTTTTCCACAGGTGGCAGTCACTGTGGAAGATATCTCACTCCTGAGGGTAATCAGGAAAGCAAGGGTGCATCTGCTACATGCTTGTGGCTTCTGCCCCAGTCCCTATGCTGCTCATTTGTATGCAGTTTTGGTCCCTGCCCAAGTAATTTCAGAGTGGCGTGGGAAAGTGTCTCTCAATGGAGGAAGGAACAAAGCAGCTCTGCCAAGGAACCTCCAGCAGAGGATTGCTGAGTACCTCCAGGAAAGTTTCCTAGAGATCTCTCTGGAGGATTTCCATTAAACCTTGGAGTGCATCAACTCCCTGTTCTGCTGTACTGCCTAGCCGTGCGGGGAAATGCCCATCACACAGAAACAAAGCCAGCCTTCTACATTCTCTGGCATCAACCCATTTCAGAACTTTACAAAGCAAAACCACTTACCGGGGTCTCCTCTCCTGCTTCTGTCTCACCAGAAGGCAACTGCAGACACTGGCTAGACACGTCTGGAGTGGAGAACAGCTTCTGATTGGCCGCATCAGGGGCTCCACATCTTCTTCAGCCTCCACCTCTTCATCAATGACTTTCTCCTCTGGTTAGGTCCACTTTCCACTGGCTCCAGACCCACCAAAGTATCCACGGTGCTCTTTGCAGTGGACGTGGGGTCACCACCTAGGATAATGTCCAACTCCTTATAAAAGCGGCAGGTCTCGGGCGCAGCCCCGGAGTGATGGTTTGCCTCCCTCGCCTTGTGGTAGGCGTTCCTCAGCTCCTTCACCTTTTCTCTGTATGACAACATGTCCCAGTCATATCCCTTTTTGTGCAAGCTGCACGCAATCTGGCCTTAGGTATCAAAATTCCTATGGCTCAAGGGCAGCTGTGACTGCACAGCCTCTTCTCCCCAAACACTTATCACATCCAGTAGTTCTGCAGTGGTCCAAGTGGGAGATTGTTTGCTGCATGGAGCCACCATGGTCAGCTGGGAAGATGTGATGTGAGCTCTGCACCACGAGCAAACAGGAAGGGAAATTTCAAAATTCCTGGGGCTTTAAAGTGGGAGGGGCAGAAGATTTTTTACCTGGCTTCAGGGCAGCAGTGTTGAAACTCTGACCAGAGTGGTCAGGATGGGCATTGTGGGACACCAATAACAGCACTAAAATCAAGCACAGTGTCTACATGGTTACTACAGTCCTAAAGCCTTGGTTCAAAAAGCCGTATGACTCTCAGTGGGGTGCTTTTATTACAGCACTGCAACTGAGGCATTTCGGCGCAAAAAGTGGCTTTGCAGTGTGTACACCTCTGCTGTTTCAGCACCAAAAGGCTGCATTCTGGTGAAAAAACTTGCCAGAGTAGACCAAGCCTTTGATTCCTCAGTGATGAATGGCACTTTCCCCAGGAAAACTTCCTACCCATTATGGAGGAGTGACTGACTGAATTTTTTAAACACAGTACAACAGTATTGATTAGCAGGTTTGGTCAGGAATTTCCCACTCTTTTGTTACATACTACAGATTCATTGAAATGGAAACTGTCCATGGGAAAGGGTCTGTTCTGACAATCTCCCAATATGAAAATTTTTTGAAAAAAAAGTTTTGAAATTGTCAAAATGGGACATTCTGACTTTTTAAAAACAGTTTCATTTTTTGGTTTAAATGTTTTTGTTTTGAAATTTTAATTTATACTAAAAGCTAGCTAAAATATTTCAAATTAGCTAATCAAAATATTTGAGTGACCTGATCAGAATTTTTTTCAGATTATCGGTTTCTGAAAATTTTTGAGCTTGTTGACTTTTTATCCTGATCTGAGACCAGTAAAGCACCTGAAATCTCAAACTCTCATGGGATCGGAACACAGTTTCCTGCCCGCATCTATTAATTAGTCATGGTCCAAAACACAATTGTAAGGTAATAGGCTTGTTTGGTTGGTTGGTTGGTTGGTTTTGTGTTTTAATCTTGGTGTAGTAAACTGATACTGTTCTTTATAAGAATAAAATGTTCAGTTTGGCTTTATTTACAAGAATAAAATGATCAGTTTGACTTTATTTAAATAGAGGTTTTAATGGTCTGTCTTATTTTCTGAATAACTTTCTTCAGATTAAAATCATAATTCAACCCATGCACTATTGCCAATAAAATACCTCTTTATTTTTAAAAGCTATTAGATCTTTAGGTTGTGAACATAATCTTTTCTTACACCATTTTAAAGTAAAAAATGCTTTCTTTGGTTAATTAGCTCTACCTGGCTACCCACAAGAGGATAACTTTGTAACTGTATCCAAATAAAAAGATTCAATTGATTTTTCCATGCCCTATTAAAAATTCATCAAGAGCCTAAAAGATTAAAATAAAAATAGAAAAATTCCCAGACTGGGCTCCAGGTGAGAATGAGAACATCTCTTCAAAGTCTCACTTAATGGGATGGCTTTGCATTCTTTAGTCTTCAATTGCTCTGAAGTAATGATACAGCAGCTAAAATGAGAAATTGCTGTTTAGTGCCCAGTATAGTCCTTTGTTTTGTGTTTTTAACCAAATGCAAGATGAGGTGACTAAGCTGAATGCAGCCTTATACATTATTCATAAGGCTTGAGCTAACACGATCATTCCTTTTTAGTTAAAGCTACTGCAAATAGCATTACTATTCATTTTAGCAATGGTAATACTACGAAGACATGTTAATAGGGAATGTCAGAATCTTAAATCTCCAGTGCTATTTTCACAAATCTATATACATATGTAAAAATATTTTCAATTAGCAAGTCTCTATATTTTCAACCTTGCTAGTCTCAACTTAATTATTTAATAACACAGAGTAAATTCAAATGAAGTACAAAGTGAAATAGCTTATGTACATTTATACAATATACTCATTAGACCCAGTCAATTACATTTTGTTTCTTTCCCAGTCTTGTATTGAAAGAAAGTAATTAATGGTGAAATCCTTTTTAATGGGTGGCCTTTCTGACAAGTCTCCTAAATTCATGCCACTTTCTGCTTGCTTGTGTAACCCACATGCTTAATAGGGAGATATATTTTTAAGAGAGCAATAGCGAAGTGGGGGAGAAATGAGTTGTGTCTGGGTCATTTCACTGTTGCTAGGCTGATGCACCATTAGCACTCCACAACCACAGGGTTCTGAAATTGGGTGTGGTAGTTTGGATTCCCTGTAGCCCGACTCATACTCCATTAGGGGAAAGTAGCTAACTGAAGGTAGGTCTACGCTACAGGGCTAAGTCAACCTAGGTTACGCAACTCCAGCTACGTGAATAATGTAGCTGGAGTCAACGTACCTTAGGTCGACTTATTGCGGTGTCTATGCTGTGCTGGGTCAATGAGAGAAACTGCATAGGTGCAGTGCTTTTGACTCCATGGTGATCAAAGACTCAGATTCAGGTGAACTCAACCTAAGCTTTTGGGAACTCTGAGTTACTTTCCACTTTGTTTCTGAGGGGACTGAGCTGTTGAGATTTAAGTCCACAACCACAGGGTTCTGAAATTGGGTGTGGTAGTTTGGATTCCCTGTAGCCCGACTCATACTCCATTAGGGGAAAGTAGCTAACTGAAGGTAGGTCTACGCTACAGGGCTAAGTCAACCTAGGTTACGCAACTCCAGCTACGTGAATAATGTAGCTGGAGTCAACGTACCTTAGGTCGACTTAGCGTAATGGTGAAGATAATGTATGTGGATTATGAAGGAGCCTTATGTTGTCGAAATTAAGGTATTTGTTGTTTCTTTATCATTATAAGATTTTATAAAGTTGGTACTTACGAACTAAATTCATTCCTTTTGTTCTTTTTGGATTTGATTGTGGAGAGGGTGATCCTGTGTAATCCTTGTTGAAAATCCTCAGTGACTGAATTCTGGGTTTCCATGTGCTTTTTTATAGGAATTGTTTTTAGGCACTAGGAAAAGGGCAGTGAAGTAAACTGTAACTCACCCAAAGGTTACACTTGCAGGCCAAAAAAAATCTCGTTTTTATCTTCTGTATTCAGGCCAATTTGGATATTTTGGATGTTATTCATTATTTGTATTATACTAACACCTAGCAGGTCTAATTAAGATCAGGGCCCTGTTCTACTCAACACTGCATACATGTTGTAAGAGACCTCTCCAGCCCCAAAACTCTTACAATCTGAACAGATAAGACTGATAAAGGAAGAGTGGTTATCCTCATATTACACAAGGGACATTGATGGACTGAGAAATTAAAATGATTTACCCTATGCCATGCAGAGAGTCTGGCAAAGATGGGAATTGAATCTGGTGATCCAGAGCCTTAATTGCAAGACTTCCTTGGGAAGGACTTCGTAATGGGCTGTGAAAAGATTCTAGGAATCTGCACATGGTCAGTTTTAACCTGTTGGATCCTGAGTTATGTTTGCATGTTCACAGAAGAGCAGTGGTCATGAATGGTCATTTTTCTCATCCACACCTGGCTAGGTTGTTGTAACTTAATTTTTCAGGTGCAGAACTTTGCAGACTGACTGCAGACTTGTCAGCTCCCCATTTGAATGCAATATTCTCTATCGGGGCTACACCTGAAGTCTGCTCAGGAAGTTTAGCTATGGCAAAGTGTAGCACTGTGCTTATGAGCAGTGCTTCCCACAGGAAACATGTTGCACCTCTGCTGTCTTCCAGTTAATGTCCATATACTATTCAAGGTATCTATATCTCTCTGAACAGTTTGGGCTTTGTATAGCTTAAGGACTAGCTCTCTCTCCTTGTGTCCTAGCCTAGCAGTTAAGATCCACAGCAACACTCATGAAATAGACTCTAACTGTATTTTGTTTAAAAGTTGGGGCAGGGCATTTTAAATGGAGGATCCTTGTCTCTGCCACTTGCTCAGTTTTGCTCCAGCAGAATCCATATTTGATCTTTCAGGAACACTGTAATGCTTATTTTTCCTCCCTGGGTTTTCGTGAGAGAGAATGAGGGCATGGAGGAGGAAGGGGTTGATCTTCAGTGTTGGTGGTCTAGGAGTTTTTATAGGCTGACATGGCTGTCAATTTGGATAGTTTTGTGGATGTATTTTTATAATGAATGTATGCCTAGAACTTAGAAGCCTTTTACCCTCTATTTATCTTGATTTATACCACACCCATACTAAGTCACTTAGGTGTATTTGAAAATTTTACCTCTAGCCTCATTTCTGGGGTACACTTGTTCTTGATTAAAGGACCTTGTTCTGTCAGGGTAACACCTTAGTCCCCTCTTCCCCTGATCGTATACAACCTACCATTTTCACTGGTACAGACGTGGCAGTGATTAGTTATATGGTTGATTACATTACAGATTCACGAAGGATCATGTGATCCATAGTACTATGATAAATCATCTTTTGAAACGGAAGACCTACCTTAACCCCCTTCATCCTTGACTCTAATTGTCAAGGCTGGGAACAATCATCAACAGCTGAAAGGCAAGACAACTGGGTTATGGGAAGCATGGGGAATAGTAGGGACAGAGTTCCATCCTGAGCAAGGGGGCTAAAGAATGCTGTAAGTATCAAGGAAATCCAGAGTGGCAAGGAACCTGGAGTGAGGGGCACAGGAGAAATAGCTGGGAGCTACAGGGCAGGGAAAACAGAAAGAGGCTTACTGGGGGAGGAGGGCGAAGGGGAAGCAAGTGGGGAATAAGCTAGCACACAGGTAAGAAGCTGCAGTTGCATGACCAGTGGTGCGCAATGGAGTGTAAATTCCAATAACACATACAGACTGTGCAGCTTATTTTAAATCTTCCTTAGCTTTTGATATTTTTATATGAAATGCACTGACCCACATTAAACTATTATTAAAAAAATCAATTCTGTCCTGAAATCAGTGCACTAATTCTCTAGAAATGCCCTGTGCATAAACAGTGAAACTAGATTATCCAGCACAGCTGCAAATCTAGTTAAATGTCATGCTGTGACTTGCTCTCTTCTGAAGATCTCATTTCTAGGGGGACCGGTTCATTTTTAGTCTTCCCACTGGTGCAGCTTTCAGGGGGGAAGAGATCAAGCTATTAGCAATCTTCTCCTGCAGACAGTGCTAATGGAAGGTCTATTGATAGCTTAGCCACTGTGTTTCAGTAATGAAACCTATGTTCTCAGTCAGGCAGACACCACTATTTTAAAAAGTGAAATTAATACATCTCCTTTTTCTATTCAGAGGCTTTTCTTCTATTATTTGAGGTTTTAAACTTCAAATATTAAGGCATATGAATAGGGCCCTACCAAATTCACAGTCATGAAAAACGCATCATGGAACATGAAATCTGGTGTCCCTTCGTGAAATCTTGTGTGCTTTTACCCTATACTATACTGATTTTATGGGGGTGACCAGAGTTCCTCAAATTGGGGAGTTGCATATTTAAATAGCTGAAATCATTAAATTTTCAATTTTTAAAATCCTATGGCCATGAAATTGACCAAAATGGATGTTGAGTTTGGTAGGGACCCACCTATGAATATCTTCTGACTTGCTTTATTATTACCTTTTGAAAACTCAAACTAGGACAAAGTTTCAGTCTAGTGCTGGAGTTCCAAAGTACGGCACGCACTGAAGAACGTGAAATGTGGCTTACCAGTTCACTGTTATATGCTCACTAAACTTGTTTTTTAATCTTAAGTGAAAAATCTGCTGTTCTTCCAGATCTACAGTAAAAGGCATGCTTAAAAACCTCAACATTGCACTGCTCATCATTGAACTGTGAGCCAGTGACATTACTACTAGCCAAAATATTATAAAATGTAAGAAAGACATTTGGGGGGGGGGGAATTTTCATTAAAAATTGTTCCCATTTTCCAGCCAGCTCTAATTCCACATGTGCTAAATCTGTACAGTAATATCAGGGTTTTAGATTCAAATCAAAACCCCATTCTCATAGGAAGGACAAGATTTGCTTTCTGATCTTCCATGAAAATTGCCAGTCTCCCACACTCATTTCCTCCATTTCCATTCTCAAGCCCCAGTTCTGTTCTCCAGTTCACAAGCTCTCTCACTGGATCTTTCCTCTTCCCGCCTGAGAGTATTTTCCCCACATCCTCCTCTCTGCCTCTCCTCCAGGCTCTCCTCTGCCTGCTTCCCAGTCTTCAGCCTTGTATAAGCCCTTCCCACTCTAAAGTGCATTCTATCCTCTGCTTTCTGCTTAGCTTCTGTTGAGTGATTCTTCTAGCCCAAGTGCATTGCATCCATGATAAACACAGGCTGCAGTGACAACAGAGAGACACTCAGCAGTCTCCCTCCCTGCAGCTCCCAGAGGTCTCTCTCCCCCTCTGGCACTCTAATACATGCTTTGTCTTGACATGACATTTCCCACAACACTTAAATGTCACCTGCCCCCAATTCTTTGGTTTGTTGTGCTGTGCATTGCTTGGCTGTCACTCCTGACCCAAGAGGTTAGTTCTCAATACATCTCGTTTGTTAAGCACTTTGGGATGGAAGAAGTCATTATTATTAGTGTTCAGAGATGAGATTGCTTCATATGAGGCATGTGTGTGTGTCCTCAGACCCAATCACATCATAAGGACTGAATGGAAAGAGGAAGTACTTGAGAGCAAAATGAAAGGGAAGCCTGGACAACACAATGGAATGTTGTGAGAATGAGTTAATGTTTGTGAGTCCCTCAGTATAGAGACTGGTTATATACAGAACATAGCATATCTAAGTTTTTTCCTAGAGCTAGTTGCTAGATCCTTAGCTGCAGGTTACAGACACTAGGAGGAAAGGTTTCAGAGTAGCAGCCGTGTTAGTCTGTATTCGCAAAAAGAAAAGGAGTACTTGTGGCACCTTAGAGACTAACAAATTTATTAGAGCATAAGCTTTCGTGAGCTACAGCTCACTTCATCGGATGCATTTGGTGGAAAAAACAGAGGAGAGATTTATATACACACACACAGAGAACATGAAACAATGGGTTTATCATACACACTGTAAGGAGAGTGATCACTTAAGATAAGCCATCACCCACAGCAGGGGGGGGAAAGGAGGAAAACCTTCCATGGTGACAAGCAGGTAGGCTAATTCCAGCAGTTAACAAGAATATCAGAGGAACAGTGGGGGGTGGGGTGGGGGGGAGAAATACCATGGGGAAATAGTTTTACTTTGTGTAATGACTCATCCATTCCCAGTCTCTATTCAAGCCTAAGTTAATTGTATCCAGTTTGCAAATTAATTCCAATTCAGCAGTCTCTCGTTGGAGTCTGTTTTTGAAGCTTTTTTGTTGAAGTATAGCCACTCTTAGGTCTGTGATCGAGTGACCAGAGAGATTGAAGTGTTCTCCAACTGGTTTTTGAATGTTATAATTCTTGACGTCTGATTTGTGTCCATTCATTCTTTTACGTAGAGACTGTCCAGTTTGGCCAATGTACATGGCAGAGGGGCATTGCTGGCACATGATGGCATATATCACATTGGTAGATGCGCAGGTGAACGAGCCTCTGATAGTGTGGCTGATGTGATTAGGCCCTATGATGGTATCCCCTGAATAGATATGTGGACAGAGTTGGCAATGGGCTTTGTTGCAAGGATAGGTTCCTGGGTTAGTGGTTCTGTTGTGTGGTGTGTGGTTGCTGGTGAGTATTTGCTTCAGATTGGGGGGCTGTCTGTAAGCAAGGACTGGTCTATCTCCCAAGATCTGAGAGAGCGATGGCTCATCCTTCAGGATAGGTTGTAGATCCTTGATGATGCGTTGGAGAGGTTTTAGTTGGGGGCTGAAGGTGATGGCTAGTGGCGTTCTGTTGTTTTCTTTGTTGGGCCTGTCCTGTAGTAGGTGACTTCTGGGTACTCTTCTGGCTCTGTCAATCTGTTTCTTCACTTCAGCAGGTGGGTATTGTAGTTGTAGGAATGCATGATAGAGATCTTGTAGGTGTTTGTCTCTGTCTGAGGGGTTGGAGCAAATGCGGTTATATCGTAGCGCTTGGCTGTAGACAATGGATCGAGTGGTACGATCTGGATGAAAGCTAGAGGCATGTAGGTAGGAATAGCGGTCAGTAGGTTTCCGATATAGGGTGGTGTTTATGTGACCATCGCTTATTAGCACCGTAGTGTCCAGGAAGTGGATCTCTTGTGTGGACTGGTCCAGGCTGAGGTTGATGGTGGGATGGAAATTGTTGAAATCATGGTGGAATTCCTCAAGAGCTTCTTTTCCATGGGTCCAGATGATGAAGATGTCATCAATGTAGCGCAAGTAGAGTAGGGGCATTAGGGGACGAGAGCTGAGGAAGCGTTGTTCTAAGTCAGCCATAAAAATGTTGGCATACTGTGGGGCCATGCGGGTACCCATCGCAGTGCCGCTGATTTGAAGGTATACATTGTCACCAAATGTGAAATAGTTATGGGTCAGGACAAAGTCACAAAGTTCTGCCACCAGGTTAGCCGTGACAGTATCGGGGATACTGTTCCTGACGGCTTGTAGTCCATCTTTGTGTGGAATGTTGGTGTAGAGGGCTTCTACATCCATAGTGGCTAGGATGGTGTTTTTAGGAAGATCACCAATGGACTGTAGTTTCCTCAGGAAATCGGTGGTGTCTCGAAGATAGCTGGGAGTGCTGGTAACGAAGGGCCTGAGGAGGGAGTCTACATAGCCAGAATTCCACCATGATTTCAACAATTTCCATCCCACCATCAACCTCAACCTGGACCAGTCCACACAAGAGATCCACTTCCTGGACACTACGGTGCTAATAAGCGATGGTCACATAAACACCACCCTATATCGGAAACCTACTGACCGCTATTCCTACCTACATGCCTCTAGCTTTCATCCAGATCATACCACTCGATCCATTGTCTACAGCCAAGCGCTACGATATAACCGCATTTGCTCCAACCCCTCAGACAGAGACAAACACCTACAAGATCTCTATCATGCATTCCTACAACTACAATACCCTGCTTAATTCACTGCTGAAGTGAAGAAACAGATTGACAGAGCCAGAAGAGTACCCAGAAGTCACCTACTACAGGACAGGCCCAACAAAGAAAACAACAGAACGCCACTAGCCATCACCTTCAGCCCCCAACTAAAACCTCTCCAACGCATCATCAAGGATCTACAACCTATCCTGAAGGACGAGCCATCACTCTCTCAGATCTTGGGAGATAGACCAGTCCTTGCTTACAGACAGCCCCCCAATCTGAAGCAAATACTCACCAGCAACCAAACACCACACAACAGAACCACTAACCCAGGAACCTATCCTTGCAACAAAGCCCGTTGCCAACTCTGTCCACATATCTATTCAGGGGATACCATCATAGGGCCTAATCACATCAGCCACACTATCAGAGGCTCGTTCACCTGCGCATCTACCAATGTGATATATGCCATCATGTGCCAGCAATGCCCCTCTGCCATGTACATTGGCCAAACTGGACAGTCTCTACATAAAAGAATGAATGGACACAAATCAGACGTCAAGAATTATAACATTCAAAAACCAGTTGGAGAACACTTCAATCTCTCTGGTCACTCGATCACAGACCTAAGAGTGGCTATACTTCAACAAAAAAGCTTCAAAAACAGACTCCAACGAGAGACTGCTGAATTGGAATTAATTTGCAAACTGGATACAATTAACTTAGGCTTGAATAGAGACTGGGAATGGATGAGTCATTACACAAAGTAAAACTATTTCCCCATGGTATTTCTCCCCCCCACCCCACCCCACCCCCCACTGTTCCTCTGATATTCTTGTTAACTGCTGGAATTAGCCTACCTGCTTGTCACCATGAAAGGTTTTCCTCCTTCCCCCCCCTGCTGTTGGTGATGGCTTATCTTAAGTGATCACTCTCCTTACAGTGTGTATGATAAACCCATTGTTTCATGTTCTCTGTGTGTGTGTATATAAATCTCTACTCTGTTTTTTCCACCAAATGCATCCGATGAAGTGAGCTGTAGCTCACGAAAGCTTATGCTCTAATAAATTTGTTAGTCTCTAAGGTGCCACAAGTACTCCTTTTCTTTTTGAGAATACAGACTAACACGGCTGCTACTCTGAAACCTCTGATATTCTTGTTAACTGCTGGAATTAGCCTACCTGCTTGTCACCATGGAAGGTTTTCCTCCTTTCCCCCCCCTGCTGTGGGTGATGACTTATCTTAAGTGATCACTCTCCTTACAGTGTGTATGATAAACCCATTGTTTCATGTTCTCTGTGTGTGTGTATATAAATCTCTCCTCTGTTTTTTCCACCAAATGCATCCGATGAAGTGAGCTGTAGCTCACGAAAGCTTATGCTCTAATAAATTTGTTAGTCTCTAAGGTTCACAAGTACTCCTTTTCTTTTAGGAGGAAAGGGAGGTCAAAGGTGGTTCTAAGTTACCTTTGAATGGCCCTAGGATTGGGGCAATTTACTCTGGTCCCCTGACTGGTTTAGATCAGTCTCAATCCAACTCTAAATTATGCCCAATGTCATTTGTTGTCAAGGGGCCATTCTAGTAGCTGGGAATTATGAGGTATAAGGAAACCCTGCTGTGTGTCTCTCTCCAGGAGATATCCTCTATGCCAGAGGCTAGGAAGAAGAAAAGGAGTACTTGTGGCACCTTAAAGACTAACAAATTTATTAGAGCATAAGCTTTCGTGAGCTACAGCTCACTTCATCGGATGCATTTGGTGGAAAAAACAGAGGAGAGATTTATATATACACACACAGAGAACATATATATAAATCTCTCCTCTGTTTTTTCCACCAAATGCATCCGATGAAGTGAGCTGTAGCTCACGAAAGCTTATGCTCTAATAAATTTGTTAGTCTTTAAGGTGCCACAAGTACTCCTTTTCTTTTTGCGAATACAGACTAACACGGCTGCTACTCTGAAACCAGAGGCTAGGAAGGAAATGGTGGTATAGAGTGTCTGCACTCTACACCACCCAGGGATTCCCCTTATCCAGGGGCATCAATAAACCAGGTCTCTGGCTGTTTGGTGCTGCAGGATTGGCCCATAATTGGGCCCATAATATTCAATATGTGAACACTGAGAACAGATAGAAGAGACAGACATCAGGTAAAGTGAGAGCAAAAACAGCATTACTGATATATTTTCTTCAGTCAGTTGTGAGTGGGACAGATTCTGTTCTCACAGTGCTGTAAATCAGCCGTAGTGATAATACAGGCACAAGAATACATTTTTATACTTGTTTTCACCTATTCTCTTAAAAATAAAATAGCATTTTTGGTGCTGTTCTACTACTAGTTTTGGATCTTACTCTGTCTGTTTTTAAATTTACATTCTGTTGCATTAGAAATGGGACCACACTGCTTTGAACTTTCCTTGAAGATTAAAATGTAGAGTTTAGTAGCTCTTGGTGGTATGCTTAATGGACTTGATATTAAACTGCATTCTCCCATACTTGTACCAAAATAAAATAATCTTTAAAAATGGAAGTAAAAAGAGATTTGCAGTAGAGGTCATGAGCTATGGAATATGGAAAATCTAAACATCCCTCAGTTTTGCAAAAGAAAAAACTATGGTCAGTCTAAAATATAAATATCTGCATTATTCTTAGCTTTAAAAAGTGGGGGGAGGGGGGCAAAAGGGGGGTAATGTCTGATTCTGAGCCAGGAACCAGCATCTGCAGTTGAGCTTTTAATAGTAACAATAACAGCACAGGTGGGAAGAATGCCGTGAAACTTTTCCTTTGTATTCTTCTTTGAAACATTAATTAATCTTAGATTATTACTTGCTGCTTTCTGTGGAACTACTGACACTGAAATTATTACTAGTAAATACAACTAAAACTGTTGTCAAATACATTCTTCATCTCCCAGTACTGGTACAAATGCTTACCATAAGCTTCTTGTGCTTTTGCCATAAATTACCATGAGTATTGTCAATAGTACCAATTCCTGGTTATTCTTCACTTCCCTATGCAGTCCATAAGATATATTCCAGTTTCCTCTATAGCTGTAGTCAGTAAAATAAATCCTGTATTACATTAGTGTATTTTTGACCCCTCATGTTCTATTGAAGACCCAATGAACTAATGCACACTGATAATAAATAGGTTTCAGAGTAGCAGCTGTGTTCGTCTGTATTCGCAAAAAAGAAAAGGAGTACTTGTGGCACCTCAGAGACTAATGAATTTATATAAGCATAAGCTTCGTGAGCTACAGCTCACTTCATCGGATGCATTCGGTGGAAAATACAGTGGGGAGATTTATATACACACAGAGAACATGAAACAATGGATTTTATCATACACACTGTAAGGAGAGTGATCACTTAAGATGAGCCATCACCAGGAGCGGGGGAGAAAGGAGGAAAACCTTTCATGGTGACAAGCAAGGTAGGCTATTTCCAGCAGTTAACAAGAACATCTGAGGAACAGTGGGGGGTGGGGTGGGGAGGGAGAAATAACATGGGAAAATAGTTTTACTTTATGTAATGACTCATCCACTCCCAGTCTCTATTCAAGCCTAAGTTAATTGTATCCAGTTTGCAAATTAATTCCAATTCAGCTGTCTCTCGTTGGAGTCTGTTTTTGAAATTTTTTTGTTGAAGGATAGCCACTCTCAGGTCTGTAATCGTGTGACCGGAGAGATTGAAGTGTTCTCCGACTGGTTTTTGAATGTTATAATTCTTGACGTCTGATTTGTGTCCATTTATTCTTTTATGTAGAGACTGTCCAGTTTGACCAATGTACATGGCAGAGGGGCATTGCTGGCACATAATGGCATATATCACATTGGTAGATGCGCAGGTGAACGAGCCTCTGATAGTGTGGCTGATGTGATTAGGCCCTATGATGGTGTCCCCTGAATAGATATGTGGACAGAGTTGGCAACAGGCTTTGTTGCAAGGATAGGTTCCTGGGTTAGTGGTTCTGTTGTGTGGTGTGTGGTTGCTGGTGAGTATTTGCTTCAGGTTGGGGGGCTGTCTATAAGCAAGGACTGGCCTGTCTCCCAAGATCTGTGAGAGTGATGGGTCATCCTTCAGGATAGGTTGTAGATCCCTGATGATGCGTTGGAGAGGTTTTAGTTGGGGGCTGAAGATGATGGATGATGGTGATGAATCCTCAGCTGGTGATTTATCTAAATTGGATACTGTAGAAGTGTCTTTAAGGCTATACTGAAGACATTAGTTTAAATACTGAGCATGAATTGGCCCAATGATAGCTCAGGTGCATGTGATTCTGTTATTATCATCATGTGTGCATGCGGGGATATTTCCTTGATTTAATTGACTCCAAATAAATCAAAGGATGCAGATTAATAACAGTGAGCCCCATTCTCCTGTAGTAGAAGAATTGTTTCAATTTCAGCCAATGGTGCTCTGAGGTACTATAGGTGAGGCATGGAATCTTACTACATGTCTTTAGGACCCAGGCCCTTCCTGGCTGCTGATGTCTTGTGGGGAATCTGTCAATGCCTCTTTAAGGGAGTGCAGACTGACATCTTCTCTTTACGAATCTTCAGTACAAGCTCTGTTTAAAAAAAATCACTTAATTTTGACAATCTGACCAACAATTGCCCTTTATTTCATTTGCATGTGCTATTATGGGTTGGTGGAGCAACTCTCAGAGAATCTGGTGGCCTCAGTTGTCATTGGACCTTTGGCAGTCTAGGTATCAACCAAGGGATGTATTGAAATCTATCTGCATTGGCACAGGTATTCCTCCTGGCAGCGGATGAAGATTATGTGCGCATGCTAATATTAGATATGTCAGCTGCTTTGATACCATTAAGCATGAGATTGTTGTTTGCAGAGGAATCAACACTATGGACTGGGATGAACCTCTAACTAAGCATTCTCAGAGAGCGGAGGTGAGCAATTGCTGCTCGTCCTCAAGAGAGCTCTTGTGGGATTTCACAAGGTTGCATCTTGTTATTTCTAATTCCCCATTTACATGGAGCCATTGCTGGCATTAGAGAGGAGATGGAGCTTCCAGTACCTTCAGTATGTTGGTTACCAAAGCTGGTTGAGCAATCCAAACAGTTAGAATTTTTGATTGTCTTTCATCAAAATTTCAAATTTAACAGGAAAAATGCCATTTTGGTGAAAACTTTCATGAAAATTCCATCCTGTTTGATCAACTCCACTCAGTTCTAGGTCACTGGATACAGCCCAAGCTGTCAGTTGCCTACCCTTGTGTTTTGATGTGACTGGGCTATGGGGGAGAGTGAGCTGGCTGGCTAGCTCTCATTCGTGACTCAGCCCACCGAGACGTTGTTTGAAGGAAACAATGAGAAGAGATGGCAGACCTGATATTGCCCCACTGAGCTTGCCTGCCAGCTGTGGGGCAAATGCACAATCTAGGACTCTGTACTCCAAGCTGCTGTCCAGAGCAGGTAGCAGCTACAGCTGGATCTACCTTTTTATCTAGTTATGGGCAGAAGGTTTCACACACTTCTTTCAGGTGCAGACCTAGCAATGATCAGTCTTTGCATATCAACCTCTAATCTGGCTAAAAAATGCTCCTAATGATGTTCATATCTTAGACAATAGGGTTGTCTAAACTATTTTGAAATCTCAGATACAAACATGTGACTGAGAGCTAGATCCCTAATTTTTATGGATTGTCCCACCTGCCTGCAAGACTTTAATACAAAGATACAGTATGTAGTGCATATGAGTGGTTGCCATTAAAAAGTTGTCTTTGACCAACAGTTGCCACGTAGTGGTCTGGAAAGATGATTTATCTTTAAAACCAGCCTTCAAAACTCTTGAGATAGAGAATATTCAATTTAATGATGAGCATCTGTGTGGGATTTGAACAGTCTTCTCTAACATTGTAGTGATGAGACTGTGGGCAGGAGCAAGACTTTGGAGAAGTCTGAAACCCAAGGGAGTCAGTTTGATTTGCATTCAGAAAGCTAGAAAATTAAAGGATATTTGGCCAGATTCTCTGCTGAGTTTATAGCCCCTTTGCCCCACCCACATGCCATAAAGGGGCTGTAATCTGGGTCCAGGTGCCCTATTCTTCTGATGCACTGAGACTCTCTGCTGCTTCCAAGTGTGCTGCTGACTCCCCCTCAATCCCTCATCCATGGTACAGGGGGCATAATAGAGAAAGAAGGGGAAATGCCTGTGGAAGACTGTGGTAGAGCTTTGCTCCGTTATGTTTATCCTTCTCTGGCATAGAGTCCATTAAGGCCATGTCTGTGGCAAAACGTAGAGCTGCTAATCAGGAGCTCTAAGAAATGTTGGTGCCAGACTCTCAGAATCAGGGATCTGTGACTGGATCCCTGATACACCTTCCCCTCTGCTCCCACACTGCATCTTCCTCAGTGAGCTGAGCACTGGCGCAGAAGAGAATATTGTCCAAGCACCAGTTACCCAAGGTGATAGGTGCTTTCTATTACAGATTAGAGAGAGCTGAATAAACTCATATCCCAGAACAAGAAAGTATTCTTGTGATTCTGACATTAGCACTCTACTTTTGAAGAAGAAATAGGAAAAAAATAGTTTCTTACTTACGTTTCACAAATGCTTTGTGTTCAACTTTAAGTCATGGTGAGCAGTAGCGTATTCTGGGGTAACAGTGTTTTGATGGAGTAAAAGTAATGAATGTCAGACATGACATAACAAATGAACACCTCACTCTATCACACTGATGGAATTTCAAAGCCTTGGTTCCCAGTTCTTGCACTATACAAAATATTATATATTGTTTTTGTTTCTGTGAATTAAACACTAATGGAAAAGGTGCTGAGCAACTAAATACAAGGGGTCTGCAAACTGATTTTCTGCAACTAATAAAAAAATCTATTTTGAGGTTTCAGAGTAGCAGCCATGTTAATCTGTATTCGCAAAAAGAAAAGGAGTACTTGTGGCACTAACAAATTTATTTGAGCATAAGCTTTCGTGAGCTACAGCTCACTTCATCGGATGCATTTGGTGGAAAATACAGTGGGGATGAAGTGAGCTGTAGCTCACGAAAGCTTATGCTCAAATAAATTTGTTAGTCTCTAAGGTGCCACAAGTACTCCTTTTCTCTTTTAGAAAGCTGCGGTAGTTTATGTGACTGCTTTCTTTGCCTGACTAATATATCAAGCATGGTACTTTTTTTGTAGTGTGAAAAACTTTCTCCATTACCATAGTAATCTCTTGCATATTGGCAGAAGCTGATGTCATTCAAGGTATTATTCATTCTTAGTGAATTGGTATTCAGAGTGCTAATAAGTCTCAGGAAGATAAAAAGGACTAAGTATACATTCTGGTTAAACATGACTTAACCCTTTCACTTCACTAAGTCCCTGGTTGTGTATTTTTGTTTGTTTGTTTCTGTAGTTTTGCTAAGGAAAAGGTTAAATTGTCATGTTTACTTAGCACGATTTTATTGTAAAGAACATGCTAAAAGGCAAGATTCCCCCATCTGTCACTTCTTATTTTTCACACTAACTTTTCATTATACTTAAACTTGCTTTTTTAAAGAAAAATTGTTTTTTAAATACATTTCTTATATGTATTTGCCCAGCTGAAGTGCATCCTTTCTGTAATAATGGTAGGTAAAACTTATAGTGCATGTCCCTATTTGTCTTCAGAGAACTTTTATAACTACCGTTAAATGAATCTAAAACTTGAGTAATTTTTTCCATTGACTATTTTCTATAAATGTGTCAGGTACCTGACTATCTATTATTAAACACTTACAGTGTGTTTGACAAACAACAGGGCAACCTGACTGTACCACTGAAATGAATGCAGGGCTTCTCTTTGACTTCAATAGGAGCACGAACAAGTCCATGGAAGGAGACAATCCTTGCCTCAAGGTGCTTATAATTTAGATTCCTTTCTATATGTTTACAATTCCTTCGTGTTAAGAACAGCATGTGTCACAGATAGTACTGGAAGAAGCAAGAAAAGCTTACCTTAAACCTTCTCTTTCTCAGATCAGTTTAATGATTTCTTTATGGAATCTCTCAAATTATTTTGATAATATTAAACTTCAATCAGATTTAAAAGAGGCAGTTTTTTTGTACATTAGACAATACTCTAACATAATCAAAGCCTCATAGTATGGTGATTTAATGGACCCAGTTTTGAAACATTGGTATTCTAATTCATCCCCAGTGAAAATCTGATATATGTATTTAAATACAAATTGAAGGGTCTAAGAGTGTTAGATACCCTATTCCTATTAAAAGGTGTAAGTGCAACTCCTTTTGGCCCCTTAGAACAGAACATCCCAGCACTAAAGATCCAGGCTTTTATGCATCTAGCTCAACACTTGGTACCTAAAAACAAGTATTCAAGTATTTACATGCACAATTATGCATTGAGATTTCTACATTTAGGTACCCAAATTCACCTCCATGAAGTAGCCTGGGTAATATGAGAGAACCATTGCTTTTATTATCATTAAGGTCTAAGTCTGGTGCCATTTTTGCAGGTGAACTAGGATAAAATGCAATGGAAGTGCTGCCCTGGAGGCTGAAGAGCACTGAGCCCATACAGGGCCTCCACAACAATGTGCTGGCAGTGGAGAAGACTTCTGCAATGCTTTCCAAAATGCAGTGTGCAATAGGAGAAGTGAGCATTTTGATGTTCTAGCTAAAGGCTTCGTGCAAAGCATACAACTGCAATGTGAGAGGAAAGCAGATGGCCTTGTTCTCCCTATATTTGACAGGACTAAGCTGCAGCTCATTGTCACAGGTGACATAGCCCTATGAGTAGGTAATTTCCATTGAAACTAACTTTTAACATAAAACTGGATGTTTTGAGTAAACTAAACTTTTTTTTTTAGTGAAGTATCTCCTTTCCATGGAAAGCTGACTTTTTTCTTGAAAAACCCAACACCAAAACAACTGAAAATTTAGCGTGTGAAATGCTGTTGCAGTATCTCATGGGAGTTGTAGATTGGTTGTGTTATGCCCACATCCTTCTCCTAGACCCCCATCTTTCTCCTGTGGGATGGGGTCTCCAGCCACACTACATCTCCCATAGGGCACTACTGGCATGTGACTCCCATGATGCTCTGTAGTAGCTCATCAAGAGGGGAGACCATGGTGTGGGAGATGTAGTCTGGCCAAGGAGTCCATGGAGGAAGAATGGGGGCATGAGGCAGTTTAATGACAATACCCCTGAAGCACTGGGGCAGCATTTCCACATCAAAGTTTTCAGTTTAAAACCCTAAGTTTAAGGTGGGTGGGGTGGTTTGCATGTGTGTGTTTCCCTTAAAAGTCTCTAAAATGTCCATTTTTCTGTATTTGAGGAGAAAAACCTTTTCTGATTAGATCTATCTGTGATAAAATGTTGAGGCTGGCAATTATTTTCTTCAAATGCCACATGGTCCAATATGTTTATCAGAACAAGGCCCTTTTTACTCATTCTTTGCTCAGTTTTACTGGATTTGGCCCTAAAATCTTGGAAAGACACTTTGAAAAGCAGCTAAGATAGGAGTGCATTCAACCCTATTGTAAAAGAGAGAGGTGCTCCTACATCCCTTAACTGGTTTTGAAAATATCCCTCATAATTCTTAGAAAACTGACCACATATTAGATTTTCAGGTCTAGCCAACTGCAATATCTTAATAAGGGCAGAAAATATTATATACATCTGCAGGGAGGAGTGGTTGGATTAGAACTCCTAATGAAACCATTCTCAACAGGTCCTGCTTCTCCCCTGCTGGCATGCTGCACCTTCTCCTGGCCTGCTCTCCCACTCTGCTCCACATTTGCTTGCTCCCAGGTCCCACCCTGTCTCTCTTGCAGAAAGCTGCAAGGGATGGATTATTAAGAGCAGCAGCTAAAGAATAGGAACCTCCTGGCATAGAATTGAGATCAGTGGGAAAGTTCACTGGTGCTACTGTTCAAGGCTCTTTGTGGACTCAGGTGGACATCTACTGCCCTGTATAAAGCTGAGCACAATTGGGCCCCATTCTTGTTTGGTTCCTGGGCACTCCCATGATAAACATAACTAACAACACCTCTGCATCATTACACTCCATGGCATCAAGTTTTTCTTTGGAACCATAGCAGCCAGAGAGCTTTTAATGATACAGAAATTCTGGAGAACAAGAAGGTGAGCTTGGAAGAAGTGCTGGAGTGCCGGCTTAACTGGAGCCCGGGATTTGCTACCTGCTGGTAAACAGGACCCTTTTTTCACATTCACAGCAAGACGGCATGAAGAATAACATGGAGAAGAATATAAGTGACCGGAAAAGATTTTACAGGATTCCCCTACCTTAAAATAATAAGGATGTAGACTAGTTTGTAAAAGCTAAAAACACTGGTCATGGTGTCTTCATAATTTTTCTACTCGTATTTTACTTACTATTTACAGTAGTCCCTTGTAAATATTTAAATTAAAATAATTTCCTCATCTGTCTTGTGAATTATCCATCAGTCAAGGACACTGCTTTGTTGGTTCAGGCTTCCTCATACTGCTACAGCATCGGTTGATGTTTTTTATTATTTTTATAATGTGTACAATTGGATTTTGCACATGGATAAAAGAAAAAAGTAAACCAATGTATGGACCTTTTAATCGTGACAATGTCCCTTTAATTCTACGACCACCACGTTCTCACAGGGATTGTTTTGTTGGCTGCAGTGCCAGTGAGCCGATTCAGCTAATGGAAAGGTCATGTTTTATTATACCTAACGGCTTGGATAAATTGACTGAGGAATTTGTCAGCTCTGTGTATTGTTAAACTCCCTTGTACATAAAGGTTAATTTA
Organism: Dermochelys coriacea; assembly: GCF_009764565.3. Classification (NCBI taxonomy): domain Eukaryota; kingdom Metazoa; phylum Chordata; order Testudines; family Dermochelyidae; genus Dermochelys; species Dermochelys coriacea. The sequence continues at coordinate 106,814,948 of NC_050068.2, forward strand.
ACCTAGAGTATGTGTGATTTTTTTCACTACAATAACAGTACATTGCCCTTTTTGCAGGGGGGGTGGTTAATTGAAAGCACTTGCTTTCACATATGCCTCATAATAGATTAAAATATCAGCATTGCTAATGCTAAATGTAAAATATATTTAATTCCTGAAGAGAGAGTTTGTCATAATGTGCACAGTACATATGCGCCTATATCGTGTTTTCTGAATTCTAGAGCTGATCAGAAAATAGTTTTCTTTTCTATGGAAAACTTCAGTGAAAATGAAGGGCTCTTTCCCCCCCCCCCCCCGGTGCAAAATTAAGACAAATTTTGACTTTTAACTGAAAGAAAAAGGTTAACTAAAACCCAAATTTTTCATGAAACAGATCCAGTAAAAAAATGACCTGTTGAAATTAATTAAATCATGCTATTGGAAGTTTATTATGGCCCTTATCCTGCAACTGACTCTGTGGAGGACCCTGACTTAGTGTAAGTGGAGCTAATGATTTTAATGAAATGCCCTCCCAGAATCTGTTGCAAGATGGGGGTTTATCTTTGTAAAGCAATATTATGCAATCCTTTTAAATCCATTAAATGTTCTAGTTTAGTGTTACAATTACTAATAAGTATTATTGTAATAGTAATATGTAGTAGTTATATGCAAAACGTAGAGACTAGAGGTCATAACCAAGATCAGTGCCCCAGTATACAAGGCACTGTGCAAACATATCCTAAGAGACAGTGCTTATAATGAAAATGCTTATAGATAGTAAGACAAAGGGTGGGAGGAAAGTATCAATTCAGTTTTAGATGGGAAACTGATGCACAATGAGACCAAATAATATGACTAAGATCATGCAGGAAGTCCCTGGCACAGCCAAAATAGAATGCAGATCTCCTGACCCACAGGCCACTGCTGTAGCTACAAAACTATCCTTCGGCTCTTACATATTTTTCTTTTTAATTAATTTCGTTCACTTAGGTTGTGATTTTTTTAATGACAATTGCCCAGAGGTTCTCAGACACTGTACACAACCAGTTTTCTTATAAGCTTTAAGAATCATAGAAACATAGGACAAGAAGGGACCTTGATAGGTCATCTAGTCCAGGCGCCTGCACTGAGGCATGGGTAAGTATTGTCTCTAGATGATCCCTGACAGGTGTTTATATAACATGTTCTTAAAAACCTCCACTGACGGCGATTCCACAACCTCCCTAGGTAATTTGTTCCAGTGCTTAACTATCCTGATAGTTAGAAAGTTTTGCCTAATGTCTAACCTAAATCTCCCTTGCTTCAATTTAAGCCCATTGCTTCTTGTCCTGTCTTCAGTGGTTAAGGAAAACAATTTATCACTCTCCTCTTTATAACAACCTTTTACATATTTGAAGACTGTTATTATGTCCCCCCTCAGTCTTCTCTTCTCCAGACTAAACAAACCCAATTTTTTCAATCTTTCCTCATAGGTCATATTTTCTTGTCATTATTGAACTTCATCCTGTTTATTTCAGACCATTTCTCCAGTTTGTCAAGATCATTTTGAATTCTAATCCTGTGCTCCAAAGCAATTGCAATCCCTCCCAGTTTGGTATCATCCACAGACTGTGTAAGTATATACTCTATGCCAGTGGTTTTCAAAGCCGGTCCACCGCTTGTTCAGGGAAAGCCCCTGTCGGCCGGACCGGTTTGTTTACCTGCCCCATCCACAGGTTCGGCCGATCGCGGCTCCCACTGGCCGCGGTTCCCGCTTCAGACCAATGGGGGCTGCAGGAAGAGCGGCCAGCACGTTCCTGGGCCCGCGCTGCTTCCCACAGCCCCCATTGGCCTGCAGAGGCGAACTGCAGCCAGTGGGAGCCACGATCAGCCAAACCTGCAGACGCAGCAGGTAAACAAACCGGTCCAGCCCGCCAGGGGCTTTCCCTGAACAAGCAGCAGACCGGCTTTGAGAACACTGCTCTATGCCACTATTCAAATCACTTATGAAGATACTGAAGAGAACCCAGACCTAGGACAAATTACACCAGGATTCCACTCTATATGCCCTTCCAGCTTGACTGTGAATCACTAATAACTACTCTGTGTACACTTTTCCAACCAGTTGTCCATCCAAGTTATATTAGGTTTGTCTAAGCTATATTTCCCTTATTTGTTTATGAGAAACTGTTGTGTAAGACAGCATCAAAAGCCTTATTAGAATCAAGCCATTATCACATCTACTGCTTTCCCCCTATCCACAAGGCTTTCTACCCTGTCAAAGAAGGATATTAGGTTGGTTTGACATGATTTGTTCTTGACAAATCCATGTTGACTGTTACTTATCACCTTATTATCTTTTAGGTACTTACAAATTAATTATTTGCTCCCTTATCATTCTGGGTACAGAAGTTAAACTGTCTGGTCTGTAATTCCGCAGGTTATCCTTATTCTACTTTTGTATAGATAGGTACTATATTTGCCCTTTTCCAGTCCTCTGGGATCTCTTCCATCCTCCACCAGTTCTAAGAGATAATTGATAATGGCTCAGAGATCTCTTCAGCCAGTTCCTTGCGTATTCTAGGAGGTATTTCATCAGGCCCTGCTGACTTGAAGACATCTAACTTCTTCAAGTAATTCAAAACTTGCTCTTTTCCTATTTTAGCTTCACATCCTACCCCGTTTACACTGATGTTCATTATCATCTGACAGTCACCTGTTTGGTGAAAACTGAAACAAAGAACGCATTTGACACTTCAGCCTTTGATGCTTTTTCTGTTATTGTCTTTCCCTCCTCATTGAGTAAAGGGTCTGCCCTGTCCTCAGTCTTCCTTTTGCTTCTAGTGTACTTTGTAAAATGTTTTCTTGTTATCTTTTATGTCCGTAGCTAGTTTCATCTTGTTTTGTGCCTTGGCTTTTCTAATGTTATCCCTATGTGCTTGTTATATATGTGTGTGTGTATAATTATTCATCCTTTTTAATTTTACCTAGTTTCTACTTATTGTATGATTTCAGGTTGTTCAAGATCTCTTGGTTAACCAGGGTGGTCTCTTACCATGCTTCCTATCTTTCCTATGCATTGGGATAGTTTGCTTTTGTGCCTTTAATAAAGTCTCTTTGTGCCCTTAATAATGTCTCTTTTAAAAAAAGAAACTGCCAACTTCCCGAACTTTTTTCCCTTAAACTTTCTCCCCAGGGGCTCTTACCTAACAATTATCTGAATTTGGTGAAGTCTGCCTTCTTGAAGTCCATTGCCTTTATTCTGCTGCTTCCCTGTGACTGTTCCTTAGAATCACAAACTCTACCATTTCATGATCACTTTCACCCAAATTCTTCCACCTTTAAATTCTCAACTAGTTCCTCCCTGTTTGTCAGAATCAAATCTATAATAGCTTCTTTCTTAGTCTTTTTCTCCACCTTCTGTCTCCAGTGCTGTGACAGAATATATCCATGTGTCCACTTAGTAATAGTCTTCGTACAAAGTATGTCTGTTGAGATATCATTTGAAAACTCATAATTTGCTGATCATTATTGTCCTGGTAAAATGTCTGGCAACATTTTCCTTACTCAGAGACTTTCAGCAGTTTCTGCCTCACATTCTGTCTCAACCTCAGTGCAAGTGTATACATCTTTGATTTACAAAGCAACATCTCCTCCTTTTTTTCCTTGCCTATTCTTCCTGCAACAAACTGTTCCATTCTATACCAATATTCCAGTCGTGTGAACTATCTCACCAAGTCTCTGTCATGCCAACTATATTGTAATTGATTATTCACTGATATTTCTAGTATTTCAAGTATTACCCATACTTCTTGAATCAGTATACAAATATCTCAGATATTCATTAGATTTTCCTTCTATATTCCCTGTTCTTTTGTCCCAGCTGTGTCCCATGTTCCCCCCAGATTCTGACCTTTCATGCAGGTATTCATGTTTTTGACTTATGTGTGGGCTTTTGTCTCCTGTCCCGTCACACCTAGTTTAAAGCCTGCCTCACTAAATTAGCCAGTCTGCATCTGAAGATATTCTTCCTTTTCCTTGATAAGTGGAGCCAGTTCTGCTCAGCAGTCCTTGGAACAGCATGCCATAATCAAGGAAACCAAAGCCCTTCTGCTGACACCATCCATGCAGCCATGCATTCTTCTCCAGGATGTGTGTCTGTCTTTGCTTTGACCCCTACCCTTGACTGGAATACCATCTGTGCCTCTACCCCATTCAGCCCTGTAGTTATGTCCCTGAGCCTACCAAAAATACCTTGCAGTATCAGTAGTCCCCACCTGGATGAGCAGTATGGGGTAGGCAGAGGGCTGGATGATCCTCAGCAATCCTTCCATAATGTCTTGGATACAGGCTGCTGCCAGACAGACCACCTCCTGTGATATCATGTCAGGCTGGCAGCTGAATGCCCCTGTCTCTCTTAGAAGGGAGTCACTAACCCCCCCTCCACCCTTTGTTTCCTTTTGGGAGTGGTGGCTGTCATCCTCCCAAGCTTGGGGGTACATGGATTCTCTTCCTCCACCTTTTGGGGGAGATTCTGCAATGCCAGGGCAGCAAATTGTTTTTTTCTGTCTATGGAAAGTGGTTGGGAGTAGTGGTGGAGCATTGCCTGCTGCCAGAAGTAACCAGCAGCCAGGTTCCTCCTTGTGAAGGATCAGTTTCCTTTTTCCCTGGTGTTGCTACTGACATTCTCCCCAGTAGGATTGCTTCCTTAAACTTGAAGATCTCCATATGCATATTTTGAATGAATTATTCATGTGCATAGATGCTCTTAAGCCTGGCCACCTACTGTAGCTCTCTCACCTGCTTCCTGAGAAATTCTACAAGTAGGCACCTCTCACACTGGATTGTTTCCCCTGACTGGCTTTCTGTAATGAGGAAATTCAGGCCACAGTCTCTGCAATTCCACACGAGGACTTGGGTAGAGGCATCCATAGTTAGGTTCTTTGTCTGAACGCAGGTGGAGAAGCCCTGAGCAGTAGTGGCATTGCTGATGTGGCTTTTCCAAACCATGCAGATTTTATTCTTTTGCCCCCCCCCCCCCAAAACACCCTCTCAAGCTCCCCTTGGTTGCTTAATGTTTGGCTTTTAAGCCTTCGCTCCAAGATCAGCCCTGCTCCCTCATTAACACATAGGGGAAGGATGATCACAAGGATGATCAAGGGTGATCAAAGGACAAAAAGCTAGAACCTTGCTAGTGTGCACTCAGCTAGTAGGTTTCTGGCCTCCACTCCCCCACAGTCCCCAAACACACAATTCCCAGCAGGTCACAGGGTAAACTTTGAGCTAGCCCAAAGCAAAACCAAACACAAAAACAAGCTTGTCCATTCACCAGAAGAATTCATGCTCGCTCCTTCTTCAGCCAGGTAATCACCCTCTCAGACTCCCATTTTGAGTACTAAGGCATATTGGGCCAGATCCTCAGTTGGTATAAATCAGTGAATTGAATACAATGGATCTGTGTTGATTTATACCAGCTAAGCATCTGACTAACTACCTTTACCATATAGAAATATTGCTTTGTTGAGTAGAGGGTGGTGAGAGAGCAAACCTCTGAATATAGTAGAATGATTTAAATATTGACATCTACTCTTAAATTTGCCTATGCTCAGTATTAAAATGTCTATTCCCAATATTAAAATGAATTCACTAACTATATCTGAGCCTGTTTTAGCTCGGAGGCATCACTTTTGTCTCTAGATACCATACTTCCCTGAACTAATCATTTATAGAGTGGGATTAATTTTAATTAGGGAGACTGAAAACATATTTGGGAAATGCACAGAGGACAGTCTTTAGCTGATAGATTTGAAGCAAGAAGGTAATCATAGCAGGATGATGTCTAATTTGAAAAACAAATCTGATCATTGTAATTTGAATTGACAGTAGGAAAGATACTGTGAATATCATCCATATTTGAATGAAAACTAACTTTTTCTCCTTGACTTTCATAATGTTTTATTAAGTAACCTTGGTTAGAAACTCATGTCACTGGTTCACTGGCGCCAGCTAGGGCAGGCTGCTGCTATGTGATGTATATGTAAATAAAGATATTGTATTTTTTCTCTCTCTGAAAGGGCAGTAGCCCTCTGTGTCCTTCTTTCTCATTGCTTGAACTTCTTGCAGTGTTGCATGATCTCTCCTTTGAAAATAATGGAGTTTCCTTGTATTGCATCTTTCAGATGAATATTATACAGCAAACAGAGGTGATCCTGTGATGTGTATATTCTGAGTCCCCTCACCCTTTTTCCTTTACCTTGACCCCCACACTTCATGTGTTTACAGTACGTACCCTACTTGCCCTAATCATCATATAAGGAAAATGTTTCTTTACCTGTCAATTTATCTTCATCAAGACAGCCTGTCTACTGCTCAAGTTGTGTCTAGGTGGGCAAACTGGCTTGGAAACAAGGTTTGAGAATCAGAGGTGCCAGATCATGCACTTTTCCTTTCCTGAAATACTGTTCACCTAGTTCTGCCTTTCTTTATTTCCTTGCCAGCCCCAGCTCTCTCCTTCTCTCCTTAGGACTGTTTCTATACTCTGTGGCCACCCACCCTCCCTGGCAATTAACTCCCTTCCATCCAATCCACCTGAAACTGCCCACCCCCCCAGCCTCCAAATGTCACCCCAGCCTCCAAGCACTGCTTCCCACCTGACCCTATCCTCCAAGTTGTCAAACTGTATTGTTTTCCTTTTCACAGATGATTGCTGCCTTAGGAGGTGATCCATACACACAGTACAAAACACTTTGGGAACCCCTGATAGAATAGGTCTCCATCATCTCTAATTTCTAGGATTCTATGATAAAGGGGCTCCACAGGGAGTGAGATAAGCCCCAAGCAACAGACAGCAGTCGTCACTCCATTGCGAGTAATCCCCCCAGGGCACCAGGGAAGAGCAACAACTCCTGTTTCTCAAACACACAAGCTGGGATGTTATAACCAAAGAAACTGTGATATTTAAGAGTAACATACAAGCTGAATAGACCTTGGAGCAGTCTGGTGTTAGTCTGACTTGATTTCAATGAAAAAGCTACATTAAAGAAAACATACAAGTGATGGAAGCAGGTGAAAAGTTGTACAGAAATATCAAAATGCTGGCTGTAGAAGAACATCCAGCTGAAGAGTAGAAAATAGCCAGGAAAGCCCAATGGGCTGGGATCAGAAAAATGAGCTAATTCATGCCAAATATGGCAACAGGGAGGGTCACAAAAATGGCCTGAAATAGTGTAGCCATGGTAACATTGGGGGCCATCCAGCCACCTTGCAGTCTCAGTGGGCACTGGCAGCCAAAGTCTCACATGTAGGAATTGGCACACCATTGCACTGGAGGCCTGCCTACTGCTGCTGGGAAAAATGTGCTTTGTGCATTAGTATTTTGGAAACAAGCTTCCGGTAGGCACGTGTATCACATAACAGCCTGAAATGACTCCCAGTAATGAGAATGGCAGTTCTCTAGGTAGCAAGACAGGCACTTATTTGGTAACAAAGATTAGGATAGATTAACCAGATAAGGACTAATGACTTTTTTAGGAAAAGTGGCAATCATTTGGACCTGTGAGTAGAGATTGGCAGCAACTGTGAAGGTTGAAGGAAAAATTCCTCTTTCACTTCAAAGCACATGCTGTGAGCTTCAGCGGCAGCATGGGATACAATTTAGACAAGCTCCATGCAAGCTCAAACTGCAATTCTCCTTCAAAATGTAAGGTTTCAGAGTAGCAGCCGTGTTAGTCTGTATTCGCAAAAAGAAAAGGAGTACTTGTGGCACCTTAGAGACTAACAAATTTATTAGAGCATAAGCTTTCGTGAGCTACAGCTCACTGCATCCGATGAAGTGAGCTGTAGCTCACGAAAGCTTATGCTCTAATAAATTTGTTAGTCTCTAAGGTGCCACAAGTACTCCTTCAAAATGTAAGAGGCCTGGGGAATGGTCATGCCAATCTCTGCTCATCTCCTGCCTTATCCTATGTTTGTATGCCCCAAATGTCTGTTACCAACCTCAGAGTGCACACCACAGCTCCCAAGGGGATGTTACTTAGACTGCCATTCTCTAGATCACAAATTTCTTCCATTTCACAATTCTATCTGCTGAGCTACTGTGCAAATGGTATGCTCCAGGGGATAAGCAAGTTATCTTGTGTACTTCTTTGTAGATTAGGTCCTAAGCAAAATAGTAACCTAGATTCACAGCTATCAATAAAGAGTATGTATTTTCAGTAACATCCCTTGGTAGACTGTAGGCTGAATAGGAATCAATCCAAATTGTTGTTAGATTATATTGGAGTCTGATAAGAAAAAAAAATGCATTCAGTTAACATCACTGAGTGATTCCAGCTAACTATTACAATTTTATCCAGAACTGATTGTACTGAAGTCATGTAACAGAAATGTATTTCTATAGTGAACATTACCAACCTCAGATTTATATTTGAAATAATCTTTTTTTTTTTACTTCCTCCTATCTCGTGGGGTTGCAAAAGATGATTAGTACATGTTTTCATGTTAGCAAAATGATTAATACTACAAAATTGGATCTCTTCATATATACTGGAGGTTATGGCCAGTGGGAAATTGGCCTTTTATATCTTGCTGCATGTGAAAGTATCAGCTTTGGGAACAGAAACAATATTGCCTTTTTAATGAAATATTGTCCACTTACTTGTACAGTTCTGATTAATTTGTTATTTGTTAGGATATTATTTCAGTGTTGGCTGCCTGTTGGAAGTAAACTAAAAGTTCACAATTCATACAAAGACATGGTTTTTGTTTTCATTTTATTCAATTTTTGTAATGAGGTTAGTTGTTAATGTTGTCTACTGTTAATATTTTTCACATTTTTATTTAATGGCTCTGAGATTAAAACTTAGACTAGAAGACATTTGGGTACTCTTTTTGACTGTGCCACAAGCTTCCTGTGTAACGTTGGCTAGGTCACTTAATCTCTTTGTGTCTTTCCTCATTTATAAAAAGGGGATAATACTAATTGACTTCCCAGTAGTATGTAGTGAGGCTTAGCTCAATAATGTTTGTAAAGCACTTTGAGATCCTTGCTGATGCTGTAGAAATGCAAAAGATTAGGATACTAGAACGATGTTGGACTTCAAATGACAGTAAAAGTTGTAAGTCGCCGCAACAATGTATGGCCACAAAAAGGAGAGGTAATGTTAAACAATTCTATGGAAATGGGCAACTTCTCTCAGATCAAAGCTTTGTCTTGTTTCTCTGCTTCCAAAAAGCAGAAATATCAGTTCAACGAACTAATATTGGTTTTAGACACTATCATTCTGCTTTTGCTTTAATACTTGTGACTTGATCCTTTTTTGACAAAGGCCCCTATCTTGCAAAGACTTTCTTCATGCTTAAATTTACTCATATGAGTTGTCCCACTGACTTTCCCTATTCCCATCACCTCTTTCTTAGCAGGCCCAAATATACTTGCAATGTACGCCCACAGTCCACGCCTTTCAATTTATGGTCATGTTCGGTTTTGGAGGGTTGTAAGTCTATGGTCTTGGTCCCACCTCTTTTGTATCCCATGGGAGGAGTGAGGAATGAGGTTGTGTTATGGTCATGAACAGGCATTTCTTTGGTCTTTTAGTGTTTTATACCTTCCCCACCCAAGCCCCCTTTGCCCCTACTGACTGGTTGCTTGACCTTGGCTCGAGAGAAGAGCCAGGCCCTTCCAATGTATACTCATAGATTACATTCCCACCATACCCTGTAACACTTTAGCTCCATGCCATATCTTTTATCATTGTACTAAAAGCCCCATCTGGTTGTGGGAAATGTAACACATGGTGTCTTTGTCAGCCTGAGATAGAATTTTGGGTTTGACTTTTTGATACTCTTATATCTTATACTAATATGTGTGAAGAACAATGAACAAACAAGCTTATATGCTAACAGGGTAGTTTAATTATGTTGACAGGAGAGCTCTCTCCCTTCAGCACAGAGCGACTACATGGGAGAGCTTACAGCAGCGCAGCTGCATCAGTACAGTTGTGCCGTTTTACACTTTCTAGTGTATCTATGGCCCAACACACAACTCAGACTTCTACTAGTGTATCTGAGGCCTTGTTTACAGACACTCAAAAAGTGCTATAACAAAAATCGGTATTGCATGTTCACACTCACTCCCTCTGTCAGCAGAGCACATCCACAGTTGGGGCACTAGCATCAATAGTGTGAGCAGTGCACTGTGGGTAGCTATTCCACAGTCCAGCTCGACACCTTCTGCCTCTAGGTCTTGTGGGAATGTGGAGCGGGACACAGCACATCTTGGGACTGGGCTCAATATCCCATGATACATTGTTTTGTGTCCCAGCATTCCATGGGCTTCTGGCTTTCTTTCATGGCATTTTTCAACAGTTCTTGTTTGCTGTGCACCCAGGCACCTTTGTGTGAAGGGATGGATCCCACACTGCTCTCCTGTGCTCTGATAACTGTCATGAAGACATCGCAGATGACAGTGCAGTTAATCGCAAAGTTCCTAACTGAAGAAGACTTCCAGTTGCCTGACATGCTGTGTGATATGGATAGGAGCAACTTTAGATTGCTTTTGGCATTCACAGAACAGCTGCGAGGGTGGATCATCGCTTTTAGGTTTGGGAAACCAGCACTGAATGGTGGGATCATATCATCATGCAGGTATGGGATGATGAGCAGTGGCTACAGAAATTTTAGATGCAGAAAGCCATCTTCCTGGAACTATGTACAGAACTCGCCCCAGCACTCCAGCACAAGAACACATGAATGAGAGCTGCCCTATCGGTACAGAAGCATGGGGCACTTGCTGTGTGAAAGCTGGTGATTCTAGACTGTTACCGTGAGTCGCGAATCAGTTTGGTGTTGGGAAATCAACCGTTGGGGCTGTGTTAATGCAAGTGTGCAGGGCATCCTGCTATGAAGGACCGTGACTCTGGGAAATGCACGTGAAATATTGAACAGCTTTTCAGAAATGGGTTTCCCTAACTGCGGTGGGGTGACAGATGGCACGCATATTCCAATTTTGGCACCAGACCACCTTGAAACAGAGTACATCAATAGGAACAGGTACTTCTCCATGGTGTTGCAGGTGCTTGTGCATCGCCATGGGTGTTTCACTAACATCAGCATGGGGTAGTCCAGGAAGGTACATGATGTATGCATCTTTAGGAACACCAGCCTGTACAGAAAGCTGCAAGTGGGGACTTTCTTTTCAGACCAAAAGATTACAGTGGGGGATGTTGAAATGCCCATAGTGTTCCTGGGAGACCCAGTGTACCACTTACAGCCATGGCTCATGAAACCTTACATGGGAAACCTGGACCGCAGTAAGGAGCGGTTCAATAACAGGCTGAGCCGGTGCTGGGTTGACAGTGGAATGTGCCTTTGGCAGATTAAAGGCACGCTGGCGATGCCTTTATGGCAGGTTAGACTTCAATGAGGATAATATTCACATGGTCATAGCTGCGTGTTGTACATTGCATAATCTTTGTGAAGCTAAGGGTGAAAGCTTTGCTTGGGGGTGGAGTGTTGAGGCAAACCGCTTGGCTGCTGATCTTGAGCAGCCAGATACCATGGCTATCAGAGGGGCCCGGTGGGGGGCCAATTGAAATCAGGGAGGCTTTGAGACAACACTTTGAAAATGAGAACCAGTAATGTATATCTCTCTGATTGGTGCTGCAATGTTATATTACATGTAGTTTTCCTAGGAAGTAATAGCAAAAATAATCATTGCCTTACATTCCAGTAAGCAAATGATTAAACCGCCTGTGTATTATTAGTAGTACCTACTATCTCAATTTGTAGGAAACAAATAAAGATGAGTTACGGTTCAAAAAATTTACTTTTATTGCACAAGAAACAGCACTCACACACACACACACAAAGATGCTTAGTGGGAAAGGAGATACCAGAGAAGGGCAGACTTTCAGAGCTGTGTATAGGTCCAGCTATCATTTTGAAAGTTGTCTAAGGGGGTGGAGTGAAGGGGAAATCAAGAAGTCCTGGAAAGTGGAAAGGACTGTGTGGGTGGAGTTGGGGGGGCACAGGAAAGAGTTTTGAATGTCCAGCAAGGGAGGGCGGGGACATGTCTGCTCAGTCTGCAGCATTATTAAGGACTTCAGCATCTGCATTTACTCCTCCGTGACTTTAATCATCTGCTCAATAGCGACCTTAACAAAAACCTGATTTTCTTTTCTATCCTGTCTTTTGGCTTCTCTCCAAACCTTGTGTTCTCTTTTCTCTGCATTGGAGAAGTGCAGTACCTCCCGGAACATGTCTTCATTGCTTCGTATTGGGCGCTTTCTTATCTGGTGGAGATGCTTGGCCAGTATGTGTGGGGTGTTCCTGAAGGCAGGCCATATCTGCTGATGCAGAAGGAACAATGCACAGAAGCATGATTGTTAAGTTCACACACAACATTGAAATATATCAGTAACATACACTTTTTGTAACATAACAATCACCTTTTCACTGACCCTTGGCAAGCGCACATTTCTGTGAACTCCTAAAACATAGTGAGTGTTGGCTGCGGGGGGGAGGGGGGTGCTCCACCTGGGGAAAAGAGCACTCACTCTGCAAGGGTTGCAGTGAAGCTGACTAGGAAAAAAATTTCTAAAGTTCTCCCACACTTTTCCACAGGCACGGGTCATTCTAGCAGATATCTCACTGCTAAGAGTAAGCAGAGAAGCGAGGGTACATCTACTACATGCTTGTGACTTCCGCCCTGGTCCCTGTGCTGCTCCCCTTTCCCCCAGCACCTTCTGCCTGCTGGTGGGCCCTATCGATCAGCACCTCCCCCTCCCTCCCAGCACCTACCGCCTGCTGTGGGTCAGCTGTTTCGCGGTGTCAGGAGGCACTGGAGGGGAGGGGAAGGAGCGAGGGTGCAGCATGCTTGAGGGGAGGGGGCTGAACTGGGCAGGGAAGGGGTGGAGCGGGGGTGGGAAGAAACAGGGCAGGGCAGGGTCTTGAGGGGAAGGGGTGGAGTGGGGGTGGGGACTGGGCGGAGGCAGGGGGAGTCCCTTCCCTCCTGGCAGATTACAAACTTGGTGCCTGTGTTTTATTTTGTCACCAAAACAGGGCATTTTTGTGGCCAAAAGTTGCATTGCAGTGTTTATGCATCCACTGTTTTGTCAACCAAAGCTGCCTTTTGTCAACAAAACTTTGTAGTGTAGCCAAGGCCTAAGTAACAATGACAATTAGTATAAATCCATTATTTCAATTGACCCAGTATAAAAAGGTGACAAGAGCACAATAAAAATAAGAGTGAGAAAGTTACTGTAACACTTTGGAAAAAGCAGGTGACATGCAAAGAGATATCATCAGTATCTTTGAAGAGCCATTGTCTACTATGTCTACACTACGCAGCTTTTAGCAACAGGGCTGTGCTGCTACAGCTGTGTCGCTCAAAGGCGCACAGTGTAGCCACTGTTTGTCAGCTTTCCTGCAGATAAAAAGCTTCCCCCCCCCAGTGGTGTTACCATTGTTGGCAGGAGAGCACTCCTGCCGGCAAAGAACTGTTCACACTTCACTTGTCATCAACAAAACTTTTGTCTTTTGATGGTGGTGGTGGGGGGGGAGGGGGTTACAGCTCTGAAAGACCAAAGTTTTGTTGTTCAGTTGCCACTGTAGACATAGCCTAATTGTTTGACATGCTCAAAAATAGACTCCTGATAAAAAGGACTATTTTTTGTTAGGCTTCTGCACATTCTGCTAGGAAAGATGCCACTAGAAGAGTGGCTTTCAACTGTTCCAATACTGTACTCCTTTCAGCAGTTTGATTTGTCTTGTGTATCCCAAGTTCCACCTCACTTCAAAACTACTTGCTTACAAAATCAGACATAAAAATACAAAAGTGTCACAGCCACACCGTTACTGAAAAAATGCTTACTTTCTCATTTTTACCATATAATCATAAAATAAATCGATTGGAATAGAAATATTGTACTTACATTTCAGCGTATAGTATAGTATATAGAGCAGTATAAAAAAGTCACTGTATGAAATTTTAGTTTGTACTAACTTCACTAGTGCTTTTTATGTAGCCTGTTGTCAAAGTAGGCAAAAATCTAGATGAGTTAATGTACCCCATGGAACACCTCCGCATGTCCCCAGGGGTATGCGTACCCTGGTTGAGCACCACTGCACTAGAGCATGAGAATGCTGCTTGTAGCATGTGGATGGAGAAATGTAGTGGCATTTTTTTCATAACTGTATATCTTTTAAGAAGTACCATCTCACTGGGCTACAACTGTGATGTTCCCAATGTTTCCCTTTTGTTTGGCATTGTCAATTTGGCAGGGAATCAACCAGTTCTTTGTTGTGCCGAACAGCAACCAGATTGTTTGAATCGGAATGGGTATTTCCCCCCCTCCCTTTCCTTCAAGCAATTGATGCAAAGGGAGAAAGAGACAAGGAAGTTTGAAAAGAATCGTATCTTTGTAATTTGTACTATACATTTGGATAAATCCAAAGGGGAGAAGGGTGTGTGTATTTGTAGGAGTGTGTATGCTGTAAGCAGTATTCTCCGGCTTTAGTGGCATATTTCCTAGCAGAATGTACAGAAGTCTTGCAAAAAAGTCTCTGATTATGTGTTTCAGAGTAGCAGCCGTGTTAGTCTGTATTCGCAAAAAGAAAAGGAGTACTTGTGGCACCTTAGAGACTAACAAATTTATTAGAGCATAAGCTTTCGTGAGCTACAGCTCACTTCACTTCTGATTATGTGGAGTCTATTTGCGCTTCGCTGACTTTTTCCAAGTGTTAAGTACATTAACTTTCTGCCTCGTGTTTTTATTGTGCAATGGTCTTGTCACCTTATTGTATTGAGTCAATTGGAATAATGGCTTTATTCTAATTGCCATTGTTACTCAGAGTGAAGTAAAAGAGGATGTGGTAGGGGGATTGAGACCTGAGGAAATAAGTATGTCTGCACTGCTGCCAGGGCTGTAAATCCACGGATGGTAGCAACTGTGTGAACACCAGTGTAGACAGGCTGTGCTGTTGAAAGGGCCCCTGCAATCTAACCCTGTTCAGAGCAAGTACAGTGATTAAACTGCGGTCAGCCCGTCTCCAGTCAAGCGTCTACCACTGCTGCTTTGGCGCCTGTGGCAGGGACAGTCGGAAATTGTAAGGCAAGGCA
This sequence comes from Dermochelys coriacea, assembly GCF_009764565.3. Classification (NCBI taxonomy): domain Eukaryota; kingdom Metazoa; phylum Chordata; order Testudines; family Dermochelyidae; genus Dermochelys; species Dermochelys coriacea. The sequence goes on from NC_050068.2 coordinate 106,830,024, forward strand.
GATGGGGGGGGGTGTGTGTGTGTGTGTCAGACTGGGAGGAGCACACAACAATGTGTGTGAGAGCCTGAGAGGGAGGGAGAACTAACAGCCTGTATGTGACAGAGAAGTAACTGGGGGGATGCGGGGGCAGACGTGTGTGTTTGAGAGAAACACTGACAGACAGCGAAAGTGTGTGTCAGAGATCGGCACACGCGGAGCCGCCCGCGCTCACACCTCCTTGTGGGAACGAAGTGCTGCGCGGCTGGGAGGAGAGGAAGCAAAGCCGCTGTTCGCTTCGACTCAGCCGCTGTAATTTGGGGGTGGGGGTGGGGGTCTCCCTCCCGCTCTCGTCTCCCCCTCTCGGTGCTGGGCAGAGTCTCAGCCAGGGGATCGCTCTGCCTAGAAGCGCCGCACCGGCGGAGCCTGGGACTACACGGGCCAATCCCGGGGCAACGGAGAGCGCCTCCCCGCCGGAGGCTGCGGGCTGCTGAGAGGGCCCCCCTCCTCCCCCGCGTCGGCGAGGTGAGCGTGAGGCGCGCGGGCGGGCAGCGAGGCCGGCGCGCGCGGGGGCGGCTTTGTTGCCCCGCGGAAGTCCCGGCGCTCGTTGCCTCGCGGAGCCGCGGGCGGCCGGCGCGCCCCCTTGCGCGGCCGCGGGGCCCCGGCGTCTCACCGGCCGGGTTGGCCGAGTTCGCCAGCGCCTGAGCCTCGGGAAGTGGCCGGTGCTGTGACACGCGTCGCGCTTTGTGCCCTGGGCGAGCCTTGAAGCTGAGGGTAAGAGACGCCCCCCCCCCCGCCCCTGCCCTCCCCGCGCCTTGCCACAAGCCGGGCGGAGAGCGGGCTGGTCGGCGGGAGCTGGCCGCAGAGGGGGCCCCCCGCCCGGAGAAAGCGGCCAGTTGCTAAGGTTACTCGGGGAGCGCTGGAGAGGGTCACACGTGTGGCCCCGCCGGGAAGGGGCTGGCTCCTGTGCTGTGCGGGGAGAGAGCCTCTAGTTTAGAGCAGTGGGGGGGGGGGCTGGAACAGTTTGTCTAGTGGGGGTGCTGAGAGCCATTGAACCAGCCTGTCAGCCCTGCACGTGAAACCACTGCAAGGCAGGGGGTGTGGCAGCACCCCTAGTCCCAGCACCTGTGAAATGAATGGGAAGCGGGTTTCAAAGAAACAAAAGGAAGGGTTTCTTCACACAACGCACAGTCAACCTGTGGAACGCCTCGCCAGAGCATGTCCTGAAGGCCAAGACTATAAGTGGGTTCAAAAAAAAAAAAAAAAAAAAAGAACTAGATAAGTTCCTGGAGGATAGGGTCCATCAATGGCTATTAGCCAGGATGGGCAGGGATGGTGTCCCCAGCCTCTGTTTGCCAGAGGCTGGGAACGGGCGAGAGGGGATGGATCACTTGATGATTCCCTGTTCTGTTCATTCCCTCTGGGGCACCTGTCATTGGCCACTGTAGGAAGACAGGATACTGGGCTAGCTGGACCTTTGGTCTGATCCAGTATGGTTGTTCTTATGTTATGTTATGTTCTTATGGCTGTGTTTCTCAATCGCCCATCCATGGACTGGCGCTGGTCCCTGAAATCTCCCTGGTACAGTTTAGGAAGGCAGTAGCTGGTCCCTGGTATCAGAAAGGTTGAGAGAGACTGCTTTAGGCTATGTCTACACTGAATACCTTACAGCGGCACAGCTGTGCCACTATAGCCCTGCTGCTGTAAGGTATGCAGTGTAGCCGCTCTTTGCCGGCAGGAGAGAGCTTTCCTGCTGGCAAAATCTCCACTCCAAGGGGAGGTAGCTTTGTTGGCAAGAAAGTGTCTCCTGCCGACAAAGTGCTGTCCACGGGGACAGGCATGGAGACGCTTTTATCATTAAAACTTTTGTCAGTCAGGGGTGTGTTTTATTCACATCCCTAACTTGGCAAAAGTTGTAATAACAAAAGTGCAGTGTAGACATAGCCTTAGAAGAAAAGAGTGGAGGTGAGAAAACTAGTCTAGGATCTGCCCCACATATCCTTCCTCAAATAATCTGCTCTAGTTTAATGACATTGCACTGAGCATCCTCCTCCTTTTCCTGGGTGGAGTAAACGGATAAGAGCACAACTTGAAGCAAGCCATCAAAACAGTATACATAGATGACTGCATTACTCCCACACCAGCTTATCAGCTACAAAAGATTATTTTTGTTTTTCTGCCCAGTCCCTGTAGGAAAGGTGCAGTCCAGTGGTGTGAGCATGGCACTCAGAGCTAGGAGCTCCTCAGTTCTTGTCCCAGCTCTAACACTAATTTTCAGCTAAAAGCCTGGGCAAGTCTTTGCTGTCTGCCTCAGTTTCCCCCTGTTTAAAATAGGAGTGATACCAACCTCACAGGGCCCTTGCTAATACTAATTAATTGGATAATGTACAAAAGAATGGCCATAGTGAGTGAGACCAATGATCCATCTAGCTCAGTATTTTGTCTTCTGACAGTGCCTGGTGCACAGAACAGAGCAATTTATGAGTGATCCACCATCTGTTGTCCAGTTCCAACTTCTGACAGAGGTTTAGGGACACCAGAGCATGGCTTGAGTCCCTGACTATCTTGGTTAATAGCCATTGATGGACCTATCCTTCATGAACTTATCTAATTCTTTTTTGACCCTAGTTATACTTTTGGTCTTCAAACATCCTCTGGCAATGAGTTCCACAGATTGACTGTACATTGTGTGAAAAAGTAATTCCATTTGTTCATTTTAAACCTGCTGCCTCTTAATTTCATTCAATGACCCCTGGTTTGTGTGTTATGTGAAGGGGTAAATAATTCTTCCCTATTCGCTTTCTCCACATCATTCATGATTTTATAGACCTCTGTCATAACCCTCGTCAGTCATCTCTTTTCTAAACTGAACAGCCCCAGGCTTTGTCATCTCTCCTCATATGAAAGCTATTCCATACCCCTAATTACTTTTGTTACCCTTCTCTGTACCTTTCTAATATATCTTTTTTTTTTTTTGAGATGGGTTGACCAGATCTGCATTCAGTATTCAAGGTGTGAGCGTACTGTGTATTTATATAGTGGTATTATGGTATTTTTTGTCTTATTATGTGTTAGCTTTTTTGACTACTGCTGCACATTGAGTGGATGTTTTCAGAGGACTATCTGTGGTGACTCCAAGATCTCTTTCTTGGAGTAACAGCGAATTTAGACCCCCATCATTTTGTTTAGGTAGTTGGGATTATGTTGTCCAATGTGCATTTCTTTGCATTTATAGACACTGAATTTCATCTGCCATTTTATTGCCCAGAGACAAGGTGGGTGTCGTAATAGCTTTTATTGGACCAACTTGTTTTGGTGTGAGAGAGTCAAGCTTTTGGGTCACACAGAGCTTTTCTTCAGGTCAGAACTCTATGTGGCTTGAAAGCTGGACTTTCTCACCAAAAGAAGTTAGTCCAGAAAAGATATTACCTACCCTCTTGTCTCTCTAATAGACTGATATGGCTACAACTACATTGCATATAACATTTTGTTGCCCAGTTACTCAGTTTTGTGTGATTCCTTTGTAACTCTTCACTGTCTATTTTGGACTTTATCATGAGCAATTTAGTGTCATCTGCAAACTTTGTGTTTATTTCTTTTCTAGACATTTATGAATATGTTCAACAGCACTGGTACCAGGACAGATTCCTGAGGAGCCCCACTATTTACGTCTTTCCATTGTGAAAACTGCCCATTCATTCCTACCCTTTGTTTCCTATCTTTTAACCCAGGGATTGGCAACCTTCGGCATGTGGCCTGTCAGGGTAAGTCCCTCGCGGGCCGGGACAGTTTGTTTACCCGCTGCGTCCACGGGTTTGGCCGATCGTGGCTCCCACTGACTGTGGTTCGCTACTCCAGGCCAATGGGGGCTGTGGGAAGCGGCGGCCAGCACATCCCTTGGTCCGCGCCACTTCCCGCAGCCCCCATTGGCCTGGAGCGGCCCGCCAGCGGAGTGGGAGCTGCGATCAGCCGAACTTGTGGACATGGCAGGTAAACAAACCGTCCCGGCCCGCCAGGGTCTTACCCTGATGGGCCGTGTGCCAAAGGTTGCTGATCCCTGTTTTGACCATTTAACGATCCACGAGAGGACTTCCCTCTTATCCCATGACTGCTTACTGTGCTTAAGAGCCTTTGGTGAGGGATCTTGTCAAAGGCTTTCTGAAAATCCACATATACTATATCCACAGAATCACCCTTGTCCACCTTTGTTGACCCTCTTTACCTCTTTGTAAAGCACTTTGGACATGAGACGTGCCAAGTATTATCTCCTCAGAGAATATAAATTATTTGGTTTAATTTGGGGATTTATTTTCTCCCCCCCTCCACCTTGTTTTTTATTCCTAGCTTGCTAGGGTGACTGTATTTCCCTATGCTGAATATGGGATACCTGGTAAAATTACTTGTATTCAAGTGAGTTCAACGGCAATCAATCAGAACTATGCAGTACAAATGTTCAAATTAACATCAAGTTGACTGAGCCCCTGTTAAAAATAAATACTGTGTAGTTGGATTCTCTTTATTTACCTTCTTATCTTTAAGGCTTTAGGGTTCACACAGGAAAGGGTGACAAACACACAGTCCTGTACATCTTTCTCACACAGTGGGGGTGACCAACTGACCCTCCCCTCCCTGCCCAGTGCTCTCCACCCTCCATGCCTGGCTGGACCCCCGGGACAGACCCGCTTCTCCTGGTACCTGGCGCCACATCTTTCTGAGGCAACGTGTGGGGGGCATGCAGGGTCACATGCATGCCCCCCTCCAAATTTCTGCCCGGGTTCACACCACAATGTGGCACTGGAGCTGCTTTCAGGCATGGGTGGCGGGGGGGTGGAAGAAGGGATGACCTGGCCCATGTCTTTGCAGAGCCCTCCCCGCACACACTCCTCTGTGACAGAAGCAGCTTGTCCCTTCCGGCCTGCACAGTGTTGAAGGTGAAAGGCAGCTAACACATCCAGGCTGCTGCTGGCCACCAATATAACCCAGCTGCCTCCTGTCCCCTGGCTACAGTGTGGGCAGGAAGGGGTTAAGTCCTAAAGCTGCATTGTGCACCAGGACCCAGGGAACCTGACTGCAGGGGCTACAGCGAACTGGGCCAGAGAGGTAGCTCAAAAAGGGAGGGTGCATAGGAGACGGAGAAGCCCTGTGCTCCCCGGGGGCAGGACCCAGGGCGGGGTGTGTGTGTGTGTGTGTGGTGTGTGTGAGAGAGAAGAGGGTGCTAAGCCCTTGCCAAGGGAGCTGCTGTGGAGCCTGCAGGGTCCAGGTGTGTACAGGCTGGAAATCGTTTCCTCCCCACCACTCCAGAGCTTAGCTGAGGGGTGGAATGGCTGCTCTGCCAGCACTTGGGGCGGGGGTTGGCACATGCAGGGCTTGACTCCCCCTGGCCAGTGCTCTGGGCTGTTTTCCGGGGCACCGGCCCAGCCAGGGGCAGTGGGGGAAGGAAGGAGCCTGCTGGCCAGGCTGTTGGTAAGCTGAGTGCTCCGACCAGGGGCTGGTTCTCTGCACAGCACTGGGAATGGGATGCACCATGTGGGGTGGGGGGGGAAGATATGGAGGAGCAGTGGGACTGGACGAGGGGGGGTGTGAAGGAGAAAAGCAGTTAGAGGACAGCGAGAGGGGAAGCACGTAAAGGGCCGATAGGTGGGAAACAGAAGCGACATGTAACCAGCTGCCACTTTGCGCCTGCCCACACTCACCAGCCACTACAGCATGCAGCCAGTGCCGTCCAAAAATGGGACAAGGTTTGGCATGCAGCAGGGGCTCTGCTGACGGACCATCAAGGGGAGCAGCCGGCCCCACGTACTGCAGCTTTCCCCGCTAACAGCCTTGCACCCCTACTCTCATCATCAGTCATTGAACCCCCGCTCAGTGCTGGTGGGAGGATCCAGCCAGCAGCAGGACCCACAAGTACTGATGGGGCAGAGACAAAAAATACCGGACAATCTGCCCATTTTAAAGAAAAAGTTGGGACACCTGCAGGAGGGCTTAAATATGAGACTGTTCCTTTAAAAATGGGATGTCTGGTCAACCTACCTTTCTCCTTCCTGGCTGACCTGGACCCATTGTGACTTTCCTTTTGCTAAGGAGAGCTGAATAGGACTCCTTTCAAAGCCTATCATTGCTGTCTTGAATTTGGCCCGGGAGGGAGGATGGTGGGGTCACTGCAGAGGCTCCTCCCTTGGGCTAAGTAGGCTGACTCCTCTGTATTCCTATCCATGCTGGCACAGGGAGCAGGAGCCCAGCTCAGAGAACTTGAACTTGTATGGTAGGATGTGCAGAGCTCTTAACTGCACCATTGTGGTAGTGATTTATTTGAACTACAGTAGCACCTAGAGGCCCCAGCTGAGATTGGAGCATTAGGCTCTGTACAAACACATAGTGAGAGACAGTCCCTGCCCCAAAGAGCACACAGTTTAAATAATCAAAGCAGGTAAATTGGTGGAGGAGAAACAAGCCTAAGGTGATATAGGAGGTTAGTGGCAGAGCTGGGGCACAGAACAGGGTCTCCTGACTGCCAATCTCATGCTTTATCCCATAGGCCATGCTGCCTCCCCATTGTAATTGCTCTTCACTGCAAAAGTGAAATTTGTTTGTTTGTGGTGAAACTGTGAAAAAGTGTGTAAATCCTGTCAATAATGTTTGAAATAGAATTTGTGGGATTATACTTAATGTTGAACATGAATGAGTATAATCGCCCATCTGGTCAACAGGTGGATAGACTGACTCAAAATTTTATAGTATATATTGTATGTAATCAAATATAGCTTGAGCTTTCTTGAAATTTGGCTATTTTACACTTGTTTAAGGCAACTGCATGACCAACACATGGCAATGCCTCACTGTGCTTGGAAACCACTGTTCTATTTCAGTCAAGCATGATGTTCCTTAAAATAGCTCCCTGATTTCAAAGCAACACAGTCAAGTGAGGAGTGTGTGTTACATGCTTCTGGGAAACATATAGCACCTTGAAGTGAAAATCAGAAGGCAGAGTGGGAATCCCTGTGATGAAGTGAGCTGTAGCTCACAAAAGCTTATGCTCAAATAGATTTGTTAGTCTCTAAGGTGCCACAAGAAATCCTTTTCTTTTTGCGAATACAGACTAACACGGCTGCTACTCTGAAACCTGTGTAACATGGTGTGCAGACAAGATAAATCTACTTAGTATGATGCTACACCAAGAAACAAACATTGTGGCAAAGCAAAGATGATACAAAATGCTTGTCTTGGTACCAAAAAAGAGGTGTGTGGTCCAAAGCCAATTTGAAGGAGTCAGACTCCAAACAGGGCAGCACAAGTTAAAACTGCCCCTAAGAGCTTGTGATCCACTGTCAGCTCAATGTGTAGTAGATCTCAGTTGCACTTACTAAATGCAGTAGCATAGCTACAGTGGTCCAAGGGGCACACAGTCCATAGGCAATGAGATTATGGGGGCCTAATTAGAGGGCTTCTGTGGGAGAGTGAGGCATATTATGTCTTCGGGGCAGGAGGGCAGCTGGGATGGGAGGGGTGGGGGCTTCAGCTGGGGTGACCATAGGTGTGAACAGCTGGCAAAGATGTGCAGAAAAGATGAGGGTGGGGGAGATTGCAGCGCCAGGGGATGCACAGAGGCATGGAGACACGGGGAAGCAGAGACGGGAGATGTGCTCCCCTTTCCCCCCCCCCACTCCTCCTGAGATAGAAGGTGAAAGCTTTGGCAGCTTTCCACAGGGCATGGTGATGGAATTTGGGGACTAAATCAGAGCTGGAGGAGACCGAAGGGGAGAACTGAAGGAGGGTTTGTGGGGACCTGAACTGTGGCTAGCGTAGGCGCCGACTCCGTGGGTGCTCTGGGGTGGAGCACCCATTGGAAAAAAATGGTGGGTGTTGAGCACTCACCGTCAGCCCACCCCTCCCCCTGATTAGTGCCTCCCAGTGCCTCTCCCACCGCCTCTCCCACCCGCCACGATCAGGGTGGAGTGCGTGAGGGTGGGGTGCGTGTGGGTGAGGGGGTAGGAAGAAGTGGGGTAGGGGCAATACCTAGTGCAGAGCTGGGGTCAAGCACTCCCCAGCACATTTGAAAATAGACACCTCTGGTGGGTAGGAGGGTGGATGAGGGAAGTGGGGACAGAAGAGGACCTGGAGAGCTAATTTAATGAGAGTCGTGGGAGCAGAGGGCTAGATTGAAGGAGGCTGGGATGGCTGAATCACAACTGGAGGGGAGAGAGGGGGGCCATGGAGAATCTGGGGGTCTGTAGGGGAGCCATGATGGAACTGGAGGGAAGCTAGGCAGGAATTTGGGAACAGGAGGGCTGATTGGGGTTATGGGGTAACTGAGCAGGAGCTGGGGGGACATGGGGGCTGGATTGGGGCTGCGAGGGAGATGGAGGGAGGCAGGGGGCTGGACTGGTGCTGGTGGGGGGTCAGATTTTGGAATCAGGAAAGAGGCCCCTAACCTATTGTTGCACTAGAAACTTTTGGGGTCTTGGTACATGATTGTCTACAAGTTTTTCTAATTTGTCTTCTGTCTACAGTTAACTCAGAGATGGTCACCGCTAATGACTACAGAACAATGTTGTAGCCTCTTATGAAATCAGCAATAATTAGGGATGCACTCAGTGATGTTTGGCAGCATCATATCCTCACGTGTTGCCAGCAGTAACAACCATTTGAGATGTTTAACATTGAGTGGTCTAGGCCTGCTAGTTAAGAATCAGTCAATTTAATATTGGAACTGCAGGTCATTGCACCTTTCTGAATGAAATATCGAATGATAAAATATTTCCAGATCTGTAAGATGAAAGGGTCTTCCTATAGTCTACTGCCATATAGCCAGCTCTGCATATTGAGAATCCAGCTTCTTCAATTTGTGAATTCTTATTAAGAATGAAGTACTGTAGTGCCCTAAATTTATACCTATTTCATTTTACTTCCCAGAGAAACTTCATAGAAATCACATGAGAATCCCAGAGTGTACAGCCAAATATTTTATGGTGATGGTCACGTGGTGTCAAGGTTCCTTCCCCACTCTGAACTCTAGGGTACAGCTGTGGGGATCTGCATGAAAGAACCCCTAAGCTTATTCCTACCAGCTTAGGTTAAAAAGTTCCCCAAGGTACATACTTTGCCTTTTCCTTGAACCCTATGCTGCCACCACCAAGCGTGTTAAACAAAGAACAGGGAAAGAGCCCACTTGGAGATGTCTTCCCCCAAAATATCCCCCCAAGCCCTACACCCCCTTTCCTGAGGAAGGCTTGATAAAAATCCTTGATAAAGACCAGTTTGTACAGGTGAATACAGACCCAAACCCTTGGATCTTAAGAACAATGAAAAATCAATCAGGTTCTTAAAAGAAGAATTTTAATTAAAAGAAAAGGTAAGAGAATCACCTCTGTAAAATCAGGATGGTAAATACCTTACAGGGTAATCGGATTCAAAACATAGGGAATCCCTCTACGCAAAACCTTAAGTTACAAAAAGACACAAAAACAGGAATATACATTCCATTCAGCGGAGCTTATTTTACCAGCCATTTAACAAAAGGAAATCTAACGCATTTCTAGCTAGATTACTTACTAAATTAACAGAGTTTCTGAGACTGCATTCCTGATCTGTTCCTGGCAAAAGCAACACACAGACAGACAGACCCTTTGTTTTCCCCCCCTTCCCGATTTGAAAGTATCTTGTCTCCTCATTGGTCATTTTGGTCAGGTGCCAGCACGGTTATCTTAGCTTCTTAACCCTTTACAGGTGAAAGGGTTTTGCCTCTGGCCAGGAGGGATTTTATAGCACTGTATACATAAAGGTGGTTACCCTTCCCTTTATTTTTATGACACGTGGTTAGTCTATTTATTGATATAGCTTCAGTGATGATACTCTGATTCATGTTTCACTGATGAATATGCATTCTTAGTTGATCTTGTTATGAGTACACAAGAGAACAACAGTGCTCTATGACTTTTATCCCCAGCATTTTGGAGGTGAAAAGTTTTACATGAAACCCTGAAATTATTGACAAACTTGACCCAAATTTGGATACTTTGTATGTAGTCATGAACATTTTAGAACATACAAAATAGTGCAGAATATACCTAATAAAAAGAATACTGGGGAGGGGGGCAGCATTATTTGTTTTCCTTTTTCGTGTAACAATCTATCATTCACCTTGCTATACTGTGCTCTGTGTGTTCTTACTTGCTAGTAGTTTTTCAATATTAATTTGCTTTCCTAGCTAAAACCAAGCTGTGATGAACTAGAAAATATCTGTATCATTTTTATGAATATGGCATACTTACTATGGAATGAAATCAAAGGAGGGTTTTAAGGGAGAAAACAGGAAATAAAACAATTGCAAAGATTATACACTTAGGGTAAATGGGATAATACACTTGGGCTTCAAAAGAGTCAAATAACAATGGCTGGGCCATCCATTAGGAGGAACCTACCTTGCTGGCTCCCACCAGAATGGTTTATTGTTCCCTTATCAAAACACAGGATCAAAGAGGATTCTAGACCTTCAAGATGCTAGTCTCGGGAAGGAGGAGGAGGGGCGAGTGGGTAGTCATCAAGTGGAGGCTGACATCCAAATTGACTGAGACACAAAGTGCAGGTCTATACTTAAAATGCTGTAGCACTTAAGTGAAGATGCTCCTATGCTACAGGAGAGCTTCTCCCATTGGCATAGTTATCTACCTCTCCGAGAGGCAGAGATGCTCTCTGCTCAACATAGCACTGTCTACACAGGGGGTTAGGCTGGTATAACTTCGTTGCTCAGGGTTGGGGATTTTTCACACCCTTGAACGACATAGTTATACCAATATACCGGTAGGTCTGGAGTGTAGGCCTGGCCAAAGAGAGAAAGGATCAGAGGGGTAGCCATGTTAGTCTGTATCCACAAAAACAATGAGGAGTCAGGTGGCACCTTAAAGACTAACAGATTTATTTGGGCATAAGCTTTCTTGGGTAAAAAACCCACTTCTTCAGAATCAGAAGAAGTGGGTTTTTTATCCACGAAAGCTTATGCCCAAATAAATCTATTAGTCTTTAAGGTGCCAGACTCCTCATTGTTTTCAAAGAGAGAAAGGAACTGAAGCAAGTAGGTTGGCTTTCCCAACCCAGAAATGAGAATAAGATGGAGTTACTTGAACTATGAAGTTATGCCTGGGTAACAAAATATGAGTATAGTACTCCTTATTTTGTTTTTTTGTTAACATGATTTCTTAACCGTTTATCCCCTTTGGCAATGAAAAACTATTTTGTTTTGAGGATTCTGTTTTTGAGTCACTTCAATCAGCTGCTGTCACAGGCTCCTGGAGAAGGGCTTACAGGTCCCCAGTGCTGCTGGTATGTGTATGTATGGTTCCCAGTATGTATGTGTATGTATGGTTCCCAGTGCTGCTGCTACTATGGTTGACACAGGGGGCTGCTACTCAGAGATCCAATCTAAGAGAAGCCAGACCCTGTGGTTCCTCCCAGAGTGAGGTGCAGGAAGCCAAGCCTGTCATCTAAGGCTCAATTTGCCCAGTAACCATGACACAAATAAATAGCTACATGGTACCATATTGGATACCCAAATTCCAGATGATTGAAGGGTAATATTCCTGAAGGAGGTGGAAATACATAGCTTTTGTGGGTAGTTAAAGATCAAAGCAGAAGGCAAGGCATTCAATAACTGCAGAAACCATTGATGCACTGACTATCACTGTGTATAACAAGACAAAAGAAAGATCAAACAAAATACAACTTTTTTTTTTATGTCTTGAAGATTTGGCCGTCTGTACAGTTGCTCTCTTGAACTCTCCATAATGTAACTTTGAGGCTTGAGTTCAAAATCTTGGGAGAGAATAGCTGCTGCAAAACAAAATAATTTCATTCAATGCATATAGCATAAATATGGATTAAACTGGTAATGAGAGGAATAATATTTAAAATGGACAGTTAAAAAAATTATAACTATTATTATTTGTATTGCAGTACCACTTTGTGGCTTGATCCCTGATTGAGATCTCTTTGTGCTAGGTGCTGTATATACATATAATAAAAGAAAGTCACTGCCCTACAGACCTTACTTTCTAAGTGGCTGAGGTAAGTGGAGAAGGACTGGAAGAGGGAGGACTTGGTAACAGCGATATATATACTGTGTTTGGTGATGAGCAGTCGTTTCAGCACACAAACGCTCCCTGTCCTTTGTCAAATGTTTTGTGGGCATCACAGCCCAAGTGAATTTTTAGGAGGGTTTTGAAGGAAGATAGTATAGTGGCATGTTTATGGGGAACTCCTCACAACCATAAGAGGCAGCATGAATTCCTTCTTTGTTCATATCATTTCCTGTTGTGCTGGAAAGTGTCTGAGAAGCACCGCCATAATCGACTTAACTAAAAATATGGACGCCTCCAAGGAAACCCAGATGACAAAATATTTATTTGGGAGCAGGAAAAGAGAAGCAGTGTGCGCTAGTGCTTGGAGCACAGGAGTGAGCACCACCAACTCCCGACTTCTCCTCCAGATTTTGACATTGATTTGTTCCATGACCTTTCACGTCACTTAACATCTCTGTATTTATCGCTACCTGTAAAACAGGAATAATAATAGTGCATAAAAAAACAAACAAAAAAAAACCACCCAACCCCTTATCATAGTAGTGTGAGAATTGATGTTTGCAAAGCTCTTTGAACATGTTAACCCAGCTGCTGAGTTAAGTTACTTTAATGCTTTACTTTACTTTAACTTTAACTTTACTTTACTGCTAAGATAAGTTACTTTATCTTATGCCTGGCTACCCGTGGCCTATAGGTCATTGCCAGCAGCTGGAGATCAGGCAGTTGCAAGGTATGTCCCTGTTCTCCTGGCTATGACCATTTTGTTGTGGGTCAGGATGGATATGGCATGGGTGTGATGTTGCACTCCATATGTTTTGTGGAAATATGCTTATGAGTGTATATATGATATAACTGGAATATGCTTTATGCAAAAAGTCTCTTGTAAGGTATCATAACTAAGGTTATAACCTACTGAATATATTCCTCCTATTTGTATGTATGTATCATTCTTATATCTGAAGCTAGAAATATGAAGTATAACTCTGAAGTCCTATTGTAACTATGCAAAGTGTGTGTGGGCCATTAATGGTGGTTTAGAATCTTGATAGCTCCCATTGACGAGGACAATTGGTTATAGATGGTTTATTTACCTGCAAGCCTTCCTGTGGACCAGCCTGTGGGTAATGAAGAATGAGTCTTACAGTGACATATGACCATGTCACCTGATACTGGAATCCATCTTAAATCTGGTACTTTTCCTTTTAGAAGGAGGGGCGGGGACCCACAGAGACAAAAGATTCCCACCTTGTGCCAAAGCTATAAAAGGGGGTGGAACACAACAAAGGCGGCTGCCAATCATGAGAACACCCCTGCTTTCCACCTAGGATGTCTGCTGGAACTAACAAGGAATGTACCAGGGGAAAGGATTGGGCCCAGACTAAGAAGGAGTCTAGTCTATGAAAGGTTTCAGAGTAGCAGCAGTGTTAGTCTGTATTCGCAAAAAGAAAAGGAGTACTTGTGGCACCTTAGAGACTAACAAATTTATTTGAGCATAAGCATTCGTGAGCTACAGCTCACTTCATTGGATGCATTTGGTGGAAAAAACAGAGGAGAGATTTATATACACACACAGAGAACATGAAACAATGGGTTTATCATACACACTGTAAGGAGAGTGATCACTTAAGATAAGCCATCACCAGCAGTAGGGGGGGGGAAAGGAGGAAAACCTTTCATGGTGACAAGCAAGGTAGGCTAATTCCAGCAGTTAACAAGAATATCAGAGGAACAGTGGGGGGTGGGCTGGGGGGGAGAAATACCATGGGGAAATAGTTTGACTTTGTGTAATGACTCATCCATTCCCAGTCTCTATTCAAGCCTAAGTTAATTGTATCCAGTTTGCAAATTAATTCCAATTCAGCAGTCTCTCCTTGGAGTCTGTTTTTGAAGCTTTTTTGTTGAAGGATAGCCACTCTTAGGTCTGTAATCGAGTGACCAGAGAGATTGAAGTGTTCTCCAACTGGTTTTTGAATGTTATAATTCTTGACGTCTGATTTGTGTCCATTCATTCTTTTACGTAGAGACTGTCCAGTTTGGCCAATGTACATGGCAGAGGGGCATTGCTGGCACATGATGGAATATATCACATTGGTAGATGCGCAGGTGAACGAGCCTCTGATAGTGTGGCTGATGTGATTAGGCCCTATGATGGTATCCCCTGAATAGATATGTGGACAGAGTTGGCAACGGGCTTTGTTGCAAGGATAGGTTCCTGGGTGAGTGGTTCTGTTGTGTGGTGTGTGGTTGCTGGTGAGTATTTGCTTCAGATTGGGGGGCTGTCTGTAAGCAAGGACTGGCCTGTCTCCCAAGATCTGTGAGAGTGATGGGTCGTCCTTCAGGATAGGTTGTAGATTCTTGATGATGCATTGGAGAGGTTTTACTTGGGGGCTGAAGGTGATGGCTAGTGGCGTTCTGTTATTTTCTTTGTTGCGCCTGTCCTGTAGTAGGTGACTTCTGGGTACTCTTCTGGCTCTGTCAATCTGTTTCTTCACTTCAGCAGGTGGGTATTGTAGTTGTAGGAATGCATGATAGAGATCTTGTAGGTGTTTGTCTCTGTCTGAGGGGTTGGAGCAAATGCGGTTATATCGTAGTCTATGAAAGAAGCTTATTGGAACATCTCTAAGGGTGAGATTTTACCTGTAAACAGTTTCTTAATGTATTAGGCTTAGACTTGCATATTTTGCTTGGTGACTTACTTTGTTCTCTCTGTTATTACTTGAAACCACTTAAATCCTAGTTTTTATACTAAATAAAATCACTTGTTTATTAATTAACCCAGAGTAAGTGATTAATACCTGGGGGAAGCAAACAGCTGTGCATCTCTCTTTATCAGTGTTTTAGAGGGCAATTTGAGTTTACCCTGTATAAGCTTTATACAGAGTAAAACAGATTTATTTGGGGTTTGAATCCCCTTGGGAGCTGGGTGGCTGGGTGCTGGGCTGGAGACAGGAGTACCTGCTGAGTGGTTTTCAGTTAAAGCCTGCAGCTTTGGGGGGCATGGACTAGAACTGGGTCTGTGTTGCAGCAGGCTAGCATGTCTGGCTCAACAAGACAGGATTCTGGAGTCCAAAGCTAGCAGGGAAAACTGGCTCAGAGGTAATTCTTGCACATAAGGTGACAGTCCCCAAGGGGTCTCTGTGACCGAACCATGTGACACTGGGCATCACTATGGTAGGCCCATGCCACCTGAAAGCTCCTCCATGAATGAGCTATTCTCAGAGTGCTAGATACACCAGCTTTCCATCTGCTTTGTGCTAGAATAAGGATAACTCTTAGGGTATGTTTATGCTGCAAACTAAGCATGGGCTCTGACTCAGGTTTAAACCCAAGCACCCCTGCTGTCCCCACACACCAGTCTGAACTGCTCCCCCTTCTACTCTGGTCCAAGCCCTGTCATTTTGCAGTGTAGACATAGGTCAAGCCACAGACCCGAGTCGGAAGGTCTGCATAGTACAGATTCATTAGTACAGCTGTGAGACCTGGGTCCAGCACTTTTAAGACCAGGTTTACAATGCAGTGTGGACATTCAAGCCCAGGCCTGGAAATACCGAGTACACAAGACTGGGACCCCACAGACCTGAGCTTAGAGTACAGTGTAGACATAGCCTGAGATGTCAGATAGCAAGGGAAAATTTGAGCAGTTTGTTATATTTGGCTTATGGATGAATGTGCTATGTGAGCTTTATTTAAAGAGCATTAGTGACTTAACATACCAATCTAATTATTCTTAAGGTTCTTATTCATTTTATGATTTTCTTTGAGCAAGGTATTTTATAGAAAAAGCACCCTCAAGGAAATCAAAACCATGGACTTCCAACTTTTTAATAGACAACTTTATTTCTAGGAGAATATAGAGTAGACATAAGTAATTAGTAACATATATGGATGTTAATTTTGTTCTGTGTTTTATGATCACAAAGATAGATGTCCTTGGTGTGTGTGTGTGTGTATAAACACACACACCCACCCACCAAGGACATCTATCTTTGTGATCATAAAACACAGAACAAAATTAACATCCATATATGTTACTAGAGTCAATCACCACAACCTAACTGAATATGGAGAAGTTGTCTCTATGCCTTTCAGAAGCTGGCAATGTAGGACCAAATTCTCCTGGGGATTACCCAGTGCAGGGGACATTCCCAGGTAATTTTGCATCACACTCTTCCGAGACCTTCTATCCCTATAGCCTAACATGTTAGGGCAACTGCATGTGTATTTCCCTTCTGTGGTCCAGCAATCATTCTAGGTTTATGGCTCCCCAGCTGTTGCCTCTTTTGGGTGAAAACATGTCTCTTTCCCTTCTGACTGGGATATTTCCAGGCTGCACAGTTTCCTGACGACACTGTGAAATCCCCAGGAAAAGATGGGCTGCCTCAACAGGTTTCTTTTGCCTTCCCTTCAGAGATGGTACACCGTGTAATTGCTACAAGTATAGGTTACCACACATCTCTTTTTAAGCAAACACATTTTATCCTTAAGATGAAAACATATTAAAAAACAATAAAAGAACCTACACACATGCTAATAAACTTACCAGAGATCACACCAACTCCACCATGGACTCTGGAAGGAGAGCAGTCCATGAAAACCCTGCACAAAGGTATTCCTGTGGTTTCAAGTTCATAATGCCCTTTTGCAGAGAACAAGAATGCTCATCAGTTTATGAGGCACATATGTCCAATTTGGGCCTCTGAAGAGACCATGAATAGGCATTGAGACAGACAATGGCTTTCTGCTCTGGCACAGCTTCAAAAGGATGGACTCAGATGGGTCATTTGAATTCCACTCTCCCCAAGTATTTCGTGGGAAATCTACTTTACACTTATTGTCCCCCAAATTCCTTGAAGTTCCTAATTCTTCCCAGAGATTGCATTAGTCATGTCTCCTAGGCCTGGTCTACATTAAAAAGTTAAGTTGACCCAGCTAAATTGCTCAGGGCTGTGAAAAATCCACACCCCTGAGCACCATGGTTAAGCCAACCTAAACCCCAGAACAGACAGAACTCAGTTGACAGAAGAATTCTTCCATCAACCTAGCTAACTCCTCTTGAGGAGGTGGATTGCCTACACTGATGGGAGAACCCCTCCCTTCAGTGTAGTCACTACCTATACTGAAGTGCTACAGCAGTGCAGCTGCAGCTGTGCCACTGTAGAATTTCAAGTGTAGATAAGCCCCTAGAGAACTTACATACAATTCATAATAGCACAAACAGTTGCATTTTTAATACAACAGACCCCAAAGGCACTAAATTTAATTCAATAAGGTTTAACTGAATAAGGTTTGGGATATTACAGGATATTGTTATTTCTGTCACAGTGAGCTGGTCTACACTACAAGGGTGATTGATTTAAGTTACGCAACTTCAGCTATATGAACAACATAGCTGAAGTCAACATACTTAGATCTACTTACTGCGGTGTGTTGACTTGTGCTTCTCAAGATGGAGTACTGCAGTCGATGCTAGAGTGATCGGCGGTAGATTTATTATGTCTATACTAGACACGATATATCGACCCCCGCTGGATCGATTGCTGCCTGTTGATCCAGCCGGTAGTGTAGACGAGCCCACTGTGGTGAAGGAAAGGGGGAGTGGTCATGGTTCCTTGGTGTTTCTGCAATCTTTGGCTGCCAGAATAGGTAGGCAAGTAGCCAGGAACAATTCAAATCGGTGATAAGGCTGCTTTAAATTGTTCTAGGCACCATAAAGCTATTTTTACACTTATGTTCACCAATCCTGCTTCAAGTGAAGCTTAGCTGGACCAGAGAATCTGGGCCATGATTTTTATTAGGTAATTGGCATACAGTTTCTCTGAGGGAACCTTACCGATAACTGAAGAGTAATATTTGAAGCTTTATTATAATGCTGCCTTTAGCACCATAAAAGGTATCTTAAGGTTCCTTTAATTTTTTTTAGGAGCAGAATTCTTATTTTCAGAGATTTGTAACTGGACTTCCAGCTGTAAGAGTTAATTCAATCTGAACTAAAACTCAGTCAAAGCCTTAATTCAGGAATGCAGTTCTGTTTTACAAATTAAAAAATAGTTTGACCTTTTAAGTTATAAGAATCACTTAATGGTTGTAGTCAGTTTGGGGTTTTTGTGTGTTTTGCTTTTCTGTAACTCAAAACTATTTAAACTTTTAGACAGATATTGCACATTAATGAACTACAATGTGGACTTGTTTAATTTAACGTATTTGAACAAACACATTGAAAGCGATTGAAAAAGTCTGGGTAGAACAGTAATGTAGGAATCATTTTCAAGTGTGGGATTGTATGTTGGGCCCACAGCCTTGTCACATCCCTCCTGTTCACAGTGAGACAGGCTGACATCACCAGTACCACCATGTAATGGAAGGGTGGCAAAAACTGAAACTGCTCTGCTCTTTGGTTCCACTCCCTACGCCAAACATAGATTTCCTATCCTGGACTGGCCCAACATGTCCCCAGAACCTCTAGCTGTTTCTCTTTCTTTCATTGCTGGCCTTTCCCTGTCTCCCATCTACTCTCATCATTGACTCTGCTCCCATGATCAATAATATTGTGCTAAATTGCCTATTACAGAGACCCTCAGTGTTCCATCCTTCCCATATGTCATTCCAACCAAGAACCTTCCTCTGGGTCCTGCTCCGTCAAGAGAACCTCTTATATCACATAACCCTGGGAGGCCCTGTAAATTAGACTTCAAGAGAGACTTCTTTTATCCAGGTTTCAGAGTAGCAGCCGTGTTAGTCTGTATTCGCAAAAAGAAAAGGAGTACTTGTGGCACCTTAGAGACTAACAAATTTATTAGATGCATCCGATGAAGTGAGCTGTAAAAGCTCACGAAAGCTTATGCTCTAATAAATTTGTTAGTCTCTAAGGTGCCACAAGTACTCCTTTTCTTTTATCCAATTATACCCCAAGAACCTCCTCTCCAATATATTTAATCTTTTCTTGAGTGGCAGGAAGAAGTCCAGGCAAAAGAGAGAGGTAAGTGTGAAAACACACTAAATATTTTCATTAGAATTTCAGCACAGGGCAGCTAAATATTATTTGACTTAGGAGTCCCTATATGGCACCAATCTAGAAGCTCCAAAATCTTTTAAAATGTCACTACATATGATTTTCAAAATAGATAAGGGCAGTTATAGGAAACTGAAAAATAATGCATGTGTTTTGAAATAGATGGTATTAACATACTACACCATAATTATTTCTTCAGTGATGTATTCTGTTTGTTTTCATTTTCCTTGAAAAAAATCTATTAGTTGACAATGAATGCAAGAAAATGTGATGAAATGATCACAAAGACAAATGTAAGCTTTTTGTACAATAATTGGGTTTAAATTTAAGGGATTGGTAACAGTTATTAATTTGTATTACAGAAAAGCATGCACACATGTACACACATGCATATGGAAAAATGTAACAAAAAATGAACAAATCTTCAGAATTTGGATGTGACATACCTGAAATAATTAAAAAATTTTCATGTAAATATTGCAAAGAATTGTCCTTACATTTTTGTGTACAACTAATTTTCATACAATCTTCATAAAGGCACAGCACAGGATTCTGTAGGGTTGCTAATATTCAACAATGGTCTCATGTTACCTCTTCGAAGCCCTGCTTAGTGCTCAGAATTGATCCTATGGAAACAGTGTCACCACCTCTTTCCCCCTTAGTGATAGGTCTGATTAGGAGACTCCCAGGTCCTTATAGTTTGGGAATGAAAAGATGGGCATAATACCTGGTCCCTCCGTAGGAATGCAAGGTGTGTGGGAAGGCTGCCTATGTTTTACCATCTTGGTCTAACTACTGGACCTAATTTAGTAATATAACAGAAGAAAACAATTAGTATTTGAGGTACAGTCGATGCTGATTTATGGGTGATGACTTCAGGCCCAGGAAGCTGATATTTCTAGGTATTAATGTATTCTTCTAAAGAGCTTTCATCCTTGCTTTTTAATTTAAGCAATTCATTGTATTACATAGAGTAGGAAATACTAAATAAAAATGCAACCATTGGAGTTGTAGGGAGATGCCATTTTTACTGGATTAACCAGAAAATATGACAGGCCAGATTGTGAGCTTGTCACATTGCTGAGCAGTTATTGATTCTAGTGAGACTATTGTGTGAGTAATTGCTCACCAGAGAGAGAGAGAGAGAGACAGACAGACTCAAAAGTTACTTTGAGCCAGTTTGTGTATGTGACTCACTCCCTTCATCTAGTCATAGCACACTTCACTGTACACTGAAAGGGATGGTGTTATTGTAGGAGTCAGTCACCAGGTGACACTGTTACATACAAATTCTTTTTCTGAATGTACAACCACTCTTCACTCTTTGAAGGAATGCTTGTATTGTTAATTCTGTGATGTAGTTTCTTTTGGGAGAGCTATGGCAAGCACCAAGGGAGTTTGCTTTTCGCATAATGGGAGTCAATTCTTCAGGTGGCATTCTTCCCTGTGCACATGGCATTAGTGTTTGAGCTAAGAACCCTGAAAAAGGGGATTGCCTGGAAGCCATGTATGACCACTTTTGTCCCAGGGCTGATTTATATTTGTAAATCAAGTTACTCAAGGAATATACACAGATTTTTTTGTTTTTCTAGTATCTTCTCCAATGGAAAACTAACTTGTAAGCTCCCACCATCTGTTACCACTTGGTAGTGGGATGGCAGAATAATACAAAGGCTAACATACAGCAAGAATTGTGGGAGAATATTCTTTCCTTGATGGGGGGAAGTTAAACACATTAATTCTTCCTTGTGTCATGAATAAAATAACCCATCTAGTATCTTACCATTATATCTTCTGATTTGCTCTCACAGTACATCAGTGAAGAACTAGTGCAGTGTGTGTCAATGCTGCCACTTTGTGACATGTTTCTATTTGGTAGATTCTAGGCTCTCTGCCCAGTTTAAGTTATTTGTACTGCTACAATACATGAAACAAAAGATGTTTAAAACACTTGACACTGACTCATAATTTTATACTTCAGCATTTGAAAAGCAAGCCTGAGACATGGGAGGAGATTAACATCAAGAGGCTGTAATATAAATATAGATGAACCCACTATTGATAATAGCAGTGTTCACAAACTGACTTTTTAGACATTCTCGGCAATGTGTGAATGAAACCAAAACTTGAACAGAGTGAAATTTTGTTTCTGCAAAATGTTTATCAGCCCTTCCCCCCAATTTAGGCTTAATTCTGTTGATTCCAAACAGCCTGGCATTTAGGCTGTGTGTGTAGTTGGAAGGGTCACTGGATCCATGCGTAAGAATTGGCTGGTTACCTCATTAAGGAGATGCAGAAAAGTTGCTATTCTGTCTCTATTTCAGCATATGGGCTAATGGAGAGGCATCATTGTCTCACACACAAGGTCCAGTTAACCCAATAAAGAGCCAGTCAGTTGGTTCTGGATATGGAAAACAACTGAACTGGAGATACTCTGTCAGTGCATGGTTGTACTGCTTTTTATAGCTGCTTTGTGATGTTTTTGCATTCTTCATCTTGTTTGTCCTAAAACACTAACAATTCAACGTATTTGGCAAAAAAAAAAAAAAAACCATGTAAAAGTGGTCTAAAAGACAGAAACTAACTACTATTAATTAGCAATCTTATCCACTTCCATAAAATCATAACTACCATATAGAAAATAAGTCAAAACGTTTTTCATGAAAAACAGCTAATATATATTACATTCTGTATTACATTTGTGGTAACTTAACGTGCATGGCATGTGATTATGTAGACTGGTCTTGTGCCTTCCATCACCAGAAGCTTGTAAAATTGCACAACTTAAATGTATAACTAGCTTTTAAACATTTTTATATTAAAGATGTAAATTTTGTAAATAATCCTCTAATTGTAGGAACATTTAAAAATTGCTTTAGAAACAAGATGTCTTCAGTTTCATTTATTTATTTTCTAATTTGAAAAGCTGTTAATCTCTAGCTTTTTTTTTTTTTTTTTTTTTTTTTTTTTACTAGCACTTGTAAATTTGAGCTGCTGGATATTGGCTAAATATTAACAAGTATCAGTTTGCACTCCCAGCTGCTGCTGTTGACACTGACTGCTGATAACTTTCCCTTCTCCATTTTCACAGAAATGAGGACTAGTGGGTGAAGATAAGGTAGGCCAGAGTTAGTAACATAACCAACTTCTGTAGGATTGTGTGGCCAATTGAAGAAGTGAGGCACCTAGGATAGTGGGACTCAGGCCCTACCTGCTTCTCCAAGTCCTAGCCCAGGCAGTGGTGGGGGTGACCACCATCAAGCCAGCAGGGATCCTCCCAAAATATATTGACTGGTTCCCCAGTTCACTCACCAGAGAAACATCTAAGTGCCCAGGACTGCTTCCTACTCTTTCTCCCTTGGTGCAGCTCCACAGTCCCCCCCAGGGTCTCTGGGGTCCTCAAGTGGCATAACTCCTGCTAGCACAGTCCCCTCTCTGGGCTCATCAGGCAGCCCGGAGTCCAGCTGGAGCTCCATGTGCTGTGGGTTCTGTAATCAGGACCTGTAGCAAATCACTGGACAGAGTCTACATCCTACCCCTTCAGCAGCCTGCCCAGGCTGGGTTGGGTTGCTTCCTTTTATACTCTGCCTCCAGGATGAACCTGTGCAGCAGAGTCAGAGGGGTGGGGCTTCCTCAGCCTGCAAAGCACAGTTAACCCTTTTGGCGCTGGTGTGTGATAGGTATACCCCATCACGGTTGCTAAAACACTTATTCAATATATATAAAGTTCTACCAATCACAAAAGATTGAACACATTACCCACCAAGTCAATAAATATTTCAGATCTTACCCAAATACACACTTACAGCCAATTCTTATTAACTAAATCTAAGATTTATTAAACAAAGAAAAGAAAGAGAGTTGCTATGGGGTAAAGATCATTATACATACAGATATAAATAAAGTTCTTAGGTCAGTTTCATGGCAGAGATGGTGAGGTTGCTGATTTGTAAAACTGCTTCAGGAAATCTACTCTTTTGGATCTTACCTCCTCTCCTTAGAGGTCTTCCTATGAAATCTGTGTTACTTTGGCTTCTGGAGTCAATGTTGCTGCCATAACAATGCAGAGCAGCTTCATGTGTATCTGATCTTTAGGTGCTGTAAACTGAGTGTGATGGCATTCTCTGATGCTGCTTTGGTACTGAGTTGTTTAAGATACTGTTTCAAAATAGTCTTACCAGTGTATTTTATGAAGTTTGAGCACTGTTGTTGAGATCCTGCTTGTTCAGGTTAGTATACGCTGGAGGATGTTGGAGAATAATTTTCTATGTGTTCATTTAGTTTTGCTGAAAACTATGACATCAACAGAGGTTTCTCACCTGATTCTCAAGGCCTCAGTAAGGATGTGGTTCTGTTTTTCTTGTCATTAGATTACATTAAATTCCTTCCCTGGGATGTTCAAAAGGAATGGAATACTTTTAAAAGGGGCATAAATGCATCCAAGATTATTTTTTCCCCCATTGTTTATACCTGCTACTAAGGGTAATTAAACTTTCTTTTTAAAATTGGTTTTAAAGGAATTGGAGAAATCAAATTAACTGGTCAGAAATTACCCTTTGAATTCATATGCTCAGCTCATTACATGGTTAAACAATTCATTCAATAGAGCTTTACTTTTTAATAAAATATTTAAAACAATGAATGGTAATTTGTGAACTGTAGATCAGCTACATTGCTGGAAGATTGTGATTAAAGTATATTGCTAAATTCACTTAACCACACATAGTTTAATGCACTGCAACTGCATCATATTTAAAACTGAATGCAGACTATTTTTGGCCTTCACATTACAATAGCAATATTTATAACATTTCCATGAAGAATGAGTTCCTGTGAAAACCATACCCTTCTCTTCTCAAATGGAGATCTGGGGATAGATTGTGGTATGAAGGGGGAGAAAATGGAGAACACAATGTGCCCTGTACAGAGATCAGCAATAATCTTTGTTCTCCATAAGAGCAAACACAAAGTCCAGTGGTGACACTTGATAAATGGGGCCATTATCCCATCCTTCCCACTAATCAGTAGATCTGAGCCAATACAGGGAATGCACATTGCATCCTCTCAAAGGCTGAAGCGTTTACTCGGGCTGCATGTACTCCCCCAATTCTCCTGGGCTTACAAAGACACTAGCAGCTACAACTGTGATAATATAGATACATATCCATCGACCCCTGACTGGCAATTAAAGCCACAGGAGATGCCATAATAGATCATCAAGTCAGGTAACCTGTCTCTGACATTGATCAGTATCAGGTGCTTCAGAGGAAGCTGGGAGCCCCCCTGTAATGTTCAATTAGGCACTAATATGTGCTGTGGAGAAGTTTCTTCCTTGTCCTAGGCGGTGAGGGGTTCTTGAATCTCAATTGCAGAGTACTCCTTTGACAAACTGGAGACTCTTATAATTAATCCAATTAACACCTTTTCCCCATAGGTTCTTCCCTACTTGTTAATGCACTCCAGACCCGTAAGAAGGCACTTCGCATACTCTGTATTAGCCCATACATATACTCAAAGCATTACACTGGGTATATTGTCAAGCACACAACTCTCCAAATGCAACAAAATCTGCCCATACATGCACTTAAACAATTTGGCATTGCTTGTCAAGCTTATTAACTCATTAAATAGCATTTAATAGAGTACCCACAATCTAATTAAATTATACAGTGCATTTATGACTTGTTTAATGAATTTATGCATTAAAATTATTCGGAGCTCCTCAGTGAGTTTAACCCATTTTACACCTTTTCTATATATTTTGTTTGGTTAAATAATGTTTCTTCAGGCTGTCCACATTCATTTCCATTGGCTGCAGTGAGTCACCTTTTGCTTAAAGCATGCCGAGCTAAATGTAGGTTTCCCTTATCATGGATTTCAGAGTAGCAGCCGTGTTAGTCTGTATTCGCAAAAAGAAAAGGAGTACTTGTGGCACCTTAGAGACTAACAAATTTATTTGAGCATAAGCTTTCGTGAGCTACAGCTCACTTCATCGGATGCATTTGGTGGAAAAAACAGAGGAGAGATTTATATACACACACACAGAGAACATGAAACAATGGGTTTATCATACACACTGTAAGGAGAGTGATCACTTAAGATAAGCCATCACCAACAGCAGGGGGGGGGAAAGGAGGAAAACCTTTCATGGTGACAAGCAGGTAGGCTAATTCCAGCAGTTAACAAGAATATCAGAGGAACAGTGGGGGGTGGGGTGGGAGGGAGAAATACCATGGGGAAATAGTTTGACTTTGTGTAATGACTCATCCATTCCCAGTCTCTATTCAAGCCTAAGTTAATTGTATCCAGTTTGCAAATTAATTCCAATTCAGCAGTCTCTCCTTAGAGTCTGTTTTTGAAGTTTTTTTGTTGAAGGATAGCCACCCTCAGGTCTGTAATCGAGTGACCGGAGAGATTGAAGTGTTCTCCAACTGGTTTTTTGAATGTTATAATTCTTGACGTCTGATTTGTGTCCATTCATTCTTTTACGTAGAGACTGTCCAGTTTGGCCAATGTACATGGCAGAGGGGCATTGCTGGCACATAATGGCATATATCACATTGGTAGATGCGCAGGTGAACGAGCCTCTGATAGTGTGGCTGATGTGATTAGGCCCTATGATGGTATCCCCTGAATAGATATGTGGACAGAGTTGGCAACGGGCTTTGTTGCAAAGAAAACAACAGAACGCCACTAGCCATCACCTTCAGCCCCCAACTAAAACCTCTCCAACGCATCATCAAGGATCTACGACCTATCCTGAAGGACGAGCCATCGCTCTCTCAGATCTTGGGAGACAGACCAGTCCTTGCTTACAGACAGCCCCCCAATCTGAAGCAAATACTCACCAGCAACCACACACCACACAACAGAACCACTAACCCAGGAACCTATCCTTGCAACAAAGCCCGTTGCCAACTCTGTCAACGTCAAATTCTGACGTCAAGAATTATAACATTCAAAAACCAGTTGGAGAACACTTCAATCTCTCTGGTCACTCGATCACAGACCTAAGAGTGGCTATACTTCAACAAAAAAGCTTCAAAAACAGACTCCAACGAGAGACTGCTGAATTGGAATTAATTTGCAAACTGGATACAATTAACTTAGGCTTGAATAGAGACTGGGAATGGATGAGTCATTACACAAAGTAAAACTATTTCCCCATGGTATTTCTCCCTCCCACCCCACCCCCCACTGTTCCTCTGATATTCTTGTTAACTGCTGGAATTAGCCTACCTTGCTTGTCACCATGAAAGGTTTTCCTCCTTTCCCCCCCTGCTGTTGGTGATGGCTTATCTTAAGTGATCACTCTCCTTACAGTGTGTATGATAAACCCATTGTTTCATGTTCTCTGTGTGTGTGTATATAAATCTCTCCTCTGTTTTTTCCACCAAATGCATCCGATGAAGTGAGCTGTAGCTCACGAAAGCTTATGCTCTAATAAATTTGTTAGTCTCTAAGGTGCCACAAGTACTCCTTTTCCTTATCATGGAGTTTATCATTTAATATCACACAAGTTTCTGTGGCTGTTTCTGCTTTTTAAGGTGGAACTTGGAACTGGGTACATTGGAGAAAATGTATCCATAATGTAACTCCATTGCCTTCCTTGATTTCACTCCAAGGATGAACTGGTTTATTGTTTTCTCTAGTGAGTTGTAGTTGGTTGCCACGATGTTGCTGCTACAAGTGAACTGGAAGCTCCAGGAACTGCATAGCACAATATGGTGTTTACTGGCAAATATATTGGTGAAGAAATATTTCCTAATGTATAGACAGACTAGTGAAAGCAGACACAGCTGTATTACATATTGTTGTGAATTTTCCTCATGATCCACAACATTTAGGAAAACACAAAATTAAAGTGAATGTGTCTCTTGCTGGCTTTTAAAGGCATAATGCTAAAAGTACTGAAACCATACCAGAGGCCAAGAATTAATTATAGCTTATTATTTAAAAGAAAAGCTTCAATATTTCTTCTTATGTAAACCAAACTGACACACTGCATTCAAATGGAAAATAGGTTTATTCCAAGAATTTGGAAAAAAGCAACATTAAATGTATTTCATGTATGTGATGCCTTAGAAAAAATGATTTCAGACAAATCTATTGATTGGCAAAATGAGCTGCTAAATTGCTACATTCTGAGCTGAGATTTACATGAACATACTCTAAAGTGGAACCATATATGGGTAGGAAGAAGTAGCTGTAGTCTCTGGTTATAAAGATATCTGAATTGGAATACTTTTATATCTTCCAGGGCATGCAAGTTCAATACACCTGTACTCAAATATCCCTCAAAAGGGGCACATTTCTCCTGCATATTAATTATTCACATATTCTCCTGAAAAATGTTAGTTTGTTATATTTCATGAGTTGCAAAATATTTCATGAACTTTTTTGAATAAACACACAGGAACTTCCTCAGCTATATAGTCCATGGGGAAATATCTGCCAATTTATGTTCTTATACATATCTTTCAACTATCTTGGAGATCTAAAAGTAATATCTAGCCTTTGAGGGACAGCTTGTGGATTTTAACTCCCTCTAAAATGTTGTCCATGAATGAATACATAAATTAAATTACACTAATCAATATATGTTGTTTTTAGATGCACTCTTATATACTTAAAAAGAAAAGGACTTGTGGCACCTTAGAGACTAACAAATTTATTTGAGCATAAGCTTTTGTGAGCTACAACTCACTTCATTGGATGCATTCAGTGGAAAATACAGTGGGGAGATTTATATACACAGAGAACATGAAACAGTGGGTGTTACCATACACACTGTAAACATGGGGAAATAGTTTTACTTTGTGTAATGACCCATCCACTCCCAGTCTCTATTCAAGGCTAAGTTAATTAAATTAAATTTTGCAACATGAATGTTATAAAATGTTTGAATGTTATAAAACCAGTTGGAGAACATTTCAATCTCTCTGGTCACTTGATTACAGACCTAAAAGTGGCAATACTTCAACAAAAAAACTTCAAAAACAGACTCCAACGAGAGACTGCTGAAGAATTAATTTGCAAACTGGATACAATTAATTTAGGCTTGAATAGAGACTGGGATTGGATGGGTCATTAAACAAAGTAAAACTATTTCCCCATGAAGAAGAGGAGTACTTGTGGCACCTTAGAGACTAATAAACTTGCTCAAATAAATTTGTTAGTCTCTAAGGTGCCATAAGTACTCCTTTTCTTTTTGCGAATACAGACTAACACGGCTGCTACTCTGAAACCTGTCAATATTTCCCCATGTTTATCCCCCCTTCCCCTCCCCACTGTTCGTCAGACGTTCTTGTCAACTGCTGGAAATGGCCCACCTTGATTATCACTACAAAAGGTTCCCCCCCCTCCGATCTCCTGCTGATAATAGCTCACCTTAAGTGATCACTCTGGTTACAGTGTGTATGGTAATACCCATTGTTTCATGTTCTCTGTATATATAAATCTCCGCACTGTATTTTCCACTGAATGCATCCGATGAAGTGAGCTGTGGCTCACGAAAGCTTATGCTCAAATAAATTTGTTAGTCTCTAAGGTGCCACAAGTCCTCCTTTTCTTTTTGCGAATACATACTAACATGGCTGCTATTCTGAAACCTGTCTTATATACTTAATAAATATTATTTGATGTATCTTCTTAACAAAATAAAATATTTATTTAGTGTCATCCAAACATAAGGTAGTTGCTGTTAGAAAGTGAACATTTACTCTTCTTTACCTTTCAGGATATTTGACACATTGGATATTTCCTATTCTAATTACAGAGAAGAAAACTGCAGAATCTTGATTAACAATATCTGTGGTAATTGTGGTTAAATGTTGCCTTCTTAACGACAACCACTGCTACAAATGCTTTAACTATACATTAAAAAAGTGTTGAATTAACTTTTGGATAATTTAGTACACATGACTGATTCAGTACAATCAAAATACAACTAAAGGGAAGTTGCTTCCAAAAATTTAAAAGTAGACTGAAGCATTTCATTGTGTATAGCAAGACTCTCCAATAAAATGAAAAATGTAGCATATTCTGGTGCATGGATTGAACAATTTCAGAATGTAGACATTCACTACTTGACAAATGACCTGTTTTAACCAGAAAACCACCTTGTGATATGTAATATATTTCATAGCAGAGAAAGTGTCACTTCTGTGACTGATTCTGCTAACCCACAAGTCCAACCAACCTTCAGCCTGTTTCCCGCTGTCTCTTTACAGCTCCCAACATACTTCTTTTTGCTGAACCTTTCAGCTAATGCAGGCTTTAACAGATGGAGCAGCACACCAGAGCAGGGATTTAACCCATTCATTCTCAGGCTGGTTGCCAGATAAACACAGTTTGTAACAGCCTTCCAGAATTGGAGTAAAGTAGCCAGATTATCAGCTGATTACGTTAGTTTAGCTCCATTGAAATTAATGGGGCTACATCTATTTATGGCATCTGGAACATGCCTAGGAAGTATACTTATCATAATGGTATTTATTTTGAATCCCAGTTTCTCTCAAGTTCTCCAGCCAAAAATGAAAAAAGAATTCACCTTTAAAGAAATATATAGAATTTAGGAAAATGTGTTCTTGTGGTAGGTTTCCAACATCTGCTTGGACTGTAACCATGAGTCCTGTAAATCCCCATGTGTATGCAGAATGGCTGCATTCCACAGGTGCAGGTTTTGGACAGTTAAAATGATTCATCTTTTTTCTTAAATCTCCCGTACCCACACAGAATTCAGAATTCAATGCACTGAATGAGGAAGGTGTTGATGACGCTCTTGAGATGCACCCGCCCCAGTGACATTTTGAGATAGTAAAAGACGACAGCCATCTTAATGACTTATGAAAATAGATTGTCAAAGGACAAAATATTCTTTGAAAAGAAGCAGATGAGGAGGAGGGAGTTCTGCAGCTGACATGTTTGACTTCATCAGAAAATCATATAGTTGGAGGTATAAGAGGTAGCATTTGAGCCTGATAGTGGGTGATAGTGGGCACAAAATTGCACTCTCAAAAATGGAGGCAGAGTGAGGCCACATTAAATATCAGCACCTCACTGTAGACATACTGGGCCCGATTCTCTTCTTATTTATGAGAGTGAAAATCAGTAGTAACTCCACTGTAGTCAACTGAATCACATCTGTCTAAAAATGGAATAAGGAAGTGAAGAATCATGCCAGCTCTCCATTTGGCCTCTATGTTTTTAACAGTTCAACACTTTTTTCATTTCTTCCTATACATATTTAAAAGAATATAAAATAGCACAATTCTCATTAAGGATCCATGATACTGATAAATATATTTGAGGGAGGTGCTTTTGATATTTCTTACCTCTGGGAAGAACCTCATAGATTCACTCCGGATTAGCTATCTATCTGCTTAGATAGCCTCCATCACCATAGTATGTGAGCCGCTTACAATCTTTTACTGTATTTCTTACTATTATTTATAATTACTAGTGAAATATTTCAGGTCTGATCCAGCAGTTCTGAGAAAGACGACAAAACTCCCATGGAAGTGGATGGGAGTTTAGCCTGCTTAATGAAAGCCAGGTTGGATCTCAATTTCATAATCATTTAGTGTTTTTTTAAAAAAAGTCAGGATTTCTCCTTGTCCAGTTCTGAACAAAAGTGAACTGGTTTTCATCTGCACATCCTAGACCTCTGAATTTGTATTCCTAAATCATTAGATGTGCCTACATATAAAACGCTGTGGCTCTTACTTCAATTGCATGACATGTATTGCTGGAAATCTCCAAAAGGGAAATTCATTCTCTACATGCCAAATATTGTCATCGTCTTCTCTGAGGGAAGTGTTCTTCCCAGTGGTACTCGCTCTCTGGTTCTTGAAAGAACAAGTGGTTACCTTGGATCCCATACTTGAAAGAAAATAGGACTATACTGTCACAACATTATTGACGTGCTGTGACACGTCACAGATAGGGGACCCACAGTAATAATACAAAATAAATGCTAGTATGCAACATGAAAAAATTAGGAGCACATACTATACCAGATTTGTTAGGTTGCCTCACTGAAATTTCTTAGATAAACACACTTTCCCCATATTGTATATGCTGCAAGAGCCTGAAAGAAATGGAGATCACTGGAAAGGAAGAAGATTAGAATGGCTAAAGAAATACCCCTGCTTTTCCTTAGCCTTTGATCATGTTGTGTAGCACTATATATAACAGTGAATCAGAGATCCACTTATTGTCTTGTTTTCTCCTGCATCAATTCCTGTGTAAAAATGATTAACAGAAGACTGAAAGCAGACATTGTGCATTTGTGGGTCCTACATGAAACCAGAGCAACCATTTGTAAATTGATAATATATATTTTTGTAGATGGCATAAGTGATGTCAAAATAATGAATGAAATACTGTAGATAGAAAGGAATATTAGGGTTGTTACTGTATGTGTAAATGATTATTCTTAAATTGAAAAACAGGTTTATGAATGGTATGCTTACGACAAAAGCACTAATCTGGGATTCTGTTACCATATTTAATAAGTCAGCCATTAAAGATCTATGTAGCTCTGCTATCAAAATAAATGACTATCAATTTTTTTGTTGTGCTGTGTTCACAGCTAGTGAAAGGTGATTGTAGACCTCAGAATGCTAATTCAGAAACATAAATCAATAGTTCATTTTGTCTTTTTGCCACTGTTAATTTTAGAAGATAGAAATGTTTACATGTTTCTGGCCTTGGACATGATTTAAGTTCCCTATATATTTATTTTTTAAAAAAATATTATTTGCCAGGGAAACAGCCCATACAAGTATACAGTAACTTAACAGGATAGTTTTTCCAAGGAAATAGACTGCTCAGAATAGGACATGTTGACTCACAAGTAATGAAATATGTGATATATAATACAATAAAAGCCTGGTGATAGGTGAACTGATGGACTAGCAGCAAAATTTCCTGAGGAGAAGGGCTTATGTAGTAGTGGGAGATCAGCTGGCTGCCTCCAATTTATGTGAATGAAAGCCATCCCTGCAGACATACATTTGAAAACAGAAGTACTGGACTGTGGCAATCACAACAGAAGGCACAAGTGTCTGGAGTGTGCTGTGACCTTGTGTTCAGACATATGTAGTAACATAGTGGCCAATGCAGATGGCAGAAATATAGAAGGGAAACCCAATGGGAAGTTTGAATGATTTATCTTTGATTGCCTCTCTTTTGTCATGTCATTAATAGTGTTCTGAGGAACAATAAAGGCTCCCTTTGATTAACATAATAGTTCAGTAATGCAAAATGTTGATGGCATGATGGAGTTTTGATGTGCAGGAAGACTCTGCATATCTGTATGCTGCTTTACTTATATGGATGAGGTTACTAATGTTAATGTAGATAGTAGTGATTTAGTGTAAAAGTTGCTGTCATAGAGAACTAATCACAAGATCTGCAGAACAGGCAAAATGCTGCATTGTAAAAGCGTTTTTAAAAATGCAATCCTTCATATTTTAGGTACAGTTGGTACATTTTTAAGGATCGCAGATATAATGGGAAGTGCATACAAAATGATTGCAGGGTGGCTCTAGGGCATTCACTATGTTGTTTGAAGCCCTGTGCAGGAACCCCTACAGCTACCCACTTCACTAAGCAAGTGGAGGCCTCAAGTTCATCATGGCACTGTCCAAACCCTGAGGCTGCTGTCTGTAGGGCTGGTTCCTAGTCATAAGTTAGAGCAGTATGAGGGCAACTCTGAAGGCCTTCCGGTTAAATGTGACTGGGAATCAGCATAATGTGGGGAGTTCCAGCCATACCCCATTCCCTCTGGCCATGAGCCCTATCTCTGTAAGTGGCAAGAGTAGCATAGAAACCTGTAAACAGGCTCAATTTGGAGGATTGTGGAGGATCCCCCATGCACAGAAGTGATCACTCTGGGCCAGAAACCCTTGCCCCGTGGTTAGAACCACTTAGCATAGTGGTGCAAAGTGGCTACTGCATGTCAAATTCTGGTCCTGAGTGTTCTACAACTTACTCAGATGTCATCTCTGTTTTGTGCTGTGACATCAATGCAAATATTTAAAGACATTTGTTTTAATATATGCAGAGTCTTTTTTGTATGTGTTAGGTTACCTTGTAGACTATACATTTTTATTCTCTGTTCTTCTTGATATTACCAGGGATCACACATGGTGATGATCACCTTAGAAATATTTATCATCATCATCACTATGGCAAACAGTGCTTGGGAAAAGATAAGCAGTCACCTTGCTTATTCAGCTTTCCATTGTATTAAAGAATTCACACCCTTAGGGCTGTAGCCTTATCTTCCTGTGCAGGACTGTGTATCTTCAAATATCCATGCCTGGATATGAGACTATACCCTTGGGTATAACACTTAAAACTTAGCACATGTGCCAGTCACATCCATGCTCATGATGCCTTGAAGTATCCAGTTCTACAAAACCCAGGTAGTAGTTTGAGCAAGTAGGCTGTGCATTGTTTATTTTGCAATATAACAGTTTGTAACAGTGAATGGGGAAATACTTGGTATATAATATTTTCAAACATTATTTTTTTCATACTGTTATTCTGAGTGTTGGCTACCTGAGTTGAGCATACTGAATTTTCAATGCATTGCCATCCAAAATAGCTTATAAATATTTGATGGTGCCTGGGCTGGTAAGGTGGAAGAAATTATTAAAGCACTACATGCTGTCATGTTGTGCCTCCTGTGTGAATACGACACCTGCGCTGCTGTCAGATGAAAACTGCTGTGTGTAGCAGCATCAGTTCAAATCCTTATTGTAGGGATGCTGCACCAGTGTGAACCAGGACTTGAGCAGGGGAAATTGCACCAGGACAAGGCAGTGTTTATATTAGTGCAAAGTGTCTGTACTAGGGCCCTGTCAACACTGGGAAAATAGATTGTGTTAGAAAATGGCTTAATGCAGTGTTGACATGACTTTCCACCTAGTGTAACATAACTTAAAACCTATTACCAAGTCATGGTTGACCCCGATTTTAAATATGATCTATTTCTGAGTGTAGACTTGCGCTAGAGGTTTGTGCGAGTGCAGCTCACATCAGTGGGACTGTGCTGGTGGCTAAAAATCCCAGTGTGGACAAGGCCTTAGAAAGAGGATTAGTAGGTCCTGGCAGGGAGTCAGACTTTGGCCATCCTGTGGCCAGAGCAAGGGAGTAAAGGGTGCATGGTGCCTCTTGACTCTCTTGCACAGTGTACCATACACAACTTCTTGAAGACAGGGGGAGCAAGTATCTCAGAGCTGCTCCATCCCCCCTCATGCATGAGAAGTGAGAGGGGACAGGAGAAGGAGGTGGAGTTTGGACTTAATGCCCCTCTTCCCCACCCCCAAACACACCCAGCGGTGTAGTTACATCAGTGAGTGGCGTGTATAAATTGCAGTGGTATAGACCTGTGGCAGTGTATTATCTTACTAGAGCAGCAGGGAGACCAAGAGGGAATTAACACAAGGATGACAGCTCCAGGGGTAGCTCAACAATGTTTCCTCTTGCTGTGGGCTAGATCACAAACTGTTGATCCTGTGTTAGAATTTGGTACAGTTTTAAAGAACCCAAGTATCTGATTTCACTTGGAAGTATTCCATGTCATTTGGAAGATGGTTTGTTTTTACCATGCAATGCTGTGCCTTGGTGTCCTTAATTATTATTTCCCAAACCGTTTTTTCCTCACAATAAGTATTCGTAGTGGAGTTAACACCAGCCATGGGGATAGTTAGATTTGCATAGGCATTTGCATTCCAAGATTTGTGGCATGGCCAGAAGTGGGGTATTTCTTTTGCTCAATTTTTCAAAAACATTTTGAGACTGGGGAGAGTGAAAATAGCTTTTGCATTTTCTTACTAGCTCCAGATGCCCCAAAACGTCTGGGCTTGGAAAGCTGGAATTTGGGGAGGAAAACAGCCCTTAGGAAGAAAATGCAATAAGGAACATTGCCTCATTCTCTGCACAGAACCTGCATCCAACAGTGTACAAGCAGCCTTGCTTCATATAGCACTGGATCCTGAAAGATACCGAGTACTTTCAGCTCCTTGTACTAGGAAGTTATTCTGGTCCATAGCTAGGTGCTACAGCAATGTAACTAATAATGATATTCAGCATCTTGCAGGATTGGGCCCTCACTTTGCACGTATATTGTGTAGTCAGTGAGGCAGGACTACTTACAATTTCCTGGCTTGATGCTGCTTTGCAGTAACTGTACACACTTGCCACACTGGAAACATATGGAAAACAATTAAGTTTCCAACATCCATTCTGGGTTTACCTTGCATCTTTGTGTTAAATACTCCATTAGAATATGATCTCTGGAAAAAAACCTAGTTTGATTTTTGTCCTATTAACTTAAAACAATTATTCCTCTTTCACAAATCCTAGAATAATAGGCTGAGTGAAGAGCTTCTTTAGAAACAGACCTTTTGTTAGCAGGAGCAGAGAAACTTTGCTTTGACCTCTGACTGAAATAAAAAACATTGTTGGGTAAAGGTGTTACTATGCTTTCACATATTATACCCTTTATAGAACATCTTGGTAGATCTCAAGTGATAGTTTTAACCTGGAAAAAGAAGTTGAGGACAATGTTGGACTCATTGAAGTCAGCGGTAAAACTCCCATTAATTTCAGCACCAGGATTTCACCTATTGTCTCTCTAATCTCTGAAGATTGTTGGAATACAATTCATAAGATATTTGTTTGATTATCTTACATAATACCCTGATATCAAAACTTCTGCAGAACATATCTTTCCCCCAAATCTGATATAGCATAGGTAATTTATGCTTGAGGGAATATACAATGACTGGAAATTTTAATCACGTTTTGATATTGTCCTTTAAGTTTTTCTAGGAACAAGCGTCTTTCATGGTTTCCGATGCTCTGTTTAAGTAATTCTGCACTTGCATAATTTAAAATTTATGACAATTCCAACTGGACTCAGAATCAGTGCTTTCTTCAGTTACTGCTTGTTGCCTAACATCTTGCTATCACATTGCAGTGGGAGTCTTGCAAATCAGTATATATAGACAACGGCCTATAAAGGCTATGTAGAACTTCTCCACAATGGAGAAAAAAAATCAACTATCTACCCAACATATTTGTCTATATAGTTACCTTTGCAAACTGTACTGAAATAACAGAATATTTTCCTGAAAACCCAAAGTTCTTCAGTTTCCCCACATTAACATTTCTTATTTGATTTCTAATATTTCTGTTATAATGGAAATACCCATATAAAATTGTCACACATATTCATTCTCTGGAGCCTGTGGACAGTTTATTTGTAAACCTTCATGGTATTTTATTTGGTTTCCTGAATCAATGAAATTAAGATTTGGTTTGTCGAGTTTGGAAAATAATATTAAAATCAGGGTATGGGCTGAACAGGGAAGTTTAGCCAATGAAAAATCATCCACAATCCAATGTCTGATAAGGAGGTTTAGATAATGACCAGCTGAGAGAGTTGACTTGGTAACCCACTGCCTTCAAATCAAAAGTCTTGTGGATTGTTTTAAAAATGAAAATCAAAAGAAGTTGAATAAATGCTTAGTGTGTAAATTAACATCACCACAATTAAGCAGCCAATAGTAATTGCAGATAAATCAGTCCCCTACTCATCAAATTCCAGCACAAGTTCTTTTGATGCATCAAGTGGCCAAGTAGACAATTGCTACCCTGAAGCTTGTTTCTGCTCCCATTAAAGTCAATGAGGATTTTGTCACTTCACTGGAAGTAGTATTTAGATCTAATGAAAGAAAAGGTAGAAGCAACATGGGACTGTTAAATAAGAAGCTAGATCATCCCCTTGTTTTCTGTAAATTGAGTGAACCGAGACCTAGTTGATCTGATCCAGAGGCTGAATGCAGAAGGGAGAATTTTCCTTTTCTTTTCTCATATCCTGAAGGAGTCTCCTGTGGTTGCACCATGAGGATCTGCCACTCATGGGGCCTAGCTCAAAGCCATCTTTTGTAGCATATTTATTTTTTCCACTCATGTCTTTGAACACCTGTGTGAATCCTGCATAAGATCAAACTTATTAGTACAGCATTACCTCACAATGTCCCACATCACATGGCAAAAGCCCTTCTAAAGGGGAGTTGCAGGCAGCTACCATTAAGGATGCATTGGAAGTTGTAGCAATCTGCATGGAAGTTGGAAGGAGGAACACAGGATGCAGGTACATGAAACAGCTGCATGACTCCTGGAAAATCCATTCTACTATTATGTAGAATGGGGCAACCAGAAGTAGTGCAGATATAGGGCTTCCAGGTGGATTTTTCTGACTTCTATAGAAGTCCAACAACTCAGGCCTTGTCTACATTTGCAATGATATCTAGGGTTAGTGAAAGGCTCTGGCAGGCAGGTGGCTCTGGCAACTCCCTGCTGCTGACGCCTTTCCGTGTGGTGGAGAAAGGTTCTAGCAACTCACTGCAGCAGGGAAAGACTTCAGCAGGGGGGAGCTGCCCCTCTTCTCTGTATCTGTAGTTATT
This sequence comes from Dermochelys coriacea, assembly GCF_009764565.3. Classification (NCBI taxonomy): domain Eukaryota; kingdom Metazoa; phylum Chordata; order Testudines; family Dermochelyidae; genus Dermochelys; species Dermochelys coriacea. Next base: position 106,867,568 of record NC_050068.2, read on the forward strand.
TATCTTCGCCCCTCCAGTAGTGCTACACAAGTACTTATACCACCACCCAACTCTGAAGGCAGACCAGAGAGCAGCAGCTGCTGGCCAGGTGCTCAGCTCTGAAGGTAGAGCCACCACTAGCAGCAGAGCAGAAGTAAGTATGGCACGGTATGGCATTGCCACCCTTACTTCTCCACTGCTGCTGGTGGCGGCACTGCCCTCAGAGCTGGGCGCTCAGCCAGCAGCCGCCACTCTCCTAAAGCTTCTCACACCCTCTGTCCCTCCCACTCCCCAAATACATGCCCCACGGTTTGAGAACCTCTGGTGTAGGGTATATAGCCTAAGTACACATGTGTGTACTCTACTGACAAAGCAGTTTTCAGAGTAGCAGCCGTGTTAGTCTGTATTCGCAAAAAGAAAAGGAGTACTTGTGGCACCTTAGAGACTAACAAATTTATTAGAGCATAAGCTTTCGTGAGCTACAGCATCCGATGAAGTGAGCTGTAGCTCATGAAAGCTTATGCTCTAATAAATTTGTTAGTCTCTAAGGTGCCACAAGTACTCCTTTTCTTTTTGACAAAGCAGTGCATCACTGTCTGCACTGCTATTCAATCTGTGCTAGGGGGCGTGCAGTGTAGGTGCACTCTGTAGAGTGCACTCTACACTCTGCTGCAAGTGTTGAGGTAGCTTCAGAAGGTTAGAGGACTGACTTTTTCACAGGAAAGACACTTCTCTACTCCCTTGCATTGCCTAATTCAAAAGAAACTTCTACACTAGGAACTGCTGCTGCTGTTGTGTAAGGATGTGGAGGGTGGCCTCAGAGGTCAAAAAGATCATCCTCCTTACTGGAAGGTACGACAATGGGTTACAGGGATGAATGGGGTGTGGTGGTCTGTGGCTATCAGCAGGGTCTGGTTTCTGCTGTTGGAGTTATGTCAAATATAAATAAAATAATGTAATAAATTAAGAGGGTTTTTTGCCTTAATATAAAGAGCACCATAACTTTCTGAGTGGGAACTCTTCAGAATTTCCTTTCCCTTATCAGAGAGAGCTCTTTTGTTAGTTAGAAGGACGGAGATAAGTTACAATTCAAGGTCAACAATAGGTAACAAATACCTCCACTGCATCAGAAAATCTAGAGGAGAGAGAGGAAAAGAATAATCCCTTTGTATTAACACCACAGAAATAAGCTATGTGAGCTGCTGAGCAAGTCTCAATCACTACACAATGGTAGATGTATTGTGTTTCTTGGTCATACATATGAATTGGCTTATCTTTTTGGAGCCTGAAGTTTCAGTCAAAATGAATAGTCTGATTCTGTAACTGCATGAAGTTACAGCATGAAGAACTTGCATTTATCAATCTAATCAATTTTAGGTATTTATATGTATCAGCTGAGGCATGGATCAATGAAATTCCACTGTCATAACACAAATTGTGCTGTGTGATGGATGTTGTGCTGCAATTATAGCACACAGGGATGCAACCAGAGTATTATGAGGGTTTTGTTTGTTTTTAACATAAGGATGGATCAAACCTTAAGATATGCCAGAGAATAAATGAGGTTGTTGTTTACAGTAGAAATAAATTAGCTGAACAAAGTGTGAATTAATAAACAATTCATACATTGTCTCCTTTCTGAAAAATATTTATGTATATTCACTTTGTGGTTTCAGAGTAGCAGCCATGTTAGTCTGTGTTTGCAAAAAGAAAAGGAGTACTTGTGGCACCTTAGAGACTAACAAATTTATTTGAGCACAAATTTATTTGATCTTCCTAAAAACACCATCCTAGCCACTATGGATGTAGAAGCCCTCTACACCAACATTCCACACAAAGATGGACTACAAGCCATCAGGAACAGTATCCCCGATAATGTCACGGCTAACCTGGTGGCTGAACTTTGTGACTTTGTCCTCACCCATAACTATTTCACATTTGGGAACAATGTATACCTTCAAATCAGCGGCACTGCGATGGGTACCCGCATGGCCCCACAGTATGCCAACATTTTTATGGCTGACTTAGAACAACACTTCCTCAGCTCTCGTCCCCTAATGCCCCTACTCTACTTGTGCTACATTGGTGACATCTTCATCATCTGGACCCATGGAAAAGCAGCCCTTGAGGAATTCCACCATGATTTCAACAATTTCCATCCCACCATCAACCTCAGCCTGGACCATTCCACACAAGAGATCCACTTCCTGGACACTACGGTGCTAATACGATGGTCACATAAACACCACCCTATATCAGAAACCTACTGACCGCTATTCCTACCTACATGCCTCTAGCTTTCATCCAGATCATACCACACGATCCATTATCTACAGCCAAGCTCTACGATATAACCGCATTTGCTCCAGACAGAGACAAACACCTACAAGATCTCTATCATGCATTCTTACAACTACAATACTCACCTGCTGAAGTGAAGAAACAGATTGACAGAGCCAGAAGAGTACCCAGAAGTCACCTAACACAGGACAGGCCCAACGAAGAAAATAACAGAACGCCACTAGCCATCACCTTCAGCCCCCAACTAAAACCTCTCCAACGCATCATCAAGGATCTACAACCCATCCTGAAGAACGAACCATCACTCTCGCAGATCTTGGGAGACAGGCCAGTCCTTGCTAACAGACAGCCCCCCAATCTGAAGCAAATACTCACCAGCAACCACACAACACACAACAGAACCACTAACCAAGGAACCTATCCTTGCAACAAAGCCCGTTGCCAACTCTGTCCACATATCTATTCAGGGGACACCATCATAGGGCCTAATCACATCAGCCACACTATCAGAGGCTCGTTCACCTGCACATCTACCAATGTGATATATGCCATCATGTGCCAGCAATGCCCCTCTGCCATGTACATTGGTCAAACTGGACAGTCTCTACGAAAAGAATAAATGGACACAAATCAGACATCAAGAATTATAACATTCAAAAACCAGTTGGAGAACACTTCAGTCTCTCTGGTCACTCGATCACAGACCTAAGAGTGGCTATACTTCAACAAAAAAGCTTCAAAAACAGACTCCAACGAGAGACTGCTGAATTGGAATTAATTTGCAAACTGGATACAATTAACTTAGGCTTGAATAGAGACTGGGAATGGATGAGTCATTACACAAAGTAAAACTATTTCCCCATGGTATTTCTCCCCCCCACCCCACCCGCCACTGTTCCTCAGATGTTCTTGTTAACTGCTGGAAATGGCCTACCTTGCTTGTCACCATGAAAGGTTTTCCTCCTTCCCTCCTCCCCCTCCCCCCCCCGCTGCTGGTGATGGCTCATCTTAAGTGATCATTCTCCTTACAGTGTGTATGATAAAACCCATTGTTTCATGTTCTCTGTGTGTGTATATCATTCTCCCCACTCTATTTTCCACCATATATATCCGATGAAGTGAGCTGTAGCTCATGAAAGCTTATGCTCAAATACATTTGTTAGTCTCTAAGGTGCCACAAGTACTCCTTTTCTTTTCACTTTGTGGTGAGGGTGATAAGTTTTGAAGCAGGGAATTACATTGCATTAATTTGACTGCTTGAGATTTTTATCAGCCCCTCAGATAACTAAATTTCTCCTACATGTTTCATTATTAATTCCTAGACAGTGTTCATTATTCACTTTGTGTAGTTTGACAGCATTTTAGTTGCACAGTCTTTCAGCTTTGGCTGCCTAACTATATAAGCTATAAGTAGGAATTGTATTACTGAAGTAGCAATGTGTACATTTCCTGAAAGTGATTTTAAAGAAAATTATGCTATCAAAATACATTAAAAATAACATGCAAAGCATTTCCAAAACACAAACAATAAACACATTTTTCTTTCATAAATGACTAAATGTGTTTTCTGTGATAAAATTGAATGAATTGATAGGAAAATAAAAAGGTCTGGATACTTCCACCCTTACTCATATTGGGTATTTCATTCACAAGTAAACCCATTGCCTTCGATGGGATTACTCACAGACTAAGGTGCGCTTTTCGTGTGACAGGCTGGTAGATGGGCGGGGAGGGGAGAGGGGTTGCTTGCTCTCAATTGCACACTTTGACCATAGATCTCAGATGAAACCACAGTCAGTAAGTAGTCTTTTCATTCTAGTAAAATATAAATTGTTGTGTGGTGGAGTATACAGATAAAATTATTCTGATGTAATGTTGTAGCACCTGATTCTGGAAGTTGCTAAGCTTCTACACAGAGATGCTGAGAACCTTTCAACCCATTGGGGTTAATGGCAGCTGAGATGCTATGTATCTCCCAGAGGGCAATCAAAGCCCTGCAGGATAAGACTCATAATCCCCTATTTTTCAAATCACATGACTTCAGCAAGTTGTGCTATAGCAAAGTTAACATTGACATTTTGGACTTAGCAAGGTAATAATTCTGTGAAATCCAAAGCACAAATCAAAATGGGTATTGTTATATTTGGTAATTGACAGTATTAAGTAGGCCTCTTTGCTAGATTTACAAAGAATGAAGCTGTAGGGAAACCAGTGATAATTCATGCCAAAGATCCTATTTCTTTTATGTTTCATTGTGTTTTTGAATCCTCTGTACAAATGCTTTTAGAGAAAATTATGCCTGATGATGGTAGTTATTCTTCATGGATGTTTTCATAGTTATTATAGCAACTAATAATTCTTCTGTGTTTATTTAGACTGTGGTAGATTCTAAATATACTCAGCTAATCATTCATGTCAAATTTAAACAGTTTAGGACACACACTTCTCAGAATTACTTTGCATTTATTATTTCCAGATATACACAGCTATGAAATTGTTTTATTTAGATAAAATACTCACTCTTCTTTTCAAAATATATTTTACATCATCAGTTGCTAAACATAAATGTTAACTACTTAAAGGTTTCAGAGTAGCAACCGTGTTAGTCTGTATCCACAAAAAGAACAGGAGTACTTGTGGCACCTTAGACACTAACAAATTTATTAGAGCAAAGGGTTTTGGGGACAAACGTGTTTTCTCTTTGTGATTTGTTAACTGCATTAACATCTAAGTACAAACAAAACTGTGAAAGCAAACTAAATAGAGCCTGATCCTGAAAACACTTAACTTTACATGTGTCAATTTCGAGAACATGATTACAGTAATTTGAAATATAAGAATAAACATAATGCAACAGACCTGAAATCAGCAATAATCATGTTACAATAAAAATCAGCATAATAACGTTAAACATATGCATCTAAATTTGCAGGATTGGACCCCTCCTCCCCAAAGTATTTATTTTTAAAATCATATCCTAACACATGTATGGTTAAAACATGCATTAAAACTAGTTACGTGATGGGTATTTTGATCCTCCTAATCTTAGAAAGTTGAGGATGCTGCACTCCTGGAAGATGTTCAACATTTTGCTGGATTGAGCCCATAGGAAGATATGCTCAAAAATAATAAATCTGTCGCATTCCCTAATACTCTTATTTTATATGTTGATATTTCATTACAGAGGGTCAGTTCTGATTTACATTGTTTATTTTTGTGCTTCAATATGTATGAAATTTCAGCAAGTGGTTATGCTTGCCCAGAGACTGCAATTTTCTAAAAAAACATTTTTGTTAGGAACTAAAAAGGACCAGATTGTGCAGTGATACTCATAGGTAGATAATCACAAACAAATATCTGTTTGCCATCAGAGACAGTAACATTAGTTGAGCTCAATGAACACAGAGTGCAATCAATCAGAATAACAGCTACAGCTACATCATGTTAATAGAAAAGGAGTACTTGTGGCACCTTAGCGACTACAGTCCAGGCCTAAAGTAGCATCTCTATGGAAATCAGTGCCTTTCTGATTGCCTTTGTTGGCTAAGAACTGACTTGAGTTCCCTCTCTTTCTTCTTTCAGAGATTTCCTGATATGACCTGATTACTTACATTATCATCAGTTTACCTACCGTCAGATTATTTTGTCTGTCTGAATTACTCATCCTTCTCACGCTAATTTCCTGTTGTTCCAATAGCACCAGCTAGTGAGAGTATAGCTCATAAAATAGTGGCTGATTTTTGGCTGGCATATTCTTGTCAACTCTAGTATGTGTTTTAGAAGTTGCGGTGAGAAGTTGGAAAGTACTAGCAGGGAGTCAAAACTCAGCATATACAAAACAGACCTGAGACTCATGTCCGTATCTTGAAAAATGATCCATAAGCAAAGCTGCATTTCTGCTGGGAGGATACATGCCTCAGAAAGTAACCTGTTGTAGTGGTTTGAAAGGTAATATATCCACTACTGCTAGCTTTAGATAAAATCGGAGTTCTCATGCTGTCCCAATGGTATAAACTATCAAATAAAAAACATTAAAGCCACGCGTGTTATTTTGCCTAGCCTATTTTAATTAATATTTGTTTGGGCTCTTGAAACTTTAAATTAATGGAGTAGTCTGATAAATAATTCTAAAAAATGGCCTTTTTCCCCAGAAATAATACAACAACTTTATGGTACCGTTTTTAAAGACTGGCAAAAAATAAAGTCTGTGTTTGGGGTATGTGTGTGTGTGCCCGTAACTTAGCTTCTCAGGGACCCCGGACAATTGCCCTGCTGATGCCCCCTAATACCAGCCTTGTGTGCTAGAGAGAAACTGCCCTTCTCCCTTCCCCCGCAGCCCTCCTGCCCTAGAGAGGAAGAAGCTTGTAATAAACCCACATCAAACAAGATCTTTCTTCCATGGAAGCAGAAACTGTGCACACAGAAACAAATTCTCAAAAGTTTGAAAGATAAGAGCTTGTCTGCACAGTCTTAGTGCACATAAGCCAACGGGTAAATCTACAGTCTTCTGGTCTGCCATGCACAAACTGGGCCCTGCTCCTGCTATATAGTGTGTCAGAGTGCACCATGGAACTCTGCACATGGAAGCAGGGTCCACATGGATAGTTAGTGTGCAGCAGGCTAGTGCACTGCTGATTTACACCTGGCTTGCCGTGCACTATCAGACCATGTAGACAAGTCCTAAGGAAAATCATTGGAGCTCTGCACAAGCTCAAGGACTATACTAGCAGATCCAATTACAAGACTGAAGCTTTGAAGTGTAGCGACAGTATTCCTCCTTCTGGAGTCCATGTTGCTGAAGTAGACCTGTGTCATCCCTGGACAGGATGAGACCCTTAAAGAGACTGTTGAATCACACTCACACCTATTTCCTTTGCTTAATCTTCCTTATTAGCATTTTGCCTTTTAATTAGTTCTTCTTGGATTGAGTCAATAAGCATTTGAAGCTGTCATCCACACTGAAGACCTTAGGCATGAAAGGGGAGGTGAACGGTAGAGTTTTAGTGTTATTTCTGAATCTTCATCAGACGAAGACCACTGTTGTAATCTGGATTCCATTCCTGTTGCTTTTTTTTGCATGTTCTTTATCTCTTTCACAAGATTATTTAACCGTGTTCATGAACAACTCAAATTTCTCTTTGTTCTGAGAACGTTAAAAATAAATTGCTGTATATGGAGAAATCAAGTGTTGGAATCCTTTTATCAATTTCCTTTCCTCCCCACCACCATATATCTATAAAAATCCAAGAATCACTGACTTTGGCTATGGGCCTGATGTGGTACATGGAGATCTACCATTTGACTCTTGTGTGCACCCCCTTGGAGAAAGATAGGGGTTTGCAGTCTGCATTAGCCACACTTCCATGCCAATGATAAGGACAAGTGCAATCTCCTGTCAAGTTGTTAATGCCACTCTTCTGCTTTTCACGGCTTGTGTGTTCCTACATTACAATGGTTCTTTGAGGTTGAACAGGGTCTGTCGTCATGAACATTCATTTTAAATTAGGTGCATTCCCATCAGCTATCATCAATTTAGGCAGGGCTGTCAGCTTAGGCAAAATATGGTCATTTAGGCAACATTTTTAAAATTGTTAATTTTGGAAAGAGAAATAAAGAGTATGAATTGAAAATGAAATTTGTTCTGTGAAAGATTTAATATATTGCAAACTGTATGGCAGGAAGCCTGTATTGTAACTTTAGCTGAAAGGAAACAAATCACTTCACTGCTTGCAGTATCATTGTGCTTAATAGTGCTGATTCATTAGGGTTTCTGTTTTTTGTTTTTATTTAGAAGTTTTAACAAGTTTACAAATCCTTGCCATGTAAGTATCAGAAACAAAATAATCATTACAACAGTTACCTTTTGTTTAAGGAGATATTACATAGGAATGTAGTCATCAGTTCTTTCTATAACAGGCTATTACCATGTTCCACAATGAGCATCATTACAACACCTGTTATTTTTAATGATTTTATTAAATTGCATGAAATTACTATATGCACACATTTAACAAAAGAGGTATTTCTTTCAGATGTTAATATTAAAAAAAATTGGATAGGTGTGTTTTGGTTTTTGTGCAGGTGAATGTACTTTGTCCAAGTACTGAATAAAGAGTAACCAAATATCTAAGTATCTATCTATCCTCTATTTTGCTGAGTACATATTTGGTGCATTATTTTTTCCATAACCACAGCCTCCCATATTTTTTCAACCATTCCTCAATGGTTGGGCTATTTCTCTTTTTCCAGTGAGAGGCTACCAATAACTGAGCAGCTACTAGCAGATGAGGATTAATTCGTCATTTTCTTGTGCGACCATTTCTACTAAAAAACCCCAGGAGGATTAGCAAAGGGCCATTTTGGTAATAAATATCCAACAATTTGTGATATTTGGTTACAAATTGCATGAAAATGCTGGAAGGACTGAGCATGTCCACCAATATGCATGAAATCTCCTTTTTCATCACAAGTTCTCCAACGTTTTAAGTCAGTCAGTCTCCCTCCCTCCCTCCCTCAAAAGGGGTGCCAAATTCAAAGAAAGAAACAGCACTAGAACTCAGCAGTAAAGCTGAGTGAAGAATTTATTTTTTCAGTTCAGTGGCCAAACTGAAAAAATCTGGAAGAAAAAAAACCAAACATTTTTGGATTAACCCAAAACAGATTTTTTTTCAGTATTTCTCATTGAAATGAAAACACAAAACATTTCACTCTGCATCAAATTAAATGTTTTGTTTGACCTGATGTGAAATTTCAGTTTTTTAATTTCATTTCCCCCCCAGTTTTTTTAACTAAAAATACATTTTGGAATGAAACATAATTTCAAAATGAAAAGTCAAAACGTTTCAAATCAAAAATTTCAGAACCAAATGTTTCAAGTTTTTCTTTTCTTTTGGCCAGAACTATTCAGAACTATTATCTGAATTTGACCCAATTTTGTGTATAGTTTTGATCTGCCCCAAAGTGCATTTTTCGGCAAATAAAATATTTGTCCAAACATTTTGCCCAGCTCTACTGATGAATTCGTGTCCAAGTACTCAGTCAACACAAGAATTCAGGAGTCCCTGGTTCCCAAGGCCAGGTACAGACCATATGAATGCATTGTGCCACTTGCCTAGTGGGAGCAAACGTAGGATAACTAGTGTACACAGTGCACTGGTGGTTGCTTGCATTTTTGACACCCTATTGTTTAGAATTGATCCAAGCAAGGGTTCAAGGAGGTGGCAATTGAAACGACGAACTGCCCCCACTGGGAGCTGCAGGGGGCCATGCCTGCAGATGGTCAACCTCGACAAAATGTCTCACGGCCCGCAATCAGATTACCCTGATGGACCACATGCGGACTGCGGGCAGCAGGTTGCCCACTGCTGCTCTAGTGATCTTTCTACACTAAATGTTTCTGTTGTAGCTATCATCTGTGAGGCTGCACTGGAAGGAAACAGGGATTTACTAGAGCAGTAGTTCTCAAACTTGTGTACTGGTGACCCCTTTCACATAGCAAGCCTCTAAGTGTGACCCCTCTTATAAATTAAAAAACACTTTTTTGTATATTTAACACCATTATAAATGCTGGAGGCAAAGCAGGGTTTGGGGTGGAGGCTGGCAGCTCGCGACCCCCCATGTAATAACCTTGCTACCCCTGAGGGGTCCTGATCCCCAATTTGAGAATCCCTGTCCTAGAGGCAGTAGATATAGCTCTTGTGTGTCTGATGGGCAGCGGATTCATCAGCTGAAGCAGCTTTTACGGAGATTTCGGTGTGGGGGGTGGGAAAGCTATAGTTTAGATAAACTACAAAGAAAAATGCAGTTTTCTGCAGTTTTCTGCTGCACTGGTAAAGCACATTCAAGCTTTTTGTTTCCAGTCTGTGTGTAATGTTTTGATGATACATCTTAGAACACAGAAACCTAATCACTTAGGGTTTCCAACAGTCTCTTATTACAAGGGATGTCCTTTATTTTTTTATCTCTGTACAGCAAGATTGGGAGTTGCTAAGTGCTACAAAAAGCAGCAAGAAATACCCCTGGAGAATGTAGGTTGTTACTTCTTCTTACTACTACTACTACTAAATAATATCTAGAGAAAGGCTGAGGCGGGGGTGCTAGGAAAACAGTCCCTTATTTTTGAAATACAATGTTGGCAACCCTCATTTCTGTGACCATAACTTGAATTTCAATTGAGACAGTATTGTTATCCCACAGATGCAATACTACACTTAGCCTGAGGCAAACAATAGTATTTAACAACCGTGGTTAAGCAGGGCTTAAATGTGATTGAGACTGCAAAAGTTGTAAGTTAGTTTGGCAGTATAGAATGTTACTGGAATTAAAGATGTATTTTTAGCCCCCAGGAGGCATTGGCCTCTATTCTTCACTTGTATATTTACACATGGCTTCCATTCACTTCAGTGGGAGTTGCTCAGGTGGAAAAACTGAGCCTTTAGGTCTTTTAGAAACAAACTAGCTGGCCAAATTCTCTTATGTAACCTAGTTCAAACACAACTATGTTTAAACTTTGTGTAAATGTATTTGTGTAACATGTTAGCTTGGCTTGTGCAGATAGGCACTCTGTCAGTGAAATATTTTCAACACCCACTCATGCTAGCGCGCTGGTCCGGATCTGAATCTGGGGATGCCCTGATTTGCATATTAATGATGTGATAGACTTTGTGGTAGCCTTAAGGTCTCGTGTTTGTGCTGCAGCAAAGAGTGTTTTGGTCCAGATATTTGTTTTATTTAGGGCTGGATTCAGCAAATTGCACACACCTCATAAGCAGGGGAAGTGAAGTGTCACATTGCTCTTGTGTAGCCAGGAAGACAGAATCCTCTCTGAGCATCCCCTGGCACTCCCTTAACACAGGAATAACTCACCTCTCTACTCCCCTTCAGGGGATGTATCATATCACCCCCTCTTCATGACAGGCCAGTCATTTTCTGCCCAGTCTACAGGAAGGCACAAAGGGAGTAGTCTCTGCACTCCTTTGAGCACAGGGACTACAAATATATCTGGCCCTTCTGCAAGGCACAAAAAGTTGGGTGGGATGGCTCCTTAATTCACACACACCAAAGCAAACAAGTGCCAGCCACAATCTGACCCTTATTTATTTGTTTTCCTGGGACAGCAATATAAAAAACATATAGAAGCCGTGAAATTTGCAAGGGAGCAGAGTTGAGAGATGGAGTGGTTGTGTGTATTTTATTTTTTTCCAGTTATTTGAAAATGGTCAAATGAATTAGTTTCAAATTCACACACAATGTACCCTGGCTTTAAATCTCCTATGGTGAGATTTGATGTAAGTGCTGATGTTTCTAATTGAGCTACAACTAGTGGAAAATTGACTGCTGTAATAGTCATAATGAAAGATCCTTAACTACAGAGTTACAAATGGTGATGCTAAAATAGTGGGTGATTAATAGCAGGAAACAGAAATCAATATATATAAAACTGTTATGCTGCATGTACACCAGACAGCTGTTCACCGTACACTTGGAGGTGAATAGCATAGCTTGGCTAACATGTTACCATGTTGCGGAGTTGCTATGGCAATATCAAACCAATGAATAAACCACATCACAGAGACAGGGAGGTGAGTAAGTGTGAAATTGATTCAGTTGAACACAGGACTAGGTGGGAGACAAATTTGTCAGGATAATATTTCTGGTAGGAAATTGTATTTCTTTGTGCATTGTTTCTTACATTCAAGATCTTACTAGAAAGTTTTCTTTAAATGAAATGCATTTGAGTTAAATAGCACCGGAGGTAATTTTTTCCCCCCTCAGTATAAACACTATATGTTCTTCAACTGTCACTGATTGTATATTTCAAAATATGTAAGGCATTTAAGAAATGTAAATATACAGTAATGAACATATTCAAATGTATCATTTCAAGGCAATACTTTCTATGTAGATCTTTGAAAGAAATCTAGTTTACTATGATTTGTTATTAATATAAAATCTATGTGGAATAAAGTAACTAGACAATAAGTTGTGAAATAAGAGCCTTATTCTGCCATCAGCTGCAAGCTAATATTTGCAAAAGTTGTATTTGAAGACATGTTTTTGAATACCAGTCTTAAACTTGATGATTACTACTATATTTGAATGTGCAGTGACATCACAAAGATTTCCCAAGTACAGGTCCTGTTTTTAAAAACAGGTTTATATTTAGAACACACTGATGTAAGGAAAGGCAAATCTCTCTTTATACATTGATCATCTTGAGGTTGAATGTGCTTCAGTGCACTATGCTGTGATCTTTGTGTGAGTGATAGTATCACATTTCAGGACAGGATCTTTCTCTTTTAAAATTATTTTTAAAATATCTTGTGAAAAGAATGATTAAAATATCACACATAAGATATACTGCCAGCAGGACATTTCTGTTAAGTATGGAAAAGGAAATAAATAGCATACAAGCAGCCTTTTGATTATGATTTCCTTTTTCTAATTTATCTTAATTCAATTGGAACATCAAATGGTGATAAAGACTGTTAGTTTTGGGGAAAGTGTTGTTGCAAATGAACTGCAAGGACAGCATTGCTGTTTGAAGAGAATTCTGTATTATTTTCAAGTTGAATATTATTTGCTTGTATAAAGGATAATGGAATCTGTTTTAGAACATATTTATTTGGCTATCCGTTCTAGTTGTGGGTGGGAAGGCTGTTTGTAAATGGTTCAGTGCTTTAATTTGCCATCTTGCTTGGAATAAGCTGATACTGTGGATGTGCTTTGCTGTCTTCTTTCTTTTTCATTGCCATTGTGTATTTTGTGTACCCAATGTTTTTACTGAAAATGTTATCAAGAAGAAAATACATTTGTAGAATACTAAAACTAAATGAGGCAACATTGAATTACATTTTAAAAATGATTTAAAATTTGGTATGGTCTTATCAAGTACAACCAATAAGCTGAGGACTAAATCAGTTTGTCTAAAGTACTAGCATGTTATATATCCAGCTTATAAAGAAGCCAGCTGTGCTAGTGATCTCAGAGATGTTGGAACAATTTTTATAGTGGGGGTGCTGACAGCCATTGAACTAAACTTCAAACCCTGTATATGATGGAAACCACTTCAAGTCGGGGGTGTTGCAGCACCTCCCACACTCCTAGTTCCAGCACCTATGAGTGTTTTGGTTCCCTACTTAGTTCAACTCACAAAACAGAATAGCACAATTTGTGTTTAGACCAGAAACCAACATTTGCTTGCTTTTACTCCCCTAGGATAGATTTTAGAGAGCAACATTTGCCAGATTACTGGCAAATAACTTTCTGACCGAGCATGTTTTATCGTGGGATGGTACTATGAGTCCAACTAACAGAAACAGAGTCTAGATTTTCTCTTTACTCTTATTTTAAATGATGTTATTTTGCGGGTTTCTTTGGGGCAGGGATTTGAGTAAGAATAAAACCTTCTTACAACTTTGGTCAAAATAACATTCTTAAAAATCTTCTAATCAGAAATTTTCCTAAGTCCCTTTGCAAGAATGGCACTCAGATATAGTGAAATATTTCCAAACTGGATTGATGTTGAAAAGCAGCTGCATTTCTGGAGATTGAGCGTTTGTTTAAATTTGAACAGAGTCCAAAAAATGAATTACCGGTAATTCACCATGATAACTCATGGTTAAACAGGTATGAAAAGAAATATTTTAAGCCAGAATGTAGTTTGTGCTACACTCTATACACCATGCATGTATGAAAGTTTGGCTCTCTTTATTTGTCAGTGTGGTAATTTCAACCCTAGACAACATTTATTAATCACAATATTGAGGAATCAATCCTAAACCCATCTGGCACCCCGAATCACCAAATCCTGCATGGGGAAGGGAGAAAGAGCAGCTGCAACCAGAATGCTACTTCCCCATCCACACGAATAAGCTTGGAGTGGGTAAAGGAGTCAGTAGAGGCTTTGCTCAAGCACTAGCAGGCTGGTCCCCACAACAGAATCTGCATTAGTAAAAGGGCTGGCACAGATTTAATTTTCTCCTGGAGCAAGGGAGAAGCAGGAACCAGATTGAGAATGTCTACACTGGGGCTGGGAGTGAGCCTTTCAGCCCACGTAGACAGACTCATGCTAGCATGCTACAAATAACTAGCCATTAGAAGAAAAAAAATCTTCTTCCCGTAAACTGGGCAAATTTGTTACGGAATTAATGATACACAACAAACATGGAACTTCACTTTGTGACTTGTGCAGAGCCACTTTTCAGAATAGAATATTACTTTAAAGCAGAAGTCATATATGGTTGGGGGGAATGGTGCTCTCCCAAGGTCCATCACACGACTCACATTCCATCCACTCCTGATGCCAAAATGAGATGCCTCACAACAGATTTCTGGCACACAGAAGACATTTGAGGTATTTAGTACTGGAAGAAGAGGTGGTATCTATTCTCCCTCACTTTGGGCATGCAGAAGGGGATTGACTTAATTACACCCCAGCCACCCTTGAAAGCATCTGCTCACCAGCACCCTGCCCCAATATCTGCCACTTTATTCAGATATGAGTGCTAAAGATATTAGCTTGATGTTCTTCTAAAATAATTAGCAGTGGAATAGATATCACTGTTTCCATAACTTCCGGTCAGAGTTAACATCCAATTGAGCTGAATGGGAACCATTTACACTTCTTTTGATGCAATTTTTCAGACTCAGATAGACATGTGTGCATCAATGAGTTTGGTTCGCATTATGAAGATTTTCTTTACTATTATTTTATTCTGGCAGTGCCTAGAAATACTGGATAAGATTAGGGTGCAATTGTATTAGGAACCATAGACATACATATTCAAGACAGTTCCTCCCCAGAAGAGTTTACAATGTAACTAGACAAGACAGATAAAGGGTAGGTGGGAGCAGTAATCAGTTGGATAATTACTTTGAATCGGACTATGCCAGTTGATCAGTCAACCAGCATCTTTGTTTTTGTCCTAGCAACTGCTGAATGTGAACACAAAACAAAATTATAATAGGAGAGTGTTCTGGGTACCTCTACTCACTGCTAGGTGGCATCCTCTCCTCGCTGAATCTGGGGATTAGCTCTGCCAGCCTGACGGCCTCTTCCCACAGTTCCTCAGCGCATCATCTCACTCTCTTGGTTTGCAGCCCCTTTCTTATTCCTTAGGAGCTGCTGCGCCTCATCATCATGGCTTAGCTCTCCAACCAAGTCATAAGAGTCCTCTCTTTCTGGGTATGATCAAAGTCCTCCACATCCTAGGCAGTCCTTAAATCCACTGCCTCTGTGATTGGGACGAACAGTGCCGGACAATCTTGAAGATCACTGACCAGTTTGTGCCACTCATTCATTGGCTTCAAGGGGAACCAGGCCACCCTCAACTCTGGGTTCCACTCCAGGGCCTTATCTCCAGCAGTGAAGGTCTGGGTAACCACAAACCTTCCTGCTACTCCCTGGGATTACTTACTACCTTGCCTATCCTAGGCTCTCATTCTCCTCCCTTCTAGCCAAACCTCTTTCCTCTGTGCTACTAACCAAACCTTCCTTTTGGGTCAAATCTCCTTCTCTTCTTTGTCCCAAGGGAGGTGACTGCAGCTCTCCTCCCTATAGCCCCTTTTCTGCTACCAGCTCCCTGGCTTTATAGAAGCCCTTCCTGTTCCTGCACAGATGAGCTTGCCTTAATTAGGGTTCTTCTCTCAGCCTAAATATCCCCCAGCTTGCAGCCTATGTTAACCCCTTCTGAGTGAGTGTACGGAGAAACCCCATCACAAATATGCAGTGCTAAAAGAAAGTGTGTGACAACAGTGACAACAACTCAATTATATCACAAGTCCCCCAGCTCACAGCTGCTTCTCCCTCTCCCCAGCTGTCAGGCAGGTGCCGGCCAAGCTGTCAATCTGCAGTGGGTTCACAGATGTAAGCCCCTTCTGCCCCCGGCACTGACAGCCCAGCTGTGAGCTGGGATGGGGATAAATTTCACAGCAGGGAGCCTACCAGCAGTGAAATTGATATTCTTGTCAGTTTCATGGCTGCTATTATTTCACATTTCCGCTCCGGCTCCAGCTGTCAGCCCATGGGGGGCTCATAACTAGAGCCCCCAACTCCAATGGAAGCAGAATTGTAGTGTAGACACTGACATGATTAGGTAAATTTAAGCTGCCATACATTGACTTAACTCTGTAGTGTAGACCAAGTCTTTGAATCACATCCACTCTTTCAAAGCTATTTATAGCCTGAGCTTGCAGAATTCAAGTCAATCAAGTTTTGCCAATGACTTCAGTGCAGGATCAAAACCTTACAACAGATGTAATGTATTGGCATTGTATACTATGGTCCTTCCTGATCTTGTAAATCAGGATTAACTGTGCCAGAACTCCTAAAGAACCTCTAGGTATGTCAGGAACTGGTGTTGATCCTTCTGTAGGTTGCTGTCTAAGCTCTTAGAGTTTGCTCTAAATCAGTGGCCCAGCATGGTATTAGAGGACCTTTTGTTCTCTTTTGAATCATACATAAAAGAGAGATCTTGACAGTTTGCTTTAGTTAAAATTATGGTAGTGCTTTTTGAAACAGTAGGAGTTTTGACCATGCTGTCCTGGGCAAATCTCAACTCATGTAATTACATTCTTCCTAATTGCTTTCCCCATACTTTTTCGGTTGGCTACAACAGATTGCACTTGTTGTTCTACTGTTATGTAGTGTTCTGTGGTATTAAGCACTTGTTATGTCTACTTCATTGGTTGGGTGAAGTGATTAAACTTGCCTCTCAGGGAGTTGCAGGACTTAAAATACTTGTAGCCAAATTTTGTGGTCCTAGGTTGAACAAAATGCCATTTAGAGCACCACATAATTCAGGGCCACAGATAATTTACAAAGCATTTTGAGATCATGGGATGAAAGATGCCATAGAACTGTATTATATTTATTTATTGATATTGGAACTCAGTCTAGACAAATTAGCAGGGATGAGATAAAATCCTATTTTAACTCTTAAGGGAAACAAGGGAAATAAGGCTAAAGTCAATTTCTGTAACCGGGGTTTGAAGAAGTATTTACTCTTCATTTGTAAAAAATGTCAGGCATATTTTAAAAAGGGCTCATTTGATGTATAATAAATGTTTACCTTTGTGTTAGTAGAACACAGAGCATGCAGATAGTGGTGAAAAATTGTACACAAATATGTGAGTGGGTGGATGTGCATTTGCTTAAATGTAGCTTTATTTTGCTGGCAGTGAGCAAAAGCCTTAATTTTGCTCTCAGACAAAACATCATGTATACTGATAGCATTATATCAAGTGTTATTTCTGGATCAGATTCATATACAAAGTTTTAACCAAACCGGAATGTTTTAAATGAGCTATAAATCTCTGGAAAATAAAGGTTTGCAATGAAATCCGTGAGACAAATTTCACTGCTGTGCTGTGAGCCCACTATTATAATTAAACCTTAGGTTGCCATGGGTATATATAGATGTTCACTATCACGTTCACTTGGCTGCTATAATGAAATAGGGATGGCAACTTTGAGTGTTAAATTAATTCTATTCTGTCTTGTGTACCAAAGAACTGTAATTCCTCCATTTGTTCAATAACTCTGGGCACAATACTGCATTCCTTGTGCACCTAAAAGTGATTATTGGGTGCCTGAAGAATGCAAAATTGGCCCTTTATTCATTTAATAAAAATAGATTAATGAGCAAATTCTGGATTTTTCCATTTGCTGGCATTTTACATATTTTTAAGCATTTTGTTTGACCCAAAATAAAATGCTACATAGAATTTTTTTAACCTTTTTTCATTTTAAAAAATAAAAATGGTGGAAATTTTCTAAAGAAAAATCAGTTTTGAACCACACAATATCTACATGCTTCATTTCAAAAATGTCAGAATGAAACCTTTTGATTTTTTTTTTAGAATTGTTAAAAAGTTTTTTTTCCAACCAAACCAATTCAGTGTCTTGGACACAAATTCCCACCATATTTCGGTGTTGCTGTGATAGGGTGGACAAACCCCACACTTGGAAGATAGGGAGACAGGAACAATTCTGTGCCTGGAAAGCCCCATTTGGGCAGGCCTACTGGAAATGCTCAAGTTGGAGTAGGGGCTTAAAAGGGAGGCTTATCAGCACAGCTGGGTGGGTGGTGGAGAGAGAAAGTCTTGTATTTGCTGTTATAGAGTGACTACCCCAGGAGGGTGCATCACAGCTGCACAAAGCTGGGACCCGTGGCCTGCAGAGGCCCAGCGGTTGGGTTGCAAGGGACAACCACAGGCCATGACACACCATGAAGAGCAACAGGGTAGTAGGAAGAGACCTGGGGAGGGTGTTCGTGTTCAGTAACTGCAATCTGACATTCCTTATGGTGCTCATGAGGGCCCATAGGTCAGAACTTGGTGGAGTGGGAGGGTATGACCCTAAGCGTATCCCAATGCCTGAGGCCAAAGGGGCTCATTAGTGTCTGGCAGTAAATTTTAGCGGACCAGACCAGTTCAGTGTACCCTGACTCACTAATGTCATAATCTATATCTAATAGGTGTCATGTAAGATATCCTTGGAAAACGAATAACACACTGATTATTAATATTTTTACATAGTGTATGTACGATAAGCCCACAGAGGACTCTATAGTTGTGCTGAAAATATGGAATTGAAATGTGTTCAAACTAGACAAAGCTGGGGAGCTGGTAAAACAGTTTTTAACCAGACAAAGGAAAGGCTGACGCCTCTATCCAGGTGCAATCACAGTCTATTGGTTATTCATTTGCATATTGGAGGTTGCAGAAACAGATCAGTTTGCATTGTAGCAATCACCAACAGGAGAGGAACCAGCATGGAGCCTTATCATGCAGACCTCATGGCTCCTTTACTCAGCATGAACTGGAGGTGCACTTCAGAAGAATACATTTCAAATATTCAGTGGACTCTAAAGAAGAGAGGCAAAGAACCCCTAGATTATCCTTCAGTCTAGGAGACAAAGGAACCAAGAAATTTGATCTCCAAGGTGGATCCTGGTCAGCAAAAGCTGGAAAGGAGACTGTGGGTGAGAGAAACAACCTTGAACAAAGACTGTGTCCTGTCCGATTGTTTTTTCATCTGTTAGATGTGTGTATTCACTTTTATTTGCTTGTAACCATCTCTATCTTTATCCTGGTACTTGGTATCATTTAACCTATGTCCTTTTGTTAATATACTTGTTTTATTTTCACTATAAACCAACTCAGTACTGTGTGTGTTTACCCCAGTGAAGTTAATAAACTGTGATGAACTGACTCTATAAAAGAGGAGTGAACTTAATATCTTCTGTGAATATACAGTGATAGGGGCTGTGCATTGCAGTGAAACATCTCTGAGGAACTCGGGGGCTGGAGTTCACTGATTGTAACCTGGTAGGTGAGGTTTGTGCTGGGGAAGCCTTGAGGGGTTTGCTGGTGCAGGGAACTGACACACAGTCTAATCTCCAGCAAAGCTCACTCTTGCAGAGTCAGAGAGCTCACAGATTTGGGTGTCCCCAACAGCCTATTACAGAGGACCTAGCTTCCCCTACTCCTTACCTCTGGGTGGGGCTGCTGCCATGGACTTTAACCACTTTAACCACTAGGCAACACTTTCCTGTTTCTAGTTGCAGAATCTATGTTTTTCAATGAAAAAAGTTTTGGCCAAAAATTTCACCCAGCTCTATTAATGAGAACTATTGCTGTTGTTTGTAGTTTTTAAAACTATGTAACCTCGTTTGTCCTACTAGTGTCTTCATACCTTAGTTTAGATCAGGGATGGGAGAGTGAATCTATGACAACAAATGCTGTGAAAGAAACTTTGATTGGCAGTCCAGTGATTCAGACAGCTGGAGTGCCCAAGTATATGAGTCATTCAGTATGTCCCAAGTGTACATCTGGTTCTGAGGACCGCGGTGGGGTGGGGTGAGGAGGGAAGGATAGTAAGGCCAGCAGCAGTGCAGCTGAAGAGAACAAGTACCCAATGTGTTATGTCACAAGGTGAATTTGACAGTAGTCTCGAGTTATCATGGGATAAAGTTACACTCTGAGATTCTTTGCTGTTGAGTAAGATCATTGTTTTATTACATAAACCGTGTTAGAGGGCATTCTTTCAACTCCTTCCCTCACACTCTTGTTTTTGAGATTTAATCTTCCATGCACAGAATTATGAATTCTCTCTGGATGTTTTGAAGAACCAAAGAGGAAGTGGGGACAGCTACTGTGGTGATGAGAGTCATATAAAGACATGGGACCAGATTTTGAAAAAGCATTCAGCATCCAGCAGGCTCCATTATGACATATATGGCCAGATCTTCAAAAGAGTTCAATGTGTTGAGTGCTTATAGAGGGTCAGTCTGATAGCCAGCTGGCCTACTGGTCAGGAAATGGCTTCACACTTCTTTTCAATCTGCAACCCTGGCTGGGGTTCTACTGGGTCATATATGGCAGGTCTCAGTCTCTCCTGTGTGTTCCCTCTTCCTCCCTTGGATTCTGTCACAAAAGAGGGGAGGAAACCTTGGCCCTGCTACTCCAATGAGTGCCAACCAAAGGCTCTAAAGGGGTGTTGCAGTGTCCATTCATCGGTCCACCCCAAGTTACGTTTCCCCGGATCACCTCCTACTGGGCTGTCTCTCCTCCATTTGGGGCATGCCAAAGTCTTAGTAGTGTCTGCTTCATCTGTCAAGAGAGAACATCCCATTCTTTGGGGAATCTCGTTGTTTTCGGCACCAAAGGGTATGAGGAAGACAAATATGGATCACTGCTCCCAGAGTGGCCTTATCAAGGCTACAGTCACTCTGCCTGCAGCTCCAGGCGTCAGACTCTAACTCCTTCTCCCTAGTGGGCCCCAGTACCCTTTTAAAATTGTCCCTTCACTTGGAGCATTCCCTGCAGCTGTTATGGGGCAGAGCATCCCTATCATAATATTGCTCCATGCCTTGTTCTGGTTTGGTATGAGGTCCATAAACCCTATCACAGTGCTGCTGAACTCTTTTGAGAAACTGATCACTATATTGATGCCTAAGTGGGAACTGAGCTCTTTTGAAAATTCTGGCCCTAGATACAAAGTAGGAAAATAAGGGTCAAACTGACACGGAAGGAAGGAAGAACAGAGTCCTCTTTAAATTTGGAATCTGACAATAATCTAAAGTGAATACACACAGGAAACTGCCTGACAAAGAGCAAGCACAGCTTATAAAACAAAACAAAAATGGAAGGAGTTATGTGTACAAAGGGCACACTTAGAAGCTTTTACTATCTTGAAAAAAGAAAAGGAGTACTTGTGGCACCTTAAAGACTAACAAATTTATTAGAGCATAAGCTTTCGTGAGCTACAGCTCACTTCATCGGATGCATTTGGTGGAAAATACAGAGGGGAGATTGATATACACACACAGAGAACATGAAACAATGGGTTTATCATACACACTGTAAGGGGAATGATCACTTAAGATAAGCCATCACCAGCATATTTCTCCCCCCCCCCCCACCCCCCCCCCCCACTGCTCCCCAGACACTCCCGCCAACCGCTGGAAACAGCCCACCCTGCCTGCCACCACGAAAGGCCCTCCCCCTCTCCCCCCCCCCCCGCTGCCGGCGACGGCCCATCCCAAGCGATCACTCTCCTTACAGTTGATACTAGCTGGCAGCTGGCATCCTGGGCAGCTCCGCTTTGAGCTTTTGCAAAATCCTCATTAGCTTTCATTAAAATGAATAACTTGGTCATCCACACTGGATACCCCACTTCCCAAATCCAGTGGACCCGAGGACGCCAAGACAGCCGGGCTGCCGCCGCCGCCCGATGCCAGAGAGTGGGCAGCACAGATGCCAACCCCCTGCCCCCCTCTCTCCCCCCCCATGCGCCCCCAGCAGCTGCCATGCTCCATGCTCTGGGGACCTTGCAAAAGCTCAAAGCGGAGCTACCCAAGATGCCAGCCGCCAGCCAGCATCAAGAGCCAGAGCATGGAACATGGCAGCCGCCGAAGACACACAGGAGGAGAAAGAAAAGAACAAAGAACCAACATCTGTGCTGCCCACTCCCCGACACCAAACAACAGCAACAGCCCAGCCGCCCCGGCACCCCCAGGTCCACTGGACCCGGGAAACAAAATATCCAGTGTAGACAACCAAGCTTCTCCTTACAGTGTGCGTGATAAACCCACCGTCCCATGCTCTCCGGGGTGCCGGGGCGGCTGGGCTGTTGCTGTTGTTTGGTGTCGGGGAGTGGGCAGCACAGATGTTGGTTCTTTGTTCTTTTCTTTCTCCTCCTGTGTGTCTTCGGCGGCTGCCATGTTCCATGCTCTGGCTCTTGATGCTGGCTGGCGGCTGGCATCTTGGGTAGCTCCGCTTTGAGCTTTTGCAAGGTCCCCAGAGCATGGAGCATGGCAGCTGCTGGGGGCGCATGGGGGGGGAGAGAGGGGGGCAGGGGGTTGGCATCTGTGCTGCCCACTCTCTGGCATCGGGCGGCGGCGGCAGCCCGGCTGTCTTGGCGTCCTCGGGTCCACTGGATTTGGGAAGTGGGGTATCCAGTGTGGATGACCAAGTTATTCATTTTAATGAAAGCTAATGAGGATTTTGCAAAAGCTCAAAGCGGAGCTGCCCAGGATGCCAGCTGCCAGCTAGTATCAACTGTAAGGAGAGTGATCGCTTGGGATGGGCCGTCGCCGGCAGCGGGGGGGGGGGGAGAGGGGGAGGGCCTTTCGTGGTGGCAGGCAGGGTGGGCTGTTTCCAGCGGTTGGCGGGAGTGTCTGGGGAGCAGTGGGGGGTGGGGTGGTGGGGGGGGGGGGAGAAATATGCTGGTGATGGCTTATCTTAAGTGATCATTCTCCTTACAGTGTGTATGATAAACCCATTGTTTCATGTTCTCTGTGTGTGTATATCAATCTCCCCTCTGTATTTTCCACCAAATGCATCCGATGAAGTGAGCTGTAGCTCACGAAAGCTTATGCTCTAATAAATTTGTTAGTCTTTAAGGTGCCACAAGTACTCCTTTTCTTTTTGCGAATACAGACTAACACGGCTGCTACTCTGAAAACTATCTTGAGAGTTTCAACTATTTTTAGTGATATTCCCATTATATGTACAGGGGATATCTTTCAAACTAGTAAAAAATGTATGGGTGTGTGCTCAGTATAATTATAAGAGGAGAGTATTTCTACTTGATTATGCAGGAGACACCATTCTTGCATACATCATGTCTGAAACCAGAAAAGAAATGTTTTGTTTCTTTGTTTTGTTGCAAAGGAACCTTTCAGAGCACAAGAAACATGCTTTATTTACAGTATTGCAGGCTGGGAATGTGCTGCTTTATTTGGCTACATAAGAGTTAGGAAAAACACACACTAACTAAACAGGAAGTGTGTTTAGGGAAGAAAGGGCAGAAGATAGCCCCAATACATAATACTCTGAATAAACTGTTAACCTTTTGATGACCACTTTGCTACAGTTTTCTACTAGTGCTGTCAAAAACTGTCCATCAAAGCTAATTTTTGATGGAAAATTTGTTGTTTAACTAAACAATTTTTTTCACGGAAACCCGTAAAGTATTTACTGTGAGAAAATTCAGGGAGCTGTAGAAAAATCTAACACCAGAAAACTGAAATCTTTCAGATTTTCATCCCAAACCCAAAAATGTTTAGCTTTTGGCAACAAACTTTTTCTTTTCAGATTATTTACAAAAATACAAAATTTTCTATGGGAGAGAAAAGAGATTTTCTATCAACCAGCTCTATGGTGTCCACAACTCCAGCAGACAAAATCTGTATCTCAGAAAAGAAGCCATCTCTTCCTCCTCCCCCTCTTAAAAAAGCAGAGACTACTGAGTCTGTTATTGTTTTATTTATTTTAGTAGGACAATTTATTTATTGAATCTTCCTTTTACATTCTTCTTGCATACATGGTGCATGTTCCTGCAGTATGAAATTATGGTGATGTGTAATATTTGCATATTTGTTGAGGGTGGTCACTGTAACTCTATTGAAACTTGGCTTTCATAAAACTTGGAAGGAGAAGCCACTAAAGTTCTTTTCTAAAAACCTAAATAAATATTAATTTAACTTATGGGACACAGTTATAATTATATCCCACACAATTTCAGTTTTACATGCTCTTTTGGGACACATTTATGAACATCACAATGCACATGGGTTGCATGCACAGTGAAAGAATAAAATCCCTAACATGCTTTGATGGCTTCCCCCCAGGGTGGCACCTGGAACTGAGGTACAACTGAGCCCCCTGACCCACCAGCCTGTGCTCCCTCTCATGCTGTACTGCTGTGACAAGCTACAAAGCCCTCCAGCCTGCACTTTCACCAGCATACATACAGGTAGGGGCACACCCAGCTGCAGTTACAAGCAGGCTCTCTGACCAGCCCCTGCATGGGAAGGCTACTCCCACCTCCTCAAGCAAGCACCTCCTCTGGAGTATAACTCCAAAATTATACCGTTATGTGCTGCACGGGGAACTGTACAGCGCAAGCTCATAAAATTTGCCCCCTCCTGCAGTGTGGAGAGGAATATACAACAGCCTTTTTCCCTTGAGTTATTATTCCCCACACACTTTACTCCAACTCACTGGCTTAAATAAAACAAAAACAGGTTTATTAACTACAAAAGATAGATTTTAAGCAATTATAAGTTATAGCAAACAGATCAAAGCAGATTATCTAGCAAATAAACAAAAATGCAAACTAAACTTAATATACTAAACAGATTGGATATGAATAGCAGATTCTCACCCTAAGAGATGATACAAGCTGGCTGCAGATTCTTAAGGGGCAAGCTGCACTTGCTTTACAGCTTGGAAACCCCAGGTCTTTCATACACAGGCTAAACATCCATTTAGCCACCAGCTGTTTCCAGGAGTCTTCTTGCGTGGGGTGTGAAGAACATCGGATGATGTCACTCCTTCCTTTATATAGCTTTTGCATATGGCAGGAACCCTTTCTTCCCAAATTTTGGTTCCCAGACCTGTCTGTGGAAAAATATTGACATTCCAAGATGGAGTCTAGAGACATGTGGTCTCATCACATGTCCTTGTAGAGTCATACTACCATTACTCAGAGCATTCTCAGGAATGCTCCCCAGGTGGGAGATAAGCTTCTCCTAAGTCCTATTATTATTTCCTAAATGGCCCATTGCCCCAAATAGGACCTTCCCCACCCACTATCGAGACTGAAAGTATCTTGTCTAGTGGGCGTTACCCAGGTGTAACTACATTTGAAATACTGATACATAGCCAATATTCATAACTTCAGATACATACATACAAATAAGATAATTATATTCAGCAATCATAACTTTTCCAATGATACTTCATGACCCATGTTGCATACAATTCATCAAAATTATGCCACAATCATATCGTAATAATATCACTGTGAAGAATATGGGGTGCAATGTCACACACACAATATATATTCTCTTCCATTCTTACCTTTTATATCTTAGTCTACCAGCTTGAAACCAGCTACATAGCAAGGGTAAGTTTGACTATAACACTACACATGTTTCAGATTATCTAGCTAATGAATCCCATTACAGAAACACTTGTGATGTAACTTTTTGTCAATTTTTTGGTGAACATTTGTACAGTATGATAATTCTCCAGCTTTTTCACTGCTTATTTCTGGTATATTAGGCTGATATAGAAAATAGGTAGACACACTAATTCCTGATGTCAAAAGGGAGATTTCTTAACAACTAATTGTTATATTTCTTATATATATATGTATACACACACACACACACACACACACACACATTATTAGTCACACATTATTAGTTGTTAAGAAATCTCCCTTTTGACATTAGGAATATATATATATAATATAAAACACTTATTCTGGTTTAAAGATTACATGAAATAGGGTTTGCATTATGCCAGGACAAAAAACTTAAACCCCAAATAACCACGTAAAGAGTATGGAACAAAACCAAAATGTTACTTGAAAAAAAACAAATATAACACTGTACTTGAACTTCAGTGTTTCCTGTGGCAAAACAAAGTGCACGGTTAACCTATCATATGGGTATTTATGTATTTATTTTCAAAATTCTATAGTGAACTATCACCATAGGATGTAATTATAGAATTATGAAGATTGGAATAGAAAATACAGATGCTATCTATAAAAACAGTGAACTGCTGACTTCAATGGGATTTGCACAACTATAACGGAGGGCAGAATTGGGCCCGGTTAGTCATATATTCTTGTTGAATACTGACCACCTAATTCTGTCCCCAGTGACACTTACATAGTATACCCATGAGAGTCCCAGGCTCCTGTCCTTCTGGGAAAAGGAGGAGATTCAACAGGGGTTTTGCCCTGCAAAGTTGAAGGGGGTAGACTGAGTTAGGAGTAGGAGGGAAAAGGAATCAGTAAAGGTCCTTTAGATCCTCATTCTCTACACAAATCTGGTGGGGAAGAGAGTTAATATAGTCAGAGGCTTCATCTATTGGTGTTAATGGCAATTCTAACATATGATAAAAAGATTCTCCATTCAGGTTCCAAGCAAGTAGAAAGGGCTGCATTAGAGCTAGGTCAGTGCATGTGCTGAAGGATCCACTGACCCAACAATCAGTGCAAGCAGAGACCTTCTGCCCATCGGTTGGAGTAGTAGTTCCCAAACTTGTTCCACTGCTTGTGCAGGGAAAGCCCCTGGCGGGCCAGGCTGGTTTGTTTACTAGCCATGTCCACAGGTTCGACCGATCGCGGCTCCCAGTGGCCACGGTTCGCTTCTCCAGGCCAATGGGAGCTGCTGGAAGTGGTGGCCAGTATGTCCCTTGGCCCGCACTGCTTCCAGCAGCTCCCATTGGCCTGGAGAAGCGAACCGTGGCCACTGGGAGCCGCGATCGGCCGAATCTGTGGACACGGCAGGTAAACAAACCAGCCTGGCCCACCAGGGGTTTTCCCTGCACAAGCGGCGGAACAAGTTTGGGAACCACTGGTCTAGGGTTTGATCACACACCCATTGAAGTCAATGGGAGCTTTGTCATTGATTTCAGTGAGTGCAGAATCAGATCCTTCACTGTAAAATAGCATAAATAATATTAGAATGTACCATTTAAAATACACATTCTTAGCACATAGGTAGTTAGGCATCCAAATACCATTTTAAGTCAAGTGAGATGTGTGCTTTCACTTCCCTATGCTCCTTTGAAAATCCCACCTATGGATTCAAGGTATTTTACAAGTATTAACTAAATTTTAGTGCAGATCTGTGAAGTAAAGAATGTTAACCTCATTTTTCAGATCAGGAAAAAGAGTCACAGAGAGGTCATGTCATTTGCCTAAAGTCATGCAACAGTTTGCTGGCAAAGGCAGGATTAGTATTCCAGAGTCGCTGGCTCCCACTGGATTTCCCTGCCTCTAATACTGTTATGTGGGAATCCCTTAAATGAGAATCTTTTGAAAATAAAATCCTAACTCAGTTTTTGGAGCTTCCCTCCTATAGATGTCAGGTGAAAGTTTGGAGGTGAACGTGCCTAAAAACAGGATAGAAATAGAGCAAGGACTTTAAGAAAATGATCATCCTGAGCCAGACACCTGAAGTATTGCAATCAAGAAAATATTCTGTTTTTGAGAGGCACAGTATGCAAACAATGTTAAACTGGGCACACTAAACAATTTGGGTTGGAAGTCACAGGATAAAAATCTGTTCAGCCACTTCTTTAAGTTTCATATCTTTAGTGAGATAAGAATCTCAGTGGATAAAAGTTCTGATGGGAACTTATAAAACCTTTCTGGCATATATGGGGCATAAAATTTTATCAAGTTATTCTGGAATTCCGAAGGTTGCTTGACTAGGATGAGTATGATTTCATGCTGCTTAGTTTTCTGGTGTGCTATGAATTTCCTGTTTTTTTGTTTGTTTTGTTTTTTATTGGTCTAAGTTAACTTTGATTGTGTAGTGAATCTGAGAGTGTGCCTGAGAGAAGAAAATACTGATTTAATACTTTAATTTTTGTCATGACTCTCTCTATACATCCACCCACACATTTCTAATAAAACATACACCATTATTTCTATCTATATAAACATTTTCAAGCTAAAAACGTGATTAAAAATTATTTAAATTGAAATACAGAATGCTAAGTAACATGATACTATGAAATAGAGGAGTATGAGGGGGCTTACTTGAGTCACCTGTTAGACAAGAGGCTAAGAATCAATTAATTCACTGTGGTTGATTGATTGACTCCTGGCCAGAGCCCCTTCTGTAAGGGTCATTACGCACCTGGCCTTTATAAAGAAGCTGAGGGAAATCACTAGAAGAGAGACTGGAGCAAAAATAGGACTCTCCTGAGAAGAGAAATCCACAGAGAGAAGATCATCTTAAGAGAGGTGGAAGAGTTGTTAGTTCATCAGAGAAAGGAGAAGCTGGAATGCTTGAGGGAGAAACTAGAAACCTAAGAACCAAAGGGTGGCTGTGCGAAGCACAAGCTATAGGGAAGCAGCACATCTGAAGAAGCAGAAACAACTGCTTATTATGGGGTCCTGTGCTAGAATCCAGAGTAGAGGGTGGTCCTGGATTTCCCTACCAGCCGCTGTAGAAGGGGAGTGCAAGTCCAATGAAAGGAACATAGAGCACATTCTGAGGCTGAAGAATGACCCCAAAAGATGGGCTGAACAATAGCCAAATGGGTGGGGGCGGGGAGTTTGTGTTGGGATGTTTTATGAACTTTTAGACCTTCATGTTACCCTAGAGAAGGACTGAACTTTATGTGACTCAGCTGGAGGGCCAAGCCATGGTATAGCCAGTCGGAGGCAGACTGCCTACAGCAGGTGCTGGAGACAAGGGTCCCTTGCAGCATCATATCCTGACACAAGGGGGTGTTATGGGTGGTGCATACCTTACAAAGGGCTTATTTATGCTCCAAGATCTTCTGTATATAAGGCCTGAGTCCTGCAGTCATATTCACATAACCTGTGTAGGGTCCCATTGAAATCTATGGGGTTCTCTACAGGTGCATGGGTCTACCAAGGCTGAATGAGCAAGCACCTTAGAGAGTTGATTAAGAAAAAGCAGAAAGCCTACAAGGTGTGGAAGATGGGAGGGATTAGCAAGGAAAGCTACCTTATTGAGGTCAGAACATGTAGGGATAAAGTGAGAAAGGCCAAAAGCCATGTAGAATTGGACCTTGCAAAGGGAATTAAAACCAGTAGTAAAAGGTTCTATAGCTATATAAATAAGAAGAAAACAAAGAAAGAAGTGGGACCGCTAAACACTGAGGATGGAGTGGAGGTTAAGGATAATCTAGGCATGACCCAATATATAAACAAATACGTTGCTCAGTCTTTAATGAGTCTAATGAGGAGCTTAGGGATAATGGTAGGACGACAAATGGAAAGGAGGATATGGAGGTAGATATTATCACATCCGAGGTAGAAGCCAAACTTGAATACTTAATGGGACTAAATTGGTGGGCCCAGATCATCTTCATCCAAGAATATTAAAGGAACTGGCACATGAAATTGAAAGCCCATTAGCAAGAATTTTTAATGATTCTGTAAACTCAGGTTATAGTATGGCTGGAGAATTGCTAACATAGTTCCTATTTTTAAGAAAGTGGAAAGAAGTAATTCCAGGCCTGTTAGTTTGACATCTAGTATGCAAGGTCTTGGAAAAAAATTTGAAGGAGAAAGTAATTAAGAACATTGAGGTCAATGGTAATTGGGACAAAATACAACATGGTTTTACAAACCATCAAACCAACCTGATCTCCTTCTTTGAGAAGGTAAAAGATTTTTTAGACAAAGGAAACACAATGGATCTAATTTACCTTGATTTCAGTAAGGCATTGATATGGTTCCACATGGGGAATTATTAGCTAAATTGGAAAAGATGGGGGTCAGTATGAAAATTGAAAGGTGGATAAGGAACTGGCTAAAGGGAAGAATACAATGGGTCACACTGAAAGGTGAACTGTCAGGCTGGAAGGAGGTTACTAGTGGAGTTCCTCAGGGATCTGTTTTGGAACCAACCTTATTTCATCTTTTTATTACTGACCTTGGCACAAAAAGTGGGAATGTGCTAATAAAGTCTGCGGATGACACAAAGCTGGGAGGTATTGCCAATACAGAGAAGATCGTACAGGAAGATCTAGATGACCTTGTAAACTGGAGTAATTGTAATAGGATGAAATTTAATAGTGAAAAGTGCAAGGTCATGCATTTAGGATTTAATAAGAATTTTTGTTATAAACTGGGGACGCATCACTTGGAAGTAACAGAGGAGCAGAGGGACCTTGGAGTATTGGTTGATGACAGGATGGCTATGAGCCGCCAATATGATATGGCCGTGAAAAAAGCTAATGCGGTCTTGGGATGCATCAGGCGAGGTATTTCCAGTAGAGATAAGGAGGTGTTAGTACCACTATACAAGGCACTGGTGAGACCTCATCTGGAATATTGTGTACATGTTTAAGAAGGATGAATTCAAACTGGAGCAGGTACAGAGAAGGGCTACTAGGATGATTCGAGGCAGGGAAAACCTGTCTTATGAAAGGAGACTCAAAGAACTTGGCTTGTTTAGCCTAACCAAAAGAGGGCTGAGGGGAGATATGATTGCTCTCTATAAATATATCAGAGGGATAAATACCACAGAGGGAGAAGAATTATTTAAACTCAGTGCCAATGTGGATGCAAGAACAAATGGATATAAACTGGCTATCAGGAAGTTTAGATTAGACAAAGGTTTCTAAATTCTGAAATTAGACAAAGGTTTCTAACCATCAGAGGAGTGAAGTTCTGGAACAGCCTTCCAAGGGAAGCAGTGGGGGAAAAAGACATATCTGGCTTCAAGACTAAGCTTGATAAGTTTATGGAAGGGATGATATGATGGGATAGCCTCATTTTGGCAATTAATTGATCTTCAACTATTAGCAGTAGATATGCCCAATGGCCTGTGATGAGATGTTTGATGGGGTGGGATCTGAGTTACTACAGAGAATTCCTTCCTAGGTGACTGGTTTGTGAGTCTTGCCCACATGCTCAGAGTTTAGCTGATCACCATATTTGGGGTCGGGAAGAAATTTTTCTCCAGGGCAGTTTGGCAGAGGCCGTGGGGGTTTTTCACCTTCCTCTACAGTGTGGGACATGGGTCAATTGCTAGAGGATTTTCTGAACCTCTAAGTCTTCAAACCATGATTTGAGGACTTCAATAGCTCAGACATAGATTAGAGGTTTGTTACAGGAGTGGGTGGGTGAGATTCTGTAGCCTGCATTGTGCAGGAGGTCAGACTAGACAATCATAATGGTCCCTTCTGACCTTAAAGTCTATGATTCTATGAAAACAGGTGATTGCAGGATAGGGGCTGGCAATTGATGATATGGGCCTGAGTCATGAAATTTGGGTTCAGAATTAGATCCAAAACCCAACTTCCAAAGTTGTGGAGGGTTTTGGTTCTGTTGTTCCAATCTGCATTATTATTGCAACAATTGTATAAATAATAGTAGCCTTTTCATTTAAGCATTCAGATGAGGAATACACTTGTGCTGGCAACTCAGTTTTTGAAGCAATTAAGCCTCTCTTGTGGGTTTTGCCAAAGAAACAATGTAGCCACAAGTGGCTAAACAGGTGGAGAGTGTGATCACTGCTGCTGACCAACTAAGAACTATGTATCTACAATAGTTAATTGAGTACAATAGTCAAAAATAGTCCATTGAATGATTTTTCAATAGAAAATTGGGTTTTCAATTAAATGATTTTTTTTGTGAAAACCGTTTGCTCTGTGGAAAACTTCATTTTTTTAATTGCAAAAGCTGAACATCTGAAAACTGAAAGTTTGTCTGAAAAAAAAAAGTCAATTCAGAAATGCTTCCCCACAATCTCCTGGGATTTGTAGTTCAGGTTCCTCATGCTCCCATTCTTCCTGTGGGTTCTCCATCTAAACTATATGGCTATGGTAAATTGTGAGAGATAGGTTTCAGAGTAGCAGCAGTGTTAGTCTGTATTCGCAAAAAG
The DNA here is from genome assembly GCF_009764565.3 of Dermochelys coriacea. Classification (NCBI taxonomy): domain Eukaryota; kingdom Metazoa; phylum Chordata; order Testudines; family Dermochelyidae; genus Dermochelys; species Dermochelys coriacea. Next base: position 106,899,754 of record NC_050068.2, read on the forward strand.
AAAAGGAGTACTTGTGGCACCTTAGAGACTAACCAATTCATTTGAGCATAAGCTTTCGTGAGCTACAGCTCACTTGCATCCGATGAAGTGAGCTGTAGCTCACGAAAGCTTGTGCTCAAATAAATTTGTTAGTCTCTAACGTGCCACAAGTACTCCTTTTCTTTTTGTGGGAGAAAGACTCCCACAGTGTACCACATGATATACTGTAGTTGCTGATCAAGAGGAAAGACCATGGTGTAACATGGGAGATAGTCTACTCAAGGAACCAGGCCTGTAGAAGACAATAAAGACATGAGTTCTGGTGAGGCACCATGGTGGCATTTCTGGATAAAAATTTCTGATTTTTGATTATTTTTTTGATTGAAAACTTAGGTATTTTCCCCAGGGGAAAAATCTCATCTTCTGCCTATCTGTCTCCTCCATCCTCTGTACATTTTTGCTAATTTTGTGTATTATGCCCATCAATACATTGCCTTGTTCACTTCACAGGACTCTCACCCCTTTCCAGCACAGCTGTGAACTGAATCAGCACAAAAATGCAGAACTGCCTTATCTTTCCTTCAGAAACATTTGTTTTCCCAGCACTCCACCCATGGCATGACCAGCTAGCAACTTTCAGTTTGTATTACAAACTTCCTGGAAGCTGGTTCAGTTAAATCTAGGAGCTCCAGAAACATTCATCTTTCCTGACAAGTAAAGAAGTTCTTGTTTCAGCGAATGGTGCTTATATGTCATTCCTGAAGTTGATGCAATGATGAAATGGTTTGACTTTTTTTTCTCTCTGCTTTTATTCTGTGTTCTTTTTTCCTAATATTTCTGTAGGATTTGAGGCCTCATGTAAATGAGGCGTGCATATTTTTCTTATCTTTCAGATCCAGGAAAGTGCTCAAAATATACTATTGTGACTATTTTTATTGAGTGTATTTGTAAATCATCCTCAAGTTGGAAGGAGAGTTCATATATCAAACTGACAATGCAGATGGGCATATTCTGCATAAATTCCTGTCTCAAGTCATCTTGAGTTTTGGCAAGAAACAGAGATAAAGGACCTCAATGATATTTGATTACTGTACACTGTCCTAGCAAAACATTTCTCCCAAAGGTTAAAAGGTTTGGTATACCAACAGGATTAGAATCTAGTGACCGATTAGATTTCATCAGCCTTAGATAAGATGCTTGTAACCTTTATCTTTGTTCCCTGTAACTGTGTGTATGTATGACCATGCAGTGATCCTGTAACTACTATCATGGGGCTGGAAGAACAGCTAGCAAATGGGTTGCACTCTACATACAAGGTCCTTAACCTACTGAAACCATGATGACTCCAGGGACCAGAAAAAGGGACAAATCTGAGGCCCACCCGCAGAGAGGGGTAAAGATCAGGGTGGAAAGAAAGGGGCTCCTAGGAGCTCTCACTATAGTCAGCACTAAAATTGGCCCAAACTCTTTATGCATCTCTGAGCATGCACCCTACTTAATGCACGCTTCAAAAGAAGGTGTGTGTGGAGCGGGGGAGGAGGGGAACACCTCCCAGATTCAAAGGTGCTTCCTATCAGCTTGCCTACTAGTGCTTTCAGCAGAACTTCATTGGCTATTAGGAAAATTTAAATAGGCCCTTGGAAACTATTACTCTGACAGCCTTATGCTGAAATTTTATCTTGAAAGTGCTACATAATCCAAAATGTAGTAAATGAATGCTATCTGGTATTTTTAAATCTTAGCAGATTGAAAAAAGACATTTCTTCCCTTTCCAATGTTTCTGTATTTGGAAAATGCTTTCTTCCCCTCCTCTTTTTATAGTTTCTTATAGTCAACAAGCCAACATATTTTCTTTTTTTCACTTTTTTTTTTTACTTTTTGCAGAGTAGGGGGATAGTTATTTTAAATCAGCGCTGCAACTTTTTGACCAGTTCTATCAGTTCATTTAACTTTTGTGCTGCTCTTCTTTCTCAAAATGTCAGCCTTTTTTCATTATAATGAGGTTAAAATACCACCACATCTGCTAATTCAATGTGGTTTCTCCAAACACTTATACTACACTAGCAGGATTCTTTGTCTAGGTTTGGTCTAGGAGTCACAACAATGTTTCAAAAGCCAGAACTGTCTTACTTTTCCTTTATCTGACATGACATTATACGAACAACAACTTCTTGCTAATCACATAATACAGTTAGAAATATGCCATAGGGAGTTTGTGGAGTGCTATGAAACTGCTACTTGGGCAGTCTTTGGGTCAAGTCAGGCTTTTTTAAAAAAATCCCATTTTCTTTGAATTTGGTCCCATCTTTTCTTTAAGACAAGATCCAGGCACAAGGCCCTTTTAAGCCAAGTCAGAAAAGTGGTTCCCAGAGGGTATATTTGTGGTCTGTTTAAACCTACTCACTCAGAACATGGTAAGTGGGTCACTTGTAGTACAATTTTTTTTTCAGGATGATGAGAAGATCGCAATAGACTCATACAAGTTATTCCACATTGCCTGTTAAATGTTTTTAAAAGTCTTGCAGGAAGAAAGTGCGGGAGGGAAGTGTGAAGTCTGCCACCTTCAAACAGCTCCATTCATAGAATATCAGGGTTGGAAAGGACTTCAGGAGGTTATCTAGTCCAACCCCCACTCAAAGCAGGACCAATCCCCCAACTAAATCATCCCAGCCAGGGCTTTGTCACGCCTGACCTTAAAAACTTCTAAGGAAGGAGATTTCACCACCTCCCTAGTGGTGGTATTCCAGTGTTTCACCACCCTCCTAGTGAAAAAGTTTTTCCTAATATCCAATCTAAACCTCCCCCACTGCAACTTGAGACCATTACTCCTCATTCTGTCATTTGCTACCACTGAGAACAGTCTAGATCCATCCTCTTTGGAACCTCCTTTCAGGTAGTTGAAAGGAGTTATCAAATCCCCCCTCATTCTTCTCTTCTGCAGACTAAACAATCCCAGTTCCCTCAGCCTCTCCTCATAAGTCATGTGTTCCAGTCCCCTAATCATTTTTGTTGCCCTCCACTGGACATTTTCCAATTTTTCCACATCCTTCTTGTAGTGTGGGGCCCAAAACTGGACACAGTACTCCAGATGAAGCCTCACCAATGTTGAATAGAGGGGAACGATTACGTCCCTCGATCTGCTGGCAATGCCCCTACTTATACATCCCAAAATGCCATTGGCCTTCTTGGCAGCAAGGGCACACTGTTGACTCATATCCAGCTTCTCGTCCACTGTAACTCCTAGGTCCTTTTCTGTAGAACTGCTGCCTAGCCATTCGGTCCCTAGTCTGTAGCGGAGCATGGGATTCTTCTGTCCTAAGTGCAGGACTCTGCACTTTTCCTTATTGAACCTCCTCAGATTTCTTTTGACCCAATCCTCTAATTTATCTAGGTCCCTCTGTATCCTATCCCTACCCTCCAGCGTATCTACCTCTCCTCCCAGTTTAGTGTCATCTACAAACTTGCTGAGGGTGCAATCCATGCCATCCTCCAGATCATTAAAGAAGCTATTGAACAAAACCGGCCCCAGGACTGACCTTTGGGGCACTCCACTTGATACCGGCTGCCTACTAGATATGGAACCATTGATCACTACCCATTGAGCCCGACAATCTTGCCAGCTTTCTATCCACCTTATAGTCCATTCATCCAGCCCATACTTCTTTAACTTGCTGGCAAGAATATTGTGGGAGACTGTGTCAAAAGCTTTGCTAAAGTCAAGGAACAACACATCTGCTGCTTTCCCCTCATCCACAGAGCCAGTTATCTCGTCATAGAAGGCAGTTAGATTAGTCAGGCATGACTTGCCCTTGTTGAATCCATGCTGACTGTTCCTGATCACTTTCCTCTCCTCTAACTGCTTTAGAATTGATTCCTTGAGGACCTACTCCATGATTTTTCAGGGACCGAGGTGAGGCTGACTGGCCTGTAGTTCCCAGGATCCTCCTTCTTCCCTTTTTTAAAGATGGGCACTACATTAGCCTTTTTCCAGTCATCCGGGTCCTCCCCTGATCACCATGAGTTTTCAAAGATAATGGCCAATGGCTCTGCAATCACATCCGCCAACTCCTTTAGCACTCTCGGATGCAGCGCATCCGGCCCCATGGACTTGTGCTTGTCCAGCTTTTCTAAATAGTCCCGAACCACTTCTTTCTCCAGAGAGTGCTGGTCACCTCCTCCCCATGCTGTGCTGCCCAGTGCAGCAGTCTGGGAGCTGACCTTGTTTGTGAAGACAGAGGCAAAAAAAGCATTGAGTACATTAGCTTTTCCCACATCCTCTGTCATTAAGGCCCACACTTTCCTTGACTTTCTTCTTATTGCTAACATACCTGAAGAAATCCTTCTTGTTACTCTTAACATCTCTTGCTAGCTGCAACTCCAGGTGTGATTTGGACTTCCTGATTTCCCTCCTGCATGCCCAAGCAATATTTTTATACTCTTCCGTGGTCATTTGTCCCATTTTCCACTTCTTGTAAGCTTCTTTTTTGTGTTCAAGATCAGCAAGGACTTCACTCTTAAGCCAAGCTGGTTGCCTGCCATATTTACTATTCTTTCTACACATCAGGATGGTTTGTCCCTGTAACCTCAATAAGGATTCTTTAAAATACAGCCAGCTCTCCTGGACTCCTTTCCCCCTCATGTTATTCTCCCAGGAAATCCTGCTCATCAGTTCCCTGAGGGAGTCAAAGTCTGCTTATCTGAAATCCAGGCTCCGTATTCTGCTGCTCTACTTTCTTCCTTGCGTCAGGATCCTGAATTCGGCCATCTCATGGTCACTCCCTCCCAGGTTCCCATCCACTTTTGCTTCCCCTACTAATTCTTCCTGGTTTGTGAGCAGCAGGTCAAGAAGAGCTCTACTTCTAGTTGGTTCCTCCAGCACTTGCACCAGGAAATTGTCCCCTACACTTTCCAAAAACTTCCTGGATTGTCTGTGCACCACTGTATTGCTCTCCCAGAAGATATCAGAGTGATTGAAGTCTCCCCTGAGAACCAGGCCTGCGATCTAGAAACTTCCGTTAGACCTAGTAATTTTGTATTAGAGTCTTATTTTGATGCTGAATGTCTATTTAAGAAATTAATCAAATGTCCTCATGATTACCTACTACATTTGCTCCTTTTCTGGCACTGTTATAATACAGGCATGTTGATATATAATATCTCAGCTGAGTAAACTTTGATAAAGTGGAAAACATTCCCTCATTTTCCCAGCAGGAGTATGCATCCGATGAAGTGAGCTGTAGCTCACGAAAGCTTATGCTCAAATAAATTTGTTAGTCTCTAAGGTGTCACAAGTACTTCTTTTCTTTTAACAAGAATTCAGTAGGCCCAAACATATTGGACAGACAAGCCCATAGTGATCTGGCCAATAGAGAATTCCCCAGATGGAGGGAAATTCCTCAGGTGAGATAAAGCTGAAGTAAAATCTCTCTGCCATCCATAGAGAATAAGAAGAGCAGCCCCAGGGGTTAGAAGAGTGACTGGGAGAAAGGCATGCCCGAACCTTTCAGCACTCTGTTTGTTTTTGGTTTTTGTTTTCCAGTTGCCAGAATCCACCTTCGTGACCATAGGTAGTCAAATAGATAAGAGTAACTGTGAGGCTACTTTAATTCACACTGGTGCCTAGGTAGGTTTCTGATCAAACCAGAATAGGGGAGGTATAGGCATATACCTTTGCCACTTTCACTTTTTCTGCCCCTAAGCACAACTTGACCGAACAGAAAATTGGACCTATTGTGCTTAGATTGTGTAGAATAAAAGTAGTGGGTCAAATTCTGCCTACATTTACAACAGTACAAATCCAGAGTATGTGAAGTAGTCAGTGACATTAATCAAATTTACACTGATGCAACTTTCAGAATAGCAGCCGTGGTAAGACAATTAATGGATTTTCCCCATGACATGGTGGTCTTCATGATATTAAGCACATTCATAAGGTAACCCTGGCATGCTATTTTTTTTGGCGGGGGGGTTATGGGAAGCATATTTGGGGGCTGTCATCTTGTGCAGGGCCCTTATACCCCGTACATTACTGCTGATTGTTCTAGATATGTTCAGCAGAGCTCATCTCTGAAGCTGAATATACTAGATATACTGTAGCATTCCTTTGATTTGAAAGTAATATTAATGTGATATTGATATCAGCATAGCAGGTAACTCAGAGGACCAGCAGTAAAGGTTTCATCATGATTAACTCATTTGTCATTAATGTTGGTATAGAATAATGTAGATGGGAGTTACATTGTAATTTAGCAAAAAAGTATGGTGGAAAATAGTAAGCTACCTGACAACCTAAGATCTATCATCACAAAGGAATTATGACAGGAAAAGCTAATGACACAACTTGCCAACCTAAGGTTCATTCAAGTATCTGAGAAGCAAGATAATCCTAATGCTAATGCAAGCCTTTAAGAGTGTGTTTATGATTATGCATGCTTTAAGTCTTCCCTCCCACATTTTAAAAATATTTGTAATTGTTAGCTTCCTGAACATTATACTGGGACAGCTGCCTGGAGACCAGCTGTGTCATAGGGAGGAAACAGCAGATCTTTGGCTGTTTGACAGCAGATCCTGGTGCGTAAAATTAAATTCTTACAAATGAGAATGACTGATTGTGTCGGAATCAGAAGATCCCACACATTCAGCTTTCATGGCTACAACGTTCTTCTGCTCCCACTAGTTAGCATCTGGCATTGCATTATTCACTAGCTGATGAGTGGTGAAAAAAGTGTTTGCCAAAGCCCAGACTTGAAAGAGTTTGGGCATGGCAGTCATAGGCAGCTGGTGTGCTCTGACTGCAGTTTGCTATACTCAAAATGATTGTTTCACCACTACCTCATTTGACATATCCATCCCATTATCTTTCATCATATACTTTGCTCCAAAGAGCTGACAATCTTATTATGTATGTTTACAGAACTACTGAAGTGAAACTTTTGTCCCTGATTGGGGATAATATGCTTCAGACTTACCATGAGTACTGAAATATATTTTTGCATTTTAGTGTGTTTCTTGTAAATGATGAATATTGTCTCATATTAAAATCAATGGGACCTATGAAATTAAGAAAGTATACTTTGAAATCTCTGAGCCCAAGCAACCCTTTCCCCCCACTTTTGTTCCATTGCTCCAAGATAAATGTAGGTATAAGCTGAATATTATCCACAATTAGCTACCTTTGAATGACTGTGAAATTCATTAGATTAAAGATGTGCAGCACATGCCTGTCCCACTGACCAAACTGAATACCTTTCTAGCTTTTTGCAGTCAATGAGATGGGGGTGGATGGAATTTTGAAATATGTAAAATATAAAGATACACATTAAAGCAATTTAAAGTTAGCTCTGAAACTTACAGGTTAAAATTTAGAAATTTTAAGATGTCTAATGATGTTTATTATATGGAGTGTGCTCATAAGTTACTGGGTTTTGTTAAGAAGTAGGTTACTGGGGAAAAATCTTATGGTGATTTCGAAAAACAGTTGCAATTAATTACACTAAAGAGTTATTAAGATTAGTTCAGATGGAATCTGGGCGACCATATACAATAAAAATCCCAATTTTGTTTTGCAAGCTGCAGAAATTGCAGACAAATATGTACAAAATCAGACTCAAGAAGGAATAAGCCCCTGAGAAAAAACAATCACTCTGCACCACAAATTAAAAAGGATGAAGGGTTTAAAGGGTAAACCTAATCCGAACTTTGTTACTCCCCCCTCCCCCCCGAGTTATCCTAAAGGAAAGCTGGTTATCTGTCACAGTGTGGAATACCATGCCATATAAAGCCAAATTGTCCAAAGATTCAAACTGCCCCACAACCTGCACCCACTATAAGTGCCAATGTTATAGCTGTGAGTGCAGATGCTAACTCTGTAAGCACTAACACTACCACATTAGCCCCAAGAGAAGTTATGGAGGGAGGATACAGTCTCGTAAATTACATTAAATCTGAGTCTTGCGAGGGTAGTGAAGAATTTATTAAGAATGCAAAAGTGAATGGTTGGGAATGCTGCGGTTGGCATGACACAGCATCTGACATTACTATGGTTAAAGGATGGTGGAGGACAAACTGGCTGGCAGAAGCATAACCCTTCTGGCCCTAGCCAAGTTTCCAACTGTCTCTTTGACTAAGATCCATCTGGAATGAGGGGATTTTAGTGGTGAAATGGTGGTAGGCATTAGGGATTGACTTCCTGCAGATATTCTAGTTGGTAATGACATTATAACTAGTTTTAATCTGGTTAATGTAATAACTAGGTCCTATGGAAAGTACTGCTCTGATGCATCTGTCTTGCCTGTTGCCAGTGAGAAGAGCTGGGAAGGGGAGAGCTTTTGCTGTTATTAATACTACTTGTAAAACTTCATGCTGGAAGTGGAGTTTTATAAGGCTGTCAAGGTTCCTTCCCAACTCTGAACACTAGGGTATTGCATGAAAAACCACCTAAGCTTACTTTTACCAGCTTAGATTAAAACTTCCCCAAGGTACAGACTAGTTTACCTTTTGCCCCTGGACTTTATTGCTGCCACCATTAAGCGTCTAACAAATATATAACAGGGAAAGAGCCCACTTGGAAACATCTTTCCACAAAAATCCTCCCAAACCCTACATCGCTTTTCCTGGGGAAGGCTTGATGAAAATCCTCACCAATTTGCATAGGTAAACACAGACCCAAACCCTTAGATCTTAAGAACAAGGAAAAAGCAATCAGATTCTTAAAAAAAGAATTTTAATTAAAGAAAAAGTAAAAGAATCACCTCTGTAAAATCAGGATGGTAAATACCTTACAGGGTAATCAGATTCAAAACATAGAGAATCCCTCTAGGCAAAACCTTAAGTTACAAAAAGACACAAATACAGGAATATACATTCCATTCAGCACCACTTATTTTATCAGCCATTTAAACAAAACAGAATCTAACATATATCTAACTAGATTACTTATTAGCCCTTTACAGGAGTTCTGACCTGCATTCCTGCTCTGGTCCTGGCAAAAGCAACACATAGACAGAGAGAAACTTTGTTTCTCCCCCACTCCAGCTTTGAAAGTATCTTGTCTCCTCATTGGTCATTTTGGTCAGGTGCCAGCGAGGTTATCCTAGCTTCTTAACCCTTTACAGGTGAAAGGGTTTTTCCTCTGGCCAGGAGGGATTTAAAGGTGTTTACCCTTCCCTTTATATTTATGACAAAGGCGGTATGGGGGTAAAAATCTCTTAACCTCACATTTTACCAAATTTCTAGGCTGCAAAAAATTTGAATTGAATTGGCAACACTTTAAAAGTAAGTTTCACCAAGGTCAAATATAAAAATAAATATTTCTGAAAAGTATAAAAGTGAGATGGTTTAAGTGTGGGGCAGTATGTTACTTTTATTTCTGCTAAAAGGCCTGGTTTGCATTAAAAGATGAGCACTCAAACCCATTAAAACTATAGTTTGTTATAGTAATTTTTATGAATTGTTTTGTTTATTTTTCTTCCTGTGTCATTAGTACAAGCACCCTTTGCCTGTGATGAACCAATCGGAATTTTAACTGTTGTGGATTTTTGGTAGGTGTATATTTGGGGGTGTTTGTGGGGGCTTTGGGTGGGCTCATCTTGTTTAGAGCATGTGAGAGGCTATATAAACACAGATCTTGTTTTGTGCTTGACTGCTTTTATATTTCCTTGACCTCAGTTCTCATTGTTCTTTGAACCACATAAAAGTCTTATCAAGAGTGAAGATGGCTTTTTTTGCTAGCATGGTCAGTGATAATTGTGGGTGTGCAGTTTCATTTCACATGCCCTCCTCTGTGGAGGTTTATAAACTATGTTGAAATCCATGGATCATGGTAGCTAAATTTTTTAATCATTGTATTTCTTTTGTAAATCTTTCTTCAATGTTTTTTTTGGCTGCATTCTTAAAATTTGGAAGTCAGTTTTCAAATCTTCTTAAACCAGTGCGAAATAGACGCCATTCCTTCTGGACCTCTTCTTTATTCTGCATTATCTGTTAGAGCAGCATAGCAACATAAAAGCCTTAGACTGCAGCTGCCTGCCAAGCTTAAGGTAGCAGGTACCTTAGATATTACTGAGGTAACTGGTTGTGTTGATGTACACATGATGGTGTATGAGGACAAACAAAGGAGTGGATTTTTAACAGCAGGCTGTAATTTATTAAACTCAATAAGGGAGGAGCGCTACTGCTCTGTCACTCCTATTCTGTATACTCTTCCTATTAGGCACTTTAAGTGGTTCCATTGTAGGACGGTTACAAGGCTCCTTCCATATAACCCTTAACTCAGTGTAGACTCTCCTCAGCCTACCCAGAGGACTCAGCTTGCTCTTCTGAATACTACCATCTACACCCTCGCAAGGGCTTTGGCCTTGCAGCCCAGCTGCGATCCACCTGCCACAGTGTTCCCTCTAATTTTTCCTGCCCATGTGTGGAATGAATTTTATTATGTGCACCAATATGGAGGTGATGTGTGAGACATCACCTCCATATTGGTGCACATAACAAAAGTCATATGGTGGGCGCGGGGATTCAGAGTCTGGGAGGGGGCTCAGGGCTGGGGCAGAGGGTTGGGGTGCAGGGGGGTGAGGGCTCTGGCTGGGGGTGTGGGCTCTGGAGTAGGGCCATGGATGAGGGGTTTGTGGTGCAGGCTGGGGCTATGGCAAGGAGAGACGACTCCTACCAGCTTTCTCTCCCCACAGCAACACTGGGCTGGGGGAGAGAGGTGCCTCTCCCCATCATGGCAGCTTCGGGACTGGGACTGTGGGATAGGCACCCCTTCCCCAACCACTGCAGGTCCAGGTCAGGGCTTGGTTTGGGTCAGGAGATGGGCGCCCCTCCCCCACCCACGACAGGTCGGGGACTGGAAGTTAGGGGAGGGGCATCCTCCTTGTGACTCCAGTGCCTGCAAATCCAAACATCAGCTATGCTTTGGATATCTCCTAGAATCAGAAATAGACAGGATTAGTTACCTATTGCCATTTCCAGTATCCTCTTCCCGGGGTGGGCATAAGTCCTTGAATAATTAGATTTCCAGCACTCCAGAAGGAGCTGTTGACAGATGGCAACTAAATGCCCTACTAGGGGCAATCAGCTGGCATGTGAAGCTTAAATGCAACATGACCACCTTTACTCTTTGACAGGTTTCAGACTAGCAGCAGTGTTAGTCTATATTCGCAAAAAGAAAAGGAGTACTTGTGGCACCTTAGAGACTAACAAATTTATTTGAGCATAAGCTTTCGTGAGCTACAGCTCACTTCATCGGATGCATTTGGTGGAAAATACAGTGGGGAGATTTATATACACACACAGAGAACGTAAAACAATGGGTTTTATCATACACATTGTAAGGAGAGTGATCACTTAAGATGAGATCACTTAAGATCTTAAGTGATCACTCTCCTTACAGTATGTATGATAAAACCCATTGTTTCTTGTTCTCTGTGTGTGTATATAAATCTCCCCACTGTATTTTCCACCAAATGCATCTGATGAAGTGAGCTGTAGCTCACGAAAGCTTATGCTCAAATAAATTTGTTCGTCTCTAAGGTGCCACAAGTACTCCTTTTCTCTTTACTCTTTGAGTGTATCCTTTGTGTCCCTTTGATTGCATTATAAATGCCCTAACAATATCTAACTTCTCTCTGGATAGCATTCTGAACTGTGTTCAGTTCAATTCTGAAGTATACGTTAGCCTTTGTAGGGCCTTCAGTTTTTTCAGGGTCAAGGGGGACCCCAAGGCACTCAGCCAAATCATGGAACACCTTCAGTAAGTAGGTGCAATTGTCTGACCCTAACTTTTCTGCAAATAGGAGGTAATCAAGACAGTGCACTGCATTATGCAGGCCTGTCTCATCAACCCCCTGCAGCATGGAACTGCTACACAAGACACTGAGCACCCCATTGGCATGGCCTTATCAAAATAGTAATGTTTCTCAAACTGAAGACCCAGCAAGTTAAAATCTCTGGGCAGCATGGGAAGTAACTTGCATGCAGACTTGATGCCACATTTTGCTAACATAGGATCATGGTCACACTTTCTAACCATGGCCACTGTGGCATCAAACTGAACATTATTGAGGGTTGATACAGTCATTTACAGAGGAGCCCCAGTTCTAAGGCAAGTGATGGGTAATCCTGTTTTCTCTTTTGGCCTTTTTGGTACCATCCAAGGAAGATATACCAAGTCTGCCATTAGAAGGCTCAAGTATGGTCCCACTACTCTCTTCTCTGCCACCTCTACCAAAATTTTGTCCTACACTTTAGGCTCAAAGCCTTTAATAAACTTCAAGTTCTCAGCCCAAACATAGCACCTCACTCCCTTGTATGGGATTTGGAAACCAGCCAAAAATCCATTCCATAAATAAGCTGTGTCTGTCCTTTCAGAATATTCCATACAAAAGTCCGTAACACTTGTAAGTTAATTGGGGAAGGGACTTTCTCCATAGTGCTACCTCCCTCACTCCCCAGGTCTGTTGAAGTACTGGGCTCTTGTTGACCTGCTGTTCCTATCATATTGTTAGGCCTTTTTCTTTGCCCCTATAGCAAACAAGGGCACCGTACACTTCCTGCTGTGGTGTTTGTACTTGCAGTGGGATCAAAAACACTCCCTGTCATTAATTGCAGAATAAACATTGGATATTATACCAACAACTAGTGTCTGTGGTTTTGGCACTGGCAACCACTGTCTATGAAAGCCAACTGGTTAGGATGATATGCAGTTATACATTCTACCCAAAGGTCCTGTTTTGTTTTACCCAATGGTAATTCTCGCTCTTCTGACTAAAGTCTGTCTTAACCATGCTGTGCCTCTATATGTAGCATGAATGCTTGTTTTTAAGTCCTCATATTTGAATAAGGCAACATTTCTCTCATGGCTTCTCTCACAAATTATACTTGCGTATATGCAAAATGCCAAAGCCCAGTTCTCAAGGGTCTTGGTTACCGTAGGGGTTTGTCATCATCTCTATTTTCCCTCCACCTGAGCATCACAAAAAAAAAAGTTCCCCACAAATTCCCCTTTCCATATTTTTTCCTTTACCCCTTTGATAAATGCACCCCATGAGGCCTATCAGTTCTCATATAAGATCCCAGAGCTTTGGCACCCCTACCCCCACTTATCTTGGCAGAGATTGGGTATGATGTGAATCCCCAGGTGTAGTGCTGGAGCTTCTGTGCGATGCTGCCATCACCCCAACCCTGTGACAGTGTTGCCCCTCTGACTGAACAGGAGAAACCCTTCTTTGGCAAGCTGCCTAGCCTTTGGGCAACCAGGGCCAATGATTTAGCCCAGGGGTAAGCAACCTATGGCACGTTTGCCAAAGGCGGCATGCAAGCTGATTTTCAGTGGCATTCACACTGCCCAGGTCCTGGGCACCAGTCCGGGGGACTCTGCATTTTAATTTAATTTTAAGTGAAGCTTCTTAAACCTTTTAAAAATCTTATTTACTTTACATACAACAATAGTTAGTTATATATTATAGACTTATAGAAAGAGACCTTCTAAAACGTTAAAACGTATTACTGGCACGCAAAACCTTAAATTAGAGTGAATAAATGAAGACTCGGCATACCACTTCTGAAAGGTTGCCAACCCCTGATTTAGCCAATTTGTCCCATATCCCTTGTGTGAGTGTGGTGGGGCAGAGGGAAGATTCATAGCTGAAGGGGGAAGGAGCTGGGCAGCTACTCTTGGCACAGTGCACTGAGACTTGCAGCCTATCCCTTATCCTACTAGTGAGCCGCAGCTAGGGTTTAGACTGGACCATCATCATGCCAAGGGGAAGAGGTGCAGACCCATGGATACTCCATCCTTTAATTCAACCTCAGTTAGGCTGGGACCTTTACTGTCCCCAGACTCAGACTCTGAGTCTGATCCATATACCTCCTCCAAGTGATTTGGGGTCCCACCTGGAGTGGATGTACCTCTCTGTCTCAATATCAGCCACAAAGGGAATGGACCCAGCTGGGGTCCTGGTTCCTCTTCACTGCAATCTCCTTGTCCTAGTCTGCTCCTCAGGTTGGGATGGGGGAATCTCATCTCTGCCTCCCCTCCTCTTGCAACTCTTCATTTGCATAGGAGCCTTGCCTTTGGTCCTCATCTGCTCCAAAGGCCTGAGGAAATTGAGAATCTCATGCCCAATGGGATAGCTGCAATGTCCTGGTAAAGCTGTGTAAAGGAATCCTCACCCCCATCAAACCACTCTTAATGCATCCAAGAAGGCTGGACCTGGTCCCTCCAGGGCATGAGCAAGAAGACACCCCACTGACTCCAGCTGTAACTGCAGAGGGAGAGACTGCTGTCCTGTTCCAGCAGCTGAGGGCTGCCTCGCCTCCCCACCCCACCCCATCTCCTTCAGCCCAGCAAGACAGGGAGCCAGTCCCCACAGTGGCTCCTCAAGCGCATGGTCTCTAGCTCCCTTTCCCATGAGCTGAAGAGTCAGGGGAAGAGGACCCAGCATCTTGCCAGATCCTAGATGAACGGCTCCAGGGACAGGCAGGCAACCAACCACATTGCTGAAAACAGCAGGTGCCCTATGTGTCCCTTGCCACCTCCTCCCATGAGCAAGGACAGGTGGGAAGCCTGGTGACATTATAGCTGGTCCTGGCCACAGAACCCAGGGAGTCAGACATCCCAACACCTGTGGCAGGAGCCCCACATGTTTTTCACCCCCACTCCCACCCCCATGAGCAGAGAGATTTTGGAGAGGAAGCAGTGACATTACAGCTGGTCCAGGCAACAGGGAGTGGCAGCATCCCCAAATGTACCTATCCCTGTGAGCAGGAATGGTGTGGGAGAGGACAAGCGACATTCAACCTTCTTCCAGTAGGACTCCTGATCCTGGAGCAGGCTATGCTGCCCAGGTTGGGGAAAAGGGTATGACCCATAGCTGGAGTACACCACATACACATGAGAAATGGTGGGTCACAGAGCTTCTATCTACCAGCTGGGTATCGCTTCTCCTAGGTGAAGAGCCCACCTCAATTCCTCTTTGTCCTGTCATTCTGGATCTAGGAACCTGAAAAGAATCCAACCCAAAAGCAAATCGTGGTGCTGCTGGAACAATGAAAAAAGTCTCCACATAGCCCAGGCTAGGGTTTAAATTAATGAAAGGAAAGGTGAGGGACCAATCAGCTTCCTTCCTCCCCAGTTTAGCCAATGAGGGACTAGAGCAGGGATTGGCAACCTTTGGCACGTGGCCCATCAGGGAAATCTGCTGGCAGGCCAGGACTGTTTGTTTACCTACGCGTCCGCAGGTTTGGCCGATCACAGCTCCCACTGACCACAGTTCGCCGTTCCAGGCCAATAGGGCCTGTGGGAAGTGGCGGCCAGCACATCCTTCGGCTCACGCCACTTCCCGCAGCCCCCATTGGCCTGGAATGGCAAACCATGACCAGTGGGAGCTGCGATCAGCCAAACCTGCAGATGTAAACAAACTGTCACGGCCTGCCAGAGATTTCCCTGATGGGCCACATGACAAAGGTTGCTGATCCCTGGGCAAGAGACTCTGAAGTGGAGGTGCACTCCTGCATCCCCTCAGTGTGTGTTTTCCCTCCCCATTCAATTGGAGATGTCCCAGTTGCTGCTGGCCCCATCAAGTTTCCCACCCATTGAGGTAGATGCATGACAGGCATTCTACAACCCCTCACATGTAAGTATCGCCACAGTCCTGGTTTGTCCAAGGCAGTCCTCGATTTTCAATAGCTGCCCCAGATCGTTGGTGTACCAGCCAGTGTCCCAGGAATATAGACAGTTCTGAGAATTTCCCCAAGACCTCCAGCAAAATTGTGTCTCAGGCCTAGCAAGGGAGCTGTTTTCCTGGAGGGAAGGGGGTTGTTAGAAAATGATTGCTCCTTCTGCTAGGACCAGAATTGGCAGGCCTCCACTCCTACCTCTCCCCAAATCCTGTGACCATCTGCACACATGTGCCTCCCAAAAAACTAGCAACATCCCCTCAAGCTCAGCAGCTTCCCCAATCCAGCAACCCCTTTCCTGCATCCAGCCCCTCTAATCTAATGAACTCCCTTCCTTAATGTAACCCATCAAGCCCCCTTGCCCTGATCCTCAGGCAGTCCCCCAAACCCTAGCTTCTTAACAAAACTTTTACAAAAAAAATTGTTGAAGTGCCTTCAACTAAATATGAATAACAACAGATCATGTAAGTAAGTAGCTGCAGAATATATTACTCAGGCCCAATATTGGTAATAAACCACTGGAATAATTTGGGGCCTGAGCCAAGATCCACTGCAGTCAATGGAAACATTACCTGCTCCTGACTTCAGTGAGCTTTGGATCAGGGACTTTTAGGAATAATGCATTAAAAATACATTTGGATCAGGTCCTTTAGGAATAGTACATTAAAAATAAATACAGGTTTCAGAGTAGCAGCCGTGTTAGTCTGTATTTGCAAAAAGAAAAGGAGTATTTGTGGCACCTGAGAGACTAACAAATTTATTTGAGCATAAGCTTTCATGAGTTGCATCCGATGAAGTGAGCTGTAGCTCATGAAAGCTTATGCTCAAATAAATTTGTTAGTCTCTAAGGTGCCACAAGTACTCCTTTTCTTTTTTTAAAAATAAATAAAATCCCTTTTTGAAGATTTAGATTCCCTTTTAGCTTATTGTGTTAAAGCATGCTTTTCATTGTAAGGATTAAAATTGACTTAATATTTAGTGAGGACAGCTGATGTGCTGAGTGCTGTCCCAGACCACAGAATGTTATCTTAGAGGCTGAGCCTGCTGTTTTCATTCACACACAGCTCCCATTGATGTTGGTGGGAAATTGACTTGATAGACTTCACCAAATGAGTGCATTTTTTACAGTATGTTCCATTATGACACTTCAAAAAAAATCAAACTCATCTTAAAGACAATACATGAATATTTTTAAAAATGGAAGGCAAAACATTTAGGATTACAGCCATTCTCCTCCCCACCAAAGAAATGTGCAAGGCCTTATGTGTCATTTAAACTGCACCTAATCCTGCCTGGAGTGGATGCTGCCACTCTTGCCTTAAATTCACTGCTATGATTTATTGGATTTAATATTATACAAAATCTAGTCTACTGAAAATAATGCTTCCAGGCATGCTTCTCAAATATATGGTGACTCAATGAAATCCCTACCGATACTTTGTCATTGCATGACAGAAGACTTTTTTTTTGTTACTACTACTATCTCCTGATCTAGCAGCAAAATAGTCCAGCACAGGATAATCCAAATATAGCTTTTGAATCAACAAAGGCAGTATTTTAAACAGTCTGAATCTACTGATAGAAAAAACAAAATCCCTTTCTAGTCCTGAAGGTCATTATTTGAACCAACAAGGGATAGGATTACTCCAAAGGCTTTTGCATCCTAAAAGTCTCCTTATATGTGCCTTCAGCATTTCCTATCAGCTGAACTCTTTCTAATGGTCTGATCTTGTAGTCTTGATGCAATTCACCGAAGTGTAGCTCAGGTGTGTATGTTTTTCCTTCACTCTTAAATCTGTGGGACAACATCTTTTGGGAATGTCAGGCACTACTAGCTCCTCCTGGAACTCTGATTATTCTCCAGCCTGGCAGGGTTTTTGTTGATATCTACTCCTTTGTGTTGCCTTGTGGAACTTTCCTTTTCTACACATAGTAGCAATTTTTTTTGGACCGTACAGATCAAGCACTATTCCTTACTGCTATATACCACAGATATGAGCTGCCTGGTACTCTCACTTTTACCAGTTGCCGTAACACAGCCGACGCATATCAAGTTACACTAGTGTAAAGATTCAGGAATAAGTGAAAGGTGAATCGACCCCCAAATGAGAGCGAATGAAGAAATAAATTTAATCCTAAATCTAAACCCAAAAATGTACAGACTAGGGCCTATGTGTTTCTTTCAATCCTTGTGAATCAAAAGGAACCAAATACAGCTGAAACTAGGCAGGGGATGTTGAATTAAGGAGCAGTGACAGTGTCTCCTCCTTCTTTTACAACTGAAGAAGCTCCTCTGCCTCCACTCTATAGATTGGGATTCCAGGGGTGCAGAAGGCATGTGCTGGGGGCAGTGCTGCCCAAAGGATTCAGGAGGCCTGGGGCAAAGCAATTTTGGGGGCCCCTTCCATAAAAAAAAGTTGCAATACTATAGTATTCTGTGGGGCCCAGGAGCCTGGGAAATATGCTCCACTTGCCCCCCCCTCTGGAAGCAATTGGAGGACAGAGCTATGGAGCAGGGAGGAAATCCTGGCTCTACTGAAGTCAATGGCAAAACTGTTGTTGACTTAAGTTAGGCAAGGATATCCTCCAGGTACTTTCTGTGGTATATTCTCCCCTAAAAAAATATGAATATATATATAATCTATCAACATACTCTATATTTTTGTGTTAAAAATACCCTAGTTTTTTAATTCTGACAGTTACAGAAAAATATAGCCAGTAAATCTGCTACAGGTAGCATATTTACAACTGTAGCAATACATTTGTGAAGTATACAATTTCAGAGATGTGTACATTATTCATGGTGGTAGTACACGTATTTTGAATCATTAATTGACTTTGGGGAGAACAAATCTATTTTTTATTTCCAAAACGGGAGAGGGAGAAATTGAGCAAAAATTTCAAGTCCTATATTTTATTTTGACTATTCATTTTACATGTAGATTTTTTCTTCTTCTCTTGACTATATGTTAAGTATTCATGTTGCTTCAGAGCCTTTGGCTTGGTAAAAGAATCTTTATATTTCTTGGAAATGAAAGCTGCCATTAATATATTAGTTACCCAGCAATTTTAAATAATATTTGAAGCTTCTTGACACCCCGTATTTTTTTCAAATGTACAGTTAACTTTGTCATGATTAATATGTGTGCTCATATTCTGACTCCACAGTCACTTAAATTCATGACTTATATCCTCACTGGATATCATACTGATTTTTCAGTCATTATTTTATGGCTACAATAGCTTTTTCTTTGTAGAAACTTGCAAGAATTTAACTTTTGCTTTTTTAGGGCCATATAATTTCCTCCTCTAGATGGTGGTCATTGAAACAACAAGAGTAGAAATTACATTCTTATGACCCTAGTGGTGTGACTGGGTAACAGCATAGCATCTTCTCCCATACCCTGGAGCCTGTGGATGCTTTTTTATAAGAACAGCATACAATAAAGTTTAAGGGTGGGATGTGGCCAGGTGGAAGGGTTATGGATAAGACATTGTTGTTCTCTATGAGCCTCGTTCCCCAGCAAACTTCCAGGAAAATTCCCACATCCGTTTATGCTTAGTTTTCATCTACAGAACCTTTCATGGAAGAATGGACAGGGCATGAGAGCAAGTAGTGAGGCTATAACAGCATGACCCTGCTCTCAGTGAGTGTGGTGCAGGGAGCAGAATAGAAAAACTATCTATTACAAATGCTTCAGGATGTGTTTTGTTTTGCTTTTTTATACTTGTGGATTACAGGACATTCATACAGGTGAAGAGACACATCACCCTAGAGCAGTGATTCCCAAACTTGTTCCGCCGCTTGTGCAGGGAAAGCCCCTGGCGGGCCGGCCAGTTTGTTTACCTGCCGCGTCCACAGGTTCGGCCGATCGCGGCTCCCAGTAGCCATGGTTCGCTGCTCCAGGCCAATGGGAGCTGCTGCAATTGGCGGCCAGTATGTCCCTCGGCCCGCGCCACTTCCAGCAGCTCCCATTGGCCTGGAGCAGTGAACTGCAGCCACTGGGAGCCGCGATTGGCCGACCCTGCGGACGCAGCAGGTAAACAAACCGGCATAGCCCGTCAGGGGCTTTCCCTGCACAAGCGGAGGAACAAGTTTGGGAACCACTGCCCTAGAGAAATCAATAAGTTACTTTCTGTAAAAGCTGGAATTATTAAAATCAACCAACAGTAACAGATAAACTTCTATATAACTTGCATTTTTAGATGAGAAGTTTTAGGTAGGACAGCAATATATAACACTGCTAACATATCAGGGAGGCTAGAGGGGCACATTCTACAAATTGTGGGTATGTGTATATATTTTATGGCCTTGTCTACACTAAAGCATAGTAAGGTGATATGTCCTAGCTACATTAGCTCATTGGTGGAGTGACATTTGGTCTCCAGTGCACTCCTTGAGGTCTCTTCATTTGCTATATAGTACATTTATCTCCATACCACTTCTGCTCAAACCTTCTAGTAATCATTTGTTATGCAATTAGTGTGCTACAGACCCTTGGTATGGAAATCTCTTTTTAAGTCTCTGTCACAGTTAATGTAAGAAACATAGATCAGCTGAAAGACATACATCTTTTTGACTAGTTTGCCAACAATAGCTACCTTACCATAAACTGTAGTTTAGTTATCTTAGCTAATCTTTAGAGAGACAAGGTAAGTGAGTCTCTCTAATATCAACACGGCTACAACACTGTAATCTAATCTTGGTTGCTTATGTGCTGCCTTTCAGAATCTCAATGTTCACATAAACTCTCTTGATTGACTATTATTACTTTTCTCACTTACATGGTAGTCTGAACAGGAGTTAGAAGGAACATAGTCTTGGTCTTATGCATGCTGATTTTCTTCTCACCTATGTCATACATATAGATGAGAACACTGCAGCTCTTTGTGGGCCTTCCTGCAAGGAGATAAATACAATTAGGTCATCCAAGAGTAGTAGGTGGACCATGACATTACCTATTCAAATCATGGTCTGCTAATGTATGCCAGCAAATCCAGTCTATGCACAACAGACCTACAGTAGAAAGTTACAAAAGACATTTTGTCCCCAGACTTTGTTTAAAAGTCTCCTTTGGAAGATTTATTTATTTATCTATTTATATGAATACTGATAGAAAAGTCTTAGGAGATGCAGCAACTCAGCCACAGATATGTCCATTATTAGATAAAGGGTTGTGTTCATTTAACATAGTAATTACAACAACAGGACAGGTCAGGAGCCTCTCTGCCCAGTACCCATGCAAGCAATGATCTAAACAAAACAAATGCATGGAAGGGTTAACAAAGGTTTCTGATTAAATTACATAGTTATTGATCATAAGCTCTCTGCTTTCCTTGTTCGGGAGTGTGGAGAGGAATGAATAAGAGTGAAATTAGCAGGCCCCAAAGCAGCAGAAGGGAAGTAGTGGGGAGCCATCGTAGGCCGCTGGAGTCCACAAAGGCCATTCCGCCTCCTAATATGGTTGGTGGTTCTGCAGGATTCAGGGGGCATTTTGGA
Source organism: Dermochelys coriacea (assembly GCF_009764565.3). Classification (NCBI taxonomy): domain Eukaryota; kingdom Metazoa; phylum Chordata; order Testudines; family Dermochelyidae; genus Dermochelys; species Dermochelys coriacea. The sequence continues at coordinate 106,920,911 of NC_050068.2, forward strand.
ATGGGAAGCTGAGGAACCAGGAAGCAGCTGCCCTACTGTACATATAGAATAATACTGCATAAATAGTCAAATGGAAATCGGATGAAGTGAGCTGTAGCTCACGAAAACTTATGCTCAAATAAATTTGTTAGTCTCTAAGGTGCCACAAGTACTCCTTTTCTTTTTGAGAATACAGACTAACACGGCTGCTACTCTGAAAAGTGACATTGTGGCCAAAGAGCTAATCTGATCCTGAAATACATAAAGAGGGGAATCTTGAGTAGATTAGAGAGGTTAATTTACCTCTGTATTAGGTACTGATGCAACTACTGCTGGAATGTGGTGTCATCTTCTGGTGCCCACAGTTCAAAGCAGGATGTTGAGAAACTGAAGAGGGTTCAGAGAAGAGCAGCAAGAATGCTTGAAGTATTAGAAAACATACCCTATAGTGATAGACTCAAGGAGCTTGGTCTGTTTAGTTTAACAAAAGGAGGGTAAGGGGTGACTTGATTACAATCTATAAATACCAACATGGGGACCAAATATTTAATGATGGGCTCTTCAATTTAGCAGAGAAAGATATAACATGATCCAATGGCTGGAAGTTGAAGCTAGACAAATTCAGACTGGAAATCAGGCATATATTTTTAACAGTAAGAGTAATTCACCATTGGAACAATTTACCAAAGGTTCTGGTGGATTCTCCATCACTGATAACTTTTAAATCAAGAATTAATGTTTTTCTAAAAGCTATGCTCTAGGAATTATTCTGTGGAAGGTTTCTGGCCTGTGTTATACAGGCGAGTAGACTAGACCACAATAGTCAATACTGGCCTTGGAATCTATGAATCTAGAGGAGTGGGGCTGGGAGCTGAGAGTCTGTAACTCTCTTCTCTGCCCCGCTGTTTGACCTCTTCATGCCCCTGATATTTTAGGAGCTTGGCAGAGGAGCAGAGATGACAGCTGAAGACTCTCAGGAGCGAAGTTCCCAACCTGGCTCTGCCTTCAGCTGCCCCACCCTGTGAGCCACAGGGAGTTTGCTAGCTGGTCAGCAGCAACTGGAGTAGGGTTGACAGTTGTGTGATTTTCGTTACCAAGCTGCCTGGGCCACAGTTGATCAGGCTGGGCCACAGGATCTTTTTTGGGGAGGAGATGACGAGGCACACCAAGTGTCTAAATTTTAAAGCTTTATTGGTAAAATAATAAAATAACAGCAGAGTGCTGGGAATGCTCCCACGTCACTCAGGGGAAGAAAGAAAGCGTGAATGCCCCAAGCCCTAACCCACTTTCATACTCATACATTTACGACCCAGACTGGCCAAGTCTGGGTGTAACATCAGAAGAAGGGGGGGAGGGGAAGGTGGACGGGAGTGCTGTCCTGGGCCCAGGTCGTCCAACAATCTGCTGTGCTCTCTGAATTGCTCCAGCTCTCAGGATGGTTTTAAGTCCTGGGCTCCTTTGGGGTGTTCCATTCCATGACCTCTGTTCCTGGTGCTCTTTATGCCAGTCCAAACCAGCTTTCTGTGGTCTCCTCGACTTTCTCCAAAACACACCAGCTACACTTTGTTGTCCTCTTTGTTTTCCTCTGTGCTGGCCTTCGCTTGCCTTGCTTGTTATGAGCTGGCTCTACAGGTCTGTGTCTGTTCAGTTGAATCTTCCTTTCTCATGATTGGTGTGTGGATTCCGGGCCCCCCTCTTTCTTGGCCAGCAGCCAAGAGTCAGATGTGTTGTGTGGCCTTGAGCTGGCTGGAGTCAGCGTCTTATCTTCAGACTGAGCTTGCTAGCTGCAGTGTTGAGTTAACCCGTTCTCTGCTTTCTTCTTTCTTCTCCCCCTCTCTTGGCCTCTCGTACTCCTGCAAAGGAATCTTCCATTCCCCACTCGCACTCCTTTGACCCTCCCCAAAATGCTTTGCAGTGCTAGCAACAGCATTAGCAATATACAATGCTGATCTGCCTTCCCAGGGGACTCCCTGAGAGAGGGGGCCTTGGGGTGTGACAGCTATACCTCTTAGAGCCCTGCAGTTGTTGTCTCTTCCCACTCTCTACTTCCTGGTCTGTTTGGAGGAGCAATAAAGGAGGGCTGCAGAGCTCTTGGAAGCAAAGCTTCCAGGTCCCTTTCTCCTGCATCCTGATCAGGTCAGGCGGCAGCAAACAAAGCAGAGTTGGGAGATGTGTACCTTACAGTCCTGCACCTATCAGCTCCTGCAATCATCAGTATTGCTGACTCTTGATTTTTTGTGTGTGTCTTTTTCATGGAACCCCAGCTCCTGGAGTCATGATAATGTGACAATCTCAGCTTTCATTTTTTAAAAAAGGTAAAAAGTAAGTTTCTAGCCCTCATTATTATGGAGAAAAGCTTGAAAATGGGACCAGAGCACACCCTGAAGGCTATCAAACTAAGGACAAATAAAAATAACCTTTCATTTATTATCATCTTTTTTATCTCATGATTTTTAAGCAAAAAAATTGGGGCCTGGCTCATGCTTTTGAATGCTTGACATTGGCGATAGTGTTTCTTCTTGGACCGTGTGTTCCTCTGATAGGTTTGAGAGGTGAGAGGAGAGGAGAAGCGGAGAGGAAGGGAAGCTGGTAGCTGAATGTCTTTGATGAAAACATTTTCCAGCCCTATTCCTCCTGTTGTGAGCTGGGTTCTGTGTGTCATAGGAAACATGGAACCTAGTAACTTCCCTTAGATCCCTGCAGTTCTCATCCCTACCTACCCCCTCCATGACACTTGCTCACAGGAGCACCACTCTCTGTCCCACTCAAATTGCTGCTGCCTCAGATAATGAAGTCCCTGTGGTTCACAGGCCCTTGGCCAGGTGAAGGGGGCAGGGGAGGGGAGCTCAGAACTTCAATCCTGAGAGGCCTGTAGCTGTCAACTCTGCCCCTCTGCCTGTCCCTCAAACATACCAGGCAGTAGATCTGAGAGCTGCAGGGCTCAGGCTTTTGAGGTGGAAGAGAGCTGGCAGTGACCAGCTCAGCTGAGGAGTTTGCCCAGTGTGGCTCTGAGCAAGGGGTGGCTTGCAGTTATATGAAGGTTCACTACGCAGAGCCAAAAACAAGCCTTAATATTTTCTTTTTAAATTTTAGACCTTGCCATGTTTTGTCTTCATATCTCTTCAAATCCCCTTTTTCTCTACCTTTGTGCACAAAAGCATTCTAGGGCTTGAATTTTAAAATCAGGTCATTTTGGATAGCCTGCATATTAGAAAAACCTTGACTAAATAACCACAAATTTGCACCACAAATTTTACCACATGCCTTGGCCTGATATGTTAATTTTCAAGCCAGTGTAACAGTGCACGTGTGTTTTAAAGAGATTTGAAAATGAAGTGAGCTGTAGCTCACGAAAGCTTATGCTCAAATAAATTTGTTAGTCTCTAAGGTGTCACAAATACTCCTTTTCTTTTTGCGAATACAGACTAACACGGCTGCTACTCTGAAACCAGCTTTACAGAGAAACCCATCTCCAACCTTAATTATGGAATCATTACGGCTCCAGAACCAGAAAAAAGAGAAATTATCGACACACACAAAATATCCCATATCCCATGGTTTTAGTATCTCTCCATAAGTTTGCTTGCTTTCTGCATTGTTCAAGCTTTCATGAGCTCTTTTGTTTAAAATAAGTTTATCAGTTCAGTTTGAAATGTACTGCTGACTTTTGAATTCAGCATAGCATGATACTGTCTCTGGGCAAAGAACCCATTCCCAAAGAAGAACAGTTAATGAACTGTTAGCTTCAAAGCTTATAATTAGGTTAAACAAGTGCTGACATTACTTAGTTTCAGAGATTTTTCCCCTCTAAAAGTAACCTAGGGAAATACATACAAGACTTGTGTTAATGCAATGTTAAATGTGCATAGTTAAAATCACAAAAGGATCAATCCAGGAAGGTGCTCAGCACTCCCAACTCTCATTGACTTCAGTCAAGGCCACTCAGTATTTTCCAGGATTAGACCCAAAGTCAGGAAATGGAAAAAATAAGGCTCCCTTCACTTTATACATTCAAATGTGTCAAATTAGCATTACAAGATCCTATATTGTCCCTGCATGTGACAGAAATATATTGATAATGACAGGTAAAATTGTTTTTAGAACAAAGAAGTTCTGTAGCAGTTGATCAGTGCAGTTTCTAAGTTCATCCCCAAGTTCCACATGTATGAAAAATGTCATGCAAATTACCCTTGGGGTACTGTGTGATTTTTGCTTCTTTTTTAAACTATAGCTTGAGTCATTGCCCAATAATAACAGCTCATTCACTTTAAAGGTCTGGTCTTGCTCCCACTGAATATTGTGGTGCAAATCTAAAAACAGTTTACAATTTGACGTTCAGTGTCTAGTAAATTCCAAGCTATGTTGTGTGGCATCCTCCTCATTTGAGGATTTTCAGCATCCCATGAGGATCTGAGCTTTCTGTATTTTGGTTGGGAGGAGAGGGGATAATTTATGAGCTCCCGGGCATGACTGGAAGGTATTCTGTTACATTAAGCTCCTCAAATACTTGGCCCACTTTCTTGAGGGAAAACACACATATAAGGGAAGGCAAATGAAGCCTCCAAAGCTAGTCAAGATGAAACCTTTCATACCCACTCATATTTTTCTTTTCTGTCACATTTACTGAATTTTGTGAGTGTATGTGTGGACATGCACATTTTCTTCTTCACTTTCTTTTCAGATGTCTATTGATATTTAAAAAGGAAGCTCGGTTATTAATATACTATCAAGAAAATCATAGTAGGAGGTACCTCTGTAATAAACCATTTGAATGAAAGAAGCAAATGACCATTGAAACAGAAGAATTAAAACAGGGGTATCATTCACTATGGGGAAGGGGGACAGTACCCCTCAACCTTTGCTTGACCCCAGAATTTTCTTAGGTCTATATGTTTGAGTATGTCTTCCACTCTCTCTCTCTCCCTCCCTCCCCATTGGCACCCAGCCCCAACTTCGCAGGAAATAATATAATTACATGTAATGTTCTATATGCTGACACCACTTTGCCCTCCCCAGAGTTTTTCTGAAATAATGCCTCTGAAGCAAACACTTTGCTTATTTCTTGAAAAGGGACTGGAACTATTCTTGTAAGAAGCAAATAAGTTTATTTTGTAATAAGAGGTTCCACAAGTTTTCAAAATGATTGGTGAATGCAATGTGTACCATACAGTACATTTTATAATGTATATAAAAATCAGTTTCCATTTCTGCTCCATTTTTACTGAATGTAGGTAGGTTGCTAGTATTTATTACAGCTCTAATGGAGTGTGCAGTAACAGCCTTACTCCTTCCTTGTTCATGTGTAAATCAGCTTTTTGCTATGTTGAGGAATTTGCTCTTTATTTTTATGTCTGAACAAAAAGTGGCCAAACACAGAGAATTGACCTATCTCTATTGCTGCTTGCAGGAGCTGATTAGCCCACCTTCCTACACTTTTCTCTTATCCCTGATTTCAACAAACACTTCAGCTTTACTGAAACTTTCTCTATTATGTTTGAAACAACTACTGTCAATCTACTTTTCAAATGTACTCCCTTCCATTCTTCAGTCACTATGATCTCAGCTCTGACCCCTCTATTCCCTAAAAGATTCGAGAGAAGGTATTTTTTGTCCTCACTTTTCTGATCACCCCTCTCAGCATAGCCCCTATGGCTGCTTTTAATCTGTCCATGAATCCTTTCATAGTACTACTGAGATGGCCTTCTTTGGGTGGTTAATAATGGACTCCTGACTTCTGAATCAGATTCTTTTTCTTATCTTTCTAATTGGTCTTGGTGGTATTTTTTGTTTATTGCTCAGTCTCTATTGCTTGAGTGTCCCCAAAAGCTGGTATCCATAGTCCTCTTTTTGTTTGTCCTACCTCATTACTGCTTCTTTATTTCTCATTGACACTTCATATTTCCCCCTCTTTCCTTCTACTACCAAAGTACCAATTTCTCATCAGCTTCTGAGATACCTCATGCTATTTTCAACATCAGATACTGATTCTATTACTTCCATGCTGATTGCAGTCAACTCTACATCTCTCTCAACTTACTTTTAGCCAAGGCAAGTAGATAAAGGGATTGATGTGTCTGCTTCTGGCTATACTGTACCACAGTATCCTACTTGTGGCAAAAGGTCTTCCTTGTCATATGCATTTGACTTGATTATCATTCTTCTTAACAAAGTCTTTGACCTGATTCTGGGCTGAAAACTGAGTTTGTTGAAGCCCTGAAAGGTTATGGGTGGGGGTAGGGGGGAGTGGAAACGGGGAGAGAGAAAAAGGGATGGGAAAAAAGGTGGCTGTGCCACCTTTCTTGTCGCCCCTCAGACTCTGGAGGTGGCTAAGGACCAAAACAGTCCCCTGCCTCAGGGTGCACTAATGTAACTGCTACCTGCAATCACTCATTTTGGGCTGTTGCAGAAGTCCAGACTAGTTAGAGGCTACCTTTTCTTCCCCACTCCCTTCCCTTCCATAGCCATGCTTCCAGCATGCCGCTATTTCAGGGTCCATGAGCAGGGGAGGCAGAATAGTTTAGAGACAGTCTATTGGCTGTCTGCCACCTGAGGAAGCCCTTTATATCAGGAGGATTCCCAAGGAATTGTGTCTGTTTTGATGATTATCCTTGTATCAGGGTTATGGGGGAAGCCAGAGTCAGGGCCATTGTCATTGTTCCCAAAGCTGATATCTTTAAGTAGCCAATGACAATGAATGCTTTTTCCTCACACATGTAACTTTGTAAATCTCCACTAAAAGAATAATGCTAGAATTCATACTGACTATGAGTCAACCTCTGCTGGATAATAGAAGTTAGAGTTGGAAACAAGTTATTAGGATATCCAGTTCATAATCCTGTCAGTGAAGAAAAGTTTTGCAGTATGTTTGCTAGCCTTTTGTCCAGTCCAGTTTTAAATGGACAAAAGCAAAAAAGGAATTCCATAATTATCTTTTGGGAGACTCTTTGTCACAGGGTGACTGTCCCCTGTAAGAGGGAGCTGGATCCACTGCCACTTGTGACTCATCAGCTGTGCCCCAGTTGAGTTGAAGGCAATGTAAATGGGGAGAGAGTGACAGTGGAAGAGTCATCCAGGAAACGGACAGGTGAGATGTGCCTGTGAGACACACAGAGGACAGTGAGAACTGCCTGAGAAAGAAAGGAGAGACTCAGGGAGAAAAAGGAGCACAGGAAGAGAGCTGATGCAGAGAGCCATGGGGAAAAATAAAAGGTGACGCATGTTGTTGGTAAGGTCTGACTAGAGCTGGGGAACCCCTGCTGATTAACAGGAGAGTTTGGGCAGGGGGGGGGAAATAGGTTGGTGAGATGAAACTGAGGCCCAAACAAGAGGGTTGATGCTGGGGGAGTGGAGGTGGGGAGTGGAGAGGGTCCCAAGCAGCATGGTAAGAGGAAGCTGAGCTCAAAATAAGAGGGTTGATGCTAGAGGGTGAATCCCAGGAACAGGGAGGGATAGAACTCACGGACAGGAAAGCCTAGATGAGTGGAACAGTGTGGGAAGACCCCTGCAGCACGCCTGAGTGGAGGTTGCAGGAAGCTGAGCCCAGAACAAAGGGTTGGTCCTAAACTGATGTTCTCTGAGCAGGGGTCAGAACTAGGGATGCCTGTCTGAGTGGAACACTATAGGGAATTCCCTTGTGGGAGGCCTGACTTGGGGCTACCAGGGGAGAGTAGCAGGAAATAAGCAAATCTGAGAGCTTTCAGGCGAATGGCCTGGAAAGTGGAGCCCTGGAACAAGGGAAGGGAGAGTTTGAGAACAGACTGGAGATGGATTTTTGGAAGGATGAGCACAGAAAACTGCTATAAATCTGTTGTACTTTGGAATTTTGGGGATAATGGCTTTGTCATGAGGGACTATAGAACAGGTATAGAAATCTGTTAAGACCGGAGATGGGCTCTTGAACTGGACACTGAGAGAGAATGTGTTCTTTTTATAACCGGATCAAGGGGAAATTGAGGTAGGCACCTCTCTCATGCTTTGACCTGCCATAGGAGGGTCTCCAGAAGGAGCTGCCTTATCGTACTTTTCTACTGTCATTCCAGGAAGTTTTGCCTGATATTCAGCCTAAATCTTCCTTTTAATTTAATTTAATCTAATCACTCCTAATTAAATCCACACTGACCATCTCAAATACTTCCTTTCCGTCACTGGTTATTTCACCCTTCAAGTATTTATAGTGTTATCAGGCCCCAATTCAAGGTGTTGCTTCATAATATGTTGTTTAAGTTCTGACAGGATGCTTATGTCTGTAAGACATGCAGAAAACTTGGGTTCTCCCCCAAAGCAATTACAGTTTCAATAGACAGACAATAACAAAAGTGCCATATGAGACTCAGAAAGTGCTAGCTTAGCCTGATTTTGTTAAGAATAATATTTTAGTAAAGGATTGAGAGAGCTATTTGGTGTAGCATTTTACCACTAGGAGAGACATTGAGAAAGAGGTGAGTTTGAGGCATGATTTGAATGAAAAGAGGGGTGAGCACAGGTACATGGGGAGAGTTACAGCATGGAAAAAAGAATGTCTAAAGGAGAGAGTAAAGGAAGGAGGAAGAAGGAATGATGGAAATGGTGTTTATTAATAGAGCAAAGGTGGTGAAAGGGAATGTGGAAATGTGGGAATGTCAAATGGAGTTGACATGTAAGCAGTGTCTTGAAAGAGAGGCTGAGATGTTTTCATTTGATACAGAGATCTAAAGCAATCCACTAGAACAGCAGTCCCCAAACTTTTGAGGTCATGCCCCCTTACCGCTGTCCGTGCCCCCCACCCTACCCGTGCCGGGAGCGGGGCCATGGCTCGGAGGCAGGGGGGAGAGGGCGGACTGAGGTAAGAGGGCTGAGACTGGTGACACAGCTGAGGGTAGGTCTGGGGCCAGGACCCAGGCTGTGGCCAGGGACTGAGGCTGGGGTCAAGAGCATACCCGCAGCTGGACTGTGTTGGGGGCCAGCAGCCAGGCCCATGGCCAGGTGCAGCTCCCTTCCAGGCCTTCCCCCCAGCCTCAGCCCCAAGCAAGGAATGGAGCTGTGGCCTGTGGCCAAGGATCAGGGTTGGTGTGGGGTCAGGAGTGGAGCCATGCGGAGGCTGGGGATAGGGCCAGGTGCAGGAACATGGCTGGGAGTGTTAGGAGGCTTATTCCTTCACCCACTTACTTCCCTGATCCTTCTTGCATGAACAGAGAGCAACAATACCTGAAGTCCAAAGGTGCAAACAATTAGATGTTTATTGGGGTGAACTTCCAGTAAGCATGATTCCAGTTTCCTTCCTTAGTGTCCCCCTTCCCAGCTCTGACACCACAGAGCCTTACCTGTGTCCCTGTTCCCATTCCCCCCCTTAGCAAAACATGATTCCAATTTCCCCACCCTCTTTCCCTGTTCCCATTTTCCCCCTTACTTCCTGATTGACTGCAGACTATATAGTAAAACTTGAGTTCTGCTTAGCTATACCTTAACCAATCATTTTCCTGAAATTTAACTAACCAATCCTAACATATTGTAACATGATTATTTAACCAATTATATCCCACAATCTTAATTAGTTTACACCCAGCAAAATTAATTATACCACAGACAGATAGAATCACAGAAGCAGACAGAGAGTATAGAGACAAACAATAGGGAAATGGGGACTACAGTGATAGAACAACACAGAAATGAGGATTTCACAACTACATCTATAAAGACATAAGGGTTTCCCAGCTGTGTCTATTGATAAGTGAGTTCTTGCCAGACAGGATGCTATCAAACTAAGTTTCCCTTTACATCTTCTAGGCACTTCCCTTTCTCTGGAGGCGATGGGCATTATCAGGACAGGATTGTATTCATAACAGCCCAATAGCACCCTATTTCAATGTGACTAGTTTGGAATGTGAGGATGTGACCGGTCGCTTCCCAGCTTATGGCTGCCTCTGCTGCTTAGCCAGAGGCCTTAGCCTAAGAACAGGGCCTCAGACTGTCATAGTAAGAGAAGGACCTTACACCGGCAGACAGTGATTTTGATTCTTTTATACCTCTATAACTAGCTAAGTGATAAGAATACACCTAAATTCTTAGAGTATAGGCCTTTACAGACAGGCCTGAATATCTATATCCTAACAGGGAGAAGGACTGGAGCAGAGCTGGGGGCAGAGAGGGGTTGGGTGGTACTCCCTCCCTCCCTGCTCCTTTGCGGGGCTGGCCCAGGCCCTGTTGCACCCCCCCCCACACACCGGATGTTCCTCCACACACCCCTATGGGGGCATGCCCCACAGTTTGGGTAACTCTGCAGTAGAAGGATTCAGAAAGTAAGAACAAAATAGATCTAGGTTAGGTTATTGGCTAGTTCTATTCCTTGCTCTTTGGGTCATAAATTTGTGTTCTACATAATTTAAGAATAACCTCTCTGGAGATTTTATATATATGTAACTCACACATATTTGGGTTATATTTATAATAATATAATATACTAGTAGCTGAAAGCCCATGCTGTTGCACAGGTATAATTTGTAAAGGTAGGTAGGGGTGTGTGTGTAAGCCTAAATGTGGGCTCTTGTTTCCATGCTCTGTGTTGTATTGAGCAGTGTTGCTGTTCATACGTGTTCCCCAAAGTTTGTGCACAGAGCTGGCACCTGGTTGGAGGCACAGCCACCTCTTTGTTATCCCACATAGTTGTTATTTCCACCTTCTCTGCTCAACTGTTGAATTCCAACTGCCATAGAACCTTTGGACTCCAGCATTCCATCTGGTTCTCACTAGCCCAGTGATGACTGAACTGGCCATATTCTGAACAAAAAGAGCCGTCAGCCTTGACTGTTTTCATTGCTTCATGCTGACTCAACAGATATTCTAGGCTTCATTGTGCTACATAGATGGGGTGACAATCAGCATTTTATTTCTATAGATAATATAATTTTAACCCATAGATATGCAGATAGTTTAAGTTCTCCATGCAAGTGGTATCCTGTAATGCTGATTACCCCAAGAATCGAGCTAGGAATTTTTCATTCTTGAACTGTACCAGATGTGCACAGACATCTCTTCTTTTCAGTCCTTGAAACTAAATGAAAATATTTTCATCTCTACACTTTTCATTGTTAAAAAGGTAGCTCTCTGGAGCTGTAAATATTTCTGACATATAACACTACCCCTCCACCTTCTCTTCTGCTTCTGTCCTATACAGACTATTTTCATCTGTATTGACATTCCAGGTATGTGAATTATCCTGCAAGGGTGACTAAATGCTAGTCACCATCCATTCAGTAGCATTTCTAGTTTCTTGCGGGTTTCTCATGCTTTTTTTTCTTTTTGTACGGGCCTTAAGAATGTGAATTATCTTCTTTGTTTCAGCACAACTCCCTCTATTGCTTTACTTTGTATATTGAAAGTACCCACTCGATTATTTGAGTTAATGCAAAATTATTTTTCTCCACTTTTCTTAGTCGCTTTAAAGCCTACCTAACAGGCCCTGCTATTTTTGAATCTAGGTATTAGAACCTCTTCTGCTAAAATGATTTCTGTCAGATTCAAACAGGATGTCATCCTAAAATGTTTAAATGTTCTGTCAATCCCAAACCCTCCTCTCTGCACCATTAGTATTTCCAGTATCAATCTTTTTCTTTCTTTGTTTGTGCTTAGCACAAGAAGTATCTCTGAAATTACTTGTATCAATCCCATCCTCATTTCTCTCCCCAGGTCCCTGAAGAGACTGATGATCATATCATATCCTTCTTCACTTACTAAAACCCTTGCTGGGTTTTGAAATAATTGTTCCTGCTTTAATCACTTCCCATCTTAACAACTGCTATAGTTTTTCCAAATCTCCACTCTCTATATTTCAGACTGCAGTAGTAATGCTATTCAGTAGCTCAGAGCAGGACAATATCATCCCTGTCTTCCATCACCATCCCTGGCTTTCTGTCCATCTCCTAATCCAATTCATAATTTTTCTCTTATCTTTCAAGACTTTCTAATAAAACATAGAGAAAATAATAAATTGTTACAATCAGGCAGACACCACTGTGGGTCATGAAAATTAAGTTACAAAGTTTACAGGATAATGATGATAACATTCCATATAAAAATGCATGTCTGCACCTTTCTTCTGTCCCCCCACACCATATTTCATAAAGGAAGAACAGCACCTTATAGTCTCTGAGAAGTCAGGTATCTTTTCTTGGCATAGGCAGACAACTACATGGAAGATTTTGTTCTTTTCCCCCAATGCCCAGTAGTGTTGATGCCTGGTGTTTTGTTTCCAATAGGAGTTACTGAGGTATATCTGAACTCATTACTTTCAGCATCTATATAGACTCTTCCTGAACAAAAACACTGCAGATCTTCTTGTTGGTGTCCTTACAGGTAATATCACAAGGAAAGTTGTATACATGCACTGATAACTAATTTATTCAGGTAGAAGCAACATTTGTGGGCTGTGCCAAAGGCATGGCTAGAATCCTGGATCCGTGCTGCAGAGCTGGGAGGATGTGGTTTGTACAGTGGTGGCACTCACCTCCTTTCATCCCCCACATCATGGGATCTCCTGCTTCCATTTGGTGTCTTCGGATACTGTTGGCCTGGCTTTCCCTTACTTCCTTCTGTGCTCTTGTCTATTTGAGGACCTACCACATAGTGTCCCTGTGTCTCCACTTCCCTTCCCATTTCATCTAATAATTGTCATTGGAGATGTAGGAGGAATGTGACAGGATTGTCTTCCCTATTAAGTGTGGTGGCATCTAGGGGTCAGTTCACACATCCCACTCATGTTGCAGATTTTGGGAAGATTTCATGTATGCAAAGACATAAGAAATAAGAGATATTGGTAGAGGGGAAGTGGTCCTGGAATAAGTAATATATGTGAGAACATCAGTTAGTGTTTCCTTAAGGGTTCAGGCCAGGAACCCTGCAGAATGGGTGGGGCAGGGCTCCCTGCTCACCCGGTGAACTGGAAATGAGCTAGGAGAAGGGGACAAGCACATGTGACTCCTGCCTCATAACAAGGTAGGCAGCAGAAGGAGAAGGCTGCCTGGTGAACTTCTGAGCCTGAGGAGTAATATGGGGTGTGGAAAAGGCCAGGTGAAGGAAAAGCTGACTAACATTCTGCAGCTGGCCTAAGTTACAACCCAGCTTCAGAGGGGGGCATTGGGGCACCTAGGTGAAGAGAGAGTGACTGTTTAAAGTGCAACCCCATCTTCAGGATGGGGACTGAGAGGACCTCCTGAACAGGGGCAAGAGAGCAGACTGGGATTCTTATATGGACCTAGAGTGGCTTTGAACTGGGGTGACTAACAAAGTGAGTTAAACTTTGTAGAAAGACTTAATAACTCAGACCCCAAGAAGGGGGTACATGTTTCAAACCAATCTAGTCTGGGTACTTGATTAAAAAAACCTGAGGGGGTGCTGGGCATAATGCACCTGCAGAGCCATGAGGGGCCACAACAGGGTATGCCAGAAGGCAGCACTTATCTTCCCCAAAAGGCAGGCAGCAGCAGCAGAAGTGTTTCTCCTATCATTGCTAGGCCAAGGACCAAAAGGAGACAATACCCCATAAGGCACTACACACTTGAATATTCTTGCTATTACACCAAGCCTTAGCAGATTCTGTCTGCTTCTCTACCTAAGATTAGTAGTATTGGGAGCAGAAGCAAAAGCATTTCCCCACTTCTGTTTTCCTTTGGGGCCTCAGCCTTGGGAGAGAGGAGTGGAAGGAAGATCACCACCTCACTGAATAAAGCAGTCTTTATTATGGTAAGATAGGAAGGGAGAGGAGTGGGTGAAGGGAGGCAGAGGAGAAGAAGAGAATTCCTCTTGGAAGTCTAGGTTTGGTAGAATCCAAACCTTCTGCTGGGCCACAGTAGCTAGCTTGTTTCCAATGCTTTTCAAGGGGTCCTGTTGAGTCAGTTTCATGTAACTCATGTAAATCAAATTGTCTAGGATTTGGTCAGACCTACTTCAGAAACATTTCATAAAATATCATATGTGGTTTGTTTCTTCATCAGGTAGACCATGCAATTAGAGACTGTCTGTGGAGTAATTCCTGGCAAGCGTCTATAGGTGGTGTGGCTCATCCACAGAACGGTTCTTCACTTGGGAGCTTAGTCCTGATAAAGATTATCTGTGGTGTGGTCATCAATGGATAGATAGTGTGGCAAAGGTCTGATTGCCTAGTGTCATTTGTCAAAACACATAAGCAATTTTCATTTTGTTGCCAGGTGAAGCAATGCAGCCTTATACAAATAAGCAATGCAATGCAATTGTAACATGTGAAGGAAAATATCAAGCTTTGTTGTGCTGATTGGAAATGGTGCAAACAGTGTACTTCTGTCATGTTTCTAAAACAGCAGCTATGGTGTTTTCTCATTATTCAAACTGCTTTCAAATAGGTCTGCATATATCCATAAATTTTTACAATCATACACAGTGTATAAAATACTCTAATGTTAAGAGTACTATAAGGTAAATTGTTTGTGACACCAGAAAACACTAAAAGAATAAAAAAATATTTATACAGTACACTATATCAATATTTTAGCACAACAAAAGGTAACAAAACATCATTTTGGACAATGTTTTTGTTTACTACAGTATTGTATGAAATATTTCAAAAGTATTTTTTTTATAAGACAAGGAAGCTGTGACCCTGCAGCTCCTCAAATGAAAGGGAGGCAATAAGAATTGTGCAAATCTGATGCAACATCTGATTTTTCTGTAAAAGAGTTTATATCATAAGTCAAATGTCTGTGCTAGTTATGCCCAGTCATGACACATTTAAAAGATAAAGATAAAAGATTTTAAAAAAATCTCCAGTGCCATTATCAAACTTTGTAAATCTGCATCTGACATGGAATTTGCTCTCAACTAAGCAATCTTTTTTTCAGGAAGGTTAAACACAGTGAATAGCTTCTTAACATGAATCTATTTTTCCACATTTGAAGTAGTTTTTCATCGTTATAAGACATTATCTAAGAAAACTTGTGGCGACTGGGGGAGGTCCTGGATGATTGGAAATAGGCAAATATAGTTTGAGCAGGTCCTCAAGGAATCCATTTTGAAGCACTTGGAGGAGAGGAAAGTGATCAGGAATAGTCAGCATGGATTCACCAAGTGCAAATCATGCCTGACCAACCTGATTGCCTTCTATGATGAGATAACTGACTCTGTGGACATGGGGAAAACAGTGGAGGTGATATACCTTGATTTTAGCAAAGCTTTTGATACAGTCTCCCACAGTATTCTTACCAGCAAGTTAAAAAAGTATGGATTGGATGAATGGACTATAAAGTGGATAGAAAGCTGGCTAGATTGTCGGGCTCAATGGGTAGTGATCAACAGCTTGATGTCTAGTTGGCAGCCGGTATCAAGCGGAGTGCTTCAGGAATCTGTTCTGGGGCTGGTTTTGTTCAACATCTTCATTAATTATCTGGATGATGGGATGGTTTGCACCCTCAGCAAGTTCGCAGATGACACTGATCTTGGGGGAGAGCTAAATATGATGGAGGGTAGGGATAGGGCCAGAGTGACCTATACAAATTGGAGTATTGGGCCAAAAGAAATCTGATGAGGTGAAACAAGGACAAGTGCAGAGTCCTGCACTTAGGAAGGAAGAATCCCATGCACTGCTACAGGCTGGGGACCGATGGACTAAGCGGCAGTTCTTCGAAAAGGACCTGGGGATTACAGTGGACGAGAAGCTGGATACAAGTCAACAGTGTGCCCTTGTTGCCAAGAAGGCTAATAGCATATTGGGCTGCATTAGTAGGAGCATTGCCAGCCGATCGAGGGAAGTGATTATTCCCCTCTATTTGGCACTGGTGAGGCCAAATCTGGAGTATTGTGTTCAGTTTTGGGTCCCCCACTACAGAAAGGATGTGGACAAATTGGAGAGAGTCCAGCGGAGGACAACAAAAATGATTAGGGGGCTGGAGCACATGACTTATGAGGAGAGGCTGAGGGAACTGGGCTTACTTAGTCTTCAGAAAAGAAGAGTGCTGGGGGATTTGATAGCAGCCTTCAAATACCTGAAGGGTGGTTCCAAAGAGGATGGAGCTAGGCTGTTCTCAGTGGTGGCAGATGACAGAACAAGGAGGAATAGTCTCAAGCTACTGTTGGGGAAGTCTAGGTTGAATATTAGGAAAAACTATTTCACTAGGAGGGTGGTGAAGCACTGGAATGGGTTACTAGGGAGGTGGTGGAATCTCTATCCTTAGAGCTTTTTAAGGCCCATCTTGACAAAGCCCTGGTTTGGATTATTTAGCTGGGGTTGGTCCTGCATTGAGCAGAGGGTTGGACTAGATGACCTCCTGAGGTCTCTTCCATCCCTAATCTTCTATGATTCTATGATTTTCATGAAACTGTTCAAGACAGCACATCTGAACCTCCAAGACACTTGAAATCAGGTTTGATTTCAGTTCAGTATATGGTCCCAATCCAGTAAAGCACTTAAGCATGTGCTCATCTTTATGCATGTGTCTAGTCCTGTTGAAATCAACATGTTCTTTAGGACTTTGCTAAATCAGGGCCTGGGTTTAGACACACTGTGTCAATATCCTTGAATATTCAGAAACTGCAGTGTGCTAGTGCATTTAGGTTTGATCCATGTTTGCTATGGTTAGTCACATGGTAGAGCTCTAACTGTTGTTCATGTTTTTCTCTCTGTATCCAGAATTCCCTTTTTCACTGCCTAACTTCAGTCTAGAAAAGAAAAACACCCAATATGAGAAAAGAAAAACATCCAAGATGTCCAATACACCACTTCCTTTGTTGACTAAATGAATAGTTTTGCAAACTCATTAGAATTATCACCTGAAATTTGCCAAGTTTCAACTGCCTGCAAAAATCCCATTGATTCTTTCTTCATTAATCTCAAAAATCCTAATTCTTCCTCTTTGTTTTAACATTTTAAATCCTTGTTTATGCCTGGGTCATTTTCCGCCATGAGTACTGTAACTTCCTCTCTCCAACTGCTCCACCGTGCCCCTCTCCAATAGGGCTAACGGGGAAAAAAGAATTTTGTTTTGAGAAAACTTTTGAGGCTTTGAAACTTGTTTTCATTCTTCATCAGAACAAGACTTTGTGGAATATCTCAAAGAGAGAGAAACCCCATAATAGGCTATAGCCCAGTAATGAGGGTACTCGCCTGGGATGTAAAAGACCCAAAGGTATATCTTTGCTCTGCCTAATTCAGAACAAGGACTTGAAAGTGGGTCTGCCACATCCCAGACAAATCCAGAAATTCCATCCTGGACCTGAGAAACGTTTGCGATGAAAGTTCTATCAGAAATGACATGCTTCTGTGAAAATGTTTGGTTTTGAAGAATCAGCATCTTCTGACTGCAGATATTTTGTTGAAAAATTCCCAATTACTCTCTTATCTATCCAAAGTGCTACAGCTAAAATCATGTTTCGTACTCTCCAGCTGGACCGTGTCACTTCCCTTTTAAAAATTCCTGCCCTGGGTTTCTTTGACCTTCTATCTCAATTTTAGCTTCCACTTCTCATCCTCCAGGCTCTTCACATCTCTACAAAGTTCTTTAGCTCTGTTCTCATTTATCCCCAGTTCCCACCTCATTGCCTTCACTATGCCATTGTGACTCTTACCTAACCACTCCTTTGGGATCCTTCTTTCTTGGTCCTGCCAGGAGTGCAGGGGACTGTACTAGATGATCTCTCAAGGTCCCTTCCAGTCCTACGATTCTATGATTTTTTCACTCTCATTTTTGTGCTGTCTTCCAGACTGCCCTCACATTTATGCCAAAACTCCTCCTCGCCAGCAATGTGGAAGGCAATCAACCTTTCAATTTAAATTCTTCCTTATAAACCTATAACCCTTATAATTCATAAAGTGATAATCATTCAGTAAGCACCTAATACACTAAAAGCAAAACATATGTAAGATTTAAAATGGAAATATCATTAGTGGAGGCTAGTGCATGTTGTGTCTCTCTGTAAAAGGCAAGATTCTGCTTCCAGTTACTTCGAGGTAAATTTGGAGTCATTCAGTTGTTTGCAGTGTGACTGAGTTCAGAATCTGCCCTGTACATTGTATTCTTTTCAGGTAAAGACTGTACCTCCTTTTTTTATTACAGCACAAAGTACAATGTCTATCCTTAGCAGATAATAGCAAGTTGTCCTTTCTATTTTTCTGGCTTGGAAAACATAATATTTATGTAAACGTGTTGGATTCACAAATGTACAAGTTCCAACTAATATTTTTGCCACATTTGGGCCAAGCCATAATCTGATGTGTTTTCACAGCTGTAATTCTTCTGTGTCTCAAGACAAAGGCCTTTTATTGGCATTGCTCCCATCCATCTTGCTGAAGGGTTTACACAGAAACTTACTGCTTTTAGTTAGTGTGGATTGGCAGAGGCATGATGCTATTAGAAAAGACCATCTTTCTACTTGACAATAATACCATGGTTGAACCTATCAGGAATGTCACCACCAAAATCATTGCTGAAAGAGATCTTTTGTCAGATATGTTGCCATTTGCTCATTGGCTATGACTACCTCTGACTCTTAGATAAGATAGATATTTATTTTATAAACAGATATGGACCAAAAATGTCCAGATACTGATTGAGAGTGAGAGAGATACTGAAGAATGAATTAATTTGATTCTTTTGGTCTACAGTTAAATTTTAGGAGGAAAGATTGCATGGTAATGCAATTTCTTTGTTGTTTTTGATTGGACTTATTGGTATTTCCTTTTGTTATCCCTGTTATTATTTTTATTTTATTTTAAAGAAACATATTTTGGAATAAAAGAAATAACGGTAATTCATGGAAAGCAATTGTTATGCTGACAACACCTCAAAGCTGACGTGCAATAGTTAGCCATTAGTCAGGAACTGAGTTTTCACCTAAGGGGCTTGCTAATTGATCACGGGATGTCTGAAGATATATCAGTCCACCTTCTTAGAACTTTACAGGACAGCTAATAAAATTTGAATTAGCAATCATTACTGATTAAGTGGACCTGCTCCCTACTCTACTTATCAGTTAAAAATGGCATATGTGCATAAGACCAAGTAACAATATTTCAGACAAACAGTAATTCTATTTAGGAGTATTTGTGGCACCTTAGAGACTAACAAATTTATTGAGCATAAGCTTTTGTGAGCTACAGCTCACTTCATCGGATGCATTTGGTGGAAAATACAGTGCGGAGATTTATATACACACACAGAGAACATGAAACAATGGGTTTTATCATACACACTGTAAGGAGAGTGATCACTTAAGATGAGCCATCACCAGCAGCAGTGTGGGGAAAGGAGGAAAACCTTTCATGGTGACAAGCAACGTAGGCTATTTCCAGCAGTTAACAAGAACATCTGAGGAACAGTGGCGGGTGGGGTGGAGGGGAGAAATAACATGGGGAAATAGTTTTACTTTGTGTAATGACTCATCCATTCCCAGTCTCTATTTAAGCATAAATTAATTGTATCCAGTTTGCAAATTAATTCCAATTCAGCAATCTCTCGTTGGAGTCTGTTTTTGAAGTTTTTTTGTTGAAGGATAACCACCCTCAGGTCTGTAATCGAGTGACCGGAGAGATTGAAGGTTCTCCGACTGGTTTTTGAATGTTCTAATTCTTGATGTCTGATTTGTGTCCATTTATTCTTTTACGTAGAAACTGTCCAGTTTGACCAATGTACATGGCAGAGGGGCATTGCTGGCACATGATGGCATATATCACATTGGTAGATGCGCAGGTGAAAGAGCCTCTGATAGTGTGGCTGATGTGATTAGGCCCTATGACGGTGTCCCCTGAATAGATATGTGGACAGAGTTGGCAACGGGCTTTGTTGCAAGGATAGGTTCCTGGTTTAGTGGTTCTGTTGTGTGGTGTGTGGTTGCTGGTGAGTATTTGCTTCAGATTGGGGGGCTGTCTGTAAGCAAGGACTGGCCTGTCTCCCAAGATCTGTGAGAGTGATGGGTCGTCCTTCAGGATAGGTTATAGATCCTTGATGATGCGTTGGAGAGGTTTTAGTTGGGGGCTGAAGGTGATGGCTAGTGGCGTTCTGTTCTTTTCTTTGTTGGGCCTGTCCTGTGTTAGGTGACTTCTGGGTACTCTTCTGGCTCTGTCAATCTGTTTCTTCACTTCAGCAGGTGGTATTGTAGTTGTAAGAATGCATGATAGAGATCTTGTAGGTGTTTGTCTCTGTCTCAGGGGTTGGAGCAAATGTGGTTATATCGTAGAGCTTGGCTGTAGACAATGGATCGTGTGGTATGATCTGGATGAAAGCTAGAGGCATGTAGGTAGGAATAGCGGTCAGTAGGTTTCCGATATAGGGTGGTGTTTATGTGACCATCGCATATTAGCACCGTAGTGTCCAGGAAGTGGATCTCTTGTGTGGACTGGTCCAGGCTGAGGTTGATGGTGGGATGGAAATTGTTGAAATCATGGTGGAATTCCTCAAGAGCTTCTTTTCCATGAGTCCAGATGATGATGATATCATCAATGTAGCGCAAGTAGAGTAGGGGCATTAGGGGGCGAGAGCTGAGGAAGCGTTGTTCTAAGTCAGCCATAAAAATGTTGGCATACTGTGGGGCCATGCGGGTACCCAGCACAGTGCCGCTGATTTGAAGGTATACATTGTCCCCAAATGTGAAATTGTTATGGGTGAGGACAAAGTCACAAAGTTCAGCCACCAGGTTAGCCATGACATTATCGGGGATACTGTTCCTGACGGCTTGGAGGCCATCTTTGTGTGGAATGTTGCACAGCTGAGGTTAACCCACAGAGAACTTCCTAACAACACTACAAAAAGAAGGATTCTGGGTGGACTCCTCCTGAAGGTCGAAACAGCAGACTGGACTTCTACATAGAGTGCTTCCGCCGACGTGAACGGGCTGAAATTGTGGAAAAGCAGCATCACTTGCCCCATAACCTCAGCCGTGCAGAACACAATGCCATCCACAGCCTCAGAAACAACTCTGACATCATAATCAAAAAGGCTGACAAAGGAGGTGCTGTCATCATCATGAATAGGTCGGAATATGAATAAGAGGCTACTAGGCAGCTCTCCAACACCACTTTCTACAAGCCATTACCCTCTGATCCCACTGAGAGTTACCAAAAGAAACTACAGCATTTGCTCAAGAAACTCCCTGAAAAAGCACAAGAACAAATCCGCACAGACACACCCCTAGAACCCCGACCTGGGGTATTCTATCTGCTACCCAAGATCCATAAACCTGGAAATCCTGGACGCCCCATCATCTCAGGCATTGGCACCCTGACAGCAGGATTGTCTGGCTATGTAGACTCCCTCCTCAGGCCCTACGTTACCAGCACTCCAGCTATCTTCGAGACACCACTGACTTCCTGAGGAAACTACAATCCATTGGTGATCTTCCTAAAAACACCATCCTAGCCACTATGGATGTAGAAGCCCTCTACACCAACATTCCACACAAAGATGGCCTCCAAGCCGTCAGGAACAGTATCCCCGATAATGTCACGGCTAACCCGGTGGCTGAACTTTGTGACTTTGTCCTCACCCATAACTATTTCACATTTGGGGACAATGTATACCTTCAAATCAGCGGCACTGTGCTGGGTACCCGCATGGCCCCACAGTACGCCAACATTTTTATGGCTGACTTAGAACAACGCTTCCTCAGCTCTCGTCCCCTAATGCCGCTACTCTACTTGCGCTACATTGATGACATCTTCATCATCTGGACCCATGGAAAAGAAGCCCTTGAGGAATTTCACCATGATTTCAACAATTTCCATCCCACTATCAACCTCAGCTTGGACCAGTCCACACAAGAGATCCACTTCCTTGACACTATGGTGCTAATAAGCGATGGTCACATAAACACCACCCTATATCAGAAACCTACTGACTGCTATTGCTACCTACATGCCTCTAGCTTTCATCCGGATCATACCACACGATCCATTGTCTACAGCCAAGCTCTACGATATAACCGCATTTGCTCCAACCCCTGAGACAGAGACAAACACCTACAAGATCTCTATCATGCATTCTTACAACTACAATACCCACCTGCTGAAGTGAAGAAACAGACTGACAGAGCCAGAAGAGTACCCAGAAGTCACCTAACACAGGACAGGCCCAACAAAGAAAAGAACAGAACGCCACTAGCCATCACCTTCAGCCCCCAACTAAAACCTCTCCAACGCATCATCAAGGATCTACAACCTATCCTGAAGGACGACCCATCACTCTCACAGATCTTGGGAGACAGGCCAGTCCTTGCTTACAGACAGCCCCCCAATCTGAAGCAAATACTCACCAGCAACCACACAGCACACAAATAGAACCACTAACCCAGGAACCTATCCTTGCAACAAAGCCCGTTGCCAACTGTGTCCACATATTTATTCAGGGGACACCATCTTAGGGCCTAATCACATCAGCCACACTATCAGAGGCTCGTTCACCTGCACATCTACCAATGTGATATATGCCATCATGTGCCAGCAATGCCCCTCTGCCATGTACATTGGTCAAACTGAACAGTCTCTATGTAAAAGGATAAATGGACACAAATCAGACGTCAAGAATTATAACATTCAAAAACCAGTCAGAGAACACTTCAATCTGTCTGGTCACTCGATTACAGACCTGAGGGTGGCTATCCTTCAACAACAAAACTTCAAAAACAGACTCCAACGAGAGACTGCTGAATTGGAATTAATTTGCAAACTGGATACAATTAACTTAGGCTTGAATAGAGACTGGGGATAGTCTCTAAGGTGCCACAAGTACTCCTTTTCTTTTTGCGAATACAGACTACCACGGCTGCTACTCTGAAACCAGTAATTCTATTTGTGGCTAGCGAATCAGATTGACTTTGCAAGATGATTGCTCAGTGAAACAATAATAATGGTGAGTTGCACAGAGGAAGCAAAATCATTTTCCTCATCTTCAAGTACCTTGATATTTTCCAAGCATAATTTTCTTAAAGTTGCTATTCAACTAGTTGACATTTTAGTATAGGTTCTGCTGCTATAGTATTCGCTAAGTGGTAGTAGCCAGATGTCCATGTTTTGCTTGTGAAAACAGTGATGGAATCTGAGTGTTCATTTAAAATACAATGCAGGTCTGCCTTTTGTATGCCCTTAAACAACCCGGAACATGCAGAGTAATACATCAATATGCGTCAACATGTTATTCAGAGGTCAGATAACTAAATATATAGACATTAATTTGCACTTAACGCAGTTTAGTGTATATTTATAGCTGATTATATTTTCTTAGACATTTTTCTTATAATTAGAATTGTAATGGTTAAAATATGATTAGAAAAACATACATTTGTTATGTGTTCAATTGGTAAACCTTACAGTTCCTTTCTTCTGACTTCCAGTTCGGTCAGAAATAGTCCAACTATAAATACTGATGCAATTCACTACAGTCTTCAAAGAAGTGGCAAAATAAGAGCAGGTTACAGAATACAAACACAAACATTTTTAATTTAAAACAAGCCCACAGACAAACTGGAGAGTCTGGAGGTAGCTGTGAGCTATGTCCTCATTTTCACCTTAGAACAAACTGACAAAGGGATCTGTGTTGCTAAAAGGTTATTTTTGGAAACCTGTATCAATTTCCTATTCACACAGCAACTGGTGGCAACTAAAAACAATCCCATTTGAACACCAGCTAAGAATCTGGTCACATTTGACTCACAGACAACATGAATAAATAAGGTTTAAGATCCCTTGTGCTGCTACTTCACTGGAGCTCACTCATCAAGCTTAGTTTCATCAAGCTGCCATTTGAAAGCTATTGAAAAGCCATTAACTGACAGGACTGTGAGAGCCGCAGTGCAGCAGCACACCTCAGTGCTGGAAGAATGTGGCTGCAAGTGCACGCCAATTAAATTTTACTATTCCTGGGGATGTGGGATTAGGAGCAGTGTCAATCAAGTGTGTTACAATAGCACGTGCAATAGTCATGGTTCAAGACACACAGAGGTTTATCTTAACTCCAGCAGCTGGGTGAGAATGACTTAGAAGCATCTGCAAGATCTTGGAACAGAAGCTACATTAAATAACATATTCTGAGGTAAACTGGATACCTGAGGAAAGGCTCTAAATAATGTATTCTGTAGGCATGACAGTTGTAGCAGAAGAGAATGCTGAAACCTGTAGGAAGACTACAGTCTGAGATGAAAGAATGTCTCATTACCATTTTATCAAGTGCTGTAAGTAACAAAATGATTATTTTGATTTTATAATTGTCTCCGTTTTGTTGTCTGAGGCATCTGTATTTACTGCCTATGCAAAAAGTATCAGGGCAGATACTGCATGATGCCAGTTTGATAGTCATGGAAAGGAATTGTTACGTTGCATGTGAATATATGCAGGCAGTATATACTGTTTCTTCTTTCTCTTGTGTACTGAGAACTTCACTGTGTGACTCAGCTCTGATTCTAGAGCCCATATTATTAGCTTTCCAAACTTATTTTATTTATATATGTAAACAGTCATTGTTTAAAACACCCAAAGACAGGAAACATCTCAGACATAGATCTGTGTCATGGGTACCTTCAAGGACAGCCCAGGACCTGTCTCTGGTACCCAACAGGATTAATAAAAATGAAAATAAAGCCATAATTAAAACACATCATCTACTATACATCAATCCTCTATGTCCCCCCACTAGTATTTCAATCTGCAAAATGCAGCCATTCTGTGGGACAGACTCAAAAAATAAACTTTTACCCTTGAATCATGCATGCTGCATCTCTAAAAGACTCTGTTTAGGATCTAAGGGTATTGGTTCAGTGCAGAGCAATTTCTTATCATCTCTTTTTGGTATCTTTAACAAGGGTGTGCTTTTTCATAGTTCCAGGTTTTTTCTGAGCTAATTAATTTCTTTAAAAAAAGTCTAATGTGTGAATGGAAATAATAGGTGTCACAGCAGACTAAGAAATTATCACTTTACGTTTTGTTCCAAACAACCGTAATTACTTTGCTGGCTCTGGATATTTTCCACTGAAGGACTTTGAAAACTTCAGACTTCTTCTATTATTAATGTCACTGTCTTGTAATGACAAATGGGACAAATGCTGAAAGAGGTTTTCTCCCTGGATTATGGTCTTTGTTGACACAAGTGCACTGAAGGCCATTCCTGGAACTATTTTTAAAATAGTGTATTATTGTTAAGAAATGAAGAATGTTATTTTTCAGTGTTCTTGGCATGGAATTAAGGTACCTTGAAACTATCTTTTGTAACTCAAGGAGAAATTAAATATTCAGGTCTCCTCTCATGTGGATTCAGTGGCATTTATGTATAAGGCCCCCTGTTACTAATGAGACTTACCAACTTAAATTCCCTGCCCATACACATGAGCACAGATCACTTACTCTTTCTGTATAACTCTAATAAAGATTTCTAATAATCAGTTTATGGGTTTTGACATCGGGTTTAATAATGAGACTTTTGCAGCAAAACAAAGCATTTGTAAGATGTCAGAACTATGTTGTTGATTTGCCTTTATTCACTGTGATATTTCTTTACTAATAGCATAGCTGTGGCTTTAATCTGAAATTATAACCTATAATGAAATGTATGGACTATATCACTATAGAAGAGTTCTGAAAGTAGACTTCTAGATTCTGTGACCAATAGAAGTCCAAGAAAACAATAGGGGTTTATAGAGGTAAGTAGGCAAATGATGGATTCTTGGAAGCTTAGGTGTACTGACAAGGGAGACAGCAATGAAGGACTAGAAAATATGGGGTGGGTGGGGGGGAATGTATAACAGTACTGTTTATTTTCTATTATTTTGAATGCCTTGCTGCATTAATAAACTCTCTCTTTGTAAATCTGTATTTTACCGCATAAAATGTTTTTAATTTTCCACCACAATGTTTGACTTTTGAAAGTGATGGGTGCTGTCTGGAGCAGTGATAATGCCTTTTACTATATCAGCTTCTCCACATAGCTTTAGAAATGCACCTTCATCTCTGTCTGCAACTGGGGAGGAGGAGACAAATATAATGACTCTTCACTCTGCAACCTAATATCTCAAATTGTATTGCTGGGGTTTTTTTTCTTTTGATTTGGGTATTTTTGGCTAGGAGACAATTGGGATCAGAGCATAGGTACGGGTTTAGGGTAGAAGAGAGGAGAGGACAGGGTGACAGTACTGATGATGCAATCATTCTCAGGTCCTGGGAAAGCATCCTAACCAATCAGTGGTTAGAGTCTGACTTTGTCCTCTGTGACTTATGTGTTTTATCCATCGTGCTGCTGGTTTCTGTGTGTGAGAAAGAACAAGACAGAACATGTTTGTACAGAGCTCATTCTGAGTTTCTGTAGGGATCGGGAAAAGGGGAAATGTTTTACAAAATGAAAATTATGGATACAGATAAGCCAACACATTAGCAACTGCTCGTGCTGTTTGTTTGGCTTTGGTATTTTGTTTGTAATTTATATTTCTGAACTAAATGTCAAGAGCCACTGCAGACTGAGAGGTGGAAGGAAGAGAGTAGGAGGGCAAATGCTGTTCTGTTCTTACTGGACAGACACAGTAGCATTAGTGTATTTTACTGGCTATTCCTACATTAATTAAATGCACTGTTGTCATTGGGAGACTGTGAAAATGAGATGTAATCCATGATTTCATCCAAACATACACTACATGGGCCATTCACTTCACCACTTTGTTTGTGCATTCTGCCCAGATTGTGCCCAGAGCTGTCAATGCTGATGCCTGCCACTGCAGTTACTGGTGCCTGTCTGCCATCATGCAGTTTTCAGCTAAACTATCATGAGCCCCCACTTCCATAGGATAGGGAGCACATAGCCAGTACTTTAAATAAAATTAACACAAGCACCAACAAAAGCAAAATGAAAAAAAAAACCCACAAAAAACTACACTCTAAGTCCCAAACCCATTATTCCTTTCTGCCTGCTTGAACAGCTCATACTGCCACTACTATTGGCCTTCTGATTTTGTAACCAAATACCTTTGCTGCTTAGAGCTGTCATTGTTACTGCTGACAGTTGCTATATCATTTTCTGCTTGGCTATTTGCTGTTGTGAGCCACATTCCATCCCTGGCAGAGAGAACAGTGTTAGAGGGGAAATACTCACGTCATCTGCTTTCTGCTGGGTGCCATTCTTCTCTCATGCTGAATAGTATGACCTACAACTGTAAAATTAATGTAATTTTGAAAATTATGCAGCACCTTGCTTCTACACTCTTTGATATCGTAGCTCTAACACAAATCTCATAATATACATTGAACTTTGTTTCCTAAATACCAATGAAGTCAATGGAGCTAAGTTGATTTACACCAGCTAAGGGTCTGGCTCAAATCAATATATGCAAATATTATGACCAGCAGATATGAATATCAGAACCTAGTCACACCCTTGCTGCAACATCTCTGTTGTTAACAGTTTATCTCACTTAAGTATGCATGTGCAAGAGAGAGAGACTTCCATTCAGGCCAAATCATGTCAGGAACTAGGAAGAGAACACCCAATTCATTTTCACTGGTGACAAGTTAGGATTTGAACCCAGCTTTCCAAAGGTACAAAGTTAGTCAGTAACTGCCTGTGACATCTAGCCCCCAATTACCACATACTATCTGAAAAGGTGGAAAGAAGCTTCAGCTGGAGAAAGGTAATTACTGTAATTGACATGTTATAAGAGATTTTGCCTTTATATTTGTAAAAAAAATAATATTTCATAATTTGGTGTTTCCCTTCTCAGATAAAATAAGTATTAGCTTTGTCTCCACTGCTAGGAACCTTAGTTGTATATTTTTATGTGTTAAAAAGTTAAGTGTGACAAGTTATGTCTACACTACATCATTTACAGTGACGCAGTTGGAGTGCTTCTAGTGAAGCTGCTCTAAGCCAATGGGAGAGAGCTCTCCTGTTGGCTTAATAACTCCTGCCTCCATGAGAAGCAGTAGCTATGTCAGCAGGAAAAGCCATGTGGGAAAGCTGTGGAAGGTAAGATGGTCTCTGAAATAGTCAGTCCCCAATCCAAAAAATTCTTTGTGGATTAAGATCAGGACCTTGAATTCAGTTCTATAGTGAATGGGGAGCCAGTACAGTTTGTGAAGCATAGGTGTGAGATGTTCCTGTCAGCTGTTGTTGCTTAGGCAGTGTGCTGCTACATGCTGGTTCCATTCAGTAGAGCGAGTTGTAATCCCTTAATTTGAGTAAGTACAAAGTGTGACTCTTGATAGATTGATTTGAAAAGGAAGAGTGTGGCTTCCTAGTTAGTCTAAAATGGAAGGAATTCCTAACCACCAATCTGTGAGTCCAGGAGCAGTGATGACCAAAGACTTCACACTGTGCTGACATTGTGGTCTAATGTCCTTGATCACTGGGGAGGTTAAATAAGTGGAAATTCTTCAGCATTTTTTTCCTGTTCCTACTAATGTGATTTCTCTCTTTCCAGGGTTGAGCCAGAGCCAATATTTCATTCATTTACTCCATTATATCTGATGTGCCACAAAAATGACATGTTCTACATTTTACACACCACAGATGGGGAAACAGAGGACATGGAAATAAAATGACTTGTCCAAAGTCATACAGTTGGTCAATGGCAGATCTGTGAATAGAAGCGAGGTCTCCTGGCTATTAGACTAGTGCTTTACCCACTAGACCTCTCTTCATGGTAGCTTACAATATCATTATGTCAGCTAACTCTAGTGCCACAGTTTATTTCCACAGTAAAAGAGCTAAGTCATGTATACAGTATGGCTATAGGGAAAACTTACTTTTTCTTGTACATGCTTGTGACAGAGTGACCTTTGGAATAAGGTTACGAGTATTATTGAAATGAGATGATTAGCAGGACAGAGAGAAACTGTCAGCTGCTGCTGAAATTGGGAGAGATGGCAGGGGATTCCTCTCCAGGGGTGGTCCAATAAGAAAATTGAGACAAATTCACTGTGTGTAGGCTGCCACCGTGTGTGTATGTGTGTGTTTGTGTGTACAGATACACTCTTGTAAAGGCACTGGAAAAGAAAGAAAAGACTCAGCTTCCATTTAAAAACAAGGCAAATTTCTAGACCTTATGGATGCAGGTTTGAAGATATGAACTGAGCACACCCTAAAGGATCAGAAACCAGATGACCAATAAAATGAATCCCAAAGTTCTTGTTTAAAAACAATTATGATTTTGGGGGATCTGACTCACAGTGTTTGAATCTTCATCTTCACAATATTGGAATGAGCTATTAATTGCAAATTATTTGTTCAGTTTGACCACCAATTATGTGAGGGTAGGAAGGCTGAGGAAATACTGTCTGTTTCATATTTATAAAAAAACCCCTCTTGGTGTCAAGCTAATGCTCTGGGCATTCCGTAGATGAAAAACATTGAAAAGAGATAACAATACAATACAAAGGACTTCTCATCCTACCTTGACAGCTAAAGAAATGTAAGTTTATAAGAAGTGAAAACAATGGTTTAAAAGAGGGGAAAGCTTTAGTCAGCACTAGCATTATGGTAGCATTGTGGGTATCTGATTGAATGAAGCAAGATCACGTTTTAAATTCAACAGAGTCAAACACAAAAGTTCCTCTCTCCCCTAGCCCTGGCTACAGGCAGCACTACACCCACTAACCACTTTCTCCCTCTAACCCGAGCACTTCTGCAACCCAGCTAGGTGGAGGTATACAAGGGAAATTAATTGCAGTGTTGTCCATTCTCACAATTTTATCATGACTCTCACAACATTGGATAATTTCTCCAGATCTTGGATTTATATGACTATGAGAGAATCTCAGATTTCCCTCTTTTTCAGAAAGGAAATTTCTAGCCTTCATGGCTGGAATCATATTTTCTAGATTTTCTCTACATCAGAAATAAAAAGAATCTCAAATTTAATACTTTGAAGAGGTTCTAGCTAATTCAGGATTTTTTAATGCTTTGGGTTGGCAATACTGCCATTATGATACTTGCACTTCTGCAAAACTTCAGATGAAAAGTTTTATAGAAGTGTGGACCACCCAGCAGCTTCCATGCACTTCCATGGGAGCTGTTGGGTGCTCAGTGCTTTTGAAAATCAGAATGCTTATTGAGATGAATATATATGAATTAAGCACACATCTGTGAAAGTGTGTGTGTGTGTGAGAGAGATAGATTATGAGGGTATGTATAACACTTTTTGCCTACAATTGCAATTCATTGCTTAGAAAACGTATTTGCAGATTTAAAAGAGAAGATATTTATTACATTTTTATTAGGCTAAGTACAGCATGAAATAAACAGTAAGGGAAGCAATTTCCACTAGTTGGACATTTGAAGATCACAGGATTTCAAAATCCATACTGAAATAAGAATAGGTTCTATGTGTAACATTTGTCATGCAAACTACAGTCATGACCAGAATAGATTTATATTCTATCATTGTCATTTTGTATTCCCATTGTAAAATCTAAAATGTGCATGAGACATCAGCATTTTTTGTGAAAGATTATACCATGTTGTCATAAATATAAAGGGAATGCTAACCACCTTTAAATCCCTCCTGGCCAGAGGAAAAACCCCTTTCACTTGTAAAGGGTTAAGAAGCTAAAGATAACCTTGCTGGCACCTGACCAAAATGATCAAAGAGGAGACAAGATACTTTCAAAGCTGGAGGGTGGGGTGGGGAGACAAAGGGTTCTCTCTGTCTGTGTGTTGCCTTTGCTGGGACCAGAGCAGGAATGCAGGTCAGAACTCCTGTAAAGGGCTAATAAGCAATCTAGTTAGATATGTGTTAGATTCTATTTTGTTTAAATGGCTGATAAAATAAGTTGTGCTGAATGGAATGTATATTCCTGTTTTTGTGTCTTTTTGTAACTTAAGGTTTTGCCTAGAGGGATTCTCTATGTTTTGAATCTGATTACCCTGTAAGGTATTTACCATCCTGATTTTACAGAGGTGATTCTTTTACTTTTTCTTCAATTAAAATTCTTCTTTTAAGAATCTGATTGCTTTTTCCTTGTTCTTAAGATCCAAGGGTTTGGGTCCTTGTTCACCTATGCAAATTGGTGAGGATTTTTATCAAGCCTTCCCCAGGAAAGGTGGTGTAGGGTTTGGGAGGATTTTTGGGGAAAGATGTTTCCAAGCGGGCTCTTTCCCTGTTATATATTTGTTAGACGCTTGGTGGTGGCAGCAATAAAGTCCAGGGGCAAAAGGTAAACTAGTTTGTACCTTGGGGAAGTTTTAACCTAAGCTGGTAAAAATAAGCTTAGGCGGTTTTTCATGCAGGTCCCACATCTGTACCCTAGAGTTCAGAGTGGGGAAGGAATCTTGACACATGTACTTTTAATATGCTTAAAATCCCATAAACCTCACATTTCTTGGTATTCAGGCTACTTATGTCTTCGTTGCAGGGTAGTGATTCTGTAGACAGCAAATTGATATGACTATCCAGAAGATAAAATGAAAGACAATTGTAAAGGTCAAAGTAACATACTTTCTCACCATATTGCACAGCATGCATGAAACATTAAGATTCTGATATCACATTTTTGAGGCAAAGATTACTACAAGAACAGAAAATGGCATAGCATATCTCCATGCTTCTGAATGTGAAATGGTACAAACATTACCCATTCTTATTACAATGTTAAATCAAGTTTCAAGTTTTATTTTTTGCATACCTAAGATAAGGCACTGTTCAATACTGTTTTTCCCAAATCTGTCAACTGAAATCTGTAATTGGGACTTGCCATTACACAGTATATCTACCTTAAAACCAGAGGAGAATTAGCTATACATTTAGAAAGTAAACAATAGTATAAAAAACAAGTTCTGTGGTATGACCCCAGATATGTAAAACAACTCATACAGTGAAAAAGATTATCTAGTTTGATTCCAAAGAAAATAGCATTTGTGTCGATACTGAACGAGGCAGGTTTAGTGTGGTCAGAACAAAATAAATGGCCACTCTGATTGATGTTTTATGATTACACACATACCTATAAAAGAACACTGTCAAAGTAGATAGCTTCCTGTGTGTGTGTGTGTGTGTGTGTGTGTGTGTGTATTTTAATACTGAAACAGATTTTCTTTTAATATTTGGATGGGCATTTTATATATGTTATAAAGAATATTAAATATTAAAAGAAAATCTGTTACGGTATTAAAATTCCAGCTGCTTGGCATGACACTGTAAAAGACAGACTGTTTGGTCTGTTGTGATTTGCAGATGTACATGTGCAAGTTTGGCCATCACATCCATGTTGTCTGCATGATGGCACATCCATTCTTGCATGGTGGCATGGGTCTAAATTTGACAAAATTCCTGCTCCATAAGGTGATTCAGTGAGCTGGGAATTTGTCAGTTTTAATCTCTTGCTGTTTTACAAGAATGGAACTGGCAGGAAATGTGGACAGGAAGGCACAACACACAAGCATAGGGTTTATTGTTGGATTCCCCAGATGAGGGGCTGGGATGTGAAGATTTCTACCATCCTCCTTTTAGAATGTGTGAGTTTTCTACCATCAGAGAATACTGCAAAACAGAAAACATTGTTTTAGACATAGGCTAAATTTTGGGCTTGACCAGAGATCCTGTTAACCTGTCTCTTTGTGTTACTTTGTGTAAGATCTAAGGTTCAAATTATGTTAATTTATTTGGCTGTAGACAGACAATGAATATGAGGCAACATCTGATATTGTGAGCAGGATCAATTTTCTCTACTATTGTTTCTTTGGTAGCTTTGAGGAATCATCTGTACATTGGCTATTTTCTTGCATAATGAAGGAAATTGGAGTTTCTTGTAGATCAGCACTGATCCTATTGCTTGGATGTGTGCCTTTTTTCAATATACCTTGTTCAATGAGGATCTTCAATTTTTTGGCTTCTTCTCTTTTTCTCTGATAGTTCATGTCTGTTGTTGTTACATCCCTGAATACCTTGTGTATTATTACATATCACTATGAACTGTCATATGGAGATCATCTGTGTCCATTGTAAAGAGGGTCATTTCCTGTCATGCTAGAGAATCATATGCCCATTGGCACACACAAGTTTGAGAAGGAGGATTGAGGAGGTGGTTTTAAGCCATTTTTGTATCCTCTATTATCAGGGTATCTGGAAGCCTGCCTACCCTTGTTATTTAAGTTAGAGCAGCTTAAAGGTTACTATAACCAACAATCATTCATAAAAATCCAAGGGGCAGCTGAGAATAGCCAGACCCCAGCTCCAGCTAATACTCCAGCCAAACCCCACACATCCCCTGATCTTTACACCTAGTATGTACCCCTACAATGCGAGCTGGTATTGAGGAGAGAATAGAGCTCTTCCTCCTACTGAGTGTCAAGTGGAGAATTCCCTTATGCCAGGTGTATTCCCCGGGGTCCGCCTCCATCTGCTGTATGGTGGCATTAAAGGGCCACAGCAGATGAGAACCAGGTTCAGAGAATCTAGAGACTGAAAATTAGGAGGTCATCTTGCCCTTTAACCTACCAGCCCATCATTTCCTAGTGTACCTTTATTAATACTTTTATCCAGTCTGCTTTTAAATGTGCCAAGCAAAAAGGCGTTCACCCCTTCCCATGAAAAATCATTCAACAGGCTAAGAAATCTCACTCTATGGAGTTCTTTTTCTTGACTCATCTTAAAATTTTGCTTTATTAAATTGCACCCATTACTCCTAACTCTACTAATTTTCATTATGGTAAATTACTTCTCTCTCTCTTTGCTGTTCGCACCCTTCAAATGTCTGTTATCTTGACCCTCCTTAGCTAATACTTACTGAAACTATACATATTTAATACTTTCAATCTTTTCTTCATAAATCAGTCCCGCAGGCCGTATAACCCTTTGTGCTGTTCTCTTTGAACTGCCTCCAGTTTAGTACTGCTGCGTAGAACTGAACACTATATCAAAGATAAGTCTTAGACCTTGTGTACACTACACAAGGTAAGGTAAGTCAACCTAAATAACGTAGCTGGAGTCAACATAGCTTAGGCTGACTTATTGTGTCTACACTGCGCTGCATTGACAGGAGACACTCTCCCATTGACTTACCTTACTCTTCTTGTTCCAGTGGAGTACAGGAGTCGACCAGAGAGTGCTCTGCGGTCGATTTTGTGGGTCTTCTTCACTTGACTGTTAAATGACCCCTGCCGCATCAATCACACCAGTGTCAATCCCTAGAAAGAGTAGACATGGCCTTAGACTCATATGCGCATAGCTGGAGTTGCCTTACCCCTGTAGTATAGACAAGGCCTCATGACCATGATTGTCCCTTCTGACCTTAAAGTGTATGAGTC
Organism: Dermochelys coriacea; assembly: GCF_009764565.3. Taxonomy (NCBI): domain Eukaryota; kingdom Metazoa; phylum Chordata; order Testudines; family Dermochelyidae; genus Dermochelys; species Dermochelys coriacea. The sequence goes on from NC_050068.2 coordinate 106,955,089, forward strand.
TAAGGCCATAATCATCCTGTGATCACCAGTACACCTCAATCTTTCTCCTCCTCTGTCAGTCCCAACTGATAAATCCCAAACTTGTAGCAAAAATTATTGTTATTGCTCCCTAAATGCATAACCTTACACTTTGCACTATTAAATTTCATCCAATTTTTATTACTCCTGTTCACAAAGTAATCCAGATCTTCTTGTATGATTGCCTCCTCCGTATTGGCAATACCTGCCAATTTTTTGTCATCCGCATATTTTATTGGCATATTCTCACTTTTTGTGCCAAGGTCAGTAATAAAAATGTTAAATAAGATTGGTCCTAAGAACGATCCCTGAGGATCTCCACTAATAGCCTTCCTTCAGCCTGACAGTTCACCTTTCCCATTGTAGTCTCCCCTTTAATTGGTTCCTTATCCATCTTTCAATTCTCATATTAATCCCCATCTCCTCCAAATTAACTGATAATTTCCCATGTGGAACTGTGCCAAATGCCTTACTCGGGTGGGCGGTAAAGAGGCACCTTACTCATTCTGCTGCTCGGGCATTTACTTGCCACCCCTCTCTACTAGCCACCTGCTGGCTGATCACCACACTTCTCTGAGGGCCTCTGTTCTGGCCCTCTCCGCCAGCTGCCCTGCTGGGCACTTGCTGCCAGCTGACTGTCAGTCACTTTCTGATGCCACTTGCCTTTCTGTTGTGACCTCTTCACATCAGTCTCTTAGTAATTTTTAGCTTTTAGCAGGCAGGGCAAGAAAAACAGTCCTACCACAACTGATTTCAGCTCAGACTGAGCATTTAAAATAACAAAGAGGCTCCTAATGAAGCCTATTTAGCTCTTTCTTTGAATAGTGTGTGTGTGTGTGTGGGAACAGGTTAAATCAATCCAGGGAGGAGCCTTGTGAGAGGGTCCTAACCTCCTGGCTAGGACACCTGTCCCCACCCCACTTACTTTCACAGGGCTCTGGTATTCGAGCCCCTGGCTTAACAAGGTCCTTTCAGCTGAGGGTGACCCCCTCACTAGAGACAGGCTAAGCACAGTCCTGCTTCCCTATATTCAAACACTAATGAAAAGGCTTCAGATAGCTTCTGCAACTTTGACTTAAAGTTATTCCAAGCCACCTCCTCATTCAGACCATGGAGTTCTTTGGTCCAGTTCACTCCCCTAACTAATTTTTACTTTTTTAAAGTTAGCTCTTTTGAAATCAAGGACCCTAATTGCAGATCTATTTTTGTTTATCCTTCCATTTAATTTAAACTGAATTAGCTCATGATCACTCAAACCAAGGTTGTCCTATACAACAGTTTTCCTATGAGGTCCTCACTAGTGAAAACTACTCATCGATACCAAATCTAAAATGGCATCATCTCTTGTTGGATCAGCAACTATTTGCTGAAGAAATTTGTCAGCTATCACATTCAGGAAAATCTGGGCCCTACTATTATTAGGCCCCACTTGTCCTATAATCTGGGAAGTTAAAGTATCCCGTAATCACAGAATTCCCATTAGTATTTATTTAATTTAAAACATTAAAGAGGTCTCTATCCATATCCAAATATCCCGGTGGGCTGTGGCAGACGCCAAGCACTATGTAATGGGAATCTCTAGTATCTTTTTTCCCTAAAGTGATTTTGTCCCAAACAGACTCTGTCTTATCCATTCTGTGCCTCAGGCTTGTATATTAGAACTGTCATAGAATTTTTGCCTATGTCTACTGTACTGTTAACTAGACTTTTGCATTGATACTCATCTTACTTTGTAATAAGCTCTCTAAAAGATTAGATTGCATATAGAACCATAATCCATTTGGCACAGGGTTTCCTTTCCTGGGTGCTTGCCAGTCTTCATGTTCAGAATTCGGAACCACAGTTTTCCTTTTGGTTTTCTCTGCTCTTATGTGATGTGTCATACTGAAAATCTTCTTTGTCTTCAACCATATGTGCCTTATTTTGCTGCTTGCGGGCTTCTGTAAAAAAAATGTTTCTGTTTTCCTCCTCCTCTTCCTTATATTTTCTGCAGCTCTTTCCGTGTCCTGGACTCTTCTTTTGATCCCTACCATGCTTGCTGTCTTAATAGTGGCATGTGAGAAGCTCTATGATGAAATGCTTCAGTGCTGATTTTGATCTCTCCTGTGTGTTTTTGTTTGCACGATTGTTTCTTTGCTGGGAAGCAGGTACTGTTTCTGCCTCTTGCTGGCCAGCATTTACTCTTCTTGATTCAACTTTTTCAGTTTCCTTGCTTTAGTGTGGGTTCACTCAGCATCTTAGCCTGGCAACAATATTTCTGGTTCCCATCACCATGCATATTAATTCATCCTTCAAAGTTACAAATTCACCCATGGCAGCCACCTAGCTCAGTGTTTTAGCCTGATTACATATGTGAGTTCTGACTGTCTTCAGCCTCTGTTACAAACCATTCACATGTAACATTCTGAAATGCCTGGGAATATTTCTGCAGTGCATGAGGGATCTGTTTTTCTGAATCTGACAGTGTGCATTACAAATGAATGTGTTAAATCTTTTGTATTTACTGAATGCTAGAAAATATTCCGTATATTCAGTTTAGTTGAAATGTCATAGTTTTCCCAGTGTGACAGCATAACAACAACAACAAAAAGACCAGAGATCTAGCTGATAACTGTGTAGGTTAAAAGTAGAAACTTTCTAGCAGTCACTTTCCCCCTTCTTTCTTATTCTTTAAGATTTCTTACTGCAAGCCCAGACTCTCTGTGCTTCCACTGGAACTTCAGGTTTCAAGCTTCTTAATTTTTATTTGCTGAAGATCTAATTATTTTTAGAGGTTTTTAAAACATTAAAATCCAGCCAGAGCTTCCGAAACCATGTTTCAGCAGAGGCTTTGAAAGTTACAGCAAACGTTGATGTGCTAATCTAATAAATTATGCATGTAATGTCCACTACTTACCTCCTAGAATCCAGTTTGTTCTTGTGACAGGGTGCACTTTCCCAAGAGTAACTGAAGAAAGCTGTAAAAGATGAAAATCTACCTCAAAGAGTCAGCTCACATTCTTTCTTCTAACCATTTTTTTTAAACCAACATTTGAAAAAAAGTGAGGAGAAAAATTAAACTGCCATGATTAATGCAGTTCACCTGACCATTATTTTCTGATCAAATAACTTGAAGTCGTTATACCTTGAACATTCCGACAGCGTTAATGTTTAATTATGAATGTACAGTTCTTTTAAAAATTCTATATCTCTTTTAGGCACAAACATCTTTTCCTTTTGAGATCAGCTACGTTTTTCTTCTTTACTGGTTTTTCTCTGCCTGCTGGTTTGTCTGTTAGGGTGACCAGATAGCAAATGTGAAAAATCGGGATCGGGGAGGGGGAAGTAATAGGTTGTCTATATAAGACAAAGCCCCTAATATCAGGACATCTGGTCACTGTATTGTCTATTGATATACTATGTTTACCACTAATATCTGAGCACTGTATATATGGATATAAATCCGGCAAGAAGAGATGGTGGTGTTTTTTTGTCATTCAGATACCTGTCCAATGGGAATTAGATTAATGCCCATTAAACTCCCTTCATGTAGTTTAGCCGATAATTAGTCCTAAACTTCTCTCCTCTCTGGGTGAAATTTATTGACCTGCAGTACAGTACACTACACCACTTTAATCTCACTGATGGGGGAGAGGGGCCAGGGATACTGGTGGTACGGCCCTCACTGCTTTTGCTTGTTGTATAGGGCTATGTCTATTCTGCACCTTACACCTGGTAAGGTTTGAGCCCAAACCTCCCTTCCATCCACATATACAACATTCTGACTTGGGTCAGGAATTCCTCAGGATCCAAGTCCTAGGACCCTGTTGAGAGAGAGGTTAGAGCCTGAGTCCTGCTGTGACTGGGTTCAAGCCCTATCATTTTGCAGTGTGGATGAAGGTCAAAAGGTCTGTGTAGTGAAGTATGGACACGTTAGAATGGCTGTGATTCCCAGGACCATTATCTGGTTTACAGTGCCAGTGTAGAGATACCTTAAGAGGCTTCTGCCCTTGTCCCAAATAGACTAATTAGATTTGGGCTGTTGGAGATGTGCTTGAGGTACTACAGGATTCCTAATTTAACCATCCAATCGCCCAACACCCCCTGCATATGGGACCAGATGGGTGGAAGTTATAGTCTGGAAGAGCACTGGCAGAGGGGGGCTACATATAATCTTGACGTTGCCAGTGGACTGGGTGCTGAATTCCATCCAGCTTTGTCTCTTGCACAAAGCCCAGTTACATAGGTTAGGTGTAGGGTGAGAGACCAATGGTCTAGTACCTCTTTATGCTGTTACTGGGCAACTATGGAATAGCTTTCTATTAGAAACTCCAATGCTGTCAAACAATCCATGGGGCTTGTTTCCCTTTTGTAGCAGTTTTTGTATTTGGGGGGACAGAGCACTTGAGATTGATTATGCTTATTCTGAGAATCCAGAGTGTGCCTTTGTATCATCATCTAAGAGACTGTGCAAGGACAACAGCAGCAGAGAGCATGTGGAGACAGCAGTTTTCCAGTCATCGGATCAAGAAGCATCAGCATGAGCAGATTGTGCCCATTCCTTTCCTGCATTCATGCAGCTCTGAGCACTGCCCACTGTAATAGGGCTTCCTATTTTAGGAAAGGCAGCATGTGAAACAAACTATTTGAATTTAGACCTCCTCCTGTTTCCATATCATATGTGTGCATATCTGCACATACATATATATATTTTAAAATATATATGTACATGTGTATACATACATTCCCATAGAGAATTCCTTTGCACATATTTGAAATCCATAGTTCATTGCATTTAAGGCCAGTGCATGAGTATATCATTGCATTGTTTTTGTTGGATTGGCTAGTAGACAGTTAATGATTCTTACCTAATGCACACAAAATCCATATGTTCCAGAGGGTTACGTGTCATAGCTCATAAATGAGAGAATAGAGCCCACCATTGTATTGGGTTCTTTATTATTCAGATTTCCTTCTAGCCCTACAAAGGTAGAACTCAAATGGTTGACTCGGTAATTTAAAGTAATAAATTGTTATAAAATGTTCTAGTAACATCGCTGAATCACTGATAGATAGATAATAGAGTCTATTAGAGAGCCTGTAGAGTTGATTAATAGTGTCCGATAAATACTATTTTTCTTGGTATCAAGCTGGAAATTGATTGCAGCTCCTGCTTACCAGTCTAGTCACATCAAAGGGCTTCTAAAGAAAAGCATACAGGAGTAAGGTTTTACAAGGGGACGGTCGCTTGACCATGCTCATTATTCCTCTTCAGCAAAGGCAGAGAAATGTGTTTGGCAGAAAATCAGGAAACTTTGTATATCAAGTAATTGAAGGGGCCTAACTTTGTAATTGCATCTACAAGAGCTCTATAGAACCAAGAACAGGAGAGCCAGATCAACTTTTTTGCTGAGACGCAATGTATTGCTCCGAAGACATGGCTTAATTGAATTCTTTACATGGAGGTAAATAACACTTATATTTATAACTCCTTGTTCATCTGCTTTGAAAAAGGAATAAAGCCATCTCACTACACTGAACACAATGCTGCTGACCAAACCAAAATACTTCAGCTGTTGAAGCGAGGTGAGTGGTTAAGAGCAGCGTGCTTCAGTAAAAGCCTAACAGATGCAACAGAATCGCTCTTGAACTTGTAAGTAATTTTTCCTATATTGACCAAAAGATTTTTAAATACATGTATTTTGATACTGACTTTAACTGTGCAATTTGAGATGGACTTACACTAATCTTGCTGCTTCTGTTGCTAAGAAGCATTTTTTTTCAAACTGAAAGGATATGAAGATGATGTATGATAACTTTTGATTTATAAAGAGGGCACCTATAATCACAGGAATTACTTTTACAGTGCAGGCACTGCAACTTCAGTTGGGCTGTTGCATACATATTACTGATTTTTCCTGCAGCAGCTAAACTCACTTCAGCTGCAGCAACAATGATAAATGAACTTTTAATCATTTCTTTTTGGTAGCAGCAAACCACTGCTGCAGCAAAAGTATGGAGTGAAGTAACCATGTGTAGCAATTATGTGCATTGCTGAAAAGGTGAGTTCGTTAATCTTATGATTAGAATCTGTTCTCTAACAAGGATCATCACCGACCTATATTAATTACCAAGGGGGGCATCTGCTGTGAATTAGCACAGCTCCATTGAACTTGAAGGAGCCACACTGATTTATACCTGATGCAGAGCGGATCCAGTACTTACAATGTCATTTATTGGTTAACTCAGAATTTTCTCACATCCGTCTTAAGTATTTAGCTAGTCACATTTTGGGTATACATTGGTAATATTATATTCCCCCAAATTTATTGCAATATAGAAGTCTAGGTTTGATTAGTTGCTATTTTTTTAAATGAATGATAAACTATTGTTGACAGAACATTGAAGTCAGTGGAAGTTGCAGGGGCTTGACCCCTCTGAAAATCAGGCCACTTTCATTTAGTTGCCAAGATATGGATTTAGATGTTTAATTTTAGGCTCCCAATTTTGAAACTTCTGACCCATGTATTCTGGGTGAACTTGATAGGGCTCCTATATTTAAGTTGCCCAACATTTACCATTATATAGATTCTTGTGACCTTTTCTTCTCAAAGCTTTCACATATCCATTGTTAGCGGCACACCTGGGAATTTGGCAAAGGGATAGCCCTTAAGCTGTGAAAGTGTCTTGTCTTTGTTCAGTGAAATCCATCCAGCTTTTGCTAAGATATAAACTGTCAACATCACAATTTTTCTTCTCTTGCTTGCATTTCTGAGGAAATTTTGGCAACCTGCCAAAATAATAACTAGACAAAAGTATTCTGAAACTGAGTTAGCAGCACTGCCAAATTAGCAGCAGCACACACTGTACTGGAACACCTGGGAGTTTCCTGAGCAGCTGTAGCAATGGCAAGGGGACCTAGCATATAGCCCCAATGATCCATGCCCCACTCTGTGTGCACTATGGGGCAGGAAGAGAGAGCTGAACTGGGCACCCTCTCTGCCCCATATGTAGCCCCATTGGTCCAACCCCCCCCCCAAGCAGATACTACGTGGGGCAAGAAAGATGGGTGAATTCCCTCCCACCATTCCATAGATACAACACATGGCCCCAGTGGCTCATGACATTCTCTGGAGACATCATGTGGAATATGAGCTCTCCTAACTCCCAGGAATGGGGAGGGAACCCCCTATGCTTAACAATCTATCCCTCAAGTGCCCACTTAATTTTAAGTGGTCTCCTACAGCTTGAGTAAGACCCTGCTGCTTAACAATCTGTTCCAATTTGTATTTAGCTTAGATACTCTGGTTACCTTCCCCAGAAGAGCTCTGAGAAGCTTGGAAGCTAGTCCGTTACAGCAACCAATGTTGGGCCACTAAAAGATATTACCTCACCTATGTTGTGTCTCTCATATCCTGGGACCAACACAGAGACAAAAACAGTGCAAACAATGTAAAAGAAAGTCACTTTTGCCTAATCAACAGCTGCACCCACTTCTCTTCTCATTTCAAAGCCACTGCCAGAGTGGGTGTTTTTATTAAGAAGAACCTCTATTGCTGATTGGCTATAATTTAGGAATTTCAAAATGTGCAGATTAACAGAGGATAACAAAACAATGCTTACAATAAAAACCAATCAGAGAGAAATCAAGGCTTTGTAAATTATACCTTTTTGACCTGTGCTGTACTGGAGACCATACAGGTTAACACAGCAGTATTAAGCTTAAAGTCTACAGTCTTTAAGGAATAATTGCACCTATAAATCCTTATTTAATAATTCTTGTATTATCTTTATACAATCTACACTTTTCCCTGTGTACATTTTACATTATATAACAGATGATTCAGTCCTCAAAGTTAAAATTGCTGTTTTTTTTTTTCCTTTTCTTGAATCTACTACTGGGTATATGTTTCACGAGTAATTGGATTTTTCCCAAAGTCTGCTTAGAAAAATTAAGTTTAGATTCATTCCAGATAACAGACATTCCTGGTACATTACTGACTGTATATAATTTTTCTGACTTATGGTGTATGTTTAAAAGACAATCTTTCTTAAAATATTATAACATTTTCCAATATAAACACAGACTATTGTCAATTTGTATCTTAAGCCTCCAGTCCTGCCAACATTTACCAACATGCTTAACTTTTCTCCCATTAAGGCGACTAGTCCCCCTGACTTTAATAGTAGAGTAAAGATAAACATGTCAGTGTTTGCAAGTTAAAGACCAATGTTTTCAATTGCTCTTGTAGTTTTCAACATACTACATTCCTATCTTGTGTCACAACAAAATTCAGATTCTTGTTACTGTAATCAGAAATTCATTCCAAAGGTTTTTATTTGGGGGGCATGGGGAGGCAACTTTGCTGTCTTATGTATGCAGTAGAAAGCATTATTCCCAGATCAGGACAGCATTTGTTTCTGTGTCTCACAGTAGCAAATTTGTGAAATGAGGTGAAAATCTGGATGTAAAATCTGGATGTACAAACACCAGTGGGAAACTGTGTTCTGTTGTGCTTGCGGACAATTCTGCAATGAATCTCCTATTTACTCAGGAATTTTTTGTTTTACATGATCATGCCTATAATTTGTGTTTAAAATTGGTACTCAGGCTTTTGTGAGCAAATTGCTACAATTATATCAACTGCTTATTCTGTAGTCATAATCGCACTCTTCATAAGGGTTTTATTTGGTCCCATGTCCGGTGAAGTAGTTCTATAATAGTGAATATCACTGAAATTGCTTTAGAATAACTGTGGCTTTCTTTTGTCCTGTTTTAGTTTCTAACAAATATAAAATAATATAATTTTGGCCTTTTGTTGGCCTTTCATATTTCCAGGTGGTTTTTCACACTTATAGATTCATAAGGGACATATAGTACTTACATGATGGGTACACATTGAAAGCCATCCTGCACTCTAGAGACTTTGGCATACTGCATCTGAGTAAATAAATCATACCTAATAAGCTTTTCTTAAAGGATTTGATAGCAGGCAATATTGTCAGCACGTTATTAATGTACAATCTTCTAGTGACAGTCATGATGACCTTATCAAACCACTTCAACAAACCGTAGCTTATCTTTATTTCAGATATTTTCTTATCTGATTATTTTGATAGGCAACAAATTACATAATTTATGTGAATTGATCCATAAGGCCCCTCTACTCCCCTGCTTCAAATCCCTTCTGAAAGCCCTTCTCTGCTGTGATGCTTAAATGACTTCAGCCACTTAATGATGGGTAGGTAGAGGGACAGGTGGGAGTAGTTGACTTACTTTCTCTAGTTAAAATAACTCTGTGTATGTGTGTGTCTGTGTATGTGTATGAAATGAAATGAAATGAAAATTATATATATTTGAGTGTTTCCCTCTCTCCCCGCCCTTCATATGTCACTTGTCTTCTTGGGGTATGTCTATACTGCAAGCTAGGGGTGTGTTTCCCAGCTCACATACAGTTATTCATGGTATGTCATAAATATAAAGGGAAGGGTAACCACCTTTCTGTATACAGAACTATAAAATCCCTCCTGACCAGAGGCAAAACCCTTTCACCTGGAAAGGGTTAAGAAGCTAAGATAAGCTCACTGGCACCTGACCCAAATGACCAATGAGAAGCCAAATACTTTCAAAGCTGGAGGTGGGGGACAAAGGGTCTGTCTGTGTGATGCTTTTGCCAGGAACAGAACAGGAATGGAGTATTAGAACTTGTTAGTAAGTAATCTAGCTAGGAATGCATTAGATATCCTTTTGTTTAAATGGCTGGTAAATAAGCTGTGCTGAATGGAATATATATTCCTGTTTTTATGTCTTTTTGTAACTTAAGGTTTTGCCTAGAGGGATTCTCTATGTTTTGAATCCTGATTTACAGAGGTGATTCTTTTACTTTTTCTTTAATTAAAATTCTTCTTTTAAGATCCTGATTGCTTTTTCATTGTTCTTAAGATCCAAGGGTTTGGGTCTGTGTTCATCTATGCAAATTGGTGAGGATTTTTATCAAGCCTTCCCCAGGAAATGGGGTGTAGGGCTTGGGGGGGGGGATATTTTGGGGGAAAACGTCTCCAAGTGGGCTCTTTCCCTGTTCTTTGTTTAACACGCTTGGTGGTGGCAACATAGGGTTCAAGGACAAGACAAAGTTTGTACCTTGAGGAAATTTTTAACCTAAGCTGGTAAGAATAAGTTTAGGAGGTCTTTCATGCAAGTCCCCACATCTGTACCCTGGAGTTCAGAGTGGGGAAGGAACCTTGACACAGTAGTTCACATCTTCCTGGCACTTCCAATTATAAGAGTCTGTATTTGGTTGCTTTGCACCCTCCAGCTTTGGTGTGGGGACTCAAAATGTGACAAGAGAGTGGCTTTTTGTGTCAGGTACGTGGTTTTGTAAAAATTTGCTCAAATTTGGCTAGGTTATCACAGTTAGCACAAAATGAGTAGAAACTTCTTAAATCTTCCCTTAAATTCCCTGAAGATTCCAAAATACTATTTTGTTAGTGTGTGTTGACTTCTGTTTCCCCAGGCAGGTAAAGTGAACCTATTACTTCCCCAGACTGGAGAAATTAATACGGGAAACACTTGAAGTGCCACACCTGGCTGCAAAAGGGTACTTGCAGATGGTCCGTGCTTTTACACCCCATTGTACTGGAGTAATCTAGTCTGGAAATGACAAAGACATTGCAATTATCCATCTAGTTATCAATCTCTTTGCTAAATGGAGATGGAGTAGAGGAGGCACTCTAGTCTACCCTTGTCACTTTGCCATCTAAAAACAGTAAGGGATCAAAGAGAACTTCTAGATTTACTTAATTTTTTTCAAAAGGTTAAACAAGACCCATCAGGCAAACCATTCTGTCAGTTTTTTCCCTGAGCCAACCAACACAGCTTTCATCTTGGACTGAGATGACTATCTCTGCCACTTGTGAACCCAGATGGGTAGATCCTTGGCTGGTGTAAATTGTCATAGTTCAAGTGATGCAATGAAGCTATGATAGTTTATACCTGCTGAAGTCTTCCTCGGAATCTTGCTGCTAGATTTAATCAGCAAAGAGGGGCACAGATCTAAATCACACATAGTTCCCCAGAGGCCTCTGGAACCTCCTCAGCAAAATTATCTGAAACTCAATAGGAAAAGATACTGCACTTGTCCTCATGGAAGCAACCATCTGGTCCAAATTAGATAGATTATTTACATGAAGCAGAGATAAAATGCACAACAAGAAAATCTTAAACTTATATTCACTCAGAACCAATCATAATCACTGGGATATCAACCAACTGGAACAGTTCTGATGTTCAGTGTGTGTGTGGTGGAGGGACAATAATTCTTTGTCTCATTTGACTAGCATTAGAGCATGATTTTCAGCACTGATTCTTCTCCCTCCTGTACCTTATTTCTTCTATTGCAGGCCAAGTTAAAGTTTTAGCACAAGGTGTCTGAAGTTAGGCAAGTGAAAAACTGAGGCAAACAAGAGTAATAATGCTTTTGAAAATTTTGTGTCCTGCTTTGTTTCCAGTTTCCTTCCATCTAAACATTCAATAAATATTTCAAATGTTGATGAAGATTTCAGTTTGTCAACTGGTGTTGACTCCCAACTGTCTCCTTGTGCAGCTATATTTTATTCTTTTTGCTTTCTGATATTTGGCAGCTCAATGCCAAGCACTGTTATACCATTCCATTTTAGCTGAAATGACTGCTAACACGAGTGAGCAAACACTTATCAATAAGAGTGCTAAAAAGTACGTTTTTATGCTTGATGTTTCTGTAACGGTTTCTGCATCTGGGCTGGTTGTCAGCAGTAGGGACTGAACTCTGGATTTAAAACAGAGGTCCCCAAACTGTGGGGCGTGACCTCACTATGGGGGCACAGAGGAACATTCAGGAGGGTGCGGCTGGGATCTGGGCCAGCCCTCACAGGGAGTGGGGAGGGAGTGCCACCCAGCTCCACTCCCAGCCCTGGCCCCGGCTCTGGCCCCAGCCTTGGCCCCCTTGCCCCTGTCCACATCCTCCCCCTCCTGGAGCCACAGCCCTGCTCCTAGCCCTGGGGGAGAGGAGGCACAGACAGGAGTAAGGCGGGGAGTGTAAGGTAAAAAGTTTGGGGATCACTGACTTAAAACTGCAAGCTTTTGCTGCCAGAGCTAAACAAGCCTTGTTAATCCAAAGCCACTGACAGACATACAAACTTCTATGGGGGCTGGCCACTAGAGTGGGACAGAGAGTGGCATCTGGTAAGCATGGATTACTGTACTATCCCTCCCTACTTTACTGTCTGGTAAAAATGGCAGATTTAACCCTGGGGAGCGGGGGAAGGAATCCTACTTCAGGGTGCATAGTGAATGACTGACTGAAACATAGTTACATTTTCAGTTTGTTTCTTCTTCAGTTCCTGCTATCTAACTTTATCAGAAGATTCCACTTGTAGAGCTAAATACAATGCAAAAAAAAAAACTCGTTCACATAGTTATTAATCTATAATGTTTTTTCTGGTTTTAATAGCTAGACATTTGCCTGAGTACCCATAGCATACTAATGAAATCACGATAGTTATGATATTTTGTTTTTTCTTCTCACTGAGTAACAGGAATTTGCTAACCCAAAGCAAGATGAAAATGCAAAGATGGAGGCACAAACATAAGGCTGGCATTTCACTATATAATATTGTCTTGTTTGTAGGCAAATGGTAACCACTCGTATTACATTGAATTATTTATGTCTCATCCGTCTCACATATTTGAACTCTCAGATCTCTTTCTATTAATTTTTGTGTGTATGCATTTTAAAGCATCCATTTAAAGTGAAAATACTTTTAACATGGATGGAATTAATTATGTGTTTCCATAAAGCAGATGATAGCAAAACAGGTGCTTCTCAAATAGCATTAGTCAATTAGGTGAAGCTTACATAATACATACTTCTAAAGAGTTAGATAGGAACCCCCAAGAAGTTTGGTGGGAATTTCATTAAACATTGAAAACTCAGTGTTATCTGACCTTAATTTGTTTATCTTTCATTTCTTGTAGGCTGTTTCCAGCTATGTAATGTTTTTCGAACACATGACATGGAAATTGACCAGTGCTTGCTGGAGTCCCTCCCTTTAGGCCAGCGTCAGCGGTTGGTGAAGCGTATGCGCTGTGATCAAATAAAGGCATATTATGAAAGAGAAAAAGCTTTTCAGAAACAGGAAGGACATGTGAAAAAATTGAAACATGGAAGGAATCACCGTATTCATTTCAACCTCGCTGATATGATACAGGATGCAATCATACATCATGATGACAAAGAAGGTACCACAGGCATTTAGCAGTAGTCTCATGGTTTATTCCTTTGTGTGGCTAAACGTTTCAGAGTAGCAACTACTTTGTGTCTTGCGGCATTATTTTAGACTTATTTTCAAATAACAGTAGCTATTTATAGCTAGAATACTATGTACTTTGCAATTAATATGCAATAGAGTAAATGTGTATTTAATATAAAACATTATGGCATATAATTTATGTCTTTGATGAAAGCAAATAGTGTTTTGGAGGCCTTAGGATGTCACAGTAGGATAAAGGTGTTTACAGAATCATAGATTTTAAAGCCAGAAGGGACCATTTTGATCATGTAGTCTGACTTCCTGCATACTGCAGCCATAGAATTGCACCCAGTTGTTTAGTGATGCTTCGAAATTTTTGTCCCTGTTTTTAAACAAAGCTCTTAAATAAATAAGTTTACTTCAAAGATGTGGCTCTGGTTGGGAGCAATTAAATAGTTATTAGGAATTGGTGATTCTTAAGAGGATGGACTTTAGCCACAGTGCTCAATGAACCCTGACCCCAAAGTGATGGTGGTGATTGTTGTGATGTAACAGCGTTTATGTACAGTTACTTGGCTTTATGAAACACTGAGATTAAAACATTGGCTCTGTCTGCTTCTGGATCCTCTGAGCTGGTCATGTGAGGTAACCTCCTGACAGCATAATTGATCAGATCCTGAGCTGTGTTTGAGTGCTCCGCACAGCTGGAGTGTGTACGTGCTTGTGTGTAGGTGCAAACGTGTAAGTCAAAAACATGGAGACCTGGGAGAAGGGTCAGAATCTGGGGGGAGCATGGGCATAACAGGGAAAAGGGAGAGACAAGAGCAGGAAACAAATTAGTAACATAGATGTTTGTAAACTAATGCAAGTATGGGGAATAAGCAGGAAAAACTAGAAATCCTAGTGAGTGATTACAACTATGACATAGTTGGCATCACAGAGGTTGGGTGGGATAGTTCACATGACCAGAATATTGGTATAGAAGAGTACAGCTTGCTCAGGAAGGATAGGCAGGGGAACAAAGGGAGGAAGTGTCGCCATGTATAACAAAGATGTACTGTATACTTTTGGACGAAGGTTGAGATGGAAATAGGAAGCAGATTTGTTGAAAGTCTCTGGGTAAGGATAAAAGGGGTAAAAACAAGGATGATGTCATGGTAGAGGTCTACTACAGATCGCCTACCAAGGAAGAAGTTGATGAGGTTTTTTTTTTTTTTTAAACAACTAACAAAATCATCCCAAGCACAGGATGGTGGTGATGGGGGACTTCAACTACCCAGACATCTGTTGGGAAAATAATACAGCAGGGCACAGGTTATCCAACAAGTTCTTGGAATGCATTGGAGACAAAGGTGGATAGAAAGCTGGCTACATCGTCAGGCTCAACGGGTAGTGATCAATGGCTCCATGTCTAGTTGGCAGCCAGTATCAAGTGGAGTGCCCCAAGAGGTGGTCCTGGAGCCGGTTTTGTTCAATATCTTCATTAATGATCTGGAGGATGGTGTGGATTGCACCCTCAGCAAGTTTGCAGCAGACACTAAACTGGGAGGAGAGGTAGATATGCTGGAGGGTAGGGATAAGATACAGAGGGCCCTAGACAAATCAGAGGATTGGGCCAAAAGAAATCTGAGGAGGTTCAACAAGGAAAAGTGCAGAGTCCTGCACTTAGGATGGAAGAATCCCATGCACCACTACAGACTAGGGACTGAATGGCTAGGCAGCAGTTCTACAGAAAAGGACCTAGGGGTTACAGTGGATAAGAAGCTGGATATGAGTCAACAGTGTGCCCTTGTTGCCAAGAAGGCCAATGGCATTTTGGGATGTATAAGTAGGGGCATTGCCAGCAGATCGAGGGACATAATCGTTCCCCTCTATTCGACATTGATGAGGCCTCGTCTGGAGTACTGTGTCCAGTTTTGGGCTCCACACTACAAGAAGGACGTGGAAAAATTGGAAAATGTCTAGCGGAGGGCAACAAAAATGATTAGGGGACTGGAACACGACTTATGAGAAGAGGCTGAGGGAACTGGGATTGTTTAGTCTGTGGAAGAGAAGAATAAGGGGGGATTTGATAGCTGCTTTCAACTACCTGAAAGGGGGTTCCAAAGAGGATGGATCCAGACTGTTCTCAGGGGTAACGGATGACAGAATGAGGAGTAATGGTCTCAAGTTGCAGTGGGGGAGGTTTAGGTTGGATATTAGGAAAAGCTTTTTCACTAGGAGGGTGGTGAAACACTGGAATGCGTTACCTAGGGAGGTGGTGGAATCTCCTTCCTTAGAAGTTTTTAAGGTCAGGCTTGACAAAGCCCTGGCTAGGATGATTTAGCTGGGGATTGGTCCTGCTTTGAGCAGGGGGTTGGACTAGATGACCTCCAGAGGTCCCTTCAACCCTGATATTCTATGATGTTATGACAAATAGGGAGGAACAGGTTGAGAATTTGAAAGTAGAAGGCAGCTTGGGTGAAAGACAACATGAAATGTTGGAGTTCATGATTCTAAGGAATGGTAGGAAGAAAAACAGCACAATAAAGAAAACTGATTTCAAGAAGGCAGACTTTATAAACTCAAGGAGTTGGTAGGTAAGTTCCAATGGGAAGCAAGTCTTAGGTGGAAAACTGTTCGAGAGAGTTGGAAGTGTTTCAAAGAGACATTATTAAGGGCACAAGAGCAAACTATCCCACTGCGTCGGAAAGATAGAAAGTATGCCAAGACACCACTCTGGTTTAACCAGGAGATCTTCAATGATCTGAAACTCTAAAAAGAATCCTACAAAAAGTGGAAACTAAATCAAATTAAAAAGGATGAATATAAACAAGCAACACAAGCATATAGGGACATAATTATAAAGGCAAAGGCACAAAACAAGATTAAACTAGCCAGAGACATAAAGGGTCACAAGAAAATATTCTTCAAATACATTAGAAGTAAGAGGAAGACCAAGGCTCACTTTTTTGTTTCAGTTTTCACCAAGTTTTACTAGAGATTGGACATCTAACATAGTGAATGCCAGTGAAAATGAGGTAGGATCTGAGGCTAAAATAAGGACAGAACAAGTTAAAAATTACTTAGACAAGTTAGATGTCTTCAAGTCATCAGGGCCTGATGAAATACATCTTAGAATACTCAAGAAGTTGAGAAGGTACCTGAGCCATTAGCAATTATCTTTGTAAACTCATAGAAGATGGGAGAGATTCCAGAGGAATTCAAGAGGGCAAATATAGTGCCAATATATAAAATGGGAAATAAGGATAATCTGAGGAATTACAGACCACTCACCTTAACTTCAGTACCCGGAAAGATAATGGAGCAAATAATCAAGCAATCAGTTTGCAAACAACGTGAAGATAGTAAGGCTATAAGTAACAGTAAGCATGGATTTGTCAAGAACAAATAGCTAATTGCTTTCTTTGACAAGTCTTGTGGTTAGGGGGGAAGCAGTAGATGTGGAATATCTTGACTTTAGTAAGGCTTTTGATATTGTCTCAAGTGACCTTCTCATAAAAAAAATTAGGGAAATACAGATAATGTGAGTGCATAACTGGTTGGAAAACTGTTCCCATGGAGTAGTTGTCAGTGGTTCACTGTCAAACTGGAAAGACATATCAAGTGGGGTTCCTCAGGGATCAGTTCTGGGTCAGGGTCTGTTCAATATCTTCATCAATGATTTAGATAATGGTATAGAGAGTACACTTATAAAGTTTGCAGATGATACCAAGCTTGGAGAGGTTGCAAGTGCTTTGGAGGGTAGGATTAAAATTCAAAATGATCTGAACAAACTGAAGGAATGGCCTGAAGTGAATAGGATGAAATTCAAAAAGGACAAATGCAAAGTACTACACTTAAGAAGGAGCTATCAATTGCACACATACAGAATGGTAAATGACTGCCTAGGAAGGAGTACTGCAGAAAGGAATCTGGGGGTCATAGAGGATCACAAGCTAAATATGAGTCAACAGTGTGACACGGTTGCAGAAAAAGCAAACATCATTCTGGGATGTATTAGAAGGAGTGTTGTAAGCAAGATAGAAGAAGTAAATCTTACGCTGTACTCTGAGCTGATAAGGCCTCAATTGGAGTATTGTGTCCAGTTCTGAGCACCACCTTTCAGGAAAGATGTAGATAAATTGGAGAAAGTTCAGAGAAGAGCAACAAAAATGATTAAAAGTCTAGAAAACATGACCTATGAGGAGATATTGAAAACATTTTATTTGTTTAGCCTGGAGAAGAGAAAACTGAGTGGGGATGTGATAACAGTTTTCAAGTACATAAAAGATGGTTACAAAGAGGAGGGAGAAAAATTGTTCTCGTTACCTCTGAGGATAGGACAACGAGCAATGGGCTTAAACTGCAGCAAGGGAGGTTAGGTTGGACATTAGGAAAACTTCCTCTTAGGGTGGTTAAGCGTTGGAACAAATTGGCTAGGGAGATTGTGGAATCTGCATCATTGGAGGTTTTTAACAACAGGTTAGACAAACACCTGTCAGGAATGGTCTAGCTATTATGTAGTCCTGCGTTGAATGCAGGGGACCGGACTAGATGACCTCTCTTCCAGTCCTGAACTTCTATGATTCTATATGCTCAAACATACACAGGGGGCTTTAAGCCACTTTTGTGCTGCCCAGTACTGGAGCTCTGCTGGCATTTGTCCAGTCCCTGGTGTAACTGATAGCATTCTGAGGGCTATTCTAAATTGTTCTTGAATCCAAATGCCAAAAGGGGAACATTTCTGGCAGATGAGGATGTCTGATGTTTGAGAACCTGAGCAGTCCCTTGAGCTGGTGGTTGTGAATGGGTGTAACAAAGGAGCTGCTGTTGTCTTTCATAGCTCCAATGCAATGTACATAGGGGGGACGCTCGATTTTGTGGGAAATCTAGCTTTGGGTAACTAGGCATAAAACTGCTCTAAGGCAGGATCTTGGCCAATGAAACATCACTATTTTTTGTATTAGTCAACTCCACCCTGCCGAGTTTGGCCTTACTTTACTACATTTCAGTGTGGTCTGTTGGACAGAATTGAATTCTCGCCTCCCATTCTCTTCTGAACCTTTTGCACAATCCTAGTGATTATGTATATTTGCTATTGTTTGAGAGCATCAGATTATGTATTTTGATTTATAAACAGAAACAGAAAGTTATGGATAGACACTTTGGTAAGTGCTCTTCACAGCATTTAGAAATGCAATTGTTATAATATACAATTCCCTCATTCAGTCCCCTAAACAGAGATGCCTATGATTTAAAAATTAACATCCTGACCACTCTGCATCTTCTCACAGCTCCCTTCTCACCAAAAGCCAGGCAGAATAGTAGATATGCTTTGCAGCATGCCCTAAAGGTCAGACACTTCAGGCTATTTAACACTTTTACTGAATGTATGAGCATACACAGTTCACTCAGTGAGTAAAACAAGTCCATACTGGCCCCTGAAAAAGCTGAATCCAGAGCAGAATAGAAAATCCAGCAGCCACTGAAAGTGAACAGCAGCAACATACTAAAAACCACAAGGCAGGGGGGAGCATGAGATAGGTTAAAAATAGGCACCAATATGGTATCCTGCCCCTTAAGAGGAGCTGTATAAATCTCTAGAAGCAAGGAGCCCTTGTAGCATGCAAACAGATCCATTAGACCTCAGAGGAAGGGCTAGGGCAGGGGTAGTCAAAAGTGGACCACGGTCCAAATCCGGACTGCCAGATGCTTTTGAATGGACCCCCAAATCAATTTATTTACTCATTATTGTTATTGGGGTTTTTTATTGTTTTCTCTGGCCTCTGGACCTTGACTATACCTTAACCAAGAAATATGGAATTTGACAAAAAATAATTGACTACCCTGGGGCTAGGGGTATCCTGACTCCTCATAATCTCAATACTTCACCCCCACATGAGGTGGCCAAGAGGTAAGAAAAGGGATGATGCTTCTCCCTGGCCAGCCCATTACCCAAGAGTGTGTATAGTCAGCAAATCCAGGCAAATACTTTGCTTCCTCCACCCACTTATACCTGAATCACTGTAAGGGGAGGGGGGGAGAGAAGAGGAAGAATGGAATGTCCTCACAAAAGTCCATGGAAACATGCATATTCATGATGCTCATTGTGCATTCTGGTAGTGATACAATTTTAGAATGTGTTACAGGAGACTTATCTGAGTTTATTGAAGTAGTGACATTGTAAACATCTCCCCTTCTCACCCAGAGAGGGCTGATTATTGATTGTGTTTATTTTATTATTGTGTTCAGGTAGTAAATCTTCTTTTATTGTCAGTAATCTGTCATTTTAATGTATGGTGACACTTGAATTTCATTTGTTCTTGAACTACTTTATATTGTGAAAAACCAAAGGCTATCTCTCCAACTTTAATACTCTTTTATTAACAATAATAAAAGGTGTACATGCACGTCTTAGTCCAAAATCTCTTTATTTTTATGGGTTGAAATATGACACAGCATTACCTTTGTAGTGTATATATAAAAGAGAATATCTGTCATACCGAAGAGCAAAAACATTGTGCTGTGTCTCATGTGAGCAGGTCTCAGAGTCCAGGATCCATCTTGAGCCTCAATGGCTGCACTGCTTTTAGCCCCGCAGCGTGAGCCCAAATCCATTGACCTGAGCTCCGAGGTGCGCTGCAGTGTTTTGTTTTGTTTTTGTTTTTGTTTTTTGCTGTGTAGATGTACCCTTAATGGCTCCAAAGAGTTCATTTGAGTGACTCTGGTTAATAGGCCATAATAGAACATCTCTGCCCTTATATGACTGTCTAGAGCCCTGACGTGTCACATTTAACACACAGAGCACCCATGCAGAGCTCATTGCAGTGTGTATGCTTTTAAATTAAGCAGGGTAATCATACATGCACACACATGCAGTATCCTAATATAACCATTAACCAGTTAATTACATGGTATGAAGGGATTTTCAGTGTTTATTTTTTTAATGCAGAATTGAATGTTATCAGAGCCCATGTTTTTCTGAAAATTTATATATTAAAGTCTCACTAAATGCACCAGATTCAGCTGAGGAGTTAGTAGAAACTTTCTTATGTTTTTTTGGGGTGCCCTGGAATCCATCAAACTATATATTTTTGTTAATTAACAAGAAAAACTCAAAAGCAAAACTGCTGAGTTTTGTATATTTTTTTCACCTGAGGCCAATAATTTAGGAGACACTATCCCTCTTCCCAAGGACACCTTTACCCTCAACAGGCCAAGTATTCTCTCTCCATTTTGCTTCTGTTTCAGGGAGCTGGCCCATGATTTGTAAATACCCACCACACACAAACACACTCACGCTCTTCACAGGGATAATCTGTTTCCCCATCTACCATCATTGGAATAGGAGGGGGACACCTATATAGATATTGCCCATTAATTCACTGAGTCCTGCTGCTTTAACAATGGCTGTTTCCTTAATTTTGAGACATGATGTTCCCCAGAATGCACTGAACTATTTGGGAATCACCTGAACAACTGTGACACCCAAAAGTCTCCACAAAAACTGTGGCAATGGCTGCTTGCTTCACTCTCTGGTTTCAAACAGTATCCGGAGTCATCAAAACTTCTGTGAACCCTTTTAAGCAAATGAGGGCTGGGTTTCATGTTGATAAGGAAATCCAGGACTAGCTTTTGTGTTTCATTACGAAAAGTTCACACACCTTTAATGTTTATAAATTGAGCAGATGTGGATAAAATTAATGAAATTCGTGGAAGAGCAACAAAAACAATTAGGGGGCTAGAGGGACAGATTTAATAGGATGAGAGCTAGATGTGATCTTCTTGTTTTTCAATACTTAGCCGAACAGTTGACCGTAGCAATCGTTTGCCATTAGGTCCATTCCTGTGCAGCTGCAATCTGAATGCAGTACTGGCTCTCTGCTGATTGGGCTTGAACAGGTCATTGGCCATAATCATATGGAGGAACAGTGCACACTAACGATTCCAATTGATTGTAGAAATCATCTTTGACTAAATCAGCTGATTCCTCTGTTGGCACATAGACTACTATAACAGCAATTGTTAATATGTGCAATAAGTAGTTGAGAAGACATAGGCATTCCAAGTTATCAAGGAGGACTTGGCCTCGCCTCACGGTAGTAATTCTACCCAGTATAAGTGGTTGGGACCTCTGGAATACAGAAATAAATAATCTTGCATCTCGTGGCACTCATGCTCTATCAGCCTTGCTTCCATTAGGCCGGCGATTGATATGCCAAGATGGTCCATTTTGTGTGAGGCAGCGAGCTGATGACCACACCTGTAAATAGTTACAACATTTCAGATTTCAATTTTGGTGGAGATCCTAGCTATGATTGAATACATTGTCATGATATACTGCAGACATGCTTGCTGACATCAGAGGACACATGTCCCCAGAGGGGCTTTGACATGAACCCATCACGTTTACTCCAGGGGAAGACAGCATCAGCAGGGCATCTGCAGCTGAGAGTAGGGCAGGGGCTTTAAGCCTGGTGCTTAGCGCTAAGTTATTCATGTTGATCACAAACAAGAGCGAATAATTGTCCCAAAGAATACTTTGTCCCACAGGGATAAGATGGAAGCGCAGTAATGCGATTCTTTTCCTGGTCTACCAGTACTGGTTTTACCCTGTGACTCAAGCCACTGAGATTTTCTTGGCAACTTCCTACACCTCGGGTAGCTAGGCACAGCTGCTGCCCTGTATCTTCGCCACTTGTGCTAGCCATCATTTTCAGGGTTCATGCAGGATCTGTCCACCTCACATAATGCCCAAGGTGCTATTTCAGACCAGCCTTCATTGCTGATAGCATAGCTCCAATGAGCAATTCCCTCATTCAGATGTTACACTTCTCCACACGATGAGGAGGTACAGGTCGGCCTCTGGGGGGAGATGTGATATTTACCAAGTGTTAATAATTTACATGTATTTGAACTCAGATTCCTGTAACACCAAGAATATGGACATAAACACCATCTCTTCTCAAAGGCATAGGTGGGTGGTAAGGGAAGTGTGTGTGTGTAACAGAAGGGAAATATATTTTGGGATGTGCATGCTGGGAATGTAGGGAGGTGCAAGAGGTAGGGGGAAATCTGGAGGACAGGAGGCTGGGGGAAACTGGGCTATATACTTCCAGTCTATTTTGTGCTGCTGTGTTGAAACAAAGCTAAAATAATAAACCCAGTTTAACTGGCCAATATGCTGTGAATGCTTTGCACTGCTTTAGAGTAGACTCAGAGCATACCAGTGAAGTGTGAGTCTTTTAGTTAATGTTCATGTATAAACTTTTAATTAAAAAAAAAAGAAAGTCCCAGATAAAAACTGCATTAAAATGGAACTGAGTTTTAGAGTACCTGTTAGTAATTTATTCTGTAGTGATGCCATATAAGGAAAGAAAATACAAAAAAAATCAAATGGGTCTTTAAGAATCAGTTTAATATAATTTTGGACCAAAAATGCTAAAAGATATTGATCAGAATCATGTGTTTCTTACATTGTGTCACTACAGGGCAGATATAAGTTTATCTGGATGCCCTAAATGTGCATTTTCATACCTTAACGTGCTTGGATTTCTTTAAGTTCACTTTAACTCTGAATTTCCTGGTTTTATAATGCTTTGAATTAACTGTATGCATGCAGTAGTGGCCACTGAAATGCCAGTGTTTGCCATTTGGGATACCACAGTTAGTTTCTTTTCTAATTAGAGGAGAAAAATGTGTGTCAGAAACCATTATTTGGTAACCATTGGCAAATGTTGATTTTAAGAGGAACCACTGTAAAAGCAAATGTGATTGATATATATGCATATACACATATAATGTAACATATATGGCCCGAATCCTTGAAAAGAAAAAGAATACATGCTACAGTTCACACATGGTGAGTAGTGAAGTTTATGGGATTTCTCATGGTGTGTAAAGTTATAGATGTGCATAAATCTTTGCAGAATTGAGATCATAAAAAGAAAAAAAATAGTTATACTTTAACTGAATAAATCTGAGGCTGCTGAAACAAATGCATTCTGCATTAGGAAATTATACTTATGTGTAAGGCTAAAACAGCGGACTGTCAACCACACAAGATGTTAGTAACTTAATCCTTTCTGCGTATGGAAAAATGAAGCATCCTATCAACCAGCTTGGGCCACCCATTGACAAAGAGGCTGTTTCAAATGCCCAGAAGGCAGAGGCACCTTTCAAGCCAGAGCAATCGTTCAATCTTGTAGGTCCAGCATGGTTGTTAAAGTTGTTTGGCACGGTGTATGATGAATTCAGCAACACAGGGCATCCTTTTGTTAGAACACTGAGAAACATAAAGCCTTTGGTTATTGGGTAACAGATGTTAAGTAATCAAAGTAACCCATTTCAAAGCAATCATAAAATCACAGGGAGATAAAATTTGAATACATTTGAATTTCTACAGGATTCCATATGTGCTTTTTGTCTTCTGTGCATGGTTTGTGCTCTATAAATACACTAAAAAGGTACAAGATGCACACTATACAATAAGGCACTTTCTTGTTTTGCAAAAAAAAGTATAATTAAAATGTAAAATATTATTTAATTGTAATATGGAAGATATATATTTATGAATTTGAATGTATATGAAAAACACACATTTTAGAAGGAAATAGCTAGGAGTATATAAGTCTGGTTTACAAAACTGGTTAATTATGATCATCTAGTCTGACCTACTGCACATTGCAGGTCACAGAACCTCACCCACTCACTCCTGTGATAGACCCATAACCTCTGGCTGAGTTACTGAAGTCCTCAAATCATGATTTAAAGACTCCAAGTTACAGAGAATCCACCATTTACACTACTTTAAACCTGAAAATGACCCATGCCGCAGAGGAAGGCAAAAAAAAAAAAAAAAAAAAAAAAAAAACAACAACCCGGGATCTCTGCCAATCCCGACCTGGGGAAAAAATCCTTCCAGATCCCAAATATGGCAATCAATTAGACCCCTAAGCATGTGAGCAAAACCCAGCAGCTGGACACCTGGGAAAGAATTCTCTGTAGCAACTCAGAGCCTTCCCGATCTAGTGTCCAATCACCTTGCCTGATAGTTGGAAGACCTGAAATTCAGCCTTTAAAGCTGGCTTATTCTTTTCAAGTAGGCCACACTTGTGTACATTAGGGATAATAGATTATATAGGATAAAATCCTTGTCTCATAAAAGTCAATGGGAGTTTTGCTCTTGATTTCAGTTGGGTCAGGATTTCACCCAGACTTTTTTAAAGACTACTGACTGATCCCCAAATGTGAAGATTATCTAATTTTCTGAAGTGTTTAGATGTTCCCTATCACTTTCATCAGCAATTAAGCTTGAAACTGAATTTGTATAAGGAAACTTATAACAAGAATTCAAATCATTTTAAGAATGTTTTCATTTAGTTTTCCTAAATGAAATTATTAGGATTGCAGCCTATATACTTTCAGATGCAGACTTTTTTCATAAGTGGACTATGATATAATATTTACTTCAATGGGACTACTCAATATCGATAAAGTTAATCATGTGAGTAAGTTTTTATAGGATCAGGGCCTGAATTTGTGTGTGTGTAGGGGTTTTGTGCTGGGAGAGCAGCTGAGCCTGATTAGGAGGTGGAGCTTTGTGCTGAGAGAGCAGCTGAGCCCTGCCTAGGGGGTGGGGCTTCTGACTAGGGGCCCTATAAAGGTAGCCAGCCAGTCAGGCAGCGGCACAGACAGCTGCAGCGGCACAGGAGCTAGCAAACAGAGCTCTAAACAGGGGAGTTTGAGTGGGAGTTTGGCTTGTGGTGCTTGTTTGGGCTTTGCTTTTGCTGGGGGGGTGTTCTTTTTGGTGTGGCTTGTGTTTCCCAGATTAACAGGATTTAGGTGGGAAGGAGATGACAGATACAGAGGAAGCTGTGGGAGTGACTCCTGCAGTGAAAGACACATTGAGGATGACTGGATGTGGAAGCTGTGGTATGTACATGATCCTGGAGTGGGGACCTGGTAAGAGTTTTTTCTGCATGAAATGCCGTCTGATAGAGCTGATGGAGGAAAAGATCCGAGGTTTGGAGATGCAGGTGGAAAGTCTCGTTGAGTTTAGGAAGGGGTTTGAGCAGATGATGGAGCAAAGATATGAGGTATCTGAAGGGAAAAGCTCAGACTCTCGGATGGAAGCAGGGCTGGGGAATTTTGAGGAGAGACTGGATGAGGAAAGTGGTCAGTGGAAACATGTGACTCAAAGAACCAGGCAGAGAAAAAGACGGGCTAGTGAAGGAGAAATAGAGCTTAGGAACAGGTTTGCAGAGTTGGAAAATGAAGAAGGGGCTCAGCAGGTAGTCGCTGAAGGTGGAAGGGTAAGGAAGAAGAGAAGAGAGGCTAGCCCTATAGAAAAAGGGGAAGAGTCAAGGGAGACTACACCAATTATGAGCCCCAGGAGGATACAGGATGGGTTGAAGAAGATTATAAGGGAAAATAGGAATGGAAAGAACTTGCAGCCAGAGGGAACAGGGGAGAGACTGGAGAATAGCACTGTCACCAGGAAAAGGCAGGTCTATGTGATCGGGGACTCTTTATTGAGAAGAATAGACAGGCCTGTAACTAGAGCTGATCCTGAGAATAGAAGGGTGTGCTGTCTTCCGGGTGCTAAGATAAGGGATGTAGACCTGAGGTTGAAAAGGATCCTCAAGGGAGCGGGAAAGAATCCCCTAATTATCCTTCATGTGGGAACAAATGATACAGCCAGATTCTCGCTGGAAAGTATCAAGGGAGACTATGCTAGGCTGGGGAAGACGCTTAAGGAAATTGAGGCTCAGGTGATCTTTAGCGGGATCCTTCCTGTTCCTAGAGAAGGGCAACAAAGGTGTGACAAGATTATGACTGTCAACAGATGGCTTAGGCAGTGGTGCTATAAGGAGGGCTTTGGGATGTATGGCCACTGGGAGGCATTCACGGACAGAGGTCAGTTCTCTCGGGATGGACTTCATCTGAGTAGGGAAGGAAATAGACTTCTAGGATCGAGGCTGGCACAACTGATAAAGAGAGCTTTAAACTAGGAATTGGGGGGAGATGGATGGGAGATGTCCGGAAAATCTCCACGCCAGATTTTAGCATTGAGAGGGAAGAAGATGAAGTAAGAAAGGATACAGCCATGGGTAGGAGAATGTATATAAGGAGCGAGGGCGGTGTGGATACTAGTCTAATAGGTTATAATGGCTGTAGAATGACTGTGCCTAATAGGGTACAAAATGTGAGCGAGGCCAAACAGCAAAAATTAAGATGTTTATACACCAATGCGAGGAGTCTAGGTAACAAAATGGAGGAACTAGAGCTACTGGTGCAGGAAGTGAAACCAGATATTATAGGGATAACAGAAACATGGTGGAATAGTAGTCATGACTGGACTACAGGTATTGAAGGGTATGTGCTGTTTAGGAAAGACAGAAACAAAGGTAAAGGGGGTGGAGTAGCATTGTATATCAACAATGAGTTAGAATGTAAAGAAATAAGAAGCGATGCAATGGATAAGACAGAGTCTGTCTGGGCAAAAATTACATTGGGGAAGAAAACTAGTAAAGCCTCTCCTATGATAGTGCTTGGGGTGTGCTATAGACCTCCGGGATCTAATTTGGTTATGGATAGAGCCCTTTTTGATGTCTTTAATAAAGTAAATACTAATGGAAACTGCGTGATCATGGGAGACTTTAACTTCCCAGATATAGACTGGAGGACCAGTGCGAGTAATAATAATAGGGCTCAGATTTTCCTAGATGGGAGAGCTGATGGATTCCTTCAACAAGTAGTTGCTGAACCGACTAGAGGGGATGCCATTTTAGATTTAATTTTGGTGAGTAGTGAGGACCTCATAGAAGAAATGGTTGTAGGGGACAATCTTGGCTCAAGTGATCATGAGCTAATTCAGTTCAAACTAAATGGAAGGATTAACAAAAATAAATCTGCAACTAGGGTTTTTGATTTCAAAAGGGCTGACTTTCAAAAATTAAGGCAATTAGTTAGGGAAGTGGATTGGACTGAAGAACTTATGGATCTAAAGGCAGTTGAGGCCTGGGATTACTTTAAATCAAAACTGCAGAAGCTATCGGAAGCCTGTATCCCAAGAAAGGGGAAAAAATTCATAGGAAGGAGTTGTAGACCAAGCTGGATGAGCAAGCATCTTAGAGAGGTGATTATGAAGAAGCAGAAAGCATACAGGGAGTGGAAGATGGGAGGGATCAGCAAGGAAACCTACCTAATTGAGGTCAGAAGATGTAGGGATAAAGTCAGAGAGGCTAAAAGTCGAGTAGAGTTGGACCTTGCAAAGGGAATTAAAACCAATAGTAAAAGGTTCTATAGCCATATAAATAAGAAGAAAACTAAGAAGGAAGAAGTGGGGCCGCTTAACACTGAGGATGGAGCGGAGGTTAAAGATAATCTAGGCATGGCCCAATATCTAAACAAATACTTTGCCTCAGTCTTTAATAAGGCTAAAGAGGATCTTGGGGATAATGGTAGCATGACAAATGGAAAGGAGGATATAGAGGTAGATATTACCATATCAGAGGTAGAAGCGAAACTGAAACAGCTTAATGGGACTAAATCGGGGGGCCCAGATAATCTTCATCCAAGAATATTAAAGGAATTGGCACCTGAAATTGCAAGCCCATTAGCAAGAATTTTTAATGAATCTGTAAACTCAGGAGTAGTACCGAATGATTGGAGAATTGCTAATATAGTTCCTATTTTTAAGAAAGGAAAAAAAAGTGATCCAGGTAACTACAGGCCAGTTAGTTTGACATCTGTAGTATGCAAGGTCCTGGAAAAAATTTTGAAGGAGAAATTAGTTAAGGACATTGAAGTCAATGGTAAATGGGACAAAATACAACATGGTTTTACAAAAGGTAGATCGTGCCAAACCAACCTAATCTCCTTTTTTGAAAAAGTAACAGATTTTTTAGATAAAGGAAATGCAGTGGATCTAATTTACCTAGATTTCAGTAAGGCATTTGATACCGTGCCACATGGGGAATTATTAGTTAAATTGGAGAAGATGGGGATCAATATGAACATCAGAAGGTGGATAAGGAATTAGTTAAAGGGGAGACTGCAACGGGTCCTACTGAAAGGCGAACTGTCAGGTTGGAGGGAGGTTACCAGTGGAGTTCCTCAGGGATCGGTTTTGGGACCAATCTTATTTAATCTTTTTGTTACTGACCTTGGCACAAAAAGTGGGAGTGTGCTAATAAAGTTTGCAGATGATACAAAGCTGGGAGGTATTGCCAATTCGGAGAAGGATCGGGATATTATACAGGAGGATCTGGATGACCTTGTAAACTGGAGTAATAGTAATAGGATGAAATTTAATAGTGAGAAGTGTAAGGTTATGCATTTAGGGATTAATAACAAGAATTTTAGTTATAAGCTGGGGACGCATCAATTAGAAGTAACGGAAGAGGAGAAGGACCTTGGAGTATTGGTTGATCATAGGATGACTATGAGCTGCCAATGTGATATGGCTGTGAAAAAAGCTAATGCGGTTTTGGGATGCATCAGGAGAGGCATTTCCAGTAGGGATAAGGAGGTTTTAGTACCGTTATACAAGGCACTGGTGAGACCTCACCTAGAATACTGTGTGCAGTTCTGGTCTCCCATGTTTAAAAAGGATGAATTCAAACTGGAGCAGGTACAGAGAAGGGCTACTAGGATGATCCGAGGAATGGAAAACTTGTCTTATGAAAGGAGACTTAAGGAGCTTGGCTTGTTTAGCGTAACTAAAAGAAGGTTGAGGGGAGATATGATTGCTCTCTATAAATATATCAGAGGGATAAATATAGGAGAGGGAGAGGAATTATTTAAGCTCAGCACCAATGTGGACACAAGAACAAATGGGTATAAACTGGCCACCAGGAAGTTTAGACTTGAAATCAGACGAAGGTTTTTAACCATTAGAGGAGTGAAGTTTTGGAATAACCTTCCAAGGGAAGCAGTGGGGGCAAAAGATCTATCTGGTTTTAAGATTCTACTCGATAAGTTTATGGAGGAGATGGTATGATGGGATAATGGGATTTTGGTAAGTAACTGATCTTTAAATATTCAGGGTAAATAGGCCAAATCCCCTGAGATGGGATATTAGATGGATGGGATCTGAGTTACTATAGAAAATTCTTTCCTGGGTATCTGGCTGGTGAATCTTGCCCATATGCTCAGGGTTTAGCTGATTGCCATATTTGGGGTCGGGAAGGAATTTTCCTCCAGGGCAGATTGGAGAGGCCCTGGAGGTTTTTCACCTTCCTCTGTAGCATGGGGCATGGTTGACTGGAGGGAGGCTTCTCTGCTCCTTGAAGTTTTGAACCATGATTTGAGGACTTCAATAGCTCAGACATGGGTGAGGTTTTTCATAGGAGTGGTGGGTGACATTCTGTGGCCTGCGCTGTGCAGGAGGTCGGACTAGATGATCAGAGTGGTCCCTTCTGACCTTAGTATCTATGAATCTATGAATCAGGAGTTTGTGATGTAAAGGGTACATGTAATTTGGAGTTTGGAGGTGCAATTCCCAGTGCATGTAGACAGAAATGTACTAGCTCAGTTTGAGTGAATGTGCTAAAATTAGCAGCGTAGACACTGTGGCACTGGTAGAAGATCGGGCTACCTGCCCGAGTGCAAACCAATCCAACTCCCTGGTCCGAGGTTGGGCAGCTTAGTTGAGATGCTGCCAGTGCCACAATGCCCACAACACTATGTTTTATTGTGCTATGCTATCTCAAGTTGAGCTAGCACGAGTCTGCCCACCCATATTGGGAATCTCACTTCCCAAGTGTAGTTAGACATACCCATACTTTTTTTAAAATCGTTTTAAAATTTCCCTTTAAAAGTTTATTAGTTCTACTTACAAAAATACAGGTACCATCCATTAAGATCATTATTGGCCTCTCAAGGGATCCAGTTTTGCTAGAGGTATAGAGTGACCTGAACTGATATGAAGCCTAATGCTGAAGTACTGCTTCATAGGCCTTGGTCTCCAACTTCCTTGGCTTCAGCCAATGAGTCCCTTCCATCATTTCATTCTGTTTTTTTCACTGTCATTTTTTGTTTGTTTTGTGTGTGCTTTGTTACCATAATTATAAACAATGTTCTACCTTAGCTTGGTGTGGCAAGGAGAAAGTAAGGGGTCACTTGTGATCACACAAACATGATACTGTGGAGTTAGAACAAACCAAACAAAAATCAATACCTCATATTTGGCAATTTGCCTCTTAACTTTAATGGGAATCTCCAATTCTGCCTTCCTTTCACCATGCAATGTGGTGTGAGGCTATAAACCAGCTGTACTCACAAGTCCACTTATAGATTTCATAGATTCCAAGCCATGAAGGGACCTTTGTGATCATCTAATCTGACTATCTGTGTAACACAAGCCAAAGAACTTCCCCAAAATAATTCTTAGATCATAGCTTTAAGAAAAAAACTTCCAATCTTGATTTAAAGATTGCCAGAGATGGACAATCCCCCATGACCCTTGGTAAATTGTTCCAATGGTTAATTACTCTCACTGTTAAATGTACACCCTATTTTCAGTCTGAATTTGTCTCCCTTCAACTTGCATATTATTGGTTTGTATACTTTTCTCTGTTGGACTGAAGAGCCAATTATTGATTATTTGTTCCCCATACAGATACTTACAATGTATAATCAAATCACCCCTTAACCTTCTCCTGGTTAAACTGAATAAATTAAGTCTTATTTTCTAAGCCTTGAATCAGTCTCATGAATTTTCTCTAAACCCTCTCCAATTTATCAAGATACTTCTTGAATTCTGTATACCAGAACTGGACACAGTATTCCAGCAGTGGTCACACCAGTGCCAAATACAGAGATAAAATAACCTATCTAGTCCTACTTGAAATTCTCCTGTTCTTGCATCCAAAGATTGCATTAACTCTTCTGACCAAAAGCATTGCACTGGGAGCTCACATTCAGCTGGTTATTCAGCTGACCCCCAATTTTTTTCAGACTCACTGCTTCCCAGGTTTGAGCCCCACATCTTGTAAATATACTTATATTCTTTTTTCTTACATTTACGTTCAGCCATTTTAAAATGCATATTGTTCGCTTTCGTCTAATTTATAAAGTTGATAGAAGATGGCATCCATTATTGCTGGCATCCCCTGAATCCTGAGAAAAATGAGAATTATTTTTTAAAAAAGACCCTGAAAGCAGAGTGACCACATCTGTACTTTTGTAATATAAGAGTATGCAAAGGAGGAAACCAGATTTTCATGCACCTTGCCATTGGATTCTCCTGCAATATTTTTCCCTTTAGGACTTCACACTCGTTTCCAATAAAGTGTTTTAATGTAATGGGAATACTTGTCTGTATTAGTCCTTTAATAGCTCTCCCCTTAAGGTTTCTCCACATCAGTGGTGGATTGCTCCATCAGAATTTTGTTTAAATAAC
This sequence comes from Dermochelys coriacea, assembly GCF_009764565.3. Lineage (NCBI taxonomy): Eukaryota > Metazoa > Chordata > Testudines > Dermochelyidae > Dermochelys > Dermochelys coriacea. Next base: position 106,986,764 of record NC_050068.2, read on the forward strand.
TCTGGAAAACAATAGAAATTACAGGGTTTTTTATATAGACTTTTAAACTCTATAGAACGATTTTAAAAAAAACTTTTAAAAAGTTTCAATTTTTCAATTAGATTTTATAGGGCAGGCATGCATTGTGATTTGGGTGAATGACAGTTAAATGGAATGGGAAGAACTGGAGTCTCTGATCCTGGAATGGTCTGTGTGTGGACTCAGGGGTCCACCAGCATGGACTTCATGACAAAATATGGGTCAGAATTTGCTTAGAGGCCACTGGGGGTGTGAGATCTTTCCTTGGAAGCTATGAAGTTAAAACCAAATGAACACAATTTGGTATCAATAGAATGCAATAAATTATTTTTAAAAAGAATATTAGCCCTTTCCTCTTGGGCTTTTGCTGTTGTTATGTTTCTTCCCTAAGCCTTAATTGCAGTACGTCCTCCAGGGATGGCCAGGAAGCTCTGGTGTGTCAGAGGAAAAGACCTAGGACTATGTGTTCAGTGTTTTGAGGGGTTTCTTTAGCTCCTTCTTTAGCTCATTTTGTCTACGTTTTGTTCCCCAATAACAATTCCAAATGCAAAAAATGCAAGGCAGAACTAACATGCCAATATTTTAGTCATCTTCCTCTTTTCTGTCACTTCAGCTGAAAGAATAGTTTTTTAACACACTGAGATGTGTCCTTAACTTTCTGTAAAAACTTTTCTGTACCTGTTAAAGACCTTTGTACATCAAGTTGACAATGTACAACATCTATAGCTATGAGCCTGAGCTGAATAATGTACGTAGGTTATATGGCATAATAAATAGAAACTGGTTTTTTTATTATTGCTATTTGCAGGTTGCAGGTTATTACAGTGGAGGAACAGATGCTGGTAAAAATTCAGTTAATGAATCTAAAAAAATGAATAATTTAGCTTGATTGTTAACATGACTTGCATGTGGGCTATGAGCTGGAGAGGTCAGTAGTGAGGACGACATTGACAATTATTCTAAATATACCCATTTAAACATATAAGCCTCATGTACATAATTCAATGAAGATTTCAGCCAGACAGCCTGAGGCTGCGTATCACTTTTTTACATTGTTTCCTTTTGCTGACTATAATATTACAATATACGATATGTGACCTAGAAATAGTAGATACTGTGATTTTACATGAGCAACAATGAAATGGCTGCAGGAGGTAATTTCTTATGCTGTGCACTGTTTGGGGTTTTGATTAAATTCAGACTCAAAAGGCAAACACGTCAGCTTAATGACTTAATGCTGCAGCTAAGGTCTGTGCTTCACATTTCACAAACACAGCTACTGCTGGTATCTAGTGATAGGTTTTCAGATCTCAACATTTGCCCATAGAAAGTAGGGGAAGTATGACTTTTCATTTCCCTAAAATCAGAAGCATCTGTTGGAGACTCTGTGCCTGAATTCATGAGTAAGGTGACACAAAGGAGGGGTACATCTGGTGCCTTCAGCAAACTGCAGTGTATTTTAGCACAATAAGCCAGATTCATCCCTAGTTTAAATCCATTGACTTCAGTATGTTTACACATGGGATGGAATTGTACAATTTGTCTAAAGAAACATAGATGTATATGAATAGAATTGTAGAGAGTCAGGGCCAAATTCAAAGCAAGTAGAAGCACATGTAGTTCCAATGAAGCTTCCACTAAGCTGCCTGTCTGTGTGGTTCTAACTATATACTGTATCTACTTTGAAAAGGTAAATACACCTTAGATTTAAAAACTTACCACTTATTTTTAAATTCTGTTAATAACCCTGCTAAACCAGTAAGAGTGGACATAGGGCCTATTAGCTTGCAGAGCTTCTGACAAATGCCCCTTTGAAAGGATTGGAGGAAGCAGGGGCCACAGCCTCCAAACCCTGCAAATCCCAGGGATCTGGATGGAGAGGAAGCATCTACCATATGGATGTTGACCCTTTATGGTGTCACGTTGGTGTCTTTTCCCAAATGGTAGCATAACTGCATGAAATGTGCTGCTAATAGCTTTTCGCATCTAATCAGGAAATACAATGCATCGACATGGAAGTAAAATTATCCTCTAAACAACATTAAGTTCCATGCAGATATCTTCTTGTGTGCCTATTAGTTCCTAAGAGAGACATGCCTTGAAGAGCAGCTGTTCCCAGAATCACTCTTCAGCCTTTGGAGTGCCTCCACCTCTGAGCCATGGAACAGTGGCACAAGTTGTCTACAGTTGCATGGGAATGGGCAAGAGGTGGAAGAATCCTTTCAGGGAGATGCTTCCCATTTCATGACCACCTTATTTTTCTCTCTTCCACCTCTGTATGAGGGGGGAAGTGTGGAATCCACCATTACTTTTTACCAGTAGGGAGGAACTGATTGAAACAGAGAGAAATAGGGAAGGTTGGGACCAGCGAGCATGAACAGCTTGAATTGTTTAACACTCACCTGAAAAAAGGACTACATTCTAGGAAATACAGTAGTACAATTATATTACATTTTAGGAGAACAAATAATGGGAATAAAGAAATCTAGTGAGTGAAGTGCATAGGCAAAAAGAGTCTATAATTAAGGAAGAAAGACTGCAAGGAATGATCACTATGAAGTATGGACCAATTCTATACCCTTACGCATGTTGAATAGCACCTAACTCCATGATACTCCCATTAACCTCAGTGGAATGGCTAATGGAACAGTGAGCAAGAGTCTGAAATTCTAGCCAGTTAATGAGGGATTTCTTGTACCCTTAGGTGTTAAATAAAAAATCCTATATTCATAATAGTAAATGGCAGGAAACAAGCAAACAAAAATACTGTGAGCGCTTACTGGGAAGAACTGTGGGTAGTTCTTACAAAGCTTAGGGGGTCTTTCAAATAATATCCTGGAGCAAATAATATTAAAAATAAAGTATACTTGTTAATTTCTGATAAAGGGAATGAAGTGAAAGATGACTTAAAATGGCTGAGGTACTTAATGTTTTAGTTCTGTCTTTAGTGAGAAAAACAAAGAAAAGAAGTTTTAACATGACTAGCAGGTTAAAACAAAAATTAGTTGAGAATACCGTAATAAAATATTTAGATAACATAATACAAAGCAAATGATCCAAGTGATATGCATTCCCAAATATGAAAGTGATTACTTGAGCCATGTCTGCACAAGGAGTCCTTTACTGGTATAGGTATACTGGTGTACTATACCAGAAAAAACACTTCTAATGTGGCTGCAGCTTACACTGGCAAAGCTGTGCTTCTATTGATATAGCTTATTTTACCACCCCTGAATGAAACAAGCTATACCAAAAAAAAGTGAAGTTTTGCTACTCTAACTGCATCTACACTAAGCGCTTCTGCTGGCACAGCTATGTCAGTCAGGGATCACACTTCTTCACATCCCTGACTGACATAGTTACAGAAGTCTGTAGTATGGACACAGCCTTAACCCCTGTATTGGACCAACTATTAACTACTTAGAGACCCCAAGTATGTTAAAATGGGGGGACAGGACACATGGGATGCATTTAAAACTGACTTTTTTAATCACTGAAATATAAAACTATAAGCAAGTTAAAAATTTTCCTATATTCAAAACCAGTGCTTGTGCTGGGAGGCTAACTGACCCCAGAAACAAACACATTTTAAAAAAAGCTACAACTGTACAGGTGTCGGGGTCTAACTGGCCCCATGTTTAGACAATGAAAACAAATACCAATAGCAATATAAAAGGCACAAACACAACAAGATGGCAGTAAATGGTCTATTGCTTTGAACAAATGGAGCAAATAGATGACATATATTCTGAATATACAGATTTTTTACACTCAGCACTTCTTTTCTTCCTCAACAATGAGTCTTTGCCCCAGCAACAGCATTTGTTAAATGTGGGCTTGCCAGAAAATGTATAGGACAGTTGTGGCTTCCCCAGAAACTCTTCCTAGCACGTGTAGACTTCTCAGAAAATCATTTTGGCACTGTTATCTTCAAAGAAATTCAATTTGCTGGACAAATGTGATGAGACTCAAGGCAATTGTTAACTGGGGTCTCTCTTTTGGTAATTTTTTTTAAAAAAAGAAAAACCACGGAAAGTATGATGATAAAAACAATGCTGAAAGATTCATATAATATATCATAACTGCTGCCTCAAAATAAAAGCAATCCAAGGAGTTAGCTGAAGAAATCTTGGAGCCACGGGCAATAATATTTACAAACTTACAGATGATAGGAGAGATCCCGGAAGATGGGAGAAGGGCTAACGTTGTGCCCATCTTTTAAAAAGGGGGGAAAGGAGGAACTGGGGAACTCCTCAGCCTGACTTTGGTATCTGGGAAGCCACTAGAGCAATTTATAAAACATTCAATTTGTAAATACCAGGAGGATGAAGGGGTAATCACTAGCAGCCAGAATGGATTTACCAGGAACAAATCATGCCAAACCAGCTTCATTTCCTTCTTTGACAGGGTAACTGATTGGTGGGTAGGGGGAACGTAGTGGACATGATATACCTGGTCTTCAGCAAGGCTTTTGACAGAGTCCCATATGACATTCTGATAAGTAAACTGGAGAAATGTGGGCTCGGCAGAACTACCATTAAGTGGATACATAATTGGGTAAACGATCACAAACAAAGAGTAACTATTAACGGAATGATGTTGAATAGGAGAGAGATCTCAAGTGGGGTTCCAAAGAGATTTGTTCTGGGTCCAGTTTTGTTCAACATCTTTATTAATGACCTGGATGTAGATATCAAAAGCATACTGATCAAATTGCCAATACCTGCCAATACTTTTGAGTTGCCAATATTTTGGAGGATAGAGCTAAAATTCAGAGGTATCTGATAAATTGGAGAACTGAGCTATAGACAACAAAATTAAGTTCAACAAAGACCAATGTAAGGTGGAACGCTTAGGGAAGAAAAACCAAAGGCACAAATACAGAATGGGGGATAACTAGCTTGGCAGCAGCACTGCTGAGAAGGATCTAGGAGTTGTGGTGGATCACAGCTTCAACACGAGCCAGCAATGCAATGCTGTTGCAAAAATAAATAAATTAAATTGTAGGTTGCATTAACAGAGGCATAGCATGTAAGTCATGGGAGGTGATAGTACTGCTCTATTCAGCACTGGTTAGGCCTCAGTTGCAGTACTGTGTCCAATATTGGTAACCAATGTATAGAAAGGATGTGGAGAAACTGGAAAGCATCCAGAGGCAAGTGACAAAGATGATCAAAGGGATGGAATACAAGCGATATGCGCAAAGGTTGAAGGAACTTGGTATGTTTAGTTTGGAAAAGAGGAGATAAAGGAGGGATGTGATAGTGGTCTTCAACTACATGAAAGGCTGCTCACAAAACCAACACTAGCAGATTGTCTTCATCATAGTTTGAGAATACTTAAAGAAAGAAGAGGCAGTGGTATGCCTATCATGTTTTATTTAAATTTTTGTATGTTTGGTGTCCAAGAGACCCCCAAAGACCTTGGAAATGTAGTACTTTCATTTTCCCCATTGACTGACATTGAGGGGTGTAACTGACCCCATTCCCTTTTAGTGACTTTTTTTCCTACACCATAACCACAGCAGGTAGGATGATAAAACCAATGTGGAGAGATTGATCTCATACTGGTTTGTGAACAATCTATGAAGAGGCACAGGGTTGGCATGAAACTTTGTAATTTACATTTTTGCACACATTGGAATAAAACAGACCCAAAAGATAAAAACTTAAGATAAATCTTACAGTTGCTTTTGAGAAATCATGGAGAACTGGGAAGAAATGGAAAGATACCATATATGTCAGGGATCGGCAACCTTTGGCACGCAGCCCACCAAGGTAAGCCCCCTGGCGGGCCAGGCTGGTTTGTTTTCCTGCTGTGTCCACAGGGTTGGCCTCTCATCCCTTGGCCAGCACATCCCTTGGCCTGCACCACTTCCCGCAGCCTCCATTGGCTTGGAGTGGCAAACTGTGGCCAGTGGAAGCTGCGATCGGCCAAACCTGCAGGCACAGCAGGTAAATAAACCAGCCCGGCGCACCAGGGGCTTACCCTGGCAGGCTGCGTGCCAACACTTGCCGATCCCTGATATATATGATTGCAATCTTTGAAAACCAAATGAAGAATGAGCCTGACAGTTATTCGTAAATCCAACTTCAATCTCTTGTAAAATAATTCTACAAATATTTAGAGAAAAATGGCATAACTGCTAGAGGATAAGGAATCTTGATAAGACTAACTTGATTACCTGTGTATTGTGCGTGCACATGGATTTAAGGTACAATTCTGCTCCATTTGAAATCATTGGAAGTTTTGATGTTGACTCCAAAAGGTGTATGGTTGGAATCCAAAGATGTAGATTGTGATAGATGTAATATATTTGGATTTTATTCAAGTATTTGATAGTTGTATGAAATCCAATGCTGAAAATTGGCCAAATTGGATCTAAGCACTCTTGCAGGGACTGAGTTGTCTGAAAGTGTATAAATGAAGGATAGCAATGAACGGCATTATATTGAATCTCAGAAAGGTGCCTATTCAACTTATTGGTGGTGGGGATTAACATTAGGCCTAGGTTTAGTAAACATCTTTATTATCCACATCATTACTGGAAATAAATTGAAACACTGGATGATGTTTGGACAACAAAAATAAAGTTGATCAGTGAATTGTATGGAATGGCTTGTGAGTGCAAAATTAAGAGCTATAATAAGAATTCTAAGTGACAAGGGAAAGTGTTTATAAGAGTAAAGGTGACTTGATAAGTTCTTTCCTACTCCCATTGAATTGTTAAATCAAAAGATTCTACTGACATCAGTGGAAGCAGGCTGGAGCCCAATAAATCTACAAAATATTTGAAGTGTGTAAATATCAAGAGCATGAAGGAATTATTCAGAGTCAAACAAGTAAGTATAATAAGACATAAATAAGTGCAATTTAAGGGAACAAATTAAGAAACTCTTGGACAATGAGATCTTATTATGTTGCTTGCACTATTTGGAAACCAATTTGTGTAAACTTGACACCAGGTATGCTTTATATGATATGGGAGCAAAAAAAAAAAGACTCCACTCACGTTGGTGTAAATCAGAAGTAATTCTATGAAAGTCACAGGAGTTATATTGGTGGAGAACCTGCATAAATCATAGGAGAATCAGACAGCATATAATCCTTTCAGCTGAAAACTTGAGTAGAGTGAACAATTGTTTTAGCTGAGTTTGTTAACTTGGAAAGTCATGAAAAATCTTCAATGGGTGGCAAAGGAGACGTCTGTAGATTGGAATTTAAGCTAGAACAGGGTGGGGAAATGCTACTACAAACAATGGGTTGTTCTGATGTCTTATTGTTGTCTAAGATAGAAATGTTTTATTGCCCATCATTTAATGAACATGAAAAAGAGAGCTTATTAAATGTAAAGTAAATTGAACAAATATGGTAAAATTCTGTGAATTTAAAGCTTTGCATTAAATTTGCATTAAATTCTATTTGAATTTATAATAGTATATATATGATTGTGACAGAAATGCTTGTCTAGCCATTATAGAGTTGGAGATGGTAATACATGCTAGCAGAAAAAGGAAGACTCATTAATTCAATCAATGCACAAAGACTAACTACTGGTAGGTGTATGGGATGAGATATCTAATATAACAGTTTCCTGCACTCTCTCCTCATAATTGATTTGGCCTGAGTTCTGTCAATGAAGCAGCTAATCCAAAAAGAGAGATACAAATAAGTGACCACACCCTTTGCAAGAGAACTGTGTGTGTACATACATGTGCAGTAACTTTGCCTGAGATAAATGTGATGTATATCTCTTTCTCTCTACCTCAATCAGGATGCAGTCGAGGTAATTTTAAATCTAGGTTCAATGTATGCAGACACAGTCTCTAAGTATTTTTTGAAAACCAGCTATAATACAGAATACAGTAAACTCCCAGAAAGGGATTAATATGAAATATGGAAAATATATAGAGTAACCATTTAGAATATATGTCTGGTGAAAGTTTCACATGCAAATTGTTTGAGTCCATTTAGTTAGTAAATCAATATGCATCAGCTTGTTTTTAAATCCTGTTTCTCACAGACTTATCCAGAGTCCACATTTGAAATTGCCAGCTTCTTTTGCCGTATGCATACCTCTTCTACGTTCAGAGAAGTGGGGGAGAGGGACAACTTTGGCTACCATAACGGAACTCAACTTTGTCAAGTAAAGCAAAACCCAACCTTTGAAGTGAGCTATAGCTCACGAAAGCTTATGCTCAAATACATTTGTTAGTCTCTAAGATGCCACAAGTACTCCTTTTCTTTTTGCGAATACGGACTAACACGGCTGCTACTCTAAACCCCAACCTTGTTATCTCTTTGTAAGGAGATCCCTTAATTTATCTCCCCCCACCCCCTCCCCGTTCTCCAGGCGTTATGGAGTACACTGCACTAATCACAGGGGTACTTCCTGGTCTGTGATGAATAGAGTGTTGGTATTCATCACATTTACTTGCTTAAATACTCAGGGGAAAGACTGTCATTTGCTGCCTGGGAAATAGAGGAGAGGGAATTGCATCGAAGGAAGGGCTCTACCTATAGGGGTTATAAATAAAGTTGAAGCCCAAGTCAGTGAAATTATTCTTTTTTAAATAATTTATTTTATTGTTATAAAAGAAAAAGTGAAATACCATACAGCCGTTATTTCTCCTGATTCAGTTTACATCACAATTTTAAATTCAGGAAAACCAATGTCTCAGTTACACTGAGGCCATCAACATCTGACTCCTGGCTGCATGGGATTTACAAGCTATAAGCATAGGAAAAATGGGGCAGCAGTTTTGTTTTATTTCCAAGACAGTATCCTAGCAGAGATCAATGTTACTTCTACCTCCCAGGCAAAAATTTCTCAAAGTCAATAAACATGGAAAACTGATTTTTTTCCCCCTTTCGCATCCACCATTCTCCAGGAAGTTCATAATTTGTATAACTCTTGTTTCATGTGGGTTCTTTTAATTGTTCATTTTCTTTAATTTATAAATGCATTTGATTAAAGGAAGGGGTTTTTTGTTTGCATAATTCAAAAATTTAAAAAAGGTTGCTTGGTTTGAGAAAGTTTGACAGACATTGCCATAGATCACTGTGGAAATCACATCTCAGTCCCAGGATTGCTGTAACAAGAGATTAAGAAGTCTCAAAAAGGGTGTACTGTGTGTTAATGCTTGCTGTGAATAAATAATAGAAATCAAAAGGTGGAGGTTTGAAAGAAACCATCAGCAATAAGCAATATCACTAGTGGCAATCTGCTGCTAGAGAATGTATGTTAGATTAATAAAACAAATGGGTGAGATGATTTGGATGATTACATCTACTGATAACACTGCCTGAATCTTAAAATTTCTCTAAAACCAATCACAATACGTGTGCCAAAGTAAAAAAAAAAATCAATTCATTGTAGTTTTAGGGCCATGTTCATTAAAGATTTATGACAATTCTGGCTTGATTTCCTTGGCTTTTCAGGGCCTAAGAATAACATATGAAATCAGTATTCATCTGCACCAGAACACATTCTAGGCTCATCTTCATATAATTGGTACAATGTGAAAATTGATTGGTACTGGGGCATAGAAATGATGCCGAGGTGGCATGAATGCAAAAAGAATACTGATTCTGTCTAAGGGTAGGACAGTCACAGGGAGTGAGATTAAGATACCCTCTTAGGAGCCAAGGCCCTACGGCTGTAAATGCTGCTTGCTTGGCTGTTGGAGATGAGAAAGTGCTGGTTTTGGCTGTTTAATGTCACCGCTGATGGTCTCCAGAAGGAGCTGTGTTTCTATACAGAATGTGCAACTAGTTTCTTTCAGTCTGAATTACTTTCTGTAAACTAAGAAGAACAGCAAGAAGAGTTAAAAGCAAAATCTCCATTAGAAAGCCCAGTGTGTGTATTTCCTCTGTACTGTCTCCAGCAACTTTGGCAATAAAAACGGCTGCTGTCTTTCCCGCACAGGAATTGTTCACAGAAAGCTCTATAGCTATTGTACATTCAGCACACCATATGGATCTTACAATGTATACATAATTAGTTAGAATTAGTTAGTTACAATGTATACATAATTACTTCTGATCTCTTGGGCACCAGAGATGCTATCTTCTTACAGATTTGGATGAGAAAAAGGGAATATTCCAATGCCACATTAATACTTTATCCTTGACACATTTGTATGCAGAGTCTCTATTTTTATCATTGAGAAGAAAAAATTATGTCAGAAGATTGGAGGGTCAGAAGACTGCCTATCAGCTGTTTAAAATTTGAAAAGAGTCTTATGGAAAATGAGACCACAGAATCCATGTATTCCCAAGTGCTCCTTCTTCCTAGGTGTCTCTTTTGACTGTTTCAGGTGTCCCTAAGGCCAATTTTGAGGATGGTACATGTATTAACAACATTATTTAACAGAAATCACAATGAAACTCATATAGGCATGTAGGAAAATGAATCACTATAGAAGGAAAGATCAGATTGCTTTTGATCTTGAAGATATTTGGAAGGTTTTGAGGGGAAATCTTGTTTTACAAAAATCCTCCTTATAAAAATTATAACATACTCAGGAAAATAAAACTGTTCTTCAATATTTTTAAAAGATATATTATTTAAGTTAGCAAACAAAATATCCCCCTAGATAAGGAGTGAAATTCTCCTCTGTGCTGTGGGCTGAAAGAGTGCATAAAATCTGGGCTAACCCTGTGTACTCGGGTGAATTTCATCCATAATGAGTACATGTGGATTGTGGTTATTACAGAAAATGAAAGGGACATTGTTTATATCCAGAAAAATTACATTTTCCAGTGAGAACTAAGATTAGCATCAGCTGAGGCAAGAAACATACAATAATATTATCAGTAAAGTTCAATGGACTCAAACACTGAGGTCTAGATGCATAAGGGTTAGATTGTGTAGATGAAATGAATGTTGCCTGAAATTGTAAAGCTTGTTGTCATCATTTACTTCTGTGTGTTTCTCCATAGCAAAAACCAAACAAACAGCTCCCCCCCCACCCCGCCCAAAAAGTCTGCTCTTTGAGCCAGGTACTCAATGAGGAAATGGGAGATTCACAAGGCTGAATACCTCTGGAAAGCTCCTTTCTAATCAAGTAAAAGTGAGGGAGATTCATTTTATTACCTTGATCAGCATTGTCAGATGCCTCTCGGAAAGGTGATGAACATGTTGAATGGTCTTGGGAAACCCCAACATCAAATTACTTTATTTAAATGTTTTTCAGAACTTATGTACTCTTTCTCCTGCGTCTGTTATAATGAGGTTTTAAATTGTTTGGTATTTTCAGGCACTACTATAAGACAAATAATAAACAGAGAATCAAATTATCTGTTGGGGGAAACTCCCTTGAAGTCAATTGAACTGTGCTCACTTACATGCACCAAACAATTAGACAAAATGTGAGGAGGTCTCGTGGATTATTTCTGATTGGAGAAGTAATTGATGGTGGAATCAGGAATTTCTTTCATGCAATCCTGTTGATTTATAATGAATGTACAAAGTCCTGTTTCCCTGAACACAGTAGGACAACAGAAGAACTCTCTTTTCTCACAGTTCTGAACCCCTTTATAGTCATTACTGAGCTCAAAAGCTCTCTCTACAAAAAACACAACCCCTGACTGACAAAAGTTTCACTGACAAAAGCGTTGGTGTGGACAGCACTATGTTGGTGGGAGTGCATCACTACTCATTGGGGGTGGTTTAATTATACCAGCAGGAGAGCTCTCTTCCACCAGCATAGAGCGGCTATACAGGAGACCTTACAGCAGCCTGGCTGTATCATAGAATATCAGGGTTGGAAGGGACCTCAGGAGGTCATCTAGTCCAACCCCCTGCTCAAAGCAGGACCAATCCCCAACTAAATCATCCCAGCCAGGGCTTTGTCAAGCCTGACCTTAAAAACTTCTAAGGAAGGAGATTCCACCACCTCCCTAGGTAATGCATTCCAGTGTTTCACCACCCTCCTAGTGAAAAAGTTTTTCCTAATATCCAACCTAAACATCCCCCACTGCTACTTGAGACCATTACTCCTCGTTCTGTCATCCTCTACCCCTGAGAACAGTCTGGATCCATCCTCTTTGGAACCCCCTTTCAGGTAATTGAAAGCAGCTGTTAAATCCCCCCTCATTCTTCTCTTCCACAGACTAAACAATCCCAGTTCTCTCAGCCTCTCCTCATAAGTCATGTGTTCCAGTCCCCTAATCATTTTTGTTGCCTTCCGCTGGACATTTTCCAATTCTTCCACATCTTTCTTGTAGTGTGGGGCCCAAAACTGGACACAGTACTCCAGATGAGGCCTCACCAATGTTGAATAGAGGGGAATGATCATGCCCCTCGATCTGCTGGCAATGCCCCTACTTATACATCCCAAAATGCCATTGACCTTGGCAACAAGGGCACACTGTTGACTCATGTGCAGCTTCTCATCCACTGTAACCGCTAGGTCCTTTTCTGCAGAACTGCTGCCTAGCCATTTGTTCCCTAGTCTGTAGTGGTGCATGGGATTCTTCCGTCCTAAGTGCAGGACTCTGCACTTTTCCTTGTTGAACCTCATCGGATTTCTCTTGGCCCAATCCTCTAATTTGTCTAGGGCCCTCTCTATCCTATCCCTACCCTCCAGCGTATCTACCTCTCCTTCCAGTTTAGTGTCATCTGCAAACTTTCTGAGGGTGCAATCCACACCATCCTCCAGATCATTAATGAAGATATTGAACAAAACTGGCCCGAGGACCGACCGTTGGGGCACTCCACTTGATACCGGCTGCCAACTAGACATGGAGCCATTGATCACTACCCATTGAGCCCGACAATCTAGCCAACTTTCTATCCACCTTATAGTCCATTCATCCAGCTCATACTTCTTTAACTTGTTGGCAAGAATACTGTAGGAGACTGTGTCAAAAGCTTTGCTAAAGTCAAGGAACAACACGTCCATTGTTTTCCCCTCATCCACAGAGCCAGTTATCTCATCATAGAAGGCGACTAGATTAGTCAGGCATTAGACTTGCCCTTGGTGAATCCATGCTGATTATTCCTGATCACTTTCCTCTTCTCTAAGTGCTTCAGAATTGATTCCTTGAGGACCTGTTCCATGATTTTTCCAGGGACTGAGGTGAGACTGACTGGCCTGTAGTTCCCAGGATCCTCCTTCTTCCCTTTTTTAAAGATGGGCACTACATTAGCCTTTTTCCACTCATCCGAGACCTCCCCCGATCGCCATGAGTTTTCAGAGATAATGGCCAATGGCTCTGCAATCACATCCGCCAACTCCTTTAGCACTCTCGGATGCAGTGCATCCGGCCCCGTGGACTTGTGCTCGTCCAGCTTTTCTAAATAGTCCCGAACCACTTCTTTCTCCAGAGAGGGCTGGTCACCTCCTCCCATGCTGTGCTGCCCAGTGCAGCAGTCTGGGAGCTGACCTTGTTCGTGAAGGCAAAACAAGCATTGTGTACATTAGCTTTTTCCACATCCTCTATCACTAGGTTGCCTCCCTCATTCAGTAAGGGGCCCACACTTTCCTTGACTTTCTTCTCATTGCCGCTGTAAGGTCCATAAGTAGACATAGCCTGACACGCAGATCTCTACTAATACAATACCCAACAAAACCCCTTTGCCCACATGACTCTGTTGCAGGTGCCTTTGTTTTGAGTAAAAAGAAAAGCTCACTAGCTCACGAAAGCTTATGCTCAAATAAATTTGTTAGTCTCTAAGGTGCCACAAGTATTCCTTTTCTTTTTGTGAATACGGACTAACACAGCTACTACTCTGAAACCTTTGATTTGAGTGGTGGTCATATTGTTTCAACTACCTGGTACCATCAAGGACTTTAATGACTCCTTACAACTACCTTAAATGAAGGGCGGCATTTATGTCCACCATCTTTAGTGAGGTTTCACCCAGTTAAAACAATGATCTTCAGTCCTATCACATATGTTTAAAGAATTCTACACAGGATCGTCTGACAAAAATTGGTGGCTCATATTACAACTGGGAACACCACCTATAGTTAAGGTTGCCTAACACTTTACATTATAAGACCCTGTTTTCACTTTCTTTTAACTGTGCCCAACTTTAAATCTTTCAGGTTGAAATTTTCCATGACATGTCTGTTTACAACTGATTTTTTTTTAAGTTTCAACTACAGTTCTTCAGCCATTTCCAAGAATGAGATTAGGAGAAAATACATTATTTCACCCACGGTGAATAAAAACTTACAACCTTATAATCTTGTAATTGAAAAGCTCCAGCACCTCCATGCTTTAAGGAAGAGGGAGGTCAGGGGGTCACCTTGATGTCAGGGAGGGGCCTTTTGCTGTTCCCATGAAAATCCACCAAAATTCATCTGTTATAAACTAAATGAAAAATCTCAGTTCACACAAGCTTAGTAGAGACTTGTTAATTTGGTGGCTAAATTCTCCAAAGATACCATCTTCACTGAGCACGACCCAGGGGCTGAGCAGGACTTTCTTATAAAGGATAAGGCATCAGAACTGAGATAGGGAAGACTGTCTCTTCTGTGCTTTCAGTGCTCCGCTTGCTGGGATCCTGCCAGTGTGAAGGAGAAGGAGGAAACAGCCCGACTGGAATGCAAAGAGTGAGGAGTGTGTGTGTGTGTGTGTGGGGGGGGGGAAATAGGCACAGAAAGGGAGGGGGCACAGAGCCAGTCTAGGAGGAGTGGATAGAAACAGAAGGGGAGTGGAGCCAGAGCTAGGAGATGTGGGGGCAGGAAGCAGAGTGGGAAGGTATGGATAGAAGCAGAGGTGGAAGTGAGCAGAAGTCATGGGAAAAGGCTATGGATAGGAGATGATAATAGTGATTATGTGTTCGTATGTGTAATGTATTTTAATAATATAGTGCACCATATCTAAATTACATCTATGGAAAACTGGATAGACTTGTTGGGACAAATAAGAAATGATCTCAGCATTTACATAAAATCTAATCAAATCTTGATTCTCTTTCAAATATGATTGGTTGACTATATATATGTATCTTCAAGTAACTTTTAACTTCCTGCTTTAGGGCCTGTTCATCTCATCCTTAGGTAATATTCCCAGTAGCTTCAATAGGATTTCCATCATGAGGATTGGTTAGGTTGGCATAGTGCACCCATACAGTATTTGAGAGTCAGAAATCTGTGCGCCACTTATTCTTTCATAACTAGGGCCCTACCAAATTCGTGGCCATGAACAATGCATCACGTACTGTGAAATCATGGCCCACAATCAGTAGCCGCCTCTCTCTGGCCACCCAGCTCAGAAGGTAGCAGCGCAGAAGTAAGGGTGGCATGATAAGATATTGCCGTCCTTACTTCTGCACTGCTGCTGGCAGGATGCTGCCTTCAGAACTGGGCGCTCGGCAAACAGCCACTGCTTCTCTGACCACCTAGCTCTGAAGGCAGTGCAGAAATAAGGGTGCCAATACTGCGATCGCCTTAAAATAACCTTGTGACCCCCCTGCAACTCTCTTTTGGGTCTCCCCCATGAAACGCTGATCTCCCCCGTGAAATCTATATAGTATAGGGTAAAAGCACACAAAAGATCAGTTTTCATGGTGAGAGACCAGAGCAGAATATCCCCAGAGAATGTCGAGTAGGGATCTAACTGAATTACATTGGGATGTTTATTCTTCTTTACTGTGAGGTAAATACCATTTCCTTTACAAAAAAAAGTAGAGGCTTGTCAGTTGCTTTTGTGTGTTGTGGATTGTGACAGTTGATCCTATTTTAGGACAAAGAATATTGACCCAAACTACATGAGAGTTCACATCCACTGCCCTCGCTGTCTTTGTGATGTGAGATCTCTGTAGTACCGCTGACTCTACAGAGCAATAATGAAGAAAAAGAAAGCAAGCTAGATGGATAAAAACTTGAAGTGATTATTTTCTTTAATCTCATTTTTGTACGTGAATCATTCATATATTTTTGAACGTGATCTGCTTAATGTGTATTTTTTACTGGGTTTATGTCTGCAACAGATATATACGTTGTTAGTGGAGTAATCTCTGTAGTTGTTTTCTGCTGAAAAAGCAATGATGGCCATTGTCATTATCTCTGCAGAGATTTCAACTCACTGTGTGGTCACAAGAATCACAGATGTTTCAAAGTGTTTCTGTATTTTGACTCACTGGCAGGAGGGAGAATCCTGTTTTTGAAGTATTTTTTCTTCTTCAACAAAAAAAAATCTTTAGTTCTTCATCAAAAAACCCCTTCAAAAACAGACTCCAACAAGAAACTGCAGAACTGGAATTAATTTGCAAACTGGACATCATCAAATTAGGCCTGAATAAATACTGGGAGTGGATGGGTCACTACAAAAACTAATTACCCCCTGCTGATACTCACACCTTCTTGTCAACTGTTTGAAATGGGCCATCTTGATTACATTGGCCCCATTAGCACTACAAAAGTGATTTCCACCCCTTCTTGTCAACTGTTGAGAATAGCCCACTTCCACCTTAATTGAATTGGCTCATTAGCACTGACCCCCCACTTGGTAAGGTAACTCCCATCTTTTCATACCCTGTGTATTTATACCTCCCTACTGTATTTTCTACTCCATGCATCTGATGAAGTGGGTTTTAGCCCATGAAAGCTTATGCCCAAATAAATGTGTTAGTCTCTAAGGTGCCACAAGGATTCCTCGTTGTTTTTACACACAATGAGTTACAGTTGTAGATTTTAAAAGGTAATAAAAGTTTGTATAATAAGCAGCTTTGCGTATTCTTTGAGGCTGACCCATGCCAACAGCATGAAGATCTCTTGCTTATGTTTCAGAATCTTTGCCCCTCAGAGTCCAGACAGCATAAGGAGACCAAGCTTCTCCTTGTCAAGGATTTTTATCCCTCCTCAAGCCAGAATCCAAGTTGATGGGATAAGTTCATGCACAGGCCTCCCTTTCCAGGGTGGAGTTAGGAGTGCAATCAACAAGGTCTCTGTCCTTTGGTGCTACACAATGCCTCATTTGTCTTCAATGGACCATCCTGAGTACTGGATGAGCACTTTACCTTAATTTCTGCTTCTTTTTCCTGTTGGGTGAATTACACAGTAACACAGGTTTACAATTAAAACACTCAGTATAACTTTATACCACATATACAGATATTATAAGTAAGATTAATACATGCAGCATCCTACAAGCATTCCATAAAGTCTAAACACACTCTTATAACACTAAAATCTATTTTAAGTATACTAACGCACAGGTAAGCCAGACCAGTTTCCAGCTATGCATTTGCAGTGTTCGGCTCTGGGGCCTTGGCATGACCTGGCACCTGGTCTGCCAGAGTCACAATGTGATTTCCAAAAAGTGCTCAGCACTGTCCTAGATCTACTGTCTTTGAAGTCAGAGCTGAAATTCCCCTTGATATCAGTGAGAGCAGAGTTAGGCCAACACTGAGCACTTTGGGGAAAATCCACTTTTAAGGACTATTATACATCACTTTCCTCATTTGCAAATGAGGATTATACCTATATTGGAAGGCTGTAGCCATCTTAGTTCATTTTTGTAAAGTTCCTTGGATAGAAATTGCAACATAAAGACAACTATTAGGTGCCTTAGATACTGAAGAGGTGAAGTAAGAAACTATGCAGAGCATAGAAGCGGGGCAGGTGCCAGGAAGTTTTGGTGGTCTAGCTATTACAAGGCTTCTGAACAAGCTATACAAAGTGTGTGTGTGTGTGTGTGTGTGTGTGTGTGTGTTGAGGAGTCTAGGACTATGGCAGCTATAATGTAAGGGGAACAGTATATCCCCATCCCCCTTTGAGGGTATTCTGTAATGTTCATTAGTACTGATAGGGACAAAAAGTCCAACTTTTGAGCTTTAGCCCATAAGGGGATGTGTTGTGTGGGGGCGGGTGAGTGATTTTTAATCACTGGGTTCCTATAAATGAGAGGAGGAAGAAATAATTTGTGGGGGGTTTTCATAGATTCATAGATACTAAGGTCAGAAGGGACCATTATGATCATCTAGTCCGACCTCCTGCACAACGCAGGCCACAGAATCTCACCCACACACTCCTGCGAAAAACCTCATCTATGTCTGAGCTATTGAAGTCCTCAAATCATTGTTTAAAGACTTCAAGGAGCAGAGAATCCTCCAGCAAGTGACCCGTGCCCCATGCTACAGAGGAAGGAGAAAAAACTCCAGAGCCTCTTCCAATCTGCCCTGGAGGAAAATTCCTTCCCGACCCCAAATATGGCAATCAGCTAAACCCTGAGCATATGGGCAAGATTCACCAGCCAGATACCCAGGAAAGAATTTTCTGTAGTAACTCAGATCCCACCCCATCTAACATCCCATCACAGGTCATGGGGCCTATTTACCATGAATATTTAAAGATCAATTAATTACCAAAATCATGTTATCCTGTCACACCATCTCCTCCATAAATTTATCGAGTTTAATCTTAAAGCCAGATAGGTCTTTTGCCCCCACTGCTTCCCTTGGAAGGCAATTCCAAAACTTCACTCCTCTGATGGTTGAAAACCTTCATCTAATTTCAAGTCTAAACTTCCTGGTGGCCAGTTTATACCCATTTGTTCTTGTGTCCACATTGGTGCTGAGCTTAAATAATTCCTCTCCCTCTCCTATATTTATCCCTCTGATATATTTATAGAGAGCAATCATATCTCCCCTCAACCTTCTTTTAGTTACGCTAAACAAGCCAAGCTCCTTAAGTCTCCTTTCATAAGACAAGTTTTCCATTCCTCGGATCATCCTAGTAGCCCTTCTCTGTACCTGTTCCAGTTTGAATTAATCCTTCTTAAAATGGGAGACTAGAACTGCACACAGTATTCCAGGTGAGGTCTCACCAGTGCCTTGTACAACGGTACTAAAACCTCCTTATCTCTACTGGAAATACCTCACCTGATGCATCCCAAGACTGCATTAGCTTTTTTCACGGCCAGATCACATTGGCAGCTCATAGTCATCCTATGATCAACCAATACTCCAAGGTCCTTCTCCTCCTCCGTTACTTCTAATTGATGCGTCCCCAGCTTATAACTAAAATTCTTGTTATTAATCCCTAAATACATAACCTTACACTTCTCACTATTAAATTTCATCCTATTATTATTACTCCAGTTTACAAGATCATCCAAATTTTCCTATATGATTTCCCGGTCCTTCTCTAAATTGGCAATACCTCCCAGCTTTGTATCATCCGCAAACTTTATTAGCACACTCCCACTTTTTGTGCCAAGGTCAGTAATAAAAAGATTAAATAAGATTGGTTACAAAACTGATCCCTGAGGAACTCCACTGGTAACCTTCCTCCAACCTGATTATTCACCTTTCAGTAGGACCTGCTGTAGTCTCCCTGTTAACCAATTCCTGATGCACCTTTCAGTTTTCATATTGATCCCCATCTTTTCCAATTTAACTAATAATTTCCTTCATTCTTCCACTTTTGCCAAATTTATGGCAAGTATAAATATGCTTCCCTTATATTCTCCATTTCGCTTGGCAATTGTAACACAGTCCATGTAATTCACATTACTCAGTGTTCTGCTTCCCAGTTCAGTGGCAGTGCCAAGAACAACAGTAGAGTCTAAGAGTATTTAGCTTACAAAATTGTGTTTGCCAGAAAGCAAAGCCCTTTTGCAATTAACTAAATTAAATAAAGCAAAAACAAATTAAAAAGCAAATGAGGAGGTATGATGGTTTTATTCTACAGGTTTGAATTTATAGGAGGGTTTAGATTGTCTGTTGATTTTCAAAGCCTGAAATGAAATATGGAGTAGAATTTGTTGTTGTAACTGTCATTTTTTGATTCTTCCAAAATAGATGTATCATTATAGGTGGAGCATGTAGCTGCTCCTATATTTAAAGTTGCCTATCCCTTCCCATTATAAATCCCTGTTTTGATTATAATGTTATTAAACTTTAACTGTTTTAGCTGAAATTTTCTGTTTGGTGTCTGACTCTGATAGATTTTTTTTTTCTGGAAAATTTGATCAAGAATAGCTCAGAAAACATTTCAGAAAACAAAGCTCGTGAAAATTGCCAGTGTTTAAAAAAAATCTACTGAACAAACAAAAAAACACATCTGACCATTTTTGAAAACCTCTAGTGCTTCTGTGGTTTGTAGCAGGAACTTCAAATTACATAGCAGGAGAGCCAAGGCCTAAGTGTTCCATGCAATACCACCAAGATCTGGCTACGTTAGAAACCTCTTGTCAAGGCTGATTCTCCACTCTGGCACTTTGAGTGCAGAAGGTGGGGCCTGCAAGGATTCTAAAAATTAATACTGGCCATTCCAGGCTAGTATTAAACTCCCAAGGTCACAGTTTCTCTTTGACCTTGGATGGGTAGATGCTGCCATCACCCAAATGCAAAAAAAAAAAAAAAAAAAACAAAAAACAAAAAACAAACAAAAAACAAACCTTTTAGGAACCCAGGAAGGAGCACTTGGGAATTCCTTCCCTCAAGCCCTTTCACCCGCCACCTGCCTCCGGGAACAGCTGAGGAAGAAAAGAAAGAAAATTAGCTGTTGCCCCAGCTAATTAAAAAACATATGCACAAACCAATTAAGATACCAAAAATCCAATCCTGTTCTTAAAAAAGGTAAATTTTATTAAAAACAAAAAGAAAGAAAATACATTTGGAACTTAGGTTTTTGCTAGATTTTAAAAACCCACTTACAAAAATTAAACATCAAGAATAACCTTCTTGAGGTCCAGCTTAAAGGTTACAAGTAAAACAAAACCATTTGGGGTTAGCACAGAAGAGTCCATAAGCCAATAAGAAATAAACAGAGATAAACCTAATCACGTCTTTCTAGACATTTTCTGATCTACTTACATATTTGGAGTTCAAATGAGGAGTTTTAGGTATGATCTGATGATTTCCATACCTGACAAAAATCTTTTTGCAGAATAGTCTCAGCCCTGTCTCTGCTCTGTCCTCTCTCTCTGGAGAACAACAACAGCCAGACAAAGGGAAAGTTTTTTCACAATTTTAAAAAGTTCTATCCCTCCCATTGGCTCTTTTGGTCAGGTGCTTACTCCCTTCCTTTTACCTGTAGACTTGTTAACCCTTTACAGGTAAAGCAAGTAAAGAACAAGTACCAAGAGGGATTCTATAGCTAACTGGCTGTCTCGCTGTCCACAAAAGGGAGCTACCCCCCGCTCTCATTTATCACACCTCTAAAAAATACCATTTGCTCATATGCTGTAGAACAGATTAATCACTGACCTGCTAGTTTTGTGAATGCTCCAATGCACTCTGCATGCTCCCAGGTCTTGTTTGCCTGTCCATATCAGCATCTCTTGCATAGTGGGAAGTACACTGAACTGGAGGCCAGGAGACCATGAGTTCACATCTTGCCTCTGTGACAGATGGCAACTTCCTGCAATATATTTGGGAGATCTCACTGTGTTAAGTTTATGTATCATTGTGCACCAGGCATTGTATGCATTTCCATGGGGAAGGGTGACTGTAGCTTTCTAGGAACTAGGAACAGTGGAGGCTGATTAGGCAAATTGACTGAGGTTATAATACCTCCACTGAGGTACCACCACTTGCTGAGGCTCAAATATACTGGTTCAAATTGGAGTCTTCAGAGACTACTGACAAATAAAGGACTTTCAGATAAATAGCCTGACTTTAAACTGACTTAGATCCTTCTTTCTGATATAGCAAATGGACAGAACCTTCTGCCCAAGGGAAGATGGGATGTATTACTTGATGATTACTTGTTCTGTTCATTCCCTCTGGGGCACCTGGCATTCGCCACTGTTGGAAGACAGGATACTGGACTAAATGGACCTTTGGTCTCACCCAATATGGCCATTCTTATGTGGCAACCTTTGGCAGGTATCAGTCCTTCCAATCCTTCTCTAAAGTCCTAGGTTGGAGTTGGGGTGACCTCTGTTAAGTTCTTTAGCATGTGCTTAGGTTATTTTATTTTTAATATCTTTTCTTTGCATTACCTTCACCTTAAGAATAAATGTGCTTGCTTAGAAAGAGCTCTGTGGTAGCTCATAACTGCTGGCAATTACATTATTCATAGCCTTCAGAGAGTTAGCAGTGCACAGAACTTGGCCTGGTTAGGGAGTCTGGCTTGCTGAGAATAACATAGTGTATGCAGGGAACTGTGCAGCCTGGAAAAATCTCAGTCAGGAGGGAGAGAGACGCAGGTCTTCACCCAAAAGAGGTGACTGCTGGGGAGCTGGGAGCCTAGAGTGGGTGCCCTTACTGGACCACAGAGAGCTCACTGTGGAACCTGTGACAGCCTCTTTCAGTGACTGCTTTTAATATTTCTATGCATTTCACAACTCTTATATTGAGTGAGGCACAAGCTCCGGTGCAGAGCAAAAGGGGGAGATGGTTTGCAACTCCCCTGTTCAGAGGCTGAGAGCCATAAGAGTTGTCTTAACTTGTGTGCTCCTCTACTATGGGCCATTGCTGTGGCACAGAATTGCTAAGGCCCCATCATATCCCTAACCCATCATATAACTTCTCTTGGACCAGGGCCTCCTGATGAGAATGTGGAACCAGCTGTGCTTCTATAGAGGGCCTCTATGTTGAGGGTATTTCTCAGGGGTGAGGTCATTGTGGACTTCTTAT
The DNA here is from genome assembly GCF_009764565.3 of Dermochelys coriacea. Classification (NCBI taxonomy): domain Eukaryota; kingdom Metazoa; phylum Chordata; order Testudines; family Dermochelyidae; genus Dermochelys; species Dermochelys coriacea. The sequence continues at coordinate 107,009,328 of NC_050068.2, forward strand.
GCCAGTTAGCCAGCACAAATGGGTTGCAGTTCAGGGGTGAATTCCCCTGATAATGTCTGGCCTTTTCATCATTCAATCCTACCCTGGCATGAACATTAATAGAGTGAGTTAGTCAATTCCTGAATTCCAAGTGAAAAGGTTATAAAAGCTATAGAGACCAAGGAAAAAGAATAAAGAATTATCAATCCTGACTCAGCACCAATATGCAGGGCTATCTTCTGCTCTGAGTTAAATGCCTGGGTTCATTTCAAAGGAGTTTGTTAAACATAACTGTGAGCAGAATGTGGCCCCAAATATCTTTTCAAGAATTATGCTATGTCAGTGATCAGACAATGCACTGTAGAGGTTGAATGGAGTGCAATTCACTAAACAGTGGCATGAAGATTAATTTCAGGCAATATAAGTTATGAACACTAATGTCAATCATTTAGCGAAAAAGCCTCTAGGTCTTGGGGAACTCTGCAAAATACAATAAAATCAGTTAACTGTGTTCTGCACTCACATGAACATGGTCTAATCTGGTGACTTTGACCTTGCTATAGAATATCCTGTGTTCAGAGTTACAAAAACACAACCATACTCTAGAGCAGGGGTTCTCTTTTTCTTTTTGAGGACCCCCTCAACAAGCTATAAAAAACTTCACAGCCTACTTGTGCCACAACAACTGGTTTTCTGCATATAAAAAACAGGGCCAGCATTAGCGGGTACCAAGCAGGGCAACTGCCTGGGGCCCCGTCCCATGCCACAGGAGTCCACACAAAGCTAAGTTGCTCAGGCTTCAGCTTCAGTCCTGGGTGGCGGGGCTCAGGGTCCCAGGCTTCAGCCCCATGTGATGGAGATTTGGCTTTCTGCCCTGGACCCCAGCATGTCTAATGCTGATCATGCTTGGCAGATCCCCTGACACCTGCTTGTGGTCCCCCAATGGACCCCGGATCCTTGGTTGAGAAATACTGCTCTAGAGAAGTCCTTGATATTGCTCATAGTTAGCATAGTTATCAAAGGTCCTGAACTGCCAGACATAGCTATTAAAATAAATGAGACAGGAAATGCTGACATGATAGTTTTACATATGTTATCTCAGAGGTTTGCATATATTATTAAATCTGTTAATGAAGATGATGAAAAATCAGGCTATTAACATCTCAGTGCTGAGTGCATTGGTGCATTAATTCTTTCTCCTTCTCTTTTCTTTGATATTTCAGTGCTACAGCTACTAAAGGATGGTGCAGACCCTCACACTCTTATTTCCTCAGGAGGCTCCTTGCTTCATCTGGTAAGAGTGATTGAAGATTAGTATTCGTGACAGTGGATAAATATGGCAAGATTCTGAGTAGCATATTGAGCATATTAACAACAACAAAGGTTTATCAATAATTTTTTATCTACACTGAGCACCACAGTGATTATAATTGCATCCAGCTGTGTACATGAAATACATGGTGGCATTCAAAAGGCTTATGTAGGGATGCATCATGTAGTAAGGATGGTTACTAGCAAAATCCAGTTAGATGTTTTAGGCATAAATTATCTGCACAGTAAATAAGAGCAAACGAAAAATTGCCTGCTTCGTAAGATGGAGAAATGCAATATTTCAAAACCTTCACAGAGTAGAAAAAAGATAATTTAACCTTCAGTTTAACTGATGTCATTCCTTACTTTTGATTTTTTTCACTGTTGATCTCCTACAAATGGAAATCTAACATAGTGTCTGCATTTAGATCACCATAGTTATTTGTATATCAGATTAAGAGATTAAAGGAAAAGGGAGCAGGTTTGTGTTTGCCATGTAATTAAGGGAGAGAGAGAGAGAAATACAGCAAATACACTGGTGTCCAGTCACTTTTAGTTATTGTGAAGTACAGGATTATAATTTGGGACCCACAATAGAGTTGTAAGAAGCTCTATGCTCCATGATGCATACAATGTTTTCTGTTTTGACCCACATAAATTTGCAGGGCACCTGAGTTTTGCTTTGAGGGTTGTGTCAAATGTTTCAATGCTCAGGAGAATATGACAAGTTTTGCCTGTTTTGAACACAAAATGATTAATTTGCCCAGATTCTTTCAGAAGGTTCACAAACGTTAGTGAAATGTTCATGGAAGCCTGCCTGGTTTTCTAGTGTGTTTAAAAAAGCCAGTAAAAAACATGCCCCCAAAATTAAGGGCAGTATAATTGAAAATCAGAATTCGATCACACATTTCTACTGCTAGCAAACCAAATAAATCTAGTGGAAGCAATCCCATGATTACTGCTGCTACTACTTTATATTCAGACAAGGAAGTTAGTAACTCATGTCTGTAATACCAAAATAAATCATATTCATCTTAATTTATTTTACAGAGTTTACCTGATCCACCCCTGCAGATGTACTGTTCTTTAAACTACATGGGGGTTCTGCCTGTGGGATGCAGCTGTCGGTTATATCTCTCACTGTACATGACCCTGATGCATACACTGAGTAAAAATCAGAATTTCTGTTCAGTGGTCAATTCCAATACTGCAACATTTGTTTTAATCCCAAACCTGCACAAAAAGTTGTCAAAATTTTTCAAGGGATAGAATATTTAGAAAAATTTCAATTTGGAAACAGTGAAATGTTTCATTTTGAGTCAGTTCAACATAAACCTGTGCTGAGGGGAATCTGCATTGCATCATGGCAGATGTAATCTGGCCAGACAGCCCAGTCTAAAGGAGAAAATGGAGGCCTTAATGCCAATGAGGCCATTAGCCACTATACGAAATGCAACTTAATGATGAATTGACTAAAAATTAATCATTTGGGGTCAGCTCAACAAACTGAAATTCATATTGAACCAACCCGAAACAAAATATTTTGTTTAAATTTTCCCAACAGAAATTGGAAAAATTTCAGCAAAATTGAAATTTTCCCACAGAAAAGTTTGATTTCTGTGGAAACTACATTTTCTGTCAAAAGCACATTTTGACTGAAAATTCCCAACCAGCTCTACTAATGTACAGCACACACTCCTTTGCTTCCCTGGCCAGCACCATTCACTTTGGTGCTGGCTGGACGCAGGATCTGTGGTGGAGCATGGGCTGAAGGTGATGTGTGCTACAAAAACCCATTGTCTTATGATATTTCTGCTTGAGAGAGCTCTGCAAAATGGCATTAAGTGATTCAAATTTATGCTGGATTTGAAAATATTTTTGTATTTTTTTGAGCGTTGACAATTTTTGCTTTGTCGACATAGAGGACCACCTGCCTCTGTGTGCCACACGAAGTTCACAGTTTAAGGGCCAAATCCTGTGTGTGCACATTATCCCTTTAAAATGAGTAGGGTTCTTCTTGTGTGAGTAAGAGAGCAGCATCCTTTGTTATGCACAAATAGCACAGTCCAAACATGATGTGCAGGACAAAGGGACAACTTGAAGCTTTGGTTTTGCTTTTTAGAAGTATTCTATATATGTGATGGGTTATCACTGAAAGACCTTACAGAAGAAGAATGCTTTAAGGGGAGAGATGAGTGTAGACAAACAATATGACTCCTTAATCTTTTCAATTTTCAAATGTAAGGTCCATGAAGTAAGAACCAAAATTTCAGCCAACATGCACCTTGACAAAAACATAATTTGAGAATAAGAGAAAGATTATTGAAAAACAAGTTTTCCCACAGTCAATTGGTAATCTCTGTGATAAATCAAGAGAGTTCAGTAAATATTGTACAGCACTTCTTTCTAGGGAAAAAGATCTTGCCTTTTTTGAAGTCAGTTGCAAAATTTCCATTGACTTCAGTGGGGTCAGGATGTCACCATAGGTACCCAGCCTTCATGTTCCCTTTTTCTTGAAGGCTGTGTGTAGCTCCAGGTCAGCCACCATAGCTGTTGGCCATTAGGCTTAGTTCTAAAACATCTAATTTTAGTTACTTGGGCCCAAGTTTGTTACACAAATGTAACCCTGATTAATTCAATATGGCTTCATGAGTATAACAGAGGGCAGAATTGGCCTCCTAAAAGTATACTACTATTTCAGTTTGCTTTAGAGAGACATATGTTTCCCATTTTACATATATGGAACACAGCAGCATTATTACACGGGCATATTACAGATACAGTGTAACCTTACTAGACTCAAGACTCTGACTCTGTGTATGGCATTCCAACTCCATTCCCAACATCATTTTATAATTTTTAGCCTTTCCTGTATGCTGTTGTTTTGTATCCTAAACCCACGTTGCCTATAGAGCAATGCAGTGCTGCCCATCTTCACCCCATTCATATTAGTTGTTCTTATGTCTTATATCTCAGAAGACCAGAAGAAAAAGGAGAAGAGAAAAATTAATTCTCTTCTCTGGCCTTGTAATTCTGTTGTTGTCTTTACTCACGTGCCAGTCACCAACAAAAGTGCTAGGGCAAGATTTTCAGAAGTGATGAGTGTTTTGGAGTTTCCAACGTGAGGCATCTTTGTAAACTATTGAGCAACTACCCTCTTAAAATGATACCCCTTTAAGGTGTGTGAAGTTGGACACCCAAAAAATGAGTATCTCAAAATTGTTAATTAGATCTGAAAATCTTGGCCCTCGTTAACAGCCCAAAAGCAGTATGGCTTGTAAGCAAGCTGTCCCACTCACATTTTAAAACCATAAGAGAACCTTCTCTACAGATTTTAAGTTACTCTATGTGGCAACTGGAAAACTCTTTTTAACTGCAGTTCTCAGTGAACTGTCTTTTAGGTTTTTTGAGCTTAATGCATCATGCCTCATTACATTCAGTAGGTCTCGTGGGGCCTGTCATTACATAAGTTAACACACAATTCCAAGAGAAGTGAAAACTTCATGCAGGCAGAAACATGATATACTGTCGAGTATGTAAGCTACTGACTTGGTTTCGTGAATATTGTTAATTCATTTGCAGCCAAGTTCTTATCCCATTGGAGACAATGGCAAAATGTGCATTGATTTCAATGTGACTCAGATTGACCCTCTTTTAAACACAGTGCCAATACATCTGGGGATCAGTCATGCTATAAACAGAGCAGACAATTTTATTTCAAGATTTTTTTAAATGTAACTTGGCATTTATTTAAAGATTTGCTCACTCAGATCATTTACGTAGCAGTTTTTAAAATTTAACTGATATAATCTGCTTTATGTAAGAGAAAAGGCTGATCCTTGAGGATTCTTTGCCATTAGCATGAGAAATCTGCTAACTCAAGAACTGAATTAAAAATATATTTACCATAAAATGTCATTAAAAAATTACTTACTGTTTCATTTCCTTTTTCCTCTGTGGCTTCTCCCCACTATACCAAAAAGTGATCTATTTCTTTGATAAAGGCTGTGGAAGATGCTGAATTAAGAGCATTATTCACATTTTTCCAGACTGCCATATTAATGTGCTTTAAACCTGCAATTGAGAGTGGGACTTTCAGAAGCACTAAATTTTGACCTAACTCCCATTGACATCAATGGTAGCAGAGTTCAGGCCCTAAGCTTTTTTGAAATTACCACCTAGAGTGTCCATTCTTTTAGGAAGCACAGAATTGTTTCTTTGGTATGTCCAGTCAGTCAACCATCCTCTCTAACAAGGAAGCTAATTACAATTGATTATTTTTGTTGCATGAAGTGTACTAAGAATGCCAATTCATTTCACAAAAGCCACTGAACAAACATCAGAGTGCAATAATTATTTTATTTTTATTACTACACATCTGGGCTGTTTTCAAACTCTGATGAACTATAGGCAAAAGACATTGTAGCCCATTGTTTATGCCTGTAGCTGTGCAGTCCCATCTGTAATTTGTTCCATATGAAAATTCTTAGGAAAGATCAGAGCCCTGGTTTGTAATGATGTAATTTATTCAAGGGTAAATTCTGTTCTCTGTATAGCTATGGAAAGCCAAGCCTTCTGTAAATTTGGATCCTACACTAATAGTATGTATTCCTTGCATGTCACAGAGTTTATTTCCATGGATCCATCAGCTCCCTGCAGAAATGGAAGCTTAACCTTCAATATATTATCTGATCACTTTCTATGTTATGTAGGGAATAAACACAAACTGAAAAAAGTTCCAGGGTAGCAGCTGTGTTAGTCTGTATCCACAAAAAGAATAGGAGTACTTGTGGCACTTAGAGACTAACAAATTTATTTGAGCATAAGCTTTCATGGGCTTATGTTCAAATACATTTCATAGCCCACGAAAGCTTTTGCTCAAATAAATTTGTTAGTCTCTAAGGTGCCACAAGTACTCCTGTTCTTCTTTTGAAAAAAAGTTCATTGATAAATTCACTTGTACTTTGAGTTAAGCCCTCTGTCTAATCTTCTCTTCTCTCTTTCAGTGTGCTCGTTATGATAATGCCTTTGCTGCAGAAATTCTAATTGACAGAGGAGTAAATGTAAATCATCAGGATGAGGATTTTTGGACATCAGTGCATGTAGCCTGTGCATGTGATAATCCTGATATTGTCCTGCTACTGTTAGTAGTAAGTAAAACAATTCAGTGCATTGTGTTCTTGAAAATGAGACATAGTATGCGAAAGTATGAGATCTAAAATGTTTGTGTGAATCCAACATATAATGTAAGTAATCGGATCAGTGAGAAGAATATATCCATATGTCATGGTTTTCTTTCTTTTTTCTTTCTGAGCGCAGCATATTTAGAGAATCTATCATAAGAAATTTTTCAGGTCTGTAAAGTGACTACAGTGTAAATGTCATGTAAAGGGTTTTTTTTGTTTTGTTTTGTTTTGGTTAGGAGATGATGCATCTGGAAATAGGTCAGTCCCAAATGGGACAAGCAGATAATTTCCTTTCTCTTCTCCCCATTGCTTGCTATTAAAGCCCAAACAGGCAGATAGTCCTATCAAAATTGTTTCTCAAAAGCAAGAAATATTTTTGGCATTCAGTTGCACTCAGTATTCATGAAGATATATCTGTGAATGTGATGAAAGTAAGAGCAATTTAATATTGATCTAACCAACTTTGAATCTATAGAAGAAAGAATGTTATGTATAATAAGTGTAACAGACACTACATTCAGCCTATGATAGATGAGCACTTTATTCTTGTTAAGCCTTTTCTATTTCTAAGGCGCCAGACTTTAAACTTGGCACATGGTATTGTGTGGATATTGGTCACTGTTTATTTTACAATGTAGTTTAAAGGGACAATGTCGAAATTGCCCAAAGTGTTATCTAACTTTGTTTTCTTGCTTATATCTATTTATAATATATAGCAAGAAAAAAGTACTCTTTTAATGACCAATTCCTGACCCCAAAGAAGACGAATGTAAAACTCCTGTTGAGTTCTACAGGTCTATAAGTATGTTCACACAAAATCCTGAATTTTAGGATAATAATAGGAATGTTTATTTAGACCCTTTTGAAATTTGCCTATCCCTTGATCTAGGCTATTCTGTATTACAAATACCACTAGAAAACTTATTCTAGAGCAGGGTTTCATAAACTGTTAAAAGCTGACTCTCGCTTAAGAAAAATGAAACTAATAGCGCCCACCCTATAACCCCACTGTGTGGTGTTAAAGGCCTACCCATCTTAATTCACACATATTTTGGACCCCATTGACTAATCTCTCACACCCTCATCCATCCTTTGGAAATGTAGATATGGATTTTCATAATATTATTGTTCCTCTCCTCTCATATATGCATTCAGAAGCAGTGAAATAGTTAACAGCGTTGCCTTAAATTGCCATCAGCATCTGAATTAGCACCTATTGAAATGAATGAGATAGTTTACACCTTTGAATTATTGTTGCAGGCTCTTTTCAAATTCAGGCAGCCATCTCTCTATCAGTTTCTCTTGGGGCAATTTTGAAAAATTTCTTAGCATTGTTAACAGCAAGAGAGACTCACTTTCTTAATTTAAATCTGAGACGCTGAAGAACAATTAAGAGGTCTGTGTCTGCATCTCATAACTAGTGCTTCATGACCCCATCTGGGGGGCATGCCCCACACTACCAGAAACACTACAGAGAATATCACTGTATTAATGTAGAAAATAAACCAATAGTGAACTAACCCATGTAACTCCCCACTAGCTCATCTGCTTCCTCAAATCAGAGCCCTTCTTGAAAGCCAGGAGGACAGATGAGCTTTGCAGTATTTCTTGACAGTCAGCAGAGTCTAAATCTGTCAGACCAAGGTGGAAACAGTTCTTGAGTGCAAGAACTATTTTCTCTCTGTGAAAATATCCTGTCATCAGACACTCCCATTTAAATTAGGGTACATTAGGTTGAGTGACTTTTCTGATCTCAACTGCTTTGGTACCTTCTGAGAAGGGAGGTGGTTTCTTACATAATCAAGACCTAATGTATTTAGAACTTTATAGGTCAAAACCAGCATATTGAATTAGATCTGGAAAAAAGGCAGATTATGATGTACAGGTATAATGCATTTCATGAGAACAACATGTCTAAGCAAGTAGGGTGGTGAAGTTTCCAAATATTCTTCTGACACACTCCTAATATAGAGTATTCTAGTAATCCAGTTTTTAGGTGACAATGGTATAAATAACTGTATTATGAACAAAATGAACTGTATCTGAACAAAATGATTGTAATATTCTTTAGAGGCTCACATGGAACAATGCATTTCTTGCCTACTACCTGAGCTTCCAGAACTAGCAGGGGATCCAGTCAATCATGGGTGACAAAAGTGGGCACACTCCCCTATGTAGGGAGCTCCCAAAGCTCCTGTACTCCTTCCAGTTGCTTTCACCAACCCACCGGTGTTATCTCTCACTGATCTGAGTCTCACCATATCATTTCTTAGAATCTTGGTGAGTCTTAGCCTTTTGTAATTTCTGAATTCATTTATGATTGCTGTTTTCCTCAAGCTATCAATTACATCTGACATCTGATTGTGATTTGTCCCATTAGGTGCAATATGTATTATGTATACTATTTTCTGGTTTTGTGTCTTGACTATATTATTATGTTCTTAAATCACAGCTGTCACATATGATAGAGTGGGAGTTAGCCACTATAAACATTGTCATTAATTTTGCCAAATACTGAGAAATCTCTGGCAGACGGTATTTGCACATTTTGGACCAAGTTCACTCCATCTTAACCAGTATAGGATAGTACTGTTTGTTGTGTATTCCTCCTTGTTTATTCCTCCTTTAGTTTGAGAAGACCACTACATTGGCTAAAACTGAGAAGTTCATGTTGCAGAAGCAATGAGCTGGTTCATGATCTTCAACCATTTATTAACACAAACTTTGACTGTATTTAATGCTTACCCTTTTTCCATAGACTGTTGTGTTGGGCTCTTCAAGTTGAGGGATCATGGCCTAAGACATTGTGAACACGTACTGCCATACAAATAATAGATATGTATTTTCTTTTCTTTATGACTAATTTACAGTATAAGTACAGAAATCTGAGTCACAAACAGTCAAGAGCATCTATTCCCTGATGAAATGGGGTAAAAAAATCCTCAAATATCCTATTCTCAATCTGTTTCATTAGAGAAATTATGTCTTTTTGAAGCAGGCAATATTTTCCTTATTCAAGCCTGCCATTGCTCCCTGGGTGAGATTTTCAAAAATGCTCAGTATTATATACTCCTAATGACTTCAGTGGAAGCAGAATTAGGGCAGTGTTCAGCACTTTTGAAAATCTCACCTCTGTACCCTAGGATTTTGCCTAGAACTGCAATAGAATATAATCCCATTATTTCAAACTGGGTCTATAACCAAAGTTCTTTTGCATCCCACATCATCTGTGCTTTGATCCCTATTTATTATAAATCTTGTTTTTCAAAAGCTTTTGTACATCTTCTGAAACATTGCAGCATATGAGGCTCTCCTATGTGTACTATAGTTGAACAAAACAAGAATATTTCTGTAATTATATATACACATATATTGGCACATTCTGCCCCCTTCCTATGTACTCAGCACTCCTCAGGGCAGAATTTGGCCCACACTACATAAATCACTTATTTTTTCTCCCAGGATTGGGAATAATAAATATAATCTTGTGGAAAGAAATTGTTAGATGAGCAGTAGTTTCTGAACTGTGACATAAATAATATGTTTAGTAACAATTCATCCAAGTGAAAATGGAAGTAGAAATTGTAGGGAAGCTTTTATTTCACATCCCCAAACCATGTTTGTGTGAATTTCTGATATTAATAATTACATTGCCTTGAGGTTGGAGTGTTTCCAGGTCTATGTCTAATGTGTAGTGTGGGATTGGATAATGTCCATGTCAGCTGCCGGCAACTTCTGTTATTCCACAAATTTACTATGCAGTTAAAAGAGTAAATAATACTTCATAAAACCTCATGAATTCCTTCATTTTGTTTTATTTTTTAAAATTCCCTTTTAATTTATTTGAATAAGAAAACAATTGCAACATTTTCTCTCTTAAAGATTGAATATGCAGGACATCTACAAGCTCTACATCTATAAATTCAAAGAAAATAGCCCAATCCCTCCCCACCATGGGCCAAATCCTGAAATTTTATCTTGTGCAAAAATGTAATAGAGGTCAGTGGGAAACTTGCCCAAGTAAGCACAATGGGGCTTCATTCTTGATTGGTTCCTATGGTCTGTAATAAATATGATTAATAATGTATTAGAATGATACACAGCAGCAATCAGTTATGCAGGGGTTTTTTGTTTATAGGCACACGAAAATAGTTGTGTATTGCAGAAACCAATTTCTTTCTAATACTTTCTTTTTCTGACATTACTAGAAAAACCAGGAAATTAATCACTATCTGTCAGCTGAGTGAATGTTGCTTTTGCTCAGCTGGGTTGTATTACTTGGAATTGATGGACAAAATTCAATTTTGGTTTAGGTGGTTAAGATTCTATTTGCTTTAAAGGAGTTGTACTGCGGCTGTATTTGATCCAATATCTTTTTTAAAAGAATTTGGGAAAACTCAGCTACTTGTGAGCATATAAGACAGAGTTCTGCTTGAAACATCCTGCATTAGGTTTACAGGAGCAGGTCTGCAATGTTAAACAAGTTGTCTGAGTTGTGGAACACCAAACAACACTGCAGTTCATTTGGGAATTTTTGAAATGCTCCCTGAATGAATAGGCAGACTTCCAATGTTGTTGACCTCCTGCTCTGAGGATTTCTTGCTTCTGCCATGAGAACAGACCATGTCACTTATGAGTAATGCAGCATTGAAAAGCAAATAGAACGAATGGTGTAAAGAGAATATCAAGTACTTTTTAGGCTTCCGTGAGGCTGGAATATGATTTATCCTCCAAAGAGAAGACTTTAATATATTATTACTTGCTGGATGGTCTCTCAGTTTAAAGGTTATTTTTTACAGAACTCTGATACTACCTGTATGTAGAAATGAACCAAAAAAAAAAAATGGGCATGACATTTGTGTTTGCATAAGCCCATGATCAGATTTGGCATTTTCTCTTATAAAATAGTTTTACAGACAGTTGGCCAAATCAATCCCTGGCACGAGTGAGTGAACTCTCATTGATTACATTGAGAACAATCTGCAAAAAGGAGGACTTGTGACTTCTTAGAGACTAAGGAATTTATTTGAGCATGAGCTTTCATGAGCTACAGCTCACTTCATCGGATGAATTCATTTCCACTGAATACACACTAGGACGTTTTGACACTTTAACTATACTGCTATAGTTAATGTGGGGGGGAGGGGGAGGAATCCCCTTCTCAACAACATAGTTATACTGGTAAAACTTTTACATTTTAAACCTTTACATTGAGGCTCACCATTTTTTCACCACTCTGGTATGGTAAAGGGGCCATAAAATATTAATTTGATATTACATTTACACCCATTTTTAGATCTTCTTAACAACTGGAGTGATGAAAATGAGCATTAGTTTTAAATGATAATAAGGCCCACAGACTATAAATATTAGAATCATTAGCCCATTATTAAAATCCAGCTATCCTCTGCAGTGAAACTCTACAACTTCACAAGAGGAACATTACACAACTGGTTAAAACAATAAGTAAATTATACCATATCTAATTGAAACTACAGAAGAAATTTAGATAGGCAGAATGTTATTATTCAAGTTGAAATTTGGGGAGCACTTTGAGCTTAAGAATCCATTCTTACAAAAAAAGTATTATGGGATATTTAATGATCATAAATGGTCCTGTTGTATATCTCATCTTAAAGGCAGCATCTCCAGAAGCACATTATTCTGAGCACTGTGCTGGAATAGGTTTCAGAGTAGCAGCCGTGTTAGCCTGTATTCGCAAAAAGAAAAGGAGTACTTGTGGCACCTTAGAGACTAACAAATTTATTTGAGCATAAGCTTTCGTGAGCTACAGCTCACTTCATCGGATGCATTTGGTGGAAAATACAGAGGGGAGTTTTATATACACACACAGAGAACATGAAACAATGGGTTTTATCATACACACTGTAAGGAGAGTGATCACTTAAGATGAGCCATCACCAGCAGCAGGGGGGGGAAGGAGGAAAATCTTTCATGGTGACAAGCAAGGTAGGTTATTTCCAGCAGTTAACAAGAACATCTGAGGAACAGTGGGGGGTAGGGTGGGGGGGGGAGAAATAACATGGGGAAATAGTTTTACTTTGTGTAATGACTCATCCATTCCCAGTCTCTATTCAAGCCTAAGTTAACTGTATCCAGTTTGCAAATTAATTCCAATTCAGCAGTCTCTCGTTGGAGTCTGTTTTTGAAGTTTTTTTGTTGAAGGATAGCCACCCTCAGGTCTGTAATCGAGTGACTGGAGAGATTGAAGTGTTCTCCGCCTGGTTTTTGAATGTTATAATTCTTGACGTCTGATTTGTGTCCATTTATTCTTTTACGTAGAGACTGTCCAGTTTAACCAATATACATGGCAGAGGGGCATTGCTGGCACATGATGGCATATAGCAAATTGGTAGATGCGCAAGTGAACGAGCCTCTGATAGTGTGGCTCACAAAGGAGGTGCTGTCATCATCATGAATAGGTCGGAGTATGAACAAGAGGCTACTAGGCAGCTCTCCAACACCACTTTCTACAAGCCATTACCCTCTGATCCCACTGAGAGTTACCAAAAGAAACTACAGCATTTGCTCAAGAAACTCCCTGAAAAAGCACAAGAACAAATCTGCACAGACACACCCCTAGAACCCCGACCTGGGGTATTCTAGCTGCTACCCAAGATCCATAAACCTGGAAATCCTGAACGCCCCATCATCTCAGGCATTGGCACCCTGACAGCAGGATTGTCTGGCTATGTAGACTCCCTCCTCAGGCCCTACGTTACCAGCACTCCCAGCTATCTTTGAGATACCACTGACTTCCTGAGAAAACTACAATCCATTGGTGATCTTCCTAAAAACACCATCCTAGCCCCTATGGATGTAGAAGCCCTCTACACCAACATTCCACACAAAGATGGCCTCCAAGCCGTCAGGAACAGTATCCCCGATAATGTCACGGCTAACCTGGTGGCTGAACTTTGTGACTTTGTCCTCACCCATAACTGTTTCAAATTTGTTGACAATGCATACCTTCAAATCAGTGGCACTGCGATGGGTACCTGCATGGCCCCACAGTATGCCAACATTTTTATGGCTGACTTAGAACAACGCTTCCTCAGCTCTCGTCTCCTAATGCCCCTACTCTACTTGCGCTACATTGATGACATCTTCATGATCTGGACCCATGGAAAAGAAGCCCTTGAGGAATTCCACCATGATTTCAACAATTTCCATCCCACCATCAACCTCAGCCTGGACCAGTCCACACAAGAGATCCACTTCCTGGACACTACAGTGCTAATACGCGATGGTCACATAAACACCACCCTATATCGGGTGTATATATATATACCCTACTGATCACTATTCCTACCTACATGCCTCTAGCTTTCAATGTAGTATATTCTGATACTACAGTTAAGTGCTGTGAGTCTATGTTACCACCTTACTCTTATGGCTCAGAGGCAAACCTGTAGCCCAGCAGGTTGTGCTTTTGAAGGTACATATTAAACCTGTGACTCAAAGTAAATATTACTCTGAGTGCATTGGATAGTTCCTAATATATTGTATTTTTGACAAGAGTGGTTTAATTGCTGGGTTCACCTGCTAATGGACCTTTTAAAACTTTAGAAACCACACCAGTTTTACATAAAGATGGAGAAGATGGGTGAAAGTTTTCAAATTCCACGTAATAGCAATAAGAAAGTAATCCACCAAAAAACAAAAGTGGGATGTTCTGTTACATTTGGTTGGTTTTAACATTGTGGATACCATTGAAAACATAGAATAATAAAAATAATGGTGAGTATGATAAAATTATGGGTAAATAGTTCTTTTAGCCACAAAAGTATGTTGTATTTGAAAGGCAAATCTTTGGACAAATAATCCACAATGAGTATGGCATGGGAGTATGTATCTTAGTCTCTTTACTCAAAAGAAATGAAACACCTTTCTTTCAACGCCCACTTTGTCCTAGGAGTGCCACAGATTTTGAAATTCTTCAATACTTTGGCTTGAATTCTCATTTACATAAAGCTCCCTTCACACCACTCTGGTAATGTAACAGCCTTAAAATGAGTGTAAATTACAGTTGTTACCCACTTTTAGGCCCTGCTACATTGCCAAAGTATCTGAGAAATGGTGATTTTTTTTAAACGGCCACAGTTGTAAAAAGTTATTACATGTAAGCAGCATTGTAGAAGGAAAGACCAGGACAAATAACATCTCATTGATATATTTTGTAAAAATTCAAGGAAGTGTCCTAAATTTTTTTGTTAGTCTCTAAGGTGCCACAAGTACTCCTTTTCTTTTTGCGAATACAGACTAACACGGCTGCTACTCTGAAACCTAAATTTTTCAGAACCCTTTGATAAGATACTTGCAGGGCCTCTCAGTTTTGCCTAAGTACTGCATTTTTATAGCTTGGTGTGTGTGAGATGCTTGTTATTAAAGGTGTATGAAGGATTTAACAATTAGAAATAATGATCAAGATGCTTTTCAATACTGGATTGGCAGAAGGGCTTATTAATGTGGAAGATGTCAAGTGGAGGAAGGATGAAGAAAAGATTTTTGGCCTCTGATAAGTGGTTGGCCTCTGCAGTTCATTTGAAGTTACAGTGGGCAGTAAGGTGAGTGAGATCCTCACTGTTAGAAATGATGAGGTCCTAAACCAGTGGGATCAAAAAGGAGGGGCTTGTGCATCCATACACTGGTATTTAGTTACCTTGTCTTATAAACATCATTAAAAAAGGAGCTTATGCTTATTCTCCTAATGCTTATTCTGTGCTGTAGGCACTCCTGAAAATTTCTTAAATCTGCAAGCATAGATTGTACTGCTTCTCTGTCCCCCTCTCTAACCCCCTCCAACCATTAATCAAGATTATACATAGCAATCATCAATAACTCAGCAATAAATAAACAAAAATCCCACCGGGCTTAAGGTTTTTAAGATCCCTCTTTATTGCCTTCCATTCCACTCATGGCTGGGAACAATGGGGAAATGATATCCAAAGCTGAGGCCCTCACAGAGAATATCTTTGCAGCTTCTCCCTCTCCCTGATTCAAGAGGGGGGAGAGAGATGGTCTTTCAGATAAGTAGGTCCCAGGACATTTACAAGGGGCGATGATCTTGGATTCTTGGAAGAGAGAAGGCAAATGAATATTCATGAATTTTTGAACTCATGAGTGACTGACTACAGGAAAACACAGCAGTGACATAATTTATCAAAAATTCAAGGGCAGCTTATCATGATGTGCAGCCCTAAAGATTGATGTGTAAAGGCAGTGAGAAGAAAACTGCTTCAGCAAAAAAATGGCTTATGGATTGAAAGCAGATGGTTTTGGTAAAGGGTAATAGTGCAGGGTTAATGGAGATAATAAAGAAGGTGACAGAAGAATCATTAAGAAGATCGTGTTTGTTTACGTGTACCTCTGCACTTTCTTCAGTTAAAATAACAGGAGGGGAGAAATGTATAGTCCTAAATTTAGAATAATTGGTGTAGACTTGGTCTCTGAGAATGAGGAGCTAATTTAATTTAGTGGACAACAATGTAAACTAATGAGATTGGGATACAAAATGAAGCATAGGCATTAAAGATTCAAACTGAAGAATAATGGAGATCCGCAAGTAGGGTTTTTTAGGGGGGGTGTGGATAATGAATTTCTTGGGACTGGAGGCTGTTGGTAACTCTGAAATGTTCATAACTCTGAATAAAACGTTATGGTTGTTGTTTCAAAAGTTTACAACTTAACATTAAGTTAATACAGCTTTGAAAATTTACTGTGCAGAAGAAAGATGCTGCTTTTAATAAACATAATTTAAATGAAACAAGCACAAAAACAGTTTCCTTAGCTAATCAAATCTTTTTTAAAATTTCCCTTTTTTTAGTAGTTTATGTTTAACACAGTACTGTGCAGTATTCTGCTACTTCTTTTGTGTGTGTGTGTGTGCTTCTGCCTGATTGCATACTTCTGGTTCCAAATGAGGTGTGTGGTTCACCGGTTAGTTCATAACTCTGGCGTTCGTAACTCTGAGTTTGGACTGTACTTGTAGTAGTTACATTGTTAGGTTAAGACACGACAAAAATAAATGCTGACACCAGTTTTACATCTTTCCTGGAAGCATTGTCTATGGGTTTTTTTTTGTAGAGTACTTAATCTGGAGGCAACTTGATAATATTCAAAACTGTTTTCTTGACCCAGGAGCCACAGTATGCAAATTAGGCACCTATTCTATTGAATGATTTGGTGGTATCAAATTATTACACTTTTAATCAGCAGCACTGTGTTTAGGTTTAAAAATGGAATGCGGCAACTCATGGAAAAAGAAAAGGACTAGCCTATGAATAGTTCAAGATGGATTTATTTTCAGAAAAGGTGTTTAAAAGACAGAACTGTTGACAGACTGAGCAATAAAGTGTTAGGTTCAGGAGAGAAAGGAGACAATGATAAACAGGTTCAGGAGAGGAAGGAGACAATGATAAACAAAAGAGGAAACTAAACATACTTTGGAGATGGGAATTAACTAGTATATGTCCTCCAATCATATGATGATAAGATTGCAATATATGAGCAGATTTGATAAAACCCACGAAAACAACAAATTAACCTACTAAAAATGCATAATTAGGGATAAAGGCCTTGAGAGGCCACATGGTATTCTTACGTCCCTTAAGTATTTGTGTTCTGTTTCTTCCTATAAAATACTTTGTTGCCCTTTTGAAATAGAAAAAAAATTCCGAAGTTTATATGCCTATATATTAGTTGACTAATTCTTTTTTTCATGCAAATAAACTTGTAATCATATAGCTGATAAATATGCAAAATATATGCATACTGATTGAGTGCTATATATTACAGGATCATATCAAATTTGATCAATAAGAAAATAATATATTATCATTTTTCTATAGCAGGATTAGGATATTGTGGTTACAGAAATATGCCATTGCATTCTGTGGCTAGAAAATCTTTTTAGTGTACTGCACTTCATGCATTACCTAGACACAGTAACTTCATAGTTCGAGTCTACTTGGATGGGCTAGTTCTCTAGTTACACTATGTTGTTCTGGAATCCAGTTTCCTTTTGAGTTAAGATGGCATTCTAAGCTTTCTAAGTACAGTGGTATTTCACACAATGACTTGTTTGTAGAGAAAAATAGATTTAATTACCATCCATCAGGAGAGTGTTACTCAGGCTGCATATTAACCTGCTGGACAGCACATAGCTTGAAGTCTTGGAATATCTCAAGGTTATTAATCACCCCTGTGAATCTAAAACATTGCATAAATGCAAATTAGTTGACTTAGTGTTTTGGAACTATTAGCTGCTTGCAGTAGCATAATGCACTTATATTCACAGCTACTAGATACTGTACACAATAATCACTTGTTACATGCCATTTAACCTCTCAGCATTTCCCACATGCAGGGAGACAGCATACATCCTTTTTTTTTTTATGTACATCATCCACATGTATCTGTTCATTTAGTTTTTGTCACCTACACATTAGTATCAAAGTGGCAGTAACCAGTCACATACATGAAACTAAGTCATTTATCCCCATGTGTCATTTGGCACCTTCCCTCTTTATAAAACAAAAGTAATTCTATGAGGAATCAATGAGAAGCAGAATATGCACTGGAGATGTACAACCAGTGCATTTTAGCTGCTTAGCAACTGGAGTTTGAGGCAGAGGCATTGCTTCCTAATCTTCCTGCCTACCCACACCAGTTTCAGCAACTTGAGGGGGAATGGGAAGAAGTCCAGGTTGCTAAACAGTTGCTCAGATTTTGCTACAACTCATTTATTCACCCAGTTAGGTTGTTCATTTGACCCTACGAGCTAGAAACTGCTCAGGAGCAGCTTCTCCTCTTTAGAGCTGTCTCTGGCTACCTTCTTAATCACCCTGCCTGACTCACTCCTGCTAGGGGAAGAAGAAATTTATCATAATCAATTTGAAGATGATATCCCGTTACATTGTTTGGAGTCCAAAATATGAAAGCCATGAAGAAAGAATGCAGTTAAGAACTAGGATCTATCACATTAGATCAGACTTATTGTCCCTTATGTCTGGCAATAGCCAACAGCTGATCTTCAGAGGAAGTTTTCTACCCTCACTTTTCTGGCAGTAATGCATCTCATTTGCAGTGCTGTACATGAGTGACATTCCTTTTTGACCCCTGCATGTGATCATTTTATGCTCTACAACAGCGATTGGCAACCTTTGGCACGCAGACCATCAGGGAAATCCGCTGGTGGGCCAGGATGGTTTGTTTATCTGGAGTATCCACAGGTTCAGCTGATTGCAGCTCCCACTGGCCACGGTTCGCTGTCCCAGGCCAATAGGGGTTGCGGGAAGTGGCGCAGGCCGAGGGATGTGCTGGCCGCCGCTTCCCACAGTCCCCATTGGCCTGGAATGGTGAACCACAGCCAGTGGGAGCTGCGATCAGCCGAACCTACGGATGCTGCAGGTAAACAAACCGTCCCGGCCTGCCAGCAGATTTCCTTGACGGGCCGTGTGCCAAAGGTTGCCAATCCCTGCCCTACAACATGAGTTATGATTGATCTTAGTTTGCATACTTACAAACATAAACAATGGTCAAAAAATAATCTAATCTGGTTTTAAATCTAACTAATGTATTTAGTTCAATGACTTTTTGTGGCAATAAATTCAACAGACAGACTACACTATATGAAGTGAAATGTTATTCCTGTGCGAAATAGAAGTACCTTTTTGGTTCTAAAATTAGCAGGCATTAACTTCATCAAGTGACCTTTTGTTCTCATATTCTGAGACAAAGACTGATCACTTTGTACTGAATCTGTCATAATTTTGAATCATTAAAATTAAATTAAATTTGAAAAGATTGTGTGCTTCTGAACTGTTATCAGAGGAGTTCAGTGCTGGACTTGTTTGGTTTAAATCCCATGTGCACGAGCAGATGGGGAAATATTAGAATTTAGTTTCAGTCACCAATGGTCCTTTGAAGGTCCCCTTGTAATTATTCTCCTTTCCTTGCCAAATAATTCTAGGGTTTACAAATCTCTTGTCATACACGCATCCTGTTAAACTTCCGCCATATTTATCGCCCTTTTCCTGACCTTTTAAATTTCTGTTGTTATATTTTAAGGATACGTGAATAAAACTGAATGCAGCTCCCAAAGATGGTACTGTTTAATATAATGCCATAATAATGTTTTATTAGCTGTTTTTCTATGCTTTCTTCAGTGCATCTTCACATCCTATTTGTTTAACTATTACACAATGGTCAAATGCATTCTTTGAGCTATCCCCAATTATTTTTACAATACTTTGAAAAATACATTTCAATTAAAGAGTTGAGACTGAAAGTGTGTGTTAGTGCAGTCCAGCAAGCACTCTCCAGATAATCACACCATTTACAAAAGTTTTACATCTTTTTTTTTTTAAGTGTGGAAATAAGCAGTTAAAGAAGACAGCCAGGTTTGCTCCTTTGTGGATCTTACATTGTTTCCCACTACCACATAATCCTTCAACACTGTCTATCACTCCACACCCAACATACCTTTGCCTTCTTGTTTGCTTTTGTAATAGAAAAGGAGGGAAGGAGACTAAGCTTCTACATCCCTCCAGGTTTCACCCACTTTCCTGATATCTCCTCATGATATCACTTCTTTACTCACATGTAGGAATTCTCCCTTTCCGCCAAGAAGTTTGAGCAACTTCTCTGGGGTGGGGAAGGCACTTTGCCTAATTCCCTTTGCAAGGCATTATCCCTTTTTTTTCACTTTCCTGAGGGCCAGGATGTGTCCTTGTCTAACATGGCTGTATCCACATCCACTTATGTGGTTTTGTTAGAGCTGCTGTGGTTTTCCAGCCAGGTTTTCCAAATTGCAGGAAGGGGTAGAGTTGGCTGATTGCATAAGATGGGCCATGGCACATCCTTTTAAGGTCTGCAGCACCTCACCTTGTCCTTCCCTGTCCCCAGCACACACTTCTTCAGTACAGTCGAAGAATTGTGCCTCGGATAGGAGTTGCTGAGGCCCAATGCTTCCTGATGTTCTCATGCTCGCTCTGGAGTTCTGAGCCTAAGAAATGGCACTACAGTGTGGGTATGTGCACTCCATTACAAGCTCTTTGTATTATTATATCGCTGTATTTTCCCCACTAGCATTCTTCTCCTCCATTAAATGGATTAAAAGCTGTCTAACTCAGGGATTGGCAACCTTTGGCACGCAGCCCATCAGGGAAATCCGCTGGCGGGCCAGGACCGTTTGTTTACTTGCATCATCTGCAGGTTTGGCCGATCACAGCTCCCACTGGCCACAGTTCACCATTCCAGGCTAATGGGGGCTGCAGGAAGCGGCAGTCAGCACATCCCTCAGGTGTGTTTCTAGTAGGGTCCCACAGCAATTGGTTCTTGTCCCTTTGCTAGTTCACATTTTTATCAATGGCCTGGAAGAAAACATAAAATCCTCCCTCATAAAGTTTTTAGATGATCCAAAAATTAGGAGAATGGTAAATAATGAAGAGGACAGGTGACTGATGTGGGGCAATTTGGGTCGCTTGGTAAGCTGCGTGCAAGCCAGCACTATATGTTTTAATATGACTACATGTAAATATAAAAATCTGGGAATAAAGAAAGTAGTCCATACTTACATGATGGAGGACTTTATCCTGGGAAGCAGTGACTCTGAAAAAGATTTGGGGTAATGCTGGATAATCAGTTGAATGTAAGCTTCCAGTGCAATGCTGCAGCCAAAAATGCTAATGAGATCCTTGGCTGCATAAACAGGGGAATCTTGATTACGAGTAGAAAGGTTATTTTACCGCTGTATTTGGCACTTGTATGACCATTACTGGAATACTGTGTCCAGTTTTGTTACCCACAATTGAAGAAGGATTTTGAAAAATTGGAAAGGGTTCAGACCAGAGCCACAAGAATGATTAAAGGATTAGAAAACATGCCTTATAGTGATAAGCTAAATAAATGAGCTCCGTCAGTGTAACAAAGAGAAGGTTAAGGTGTGTCTTGATTACAGTGTATAAGTATCTACCCGGGGAACAAATATTTAATAATGGACTCTTCAATCTAGCAGAGGAAGGTATAATACCATCCAATGGCTGGAAATTGAAGCTAAACAGCTTCAGACTGCAAATAAGGTGTACATTTTAACAATACAAGTAATTAAACATTGGTGCAACTTACGAAGAGTTGTGGTTATTTCTCCATCACTGGCCGCATTTAAATCAAGATTGGCTGTTTTTCTAAAAGATATGCTCTGGGAATTATTTTGATGTAATTCTATAGTTCTGTGTTGTTCAGATCAGACTAGATGATCACAGTAGTCCCTTCTGGCCTTGGAATCTATGAATCTGTGAAAATCCTCCTCCGCACACATTTCCATCTCTCCTTTCTCCTCCCTTTAATTCTCTCCCTCCCCCAAAGCTTTCTCAGTATGACCTGTGAAACCAACAAAAAAGAGTTTGTATAGCAATCCATTTAGGATATATGATGTTCTGAAAACTGGTAGGAAATCTTTCAAAAAGTGAATGACACAAATTTTTGAAATATCATAACTTCAAAACTCCTTTTCTGTTTTCCCCCCAAACATCCCAGAAAAAAAATCTATCTTATCGTGAAATGTGATATTTAAAAAATTCAGAGTATTGATTTCTTCTTGGTAAACTTGGATGTTCTGATTGAATATCAGGTTTATAATGTGAAATTACTTTAATTCTTAGTTAGCACTGCTCCATAACAGCTTTTGCCTTTGTAAATGCTCATTTTCACCTCTCTCAGCAGTATTACAAAGGCTAAAAAAATGTTGACATATCAAAACAGGTGTAAAGTCCAAGGCTCTTTTAATACATTGTTTAGATAGCATTTGAAGTATAATGACCAGCTTTGGTCATTCTGTTTGTTATAGTTAAGGCGGAGAGAGTACAGAGTTGGACATCCAAGGATATATCTTCACTGCCAAAAATTTTAAAAAGTGTGTTCTTAATTTGGGTTAGCAAACTCATGTTAAAGTAGTAGTGAAGACACTGCACCTAAGCTTTTAACTTGGGTTAGTAGCTTGAGGTAAAGCCTATAGAGTGTCTGGGGTTGAACTTGAGCTGCTAACCCAAGTTGAAAGCTGAGTTGCTGTGTTTTCACTACTGTTTTAACCAAAGTTACTTAATGTGGGTTATCTAACCCAAATTTTAAAAAATAACTTTTTTGGTAGTGAAGACATATCCTATGATAATAAATGGAATAAAACAGCTTGCATATGAGGAAAGGGAGGCAAAAACTGAGGTAACTTATTCTTGAGAGAATGAAAAGATGAAGTATTGATTCCAGCTAAGGCTTATGGTAAAGGTCATATTCTGTTTAAGGTTGTTGGACAACCCTAAAATGGAGAAATATGTAAGTAAGAAAAGAATATATATATTCTTTGTAATATATATATAGTAGAACCTCTATTTTAAAAACTAATTAGCAACTGAGGAGTTCAATCAAAAAGTTCAGAAAATTTAACCTCTCAAAATTACATTATATACAGTAAATAAGTTGCAGTATAGTGCTTCCTTGACCTTCAAACCATTGCAAAGCAATTTACACTGTATTCAAGGTATTCAAATATGAAGGGTTGTCAACTTGTTATTCATCCACATCATTTTCTTTATGTAATTTAATCTTTTTTTTCCTTTGGGGGAAAAATGGTTTGTATAACTGCTTCGTAAGGTTGGTGTTTGTAAAATTAAATTTCTACTGTATAACAAAACAATGTCACTTTCTCCTTTTCTAGAGTGTAACCAGAATAACTAGATTAATTTATAGGGTTTTAGAATTGTGAATGAGTGTGTGTGTGTGTGTGAATGTCGGTATATGAAAGAGAGAAAGACAGAGGAGGAGACCCTATTTATGGAAAGCTAAGTCAAAGAAATTTGTTTTTCATTTAGTTCTGAAAATAGTGAAGAATTTATATTAACTGATAATGACCAACAAAGTTCCGAGGGATGTATTTTAATT
The DNA here is from genome assembly GCF_009764565.3 of Dermochelys coriacea. Lineage (NCBI taxonomy): Eukaryota > Metazoa > Chordata > Testudines > Dermochelyidae > Dermochelys > Dermochelys coriacea. The sequence continues at coordinate 107,032,763 of NC_050068.2, forward strand.
GTCTAAATATTAAATACAATTATTAAAGCCAATTTGGTACTAGTTATGTCCCACATGTATATCTATGTGTATACTGAATTAATAGGGTTTTCATGAATTCCCCTGGAAGTAATGGTGCTGAAATGCACTAAAATGTCAATGGCAAGCCTATAATTTTGGAGTTTATATTATTTTTTTAAATAATTATTTTTCTCCTCCTAGGATTGGTGGTATTAACTTTTCATCCTTTGTGTCTGTGATTAGTTTTATTTGATGTATATTTTACCATCAAGGATGTTATTGAAAAGACAGTATACGTCTTCACTGTTATTAGAAGAGTTCAGGGCCAGAACTGAGTTTTTCTGTACAAGCCTTTCAGCTGATGGGGAGAGTTTAAGTCCCCATGGTGCTTGAGTAGAGGTGGAAATGTTAGTCTTCAGTTTTCAGTCATCAGTGCTAATTCTTTTATCTTCTGACTGCATTAGTGGAACAGACCATGCCTGTCAAGCTAGCTGTAGAATGTGCCATGACAGTCTTTTTTTTTTCTTCTCTCTATTCAAATTCCTTCCCATGGCATGGAATTGCTTACAATTAATTGATTTAAAAATACCTTTCCCATAAATTAAAGAGAAATGACAACCTTAAAATAATTATTTTTAAAATAATATTTTATTAACTACATTTAAATTAATACCACAGAAAGTTGAAAGGAAGTGTGTCTTCAAATAAAAATGGGTGTTTCTGTGGAAAATGTGATATTAAATACTTGTATATCTATCGGAGAGATTTTATGAACAGTTATTATATTTGAATATTTATCTGTCTATTCTTACCTGTCCTAATTCATATTTATCAATGCTTTGGTTTGTTGAACTGTAATATTCTTTGCTATGCCTACATAGATATGCATGTGGATCTTAACTTGAAGATGACAAAGATTTTTCTGTTAATTTCCTTGCTTTATAAAGAAATTGTTGCCATTGCAGATCTTATTAGGCACCTGGCTCTCCTTGTCTCTCCCTTACTGTAGTAAATAGGGGACACCAGAGTCATAGGCCTTGTCTAAACACAAAACTTGTATTCCTTTAAAAATACCATATTTATATTATTATTATTATTATTTATTATTATTAAATTGTATTATCATAGTGCCTATGAGCCCTAGTCATAGACCAAGACCCCATTGTACTAGGTACTATATAAACACAGGGAAAAAAAGACAGTTCCTGCCTCAGAGAGCTTATAATTAAGGCTACGATTATGCCACGGAATCCGTGACTTCCATTGATCTCTGTGACATTTTCGGCCTGGAGCTTCCAGTCAGCCCCACCCCCACAGCTCTGAGCCCCTTACATTTGGTAGAAAAGAAAGAAGAAAAGAAAAAGATGTCAGAATTCTACAAATGCCATGCAATGTATTTCTTTATATAATTTTATTTCAATAAAAAGGAGGGAAAAAAAATCACCACTCCCACTCTTGAAAATTTTCCAGGATCAGTACTTAGGCCAGATTCCCATTTATATTCAGACTTCCCTATATGCCACTCTGGAAGTAGAAAAAGGTCTTAAAGGGGATTTAATTGTTTCTTCCCACTGTAAGGCTGTCTTTATTCTGCCTCAGTGGTGTAAAATGGCCTTAGGGTAAATGAAAATCACATCTCTTATCTTTATAATGTGTCTGGAAACCTATACTCCATACTAATTTAGCTTGAAGACAGCAATCGAGTACAATCAGTTTAAAGTTATTTTTATGAGTGAACTTGGTAAAAAATGCATGATTGTTTGATTCCAGCACGAAGTGATGTAATGGGAGACTGTTTCTCAGGGTTTTCAGAACCCAAAGCAGTGGTAACTTACTTTGTTTTTGTTTTTTATATTGTATAAGGAATAAATCAGTGGGGACACAGCTCCTCCATCTGATAAATGATTGTTACAAACCAGAGTGTTTCACCTAAAACTACTTTTTATTAGGTTTTGAGCACACACATATATGTAAGAGGTTCAGAGTATCCCAAAAATAGTTACCCAACGTGTGAGAGGGTTTCAAGTGAGTAACAGCAGGTCGCCAATGGCCAGTCGCCTTCTTGCTGGGGGTTAGGGTGTTAGAGACAAGTCTCCCAGGACTGCTTCCAGGAACTGCTTCAAAGTGTACTTTTTTACTTAATTTTTTATTGCTAACTTAAACAAAGCACGTTACTTATAGTGACTCCTAGTGAGTCGCCAGTTGTTCTAGCTCCAGAAAATTGCTTATTATCTCTTATTAGCAAAGCATTTTTAGTATTTTGAGACATAACAAAAATAAAGCTTATATGTCAGAGGATCTCAGAACCAAGGTAGCTGTCCATTCCCTCCCTTTCATTTTCATGGCCTGTTAACTTTTTTTTCTTCCTCCCATTCTGATTAGCAAAAAACCTGCAAACTGCAGCAATTTGACCTTGCCTATAAGAGCCCTGACAATTATTCCTAGCTATGTGGTGTTCTGCTTTTAATCAATGGTGACCAAAAACACACAAAATGTCTGTGATTTAGTTTGGTCAAATGCTGGGATTTACAGAAAAGATTTTTTTCATCATTCCATTCAGCAGTGTCTCTATTAATAAAATCAAGGTGAAAAAACATCATAAGGGACAAATATGTTTGGAATGTTACAGCAAACTGATAAGTTGAGCCATAATACACAAGTCTGATTTAAACAGGCTGTTAACTGCAATAGATTTGCATAGGTATGAATAAAAAAAATTAAAACAGAAAATCTCAGATAGATAATTTGGGAATATTCTATTTATGTATGAACTGATGATAAATTCCTCCTTCACAATTGTGAATACAAGGTTGCACCACATCTGAAATAATTAATTTGCTTTATATTTTCAATGTATTTATTGGATTTGATTCCTGACCTCAATGACATGATAAACTGGACATTCTTAATATAGCTGTTTTTTTCAAAAATTACTACTGATGCAAATAGAAGCCTTTAGACCAGTGGTTCTCAACCAGGAGTACACGTACCTCCGGGGGTACTAGGAGGTCTTCCAAGGTGTACATCAACTCTCTAAATATTTGCCTAGTTTTACATCAGGCTACATAAAAAGCACTAGCAAAGTCAGTACAAACTAAAATTTCATACATACAATGACTTGTTTATAGTGCTCTGTATACTATGCACTGAAATGTAAGTACAATATTTATATTCCAATTGATTTATTTTATAATTATATGGTAAAAATGCGAAAGTAAGTGATTTTTCAGTAATAGTGTGCTGTGACCCTTTTGTATTTTTAGGTCTGATTTTGTAAGCAAGTAGTTTTTAAATGAGGTGTAATTTGGAGGTACGCAAGACAAATCAGACAATGGATCACGTGATGTGTCCTGAATGGAAGCTGGAGGCGTGTAGGTAAGTATAGCGGTTAGTAGGTTTCCGGTATAGGGTGGTGTTTATGTGACCATCACTTATTAGCAGAGCAGTGTCCAGGAAATGGACCGTTTGTGTGGATTGGTCTAGGCTGAGGTTGATGATGGGATGGAAATTTTTGAAATCATGGTGGAATTTCTCAAGGGCTTTTTTTCCATGGGTCCAGATGATGCAAGATCCATAAACCTGGGAATCCTGGATGCCCCATCATCTCAGGCATAGGCACCTTGACAGCAGGATTGTCTGGCTATGTGGACTCTCTCCTCAGGCCCTACGCTACCAGCACTCCCAGCTATCTTCGAGACACCACTGACTTCCTGAGGAAACTACAATCCATTGGTGATCTTCCTAAAAACACCATCCTGGCCACTATGGATGTAGAAGCCCTCTACACCAACATTCCACACAAAGATGGACTACAAACCGTCAGGAACAGTATCCCCGATAATGTCACGGCAAACCTGGTAACTGACGTTTGGACTTTGTCCTCATCCACAACTATTTCACATTTGGGGACAATGTATACCTTCAAGTCAGCGGCACTGCTAAGGGAACCTGCATGGCCCCACAGTATGCCAACAATTTTTACGGCTGACTTAGAACAACACTTCGTTAGCTCTTGTCCCCTAATACACCTACTCTACTTGCGCTACACTGATGACATCTTCATCATCTGGACCCATGGAAAAGAAGCCCTTGAGGAATTTCACCATGATTTCAACAATTTCCATCCCACCATCAACCTCAGCCTAGACCAATCCACAAAAGCGGTCCATTTCCTGGACACTACGGTGCTAATAAGCGATGGTCACATAAACACCACCCTATACGAGAAACCTACTAACCGCTATACTTACCTACATGCCTCCAGCTTCCATCCAGGACACACCACACGATCCATTGTCTACAGCCAAGCTCTACAATACAACCTCATTTGCTCCAATCCCTCAGACAGAGACAAACACCTACAAGATCTCTATCAAGCATTCTTAAAAATAAAATACCCACCTGCTGAAGTGAAAAAAACAGATTGACAGAGCCAGAACAGTATCCAGAAGTCACCTACTACAGGACAAGCCCAACAACGAAAATAACGGAACACCACTAGCTGTCACCTTCAGCCCCCAACTAAAACCTCTCGAGCACATCATCAAAGATTTACAACCTATCCTGAAAAATGATCCCTCACTCTCATAGATCTTGGGAGACAGACCAGTCCTCGCTCACAGATAACCCCCCAGCCTGAAGCAAATAATCTCCAGCAACCACATACCACACAACAAAAACACTAACCCAGGAACCTATCCTTGCAACAAAGCCCGATGCTAACTCTCTCCACATATCTATTCAAATGACACCATCATAGGACCTAATCACATTAGCCATGCCATCAGGGGCTCATTCACCTGCACATCTACCAATGTTATATATGCCATCATGTGCCAGCAATGCCCCTCTGCCATGTACATTGGCCAAACCGGACAGTCTCTATGCAAAAGAATAAATGGATACAAATCTGACATCCAGAATCATAACATTCAAAAACCGATTGGAGAACACTTCAATCTCTCTGGCCACCCAGTAAAAGATCTTAAGATTTAAGATTTAAGATTTCAACAGAAAAGCTTCAAAAACAGACTCCATCGAGAAACTGCTGAGCTTGAATTAATATGCAAACTAGATACCATTAACTTGGGTTTGAATAGAGACTGGGAGTGGCTGGGTCATTACACATATTGAATCTATTTCCCTAAAGTTAAGTATTACACCTTCTTGTCAACTGTCTAAATGGGTCATCTTGATTATCACTACAAAAGTTTTTTTCTCCTGCTGATAATAGCTCATCTTAACTAATTAGCCTCTCACAGTTTATATGTTAACTTCCAACTTATCTGTATGTGTGTGTGTGTGTATATATATATATATATATTTCTTCTTACTATATGACAGGTTTCAGAGTAGCAGCCGTGTTAGTCTGTATTCGCAAAAAGAAAAGGAGTACTTGTGGCACCTTAGAGACTAACAAATTTATTTGAGCATAAGCTTTCATGAGCTTTTACAGCTCACTTCATCGGATGTATTCTTACTATATATTCCATTCTATGTATCCAAAATGTGTTAGTATCTAAGGTGCTACAAGTACTCCTGTTCTTTTTGCCAATATTGGTATGTCAAGCAGTATGCTATTGTGGTTGTTTATCACTTGTATGTACCCCAAATGGTGTAAAGTCCCTTATAGAGCAAATTAAAAACATGACATGGCCTCTGCTACAAATAATTATCAATCTAAGACACCAGTCCTGCAAAGAGTTGTATGGCTGCTTAACTTGATTATGCATGTGTATAGTTCCACTGAAGTCCATGGAATTATTCATGTTCTTAAGTCTTCGTAGGACATGGGCCTGATTTTAGACTTGACATAGATGAGAGTGACAATTGGGAGAATGGGTAACAAAAGGCCAACATTGACTTAGAAGATCATGAAGTTATTCTCTAGGTATGTTTGCTCACTTTGTTGTTTCCATAACAATTATGTTTTTTTTTAAAATGGGATGTTTAACTATTTGTGAATGACAATGAAAGCTACTGAATATTTTGTTTAAAACATTAATATTTATTCACATTTCTGAAAGAAACTCTAATTGTTCATGAAATATGATACCTTGGAGTCTCAATTATCAACTCTGATTAACTAACATACCTTGTTAATCAAAGGTCTGTCATAGCCCTTGGGGGTGGCAGTGATATAAGCCTCTATTGCAGAGGCCCTTCTGTGAAACTGTAATTCTGTAGACCTGTATTCTCTTTTCTTTCCCAGTCCTTTTATGCTACTCTAATGGAATAAAAGGAGAGGAAACAACATCCTTGAAATAGCTCCTGTGTAACAGGTATCTCCAACTGATGTACAGCTGTAGGAATGGAAGGGGACTAGCACAGAGCCAGTCCCCAGCATGGGAAGTATGACCAGAGCGTTATAAACTAAGCTATTCTTGGCTGCCATACAGCCCCAAGAAGCTTATTAGAGCAGCCCTGAGCTATTGTAATTTATGCTATGGGCTAAATTGAAAATTCAAGGTGTTCAAAAGTGGCTTAAAAACATCTTTGCAACCTCCTACCTGATCTGTTCTTGTGTCAAGACCAGGAAAGAAGGGATTGAGAATTACAGCAGTGGAATTTAGCAGACTTGAAACTCCATTGTAGTCCTCTAGTCCCATATCAGATGAGCCAGCCAGCTTTGGGGAAGAAGACAGCTGTCTCATTGTGGACTTGGCGGTCCCCTCTTCTTAGCCATTCAGACTTGGGAAAGCACCAGCTCTCTCTCTCCTGAAATTGGGGATTATCTGTGTCGTTGATATTCTAAGGATTTGGGGTGTCACAAAAATGGGGCACGGCTATAGAGGTAAAGGAAAAAAACCCAAAATGTAAGTATGTAAATTGGAAACTAAATGCAACAGACACATTATTTAAAAGGTCAATTTATTGTATTTCAGGAAAATACACATTAACTAGATGCATTTTCTGCCATCTTCAATAGAAATATTCAGATCAGATCAGAGCAAAAAACATTATGAGGAGCTCTGTGGCTACAGTTGCCAAATCACATGTGTACATTAGATTTTAACCCACAGTTGATAGAAGGAAAACATGGGTTAAAAGAGAATGCAGTCAGTATAATATACCATTGTAATGGAATAATCTATAAATAGAAACACTAAAGTGTAGGTTTTAATCAGGCCTTCTTGTAGCAAAATGCTGATAACTGTGAAATAGTCTGCCTCCGCAACGCCTGTTGTTGAAATGTGTTGGAAGTAAAACAATCATGCAAAGAGAAGGCAGCTGCTCAATCATTTTTATTTAATGTTCTATTTAATTGTCTTTCTTTGTGGTTTGTCAACATGAGAAAATTCCTTTATTTTTGTGAACCCCACTCTAAGTGCTGGGTGTTGCAGCATGAGCTAGTGAAGAATGATTTTTTGATACCAATGACCTGCATCATGAGAATACATAGGGCAAAGTTGTCCCCTTCACTTTTGCAAGTAGAATGGAGTCAAACTATTGGAGTTTAATCAGGAGCAATAAAAGAGGGAATTGCCCACACTTGCACAGATCAGAGCATTATGTTCTGGCCTCTACAAAGCTTTGCCACTGGGAAGGAGATGGGGTGGAACTATGGAGGACTCTGCAAGTCCTACTGATTTTTCCTATTCACAATTTGACTGGGTGTTAAATATTGCTTAAAGCTTTATCACCCACAGACTCCCCTCTGAAATGCTGCTGAACAGCTTCTGTGGACATCACAAGGCCTTTGCAAATCTCTTAAGATCTAATATGTTAGATCAGTTATACTCAGACTGAGGCTCACAAGCCACAAGTGGCTCTTTAATGTGTCTCTTGTGTCTCTTTGCAGCATATGATATTAAAACACTGTGTGAGCTAATTATTAACCATTCTTAGTTATTAACAAATCAGGATGCTTTTACTATGTTATTAGCTAATTGTAGTTGATAAAGTAATAATACTTGGTCAGTCATTTTGCTATGAGAATTATATATACATATAAATGTTAAATGAAACCATAAATTCACATACTATGACTCTTTTGGGTAATGTTAATCGCTAATTTGACTCCTGAACCACTGAGCTCAGAATAGCACTGTGTTAGACGGTTAGGGACCTTCCACTCATTTTACTATATGTGTGTGTGCATGCACCTACATTCACACAGACACAAACACTTTGTAATGAATGACACTAAAAATATAGGTAAACAGGAGGCCAAAGTGTAAATACATTTATATATTTTTGTCTAGTAACATGTAGTTTTAATAGCTTATGTAAAGAAACATTTTGTCAAAAGATGATGCAATTTTTCAAAAATTGAAAAAAGTGAACAGTGCTACTGAATAAATGCTGTCCTTTACATTTTGAAAACCTGAGTTCTATGTAAATATACTTTAGGTTAGAAGAGAACAAATAGAGTTTTTTTCAGTCTGTTCTGCATTTATTTGTCCATATCATGAAGCCAAATAATTTTTTTCTCTTAATTTTGCACAATGCCTACCATATTCTGGACCATCTGAAAAATAATAATAATAGCAAATAATACCTTGGGAGGGGAATGCAGAGCAGAGAGATTTTTTACTTCAGTCTGAGCTGCATTAACAGGGCAAAACTACATTTTCCTCTGTCCATCCTAATTTCATAGACATTTATATATGTCAGGCTAAATTTTATCCTTGGCTGCAACTATACAACCTCATGAAGCCAGTGATGGTGATCATGAGTAACAGAAAACAGTGTTTTGCTCATGATTATATACAATTATAGACAAGTGTTAAATAACATATATCCACAGGAATAAATTACTCAAAGAATTCAAATATCTAAAGTAAATCATATAGAGAACAATTGAGCAGCAAGGTAAAAATTTATGTTCTGAGAAAAATTGCAGAGGCTCCACCTGTGTATCAGAGAATAGGGACTAAGTGACTTATTTAGCTGTCCTACAGGTGGTTAGGGTGGAGTAACAAAGCATGGCTGGCAACTGAACACCAAGTCAGGCACTTGGAGGGAGGTCAGGGAACTCTGTCGGAAGAGGAGTCAGAACACTACATGCAGTCACTAGAGAACAGGGCTGTAGCCTGACATGGATGTTTTGGGCTATACTGATGCCTTGTGAAACTCTAGTAATGTCAATGGTGTTATACTCAGCTTAAATTTGTCTTTTCTGAAATATTTGTTTATTTTTGTCCAACTGATGTACCTAAAATTTCAAGTGTAAAGCAATGAGGGGCAGAAAAATCACTGGATGAAACTCTTCTTTTGTTGTTGCTAGATAGATGATCAGTGGTACTAGTTTATCTGTCAGGGTCCATCATTAGACATCCACAGTGAGAACTGGCATTCATCTTGGAGGCAGGAGATGTGGATTCAAATCTTCTCTGTGACTGTGGCCTTGTCTACCCTACAAAATTATGTCAACCTAAATTACATTGGCATGCAGCCACTGCAGTTATTACATTGCTTGTGCCTGCGCACACTTTACTCGTTGTGTTGGTGGTGTGTTTCGTCAGAGGTGGGATCTGAATCCATATCTTCTCCCTCCCAGGTGTGTGCCTTTATCACCGGGATAAAGAGACATTCTCTTTTTAACTCAATGATTATTTAAGAATTGATACAATGTGGAACAGCTTCAGTAGGAGAGATTGAAAGTACAGTAGCCTATAACCTAGTGGTTAAGACACTCACTTGGCAGGATTGCGATCTGAATTCAAGTTCCTGCTCCCAAGTGGGGATTCAAACCTGTGTCTCCCTCATGCATGAAAGTGCCTTATATATTAGGCTAAAGGTTATAAAAGAAGGACGGACACCATGCTCTTTTTCTCTCTTGGCCTCTTCTGATTTGCTGACAAGTTCTGAAAATGTTACTATTTACTAATACTGTTAAGTATTTTCTCTGAATTTTTGGTTTGCTGGCCCAACTGCAAAATCAGTTATTTGCCCAGCTGCTGTCTTTATTTTAACTGTGAAATATTTGTATGAAACAAAAACATATATACCCTGTCCCAGAAATTATATCTTGTATAGTAAATTCCAGTATTAAAAATTAGACTACTATTTATAGTACTGGTGCAAAATGCTGGGTCTCGCAGTAACAATACACTAGTGTCTGGGGCAATTACTGAGGCAATGTCAATGGAATTTTTGTCTTGTTTTTGCACTTAGTATAGTAAGTAAGTATGGTATAGTAGGATTATGCATGCAACTGCACAACGTCAGTTAAGTGAAAATGTAGCTCTGACAATACTTACAATGTGTTTGTTTGTTATTTTCATGCCCTGTTTTTTTTTGAACGGGAGATGTTTGCATGAAACATAGTTGATATATTTCAGCCATTTTGGCCACCACTGAAATGCCAAAGTACAGCAGTTAATGGTTTTACCCTTTAGGTCCTATATGCAAGTATAAGTTAATAGGTAGATTATCAGGCACAATGCATACTTCATGCATACAAAAGTATTTGGGAACCAAAAGATGCAGATAGATACTTAGTGGGAACTTCAAAGTGCCAAAGAATGTTAGATGATTTGAAAATCCCACTAGATATCTGTTTGTATCTTTTGGTGCCTAAAAATCTTTGAAACTCGGGCCTTAATGCCTTTCCTAATCTGATCTACAATACAGTGCACACTCTAGAAAGTCCAAACTCGCCATTTCATAAGAGTTTGGTTTTCTTTGTTAAGAAAATAATCAGACAATTTAAAAGGACATCTTATTCCTTATCTGTATGCTTGGCTGCACTAAGAGTTCTCCCCTTAGGACTGCTCACAGGCTCCACAGGGTTCCCAACTTCTATATATCCTGCAGAATTTTGGAACTCCACAGATTCTTTAGGTTTTCAGCCATGTGGAGGGAGGTTTTCATTTCTCCTTGGCTTGGCTCCATACTCTCCCTACATTTAATAAAGCATCAACTTAGCCATACAGATTTTACAGAGAACCACTCAGGCCAAGCAGACTGTATAAAACATATGCTGCTATGGCCAACATTTAAAAAATATTTTAAATAAAACAAAACACTGCCCTTTCATTAGCTAGATTTCAATACTCTTTAACTAGTGTTAAGACCCCTTTTGTCTCTCTGGTGTTTTAAAGGTGCCTGAAAAGAAAGTCAGAAACAGGTCCAATGAAATAGTGTAACAGGGCACTCCCCCTATTCTGTAGCTCTACAGTTGCTGAGTCAATGCTCCTGGGTGTTTCGGGATGGAGAAAGCCGAAGGTAGGGGCTGAGCAAGTGGCAGATGAGGCTCTAGGCTGGAGCACAGTGCAGTTGGTATCTTCTGTTTATTACCCCTTATGGGCCACAGGTTATTTTAGAGTAGCCATCAGTTTTCAAAGGGATCAACTATATTGGTGGTTAGGAGTGGTAGTAACAAGCTAGTTTTGAGCTAGAAGAACACACAGAAATAACATTCATGCCAACATTCCAAATCAGGGTACATTTTGGAGGGCTTGTAATTAAAAAGCATTTTGCCTAATTTTCTTTAACGTTTGCAGAGCAATTCTCCTTGGCCTTCAAAGCAACATTTAGCAACCTGAACTCAGTTGAATTATACTTGAATGTAACTAAAGAATAATTACATGATTGTTTAAGACCATTACATCTTGATATGGGTGCGTAACTGGAGTAACAGAAAGGATAGGTTTCAGAGTAGCAGCCGTGTTAGTCTGTATTCGCAAAAAGAAAAGGAGTACTTGTGGCACCTTAGAGATTAACAAATTTATTAGAGCATAAGCTTTCGTGAGCTAATGCATCCGATGAAGTGAGCTGTAGCTCACGAAAGCTTATGCTCTAATAAATTTGTTAGTCTCTAAGGTGCCACAAGTACTCCTTTTCTTTTTGAGAAAGGATAGGGGAAACCCTGATCCAGGTTTGCATTGTGAGACATGTTGAGGATCATCCAGACCAGTCAGAAGTTCTGTTAACAACTGCCCTGTAACTAGGGGTGTCTTAATGCTGTGTAGCTATAGCTCAGAGCCCTGACAGCAGTAACCTGCCCACAAGCATAAAAGTATCACCCTGACTCCCACCAGCCAAGTTACTCCTTGCAGAGTGATCTCAGGAGTCCTTCAATCCCAAGTCTCCCCCAAATCATCCTTCTCAAGTTCTTTACTACCAGATAGTTGGACTTTTCCCTTCTGGTTCATCACCTCTAAAGGAGTGAAACTAGCCCCCCAGTTATCAATTGACTTTGGCACATACACTCCATACAGTTTTCACACCAGTGACCTGCTTGGGGTAAAAATAATCAATGTTTATTTAATAGAAAAATCACAGATTCACAGATGAAATAGTAAAGAAAGGCAAACACATACAAATTACATAGAAAATAACCATAAAGAGACAACTTCAGGCTTTATACTTCTATATTAGATAAATTCCATCTTCTAGTACCAGTTACGTATTGCCTTTGAATAGTTTCCCAGTGTGCTCCTTAGCTCTAGGGGAGATCCAGAGTTCACAGACAACCCCCCACCTTTGAGACTGTTACCCTCAGTTCTGGATACCTTTCACTTCAAATCTCTTCCTTTTTAACAGGGTTTTCAGGGATTTTTTTTTCCTTTCTCTCAGACTGTGGTGATACATTCTGCAGGAAATCGCTCTCAACTTGATAGTGGGGCTGTCTCAGTGTCTTCCTAATAACTGTAATGTTCCATCATTTGCCTTTTCCTGGGTTGTACCATGGTTTGATATGTAAACGTTTGACTTGAGAGGTGCCCCTCCCTCATGGTGACCAGATATCCCAATTTTATAGAGACAGTCCTGATATTTGGGGGTTTATCTTATACAGGTGCCTATTACCCCCACCCCATCCCAATTTTTCACACTTGCTGTCTGGTCACCCTCCTCTCTCTGTTGTGAGGTACATTTAAAATTGTCATACAGGTCATGAGCACAGTATTCTATAAAGATGAATATATAGATTCATAAACACAGTCTGTATACATATCTCGTAATGACCATCAAGTTCAGATAATTACAAGCTTTCATAGAAAACCTTGTCAAAAAATTTTTATACACAGTAACATTGTATATGATCAATTGATTGTTTGCTTACTCTTTGGGGTTCAGGCCCTCTGTTTTCCCCTTGGGGTGTCAGGACTCACACATGGTCATAAGATGTGTAATTCTCAGGTAGTTGCCAAATAAAAGGTACTACAACTGGGGAAATGAGGAGGCCTTGTCTCCCACAACTTCTGCCATATAAATTTCCCATCAGTATGGGTTCAGGATTAATACAGCAGTCCTCCTTGTCCCTATGTCTCTTCTTAACATGCCTGCATCACTTTATAAAACCAGCTCTACAATGGGATGACCAATACTAAAGAAGGACAGTCCTGGTCTGAAGCTACAGATTTGACTTGGAGTGTCTAGATAGCTCATGCAAATGAGCTCCATGACCTCCAGAGACATGTAGGACTTCTTGATGATCATCTATCTCCCCCTGCTGATGTACTGAGGTGTCAATATCTCTAAAGCTACAGTAACACCCATGTAACAGTTCTTATGTGAAGGAGCAAAGGAGTCAGAGATGAGGTCTCAGTTGTCAGGTCTTTTGTTTTCCAATAATCTCTTGATTGCCTTGAAGGGTTGCATTAAAACTTATTTTCCTTTGGAGCAATCCAATTGTAGCCACTGCTGGGGGAGTGCTTGATTTGATCAAGGGTCAGATTCATCCAGCAAATCCTCTATTCATTCCTATGTAATGTAATAGCTGTCTCACTAAATCTAAATGTAATGGATATTTGGGAATAAAGATTTTAAAATATTATCCATTTCCAGTACCTCATATATGCCTGGTTAGACAGATATGCTTTGTAGTAGGGTAGTCTGGAGATTCTAATTATAAAGGCAAGTACAAAATAAAGGCTGATAAGGGCTCTTCAGTCATCAACTGTAGGACTTGGCTGATGAGCTGAACTTGATTTGGAATATATAATATTGATTAATTTTAGTTCCTTGATGAAAGCCTCTCATTAGGCAACAGTTGTTTTCAGACAGCTGTCATGAAGGGCTTACCCTTCAGAAAATCATGTAAGAGGCTGGAGGGGAGGAGAGAAGTTGAGAAGAAAATTACTACGTTCAAAAAAAGTGAATATTCATATGCCTTCATTTCAACTGTTATCCCTTACAGATAGCTGAAAAGGCACTATTGAAACAAAATTGATCAACTGGACTAGGGATTTATGTTTATTTAGATTTATAAGACATTGACAAAACAGGTGCATATCTCAAGTCCTTGTAGTTATTTAAATACACAGATAAACATAGAAACAAAACAGCCATCTCCAGAAGCAACCAAGTTTATCAAATTTTAGTGCCTGATTACAGGTACTCACTTAATCCTGCAAAGGCACCTGCCTGGGCAGATGATGCTTCTCATAGGGCTGTAGCTTCCTCTTGGGTGCTATAATTGTAATTCTCCTGGAGTCAGGTGAATACACCAGAATATTGGCTTTCATTTTAAAACAATGTACATTTCTAGTCCTTGTTCTGGAGAAAATATTGATAATATAAATCCTAAAGGCTCAAACATCTGAAGGCAAAGAAACAGGCCCAAATTAAAAAAAAATCTTATGATTTCTAAGCCAGTCTCATGTCTTTCTGGGGTCTGATTTGTGATTGTTTGAATCTTGAACCCTTTGTGTGACGGTATACATATACATTCTCTTGTAAGTGTTTGTGCACCCAGTACACTTGAGTTGGGAACTTTTGCCAGCAGTACCACAAGATGGCACATGCACCTTGTCTCTACTCATGCTCTCATGTGAAGACATGGCTGCTGCCTCCTTCTCAGTTCCTTCTCACTGCCTGTGGCAAGAGTTGGCAGTCCCCATTATATTTGATTTGGTTAGCCAGCATCTCTACAACTTTTAGTGTTCAGTGTTAGAATTAGTAGACTAGTTAGTAAGTTATAGTTTAGTTGTTATTCTGAAGGATTTTAGAATGAAAAAATCCCCAGGTATTAAGCAATGTGCCATGTGCAGGGCTGTTATCCCTACCATGATTAGGAACAAGAGCTGCTTGATTTGTCTGGGAGAGGATCATGTGCGGGACAAATGTTCTATTTGTACCTCCTTCCATATCAGGACAGAAAACAGAGGAACTTTCATCTTAAAGTCCACCTCATGTAAGAGGTGATGCGTCCTGCATCAGAGCCAAGTGCTGACCGTGAAGCAGAGGACTCAGCATCAACTAGAAGTGCACTCCAGCTCCTTCTTTTCAAAATGCAAGTCCAGTGATAAATGTCATGCTTCATCACCCCTGTCAGCCTCAAAGTGACCCAGACATTCTGATTCTGATAAAACTTCAAAGTCTCAGACTTCTCTCAGAAAATCTTCTGGAAGTCCTCCAGTTTGAGGCTTCAGAAATTTAAGCACTCACCGGTTCTATCTGAGGTGGCAACACTGTCTCCAGCTCATTCTCCTGTCTGGGTCTGAAAATAAATGTGGATGAATCACAGTTACAACTGGCACAGCACATAACCTTTGCAGGAGCACTGGCATAGCCAAGACAGTATTGGTCACAGATCTTCATCAGCTCTCTTTCTGGTCTCTGATAACTTTGTCCTAGTTGAGGATCTCCTGTCTCAGAACCAAGGCAAGTCTCTACATCTCTACCTTCAATCTGTCCGTGTCATGGTTTGGATGATCTCTTGTTGAATTCTTCTGAGAAATCATGCTCTTGAGAGTTTCCGAACATATTGGTAAGCAACAGAAAGAAATCCACAAGAGCCATGTACACAGCAAAGTGGAAGAGATTTTTTGATTTTGGCACAATCACACAGAGGTCACATGGACTGGACAATCAGTTGCACCTGAAATCCTCAGTGTAGCGATGTGAAGACTCATTGGTGCAGCACCTCCTGCTGGTTGTCTTGGGAATTAGCTTTCCAGCACTCAGAGTGCCTCCTGGTGGCTGGTGGCTCACCTGCCCCAGGTTCACTCCCAGACCCCAGTGCCCCTTTCCTCAGGGTTCTGCCCACAACAGTACCCCTTTACTCTGGGTCTCCCCTCCCAGGGGAACCCTCAACCCCCTCACCCACCTTGCCTCAGTGGCTACTGCCAGTCATCAACTAGACCCCACTCACTGGGGCAAACCGCAGTCTGTCTTGGCCACTCATCATTGGCAAGGAGGTTGGACCAGCTGCCTCTGCATAATCCCAGGCTACTCCTCCCAGCCTCCATACCTGCATAGGCCTCTATCAAGGCCTACAGCCTGGGGAGTTGCCAGGCTGGAGCTCCCTAGCTTTTCCTCCCTTTCCCCAGCACAGCTCTGTCTCAAGTACTCTTCTCTCCCACACAGCCAGGTCCTTCTCTCTCAAGAGCTAGAGAGAGACTCCTCCAGCTCCTGGTCCCCAGCCCTCTTATAAGGCCTGATTGAGCTGGCCACAGCTGTGGCTGCTTCCCCAATCAGCCTAGATTGGCTGCTTTTAACCCCGCCTACTGAAATGGGGCAGCCACCCCACTACATTCAGGATTTGCAATTAGTTCTGTAAGCCTTCACCTGGTTCCTGTTTCTGTACTACATCCACCAATAGATGGGTTTTGAATTTTCTCTCAGCCTCTCATTTTCTCAATTTTTGAAAATTCTACTCAACATTTACCCTCCTGTGTCTGATCCTCTCTAAACTCGTAGGACACCCCTGCCCCCAGTCCCCGCCTATGGAAACAGCTTCATTACCATTACTGTTTATGGAAGATGACTTTTCTAGTGGTGATCACTTTTGCTAGGAGTGTTTCTGAATTTCAGGCTCTTCTGGCTGATCCTCCTTTCCCGGACTTCCATAAAGATAAGGTTTCCTTTAGGCCACACCCTAAGTTTATGTCTAAGGTAGAGTCAGCTTTCCATCTGAATCAATTATTCATTTGCTGGTGTTTTTCCCTAGACTCCAATCTTCTAAAGCTAAGAAACACTTCATATATTGGATGTTCGTAGACCTTTGGTATTCTACTGGGAGCACACTAAAACTTCTCCCAGGCTTTTCATAACCTATGCTGAGAAAGCCAAAGGGCAATCAGTTCCAACTCAGCAAACCTCACATTGGATTTCTGACTGCATTAAGTTCTGCTACAATCTTGTTAAAGTCTCTCCTCCACTGAGAATAATGGCTCACACCAGCAGGGCTCAGTCCACTTCATCAGGCTTTCTGAGCAACCTTCCAATAGCTGATATCTACAAGGCAGCGATGTGGTCATCTATATGTACTTTTTCTGTTCATCCCCCAAACTTCTTGTGACAAAGCCAACTTTGGCAAATTGGTGTTACAATATTCTGAAGTCCCTCCACCTATAAGGAAACTGCTGATGAGTCACCTGCAATGAAATGTATATGAGCACAATCACTCCAACGGGAAAAAAGGTACTTATCTCACAGTGACTGTTGTCCTACCAGATGTGTTGTGCATATATATACATTACACGATGTTCCCACCTTTCCCCGCTACTTTGGATATTATGTGCAGCGGTGCGAAGGGACAGAAAAGGAGGTAGCAGCCACACCCTTTTTATGCCCTCACCTGAGAACACAAGGAGAACAGGGGCACATGCGATGCCTAGCTGTACTACTGGCTAAAGTCTGACTCGGATGCACTGGGCACACAAACGCTTGCAGTCAAATGTATATGCGCACAACATATCTTGAAGAACAACAGTTACTGTATGAATAAGTGACTGTTTTTGTTGGCAATACCAGAAAAAAGAAGGAAAATGAGATATCTGTCCTAAAGAGCTTACCATCTAGGTCCCTGAACCTGCAATTGGATCTGCTAGCACAGACCTGTGTGCCAATGTAGAATGCCACTAAAGTTGACCCCTCAATCAGACCTGCTAGTTAATGTGGTTGTGCACTGGAATAAGGGTCTATGCTAGAGGATTCAGTTGCAGGATTGGGATCAGGAATGAGAGTAGGTGCATGGTGGGTTTATTTTTTACTAAAATTTAAAACGCTCATTTATGATTATTGAAATAAAAAAAATGATCGTCTAACAATTGCAACAACTAGAATTTTTCTGGTGTTTAGCTTATGAAGTATATTGCAAAACCTGCCACTGTTAAATCTAATTTTAGCAGCTACTTCCTTATTGGTCTGCAACAATCAGAATAACCCTGGTAACAGTAATTGATGCTTCTCTTGGTCTTCCCACCCCCTCACCTCCTTCCCCTTCAGAACTGAAGTTGCTGTTACACTAAAATAAAGGTGTCTGATCAGAGGAGTAATGTAAGATTATAAATATTTTTATGTTAAACATGTTCATTGTTCAGTAATTTAAATACTTGTTTTAAAGTACATCTGGGTCAAGTTCTTGTTTTTAAAATGTGCACTGCTGTTCAGAATTACTTCATTATCCAAGTTCTGAAACATCTCTTATCTGTCTACCTGCAAGTTTGACCAAGCTTGACCTCCTGTTTCTGACTGGTTTGTCATAAACGTTTCTTAAAGAGGTGAACTAATGCAGTGGTGTCCCATAAAATGTACGGAATCTGAAGAATTCCATGTTATATCCTTCCCTCTATGAAATTATACTTTACAAAGGGAATGAAATACATTCTTCAGACTAACTTAAATGTCCTTCATTTCCTATTTTGTAATTTGTAGAAGGAACGTTGGTTTCTTAGCTCCAATTAGAAAGAAAATATTTTCTGTATAGATAAATGCTTTTTCTTGTGAATGTTGCCTGACATTGTTTGGATGTTAGTTTCATGCAGGAAAAGATATGTACTTTTAGGTTTTAAATTGTGCTTTTAGTAAATAAGCCCTTTAGATAAGAAAGTGTGCATTAGTTCTACCAAAAACAAAAAACAAAAAAAAATCCAACCAATATAAATGTGCTAAATACAAAATTATTCTGAATAGTGAAACAAGTACAGTAAAATAAAGACAGGTTTGAGAGTAGCAGCCGTGTTAGTCTGTATTCGCAAAAAGAAAAGGAGTACTTGTGGCACCTTAGAGACTAACAAATTTATTTGAGCATAAGCTTTTGTGAGCTACAGCTCACTTCATCGGATCCATTCAGTGGAAAATACAGTGGGGAGATTTATATACATAGAGAACATGAAACAATGGGTATTACCATACACACTGTAACAAGAGTGATCACTTAAGGTGAGCTATTGCTAGCAGGAGAGCGGGGGGAACTTTTGTAGTGATAATCAAGGTAGGCCATTTCTAGCAGTTGACAAGAACCTCTGAGGAACAGTGAGGGGTGAGGGGGAGAATAAACACGGGGAAATAGTTTTACTTTGTATAATGACCCATCCACTCCCAGTCTTTATTCAAGCCTAGGTTAATTGTATCCAGTTTGCAAATTAATTCCAATTCAGCTGTCTTTGTTTGGAGTCTGTTTTTGAAGTATTTTTGTTGAAGAATTGCAACTTTTAGGTCTGTAATCGAGTGACCAAAGAGATTGAAGTGTTCTCTGACTGGTTTTTGAATGTTATAATACTTGACATCTGATTTGTGTCCATTTATTCTTTTATGTAGATACTATCCAGTTTGACCAATGTACATGGCAGAGGCAGAGGTATTTTCCACCGAATGCATCCGATGAAGTGAGCTGTAGTTCACGAAAGCTTATGCTCAAATAAATTTGTTATTCTCTAAGGTGCGACAAGTACTCCTTTTCTTTTTAGTAAAATAAAAGTTAGCCAATCTTTTAAAGTAATCCTCTTCTTCAAATCCATTCTTCGAATGTGTTTTCATCATGTCCCTAGTGCTGATTCACATTTTTGAGACAGTTTAATAGAAATATGTATTTTAATGGAACCAGTTTATAAAATGATCAAAACAGTTCATGCTGTATAAACCTCCTTCCCATTCCCACCTACTTAGATGAATGTCATCCTAACCCAGAAGTTTCAGAGTAGCAGCCGTGTTAGTCTGTATTCGCAAAAAGAAAAGGAGTACTTGTGGCACCTTAGAGACTAACAAATTTATTAGAGCATAAGCTTTCGTGAGCTACAGCTCACTTCATCGGATGCATTTGGTGGAAAAAACAGAGGAGAGATTTATATACACACACACAGAGAACATGAAACAATGGGTTTATCATACACACTGTAAGGAGAGTGATCACTTAAGATAAGCCATCACCCACAGCAGGGGGGGGAAAGGAGGAAAACCTTCCATGGTGACAAGCAGGTAGGCTAATTCCAGCAGTTAACAAGAAAATCAGAGGAACAGTGGGGGGTGGGGTGGAGGGGAGAAATACCATGGGGAAATAGTTTGACTTTGTGTAATGACTCATCCATTCCCAGTCTCTATTCAAGCCTAAGTTAATTGTATCCAGTTTGCAAATTAATTCCAATTCAGCAGTCTCTCGTTGGAGTCTGTTTTTGAAGCTTTTTTGTTGAAGTATAGCCACTCTTAGGTCTGTGATCGAGTGACCAGAGAGATTGAAGTGTTCTCCAACTGGTTTTTGAATGTTATAATTCTTGACGTCTGATTTGTGTCCATTCATTCTTTTACGTAGAGACTGTCCAGTTTGGCCAATGTACATGGCAGAGGGGCATTGCTGGCACATGATGGCATATATCACATTGGTAGATGCGCAGGTGAACGAGCCTCTGATAGTGTGGCTGATGTGATTAGGCCCTATGATGGTATCCCCTGAATAGATATGTGGACAGAGTTGGCAACGGGCTTTGTTGCAAGGATAGGTTCCTGGGTTAGTGGTTCTGTTGTGTGGTGTGTGGTTGCTGGTGAGTATTTGCTTCAGATTGGGGGGCTGTCTGTAAGCAAGGACTGGTCTATCTCCCAAGATCTGAGAGAGCGATGGCTCGTCCTTCAGGATAGGTTGTAGATCCTTGATGATGCGTTGGAGAGGTTTTAGTTGGGGGCTGAAGGTGATGGCTAGTGGCGTTCTGTTGTTTTCTTTGTTGGGCCTGTCCTGTAGTAGGTGACTTCTGGGTACTCTTCTGGCTCTGTCAATCTGTTTCTTCACTTCAGCAGGTGGGTATTGTAGTTCTCCAATTCCTATTGAAGTCACTGTTTGTTTGTTTTTCTGTTGACTTCAGTGGGCATTGAATCATGTCCCTAGCATTTAAGCTCCTCAGAGCATAAGTCATGTCTTCTAGTAATAATAATCCCTCATTAGTAGTATACTTTTGCCACTCAGGTTTAAAGAGAGGCTGTCCTTAGTTTGTAGCTATCACTTTAATAAGAGTAAGAGTAAGCCACACTCTTATCACACACGCTTCAGCTGGTCATCTGGAGGGATAAGGAAGGATTTTTTCCCCTTAATCCACAATTGACCGGATGTATATTCGGTTGTTTATTTTTTAATTTTCCCCTGAAACATTGGGGATTGGCTACTGCTGGAAATAGAGCATCAAGTGAGGGCATATTAGGGCTCTGAGGCGGTGCAGAAAATACTCTTTCTTAGATGCTTGGGTGGTATGTCTTGCTCAGAGTCAAACAGATTACCACATTTGGAGTCAGGAAGGAATTTCCTCACAGGTCAGTTTGGCAGTGATCTTCGATGAGTTGGTGGTGGTGGGGTCACTTTCCTCTTCAGTTTTCAGAGTAGCAGCCGTGTTAGTCTGTATTCGCAAAAAGAAAAGGAGTACTTGTGGCACCTTAGCGACTAACAAATTTATTTGAGCATAAGCTTTCGCGAGCTACAGTTCTCTTCATCGGATGCATTTGGTGGAAAATACAGAGGGGAGATTTATATACACACACAGAGAACATGAAACAATGGATTTTATCATACACACTGTAAGGAGAGTGATCACTTAAGATAAGCCATAACCAGCAGCAGCGGGGGGGGGGGGGGAGGGAGGAAAATCTTTCATGGTGACAAGCAATGTAGGCTATTTCCAGCAGTTAACAAGAACATCTGAGGAACAGTGGGGGGTGGGGGGAAGGAGAAATAACATGGGGAAATAGTTGTACTTTGTGTAATGACTCATCCATTCCCAGTCTCTATTCAAGCCAAAGTTAATTGTATCCAGTTTGCAAATTAATTCCAATTCCATTTACAACACACACTTTGCTTCTCTACAAAAGAAAAAGGCCACTAAGCTATCTAAACTACTACATGCCACAAGGGGCCACAACAGTGGTTCCCGTAACCCACCCAGCAATATTGTTAATCTATCCAACTATACTCTTAACGCAGCAGAAGAATCTGTCCTATCTCGGGGCCTCTCCTTTTGCCCCTTCACCCCCAAGAACATGATGCAGTTCTGTGGTGACCTAGAATCCTATTTTCGACATCTCTGACTCAAGGAATATTTCCAACACACCTCTGACCAACATATTAACCCACAGAGACCTTCCTACCAACACTACAAAAAGAAGGATTCTGGGTGGACTCCTCCTGAAGGTCGAAACAACAGACTGGACTTCTACACAGAGTGGTTCCGCCGACGTGCACGAGCTGAAATTGTAGAAAAGCAGCATCACTTGCCCCATAACCTCAGCTGTGCAGAACACAATGCCATCCACAGCCTCAGAAACAACTCTGACATCATAATCAAAAAGGCTGACAAAGGAGGTGCTGTCGTCATCATGAATAGGTCGGAGTATGAACAAGAGGCTACTAGGCAGCTCTCCAACACCACTTTCTACAAGCCATTACCCTCTCATCCCACTGAGAGTTACCAAAAGAAACTACAGCATTTGCTCAAGAAACTCCCTGAAAAAGCACAAGAACAAATCCGCACAGACAAACCCCTAGAACCCAGACCTGGGGTATTCTATTTGCTACCCAAGATCCATAAACCTGGAAATCCTGGACGCCCCATCATCTCATGCATTGGCACCCTGACAGCAGAATTGTCTGGCTATGTAGACTCCCTCCTCAGGCCCTACGTTACCAGCACTCCCAGCTATCTTTGAGACACCACTGACTTCCTGAGGAAACTACAATCCATTGGTGATCTTCCTAAAAACACCATCCTAACCCCGATGGATGTAGAAGCCCTCTACACCAACATTCCACACAAAGATGGACTACAAGCCGTCAGGAACAGTATCCCCGATAATGTCACGGCTAACCTGGTGGCTGAACTTTGTGACTTTGTCCTCACCCATAACTATTTCACATTTGGGGACAATGTATACCTTCAAATCAGCGGCACTGCGATGGGTACCCGCATGGCCCCACAGTATGCCAACATTTTTATGGCTGACTTAGAACAACGCTTCCTCAGCTCTCGTCCCCTAATGCCCCTACTCTACTTGCACTACATTGATGACATCTTCATCATCTGGATCCATGGAAAAGAAGCCCTTGAGGAATTCCACCATGATTTCAACAATTTCCATCCCACCATCAACCTCAGCCTGGACCAGTCCACACAAGAGATCCACTTCCTGGACACTACGGTGCTAATACGCGATGGACACATAAACACCACCCTATATCGGAAACCTACTGACCGCTATTCCTACCTACATGCCTCTAGCTTTCATCCAGATCATACCACATGATCCATTGTTTACAGCCAAGCTCTACGATATAACCACATTTGCTTCAACCCCTCAGACAGAGACAAACACCTACAAGATCTCTATCATGCATTCTTACAACTACAATACCCACCTGCTGAAGTGAAGAAACAGATTGACAGAGCCAGAAGAGTACCCAGAAGTCACCTAACACAGGACAGGCCCAGCAAAGAAAATTACAGAACGCCACTAGCCATCACCTTCAATCCCCCAACTAAAATCTCTCCAACGCATCATCAAGGATCTACAACCAAATACTCACCGGCAACCACACACCACACAACAGAACCACTAACCCAGGAACCTATCCTTGCAACAAAGCCCGTTGCCAACTCTGTCCACATATCTATTCAGGGGACACTATCATAGGGCCTAATCACATCAGCCACACTATCAGAGGCTCGTTCACCTGTGCATCTACCAATGTGATATATGCCATCATGTACCAGCAATGCCCCTCTGCCATGTACATTGGTCAAACTGGACAGTCTCTACGAAAAGAATAAATGGACACAAATCAGACGTCAAGAATTATAACATTCAAAAACCAATTGGAGAACACTTCAATCTCTCTGGTCACTCGATTACAGACCTGAGGGTGGCTATCCTTCAACAAAAAAACTTCAAAAACAGACTCCAACGAGAGACTGCTGAATTGGAATTAATTTGCAAACTGGATACAATTAATTTAGGCTTGAATAGAGACTGGGAATGGATGAGTCATTACAGAAAGTACAACTATTTCCCCATGTTGTTTCTCCCCCCCACCCCACCCCCCACTGTTCCTCAGATGGTCTTGTTAACTGCTGGAAATAGCCTATCTTGCTTGTCACCATGAAAGGTTTTCCTCCCTCCCCCCCCCTGCTGGTGATGGCTCATCTTAAGTGATCACTCTCCTTACAGTGTATATGATAAAACCTATTGTTTCCTGTTCTCTGTGTGTGTATATAAATCTCCCCTCTGTATTTTCTACTAAACGCATCCGATGAAGTGAGCTGTAGCTCACGAAAGCTTATGCTCAAATAAATTTGTTAGTCACTATGGTGCCACAAGTACTCCTTTACTTTTTTCCTCTTCAGTATGCAGCATGGATTGCTTGCTAGCATAATCTGGGCATATCTCACATAATCAATTCCCTGCCATTGCAGGGGCCTCAGGAATTGGTGGTACCTTGGCCTTTCCTATTCTCTGCCTGTGGCACACAATAATTTATTTTCCTCAGGATTGAAATGTTTTAGTCTCTCTAAAGTCATTGAGTTAAATACAGGGGTATATGGGTGAAGTTCTATGGCCTGTGTTATACAGAAGGTCAGACTAGATGATCTAATGGTCCCTTCTGACCTTCAACTCTATGAAAGCTGCAAGGAAAAGTAATTAAATGTAATAGAAGTCACTTTTGTTTTGCAATTGCTGTTGATATAGAGCCACAGGGAGAAATACTTAAACTGAATAGAATTTATGTTTTCTAAAAGACGATACAGAACCCTTTACTGCAATCAGGCTTTCCTCAGTGATACAATTATATTTTTTTTCATGGAATAGCACAAATCTCTTGTAAAAATAGGATTAGATTTGCCACCATACTGCAACTTGTGACTAATCCTCCTTAACATGGAAAATATGAAATTCTGCCTTGGTTCTTACCACCAAGGAAGTGTGTGGCTTCATAGTTTCTGGCATAATTTCCCCCGACATCCCCTCAAGATAAACAGTCCTGGGCCTCTCTTAAGCAATCTGTCTTTATACCAAATTTTGAGTTGTATTTGTAGTACTGTGGACATCAGTCCTTTAGGGATTTCACTGTAAACCATCAAACTCATGTTCATTGTTTAAACCTTGTGACAAAGGTGGGTTTTGTTTGTTCTGTTTTTATCTGCACTTTTCATTTGGGGCTTCATTTTCAAATGAATCCACAATGTGAAATAAATGCTGTCCAGAACAAAAGACATTTGCCTAACTTCTTCTGGAAACTGTCCAAGACCCCTGAGTTTTACATATTTGCCTACAGAAACAGTAAATTGGTCCTAATATTACTGTACTCACAACTTCTGAAAACTTTTTTTAACTGTAGCTTTTAGATATAAAGATATAAAATGTTCTTAATTATTGCTTTTAGGCTGGAGCCAATGTGCTGCTGCAGGATATTAATGGAAACATTGCTCTTGATTATGCTATTGAAGGGACGGAATCCAGCTGCATCCTTCTGACATACCTGGAAGAAAATGGTAGGTCAGCTCTTATTTTGGATTTTTTACCCTTTCTTTTGGGGGGCAGAGGGAGGTACAAGAGGCCAGATCTTCGGCTGATGTAAGTCAGTACTGAAGTCAAAGGAGCTTTTTTTGGAAGGGGTGTGGGTTTGGGTTCAATCACAATAATGCTGACTACGTGTGAATCTCACACAGCATCTCATTTAGAGAGAGAGAGAGAGAGAAATTGGAAAACCAGCAGATTGTTTCCGATGGTAACCATCTCAGATCTTCTGTCCATTTATATGGAGACACGAGAATGCTAATTCAGTGCAGAGAAGCAGGCCAGGGTACTTTAGATAAAGATAAACCACTTAAATAAACAAACAATTTTGGCATGTCAAATCCAGGTACAATCTGAATTTACAAAATTCAGCAGTAACTACTTGTAGTTGCTATGCTTTCCTTTGAGATGCGAGGAGCATAGCTTCAGGCTGTTGTGATTGTCTTCTTTTACAGACTGTAAAATATTGATCATGCACCTATTCCCAATGGAAATAATGTATATGAAATTTTATGACTTTAAAAACTTTTAATTTTGCATTGATAGAATATTTTACATGGATTTGTATTGTTTAATGACAGATGACAGGAATCATATATCAGGGATACTTTGTTATTCACTAGTTTAATTCCAAATGTAGGTATCAGATCTGCAGCAATATCTGTAGCAATATTTTGGCTGGAATATGTCAGTTCTGTTACATTTACATTCATTCACATTGCAGTGAGATCTAAAGCAATTTATGTATGTGACATGCCATAAAGTATAAGACATATTTGATAAACAGAAATAAATAAAAGGAAATAATGTGAAGATACATTACTTAAATCTGATCTTAAATGAAGAAGTCCATCATAGCTTAAACCAAGTCAAAGCATCCTACCAATGGACACGTGGGAGAAAAGCTGAATTAAACTGACAAGAAGATGATATCCAATGTGTGGTTATACAAATATAATCAGTGGTGTTTCCAATGGTTCACATATCATGATATTTTCCGTCATCTTGTTTTCCTGTTGTTTGGAGAATTTTTTACATTTCAAGAACTTTCTTGTTGGAAAATTAGATTAATGTGTGTTTGCCAGTTGTATGAGCTGCTTGAATCCTCATTGCACTGCAATATGCAAAGAGCTGGGGCTGCAAGAACTTTGGCTAAAGTTGCATTCAGCATCCATATTGTACAGCAGAATGAATTCTATTTATTATAATACCAGTTACAATGGATCTTCATGGAAATGTTCTCTGGCCCCTGTGATACAGAAGGGCCAAGGAGCAGTGGGAGAGTGGTCGAGGGAAAATATATAAACTCTAGGCTAATTAAGGCATGATTCCCTGTAGACTAGAGGGGGTGGCTACAGGTTAATTGAAGCACCTGTAGCCAATTAATTGCCCTGTAAGAACCTACTAAAACCCCCTGCTTCATGCAGTCAGAGAGGAGGAGGAAGGAGAGAGGACTGGAGCTTGGAGGTGTGTTTTGAAAAACCAGAGAACCAGAAAAACCAGGGAGACCCTGCCCCAGCAGGGGAGGGAGACTCCCTTTCCCAGTGTTTAAGGACCGAAGGTACCCCACCCAAGGGGAAAGAGGGTAAGAACCCGCAGGGGCTGAGAGGGGCTGGGACTCAGAGTGAGGAGCAAACTCAGACCCCTCCCCTGCTTCCCTCCTTTACCACCTTCCCGGGCCACTAGCTGGCCTTGGGGCCCCAAGAGCAGGGGCAAGAGGTGGCATCTTAGCCCCTGACAAGAAAAGCACAGGACCCACCATACTAATATTGGCTATCTTGTCACACACCCCAGTCAGGTTGTCTGTGTGCTATTTTGCTTATAAAAGAGAAATACATAAATATAAATGGCAAATATTTTGGTGCTCATTTCAAAGAGGTTTGCTAGGTGCATTCCAATTTTTCTAGATTCAAGGACAACATATGGAACAGTGTCTTTGTATGACAAAATGTAGAGCTGGGGCAGTATTTATCATAAAGAGCATGGTTCTGGATGAGTGGTGGGAGGTTGTTGTAGGGAAAAAAATTAAACAGTGATACATCTGGCTCTGATTGCAACTCGGTGAAATCCTGGCCCCCCCTGAAATCAAACTCCTATTGACTTCAATAGAGCTAGGACTTCTCCCAATGCAGCTGTGCCACTGTACGCTGCTAGTACAGATGCTCTAAGCCAGTGGTGGGCAACCTGCTGCCTGTCAGGGTAATCCGCTGCTCTCATTGGCCAGGAATGGCAAACCACGGTGATTGGGAGCTGAGGGTGGCCATGCAAATGTAAACAAACTGTCTGGTGGGCTACTGCTCTCAGCAACTTAATTACTCCAGCCCCCGCAAGCAGCGGTAGCTGTGTCGGCGGGAGAAGCTCTCCTGGCGACAGTGCTGTCCAAACTGGCGCTCAGGTTGGTGTAACTTATGTCACTCAAGGGGGTGACTTACTCACATTTCAAGTGACATAACTTATTCTGACTTGAGCTGTAGTTTGTACACAGACCCAGTCTGTGATATATTCATCCCAAGGTGCACTCATTTTGCAGTTAGAGATCTTTTATTTTTAATTGTCATCTCAAACTTTTTAAACAGTCCACTGGCTTTATCAAAATGACAAGTGAAAAAAGAAAATATTAAAGAAAGGATATATGGTAATCTGGGAAGCATGAGTCATGCTCAATCACCGGGAATGAAAGTGATGCCAGGTTCTACTCTTTCTGTGAAATGACAAGAGCTGTAAGAAAAGAGTGCATGATTCCTCCTTCCCCACCCCCTGTCATGCTCTGAACAAAAGGCTACTTTTGGAGTAACACTATTCAGGCCCTAGAGAAAGTTGAAAAAAGATCTTTAATAAAAAGCATAACTACATGAATAGGGGAGTTGGATTGTACCCTAACCTAGAGAGACTAGTTAGGATGGCTTTCAGAGAATCTCCATAGCATCTTATTGAGTGATGACTGATTAGGGGGTGGGGCTTCTGACTAGGGGTCCTATAAAGGTAGCCAGCCAGTCAGGCAGCGGCACAGACAGCTGCAGCGGCACAGGAGCTAGCAAACGGGAGTTTGAGTGGGAGTTTGTATTTTGGTGCTTGTTTGGGGTTTGCTTTTGCTGGGGGGAGGTCTTTTTGGTGAGGCTTGTGTTTCCCAGATTAACAGGATTTAGGTGGGAAGGCGATGACAGATACGGAGGCAGCTGTGGGAGTGACTCCTCTAGTGGAAGACACATTGAGGATGACTGGATATGGAAGCTGTAGTATGTACATGATCCTGGACGGGGGGAACTGGTAAGAGTTTTTTCTGCATGAAATGCCGTCTGATAGAGCTGATGGAGGAAAAGATCCGAGGTTTGGAGATGCAGGTGGAAAGTCTCGTTGAGTTTAGGAAGGGGTTTGAGCAGATGATGGAGCAAAGATATGAGGTATCTGAAGGGAAAAGCTCAGACTCACAGATGGAAGCAGGGCTGGGGAATTTTGAGGGGAGACTGGGTGAGGAAAGTGGTCAGTGGAAGCATGTGACTAAAAGAATCAGGCAGAGGAAAAGACGGGCTAGTGAAGGAGAAATAGAGCTTAGGAACAGGTTTGCAGAGTTGGAAAATGAAGAAGGGGCTCAGCAGGTACTTGTTGAAGATGGAAGGGTAAGGAAGAAGAGAGGCTAGTCCTATAGGAAAAGCAGAAGAGTCAAGGGAGACTACACCAAATATGAGCCCCAGGAGGATACAGGATGGGTTGAAGAGGATTATAAGGGAAAATAGGAATGGAAAGAACTTGCAGCCAGAGGGAACAGGGGAGAGACTGGAGAATAGCACTGTCACCAGGAAAAGGCAGGTCTATGTGATAGGGGACTCTTTATTGAGAAGAATAGACAGGCCTGTAACTAGAGCTGATCCAGGGAATAGTAGGGTGTGCTGTCTTCCGGGTGCTAATATACAGGATGTAGACCTGAGGTTGAAAAGGATCCTACAGGGAGCGGGAAAGAATCCCCTAATTATCCTTCATGTGGGAACAAATGATACGGCTAGATTCTCGCTGAAAAGTACTAAGGGAGACTATGCTAGTCTGGGGAAGACGCTTAAGGAAATTGAGGCTCAGGTGATCTTTAGCAGGATCCTTCCTGTTCCTAGAGAAGGGCAACAAAGGTGTGACAAGATTATGACTGTCAACAGATGGCTTAGGCAGTGGTGCTATATGGAGGACTTTGGGATGTATGGCCACTGGGAGGCATTCACAGACAGGACAGTTCTCTCGGGATGGACTTCATCTGAGTAGGGAAGGAAATAGACTTCTAGGATCAAGGCTGGCACAACTGATAGAGAGCTTTAAACTAGGAATTAGGGGGAGATGGTTGGGAGATGTCCAGGTAATCTCCACGCCAGATTTTAGCATTGAGAGGGAAGAAGATGAAGTAAGAAAGGATACAGCCGTGGGTAGGAGAATGTATATAAGGAGCGAGTGCGGTGTGGATACTAGTCTAATAGGTTATACTGTAGAATGTAGAATGTAGGCTGTAGAATGACAATGCCTAACAGGGTACAAAATGTGAGCGAGGCCAAACAGCAAAAATTAAGATGTTTGTACACCAATGCGAGGAGCCTAGGTAACAAAATGGAGGAACTAGAGCTACTGCTGCAGGAAGTGAAACCAGATATTATAGGGATAACAGAAACATGGTGGAATAGTAGTCATGACTGGGCTACAGGTATTGAAGGGTATGTGCTGTTTAGGAAAGACAGAAACAAAGGTAAAGGTGGTGGAGTAGCATTGTATATCAATGATGAGGTAGAATGTAAAGAAATAAGAAGTGATGCAATGGATAAGACAGAGTCCGTCTGGGCAAAAATTACATTGGGGAAGATAACTAGTAAAGCCTCTCCTACGATAGGGTTGGGGTGTGCTATAGAGCTCCGGGATCTAATTTGGATATAGATACAGCCCTTTTTAATGTTTTTAATAAAGTAAATACTAATAGAAACTGCGTGATCATGGGAGACTTTAACTTCCCAGATATAGACTGGAGGACCAGTGCTAGTAATAATGATAGGGCTCAGATTTTCCTAGATGCGATAGCTAATGGATTCCTTCATCAAGTAGTTGCTGAACCGACTAGAGGGGATGCCATTTTAGATTTAATTTTGGTGAGTAGCGAGGACCTCATAGAAGAAATGGTTGTAGGGGACAATCTTGGCTCAAGTGATCATGAGCTAATTCGGTTCAAACTAAACGGAAGGATTAACAAAAATAAATCTGCAGCTAGAGTTTTTGATTTCAAAAGGGCTGACTTTCAAAAATTAAGAAAATTAGCTAGGGAAGTGGATTGGACTGAAGAACTTACGGATTTAAAAGTAGAGGAGGCCTGGGATTACTTTAAATCAAAGCTGTAGAAGCTATCGGAAGCCTGTATCCCAAGAAAGGGGAAAAACTTCATAGGAAGGAGTTGTAGATCAAGCTGGATGAGCAAGCATCTTAGAGAGGTGATTAAGAAGAAGCAGAAAGCATCAGGGAGTGGAAGATGGGAGGGATCAGCAAGGAAAGCTACCTAATTGAGGTCAGAACATGCAGGGATAAAGTGAGACAGGCTAAAAGTCGAGTAGAGTTGGACCTTGCAAAGGGAATTAAAACCAATAGTAAAAGGTTCTATAGCCATATAAATAAGAAGAAAACAAAGAAAGAAGTGGGGCCGCTAAACACTGAGGATGGAGTGGAGGTTAAAGGTAATCTAGTAATCTAAACAAATATTTTGCCTCAGTCTTTA
Organism: Dermochelys coriacea; assembly: GCF_009764565.3. NCBI lineage: Eukaryota > Metazoa > Chordata > Testudines > Dermochelyidae > Dermochelys > Dermochelys coriacea. The sequence continues at coordinate 107,064,153 of NC_050068.2, forward strand.
ATAAGGCTAAAGAGGATCTTAGGGATAATGATAGCATGACAAATGGGAATGAGGATATGGAGGTAGATATTACCATATCTGAGGTAGAAGCAAAACTGAAACAGCTTAATGGGACTAAATCGGGGGGCCCAGATAATCTTCATCCAAGAATATTAAAGGAATTGGCACCTGAAATTGCAAGCCCATTAGCAAGAACTTTTAATGAATCTGTAAACTCAGGAGTAGTATCAAATGATTGGAGAATTGCTAATATAATTCCTATTTTTAAGAAAGGAAAAAAAGTGATCCGGGTAACTACAGGCCAGTTAGTTTGACATCTGTAGTATTCAAGGTCCTGTAAAAAATTTTGAAGGAGAAATTAGTTAAGGTCATTGTAGTCAATGGTAAATGGGACAAAATACAACATGGTTTTACAAAAGGTAGATCGTGCCAAACCAACCTGATCTCCTTTAACCGATTTTTTAGATAAAGGAAACGCAGTGGATCTAATTTACCTAGATTTCAGTAAGGCATTTGATACCATGCCACATGGGGAATTATTAGTTAAATTGGAGAATATGAGGATCAATATGAACTTCAAAAGGTGGATAAGGAATTGGTTAAAGGGGAGACTGCAACGGGTCCTACTGAAAGGCGAACTGTCAGGTTGGATGGAGGTTACCAGTGGAGTTCCTCAGGGATCAGTTTTGGGTTTAATCTTTTTATTACTGACCTTGGCACAAAAAGTGGGAGTGTGCTAATAAAGTTTGCAGATGATACAAAGCTGGGAGGTATTGCCAATTCAGAGAAGGATCGGGATATTATACAGGAGGATCTGGATGACCTTGTAAACTGGAGTAATAGTAATAGGATGAAATTTAATAGTGAGAAGTGTAAGGTTATGCTTTAGAGATTAATAACAAGAATTTTAGTTATAAGTTGGGGACGCATCAATTAGAAGTAATGGAAGAGGAGAAGGACCTTGGAGTATTGGTTGATCATAGGATGACTATGAGCTGCCAATGTGATATGGCTGTGAAAAAAGCGAATGCGGTTTTGGGATGTATTTCCAGTAGGGATAAGGAGGTTTTAGTACCATTATACAAGGCACTGGTGAGACCTCACCTAGAATACTGTGTGCAGTTCTGGTCTCCCATGTTTAAAAAGGATGAATTCAAACTGGAGCAAGTACAGAGAAGGGCTACTAGGATGATCCGAGGAATGGAAAACTTGTCCTATGAAAAGAGACTTAAGGAGCTTGGCTTGTTTAGCCTAACTAAAAGAAGGCTGAGGGGAGATATGATTGCTCTCTATAAATATATCAGAGGGATAAATACAGGAGAGGGAGAGGAATTATTTCAGCTCAGTACCAATGTGGACACAAGAACAAATGGGTATAAACTGGCCACCAGGAAGTTTAGACTTGAAATTAGACAAAGGTTTCTAACCATCAGAGGAGTGAAGTTTTGGAATAGCCTTCCAAGGGAAGCAGTGGGGGCAAAAGATCTATCTGGTTTTAAGATTCTACTCGATAAATTTATGGAGGAGATGGTATGATGGGATAATGTGATTTTGGTAAGTAATTGATCTTTAAATATTCAGGGTAAATAGGACTAATCCCCTGAGATGGGATATTAGATGGATGGGATCTGAGTTACCCAGGAAAGAATTTTCTGTCGTATCTGGCTGGTGAATCTTGCCCATATGCTCAGGGCTTAGCTGATCACCATATTTGGGGTCCGGAAGGAATTTTCCTCCAGGGTAGATTGGAGAGGCCCTGGAGGTTTTTTGCCTTCCTCTTTAGCATGGGGCATGGTTGACATGAGGGAGGCTTCTCTGCTCCTTGAAGTCTTTAGACCATGATTTGAGGACTTCAATAGCTCAGACATAGGTGAGGTTTTTCGTAGGAGTGGGTGGGTGAGATTCTGTGGCCTGCGTTGTGCAGGAGGTCAGACTAGATGATCAGAATGGTCCCTTCTGACCTTAGTATCTATGAATCTATGACAACATATAAAGCAATGGTACATGATAACAATATTATATATCAAAACACTTTCAATGGCTGAACATACCTTGAGGACAGGGCACTGTAACCTGTCAATTGTTGAAGAGATGATTAACCATTTTGTGGGATTCATACATATCATACTACAACCCAGCTTCCTGAAACTGCAAATTTCACTAAATGAAAAAAAAAATTGAGCAGTATAATCAGAGAATATTTTCATTTTTTACACATTTATCCTAAACTTGTATGTTAAGACCTGGTTGACACAGTAGGATTAATGCTATCCATTTTGTGTTTTCAAAATAATTCACAGTAGGCCAAGTTGGTGCTCAGCTTTCAGTCAGTAAAGCAAAACTCAGGATTTAGACCCACATCAAAATCCTTTACCAAAGATGTATTTTTCCAATAGCCTGGGCCCAGTCACTTGTTAATTAGACTTCTGCAGTTAATTACATACATAAATTAATCTCTCTGCTGTCTGTACTAAAACAGTGGTGTTTACTTGCCATTGCCACAAAGTTTAAAGTCAAATAATCTAGTCTGAGTTGTATGTCATAGGCCACTAAACACCACACAGACACTCTCTCAGTAACCAGAACTGGTCCAAAATATTACAGCCTCAGGAGACTCAACACTTATGTGCCACAGACAGAGAATAAGGTGCACCAATGTGCGAGGCCCTTGCAATAGCAGGGAATTGGTTACATGAGATATACCCTCATGATCATAGCAAGTGAGCTGTGCCCCATGCTACAGAGTGGAAGGTGAAACCCCCCAAAGGTCCCTGCCAATCTGACATGGGGAAAAATTTCTTCCCAACCCACAGAATAGGGATTTGTAAAGAGTGTTTCCAAACTTTACACTTACACACACTTAGCTCCAATATTTACAGTACATTTCATGAGGTTTTTCATTTTTATATTCAAGGTATTTCTAGAAGTCCCTGGAAAAAAAATTTCTGAGATGGAGGGAAAAACTGAGCAAAAAGACTAAAATATCTGAGATCTGATAGAGAGGTTTCTCTTGAATCTATTTAAACAAACTCCCTTCTCAACTGTTCATTTTAACAACAAGATTTACTTTGGGGAAGGCCTGAAGTGCTAAATAACATCCATCGTATTAGATGCATATTCTCCTTCCTTTTTACCTTTTAATATTCCCTGATTTGCTGAAGATACCATGATTTAAATACATTTTCTCCTCTCCAAATATTTTCAAGGTTATGAAAGTTGTTGGCTGCTTTTGATATTCATTGCCTAACATCTGGCACAGTGTCACTAACATGGCACATCTCACTCCCTAGACAGGTAAAATGATTTACTACTTCTAGTGTTTCTTCGGCCATTCTAATGATAATTTTTGGGACACTGAAAATCATATATTTTGTTTTTCCCTTGTTAATGAGCAAAACAGCTTGTTTTCCTGTATCTGCCAAAAGCTGGATCTTTTCTTCCATTAAGTAATGTGTTGAATTAACCAGGACAATGTCATCAGCAAACGCAAGGTAGTCCAATTGTGCTTCATAAAATTTGTCCATAAAATTCCTTGGTTTTCTTTGATGGTTACTTTCTTCACAACATCATCAATGACCAGTGCAAATTACAGGGGACATAATACACATTTGCTTCACTCCAGTGGTCACTGCAAACAATGACTAATGCTGTTACCTTCTCTGGTTGCACATTTGTCATTATCATATAGATGCTTGATAACTATTTTTGCTGGTAGTCCATAGTATGCCACAATTTTCTAAAGACTGTCTCTGTGTATGCGTCAAAAGCATTCTGGAAATCTATAACATTTATCACAAGAAGTGCTTGTCACTCCGCACTGTGTTCTATAATATGTCTGAACAACAATATGGCCTTCACATGGTCTCACTGATCTAAAAACTGCTTGTTCCTTTTTTGAAGTTCTGTTTGTTTCTTGATGATGGTGCATACGATTTCCCCAGGCACTGAGAGTAACGTGATCCCTCTCCACTTGTTGCAGTTGGTAAGGTACTATTCCTTATCAATTTTACTATAAGGTCGCTCTTTTGCTGGGTTGGGTACTTTTCTTCATTCCATATTCTATCCAAAAACACAAGGGAAGTCTGGAGATCATTTCATCACTTGTTTTAAGCATCTCTTCAGTAATGTTATCCTCTTTAGCTGCTTTGCCATTTTTGAGTTTACTGATGGCTTTTCTACCTTCCATTATAATAACTCCTAAATCAATATCAAGCTCTATTGGTAGGTTTTTGTCACGTATACCTAGTAGTTTGCTTGATCTTGGTCTATATAAAACAGCCTGAAAGTGCTCTGCCCATCTTTTTCTTTGATCTCCTTCTCTACTAAGAGTTCTTCCATTTGTACTTTAATGGGGCTCCAGTACTGGTAAAGTTTCCTGTTAACTGTTTGATTCAAGGTTGTAAGATCAAATCTTTGGTTAGCATCTTCAGTGTCGTGATATTTGCTATCAGTACATGCCCTTTTATCTCTTCCAGCACTTCTTTTTACCTCTCTGGCTAGAGCTTCTATCTTTTTGCCACTTGCTACTCTCTTCACATGTGTTAGCACTGGTAAGTTTTGCTTTACACTTCTCTTTTCCACTGCTGCATTGGTAATCCATTTTTCCCTTTTATATTTCGTTGTTATTTGAATGGTCTTTGCACTTTCTAGATACCACTTGCTGATGTTTTCCCACAAAGTATCAATGTCTTGGTTTTCTAATGTTCACCTCAGGAGAACCACTGATCCTGTTCTTCATTTCAAGCTGAAAAGCACTTTTTGTGTTTGTCTTCAAATTGTGCACTGTTGATGTGTGGTCTTCTTTTAACTTTCTTCTTCCCCTTTAACTTGGTCTTTAGTTTAGCAATACCAAGATTATGGTAATTTCCCACACCTGTTCCTGTGTACCCATATACATCTGCCAACAAGCTGTAAAGCTTTCTTGAAATACAGAAGTGATCTACGTGGTTCTTTGTAGTACCATTTGTAGTACCATTTGGGGGAGTTCCATGTCATGTTATGAATTTCTTTATTAGGAAATATTGTTCCATCGATCACTAGATTATTCACACCACAGATTTCTGCTAATTATTTACCATTTTGCCACACTTACACATAGTTTTATCCAAACTATCATTGTTACTTCCAGCCTTTGCATTGCAATCACCCATATTCACTAGGATATCATGTTTTGGGACCTTGCTTAATACATCATATTACAAATTACAAAAAGCATCATTTTCAACATCTAGCTTTTTGTTGGTGCATAGCATTCTGTAACTCTTAGTTTGAAGAATGTAGTCTGAAAGCAAGATCTAATAATTCATTCATTGACTGATTTTCGCTCAGTTAGTGCCTGTTATGCTACATTCAACAGCATTGCTACTCTCACCACCTTCATGTCTATCATCCACATTCCTGGAGATGATGATGGCCTTATTTGTTTCTATAAAGTGTAGTTTGTTCAACTCTGTCCATCTACACTCATGGATTCCAAGGACATCAAGATGGTATCTGTCTGTTTCTTTAATTATCTGAGCAGGTTTAGTAGCTTTGTACATTTTTTTCACATTCCAAATCCAGTTTTCATTACTGATCTCTTCTTGAACAAGGGACTTTTCAGGACATTATCCACTAATGCACAAATATATAACAATGTAGTTCTTATTCATAGATTCATAGATACTAAGGTCAGAAGGGACCATTCTGATCATCTAGTCTCACCTCCTGCTCTATGCAGGCCACAGAATCTCACCCACCCACTCCTACGAAAAACCTCATCTATGTCTGAGCTATTGAAGTCCTCAAATCGTAGTTTAAAGACTTCAAGGAGCAGAGAATCCTCCATCAAGAGACCCATTCCCCATGCTACAGAGGAAGGCAAAAAACCTCCAGGGCCTCTTCCAATCTGCCCTGGAGGAAAATTCCTTCCCAACCACAAATATGGCAATCAGCTAAACCCTGAGCATATGGGCAAGATTCACCAGCCAGATACTACAGAAAATTCTTTCCTGGGTAACTCAGATCCCACCCATCTAATATCCCATCATGGGCCATTAGGCCTATTTACCATGAATATTTAAAGATCAATTAATTACCAAAATCACATTATCCCATCATACCATCTCCTCCATAAACTTATCGAGTTTAATCTTAAAGCCAGATAGATCTTTTGCCTCCACTGCTTCCCTTGGAAGGCTATTCCAAAACTTCACTCCTCTGATGGTTAGAAACCTTTGTCTAATTTCAAGTCTAAACTTCCTGGTGGCCAGTTTATATCCATTTGTTCTTGTGTCCACATTGGTACTGAGCTTAAATAATTCCTCTCCCTCTCCTGTATTTATCCCTCTGATATATTTATAGAAAGTAATCTACCCTCAACCTTTTTTTAGTTAGACTAAACAAGCCAAGCTCCTTGAGTCTCCTTTCATAAGACAAGTTTTCCATTCCTCGGATCATCCGAGTAGCCCTTCTCTGTACCTGTTCCAGTTTGAATTCATCCTTTTTAAACATGGGAGACCAGAACTGCACACAGTATTCCAGGTGAGGTCTCACCAGTGCCTTGTATAACGGTACTAAAACCTCCTTATCCCTACTGGAAATACCTCTCCTGATGCATCCCAAAACCGCATTCGCTTTTTTCACAGCCATATCACATTAGCGGCTCATAGTCATCCTATGATCAACCAATACTCCAAGGTCCTTTTCCTCCTCCGTTACTTCTAATTGATGCGTCACCAGCTTATAACTAAAATTCTTGTTGTTAATCCCTAAATGCATAACCTTACACTTCTCACTATTAAATTTCATCCTATTACTATTACTCCAGTTTACAAGGTCATCCAGATCCTCCTGTATGATATCCCGGTCCTTCTCTAAATTGACAATACCTCCCAGCTTTGTATCATCCACAAACTTTATTAGCGCACTCCCACTTTTTGTGTAAAGGTCAGTAATAAAAAGATTAAATAAGACTGGTCCCAAAACTGATCCCTGAAGAACTCCACTGGTAACCTTCCTCCAGCCTGACAGTTTACCTTTGAGTAGGACCTGTTGTAGTCTCCCCTTTAATCAATTCCTTATCCACCTTTCAATGTTCATATTGATCCCCATCTTCTCCAATTTAACTAATAATTCCCCATGTGGCACAGTATCAAAACCCTTACTGAAATCTAGGTAAATTAGATCCACTGCGTTTCCTTTGTCTAAAAAATCTGTTACTTTCTCAAAGAAGGAGATCAGGTTGGTTTGGCACAATCTACCTTTTGTAAAACCATGTATTTTGTCCCAATAACCATTGACCTCACTGTCTTTAACTACTTCCTCCTTCAAAATTTTTTTCCAAGATTTTGCAAACTACAAATGTCAAACTAACTGGCCTGTAGTTACCCGGATCACTTTTTTTCCTTTCTTAAAAATAGGAATTATATTAGCAATTCTCCAATCATTTGATACTACTCCTGAGTTTACAGATTCATTAAAAGTTCTTGCTAATGGGCTTGCAATTTCAGGTGCCAATTCCTTTAATATTCTTGGATGAAGATTATCTGGGCCCCCCCGATTTAGTCCCATTAAGCTGTTTCAGTTTCGCTTCTACCTCAGATATGGTAATATCTACCTCCATATCCTCATTCCCATTTGTCATGCTATCATTATCCCTAAGATCCTCTTTAGCCTTATTAAAGACTGAGGCAAAATATTTGTTTAGATATTGGGCCATGCCTAGATTATCTTTAACCTCCACTCCATCCTCAGTGTTTAGCGGCCCCACTTCTTCTTTCTTTGTTTTCTTCTTATTTATATGGCTATAGAACCTTTTACTATTGGTTTTAATTCCCTTTGCAAGGTCCAATTCTACTTGACTTTTAGCCTGTCTCACTTTATCCCTGCATGTTCTGACCTCAATAAGGTAGCTTTCCTTGCTGATCCCTCCCATCTTCCACTCCCTGTATGCTTTCTGCTTTTTCTTAATCGCTTCTCTGAGATGCTTGCTCATCCAGCTTGGTCTACAACTCCTGCCTATGATTTTTTTCCCCTTTCTTGGGATGCAGGCTTCCGATAGCTTCTGCAGCTTTGATTTAAAGTAATCCCAGGCCTCCTCTACCTTTAGATCCATACGTTCTTCAGTCCAATCCATTTCCCTAGCTAATTTCCTTAATTTTTGAAAGTCAGCCCTTTTGAAATCAAAAACTCTAGTTGCAGATTTATTTTTGTTAATCCTTCCATTCAGTTTGAACTGAATTAGCTCATGTTGGAATTAAATAGTTGCATCTCTGATAACCATTTTGAAAATGTAGGCATACATTCTGTGGGATATTACCCATTTTTGTGGATTTTCACAAAAATAACAGGACCAACATTTATTTGAAATGTTCTGCATTTCATTCACATATTCTGTTTCCCTGTACAGAAGTCACAATAAAACTCAGCTTAATTATAGCTACTGTAGTATCACTGTAATGCCTAATGAAATTAATCACTGCTTGAAGAAAGCAGCAAGAGGAGACTGCTTACCTAAGGACATCCTCTGGATACCCTAAACATTCTTTACTTTTGGGGAGAGGTGCTTCCAGTTTATTTGAGCCTTCATTTAAGGCACAGCCCTGAACTGAGAGGTGAGATGGTACTCTAGTGCCCAGTGGGAGCTTTGGGAAGCTTTGTGCTTTAAGTGGACACAGTGCCTCCTAGAGCATAGGGAGAATGTGGACTCTGTGCCCTCCTTGAAGAAAGTTCATTATCTGCTCTCTTCTTCCATCATTGGTTAGAGTATAGTGATAGACAGGGCCATGAACTTCCCACCCTGTGTGACTATTTGGGGGAAACTATCACTCTAGAGGCCTTCACTCTGTGAAGTGCTTGTGTTTAGAAGAGACTTGAAACTGCCACTGTGCCTTGTCCCCACACAGAAATTCAGTGGAATGAGCTCCTTGTGTTCTTGTTCATTCCTGGCATGCCCACCACAGTTGCCAACTTTCATGTGATAAATAAGCATCCTGACTTTCACAATAAGCCAAAAATCAAACTTATCCCATTTCAAAACAAGGCCAAAACAAGCCAATCCCTAAGAACCTCAACACTCTAGGTGACTAGATCCCCCCCACCAGCATGCAGTCTGGGACTGTGGTGGGCCTGCTGTGCACCCCAACTCTCTCCCCACACTTGCCCCTGCTTGCCGAGAGCCAATCCAAAAAAAAAAAGAAAAGAAAAGAAAAGCAACAAGCTGCAAACAAGCCAAACAAGCAACAAGTTACAAGTCAAAAACTAGTCAACAAGCAACTCACTAGCTAATTAAGCCAAAACAAGCCCAATTTCTGCATTTTTTTCCCATGGGTTTGGCATGAACTTGCCCTTGTAATATATCAACAGTGCTATATTTGTTCTGCCTCATTATATCTTTTGTACAGTGCATCTTAAACTTCTATCTCCTCTCACAATACTGAGAGGAAAATTGTGCCACTTTAGGAAATTGACAAGGAGGGATTGGGGGGAAAATAAGAAGGGGACAGAGAGGATCATGAGTGGTGACGGAAAATCCAGGCACAGTGTCATATATCACTAGTACTCATTAAAATATATAGCAATAATGATAAGAATGAATGCAGTCTAACACGTCTTTACATTTTCATCCTGTTTATACAATTTTGTTGCCTTGTTACAGTCATTTCTGCTGATCCCTTCCATCTGCTTCTCTTTTCATTCACATCATTCACAATCTGTGCATAGTGCACATCAGTTCCCCTCTGTTTCATATGTATCAGCTGCAGTTGTTCTTTGCACGTACTGAAATAACTTGATTTCTCTGCTTGTCTTCTCATTAGAGGTCTTTTAGTTTTAGTTCTGTCTTGGTAATGTGCATCAGTGGCATTGAGAATGTGGTGCATACAGGGGCACCCCTGAAATTTACCGGGCTCTGAGTGAAGATCAAGATGTATGGGCCTGAGGCAGACTTCTGCAAGCAGCATAGTATATTTGGGTGTTAGGGAAGGTTTGGTAGCTAGGGAGGCTTTAGGATGACTTTGTCATCTATGAGGGGGATTGAGCATGACATTCATCAGTGTGGGTGTCCTGAGGGTTTTGGTGGGGTGGGCTGGTGAACTGATTTCCTCGCCCATGAAATACAACAGGCAGGCAGCCTTCAGTTAAAGGTATGCCTTTCTTCTCAGGAACACCTTTATGAGAACTTATGAAGAGTCTAAACAGTAAGGAATACCCAAACAGCAACTATAACCAGCAGTTTCCACATACAGACCAGTGAGCAGGGCTCCGGCTCACACTCACATGTTTCACCCTTGCTGTCTCCTAGGCAGCCATTTATACTTCCCCTGCTCCCTCTAATAGTTCAGGTGTAATTGGTTGCAGCATTAACTCTTTAGGGTCTGGGCAAGGAAGTGCTGTTGTACCCTGTCACAAATGGCTTGGACCACTGGTCATTGCCAGGGTGGTGCGGGTTGGGTTGCCAAGTTGATCTTTCGGGATTGAGGCATGGGGTGAATGACAGGCTAAGTCTGTGAGGTGCTCAATGTGTTCTGCATTTCAATACTGACAGAACAGATCCTCTGAAAGTATGGGGTCCTGTGTAACCACACACAAAGGGACTCCTGACGTACATAGGACTACCCTTTCACTCCAGAACAGGTTTGAGGTGTCTTGGTTGGGAAGCGTGTGAAAGCTTTCACTGTGACTGTGTCTCATTTTGTTTTATGAAGAGATGACTTCTGTCTTTGGGAATGCCAACATGTCCCCTTTCTTGAGCACAATCTTTATTTAGAATTATGTCAATTTTGATTTTAAAGCAAAACTTTGTGTTTCAGTGGCATGTTAAAAATATCTGGTTTAAAGTTGATTGATAAAATACATTTAAAAGGGATGCTATTATTACTTACATTTCACATACAGGTTCCTTCTGTTTACTTATGCACAATGTTTTCCAGTAAAATTTGTAACAGTAAAACTCTGATATCGTGTATGATCCTTATGTTTGTTTTTCCCTTAGATTGAATTAAATATTAATACTTGGAAAGTGTTACATTTCTTACTTCCTTTCATGGTATTTAGTTGCATTGTCAATTAAAAGACTCAAATATAAATAGATGAAACTAGAATTGAGTAGCAGATTATTATGCAACTTGCTGCTTCCATCTTTGACACATGCCAGACAAACATTTGATATGTAATTTCTTTCTGAAAATAGGAGAATTCTTTTTATATTTCTGTGTCTTGGGCTTGAGCCTTTAAGAGAATTGTGCATTCAAAATGCATCATCATCATATAATCTTAGAAAACAAAGCACTGGTTTGTTAGAACTGGCAACATAAATTTGAACTCTATCTTGTATATCTGAAAACAAACTCGTATCTTTCTGCTTATAGTACAATGAGAATTTATACATACTCAAACTGCTATAACAAAAAACGGAAAAAAACATTTGTTGTGAAATTATTTTTAAAGAAATATCTACATTTATATCATTGTTTTAGCTAACTCAAGACTACTGTTGCGTTATACCTTTCCACACAGTACATGTGCAATAAATGTTTTAGTCTCATTATGTAAGTTTTTCCTAATTTTAACAGAACTTTCTATGCAATGAACAAGCTAAAAGAAATTGTTTGAGTATATTGGCCATTGGATAATATTAGATATTTAATGTACCTAACAAGTCTTTTATTATTACTCCAGGTGTGTGAATAATACATATGTCTTGTACTTTGAATGTTAAGGTAATGGTCTTTAAAGTCCTGCCTGAACTCTGGAAATAAAGACCTTTAAAGGTCACAATGTAAAAAGTAAAGAGCTAAATTCTGATGTGAGTGCTACTCCATTTAAGTAATTTAACTCCACTGACACCAACTCTAAATAAGGTCCAATTTTTGCAAAGAATAGAGTATAATCTGTCAATTTATGATAGCAAACTGGAGTGGTAATTAGTTTATAGCAGCATTCCTCTGGGAGCAGAGAGGATAGAACTGTTGGGTTTTTTTTCTGCTTTGAAACAGCAGGTAGAATCCTAAAGAGAGAAGCTAATAGTATAGAAGTTAGAACTGAAGACACCCTGTGGCATCAGACAGAAAAAGTGAAGCCACAAATAAGCATTAAGGCTTCTTTAAAACCAGCAGTGAACAAAGCAAGATAAGTAATATGAACAAGGAAAAGTGAGTTCAGAAGTGAAGAAGGCAAAGGAGAAAAGACAGATGAACCATGAGATTTAGAAAATGCTCTAGTCTGAAAGGTGACAATGGACACACAATGAAAAAGGTCAAAAAATAAAACCTCTAAAATCGTTCATGAAACCTGGAATTGTCCGCTCTGAAAGCCCTGGAAGACTTGTGTGGGAAAGATACCACACAAGCCCTAGTTATGAACATTTTTCAGACAAATATATTGATTGATAAATATTGTTTTATTCAAAATCATTGTCTTGAAACAAAGTATTCATGCTGGCCAATATGTTCTAATACTAAAATGTGTCTCATTGGAAAGCCCTGTTCCAGCAATTCAAATAAGGAGAAAAAGTAAACAGTATATTATCTCATGTGTTTTCCTGAAAATAAATTGTTGGAGTTGAGCAATTCAGCACCTGATAATACTGCTCTAACATCTTTCATGCAAGGCTCTTGAAGAGCTTTTTATTAATAAAAATGCATCCTAACAATACTCCCATGAGACACATTAGAAATGAATAAAATGTCACCATGTTAGCACTACAGCTCATTGAACTATCAGTTGTAAGTAGAGACTCTAATTTAGATTACTTTTTCTGTGTGAATCATTTACAAACTGATCCTTGATGCTCATCATGTGTTTGTTATCCACAAACATTTTGGCTGAAAAGTTTTCAACCAGGCAGCTGTTCTCAAACTCTTCACTTTGATTATTCTTTGTGGGGTTTGATTGGTTACTTAAGTCACGTGGTATTGTTTCTGCTCTATGACTGGATGAAAAATTTCTCAGACAAGAAGATAACATTTATTGATTAGTGAATAACGAATACAAGAAATACTGCACATGTGGATTCCCTTGTATATATGTAAGGTCCTGTATTTAAATTAAGAGCAGCCATTCCTCAAATATTTATGTGAACAAAAATCCATATGTGAAGAGCAAATAAGGGGTATTGTAAGCCAAACCACAATGCAGAACTCAGCCATGCATATATCCTATTCTAAGCACGTGAGGAAATTAAGATAATCTTCCTTGCCCATTACTCTGACCACATCAACCCATCTTTGAATCTCTCCAATTTCTTACAGAAACATCTATGTACCTCTCCTAAAATGGTTCATAAGGCCACTCTCTTCCCCTCCTACAAGTCTCTCCTCAAGACCTGCCTCTGTTGTGATTCCAATGCAAATAAATGATGACTTCAGATGGAGATAGCTGGCACTTAGTATATAATAAAAAATAGCAAGAGTGCGCGTGGGTGTATATAAAGTATAATACAAACAGAAAACTATATTAAAAGAATGTTAAGATTGCAAAATCAAGCACTCCAAAGTTAGAAAATTCTAGAATTAAAATTGTCCCTGCAACCTTCGTTCACCACCCCCCGCCCCTGTGCATATGATATGGTAAGATGGACTGGCAACTATAATTCTTGCATTTCCTCATATTTGAGTGTTTGAATTTGCAACCTTAATGTCTTTGTGTGTGTGTAATTTCCTAAGTGTTTAAAAAAGCAAACTAAAAAAACCAACAACCAGAAATTTGATCATGTAGATTCATATTGACATCCACATGGGTCATCAGCAGGGTCAGAACCTTTAGATCCACAGCACAGACCTCTGTCACTTGAGCTAACATTTTAGCTGAGAGCAGTAGTAGATTGTCATCCTTTATCTGGACTAGCACTGGAAAGAGGATAAGACACTTTGCCAGTGGATTTCACAGATGTTTGCTAATAGTAGAGGAATGTTGAGACTCGGGATTCTTGGATTCTATTCCAGGCTCTGCAGTAGTATGCTCTGATGGACACAGGCTTTCTCCCCATTTCCCCCAAGTTTCTGACCCCTTTCCTCCCTGTTTCCCTCCAACCTATCCTTGTCTCAGACCTGTCTTCCCCCTTTCTCCACCATGGACTCTTCATCTCAGTTTCCCCAACTCTCCCAGATTCCTCATCCCAGGCCCATTTTCATAAGCTACCTCCTTATCTTTCTTCAGATGTGTCCTTTTCTGTGATGCCAACAAAACACTTGATAACAGTTAGGTCTTTTATGTTCAGAGGCCACTGCCTATCCTCCTACCAACATTGTCCTCCTGTTTCCTTGTACACACCCTTCTGTCTGTCTGTATACATTTGTTGTCTCTTGTATTATACTTAGTTTGTAAGTTCTTGGTAGGCAGGGACTATCTTTTTGCTCTTGTCCATGCCATTGTTCTTGAACACTAAGGTAATATAAATAACAAATTATAATGTTGCCCCTTGGCCCAAGTGGTTAGCCAATTTTCAGGGTGTTGCTGGGTTGTTCACATTAGGGAGACAAATTGATGACCGGGTCAGGTATTTCTTTGTACAATCCTGTTTATTTACAAAGCATGTACAAATTCCTGTTTCCCTGAATGTAGTAGGAACAAACAACAGGAGGCAGTTTTCCCAAAATAAATTCTCTTTTGGCTTCTTCCCAGAGCCATGCTACCAATGCTTTATCCTGGCTTTCTGCTTTTGTACACACAGGTCCACCAATCAATGCCCCACCTCATGTGTTTGCAGTCAGTCGAAGGGAAAATCCCTCTTATTGGCCTTGAATTAGTTCTTGTTTAGCCAGTGAAATCCAGCTCTTTTTCATGAGGTTCAGTGCCTTGGGCAATGCTTTTAATGTTTCAGCTATCTTACTCCATAAAGGAGCTTAATTGCTTTTTCCATTTAGCCTGACCAATAGGTAGCTAGCATACCCATCAGTTTCAGTGAGGTCTGTGATGGCCCATAGATCAGACTTGTTTGCTGGCAGTCACTAACATAACATATAATACCTCCAACATAACAATAATACTAATTTTCCTTAACCAGTCAGTCCCAGTCTCCTCATTACCCATGCACCCATCTCCCAGTTACAGACTCCCCCTCCAAGTCCCTTGGTTCAATTGATTGCCTACATCACCATGCCCCTTTCCCCTCAAGTCCTGCTCTCTATTTTCAGATCTGACTATATCTTTCTCCACAATGCCTGGGCACCAGCAGAGCAGGGGGCAGTGAGACCATAGGAAAGCCAGTCACTGACTCTTAGTTCCTATGCCAAGCTCCGCAGTGGCCTCGGTAAATTTTAGGTAAATGTTGGTAAATTCTTTACTGACTTTTTATTGTCAATCACTGTACACATGTATTTTATATTTTATGGAGGGGGAAGTTTGGGGTGGTGATAGTTAGTGGGTGATAGATTGTTGTAATAAGCTACACATTTTAAATGGGGGACTCATTCATATATCCATCTGAAAGAAGCTTTAACTCAACCCATAACTAGGTTGGACCCAGCTCCTAACACCAATGAAAGTGTTTCGTAGCTCCTTTTGTAAAAATGTGTTTTGGGATGTACCTTTCTTTTTTATAATTTTCTTTCCACCTGTCCCATTACTGATAAGAATTTGGCTCCTCTGTATATGTCAGCTTTGTTTTCTTCCTTTATTTAACCTCATTGACTCTAATCACAACCAAACAGAACGTCTAAATGGTGTTTTCCCTTTGAAAGGGATCATGAGGGTCATTCAGTGAATCAGCCAGTAAATCTTACTGTATGAATAACACAGGTGTTTTTCCCTTTATTATTATTATTATTATATCTATTACCATAGTGTCTAGAAGCCCCAGTCATGGACCAGGACCACATTGTGCTCCGTGCCGTACAAACACATAACATAGAACAGTCCTTGCCCTAAAAAATGTACAGTATAAGTATAGGACAGGATACAGGTGGATACAGTCACACAACAGAAGGATACAGACAGACAGACGGGAGTACAAAGAAACAGTGAGACATTGGTCAGCATGATTGGCAGGGGTCTCAGCACACCAGCAGCCTAACTGTTGTCAAGTTTTTTGTAGGCATCACAGCAAAGGAGAGTGAAAGGGGAAAACCATATTCTTATCCTGTATAACAAGGTTGATCAATGAGAAGCAATTCATTTATATATGAACTTGACTGTGGGGGTCTCATTGTCCCACCCTCATAAAATTGTGCATGCAAGTATATTTTATAAAGGATATTCCCAGCTTCTCCCTGGGGAAGCATTCACTCCTAGCTCTGCAGATTCCCAAAATATTGTACCTTAAAACTGTAATTTTTAAGAATCAAAAAGCTATAGTATGTTGTTTTTGCTTTTCCTGTAAATTGATCCTTCCTAGTTCTGTACAGTCAGACTCATGACAACAAAGGTGCGGGGCGGGAGGGTGTTGGGGAGAAACACTCCACAGTCCTAATAACATTTTTAAGATTCTCAGGCATTTGTAAGATACAAATGTGTGGCATATACAGAAAACACATTGTGGTGTGATGTGGTACAGGTGGTTGGCTGATATCCATTTGTGAAAACCTGCACAATTCATTGATTTCAAGGCTAAAGTGGATCACTGTGATCATCTGATTTGACCTCCTGTGTAACACAAGCCGTAGAAAGTCCCCCAAATAATTCCTAAAATATATGATGATATATTTTAGAAAAACATCCAATCTTGATTTAATCACTTGCTTGTGGATGTGCTAATTGTGACTAATATAGCCATCCCAAACTCATGCTGACTAAAACCTCTGCTGTTCAGCTTCACCATCCATTGGGGAATGTCACAGACACATACAGGTACAATCTGGACAGATGGACTGCTGTGTCCCCTCAAATCTCCAACCTGGGATGCCTTTTAAACTGCTTTGCTCTTTGAGTGACCACTCATGATCCTGCTCACACACAGCCTCTTACATGTAAAATTACAGCTGAATTACATGAATGTTCTGGTCAGTCACTCATGAATTACATACATGGTGACTCCAGAAACTTCCCAGTCCCAGAAATGTGCATCTTTCACTGCCCAGCTCATACTGCCCAGCTCCTGGAAAATACCAGCTCATAGAGTCATTTCATCAATGGAAAATGATGTGCACAAGCCTTGCTATCTCAAGTGGAGATTCCCAAACACTTCAATCCTAATGCAC
Source organism: Dermochelys coriacea (assembly GCF_009764565.3). NCBI lineage: Eukaryota > Metazoa > Chordata > Testudines > Dermochelyidae > Dermochelys > Dermochelys coriacea. Next base: position 107,081,267 of record NC_050068.2, read on the forward strand.
TGGTTCAGATAAAACAATAAAACAAGTGTATTAACTGCAGAAAGATAGATTTTAAGTGATTACAAATAATGAGACATAAAAGATTTGTTACAAAGAAAAAAAATAAAACAAACTAATATTTAACTTAGCAAGCTAAATGGATTCAAGGCAAAGATTTTTCTCACATATGCTTTGTACAGTCTTTACTGGTTGGAAGCCTCCAGGCCAGGACCCCTCCCCCACTTCAGTGTTTCTTCAGTCACCCCCAGTTGTTTTCCATTGCTATTATATAAATTTCTCTCTTACATCCTTCTTCCTGATAAAGAATGGCTGCTTAACTAGGTGATGGTCCACTTGACTTTGTTGAAACCTGGCTGAGGTGTTGATTTGTTTTTTGTTTCCTGGGTAACTGGTTTGGGCCTGCTTTTCTAAGCTTGAACAGGTTACAACGTTATATAGTGAAATCTTATAACTTTGCATACAATATTGGCACACAGTTTACTAGGAAACAATGTTCAGCAGATTGAGTTTTCAAATGATACCTCAGAAGGCATACATTGTACAAAATTTATCATAGTTTTCTAAAAAGGATGAGCATAGGAGTACAGTCTGTCACAATGTCTGTTTTAGAATATGTATAGTTGGTGGTGTATTTTCCTGTTTCTTCCCTCTACAGAGTACTGTTAAAATTGCAGCTGCAAGATGCTTCCAAGGACCTTTGGAAAGATATAAGATTATTCAAAGCATGCCCTGTAAGATATAAGGATAAGGTATTACATTATTAGTATGGGGAGTGAGTATGCTAATGCCTGTGGTGAGCCTCCTGGTATGACAAGTGTGAACTAGGTTTTTCAAAAGGCTGAGGAGACTTAGCTTGCCTGAGTACTTGTAAAGACAAAAAACCATCTGACTTTTTGCCATCCCTAACTTCTTATTGCTTACTAAACATTACATAAGGCAAGAAATTAAAGGCATTATAGTAATTAAACATTACTGTCTTAATATTTTTGTCTGAGGGCCATGAATATTGATGGTGGTAGAGTGGCTGATATATATGTATTCTAGTTTATTGCTACATTTGTTACATTGGCATTGCTACTTTTATTGAGGCTTGAGAGACATGTAACCACTAACAACCTCCTGAAATAGACTTATCATTGTTTGCTGGTGGAACTGAGAAGAGGAAACTAATGACAAAATTCAAATTTCAGTAGTAAACTTAATATTTCAGTCCTCATTATATGTGAACATTCTTCACAATTAATTAATCTCTCTGTACTACAGATCAGTTGCAAAAAAAAAAGCATTATCACTGTCAATCGTGTTTCACCCCTCACCTCTAAAGTCTTTCAGTCTGCATATCTACAGGAGTGTGGAACTGGAGGGAAAAACATTTGAAGTGAATGCCATGAAATGACATAATTGGTGGTCTGGACTTTATTTAGGCCCCCATAAAAGTTTGGCTATTTAAGCCTCGGTGTTTATAAAAGAGTCAAGTCATTGGGATAAGAAGGTGGTTTGGATGGTGAGCAACAATCTGTCACTCTATTGTTAAAAGACAAGAGGAAGAAAAGATGAGAGGAAGAGGGAAGGGAAGTGGAATTGACAGTACGTAGGATACGATTGTACCTGTACATTTTATTGAGGTCTTTTAATCTGTGATTGTGAAATGCAAATCTGGACATAGGAAAAACCCTTGTTCTGACAGAAATAATGCATAGATTCTGTATTCACTGTGTGAAATTAAAAGTGCATTCTTGTCTACAACTGTCAGTCAATAGCAAGTAAGCACATATTGCTCTTCATTGGCACAATATCACCATTAACGGACCAAATGCCTCTTGCCTTATTCATGCAAATAGTCTCATTTACTGCCATAGGACTACTTGCATGAGTAAGATTGGTGTGATTTGTCTCTAGGTGTTAAACCTTATGTCAGACATCACCTAACTCTGATTTATCTCATTCTTTTCAGTCAGTGAGATGCTGCACCAGCCAAAATACAGTACCACAAACATTGTTATATCCTACATGTGAAAATTCATCCTTCACTTTTAGAATTAAAAGGAGTGCATGCATAAACCATTTCTTAACTACCAATAACTCTGATTATGAAGATAACTATAGCTTAGCAAATTATATCAAATTCTGTACAGGAAAACATTACAATTGTGCTGACATCCTGCATATCAAGCTTCAGGCCAATGTGAATTAAAATAGCAGCAGCATAAAACTCTATAAAATGGATATGTGAAAAAGGATATGGTTAAAGATTAGAGCAGTGTTCGAAATGCTAATAAAATAGTACTACATGTGCTGAGTTCCACAGTTACAATGGCTAATACAGGTTTCAGAGTAGCAGCCGTGTTAGTCTGTATTCGCAAAAAGAAAAGGAGTACTTGTGGCACCTTAGAGACTAACAAATTTATTTGAGCATAAGTGAGCTGTAGCTCACGAAAGCTTATGCTCAAATAAATTTATTAGTCTCTAAGGTGCCACAAGTACTCCTTTTCTGATGGCTAATACCTTTGTCAAATCTTTCTTGACTTTCATGAGTAGTCCAGGGCCCTAATCCATAAGCAACTATCCATGAGGGCAAGTTTGAGGCCCATTTGAGCAAAATGGGGCTATTTAAATGAGTAAGGAAAGAAGGGTGGACAATTTATTTTTGTACATTTCATAAACATTGAAAACAAAATAGAAGCTAAAGTCTTCATTAAAATGTGTAGGTAGAGAGAGAGAGAGAGAGAGAGAGAAAACAAGATCAATTTACTTTGATGGTGGAAAATAAACCAAAGGTTAAAATAAAGGCTCCTGTGCAATGTTTAATTCTGGATTTTTTTTTAACTGTACATTAGTTATGTTAATGTAGGAGGACAGGATTTGCCCACATATGAGATTTATTTTCCCAATACAGCAGTCTAATTTTCTCAGTTTAGTTTTATATTTCTTTTTAACAGTACTGTCCTGCAATGGCTATGAGGAGAGAGAGAGAGAGAAATGTATAAAGATATGAATTAGTGAATGTGGCCACTGGCTTTTAATATTAACACTCCTAGCACTCCACACCTGATTTGGAACTATTTGAATATCTATATGCAAATAAAACGTAGAACACGAGGTAGCCTTGTGGAAGAAATTATTAGGAAGAAATAATGGGCCTGATTCTCCCCTGCCTGGCATGTAGCGTAGCCATTTACACTCATGCAAATTGGGTTAAAACAGTAACATTTTATGCTCATTTCATATTTTTGTTTTGTAGGTATAAATGACCATATAGGGTGCAGGTCAGTGGAGAATCAGGCCCAGTATCTTGATTGATTATTGTATTATCAAAATGTAACTAATTGCCAACTTCATCACCAAACAGTTTTGTTGTACCTTGTCATGGGTTCATCTGAACCAGTGGAGTGTCTCACAAAGCTAGCTCCCTTTCATTTTATAGCAGGCAAACTGATACCCAACTTGAGATGGTGATCTGGGCTTGAAGTTCTGCAATATGAACAAAACAGTATTTTGCTGACTGTCAAAAGGGATAGGTTTCAGAGTAACAGCCGTGTTAGTCTGTATTCGCAAAAGGAAAAGGAGTACTTGTGGCACCTTGAGCTGTAGCTCACGAAAGCTTATGCTCTAATAAATTTGTTAGTCTCTAAAGTGCCACAAGTACTCCTTTTCTTTTTTCAAAAGGGACAGTTAGTGTTAGGCCCTGATGAGGCAGGGCTTTTGGGTTAAGATGGGGAAAATCCTTCCTCCCTTCTCCCAGGTTCCCCAGGACTGCCCCCTGGAGGAAGGCAGCAGACAACTCTTTTTACCTTGCGTGCTGGGCCTGATTGGCTTTTGCCTGCTCCTGACCCCTCAAGCCACTGGAGGACCAATTCTTAACAGTTCAGCTAGCAATTGATGCTGGATGATATTTTACGGGATCTCTTAGAGGTCTAAAGCCACTGTTCTCCCCCCCCACCCCATCCCCTTTTGAGTGGGGTGCATGGAGGTGACAGGGCCTCCAGCAGGGGGCAGTAAATGACTGGTACACCCTGTCACACACCCCTTTCCTCCACCCTAGTTTTGCTCTTTTCCTATTGAAAGCCCTTCAGGACAGAGATCAGGCCTAATTCTCCTCTCATTTGCACCAATTTTACACCTTTACAACTTCATGGCCTTTAGTGGCATTATTCATGATTTACACTGACGTGAAGAGAGTCAGGCCCATCCACTTGAAATGAATAATCTTCTCTGACATTATACAACTGAGGCATTTGTAAGTGAACATTTAGATGTGCCCTTCATTCTGTTCATTCAGTGCCTACTAATCAAACGACCAAAACAAAATAAGAATTCATAGTTGAAGGTCTGAATAAATTGGAAGATTTTAGCCTCTCTTTAAATGTTTTATTTTCTTCTGCACAGGTGTGGATCTGAACTCACTGCGCCAGATGAAGATTCAGAGACCTATGACAATGTTTGCAGATGTCAAACGACTTATATCAGCTGGAGGGAGCGTGAATCAGAAGAACGATAAAGGAATTGCATTGGTAAGAACATGTTGGCAACAAGAAGAAAGCCAAGGAAAGTGTGGGCCCCTTACTGAATGAGGGAGGCAAGCTAGTGACAGAGGATGTGGAAAAAGCTAATGTACTCAATGCTTTTTTTGCCTCTGTTTTCACTAACAAGGTCAGCTCCCAGACTGCTGTGCTGGGCATCACAAAATGGGGAAGAGATGGCCAGCCCTCTGTAGAGATAGAGGTGGTTAGGGACTATTTAGAAAAGCTGGACGTGCACAAGTCCATGGGGCCGGACGAATTGCATCCGAGAGTGCTGAGGGAATTGGCGGCTGTGATTGCAGAGCCCTTGGCCATTATCTTTGAAAACTCGTGGCGAACGGGGGAAGTCCCGGATGACTGGAAAAAGGCTAATGTAGTGCCCATCTTTAAAAAAGGGAAGAAGGAGGATCCTGGGAACTACAGGCCGGTCAGCCTCACCTCAGTCCCTGGAAAAATCATGGAGCAGGTCCTCAAAGAATCAATCCTGAAGCACTTAGAGGAGAGGAAAGTGATCAGGAACAGTCAGCATGGATTCACCAAGGGAAGGTCATGCCTGACTAATCTAATCGCCTTTTATGATGAGATTACTGGTTCTGTGGATGAAGGGAAAGCAGTGGATGTATTGTTTCTTGACTTTAGCAAAGCTTTTGACACGGTCTCCCACAGCATTCTTGTCAGCAAGTTAAGGAAGTATGGGCTGGATGAATGCACTATAAGGTGGGTAGAAAGCTGGCTAGATTGTCGGGCTCAACGGGTAGTGATCAATGGCTCCATGTCTGGTTGGCAGCCGGTGTCAAGTGGAGTGCCCCAGGGGTCGGTCCTGGGGCCCGTTTTGTTCAATATCTTCATAAATGATCTGGAGGATGGTGTGGATTGCACTCTCAGCAAATTTGCGGATGATACTAAACTGGGAGGAGTGGTAGATATGCTGGAGGGGAGGGATAGGATACAGAAGGACCTAGACAAATTGGAAGATTGGGCCAAAAGAAATCTAATGAGGTTCAATAAAGATAAGTGCAGGGTCCTGCACTTAGGATGGAAGAATCCAATGCACCGCTACAGACTAGGGACCGAATGGCTCGGCAGCAGTTCTGCGGAAAAGGACCTAGGGGTGACAGTGGACGAGAAGCTGGATATGAGTCAGCAGTGTGCCCTTGTTGCCAAGAAGGCCAATGGCATTTTGGGATGTATAAGTAGGGGCATAGCGAGCAGATCGAGGGACGTGATCGTTCCCCTCTATTCGACACTGGTGAGGCCTCATCTGGAGTACTGTGTCCAGTTTTGGGCCCCACACTACAAGAAGGATGTGGATAAATTGGAAAGAGTACAGCGAAGGGCAACAAAAATGATTAGGGGTCTAGAGCACATGACTTATGAGGAGAGGCTGAGGGAGCTGGGATTGTTTAGTCTGCAGAAGAGAAGAATGAGGGGGGATTTGATAGCTGCTTTCAACTACCTGAAAGGGGGTTTCAAAGAGGATGGCTCTAGACTGTTCTCAATGGTAGCAGATGACAGAACGAGGAGTAATGGTCTCAAGTTGCAATGGGGGAGGTTTAGATTGGATATTAGGAAAAACTTTTTCACTAAGAGGGTGGTGAAACACTGGAATGCGTTACCTAGGGAGGTGGTAGAATCTCCTTCCTTAGAGGTTTTTAAGGTCAGGCTTGACAAAGCCCTGGCTAGGATGATTTAACTGGGACTTGGTCCTGCTTTGAGCAGGGGGTTGGACTAGATGACCTTCTGGGGTCCCTTCCAACCCTGATATTCTATGATTCTATGATTCTATGATTCTATGTTGATTCAGATCCTAATCCTGTGAACATGCATTTGCTTCACTTTTCTCATGTGGGTAGTCTCAATGAAGTACATAAATATTTGCAAGTTGGGGTCTAAGGCTCTTGGCTTCAGAGGGGCTCTGTGCAGGTACAAGGGTCTGTCTATACAGAGACAGTTGCAGGATGGGGGATGATGGCCCCACTTGTGCATCTGTGCAGAGCCCCATTGAAATCAGTGTGTCTGCATGCTACATAAAGTAGGATCCAGTTATTGGTTTGTACAATATTTGGAATTTTAAAGTAGGTTAGTATTGCATCTATTTCATAATGACGTGTTTCTTACTCATAGTTTTGAAAACTTCATCTACATTGCACATATGCATCTATATGAGCCCTTGGACATTTAGGTGATGAGAATTTAAAAAAATCAGAGGCAGAAAAATATGGTATGGCACAAATTTTCAAGCCATGATTATATGACCTCCTGAAAAACACAGGCCCTAGAATTTCACCTCGTGATTAACTTCTGGTTGACCCATAACTTCTGGCTGAGCTAAAGCATATCATTCAGAAAGATATCCAGTCTTGATTTAAAGACTTCAAGTGATGGATAATACACCACATTGCTAGGTAAATTATTCGAATGAATAATAACTGTCACTGACCAAAATTCATGCCTTATACTATCATTATTTTTCAAAATTGCTGCCATTTCAACTGTCCAGTTTCATTGTATCAAAATAATATCAAATTATTGCTTCCAAATATTAAAAACAATAGCACAGCTATGATAGGGTATATCTCCATGTAAGATCTCTGGTATCATTATATACCAGGAGGGAAGATCAGGGAGTTTGTCCTCAGAATCCAAATATGGAATTTCCTGACTTTATATTCTTAGATATTTGTTGCAAATCTAAAATCAGAAAACAAGGGTCTCTGAAATGTTGTCTCATGAATTCCATGGTTTTAAAATATCACTATTGTCTTTAAAATATCATAAATTAAAACATGAATTGAACATGAGTAGCAGCAGGTGTTTACCTTCATGGCTGGGATTATCAAGGAGCTCAGTTATAGTAGTATGTAGCTGGACACAGCTGAAATCCTTTACTTCAAATGTTGGTCTCTATGTGTAGTTTACACATGGGTACGCATGCGTGCCATGCACCGGAGTTTGGAAGTTCTTCAAAGCAGTGCCTGTTGACTTACATGTGCAGTAACTTCCCTCGTGTTCCAACTAAGGCTATAATAGGGGAGGGTAAGTCAATGCCTCTCCAATTCCTTCTTATTGGCTCATGACCTGAGTCAGAATTATGTTCTCCTACAGTAACAACCTGTAAAATAAACTAATTGTAAATAGTTTTTATCTAGTTTATAAGTCATAGTTATTATAGTGTATAGTCTGTATAGGATAGTTCCCCCTTCCACCCCATTCGGACTATACCCAGAGTCCCAGAATTCAGGAATTGCATTGCCTTCCCTCATTCCTTCTCCATCAGTGATGTCAGTGGTGCCTGTACTGCGAGGTAATTCATACATCTCTGCAAAGTGCAGCATTTGTAGATTTTCCAGCCCAGAACTAGAGAGGTCCAAGAGCTCTGACTTAAGTTCCTAATGAAGGAAGCTAGGAGGCCCTGCTCTGACCCGGGCCCAGGAGATTCCCCTCCCCTACTCCCTGTACATTGGACTCAGCCAACTAGCAGCACCCCTCCAAGCACGAGCCTTGGAGTGGAGCCTCTGCCACTGAAGCCTAAAGACTCCTTGCACAGGGCTTCCCGTGAGAGAAGAGGGCACTCTCATGGATGCAAAGACAGATCCCTGCAGAGGACTGTCCATAAAAAATGCATTTCCTCCCCGAGCTGGTCCAGGTCAGTCGAGATGTCATGTATGGATCCCATGAACTGGCACCAAAGACCTCAGGCTCAAGGGCAAGACACAAAAGAAGAGGGATTTGGCAGTGTCAGCGGGACCAAAATGTAATAAGTGCTTGCTGGTCCCATCTTCCGGGTCAGGTAGCATCAATCAGTAATGCCTTATTTAGCCAAAGTACAACTGACTGTGATGGATGAGCTGGGTCCTTCTGGTGCTCCCACGGGAACTCCTCAGACTCTGGCCTGTATTGAGACTTTTGTAACACCGGAGGATATATTTCTCCCCTATCTGCTTTTGGGCCCTTCACTTCTGAGAGAAGTCTTTACCTCTCAGCAGAAACCATTCTCAGTGTCCCAGAAGCAGCTTTCCTCATTGAGCGGAGCACTCCGGTACTGATAGTATCACCTCTACTGACTGAATCATCCTCATAAGTGGAGGAATTGGAGGAGACAGTATCTCCAGGAAGGCCCAGGAGCCCTGATAGACAGTCGAGAAGCTATGCTTACTATCCCTCTGGATATGAACCCTCCATACAGAGGTGATACAGATTCCCTTGCAGGCTGCCAAGACTGATGGATTCCTTCTTCTGGCCCTACCGGGGCCCTTGGCTCTCCAGGGCAGGCGCATAGACTCCTCTCAGAAGTCATTTTCCTCTTCCCTGTCATCATCTGGTTCTCTCAGTGTACAAAGAGGCCAAAGCCAGAGCTGGTACCGCCAGTTCCAGTGGGGGCTTCTTTGTCTTCTCTAGATTATGCAGTTATCTGTAAATCGTCAGCGACAGGGTCCCACTGGAAGAGGTTCAGAACCCCCAACTCCTGTTGATTTTACAGCCACAAAGACTGACCAAAATAGACCTTCCAATTAACAAGACTATCTTGGAACTGGCCAGAATAGTTGGGCATACACTAGCATCATATGTCCCTACACCAGAGAGGCATTATTTTGTTCCTCCTAAAGGAGATAACTTTCTTTTTTCCCCACCCTGGCCCTAATCCTCTAGTGATACAGGCAGCCACAAAAAGAATTTGGTCACGCTACCAGAAGTCCACCCCCTCACAAAGGGCCCAAAGAGACTGGACCTTCTTGGGAGGAAGGTATTCTCCTCCGCAGGTCTGCAGTTTTGCATACGTAGTTACCAATTTCTATAAGCTAAAAATAATTTTAATACCTACACCAGCTGTCAAGGTTACTTCCCCACTCTGAACTCTAGGGTACAGATGTGGGGACCTGCATGAAAGACGCCCCCTAAGCTTATTCTTACCAGCTTAGGTTAAAAACTTCCTCAAGGTACAAACTTTGCCTTGTCCTTGAACCCTATGCTGCCACCAACAAGCGTGTTAAACAAAGAACAGGGAAAGAGCCCACTTGGAGACGTCTTCCCCCAAAAATATCCTCCCAAGCTTTACACCCCCTTTCCTGGGGAAGGCTTGATAAAAATCCTCACCAATATGTACAGGTGAAAACAGACCCATACCCTTGGATCTTAAGAACAATGAAAAAGCAATCAGGTTCTTAAAAAAAAGAATTTTAATTAAAGAAAAAGTAAAAGAATCACCTCTGTAAAATCAGGATGGTAAATGACTTACAAGGTAATCGGATTCAAAACACAGAGAATCCCTCTAGACAAAACCTTAAGTTACAAAAAGACACAAAAACAGGAACATACATTCCATTCAGCACAGCTATTTTCCCAGCCATTAAACAAAAGAAAATCTAATGCATTTCTAGCTAGATTGCTTACTAACTTTTTACAGGAGTTCTGAAGAGTATTCCTGATCTGTTCCCAACAAAAGCATCACACAGACAGAGCCTTTGTTCCCCCCGCCCCAGCTTTGAAAGGAACTTCTCTCCTCACTGGTCATTTTGGTTAGGTGCCAGCGAGGTTATCTTAGCTTCTTAACCCTTTACAGGTGAAAGGGTTTTGCCTCTGGCCAGGAGGGATTTTATAGTTCTGTACATAGAAAGGTGGTTATCCTTCCTTTTATATTTATGATGCCCCCCAAATCACAGATAGCATGAAATGCTGGCTGTGATTTCTTCCTGGAGCTCTAGGAGAAAACAGAGTTAATAAGACACATGCACCTCTAAGTATACTACCAACTGTATAAAGACTAACAATATTTTCTACATCTCAAGGACGATTTTAACCAGTTGATTCTGGGAAACTTTTACAGGAGAGTGCATCAGCCACTTTGTTAGAAGCTCCTGAGATGTGTTGGCTGTCAAAATCAAAATCTTGGAGAGCTAAACTCCACTGAATAAGTTTTTTGTTATTTCCTGTGGCGGTATGAAGCCACTGTAGTACAGCATGGTCGGTTTGCAGGTGGAAATGCCGTCCCCAAAAGTATGGGCGTAGCTTTTCCAGAGCGTAGACAATGGCCTAACATTCTTTTTCACTGACTGACCAGTTGCTTTTCCTCTCAGACAGCTTCTTGCTGAGAAACACTACAGGATGGAATTCTTGATCCGGTCCTTCCTGCATTAAAACTGCTCCTACACCACGCTTGGATGTGGTTACTAGGAACGGTTTGTCAAAGTCTGGGGCCCTTAGCACAGGGTCGGACATGAGTGTTGCTTTAAGCTGGTTAAAGGCCTTCTGATACTCTTTAGTCCACTGAACCGCATTTGGCTGTTTCTTTTTGATTAGATCTGTCAGTGGGGCGGCGATTTGGCTGTATTGTAGTACAAATCGCCAGGATTACCTGGCCAAGCCTAAGAAGAAGTGGACCTGTTTCTTTGATTTTTGGGACAGGCCACTTTTGGATAGCATCCACTTTGACCTATAGGGGGTTGATAGTTCCTTGACCCACCTGGTGTCCAAGGTAAGTCACTCTGTTTAGGCCTATTTGACACTTCTTAGCCTTAACAGTTAGTCTTGCCTCCCTTATGTGCTTGAAGACTTTTTGTACACGTTCCAAGTGTTCTGCACAGGAATCCGAAAATATGACCACATCATCAAGGTAGGTGACTGCATATTCTCCTAATCCCACTAGGAGACCATCTACAAGTCTTTGGAAGGTGGCAGGTGCATTCCAATTAAATTAAATTCATACAGCCCGACATGTGTGGTGAAGGCTGACCTTTCCTTGGCGGATTCATCTAGCAGTACCTGCCAGTACCCCTTGGTTAAGACTAAGGTAGAGATGAACTGGGCCCGTTCCAGTTTCTCCAATAGTTCATCTGTGTGTGGCATTGGATAGTTGTCTGGGCGAGTCACAGCATTCAGCTTACGGAAGTCCATGCAAAAATGTATCTCCCCATCTGGTTTGGGAACTAGAACCACTGGAGATGCCCATGCACTGCCAGAGGGGCAGATTACACCCATCTGTAGCATATCCTGGATCTCCCATTCTATAGCAGTTTTAGCTTGAGGAGACACCCGGTAAGGTTGGGCTTTAATTGGGTGAGCATTACCTGTGTTAATGGAGTGGTATGCCCAGTCAGTCAGTCCCGTGGTGGCTAAGAATGTCGGTGCGTAGGTAGTGCAATTCCTTTATCTGCTGTCGCTGCATACGCCCAAGGGTCATGGAGAGGTTCACCTCTTCCACGCCACCATCACTTTTCCCTTCGTAGTAGACACCTTCAGGCCACTCAGCGTAGTCATCTCCCTAGGCTGTAAACTGGCAAACCTTTAATTCTCTGGAATAAAAGGGCTTTAGAGAATTAATATGGTACACCTTAGCATTTCCCATCTCCTCCAGCTTTGAAAGTAACTTGTCTCCTCATTGGTCATTTTGGTCAGGTGCCAGCGAGGTTATCTTAGCTTCTTAACCCTTTACAGGTGAAAGGGTTTTGCCTCTGGCCAGGAGGGATTTTATAGTTCTGTATACAGAAAGGTGGTTACCCTTCCGTTTATACTTATGGCACCAGCTTTGCAGACTTCAAAGATAAACTCCCCATGAAAAGCTGAGCCCTTTTCCAATCTTTTATAGACAAGAGAAAATTAGTGGTGAACGTAGCTCTTTAGGTTTCAGAGTAGCAGCCGTGTTAGTCTGTATCCGCAAAAAGAAAAGGAGTACTTGTGGCACCTTAGAGACTAACAGATTTATTTGAGCATAAGCTTTTGTCAGCTACAGCTCGCTTCTTTGGATGCATGCATTGGAAAATACAGTGGGGAGATTTAGTTTAGTTTTACTTTGTATAATTGTATACAATTAACTTAGGCTTGAATAAAGACTGGGAGTGGATGTGTCATTACACAAAGTAAAACTATTTCCCCATATTTATTCCCCCCCCCCCGCTACTGTTCCTCGCACGTTCTTGTCAACTGCTGGAAATGGCCACCTTGATTATCACTACGAAAGGTCTCCCCCGCCCCCCACCGCCGCTCTCCTGTTGGTAATAGCTCACTTTACCTGATCACTCTTGTTACAGTGTGTATGGTAACACCCATTGTTTCACATTCTCTGTGTATATAAATCTCCCCACTGTATTTTCCACTGCACGCATCCCATGAAGTGAGCTGTAGCTCACGAAAGCTTATGCTCAAATAAATTTGTTAGTCTCTAAGGTGCCACAAGTACTCCTTTTCTTTTTTCATGACCCACACTGCAATCCCTAGGGATCTGCATTCCAGCCCCCAGGAGAACACCAGAGAGAGTCCTTTAGGCCACAAGCACCCCTTCACATGCTCCATAGTACCAGCATCTACCCAAGCCTCCACGTAAATAACAAAGGACTAAGAAGTCCTCTTTTCCAGCTCCTTGGACTGCCACATCTTCTGCCTCCTCACAGCTGCAGGCCCAGGGCCAATTTTGAGATAAAGGTTGAGACCCATGCATCACCACAGATGCTACCTGCTCCTTCCCCTGTCATCTTTGGACACCATCTTACTCTCTTTGCCCACACCTGGAACAAGATCACCATGGGCAGTTGGGTTCTGGAGATTTGAAAGCTGAAATTTAGGATGATTATGCTAGCATCTATACTCTTCTTCCTGCAGGAAGGAATGTGACTCACAGTTCTCAACATGATAGGCACATATTTTCACATAGATATTCACCCATAGTACAGGAAATTCCTCCACTTCATGGGTTGGTCAAGAGCACTACCAGTTTTGTGTCCTCCCCTTTGGGCTGGCTATGGCACCCAAGGTATTAATCAAAGTGTTTGCCGTGGTAACTGTTCAAATACGACGCACTGGATATATGGTTTTCCCATAGCTGGACAACTGGTTCCTTGTAGGCTGCTCTTTCCAGGAAGTCATGTTAGAAATAAGATTTCTTTGGCACCTCCTTACCACCTTAGGGGTTTGCATAAACAAAGAAAAGTCTGTTTTGTCCCCCTGAAGGACAATAAAATTTATAGGGGTGATGCTGGACTTAGTGTCCATGAGAGTATTTCTCCCCATAGACAAGTTTTATGCAATGAACAACTTGATCTTACACATTACAAGCTGACCGCAAACTATGATATGCAGGTGTCTTTCTCTGCTAGGCCACATGGCTACATGACACCATTCATCAGACTCCAAGCTTGAGATGTCTGCAAGCATGGCTCCACTCAATCTACCAACCAAGCAGAGATCACATTGACTCCAGTGTCACTGTTCCTACCAGAGTTCTCATCTTCCTTGTATGGTGGTCCAACCCACACAAATCATGATAGAACTCCCTTCAACCCTCCCATACCGAAGGCCATTATTCTGACAGACACTTCCGTTACAGGATGGGGAGCTCTCCTGGTCACCACACTGCTCAGGATACCTTGACCCCAAAAGAGACCAGACTATACATAAACTTACTAGAACTGAGAGCAGTATGCCTTGCGTGCAAGGGCTTCCTTCCACTCATGTGTACATAATGTCATACAATATCACCCCAGTGATCTGTATCAACAAACAGGAGTGAGATCTCCTCCTCTCTGTGGGGAAGCAGTCACACTTTGGAATGGAGGTCTCAAACTGCATTATGATACAAGGTGCATACCTCCCTGGGTATTCACAACCGCCTGGCAGAGACTGAGCAAATGCTTCTCCACAGAAGATGAATGGGAGATACACAACACTGTTCTAGCTAACCTATTTCCTTAATGGGGCACTCCCCCCTGTGACCTCCTTGCATCCCAGACAAACAGAAAGCTCCCCATATATTGCTCCAGGGAAGCCATAGACCGCAATTCAAAAGATGATGCTTTTCCTCCCATTCCTCTACTACTACAAATTTCTGAAAGATCTGTCATGGCAGAGCCACCATCATCCTCGGGGTCCCTACTGGCTCAGACAAGCCTGGTTCACAAGACTCCTGATGATGTCTGCATGCCCACCAATCAGAATCCACCCATTTCAGGGTACCCTAACTCATATGGGAGTTGATCAAGCACCCCAGCCCAGATTCACTCCATGTCATGGCCTGGTGTTTGGATGGGTGTCAGACAAAGAATGCTGGTGCTCCACCCCATTCAAAAAATCTTCAACCAAAGTCAGAAGGATTCCACTAGATCCTGCTACTGGGCCAAATGGCAGTGCTTCGTGGCCTGGGCACAATGCCATCAGTATTCGCCTCATACAGTCGGCATCCTGATCATTCTAGACTATCTTCTCTGCTTGAAGAGGCCCTTAGTTCACTGCAAGTACACCTGGCAGCATATTAAAATGCTACAAAATAGTATGCCTTCCCCCTTCTGGGGGTATCACAGCTCACTCCACGCAAGCACAAGTGGCCTCCATGGCATCCTTATTGGATGTTCCGCTACAGGACATCTGCAGAGCGGCTACTTGGAGATCTGTCCACACCTTTGCATTACACTACTCTCTCACTCAATCTGCAGCTGCAGGAGAGGCCAAAGGAGTGGCAGTACTACAAGAATCTCTGCTACTGACTCCCTCACACCCTCCTGCACTCTGAACACTGCCAGCTGGTCACCCCCTTGTGGAATACTCCTAGGGACCAACACTCAAAGAACAAATGGAAGTTACACACTGGAACTGGAGGGTCTTCAAGGTGTGTGGTTCCTATCTGTATTCCACTACCCACCTTCTTCCCCTCTGCTCCGGATCCTGTAGGATTGCAGTAAGGAGGGGTACTGGAGAGATGTCGACCCACACCACCTATTAGACCCCCAGTCAGGAACATAAGAGAAGCTACTGCGCATATGTGGGTCAGACACTATTTTAAAGAACTTCTGGATTTTGGTGCATGCATATCCATGTTTGGAATACAGATAGGTACTACATATCTTGAAGTACCTCCAGTTACAATAACTAACCTCCATTTTATTAAGAAGAACAAATATGCACTACAAAAAGAAGGTTTAGAGAGTCCATCTTTTAGTTTGTTGCACAAACACTGGAATCTGGCTAGCTCTTGAAACTTGGTAAAAGGGGACTGTGAGTGTTTGACTCACCACTGTGGTGCCTCCTGCTGGCCATCCTGGGAATTAGCTCAGGGTTGCCGGTGCATCCTCCTCAGTTGGTGTCTCACCGGTCATCACTCCCGTCTCCGCATCAAGGACCTGCATCGCTCCCCGGACCATATTGTCCTCTTCTGGACACAGCCCTCTGGCTGTGCCCCACTCTGTTCTTTCCCACCCATTCCAGGGGACTGACAGTCCTCAGTCTAACCACTTGACTCAGTGACAATCCCAGTTCTAGCCACTCATCTCAGTGGCAGATTGCAGTCCATGCACTGGCCACTTCCCTCAGTGGCCAGTGGGGGTAATGATGCGTGTGTGGGGGGAGAGTCTGGGCCCACTCACTACTCCAGGCCCCAACCCAGGGATCCTGTAGCTGGCAGCCATGTGCTGCCCCTCCTCCAACTCCACCATCTCCTTCTCTGGGCCACTTCCTCAGCACTTCTCCTCTGCTCTGTATCAGGGCCTCAGTTTGGCAGCCGTCAGACTAGAGCGTTCTCCTACTCTGCTGACCCTGCCCAGCACTGCTCCAGCCCTTTAAGCAGCCAGTCATCCTCCCTCAAACTACAGGGAGTGACTGCCTCTGCTTTGCTCAGCAGCCCCATCTTATATGGGCCAATCTGATTGGCTCCTCCAACAAACCTTCCCCTAATTGGCTGGCACTACAAGCCTTTTCCTTATTGACTGCCTCCCGTGCAGCCGCCCCAGAGTGGCTTTAACCCTTTACATCCCAGTGCGGGGCAGCCACCCCATCACAGGGATATTTGTGTTTGAATGTCGTTTATTTGGACTTTTGATTTCTGAACTGCATTTGTTGTCTGACAGCAAATAGATAGAGTGGACTATTTTTCTTTTGTTGCGGATTATGTTATGCAAAGCCTTTGTTTTGTGATCTGGGAGATAAAATATCCAAAAGGCACGTTTCAGCAACAGACTGTGTTAGACTGATTTCCTCCCTGTTCATTAATATGGAGTCAGCCAGTCTGTTTCAAAAAATTCTGGTAATGGGGTTTTTGCTATAAACCTAAAAAACCTGATAAACCTATCTATACAGAGACACGAGCAAAAATCCCATTTCTGGCTCACAAAAGGAAGCCTGTTTCGTGGTGATATCATCCAGAGTCTCTGTATTTCATGGCTGAGAAGTAACAGTTTTGAAATGCAAGGGAAAACTAAAAAGCTTTTACAGGATGTGAATTAATAAGATTGCAGCAAGTCTTTTTTTTTTGTAATGCTGTTGTTTCCCATACTCTCACTTTTTTTTCTGCTTATAAGCAACTAAATACATTTTATGTTCATTGAATGGTTTTCATGCCTGGAGTTGTAACGTCAGTCATAGTTAGAAGATGGGCACAAATTCCCTATTCCATAACAGGCATACCAAAGAGATAAACCTATCACCAGGATGACAGGCTGCATCAAAACCATGGCCAATTTATCAGAGCAGCCTAGTATAATAGCATCCCAAGAGTGATATAACTTTCTTTTAAATATTCAGTCCACACTTCTCAGCAGCAATGTGAAAACTACAAGTCTGGAAAAAGGCACTATGAGTTCTAGGCAAACCACAGTACACTAGGAAACAATGTGTAGTTCTGCATATTCATTATCCAAATATGTTACTTCCTGATTTGGCACCTCTCTGGCAGCCTGCACTGGTAGGGCTCTCACGGAGTGACTCATGCCATCTAGATATACATGTGTAGGAATATAGATATCTGTGTGCGTATACGTAGAGAAAAAACATGCTGGTTGGCAAAATGAAAAATCTTTGTTTAAAATGTTTCAGTCAAAAAGTGTTGATTTTCCCTAGGGAAGTTTTAAGCCAATTCAGAGTGACAGTTTTCATTCCTAACTGACATTTTGACATACAGTATAATTTTGTTTTGTTTTAACCAAAAGGTCAAAACCACATTTTAAGTCAAAACCAAACTTAATTTTTATGTTCATATTTCCCCTAGGGAAATCAAAACTTTTCATTGGAATTGGCATTTTCCCACCAAAATGCTCTCTGTTTTGACAAAACTGTGTTTTTTTGATGGGAGACCTTTCCACAGAAAAGCTCTGATATAGCTCTATATCTATGATAGTCTCAATGGAAACTATATAAATTATAGACATAGCTGAAGAAGAAATAAGTGGAAAAGAGAGCATCCAGTCCCAGCCCTGCTAAGGGTTGGTCCCTCTGTGCAGCTACTCTGGGCCCACCCGTCCCTAGCACAAGGTAACTACAGGAGCCTTTTTGCCAATAGGCAGCCATTCCAATCCTGAGTGCAGGCCCCTTCCCTACCTGCAACATTTAATGCTGCTTCAGGCAGAAATAACTCAGGAAAAGATATCAGTTGAATATCTATTGCCTCTGTAGAGGACAAGACCACATATAGTAGTTTCTCCCCTTCTCTCCTTAGTCCAGTTTGCTCAGAATCTTTTGGAATCCTGATTACATGGAGGTCTGGCAGAAGTGATTCCTTATAGCTGTGGAAAGGACAGCTATTTTGTACTGCTCTCCTCCCGCAATTCCAGGATAAAGCCCCCTGGTTTCTCTGACATTTGCTTATGGAATCAGAGGTGAATGCTTGGACCCATAGAAAATATCAGATTGAGAACAAATACCACTGATCTGTAATCTGCACCATTTCCTAACCTGAATCATTTGGGACATTTGAAGTACATCCCTCATGATAATACATGTTCTTATTCTCCATGCATAAAAACTGAGTTTCCAGGAGGAATCCCTAATGGCAGATTTTCCCTGATACAGTATCTTCCATTGTACTTTTGTCTATTCATCCATTTAGTTTCTAGTATTTTCATTATCCTACAGCCTCTTTCATGTTGGTTAGCTTTTGTATGTCCGTATATACTTGTCTTGTCTGATTTTATATTGTATTTGTTTTAATTACCGTCCTCCATCTGTAATGAAAATAATGTAGAGATATAAATGCAGAACACACGCAGGAGCCAGGCATTGAAATAAAAAATTGTACAGTTTAACTTCTAGTTTCCAAAATTAACCTTTAACAAGTAAGTCTATTTTCTGAGCTTTGTCTTTCCCTTTCTCCCCCATTCTTTAACACTTCATCCCATACTCTCCTTGCTGCTCAAGATGACAGTGGTTTCACTAGCATCTCCATCTCTCAGCTAAGTTATAATTTTTATTCTTTAATATATCATGGAGCTGGCTGGTCAAGAGTCCCAGTTCTAATCTTTTAAACATTGAAACATGCAGGGAGGTGAGACCAGAAAAAGAGAAAACAATACAGTGAAGTAAAATCAGAGGCTTTGTTCTGTGACTGATTTCCCCAGCATAACCTCGGCAAAGTCAATGAGCTTAGTGTCATTGTGTATTAATAAATTAAATTGGAAGCAGAAAAGCATCATCATCTCCTAAATGAGATTTTAAAACTGACAGAAGTAAATTAGGCCATGGACCAAGCTCTGTTGGAAAGTATGAATTTGCCTGGGCTCATGGAACCTGTGCAGATGCCTAGGATGAGAGCAAGGATAGGAAACATGAAGTAAACAGAAAAGAAAGGATGAAAATTATAAATTATAAGAGCAGAGTCTGGGTCAGACTACATCATTAATGTGACACTTGATGCTGATTGGCTGGAACTCTCCTTTGTTCTGATATTTCCTGTTTTAATTTCTAAACACTGAAAACCTCTGATCAAACTGGTTTTCTGCAGTGTTTGGAATACTGTTGTCAAATACTGGTTTTTCATTTCTCATTTTCATAATTTGCCCTTTTTTTGAAAGAAGAGTATTTCCTCCCCCTGACTTTGAGCAAGTTAAAATGCCTGCTAATCACATATGTCTTGTGAAAGTCTTTAAAATAATACACTGCTTTTGCATTATTCACAGCTGCACATAGCCTGTGCAAATGGGTACAAGGATGTGGCATGTCTGATACTGGATCATGGTGCTGATGTCAATGTTGTGGATAATCAGTACTGGACCCCTCTGCATTTAGCTGCAAAATATGGACAGGTAAAGTTTGATTTTTCTCCTGCATGTCTTTTCAGTGTATGTTGTAGCCTCCTTTTTCAGTAGTGAGCATTTTTAAATGGGAATATTTTAATGTATTAAAGAAGAACATTGTTTGGTTACATAAATAGAGTATAAAATAACAAAAATATATAATAATCCAGGCATCACTTGAAAAAAAAATATCATAAAATGGATACAGGCCATTAAAAGACAACTTGCTGTCCTCAGTTAAAAATAAATAAATAAATCTGCAAAAATTACATTTAAATTGAAATTTTTTTGTGGGGGAAGCCAAAACAAACATTTGTGCTTTATGTTTTGTTGCAAATATCGTACTTCGATGCCATGGACTAGAGTTTAGTCGAGGCAAAGCTACATAGGAAAGGAGCATCCACGAGAGGACTAGCAACACAATTGATGCATTCCAAGCCTGGCTTCCACAAAGCCTCCGAAACTGACATTCAGTGAGCCCTCTATTTATTGAAATGTGGAAAGGTGTTCTGGGCTGGATTTAGGAGTCATCGGAAGTGCCTTGTGTCTTATAGTATAAATCCTTCTGGTCCACTACTGTGCACCTATACCTGTTTGGATTATTCTGCTTCTGCTGGGAGAAATCTTGGCAGTAGCTGTGTCTGGGGTGGGGGTGAGGGTGGGAAGGGTGTGGGGGGAAAGCGGGAAGGGGGGGAGGTATGGCCAGACAGAATATGGTTTGAAATATAGCTGCAAAACCAGATTTCTTTTCTAAATTTTATCCCATTTCTAATGTCCAGTTCTAGCACTTCGGGTTGGAGAGAGCCATGCACTTACATACATAATTCAGGAATTAGACGTGTTTACATTTCTGATTGTTGTTTTTATAAAGTTTATTAAAAACTATAAATAAAAATCCATGTGGCCTACTGGGAGTCAGAAACTTCTTAATTCTAATCCTGGTTCTGACATTGATTCATTGTGTGACTATCAGCAAAGACATTTAGGTCCAAATTTTCAAAAGTGTCAACTAGTATTAGAAGCCCAACCTTTGGACACTTACGTGTCTCTCAGTTTGGGCACTTGAAATTTGTGGACACTTTTGAAACTTGTTTCCTTGGCTACCTAACCTGTAAAATGGAGATAATGCTACTTACTTGTCTAATGGTAATATTGTGAGGCTTGATAAAGAAATATGTGTACAAGACACTGAAAATATAAAGCACTATATAAAAGCTAAGAAAAGAAACTACGAGTATTGTATTACTAAAAGTCAATGGAGATAATTCAGTGCATCAAGTATAGTTTGACCTCTATCCAGTCTTTGATAGAAGCAGTAAACTCTTTTTTTCTGTTTCAGTGTTATGGATATGTCAGTTATTTATATGTACTTACACAGCTAAGCTTATGAGCCATGTGATGTACATTCTGAGATATGAAAGGAGGACAGCTGACTCTTTAGGGCATAAAACTATTTACAATGGGTTCAATTTATTTAAAAAAAACATTCTTCTGGTTTCTAGGCTAGGAAAGCTAGACAAGGTAGCCTGAAAGAATATGATGCCTATTTCATTTAAAAAAGCCCTTTCTGTTTCAGTATTCTTCACATTCAGTACTAGATTTTCAGATTGCATTTTAAGTACATAGCCAATTCCAAAAAATTATAAAGACAGAATTATTTTTGTAAATGCAATTCAAGTACTTATTACAAATATATAACAGAGTTGATCTGACAAACTGTGTACCTACGTTAATGCCCCACTTGCTAAATAATCTATCTTCAGGTTTCCAGAAACATTCAGAGAGAAGATATATTACTCAGAATTACACATTGGTTAGAGTTTTGTTGCTTATTAACTTACAGTGCATGTCCCCTTACTGTTTGTGTACTCCTTTTCAAGATGTAAATGGCTTCTAACATCTCCTTTTCCCTCTTTGTTCAAACAAATAATATCCTTCGTGGCAAGAAGCAAATTAGTAGTCAGGTAAAATAATGAACTTGAGACTAATTCTTCATAAGATAATTTAAGATAATTTAAAATAGTAACCTTTACTTCTGAAATATATTATACTTGTAACTCTGTGACAATAAGTATTAGTAGTTGGATAGTTTTTTTTCCAATACTTAGCCCAAAGATCATTGGGATTTATGTCATATGGTTGCACTATATTTGAATATTTTTGAAAAGGTAAATTCATAGCCAAATTTCCTCTCCCAAAATAAGCCATTTTTCAGCTGAATAAATGTAAATGGGGCACGAATGAGGATTTTGTGTGTGCTAATGTTGATTTGCCTTATTTTGTATTATTTTCTGTTTTCTGATGCCTTAATTTGCCCTGGGTGTATGTGTGTGTGGGGGGGTGAAGTTAATGGATATTGTGCAGAAAAAACAATGAGAACTCTTTCTAAAGAACGAACCCTGCAGTCCAAGTGAGGATCACTGAAAACCATCACCATACTGAAAATGGTGGGAATCTGCTACAGGGAGAAGGAGTGGAGCTAGTTGTGGGAAACCTACATGTTCTCTACAAAGCAGTGCTCTGCAGAGGCTCCCTGTAGGTGAGTTTGGTGGGCATGTCCTTTGGGTCTATGCGATGGCATACACAGCAGGATTGCTTAGGGTATTGAGGGCATTGCACAGCAGCTATGATCTACAGCTACTGCATCCCTGGGTACCTCTACACTGCATTCTAAAACCCATGATGGCAAGTCTTGGAGACCAGGTCTACAGACTTGGGCTTGCAGAGCTCACTACGGTGCTAGAAACAGCTGTGTAGACATTCAGGTTCTGGCTGGAGCTCAGGCTCTGAAGTCTGAGGAAGGAGGTGGGCTTCATTCAGAGCCCAGCTCCACTTCCTCTCCAGAGCCTAAGGTGGAGAATTCTATCCTGTATAGGCCACTGCAGCTCACAGCCCATTTGTTTGGGCTGCGTACAGTGGAAAGAATTTAGTTCTAAACATGTGCTCAGATACAGCTCAGAGTAATTTAATTTATAGACATTGGAAAGAAAAGAAATGCAAACATAATGGTTTTCCAGAATTTCTTAAACTGGAGAATAAATTATCTGACTTTAAGAACACACAATTTGCAGCTCTAGCATTTTGCAAGGCCTCAAATCCTCTCACATATAACTCCAAAGGAATTATTTATTATTTATTATTATTATTTATTATTTATTATTTATTTAGTAGTAGTAATATTATTTATTGTGGTAATACCCAGGAGTCTCACTCAGAAGCGAGGAACCACATTATTCTAAGTACTGTATGAACATACGACAAAAAATGGTCCCTGTCCCCATATAGCTGTGAACAACAAATGAGGAATATTGCACTGACACTCACTGCTGTTAACAAATAAAGTACATTCACTTTTCCCATGCATAGTTAATGAACAAAACAACTTTGAGTATATTATCTTATTAATACCATTCATAATTTACCATTTTGCTTAACAGATAACAATGACCCAGTGTGGGTTCTGTTCATAAGAGGTTACAAGCAAATCATCTTTAAATTGCTTTGTCAAGAAAGTCTCATTAGATGTGGAGGAAAATATTTAACCCAATGGATATGCAATCAGGGTTGGTTTGTTTTTAAAAAATTCATTCTTATAATGATATTTTGAAACAACTTTTACCCTCAATATGAATTTATATGCATCTGATATTTAGAGATCTGTACTGAGTGCTTTATTATAAATGTGGGGTTTTGTCTATGTAATGTGATGCTTTATGAGTATTGATAACCTTTTGAGAAATATATCAGCTTAAGGACAACCCCAGTTAAAATACCTTCCATGATTAATATACCTCAACTGCAAATATTTTTGAGGGGAAATTAGTTTATGATTAGCAATAAAATGTATTAATGGCATTTCCTGGAATGAGCTGAATAAATGTTATAATGTACTCTTTACAACTTCACCCTCTTGGAATGGGCTCTGTAATACATGTTAGCGGTTGGTTTTGTTTAAAAGTTTCACTTAGAAAACTCACGTGAGTGATAAATCTCTGTGTGTGAGCAGCATACTGCTCTTTGATGATCTGTACACAAACACATTTGGTTCTGGCTTGATACATGTTTATTACCATTTGTGTTTACAATGAGAATAGCAATATCATTCCAGGGGGTGATAAATTAATTTTATAGCAGCCTAGAATCTAAATGGATGAGACAGTTCAATTTAGACATGGGAAAAACAAAAATCTTGAAATATGGTAGTGTAGTCATAACGTACATAATTAATCCTTGAATGTGCACACAGAAGTCCACAATATTCTGTGTTTATGATTCTCTCATCTTTTTAAAAATATTTGCATAATCAATCTGAATTTTACCTGTATTAGACTAACATAGACCTGTTACCTTGGAAATTCTTCTTAAGGGCTTCTTTCCATTATGCTTTCTGGGAACATATCAGAATGGACAGATGGACCTTTTAGTTCCGTATCCTGTCTTTGATAAGGGCCAATAACGGATGCTTCAGAAGAAATCTTAAACCTTCACAAAACATCACATTTACAGTACCCTACCATCACCCCATCCAATCATAATATTATGCCTTGAGTCACAGTGATTGACAGCCTGTCAAATTCTCTCCTCACTGTTGTGCTTACAAATGCTATTCTTATTCATAAAACAATGTAATATTTCTTTGAATCCTACTAGCTGTTTAACTCCATAATGTGCTGCAGCAATGAGTTCAACAAGTTAACTGAACATTTTATTTCAAAATATTTTGTATTTTTAAATATGTAGATTTTTCATTTCATTTTCACCCTGCATTATGGATTAAGGTAACTTGGAGGGCTCTAGTCTCTCATTCATTACTTTTTTCTATCTCTATATAATCTTTTCTACATCTATTCTGTTTTTGTTTTAGATCCAGTGACCTAAATTTAATTGCATATTCAAAATTAGGAAACACTGTCCATTGATATAACATTTGAATATATCCTGAAACATTTTCTATGGCTCAATTCACTTTTTGGACCATTGTGCTCTAATCTTTATTACATCTTTATTGTGCTGCCCACAATGACCTAGATATTTTTTTCCTGGCAAGATTGAGTTGAATAATTCGGGACTAGAGCTCTGTATGGGAATGCTGCAGTTTTCTCCACAGTGGTGTTTGTGAACTGAACTCTGTAGGATGGTTCGAGAGAGACTGGCGGTAAACCAGCCCCTGCAGGCTTACATAACAGTTAAGATTTCAAATACTAAACCTCCAAGGGAACATTTCACCTCTTCTTCTATTACTCCTGACCAGGCCCCTGGACTGCTATATATTGTTGCCTTCTTCAGAAAAGTTAAATGATCTTCACCCCTTCACCTCTCTGCTGCCTCCTGGTCTATTAATCCTCTGCCTTTTGTGGCGTGCCACCTAACTCCTGTCCCATCTTCTATCTTTGAAGATGCCAGGCAAAACGATTAACAGAACTGCTAGCCACCAAGCTACTGCTATGCTAGCTTGGCCATGCACTTAGCGCAGAGTAGGTGCAGGGAGGAAAAAAGGGTTTCCATTTCCCTGTTGTGTGGGAGTAGGTCAGCCAGCTTTCTGGCCCTCCAAAAGAGCCTTGTTATATGGGGAAGTGGCTTTGCTTGACACACTTCTCTCCTAAAGACAGAAGATAGATGATTTGCCAGCCAGTTCACTGCCCATTAACAAAGGGCTACCGAGCTTATGAGGCAGTGGAGGATGCTACAGGAGACTACAGAGCCCTCCAGTGTTGGCAAATAAAGGAGACATGAGGATTTTTAAAAGGTATGTGTGTGAGGGTGGCTTTTGGTGGGAGAGATCATTTGAGAGCGTAGAAGGAGGCCAGTTGCCTGGAAAGATTTTCCAGAACCTTTCACAATTTTCTATGCTGTGTAAACTTCCTCTTCTTGAGTATATAACATGAATGGAACTTACAAACCAGGCTCAGTTCAAGAAAGTTCTGGGTTTGATATAAGCTTATTGCCCATTTCTGCTTAGAATCCATACAGCAGTTCAAATTGTTTCTTGTGCTGTATGCTGTTATGTAATTTTTGACACTGTATTTCATCTAAGATCATAAGAATGGCCATACTGGGTTAGACGAAAAGTCCAGCTAGCCCAGTATCCTGTCTTCTGACAATGGCCAGTGCTAGGAGGGAAGGAACAGAGCAAGTAATCATCAAGTGAACCATCCCCTGTTGCCCATTTCCAGCTTCTGGGAAACAGAGACTAGACCCATCCCTAATAAAAGAAAAGGAGTACTTGTTGCACCTTAGAGACTAAGGAATGCATCCGATAAAGTGAGCTGTAGCTCACGAAAGCTTATGCTCAGATAAATTTGTTAGTCTCTAAGGTGCCACAAGTACTCCTGTTCTTTTTGCGAATACAGACTAACACGGCTGCTACTCTGAAACCTATGCTGACTAATAGCATTTGATGGACCTATCCTCTTGAATTTATCTAGTCCTTTTTAAAACCCTGTTATAATCTTGGCCTTCACAACATCCTCTGGCAAAAAAATTCACAGGTTGACTGTGCGTTATGTGAAGAAATACTTCCTTTTGTTTGTTTTAAACCTGCTGCCTATTCATTTCATTTGATGACCCCCTAGTTCTTTTGTTATGAGAAGGAGTAAATAACACTTCCTTATTTACCTTCTCCACAGCAGCCATGATTTTATAAACCTCTATCATATCCCCCCTTAGTCGTCTATTTTCCAAGCTGAAAAATCCCAGTCTTATTAATCTCTTCTCATATGGAAACTATTCCATATCCCTAATCATTTTTGTTGCCCTTTTCTGTAGCTTTTCCAATTCCAATATATCTTTTTTTGAGAAGGGGCAACTGCATCTGCACGCAGTATTCAAGATGTGGGCATACCATGGATTCATATAAAGGCAATATGATATTTTCTGTCTTATCCCTTTTCTGCCATGCTGTTGCCTAATTACCTAGTTTTTTAAGGGCATCTGGCTGCAGAGGATCAGAGAAGGTGTGGAAGTGGGGGGAGACATAAAGTGTGTAAAGGAAAGGCAGAGTCATAGCCACGTTAACAATCTTAAAAACTTACAAGTCTCCAGATATAAAAGTGCTTACAGTTTTCCATGTGCACTGAAGATTCTCCTCATCCCCTCTGTTCTCCTCCACCTTTCACTAACCCCCATCTCACCCAAGTATAACTCCCCACACTGCTCTCATACCTCTTATAGACTTGTCTGTAGGACCAGGCACCTTGCTTTTGTGAGACTCATATGACCTATTGGAGCATAGGACTCCTGCCCTGCAGATCCTACAAGCCAACCCTCTTTAAACTTTTGGCCCTCGCCCAAAAAGCAAACAAAAAACAAAAAGGTAGGTCAGTAAGGTGAATTCTTAAACAAAAAAAAATTCTGTAATTTATTTTGACCCTGGCATATATTTTTGCAAAGTTTAAGGAGAGAAAATTCAGAGGTTGTGTAAGTAGGGTGATGTGGTAATGTATGATGAAGGGTTAAAAGGTAGAAAAAACTGGATGGTTAGTTCATTACCAGACTTTTTTTTTGAAGATAGTATTTTTGTAAAGGAAGAATAAAATTGTTCCAGGGTAATAACTGGTCTCCACTCAAGTATGTTTTCAACCCTAACTCTTTTTTTAAACAAAGAATTATGTTTAGGAATATCATATAACATGCCAGATGGGAGTGAAAAAGCAATCTCTGTTACTTCTACAGCCTTAATAAAATAGAGACTGTGCTAGTTAACCATACTTGAAAAGAAAAGAAAGCATCATGTGGTTTAAAATTTAGAATGAGCAAATTGCATGAGCTTCTGTATGTAAATTTACAGTGCTTAAAGATTAAAAAGACCATGAACCTCATTAAAAATCTTGAGCTGAAAATGGATGAATGCTGCGAGATTACAAAAAAAGGCTTTGAAGCTATATATTATCTATATAATATATAGTATATTATCATTATAACATCAGAACTAAACCATATGAAAAACATGGAAGCGAAGTATTAATTCAGCCATATTAAAGGTATACAGCTCTCCATAGCTGATCTAAAATCTCAAAAAGAAAAGGAGTACTTGTGGCACCTTAGAGACTAACAAATTTATTAGAGCATAAGCTTTCGTGAGCTACAGCTCACTTCATCGGATGCATTTGGTGGAAAAAACAGAGGAGAGATTTATATACACACACACAGAGAACATGAAACAATGGGTTTATCATACACACTGTAAGGAGAGGTTTCAAAGTAGCAGCCGTGTTAGTCTGTATTCGCAAAAAGAAAAGGAGTACTTGTGGCACCTTAGAGACTAACAAATTTATTAGAGCATAAGCTTTCGTGAGCTACAGCTCACTTCATCGGATGCATTTGGTGGAAAAAACAAATACTCACCAGCAACCACACAACACACAACACACACAACAGAACCACTAACCCAGGAACCTATCCTTGCAACAAAGCCCGTTGCCAACTCTGTCCACATATCTATTCAGGGGATACCATCATAGGGCCTAATCACATCAGCCACACTATCAGAGGCTCGTTCACCTGCGCACTACCAATGTGATATATGCCATCATGTGCCAGCAATGCCCCTCTGCCATGTACATTGGCCAAACTGGACAGTCTCTACGTAAAAGAATGAATGGACACAAATCAGACGTCAAGAATTATAACATTCAAAAACCAGTTGGAGAACACTTCAATCTCTCTGGTCACTCGATCACAGACCTAAGAGTGGCTATACTTCAACAAAAAAGCTTCAAAAACAGACTCCAACGAGAGACTGCTGAATTGGAATTAATTTGCAAACTGGATACAATTAACTTAGGCTTGAATAGAGACTGGGAATGGATGAGTCATTACACAAAGTAAAACTATTTCCCCATGGTATTTCTCCCTCCCACCCCACCCCCCACTGTTCCTCTGATATTCTTGTTAACTGCTGGAATTAGCCTACCTGCTTGTCACCATGAAAGGTTTTCCTCCTTCCCCCCCCTGCTGTTGGTGATGACTTATCTTAAGTGATCACTCTCCTTACAGTGTGTATGATAAACCCATTGTTTCTTGTTCTCTGTGTGTGTGTATATAAATCTCTCCTCTGTTTTTTCCACCAATGCATCCGATGAAGTGAGCTGTAGCTCACGAAAGCTTATGCTCTAATAAATTTGTTAGTCTCTAAGGTGCCACAAGTACTCCTTTTCTTTTTGCGAATACAGACTAACACGGCTGCTACTCTGAAACCTAAAATCTTGCATGAGCTTCCTGTTACTGCAAAAGAAATGTCATCAGAGTCTGAATTAGACCTTCTGTTGGTATTGTCTTTTCTGTGTATATTAGCGGGATCTATGAATGTGTAGAGCAAATTAAAATTTAAATACTATTAAACTCCAAAAGGTGAATGCACAGTAACGAGTTACTGTATACTGTGACATTTCCATACAGTGGTACCAAAATCCTAACAAGCCAGATTGTTGGCAATATTTCATGAAACCACCCTCAAACAGTTTACAGTGAGAGCTGTCAGCGGACGCTATTTTCGGTCGCCAAGTTTCAATCAAGATACAAGAACAGTGAGAGTATGGTGTAATGTGTGCCAGCAGATCTAATGTGCCCACCTGTTCCATGTGGTTTAGAATCCATGGCACAGAGAACTTTTATTCACCTTGCTTAGAAATAAAGCAAATGATAAAATAGTATATGCACGCTTGACGAAGCAGGAGTTAATAGCTTTATCTAGTATCACTATTAGCAAAACCAAACATGTTTGTTGCATATAACTTCCAGAGAAGAAATATCAGACACTGATAACTCCATACGTACCTGAAGAATGTCTGATGTTCTTATGGAAAAATAGTGTGAAACATATTATAGTGCTAAACATATTATATAAAATGGATTAAAACAGTGCTTCTCCAAATATTAAAAAATAAGAGAGAAAGGTAACCACTTGGGTACGTCAGTCTGTCAGTGGGTGTATATACAGTATGTGTGGCGCTGTTGTCACTTTTATATAGGAATAAAAGTCATCTGCTGTCTTGGACAGATCAGGATGTTGCAAATTGCAACAGACTCCAGTTACTGCAGTATTGCCAGTCCCCCCACATTCTAAAATTATGAGTAAGGCCCTCAAAAAAAAATTATGATTTAATAAATAAATAAATATGGAGTTCTTTTTAATTGAACTTTCTATTTATTTGACCTCTTGCTTCTGAACCTCTAGGGTTCATATTTTAAAGCTTTCCCCTGCAACTATCAGGGCTGGAAAAATACTTATTTTTGAAAATGCAAGCTGAGATTCTCACATAATCATGAAAGTCCAGGAGCTGAAGCTTTAAGTAATTCACTAAATATCAGAAACTCGTAATAAAGCTGTGAAAGTTGGCAACACTTCTGTGATGTTAAATTAGATTAAATGCAATTGTTAAATAGAAGTTCTCCATACTCTACTGAGAACACCGTCACAAAGTGCACTTGCAAATGAGTTTTATCAGAATAAAGCTTGAAAACTTAGTATGGCCAGCTAACTTTGTCTAGTTCCTCTTTTTTTAGGGAATTCCTAATTTTGTATTATATATATCTTTTTCAAAAGTTTATCCATGAAATAGCAATCCTTTAAATACTTCCCCCCCACCCCTTTGTGCATTCACTATGCACATTTCCCTGGGTTAAATATTGATTCCTGTATATTTGCATCTAAATATCTTTTTGATTAATTTCCATTAATTAGCCTAATCGCATAAATTGAACTGCCGCTTAGTCCCGTCAACTTCAAC
Source organism: Dermochelys coriacea (assembly GCF_009764565.3). NCBI lineage: Eukaryota > Metazoa > Chordata > Testudines > Dermochelyidae > Dermochelys > Dermochelys coriacea. The sequence continues at coordinate 107,111,495 of NC_050068.2, forward strand.
ATTTCTTTTAGGCCACAACAGGGAATGTATCCCTTTCACTGACTTCTGATAGTACAGATTGCTGTACTATCTGTTCATGTTTACTTTTCGTATGAATACAGAGTTATCATCCTATTCCACTATGAATTGTGGTTTCATTCTGTTTGGTTTAACTCCATGCTAACCTCCATATTGAAATAAATGTACATAGATCATTATATTATCATATTTCAACATTGTAACAATAGACCTGACAGTTAAAAAAAGAAGAAAAAAGAGGGGAAAATATACTCAGTTTCACAATGCCAGTAGCTTGCATATCAAAGCAGAGTTTCCCCAAAATTCAATTTCAGAGCTTCTGCAAACACATTTCAAGATATTTTTCACTGAATTGAACCCAAAGGAGTAGGAATTGTTCAGTATTTCAAACTGAATAGAGTATAGTTACTCAGAGAATATATATTTTCCTTGTCAAGAAGTTGGAATCTTTCATTTATGGTCAGGAAATCTAGAGAATATTTTATCCAGGTATAAATCACCTCTTCCCTTTGGTCCTTTCTTTTCAGCAAGCATGATGATCCTCAGATACAGTGTCAGCATTTCCCTTCAGATTATATTCTATTGATTTCCTCCAAGCCAGAGAACCACTGTTGGGTTTCTATGTTTTCTCTCTCTCTTTCTTTCCTTTTTTACTATTTTTTTCAGAAGATTTCAATACATCTTTCAAATGCTAATTGAGACATATAATGCTAAGACAGGCAGAGGGGGTTTAACATAATACAAGTGACATTGAACCAGACATACACTTCTGTGCATTAAATTCAGACTATGTGCAGGCACAGTTTTTAAGAAATAATTTAAGGCTTTCAACTAAATATGTTAATTTGTGTGACATTAAGTTAACAAACACACAGGCTGCATTATGCATTTCTGTTTGACCATCACAGCACCTCAGTGGTCAATATAAGTAAGCTGTCCTTGATATGCTCAATTAATAACTCTCACTTCAACATAGATATTAATTGCACACACACACACACAAAGTTAAAGAACATTATGAAATCAAACACTCAAAATTTCAGATATGTCAAAATTAAGATGGCCTGTGCTTAATCCAACCTCTTTGGACTATGTATTATGATAGTCTTTAATTACATGATCACATACTATTTTTCGCACAGGACACCCAGTTTCATTCAGAGCACAGAATAGATGGTGTTCACTTAATAAGTAGCTATTCAATATTTTGTTTTCTTCTTCCTGTTCAATGGGCAGCCCCATGTTTAATTTACTGCATGCTATTTAACCCTGCTCCAGTGATTATTTTTTCCCCATGGACTTTTCTATGGAGCTCACTACTATAGTATCTGAGTACTTCACAGACTTTAATTAATATATTTTCACAAAATCCCGTGAGGTGAGGGGGTGGTGATATCCCCATTTTGCACATGGGGATCTGAAGCACAGAACAATTAAGGTCAAAATGTTCACTGATTTTGGGTGCCCATTTTGAGACATCTAGAACCTGAGTTTTCAGGTTCTAGTTTTCAGCATTGTAAAGCACAATATGTATTCAAGAACTCAAAGGAACTTGGAAGAAACTTGAAGCCAGAAGGAGGGGGTAGGGGGAAATGTTGGGTTTGACGGAGAATATATGGATTTGGACAGGGAGCAGGATTGAGGAATGGAAGGATTTGATAGTTGGGAACATATGTAAATTAGGTAATGCATAGTCATTGAATATGCAAGCTAGGACATTTTATCATTTGCATAAAATCTGCAGCTTTCTGAATATACAGCTTTAACAAGTGTCTCCCAAAGGGGGAAGGAGGAAAAAAGGCTGGGTGAGAGTAACACTGAAGCTTGGGAGCGTCATTAAGGGAACACTGTGAGGAATAAAGGCCTCAGCCAGAGCTAGTATCTTACCCTGTGTCAGCAGCTGCAGAGGATGTGTATACACCAAAGCTGGGAGTGAGCCTCCCAGCCCAGGTAGACAAGACTCCTGCTAGTGGTGCTCAAGCTAGAATGCTAAAAGTAATAGTGTGGACGTTGCTGCTGTGGCAGAGATGCAGGCTAGCCACCTGAGCTCAGATCCAGGAGGTTGAGTGGCCTTGAGAGCCTGAGCTGTCTACCCATGCTGGGTTGTTTGCTGCCATCAGCAGTGCAGACATGAGTAACTTAAGATCCTGTATACTACTTAGGTATAATGTCTACGCTATGAAATTAGGTTGAATTTATAGAAGTCTTTTTTTAGAAATCGTTTTTATATAGTCGATTGTGTGTGTCCCCGCACAAAATGCTCTAAGTGCATCAAGTGCATTAACTCGGCGGAGTGTTTCCACAGTACTGAGGCTAACGTTGACTTCCGGAGTGTTGCACTGTGAGTAGCTATCCCACAGTTCCCGCAGTCTCTGCTGCCCATTGGAATTCTGGGTTGAGATCCCAATGCCTGATGGGGCAAAAAACATTGTCATGGGTGATTCTGGGTACATGTCATCAGGCCCTTCCTCCCTACCTGTGTGAAAGCAACGGCAGACAATCATTTCACGCCTTTTTTCCTGAGTTACCTATGCGACGCCATACCACGGCAAGCATGGAGCCCACTCAGCTCACTGTCACCTTATGTCTCCTGGGTGCTGGCAGGCACGGTACTGCATTGCTACACAGCAGCAGCAACCCATTGCCTAGTGGCAGCAGACAGTGCAATAGGCCTGAAAACCATCCTCATCGTGTCCGAGGTGCTCCTGGCCGCCTCGGTAAGGTTGGTTAGGAGCGCCTGGGCAGACATAGGTGCAGAGACTCAATTAGGAGTGACTCGACCAGGTCAAAAAAGAAAAGGAGTACTTGTGGCACCTTAGAGACTAACAAATTTATTTGAGCATAAACTTTCGTGAGCTACAGCTCACTTCATCATTCTCTTTAGTCCTGCAGGCAGTCCTATTTTACCATCTTATGGTGAGCAGGCAGGAGATGAGGATGGCTAGCAGTCCTATTGCCCCATCTTCTGCCGAGCAGCCAGGAGATGTGGATGGCTTGCAGTCCTACTGCACCGTCTGCTGCCAGCCAGAGATGTAAAAGATAGATGGAGTGGATCAAAACAAGAAATAGACCAGATTTGTTTTGTATTCATTTGCTCCCCCCTCCATCTGTGAAATCAACGGCCGACAATCATTTTGGTGAGGTCTGTCAGGGGCACCTTGAAAACTTTAATGAAGATTCAGTCCTGCCTGAAATACCAGAAGGAGGAATAGCTTAGTGGGTTGAGCATTGGCCTGCTACACCCAGGGTTTTGAGTTCAATCCTTGAGGGGGCCATTCTGTATGACAGTTGTTTTTGTTTCTCCTTGATGTAAAAGCCACCCCCTTTGTTGATTTTAATTCCCTGAAAGCCAACCCAGTAAACCATGTCATCAGTCGCCCCTCCCTCCATCAGAGCAACGGCAGACAATCGTTCCGCGCCTTTTTTCTGTGCAGATGCCATACCACAGCAAGAATGGAGCCTGCTCAGATCACTTTGGCAATTAGGAGCACATTAAACACGTGCATTATCCAGCAGTATATGCAGCACCAGAACCTGGCAAAGCGAAACCAGGCGAGTAGGCGACGTCAGCGTGGTGACGAGAGTGATGAGGACATGCACACAGACGTCTCTCAAAGCATGGGCAGTGGCAATGCGGGCATCATGGTGCTAATGGGGCAGGTTCATGCGGTGGAACGCCGATTCTGGGCCCAGGAAACAAGCACAGACTGGTCGGACCACATAGTGTTGCAGGTCTGGGACGATTCCCAGTGGCTGTGAAACTTTCGCATGCGTAAGGGCACTTTCATGGAACTTTGTGACTTGATTTCCCCTGCCTTGAAGCGCAAGAATACCAGGATGAGAGCAGCCCTCACAGTTGAGAAGTGAGTGGCAATAGACCTGTGGAAGCTTGCAACACCAGACAGCTACCAGTCAGTTGGGAATCAATTTGGAGTGGGCAAATCTACTGCGAAGGCTGCTGTGATGCAAGTAGCCAACGCAAACAAAGATCTGCTGATATCAAGAGTAGTGACCCTGGGAAATGTGCAGGTCATAGTGGATGGCTTTGCTGCAATGGGATTCCCTAACTGTGGTGGGGCCATAGACGGAACCCATATCCCTATCTTGGCACCGGAGCACTAAGATGGCGAGTACATAAACTGCCAGGGGTACTTTTCAATAGTGCTACAAACACTGGTGGGTCACAAGGGACATTTCACCAACATCAACGTGGGATGGCCGGGAAAGGTACATGACACTCGCATCTTCAGGAACTCTGGTCTGTTTCAAAAGCTGCAGAAAGGGACTTTCTTCCCAGACCAGAAAATAACTGTTGGGGATGTTATTGCAATGTTGAAATGCCTATAGTTATCCTTGGGGACCCAGCCTACCCCGTAATGCCATGGCTCATGAAACCGTACACAGGCAGCCTGGAGAGTAGTCAGGAGCTGTTCAACTACAGGCTGAGCAAGTGCAGAATGGTGGTAGAATGTGCATTTGGATGTTTAAAAGCACGCTGGCGCAGTTTACTGACTCAGTTAGACCTCAGCAAAACCAATATTCCCACTGTTATTACTACTTGCTGTGCGCTCCACAATCTCTGTGAGAGTAAGGGGGAGACGTTTATGGCGGGGTGGGAGGTTGAGGCAAATCTCCTGGCCTCTGGTTACGAGCAGCCAGACACCAGGGCAGTTAGAAGAGCACAGGCAGGCGCGGTGCGCATCAGAGAAGCTTTGAAAACCAGTTTCATGACTGGCCAGGCTACGGTGTGAAAGTTCTGTTTGTTTCCCCTTGATGAAACTCCCTGCCCCTTGGTTCACTCTACTTCCCTGTAAGCTAACCACCCTCCCCTCCACACTTTGATCACCACTTGCAGAGGCAATAAAGTCATTGTTGCTTCACATTCATGCATTCTTTATTAATTCATCACACAAATAGGGGGATAACTACCAAAGTAGCCCGGGAGGTGTGGTGGAGGAGTGAAGCACAGGGAGGGATGGTGGAGGAGGGAAGGACAAGGCCACACAGCACTTTAAAAGTTTAAAACTTTAAAACTTATTGAATGCCAGCCTTCTGGTGCTTGGGCAATCCTCTGGGGTGGAGTGGCTGGGTGGCCGGAGGCCCCGTCACCACGTTCTTGGGCATCTGGGTGAGGAGTCTATGGAACTTGGGGAGGAGGGCGGTTGGTTACAGGGGCTGTAGCGGCGGTCTGTGTTCCAGCTGCCTTTCCTGCAGCTCAACCATATGCTGGAGCATATTAGTTTGATCCTCCAGCAGCCACAACATTAAATCCTGCCTCCTCTCATCACGCTGCCACCACCTTTCAGCTTCAGCCCGCCACTTAGTCGCCTCAGCCCACCACCTCTCCTCCTAGTGCTTTCCTGCACTCTGACATTGTCTGCCTCCACGCATTCATCTGTGCTCTGTCAGTGTGGGAGCACAGCATGAGCTCAGAGAACATTTCATTGCGAGTGCATTTTTTTGCCTTCTGGAAAGGAGAAGATCCTGTGATCCCTGAAACACATGCGCTGGTGGAGAAAAAAAAAAGGGACAGTGGTATTTAAAAAGACACATTTTATAGAACACTGGGTACACTCTTTCACGGTAAACCTTGCTGTTAACATTACATACATAGCACATGTGCTTTCATTCCAAGGTCGCATTTTGCCTCCCCCCACCACATGGCTAGCCCCTCCCCGTGGCTAATAGCAGGGAACATTTCTGTTCAGCCACAGGCAAACAGCCCAGCCCAGGCACCTCTGAATGTCCCCTTAAGAAAAGCACCCTATTTCAACCAGGTGGCCATGAATGATATCACTCTCCTGAGGATAACACAGAGAGAGATAAAGAACTGATGTTGTTTGAATGCCGGCCAACATACACTGCAATGCTTTGTTCTGCAATGATTCCCAAGTATGTGCTACTGGCCTGGAGTAATAAAGTGTCCTACCATGGTGGACGGAATAAGGCTGCCCTCCCCAGAAACCTTTTGCAAAGGCTTTGGGAGTACATCCAGGACAGCCGCAAATGCCAGGGCAAATTAATCATTAAACATGCTTGCTTTTAAACCATGTATACTATTTTAAAAGGTACACTCACCAGAGGTCCCTTCTCCACCTGACGGGTCCGGGAGAGAGCCTTGGGTGGGTTCAGGGGGTCCTGGCTCCAGGTCCAGGGTGAGAAACAGTTCCTGGCTGTCGGTTTCTCCACTTGCTTGCTGTGAGCTATGTACAACTTCATCATCATAATCTTCCTCGTCCCCAAAACCTGCTTCCGTGTTGCCTCCATCTCCATTGAAGGAGTCAAACAACTTGGCTGGGGTACTGGTGGCTGAACCCCCTAAAATGGCATGCAGCTCATCATAGAAGTGGCATGTTTGGGGCTCTGACCATTTGCATCTCTGATTTTCTGGTAGGCTTGCCTCAGGTCCTTAAGTTTCATGCGGCACTGCTTCGGGTCCCTGTTATGGCCTCTGTCCTTCATGCCCTGGGAGATTTTGACAAATGTTTTGGCATTTCAAAAACTGGAACGGAGTTCTGATAGCACGGATTCCTCTCCCCATACAGCGATCAGATCCCGTACCTCCCGTTCAGGTCCATGCTGGAGCTCTTTTGTGATTCTGGGACTCCATCATGGTCACCTCTGCTGATGAGCTCTGCATGATCATCTCTGCTGATGAGCTCTGCACTCACCTGCAGCTTGCCATGCTGGCCAAACAGGAAATTGAAATTTAAAAGTTCGCGGGCCTTTTCCTGTCTACCTGGTCAGTGCATCTGAGTTGAGAGTGCTGTCCAGAGCGGTCACAATGGAGCACTCTGGGATAGCTCCCGGAGGCCAATACCATCTAATTGCGTCCACAGTACCCCAAATTCGACCCGGCAAGGTCGATTTCAGCACTAATCCCCTTGTCGGGGGTGGAGTAAGGAAATCGATTTTAAGAGCCCTTTAAGTTGAAAAAAAGGGCTTCATCATGTGGACGGGTGCAGGGTTAAATCGATTTAATGCTGCTAAATTCATTCTCAACTCCTAGTGTAGACCAGGGCTTAGGGAGAAAATACCAGACCAGAGACCAGGAGAGGGGAGACACTTATCAGGACAGTTGAACCTGCTCTTCTCAGAAGTACTCCAGCTGAGAACAAAGAAACCAAAACATGATCTGGTAACTGTTTAAAGCAGACTTCACATCCTCACCTGCAGTGGTTCCTGAGGAATTTCTTTCTATCACTGCTTCATGCATCCTGTCTTCTATCCTGCCATTGGAGTCTCTTATCTGTGTCAACAGGCCTTACTGGCTACAAACTGGACAATATGTGTGCACCATAACCTGAGGTTTATGTAACTGAGCTATGTAACTTACCTAATCTTTAATGTGTGGTAGACTTTATAATATTAGTCTGCTGCATTTCATTTGTTTATCTGGGCTTATTCTTTAACTGTCTGTTTTCAGTTTTTTACCCCATGTTTCAATAGTTGTAAGTAAAGCTGTTCAGGGTGGATGACCCACCTTCTGTGTTTTCCTGCCCATATGTGCATGCTTTCTTGGCTCCTTGCATCATAAACATTGCTCCCATTAATAGTCACTCTTGATTTTCTTGTAAAATTTCCTGGGAGGACAAATGTCTCCATTCGCAGTTTGCAAACTGTTTTTCCAGGTGGAGGCTCTGCACATGCTTTTATAGGGAGCTAGTGTGCAAAGATGTGGTAGAATTTATGTGTGTGTGTATAGCCTCTATCCTTAACTACACACACTACAGGGCTTGGTATTATGGGTAGCATTTGGATTCAGGCAGATTCAGGCCCTGGCTCAGCCTGCCGAGTGCTGGCCCCTCCTAGGGAAGGGACATAGGGAAGTGAAGGCAGCAGGGTCTGCCTGGGGAGGAGCTTATGAGGGAGGGACATACAAAGCTGTCAATTAGCAGCAGTTTCTCTGACTCCTGCTGTTCCTGTCTATACGTATCGCAGAGATAAGGTGGGTGAGCTAATATCTTTCATTGGACCAACTTCTCCTGGTGAGAGAGATGAGCTTTTGAGCTTACAGAGAGCTCATCTTTTATCTATTACAAGCAGCTCAAACAAGAGCCAGTGTGACACATGCCTGCTTGGTGTGGTGCTCTGTCCCCCTCTAGTGGCACCTAGACCATTTAGGATTGACGAGTCTGCTACAGTCTTGGCTAATACTAAGCTTCAGAGGTTACACCTGCTCATTCTAGTCAGGTATCTCCCCACACTGTACTCAGGACAACAGAATTCCTGTTTGCCTTCCTTGAAGATAGACCCAAGAGTAGAGCTGGCTGGAGTATGGCAATTTTGTTTTGCAGCAACTTGGGGGTTTTGAAATTTGTTTTCATTTCACATTGGAAAAACCCAAAACTTTTTGAGAGGGGTGTCTCACTGTCTGCCCAGATGTTTTAGGGCCCTGGCCTGTTCTTCCTAATTCAGAGTGATCTGGGATGAAAACCTCTCCTCTGCATCAGGTACAGCAAGGAGCTGAACCTGGGTCTCCCTTGAGCTTGAGAGATTTCTCTCTCACTCTCAACTTTTCCATGAAAACTTCATAGAAACAGCATATTTTGACAAAATGTCATTGAATCAAAAATGTTTAGGCCAGCTGTACCTGAGAGCAGTATCTTTATGCATTTTTATTAAACAAGAATGCATAGTAACTCTAGAAGGACAGATAATTTAGTTCTACTGTATCATTAGTTCTTCAAGTGCATGCTTTTTCTACTAGGAGCATTCAGTCAAACTGTCCCAGATGGTAGTTTGTAGCTTGTTCATAATAAGCCATGATGCTAAATAATACATTTTTGACATAGCATTTTTAACTTTGTCTTCTATATGATCATAGGATTAACATTCTCTTATTTATATGTATTTCCTGCGCCTATGAATGATCATGTTTTTTGAAGCATTGCTAATTGACTAGAGGATCACACATGCCATTGCTTTTGTAGGCTGAGTGCATTGCACACACTACAGGCTCCTTGCATTCCTCTATTTCCCCACAAGCTCCCTGTGTTCCTCTTCCCATCCCCGAACCCTCCAACATACATCCTCCCTCATGCCAGGGCCTCTATGTGTGCCCTTTGTTTCCTCCTTTCCCCATTCCAGGGTTCCATGTCTCCTCCAATTTCATCATCTACCACATGCCAGGGGTTCTGTTCCCCATTCTCCCCCCACATGCCAGCAGTTCTGTATGTCCCCTATTTCTCTCTCCCCCGCAAGTCATTCAGAGTGTCAACATTTTAAACTCCATTGAGACAATGGACAAGCCTGAGGTGGGGGAGGGTGGGAGAGTTTTGTGATGGAAGGTGCTGATGGCTGATGTCAGCCGGTTCTTTGATTTATAGACAGTTGACCTGGTTGAAGTTGCTGGGTCTGTAACCAGATGCCAGGGGCTCTGTGTGTCCTCCATTTATTTTTCCTTTCCGATGTTCCAGTTTTCATCAAATCAATAGGGTTCTGTCCACTGATGTTTAGAGTATTCCTTAAAATTTTTGGAATTGATCAGAAGTAGGGTGACCAGATAGCAACTGTGAAAAAACAGGTGAAGGGTTATAGGCACCTATATAAGAAAAAGTCCCCAAAAATGGGACTGTCCCTATAAAAACGGGACATCTGGTCACCCTAATAAGAAGCAGAGTTTAAAAATTATTGCACTACACCAAAACAGAGAAACAGAGAAATGCCGTCAAGTTGAGTGTAGGGCTTTGCTTTGTTCTGCCGATTAACTTTGATGATAGAAAAAGTAGTCTTCCGTATAAAAAAAAGTATTAGTGCATCTGTGACCTCAGATGTATTATTATATATAGTTGAGCACTGAAAAGGAATTTAAGGAAATTAACTTCACATTTAGAAGAAGCAACTTAGTAATTATAGCATTGCCAGGTCACTCCCTAATTAAATTAATTTAGGCTGTGGAAATGGGAAGTGGTAGCTTTCTTCCACTGATCACTTCATTAAACCAAGAAAGGCCTGGTATCATAGCATTGAAAGCATCAATAGAAAATATAGTTTGTTGTCTCTTCAAGGATATGATTCACTATTACTCTATTTCAAATAACACTGATCATCTAATTATCACTACACTGGTTGTTGCTGTTTCTTTTTAAATGTCAGTCTAAGGACTGGATGTCTCTTGGGATGCTTGCCTTGGACAATAAAAATCGACTAGCCAGTTTCATTTTGAAGATTCCAGAGCATAAGAATTGCTTATCCAGTTTCAACCAGTAGTCCATCTCATTCTGTATACTGTCTCTCAGGGCTTGTCTACACTTAAAACTCTACAGCAGCACAGTTGTAGCGCTTTAGTATAGACATTACCTGCACTAACAGGAGGGGTTCTCCCATTGGTGTAGTTAATCCACCTCCCGAGAGGCAGTAGCTAGGTTGACGGAAAAATTCTTCCATCATCTTAGTACTCTCACATGGGAATTTAGATTGGCTTAACACCCCGAGTGACATAGTTATGCCAACCTAATTTTCTAGTGTCGACCAGGCCTAAGAGAAACTAGAGCCAGATGCATCAAAGGAAAGATGCCAGAAACCCTGTACTGGATAATTATGGAATAATCAACTCATAGGAGCTTTTTTTAGTCCCAACAATTTGGTGGTTGGTTTATCATTATGTAAACATGTATTCAATACTAGAACCGTAAAGTAGTATTTGGATTGCAAGTACTATAGGGAAATATTTATTTCCAATTACCAATAAAAATTAAATATATCTTTTAATGTATTAGATTTTCTAAATGTTTCCCAGCTTTTACATATAATTCAGTCCTGAACTATTGTAAACAACGGTAGGACTGTTCCTCTATCTGGACTTAGAGGAACCTTGGAATGAAACTGTTCATAAGCATTATACTGGCTTTTCAATATTATTTCTATAATAGATTTGTCTTCTAAGTTAAATATAACAATACTATACTGACAGAATTTAAAATCACAGATAAGAATGATTTTTTTTCAGTTACATTCATATAAAATGCCTGTAGTTATTCTCAGATCTTGTCAGATATTTTATAATTGTTTTTTCCCCACTATGCAACTGATTAAAACATCATTTGAACAATAGTTTTAGACTTTTCCTATGCTGTGCTTATTCCTGCCTCATCCTGAGAAGCTGATTATTTCCTTTATCACTCCTGGATTAAATTCTTTTAATGCATTACTTACTGATTTGTGAAGCAGGCTAATTACTAAACTGTACAGGATTCTGCTGCCTAGGTATTTTTTCATGCAGGTTAAACAGAAATATATTTCAGTGTCATTACTGCGTGAGTCACATTTAGCATACAGAATGTATTTAGAGATGTTGTTGTTAACCTGTGAGGCTTTTCACCACCAAAGATATAAATATATTTCAAGTAATTGTTTCAAGTAGAGCCAATGACATTGATTACTGTGTTCTCGTATAATAGAATGTAATATTGTATGCCACTTTGGGCTGGCTACAAACACAGTTTATATCATTGTCTCTGCTGAGCTGGTCTGAGTGCTGGGTTGAGTTAAAGGATAAAAATGGGGTGTAGTGGACTTCAAAACTTTTTCAAATAATATAAAACAATATATATATATATATATATATATATATATATATATTTAATTGAGTGGAAGGATGGTTTTAAAGTTAGGACCCACGAAATCTGGGTTTAATCACAGTGCTGCCATAAACTTCCTGTATGACCTTGGGCAAGTTATTTAAACTCTGTGCCACAATTCTTCATCTTTAAAATAAGGATAATAGTACTTTCTTTCTCCCGCATTTTGTCTGACTAGTCTCCTTAGATTAGACTGTAAACTCATTGGGAATATATAGGTATTCGGTGCATAGGCCCGAACTGAGGCCCCAGTTTCATTTGGGAAGTTAGATGCTGTTGTAATATGAATACTAATAATAGACCTCTTCTTAATCATTCTGTATCTAATTTATCTATGCTGTGGTTTATTTACTATTATACAGACATGAAATGGACTGCAGCAGTCCTGTAAAATGTCAAAAATGTTTATGTGGGAGTTTAGCCAGCAAAGGATATCAGAACAGACCTGACCGTTACTTAAAAAATATTTTTGGGATCAGCAGTGTTTCCAAAGTGTTCTAAGGGCTTGTCTGTATGGAGGATTAGTGTGCACTAAATTGAGGTATAAACCTACAGTGTACTAGCCTGCTGTACATGCAGGGTGTGTCTACACAGGGATAAAAAAAACCTTGGGCTGGCCTGGGTCAGCTCACTTGAGCTTTCAGGGTTTGGGCTTGGGGGCTGAAAAATTGCTTTGTAGACATTTGAGCTCAGGCTGGAGCCTGAGGGTGGAGGGTCCTAGAGCTTGGGCTCCAGCTCAAGCCTGAATTTCAACATAGCAATTTTTAGCTCCACAACCTGAGCACCGGGAGCCTGAGTCAACTGTGGCCATGCCACGGGGCTTTTATTCCCATGTAGAAGTACCCTAACCCTAATTCATCATGTGGATCCTGCTACTGCACGCTACAAATTCTGTAGTGAGCTTTGACTTACTGCTGTTTCAGACTAAGCATAGTATCTGAAAGCATAGTACATGAAGGGCTTGTCAACAGTACCACTCTTGTCAGTACAACTTACGTCACTCAGGGGTGTGAGAAAAACACACCCGAGTGACATAAGTGACACTGACAAAAGCCCAGTGTGTACAGCGCTATGTCAGTGGGAGAGCTTCTCCTGACAACATAGCTACCGCCACTCATGGAGCTGGTTTTATGTTGATGGGAGAGCTCCCTCCCGTCGGCATAGAGCAGCTATACGAGACATCTTATGGCAGCACAGCTGCATCAGTACAGCTCTGCACTGTAAGCTCGCTAGTCTAACATGCTCTAAGCCACACTCAGTGACTATAGCAGTATCCAGATAGTTAGTTACTGCACAGCAAGCTGGTTTTGCTGGAGATTTACAACTTAGATTGCCAGCACAGTAGTTCAATGAATAGAAAAGCCTCAAATATTTATATTCAGTAATTTAGAAAAAAAAATTATCCACTCAGATCTACAACATGGATCTAGACTCAGATATTCTGATTTCCCTCAATGTACATACCATTGTACATCAATATAATTGGTAGTATCGTTCATGCATGTAGTGAGAGCTGATTATTAAAAGAATAAATCTGACCTTTAACATTTATAATATTTAACAAAACAACGTTAAAGACTGTGGAGACTGAAAACTGATTTTATTTAGGGGCTTGCATATAGAGAGAACTTTACCTAGCAATATCAAGGCTCTCAGCAGAGCAGAAAACCCATTGTTCCACTGTACCCTGCAGAGCAATGGGTGACTTTGTGCACAGTCTATGTATTAGAAGTGAGATTTGTGTTAGCTGTGTGTTAACTAACATGAAATGGGGGATTGAGGGTGGACCAAGGGAAAGGTTCAGAGGTGTGGCCACTGGATCCACATTGACATTCAGATTCAATAGCCAAATGGTCACAAAGGGATGCACAAGGATTGTAGCCCTTGTTCCTGTCCAGGGACTGGAGTGGTGGTAGAGAAGGGGGTCATAGGACTACCCAGTGTTCTGACTGCTGATTGAGGAACGTATTTTGTTTCCCTTACACCCAAATGCAATTCACTTGCATAGGTGCATGTGTGTGGGTTTCACTTATGCAAGATTGCAATTATTCAGTAAGAGAAGAATGTATATTAGCAAGTTTCAAATTTGGTGTGTTCTGGACAAATGAAAAACTGACTGAATTTGCCAACAAAAGCAATGAAACAACCCTGTCTGCTACCTCACCCCAGGAAGTGTGGGCTGGAGGGGAGAGTCAATTCCCTTGAGGAACTTCGTACTTTTTATAAGTGTACATTTAAAAATAATTTCTATAATAATATTTATTAGCACACAACCATTCGTTATGAAGATATTCTTTTCACATATAGTATTTGGCACAAACACATTAGGAAAAACAAGGGTTAAAATTATTTGATTTGCTAAGGATAGATCCAAAGTTATCTGTCTTTTTGACTGTAGGATCTATAATGTATCATTAGATATTACAATTCATGTTATGTTAATTATCTCTACTTTAGTCATAGTCTCTATAAAATTGACATACCTGCAGAAGGAGGCATTTTCTGAAGACTGTGTGTTTCCTAGGACTGGCATACTATAGCTATTGTAGAAATCCATTCCTTTTTGGATGCAGCCCTATTCTATGAAGAGATATGTAAGCTGCATTTTAACTTCCTGCTTCTAAAGCATGTAAACGAAATTAGTTTCAAACCAAAGCAGCCAGGCATTCACTATCCAGGAGCAGGAGTTATAAAGTAATTGAAATTAGCAGTGATCTGCATAGTTTAGATGTAGTGATGTGCATCAAGGGTTTCCAGATGGGATTATTTCAACAGCAAGAAGCACTGACATTACAGCATGGCCCAAGACCAAAATTTAGTCTAACGCCAGAAGCTGCCGATTCTTCCTGAACTGAAATAGAATAAAATAAATGTTTTTTAGTACTACTACTACTTCTTTCTAGAATCACTGTTAAAGAGATTATGCAATTGCTGCTGAATTAGTTTGCTCAGTGACTAAGCATGTCATTTGTAATGGAAAAACACACAAAGATTTGTTAGGGGTTCTAATTGGTGAGCAGGGCTAATTGGATTTGGAATTCACTATTACAGTTGTTGTCCCTTCTGCTACTACCAGAAAGGAAAACCAGAATTAGAAAGGGGAGGAGCTTGAAGTAGTTTTAGAAAGAAATTATTTTAGCAGTATTCCATAAACAATATTTGCCTGCTTTGTATGAATAGATACTACATTTTATTTTTGCATTTCTCAAGTAATTTCTCATTTTTCTATTTTTTTACTAACTTGTTTGTGTCTTCCTCGTATTTATATTATTTCTTTCGGAACAATTTCCCTGTCATTAGCCTTTTTTACCATCATACTGGTCCTTCCATGACAAATTGCATCTATGCTACTAGCCTTCTACTGGCATCCCATCCAGGTCTCATTTTTCTTTAGATCTCTTCTTAGTTTGATCTAAAGCAGGATTCTCAAACTGAGGGTTGTGACCCCTCAGGTGGTCACAAGGTGGTTACATGGGGGTCGCAAGCTATTAGCTCAGTGGGGATGACATTTCCCAGCCCTCATTAAATTATATTATTCCCCCCATTTTTAATGTATGGTGGGGGGTCACACTCAGAGACTTGCTGTGTGAAAGGGGTCACTAATACAAAAAGTTTGAAAACAAGTGATCTAAAGAATCTTTTCTTTTCTGTCTGATCTACCTTTGTTCATTTAGTCCTCAACTGTCTGGCTGTATTTACGTTGTAAGCATTGTGCCTTTTATCATATATTCTAAGCTGCCCAAAGGACCTCTCTTCTTTTTTCAGCTGTGTATCCATGTGCTCTATAATACCCCACCCCTTCTTAGTGCCATTTCTTACTTCTTTCTTTCTAATCATTCCATTTATCAGACTAGACAATGTACAAGCAGTGTTTGCTGTACAAATATCTCAAGAGGCTACAATACAGTACAATGGCAGGAACTTCAAAAAAACATTTGTTTGCGGCACTCTTGCAAGATGAGTAGAAAAATTATTATATTGACAGTACGATATTGTGTCAAGATAATTTTTACTATTACTATCAAAGGGTCTGATAAACATAAAATATCCCAATTTCTTTTAGCTATGAAGAACAGTTTCCTCTTTGTACTGGTTAGGAGTCAATTCCCTAGTTTGGCAGTGACAGTACAGAGTCAGGATTTGCCTGCACAGGGAGTTTAATGTGAAGCTTTTTGATGTGCATCTGATAACTCACAGTATATACCAGTAGCATACACATGGGATGCCTCTTCCACTTTCAGTTTGCATCATGTGAACGCATGGTGGTGGTTTATGTGAACTGAGGGAGCAGAGTTCTCAAAGGTTTTCCCATGGTCCTTTGGTTCATGGCTAAGCAATATGCGTCATGCGATTGTTTTCCCTGTGAATTGTGGGAAGCCATGTGGGTTCAGGCCTTTTTCAAGTTTCCGTCTCTGCCCCATGCTTCCTTTCTGGGAGGGCTAGCACTATTTTTGAAGTGCTGCCAGCATGGACCAGAAATGCACTGTCCCGCTATGGTGGCAAGCATGAATAAACAAAGGCTGCTTAAGCTGTCTTACAACATTCAGACCTGGACACATTCAGCGTAGGCCTTTGCCTGCTGCACCACTCAGCAGATGGGGCAGGTGCAGAATATTCAATGGCAGCATCCCTGGCTTCTCCAGCAGCAGGAGAATGCTGTGAAGCTGTTGCACCAGGACGAGGATGCCGTGCTGTTGGAACAAGAGGAAGGTTCCTGGATCAGCAAACCTGTGTGGAATGGCAGGAGAGGATAATTCTGCAGAGAACCAGCAGTGGCAAGAGAATGTCAGGTTGGGGAGGGATACCTTTTTTGAGATCTGTGCAGAGCTGCCCCTAGACCGTCAGCAACAGCATACCAACATGCAGTGTCCCATACCTATAGAGAAACAGGTTGCCATTGCCTGTAGCCAACCAGTTCAGCATGAGCAGATCAACCATGGGGGCCATTCTTACGCAGGTCTGCTGTGTCATCAATATGGTACTGTCTCACCATGTTATAAAGCTGGGTAATTAATGCTCAGGGTATTATGGATGGCTTTGCATACATGGGAGTCCCAAAGTGTATTGAGACAGTTGATGGAACCCACGTACTTATCATTTGTCCCTGCCAGGGTGAAGAATTTATAAACAGGAAGTGGTGTTTCTCCCTGGTACTCAAAGGATTGGTTGACCACCCCAGCAGGTTTATAGACAAAAATGCAGTTAAATAGAAATGAGTTCCAAAAGTCCATCCTCAGATGTACCCTTCCAGATCACCTGCATTTTTGCCTGTAACCCTGCTGGGGTGGTCTGGAAGGGTCCATCTGAGGATTTTTTGGAACTCAGTTCTATATAAATTAATGGAGAAAGGACTGTTTGCCCCCAGGATCACTATGGACATTAAGGATATGGAGTTTAGTCTGGTTATTCTGGGAACCCCCGCTTATTCTCTGATGTTCTGTACCAGGCCGCTGGGACAGAAGAAAGGAACATTTTAACCATTTCCAGTGTAGTTGCCTCATGGTTGTCGAGTGTGCATTTAGCTGTTTGAAAGGCAGGTATCATGGCTTAGGGAATGTTTGAAAGCAGCAGAAGAAAAACCATCCTGACCATTATAGCTGCATGCAGTGTTCTGCAATTCAGTATTTGTGAGACCAAGAAGGAAAGCCTTTAACAATGAGGGAGAGGCTGAGGCTGAAGCAATTCAAGCAGCCAGCAAGGCATCTCTTAGAGAATGCTAACCCCTGGGGGAATATTGTCAGGGATGCCTATGGTTCGTATTTTGAGTCTTATGCTTGAACATGTGTAGCTACATCCTGTTACTAATCTGTGGAGGCAGGGGAGGAGGTTGGCATAGACTGTGAGCAATACAGTATTGCTTATGGGTGGTGGAAGCAAGATGTTGCCTATATACTTTTGTAAAACCATATGAATTATTTTAGCTTTATTTAAAGGATTTTAGGTGTTACATGCAGTGATGAGTTATAATGGACCAAAATGGATTTTAAATGTTTTTATTAGAAAACAACAATAACAAAACAAAACAAAAATGAATTGAACTGATAGATGCATAACAATGCCTTTTTTTTGAAAATTCATTTACAAAAAAATCTACCGACTAATCAACAAAAAGCAAACCTTTGAAGAAAACAACAGTGCAAACCAAACAGAAAGTGCAACAATGCAAACAGTGCAAAAAATAAGGTTGAGTGGTGTAGGCTTAAAATTACAGGTGCATATAAATCTTCCCTCTGCCTCGTCTTGTAGAGGGGGTTCTGGGCAGCAATTCAAAAATTTCAGGTGTTTTATGGGACTCAAATGACCTGGACTTCCAGGAACCAGTGTTCTTGATGAGCAAATGTTGGAGCTGAGTGGCGTATGGCCTTTGGAACAAGTACTGTGTGGTACAGTGGGGAGGAATTGCTGCTGGTCCTATTGGCCAGTGTTGGCCGGGAGGCTGAAGGATATGGCCGGGTCCTGTCTCACAGACTACTGGACCTGCTGGCCTAGCAGGAATATGTTTTATAGTAGAGCATCCTGGTTCAGGATAGTGTCCATAAGTTGCTTCTGCATCCCCATCTTTTTTTATGCTTTCCTTGGTCACTTCCATACTGTCCTTGGCCACTGCCATGATCTCCTGGGACAGCTGTATTTCTTTTCTCCCTCAGGGTCATCATGTACTGCCTCCACCTCTAAGCCAGTGTGGTCTTTTTCTAGGACTCTGCCATGAGTTCTCCAAAGATCTCATCCTGTCTTTCTTTTTTAATCCCCTTAGGCTTACCAGCCTCTGAACAGTAGATAGAAGCCTTGTCCTTGTGACTGTGGGAATATGGAAGGAAAAAAACCAGTTGCTTGTTGTTCACATTTTGGAGAGGCCATGATAGAATATTTTTTAGTATGCATATGTGATTATACCTCCCTAAGGTTCTTCCCAGTCTTGGGGAACCTTAGGGATAGTAAGTAATCTGAGTGTGAGTTGGCACGGGGTGCCCCAGGATTTCTGTCTGCTCTATGTGCTATTTGCCGCAGTGTGTTAATAGTTTAGAGGAGTGGGGTAGGTTGGAATTATGTTCCTGTTTTGGTTTGGAACTTTTGTTTGTGCATTCAAGGCATTTCTGTGGTGTCAGAGGAGGTGAGGGCACTATGGGGGGACATTGGGGTTGAACTGGACAGTTACCCCCTCTGTATGTTCTTTAGCCTGTCCTGACTCTCCATGACTTTAGGATAAGGCAGGTGACTAGGAATGATCTTATTCAAAAAGGCAGAGGGCAGATCAGTGAGACACACTCTAATGTTATTGAGCAGAAGTACTGTAGGAGAGCAAGGGGCTTTCAAGCTATACTGCGGTAGGGATGGATGTGCAGCTATTCCTTATAATGTGGGAACCAAGATCAAACAATTCCTCAGTCTTATGTTCTGCTTTATTTCTCCTGCAGAGGTGCAGAGAATGGAGGAAAAAAAATAAATAGGGTCCTGCAATGATTGCCAGCTAGAACATGTGTTAGAGGGCATTTCAACCTCAGCCTTCAACACTACTGGTTTAACTGGTATCTTTTCCGAACACGCAACATCAATGTCTACCTCATGTAAACTATGAAAACTAGCCAAATGTCTTTTCCTCTAACCACTGTTTTTTCCCATTATTTAAATGTGCTGCTGGACGTGGGGTAGGGTAGAGACTGCACTTGCGCCATATGCCAGCCTCCAATTTGGGCTGGTGAATGGACCAGGGCATGGGGTTTGTTCATTGGGCAGGACAGACAAGGAAAGAAGAAAGGAAAATAGGCAGATGGGCAAGTGCTCTCCATGCCACAGTCCTGAAAACTGTTGATAGTTGTGTCATTAGCATGAAACAGAGGCGAATTGACTTGACAGAGCAGCCGTCATTTTAGAAACATGTACTGGTAGGCTGAATGGGCAGCATTGGATGGAGAGAGGCAGGTGAGGGCTGGAAACTCAGAAGGTCATCTAAAATGGCTGTGGCCATGGGGCACCTGGCATAGAAGATAGAAAGGCAATATAGCATAGTAATAATAAATAATAAATTGTAAAACTATGTATTTACATGGCAAAGTTCCCTACAGGAGAATCTGCCTCTTTGATACTGGTTTGAGTTTCTGGCTGGGCTCAGGCTCAGCTGATGCAGGATAGGAATCAGGATGCATTGCAGCAAGGTATAACAGCAGCTGGCTTTCCAGCTGGCCAACATCAGGGTCCTGGATCCCAAAAGGATCCTAGCTCTCAGGGGACTGCTCCTTTCCAGCATCTTCCTGCTCATCCTCTGGTGGGAGTTGCCAGTCTTCTCTGACATGAGGTAGAGTGCAACCAGCAGGCTCCACATGCTGTCTTGGACGAGTTGTGCTATAATTGTGTAGGATCCAGTCCAGCTCATCATGAAACGGACAGGTCACATGGTGCCAAATTGCCTCCTTTTGTCCCTCATTTAATGTATTTACTCCTGAGCTCCTTGCTTGTTATCTGGCACTGGTCAATATCCTGGCTAGTGCCTCTCTCAAACATCTGCCTGGCAATATCCACAAAACGGACTTTATTCCAGTGACTGGCCACAAGAGCTTCCCCAGTTTCATCTGTTTTAACGGTCTTGTGTTGACAAGCCCTTTGTTAAATGTGCGGAATGTTTGGGATCCAGGCCATGGCAGGTGGGAGATGTTAATCTGTCGTTGCTGATGGGGTTACCTCTGCATGTGCAGAGTGTATGTATGCCTGGGATACACTGAAATTTGGAGAAGAAATCCTAGGTTTGTGTAAGAAGTCTACATTGTGTGCACCTCTTAGTTTATATGCAATGGTTGTAGGGTTGTTTGGGGCAGATGGACCATATCACTCTATGGCTTCGCATGGTATGGAAGTACTGACTAAAGAGACCTTTTAAATTGAATTGTAACTGTGATATTCACATCATACTTTTGTTACTTCAAAAATATTTTTGTCCTTTTCTAGACAAACCTTGTGAAACTGCTGTTGATGCATCAGGCAAACCCCAGTGTTCTCAACTGCAATGATGAAAAACCCTCAGGTGGGTGGTGAGCCATTAATGTTATTTATGTGCTAATAAATGTGATAGTCCTTTATTTTTCCCTCTCATCATCTGTATACTGTTGGCTTAGCCCACCATGCAAAGAGTAAGTTGTGTTGTATGGAGGCATGTGAATGCCTCAAAGGGAATTTTATTGCATAATTCCACCACAAGAATGCATCATGTAATTTTAAAGAGACTGACTGAAGAAGTTTTGAGAGGTTATGTGTTCATGAGATGCTGCTGTAATTGGGATGCTTTTCACTTCTCATCTTTGGGTTCTGAAGCTGTGGCATTATGCAAGGATCAATGCCTTAAAGGATCTTCTTAAATTTATAGAATAGGTGATGATTTATTCAAGAGAATTTATGTAGCCCTTCTGCCAGTAAGAGTTGGCAGCAACAAGGGCTGGGTTCAGTATCTAGGGGTTTCTTTTCAACAATACAACACAAAACCAGCTCGAGCCCCCACCCAGTGACCTGGGACAATTACACACCACCCCCTGGGCGCCTCAAGCACAGAGTCTGAGTGTAGCAAAAAAAAATTAATAAAAGGGGGGAAATATCTCAGCATTAATTTGGGAAAACACTGCAAACAGGGCTCGTAAACATAAACCATGAACAAAAGATCACCCCCCAAATAAGTTGGGCAGTGTCCTTTTCCCTCAGGTTCTTAAGTCCAGCAAAAGTCCCTTTAATATGCCTTTCCCTTCTCTGCACCCCACTCACAGTTGTTGTCCTTGATCAGTGCAGACCCAGAGTTCAGAGGTTCATCTGCAGAGTTTACCTCCCACCCTGAGTGACGGGGGGAAGGGGTAAAGAGTCACCTTACACCTGATGGCTGTTTGCTGCGCCTCTCTGCCAGCCACGCTGCTGGTCAATCGCTGCACCTCTCTGCAGGGCTTCTCTTAGGCCCTCTCCACTGGCTGGCTGATTACTGCGCCTCTCCACTGGCTGCCCTGCCAGCCAGTCGCTGAGATGTCTTCAGGCCCCATCTCTTAACACAGCTCTCAGTGATTTCAGCTGTTAGTGGGGGAGCCTCACTGCTGGTACACACTGGACAGTCTCTTGCATCAGAGACACTGTCCCAAAGCAGGTCTAACACTTAGGCCTAGGTATCAGTTATTTCAGCTCTTCAGTTTATAACAAGTCTCTCAATTGAGTCTAAATTAGCTCTTTAATTACACAATGAAGAGATGAAACGTCAAATGGTGTCTAAGGCCCTTAAGCAGGACCCACACCACCAGGTACAAGTACCTGTCCCCACCCACTCTCAACTCACTGGCCTTTGAAACTCATGTCCCCTGCCTAGCGATTACCATTTAGTTGAGGGTGAGTCTCTCAATCAGGATATGCCAAATACAGTTCTGCTGCCCTTGATTCATGCAAGGATAACAACCCTTTATTACTCCTGCCCCAATAACAAGGAGACTGGGATTCAACACCAGCCAAAAATGATCATTTGGGCAAGCAAGCCCATCATGCTGAGCACATAGGCAGGGTGGGTGTACCCATGCAAACGAGATCAGCCCCTGAAGTGCTCTTCTGCAGCTCATCACTAGATGTCAGGGAGTCATTCAGAGTCTGCTTACATGTATTTTAAAATAATAGCATTTCTTGTATACTTTATGTAATCCAAAATCATCCAAAAAACCTGAGAACATAATATAAAAAGATCCATGCATCAAATGTCTTCTTTATAACTTTTAGTATTATTTTTAGCATATATTTGATTTTCTTATTCCTTTGGAGACTTGATTTTGGTGGTTCCTGTCTTTCTCTACCTCCCCATATCCAGAATTAGATGCTACAATGTTGGATGCTCATCTCCATGATTTTCAGAGATGCTCAGGATTGGCAGGCCATAACCCGTGAGCCCTGATCAGGATATCATGATCAGCTCAGTTATCCCAGGGAAACATGTTTCCCAGTTTACTGCAACCCTTTATTTTTGCAGATATGGCCGTCCCTTGTCAGCTCTGCAGCTCCTTTGCAAAAACTGCCTCTACCCCTCCTCTGCGGCTCTTCCTTTTTCCTTCTTCCTCCACCCAGCAATTAGCCCATTGCTCCTCCAGGGTAAATGGCCACATGCTGCTTCTGCTCTTCATATAGGTTGATACAGCAGCAGCTGCTAAATGAACCCTGGATGTTTAATAATGTTGCAAAAGCAAAATGTCGCAAAAGCAGTTTATCCTGCTCCATAGTACTGCTGCTTTGAGGCACCTCTCTAGCCCACTAGACTCAAAGAGCAGCACTGTCATTGTCTCAGAAGGAAACGTCCTCAGAGTAGATGTGAGGAAATAAATTATTTTGAAATTGGACTGTATATAGAATATAGAAAGAGAAAATGGAAGTCTAGTACTGTAAAAAATGGAACAGTCTTATTGGCAGGCTAGGAGATGTAGCGTCCTCAGCATAATTCACTTTATAAATAAGGCAACGATTTTGTCACGGACGTCGTGGAAGTCAAGGATTCTGTGACTTCCAGAGACCTCAGTGACTTCAACCTGTGGTGCCTGGGAGCTGCAGGGTCCTCCACTGCCTTGGAACTGCAGGCAGCGGGGCCCCAGGAATTCTGAGCCACCGTGAGTGGCAAGGGGTGCTCTGCAGCTCCCAGCACCTGTGGGGGGCCGGGAGATCCTGCATCTCCCAGTCATTGCGGGCAATGGGGGACACCTGGAGCTCCCAGGCCCTACAGGCGGCAGGGGCCCTCCGGAACTCCAGGCTGCTGCACTCCTAGCCATGGGTGTCGGGGTGACCCCACAGCTCTGAGCCGCAGGCAGTGCGGGACACGCAGCTCGGAGCCGGGCCTCCCGTCTTCAGCTTGCATTTTGTCATGCTATTTTTAGTAAAAGTCACAGGTTTCCATGAATTTTTATTTGTCCGTGACCTATCCATGACTTTTACTAAAAATATATGTGACAAAATCTTAGCCTTACTTATAAATAAAGTATTAGAGGTGAAGAAGGCAGATACCCTGGAGAAGAGGAGCAACCAAAGCAGGGGTGGCCAACCTGAGCCTGAGAAGGAGCCAGAATTTACCAATGTTCATTGCCAAAGAGCCACAGTAATATGTCAGCAGCCCCGCATCAGCTTCCACCCCCACTCCCAGCCCCTCCTGCCCACTAGCAGCCCCACTGATCAGCACCCTCCACTCCCTCCTTGCACCTCCCGATCAGCTGTTTCGTGGCATGCAGGAGGATTGGGGGGGGGAGTAGCCAGGGCACAGCAGGCTCAGGGGAGGGGGCGGGAAGGGGTGGAGTGGGTGCAGGGCCTGTGGCAGAGTCAGGGGTTGAGCAGTGAGCACCCCCTGGCACACTGGAAAGTTGGCGCCTGTAGCTCCAGCCCTGGTGTCGGTGCCTATCCAAGGAACTGCATATTAACTTCTGAAGCGGCTGGCCACCCCTGAACCAAAGAAATGTCTAGTACATTAAACAAAGCATTATTATTAAAAATCATTCTGTGGAAGTGCAATACCTTACCTTCTGAGGAAAGGTTGCAATGAGTGAACATAAGCCATCCTCTTATCTGAAAACTTAAACCTTAACTCAGAATATTCAGATAGCACAAAAAACAAAGTTGCTTTCAGCACTTCAATTTGTGAAAATCAATATACAATTTTAAGTGTCAGACTGATTTGTGGGGAAAAAATACCAAAATACCATGCTTTCAATACTCTTTTTTGTTCAAAAACATTATTTAATTATTGTTTGCAGTGGTTTTGTTGCCATGTTGGTCCTAGGATATTACAGAGAAAACGTGGGTGCTCTGTGTAGCTCAAAAGTTTCTCTCTTTCACCAACAAAGATTGGTCCCATAAAAGATATTGCCTCACCCACCCCATCTCTCTAATTCTTCAGTTATGGCATTCAATATTTTTATCTTCCTGTAGTTCAAATAATATTGAATAGTTTAGCTCCTAGTAGAATGAGACTGGCTTTGAAGTTTTGTAATCAATGATGATGTAATTTCATACTGAAGGCATCATACATTTATTTTTTCTGAATAACCTAGTGCACTATTTTTGATAAATATCAGGAGCAGTGCTTGTCCTTTTGACAAAATGTTGGTATAAACCTTTGTTAAATATTAATCTGGTCTGGAGTTTTGAGTCAAGGAGGGATTTGCTGTTCTACTTTCTTTTGCCTGATAGTCTTGTTATGCCACTGTCTAGATATTGCAGCTTCTGAATTCATTGAGGAAATGCTGCTGAAGGCTGAAACTGTCTGGGAGGAAAAAATGAAAGACCCTTTATCTGTTTCTACTTTATCACAAGAGGAGCCATATGAAGAGATCATCCATGATCTGACTGCACTTTTCAATAAACTGTAAGGTTTTTTTATTGTTGAGTGTATTAAAGTGATAAAATGCTGGGGCAAGATTTTTCTGTAGATTGCAAGCACAGCTGATGGGCTAATTAGGATCCTCATTTTAGAAAATTGCTATATGTTTCTCTAGTTTTGGTCCCCTCTCTCTACTCAGTTGCTTTAATTTTGTAAATCAATATAGGTTGTAAGGTACAATAAGAAGAACCTAATGTACTGTTATGTTCATCAGTAAAAATTCCTGGGTTATTTTAGGAGAATTACTGTGGGGTACCATTTTAGACTCAATCATGCTCCCATTAAGATAGATGAGAATGAACTGGTAAAACTACCATTGACTTCCATAGGAGCAGGGTCATGTTCTGAGAATAAGAATAACAGAACCACCTATGGACAGAAGTAAAGACGGCTTCAGGTAGTTACTGATTGTAGTCTGAATTGTACCACATATGGTAATTCAGGTGGGAGGTGGAGAGAATGGTAGCATTCCAAAGAATGAACTCAGAGTTCAGTGACTAGGTGGAACACAGATTCAAGTCTCTCTCTTGACAAAAAGTTGGATTTTGATCTTTGTTTGTATTCTTGCAAATCTTAGAAGGGGGCACTCTTAAATTTGGGAAAGGTGGTGTAAACTGGGTGGCTGTGAGGGGTGTTATATAGCAGTGAGCAACACGTTCGGTCTCTTAATTGCTAATTTCCAGACATCATAATGTGTGGATTTTTTAAAAGGTGCAGATCATTTATAAAGAAAAGTGTAAGATTATTTCTGGTTGCTAGCAGGACTCTTTTGTCTGTGTGTTTGTATAAACTTTTCATTTTTTTTCTACATAAAACAACTAAACGCTTATACAAAGAGTAATAAAATAAATAAAGTTTAATGTATATATTATCACTGATGTTTAGTAGTAGTTACCATTTACGTTCTATAAAGAGTTTACAGACTAAATAAGAATCAGGAAGGAACAGACAATAGCCAGGAAATGCTTAACCCTTTAAATTCAAGGTTCCATGTTACACAGTCACATTTAGGAAAGATTCTATATTTAATACATGGTAGATCTGGAGTGTTTATTCCAGTTTGGGAATGTGTCTGTAGCAATCACTAATGTAGCTAGATGCTGGACAATCTTGGGTTTTTTGATTGAACACTAGTTCAGTGTTAGTCTACACTGGCAATGTTAAAGCACTGCTGCGGCAGCGCTATAACGTGGCTTGTGTGATCGCAGTGCAGCACTGGGAGAGAGCTCTCCCAGCGCTTCAAAAAAAACACCTCCATGAGGGACGTGGCTCCCAGTTCTGATGCACTGTCTACACTGGTGCTTTACAGTGCTGAAACTTGCTGCGCTTTGGGGGGTGTTTTTTCACACCGTCTAAGCGAGGAAGTCACAATGCTGTAAAGTGCCAGTGTAGACAAGTCCATCTAATCCTCATGGTGAAGATAGTTTGAAAATCATCTTACATAAAACTTGCATTATTCTCAATGAATAAGTAATCTTAACAATCTTAAAATAAAGTAGTTCAGCTTTCAAAGCGTCAAACATTGGTTTTGCATTACAAACCCTTGAATTTAAGATAGGCTTTTTTGTTTTCAGTGAAAACATTAATAACACCCTTATTGTAACAGTGATGATTTTTCCTTTTGTCATCCTCAATAAACACAGAACTGAAGTGAAAGTTATATACATACCAATCATTTTTATCAAACAATTTTCAACCTGTATCCTGCAGTTTTATGTGATGTGCGATTCTGAAAAGCAGCAAAATGGAGTTGCCTGGCCTGAGGACAACCTTACCTTTAAACCTACCTCTTTAAAAAAATAATAATAATGTGTTTGCTAGTTGGCTTTCCAATGACTCGTATGGTTATCAAAGTATCTCCAAATGCAGCCAATAATATTTTTGATTCTCTGAAACTGAACAATAGCTGAGTTTTAAAACTTGACACATTCAAAATTTTGGAATTTGTTACATACATAGTCTTTAGCAAAGAGTGCACAATATGCTAAATTGGAAGTGAGGGATGCTTTAGGAAAAAAGTTAAACATTGTCATTCTGTGCATGCACAAAAAGGTATATTGCTAAGTTCTGAAGTCATCTCTTTTACTTAGGTGCATGCATGTGAACTGAATTTTTCTGACCATGTGCACTTTTAAAAAGAGGCTAACTAGAAGCTGAAGTTTAGCTGTAGCACGTTGACCTGGACTCTTCCTGCCCCTTGACCAGCTTCCCATTCTTTATTCTCCTAACAGCTTTTTTGTTATGCTTGATCATTAGATTATGCATTCATTTCAGATTTCCTGTACTCTGTAACTTTGTGTCACAGATTGCACTCTGCCTTCCAGAGCTATCAATATTTGAAAGACTTGGTTGGGACACAGCACAGAGGCTGTGTGATCTTCTCTCCTCATCCCTTGCTTCCTAAAATGTAAAGGAAAAGAGTGACTCACTGAGAAATTTCCAATGGTTACCATTTATACGATGATAATGGAAATAACTATTGTGGAATGTGACCTTCATCCAGAAATACCTGTAAAAATTCATTGAAAAATTAAAATAGCTGATTCTGAAGATGAACCATCTGTGGAAGATGAAACTGCCTGACTTTATATTCTCTTTCCCCCTTTCTGTTGATCTATGTTTGCCCTCAGAGGCTCACTCTGGGCAGATCTAGTAATAATTCACAGGAGCAGGAGGCTCGTCCTTTTTGGGTACTGTGACCTAGGCTGTGTAATACCCAACCAGAGGAATTTAGACAGTGCTCTAGACAAGGGTTTCTCAAACTTTCTGATGCCAAGGACTGACTTTCAGCCTTCCTAAACTGTGTCAGGGAGATCTCTGGGACTGGCACCAATCCTCGGGCTGATTGTTAAGAAACACTGCTCTAGATTGATTCCTTCCGTGCAAAATCCATCTTTTGACAAAAGACAAGTCACAGTAGCAGGAGCCATGAGGATAATTACATTTTTCTAAACAAAAATATAATGAAGCTAACCCCAGAAGGGGCAGGGAACATCACACTTTTGTTTGTCCTGTATTCTCTCACAGCATTCAGCATTCACAGATACCATAACTTGGTTGATGCTTATAAGTTCCCAGATACCATAGTTTGGTTGGTGTTGTAGAAGTTTATAGGATTAGAACAAGCATTACAAATACAAATTGTGTCAAATTCTCTACTGCAGCATAAAGGGGCAGGAAAGCAGCTAGAACAGGCTAGCTGAGAATTCCCCTGCTGTGGGAGATCTCTCAGCGGGCACAGAATCAGCATATCTGGACCATGACTCACTTGGCCTTGGCATACTTAGAGCACAGAACAGTCCTTTCCCCACATCCTCCTGTACAGTCCCTTAAGAGACCGTTGTCAGATGGCATAAATTACAGAAGACCCCAGATTGCCCTAACTCAGTGGTGGGCAACCTGCGGCCTGCGGGCCACACGCGGCCCGTCAGGGTAATCTGCTGGTGGGCAGCAAGACATTTTGCTGACATTGACAGTCCACAGGCATGGCTGCCCGCAGCTCCCAGTGGCCGCGGTTTGCGGTTCCTGGCCAATGGGAGCTGAGAGAAGCAGTGTGGGCCACAGGGATGTGCTGGCTGCTGCTTCCCGCAGCTCCCATTGGCTGGGAAAGGTGAACCGCAGCCACTGGGAGCTGCGGGCAGCCATGCCTGAAGATGGTCAACATCAGCAAAATGTCTTGCAGCCCACCAGCGAATTGCTCTGACGGGCCATGTGCAGCCCGCGGGCTGCAGGTTGACCAACACAGCCCTAACCTATTTGCATGTATGTGCCATCAGAATCAGGGAGGTGTAATGGGCTCTTATATCCGCTCCCCTCCATTCTTGCATGCTGAGCAGATCTTGACTCTGGAGAGAATCTGTTTGTACGGCACCTAGTACTATGGGAGCCCTGATCTATGATTTAGGCCTCTCAGGGCATGTCTACACAGCAAAGAAAAATCCATGGCTAGCCCACGCCAGCTGATTTGGTCTCACAAGCCTCAGGCCATGGGGCTCTGGGATCCGGAGGGATGGGATGGTCCCAGAGCTCAGTCTCCACCTGGAGCCAAGAAGTCTCATAGCAATGAAACAGCCCCACAGTCCTGTGAGCCTGAGTTGGCTGGCTCAAGCTAAACACGGGGTTTTCTTTGTTGTGTAGATATATCCTCACTGCTGCCACAATACAAGTAATAATAATCTGGCAATTGTTCCTTTGATCAAGACCAGGGCCACAGCAAATGGTGGGTGAACTTTATCTTTCCCTTCCTGCTTTTGTTGTATGCTCAGTTCTGCACCCTATTGAGTTTTAATGTTCTGATATGAGGATATGTAGTATGATTCAGATGAACTATTTGTAAGACTAAACTGAAACAATACTTTGTAACTGTAACATATAGATATTTCTTCTGTTATAACAGGTGAAGAGTATGTAGTTGAATAGAGCTGTTAAAGTCATATTTTGAACAATATTAAAAAAGGAGTCAGTATTAGAAACCAATTGTCAATTGTCACTGCTCTAGCAACTGAATTTAATTTGTCCAATTTGGGTTTCAATTACAGCATTGATTTTGTCCAGAACAGTATGAACAGATGAATTGATGGTCAATATGTACTCCTCAATTAAAGAGAAAAGTTTTGTTGTCAGTGTGTTTGTATTATGCTAGGTTACCAAGCAGACATGATTTTGATGAGCAATCATTTGGCTCAGCTGACTAAACTCCTGGGACTGTGAAGCAATAATTCCGATACTGGAATATGTTTCTTTTCTTGTTCTTCCGTTGACTAATTTTACTATATGTGATTTACAAGAGTCAGATTAGGAAGCTAAATTACA
The DNA here is from genome assembly GCF_009764565.3 of Dermochelys coriacea. Taxonomy (NCBI): domain Eukaryota; kingdom Metazoa; phylum Chordata; order Testudines; family Dermochelyidae; genus Dermochelys; species Dermochelys coriacea. The sequence continues at coordinate 107,141,264 of NC_050068.2, forward strand.
AGGAATGCCAATAATGATTATATGTAAGTGCTCTTTCCCTCTCCACATATTCAGATTGTATCAGCAACCTCAAGAAGTGAGCTGTAGCTCACGAAAGCTTATGCTCAAATAAATGTGTTAGTCTCTAAGGTGCCACAAGTACTCCTTTTCTTTTCTCAAGTAGTTTGGGTTTTACAAAATGTGTTTGTGATGTACCTTTACTGTTTGCATTACTATCTGATCTGAATTTTTCTCATTGTTCTGATAAAGCATAATCACTCATGAATAAAGTTGAAAGAGAATGTTGGAGCATAACCCAATTAAAAAGATGATTTCACATTGTATATCAGACTTTCATATGATAAATATTTATTTTTGCTTGTTTCAACTAAAAGGCAAAATATAGGTTTACAATACTTGGTATCATTTTACTAAAAATATAAAAATCTTAGGCATGAAGTTCTCTTAAGAAGAAATTCGATTTTTCTTCTTCAAGTAGTGTCACTATTGATGCTGCACTTCCAGTGTGTGTATGCCCCATGTGCATTTGATCAGAGATTTTCTTTAGCAGTGCACATTGGCCCTGCACATGTACCCTAGACATCCTCATGTCCCACACCAAGCCTCCACTCTCAGAACCTTCTCGACCACCTCAGACTGAGACACAGCTTAGCGTGTCCTTATCGAGTCTGCCTTGGCTTCTTTGCCTTTGGTGACTTCAGTTTGCCTTAGTTTAGTTTAAATTAGTTTCATTTTGTCAGTTATTTAATTAATTAGTTGACTTTTATTTGGAAGATTGTTTGTTATTTCCTCCCTCATGGGAGCCCTTTCTCCCTGAGAGGTATACATCCAGTTCAGTGGGTTTTAAACTCTGCTTCACGTGCTGTAAGGCCATCCCAATCAGTGATGGACACTCTACACACATTCACTGTTTAGCAGAGTCACACATCCCACAGAAGTGTAATTTCTGTTTATCCCACAAGTCCAGGGCCAGTCAGAACTGGGAAATTAAGCTGTGGCTGTTAATGATGGAGTGCTCCCTTTGACCTGCTTTGGAATCAGGTCAAGAGAGCTCCTCCACACTTTACATCATTCTCTGCCACTTTTATCTCACTTCAGCATGCCCCCTGAAAGGGAAGGCTTCAGAGGCCTCCTCTAAAGGTCCCCAGAGGGGAGCTCTAACTCCCCCCTTAAGGAATCTACCTTGAAAAGACCTCGCTGTCCAAACAGGTCAGTAGCTTTGGAAGATTCCACTTAAAGCATGGTACAGTGGAGGCTAAGGATTCTTCTGGTATTCAGGGGGCAGAGATATCCCATAGCTCTAAGATCAAATGTTGTTTTATTCAACACCTTTCTCCAGACCAAAGGGAATAGTTCCAGGCTATTATTGCAGAGGGATAGTTACTAGTGTCCTTAGAAGCTGCAGATACTATGGCTTGTTCTATCTCCACAGCAGTGGTGATGGATAGGGCCTCTATCTCCATCTGTCTGGTTTCCCCATAGAAGTCCAGAATAGAATAGGATCTTCCATTTGATGGACTGAAGTTGTTTGTGGAGAATAGCAATGAATCATTCCACACACTACAAGACTCTGGAGCCACATTGCGTTCATTGGCATCTACACCTCTGGGAACAAAGGAAATTCAGTAGATAGCAAATGGCCCAAAGATGCTGTCCAATGCACTTCTCTGGGTTTAAGAGACCTTTCAAACCTCCAAAAAAGAGGCAGAGGTTCCAGAGAAAGAGATCCAGATGTACAAGTTCCCCTGAGGGTACATGGTCTTCCAGGGGGTACATCAACTCATCTAGATATTAGCCTAGTTTTACAACATGCTACATAAAAAGCACTAACAAAGTCAGTACAAACTAAAATTTCATACAGACAATGACTTGTTTATACTGCTCTATATGCTATATCCTGAAATGATTTTTTTAAGTTTTTAAGTGAGGTGAAACTTGGGGGAATACAAGACAAATCAGACTCTTGAAAGGGGTACAGTAGTCTGGAAAGGTTGAGAGCCACTGCTTTAATCCATCTGACACAGCAGGCTTCTTAAAAATGTCAGTTTTGACAAGATGGTCGACAGTTTGAACCCTCTCCTTTCTCTAGACAGTCAGCTGCAATTATTTGCCCATCTGCCCTGTTTGGCAACTGTCTCTCCGATTTCCAACAAGCTTGGGAATGTATCACATTGGCTGAAGTGGTGCTGCAAGCAATAACAATGGGCTCTACACCATCCACTTTTCCTTCCTTCCTCCCTCCTTAGCATCGTCCTTCCCCATTTCCTCTTCAGGGGCCCTTCTCATGAGCTCTTATTACAGTGTGGTCTACACTAGAAAATTAGGTTGGTTTAACTGTGTCGGTCAAATGTGTGAAAAATCTACCCCCCCGAAAGACGTAGTTAAGCCTACATAAGTCCCTGTGTAGACAGCACTAGGTTGACAGAAGAATTCTTTCATTGATCTAACTACTGCCTGTCAGGAAGAGGCGGACTCTTCACCGATGGGAAACCCCTCCCTCCTGGGGGGTGGGGAGGGAGTGCCACCCAGCCCTGCTCTGCCTCCAGTTCCACTGTGGCCTGACCCCAGCCATAGCTCCTCTCCTGGCCTCAGCTCCCAGCCATGGCCCCAAGCCCAGACTTAGTGCTGCCAGGTGCCTGGTTTTCAACTGGAAAGTCTGGTTGGAAAAGCAACATAGATCAGACATTTAAAGTCTGGTTATCTGCAGTAACTGGCCTCCGCCACTGGGGGTGGGGTGGTGGGAAGAGCAACAGCTGCTACTGTTGCTGCTGCTGGAGCCTGGAGGAGCACTCAGGGATAGCTCCAGCAAGAAAGGTACCAGTGCCTCCTCCATCCTGCCCCAGCACAGCTCACTCTCCCCTGCCCTGCCCCATTCACTCTCACCCTCAGAGCATGATTGCCCCACTCATTCTCCCACCCCAGTTTCTGGGGGGGGCGCAGACCAGGTAAGGGAAGGGTGCTATTGAAAAAGTTTGGAGACCACTAACTAAGACAAACCAATGTCAGTTCCACAACAGGTGAAACACTCCTTAGACTCGTGGAAGAAGGATCACAATGCAGGTGCAGGAGTTCCCTTCCTCCAACTGGTGCCAATGGTAACTGTAGCTAGAGATGTATCTCTGTTGGGATAGAGTGCATACGGCCCATATGGTACAGGGCTATGATTGCCCCAAGAAACCACCCTCCCCATCAACCTGCTGGAGCTCAGGACAACCAGAAATTCTTGCCTTCATTTTCTGCCTCTCATCAGAGACAAGTCTATCAAAATCATGACAACAATGTGGCCTGCATGTTTTACATTGACCGGTGGGAAAGGGTCAGATCCACTCTCCACTCACACTGAAGCAAGACAGTTATGGAACTGGTGGATAAGGCATTGCATAAGATTTTTGGCAGTTAATCTCCCTGGCAGACAAAACATCACAGCTGATGTTCTCAGCAAGGCTACAAATGGGAGTTGGACTCCCAGTTTCTTGTTGGCATATTGGGGGGTTCCCAAAAGTGGACCTCTTCGCCACAGCCAGAAACAAAGAATGCTACCTGTTCTGTTCAATTGGAGGCTTAGGTCGCAGATCATTGAGGGATGCATTCTTCCTTCCTTGGGTGGAGAAGCATTTCCTCCTACATCTCTTATTCTCCAGGTGGTGAACAAGATTAGACAGGACAAAGCCAGAGTTTCCTAATAGCCCCGACATGGTCAAGGCAGACATGGTTTCCTTACCTACGTCACCTAGCTCTCTATCCCTGATAAATCTTCCAGTCATTCCTCAACTCTTCTCACAGAGCACCAATCAACTGTTGCATCCCAATCTGAGAACGCTCCACCTCAAGGGGTGTCTCCTCACTAGTTTGTTGGGTTAGAGTCAGCTTGTTCTGCAGAGTACAGCAAATACTACTAACTAGTAGGAAAGAGTCTACCAGAAATACTTGCCTTCAGAAATGGAGAATATTTAGTCACTGGCATCAGCTCCAGAAAGTTGTTGATTCATTTAGTTGCTTTAGCAGCTTTTCATCCCACAATTTATGGGTTCTCAATGTTTGCTCATCCTACAACTGTACCATTCAAGAAAGGACTGGGAAAGCTTTTTCCACAGGTTAAAGTCCCCACTTCAGTTTGGGACCTCAGTTTGGTTCTTAAAATTTCATGAAGCTCTCTTTGAACCAATGGCAACTTGTTCATTATTGAACTTGTCGATGAAGACAGCCTTTTTAGTGGATGATATTGAGCTCTTTATTGCAGACCCTCATTTCTGCAAGGACAAAATTTCCTTATGCCCCAGATTCCTTCCTAAAGTATTCTCCGGGTTTCATCTGAATCAGATTATTTATCTACCAATTTTCTTTCCAGAACCACATTATTTATTTATTTTTTGAGGCTGATTTTGTCAGGAGGGTGTTAGCTTTCTACTAAGAAAGGACTAAATCATTCAGAAAATCTCCTCTAGACTGTTTTGTTTGCAGACAGGTCTAAAGGATCTGTTATTTCTGCCCGGAGACTGTGGAAATGGATCTCTGGATGTATTATTACTTGTTAAGGTGCTGCGTCAATTCCACTTCCTCCTGGTGTATCAGCTCATTTTATGAGGTTGCAGTCTGCACCTATGACTGTTAATTCAAAATGTCCCAGTATCTGAGATCGGCAGAGTTGCTACATGGTCCTTGGTAAATACCTTTTCTAGGCACTATGCCCTTATCAGTGACTCTAGATGGAATGCAGCAGTTGGCAATTCAGTTCTTTCCTCAGTTATGTACTTGATTCCGAAGCTCCCTTCTTCTTTCGGAGGTACTACTCAGGAGAAGACAAAGAGGTTACTCACCCTGTACAGTAACTGCGGTTCTTTGAGATGTGTCCCTATGGGTGCTCCACTACCCTCCCTTCTTCCCCTCTGTTTTGTATTTTCCTTATGAGACTTGGCAGTGGAGAAGGAAATGAGGCAGTTTGCTTGCACAGCCCTATATAACCTCAGTGTGGGACACAAGGATGTCTAGGACCTATGCATGGGCTGAATGGGCACTGCTAATGAAAATCCCTATCAAAGGTGTGTGGGACACACATGCACCTGAAGTAGAGCACTCACATCTCGAAGAACCAGATACTGTACAGGATGAGTTCTTTCTTCATCTAAGGGCTTGTGTCCTGTAATGGTATAGTTAAAGCAGCAAACCTCCCTTCCCCAGAGTGGATGGAATTATACCAGTTTAAAAGAGTGTAAATTGGTATGGCTTATTCTAATTCAGGAAATGAAATAAGCTTTACCAGCATAAGGCACCTTTATACTGATATAACTGCATCCACATCAGGGCTTACACCAGTATAACTGTATTGGTAAAAACCCATACCCCCTAACTAATGTAGTTACACTGATATAATTTTTCTAGCATAGACGAGGCCTAACACTGACACTGACTAGATGATAGATAAATACTCTGAAGTCAGGAAATGGTTCTTAGAGAAATGTTAACTTAGTCATATTGCACATACTGTATGTTTTCTGGCATATATTTTACAGCATAAATATTAAGCACAGTAATGAATACATTTTTAAATCAACACAAGAATACAAAATACAAGAGCTGTAATTTGGCTGAGTCAACATTGCAATGGGAAGCTTTTTGTTTTTTTCTTTAATTTCCTGGTGGAGCATTTAAATTTGTAATTTAAACACTCAAACATTACATTGATATGACAGTATTTTAATTTCTCTGGCATTTAAAAAAGAAAAAATGGAAATTAAGGCTTGAAGACTTTTAAGCTCTTTAAACTTAAATTTATTGGGATTGTGGAGTTTACAAATTCTACTTCATTTTGCAACAGTTTGGAAGAACCAAAATTTGATCAGGCAATGAGGATGATCTAAATTGTACAGACGAGAAATACTCTCCAACAGAGGTTATAAGATATGAGAGTCTGTTTCTACATTTAAATCTGTGTTTAAAGAAACTTTTCTACGCGGACAACTTTCTACCTAGTTAATAGCTATGCTAACTTAGACACTCACTGTAAAACCACTATTATATCTTTGACTGTCAGCCTCCAAAACATCCCTCGACATACAATCTTTTCAGTTTAAAAATGCTAGAAATTAGTAACTCAGGTGATATTTTGCAGCACATTTTAAAAATAAAAATCAACAAATTAATCTAATACACAGATGGCTCATGTAGTTAAAAATTAAGGTGATTATTCTTTGTATAGCTCACTAGGATTTTTCCAGTAATGTGTGCCAATAACAGTAGCACTACCTAGTTCAAGTAGATTACCCTTGATAACTGACCTTCGTGTCCAGTATGCATCTTCACTTTTGCCTCAAGCCACATAACTCCCTTAATGTGGTTAATTATCTGGTAGCAGAGTACAGCATTCTGGAGATGATTGCTCATGCTTAACAACACACCTGCATTAACATGAGATCTTCTTTCTATTGTGCTATAATTGGATTTTCAATTGCACTGTTTTTAACATAGGATTTTGCCTTGTGACTAACCTGCAATTAATTTTTATAGATGTATTTTACTAAAAGTCACTGTTTGGTGGAAAGATTTCTAGCTAAGTTGCCTATCTCTTTTAATGTTCACAGTATCTTTCTAAACCTAAATCAAAGAGATTTGTTTGTATGATGTGTTATCCTGTCTTTCCTTGGTTGGAATTCATGTCACATTCTTGTTGAAATACAAATTATATTCTAGTACTTTTATTATCTAGAGGCTTTTTAAAGTCTCTTAAGTACAAATAGTTTGTGTGGCATTAAGGCATAAATCAATATATTTTACACAGCTTTTGTTTAAGAACCTAGCCTGCGGTTTACTTACTACTCATATGTACTGAATTATCAAAGTATGTTGTTAACGTTAAAAATGTACAGTAATGAACCCTCCACAATTTATTGTGGCAATTTCTTTTTAAACTCAAAATATACCTAATTCGTCACAAAAGGAGTGGAGGGAAGTTTTTCACTTTGCTGCCTGAAGGTGTCTGCTATAGCCAGCTTCTATTTGCAACCCCTAAATCAGTTTCTTTTCATCTGTCTGCCTTGAAGAGCTTACACTCTAATTTTAAACATGATGCTACAAGTGCACATGCTGTGTCTGGGGATGGTTGGGTGTGCTTCAAATGGTAGGGATGGGATGGGATGAGGAAGTAGGAAGGTTACAGCAGAAAGATCCTGGAGCTGTGAACACTTACAAAGGGAATACCGTATTAATATTAATAACTTGCAAATAGCAAATGTTAAGATTTTAATGATGATCACCGTATTTGAGCACAACTTCTAATCAGAATATATTGGGAGCACTTGTAAAATTAGGAAAACATTCATATTATTAAACCAAGGAATTTTGTTTTGTTTTGTTTGTTTTTTCCTAATAAACACCAGAAAATTAGTTTGAAAATCCCTGCAGTCATGTGGCTCAAACTTTCCATTAAAAGTTTAGCTTTTGTGCTGACACTAAGTATTAAAAATTCCAACCCAAAAGGTCCAGAAAAGTTTCATTAAAAGGGAATTTGGCATAAAATGTAATAATATTTTAAAATTACGTTTTGATATTACTAATCCCACCATTCCTTAAAAAAATGTGTGAGACTATCAGCACTAGGAGCATTGCTTTCTGAAAAATAAAAGCTCCTTCAAAATATAGCCTCTGGAAAATACTTAACAAGATTATACTTAGAATTAGAGCTTCTTGGAGTAAAATATAATGTGTCATTTGTGTTGGTGAGCACTGAAGTTATTTGTTACTATAAACAAGGTACTTTTATTATTTACTAACATTTTAATATCACATTACTGCTAAAAATGGTCCTGATTCAGGAAAGCTATTAGTACATGCTTAAGTGCACCGCTATTCAAGACTGCACTTAAGCACCTGTCTAAAGTTAAGCAGGTGCTTAAGTGCAGTCCTGAATAATAATTGGGGCCACTATTAGGGTTGGGAGTCAAACTTCATTCCTTTCTTCTTGGGTAGCCAGGACACAGTCTCCAGGTGAAATCCTGGCCCTGATACAGTTAATGGCAAAACTCCCATTGACTTCAGTGGGCCAGGATTTTATTCTCCATGTCATCTTCCTTCCTCCGTGTTACCTCCACCTTCACTGTGGTTAGTCAAAGGAGACATATCCAGGAAACAGGGGAAACTGGGTTCAGTAACTCCTCTGCTGGATCTTACTGTGGTGGCATTTTTCAAACTCACCTGTATTCCAAGGTGTCTGGTGTTTAGTGTCCTGGGTGCATGACGTATCTGAAATCTTGTGAGAGCTTGCATGTCCAGCATTTTTTTAGAAGTGTGGTGTGCTCTGGAGTGTAAATATGGGGGGGGGGAAACTCCAAGCGCCGGAGTTAGGAATAGAGCTTCAGCTCATACAGCAGAGTGTTTGTACGTTGGCAGTCATTTTAGGTATCAGATATTTTCTTTTTTTCACCTTAAATATTATTATATTACTAATTCTGTAATAATATATATGGATTTTAAAACAAATTAAATATAGCTTATTTGCTTATCAAAAACAATACATTTTTATTTTATTTAATGCAATGACAGTATCTGTGTATCAAATTGTTTTTTAAATATATTATTTTTCAAAAGACTGTTGTGGAGGTTAATCATACATTTAAATTCAGCTTTCAGATTGCTTATTGATTTGCCAACCTAGCACCATCAAATACAACCTCATGCATATTCTATTTGGGTTGCTTAGCTTTTTTCTGAAGCAGACTTGCATAAAAGTGAATTCTAAATCAAAGTGCTTTGCCAAGACCAATGTATCTTTGGCATAGATCAGTGAGCAGTCTGCAGTTCTCATCCAATTTATGTTTCTTTTTGGATCAGGAACAACTGTCTCAAACATGAATTATATTTTAGTTTCACATTCATACTCTCAGTCTTGGCAATCTTCTGTTTGTCAGGCATCTTCAAAAGGAGTCTAATTGCTGTATTGATTCTCTCTGTAGCAATCCCCTGGCTTTGCCGATTGCCAAACAAGACAGTTTGCTGGAGAAAGACACCATGTTCAAAGATGCAACAAAAGGCTTATGTAAGCAGCAGTCTCAAGACACCGCATCTGACAATGTCACAGTGACTGACACAACCAAACTTGAACAGGTATATGTCAAGTTTCTTAAATGTCTTGGATCTAGAAATTTAAAATTGATGAACAAGAAAACACAGAAATGTAATCAATTTCATGCTATAAGTTTGGCTACAGTCATTTTCCAATAATAATTCTCAAAATTATTACACCTGAATGTCTTGGGATCAGGCTACCTGAAAAACCCCCTCTCTCGCTGCATTCCATGGACATAATTGTGATCAGCAGATGCATTTGGTTTTGAATTTTAAGTAATTGGTCAGGCACTCAAAACCTAGGGTCCTTTGCATGGTACCAAAGTGCAAATAATAATAGAAAAATAAAGAAAATATGCTTTTGTTCTCCTCTCTCTTGCTATAATTATATACACAGTGCTTTATTAACACATAAACTATGCAGTCTTTTTACTGGAGAGGTCACAGTTTAACATCCCATAACGAGGTTTCACCCAACTCATAACAATACTGTGAAAATCTGTGTAATCAAATATTAGTGTTTATATGACTGTCGCTAGTTTTACTTCCTTTATTAATACAATGATGGCTGCCCTTGACATAAGGGCAGAAAGAGACAGAAATAGTTTGTTCAGAATCTCTTCCCATTTTCTGTACATTCCAAACTATTTGTTGCTGATAATGTGTCCATGATATAGATCACAAGCAACTTTAAAGAAGGCTATGTGTTTATGAAGCAGTTCTGACTTCTATAATGTACTCAGCACTAATCCTTCTAAATAACATAATTTTTATTGTTGTGCAAATTGAGAACTGAAATTTCTGTTGAATGCAGTTGCTTTTAAGGAATCTTGGCAAAATGTTTCCATAACAGACAGAATGCTTTACGTTAAAAATAAAAGCTTTGAACATAGGACTTTAAATGTGATACATCTAAAAAGGATTCAGTGTAATTTATCCGTAATGTTTGTATCTTAACCTATATTGGAAGTAATCATATTCTGTTTAATTTTTCATTACGATATGCAGAGTCATTACTCAGGTTTTATCTACATATATTATTAAATGGACCAGCATGATATTTCACATGGTGCATGTCAAGCATATCATACATTCATAGGCAATATGGCATGTAGATTAGGCCTTCCTCGGGGGATCTGAGAGAAGATTTTAAACGTATTATGCTTGGAACATACATATTTAATATTGAAAGATATAATACTATTTTTGGTTTTGAAATCAAAAAATTACAATAGCTCAGATTTACACACAAGCACAAAATGTTAATATAGAAAATAACAAAATACCATATCCAATAAAATAAAATTCATATATCATGAAATCTAAGAGAATGGGGGTCAGATGAGCAACTGGGGGCTCTTTATTCTTTTTTTTTGTTTCTAGCTGAAATATGTTTTTTGATCTCAACTAATTTCCTGAACCCAATATGCTAGATCAAGAAGGCAATATGAATAATCACCATAGTTGCATAGTTGGCAATTTCTGTTCTTATCATTTGAGGGGGAGATTTTTCCCAGTACACAATTGAGATCTCTGGCATGAAATGGAGTTGTGTGTTACATTCCACAAGCAAAACTGCTTAGTCTTTTTGTTTGATTAAGCCATTTCTTTTGAAAACAGACTTGGCATAGAACTGTTGTGCCACATATTGTTGGCCACATAATGTGTTGTGGACTTCTAATGTACAATATTCAGTGGTTTCTTTTTTATTGCTGTAATGTTAGAATCACACTTTTAATCACACCGTTAAACAATAGAATACCAATTGAAATTTATTAAATATTTTGGATGTTTTTCTACATTTTCAAATATATTGATTTCAGTTACAATACAGAATACAAAGTGTACAGTGCTCAATGTATATTATTTTTATTACAAATAGTTGCACTGTAAAAATGATAAACAAAAGAAATAGTATTTTCAGTTCACCTCATACAAGTACTGTAGAGCTATCTCTATCGTGAAAGTGCAATTTACAAATATAGATTTTTTTGTTACATAACTACATTCCAAAACAAAACAATGTAAAACTTTAGAACCTACTCATTCCTACTTCTTATTCAGCCAATCACTAAGGCAAACAAGTTTGTTTACATTGACAGGAGATAATGCTTCCAGCTTCTTATTTACAATGCCACCAGAACATGAGAATAGGCATTCATGTGGCAATTTTGTAACCAGCATTGCAAGGTATTTACGTGCCAGATATGCTAAATATTCATATGTCCCTTCATGCTTTGGCCGTTATTCCAGAGGACATGCTTCCATGCTGATGACACTCATTAAAAGAATGTGTTAATTGAAATTGTGACTGAACTCCTTGGAGGGGAATTATATGTCTCCTCCTCTGTTTTACTTGCATTCTGCCATATATTTCATATTATAGCAGTCTCGGATGCCTACCCAGCACATGTTATTCATTTTAAGAACACCTTCACCACGGATTTGACAAAATGCAAAGAAGGTATCTGTTGGAGTATGTAAGGGTTAAGTAAAGACCTGGGTAACCGCTACCATGGTAATAGGGACTGAGGCACAGGCAAGCACTGTTCTTCCCTTGATAGATAAAATTGCCACCCTTTTCCCTTCTCTTCTGCTTGTTAAGGATTGATAAACATTGTAGCTGCATAAGAAATATGGTTGTCTGAAGGATACCCTTTATGTGAAGAAGTGTTATCTGGTCCCCTCCCTTCCTCTCCCAGCTACATAAATGAGCTCGGGTCATGACCCCTTCCTCCTACAATTACTGCAAAGGAATGTGTCTTCAAGGTAAAAATGTCTATAATATGCTTAATGCTGTAAACATTAAATGGGCGGGTATAATTATATTCAGTAATTAGCTATTAATATTCATTATATGGATGGTCATATTATCAAATAAGGGTTTTGGGGGTGTTGGAGTAAATGTGGGTATTTACATATTAACTTAGATAAAAAAATGTGATGTGATTAGTTCGGGGCTTACTCAACAATTGTGTCGAGGGGAACAAGTACCGCAATAAAGAAGCCCGTTTATTCAATATGCCTCTGGGTCCTCCTGCTCCTTCTTTCCAACTCTAACAGAACCAATGTGAGATTTCTAAACACAGCTACAGCACTTAACCCAAGTATTAAGAATCTGAAGTGCCTTCTAAAAATGAGAGGGACAAGGTGTAGAGCATGCTTTCAGAAGTCTTAAAAGAGCAGCACTGTGATGTGGAAACTACAGAACCTGAACCACCAAAAAAGAAAAACAGCCTTCTGCTGGGGGGTGTCTGACGCAGATGATGAAAATGAACATGTGTCTGTCCACACTTTTTTGGATTGTTATCGAGAAAAACCTGTCTTCAGCATGGACACATGTTCTCTGGAATGGTGGTTGAAGCATGAAGGGACATATGAATCTTTAGCACATCTGGCACATAAATATTTTGTGATGTCGGCTACAACATTGTCACACAAACATCTGTTCTCACCTTCAGGTGACACTGTAAACAAGAAGCAGGCAGCATTAGCTCCTTCAAATGTAAACAAACTTGTTTGTCTGAGCAATTGGCTGAACAAGAAGTAGGACTGAGTGGACACACAGGCTCTAAAGTTTTCCACTGTTTTATTTTTCAGTGCAATTATTTTTTGTACATAATTGTACATTTGTAAGTTCAACTTTCATGATAAAGAGAATGCATTACAGTACTTGTATGAGGTGAATTAAAAATACTATTTCTTTTGTTTATTACGGTTCAAATATTTGTAATAAAAATAAATATAAAGTGAGCACTGTACACTTTGTAATCTGTGTTGAAATTAAAATCAATATATTTGAAAATGTAGAAAACATCCACAAATATTTAAATAAATGGTATTCTATTATTGTTTAACATCACAATTAATTGTGCAATTAATAGTTTTAATCACACGATTAATCGCGATTAATTTTTTTAATCACTTGCCAGCCCTGTTTCTGATATGAATAAGATGATAGGTATCTATTGAAAAGTTCTACAGTGAAAGCAGAAATGAGAAAGCATAATTTAAAAATAAATTGGACAGTACTGAACTCCCATCATTGTGAAAAAATAAACTCGATCCTGACATAGAATCTCAAAATCATGATATAAAAATATAAGAACTCAAAAAATTATATCAAACTCTTACTCTGGAATCTGATCTCCACAATTATAAGAGAAAAGGATGACCTGTCTGTGGGTCTGGGAGCACAATATAGCATAACTACAAACTTTCTGGCACATCATTTGGCTTAAAAAAATCCTTAAAACTTATTATTCCATAGGTTGCAGAGAGTGAACAAATTAATCAATATATTTTGCTCCTAAATCTGCTTTGTCTCTAGTCTTTTCATGTGATTTTAAAGAGTCTCTGAGACCAGGAGAGAACAGTTTTTCAAGGTCTTTTTCCCCCCCAGGGTGATCTCCCTGATGTCTAATTTCTTACTAAAGATCCATATGTATCAGAAAAGATTTTCTAATGAGCAGGTTGAAACTGGTCAAACAGTTGCACAGCCTATAGTCTCTGTTCAATAACTAACATATAAATCTTAAAATGTTAATAGTGACAACAAAATTTGATTGAGGTGTCTTTGTCTATCCAGAGTGTATATTTTAGAGAATTATTATGGTATATGGTTTCCTTGAAAGTTACTACTTGATCTAGTTTAACAGTTATAGATGAAGGTCTTTAGGAATACCAGTGAGATATCTGCAATTGCTCTTTTAGGTTGGGTGAACAAATATTGAAATGCTGTTGGTAAAATTCACGGTGTCATGTGCACAAGATGGTTTGCTTAAGGGTAGGGTTGCCAACTTTCTAGTCGCACAAAACCGAACACCCTAGCCCTGACCCTTTTCCGAGGGCCTAACCCTTCCCTGATGCCCCACCCCTGCTCACTGCATTTATCCTCCCTCGGTGGCTCACTCTCCCCCACCCCCACTCACTTTCACTAGGCTGGGTCAGGGGGTTGCGGTGCAGGAGAAGGGGAGGGCTCTAACTGGGCGTGTGAGCTCTGGGATGGGGCCAGAAAAGAGGGGTTCAGGGTGCAGGAGGAGGCTTGGGACTTGGACAGGGATTTGGGGTGCAGGAGGGGGTGAGGGCTCTAGATGGAGGTGCTGGCTCTGGGGCTGGGAATGAGGGTTTTGGGGTGAAGGAGGGGGTTCCAGCCTCGGGGGTGGGGATGAGGGGTTCAGGGTGTGGGAGGGGGCTTGGGACTTGGGCAGGTATTTGGGGTGCAGGAGGGGATGAGGGCTCTGGGGTGGGGCTGGGGATGAGGAGTTAAGAGTGTGGGAGGGGGGTCTGGGCTGGGGAAGAGGGTTGGGGTACAGGAGGGGTGAGGGCTCTGGGCTGGGGCTGGAAAGGAGGGGTTTGGGGTACAGGAGGGGGCTCTGGGTTTGGGGGAGCCCAGGGCTGGGGCAGGGGGTTGGGGCTCACGGTTGGGGTACAGGCTTACCTCAGGTGGCTCCCGGTCAGCACTGCAGCAGGGGATCTAAGGCAGGCTGCCTGCTTGTCCGTCCTGGCACTGCGCTCCACATGCCCTGGAAGCAGACAGCAGGTCTGGATCCTAAGCCGGGGGGCCAGAAGGCTTCACATGCTGCTCCCGCCCACAGGTACCGCCCTTCCTAACCCTCCCCCCCACAGCTCCCATTGGCCAGTGCTTGGGGCGGGGGCAGCGCACGGAGTCCCGTGGCCCCTCGCCTACGAGTCCCAAGCCAGACCTGCTAGCCGCTTCTGGGGCGCAGCGTGGTGCCAGCCAGGACAGATAGGGATTAGCCTGCCTTAGCATCGCAGTACCACCGAACGGACTTTTAACTGCCCCGTCAGTGATGCTGACCGGAGCTGCCAGGGTCTCTTTTTGACCAGGTTGTTCTTGTAAAAAACCGGACACCTGGTCACGCTACCTATGGCTATATCTATACTGCACACTGCTTATGGTGGCATGTGAGAACATACACTACACGCCCCCTAGCATGGGTATAAATAGCAGTGTAGATGGTGAGGCACTGCTTATATGTGTAAAGTAAAGACACACCTGAATCCTGTGGGTACACGGCCATAGGTGCTGGAACTAGGGGTGCTACCACACCCCTGGGCTTGAAGTGGTTTCCATCATATACAGGGTTTACAGTTTGGTTCAATAGCTCTCAGCACCCCCACTGTACAAATTGTTCCAGCCCTCCCTGTATATGGCTCTCTACATGCCCAAGTAGTGCCTCTGTCATCTACACTGCTATTTCTAGCAGTGTAGTGTTCCGCTGCCACCCTGCTGCTGGTGCCTTTAATTGCTGCCTCCCCGTCAAAGCCTTTCACTGTCATGCATAGCTACATAATTCCATAGTGTGGATGCAGCCTACTTTTCATTGCTGTGTGTGGCTACACTTACCCTATATACTGTCACAAGAGGTGTGTGGTGTAGATGAAACCTATGAGTAGAGATTTTCTTTGATCAGTATTTATTGCCTGTTACTAGTACTGATCAAAAAAAAGTGACACATTCGTGAAAAAAATGTCTCTTTTCTTATCAAATGATGTAGAAATTTGGAATCTTATGCCACATATAATTTTATTTTGAAGACTGGAGGGAAAATGATGAGGTGTCAGAGTGAGACTAGTCTTAAAGTGGTTGCTAACACGCTGCTGTATGCTGCCCAAAGTGTGATAGAGTGAGCAGAGACAAAGCTTTATCCCCTTCACACATGTCACTCTATAGAGCCAGTTTGGTGTGCAAGGAATTAAGTGGCACTCTTGAGGCCAGCTATAAATTATTCCACTTCTCACCCCATCTCACCCTAGGGGAGCAAAGCAGGGGAAGAACTGTGAATCTCCGAATCATAAACCGTCCCAGGGCTACTCATGAGGGGGTGCATCTTATGCATTGCCCCTTACACAGAGCTATTCCTAAAGGCACAGTTTAGTCCAAAGACAATATATCCATTATTGGGGTGGCATTTTGTTATAAGTTCTGCTTAGACGTGACCCTGAAAATATGCATGTTGGTTCATTCTATAAAAGTCATGATAGTCATTACGTAGCACACATGCAGCTAAATGCATATGAATACTTTCATTTGTGAGTTCTATAATGTAAGCAGTTTAATCTTAGGAAATGATAATTTCATTTCAAATTAATTTTTTATCCCCAATACCTATTTCCTTTTGGCCTTTAATACTTCCTAATTAACATTTCTCAGATTTTTTTTTGCTTTGAATTGTGGTTTCTGTCAAGTGTATGATTTAAATTGGTGGCTCATTCATTACAAATAGAGCTGGACTTTAATGAAGACAATAATAGGATTGGTTGTGGAAATGACAAGGAACTGAATAGAGCAGTTCACTCTGAGCCTTTGTATGTACTGTATGTGATTGTGCTGTATGCTATCTAAAGGCATAACAAGTTTGAAAACTAGGAAAAATTCTCATAAGAGGTATGTCCTGATTCTAGCAAGCAGTAACAACAATGCATAAAGAAGAAAATAGAAAAAGAGTTTTGTTATTAAATCCGGACTTAGAGAACTGTCATTTCTTTTTGTGCTCATGTCCTGAGAGCTGTCATTTTTGACACAAATCTTGAGTCTGTGAGAATCTTTAAGGTGAACTGAAGTGTAAAGAGCTACATAGTTGATATTCTACAATTCTGAACTTGGTTGTGATGCTAGAGAAAGGCTATATGTTTGTAAGTTCAGTTTTATACTAACAGATGTATAGTTTTTGAATAAAGCTGGTAAACTATTTAAGACCCAGCAGGATTTGGTGGTTCTGTCTAACACCACAATGGCTTGTGTGTTTTTTTTTTGCTTGGCATAAAGATGAAGTCTGGGTGCCTTCAAACACTCTTTCTGTGTGTATCTTAAATCTAGTGCTCCTATTGATTGATTGATTGAGAAAAATATATATGTTCTGTTATTTCCAAAGGTTCACATCTGGGGAAAGACATATAGCATCAAATTCTGTTCATCTTGTTTACTCAACAACACAGCGGGTAGCCTCAGTGTCTGATTATCTCTGCCTTAAGATGACAATTATAATACTTTTTGTATATATATGTATAATCACAGTACCTTTTGGTCAATGATCTGCAAGCACTTTACAAAGGTCCCATTTAGTTCCTTTTCACATATGAAGAGACTGAGGCACATACAGGTTAACTGATTTACCCAGTCACACAATGAATCAGTGATAAATTTAGGAAAAGAACCCAGAACTCTGGACTCCCAGGGCCAGACACTGCACCTATTAAAGTAATTGGCAAAACTGCCATTGACTTCAAGCTTGGACCCTCAGTGTTGCTTCACTGATCACATTGGTCAATTACTGATGAAATAATATTGTGAATGCCATTTTCTTTTTCTTTTTATTAAAATGTGGATTTGCCAGTTGTTCACTTCAAACACACTTCTTCTAGGTGACTATTATCTATTTGTATATGTTCTTCTGGCATCTAGAAACATTAAACTTGTCAGCTGATATTAACAATGATACAACCTGCACTGTGAGCATAGTAGAATTCACTGCACAATGTATCAGTCTTTTTATTGTATTTTATAGCAGTTATCTTATGGTTGATTTATTGTACTTTTATAACATATAAGCAATTTTCTTTTTGGTAACAGAATTTATTTCTATAATATTTAGATTGTACGCTCTTTAGGCCTCTTATTTCCTTCTGTGTTTGGAAAGCACCAAGCACATTTTGGGTGCTACTGTGATATAAATAATAATAAAACATTATGATTCATACATTAGATGCTGAGCACCTTCCACTCCTACTGACAATTTAACTCCCGTCTCTCACTGAGTTTCCTCTGTTATGTTCTGTGCTGCTGAATTCCAAAAGCGTATTAAGTTCCATATGCTGAGAAGGATGAAGCTACAGTAATATGGGAGCGCTGTTTGGTGGCAGCCGATATGTGATTTACAAGTGCATTAACTTTTCAACTCTCTATCATCTTCATCAGAAATAGATAATGAAGAGGGCAGGAGTGTTCTACTTGAACTTGGAGTCTTGTCAGGTTTAGGAATTGCAAATAGCATACATGTACATTTCCATATACTTAAATCCCCATTAAACCCATACAGAATATATGCCTTAAAATTGATAATCTTTCTAATTTACTTCTGTTGCTTAAAATAAAGGATTAAGAGTTATTTGAGACGTATAGACAACTTTTTGGTTTCCTAATGCACAATAAATATGTATATCAATTGTAGTGTTTGGCACTTGTAATTGAAACTAGGATATTACACTGCAGGGTGAGCAGCTATGAAGTTAGATTATTTTAATGTATGATTTGTGTTTTCCAGGTCAAGTTAATGCCTCCAGCACCAAATGATGACCTGGCTACTCTTAGTGAGCTAACAGACAGCAGCCTGCTCTATGAGATTCAGAAACGTTTCAGTAACAATCAGATATATGTGAGTGGCTTTGAAACTGCTTACTGCAGCATTTTTATTCAGTTACCTACAGTCAACTTCAGTCATGAGCAATTAAAGAAAATAGGATTGGACTATTAATAATTCCAGCTAAGCAGAATTACTAGACACTAGGCTGGCAAGTATTGCTGACTAATATTAAGATGAATGAAGGAGTATGTGTGTGTTAAATTTACAACTACTCAAATTTAATTGGAAAGTCTGAAATTAGAAAAAAAAATGCTATAGCAAGTATGCACAGGTAAGCCTATATGTATATTTACTAGAAAATATGTGCGGGTAAAATGTGATAGGGGCATGTGAACTCTTTCCTCTTAAGCTATCAAGAAATTTCTGAGTTTAACTTTATGTAATCATAATTTTCATGCAGGCTTCTGATTACAATAACCGGAATGGAATAGAGATTTGGATAACAAATTCAGAAATCAGTATACAGCATTTGATTCCTTGTTACTTTTTCCTACAATTTACATGAATAATTCTCTTGATATTGTTATGTTAATGATTTAGACACAGTAAAATAATTACAAGATGCTTTACATGCAACAGATTTTTCTGTTCTTGCCAAGTTAAACAGAGGGAGAATCCAGTCAGCCGTAGATTATTTCAAAAGTAAAACCTGCATATGCATATTTCTGGCATCCCTATTCATAACTACTTACCCTTTTCTAGCTTATTGAACAGCTGATTAGGTAATTTGCATGTAAATTTGAAATGTCTGAATCTGCTTTAATCTAATGAATTGACAGAGTGTGGTTAGACCAGAGAAATGCAGAGATCCAGAATGTCACAAACAACAAGACACTGTAAATACACCTGAAATTAAATACAGAAGTTACATTTATAGGGTATTATGATATTGGTTGGTAGTAACAATGCTGTTCAGATGCTGAGATTATATCTATGCTCCTGCCTTTTTTGTTTGATATGTATCCTCCTTTTTATCTCATTTTCAGAGGTATTGAGCATGTGCAACTCTGACTCAAGTCAATGGGAGCTACAGATGCTCAGCATTTATGAAAATCAGGGCCAAGTGTAGGTTTACTCTTAAAATAGTTCACCTGATTTCTCATTCTCAGGATTGACCCTGGGTTTCTAAGGCTCCCCTCTCTTATTTATCCTTCTGGTATAATTAAATATTTTGATTTTGTTCAAGAGCACAATAGTGATCTTGAAGCCATTGATCAGTGCTGTTCTGGTTAACAGCAGCCATTTGTGCAATATGTGGTGATCACCATCGGAACTGAAAAACCTCTCATCCATTATTTACCTGGGCTCCATTATCTCAGAAGGGAAAAAGACCCTGGAGGCCATTTCCAAACCCAGATCTTCCTTACCACAGCACACATACTGCCATGCTCATTGAAGCTGTTGCAGAGAGTCATAAACTACATCTGCCCTATAAACAGGGGATCTAAGTGGGGCTTCATTCTGAGGGCAGGTGATTTTATTGTATCTCTCCTCCATAAGGATGTCCTGTTGGTGGAGAGAGGTGGGGCAGATGGTAGATTTGATTTTATTGTTGCAATACAGAAGTCCCATTTGTGAATGGCTGCTCAGGGGATATGCTAAATCAGCATAGTCTCAGGCCACAGGTCAGTGCTGCCTAGTTTTGTGTTTCATAGACTCTTTATACACTCCCATGCAGAACACTGGGTGAATGTAGCTGCTTTGTAAGGAATATTTGAAAAGGAATAACTGATATCTTTATGTTACTGGAAATATGGGTGCCTTGATAAGCCTAAACTATTTATGTAAATAGATTTTTAGAATGAACTAATGATAGGTGAATTAAACAGAACTTTAATACAATGAAAGTTTCAAATCACTAATACTATTATATTTTTGAATGGCATTAAAAGAATTTTGGAATACTAGTGGTTGCTGGTTTTCTAATGACAATGGGCCGGATCCTGGGTTTCAGTCAAGGAAAATGGTGAAGGTTGTGTGAGGAGACAGAGAATGGATGCAAAGGCATCTTTAACCCTCCCCCATCCCGGCCATGTGCTTTCCTGATCCTGGAACTGACTGGGGGCAGAGCCATTCTTTGGCATACATTAGAATAGCCTTCAGGGTTTACAGTGGGTGCCAACAGTCCCAAATGGCCCTTTTGGCATATGGAAATCAGCTGGTGGTTAGAGAGCCAAGGCCTCACCCTCTTACAGTTGGCAGCTAGTAAAGAGATGGCATAGGACTCACTATAGCATTTCTACAGCATCAGAGAATCACCCTGTGTGGGGGAAACCCTGCAGTGATTGGTTAAGAAACTGTCTGTCCTGGCTTTATGGCAGTTTTCCACAAAGGAAGTGACAGAGTGGCTCCAGGGGCCTGGGCCTAGTGATTTGACATAAATAATATTTTTGCATTTGGGCATCTAAATATTATAAAAAGCAAATGGCAGACTTTGTTGTGACAGATAATTGTTTGGTCCTTTTCACCAGGAGACAACACAAAACACACTGAGACAGTAGAGGAAAATTCTCTCTGAGGCCATTGCGTGTTTCCTTTGTCTTTTTTTATTAGGTTTTTTTTCCCATAGAATCATAGAATATCAGGGTTGGAAGGGACCTCAGGAGGTCATCTAGTCCAACCCCCTGCTCAAAGCAGGACCAATCCCCAACTAAATCATCCCAGCCAGGGCTGTGTCAAGCCTGACCTTAAAAACTTCTAAGGAAGGAGATTCCACCACCTCCCTAGGTAACATATTCCAGTGCTTCACCATCCTCCTAGTGAAAAAGTTTTTCTTAATATCCAACCTAAACCTCCCCCACTGCTACTTGAGACAATTACTCCTCGTTCTGTCATCTGCTACTACTGAGAACAGTCTAGATCCATCCTCTTCAGGTAGTTGAAAGCAGCTATCAAATCCCCCCTCACTCTTCTCTTCTGCAGACTAAACAATCCCAGTTCCCTCAGCCTCTCCTCATAAATCATGTGTTCCAGTCCCCTAATTATTTTTGTTGCCCTCTGCTGGATGCTTTCCAATTTTTCCACATCCTTCTGGTAGTGTAGGGCCCAAAACTGGACACAGTACTCCAGATGAGACCTCACCAATGTTGAATAGAGGGGAACAATCACGTCCCTCGGTCTGCTGGCAATGCCCCTACTTATACATCCCAAAATGCAATTGGCTTTCTTGGCAACAAGGGCACACTGTTGACTCATATTCAGCTTCTCATCCACTGTAATCCCTAGGTCCTTTTCTGTAGAACTGCTGCCTAGCCATTCGGTCCCTAGTCTGTAGCGGTGCATGGGATTCTTCCATCCTAAATGCAGGACTCTGCACTTGTCCATGTTGAACCTCCTCAGATTTCTTT
Organism: Dermochelys coriacea; assembly: GCF_009764565.3. Classification (NCBI taxonomy): domain Eukaryota; kingdom Metazoa; phylum Chordata; order Testudines; family Dermochelyidae; genus Dermochelys; species Dermochelys coriacea. The sequence goes on from NC_050068.2 coordinate 107,163,054, forward strand.
TGACCCAATCCTCTAATTTGTCTAGGGCCCTCTGTATCCTATCCCTACCTTCCAGCATATCTACCTCTCCTTCCAGTTTAGTGTCATCTGCAAACTTGCTGAGGGTGCAATACATACCAACTTCCAGAACATTAATGAAGATTATGAACAAAACCGGCCCCAGGACCAACCCTTGGGGCACTCCACTTGATACTGGTTGCTAACTAGACATGGAACCATTGATCACTACCCATTGAGCCCGACAATCTTGCCAGCTTTCTATCCACCTTATAGTCCATTCATCCAGCCCATACTTCTTTAACTTGCTGGCAAGAATACTGTGTGAGACCGTGTCAAAAGCTTTGCTAAAGTCAAGGAACAACATGTCCACTGCTTTCCCCTCATCCACAGAGCCAGTTATCTCATCATAGAAAGCAATTAGACTAGTCAGGCATGACTTGCCCTTGGTGAATCCATGCTGACTGTTCCTGATCACTTTCCTCTCCTCTAAGTGCTTCAAAATTGATTCCTTGAGGACTTGCTCCATGATTTTTCCAGGAACTGAGGTGAGGTTGACTGGCCTGTAGATCCCAGGATCCTCCTCCTTCCCTTTTTTAAAGATGGGCACTACATTAGCCTTTTTCCAGTCGTCCATGACTTCTCCCGATCGGCATGAGTTTTCAAAGATAATGGCCAATGGCTCTGCAATCACATCCACATTTGTTTTGTTTTGTTTTGTTTTGTTTTGTTTTGATTTGGTAGCAGTGTGTCTGAAGCATTTTTCTTTAAGTAAGTCAGTGTTTGTGGGCAGAATCTTTTAAAAGCACAATAATAACTGAATTATTTGATTAAGAATATGTTGAAAAACACTTTTTGACGTTCTAATACAATGTAAAGCCAACAACAGAAGTTCACGTTATTTTTAAAAAAAGAAAAGGAGTACTTGTGGCACCTTAGAGACTAACAAATTTATTTGAGCATAAGCTTTCGTGAGCTACAGCTCACTTCATCCGATGCATTTGGTGGAAAAAACAGAGGGGAGATTGATATACACACACAGAGAACATGAAACAATAGGTTTATCATACGCACTGTAAGGAGAGTGATCACTTAAGATAAGCCATCACCAGCAGCGGGGGGGGGGGAGGAAAACCTTTCATGGTGACAAGCAAGGTAGGCTATTTACAGCAGTTAACAAGATTATCTGAGAAACAGTGGGGGGTGGGGTGGGGGGGGAGAAATAACATGGGGAAATAGTTTTACTTTGTGTAATGACTCATCCATTCCCAGTCTCTATTCAAGCCTAAGTTAATTGTATCCAGTTTGCAAATTAATTCCAATTCAGCAGTCTCTCGCTGGAGTCTGTTTTTGAAGCTTTTTTGTTGAAGGATAGCCACTCTTAAGTCTGTAATCGAGTGACCAGAGAGATTGAAGTGTTCTCCAACTGGTTTTTCAATATTATAATTCTTGATGTCTGATTTGTGTCCATTCATTCTTTTACGTAGAGACTGTCCAGTTTGACCAATGTACATGGCAGAGGGGCATTGCTGGCACATGATGGCATATATCACATTGGTAGATGTGCAGGTGAAGGAGCGTCTGATAGTGTGGCTGATGTGATTAGGCCCTATGATGGTGTCCCCTGAATAGATATGTGGACAGAGTTGGCAACGGGCTTTGTTGCAAGCATAGGTTCCTGGGTTAGTGGTTCTGTTGTGTGGTGTGTGGTTGCTGGTGAGTATCTGCTTCAGATTGGGGGACTGTCTGTAAGCAAGGACTGGCCTGTCTCCAAAGATCTGTGAGAGTGATGGGTCGTCCTTCAGGATAGGTTGTAGATCCTTGATGATGCGTTGGAGAGGTTTTAGTTCGGGGCTGAAGGTGATGGCTAGTGGCTTTCTGTTATTTTCTTTGTTGGGCCTGTTTTGTAGTAGGTGACTTCTGGTACTCTTCTGGCTCTGTCCATCTGTTTCTTCACTTCAGCAGGTGGGTATTGTAGTTGTAGGAATGCATGATAGAGATCTTGTAGGTGTTTGTCTCTGTCTGAGGGGTTGGAGCAAATGTGGTTATATCATAGAGCTTGGCTGTAGACAATGGATCATGTGGTATGATCTGGATGAAAGCTAGAGGCATGTAGGTAGGAATAGCGGTCAGTAGGTTTCCGATATAGGGTGGCATTTATGTGACCATCACTTATTAGCACCGTAGTGTCCAGGAAGTTGATCTCTTGTGTGGACTGGTCCAGGCTGAGGTTGATGGTGGGATGGAAATTGTTGAAATCATGGTGGAATTCCTCAAGGGCTTCTTTTCCATGGGTCCAGATGATGAAGATGTCATCAATGTAGCGCAAGTAGAGTAGGGGCATTAGGAGACAAGAGCTGAGGAAGCGTTGTTCTAAGTCAGCCATAAAAATGTTGGCATACTGTGGGGCCATGCGGGTACCCATCGCAGTGCCCAGAATCCTTCTTTTTGTAGTGTTGGTAGGAAGGTCTCTGTGGGTTAATATGTTGGTCAGAGGTGTGTTGGAAATATTCCTTGAGTCAGAGATGTCCAAAATAGGATTCTACGTCACCACAGTGGCACTGAATTTAGCCATATAGAGTGGAAATCTGTCAAGTTCATGAAAAAACTCATACAGATACAGACAGACATCATCTTCCTCTCCAAATGCAAACAGACGGACATCATACCAAAAGAACTGAAGGTAAAAAATCCATTACAATCTACATACCACACAGACTATGCTGACAGCTTGTGCCACACACTCTCAAAGAAACTGCGGAACCACCTGATCAACATCCTCTACAGCAAACAGGGAAAGATTAAGAATGAGCTCTCAAAACTGGATACTCTCATAAAGAACCAACCTTCCACACAAACTTCCTCGTGGCTGGACTTTACAAAAACTAGACAAGCCATTTACAACACACACTTTGCTTCTCTACAAAAGAAAAAGGACACTAAGCTATCTAAACTACTACATGCCACAAGGGGCCACAACAGTGGTTCCTGTAACCCACCCAGCAATATTGTTAATCTATCCAACTATACTCTTAGCCCAGCAGAAGAATCTGTCCTATCTCGGGGCCTCTCCTTTTGCCCCTCCACCCCCACGAACATGATACAGTTCTGTGGTGACGTAGAATCCCATTTTCGACGTCTCCGACTCAAGGAATATTTCCAACACATCTCTGACCAACCTATTAACCCACAGAGACCTTCCTACCAACACTACAAAAAGAAGGATTCTGGGTGGACTCCTCCTGAAGGTCGAAACAGCAGACTGGACTTCTACATAGAGTGCTTCCGCCGACGTGCACAAACTGAAATTGTGGAAAAGCAGCATCGCTTGCCCCATAACCTCAGCCATGCAGAACACAATGCCATCCACAGCCTCAGAAACAACTCTGATATCATAATCAAAAAGGCTGACAAAGGAGGTGCTGTCGTCATCACGAATAGGTCGGAGTATGAACAAGAGGCTACTAGGCAGCTCTCCAAAACCACTTTCTACAAGCCATTGCCCTCTGATCCCACTGAAGGTTACCAAAAGAAACTACAGCATTTGCTCAAGAAACTCCCTGAAAAAGCACAAGAACAAATCCGCACAGACACACCCCTAGAACCCAGACCTGGAGTATACTATCTGCTACCCAAGATCCATAAACCTGGAAATCCTGGACACCCCATCATCTCAGGCATTGGCACCCTGACAGCAGGATTGTCTGGCTATGTAGACTCCCTCCTCAGGCCCTACGTTACCAGCACTCCCAGCTATCTTTGAGATACCACTGACTTCCTGAGGAAACTACAGTCCATTGGCGATCTTCCTAAAAACACCATCCTAGCCAGTATGGATGTAGAAGCCCTCTACACCAACATTCCACACAAAGATGGACTACAAGCCGTCAGGAACAGTATCCCTGATAATGTTACGGCTAACCTGGTGGCTGAACTTTGTGACTTTGTCCTCACCCATAACTATTTCACATTTGGGGACAATGTATACCTTCAAATCAGCGGCACTGCGATGGGTACCCGCATGGCCCCACAGTATGCCAACATTTTTATGGCTGACTTAGAACAACGCTTCCTCAGCTCTCGTCTCCTAATGCCCCTACTCTACTTGTGCTACATCTTCATCATCTGGCCCCATGGAAAAGAAGCCCTTGAAGAATTCCACCATGATTTCAACAATTTCCATCCCACCATCAACCTCAGCCTGGACCAGTCCACACAAGAGATCCACTTCCTGGACACTACGGTGCTAATAAACGATGGTCACATAAACACCACCCTATATCGGAAACCTACTGACCGCTATTCCTACCTACAAGCCTCTAGCTTTCATCCAGATCATACCACATGATCCATTGTCTACAGCCAAGCTCTACGATATAACCGCATTTGCTCCAACCCTTCAGACAAACACCTACAAGATCTCTATCATGCATTCCTACAACTACAATACGCACCTGCTGAAGTGAAGAAACAGATGGTCAGAGCCAGAAGAGTACCCAGAAGTCACCTACTACAAAACAGGCCCAACAAAGAAAATACCAGAAAGCCACTAGCCATCACCTTCAGCCCCCAACTAAAACCTCTCCAACGCATCATCAAGGATCTACAACCTATCCTGAAGGATGACCCATCACTCTCACAGATCTTGGGAGACAGGCCAGTCCTTGCTTACAGACAGCCCCCCAATCTGAAGCAAATACTCACCAGCAACCACACACCACACAACAGAACCACTAACCCAGGAACCTATCCTTGCAACAAAGCCCGTTGCCAACTCTGTCCACATATCTATTCAGGGGACACCATCATAGGGCCTAATCACATCAGCCACACTATCAGACGCTCGTTCACCTGCGCATCTACCAATGTGATATATGCCATCATGTGCCAGCAATGCCCCTCTGCCATGTACATTGGCCAAACTGGACAGTCTCTACGTAAAACAATGAATGGACACAAATCAGACATCAAGAATTATAATATTGAAAAACCAGTTGGAGAACACTTCAATCTCTCTGGTCACTCGATTACAGACTTAAGAGTGGCTATCCTTCAACAAAAAAGCTTCAAAAACAGACTCCAGCGAGAGACTGCTGAATTGGAATTAATTTGCAAACTGGATACAATTAACTTAGGCTTGAATAGAGACTGGGAGTGGATGAGTCATTACACAAAGTAAAACTATTTCCCCATGTTATTTCTCCCTCCCCACCCCACCCCCCACTGTTTCTCAGATAATCTTGTTAACTGCTGTAAATAGCCTACCTTGCTTGTCACCATGAAAGGTTTTCCTCCTTCCCCCCCCCCCGCTGCTGGTGATGGCTTATCTTAAGTGATCACTTTCCTTACAGTGTGTATGATAAACCCATTGTTTCATGTTCTCTGTGTGTGTATATCAATCTCCCCTCTGTTTTTTCCACCAAATTCATCGGATGAAGTGAGCTGTAGCTCACGAAAGCTTATGCTCAAATAAATTTGTTAGTCTCTAAGGTGCCACAAGTACTCCTTTTCTTTTTGCGAATATAGACTAACACGGCTGCTACTCTGAAACCTGACATCATTTTTAGTATGTTAAAAAAGTTACTAAACTCTACTGTTCCTCAACAACTACAGCTATTATTTCAATTATTATCAGTTTGACAAAGCACCTCATGATATTAGAATTTTATGAATTAATTAGAAAAGCACTTGCCACCACACAATTCTTTAATGTTTATTTATATTTTTCTATAGAGTATAGTGTTAAAATAATCAGGGCCAATATGTGTTTCAGTTTGCTTGCTCTTATGTTCTTTTGTTATTATTCTTTATAGAAACTACTCTTCAACTGTCCCCATGTATGAACAAGGTTAAAAACTAAATACCATTGTAGGGATCAATGGTCCCAGATTCTGTTAAGGGTAGTCTTTGGTGGGTGAAAAACTGGGGTAGAGGTGGGTGGGAAAGGTGGTTTAAAGTCATCTTTAAATATCCGGGTTCCTAAGGTCATCCCGTCAGTGGTGTGCTTTCTGGTACAAGCTAGAGAAGCCTTGCACTGGCTGCTTGTGGCCCCAAAGAGCTGATATGGCAATCCAGTAAATAGACAACCTGGCCATGCCTCCTGTGTCAGGAACCTGGAGAAGTGTGGAGATATTAGCTGTAGTCCATTGGGAGCTGAGTAAGAAGTAAGGCACAAAGCAGTCAGGATATACTGGAGACTGCAGCCCAGTGGATTCATGTAGTGTGTGTTCTAATATTGCGGGTGAAATCCTGGCCCCATTGTAGAGAACGGAAATTTTATCATTGACTTCAGTGGAGTCAATATTTTGATTTTTATTTATATGTATGTAGGTTGTCATAATTATGTTGATTACTGTTGTTTATCCCAGTAACAATTTTTTTAATACCCATTCAATTTATCTAACTCTGCTAACGCTACTAGCATGGTCTATTCCATAAAAAGGTGATGGAAGAATTGGGTTGTGTAATAGGAACTTCACTCATTTTTGCTAAGTTTAACAAATGGTGAATCACAGATTCATTTAACAAATAATCTTACAATAATATATGCAATGCAATTCCTTTGTTAATCATTTTACTTTATGAAGCACTTAGTATTAATTACACTTTTTATAATAATGCAATCTGAATTGTAAATTTGGATCTTAGTTTTTCAGAGCAAGAATTTAAAAGGTTCTGAATTGTGGAACTATGAACTTGCAATTCGTCTGTTGATTACTGGATTTCAGATGCTTTTGTGAAAAGTATTTTCTGAAGGGAAATCATTAGCTTCCTGAAAGATCCAATTTATCACTTATAAACAAATTATAATTTTTTTCCAGACCTACGTTGGAGATATACTGTTGCTCGTTAATCCATTTAAAGAACTTCCAATTTATTCCATTATGGTAAGTATTTTCTTCTAAAAATGTTATAATGTAGATCCCAAAACACTATTTCAGTAGATCCCAAAGCACTAAAAATAAAAAAAAAGAAAGAAAAAAAGAAATACCTCTGTTCTTTTCATATTAGGAACATCTCATTTGAATTTTGCATTAGTAGCAATACCTTTAATTTTGTCTAAGGCGCTCAGTGTCTTGTTCATATCTTTACGAATGTCTTCTTCAGGCCATAAACATTTTTATTTTGTTTTATTATGTTGCCTGTTACTTATCTTCTTCTCCTTGAATGCTACTAGTATGAAACAGAAATCTTGCTAGAGGTGACAACAAGCAGAACAATATTTCATTCATGGATTATTTGGGTACCAGCAAAAAAAAGAAAAAGGGTACCTAAAAGTGATAGTTCAATTGGGCCTGGGCAAAGCTCTCTTTCACTAATCTTATTTGATGAAATCCAATCCACTTATAGATAAGGTGTCTGTCATTTCAGTATCAAAACATTGCTACTTTTGCAATGTGGGCAAAACATACATTTACATTATGTTTTACATGTCATGTTTCAGTCTAGTCCTGTCATTTTAGATGCAGTGTCAGTGTGAAGCATTAAATATTGCCTATTATTATTATTATTATTATAATATTTTATTTCTGTTATATTGAGATGGGGGCCCTTGTGCTTAGCACTGTACAAACATGTAGTAGTTTTTCTTGAAAGACTTACAGAGAGTTTGTAGTATTCAGAATCACCATTAGCAGACTGTAGGTTGTGAGTGTTTAAAATGTCACATGTATGACCTAATAGTAAACTGGGGGAAACAAATGGTGTAAAGTACATGTGGCAGGGACAGCAGATTAAAATTGGGTCCTTAAATTAGAAATCACCCACCTGGTCTGAATATGGAATTCCTCAAGCCCTTTCCTCTTAGAGCAGGACTGGGCAACCTTAAGGTAGTACAAGGGCACAAAATCCACTAAAACCCTTTGGTGAGCCACACATTGTTTTTAGAGGCTACCCCATTGCATAGCTCAGAAATGTTTGCAACAATACAGCATGTTAACGAATACATAAACATGTATTAACAGTGTAAAATTGAAGTCTCTGCATGTGCTACATTTTCCAGTTTCCTTCTCAGTGGGGGTCCTGCCTTATACATGAGTTGCATTCCAAGAGGCACATGCATGTGCAAGGGGTTCTCTTCCCCTCACTTTGCATTGCTGCATATGGCCTTACTGAGCTGCCATCTCTCCTAGAGTGAGCCTGAAAGAGGAAGAGGTAGAGGAGGCAGAATGAGGAGATGGCAGGGGTTCTGGGAAGCAGGAAGCTGGGTCCAAGACCTCTCCCCTCCCACTGGAGACACCAGAACTCTGAATTTGTAGTAGCTTCTATGGCCAGAGGGGGAGGTGAGGCAGGCCTGGGCATTAGTTATGTATTGAGTTTGTACACTAGGCCTCTGCTTCTGCCTCTTCTCCCAAAACCTGTGAAGTGCACTGCTGAAATTGTGGGGTATGGCCAAGGGTAAAGGGTTAGCCTGTCTATTTTAGCACATAACTCTTTGATCTCCTATGAGCTTGCCCACTGGAATTATTTCCACTTCTTCCAGAGTAAACTGTCTGCATGGTCATTGTGTATTATGCAGGTATTTCTTGTTTGGTCAGAATACAATGGCAAAACAACATGGCTGGTGCTATTTTGTCCCTGTTTTTGAAGTAAAAGTCAACAGGACCTGATTTTTGCCCTTAAGTCAAAATTATCATGAAGGACTTAATCATTCAGGCAGTCCATACTTTGTGTAACTCTACAAACCAACCATATTGTTCAAGAACGTAAACTAATCTCTTCCAACTAGAGAAGAAATAATCCTGGATCTACTTCGGACCTCCAAAGAGGCACTTCCTGAAAATGTAAGAATAAAAGAGAAGCTGGACATCATTGACCACAAAGCACAGCAATTCAGTAGTTAGGAAATAGATTCTCAGAAAGCACCATCATCAGTATTTTGGATGCTAAGAAAGCAGATATGGAGGAAGTAAGAAATCAAGACCCAATACTGCTCTCTTTGCAGGCAATGGGAGCTGTTCAGTTCACTTCAGTAGGAGTAGGTTGGTGTCTGTTCCAAAGCCCATTGAAATTAATGGCTATCTTTCCCATAGGTTTTGTTGGGCTTTGGATCATGATCCTACGAGTAAGGCCAGACAGGAGGAAGCATTAAAATCTACCACTGTAGAAGAAGGCTGGGAAATCCTGGCAGACTAGAGGTGCAACAAGAAACAATTCCCCTGACAAAGAGTTAGGTATACAACAAGAAATAGCTGATGCAGATGGTGGAACAGTCTAAGATCCTTTACTGTATACTGAAGAAGAACAAGGCAATCAAAATAGATTCTATTCCGGGGAAAGAGGAGACCAGACAAAAAGTAGACTATGTTAATTGTAGACATATGGGAATATAAAGAAATTTTACAAACATATCAGTGAAAAACAAATTAATAGAGAAAAAGCTGACCCAATCATAAAGGAGGAGAGAGTGAAATTATTCAATTTTTCAAAAATGTTTGAACCCTTAAAAAACCTGTTATCAATAAGAAAAATAAGGAAAAGTATTTTGAACAAGGGGAAATGAGAAAGAACTTACCATGCTCATAAATACCCTAGTAATATGTGTAGTATAAAAAAACCATGAAAGACTAACCTTTATAAAAATATTTATTGATTCGGTAAATAACTACTTAGACTGTGAACTTCACAGGGCAGGAACTGTCTTTTTGTTCTGTGTTTGTACAGCACCTAGCACAGTGGAGCTTTGATCCCTGTCTTGGGGCCATTAGGCAACATCACAATAGAAATAAGAATAATTAAGAAGCAAATTCTATTTCTTTAAATTTTTCTTGTTTTTGAACTCAAAATATTCAAGAAATACGGGGCCATTTTTTATCTAAATATGCGGAGAAAATATTTTCTTATGAAGATTACTGTGGTGATTTTGAGTGGTAACTTCTGATTGCCATTGCATTTCAAGATGGTAGGTTGGTTGGCACTAATTACAGAAATGTTCTGCATTTCCTTAGCTTATATTACATTGAATCCCATAATTGTTAGATGTACTGCGTATTAAGGTAATGAAAATAGATTGTGTAAATCCATAAACAACTATATATGCTGACATGTTGCACAATGTGACTAATTAGTTACTGCCCTTACTTTTTCAATTATTGTCAGTCAAAAATAGAAAGAAACATTGGGGGTGACAGTATTTTTTTAAAGCCACTGATGAAGTACTGAAAAGATCACGTTCAACAACAGCAATATTTCACATGTACTTTTTTAAAAATCACTTTTCATTATCTTTTAAAGCCTTTAGCTTTAAAAATACTCTAATGACCTCCAACACTTATTTCTAGTAACCTTCTAATTACTGAAAATAAATCATTTTATGAGAAACTTTTCTTTCACAGATGATATAAAGTACATGCTAGTGAACACAGATTTCTGTTATTGCACTTGGTGCCAATGTCAATTTATAATAATAAAGCAATAATAGCTCCTAGGAACCTACAGGTGTCATCTGGGCGGTGTGTAAGTAGTCCCTTGTAAAGGCAACAAGTACTATAATAGCCCAATCTTGCTACCTATATGTAGTATTTCTTTAAGACAATGCTAGGATATAAATAATAAAAAGTCTGATTTATTAGTTGGGAATCTGATCTTGCAAATATTTAACACATGAGTTCAGTAGGACTAGTCATATATATCAAGGTTTTTTTGAGGATCGAGTCTGTGGTTTGTAACTTATTGAAATATTCTGCTATTCATGACAAAAAGAAAAAAGGAAATATTCACTTTCCTGGATAAGTGAGTAGCTCTGTGTTATCTCATATAATACAGAGATACAGTTAGTGAATAACAATGGTACTTAAGTCAGGCTCAGCATTTTTCAAATGAGCTAAACTATAGATATTTACAAGCCAATTTTGCTGAAGGCTATGATTCTAATTAGTTAACAGTCCTTAAATGTCAGGTTTGTCTCAGAGGAATGTAGGCTAACAGTAGGATAACTGCTTTTTGCCATTTTTAGCCAATGAGAGTAGAGCATGCTGCTAATTATGTGTATTGCAGAAGTGTTTCTAAATTGCAAATAAAGTATTACTGGGAGACTGCTGTGTCATATAATAAATTAATTAACTTGTAACCTAATTTCATTGATCTCTGTCTTATTATTTCAGAGGGCAGCCATGCTATTTTTGTTTAATATTTTAAAACCAGGACATTGAAGGATTATCATGTGAACTATAAATAATGTAATTTAATATATTATCTGGTTTTTAACAATTGGTCAAATGTGCATGATTGGCCACCATTATTATAATTAAGTATTAAAATAGAATATCTTAAATAGAATTCTTGTGGTGATATTGATATATTTATTGCTTTAATGAAATGCTTTACAAATAGTTTTAAGGAACCCAAATAGTTTGTTTATATTGTCCAGGGGTCCTAAAGAAGCCCCTTAATGAAGAGATGAAACAATATTGGTTTAGAATTTGCCACCTGTGTTAATGTTCAGTTATTTTTCAGGTCACCCAACTTTACCTAAGTGACTCTGGCAAACTGTGTTCCTCACTTCCCCCACATATATTCTCCTGTGCTGAAAGGGCTTACCACATGCTTTTCCAGGAGCGACGTCCTCAATGCTTTATTCTCAGGTGAAAATCCATCTTTCTATTAAGTGATTTATAACTCATGCCTTTGAAATGTTTCCCCAGGGAAAGGACAAGCTTTCCTTTTTATTTTTCCCCTCCAATTGATTTACTCATCTGTCTCATATATTGCAACATAACAGTGTGAAAGAAAATATTTAATTCAATAAAAAGAAAAGGAGTACCGGTGGCACCTTAGAGACTAACAAATTTATTAGAGCATAAGCTTTCGTGTTCGTGGGGGTGGAGGGGCAAAAGGAGAGGCCCCGAGATAGGACAGATTCTTCTGCTGGGCTAAGAGTATAGTTGGATAGATTAACAATATTGCTGGGTGGGTTACGGGAACCATTGATTTGTTAGTCTCTAAGGTGCCACCGGTACTCCTTTTCTTTTTGCGAATACAGACTAACACGGCTGCTACTCTGAAACATTTAATTCAATGTAAATGTTATTCATTTTATTGGGGAAATATCAGCTTCATTCAACTGCATCTTTAATAACAAAGATTTGTCCACAATCCAAAATTGTTTTTGTTTTAGTTATATCAAACTGATTATGAACTAGGATCCAAACTAGAAAGGAGGGATTGTCCAATGGCTCAGATGTAACCTAGGACTTGGGAGACATGGATTAAAGTCCCTGCTCTGCTATGGACTTGCTGGGTGACTCTGAGCAAGTCTTTCTGTGCCTCAGTTCCTCATCCTGTAAAATAGGGATACAAGTATTTGTAGTTATAAATACTTTCTGGATTGTGGAGCTGCTTGCACTAGGGGCCATATAAATACCTTAATTAGACAGAACTGGCTTATCAAACAGCCTCATGGTTATGAAAATTGAGGTAAGTGAATAGACATAATCACATGTATACATTTCATTAAATTGTACTTTAATAGATCAATGTTTTTCTAATCAGTAGAAGCACTGTATATTCCCTGAGCTTCACTGAATCTAATAAGTAAACATTTGTGTAATATGTGTTCATTTAAAAAATACTGTGCACTTTTAAAAACAAAGCTGTACTTTTATGGAAAAACTAGCTGCTGATTGGCTGAAACAAACCATAAATCTGTTTTACAACATATTCAGAATGGAGATGTTACTGAACTGTGCAGGGAACAGTGACCTTTATGCAGCAGCAGAAGCAGCAGAAAATTATTATCCCGTGTTCACATTCTCTTTATTTATATTTTTATTGAGGTGAAATAATTTGTTTTGATACAAATAAGAAATTTCCTGGCATTCAGTATGTTTGAGGAAGAGCTCCATAGAATATGAACTCTCATTTCATATCCATTTGGGACATAACTGGTAGATTAATAGCATTGAGGGGTTGGCAACAATAGTGTATGAGGTGGAGCCATAGAAAAAATCTCCTTACATTTTGAAAAATGTCAGATACCAAATTAAGATACTAATGTATAATGTTGGCAAATGCTATAAATGGAGAGATATTCAGTTCAATAAAGAACTGGTTTAGTGACAGAGCAGATGATGGTGATAATTTTAGATAAGGAGGGAGGCGATAAGTGGTACAGCAGAGCTCAGGATGTTGAGCCCCAAGCCAGTTCATTCTAGGTTACAGTATATCAGTGACCTGATGGAGGGATGATGTTAGAGTGTTCTGCTGAGATCATTAGAACTTGATGTCTGTATGTTATATCCAATGCAATCCACAGATATACACATTTCAGGCACCTTTTAGTTGGACTCTAATTGGATCCAAAGTTTAGTATAGAACTGGAAGCTGAAGAGAGAAAGATTTGGTGGGTCAGATAAAAATAATTTCTAAAGCTATGACCTACTGGATAGCCTAACACTAAGAGTTAGGATCACTGGACAATACTCTTTCTCTTTTTCTTTAACAATAACTGAGGGTATGTCTACGCTGCAATTAGGCACCCGTGGTTTGCTAATGCCATCTGACTCAGGCTCGTGGGGCTCAGGCTCGTGGGGCTCGTGGGGCTCAGGCTAAGAGTCTGTTTAATTGCAGTGTAGATGGTCAGGCTTGCCTGGACACTGGTCTCTAGGGCCCTATAAGGTGGCAGAGTCCCAGAGCTCAGGCTCCAGCTTCAGCCCAAATGTCTACACCACAATTAAACAGCCCCTTACTTGAGCCCTGCAAGCCCAAGTCATAGGCCAGCTGCAAGTGTCTAATTGCTGTGTAGACATACCTTGAAAGACTGGGGGAATTGAGAATTTTCTGAAGTACTTGAAGAGATATTCAAAAGTTCTTTCCTGTCTGAAATCAGTTTAGATTCTACTATGTGCAACTGTAATATAACCCCCATCATGAATCATTAGCAGGGTTTGAATGCCGAGATTCATATACTTAATTAATGAATGCTCATCTTATTAATTAATTAATTAAATTATTTAAAAATTAAATGCTTTTATTACTTTAATTAGTTAGTTAATTAATGCCCATTTTTATATAAACCAAAACCAAAGCTAAACACAATTATTGTAAGGCCATTCCTCTTGGTCAGAAGTGGTCATGAGAAATCCCTTTATTAGTCTTATTAACATTATTAATAATCATAAAATATCAGTGATGTGATTCCAAAATGACACAGACACAGTGGCTTCTGAGTTAACAGGAATCCTTTATTTGTTCTCCTTGTGATATTTTCTTCTATTTCTGGTTCAGGTGGGTAGTCTGAACTATCCTACGTACCAGTGTAGCAGTAGAGAGTAAAGTATCTGCCCTCCACACAGGCAAGCAGCTAGCCCAGAATCTGAAGCATGCTGATCTTGTTACTCCTTGTGTGGTTTGTCTTTAGTAATTGCTTAATACAGTAAAATCTTGTTAATATGTACTAATGAGCAGGAGAGCTATTGCAGGAGGCCCTGATCATGTAAAGTGATTCACATGGATAGACTGTATCACCATGTGGAGTCCTCTTGAAGTTAAATGGTAATCCATGCTGGCATAAGGGTCTGCACATGCAAAGGGAATTAATGAGTTAGTGAAATGTATTAAGAAAAATAAGCAAAGATATTCATTTGTTTGACAAGTCTAGTCTAGTTTTACAACAAGGAGTTCAGTGCTGTTTTTGTGGTTACAGATTAACATGGCTACCCCCTGATCCTAGTCTAGTTTTAATTATTGATGTCAATGCTCTATCGTCTCAGCACAAAACATTTATAAAAATAATGGTGTTTTAGTAATAGTTCTTACTACAATAATCTTTACTAACAAGTGAAGAGAGGTTGTCAATTTTGAGTGCAAAGTGTGAGATGTGTAGATAAGCAAATTAGTCAGATCCCACAGTATTAATACTTAGCACTTTCATTGCATTTTCAATTGTCAACATGTTGTACTCACATTAACTGCTTACTGTTACACAAGAATAAAGTGACGCTACTATTGTGACCAGATTACCCTTTTTTTAATTCCTCCTGAAGAGTCTGGAAAGAAAGAAAGAAAGAAAGAAAGAAAGAAAGAAAGAAAGAAAGAAAGAAAGAAAGAACACACACACTACAGAAATGCTTTATTTTGTCTGCAGTACATCAAACAACCTAGTACATTTTTGGAAGACACTACGGCAACCTGGAAATAGTGTCACATACTGTACACTCTTTCATCCTCATCACCCTCATCAAGCATGTCATCTTGTTTTATTAGTGAAGTTAGTGTCTATCTTCTATAGCAGTGGTTTAGTTCAATTTTTTTTGAACTAAGCTGCCTGAAGCCTATGTGCAAGAAGGCATTTCCCATGGGTTTAGTGGCCTTTATTAATCATTTATTAATTACTCTTTCATTGGACACACATACTGTATCTAATGAATTCTGCATACAGTGTAACTATTATTGGTACAGTTTTTCTTGGCTTATATAGACATTTTTTTCCTTCCAAGTTTGTCCAAGAAATAGTAACCACCAAGTGTCACATTCAGGTAATGTGTTTTCATATTAGGAGTCAGTTACAATGTCTTTCGTCTTACTGTATTTTCACCCCTAAGCACGTGCTTAACTTTCTCAGTATTATAGTCCCAGTGACTTCAGTGGGACTATTCACATGCATAAAGTTATGCTTAAATACTTTCTGGCTCGGGGCTAGAGTAAGGTTGAGCCGGAATAGCACAGTTCTTGTTGTCTACTAGTGCCCTTCTGTGCGTTATTCTAGCTCACTTTGGGAGGGATGCGGGCAGATCATGGTGGTCTCTTATCTTTTCACCACTCCCTGTGTATGTGAGCTAATACAACCTGTGAAGCACAGACAAAAGGAGATGGTGCACTCTCTCCAAGGCTGGTGGAGTCTACCACTTCAACAAGTGCTTTCTGAGGGCTTGCTGCAGTGCACTTATCCAGACATCATTCAGGGAGGGCTGTGGCTGCAAAAACCTTATGCAGCTAGACAGCTCAATTAGTGCAGATTACTATCAATATATTTCCTTGTATATCAACTTCCCCACCCCCATGTCGCTTTATTATCTCTCCCTGTTGTCTCTAAACTTACACTTAGATTACAAGCTCTTAAATGCAGGGACTGTCTCTTCATTATATGTCTGTACAACTTTGATGGGGCTGAAGCCTCTAACTACTACCACAATACAAATACATAATAATAAATAAAATGGAGAGGAAAGGTCTCCTCCACCCAGCCTGAGGATAAACAGAGGGCTTCAGTGACTCCCATGGCTCCTGCCCTCTGACCTCCCCAGAGGGTAGAAATTTGTGGATCCATATAGTAAGAGATTTACTGTTTTCCACCCCTACCCACAAAAAACAACCAAACAAAAATCCAACACTACCCTATATTCAATCTTACTCTTTCGGTAAGAACTGTGGGCCTTGTTTGCATTTATGCCAAGGCTAATTTATATTGCTTCACAAAAAGAAAAGGAGTACTTGTGGCACCTTAGAGACTAACAAATTTATTAGAGCATAAGCTTTCGTGAGCTACAGCTCACTGCATCCGATGAAGCGAATACAGACTAACACGGCTGCTACTCTGAAAATTGCCTTCACAGTGGGTGTAATTGTAATTTGCATCCACTTTAATGGATCTTTACACTTCACAGAGTGTAGTAAAGGGGCTCTATTGCAAATGAGAATTAGGTCCTATATTTTCATTTTGGGATTCAGTAAAAACTTTTCCCCTGGCCTTTAATGTTCTCTATTGTCTTGCTTCAGTTTACTTCATGCACCTGATCTTCCCCTGTGCCTGGTCCTTCTGCTGATCTACCATCTATTTCCTCTCTTTTCCATCACATAATCTCCCCCAAATTAGCAAAAGAGCCAGTTCTTCTGCAGCTCATCTGCAATCTGTCTGCTTAATTAGCTTTCTGTAACTCCTCATATTTTCTCTTTTCTCATGCAAATATGCTTCTTCAGTCTCTTCCCTGGGGCTTTTGGTGTTATGAGAAAAAAATTTCCATTTTTTCACTCTAGAAATGACCAAACGTTTCCTTAGGTTAACTCGATTGAACTGCATGATGTTACACTAGTGATGCATTTAGCCAAATGTTGTAGGGTTGTGTGTAGATTTTTTTTTGCCATTTATTCAGTGTAATTTGTTTTGTTTTTTTTCTATTCTCTCAGCTGACTTGTAATGTTTAATAGAGGAAAAACAGTGCAGGGTGCAGTTTATGTTAAAATATAGTTAGATTGTACTATGTGCTTATTACAGCCAAGGGGTGGACTTCCCTGTATCAAACCAGTTTCTAATACATTGTTTTATTCTTGCTTGCTTAAGTTCTCCTTCTCCTCCCTTCAAGGCATGCATGGCTTTATAAATGCATTAAGAACTGACAAGATAAGTATTAGAATTATCCAGAAAGCCTAACTACACAATAGTTTATAGATGTCTTGGTGAGAGTCAAGCATTTTTAGCAAATTTAGCCACCCTTCTATGGGACATTAATGTCTAATTTGGTGATTAAAACAAAACATTTAAAACAGATACATCAGAGGAATTATTTTAGTCTGTTACCCATTTTAGCAACCAGTTATGTTAATATCCAATGGCTTAATAGCTAAATAAGCCACATTTATAAACCCAGTGTAAATCTGAAAAGGAGTGAGATTCTCTTCCCTTAAAAATGATAGACTGGGGAACCTAATTTTGTTTTGTTTTCTCAGTATTTCATCACCCCTTATTTTCTACTAGAATTAATCATCAGAAAGCATTAATGCATTATTGGGCATCTTATTTTGTAAAGTACATAATTCTGGTTAAAAAATTTTAGTGATGCATTATTTCCAGTTGCAAAAAAGAATTACATCTATCTCCAATGTCAATATTATATAACAATAAACATGTTTATATAAACACAATAATTGTATAGCTATTCTTAATATTCTTAATTATTTGTATTGCAGTAGCACCTAAGAAGCCCAGTCATGGACCAGAATCCAATTTGTGCTAGGTGCTG
Source organism: Dermochelys coriacea (assembly GCF_009764565.3). NCBI lineage: Eukaryota > Metazoa > Chordata > Testudines > Dermochelyidae > Dermochelys > Dermochelys coriacea. The sequence continues at coordinate 107,181,005 of NC_050068.2, forward strand.
TACAAACTCAGAACAAAAGGAGAACTCCTCCCCCAGAGAGTTTACAATCTGCCAGCTGATTTTCTTCAACCTGTATATAGCTTAGTAACAGAATAGATTTTAGCATTAATAATTGGCACACCAGGAAGTGTTTAGAATTTGGGTTCAGAGGAGCATCCAAAAATTTAGTGCATATTTGTAGATTATCGGAATCTCTTGGGGTTCCAAACTTGGTTGGCAGTTCAAGTGAACAAGACTTCTATGACTTCTCATTCAAGTCATGAATGGAAATAGTGCAAGAATAACCTATTTTTTCAGTATTCTGCACTTCTGGTTCTAGTACTTTCTGGTAACTGAAAATAAACAACATTTATCCCAAAACTTCACTCACTAAAAAATCTCTGAGATGACAACTATAGTGTATACCTAATCTACTTTTAATGCTAGTGATGGAAAAACTTTACTGTGCAAAGCCATAGCATTGCATTCCTTTGAGATGTTACTGTTGGCCTGTTGAAATTCCGAAAAGATACTGGTCCTTAGACATTTAGGCACTCTGAGAGGCTCAGGGACACATTGTGCATTTCACCCTGACATGAGGACAAGCAATTGGATAATGAATTATATGGCTACTGCACATTGACTCCCTTTGTTTTCATTCATTTTAAACACTTGCCAATGAAAATGGCATTAATCTATGTGAAATCTTTTGGGAGCACTCATGAAACCTTCATGAAGAGGAGAAACTTGGAAGAGGAACTTCACTGAAAAATAAAAGAGTAGCTTTTTTCTTCACAAGGAGTGAGAAAAGCATCCAGCACCAATGTAGGAGATATTGATAAAATGCTTAGGGATGGTGGTTTACACACATGACATGTTTCACAGGCAGTCTCAAACTCAAAGTAAATAGGTTTCTGTTGAATGAGTGACAGGTTCCAAAAAGTGGTTTCAGTTTTCAGAGAAAAAAAATTGGGGCTCATTTTAGACATTATTTCAAAGCTTTGAATGTTCTGTTTAATATCCAGACAAAAAACCAAAGTTTCCCCAACAGAAACAAATTCAGTTTGTGGTTATGAGCAGCTATTCTACCTTGCATATAATGTAGCATGTAACTGAACAGAAATAAGCTGTACATATGTACTGCTTAGATATGTCGCTTTTCAATCCGTTCTCCTTATTAAAATTTGATATAGCAGTTGCACTACAAAATTTTCTTAATGTATTTCTCCTTTATGAAATGTGAAATATTTCTATTCAAAATGGCATCTTGGTGCCTCAGAGGAGTTGTTTCAGTGCCTTATGCCCCTATTCTTCTCTGTGGGCTGAGCTCATGGTGAAGGAAGAAGGTATATCATAGGTGTCCTTGGCCATTGTGTGTTCTGCCAGAGAGCCCAGCCCATAGAAGAGAATGGGGTATAAGCACCTAAACCACAACTCCCATGAGGCACCTTTCAAGTTTCGGTCATTCTCTTTTTTTTTTTTTTTTTTACAAAATGCAATATTTTCTAAGGAAATCAGAAAAAAATGTTGTGTCAAAAATCCAATTCTCAGTCAAAAACCAGTTTGAATGGAAAATGGTTGACCAACCATAGCCTACATCAGTGTTCACTTCTACATATTTATTTCTTTAAAAAGTCATGACATGTGGTAATAGCAGATTGGTCTATCAGTGTTAATTGCTTAAACCTGTTAACAGTTCCTTGTTTTCCCCCCTATATGACGGTGCTCAAGGTCCCAATATATTTCCCAAATGATGAAATCCCCCACCCCCACTTACATTTGTGAACTGTGGGACAATTCAGATCAACAAAAACATTAAATATCAACACTACAAAAAGAAGGATTCTGGGTGGACTCCTCCTGAAGGTCGAAACAGCAGACTGGACTTCTACATAGAGTGCTTCCGCCGACGTGCACGAGCTGAAATTGTGGAAAAGCAGCATCACTTGCCCCATAACCTCAGCTGTGCAGAACACAATGCCATCCACAACCTCAGAAACAACTCTGACATCATAATCAAAAAGGCTGACAAAGAAGGTGCTGTCATCATCATGAATAGGTCGGATTATGAACAAGAGGCTACTAGGCAGCTCTCCAACACCACTTTCTACAAGCCATTACCCTCTGATCTCACTGAAGGTTACCAAAAGAAACTACAGCATTTGCTCAAGAAACTCCCTGAAAAAGCACAAGAACAAATCCGCACAGACACACCCCTGGAACCCCAACCTGGGGTATTCTATCTGCTACCAAAGATCCATAAAACTAGAAATCCTGGACTCCCCATCATCTCAGGCATTGGCACCCTGACAGCAGGATTATCTGGCTATGTAGACTCCCTCCTCAGGCCATACGTTACCAGCACTCCCAGCTATCTTCGAGACACCACTGACTTCCTGAGGAAACTACAATCCATTGGTGATCTTCCTAAAAACACCATCCTAGCCACTATGGATGTAGAAGCCCTCTACACCAACATTCCACACAAAGATGGACTCAAGGCGTCAGGAACAGTATCCCCGATAACGTCACGGCTAACCTGGTGGCTGAACTTTGTGACTTTGTCCTCACCCATAACTATTTCACATTTGGGGACAATGTATACCTTCAAATCAGCGGCACTGCGATGGGTATCCGCATGGCCCCACAGTATGCCAACATTTTTATGGCTGACTTAGAACAACGCTTCCTCAGCTCTCGTCTCCTAATGCCCCTACTCTACTTGTGCTACATTGATGACATCTTCATCATCTGGATCCATGGAAAAGAAGCCCTTGAGGAATTCCACCATGATTTCAACAATTTCCATCCCACCATCAACCTCAGCCTGGACCAGTCCACACAAGAGATCAACTTCCTGGACACTATGGTGCTAATAAACGATGGTCACATAAACGCCACCCTATATCGGAAACCCTACTGACCGCTATTCCTACCTACATGCCTCTAGCTTTCATCCAGATCATACCACACGATCCATTGTCTACAGCCAAGCTCTACGATATAACCACATTTGCTCCAACCCCTCAGACAGAGACAAACACCTACAAGATCTCTATCATGCATTCTTACAACTACAGTGCCCACCTGCTGAAGGGAAGAAACAGATTGACAGAGCCAGAAGAGTACCCAGAAGTCACCTACTACAGGACAGGCCCAAGAAAGAAAATAACAGAACGCCACTAGCGATCACCTTCAGCCCCCAACTAAAACCTCTCCAACGCATCATCAAGGATCTACAACTCATCCTGAAGGATGACCCATCACTCTCAGAGATCTTGGGAGACAGGCCAGTCCTTGCTTACCGACAGCCCCCCAACCTGAAGCAAATACTTACAAGCAACCACACCCCACACAACAGAATCACTAACCCAGGAACCTATTCTTGCAACAAAGCCCATTGCCAAGTCTGTCCACATATCTATTCAGGGGGACACCATCATAGGCCCTAATCACATCAGCCACACTATCAGAGCCTCATTCACCTGCGCATCTACCAATGTGATATATGCCATCATATGCCAGCAATTCCTCTCTGCCATGTACATTGGTCAAACTGGACAGTCTCTACGTAAAAGAATAAATGGACACAAATCAGACGTCAAGAATTATAACATTCAAAAACAAGTCGGAGAACACTTCAATCTCTCCGGTCACTTGAATACAGACCTGAGAGTGGCTATCCTTCAACAAAGAAACTTCAAAACCAGACTCCAGCTAGAGACTGCTGAATTGGAATTAAATGCTTAGGCTTGAATAGAGACTGGGAATGGATGAGTCATTACACAAAGTAAAACTATTTCCCCATGTTATTTCTGCCCCCCACCCCACCCCCCACTGTTCCTCAGAAATTCTTGTTAACTGCTGGAAATTGCCCACCTTGCTTGTCACCATGAAAGGTTTTCATCCTTCCCCCTCCTTCCTGCTGGTGATGGCTCATCTTAAGTGATCACTCTCCTTCCAGTGTGTATGATAAAACCCATTGTTTCATGTTCTCTGTGTGTGTATATATATCTCCCCACTGTATTTTCTACTGAATGTATCCAATGAAGTGAGCTGTAGCTCACGAAAGCTTATGCTCAAATAAATTTGTTAGTCTCTAAGGTGCCACAAGTACTCCTTTTCTTTTTGCGAATACAGACTAACACGGCTGCTACTCTGAAACCTGTCATTAAATTCAGGGCAAACTTTAGCATTACCCATTGGTTCCCCTGATAAAACCATCTTCTCCTTCTTTCTTAGCATGTTGGTTCATACTAGTTGGGGCAAAAAGGAATTCTAACAAACTGTCTAAGGGATTAACTACCTTATTAATATTAGGTAGTTCCATATTGGTAAGGGACCAGATGCAGTCCATACACGCTTCATATATGGAACTGTTTGATAGCTCTGCCATTTCTGCCTACTACTACAGTAATGAACAGCATGGAAATGCATGTAATAAAAATATATTTCTATTTAAAAACAAAATTAAACTTCTAAGATAGACAGATCAGCAATATTCATTCTAAATTTGCATCAGTTTATGAGGCCCTTCTCTGACAAATACAGGGACCTTTTTCACGTAGACTCACATGGGTCTGAAAATGTAATAATGTAAGACAACTTTATGTCCCATCACTGCCATGGATGACTAGAAAGAAAGCACTGTTGTCAAACATCTCTTTATGTGAGTAGCTTCAATACTTAATTTAATACCATTTTCAAAGATTTTTATTAGGGCTGTCAAGCAATTAAATTTTTTTTGTGATTAATCATACTGTTAAACAATAATAGAATACCATTTATTTAAAAATTTGTGGATGTTTTCTACATTTTCAAATATAATTATTTCAATTACAACACACAATACAAAATGTACAGGCTCACATTATATTTATTTTTGATTACAAATATTTGCACTATAAAAACAAAAGAAACAGTATTTTTAATTCACCTACTACAAGTACTATCGTGTATCTCTTTATTGTGAAAGGTTTCAGAGTAGCAGCCGTGTTAGTCTGTATTCACAAAAAGAAAAGGAGTACTTGTGGTACCTTAGAGACTAACAAATTTATTTGAGCATAAGCTTTAATGAGCTACAGCTCACTTGTGAAAGTTGAACTTACAAATATAGAATTATATACAATCAAAACCTGCATTCAAAAATAAAACGATGTAAAACTTTAGAGCCTAAAAATCTTTGTTCAGCCAATCGCTCAGACAAAAAAGGTTGTTTACATTTGCAGAAGATAATGCTGCCTGCTTCTTGTTTACAATGTCACTTAAAAGTGAGAACAGGCATTAGCATCACAGTGTTGTAGCCAGCATCACAAAATAATTGCATGCCAGATGCACTAAAGATTCACATGTCCTTCGATGCTTCAACTACTAGTCCAGAGGACATGTGTCCAGGCTGATGATGGGTTCTGCTCGATAACAATAAAAGCAATAAAGCAATGCGGACCGACGCATGTTCATTTTCATCATCTGAGTCAAATGCCACCAGCAGAAGGTTGATTTTCCTTTTTTGGTGGTTTGGGTTCTGTAGTTTCCATATCAGAGTGTTGCTCTTTTAAGACTTCTGAAAGCATGGTCCATGCCTCATCCCTCTCAGATTTTGGAAGATATTTCAGACTCTTAAATTTTGGGTAGAGTGCTGTAGCTATGTTTAGAAATTTCACGTGGGTATCTTCTTTGCTTTTTTTCAAATTTTCAGTGAAAGTGTTCTTAAAATGAACAACATGTGCTAGGTCATCATTCGAAACTGCTATAACATGAAATATATGGCAGAACGCGGGTAAAACAGAGCAGAAGACATACAATTCTCCCCCAAGGAGTTCAGGGACAAATTTAATAAACTCATTATTTTTTTTAGACCGTCATCAGCGTAGAAGCATGTCCTGTGGATAATGGCCAAAGCATAAAGAGGCATACGAATCTTTAGCGCAGCTGGCCAGTAAATATCTTGGAATGCCAGTTACAACAGTGCTATGCAAATGCCTGTTCTCACTTTCAAGTGACAGTGTCATTAAGAAGTGGGCAGCATTATCTCCCATAAATGTAAAAAACTTGTTTCTCTTAGCGATTGGTTGAACAAGAAATAGGACTAAGTGGACTTGTAGGCTCTAAAGTTTTACATTGTTTTGTTTGAGTGCAGTTATGTAACAAAAAACCCTACATTTGTAAGTTGCACTTTCATGACAAAGAGATTGCACTACAATACTTTTATGAGGTGAATTGAAAAATACTATTGCTTTTGTTTATCATTTTTACAGCGTAAATATTTGTAATAAAAATAAAATAAAGTGAGCACTGTGCACTTTGTAATCTGTGTGGTAATTGAAATCAGTATTTGAAAGTGAAGAAAAACATCCAAAACATTTAATATATTTCAATTGGTATTCTATTGTTTAACAGTTCAATTCATCTTTTTAATTGTGATTAATTTTTTTTGAGTTAATCACGTGAGTTAACTTCGATTAATCCACAGCCCTAATTTTTATGTGTGCATCATCAGTACTCAGTATAATCCACTGACACCCATTATTAGTCAGCTTGGTTATGTTTGTTATGTTTTCCAAAGTAGCACAAAAATATTTTTCATTATCTTCTTCTTTTTGTAAAGCAGTGTCTTCTATTTTGTTGGTTTTAATTAAAACTCATATTTGGTTTATGAAACTCAAATGTTTTGAAAAATATTTCTGAAGTTTGCAAAACCTTGAACCACATAGAGATTCCTCATTCCTACGAGGCAGCATTATTGTTTGCAACAATGAGGCCAAGGATTGAAAAGGTTAGGAGTGAAAAACGTTGGTTGGGAATTGTGCAGAGGTTTGCATTGTCATTGCTATGTTGCAGCAGTTCTGTGAGTACTTTATTCTCGAAGGATGTCTACCTAGTAGCTTTCATAAGCACTGCATTCAGATAGTTATTTATTTATTTATTTATTTATTTGAAAGAGCTGTATCCTCCTCCCCCCCTTTTTCAAATTAATAGGAGTTTGTCTCATGTGACGACAACACAATTGGGCAGCAGACATTTTTCTGTGTACAGGAGGTTTCCAGTTTTGTATCCAGAAAATTCTTGTTGATGAGAAATTTAAACCCACACATTTAAAATCTAGAACCACAGGAGAACATCAAAAGTAGAAGTAATGCAACTTCTCTTCCAGAGCAGAAAAGTTCCATGTTTAATGTAGCAAATATGCCTCTTACATGCAGGGAACAGTGGTACCCATTATATGACATTTCCACAGATTTCCTCAAAAAGCTTATTTATATTTCTAGGTACAATGGAGTCAACACATAGGTCAGAAATGTGATCTATACACTGGTGTAAATATGAATTAACATCATTTAAATAAATGCAGTATTTTTGGATTTACAATGATATGAATGAAATTACAATCTGTCTCATAACTAGGAAGCAAAGTATTTCACTCAATATTTGCAGAAATTACCCTTAATGTTTTTAACATGTTTTCTAGTTTTCTGAACATTTTTTCTGAACTGAAGTTGCTGAAACTTCTTATTTTCAGACTCAGAATTGTTCCATATCACTTAATTATACTTTGTCTATCGTTTTTTCAAAACAAAATTTACCTTCCATCATTAGTTGTGTCAGAGAAGCACCCAGAGACCACAACCATAATCAAGGCCCCATTGTGCTAGACACCGTACATACTCACAGTAGGAGACAGTTCCTTCCCTCAAATAGCGTGAGAACTAAATAGACAAGACAGACAAAACCATAAAGAGGCACAGACTGTTGAAGTGCTTTGTCCAAGGTCACACAATACATGACTTATCCTGGACTGGAACCTGAGTCTTTGGCCATGCCTACACTAGAAACTTTGGTTGATGTCAGCATTAAGCCACTGCAGTTAGTATTCATACTTGTCTCCTTGCATCTGTGCTGTGCATACTCACCAAGAGTGCTTGTATTGACACAGAGTGCAGTGTATCATGGGTAGGTATCCCAGTGTGCAATCCACCACCGTCCAGCATACTGTATTTGGGAAAGTTTTGGCAATACATACTGGAGCCTAACTGAGTTGCGCAGGGATGACTGGGAGCAAGGGGTCAACCTCCAGTGTGCAACTGTCTCCATCCCATTATGTCACCTATATCCCATAATTTTCGCTCCTTTTTTTAAAATCCCATAAACCCACAAGGCTCTCCTCGCTATCTGCCATCTCTGACTGAAGCATGGAGCCTGCATTGCTCTGCACTATTGTCATAAGCATTGCAAGCCCAGGATGCACAATCCTCTAGTATTTGCAGAGCTGCAAGAATAACCAAATCATCAGGGAACATGATGGTTTCTCAGAGGACAGATTGCAAAATCTGAACAAATTCAAGGTTGTTGATAGCATTCATGGCGCAGCTGCACATGGTGGAGCACTGTATCTGGGCCTGAGAAAAGAGCACTGACTGGTGAGATTGCATTGCAATACAGGCTCAGGATGACAAACAGTGGCTGTAGAACTTTGGGATGCACAAGGTCACATTCCTGCATCTGTGTGCCGAGCTCTCCCCAGCCCTCCAGCATAGGAACACCAGAATGAGAGCTGTACTGCCAGTGGAGAAGCAAGTGGCAATCACACTGTGCAAATTTGCCGGATTGCTATCGGTCAGTGGGAAATCAGTTTGGAGTTGGAAAATCCACTGCGGTGGATGGGGCAGCATTACCATGCAAGTGCGCAGGGCTATTAATCGCCTCCTGCTATGCAGGACTGTGACTCTTAGCCATGTGCAGGACATAGTGGATCGATCTGCAGCAATGAGGTTCCTGAACTATGATGAAGCAATAGATGGCATGTATGTCTTTATTTTGGCACAACACCACCTTGCCACAGAGTACAGGAACAGAAAGGGCTACTTCTCTCTGGTTATGCAAGCATTGGTGGATCACCAGGGACAATTCACCAACATTAATGTGGGCTGGTCAGGGAAGGTGCATGACGCTCACATCTTTAAGAACACAGGACTGTTCAGAAAGCTACAGTCAGGGGCTCTTTTCCTGACGTGCGGATTACCATTGCCAATGTTTCATGGAAATGCCAGTAGTCATCCTGGAGGACTCAGCTTACCTCTTGCTCCCCTACCTTGTGCAACCATACACCAGCCACTATGACAGCCGCAATGAAACTACTGGCTCAGCCTGTGCAGCATGACAGTTGAATGTGCTTTTGAAAGGATGCTGGCTGTGTTTATTCCCAAGGTTGGATCTCAGTGAGAAAAATGCCCCAATGGGTATAGCTGCCTGCTATGTCCTGCATAATATCTGTGGGGCAAAGGGGGAAAATTTGCCACCAGGGTGGAGGTAGAACAGCTGTCTTCTGAGATTGAACAGCCAGACACAAAGACTATTAGAAAAGCTCAGTGCAGAGCTATATGGCTTATGGAGGTTTTGAAGAAGCACTTTAACAGTGAGCCACAGTAGTGCATTATGGTGTATTGAGCTCTACCTGGCCCTGCTATGTTGGGCTCTGTTAGAAATTGTATGTTTTTATGTACATGTATGCATATAACACTGTCAACACACCTATTCATTTTGCTTTGCTTGCTATGAATTTATGATTATGTGTGTGTTTGTCACTGATCCCGTGAGTTGTGTCACACTGCACAGTAACAAGCAAGTGGTTGCTTTCAGAACTCCTAGGCACTCTGCAGCATATCTTTTGTGTACTAATAAAGATGAAATTATGTTCCAAATAATAGAATTCTATTCAGTAACAAAATCAATGAAAAGAAAAATCTGTGCAATGTAAAAGAAAATACATTAAAACTTAATAAATTGATAGAACTTAATTTATCAAAGAACATTTGTGTCCATTTGAGTGACACATAGAGCTATCATAGTTCTTGCAGATCTGTGTATGTGAAGCTCTGGTTGTCCTTAATGTCCCATGGGGTCGAATGATAGGGATTGGGATGTGACCTCAGATGCCGGATGAAATGTTGAGGGAGGGTGTAACGAAGGAGGTGCTGCAAAGGAGTTCTCTATGACTACAAAAGGAGGCAAGGAGGGATTGTTGAATCTGTAGGTCCCCAGGAGTCTGCAGAATCTGTATTTGCTGCCAGAAAAGCCCCATTATGTCCTGGTGCATCTCCCTCTTCTTTTCCTGCTGGCACTCATGGGCCTTTCTCCTCTCTGCTCTTTCCTTTTCCAGTCTGTTTGCAATATTCACTCTCCAGGCCCTGTGTTCACACACTGATGCAACAGTGGATTGCAGGATTTCAATGAACATGTCATTCCAAGTCCTCTTCTTTCTCTTCGTTATCTGACATAGATGTTCCATGGATGTGGAGGGGGAGCCACTCAAGGCCACAACAGCAGCAGCTACAGATAAAAAAACAGAGGTACCATTGTCAGGAGAGTTACAACAGAAAGTGAAACTGAAAATCCTGAAATTACTTCTCTTGCTCCCATAAAGTTGTAAAAAGATGTGTTTATTGACACTTCTGCTTTGGAGTGCTTGTGCATGTTGTCACAGCACCAGCCATGGTGAGTGTGACCTGCCATGGATGGGGGAAATGAAGACAGATTTGCTTGGTAACATGAAACTATAAGTACTGGGCAATGACACTGAATGCTGGCACCATTTTCCATGGGTAATGGTGATGTGAGCTGATACCTTGCTCTTGAGGGTAACAAAGGCAGCAAAGACACAGTTGCTGCTGGCCTCCTGAAGCTACCCAGGTAGTCTGTGTACTACAATGGTGCCCACTGAAGTTATTGCTGACTGGTGTGGGAAAGTGCCCTGTCACTAAGGAAAAAATAAGGCTGCTATCCCTAGAAATCTTTGGGAGAGGATTTCAGTTTCATGGAAGTTTCATCAAGATCTCTCAGGAGGATTCAAGGAGCATCCCTGTGTACATAAACAAACTGCTCCGCATGGCCTAACAACAATTCTCTTGATTTGCCAGTATCCAGCATACTGCTTGCTCAGAAATGAACTATTCAGAGCTAGAATTCCCCCCTTCACCTTCAGATCTTCCTATTGGACATAAATTTGTAGAAATAAACCAGATGATAGGCTCATCAAAGCCTGATTTTGTTAACCTTCAGGGCATGGTGCAAAGTTTATCTGTTCACATTTTTGTCTGAGAGGTAGAGTATGATGTATTTTTGCTTTTATATCATTGTGGTGAAAGTCTTCATTATGCCAATGTTGTATTGCTTGCATGGAAGCATGCACATGGACTTGTAGTGGTTTTTTTGTAAAAGCTGAAAATATATATGGAAGATGTGTTAGTTACATTTTTACATTTCTTGGAATTCTCCAATTCTAGAAAAGACTTGGTGAAAAAGCCCACTGATCCTGGAAAGCCCTTCTTTAAGGAAACTACTGTTAGGAAATGAACTCTGGGATTAAAGAAACTGAATAATAATTTCTTAGAATAGTGTATTCAAATCTCAGGACATAGTCAACCAGCTAAATGTTGCTGAGTGCAAATATTTGGCTGCAAAATGTTAAGGATTGTACCCCCTAAACCAGGATTTGGGATTAATGGATTACAAATTACTTGGGGCCTGATTTTCAGAGGTGCTAACATCTAAAGCTTTGCTTGATTTGATTTATGATTGTTTAGAACTTTGATTTATGATTGTTCAGAAAAACTTTTTGCTCACTAGCATTCTCCGCTATAGAAAAGACTGCAGAGTCACTGCTATCCTATTTCTGATAACTTGATTGATGTTCTATGCAGTGAAGTGAGAGGATCTGTATTTTGTCTTGATATGAGAGAATAACAAGATGATAGAACCAGAGGACAAGTAATGCCTGAGGTTTGCTATTGTTTTTTCTGCTAGTGGCCATAGCATTGAGGAAGACAAAGACAAAGAGGATTTGCGAGGTAGTGCTGTCATAAAGGGAGAATGCTAGTGTTACCACTTAAGTGTGAAGGCAGAAATGTAAGGATGAAACAGAAAATAAAGGGGGGGGGGGGTACAGTACTAAGTGTGCCACCATTACTACAACTGTCCTTAACCAGAAAGGGTGATTATAAAATACTGGATGTTTGTGTAGTGGAGTAGATTCCTTCCAGGTCCAGGCTGCACAAGCTCTTCATTTTGCTGTTTGGGAGCATTCACTAAATGTGCTCTTACTCACTAAATTGGGGTGTCTGTTCTGTAACAGACCCCACAAAGAGGTGACTGTTATGTTAAGTAGGTTTCTATGCTAACTAACACCAAGTACATACATGGAATCGTGGCTTATATAAAACATAATGTCCCACTACTGCTGCTTCTTATCCCCTAAGAACACTGTGATATGGCATTGTTACTGATCCTTTGAAAAATGCCTACTACAAAGATGAGGGTAAAGGAATCATGATTAGGGCCTACCAAATTCACGATCTACTTTGGTCAATTTCACGGTCATAGGATTTTTAAAATAGTAAATTTAATGATTTCAGCTATTTAAATCTGAAATGTCACAGTGTTGTAATTGTAGTAGTCTTCCCCCAAAAAGGAGTTGTGGGGGGGTCACAAGATTATTGTAGGGGCAGTTGCGATATTGCTACCCTTACTTCTGCACTGCTGCAGGTGGGGGCGCTAAGTTCAGAACAGGGTAGCGAGAGAGCAGCGACAGATGGCCAGGAGCCCAGCTCTGAAGGCAGAGCCGCCACCAGCAGCAGCACAGAAGTAAGGATGGCATGGTAGGGTATTGCCACCCTTACTTCTGTGCTGCTGCCTTCAGAGCTGGGCCCTCAGTCAGCAGCCACCACACTCCAGCCACCCAGCTCGGAAGGCAGCAGCGCAAAAGCAAGGGAGGCATGGTATGGTACTGACACCCTTACTTCTGCACTGCTTCTGGCGGGGCTCTGCCTTCAGAGTTGGGCACCTGGCCAACAGCCGCCGCTCTTTTGCCACCCACTTCTGAACGCAGCACAGAAGTAAGGGTGGCAATACCACGACCTCCCTAAAGTAACCTTGCAACCCTCCTACAACTCCCATTTGGGTCAGGACCCCCAGTTCAAGTAACTCTGGTCTCCCCCATGAAATCTATATAGTATAGGGTAAAAGCACACAAAACACCAGATTTTACAGTGGGAGACAGATTTCACAGTCTGTGGTACTTTTTTCCTGGCTGTGAATTTGGTGGGACCCTAATCATGAAGTACCAACATCCCATCACCAGCAGGAACTCACTGAAGGGCTCTGGGAAGACAGACAAGAAAAGACATGAGGGCTCTACCCCAATCTCCAGCAAACCCACCAATATCTTTAGACACATTAGAAAGATGTTTGAGACCATTGAGGCTGTCTTCTAATTATGTAGTTGCTTTGATTCCCTAATGATATCAGTTTCATACACTCAGCTTTAGATTTTTGATGGGGGATGGGAGTGGGGCGGGGAGCAAGGAAGCAAGGATTGGAGAAAGAGTGTTCAGTATGAGAAACAGGAGTGGTTAGAGGTAGAGGGCAAGAAGAAGAAATAAAAAGGAAGAGAAAAGGGAAAATAAAAATACAATGACTGGGAAGAGATGGATTTTATATGTAGATATAGGTATAGAAAAACAAACGAGACATGTGCCAGGTGTCCCTCTGACAGCTTTGCTTATATAGGGTTTTGTATAATTTCCCCCACATTTGTCTGATCCTTGCTCTTTAGGATGTAAGCTCTGTGGTGTAGCATTTGCCTCTTGTGTGTCTGTGCTGCACCTAGCACATTGTGAGCACTACTGAAATAAAATAGGCAGTCTGGGTTATTTTGGAGCTTTTTCAAAAAAGGCAGAACTTTGTTGGGAAGGGGGAAAGAGAGGTTTGGGGTTTTGTTTTTTTTTTACTCCCAGTAGACCTTTTGTGTTCCATGTACCTTATAGTATATGATGCTGCTTGCAACTTCTCCTCTTCTTCTGATGCAAATGCAGTTTCAAAACTGCCGTTATTGCTATTGTGCTTGTCCCTTTGTCCCACAGAACCAGTTCCTGCTACAGTTTGGAGTTCTATTCAATGGTTAACCCTTCCACCCCTTACAGAAATTTCTGCTAAGGGGAAATCCCTCTATGTGATATTTATTATGTTAACATAAATGCATGTGATTAAACTTACTCTCACTAAAACATTTAATGACAGATTTCAGAGTAGCAGCCGTGTTAGTCTGTATTCGTAAAAAGAAAAGGAGTACTTGTGGCACCTTAGAGACTAACAAATTTATTTGAGCATAAGCTTTCGTGAGCTACAGCTCACTTCATCGGGTGCATTTGGTGGAAAATACAGAGGGGAGATTTATATACACACACAGAGAACATGAAACAATGGGTTTTATCATACACACTGGAAGGAGAGTGATCACTTAAGATGAGCCATCACCAGCAGGAGGGAGGGGGAAGGACGAAAACCTTTCATGGTGACAAGCAAGGTGGGCAATTTCCAGCAGTTAACAAGAATGTCTGAGGAAAAGTGGGAGGTGGGGTGTGGGGGGGAGAAATAACATGGGGAAACAGTTTTACTTTGTGTAATGACTCATCAATTCCCAGCCTCTATTCAAGCCTAAGTTAATTGTATCCAGTTTGCAAATTAATTCCAATTCAGCAGTCACAACATTCAAAAACCAGTCAGAGAACACTTCAATCTCTCCGGTCACTCGATCACAGACTTGAGGGTGGCTATCCTTCAACAAAAAAACTTCAAAAACAGACTGCAACGAGAGACTGCTGAATTGGAATTAATTTACATTAATGTAATGTATAAAACTGAGACAAAAAATTAAAAAGTGGCCTTTTTCTCCCTTCCCTCCTTTCTGCAGTGGAGAACATGGTTCTGGGAAAACTGAAGCCTGCAAACAAATAGTGAAGCACCTGACATGCAGATCCAGTTTCAGCAGGCGTACCTTTGATTCAAAGGTAAAACATGTAAGTAGCATTTTGAGCTGTTTCAGAACATAGCATCAATATGTATTTTGACCAAGGAAAGATATTTTTACTTAGAGGGAAATTGTGAATTCCAGAGGCATACTTACATAGGGCTTGATCCTGCCCTAGCTATTGAAATATTTTAGGTGCTTTGTGGATCTAAAGGTGGAGGAGGCCTGGAATTTCTTCAAGTCAAAGTTGCAAAAACTATCAGAAGTCTGCATCCCAAGAAATTCATAGGCAGGAGTTGTAGACCAAGATGGATGAGCAAGCATCTTAGAGACGTGATTAAGAAAAAGCAGAAAGCCTACAAGGAGAAGAAATGGGACCACTAAACGCTGAGGATGGAGTGGAGGTTAAGGATAGTCTAGGCATGGCCCAATATCTAAACAAATACTTTGCCTCAGTTTTTAATGAGGCTAATGAGGAGCTTTGGGATAATGGTAGGACAACAAATGGGAAGGAGGATATGGAGGTAAATATTACCACATCCGAAGTAGAAGCCAAACTTGAACAGCTTAATGGGACTAAATCAGGGGGCCCAGATAATCTTCATCCAAGAATTTTAAAGGAACTGGCACATGAAATTGCAAGCCGATTAGCAAAAATGTTTAATGAATCTGTAAACTCAGGGTTTGTACCGTATGACTGGAGAATTGCTAACATAGTTCCTATTTTTAAGAAAGGGAAAAAAAGTGGTCCAGGGAACTACAGACCTGTTAGTTTAACATCTGTAGTATGCAAGGTCTTGGAAAAAATTTTGAAGGAGAAAGTAGTTAAGGACATTGAGGTCAATGGTAATTGGGACAAAATACAACATGGTTTTACAAAAGGTAGATCATGTCAAACCAACCTGATGTCCTTTTTTGAGAACGTAACAGATTTTTTAGACAAAGGAAATGCAGTGGATTTAATTTACCTCAATTTCAGTAAGGTATTTGATATGGTTTCACATGGGGAATTATTAGCTAAACTGGAAAAGATGGGGCTCAATATGGAAATTGAAAAGTGGATAAGGAACTGGTTAAAGGGGAGACTACAATGGGTCACACTGAAAGATGAACTGTCAGGCTGGAAGGAGGTTACTGGTGGAGTTCCTCAGGGATCGGTTTTGGGACCAATCTTATTTAATCTTTTTATTACTGACCTTGGCACAAAAAGCGGGAATGTGCTAATAAAGTTTGCGGATGACACAAAGCTGGGAGTATTGCCAATACAAAAAAGGACAGGGATATCATACAGGAAGATCTGGATGACCTTGTAAACTGAAGTAATAGTAATAGGATGAAATTTAATAGTGCAAGGTCATGCATTTAGGGATTAATAACAAGAATTTTTGTTATAAACTGGGGATGCATCACTTGGAAGTAACAGAGGAGGAGAGGGACCTCAGAGTATTGGTTGATCACAGGATGACTATGAGCTGCCAATGTGATATGGACATGAAAAAAAGCTAATGCGGTCTTGGTATGCATCAAGTGAGGTATTTCCAGTAGAGATAAGGTGTTAGTACCATTATACAAGGCACTGGTGAGACCTCACCTGGAATACTGTGTGCAGTTCTGGTCTCCCATATTTAAGAAGGATGAATTCAAACTGGAACAGGTACAGAAAAGGGTCTACTAGGATGATCCGTGGAATGGAAAACCTGTCTTATGAAAGGAGACTCAAAGAGCTTGGCTTGTTTAGCCTAACCAAAAGAAGGCTGAGAGGAGATATGATTGCTCTCTATAAATATATTAGAGGGATAAATACCACGGAGGGAGAAGAATTATTTGAGCTCAGTACCAATGTGGACACAAGAACAAATGGCTATAAACTTGCCATCAGGAATTTTAGACCTGAAATTAGCCAAAGGTTTCTAACCATCAGAGGAGTGAAGTTCTGGAATAGCCTTCCAAAGGAAGCAGTGGGGGCAAAAGACATATCTGGCTCCAAGACTAAGCTTGATAAATTTATGGAAGGGATGATATGATGGATAGCCTAATTTTGGCAATTAATTGATCTTCAACTATCAGTGGTAGATATGCCCAATGGCCTGTGATGGGAGGTTAGATGGTTTGGGATCTGAGTTATTACAGAGAATTCTTTCCTGGGTGTCTGGCTGGTGAGTCTTGCCCACATGTGGAAGCCAGCTTTGCTAATATGGTTTTTGGTCATTTTGATTTTCATCCTTGCTTCTACATATAGGAAATGTCTATAGTACAGTGATCTCCCTTAAAAACATTCCTATTGCCTTTGATAACTAAATAAGGTTACATCTGTGTCTGTGGTGTTCCTTATATGCAGTATTGCTGTAGCATTGTTGGTCCCAGTACATTAGAGAGAGAATGTGAGTGAGGTAGTATCTTTTATTGGACCAACCTCTGTCGGTGAGAGAGACAAGCTTTCAAGCTTCCTGACCCACATTCTCCCTCCTGGTATTGCTTCTGGCAATTATAAAAAATACTGCGGTATCTGAAGTAATCTTATAGGAGACAAAATTGGAAGGTTTTAAGGGAAATCACTGTGTCTTGGTGATACATACAGTACTATCATTACTATTCTCTAACAAAAACAACAAGGAGTCTGGTGGCACCTTACAGACTAACAGATATATTTGAGCATAAGCTTTCATGGGTAAAAACCTCACTGAAGTTTGAAGTGCAACTGACACAAATAGACAACCCCTCCATCAGTGATTATTTGGAAACTGAAGTGAAGTTTTTACCCACAAAAGCTTATGCTCAAATAAATCTGTTAGTCTTTAAGGTGCCACCGGACTCCTTGTTGTTTTTGTGGATACAGACTAACATGGTTACCCCCTGATACTATTCTCTAACAGTCACTTGCAAAAGAACTATTAACATTTTTATTTACGTGCTATGTCAAAACCCTTTTAAGCCAGATTACTATAATGTAGATCTAATTTTATTCCTCTAGTATGACTTGTTCGTTACATTTTAAAAGTGATATTATTTTTAGCTATAAATTTAGCAAAATGATTTCTATATGTTCTTAGCCATGTTTTGACATTACACCAAAAAGAATTGCAAAAGCCTACCTGAGGGCAGAGTTATCATCCCTTTATCTGGAAACTGTAACATAAATTTATAAATAGATATATGATGTACAAATTCTACTTAATTTCATATCTGATTTCCATAACTGGATCAAATTTGGTCAGGAAAGCATGGGAATTGGCCACTTCTATCCAACAGCAAAATCTATTTCTGTGACAGTAAATACTAAATCCAAAGTTTTCATTCAACTGGGCAGCACAACTCACCTATCATACTGTTACAGCAGGAACAAGAGGGTTAAAGTTCAGATGGACACTCCAGTCTAAACCACTCTTTTTTGGACTTTTATAACTGTTTCCAAAATGACCTTTTGGGCTAAATGACTCATGCTTAGACTCAGCTCCGCTGCCTACTATATTGACCAATATTGTCTCATTGTTTACGTATACTCCCCCCATTTGTCTGTCTGTATCCATCTGTTGACTCTTCTCTTGGTGTAAACTATTTGCACCAGGGACTGTTCTGTGTTTTTACTGTGCCTAGCACAATGGGATTCTGGACCTATGCGCTATGGGAATACAAATAAGAACAGTCATAGTAATAATATTTGAAATGTTTTAATCTGCAATCCATGCAGTCATTTCTGATTTCTGAATGTTCTGCTTTTAAAAAACTTGTCAGTCTCTCCCTCGCTCACCACCACCACTTAAACTGAGCTCAAACTGTCGTTGTTTTGGAACTCAAACTTGTCATATGCATAATCTTCAATAAAAAATGAGATCTTTGCTAATTTTTAGAGGGGTTTTGCAATAGTATTTGAAACTGACACACAGGTTATTCAAAATACACTATTTTCTTTCTGAAATATTCATGCTGCATTCTAGATAGAGAAACAGTGGCCAAGTACAACTGACACAAATAGACAACCCCTCCATCAGTGATTATTTGCAAACTAGAAGCAACAGATGTGCAGATACATATCCTGTACATTCATATGCCGATGAGTTAGGAGTCCTACTGATGTCTGGTTATTGGAAAACACAGCTGCATTCATATTTCAATAGTTGTGTATTGAAATCTGATTACATTGAAATAAGCACAACTGAATTTACTTCAGGCATTATACATTCAAACAAAGCCACAGTCTGGAAATTCAAATATTAAAGTTCTCGGAGCAGTGTTTACTTTATTGCATTGCACTGTTATCACACAGAGAGGTCTGAATCACTGGCAATACTTTTTAAAATACATGCTTTAAAATAGATGATCAATGAAACTGTGTTAATGTTAGAGTGGGAACTGTAACTTTTCAGTTTTGTGCATTTAAATTCTCCTGTTTGATGTTGTACTAGCATAGTTATATACAAGTAACAAAGCCTTGGTTCATTATGTTAAACACAATGGGTCAAATCTAAAGCTGGTGTACATCAGAATAACTCCTCTGACTTCAGCGGACCTACACTGATTTGCTCCACCTGAGGGCCTGACCCATAAATCCTCCTCCTGTATTTTAACTCAGTTATGATTTCAAAATCAAGATCAGATCTTTTATGGCGTTTCCTTTCCTAAAGTTCAGATTAAATAAATAAGAAGAACTGGAGGACTCAGAGAATAAGTAACTGGGAAAATGACCAGTATGGTCCAGTGACTACAGAACAGGAATAGGACTCAGGAAACTTGGGTTCTGCTCCTTACTCTGACACTGACTTGGTCTCTGTCATTGGGCCAACTTCTATCAACAATCATTCAGGTGCAATTCAGATCAGTTAAGATGCTTTCCATAAAAAGTAAATGAGTACATACGGTAATAGAAGGGCAAATTTGGTTTTCACTTTAATTTACTTTTTAGGAAGTACTGGTAAGCATGATGAGCTAAATTCATATGTGCAGTAGCTATGCATAACTCTATTAAAGTCAGTAGAGTTGTATGTCTTTACACAAGTGCGGAATTAGTCTCACTTGGCCAGATTCATCCTTGATGTAATTCTGCTGAAGTTACAGAACTAAATTAGCCAATTTTCTGCTGCCATCTACTGGACAAATAGCTAATTAAATTTCTAATATTTCAAGGCTACATTTTAGTCACTGGTAGTTTTAGTAAAAGACATGGACAGGTCATGGGCAGTAAACAAAAATTGATGGCCCGTGACCTGTCCGTGACTTGTACTATATACCCCTGACTACTGGCACTGGGGTGGGGTGGGGGTGAGCAGCAGCACACGATGCAGGACACCTGCTGCTGCTGGGGGGAGGGGTTGTCGGGCTGGCAGGCTCCCCTACCTGGCTCCGCATAGCTCCCCGGAAGCGGCAACGTGTCCCTTGGCTCCTAGACGGAGGCTCATCCAGTGGAGCTCTGCGCGGTGCCCCCACCCTGAGCACTGGCTCTGTAGCTCCCATTGGCCAGGAACCGCACCAATGGGAGCTGCAGGGGCAGTGCCTGCGAGTGGCGGTAATGCACAGAGCCCCACTGGCCACGCCTCCGCTTAGGACAGAGCCGAGGACGTCGCCGCTTCCCCAAGGTAAGCAGTGTCTGGAGTCCTCACCCTCTCCCATACCCAAACTCCTGCTGCTGATGGTGGGGGGCACGGTGGCCTGAGACTGCCCTTGTAGCAGCTGGTGCGGCTGGCCCAGGGGCTGCCCGAGCTGCTCAGGAGGCCCACAGGCCTGCTGTACTGGCTGCTGCAGAAGTCACGCTGGTCACGGAAAGTCATGGAATCCATGACTTCCATGACAGACTCACAACCTTAGGCATGATTTTCTCCAGCCTTGCACTTTTGTGTAGTAAAATAGTAGTAGTGCATAATATCCAAGTTTTCCAAGGTGCAAATGACAATGCAAGGTACAAATTAGTTCTGAGTCAGGCTCTCCCTCTAGTTAAAAAAAACATACTAAAAGGATGGTTTAGATAATACTTAATCCTGCCATGAGTATAGGGGACTGGACTAGATGGCCTTTCGAGGTCCCTTCCAGTCCTATGATTCTATGTAACTATATGATATATAGTTACTTAACTTCACAGGGAGTCACATAAATCCCTGCTCAACCAAATGAGAAAATACACTTTTATTGTAAGACTTTTTAACCAAATATATTTTAAAAATGGCATCTGTATGTTATATATGTACCAATCATTTGTTTGTGTGAGAGAAAAGTGAAACTTATTTTCACTCTGCAAAATATGTTTAAAAAAATAATTTGCCCAGTAAGTTGGATCCTGGAAATGCATTTATAGAGAGCTGCCAAAAAAAAAAAAAATACTGAGCTGGATTCATCTCTGTCTTACACTGGTGTAAATCAGGAATAACTCTATTTGAAGTCAATAAGCCAGATCCTCTCCCTCACTCCAGCCCCTTTGTGATAGGGCACAGGGGCCATAAAGCTGCTAGGTTTTCCCATCTGTGGAGGTCCCCAACTGGCACATGGCCAGCATAGCCAGTTTCTGTGGTACCCCTATTGCAGCCCCCAAGCAATCATGTCAGGGATGGGAGGGAACATAGCCGGAATGTTACTGCATGGGGAGCCATAGCCTATTGGTTCTTTAGATCATCTCTGAGGCTGCTCTAAAGCATGTCAGGGCCAAAACTGGCATGCAGCTAAACTGAGGATCAGGAAGCCACAACCAGCAGATACTGGTACATCAGAGAACCTGACCCAATGGAGTTGTGTTAGTGTAAAACTAGGGTAAGTGACTTTTTATTTCTAGGATGTGGCTCTACCTCCTGATCTCTACCACTGTCTGTCAACAAAGGTTTTTTGCAGTGTTGTTGTAGCCTTGCTGGTGCCAGGATATTAGAGAGAGACAAGGTGGGTGAGGTAATATCTTTTATTGGACCACCTTCAGTTGCTGAGAGAGACAAGCTTTCGAGGTTACACAGAGCTCTTCTTCAGGTCTGGGAAAGATACTCAGAGTGTCACAGCTAAACACAAGGTGGAACGGATTCTTAAGCATAAGGAGTTAACATATGTTGCAAGAGACCATTCAGGGTGAAGTGGGCAGTTAATATCGCTGCAGTCCTAGGACAAAGGAGTATTAGAGGGTTACAAATTGTTATAATTAGCCGTAATCTGGTGTCTTTACTGAGTCCATGATTTTTACTGTCTAACAAAGTTGTTATTTTAAGCTCCCAGGCTCACCTTTTGAAGGTATTGTGCAGGTTTCCTTTGAGCTTGTCTCTTTCACCAACAAAAGTTGGTCCAATAAAAGCTATCACTTCACCCAACTTGTCTCTCTTACAAAGGCTTTGGCCTTGAGCCCTCCTTATTTCCCTATGAATCTCGCCAAAGAGTTTCAGAAATAAAAGCGCTGTATAGGCACACAAATAACTGGCCTGATTTCAAGTACTATTCACCCAACGGTTGCCACTGAAACACATTGAAACTCTTTCCTGTTTACTTCCTGTCATATTGTCACTTCACTACCTTTATATTTTATTGCAGGTAAACTGTATCTTGGAGGCTTTTGGACATGCTAAAACAACCTTGAATGATTTTTCCAGCTGTTTTATAAAATATTTTGAGCTGCAGTTCTGTGAGAAGAAAAAAGTATTAACTGGAGGTAAGTATTATTTATATTATGGTTGCATCTAGAGGACTTCCGCATTATGCTAGGCATACAGAAAATGATGGTCCCTGACCCAAAATGTTAATTGTCCAAAAGACCAGATGTAATAGGCAGATGAGACAAGTGGAATTGTATTAGGAGCCAAAGGAGACAAAATTATAAAAATAGTAGCATTTGTGTAATTATTAGCCAATCAGTAGCGGGAATCATAAGTACAGAATTAAAAAGAAGCTATCTGTTCTATTTAACCACTAGAGGGCAGATAAACATAAGGAAAATTTGTGGAATACCTCCTATATTTCGAAGGAAACTATATTTATATATATGTTTATGGTTTAAAAAAATAAGATGATCTATTTACTTTTCTAATGAAATTAAAAATAAGTAAAGGGTCATTAACGTAGATTACAAGCATTGGTAATTAGGGTTATAGTATATACTTTAATATCTCCTAAACCAATGGTTCTCAATCTTTTGCACGGGTGACCCCTTTCACATAGCAAACCTCTGAGTGCAACCCCCCTTATAAATTTAAAAACACATTTTTATATATTTAACACCATTATAAATGTTGGATGAAAAGCGGGGTTTGGGGTGGCGGCTGACAGAGGCACAATTCCCTGAATAGCTTCTGGAGTGGCACAGCCATGTGGCAAAAGCTACAGTCTAGCTTCTGGGTAAATTAGAGTGAATTGTCCTCATGTTTCCAAAATAATCCATTTTTGTAATATTCCAAATTGGTCTGTGCTTTCAGAGACGTCCCCTAAGTACATTCTCTGGGTATATTTCAGTTCACAGAACTAAGGAGAAAAAAATCTCATTTGATTTTCTTCTGGAGAGCTCACTGCACCTTTAGTAAAATTAGATGGTTTATTCTTTTTCCTTCATGATAAAAATATCATGATGTGTGTAACCAAAAGGATTTTTTCCAGTAGGAATATGATACTTATGAATAAAATTTAAAACTAAGACGAGTAAAGCAAGGTTTTTCATTTATAAATCACTGCAGGATGATTTGAAGAAAGAAGGTGATTTAAACATCAACGTGGACTAAAACCACATTTTGACTTGAGGGTGTAAGATTAAAGCTAAAGGTTGTAGAACCCAGGTTTTAAAAATCCTATATTTCATATATCTTTAATTGAAGTCAATAGAGCTACTCCATGTATAACTAACACACAGACACACACACACACAGAAACACACACACCTAGATTAAAATAACATTATTAAGGTTGCAAAGTCAAGCAGTCAGAAGTTAGGAAATGCCAGATTAAGGTTCTGCATTATGCATTATACAATACAGCCTTTAATTACATGATCTGACATCAAATATACCAGGCCTTTGTGGCCCCCTGCTCGAGGCCCCAGCACTCTGCTGCACCCCACGCCAGGAAATAGTTCTCTGAGAGGAAAAGAGCAGCTGGTATTAAATCTACACCCTTGCCTAGAGTGGCATCCCGGGAGCAGCCATTTTGGGAGCCATTGAGATCTGGTCCTCCAGCAGCTAGAAGGTCTAGCGACCAGCACCAGCCAGTCTAGGCCCCGCAGCCCAAAATAAAAGGAGCTGCCTGCTGCTAGCAAGACAGTTCCAGGCTGGAACCTGTGGAGTGAGGAAGACTGCTTCTTAAGTGTTGTGGTGAATGCACACCTCGTCCCCGTTTTGGGAGTGGATCAGGGTTGTGAGGGCACCATGGTACTCAAGATAGTGTGTTCCAATGGCCAGAGTCCATGTGGCTGCCACCAAAGGAAAGTGGCGGCTGTAGTAGGGGAACACTGGCCCACCCGAATCCACTGGGTCCCAGCTCAGGGCCCTGTCAGTGGCAAGTCCACCCAGTCAGCAGGGATTCTACTGCAACACACTGACTTTACATGCGTGGGAGATACCACTCACTCCGCCTCCCTGGGCCCCTTCCTACTGTGTTTCTTGAAGCTGTAGTCCATATGATGTTGGGGTCTCCGGGTTCCCTGGCATGGGTAGCTCTCTGGAACTCTGACTCCCACCAATCAACTTTAGGTAGCAGGTCTCCGGTCGAGTCCTCAGGATCTCTGGTTCCTGCAGTCAGGGGCTGTAGCGGCTCTTAGCCTGGAGCCTCCACCAACCATGCTTCCTCCTCAGTGGTCAGCCCAGACTGAGCTGAACGGCTCTCCTTTCTACTAGCACAACAATTGGAGAATGCCCAACATGTTATGAGGAGTGGGATTTCCTCCACCCATAGTGTGGGATTAACCCTTTCTCGTCTAGTGCAGGGTATGCACATCCCATCACACTAGGCCACAGCCAAATCGAAGGGTTTGTTTGTGGACACAACTGAGCTTAGGGACCCTGCTGACTTGACTGTGGAAAAAGAATTAAGCCCAGAAGGGTAAAAAAAATTTTTAGTTATAGTTGATTGTGAAGAGCAAGGAACTTTTTCTATTTGAATATATTGTACCTGAGAAAGGGTTTGGACTGTGTGACCTGGCTAGAAGGCCAAAGCAGACAAGACCTGCATAGGCTAACTGAAAGCCTGCAAGGGGCACCTGGAGCTGAAGAAGATGGCAGCACTGCTGTAGACACCGGGGGCAGGGGACACTCAAAGAAATGAGAGCAACCCACCACATGATCATGCTGTGCTGTTTTTGTCCACAGGACAAATAATGGAGATGCTCACTGATAAGCAGCTACAGTAACTCCTCACTTAAAGTCATCCTGGTTAATGTTGTTTCGTTGTTATGTTGCTGATCAATTAGGGAAGTTGCGCAATGCTCCCTTATAACATTGTTTGGCAGCTGCCTGCTTTGTCCACAGCTTGCAGGAAGAGCAGCCCCTCCTCGTGGGGATTAGAACCGAACGGGGGGAGGGATCGGCAGCTTTCCCCCACCCCCATCAGCTACCCTAAATTCCCTGTAAGGTACGTGGCTGGGCAGCTGCCCATCAGCAGTTCAGGTGGCCCTCCCCCCACTGCCGTGCTGCTCCTGCCCTCTGCCTTCGAGCTGGTCTCTGGAGCTTCCTGCTTGCTGGGGGAGGGCAGGAGAGGGGTGCTCGATGTCAGGATATCCTTCTGCCTCTGCCCCGCACTCTGTACCCTCTCTCCACAAAGCGAAGGAGCGGGACAGGGCTTCAGGACAGAACTGAGGGAGCTTGCTGGAAGCTGTTGCTTCCTGTGTGAACTGGTTGATCTGCTTAAAAGGGCAACATACTTGTAGTGGCATCACTGTATTTAAAGGGGCAATGCACATCTCTCACTCATGCATGCACCCCCCAGCACTTTAGAAAGTCAGCACCTGTGCAGCCGTCCATATGCTGTCAGGAGGAGGGAGCAGTATGCTCCAGCTGGATATCATGGGCTCATCATCATGATCAGTTTTTGCAACTACCACCCTGCATCTATTGTATTTCTTCCCTCCTGCCTCAGTCCATGCTGCCTTGTAGAGTGTGAGGCTACGTTAACAACAGCATATTAACCCTTAAGGGCTCAGGCGAGTGCTAGCTCATCATTTAGCAGCAAGGCATTCCCTGGGAAATATTCCACCTTCTGACTCCACCACCTCAACCAAGCTTCATAATCATCATTGTTCAATGTGTGGCCTCATGCCTTAAATGTACTGCACACTATTCAAACCCTGCTCTGAAGACAGAATTATTATTTGTTCATGGACTTTCCTATAGCACTCATCGTTACAGTATCTGCGTGCTTCACAAACATTAACAAATTTATTTTCACAACAACCCTATGAGATGAGGTGGTATTATTATCTCCATTTTGCAGATGCAGAATAGACCCACTGAGGCATTAAGGTCAAAAGTTTCTACTAATTTTGAGTACTCAGTTTGAGATGCCTGGGGTCTGTTTTTTGTTTTCTCAGAATACACATTCTTAACTGACTGATCTGGGGCCACACATTGAACCAGCTTTCTCCACCATGAATTACATGCAGCTAAACTTCCAGGCTCTGATTCAGGATTGTTACTTCAATTTTATATCACTTTGTTGATTTCAGTGGTTGGAATAATATGGTGGTGAATCAGGTCCATTAACATATACTAACATGTAATTTACACCTGGTTACACATCACCTCTGAATTTGGCCCAGTGACTCTTACTGAGTCTGAGGGAGTTTAAGATGTCATCATTTACATGCTAAGATTCCAGAAGACAAGGAATGGAGCAGGAAAAGTGGCTAACACGTTGTTAGTAGCTGTAAGTTGAAATAGGCCATCTTACTGCAGTTTTTTCAGTGAAGTTACACCTGATTTATACCACCGTCAGAAGAGGATCAGGCCCATTGTATTGACTTGTAGATTAAAACCCACTCAGTGATTTTGGTATCTCTATGGAAGAGCATTTGCAGCAATATTTACCGTCTCTTGCACTGTTTAAACATGAATGAACAGTGTAAATATCAAAAGCACCAGATGCTCTTGAGATGTGATTTTATAACTGACATTTATGCAAACAGGGACAAATGCAGCTGGTTTGTAAACAAAACTTAAAAAATTAGGTCACGACCGGCAAGATTTTAGGTTGTTTAGAAACCTTAATGAAAGATGTTTTGTTACGAGGTCTGACTCACGTCAAATTATCATAGAAGATGCACACTGAGGTGTAACAAGAACTGAGAATGCTTGACAAAATTACAGCCAATAATTCAGTGTGAAGGAAGTGAGTAAGAGCCTCCAAAGTAATACAGTGATTTGTTATCACAAGTGATTCAACATATGAGAAAGGACCTAAATTTTACATCAAACAATAACATCTCGTATCCATTTTGGCGACTTAGTACAGTTGTGCTTTATACAATAGAAACAGGACTAATTTGCTCATTTCCATGCCCCAAATATTCTGAGAAACAAATGTTAAGGCTGCTTCATGTTCCTTCCCTGAATGTGAATATAATAAGTATATACATTAGAAATAAGGCTGTCAAACTATTAAAAAATTAATTGTGATTAATCATGAGATTAAAAAAATGTGATTTATCGCAGTTTTAATCACACTGTTAAACAATAGAATACCTTTTATTTAAATATTTGGGATGTTTTCTACATTTTCAAATATATTTATTTCTATTGCAATATAGAATACCAAGCGTACAGTGTTCACTTTATATTATTATTTTATTACAAATATTTGCACTGTAAAAAAGATAAGATAATATTTTTTCAATTCACCTCATGCAAGTACATGTAGTGCAATCTCTTAATAGTGAAAGTGCAACTTTAAAATTTTGAATGTTTTTACATAAATGCACTCAAAAATAACACAATGTAAAACTTTAGAGCCAACAAGTCCCATCAGTCTTACTTCTTGTTCAGCCAATCGCTTGGATAAACAAGTTTGTTTACATTTAAGGGAGGTAATGTTGCCTTCTGCTTATTTACAATGTCACCTGAACGTGAGAACAGGTGTTCGCATGGCACTGTTATAACTGGTGTTGCAAGGTATTTACGTGCCAGATATGCTAAACATTTGTATGCCCCTTCAGCTTCGACCACTATTCCACAGGACATGCTTCCGTGTGGATGATGCTCGTTAAAAAAACTGTGCCTTAATTAAATTTGTGACTGAACTCCTTGGGGGAGAATTGTATGTGTGCTGCTCTGTGGTTTTATCCACATTCTGCCACATATTTTGTGTTATGGCAGTCTTGGATGACGACCTAGCACATGCTGTTCAATTTAGAACATTTTCACTGCAGATTTGACAAAACACAAAGAAGCTACCTGTGACAGGTTCCCTCCCCCTTCGGGGTGCCACCTAGGACTGGGGTATTACTGAGCCTCCTTGACCCACAAGCCTAGGCTCCCTGTCACCCTGTAATGCTGTGACAAGCTGCAGACACACTCCCAGTCTCACACTTTCACCAGCACACAGTTAGGGGACACATCCAGCTGCAGAAACTCACAGACACTGACATCAGCTAAGGAATTACC
Organism: Dermochelys coriacea; assembly: GCF_009764565.3. Taxonomy (NCBI): domain Eukaryota; kingdom Metazoa; phylum Chordata; order Testudines; family Dermochelyidae; genus Dermochelys; species Dermochelys coriacea. The sequence continues at coordinate 107,209,313 of NC_050068.2, forward strand.
CAATACTGGAGTGCATACCCATCTCTAGAGAGTAAACCCAAAATTGTGTTGTCTTGCACTGCACAGAGAACTGTACAGAGTATGCTCATGAAATGTGCCCTCTCCCTCAATGTGGAGAGGGATATATACAGCTTTCTGTCCCAAGTTATGATTTTTACATGCACTGGTTTTAGACAAAACAAAACAAGTTTATTAACTACAAAGATAGATTTTAAGTTATTATAAGGGATAGCAAAGAAATCAAAGCAGAATACCTAGCAAATAAAACAAAAACTCAATCTAAGCTTAATATTCTAATTAAATTGGATATGAATAGCAAATTCTCACCCTAAATGTTGTTCTAGGCAGTTTGCAGAGAGTCTTGAAGGCAAGCTGCACTTGTTTGCGGCTTAAATCTCTAGATATTCCATTCAGAGGCTAGACAACCCTCTAGCTTGGGTTCAGCCCTTCCCCCTAGTTCAGTCCGTTTGTTTCTCAGGTGTTTCCAGGAGTCCTCTTTCTTGGGCAGGGAGTCAATGAAGAACGAACCATAATAGTTTCACTCCCCTTCCTTAAATAGTTTTTGCATATGGCGGGAATCCTTTGTCTCGCAGGTTGATTCCCCATCCCAAGTCAGTGGAAAAACACTAGTAGTATCATGGAGTCTAGTAGCAGGTGACTTGGTCACATGTCCCTGCAGTCATAACTCAGAGGCTGTTTGAGGCAGGTGGGTGATTAGCATCTTCTGAAACCTATGGTTCTCCCAAATCGCTCTTCCAAGCGAGCCATCTAGACTGATTGTATTCTGTCTAGTGGGCGTTCCCCAAGTGTAAACACATTTGTAATAGATGTATAGACAATATTCCTAACTTCAGATACAAAAATGATTTATGCATACAAGTAGGGTAATCATATTCAGTAAATCATAACCTTTCCAATGATGTCTCACATGCCTTATCTTGCACAAAATACATCATAATTTGGCCATACTCATAATAATATTACTATGAAGAATATGGGGCATAATGCCACAGTACCAATGTTAGATTTCTAAAGATAACTACAGCACTCAACCCAAGGTTTAAGAATCTGCAGTGCCTTCCAAAATCTGAGAGGGATGAAGTGTGGAACATGCTGTCAGCAGTCTTAAAAGAGCAGCATACTGATGCGCTCTGAAGTTTTACATTGTTTTGTTTTTGAGTGCAGTATGGAACCAAGAAAAATCTACATTTGTAAGTTGCACTTGCACGATAAAGAGATTGTATGAGGTAAATTGAAAAATACTATTTATTTTATCTTTTTACAGTGCAAATATTTATAATAAAAATAATCATATAAAATGATCAATGTATACTTTGTATTCTGCATTGTAATTGAAATCAATATATTTTAAAATGTAGAAAAACCTCCAAACATATTTATAATAAATTTCAGTTGGTATTCTATTATTGTTTAACAGTGTGATTAAAACTGCGATTAATCCCAATTAATTTTTTTAATAGAGTTAATTTGTTTTGAGTTAATCGCTTGAGTTAACTGCGATTAACTGACAGCCCTAATTAGAAAGGACATTTTTCACCCTAAAAATGTGCCTTAGTGCACAGCTGAAAAATGGAGACTGATAGTCCTCATAAGTCAGAGTCTTAAAAAATAACAAAATCCTGTTGTTGGTTTAAAGATACAGGATTCCTATTTCTTCTCTTCTCTTCTCTATAGGGTCTTATACCTCCTTCATCATAATAGTATCTGAGGGCCTTCCTGTAGTACATTAAGTAATATGACTAACATCTGCCACAAATGGTTATTCTTTCTTTCATCTTCCCCCCAAGGTAGGAATGGTGTATGCAGTTGAGTGCTTGTATTTGCTAGGGTTATTTATCTTTTTTTATATACATATTGCTATGAATTTATATTAGAGAAGGCAGGCCAAAGAAACACACCGTGGTTTTGGAGCAGAAAGTGGTGAGCTTTCTGATGGTTCTTAGTTTCTGAGGAAATTCAAGGACCATCACAAATCTCACCATCTTCTGATTGAAAATCAAGGTGTATTTCTTTGACCTTGCCTTCTGTAATACAATCACATAGTGTGTACATAATAAATAACCTTACCACATCCAAACATCAACAGCTTCCAGCAAGCCCCTGAAAGAGCTCCATCTGCTTACAGATGAGGTTTACCTTTATAGAAGAAAATTCCATTTTGCCTGAGAAGCGGAGTTGTCAGTCACAGTCTACATAGAATCATAGAAATGTAGGACTGAAAGAGACCGTGACAGGTCATCTAGTCCATCCCCCAATACTGAGGCAGAACCAAGTATACCTAGACCATCTCTGAGGGGTGATTGTCTAACCTTTCTTAAAAATCTCCAATGATGGGGATTCCACAACCTTGCTTGGTAACCTATTCTGGTACTTAAATTTTTCTAACTTTATGGATAATTTCCTAACAGCTAATCTAAATCTCTCTTGCTGCGGATTAAGCCAATTACTTCTTGTCCTATCTTAAGTGCACATGGAGAACAACTGATAACCATCCTCTTTCTAACAGCCCTTAACATGTTTGAAAACTGGTATTGGGTCCCCCCTTGGTCTTCTTTTCTCAAGATTAAACATGCCCAGTGTTTTTTACCTTTCTTTTTAGGTCAGGTTTTCTAAACTTCCTATAATTTTTGTTGTACTTCTCTGGACTCTCTCCAACTCATCCACATCTTTCTTAAAAGTTTAGCTACCAAAACTGGAGACAATACTCCAGCTGATGACTCATCAGTACTGAGTAGAGGGGAACAATAGTATTTTTCATACCTGCATCACATTGCTGGTTCATATTCAATTAGTAATCCACTATAATCCCCAGATCCCTTTCAGTAGTACTATTGTTTAGTCAGTGATTCCCCAACTTGTAATTGTTTGTTTGATTTTTTTTAACTTCCTAATGTAGAGCTTTTAACTTGCCTTTATTGAATTTCGTCTCATAGACCTTTAAGGCCAGAAGGGACCATCATGATCATTCAGTCTGACCTGCTGTACATTTCAGGCCACAGAACCTCACCAACCCACTCCTGTAACAGTCCCATAACCTCTGGCTGATTTACTGAAGTCCTAAAATCATGATTTAAAGACATCACATAATAGATATTCCCCATTTATACTAGTTTAAAGCTGAAAGTGACCCGTGCTCTAGACTGCAGAAAACTTGTGAATTCAGACCAATTCTACAATTTGTTAAGGTCATTTTGAATTCTAATCCTGTTCTCCAAAGTGCTTGCAACCTGTCCAAGTTGGGTGTCATCCACAGATTTTATAAGGATACTCTTCAGTCCATTATCCAAGCTATTAATGAAAGTATTGAATAATATCAGACCCATGACAGACCCCTGCAGAACCCTACAATATACATAGATTCATAGATACTAAGGTCAGAAGGGACCATTCTGATCATCTAGTCCGACCTCCTGCACAGTGCAGGCCACAAAATCTCACCCACACACTCCTACGAAAAACCTCACCTATGTCTGAGCTATTGAAGTCCTCAAATCATGGTTTAAAGACTTCAAGGAGCAGAGAAGCCTCCCTCAAGTGCCCCATGCTACAGAGGAAGGCGAAAAACCTCCAGGGCCTATCCAATCTGCCTTGGAGGAAAATTCCTTCCCAACCCCAAATATGGTGATCAGCTAAACCCTGAGCATATGGGCAAGATTCACCAGCCAGATAATACAGAAAATTCTTTCCTGGGTAACTCAGATCCCATACATCTAATATCCCATCTCAAGGAATTAGTCCTATTTACCCTGAATATTTAAAGATCAATTACTTACCAAAATCCCATTATCCCATCATACCATCTCCTCCATAAACTTATCGAGTAGAATCTTAAAACCAGATAGATCTTTTGCCCCCACTGCTTCCCTTGGAAGGCTATTCCAAAACTTCACTTCTCTGATGGTTAGAAACCTTCGTCTAATTTCAAGTCTAAACTTCCTGGTGGCCAGTTTATACCCATTTGTTCTTGTGTCCACATTGGTGCTGAGCTGAAATAATTCCTCTCCCTCTCCTGTATTTATCCCTCTGATATATTTATAGAGAGCAATCATGTCTCCCCTCAAACTTCTTATAGTTAGGCTAAACAAGCCAAGCTCCTTAAGTCTCCTTTCATAAGACAAGTTTTCCATTCCTCGGATCATCCTAGTAGCCCTTCTCTGTACCTGCTCCAGTTTGAATTCATCCTTTTTAAACATGGGAGACCAGAACTGCACACAGTATTCTAGGTGAGGTCTCACCAATGCCTTGTATAATGGTACTAAAACTTCCTTATCCCTACTGGAAATGCCTCTCCTGATGCATCCCAAAACCGCATTAGCTTTTTTCACAGCCATATCACATTGGCAGCTCATAGTCATCCTATGATCAACCAATACTCCAAGGTCCTTCTCCTTTTCCGTTACTTCTAATTGATGCGTCCCCAATTTATAACTAAAATTCTTGTTATTAATCCCTAAATGCATAACCTTACACTTCTCACTATTAAATTTCATCGTATTACTATTACTCCAGTTTACAAGGTCATCCAGATCCTCCTGTATAATATCCCGATCCTTCTCTGAATTGGCAATACCTCCCAGCTTTGTATCATCTGCAAACTTTATTAGCACACTCCCACTTTTTGTGCCAAGGTCAGTAATAAAAAGATTAAATAAGATTGGTCCCAAAACTGATCCCTGAGGAACTCCACTGGTAACCTCCCTCCAGCCTGACAGTTCGCCTTTCAGTAGGACCCGTTGCAGTCTCCCCTTTAACTAATTCCTTATCCACCTTTTGATGTTCATATTGATCCCCATCTTCTCCAATTTAACTAATAATTCCCCATGTGGCACAGTATCAAATGCCTTACTGAAATCTAGGTAAATTAGATCCATTGCATTTCCTTTATCTAAAAAATCTGTTACTTTTTCAAAGAAGGAGATCAGGTTGGTTTGGCACGATCTACCTTTTGTAAAACCATGTTGTATTTTGTCCCATTTACCATTGACTTCAATGTCCTTAACTAATTTCTCCCTCAAAATTTTTTCCAGGACCTTGCATACTACAGATGTCAAACTAACTGGCCTGTAGTTACCTGGGTCACTTTTTTTTCCTTTCTTAAAAATAGGAACTATATTAGCAATTCTCCAATCATTCGGTACTACTCCTGAGTTTACAGATTCATTAAAAATTCTTGCTAATGGGCTTGCAATTTCAGGTGCCAATTCTTTTAATATTCTTGGATGAAGATTATCTGGGCCCCCCGATTTAGTCCCAATAAGCGGTTTGAGTTTCACTTCTACCTCAGATATGGTAATATCTACCTCCATATCCTCATTCCCATTTGTCATTCTACCATTATCCCTAAGATCCTCTTTAGCCTTATTAAAGACTGAGGCAAAGTATTTGTTTAGATATTGGGCCATGCCTAGATTATCTTTAACCTCCACTCCATCCTCAGTGTTTAGCGGCCCCACTTCTTCTTTCTTTGTTTTCTTCTTATTTATATGGCTATAGAACCTTTTACTATTGGTTTTAATTTCCTTTGCAAGGTCCAACTCTACTCGGCTTTTAACCTGTCTCACTTTATCCCTACATGTTTTGACCTCAGTAAGGTAGCTTTCCTTGCTGATCCCTCCCATCTTCCACTCCCTGTATGCTTTCTGCTTCTTCTTAATCACTTCTCTAAGATGCTTGCTCATCCAGCTTGGTCTACAACTCCTTCCTATGAATTTTTTCCCCTTTCTTGGGATACAGGCTTCCGATAGCTTCTGCAGCTTTGATTTAAAGTAATCCCGGGCCTCCTCTACCTTTAGATCCATAAATTCTTCAATCCAATCCACTTCCCTAACTAATTTCCTTAATTTTTGAAAGTCAGCCCTTTTGAAATCAAAAACTCTAGTTGCAGATTTATTTTTGTTAATCCTTCCGTTCAGTTTGAACTGAATTAGCTCATGATCACTTGAGCCAAGATTATCCCCTACAACCATTTCTTCTATGAGGTCCTCACTAGTCACCAAAATTAAATCTAAAATGGCATCCCCTCTAGTCGGTTCAGCAACTACTTGATGAAGGAATCCATCAGCTATCGCATCTAGGAAAATCTGAGCCCTATTATTATTACTAGCACTGGTCCTCCAGTCTATATCTGGGAAGTTAAAGTCTCCCATGATCATGCAGTTTCCATTAGTATTTACTTTATTAAAAACATTAAAAAGGGCTCTATCCATATCCAAATTAGATCCCGGAGCTCTATAGCACACCCCAAGCACTATCGTAGGAGAGGCTTTACTAGTTATCTTCCCCAATGTAATTTTGCCCAGACGGACTCTGTCTTATCCATTGCATCGCTTCTTATTTCTTTACATTCTACCTCATCATTGATATACAATGCTACTCCACCACCTTTACCTTTGTTTCTGTCTTTCCTAAACAGCACATACCCTTCAATACCTGTAGTCCAGTCATGACTACTATTCCACCATGTTTCTGTTATTCCTATAATATCTGGTTTCACTTCCTGCACCAGTAGCTCTAGTTCCTCCATTTTGTTACCTAGGCTCCTTGCATTGGTGTACAAAAATCTTAATTTTTGCTGTTTGGCCTCGCTCACATTTTGTACTCTATTAGGCACAGTCATTCTACAGTCAGTATAACCTATTAGACTAGTATCCACACTGCCCTTGCTCCTTATATACATTCTCCTACCCACGGCTGTATCCTTTCTTACTTCGTCTTCTTCCCTCTAAATGCTAAAATCTGGCGTGGAGATTACCTGGATATCTCCCCCAAATTCCTAGTTTAAAGCTCTCTTTATCAGTTGTGCCAGCCTGGCTCCTAGAAGTCTATTTCCTTCCCTACTCAGATGAAGTCCATCCCGAGAGAACTGTCCTCTGTCCATGAATGCCTCCCAGTGGCCATACATCCCAAAGCCCTCCTTATAGCACCACTGCCTAAGCCATCTGTTGACAGTCATAATACATGTTCTCTGTTTGATAGCAAACCCTTGATAACTACTCTTTGAGTTCAGTTTTTCAACTAGTTGTTCCACCCACTTATAGTTAATTTCAATTAAACCACATTTCCTTACTTTGCTTATGAAAACAGCATGTGGGACAACGTAAAAGCCTTACCAGAAACAAAATATATCACATCTACTGCTTCCTCTCTATCCACTAGGCCAGTAACCCTGTCAAAGAAGGAAATTCGGTTCATTCGGCATGATTTGTGCTTGACAAACCCATGCTGGCTATTATTCCAACCTTTAGGTGATCTTTTAGATATGCTGGGTCCAAGCCATTGAGTGCCTTGAAGATAAGGACCAAGAGTTTGAACTTGACTCAATAGAAAATCAGTGTAGAAAGCAGAGGACAGGGTTGATGCACTTGTGGTAGCCCATGTTGTTGAGGAGATGTTCTGCAGCATTATGTACTCAGAGTTTCTGAAGGATTAATGGTTCGTGCCATGGATATCACATTGCTATAGTCCAGCTGCATGTATAACGAAGGTCAAGTCATCGTGCTCCAGGATGGTAGGCAGTCTACCAGTCATGTGAAGATGGTAGAAAGTGTTACTCCTAGATCCTGCTCTGTGAGAGTTTAATGTAAGTAAGGAGTCCAGGACCACTCCTAAATTACAGTCTGGTGAGGTCCTGAAGTTCCATAGCTGTCTAATGGACCTCACAGTCTGAACTTCCACCTTCCCCAAAGCAATGCAGTCCCAGAATGTTTCTTCTTGTCCCCCTCAAGCTCTATCTAACACTGAGAAGACCTCCTAAAATTTCTCAGGTGCCCTACTGTTGTTTCTCAGAGCATCATTCTGTGTATTACCTTTCTGGGAATATGCTAACTATAATCTGAAGCGACTGCTATTTCTTCTTTGATGGCTTCAGCATTCCCACTTTGCCGCAAACTTACCATCAATGGACAACTCCCAAAAGTGGGAATGCATAGTGGTGACTCTCAAAGAACAATAGTTTCTAGCAAATTAAATGTTAAATGTTTAATGGAAGTTGGAGCTTGCCTGATAGACTATAGTAGTTGTTTATATTTATTCCTTAGTCACTGAAGAGACTGATTGCACAGAAATGATACCAGATGATTTTAGTATTGCCAGAAGTTAATTGAGACCCAATGTGGACATTTCAGTATGTTGGAGGAAAAAATGTATTCCTGAGTCAGTTGACACCTGGCTGTCATGGATATAAGGAAGTAAGCCAGGGTCATTCAGCTTCTCAAAAATCTGAAAAGAAAGTCAGCAGTTAAGCCCAAAGGAAATCAAGTCTGAAAGTTTCCTACTTCTCTGCTCCCAAGCCTCACTTTCAGAAAGAAAGCCATTATTTCTGAGAGTAAGTGCCATAGCATTAAAGCATAAGGGCATAGCCTGATTCATGAGATGAAGCAGAATTTATTTTCCCCTCAATGTTTGTCATTACAGCATAGGAAACAGTATTTTACAAGTACTGGTGATTGGCTAAAAAACATGGTTTCAGGTCTCAACCACTTTTCAGAGTATTATTTTTTGTTATACAAAAAGTGAAGAGACTGGAGCCAAAACAGCTCTCTGATATATTCTCACAAAATGGTTCAGCTCTAATCTATCAAACATTATTTTGTCTTTTGGAACAGCTCTGCTGAAGACAGCACGGTCTTTGAGAGATAGAGAGAGAGATGCAGTTTCAAAGAATGATTTGCTGAAAAAAGGACCCAATGTCCACACTTACAATACAGAGTCTGCTTGCTGACTTTGTAACTACTGAGTAGGTCAAGTGATCTATGAAAGGGAGTGATAATTTCCTCGCTGTGTATAGGCATAATTTCTACTGGACAAAAATAATACAGTACATCTTTGGTTTAGAACTCTATTATATTTCCTTAACTTTATACATTTTATTTCACACACAGATTAAAAAAACTTATTTCACCTTATAGAAGAATAGTGCACTGTTAGGTTTGTTTCTGAATTCCATTAAGCTGTTTTAAGAGAATGATGTTTTTGATTCATGCTGATCAGAAACCTGATAGTTCTTAACAGTTCTTCCCATATCTGGAGATGAGCAAACCAAGATGATTAATAGGCATATTTATCCTTATTTAAGTGGATTTCTTAAAGTAGTTGAATGAGGTTGGTTTTAGTTTTGACTGCCTAAATAAGGCCTGATAGTGTTGGCATGTACAAGTGTTCGCCATCACTGAATGTTTAACTTATTAATCAATCAAATTGATATTTTCTATTCCACTTTGGTGGAACCACAGTCATGTAATGACTCTGATTCTTGGGCAGTTCTGTTCAGGCCAGATTCCCTGTGCTGTCTATCTGTGTTAGAGTAGTAGTGCTGCAGTAAATGCTGTGCAGCAACAATAAAACGGGGGCTAAAACACAGGCCAGGATCAGCATAATGGTTTTCAAGACACATCTCTTTCTTCCACCGTTGTCCCCTTTTTCTTACTATACCAACAGTAGGCTGGATGACTGACATGCTGGCTCTACGTCCTGCGCTGGCTGTGTGACCCCAGTGGGTTCATCCTCTGTGGAATGATTAAAATCATGGCTTTAGGGCAAGATTATGTCACATGTGGCACAAAGCAGCCATACAGCCCTGAAGTATCTGTCCTAACATCTTTATTTAGGGAAAAAATTGTGATAGTGATTTTGATTGCTAATGGCAGCGTTCGAGACTAAGTCAGAGCTTGGCACTGCCAGTGGGAATTTTTGCACTGAAATCCTTATCATTATAACAATTATGTTTTATATATACAATGGGAAACTTTCAGTGTAAATGACTTTAAAGGAAAACAACAAAAAGGAGAGGGGGAGTTTCCATGAGAGTACAGTGGGCCCAATTTTCCACTGCCTTGCACCTTTTCCAATCATTTACACTTGTGAAAAATGGGTGTATAATTCTTTCAAATCAGAATGGAATCATTTTATAACTACTTTTCACTCTCTTTGCACATAAATGACTACACAAGATGCAAGACAGTGTATGTATGGATCCAATGTGTATATCTTCTATAACAGGTTGTATCTAAATTGAACAGAAATGGTGGCTGCTTCTAGGACAGTGGTTCTCAAGGCCAGTCTGCCGCTTGTTCAGGGAAAGCCCCTGGCGGTCCGGACCAGTTTGTTTACCTGCCGCGATCCGCTGGTTCGGCCAATCACGGCTCCCACTAGCTGCAGTTTGCCACTCCAGGCCAATGGGGGCTGCGGGAAGGGCGGCCAGCACGTCCCTTGGCCCACATTGCTTCCCGCAGCCCCCATTGGTCTGGAGTGGCGAACCACGGCCAGTGGCAGCTGCGATCAGCCGAACCTGCGGACGTGGCAAGTAAACAAACCGGCCTGGCCCGCCCGGGGCTTTCCCTGGACAAGCAGTGGACTGGCTTTGAGAACCATGTTCTAGGAAACAGAAGACTTCCAGAAATGTAAAAGTGCAATACCCAAAACACACAGTTAGAACAGTTACATACACAGCTTTAAATCCATTACAATGCACACTGTGACCAACACCCCACTCTCACCTCAACTCTCACCTCCTTTGACTTTTCCCCATATGTTCATCTACTGCAGCCTAATGGCAACCCAACTTACTGGGAGTAGACACCTTTGTCTATGCTCCTTGATTGAGACTGAGAAGGAAGTGTAGTATCCAGAAATGCTTTACTTTTCTGCACCTCTCTTCGTGGATGTTTGTATGGAACCAACTATTCATACTCCAGTAAGCATAACCAAAACAAGATTTATTAAAAAGAGAGAGCAAATAGAATTCAAATAAAAGAAACAGTGCTTACTGTATTTAGGTTTACACTTCGAATGAGCAAAATAAATAGGCATTCTCAGAAGAAGAATGAGAAGTGAATGAATAGTTTACATCTCATAAAAGCAGTTCTCTCCTCTGACCACTCTTTAGTCAGCCTGCTTGCAGACCATCTGTTTTATCTAATCCATCCTTCTGGGTCAGCTTGCATGTCCAGACATGTTTCCTTTGAACCAGGCCTGCCACACCTCACCCCACACCAGTCTTATCCAGTTCTGTATATGCACAGTAGGGTCTTGGTTCACTGCCCACTCCAGGAGATGGATCAGCAAGGACACAAAGTCCCTCAGTGATGCTCATTGGTTGTCCTCTAAAGGTTCAGTGATCCAGCCCAGATGCTGCATTTCACAGAGCAGTCTGCATACCTCTGCCCCAGCCAATTTCTGTATCATCTTTTCAGACAAACAGATTGGGGTTTTCTTCAACACAACACCCATCCCCACATCTACATGCTAAATTTCTGTTGTGAATTAGGGACCGTACCATCTGTCATAAACACTTAGAGATCCATACCATCTGTCATAAATATTTTATCAGTAGTTATTAAATGCTTATGTTGCACTGAAGTTTATGTTGAAACTAGCTGCATACTGTACCGAATATACAGTACTGATATTATCCTGTATACAAAACATGTTTGATTTAGCGTTAAGGTTTTTTGAGTGCATTTCCTTTGAGTGCATAACCAATACAAAATAATATCTGCATTTTATTTTAACTTCAGTTTCTTTCTTTTCTTATTTCAGGGAAGGTTTATAGTTACATTATACTTGGTCTGTTTCTCCCTCTTTCAAGGGTTTGACTACTGTTTCCTCTGATAAGCAAAACCAAATATATAAGACCACCAATATTACCAATCTCACCAATAGAGAGTTTTGCCATTAACTCTCAGTGGAGCCAGGATTTTACCCATTATATTTATAACCTCTTGAGTTTTTACTGGCAGCGTTTTGACTGTGGCTCTTGCATTAGATTTATGTTTGTCTTTCATCTTGTACTATTAGATCCTTTTATAAGGCGTAAATGTCTATTTTCCATCTTTTGTGATAGCTAATGGTTTTTAATTTACGTCAAAAACAATCCATTTAATGATTCACTTGTTTGTTTGTTTGTTTTAATCAGCAAGGATTTATACGTACATGCTGGAGAAGTCCCGTGTTGTCATGCAGCCTCTCAACCAAAGCAATTTTCTTGTTTTTTACTTGTTGATGGATGGGCTGTCCTCTGAAGAAAAGTACGGCTTGTACCTCAGTAATTTGTCTGCACACAGGTAGGAGACCAATTTCATGTTTGCTATGGAGCTAATATAATTTTTTTTCTATTTAATGCCTTAATTCTCAGAGATGCTGAGCACCTTCAACTTCTGTTGAACACAGAGTCATCATTTTGAAAAGATGTTTGCTTAAAATTATTGTTCTTTTTTAAGTGATTGTCCACATGGATTTCATGTAACCCAGGCACATGAGATTAGATTCTTTTGGCAATAAGTTTATGTGGAGGCCAGGCCTGTGCCCTAGAATTTTTTTGAAAAAGGGGATAACCATTTCTATAGCTGTTTGTTCCAGACCAGAACAAAAAATGCTAGTGTTCTGTTCCAGAGAGGCCTCCAGCCAGGGATTCCTGTCAGATGCCTTTTTCCTCCCCTGGACTCTGGGACTGATGTATGCCTTACCCTGATCCTCATGATACCGAGAGTCCTGAAGAAGCTGAGGCAAGATCTTGCAGGATCTATGCACATGAGAGTCCCAGCAGGGGCCAGGCAGTTATGGCATTCAGATCTGGTGAAGCGCTCAGCGCAGCCCCATGTCATTTTGCCTGCTTTGCCCAACACAGTCTCACAGCACAACAGTCAGATCTGACATTCCAAACATTTGACAATCTGGATGCTGGCTGGCTAACAGTCATCAAAAGAAGCTGTTCAGGGACGTTCAGACCATTCTGCTCCAAAGCAGGAAAGTCTCAGCTAGACTGACTAAGGCCTTGTCTACATGGCAAGTTGCTGTGCAGCAAGCCAAAGTGTGAATCTACAACACCCCATATTGCCACACAGTAATGTTTTCTGTGGATACTGCTACATGGTCCACTGAACATCCCGGAGTGCAGTAGCAAGCCAGACTCCACTCCAGCACATTCAGTGTCCACACTGTGCGGCAAACTGGTACACTCTAGATTCACACCCTGTCTTGCTACAAAGTAACCTGACTTGTAGAGAACCCAAACCAGCTGATCATCTTAGTACCAGATGTTATCCTCAACAACACCCATTTTAGCTCTACCAGACTATTTATTAGCCCTTAAACAATCTGGACTTTCTGTTAATTCCATAAGATTCATATGGCACCAACATCTGCACATTGTTCTCCTATCCAGGGCTATGCTATATTTTCTCACCCTTCAGTGACTAGATTCCTTACAGGCTTTTTTTTTCCTCCCAGTTTGGGATCCCCTTCTTCTTGGCACCTCAGTATATTATTAACAGGATTGATGGGTACCAGCTTTGAGTCCTTAACAAACCTATTCCCTCTACCACGTATCAATGAAGACTGACTTTTTAGTAGCCATTACATCAGCTCAAATGGTAAGGGAGATACAGGCCCTCATGGCAGTGTCTCCCTTATGCCATGTTTCATAAAGACAGTCACTTTAGGCCTCATCCCAAGCTCTGTCTCAAAGTTGTTACAGAATTCCATTTGAACAAATTTATTCATCTCCCAGCTTCCTTCCCCAAGATGCACTCAACCCCAGTGGAAGCTAAACTTCATATACTTGATGTAATAAGGGTATTGTCATGGTACCTTAACAGGACAAAAACACTCAGGAACATACAGTATCTAGACAGTTTATGGCTTTTGCTGATAGACTTAAGGGTCAGGCACTACCCTCACAAAGATTATCAGAATAGGTGTCCATTCTATAAGAATTTATTAGAAGATAGCCAAGTTAGATCCACCTATCCATAATAGAGCTCATTCCACAACCATTGGGGCCCCTGGATGATCGAGATACAAAAGGAGCACTTAACAACAATAAAGTCATCACAGAGAAACTAAATGAATTCTCAAAAAGAAAAGGAGTACTTGTGGCACCTTAGAGACTAACAAATTTATTAGAGCATAAGCTTTCGTGAGCTACAGCTCACTTCATCGGATGCATTTGGTGGAAAAAACAGAGGAGAGATTTATATACACACACACAGAGAACATGAAACAATGGGTTTATCATACCACACTGTAAGGAGAGTGATCACTTAAGATATTCAGTCTTCATGGCTGAGGATGTTAGGCAGATTCCGAAACCTGAGCTATCTTTTGTAGGTGACAGATCTGAGGAATTGTCACAGATTGAAGTGTCACTAGAGGAGCTTTTGGAATTAATTGAGAAACTTAACAGTAACAAGTCACCGGGACCAGATGGTATTCACCCAAGAGTTCTGAAAGAACTCAAATGTGAAATTGCAGAACTATTAACTATGGTTTGTAACCTGTCCTTTAAATCAGCTTCTGTACCCAATGACTGGAAGATAGCTAATGTAATACCAATATTTTAAAAGGGTGTTATTCCTTCACCCACTTACTTCCCTAGTCCTTCTCACATGAATAGTGAGCAACAATACCCGAATTCCAAAGGTGCAAACAATTCAATGTTTATTGGGGTGAACTTCCAGCAAGCATCATTCCAGTTTCCTTCCTTCGTGTCCCCCTTCCCAGCTGACACCGCAGAGCCTTACACCTGTGTCCCTGTTCCCATTCCTGCCCTTAGCCAAACATTATTCCAATTTCCCCACCCCATTCCCTGTTCCCATTTCCCCCTTTAGCAAAACATGATTCCAATTTCCCCACCCCCATTCCCTGTTCCCATTTCCACCCATACACCCCCACCCACTTCCTGATTGACTGCAGACTATATAGTAAAACTTGAGTTCTGCTTAGCTATACCTTAACCAATCATTTTCCTGAAATTTTACTACCCAGTCCTAACATATTGTAACATGATTATGTAACCAATTATATCCCACCATCTTAATTAGTTTACCCCCAGCAAAATTAATTATACAGCAGACAGAAAGAATCACAGAAGCAGACAGAGATTATACAGACAAACAATGGCAAAGTGGGAACTATAATGACAAAACAATACAGAAGTGAGGATTTCACATCCCAGCTATTGATAAGTGAGTTCTTGCTAGACAGGATGCTATCAAACTAAGTTTCCTTTCACATCTTCTAGGCACTTCCCTTTCTCTGGAGGTGATAGGCATTATCAGGACAGGACTGTATTCCTAACAGCCCAATAGCACCTTATTTCAATGTGACTAGTTTGGAATGTGAGGATGTGACCGGTCGCTTCCCAGCTTATGGCTGCCTCTGCTGCTTAGCCAAAGGCCTTAGCCTAAGCACAGGGCCTCAGACTGTCACAGTAAGAGAAGGACCTTATGCTGGCAGACAGTGATTTTGATTCTTTAAACCTCTATAACTAGCCAAGTGATAGGAATACACCTAAAATTCTTAGAGTACAGGCCTTTACAGACAGGCCTGAATATCTATATCCTAACAAAGGGCTCCAGAGGTGATCCTGACAATTACAGAGTGATAAGTCTTACGTCAGTACCGGGCAAATTAGTTGAAACAATAGTAAGAAATAAAATTGCCAGATACATAGAAGAACATAAATTGTTGCGCAAAAATCAACATGGTTTCTGTAAAGGGAGATCATGTCTTACTAATCTATTAGAGTTCTTTGAAGGGGTCAACAAACATGTGGACAAGGGGGATCCAGTGTACTTAGAAAGCCTTTGATGAGGTCCCTCACCAAAGGCTCTTACGTAAATTAAGTTGTCATGGGATAAGATGGAAGATCCTTTCATGGACTGAGAACTGGTTAAAAGACAGGGAACAAAGGGTAGGAATAAATGGTAAATTTTCAGAATGGAGAGGGGTAACTAGTGGTGTTCCCCAAGGGTCAGTCCTAGGACTTATTCATAAATGATCTGGAGAAAGGGGTAAACAGTGAGGTGGCAAAATTTGCAGATGATACTAAACTGCTCAAGATAGTTAAGACCAAAGCAGACTGTGAAGAAGTTCAAAAAGATCTCACAAAACTAAGTGATTGGGCAACAAAATGGCAAATGAAATTTAATGTGGATAAATGTAAAGTAATGCACATTGGAAAAAATAACCCCAACTATACGTACAATATGATGGGGGATAATTTAGCTACAAGTAATCAGGAGAAAGATCTTGGAGTCATCGTGGATAGTTCTCTGAAGACGTCCACGCAGTGTGCAGAGGCAGTCAAAAAAGCAAACGGGATGTTAGGAATCATTAAAAAAGGAATAGAGAATAAGACGGAGAATATCTTATTGCCCTTATATAAATCCATGCTATGCCCACATCCTGAATACCGCATACACCCCTCATCTCAAAAAAGATATACTGGCATTAGAAAAGTTTCTGAAAAGGGCAACTAAATGATTAGGGGTTTGGAACGGGTCCCATATGAGGAGAGATTAAATAGGCTAGGACTTTTCAGCTTGGAAAAGAGGAGACTAAGGGGGGATATGATAGAGGTATATAAAATCATGAGTGGTGTGGAGAAAGTGAACAAGGAAAAGTTATTTACTTGTTCCCATAATATAAGAACTAGGGGCCACCAAATGAAATTAATGGGCAGCAGGTTTAAAACAAATAAAAGGAAGTTCTTCTTCACACAGCACACAGTCAACCTGTGGAACTCCTTGCCGGAGGAGGTTGTGAAGGCTAGGACTATAACAGGTTTAAAAGAGAACTGGATAGATTCATGGAGGTTAAGTCCATTAATGGCTATTAGCCAGGATGGGTAAGGAATGGTGTCCCTAGCCTTTGTTTGTCAGAGGGTGGAGATGGATGGCAGGAGAGAGATCACTTGATCATTACCTGTTAGGTTCACTCCCTCTGGGGCACCTGGCATTGGCCACTGTCAGAAGACCGGATACTGGGCTGGATGGACCTTTGGTCTGTCCCAATATGACCATTCTTATGTTCTTATGTGTAGCTCAGACAGCCTCTGCTGCCTGTTTCAAGAATGTTCCTATTTCTGAAATTTGTAGGGCAGCTACATGAAGCTAAGTCCACACATTTACAAGACTCTATTTTTGGTAGATGCTTTTAGAGCAGATGCCTTTTTTAGTAGGGCTGTCATCCAGTCTTTGTTAAAGAAGATTTCATATACCTACCTCCAAGGAAACAGATAACTGTTTCTTAATCACCAAGAGTGAGATCCATGTGGACAGTCACTCAAAGAAGAAAGAGCAGTGGCTTACCTTACAGTAACTGTAGTGCATCAAGATGTGTTGTCCAGATGGATTTCACAACTCATCCTCCATTCCACTATTACGGAGTCTTACTCTTCCAGGATTCTGTATTGGTGAAGAAGGTGAGGAACAGCTGAGCCTCCTTTATGCTTTATGTCCTTGAGCAGCATGGCACAGGGACATCTAGGACACAGGCAAAACCCCAACTTACACTGCTGCTCAGAATAATCTAATCTTGAGTGCAAGGGGCACATGCAGATCAAGAGTGGAATCCATGTGAACAACACAACTTGAAGAATCACAGTTACTGTAGGCTAAGTAACTCTTCCTTTTTTTCCCTCTTAAATTGGTCATCTGTTCACAGCTTCAACTAGATAACAGCAAAATAAAATAAAATAAAATAAAATAAAATAAAGAACAATAATAATTAAAATAATTAGAAATGGGTCATTTGATGTCTCAATGTTTGAATGTTTCCTTGGCATTTTCTGTCAGTTTGTGCAACTTCCATACTGGCTGACACTTGAATAAAACAGCTGTCTTAGATTTTCAGGCCTGTAAAGAGGCTGATGATGTAATTTTCATTTCTGGTGGAAAACCTTTATCTACACTGATTTTTTTAAGCACAAATATTTATGGTAGCACTGCTTGGTAACACCTTAAGTTCCTTACTCTTTTGGTATTTAAATATGTTGCCACATTTCAGATAGAATGAGCTAGTACAGCAACTTTGAAACAAATATGGAGCTACATTGCTTCCCTAAAAAGATAATTTCAAAAGGGAAAAATCAGTGAAATTTGTCTTCTGATTTTTTTTCTTGTAAACCCTTTGAAGACTTTTAAGACCAAAACAGATTGTTTTGCTGCGCTTGAGAGCATTAATTTATTTCTCTTTAGCAAAAATTGTTTGGAATCACTGAGTTTATTCAGAAAATAGCACAGTTTGCAGTTACTTTGCAAGGAGTTCCAGCAAGAAACAACTCAGCAAAGACCTGGATAATTAGATTCATACGAACAAAGAAGTTATCTCATCAAATAGCTGATCAATATTCAAAAAGAACAAAGTAATATTTCTAAATAGATACATGTGTAACCCACACACTCCTGGGTGTGGTGTTTGATCCCATCTAGTGGCACCCAGACCACTTAGAGAAAGTTAAATGAGTCTGCTCTACAGCCTTAGCTAAGAGCCAGTTGGTTTTTAGCTCATGCAGTAGAGGCTCATGCACTGAGGTCCCAGGTTCAATCCCGCCCACTGACGACTGGGGTCTGTCAAAGTTATACTTGTACATCGTAACTCCAGCTCCAGAAGTAATTTATAGCAGAATATATACATAAAGTTACTTTTATTGATAAAGCTTTGTTTATATACAGTAGATTGTCGTTTGCACTGTTAAGAAACATTTTGGTCTGTATTATGCCTTTGTTACACACGAATAGTTCAGTTAGCCAGGTTCATCCTGGTTGCCAGAGTTACATCAGAGATTAATTTAACATCATGACACTCTTTGCATGAGTAAGGCAAGCAGGATTTTGTCCATCATCAACTTCTTCTTTCTGACTGATACTTTGATGAGATCATATCATTCTGGTAACACCAATGATTGAATCTGTTATGTTTTCTTTAAACATGTAAGCATGATACTAATAACAAATTAAATTAGGTAAAATCCCCTTTGAAACTGAATTTTAGTTCATGCTCAGCTGGTTGAAATGGTTTGTGTCTGACTTTTGTTCCTTTCTTAATTTGTTTAAAATTGCAGCCATTAGAGAGAAGACTGAACAGTCTCAAGATTATGCATGGTTTGTTAAGGTTACTGGCTATGCCTTTGTTCCCATTGAGATTTAATCAAGCACGTTGAGTAGAAAAGGCTTTAAAACAACTCTTATTTGTTCCTGATTTTCAGTATAAACATGAACATTTTTATTTAAAGAAATAAAAAATATTGTTATTATTATTAATAATAATAATAATAATTAATAATTTGTTTTAAGCATCATCATCTGGAATGGATGACATGTTGTTGTCCCTTCTCTGAGAAGTTGACTTATAAGATTAATAGATAGTACAAACAAGAAACTCTGGGATGAAATGAGACTTTTGTCATTGATTTCAACTGGGCCAGAATCTCATGCCAAATGACTAGAGAAGAAATTGGCTATGAACCAGCTTTTAAGTATTGTAGATTTTCACTTCTTTAAAAAATATATATGTATTTTGATCACTTTCTCCTTTCATTCTCTCACTACAATTGATGGAGAGACGTTGAAAGGTTCATGAAATGTGAAAGATGTATTTTTAGGGATGGCTTTGAATGATAGTAGTTTTGTACCGGAGGGGAGACTATTCCAGTCACAGGTTACTACATGTCAGAAGGTACAAAGCTGAGTGTGGGAGGAGACAAAAGAAGCAGATAGGCAGGAAGATCTGACATAGTGGAAAAAGTGAGATAAGGAGTCAGAACAATAAGAGCTGTGATGTAGCCAGGGCTGGAATTGTGCACCAGTTTAATTGTCAGTGCTGGGAACTTGGAAATGATGCATAGATGAATGGAAGCTAATGAATAGATTAGAAAATGGGAGTGATGCTTTGATGAAGAGGAAGTGAGGAAGATGATTTTGTCATTCACATTTTTGATGGACTGAGTGGGTGGGAATTAAGAGAGAAACGGGAGGCAAGATTTGAAAAGACTTCCATAGGCAATGTCAGAGATGACCAAGGCATGGACAAGGATTTTATAGGCAGGAATGCTGATGAAAAACAATTTCTGGAAATGAAAAGCATGAACTGTGGAAACAGCTTGGAAGGTGGAGGGGAAGGAATAAAGGAGGCAAGTGTGACACTGAGATTGTGAGTCTAGGTGACGGAGATGAAAGTGTAACTAATAGCAGTGATAGAAAAGGGAGGGACAAATAAGGGGGAAATAAATTCGGTTTTTAACCAGATCACTTTCAACTGGTGGCAGAATGTCTATGCTGAGATATTGGCAATAGTATTAGAGATGCAAGACCGAACAGAGAGAGGAGAGTCAGGATTGAAGAGAGATTCTCAAGATGGTGCTACTGGGTGAATAAAGGATGTTTGAATGACCTCATTTGCATGCATTTGAATTAGGGGAGGGGGCTGTATTTGGAATTTCCAGACTCTCTGTTGGTATTGTGTGTTTTAAAAGAACTATAGAAGTTTATTAAGGTTTTTAATGAAAATAAATGATAAATGGTTTAAAGGTTAATTTCAGGTTGTCTTGTTTTGTGTTTGCTTTTGTGTCTGGGTATGGATTGAATTTAGATTTATTAAGAAAGTTATTGTACTGTGAGTTAAAATAAATGTACGCTAATTATTGTATGTATTTCTTTTCTAGTGCTATGGATGTGCATGACCCTTTTTTCAATCTCATAGTTAAGACAGGTCCTTTCCTTGAGGGACATGAAAGTTACATTGGACATTTACAGAACAAAGAGACATGGTGTCGGGGCAGATCAGCATGTATTTGATCTGCAGTGGGAATCTTGGTGAAGGAAGTGCGTTCTAAGGAGTGAAGGGAGAAAGTTTGGCTCATACTGAGGGGGAAAAGGTATGATTATTGTGGACAAAAAAAGAGCATTAAGGAAAGGCCTGGAAAGAAGCTTGAAACAGGGTGTAGATAGACATGCACTATGATTTAGACAGAGTCAGAGCTAATTATAGAGTCTCAATGATCAAAAAGAAGATAATTGTTAAATATTCATGGGGTAATAATTATATTATTATTTTCATATTGAAGTTATTAAATGATAATCTACTTTAAGTGATCGGGTATATTAGCATTTAGAAATTGACATATTCCGTTTAAATATGTATATTAGAATCATCCTTTGAAGGGACACTGGATGGATTAGGGACTGGTGACAGGTTTGGAAGCTATTCAACTCTAGATCACCAACTCCAGTCTAAACCATGTTGGTAATGTCCATACTAGTTACAGTTTTATGGCTGTTTTGGTAGTATGTGTGAGTTGCGTGGGTGGCCTCAGTGGAATGCTTGCTGGACAGCTGTTTTTAAGTCCTCTCCTCTGATGTCTGCTCCTTCACCCACCTTTTATCTTTTAAAATTAGCTACACTACTTGTGCAAAAACTATATGTGCAATAATAAACAATTTACAGGCATTAAAGAGTGGGAAAATGCATATACGCTTACACTCACTCACATTAGTAACTATGCAGTTCACATCTATCAGGAAAAGACATATCACTATGTGGCATTTCCTAACCAGTATTTCCTCTTATGATTTTTTGGTGCCAGTAAGAAAATCTCACATTAACTTCATGTATAAAGTAGCTACTGCAATGAAGTAATTGGATTAGTCATTAAAATCTGAATTGATCTCACTTCTTTGCTTGATCACTGAGAATATCATTCCTCCAATTTAAATGATAAACTTCATTTGTCAAAAAGGACAATGAAAAAGCAGTGAAGGAAAGTGAGTGGCTTAGAAAAGAGCACAAGAGACTGTTTTCAAAGTGCTCTGTTTTGGCTGACCGAATGTCTCATGCCTCAAAATTTTTGTGTATATTCGGCACCCTTCTTTTCTAAAGAATACTAAAACAATGTGAACTTAAGTGGTGATTATTCTAGAATTGCCCATGAGAATCCCTATTCATGGGATAAGTGCATCCCTATGGCACACAAATTTGGAATCTTCTAGAAGACAGTGCTTTTGGAGCCACTCAGCCCAACTTTCCATGATGCAGGACACTCTGCGGGTATAAAAAGTGGCCATCCTTCAGGTTTCAACCACTAAGGGTACAGCAAGCAAGCAAGCAAGCAAGGCACCACCCTAAAAATCCTTTTTTTCTAATAACTCTTTTGCCTCTAAGCATTTAATAAACAAACAAAACTCTTTGTAATAGTCTGCCCAACCCACTTTTTTCATGCATCAAATTGCATAAATCACTTGTTAACCCACCCGCCCCATATATTTTAAACCATTTTCCCTACACCTGAATATCAACCAGCCCTCCTAGTTTTGTGTCCATTTACATTTTGTATGTCTTGCTGCATGTCCCATGACCCAGGTGGACACACTGCAGTTGCCTACATTATTTGTCACTTCCCTTTTCCCTGATTTGAATCTTAGGTAATTGACCATTTTTATCCACCTTAGAACTTTGCCAACAATATAGTATTTATTAACCTTTGTCTTAGTCTTAGATGTGTATACATTAAGATAAATGTTTTAGTAGGTTTTGCCTGAACTAATAGCATGAATAAACCCAAGTACACCTAATATTTCAACCAAGATAAGAATTATTTTTAAAGTAATGTGACTTATGTGGGCAGATGTACAGAAGCAATTGTTGAAATCACATCATTCCCCCATTATCCCGAAGCAGCATACATCTTCATCTACAAAATGGCCATTAGAAATTTCATTTTAAAAGTGAGATATCACTGGAATCATTCTACAAATCATTCCACCTTGACTGGAATTATTTTAGAGAACTGTGTTAAAAAGTCTTCTCCTTGACTTTGTGTCCAAGATAAATGGAGTTTCTGACTCCAATCTAATGAAAAATGTAGCTTTTAAATTAGTTTATCAAACTATTATATGGAGGGTTTTTTTATATATATAGTGCTACCTATGAACATTATGTGTTACAGTTGTTGGAATTAAGGATGAAGGTTCTGTATCTCAGAGAATTAGAGATTTTTATGAGACTTTATAGGTTTCACAATTTGCTAGCTCTTCCTTTGTATAATTTAGTGCTGTAGAGTCTCACTGTATTTTCACTCATGCTGATTTCATTTCAGTGTAGCTTCATTGTCCTCAGTGGAGTTACTCCTGATTTATACAGATGTTTTGGGGAGAAAATCTTTCTTTCGTTCTTTTGTTCTTTCTGTGTGACTCAGTTTAAAGAGCAACATTTATTTTTCTTAACTAAAGACCACTGTATTTTGCTGGTGGACACTCCCTTGAAGCTACACTGGCACAAAAAGTGTTTTATATATAGTGTACATATTATATACATTTACTATATATAATATATATGCTGCATCTATTTTTGATAAAATTGTCTCTTCCCCAGCTCTGCTCCTTTCTTCATAGTCTCTCTTACGTTGAATATAAACGTTCAAGTTCTGACTGAACTCTCAAACCCCCATTTGTTTGTTTCTGTCTGAAATCAGGCAAACTAAGTTTTCCCAGTCCTCATTAGAATACACATAATTAGGGCTCCGTGTCTGTTACGGAGGTCACGGAAGTCACGGATTCTGTGACTTTCTGTGACTTCTTTGACTTCTACAGGGGCCAGTGTGGCTGAACCCAGGGCTGCCCAAGCATCTGGTTCCGGGGCCAGTCGCTGCTCCAGCGGCCCCCAGCAGCGGTGTCGGGATGGTTGGAACAGCCGCGGTCCATGGCCCCAAGCAGTTATCCCTGGGAAGGCAGGCAGAGCAGCCGCAGTCTGCTGGCCCCAGCAGTTGGTGCCGCTGGCCCCGGCCACCCTCTCCCAGCAGCAATCCCCATGGTCCCCCAGCAGCAACCCCCCATGCCTCCCAATGCCCCACCCCAAGATTTAATCACAGGTATTTTTAGTATAACTCATGGATAGGTCACAGGCCATGAATTCTTGTGTATTACCCGTGACTTGTCCATGACTTTTACTAAAAATACATGTGACTAAATCGTAGCCTTACACATAATACAGCCCCTTCCGTAAAGACCTTGCAATTCATTAACAGTTACAGTACAGTGCAATGATACAAGTCACAACAGTGGAATTAGGTGTGTTTATTAGCACCCACCTGCTTTGCACAGCAGGTCGGATTTTAAGATTGATTTGAAATTATTCAAAATATGGCAAATATTTTAAGTGTTGGGGGCAGAAATGGAAGAAGTCACAGAAGTAAAAGTATGCAGTATTTTGGAGCAAGTGGGAACGAACCTTCCGGCTCCCTGCGCAGATCGAGAGACTCATGCTAGCACTCTAAAAATAGTTGTATAGATAGTGCTTTGAAGTTGTGGCTCAGGCTGGAACTCTAGCTCTGAAGCCTAGGAAGGAGGGTGGGCTTTAAAGCCTGAGCTCCAAACCATGCCACAACTTCAAAGTGCTGTCTATGCAGCTATTTTTAGATGGCTGGAAGGCTTGCTCCTGCTAGCTCCCAAATGCTGTGTAGACATACCCAGAGTCAAGAGTGAAGTCCAGATCCAGATTTCAAGTGCTCTGACATTTGGGGATGTTAAGATCTGGAGCTTTCATTGTTCTCATTAGAAAGACAAATTTTACAAAGTTCAGAAGAGTTCTGATTTTTATTGATGACCCTCTCACCCCTCCCCCCGCTGCCAGTTTTTGTTTGGTCCCATCATAAGTGATGGGAGAGGGTTGAGCAGAGCATTGGGAACAACAGGAGTGAGGAAGGAAGAATTTAGATCAGAGAGTTAGTTGTAGGTGGCAACGGAGTTGTGCAATGCTTTATAGATGGGAATGAGAACAGAATATGAACAGAATACCGAAGAGAGGGGACAAAAGCAAAGAGGGAGAGATTATAAGGGAGAGAAAAAGTGGAAGGATGTAAAAGAGGAGATTATACTAGTCAAGGTGCGAAATTACTAAATCTAACTAAATAGGAAAAGCTAGTAAAGCACTGGATGCATAAAACTGCATATAGATTCATAGATTCATAGATACTAAGGTCAGAAGGGACCATTCTGATCATCTAGTCCGACCTCCTGCACAGCGCAGGCCACAGAATCTCACCCACCCACTCCTACGAAAAACCTCACCCATGTCTGAGCTATTGAAGTCCTTAAATCATGGTTCAAAGACTTCAAGGAGCAGAGAAGCCTCCCTCAAGTCAACCATGCCCCATGCTACAGAGGAAGGCGAAAAACCTCCAGGGCCTCTCCAATCTGCCCTGGAGGAAAATTCCTTCCCGACCCCAAATATGGCAATCAGCTAAACCCTGAGCATATGGGCAAGATTCACCAGCCAGATACCCCAGGAAAGAATTTTCTATAGTAACTCAGATCCCATCCATCTAATATCCCATCTCAGGGGATTTGGCCTATTTACCCTGAATATTTAAAGATCCATTACTTACCAAAATCCCATTATCCCATCATACCATCTCCTCCATAAACTTATCGAGTAGAATCTTAAAGCCAGATAGATCTTTTGCCCCCACTGCTTCCCTTGGAAGGCTATTCCAAAACTTCACTCCTCTGATGGTTAAAAACCTTCGTCTGATTTCAAGTCTAAACTTCCTGGTGGCCAGTTTATACCCATTTGTTCTTGTGTCCACATTGGTGCTGAGGTTAAATAATTCCTCTCCCTCTCCTGTATTTATCCCTCTGATATATTTATAGAGAGCAATCATATCTCCCCTATATATATATATATATATATATACATATATATATATATATATATATATCATATCTCCCCTATATATATGATATAGCATCATCTCTAATATTTGCAAGTACCTAGTGCTCTGCGTTGGTGTGTGTAATTTGCACATATCCAAGCTAAGTAGTGTGCTCTCTCTGGAAAGATAAGAAAACATTGTAAATGGTATTTCTGTGTACACCAGTTGCCCAAAAGTTAGTTTCACAGACAGAGCTCATTATAACTCAGAATTAAGCTACTAATAATGTACAGCCTGAAATCACCAATATTTTTTCAAATATAACTATTTTTTAAAAACTTCCAGCCTAAATTTTTAAAAGTGATGTATGATTTTGGTTGCTCCATTTTGAGACATTTAAAAGGGACCTGATTTTCAGAAAATGTTGAGTACACACTTGTCAAAAATCAGCCTTCATTAAGACCTCTCAAATTGGGCATCTAAAATTCATCAGTCAGTTATGAAAATTTAGGTGGTAATGTGCATATATTATATACATCTGTCATGATTTTAAAGTTAGTTAATAAATACTAAGTTTCCTAAGTATAGTTTCCCTGTACTTAGCAGGCAATTATGGTATCTTAGATTCTGTGATGCAGTAACTTAGTAAATGTTGACTTTTTAAGGGAAACCACTGTTTATGTGACCAATGTGGTTCTGTGTCTCATACAGGGTCAATCCTGAGAGCTGTTGAATGCCTCCTGTGAGGTGCACAATACCATCAACTCCCACTGAATTCACTAACACAAGTACTGTAGTGTAATCTTTTTATCATGAAAGTTGAACTTACAATTGTAGAATTATGTACAAAAATAACCACATTCAAAAATAAACAATGTAAAACTTTAGAGCCTACAAGTCCACTCAGTCCTACTTCTTGTCCAGCCAATCACTCAGACAAACAGGTTTGTTTACATTTGCAGAAGATAATGCTGCCCGCTTCTTGTTTATAATGTCTCCTGAAAGTGAGAGCAGATGTTCACATGTCACTTTTGTAGTTGGCATTGCAACATTCGTATGCCCCTTCATGCTTCCAGGACACCATTGCAGAGGGCATGCTTCCATGCTGATGATGCTCGTTAAAAAAAATAATGCGTTAATTAAATTTGTGACTGAACTTCTTGGGGGAGAATTGTATGTCTCCTGCTCTGTGGTTTTACCCGCATTCTGCCATATATTTCACGTTATAGCTTTTACTGCAGATTTGACAAAACACAAAGAAGGTACAAATGTGAGATTTCTAAAGATAACTAGAGTGCTCAACCCCAAGTTTATGAATCTGAAGTGCCTTCCAAAATCTGAGAAGGATGAGGTGCGCAGCATGCTTTCAGAAGTCTTAAGAGAGCAACACTCTGATGCAGAAACTACAGAACCAGAACCACCAAAGAAAATCAACCTTCTGCTGGTAGCATCTGACTGAGATGATGAAAATCAACATGCATCGGTCCACATTGCTTTGAATTGTTATTGAGCAGAAGTTATCATCAGCATGGACGCATGTCCTCTGGAATGGTGGTTGAAGCATTAAGGGACATTTGAATCTTTAGTGCATCTGGCACATATACATTTTGCAACGCCAGCTACAACAGTGCCATGCAAACGCCTGTTCTCACTTTCAGGTGACATTATAAACAAGAAACGGGCAGCATTATCTCCTGCAAATGTAAACAAACTTGTTTGTCTGAGTGATTGGATGAACAAGAAGTAGGACTGAGTGGACATGTAGGTGCCAAAGTTTTACATTGTTTTGTTTTTGAATGCAGTTATTATTTGTACATAATTCTACATTTGTAAGTTCAACTTTCATGATAAAGAGATTGATTGTATTAGATGAATTGAAATACTATTTCTTTTGTTTTTTACAGTGCAAATATTTGTAATTAAAAAATAAATATAAAGTGAACACTGTACACTTTGTATTCTGTGTTGTAATAGAAATCAACACCTCTACCCCAATATAACGCGACCTGATATAACATGGGTTCGCATACAACGCGGTAAAGCAGGCCTCCCGCCCTCCCCAGAGTCTGGGAGGCAGGAGCTGTGGGGGGCACTTTTGGGGGCCCCGCAGGCCCAGAGTGACCCGGGTGATTAGCAGGGGGCTGGGAGCAGCCCACTCTGCTTCCCTCGCCCAGCCCCAGCCATGTCACTTGGGGGAGAGGGCTTGGAGGAAGGGACCCCCCTCCCCGCACTCACCCACAGTGGCAGAAGCGGAGCAGCCCAGCCCCAGCCCGCTCCACTCCGCCAGCTCCCAGCCTTGGCGCGCCGCTTCCCGCCTCTGGTGAGTGCTGTGGGCGTCCTTTCCCCAATCTCCCCACACTCACTGGCGGCAGGAAGCGGAGCGCCGCGGCTGGGAGCTGGCGGAGTGGAGCGGGCTGGGGCCGGGCTGCTCCGCTTCTGCCACTGCTGGTGAGTGCCTGTCAGGGGGCGCGGTGTGGATGGGGTCGGGGCAGTCAGGGGACAGGAAGCAGGGAGGGTTGGGTAGGGGGTAGGGTGCTGGGGGTGATTAGGGATGGGGGGGTCTCTAGAGGGGGCGGTCAGGGGACTAGGAGCAGAGGGGCCAAAGCAAGTTCGATATAACGCGGTTTCACATATAACACGGTAAGATTTTTTGGCTCCCGCAGACCGCATTATATCGGGGTAGAGGTGTATTTGAAAATGTAGAAAACATTCAAAAATATTTAAATACATCATATTCTATTATTGTTTAACAGTACGATTAATGGCACAATTAATTTTTTAATGGCTTGACAGCCCTAGCAGGAGCCAATTCAGTAGGCCTGCTAGATTGGGTTCCATTCAAAATCTGGCCAGAGAAGGAGGAGGTGGTACCCATATTACACATTTAGCCTTTGGATATGGGAGACCCAGGTTCAACTCCCCACTCTGGCTGAGCGGGAGAAAGGATTTGAGTTAGGGTCTCCCACCTCTCTGGAGCCCCACTGACCTGTGGGGTATTCTGATGTGGGACTCCTTCAGTCTCTCCTATTTAAGCTGTTCTGCTTTGGATAAATGAAGAGTCATTGCAGTAGGGGGACTGGACCATTGTAGCAGGGGCACCGCTCCCATCTTCATTGTGGGTGCACTAACAACCAGGCTACAGAGTCATTGTCAGTCTTTTTCTCTCTGGCCCAATGACTCTGTAATTATTTACACGCAGTGAAATAGTTTCAACTGGAGATATTGAGGGACCCCATATCAGAATATTACATAGATCAGTGGTTAGAGCACTCACCTAAGACATGGGAGACCCCCATTCAAATCATTTCTTCCCCTAGGGAATTGAACCTGGGTGTCTCATATCCCAAGTGAGTGGTGTAACCAATGGGCTAAAAGTTATAAGGTGGGTAGCACCACCACCTCCTCACCCCTACCCCCATTTAGTGTGGAGTGAGGCAGGTATGTGATTCATTCTTACAAGAAACAACTTCCCTGTTGTATACTGCAAGCCGAGATAGGCGCCTCCCTAGAGCCATGACTTGGGGTACGGCTACACTGCAGCTTGGCACCCACAATTGGCCTGTGCCAACTGACTTGGGCTCCAGGGCTCAGGATAAGGGGCTATTTCATTGCAGTGTAGACTTCCGCATTTGGGCTGGAGCCTAGATACTGGGACCCTGTGAGGTGGGAGGATCCCAGGGCCCGGGCTCCAGCCTGAGACTGGAAGTCTACACGGACCAGCCGTGGGTTGTTCATTGCAGTGTAGATATACCCTTAGGCACCTAACCCTGAGAGAGGGGCAGGGATTCATAGATTCATAGATACTAAGGTCAGAAGGGACCATTCTGATCATCTAGTCCGACCTCCTGCACAGCGCAGGCCACAGAATCTCACCCACCCACTCCTACGAAAAACCTCACCTATGTCTGAGCTATTGAAGTCCTCAAATCGTGGTTTAAAGACTTCAAGGAGCAGAGAAGCCTCCCTCAAGTGACCCGTGCCCCATGCTACAGAGGAAGGCGAAAAACCTCCAGGGCCTCTCCGATCTGCCCTGGAGGAAAATTCCTTCCCGACCCCAAATATGGTGATCAGCTAAACCCTGAGCATATGGGCAAGATTCACAAGGATTAGGACATACCCCTCTGGTTGGCATCTCTGTTAGCTAGATAGATGTGTGGGGACTTTTGTGGATCACATTCTGAGGAACCTGTCTCTCCCCATTCATTGTATAGGGAGCTTAGGTGCCTAACCCAGGCTTTGTGGATCGCTGTGTTGTTCCTGTTATTTTTCTAGGTTACTAAAAGTTAGGCATTGCAAAACTGAGCATAACAATGACTTAATCCCTCTGTGGATCTGGGCCTGAGACATTAGAGACCAAGAGACTCTAGCCAGGTAGGGCTGAGAGTGGCCTGCCAAAAGCAGATAAGAACCAGAGTGCAGCCTGAATCCTGTCATGGGAAAAGGGAGGATCCCATGGAACTAGTGTTAACATTTTTTCCCTTTCCCATTGTAGCTCCTTATTATATTCTTTTCCAAAATGTAGCATTCATTAACCACTTGGAGCTTTGTCATCAAGCATCTCACATATTCTCTCGCTTTACTCCTTCCACCAGAGGCAATGCTTCATCCCAGTAACTGGCCAACAGATATGATTTATTTGTCATTCAATGTAGCAATAATCATGATTAACTCATTTGGCATCATTGGGGTTATGGCAGGGAAAATGTATTTTATGTTGTATTAATAAATATCTTCATATAGTAAAGTGCTATTGATTGACAATACTAATTGTATCTGCATTTGGCAGAAATATGAACATTTTTACATCTTTCAGAGTAGCAGCCATGTTAGTCTGTATTCGCAAAAAGAAAAGGAGTACTTGTGGCACCTTAGAGACTAACAAATTTAATTGAGCATAAGCTTTCGTGAGCTATAGCTCACTTCATCGGATGCATTTGGTGGAAATTACAGAGGGGAGATTTATATACGCACACAGAGAACATGAAACAATGGGTTTATCATACACACTGTAAGGAAAGTGATCACTTAAGATGAGCCATCACCAGCAGTAGGGGGAGGAAAGGAAGAAAATCTTTCATGGTGACAAACAAGGTAGGCTATTTCCAGCAGTTAACAAGAACATCTGAGGAACAGTGGGGGGTGGGGTGGGGGAAGAAATAACATGGGGAAATAGTTTTACTTTGTGTAATGACTCATCCATTCCCAGTCTCCATTCAAGCCTAAGTTAATTGTATCCAGTTTGCAAATTAATTCCAATTCAGCAGTCTCTCGTTGGAGTCTGTTTCTGAAATTTTTTTGTTGAAGGATAGCCACCCTCATGTCTGTAATCGAGTGACCGGAGAGATTGAAGTGTTCTCCGACTGGTTTTTGAATGTTATAATTCTTGACATCTGATTTGTGTCCATTTATTCTTTTACGTAGAGACTGTCCAGTTTGAACAATGTACATGGCAGAGGGTCATTGCTGGCACATGATGACATATATCACATTGGTAGATGTGCAGGTGAATGAGTCTCTGATAGTGTGGCTGATGTGATTAGGCCCTATGATGGTATCCCTGGAATAGATATGTGGACAGAGTTGGCAACGGGCTTTGTTGCAAGGATAGGTTCCTGGGTTAGTGGTTCTCTTGTGTGGTGTGTGATTACTGGTGAGTATTTGCTTCAGATTGGGGGGCTGTCTGTAAGCAAGGACTGGCCTGTCTCCCAAGATCTGGGAGAGTGATGGGTCGTCCTTCAGGATGGGTTGTAGATCCTTGATGATGCGTTGGAGAGGTTTTAGTTGGGGGCTGAAGGTGATGGCTAGTGGCGTTCTGTTGTTTTCTTTGTTGGGCCTGTCGTGTAGTAGGTGACTTCTGGGTACTCTTCTGGCTCTGTCAATCTGTTTCTTCACTTCAGCAGGTGGGTATTGTAGTTGTAAGAATGCATGATAGAGATCTTGTAGGTGTTTGTCTCTGTCTGAGAGGTTCTAGCAAATGCGATTATATCGTAGAGTTTGGCTGTAGACAATGGATCGTGTGGTATGATCTGGATGAAAGCTAGAGGCATGTAGGTAGGAATAGCTGTCAGTAGGGTTTCTGATATAGGGTGGCGTTTATGTGACCATTGCATATTAGCACTGTAGTGTCCAGGAAGTTGATCTCTTGTGTGGACTGGTCCAGGCTGAGGTTGATGGTGGGATGGAAATTGTTGAAATCATGGTGGAATTCCTCAAGGGCTTCTTTTCCATGGATCCAGATGATGAAGATGTCATCAATGTAGCGCAAGTAGAGTAGGGGCATTAGGGGACGAGAGCTGAGGAAGCGTTGTTCTAAGTCAGCCATAAAAATGTTGGCATACTGTGGGGCCATGCGGGTACCCAGCACAGTGCCGCTGATTTGAAGGTATACATTGTCCCCAAATGTGAAATAGTTATGGGTGAGGACAAAGTCACAAAGTTCAGCCACCAGGTTAGCCGTGACATTATCGGGGATACTGTTCCTGATGGCTTGGAGGCCATCTTTGTGTGGAATGTTGGTGTAGAGGGTTTCTACATCCATACTGGCTAGGATGGTGTTTTTAGGAAGATCACCAATGGACTGTAGTTTCCTCAGGAGGTCAGTGGTGTCTCGAAGGTAGCTGGGAGTGCTGGTAACGTAGGGCCTGAGGAGGGAGTCTACATAGCCAGACAATCCTGCTGTCAGGGTGCCAGTGCCTGAGATGATGGGGCGTCCAGGATTTCCAGGTTTATGGATCTTGGGTAGCAGATAGAATACCCCAGGTCGGGGTTCTAGGGGTGTGTCTGTGCGGATTTTTAGATATGGGTAGACATCTATAAATATAACTAATTTTAACAAAGTTTGGGCCTTTTTACACCTTATATTGACTTTCTGAAAGTGATTACTTTAAGTCGCAGTTCACTGAATTCCCAATTACGCATGTGCTTAAGTCCATTCCTATTCAGCAGAACATTTCAACATGCACTTAAATGCTTTGTCGAGTCATGGCTATAGGGAAGGACTCCCAGTAACTCAGAGGGAGCAGAATCAGGCCCCTAAGTAGCATATTTGTGTACAAGTAGTTTAATATTTTAATATTTACTTCCCAAACCTTCACCAAGAGTTGGCATTTAATCAGCTCTTCTTTTTTCATCCCTCCATTTGTGTGTGCTCCAGTATCTGAGTAAATTTGAGAATGTACTCTGAAGAGCCAAATTTAGGTACCAAACTCTGGAATATGTTTTTCCAATACTGCACAGATCATTACTTACATTCGTCTGCAATAATTTTTGCATAATGCCTTGGTTAAAACAATGATTATGATCAAAACAGGATTAAGATGCTAATGGGCTCTCTTTGAGCTACTACTGAGCAGCTGAGTGAAGCTGATAATCAGGCCCAGTGAGAGGAGATGCAGGCCCATTATTTTCTTAAGTGATCTCTCATATTTTCTGTATGACTTGCACATGTCACTGCTTAGACCAATTGCTCTCTTTCCGGTAAACTCATGACTGTATGGTTATATGTATTATGATAGCACTAGGGGCTCTCGTCATGGACCAGAACCCCATTATACTGTGTGCTATACAAACACAGAGCAAAAAGACAGTAATACCTAGTGTACAAAATTAAAGATAACATATGTCTCTCTGAAAATTTACCTAATAATCCTCTACAGCAGTGGTTCTCAAAGCTGGTCTGCCGCTTGTTCAGGAAAAGCCCCTGGCAGGCTGGGCCGGTTTGTTTACCTGCTGCATCCACAGGTTCAGCCGATCGCAGCTCCCACTGGCGGACATGGCAGGTAAACAAACCGGTCCGGCGCGCCAAAGGCTTTCCCTGAACAAGCGGCGGACCGGCTTTGAGAACCACTGCTCTACAGACCATCTTCTCCTGTGAGATACATATTGGTGGTGAAATCCTGGAAGAAATGTCAATGGATCATGGCATTACTCTATTAGTGAGGAAAGGCATAAACGAGTTACATTGGGTATTATAGGTCAAATATGCTTTTCAAAATTAAGCATGTGCCATTGTGTGCATACATTTGTATGTGTCTAACTTATTTGCAAAGATAGCCATACACTGGGTCAGTCATGCTCCTAACTAACCATATGCACATGCTGATGCCTGATATGTGGCTCCTTCATGAAGCCATGAGCATGGGCGTGTTCACCCCCATCCCTGATGCCTGTCCATTTTGCGGTGTGAGGGAGACCTTGGCGTATGCCTATCTGAAATGCACCAGGTTGCAGCCCCATTCTGGCTCCTCCAGAATCTCCTGTTGAGATTCTGGCTTCACTTTGCCCCACACCTCTTCATATATGCACACCTGTCCGTGACCCCACAAAGTCGCAAGACCGCCTCGTCAGCCTGCTCCTGGCACTGGCCAAAGTAACCATTTACAATGCCAGGAGGAGGATGCTAGATGGGGAGGTGCTCTGTGACTGTGGGGCCTATTTCTGTTCCTCCCTTGTCCCTCCTCACATGTCCAGGCAGAGTTCCTCTGAGCGACATCCACTGGCTCCTTAGACAGCTTTGAGGAGCAGTGGGCACTGTCCGGAGTTCTCTGCTCGGTGTCCCTCTCTGGATCCCTAGTTTTGAACCTTTGATCTCCACTCCTGACCCTGTTGCTCTTTCATTGTCCCCCATATTCATTTGGATCCTGAGTCCAGTGGCTCCTCCCACAAGGCTGGGGAGGAACCTTTTAGACAGGAGCAGGCTTGTGCCCGCCCACCTCCAGGAATTCAATCAGGCCTGATATGCACTTGCATATAGTGTATTCAGATACTTTTAACTAGGATCACATAAATATATGTGCATAGTGCCATGTACCCAATTTTGAAAATCAGGCCCTGAAAGCGGCAAGACTTTGGCTCATCCTGCTTCTAGGGATTATATATTCCATATGTCAAGAAAGTGGTATATCATTTTAAAGCTGAAGTGCCTTAGCTTTGTTTTTTTGTTGGGTTTTTTTATTCCCTTAGTAATATTATATTTATACTTATGCTACTTCATTACTACTTTAGTCTTGAAGGGAGTCTTTAACAAATAATAGCTCTTCGGATAGGTGGAGCATTACTTTATATGAAGACCAAGAACAAATTTTATTAAACAAAGTCTATGTAGTAAAATAACCCTGCGACTAGTTTGGCATCCTTGTCCTTGGTCCAAGTGGACTTATTATTTGTCTGGCTTTCAAGATAAATTATATAGAAATTCTGCTTTGTTTGAAAGTCTAAATCTGTAAGTCTTGTTCCCCTGACTATATTCCTTCATCTTATATCAACAATCCTTTCTACAAACTGACTGAACAGAGATAGTGCTATGTATGACACTCCCCTGCAGGCTCTAAGATGTACAGAAAATCATTTCTATTACCTCTCTTTTTGATAAGTAAGTGTTTTCTCTCTCTCTCTCAGAATTCTGATGAGTTTAAGATCTAGAACTACATGTAATGAACCAATGAACAGTTTTCTTTGGATTTAATTGTATTTATGGAGAGGTGGAGTGTAGGAGATGGGGAGCACAAAATCCCTATAGTTTGGTAGGTTTTTGTCCCTTCTATAGTATCCTATAAGAACTCCGGGAGCTGGTAATCTCTTATACTCTCTATTCTGTTGGTGACTTTTTGCTCTTCAAAATGAGGGAAATTATGTTGGATAAGATACACAGTCTTTGTGTTAATTGCAAGATTTGCCACTAACTTTTCTATCCTATCACTTTGTACGTTCTCACCCCTCTGTATCAGCATGTTTTGTTTCACTCCATACACATGCCAGCTGCTTCATTTGGCTTGGAATGGTATCATTTTCTGTTTCTTTGATTCAGAGACCCTTTGTTTCTCTTTCTCTCTTTCTCTCAGCATGATAGGGGAAACACATGCAGAAAATAAGAACAGGATAATCTGGCTGTGGCATAAAAGACAAAGGGAGAGAGGTAAAAAAAAGAAAATATGTTTAACTCAAGAGGGAGAAAACACAACTCAGTAATTAAGTTAAAAAAAAAAAGAAGAATTCTGTTCAAAGAACCAGTGCTTGTACAGATGCTAGGGTAGACCATGTGTTTAACAGAACACTAAACATATAATGAAGTATTATTTGGAACTGGTTGATTGAAACAAAGAAAGAAAAGTACAAAAACAAATGTAACATGAACCAAATGTTTTTAGAATTTTCTTTTTCAGGAGATTTGTTTGAATATCTCATAACTTGAATTATCTGGCCCAAATTCGGCTCTTTGTAAGAGAGTGATCCTGGAGGTCAATGGAAGTTAAACCCACTTATCCTGGGGCTAAATTTGGTCCTTAGTGTTGAAGAAATCAAGACATGAGAGTTATTCAGCAAGAGTGATGTTTCAGTCATACTTAGAATGGGTCTAGCCCCAAAGGTGGTTTTGGAGGCAAGAGGGATAGCAATGAGATTTACTTTACATTTAGTGTGAAAATACTACAAAAACCTCAACTGAACAGTGAATGTGATTGTTCACTTATAAAAATGTTAAAGTACCTATTTTTGCCATTACTATAAGTACAAAATGTGTCTCTAAAAGTTATTTAGATGCTAACTGTCTCACATTGGGGTCAATTCACATGTGGACTCAGCATCTGAACCACTTATGTATTGCATTGTGTCAAACCTAAGGCAACAATATAATTCTGCAATTTATATTATGAACAATATTCTTAAAATAAGTATGATATAGTTATTTTAGATCTATTTCTCATATGGAGTAGGTTGCCTAAGATATTGTTATTAGCATAAAAGGCCCCAGTCTTTGGGCCTTGCTGAGCTCTATAGAATCATAGAAGCATAGATGATTAGAGTTGGAAGAGATCTCAGCAGGTCATCTAGTCCAACCTCCTGCTCAAAGCAGGACCAAACCAAACTAAATCATCCCAGCCAGGGCTTTGTGAATCCTGGCCTTAAAAACATATAAGGATGGTGATTCCACCACCTCCCTAGGTAACCCATTCGAGTGCTTCACCACCCTCCTAGTGAAATAATTTTTCCTAATATACAACCTAGACCTTCCCCACTATAACTTGAGACTTCTTGTTCTGTTATCTGCCACCACTGAGCAGAGCTCCATCCACTTTGGAACCCACTTTCAGGTAGTTGAAGGCTGCTATCAAATCCCCCCCTCATTCTTCTCTTCAGCAGAATAAATAAGCCCACTTCCCTCAACTCTCCTCTTAAGCAATGTGCCCCAGCCCCTAATAATTTTCGTTGCCCTCTGCTGGACTCTCTCTAATTTGTCCACATCTTTTCTGTAGTGATGGGGCCCAGAACTGGACGCAATACTCCAGATGTGGCTCACCTGTGCCGAATAGACGGGAATAATCACTTCCCTCCATCTGCTGGCAATGCTCTTATTAATGCAGCCCAATATGCCGTTAGCTTTCTTGGCAGCAAGGGCACATTGTTGACTCATATCCAGCTTTTCGTCCACTGTAATCCCCAGGTCCTTTTCTGCAGAACTGTCATTTAGCCAGTCGGTCCCCAGCCTGTAGCAGATTCTTCCATCCTAAGTGGATGACTCTGCACTTGTCCTTGTTGAATCTCATCAGATTTCTTTTGGCCCAATCCTTCAATTTGTCTAGGTTATGCTGCACCCTATTCCTATCCTTCAGCATATCTACCTCCCGCACAGCTTAGCATCATCCGCGAACTTGCTGAGGGTGCAATCCATCCGATCATCCAGATCATTAATGAAGAAGTTGAACAACATCCACTTGCTACTGGATCAGGAGAGGGGGGAATCTCTCACCATTATTTGTACTCATCCTGTCTCCAGATCTGCAAAGACCATTTGGACCTCTTGATTAAGTTAGAAGAACCTTAGTGCTGCTGTAATATACACTGACTAGTGAAGTCAGCCAGGATCACCAGAGCACAGCATGCTCTGACCCTAACCCATCCTCTGGGAACTCCCTTTCCCCATCATGCTGTCTACACTGAGATTTGAGTGGTGGGCATAAAGCCAGCTATGTCAGCTCTTTGCCATCTAGGGATTCCCCCTTGAATCCAGTTGAAATTGGCAAAAGATTTTGTTTAGTCATAATATAGTTACCTAAGTTGGACTTTGGCCAGGACTTAGGTTTACCAACCATATACTCGTGAAAAATGCTATGAGAGTGCTAATAACCACAAGTAATTTTAGCTGTCTTCTAAAAGATTGCACGTCCATCGGCCTTGCCCTTGTATGCTATTTTGGGGTATCAGTTCAATACAGCCTCAGAGCGTCACATACTGAATCACCATCACCTAGGTGTTCTTTGGAACTCCTCTATCCCAAATATTGACCCTGCTCTTCTCTGCTTAGCTTGAGGTATCTAATGGGACCACACTATAATGTGGTATGACTGTAGGCTTTGTAATTTGGCTTACTTCAGAACAAAATCAATCATATAAAACAGGACATTTAAGAGCAGACAGCAACACTCAACAGTCATAGTTTCAGTTCACTTTGGCTCATAAGCAGAGGCAAAATGGCTCAGAAGGCTTGGAATGCTTAAAGTGTCTTGGCACATAAACAACAAGGACTCTGGTGGCACCTTAAAAACTAACAGATTTATTTGAGCATATGCTTTCATGGGTAAAAACCTCACTTCTTCAGATGCCTGAAGTGAAAGTTACAGATGCAGACATAAATATACTGACACATGAAGAGAAGGAAGTTACCTCACAAGTGGAGAACCAGTGTTGACAGGCCCAATTTGATCAGGGTGGATATAGTCCACTCCCAACAATAGATGAGGAGGTGTCAATTCCAGGAGAGGCAAAGCTACTTCTGACATTTCATGTGTCAGTATATTTTTGCCTGCATCTGTAACTTTCACTCCATGCATCTGAAGAATTGAGGCTTTTACCCACGAAAACTTATGCTCAGATAAATCTGTTAGTCTTTAAGGTGCCACCGGACTCCTTGTTGTTTTTGTGGATACAGACTAACTCGGCTACCCCCTGGTACTTGGCACATAAAGAGTCTCTTAAGCCAGGAAAAAATACAAGTCCTTTGCCAGACAAGTACAGATGTCATTAGGGGCTCTGACTTGGGGAAGAAGCATATGGGGGAGAATATGGCTGGAAGGGGTGGAGACTGTTCTGGAGGAAGGCATGTCTGCTGCCGTCTGTGCTTGTTAGTATGCCATCCTGGTCTGTGAGCTAGCTCTGTTGATAATACCTGTGGTTAGCTGATTTAAAGATTCAAAGTTTCTTGAAACTGGACAACATGGGGAATGATGGGAAACAGAAGTAATTTAAGATGATTCTAATTTCCACAATGAACTGTTCAAATGAAACAGATTTCCCTAAAATCAGAAACTTAGTGGCAACGTATATAATGGTTATTCTGTTCTGAACGAGATAAGAGAATTGGGGACTAAAGCACTGTATAAGTGTCAGCTGATGAACAACCAGTATTTATAATAGCAATTATAGAGAAACATAATTTATGACTTATGACAAGGACTGGCATCTTTTAATTTCTGCTTTAATATTTGGGAAATGTCTAATGTAACCAAATCATTGGGTATATGTCTCCACACTGGTGTGTTACAGCTTAATATTAAACTCCCACAGTAATTGCAATGTTTATTTTGACACCGGCTTACATGGATGCCAGATTCATGACTTGTTTTGCTTGGCTAAACTGGGGATTGCCAAGACTGAGAATAGTGCTAGACACATTAAAAAAAAAACTATGTTGTCTTGTCAGGTTAAAAATAAGTGATAAAAGATACCATTCAATAGGAAATTTTAGCTAGACATTAGAAAAAATTTGGGCACTGACTTTAGTCATTAATATTTTCTGCTACTCAAAGAAGCACATAGGGCAGGAATCGGCAACCTTTGGCACGCGACCCGTGAGGAAAATCTGCTGGCGGGCCGGGATGGTTTGTTTACCTGCAGTGTCCGAGGGTTCAAGGGATGTGCTGGCCGCCGCTTCCCGCAGCCCCCATTGGCCTGGAATGGCAAACCACAGCCAGTGGGAGCTGCGATAGGCTGAACCCGCAGACGCTGCAGGTAAACAAACTGGTCCAGCCCGCCAGTGGATTTCCCTGATGGGCCGCATGCCAAAGGTTGATGATCCCTGACATAGGGTATCTGTAGCAATCCCCTCTGATTTGATGGGCCATTGAAGTTCAGTGTTGCACTTTCAGGATCTCAGTAATGATTATCTTGGACATAATTTTCTAATCCTTTTATCTGCATGTTGTCTGACGTACAACCTGGTTAAGAACTTCTGTTGCTATAAGAAACATGCCTTGACATCCTATTATTTTTGAGCGCTTCTTTGTTCTTGGTTTTGTATGATTAGGGCCCTACCAAATTCACAGCCAAGAAAAACATGTCACAGACTGTGAAATCCGGTCTCCCCCCATGAAATCTGGTCTTTTGTGTGCTTTTACCCTATACTATACAGATTTCATGGGGGGAGACCAGTGTTTCTCAAATTGAGGGTCCTGACCCAAAAGGGAATTGCAGGGAGGGTCACAAGGTTATTTTAGGGCGTCATGGTATTGCCAAACTTAATTCTGTGTTGCCCTCAGAGCTGAGCAGCTGTTGGCCAGATGCCCAGCTCTGAAGGCAGCGCCCCGCTAGCAGCAGTGCAGAAGTAAGGGTCCCTGCACCGCAACCCGCCAACAATAACCTTGTGACACCTCCCCACCCCCGCACAACTCGTTTTTGGGTTAGGATCCCTACAATTACACCACCATGACATTTCAGATTTAAATAGCTGAAATCATGAAATTTACCATTTAAAAAATCCTATAACCATATGTTTGAGTCAGCTGTCCACTGTTCTCAGTTACACATAAAAAAATCAAATTTGTTTTTAGAAATCCATTTACTTTTTATTTGTTACCGTCTCCATACTACCCCTGTGTGCCCTGATGCAGTCTGCCCTTCTGAGATCAGCTTGTTTTAAGCAGTTGCAGGTATGTTTGCCATATTTCCACTTCTGAATTTCCTGTTTCAACAACCTTCCTGATTCAAAATGATATTAAGATGAACAGAGCACCCTGAAAACTCATCTAACAAAAAAGACTTATCCTAGTGAAAGTTTATTTTTAAAACTATGTTATGAGATTAAGTTGATCTCAGTGGAGAGGAAATAAACTAGAATAATAGGAAACAAACTATCATATTATGTGGTTGTGGAGTTTATTGTGGAGCCTATTTTGTAAACATGTAATTATAATATTCTCTCTTTTCTTCCCATTCATCTAAGTAAAAGGAAAAGGGCTTCTATGAGGCATAATTTATTCTGTCCTCATCTTTCTTCTTCAGTGTGTGTCATTTTTTTTCCCCAAGAAGACAATGCAGTGTGAGCCAAACCTGGCCTCTCTACAGAATTATAGAGTACACCGGGTAGCTGTAGTGATCCCCTCCTATTTTTTTAGTTATTGAAGTTAGTTATTGAAATTAAATTTTGTACTTTGAGGATTTCAGTCACGATTACCTCAGACTCAATTTTCTAATGTTTACGAAATACAAATCCCTGTATGTAAATACAGTATCAGTTATAACAGTAAGACGCAACAGGGCATGCCTTTGGTAGTCTATTTGTTCAGTTGTCAGTGCACCACTTGAGAAGAGTACCAACAAACTACCAAGCTTTGATTCAGGAAAGTCCATTCCCCTTTATGCTGGTGTAATTCATTCAAAGTCAATGGGACTTAAGAACATGCTTCTTAAATGCTTTCCTGAATCAAGGTCCCAACGCATAACCGGGAATGGTTTATTTCTGGTAGAATATAGCTCACTGATTGTAGTATTTTGCCCTTTATATAAAATTATTTAAGGGTGGGGTGCTGCAGAAGGGGTGATTTAATGTCACAGACCTTCTTCTATGAAAAGTAATTGTTTTGGAAGGATGAAACAAGTTAAAAAACATCTTCAGTGTTAAGAAGAATTATCCTTGCTTTGGAGGTGGTGGGGGTGGTTCTATTCAGCAGTGGTGAGTTAATTAATTAATTACAGTGAAAAAATATCACGTACAGGTTTATTTTTGAGCCATATGTGAAGTTCATTATATTTACTGATGTATTTACTAATGATTGTTAAATAAGTCTGTTATATTATCTGCTTATTTGTGTGTGTAGTATGTGTACAGTTATCAGATAGTACACGGTTTAATTTAAAAAAGAATCCACTATAATTGTGCATTGAAGAAAGTTCTGACTAGAGTATCCTACTCACTTTTGACTTTAGATGTGGTACACTAGTTTTGACTCTTAGAACCATTATCCTAAATATTAATAACTAGTGAACTCTGAAGAGCCTAATAAACTTAATTACGTCTACTGGGTAACCTAATGAAAAAGAGAAACCTAAACAAAAAGTACAAAGCAACTCGAAGCTGAAGCAGAAAGTTCACCAGTTTCTGAAACAATGCTGAACATGGATTGGTCCTGTCTGCACTTGCAGGCACTAACCTGTTTTCTGCACCTGCTGAGCAGCATTCATTGCATATTTCCTAGTATGTATCAGGTTTTTCAGTAGGGCCACAATGGAAAGCATATATTTAATATAAGCGTCCATTATATAAATCTGGAGTAATTTTATTCAAGTGTAAAATTGAGTGACTAAAAGCAGGATTTGGTGTAATAATATCATTCATATAATGATTATAAAACTTCTATGGACATGAATAGGAGTTACACACAATTGACAGAGAATCCTGTAGGATCTCTCTCTCACTAATGCACATAATTTTGTTTTTTATTTCATAGATATAATCGCACTTCAAAAGAAGATCATGATGCTGTGGTCTGCTTCTGAAACAATATTACTTTTCTTTGGGAAGCATTGTTAGCACCATTCAAAAACTTGATATATACAAAAAAAAAGATTTCTGCCTATATTCTTAGGAACATAATAGTTATTAAAAATAGAAAAGACTTATCCAGCAACTGGCTCCCTTCTCAAAGGAAGATACAGCATCTGTTAAACTACTAGTATGCTTGGCTAAAATATCTTAGCCTAGGCATTTGATATTTTGTACAAAAATAAAGATCAAACCCAATGTCTTCAGTTTACATGTGGCTATAGCATCTGGTTACAGTACATAAATCCAGCTGTAGTTAAGCATTAAGCAATAATCTCTTACAGTAGAGTTAACATAAATCCACAGTAATGGAACACTTCTTTTAAAGATTTACTGGAGGTTTTAACTGGTGAATTTATCAAGGCAGAACTTTATTGACTGAACAGTGCACTGGCTATCTGCGTTAAACCTTCTTTACTGCAAACAGATGTTTTATCCTCTTAGGTGCTGATTTTAGAATAATAAAAGCAAGAGCCATGCATTGGACATCACAAAATTCAAAAAGTTTTCCATGATGCTTAATTTATTAATTTTATCCTGAGTTTTTGCTAACATTGACAGGGTTATATTAATTTTAAAATGACAGCTTTGTGCAATAGCATATTATTCTAGTAATTAGCTGAGATTTGCATAGCTGAACAATTTGTAATAATTTCACCTCAGTGCTACAAGGTAACTTGGTTCAGAGAATGTAAGATTTGTTTATATGTTAGGTTGGAAAGATGACAACAAAGGAAGAGACAGTAAAAATATTCCCCCTTCCCTGCAAGAAAAAAGCCAGAAGCTGTCCATTATCATGTTCTGCAACTGTTGTCGGCTTTATTGATGTCAACTGTTTTGTTTTGTCCTTATCTCGTTTCTGTTTACATATCAAACAGTACTAAGTGCAGGGCAGCTTTTCCCCACAAAACAGAGTACATTGTCCCCTCCTGTTCACATGATAGATTTAAAGAAAAAAAAACTGTTTGTAATCTGTTATCCTGTGACTTTGTGAATGCGGTGTGGATTGGTAGGTTGTTGTTTTTTTAGATATATCATACACTTACACAGTACCTTTTATCCTAGTATATTTGAAAACACTTAACAAATGTGTGTGAAACCATGAAGTGGTTTGTCTTACTCAGGCAAAACTGCCATCAAGTCAGTCTCAAAGTCAGCTCATTTTTCCATCATAAAGGTCTTCAGGATTTAGTAAAAATATATATGGGAATAACTACACTCGCAGCTAAAATGTGCCAGAGAGACACATAGCAACAGCCTCGTGGCATTCAGCAATATTAGCCAGCTGTTTAGGACAGGAGATAAGAATATTGTATCTGCCTGAAACTGCTTGCCTTCCTCTTAACATACTGTTTGTATAGTGGTAAGCATTAAAAAATTATAATTTGCCATGAGTTGCCACATAATGAGATATTCCATTTTCTCTTCACTTTGAATAGAAATTAAAGATGCTAATTGTGGAATAATATTGCATTTTTTGTTGGTAACCACTGTATTTAATAGGAAATAAAGTCAAATAAGATCCACAACACACATTTTTCTTGCCCCAAAGAGGGTGTCTGCTTATTTAATTATATGTTGCACTTTCATAGTACAGGTTTTTCTTGGAGATTTCAAAGCAATTTATGAATATTAATTAATGGAGACTAACAAAACCTCTATAAGGTAGGTAGCAAAAGTATTCTTATTTTTAATGGATGAAGAAAGTGAGGTTAGATAATTTGCTCAAGATCACCTTGGAAATCTGTGGCAATGTTGGGAATAGAACAAGCTCTTCTTACTCCCTGTTTCCCTTTTAACTACAAGATTTGCTTTCTTCTCTCTCAATACTGAGTCAAAGGAAATCTTAGTGTCTCCTGTCATGTATAATATGCAGATGAACAAAAGTTGTATATTGGCAGCACAGGCATGTGAGACTTCCCATTTTACCCACATAAGCACCAAGCATGCTTAACTTTAAGACCCTGCTTAAATCCCATGGATTTCAATTGCCCATTGAAATCCATAAAATTTAAGCAGGGGCTTAAAGTTAAGCACATGCTTAAATGTTTTGCTGAATCAGGGCCTGATTCACATGTGGAATGAACACAAAGTACTAGTTCACACTGTAGAAATATGTCATGAAAAATAATCTTTACTAGATCTGTTTCATTGTCCTGGTGACCATGTATCATGTATTCTGTTGTATCATTACACACACATTGTATTTGTTTTTAGAGCAATCAATGCAACTAGCTGCAACATTTCATGGAAACTAGCATAGGTAGGATATGCTTGTTACTGACCCATTTTAATTAAGATCAAGTTGTAATAAAACCCCTTTCAAGTCCACATGTGCATGAAGGGATTTATTTAGGCTAATCTGAACCCATTTAATCAAAGAGATATGCTCTTCTCTAGGATAACACATCGATGTTTTTTATTAGATGAACTGCAGGTGCACTTTCCTACCTTTGGCCTAAAAAGCCAAGAGACTCATAAACTAGGTTATGCTAAA
This sequence comes from Dermochelys coriacea, assembly GCF_009764565.3. Lineage (NCBI taxonomy): Eukaryota > Metazoa > Chordata > Testudines > Dermochelyidae > Dermochelys > Dermochelys coriacea. The sequence continues at coordinate 107,254,064 of NC_050068.2, forward strand.
CAAGCAATGAACCAATTCTCTTATTTACTGTCTGTCAGCAGAATTTCAAAGAATTTGGGTACCCCTGTGTGTTGGGACAGCTTCTCAGGAAGTCTTATCAAGGTCAATGAAGATCTTCTGAAAAAACAACAAAACATTACTTCATCCTGTCCTGTGAATTTCTGTGACAGGGTAGTGTAAACTGTCTTTGGAAAATTATTGTGTGACAGAGATTTGCATGTGGTCACAGATGATATGTAGAAAAACAAGTGAAATTTTCTACCTTGTACAAAAAAAGATAGAGATCCCAGCTTTTACGACTATTTTGAATTATTGAAAAAACATGATTACCTTTATGTGTCACATTTAATTTTGTTTTACACAAGATTTTAGAAATTTACAGTAAAGATTTTGACAGGACATTTTAGAAAGATTTCAGATTTGGAAAATTATGATTTTAAAACCTATTTGTCATTATATGATTAAGATACAGCATCAAATTTATTTTATTTGTTTACTTTCAATTATTTGTACCTTCGCTGTCTGCAGATAAAATTCCCCTGCCTGCCATTTTTGACCATTTGTTAGCAAAAATTGGACTTTGCCTGAGTACTAGATCAAAAACCAATATTATCCCATTTCCGCAGGGAGCTCTGGCAATCCATACCAATGGATTTCCACACATAATTGAAAGGAGGCAGATGAACCAGAAGACAGAATAAGTTCTCACCACAAGGAGTCATAACTCCCCACAGGAACCAGTTTACACTTTGCCTCAGTGAGTAGCAGATGCTGACAATCATCAGACAACCTTTTTTTCTTCTTCAGGAAATGACAGAAAAAAATAGAGAAAAATAGCATTGCCATTTCCAACTACTCCCTCATCCCCTATCTTAGCACACTCAGCCCAGCTGTGGAGATCTAAACAACACAAAATTAATAGAACTCTTATGCATTAAGTTCTCCACACTTATGCCAGGCTGGCAGACCTTTTCGGTAAAAAGATATCCAAGCATATCTCCCTTAAGGTTTCTAAGGGAGAAGTGTCCATCTTCATCTCCCTCTTTTGGAGTTAGATTGAGGAGTTTAATGAAGAGAACATGAGCCACTTAATCGAACAACTGAGGAAGGTCATAGATTTTACTGAGGATGCTGTTCCATCTGCTATCTTAAAAGCTTTTTAACTTGACTCCCATAAAAATGAAAGACTTGTTTCTTGTCAAAGGAAAGAATCAAAGGTATTTGGAAAGTCTCTGATGATAAACCTTCCATGACAGCAGTCTAATATGTTATCTAAGCTTTCTAAAGAGACATGGTCTATTTTGGAGCTCATTAGCAAAAATTTGCTTCCCAGATTCAAGGTAGGAAGGCTGTATCCTCCCATTAGAAGAATCAGATTGTGCTATTTTAGCTAATGCCTTTCTAGATGACATCGCCTTTAACATTTTCAAGGTTTTTCCTAAATCTGTGGGTTGGCAGGTGAAGTAGTGACCTGAAAAACTCTCTTACTTTGCCCAGAGAACAATCAAGATCTAGTACAAACTAACAGTTCTGACCCTACTATTTTGGACAGACTTTGCAATGGCCTTGATGCACCAATTTAAGATTATTACTTTGTTAAGAGTCTCGCCTCCCCTCAGGCATAAACAAGACAGATTCTTAAACTCAATCCACTTCCACCCAAAACATTCAAAGCTTCCTCCGAAGATCATAACAACCATAAACATCTCTTTCTTGTAGCTCAAGAATATCAAAGGGACAGGAAGAAGTTCATGACCCAACAAATCAAAATCCTGGTTTCCCTCAGTCACCACTCCAATTCCTTTGGGAGGCAGAAATAGTCATTTTCTCAGATTGGGAAAACATATCTGAGAGATGGGTTCAATAATTTAAAAATGGTTACTGGTCAAAGTTACTTCACTTCCTTCAAGGAACACTCACCTAAAATAACCCTCTGACTCTTCCCATCTAAATAAACAGGCCTACACAACTGCATTCAATACCTCCAAAATAGTCTTCTTACTATTCTAAAGGTATTCTTCTTGTCACTTCATATCACCTGGATAAAGGCATTTTTCCTGTTTTTAGTCCTCATATGTTCAAGAAGCATCATAGCAGTTTGAGATCTCAAATGGCTAAACTGTTTTTTTGAGTACAAGAAATTCAAGAAAGAATCTCTTTAGTCTATATCAACAGCTGTGTAATCTTCTTGTTCAGCATTTATTGAAGCATCTGATCAGAAATACTGAAGCTTCAAGACAAACAGCCTATGTTTTCAGTATAGTTACCTTCAGTCTTTCCATCACCCAGCAAGTTTTCTCAAAAATTCTGATTGTAACAGCTGCCAGCCCTCAAGGAAAGTCTCCGGAACAAGCTCCTGCACCAGCTCTGACCCTCAGTTCTGATATCTGGCCTCAGACTTCAGCTCTAACCCTTGGCTTCAATTCCTGACTCCTGCTCTGACCACTAGGAATGACCACTCAACATCCTGTTCACTGACAGAAAGGATAGGTGTTTGGCTAGGGGGGAAAATCTCTTCTAAAGGTCCCATGTTTTGTTTCAGACAGTTACCCTGGAGAATCATCTCCTTGTGGTGTTCTAATAGAGTTGTTTGCTGGTAGGAATGCTAAATATAATATTTTCTTAATTTTCTGCAATATTGCTAGACGGATATCTGGACAAAATCCTCAGCTCCTACTAAGGTCTCTTTGTACCATTAGCCAGCCCTTTGAATCGGGTCGTCTCAGGTGAGTGTGACATGGAGGTAGAGATGAGAACAGCAGTTATTTCAAATTCAAATCCCAGGCTCTGGACCAGCTCTTCCAGTTTTAGTTTTGGTTAAATCCAAAATAGAAGGGGCTTACTTTCTGATTCTAGTTCACAAACAGGTGAAATTTCATGATGAAGCTGCTCTTGAAAGCTGACAGTTCAAGGTGGCAGAAATATGAGATCATTTGCGCTCATGAGATTTCTGCCATTTGGAGCTGAAGAATGATGAGACTGAGACCGTACATTACTGGCACCACTAAATATGATCCCAATCCTAAATCATATTTCAGTCTTGAACCCAAATTCTTGCCTAAACTTGATCTGGACACACCTTTCATGCCTAGTCCAATTTTTTGTCCTTAGGCCTTGTCTACACCTACAGAGGTGCTATTCACTAACTTTGAGTGCACTCACAATACTCGTTCTGTTCATTATTTGATTGGCTTATGCAGATGTGCCCTTGAGGACCAACTCCTACATACCAATGGAGAGCCTCCATCAAATAAGGAGGCAAACCAGGAGGAGTAAGGAGGATATGTTTCAAGAAGTGCTGCAATCAACAGATACAGCAGATAGCAAAGCAAGAGCATGGGGGGAGACAGTTAATGAAAAACTAAGGCTGTAGAGCCTGGAAAGGAGACAGGGCAGGAATGGATGATAGATGTACAGAAGTGGATAATAAAGCTACTGGAATGCCAGACAGAGAGCTTATGTCCCTCATAACACTGCAGTCAGAGCACATCCGTGCATGACTCCTCCTGCAGTCAATACAGAATGCCATTCAATGCCCTCGCCAAACTCCCCCAAGGCATTCCACTCCTGTTCCCCTTTCACTCCACATCTAGAGACTGGTTTCAAGATGAAAGCAGAAGTTACACACAACTGTAAGAGGCTTAACCGAGAGACTGTTCCTAATTGCCATGTCCCCTGTTTGCAACCCCCCCCCCCACGTGTTTTATCCTTTAATTAAAGTGTTGTCTTTGAAACAAAATGAGTCTTCATTTATGTCATGCACACAGTAGTTGCTGCTAAAATTTGAACACAGTGGCTATAGGTAGGAACATTTGCTCACTATAATTAAAGCTCAGGAAGCAAGCATTACAGGGGTCATTCAAGGCAGCAAGTAAACATTGCCTGGCCGAATGTATCACATAAAGATTTGTTACTGGGACTCATTGTCAAAATGCTCCTTCCAAACCTCCCTGATATGAGCCCCTCTATTTGCCCCTGAGTCTGGCTGCTCAAAATCAGCAGCCAGCCTATACACCTCAGCACTCCACCCCCGGAAACTTTTGCCCTTCACTTTACAAATGTTATGCAGAGCACATCAGGCTGCTATGGCCATCAGAATATTTTCCTCATTGAGGTCCTACCTGCCAAAAAGGCAGTGCCAGCAGGCTTTTAAGCTGCCAAAGATACAGTCAATGTGTCATTCTGCAACTGTTAAGCCTGTTGCTGGAGTGATCCTTGCTGCTGTCTATGTTCCCAGTGTAAGGCTTCATGAGCCATGGGAGTAAGGGGTAGTCTGGGTATCCCAGGATCACTATGGGGATTTCCACATCCCTAGTGGAATCTTCTGGTCTGGAAAGAAAGTCCCAGCATTCAGCTTTCTATACAGTCCATTGTTCCTAATGATGCATGCTTCATGAACTTTCCCTGAGCAACCTGCATTGATGTCAGTGAAAAGGCCCTGGTGATTCACCAGCACCTGCAAGACTAGGGAGAAGTAGCCCTTTCAATTGATGTACCCTGTTGCAAGATAGGCTGGGGCTAAAACTGGGATATGTATGCCATCTATTGCCCCACCACAGTTAGGGAATCCCATTGCTGCAAAGCCATCAATTATTTCCTGCACATTACCCGAGTCACAGTCCTTCATAGCAGGAGGTGATTAATGCCCTGGACACTTGCATCATCATAACCGCTGCCCCCCTACATTTTAGAACTTCAAACTGATTCGTGACTGACTGGTAGGCAGCCTGGATTTGCCACACAATGATCGCCATTTGTTTTTCCACTGTGAAGGCAGCTGTCATTCAGCTTTCAGGGCAGGGGCAAGTTCTGCCCACAGTTCCAGGAAGGTGACTTTGCGCATCTGAAAGTTCTGCAGCCACTGCTCATCATCCCATATATGGATCACGATGCAATCCCACCTCTCGGTGCCTGTTTCCTGACACTGAGCTCAGTATCGATGGTCCACCATGTGAAGCTGCTGCTTGAATGCCAGCAGCAATCTTGAATGTTTCTTCCCATTACATAGAGCAGGGCAGGTACTACAGATTCACTTTCTGTTTCCCAGTTCTTGAAATATTGCAGGACCAGCCACGTTGTGTTCATAATGCTCATCACCTGACTGGCAGCAGCTCAGGATCCATGATATCAGGTAGAGATGGCAGGTGCACAGTTTACAGGTGTTGTTCAAAAATGGCAGGAAATGAAGTTGGAAGCCCATGGAATGATGGGACAGCAATATCTGCATCACAGGATGGTGAGCACATCCCCATGATGCACTGCATAATGCAGTGCAATCCATTCTCAGATCTCCCAGCAGCAGAGGGTGGCAAGCTGCACCATAGGATAGCTACCCACAATACAATGCTTTCTCTGTTGATACAAAAGCACTGGTGGACGTGCTCTGCTGACACAAAGAGCATTGTGTGGGCGTGTACAACCAATGTAATTATAGCGGCATATGATCATCAATGTAACTTGAGTTAATTTAGTAGTGTAAAAAAGGCCTTAGTTTCTACTTCTTGATATTTGCATTTTCAACTTATAAGATTATAATAAATCTCTTTTCTTAAAGTGTTACCTTAAAGGGAATTAACCAGTATTGTGTCACCTACTCTTTTGGAGTATTTGGTGCAAGTATTCAAATGCATGCAGTGGATGTGTCACAAAAATCCATATTTGCACTGATAAATTGGCCTTGTCTATGTGTCTTCTCTGAATTTAGAAAGCACTTATACTGCAATATAGGTATTAATAATAACTAAATTATCAGCTTATGCATGCATTTCAATTTATGTGTAAGTGCAAGCTTTAAAGACATAACAGATGTTGCATATATTTATGTGATCTCTTGTTGCATCTTTATCTGAAAATTTGAACCCAGAAATCCAGTTCTCTCAAATAAAATGTGGAAAACTATTTATGATAATTTATACCTAAAAGTAGCAGCATGGAATATTTCTGAAATAATGTGAATAGCTCATTCTACCTGTTATTTGGGAGCATGGAAATAGGTTTGAAATTATTACAGAGTAGATCCATTGTATTAGAAAAGAGATTAGAAAGATAAAACTACATGTATAAGTCTTTTCAGTTTTCAGGCAACTGTTTTAGTCTAAAGCAGCACCATATTTTACCAGTGTCTGTGCTGTAGTACAATTATTGATCGGTTTATCTTCTTAAGCAAACCCCATTTTGTGGATCAGCTAATTTCTTCTTTTTGAAATAAACAGTTGATCACATGTTCTTAAATTAAAACTTTTCTGTGTGCTGATAATCTCTCTGGTTACACTAGTCCAGGGCAAATGTTGACATGATAGCATTTAAACAGATGGTCAGACTTTCAGTGGAAAGTAGTTAATTAGAAACTGCACAGACTGGATTTGAATATCACTTGTCTGAGCAGCCACCATCAGCCAAAAGGTTCAGTTTAAGAATTTCTAAATCTATCACAATGTGTTCAGCCAGTCTGAGACCCGTTCTGTAAACACACACATAGATAGGCAATGAAACTATATTAAATAATTCCACATATGCAAGACGTTAGAAATTTCCTAAATGTAGCCTGCATACATCAAACATTACAAGGAAACTTCAGTGCCAGTGCTGTATCTGAGTAGTATTCTCAGTATTATTCACCTCTCTCTCTCTCTCTCTCTCTCAAAGATTTTCAGTAACAATAATAAGAGGGAATTTCTCAGCTAATAGGTCAGGAGTCACAAGGGTCACACTGAATTTTTTCTACTAGGTATTCATGAGGGCCCCATCTCCACATTGCCTGAGAGCCATTCCAGGTAGGAATCTGAACTCAAAAGTGGGCTTTACCACTGAATTTTGAAAACTCAGTCTGGTGCCAAATATGAAGTTTCGACAATGTTGCAGTTCAGAGCAGGATCATCCACTTTAGGCTCTCCATTCCTCAGCTGTCACCTCTCTTGGGCAGAGACCCATGTCTCTCTCCCTCTTGATTAAAAAGAAAAAGAGTACTTGTGGCACCTTAGAGACTAATAAATTTATTAGAGCATTAATAATTTGTTAGTCTCTAAGGTGCCACAAGTACTCTTTTTCTTTTTACGGATACAGACTAACACGGCTGCTACTCTGAAATCTCTCTTGACTGGGTTTTTTCCAGGCTGTGAGGTTCCGTGCCTACACTGTGCTATTCCCAGTGTTTGCACTTTGCTTCTTCTTTGAAGGTTTATGAACAGTTGTAATTGCCCTCAATATCACAGTGCTCTTTCTAAGCAAGCACACTTATTTTTAAGGTGAAAACATTACAGAAAAAAACATTATCAAGCACACTTATTTTTAAGGTGAAAACATTACAGAAAAAACATTAAAAACACAAAAGAACCTACAGATACTTTTAAGTTTACCAACTCCGGCAAGGGCTCTGATAGGAGTCAGCCCTTCAAACCCCACAAAGGGTATTTTTGTGGTTACCAGTTCAGAACAGCCTTAGCTCAGAAGTAACATCCTGCCTCCCCGCCATGAATAATTTAGTCTTTCATTTATACAGCTTGGACTTTTGGTCTTGAGACTCTGGGAACAGGTAATCAGCAGACAGTGGCCCTTTCCTCAGGGTGTAACTTGAAAAGGTTGGGGTTTTTGCATAACCAAAGGTAGGGAATTTGTATTCACCTCCCTCTAGAGATTTCTCAGGGAAACCACTTGATACCATTTGTCCCAAAAGTCCATTCTTGTCTGGCACATTGTTCAATATAGTCCTTTGAAGTTCATAACACTACCCAGGATTTATATTACATCTCCCCTCTAGAGAGATTGCATACAATCCGAGCCCATGATAATACATAACTTTTGCATCTACTACAATGTACTCCAAAGATACTTAAACTTAATTCAATAAGGTTTTTCAAGGATATTGCAGTAAATTGCCACATGTGTCACAGGCAGTTAATCCTATTTAATGTACTGAATTGGCTAAAAAATATACATCGACAAATTCCATTAGGCCTCAAAAGCGGGACTCCCAACCCCCACATAACAGATCTATTTTAAAAAGAACTGTCCCTGCAGGGGGTGACTGTCCCTTTCCCTGCCTTCCTTACTCTCACCAGATGGGCCTTGCTATGATATCAGGCAAGACCTAATTAGGGCCTGGTGGAAGGCATTAACTGTGATTCTTCAGCAACTCACACAGTAAGCTTTGGCAACAATCAAAGTTGTTGATAATAACAAAACCAGAGGGGTGGCAAATGTGTAGTGACCCTCAAAGAAGGGAACAGTGGGAGGTCTTGCAATGAGATGACATTCTGTACTCAGAAATGCAAAGTCGTGGGCACATAATTATCTCTTTGTATTGAAGCCAGGGATTACCCTTTTTCCTCTCAGGACAGGGGATATATTTTATTGGCATATGTAGCCTAAGACTGGAAATCATTATTCCTTTTGGAAGCATATTCCATGTATGCAGTCAGGTATTTGAAGACAAAAGTACTTCAATTTCTGCCTGCAGTGAGCTGTCAGCACAAATTTTGCAAGCTGAAATTGTATCCACAGGAGAGAGTGTCCCCTCTCCCGTGAAAAAAATGAACTAAAACTGACATCGATGAGGGAGGAATTGCCCAATGGTTAGAGCACAGGGCAATGATTCAGTTCAGCATTCTGTCTCCAGCACTATTGCTGACTCACTGTGCGACCTTGGACAGATCAATTCACCTCTCCTTGCCTCCTGTTCCTCAAGTTTAAAGTGGTGATAATACTTGTCTCTAGTGGGTTATGATGCTTTAATTTGTATAAAGCCTCTTGAGATCTTTGGATGAAAGATACTATGGATAGAAAAAACTTTATTCTTCGTATTCAAATTTATGAGCGAGATCCTCAGTTGGAGTAAATTGATATATCCCCATTGACTTCAAAGAAGCTATGCCAATACAACAGCTGAGGATCTGGCCTAAGATTTACTTACTGAACAAATATCTACTTATTTCCTAAGATTAATATGACCTATTACATTCAAAGGAAACTGTTGTTGGAATACATAAACACTCTAGTATTCGTGAAAGGTTTAATAAATGTATGAGAGCTATAACAGAGTGTAGTTTATAGTAACAAAAAGGCAAGTAAGGCTAATATCTGAATGCTATATGGCAGCCTGTAGTGGAAATTTGTATTCATTTATAATTGTAAAGAGTCCTCTTTATCAGCAGTAATTCCATCCCCGTCACTGAAATGTCAAAAAAAAAAGTTTTCTATTAATGAGAATGATTGTAAATATTCAAAAATGTTAACATTTTTATGAAATAATTATGTATCTGTAGTGTGAGGTATGACATTAACAATAAGGGTTTGATTCATTACCACTTTACTTCAGTTTTACACCAGTTGTAGCTGTGTTGTTTTCACTGAAGATACACCAGCTTATAATTGGAGTACCATAGTGATGAATTGGCCCTAAGTCTAATTATGTGGTAGAAGTGATCTGCAAAGTGTCTCAAGACATTTGCATCCTGAATCCATCTTTAGCGGGGGGAGGGGGAGTGGGGGGAGGGGGAGTATTTTTATAACCAGAAGAATATCTTTTCCAGTTGTCACTGTTTCTCAGCTGGGGCAGGCTAAAGAATATAAAATGTGATTTGTGACTATTTTGGCAAGCAAACATAGCAGGCTCTCTCTGCTGTTTGGATTTATATAATGTCCACCCAGGGCTGTAAGTCTTAACACAATTTTAAAATACTGTCTGACACTTAAAAATAGTGACTACAGCTTTGTGATTTTTTTAAACTAAAAATCCATTCCTTCCCAACAATTCTCATCTTTCAATCCTCCTTATATCTTGGGAAATGGATGGGTCTTGCATCATGTTCTAAAAGTTAGCAAATTGGCTATTTTAGGCCAAAGAAGTAGAGGAGTGAATTCCAGAGTTCAGCACATCTCAGAAAATGTCCTGCCTGCAGCTGCCCCCCTTTTTAAATGTAGAGGGCTCCTTATCAAGTGCCTGTTCTGATCACAACTGTGTAAGAACCTTAGTGGGAGAGTGGCAGTCTCTCCAGGCTGGCAGGTCCCAGTAGGTACCTAAGGTGTCATTTTGAAAAGCACTCGCCATTGGCCTAACCTTGTTCTTATTGAAGTCAATATGATTTTTACCTTTGGAGTCAGTGTGAGCAGAGTTTGGCCAACACTGCACTTTGGAAAATCTCACTCATAGGGTACTCAACATCTGATTAACTCTCAGCAAACTGTGTGATCATGGGAGATACTGAGCACAAGTCAATGAAGATTGAGAAAACTCAGCCCCTTCCAAGACTGGACCCTGAGTTGGCAATTTTAATTAAAGTATTTGTGTGAAAGCTCATATATTAACTCTTCAAAAACATTAAAAAGAGCTGATGAACCATATTGCCTGAATGTGTAAAGGCATATGATACCATTCTGCAAAAGAGAGAAAATAAGGGGCCAACCATGCAGAAAGATATGTAATAAATTCTCAGTGAGGACTGCTGGGTGATCCCTTTTGAAAACCTGGCTCTAAGGACCCAGTTCTGTAAGATGCTGAGTACCTCAGGAGGTGTTAAGTCAGTACTTCACAGAATCCAGTCCTAGTGATGTAAGGTCTGTTATACATTAGAAAGATCTACTGGTCGATCTATCCTGTGATGAGCTGCCAAAATCTTAACAACCGGTTCCCTATAAAAAGTTCTGATTTAAGGGATGTGCCCCAGTATGTTTTTTTGTACAAACAGGGTTACCATACATCCATATTTTCCCAGGAGGAATTTTTAAAATTTAAAAATTCCTCCCGGACGGTGATTTAAGAACCAAAAAGCCTGACCTGTCCGGGAAAATACGGATGTATGTTAACCCTGTCTAAAGTTCTTTTTTAAAAAGATGGGTCTGAACTAGAAATGAGCTCTGTTTCACATGTGTGGGTCCCCACCACTTCCTGGGGTGTGCTAGGGTGACCAGATGTCCCGATTTTATAGGGACAGTCCCGATTTTAGGGTCTTTTTCTTATATAGGCTCCTACTCCCCACCCCGTCCTGATTTTTCACACTTGCTGTCTGGTCACCCTAGGGTGTGCACGTGTGTGGGTACCAGCTGCTCCCTGCCCCCTTCATTGAAGCAAGTGTGCAGGGTTACTGCCCTGGGAACTTCAGGGCACTAGTGGACATGGGGCCAGCTGCAGACAGGGGTGTGGGACAGGGCTAGCTGGAGGCAGGGGGTGCAGGGCTGGCTGCAGGCAGGGCAGGGGTTGCAGAGCTGGCTGGAGACAGGAGGGTGCGGGGTTGGCTGGAGGCAAGGGGGGGTGGGGCTGGCTGGAGACAGGGAGGGGCTGACTGGAGGTAGGGGCTGGCTGCAAACAGGGCAGGGGGGTGCTGGGCTGGCTGGAGACAGGGGCTGGCTGAGGGCAGGACGGGGTGCAGCAGGGGCTGGTGCGGGCAGGGCAGGGGGTGCGGCAGAGGTTGGCTGTGGGCAGGGGGGTTCGGGGGTGACTGGAGACAGGCTGGCTGCGGGCAGGGCAGGGGGTGTGGCAGGGGCTGGTGCGGGCAGGGCAGGGGGTGCGAGGGTGGTGGAGGCAGGGCAGGGGGTGGCTGGAGACGGGGTGGCTGCGGGCAGGGGGTGTGGGGCTGGCTGGAGGGGCTGGGGAGGGGGTGCGGGGGTGGCTGGGGGCTGCGGGAGGGAGGACGGGGTGGGGGGGCGGGGGTGGCTGGAGAGGGCTGGCTGAGGGCAGGACGGGGTGCAGCAGGGGCTGGGTGCGGGCAGGCAGGGGGGCGCAGCGTTGGCTGCGGGCAGGGGGGTTCGGGGTGCTGGAGACAGGCTGGCTGCGGGGCAGGCAGGGGGTGTGGCAGGGGCTGGTGCGGGCAGGGCAGAGGGTGCGGGGTGGCTGAAGAGGGCTGGTGCAGGCAGGGCAGGTGGTGCAATGTGGCAGTGGTTGGTGGATACGACAGGGGGTCGGCAGGAGCTAGCTGCAGGCATGGAGTGCGGGGGTGGCTGGGATGGGCTGGCTGCGGGCAGGGGGCTGGGGCTGGCTGGAGACGGGCTGGCTGTGGGCAGGCAGGGGGTGCGACGGGCTGGCTGCAGGCAGGGGGTGCGGGGTGGTGGAGACAGGCTGGCTGCGGGCAGGGGGCTTGGGGTGGCTGGAGAACGGGCTGGCTGCGGGCAGGCATGGGGTGGGGCAGGGGCTGGCTGCAGGCAGGGGGCGTGGGGGTGGCTGGAGGCAGGGCAGGGGGTGACTGGAGACGGGGTGGCTGCGGGCAGGGGGCGTGGGTCTGGCTGGAGACGGGCTGGCTGTGGGCAGGGCAGGGGGTGCGGGGATGGCTGGAGACAGTGGCTGGCTGCGGGCAGGCAGGGGTGCGGCAGGGCTGGCTGCAGGCGGGGTGCGGGGGTGGCTGGAGGCAGGGCAGGGGGTGGCTGATATGGGTGGCTGCGGGCAGGATGGTGGGTACGGGCAGGGGGTGTGGGGCGTCTGCGGGCAGGATGGTGGGTTTGCCCACTGGAGAGCATCAGGACGCAGCCCGGCCCAGCAGAGCACCGGGACCCCAACCAGGCAATCAGCGGGAGCCCCAGGGCCAGGGGAGCACAGCAGCACCAGGGCTCGTGCTCAGGGCCAGGTGGAAGCCCACATGGCTCCCCGCAGGGCAGCGCCCCCGGCGGCTGGAGGAGGAATTAACATCACTTCCTGTCCGGAGCCCATCAAAGCCTCAGCACCCCCTGCAGGGAAGCGGGTTAACAACAGGTTCTAAAAACTGCTTCAAAATTAGCAATCGGTTCGCGTGAACCGGTGCGAACTGGCTCCAGCTCACCACTGGATTTATCCTGCATTGGGAAGTACTGTGCCTCCATACACATTTTTCTCTTCCATTCATGTTTCTCGGTTTCTCGGTCTTCGGTCCGGCGCCGGGGGGCCCATTGAAGCAGTTATCCCGATTTCCATTTAGGGCAAGGGTTCCCAAACTTGGTTTGCGGCTTGTTCAGGGTAAGCCCCTGGCAGGCTATGAAACGCTTTGTCTACCTGTGTCTGCAGGTACGGCCACTCGCAGCTCCCGGTGGCCGCAGTTCGCCATTCCTAGCCAATGGGAGCTGCGGGAAGTAGGGCCGTGAACCAAGTTTGGGAACCCCAGATATTGGGTAAATCTGCATTGCTATTACATCCGTATATTTCACCATATCATGCTTTCCCATAAGTCTTTTCATTGTCTGTCATAACCCCCAGTGAGATTGGTTAGAGAAGCGCAAATAATGCTTACACCTAACTGTAAAAGCTGTGTACTCATGCAAAGCACAACTCTTGTGAGAGCTCTCTAAGGACATGTCTGTACTACAAAATTAAGTTGACCTAACTTATGTTGGCATACAGCCACCGCAGTAATTACATCACTTGTGCCTGTCAACTCTTTGCTCCTTGTGTCAGTGTTGCACGTCCTCACCAGGAGCACTTGTATTGATTGTACTGTCTGTGTGGGGGCATTGTGGGGTGACTCCTGAAAGCCATAATAGTTGACATAACCACAGATCAACTGTGTTGACCTAACTACTGCGACCTTGACTCCGTGCCTCTCGTGGTGGTGGAGTTATTAAGTTGATGTAGCAGGGCAGTTGCAGGAGCAAAATTTAAGTATCGATACTTCCATAGTCAGGGGGACATAAACTGCCTTGTGTTGACCTAACTGAAGTGTAGACCAGACCTTGGTAGTAGTCTGATGACTAAATGGGGAGTCCATGATGAGACTTATCCATCCCAACTGGAATAGGAATGTGATCAGGAATTGTCAGAGCTCAAACCACCACCAGGTCTGTTTTTATGGACATGGGACAGCTCAATGTGAAAATGCAAACACCCATTCTCACTCTCTCCCTTTCATTTTGCAGTGAGATGTGATTAGGTGTATTGCTATGCATGTTGCAGGAAGGCCACAATATGTTACTGCTAAGAACATTTATTAGCTTGCTATTCTTGTGTTAATATATTGTACTATATTTCAGTTGTCATGTGGCATAGTCTGTCTTGTACTGTATGTTGGCTCTTTTGTTTTCTATTGTCTGCTTTTACACCAGAATGTAGGTAGAGAGGTGTGTGTCTGTGTAACACATTGCAGGGATATTTGTAATTCATTAACACTTCCTTTCAGTGCATATGGTATATTATAGTGGGAGCTTATGACTCAGTACATTTAACACATTTACAATTTAAGTGTGTACTCAGCACCCCTAAGGATCAGACACTATCCTGATGGGTGGAAACATCAGGCCACAAGAAAATTACGCAGTCTTACTACATCACCCATTTAATTCAAGTGCTCAGTCCCTAGGCATTCAGTGAACTTGGGATCAGACTGATAAGAGTTGAATTCTCTAGTCCTCCAAATGGCACAAAGTGAACTTAAAGCCGTCAGAGAGTTATATTGGAGAATTACCCCTTTGTAGGGGAGTCTCTGGCAGCAAAAAAGCTGGAAGAGCCAGGAATTCCAGAAGCTGGCAAAAGGGGAAGTAGGGAGGCACTCTAGATAAGCAGGAGTGTGTCAAGGGAGGGGAGGAGGAGGGCAGAGTCCATTCTCCACTGGCAGAAGATCTTAGTGGCATACATTAAAGCTGTCCCCTTTACCTTCAACTTGCATTGGGGCTGTCTGTGGTTATCTAAGAATTGGGAAGCCACAATCAGCTCCTTGTGAGCCTCTCTTTTTCACTGTGCCTGAGTTCTGCTTGGCTACAGATAAAAATCAACCCTACTGAATTTTGAAAGAGAACAAATGAGGGGGGAAACCATCAGGCCACATGAAAATTAAGCAGTCTTACTTGATTCCTCAGGAATGGCAGAAATGCACCTTGCAAGTTCTAGCGAAATACACACAAATGTCACAAGGAAACCTTGTGAGCTAATAGCTGCATGTAATAATGGGTAGTTAAGCAAGTGCCTAGGGAATTGTAGAACATAAACACATTCTGTCACAAATGCCTTTCCCTCAGAGAGGTGAGAGAATGATTCACTGAGTCTCCTGTAAACACTTAAGAACATTATGTACAGGTGTTTGTGTATGACATCCATGATTGGAAGGCAAAAGATGGCTTTTAACCACAGAAGTTTGATTGCGTGCCAACCTCATAAAGGCTATATGTTTCCCCCTCCCCCCCATGCAGGTATCTGAACCAGACTGTACTGGAGGAGACATCAATAACAGTGAACATTCTCAACAGAGAGAAATTAGCTGTCCTAAAACAAGCCCTAACTGCTTTTGGATTCAATAACCTGGTAAGTTATGCAAGCCTATATAGTTCATGACTTTTACTTAGTTAAAAGCAGGTCATAAGAAACTCATATTGACAGACCCCCCCAGAAAAATATAGGCCTGGCCCTTTTTTGTGCCAATGAAACAAAGCGATAGTTCACTCCAGGGAAATTATTGTAATCACTTTTAATTAGACACTGGACCAACAATATAAACATTTTTCATTCTTAAAGATTCACAGAACAGCTGCAAGTTATAATCCTGTGAACAATTAAATTACATAATGTCTAGATAGCAAGAAACAATCAAATCCCATATGACAAAAAATTATAAAAAACCCTGAGAATATTTCCCTTCCTGATTATATCCCTGTCCCTTTTAATTTTATGAAGTATACATTCCAAATGCTGTCTGAAAAAGGCATATACATAATTAGACATGCAAAATTACAGGCAAGTGACATGAAAGATTTGACTTCAACTAACAAAAGCAACAAGGAGCAGCTAGTCCTAGAACCCACAAGGAGAGAGACAATTCTTCATTTAGTCCTAAGTGAAGCAAAAAATATGGTCCAAGAGATGAGTATAGTTGAAATGCTCAGTAATAGCAACCATAATGAAATTACATTTAAACATCCTTGTTGGGAGAATGGGGGAGGAGAGGGGAATGCCAAAGAAACCCACCCCAGTAACATTTAACTTTAAAAAAGGTAACTACACAAAAATGAGAACCCAGGTAAACCGAAATGAAAAGGTACTGTCACAAGGGTGAAATGCCTACAAACTGCATAGGGACTGTTTAGAAACACCATAATAGAGGCTCAAACTAAACATATACCCAAAATGAAAAAAAAAGCCACTGTAGCTAAATAGCAGATTAAAAGGGGTGGATAGAGGCAAAAGCCATCCTTTAAAAATTGGAGGTCAAGTCCTACTGAGGAAAACAGAAAGGAGCATCAATTCTGCAAGTCAAGTGTGAAGATGTAAGTCAGGCCAAGAAAAAATTTGAACAACTAGCTTAAGAAACAAAAACTAGCAGCAATTTTTTTAAGTACATCAGAAGCAGGAAGCCTGCCAAACAATCAGTGAGGCCACTGGATAACTGAGCTTTAAAGGAGCACTCAAAAAAGACAAGGCCATTGCAGAGAAACTAAATTAATTCTTTTCATCAGCCTTCACTGCAGAGGATGTGAGGGAGACTCCCACACCTGAGCCACTCTTCTTAGGTGACAAATATGAGGAACTGTCCCAGACTGAGGTGTCAATAAAGAAAGTTTTGGAACAAATGTATAACTTAAACAGTAATAAGTCACCAAGACCAGATAGTATTCACCCAAGAGTTCTGAAGGAACTCAAATTGCAGAACTACTAACTGCGATTTCAACAAGTTCTTGTGGCACCTTAGAGACTAACAAATTTATTTGGCATTTATTCAGTTTGTAACCTTTTGCTTAAATCAGCCTCTGTACCAGATGACTGAAGGGCAGATAATGTAATCCCACTTTTTTTTTAAAGGCTCCAGAGGCTATCCTGACAAATATGGGCTGGTAAACCAGGCAATTTGACTGAAACTATAGTAAAGAACAGATTTGTCAGACCAATAGTGAACACAATTATTGGAAAAATTCAACATGGCTTTTGTAAAGGAAAATCATACCTTACCATTCTATCAATTTTTTGAGGGTGTCCACAAAAATGAGGACACGTGTGTTACAATCAATAAGGTGTTCATCAAGGCTTTGATAAGGTCCTCACCAAAGACCTTTTAAGCATAGTAATCAGTCATGGGGTTGGAGGGAAGGTCCTCTCATGGATCAGTAACTGGCTAAAAGATAGGAAACAAAAGAGTAACAAAAATTGGCAGTGTTCAGAATGGAGATAATTAGCAAGTTCCCCCAAGGATCTATACTGTGACCAGTGCTGTTCAACATATTCATAAATGATCTGGAAAAGGGGGTGAACGGTTCGGTGGCAAAATTTGCAGACAATACAAGATTACCCAAAATGGATAAATCCAAAGCACATTAAAAGAGCTACAAATGGATCTCATTAAACAGGATGCTGGACAGCAAAATGGCAGATGAAAGTCAATACTGATAAATGCAAAGTAATGAACACTGGAAAATATAATCCCAACTAAGCATGCAAAATGTTGGGGTCTAAATTAGCTGTTACCACTCAAGAAAGAGATCATGGAGTCGACATGGATAGTGCTCTGAAAACAAACACTCAGTGTGCAGCAGCAGTCAAAAAGCTAACAGAATGTGAGGAACCATTAGGAAAGAGATAGATAAAACAGAAAATATCATAATATCACTAGATATATACATGGTACACTCACACCTTGAGTACTACACGTAAATCTGGTCTTCTCTTCTCAAAAAAGTTATATTAGAATTGGAAAAGGTACAGAGAAGTGATTAAGGGCATAGAACAGCTTCCGTACATGAAGAAATTAAAAAGACTGGGATTATTCAGCTGAGAAAAGAGGCAACTAAGGGGGGATATGATGGAGGTCTATAAAATCATGACTAGTGTGGAGAAAGTGAAAGAGAAGAGTTATTTACTCCTTCACATAACACAAGAACTTGGTGTCACCTTATGAAATGAATAGGCAGCAGGTTTCAAACAACTATAAGGAAGTACTTCAGTACTACAATGCACATTGAATGTGTGGAACTTGTTACTAGGAGATGTTGTGAACGCCAAAAGTATGACTGGGTTAAAAAAAAAATTAGATAAGTTCATGGCAGATAGGTCCATTGATGGCTATTAGCCAAGATGGTCATGGATGCAACCATATGCTCTGGGTGTCCCTAAACTTCCAACTGCTATAAACTGGGACTGGATGACAGAGGATGGATCTCTTGATAATTTCCCTGTTCTGTTTAGTCTCTTGGACACATCTGGCACTGGTCACTGTCAGAGGACAGGATACTGAGCTAGATGAGCCATTGGTCTGAACCCGTATGACCGTTCTTATGCTCTTAAAGAGACAGAAGCTCAAAGGCTGTCTTTAACTATGTAAACCAGTCAAGAAGGAAAACAGAAATGGGAAGAATGAAATCTAGGGGTGATAGGTGGTTGGATTTGGGAAAACTCTTGCATTCCATGTAATCCCCTTTCAGATCAGAAGCATGCTCAGATGACTGTGACACTCTCTATATATTACACATTGTACAGTGCCTAGCACAAAGAAGTGGAGTCTCTAGGCATTACCATTGTACAAATAAATAATAAAAATCCAGTGAAGACACATAAAAAACAAATACACAGTACCTAGCAGCATCCTGGAAAAGCTGAGAAAAAGCTAATGTGACAATAGTCTGGATTGTCATATGCAGTCACAGGTAGGCAACATTTCTAACAAAAAGAGACAAACAGTTGTCAGCAATGATAAAGAAATAAACTGGTGAAACCATGGTGAAGCTGTTACATAACTGGGAACTAGACTGAGGCTCTTGTGATGGAGTATTATGGTATTGCTTACAACTCCTTAGTTAAGTTAGCAACTATAGTTCCACAATCAGCTATAATTTGACACCTACCCAGACTTTCAATATGAAGAAAGTATTTCTGTGAGCATTTGTGTGGTTGCTACTAATAGTTAGTGCTTATGTGGAGTATAATTAATTGCACTTTTCTTTATTCTTGATTGGCCAAATCTTGGTCTTAAAGAAATCAGTAGCAAAATTTCCACTGACATCAGTGGGCCCAGCATTTAGCCCATTGTGCAATCCTAGAATATGTTGCACAGATTGCTCTGGATCTGTCACTAGAATTCATTTTTAGTAATATGAATCCTGAATAGCAAATGTGTAGGGAAATCGTCAGGAATAAGCAGAATACTGTAACTGCTTTTTATAGTTCAACATCTTGGCAGATTTTAAATTGTATAACTTTGTTTTCAACCCCAAAATTAAACATTGTATCCTAAAAGTTCAGGTTATCAAATTAAAATCCTGAAAATTCTATTAAAAACAAAACACACGTTAACATATGAAGTTGAGTTCCCCTCTGTTTTTACTCTCCTTGCCTACCATTCTCACTAGAAAAAACACAGTGCCAATGTCTGAGCAGTGTAGGACTCCTAGTCTGAGTTAAAAAAAAAGACAGCTACTTCTACAGAGATGATATTTGTAGCTGTATTGGACAGAGAAATTATGAAGTAAAATGGCATGCTTTCTGTGCACACTGGTTGTCATACTAATCCACGAAGTGCTGGGTCAGCTCACAGCTACTTTCTAGTAGTATTGGTGTTTTGAGCTCTGGAAACAAACCAGAATGTGGATGAGTTTCATTAGCTCTTTTGTTTGGTTAAGGAGGGGAGTTTCAGCCCCTAAATACACAGTTACAGACAAACTTTTAAGAGCAGTAGAGGAAATTTGAGAGCACCTTATTATCCAAAGCAGAGTTTTCCTCAGAGCCAGATCCTCAGTTGCACCATAGCTCTACTTGGAACAGCTGAGGAACTGGTCTCTGGAATAATTTAGAGCAGCCTCAGGCTTCTTTAGTTTCACTTGGCTGCAGTAGCCCCCAAGGAGCCATTCGGCCAGTTGGGGATCAGTGAAGCACAGCAGCACTGTACACATGCCTCTTATGCTGGAGGTCATATGGTGGTTAGTATAGAGTCAGCCAGGCCCCATAATTTAACTCTACACCACTTTCGATATGTGTGGAAAAACCCAGGTACAGTGATCTCTGGTCCTTCTAGCTGCAGGAAACAGATAAGAGTTACTGACATAGCGCTTTATCTTTTGAAGAACTACATAACATTTCTAATTAATCCTCAATCATCCTGTGATGCAGGTTAATATTTATTAATATCCCTGTTTGAAAGATGGGGAATCATTATTGTCTAGGGACACTGCAAATAAGTATCTGATCCAGGACTAGAACCCAGTCTCTTGATTTCCAGAGCCACGCAAAATCCTCTTGATTTAAAGTGTCTACCAGTGTCCTTGTGTGTTTGTCAATCTTTCTGAGTCATAGTTTTCCCATCTGAAAAATAGGCTAATAAACCTCTTCAGTGATATCATGCTTTTTCCATCTGTAGATTTCAAATTATATCAGAAAGCATTATTAGTTTTTTATAGTAGCATATCTCCTGCGGATGCAACAGATAAACAAACCATCCCAGCCTGCCAGCGGATTTTCCTGATGGACTGCGTGCCAAAGGTTGCTGATCCCTGGTTTAGGGTATAAGGCTTGGATCAGCTGCATAAGAGATCTGTGTCCTTACTCTGCAAACTCTATTTTGTATCCTGTAGCAAGTCATGTAGATTCTCTGTGCCTTATTTATCCAATCTGAAAAATGGCAGTAATGATATTTGCCAACTTCTAAAAGACCTTGTGGTGCCTCATTATGTTTCACTAAACATAAGGAAATTAGTCAGATTGTTCATGGAAGAGGTAAGAATACAAATTATAGCCTTGTTCATTTTCCAGGATCATTTTGGTAGAGAAAGCAGCAATAGGGAGAAGCACCTTTTACTAGCGTTGCTGTTTCTCCAAACATCTGGAAAGCTGTCTGGGGTTAATTTCAAGAAATTTTAGAGTTCTGGGCAATTTTTTGCAAAGCTAATTTGGTCTCTGCTGCAGAAGATGCTCTGGTTAAATGTTTACATGTTGTAGTGCATATTTTGGCCATGAAGATACTCACTGTGTGTGAAGGAAAGCACATGTGTAAGTCTTTGCAGGTTTGGATTCTAAGAATTAATTCAATAATTATTTCAGCTTTATCAAATAAGTTCATGATCAGTTAATCTTTCTAAGTAATGCAATGTAGCTCTCTCGAGCAAATAAGGTTTCTTTGCCACATAATTTAAATCCAATCTGCTGAATAATACAAAGGGCCTTGACTGTAGGGCTGCTTTTTGTTGTTGTTGTTGTTTGTTTTTTGTTTTTTTAAAGATTCACAAGAATGTTTTTATAATGGGGAAGCTGTTGGTTTTTCTTTTTTCCAATCCAGTTTCCTGGACTATCATTTGCTTAATTTTAAAAAAAAATTTACAGAAATCACAGAAACTATATCTGGAAAATTACAATCAAGAGATGATTGTTTTCCAAAGTTATGAACATCTGAAAACAGAATATCATAATGGATTTAACAAACAAACAAACTTAACTATAGCTTTCACTGCCTCAAAACTGGTATAATTTAAAGCTAGACTATTTGATTGTGGATGTGACTGGCTAAAAGGAAAAAAGTGCTTATTCACAGATGTAGAATTTATCACTGTTAGAATTCTCAGTAGGCAAGAAATGCTTATTTCTTGCAGAAATAATACTTCCATTAAAGACATTTTATTATTTCTTCATGATATTCTAAATACATTTCTTATCTCATCAGTTAATTTGATTTACATAAATGCAAAAGTAAAAGCATTAGACAATTGTTGTTGTTCTATATACTGTATTGGCCATGGTATGATTTCTAAACCCTAAATCCTCACATAATAAATGAATAGTTTTTAGTTGAACAAGTGCTACTTCTGTATAAAGCATCTTCTTTCATTTGTATGCCCAGCCAAACTTTTCTTTATATTTGTGTATAAAATGTGCAGGAGGTAGAGAACCTGTTTATAATTCTGTCAGCAATTCTACATCTTGGAGATATTCGGTTTACTGCTCTGACAGACGCTGAGACAGCATTTGTGTCAGACCTGCAGCTACTAGAACAAGGTCAGTAGAACATGACCTTCTAGTATTGCCTACTTTGTCTCTTATAATAAGGTGATTTCACTGATTCACCAATAGATGGAAACACTGTTCCAGGCAAACAGAGATCTGCATCCTGGAGACTGATAAATTACTGGGAAAACACTGTACCCTATTGACTCTGATGCTTTATAAATTACAGATTTTTATGGGAATAAGCAAAATGCTATTGTAGCAAATTATCAAATTCAGTGTCATACCCAATGGTGCCATTTGCCAAAAGAAATTGCACAGTGTACTTTGGTCTTTTTTTATCTATCTATCTATCTATCTATCTATCTATCTATCTATCTATATCCACTTTTACTGCATGTCAACATCTAAGCAATTTGCATTTAATAGAATTCCTTACGTTCAGAAATCCTTGCCTTAAAAGCTTCCCTTGCTTTGAAGTTGCCCTGTTGGTCACTTACAAATCTCCTCTAAGTGGCTTATGAATAGATTACCAATAAGCAGCATACCTTAACTCTAATACCAACGAGATCCTGCCAAGCCCTAGTGAAAGTTCTGTGTAATCTGTATGACAGAAAAAAGCTGTAATTTAATATACAGATACATTCAAACTTTACAAAGTCCTGATTATAGTAAGCCGATTTTACATGTTCATTAATTTTGATTACTGCTATGACAGCTCACTCTGCATTAATGTGTAGGTTTTAATGTGTTTACAAAAAATAGCATTGAAATAAAAAAATCTATTTATATATTGAAATACAGTAATGCTGGTTCATATGTTCCTCATATGAGGAACACGTGTTCCTCTCTCTTCAAAACAACTCTTTCCTTTTAGTTGCAGGAATGTTGCAGGTATCGCCAGATGAACTTGCTTCAGCCTTAACAACTGATGTCCAGTATTTCAAAGGTACTTTCTTCCAAGTCCACATTCTAATAAATCAGACTTGGTAGCTTTTAGATCCTTCTGGTGTCTGTCAGACCTAAAAGAGCTAAAACCTAATGGTTTGTTTCTCATTTTTTATGAACCAGCAAAGAGACACTCTCTAGAATATCTTGGTGGAGATCAAACTGGGCCTGGAACTACAGCAACCTTTTGTAACCTTTTATAACCTTCAGTAACAGATCAGAGACTGATGCTGATAGACCTGAACTGTGGTGAACCTTACAGGAAGGTCACAGACCCGGTCTTAGCGCTAAAAACCAATGTCAGCAGGAGTGTCCTTAAGAAATTCCATGCAGATAAGTCATCTGCAATAAGAAAGGAGCCTGTATGCCACACAAATTATTTTTTGTCTCTGTTCACTCCTGACCTAAGAATCTTCCAAGTATGTTAGTGGGAGCCTTTTGTTATTTGACTCACTAGGTCTTTCTGCACAATTAGAACACAACAGGGGCATTGGAAATGGGACAAGTGAAGAGGCTGGACAGAGAGATTATTATGAGAAAAAGTATTTTTAAAGTATTTTATACACTTTATAATCATGTTTTCTTCTCCTTTTTGTGTTTACTTACTTAGGAGACATGATCACGAGGAGACACACTATAGAGATTGCAGAATTTTACCGAGATCTTTTGGCAAAGTCACTGTATAGTCGTTTATTTAGTTTTCTAGTGAACACAATCAACTACTACCTCCAGAATCAATATGAGACCAGCAGGTAGGAGCTCAGGTGCTAACTAATCCCATTGGTAATCTTACATCCTGATGCCCTATTTAAAAAAACTAACGTACAAAAGATACATGGGCAATGCAGCCATCATTAAAGCATTTCATTATAGCATTCCCCAGTTATGCTTAGTGATGTTATTGATCATTCATGGAGTGTTCCAATTCCATCACTGCTTGATGAAAAAATGTACATTGTGTGCTTGTATGCAAATGAATTTACAGACCAAAGAGAAAGGTTATTATTTCTACACCAGTCAGTGTCTAATATTTATGTATCTAGAAAGTTAACTGCATAGAAACCAAATCTGTAACTGCTCTAAGCTGAGTCCAAAGTTGATCAGCTCTGATATGACACTGCTTTACGTTAGTAGGCATGTTATTTTTTGCATGTAAATTATTGGTGTTAGTCTGTATATTCTTCTATAATGGTGTTTGTTACTACTAATATTTTAAAAGTTGGCATTATGGCATCAGATACGATATTTAACAAGTACTGGTCTGGTTGGCATTTAGTTGATGCAAAGCTCACTTATTATTCTTCTCAATATCTCATGACGTTGAGCAGGTTATTAAAAACAAAATTCAGCTCAAAAGCCTTCAACTACATGTTTAAATGTCACTTCTCTTTGAATGAAATCCTAGGAGTATTTTCTACATGTCTGTAGGTAATCATCTGCTAAACTCGAACAAATTACATCTGACATGGTTTCTTGGAAAACATCAATGTCTATTAAAATGCATTAAGGGAACCATTCAGAAACAAATAAAAAAAATAAATCTCAGCAGAATTCAGACAGAAACCTAAAACAAGAAATCTAATTATACTGTAATATGTATGTGTCTTAACTAAGATTCAAAATGTGACATGCACACTGATAAATACCGGCTTTTTCATATTTACCAAATACATGCTGGTTTGGCATTATTCACAAGTGGTAAACCACAAGTGAGTTCTGTGGGTCATCTTTAACAAGTGCCAATAATCCCTTTATACCACAGTCCGACAGGCTGCCCAGGCCATATATTTAGCAGAAATACTATTTTAGAAATATTAGTTTTTGTTTTTTAATCCATTTGTAAAGCCATTGAGCCAAAATTGCTCTGCATCTCTTTCATACAGGTTTAATATCATAAAAGGGCTTTAAAGCTACCATAGCTGGGCATCAGGGAATTCCCCCAATATAAAGGGCTTCCCTGGCTAGAATAGAGCTGCATACCCAGCAGCTCTATGCACTGGAGATGTACTGGAGGCAATCCAAGGGGGAAGGTGACTTCGCCTGGGATGCTTCTACTGGACCAGTCCCTTAGCGCCACATGCAACCAGGCTCAAGTTAGAGCAACTGCAGATTGCTCTAAACTGTGCCAGAAGTTGTCCTTGGTCTGTTCATGATGAGGGAGGCACAATGTGGCACAGAGCTATATTTTGCCCTTTCCTCCTCTCTGAGCTTCTTGGGCCAGCTCAGCTCTGGCACAGAGATGAATTGGGCCCATGCTATGCCTACACTATGAGCTGGGATGTAATTCCCTTGCTCATGTACACATACTTGCACTAGCTCTTGTTGAACTAGCTCAGATATAAATATCAGTGTAGCCATGGTCTCGCAGGTAGCACAGTAGAGGCACAGTTGAGTTGTGCTGAGTACATATTCCCCAGTTGCAGATGGGTTTGTATTCGGCATGGCTCAGCTGTTATGTGTACCAGTATGTGTACACAAGCAGGGGAATCACACCCTCTGACATACCATGGCAGAATCCAGACTAGTGGGGGATTGCGCCACCCTTGCAATCTTGGGTGCCTTACCATGCTCTTCTGTAGTAGCGCCCAGCTGGGCCGCTTGCAAACAGCCTGCCAGCATGCAACTCACATTCTAAGGGTCTTCACGTAACTGCAGCCTGTCAGCTATACCCTGGCTGCCACCAACCTTAGTTATACTGCAGGGTGACCCCAGCCCATTCCCAGTCCTGGATCTTCCCCCAGAAATATATGACCTGTACTGCCCAGCTTTCTCTTGGACAGTGCAAATATATTAAATTTGTTATTTCTTTAGGGGAATAATATGCCATTTTATTACCTTAAATAATTACCCAGACACTTCAGTTTAAACACACCGGATTAGATAACACAAGTTATAAGTTTATTAACTACAAAGAAATAGATATTAAGTGAGTACAAGTAATGAGGCATAAAAGTCAGAAATGGTTACAAGAAAAATAAAGAAACAAGGCTCACTAATATCTATTTAAGAAACTATCTTAGTTGCAAATCAAACTTTCTCACCACATGCTCCAGCAGTTTACTGCCCAAGCTTTCGGCTCAGGACCCTTCCTCAAGGGTCCAATAGCTGTTTGCTTTTGTCTTCTCAGGTGTGGAGAATGAGGTGGACAGAGGGAGAGAGAGAGGGAGAGGGGTACCTAGGGGGAGTTTGTCCCTCCTATTTATGGTTTCGGTGCCTCTCTTGAAAAACATTTCCAGCTGAGAACTAGGAGACAAAGTCAGTATGGGAGGATATTCTCTGCTGATTTTTCGTCCTGTTTGAACATCCTTTGTTATCCCCTCCTGCTTGGTGACTCTGTTTACAGCTTAAATGCCAATTAAGGCAAACAGACACTCCTTTGTTCAAGACAGGTCTGTTTGACTAGTATGGTACTACATGAGACTTACCATTTTTTTAAAAGCATACAGGGGAATCTTATAACTTCACATACAGTGTTGCCTCACATTTTATCAACAAATTGAGTTTTCAAATGATACCTCACAAGGCATACTTTGGACAAAGATTATTATAATAGTGTGTAGGATGTGAATACTGGGGTGTATTCCATCACACACCCTTAACTTGTAGTGTAGACAGCCTTAGTTACCATGAGTCCAATTATGAAGGCTTTGGAGGGAGAGAAAAACATACAACACATTTTAAAAACCTCTAAAATTATTGGAAATAGCTTTTTGTATACATCATAATCTGTGATTTTAAGGTTTGATATTTCAGGACCTATTAAAGCTAGGAGCTGGTGTCTTTTATACCCATTGCCTCTTTTTTCTAGCCCTAACACAATCTTAAGATATTAGACCTTAAACTGTCACTTGTACGGGACTCATCCTATACTTCATCCAGTTGTAACTGAGTATGCTTGGGGAGAGTTCTACATTTTGGTGGGGAGGATATATTTATCAAATTGTTTCTAATAGTCAGGCTTAATGACAGTGCTACCTATCTGGACTATAATATGGCAGCTGTTTGAAGATGCTCAGAGGTTTGGAATCTTAGAAGTTGTCTTGGTGGAGCTGGGCAGAGTGCAGGCGAAGTAATCAAAGACATAGAATAAATGCAATTTATCACATACAGTAGTTTATGGATCAAATTTTACTTATTTACATCAGGGCAATCAGTGGGATTGCAACAGTGTGCTTTGGAATAAGACTTGGCCCAAAGTGCGTTACAAAGTTCTTTTAACAAGACTTTATAGAACAATGAAATTAGATGCTAACATGCTAGAAACATCTGACTCAATATATTGAAAATCAAAGTGCATTACTAAAAAAATCCTGGGCTTCACTTTCTTTGTGGAATTACTAGAATTTGATCATTAATATTGATTTTTTCATTTACAATGAAACAGCTAATGGCTGGTTTACAGGTTTCAGAGTAGCAGCTGTGTTAGTCTGTATTCACAAAAAGAAAAGGAGTGCTTGTGGCACCTTAGAGACTAACAAATTTATTAGAGCATAAGCTTTCGTGAGCTACAGCTCACTTCATCGGATGCATTTGGTGGAAAAAAACAGAGGGGCTCAAAACGGGTGATTGCCATTAGATCTAAGGAGAAAAAAGTTTACTGAGTAGATGCAAGAACATAGCTATCTAGGTGCAAAGTGGATAAAAGCATTGCCAGAATCTGACACACACATTAATGGATAATGCCTGTTAAATCAATGTACAGCAGCAGTTTTAATGACAATGTAATGATAGAGTTATTATTCACCTTCAGGAAAACTGAACTTGTTCATTCATAGTGACTCACAATTTTGTCTAATTAAAGCACCATTTTTATATTAACCAGCATAACTATAACCATTAATACAAATGTAGGCTGGTTACAAGATACTTCCATGTTCACAGCTTTGTCTGTCCTGTATGATATTGTTTTTAAGGAAGGCACTGTGACAGAAAACTAATTTTGTGTAATTAGAGTTCTAAAATGTGATGAGAGAAAAATAACTCCAAATACTTGTTAATGCTCATCATTGTTAAAAATAATATTTATTAACTTTTTTTAGTTTCAGGTATATTAGATGCTTCTATCTACTGTATTTTACAAACCATATGCATGAGGGTTTTTTAAGACCTTGTATTGCTAAGGTTTATTGTATTGCTAACAAACTTGCTGATTGTGAGTCTTGGATAACAGAGCCTTAAACAAATATCACTGACTGCTGCAATTTCAATTATTTGATTACCCTTTGGCAGTGTCAGGTCTAGAGCGTCTGACCATAGTACCAATATACAATGTATTAATGTGACATATCAGGAAGTCCTGACTTATAGCTGAAAGAGGGCCTGTTCACAGAGTACTTGCAATGCCTCAAGAGGCTCAGGAAATGTTTATCTTTTCTAACTGATGAAAAAAATATTGAATTGGTATGTTTGGTTTGGAAAACCTAGTTTTTTATCTGGCCTTGCTACCTATGCCCCTTACAAAGTAGCAGGTACTATGTTCATAGTAATTTGTTAGCAAAAGAAAAAGTCTCCCTGTTTCCTGACCTGAAGATGTGGCTAATGCCAAAATATTTGAGGCACTGAAGACTAGCAAATGAGGTTAGCTTTTGATTATGGCTTTGTATCCATGGTGTCAAGTCAGCCATAGGCAATTTCCCTTTCAAATATCATCTTCTGAATATTTCTGAAACCATATTTTGCATCTTTGAACAGTGTAATTTTTATCTATAGTAAAATCTTTTCAAATATTGACAGAATATAGCACTGGTAACATTTCTTTTGGCACAGGAAAAATACTGGATATCTCATTCACAAAATTCCTTTCCATGCATTATGCATCATTTGAGTTCTAATAAGATCACATGCAAGATAGTTTTGAGATATATAGCTATCAGCCTTAGAGAAGAAATCAGTAGGATTTTTTCACTTCTTGACAAAAATTTCTATTCATCTGTCACTGAGCTCAGCAATAGGAGGGGATCATAGGGGGACTCTTCAACTGAAAACACGAACCCACAGCATGAAGCAACATTCCCCCACATGATTTGGAAAATAAAAATCCCTAATGCAGTATGGGGCATAATGTCATTTTTTGGGCTTTGGCCCAGTATGCATTGTTGTTGGGTTTTTTGTGCTTACTCATAAAAGACAAAAACAGATTTTTAAACTGCAGAACAAATCTAGCCTTTCAAGAGATGGGAAAGTTAGCCCTTCCTAGCACTGAGTGAACTGTGAAAGGTTTTGAATCAACCTGGATACTGTGGTTGAAGAAAATCTTCACCACTCAGTACTAGTCATGCACGTACCTGCAGCATCAGATGTTGAGTCTGTGATTCCTTCCTCCTCCTCCACTCCTCATGTCCAACCTGCATATACCAATGAGGCCTCAGACGAGTGGGGAAACAGAAAAGTCAGTGCCTCCACAGTGTCTCAGAGGGATAATCAAGAGAATTAGAGACCCACTAAGTCAGTCCCATCAAACTTTACTTTTTAATACGTTTTAATACGTTTTAATAATTGTTGTAGGCAAAGGTGAACTGTTCTTCTGGCAATGGATGTGTAGGAATATAGGCCTACACTAGGCCTCAGTTGGAGAGGTTATATACTGTATCAAATCCTCATAGTACTTCCCCTTGTTAATCAGTATCACTTCTACTTTATCCAGATCAAACTTAAACCAGCTGGCTTTCATCCTGGTCACTGCCAGATGTTGGAGGAGCAGGGAGAGGACTGTGTCTGGGTCAGATGAAAAGGAGATGTAAAGCTGAGTGCCATCATAGTGATGACATGTTAAGCCATACCGCCTCACAGTCGCACCTCATTGCTTTACATAGATATTGAACCAAAGGGATGATATGACTGAACTTTACAGATTTCCATAGCTGAAAACCTTCAGGAGCAGAAGAGTAGTTATTCAGTATCGACCTGTAAGACTGCTCTGAAATGAGCATGCAGAACCATTGTAAGATAATTCTGTCCATCTCTCCCAGGAATTGCAAATGGGTCAACTGCACCTCATGATCACTGATACGATATCTGCCATGACAATATCAGTCAGAAAGCCTGGTTCTATAAGTTGCTCTTAGGAGCTGGCAACTGTTTTTATGTGGTTTATTTTTAATGTAGCTATTCAGTCTCAAGGACAAAAGGTGTTGCTAGTCTAACTGGGAAAAATTACAGAGAACTCATTCTGGAAAAAGGCAAAACTGGGGATGTTTCAAAGCATTATAGTTGAGGTATTATTTTGTAAATTGAAATCTCAAATTGAAATCTCAGGTGTGGTTCAGATCTGTGTCATATTTTAATCAATTCCAAAGTTACAGGGTAATCGGGGAGTTGCAAAATTTTTTCCAATATTGGCTCATATTCTATAAAGTGTGTGAAGCCTGAAAAAATATTTCAATCACAATAGTACTAAATAATCAGTTACTACTGTCCAAAAAGTATCATTAATACATTGTAACTGAATTTCAAATCCATCCAGAATCCAAATACAAGCACTGCTTTCTTACCTTCATTAAACATGGCCTGGTAATATAGAAGCACGCACTTTGCTTATTGAAAGAAAGAAGTGTTTATAGCCAATATTCCTATATTGTGATATTGGTTTTACTTCACATTAAGTTTGAAAGGCTCAATATTTACATTGTCTAAGTGTCAATATTGTTGAGCAATCCTAAAGAAGTAAAGTAAAATAAGGACTATTGAGAAAGAAAATTCTTCCTTTTTAATATGTATCCCTTAGATTTCTGGTGGCATTTCCCCTTGATTTGTAAACATGAAAGAACAGATCCTTCTATTTTGCTGTGGAAATCTCTGTTATGATTAATTTAAGAAAAGTAATTTTGCTGGAATTAGTATGATTGACAGCTAAGCAAGAAAAATATGTCCCAACCCTCTCCTTGGAGGGAAAAGTCTTAGAGTGGGATAAGGACACACACACATAAATGTAGTGAAGTAATTTATAGCCAACTATAAAATATTATTTTAATTAGTGTATTACATTGTCTGTTGAAATATAAGTTAATGAAAATTGGCAAAAAGTTAACAAAGATAATTACTGGATTTCTTAATCAAATCCATTGTTCCAGTTCTACGCTATGATTACAGGAAGACAGGCTTAAGGACCAGTGTGGGGATGCAGTTATTCTGATGTAGCCTCTTGTAGCCAGACTAGGTGGCTCTTATTAAAAGGGAAAAAAATCTAGTCCGATTTATGTAGTGTGACTGCACTGCATGCGGGTGTGGAGAGAGAGAGAGAGATGACCTCACTGAGGACACAAGGGCCAGGAATCTCAAGTAGAGCTGAACAAATTATTTTGACAAAACTTTTTTTCTGTCAACATGTTTCATGGAAATGTGTCAATTTGGACATTTTTTTTTGTCAAAAATAGACAGTATCCCAATGGTTAGGGCATGCTTCTGGGATGTGGAAGAAACAGTTTTCACATTGGGACTAATACTACTTTCACAACATCAAAAATTTTTGTGAAACAAAATTATTATTTTCTGGCCAGCTCTATCCTCTGAAGATATACTATGCCAGTCAGGCTAGAAGCTGGACTGGGATAAGGCTTAGTGGTTTTCAGGTGTGTCCAAATATAAGTGCAAGTTGATTTAGTTAAAACTATGCTGCTCAAGACAGCAGACCCCATTTGTCCTTGGGGATTTCTGGAGATAAGGTACAGCAATGGTCCGTGGATAGGATGCCTCAGATGGGGATATGCTGATCATTACTATGGCCAGTTGTTGTAGGGACCTACCATCCTGCTGGGGTTAAGGAAGTCATGGAACTCTCTTATTCATCAGAAGGAAAATCTCATAGGCAGTTACAAGGCTCTGTCTAATAGTATTAACATAGGACTTGAGGAGAGGGAGCCTTGAGGAGAGGGTTACATAGGGGTGAAACAAGGAAAGCATGCCCCCGGATATTGCTCTGAGAGGAAGTTACATGGAAAGGTATTAGGCTTTCTGGTAGAGGTGAAGAATTATTTTATCTACTTTATCTGTCTTGAAATTTATAGAGGCAGGGTGGGTGAGGTATATCTTTTATTAGATCAACTTCTATTGGTGAAAGAAACAAGGTTTTGATCTTACACAAAGCTTTTCTTCAGGTCTGGGAAAGATACTTAGAGTGTCACAGCTAACTACAAGGCGGAACAAATTGTTAAGCACAAGGAGTTAACACATGTTGCAAGATACTATTCAAGGTGAAGTGAGCTGCTGACACCTCTGCAGTCAGAGGAGAAAGGAGGGTTAAAGGTTGTTGTAATGAGCCATAAATCCAGTGTCTTTTTTGAGTCCATGATTTTAAACTCTCAGACTTGTCTTTTGAAGATATTGTGCAGGTTTCCTTTTAAGGACAAGGACCAAGAGATTATATATGGAGTGATTGTTTTCTGAAAAGTGTTCACCTACAGATGATATGGTATTTTTGTCTTTATCATTTTTCTATGTGAGTTCATTCATGAGTGTAGTGATTGTTTCATTTCATCTACATAACTGTTCTTGGGGCAGTTAGTGCACTGGATGAGGTCTACCATGTTTTGATAGTCTTGCATAGGACCCATGGATTTTGAAAGATGTGTTGTCGGGGGTATTGATCATTGCATCAGTGGAGATATATCTACAAGTTTTGCATCTGTTGTTCTGGCAGGATCTGGTGCTACTCTGAGTTGTGTGTTCTGGTCTGTTGTGAAGTTGTGTGGCTTCTGATGATAAGCTTGGCAAGATTGGCGGTTCTGTGAAGGCCAGAAAAGGGGTTTGGAAAAGATTTCTTTCAGGATGTGGTCCCCATTTAATAGAGGATGTAATTGTTTAATGATAGCCCACATGGGTTCCTGTGTAGGCGGTAGGTGACAACTAGAGGTGTGTGGTCAGTGGTTTTTTTTTTCCTTGTATTGAAGCACTTTCTTTCGGGATATTTGGGTGGCCTGTTCCATGATGTGATCTACTTTTCTGGTGAAGTCTCTTTGTTAAGGGAAGGTGGTTTTAAATGTGTTAGGGTGTATATCCCAGACTTTCTCCTCAGAGTATATTCTGTGGTATCTAAGTGCCTGGCTGTAGACAACAGATTTCTTATTTGGAGTGGTTACTGAATCTGTGAAGGTAGTTGTGGTGATCCTTGTGTTTATTACATATAGTTGTCTGTAGGATTCCATTGCTGAAAATCCTAGAAATAGGGTATATTTTGGACAATATTGTATGTAGGTTAACTGAGGGAAAGGCACGGGAGAACCTATCTTTTTGCAAATACTATAAAGGTAAATCAAAGGATGTTTGACAATCCACAAATAACAAATGCATTCTGGTGTTCATCCAACTTTCAAATGTGTTTACTAAAACAATAACATGCTAAGTATTTAAAAGAATAGACAGTATTTTCAAGGAAGACGGTAGATGTTCCTTTTGAAAATGACTATGGTCCAAATTCTGCCTTCTATCAGGTGTGTGTAACTCTCCCTGGGTTTAATGTAGACCCATGTTGTTTGCTGTTATAACTTGTGAATAAATGCAAAGTATAAAAATTAGGGATGATTCATCTATTCCTCTTGAAAATGCAGAGAGTACAAGGCTGGTGTATCTCTGCTCAAATGGAGACTTGAATCATGAGTACATGAGACTGAAGCTTACATTTTTTAAGCAAAAAATTAAAATGAGTTGCATTATTAAAAATGTAGCCAGTGGTATTTCTCTGTTTCTTGGTGAAGAAATTTCCTCATATGCTAATCGATCTCACGATAACCTCTCCCACCCAGCAAAGTCAGTCTAGTCTAGATTTATTATGCATCTCTCTACCCTGCATTTGAGAATATAGTCAATCTTGCAATGATCAGCAGAGTATTGAACTACTACTCCTCAGAAATGAATGGGAACTTTTTGGGGTATGACATCTGAGGAAGGCTTTTAAAAATGCCTTGCCTATCTCTGAGGAAGGCTCAGAATGTTAGCAAGGAGGTTGATAATTCTGCTGTTTTATTGAATGTAAGAGGTTTTTTGGGGAGTGGATTGAAGTAAGGAGGTGCTGTTTTGAAATTTAGGGCCAGATCCTCCCCTGTGTGAATGGATGCTGCTGAATTGGCTTCAGTGGAACTACACCAATTGAGGATTTAGTATTTTATACTTTATTTTTTGGCTTAACTACCCTGATATACATATTTGATTAATGGGGATGATATGCACTGCTGACAAGTAGCTTTATGTGAGTGTCAGAGCCTGGATCTATAGACTTGGGCTTGCAGGGCTCACTCTGTGGCACTAAAATCAACTAGGTAGACATTTGGGCTTGGGCTCTGAAGCCTAGGGAAGGTTGGTTTCAAAGCCCAAGCTCCAGCCTGAGCTGCTACACTGCTGTTTTTAGTGCCTGAGCATGAGACTCACAAGCCTAAGTCTGTAGACCTGGGCTCTGAGATTTGCTGCTGCAGATTTTAAAATACAGTGTAGATGCTAACCCTAAAAGAGGGTTCCTAAACCTAAGAGCCTAAGGGTTAAAGACGAGCTTCTCTATGGGTAGGCAGACCCAGCATTAAATTATTCAGGAATTCTACATTATGATGAACTTACCATCTGTACTGGTCCCTGTGTATGGTTCACACTTCCTTCAGACGGGACCAATGACAGGAAATGCAATCAATAGAAATGAAAAACACACCTGTGCTATCAATATGACAGCTGTATGCACCAGGGTTTATGGGTTTGGTAGCTAGATCTGGTGTCATATCACAACTCTTACATATTGCCATTGCCCCTATTAACTGTTACCTGGTTTACACCCTGAGCCCACAGCTTCTGTTTTACGTTGCCACACACAGCAGGTGGGTGCTTGCCTGGCAGTATGTCCACAAGAGTTTGGGGGCTTTTCTTTTGTTTGTTTTTATAATGGTGTTGTCAATGTCTAGATCTGTGCAGTTGAGTTTCCTAGTCTGCACTGTCATTAGCACCAGACTAAAATTTTATAGGTTTGGGTAATCTCCAACAGTGGCTGAAAATGATGTTTCACCAGCTCACTAGATGTCCAGTGCCATTAGCATATATAAATTGAGAATTTTCCTAGGCTAATATGCATCCATTTGGCATTTCCACTCTGCACTGAGCACACAGGAAATAGGTACAGACGTTTTGGAAAAATCCCGCTGAAAAATGGATGCTTGGGCAACGGAGTGCATCCAAACACCTACCCATTCCCACGAGATGCCCATCTCACATCTGAGTTTTCAGATGGGCTCCTGAATGTTTGAAAATGTTGGTTTTAGTGTAAACAAGTGAAACATTTTTCGGACTTATTTTATTCTATATTTAAATGGTGGCTGTTGAAACTGCTTAGAGCTTTGGAATATTTACAATCCCTGTGTAAGATGGGTCATGGGGTAGGGTGCTGATGAGACAGTTAAAGTTAGTGCAGTTTGTCACAAAGCTTTATCATGTATGTGGAGTGTTTATGTACACCATACCAACTTGTAGTGGGTGGAGTACTTGCATCCTCGAACAAAACTTATATGGACAGGAGCAATAAATGTTCCATTTGCTTGAATACCTGTAACCTGTACTATCTTATTGTTTCAGTGACCAGGTATTTGAAATTGGAATATTGGATATCTTTGGGTTTGAGGAATTTCAAAAGAATACATATGAACAGGTAAGATGCTTTATTTTGCTGGATTGGTTGCAAGTATAAATGCTGTTTATCTGCTTTTGGTTTTTTTGAGCCAAAACAAGCATTTGCCCCAACTGAAAACAATGTCATACACAGGAGAAAAATTGCTTTTAAAATAAATTCCTCTCATTCTACCATTGTGGCTCTGAATTAAAATTCAGACTTTGCAGAGTTAAAAGAATCTTAATAAACATCTAACATAATCACTTTGGAGAACAATAGTATCTGCTTTAAAAATATTTTCAGAGAAGTACTTATTGTTGTCTGGTTTCTTGCTTATGGAACTGATACTTCAACTAGGTCAGTGAGTGGGAGGATAGTACACTGGATTAGAAGCAAGATCAAGAGGTCTGCAGACGCTTTGGATAAAGAATAGAATGAAAAGATCACATTATGTTCAGTGCTATTATTGGCAGATTCACCTCTGTATGACATTACAGCACTTGACTTTTTAAAAAGCTGAATTAAAACCATTGAAAATAAATTAATCTAGCCCTCTGAATGCTTAAAAATCCATTTAAAATCAAACACTTTGTTAAAATTGTACAACTACGTGTTCACCTTTTAGCATCACTTGTTGGATCCAAAGATGTTCAGAACTGAATGTTTTACAAACCATAATGACCTCTGCCTGCAGAACTGAAAGAAGATGTCTGTTATTGTTCAGTTGTTCATGGTGTACTGCAGCCGCAAAGGAAAATTAAAGAAGTAGCAGGAAGGGAAGTGACTTCAGTAGCAAGACAAACCAAAGGGTTTATTATGCTGTGAAATGAGTGGAAATGTAGAGGTTGCTCTCTTTCCCCCACTAAATTCTTTATTTTATGGGTGGCTCAACTTTCTATCCAGCTCTCTTTGATTCCCTCCAATTTGGCTTCTGACCAGTTCATACTCTCCGCCCCCCATCCCTGGTCAGCAATCTCTGCTAACCAGCATGGTGGAACCATGACTCAACCTACTCCCCACCCTTCCCCAACCTCAAGATGACATCTTTGGGCTCAGTATGCCTTGGGGAGTTATTAGAAAATACTTCCTGAGCTTCTCTAAATGCAGGGATTAAAACTCCCCCCAATTCTTGTGCAGACTGGACAAGAAGAGGTGGTCCTTCTTACTCCCTTCCATCTCTCTAACCCACTTCACACTTGTTTAAGGGCTGGGCAGAATCTAGCCTTTAACCTTTATCTGTAAGCACAGTCCATACTATCAAGTCAAATGGACACTTGAGATATTAAAATTGAAGGAGACAGAATTTTAAAGAGATTCTAATAAACATAAGGGATACATTAATTAAACACAGGTTTCAGAGTAGCAGCCGTGTTAGTCTGTATTTGCAAAAAGAAAAGGAGTACTTGTGGCACCTTAGAGACTACTAATTAATTTAATTAAACAGCCTCTATATTAATGTATAATATCTAAATACTCCAATCTATTGCTTTTTCTACATAATACACAAACTTCAGTCATATGAGAATTGAAAACGCCTTGTAGGTTTTTCAACCCAAGTAGTGATTTCTAGATGTTGTATGTTTTGCTTTGTATACAACAGACATAACATGTAGGAACCATACTGGCACACAGGGATCCAAATAATTGTGTTCACTAAATATACACATCAGGCAAACCTAAGCTACATATGCCCTGCTGCCCTGGATAGATACTGACAGCTTCTAAACAAACACCATGGTGACTGCTACTGAAAGGCCATAAACTATTTTAAAGGGGTACTGTTCTACTCTTGTTCACTATAGTAAGTGTTCAAATCACTTAGTCAGACATGATTATTGCAAGAAAACACTGGCACACATCCCAATGTGACTTTTACAGCTCTTGAATCCTTTAAGATCAGAGCCTGCTGGGAGTTGTAGTGTGTAAACAGGACTCATGATGGCAGGTCAGCTGGAGAGTATAAAAAGGAAGGTTTCTGGGTTGGTCTTGGGAAGATGAGGGTTGAGGAAATACTCTGAGGGAAATCCCTCTGTGGACTGGGCAGGAGCCCTAGCTATGAAAGACTATCTAGTGGGAAAAAAAGAAAAGGAGTACTTGTGGCACCTTAGAGACTAACAAATTTATTTGAGCATAAGCTCTCATGAGCTACAGCTCACTCCTATTTAGTGGAAAGTGTCTGTTCTCTACTTATCCAGCTTGTGGAAAGTGTGGCAAGCGTCTGTTACCCACTGTTTTGTGTTATTTTCAATCTTTTTGTATTTTCTGTCTGTTATTAAAACTGGCTCTGAGAAAAGAGATGTGGAATTGAAACTGAGTTTGGACTTTGTTTTGACTACCCTGGCTGGTGATCCACTTACAGTTATATGCTCACAACCAATTATGCATTATACCGTGACAGTATTGCTGTTTGAATCAATCTCCAGCTTCTTTATGCTACATAGTAATTTATACTTCTGAAAATACCAACTTCTTCTATAAAAATTGAGACATTAGAGCAGTAAGCAATTCAAGTAATTATTTTAAAAGACATGGACCAGATCTTCCTATCTAATTGTACAATGGGGGCTTGATCCTGATTGGAGCCGCTGGCCATGACAGCAAGATGCAATCCAATTTAGAGATCCATTCAGTAGCAGGCTAGTTACTTGCCTTCAAAGGATCATCTTCTCTGAGATCAGGGAAAATGTTCTGAAAATGGTTTCTGGCCTCCTCGTCAACTCAAGTATTTCTCTGGTCTGAGAAAAAGTGGGAAAACAGCTATTGATAATGCCTCTAAATATTAGCTTCTAAGATCTTAGCCCACATAAGAAGACTCAGATCCAGGTAAAAATTAATTATTGTAATTACCTCAAACTAGGATTTTTTAAATCAGACTTCACGACTCTCCCAGTTTCTTGATCCCACAAAGTATCTTCTTTTGGTTTAGTTCCAGGATTGGGATGCATCGTTAACTCTATGGGCCAGAGGAAAGAAGTCACTACTTCCACTACATTCATAATTTGAAGGACACACAGTTGTGCTGTGCCTTTATCGGGCTATTTCTACTTTCAGAGTGTGCCAGAGAAGAAGGGAGACCCTGTCTTCCTCCTGGCTGACGTTCATACTTGTAATAAAGTAGCAGTTTCTTAGTTCTCGGGTATCTAAGCTACAGTCCCTACAGAATCCAGGAAATGGTGTTGGTTTCAGACAAATGCTTTTGTGCAGAGCTAGTCAGCACAAGCAGAGAAACTACAGTTCTGATTTCCAAACATCCTTGGACTATATTTCTCAGGGTTAGTAAAAAGGGGTTTTCAAACCATTTTCCCTTACTTTTAGAATTTTCCAATGTGGTAGTGCAGGGATCGGCAACCTTTGGCACGCGGCCTGTCAGGGAAATCCGCTGGCAGGCCGGGACATTTTGTTTATCTGCAGCGTCCGTGGGTTCAGCCAATCATAGCTCCCATTGGGAGTTTGGTGTTCCAGGCCAATGGGGGCTGCGGGAAGCGGCATGGGACAAGGGATGTGCTTGCTGCCGCTTCCCGCAGCCCCTGTTGGCCTGGAATGGCGAACCACAGCCAGTGGGAGCTGCGATCAGCCAAATCTGTGGATGCTGCAGGTAAACAAACTGTCCCGGCCTGCCAGCGACTTTCCCTGATGGGCCGCGTGCCAAAGGTTGCCGATCCCTGTGGTAGAGTCATGGTTGGAGCAGCACTCCTTGTGGACCTTTCAGCACCCCAACATGACCAGAGGTCTCCCCAGGAGGAAGAAGTCTCTGTCTCCAGTGTTCACTGAGGCAGACTCCAGCCAACTAGCTAACTGTCCCTTCCCTCAGGGGGCCTGGAGGGGTTTAGCCCTGAAATATTCTAAAACAAAAAGCAAACCCAATACTGGGCCTCCCACCAGTCTTCCCACTCTGCCATTTCCATCAGGCTTGATAACTTCTGAAAGCAAGACGATTATGACTGGGCACTAACTAGCAGATGAGTTTTACAGATCACATAAAAGAAGAAAGCTTCAACGTTAAAATCAGTATTGGGTATGCTGTTTCACTTTTATTTGTTTAGCATCAATAGATTAAACCACATAAACCTTCTCAATAGTAGGTCAAGTCATTCTTTCTGGAACAATGTTAGCAAAACAGTGCACATAAATAACTAACAGTAACTGCAGTAGAGGTTGATAGTAGAAAACCATTGCACCACAAGTTCAAAAACTGATAGTGTAATAATAATGCAAGAAGACACAGGCTAAGAGCATTACTGCTCACTGGAAATTACATTTCCAATATAAGCTCAAGAGAATCATGGAATAATTTGCTCTATAAACTTAAAAACTCCTTTAAAAATATCCCGATGCATGTTTTTAGCTGATATGGTCATGTGACCCTCTCTGTCAGTATCAGTAGTCTGGCAATAACAGTAGCAGCACTTTTAGGTGAAAGGTAAGTGAATCTCATTTTTCTCTCACTTCTACAGTTTGTCCTTTTATGTTTTGTTCTATTCTGTTTTCATTTTACTCCCTCTAATTATTGGAGGTATCCACTTTTGCCCTGGGGGAGTTTAATATTATCTTATTTATTATGCCTGTTACCCCCAAAAGTCCCAGTTAAGAGTGAGACTAACTGTGCTACAAGCTGTACAAGCACATAAGTAGAAATTCTCCTTGCCCAAAAGAGTGTGCAATCTAGAAGACATAGCCAATGATTCTAAGAAGCAATGGGAGGGAGAGTGGCTGAGGTTATCTGTTGTTGTTATTTATGCCATTTTCCCAAAATATTTGTTTCCTACAATGTTGCCAAGAAGCCCAAAAAGCTTCAGGAGAACCAAGCATGGTGCTCCAAGAATAAGATTCACATTACCTGTTTAAAGTTTGAGTACCAGCATTAGCGATAGGTTTGGATAATTTTTGGTGGTGCCCAGAACAGGTCCAAGTCCCACCCCCCACCCTCTGCCTAAGGCTCTGGGAGGGAGTTTGGGTGTGGGGTGTGGGCTCTGGGATGGGGCAGGGGTTGAGTTGTAAGCGGGGGTCAGATTGTCAGCACTTACCTCGGGCAGTGCCAGCTCCCGAAACGACCCGCACACCCCTCTGAGCAGCGCCACAGGGGCCACAGAGACCTGCTGGCCGCTTCCAGGAGCAGCATGGAGTGGCCGGGCAGGAAGCTGCCTTAGTCCCGCTGCACTGATGGTGGTGGCAGCGGCAGCTGGGTATCCCCAGTCTGGGCCCTTTTAAATCACCTGGGGGCAGCAGGTGGGGGCAGGAGACGCTCTGGGGAAGTCACGCAGGGACAGCAGGTGGGGCCAGTGGAGAGACCCGGCCCCCAGAATTGGTGGAGCCGGGCCCCCGGGCCCTGAATATTCCTGGAGCCCGGGCACCACGGGCCCATATAACTCATCGCCCCTGAATACCAGGGCTTTATACAGAGGTTGGAAAGGGTGAAATCCTCATCCACAATCTGAGATTAGGACAAATGTATTGTACCACAGACCTTTCTTTCTCCTGCAGCCACTAATCTAGGCAATAGACTGGAATAACAATGGTGTTTAGTTGTTGAATAGCACTTTTCATCTGCAGATTTCCAAATGCTTTACAAAGGAGGGTATGTATCATAACTTTCATGTCACTGATGGGAAAGTAGAGGCACAGAGAGGTTAAGGAACGTGTCCAAGGTTATACAACAGGTGACAGAATAAGGCACAGGATCCAGATGTCTTGACTCTCGGTCCCATGCTCTATCCCCTGGACTATGCAGGACCACCACTTGGGTGGAGCATTAGGGTCACAGGACAATCATGGATCCTGTGACTCCTCCCTGGATCATGCTGCACTTTTCATCAGCCTGTGTGTTTGGGGTTGGTTCAGAGCCATCTTCAGGCATGCAGGAAATGCACAGGTCTACCTTCATGGTTGCTCCATTCAGGTTCCCCCTTCATAGTTAAAACATGGAATTTAAGTGGCATAGAAGGTCTTGCACAGGCAAATTGGAATTTCAAAGGAATTTCACCATAAATTCACCAGTAAGTGGGGAATAAAATTACATTTCTCAGTGTGTTTCCTCTTCAGTTACAGCTTGCTGAGACTTTTGTGTTTTAGGATTCAATCATGTGACCTATCTTAGTCAATACAGTCATTAAACCTATTTTAGATTACATCTCCGATTGCCTCAGTAGAGTCCCACCAGGATCTGTTCTGGGTCTGGTTCTGTTCAGTATTTTCATTAATGATGTAGATAATGGCATAGTGAGTACACTTATCAAGTTTGTGGATGATACCAAGCTGGGAGGTGTTGCAAGTACTATGGAGGGTAGGATTAAAATTCAAAATGATCTGGACAAACTGGAGAGATGGTCTGAAGTAAATAGGGTGCAATTCAATAAGGACAAAGTACTCCACTTGGGAAGGAACAATTAGTTGCACACATACAAAATGGGAAATGACTGCCTAGGAAGGAGTATAGTGAAAAGGGATCTGGGGATAATAGTAGATCACAAGCTAAATATGTGTCAACAGTGTAACACTGTTGCAAAAAAAGCAAACATCATTCTGAGATGTATTAGCAAGAGTGTTGTAAGCAAGACAGAAGAAGTAATTCTTCTGCTTTACTCTATGCTGATTAGGCCTCGACTGGAGTATTGTGTCCAGTTCTGGCACAACATTTCAGGAAAGATATGGACAAATTGGAGAAAGTCAGAGAAGAGCAACAAAAATGATTTAAGGTCTAGAAAACATGACCTCTGAGGGAAGATTGAAAAAACTGGGTGTGTTTAGTCTGGAGAAGAGAAGACTGGGGGGAGGGGGTTGGGGGGGACATGAGAACAGTTTTCAAGTACATAAAAGGTTGTTACAAGGAGGAGGGAGAAAATTTGTTCTCTTTAATCTCCGAGGATAGGACAAGAAGCAATGGGTTTAAATTACAGCAAGGGCGGTTTACGTTGGACATTAAAATAAACTTCCTTTCAGGGTGGTTAAGCACTGGAATAAATTGCCTAGGGAGGTTGTGGAATTTCTGTCATTGGAGATATTTAAGAGGATGTTAGACAAACACCTGTCCAGGGATGGTCTGGATCATACTTAATCCTGCCTGGAGTTCGGGGAACTGGAGTAGATGACCTCTCAAGGTCCCTTCCATTCATACGATTTTATGTTTCTGTGAAATGGCAAATGACACCACGAGCAACATGATTTCCTAGCAAGATGAAATGTTTCCCCAAAGGACTATAAGGATATTGTTTAACATGGGAGTTGAATCTGCACACAAGAGAGAAAAGTTTTGTTTTGTAGGGGGTTAGCTTCTGTTGAATCTCTGGGTGCAAGCTACTATTAATTATTTTGTTTCTATAATGTGTCTGGGTGGGATAGGTGCCTCTTTATTCTATTTTAGAATATTCTATACTACATCCATAGTAACAGTAGGATTTAAAAACCCTTTATTTAAGGATTTTTTGTGACAAATAAACAAACCTAATGGGATTTACAATGCAGAGAAATATATCTTTCTCTTATGCCACCAGGCATAGAGTCTGGTTTTGAGATCATAATAGATTTCTGCCATTGGCATCAGTCGGAGCATATGCTTACTTACTGCAATAAGGTATTAATGATGCGTAATATATGGTTGTCTGAAGGCAGATATATTTTATTTCATTTGAATATAAGGAACAAACTATTATATAGGACACTACTGCTGTATAAAACAATAATAATGAATACAAAACTAAGACAAATGCATAACAAATAAAGACTAATACAGGAATTCCAAATAAATGATTAGAAACTGATTCTATTAATGGAATAGATAAAATATATAGTTAGAACTGGCTGGAGAATGACAATTCCATTTCCCGACAACTTTTGAAGATCACAACAAAAAATTAATTCCACATAGGACCAAAAATAATCTGATTCAGCTCTCTCTTTTTCGTTCTCTCCCCACTCCTATATCTATTTATATATTCAAAGTTACCACAGAGTCCATCCTGGACTTCAGAAACCTTCCTGTCAAAAACTTGGTCAAATTTTATATATATTCATGAAACATTTCAGACGAAACCGTGTATTTCAACGAAAGTACATTTAGTTGAAAATATTGCAGCTAGTTCTATACATAATGATGTGGACGTCTCATCAGTGCCAAGCATAGCTCAATGAGGAGTCTTTGCACTCAGCTTCTTTGTTTTGTTTTGTTAGAGTGGCCAGAACAAGAGAAGAAATCACCAAAATATTTTCTGCAGTAATGAGTGATTGTCTGCATTCAAGTTCAAAATAACTTCTCAATCCATGCTGAATAAATAGAAGAAGATTCTGCCTTGTATCTCAGGATTACATTTTTAACTCAAGCTAGATCACACCTTTCTCAGTTAGACTTGGCAGGGGAGCTTCCTCATCGAGGCCTATACCACAAAGCTTGATAGATGGGTTGATAAAACAGCCATAAGCTTTACTCAGCATGCTGTATATGCATTTTCAGAGACGGTAATCTTCTTGCATGACCAGAGAATACGAAAGAGATTTTCAAGTGGTTTACATCTACAGCATTATAGTTGATTGACAATCATCAAGTTTTCTTTTTACAGTCTCCAAGTTATTTGGCAATATTTTTCAAATGTTATCTTATATAAAATAAAGAACAAGTGATTGGGAAAGTTTTAATTAAATTATAGTGCTTAGTTGAGGTCCAGAACCATTTCTATTTCCCACTTGCCTTTGGATTTGGGGAACGCTTATAGGTTGTGCTATTTAGTCACCTTAATTGCCACCAAAGTAGGGTTGTGAAACTTTCCAATTAGGTTACATTTTTAATGTGGTGATGAGTTGAGGATTTACTTTACCAAGTATCATCAAATTTTACCAGTTACTGAAAAAGACATAGAAGATACTTGTTGTG
Source organism: Dermochelys coriacea (assembly GCF_009764565.3). Classification (NCBI taxonomy): domain Eukaryota; kingdom Metazoa; phylum Chordata; order Testudines; family Dermochelyidae; genus Dermochelys; species Dermochelys coriacea. The sequence continues at coordinate 107,298,242 of NC_050068.2, forward strand.
GTTTAATAGTGTAGAAACAAAGAGTTCCATTCTGGTTTCCTATAATTCTTGCAGTACTTAACCTTCTTCCCTTTGTAAGTTTTCCAACTTCAAAACGAAGCCACAAACTTCTCCTAGCAGTAGAAGTGGACAGCTAGTCTGATTCAGTAAAAATGTCTGGGCAATAGATAGTATATTTGTTCCGAACTTTAAGTGATCATTATTAAAGATTATAGAGGGTGCAAACTTGTTATCTACCAGGAGACTCAGAGAAGATACACTTCAGTTGGCCTTGTCTATACTATTGCGGTAAATTGACCTAAATTATGCTACTCCAGTTACATGAATAATGTAACCAAAGTTGACGTAGCTTAAGTCGACTTACTGCGGTGTCTACACTGTGCTGTGTTGACAGAAGATGCTCTCCCACCAACTTCTCTTACTCTTCTTGGAGAGCTGGAGTACCGGAGTTGACCGGAGAGCTTCACTAGATCCGCTAAATCGACACCACTGCATCGATTGCAGCAGTGCCGATCTACTGGTAAGTGTAGACATGACCTAAGTTTGAGACATCTGGTCTTGGATATTTGATGAAAACAGAGTAACTCAATGATACTACTCATGTGGCCCTGGAGTCTCACATAGATCTTGATGCCACCTATATAGAAATGGGCACTCTCATACTGAAGAGGCACATGATGGAACCAAATAGAAACATGTAAATAATAAAAGAATAAGGTTTAATGAAAAGAAGCACCATAGTTAATGTTAAGTGGCTTAGGCAAAAGTGAAGCAAATCAAGAGCACTTAAAGGTGTTTATGTAGTATTTACTGTATGGATAATTTTAATGATGTTAGTTTCTCATATTATTGTTACATTTCCTTCTAAGTTTGATGCAGATGTTTGTATAATGTGTGCTCTTACATGGTCTGTCATTGCTGTGTACTTGACTAGAAAATATGTTACTGTTTAGTGTTGTATTTGATATGGCACTCAGTAAGAGAGGCAGGGTTAGCAGAATTTGTTTAGTATAATTTAATGTTAGTGTATTATTTACATTTTACCTGTTTGAATTACATTAACTGTCAAATTGCACTCTGAAACTTTTCAATTAGTATTCTCCCTACACTCTCTGAAAGAGACATATTGGGATGGTAGGGAGCACGATTTGAGAGCCCTTCACTTCAACAATCGCTGGCTGGCCTAATGGTCCCTTGGTAGCTGTCATTAGACAGTGTAATATAGAGGAGCCTTTGCACTGCTCTAATTTATGCTGGCATGAGTATGGTGGAAAACCATTCTCAGTATAAGAGAGCTGAAAACTAGACTTGGAAAAAAAATTTTGGAGAATAGTAAATTTGCCTAAAAATGCAGTTGTGAACTGACTGAAAATATTTGGGAATTTGAGTAGAATTCAGCAATTAATTTTGGCCAAATAAAAAATTAGGAAAAAACTTTGAAAAAGTCAAAACCCCTTTGTTTTGACATTTTCTGAATTAATCATTTTGATGTTTTGTTTCTAACTGAATTATTTTGTTTCAAAAATGATTTGTTTGACCCAAACTCTTTCTTCCCCTCCCCCGCCCCAGTTTTTCACGTTGGTAACAAAAACTGAAAAAAAAATCAGTTTAAGTTCTAAACAAACTGATTTTTCCCCAAGTTAATTATTTGCTCAGCTCCAGTGCCATCAGCTCACTTGCAGCCCCCCACCTCCTCTCTCTTATGTCACCACAGAACTGTATCATGTTCGTGGGGGTGGAGGGGCAAAAGGAGAGGCCCCGAGATAACAAAGAAAATAACAGAACGCCACTAGCCATCACCTTCAGCCCCCAACTAAAACCTCTCCAATGCATCATCAAGGATCTACAACCTATCCTGAAGGACGACCCATCACTCTCACAGATCTTGGGAGACGGGCCAGTCCTTGCTTACAGACAGCCCCCCAATCTGAAGCAAATACTCACCAGCAACCACACACCACACAACAGAACCACCAACCCAGGAACCTATGCTTGCAACAAAGCCCGTTGCCAACTCTGTCCACATATCTATTCAGGGGACACCATCATAGGGCCTAATCACATCAGCCACACTATCAGAGGCTCGTTCACCTGCGCATCTACCAATGTGATATATGCCATCATGTGCCAGCAATGCCCCTCTGCCATGTACATTGGCCAAACTGGACAGTCTCTACGTAAAAGAATGAATGGACACAAATCAGACGTCAAGAATTATAACATTCAAAACTAGTTGGAGAACACTTCAATCTCTCTGGTCACTCGATTACAGACCTAAGAGTGGCTATCCTTCAACAAAAAAGCTTCAAAAACAGACTCCAACGAGAGACTGCTGAATTGGAATTAATTTGCAAACTGGATACAATTAACTTAGGCTTGAATGGAGACTGGGAATGGATGAGTCATTACACAAAGTAAAACTATTTCCCCATGTTATTTCTCCCCCCAACCCCACCCCCCACTGTTCCTCAGATATTCTTGTTAACTGCTGGAAATAGCCTACCTTGCTTGTCACCATGAAAGGTTTTCCTCCTTCTCCCCCCCCCCCAGCTGCTGGTGATGGCTTATCTTAAGTGATCACTCTCCTTACAGTGTGTATGATAAACCCATTGTTTCATGTTTTCTGTGTGTGTATATCAATCTCCCCTCTGTTTTTTCCACCAAATGCATCCGATGAAGTGAGCTGTAGCTCATGAAAGCTTATGCTCTAATAAATTTGTTAGTCTCTAAGGTGCCACAAGTACTCCTTTTCTTTTTGCGAATACAGACTAACACGGCTGCTACTCTGAAACCTAAGGAGTCAGAATTTACTTTCTCTGTGCTTAGTGTGTGTACCAATTGAATGCATCTACAGCAATCAGAGCTTGCTTCTTGATATGTAGTCAATTGAATTACTTTCCTTTTTGATTTCTGTAGCAGAATCCACTCTCATAAGTTCAGGACTGAGGATCTGAATGACACATTTCTACTTGCAATGTCTTACTATTGAAAATTGAACTGTTGCTGTAATATGCTGCAATGTATTGATCAGTAAAATTCACAAGGCATGCATCTGATGAAGTGGGCTTTAGCCCACGAAAGCTTATGCTCAAATAAATTTGTTAGTCTCTAAGGTGCCAAAAGTACTCCTCGTTCTTTTTGCTGACACAGACTGACACGGCTACCACTTTGAAACATTGCAATATATTGTTTTCCTCTAATAACCTCCAGTGTTCTGTGGAAATATGGAAAGCCTTCACAGAATAGCATGTTGGGTTTTATGATTGACTCAAGTATTGTACATCAGACATTTTGTTGCCCAGTCACCCAGTTTTGAGAGTGGTCCAGTTTAAAAACTGCTCTACAACCTTTTTAATGTTAAGTGCCAGCAATCTGGTTTGATTTTGGTTTAGGTGGAGCCCATCTTTCCTGAATAGACTCCCCCTTTCCCAAAAGTTTCCCCAGTTCCTAATAAATCTAAACCTCTCTTCCCTTCACATCGTCTCATCCATGCATTGAGACTCTGCATTTCTGCCTGTCTAACTGGCCCTGCACATGGAACTAGAAGCATTTCAGAGAATGAGACATTAGTGATTATCTTTGGAAAGTCATGGAAGACGGGAGAGATTTCAAAAGACTGGAAAAGGGCAAATAGAATGCCAATCTATAAAAATGGAAATAAGGACAACCCAGGGAATTACAGTCCAGTCAGCTTAACTTCTGTACTCAGAAAGATAATGGAGCAAATAATAAAGCAATCAATTTTCAAACCTCTAGAATATAATAAGGTGATAAGTAACAGTCAGCATGGAGTTGTCAAGAACAAATCATGTCAGGCCAACCTAATAGCTTTCTTTAACAGGGGAACAAGCCTTGTGGACTGGGTGGAAGCAGTAGACGTGGTATATCTTGACTTTAGTAAAGCTTTTGATCTTGCATGATCTCGCATGACCTTCTCATAAAGAAACTAGGGGAATGCAACCTAGATGGAGCTACTATAAGGTGGGTGCACAACCAGTTGGAAAACAATTCTCAAAGAGTAGTTATCAGTGGTTCACGGTCATGCTGGAAGGACAGAACAAGTGGGGTCCTGCAGGGATCAGTTCTGGGTCCGGTTCTGTTCAATATCTTCATCAATGGTTTAGATAATCGCATAGAGAGTACACTTATAAAGTTTGCAGACGATATCAAGCTGGGAGGGGTTGCAAGTGCTTTGGAGGATAGAATTATAATTCAAAATGATCTGGATAAACTGGAGAAATGGTCTGAAGTAAATAGGATTAAATTCAATGAGGACAAATGCAAACTATTCCACTTAGAAAGAAAGAACGAATAGCACACATACAAAATGGGAAATGACTGCCTAAGAAGGAGTACTGCGGAAAGGAATCTGGGGGTCATAGTGGACCACAAGCTATAGATGAGTCAACAATGTAAACCTGTTGCAAAAATGCGAACATCATTCTGGGATGTATTAGCAGGAGTATCGTAAGCAAGACACAAGAAGTAATTATTCTGCTCTAATGTATGCTGATTAGACCTCAACTGGAGTATTGTGTCCATTTCGGGGCACCATATTTCAGGAAAGATGTGGCCAAACTGGAGAAAATCCAGAGAAGAGTAACAAAAATGTTTAAAGCTCTAGAAAACATGACCTTTGAGGTAAGATTGAAAAAATTGGGTTTGTTCAGTCTGTAAAAGAGAAGACTAAGGGGGTCATGATAACAGTTTTCAAGGACATAAAAGGTTGTTACAAGGAGGAAGGAGAAAAAATGTTCTTCTTAACCTCTGAGAATAGAACAAGAAGCAATAGGCTTAAATTGCAGCAAGGGAGGTTTAGTTTGGACATTAGGAAAAACTTCCTAATAGTCAGGGTGGTTAAGCAGTGGTACGAATTGCCTCAGGAGATTGTGGAATTTCCATCATTGAAGATTTTTTAAGAGCAGGTTAGACAAACACCTGTCAGGGATGGTCTAGTTAATACTTAGTCCTGCTATGACTGCAGGGGAATGGACTAGATGAGCTCTTGAGATCCCTTCCACTCCTATGATTCTATGATTCTATAATCTTGAACTCGTGACAAGTTATTTTAGCAAATTAACTTTTTTAAAAAAATATTCTTGTGTAAAATTAAATGGTGTCTGGTCATGAATGTATAGTGGCACAAATTTTTTCTCATGATGAGGATTCAGATACTCTGTTAAACAAAAGATAGATTTTTTTAATGTTATAGCTGTCTCTTAAAGTAATGTTAAGCTTTTTCTAGAAGAAGGATTCTGTAATTTGATTTAGAATTCTGAAAATGAAGGATAAAACATATTATATAAAGTTATATAAAAAATTATCTTTTCCTAAATGTATTGCTTGTTTGTGTAATTCAGTCTTCTAGTTTCAATTTTAAGTGTTTGAGAAAAAGTTGTGAAATTGATTAATTTTGAGAAATATCACTAAAAATAGATGGTTGCATTTAAGACTTTTATTTTGTATTATTCTGTATTTGGATTAATTAATATTTTAAAATATTTATTATTAATAAATAATTAAGTACTCAATTAATTATAAAAATTATTTTTGTTTTGTTTTGGATTTTTTTATTGGTCATGCTACACAGCTTCACTGAAAAGTGACTGCAAGCAGAGTGCATTAGTATGAGAAACACTCTTCCATGAAGTAATCGGATATTTATTCTTCCATAGGCTGATATCTCTATTTTTTAAAAAACAGTCTTGGAAAATGTCCGATCAAAAAAATTACATCTCAGCTATTTTTCAGTTGAAATTTGGCTTCTCAGCTAGACAATTTTTTTTTTGCAAAATGTGTGTGCTTTCTGAAGAAAATATTTATTTCTTTGTTTGTTGTCAAAAAGCTGTATACTTGAAATTAAGTTTTCTATTTTCTGCCAAAACCAAATCACTTTCACATTTTGATGCATTGCCCGGTCGGAATTACAGTTTGGCTGCCTCATGTCCCCATTCTCCTCTATTTGCTGGGCTCTCCAGCCAGGCTTCATCTCCCATAATGCACTATGGCCATTGGAGTCCCACGATGCACTACTACCCCTCACTGTGGTGTCTTATGTAAATGTGGTATAACTCCACTTTAATAAGTGGAACTACTTGAGATTTACACCAGTATATCAGAGAGTACTGGTAAAATTTGGACAAACATGTAGAATTCACAATAATCGGTATAAACAGAGAACTGTTTCCTCTCAATTTAGTACTAATAATGTACATTTCCCCAGTGCCTTCCTAATCTCTGGTTTCACAAGAGATCACACGTATATCAACGTTTCATCAAGTTTGATATTTGACACAGAGTAAAACCTGTATCGATAAATTATTTTGTAAATTTCTATGACTCATTTTTCCTTCTTTTTACAATAGCTGTGTGTCAACATGATCAATGAGAAGATACACCAGTATATCAATGAAGTGCTTTTTCTACAAGAGGAAGCAGAATGTGTACAGGAGGGAGTTACTATGGAAACAACATATTCTCCTGGTAACCATACAGAAGCCTTGGACTTTTTCTTTCAGGTAGTTTTCAAACCCATTTACACACAATTTATATTTATACACATGCTCTGTGTGTTAGGCTAATAAAAATCCAGGCTCGCAGTTTCTGATTTAGGTGTCTCTAGAGAAGGTGACAGGGGCAAAGAGTTCAGAGAAGGAGGCCTTCAGAACTGCCCCGTGCACCAGTATGGGGGAAAGGGTTTGGCAGAGGTTAACTGCATATACTGATCCACTGGACCCCACATGTAGGGTCTATATAGCAGTCCCTAGATACTACCGCAGAACTCTGACTCCTGTTGTGACAATGGAGATTTCTTCTATCCTTGGAATTGATTTCTGGAGTATGATTTCTATGAAATAGCATAATCTCTTGCTTTTTTCTTTCGAGATTAGTGATAATCACAATTTTAGAGTAAATCAAATGTGAATCTTTGCATTTTTGTAGATGTCCATCTGATGTGCTTAGCAGACTTTAACCAAAAGGTTTTTTTTTACAGTGATACACAATTCTGTTTAATAAACAAGACATTTTACTGTAAATGGAAGAATAGTATTCTGCCGATGAGTAAAAACAGAGAAATCTAAGATCATCCTTTTTTCATTTCAGAAGCCATCAGGTTTTTTGGCAATGCTGGATGAAGAAAGCCAATCCATTTGGTCAATAGAACAGAATCTTTCTAAATGCCTTCAGTCGTACCTGGAAACCTCAGACACAAATGCAGTATATTCTTCCACAAAAGATGGAAATGGCAATGTTGCACCAAAGGATCAGAGTCCTACCTTCACTGTTATGCATTACGCTGGACGGGTAAGTGAGTCGAGAGAAATGAGTAATTAATCATATATAGCTAAGGGAAAGGGCAATAAGGACAAAAGAGATTCCTCAAAGCTTCTGAACTAACAACTTCTGACAGCTAACAGAAAGAGCTGAGTTCATTACAAACAAATCAGTTTATCTGACAATACATTGTTAGAAAGAATCTAATACCTCAAAATTCAAAGGCTGTCAAATAAATGATTTCGTTTGTACTCCTTTACATAGGTGCTGACTGCGTAGGTGTTCAGGGTTGGAACACCCATGGAAAAAAAAATAGTGGGTGCTCAGCACCCATCGGCAGCACCCCGATCAGCTCCTCCCCTCCTCCCCAGCATCTCCCACCCACTGGTGGGCCCCGCTGATCAGCTCCTTCCCTTCCCTCGCAGCACCTCCTGCCCTCCACAATCAGCTGTTCAGCGGTTTGCAAGAGGTGGGGTGGAGGAGGAGCAAGGGCGGGGCACACTGGAGGAGGGGATGGAATGGGGCTGGGCGAAGTGGGCCGGGGTGGAGGTTGGGGTAAGGGATGGAGTGGGGGTGGGGCCTCAGGCGGAGGAGGGGTTGAGCCACTTAGAAAGACGATCCTCTGCTCCTTTATTTTCTCTTGATCCTTAATATGCCACAGTACAAGGTGATGATTGGTAGAGCCACTATGAGAATTTCTTGGCCCAAGAGAAGTTTTGAAAATCCTTACCATGTTGCACAGGTCTAGATAAAAAAAATAGGATTCTTTTTGTGAAAATGTTCACCAAAATATTGTGCTTTTTTGAAATTTCACTCCAGCTGGTCAAAAAACAGGATGAATTTTTGGCAACTTTTGTGAAAAATACATCACATTTTTTCCAACCAAAAATCATAATTTGGAAAATTTTGACTGGCTTTGAAATCCAGTACTCTTTCTCCCTCTTCTTACATTAATTCTCTTTCCCCATTCTCTTCCTTCATCTCTGTCTGCACACTGTCCCTCTGTCCCAAGAATCAAAATCAGATTTTTTTAAAAAAAAGTACAGGTAATATTCTGACAGTGGGACAATCACTTTTCTCTTTTTGCAGATATGGGAAATATGTTTTATACTCCTTTATGTTTTCTCTTGGTATTTAATATGTCACAGTACAAGATGGTGATGTACAGGGCCAATATGAGAATTTCTTGGCCCAAAGGAAATTTCAAAAATTCTTCTTCAGGCTCATTCTGATATGCTGCTGATGCTCTGTGCTCTGAATGTAGTGTATAGAATCAATGGTTTAAACCATACAGTCATTATCAAAACTCCAAATGAAGTCATCGTGTAAGGACACAGAATAAGAATTGCAGGATTTGGTCTTTATGTCTAATTAGATTGGCCTTTTCTCTCTCTTTCCCTTTCTTGCCATTGACGCTGCAAACCCATCTGTTCATGGAACTCACATAGCAGTTTCGTGCCTTGCAGGTTCAGGCCCTATGTTTAAAGATAGTCTGTATAAACTACATTAGTGTATGTAGAGTGTGTGTGTGTGTGTATGTGTTTAGATATATAAGCTTTATATCCTAGGCTCTATACGCCCTGTGTTATATCAGACAACTATGCCCTAGGTTCTTTCCTTTTTGGACAGGGAGAAGACAGGAAAGATAAGCTTGGTAAACAGCCAAGTTGATCAATGATAAAAACTGATCAAAATCTCAATTTCACTATAATTAGTTAGGCTACCTGTACCATCATGGTTAACTGGGATTTCAGATTACTGTACTTAATTACAAATGATGTTGAATAGATAACTGTTAGAACATATACACTATATTGTGCGTGCATCCCCCCTCACCCCCAAGAGAAATGAAGCTTTTCACCAAGAGTGTATAACACATAACTCTTCATCATGCCAGGTAGTTAGAGCAACATTATCCTGCAGTACTGCTCAGTGTAGCAAACATATTGGGCTTAGATAGTGTGGTGACATGTGCTATATAACTATGAGATCTAGATAGACTGCATGACACAGTGTTCTATTGTAATGATAAAGGTATGTGAGAATAGTGCTAGAATGCTGCCGCACCCCAGAACAATATACAAGTTGGCATGAAAGAGCAGCAGTGAAGCAGTTAAGGAATGAAAATTAAACTCATAACAAGAACAATAAGCACATTGAAAAAATCACATGGGGGCAGAGGGAGGGAGGAACATGCTTGTGGTATCCTCTTACAAAACACTCAATAGGACCATTAATTAAGATCAAAGCCTCAGGTACCTAGTTCCAAAACTTAGGACTTGAGTGGTAAATGGTATACCTTTCATTCATTTGTGTTTTATCCTTAGAATTTCATTTTATTAAAGAGACTTTTGGTTTGACCTTTCCCCAGTACCATTAATGATGTTTAATCTAAAGCATGAACAATGGGCCACTGCCTCTGCTGATATAACTCCCCATAGCTCCATTAAACTCAGTGAAGATACTCTAGAGTGTACACCAGCTAAGGAGTTGGCCCCGTGTATGCAAGACTTGACAAGCTGTTGATAGAATCCTGACTGAGGGTAAGAGGCTCTTGTCTTGCAAAGATAGAAAGATCCTTTTGAAATGTTAAAGCTTCCCTATTTGAATAGTGATTGAGCATTTTTCAAAAATAAATTTGCATTTTTCATTTCTCGTGGGATCATTATGTCACTATCACAGGGTATCATTACTAAGAACAGAAGAATAGTTGTTTAATAAGTAAGTACATAAAATGCAGATTTTTCCAAACTAACATACCCTAATGGGTTCATTTAAAAAATAGATCACCCTCTCTTCCACACTCCCCCAGGAATTTTTTAGGGATTTTACATTTGCTGATGCTGTTCTTAAGCTTGTGCTGTTACTATATTTTGCTTTATGGTGTAAATTGCTAGCAAATCAGACCTTTAAATATATTGTGTTTTAATGGCAATCCAAAATAAGAATTTCATACAAAAAGAATCAGAATAGTTTGGCAGGTTTTGATAGCCCTTGTTATAGTCTTCAATTAAATGTGTCTGAAGTAAATGAAGTGTAAAGCAATACTTGGATGACTCATTGACTTTGGAGATCCGGACATTTAAAACAAGGGGGCCTGATTCTGATTTCACTTATACCAGTTTTATTCTGATGTAACTCCTTTAACTTCAATGAAGTTTCTCATGATTGACATGAGCATAAATGATAGGTGAATTAGGCTCAGAAGGTAGAAAATGAATGACCAGTACAAAGGCATTTTGATAATTGAATATGGAGCTTTCAACTCTAAGGTTACCCATTTAAATTCAGTCAGTGTGTCTAGAAACATTGTGTATTTGGTAGAAAGTTACACTGGATACAAGTCTGTTAAACAATAGAAGGCAGACAGCCTGATGTCCTCAGGTAGCTCAAATTATTGTCGTCACATATTTTTTAGTCAGCGTGAAATGGCTTCTTCACACCCTGTACAGAACAAACAAATCGTGCTACATTTCACCTTGGCCCTCACAGGGAATCGTTATGACCCGTGGCCCTAGGTGGCAGGTGGCTTGGCAGCCCTGGTGCCAGAAATTCTGAGTTCTTTTCTTGGTTTATGCATTCAGTGTATTTGTTATGAGACTGTTGGGCTGATTTCAGTGAAGAAAACATTGCCGGATGCTACATGGGTATTGACAGATGCGTGTCTGATATTGCAGAAAAAAGTGCAGAAGCAACCACTTATAATAATACAATATAAAATTACATTTGTTCATTTATTTGATTTGCAGGGGGGGAGTCTGTTAGTCTTGCTGATGGAAGTGATTTTTTTAGGGCGAAAGGATAGTATTCCATTTCTGAACATTTGCCAGGGCTCAAAATATCTTTTATTATAAATGGTGTTAACGTACCAGTAAGTAAATCTGAAATATATCATCCTAGTACTGTGCTAACAGTCACAACATAAACCATCAGAGATATTTAATATACTGATACTTGAGAGATTCTGTCAGCATGTTATTCATGTTATCTGAACAATTTGTCATTATAGCTCAAGCTTTATGCAGACTAAATTTACGAACACATTAACAAATTTGATAGACCTCTTGATATTACATACCTTACCACAGTTGTGACCTACAGAATTGTAATAAACTGATCAGACCAAAAGACCAGCTTCTTTGTTCTTTAAAGCTGTTTACATAATGTCCTTTTAGTGCAGATCAATGTCTGTTCAATTTCCCAAGTATGTGTGTGTCAAAAATACCTCTCTCAACTATCAACTCACCTTCACCAATGGGAGCCTTGTCTGAGACAGTTTTACAGCCCAGGAAGACTCTGAAACTGAACCTTTAAATCAAAAGACCAAATAGAGGGATTAATCAATAGGGAAGCTTTTATTTTCTTTATTTTTTCCCCAGGCTGAATCCCCAGACATAAAAATCAAATCAGTCTACTCTAAGTTATACCTGAGCCACTAAAGGTTATTTGACAAAGATGTTCTCTTTCACAGAGAGAAGTTAGTTGTGTTTTTTTATATCAGACCTGGTTTTGGAGGTTCATTTACAGGTCTTCTCCCCCCCCCCCAAAAAAAAAGAATCTCCACAAAACCCCTAGCCAATTTTTGCTGCTAAATAGATTTGCCTCTTCATGGTCTATTATTTCTATCAGTGTGTTAGAATAAATCATCATAGAATACATGAAGAATGTTCATTTAACAAGGGTTAGGTTCTAGAAAGAAAACAAAAGAGATTGATAGGTGCAAGCTTTTAAGTGATCTCACTGTTTCATCAAAGACTTGATAGCTTCTTTTAACTACATCTTTATGTTCTGGCAGGAAAGTAATAAATAAAGTACCAATGAGGGCCCAGTGTGTTGATATCTGCACTCAGTGTGTTCATTTAAATTATACAAAATGATAAATGTTTTTTTTTACCATTAACTGAATTTAAATGTTTTAACTGCAAATTAAGATTAGTATCTACATCTTAAATGTCTTGCAGAGTATCATGGCTTTATCAGCATGAAATGTTAAATTAATTTTACATAATGTGGATAACCCACCACAACAATGTAATACTATCAAAACAATGCAAAATATGTTTATTATACTATATCTCATTATTAAAACAGTCAGTCATTATTTTTAACTGATTTGAATGCAGACGCACTTTGAGCCAGATCAAAGTTCAAATGCTGATCTTCTTTCCCAATTATCTTTGGGGTTCTGGTTTGAGTCCATTAAAGGCCTGGGTCATAAATTCAGATATGTACTTTCCCTAAATTTTTAAAGAGGCTAGTTCCCAGGTTCTGCTTTGGCCTATTATTGATTCTGTGGCACTAAAAATAGTGAAAACCTTTAAGGGTAGACTAACTGGGTTGAAGAAAAGAAAGAAAGAAAAAAAAACCTCCCCTCTGAACTTAACCCACTTTAAGACATAAACTCAACCCAAACATTTCTTTTTACTGAAACCAGATGTCATGTGGTACTCTACGTATGACTGTTTTTAATTTATATTGTGTTAGCACCCAATGGCCCCAAACAGGGTCTCATCCCCATTACTTTAGGTGCTGTTCAAATGTGTAAGTAGATATAGTCTCTTCACCAAAGAGTTTGAAATAAAATGCAACAACTGTAATAAACAGTAGAAGGGAAGTGGGGAAGGTGAAAAGGTGTTAGAAGGATGGGGGCATGCAGTTACGTAGATTAGCTATGTACACAGTTCAATGGTTCTGAATAATTTACAATTATTTTAAAAAATATTAGCTGTGCTTGACAACAATTCAGTGTAGACATTTCTTGTAGGCATCACAGCGGAAGTTGATGCTGAGGAATGAATATGAAGAAGGAGTGGACTAATTTTTTATTAGTCTAGGGAGGATATTTCATGCATAAGTAGTATAGAAATTTGAAAGTGTAGAGATTTATGAGAGAAGTGGACAAATTGACATTCAAAGCTAGCAGCACTGTCCAAGTAGATGACTGACTGTACAAGGCTGGCAAAAAAGTAGAACATCTTTTTACTTATGAACTGAGCACATATGAACTAGAATCACTGTGAGATAGTACATATAAGCCCCACAAGACCACTTTTACAGAATCACTCTTTAGTGAGTTGAAGCACTGACTTAATTTACCATGTCAGCAAGAAAAAGTGTGGGTATATATATGCACAGCAATAAAAAACCTGCAGCAGCATGTCTCAGAGCCCAGGTCAACTGACTCAGGCGTGCAGGGCTAGTACTGTGGGGTTAAAATATCAGTGTAGACATGCAGGCTTTGATTGGAGCCTGGGCTCTGAAACCCAGAAAGGGGGGTGGGTCTCGGAGCCCAGTCTCTTACCTAAGCCCAAATGTCTGCACTTCAATTTTTAGCCCTGCAGCGCAAGCCCTGCAAGCCTGAGTCAGCAGACTGGGCTTTGAGACTTGCTATCACAGGTTTGTTTTTGCTATGTAGACATACCCTGGAAAGGAGAATAGTAATATCATCATAAATAAGATTCCTAATAATTGTTTTACGTACCACAGGTAATATAAGAGATGTCTTATTAAATAAAATCCATCATTTAGTACTGAATTAAATCAGTACCCCAGGTTCCCAAATTTGTTCACTTCTGTGCAGACGTGTAATGATAATTTATTATCTCCACCTGCTTTACTTACTATAACCTCGGATAACTCTTCTTCTAATTTAGTTAAAGCCTAACATTCTCAATTAAGAAATGATGTTATGGATTTGTAAAATAAATTCTGTAAATTATTTTTCATGGAGAAATATGCTGGAACATTTATGTTAAGAATACTAAAAGCATTTAATAGTGTACATAAATTATACTAATAGTTTAGTAAATATACTGCTTGTTCATAAGAGGTGCCATTGGAGAATTACTTTATATTGTCATAAAAAAAAAAGAAATGGCATGCAGTTATATTGTCAGGCCTTTTCTATGATTGTCAAATGATGTAATTAATATAACGTGTTATATAGATCCAAGTCATATAATCTTTTTTCATGAGTAATACAGGCAGGCAGTCCTCAACTTTACGACATTCAAATTAAGTTTATAAATTGTCATTGTGTTTTGACTTTACAATGTCAGTTTTGACTTTACGATGCTCGATCCGACATTGTTCCTACGGAAAATTCGAGTTACATTTTTGACTTAAGATGTGACTTTCAGGAACCAATTGTGTCATAAGTCTGAGGACTGTGTGTGCAGCAATACATAATTGTCAAATGACCTAATCAAAGCAACTTATTTTACTGATCAGTATTACTAAGTGCCTAAGTACCATAAGAGCCTAAATTTCTTTGAATGACACTGGGACTGAGACTCTAAGTGTCTATGTAATATTAAAAATGGGACTTAAGCTCACATTAAGCACCTTTCAAAATTGTACCCAAGGTGTATTGTTAATGCAGGCCTTGCTTGCAGCCTTAGTCATGGTTTGGCATCTACTTACAATTGTTAGATATGAGAGAAATCATTTTAGCATTTTTAACATACATGTAATGTGAGATGAAATATTAAAACTGATGTTAATGCAAAATTAAATTTGGAAATTTGAATACAGAAAATCAAGAAATGCAATTGTTAAGGTTTCATTGAGAACCACTTTGGGTTCAGTTTACCCACCAGCATGTACAACTGTGCTCCAGGAGTAATGGACCCACTCTGGAGGGAGGGAAGGTGATGTTTGCATCACCATCCTCCGGTTTGTTATGCTATTCCAGAGTCTTATACTGTGGCTATCTATCACTGTGGTATCTGAGTGCCTTCCAGTAGTACATTAAGCATCAAGACCGGCATCATCACATGTGGGTCTTTCCTTTTTTCTCTCTTCCTCCTCCTGGGGGAATAATAGTGTGTGACTGGTTTTGTTTTGGTTGGGTTTTGTATTTTGTGGGAGGTGGATGTCTGCAGTACTATGTGTTTTTCTTGTTGATCACTCAGTAAAAGAAGGTTTCAGAGTAGCAGCCGTGTTAGTCTGTATTCGCAAAAAGAAAAGGAGTACTTGTGGCACCTTAGAGACTAACAAATTTATTAGAGCATAAGCTTTCGTGAGCTGTAGCTCACGAAAGCTTATGCTCTAATAAATTTGTTAGTCTCTAAGGTGCCACAAGTATTCCTTTTCTTTTTTCAGTAAAAGAAGTACATTTTGTCCTTGGAATAAAAAGCGGGGAGGTTTATTGTGGTTCTTAGATCCTGTAGGAGTTGCTCCTAGAGTCTTGGGCAGGCCACAAGAAGGCTCTGTCTCTTGCACAGGAAAACTTTTCCTATGCAGTAGACAACTCCATTGTGCCAGAGGAGTGAAACTGTTGTCTGGGGTCCTCACCCCAGCACTTCTAGCAGTGTTTTAGATAATTGGCCCAGACCTTTGAATTCCTTGAAGAATAGGACCAAGATCTTGAATTTGATCTAGGTATCAATGGGGAACCAGTATAGTGACCAAAGGAGAGATCTGAAGTGCTCATGGTAACTTTTGTTGCTGAGGAGAAACACTGCTGTATTGTTGCAATTTCCTAAGGTCTGTGAGTTTCATGTCCAGGGAGTCCAATTCATTTCTGTAGTCCAGTTATGAGGTAACAAATATGTGATACCAGAGGCCTGTTGTGCTGTTCCATCACATAATGTACACAAACAATATGTTTCAGAGTAGCAGCCGTGTTAGTCTGTATTCGCAAAAAGAAAAGGAGTACTTGTGGCACCTTAGAGACTAACAAATTTATTAGAGCATAAGCTTTCGTGAGCTACAGCTCACTTGATCTGTAGCTCACGAAAGCTTATGCTCTAATAAATTTGTTAGTCTCTAAGGTGCCACAAGTACTCCTTTTCTTTTTACAAACAATATGGTCTTTTTCCAAAATTCACTTTTTTACTAGAGGTGATCTTTACGCTGTATCTTTAAAAATGTGACATAAGTAAAAAGAGCCTGAAGCAGGACTGTATTCATAGTCAATTCTCTGTAGACTCCCACCTGTAAAGTGGAAATCATACTTACAATGTCCTACCTCATAGTGCTACTGTGAGGATTAACTAATGACTGTGAAGCACTTCGTAAATTTAAAATGCTGTAGCACGGATACAATCACTGGGCAAGTTTTCTCTGTCATTCCACCTAGCCTCAATGAGCTCATGGACTCGTTAGTTCTGATGACTCTAACCTTGTCTGGCTATCTAGCATGTCAACAGAATAACTCTGCATCTCCCCACAAGGTCTCAAAGCTACACACACACACACACTTACTTACAATTACATGCAAAAGTACAAAAGATATTAACAATAGTGCTTTATTCAAACTGTTTCCTTCAAATGCAGCCTACGCGCTAGTCGTCAAGGGCATTAACTCTATAGAAAGCTTGAAAGCATAGCAACAAGCTGGTTTTGATCTATTGGGACACAAAGAAATGATAGATATCAGTCAAAATCCTGAATCTGAATAATTTTAAAGTGAATGTATCTCAAAATCAGTTTGACTTCATTTCAACATGCTTTGCAGAAACGGAATAAATAAGTCCAAACTAACTCTAATTAAAGTTATTGGTGAGATTCGGGGAAGGGTAGAAACAGGGCTTATCTGGTTGCAACCATAACTATGCAGCTACAACTATAATTTTATATTTGACTTTACAGATAAAAGATTTTTAAAACCAGTTTTAAACATTACTAATTATGCCATTATATTTGATTTCAGGTGACTTATGAAATTGTTGGAGCTGTTGAAAAAAATAAGGATTCCCTTTCACAAAGTCTCCTATTTGTAATGAAAAGTAAGTGCTTTTTTGTTGTTAGAATGTGCCACATTATGCTTTAACTTTCTAATCATTACCATAGTTTTATAAAATATGTCATCCACAACTTAATAATTGAAAGAAACTTTTAATTTTAAATACCAGAAATAATAATACTCTTACTATAGTATACATTGTGTACAAGTTATTTTGAAGCCCAATCAAAACTTTAATTGAAACAGGCTTTTAGCAGCTGTACATGTAAAACACATTTCTGTGACATTAAGGGTATGAATTTTGAAATGATTTTTTATAAAGACTAATGAAAACAACTAAGGTTTCTAAGGTTATACCAATTGTAGCAGAATTTATTTAATTATTAAAATGATTCAAGAACTGCTACTAAAATGGCATTTTGTGGGTGTGCTTGTATTTTTCAGTAAATAGACACATAGTGTGTCTAGGTGAGTAAAAGGATTCTGTAAATTTGGTTCAGTGTGCCTATCCTATAATTGTATGTCTAGTAATAATTGTGTAGACATCCTAGTTTATTCATTAGCGATTTATAATTAAATAGTTAAAAATTTCTTGTCATTTTATGTTTACCTTTGTATTTTAAAAAAATCCACTTTCCTCCAGGAAACATGACAGTTTATCTTCCCGCAGATGTTATCTTTCTTTCCCTAAACCGCTGCAGAGTATTTCAGCTAAAATATTATCTATTATATTTTATGCCACAGAAATAGAGGTCTTCTGATGTAACATTTGCCTTCAGAATCAACACTGCTAGTAGAATATATTGACTTCCTAGCAATTATACAGTGAAATTAGCTAAACTCTCTGATAAAGTCATTGCTGCATTTCAAAGGCAAACAGTATTGACAAAAATATGAGCCTTTAATAATATTATGGATGAAGAAAGAAATAAAGAACTGATCTTGAATATATTCCTATTGATTATAGTTTTAGCAATATTCTAGTTCTTTGTTGTTTGAACGTATTTTGTATTACACTATTCCATGTCCTGTATGATGATCTGCTATACAGTGAGTATAAGAAATGCATTTAACATACAGTATATTTCAAAGGTAAAAGAGAGCGAACATTATTCCTTTCTATCATATAGTCTCTCCTTGCATTTTCATTATTACATTAGGGATCCAGTTGAGGCAGTCCTTTTATAGGGAAAAAGGGGAAAGTGGATTTGATATAAACTCTTGGATATAGTTAATGTGAGTATATATAATTTAGCAAAAAGAAAAGGAGTACTTGTGGCACCTTAGAGACTAACAAATTTATTAGAGCATAAGCTTTCGTGAGCTACAGCTCACTTCATCGGATGCATTTGGTGGAAAAAACAGAGGAGAGATTTATATACACACACACAGAGAACATGAAACAATGGGTTTATCATACACACTGTAAGGAGAGTGATCACTTAAGATAAGCCATCACCCACAGCAGGGGGGGGAAAGGAGGAAAACCTTCCATGGTGACAAGCAGGTAGGCTAATTCCAGCAGTTAACAAGAATATCAGAGGAACAGTGGGGGGTGGGGTGGGGGGGAGAAATACCATGGGGAAATAGTTTTACTTTGTGTAATGACTCATCCATTCCCAGTCTCTATTCAAGCCTAAGTTAATTGTATCCAGTTTGCAAATTAATTCCAATTCAGCAGTCTCTCGTTGGAGTCTGTTTTTGAAGCTTTTTTGTTGAAGTATAGCCACTCTTAGGTCTGTGATCGAGTGACCAGAGAGATTGAAGTGTTCTCCAACTGGTTTTTGAATGTTATAATTCTTGACGTCTGATTTGTGTCCATTCATTCTTTTACGTAGAGACTGTCCAGTTTGGCCAATGTACATGGCAGAGGGGCATTGCTGGCACATGATGGCATATATCACATTGGTAGATGCGCAGGTGAACGAGCCTCTGATAGTGTGGCTGATGTGATTAGGCCCTATGATGGTATCCCCTGAATAGATATGTGGACAGAGTTGGCAACGGGCTTTGTTGCAAGGATAGGTTCCTGGGTTAGTGGTTCTGTTGTGTGGTGTGTGGTTGCTGGTGAGTATTTGCTTCAGATTGGGGGGCTGTCTGTAAGCAAGGACTGGTCTATCTCCCAAGATCTGAGAGAGCGATGGCTCGTCCTTCAGGATAGGTTGTAGATCCTTGATGATGCGTTGGAGAGGTTTTAGTTGGGGGCTGAAGGTGATGGCTAGTGGCGTTCTGTTGTTTTCTTTGTTGGGCCTGTCCTGTAGTAGGTGACTTCTGGGTACTCTTCTGGCTCTGTCAATCTGTTTCTTCACTTCAGCAGGTGGGTATTGTAGTTGTAGGAATGCATGATAGAGATCTTGTAGGTGTTTGTCTCTGTCTGAGGGGTTGGAGCAAATGCGGTTATATCGTAGCGCTTGGCTGTAGACAATGGATCGAGTGGTATGATCTGGATGAAAGCTAGAGGCATGTAGGTAGGAATAGCGGTCAGTAGGTTTCCGATATAGGGTGGTGTTTATGTGACCATCGCTTATTAGCACCGTAGTGTCCAGGAAGTGGATCTCTTGTGTGGACTGGTCCAGGCTGAGGTTGATGGTGGGATGGAAATTGTTGAAATCATGGTGGAATTCCTCAAGAGCTTCTTTTCCATGGGTCCAGATGATGAAGATGTCATCAATGTAGCGCAAGTAGAGTAGGGGCATTAGGGGACAAGAGCTGAGGAAGCGTTGTTCTAAGTCAGCCATAAAAATGTTGGCATACTGTGGGGCCATGCGGGTACCCATCGCAGTGCCGCTGATTTGAAGGTATACATTGTCACCAAATGTGAAATAGTTATGGGTCAGGACAAAGTCACAAAGTTCTGCCACCAGGTTAGCCGTGACAGTATCGGGGATACTGTTCCTGACGGCTTGTAGTCCATCTTTGTGTGGAATGTTGGTGTAGAGGGCTTCTACATCCATAGTGGCTAGGATGGTGTTTTTAGGAAGATCACCAATGGACTGTAGTTTCCTCAGGAAATCGGTGGTGTCTCGAAGATAGCTGGGAGTGCTGGTAACGAAGGGCCTGAGGAGGGAGTCTACATAGCCAGACAATCCTGCTGTCAGGGTGCCAATGCCTGAGATGATGGGACGTCCAGGATTTCCAGGTTTATGGATCTTGGGTAGCAGATAGAATACCCCAGGTCGGGGCTCCAGGGGTGTGTCTGTGCGGATTTGTTCTTGTGCTTTTTCAGGGAGTTTCTTGAGCAAATGCTGTAGTTTCTTTTGGTAACTCTCAGTGGGATCAGAGGGTAATGGCTTGTAGAAAGTGGTGTTGGAGAGCTGCCTAGTAACCTCTTGTTCATACTCCGACCTATTCATGATGACGACAGCACCTCCTTTGTCAGCCTTTTTGATTATGATGTCAGAGTTGTTTCTGAGGCTGTGGATGGCACTGTGTTCTGCATGGCTGAGGTTATGGGGTAAGCGATGCTGCTTTTCCACAATTTCAGCTCGTGCACGTCGGCGGAAGCAGTCTATGTAGAAATCCAGGCTGCTGTTTCGACCTTCAGGAGGAGTCCACCCAGAATCCTTCTTTTTGTAGTGTTGGCAGGAAGGTCTCTGTGGGTTAATATGTTGGTCAGAGGTGTGTTGGAAATATTCCTTGAGTCTGAGACGTCGAAAATAGGATTCTAGGTCACCACAGAACTGTCCTATCTCGGGGCCTCTCCTTTTGCCCCTCCACCCCCACGAACATGATACAGTTCTGTGGTGACCTAGAATCCTATTTTCGACGTCTCAGACTCAAGGAATATTTCCAACACACCTCTGACCAACATATTAACCCACAGAGACCTTCCTGCCAACACTACAAAAAGAAGGATTCTGGGTGGACTCCTCCTGAAGGTCGAAACAGCAGCCTGGATTTCTACATAGACTGCTTCCGCCGACGTGCACGAGCTGAAATTGTGGAAAAGCAGCATCGCTTACCCCATAACCTCAGCCATGCAGAACACAGTGCCATCCACAGCCTCAGAAACAACTCTGACATCATAATCAAAAAGGCTGACAAAGGAGGTGCTGTCGTCATCATGAATAGGTCGGAGTATGAACAAGAGGCTACTAGGCAGCTCTCCAACACCACTTTCTACAAGCCATTACCCTCTGATCCCACTGAGAGTTACCAAAAGAAACTACAGCATTTGCTCAAGAAACTCCCTGAAAAAGCACAAGAACAAATCCGCACAGACACACCCCTGGAGTCCCGACCTGGGGTATTCTATCTGCTACCCAAGATCCATAAACCTGGAAATCCTGGACGTCCCATCATCTCAGGCATTGGCACCCTGACAGCAGGATTGTCTGGCTATGTAGACTCCCTCCTCAGGCCCTTCGTTACCAGCACTCCCAGCTATCTTCGAGACACCACCGATTTCCTGAGGAAACTACAGTCCATTGGTGATCTTCCTAAAAACACCATCCTAGCCACTATGGATGTAGAAGCCCTCTACACCAACATTCCACACTAAGATGGACTACAAGCCGTCAGGAACAGTATCCCCGATACTGTCACGGCTAACCTGGTGGCAGAACTTTGTGACTTTGTCCTGACCCATAACTATTTCACATTTGGTGACAATGTATACCTTCAAATCAGCGGCACTGCGATGGGTACCCGCATGGCCCCACAGTATGCCAACATTTTTATGGCTGACTTAGAACAACGCTTCCTCAGCTCTCGTCCCCTAATGCCCCTACTCTACTTGCGCTACATTGATGACATCTTCATCATCTGGACCCATGGAAAAGAAGCTCTTGAGGAATTCCACCATGATTTCAACAATTTCCATCCCACCATCAACCTCAGCCTGGACCAGTCCACACAAGAGATCCACTTCCTGGACACTACGGTGCTAATAAGCGATGGTCACATAAACACCACCCTATATCGGAAACCTACTGACCGCTATTCCTACCTACATGCCTCTAGCTTTCATCCAGATCATACCACTCGATCCATTGTCTACAGCCAAGCGCTACGATATAACCGCATTTGCTCCAACCCCTCAGACAGAGACAAACACCTACAAGATCTCTATCATGCATTCCTACAACTACAATACCCACCTGCTGAAGTGAAGAAACAGATTGACAGAGCCAGAAGAGTACCCAGAAGTCACCTACTACAGGACAGGCCCAACAAAGAAAACAACAGAACGCCACTAGCCATCACCTTCAGCCCCCAACTAAAACCTCTCCAACGCATCATCAAGGATCTACAACCTATCCTGAAGGACGAGCCATCGCTCTCTCAGATCTTGGGAGATAGACCAGTCCTTGCTTACAGACAGCCCCCCAATCTGAAGCAAATACTCACCAGCAACCACACAACACACAACAGAACCACTAACCCAGGAACCTATCCTTGCAACAAAGCCCGTTGCCAACTCTGTCCACATATCTATTCAGGGGATACCATCATAGGGCCTAATCACATCAGCCACACTATCAGAGGCTCGTTCACCTGCGCATCTACCAATGTGATATATGCCATCATGTGCCAGCAATGCCCCTCTGCCATGTACATTGGCCAAACTGGACAGTCTCTACGTAAAAGAATGAATGGACACAAATCAGACGTCAAGAATTATAACATTCAAAAACCAGTTGGAGAACACTTCAATCTCTCTGGTCACTCGATCACAGACCTAAGAGTGGCTATACTTCAACAAAAAAGCTTCAAAAACAGACTCCAACGAGAGACTGCTGAATTGGAATTAATTTGCAAACTGGATACAATTAACTTAGGCTTGAATAGAGACTGGGAATGGATGAGTCATTACACAAAGTAAAACTATTTCCCCATGGTATTTCTCCCCCCCACCCCACCCCCCACTGTTCCTCTGATATTCTTGTTAACTGCTGGAATTAGCCTACCTGCTTGTCACCATGGAAGGTTTTCCTCCTTTCCCCCCCCTGCTGTGGGTGATGGCTTATCTTAAGTGATCACTCTCCTTACAGTGTGTATGATAAACCCATTGTTTCATGTTCTCTGTGTGTGTGTATATAAATCTCTCCTCTGTTTTTTCCACCAAATGCATCCGATGAAGTGAGCTGTAGCTCACGAAAGCTTATGCTCTAATAAATTTGTTAGTCTCTAAGGTGCCACAAGTACTCCTTTTCTTTTTGCGAAAACAGACTAACACGGCTGCTACTCTGAAACCTATATGATTTAGAAGTCAAATATCAATAGATCCAACTAATTGAAGAGGACTAAATGTAAAATTTTCTAAAGCACCTTCTTGTCATTTTCAAAAATGACTTAGGCAATTAGGAGCCTAAATCCTATTGACTTTCAATGAAGCTTAGGCTCCTAAGGCCAGATTTACAAAGGTATTTAACCAGCTAAAGATGCAGATAAGTGCCTAGTGGGATTTCCAAAATTGCTTAAGTGAATTAAATGCCAACTCCCATTGACTTTCAGTGAGTCTTAGGCTCCTCAGACACACACACACACACACTCCTAAGAGCCTAAGTCTCTTCTGAAAATGGAACTTAGGCTCCTAAATCACTTTCAGGCTTTTGAAAATTTTACCCTGTGCCTAAAATAACAAACACACAGAAACAAACACAAAGACTTGTTAGCATAGACTGTTGATTCTAATTTTGGGGGATATCTTGTTACTGCTTCTGATGATGGCAGTGGACACACCCTTATTTTACTGGGGCTACTGATCATCCCCTTGGATCCCACTTTGCATAGATGATGGTCTTACTGAGTCAAGGGAGTTGTTTTAGCCTCTATTGGTCCTTAATTATATGATTACTGTTATGTTAATTATAATAGTGTCTGAAACGAAAGGGAAACAGAGCCATTATCCTGTTAATTTACATAGTCTGTCATGAGTAAAGAGCAACCTCTAGAACTACTGCTTGTTATGCTAAATATTATGATTTTACTGTTACGTCATCTTTCCATTCCTCAATCAGACATCCTATTGCATGTTTGTCTGTTTCATTGACACGTTAGATCTTGTCATAATCCTAGATTGTGAGTTCTTTGGGCAGTGATTCCATTTTTATTTACTTATTTTTTCTTTGTTTGTATAGCACATTCAACAATAGGCTCCTGATTGGGTCTCCAAGGTGCTACTGTAAAGCAAATAGCACATGATAATAAATATAGGGAATCTATCACCGTAGCACCTGAAAAGTATTTAAATAAATAAAATAAATAACAGCAATGAGGGAAATTAATAAGAATTAGCAGTTAGTTTTTATTTTGGTATTCTACTACATATATATATTCCTGTATAAACTATCCTCATGTCACTTTCTAAAATCTTAAACTAGATTTCTTGCAAAGTTCCTTCTTCTTGCTCCCAATCCACATGCTGCCTTAAGAATTAATAATGCAATCATTTTCTAGCCTTCCATGTTAGTTCTGCAACCTGACCTATCATTTGTCCCATGGAAGGACAACTGAGCTTTTATTCTAAATTTTCAACCCTCAGTCAGCTCACAGATTAATATGGTGCTTAGTTTCCATTCCAAGCAAAGCCATTACCAAGTCTACCAAGCTGACTTCTTTTCCTTATAGGAGAAATTTTAGAATATGAATCTACTCAGCCTGTGACTAGCATAACACTCACCAGCAGACGTTCACTAGAGTTCAGTGTTTTCATTGTTTCTTTGCCATATTTTGTTCATGTTTTGTCATGCCAACCCCCTTTATGGAACATCCTACTCTTGCCTGCTAAACCAGTACCCTCTTGTTTAAATCTCCCTTGAAAATTCATCTCTTCTGTGCTAGCTGCAATAAATGAGTCAAAAATAGAGAGTACCTTATTGCTCTTATTTGGTACACATATTAAAAACCACCCAGCAGCTCTATAATATGTACATGTTTAAAATGAACAACTGTGAAATCAGATTGCTACAACTCTCTGTTCTCTTTCCCATCCCTTATTGTTTGTCACCCATCATAGTTTCTGGGTTAACTGACCTTTGACACCTTCCCCCTCTTTGGTTTCCTCAAAGGCACACTTTATGTTTCAGGCCCTATCTGTCACCTCTCTTAGGTAGAAATGTGTGTCTCTCTGTCTCCAGGAATTTAGGCTTACAGTCACTCTGCTTCTCACAGTGATTTCTCCAGCAGATCTGACCAGAGTTCAGCACGTGTGGTTTGCTCTTTCTCCAGGGGTTGCAATAGTGTACTACAGCTACCAGCCAGTCTTCACAAAGCATGCTACATTTATTCTTGGGGCAAAAGTATCACAGAGAAAACATAAAAAACCAATAAATGATTCTATACACATGGTAAAAGTTTACCAGAGGTCACCCACCTCTAACATAGGTGTCTGGTAGGAGCCCATCTTTCAAACCTCTCAATAGGTTGCTCTTTGGATATCAAGTTTCAGATCAAGAACAAGAACAGTCTTGGACAGTTCAGGTGGTTCTTTATGCAGTTTAGGCCTTTGATCTCTGGCCTCCTGTAACAGGCCCTTTTTCAGGGACCAAAGTTTCAAAAGCTTGGTTTTGGCATAACTGTTGTTGGTAAATTTTGCATTAAGCATCACCCAGGGATTTCCCAGGAAACCAATTAAGCTAAGATCATGGAAACACTTATTGTCTAAAAAGTTCATGCCTTTCTGGCATAATTCAATATAATAGTCTTTTCAGGATTTTCTGCTTCCCAGGTCTCACATCTGTCACAACTCCCACTTTTGTTATGTCAGATTATTTTTCTTTGTCTCAGATACGGTGTCTTTATCTGACTTTTGTGAAATGCCTAGCATACATATGGATGCTACAAAATATCATACCATTTTTATAGCATATGTTCATTTTACGCTATTTAAGTCATATAAGTGCAAGCTACAGTAACTAAATAGGAGTCCAGAATATAGCAAAACATCCAAAATAATCATCACCCAAACACTGAAGTTTAGACAGACTTGTAACACTAAATTCTAAACTTTATTTGGTGTGGCTTAGTGCCCCCACTCAGTTCAATTTAAGCATATTTTGACTTAAGTACATTTTAAAACCATCACTGATGACTGACAACCTGGATAACTGAATGCCACTGGACTTGGATCAGAATAACTAACAATGCATAAATGCAGAACTTAATGGGCTGTTCATCTGAAACAGTTTATGCATCGTCTTGTTTAATACTGTCTCCTGCTGTGTGTGTCCTGTTCCTTTCACTGTGTATGTGATTTTCTCACCTGTATCTTATTTCTGTGCATTAATTTTCTTTTTCTCCCAGCTAGTGAAAATATAGTCATCAATCAGTTGTTCCAGTCTAAACTGACACAGACAGGATCCCTTGTCCCTCCATATCATTCTCTTAAAATTAGAGGATCCAAAGCAGCCTGGCTCAATAAGAAAACATCAGTAACCTACACAAGAGGAGAAGCAAAGAAATACATGGAGTTCAGTAAGGTAGGAGTTTGGAACTTTTTTCACCCTTGAAGAACACTAGAGCAAAATCTTTCCTCATTGACTACAATGTCCAAGAAATCTGGGTATTTCAGAAAGTTCCATAAATTCCAGGCAACATTCTACATTTTACTTGTTGAAATAATCAGGCACATATTTTCTGATTGCAAAGCAACTAAGGAAACTATACAATATTATTCTTGATTGAAGGATCTCTGAAATCTACTGTCTTCCCTGGACAATATAGCAGTGAGTTCAATATTACAGCCAATAAAATTATTATGTGGAACACTGGATGCTTCATCTATGTGGCTGTCATAATGAATGCAAAATAACTTAAGGGACAGTAAACTTAGAGGGATAAATTCATCTTCCTTAATCTGTTGGTATTCATCACTTGAGAGGTTTATGGTTGACAAACAATAATTTAATGTTCATGCATATATGTAATATATTGGTTAAACTCTCATTCTCTGCCTGATTGTTGATACCATAAAAATTAAAGATGAACGGAATAGTAGATAATGTTAAGGTATGATTGGAGTTGGCAGGAGAACTGTGTAGTGTACACCTTTGTATATATCAATATAAATTTATTGAGCTGAAATTAAAATCCCTCAGTATCGGAATTGGTCTTCACTTCCATTACCTGATTTCAGCCAAAACTAAAAACGAAAAAAGAAACCACAACCATTGGGAGGCTGTCAAGAACAATCAATTGTTCAACTGCAACATTGTCCCTTGCATCTTCATCACTGAATCAAAATATTTTGTAAAATTATTGCCATTTTATAATAGTGAAAATTAATGAAAACAAATTATGTTGAAGGGTTTAGTGGACCTAAGAACTTGGAGTATTACCTTTAAATAGAAGTCACATAATTGCTAAATCCAAGTTTGATGCTATCATGGAATATTACCTCTTTCTAGAAAAGCAGGGAAGGTGCTCCCCAAACGTGAGCAGGTGTATCACTAGGCCTATTGAGTTGCACAGTTTTGTCTTTTTACATACAGCTGTAAAAAATCAATTCCAGCCCCAGGATTACAGAGTTTGCTATCACATCTATTTGTGGGAAGGGCTATACAGGTAACGCCAATTAATACTAAGGGGAGTTTTTCATATAAATGCCCCTGGAAATGAGTATGACAACAGTATACTCCTACTCTCAGTAAAGTCAATAGCAATATGGCCATTGACTTCAATGGTGCTGGTTTGAACCCTAGACCCTTAAGAATGTGTTATAATACCATAATCTCCTCCTATTTTCCAACATTCAGCCTACAGAATCTATGCAGAGAGAGTATTAATTAATTATTATTCAGAATAACTGGACATAGTAGTTATCTGTATTCATTAATTAATTATTATTTAGAATAACTGGGCATAGGAGTTATCTGTCTCCTTACAAACAAAATGACCCCATTTTGAAAGCCATAACCACAACATCTTTCTTAAGTTTATCATTGGGGTGAGGATGGTGGTCTTAGAAAGCAGAAGAGGCCATGCAGGAGAAGGGAAGAGGGAATGCTCATAAGGTTTTATTAACTGGAGAGGGGTGATTTCCTCATGTGTTTGGAAGGGCTTTGGCAGCTGTTTGATACTTGTTTCATTACAGTAGGCAGTGGGAAGAGATGAGCTAGGAGATGTCCATGTGTGGGGATGGATAGTGATGGAAGATGTAATTCAGATAGGAATGGTTTGAAGTGCCCATGTCCCTGACTGGTAGAAGGAAATATGGGTGGGTTGTGGTTTGGGAGGAGAGGAGAGGTAGTAAGAGGTGATATTTTTAGGTAGGTGATGTCTTTTGAAGTGTGTTAGTTTTGATTCCCATTCCCCTGCTGCTTCCCACTTCCTCTCTACCTTAAAGCTCATTTCAGACTTAGCTCTTTCACAGGCTTAGCTAATTTCCTGTGTTTCTAAACATGCCCATTCACCTGCCTATATCTGTATGCCCACAAGCAACATTTCCTCATTGATTTGGAGCAGGCTACCACAAAATGAGTTTGGGGACATCTGTGAAAGTCATGTGCTCCTTTGCAGCATTATCTGTGGTGGTGGTGAAGAGGATAGTGCACCAATCCAGTACACAATTGGATCTGAAATCAGGTCATAATTCTGGAATGTACAGTAGGTCATGGTAGACCTGATGTCTGGTCATCCTCCTCCCAATGGGTCTACAAACAAATTATTCTACAGACTGAAGGCTGTGAAACTCCTACAGGTTGTGTGGCCTCCTGGCACAAAAGAGACAAATAAGGCCAAAATAGGAAGTTATTATTCATACTCTCACAACTCTCATGTATTCACATCAATTCTTCTCCTTCTAGCCCCTTGGTAGCTTCCTAATGCAGACTTTTTTGGCTTTGCTCTACACACTGACCTTTCTCTTGCATGGATCAGCCTTACAGCAGCTTTTATGAACCAGAAGACTAAATATATAGTATTTGACTAGCTAAAGCTTTTTTTATCACTGTTGACTCTTCATTTTTACTTTTCCAGATCATTTTGCTTCATTTAACTGTTGGTCTGCAAATAGAATCATAGAAATACAGGCTGGAATAGACCTCAAGAGGTCATCAAGTCCAGTCCCCCTGCACTGAGACAGGACCAAGTAAACCTAGACCATCCATATGCAAGAAACCCCAAGCAAGAAACTGTAGGCATATTTGCGATAAATACACCATTTACAAGGTTGTTGGGATTTAAAACTTTAAAATTTGTGGAAGTAGAAACATATTGTAGGTTTCTCCTTCTAACAGTAATTATGGAGATAGACACCCACACTTTCTCTTGTAGATCTTACAGAGGTGCAAGATTTTCAAATATAAAACATTCTTGTCAAAGCCAAATTTGCTGTCTGTGAAGAGCTGAAAGGAGATTTATGATGTATGTGGAGAATTAAGACATAATTTGATACAACCCTTATTTCTGAATCCAAAGCAGAAACTGTTCAAGATTAGGATATTTTGATAAAACTCATCTTCTGTTCCTGCCTCCCTGTTCTCCAGTAGCCCTAACCCCAGAGGGAGGAAGCAAAGCCATGGGTGTAACACAACAGACTGGGAGTTAAGCAACCAGAATTTTGTTCCTGGCTTTGCTACTGAATCAGTGGAGTGAACTTGAGCTAGTCACTTAATTTGTGTGTGTGCCACAGTTTCCCTTATCTGTAAAACTGAGATGACATCTGCATAAAATTGAGTTAATTATCCACATTTCTAAACCATTTTAAGATCTAATGGATGAAAAACATTATAGAAGTGCTAAGTGTTGTTATTAAGAGATCAGTGATCTACAGATCTCCAGTCTCTGTGTGAAGATGGAGATGAATTTTTTTTTCAAATCTTGTTCCACTCTGTGTGAGATTTAAAAGAATAAACAGCTGCAGTGTCCAGCACGGTGATTAAGTTGTAGGGCAATGCAATTCTTCTATAAATGGGATTTGATCTGGATGTGATTAGATGAGTATGTACACATGCATTTTGGTACAACTGGATAGTATGGGAGTTGGCTAGAACATACCAACTCTGAGACACAGGGAGTTATGGGCTAAATGGACAAGAAAAACAGAAATGAAAGAGGGTCAAAGGATAAAAGATTGTCACAGATATGTATAAGTATCCATGGATGTGAATAAGTATCTTAATTTCTATATTCTTGGTGAAATATTAGGAAAAGTCTACAATTAAAATGCTTCAGTGGCGCAGCTACATTGGTGCAGCTGCACTGCTGTAGCACGTCAGTGAGGATGCTACTATGCTGACAGGAGAGCTTCTGCCATCAGCATAGTTATTCCACCTCCAAAGAAGCATTAGCTGTGTCAATGGGAGAAACCCTCCATAGCACTGTCTACATGGGGAGTTAGGTCGGCAAAACTGTGTCGCTCAGGGAGGTGGATTTTTCACAGCTCAGAGCAACATAGTCATACTGATGTAAGTTTCTAGTGTAGACCTGGCATTAGAACAGGGGTTTCCAAACTTGGTTCGTGGCTTGTTCAGGGTAAGCCCCTGGCGGGCCGCAAGACACTTTGTTTACCTGAGCTTCCGCAGGTACGGCTGCTCACAGCTCCCAGTGGCCGCGGTTCGCCGTTCCCGGCCAATGGGAGCTGCGGGAAGTGGTGGCCCAGCCCACGCTGCTTCCCTGGGCCACCACTTCCCACAGCTCCCATTGGCCGGGAATGGCGAAGCACAGCCACTTGAAGCTGCGAGCGGTCGTACCTGCGGACGCTCAGGTAAACAAAGCGTCTCGTGGCCCATCAGGGGCTTACCCTGAACAAGCCGCGAACAAAGTTTGGGAAACCCTGCATTAGAATCTAGTTGTCTGTCAGTCCTAATTTAGAAACCTCAGCAGGAAGAAGCCAGCTTCTTGTGGCTCTTCTTAAGATAATTCATCTTTACAGTATTCTCTCAAAGATACAAAGTGGACACTATTAAAAGGTTTTGTTTTCCCTGTTTCTTCGTAGATATTACTGGTGGTACAGGAAACACCTACTCATACTAATCATATTGTACATGATTTTAAAAAAAGAAATGTTTTAACTACATTCACCTGTAACAGGAGAAAAAAATAATCCAGACATGAATATTGGGACTTTTTCATTCATAATTGACCATTATCCCTGGGTATTGTTGATTGCATACACACAGCCATTCAAAAACCATCTAGTGATGAAAGGGGTCTTTTCAGAAAGAAGTATTATGATATGCAATTTGTATGTTATGCTAAATCTAGAAGCTCTGATGCCATAACAAAATTTTTACTTTGCCTCATTCTGAGAAGGAATGATTTTACATATGCACACATACTCATCTTCAGTGTAACAGTACATTTATACGCTGTCTTCAAATGGAATTTTGCACATATAATCGTACATGTCCACTTTTGAAATCAAAACTTTATTAATAGCCTTGGTTGTGCAGTTTTCTGTGGGCATTTAGCTATTCTCCTGGGTATTTTTGAAAATCTAGCCTCAAGTGATTTGTTGCTATATGACATGATTCAAACACAGCTTTATATTTGCCTCTATTAGTGAACTGCCTTACCAGGGAAAATTATAATACTTGGCCTGTATTGGGAAAACAATATTCTGTGTACACTTTTCTCGCCCACAGTTGTTGAAAAAGAAAGGAACTTCCACATTTCTTCAGAGACTGGAACGAGGGGGCTCACTCACTATGGCCACACAGCTCAGGGTTAGTAAATGTTTTCTGGACAAAGATGTATAGAAGAGTTTTAAGCACAGAATGAAACTACAGATTACAAGGACAAGCAGAAGTATGATTTGCCTGCGTATACAATGTATGCATTCAGGTCAAGCTTTTTAAGAAAATTATGTGATACACATTTTTTTAAAAAGGTAGATATGTCTTATGTTACACAACTCTTTCACTTCTGACAAATGAATGTTTGAGAATCTGTTGGGTTTTATTTCTCTCCACAGAAATCACTCTCAGATATTACTGGAAAGCTTCAGAACTGCACACCTCATTTTGTTCATTGTATCAAACCCAATAACTCTAAGCTGCCAGACTCTTTTGATAATTTTTATGTGTCTGCCCAGCTGCAGTATATTGGTGTCCTAGAGATGGTGAAAATCATACGGCATGGTTATCCAGTACGCCTCTCTTTCACTGACTTCTTGTCAAGGTAAATTCTTTTGAGTTTGATAAAAGCTTTTTATTACCTACAGCACAGTGCCTTCTGTCATATTGTGTAAATGTTTACACTGTTGTTTGATTGATGAGCCTTTCAGATTTTCTGTAGAGAAAAATTACTTGAGCTGGCATAGAGCAGAGTTCTTTAAATTAAAGGAACCATGCACATGATGCATAGATAAATCTTATTTATGAACTACTGATTGATGAAATATGTAAATGATTGAACTGTAGTAGCATCACTTTATAGCGTAAAACATTAGCATAGTACCTCCATGTAATTTCTGTTTTAAATTGGTTAAGAAGAGGAAATGGTCACATCACTTTCATCATCATTTTCTAGTTTGTTATTGGGGCTCTTGTGAGATCTAGTATTCATATCTCAAGTGCTGGTTTATTTTGGTGCTCAGTGTGGTTGGGGGGTTACAAGTGTTTATACTGTAAATCCACATTTCACTGCTGCTATCAGGAAAAAAAGGGAATATTTGAAAAGGTGTGGCAAAGGGGAGGAAAGCAGAAATGTACCATCACTTTTGGGGCCAAACCATCACTTTTCTTCCTCCCTTTTAATCATTGGTTTTTATATATTTCTCTTTCTGTTACATTTTCACAAACTTCTTTTAATACTGCAGCAAGATTAAATGAATGTTGTTGGATCAAATGAAATACAAGAAAAGAAATCTGACATCTTTTCATGTGTTTAGGTAGCATATTATTTCTTACTCAGAGAAGGGAGTACATTTAAAATAATTATTTTGAAACAATTATTTTGATTACAGTAACTGCTAGTTTGATGATACTCTGCAAGCTCACCCAATAGGAGAAAAAACAGCCCAACACTACTCTCCTGCAGAAATGTGCTGCCTGCTAACCTCAGTGTTACCAACCTGCTGTGTGGGAGGGGGGGAACTGAGGGAGAGGGAGCCGCTACCGTCAATTGAGTGCATGGAGTACATGTCACAGGCTCATGCTTAATCTTCTTTCCATGCTTTGCGCTGTTCTATTGTATTTAGATTTTATTTTTTGGAAATTGGAGGAGGAACATAAGCTCCTTAGATCAGACCTTGGTCTTCATTTACCTTGCTAAAGTGTCATGTGTATTCGTCATCATTTGCATTTGTACCAAATCACCATGGTAATATCCATGGGTAAGGCTGTGATTTAGTCACAGAGGCATGGATTTAGTCACGGAATCCATGACTTCCAAAGACCTCTGTGACTTCAGCCAGTGCCGGCTGGGAGCTGCAGGGAGCTGGGGGGTACCCCTGCAGCTCCTGATCACTGTAAATGGCAGGAGGAGCCCAATAGCTCCCCACTGCAGCTCCTGGCCACCCAGCTGCTGTGGGTGGCAGGGGGGACCCGGCAGCAAAGGGAATCCCTGCTGCTCCCGACCCCGTGGGCAGCAGGGAAGACCCAGTGGCAGGGGAAATTCCCATTGCTCCCAGCCACCACAGGTGGCAAAAGGGACCCCCGCCGCTCCTGGCCGCCACGGAGGGTAGGGTGAATCCCCAGAGCTCCCGACCACGGCAGGTGGCAAGGGGGAATCCCCTCTATTCCCAACCCTGCGGGCAGCAGGGGGGACCCGGTGGCAGGGGGAATCCCTGCTGCTCCCAGCCACCCCCGGTGGCAAGAGGGACCCCTGCTGCTCCCAGCCACCATGGAGGCAGGGGGAATCCTCAGAGCTCCTGACCACAGCGGGTGGCAGGGAGGATCCCCGGCAGCTCCCAACCACAGCAGGAGGTAGAGGGGATCCCCAGCACTCTGGGCTGCCATGGGAGGCAAAGGGGAGCCCCGCAGCTTGAAGCCACCAGTAGAGGGGGACCCTGTAGCTCCCAGATCTGCTCTTCCCCCTCCCGAGCCCCGCCGGCTACCCATTTTGTCATGGGTATTTTTCGTAAAAGTCACGGGCAGGTCACAGGCTTCCATGATTTTTTCATTATTGCCCATGACCTGTCCATGACTTTTACTAAAAATATCCGTGACAAAAACTTAGCCTTATCCATGGGGAAACACTTACTTCTCCATATCTACAGGGTTCTTTATTCTGGCTATTTTCTACTTAGCATGGGACAGGTAGCTCTATGATTTTGGTCCCTCTGGGCAACAATAGTGGATTGGGGTGCAATCTGGGATGGTGTTAGACCTTTAGGACCAGCTCCAGAGCATGCTCATTCTTCTATGGAAGGTTTTTTACTGCAGTGTCATTGGATCAGGATGTTGGGAAGGCATCTAGGCCTCTGCGTGCAACTGGCCTCAGCTTCGTCTGCAATGGGTTTAAAGGCGCATATATCGGATCACAAATGTGTGTTCTCCTTCATGTTGTAGGAGGTAAAAATCAACTTGTTATATCTAACTAGGACACTCTTAATCCAAAATAAATATCTATATACAGGCTTGCACTTAAATAACTAAAGTTGTGCATTACAAACAATGTAGCTATTGGTTCCAGTTTCTGTGCAGAGAAGTCCAGTATGTCTGCAGCTTTTAAGGAACCAGGCTGAGAATTTGGGGGAAAAGCCTTCTGTTCTACACTGGGGTACCGTGTAAGCATCCTATGTAAAAGAAGGATAATGAGCTGGAAGAGGTCTTGAGAAATGCTGGAGATTTGTTGGTTGCCACCCCACAAAGCCACAATAACTAGGGTGTAATGATTGGTAGATAGGCCTAAAAGCAAACATTTTAACTGGACATTTCAAACTCAAGAAGATCTGTCATTCTCAGAGGCCAAAGGGATGAGAGATTAACGCATCCCCTACCTTCATTCTTAAAGAGTGCATGCAGTGACTCTTTGATTGGCTGAGTTGTAATGAATATAGTTGTGTGTTCAGCAGCAATTGTTACCAAATGGAGGGATTCTCCTTCCTCCAAGGCTGAATCTGATATCTCTACAGTGCTCCCAGCCTTTGCCAGTCCAAGGAGCAAAGGATAATTGAGGTAGATCTCAAAGCACTTTACAAAAAAAGTAACTGAGGGCAGGATTCCAACTTGATGGTATATCACACCGCTGGTAGACTACTTGTTCAGTCCCATTTTAGGGGGACTATTTTTTATGTTTTATTTAATTTTTTTTGTTAGTCTCTAGTAATGTAACCTGGGTGATATGTCCAGGATAAATAATTGGTTAAATGGTAAGTTTAAAAAGTAAATGCTTTTCCAAAGGCAAATAAATTGGTTGACTGAATGAAGTAGTGGCCTTTGTGGAAAAGGAATGGTGTAACAGGACAAACGGGTATCATATTAGCAAGAAGGTACTGTTCAATTTTTCTGGGCTGCATTTAGATTAATTTGTTTTACTGTTTATTAACTACAAATAAATATAAGTAGTCTCCAATGTATGTGATGAGTCGTTTTGTAATATTTTTTTTTGGCTGAAGAAAGGAAATTGTTAAAGAAAGTTGCTCTACACAAGAACATTGCTTCCTGAGCAATGATACTTTAATCAGTCGCTGTAATACTATTACTTTTTTTGGCTTAATCACTTCAGCTTCTGGAATATAGAATTAAAAGTTAACTGTTACTCAATAAACTAGTGAATCACCAAGGATCACTGACCTGGACAGAAATCTGGAAGTTCTGGGTAAGTGGAAGTAGTGCCAGTTACTGCCAATGAATATGTAATAAAAATGTGAATTAATAAGGTTAGATGCTATTAAATGCTGTGAAAACAGCATAGGTATAATTGTCAAATGATAAATATGATTACTGTGGGATTTGCCAACTCTTGCTGCAGTAGTTCTGCTGAATGTGCCTGCAGTGTTGGCTCAGTTTCTAAAGCTTATCAAGCAGCCTGCAGTAAAACAAAAGTGCCTACAATTTATTTAAAACTTTTGAAAAATTATATCCACAGCTTCTGCTTTAACCTCTTAAGCATTTTGCACATCTTGGGCTAGATTTTGAAATCCTAGCCTCCCTTTTTATGCCTGCACTTTGGCATATACAGTCACTGTCACACAGACATCAAAGGTACCTGATTTGTAAGCAAAAATCTGATATGCAGAAGAAATCTATAATCTTTTCACTCATGTATTTTTCTGCTGGAAAGAAAACACATAGCAACAAAAATAAAAAAAGAAACTGTGTTCACACAGCCCTCCCAAATCATTGTACTTTCTAGTTTTTGCATTAACAATCACAATGTACCATACAATATACGGACAGATGATGTCCAACCAGACTTTCACTGGGAACTGAATAAAAGACTTGATGTGTGTTGGTCTCTTATGCAACTTCAGAACATGCATAATATCAAAGAACCACTAGAGTAAAATCACAGGGACAAAAAAGCTTTGAGGCACTGAAAGAGTCCAGTCATGTTAGCAGCACTCCCTAGGCCCAAACCTCTCTGTATCAATTAATGAAATGGAAGCTGGCTGAGCTTCATGTCATTCACCTCACTTGAAGCTCAAGGCAAACCTATAAAAGCCATTTGGGGTATAAATGTTTTAAAATACTGATGATGTTCAAGGACCTATCCAAAGTAATGAGTCAACCTTATGTTTCTTTCTCACTGAAGCAGAAGGATACAGCTGTTAAAGTACGTTCAGCTAGGATGAGGCAGTAACATGCTCCTATTTTCTCATTAATTATTTGAAACTAGTTTATTATGGCCCCATTTTTCTCAAATTATTTTCTAAAATGACATTTTGCAGTTTGGATTAGAAACTAACAAAATTAAAGCTAAAAGGGAACCTCCCTTCCCCAGGTACAAATTTTATGTGGCGCTTTTATAGCCTAATACAAGCCTGGATGAGCACCCCCTTGTGGACATTTGCCAGGCTTTGTACTGGATATGAATTGTTCTTGACAAATCCATGTTGACTGCTACTTTTCACATTACCTTCTAGCTGCTTACAAACTGATGGTTTGTTATTTGTTCCATTATCTTTCTGGGTGCCAAAGTTAAGAAATCCCTGCCTCTGTTTCTTCACTACTCCAAGAGGCCTTTGGGATTTGGTCAGTGTCTTTTCACAGTTCCAGGACTCAGTTCTCCTCTTCCTGCAACCCATTCAACTGTTAAAGATGGAGTGCTCCCTTCACCCTGCTTCAGAGTCAGGTCAGAAGAACGCTCCCATATATCCGTCTCCAAGGTTATCCAGCACCTCTTCAAGCTTGGCGCAACATTCTCCTACAAAGGAGACTTCCTCTAAAAGAAAAGACTTTGTCAGAGACTACCTCTAAAGATCCTAAGTAGAGGCATTCTAACTACCCTCTTAAAAAATCCACTTCAAAAAGGCCTCGCTCTCCAACGAGGTCAGGGCATCAGAGACTTCATTCTCAAGCTCAGTACCGTAGAGGCAAAGGGCTCCTCTGGTACCAACAAGTCATGAAAATCCCATAGCTCCTCTAAGAGTAAGCATAGCACTGAGAAGTCTCCAGTACCAGCTTGCAGAGATGGTCAGAGCAAACATAAAGATCAGTACTGTTGGACTTAACCGTTTTCCCAGTACTCCACTGAGCTCTTTGGTAACGTGTAAGACTAGCCTTAATCTATGTCAGCACTGTCTGTGAAGCACTCAAAATCCTCAGTACTGTCCTGTAGGGACAAATGTACTGGGCCATTAGTACCACGACTCAACTCCACTCAGGACGGCAAGACTTTAGGTACCTAAAGGACTTATCAATGACGGCTGAACCACAGTCTCCATTGCTTGCAGGTACCAATTCTCTCAGTAATGAGAATCACTTGGTCTCCAGACACTTATACACTCCTTGTACCGTCACCTTCCCTTTCAGTTGGAACTCCCCCATTAGAGACAAAAAGAGGACAATGATGGAGACCTACCTTCAGTATTATCAATATCTGTCCAGTATTCTTCTGTGTACCCATGCAGAAACCCACTGTCTCAAAGAGACATGGAATATGTGTGGGAACCTCATCAGTCTTGGTAGGAGCAAACCTGGATGCCATCCCCTCCCCCATATGGTCCTCAATAGCTATATTGGGATCGATAGGCAGCATATTGCTAATAGTTCTCAAAGGCCCCGCCCCTCTCCCATTGGGATGACAGGGACATTCAAGTTTCTCCTCTTCAGCAACAGGAGGAAATGTTCAAGGATCAGGAGGCTAAGATAGACAAAGAAGTTACCCCTCAAACAACAATCTTTTCCTTATCACCAGATGAGGTGGTAATGCCTCCTCCTCCATCTATGGCTGATAATTTTTGGCAGTTTCAAGACCTCATTAAATGGGTGGCAGACTCCCTACAGATACCTCTTGAGGAGATTAAAGAATCTTAACATAAACTGTTGGACATTCTTCACTCTGTGACACCTCCAGAGTTGCCCTTCCTATCAGTGAGGCTCTGCTGGAACCTGCAAAAAACATCTGGCAAACCCTGGCTACAGTAACATCTACAAGTAAGAGAGCTGATAAAAAGTATTAGGTCCCACCAAGGACTTGGAGTTCCTATTTTCTCACCCTCCACACAACTTTCTGTTGGAAGATGCAGTGAACAAATGGGGCAAACACTAGTGGTATAAGCCCACCCTGTATGACAGAGACTAGAAGGGATGTTCTGGGGAGAAACTCTTACTTATCGGTCGCTCTGCAATTCCTCATTGCAAATTAACGAGTGCTGATGGCCAAATAAAACTTTACAAATTATGCAGAATTTGTTTCCCTTTATTCAACACCTTCCTCCAGACCAAATGGAACAATTTCAGGATACCACTACTGAGGGGCAGTTCCTGGCCAGAATATCTCTTCTGGTGGCTCTCAGTGCTGCACATACCTGCACAGGGCATCCTGGTTTTCCAGAATATGGTAGAGGATCTCCTGTTTGATGGACTGAAATTGTTTGCAGATAATACCATGATGGCTTGCACTTTTGTGACAGAACATGTGAAATTATGCCTTTGCTGGTTCTAGGGATGGTTCAGATCAGTTTACTCGCCAAACAGGCACAACCTAGACAAACAGATGTCAGTTCCTTAACAGGGAAAACACTCTCTTTAGACTGTTGAAAGGCTCATCACAATGTAGGAGAGGGTGTTCCCTTCCTCCAACCAACACCAATGATATCTGTTGTGAGGAAAACTTGCAGCCAGCCCAGTGCTGTTCATTCAGCTGCCATGACTACTACTGACCGACTCCAGCCCTGCATCCACCAACTGACCCTCAGACTCTCGGACTGACTCCAACCTGGCTCCAACCGTTAACCTGCATCTGGACTCTGACTACAATATTGATTTGGTTTATCTACAGATTTGGATAACCCTGCTTCAACTGTGGCCCGCATCTGGACTCTGATTATGACACTGATTGGGCTTGCCTATGAATTCTGACTCGGTTCTGACCCAAGGTCTGTTCCCAGACCCCAGTTTCAGCACAGCCCCCAGCCTATTTCTGACCCTCTGTATGGCTTCAACCACCTCTCCAATCACTAGGCCTGACTGCCTGGAACCAGAGCCTAACAACTATACCCATGGATGAATCTCTGTTAGGATGGAGGGTACACCTCAGTGCTCTCATGGTACAGAGCAGGTGGTCACCCCAGCAAACCATCCTCCATATTACCTGTTTGAGCATAGAGAGGTCTGAAATGCCTCTCCAATCTCCTACCTTTCATCAGACACAGGTCTATCAAAGTCATGAGAGACAACGTGCCCTGTATATTTTATATCAATTGGCAGGGGAGGAGCAAGATCCCTCTCCTTCTGAGCTGAAGCAATTATGGTTTGGAACTGGTGCATAAAACATTGCATAGGAATCTCAGCAATATATCTCCCGGGCAGGTAGAATGTCACAGACAATGCTTTCAGCAGGTGTTTTTCCCCAGAACTACAAATTGGAGTTGGATTCCCATGTTCTTCTCAACATACTTCAGACTTGGGGGTTTCTGGAAGTAGATCTCTCCACCCCAGCTATGAACAAAAAAGGCCATCTATTCTGTTCAAGGGGGGATCTAGGTCACAATTCCTTGGGGGATGCCTTCCTCCTCACTTGGATGAAGATGCTTTATGTGTTTTCCCCCAGCACCTTTCATTCTCAGAATGGTAAACAAAATCAGACAGGATAAGTCCAGAGTTATCCTAATAGTCCTGACATGTTCGAGGCAGATGTGGTTTCCTTACCTGCTTCACCTAGCTCTTTGTCCAGCAATGAATCTTCCAATCACTCCTCAGCTCCTCTCCCAGAATGATAGTTATCCCAATCTGAGCATTCTCTATCTCAAAGCATGGCTCCTTGAGGGTTCATGGGGTTAGAGTCAACCTGTTCTGCAAAGATACAACAGATATTACTAAATAGAAGGGAAGATTCTACCAGAAATACCTTCAAAAGCGGAGAAGATTTAGTCACTGGTTAGAGCTTCAGAAAGCTGTTTATTTAAAAAAATAAAACCTATTCAAGAGGAGTTAACACTTTGATTATTTCATTCTTAAGGACAATTTTAAAAGATGTCAAAACGAATTAGTTGTTATTGCAAATATTGTGATGAGGATAAAATGTCACAATAATAGGTTCTTGTGGTAATCATGGCAA
This sequence comes from Dermochelys coriacea, assembly GCF_009764565.3. Lineage (NCBI taxonomy): Eukaryota > Metazoa > Chordata > Testudines > Dermochelyidae > Dermochelys > Dermochelys coriacea. Next base: position 107,338,758 of record NC_050068.2, read on the forward strand.
TAGGTAGAGGGGAATACATACAATGACTATTTCAATTACAGTGTGATGTTTTTAATCTGACTGCAATTTTGAAGTTCCCTGCAGAAGTCATAATTCATTGAACTTACAATCTGCAGTTCTGTTCAGATTCATCTACAGCCCTCACTGGTGTGGTATCTGATCACCTTCCAGAAGAGCACTCAGGGATCTGACTGTTAATCTCTCATACACAGTTCTTTCTTTTTTCCTTTCTCCTTTTCCTCAGAAGGAAATTATGGGGGTATTTTTTTAAAAATATATTGAATGTGCAAAAAGTGGAGAAGCTATCATTGTGTTAGCAGGAAATGTTGATCTAAATATACCCCAAACCTTCTATGAAGAAAGAAAACTGCAGAACAGTCTGCAGACACTAATGAACAGTTAGGCAGGACATTAGTAAGAATTATGTAGTAAATACACTTACAAAGTGACAGGTGATCAGATTGGCTGGCCTATTTTAGCCTTAGTGTATGATGTTAAAAATAATTCTGATCATAGACTAGTGCCTTGATATATACTAAGACACCATTAATCCTTATGAGAGAAATTGATATTGCTCCATTCAAGAAAATGAAGCAATGCAAAGTTACACCAACTCTAGATTTGGCCTATTATGTAATATGGTGTCACAGATTTAGAAACTGAATTGGTGTTTCTCATTTGTGTTGATATTAGATTCATTTTGGTTTGACAAAATAAAATAAGCATTCTTCTCTGAAATATAGCTTTCATATACATTTTTTTCCATGAGATCAGTGTTGAGTCAGCAGAAAAGATAGAGCAAGTCAAAAACATTGAAACAGTCATTTTGAGGACACTGCAAACACAAATTAGAAATGTGACAAAGACAAATTTACCTCGACTCTGGATGCCTTTTGCAAAGCTAAATCTGAGAGAGTCTGGAAGTGAGAGTATTTCTTTGTAAGTAGACAAGGAAGTTTCAGGAAGCAACAAACTCTACCAAAATGCCTACCTTAGTGAAAAGGGAAAACAATTTAAAGTTGGGAGGCCTCACAGAGAAGGTGCATATTGTCAATGTATAGTCATGGGCTCATCGGGTACCAATGTACATTAAAGAGAAAAAAAAAATCTCATACAGAGCAAACTGAGAAATAGAATAAAAGGTGAAAATCTCTAGCACCCTGGACAGATCCAATGAAAGTCTACATTTATTTGACTTTGGCACAGTACTTGCATTTGTATGGCCCCAATCCTCAGATTCACCAAAACTGTGCTTCTCGCAGGACTTGAGGGGGCAAAGTTGGCTGTATGACATCTTAGTGCTTCCCCACCCAATCTGTGTGGCACCAGGAATCAGTTTGACTCTGGCATAATTCTGAGCAATCTTTAAATTATTCTGAATTATCAGTGGCTTGTTAGAGCCCTCTGACTATTACCCAGACAGGAATTTCCACAACTGAGTACACTCTGTTTTTCCTGATATGCCCCTTTCACTAGGATGTGAGATGGGAAGTGATGATGGGTTTACACTACTCAGATATTTGATCAGGCCAGGGGAAATCCCTAGATGCACCGCTTTGTGCCAATGGAGCAATGCCAAGAGGCAGTAGCAGAGGTTGGGTTCTGGCCCTGTAACTGGGTTCTGGCCCTGTGAGCACACTTAAAAAGTCAGTTAAACATATAATGCTTCTGAGATTAAAATAACCTCAGGATCTGGTTTTATCCAGTGTGAGGGTCTTTAAATTAGCTGTCTCCCACATTCTCTCTTGCTCCTGTATAACCCCCAAAATTAAATAAATGTAGTAACTAGGTGTTTGCAACCCAAATAAATATTTTCCCCAAAGGCCTGAATATGGGCTCTTATTTTGTCTGTTTTGGTTTCATTATAAATATTTTTCAGATCCCCAATTACAATGTTTGCAGGGAAGAAAGGAGTTGATGTTTGATGAGGGAGGTGCACATGTGTAAATAGTGTAATCAGAAGACTATCATGTCATCAGATTACACTAAAGCTACACTACAAAGTTAGGTCGATGTACAGCCACCGGTGCAATTAAACCGCAGTTGCATGTCCACACTCTGCTCCCTGTGTTGGCAGAGTGCATCCACAGTAGCAGCTCTTGCGTTGATCCCACTGTGCAGCTGGCCACACAGTGTTTTGGGAAGGTTTTGCGGTGCCTCATGGGGGACAGGTTCAGGTCACATGATGCATGTTTCTCATTCCTATCATGCCATGGGCATCCTATTAGGTTTCCAGCCACTTTTCAACTGCCCTGGTAACCTGTGAGCCAGCCACCTGTGTAAGAAAGCATAGAGCCTTCACTGCTCTTCAGTATTGTGCTGTGCGTTATGAACACAAGGCTATAAGAGGAACTCAATGGCGGGGCTATTCACCACCAACCTGATCCTAGCCCCGTCATGTCTATGGCTCTGCACCAGAGGCGACTATTTGCCTCCCTGGCCTTCTGCTATGCCTGTCTCAGCTCTTTGAGTTTTACATGGCACTGCTGCATGTCCCTATCATAGCCCTTCCCCCCATGCCCCAAGCAAGTTCATGGGGCTGGAGGAGAGCCATGCTTGCACAGCCTCCTCTCCCCCAAGACGCAGGAGATCCACAACCTCTCATGTACTCCAGGTAGAAGCATCTTTGCTGTGTGGAGCCGGCATGCTCAGCTGCGCAATTGCTATGTGATTTCTCCACAGCAAGCAAATAGGAAGAGCAAGTTCAGTAATTCCTGGAACTTTAACAGAGGAGGGGCGTTCATCAGTGTTCCTGGCTGCAAGACAGCAGAGTTCAAAATGGTGACCAGAGCAATCATGGTGGGCACTGTGGGATACCTCCTGGGGGCCACTTAGGTCGATGTAAGCAATGCAGTGTTTACCATGACACTGTGTTGCTCAAACTAAATCATCCTAAGCTCTACATCTCTTGTTGAGGTGGTATTATTATGCTGGCGTACTAGGCGAGTTAAAGTGACAGTGTGTACACCTCCATAGTTAGGTCGACATTAGCTGCCTTATGTTGGCAAAACTGTGTAGCATAGACATGGTCTAAGTAAACATTTCTCTCAGCTACCCCTGTCACTTAAGTATCTGGGGTGTCTCTTAGCTTCAGTCAATAATTGGAACCAACAGCAACCATGAAGAGGAATTCTCCAGTTCTTTGGGGCTAGAGCTGCCTTCCCCCCCGAAGACTTGTATTGTTTTGATGGACAGTGACTTACACCAGCAGTTCTCTGAAGACAGATCTAAGAATCAGAACTTACTCCTTTGTGTGGGTATTTGACAATATCTAGTTATATGCATTTATAACTGTTGTGACAGGGTCAGGCCAGATGGCTACAAGAGAGTGGTCGAAGATAGAAATATTAGTTCCAGGTTAAGCAGGTCCCTTTTCCCTGGGTAAGATAACAGGAACTATTCCAGAACACTCAGGAACTTTCTAGAACTAATTAAGGCAGGCTGTAGCCAATTGGGAAGCTGCTAGAATTAATTAAGACTAATCAGGACACCTGGTTTAAAAAGACTGTCACTCCAGTTAGTGAGGTGTGTGCGTAAGGAGCTGGGAGTGAGAGGACGTGCTGCTGGAGGACTGAGGAGTACAAGCGTTAACAGACATCAGGAGGAAGGTCCTGTGGTGAGGACAAAGAAGGTGTTGGGAGGAGGCCAAGGGGAAGTAACCCAGGGAATTGTAGCTGTCATGCAGCTGTTCCAGGAGGCACTCTAGACAGCTGCAGTCCACAGGGCCCTGGGCTGGAACACGGAGTAGAGGGCGGGCCCAGGTTCCCCCCAAACCTCCCAACTCCTGACCCAACACAGGAGCTTCCACCAGAGATGAAGGTCTCTGAGCTGGTCCCCAACACACATGGTGGATCAGGAGAAACTGTGGGGATTGTTCTTACTCTTTTTTCCCCATGCTGGCCAGTGATGAGGTTATCTGAATGAACGGCACATTTGAGCCATAAAATGGGGGCTGCCGTGAATCTCTGAGGCGAGCAAAATCCGCCAATAAGCACAGGACCCACCAAGGTAGAGGAGGAACTTTGTCACACTATGCTAAATCCCCATTTGAAGTGTCAGATTCTCCTATGGCAAGGAAGAGAATTAATGGATTTTAACATAGGCTAATGCAATAGAGGACAACATTCTGGGACTGGAGCAACAGAAGCAGCTTTTGAAGTCAGATCATGGAATCAGCAGTTCTCAAGGTCACAGAGCAAGCAGTTCCACATCTTTAAAATTGCAGTGATAGTATGTCCTGATCTCAGAGATGTCTTGTCAGGGTAAATTCGTTAATATTTGTGGGGTGCACAGACATCGCAGAGATGAGCGCATATAAAAACGTACAAGGAAAATAAAAAAAATTTCACTGCAGATTTTGATGGTAAATCAGGAATGGGGCCAAACACAGAATGATAGAGATCAAAAGAAATATTAAACAAATATCTTGTTCACTGAGCTCTTTCTAGCTTGTGCACTGAAGCCTTGACCCAGCAAAGCACGTACATGTGCATAACATTAAGCAGTCAAGTAGTTCTGCTGAAGTCAATTAAACTACTCACATGGTTAATGTTAAGCACACGCTTAAATGTTTTGCAGAATCGGGGTAATCATACAAAAGCCTGTATTGTAATACATAGGCACAGGGTTTTACAGGCAACTTCAGTTTTGTCAGTTCTTAACTTCTGGGTGTTTTACTTCGTAACTTAAATAATTTCAGTGTTATTTTTATTTTGTTTGGTATGAAATGTATGTGTAAACTTACTTAGTTGAGTATCTCACAGGGAATATATTGCATTTATGCTCCAGAGAATGCACTGGTTTCTAGACTATTTCCAAGAGCAATTCTAGATATTAGTTTCTCTCTGCAAACCTAGTGGTTCTGAGGAAGAAATTTTATATCCTTACATTTTCTTTCCTAATAAGGATCATGTTTTATTGGATTGCACATAGCTCAATCCAGTTCTACAGTTATTACTGTTCTAGAGGTTTTTCACTTTTTAAATACAATCTTTCTGAAAACCTTTAAAAAGTTCATTTCAGTTACAGAGTTATTAAGTGCCAACCCTGATATCTCTGGACTGACATCCTGGTCCAATTCCCATATATCCACTAGAAATTGACTTTTCCATCTCTCAGGGTTAACCAAATATTTATTAAAGGAATAAATAATTTCATTATCCTGCTGTATCCTTATAATTTCCATGCATTTTGTGCATGCATGAATTTTAATACTCATGCTATTTCCAAACAGAAGGACACAGCACCAAGATAGCATGGGAATATGTGCCGTATGAATACCTAGATTAGAAAGATAGGTTTAAATTTGATTAGTTTACTAAGACAAATGAATCAAAAGTTCTTGACTCATATCCCAAAAAGCTGCCCAAATTCTGTCAGAAACTAGCAACGAACAAAATTAAAAGATTTTTCAGCCCCCTTATGTTTCTACCAAGATAATATGATTCTTAACTACCTCATAATTTGTGGGCAGCAGATAATGACAAAGACAAATGCACAGAGAATTATATATGGTAGTAAGAAGCTTCGTTAAATGTCTGACATGGGAATAAGCCTTTTAAAAGAAAGTATTGTCAGCCACTACTATCTCTACAAATCTGTATACATTAAAATGCTTCTAAGCAAATTCCTGTAAAGCGAATAAACTTCTTAAATTAATAAAAACACAGACCAGCTAAGAGAAAAACATTTTAAAGAAATAAATCCATTTACATTAGTTTATGCAATGCAAATATGTAAGACAGCAGAATTACCTGGTTAAGGAGCAAATTTTGACAAGAATAGATTAACTTACTTAAATAATGGAGCTTTAAAAGAACAATTGTGCAGTCATTGATTAAGTCAATATATTTCCTCATGGCCAGAACAAAATACGCTGGTTTACTCCCAGCTTGACTGCTAGTACTTTCCCAGCATGTGACTCAATACTAACACACATAACTACAACCCTTTCCAAGGCTATTCCACCTTTCAGTCTCTCCTCCTCTTTCATGCCTCCCTGGTATTGCAAATGCTAGGCTCTGCTCTCCTGTCCCCTTAACACAAACAGATGTTTTCTTTCTCCTACACCACCTCCTGAAGATTCTGACATCCTGATAACCTTCACCAGAAGAAGCAGATACTAGTGGAGGCTGTTTAGGGCCTGATTCCCAGTCTGACTGAATGATAGGGATGTGAGTGAGACAGTGTTGTTAGTGACAATTGAAAGCGAATACAGAAACGTGATACACATTTCAATGTGCAGGTTCCATTTACTTATAGGGAAAGGACCCACTGGGCCTTAGTCTGCTGTGTCTTACACCAGTTTAACTCCATCAATTTCAGCTGAATTACTCCTGTTATACACCAATGTAACCAAGAACAGAATCTGGCTCATTGTTTCTACAGAAGTCTCGGGCAATGCCCCAGGGAAAATACTGGGATGTGTACAGACTGCATAAGCTATAAATGCTATTATAGCTTTCACAGGTAGAGAAATCTTAATGAAGCTGGAATTTCAAGCATCCTTATCATGGAGGATAGGTCCATCAATAGCTATTAGCCATGGGGGGCAGGGATGGTGTCCCTAGCCTCAGTTTGCCAAAAGCTGGGAATGGGTGACAGGAGATGGATCACTTGATGATTACCTGTTCTGTTCATTCCCTCTGGGGCACCTGGCATTGGCCACTATCGCAAGACAGGATACTGGACTTGATGGACCTTTGGTCTGACCGAGTAGGGCCATTCTTATGTTCTTACAAACTCTCCCTCCAATGTTATTGAAGTGCACAAAGAGAAGCCCCCTCTGGAGAGAACCACAGATAGACTTCAAGAGAAGCCTTCTTTGCTCTCAGAGTCTCAGAAGGGCCTAAAAAGGATCTCCTCATTGCCCTGAACTCCTTGCTACCTGAACCACCAGTTGCATTGGAGAGATTATCTGCATTTCTGTGTGTAGCGCCCCCTCTCCACCTGGTTACCTCCTTTAATGCCAATCCGCATACAGGTTTTGATGGACAGGTCTGGGTTCTTTTGGATCCCACCACCCACTCAGCAGGGTGTATCTTCTTTCTTTTTTTTCTATGAAATTATTTGGCGGTGCCTCCACCCCCCTTGCTCCTCCGTGGCAGGGTCACCAGGGCAGCTTGGGCAGAAAATTCTAATGACAGAGTAATCCCCACTTACTTGCCAGATAGTTGGAGACTTCCAAGAAATAATACAAACACATAAAAATATATTCAACACAATAATTATATTAAACAGGAGACAAATACAACGTAACAGGGTAAAACACTATTTTTAGTCACCAGTGCCCACACTGCAAATACCCGTGACTTGATGTAGCAAATGTAAAATTAGTGTCCCGCTGGTACACGTATTTTACTGGGACCCTTGATGACCTATAACTACAAATTCTTCTTTGCAGTGGTTTAGCAGTGTGGCTGACTGGCTTCACTACAGCCCAAAGGACTCACAAGTGGAAGAAGGTGGTAAATCCCTCCACAGATGTAATATGCAGCAGGTTATAAAATCCTCAAACCCTTATTCCCTGGCTTGAGGACACAGTTCAGGGAGTGGGGATCCCCAAAACAAATTCCCTGACTAACTAACCAAACGACGGTACACTCACAAACTCCATGAATGATCCTCAGGTTCGAAGATGACTCTGGACTCCTCAGTCACTGCAGAGGGGCTGCTCTCTGCTGGCTGGGATCCTCCTCAGGCAGGAATCAGGCTGCGCCAGTCCCAGGATTTCCCCTCACCACAAAGGGGTGCAGGGTTCAAGGTGTATGTTACACAACTACATTAACATCCAAACTATAGCCTCCTAGCCCAGCCTCCAGACACACACTCTGCAGGCAGCTTCCCTGGACTAGCAGCCAAAGCAGAGCTGAAGTGACTAGTCTCACCTAGGGAGCCGGAAGGCAAACTCAGCCTTGCTGGGAAGTTTCCCAGCAAACACTACAAACTGGGAATCATCAGTGGGGAAGGAAAAACTCAGCTGAGGATCTGCTGTCAGGTCCCTAGAGGCCTGTTCTCAGGGGGAACCCTGCATGCAGGCCTGGGAGTCACCAGCTCTCCGCACAGCCAGTCCTGCCCTTTCCTCCACTGGTTCCAGAGTGACTCCAAAATGACTTCTCCTTGGGAGGGCCTCTCACTCCCTATTGGGGTTGCTGGGTGGACTCTGAGTCTGCCTTGGCTCCCCCTCCCTACCAGGGACCGCGTGCCTCTCCCTGAGCTGCCAGCAGACAGGGTCCCAGGAATCTATGTAACCTCCTTGGGAGTTACACGTGCTTATGGGTGAGTCAGCCTTGCAGCACTAGAGGCTGATATATGAACCATTAGAGCAAAAGGGACCGAGCAGTGGAGAACAATAAAAGTAGAGAAGAAAAGGGAACTCAACCCAGACTGAACACAAAGCTCAATCCTAAGAAACAATATTTTTTGTCAAGGTCAAGGCCTCCCTCCCTCTCAGTGCTTTTGCTTTTTGCTTTTGATACACACAAAATCTAAGATGTGCCTGCCTGAGCCTGCCAAATTGACTAGGCAGTGCTTACCCTGACAGCTAATGAGCTGCTACTAGTGGGGGTGAGGCTGCACATGGTCTGTCCTGGCTGGGGAAATGTACATGGATGGACAGAAAAGAGCTGATCAGAGGGACAGATGAGTATCTGGAGGCACAGTGTCAGCTCAGATCAAGCCCGATTCTTCTGTGGCACAGTATAATAAATAACAACTGATAAAGGGCCAGATTGTGGTCCACTTACTCACATGGAGTAGTATCTATCTCCTCAAGTAGTCCCACTGAAACCAGCGTGTTCACTCACAGAGTGAGGTGCCACTCAACAAGAGTCAGAGCTGCAGATTCTGGTCCTAAGTAAGGCCTGTCTTTTACCCATTGTGTGTTGTTATGAGGCAGCATACAGTAATGAAGGAGAGGATTCAATGCACAGGTTAGAATGAATAACCGATGTGTGTTTCTATGTTCTTTGCCTTCTTGAGAATATAATTGTGGAGCAGAGAATAGTGTGATGAGCCTCATTACACACCACTTCACATCTGCCCCATGCTATACAATATGAAGTCTAGTGGATTGACCGGAATCCTAAATTTGTTCTACAATCTGTGTATTTTGGATAGCAATGCAGCATTCTGCTGCTTCTTCACTGGTATATCTCCTGTGTGGGGTGTGCACACGCACCAGCGAAGGTTAGCTAAAGGAAAGGTCCATCTATCTGGGGTTAAATCTCAGTGTTTACAGAGCTACAGGTGAGTTCCTTTGGAATAGGGCTGGTTGCAGGGTGAATTCATTTAAGTCAAAGCGATTAAAATCATGTTTAAATCCCCAAGTGCAAAGGCTAGATTTAAATCATGGATTTTAATCAACTTTTCCATTTGTACTTCAGTTATTTTCTAAAGAAAGGTGAATTCTTGCAAATGATATAACCATTAAAACATGTTGATTTACAACTAAATAGAGCCTTTACCCTAGACGTGGTACATTTTTTTTCTACTTCGGAGGGTAAACTATAACTATATCATTTTTAAATCATTAATATTTTCAGATTCCTATTAATTGCACATTTTAGAATGTTAGAAAATGATCCATGATATTATTTTTTTACTAGATAATTAAGTTGTTGCTCAAGATTTGTGTCAAGCTGCATTAGGATTGTAACTGGAATTTAATTAAACACACAAAACAGCATAAAAACCTTATTTTTATTAAACAAAACCATCTTAAATGTTCTGGATACATAAACTTCTCTTATCAAAACATATTTCACATTTATAATTAAATGACTTATTAAATGGAAGGATTAACTTTAGTCAGTGAATTAATTGATTATGTCAGGTCAGCCTCAGAAAATGTTCAAATATGCCTAAGTGAAAGCAACTTGAGCTTAAATTCCTACTTGTCTAAGTCTCTTGAAAATGAGACAGTCGCCTAAGTTACTTAGGCTGTCAAAATTTTAAAATTAGTGGATCTCATCCCCTCCCTCATAATTTTTTATTGATAGACTGGAAGAGAAAGACAAGTTTCCTGCTTTTTCAACTTCCAATCAATTTCTCAAAACTGAAGGACTTAGTCCAAATGAAGAAAATGTTCTTCCTGCAGAAGACGCTACTGCTGTGAAAAGTTGTTTTGCACTTCAACAAACGCTAATTCCAGGTGCTTAGCTAGGGACTTCCACCAGTTTAGTGTGTGGCTTTCTTTAAAACATCCTCAGCAAACATATACTGCTTCACCTCCAACCCTGACATTTGTTAGTTGTTTGTTTGTTAACAGCATCTTTTTCTTCATCAGCTAGGCTCCTATCCTGGTCCTTTGGGTTGAGAATATTGGCAAGAAAATGAGGTGGAGTAAGTGCTTGATCCATCCACGTCTTTACTGCCTGCAATGTAACTTTGTTGTCGGGTATTTCTTTCTTTAATTTCTCTTGAAGTTCTTTCCAAATTTCAACAGCATCAGCAATTCAGCAGCAATCTTAATGCAGTTTGTCCATGGCTATGGAAATAAGTTTCAGCATATTCAGCATATCTTCTACACTTCTCATTAGTCTGATGTTGACCACTTTGGCTGTGATAGTTCCATCTATTTTGTCACAAATTGTCATCAAACTAGGCCAGTTCTTATATAGCTCAAAACAGTCAACCTACATTTTGAGGGATAGCAGGCTCTGCAGGTCTTGAACATGAGTTCATGGGGATTCTAAGAGTCATCACACTCCAATCCTCCACTCTGCAGTTCACAGGCAGCAGACTGGGGCACAAGATCCACCCATATGTTCTGAATGGGAGAGCACCACTGCTCCTGATTGGACCACAGCCCCTATTTAAGTCAGATAAGGAAACAGCAAGTTGTCTGTCCGATGGCGCTCCACCTCATGGATAGTTGGCCTGGTATTTTACCTGTTCCTGTCTTCTGATCCTAACCTTTTGCTATTCTGACGTGGCCTGACTTTTGGTAACTGGCTCCTCATTCCTGCCCTCCAGTTCTGTCTCATGATCCTGACCTTGCGGTATCCTGACTCAGGCTGATTCCTGGTAACTGACTCTTGATCGCTGCCCTCCAGTTTATTTCTTGATTCTGAATTCCTGGTATTCCAATCTGGCCTGATTCTTTGGTAATTGGCCCCTAGACTTTCAGCCTGTGCCTGACACTAACCCCAAAGCCAGGTGTGGGTGGGAGGCAGAGTCTCCATCCTAGCAGTTAGGGCCCAAGGCAGCAGTTACACCCAATGGTTTGTCTCCACTGACAGCCTCATCTAGTGGGTACAGTTCTGGGCAGCAAATCCACCTAGTGGTTTCAGCTTCTCGCAGCAACTATGCCTAGCAGATACAGTTCATAGCTGGCAGATCTGCCTAACGTGTACTGTTCTTTGCAGCAACTCCTCCTTGTGAGTGCAATTCATGGGTGGGGTAGGGAAACCTCGGCCGGGTTCCAACCCAACGCCCTGGGAGGCTGGTTTGACTTTGCTCACCGAGTGGTGCCTTGTGTCAGTTTGAGTGACTTCCTAACTCCATCTGCATCCCAGCCGTCTGCCGTCTGTCCTTGAAGAGTGCTGCCTTCCGGGCTTCCCGCTCTGGTCGGCTGGTCCCAGTTTCTGGATGCTGCAGCTCCCCTGTTCCCGGCCTGGGTGTAATCTCAGCTCACCTCCATCCCTGGAGCTCCCAGAGCCCTTCCTTCTTCCTGGCCTGCCAGTCCTTGGCCCTGATTGAGCTGTCTGACTGCCTTTCAAACCCTGCCTCCAACCTAAGCATGCTCAGCACAGGCAGAGGGGTAGGGCCTCCTTAGCCCAGAGCTGCTCCTTAATCCCCTCCTGTCCAGTGAGGGGTTTATACACCCTGTCACACCAGGCTACCCACACCCCTGTCCTGATCAGGGAGAATTAATTTGTTCTCTTTAGTAAAACTGAAGCAACACGGCTGTTACAGAAGCATTTTGCAATTTCAAGAGTTTTCTTTATTCCTGGAATTGTACTTAAGTCTTTGGATAAAAGGTGCATCACATGAGCACTGTACCTATATAAGTTTCAGTTCCCTTAATTATCTTCTTCTAGATTTCTTCTCACCCTAACTTCATGTGCAGCATTTTGACAAAGCTATGCACTTGACACTTGAATTTTTGTTCACAGTTTGTTATAGCTTTTCCTGCTATTTCTTTGAAGTATTCTGCTGTATGGGCATTTCCTGATGTATCAGTTGTTTCTGTAATGTAACCCCATCTTCTGTTGTCACTCAAGCACATATTACCAGATCATTGTGTACATTGCTGCACCAAGGGTGATGGATTCTTCCTAAAAGTGGGTAGGCCACGAGGCCACGTCCCCTCCATGGCCCTGCCCTTCCTCTTCTCCCTAAGTGCCAAGCTAAAAGCTAGAGCTGGATTGGTGAGCGCAGGCCCCTCCACCTGCGGGGGCGGGAGTGGGGACCAAGAGCAGCCCCCAGTCTGTGGCATTCCACAGCTGCTTGTGCAGCTCTTACCCCGACCCAGCTCCAGCTTTCGGCATGGCCTGGGGTCAGGGCCTTGGGGGCCAAAGAGCTGCAGCGGGCCATGGTAAGAGCCTTCCGAGGAGCATTTTTCATTATGTTATTTCATTCTGAGAACCGGATTTGTATCTCTTTGTAGAACTGTTTACATTTGGCATTTGTTTCTTTGTTACGTAGAGGTACAGGAATTTCTTGAACATATTCCCAGATTGGGTCTTTTTTTTTAAATGACATGCAGTCATGGCAGTTTCTTTCCTCCAGTTCCCTGGTGTTGAAATTAATATTAGAGGCTGCACTCCAAACAGTGTTGTCCCTTCTTGCCACAGTGTCCTGCTTTGACACTAGTCCTGCTCCTTTCTGGTGGCACACTCTGCTTCTTCTCCCTTGTTACATAACTCCCTTACAGCCCTATCTGCTCCTGTAATCCACCTGCATTTTGCTCTGCAGTATTTTATTTGATTAGAGACTGAGGGAAGCAGTTGAGATTTTCTGTTTGTTTGTATTGCTGTCTGTGTACACATGCCAGGAGACAGAGCCAGGCCATTTACTTGAAGTGCCCAGAACCATCTAGAAGCAAGGGCTGGTAGGGTCCTGAGCAGATCACTGTTCTTCCATGAGCTGGAGAGTAAGTTTCCACAGTAGCTGGAGTCATAAATATTCATAATTTGAGAAAGGAGCCAATCAGAGCTCAGGTAAGGAGAAGCTATAAAATAGGAGTATGTGACCACCCAGGTGGGCTCAGTGGATGATCCTGATAAGATACATGTGATGGTGTCTTTTGCACTCAGCAATTGGGTCCCATGCCTATGGTGACTTTGTCAGTCTCTTGTACCCAATAGGACTGCCCCTGGATCCCCTACAGGATCCAGCCCTTAATACAGTACATTTTTTAAAGCCATATTTATAAAGCTTGGTCTCAAAAGTTATACATTTTTCCCCTCATTCTTTCTTTATGTAGAAGAGCAGCCTTAATTGAGAGTTTTTGATAGAGTCTGGTCCATTCAACATACTTATTTTTATGTACATATTTTAAGAGATTATAATAAGTTTAGGCCTTAACACTTTTGTATTATATTCAGATTTCATTTTAAACAGGTTTATTTTTAAAAAGAAAAATTTATTACAATTTAAATAACACCACCAAAGAAAAAAATCTGATTTAAAAAAAATCTGATTTTTTTTTCAAAAAATCACTGATTTTTATTCGTCCACCTGATTGTATGTATGTTTTATGCTAGGACATTTCTGATGTAATGTGTCATTTTTGCCAATCTGTTTAATAAATATAATAATTTATATTGCATTATCAAGATGAAATGGGAATGTCAGCTTTAAGTAAAAGGACGTGAAAGTTTTATAATGCAAATTTTTAGCAGATGTTATGGTTTCATTTTTATTTACAAAGTTGAATTGACTAATCCCAAGAGCTGAAATATAATTTAGAATTCCATTTATTATTCTGCTGTCACATTGCCTGAGATGAGGAAACCCTTGCTTAATTACATGAAGTGCATGAATAGATGCTGTATGATTAAGACACACTTCTTAGTTATTTTTTCTCTCCAGAGATTGAAATTCAGCTGTCTTGTGATGGTTGCTGATGGTGAAGCCTAATATAAAATTATAAAAATTAGAGATGGAAAAGGCCATGAGCCACCCCACACCAGTGTATGATTATTTTATTACGTAATTATTTGCTATATTTTTTACTTTTCATCCAGTTGAGATTAAAATGTCCCAAGTGACTATTTCCCTTGGAAGACTACTTCAGACTAGTCAATTTCATAGGCACCTGAGCTCCATGTGTATTCAGGAATGGATCTACATGAAGGTCATTGCAAGACAAGGGTCATAGATGGAAAGTTTGTTCTGACAGTAGTCTTATTATTTTTGTCTTAATTTTTTCCTTAAATTTGAACCATTATCCCAGTGATGTCCCATTTATGCCATCCTAAAAAATTGTTCTCCATCTTTAATAACACCTCAAATACTGTTAGATGTTATCAGATATGCCCCTCCCCCTTTTTGTAGTTAAAAAAGAAACAAAATTTGGACTGCTCAAAGTTGATAGATCAGACATTTCAGCTGTTATAAAATACGTTTTTCTGTGATATTGAGAAATCATATGGAAAAACATCAACATCATGATAAAACTGGGATATCTTGTCAATTTGCCTAATTGTCTCTTTCAGCATTACTGCTTTCGAGATATCTTCCTCCCATTGAGTATGTGTTAACACAGAGTAAAATAGGCTGCAGTCTTTCCAAATAGAGCCCAATTTTATGTTCTGCCCTTAATTTTAACTTCTCTACAGGTCTTTCTTTTTAATCCTATGCAGTTCAGTACCAGTCCAAACCAATAACTAAAATATTAAAAGCCTAGCACCAATACAAAAGGTATCTCCCTTCAAAACTTTATTACATTGTCATTTGTTATTACTCTTTGTTTCCAGTCTATTGGGCAGATTGCAATTCATGTATGTGTATGCATCTCCAAAACAAATTAACTATTTCTTTAAGTTTTCCTGAATCAGTCTCAAAACAAAATGTATTTCATCTCTTGTATTCCCTTCATCTAATATTTTTGTAATTCTATCAAAAATCAAACAAACAAAAGAACAATAACAAAGCAATTGGGTTTATCTGGTATGATTTGTTCTTTTTGAATTCATGATGCTTTTTTCTCATACGTCTATTAAGCCCCAAGATCTTTATTTGTTCTTTTAATTTATTTTAATATTTATTCCAGCAATATAATTAGAGATTGATGTTAGATTTGTCAGAAAGTAATTGGCAGAATAATTGTTCTTTCCTTTTCTGGGAAATTGGAATACTATATTTACATTTTCTACTCCAGTTCTCCATAAATTTTCAAAAATTAGATGGTTAATTCCTTTAACATCCGTGGATGAATAACATCAGGACCCAGTGATTTTTTTATTTTTATGATTAAACTTCACTAAGGTTCCCTCCTGTTTCTTATTGGGAGCTGTTTTTACAAGGTCTCTATTACCTCCTGATTTTTCCAAACATCTTTTCTATACTATTCCTTTGAAAGGACAGGTCTAGAATAGAGGTTCTCTTCACAGTAGAAAGGTCACTGAGAAATGCCAGCTAATCCATTATAGATTTTCCAATACAAATCCTATCCAGCCGTCCCATCTTCCAAAATAAATAAATAAACAAATAAATAAGACTCCTGAGGTCTGAGTGCACATTGAAAAGTTTTACAAACAAAGACCGTATCTTGCTCATGTCTGACAGAAAAATAGTGTGTTGACTGTGAAGAATGTGCTAGTTAAACAAACAAACTAAAGTAATTCAGGCATGTGATACATCAATCTACTGCCATCCACTGATTTAACAAACAGGAAACTTTATTAGATTTGCAAGCTGTGAGACAGCTTTAGGATAAAGTGGAGTGTATATAGGGATAGATCCCTCCTCCCTCTGAGTACCTCATTACCATTGGCCAGGCAGAGAGATGCAATCCGACTGGCTCTCTTCCCACAACCATTCAACCACCTAATGCCTTGGTGAGAATAATGTTGGAACATGCTTGGGACTCAGTTTAAGCATTAGGATTCATAGAGATGTGGAATTGTTTATGCAATCATAGCCAAATAGAAGACTGATTTGATTGGAGATGCTTGCAAGGTGAATTTGGCAGGCAGCTGTCAACCAAGCCTGCATGGATAGAGCATACAAGAATGTGATCCATAAGGTTACCAGAGTTTTTATGAAAGCCAGTGGTTCGGTGATGAAGAACAGGGACATATGGTACAATAGGCCTGAGTTTTTCCGGGACGATGGAGAGCACTTGTCAGGTGCTGGGGCAGACTTTGGCTTCAGAACGTAAAGCATTGGATTAGGTAGGGTTTAGATTAAGTAAGCATGAGATACAAGGTCATGTGGGTGGGGGATGCAAGCAAGCTATTCACTGGCACCTCCAGTGTCCAGTGTGGATAAAAGTCTGAAGGGCCAGCAACCAGAAAATACAAGACATGGGATTTTGCTGGTGGATCTCAGGTCTCGGGCAAAAAAGGAGATGTGTAGATCTGGCAGACCAGAGTCTTCGATAACTTCTGTCCCTTTCGGGAGGGAGGAAGGGGGAAGGTGAGAGGATTCAGCAGAGCAAGCTGAATCCTTAGGGTAGGCAATGGGGAGTCTACCCTCAGTTATGGGATATATGATTGCCTTGTAAATCCCACACTGGACCCATCTAAATGTCTGGTGTGGGGAGACAGGGCAGATAGTGCCAATATTAAATTTTACTAAGATTGCAGTCTGGTGCTTAAAATTCATCCCTGCATCTGTCCTCAGTCACTTGGGTGTCCAGATCAATACTAGCTGTGGGAGAAAGAGTGTGCCCTGGGACGGGATCACTGGAATTCAGCAATGCAGCACTACCTGCTTTTCTTGTTTTGTAATGGTAATTCATTCTTTTAAAATGCAATTAAATGTAAACATGGGGAACAAATTCATTTTGATTGTTTTTCTGCAATGATTTATCTTTTGAATAGAAACGTTAGAACAATGCCATGTTAAATTGGCAAACAGAATATATTAAACCAAAAAAGAAGAGAGAATGAAATGGCAGCTTGAAGAACTGGAGTGGCAGCTTTGCCTCTCCCCCCCCCGCCCAACTGTATTTAAAAAGACATCACTTAACTTAGCTACCAGGTAGCAACTGCATGCCATGCTGGAGTTTCCTTATTTAAATCACAAGAAGGAAATAATCTAGAGAGTTGCTTTGAAGCAACTTTTTTATAATTGAAACCTTTGGATTGTATTAATATGTGTAGCTATAACAGAGAAAACTGACAACTTCATCACTTCAGTTCCACTTTTCTTAGCTATAAAAGAGAAGGAAGGGGGGGAAGTGGCACAAAGAATTGTCCTTTTGTAAGTGAATTCTTACTACATATCCATCTTTTAATATGAGATTTGCTGGAATAATATTTTCCCCTCCCAGGGACCTGATCCAAAGCACACTGAAGTTAATCAGAGTTTTTCCACTACAGTAAGTTTTAGATGAAACTCCAAGAGAACATGCAAGAAGTAAATGCTACTTTTAATGTCACCTGATACACATCATTATTGGGAGTTGATAAGGGGATGCATCTAGCAATTTAAAACTTGTGTACATAGACATTTCTGCAGATCTAGTAAATGGATTTACAAAGGCTGTAGAGACATTTTCTATTCTAGCATTTGAACTCAGGAATACTGGCTGCAATTTCAGTGCTTAGAATATTAAACTATGTGGAAACTGATATAGCAACTGACAATTGCAATAGACAACATTTACAATTCTCTGTAACTTTAGGATACACCTGTGAACTACCTGCTTGTGCAACTATCCCTTTGCTGATTTTTGCAGGTATAAGAACTTGTCTGATACAGCACTGGGAGAGAAAAAGAAGTTATCTGCCAAGGAGAAATGTCGTCTTGTTCTTCAGCAGTGTAAATTACAAGGGTGGCAGGTTTGTGACTTATAAAATAACTAAAATATCAGTTTAGGTCTTTAAACAACCAAGAGGAGTAATTTCCATTGTGGGAGTCACCAGATTCTTTGCAAAAATATATCCTTTTGATGTTTTGCTGTGGGTAAGACATTACATGTATTCTTTGGAATGAAATAATCTGATTTACTGAGTTTAGTGGAACATCATTAGTTGTGATCACTGATATGTGTAGAAAAATCAGTAAGCACTCTTGTTGGGAGTGAGGGTACTCAATTAAGTGCATATACTTTGTAAATTAGTCTTTATTGCTTAAAGCTTTTCCAATTACTTAAAAATGTCCATATTCTCCCATCCAATGTCTGTGCATGGCTGCCACCAGAGCACAGTATCTGGGCTAGATTCACAGGTTATAAGGCAAGAAGGTTATATGATCTGATCTCCTATATAAGAAAGACAAAAAGGTAGAAACATGACAATAGACAAAGACATTTCAATAGTTTCACTTTCCCCAGACAGAAAAGGAGTACTTGTGACACCTTAGAGACTAACAAATTTATTAGAGCATAAGCTTTCATGAGCTACAGCTCACTTCATCGGATGCATTTGAGCTGTATCTCATGAAAGCTTATGCTCTAATAAATTTGTTAGTCTCTAAGGTGCCACAAGTACTCCTTTTCTTTTTGCGAATACAGACTAACACGGCTGCTACTCTGAAACCTTTCCCCAGACAGATTTCTTAGCTTCAGCCTGAATGTCGTAAGTGCCTTTCTGGGTTATGCCCAGCACCCTTACGATAGGGATCTCTATTAAAGCACCCTCTAATGTGTATGTTAGCTGAGTGTGCCACTAACCTTCACAACTTCATTTGGAGCTTCAAGTGTCAAGGTGGGAAAATGCTGAGGAATTGTAATTATATATTGTAGTCCAGTCACAAAGTGCACTGCATGGTGCCTGTGGAGTTGAACTCCACGGGAGTCAGAAATAGTGCTAAAACAAGAGAATTTAAAAAGCAGTTGGCCAGCAGTAAATGCCTGCAATTCAAGAACAATGATCTTGGCATTTGAAAGCAAACCTGAAAGATAGGAATGCAAAAAGGGAATAAAACAGGATCTCTGCTGTAAAAGGGATGGAAACATGTGATCTCTAAAACATTGTTGATGTTCCAGCTATAAGGTAATGTAACATGCTGAAAAGTGAATTGTGCAAAAATACAACAGTATACAATGCAATGTCCTCCAAACCAGAAAATCACAAAACACTTGAGAGATGCAGACAATAAGATCCAGGGATAAGAAGATTTTTAAGGTGAATTTAAAGAGAAGTAATGACTCAGTGGCTTAGAAGCACTGGGAAGGAAGATGCGCCGAGTCAAATAAATGACCTTCCCTCCATGCACATATCCCAAACAATGGTGAGCTATGGGGAGTAGACAGAGAGGTGTCCATGACTGAAGGGGAGAAATAACCAGAGTATAAGGTTAAAATGTGAATTTGCTGTAGGTGAAGGCCCAGTAAGTACAAGAGTTAACCAGCACAGTAGGTGACATAAAAGCAAGAATCCACATCTCCAGCATCAGTGAGTAATGTGTGCCACATAATCCCTCTTTTTATTTTTTGACTTGTTTGACTAATCATGAAAGTTGAACTTTAAATAGCAGTCTAAAAGAGGAAGCTTATACAATCAGCAGTTGTCATGGATGTCCTCCTCTGTGCTACAACAGTAGAGGAATCTTTAAAAGGCAAGGGGGGGAAGCAGAAAGAAAAGAAAATGAAGTATTAATAATACAGAATGATGCCAGTGAACAAAGCCTTGAGAAAAGGAGTCATCTTGTACTGCATCACTAAAAAAATCACACCAGAGGTAGGGGGTGCATGTATAACCAATTTAGTCTGTCCTATTGTCAGCAGTGATTACTTCAAATGAATCAGTGTTGGAATAAAAAATTTATTTGATGTAGGAGTTCATGAATAAGTCAAAGCAAGTCCGGCATTCTTGCCTGTTATTCCCTGAAGAGCACTAGCAGATTGATTGATAAATGTATAATCCAAATGAACTATGAAAAAGTAGAAGAAAGTGATGGAAATCTGAAATAACCCCCACTTTATATGGGGGTTTATATACACCACAAGAAAAAGGGTTGCCTATAAATTCAGTGGTGGAGGAAGAATAAGCATACTCTGGACTACTTTTTTCAGAGCAGAAGGGTGAAAAATTGTTTAACCTTATTGCTATAATGCACCATGCCACCCAATTTGAGTATGCTTGATTCAGCATGTTGAAAGGAAAGTATTTGTTAGAAAAGTGTTGATAGTTTTATGAAAGGTTGCTTGTTATTTGGGTAAGTTGAGCTGGAGATGATTATAATAGGGCAAAAAGGAGCTGATTTATTAAAGCTGGCATACAATACAAAGCACTTCTACTGCTGCACTTAGCTTAACTGCTGAAATGTGAGTTGTAAAAGTGCAGTCTTATTAACAAAAGACATTTTCACATCATTTTTCTTGCCTTGATAGGGCTTTCTTTTCAATTTAAATGCATACTTGAGCAGTATGCAGCCATACAACAAGCTGTAGCTGCCTACTGCAAAGGAAACATTGTTAGCACACTGATGTATCAAGTAAAAAGAATTAGAGCTGTCAAGCGATTAAAAAATTAGTCGCGATTAATCACACTGTTAAACAATAATAGAATATCATTTATTTAAATATTTTTGGATGTTTTATACATTTTCAAATATGTTGATTTCAATTACAACACAGGATACAAAGTATACAGTGCTCACTTTATATTTATTTTGATTACAAGTATTTGCACTGTAAAAAAACAAAAGAAATAGTATTTTTCAGTTCACTTAATACAAGTACTATAGTGCAATCTCTTTATTGTGAAAGTTGAACTTACAAATGTAGAATTATGTACAAAAAAACTGCATTCAAAAATAAAACAATGTAAAATATTAGCGCCTGCAAGTCCACTCAGTACTACATTTTGTTCAGCCAATCACTCAAACATTTGCAGGACATAATGTTGCCTGCATCTTGTTTACAATGTCTCCTGAAAGTGAGAACAGGCATTTGCATGGCACTGTTGTAGCCAGCGTTGCAAGATATTTACATGCCAGATGCGCTAAAGATTCATATGTCCCTTCATTCTTCAACCACCATTCCAGGGGACATGCATTCATGCTGATGACGGGTTCTGCTCGATAACAATCGAAAGCAGTGCGGACCAACACATGTTCATTTTCATTATCTGAGTCAGATGCCACCAGCAGAAGGTTGATTTTCTTTAATGGTAGTTTGGGTTCTGTAGTTTCTGCATCGGAGTGTTGCTCTTTTAAGACTTCTGAAAGCATGCTCCACACCTCATCCCTCTCAGATTTTGGAAGGCACTTCATATTCTTAAACCTTGGGTCGAGAGCTGTAGCTATGTTTAGAAATCTCACATTGGTACCTTCTTTGTGTTTTGTCAAATCTGCAGTGAAAGTGTTCTTAAAATGAACATGTGCTAGGTCATCATCTGAGACTTCTATAACATGAAATATTTGGCAGAATGCAGGTAAAACAGAGCAGGGGACATACAATTCTCCTACAAAGAGTTCAGTCACAAATGTAATTAACGTGTTATTTTTTAATGAGAGTCATCAGTATGGAAGTGTGTCCTGTGGAATGGTGGCCAAAGCATGAAGAGGCATACGAATGTTTAGCATATCTGGCACTAAATACCTTGCAATGCTGGCTACAAAAGTGCCATGAAAAGCCTGTTCTCACTTTCTGGTGACATTTTAAATAAGAGGACAGCATTATCTCCTGCAAATGTAAACAATCTTGTTTGTCATAGGGATTGGCTGAACAAGAAGTAGGACTGAATGGATTTGTAGGCTCTGAAGTTTTACATTGTTTTGTTTTTTAGCACAGTTATGTAATAAAAAAATCTACATTTATAAGTTGCTCTTTCATGATAAAGCGATGGCACTACAGTGTTTGTATGAGGCGAATTGAAAAATACTGTTCGTTTTGTTTATCATTTTTACAGTGCAAACATTTTTAATAAAAAATATACACTTTTCAATTACAACACAGAATACAATATATATGAAAATGTAGAAAAACATCCAAAATATTTAATAAATTTCAATTGGTATTCCATTGTTTAACAGTGTGATTAAAACTGCAATTAATTGCGATTAATTTTTTTAATCGTGATTTTTTTGAGTTAATCGTGTGAGTTAACTGCAATTAATTGACAACCCTAAAAAAATCTCTAAACCAATATACACTATTTCTACTTCTTTGAGATTTCAAATGATGGGCCCAGTCCAACTCCCAGTGAAGTCCAATGAAGATTATGTAATCCCCATCACTTGAGGTTTTTAAGAACATGTTGGACAAACAGCCTGTCAGGGATGGTCTAAGTTCACTCTGTCTTGCCTCAGATCAGGGGGTTAAACTAAATGACCTCACAAGCTCCCTTAAGCCCTACATTTCTATGATTCTATGGAAGTTTTGCCGTTGACTTTAGTGGGAGCAGAATCAGACCCAGTAAATTCAGGGACAAATTCAATAAAAGTACCCCGGGGCCATTGAACTATCCACTTTAGTGGAGCACAACCAACTGGTCTTCAGCCCTTAGTCACATTCCACTAGTAAGATTTCTAACCCTCACATTCTCTTATCATTTTCATTTTTTTTAAAAAAATCAGTTTTTAAAAAATATTTCACAATATTTACTAAGCAAAACACACTACTCCCACAATACACAGTTTGAGATTGTTAGCAATATTTGGGACAAATATATGGCATAAATAATCTTTTACTTCATAATGACAGAAGGAAACTTTCATTTATTTGGATTATCATTCCCCACACAATTGAACTTGCAAATATAAATTTAATTAAGGTGGAGTCAACCTAATAACTTATTGAGTTTTCTAATCAAAACTCTCAACTTTGAATTTTGATTGGCCGACATCAGTAGCCTGCAGTTAATCCTTTTTCTGTCATTTTATACAGACCTTGTTTGCATCTTTGCAAACTCCATCCTAACTTTTCATTTTTATTCCCAAAAAAGTATTTTATGATTTAAAACTGCATGGTGTAGTTATCAAAGGTTAGTCCAGCAGGGTAAGATGAACTTTCTACCTTTGAATATTAGAAATACTATTTTGGGTAAGAAACAGAAATCATAATTTTTTTGCTTTTTGGGAGCATTGTTTTAGCTTAATACTTTAACCCTTGGTGTAACTTCTAGCTTACCTTCTCCAGAGCCCTCAGCGATTCTTTCTTTCCAACGGCCTTAAACACTTATACCATTTAGATCTCATAAACTGAGGAGAATTGAACAGGATTGGTACTTGGGTGGGTGAACTCAGAGGAATGTTAGGTCGTGCAGGAAATGGTACTGGTAGTTCAGTATGGTTGATTCTCTTCCTTCAGAGTCAGGTACTGAACAATTGCCTAAGCATGTTGCCTGAAGTTCAGTGCTGCTGGAGGTTTACTCATAGAAATTATTGGGGGTATAACAGAAACCCACAGTGTTCCTGAACATACCACCCTCTCCAGTTTGGAAGACCTATAAATGTTATGGTTCTCAGCCTTTTTTAAAAAATTAAATCCTTATGCAAGTGGAATCCCCCAGTGCCTGTTTAGGATTGCTTTAAGTCCACTTTGCACCAGCAGAGTGGCAAAAGAGGAATTTAAAATAATGCAGGATTTGGTCCATGACTCTTATCAGGTACAAAGAAATGCATCTTTCATCACAACAACCTTAACACCACCTGGTCTTGGTGACTTATTACTATTTAATTTATCAATTTGTTCCAAAACCTCTGCTATTGACCTCAGTCTGGGACATTTCCTCAGATTTGTGACCTAAAAAGAATGGTTGAGGTATGGGAGTCTCCCTCACTGCCTGTGCAGCAAAGGCTGATGCAAAGAATTCATTTAGCTTCTCTACAATGCTCTTGTCTTCCTTAAGTGCTCCTTTAGGGCTCAGACATCCAGTGGCTCCACTGATGGTTTGGCAGGCTTCCTGCTTCTGATGTACTTTAAAAATTGTTGCTTAGTTTTTGTGTCTTTAGCTGATTGTTTTTCAAAGTCTTTCTTGGACTGCCTTATACCTTTACACTTGACTTGCTGAGTGTATGTTCCTTTCTATTTTCCTCAGTTGGATTTTCCTCCAATTTTTAAAGGATTTTTTTTGCTGCTACCTACCTCCTTTACTCTGCTGTTTAGCCACAGTGGCCTTTAAAAAAAATTGGGGTATACATTTAGTTTGAGTCTCTATTGTGGTGTTTTTAAATAATTTCAATGCAGTTTGCAGGCATTTTATTCTTGTGACTTTTCCTTTTAATTACCCTTTTTTCCATTTATTTACGCCTGGCCAGCCCTATTGACTGCCTGGCCTGAGCCAACCTGCTCCAGGAATCCTGGAAGAGCAAGCATGGCAAGCATTACTGCATCCCACCCTCCAGATGGACTTCTCACAGCAAGATTCTGCTGGAGGAACCCAAGGAGTAAATTGGACCCTTATTTTGCCAACTAAAAAAGTATTTGCATTGTGTGACATAAATGGACACAAACAAAAATGTTAGTCACAGCCTCTTTGGACTGAGAGATCTTTAAGGGATGGGTCTTTCATTTTAACCTAGGTGTGCACATGTGCTCTTATGCTCTATCTACTGAGGTTCCTATTTTTAACTTTTTGCTTCTTGAACATGTTTCTGTTCTGTTCCTTTCTTCTTTTTTCCTCTCTTCCTTATATATCTGGTTAAGACCTAAAGACTTGAAAGTTCTTTATTTGTTTTATATTACACTTGTGTCTAAATCTCAGCCCATATCTTTGTCCAGGCCTAACTCTTTGCTCCAGAAGTTGTTTTCTCTGATTACATGTCCCATGACCCTTTCCTCCACAGCCAGACTTTTGCAATCCTCCTCTTTTAGCCTCCTTTCTCCTCTGCGTACTTCTCATTCCCTCTTTATCTCTTTCCTCCCATGCAGCACATACCTCTGTAGTTGCTATTTTATTTATCTGGCTTTGTCTTCCAGGCTTTCAGCTCCCAACTGTTGCTGTCTCTCATTGTCTGTATGTCTGTCTCAACACACATACATATTTTTTCTTTTTGGTTCCTCTGCATATTTCTAGCATTTTCAAGTAACAGAGCTGTCGGTCTGTTTTGTAGCACTTGTAATTATTGGGGCTACTCAGTCCTGAAGTAAACCAAACCCTCAAGGTGTCAGTAGCACACCTGGTTCAGAGGTAAACACAGTAGGTGCTTCAGCAGCTAAGCCTTTTAGGGACTAGCCCTGGTGTGTCCCAATAACCCCTCAGACACAAGGCTAAGTGAAAGGGTATTTTACTAAGGCTGGCAGGAAATGGAAAGGTTGCAAATACCCTTAGTACAGTGGCTTAAACTGTTAGAATTTAAAGTAAGCAACAGTGGTTCTTGTTTAGGTCCATGGGCAGTCCAATCAAGAGTCAGGACTCTTCAGGCCTGATGCCTGGAGTGCCCTCTCTAGTTCAGTCTCTATTCTAGCAAATAGGATCTTGCAGTTTTCCAGGCCAAGCTCAGTTAGCTCCCCACAAGTCCCATAGAGACCTGCGCCCAGATGTAATATCTGGTAGTGAAAACCTGTTCGGCATTCAGTTCCTAAGGGTCCCTCTCTGCCTCCAGCTTCTGTGTATCTTCTGGCACACCATGCAGCTGCTGCTTCCCAACAAACCCCAGCCATTTCCTGGTTCAGGACCTTTCCTCTTACATGGCCAGAGGAAACAGAAATGCAGCAAGGAGAGGACACTCTAAAGCCCCAATTCTTGAGACACTTACACATGCTTATTGTTATTCATGTGAATATGGGCCTATTCGTGTGCTAAGTGCATACATAAGCATTTGCAGAACTGACATCTTATTTGGTTCATGCCAGAATCAGAGGTCATTAGTATGCCAGACTCAATGGAACAAGGCCTTAAAAATGTGGAAGAAAAAGCTCATAAATAAAGCAGAAGTTAGTGCTTTTACAAATAATGGTTCAGTTCTTATATCTGTGCCCTGTAACTGTGTATGTCATTATAATGGTTTTACAGACATTAATACCACAAAAAGACAAATTTTACAATAGCTTTAGGGTTTTTTTCACATTTCATTAATGTACTGCGAAAATGCATGTTGTGTAAAATATCTTTATATTATAACTGTCTGTCTTTTCTGGGTAGCTATTTTGAAAGTACTGCCAGAAACACATAGCACTCCCACAAATTGCCTTTTTTAAACTAAAGAACAGCTTCACAGGTTCCCTTGACACCTATTAAGTATGAACTAATACTGCCTTTATACCACCTACACTCCATCTCAGCGACCATGCCGTAATTTTGAATGTCTGTACTTCTGCAGCCTGCACCTTTTCTTTAAAAAAAATAGTAATTGAAGATTTGGTAGTCATCAATGACAATTTTACTTAATCTTTAAAAATGTATCATTTTGAAAAATAACATTAAAACCCTAATGATTTTTTAATTAAAATAACTATGACTATAATTCACTGATGATTTTCTTTTACAAGAGTCTGAATATCATTAAAATTTCAGTCTCAGATGAGAGCACTTTGTAGTCCCTAAAGTATTGAGAAGTGAGTGTCTTGAAGAACATTTTAACCTTTTTCTCCCCCTTGACAAGCAAGAAACTTTATGTGATTAGAGAGCAGACCAAAATGAAGACAGGCTGTAGTTTCAAAACTGGTTTTATATGAGACACATAACTGATGTATGAAATCCAAACATTTTCATTATTCTTCCTCTCACGGAGCATCAACATTGTACATTGTGGAGTGAGTATAGATGTTCTAGATTAACTTCAGAAGATTCATTTCAAAGGTAGATCTATACAAAGCTCAATTAAAACTAAAGTAATCTCATGTTTCATGCCAACAATAGATGTTGTTTAAAGGTGTACTGTCAGTAGAGCTGTCACATGTTGCAAAATATTGTAAATTGTGTTTACGCAAATTTAAAAATTAATTTGCTTCAGTCATGATTGTGTCCCTTTTGGGTTCACTTATAAAGCTCCATAAACTTCTTTGAGCGTCCCATATAAACTCATCCAGTCAGGGAATATCATCGAATCATAGAATATCATGGTTGGAAGGGACCTCAGAAGATCATCTAATCCAACCCTCTGCTCAAAGCAGGACCAATCCCCAACTAAATCATCCCAGCCAAGGCTTTGTCAAGCCTGACCTCCCTAGGTAACCCATTCCAGAGCTTCATCACCCTCCTAGTGAAAAAGTTTTTCCTAATATCCAACCTAAACCTCTCCATTGCAACTTGAGACTATTACTCCTTGTTCCATCATCTGGTACCACTGAGAACAGTCTAGATTCTTCCTCTTTGGAACCCCCTTTCAGGTAGTTGAAAGCAGCTATCGAATCTCCCCTCATTCTTCTCTTCTGCAGACTAAATAATCCCAGTCCCTTCAGCCTCTCCTCATAAGTCATGTCCTCCAGCGCCCTAGTCATTTTTGTTGCCCTCCGCTGGACTCTTTTCAATTTTCCACATTCTTCTTGTAGTGTGGGGCCCAAAACTGGACACAGTACTCCAGATGAGGCCTCACCAATGCCGAATAGAGGGGAATGATCACGTCCCTTGATCTGCTGGCAATGCTGTGTTATACTGTGTTTCTTATGAGACTAAGTGCAACTAACCAACAAATTTGATGTATAAAGAGTTTTAAATTCTCAAAGTGAATTTTTCATGTTCAATCCAAAGGCTAAAAGAAAAATTGCAAAAACAAAAATGTGTTGAATAAATACAAGTGATGTACAAATTTGAGGAAGCTTTAGTCCGCTCATTCAGTCAGACATTTGCATGAAAAAAGAGAAAAAGAGAGTAAATCATTTAGCATCAGCTGTTGGTAATACTCGTCTTTTCAACAAAAATATATCCGCTAAAGTGAAAATGATAAACACAGGAAAGGGTCTATATTTTTGCATTATTATTTTAAATATTTTGGTATTTAGGATCCTGTACATGTCATGGTATTTTAAAATATATCATCTCTGCCCAGAGGACTTTATAGCAGCATGGAAACAGGAATGAAAAGAGTGAAAGAAAGATGCTTAGAGGGTGGTTAGGAAGAAGAGTTGTGTGGAGCTATGGGGGTAATATGCAGAAATCAGAGCAGACACAACTCTGCAGAGCCTTGAAACTGAGAATGAAAAGCTTCAATTTGATACAGAAGGCTAGTGGAAACCTTAGAAAGAAGGTAAAAAGAGGAAGTAACATAATCAGTAAGTTCAAATTCTACTTTCTAAGAGTAGAAGGAAAAGATGATTTTAAGAGATGTCATCATGCCCAACACTGGGGCCTCTGAGAAACACTCTAATACAAATAATAAATAATTATAATAATACTAACAGAAGGATTTTGAATGAGTGGAGTCAAGTAGTGAGAAGCAGGGAGACCAGAGAGAAGGAGGTTGCAGTAGTCAAGGGAAGAAATGAGAACAGCATGGTAAATGTGTTGCCCGTAGGGACAGAGAAGAAAAGAACAGGGGTTTGGGGCGGTGGGACTTGGTGGGGTGGAGTTTGAGAAGCTGATGATGAAGAACTTAGTGACAACCCATAGAACTTAGTGACAAACTTGATGTGGTGGGAGAAGAGAGATGGAGAGAGATATGTGGGAATCAGTGTCATAGAGATGATAGTTGAAGCCATGATAACATTTGAGGTTATCCAGCAAATAGTAGAGAAAAAAGAAGAGGGTACCTGAGGACAAAGCCCTAAGGAAAGGCAGTAGAGATGGGCCAAGGAGTGATGAAGAAACCAAAAGAGACATGAAAGGTGCAAGTCAGAGAATTAAGAGAACTAGGCAGGTATAGAATGATGAAAGTTTGAGGAGGAGGGAGAGACCAACTGTGTGAAGTCAGCTGATAAATCAAGAAGGATAGCCTCATAGAGGAATGGCCCCATAGACTGCAGTATAAAGAGGTCACTAGAGACCATGGTAAGATCATTTTGGCTGAGTAAGGAAGTGGTGGTTGGATTTCTGTGGCTCAAGGAAATGGCAGTCTTGCTTGTATAATCAAGTATACTTGTATAGTAAAAGGCAGGGAGAAATGAGTCTGCAAATTCTATTGCAAATGAAAAGTAATTTTATTCCGCTTTGTGAAAGGAGTAACTATTCCAGAATAAAATCACTTGTATTCTGCAGTAGAGTGTCCATATGGGAAAATTATTCCAAAATAGCTATAGTGGAATAATTATTCCAGAATAGCTATGCTGAAGAATTTTCCCATGTAGACAAGGCCTAAGATTCTCTGTAGGTTTCTACTAAAGCAGGTTTAGTGAAATGTAGTTCCCATCTCCCTCAAAAGGCTTAATTTACTATGATGATTGTGCATGAGAATGAAACAGATAGAAATTTTAGAAAATAGTCTTTGCTTTTACAATGTCTATCCATCGCTGGTAAAATTAGATGGAAGACTAACATTTATATGCTCAAATCATAATTTAGATAACTCACCTATCATTTTCATCTGCAAAATTAGGGAGCTAAATTACTGAAGGCCACTTTGAACATTTGGTCCGAAACACCAATCTCCATGAAGTCACAGGAATGGAAGAATGCCCTAAACCATTTCTGAATTCGGTTTTAAGTTTCTAGACTTGATTTATATTTAATAGTATAGCACAGTTCATTATTATCAGTGACATATATCTGTGAGTAGTGGTCAGATAGATAACAGTTAGTTGAAGAAAGTGTGCACATTTCCTTGCTAATACCTGTGTCTCAGGTTTATACTACAATGAGTAGCTATTGTATAAAGTGTCACACAAGTTTCCTGCCAAAAATTGTGAGCAATTTCAAAAATGAAAGACATCACACTGTGCAGTAATAAACATTGAGCAACCATCCTCTGAAACTTTCTGGGAATGCAACAAACATAATGAAACAAAACAAATGAATAGAGAGACGGTATCTACAGCATGAACAGTGAATCTTGACAATTTTGGACCTCCCTTTCCCACAACACAAACATAAACCAAAGCAAGCAACATAGTATAAGTTAATGAAGCCAGCACAACTGTAAATTTGATTTTGTGAATGTCATATTCTTCCAGATATTTAGGAATTTTTACAGGAAATATCATACTGGATTACATGGGAGATTTGAAACTGTAGGTTTGTTTCATCATTGCATACTGACATTTCTTTACTCTGGTTTTAGGCATGTCCAGCACTGAATCATTGATTAAATTATTTAATCAGAGTTTTGCACATGCTTTTATTAACTGACTGTAGACTTTGTTGACATCAAACAGCAGTATAGTAATATGTTAATTCTGTAACCATGGCTGCGTATATGGGGTATTCTGAAGAAAGCAAAACATAAGTTGCAATATCTTCTGTGTTTTATCAGCTTATCATGATTTGAGCTTTTTTGTCCATCTGTACAGAGGTTCTTTTTTCAAATTCTGCTGTCAGTCACACAAAGGCATCCCACAGAAAATATTTTCAGTGGGGCTGCACTGGTGTAACAGAGCAGAATCAGGCCTTTAGGCTTCAAGCAAGTAAAATTTGGAATAATTTGTGCAATTATTGCCAGACTTGTACAAATTAGTCAATACACCTATTAACCATACAGATTGAATAGGAATCCCAGCAGCAAAAGGAGTTATGTTCTTCATCGTTAAGCATAGCTCACTGAGTGTTTGTGTCTTCTTTAAAATTCTAAGTAGCAAAGAAATGCTTCTTCCACAAAAATCCTGAGAAGAAAATAGCATATGAGGCAACTCTTACTTAATCATTACTCCCGTTTTCTCAGTAATCACTGTTTGTAAAGATGCAGGTTTTTTAAGGCTGCTAGAAAGAAATGTCTTTGAAAGATGTACATAAAAAGAACTCCTAAGGATTTTTGTATTGTCTGTGCATGTTCACAAAGTTTCAAAAGCAAGGTGTTTCCTTGTGATCTTATAAATGGAAGGGAAAAGCACCAGATACAGGTATTGTGACGTATTTTACGTTTCTGATCTCGTCTCAACCATTTGCTACATGCTTTATGTATGATCATTATTTATCTATTATCATCTTGCCTTTTTCTCTTGATGGTAAAGGTTTCTCTGCTGTTTGTATTTTAGATAGGAGTCCAAAAAGTATTTCTAAAGTACTGGCAAGCTGACCATCTCAATGATTTGTGCCTTCAGCTGCAGAGGAAAATTATAACTTGTCAAAAAGGTAACAATTACAGAACAAATATTTCTGAACTATAATTTTTGTACATTGAGTGCAAGAACATTTTGTGATATGGGAGTTTTCTCTTCCCTGATTAGTTATTGCATTTGATACATTTCCAAACAATTCCACCTCCAACTAACCAACTACAGATTTTTTAGAAGTCCAGACTAACATTGTTAACAAGTACACTTTTTGTCTGACAAACCCAGTTTGAGTTCTGGTTGTTGGCTGCAATTAAAACTAAATGCTCCTTTATCGGTTCTTTTTTACCAATGCTTCTTGTTTTTTAAAGAACAGACAATATTTCTAGGATTTGAGAGTTTTTAATAGCACTCTTAATTCCCCCCTATAACAAATAGAAGATGCAAACTTTTTAAATATTTACGTATATCTTTCATCCATAAAACAGCTACTTTTAATGCTACTAATTTAGGGTGTTGGTTGTCTCTATTTTGTTCTCATTTGCTGTATCTTGCATATTTTCTTTTGGCTTGTTTTTTTTTTCTCTTTGACTTTTATGTTGGTGTCTTTACTAAGGTCATTTTGACATTTTTGGCACACTTTTTGAAGGAGATACTATCCACTGTCTCCTGATTTCCTGTAGTTTCTGTTCTATTTCCCATCAGAATCTCAAATAACTATTTCAAATGTGAATATTGCTTTGTATAAAGCAGCTCCCTTCACACTATACATTATGTATTTAGTTGGCTTGTAGCATCAACAATTCACATTAACACTTTTTTTAAAAAAAAGCTGACTCAATAGACAGAAGTATGTCTTGATTTTACAGTTGTCACGTAGTTGGCTAAAAAATGCCCTGTATATTTATTTATTTTTTAAAAAACCTGTCACTTTAACGATTTGTTCTTCACTAAATGCGGGTTGTAGAGAGAAAGCAGGGGAAAGAGAAAGCACACTTGAAGCAAGGGGAACAAAGTCATCTGTGTGGAAATAATAATAGGAATTAATAACATTTCAGGTTTTGGAGGATGTTAGTTTACACAGGTCCCCACTCAACAAGGTATGGAAGCACATGTCTAACTTTAAATGCAATTAGCCCGATTGCCTCCACACATTTATCTGCATTAGAAAAGCAAAACTGGTTCATTCAGCTTTCTCTCTCATGCTGACTACCAAGAAAAGTTGAAAATCTTCACCTTCTTGCATCTAGTTTAAACTTAATGACCATTAATATTCCACTTCACCACAAACTAGGCCTTCCTCAGCTGCCATAATACTGAGGTTTACAAGACATCTGCAAAGTTTAATCCTAAATAAGGAGGATGAATGCTTCCTTAGCTCCCCACAAAATTCAGTTTCTTGGCTTCTTGTTTCCAGCCTCCAGATTTGACTTCCATTTTAAAATTCATTTTCTCAGGAACAGTATTTAGAAAGCTCTCACCTATTACGAGGCAGATTTTGCCTGTCTTTACATAGGTGTGGAGAAGTCTGAGGAAGCTGATGGAATAAGGAACATTCCTGTCCCACACATGGCTTGAGTAAGGCCCAGGCAGACTTCCCCCATCCATGCATCGGTCTGCAAAGTAAGCTGTACTCCACAAATAGGTGTAGTTGCAAGTATGTAACAACTGCAAGCCCTGAGCTTTGAGAGGTTTGGAATGCCTTCTGCTCCTCCCCAAGAGGCAGTATGACTCAACATGACCTTACATAGGCCATTCTACCCCTAGAATAAATGCATCCCACCAAGTATACTGACAGCAATGCAAGGGGTAGGGTAATCTTAGGCTGATGGACATCAGTCTTGTTGTACTTCAAGCCAGAGATCTTTTGAAGCTAAAGACATGTCTTTTTCTTTATGACGTGTTGATTAAGGGCATAATGCAGTGGCATCAAATACCAGTCATGATATCAGATTGTCCAGAATAGACTCAAATCTGTAGATCTGGACAATCTCTAATAGGTAATCTAGTCTTGAAATGGGTAAAATGAAGTTTTACATTTATTTATTCAAATGTAGTCATTGTGCCTATCTCAAATTCAAAGCACAGTATCAAATGTATATCATTTTCATAAAATATTATAACAGAGCACCTCAAAGTTCTCCAAAAGAAAAACAGCCCTTATACAAAAATCTTATCAACCCTATACATCATC
Organism: Dermochelys coriacea; assembly: GCF_009764565.3. Classification (NCBI taxonomy): domain Eukaryota; kingdom Metazoa; phylum Chordata; order Testudines; family Dermochelyidae; genus Dermochelys; species Dermochelys coriacea. The sequence goes on from NC_050068.2 coordinate 107,372,039, forward strand.
CACCCAAACCTTTCCAGTCATCCCCTCAGTAATTTTCCACCCTGCCTTCAACAAAGGCCTGAGAAAACAGGTAAGTCTTTCATTATGTGTTGATAGGTCATCAAGCCCTGACAGTAGTGGAGAAAGGAGGTAGACAACTTAAAGAGCCAAGTATCCCTCCCTGAAAATTGCCCACCATACCCATCCCACATAAACCAGAAGCTGTGAGCTCAAGTACTTCAGATTATGACAGTATGCTTGTACTTCAGTGTCCAAGTATGGCAGCTACCCAGGAGCAGTACTGATCATTCTGAATCAACTACAGAACTGATTGGGGGACTGAGCTAATTATCCTTTAGTTATTCCATCATGTTCCAGTCAAAATATGAATTAATGTATCTGTGTATGGAAGCCAAATCCACAACCTCCCACAATTTCCACAACACCAATCTTTGTACCAAAGGGAACCCTCAAGAATCAGGTACACCTCTGGCCTTGGGGATTCAGGATCTCAAATATTTTAGGTGGCCAACATAAATGAGGAAGGCAATGCAGTAAGGACTACATTATGAAGAGTAGAGTCTGCCAAAAGATGACACTTCTATTTTGCTTCCAATTGGAGGTTTCAAAATTTGTTTTCATTCTGCATTGGAATGAAAACAAAAACTCTCAAACATTTTAATGAAGACAGAATTTTGTTGAAATGTCCGTTTTTGGATTGAAACCAGAACTGTTCTATTCAGAAAGTTTGTGGAAGGCTGTGGGGGTGTGGGTGGAGAAAGTCTTTCTCTCTCAATCTTCTCAATGAACTTAGTCAAAACTGATACATCTCTGCCTCAGTGAAACAGCATATGTCATCAAAAATATTATGACCAGCATATCAATTTCAGTTTCCCATCCTCTGTCAGTCCTGCTAACAATCATAATGGAGATTTATCCAGCACAAATATATTTCTTATCCTCTGCCATTGGTTCACTTTTGCTTTATTTATCTTTTAAAAAAACAAAAATATCTAAAACAAAGTTAAAAAGATTTCAGAGCTTTAGAAATATGGTGTTTTCTTCAAGGTGATTTAGGATTTTCTGCTTAAATGTTTAGCAAATATCCCATTTGCTCTGAAAATATGTTTCAGAAAATACAGCAGGTGAAGGAACAATTCTATATCATTAAGCTCTTTCAATATTGTGTATTTGAGAGCAGTGAACTCTCCTAGATTATGTTCGGTGCATGTATTCATTACCTCCTCAACACCAGCATTTTATGAGTTCAGATTCAGTAATATGTGTGTCAAATATGAAGCCTCTCATAAAATTGTCAAAAGAAAAATGCACTATTAATTTCCTTTTGAACTAAATAAGGTTAGTGCATTAATATTTCTGATGTTAAAGAAGTCAACTTTTATTATAAAATGTGGCTAGAGAGATTGAGACATGGTTGGCTACAATAATGGAAATGTAAACCCTCAAATTCCTCCATTATAAACATGCTTGAAATAGATAAGACTGGGTCAATTCAAACCCAAGTAAATTTTGGACACAGAGAATATTGGTATATTCACATTAACCTTTCCTGCATTTCAAGCAATTAAACACTGAGCATCCCTAAGAAAATCTAATTATAAATATATAAACAAGGACAAGGAAGGTGATAGCAAATATCTTATGTTGCTCTCAGCTTTATCCTCTTTATTTTATTCAGTAACATTCTACATTCCTGGAAGACATTTTTTCTTTAGATTAGTCCAGCGTGACTGTTTTCTATTTCATTTTATACTACAGCATTCCTAAGAGCTAAATATTCAATTGTGCAATTAAAAAAAAAAGCCTGATGCTTTTTAGATTTTTGGCATGTCTTTACCTTAAAACCTTAATATCATATTTTTCATTGTTTTGATGTTTTTTCCCTTGACCTCAACATTGAATAAAGGCTGTGGTCAAATTTTGCTCACCTTACTCACAGGTGGCTGTAATGGGACTAACTGGATGAAGGAGATGAGTGAGATTTGGCTCAATGTGGATATGTGTTCTTACTAGATGAAAGTCAAAGTAATAAAATCACCTAAATATTTCTCGCATCACTTAAATAATCACAGAATCATAGAATATCAGGGTTGGAAGGGACCTCAGGAGATCATCTAGTCCAACCCCCTGCTCAAAGCAGGACCAATCCCCAACTAAATCATCCCAGCCAGGGCTTTGTCAAGCCTGACCTTAAAAACTTATAAGGAAGGAGATTCCACCACCTCCCTAGGTAATGCATTCCAGTGTTTCACCACCCTCCTAGTGAAAAAGCTTTTCCTAATATCCAACCTAAACCTCCCCCACTGCAACTTGAGACCATTACTCCTTGTTCTGTCATCTGCTACCACTGAGAACAGTCTAGATCCATCCTCTTTGGAACCCCCTTTCAGGTAGTTGAAAGCAGCTATCAAATCCCCCCTCATTCTTCTCTTCCACAGACTAAACAATCCCAGTTCCCTCAGCCTCTCCTCATAAGTCATGTGTTCCAGTCCCCTAATCATTTTTGTTGCCCTCCACTGGACTCTTTCCAATTTTTCCACATCCTTCTTGTAGTGTAGGGCCCAAAACTGGACACAGTACTCCAGATGAGGCCTCACCACTGTTGAATAGAGGGGAACAATCCTCTTTGATTGATTTTACAAAAGGTAGATCGTGCCAAACCAACCTAATCTCCTTCTTTGAGAAAGTAACAGATTTTTTAGACAAAGGAAATGCAGTGGATCTAATTTACCTAGATTTCAGTAAGGCGTTTGATACGAAGTGAGTTGTAGCTCACGAAAGCTTATGGTCAAATACATGTGTTAGTCTCTAAGGTCCCACAAGTACTCCTTTTCTTTTTGTGAATACAGACTAACACGGCTGCTACTCTGAAATGTGCCACATGGGGAATTATTAGTTAAATTGGAAAAGATGGGGATCAATATGAACATCAAAAGGTGGATAAGGAATTGGTTAAAAGGGAGACTACAATGGGTCCTACTGAAAAGCAAACTGTCAGGCTGGAGGGAGGTTACCAGTGGAGTTCCTCAGGGATCAGTTTTGGGACCAGTCTTATTTAATCTTTTTATTACTGACCTTGGCACAAAAAGTGGGAGTGTACTAATAAAATTTGTAGATGATACAAAGCTGGGAGGTATTGCCAATTCAGAGAAGGATCGGGATATTATACAGGATAATCTGGATGACCTTGTAAACTGGAGTAATAGTAATAGGATGAAATTTAATAGTGAGAAGTGTAAGGTTATGCATTTAGGGATTAATAACAAGAATTTGTTATAAGCTGGGGACGCATCAATTAGAAGTAACGGAAGAGGAGAAGGACCTTGGAGTATGGGTTGATCATAGGATGACTATGAGCCGCCAATGTGATATGGCTGTGAAAAAAGCTAATGCGGTTTTGGGATGCATCAGGAGAGGTATTTCCAGTAGGGATAAGGGGGTTTTAGTACCATTATACAAGGCATTGGTGAGACCTCACCTGGAATACTGTGTGCAGTTCTGGTCTCCCATGTTTAAAAAGGATGAATTCAAACTGGAGCAGGTACAGAGAAGGATGATCCGAGGAATGGAAAACTTGTCTTATGAAAGGAGACTTAAGGAGCTTGGTTTGTTTAGCCTAACTAAAAGAAGAATGAGGGGAGATATGATTGCTCTCTATAAATATATCAGAGAGATAAATGCAGGAGAGGGAGAGGAATTATTTCAGCTCAGCACCAATGTGGACACAAGAACAAATGGGTATAAACTGACCACCAGGAAGTTTAGACTTGAAATTAGACAAAAGTTTCTAACCATCAGAGGAGTGAAGTTTTGGAATAGCCTTCCAAGGGAAGCAGTGGGGGCAAAAGATCTTTCTGGCTTTATGATTCTACTCGATAAGTTTATGGAGGAGATGGTATGATGGGATAATGTGATTTTGGTCATTAATTGATCTTTAAATATTCAGGGTAAATAGGCCTAATGGCCTGCGATGGGATATTAGATGTATGGGATCTGAGTTACCCAGGAAAGACTTTTCTGTAATATCTGGCTGGTGAATCTTGCCCATATGCTCAGGGTTTAGCTGATCGCCATATTTGGGGTCGGGAAGGAGTTTTCCTCCAGGGCAGATTGGAGAGGCCCTGGAGGTTTTTCACCTTCCTCTGTAGCATGGGGCATGGGTCACTTGAGGGAGGCTTCTCTGCTCCTTGAAGTCTTTAAACCACGATTTGAGGACTTCAATAGCTCAGACATAGGTGAGGTTTTTCGTAGGAGTGGGTGAGTGAGATTCTGTGGCCTGCGTTGTGCAGGAGGTCGGACTAGATGATCAGAATGGTCCCATCTGACCTTAGTATCTATGAATTATGAATCTATGAAAACAGCTTCCCAGTGGGACACAGTGCACTTCTAACCCTGGAAAAAGACAATACATGTGATTTTAATTTGTGACATTTTCATGAATGTAAAGAAAAACTTTATTTGGTGATTGTAGGGGTGTATTACATTTAAATATATGTATTTTATTATATTTTTTTCTCCCTGAACCCTTTACATTTTTACTAAGGGGAACTAACACACATGATTTTGCAGGCAGAAGGATTTATGAAATAGTTCAAGCACTTTTTTAAATTCTCTAAAACATTTCTGAAATTGTTTCTTGTAAAGTATGACATGCATGTAGAATATACATTATAGTGGTGTAGTATGAACATTTCATTAACATAATTTTAAATAACTTGTATAACTCACCTCTGGCTTCATCACTCATGTGTAATCTGATCATCCCAAACTCGTGCAAATAGACCTTATACACACTACGCTATCTGTTCCCTGTACTGTGAGTGGGTGTATATATACAATTTGATTTAGAATAAAATACCCACCCACAAACTCTGAGTATTCTGTTGATTATTTAAAATTACAAGTAAAGTACAATACAGTTAGCTCACTCTTCCTACTAAGCCACAGCACATACTCAATTATTACTGCCCCCATAGGTAGGCCAATAACTCCATCCACCCACCTCTCTTGGAACAGCAAATATCTAAAATAACAACTGTATCCAGGTGTCCATATGAAAAACTCCAGTATTCAAAGGCTGATACTGTTACATTACAATGAATGTAAATATATATTCTTTATAATACATGGAACCCAGAGACTCTTTCCCCTTAGACAGTTTTTATTTATCTCTTGTCATAGGTTGGGAGACTAAGAGTTTACTTTTTGTACGTAATAAGGACAGAAACATTGAATGAATGTAAGAAAAGGCTATCATCTCTTTTACAATCGGACATGTACCAACATTCTTTCCCACTATGAGAAAGTTGACAAACTGTACATTCTATCATATAGAAAATTAGAATATTGTGAGCCAAATGATGTTTTAAATTTGTGCCAAAATATTATCCTCTCACATTCCCTAGCGTAAGCTTCATAGTGTGATATAAACAAAGGGGAGAAAAATTGCCAGTGAAACTAAATAGTGAGTACTGGTAACTCAAACTGGTAAATGAGTTGACTACTATGCCTCAGTTTAGGAATTGTTATTAGTGAGCAAAAAATGCATATTGTCCATTTTGGTATGCACTTGGTAGAGAAAGCCTAATATTTCTTTCTCCTTTTATAAAAGATATTGCTAGATATTTATTCACACTATCCATTTACAGCTGAATGCACAATAATATTAATTTATTCATTGTTGAATTCTATCTCTCATTGATCTATATCTTTTTTTCTTCTTCCATTATGGCAGTTGTAAGAGGATTTCTAGCTCGCCAGCGTTTGCTACAGAAGATGAACATCAAACAGCAAGAGGTCACATCAATCAAAGGCTTTCTGCAGAATGCAGAGGATATGGGGCTGAAAACATATGATGCTTTGGTCATTCAGAATGCTTCTGACATTGCTCGGGAAAATGACCGGCTCCGCAATGCAATGAATCCTGCTTACTATAGGGAAAAGTTAGAGGTTAGAAACAGGCAAGAAGAAGCCCCCAAAAGGTAAGGATGGAAAGCAACTTCTCTAACTGTAGGAATCAGTTTTCCTAAAGTTCTCAGTGCAGTCCATGCTAGTCATGGCAGTAATAATGCTCATATGTAAACTTGACTCTGGCTTCTTTAAATGTATGCTTAAATGACTCTTGAGTCTTCATTAAATACTTTTCTAGTTTGTAAAGCCAAATCAAGTAATTAATTTTAGCTGCATAAAACAACAATGTACAAGATAACTGATTCAGGAGGCACCGACACATACAATAACTATTGTTTAACTCTCTCAGACATGTTAGCATTTAAAAATAAATAGTGTTTCAATATAAGTGAAATAGATTTTAAGTGAGACTTTAATAAATAATAATAATAATAACTCTAACTTAGAAAATTCAGCTGGATACGTGCCAAGATAACAGGAACAGCTATGAAGGCATAAAAAAGGCCGTGAAGTCCAGACTGAGAAATGTGCCTAATAGACAGATTGCCAAGAGGATCTTTTCTTCTCATTTAAAAAATCACCTAATGTTTAGCTTTAATTGGAAGTTTAATGAACCTATTCTAGCAAATCTAGCAAATATTCTAGCATCCATCCCTGTATGTTAAGTACAGATTCCTGCATGGAGAGGTGGTTTTTGTAATAGAAACTTATTATCTGTGTCTATAACTCACTGATCATAGGAATGTTTATTTTTCCACAGGAGCTTGATTCCAGCTCATTGTATCTTATCAGAAACAGCTCCCCCTTGCCTCCATTGACTGTGTCAGATGATTTTTATTGAAGTAAAAATGACAGTGGGTCTGTTTAATTAACTTCAGATATCCCAGTGATTATATACTGAAGGAAATGCCTTTGTAGGAAGGACTGTAATTAAACATTACACTGAAAACAAATTATCCACTGAGCACCAAGCTTTCATCTTTAGCTATTTCATGTACTATATGGGCAGCTGGCTATATCCTGTAGTTGAATCCAGCTCTGCTGGTGATCTGCCATGCAGAAATACAAATATAAAAACAAATGCTGGAGAGCTTGTTTGTAAAGTTATTGTATTGCTATCTTTTAGTTAGTACAGTTCATTACTACACTGTATTACAAGGCTGGTTTTAGACATCTGGAAGGTGTCTTCAGTTACTTTTAATCTAAGTAACTCTTGCTTTTTAAGGTTGAAGGAATTTGGTGCGGGGGAAGGGGGTGTCTCATTTTCACCAGCTTGTTGGAATTGATCTAGCAACGTTATTTTCCAGTATATATTGGAAACTGCAAAGATTTTAAGTACAATCACTACAATAAGTTAGAAAAATCCACACTTGTGCTCAAAATGATAATAGAGGAAAGCTTAAACAAGAAGACTTGTGTTGCTGTTTTGGTAGGATATAACACAAAGCCAAATTCATCTGTTAAAAGGTTATAATATTTTAAAGATCATAAGTAGAATTTCTAGTTGTCGTTTTTAGAAAACAGTGATGAAAGTTCAGCATTTGCTGCCTCAGTAACTTTCTATTAAAATGCATTTCCCAGAAATGATCATTCAGATTGAAATCCTAGCTCTTGATTGTGCTTAACAATCAAAGTGTGAACAATTCATTCAATGAATGTCTGATCAACAATATGAAAGTGCTTGAGGAAAGCTGTATTTGGGTGAAAAAGATCCAGTGTCCTCTTTTATCACAACACAGGAAATGGAAGAATGCTAGCAGCTTGATCTGGATTTGTTTGTCAGAAGATTACTACACACTCTCTAGGCACACCAGGGGTGTTGGAAGATGGTTTACCAAAAAGCCATTGTTATGTTTGCATGAACAGGTTCATTGTTATCATTTGAATAATGCATCTGGGCATCTTTTCTGTGTTTTCAGAGCTGAAGACAGGGGTGGGAAAGTCTCTGAGGACAGCTTTGCCGGCTGCCGAATGCCTAAGCATTTTCATTCCAGTTCTGTGCCTGTCCCCATGGCAGTGGATGGCTTGGTACATTCTGTGGCTGGATCATCCATCAGATCCCCCTCCCTGCACTCTGTGTTCAGCATGGATGATAGTAATAGCCTGCCATCACCAAGGAAACAGCCTCCTCCCAAACCAAAGAGGGACCCCAACACACGACTGAGTGCTTCATATGAAGCTGTTAGCGCTTGCCTGTCGGCAGCTTCTAAGGAAACAGCTAATGAAGGTTAGGCAGAAAGGGAGTAACCCACACAAACATTGATCTTTTGACTCTGAATCTTTAAAACATTTTCAGATGCCTTCATAAAGTCTCATTTCCTTAGAATATCTTCAGTGGCAGTAAATAAAATTGCCAATTTATCAGTAATTTCTAAATCAGAAAATAACTATTCATTTGTTCTAATTTCCTAGTTTGTCAACAACAAAAACCTATTTACAGAATTCTCCCTGGAGATAAGTGAGCTGTGTCAATTTTAGCCATTCTGCCCTATTAACTATTTTATTTCACCTTTTAAACAGTGTTATAATTCTTTTGACAGCTAAAGTAGAACATTTTGAATGTTGAATTTTACCAGGTTAGCTCTAAATTATCTACTCTTTCTCTACACATTAATATGAAGGCACAAGAATAAACCACACCAAAGAGCCTCACTTGAGTTGCGAGTTAAGTGACTTATATGAGAATTCACATGTGGTGAACTTGGATGTAATGGTACGCAGATCATACTGAAATAGAATGAAAGTCTACAAATGTTTCAAAGCATTCAGTGTGTCAACTGCAATTCTGATTAAGTAGTCTTGCTCCCTTGCCTTCCTTCAAATTAAAGAGGAAGAAATGCTTTTCACTCTCCCTTGTTAAGCCCGAGTAATCAGATTTTGCCTAGAGGCTAGCAGATCCTTCCTCTGCTGCAATTGGGGTGGGAAATAATATACAACCACTCTGTAGCCACTAGTATGGTGGCTAGAGGCCCTGCATGTCCTCTTTGCCTGATAATTTAGGTTGATGTATCTATGTCAGATCTATTTTCATCTTTCCTATCCTCCTTCTGGTCCATCCACCCCTGAAACCGCTCCTTGTGCTCCAGAGGAGAGAGAAGCAGTTAAGGGATGGAGAGTTCCAGTCCATGTTCTATCCCAGTTCAGTGAAACTGCAGCAGTTGCACAGTGTTTGGGCCTTCTGCACCACAGGCTGTGAGGAGGGTAACTACAACCTGGTTATGCCAGTTCTAAACCCTTTGAGAGAATGTCCTTCAGGAATGTATGACTTCACAGCAGGGGCCTTGTGTGTGGTTTCTACTTTCTTTGTGCTGCTTCCCTCCCTCATGTTCCGGTATTTCTGATTACTTTGATGACTAAACTTTAGTACTACTGATAGCAAGGCAACATTCCATCTCTTCACCTCCAATGATAGAGGCCAGTGGTTTTTGAAGCAGAAAGTCCCGAGTCTTATATCTTACTCCATATGTGTGCGGGTTAGCTTTTGACCAGAGCTCATTACAATATCTTGAATGCTATCGAATTAAGGTTTAAGTACAAAACCTTTGTAAGCCATTATCTTGCAGAAGACTCAAGACCTTGATCTGTTGTTAATATATATATATATATATATTTCCCTTTCAGTATTGACCCGACCAAGGCCACACAGTGATGACTATAGCACCATGAAAAAGATTCCTCCCAGAAAGCCAAAAAGAAGTCCCAACACAAAACTCAGTGGTTCTTATGAAGAGATATCTGGCCAAAAGCCTGGGGATGTGAAACATTCAAATGTAGTATCTAAAACAGGTGGTCATGACATTATGACAATACAAAGAGCAGCTTCTGCTGATAGGCCACATCACAGTACGTTGAGTTTGTGTATGTCACAGGAAGAGGAGGAAACTGAGCCAGTGTATATTGAAATGGTAGGGAATGCTATGATGAATAGTTCTGCTGAACCAGAAAGCCCAGACCAAGGAGAGTCTGTTTATGAAGAGATGAAATATTTTTTACCGGACGAAGGCAGCAATGGTAATGGGATGGTTCCATTAGTGACTGGATCTCCTCCGCTGTTGTTTGAGAGCAAAAACTCTGTACCAGTTGAAGAACTTGATGCAAATAATCAAGCAGCCTTGGTCTATAAAGACTCTTATGACATTCCAGCCCCTTTCCCAAACTTGCTTCCCCATAGGCCCCCACTTCTTGTGTTTCCTCCAACCCCTGTAACATGCTCACCTGCTTCTGATGAATCACCCCTAACACCACTAGAAGTGAAAAAGCTTCCTGTCCTGGAAACAAATCTAAAATACCCGGTGCAGTCAGAGGGTTCAAGTCCTCTATCCCCACAATATTCCAAAAACCAGAAAGGGGAGAATGAAAGGCCTTCATCCCCAGGTTTGGCTGTATTTAATGTTTCAAGCAGAGTATCTCCTCCTTCAACTCCTCCTCCACCTCCTCCTATGCCCCCATCTGTTTCCTATCGACCTTCTTCACATTTTACTTTCCCCTTAGAGACTTGTGCTACTTTTCTGGTTAATACAGGGAAAACAGGAACAAACTCAGATCCATCAAAAGTACCTCAGAGACCAAATCCTGTTCAAGTTGGAGGTTCATCTTCCCCATTCTCCAAGCTGCCTTACTACCCAGTAAAGGTGGCAAGAGCTGAGAACAGGAAATCAAACTCCAACTCATCGTCTACACTTCCATATAGCCCAACAAACTCAAGACCCTTGACCAGTCCCCTTGATGAGTTAACTAGCTTGTTCAACTCAGGACGGAGTATGCTTCGAAAGTCTGCGGCAGGAAGAAAGATTAGGGAGCCTGAAGGTAAGCTTGATTGGAATACTTCACCTTACTATGTGTTCTTTCTGCACAAACTCAGTTGATAATATCTGTACCTCAATATTTGTGCCAGTTCTCTTGGTTGTGGTATTAAATTTAAAAGTGAACTGAAAAGCACTGGTAAGTAAGTAACGCTTCTGTCACACTGTCAGAACTGCACCTTCACCAACTATGCCAGCCTCCAGCATCCACTTCCCCCATAAATGTCCTCATGCTTTCTTCCACACTCATGCTTATGCAGTGAATACACTCCCTTTGTTCCATCAGCTCCCTCTCCAAGTCCCACTCTGCCACCACCTACATGAACTCTGCTAACTGATTGTGGCTAAAGTAGGCTAGGTAATGATTTTTTTCTTGGGGCAGTCTGAGATATCTGATACTTTTTTTATTCATATAGTACAAAGCAAAGGAGGAAAATGTATATTTTTACATAAACATTGCATAGATTTTTGTGTTTCCTGCTCTCCTGTCCTCCATGTGCCACTTATCCTCTTGAATGTAAATTCTTTGTAACACAGATATTGTCTACCTTTGTGTTTGTATTGCACCTAGCATAATGGGCTCATCTTCCTGATGGAGGCTCTGGAAAGTATGGCAATATAGGTATTTAATAATAATAACTAGATTTTTTAAGATCCCAACTATTAAGAGAATATATGTATAAAATTAAATTACAAAAATATTTACATTTGAAAACAAAGACCACAAATAGATCTACAAATTACTCAGCATAACATCTCTGGAGTACCAGTATGTTCTTTTCAATTTGTTGGCTAACTGCCAGACTGACGTGTGTGTGTGTGTGCGTGCGTGCGTGTGAGAGAGAGAGAATGTGTTCACTGGCACTGTTCTTCAGAAGTACTACAGTCAGGAGAATCTCTGTTTTTCATTTTCACAACTTTTTGCAAACAATGCCTGTTTTAAAGCAAAATAATGCCAAAATAAAACATTATGCCTACCTCTTCAACCACCTTTAAAAGAAACTATTCATAGCTCAGGTTCAAAGAAATGTAAAAAATCCATACACAACCCCAAGTTGTAATGCTTGGTAGTTTGCGGATTCCTTGTGGGCTGTTTTAAGGTATTCCTTCCAGCTCAGGTACCTATTTTATAACAGTCATTGGCTATGTTGCTTCCTCAATAAACAGTTATAAATATGGAACATTACCCTGAGATCACAAAGGGAAGATAGGGTTTTTTTATTGCTTACTTTGCTATTGCTCCAGTTTCACAGAGAAACTGGCCCACAAAATAAAACAACCTGTGTCAGAAGCAGATGAATTAGAAACAAATGGCCTGTTTTAATAAAATATATATCTTGTAGTTGTGAGAAATAAGGGAATAAAAATGCAGAAAATGTATGAGCAGATTATGCAGTTCCTCAAGTTTTCTCTGAAATGTCTACTTTTCTTCTACCAGTCAGTTCTTACACTACAAATTTAAATGTTTTTCTTCACATTCCAATAGTTTAAACAAAATGACTAGATAGTACATCATATGAAGAGTTTACAATGTCAATTCAATGGCAATATCTTGAATGCAAAGCTGTATTTTGTATATTTCAGTAGGTTAGCTATGTCGTAGAGCAAATTTACTTTCATTTGAAGACTTCAGTTCAGAGTTTCATTATTATATTTTCTAGAAGACATGAGTTTGGATAATGCAACCATGTTTCTCAATTTAGAAGAATTTAAGTCTCCAATCTAATGCAAGAAGGGTTGCAACGAAACACACACACAATGCCTAATTGGTGACCAGGTTTTCAGATTGCAGAGCAAAGTCCATTTTACCTGATGCAATTGAGCCAGAAGCTTGTCACTTTACATACATATTTTTGAGACCATAATATTTTACAGATCCTTATTCAATCATTCACCTTGTGCAAGGAGCAAAAAGTTTAGGATATTTTGTTAATGTATTATTATTGTACAGAATAGTGATGCTCCAGACTGGTGCGCATGCAAATTATGAATTCTTAGAGTTCATTTTGATGTCAGCAGTTACTTTAGCTATATTAATAATGCAGCTGGCAGGTCTTTTAATGTCTGATTCAAAAGTGGAGTCTGGTCATCTGGTTTAATGTTACTTTTTTAATTTAATAACGACCATACCAAAAAAAATATGCAGTGCACTATATCCAGCAGCTTCTGTCCAGAAAGAGTAGTATGCCAGCTGTCCTTCTTGGATAGTCCTAGTCTGTAGGAGTGTCAACAGTTTGTCTGATACCAGAATCTGTTAATTTAAAATCTGGGATTACTGAATGGATGATCCTATTTTCCAACTTTGAACCCATATCTGGCCCAGTAATTAGCTTTGTTTGTGTAAATATTCATGGCATATTTAAATTGGGTCTGATTTCCTATTTTCAAACATAATGAAAAACTATGTATAGTTGGCTTGATTATCCTCTCACTTTTTGTATATTGCATTTTCTATGGGCACAGCTCCATTGACTTCAGTGGGGTTAATTTATGCAACTATAATAGAGCAGAATCAAACTAAATTAGGAGATATTAAGTAAATATATTTAGTAATTTTCATTAAAGTGGATGTCACAGAGTCTTTACACACATTTGACAAAATACATTGAAAATATTTTGGCTTTTTTCATATATGGAGAGCAAATTTATTTGGTTTCTCTCACCGTTATGTCTTTGGCTCAGAAGTGGTTTTTAGATTGAGAGTGGAAGTGCATTCTCAATGCACCTAACCATTTCCCTTTTAGTGCAGCATGGTAGGCCCACTTCAGCAGAGACTGCAAATTGGCTTTTATGATCCACACAAAAGGTTGTCTCAGGTTTAGAGATTTCTACAAACTCATTTTTCATCACCTGTGATCAGAAGATGGAGATCAGCTCAGGTATCCTGTGAACCGACGCTAGTGTATCAACTAAGCCTACCAACTAGCGGCTCTGAATTTACCTTTCACATGGAAAATACTGGACTCCTAAATATTTCATCAAGACAGCACTAAGTATGAAAGATCAAAGTTCAAAGAAGATATACCATAAAATTTAAAATCAATATTTTATTAGATAAAAGCTACTGTATAAATTTAAGTGCAGTTACATATGAATTGTTACATATAAATTGTTGATGAGAAAAAGGATCTATTGCATCAAAGAAACAGACAAATATACAGTGTGTTTTTACAGCTCACATTTTAGTTTACTGCACATCTTCAGTTCCTTTCTCTTGTAACAGCCGTTATAAATATTACCTTTCATTTAACCTCTGGTGCATTTTAATAAGATAGCAACATAAGAAAGTGGATTGCTTTTTGCAAAAATTGAAGTACTCTATTGGAAAATGCATGACTTCTTGGCTTGTCTAGTATTTTTATAATATCTTATTCTGTTTAGTGTATTTTAAGCTCTTCCAAGGTTCCTCTCTTTCCCCAGATTCTCTTTATTTGAAATGATTTATCTATAGTAGGTGATGCTATGTGTGCATGGAAATTAAAAGGTTTGTCCAGAACAGTGTTCTTCAGTTTACTACTATGTGATTCTCTTCACTGAAGAGAATATAATCCAATCAATGACTTCAGCTCAAAATAGAGGGTGAAATTCAGGCCCTTTTGAAGTCAATGGACATTATGCTATTCAGTAGGGCCAAGACTTCATCCAGAGTTCTCACTAAAAGTAAGGCATGTTTTTGGAGCTCTCCATAGTAGTTAATTTACTTTTTTAAAATAAAGTGTGAAAGATACTAGTTTACAGCCTTGGAGACTAAAGTTCTTTCTTTATTCCCAGAAGTACAATAGAGACAGAGCAAGCAAATCTCAATAGTCTGCCTCAGTCTTGACCTGGAGGAACAATCTCAAGGGGTGAAAAGACTCTCCTGGTCATTCATTTCTTGACCTCTTTGTTGAAATTACCAATCAGGATGCTAACCAGTGGTTTTGTGGGACATGGATATTTGCCTGCTGTGTACTGGATTGAGACTCCACCCGCTCTTTTCACATAGACCACATAACACCCAGCAGATGGGAATAATTTTCAGGGACTACTGAACTGGGCTGGATTTATATTAATGTTATTATTATTATTATTAATGTTATTAATGTTATTGTAGCACCTAGAGGCCCCAGCTGTGATCAGGGTACATTGTACTAATTTATGTACATACTATTTACATATCAAGAGACAATTCCTACCCCAACGAGTTAACAATCTAAATAGACAAAACAGACAGTAGGGAACTGAGGCATGGGGAGGTTAAATGACAGACCAGAGAGTAGGGTGACAACCCCTTTTTAAAGGCAAAAGCAGGACACATGCAGGAGCCCTGCCCTCTCTGAGGCCCCATCCCTCCTCTTCCCCAAGGCCCTGCCCTGCTCTTCCTATTGCCCTGAGGACCCACCCCCTCTTCAGGCTGGAAATCAGAGCCAGGCCATGGTAAGAGATGCCCAGGAGTTCAGGCCGCTGTGGGGAGTCCCAAACTCTCCATCTGTCCTGAGTGGGCAGCTGGAGTGCCCGAGAGCAGCCCCCAACCCATGTCCCTGCCTCCTGAGAGTGCCACTCATTGCAGGTGGAGGGTCCTGGCCTCCCTGAGCAGCTCTTACCACAGCCCGGCTCCTTCCAGCCTGGCCAGGAGGTGGGACCTCTGAGAGAAGAGGAGGAGCAGAGGCAGGGCCTCATGGCTGGATGGGGGGCTAAGGCCCACCTCTACCCCCATGCTGGGAAGAGGCAGGCTACCCTACCCTCTACCCCGAGCCTTGGGCAGGTGCGGAGCAGCACTGCGGGGAATTCGGGACAAATGCTATCCCAGAGTCATTCAGCCCAGGACCGGGACTTGAACTCTGCATTTTGGAACCGGTGGTCACCCTACCAGGGATTTGAATCCAGCCCTCATGAGTCCCACTTCAGTGCCGTAACCACAAAACCATCACTGCTATCTAGATTATGCTACTGATTTCAAAGGTAAAAGTTTCAATACCTATTGTCACAGTTCCAGACTAGCTGCAACTTTGACTCCCTCTCAGGTCTCTTCAAGTGTCCTCATCCAGGTGACAGGCCTCTTTTCTTCATCTGTTTTGGGGAGAAATCCCATGATTTTCCCCTTCTCAGAATGGGACCCAGGCTCAGTATCCTGATCATGATTCCTCAGCAAGTCCTACTGGGTTTGAGCCCCAATAATCTTACCTTTGGGAGCTAATGATGAATACAGTGACCCCAAATAGTCTTTCAAAAATAAAGTATTGGTTAAACTCAATGGTAGGACAGAGCATTACAAGAGCAAACAGTTTTAACACAACAGTCTACACTGATAACTGTCTTACCTAAAGTTAAGGTAATCATAACTTATCAAGGCACTCCCACTTCTAGGAACTGGGGTGCAGTCTGCTTCCACTCAGTTCCTGTGTCTTCCCCTTGTGTTTCAAGGCTGTTCATTTATTAGTCCCAAAGCTCTTTTATCTCTTAAACCTGGTTAAACTGATTTCTGCAGCCCCACCAGAAATGGGTTGGGGATAGATTTCAATGCAGCTGGCTCTCTGCATTGTCCTTTAATTACCAATAAATGGGGGGCAGAGGGGGCTATCAGAAGTGTTTGTCTGCTTTTCTGTCTGTGTGCAAGCCAGCTCATGTCTGAGTTACCCCCTTTGAAATCATACAGCAAGCAACACAATAACAATCAGATAGATATGTAATATTCATAAAATGTTATGGGCATCTCCCACATCCGTTACCTATTTTGGGTCCCTTCTTTACCCGCTTCCTGAGTCAGACATTTCCCAAATAATCTTCCATGCAAATGAGCAACTCCATGTTATCCAATATAATTATCCAATGATGGTCAGAAAGCTACTAATGGCCCCCAGGTATTGCAGATATTTTGGCATCCTAGTTCCAGCTAGATCTTAGCAAACAAACATGCTTTATATGCTAGGTAGAGCTTTGGAAAATAGCAACTTGGTTCTTGTCTCTGTAAAGGAAAGTCCTGTCAGAGGAGGGTATTTTTTTGATAGCTTGTAAATAATTCCCCACTATGAGCAGATTAAAGTAAACTACTCTTGGTAGCTAACATAGCTCTATACTGGAAATTAAATTCCCCCTGGGGTTTGAGAGATGAAATCCCAGTACTTTATCCTCTAAGCTACTCAACCCTTCCTCTTAAGCAACTTAATAAAGATAATATTCATATCTGCATCTCATTATTCCTACATTATAATATAATAGATTTCCTTCTTTTGTAACAAAACCCAAGAATTTACAAATAGTGAGCACTATAGAAAGATATACTGTCACCTTTTATCTTCTTTTATCCAGGAGTACTGAGGAAATGATAATATGATACTTTGCACTTATATAGCATTTGTTAGCTCAGGATCTCAAAGCACTTTTAAAATATTAATGAATTAAGCTTCAAAATACTTCTTTGGCATAGATCAGTACCTGCTTATATAAATCTGCTTAATTACCTGACACAGTTCAGTCTGACTCAGATATTTTCTGTGACTAATCCTCAGATTAAATATGTGGATACCGCTGAATAATTCACAAGTGAGTAATTTACTCTACAAATTTAGGGCTGTGCCCAATTTCTACTAGATACAGCAGAGTAGGGGAAATCAAGAGAGCTGCTCTTAGCTCTTTGATGCTGGAGTCACTTCTAAATTAGCCTTGCACTGGTTGGCCATGGACCCCCTAAACAGGGGATTACTGAGGAGGTAGCATAGGAGCTAGCAACACCAGTTCCATGCTGGAAATTCCTTCATGCTACGGGAGTTCTCTAGCTAAGTAGTAGTGTTGCCTTTGTGTTACTAGAGCAGCACAAGGGGGATGAAGTTGGCCAAAGAAACTTGCTGCCTAGCCTCTTTTCTTGCTCAGAGAATTTCCCTGAACCTTTTGTAATTCCAGAAATATATTTTATTAGCATTAGTAGTAAATATTTATATAGTGACAAGACCAAAAGGCTGCAGTTGGGATTGGGGGCACATTGTGCAGGGTGCTGTGCAAACGTAGAGAAGAAACATTGTCCAGGAGAATCTTCACGTGAAAAGATGCAAAATAGACAAAGCGTTGGGGCACAGGGATGTAACATACAAGTGAAGATGGTGAACAACTGGCATCGCATCTTTAGTTACATATTTTCTCGTTGATGTTGGGTTTTTTCTTGTTGTTTTAAATTGGGATAGCGGTAGGGTAAGGAATGGGGAAACTAGGAAGACTATAAGAATGAGAAAGGAAGGGAAAGAGGGATCCTCACAGCTCTATACCTGTCTAATTTACCCTTTATTTGATTTATTTTTTGTATTTTTTCTCTTGTTTTGATCATAAACAGATCACTCTGAGGATCTGATAGTCTGTATTTAAAATATTTAAAATTAGAACTGTTAGCTACATGCAATAAGTCACATAAATCCCAGGGTATTTTGGTGTTCCCTGACCTCCAGTGTTTCTCTTTTAATCTGTAGAAGGTCTTGAAGAAACCAATGGAGAGAGGTAACATTGTGATTTGGGAATTTTAGACAGTGTTATGCTTTTTATTTTTCTTTTTGGGCCATGTACAGGCCTTTATCAAGGCATCATTCCTAGAAAAAATTAGGCCATTGTAGCCTAATAGCAGAATTGAATTGAATTTTCTCTTGTTCGTTTATACAACATATTAGCATATTCCTAACTTTAAAGGATGCGGGCTGTCTTGTTTAATAGCCTCTATGGAAGGGCAATGGTGATGGGTATAGGGAGAACTTTCCTCACCTGCTGTGTCAAGCAGTGTCTATCACAGATAAAATATTTCACTTCTGAGATTACTGAAAGTTTAGTGTGAACATTCTTGCTAGTAATGCTCAATAGGTGCAATAGTCAAAGAAAACAAACTCCTAAAGGGTGTGTGTAAATGCTCCCAAAACAAATTGATTTTGAAATTTTTGAGTATTTTTGCAGTAATTTCTCAGCTCCATATTAAAATACCTATATGTTTGTATGGTATTCCACATTCAAATTTACCTAATTCCAGTCACATACTTAGGTCAACATTTTTAAAAGTGATTTTGATTATGAGTGCATCAATTTTTGGTTGCCCAACTAGAGGAACCTTTAAATGGCCTGATTTCTAGAGGGTGGGTACTCAGAACTTGATCTTGCTCCTGAAATCTTCACCCCCTCCTCCAGTTTGACACTAGATGTCAGGGGAGAGCTCATTCAGACCCGCTTATATCATTAAACTTGCATGCCTAAAATTAAACATTTGCATAAATCATTGCAGGATTGGGGCTTTAGAGATTTTTCCATAATTATTGTCTCAAGAGGAAGAAGTTAAGGGGGGAAGACTGCACAATCTTTTCTAATCACTTTTTAAATTGTCCATTCCAAGTGAGTTTCATTCAGTTCCTCATGTTTCATATAACACTTAACCTTTCTTAAGTTTCTCTCTGTTTTGAATTATGTTGTTTCCCTTAACTCCCACATGCATTCTACGGCAGGAGCACAATAACTAAGCTGTACCACCGCATCACAGTGTATCGCAAGCCCATAAACTGTAATAACATTCAACATGTAACATTGAATTCAGTTGGCAATCTACAAGCCTGTTATTTTCATAGGAAAGTGAAACTAACAGCCTGGAGTACTGTTCCATCCTTATTACTGGTAATTCTGGAAATCACCTTGTAACTGAGAAGCATGAGATTGGAATCTTTAAAATGTAAACAACATATTTTCAAATAATCAATAATGTAATGGCAAATGGAGGTAGTCTTGAATCCAAGATGCAGGACCAGTGAATGCATTGTTCAGGAGTCATACACTTGTTGATCATAGCAGAGGTGCATTGATGTCGCCTGCCAGCAACATCGGGGAGGAGAGAACAAATAAAGAAAAATGAACTGAAACAAGCTGTCATTTGTGGCAGCAACGTCAGAAAGTTCTGACACTTATACATATAAAATGCAATTATTTAGTCATAAAAATGGCATGACTTCATTGCTAAGGAATTAAAGTTATTGTAGCACCATTATTAACTTGATCAGGACACGAAGGAGAATGAAACAGTGAAACAGATTTAAAGTGGCAGACCACAACTTTATTAACTTTTAAGTTTATTTTTGCAGGAGGGCATGCTAGGTATTTACATGAGCCTACAATGGTGTTAAGTGGCCTTGTGCCATATAATTAGTCCTGGGCAGAGAATGATAATTCTGTTTTGTGGAGGATTTTGAGATTTCAAAATGTGTTTTAATTTTGATTTGAAATGAAATCTCTACATTTTGAGATTCTCCATAAAACAAAAAGTATGAGGGGAGGAGAATTTGTTTCTGAGTTATTGAAACGTTTTTGTTAGAAATGTTTATGAAACATTTCTATCAGAAATATTGAACAAAATGTTTTAACCCTTTTTGACCCAGAACAGGAAGTCCACTAGAAGGCATTTTCTACACAAGTTTCAATAAAAAGAATAGGAGTACTTGTGGCACCTTAGAGACTAACAAATTTATTAGCGCATAAGCTTTCGTGGGCTACAGCCCACTTCATCGGATGCATAGAATGGAACATATAGTAAGAAGATAGATAGATAGATAGATTAGATACTGTGATACAGCATGGCCAGAGAGCAGCAGGAGAGTGTTAGAAGGGAGCCTTATTCCCTGTAGAGGGAAGAAAGTTTGCTATAGATTAATTAAAGCACCTGAAGCCAATTAAACCACCTGAAGCCAATTAGAGCACCTGAACCCAGTCACTGCTAGTTCAAGCGGTTTACCGCTATCCCTAGGGCTCCTGGGCTGGCACCCGGAGTAGAGGGCGGGCCCAGATCCCTCCCTCTCCACTTCCCTCCTCTAGGACACTAGTGGGGCAGTTAATACCCCAGTTCAGGGGTGAGAAACAGTGCCTTGAATCCTCCCCAAGAAGAGAAAGTGTGAGACCCATCCAAGTAGTGCAGGCAATTTGCCACAATACATTCAGAAAAGGTGGAAGTTTCCATACAAACTGTAAGAGGCTAATTAATTAAGATGAGCTATTATCAGCAAAAAAAAAAACGTTTGTAGTGATAATCAAAATGGCCATTTAGACAGTTGACAAGAAGGTGTGAGGATACTGTGACGGGGCAAGGCCAGATGGCTATATAAAAGTAGTCTTATTGGGATCCGGGAAGTGGGTGGGCAAAGCCTGTCCACTGTTAAAGGATCCCCCACAGCCTAAAAGGGAGTTCCACAGGACCTAGATGCCCAAAAAAATTCCGGGGGACAACTAATAAAATAACAGGGACAGGAGTGCGGTCAAAGGGTCAAACGAAGGGAACCGGATGGGGACACTGAGCAGAGAACCCCGGACAGCGCCCACTGCTCCTCAAAGGCGTCAAGGGAGTCAGAGGACGCTGCCCAGAGGAACTCTGCCCGGATACGTGAACGGACCGAGGATCGGAAATAGGCCCCAAAGTCACAAGAGACTCCATCGGCCAACCTCCTCACTCTGGTTTTGTAGATGGCCATTTTAGCTAGGGCCAGGAGGAGGTTGACCAGGAGATCCCGTGACTTTGTGGGGCCACGGATAGGGAGTGCATAAATGAGAAGGTGAGGGGAGAAGTGCAACCAAAAACATAATGAAATATTGGTAAGGAGCCGGAATAGGGGCTGCAGCCTGGCACACTGAGGTAGACATGTGCCAGGGTATCCCTCATGCCGCAAAAGGGGCAGGTGTCTGGGATTGAAGTGAACTGTGCCAAGTACACGCCCGTGCTCACGGCTCCGTGAAGGAGCCGCCAACTGACATCCCCGGCAGGCCTTGGGACTAAGGTGGAATATAGGCTGGCCAACGGGGCTCCTCACCCTCCAAAGGTGGCAGGAGGTCCCGCCATTTTGTATCGGGGTGGGACACGAGGGTGCGGGCGTGAAGGGTGTGGAGCACAAGCGTGTAGAGATGTTTTCTTGCTGCGGTTTGAAAGCAGACTGGCTGCATCTCGTGCAGCCGGCTTCTAGTGAAGGGGTCAGTTGGGTCCACGGGGCAGGGGTCAAATTAAAAGGTCCGGTGGGCCTGGGGTAGCGGGTGGGCGGGGCGTGCCCTCGTGCACGACCCGGTTGAGATAAACCCGAGCAGCGGGCAGCAAAGCGGCCTTCACCTCCTGAAGTATGCGCCGCGGAGTACAAGGTCTGGAAAGCCCCATGCGCTGAGCGAAGGTTAGGGGATCCAGCCAGTCTCCCCGGTCATAGTCCAGGAGGTCTCCGACTCTTGTGACCTCTGCCAGGACCAAACTCTGGCGCACCGAGCGGGACTCCGCCACCTGCAAACGGAGCTGGGGGTTGTGTAGCAGGGGCTCCGCGAGGAGATCTGCCCCCTCGGTGGCCGCCACGGACCTGGTCGTTGTAAAGAGTTTCCAGGTCCGGAGGAGGTCCTGGTAGAAGACCGGCAGCCCGGAGAGGTCTCGCGGAAGACCTGTCGGATGGAGATAAAGGAGCTGCCGGTCGTATCGGAGCCCTCGGAAGCGGCGCAGGAAGGCGTGCGCCAGTATGCTCCACGCCGGACTACCTGCACCATAAAGGAGCCTCTGCAGGGTCTGGAGGCAGAAGACATGGACCTGAGTAAGAAGACATTTGAGGCCCTGCCCTCCCTCCTCCACAGGTAGATGGAGAACCCCTGCAGGGACCCAGTGCAGTCCTGACCAAAAGAACTCCAGAATCGATGTCCGCAGGTTGGTCAGGAAAGCCGGGGCCGGGACCAGGGTGTTGAGCCGGTACCAAAGCATGGACAGGACTAGTTGATTAAGCACTAATGCTCTCCCTCGAAGGGAGAGGCACCGGAGTAGTCCTGTCCATTTCCGGAGCCGCTCTATAACCCCGCCTTCTAAATTCTGCCAGTTCTCCGGCGGAGAGGGATGCGTGGCAGAAAGGTAAATGCCTAGATAGAGCAGCGGACCCGTGCTCCACCGGATGGCTTGAAGCGCGGGTGGGCGGGGGCTCGCCTGCCGCCAGTCCCCTACCACCAAGCCAGAGCTCTTGACCCAGTTGACCCGTGCAGAGGAGGCTGCTGAATAGATGGCCTGGCAAGCCTCCACTCGCACCAAGTCGCCCGGGTCCTGGACCATGAGGAGCACGTCATCAGCGTACGCCGACAGGACCAGCCGCAGCTCCGGCTCCCTCAGCACCAACCCTGTCAACCTTCTTCGGAGGAGACAGAGGAAGGGCTCGATCGCCAGAGCGTAGAGCTGGCCTGAGAGGGGGCACCCCTGCCGTACTCCTCGCCCGAAGTTGACCGGTTCGGTCAGGGTCCAGTTGAGCCTTACCAGACACTCTGCGGAAGCGTACAGCACCCGGAGAAAGTTCACAAACCTGGGTCCGAAGCCAAATGCCTGCAGAGTGCTCAGGAGATACCCGTGATCCATCCTGTCGAACGCCTTCTCCTGATCTAAGGACAGGAGGGCGAACGACAGACCATCCCTACACCCAAGTTCCAATAGGTCCCGGACCAGATATAGGTTGTCGAAGATGCTGCGGCCCGGGACGGTGTCGGTCTGGTCTGGGTGGACCACGTCCGCCAGCACGGACCCTAGCCTCAGGGAGATGGCTTTTGCCACGATTTTGTAGTCCGTGCTGAGGAGCGAGACGGGACGCCAATTTCGTAAATCGCGGAGGTCCCCCTTCTTCGGCAATAAGGCGAGCACGGCTCGCCTGCACGAAAGAGGGAGGACCCCGCTCTGCAAAGACTCGGCCCAGACGGTGACTAGGTCTGGGCCCAGGATGTCCCAGAACACGCGGTAGAACTCCACGGTCAGCCCGTCCATGCCCGGAGATTTATTGGTGGGCATGCGACGGAGGGCTTCCGAGAACTCAGCCAGAGTGAGAGGCAGCTCTAGCCGGTCTCGGTCGCCCACGCTGACCGTCGGGAGCTCCTCCCACAGCACTCTGCAAGCGTTAGGATCGGTCGGCTCCGGGGAGAATAGGCTTGCGTAGAAGGCTCTCGCCCTCTCGCACATCTCCACCGGATCCGTGAGGGGGGTGCCATCTTCTGCCAGTAGGCAGATGATATGTTTCTTAGCCCCCCTCTTTTTTTCCAGGGCGTAGAAGAAGCGGGAGCCGCAATCCATCTCCCGAAGGAGACGGATGTGGGATCGAACAAAGGCACCCCGGGCCCGATGGTCCTCGATGGTCCGGAGCTCCTCCCGCTTCTCCCGGCACGCTTCGCAGAGGGGTGGATCCTCGGGGCTGGCGGCCAGACGCCTCTCCAGCTCTAAGACCTCCCGTTCCAACTGCTCTATCGCTGCATCCCTCCGTCGGCTGGTGCCCCGGGTGTAGTCACGGCAGAAGAGCCGGGCGCGCACCTTCCCTACGTCCCACCACCGCCGTGCCGAGGGAAAGGCACGCCGCTGCCCTCGCCAGGCCAGCCAGAACTCCCAGAAGGACGCCATGAAGCCCGCATCCTCCAGCAAGCTGTTGTTAAAATGCCAATAGGCCGGCCCCGGCCTCTCCGCGCAGAGGGAGGCTGTCACGGTGGCTATGTGATGGTCAGAAAATGGGGCCGGCCGGATGCTGGAGGAGTGGGCTCGTGTAAGATGAGAGCGTGATAAATAAATGCGGTCCAACCCGGAGTGGCACGACCGATGGGCCTCCACCCGGACAAAGGTGAACGTGGAAGTGTCATCCGGGTGGTCGCGCCAGACGTCCACCAGGGAGTGGTGTTCGACTATCTCCTGGAGGACGGCGACGGCGGCCGGGCTCTACTCGGTTCCCGAGCGGTCCCGTTCCTCAAGGGTGATGTTAAAGTCCCCTGCCAGGACCAGGCACTCCTGAGGATCCAAGGTGCCGAGGAAGGCGGATGCCTGCTGATAGAATTGCAGCCACTCCGGGCTCGCTGCTGGGGCATATATGTTGACGAGGTTGACTACGAGCCCCTCCATGTGGACCCGGAGGTGCAGCAGGCGACCCGGCACAGCCTCGGCGACCCCCAGCACCTCGGGCCGTAGGTCGGGGGAGAACAGGGTCGCCACTCCACCCGTATGAACTGTGAGGTGGCTAAAGTAGACCCTGTTCCCCCAATCCAGCCGCCAGCTGTCTTCGGCGGTCGGATCCGTATGGGTCTCCTGCAGGAAAACCACAGAGTACCTCCCCTCTCGAAGGAAGGAGAGCACCTGGGACCTGCGGAGACCCATCTTACAGCCACGGGTGTTCAATGTTGCGATGGTAAAGGGTGCCATGAGGAGGGCTGGGGGGGATCCTCGCCGGCAGGGATGCTCGTGGCTCCCGGCGGGCCGCGCAGCAGTCCGTGACCCACCCCGTAGGTGAGTAAGGAGTCACGGAAGTGGCGGACCCGCTGGTAGGCCGCGGCGCCCTGTCTCCCGGTCCTTTTCCCCTCCCCCATGAGGGCCCTTGCGGCCCGGAGGATTTGATTAAAGTCCCCCCATCGCTGGAGGGCAAGCTGGACTTTGTTGCGGGAGCCATGGACGTCTTCTAGGAACTCCCGCAACTCCTCTCGCAGCGCATGGGGGGCTGGGGTTATGGTCTGGTTGCTTCCCGATGGGGCCCTTGGTACAGCCCCCTGGCCCAGCGAGACGGGCAGACAGGGTGCGGACCCCCGACGGGGCTCTTGATGAGTTGACCTTTATGTTCGGGTGATAGGGGGCGGCGGAGGGAGGATAGCAGCCCCTGGTGGGTCGGGACGGACAAACACAAAGGCCATTCCCTGGGAGTCATCTGTTGGAAAGGGGAAGGAGACTGTCTCAGGGGTGGCAATAATATCTCGGGAGGTGGGCGGGAGAAGGGCAGGGGCAGGGGTAGAGGTGAGAGTCTGGGTCGGGAGAGGGCTCTCACTGATGCCGGGCGCAAGCTGTCTGGTGGATTTGGCAGCCACGGCATCAGGAGGTGGACTTTCTTCTGTAGGGTCCTCTCCCGGAAAGGAGGTCGAATGCTCCTCACCAGCGAGGGATGCCCCTGGTGGCTCAGGTTCCAGCCGCGTGGCACTGGCCGTCGCCTCAACTGGCTCGGCGGCTCTCAGCGGGGTGCCCTCTGCAGCCGGGTTGATGGAGGAGTCCAGGGGCTCCTCGGAGGTGGGAGCAGAAGCAACGGTTAGGGGGAGGGAGTATGGGGAAAGGGAGGCTGGAATGAAGTCGCCCAGATCGAGGCCCGCTGGCATAGGATCGTCCTCCCCCTGGGTGACCGGGGTCAGACCCAGGGCCTCGATCTCCTCATATATAGAGGGGAAATTATTTTCCGCTACCCCGGGATTCTCCCTGCCGGCACCTGACGCGATGGTTACTTTGGGGCACACTGGGGTTTCAGATGGTGCTTCAGGGGTCTTGGAGGGGAGGGACTCCCGTGGAGGGGAGATACCGCCTTCCAGTGCTGCCACGTTTTCCCCAGCCGGCTCTGGTGGGTGGAACACACCCGTGGGTAGAGCGGAAGGCTCGGCATCGGTGCCCCCCTTCCTGGTCTTCCGGGGGGCCTCCGCATCAGATGGGAGGAGTGGAGCTCGAGCCTTCCGCTTGCCTCGCTTCCCCTGGACTAGGGCCCAGCCCTCCATGGCATCATCCGGGGGCTGGCTAGCAGGGGTTGTGTCAGGGGGCAGAGGCGATGGCTCAGGGACTCGAGGGGGTAACGGTGGGGCAGCACAAGGGAGGGAAGATTCCCCTTGGGGTGGGCCCTCTCCCATGCTTGGTGGTGTCCCTGCCGCACCCTTCTCCACAGGCCTCGCCAGATTGCAAACAGTGGGGCGGGGTTCTCCCGCTCGTCTGGGCATAGTGGGGGAGGTGCCCCTTGGGCCTGAGCGGGAGCAATGGTGGACTGGGAAGGAGGAGGGGCGGTTTCGGGTGCCGGGCAGCCAGGGGCGTCGGCGATGACGGGGCCGGTGCCCTGCCGGGGCTCGGGGGTCCTGGGTGCCTCTTCTTCCCGGGCCAGGGGGCAGTCCCTCCGGACGTGCCCCATCGCCCGGCAGAGGTAGCACCGGGCCTCCCCCGTGGAATAATGCACCCTGTAAGGGGTCCCCTGGTAGGGGACTAGGAAGGACCCCTCCAGTGCCTCTCCGTCGCGCGCCGCCGGCGGCAGTTGAAGCTGCACTTGCCTGCAGAAGGAGAGGACGTGACGGAGGGCGGGGTCTTTGCAGCCCAACGGGAGAGGGCTGATGACAGAGATGGGCTTCCCCAAGGCAGAAAGGGCGGGTAACAGGGCGGCATTGGGGAGAAAGGGAGGGATGGAGGTCAGGACCAGGCGGACGCCCAGGTCCTCTAGCGGCTCTAAAGGGACGAACACGCCCCCCACCGCCAGGCCCCTCTCCACCGCCTCCTGGGCGGCGGCCTCCAATGCTAAGAAGAAGATGACCTTGCCATACATTTTGGAGGCCGCCACAATGGCCGTGGGCCCCACCACCCTCGCCAACGCCCGCACATAGGTCTCCACGTGGGGTGAGGCGGGCACCAGGAGGCAACGGACGCCGTGCTTCCTGGTCATGGTGGGAAAGGGGCCCCGGCCGCTATAGATGGTAGCGGAGGCGGTGGGCTGGAGAAATGATGTAGCGGCAGGCGGGGGGGCTGCCGCCACCTGGGCGTATGCTCTGGGGGCCGGGGGGAGGGACACCTGCAGAGCTGGTGGAGGGAACAGCGGGGAGAGGCGCCCCAGCTGGAGATGGGGCCGGGGCATCGGGGGCAGCCCCTGCCATGGAGGGCCTGGTCTTTTTAGCGGGGCCCTTCCCCTTCTTCTTCCCCTGGCCCTTCCCTTTCTTCTTCCCCTGGCCCTTCCCGCCAGCTGGGGGGACTCCTCCCAAATCTGAGGGGGTGATAGACGTGGCAGCAGTGGAGGTCACCCCGGTGCCCGTCGCTGCTGGTGCCCCAGCGGGGGCGATGGCAGATGGTTTGGCAGCGGAGGTAGAAGCTTGGGGGGGAGACAGAGGGGCAGGCGGGGGAGGGGGAGCTCGGGCTGCTGGAGGGGTCTCACCCGTCTTATCCCCCGCCATCATGAGCAAGGATGGAAGGGGGGACACCAAAAGGAGGAGGGGAGAGGGGAAGCAGGTCGACCACTCCTCCCCGCTAGGCTGCAGGCAGGGGAGGAGGGCGCCAAAAGGGGTGGGCTGGACGGGGGGCAATCAGGGGTTAGCGGTCAGTCACCGACAGAAGGTGGTATTCCGGCTCCTCTTGGTGCACTAGGGGAGGGGGGGATATAACAACATTGCGGGTGCAGTGAAGAGGGTTGCAACTAAAAAGGGGAATTGCACAAGCGCATGGGAGGGGGCATGGGCACACGGAGCGAGGGGCTAAGCGGTCTGGGGTAGAACAGGGAAACCAAGGGGCTAGCTTCAGAGGCTGGGGCGGGGCAAACAAACAAAGGCTGCAGAAGGAAATGGGCGGGGCAGGCAAACAAACTGAAGCTAGTAAGGGGGGCTGGAGCAAAAGAGGAGGCAAAGCAAGTGGCAAATGGGGCAGGTAGTAAAGGGCAAAGCTGGGGGTTAGGCAGTCCGGGGGGGGCACATGTGCCCATGTGCACTTGCACAAGTCTTTTTTAGCTGGCTGCTGCTTCTGGCCCAAAGGGTGGAAATGGGCGTGGCAAGTCAAGCAAGCAGCTGAGTCCAGAGGCAGGAGCTGAGGCAGATGGTATACAGCCAGTGGGGGTGGTGGAGGGGGCAGCGGTGGTGGTAATAGTGGTGGGGGTTGGCGGGGGACACACAGATGGATCAGGGGGCAGCTCCACGCCACACACCCTGTGTCCCTACAAACACAGTCAAGACCCCCACCACAAGAGCACAGTTTGAAAATTACTCAGTCTTAGGGCCCCCTCCACGGTGGTCTGCAAAGTCTCGAGGTGCTGCCCCACTGGCAGATGATCTCTTCTTCTCCTCCTCGGGCTTCAGCAGCTCCAGGCAGCGGCCTCTGTAGCAGCAGCAGCTCCAGGAACTCCAGGTGGTCGTCCAGGCAGGCAGAAAGGACCTTCTCAGGTGGTGGTGATGGTGGTGATGTCCACAACAGCAGTGGCTGGGGTCCCTCACTCCTCCTCTCTGGGGAGTGGGCTAGCAGCCCCCCCCCCGGGGCTGCAGTTGGAGCAGTAGCAGCACCCAAGAGTGGGGGGTCCAGTAGCCAAGTAGCAGAGAAGGGCGGGGTGTCTGGCCCAGCCAGGGGAGCAGCTGGAGCAGCAGGGAGAGCTTAGGGCCTAGCAGGAGGAGTAGCAGCTTCCAACCTCCCTCCAAGCTAGAAGGCTATGGGAGAGCAGTCTTATTGGGATCCGGGAAGTGGGCGGGCGAAGCCCGTCCACTGCTAAAGGGTCCCCCCCAGCCTAAAAGGGGGATCCACAGGACCTAGATACCCAAATAATTCCAGGGGACAACTAATAAAAGAACAGGGACAGGAGTGTGGTCAAAGGGTCAAAAGAAGGGAACCGGACGGGGACACCGAGCAGAGAACCCCGGACAGAGCCCACTGCTCCTCAAAGGCGTCAAGGGAGTCAGAGGACGCCGCCCAGAGGAACTCTGCCCGGATACGTGAACGGACCGAGGATCGGAAATAGGCCCCACAGTCACAGGAGACTCCATCGGCCAACCTCCTCACTCTGGTTTTGTAGATGGCCATTTTAGCTAGGGCCAGGAGGAGGTTGACCAGGAGAATCCGGGGCTTTGTGGGGCCACGGATAGGGAGTGCATAAATGAGAAGGTGAGGGGAGAAGTGCAACCAAAAACGTAATAAGATATTGGTGAGGAGCCGGAATAGGGGCTGCAGCCTGGCACACTCCAGGTAGACATGTGCCAGGGTATCCCTCACGCCGCAAAAGGGGCAGGTGTCTGGGATTGTGGTGAACCGCGCCAAGTACACGCCCGTGCTCACGGCTCCGTGAAGGAGCCGCCAACTGACATCCCCGGCGGGCTTTGGGACTAAGATGGAATATAGGCTGGCCCACCGGGGCTCTTCACCCTCCAAAGGTGGCAGGAGGTCCCGCCATTTTGTATCGGGGCGGGACACGAGGGTGCGGGCGTGAAGGGTGTGGAACACGAGCGTGTAGAGATGTTTTCTTGGCGCGGTTTGAAAACAGACCGGCTGCATCTCGTGCAGCCGGCTTCTAGTGAAGGGGTGAAGGGATCAATTGGGTCCACGGGGGAGGGGTCCAATTAAAAGGTCCGGCGGGCCTGGGGTAGTGGGTGGGCGGGGCGTGCCCTCGTGCAGGACCCGGTCGAGATAAACCCGAGCAGCGGGCGGCAAAGCGGCCTTCACCTCCTGAAGTATGCATCGGGGAGTACAAGGTCTGGAAAGCCCCATGCGCTGAGCGAAGGTTAGGGGATCCAGCCAGTCTCCCCGGTCATAGTCCAGGAGGTCTCCGACTCTTGTGACCTCTGCCAGGACCAACCTCTGGCGCACCGAGCGGGACTCCGCCACCTGCAAACGGAGCTGGGGGTTGTGTAGCAGGGGCTCCGCGAGGAGATCTGCCCCCTCGGTGGCCGCCACGGACCTGCTCGTAGTAAAGAGTTTCCAGGTCCGGAGGAGGTCCTGGTAGAAGACCGGCAGCCCGGAGAGGTCTCGCGGAAGACCTCTCGGATGGAGATAAAGGAGCTGCCGGTCGTATCGGAGCCCTCGGAAGCGGCGCAGGAAGGCGTGCGCCAGTATGCTCCACGCCGGACTACCTGCACCATAAAGGAGCCTCTGCAGGGTCTGGAGGCGGAAGACATGGACCTGAGTAAGCAGACATTTGAGGCCCTGCCCTCCCTCCTCCACAGGTAGATGGAGAACCCCTGCAGGGACCCAGTGCAGTCCTGACCAAAAGAACTCCAGAATCGATGTCCGCAGGTTGGTCAGGAAAGCCGGGGCTGGGACCAGGGTGTTGAGCCGGTACCAAAGCATGGACAGGACTAGTTGATTAAGCACTAACGCTCTCCCTCGAAGGGAGAGGCACCGGAGCAGTCCTGTCCATTTCCGGAGCCGCTCTATCACCCCGCCCTCTAAATTCTGCCAGTTCTCCGGCGGAGAGGGATGCGTGGCAGAAAGGTAAACACCCAGATAAAGCAGCGGACCCGTGCTCCACCGGATGGCTTGAAGCGCGGGTGGGCGGGGGCTCGCCTGCCGCCAGTCCCCTACCACCAAGCCAGAGCTCTTGACCCAGTTGACCCGCGCAGAGGAGGCTGCTGAATAGATGGCCTGGCAAGCCTCCACTCGCACCAAGTCGCCCGGGTCCTGGACCATGAGGAGCACGTCATCAGCGTACGCCGACAGGACCAGCCGCAGCTCCAGCTCCCTCAGCACCAACCCTGTCAACCTCCTTCGGAGGAGACAGAGGAAGGGTTCGATCGCCAGAGCGTAGAGCTGGCCTGAGAGGGGGCACCCCTGCCGTACTCCTCGCCCGAAGTTGACCGGTTCGGTCAGGGTCCAGTTGAGTCTTACCAGACACTCTGCGGAAGCGTACAGCACCCGGAGAAAGTTCACAAACCTGCGTCCGAAGCCAAATGCCTGCAGAGTGTTCATTAGATACCCGTGATCCATCCTGTCGAACGCCTTCTCCTGATCTAAAGACAGGAGGGCGAACGACAGACCATCCCTACACCCAAGTTCCAATAGGTCCCGGACCAGATATAGGTTGTCGAAGATACTGCGGCCCGGGACGGTGTAGGTCTGGTCTGGGTGGACCACGTCCGCCAGCACGGACCCTAGCCTCAGGGAGATGGCTTTTGCCACGATTTTGTAGTCCGTGCTGAGGAGCGAGACGGGACGCCAATTTCGTAAATCGCGGAGGTCCCCCTTCTTCGGCAATAAGGCGAGCACGGCTCGCCTGCACGAAAGAGGGAGGACCCCGCTCTGCAAAGACTCGGCCCAGACGGTGACTAGGTCTGGGCCCAGGACGTCCCAGAACACACGGTAGAACTCCACGGTCAGCCCGTCCATGCCCGGAGATTTATTGGTGGGCATGCGACGGAGGGCTTCCGAGAACTCGGCCAGAGTGAGAGGCAGCTCTAGCCGGTCTCGGTCGCCCACGCTGACCGTCGGGAGCTCCTCCCACAGCACTCTGCAAGCGTTAGGATCGGTCGGCTCCGGGGAGAAAAGGCTTGCGTAGAAGGCTCTCGCCCTCTCGCACATCTCCACCGGATCCGTGAGGGGGGTGCCATCCTCAGTCAGTAGGCAGATGATATGTTTCTTAGCCCCCCTCTTTTTTTCCAGGGCGTAGAAGAAGCGGGAGCCGCAATCCATCTCCCGAAGGAGACGGATGCGGGATCGAACAAAGGCACCCCGGGCCCGATGGTCCTCGAGGCTCCGGAGCTCCTCCCGCTTCTCCCGGCACGCTCCGCAGAGGGGTGGATCCTCGGGGCTGGCGGCCAGACGCCTCTCCAGCTCTAAGACCTCCCGTTCCAACTGCTCTATCGCCGCATCCCTCCGTCGGCTGGTGCCCCGGGTGTAGTCACGGCAGAAGAGCCGAGCGCGCACCTTCCCTACGTCCCACCATCGCCGTGCCGAGGGAAAGGCACGCCGCTGCCCTCGCCAGGCCAGCCAGAACTCCCGGAAGGACGCCACGAAGCCCGCATCCTCCAGCAAGCTGTTGTTAAAATGCCAATAGGCCGGCCCCGGCCTCTCCGCGCAGAGGGAGGCTGTCACGGTGGCTATGTGATGGTCAGAAAATGGGGCCGGCCGGATGCTGGAGGAGTGGGCTCGTGTAAGATGAAATCGTGATAAATAAATGCGGTCCAACCGGGAGTGGCGCGACCGATGGGCCTCCACCCGGACAAAGGTGAACGTGGAAGTGTCATTCGGGTGGTGGTCGCGCCAGACGTCCACCAGGGAGTGGTGTTCGACTATCTCCTGGAGGACGGCAACGGCGGCCGGGCTCTTCTCGGTCCCCGAGCGGTCCCGTTCCTCAAGGGTGATGTTAAAATCCCCTCCCAGGACCAGGCACTCCTGAGGATCCAAGGTGCCGAGGAAGGCGGATGCCTGCTGATAGAATTGCAGCCGCTCTGGGCTCGCTGCTGGGGCATAGATGTTGACGAGGTTGACTACGAGCCCCTCCATTTGGACCCGGAGGTGCAGCAAGCGACCCGGCACAGCCTCGGCGACCCCCAGCACCTTGGGCCGTAGGTCGGGGGAGAACAGGGTCGCCACTCCACCCGTATGAACTGTGAGGTGGCTAAAGTAGACCCTGTCTCCCCAATCCAGCCGCCAGCTGTCTTCGGCGGTCGGATCCGTATGGGTCTCCTGCAGGAAAACCACAGAGTACCTCCCCTCTCGAAGGAAGGAGAGCACCTGGGACCTGCGGAGACCCATCTTACAGCCACGGGTGTTCAATGTTGCGATGGTAAAGGGTGCCATGAGGAGGGCTGGGGGGGATCCTCGCCGGCAGGAATGCTCGTGGCTCCCGGCGGGCTGCGTAGCAGTCCGTGACCCACCCCGTAGGTGAGTAAGGAGTCACGGAAGTGGCGGACCCGCTGGTAGGCCGCGGCGCCCTGTCTCCCGGTCCTTTTCCCCTCCCCCATGAGGGCCCTTGCGGCCCGGAGGATTTGATTAAAGTCCCCCCATCGCTGGAGGGCAAGCTGGACTTTGTTGCGGGAGCCACGGACGTCTTCTAGGAACTCCCGCAACTCCTCTCGCAGCGCATGGGGGGCTGGGGTTATGGTCTGGTTGCTTCCCGATGGGGCCCTTGGTACAGCCCCCTGGCCCAGCGGGACGGGCAGACAGGGTGCGGACCCCCGACGGGGCTCTTGATGGGTTGACCTGAGTGCTGGGGCGATAGGGGGCGGCGGAGGGAGGATAGCAGCCCCTGGTGGGTCGGGACGGGCAAACACAAAGGCCATTCCCTGGGAGTCATCTGTTGGAAAGGGGAAGGAGACTGTCCCAGGGGTGGCAATAATATCTCGGGAGGTGGGCGGGAGAAGGGCAGGGGCAGGGGTAGAGGTGAGAGTCTGGGTCGGGAGAGGGCTCTCACCGATGCCGGGCGCAAGCTGTCTGGTGGATTTGGCAGCCACGGCATCAGGAGGTGGACTTTCTTCTGTAGGGTCCTCTCCCGGAAAGGAGGTTGAATGCTCCTCACCAGCGAGGGATGCCCCTGGTGGCTCAGGTTCCAGCCGCGTGGCACTGGCCGTCGCCTCAACTGGCTCGGTGGCTCTCAGCAGGGTGCCTTCTGCAGCCGGGTTGATGGAGGAGTCCAGGTGCTCCTCGGAGGTGGGAGCAGAAGCAACGGTTAGGGGGAGGGAGTATGGGGAAAGGGGGGCTGGAAAGAAGTCGCCCAGATCGAGGCCCGCTGGCATAGGATCGTCCTCCCCTTGGGTGACTGGGGTCAGACCCAGGGCCTCGATCTCCTCATATATAGAGGGGAAATTGTTTTCCGCTACCCCGGGATTCTCCCCGCCGGCACCTGACGCGATGGTTACTTCGGGGCACACTGGGGTTTCAGATGGTGCCTCGGGGGTCTTGGAGGGGAGGGACTCCCATGGAGGGGAGATACCGTCTTCCAGTGCTGCCACGTCTTCCCCAGCCGGCTCTGGTGGGTGGAACACACCCGTGGGTAGAGCGGAAGGCTCGGCATCGGTGCCCCCCTTCCTGGTCTTCCGGGGGGCCTCCGCGTCACATGGGAGGAGCGGAGCTCGAGCCTTCCGCTTGCCCCGCTTCCCCTTGACTAGGGCCCAGCCCTCCATGGCTTCATCCGGGGGCTGGCTAGCAGGGGTTGTGTCAGGGGGCAGAGGCGATGGCTCAGGGACTCGAGGGGGTAACGGTGGGGCAGCACAAGGGAGGGAAGATTCCCCTTGGGGCGGGCCCTCTCCCATGCAGGGCGGTGTCCCTGCCGCACCCTCCTCCACAGGCCTCGCCAGATTGCAAGCAGCGGTGGCGGGGTTCTCCCGCTCGTTTGGGCATAGTGGGGGAGGTACCCCTTGGGCCCGAGCGGGAGCAATGGTGGACTGGGAAGGAGGAGGGGCGGTTTCGGGTGCCGGGCAGCCAGGGGCGTCTGCGATGACGGGGTCGGTGTCCTGCCGGGGCTCGGCTGTCCTGGATGCCCCTCCTTCTCGGGCCAGGGGGCAGTCCCTCCGGACGTGCCCCATCGCCCGGCAGAGGTAGCACCGGGCCTCTCCCGTGGAATAATGCACCCTGTAATGGGTCCCCTGGTAGGGGACTAGGAAAGACCCCTCGAGTGCCTCTCCGTCGCGCGCCGCCGGCGGCAGTTGAAGCTGCACTTGCCGGCGGAAGGAGAGGACGTGACGGAGAGCGGGGTCTTTGCAGCCCAACGGGAGAGGGCTGATGACAGAGATGGGCTTTCCCAAGGTAGAAAGGGTGGGTAACAGGGCGGCATTGGGCAGAAAGGGAGGGACGGAGGTCAGGACCAGGCGGACGCCCAGGTCCTCTAGTGGCTCTAAGGGGACGAACACGCCCCCGACCGCCAGGCCCTTCTCCACCGCCTCCTGGGCGGCGGCCTCCGATGCTAAGAAAAAGACGACCTTGCCATACATTTTGGAGGCCGCCACAATGGCCGTGGGCCCCACCACCCTCGCCAACGCCCGCACATAGGTCTCCACGTGGGGTGAGGCGGGCACTAGGAGGCAACGGACGCCATGCTTCCTGGTCATGGTGGGAAAGGGGCCCCGGCCGCTATAGATGGTAGCGGAGGCAGTGGGCTGGAGAAATGACGTAGCGGCAGGCGAAGGGGCTGCCGCCACCTGGGCGTATGCTCTGGGGGCCTGGGGAGGGACACCTGCAGAGCTGGTGGAGGGAACAGCGGGGAGGGGTGCCCCAGCTGGAGATGGGGCCGGGGCATCGGGGGCAGCCCCTGCCATGGAGGGCCTGGTCTTTTTAGCGGGGCCCTTCCCCTTCTTCTTCCCCTGGCCCTTCCCGCCGGTTGGGAGGACTCCCTGCAAATCTGAGGGGGTGAGAGACGTGGCAGCAGTGGAGGTCACCCCGGTGCCCGTCGCTGCTGGTGCCCCAGCGGGGGCGATGGCAGATGGTTTGGCAGCGGACGTAGAAGCTTGGGGGGGTGACAGAGGGGCAGGCGGGGGAGGGAGAGCTCGGGCTACTGGAGAGGTCTCACCCGTCTCAACCCCCGCCATCATGAGCAAGGAGGAAAGGGGGATACCAAAAGGAGGAGGGGAGAGGGGAAGCAGGTCGACCACTCCTCCCCGCTAGGCTGCAGGCAGGGGAGGAGGGCGCCAAAAGGGGGGAGCTGGACGGGGGGCAATCAGGGGTTAGGGGTCAGTCACCGACACAAGGTGGAAATTCCGGCTCCTCTTGGTGCACTACGCGGGGGGGGGGGATTCAACAACATTGAGGGTGCAGTGAAGAGGGTTGCAACTAAAAGGGGAATTGCACAAGCGCATGGGCGGGGGCATGGGCACACGGAGCGAGGGGCTAAGCGGTCTGGGGGTAGAACAGGGAAACCAAGGGGCTAGCTTCAGAGGCTGGGGCGGGGCAAACAAACAAAGGCTGCAGAAGGAAATGGGCGGGGCAGGCAAACAAACTGAAGCTAGTAAGGGGGGCTGGAGCAAAAGAGGAGGCAAAGCAAGTGGCAAATGGGGCAGGTAGTAAAGGGCAAAGCTGGGGGTTAGGCAGTCCGGGGGGGCACATGTGCCCATGTGCACTTGCACAAGTCTTTTTTAGCTGGCTGCTGCTTCTGGCCCAAAGGGTGGAAATAGGGCGTGGCAAGCCAAGCAAGCAGCTGAGTCCAGAGGCAGGAGCTGAGGCAGATGGTATACAGCCAGTGGGGGTGGTGGAGGGGGCAGTGGTGGTGGTAGTAGTGGTGGGGGTTGGGGGGACACACAGATGGATCGGGGGGCAGCTCCAAGCCACACCCCCTGTCCCTGTAAACACAGTCAAAACCCCCACCACAAGAGCACAGTTTGAAAATTACTCAGTCTTAGGGCCCCCTCCACGGTGGTCTGCAAAGTCTCTAGGTGCTGCCCCACTGGCAGATGATCCTCTTCTTCTCCTCCTCGGGCTTCAGCAGCTCCAGGCAGCGGACTCCACAGCAGCAGCAGCAGCTCCAGGAGCTCCAGGTGGTGGTCCAGGCAGGCAGAAAGGACCCCTCTCAGGTGGTGGTGGTGGTGGTATCCATAACAGCAGTGGCTGGGGTCCCTCACTCCTCCTCTCTGGGGAGTGGGCTAGCAGCCCCCTCCCCACCCCAGGGTTGCAGTTGCAGCAGTAGCAGCACCCAAGAGTGGGGGGTCCAGGAAGCAGGTAGCAGAGAACGGGGTGGGGGTGTCTGGCCCAGCCAGGGGAGCAGCTGTAGCAGCAGGGAGAGCTTAGGGCCTAGCAGCAGGAGTAGCAGCTTCCCACCTCCCTCCAAGCTAGAAGGCTATGGGAGAGCAGTGGGAGGGAGGGAGAGAGAGAGAGTCGCTCCAGGCTAAACAAATCTCTGGTATCAGGAGAAGTGAAATGGCAGCTGCTCCAGGTCAATTAAGACACCTGGGGCCAATTAAGAACTCTCCAGAAGCCAGGGAGAAGGCTAGGTTGATTGGGACACCTGAAGCCAATCAGGGCCTGGCTGAAACTAGTTAAAAGCCTCCCAGTTAGTCAGGTGGGTGTGCATGTCAGGAGCTGTGGGAGGAAGTTGCGCTGTTGGAGAGGCTGAGTAGTACACACCATATCAGGCACAACGAAGGAGGCCCTGAGGTAAAGATGAAGTGGAGCTTGAGGAGAGGCTGAGGGAGCTGGGATTGTTTAGTCTGCAGAAGAGAAGAATGAGGGGGGATTTGATAGCTGCTTTCAACTACCTGAAAGGGGGTTTCAAAGAGGATGGCTCTAGACTGTTCTCAATGGTAGCAGATGACGAGGAGTAATGGTCTCAAGTTGCAATGGGGGAGGTTTAGATTGGATATTAGGAAAAACTTTTTCACTAAGAGGGTGGTGAAACACTGGAATGCGTTACCTAGGGAGGTGGTAGAATCTCCTTCCTTAGAGGTTTTTAAGGTCAGGCTTGACAAAGCCCTGGCTGGGATGATTTAACTGGGACTTGGTCCTGCTTTGAGCAGGGGGTTGGACTAGATGACCTTCTGGGGTCCCTTCCAACCCTGATATTCTATGATTCTATGATTCTATGAAATGAGGGCTGCTGTGGGGGAAGTAGCCCAGGGAATTGTACATGTCATGTTTCTAAAAGCTCAGCTACCATAGCTGATTCTATTAGGATCCCTGGGCTGGAGCCCGGAGTAAAGGGTGGGCCCGGGCTCCCTCCCCCCCACCTTTGCCCCCTGATTAATCACTGAGACTGGGAGACAACAGAGACTGTGCAAGGAAGGATAACTTCTCCTCACCTCCCTCACTGGCTTATGATGAAAATGGCTCAGTAGACTGTGACCCTTGTCTCTAGAGAGAGAAGGGTTATGTGTAGGGTCACAGTGAGCCTCTGAGGCTAGCGAAATCTGCCAGGAAATGTGGGACCCATTGAAGCAAGAACAGAGCTTTGTCACAATACTTAACATGGGGAAATAGATTCAATATGTGTAATGACCCAACCACTCCCAGTCTCTATTCAAACCCGAGTTAATGGTATCTAGTTTGCATATTAATTCAAGCTCAGCAGTTTCTCATTGAGTCTGTTTTTGAAGCTTTTCTGTTGCAAAAAACTCTCCCTCCCTTCCCCCCCCCCCCCCCCCCCCCGATAACACTTCACTGTGGTCTGAGTGATGTTGCTGTACTTAGCTGATGAAATCATGGAAAGCATTGATGGTGTCATCCTCTACTCAGTAGTAGACCCCGGTGCCTGTTTGCTTTTCTCTTGAGATAACCTCTTGCAGCATGTTTCCTTTGTGATGTGTTGATGTGAGTGACTCAGCATTTCTGATGTCCCAAGCACTTTCAGGTCATGGCTCCAACTGTTCGTATATCTGAAGAGTTGCCAGATGGCACCGGTACTGTCTGCAACATCAACTTTGAAATGTTGCCAAACCCAGGAGGATGTCTATTTAATGTGTTTTCCAGGAGGGGTTGGAAGATTGTATTTGCTTGGGCTGGAGGACAGTTCCTTCTGTGAGAAATGCAGTACACCAAAACTATATCCAGCAGAGATGGGAGAATGCGACCATCCCCTCTATCTAGGAGCTATGATTAACAAACTCCATCCTTTCCAGAGCTGAAGTAGTAGTGGGGAAAACTTTTTTAGAAGGAGCTGATGGTGTCCAGACAGTAGCTTGCTGAGGGATCAGTCTCTGGATCAGAATTTGGAGTAACTGGTGCTGTGCTAATCACAGCTTCCTCCTTCTCACTATTATCATTGTCTCCTGCCCCCTGACTGGTCGATTGTGCGCCAAGAAAATATTGCTCTCTCTAGGGGCAGCCAAAGTGGTACCTGCTGACTACAGTTCTTTATGGCCTAGTTTCCCTTACTTCACTTCCTGGTGTTCATGCTACTAAGCTTCTGCAGCTGCTTCTCCAATGAGCAAGCCAGACGTGGTCTTTCTTTTGCCCACCCTAAACTGCTCCGTGGAAGAACCACCTCACTCTGCAGTCTGTTTCACTGACAGAGCTATGAAATGGGGACTCTGGGAGGGATGATGCAAGTTCATTGCTGCTTGTCCTCGGAGCAGCAATGGGATTTCCCCCCCCCCCCTCAGATAATTGCTTTAAAGTCCCTCCTTACAACTTGCAGGATGGGTAGTAGGGGGGCAGTCAGGCTTCATGAGGTGAAATAAATCAATTAATCATTAATCAGCAATGGCAGCTGCGAGGTTTAAGAAGACAGTACCTTCTGATATGCTGGGGGAATCCTGTCCTAACAGTCCTCAGCCTGCTATGTTTCTTTCAGAGATTAAGATGTATCAGTCTGCCTGCAGCTTCAAATGGACAAAGGTATAAGCATGTGACTAAGTCTTCCTCTAAATCCACTTCAAAGAAGTTGGATTCTGTTGTAAGAAAGCCCATCAACTCAGTTCAGGAGGACTTCGTATGCTCTAAATCCCAGAGGCATGACAAGAAAGACCATA
This sequence comes from Dermochelys coriacea, assembly GCF_009764565.3. Taxonomy (NCBI): domain Eukaryota; kingdom Metazoa; phylum Chordata; order Testudines; family Dermochelyidae; genus Dermochelys; species Dermochelys coriacea. The sequence continues at coordinate 107,411,545 of NC_050068.2, forward strand.
AGCATTGGGCTCCATCAGTACCAGACCGTGTTCCATTGGTGCTGTCATTTCCGGCTCCTCTAAAACCCACGGATCCATCAGCAATGATGAAGTTTGATCCCGTCAACTTGGAGTAGCTCCCTCCTCACTGGATCCAGTGGCTCAAACAAGCAGAACCCCTCCCACACCAGGGAGATTTGAATCCATTGCTATCTCACAGGACATTTGCAGTCTCCTGGATCTGGACCCCTCCTCCATTGGGTCTCTCTATTTCCAGGGAACTAACATCACTTCTGAGGGAATCGACCACTGGAAGGAATTTATCACCTATCCCATACACAGAATATACCTTCCCTCCAATGGCACTGACAGTACTTCCCCTACCACCACCCAAAAGACCAGCACTGGTTTGAGAGAAAATTCTGCATCATCTGCCTTGAAGTTGCTGGAACACCATGCCATGGGGGACCCCCGTGACCATCTGTTGACTCCTCGTACTGGCCCTATTATTATTGACTTCTCCTACTGGCCCTATTATATTGGGACCTGGGGACTAATAACCCCCTTCAGAGTCAATCCGATCTACCAGGGAGTCACCCCTTGCCTCCCCTTTAAGGGGATGCTCAGATCTGCCCCTGGATCCAGCAGAAGAGGAGGAGGAACATTACACTCTCAATCCAGTGGTTCTGCTGGAACCAGCAAGACTGCAATCATCATCCCCAGACAAAGCAGTGACTTCTACGCACCCCCCCCAATCCCTGATGACTTAAGGCAGTTTCAGGACTTGCTCCACAGAATTGCTGGAGAACTTCAGATTCCTCTCAAGAAGATCCAGGACTCCCAGCACAATTTTTTAGACATCATCCCAACACCTGGACACAACGGAATAGCTCTCCCCATTAATGAAGCCATAGTGGAGCCAGCTAGGACAGTTTGGCACACCTTTGTCACCTGTGCTCCCACCCTGAAAAGGATGGAGAAATGCTATTACGTGCCAGCCAAAGGAGTGGAATTTCTGTTTTCTCACCCAATTCACTGGTGGTCTATGCAACTTCTGAATGTGCTTGACCTCAAGATTTCTGGTCTACTCCTATCAATAAAGAGGGCAAATGCCTGGATATGGTGGGGAGAAAGGTCTTCTCATCACCTCACCCAACCTCCAGTTCAGCATAGCCAATTAACACACGCTAATGGCTAAATATGATTTCCTGAGCGACGTCTATTTTGCAGAGTTTACTGACAGCCCTCCGCAGCGGAACAGAGCTCATTTTCAAGCTCTGATAGACAAAGGCAAACTGATAGCCAGGACTGCTCACCAATCTGCAGGTAATGCTGCTGATACTTCCTCTAGAGCTATGGCTACTGCCATCGTCCTGCACAGGGAGTCATGGCTCCATGCATCAGGGTCCCTAGGGAGATCCAGAATAACATTGAGGACCTACCTTTTGATGAATCTCACCTCTTGAACCAGAAGACAGTCTAGTCCCTCCATGCCCTTAAGGACTCCAGGGCTACCCTCTACTCCCTGGGGATATACATGCCTGTCGCTAAGAGTAAATTCCACTGCCCATCAGTCAGCTCTAGACATATTGATCAGCAGTTTTTTACATCAGAGGCCCTGGGAACCACCACAGAAGAGACAGAGATTCAAAAGTCCTGCTTCCCTATACTCTCTGCAAAAGGCTCTGCATCCCAACCTCAGCCCCTGGCTTGACATTATTCAGGGTTTGCATCAGGTGTATATCAGTCTGAAACGCCTTAAAGATCTTGCCTATTTCATACAGGCTAATAGAGTCCACCAGTTATCTCCTGAGTCTCTTCCTTATGTTCACTTCTGGCAGTTGGCCCCACTGAGCCTCTCATTGCACTGGACACCAGCCACAAGTTGCAGTGAAATTACACTTATAAATTTACAACTTTAACATTTCTGTCATTACACCTTCCTAGCCTGAAAATGGGCCTCTAGGAAGCTAAGGCAAACAAAAACAAACCACTACTTGACACCTTGTCAATCTTGCCCTGAGGGGAAACAGTTTCCCAAACTGGAAACACAGTTCAAAGTACAACTCCAATCTAGGGCAGGGCAGCAACAGCAACAGGATGGCTGCTGCATTCCTGTGAGAGATTTATATTCAGCAAAGGGCTGGAACCATTTGAATTAATCTTCTTTCCCCCTGGAGCATGGCCAATGCATCATTTCCATGTACGTTCTGGGAGAAGGAAGGCTGTGAAAGAGACAAGCTTGACCCTTCCTTTCCCCCTCCTCCTCCCAGGGCTCAGGTTGCTTTTCCCTTAGCCAGTCTCATCAAATATCCTTCCCACTGAAACATGGAACAGAGTAGGGCATTTTAATATCAGCATTAAATGATATTTTTGTTAGAGAGCGAACTTCTGCCTCCAGTGTCGAGCATTTCACCATTATATGTTCTATATTCATCATGTCTTTACTTAGCTCAACCACAGCCATACTTATTCTTTAGCAGTTTTCTTCTTGGGTTACATTATTTTGTTAATATTTTCAAGGTCAGATACAAATGGTAGTAAGATGGCTCCTTACTCTACAGCTTACTGTACTATGTTTCAGTAGGCCATGATGATCTTGGCACATAAGGAAATAGTGCTCTTTCTGTATCAAATTGCTATATATACTCAAATATATGTTGAGAGAGAGAAGGTTTTAGTGGATAGCCATTACCCATAGGGTTGAAAGATGAAATGACTTTTGGCTGTTATGGCCGACAGGGCCAAGCAGGTGCTTGGGGCGGCATTCAGAATGGGCAGCAGTCCGTGTCCCGTGGCAGCAATTTGGCGGCAGCTCCACTGCTCTTCCCACTATGGCAGCTTTTGGGCTGCAGCTCCGCTGCTGTTGCGGCGGCAGCAATTCAGCAGCGAATGCTTGGGGCGGCAAAATTGGTAGAGCCACTCTTGATGGCCGAATCTGCAGACTGAAAGCATTACTGGACTTTGGCCATTTTCTATGAAAAGGAAAACAGTTTTCAGTATAAACTACTAATCACATTTATTTGAATTATTCTTTTCTTTTTTTTAAATGATGTTAGTCTTTCTTGACCTTCTCCAACTGAGGGCAGATCTACATTAGAAGTGCTCCATTGGTGCAGCTGCATCAGTGCAGCTACACTGCTGTAGCGCGTCTGGTGAAGGTGCTCTGTGCCAATGGGAGAGTCCTCTCCCATCAGCACAATTACTCCACCTCCGTGGGAGGCAGTAGCTATGTCAGCAGGACTGCATCTCCCGCCGACGTAGAGCCGGTTTGGACTTAAGTGGTAGTATAGACCTGCCCTCAGAGGCAGATTTTTCTTTTCTTTCTGAGCTGTGGCAGTGGGTACTGAAAGGTTCTGCCTAATGACCCATATTACAGCTCTCATAGCACTTTGGCGACATGCAGCAGAAGTATGAACCTGACCCAAAAACCATTGAAGTCAATGGGAGCCTTCAATTGTTTTCACTGGGCTTTTGATCAGTCTGTAAAAGAGCTCTGAACTTAAGAACCACTGCCATGGAAAGATAAAAAATTGGAAAGAGCAGGTGAGTTATGGGAAGGAAGGTAGCAATACGTTTTTAAAGAGAGCGCTAGAGGGAGGAATAGGCAGTCATTCCACGAGAGAGTAGTTCTGCAGGAAAGATATGGATTCAGAAATAGAAAAACACAGTCAATTAGCTAAGACATGAGTATGTGAATCTTGCTAGCATAATGATATTCTGTGGAAATCCCAATACATGTTGACACTTACATTTGAGCTAAATTCTGGTTTTGATTTTATTTAAGTAAGAGAGCAGACTTAATTTGTTTTCTCACTTAATTATCATATAGTCTTTCAATATGTGTCAATATACAACTTGTGTCTGCAGGCCAATGGGACCGTAGGTTTTGTTCATCCATTTTCCATGAAGGATGTGTGGTTAGCTATGTAAGCTGATGGTAAGAATATTAATTTAAGAATGTTTCTACTCATAAAACAAATATAGTGTTTGGAAATTCACATTTGTGCTCATACAAAGAGAGTAAATGTTTTATAACAGAATATTTTGAATATTTACAGATCAACTAAAATAGGGAAATTTTTTCTTTGTCAAAGAGAGGATCAATTAGCCGCCTGGTGTTTTGACTCATAGGAATTCACATTAAAAAGGAAAGAAAAGAAGCAGTAGTAGTTAATCATTTCCATGATTGACATATTCAAACTTTTTTTCCCCAATATGAGAGTGAGTGTCTTTATTACATTCTCTGTCTCATGATTATGTCATGAGCTCCAAATGTCATCTCTTCCAGGAACTCTGAATATAACAGGTGAATGGGGAATTCATAAGTTAACTCTACTGTGTATTGTATTTGTTACATTTGAAAAAATGCAGTGGTTTACAAACATACAGAGTGTGATAATGTTTCTGACTCTCCACCATGCCACAAGTAAGTGCCAAATTGTGTCCCAATTTACAACCCATTCAATCTCTTTGACTTCAGTGAGATTTTGCCAGGTATAAGTCAGGACAGAATTTGACCATCAGAGTTAAACACTCAGTCATATTCCTGGCAAAGTCTAATTATGTTCAAAATATTCTTATTCAACATAGAACCTGGGAAGTTTTTCTTTTAAAATCTTCCACTCTTAAAGCCTCTGATCCTGCCTGCCTGCCATAAACTGCCTATTGGCATGCTTTCACCCCACACTTCTTCCTAACTGGCTTCTCCCAATATCAGTGTCAATATCACTCTTCATATAAGCTTTTATTTATTAGTTATCAAGTTCAGATGCTGCCAGTCTCTGCTTCAGTGTACTTATGGTGAGGGCAACAGAGTGAGTTTGAACAAACAGCCAACACTCAACAGTGCTGACTAGCATAGTGACAGCTGTAGAAGCCATATATATTTTTTATTCTTTTCTCTTAAAGAAATTTTTTTGATGTTTTTAAATAGTTGATGGGTGGAGGAACGATGCACAAGTATGTTTGTGTCAGGGATTCCTGACAGAGGAAAGTTGATAGTAATATATATAGAAAGTAGTTTCCAAATTACTGTACGAATGTATCAAGATGTTGTGAAGTTAAAGTGAGTTTCAACCTAATATTTAATTGTGCATGATGTGCAGTATACCCATCTCAAGATTCCACTACACAATGCAACAGCTTATGTAATAAATGTATTTTGGGAAAAAAAAGACGCCTATTTATTATGCTATCCATAGAATGACCTTATTGAGAAAACTCATCTAATTCCACAGAGCAGGAAATAAGTCAACAATATATGTCCAATATTTATGCACTATAGCTGTTCACTGTAGGGTTTTATTTCCATTACTAGCAATCAGCCAATATACTTGGTGGTGTTTTTTCTATTGGATCACTGGACCCTACTACTGAGAACTAATATGAACTTGACAAGCAGGAAAGATGTATACATGTATAAAATAAACAGAAGTTCAGTTATATAACCCAGACTTCTGTGAGGTAAAATCTAGGTTTGCTTCCCCTCACCTAGGCTTGCAGTAGAGAAGACAGAACTACTTCAGATACGAATGTGGTTCGCACTAGCTATGTCTACACTTACGGCAGTGTGTGGAATACAGACACCTAGCATGGGTATAAATAACAGGGTAGACAGTGAGGCATTGCTTAGTGAGCAGAGTAAAGACATGTTAGAATCTTAGGGTATAAACCCTATGTAGCTCTCTACATGCCCAAGCAATGCCTCCCATGTCTACACTGTTATTTTTAGCAATGTAGTATCCTGTTGCTTTCCCGGTGCTGGAGCCTTTCCCGATCACAGAGAAAGGCTCCAGCAGTGGGGAAAGGCTCTGACTGTGGGGAGGCAGTGCCTTTCACTGCCACATATAGCTGCACATCACAGTATTGACACAGCCTGCTTTTCACTATAGTGTGTTTCTATACATACTATCCACACCACTGCCAGTGTATACAAGGCCTAAGAATTGTTTCTCTGTAGTTTCTCTTTAATATTTGCCCTAAAAACAAAAGGAGTACTTGTGGCACCTTAGAGACTGACATCCGATGAAGTGAGCTGTAGCTCACGAAAGCTTATGCTCAAATAAGTTTGTTAGTCTCTAAGGTGCCACAAGTACTCCTTTTCTTTTGCGGATACAGACTAACACGGCTGCTACTCTGAAACCTGTCAATATTTGCCCTGTTAGCAGTTAAAGGCATACATTTGCTACCTTGAATGGAGCACATGGAACAGTTAATTTGTGTCTAAAGAGGTCTGTCCCAGATATACTTCATATCTGTCCACCGTTTGCTTCTAGTTAAAGGTGGTAATAGAATATCCATTTAGCTGGATAGTACTTGTCTGTAATGCTTTTCAGCATTTCAACTTTAAAATATAAAACAAAAAAATAATTCCTCTTTTTCAAGAGCATTGCATTAGTCAAAGGAGACATGTGCCTCTGAAAGAAAAAAAAAATTTGCAAAATAGGTATACAAAAATCCATTGTCAACTTGAATTTCTCATATGAATTGCAGATGTTGGGGCACTCAATAAATATTCTGGGTATCAAGAAAAATAAGGACCCAATTCAACCACTTTCTACTTTTTATGTAATAGGAGGCATAGTAATTATGTAGGTGGTTTATGATGATCTATAGCAGAATTGGCAACCTTTGGCATGCAGCCCATCAGGGTAAGCCCCCGGCGGGCCGGACTCGTTTGTTTACTTGCTGCGTCCACAGGTTCGGCCGATCGCAGCTCCCACTGGCCGCTCCAGGCCAATGGGGGCTGCGGGAAGTGGCACAGGCCGAGGGATGTGCTGGCCGCCGCTTTCCGCAGCCCCCATTGGCCTGGAGCAGCAAACCACGGCCAGTGGGAGCTGCAACTGGCCAAACCGGTGGATGCAGCAGGTAAACAAACCAGCCCCGCCCGCCATTGGGCTTACCCTGGCGAGCCATGTGCCAAAGGTTGCCAATCCTAATCTATAGGCAACTGTACTGACTATTAACAGCTCAAGATTTGTGGAGTTTCTCTTTCAGACAAATTTTATATAAGCTATAATATGTAGCTGTACTTTACAGCCAACCTGCTACTACCAAGGCTAAGTCAAGTATTAACTTCACATTCTTTAATGTTCTACTGTATGCAAGTCAGAATCTGCTGAGGCTCTAGCTCTTTTCCTAAATCATCTAATATGGGAGGGTGCCAGAGACATATCTGATGAACAGAGAGTTAACTTAAATTCAGTTTAGCCTTCCCTTTACATAGGGGTTCAATGTGCATATGTGTTATAGACATAATTTGTCTTTTGGGGAGAAATGAAAGTATCTGTGGGAAGGCATGGTTCCATACCCTTGGGCTTTAGAATTATGTTTAACTATCAGAGCCAGGCTGTCTTATGGACCTAGATCATTCCGGGTGGGGCTCAAGCTGTAAAGAGGCTATGTCGCTTTGGGATTTGCCTTGATGAGGAGGAGGACAAGGAGGCTTATGATGTTACACTTTAACTATGTACACTTATTTTGCTCTCTGGTGATGGTGGTTGTTATTATGGTAGCGTCTAAAGGACCAAATTCAAGATCAGTACAATGCCACTGCACAAGCCCATAGTAGGACATAGTCCCTGCCCTGAAGAGCTTACAGTCTAAATATAGGTTTCAGAGTAGCAGCTGTGTTAGTCTATATTCGCAAAAAGAAAAGCAGTACTTGTGGCACCTTAGAGACTAACAAATTTATTTGAGCATAAGCTTTTGTGAGCTACAGCTCACTTCATCGGATGCATTCAGTGGAAAATACAGTGGGGAGATTTATATACACACACAGAGAACATGAAACAATGGGTTTTATCATACACACTGTAAGGAGAGTGATCACTTAAGATGAGCTATTACCAGCAAAGGGATGTGTGTGTGTGGGGGGGGGGGAAATAACATGGGGAAATAGTTTTACTTTGTGTAATGACCCATCCACTCCCAGTCTCTATTCAAGCCTAAGTTAATTGTATCCAGTTTGCAAATTAATTCCAATTCAGCAGTCTCTCATTGGAGTCTGTTTTTGAAGTTTTTTTGTTGAAGAATAGCCACTCTTAGGTCTGTAATCGAGTGACCAGAGAGATTGAAGTGTTTGCCAACTGGTTTTTGAATATTTTATAATTCTTGATGACTGATTTGTGTCCATTTATTCTTTTACGTAGAGAATGTCCAGTTTGACCAATGTACATGGCAGAGGGGCATTGTTGGCACATGATGGCATATATCACATTGATAGATGTGCAGGTGAACGAGCCTCTGATTTGTGGTTGATGTGATTAGGCCCTATGATGGTGTCCCCTGAATAGATATGTGGACAGAGTTGGCAACGGGCTTTGTTGCAAGTATAGGTTCCTGGGTTACTGGTTCTGTTATGTGGTGTGTGGTTGCTGGTGAGTATTTGCTTCAGGTTGGGTGGCTGTCTGTTTGCTGAATTGGAATTAATTTGCAAACTGGATACAATTAACTTAGGCTTGAATAGAGACCAGGCCAGTCCTTGCTTACAGACAGCCTCCCAACCTGAGAGTGGATGGGTCATTACACAAAGTAAAACTATTTCCCCATGTTATTTCCCCTCCCTTCCCCCCCCCACACACTGTTCCTCAGACGTTCTTGTGAACTCCTGGAAATGGCCCATCTTGATTATCACCACTAAAGGTTTTCTTCCTCCCTTCCCCCCCCACTTTGCTGGTAATAGCTCATCTTAAGTGATCACTCTCCTTACAGTGTGTATGATAAAACCCATTGTTTCATGTTCTCTGAGTGTGTATATAAATTTCCCCACTGTATTTTCCACTGAATACATCTGATGAAGTGAGCTGTAGCTCACGAAAGCTTATGCTCAGATAAATTTGTTAGTCTCTAAGGTGCCACACGTACTCCTTTTCTTTTAGACTAAATATACAAGAAGTGAGACAAGGAAATGTAACCATTCTTATCCTCACTTTACAGAGGGAACTGAAGCACAGATGGATTAAATGACTTGCTCATAAGCACGTAAAATGTTTGTGGCAGCAATTGAACCCAATTATCTTAAGTTCCCGTCCAGTGCCTTGACATTATTTCCAGACAGTACCTATGTTTGTTTCTGCAGACCATAGTTGAAAAAGCAGAATGATAAAGATGAGACACCTGACTCTCCACTGCCTTGCACCAGCTTCCATCATCCACATTGGGACAGCAGGGCTACCATTCTGATCTGGTAGTACTTGTACCTCCTTTGCACAGTTGTCAATGGCTACAAAAGGTAGTAGGCAGTGGAGCCTTATATCCAGGATGTGAGACTTAGAATGATATTAGAAGGACAGTCTCAGAACTATGTCTGTGACAGTTTTGTATCTACTTTTTTAAGGTGCTGGATTTTCGTGCATTTTTCTTGGTTATCTTAGGAGGAAGAATTCTTAAAGAACTGTCATGGCAGAAAACGGGTATTTGCCGTTTGTTTGGGTTTGTGTAAAAGATCACCGAAATTCCCCCCTGGGAGAAGGTGAGAGAAAGACGAAACCACATGTGATAGTTGTTAGTCACCTCACTTAATGCACTAGTGCAATATACTGAGATTCTGCAGTAGTAAGGACAGTATAAGAACCTATATAGAATAGAGTCGAATCTAAAATATAGGCAGTATGTTTGCCATGAACTTTCAGAGCAAGAGATTATCATATATTGTAGAAGGAGGAAAGCTTGTTTTTGATTTTTGTAAACTGATATTTGCATGAAAAGAAATAGCACAAATGAAACCCAGTTAATTCTTCGCTATTATAAAGTTTAGATTGCATTTGATTATTGTCTTTGCCTGAAAAATCACTAATAGAAACCCTTTTCTATTATTTCATCAGTTTTCTAGTGGGTTTAGTGTTTACTTAACATTCATTTTAAAATGCAGTTTGATTAGTAGATACCAGGTTTGTGTGTTTGTGTGTGACTGTGTGTATGTGTGTGTGTGTAAGAGAGAGAAATACACTATTCAGTGAAAAGCTGACAGGCTGTTTATTTATATCAGGTGTTGAAACTAATATGAACTTGACAAGCAGGGAAGATCCCAACACATCAGAAATTGGATCAGAAACCCAAGATAAAAATGCAAACAACCATGGAACTCAATCGTCTAATCCACTGTCCAGTTCCGTAACTGCTGAAAATGGAAATTCAGTCTCAAATGGTAAGCAGTTTTTAATCTGAAAAACATTCTAACATAAAATTGCTGATGTGGTTTTCTGAATGAGCTTTTTAAGATATAGTCAAACTCTAGAATGTTTTGAGTTGCAAAATATCAATCAAAAACTGGCTTAACTTTGTATTTATGAGTTGGTAAGCCTGTCTCCAATAATAACTGAGTGTAAATGATACAGAATTGCCGTTGTTGAGGAATTTGTAGTTAGCTCACTAACTCATATAAGTGGCCTGAGCAACTGAGAATTGATATTTCTGCTCTTCTAATCAATGTAAAGTGGATTGAAAATGGAAAACATACTCTTCTCTTGGTACAGGTTTTCCTGCTAATGAAAGCTGAGTAACATGTGGTTGTAAGAGGCACTGAAGAAACAATACAAATTTACAAGCACCAAGGCAGCGAGGGCCAGGTCCTGCAAGGCACTAATTGCCCCCAAACCCATTCATTTTAATCTATTTAGGACTTGTCTACATACAAAAGTTGTACCTGATAGTTAAATCAGTACAACCCCCTTAGTGTGTACACAGTTATATCGTGATAAAGGTGCTTATACCAGTATAGCCCATTCCCATATGGAAAGGAGAACATACTATATCACTGTAAGGCACCTCTATGCCAGTATAAATATCCACACTGGAAGTTTTATCTGTATAAATATTTCAGGGGAAAAATCACACCCTGAGCCAAAATAGTTATACTGATACAAAATCTATGTGTGGACTAGGCTCTAGATTCTCAGGGTTTTAGTAGTATTTTCTAATGGCCTGAAGGGTTTGTAGTGGTCAGCACTTTGCAAGTTTGTGCCCTAAATCCCCAGATCTTTTAAATGGGCTTTTAATTTTGCTTACTATTGACAGTTAAGAAATCTTATATATTAAATTTACATGTCTGAATAGTTTATAAAGGATTAATAAATTATTAAGAATTTCTCTAGTAAATGGTTAATCAGTTGTTACACTTTGCTTGTAACCATTTATAATGTCTTTTGCTGGGCTATAACCATCAATAACCCATACTACTCACATTGGTAACATGCTTATAACGTCTATTAATAATTTATCAACCCTTTTAAAATTATTAATAAACAGAACCTTAATATATAGTGTGACCAGAAAAGTGTAATGATTAGAGCGGATTGGGAATTTTCCAACCAACTGTTTTGTTCATTCAAAAATGCGGATTTGCTGAAACTGAAATTTTTTGCAGAAACAAATCAGTTTTGACAGAATGTTAATCAGGAGAGATGTGGAAGCTCCAAGCTCTAGAGCAGGAACATGAGCATGGGTCTCCCACATCCTATGTGAGTACCCTAACCCCTAATCACAGAATCAATCTCTAGCATTCTGGTCCAATTAATGCTTGATTATATATACAAGATGGAACAGCTCCAGCAGAAGAGAATGAGAGAGAGACCCATCCCACTAGAGAATAGCCTGTTGCTTATGACACTTACCTGGGAGGTGGGAGACACATATTTAAATCTCTGCTCTGAATCAGTGATGAGTGCCCAAGTTATTGGCTATTACAGGATGGGATGGGTGGGTCTCTCTGTCTGATTTTTTAATGAAAAAAATGGAAAGGTTTCAGTTTCTTTCCATACTGGAATGAAACCAAATTCCAAAACCTTATTTTTTATTTTTTTTTTTTACAAAACAGAATTCGTGTTTTCCAGCCAGCCCTAGTAATGATGGTTACATCAGTTAACAAATTGAAAAACCTTGGAACACTTTGGAAAAAGGATTAAAGGAATCCATTATTCCAAAGATGATCTATTTTTTAAAAAAAAATGTAGAAAAGTCCTTCAGTTATATCAGCTTAGCTTTTTCAATGTTTTAAACTCTGTCTTTTCTTGGGTATCTTTGGAGAATGATGACATTTGAGAACATGCCCATAAGAATTATCCCATTTTAAAATATGGACTTACTCTTTTTTTTTACTGCTCACCAAACTCTGCTAACTTTGTGGAATATGAGGCGTAAAATGCACTATTAAATATATGATATTTAGACTATAAAACTACAAGTACTGAGATGTACCAGCACTCTGACTTCCATAATTAGAAGTAGAAATCCAGATGAATACATTACTCATTTAATCATATACTGAAGCAATTTCTTAAATAAAATCTTGTCCTTTGCTGTCATGAAGAGTGAAGTGACCGTACCATTAGTCTGAAGCATGTAGTATAATAAAAGAAATTTAAAGTTATTATACTCAAAAGAACAATCATTTTGCAAGACTTTAATCTTACTTATGAAGGAATCAGATGAATTCCTTAGAAAACCATTACTAAGCAGCTAAAAAGTTGACTGGCACAACCTCCTAACAAACTACTGCTGTATCACATTCAGAAGCTAAGTTGAATTAGTATGAAATTTTAATGGAAGTTTTTCATTTTTATATATTGTAATCCTCTTCCTCCTTAGTTTGTCTTCCTTCAGTGTTTGCAGTAACAGCATGGAACAGCAGAGTACCGCAACAGAACTGTGACATTTCCTAAAGCACTAACCCTCCAGACCTACGTTCTTAGTTTAACAGGAAGAACCACATAAGTGTTTCTCAACACATAGACAATAAGCAGAAATTCCATCTTGCACTTTATGGCCTACAGCTGAAAGGTGCCAGGCCCTAACAATAAAAAAACAGAGTTCATGGAAGAAAGCACTCAAGTACTGAAGAGTGGGCTAATATTTCCAGGATCTTGATAGACTTCAGTGTATGGACTTGATAGACTCTCAGTGTATGGCACTTTACTGTTCATCCCTTCCAAATATTAATTAAAATGTGGTAGAAGAGAGCTGGGAATAACAAATTAAGAAATATGATTAACTATAACCACTATGAAATAAACTGACTATACTGGGTGGGACATTCAGGTCTTTTTGAGAACTCGGGAGACAAATCCCCAAACTATGTTGCAGTCTGCCCCACCACTATGTTGCAGTCTGCCCCATCCTAGGAAGAGGTCCCTCTGATGGTTTGTCTTCGCTGGAGAGCTAACTCGAGTTATAACACCAGGGTCACCCCTAATTCAAGTCCTAGCCACACACAAAACACATTAACTCGAGTGCAGTGGTGTTGTTAATTCAAGTTGGCTGGCTCATCAGCGAGTGTAGGCAAGCATTCAAATTAGCACAGTTCATAAGCTGCTGACACAACCACTCTATGCTGCTATCACAAGTTGAAGTGTTATTTTGCAGTATGGCCACTCTTGAGGTAGGCTAACTTGAGAGAAATTAACTCAAGTGTAGATAACTCGAGTTAACTCTGCTGTGAAGACGTAGCCTAAGCTAAACAATAGCGTGGCATGTCAAGTATTAATTTCCAACCAGGATGCAGTGGCAGCTCCAGAGGTTGCCTATTTAGGCCTGATCTACACTTAAAGGATTTGCCAACATAGCTGTGTGATTAGGAGTGTGAAAAAAACCGCATTTCTAACCGACATAACTATGCTAGCAAAAGCCCTACTGTAAACTCAGTTATATCAACAAAGATGTCTTTTTGCCAGAATAGTTTATTTTGTTCAGGGAACTGGTAAAAGCTATTTTGCTGCTATAAGCTGCATCTGTACTAGGAGGGTTTACAAGTACTGCTATAAGAAAAAATCCTTTCCTGTGGAGACAAGACCTTAGAATCAATGCCATACGACAGGGAGTCTCTAGCTCTTTTTGAGTCACACTAGATTCATAGATTCATAGATACTAAGGTCAGAAGGGACCATTCTGATCATCTAGTCCGACCTCCTGCACAGCGCAGGCCACAGAATCTCACCTACCCTCTCCTACGAAAAACCTCACCTATGTCTGAGCTATTGAAGTCCTCAAATCATGGTTTAAAGACTTCAAGGAGCAGAGAAGCCTCCCTCAAGTCACCCATGCCCCATGCTACAGAGGAAGGCGAAAAACCTCCAGGGCCTCTTCAATCTGCCCTGGAGGAAAATTCCTTCCCGACCCCAAATATGGCGATCAGCTAAACCCTGAGCATATGGGCAAGATTCACCAGCCAGATACTACAGAAAATTCTTTCCTGGGTAACTCAGATCCCATCCATCTAATATCCCATCACAGGCCATTAGGCCTATTTACCCTGAATATTTAAAGATCAATTACTTACCAAAATCACATTATCCCATCATACCATCTCCTCCATAAACTTATCGAGTAGAAACCAGATAGATCTTTTGCCCCCACTGCTTCCCTTGGAAGGCTATTCCAAAACTTCACTCCTCTGATGGTTAGAAACCTTTGTCTAATTTCAAGTCTAAACTTCCTAGTGGCCAGTTTATACTCATTTGTTCTTGTGTCCACATTGGTGCTGAGCTGAAATAATTCCTCTCCCTCTCTTGTATTTATCCCTCTGATATATTTATAGAGAGCAATCATATCTCCCCTCAACCTTCTTTTAGTTAGGCTAAACAAGCCAAGCTCCTTAAGTCTCCTTTCATAAGACAAGTTTTCCATTCCTCGGATCATCCTAGTAGCCCTTCTCTGTACCTGCTCCAGTTTGAATTCATCCTTTTTAAACATGGGAGACCAGAACTGCACACAGTATTCTAGGTGAGGTCTCACCAGTGCCTTGTATAATGATACTAAAACCTCCTTATCCCTACTGGAAATGCCTCTCCTGATGCATCCCAAAACCGCATTAGCACTCTCCCCTAACCTTTTTTTTTTCTTGAAACATCCTCCCCAATATGGGACTTCCCAATGCAATCTAGATGAACAGGGGCCACTAATACATTGATTCCAATAAAGGAGATTCTACTTGAAATAAATCACACCTTTGATCCTGCTGTCTAACTGTGAACAGGCTAGGAAAAGCACATACATTTAAAAGCACATACTGTAATATCCATGACGTTTTCAGGGCAGTATTTCTCAATTTCATCATTGAAGAGTGCTAATGAGCATTGCAACTGTGCATACCAGCTCGCAACCCCACTTCCTGAAATTTAGCCCAGGCAACCCTCCATCACAAAAGAGAGGTGACTGGGCCAAATTTGAATCAGTGGCATTGTGACCTCATGAGTGAGTGAGAAGGCTCGCTGCACTGCCCTAGATAGTTTGATGTGACCCTCACTTTCTCCCGGTTGAGAAACACTGGCATAGAAGAAAGCTGTGTTGAGAGAGAAAAGAGAGCTGTACTAACCAGAAAACTAGGGCAAGGAAGTCTCAGGAAATATAGGAGCCAACCTGTATAGATAGCCTTCTGGGTTTCATATTTTTGAATTTAACACCTGTCAAAGTGTTTGGAAGGAGACAAATCCGGATGCTTTGTCAAGCTGGTGTTAATTTGGGTTAACCCAGAAGATCCTCAATACAATCCAAAGCAGAGACCAGGATTTGTCCTCAGACCTGAGCCTCTGGTTTAAGCAACTTTTGTTCTAATGGCTGTGTCTCTGCTAAACTGATGTTTCCAACTTTGTGCTGAATTAAGCAAAGGTCTTATTCAGTGCACAGCTGTGGTGTCCTAATATTTACCCAAGTGTATGTAAAGGAAACCTTTCAGAATGTAATCTACAACTCCATTAATCTTTCCAAACTCCACCAGCTCTCTGCTTTCCATGTCCATGCTGACGTACTTCTTTGAACTTTAGTGTACATGGAAACTGTGCTTATTTGATAAGACATCTTATCTAAGTACCTTACATAGAAATAAACAGATGAATCACTGATGCCTGGGACTTAGATCAAGGCTATCCTTTAACAGTGTCCTAATGTGTAAGATATACTACAGTATTATTTTCAAAAAACCATTAGTGGCTAAGAAAATATTTTTAGTTCATTTTGATGATGTTCTTGAATCACACCAGTATTTCACATTAGTTCTTAGAGTGCCCACTCGAAATAGCATTATACATTATTAAAAGAATGTGGATGATTCTTTAATCATATGCACTGAGATAAATCTGGAATAAATCCCCTTAAATCATTGAAGAGCCATCAGTATAGAACTGGTGTGAGATCAATATAGAGTATAGAATATTAGCTAATTTTTTTAAAAAAAATCTGATAATTTATCAATTACCTCTGTTTCACAAAAATTAATATCCACATACAAAACAGTTGTTTTTTATCTGTTTAAAAAAATCACCTCTAGTGATTGGACAAGTAGAAGTTTGTAAGACAGAATGGTTCCCAGGCCATTTACACAAGCAAAACGCTCAATGTATTGCAAGTTCTCATTTTAGTTTATGCTTTATTACATTTTGGACCTCTGATTATTTCTCTAAAGATACCATGCATTTTATGTACAATACACAAAAATTTGCAAAGAGTGCAGTGTACAAGCATCATTTAGAGCTTGATTCTGGAGGAAAGGATGTTCTTATGGTGAAGACACTGGACTGGGGCTCAGGAGATCAAGGTGCTAAGCCCAGCTCTTCCACAGACTTCCTACATGATCTTGTGAAATTTATTTAGAGCCAGGTCTTGGCCCTCTGCTCTGTCCCCTTTGCACTGTTCCAGTGGCATAAAGGGGATGGGAAATTGTTCTAAAAGGGAACCAGGGATTCCTCTGACATAGGGAGAATCCCTGGCTGGTGTAAAAGCAGCATAATCTATATTGTAAGCTTTTCCAGCATCATTGTTCTCTCTGTAAAGTGGCACATACACCAACAGTATTGTTTGTAGCTGATAAGTTATAACAATAACTTACCTTTTGGAAAATTTCAGTAAGCCTGGGTATAGTAATATGTCATCATATTTGTGTCTTTTATACTCATTTAGTAAAAAATGTCAAGCGTTTTCAGTCTCTGGCTGAAAGTCTGGCAAAATATGAATGTTAGGCTATAAGTTAGTATTATTTTGCTTTAGGTTTACTGGAGGAAAATGAATATTCAAGACTGTCAGCCAACACTACAGCGAGCTCATCAAATCAAAGGCACAGGGAGAGCCACACTAGCCAGGTAAATATTTTGCAGATGGTCTAATATACACTGCTGAAATGAATAAGAATGCTCACAGAGATTGCATACTGAAAGCATTCCCTATTCACATGTTTGTGTTGGTTTTGAAAAATACAGGTTTCCCTTAAATTATTCTCTTTATATTAAGCCAAATACAATTATGAGTATACTTTTCAAGTTTTTTCATTGCAGAGATGATCTTCCTGGAGATTTCTAATGCCACAATTCAAAGTTTATATCACTTTAAATTGCTGGTTTGTGAGGGCATAATTTTCAGGAAGACAATCTGACTCAGCAACCTGTGGGAAAGAGGACACTGATCTTTCCCAAGATATTCACTGTCGCACCAGAAAGACCTGAATAATAATCAGCTTCGTAAGACAAAATGAATAATTATATAGTCTCTTCATGCAAAAGTATTGAAGTCACTGAAAATATCATTAGGTACAAAAGGAATATAAATATTGCACCTTAGTTACTTTGATATTTGTGTTTAATTAATGAAAATTAATATAAAGTATTACCAACATAAAATTAACTTTAAAGTACATTAAGTAAAACAAATGAGGGGAAAGAATGGTGAACTTTGAGTAATGTATTTTCTTCATTATTTTCTTCAGTATTTTATACAAAACCTGAAACACTTTGCATTCCAGTTATTCAATTCTATTCAGGCATTAGGCCTTCAAGCCATTATTTTTACCTTACTTAACAAATAGAATTAGTGTTTTCCATTTGTAATCCTCATATGTTTCATCCTGTCTTTTAAAAAAAAATAGAATTGTGAGCCATGTTTTATTTGTGACTGTAAAAATCTTGCTGAAACTGCCAAATGAAGTCCAAGGGGAAAATATGTTAGAGCAGAGAGGAATTTCCTCATTAGTAAGATCTGATTAGATGATGCAATTTTCAAAATGTTATACTAGAAGGTAAGGGATATGCTTTCTCTAAATGTATAAGATTTTTTTTGTTAGTTTGTTTTTTATTTTTGGCAATCCAAAACAACTGTGTGAAATCCTGGCTCTACAGTCAATGGGAGTTTTGTCCATGAGTTCAGTGGGCCCAGCATGGCTGGCAGGTGGACCCCGCCTTAGGGGAAGCTAACCCCCAGCTCTGCCTCTTCCCCCGCCCACCCCGCAATCTGGAGCCACGAGACCACCTGCCCCTCCCCTGCAGCTGAGGCCATGAATCCCCTCCTGCCCGAAGGACCTCCGCGCTGGCCAGAGGCCTGAGTGCCCCCCCTCCTGCCCTTGGTCAGAAGAGTTTTGGACCAGCCGAAGCCCCGAACCATTTGGCCCACGGCCGCCAGGGTAAGCCCCCTGGTGGGCCAGGCTGGTTTGTTTTCCTGTCGCATCTGCAGGTTTGGTTGATCACAGCTCCCAATGGCTGCGGTTCACCGTTCCATGCCAATGGGGGCTGTGGGAAGTAGTGCGGACCGAGGGATGTGCTGGCCGCCACTTCCCACAGCCCCCATTGGCCTGGAACGGTGAACCGCAGCCATTGAGAGCTGTGATCAGCCGAACCTACGGACGTGACAGGTAAACAAACTGGCCCAGCTCGCCAGGAGGCTTACCCTGGCGGGCCGCGGGCCAAAGGTTGCCAATCCCTACGCTATATGATCATAGCCAGCTGCCGGATAACATAGCAACAGAGCGGGAAATGCTCAGTTCTGTGCTCTCAGGGTAGCCACCTACCTCACCGTCGGCCACAGGTATTTCTCAAGTCTCCCCCTTACTGTCACAGTTAAAATCAAAACAAAAGGAAAAAAGACAGGAGGCCAGCCTGCTGCCTGTCCGCTTTTCTCTCTTCCTCGCCCCTTGACCAGCTGCCACCACATTTGTCTGAGCAATTGTCCTCATGCCCTTGGCCAGAGTATTTCCCTTGGTGACGCTGAAACATGCCCCAACGTGCAGGCCTTGAAGCTGGGCCCAGTGGCAGAAGGCGATGTAGAGGCTTTCGCTAGGGCATGCAGGCAAGGGTGGCCTTGCTGGGGTGAAAATCAGCACTGTGGGGCGTGAACAGAAGTCGCCACAGAAGGAGGAGGTGAGGAATGCGCTGGCCAGACAAAGCATTTCTTTCTCCCCATTCAGAAGGCATCGCCTTCCCCATCGGGGAATCGAAGTCCTGTCTCCCGCATGAGAGGTGGGGATACTCATCACTATAGTGACAAGGAATGGGGCGGGGCAGGACAAGGCATGACACTGCTATGTCCGGCTTACACCACACCACAGGCTCCACCGGGCAACAACACCCCTTGCTCTCTTCTCCTTCCTAAAGGCTTTGGCTGCAGCAACAGCCCTGGGAAAAGCCCTGTCCCTCCTCACATGCAGTTGCCCATCTCACTGTGGGCCGAAGAAGTTTTTGATATGCCCTATGCAGGTTCCAGGGCCACTGAGGAGGCTGTATGTGCTACTCAGCTTCCTGGGTCCATCGGTAATCTCCCTGGAGTCTAGAGAGACTACTGATGAACCCAGGAAGTTGAATAGCACATACTGCCTCCTCAGCCGCCCTGGAACCTGCATAGGGCATAATAAAGCAGAAACTTGCCCCCCAAAATCCCGCAACCAGGGGTCCGGTGGCAGCGTCGGGGAAGGCAAGCCTCTCCTGGCCTATTTTACCCGCTGCCCCTGGGGGCCAGGATTTCACACTCAGTATCACAGTCAGTCTTGAAAAACAAGAGGTTCTGGCAGGCCCTGCATAGGTATGCAATCTGGGTGGTCCAAAGATCCTCATTCTTTTCCATTCCCTGTGCAAATGCTCTGGCAATCACAGTATTTAGTCTCAGAGCACAAAAACTATGGCATGCTGGCACTCAAAAACAACATTAGCATCTCCAAAAGTGTTGCCTAGGCTCTATCCTCCCCCACCCTGAGCAACCACCAGAGTTACTCTGGTACAGGTGGCCACATACCTTGCACCCTATAATAAGGTTGTGCAATAGCCACAATCTCCAGAGCTTCACAATATATTGTAGTTGCTTGAGGGACAAAGCCACAGATCCTCAAAGATATTTAGGCACCTAACTCCCATTAATTCCAGTGGGATTTAGGCTCAGAAATACCTTTTGCAGATCTGGGCCAAAGATTGCAGTATGCCTCCATATTGCCTACAGCAGAAGTCTGTGCCTTACAGGTATAACCAACTCCAAAAAGAAGAAAAGAGATAACCAAAATCAAGATTGTCATCTTTTTAAAAAAATCAGAAGAAAACTTTCTTCTTACAGCAGAATATCTCCAGAAACCATATATGCTGATTTGTCAATAGGAAGTAAATTCTTGAGTGGTTACTCCAGATTTTACTTCTCTTTCCCTTTCCTTAGTTGGCATTCCTAAAGATTTATGTAAGATAAATTCATAAGGACATATACTTGTAAGGAACACAGATATCATTTTTAGAGCAGTGTCGACCCCTGCACACTAGACCATCTCTTTGTAAAAGCTTTGTTATTTGTTCATGTAACAGTACAGAAATCACTGTAAATATCAGTTGTTACAAAAGGAGAGTAAATGTTGCACCTTGTTAACTTTGAAATTATTGTTTAATTTATGCTACTTCATGTAAAGTGGTTAAGGAAGGTAAAATAATGTTGCTGAAGTGCACTTCCTATAAACAAAAACACTAAAAATCAAGGAATTCAGAGGTTAAAGCAATGTTTACATCCACACCAAACACAAATGCCTTGCCACCCAAATATAAACTTGAACATACTCACAGAAGTCTTGTCTCCAAAATAAATTCCATTTCATGTTCTCAAAACTCATACCTACAAGTGCAATCTTAAATACAACTTCAGTAAGTGAAGATATCTTACCTCTACCACAGAAAGTGGGCTTGCATTTTATGCTTTTCCAATATAATCTGCTCTAATGAATACATGGTTTCAGAGTAGCAGCCGTGTTAGTCTGTATTCGCAAAAAGAAAAGGAGTACTTTTGGCACCTTAGAGACTAACAAATTTATTTGAGCCTAAGCTTTCGTGAGCTACAGCTCACTTCATTGGATGAATTCACTGAATGCAAATATGCTGAAATAAATTTGTTAGTCTCTAAGGTGCCACAAGTACTCCTTTTCTTTTTAATGAATACATGCATCCCAAAATGTCGCTACAGTTTTGCTACCAAGAAAAGAACTCCTGAAAGAAATCTGTGTTCATTTTTCTCAGCAGAGAGATGAGAAAATTCACATTGTGAAAAGCATTCTTCATTATGAGTATGCTATGAAATGTATTTGACAATGATTTGTTTTAATTACAATTGGCATTTCTTAGCACACTGGTGGTGACATTAGCAATATGAGAGCCTAGGGTAAGTCATTTTACCATGCTTCACTTCATTAGCCTCACTTTATCACTTAACAGCTATTATTTTACAGACATGTAATCAGACAAAGTTTGTTGCACAGATCTGTAAAGATCCTAATTGCTATATAGGAAGAGGCATACATGGGACTGAAACAGAGTCTTTGGATTCCTTGGCAGATGCTCTGTCACTTCAGCTAAAGGAAACTGATTAATTAGCCTGCGGGGTCTTTTTATACGTACGCTTTTTTAATCTCTTACTGAGAATTGCTTCTAGAGGTGAGAAGAATTAATTTCACTTATGTCACACAATCTCATGACTCTGATATATCACTGATGAAGTTATAGTAATGTGGCTCATGATACATTCTACACTCAGTGCAACAAAAACACACATGTACACACATTAAAGAGCAAATTTCAAGTCCTTTTACAGGAGCATAACATGTAAAGCACCAGTGGCTTTTAATTTTAAATAATAATGAATTTTTTATTTAATTCAGAATTAGCACCAAATATCCCATAGAATTAAAATCAGTTACTCAGATGATTATCCCTAGTGCTGGTTGACAATTTTTGACAAAAACTGTTTTAATTGAACAATAGGGTTTTGACAATAATTTCATTTTCATCCAAATATTTTGGATTTTGTCAAAAATTTAAAATGAAAAATTTTGACAGGCCATTTCACATTTAAGAATTGTCAGAAAAGTCCCACTCTCTCTCTCTCTCTCTCTCTCTCTCTCTCTCTCACTGGAAAAGAGGGAGAAAATTTAAAAATAGGAGAGTGGAATTTTTCCCATCAAAAGAAAATGAATTTCAAAGTGAAATTTTGTTTCAAAATGTTTTATCAAAAATGAATTTTCTTCAAAAGAAATGAAAAAACTTTCTTTAAAAAAAACCTCACAAAACATACTTACCTTTTTTCAGCCAGCACTAGTTAACCCTTTACTGCCCATTTATAGTTCTGTGACTGCGTGGTCATAAGTTTCCAGGTTCAGTAGAATATATACATAGCAAGTGGATGCCAGATAAAAACAAATGGCTCGTGCCTTTGCATTGGGTCTGGTGCTGTAGCATTAATCTCATCCTTCTTGCATCCCTAAACAATATGGTGAGCTGGATTGGGTGTCATAGATCTGAGGATCAGTGGTCCAAAGGAGAGGCTAGTAACAGACTGGTGAGAAGGTGTTCCATGTGGGTGAATCTACTCAGATACTACATCTTTTAAAAAAATATGTGTTAATGCACAACTATGAGGATTTTTTCCCTAATTGGGGATTCAAGATTCCATTTATTCTAAACTTTTATTTAATAGAAAAGCTTTCTAGCCCATTCTGTTGCAAAGATAAGCTTTCAAAATATAAACTAAAGTTGTACAATAAATCTACTCTTGAAGGAAATGATTTTTTTCATTATATCCAAGTCTGCCATTCCAACAAAAGTTTTCCTGTGCTCAAGCTCATCAGAAGATGGGACCAGATCTGTCAGTCACAGAAGGGAGATCTGCCTCTCCCTGCTAGGTAAAACCCTAATTTCCTTCTGGGGAAAAACCTAATTTATTCTGCCTCTTGGCAGCTTCAACATGCAATCTCCAGTCACTGATGTTTTGAGACAGAGCACTGGAATCTCTTCCTTTCTCAGACTTACCTCAAAATTTCTTTATCTTAACCTATTCTCCTTTTCAAGTGAATTCTTGGTAGATATTTTGGGCCTTTCAGTGGTGCGTGGCTCCACAGTATACAGCTCCCATCCTACTCTAGGCACCTTGGCAAGGGGCACAGAAGCTCTCCAAAATGGAGGAGAAAGCCAAAAGATGCTTCCTCTTCTCAGTTACCTTACAACCTTATTTAGATGGGAAATATTGCTGCCTCTGCGATAACATACTATGAGGGACCAGCCCTGCACAGAGCAGCATCATGATCAGGGGTGTCCAAAGTGAGATTTATGTATTCTTTTCAGTTTAGTCACATTCCAGGAACTGGTCACAAAGCACAGTTATTTAAATGTTAACATTATTAAGCACAGGGAATCTAAGAAACAAACATTCAAAGTGGGAGAACTTCAACAGGAGAGTCCCCCCATAAAATGTTGGCTGGGTTTTTAGATACAAGAGTCCACTGCTATCTCCTGCTCCGTGAATGATACCTAAGTTCCCCTGTGAATCTAGCTCAAAAAACCAAAATACTTAGTTTTGATAATGTCAAAATGGTTCATTTTAATATTTCCGAATGTTTTTCATTTCATTCAAAATAATTAACCAAAATGCACATGAATTCACAAAATGTTTCAGTCAACCTAGATCTGCATTTTTCTGCACACACACAAAAAAAGTTTCATCCAAAAACTTTTGCCAAGTACTACCAGGCACCCTGCATTAAAATGAAGATGGGCTGGCCTTTCTGATTTTTTTCCCTATACAATTGTGAATTGTTTGTCTGTATTTTTAACACAATTGTTATTACCATTTTCTATCTGTGGTTTGGGAGAGAGAAGAGAAGCGAAAGAGACACAGTGGAGAGCAAAGAGCAGTGGCTAAGAGTTCCATAAAAAGCAGCATGGACAGTCTGTAAAGTAGATGAGGTGGAAAACTTGGAGATAAAGAACAGATGGAAAGTGATGGGCAGGGCAAAAGCAGTGGGGAAGTAATTGTGGGGATAAGCTGGGAACCAAACAAAGGATGATTCAAACAAGGTGGCTTGTAGCAAGAACAAAAAAGACCGAGAAGGAAGGCAAAGAGAGAGGCGGGAAGAGATGTGGGGATATGGATAAGAAGATTAGGAAAGAAGAAAAGGAGGAAGAGAGACAGAGCAAGAATAATAAAAAAGAGATCAAGAAGAGAAAACAAAGGGGAGATTAAAATGACAGAAAAGGGAAATGATATAGGGATAAACGAGAAAATAAGGAGACTGGAGGACAGAGAGAGACAATGAATCAGTAAGATGTTTCACATAACTCTGAGGTGAGTAAATTATTTTATTTATTCATGCCTTTGTATTTTTGGTATATCTCCCTGGAAGACAAATAGGATTTGAAAGAATTTTATAATGTACCTAATATGCATATATTTATAATATGACTTACTATGCAAATTAAATCTCAACCCAGTTGTTACTCGGGTTATCTGAACCCAAAGCTATAGTAACTAGTCCCTGTTTTCCAGACGGTGTCAGGAAATAAATCAGTAAGGGACACAGCACCTCCGTCTGATAAATGATTGGTACACCAAGAGTGCTTCCACCCAAAAATCCTTTTTTATTGAGTTTAAAGCACACATTAAAATCTAGCAATAGTCAAGAAGCATCCCAGATAGATATAGGTACCTATAGTCTGAGGCAGTATCTAGTGGTTCAGCAGCATGGTTCAGTGGCCAGCCTTTCTCCTAGCCACTGGGGTGTTAGATGTCAGTCTCCTAGTTCATAGAAATCCTCTCGAACTTCTCCCAAACTTCTCCAAAGTGCACACACTCACTAAACTCTTGTATAGGTAACTCAAAACAAAGCACTCATAGTAACTTTTAATAGGTTGGGGTTTCCTTAGCAACAACAAAGAACTCATAATTTCTACTTATCATCAAAGCAGCTTTGAGCAAGAAACTTACAAACACAGGCATCCAGACTCAAGCTCAGCTATTCACATTCCTTCCCCCCCCGCCCCCACCACCAACTCTTTTCATGAATCTGCTCTTGTTAGTAACACACGGCAGCTGCCATTGTTCTGTCTGCCTAAACCAAGGCCAGATTGGTTGCGAGTTATGTCAGATGTAATTCTCTCATAACACAGAGGCTCCTAGAAATGTGCCACAAAGTTTGGGTGCTCCACCATAGCAGGGGAAAAGTAGAAGAATTGCCACCAAGAGCTGTGAAACCTCTTTTGGAGATTGGTTTAAGCCCTGAGTATTGATTCACTTGACATCAGTGAGTACTGAGGGTACTTATCAGTTTCCAGTATTGGATCCATAATGATACATTAAATAAAACAGCTATTAGTAGCCAACCAGCCTGCTACATAGAATAATGTCTGGGAAGTCTACATCCTACCACGAGATTTTGGATTACTCCTTTCTGAAATGTCTGGTTCTTCTGTCACCAATGCTCAAGGCAGTGAGACCAATAATGATGGCTGCTTTTTTACCAATTTCTGAATTAGAGAATCTACACTCCTACTCGTCTATTTAAAAAACAAACAAACCTCACAGCACTATTTGGCATATAGCAGTAAAAAAGCAGCCAACATCTGACAATGAAAAATGGGAAAACATATTTTCACATTTGTTAAGAATGTATTTATTGTTTCATTATAGCTTAAGCCATAGCTCTTATTTTGTGAAATCTTATTGCTTTCAGCAGTCTAGCCTCTCAGAAAGAACTGCATATTCATTATAGTTTCCAGGGCCCTATTTGTTCATACTTGATTTAATATTTGTTGTCAATCACTTCTTTTTGTTGAATGTTCAGGAGTTAAAAAAAAATTAATCCTGGATACTGCTGTGAGTTGTTACCCTTAGCCTGTTGTCACTGCTCTAAATGAAAGGCTCTAAAATTCATTATTAATGTCTGTCAAGTTCAACCATTAGCTGGCAGAAAACTTTGATCATCTTTGAAGAAAAATGTGGCAATCGAGCAAGTCTGGTCTGTAATAAAAAAATCACTAACACCTTTATAGACATACAACATTCAAGAGATGACATATAATACCCTATGTATCATTGATCTGAATCAAGAAATACCATAAATTGTTTTCAAGTTTGTTGTTTTGACAGTAACTGCAAAGAAATCTTTTTGTAATCTCACACCCAGATAAAAATGAAGAGTTATAACACACTATAATTTTATTTCTTATTGGGCTTTTCAGACAAAAATATATTGCAAAACGCTTCAGAGAGTTAAATAAGGCAGAGTATGTTATATATGAATCACTGATGTACACACATCATGGGAAATGTCATGACTATTAAGCCACAGTACATGTTGAGGCTTTGGGAGGGCAGGATATGGAGAGTCTCCTTGCCAGCAGGAGTCCCTGGAAGCAACAACTGCTACATCCTTTAACAGAGAAAGCTCTGCACTTCCAGTGCTTGACTCTTCTTGTCCTCACGTTTAGCGAGTGGAATTGCGGTTGTGCTGACGTGAAGATAGTGAAGAATACTTCCTCCTTCTTCTCTCCTCATATATCCATGCAGTACTAGCTACATTCTGTGTCTATATGCAGAGATGGATAAAAGTGCAAAATTCAGTCCAAATATGTTGTAAATGTAACCCACTGGTGAGTGTGAGTTACAGGGCCCCTTCTGTGCTGATCCACAGAGGATTTGAGGTGCTACAGTTGCCAGTTATAGAGCTTTAACTCAAGCTGTAACAGCTTATGTTTTAGCTCTGGAGTGCTCCAGGTTCAATCCATGGTTGTTGGCGAAAAGGGCACTCATCCACACAAACACACGCAAAATTCAGTGTTTGATTCTAAACTTTTGCTCCAGTCCATTATATAGAAATGCATTACAGACAATGGAAGCAAACTTGAATGATTTCTTCTTCCTCTTTTTCTCCTTCTTGTCATTCTTCTTCTTATTATTATTATTTATTATTAATTTATTTGAATTACTGTAGGGCCTAGGAGTCCTAGTCATGGGGTACCTCTTGTGCTAGGTGCTGTACAAACACAGAGCAAAAAAACCAGTCCCTGCTCCAAGGAGCTTACGGGACAGCAAATGGATACAAGTACAAGTAAACACTGAGACAATATTTGTCAGCATGGTATGTTAGGATCTCTGCACACCAGCAGCCTAACTATTGTCAAATTGTTTATAGGCAAAGAAGAGTTTTGAGGAGGGCTTTAAAAGTGGCTAATGAGGTAGCTGTGTGGACATTGATGGGGAGTTCCTCCCAAGTGTGTGGAGCAGCATGGGAGAAAGCATAGAGGGTCTTGTTTGGAAGTTTATTAAGTGGGCAGTGAAGGAAGGCATTATGAACCGATCAGAGGTGAGTATCAGCAGTGAATGAGAGATGATAGGCAGGATAAGGAATGGCCTTGAAAGTGAATACAAGCAGTTTGATGCAGTGAAGAAGGGGGAGCCAGTGCAGGAATTCAAAGAGGGGGGTAACATAGTCAAAGCTAGGAAAATGATCTTTGCATCAGAATTCTGAATGGATATGAGCAGGGCAAGATTGGATTTGTCAAAGCCAGAGAGAAGGACATAAAAATGGCCATATTCAGTCAGAACAATGGTCCAACTAACCTAGTATCCTATCTTCCAACAGTGGCCAGTGCTAGATGCTTTAGAGGAAATGAACAGAACAGGGCAATTTATCAAGTGATAAATCCCCTGCCATCCAGTCCCAGCTTCTGGCAGTTAGAAGCTTAGGGACACTCAGAGTATGGTGTTGCATCCCTGATTATCTTGGCTCATAGCCATTGATGGAGCTATCCTTCATGAGCTTATCTACTTCTTTTTTTTGAACCCACTTATACTTTTGGACTTCACAACATTCTGTGGCAATGAGTTTCACAGGTTGATTATGCACTGTGTGAAGAAGTACTTCCTTATATTTGTTTTGAATCTGCTGCCTAGAATTTCATCAGGTGACCCCTAGTTTGTATGTTATGTGAAGGGGTAAATAATACTTCCCTATTCACTTTCTCCACAATGTTCATGATTTTATAGACCTCTATCAAATACCCACTTATGCGTCTCTTTTCTAAACTGAACTGTCCCAGTCTTTCTAATCTCATCTTGTATGAAAGCTGTTCCATACCCCTTATCATTTTTGTTGCCCTTCTCTGCCTTTATTGCCTTTCCCATTCTAATATATCTTTTTTTGAGATGGGGTGACCAGAACTGCACACAGTATTTAAGGTGTGGGTTGACCATGGATTTATATAGTGGCATTATGATATTTTCTATCTTATTATCTATCCCTTTCCTTGTGGTTCCTAACCATTCCAGTAACTGAGACAGAGATGATGAGAAAAGGAGTACTTGTGGCACCTTAGAGACTAACAAATTTATTAGAGCATAAGCTTTCGTGAACTACAGCTCACTTCATCGGATGCGTTTGGTGGAAAAAACAGAGGAGAGATTTATATATACACACACAGAGAACATGAAACAAAAACCCATTGTTTCATGTTCTCTGTGTGTGTGTATATAAATCTCTCCTCTGTTTTTTCCACCAAATGCATCCGATGAAGTGAGCTGTAGCTCACGAAAGCTTATGCTCTAATAAATTTGTTAGTCTCTAAGGTGCCACAAGTACTCCTTTTCTTTTTGCAAATACAGACTAACACGGCTGCTACTCTGAAACCAGAGATGATGAGAGATGTTATAAAGAAAGAATCAGCATGATTTACACATAGCCTGGATATGAGGACTTAGGGAAACGTCCAAGTCAAAGATGACACACAGGTTACGGATTGTAGCTAAATTAAAGTGTCTGATTGGATTTTTGATGACATAACAAGAAAATCAATGGCAATGAAAATGGGGTCCATTTAGTTGGGATACCTTTGAAGGGTTCCTTTGAAACAACAAGATGGAGGTGATCAATTAAGTAGCAAGGAAGAAGCATCCAGTTAAAAGGAAAAGAAGAAAAAGAAGGTTTTAAAAAATGAATAAATGGCAATGGAAAAATGAATGAATTCCACTTTGAAGAGATAAGGATTTTTAAGTTTATGTACAAACAAGCAGCAGTATTTTTATGCCATTTACACTGAAGTCATTTGCAGGAAATGATCCATTTACCCTACTCTGGTTGAGAAACAAGACAGTTGTTGTCCTGAAAAATATGTTTCCCTCAAGAACCGGGCAATATGAACTATGAGCACATTACCGACGTTTTTAAAAATCACTACATACCCAAACAAATATTCTAGCTGGGATAAGTTTTACCCCTGCAGAAACAAGAAGGAAACTGTTTATCTGATATTATGTCCACACTCTGACATTTTGGTGACCACCTGCAGGAGGCCCTTAGGACCATTTTATATTGGGATCAGAAATCCAGCTTTGAGGAAAGTGGCTGAGAAAGGACTTTAACCTGGAAGGAGAAGTGTATATTGCATTGGTGTTTGGGTTCACCTTGAGAAACGTGCTGGGATTTGAGAGGACCCCCCATGTGAAGGGAGCAGGGCCTAATCACAGACAGGGAGACAACAGAAGTTGCTGCATACAGCAAAACCTCAACAAACTGCAGGGGATCCATGTTTCAGTTGTTTGGGAATATCACATCAACCATAGCATTGTTTTTTCAGTAGGCCAGAGTTCACGAGCTGTGGTAAGAAAGAATATGTACCTCATGGAACTGGCTCGTGACTACAGAGTATACATTGACTAGTCATTCTTACAATATCTTGGTTTAAATCTAGCCACCAGATATAACTTCTAGTCAAACTACTCATTTTCATTGAATTCAATGAGCATGTTAGCTTTTATACTTATAACTCATAGTAAGTAATAATTCTCCATTATCAACTCCATTTTTTTCCCTAAGAGTCAGGAACAGTTTGGCCCAACATTTTTGTAATTGTCACATGCTTTCCCTCTTTCTGATATTCTTTGTACCTGGTCAGGGAATACAGCCTGGCAGTCATACAAATAAATATATACTTGGATCTTCTGGTTTTTATCACAGCTGTAATATTCCTGGAATTTACACATCACTTTTTTTTTTTTTGGTCAAAACAGTGTCATTGTTTGACCACTGAAAAGACTTTCACTCTGTATGGAAGCTCTCTGGGTCGAATGATCTAGGTTATAGGATGAGACTATAGGTGTAAAATATAGGTTCACAAAAAGCACCCTAAAAATTATCCTTTTGAAAACTATGTTCCTTTATATCAAGAGCCAGAACCTCAATGATGGTCCGTTGAAATCAGTGGTGCGTTTTGCCTGATCTTTTGATTGTGTATGATTTATATTTATTACTTAAGAATTCCCAATTAACACTCTGAGCTTTGGAAAGTTCTTATCCCAAAATCAGGCCCAGTCTTATTAGAATTATTGTTCAGTTGGGAAACCCGACATGCACGGTTGGAAAATTCACACTTAGGAAATCCTTCTATATTTGTAATAGTTTTATTTACAGTGTTAGCAAAGTTACAAACATTCCAACCCAGCAAGGTAGATGGAAATAAGACAGGATGAGCATCTGACCATCCATATACTCACCACAGAAGTACCTGAAGTGTTAATCATTATTTTCATCATCATCCTCTTCTTCTTCATCGCCATCATCCTGGCAGCTCCCAAGAGTTATATCTCCCAAGGCACACAGGCATACAACTTTTATAATGTTACACTGATGCCACTATGCTTAATGCATTATTCAGTAGGGGTTTCATCCCCTTGTCTTTTTTTGTATTTCCTTACCCTCAGGTACCCTTCTCCCATAGATAGCATAGATGTCAATTAGTTGCCATGGTATTCTTGTGGTCGGACATCTGCTGATGTTCCTAATTTTAAAATATCTCAAGCTGGTATAAACTAGCATTTTGTGGTTACCTGTCAGCAGTTTAATCATTACAGCATTCTATCTTGCCATATCTTATGATCTAGGGTTGTGCTGGGTTAGCTGCTTATGCTAAGGCTTCTGGGGCCTCATGCCTTGATTAGTTTAGCTAAGCTATTGCCTGTGGCTGCTATGCTCATTGCTTTACTGCCTATACCTATATCATAACTAGACAATACCTATCCCCATAGGCTACAAGCTGTCCTGCTTGACACTATATGATGGGCTGGCCCACATAGTCAGACAGTCTTTTACCTGAGAAATAAAGAGGAAATATGTCAAAAGCAACACCACCTTTTCAGTGGCTTGAATTTCTATTATCCTCGCATGTCACAGATGAACTCTGTATCAGCCCAGCTGTAACATAAACGTTCTAGAGTGAAAAGATGAATGATATCCATGACTTGGATAGTTAACATTTCTTCTGGTGTCTTGGATATTGTGGTTTATATTCCAAACTATGAACGTTCTTTGTAAAGGGCGTCATAGGGCAGGGAGAGGGTTTATGTGGGACTGGGATGTGGAAGATAAAGTTAATCAGAAAGAGCAAGAACATATGCAGGTGACAATTATGAGTATTTACTTTGAGCTAGACTGCACCTTGCGCTTCACAGGTGTAGAATAGGGGAGAGGGGCCCAAGTTTTTTTCTTTCTTCTCTATCCTCCCACCCTTTGCAGCCCATGTAAGGGCCAGGAAGAACTGCATATCCTTGTTTCAGAGAAAAGCAGAGAGACTGCTCCATCCATACTCCCTTGGGGACATGCAGTTCCCAAAAGGAAGTAGGAGAGGGAGCCATGACATGGTGCATATAGGGGAATATGCTGCAACTTGTTCAGGGCATGCGCCCCTTTTATATCCTAGGAGGTCATTTTGTCAATATGTGTTATCATTCTCTGTGAGGCAAATTGCTTCTCAGTGCCTGTTTCCAAAAGTGTGTGTGCGTGCTTGTGTTAACAATATATTTTGTGCTTTTTTATCCAATTTTCCAATAAAATATTTAAGGCAACATGGGAGCCTCTTGCTAATGAATGAGAACAAGAAAGTGAAGCCAACTAAAATCAAAAGTGAAATTGATTAGTATATTTTTATTGTCCATCATAGATGTAATGCAGAAAGTATATAGACAAATGACTGAAAAATCAGATCCTTTTGTCACTAAGTTCAATGGAATTGCAGAGCCTCTTAGGATCAGACATGGAGTGAATACAGCCAGAATAAGAAAATTATTCATATTAAAATTATTTTATAATGTAGGGTTTGATCCCTCATGATGCTGAATGCTTTCACTACTCATTTTAGTCCCAGTATAGAAGGAATTAATTGACTAGTAGTTACAGAGAGAGATTAACATTAAAGCAATACAGTCCAGAAAAGGATGAAAAAAGAAATTCAAACACATTTTCTTCATAAGCAAAATTATGTTGTTTTCCAAAATAAATCAAGCTAGTTTAGTCAAATATATTTTATGTATGAAAAAGAACAAACGTACTTCCATATTAAAGTTTTAACACTTCCAAAGTACCAGTAAGAAAATGAATAGAGACTCTTTATTGTGTAAAATTGTTATAAGATACAACTTGACATAAAATTGTACTGGTAGAGAGGCTTTGTCTTAAATTTATATTTTTACTAATTGTGTTCCTGTGAAACATCACCTGTCGGAAAACTTTTGACACCAGAATCTTGATTATTTCTTTTATACTAAACAACAGATGCCAACTCAACCATTTTATCTGTTAGTTTTTGATGCAGTAAGAGTCGCCACTTGCTGTACTACTGTTGACCAAATTCATTTTGAGCAAACAATCTTATAGCGTGCTTTCACTAGTCAGAGACCAATTTATATTTAAAAGTACACTTTTTAAAAATATATACAAATGTATTTAAAATAAAATATTTGGATCATTCATTGATATTAAATTATAATATTTGAACACTGAATTGTGAATTTCACTGGTGACAAAGGATCTGATCCAATACTCACTGAAGTCCAAGAGAGTGCATTTCTATTAACTTGAATGGGAGTTAATCAGACCCAAGGACAATAACAGCTGGAAGCAGGGAAGAATAGTTATTTTCTGAATTTAGGACAGGACATGGGATTTGCCGTGTTGGAACTGGCCTCTAGAAGTGACCAATAGTTGGTACTTAAAAGGAAAGAGAAAACTGCCATAATACACCCAGACATATATGAGATGGTGTTCATATGTGGTAGTATTCCTTCCTGCTCCTTATAGCAATCACTTATTCTCAGAAGTATATCATGTTGTTATCCTTATTTTAGACTGCATAAATAGAAAGTTTGTTACTGTTCAGAAGATTATTCAGTGCTTTTCGATATCCAGCTATGTTATGACTTCCTGTGATAGTGATTTATACAGTATTTGTTTGAAATCTAGCTTACTATATCTGGTGTATGAAAATAATAGTGGAAAACATTCTTATGTGATTTAATAATATGCAATTTAAACAGGGACAGATTTTGCTGTCATTCACAAGAAGGTGCATACAGTCTATATTAATTCTGCCCTGATTCTCATCTCACATTGGAGTTAAACTGGCATAACTCCACTGATCCTTCCAAAATTATTCCAGATTTATACCAGTGTAAGTATCCAGTCTCAAGCGTTTGGCAGTTATTCATGCCTTTTCAATTAATACATTTATCATTTATGATTTTAAATTATGAGGAATCTTGTATATTACAAAATATGTTGTTCCAATGAAACCATTGAAAGTCATCAACAGTTTGTGGGAATGATTAACTGAGATCACTTCTCCGATGCAGATCCAATATCAAGTTATTGAGTCCAAGGGGACAGTATTTAAAAAATGCATGTCCCAAAATTCACAAGAGAATTGTATGATTCAGCTTGCGTCCCAGTGGCACATTTCTATTTGAAATGGAATGCTGAAGCATGTAAACTCATTTATCATAGCTGATCTCTGCTCCTCACTGTGATCTTAAATTACCAATGCTGGGTTCCCAGTGAAACCCAGATTAACATATTGATTTGATTTACTTAAAAGGGATTTTAACATATCCTTGTTATCTTGTGAGGGTGGGGGGAAGGGGGTATTTTTACTTCTGTTTAACTTTAAATGCAGTTTTTAAAATTATTTAACCCATAGTTTGGTTCCTGTTTTCCAGGTTAGTAACACCTGGGCAAGAAGGGCAAGACCTAGTTCTTGGACAGGTTGCAGTGGGTTCCGCAGCTAAGGCTGAGATTGGGTTTCTGGAAGTAGATAGCAAAGGGTTTCTCAGCTGGAGGAGGATTTTGGGAAATGTGTCTGGAGAAAAGAGTTCACAGGAGTGTTTCCCACCTGGGAGGAGAATCAGAATACTTCTTTGGGGATATTGTGAAAAAATTCTGCAGCTTGAAACCAGAACCATGAGCAATTGAAAGGAGGTCAAGTATAGATAAGACAGGAGGGTACTACAGTCTGGATATAGTCAGATCAGAACACACATGAGGTTTGCAGGCATATCTGGCAGTTGGAGAGGGATTCAGGGCACTAAGGGTATGTCTATGCTGCAATTAAAAACCCATGGCTGGCTGTACCGGCTGACTCGGGTTCTCAGGACTCAGGCTAAGGGGCTGTTTAATTGCTTTGTAGATGTTCAAACTTGGGCTGCAGCCCAGGCTCTAGGACCCTGCAAGGTGGGAGGGTCCCAGAGCTCAGGCTGCAGCCTGAGCCTGATTACAGTCCCTTTATCCAAACCCTGTGTGGACGTAAGTCAGCTGGCACAGGCCAGCCGCAGGTGTCTAATTGCCATGTTGACATACCTTAAGGAGGATGATTAAGGAGAAGGAGTTGGAAACAGGTGCTTGTGAGAGAGAGGCATGACATGCAAGATTAAACCACAAGTTATTCCGCTCAGTAGTAATCACTTACATAGTAGGGAGAATAATTCCTTTAGGAATAATAATTTCTGCAGGAATTACTGAGGGAAATCCTATGGCCTGTGTTACACAGGAGGTCAGACTAGATGATTGCAGTGATCCCTTCTGGCTTTAAATCTACAAAATATCTGTCAGGGAAATTCAGTGTTTTAAAAGTTAATTATAATTTCTTACTATAAAACATGTTTAGTGTTTTTTTTGTGAGTATCTTTAAAAACTAATCAGATGTAAGGAGGGAAAAAAGCCACCCTTAGATACTTCTGCTATTTAATCCCCCTTGTGGCTTCCATTATGTGAGTTTGACTTTATTAATAATGTAAAAATTCTCGTGGAGGAAGAACAAAACTATGGTAATTGCCAGAATCTGCTGATGGTTAGTTTAAAGGAACACCATGGTAGATAAAGTCATTAAATGAATATAATCGGTAATGTATTTACAGAAGCAAAATAAGCTGTAGTTACTTTATACAAATGTCTATGGAGCACAGGTTTACATTCAGTATTGACTATAGAAACTACACTGTGGCAAAATGCCAGTTTCTGTAATGGTTATGTGTGTTAATTAATGTATTTTACTAGCCCCATACAAAAATTACTGAAATTAAATTTGCATTTCAGAACTGAGCTGTTATTATTTGGGCATGTAGAATTATTTGTCTGTTTTAATTATCATAAATGTCATTAAATGCCTCTTTTTACCTTCAGGTGAATAGTCAATAGAAAAAACAGTACAATGACAAATGACCAACAAATTGATTTACATACTGTGTTAATTATTTTCAAAAACGGAATTCTTCGAAAGAGAGAGTGACACAAAAAAATCTGAATTTTGTTAAATGAATTTTAAAAAACAGAATTACGCAAATGAACAAAATTGAGCTTAATAGACATTTATGTTTATTATGGAGGCACTGGCCATGGGTTTATAGTTAAGGCTGCATTGAGCTTGAGACTTAAAGCAAGGATTCAACCTCTTTGTTATTTATGGATAATAAAACTTATCCCTAATATTAAAGCACTTGATCTTTGAATACAGAATCAAGTATCTGATAATTTACATGTAAATTCTAAATTACTTGAGTTAAAATTAAATTTAATTGGGTCCTTGAAAAAATTTTGCCCTCAGTGGCACCTTTATTATTTTTGTTTTGTTCCAAATTATCTTAATGATAGAATAACAGAATCCTCCACATAGTTAAAACTCACTAAAGTCTTGTGTGTAGACTATCATTTGAAGATTACAATTAAGATAAACTATCAAGTGTTGTTATAACTGCTAATCATGATTATAGACAGACAGAACCAAGTCATTAGTTCTGGTCATTCTTAATTAAGGCCTTTTTGCTGTTTTAGGAACACAGTCACTCATTACCCTTCCTCTACATTTACTTTGTGTGTAATGACAGGTTTCAGAGTAGCAGCCGTGTTAGTCTGTATTCGCAAAAAGAAAAGGAGTACTTGTGGCACCTTAGAGACTAACAAATTTATTTGAGCTTCAGCTCACGAAAGCTTATGCTCAAATAAATTTGTTAGTCTCTAAGGTGCCACAAGTACTCCTTTTCTTTTTGTGTGTAATGAGTCAGTGAGATAAGAGAGACTGGACTTGTGTTAAGATTTCTCATTGGTGGATGACTTGGCCACAACTATCACTGCTTCTTGAAAGTTGTTGGGCTGCACGCTAGTCTGGGCATGAATGCTTGAAAGGGTCTTCATGGCATGACTGTCTTGGCTCCGCTGTCCAGTGAGGCAGCACTGCCAAGGGAACTGAGTTCAGGAGTGCCGGGGGAGATTTTAACGGACAAAAAGATTGGGACTCAAGGACTGGGAATCCTTCCCCTAGGTCCCACTCTTCAAGTGCCATTTGTCTCCCAACACAGTCCCCCTCCAGGTCTAGAAGTATCCTTGTTTTCCTTTTCCTCTACCCTTCCCCCTCCACACACACACACATCCCCACTCTCAACCCCCAACTCTCTCTGTTAAGATGCAAAGTAGGTTTACAAAGGGCCCGAGAGACTAGGTTGCCAAACTCGCATTGAGTTTCAATGGGAGTTGAGTACTTAACTCCTTAGGTCCTGTTTAAAATCCCAGTCTAAACTTGGTACAGTCTCTGTCCTGCCAATAGATATGCCAGGCTTTCTCAGTTCAATTTTCATGACAAGCTCTATATTTATACACAATAATAAGGTCTTACCCATCCCCTATGTCTTCCTCTGCTTATCCTTAGCAAAATATGTATTCTGTCATCACTGAGAAGCACAGCTTGCATTTTTAATGTTATGCTACAGGCTAAGAATCATTCACAGAAATGGTTCAGTAAATCTCTTTATATAATGAATAAACTTGAGAAAACTGTTAGCTTTTCATAAGTCAATTCATGAACAGAAAAGAGGAAAATGTATCCATTAGATTATTCTCTTAATTTTCACCCAAATCTAAGTATATTAATGAATCCATAAAAAGATGTAATGTTCCTTGTGTATTTTCCTCACTTCCTGTTGCATTGCGTGTTTGTCCATACGGTTAAAATACTAATACTTTCCAGGCTACTAGCCAAATGGTTATTCAGACCATTTGTATACATGTATACATGTTTCAGTCTCCCAATGGTTAAAGATTTGAGAAAGATAACATGTACAATTTTTAAATGGCCAAACAGATTTTTTTTTCAGTTCTGGTTTTAAATAAATAAATAAATAAATAAAAAGATGTATATCCGTTTGTAACCTGGACCAAATGTTTATGTCCTTTGTAAAGTGAAAAATGGGCTATATAATGAAAATGCTGACACAACATTAACTACAATGTGCACAAGTGGTGCCAGTATCATAAAGCTTCCACAGTTTCTACATGCTATAAATAGGATGCATTTGTCAATTTCTTTGTGCAGTCAGATTGTACTTACTTTTCACCCTGCACCTGTGTGCCTTTGTTTCTCAGTTACAGAATAGCAACAAAGCCTTCTCAGTTCAAACACTTCTATGTATCTTTCAAAGATGAAAATTCCTTACTATTTCATTAAAGTAATGCAATCAAATTTAATAATTTTAACACAGCTGATAGTACCTTAGGAGGAGTTTTTAAAGGATCCACTTTGACATTAAATACATTTAACTCTCACCACTTATGTACAACTTTATTTATTTATTGAAGCTCTTTAAATGAAAGCTTTTAGCTGACATTCTAATTCAACTTCCTCCTCAAATGTACTAGCACTAGTTATAGCATTATGCTCAACACTGATCTAAAAGCCTTTGCGCCCTCTTTACCTTCCTCAGTCCTTAAAAGGGGACCTTATGTGATATAGCAGAAGTGCTTGTTATTGTCTTCAGAGATATGAATGGTAACAGTAAATAAAATAAAATGTACCCTTGTCTCGTCAATTTGGATTTTGACCATGATCCAAAGCCCATCAATGTCAATAGGAATTAGTGTGAATTCCTTATGTGAATATCACTTCCAATCCTGTGCTACAGTGATACCAACTCCTGCATCTATATGACCTACACAAAGTTTAAAATGTGCTTCTTTTCTCCCAATACACCCATCCCCACAGAAAATGGAAGGTAAATTTGGGTACCTCAAGGGATTGGCAATATCCTTTTAACGATATATGTTAAGCATTTTATTTTCCAGTAAATCATCTGGATTCAATCTTTAGCTGGTTTTCTGGAGTATATGAGAGTGGAGGAAGGTATAGTCTCTGTAACACTGAGACAAAATATTTATTGAGTTTATAGTGTTATTTAAAATGTCCTCTAGTTAATTTGGGTAACTTTGCTGTTCTGGCTAATGTCTTCCAGTGTGGACAGGGTGTAACTTAAAAAAAAAAAAACATTGTTGAAAGCTCCTCTTTAGCCAGGTAGTTGTTTGGGGTTGGTTTTTTTTTTTTCAGAATGTTATGAATAGACTTGGAAGGCTTAGATTTTTGTCAGTAAATGTTGGTAAACGTTGAGTTCACCAAACACACATAAACAGATTAAAAGAATATTTCTTTAGGTGATCATTGAAAATTACAGATAGGCAAAGAAAAATGCTGCCGAGAATTTATTAGAGTTTAATTTAAGGATATTTACTTTGTATATTTTGACATATGATGTTAGAACACAAGATGATAAGAATGGCCATTCTGGATCAGACGAATGGTCCACCTAGCCCAGTATCCTGTCTTCTGACAGAGGCCAGGGCCAGCGGCATGTGGGAATGAACAGAACCAGGCAATTTATTGAGTGATTCGTCCCCTGTTGTCCAGTCCCAGCTTCTAGGAATCAGAGGTTTAGGGACATTCAAAACATGGGGTTGCAGGTTGCCATTGATGGGTCTATCATCCATGAAGGTATCTGATTTTTTTTGTGTATCCACTTATACTTTTGACCTTCACAATATCCCCTGGCAATGAGATCCACAGGTTGACTGTGCGTTGTGTGAAGAACAATTTCTTATGTCTGTTTTAAACCTGTTGCCTGTAAATTGCATTGGGTGACCCCTGGTTCATGTATTACTTGAAGGGGTAAATAACACTTCCTTATTCACTTTTTCCACACTATTCACGATTGTATAGACTTCTATCATATCGCCCCTTGATTGTCTCTTTTCTAAGATGAACAGTCTGAGTTTTTTTAATCTTTCCTCATATGGAAGCTGTTCCATACCCCTAATTATTTTTGTTGCCTGTCTCTGTACTTTTTCCAATTCTAGTATATCTTTTTTGAGATGGGGTGACACAACAGCACACAGTATTCAAGGTGTGGGCGTAATATGAATTTATGTGGTGGCACAGCAATATTTTCTATTTTATTATCTATCCCTTTCCTAATGATTCCTAACATTGTGTTAGCTTGTTTGACTGCTGCTGCACATTGAGGAGATATTTTCAGAGAACTTTCCACAGTGACTCCCAGATCTCTTTCTTGTGAGGTAACAGCTAATTTAGACCCTATCATTTTGTATGTATAGTTGGGATTATGTTTTGCAATGTGCATTATCAACATTGAATTTCTGCCATTTTATTGTCCAATAACCCAGTTTTGTGAGATCCCTTTGTAACTCTTTATAGTTAGCTTTGGCTTGAACTATCTTGAGTAATTTTGTATCATCTGCAAACTTTGCCACCTCCCTGTTTACCCCTTTTCCCAGATCATTTATGAATATGTTGAAGAGCACTGGTCTCAGTACAAATTCTTGGGGGAACCCCTCTATTTAGCTCTCTACACTTTGAAAACTGACCACTTATTCCTACCCTTCATTTCCTATCTTTTAACCAGATACTGATCCAAGGGTGTACCTTCTCTCTCTTATCCCATAACTGCCTACTTTGTTTAAGAGCCTTTGGTGAGGGACCTTGTCAAAGGCTTTCTGAAAGTCCAAATACACTATAGCGACTGGATCACTCTTGTCCATATGCTAGTTGACAGTTTCTGTTTAAACCGTTATAAAGCTTTCACTTTATATATCTCAGTGTCTACTGTCTGTAAATATTGTCTGACCCTTCATAATTTCCCACAATGATGAACATTTAAATAGATAAAAATAAAAAAAAGCTTAAAACCCATAATTTTGCTCAACTGTGAAAATGTAAATATAAATTAAAAATGAAAAATGTTTAAACATAAGCATCAATATTACCTGTCCAAAAAAAATTGCAATCTAATTCTGCTAAGCCTAGTTATGAAGCATAGGCAAAATCTTGAGGTCTTTACACAGGTCATAGACAAGTAAAACTTTTGTTGATGCTCATGAGAGTTGGGACTGAGTAAATCTGTGAGATTTGATATACTGATATTATAGTTATAGCTGATTTAGGCCTAATATGATTGAAAGAGATTATAAGGCTAATACGTATCTATGACAAGTAGTATTACGGATCACCAGGGAACTAAGCAGATTACATGTTCTTCAGGCACCTATGATTAGGGGCAAATCCCGCTCCCTGGGCAGCTGCAGAGGGCCATGACTGCAGAAGAACTGCTGTGAGCACAGCTATATTGCCTGATAACATTTTAAAGACAAGTGCTTAAAAATATGGTCCATTTCCCAGTGAGGACAGG
Source organism: Dermochelys coriacea (assembly GCF_009764565.3). Taxonomy (NCBI): domain Eukaryota; kingdom Metazoa; phylum Chordata; order Testudines; family Dermochelyidae; genus Dermochelys; species Dermochelys coriacea. The sequence continues at coordinate 107,452,342 of NC_050068.2, forward strand.
CCTAAATATTTTGCATGTATTCCTGGATCATGTATACAGTGTTTTTTCAAAGTTTCTTGCTGTTAATGCAAACTTGAGTTCTGTAACTCTCAAATTGGACACTCTTGGGAGACAGATGCCAATGCATGTCTATTTCTATATTATAAATTGTTTCATTTTCTTTTATTTCCAATGTAAAATATCTATTCTTAAAGCTTAAGGTGAGAAGTGTCTTTGGGAGAGACATATAGTTCTTATGAATAGAAGAGAGATGGCAGATGTCTCTCCTATTTCAAATATAGCATGAAGAGTATCACCTTCACCTCCAGTAGATCACCTCAATACATTTCCTACGAATCAAGGTGCCCTTGCTATAAGTGGTTTTATAGAGAGTTGCACATTGTTTACAACAGGCTGAATTTGTCCCAAGGTGATATGCTTTGCCATTTGGGGAGGAAGAACTACCATTTTCCACATTCACTGGTAAATCTATAGATTCACATCAGGATGGGACACCAATTTACCCAGAATGATTGGTGGCGTTTGATGCTACCTGAATCAAATCCAACAGATACCGGCTCACCCTCTTTTAGCAGGCTCAGTCAATAGCATCACTAGGATGTAAAACAACAGATTAACAAAACTTTAGCATCCAGAATTTATCAGTGTGAAAGATCGCATCTAGGTAGCAATGAGCTACAAAACAGTTATGCATTGAAATGTTAAACTTTGTTTAAGCCTAAAACTGTTGGGGGAGTGTCAAAGGAGGGACTCTGGCTGTTCTGTACATCAAAACGTCTGAGGATTGTTTGCTTTATGTATAGCAAATGTTCTATGCCACCCATCTGTTCAGTTGGGTATATAATGAAATGACAGCAGTAGCCAGCTACTCATCATCTAGAAAGACTGAGCTTGGTCACATTGAAGCAGTTTTAGAATTTCCATTCATGATGTGAGGATAAGCTTTTAATCCCCACCTGTGTGTGTGTACTCAGCAAAAATTGATAGAATCTGTATCGTGGGGAGAAGTTACCTCATAGCACAGGGTCATTCAATATAACAATAACAATTATGAATCCAATTCCTGGCTATATTTTGAAAGTCATTATTCGTACAATGCCATGTGTGCATGAGTGCTTTACAGACCAACAAAACACATGGGGCCTGATTCTACTCACTTCTACTGATGTAAACCTCTGTAATTCCACTCCAGCCTCATTTTCTCTGCCTGGTCCAATGACTATTTATACATTTTACCCAAAATGGAACAACTTCAATAGGAGATAGCGAGGGAGCCCCAGCCCAGAACACCCCATAGCACTCATCTGGGATATGGGAGACCTGAGTTCAAGTCCTGCTCCAAATCAGGCAGCATGAGGATTTGAACCTGGTCTCTAACTTCCTGGGTCAGTGTTCTAACGATTGGCCTTTGAATAAAAGAGGTGTGGGGGAGCAGTGGCACCACTAACTCCTCCTTTTGTCCAGATTAGCTGTGCTCAGAGCATGCCAACTGGATCAGGCTTGCAAGCAAGATAGGCAGGGAATGCTTAATTTGTGAAATCTGCCAATGTTTAGGTGTGTGCACTGGCAGAAATTTAGGCATCTCCAGAGTTTGGCTACAGCTAAGTGGAGATTTTGAGGATCTCAGTGGCACCTAAATGTTGGACTTAGATTCCTAAAGTGGCAGATAGTTAGGGACTTACATCTCTTTGTGGATCTAGCAGCAGGCCAAGAGTTTCTGTTCTGAAAAGCATCCAGCGTAAGCTTTATGATTTTACATTATCAATATAATTGACTTTAGATGCATTCTTCTTTCCTTGCCCTTCTCATTAACAGGTTATCCACCAGCTCAGACTTTCAGAGAACGAGAGCGCTGCGCTGCAGGAACTCCTGGACTGGAGGCGAAAACTGTGTGAAGAGAGAGGAGACTGGCAGAAAATCCTGCACAACACTGAGCAAAGAATCACAGCTCCTCCCCCACCTCCCTGTAAAAAGCCAACTCTGCTGAAGAAAGCAGAAGATACACCCTGCAACAGACTGTCTTCAGGGATCTGGGATACCACTATGTGATGGCAATTGGTTTGTGTATGGAGTATTAGAAGTAAAACCATCTAATGATTTCAATCTGCAGAGTCAGCAGGTTTCTGCCCCTGCAATGCGTGCAGGATTCTCTACAAACATCCATTCAAGAGCACAGGAAACAGGAGTGACATAGATCTGTTGTGTGTGTGCGTTGTGTGTATATATGTGTGTTTATTTCCTTTTTTATATATGGGGACAAACTGCACTATAAGTACATAGGTTAAAAATACAAGATAGTTACCTACTGCTCTCCCCTGGACAATGAACAAATTCTGTGTTAAGTGAGTGAGGATAGGAAGATGTAATTGGCAAACAATTTGGAGAGATTGGGGAAGTTTGTGTGCACACTGTACAGCTGTTTTATATAATCCAATAATATAATGTTTCTTGTATCTCAATGAATGGTTTTATTATATTACCTATACATATATAATAGTTCTTTGTAGATGTCTGTGTTTTATTGGAATTGCAAACATGATAATTATGTACATGTTTATTACTGGTATTTTACAACTTTATGCAATTGGTGCTGTTGTTCTTTCCTCAGAATACAGGTAATAAATACAGTACTGGTATTATTTTTTCATGGTTTATCCTTAATAATGTACCTAAAGTTTCAACACTGTGGTGGCGTTCTAGCATTGGCAATGTCAACCTTAGAGTCAGATCTTGAAACCCTTGCAAAACTGTCATTTGCCAGTGATGGTTAATGCTGTTCACATTCAAGAATTAGAGAGCTCTGCTTTATTATGCCCCTATGTTTCTGAATGAGTGGATTCTCTTAATTTCATCTTGAAACTTATTGCATCCTGGGTTATGTGAAAAAATGATATACTCATGTAAACTTTAAGTCTGGTTATAATTCATAGCTGATTATGTATAAGGTCAGGAGTCAGTGGAAAGATATATAATAGTATCTTTTAACTAGGTATGAAAGTACAACTTTGATTTACTGATCTAAGCCACAAGGCTTCATGGAGATGGGTGTATTAAAGGATTATGTCCATATAGTGGTACAAAGCATGGTTCATTTATACCTTAGATTTCATGTAATAAAATGGTCTCATAAATTGGAGATTCTGGTTGGAGGACATGAGTTCTCTGAGCAATGATACTAATATGAGAATAACATTCTGCTGGAAGCTAGTCAGCTATTGTATGGCAGTCTCTGAAATATTTCTTTGCCATTAAAATGGCATAATTATATATCAACACACACATATATAAAAAACGCATTTTGTCAGGGGCGGCTTGCTTTAGGTCCTTGGCCTATCTAGAGCTAATGTGAGACATTCTTCCTGCTGGCCTGCCTTTCTCAACCCTATGAGGGAGACAGGGGAAAGGGGATGTATATTTTTTTAAAAAAATATATTTTAAACTAACATTTTAAAATTTAAGCTAAGTTCAAAATTGATCTCTGGCTGGAGGTGTTTTGACAAGCAGTTTTTAATTTGGCTGTGGGGGGAAATGCTTTTCTCTCCACTTGACAGAAATTTCAGATTAGCTGAGAAGCTAAAATGCAATCCCATGTTTGCTTTTGTTTGGTATGGGCTTTTTAGGGAGGAGCTCTTAAAATTGTAGCCCTAAGCCTAGCCTGTTGTCCAGCTGCCTAGGCAGAACTATGTCTTCGGTATTACTAGAGATTCAAACATTCCGGATAATCAAGGAAGGGTAGAAACTGCAGTTATCCCTTAGGCCAGTTCTGTGTGGACTATACTGTAAAACTTAGCTGGGCCTATTTGCCCCAGCTGAGGATGTTGCTCATGACGGGATGTGGCAATGACATGCAACCACAGAGCAATTATGCCAAAGCCAAAATTATAATGCAGAAATCCTTGGTTTTTGCTTCCATGCTCAAATTACTAAGGCTTATTGCCCCTCTGATATGTCCTTCAAATACCTATGCCTGAAATTCTATCCATACTCTCAACTTAAGACAGGAAAATACATTTATTGAATGTAATTCAAAATGGTGTTATGTTATGTCACATGAACTATGCGACCCCATCTACAAATCTACCTAAAAGCTGTCTTAGAGCTGTGGTCAATCTCTGTTAAAGGAGCAGAGATGGGATCAAAGCAACACTCTTCACCCTTGAAGAATTTTATAAAATGCTAATACAGAGCCTGGAAAATGAAAAGATGCTAGCCTAGCATTATAAGCTGTTTCACGATACAGTTACATTTGAGAAATTGATACAAAACTGATGTAATCATTCTGCAATTGTACACAGGGTAATAAAAGCATATTACTGCATTTCTGTTGGATGCAGAAGGTTCTTGATTTCATTTTCAGGATCTGAAGTCAAAGGTAGCTTCTGGGGTTCCTCCTTAAAGCACAGTCTAAAACTGCAAAACAAACCACAAATAAGATGGAGATATTTTGATTGATAGTGAGCCCAGTATCAATAATGAACAGCTTTTAATGTTAGTGAAGGCTATCAGACTATGCATTTAAAATGCAATAAAAACATGTTTAGAAGATTTCTCTAATTGCATTAAGATACTCCAGAGGGTGAATTATAAGGTAATAATTCACACCTACTGTGTCCAGTAGTTCCATGGCCTTTGGCCTCATGCCTAACAATACAGTTGGTGTGGAATTATTAGACCATAATTCACACCCTACCGTGTCTTATTGCTTAAATAACCACAGCCCCAGAGGTGTCTTAAAACTAATATTAAAGTTTATATGATGGATCAAAATATGTTTACAGGGCTGGAAAAACATACTATTGACATTTTGAAATGTCGAGAAGTAGTTTTAGCAGAACTGTATGGTGCTCGTAAACTAATCCCCCCTGTGGAATAGGCATCAGCCAATTAGAATGGTTTTTGAGTGTATGTAGTTCTCTCTTGTACTTTACAAAAGTAGCTTAGACAAAAAAAGCATTGTGAGTTCAACATTCTAAAGGGATAGATTGAACTCTGTGAACATTCTTGTGCCGCCAGTTTTTAGTGAACCATCTGAAATACACTTTATACTGCAATAAAGCAAGTTATCTCCACATTGTGCCTGATTGTTTTATGTGTGAAACAATTACGCAAACTGAACTTCATGCAAATTGGCAACTGGTACAGTACATAATGCTAAGAATTAAACACATGCTTTACAGCTTATGAAGTTCCCAGCGTGGGTCTAAAGTCAACAAGAGTGAATGAAAATAAATAAATAAATAATGGTGAAAAAACCCTATTGGCATGAGAGAATTTTTAAAGCTTATGAACCATTCCTCTTTATTCATGAAATGGCATTTAGTGCTTCTTTATTTTCTATAGCTACAGTCCTAGTATGGATTAAAAGCAATACCTCGTTTCCACTTTTTAAAATTGGATGTAGATGTCCAGAAAAATACAGGCACAAATCTTTCCAAAAGAACTGTGTATAGCAAGAAATGATAAGCATTTTAAAACTTTGTATTTTTTTTTTACAAAACAATAACATTATTGTTGAATAAGTGAATTAAATTCTCCCTTCTTTGCCAGTGATCCCTTTTATATCTTCAAAGAAGTTGACTAATGTTCATTAATAAGTTTATTACATTGCAGGTCTTTTGTGTGTAGGACAAAGAATTTCATTAACTAGCTGAGAAAGCATAATAGAGTGTAGTATAGTACTGAAGTGATAGTAATAGCCAGATTCATTGTAGTTTTTAATTCTGCTCTATACAATATTCAGGTCCCCAATAATCACCTTATTTTCCTCTCTATAAAGCTTGCTAATATCTGAAATGTTCTGAAAATAAGTTTTCATTTGCCTGTTAAATCTTAAATCCAATAATTAAAGAATTAAAGAAAAGGAGTACTTGTGGCACCTTAGAGACCAACAAATGTATTTGAGCATAAGCTTTCGTGAGAGAACACTTCGGTCTCTCCAGTCACTCGATTGCAGACCTGAGGGTGGCTATCCTTCAGCAAAAGGACTTCAGAGTCAGACTCCGGCGAGAGACTGCTGAGTTGGAATTGGTTTGCAGGCTGGATGCAATTGACTTGTGCTTGAGTGGAGACTGGAAATGGATGAGTCATTGCACAGAGTAAGACTGTTTCCCCATGTTATTTCTCCCACCCCCCACTATTCCTCAGACATTCTTGTTAACTGCTGGAAATGGCCCACCTTGATTATCACCACAAAAGGTTTTCCTCCTCCTCCCCCCCCAACCCCCCGCTGGTCATAGCTCATCTTAAGTGCTCACTCTCCTTACAGTGTGTATGATAAAACCAATTGTTTCATGTTCTCTGTGTGTATATAAATCTCCCCACTGTATTTTCCACCAAATGCATCCGATGAAGTGAGCTGTAGCTCACGAAAGCTTATGCTCAAATACATTTGTTAGTCTCTAAGGTGCCACAAGTCCTCGTTTTCTTTTTGTGAATACAGACTAACACGGCTGCTACTCTGAAACCAATAATTAAACTCTGTACCTATCAGTCATAAGAACATAAAAATGGCCATACTGGGTCCATCTACCCCACTATCCTGTCTTCCGACAGTGGCCAATGCCAGGTGCCCCAGAGGGAATGAACAGAACAGGGAATCATCAAGTGATCCATCTCCTGTCGCTCAGTCCCAGTTTCTGGGAAACTGCATCTCTACACATCCTGGCTACTAGCCATTGATGGACCTATCCTCCATTAATTTATCTAGTTCTTTTTTTAACCATGTTATAGTCTTGGCCTTCACAACATCCTCTGGCAAGGAGTTCCACACATTGACTGTGCATTGTGTGAAAAAAATACTTCCTTTTGTTTGTTTTAAACCTGTTGCCTATTCATTTCATTTGGTGGCCCCTAGTTCTTGTATTCTGAGAAGGAGTAAATAACATTTCCTTATTTACTTTCTCCACATCAGTCATGATTTTATAGATCTCTATCATATCCTCCCTTAGTCATCTCTTTTCCAAGCTGAAGAGTCCCAGTCTTATTAATCTCTCCTCATACTGCAGCCATTCAATATCCCTAATTATTTTTGTTGCCTTTTTCTGAACCTTTTCCAATTCCAATATGTCTTTTTTGAGCTGTGGCGACCACATCTGCACACAGTATTCAAGATGTGGGCATACCATGGATTAATATAGTGGGAACATGATATTTCTGTCTTATTGTCTATCCCTTTCTTAATGATTCCCAACATTGTGTTCCCTTTTTTGACTGCTGCTGCACGCTGAGTGGATGTTTTTAGAGAACTATCCACAATGACTCCAAGATCTCTTTCTTGAGTGGTAAGAGCTATTTTAGATCCCATCATTTTATGTGTATAGTTGGGATTATGTTTTTCTGATTTGTTTTATGTTTTATGATTATGCACTACTTTGCATTTGTCAACATTTAATTTTATCTGCCATTTTGTTGCCCAGTCACCCAGTTTTGAGAGATCCTTTTGTAGCTCTTCGCAGTCTACCTGGGATTTAACTATCTTGAGTAGTTTTGTATCATCTGCAAAATTTTGCCACCTCACTGTTTACCCCTTTTTCAAGATCATTTATGAATATGTTGAATGGACTGGGCCCAGTACAGACCCCTGTGGGACACCACTATTTACCTCTCTCCATTCTGAAAATTGAGCATTTATTCCTACCTTGTGTTTGTTTTTTTCCTATCTTTTAACCAGTTACCAATCCATGAGAGGACCTTCCCTTTTATCCCATGACTGCTTACTTTGCTTAAGAGCCTTTGGTGAGGGACCTTGTCAAAGGCTTTCTGAAAATCTAAATACATTATATCCACTGGATTCCCCTTGTTCACATGCTTGTTGACCACCTCAAAGAATTCTAGTAGATTGGTGAGGCATGATTTCCCTTTACAGAAACCATGTTGACTCTTCCCCCAACAAATTATGTTCATCTATGTGTCTGACCATTTTGATCTTTACTATAGTTTCAACCAGTTAGCCTGAACTGAAGTCGGGCTTACCAGCCTGTAATTGCTGGGGTCACCTCTGGAGCCCTTTTTAAAAATTGGCATCACATTAGCTATCCTCCAGTCATTTGGTACAGAAGCTGATTTAAATAGGTTATAGACAACAGTTAGTAGTACTGCAATTTCACATCTGAGTTCCTTCAGAACTCTTGGGAGAATACCATCTGGTCCTGGTGACTTATTACTGTTTAGTTGATCAAGTTGTTCCAAAACCTCCTCTAATGACACCTCAATCTAGGACAGTTCCTCAGGATTTGTCACCTAAAAAGAATGGCTCAGGTTTGGGAATCTCTCTCACATCCTCAGACCAATGCAAAGAATTCCAGAACAGAACTGTTCCAGAACAGTATTAAATATTTCATTGCCCTCTCTCTCTTTCTGTGTATGTGTATACACACACATTATATATATATATATTTTTGAGAAAAACATCATCTGAGCTTAAATATTTTACAGTTTCCAAACAAAACTAAAGGATGTATGAAGAAATATTTTTCTTCCATTTTTGCTGATCTTTGTGTACTCTGGGGGTTGATTTTCAGAAAAAATAAAGAAATCCCCTTGTTGGTTTATCATGTGATTGTGAGAAATAGATCATTAGCATAAGTTGTCTTTCATTCCACATGTGGATAAGCCTTTTAGTGACACCACAAATGGCTCCATGAATGAATGTTTTCTTGGTATGTCAAAAGGGCTGATGTGATCCTAGGATGGAACAGCAAGTTGGAGTAGGGGAATTATATTACCTCTGTCTTTGGTATTGCTGCCACTGCTACTGGAACACTTTATCCAGTTCTGGTTTCCACAGTTCAAGAAGGATGTTGGTAAATTGGAGAGGGTTCAGAGAAGAAGAATTGGAAAACATGCCTCATTAAAAGACTCAAGAAGCACAATCTCTTTAGCTTATCAAAGTGAAGGTTAAAGGGTGACTCGATCACAGCCTGTAAGTAGCCACATGGAGGAACAGAAATTTGGTAATAGAGGGGTCTTCAATCTAACAGATAAAGATATAGCACGATTGACTGACTGGAATTGGAATCTAGACATATTTAGACTAGGTGTAAGGCACACATTTTTACCAGTGTGGGTAATTCACCATTGGAACAATTTACCAAGGGCTGTAGTGGATTCTCCATCAGTAGAAATTTTTAAATAAATATTGGATGCTTTTCTAAATGATACGCTAGTTCAAACAGGAATTAACTCAGGGAACTTCTTTGGCCTGTGTTATGCAGGAGGTCAGACTGAATAATCACAATGTTCCCTTTTGGCTTTATAATTTCTGAATCTATTAATCTATGCCATGCTTTAAATTCAAGGGAATATTAAATATTTCAAAGAGACCCAAAAACTTATTTTCATCTGATGTTTCACTAACAAATCAGTGTTTTGTTTTCATAATTTTAAAGGGAATTGGAGAGGTTGGCATTTCTGTAAACAGAATAAAATAATCCTGTGATTGGATTTATTTTAGTTTGTTCTAGAAGCATTTGGCTTTTTCCTTTAAAATATCACCAATTAAAACCCAAGGCCTCCTGACTTCTTTTGAATGTCTATTCAGCAATTAGCTAGAGCACAATAATCATGATGTATTTTATAAGTCATATTTATTGTCCCTGTTTATCATTCACTGTACTGTTTATTCTAATTTGTTTTACTATCTGCCATACCAATGCAGACTATATCATTGCTCCATTAAAATTAGTCCGTCTTCAAATTGTAACAGGAAAAAACATTTTGTCCAATAGCTAATTCAGTTTTTCTAACCTTCTTTATCTCTGTTCTATTTAACTGTACACATAACCAAAACGTTTGCATTTTCTATGCAGTGTTATTTATACTGGTGAAAACTACAAATGGTTATTGCCCAATCCCAGCACAGGTCGGCAGGACAAAAGACAGTTTACATCAGAAAACTGAAAGGTTTCTGAAGAAAAAAATAATGAAAGTGTATTCCTTGTACTAATTCTTCCTCATTAAGAAAAGTAACTGATTCATCTGAGGAAACTGAATATAGGACTGGCTGTATGGAGGGGTATCAATCAAAGTGTGGTTCTAGGGCCTGTTTAGTTTAAAGTTCTTCCTTGGTTCAAAGATTCTTCCCTGTTTCTTCCTTGGTTCCAAAGTCTTTCAACTTTTCAAGAAGTGTGTGTGATGTTTTCAGGTTAGGGAGATACAGTGCAGAAGGTAACATCTGTTATTGGACCAACTTCTGTTGGTGAGAGAGACAAGCTTTCAAGCTTACACAGAGCTTTTCTTCAGGACCAGCATAGCTACAACAATACTGCATACATGTTTTAAAATTGATTATTAGGGAATATATTCCTGCCTGACCAGTTACAGCTAGTTCATGTTGAACTAACTGCCCCTGGGCTTGCTATGTCAATGGGCTATCCCTTTGAAATCAAAACTACAGTACCAAGGGCAAAGAAACAGACTTCTGTAGACCTTGTGCAACCCAGTGGCAATGTATAGTGTGCATACACCTAGCTCTTTTTTATATTAAGTCTCTAGCTTAAGTTAGAGTAGTTTAAGGTCTCCCCTAATTTGTGCTTGCCTGCAATGTCCCCAAGGAGCCATTCTGGCTGCTAGGGTTCACACAGCAATTCTCCAGCTACACCTTCTGTCCCCAGGAATGTCCTCCATAGGACCACTCGTGGGGAGGAATGGGGGCTTGCTGGGATAAAATAGATACAGCTTGGCTAGCCCTACACTACCTGTGGATTCTCCTGCACTGGCAGACTCTTTGATTGGTCAGCTAACCCAGCTTTGTGGCTGTTTTGCACTAAGCAGCCTCATGGGGGGGGGATGCCCGGCACTAAAATCTGATAAGTCACTTGAACAAGTTTCTTCCCCTAAATAGCCTTATTTCCTACAGTTGGAATACTCAGAGGGTTAAATGTACTCCTGCATAAGTGTTTGCAGGATCAACCCCTTTGCCCTTAATATAGGTTTAAACCTATTTTTGCATTTTAACAGAACACAATGAAGATTAGATAATCAGTAAATTGGACACTCACCTATTGAGGCCACACTGTGATCTGAGCTTCCTGTCCCTCCCACTTATCAATCCTTAGTAAAAGCTTATGTCAATGAATTCATTACCTTTGGCAGTGACCCAAGTAGTTCATCTCAAATGAGGCCCAAAGGCTCTTTATTGTTGCCTGCTTTTCCCCTCTGTATAATTCTATTTTCCTTCCCAGACCTCAGCAGTTGCCATGGACACTCACCATGCACCTAGAAAAACAAACAGTCTCCTCTCACTAGAGATTACAATGTCACTCTCTGACCAGCTGCTAAGAAGTAGGAAAACTACTTGCATTTAGTTCAACTGAGATAGGAGAATTCTAAGGACTTTTCTGACACCAGGAGTCTTAGGTAGGAGCTCACACCTTCATACACCAAGTAATTCTATACATTTTCAGTTTAGAGCTCATTCATGTAATGTAGACACTGATTTTCATACATATAATATAATTTTCACACCTGGAAAACTGGACTAAATGCTCCAGTCCTTGCTTTTGAAGCACTCCCACTAGCTTCAGGATTTAGCTCCTGCTGAAAGTTCCATTGCCTACAAAACAGTCACGTAACGCTTTCCACGTGAATAAGTCTTGCCTAACCAACCAGTTATATTGTAAGGGAAAATAAGAAAAGTAATAAAATCATAAATGAAAAGAAAAAAATATTAGTCAACTGTCAAAAAGCAATAATAATAAAAAAATTCCATCCAGAATTCTACGTCTCTCAAGCAAAAATGCTTTCCACAACTAAACAAGAAATGAGGTTAAATTTCTGGAGGATTATAAATTAGTTTTTTTAATCATATTTACACCTATTATCCAGATATTGTTAATAGGTTAATGTTATGCTTTGCTGGCACTGAATTAAATGAAGATACTTTGAAATCTTTAGGTTCTTGGTCACAAATTTGCAGTGGACTAGATACGTATTCTATAAGTTGATCATGAGTTGCCAAGCCAAAAGGAAGAATATATTTTAAGTTGTGACCTTGGTTTCATGGCACATGCTAATGTTATGTTTCTCACATGATGATGTAATGTAAAGCTTAATGTCATACAATGTAGAGTAAATCTCATTAGCACTGCTATTTTCAGATTAGGTATCATCTAACAATTCCAACAGCAAATATCTCAGATCATAATTTATTTTAGGATATAGTAATAGTGTAAGAAATGAGTGCAATACTCATGCAAATGAGCTGATACTGTGGTTTATTAATCCTTTTAATCTCTCTGGGACATATTTGCTGAGCACTATTTTCATTTTGATTAAAGCATGTTGCTGTATTATTGGTTTAAAAGTAGTTTAAATTATCCTTTTAAATTTCTTGCACAAATCCACTGGGCACTATCTCTATGGGATGAGGTGGACAACAGCAGCACACGAGGATAACTGGGGTATGGAAAAAGAAAAGGAGAACTTGTGGCACCTTAGAGACTAACAAATTTATTTGAGCATAAGCTTTCGTGAGCTTACATGATGCTACAGCTCACGAAAGCTTATGCTCAAATAAATTTGTTAGCCTCTAAGGTGCCACAAGTTCTCCTTTTCTTTTTGTGAATACAGACTAACACGGCTGCTACTCTGAAACCTGTGGTATGGAACTATCACTGCACACCAGCCATGTATGTGAGTATGCTAGTGACCAATCACACTTGGTCAATAACAAGTATTCAAAGAGATCAGTTGCCAAAGGCTGTAATTTATTTAGACAAACAAATATACAAATAAAATAGTGACTCATGCACAGATTTGGGGAATTTGTGATTTGTCCATGGAAAGCTCCCAAATAGGAGTGGGAAGGGGGAAAATAGTCTATTCATCTAATAAAACTGTTTGTTATGCGATCCCCCAGCTCTAGTAATGTCACACCATGAAATGCTTTGTTTCAAATTGTAGGAGATCTAAACTGGTTGTCATGATATTAAATATATTAACTGTTTGTTTCACTAGTCTAAAAACATGTAGCTTGCATCCGGCAAAATGATACCTGATGGCCCTGGCTGTTCTCAAGCATTGTTGGAAAAAGATGATCTCACTTTAAACTGGCCTGGCCTCTGTGTATGCAAAAGGTTCTGACAGAGTAACCTAATTCAAAGTAAATGTTTCTATTGTACATGACTTGTGAGTTCACTGACCCAGGGCCTAGTCCTATAATGTGCACAGTGCCTTTGTGGGAGGTCCTGAGCAACTTCAATGAAGCTAATGGATTTGAGGGCACTTAGCACCTCACTGAAGGTATTTACAACTCTTCTAAAGATGAGGTTCCCCCAGTCACTTTTTCTTTGCCTTTCCCATCCCCTCCCCTTGTCTGCAATTTATTAAATCATTAACTAACTTTAGCCTTTTAATGGGTAAAGTAATTGTTGCCTATGGCCATAATAAATGATACAAAGAGAGTTTCTTGAATTAGAATTAGAAATGGTTTCCCACCCTGATACAGAAAATGACCTTCACTGTATGGACAGTATTTCTTGCTCTTTCTCCATCCTCAGGGTACCACTTCCTTTTATACAAAAAAGAATACATGCAGTTGTAATCACATGGCTACTTTTAAGGCTTATCCTTTATGATGTACTGATGTGAATTTCTATTTGAATTACACCCAGATTTAATTCTGGAGATTGATAGTGTGGGCGGTCTCTTATGTGGGTACCTTTACTACAACTCCAGTGAATGTGCTTAAACATGAGACAATCTTGTGAAAATAAAATTAGTACCCGTGATTATAAAGTGCACTTCTTTAAACTACAGTGCTCAATAATTTAGAATATTTACCACCCGTAATAACTACACCCACCCCTTGTGTGGTGATGGAAATAGTTTTTGTGTTTATTCTTTTGAATTATTAATTGTAATAAAAAATTCATTTGGAACCATGAATATTATGAGGAAAATAATTTATTCAAAACAAAGTCTTTTTTTGTGTTCTAAAATGTCTGGATGAACATCTGACCACAGTTATACCATTATAAATCCAGATTGTCCTTTGATTTCAGTGCAGTTACTCTGGAATTATACCAGTGCCACTGAGTGCTGAATTGGCCATCTAAATATGTAATTATTGTTAGTGAGAAAAGTATATTAATACCTTGCAGCAATCATTGATGTGATTATGGCATTTTAACAGTAACAGCCTGCATGATTAAGTGTTTTCACTGCTTACCAACAGATGGTCACTGTGTTACAGAACAGCCTCCAGTAAACAATGACCAATCCAACTGAGAGATGGAAAATCATTTTCCATTGTATGGTACCTTCTTCATGGCAGCAAAATAATGAGACGAAGACAGGTCTTCTGTTCCATTTTATACTGATGCCAAAAGATTACAACTCATTAATTGGAAGTGAAGGTGAAAAGAAAATGAAAAAAGAGAGTGAGTTTTTACAAACACATTAATCCTACATTTGGATAATCAGATTGCTTCATGGTAAGCAATTCACACTGACATCTATGGGCGTTTTTCCTCAAAGGTCAAGAATAAAATAAGGGCAAAGATTTAGTTTTCCAGTTGCACTGTTCTGCTGAAAAAAATCTCTATTTCTCCTCACTGTAATTAGGGTGACAGAGCATCCTGGTCAGCTGAGCCCTCAGGGAGATCTCCTTATAACAGGCCCATAATGCATTCTAACATTTTATGGCACTCAGATTCATAAATGACTAATAGCCACTGTTCTTGGAGCTGCTTCTCCTGTTGTCAGGAAGAACCTGGGACTCACTGAGCATATTCAGTGGACTCCTCAAAATGTCATTAATATTATTAGAGTATGAATAGCATAAGGGAAGTAGGAGTATGGAAATATGCTTCCAGTCACCAAATATTTTGGGGATGGGGTGGACAGGATTTCTTGGGCTCAATTATTTGTTTAAGAAACCAAACCAAAGGAATTAGTATTTTTCTGCATAGATACTGAACCAACGAAGCCCAGCTCACCACCTTTGCAGAATATAATTTAATTTATGAAGAATAAAGCTCTGATCAGTAACTAAATACTTTCCGTCAGGGGGAAGACAATTAAAGAAAAGTAAAAAACCACCCAGACCGCAGATATATTCAAAATGCAGGATAGACGTTACACAAAGTTCACGTTAATCATCAAAAGAAAAGTAGTAACTTCTGCATTACTGAATGACCCATTCTAGTTGTAAATACCCCAGGTCCATAAGATCATGTGTATGAGTCTCTTCTTTGCGTTTAAATGAGGAATCTGTGGTGAGTTAACTGTTCATTAGATGCAAGAGAAGTTCTTTCATTAGAGGTAATAATGAGTTCTCAGAGTTAGTCACTTGACCCCAACAAGTTGTGGGAAAGATTGACTATGTTTGTTCCCATTTCTTTCTGATATTGAAGTAGCCTCTTCAGGAACCTGTATTTTCAGTGCAAGGTGGAGACATTCTTGTTTCTGAATTAGCCACACATATTTGAGACTAACGTTTCTGAAATGTGCAATATACAATCTATGTCATAACATTCAATTCTGCAAATACATCGGCATATATTAATACTATTTCCTGGCTGCTTGGAGGTCTACGTGAGATGGGTTAGTAATTTCAGTCCACACATGTTTAAAAATCCTTCACAATGGTCATCCCTCACTGGAAGTCTCACCAGCAAGCTCAAAGATTGAAAGGGCATGAAGATTGAACATGACACCTTTTAAAGGAGAGACAAGGTGTGTGAGGTAATATCTTTTATTGGACCAACTTCTGTTGGTGACAGAGAAGTTGGCCCAGTAAAAGACGTTACCTCACCCACTTTGTGTCTATAATATCTGGGACTGACATGGCTACAACAACACTGCATACAACCCTTTAAAGGAAGTATTTTCAAGTCATGGATGCAGCACAGCATGGCAAAGATTATGCTTGCCCAGTCTGTGCAGTAAACAAATGACTTCAGGTTGCAGTTTGGGATGCTGCCCATAGCAAAACATTGCTTTTATTGAAATATTTTAAATCAATGCATCTCCCTCTGAACAAGCAAAAACTCTGCAAGCTGAGAACAGAGTTATATATTGTCAACTCTTTTAGAATTATGAGGACTGTGCACAATTCTCCAGCAAAGGTGCTTCATTGTCTAACGCTATCTTTAGATTACTCCCAATTCCCATTTCCATTCTTACCCGCATGGGGCTAAACCCTGCTTGATTTACTCACAAATTCCCACTGATTTTGTATTAGCTCGTCTGAGCAATCTGGGAAAGACTTGTGCCATGACAAGCAGTGTGTCCCCAAATAACAAGAATATATAGATATCATATAAGGAGTGTAATTATGCCCATCTTTAACATCTTTTCAGAAGCCATATTATGTAATAGTAATTGCTCTTCATTGTTAAGACTGAAGTTGGCTCCTCAGCATATGCCTGATTTTAAAACCCACTTCCTAGGTTCTTCAGGTAGAAATCAGTTTTTCTAAAAAAAAAAAAAAAAAAGCTCATGCAGTATCTCATTTCAGTATAGTTTGGTACAACTCAGAAAATGCAATTAAAGTTAAGAGATTAATTCTTCTCTTACGCCACTCTGGCAGTGTAAAAGGACCTTTTAAGTGGGTGCAAATGTAAATTATGTTAGACCAAAATAAAGGAGCTTTAGTGTAAATGAGAACTAGGCCCAAAATGTTTTATTTTATCTGAAGTTTTTTTTAAAATACAATAGGGGAGAAGGGAGTCCATCTTGGTTCCTAAGTGGTTTGACATCAAAAGTCCAAATTTTGTTTTACTGATCTTCTTAAGAAGTGTCTTTTGAAATATAGGGAGGGGTGGGTAATGAGGGACTTAAAGATTAATAATATAAACAGCTTTAAAACGAGAGTGACCATATTTCCCTATGCTGAATACAGGACACCTAGTAAAGTTACTCTTATTCAAGCGAGTTCAATGGCAATCAGAACTATGCACTACAAATGTTCAAATTAACATCAAGTTGACTGAGCCCCCGTTAAAAAGAAATACTGCACAATTGGATTTTTTAAATTTACGTTCTTATCTTTAAGGCTTTAGGGTTCACATAGGGAGGAGTGAGACACACACACACACTCCAGTACCCCTCTGTCACGCAGGGGCGGTGACCGACCAGCCCGACTCTCCCTGCCCAGGGCTCTCCATGCCTGGCTGGGCCCCTGGGACGGACCCGCTTCTCCTGATACCGGGTGCTGTGTCTTTCCAAGGCAACACTGGGGCGGGGGGGGCCCACACAGAGTCACATGCTCCCCTCCCCAGATTTCTGCCTGGGTTCACACCAGAACATGGCCAGCAGCAGCCTTTTCGCACTGTGCGGGTGGGAAGGGACAGGAGCTACTTCCAGATGCAGGAAAGGAGGACCTGGGGGGAAGAGATGACCTGGCCCATGTCTTTGCAGAGCTCATCTCTTCTTCCACCTTCCCCACACCATGTGGCTGGAAGCAGCTTTTCCCTTCCTGCCCGCACAGTGTTGAAAGGCAGCTAACACCTCCAGGCTGCTGCTGGGCCACTGACATAACCCAGCCACTTCCACTACAGCGCAGACAAAAGGGGATTAAGCCCTAAGGATGCACTGTGCACCAAGGCTCAGGAAACCCGACTGAAGGGGCTTCAGCGAACACGGCCAGAGAGGTAGCTCAGTAGGGGAGGGTGCCTATGGGACGGAGCAGCCCCGCGGTCCCTGGGGGCAGGACCCAGAGCAGGTGGAGCAGGTGAAGATGGTGCTAAGCCCCTGCCCCAGGGGCTGCTGTGGAGCCTGCAGGTTTGGGGCATGAACAGGCTGGAAATCGCTCCCCCCCCACACACATACACACTCCAGAGGGCCAGAGAGGCTTCTTGTGCCAGTGCTGTGCAGGGCTTTGACACATACAGGACTCAGCTCCTCCTGGTCAGTGTCCTAGGCCACAGGGTTTGGGGCTCTCCCGGGTGCTGGCAGAGCCACAGGCAGTGTGGGAGGAGGGAGCCTGCCGGCCAGGCTGTTTGTGAGCTGAGCGCTCCAAACAGGGGCTTTTTCTCCCCAAGGCTAAGGAAGTGGCACGTACCCTGACAAGATGGGATATGGAGGAGCAGCAGGGCTAGGGGGAGGGAGGGCAGTGACAGAGCAAAGCAGGGAGAGAACAGCAAGGGGGGAGCACATAAAGGGCTGATAGGTGGGCAGCAGAAGTGACATGTACTCACCAGCCACCGCAGCTTACAGTGCACAGCTAGTGCCAGCCGGAAACAGGACGGGGGTCTGGCCGAGAGCCGGCACGCAGCGGGGGCTGAGCTGACAGATCATCTGAGCTGAGCGGCCAGCCCCGCGTGTTCCATCCTCGTGTTCCCGCCACCAGCCTTGCACACCCACCCCCATCATCAGCCACTGGACCCTGCCACTCAGTGTTGGTGGGTGGCTGGCTGGCGGGCGAACAAGGATCCAGCCAGCAGCACGCCTCATCAGTATTGATGCGGGGAGAAAGGAAATACAGGACAATTTGCCTGTTTTTAAGAAAAAGTCAGGACACCTACAGGAGGGCTTAAATACGTCACAGTCCCTTTAAATATGGGACATCTGGTCACCCTATTTAAAACATAATAAATAGTAACAGGGATTAAGTAGATGCTCATTACAGAAGGATATAAAGAGAAAGCAGGGATGGGGGAAGAAAATTACCATGTGCTTCCTCTCTTTTCAAGCCATGAAACAAGGAGGAGCCAGGAAACTGGCCATCTTGTTCTTCCATTCTGATAGTGGTAGCACTAAAATGTGGGTCTCCTAAGTGCAGCGAAGGAGGAAAGAGCAGCAAGTTTCAGAAATCCACTACAACAGCAATTACATGTGATTTTTAACTTAAGTTCTTGTAGGAAGCATGTTAGTTTAAGTTACAAAAAAATAGTAGAGTTTCATAAGAAATGAATGCACCTTTACAAATCCCTTCATTAACGGCAAGGCAGCTTCTAACAGTAATCCGACTAGCTGTCAAGACACAAACAAGCTCATGAGCTAAAATTCCAGACTGGGGCAAGATTCTGAGGTACCCAAAACTTCTAAACAGGAATGAGCATCTCAGCTATCCTGGCTAATACGAGCTCCTGCACTCTACCACATTTCTACACTAGACTACTCACCTTAAGAAAAAAGCAGACATTCAACTGCAGTAAACTCTGAAACTGGAGAGAGTGCTTAGGCTTTATGATCTCTGAGCCCCAAACCTTGGTAGGTTCTAGCCAATCAGTGCTCTCCACTTGACCCAAAATGGAGTTTCACAGCAAGCATCAAACAGTGCAGCTTTTTTCAGCTCCAAGAAAACTCCTTGATTACCATTACCCCAAGGTAAAATTACCTAAATCACTATTATTTCAGGCCAAAGGTAATTAGAAAAGAGAAATTAGCTTTGCAGTTAGGTTCTTCCTTTTGATCTCTCCCAGGACTCAGTAGTAAGGAATTTTAATACATATAGCCCCTACTCTATCCTTTCACAAACTCACTCTCCTAGGTCACCGTGTTTGGGATGAATTGTTGCATTTTACACTTAAAAGAGACTTTTTAAGTGACCCAGAGCAAAACTATACTGATTACTTAACACTTCTCTGTTGTCCTTAGTACTTTTCTTAAATAAACATTTAAATTTCTCTTGTCTAAGCAAACCCTGAAGTCCATGTTTAGTAAATGTTGGGGGGATGCTTTTTCTAAGCATTTTCAAGTAATTTCATGAATGCTTCTGTGAATATTTCTTATTTTTACATCTAAACAATTAAGCTTTTGTTTATGAACAGATGGGTATGGTTGGTAAGAGGAGTAGAATATCAGCAGAACTGAAATTAGGTGTTGGGTGGGGTCTCAGGGACCTCTGCAATGACCAGAGGAAGGAAGGGTGGGTAAATGTTTGCTAATTCTAAGGGATCCTGTTAAGGCTAACTATGTGTTATAATCTGCTGGGTTGCAAGTAAGTGATGAAGGGTTAGAGGGTATTGAGAACAGACTCGGTTCCATAACTTGTTATTTCCAGATGTGGCACACAAGTCTGTGGTTTTAACAACTCTAGAACATGTAGTATTGCTTTGGGTGTTTACCTGAACCACACTTAGCTCTTTTTATTAAAGCTTTTTGTTTGTGAAGATTTTAAAGATCAGTAGTGGTGATTGTTGTTTTTCCCCAAGCTGCTTCAAGCATTTCTCAGGCTCTCAGCCATATACTGATGTTTCAAAAGTACTAATCTCACTGAAGCAATGTCCTGTTTATCATCATTTAGAGTGTATAAAGTGATATCTACATTGTCTTATTGCTTTTCATAGATTCCAAGGCCACAAGGGTCCACTGTAATCATCTAGTCTGACCTCCTGTATAACTCTGGCCATAGAACTCCCGTACAATAATTCCTTTTGAACTAGAGTATTTAAAAAAATAAATCTGTGATGGATCAGATAGCTTGCTCCCTCCTCTCCCAGTGGCAGGAAGAGGGCTAATGAGAGCCTGTGAAACCAACTGTCCCACTACACCTTCAGCAAATGTCAGGCATGGAGAGAGGGGAATTAAAAGGAGGAAACCTAGCCCAGTTCAGGGGTGCCCAGGAAGGAGACTAAAGCTCTACTTCACCTGATGTGAGAGAAGCCTGGTTGCAGCCCAGGCACTGAGCTAGTTTGCTTATTGGCAGAGCCCCTGCTGGGGGGATGACCAGGAGATAGCTGGAAGCAGAGACTGTTTGGAGGCAAACCCTGAATAGAAAGATGGGATCCCACCAAATGTTCATGGGATGACTAAGATAAATCAATTTTTTTTATTTACAAGTGTCATGTAGGCAACTGAGGCATTTGTGTGGATTTCTTTACTTCATTATCATATTCTGTAACCACAAAAAGTATATGAAATCTAGTATTTTAGTAATCTAATGAGTTCATGGAAGTATTAAGTGAATGAATACTTCTTAATAATGTTTAAAGAAACTCTCAGTCCAATCTATACTGGGGCACTCTTGCCAGCAAATATACACTACACTAAAATTTAAAACCCATGACTGGACCATGCCAGCTGACTCAGGCTCACGAGGCTTGGGCTAAGGAGCTTTTTAAGTGCAGTGTAGGTGTTTGGGTTTGAGCTGCAGCCTGAGCTCCTGGATGCTCCCACCTCACAGGGTCCAAGAGCTTGGGTTTCAGCTTGAGCCTGAATGCTTGCACCACAAATAAAGATCTCCTTAGCCCTAGCCTTGTGAGCCCAAGTCAGCTGGCTCAGGCCAGCCATGAGTTTTTTGCAGTGTAGACGTAGACTTAAGATCTAATTTTATCAGATGTTCTTGAATTTCTAATCTCAACACATCTTTCACGTTGACTGGAAAGCTAATGAAGCTTCAAAGAAAATGAGTTACAATCACTAAGTAAATGAGGCAGAGGAACAAGATGATATTATAAGGAATCGAAGGGCAACTGGTCTTATTACTGCAGTAGCTTTTTTCAGCCCTTTCATTCTTTTTAATAATTTTTGCTGAATTATCTTACTTAAGGGCTTCTGGGCAACAAATACTCAAAAGGTTAAACTATCATCTTTTTAATCAACTTATCTGATATAGGGTCAAATACTAAGACTTAACATCTTTTATATTTTCTTTAAAATAAATGCCAACAGGTAAACAGAACATGTTAAACATACTCTAATTATTGAGGTTACTCTGTACCCCAAATCCTTAGGTTTCAGAGTAGCAGCCGTGTTAGTCTGTATCCGCAAAAGGAACAGGAGGACTTGTGGCACCTTGGAGCCTAACACATTTATTTGAGCATAAGCTTTCATGAGCTACAGCTCACTTCATCGGATGCATTCAGTGGAAAATACAATGGGGAGATTTATATACATAGAGAACATGAAACAACAGGTGTTGCCATACACACTGTAACCAGAGTGATCACTTAAGGTGAGCTATTACCAGCAGGAGAGAAAAAAAACCCTTTTGTAGTGATAATCAAGGTGGGCCATTTCCAGCAGTTGACAAGAACATCTGAGGAACAGTGGGGGGGGGGAATAAACATGGGGAAATAGTTTTACTTTGTGTAATGACCCATCCACTCCCAGCCCTGGAGCACCCAAGGGAAAAAAATTAATGGGTGCTTAGCACCCACTGGCAGCCAAGCTCCCCCACTCTTCCCCCTGCACCTCCCACCCGTCTCTGGTCCCGCCGATCAACTCCTCCCCATCCCTCCCAATTGTTCCGGGGGTTCAGGAGGTGCTGGGAGGGCGGGGGAGGAGTGGGGATGGGGCTCACTTGGGGGGAGGAGGGCGGGAAGAGGAAGGGTGGGGGTTGGGTTTTGAGGGAAGGGGTGGAGTGTGGATGGGGGCAGGAAGAGGTGGGGTGAGTGGTTGGGGAAGGATTGGAGTGTGGGCGAGACCTTGGGGGGCAGAGTGGGGACAGGAAGTGGGGGGGGAGGGGTGGAGTGGGGAGAGGGGAATAGGCCTGAGATGGAGAGGCAGGATCGAGCACCCCCTGGGTAGTGAGGAAGTCAATGCCTGTGATGGGGAGGGTGCTGGTGAGAGTTGTAGTCCCCTGCTTTGCAAATCCATCACCACAAATTTGGAACTCACTCAATAGGCATGTCTCTTAGCACTGATTGAAACATTGTAGATGAAATTGTTTTTCAATAGAATATTGGATTTTGACAAAATAATTTTTCACCAAAAGCGGCCCCAGGGGGAGGAGGGGCAAAGGGGGGCAATGACGGTAAAGCACTGCCTTGGCAGCGCTTTAAGCGGTGTCCTTTGCCGCGGCAGCTCTCTAATGTCGGCTGCGTACAGGCCGGTACTGGCGGCCACTTTTTACGGTATGCCGTACCAGCCGACTTTTACCCCTGGGCAGAAGCCAGAGGAGACATGGGGGGTGGGGGGCATGTGCCCCCCCTCCCCAGATTTTTGCTTTGCAGGCCCCACTTGGTCACACGGTGCCGCTGGGCCCCCCTCTCTGCACAGCAGCTGCTGGAGCTAGCAAGCTGGGAGCTGTGGCCATGGGGAGAGGCAGCAGCAAACAGCTGGGCTCCTCAGAGAGAGCTGCTGCTTTTGTGGCTGCCTCTCCCCATGGAGCTAAAGCATCGGCCCTGCCCTGCAGCTCCCAGCTGTTTGTCACTGCCTCTCCACACATCTAACACCTGGGAGCTGCAATCAGGGGCTGCTGAGGGTAAGAGAGGGGGTGTGCCTGGTGGAGTGTGACTCAAGCTGTTGGGGGGGGCCTTTAAATTGTGCCCCTCACTCTCAGCAGGCACCAGTTGTCTCTGGCAGAAGCTCCCAGCCCTCCCTTTCGCCCCTCCCCTGCTGCAGGGCAGAAGCCTCAAGTTCGCCCCCCTCTCCCCAAACTTGGTGTGCAGAGAATGGTTGGGAGCATGGGGGGGGAGGGGGCTCTGCAAGCCACACTTTAACTGTAAAAAGCCATGGTTTGGCCACCCCTCGATGACTCTGACTTTTTTGCCTCCTCCCGAATCCTAAATAGCACCTGGCATATTTTAGAGTGGCCCATAGGAAGTACTGCCACATCAGCTAAAAAATCAGGCAGAGAGGTGTGCACTCCACTCTGCTCCCTCCTGCACCTGGCATTCCCTCACTGCCATTTCCCCCACATCCAATAGGGAGACAGTACTGGGTAGGTGGTGTAAAGCCAGCTCGTCATTGCTGATTCTGCGCCACTCAAGGATTCACCTCTGTCTAAGTTGGCAGCTTTCTAGTCGCACAAAACTGAACACCCTAGCCGCACCCCCTCCCTGAGGCCCTGCCCCGCCTCACCCCATCCCCAAGGTCCCGCCCCCCACTCACTACATTCCCCCTCACTCACTTTCGCTGGGCTGGGGCAGGGGGTTGGGGTGCTGGAGGGGGCTCTGGGTTTGGTGAGGCTCAGACCGAGGGTTGGAGTGCAGGAGGGGGTATGGGCTCTGGGCTGAGGATGTAGGCTCTGGGGTGGGGCCGGGGATGAGGGGTTCGGGTTGTGGAAGGAGGCTCTGGGCTGGGGCAGGGGGTTGGGGCATGGGCTTACCTAAGGCAGGTCCCGGTCAGTGGCAAAGCATGGGGGGCTAAGGGAGACTAGCCCTTACCTATCCGGGCTGGCACCGCGCTGCGCACGCCCCGGAAGCAGCCTGCAGGTCTGGGTCCTAGGTGGGGTGGCGGCCAGGAGGCTCCACCCGTCACTCTCGCCCACAGGCTTCACCCTCCGACCCCACTCCCATTGGCCAGCCAGGACAGGTAGGGGCTAGCCTGCCTTAGCCCCGCAGCACCGCCAACCGGACTTTTAACGACCCGGTCAGTGGTACTGACTGGAGCTGCCAGGGTCCCTTTTCGACCAAGATACCTAGTCACCCTACCTCTGTCAACAGAAATCCTTAAAGTGTCCCTATGGATAACCTGGCCTAAGAATCTGGTTCTACATGTTATTGGTGTATAGAGTAATCTTGTACAAATATTATACCTGTAAAGGGGAGGGGAAAGGAAAAATAAATGAGTCAGAGAGTGAATGATTGAGACAGAGACTTAAGCATGCAGCTGGTAATGGCAATGTCTTCTTCAATGAGCGTGCGGAGCTATGCAGATTCACCCCAGCTGAAGATCTGGGCCACAGTTTTTTCCTATAGATTTTGTGTGTGTTGAAAGCTTTAATGGCTACATTGAATATCAAGATGTATAATACAGTGCCTCCTGCTGTCCTGATCTCTTGCTGCTCACCTGCTGGCTGCCTGATATTGACTTGCCTGTCATCTTGTCATTCTAAATGTAAAAGGAGGAAGAGGAAAAGGGAGTAGAGAAGGACGAGTGAAAGGAATACCCATCCTGTTATTATGCCAACCCCAGTGGCAGCTTCTGGTTACCATGGCCTGTACATGATAACAATATTTTGTAAAGGACAGATAAATATTCAGGGCTAGTTAATTAGTCTACCCTGATTCTATCTCAATTCTCTGGATTAGCACTTGCTGAAGCTGTTTCTCCACAAGTAGCCTCATGATGATCCCACTGCCAAGACTGAGCCATTGTGTGTGTATTTATTTGCTGGAAAGTACCAAGTAAAATTTCACTTCACAAAAACAAAAAGGTGTCCAATCTCCAGGTAAATATCGAATGATATCATAATTGAAACATTTTATTGTTGTATATGGGGTTCTTTCCCCAGCTAGTCTGATTATGTAACAGGGAATTGTTTAAGTTAATTTTAAATGGCAAGCGACTCACTAAGGCATTGTCTACACTACAGACCTTACAGCGACAGAGTTGTACTACTCTGCAGCTGCACTACTGTAAGGTCTCCCATGTAGCAGATATACACACCAGTACTTTTGTTGGTTAATCTTATGTCAGTCAGGGGGGGTGGTTTTTTCACAGCCCTGACCGACAAAAGTTTTACCAACAAACGTGCTAGTGTAGACATAGCCTAAATATATTCATTGTCATGTATGAAGACATCATTACTCATCACACTGACAGGACTGAGCCATGCAGGAGGTCTCCATGAAGTGAAGTAAAATTTTAAAAAAGCGGTATTTTCTCTGGTATGTAGCAGAAGAGATTAACTCATATCTGCATTTAGTAATCTTAGTGATGTATGGATTCCTGGTTGATGATTCAAAAAAAGATGACTAGATGTTCTAAATTCTTTGGGAGAGCTGGCAATTTTTTAGAGAGACATTATTAAGAGCAAGCTATCCCAAGGCATAGGAAAGATAGGAAGTATGGTAAGAGACCACCCAGGAGATCTTCAGTCACCTGAAACTCAAAAAGGAGACATACAAAAAGTGAAAACTAGGTCAAATTATGAAGGATTAATATACAAAAAAAAATCCCACAAGCATATAGGGACAAAATTAGAAAGACCAAGCCATACAATGAGACTATACTAGCTAGGGACATAAAGGATAACAAGAAAACATTTTACAAAGGTGGTAGAAACATGAGGAAGACCAAGGACAGAGTAGGCCCAATACTCAATGAGGAGGGAAAGACGATAACAAAAAATGCAGCAACGGTCGAAGTGTTAAATGCTTTTTTTTCAGTTTTTACCCACAACGTTAGCAGTGATCGGATGACTCACATAGTGAACATCAGTGTACGTAGGGTAGGGTCTGAGGCTAAAATGGAAGAGGAATGAGATAAGAATTACTTAGACAAGTTGGATGTTTTCAAGTTGGCACGGCCTGATGAAATACATCCTAGAATATTTACAGAACTGTGTGAAGAGATCTCTGAGACATTAGCAGTTATCTTTCAGAAATTATGGAGGATGGCAGAGGTCATAGAGGACTGGAAAAGGGCAATATAGTATCTATCTGTGACAGCCTGTACCCTCATGTTCATCCTTTTTTCATAACTTGTTTTTAAGAACAAATTAGACAAACACCTATCAGGACAGTCTATATCAGCATTTTTAAAATTTCGGGTCGCAATCCAGTATAGGGTCGCAGCATGTCAAGCAATGGCTCGCTCTGGTCAGCACCGCCAGCCAGGACATTAAAAGTCCCGTCGGCGGTGCTGCCCAGCTAAAGCAGGCTAGTGCCTACCTGTTTTGACACCGGGTTGCGCCCCGGAAGCGGCCAGCAGCAGATCTGGTTTCTAGGAAGGGGGGCCACGATGCTCCACGCTCTGCCCCCGCCCCAAGCACTGGCACCGCACTCCCATTGGCTGGGAACCTGCGGGCAAGAGTCCCGCAAAGCTACTTAAGCACCTCCACCGAGGAGCTGGACCTGCTGCTAGCAGCTTCCAGGGTGCAGCGCGGTCCGCGGTGCTAGGACAGGCAAGGAGCCTGCCTCTGCACCCCGGCTGTGCGGCTGGAGGTAAGTCCGCACCCCAACCCCCTGCCCCAATCCCCTAAGGCCCCCCAAACCAAGAGCCCCTCCTGCACCCCAAACCCCTCATCCCCCGCCCCAGCCCAGAGCCTGCACCCCCAGCCCAGAGCCCGGACCCTCTCCCACACCCCAACCCTGCCCCAGCCAAGAGCCCACACTTTGTACCCCTCATTCTTGGCCCAGTCCCCCATTGCAGCCCTCATCCCTGTACCCCAACCCTCTGCTCCAGCCCTGAGCCCCTCTCACAACGCGAACCCCTCATCCCCAGCTCTGTTGGGTCATGGACATCAACAATTTTCTTCAATTGGGTCCCCAGAAAAAAAGTTTCAAAACCACTGGTCTCGATAATACTTAGTCCTGCCTCAGTGCATAGCACTGGACTAGATGACATATTGAGGTCCCTTCCAGTTCTACATTTCTATGTTCTATAAAGTGAAGTCAGCCTTATTAAGAAAGTGCTGTCCTCTGAGATTTTATCGTCTACATAGACACCAGAAATTACTGAATCTTTGAGTGCTTCAAAATTTGTGAGGTCCTTCAAGCAATTTGAGATTTCCTGTATTCCCTCCTAGACAGGGAACTGAACTAGTACATTGGCTCTGCATCCCTTAATATTTTGGGATGGTTCAGCTCTGCACATCAGCTGATATTTTCAAAGCTGCCCACTGGGAACTGGGCATTCAAATCACCACATTGGTATCCACGAACCTGCCTCTTTGGTCAACGATGGAATTAGTACCCTTTCCAGTTTATCTACTCATGCATTCTTTGCAATGGGCACAAGTCCAATTGATAGCTCCTGGGCATTTTGGGAAGCCCATTCCCTCACAGCTGTTAATTATTTCAGGAACACTGCTAATGCCCACCACCTTTGGGTAAGCCACAGTCCTGATTGCCTCAACAACCACCACTCCCACAACCCCCAGAGTTGACTTGCCAACTGGTTAACCTATAGCAGTCTTGGGTAACTAGTTTCCAGATGGCTACAGTGACCTGCTTTTGGACAGGGATGGCCTCCCTCGTACATGTGTCTTGATGCTGGTGGGCCGGGCAAGCTACTCATACAGCGCAAGAAATATCTGCTTCTTCATGCAAAAAGTTCTGGAGCCACTGCTGGTCAGCCCAGGTCCATATGACAATGCAATCCCGGCAGTCTTGTGGCCCTGCTCCAGAAGCGCTGGTCTACATAGGGGGGAATTGTGGTTTTGGCAACCGCCATAGGGCACTATCAGCTGGGTTGCTGATGCCATGTCTGTACACCCTTCAAAAGGTGCCTTCAATAGGACAAATAGTGCCACTGAAATGTCCACCTGCATCTCTCAGATGGTGTGGCGGATTCCAAAAATAGGAGTGAAAGTGTGAGAAGGAGAAGGTCTTCCACTAGTGCTGGTCCATGTTGCTAGCTTTGGTTGCAGGAAGCGCACACGCTCCAGAAATGGCTCAGCTGGATGTGTTGGTGGTCAAGTGCTGCGGGATGGACAGAAGAGTTCTCCCACAACACACCATGAAACAAGCCCTAGAGTAGCTACAGCTCACAAGGGCACTAAGATCTCTGGAATACACCTCCCCAAAAAGCCACAGCATCTGACTCATGTCAGCATAGCTCTGTATGGATGCACTGGTATGGGTATGAGGCTCGCAGTGTGGGCACTGAAGTGTGAGCTTGGCAACAAGTCTGCAGGTATGGGTCAACAGGCTCTGCTTTAATATGCAGAGTAGATATACCCTTAGGCAGGTCTGCAAATTTCCACCTTTGTTTCTCTGGCCTGTCATTCTACAGAGAAGTCTGCAGGAGAATATCAGATGCAAAACCCCTCACCTGTTGGGGGAATTGAGCTCCAAATTCATTGCTTGGGCCCAATGCTAATTTAAATGGCAAAACAGTATATTCCTAATGGAACAGCCTTACAGGAAACATAAATGCATCGTTTGTTAAATAAATCATGCATAGGGGGCCCCTCGGGGTGATTTCACAGTGGGAGTTAGTACAGTCATAATAAAAGACTCAAGTGACTGCTTTAGGAATATGGAAGCTCAGAATCTGTAATCTTCTGCTGTGCTCAAGAATGAGAATCTTTGGTTTTAAAAGAGCAACTATAAAACACTTTAGTTTTTAAAAATTATGCTCTTTAAAATCAAAGTCAGTCACAGAGCAAGGGCTCAATTTTCTCGTGCTAGAGGGGGAAAAGTAACAGGGTATTTGCAAAACTGTACTTGCGCCCACAAATATGCCTTTTTATGCATCCACATAGGTGTTTACAGACACAAAGCCAGGTATAAAACACTTTTTACTTCATTCAACACTCTCTCAAAACTCAGCCCTACAATTTCAAACATAAAAAGTATTTGTTTCTAGGTTTAAAGGGGAAAAATAATTTGTTCCTTCCATACATTTTTGAAATTCAGGCTTCTAGTTGGAATGCCTGCACTAAACTCCTTCTGATTTATTGGCCACTATTGTTTTGTTGACTTAACTCAGTGGAATCCAGTACCATTTGTAACCCTTCCTGCCTAGATGTGAGATGCTAATTTAAAGACTTACAGAATTTAGAGAGTTATTTATATTTAGATTAAAAGAAACAACAAAACAAAACAGAACTAACGGTCAAGTCTCTATTAGAGAGTACAGTGTATGTTGCCTCTTTAATGTGCTGCAACAATCTACCTCACAAAATGGCAGCTGCTCTGGAAACAGCAGTATCCTAGAAATTTAAACAAAATCATTGTAGTTCACTTGCTACCAGTGCATGCCCCACAGAGAGGATAACTATTAAAAGTTACTGTAACTATTGCTTTATCTTAAGTGATGGAGATTCCACTTTTATATCAGGGTTGGTGGTTCAAAGCTATAGTACCACTTCTGTGCCAGGAAAGAGAACTAATGTGTCAGTTAATTCACTCCCCTTTAAAAACAAACAAACAAACACCCCATTAAATATATTCTTTTCTAACATATATTTAATATGATCAGTTTTTCTCTACTTTCTCTCTTTGAATTTGAACACCCATCCCCAAATTGTTTTAACTGAATCACTTGTAAAGGGATTCACTTTTCACTCAAGAAGAGAAACCTACTGGTATTTTTTTGCTCTGGATTAAGTCTAGTTCAGTGTTTGATCTGGAATGGAGCAACCCACAGTGCATCAGAGGAAAGTTTGAAACTCCCATATTATACCTCTTCTTGTGTGTTTTGGGTTGGGAAGGGAATATCTCTTGAAATAATCATGAAAATTGTTACTAGCAAATGAGTTCCAAATAGCTTCTTGTGGAAAGGATCCGAGCAAAGAAAAGGTGACGTATACCATGTTGGTTGAAATATGAAGTCCTGTCTCAACATGCTAATGGATGACACCTGCTTCTACCCAGAAGAAAAGGAGATTGTGCCTGTAAACATTAAACCTGGAAGGGGTGCTGTACACACTGTGAAAGGATTCTCACCTGACTCATTGAATCTGTCTCGATGTTGCAACAGACTGTTAGCTTCAGGGAACAGATGGACAGAATTGGGGCACCAAAGAGTCTGAACGCCAAAAGTTGTTATTAGAGACAATGGTTATTTAATGTTATCAATATTTAAATTGTTTGAAATTGAGTCCTATAGCAGAACTTTACACATCACCGCTGGGTCAGAGACAGCAGACATTCTCCTCTTTGTCTTCATGTTTCTTTTTTTAAAAAACATTATTTTGGTTGTTGGTGTGGCTGTTAGTGGAGGAAGAACTGTTGACCAAATATCCTGAAGATGAGAGAGTTTTCATTCTTGGATAAGGAAAACGAAATAGGGTTGATAGATCAACAAGATCATTTAGGGGTGCAAGTCCTTATCCATCTTGTACCATAGCTATCAGACAAGGCAAGGTCTGTAAAATACAGTAAGTCATCAGATTTAGGAAATATCGGGACACTGTGCCCCATTGCTCCATGTGTTGTACAGACGATGCATAAAATATTATGTTTAGAATGCAATGCTGAATACTTCAAAACAAAACAAAACAAAAAACCTCTCTGAACTCTCTGACACACAGATGGAGTATACCTACAATTACATTTCTTCATGGGTGGGGGGTCAGGGCCCTTTTGTCTTGCTGTGTATTCCTTGAGGAGGCAAGATAGGAGCAGTCAATGAAGTCCTCTGAGTACAGGGACTGCAATTATGTTTTGTCTTTCTCAAGCTATGCAATAGGGGGAATGGATTTCTTCTTTCTTCTCCACCCTCCTTTTCCTCATTGTACTTCTGTGTAAGAGTCAGACAGAAGTTGGTCTTGAATATACATTTGATCAGGTAATTAAAGACCATATTATAATGTACATGCACATGGGGAAGAGAGAAAATTGCACACGCAGTGTGGCAACTTCTTAGTATATCTAGAGAACAAGAAGAGTTATTTTCCGGTTTGTAATGGCAACCTTAACTTAGCACCCAGCATAGCTGCAGCCACAAGTTGTCAATATTCTTTGACTTTTTTCCACCATTTTGCAGTGCTATTATTGCTCAGCCTAGAGACAGACAATCTGTTGTCTGCAGATAGGCTACATATGCCAGGGATTTTGTCAAACTTCTTTCTGCTTTGCTTGACAAAAGATTTGGAGGAGGATGGTAGAAATGAACCAGGCAAAGAGTTTATTTTATGTTTTTGGTGTTCATTTGATTTTGCAACTTTCCCAGTCTTTTGTGCAGCTTTGTGATGTATTACCATTGCCATTTTGAAAATTTTATCTTATGGCACTCAGGTATAATGTTCATGCAAAAAAAGCAAGCACAAATATAGTTCATTGTTTATATTTCTAGATTTCTAAAGATTTCACCACCATAAACACCAGAATCTGTGAAATATGTCTGATAAAACTATATGAATAGAAGTTTACCATGCTCTTGTAAAGCTAAGGGGGGTGGGCAACATTTTCAGAAGCCTCTTAGCTACTTGGGAGCCAGAGTTCTATTAGTTGCTTTTTTTGTTGCTTTACTCTATTACTATTTACTCTATTAGTTGCTTTACTCATAAAGTTTGTCCGGGGAAGACTTCCCTTATGTGTTAATTCAGTGGTTGCTATTTACATTGGTACTTACTACAGTGTGGTACCACAGATACCATGATCTATCCCTATGAAATAACTGTAGTACCAGGTAGTGAGGTTAACTCTAAAGGCCATCACTCTAGGAGCTAATAAAGTATAATGAAGACACTCAGTCCTTCATCTTTGAACAGATCAAAATGAGTACACATGCACCTGCAAAGGGATCAATGTTGGTACACATGCATCTATATTTTGAAGGACAAACAAATCTGTAAAAAATCAAAAGTCAAGACAATTCATGGCCATTGTTACAGAGCTGGATATGTCTGGGTCAGACAGAGAACTCCATTTTGTACTGTAACCTCCATTTTGGATTAGGAACTCCATTTTGTGCTGTGTGCTGAACTCGCATCTAATCTTGCCCAAGGCAAAGTTATTATGTTGCATTCCAGTCAGCTATGCTTGCCAAGGAAAGTGGTCTGACACCTCACTGATGACATCTCAGCTTCCTCCTTCAATATAACAATCTAGGGCCATTGACTCTGATTGTTCCATTGGGGTGGGCTGGTAACTGAGGTAAAATGGACTCTCTATGCAAGAACCCAGAAAGGGGGAAGGGACAAGCATGCCAGTGCTGCACATGGCAAAAAGCAACAGACAGTATTTAAGAAGGAGTGCTTGGCAGGGTGTGGGAGGGTGCAGCATTCATTGCCACATGCACAGAGATTGGTCTGGAGAGTGTGAGAGAAGTCAGCAGGGACTCCGCCTAGCCTGAAACACTGACAAGACCTTTGACTCAGAACATCTGAGATCGGACTCGGGAGTTAAGTCTCAGGACTTTTGTATTTTGCATAGATCTGTAACTCTGGTGCTTTTTTAAGAGTAAAACTTCTGTAGTTAAGAAATTCCTTTGCGAAGCCTGTGTTCCTTGCCTTCCTGCCACGTTGTCACTGACGGGTTTGAAATAGAAGACAGAGAGCTCACAGCTAAGTGAAACTCTGAGAGACTATGTGTTGGAGACTAAGGGGCTTACAAAGTCTGAAACACTGGTTCCAGGGTCTGGGGCAGCTGGACTGCAGACGTCCATGACCCAAGGCAGGGCTCAGATAAGACATTTGTACCTGGGACTGTGCCCTAGTGACACGGAGCTAGGAACACGACTAGGCTCGGCCCAGACCCACTTGATTTGGAAGCATGTGGCACCCATCATTTGGATCTACTCATAACAGATTGGTGATCATACAGCAGGTTACTAGGCCAGGTTGTAATAACAATTAAAAACAGAGATGTTCTTTTCTGCCTAGGTTTCTAGACCAGGATCTTCAAAGTATCTGACTTCCTTTTAGGTGAATCAAGTATTCACTACAAATAGTTCTAATAATTAACTTGTGAAAGCCACAGCTGAAGGATATTATTGATGCAAACCATGTAGCTTAATGAGATCTACATGAAAAGGATTTATATGAACATGTAATATCAGCAGTTATCCAATTAAGATAAAAAATTAAGCCTATCAATATTCATACTTATTGGCAAAAAGTGATCACCAACTGGGCGAAGAAATGTAATGCAAGTTTTAATCCTTCATATAATGTATCATTGGCTGCTGTTACTCATAAAGGACAAAATATTGGATTAAATGGGCCATGATCCTGAGAGGAAATTCTTGTTTTCCTCCTCTTGAGTAAAAAGTGAATCCTTTTTTAAAGTGATTGCAAAAGCACAAAAGGACAGAAAGATTTAAGAAGGAGTAAATAAAATAGAACAGTGCAGCCAACTCACATAGTTTCCATGTCATATTCTCACAGTCTAACAT
Organism: Dermochelys coriacea; assembly: GCF_009764565.3. Classification (NCBI taxonomy): domain Eukaryota; kingdom Metazoa; phylum Chordata; order Testudines; family Dermochelyidae; genus Dermochelys; species Dermochelys coriacea. The sequence continues at coordinate 107,485,906 of NC_050068.2, forward strand.
TCTGTTCTCTCCAAGTAGGAAATAACAATATAATGTACAGCCCTGTCATTCCTGCTATTAATATCTTGGAATGCTTCCAGAAGCACATGGGTACAGAGGAATATGCTGTTCCTGGTAATCACATAAATGTTTAGCTGTTTTTCTTTACAAGATTGAATCTAGATCTCTTTTGTATGCCACATGCAAAGGTCTTAATTTTCCTTCTGCCCAGGGTCATGACCAACCACACTGCAGTTTTAAAGCAGAGTTATAGTGAAGCAGAGTACTGTATGTTCCAAAACAATGCATGAGCTATTTTAAGCACACTAGTCTTTAAAAAAAAAAAACACAGAAAAAGGAAAAGAAAAAAAACAGAAAATCAAACTGGAACATGTTGGAAACAAGTCGTCTTTCTGTAAACAGAAGGTGCATGTTTAATTACCCTAGGAAATGGCTAGTGGTTTAAGATTCTGGTTTTAAATCCCCTAGATTCCCTGGTAGCTTCTAAAGTACTAATGGAGTGCTACACATGTCTTTTGGTGCTCTTCAGGGGGCACCGCACTGCCCTGCTGCACCTTGCCCTAGTGCTGCCCCGATAATGAGATCTTAGGGTATGTCTACACTACAGGCCAGATCGACGGGCAGCAATCGATCCAGCGGAGGTCGATTTATCATGTCTAGTATAGACGCGATAAATCGACCGCCGATCACTCTAGCGTCGACTCCGTTACTCCACCTCAACAAGAAGTGCAAGGGGAATCGATAGGAGAGCATCTCCTGTTGACATACCACAGTGAAGACACCGCGGTAGGTAAGATCTAAGTACATCGACTTCAGCTACGTTATTCACGTAGCTGAAGTTGCGTAACTTAGATCGATCTCCCCCCCATAGTGTAGACCAGCCCTTAGTCAACAGCCTCGGTTGTCTCAGTGGGGGGCATTCATGAAGGGGTACAATCCCAGCTCATTAGTTGCACCTGAGCCCAACAAAGTTCAGCACCTTAAAGATGGGGTGGGTTACTCTCTTGTAGAAGGGAGAAAGGGACTTTATTGAACAAAAGCCAGGCTGTGTGTGAATATGGGTGCTGGAACTAGGGGTGCTGGGTGTCTTCAAGTGGTTTCCATTATATACAGGGTTTACATTTTGGTCCAATGGCTCTCAGCACCCGTACTATATAAATTGTTCCAGCAGCCCTAGTTGTGAAACTCCAGGTAAATATCAGAGCTGTCCTGTTTGTTGTTGTGGATTTTAAGGGTTTTTCCTCTCTGGTTGAAACTAGATGTGGTTTTAGAGGTTATGGGAAAGCAAAGTGAAAGAGAAAGTGCCCCTGAGGTGAGGTGCTGCCCGTAGCCATCTCTCAGGGAACAGGCACTTGTGATGGGTCTGGCAGCATTAAAACAATGGTCGAGTTTTATTATAATGTGGTTTTGGCTCATTCATTTGGATAGCCCCAGAAGTACAATAGCTCTATTTACTGGCCGTATGGCTTTATGGAAAGGATGCAGCCAAGGCCTTTTTCCAAGCTTGTATTATTCTGATTACACCAGGACACGTGAAAGCCCAGCAAAGATCTGTGTTCAAACTTTAGCCTCCTCTGAGCTCTCTAGCTCCTCAGCATGCACAGCTGCCAAATCCTGTGCCATGCCATTCATGACAGCAAATTATTTAGTGAACTAATTTGAATATGACTAGAAACTTTGACTCATGATCAGCACACCCTGGCCCAATCATTGGTGGTCTAAGAATCTGCACAAAGTTAGTTAGCTTTGGCTGAGGAAGAGAGGAGGGTGTTTGGGTTCCCTAGGTCTGAGTGGGGGTGCTGGGTTTCTGTAGTTGTCTGGGACAAGTAGATGGGTGCTGAACTAGATCTGTGCGATGGGCCTGCCAAATGCAACAGTTTCATATAAGATAAATGATATTTGACAGCCCTGCAGACTATGCCACTGTCCCATGTACTGAATGATTCACAGTGTGGCAAGTTTGGCCAAACCTCTGTTCTTTATGAAAAGTGTCAGAGGATCTTTCACGGCCATGCTGAGCCAAACCCTGACCAACCACAATTCTTAAACAGACAAAAAAAATCCTTTACAAATCCCCATCCCAGACATGAATTATAGCATTTATTTTATAGGATTTTTAACATTGTTCAAATGCTATAATAGCTATCTAAATGGGGAAAAGTAAACCTTTTTATTACTAACATAAATGATCACAAGAATATCACAAGGCAACAGAAGTGCCTTGGGCCAAATTAATACTTAACTCCACTGACTTCAATAGACTTAAGTTAGGGGTGAATTGGAGACACTGTGTGAAAGCTTTTGACTAAAATAAAAGATTGTGTGTGTTATTACATTGCTGCTGACTGAGTTTGTTTGGGAGCATATGAGCTGGGGAGGTCACAGATATATGACTGCCCAAGGGAGAAGACTTGCACCCAGCAGTTAAAAGCTTTTTATTGGGACAGTCCCAATTTTGGGGTATTTTTCTTATATAGGTTCCTATTACCCACCTCCCCTATCCTGATTTTTCACATTTGCTGTCTGGTCACCCTATAAGTGACAAATGATTTAAGAGCAATTTCCCTTCTAAGCGTTTGCCACAAGAGGAATCGGATGGGAGTGTGTTTTCCTTTCATCAAATCTTTGGTTTTCAAATGTCAGTATTTGTATAGAAGTGTTATTCGTTATTAATTGATGATAAATTATGGGTTAGATTGTGGCCGGTTCTTTCTACCTACGTAAAAATAGTGGAGATGGATACAATCAATCTTCCCCACCATGTGCCAATGATAAGATGGTCAGCTACAAGGGCAATCTTTATGTTTTCCAGAGTGTAAAGACTGCTCAGAGCTATGGACAGGGTGGAGATGGGGGTAGAGCTGTACAAATAACTGATTTGCTGGTAGTTCCAAAAAAGTTTTAAAAAATTGCTTCAGATTGAACCAAAACCGGAATTTTTCAGAATTTTTGGCAAATCGATGTGTGAGAAAAAAATAATTTTGGGTTGAATTAAATGTTTTGCTTTCAGGCATTTTTAACCTTTTTTAATAAAAGGAAAGGAAATGAACATCTAGATTATTAAAACCAAAGAGGTGGTGGTGGTGACCCCCACAACCACCGCAAATTCCTAAGACAAAAAAGATTAGGGCACTAAGATGTGATGTGGGAAACCCAGGTTTGACTCTCTGTTCTGGAGGGGCACTGAAATCCGAGTGTCCGCCCTACTAGGTTATCAAATCATTCTCTCTCTGGCTAGTCAAGTATTTATACAAGTGTCAACAGGAGAGATCCATGTAATGTGGTGGCAGCAGAACTATAAAATGTTCTCACCCCCCCCCCCGCCACTCCACAAGAAATAGCAATTTAATTGAATAAACTCATTTCTCTGGCTGGCCATCTTCTGTTCCATAAGCAAGATTAAAATCAGTTACTCTCACCACCACATTTCGTTCTTTAAGAAGTTAGTGGGTCACACTGTAACTGACCAGAACCAGCTGTGCAAGAACTGGGTCAGCATCCACATCCAGCCAAGTCTTACACAGGCCACATCATCATGACAGGCCAGGAAAGAATTGTGCAGGCTGCCGATGGTAACAACTAGACCAGCACAAAAATTTACAATTACATTTAAAAACAGTAAGGGGAGGTTTGCACATTTTTATTTCTATTTAGAGAAACTGTTCCAATTTCATGGAAAACCTGCTTAGATCAGCAAGGTCACAAACAAAAACAGAAAGGGGAGGGAGCCAGAACACCCTTGCTCTCCGTCCCAGTCTTCACTCCAGGCAGATTGCCCCTCACATACTACAAACCGCCAAAAACAACTAAGAACTCTCACAACTAAACAACAACAGAAAAGAAGTGTGCACTCTCCCAATCTGTCCTACTGGACAAAACAACAGAAGTTGGCTCAATAAAAGATATTACCTCACTTACCTTGTCTCTGTCATATCCTGAGACCAACATACTACAACAGCACTGCAAACAACTACCGAACAAAAACATGAAAGCCTTATAACAACATCTATACAACTCCCCACTCTCACACTGAACTCACACTCCTGAAAATACTTTGAGAACACAGCCTCTAATGGGGGGAAGGAGAAGGAGAAGGGAGGGAGAGGAGTAAAGCACAAAATACTTATGCTTAACCCAACTTACAACTTTCTGTCACAAACCTTCAAGTAGCTGTTGGCCTTAGAAACAGCTCTTGTTGCCACTGAAAGCAGGTGAAATTGACATATAAAGGTGTACTCAGAGCTAATTAACAGCAGCAGGTAAAGATCATAAATGTATCTGGTTGAAAACATGGCAGGCAATCTTGCTGGCAAGAAGACAAGAAACACTTGCCTTCACTGCCGTTGTTAAGAATCTGTACTGGGCTAGTTTAACGACTTAGGCTGAAAGAGAATGGTAGGTAAGCACTTATCCAGTGCAGTAAGTCAGAACCCTGGGAGAAGCTAGGGGAGAAAAACCGAGTCAGAAGGAGAGGAGCTCTATCAAGGAAATACACTTTTGTAATAGTGTGATATTGGATGCCTAGAAAATCACTGGGATTCAGAAAGCCTGAGTTAGGTGCCTTGGCACCTATACAGTGCATGGGGAAAAATAGGCGCCTCAGAATGGGATTCACAAAAGTCAGCACACTAGGCTGGTGAGGGGTCTTCATTGTATAACAAGAAAATCATTGGGCCAGAGGGAGAGCATGCACAAACATGAGAATGACTCTGTAGCCTGCTGGGTAGTGTATTCAGGTGGGTGAGAGACCCGGGCTCCTGTCCTGCTGCTCCAATAACTTTTTAAAATTATTTACCCACAGTGGAATAGCTAGGGTTGTCAACTTTCTAATCGCACAAAACCAAACACCTCTGCCCTGCCCCAAGGCCCCGCCCCACCCCTTCGCTGAGGCCCCACCTCTGCTGGCTCCATCCCCCACCCTCACTCACTTTCACTGGGCTGGAGCAGGGGGTTGGGGTGCTGGAGGGGAGTGAGGGCTCCCTCTGGGGGTGCAGGCTCTGGGTGGGACCATGGATCAAGGGTTTGGGGTGTGGGAGGGGGCTCCGGGCTGGGGCAGGGGGTTGGGGTGCAGAGAGGTATGGGCTCTGGGCTGAGAGGATGGGCTCTGGGTGGGGCCAGAAATGAGGGGGGGTTCAGGGTGCAGGAGAGGGCTCTGGGCTGTGGCCAAGGGGTTTGGAGTGTGGGAGGGGGTGCGGACTGGATGGGGCTGGGGATGAGGGGTTTGGTGTGCAGGAGGGGCCTGGGACAGGGGGTTGGGGTATTGGGGGGGTGAGGGCTCCAGGAGGGAGTTTGGATGCAGGAGGGGACTCGGGGCTGGAGCAGGGGGTTGGGGTGCAGGATAAGGTTTGGGATGCAGGGTCGCGGCAGCGCTTACCATGGCTCCTGGGAAGTGGCTACCAGGTCCCTACAGCCCCTAGAAGCATGGGCGACCAGGGAGGCTGTGTATGCTGCCCCCATCCCAATGGCCAGCTCCACAGCTCCCATTGGCCATGAACCATGACCAATGGGAGCTGTGGGGGCAGCCAGGGAGGCTTCACATGCTACCCTTGCACCCACAAGTGCTGCCTCTGCAGCCTCCATTGGTTGTGGTTCCTGGCCAATGGGAGCAGTGCATGGAGCCTCCCTGGCTGCCCATGCATCTAGGGACTTCAGGGACCTGGCGGCCACTTCCAGGAGCCACGCGGAGCTAGGGCAAGCAGGAAACCTGCCTTAGCCCCAGTCCCTGGCTGCACCGCCGACTGGACTTTTAATGGCCCAGTCGGCAGTGCCAACTGGAGCTGCTGGGGTCCCTTTTTGACTGGGCATTGCAGTCAAAGACTAGACATCTGGCAACCCTAGGAACAGCTTGAACAGGAGGGACTGAGGGAGTCCCCATATCAGAACATCGCATAACCCAGTGGCTAGAGCACTCACCTGAGTTGTGGCACATCCCTGGTCAAATTCCTTCTCCCCTTTAGGTAGTGTGGGGACTTGAACTGTTGGTCTCCCACATCCTAGCTGAGAACCCTAGCCATTGGACTAAAAGTTATGAGGAAAGTGTTCCTCCTCCATTGGTTTTGTGCAAACTCGTCTGTATGGTCCTGATCCAAGAGGCAGGCTCCGAGCATGCTCGACCAGTTTGGGCCCTGCAGACAAGTTAGACAGAGGAATTCCCGTCTTTCCATGGATCATGCATCACTCTGAGGCTTAGGCGTGTGGATACTTGATGTGAGGCTGCAGTATGTATGCACAGAGGCAGGCACATAGGCAAAAATTTAGGCACCTACAGGTTCACCAGCAGCTGAGCAGGAGCTTTGTGAATCCCAAGTGGGGCCTGATTCTGGGATTTTGGTGCCTAAAATGGCCGTTTTATGCCTAAATCCTTTTGTGAATCGAGCCCAAAGAGTTCAGCTGCCAGAAGACTCTAGATTGTGCTGAAGCAGCTCGTTATTGTGCTCATTAATCTTTTCTAAAAAGGAAGGCTTTTAGACACAGGGTGTTTAGCTAGCAAGCCTGTCAACATCAAGGAATGGTTTCCTGAGCATGGACATATCTGCTTCCTTTCGGGAAGTGAACCCTTTTTCCTCCGGCAATGAGACACTGACATTCTAACAGTGGAGTCAATAACTAATATAACAACTGGCTACATACTGACCACTGGTCCTACACCAGCTTTATTTTCCCGTGTTTGACCTTAAGCATATCTTCTTGCTTCCAGAGGGCATAACCTTTTTTATTGTGTTTGTACTGTTATTAGGCAGCATCCAGTTGCCTTATGGGGACAGGGGCTGTTTTCTTTTGAAAAGGAAAATATTATTATTTGTATCTATAGCAGATTTTGTGCTATAAGGCTGAATTTAGAATGTGTTAGTGTAATTCCTGGATTAGTATAATGTTAGTCTAGCAGACTTTACATACAGGAAAATGTGCATCTTTGCTATGCTAGAACTCTTTGAAAATGTTAGTACAACAGTAGCGAAAGATGACGCAACCTAAATTAGTTGGGCTTTTAAAATGCTGTTGATGAGCAATCAGAGAGGTGATTAATAAATAAATGAATAATCATTGGATAAACAACAAAGGCTCATAAAGGATTAAAAATTGCTTAGTTTATGAGGGTAAAAAAATTGAATTCTGCAAAAATTGTGTGAAAAACTTTCCCCATTTTTTCTCCAACCAGCTTTACTAGTTAAGCAATAAGAAGTGAGTAGCTGTAATGACTAGTTGCTGCTAAGTGAATAGTGATTAATCCTGAGGAATGATGTTGGAAACGGTGTATTTAATGCTTCACAGGAGGGAATGGCCAGTGAATTTAAGGCCCAAATCCTTGGTAGGTGTAAATTGGCAAATCAATGGAGCTACAATAATTTACACCAGTTGTAGATTTGGCCCCATACTTGGTATTGATGATATGGTTGGGTCAGTAGGGGTCATGAAAGAGGGTGAGAATCTCCGGACAGACTTAAACGCATTAAAGGACTGGGCAATACAGCAACGCATGAAATTCAATTTGGATTAAGTATATAAAAGTACATTAGTGAAAATAATCTAATTTTTTCATATGATTTTATTGTTATACAAATTCAGAGCAACATAGGACCAAATTATGGCTGCCCTTTTGCATGTGTGAGGTAATGTTACCTTTAGGTGTTTTTTCACCAGCAAGGGAAAAGATGACCTCTGCAACATTTGTTTAGTATGCAACAATCACAGACTGTGCTGTCCCTTTTATATAAATGCTGTAAGCTGCTTCAGAGGAAGAGGGGCAATAACATACATGCAAGAAATCAGAGGGAAATCTAAACAAAGATTTAGTGTGGTTTGTAAAGTTGAATTTCATTGAAACGTATTTGTATGTGCACAAAATCTGAATCTCAGGAAACTTTCTAGCCCTTTATCCAGTGAGTAAATAGTAAAGGTATTTTATCTTCATGCATTTCTTTATACTGCTCCACAGAATAATGTAATGTTTGACAAGACCATTATATATTTTACACAAGAAAAAATCTGTACAGGAACTTAATGGTGGTAGTTTTAAAAGTGCCACTGAAGTCAAAATGTAAAGCTCCTATTGACATTAATGGGTGTGACCAGACCAACACTCAGTGCAGTTGAAAATAACATCCCAAATTTCTAATTCTAGTGCAAGGATCGGCAATCTCTGGCCCGTGGCCCACCAGAGTAAGCCCCCTGGCAGGCCTGGCCAGTTTGTTTACCTGTCACTTCCGCAGGTTCGGCCGATTGCAGCGTCCACTGGCCGCAGTTTACCGCTCCGAGCCAATGGGGGCTGCGGGAAGAGGTGGCCAGCATGTCACTTGGCCTGTGCCACTTCCCACAGCCCCCATTGGCCTGGTGCAGCGAACCGCAGCCAGTGGGAACCGCGATTGGCTGAACCTATGGACACGACAGGTAAACAAACCAGCCTGGCTCGCCAGAGAGCTTACCTTGGCAGGCCGGTTGCCAATCCCTGTTCTAGTGGATGAAACTAATTCAAATGGTATTCATTCATATACAAATACTCCCAACTTCTTAATAAGAGTTAGGACTTTTCTATAGACAGGGACACTCAGCAAAATTAATCCAAATTAAATGAAGATGTGACTTTAAAGTGGATTAGTTAAACTGCATTAAACCCCTGTGTGTCCACTTTCATTCAGAATGAATTCAGATTAAAATTTAATTCAGATTAATTTTCCTGAGTATTCCTGCATAGGCAAGCCCTTACTAGCTCAATTAATATCCTTGATACATCATGCTTAACTGCCTAGCTAACAGTAATGGGGCCCAATGCCTTCTTTCTGAAATACATCCTTTCTGGGGGATCTGATCCAAAGCCCATTAAAGTCAGTGAAAAGAATTCTATTAACGTCAATGGATTTTGAGTGTAATACAGGCATTTTTCCCTGCAGGGGTAAAGTGAATAATATACATTATGGATTTTATGGTCTTTACAACATTCTGTGAGGTCTGGGTTTTATAATCCACCCTCAGTAAATATACCATTTTGTCTGGGCTGTCCTTTGGTAAAGAGAGACAAGGTGGGTGAGTAATATCTTTTATTAGACCAACTTCTGCTGGTGAGAGACAAGTCTTTGAGCTACACAGAGCTGTTCAGTATATACATTTTCATATGGCATTACCAGAGTTAGCAAAATCATATTGGACGCATCTATCAGATGAATTTCACCATATTTTTAATAAATTATTTGATTAATTGTTTTCATTATTCATCCAACACTTCATGCTACTGATGTTACCAAAAATCCAGAGTAGACTTCTATTTTCTCATGTTTACTGAGCGGGAATTGCTTGAACTGCACAAAGCAAAATGAATGTTTTGGTATAACAGTTACAATAGATGCTGTATTTTGTTAACATAATAGGTATTTTATCATAGCATTTTCCTGAATCCTTGTGATTGCTAATCACAAAGGCCATACTAGCAGATGGTAAATCCTTCTTAGTAGATTTGATTATCTGAGTCTTTTTCTTAAGAATGATTCTTTGAGTTTGATTTCTTTCTATTTTAACCATGTTAGCAAAAGGTTATGGAAAGGCATGCAACTAGCAAATCCATTTGATTTTCCACTATACGTTACCGGGATGGGATTTGTGGGTTTACTTTGCACAAATACAAGCACATAATGTGCTTGACTGTTTAAAAGAAGGAAAAATTCCTCAGGTTTCCTATTTACCAAACTTCATATTCACCAAGTGCAATTTCCACACCCTTAACTATGCATCCTAGTGGAGTGCACCAGAGAGGAAGGAGGAGAAAGAGCTTTTACTCCCAAGAATTAATTGTCATGAATACAAACTTTAAACAGTTCTTAGGGAAAGTAGTGCCTGAGCTGAAGTCAGATTTAACTTGCTTGACTGACATCCTCTGACAATTAAAGAAGATGTATGATTTTGGCATTTAAAAATAGTTAAGCATGCCTCTTTTTGCAGGTAATTATTTTTCTCTTTGCACAAATCACTTTGCTGGTTCATGTAAAGGAAAACATTCACTGGTAGACTCCCTAAATGAAGAAAGTACAATTCCTGTTGTGAAAGTGTACTCTTTTGAGATGTCAATACATTAGATACCTTTCTAATTCTTTCTCCTTCACTTCATTTAAGGATCCTATTCAAAGAAACTCCATCTACACATCAGTACCAGAAAATAAGTGCATTTTCTCTCTAAAAGATTTAAAAGGTATCTTATTCCATACATAACCAAGTGGCTGCCAGAGTAGTACATATGGATATCAATAAACAGGTTTACACAAATTGTAATTTAAAAGAATCAAAACCATGTTTGCAAATAGACAAAAAATATGCACAGATTAAAATGTGACTCCAAAGAAAATGACACCCAAAATACTAGCACCTGCAATTTAACAATTGAGACACACCTACAGAATTTCAGATGTTCTAAATAGATAAGATTAAACAGCTTAGATGAGGTCAGAGTCTCAAATACAACACATTTTGAGGGACATTCTGCATTTCAATTGTATTGGGGGATGCAAGGGAATGTCAGCCTAACTAGCTACACTGGGGCAGTGATTCTCAGGGGGTATTCAGAGGTCTTCCACGGGGTACATCAACTCATCTAGATATTTGCCTAGTTTGACTACAGGCTACATAAAAAGCATGAGTGAAGTCAGTACAAACTAAAATTTCATACAGACAATGACTTGTTTATACTGCTCTATATACTACACACTGAAGTATAAGTACAATATTTATATTCTAATTGATTTATAAATATATGATAAAATGAGAAAATAAGCAATATTTCATTAATAGTGTGATGTGACATTTTTGTATTTGTATGTCTGATTTTGTAAGCAAGTAGATTTTAAGAGAGGTGAAACTTGGGAGCAGACATGCCAAACCCATGAAAAAACACAGAAATTGGGCTTGGTTTTGGCTTAATTAGCTTGTGAGTCACTTTTTGACTAGTTTTTGGCTTATTGTAGCTTTTTTTTGATTGGCTCCTGGCAAGCAGGGGCAAGGGGAACAAGCAGGGGCAAGAGGGGGAGAGAGTCAGGGGAGCACAGCGGGTCCACCACAATCCCAGACTGTATGCTGGGGGGATCTAGCCGGGGGGGTTCTTAGGGATTGGCTTGTTTTGGCCTTGTTTTGAAATGGGATTAGCTCGATTTTTGGCTTATTGTGAAAGTCGGGATGCTTATTTACCGTGTTAAAGTTGGCAACTGTTCTTGCGGGGTACGCAAGACTCCTGTAAGGGGTATAGTAGTCTGGAAAGGTTGAGAGACGCTGATCTAGGGTGCACCAGAAACTTAAAGAATAGCAAGACTGCTCAACTCTGCTGAGGACTACACTAAATCAAGTTGTTAATGAAGATATGAGGGCCCACCAAATGTCCATAGCTGGGAAATTTGTTTGACATCCTGGGCCCTGTGCTGTTGCCATGCTGTGAGAAAAGGCAGAGATGGCAAAGCTCCACTTCAGAGTGATGGGAAATGGGGTTGCCATTGGGATGAACCAAGTATGGGAAGGGGGGGATGGTATTGTAGCATCTCTCCTCATGGTGCCTAGGAGTGGGGGAGTGGCTCTGCTCTTCCTGTTGGAAAAGGAGAGAGTGATGCTGCTTTCTGGGTCATCGCTTCAAAGGTCTCAAAGGAAGGAAGTGTAGCTGCTGAGTTGGTGCTTGGCAATTGCAATGGGGATGGCTGTGTTCCAATCTGTGTTGAATACCGCTTATTGATGAATCAGCCAATAGAGGGTAACAGGACATTCATTAAAAGGAAGAGGGATCTTTGTTGTTGTTTGTTTGGTGGTGAAGGGATTTATTTTGCCTTTAACCTCACAAAAGTATTGAGCCTTTACATACCCTCTATCCTAAAAGTTCCCACTGTGATCCTAATTCCATCTGTAAAAGTAAAAACAAAGAACCTTGGACTATACCTTAATTGGCTGCCTTGAAACCTGATGTTGAGAGATGGAGTTTCAATATTAACAATTTGTTCATTCTGAGACATTCCCTTGGGAGAGGGTTGTTTATTTCATTGTGGGACTCAAGCCAGCTTGATTAAAATATTAAATGAAAGCAAGATAATAATCTGTAACTCTTTACCCCTTACAACCTACTTTGGGGAATGGATACTTTTGTGGTGTAACTTCTTTCTCATTTCAGTGTGGGTGGACTTGATAAGCTTGTGTCCCATGACCGTTAATGGGAGGTGTTCTGTTATGGTTTTTAAATGATCTTGGAGGGAGCAGAAAACAGCTGTAACTTGTGAGAATCTTTAATCTTGTACAAATATGTCCTGTTCCTAGACCTTCCCTCCCCCAGCCCCTTTTGCTGACAGCCTGTTGGCCAACAAAGACACAGACCCAGGGACAATATAATATTTCAGTAATAATCTGGTCTATAGCTTCTGCCAAATGCTTTATAATGGTTCATGATAATTCAATAAAATGTTGAATTTTTAGTTGTGTCTTGGTCAGGGACCGAAGGGTGGGGGAGGTGGAAGAGAAGGGGGTGACCTTCTAGTCCTGCAAGCAGCCCCAGAGATAGAGGTAGGTGCTTAATTTACCAGCCTGAGGTTCCATTTCCTGATGATTTAACAAAAATAAATCTGCAACTAGGGTTTTTGATTTCAAAAGGGCTGACTTTCAAAAATTAAGGAAATAAGTTAGGGAAGTGGATTGGACTGAAGAACTTATGGATCTAAAGGTAGAGGAGGCCTGGGATTACTTTAAATCAAAGCTGCAGAAGCTATCGGAAGCCTGTATCCCAAGAAAGGGGAAAAAATTCATAGGAAGGAGTTGTAGACCAAGCTGGATGAGCAAGCATCTTAGAGAGGTGATTAAGAAGAAGCAGAAAGCATACAGGGAGTGGAAGATGGGAGGGATCAGCAAGGATAGCTACCTAATTGAAGCCAGAACATGTAGGGTAAAGTGAGACAGGCTAAAAGTTGAGTAGAGTTGGACCTTGCAAAGGGAATTAAAACCAATAGTAAAAGGTTCTATAGCCATATAAATAAGAAGAAAACAAAGAAAGAAGAAGTGGGGCCGCTTAACACTGAGGATGAAGTGGAGCTTAAAGATAATCTAGGCCTGGCCCAATATCTAAACAAATACTTTGCCTCAGTCTTTAATAAGGCTAAAGAGGATTTTAGGGATAATGGTAGCATGACAAATGGGAATGAGGATATAGAGGTAGATATTACCATATCTGAGATAGAAGTGAAACTGAAACAGGTTAATGGGCCTAAATCGGGGGGCCCAGATAATCTTCATAAAAGAATATTAAAGGAATTGGCACCTGAAATTGCAAGCCCATTAGCAAGAATTTTTAATGAATCTGTAAACTCAGGAGTAGTACCGAATGATTGGAGAATTGCTAATATAGTTCCTATTTTTAAGAAAGGAAAAAAAAATGATCTGGGTAACTACAGGCCAGTTAGTTTGACATCTGTAGTATGCAAGATCCTGGAAAAAATTTTGAAGGAGAAATTAGTTAAGGACATTGAAGTCAATGGTAAATGGGACAAAATACAACATGGTTTTACAAAAGGTAGATCATGCCAAACCAACCTAATCTCCTTTTTTGAAAAGGTAACAGATTTTTTAGATAAAGGAAATGCAGTGGATCTAATTTACCTAGATTTGAGTAAGGCATTTGATACCGTGCCACATGGGGAATTATTAGTTAAATTGTAGAAGATGGGGATCAATATGAACATCAAAAGGTGGATAAGGAATTAGTTAAAGGGGAGACTGCAACGGGTCCTACTGAAAGGCGAACTGTCAGGTTGGAGGGAGGTTACCAGTGGAGTTCCTCAGGGATCAGTTTTGGGACCAATCTTATTTAATCTTTTTATTACTGACCTTGGCACAAAAAGTGGGAGTGTACTAATAAAGTTTGCAGATGATACAAAGCTGGGAGGTATTGCCAATTCAGAGAAGGATCGGGATATTATACAGGAGGATCTGGATGACCTTGTAAACTGGAGTAATAGTAATAGGATGAAATTTAATAGTGAGAAGTGTAAGGTTATGCATTTAGGGATTAATAACAAGAATTTTAGTTATAAGTTGGAGACAGTAACGGAAGAGGAGAAGGACCTTGGAGTATTGGTTGATCATAGGATGACTATGAGCTGCCAATGTGATATGGCTGTGAAAAAACTAATGCGGTTTTGGGATGCATCAGGAGAGGCATTTCCAGTAGGGATAAGGAGGTTTTCGTACCATTATACAAGGCGCTAGTGAGACCTCACCTGGAATACTGTGTGCAGTTCTGGTCTCCCATGTTTAAAAAGGATGAATTCAAACTGGAGCAGGTACAGAGAAGGGCTACTAGGATGATCCGAGGAATGGAAAACTTGTCTTATGAAAGGAGACTTAAGGAGCTTGGCTTGTTTAGCCTAACTAAAAGAAGGTTGATTGCTCTCTATAAATATATCAGAGGGATAAATACAGGAGAGGGAGAGGAATTATTTCAGCTCAGCACCAATGTGGACACAAGAACAAATGGGTATAAACTGGCCACCAGGAAGTTTAGACTTGAAATCAGACGAAGGTTTTTAACCATCAGAGGAGTGAAGTTTTGGAATAGCCTTCCAAGGGAAGCAGTGGGGGCAAAAGATCTATCTGGTTTTAAGATTCTACTCGATAAGTTTATGGAGGAGATGGTATGATGGGATAATGTGATTTTGGTAAGTAATTGATCTTTAAATATTCAGGGTAAATAGGCCTAATGGCCTGTGATGGGATATTAGATGGATGGGATCTGAGTTACCCAGGAAAGAATTTTCTGTAGTATCTGGCTGGTGAATCTTGCCCATATGCTTAGGGTTTAGCTGATTGCCATATTTGGGGTCGGGAAGGAATTTTCCTCCAGGGCAGATTAGAGAGGCCCTGGAGGTTTTTCGCCTTCCTTTGTAGCATGGGGCATGGTTGACTTGAGGGAGGCTTTTCTGCTCCTTGAAGTCTTTAAACCATTATTTAAGGACTTCAATAGCTCAGACATGGGTGAGGTTTTTCATAGGAGTGGGTGGGTGAGATTCTGTGGCCTGCGCTGTGCAGGAGGTCGGACTAGATGATCAGAATGGTCCCTTCTGACCTTAGTATCTATGAATCTATGAGTTTGGGGGTCCTGCACTGGCTCATCAGGAGGGGCTTGCTGAGCCAGCTTCTCTGGGTAGAGGTGCAGGATAACTTGCTCTTTTTCCTTCAGTTCTTCAGAGGCTACCTCCTCTCTGTTCCCTGCTGCTACATTGTCCTGACCTTCGTCGGCATCCAGCAGATGACGAGTCTGGTGGGATTGAGGAGAAGGTTACAAATCATCTCAGGATTGGTCCTGGGAGCCCTAGAGAGCACACAGTTCAGCTC
The DNA here is from genome assembly GCF_009764565.3 of Dermochelys coriacea. Classification (NCBI taxonomy): domain Eukaryota; kingdom Metazoa; phylum Chordata; order Testudines; family Dermochelyidae; genus Dermochelys; species Dermochelys coriacea. The sequence continues at coordinate 107,501,239 of NC_050068.2, forward strand.
CTGGAAGAAGGAACTTGTTGGAGGACCTCTTCTGGAGTGACTGCTTCCGTCCTTTGCCCTCCAATACCAGAGCCTCCGGTGCCTTATCCAATCCCAGCACTGGGCCAGAGTCCAGTAAACCAGCCTCTCTGAAACTCCCTACTACAGGTGCAAGTTGCTAGTGCTGCTGGAGAAGTCATGGAGGACAGTGAAATCCAACCACATGTTGATTAGTACCCGGGTGTGCTTGACTGACCAGGCAGCAGCTGGCAGAGCAGGTTCGATGTTTACATGTAGTGGTAAAAAGAATGCAGTGGAATACAGTTGTGAAGTGGTCAGTGCAGCTCACTTCTACAGGTGGGAGAATGGGGGGAGAGGGACCTTTATAGATTTGGAGAAGGGTCCTAAAGGAAACGGTCAGTACGTTGTGGGAACGAGGCTGGAAAATTATTGAACTTGGGACCTGATACCCTTACCCCCATCCACATTACGCACTGGAACAGATACAGGGCCATGCCACAGTCCAAGGTGTATTCATAATTGCACCCCTTGGGTGTGCTAGTGTTCTTGCCCCATACATGCCTTGTAACCTGTGCTTCTGGGAGAGCAAATCTAGCATGACCACACACTTGGACCTGTGTCTGATCACCAGTGTAGATGTAGCATATTTGTCCCCCGGGATACAAGACACTCGAAAGGGAGAGGTGTGGAGGAAAGGCCATAGGCTCTGCATTCTTCCCCCTGCACCCTTCCTCCCAAGGGCGTGTATGGTACATCCCTTGAAAGATTATAGCAGCAAATGTTCTCTCCTCTGTAGAAGGGAGCTCAGGCTTCCAGAAATAGAATGTGTCCCAGTGCTAACTGTGGTGTGGGACTGCTGCATCATCCCCTGTGCCTAAATGATTGAGTCCAGAGGAAGCTAAAAATAAAAAAACCCTCACAAAATAGGCTAATGGAGACATTGTATACTATCGGAAATTGGTTTTTGTCCAATGTACAATCCACTTATAATTAACACACACAAGCTGAAAAAAGCACATTTGGGCACGTTAACAATCGATCCAGAGTTGAGACCAACATTTGAGCATCCTTTTACTGTCCCAATTTGTATGAGGGGCAGAGGTTTTGAGGGGTTTATATTCAGATGTATCCACTTTTCTTCAGAAATCCTAGTAGGAATTTTTGCTATCATATCTGTCCCATTCTGTAGTGAAAATTTTACCATCTCCACTCCAAAAGAAAAGAAAAGAAAATCCCTACCTGAGACTTGATCAGCTCCTTTTGAAGTCAATGGGCGTTTTGTGATGTATAGAATGAAATGCCCATGTATGAAAGGATACATTGAGGAAGATGCAAGAGAATTTAAAATAAAGATTATAGAATTCAAGAGCTCTGAGAGATGTGAATTCCCCTGAAGCAAGACATTTTGAGAGGAAAAATTAGCCATCATCTGCCTGAGCTGCATGGGAACTGAGAACCTTCTGAGTTCAGAGGGAGCAGAGTAAAAGCAAGTAAGCTGTTTCAGAAAAGGGATGAGGGAGTCTCTTGGATTTCTACTTTCCAAGTTTTAGCACCTAATAGTTTAAGTGAAGATGCTGCTTTTATATCATTCTTTACTTGTAGGTATAGGATTGGGGCATATTCTTGCTTACTTATGTCTACCAAGTTTGGTTAAATTTGACTCAATAGTGAATCCCACATACTGTTTACATGGTACTGCTAAATTGTAAAGTATGAAATGCTAATACTTAGTATTATGACACTCTTGATTCTCTTCTAAGGATAGAGTGGAGACGTGATGTAAGAACTGACAAAAACAAGCTGTAGATTCTGTTAAAGCTTGCCAAATCTGAGCACTGCTAGTTATCTGTTTTATGGATAATTGGTGCATCAAATGTCTTTGTGACCTGAAAAATAATTGGAAACTAGATAGGAACAGGTGTGTAATGTCTTTAATTAATAAGGTGGGATCTATACCATTTTCTGTCTGTTGTAAACAAGTAGAGTAAAAAAACCAATAGTTGTAATCAATTTGGAAGAGAACGAAGATGTAAGCTACAAGTCTGTTCCCCCAGCCAGGGTAAAATGTTAACCCCTTCTGTACTGTGCTGATTTCTCTCTGTTTGATAACTCAGCTCAATTGGTTTATCAGATACCTTATGAATAAAAGAACTGAACCCCTTGGTATCAACAAAACAAACTGGAAACAGTGGCAACTTCTGTTGGGACAGACTTTCCCTGGACATTACAGAGAGCAGGAGGGGGGCAGGAAGGAGCCTTCCTAACTACCTCTTGCCCTCTGTGCAAGTGTACAAGTAAGCTTTGGCAGAATTCAATTTTTTATATTCTTACAATTTCAACAAAATATATCAATGTTTATTTTAAGCCTTTTTAAAAAAATTATCCATTTTTCAATGTTCACAGTTGTAGGAAATTAAGGGGAGGCCAGACTATAGGGAATCAAACAATAATTATTTAATGACAGTAGCTATTGAGATTTTAAAAGTTAAAGCTTTATATCTGTTAAAACGCAAACTGTGAACATTACAAGTCAACATATACAAAGTAAATATCCTTGAATCAAACAAAAATTCTCAAGCAGCATTTTTCTTTCTTTTTCTATCTGTAAATTTGGATTATTATTGATGGAAATAGTTGTTTATTGGTTTGTGTGTGTGGTGAAATTGACATTTACTGGCATTTACCAATAAACGTCTAATCCTTACAAGCCTATGTATAAGAGACAGTCACAGGGACTTCTCTCTCCTGTGGTAAAATCTTAGAATCTAGCCCATAATCTGGATACATATTACGAGTTAAATTTGCCACCCTTACTCACTTTAAATAGTATTTTACACTGCAAATAGTGTGCTATTCAATTCTATTGATTTTCTGGGTGTTGAATCAAGCCCCAGAAATATCTGACAGTAGTGAATCTATCCTCAGAGGGATTTAAGAGCAAGTTTAAATGTATATGTTTGGCTTTGCAAATTTATGTTACAGATTCCCCATCAGTGAATGTTCTGAAAAAGTAGACAAAATTGGGTAGTGATATTTAAATCCTGGATTGCGTTGCTTTCTCTCTCTTTTGTTTTGACATACTGAAATGTAGTTGTGTTCTGTAAAAATACCATCTGTTCTGATTGGGAATATATTGAGTTATCTATCTACCTTTTGTCTTATTATATCACTCTGCATTTTTAATATTTATCTATATAAATATATGTTGGGAACTTCACCATGACAAACTCCAGCTTGGATATAATTCAAAATAATAGATAGAAATCGGTAATAGAGTTATTGCTACGTGACTGAAAGAATTAGTTAGCCATTATATATATTTTGCTCTGGGATTTAATAATAAACATTAAAATAATTATATCCCACTGTTTTATCTTTTATTTTTCCCATTATGTTTAGAAACAGAAGATTTCAATATTTTTCACAATGAAACTTAGTTGTAGTTTGCTTTTTGTGAGATGTGAACAGGATATTCTAAACTGATGTGGATGATGTATTTTAGCAGCTAGAATGACCTAAATTTGAATGGAAAAAATACCTTCTGATTATATGCAATTGTTGTAGGATATCCTGATGACTTCATGGGCTAATCCATAGGAGTAAGTAGGATCATGAGAATTCTAGCTGTACATGAAAGGCCTATGTCCCTTAGGTTTGAAAATCCCAGCTCTATATAGATCGATATTTGTGCATTGGTATCACTAAGTGATAATATATGGCACTGCACCTTTAAAAGAAATGAGGGCCAGAGGGAGTCAGCAGGAAAGAAAGGGGTAGGGTTAGGGGTGGGGGCGCTGCATATGTGGCCGGGAGAAGGAATGTGACAGTGACAAACAATTGTTTGAATGTGTTGGGCTCAGAGATATAATATGAGCGAATAGAGTTCAAATGTGGTTACAAGTAAAAGGATCTTAGTTCATTTGCCTTGTTCCTTTGGAGTAGTTTAATCTGACTAGACATTTAGTAAAATTACATAGTTATTGTCCTGCATTCAGTCAGGTCCCAGGGATGAAAAGGGAGGAAAGAAAGAAGGTGTAATGTGCTTTATGCTCCTGCTGCTGAAATAAACCTTTGATCTTTTCACTGCAGTAAGTTACTCCTCTTAGTAGTTTATAAGGTATATGACTTTTTGTCTTTTGCCGTGGTGGCTTTTGTATCTTTTGTTTTTTTAAAGGAGCTGCCGTACTCTTCTTAAATCTTCTGCCTTCAAATGCTTTTGAGCTTTCTTTTTCTTCTCTCTGGTTATGCTGATGGAATTGCTATTTTTTTTATGCCTCCAGAAGTGTTGCCAGCAGAGTCTACACACAGTTTATAGTCACTGAACTCCTAGGGTGACTTTCAGGTCAGGATGAGTATTGGAACCTCCTCTCAGGAACTGGGAGTCCACAAATTGGGTTGGGAATGTCTTGAGAAATTTTTCTTAATGAAATTGCACTTGTATGACTGTGGTCTGAAGAATCAAACCCATTAAGTTATTCTGCAGCATGTTAGAAAAACTGGAAAAATCATTTGACACATTTATTTGATAATTATATTCAGCAAAGGATCATGGTCTATTAGTCTTACTGATTGTACTACACCATCTGTGCTTGTAAAAGCAATAAATAATAATGAATTGCATATGCCATCTGTACTCAGATTTTTAATAATAATTAGGTAATAATAATCCCTGAGAAATCCCTTGTTAACTGTGATAATTGATTAAAAGTAATAATTTTGTAATAAACCATAATCAATGGTTTATAATAGCAATAATCTTTTTTTAAATGATAGCAGACTGTCTGAGCAGCTGTTCTGGAAAATTAGTAATTTTGCTGAGTTAATGACAGATTTTCTACCAATCAAAACCCAAGACATGATCTGCTAGGTTTCTACCAGTGTTGATAATAGTTTCCAGTAAGTAAATATTCATCAATTTAGTTCCTATTAAAAATAAATTACCTTAATAAAAGTTCTTGTGAGATTTAAAAGTGAGAGATAGTTAGTGGTATAAGTAAAAGGTAGGACTGTTTGCAATGGACTGTAGTGCAGCAAGGGACCTTTCCCACAAATCCTGGTGTGCTCAAGCATTCTTTATGCACACAAGTACTGTAAGTCCACAGATTTGTATGTGAATAGAGCCTAGAGTCCCAGTCCTGTAAACACTTAGGCCCCAATTCAGCAAAGCACTTACTCATGTGCTTAACTTTAAGCTTGTGCCTGAGTCTCGTTGACTTAAAGTTAAGTATGTTTTTAAATGTGCTGTGACTTAGTGCCTTCTAGGCATGCCCTACTCTTCAAATGCAAGACAGTGTTACGTTTGTACAATAAACTAAGATAAGGGGGACGGCAGGGGTGAAAGGGGCAAATAAAATCCTATTTGTATAATTAAATCAGGTGCATAGCTGTTACAAATTCTTTGGAAATACATATATTTCTTTATAAAGATTAATAAATTACAGGAAGAAATATGAGATCCACAAAATCTATCTCATAGGAGTAGAGCTGGGCCAAATTTTTCCATACATAATGGGGTTTTGGCACACACACAAAAAAGGCGGGATTTGGTGACACCAAAGAATGTTGTGCATTTGTGTTGACTTTGCTGAATTGTTTGTTTCAGAAAAAAAATTCTGAAAAAAATCAAAACATTTTTGTTTTATTTTTTTTAAACAAAACCATTTCCATTTCTCAGTTTGAAATGACTTTTCAAAATGTTTTTTAATTTTATTGTAAAGATTCATATATATTTCAAAATGGTCAAAATCTAAAGGAAACATTCTGATTTTTGTAAAAATGAAGATTGCATTCAAAAAATTTTCAGCTCTTTGAAATTGCCAGTGAACTGAAAAATCCATTATTTGCCCACCTCTATGTAGGAAAAACATAGAGTCACCAAACATCCACTAGATGGGAATGACCTTCACTCCCTACAATATATTGCCTGGATTCAAACTGTTGGCTATGGGTAAAAGGCATCCAGAAGCATTCATCCCCATAACCTGTGCTAATGTAAGAGGAAGTCATGTATTTTTTAAAAATCTAATACACCAAGAGGAGGGAGAGTAGAGCAAGTTGAAATTTTGGGAGATTTTTGAAAAAAAGAAAAAAGTCTTTTCTACAAGGTAATTTTTCATGAAAATGTTTCTGTCTTTTTTCAGTTTTTGCAGAAAAATTAAATTAGTCCATTCTGAACACTTCGGAATTAAACCAACATTGATTTTTTTCACAAAAATAGGTTTTCATTTTTGACCAGCTCTGTAAAGATGAGTTTTGTGAATGCCAATTGCAGCTCTTGTATCACAAACTCTCCACCAGGCTTTGCACTCATTGGTGGACTCTGCAGAAAGGCCAAGAACAGGATGACCACAAGACTTAACTACTCTTGTTATGCTTAGAGGAAGACCCTCAGATCAGGGTTGAGGTATGCTGGCAGAGCAATGTGAGGGGGAAGTTTGACTTACTGCTGCCCTATATGTGATTGGAGGACTTCATTGACCAAGATTCTCATTCCAATGCTTTCACTAGTACTAAATTCTCACACAGGTTTTTATTTCACAGAATTTTAAGATGCAATATAAATTATTTCCAAATATGCAAATTAGCCCTGTAAAATTTACATAAAAGTGTAATGTGACAGCAGCTAAATGTCTTTAATTTTTTTCCCCAAAGGATCCTTGATATTTGTGTGTGTGTTTTGTGTAGATTTCAGGTTGAATTTTCAACCCAAAACACAAATGCATACACATGAATTGGGGGCTTCTGTCTAAGAATTTAAAAATCTATAGACCTGACCTGTGTGTGTGTATATATACACCTCCTAACTTGTGTGTGTGTTTTGATGTAACCCATGAATATTGAATTCATGGGGATGGCAATATTGTTTTGTTCATGCCAATAATTATCTTATACAACAGGTTCACCAAAGCAATGTGAACCCTAAAACAGACTCAAAAAGAAAAGGAGTACTTGTGGCACCTTAGAGACTAACAAATTTATTAGAGCATAAGCTTTCGTGAGCTACAGCTCACTTCATCGGATGCATTTGGTGGAAAACAGACTGATTTCAATTCCCATCCTTTTAGTTCAGGTAAAAGATTTCACTCAACTGTACCTAAATAGCCCAGTGTTATAAATAGGATCCTGCTATAATGCTCATTCAATATTTGAACCCACTAATATTTAAAAATGCTTTTATCTTTTTTTGGGGGGGGGGAGAGCAGGGATGAAAGGGGCAAATAAATGTTATGTTTATAAAGATTGCTCTTTGCCAAGATGACAGACTTTATTTTTGATAACATTATAAGAATATTGTTGCTGGATTAAAGTACAAATCTCCCAAATAAAATGTAAGATTCACTTCTTTATAAAAGCTTTGGTAACCGCCCTAAAGACTGGTCTGGTATCATTACCAGGAAGAGAAGTAAGAAATATTCTAACAACAAATAAATATATATAACATAACAAAAGGAAGAGATATGAATACAGTTATATAGATTGTATGTTGCTTTACATAATTTTGTCTAGATACGACAGTGAGTTAGTGCATAGGAAAGAGCTAGAGAGCAATACCCAGAGAGATACAAGTGTTGCTTTGGAGAAAGTTTTCACAAGTTGGGAGAAATTAAGGCTCTTGACATCAGAGTCCTTTATAACTTTTATCTCACCATGTGTAAAACACTCAAATTCCAAGTTGTATATTTGCTGTTCGTATCTACAAAGTCTATCTCTTAGGAGTAGAGCTGGGCCAAATTTGTATAAAGTAAGTAGGATATTAATATTTTTTAAATGCCTTCATGGGCAGGTACGCCCTGTCACCCTCGGGGGGAAGGGGGGGGGAAGGGCATGGTAGCCCCTGGTTAAAGTCAATATGGCTGCCCTCAGCCTCAGGGCTGTGTGGCCCAAGGGCGGGGTCATAGTGCTCCCCGGACTACCCTTGGTTGCATGGAAGCATGACCTAATCTGTTCTGTTGCCTTATCTGTTCTGTTGTAAATAAAACCAAAATATGAGTGTTTTCATGTACTGTAAAACTCTGTGTCTCAGCAAACTGCCAAGAGAATGAATGATTCCCTCTCTTCTAATAGCAGGAGCCAGAATATTTATCAGCATATCTGACAAGATTAGAAGAGGCTGAAAATAATATACTCAGGTTTTATACAGAATCCCTAATATTCAATAATAATATTGGAAGGTTAGTGGAAGAGAATTGTGCTCAGTAACTTTGTTGTAGATGTACAATTCTGTTAGCAAATGTACAGTACTCAGTATTTAATCGGACATGATGGTACCAATTCTAATCAGTTTCAGAATTTTCTTACATTGTGTTCATCCCTATGCTGTTGGAGTACCTGCATAATTAAACACTTAGACACATACTCAGCTCTTGAATTCAAACGCTGGTTCTTAATGAAGTGAAAAAAAGATTATATTTGACCCTAAATATTCACAAAGAAACATCAACCATCTTGAACCTTTTGTGACACTAAATACAGCTATGAGGTACTCTACTGTGCTAGGTTCACAAAAAAACAACCAGACTCCCTTCCTTCCCCTGAGCCCAAAGGAAAATGTATCCCTGGCATGATTTATACAGTGAAGACACTGCAAAGGTTTTTTAAGATAATGCTCTGTTTCTATGCCCCTATTATTATTTGTACATTTAGGTACCTTGTAATGTAATTGAAATGCCAGGGCAAAATTTTTCAATCAAAACTTTTTTTTTTTTTACAAAAAATACTGATACACTGAAATATTCTAGGAATTCATATCCATTTTAGCCAATTGTCTCAGTTGAAAAGGGGGAAAAATGTAAGAAATGTTCATTTCTACATTAAAAAAATATGATTTTTTCAGGCTAGATTTAAAAGGAGACTCGGGCACCATTCACAACACCAAGGTGGAGAAGGAGGTAATGGTAAATAATTATTCATTGGAGCAGGGACTGGCACCCAGGTGTTCTCTCCCCACCCCAACCCCAGCTGAGTGCCTCCAGGCTATAGAGTAGGGGTGACCAAACTGTGGCTCACAAGCCACATGAGGCTCTTTTACAGTTACATGTGGCTCTCTGAGCTCCCCCGTGCCCACCCTTTCTCCACCTACCAGTTTTGGGGTGTGAGGGAGCTCAGGGCTTCTGCCCTGCGGCGGGGTAGGAGGGCTAGGGGCTTCTGTGGCTAGTTGACCCACCACACCGCCGCAGGGCAGAAGTTCTGAGCTTCCCTCCCCAGTCTGGTAGGCAGAGAATGGGGTGGGGTGGGGCATCAGAGGCTCTGGGAAATACTTCAAGAGAATTTAAGCCCTGGTGAACCTGACAGTTTGAGAATGAGATGGATAGAAAGAGAAGCTCGCACATGCGCACTATATCAGGAAATTGCATTGTTTGGTATTCAGACATTGTGCTGTGCAGACCTTGTGTGCTCACAATCTCCCTGCATTTTGCAGAATATAGGTTGTGTTTACTGTTCATAAGTCACATTTGAATATTTTAGATTTAAGTGTTAACCCTACATTAATTTCATGGATGGCATCTTCAAATTGTAAGAAATGCAAGTACGAAGAAGAAAACTGAATTTTTAAGCCAGAATGGGAGGAAGATTTTGTATTCACTGTTAAAGGTGGCAAACCCCTGTGCCTTATCTGCAATGCGTTGTTCACTCACTACAAAGTAAGCAACGTGAAATGCCACTACAAAATGAATCAGAATAACTTTTAATCTAAATATCCTCCTGAATCATAATTAAGGAAAAACAAGCTAACCTCATTAAAATTACACCTAAACAGTCAATAGACACTACTTTTGGCATTCGATAAGGAAGCTAACACAACGACTGAAACTAGTTTTGTTATGTCATGGAATATCGCTTGTGCTAATCGTGCATATTGTTCTGGAGAATTTGTTAAGAGGAATATTGCAGAAGTTGTTGTAATTTTAGGTCTAAGTAATGCAAAACTTCAACGATTCCAATTTCATACCACACTACAGAGAGGTATATCTCCCAAACCAGTGCTGTTATTGCAAGCAAGATGCAAAATGATCTAAAGAATTTTCTAGCATTCAGCCTAGTAGATATGCAAGATAAACCACAACTAGCGATATTTGTTTGCTATGTTTCTGTGGACGTAATTGCAAAAGAAGAAATGTGATGTTGACATAAAAAATGCACTTGACAAAGCATGGACAAACACCAGTTTACCGCTGGATAAACTTGTCAGTGTTGCAAAGGATGGAGCACCTGCAATGGTGGTGGTGGGGGGGGAAGTAGCCTTATTAGATTCTTGAAAAGTGATCCCAAATTTCCAGAGTTTCTCCCTTTTCACTGCATCATCCATTGTGAACATCTCACAGACAGATACTTCAAATATGGAAATGATACGAAAACAGTCCTAGAAATTGTCAGTTTCATCTGAATGGGAAAACTCATGAACAATTCAAAAATTTCATCAACGAGCTGGATCTTGGAGACAAATTTAACATCTCTTTTACTGTATTGTTATCAACCAGAAATGTCTTAAATAGGTTTGTGGGACTGCTGGAGCCTATCAGTGCTTTCCTTGAAGAAAAGGAAAAGTCCTATCCACAAGTGAAAGGTGAGCAATGGATGCAAAATTTGATGTTTTTTACTGATATTATGCAACATGTGCAAACTCTCAACTTGGTACTCCAAAAGAAGGATAAGATTATTTCTGACCTTACTCAGATGTGCTTCAGCTTCCAGAACAAGTTAAAGCTTCTGCAAAGAGACAGTGTCAAGAGACTTCAACCACTTTCCCCATCTCAAGAGTAAGGCAAATCCATTCTCTGGATTGAAGTAGAAGATCACAAACTCAAGGAATACAGAGGTAAATTACAAGGACTGCTTGATGACTTTTGGGCCAGATTTAAAGACTTGCAGAAGTTGAGATCCTGCTTTGCCTTTCTTGTAAACCCATTCATGGTTGATGTGATCAATTATGACTGTCCGATTCCCCAAATCATAATTAAGGAAACATTTACTGTAGAAATGGAACTATTGGAACTCCAGGAGGATCAGGTTCTAAAGATGATGCATAAATCACAGTCTACAGTTGAGTTCTGTAAGCAAGGGGCAGGAATGAAGTATCCTGAACTCAAGAAGACTAGTATGTGACTCATTTCAATTTTTGGCATAACATACTGCTGTGAATCACTGTACTTCGTGATGAAGTTCATAAAATCGAAACATTGCACAGTCCTTTCAAATCAGCATCTGATAGAGCTCCTCTGTATCACCTTGACAACATATTGACCTGATTTTCAAAGACTTATGACCATGATTGAGATCCACAAGGCCTCTAGCTTTAGCAGTAATTCACAGTAATACAGTAAGTAGGATATTAATATTTTTTTAAATGCCATCATGGGCAAGTATACCCTGTCACCCTCGGGTGGGGGAAGGGCATGGTAGCCCCATGGTTAAAGTCAATAGGGCTGCCCTCAGTCTCAGGGCTGTATGGCCCAAGGGTGGGGTCATAGGGCTCCCCGGACTACCCTTGGTTGCATGGAAGCACGACCTAATGGCCAGAGTCAGTAGGATTCCCCTTGGCTGCAGGGAAGCGCGGCCTCATGGCCAGAGTCAGTAGGACTCCCCTGGACTCCAGCCACAGAGTCAATTATCTCTGATAATGCTCAGTTAACACCACACTAACAAACCTGTGGCCAGCTGCAGTCTATGATTAAAGTTGTCCACCCTATCTGGTTTCCCTAAGGCAGCAGTTCTCAAACTGTGGGTCAGGACCCCAAAGTAGGTTGTGACCCCATTTTAATGGGGTTGCTAGGGCTAGCATTAGACTTGCTGGGACCCAGGACTGAAGCTGAAGCCTGAGCTCCACCCCGACCTTGTGAGATGGGGCTCAGGCTTGGGCTCCCTCTCCCTCCGCCCAGAGCAGTGGGGCTTGGGCTCCAGATCTCTCTACCCCCAGCCAGGATCACATAGTAATTTTGTTGTCAGAACGGGACTGCAGTGCAATGAAATTTGAGAACCCCTGCTCTAGGGGGACAGGAAACAATGGAGTGGTTTTCTGGGATACATCCTAGGACTTAGGTGAAATGGTCATGCTTATTTATGAGTAGACGTCTCTTGACCTGCCAGTGGCTCCTTCTATGCACGTACACATATGTAGGAAAGCAAGCACAAGGTAACCTTCCTTATAGTAGGGGAATTGTGCAGGGTGACATTTAGAACTAGAATATATTGATGCTTATATGGCAGCATTTATTGGTGTACCAGGCCAGTAAACCCATTTCCACAATTTTTCCAAAAAAGATGAAGCAGCAGGGAGTTTGAGAAGAGGCCAAAATTAGCAAAGTGAAGTGAGAGAATGGGAAGACAGAGATGAGGTAAAAAAGGAACAGAGGGAATATGGCCATGAAAGCCTTGAAAACAAGGAATGTGTGGACAGAGAAGGATGAGGAGGAGCAACGGAGACCTTCTCCATAGATGTGAACTGACTGAATATGAGCCAGTTGGAGAGGTCGTTGGGATGAGAATTGCAGCAATAGATCAATGAAGTGACAAGTATGAATGAATGATTCAGCAGGGAGCATGAAGGTGGGGCAGATGTTGGCTTTTTAAGTGACAGTGGTTAGGCTGGCAGAGTCTGCTATTTTTTGGAAAGTAGAACATAGTGCTGAAGATAGTGGAGTAGAAAGGAAGACAAGTGAGACAGAGACACCACTTGCTAGGTTGGGAGATGTCTATCTTCGAGGTGTTCCAGAGAAATTTAAGATGAAGGAAAGGTACTGTGTTTTAAACAAGTGAAAAGGAGTCCAGGGAGAGGAGTCAGTCAAAGATGTGAAGGACAGGTGTCTGTTGTCATAGTGCAGGTAAAATTGTGAAATGATTCACCCAATTAAAAAGAGGGAGGTAGAGAAGAGCATGGAGCTGATTAGCTTATTTGGTAGGGTCGTTTTTCTGCTTCTAATTGCTTCTTTATTAAGTGGTCAAAAATGGTTTTAAAAATGAGTTAGTTATGCAGAATAATGAATGAAAAACATTAAGTTAAAATTGTAGTGTTAACAAGTCTTGGGGAACAAAGTCTTAACATGTATAAAATGTCCTAACTCCACTGAAGTCAATGAAGCTATTACAGTTTACATAAGCAGAGGATCTGGCCCTAGATCTTTCCAAATGTTTACAAAAGTGGCATTGGACAACTGTTTTTTTTTAAAGTTAAAGCAGTAAACAACTGATAAAGTAGGAGAGAAAACCTATATTTTTCCCTTGAATGCTCAGTTGCTTTTTGCAGGAAATGCAGTTCTTGGTCAGTGATTCAGATAAATGGTTCAAGGAATGAATCTCAAAACCAACATACTTGGGAGGAAATTTGTGTGGGGGATGGTGAACATGCAGGGGTGCTGAGAACATAGGTGCCGACTTCCCCAGTTCCCAGGAGGTGCTCAAACAATGTTCTGCCTCAGGCCCTGCCCCCACTCCACCCCTTCCCCAAACCCCACCCCTGCCCTGCCTCTTCCTGCCCCCACTCCCCCTTCTCCCCATGGTGTCTCCTAAACAGCTGACCATGTGAGCGGGAGGTGCTAGGAGGGAGGGGAGGAGCTGATCGGCATGGGTTGGAGGGCTGGGAGGGAGGGGGAGGAGCTGATCTGCAGGGATGCTGGTGGGTGCTGAGCACCCTCTATTTTTTTCCCGTGGGTGCTCCAGCCCTGCAGCACCCAGGGAGTTGACGCCTATGGCTGGAAACGTGGCAACACTTATAAAATGTAAAAATCTTGCGGGTAAAAACAAATATCACATAGAAAATTAACAGTTAGTGGAAGGTTTAATTAAATTAAATTTAATTAAAAATGACATTAAAAATAGTCAAACTTTCTCAACCTATCGACTAAATGCCTAAATCCTAGTCAGATTACATTTTGTTTCTTCCTGGTATTGCAGATTAGGTGTAATGTTGTGGAAACTTCTCTCCAAAAAATGAAGTCACTCTTTAATTTTACATCAAACTACATAACCGGTATAAAATTGTTTGATCCCTAAATACTAAAATAAACTCACCCTAAAGCCCATAAGATTAATACATAGGGTAGTTCAGCTCCTTATAGACTAATTACACAGAGAAAGCAACAGACTTACTCCTTATGTCTGATTCTATGACTAGCTATATCCAGTTATTGAAGTCAACAGCAAAAATTGATATTTATGTAGCATCCTTCTTAGCAATGGTGTTTTCCCTTCTTTTTCTCCCCTACAAAATAAAGCGTAATCAGTTCACTAATATCCAACAGGATATTAATGTTCAACAATCAAGACATTTAAAATGATACCTCACAGGGCATACTTTGTGCAAAACATATCCTAATCATATCACCCTGGTGAATATGTCGGTTCCAGGATGCTACTTTTGAGGTAGAGAGTATCACAGTGGGGTCCTGCAGATTGTTTTCCTTAGGAGGAGAAATTGATGTTAGAGTTAGAAATTGATGTTTGATGCAATTCTGCTTATTTTCAAGGATTGTAAAAAGTTCTGTTCCTTTGAACACAATAGGACTCAAACAGCAGGAGACAGTTTCTTTGCTCACAGTTCCAAGCCTCCGTCAGCTAACACTCTGCCCAAAAAGTTCTCTATAGGCATTTTCTGAGAGCCATCTTCTTAGTCCTCTCCTGGCAGTCTTCTAGCTTTCTGCTGCTTCTATGCGTGCTTCTGATGTGTTTCTGCTCTTTCTCTTGTGCATTTGCGTGCATGCGCACATACACACACACACAACTGCAATCCAATCAATCCCCTGCCCTTGCATTTGTTCTCAGACCCGTGAGAAATTATTTGGACCACATGGCCTACCACTGCCCAGGCTTGCGTGTGGTCTTACTTCCTTTGCTTCAGCTATCAAAAGATCATTTAATTGTTCCTTCATTTATCTTGAAAAGAAAGCACCTATCACAACCAACAACTTCAGAGGGGTGCTTCAGTTGCCCAGTGTGCAGCATAACAGCATGAACTTAATGCAGAGGACAATTAGCATCAACTGTAGCTGGGAAATGATTAAGCTGTGAGCAAGTAGTCTACATGCAGGGACAGAGAAAAGGATGAATTTAGGAACAGACAAACTTTAATAATAGCTTGGAAATTTGTCAGAGGGCCAGTTCAGGCATACATTTTCAGATAATGTTGCTGCCATGTCATATTTCTTCCCTCTTGTTTGCCCTAGTCCCAAAAATATCTTGCTGACAGGGCTATTTGCCTTGCTCTATGAACTGGGCAAAAGATCATGTCATGATTATGTCTATACTGGGGGAAAAGGCATCATGCTAGAAAACATGTTGACTAGCATTTGAACTACACATGCTGTTGAAAATGACTTCGGAACTAGGATAGACAAGGACAGTTGTGTTTAATGTGTTAGCTGGGCCTGGCTTAGGACAAGTTCATGCTAAAGGTAAAATGATATTTAACATTGTGCTAATTAAAAATTGTTAGTTAACTTTTTCAAACACATGCTTTTCCCCAATATATACAATGCTTATGTGACAGAAAATCAGAACCACCATCTATTGACCCACACTTTAGGGAATTACCATTCATGGTTACATGTAAATATTTCCCTATATATATGCAGAGTGTGGAGAGCTTACGTGGTAGCATTATATCAATGACATATAACTTTTACATTACTATTGTTGTTATGGAGATCTCTTCAGTTCTCAATTCAGCTCATTAACTTAGCAGGATTGGCACCACAGGCCGAATTCATCTTTGCTATGGCTTTTACCAAAAGTGTGTATCAGTTTCTGAGAGAACATGTAGTAGTAGCCCCAATGGTTTGCTCTGTTAATTCAAATGGCTGACCTTACTAAATCCAACTCCTCATTGGGCTGGTTCCAGAGCTATGCAAAAACTACAGATTGAGTAATCAATGCTTGGAAACTACCTGGAAAACACCTACAGAATCTGGATTCTCCTAAAAGACCTTTGGCCAGTTAACTTCTTGAGGGCTATATCCACATTCACCACTTACAACTGTTTTATGCAAGGGTTCCATGAACTCCATAATGTTAGTTTGAGGGCCAAATAGAGAGCTTTCCAACACTGAGTTCTATAGCACAGCTTGCTTCTGCTCATTTTTGTTCCTTGTGTTCCAGTTTTTGCAAAAGCATGTATTTCCCTATCCTCTGTGGACGAGAGCAGTAATGAAATCCTATGCAAAATTCAAACAAGATTGATTACAGGGCTCATCAGGTTTGGGACATTTGGACCAAGTTTAGAATCACATCTATGTCAGTTCCCTACCTCTCATAATCTATTTACTTCTTAACCATGTGATGCTCAGTTACCTATTAATCTTATTATAAATTTTCACATTTATGCTATGGCTGACAGGATTACCTCTGAAAAGCTCTTATATTTTATCAGTGATCTGAACAACTGCATGAATACAAAACACTACCTACTAATGTTTAGCTGAAGTTAACAAACCTTCTTTGTAGTTCATGTATGGGATTTCAGGAGCAGCCTGTATCCCTTCTGTGAAGATAAAATGCTTGTCCCATGCTTGGATACTCTGAAAAAACAAGCCAGTCCTCTCAAAGCCATTTTTAACCTTTCAAATTTGAGGTAATTTGAAACATTGGTGAGGAAAATCCTGGAGGAAACTATAAGATTAGCTAGGCATTCTCAGCTCCCTCCCCACATGAATTTTCAACAACAGACTGATTGAACAACTGGTGCTAGTGTAGCCGTTCAGCATCATTCTCTAGAGACTGCCAGGCACACAGGCAGATGGAGGTGTTTTTCAACCACTATGTCTAGTTGTCTATCCAAAAGCATGGGATAATTTTACAGATTGTATATTATTGTTGTAACATTTAAACTTTTTGGAGAAAAGAATTGATACTAACTTCTCATGAACAGAGAATGCAATTTAAGAAACTGTTGATTGGTTATGATTACAATAAATACGTGCAACACTGTATCTAGCTTGTTTTAATAAGCTGGAGAAGTACCTTCTGCTAGGGAACTGGGGGTTCCATTTTCCTGGGATATTTTTTTTGAAATAGTGATCTCTGTCTCTGTCACCTGACATGTAACTTGATATCTCTGATGGTCATAACAGAAATCATCGGTCTAACAATGAAAGGGATCATCCACCATGACTAGAGCAATTTGATCATGCTACCGTAGCAAAGTTTCATCTTAGTTATTGTTACTGTTGCCCTTTACATTTATTACCAACAGCATGTTCTTCAACTTTAACCTTAATACACAAGGTGGTAAGTGTGCACGTGTGTGAATAGTATTTTGGGGGTTCCTGTGGCAGGCTGTTCTAACTAAGCCATTTTTTCTGCAGAGCTTGGATCCACAACCTTGTGGAGCTTCCATGGCTGAGAATGCTGAGGCTATTTGGGGTTTAATGTGCAGCATCGTATCATATATCAGCTGGGTCCGTAGTTCAGATGGGTTTTCGGTAATATATTTGAACTAAATTTGTAGTCACTGTCAGCTATTCCTAGTGGAGAGACAGGCATGTTACAAAAACACTAACTCCTCCAGCAAGGTTGAGATTTGGGATTACTCTGTGGATAAAATTAAGATTAATGCCATTCAACCTGAATTTCAAAGATTCAGGCTGCATGACAATAATACAAGCACAGAGTAAGTATTTTCTTTCTTTTCTTTTTTTTTTCCAAAAATCAAAACAACTGCCAACAAAATCAAAGCCAAACAAAGCTGGTGATTTGTCACTCACAGATAATTGACAGGGAAAATAGTGATGCACCAAAATGTAAAAAAAGGTTTTAAATCTTTTAAAAATGGCAAAACTGCATTTTCTTTAAAGTTTCCATTTGTTTCTTTAAAGGTTTACTCTCTCTATAAGATATCAAAGTTCTGCCTGTGGTACAATGGCCCTTTTTGTATGAATAAAAATATATCACAGCAACCTTACCTCTGCTGCACAGGCAAAACAGGTGGTTGCCTTGGGCAGGAAAATATTTGGTTTCTCTATGGTGTGAATGACTTGTAACTTGACAGACATATTCTGCAGCTTGCCTAGGGCAAGTTTTAACCCTAGCACTAGGACTGGCTAGCAGGTAGCATTTACACAATTACATTTACATCTCTTACTTTAACTGAGGATTTTGTTTTCCTACAGATTTTTGTGTTTCTAATGCAGGTTTTAATTGTCAGGCTGTTTTTGCAGTGTTGCCAGTGAGACACCTCATTGAAGATGACTGTGCCAGCCTCTCCATAAAGGTGAAACCAATGTCATTCTATGACTGAGACAGTGCAGAGTAAGGGGACAGCAGGCACTCGTCACCAACCTCATCCCCCTATGGAGAATATGTATATCCTCACTACAATATGCTAAGCCTCTGAACTGAGTCCATTCCTGCACCTGGTTCTCACAGCTGCCAACACAATATGTTCAGGCTGCCACACCCGTTCAAATTGTGCTGTGTGTGAAGTGGTTCATACTGAAATAACTGTAAACTCTCTGGATACAGCTTGATATTCCTGGTAAGGTGGAATGCTCTCCTTCCTTGACATGTATTTCAAATCTGCCAGAATCAACGATATAGTGAAATGCAAGAATTAGAACCAGACTTTCTGCTTCATCCGTCTTTTTGCTGGGCTCAGCAGAGAGGGGGAGCTGTCAGGGAGTCCGTTATGGATCCCTTACTTTCTCTTGGGTGCTCGTTAGAGCAACCATAGGGCTGCTCAAAGCTGCATCAGATCACTATGGCTCTGATCACTATGGTATGATATGGGAACACTGCTCTGGCCACTCCCCATCCCTACCCTATGTACCTATGCCAGGGGGTGCAGAGAAGGAAGCATAAGAGTCAGATCTATTAGCGTTATACCCACTGAGGACTCCCCAGGCCAGTGAAGCATTCCTAATAGGAGACTGGAAGGAAGTTTCCATTCCCTTTGCTATACTTGAGTGACACAAAGGAAGCTGAGTGGGGCTGAAAATCTGATCCTCAAAATGAATGTCCAGCAGTATCTGTGCATGCTCACAGCCCTTGAAAAGGCCTAAGCCTTAAAATAAATAAGTAAATTATATAAATAAACCTTGTGAAGTATTTACACATGCACAAGAATAATGGAATATCTATGAGAAGTTGAATCCACCAGTGGACAACTAGCCATCAAAGGAATAATGAACATTCATGTTTCAATGAAGGAACCCAGTTCATTACTTATCTCATTTCAGATTGTAGAGCTCTAGTGATATTTTTTACTTTTATCTAGCAATCAGATACAACAGCGAGGGGACCACATAAGTACTTAGATTGATTTATAGAAAAACAGTGCTTTCTAATTAACAAATTGTGTTGCAGTATCTAGTGATTACACAGGTATTCTATTAAATATGCACTCATCCTCAAGAAACTCTTTCCCTATAAAAGGCAAGTATGATATCAGAAAAAACCTTAATTAATTAATATGTATTTATTTACTGTTTAATTGTTTTAAAATACACATCTTTTTACTATTGTTTGATTTTAAAAACCAGAATTCATAATTATTGTTTCCACAATAACTCATCCCTCTTGTCCATATGAATTATTTAGCATTCCCACAGAAGTGACCTGAGCAACACCTCAGTCCTTGGAGGTACTTCCCACACAGACATTGGCCTTGATATTTTGACACTTCCTATAGACACCAGAAACCAGTAGATGTAATATAGAAATGACATACAGAGAACCAGGAATGCAAATTATTCAAATTATTCAAATATCTAATCACTGAAATAAATGTATAGAGTTACAAAGATCAAGGCATACAAATGTAAAAGGTGAATATATCTCTATCTTCTATGTTTTCAGCTCTGAACTTTGTTGGAATTTTAAAAAGGTAAGAGAGAGCAAAATTATAGACAGGTATTTGGTTTGAATCATTTTTGTCAGCTTGGAAGAAATTCCTCTCTGGCTCAATTTAAAAAAAAAACAGATATATTTCATAATATTTTGTCTGGCTTCTTAGGTGTTTCTTTGAAAACAAAAATCATTCCAATAGGTCAAAAACATTTTTAAAGGGGTCTCAATTGATAGCGCTATGAAGTCTTTTAGAAAAACCTTTTTTTTGATTTACCTAACCTCCACATTTCCTAACTAATAAGAAAACATTATATTTTCACATGGAGGTATCTGAAATCAGCCCAAATTATTTTTGCCAGTTTTCCTTAAAATAAATAAATGTTGTACGGAGAATTAGCATGAAAACTTTCAGCCCAAGTAGTCATTCTTTCAGAATGTTATAGCTTCCCAGAAAATAGAGATTTATAATGGAAGTGGCTTGTCAACTGTAATGATAGTGTTGGTATTATGGTGTTAAAACACGGAAAACAAAAATTATCACTATTTAATAAAGTTTTAAATGCAACAACTAATGATTAAGAATGTCACATCACTAATAAAATTCTGCAAATGAAAACCATCTGTCCATTATCCCTTCAATGAATCTAGCTCAGTGTGTCATTTTGTAAAATGTTCTGTTAAGCTACATCAGTCACAGCTTGTTGCGCTACTCCCATAACATACTGAAACATGACAGATACAGCATTGAATTGTATCTGGACAAGGCTCAGTCTATCCACATATTTTAAATGGTCAACTTTCTGTTAATTTTCAGTTCATTCTAAATTAGGGGCCTGGTCTTACAACCCTTCTGCACATATGCTGTTTGTGAGACCACACTGTATATACCATCATTAATAAAGCAAACTCCCCTTGACTTCCCAAAGGGTTTGTTTCAGTGAGGACTGATTAAACATTGAGTAAAAAATTCAAGATTTAGTCCACTATCTTCTGCGGGACTAATAAGAACTAATCACTTTAACAAAAATAGTAGATTTGCAGGGCCCAAACCTGCAAACACAACCATGCGTAGTCCCCATGACTTCAGTAGCACCACTTGCTTAGTAAGTGCGCTCTTTTCTTCTAGTTCCAAATGCTGTGGTTCTGTTCTTAGAACCCAATTTATAGAAAGCAATACATTTGTAAGGAATTTTAATAAACTGTACAGAGTTCCTTTTTCATAATAAAATTGCAACTCATTAAACTCCATTTCCAAACATATAAGTTGCTATTCTGTCTATACACCTGCACTATCTTGAAATGCAAACTGGTAACATAAAGCCCAGAGTATATATCTCTTAGCATTAACATAGCAAGCAAAAAGTGTTCTTATTGCAGTCCTTAGGTGGATACTTTAACCTCAGATAAGTCAAGATATTATGTGCTGTGTGCTTTCTTGCTTGCATTAAAATATGGGGTAGGCAAAATAAAAACCAATACAAACCTATGAATATGCATTACAGTTAGGAGTGAGTGGGTCAGTTTGATAATGTATACAAACCTTTTGGCCATCACTTCAAATTACTTGAATGGGATTGCTTGGTTAACTTCTCCCAGGGCTTTGGTTAGCAGGATTGTAGCTTGCTGTTATTGCTTTTCTCTAGGCCTTCCCTAGATGCAGTTCCCCATACTATGCAGCACTCCCAGATCCTCAAATGTCACTCAAGGATCAGAAGCAAATCTTTCTTTTTTTCAAGCTGAAAAAGAGAACCTTACCCAGGTGGGCTCCATTCAAAAAATAGTCAGCTTTTGCAGGGTCTCACTAGGTCACATTTATAGAGGCAGCTGTGCAAGATAATACAAGAGAGCAAGCATCAACACAATAAATGCAATCTGTTTTCTCCTCTGTAATACAAGGATGCCAATATGTATGTACACATGCCTGGCAATACTTCAAATCCTATGTGATTTTGGATTTTACGTATGGTATATCACTTATATCACTGTACGGATGGGGATACTAAATGACAGATTGTCAGCTATCTGGAAGGCACTTTGGCCTAGTGGATAGGCCATGATTCTGGTACTCTAGGGAACCTGGCTTATTTGTGCTTGCTATGGCACCATCAGCCTTCAGGGGGGTAGAGGGAGGAGAGAAGTGAGAGCATGTCAGGAGCCAGTGCCAGCCACAGCCTTTATGTAGCTTAGAGCAGCTGCTGATATGCTCCAAGTTGTGCTGATGGCATATGGTCCTAAATGGAGTCAACACCAATGGAAGATTGCGTTGCAGACTTCTGTTCCACTCCATTCCTCCTTGCTCTTGACATGTCCCCTCCTCCTCCTGACATAGCCCATTCACAGGGTGTGGGGGTGAGGTGCAGGATCTGGCTAGTGGGTATTTGTACCAGCTAGGAGTTCCCTTCTGACAGGAACTCTCCGTTGGGTGTTTGTGACAGCAAAGAATTTGACCCCTAAGATCCTGGCTCCCACTCCTGTATCCATATGGCCTCTAGAGAGTCACCATTGCTGCTTCATAAAATGTCCTTAGTCTTCAAAAATTCTTGTAATGAAAATCTTTTGTAAAATGCTGCTTTTCCACAAATTCCACCAGCTTAACACCTGGCATATTTTGTCTCCATTTTCTCATGAGTATTTCACCCAGATCTGATAATGACACAGTTTGAGGTTTGAAACATCTCCCTTTCAATACTACCCAACTATAGCAGATTATAGGAAGGAAGATTTAATTGTTTTAGAATCAATGATTACATACTGTATGGTCTGTCACTTATTTGAAGAAAGGACTTCGATTCTTGGAAAATAGCACCATAATTCAGACTTGAAGGTACTTCCGTTCAGCTTTTTATTTTTCTTCCTTTTTATCTATTTGGCTATTTTGTTAATTTGTTTTATTTACGTTTGAAGGATTTAAGTTAATTAAGTTTGCTGTTGCTTGTTTTGAGAGTTTATAGTTATACTAGTTCATTTAGTAATAATGAATAACACAAATAATACTATACAGCCATCAATAGATGGAAGTGTAACTTCTTTACTCTTTTCACTGTCCTTTGTATCTCTAATATTATGAAAATCAGAGTGTTATCACCTTATCAATTATTCATGACCTCAAAGATAAAGTCCACATAGATAAGGGCTAGGGAGTGCTGTGCATTTAAAGGACACATCAGCACAGGGCAACAAACTAAAGAATGTTACTTTAGGCACTGGTATTTCAGAAGATGTCAACAAAGCACATGCAGCCTCTTTGTGCAGTGTCTTTTGAATATCTGGCTGTCAAAAGCACTTGCTAGGTATGTCTTTTTATTAATGAAGAACACATAGGATATAGTTTTGTAATGGAGCATGACACTGATCTGTGCTGAGATTGTGATATTCTTTAATTTTACCTACACATCTGCTGACTCCTATTCGCTTACTTGACAAGAAGACATTGGCAGATGCACAAAATAAGAATAAATATCAAATTAATGTAACTTTAAGGCCAGAGGAACCATTATGATCATCTAGTCTGACCTTCTGCATTACACAGGCCAAAAAAATATCACCCATAATTTCTGTATCAAATTCATAATTCCTGGTTGAGTCATAGCGTGTTTTTAGAAAGAGACACATTCCCGATGTAAAGACTTTAAGTGATGGAGAATTCACCAGGTAAGTTGTTCCAATAGTTAATTATTTTGCTGTTAAAAAAATGAAGTGGCCTTTAAAAGGATAGCATCTTTGCAGGCCAGATGAGGGATGGGTGTTCTATGTATTGGAGTGATGTAGAAGAAGGCACAGTGAACATTGTAGGAGAATCTGATGAAAGGGTGCATCGAGGAGGGCATCTTTGGCAGAGCAGAGTTGGTGGTGATGTGCAAAGAGATGCTGTGTAGGCCAAGATCCTCAGCTGGCATAAATCATCTATTGGATATTGAACTCACTTATGCCAGTATAAATCAGGAATAATTCCACATACATCAGGGGAGTTACCATGATGAAAATTGATGTAACTGAGGGTACGTCTTCACTACCCACCGGCTCGGCGGGTAATGATCAATCTATTGGGGATCGATTTATCGCATCTCGTCTAGATGTGATAAATTGATCTCCGAATCAACGTCTGTACTCCACCTCGGCAGGAGGAGTAAGCAGAGTTGACGGGGGAGCCGCTGCGGTCGACTTGCCACCATGAGGACAGCCAGCTAACTCAAACTAAGATACTTCAACTTCAGCTACGCGAATAGTGTAGTGGAAGTTGCATATCTTAATTCGACTCCCCCACCCCAGCCTAAGATCAGAATGAGGCCCTGTATTCAGCAGCACCAGTGGATCTCAGTTTTAAATGTTTCTGCATTCCCTCCCTGCCCTAACAAGGAGAGAAAGATACAAGACAGACTTATTGGCTGTCTAGCTAACTTTACATTAAATAGTCTCATCACATTCCACCAACCAACAGCTGTGGCCCCACTTCTCTTCATTCTTGATGATGATGAGGTTGATAGCTCTCCACTATTTGACTTTATTCTGGTTGTTATGACATCACATTCAGATGCTCTCCAGAGGGCAGTTGTACTCGGAGGCTGATCTTACACCTCCTCAATATATGAAGTACAGATCATAGAATCATAGAATCATAGAATATCAGGGTTGGAAGGGACCCCAGAAGGTCATCTAGTCCAACCCCCTGCTCAAGGCAGGACCAAGTCCCAGTTAAATCATCCCAGCCAGGGCTTTGTCAAGCCTGACCTTAAAAACCTCTAAGGAAGGAGATTCTACCACCTCCCTAGGTAACGCATTCCAGTGTTTCACCACCCTCTTAGTGAAAAAGTTTTTCCTAATATCCAATCTAAACCTCCCCCATTGCAACTTGTGAAGATATCTTGCTTCACATTCTGGAACTGGAATATATGCAAAATATCACCAGGAGAGGGAATTTTCTTCTGATTGAGCATTCCCCTTTGTATCTTTCTACCTCTCCTAGTCGTTATTGCTCATGTTGATTGATCACTCGGGTACAATTATTTGTTTGAAAGCCAATGGTATTCTCATTCTCCACTTTCTCTTCCAGTCTGTAGAAACATCACTCCCAAACACACACAACGAGCATGTACAGGTTGCCCAGATAAGAGCTCCTAGTATGACTGCAGTTGTTTGCACACAGATATATGTGTTCATGCATGAATATCCATATTCAAACAAATAAGAGCTCCTCTCCAGTCATGTGAATAAAAACTGGTTGGATTAATATTTGTAGAAAAGTAAAAGAAAAAAGCAGAAGTATGTTTGTATTAAATCACAAATTGGATTTCACATGTATGTTTGGACGTACATTTTCCACTTGAGATGCTGATAATAAAATCGTTGCAGACCTGTAGATATCAATGGTAGAAAAGATCACCTAAGTTTTCTGCCATATATCCTACAGATCTACCTACCACATTATTCCCACTATCTGTTTATTTATCTTTCTCCCATCATCTCCATAGTATCTGATACATTAATAGTTGTGAAATGATCTATTCATTTAATGTGTTTTAGAATAGAAATATTATTAGTCCTGTTTTTTTAGATGAGAAACTGATAAATTAAATGGCTTTCCCAAGCATAACTCAGAAGTCTGTGGCAGAGCAGGGAATTATGCCCCCTGTCTCTTTAGTGCCATACCAGAGCCTTAACCAGTAGAATCTCCTCCCACTCCACTCATCTCTTATGTAACCTGATTGGACTTCTTCACTGGTAGTGTTTCAACCATCTCTTTTCTGCCAAGGGAAGCAAAATAAAGTGTATTTTAAACAATAATATGTCTATTGTTCGTGTGTATATCTGGGACACTTCATTAGTATACCACAGGGATTTTTAGACATGCTGATCCATTAAAAATCTTAGTAAGAGAAGTGTGCACAAACAGGTAGCTGTACATGCCCATTTTGAATGCAAATAAATGTATTTTTATCAAAGTCACTGCTCTCATGAGTAAGGACGTGAC
Organism: Dermochelys coriacea; assembly: GCF_009764565.3. NCBI lineage: Eukaryota > Metazoa > Chordata > Testudines > Dermochelyidae > Dermochelys > Dermochelys coriacea. The sequence continues at coordinate 107,526,977 of NC_050068.2, forward strand.
TTCATGTACACTGCGACAGTGGTGCAGCTGTGTGCTGAAGCACTTTTGTGAAGACTTTACTATGTTGACGAGAGAATGTCTCCTGTCAGTGCGGTTAGTCCACCTCCCCAAAAGGCAATGGCTATGTTGATAGGGGAAGCTCTCCTGCTAATACAGCGCTGTCTGCAACGGGGGTTAGGTTGATACAAGTACGTTGCTCAGTGTTGTGGATTTTTCAGACCCCTGAGCGATGTAGTTATACCGATACAGGACTGTAGTGTAGACTTGGCCTAAGTGTTGGCATAGGCAGGCCCTTAACTTGTACACTCCATGGGAACAGACAATAAGCTTTTGGGTAAGTTGGATTGTAGCTTTTGTAAACCCATTGTCTATCTCTGTTACTCCTTTCCTTTCCCCCACATCATTCATTCTTCCCTGTGATTTGAAAAGCAACACTGTACATTTGAATATGGAAAAAGCTGCACCCACAACTTGTCCACACAGTTGTGTATTAAGGATTCTAACCTGCCCCAATTAAAATCAGTAGAACAACTCCTATTGAGTTAGGTGAGAGCAGGTTTGAAGCTGTAGATAAGTATGCTTTCCTACCAAATAGTATATATTCACACGAGAGCCAAGTTAAACTTGCTGTGCCATTCAAGACTTTGCATTTCATGACTTCGTGTGTGTAAAATCTCAGACATAATATAATATTAACAAACGTTTTTGCATGTAATTTCTCATTAATTTAGAGAAACGGAGTCTCTTGTGAATAAATTTGTCATTGTGTCCCTGCTTCTTCTGTTTTAATGGAAGAACCAAGTGGGCCAGTGAGCTTCCTTGCTCCATAACCCTGTTTCCTTACAACCTCTGAGAAATGTATGGAATTAGTGGATTGGCTTCTGCACAATACTTGTTCCCGAGAAAAGTCCTTCCTCACATAAGTCCCATATAGGAGTGTGAGTGTGAGTTTGAAGGATCAGGTATTTCACAAACAGGAGGCATTTACTATTAAAGCATTAGTGTTTTGTGTTAGCTTATTGACAGCTACAAACCTGGAGGATTACAACAAAATTTCTAAAATTGGAGTTTGCATTTGGTTGGGTTTTATTTTGCAGTTCAATACTTAAGAATGTTATGAATGCAATATTTTAAAATAAATACATGCAAAACTTAAACTCCTCAGCTCTTATCTTCTCTTTCCACTAATTGATTTGTTTTAACATGATGGATTCAATAATAAATAGATAGTCTTTATGACAGGTTTCAGAGTAGCAGCCGTGTTAGTCTGTATTCGCAAAAAGAAAAGGAGTACTTGTGGTACCTTAGCAACTAACAAATTTATTTGAGCATAAGCTTTTGTGAGCTATGTTCTTCTATGAATTCAGCTCCATGGGCTGCACTGGGCAGATGCTTTCTACTGCACAGTGTCGATGGGAATGCTGAAAATAAAATGTTAAATTAAGAGCAGAAAAACTGTATTTTTAATATATTTCATTAATAGTACTTAGAGTTTATTTTTAAGCTCCTATATAATACCTGAATCCTTTTTTTAATAGATGAAAGTGACAGCTGCACATAGTGACAGACGGCTGCAACATGCTTCTATTGAGGGAGGCTAGTATATTAAATAACTTCCTGATAGATATTTTTTAACCTGTTCAAACTGCCACAATAAACAATGATCTGACTCTTTGAAATAATAACCTAAAGTGAAAAGGCATAATTTCGGGGTGGGGGAGTGGGATTCAAGTATTGCTTTTACAGATAATATTAAGAGAGGTCACCTCAACTGTTCTTTACTTGTCTGAAATAATCTGTTTAGAATCCATTATGGAAAATGCATGACCTGTGAACTAAACACAACATGCAGTAAAAAGATCGGGATGTGTATTAATGTAAATTAGCCAGCAGGAATATTTTCTTGCACAAGGGTCAGCCTGAAACAGTGTAATCTAATTACTCTTCAGTTTCAGATACGTGCGTAGATATTTGCTCCTGTAACAGGGAAGACTGTTTCTTTTGGCAACATTTACTATGTGGAAGCCTATAGTATTTGCAGGCTGATAATAGGACTAAGATGCTGGCACTCTGACAGAGGGTACAGGAGGGCATGCTATTAGATAAGTGTTTCTGCTACATTACCCAGACAATGTTGCCCTTCACAGAATGTTCCAGCCATTGTGCAGCTTTGATATCACACAGCTATAGAATGTTAATGCCAACATAATTATATATTTTTGCTTCCGTTTTGGCAGGAGACTGTACTTAAGCAGAATTTAGTACCATCTTAAGTGTTCCTACAGCTGGATAATTAAAGGGCATTTCAGTTTTCAGAACAGGAAATTAATGATATGAAGATCAGTGGCTATTTAAGGACAGTTATTCTGGGCATGTAGGGAGTCCTAACAATGAGATGCATTTGTAGACATACACACACACACACACACACACAGAGACACAGAGTTTGGTGAGAAAAACATATATATCTTGTGCAATTTAGCCAAATTTCCTTCTTTTAGGTTGATCCATGTGCCAGATAGGCTTGCTTTTATTATTCTCCAGCAAACAGTACTTTACTGAAGTGAAGTTAAGGTTGCAGACACATCTCTGTTTTGATTGCCTTTTAGAATGAAAAGGTTAGAATTAAAAACAATACATGGTAGAACTTTAAGTAATTCATAGTTAGAGTTGCACTTCCATAAGGCATATCATCTCACTCACACAACAATCACAGCCCTAGCCTTACTCCAGTAGATTTGTTATATTTTACAGTGTGGTTTAAGAGTGTGTGTGCAATACCTGACATCTTTAAATGAGATTTATTGGGCTCAGAGGGTGAAATTGACTTCATTTATGGACCAACTGTCCAACTGTGGCTCATGGACACCTGTCTTGGAAGGTTATTTTAAACCTTTTTTTAGTTTGCAAAGTCTACAGCAGAGATCGGCAACCTTTTGCACATGGCCCATCAGGAAATCTGCTGGTGGGTGGGATGGTTTGTTTACCTGCAGCATCCACAGGTTCAGTCAATCACAGCTCCCAATGGCTGCGGTTCACTGATCTAGGCAAATGGGGGCTGCGGAAAGCGGTGTGAGCCGAGGGATCTGCTGGCCGCCATTTCCCGCAGCCCCCATTAGCCTGGAATGGTGAACCGTGTGCCAAGGTTGCCGATCCCTGGTCTACAGCATACAACTATGAACATCTGTAGTTTAATATGTACTGAGTAAAGGATTGTCACCGTGATCCATTTCTATCTTGACATAACTTAGCCATGAACTTGTACATCCAAACCTAGGATGAAATCCTGTCCCATTGAAATCAATGGTAAAACTTCCACTCCTTGTTTCAAAATGCTTTAATAATGTAAGACCCCCTTAAAATAGTGACTGATATAATAATGCATTAGAATTTCTAACTTCTGAAAGAGTAGCAGAGCACATACCTGCTTTGAAACTGAAATTTATTTCCTCTGGGTGAACAGTGACAAAAGTATGTAAGGCTAGTGTTTTATATAAAAGTAAGGAATCCACAGCCATCTGCAAGTAGAGTTGGTAGGGAATTTTCCAACAAAGTGCTCATTTTGTTGAAAATTAAACTTTTTGTGTGTGTGTCCTGCATAGCCAATAACCTGGGATGTAAGAGACCTGGTTCAAGTCTCTAAGCTGGTTTGCCCTCATCCCAGGAGAGTGTCTCAGCCAGCAGGCTATTGGCCACCCCTTGCTTGCAGGTTTTATTCAGTCACCCACCTAAACTTTTAATCAGAGAATTTAAAAAAAAGAAATTTGAACCAAATTTTGGGCCTCACCATGTAGTGTATTAATGTTCTTTTTGTGCTATTTTTAAAAGGGAAATGTATTAATAGGCAAAGTAGAAGAATATGATGGGGGAATAGTTAAGGCTCCTCAGGAGGGGCCTGAGATGGGGCTCACAAGGAGGAGCTTAGGTGCCCTGCCACATAGTGGAATCCACAGCCTTGAGTTAGGTGCCCAGATTCCCTACACAATGCATGGGATTCACAAAAGCCAGCACACTGAGTGAGGAGCTGTCTGTTTGTTATATGCTTTTGTATAGTAACAGGATAGGTGGGCTCATAACAGTTCAAATTTAGTGGTTTAGCAGACCTCACCCCTAAAGACAGGATCTTCACCACTCCAGCATCTATCATCTGTGGTCACTTAAAATAAATAGGGAGATAATGATAAGGGTGCAAAACAGGTAAGTGGTTTATTGAAGGGTTATATACAAAAGTGGGAGAGGGAAGCAATGTATATAAAACAGAACAAAACTGAATATAACAGCTCGATGGTTTATATCCCAAGGCAGGCTTGAAGCCCAGATCCCACAAACCCTTACAATAACTATGAGCATATAACAAATAAGACAGTATTACTGCTCTGGAGAACAGGAACCCTGATGGTATGATATTTAGTGGCTTGCTTCTCCTTCTTGGCTTTCAGACCTGGACCTTCAACTGTGAAGCTCGATGGAGAGAGCCTCACAGGGAACACGAACGTGCTAGATCAATGGAACTGGAACCAGGTAAGACCTAAGGGATGAAGGTCTTCGGTATCTCAGGCCTGGATGGTGTCTTGACTCTCGGAGACCACACAAACCAGAAGAACATGGGCACACAGCACTAAGGGGAGGGTGACACCCCCTTAAATAAATTCACTATCACTCTGCAGATTAGTTTAGAGTCGGGGTACTTTCCCATCTTTCGGGTTGCTAGGTTAAGCCTGTGCAGCAACCAATCAGGAAAATTACACAAGAGAACAGACGCCAAACTAACTAACTAGGGAAGAAGGACACAAATATGGAGGACAAACAACAAGGTGATAGAACTAATATGGCGAAAATGCTTCCAACAAATTAGCCAATAACAAATGGCAAATCGAGGATTGTGGCCTAAGCCCTGCCCCTCAAAGGGAGCTAGACACCTAAGTCCAAACTAGAGGGAGATAAGCCTCTCCACTCGGGATTCCCAATCATGAACCCTCTCCTGGAGGTAGGTGCCTAAGCCAGTTCAGTCTTTTGCAAGAAAAATGGTTGTGGTAGTAGTGCCATCTTCTTATAACTTTTAGCCCAGAGGTTGTGGTGCTTACCCAGACAGAATGTAGGAGACCTAGGTTCAGTTCCCTCCTCTGCTTGACGTGGAGTAAGAATTTGAACCTGGCTCTTGTACCTCGCAGGAGGATGCCCTGACAACTGGCTCATGGGGTATTCTGGGGCAGGGTGTTCCAATCTCTCTTGCTGAAGCTGTTCCAAGTCAAATAAATAATTAAATATTCATTGGAACAGGGGGACTGGAACCTGGATTACCACCCTCCCAGGTGAGTGCGCTAACCACGGGGATTTACAGACATCCTCATTCTCTCCCTGCCTTCTCCCACCCCCCATTTTCTGTGGGTTTGTCAATGCTCTGAGTATGCCTACTGACTCAGACCACAAGGGCAAGACAGACGGGGAAACACCTAGTTTATGAACCCTGCTGTGAGTTAGGCACCACGCTGCTGGGCAGTCAGGACTAAGGTGGCTGTGTGTGTATGCCCAGCCACCAAAATGTAGGTGCCTTGGGGACTTAATTGGTGGAAACTTAGGGCTTGTCTTCACTACCAGGGAGATCGACGCTGTTGCAATCAATTTAGTGGGTGTCAATTTAGTGGGTCTAGTGAAGACCCACTAAATCGACAGAAGAGCGCTCTCCGGTCGACTCCAGTACTCCAGCTCTCCAAGAAGAGTAAGGGAAGTTGACAGGAAAGCATCTCCCATTGATGCATGGCAGTGAAGACACTGGGGCAAGTTGACCTAAGCTACGTCAACTCCAGCTATGTTATTCTCATAGCTAGTGTAGCATAACTTAGATCAATTTAATTTTAAGCCCTTATTAGTTGTCTCAGGGTTTTAGACACCCACGGTGTTAGGCACCAGCTGAGTAGGAATTTTATGAATACCAATGGTGCCTAAATGTAGGATTTTGCCACCCAAAGTGGCAGTTAGATGCCTAAATATCTTGTGAATTCCACTCCTAATGATTTTAAATATAAATGGCTGACTTGATACGGTGAGGTACATTTCCTCTGCTTTGCACATTGCACTTGGTAGATGCAAACACTTGTACAGATACTAAAAATTCTTGCTAACCTGAGTAGTTTCTGGGTGCCCAACTAGAGATACCATAAAAGGGCTTGTTTTCAGAAAGGGTTCTTAAAATCAGTCCCCTTTAAGGTGTCTCAAGTTGGGCATCCAGAAATCACAAGTCACTTCTTAGTATTTCAACCTCTGTCTCTTGTGCACAGGCTTTATATACTCCAACACCTGTATGCACACAAATGTTAGACTCTAAACCTGCAAAACCAGTTGGCCCTAATAAGTTTTAAAAGGGCAAATTCTAACACTTGCATGCACAGTTGCTACACAGTTGGAAGTGAATATGCAGGCAAAGCACAGGCATGTAGAGAAAATACAGTCTGAAAATTTACCTCAGTGTATATCTCTGAACTAATACTACATTCAGAGCCAATGGTACATCTGTAATGACACTATTAGAAGACCCAGTTTCATACAATGCATTATACTGCACTATTAGTAGTGTCTCTAATGGCAAGTGGGTTTTAAAGTAAGAGAGATTTATAAAGATTTTCCTATGTATCATGAAAAGCACATCTAAAAGATGGAGATACTATATTTGTCTTCATACTAGTTGAAAACAAAAAAGTATTAATCTTAAAATTGACAGAAATCAGTAAGGCCCTGTCTCCCCCAAACCAACATGACATTGGACACTTTAAGGACTAAACTCTCAACAATTTGATATATATTATCTCATTATTACTATTTTATTATTTTAGTTGACTTTGTTTCATGAATTTATTGGTATTATATTTTATGTAATGACTGTAGATTAATGTAAAAGTGCTATGGGTTCAAGTTATTATTGCATATTTTCCTCAACCTGAAGACCATAAACAGCACTGAAGATAGTGACACGACATTTGTAAAAGCAGAACTCACACCTGTCACCCAGTTGAAGCTGGGAGCAGTTTGTTCTTAGATTTATTTTTGAACATGGATAGCATGTGAGCGGGTGCCTGTAAGAGCCATTACATAGTAGCTACTAGAGTGATTAAGTGATTCATTGGAGTGCCTTTACAAACTGAAATTTAAAAAGCTAGAAGTCTCTTTACTAAAAGATAAAATGAATGTAAAAAGAGTCAAACAACTGTTGACTACTCTGCTCCTTTTTTTTTTTTTTGGAGCTGAAATATATTCAATGACTCAGCAATATTTTCCTTTATTGCCATCCATCAGCTGTGCCATTGAAAGCCTCTAGGAAAAGTTCAGAAAAAGCTTATTTCCACTACAAATTTGTTCCCTCCTGCTTTCAGTTCTGCCGCCTTACATGCTGAACAATACTTCTCCACCTTCTTTGGCTTCCAGTCACAATTCTCATCACCTGTTTTCAACCTCTAACTACCTTGTTAAACCCTTCACCCTTTCAGTTCTCAGCTCCCTGGCTGTGCAGGACCATGACAACTTTTCAGTCAGAAGGTGAACAAAATCTGCTTTGATATCTCTCTCTCTCTCTCCCCTGCTCCTCAGTCTCCCCAACTTCCCCTCAGTTCCTTCTTCCCCTCCATCACTGACACTGAGATTTCTCACATGCTTGTCGCCACATATCCCTGTAACCTTACCTTCCTATTTACCACTGTTACCTTGATTTCTTCTTGTCAGTCTGGGTTCTGTCCTTTTCATTCCATTCCAGCTGCTCACACCAACATCTCTAGTGACCTCTGTCATTAAATCACAAGGAACCTGCTACATGTTCAAGTTCCCTGACCGCTCTGCTGCTTTCAGAGGTCAGTAAGACCCTCCTTGAAATCTTGTCATCTCTGGGCTTTCAAAATATTGTCCTCTCCCGGTTCCCGTCCTATCACTGTGGTCATTCCACCTCTTCCCTCCCCTCCCACTTTGTATGGGCTGGCACAGAACTCTGCCCTTGTTCCCCTCCTCTCCTTACTTTACACTTTTTTCTTTGGTGTATCTCACCCACTCACATGGCTTCAACTACTATCTGTACACATCTAACCTCACAACCCTACCATTCTTCAATTAGTGACACAAGAGCAGCAGCAGAAGAAAGAGAAAAGGGATCCCCAAACATAGGGGTCATTTATTAAATGGAATTATAAGGATCTTGAAAGATCATGAAGTCCAGTCCCCTGTGCTGAGGCAAGACCAAGTAAACTTAGACCATCCCTGACAGGAGTTTGTCCAACCTGTTCCTAAAAATCTCCAATCAGATATGACCCGTACCTGCTGATCTGGGGTGGAGGGGAAGTAAAAGGTCAGCCACCCCTGGAACAACTCAAGTCACTCCACACCCCTCCCCTTGCCCTCAGTCTCCCCTCCTGGAAAGCAGCAGCCCCTTCCTGCAGCTCCCAGCTGTTGCTCCTGCCTCTCCCTGAGCTTGTAGCTCGTAGGCTGTGGCATCTGCCAGGCAGGGAGGGGGCCTAGCCACACCATATGACCAAGAAGGGATGGCAAACCCTGGCAGAAATCTTTGGGGGGATGACATAACCCTGTGTGCTCCCCCCATGCATTGCCTCTGCCTCCAATGATGGGGATTCCACAACCTCCCTTGGAAGCCTATTCCAGCGCTAACTACCCTTATAGTTAGAAAGTTTTTCCTAATATCTCCCTTGCTGCAGATTAAGGCTATTATTTCTTGTGCTACCTCCAATGAACATGGAGAACAATTGTTCAACATCCTCTTTACTAACATCTCTTAACATATTTGAAGACAGTTATCGGGTTCCTCCTCAATTTGCTTTCCTCAAAACTAAACTTGCCCAGTTTTTTAACATTTCCTCATAGGTCAAGTTTTCTAATGTGTAATGTGTAGTAGTCAATAGCAGTATTGTATTTATTTATTGTGATGCACAATATTAGTTTAGTATCATCTATACATTTGTTGGCTATCATTGTTTGTCAGAACCATAACTTTATTTCATATTTAATCACCACAATCTTTGTTTGAAAATACTTCCTTGGTTATAATATATTTTACATTTGCCCTACAGATCAATACATTTTTTGCTTTTTGTTTTTAAACTATTCTGGTCTCAATGGCAAAATATAACAAATTATTGTCTGTGTACCGCTGCTCTCTACTGGACAGAGTCAGACCTGCTCAATTGTGTATCCTAGTTCCTATAATGTTAACATTTAAGTAATAACACTTGAGTTATAGCAAGTGGCAGGTGCTGTGCTTTGAGGCCTACTTCTGCTCCCATTTGTGTCAGTGGCAAAACTCCCTACTCCGGTAATGCAGGATTAAGCATTTGGCTGAAATAAATGATAACAGTATGAAACCCAAAACCACAATGGGTCATTCAGGACTCTTGAACAACTTTCATATTAATGCTATGCTAAGGAGAAAACTTGGTAGCAAATTTTAAAAAATAGCAAGAAACAGTGATTTGAACATATTTGTCTTTCTTTTTCTGGAAAACAGTAAGATTGTTTTATTCAGTTCAGTACTAGTGACTTTGTTTTTCATTTGTGTATTCCAGGGAGTAACCTTTTGTGCCATAAAAAATAGACAAAAAATATTGAGAGAGAGAGAAGGGGCTAAATTCTCAGCTGGTGTAAACAGATATGGTTTGATCGACGTTAATGTGGGCGTGCCAATTTACAAATTTACATTGGCAGCAAATTTGGCTCACAGTGAATGTGTAAGTGTGTTTAATTGGTCAAGAAAAAACCTCTCTTATTGAAAAATCTCCATCTGCAATGAAGACTATAATATATAAATATAGAAATGGTTGTACAAAGCACTCTCATATATTCTATAGGTAACAAGCTTGGCTGGCAGGGTCATAGATTACATGATCTACAATGTCTTTTCCATCTATATCTATTATACACAGTTATTTTAGTGTCTATGTTTCTTTTCTCCTCTGCTAGGTAATAGCATTAAGAGTGGATCTGCAAGAGGAAACCATGGCTCTCAGACAGTTGTAAAAATAGAATGATGAATTCAGAGCACGTGGGTCGAGCGCCTCAGAATCCAGGCTTGGAGCAAGTTAAAAAGAGGGATTTAGACAAGGCTGTAATCTCTTTCGTGGATAACTCTGTTCTAGGGCTGTTGGTCTAATCATGCTGAGAAAGGGGAGGTTCCAGAGCTGCATGTGCACTTGTTTACTACGGGCTGTAGGCACTACCCTGCTCTGTTGCCTTTCTGATTTGCTCTCATTCATTATTTCCTCTGCTTGTTTATTCTGCAGCATTTCTGGATCTCCCTATGGGGATCTGAAGAATCACATTAATGACTCGTCTATTTTATCCTGTCAGACAAGACTGATGCTCCAGAGGCTATCTCCTTCAGGCACCTGAAACATGCAGCAAGGCCCTTGTGTAAAAAACAGTAAACAATCCCAAGCAAGCACTGAAAATGGTTTAGTGTAACCGTTTGCTTGCTGAAGACTTTTCAACAGAAAAGAAAATAGCTGCTAGCCAATGCTCCCATCACTGAACTATCCTGTGAGTTTGAAAGCTGGGCCACTTTTTCACAACGTGCCATCAAAAAACAGAGCTTCTGAAACTTGTAGTCACTGCAGTGAGTTTGGGAGATCTCAGGCAAATGCAGCTCTCTAACCTGAATTAAGACCCACATGAAATCCTGGGGTCAGATCCCCTGTTTAGTTCCAGTTAAGTACCTGATTTACACTTGAAAGAAATATATGTGTGGCTGTTAGCATTCAAGCTAAGCCACCTCTCATCTTTATAGAGGGCTTTTATCAGTATATGCAGGATTATGTGGGAAGCTTACACACACAAACATACACCCACGCACAGCCTGTACTATGAACTATAGAGCATAAAGCAAGCACGTTAGCTTTCATCCATCAGAACTGCTAAAAGAAAAACAGATCTTTAACCTTCAGCTCTTAAACAGCATAGCAGCTTTTTGGGGCGGGGAAGGGATAGTTCACTTTAAGAAAGCTAAAAGAAAAGGAGTACTTGTGGCACCTTAGAGACTAACAAATTTATTAGAGCATAAGCTTTCGTGAGCTACAGCTCACTTCATCGGATGCATTTGGTGGAAAAAACTTAACTTTAAGAAAGCTAGCTGTGAGTTTCTTGTTTCACATAAGATCACACTATGTTTTGAAGGTGTGGGGAAAGCAACATCCAAAGTCTCTTTTGAAAGAGTCATTCCCTGTATCTCAGAGTATATCTGTTAAGTCAGTGCAGGATAGGCCCACTTGGAAAGCTGTATTCTGCTGCTGCTAGCTATGGATTTTCAGTGGGCATCCTGAGACTGAAGCCTTCAGACCAGAATCCTGCCAGGTTTTGAAAGGAGAAAACAGAAAAAAGCTTAAACCATTCAGTTATTTTTTAAATCTAAAATAGCATCTTATGTGATAGCTGCATCTGTGTGTGAAGCAGGACTTGTCCCTTAGTATATGGTTTGTATTACATTACAGATGGTTTATCTGATTTTTAAATTGTAGTTTGTTTTGGTGAAACAAAGTGCAAGCAATACAGAACTCATTACAAAATGAATCTTTTGCTCATATGAAGCTAGTACGATAATGGTCATGAGAGCTATTATCTTGGTGTAGGGGCACATTCATGTATATTCATATATTTTTCTTCCCCTCTCATCTTGTTTCTAAGAAAAGCCAGTAAGGTAGCACAATTACTGTGCACCCCAGAGACTTACTGTGGTTTCAATTGCACTGGAAAACATGCTGATTCCCAAACTGTGCTAATAGATATCCCTTTACAGTTACAAGAGGTCAGGACGGTTATTGCTGTCTTTGCTGATTTACAACCTCTTTCCATAAACCCCTAAACAAACATAGTTTAATTAGATCGATAACTATCAAAGTAACTTCAGGCAGAAACAACTCTCAGTTCCTTTAATAACTGTGAAGCCTGAATCCTCTGCCTCCAAAAGGGGGGAAGGGGGGAGAACACAAAAGAGAGACCTTGGGATTTTTGCCAGCCAACACCATTTTAAAATGGTTTTGTTGTTCTTCCTAGTTCAATATGCTCAGTACAATCACAATATGTCTTTGATATTGGACACTGATATTGATCTGGATGCATCTGTCTCTCTCTCAGCAGCTGATAATGACAGCACATGTGATTTCCTGTTATTGAAAACCCACAGACATTTCTGGAGCCAGAGCTTGGCAGCTCTGGGGCTCCTTTCCCATCAGCAGCCCAGTGTCCAATGCTCTTATTGCCTTTCAGCTGATATAAGTCAGATTCACTGGCAGCCCTGCTGAGTTGTAAACAACTTGTTTACCTCCTCAGTGTAATCTCTCTCTGCTCCGATTGGTTCCAATAGCATAAAGAGAGCATTAAAATACCCAGAGCTCATAGGCTGTTATACAGAAAACAACCCTAAGCAAAAGCGCCTTATCATGCTCTCGCTTTCTAAGGCAGATGATTTTATTTATACTTGTTGTTTGCACTTGCAGCCAAGCAGCTCTGCCATAGTATGTGGTAGCTTTGAAGAAAGCATCAAACTTTTCCATCTTCTGGCATGAAAATGTATTATGGGCCCACTCGTCTTACAAGTCTGTATTTGGGACAGGCAAGAAACCCAGCTTTCTTTTGATATGCAGTTGATATTTTAATATAAAAAGTGATAGGTGTGTGTGCATCATAGAGCCTGAAATGCCCTGCAAGTAAAATCAATGCTTCAACATACGGCTGGGGGACAGCGTGAAACCCTAAGGATAAAATCATAATGAGAGCGCTCTGGAATCTGAATGGACAAATCTGACCTGTTTTGTCCTCCAGTTCCTGACGAGGACTTCGGAACAACCACAAAGAACACTGGCCCAGTTAAAAAAAATCCCAGGTTTTCTATCCCCACCAGTGAAAGCTAAGGGGCTAGTTCACCATTGCCTGCATGGGGGAAATGGCTGTGAAGTGGTAATAGAATGCCTTCACTTTGCACTGGTGTGAATGACTACAGGAGATGCAGAGCAAAGGTGAAGTGAGCTCCCAGGGCTTCCTCCTGCTCCAGTTGAAATCGATGGCAAAAATCCCTTTGAGTTCAATGGTGCAGAGTCAGGGTTTAAGAGAAGATTTGGGGAGTTTGGTCAGCAGTGGCTGCTCATGCAGTACAGATGTAATGTTGTATATCCCAATACTGAGTCTCTGTGCTTTGATTCCAGGAGCTGCCAGTAATCTGAGACCCAGTTTATCCCTAGAGATGGTGATACCATTCCTGAAAGTTACTCTTCTGCATTGCAGTGTGGAACAAGTACCAGAGAGTCATTTCTTTCTGATGCTGTGATACTGTTTGCTCTGGTACTGGTTTTGAAGCACTTGTGGAAAAGATGTTATGGCAGGAAGTAGTGTGGGTTCAAACATAATTAGATATAATGTACCAATGAATTCCCCACAGAGTATTCTGAAAAGTGCTTGCTGACCTAGTTTGGCTAAAGGTTTGAAATGAGATAAAGTAACAGTTATTTTTGGTGCTTATGGATGAACCTAGAAGTATGCTTCAGATGAGTACCCGAAAGTTTAGTTGATAATATGAACTTCATCCAAACTTTTCTCAAACCTTTGATGTTGACATTGAACTAGAAATCAGATAAGCTCACGCTTGCATGAAGTTTCTAGTATTTCTGATCTTGGCCTGGATGGAAATACATTAAGAACAGTCTCTTCTCTCTTGCTATGTTTTGGTACCTTTGCTGCAAGCTAAAAGTGAGGAGGGAAATAAGCAATTGTAATGTTTTGGTTTCAGTTTTCTTTTAGGCAAAGGTTTTGGACCTTTTGTGGTTCACCTTACCCTATTTTTTAGGATTTTTGAATCCAATTAATAACGGTCATCAGAGCTATAGAGAAGAGCATGACTGAACGTTTGAGCTAATGAGAAGCAATGTGGTCTAGTGGCAGGGGACCAGGAATCAGAACAACACCCAGATTCTCTCTGTACCTTACATGTGCTTATCATCACTGTGTTGGCTGTACGCCTACTGGGGTCTTTTTTCCAACTCTGCTACTGGCTTGCTCTGTGACCTGGAGTATGTCACTTAACTTCTTTGTGTCTCACTTTGCCCATCTGTAAAAGGGAGGTAACAACATCTATTTTTGTAATGTCGACCTTTGATGCAATTAATTTGATGAGATTCATATGAGGGTCACTATATTGTTTTTTTTTATTATTATTGGCTGGAAGACTATTTTCCTGCTTCCTTTTTTCTGCTTTCATCAGGGTCATTTACTCATAAAAGAGCAAAAAAACACTGCAAAGCTAGAGGTGGAAACATTAATAACACTTTCAATAAGCCCATAAATATATTCTTAAGGGTATAGTACAACTAGCTTTTAGGTAATGAAATCATTTGTTGCTCCAATCTAGAGTAGTGAAAAATTAGTTTCTCACTTGTAAATAATACTTTGCCTTTTTATGCTCTAGTAAGTCTACCCCTTTAACAAAAGAAAAACATCCAGCTATTGAGATTTCTTTTTCCATGTTGCTTGTAGTGATATGGTTAGGAGAGGTACATAATAATTAATAATAGGAAAATGGAGAATAGATAAGTACAGGTCAAGATCACATCGTGCATAAATGGAGGTCTAGGAACTGTATATTTTTTTTCTCTCTGAGGAGAAAAAAAGGAGGACTTTAATAGATTTTTATTTGATTAGTGTGTTCTACCTTTGTCTCAGTTCTGATTCTTAATGTTCTGCTGAACATATAGCACTTTCATGGCAATAACAAGGTACAGTTAAACTTTCATAGCTACCTTCAAGAGCCAGTGGTCATTTTAACTCCATCAAAAAGGTCTGTTAGAGAAATCAAGGCGAGTTGTATAACAATGGACCTATGTGAAGAGAACATAGAGCAGATAGAGGGGAAAGGGAATTCCAGAAAAATCACCTTTATCTTTTTTCTGAATCAGAGGCATGACGCTAGTGACACGCAGGTATCTAGCCAATGTTTGTTAAAGACAATTAAAATGTTTTATACAATTCCGGTCAGAGCATCTACTATAAAGAAGAGGAAAAATGCAACATATTAGAGATTCTTTTATGTGATTTAAAATTAATTGATCAGCTAGGATTTACTCTTGAGACTGACACAGAAAGAGAGTTTCTAAGGTCTCTGAGAATCTCTCTAGAGTTAGTAGTCTCCTCACTGACCGCAGCTGGAGCTGTATTTTAAAAGCTCCATAGCTGCCTCTTTCCCTGTGGGGGGAATCAGGGAGCTGGGATATGCTGAGTGTCACTGGACCCATTTGGTTGTATATGATGGAAAATAGAAGATGAGTCATAGTTTGAGGCTAGACGGGACCACCAGACCATCTGGTCTGACCTCCTGTATATCACAGGCCACCAACACAACCCGCACTCTAACCCTAACAACCAAAATTAGACCAAAGTATTACAGAGCACAGGAGACTAGACCATTATGTGCCACGGGCAGAATAGAAAGGACTGAGGTGCACCAGTGCTTCAGGCCCCTGCAATAGCAAGGAAAAGATTAAGTGAGATATACCTAGATAATCCTGCCAGTGACCTGCACTCACTCACTGAAGAGGAAGGTGAAAAAACCCCAAGGTCAGTGCTAATCTAACCTGGGAGAAAATTCCTTCCGACCCCACATATGGCCATAAGTTAGACCCTGAGCCTGTGAGCAAGAACCTGCCAGCCAAGCACCTGAGTGAGAGAACGCTTGGTGCCACCTCAGAGCACTGGCCCAATGAGACCAGTATCCCACCTCCAGCCATGGCCATCCCTGATGTTGCAGAGGATGGAGATTTAAACAAAACAAAAACCCTTTAGAATACATGGTGGGGGAGAATCTCTTCCTAACCCCTGCTGGTGACTGGCTGAAATGCCGAAGAATGAGCTTTTAAGAACATAAGGCATAAACTAGAAGTGAGCCCCAGGGATGCTGAGCTCTGCCCTCTACCATCACAAGCAACCCTTACAATTGGACTTCTACATTTGTCCAACTTGCTCTCAAAACAAAGTTGTTTACCCCCAGCCTGAATTTGTTCATGGCCAATTTATATCCATTTGTTCTTGTGCCAACCTTGTCCTTTAGCTTAAAGAGCTCTTCACCCTCTCTGGTATTTACCTCCGCTCCCCCCACCCCTCCAATGTATATAGAGGGCAGTCATATCCTCTGTCAGCTGTCTTTTTGTCAGACAAGCCAAGGTCTCCCAATCTCCTCTCATAAAATAGGCCCTCCATTCCTTTGATCATCCTAGTAGATCTTCACTGCACCTGTTCCAGTTTATATTCATCTTTCTTGAATTTGGGTGACCAGAATTGTACAGAAGATTCCAAGTGAGGTCTTACCAGTGCCTTGTACAAAGGCATTGATATTTCTCTATTTCTGCTGGAAAGTGAACACCTAATACATGCTAGGATGTAATATATCCTTTAGCCATTAGATTTCACAAAGTTCAGATGGCTAGACTATGTATAGGTGCTTGGTTTAGAAAAATAAGATTATTTAGAAATGTGAGGAATTCTGGATACCAAATGTACAGATTTAGCCCTTCAGTACACCCATTTGTCTAAACAGACAAAGTCCACAATTAGTGTAAATGGGTGCCAAAATCCAAATCATTTTATTCTTTTCCGAGCTCACAAAAACATCCAACTGTTACTGATCTTCTACATGAAAACAGAGAGACATCTCAAATGAAAAGGTAGTAGTTCATAGCCTAGAACATACTTCTTCTTTATTTCATTTTAGAGAAATGTAGAAAAATATATGTGCATAAGTAGAACGGGTCAGGAATTTTTGGACAAAAGATTTTTTCATCAGAAAATGATGATTAATCAAAACTAAAATTTTTCATGAAAATGTACTGGTTTTGACTACATTTTCATCAGGGAGGTTTCTCAGGTCAAAGTGAGAGACAGAGATCACCCCAGAATAGCTAATAGCCCAGAAGTTAGGGGAGTACACCTGGGATGTGGAAAACCCAAGTGCAAATCCTTGCTCCAAATCTGACACAGTAAGGATTTGAACCTGTGTCTTCCACACCCCAGAAGAGTGGTCTAATCACTGGCATACAGACTATCCTAGACTCTGTTTTTCCTTCTCGCTGTGGGGTTGGGTTTTTTTGTTTTGTTTTGCTTTATTTTGTTTTGTGAAAAATATGGAAAGGTCTTGTTTTCATTCCAAAGCAGAATGAAAACAAATGTGAAATCTTAAATTCTTTTTCATGAAATAGAATTCTTGTTTTTCAGCCAGTCCTATGCATTAATCATTTTGCTTTCAGGGAGGGTCCAAGCATTGGCTACTGGCCAACTCTTCATTTGACCACTGTCTGTTCTCTGCATTATAGGTATAGCTCTCTTAATTGCCCTTAGCAGCATCAGTTTGACTCTTTCTTGGGTCAAAAAACGTTGGGAAAAAATTCCTTCCCAACACCAAATATGGTGATCAGTGCCCTGAGCATATGGGCAAGACCCAAAACCACATCAGACTGTGGTTCCCTAAAAAAAGAATAGACATGTACCTTACACTTACATGGTGTGGCTTTGTGTCCCCCTCTAGTGGATGGATCACAAAGCAGTTTGAGTTTGCTACTTCAAAAGCTAGGTCTTTTAGCTCAGGCAATTGAGGCTCATGTTTTAGATGCAGGCATCCATAGTTCAGTCTCCACTACTGACAGCCCACCCCTGGTATCCTGTTACCGAAGGCTAAAGAAGTGGCTGAAAAGTAGCTTCACAAGAGGCTGCTCAAAAACCTAAAGGTGTTGGGGAGTGGGGAGGGAAGGAGAGAGAAAAGAACTTTCACTGTAAATGGAGACTAGAGGAGGAAACAAACGGGAATATACAGTCAGTGAAGGCTGAAAGGTGTGGAGTTAAAAGGGTAGTTTTACATTGTTGGATGCCAAGTAATTTTGTTTTAAAAATTACTAAAAATATTTAGTTTAGAAAGAAGAAATGGTAGTAGGCCAGCTGGCTCTGACTAACTGTTTCTCTTATTGCCAGCTCAGGGATGTGACTCCCACTATTTAATCACAAGGGTTTATTTTACATGCCATAGGGGACACCATGATCAAGACCAAGCAAAATAATCACAATTATTAAACCAGGCTTATTTTGTTGTTATTAAAGAAAAGAAAATATGAAATTCCACAAATGACCAAACACAAATTATTTTAGGGGAGGTGGACCTGTTTATTAATAAAAAAAAAATAAGCCAGTTCAGAGCTGTCAAACTAAGCAATCTTCACTATGAAACCAAAGAAAATATATAAATCAGTTACTGAAAAGAAGCCATTTAACAAGCTGTCTTGAGACAGACCAATTAGCCAACATTAAGAATTTTAAATCCAATTAAATCCCACTATTTCTCTGTATATACTCTGTCTCCTCCCCAGGTCTAACCACTTGGTGATTAACAGGAGAAACTGTTAGTCTTTTAAGTTACAACCGCATTTCAATATCCCAACAAAATCATTACAAGGGTTTTAACTCTAATCTCTTGCCAATATTTTAGCTAACTTCCTCTCCCCAATTCATGTTGAAGTCTTGGAGAAGTTTTCCTGGGGTGGTTTCTTCTTGAGGCTTCTCTGTTTTTCTTATCAGTCACTGGCAGCTTGCTTCTAGAGATGGAAGGAATGAGTTGTGAAAGTGCTTGTTGTCCAAGCAGAATAGCAGAGGGTGTGAGTTGGGGTGCTCACTTCAGAGTCTTTCTACCCTTCTTCTTATTTTCATGAAATTGTAGGAAAACACACCTCTTTCATGATTGATAAGATTCAAGTTGGTTGCTGTCATTCTTTCACTGGCTCCGTTCCTTCAGGGTTGGCTTACGTGACAATTTTAGCCCCTGAATGTGTAGTCTGTTTAATGAATATCCAACATTTCTTTAATTGTCTTTGTTGTTTTTGTGGCAGGAAAGATCCAGATAACTTTTAAAATTAGTTTTAATGCCTTCTTTTTATTCAGTCCACTTTCTGAGGGTTTTTTTTTAATTTTATTACAGCTTGACAGGAAATGAAATTATATTTTCAAAAAGTCCAAACACTCCTCTTCTTTATATAAGAGTTTTTAGTTTTCAAAACAGTCTGTTAAAAGTAAGTAAGTCTTACAAAATTGTGAGCCTAAGTTGTTCACTATACATGGCAATTTTTGGAAAGATGATTTTCCTGTCTTCTTGTGTTGGGTGAGGCCTTGCTTGAACGTTGCCAGTAATTAATTCATTAATTCCCCACTAGTATAAATATTCTATGTTTAAATATCTACTTACATTAGTAATTAATCTAGCATCAAATAACCTTGCTATACTTTTATATAATACCTCTTACTAGTCAAATAACAATATCAGAGAGTTATTATATGAAGGCTTGCATTTATAAAGATATATAAAGAGAGCTTTAAACTAGGAATTTGGGGGAGATGGTTGGGAGATGTCCAGGTAATCTCCACGCCAGATTTTAGCATTGAGAGGGAAGAAGATGAAGTAAGAAAGGATACAGCCGTGGGTAGGAGAATGTATATAAGGAGCGAGGGCAGTATGGATACTAGTCTAATAGGTTATACTAGCTGTAAAATGACTGTGCCTAATAGGGTACAAAATGTGAGCGAGGCCAAACAGCAAAAATTAAGATGTTTGTACACCAATGCGAGGAGCCTAGGTAACAAAATGGAGGAACTAGAGCTACTGGTGCAGGAAGTGAAACCAGATATTATAGGGATAACAGAAACATGGTGGAATAGTAGTCATGACTGGACTACGGGTATTGAAGGGTATGTGCTGTTTAGGAAAGACAGAAATAAAGGAAAGGTGGTGGAGTAGCATTGTATATCAATGATGAGGTAGATTGTAAAGAAATAAGAAGCGATGCAATGGATAAGACAGAGTCCGTCTGGGCAAAAATTACATTGGGGAAGATAACTAGTAGAGCCTCTCCTACGATAGTGCTTGGGGTGTGCTATAGAGCTCTGGGATCTAATTTGGATATGGATAGAGCCCTTTTTAATGTTTTTAATAAAGTAAATACTAATGGAAACTACGTGATCATGGGAGACTTTAACTTCCCAGATATAGACTGGAGGACCAGTGCTAGTAATAATAGGGCACAGATTTTCCTAGATGCGATAGCTGATGGATTCCTTCATCAAGTAGTTGCTGAACCGACTAGAGGGGATGCAATTTTAGATTTGGTTTTGGTGAGTAGTGAGGACCTCATAGAAGAAATGGTTGTAGGGGATAATCTTGGCTCAAGTGATCATCAGCTAATTCAGTTCAAACTGAACGGAAGGATTAACAAAAATAAATCTGCGACTAGGGTTTTTGATTTCAAAAGGGCTGACTTTCAAAAATTAAGGAAATAAGTTAGGGAAGTGGATTGGACTGAAGAATTTATGGCTCTAAAGGTAGAGGAGGCCTGGAATTACTTTAAATCAAAGCTGCAGAAGCTATCGGAAGCCTGTATCCCAAGAAAGGGGGAAAAATTCATAGGTAGGAGTTGTAAACCAAGCTGGATGAGCAAGCATCTTAGAGAGGTGATTAAGAAGAAGCAGAAAGCATATAAGCAGTGGAAGATGGGAGGGATCAGCAAGGAAAGCTACCTTATTGAGATCAGAACATGTAGGGATAAAGCGAGACAGGATAAAAGTCGAGTAGAGTTGGACCTTGCAAAGGGAGTTAAAACCAATAGTAAAAGGTTCTATAGCCATAAAAATAAGAAGAAAACTAAGAAAGAAGAAGTGGGGGCGCTAAACACTTAGGATGGAGTGGAGGTTAAAGATAATCTGGACATGGCCCAATATCTAAACAAATACTTTGCTTCAGTCTTTAATAAGGCTAAAGAGGATCTTAGGGATAATGGTAGAATGACAAATGGGAATGAGGATATGGAGGTAAATATTACCATATCTGAGGTAAAAGCGAAACTCAAACAGCTTAATGGGACTAAATCGGGGGGCCCAGATAAGGTTCATCCAAGAATATTAAAGGAATTGGCACCTGAAATTGCAAGCCCATTAGCAAGAATTTTTAATGAATCTGTAAACTCAGGAGTTGTACCGAATGATTGGAGAATTGCTAATATAGTTCCTATTTTTAAGAAAGGAAAAAAAGTGATCCGGGTAACTACAGGCCAGTTAGTTTGACATCTGTAGTATGCAAGGTCCTGGAAAAAATTTTGAAGGAGAAATTAGTTAAGGACATTGAAGTCAATGGTAAATGGGACAAAATACAACATGGTTTTACAAAAGGTAGATCGTGCCAAACCAACCTGATCTCCTTCTTTGAGAAAGTAACAGATTTTTTAGATAAAGGAAACGCAGTGGATCTAATTTACCTAGATTTCAGTAAGGCGTTTGATACCGTGCCACATGGGAAATTATTGGTTAAATTGGAGAAGATGGGGATCAATATGAAAATCAAAAAGTGGATAAGGAATTAGTTAAAGGGGAGACTGCAACGGGTCCTACTGAAAGGCGAACTGTCAGGCTTGAGGGAGGTTACCCGTGGAGTTCCTCAGGGATCAGTTTTGGGACCAATCTTATTTAATCTTTTTATTACTGGCCTTGGCACAAAAAGTGGGAGTGTGCTAATAAAGTTTGCAGATGATACAAAGCTGGGAGGTATTGCCAATTGAGAGAAGGATCGGGATATTATACAGGAGGATCTGGATGACCTTGTAAACTGGAGTAATAGTAATAGGATGAAATTTAATAGTGAGAAGTGTAAGGTTATGCATTTAGGGATTAATAACAAGAATTTTAGTTATGAGTTGGGGATGCATCAATTAGAAGTAACGGAAGAGGAGAAGGACCTTGGAGTATTGGTTGATCACAGGATGACTATGAGCTGCCAATGTGATATGGCTGTGAAAAAAGCGAATGCGGTTTTGGGATGCATCAGGAGAGGCATTTCCAGTAGGGATAAGGAGGTTTTAGTACCATTATACAAGGCACTGGTGAGACCTCACCTAGAATACTGTGTTCAGTTCTGGTCTCCCATGTTTAAAAAGGATGAATTCAAACTGGAGCAGGAACAGAGAAGGGCTACTAGGATGATCCGAGGAATGGAATACTTGTCTTATGAAAGGAGACTCAAGGAGCTTGGCTTGTTTAGCCTAACCAAAAGAAGGCTGAGGGGAGATATGATTGCTCTCTATAAATATATCAGAGGGATAAATACAGGAGAGGGAGAGGAATTATTTAAGCTCAGCACCAATGTGGACACAAGAACAAATGGGTATAAACTGGCCACCAGGAAGTTTAGACTTGAAATTAGATGAAGGTTTCTAACCACCAGAGGAGTGAAGTTTTGGAATAGCCTTCCAAGAGAAGCAGTGGGGGCAAAAGATCTATCTGGCTTTAAGATTTTACTCGATAAGTTTATGGAGGAGATGGTATGATGGGATAATGTGATTTTGGTAATTAATTGATCTTTAAATATTCAGGGTAAATAGGCCTAATCCCCTGAGATGGGATATTAGATGGATGGGATCTGAGTTACCCAGGAAAGAATTTTCTGTAGTATCTGGCTGGTGAATCTTGCCCATATGCTCAGGGTTTAGCTGATCGCCATATTTGGGGTCGGGAAGGAATTTTCCTCCAGGGCAGATTGGAAGAGGCCCTAGAGGTTTTTCGCCTTCCTCTATAGCATGGGGCACGGGTCAGTTGAGAGAGGATTCTCTGTTCCTTGAAGTCTTTAAACCACAATTTGAGGACGTCAATAGCTCAGACATAGGTGAGGTTTTCGTAGGAGTGGGTGGGTGAGATTCTGTGGCCTGCGTTGCGCAGGAGGTCGGACTAGATGATCAGAATGGTCCCTTCTGACCTTAGTATCTATGAATCTGTGAATTTCAATACAAAATATTTGCAAATAAATATATTAAAAGAAACCCATCTCATCTTAAGCATTTGAGAAACAACAAATGTTTTCTCCTTTAAGTATAAACATGAATTAGAAGTAACCAGTATTTTCTGTACAACATTTCTCACCATAAATGTTTTCCAAGTTTAAAGAACGAAGACTTTAGTGTGTTTACAAACGATCAGTTTCAATAAGGATATTTATAACATTCTTTGTTTTTTCTTTTAAAGGAAATGGGAGGATGGTATAGGTCCACTTTATCTGTAGATTTATGCTAATACAACTTAGCATTCCTTTCACAGTTCTGGTTTCTTCCTACAAGTGTTTACATGGTTTGTCTGCTTGTGGTTGGGCGCTAGAAACAGAAACCTTCTTTAATTTCTTTGATTAGCTTTAGAGAGACAAGGTAGATGACAATAATATCTTTTATTGGACCAACTTCTGTTGGTGAGAGAGACAAGCATTGGAGCTCTTCTTCAGGTCTGGGAACCATACTCAGTATCACAGCTAAATATAAGATGGAACAGATTGTTTAGCATAAGTAGTTAACACATATTTCAAGTGACTATTGAGGCTAAGGAGTTGTTTGAAGGTGAGAAGAGGGGGTTCAAGGAAGATTTTTTTCAGGACCATTTCCCAGACCTGAAGCAGACCTCTGTGCAAGGTTGAAAGCCTGTCTCTCTCACCAACAGAAGTTGGTCCAATAACAGATTATTACCTCACCCACCTTGTCTCTCTAATATCCTGGGTCCAACATGGCTACAACATCACTGCAAACAATGCTTGATTTGCTTACAACTTACGTTGTAACATAATTAGCGTAACCATGTGTAGTGTTATAGCCAGGATGTTTGGAAATACAACTACAAGAATGTTATATCTGAATATGCAAACAAGTGAAGTAATGACTTTAAAAGTAAAGTAAAGATGCAAACAAGTTTATAATGACTTTAAAAAATAAATTATAACAATTTTACTGATATAATTTTTGTATCAATATTGAGGTCTCTCTCTCCAAAAGCGGGAAAAGAGAAGGGTAGTTTTAAAAAAATACCGTTAAAGGTTAGTAAAACAGAATGAGTTCATAGCAGCTAAGGCTAAATAAAAAGAATGGCCTATACAAATATATCAAGGCAATAACAAATCTACAAATGCAGCAAACCTCAAATTCAAGCCACAGGTTTGAGACTTAATACAAAAATATATACCCATTCAGTGACGGGGCATACTTGGAAATCAGTATTGCTCTTTGTGTTTCCATTCATACATTCATTCATACATTCATGCATACATTCATTTGTGTTTCCCAGAGCATAAATTCTCACAGAATATTTCCTGGAGCTCAAGGCTTCTGCCCTGCAGGTTTGAAAATATTTACCAGAGCTCTGCTCCAGACAGCTCCAACTGAATTTAAGCCCTGGTGTCTCCTCTCGGTGCCCTTGCTTCACCCACTGCTTTAGCTCAGGGAGACTTTCCCAAACACTTAGAATTTGTACTTGTAAATAGGATAGGGTTTTATAGGATCAGGCTAACAGGTTAACTAGGGTTTTACAGGATGGACTAACTGGCTCAGATAAAATAAGAACCAGACTGAACTTCTGCCAATCCCTTGAACCAAATCCAATCTGAAATTTACTTAAGGTTTGAAAATCTTTGGCTAATGTGTTGCCAGCCACACAATTACTTCTCCAAAGGCAGTTTTTCAGTGAACCCACTCTCCCACTTAGGGTATGCCTACACTGCAGATGGGAGCAAGCCTCCCTATTTGGGTTGAAATTTGCTTTAAAGGGCTCAAGCTCAAGCTAAAATTAGCAGTGTGGACATTGCAGCTCAGGTGGCAGATTGGGCTGTCAAGCCCACCGGACCTCCTGGGTTTGAGCTTAGGTGGCTAGCCCAAGTCTCTGCTGCAGCTGCTCTCTCAAGCCCCGGTAGCATGAGTCTATCTACCTGGGCTGGGAGGCTCGCTACCAGCTGCAATGAAATTGAGTAAAGGTAAATATCTTCTAAAGCTGAACATCAGGAAAGAGTGATGCTCTCACATGGTGTGAAGATATCGCAAGGAAAGCAGAAGAAGCTACTTAAAACGAGAATGAAGAGCCGAGTGAAGTTTTAGATAACAAATTCAGTTTCAGACATAATTTGGCCATTTTGGATTTGGATAATCCATTAATTTTGTTTAAAAAATCATTCATCCATTTGAATAACTTGTGTTGACATGTCTATTAAAGATATAGCATTTGGATATTTGAATACTGGATATTCCCAGAATTCATACCAATGGAATTTGGATAACCAAAAAGTAAGCAAAGCACTTTTTTTTTTTTAATGTGATATCCAGAAAGAAATGCTGACCTCTTGTTCACTTCCTCTCCTCGGATATGGGCAAAGCACTCAGGAACATAGTGGTTTTGGCACAACCAGTATTTGTAGGGTGTTGCACAGGATGATAAAATAGAATCTAGAGATGGAAAAGGTCTGTCTGCCTGATTCTGATCTCAGACGGGTTTTAGATTGATGTAACTCTGTTGACTTTGGTGGAGTTCCTCGTGATTTACATCAGTGTAAGAGCATTCAGAATTGGGCCCAATGACTCTGACACCTTGAGTCAGGACTTGGAAGAGGCCCCCAATTCAAATTTCGTTTACACTGGTATAAGTCTGCAGTAATACCACTAAGCCAACTTTAGGCCGAAGCTATTAAGGAAGAGGCACTTAGCCCAGAAGCAAGTTTTTAAAGAATGGCTTTATTACTTTTGGATTCTCTCTCCTAAAAAGATGGAAAAAATAATGTTTTTGTTTAGGTGGAAAATGATTAAATTCTGCCATGAGCTTGGCAAGCCCATTGCATCTACCCACAGCATTTCTATGGGCACAACTACACTGTCGTTTTATTGCAAAGCTGCTTCCAGGCAAATCATCCCCTTGGACAAGAGTGCAGCTTCTACTGCTGAATAGCTTAGGCACTCCACGGGATCTAATTTGGAACAGAGAGATCCTTCAGACTTAGGGATCCTCTGTTGGATGTCTTCATATAAGGCAGAGTTAAATGAAATGTTACCTTGTGCAAATGGCATTGTGTGATTACATAATAATTGTCTCAGTGAATTTTATATCAAATGTGTTCAGTTTATAAATACAGAGATTTTTTTTTTCTAATTGATGGTCCTGCATATTTAGCCTGGGGTCTGAAAGTTCAAGCTGGATTTTTTTCCTGCTCATGCTGAGTCATTCAGGAAGGTCCTGCAGACTGAATTACACCTTTAATGGTGGGCACAGATATAAATGACAGGAAATAAATAGCTAATTATGCTGATGATGCACAAAAATGAATGGAATCTAGCTTACTCTCTCTTAGCTGTGTTGACTGTACAGTGCAAAAAAAAGTCAAAAGCATCGTGCAATCCTTTGAACTACTAAATCATTGTATTTCATAAGTGTAACTCTGGGCAGAATCTGGCTAAAGTCAGTAGCTAAGGCACAGGATGTACACAGAGAATAGATCTGTTTTTACACAGCTGTTTTTCAGAGAAAAATTACTCTTTTACACTGGTATTTTTTAAAACTATTTGTTTATAAGTTTTTAAGGGTCCAAGTGTTCATTAGAAACATAAAAGACTTGTTTGTTATTGCATTGTTTTGCCACTATATCATGTTACTAGAATATTTTTGTAACGGATGTTGTAACTATAGTAACATTCTTTAATGAATAGATAGCACATTAGCAACTGGGCCTAACATGGGTTCTCCAGAAATCGGACTCAAGTAGACCAATTTGTCAATTTACTTTTTTATTAAATGGATATTTATTTTATTAGAAGAAGCCATTTCTTGAACTCGTTGTTTGCTGGTTTTTGACCATTCTTGTTTGCTGGTTTATGTTTTGAACATTCACAGCCATATTTCCAAGGCATCACAAAACAGCACCAGAGTTGGCGGGGGGAATCATTTTTTATTTATAGACACTTAGTTTTTAGATTTTTTTTCTTACATTTTGTCCTATTTCAAAGTAGCTTTTTTGACAGTTCATATAAATAAAAGCTAGTTTTTACATGCACATTTTACTAGATATTTAAATATCTCAGATAACGAGTCTTAAAATATTTATTTTATTTAAAATATTTACTTTCTGGACATCATGCAAACTAAGTGGGTGATCTTGCTTCCACTGAAGTCAAGGTGAGTTTTGCCATTGACACCAGTGGAAGCAGGATCAGGCCTTAAGGAACTCAGAAAAAATTATCAAAGTAAATATATGCTTTTCTTTTTTCAAATAAAACTGTGACTAAACTACAGTTGCTTCAGTGCCTGTCTCAGGGCTTGTCGATACTTGAAATGCTACAACTGCCCAGCTGCAGTGCGGCCATTATAAACCTTCAGTGCAGACACTACCTATGCCGATTGGAGGAGTTTTCCAGTTGGTGTAGGTAATCCACCTCCCCAAGAAGCAGTATAGTTAGATCACTGGAAGAATTCTTCCACTGATCTACAACTGTTGATGTAACGGCAACAGACTCCGGTCGGCAGCAGGCAGGATCGAACCTGGGATCTCTGGAGCATAGTGCATGAGTCTTTACTTCATGAGCTAAAAGCCATATGGCTGTTAGCTAAGGCTGTAGAGCAGACTCATTAATCTCTCTCTAAGTAATCTCCATGCCACTAGATGGGACAGAACACCACACTGAGGAGGTGTGTGGGTTACAGCTACACCAGGGGTTAGCTCAGCTTAACTATGTTGCTGAGGGGTGTGAATTATTCATACCCCTGAGCAATGTAAATGGGTCGATCTAACTTTTCAGTGAAGACCAGGCTCCAGCCTCTAAAGGGAGTCCAACTTGAATTTTTCAGGAGTTAATATGAACTTTATTTTCAGTGTGGCAGAACCTAAGGGCCAAGTTCTGGGGCAAAGCATACAGCTTCAATAGTCTGTGGACACAGGACCAAGCATTCCATTCTCACTAGGCTGAGGGTCAGCATCCACAGCCCAACCACCTGCAGTCACTCATGTAGGCAGAAGCGCCGCATTGGGGAGGGGTATGCAGGGTCATGTTGCTTGGTTTGTATTTAGCATGTTCACACAGACTGAGCATGCTCATTAACACTGCTGAAGCTGGCTGCCCTCACTCTGCCCTTCCCCCCCTCACTCCACTATCAGCCGGCACAGGTCATCTCTGCATGTAGGATATGAGGAAAAGTAGGGAATATGACTCAATGCTCTTCCACTAAAAAGGGTTTGGGACTATGGTTGGACCCAGTGAGTACAATCCCATCTTGCCCCCTTCCCTCCCCTTTATGTCTCAAGGAAAAGAAAGCCCCCATCTGACTATCATAAAAATTATCAGAGTAAATATGTGCTCTTCTTTTCACGAGTGGCTGACAGAGTGGTGCACTACCAGTGGGGCTCTGTGTCACAGTGGGTATATTTGATTATAATGCAAACACTTTATTTTTAGGTATTTTTAGGCCCATACTTGTCCATTTTATGACCAGAACTCAGCAAGCATCCATGAAAGATAAATTGGTTTCTATTGAAATTGTGTATGTTCAATCAATCACCACACATTTCGCCAGGCATACAAAATTCTTTCAGTCCTTAAGATTCCCACACCAAATTAATACATGTTTTCTTTTTCCTTGGGATGCTCTGAGTCACAAAGAGCCTACTCATCTGTTTCATCTATTGTGTGTCAGTTTGCTCAGAAGAGGATGAAAAGAAAAGAGGAAGATGAGAGGCAATTTGAGAGAGAAGAATCATGTCAAAACATTTCCACCAGTCCTTAAAATCCAACCCAGCTCCTAATGCCATTCTAATTGGTCTTAAAGGGTCAAGAAAGAGAAAAATGCAGAAACAGTCAATGTGAGGGGAGGGAGTGGCAGATAGCAATCTGGTGTCACAGCAACCTGGAATCTATGCTCAGTTCTCTGTCCTGCAAGTTGGCAGAGGGTGGCTATACATCAAGTCCTGTGAGGTGTGGAAACAAAGAGCTGCTCATGTGACCCAAACTAGCCAATGCACCGAGAAAGAAGCTGTGATTGGCTCCAAATGGAGACATCTCCAACTCTCCTCATCGGGACTGAAATTCACCATGCTCTCCCATCTCCTCTGATGCACTTGCTCTGGTGGTGGCCACATGCCCTCAGGCTCTAGGTGGCAAGACTCTTCCCAGCGTCAGACCCCCCGGTCGGGGTTATGATCCCCCTTCAAGTCTGGCCCACAAGGCCTCTTGGCTGGGGGCATCTCCCTGTACTAGGCCCGCTGCCCAGGGTCTCCCCTCACTCTCTCCAGCTGCTCACCACACCTGGTTCTGGACTGTTCTAGCCCCAGCCCCCACTCCAGCCCCAGCACTGCTGCTGCTGCTCTGCCTCCAGCCCCCCGGGCTGCTTTTCCGGCCCTTCTGCCTCTGGTTGCTGCAGCTCTGCTCCCAGGATGGGTCTGCTCTGCGGGCTGCTTCTGTGACTCTGCTCCCAGCACTGACCTGCTCCCTGGGCTGCTTCTCAGGCTTTTGTTGCTGTGGCCCTGCTCCCAGCATAAATTTGCTTCCTGGGCTGCTTCTCTGGTTCTCTCTGGCCAGCGCAGCTCAGCTCCCCAGCTCAGTTCAGGCTTCTACTCTCTCCTTAGCTCGCCTCGCTCTGGTCCAGCAGCTCCAGCTCACATGGAGGAGGACACCCCCCCCCCGGCACCAGCCTCTTGACTCCCTCATTAGACTGTCAATCAGGCTGACCTGTAGCATTGGCCTCTCCCTATTGTTCCTGGTGACTGTCAGCCTCAGGGTCCTGACTTCCCATCGACCCTTCCCCTTCTTCTTGGTACTGGGAGCTGGCCACTGAGTGTTAGTAAGGGGCCAAGAGGCCCCTTATGTACCATTATTTTTTGTGGGAGAGAGGGTGGTGATTTGTATTGCTTCCTGGTATATAGAAAAGGAGTACTTGTGGCACCTTAGAGACTAACAAATTTATTAGAGCATAAGCTTTCGTGAGCTTACGAAAGCTTATGCTCTAATAAATTTGTTAGTCTCTAAGGTGCCACAAGTACTCCTTTTCTTTTTGCGAATACAGACTAACACGGCTGCTACTCTGATTCCTGGTATATGACTCTCTGTGTTGTTTGTGTTTTGACATTATATTTACCTTAAGGCAATAATGATTACTGAGTCTTTTGCATGCTGTGGATAGAGGTTTTAGAGACTGAGAAACCCATGTTTGAGGGATGTTTTCAAGTGTCTGATCACAGTACATCTGTGCTGTTGAAGTTGACCTCCTCTGCAAATGGGTGTGTTTTCATTAAAAAGAGAGATGTGCCTGTGCTGGGGGTGTTTTTTGTTTGATTGTTTGTTTTAAAAAGGTGATAAAGCAACATAATGGAGAGATCATTGCTGGGATATTTATTTGGCACAGTTCTTAAACATCTGTGGAAAAATCATTGTCTGTTTTCTAAACTTGGATCTCACTAAAATTCTCCAACTGGAACCCAAAATTAGAATTAAAGAATCACTTGTAAAATAAATGATGCTTCATGGTGATAAAAAAAAGAAAAGAAAACTTTACACTGGTGAGAAATGATGATCCTTTACAGCAGCTTTATATCAGCGTGAATACTAAGCAGCCCATTTTCATCTCAGCACACAGGTATTTACATGGATTACTCCCACGACTTTTACTAGCAGTGATGTGCATAAATCCCCACACATCACATTGAGATGATACCCTGAAGAATGTTTTTATTACTGGCAAATCAGAAAATACACTTATTTCATCACTAGCTACTAGATTTTTTGTATAGTTCTCATTTTCAGTGATTTTTCTATCTGGAACTGAACCATTAAAACAAATGCATTTTGCTGTACATGCAATGTTGAATACAGGATTGTTTTTTCATAAATAATATGGTTCTGACAAACAGAAAAAAGCTGAAAAAGAGACACAGAGGGTCAGCCAGCCAAGGAACTTTACAGATTTTCAATGAATGTATTCTCATATTTACTGAGTAAATTATTTTGAATATGGCAAAATAATGAACAAAGTTATTGTTTTTTTCATTTTAAGAAATACGTTGGTGCAAGAATTATTTGCTGTATTGCTTTATGTGCTTTTGATTCATGTGGAACTCTTGAGATAGTGAGTGGTGCAGTTCTAATCCTTATTTCCTCTCTCTCTCTCTCTTTCTGCAGCATTGGCTAGCAAATCCAATCCGTATTGTGCTAATTGTCATGCGGGCACTGCAGTTGTTTCCCTGTTTTGCTCCCTATCACTGTCATAGCTTGGAACTCTCAACAGTGTAGTGCTACATGAATAGCTTGGCCTGTGGGGACCTTTCTGTCTGGGACAGTACCATTCTGTCCAGACAGGGAGAGACTGGGATTTTTTGTTCTTCAGCACAAAAAATAGAAAAGAAAGACCAACCTTGCTGCAGCCCTTCACTTAGGATTCCTCCTCAAGAATTCTAATTCCAGCTGCATACTCTGAAAGGGCATCTGGCAGCGATTATTCCAGGGGTAAATCATCATTCACCGCCTCATGTTCATTCTTCAGCTCTGTAGGGATATTTTTTCTTCATATATTGTACTGCAGCCTGACAGTAAATGTTCTTCCTCTGGCCACATCAGTTATCTTAAAAGAAGGTGTTGTTAGTTTGCGTGCAAATTGTAACCTACACTATCAATTGTTGGAAAGAATCAGGAAAAAGTAAATTCCATGTTTTAAAATCATTGCCAGTTTAAAAAGTGGCTTTGAGAAATGATTTGCAGCGCAGCTGTCAGCAACTCTAATTATTCCTGTATTGGATTGGATTCTTTGTCTTGTTATCAACAAGGCTACATCTTATTTATCTGTTTTACATCTCCTCCTCCAATGTAGCCACCTCTCTATGAGCAATTTTGTTTATTAAAAAGGAATTTGTTTATCAAAAAACAAACATTCAAGGTATGGTTTATACATGTGGAAACCTGGATCCCCTGAATTCTGGAAATCTGGATCTAGAGGTGTATCAGAACTTTGTGGCTTGGTTCTATTTGATAAAGGGCGTGAAACACAATCCCAGATCTGAAGTGCCCCAATCCTTGCAAATGCTCTAGTCAAATCTGGATCCAGATTTCATGGCCCAGACCTTCTATATATTTTTTTTCTCTAGCACCTACACAGTGCTCAACTCATATTTTAGTTTAACCTACATTTTGTTAGGAAAGTTGATGCTTCACTTAATCAGACTTGTAACTGTCTTCTTCTTCTTCTTCTTCTTCTTCCTTTTTGGTTAGCAAAGAAGATTATTCCCTTGAATTAAAATCCTTCATTTCCATAAATACCACACATATATCCTTGATGTAATGTGCTGTTCTTCGTTTGCCTATAATCAAATCTCCATAAAACTAAAAATAAAATCCTGTGATAAGCAGTTCTGCCAACTGCATCTTACAGATTAAAAACCAAAGAGCAAATAATTCTTGCATTGCTATTTATTAAAAGGAAAAAGATTGCTGCATGAAGAAGAATCTGCTGGTGCACATTTGTACATACTGTAAGAGCAGTAATATCTTTTCTGAGATGTAAGGTAATGCACCACATGTGTCTGATAGAAAAATTTGACCCATAAACCTAATTTGCTCACTATAAACTATGGACAAAGTCCATATTTTTCTCAAAGATATTTTTCTCATTTTTATGGGAACAATTCTTTAAATAAGTTTATTAAATCGTACCTTTTTTGGGCATAGAAATGATACCATACATATGAAAAGTGTATTATTCACCATTCAAAGAGAAAGTTAGATAAAACTGCTAGGCTCAGCTCATTGCCTTTGAATGGAGACTGGGGTGCTGACAGGGAGCTAGCTGCAGCTCCTGGAGTCTCGTGTGCCTGGCTCCAGTGTTTCTGTTATAGCAGGGTACCCGGCATTGCGGCTACTTACCTGTTGGGCTGCTTCAGAGCCAAGCTCCAGAGGAGCCTGAGGAACCAGAGAGCGAATTTCATTTTGGAAACACCAAAAGGTTTCCATTTCAGTGTTTCCAGAATGAAATATTGTAGAATTTTACTTACACACACACACACATACACACACACACACAGAGGAGGTTTTGGCTTTTTCTTATGATTTGGGAAGAAAAACTTTCCAAAACCTCAACATTTTTCACAGAAATAAAATTCAGCCATCTCTAGTTTCTATTTAAGGCTTTGTCTACACCTAACACTTAGGTTGACCGAATGACATTGCTCAGGGCTGTGAAAAATTTCATGCCTTGTGTGATCTAGTTAGATTTACCGAATCCCCACTATAGATGCAGCTAGGTCAACAGAAGAATTTTTCCTCAATCCCCATAAATGCCTAAATTTCCCCCCAGTGGGCATGCACAACCACCTCAGCCCTGGCCCTGCCAAGGAGCTCGGCGCCCTTGTGCTTGTCTAACCCCTGAGCTACTGGCTATAATGCAGCTGGGGTCTTTCTCTTTTTTCATGAGAAAGGGCTGACCTGACTTAGGCTAGGGTTACCATACGTCCATATTTTCCCGGACATGTCCGGCTTTTTAGTTCTTACATCGCCATCTGGGAGGAATTTTTAAATATCTAAAAATGTCCAGAAAAATAGGGACGTATGGTAACCCTAGATGGGAGCTGCAGAGCAGGGCTTGCAGGCGCCAGCAGCGCGCAGAGAGCCCTCCAACCTGACCCAACCTGACCCGACCCTAAGACCCGGAGGGACCTGCCAGGGAGTGAGGGGGGGAGTCTTGGCGGTGCTTCCCTGGGGCGGCTCCCGGCAGGTCCCTCTGGCTCCTAGGGTAGGGTCAGGTCGGGGCGAGGGGCGGAGGGCTCCGGAAGCTCCCATTGGTGCTTTTCCCAGCCAATAGGAGCCATGGAGCTTGCGCTTGTGGCGGGCACAGGACGTGGAGACCCTTCAGCTGTCCCTGATCCTAGGAGCCGAGGGACCTGCAGCAGGAGGGGTGAGTAGGCAAGCAGCGGGGGGGAGGGTGTGAAGAGGCGAGTGGCAAGGGAGCCAGTGGCTGGCGGGTGGGCAGGTGAGTAGGCAAGTGGTGGGCAGGGAGGGTGAAGAGGTGAGCGGCAAGGGAGCCAGCAGCAGGAAGGAGGGTGAGGAGGTGGGTGGCAAGCCAGTGGCGGGGGGGGGGAATGTGAAAAGGCCAGCGGCGGGCAGTGGGGGTTGAAGAGGCGAGTGAGCCAGTGGCAGGCGGGTGGGCGGGGGTGAGGAGGCAAGCAGCGAGCCAGTGGCAGGCGAGGGTTCTCGGGGCGGGCATGGGGGTTTCTGGCAGGGGAGTGAGGAGGTGAGTGGCAGGTGGGAGGAGGCAAGTGGTGAGTGGGGGACTGAGGAGGGATGCAGCAAGCCAGCGGCGGGCCAGGGGATGAGGAGGAGTACGGTGGCGGTGCTGAGCGGGGAGGGGGCGGGACTTGGGGCAGAGTGGGGGCGGTGCTGAGCGGGGAGGGGGCGGGACTTGGGGCAGAGTGGGGGCGGAGCGTGGGAGGAGCGGAGGTGGACTGTGGGTGGGGCCGACAGCACCTCAATGTGAAGTGTCCTCTTTTTTGAATGTTCAGATATGGTAACCCTAACTCCAGGACAGGGTTCATAGCTGAGACTCCCAAGTGAAGATAGATACCTCCATCCAGCCTGCCATTCAGGGGCCCAATGCCCAGATCAACAGGAGTTAGGTAATAAACTAACCCACCACTTTTGTGGAGCTGGGCCCTAAACCCCACCCCTTTCCACTCCATTTCATTCCTGGCTACCTTAGGCGGCTTCCCACTCACCATGCTGGCTTCTAATGATCCCTTTCTTTGGTATCTGGTTTGGCCACCTAACTCAGGGCTGTGAATTCCACCAAGCAGCAGAGTGCCTAGGAATCTAATCCAAAGTCACATAGGAAAGCAAGGAATTGACGTAGGTCTCCTGAGTCCCATGCTAGGACTCAAACCACTATCCTTATCCTTCCTCCCACAGAGAGTAACTTTAACTTTTGCCACTGGTGTTAGGTCCTTTAGGGACATTACAGCACTAGGGAACAGGCTGTATTGGAACCTTGCTTCACCATGAGGGCTGCCCTCCTTTCTCCTCCTCAGACATGCTCCTGTACTAATTCCCTTATGTTTGGCAGTGCAGCTTCTTCATAGGAGGTGGCAAAGCAGAGCCATCTTTGCCAGCCCTACCCCAGCATGCGTGTAGAATTCTCCATCTAGTTTAAATTTGCTGTTTATGCATTGCTTTGCTTAAACAGCTCAAAGTGAACTTGGCAGATTGGAGAAACCAGCCCACACTTTTGAGTTCTAATGTAAAAATCTCTCTGCGTGTGTATGTACATAAGTGTATATCTTTTAAAGCGCTGCTTAATGGAAGATGTCAAAGCTACTGAAGACCTGGATGTATTGTAATTGACAGCTGTTACTTTCATGCCAACATACACAAGTTTATCATGCTAACTTACGTAGCTATTTACTTTCCCATTCAATAAAAACTGAGTAGCAATCATAATAATGGCCACTTCAGACAGAGGAACGGAGAGATTGAGCTATTCCTTTTAGAATAGAACACACGTCATCCGGAAAACATTAATGTCTCAACAAAAATATTAATTTAACTGACAATAGCTTTCCAGATTTCAAAGCCATACATTACAAGTTGTTAGAGAATTTCAGGGCAACAGTTATTTCAACAGTTTTGCATTATGCAGAAATGCAAAAAATCCTCATTCCCCAGACTACGAATGGAAGGTCCCTTTATAATTATTCTTTTGTGTATTGTAGGCATCGAGAGAGTGAAGGAGATAGAGGAAAAATGATCAATGCTGTTATTAAACCCCTTCTTCCTGTCCATTTTTTCTCTATCTAAAACTGAACCCATGGGTGCTCACTCCTGTGTAGTCTGGCTGATTCAGAGGCTGTGTCTATTGTGAGGAGAAATGCCTCATCCATGCTGCTCCACATGTCTGCTAATGAGATTTGCAGTAAACTGAGCAGCTCATTATTCCACCTTTGCATTCAGCAAGAGGGACTTGGGCTGGATACAGTGAAATTTTGGCCAGGCAGACAAGACCCTCAGCAGCAACCACCGCCAGTAGGAGATGACCTAAAAGATTTGGCAGAGGTTAGAGCAGAAAGTACACAATTTCACACACAAATGACATCTGCAGAAGGATCAGTGTTAGAACCAGCAGCAGATAAACTGGCCTGCTACCTACCATGATCCCACAGTACCGCCAAACTTTTACTAATTCTTCTGACCTATGAACTGTAGGCAAACAGTTACTAGAGTAATGATGATCCCTAAAAAGTACTGTTATGAGCTGGGTGAAACCTTGTTGTGTGCTGAGTTAAAAACAACCCAGTGAGGTGGAGGAACATGAACACACCCTTCAGTTGGCATAACAGTAAGGTAAAGTTAATCACAAACCCCCACCTAAAACAAAAGGGTTATGTGAACCTGCACAGGAGTTTTAGACTAGGGCTGTGCCTACGCTACAATGGAAATTCGATCTAAGCTACGCAATTTGAGTTACGTGAATAACATAACTCAAATCAATGTAGCTTAGATCTACTTACCGCAGGGTCCACACTACATGATGTTGACGGGAGACGTTCTCCCATCAACTCCCCTTACTCTTCTCGATCTGGTGGAGCACAGGAATCGACAGGAGAGCGACCTGCGGTCGCTTTAGCAGGCCTTCACTAGACCCACTAAATCAACCACCAATGCATCGATCACTGCTTGTTGATCCCCTGGTAATTGTAGACAAGTCCTGGGTGGGTAGAGGATCTTTTGCTGAGTATTGTTGTGGGTAAAATGCATGTGTTTGGGGGAAGGGAGAAGAGAACAGAAAAAGAAAGACAGAAGCAAAATGCAAGAAAGCCAAGTAGCAGCCTGTTAGCTCAGTGTCTGACCCTGGAAAAAGCTAGAGAGAGAGAGACTCTTTGGGTCTGATGTTGGCTAATAAGGCATGGGGGTGTAAGCTAAGCAACTATTTCTTTTTTTTTCTGGTTTCTCCTGGGTTTGGAGACACAAAACCTTATACATTCCCCTATAAAAAAGCAAGATTGCATCAAAGAAAAAACTAGACTCCATCGTCAGTTTCTACCTCCAAATAAAATATCCCCAAAGCCCTGAACTTTGACTAGTCATTTAAGTTGAACAGGGGCAACAATCTAATTACAAAATTAGTTAGAAGCAACCGAATTAGACATACTTCTAGGCCTGGTCATCCCCTTTAAATAATTGTTGAAAGGAGTAAACAAAGAAATGTGCAAACTGCTGCATGAATGCAATGGAACCCAGATGAATGCAACAAACTGCCCTCACCAGCTCAAAGCTACATCTGAATATAACAATGGGGGAACTACATAAAGTTCAGTTTGATAACTATCCAAAGCCTATGGAGGAACACATCAAGCTCCAAAATCTTTGCGCTCCCCCTTCCATCAACAAGCCCCAGTACCCTTATCTGATG
Organism: Dermochelys coriacea; assembly: GCF_009764565.3. Classification (NCBI taxonomy): domain Eukaryota; kingdom Metazoa; phylum Chordata; order Testudines; family Dermochelyidae; genus Dermochelys; species Dermochelys coriacea. The sequence goes on from NC_050068.2 coordinate 107,564,234, forward strand.
TGCCCATCCTCCTTCTGTGACTCTGGCATTGATGATAAGCCTGCCCACCTTTTTAGGGTCTGCTTTCTCCTAATCCAAGAGACAGGTAGCCCTTTGCCTTTCATCACATCCCCCAGGAGGATCAGCACAGAGCCACTCACTCACAAGGATTTGGGGTAGATGTTGAGCGCTTAAGTCTTGGCAGACGGTTGCTAGGGAAACCCCATGCCTTTGGAATGTGACAGACACCAGACAAAAACCTGCTTTAGTTTGATTTTTTTTCCAGCAGCGAGGGTGGGGGGCTTATCAGTCTGCCTGACTCAGAGAAAGCACATAAAATGCAGCAATTCCTCTGAGACAACAAATCAAAAATGGTTTCTAATGAGCCTCCTGAATACATGGGACAACTTCAACCAGTCAAGTAGCAGAGGAAATACTATTCGACTTCAGCTATTTGATTTCCACCAGGTAAGAAATCCCAACTCAAAATTCAAGATTCTAGTTACTAATTTTTGGTTAACGATAAAAAACATTATTCACGATGCCATTTTGTCATATAAGCATTACAAGAGATGATGACAAATATATACAGCAAGGGAATATAGCAGGTTTGAGATAGCATAGGGCTCACATATATCTGAGGTTCATACGCTACTGCACAACCAGTCATGCACTGGGGGAGACAGAAACTGTGGCTGGAGTCAGCCCCTGAGAGCCAAGAGACCTATTCTCCTCCTCCAGAAGGTCGTGGGAGCGGAAGCAGCCAGTGTTAGCAGCAGTGGCGGCACCTTTGGAATTTCTGGAATTTTGACCGACCTTTCTTTTCCCCTTTATGTTTTGCTTCTGGATATTTTTTCCTCCTTGCTGCCTAATTGCTTTCGCCAATGTTCTGCCCCTCCTGCCCTCACAGCCTCTTTGCTGCAACTACATGCTCTCTCCCCTCCATCCTCTTCTGTCTGTTTCTACTTCACTCCCTTCCTATTTTCCTTCCTTTCCCACTCCCATGCTCCTGTTAACGCCCACACCCTCCCTCTTCCCCTTGTTCACATCATGTCTCACTATAAATGTTATTAAAGGAACTGACATGATGTCTGCCACCCATTATTCTGAGTATATGTTGCATCCTCCCCCCACCATGCTTTGTCTTGGCTATTTAAACTTCAAGCTCTTTGGGCCAAAGACTGTCTTTTATAAGGTCTTTACACAATTCATAGCACAATGGAGCTCCAGTCCTGATTTGGGACCCTGACTTGCTACTGCAATACAAATACCTAAGAATAATAAGCATAGGTTGAGCGATATACACATTGTTTTCATAAAAGTTATATGAATTTTTTTTAATGAATTGGCCCAGCTTTTCTCAGACAGTTCAATTGTTAATCTAACATTCTGCTATGCTAATGGCGATGCTGCCTCAGCATTTTCACAGAGATCCAGGCAGTGCCAGAAATTCAGTGTTCAACTGATGAATGTTTTTTTCAGTATGATACATTTTGTAGAAAATATACATTTCCATAAGCCCCATAAACTGAAAGCCAGACAAATTTGGAGGTTTTTATTTTCTTTCAGATTCAATAGCTGTCCCAGGTCTAATAACTGTAAACTTCGTTTAGATCTATGCCAGTTTATTTTTAATCTCCTCTTGTTTTAGAACTTAATCTTTTAATAGAAAAGGGTAGACAATTACAATTTGAGAGACAATGAGAGGTGTAGGTCAAGGGAAAATAGAACTGTAAAAACTTGTCGACACAAACTTACACTGAAGTACCTTTTATTTCACACATTTTATTATTTTGGTGGAAGTCTGTATGTCAGCACTATTTTGGAACAAAAGTGTCCTATTTTGGTTTTGTTTAAGTCACTAAAAAGTCAATGTAAGCTAAATACAATAGTTATTTTGAGGTTGTAAAGTACCGCTGGTCAGATACTGCATTCCTTTGCATGCAAAAATCCCATAGATTGCAATGAAAGTCAGGCATACATCAAAATTGTGAGATCAACTGAGATGTCTGTCTTTTTATTTTAATGGATGCTGCTTGTAACCAGCATGCTGAGATGTTACTGACTAGTACTATTGTATTCTAAAAAGAATCTGAGTAAATATTAGTTCATCGCCAGATGATCAGCTCATCTATGTGCAAACTTGTTTCATATAACCCTGCCACATGCCAATCTGAATTGTCTTAAATCTTGAATTTTATTTGACTCCCATTTGCTAACATGTTCCCAATTCAACAAAAAATGTCTACTCCAAAGTCAAATAGTGTCACAGCAGTGTTTTATTTTAGCAAATAAACATGCCCATTATTGGCCTGCTTCCAGCTGCTGTTATGAACTATTTAATACCGAATTATGGAATAGTATTTAATAGCAACTCAAAAGGTATTCAGAATATGGGTGCATAAAAAGAAAAATTACCTTTACATTTATAACTGAGCAATAAACTCCTAAAACCAACATTGCAACTGGAAATGCTACAATACATTCAATAATGGCAATCAAAATGGAAATCCATAGCAATATACAGAATAATATACAGTATTTCCAACTACAATATAATTCCATCAAAGGGATAACAGAGCCTCCTTGATGTAAATTATAGGTACAGTAAAGTGCATTTCATGGTTGATAAATATAGAACTTGGTGGGATGTTGGTAGTTGTCATACATGTTTTTCTTTCAGTATAGAAAAAGGATTATAATAACCTTACTTTATTTTTTTTTCCTGAAGGAAGCCAACTTTTAAGGGAAAGACCAGGCCAGTTGTCTCTTTTTAATTAAAAAGCAACAACAATGACAAAAACTCTCTTCCCCCAAAAAATCTGAAAATGTGAAAGCTACCAAAAAATAGGTTTCTATTTGTTTTTTTGGCTATAACATGTAGAGGGGGCAGTTATTGTTCAATGCTGACATCAGTACTGAATATTAATAAGACTGCAAACTGCAGGCAGAATTAGGCTTCCTTGTTGCATAATGAGGTTCATTATAAATGCCATGCATAATTCCAATCATGTTCTATGTCGATCAGGCCTTTTGTTGTCAAGACAGCCTATTATTACGTACTGACCTCACCTCACTGAGCTCAAATAAAATTTTTAAACCAAACATTTTCTAAAGTAATTTCTTTTTTTCCTACACTGATTCAGGTTACACCTTAAAACATAAATACTCTGACATGTGATGTGTTTCCTAACAAAGCTAACAAAGCTAGAAAACCCACTGTGTGATAAAGCATATTCTTTCCTAAGTGAAGAAAACAATTCTTCAAGAGACAAGCCCACGAGATGATTTCATGACTGTTCTTTCTGTCTTGTAGAAGAGGAAACAACAAAATAAATAAATAAATAAAGGCAAGAGTGGATCTCCAATATGCCCATCCTTGATGGGGATGGCAATTAGCATAAAGTTTCACCGCAGTATATTTCTTAAACATACCCATAAAGGTTACTCGGGCATCCTAATTCACAGAAAAATGGCAAAATCAGAAGGCTTGACTTTTACAACTGCTTTATATTTTATTGAAGAGGGAAAAAATGGAGTTAAACAAAAATGTTTTTACAAATGGATGTGAAACAAGCTCACTGATTTCAGTCCAGCTCCTTTTGGACAATTTTTCCCCCCAGTGGAATTAGCAATAATTGATGTCTTTGGGGGCAGCTTCAGCCAAGGGTGAATGGGCTTTGGCGAGTTACTTACCTTTTGACCCCTAGTGGTAGTCCTTGAGCATAAGGGTGAAGACACATTGATGGTGCATTCTGGGAACACTTTCACTCAGCTCTTTTGTGCCTCTCAGTGCTTATTTAATTAATTAACAAAAACATGAATCCATTATTTAGCCCAATTGGTGATTTTACATCAGTTAAGACCACAATTTGAAACCAATAATATTCTGTCAACAATTGAAAGCTAGTCCTCAAAATCATTTAAAACCAATACATACAATTCCCCCTACAGAAAGCAAAGACAACACCCAATTTTATTCATTTATACATAGCTATAACCACATCCAGCCTTCCCTAATTAAAGACCTGCATAAAGAGATACATGCCCTGATGGTCAATAACCTTGGCTTCTGGTCAACCAATAAGGGAAACGAGTTCCAGAATTACGAACCCTCCACCACAAATGTCCTGCCACTAGGCCTCAGTTGTTCAGATGTAGGAACTCTTAGCTAGAGTTCCTTAGCTGACCTTAGCTGTCAAGAAAGAACACAGAAAGACGGGTAGTTTCATAGCTATCCACGATACAGACTATTTTGGACTTCATAACCCCAACAGTTTAAATTACACTTGAAAATGAGCAGGCAGCCAGTGCAGCATGCAGAGCAGAAGGGAAAAATTCCCAATGCTGTGCAGACCACTGAGGAAGCAGGTCATTGTGTTTTGCAGCTGATGAAGCTTCCAGGTGGTTTTCAAGAATTATCTTGTGTGAATCACATCACAATGCACCTTGCACTAAAGTGGCAAATGTGACAGACTATACATGTCCCTTCCAATTTAGTCTTTCTTGTTCTCTCTACCTTTCCCTCTTCATTCCACCAGTAATGGCATCCTTGGTGCCATATGTGTCTACTTGTCCTGGAAGTGTCTGTCTATTTGCCTTGTCTTTTTAGAGTGTGAGCACCTCAGGGTAGGGATTATGCTTTCTCTTGTGTTTGTATAGCACTTAAAATGTTGTGGGCACTACTGTCAATAAATAATAACAATAATAATGAAGGCCTGGAGAAGTATGCTGAAGGCTGCATCACAGAGAAAAGAATGCCACAGATGGAATTTGGGGGTGGAATTTTCCTACAATCTTTGTCACTATAGTTACTTCAAAAAAGCAAAGAATCTTAAAAGGACTTCTAGATTCAGAATTTCCTTTTCCACTCTTAATAGAAGAAATAGACGGGATCTCTGCCAGTTCCAGTAGAGGCTTCCCCCTACATATTTGCACCATTTCTGGCTAATGATCTGTCTACAATGATCTAAAGCCAACTTTTCCTTATGAGAACCTCTATCTCAGTGCAGCACCAGGAAACTAGAGATTGCACTATCCAGATTGGATAAAAGAGTGACATAAAACTGAATGTTGTCAGAATACTGATTACACTGCAAACCATATCTCTGTCCCTTAGCGACTTCTAATATAAGTGAACAGGCCATTTTACAGAATATTCCTGAGGGAATTCTGCACCACTGAGCAATGCAGAATTTTACAGAAATTAACATTGTGCGTGCAGAATTTCCTTTCCCACACAGAAATGGGCTGCAGTGCTGCTAGCTGCCACTGGTGGCCAGTGGACTAGGCAGAGCCTAGCTTGCACATAGAAGACACTGCTGGGGGGAGGGAGAGGGAGCTAAAGCAGGGGCAGGCAAACTTTTTAGCCTGAGGGCCACATCTGGGTATGGAAATTGTATGGTGGTCCATGAATGCTCACAAAACGGGGTTGTGGTGTGGGAGGGGGTGAGGGCTCTGGGGTGGGGCTGGGGATGAGGGGCTGGGGTTGCAGGAGAGTGTTCCGGGCTGGGACCAAGGGGTTTGGAGGGTGGGAGGGGGATCAGGGTTGGGGCAGGGAGCTGGGATGCAGGAGAGGGGCAGGAGTGCAGGGTCCAGGCATCGCTTACCGCAAGCAGCTCCCAGAAGTAGTGGCATGTCCCCCTCTGGCTCCTACACAGAGCCGTAGCCAGGCAGCTCTGTGTGCTTCCCTGTCCACAGGCACTACCCCTGCATCTCCTGTTGGTCATGGTTCTTGGCCAATGGGAACTGCGGGGGCAGTGCTTGGGGCGGGAGCAGCATGCAGAACCCCTTGTCTGCCCCTACGTGTAGGAGCTGGAGGGGTTACATGCCACTGTTCTCAGGAGCTGTGTGGAGTGGGGCAAATCCCCAACCCCGGGCAGGAGCTCAAGGGCCAAATTAAAACATCTGGAGGCCCTGATGCAGCCCTCAGGCTGTAGTTTGCCCACCCCTGTAACTGGTTCCTGGCAGCTTCAGTTCCCAGCACTGCTAGGCTCGGGGCAGGAGGGGTGAGGAAGGGTGCAGTTATGTGGGCTGGGGGGGGACTGTGATTGGGCTCTGGGGAGGAGGGGGTTCAGCTTTATTGGGGGGCCCACAAGTGTGGGGAGGGGTTGTGGGTGTCTGGTCCCTTGTCTGGACTCGTGGAGGAAAGGGGGCAGAGAAACAGGAACTGGGTTGTAATAGGGATTTCTTTAACTCTCTACTCCTGGGGAAATTTTTGTGTGTGTCTGTATTGTTACAAACATACTTGCTGACAGGTATTTTGAAATAAATTACCAAAATAATTGAAATTGGTGTGATTATATAGTGTTATAGTGACAAATAAAATTTGCAGAATTTTAAAATATTGTGCACAGAATTTTTAATTTTTTGTTGCAGAAGTCCCCCAGGAGTAACAGAACAATAATCTGCAGATCTTCACATAAGAGAGACATCACAGAGGATGAACTTAACATCAATCTCTGGGATATTTTCTATCAGAGGGAACAAGGCTACTAGAACAACCATCCCCTCCAGCCAGGGTTTGTAGGTGAGTCAACAATTTCAGTGCTATCAAAACATATTTATAGACAGAATAGAGGCAGATTCTTGTCCATTGTCAGGAGCAGGAGGTCAGACAAAGAAACCAATGCAATCTCCAAAACACACCTTTAAAAGACTGATAGGGAACTAGGAAATAAGAAGATTCCAGAAGAATGATCAGAGGCGGTTACCCACTTAGGGAATGTTTGAGATTTGCCAATATTGTGTGACAGCTCATTTGTGCCTCTTTCTAGGAGGCATTGACAGTAGCCATCAATAATGTATCTTGAGTAGTATTTTCAAAGGTATCTAAGGAAGTTAGGCACCCAACTGCATTGATTTTCTGTCAGAGATGGGCACCTTACTCATTTAATTGTTTTGAAAATTCCACTGCCAATCCTCCTCTACTGACATACTTCCACTGGCTTTCATCCATCAGAAGGGATGGTCCTTATACTTCTTGCATCTCTCTACCTTCTCCAGCCCCGCTCCTCTAGAAATGCTATAGGCAAAAAAAATGACCAAATTATTTGCACTATGAGCAACTGCCACTTAAGGAGAGTTATTCTAATTGGATGATATTCTAGCCTGGACAAGTAAAAGGGGTCATATGCCAATAGTTTCTTCACATAATAATGGAGACAAACAATAATTTATTTCTATTGAGCTAAGAATAAAAAAAAAGTGGGGAAAAAAAGCCCAGAACCACACCCTATAAGTTTAAAACCACAGCTTGGGGAAGTTATGGATACAGAGAAGGGTTTGATACGACTGACACTACAAGTTAACTAGGAAAATGAAAATAACCTGACTTTAGTCAGTGAATGTCTAACTGCCATAATGCAAATTAATCAGCCCCTCTGTAAAGTGACTTTCTGGTACTTTTACTGCCACTAAAATAGGTATTGCTGTTTGCAAAAAGAGAGGGTCTCTACCATGTGCATTAGTATGGAAACTGAAGCTCTGAAGGTAACAACTAAGAAAGAAGAACATTGTTATTCCTTATTTTGCTAATGGTCTTGATTAAATGTTATGAGTTTCTGTACTATCAAGGGAGAGAGGAGGAGACTTCAAGAAGGAATAGTGCCTGAGGAAATTAGGCTTGGTATCCAAAGGTATAAAGGAAAGTCTTTCTTTCTTGGCTGATCACCAAGGCATCTGTTACATCCTTATTTTACAAAAAGAAAACAAGTACTTGTGGCATCTTAGAGACTAACAAATTTATTTGAGCATAAGCTTTCGTGAGATACAGCTCACTTCATCAGAATGCATCCGATGAAGTGAGCTCTAGCTCACAAAAGCTTATGCTCAGATAAATTTGTCAGTCTCTAAGGTGCCACAAGTACTCCTTTTCTTTTTGCGGATATAGACTAACACGGCTGCTATCCTTATTTTACTAATTCTTTATTTACAATAGTGATCAAACTGAGGTGGCATAGTGAGCCAATGTCTAGAGTCTGTGGTCCAGAATCCAAGCAGTCATTTAAAAAAAATTAAGTCTCTAGTTCAGGGGTGGCCAACCTGTGGCTCCAGAACCACATGTGGCTCTTCAGAAGTTAATATGCAGCTCCTTGTATAGGCACCAACTCTGGGGCTGGAGCTACAGGCGCCAACTTTCCAGTGGGCCCAGGGGTGCTCACTACTGAAGCCCTGGCTCTGCCACAGGCCCTGCCCCCACTCCACCCCTTCCCACCCCCTCCCCTGAGCCTGCTGTGCCCTCGCTCCTCCCCGCCACCCCCCTGCACGCCACAAAACAGCTGATCGGGAGGTGCGGAGATGGAGCAGGAGGCCCTGATCGGCAGTGCTGTCGGTGGGTGAGAGGTGCTGGGAGCGGGGTTGGGGAGCTAATGGAGGACTGCTGACGTATTACTGTGGCTCTTTAGATACGTACATTGGTAAATTCTGGCTCCTTCTCAGACTCAGCTTGGCCACCCCTGCTCTAGTCCTTGGGACTGTGAAGAAAGCCTTCAGAATGTGAATTGGATGGAAATCAATGCTTCTCCCTTCATATTTTTGTTCTAAATGCTAATCATGCTTTGGCCATGTGGTTCAGAGTATTGCATAAGAGGGTTGTCCCCCATTGTCCAGCTGCTGTTCAAACAGAAGAAAGCTTACTTAAGCTCAATACATGGTACAGTATTAGCTGTAGACCTGATTGGAAAATGGACTTTCTGTTCTGAAGAAATTTGACATTTTGAATTGATTTTTGTTCATAGTCAGAACAAAATGTCTACATTTCTAAATTCCTTGAGGAACGGACATTCTGAAACATCAAAATGCTTTGTTTTGATCATGTCAGATCATTTCACTTGAATAATATCATATATTTTTGTGTTTATAATGTCAAAACATAAAATAATACATATTAAATATAATATATAATCATATTAAAGTAATATATAATATAAAGTCTATGTGACGGGTTCCCCCCCACTGGGTGCCACCTGAAACTGGGGTACCACTGAGCTTGCCTGACTCACCAGCCTGGGCTCTCTTTACACCACTGGTGAAGCAAGCCTGCCAAGGCCTTTCCCAGGCCTCAGGCTGCACATTACCAGCTCACTTACAGGTAGGAACACACCCAGCTGCAGCTATACACACAGATGCTGAGATCAGCTCTGTGTGGAAAGGCTCAGCTAAGGAACTGCCCAGTTCCAAGTGCATACTGCCTTTTGGAGGGTAAACCCAAATATATTCTGCATGCTTTTTACAATAATTGACTCAGGTATCCTATTAGAAAGTATTACACCTAATATTTGTGCCTATTTATAAAAATCTGTATTTTTTCCATTCTCATCTTTAACTACAGTAGCAGAGAAGCTTTAAGTTTTTAAACTTTACCTATTTATAGTATAAACAATAAAGTTCCAGGCAGTTTCTGTTGATCCCATTAATTTTGTACACCGAACCAAATTGTTAAATTTTCCCTGGCTGCATTTTTTAAATTAAAATAAACTCATAAGCTATATCCCTGGAGTAACTTTTCACCCCAAATCCAGTTTTGATGCTTTACACAAACTTTTTATTTAAAAAAAAATCTTGTTCTCAATCAGCATCCATCCATCCCCAATATTATTCTATGCAACAAACTGTTATGGTGCTATAAATGCTCTATTCTCCGATTAGGATATGAGTAAATAGCAGCGCTTTCCACAGGGACAGCTTACATTAATAACTGAGGACCTGATTCTCATTTACACTGAGGCCCCTTTACACCACTCTGGCAATCTAAGGGGATCTTATGCTTAGAGTACAGTTATACTCACTTTAAGGCTCTTTTATATTCCCAGACAGGTGAAAAGGGGCCTTGAGATAACTGAGAAGCTGGCCCTTTCTCACTACACAAAGGGCCCAATCTTGCAAGGCGATGAACTCCCTTCACTTCGATGGGAATTGAGAGCACTTGGCACCTTGTGGGTAGGAGCCTTAATTTCAGTTTAAATATCATCAGGTATTTAAAATGCCATCTATGACTATACAGCTAGGGTACTTAAAAATGCTACCTGTGCTATGGTGGTGGGGGGACAAGAGGCACAGTCTCCTGCTCTGTAAGATGAATTACACTAAATGCCACCGAGTTCCTGGGAAATAATGTATGTGTGTTATACATTTTTACACACATCCCCCCTTCTTTTTCTGCAGGACAAGTGGAATTTTAAGGCTACAGGCCTGCTCTTTCCCTAATGGCTCTCTAAATTACCCACACACTCCTGAACCAGCCTTAATTGCTGCTTGATGATAATAGTGGCCTTATAATAGTTTCCATGGAAAGAATTCCAAGATCATAAATAGTGAGTTTGTTAGCTACCAAATACACACATTCCAAAAGTACATGACATTTAATTCTAATCTATTTTTAGAAATTGGAGGGAAATGAAGACCAGAATAACTTTTTCCAGCATAAGCAGTCTCTGACATTGTATTTCCAAGTACAATTACAGAAGAGTAGGGCTACTTGACTGTTCTTCGAAATTATATGCTTTAAGATCTTCTCCTGAGCATGGTGTTTTAAAGGCAGCATTTATGATTGACTAAGGCTACGTCTAGTCTACATTAGAGATCTTGCAGTGGCACAGCTGTACTGATTTAGTTGCGCCGCTGTACAATCTACCGTGTAGCTGCTCTATCAGCTGTCCTATCAGCATAATAAAACCACCCCCAATGAACAACATGTCCCACCAACATAGCGCTGTCCACACTGGCGCTTCTGTCAGTGTAACTTATGTTGGTTAGGGTTGTGTTTTTTTCACACCCCTGAGTGACATAAGTTTTACCAACAAAAGTGGTAGTGTAGACATAGCCTGAGTGTCTTGAAAGTCTGATTGCCATGCATACATAGATCAGTGAGGAAGCATGATACAGTTGTTAGGGCACCAGCCTGGGACTCAGGAGAGCTCGGTTCAGTTCTCTACTTTCCCACTTTTCCAAGACACGGTGTGATCTTGGGCAAGACACTTAAGATACAAGTTGCGGCAGTGTGTAGGGTTCATGTAGCCACACGCCACAATGAAAAACAAGCTGCCTCCACACTCACATCAATGTGTAGCTACACATGGCAGTGAAAGGTTCTGGTGGAGGGGAACAGTGGAGAAAGGCTCCGGCAGGGGAAGCTGCCAGAGCCTTTCCCCACTTCCCTGATTTGAGGAAAGGCTCTAGCAGTGGGACACTACACTTCTAAAAGCAGCCATATAAATGGGGGGGGAAGGGGGTGGGGTGGGGGAGGAGGCACTGCTTGGGTGCAAGGGGGGGGTGTAGAGATAGGCACCAACTCCGTGGGTGCTCTGGTACTGGAGCCCCCAGGGTGAAAAAATGGTGGGTGCTGAGCAACCACTGGCAGCCTCCTATCAGCTCCCCCGCATCCCTGAGCTCCTCCTGCCCGCTGGTGGGCCCTGCAGGTCAGTGTCTCCCACTCCATCCCCGTGCCTCCTGCCGCAATCAGCTGTTTCACGACGTCCAGGATGCTGGGAGGGAAGGGGCAGGAGCGAGGATGCGGCACGCTCACGAGAGGGGAAAGAACTGGGCAGGAAAAGGCCGGGTGGGGAGGAGCCTTGGGGGAAGGGGTGGAGTGGGGGGGGGCGGGAAGCTGGGATGGAGCCGGGGATCGAGTACCCCCTGGCACTTTGAAAAATTGTTGCCTGTGGTATAGAGAGCTGTGTAGGTTACATACCCACAGGGTTCAGGCATGTCTTAACTCACCTATGCAGTGCCTTGCTGTCTTCACTGCTATTTATACCCAAGCTACTCGGGTGTGCAGTGTATGTATTTGACCCTCCGCCATCAGGCGTGTGCAGTGTAGTCTCTCTTGGCCTCAGTTCCCATCTGTATAACAGAGGGAGATAGTATGTCCCTGCCCCACAAGGGTGACTGAGGCTAAACTAAGGATTATGAGTTACACCTGGCCAGATTTTTAAAGGATTTTAGGAGTTGCTCCAATGAGTGAGTTAGGCAGCTATATGCTTTCCAGGCTCCCCACAGAGTTCCTGGGAAGAGTCAAGTATCTAAAAAAAGGGATTTTCAGAAGCCAACCGCTGTCTAAACTAGCCAGGAGTGAAATACTGAGGAGTTTAGGTACCTAAGCAGTTGAACTGTTGCCACTGATTGACAGGCCAGGGATAGGTCCCTCTCTCCAGTCAGGATCCTCAACCACAACTAGCCTATGCCCTCGCAGCTGAAACAATCTCTCTCCTGCTCAGTCTTACCCTAGATTTCCCTGTGTCTCTGGCCTTTTTAGTGTAGGTGCTGTGCTTGCCCCTCCCGCCCCCCGTCGGCCTGCCTGCTGTGGGGGCTGACAGATATCAGGTCCTAGGCATGCTCAGAGCACACCTATGGGACCAGGCCCTGCTAGAAAGACAGATATTTCCCCTGCCTAGTTTAAAAAACCTGATTTGAGGCCTCTGGGACTTCAGCTTGAGATAGGATCTGGGCAGCTTGTTAGCTGTGCGGTGGCAGCAGCGCTTTGTCACTTGAAAATGTGGACCATTAGGGCCAGATTTTTTAAGGGATTTAGCCATCTAAAGAGGCAGATAAGCACCTAAGTCCACCTTGTAGGTGTCGCTGTCTTTTTCAGAGCTACCACTGAGGCCCCATCTTGTCCCCCCTTGGTGTGTACATTTCTGCCAGGCATTGGAAAATATAGGTTGAGCATGAGATAGGTATAAAGTGTGCGGCGCACATGTGTGAGAAAGAGAGAGATAAAGAAAGTGTTTCAGCTGTTAGGACATGGGCTGCCTAGGTATCTAAGCCAGGTCAGCGGCTTAACTCCAGAAGAGAGCTCAAGGTGAGGATCCTGAGAGAGGTACCTACCTTTGGCCTGTCAACCAGACACACCAGGTCAGCTGCCTAAGCACCTAAACCCCTCTTCTCTACCTGCCCCTCCTCTCAGGATTTCACTCCTGGCTACTTTAAGCAGCTCCCTGCTCGGCTGACTGGCTTCCGAACATCCCTGTCTATTCTCATGAATGTTATAGGCACCCTAGGCTGCACAGAGCTGCCTAACTTGGAGCTGAACATTTCACAAGGTGGCAGACCTCCTCAGGGTTAGGCATTATTCTGCTCAGCTGAGCAACACCTAAATCCCTTTTAAAATCTGGCCCTTAGGCACCACGGGTACTTAGGTACCTATAGGGTTAGATGACAACTGAACTAAGGCTTTGAAAATGTCAGTGGTGCCTACATGGTGGACTTAGGAAGCTATCTGCCTGTTCAGGTACATAAATCCCTTTACAAATCTGGCCCTCAGATACCAAAATGATGGGGACACATAAAGACCCAAGATTGCTAGGAACTATTACTGTAAAAAGCATGTAATGTGTTAAAGTTGAAACTGGCATTTGCAGAACAAAAATATGTTGGAGGGGCATGTACTTTTTTAATATTACCTGATTTTATGTAAAATGCAGCCTCTGTGTATCATGCATGAAAGTATTAACAGTATAGCAAAAATAGCATTTGGTATGAAACAAAAGGACTAAACCTTGCATAGGGATTTGATATCACCAATGATTTCTACAATTACACAGGGTTGAGAGGACTACTGAAACTTAAAATATCAATGAGGAAGATAGAAACAGTAATTGCTAAAACAGACTATTGCACCTTCTAGTCCAGTAATCTTTCTCTAATGGTGCTCAGTACCAGAAGCTTCAAAGGAAAGTGCTAGAATCCCTAATATGGAAAATTAGGGAAAATACTGCTTCTTCTCAGTCTTCATCAATTAGTGCTTGTTTTTTGCCATGAAGATTAGCATTTTAGAGTAGTAATGTTTTCACAGAGAATAACACAGACAGCTTTCTTTGTATTACTGAGAGTATTCAGCTAACTTAATGAGAGCTACTGTAGTATATGTACACTAAAATGATTTACAGATAGATGACAGGCTGTAATTGTTAAATGATTGCTGCTAATGTTAATAAACAACTTACTATATTTAATTTCCATAACAGACACTGGAAATCACCTGTATGAATTAACTTATGGATTTTCCTAAGAAAAAGGTTATTTCCCTGCTGCTGCTGCTGCTTTTATTGCAATGACTTATTTGGTACATTTAGATTAGTTTAAAGTGCAGAGGATTTAGCAGGTCTAGTACAGTAAAAGTAAGTGAGTAAAGTACTGGAAGTTTTGGAGTAAGTAAATAAAGTACAGGAAGCAGTAAAAGTACTGGAAGTTTTGGCTGTTTGCTTGGTTTTTAAATAGTGAAGTGACTCCGTTCTCTCTTAGTGTTATTCACAAAAATATCTAAAATTAAAAGATGATGGGTCAGAGTTTGGAACACCTGACTCAAAGAGAAGGCAATGGAACTACTCATGGTGCAATGTGCTATCCAGAGTGCATAAGGGAATCTGGCCCAGTGCTGTCAGGGTTTAGTAATAGACTAGTGTATGTAAACAGGTCTTTGGAAAGTACCACACTGTTTATTATAATTGTACTGATATAGATGGCAACACTTGATGGGGAATATTCTAGTTTGTGATTGTCATAAATATAAAGGGAAGAGTAACAACCTTTCTGTATACAGTGCTATAAAATCTCTCCTGGCCAGAGGGAAAACCCTTTCACCTGTAAAGAGTTAAGAAGCTAAGATAACCTTGCTGGCACCTGACCAAAATGACCAATGAAGAGACAAGATACTTTCAAAGCGGCAGCGGCAGCGGCGGGGCGGGGGACAAGGACAAAGGGTCTGTCTGTGTGATGCTTTTGCTGGGAACAGATCAGGAATGCTCTTCATAACTCCTTAAGTTAGTAAGTAATCGAGCTAGAAATGCGTTAGATTTCCTTTCGTTTAATGGCTGGTAAAATAGCTGTGCTGAATGGAATGTATATTCCTCTTTTTGTGTCTTTTTGTAACTTAAGATTATGCCTAGAGGGATTCTCTATGTTTTGAATCTGATTACCCTGTAAAGTATTTACCATCCTGATTTTACAGAGGTGATTCTTTTACCTTTTCTTTAATTAAAATTCTTCTTTTAAGAACCTGATTGCTTTTTAATTATTCTTAAGATCCAAGTGTTTGGGTCTTTGTTCACCTATGCAAATTGGTGAGGATTTGTATCAAGCCTTCCCCAGGAAAGGGGGTGTAAGGCTTGGGAGGATATTTTGGGGGGAAAACGTCTCCAAGTGGTCTCTTTCCCTGTTCTTTGTTTAACATGGTTGGTGGTGGCAGCATAGGGTTCAAGGACAAGGCAAAGTCTGTACCTTGAGGAAGTTTTTAACCTAAGCTGGTAAGAATAAGCTTAGGGGGGTCTTTCATGCAGGTCCCCACATCTGTACCTTAGAGTTCAGAGTGGGGAAGGAACCTTGACAGTGATTGTAAACTCTAATTGTTTCAGAGCAAAGGTAGCATTATTAACGGCTTGTCTACATGGAGGGTTTTTTTGCACTGATGTAGCTGTACCTATGTAATTGCACTGATATGAAAGCCATCTTTGCACTGCTCTGATTCTGGGAAGCCTCTTTAAAAGACCAAATCTTTTAATTTATAGCTGACTAAAATGGAGATTAATTTTATATTGACTATTACTGTTGGTGGGTACTTTTATGGCATTTTATGTAACTTATGAAGGACCAGATTTTTAAAGGTATTGAGGTGCCTAAAGATGCAGAGAAGTGTTTAGTGGGAGGTAAGCACTTAGGTACTTTCAAAAATCTCATTAAGTACCTATTTGGGCATTTAAATACCTTTAAAAACATGGGCCTAGGTGCCTCTTTGAGGTAGTTTAACATTCTTAAATTATAAGTTTCTTGGGGCAGGGACCATCTTTTTGTTCTGTGTTTGTACAGCATGTAGCACTGTGGAGTGCCAGCCTATGACTAATAATAATACAAACACATACACACACATGCAGACACATCCATAGAATTATTTCAGTATTGTCATAATCTTATTCTCATTATTTAACAAACTTGTGTAATGTTTTAATCAATTGAAAGAAAAAAAAGTTCCCATCAGTCAGAACATAGCACTTCAGAATTGTAGGAGATTTGAAGACTTGATTGGAAGACTTACCTTTATTCTGTAAGACTTCTAGTTTACCATAAAATAACAGACTTATCAGTTCTTGCCAGCCCTATCAGTGCATTTCTAATGGTTGAACAGTTTGGTACTTTCTAAAGAGCTAAATGCAGATTGCTCTAACTTGTGCTGGCAGCAAATGGACCCAAATGAATTTCAAGGGGATCACTAGGGAAGCTGGCGATCTCTAGGGCAAACTTTTTGATGGGAAATGCATAAATGACTCTATGCCACTGGAGAATCATTCTCTGTTGGCCAGTTGCATGCCACAGGTAACATTTAAATGTGTTGGAATGTGGGAGAGAAGCTGGGCTGCCAAATATATCTTTCCATATGGGTTTGAGGACCTGATACTCCAATGGCATGCATAGACATTTGTACCTGTGCAAAGGGGGTGAAAAACGCTACCATTCTGAATTAGTCGCATATAACACTGGCATTGCAATCATAGGTGTGAATGACAGGTACAAGGCAGTGAAGAATTGAGACCTCAATAAGACCTTTCATAAGACTGAGGGCTTGATTCTCCTCTTATTTAAATCACTCCACCTCTTTAAGCTTCATTTTCCCCATCTATAAAACAAGAATACTGATACTTACTTTTGTTTGTAAATTTCTTTGAGATCTGTGGAGCTAAATATGATTAATATTATTTATTTTACTGTGCTGGTTTCACACTTGTATAATACCGTTGACTTAAAATGAGTTACTCCTCATTTACATTTGTGTAAGAAAGCAGAGAATCAGGCACAGACTTCAGATCACAGGTTCAAAATCAGAATTCCAGATGAGGTCCATTTAATCATTATGTATTATTTAACAACAGTATCTGTCAATTGATCATTCCATTTATAGCAAAACGGAAGAATTCCACTGTCAGTTATACCAGCATAAAACAGACTAATTCCATTGTCTTTGATGGCATTATTCCTCATCTGAAATATTGTAGCTGAGAGTTGAATTTAGCTCCATGTTTGGTGGTTGCTAATTTTTTTTTCTTTTTTAATGGAGATGATGCATTCTGTGAGCCTGATTCTGACTGTGATGGGTTAGACCCCCCGCCCCGCATCCGAAATGCCGCCTGATGTACTGAGATTTAACTGAGCCTCTTCTGCTCTACCAACCTGGGTTCCCTCTCCCTATTTTGCTGAATTAGGCTCTCCGGCCTCTTGGAGCATGCATACACACACACAGGTAGGGCCACACCCCACTACAGACACAGACAGAAGTCAGCTCTGTGTGAGAGGACTCACCGGGCCGTCATGTGCAAACCTCTTTTGGGAGATAAACCCAGAATAATACCGTCTTGCGCTGTATAAAAAAAATCTGCACAGCACAAGCTCATAAAAATTCGCCCTCTTCCTCAATGTGAAGAGAGATGTGCATGACTTCTCCCCCCACCCCAGTTAGAAATTACATAAATTGTGTTTAATAATAAATGAAATAAATGTAATAACTATAGAAGGCAGATTTTAAATGGTTAAAGAGATAGCAGATAGAACAAAGCAGATTACTAAGCCAATAAAACAAAACACGCAAACTAAGCTTGTTTCACTAAAGAAATTGTTTACAAATAGTAATTTCTCACCCTAGATATTATTACAGGCAGATTAAAGAAAGTCTTGAAAGGCAGCTGCATTGGCCTGCAGCTTGAAACCTCAGGTATTATAACTCACAAGCTAGACGCCCTTCCAGCTTGAGCTCAACTCTTCTCCCTCAAGTTCGGTTCTTGCTTCCAGGTGTTTTTCTGTGTGTCTTTGGCTGGGGAGGCAGAGGAGAACCACGATGATGTCAGTCCCCTGCATTATATAGTTCTTGTGTAAAGTGTCAACCCTTTGTCTTCCAGTGGAAAAACACTGGCATTCAAACAGGGGGGTGGAGGTTGGGAGGGCTCCAGTACCAGGTGATTCAGACCCTTGTCTCTGCAGAGCTGTGGCAGCCATTACTCGCAGGCTGTCTGGAGCGTCCCCAGGAAGACAGCCCTTTCACAGTCTATTGTCTTTGCTAATGGGCCATTAGCCCTGTCTGGCTTTTCATTGTTGTACCTGAAGAACTAGCTGTAGGTGATACTCAAAGTAACACATTTGAAATACAGATACATGGTCAATATTTCTAACTTCAGATACAGGAATGATACATGCCCAATGACATCTTACATCAGCCTTCTTGCACAAAGTATATCTCAGATATGTCATATCCATATCATAAGCATATTTTCATAAAGAATATGGAGTGTGATGTCACATCTCCCTCTGTGATTACTGCCAGAGGGTTGGTCACTGACCAATGCAAAGGCAATATGCCCAATTTCCCCTTTTCTAGACAGAGCATCTGCTACCATGTTTTCTTTCCCTTTAATGTGCACAATCTCCATGTTAAATTCCTGCAGGACCAGGCTCCACCGAAGCAGTTTGGAGTTTGTGCCCTTGGTTCTGTTCAGTCATATCAGGGGCGAATGGCCTCTTAGAATCTTGAACCTCCTATTACAGAGCTAAGGTCTCAGTTGTTTAACAGCCCACAGTATGGCTTAGCACACCTTGTCTATGACAGAGTCATTCTGCTCAATAGGCAGCAGCTTTTTGCTTAGGAAGGCAATGGGGTGCTTCTTGCTGTCTTCCCCTGTTTGCATCAGCATAGCACCCAGTCCAGTGTCAGATGCATCAGCACACAATTCAAAAGTCTTATCAAAGTCAGGGCTGGCCAGCACAGACTCTGCAGACAAGAGTGCCTTTACCTTATCAAAACCCTTCTGGCACGCCTCTGACCAAATTGCCTTCATAGGTTGGTACTTTTTACACAAGTCTGTGGTTGGGGATACAACACCACTGAACCCCCCCCCCCACACACACACACACCCAAACACACACAAACCTCCTGTAATAGTTTGCCACGCCTATGAAGGATTAGACCTGCCTTTTAGTTTGGGGCACAAGCTACTACAATGGCTTCCACCTTAAGAGAGTCGGGGGATATTTTGCCACCCCACCCAACCCCAATGTCCTAGATAAGGGACTTTGGCTGCCCCTATCTTGCACTTGCAGGGGTTTATGGTTAGACCAGCTTCCTTGAGTTTTGATAGCACAACCCCCAGGTGCTCCCAGGCGTTGCTGAATACAGCAATGTCATCTATGTATGCCCTTGCATAGTGCTGTAAACCATTTAATACTTTGTTGATCAGTCTCTGGAAGGCTGCGCCAGCATTTACCAAATCAAAAGGTAACACCGTGAATTCATAGAGCCCTATATCAGTGATAAAAGCAGATTTTTGTTGTGCCTCCTCTTTCAAAGGGATCTGCCAGTAACCTCTAGTTAAATCAAAAGTACTGAGGTATTTGGCTTGGCTCAGCACATCAATTCTTGGGATGGGGTACGCATCTGCTACTGTAACAGCATTAAGCTTCTTATAGTCCAGACAAAATCTTACAGCGCCATCCCTTTTGGGAACCAAGACCACAAGGAATGCCCACGAGCTGTCACATTCCTTAATTACTCCCACGTCCAATATGTTCTGTATCTCTGTACGAATTTGCTTTTTCACCTTACGGGTGGAAAATACCTCGCTGTACCCTTGCAGCACTGACAACACCTCCCACTTTTTAACTGGTGTTAATTCATTACAGATTTGAATACTTTCCAGAGATGACCCATCTTGGCATTCACCCATCATATCAATGAGTGGGTGTACCTCAGTTTCCCCTTTGACATAACAGATCATGTTTACCCTGGCCTCTCTACTATGATAGGCTTTAAGCTGGTTCACATGTACCAGTTAGGGAACAGTATCATCGTGGGGCATTTTAACTTGATATGTGCCCTCATTTTCCACTTCTACCACCTCAAAGGGCCCCTTCCAGGAGTTTTGCATTTTGAACCTTTTCTCAGGGCTGAGTACCATCACCAAGTCGCCTATGTCAAAAGTGCATTTACAAGTATTTTTATCCTACCACGCCTTTTGTTTGACCTGACTGTCTTGGAGGTTGTTTTGAACCACTTCCATCATGTCCTTTAACTCCCTCCTGAACCTTTGAACATACTCAGTCACTAGTTCTTCCCTCACCTCATTGTACCCTTCCCATGTGTCTTTAATGAGATCAAGAGGTCCCCTCACTTTTTTCTTCCATATAGAAGGTCAAATGGAGAAAATCCCATGGACTCTTGGGGTACCCCCCTCGTCCCAACTTTGGCCTCTTTTCTAGGTATACATTCCCAGCATGGATTTTAGGGTCCCATTGAACCTTTTCACCAACCCATTGGCCTGGGGGTGATAGGGGGCAGTCATAAGTTGTTTCACGCCACACACCTTCCAAAGCTCACTGAACAACTGCGACATAAAGTTTGCCCCCACATCAGACAAAATCTCCTTAGGGAAGCCAACTCTGCTGAATATAGTGAGCAGGGCTCTTGCCACTGTCTCAGCTTTTTTATTGGACAGAGCAGCCGCCTCAGGGTATCTAGTGGAAAAATCCACCACCACTAAGATATACTTGTTTCCCGTCTGAGCGGGGCGTGGCATGGGACCCACAATGTCCATTGACACACTCAGGAATGCCTTCTGTATGACAGGTAAGGGATGCAGGGGAGCCCTCTGGGGTCGTACAGGTTTTTTCCTCTCCTGACAGAATTTATTCCAGAATTTTATGCCTTTTGGGTCTATATTTTTCAGGCTTTTTCTCTGTCTGAGAGTATTTTATTTTTGAAAATTTTGAGGGGGAAAATTGTTTGCGGTTGAAAAAAGCCCTCACATATGCAATTTAATAAAATAAAATTGAACAGATCCATGGAAAGAGAGACTGGGATTAATAGCCTTTACTGAAAAATGTTTCTGAGAATTCTTATGAAAATTGACAGTTATGAGTCTCTGAAAAGCACATACCCAACATGCACAGATAATGTTGCATGTGTTTTCTCATTCAGATAGTACAGGAGAAGATAAAAGAAGTTGTGATATTACACTGTATTATTTTATAAATAACATGTGATCATGCAATGTACACACGAGAGGGCAGAGTTAAGGTTGTACAAGCAACCTTAACTTTGGTAGTTTCTGACTTTTGACTGTATAATCGTGCAGTCCTAACAGCCTCTTAACATAGGTTGTTTCTGAATTCTCGTAAAGTCTAATCAGTTTGTATAGTGCATTTGCATTCTTGAATTTATTGTGTGCCCTGATACAAATATATATAATACATTCACATATATAACGTTTGTGCCACATACAAATCATGCTGATAAAGAAATGTAATGTAGTATTCAATATGCTATTCACTTCAAAAGGGTTAGGGTGGAAATTAGATCAGGTTATGTCATATTGCACAGTGTTATGAGATGTGAAAAATAAAAAAAATCCAAGCAAATAGGATTAGGCAGTGCTTTATTGATAGTTTTTGTCTTTCCTTCTCTATATCATTTTAACAAAATTCAAAACAAAGTTTTAAATTAACAAACTAAAAGGGGATAGAGGATCATCATCATTTTAGGAACTCCACAGACACTGATTAAGAGCTACCTATTTAACTCTAAATAAGCATCCAGCAAAGGTGAACTCACTTTTTAATTTTTCATTTTTTATGTGGATGACTCTGGGAATTAGTATGTGTACTAACTTTCATCCCCTTTTTGTTTGTTTGGGAAGACAAACAGATTTTGAATTCCTATTGGAAATTATCTTCCCCGGTTTTAACTTTAGAAAGACGTCCCTTCTAAATAAAAAATAGTTTGGAGAAAATATTGCCTAGTTTCAGGCTTGTTGTATTGCAGTAAGTGTGGTTCATGCTCTGACAAGCTAGGAAACTTAGGTTATGAATTAGCAGCAGGAAGTGTATATGTGCTGTTCAGCAATAATGTGAACAGCCGAGAAACTCTTCAATTCATAAATTTACACTGAATGTGGAAATGCAAAGCTGCAGAAGTAGATTTCCCAGCTGAACTGGTCTGTAAATTTTCAGCAGATAAGAATCTAGTATGGTTATATCATTTCATTCTGCCATGTTTTAGCATTGTTTGAAACCATCTATAGATATGTAGAATAGAAAAAAACTAATTCACAAAAGAAATTGTAGGAGATTTAGTTGTGTATATTTTTCTGAGAAGAAAGAGCTTTTATTCAGCCAGATTTCAGAGTAGCAGCCGTGTTAGTCTGTATTCGCAAAAAGAAAAGGAGTACTTGTGGTACCTTAGAGACTAACAAATTTATTTGAGCATAAGCTTTCGTGAGCTACAGCTCACTTCATCGGATGCATTCAGTGGAAAATACAGTGGAGAGATTTATATATACACACAGAGAACATGAAACAATGGGTTTTATCATACACACTGTAAGGAGAGTGATCGCTTAAAATGAGTTATTACCAGCGGGGGGAAATGGCCCACCTTATTTATCACCACTAAAGGTATTCTTCCTCCCTGCCCCCCTCCCCCCCGCTGGTAATAGCTCATCTTAAGCGATCACTCTCCTTACAGTGTGTATGATAAAACCCATTGTTTCATGTTCTCTGTGTGTGTATATAAATCTCTCCACTGTATTTTCCACTGAATGCATCCGATGAAGTGAGCTGTAGCTCACGAAAGCTTATGCTCAAATAAATTTGTTAGTCTCTAAGGTTCCACAAGTACTCCTTTTCTTTTTGCGGATACAGACTAACACGGCTGCTACTCTGAAACCTGTCATTATGCAAGGCACTGAATTTAGCCGTATGGAGTGGAAATCTATCAACTTCATGAAAAAACTCGTACAGATACAGACAGACATCATCTTCCTTTCCAAATGCAAACAGATGGACATCATACCAAAAGGACTGAAGGTAAAAAATCCATTACAATCTACATACCACGCAGACTATGCTGACAGCTTGTGCCACACACTCTCAAAGAAACTGCGGAACCACCTGATCAACATCCTCTACAGCAAACAGGGAAAGATTAAGAATGAGCTCTCAAAACTGGATACTCTCATAAAGAACCAACCTTCCACACAAACTTCCTCGTGGCTGGACTTTACAAAAACTAGACAAGCCATTTACAACACACACTTTGCTTCTCTACAAAAGAAAAAGGACACTAAATAATCTAAACTACTACATGCCACAAAGGGCCACAACAGTGGTTCCCTTAACCCACCCAGCAATATTGTTAATCTATCCAACTATACTATTAGCCCAGCAGAAGAATCTGTCCTATCTCGGGACCTCTCCTTTTGCCCCTCCATTCCCACGAACATGATACAGTTCTGTGGGGACCTAAAATCCTATTTTCGACGTCTCCGACTCAAGGAATATTTCCCACACACCTCTGAACAACATACTAACCCACAGAGACCTTCCTATCAACACTACAAAAAGAAGGATTCTGGGTGGACTCCTCCTGAAGGTTGAAACAATAGACTGGACTTCTACATAGAGTGCTTCCGTTGATGTGCACTGTCTGAAATTGTGGAAAAGCAGCATCACTTGCCCCATAACCTCAGCCGTGCAGAACACAATGCCATCCACAGCCTCAGAAACAACTCTGACATCATAATCAAAAAGGCTGAAAAAGGAAGTGCTGTCGTCATCATGAATAGGTCGGAATATGAACAAGAGGCTACTAGGCAGTTCTCCAAAACCACTTTCTACAAGCCATTACCCTCTGATCCCACTGAGAGTTACCAAAAGAAACTACAGCATTTGCTCAAGAAACTCCCTGAAAAAGCACAAGAAGAAATCCGCACAGACACACCCCTGGAACCCCGACCTGGGGTATTCTATCTGCTACCCAAGATCCATAAACCTGGAAATCCTGGACGCCCCATCATCTCAGGCATTGGCACCCTGACAGCAGGATTGTCTGGCTATGCAGACTCCCTCCTCAGGCCCTATGCTACCAGCACTCCCAGCTATCTTCGAGACACCACTGACTTCCTGAGGAAACTACAATCCATCGGTGACCTTCCTAAAAACACCATCCTGGCCACTATGGATGTAGAAGCCCTCTACACCAACATTCCACACAAAGATGGACTACAAGCCGTCAGGAACAGTATCCCCGATAATGTCACGGCTAACCTGGTTGCTGAACTTTGTGACTTTGTCCTCACCCAGAACTATTTTCACATTTGGGGCCAATGTATACCTTCAAATCAGCAGCACTGCGATGGGTACCCGCATGGCCCCACAGTATGCCAACATTTTTATGGCTGACTTAGAACAACGCTTCCTCAGCTCTCGTCCCCTAATGTCCCTGCTCTACTTGTGCTGCATTGATGACATCTTCATCATCTGGACCCATGGAAAAGAAGCCCTTGAGGAATTCCACCATGATTTCAACAATTTCCATCCCACCATCAACCTCAGCCTGGACCAGTCCACACAAGAGATCCACTTCCTGGACACTACAGTGCTAATAAGCGATGGTCACATAAACACCACCCTATACCGGAAACCTATTGACCGCTATTCCTACCTACATGCCTCCAGCTTTCACCCAGATCACACCACATGATCCATTGTCCTCAGCCAAGCTCTACCATACAACTGCATTTGCTCTAACCCCTCAGACAGAGACGTACACCTACAAAATGTCTATCAAGCATTCTTACAACTACAATACCCACCTTCTGAAGTGAAAAAACAGATTGACAGAGCCAGAAGAGTACCCAGAAGTCACCTACTACAGGACAGGCCCAACAAAGAAAACAAGAGAACGCCACTAGCCATCGCCTTCAGGCCCCAACTAAAACCTCTCCAACGCACCATCAAGGATCTACAACCTATCCTGAAGGACAACCCATTGCTCTCAGAGATCTTGGGAGACAGGCCAGTCCTTGCTTACAGACAGCCCCCCAACCTGAAGCAAATACTCACCAGCAACCACACAACAGAACCATTAACCCAGGAACCTATTCTTGCAACAAACCCCGTTGCCAACTCTGTCCACATATCTATTCAGGGGATACCATCATAGGGCCTAATCACATCAGCCACACTATCAGAGGCTCGTTCACCTGCGCATCTACCAATGTGATATATGCCATCATGTGCCAGCAATGCCCCTCTGCCATGTACATTGGTCAAACTGGACAGTCTCTACATAAAAGAATAAATGGACACAAATCAGACGTCAAGAATTATAACATTCAAAAACAAGTTGGAGAACACGTCAATCTCTGTGGTCACTCAATTACAGACCTGAGAGTGGCTATCCTTCAACAAAAAAACTTCAAAAACAGACTCCAGTGAGAGACTGCTGAATTGGAATTAATTTGCAAACTGGATACAATTAACTTAATTTTACTGTGTATAATGACCCATCCATTCCCAGTCTCTATTCAAGCCTATTTCCCCATGTTCCGCCCCCCCCCCCCCCCCCCCGCACCGCCCACTGTTCCTCAGACGTTCTTGTCAACTGCTGGAAATGGCCCACCTTGATTATCACCTCTAAAGGTTTTCTTCCTCCCTTCTCCCCCTCCCCCCCCCACTGGTAATAGCTCATCTTAAACGATCACTCTTCTTACAGTGTGTATGATAAAACCCATTGTTTCATGTTCTCTGTGTGTGTATATAAATCTCCCAACTGAATTTTCCACGGAATGCATCCGATGAAATGAACTGTAGCTCACGAAAGCTTATGCTCAAATAAATTTGTTAGTCTTTAAGGTGCCACAAGTACTCCTTTTCTTTATTCAGCCAGATGGGTGTCTCTGTTGCAATGAAGACTCTGAAGTAGCACAAAATGAACTTTTATTATTGCAAATAGCATCCTACTATTTGCAGATCAGAAGCAAACATGAACAGTGGGGAACCCAGACCCATTGCTATACAAACAGAGCTTTCCCACCAGATTTTTTTAAAAAGATTTTCAGCAAGGAGTCAGCAGTTTGTCAGCCTGTCACGTCATTAATTAAAAAAAAATCCTTTGAATTACCTGCTATATTTTAAAAAATAATAAACCATAAGCATTTTTCTTTTTCAGGGTTCTAATTCCATTGTCCACTTTATATATCGATGTAATTATATACGAATGAAGTCACAGTCACATAGAGGACAAGGTCAATGCAGATGAAAAATAGACATAACAATCATCTTTTTAGAAAGAAATAATGGCATTCATATTCATAATGGCAAATTTTAATCAAATGGCACAAAAAGGCACAGGAATACAAAGGCTAGATGGCTAATGTAGAACTCCTCACGCCACTCTTCTCTGTGAAAGTAATGACAGCATTCATCATTTTCTTTTTAATGTCTAATTAATTTAATTAAACTGGAACGAATGCATGACACAATCTTCAGCTTAAATAAAGAAGAAGAAATGGACTGAGTTTCACCTGTAGTCTTAAAAAATGATTTAAAAAAGGGTAGGTAAATGATGAGACCTTTGAAAGCAGATGATTGCTAGTCAGCTAACAGGAATGTGTTGCCATCAAAACTCTCTCAGACACATTCAGAGGGAGTGTTGATTTTCCAACTAAATGCTCATGGTGTATTGCAAAATGATGGGCCATACTTTTATCTGTTACACTAGCCCAGTGCCATTGACTTGTAAGTGGCGGCCTGGGTGTAATTGACAGCAGATCTTGGCCCATTTCCAATGTGTTGCAATGTTTTAAAATGTTCACTGTAGCTGTTGCTGGTGTACTTTCCCATAGGTATTTATAGTGGCTAGAGTAGAGATTTACTGCTAGTTGAGTTTTTACTATTGTTTTGGTTTTAACTGCCAGGAAAAATCTGACCTTTCATGGCCTTGAGCAACTCTGGCTTGTGTTTAGATGGATGATCAACTACGCTTCAGTTTAAATAAAAGTAACTTTTTTTGCAGAATTAAGTTAAACCAGGGGCACAATCTAGCCCTTCTGTGGCTGTGCAGTGGAGGGTGGGAAGGAGTAAAAAGCTTCCACTCACTCTCCTTTGCATGGCCAGCATAAAGAAGATCTAGAGAATCAGCCCCTGCACATCAGGAGCACAGGAACTGCTACAGGGTTGCTTCCCCCAAGAAATGACTCACTGGAAAGGGGGCTAGGCGTGATGGGTAATAGGTAGGTAGAACCATAGCTTTTTCTCTCCCTCCATATACTAGACAAGGGAGCTGGTTTCCTGCACAGGGGAGAGTGTATAGCATACTTTAAAGGGCTGCAGCAAATTATTTGCATTCCAGTACATATGTGAAATTCTGGGAGGCACTGTACCTCTCTAGTGGAGAATGATTCCCAATGCTCCCTTTAAGGCAGTTCCTCTTTGTACTTCCCATTACAATGGATCTTCTCCATGCTTCCCAAGGTACACAAACAAGGGAATCTAGGCAGATCGATCATATCCAGCCACAGCACTCTTACTGGTGGCTAGAGTAGAGGAGGAATATTGGGACTCATAAAAATCACCCTCCAACCACTTGACTCTGCAACATTAACGACCTCCCTCAGAACACCATCCTTGCCACCATGGATGTCACCTTCCTATACACCAATATCCCTCACAATGGCAGCATTGCTGCCAGCCTCAAATATTTACAAGACAGCCGTCAGATATCTACTCCAAACACATTGCCAAACACATCCATTTCATCATCACACATAATAACTTTATATTCAACAACAAACACTTTGTCCAAGCCATCGGAACAGTCAGAGGTACTGAGATGGCCCCCTAATATGCCAATCTCTTTATGGGCCACCTTGAAGAAGAATTTCTGGACAAATGCACCACAAAACCAATTATATTCCTGAGATACGTTGATGATAACTTAAACTCCTGTAGTGGAGTGGTCACCCACTCCAGCCCTGAAGGGGTTAAAACAGCCCTGGGAAAGTTCTGCCCCGGGGAGCCAATAGGCTAGGTTGATTGGGAAAAGCCCTATAAAAGGACTGCTAGCCAGGAACTCAGGCAGTCTCTCTCTAGCTGTGGAGAGAGGCAGACCTGGCTGCCTAGGAGCTGAGCAGGGTACCTGAGTAGAGCAGTGCTAGGGAAAGGTAAGAGGGGTTGGGGAGCTCCTGCCTGACAACTCCCCAGGCTGAGGCCTTGGATAAAGCCCAAAGTAGGTACTGAGGCTACAGAGGTGTAGCCTGGGGTTAGGCAGAGGCAGCAGGTCCAAACCCTCCTTGCTGATGATGAGTGGTTTACAGACTGCAGTCTGCCCCAGTGAGCAGGGGCTAGTTGCTGACTGGCAGTAGCCACTGAGGCAAGGTGGAGATAGAAGGTGGGGGTTCCCCGAGAGGGGAGACCCAGAGCGAGGGGGCACTGCCAGGGGGCAGCACCCCAAGGTAAAGGGACACTGGGGCCAGAAGCAGGCGAGACACCAGCCAGCAGAGGGTGCTGTGGGCTGGAAAGAGCAAATTCCCGAGACTACCAGCAGGAGTCGCAGCACCGGTGAACGATTGCCTCGCTACACTTCCTCATTGATTTTCACCACAACTTTAACAACTCTTTCAGGGACACTCCCTGGGACAGCACCAACTTCCTGGACACCACAATGAGCTTCATCAATGGAATCCTACAGACAACTGTACACAAGAAATTTACATACCTTCATAGATCCAGTAACCACCACCCCAAACACACCAAGGAATCTGTTATCTACAGCCAGGCACTCAGAGTATGACAGAATATGCTCTGAGGAGAAAGTCCAGAATTTACACCTTAACATACACAAAACCACCTTCCCTAAACAAGGACACACCACCAGCGAAGTAGATCACATCATGGAACAGGCCACCAAAATACTCTGAGAGAACCTGCTCCAATACAGAAATAAAGCCCCTCTAACCACACACCCCTGGTTGTCACCTACCACCTCATATTGAAACCCATACTCAATAGGGGACCCCTTCCTTAAAGAAATCTTTCCTGAACTGCCTCTTCTGGCCTTCAAATAACACCTCCCCCTGCCCAATCTCTTGAAGCTCATCATCAGACCAAGCTCCCCACAGACCAGAACACCCCAACTCAAAGTAGCACCAGACCCAGCCAGAACAACAAATACAAAATCTGCAGATATATGTCTGGTGATACAATGATCAACACCCCCCACAACACACCTTTCTAGATCCATGGGTCCTACAAATGCCTATCACAAATTTGGTGTACCTCATCCAGTGCACTAAATGCCCCAATAACAGCTAAATGGGTGAAACCAGACAATCTCTACTCTCTCTCGCATGAATTCACACAGGAAAATGATAAAAGACAAAAACACCATATCACTTCTGGTTGAACACTCTTCACAAAGTGATAACTCGATATCTGACCTATCCGTTCTCATCTTGAAAGGAAACCTGCACAACACTTTCAAAAGACAAGTTGGGAGCTTAAAC
Organism: Dermochelys coriacea; assembly: GCF_009764565.3. Taxonomy (NCBI): domain Eukaryota; kingdom Metazoa; phylum Chordata; order Testudines; family Dermochelyidae; genus Dermochelys; species Dermochelys coriacea. The sequence goes on from NC_050068.2 coordinate 107,593,525, forward strand.
TCATAACTTTGCTAGACACTAAAAACTGAACTGAACGGAACTGAATAGAGACACCATTTATGACTTATTACATCAATCTACAGCCCACTAACCAACTACCCCCACCCAACTTCCTTTCCTCCCTATGACTGTAGGGTTGTTTACAGACTACTTCACCTTGAATGAACCCTTGAAATATGTTAATACTTATGCTAAACAATCTGTTCCGCCTTGTATTTAGCTGTGAAAATGACACTCTGAGTATGTTTCCCAGACCTGAAGAAGAGCTCTGTGTAAGCTCAAAAGCTTGTCTCTTTCACCAACAGAAGTTGGTCTAATAAAAGACATTACCTCACCCAACTTGTCTCTCTAATTTACCTTAAAGGCACAATCTAGCCCAGTGGTGGGCAATCTACAGCCCATGGGCCACATGTGGCCCATCTGGGTAATCTGATTGCGGACCGTGAGACATTTTGCTGACATTGACTGTTCGCAAGCACAGCCCCCCACAGCTCCCAGTGGCCATGGTTTGCAGTTCCCACCATGGATCTAGCCCTATTGAGGAGATACTGTGTGAGACAATATCAGAGGTAGAAGCTTTCTAATTGGATTGATGTCGAGTTTTGCATACACATAAAACAAAACAAGCTCCTTATGTGTAAACCCAGGCAGGAGACCTGATTGTCCTTTGCCTGGCCCTTATGTAACTATTTATCCCTGTGCAAAATGAGTGTAAAACTTTGCTGTTATCATTTAGTATCATTTTACACTCTCTTTGTACTCATTTTACTCTGGTGTAAGGCAATGGAGAACCAGACACAGAGTCTTTACTCAAACCAAGACACTTGAGTGATGCCCTTGCTGTGACCAGCATTTTCCCTGACTGCACAGCCTGGTCATTTGAATAGCTCCCTCTGATGCCTTCTACAGCCACTCAAATCAATTAAAAGGGAAAAAATGCCCTTTTAATGTTTCATGTTAAACTTCAGAATGTAGATACAGAATACAGTGATAACAATGCATTCTGACACAAGGTAAAACAAGGGAGAGATTTTATTGCAATCAACCTCTCCAAGAAGCTCTTCCAGTTCATGTATTTTAAATGAGTTAAAAGGTCTCTCTTTCTCCCCAGAGTAGGCAGGTATGAACTCTGGTGATCCCCTTTTGGGCAATCTAGTCTCCAAAGGCAGTTGCATTTAACCCTCCTCAAGTGAACAAAGGTTGCCAGGACAAATGATTAGCAGAGAAAAAAATTAAATCTTTCGCAGAGTACCTTAAAGAAAACTAAACAACCCCTATCATTGTAAAAGGCAAAAACAGTTTCTAATATAAGTGTATGAATGTATGTGTACAAATGAATGAAACTGTACATTTTTAGTACACTCCTAAAAGTGAAAAAATATTATGATACTGGTACACCATCAAATTATAATTACTGTATCCAAGAACTTAATCCATGCACGTATTTAGGGCAAAATTGTCCTGTCCGATCCACACTGGAAGCATTTATTGCATTTTCTGAGCTCGTTTCATTGGTAAAATTTTCTTGGATATCAAAATGGAAGTCTGAATGCAGAAAAAGTGAAGAATACACCTATGCAATAGATATCCACAATGCAGATTACAGAGGAGAATTTTGCCCATAACTATGTGCTAACTCTCCTCATAAAATCTTTCTCCAGATTGGGTATTACATGCAGGCAGCAACTATTTTTGCAAATAAAATAACCTGTTCCCCTTAAATCATCTGAAGGCACGAATTCATATTATGAGATAGTTACTTTCAAAGTTTAAATCTAGGAAACACTCTTGGTTTATAATCTGAGAGCAAAAACACCTAGCCAGAAACCACTATTAATTTTGTTTTATCCCTTAACTTAAAAAATCAAAGGAAAACAGTGTGCTCACCAAGGCTACTCTCTTTGTTGCTAAGTTTTTTACTCTGGAAAAAAACTTTACCATAAAGTTATAAATCTTGTAATATGTTAGCTTTGGAATGCAGCTGCTGACACAGCCTTCACAATAGTGCTCACAATGACAATACATGTGGGTTGTGCTTTTGATTTATACTGGAATAGGGCGCTGATCCAGTTCCCACTGTAGTCAATGGGAGTCTTTCCATTGTCTTCAGTGGGAGCTGGATCAGAGCATAAGTGAGAGGATAATCATGCCCAATGGACTAATTTCAGAGAGAAACCTAAAGGGAATCTAAGATGATGGGAGAAGAAAAGAAAGAAGGTATTCCACCTACTGATATTTCCTCTATCATCACATAGGCTTACCTCTAGATTTTGAGATACATTTAAGATGTATTTGGGAAGTTAAATTGTGTGATGAATGAATCAGCCCTGGCCCTTGCATCTGTATCTTCAGAAACACTTACTTGAATTTAGCAGACAGAAAACCATTTTACTGTGAAAGTTGGCATCTGAGGATTGTTACCGTCCTCAGAAGTGTATGATGACTAGAGAAAAAGGATGAAGTACTGGCAGTTTAGGTCATGAATGAATCACAATTGTCAACACTATCTTTCAGGCAACTCAATTTCAAATGCTGAATGCAGGCCAAGACCAAAAAGGGTGTCAAGATAACTGATGCCAGTGTCATTACATGAGGAGAGGGAAGGTAAACAAATGGAAATTTAGCACCAAATAACGGACTTTTCTTGTCATCTTAGGTATTAGAAATTAAATTGCCTAATCTGAAATCAGACTGTACTCACTGAGGTAATGCTGGGACCAAGAGATACAAGTCAACGGCCAGCTGCTACCTTCCAGTTTGTGCCTGCATTGTTTTGCATCAACAATCACCTGTCAATTTAACAACAAAACTAACTTCTTGTTGACTGATAAATTATCAAAGAAATTCTTTGCTTCATCTCCTATTTCTTCAGTCAGCTTTTGCCCTCTACATACAGAACAACACAGGCGTAGTGGTTATGTAATCGATGCTTGGAGGTAAATATGTCGCTCCTCTGCTAATTTCACCAGTGTGACAGAATGTACCCATGCCCAACCCCATACACTATTTTTGTACAAAGTATGCCTCCCTCGCCCACTGCATTTGTGGCCTCTAAAGGACACAGGAAGCAGCATTGGACTGGAGAAGGGGTCCTGGCCTATGAAATAAGACTTCTGAAAGCATATGATGAGAAACTTAGCTTGAATCTGATATAGTTAGGTCCAGTACCTTTTTAACTTTATTTTCTTGTAATCATTTTTGACTTCTGACTTTTATGTCTCATTACTTCTATTCACTTAAAATCTAGCTCTTTGTCATTAATAAACTTGTTTTTGGTTTTATCTAATCCAGTGTGTTTAAATTGAAGTGTTTGGGAAACTCCATTTGGAGTGGCAAGTAATGTGCATATTATTTCTATTAAATCAATAACAGACTTTATGGAAGCTTGTATTGTCCAGGAGAGGGCTGGACAGTACAGGACATACATTTCTGGGGGGGAATCTAAGACTGGGAGCGTACTGGGGTTACTCTGCAGTATAACTAAGGCTGGTAGGAGCCAAGGTGTGGCTAGCTGGCTACAACACACACAGAGACATAGCTGGGAGTGATTTGCATGCTGTAAACTGTGTGTGAGCAATCCAGTCTGAAGGCTACAACAGCAAAGCAGTGTAAAGGGCACCCGAGGATAGAGAGCAGGAGTGACACAGCTGCTCATTAGTCTGGATTGTACCTCGGTATGTCACAACCAGAAACTCCCAAACCCTTTAAATACCTACAGATTTCTCATGAAAAGTACTCCAAGCAGAAAGTGTTGCTTACATTGGAGAGACAAGGTAGGTGAGGTAATACCATTTTAATGAACCAACTTCTGTTGGTGAGACAAACTTTTGAGCTACACCCAGCTCTTCTTCAGGCTGGGAAAGGTACTAAGGAGTGTCACTGCTAAATACAAGATCGAACAGATAGTTTAGCATAAGCAGTTAGCACATATTCTAAGGGACCTTTCAAAGGAAGTAACAACCCTGTAGTTATAGGACAAAAAGGGTGATTAATGGGTTACAGATTGTTGTGATAAGTCGTAAATCCAGTGTTTTTATTAAGACCATGATTTTTAGTGTCGAGCAAAGTTATGACTTTACCAAGCTTCTTCCTTCCCAAAGGACCTCATCTAAAAGAAGAGTTGGACACAATTCTTCACCTAGAATTCAGGAAATCTACCACATAAGGCCCTATATCATTACTAAATTACCTAACCCTTCCTAAGCAATTAAATACATTACACATATGGAAATTTCCTTCAATGAAAAGATCTACTTCAGTTTGCTAATTGCATAAATCTCTCTTTGTATTTGCTCTCAGGCTTTGATTTTAACAGCTTTCCACTAAATTCCCTTCTTTATGACCTGATGCAAGGTATGTTTTTCAATTCTATGAAATGAGCACCCAGTTGCTGTCCAAAAGCTACACTTCTATTACAGCTAGCTAATAACAACGTGCTTTTGTGGATAGAGTATCCTGGGAATAATTCCAGGAACACAGAGCCCAACTCTCACCTTTTTTTTTAAAGCAACTTTATTTACTTTTAAGATTCTCAAAGGAGCACAAATGACAGTTCCATCACTTTGCCTCAGACATTACTTTTCTGCATGCTGATAAACACCTCATAAAATATTAACTTAGTTTGTGCCTAGGGTAAAATATACTATAGTGATGTGACAGTGATCCATGTAATCAACCCAAGGTTTCCATTCTGATGCTTGAAAAGGTGCAAGCATGGCAAATCCTAGGCTTTCTCTTATAGGATTGTTAATATTGGCATTAATATTATTCAATTGTTAGTTAATAACAGAAATACTTCCCCCTAAGTCTAAATCTTCTTGCATGGTTTAAAAGAGCAAAGAAGTACATACATTCACCCAACATAAGCTAGTTAACAGTACTTAAATTATTACTAAAATAATAATAATCACTATAAGTCTAAATTTTTCAACTTGGGTGTCTACAGTTAAGCAACTAAATCCTTATTTAGGCATCTAAATAAACCTAGACTGATTTTCACGGGGGCTGAAGATAATGGAAGCTGAGTGTTCTTAGCGCCTTATGAACCTTAGACCACTTTTGGTGCCTAAAATGGACCCAGGTGCCTATATATGAAAAAGTGTTTACAATCCTTAGCATTGACATAGTTTTTCCATTTTCAAAGCACTTACACACTTTTACTAATTAATTGTCCTATCACCACTGTAGGGTTGGTAAATACATATTTTGGGGTGGAGGAACTGAGGCATAGAAATTAATGTGACATCACTCAGGCACAGAAGGAGCTGGTGGCAATGTCTGCATGCAAACTCAGACAGTCTTGGTTGCTAGTCCTGTACCCTGATAACTAAGGGACCTTAGTTCAACTTCTTCCTTTGAAAAAGAGAAAAAAGATACTTGTCAAATCTAATGGCTGGGTCCATTCTGATAGAGACACATATATTCTGATTAACTAATATTCTGGGGTTATGTCTTAACTGCATATTAATTAGGCTTTTATCTGGGCCTAACCCTTCTCCTGTCCACACACAAAACTCTCTCACCTAAGTTTGGTGGTGCTTTCAACCCAGGCTATCTGGCCCAGTTGCCGCTTTCACTCAGGCTGGTAACCCAGCCACTTTGCAGTGAGAATGCAGGCTAAATCACTTGAGTGATAATCTATTTTATTCTTAAGGTACAAAGCATTTCAGAAAAAAAACCTTAAAAACAATAAAAGAACCTACACACATGCTAATAAGCTTACCAGAATTAACCCCAAGCCTAGCATGGTTTCTTAACCCACTACTCAAGGGGATTCCTTATGGTTACCAGTTCATCACATCTCCAGCTAAGAACAAACACCCAGTCCTTCCAGTCATTCCCAAAGGACTAGGGACCTCCATCGACCAGGGCTCCTGTCTATTTGTTGGATCAGAAAGAAGGCTATGAGCCACTTTAAAAACAGGCTATGTATCCAAAACCCCTTTCTTTGTCTATTGGTCCCTGGAAAATCCAGTTTGAACTAGTCTATGCATATATTCCTGGGGGGGAAGTGGGGGGGCTTCAAAGGGTTGATAAAGGAGAAGTACATTAGCATCCCCCTTCCTACTAGAAAAGGTACATACAGTGCCACAATAACACATATGCAATTGCATTACAATACAGTGTATCCCCAAGGTGTTAACCCTTATTCAGTAACCTTAACTCAATTAAGTTTATCTTAATTCCAAAAGGTTTGTTCAGGATAATACAGGATATTGTCAATATATCACACTAGCCACTCAATTTAACTTTGCAGTGAAGACATACCCTGCAAGTAACATACTTCCTGAATTAGCAGAACATATGCAGAGTTTGAGTTTTCTCTCGCTTATATTATTTTTACATGGATGTAACTCCTTTAAGGGCCCCATTCTGTCGGTTTAAGTCTGGAGTTGGCTCGGGCCATATAAGAACAGTGAAGGGTCACAATGCATTTCCTCTTAAAATGGATCTCAAAGAGCATTATCAATTTATGAGCCAAATCATGAGCGCCTTACTCTACTCTTATTCAGTCTTTTCTCTGTTAAATTCCTTGTCTGACTAAATAAAAACTAGGGGCCAGGAAACTACACGAGATTCCCAAGAGGAGTTTCCTTTACATTGGTGTGGGGGCAAGGTTTAACTTGTCAGAAATAGGGGAGCTGGCTTCCAAATCCTATAAACCCTGGTCAACCAGTGGGATGCCATGGCCATCTATGTGGAGATTGTATACCTTCATGTCAACTCTGGGTCTCGGATGCCTCTCTCCTCCTGCTCCCTGAAAATGGTTCCACTGGAACTATACTGACCCACATTCCAGCTGACCCTGGTACCCCTAGTGTGGAGGTACATTCTTCTTTTGCTCTGATCTTTGTGATGCCTGCAGGGGACAAAGCCCTACCCAGGGTCATCGACTTCTCCCTCAGCCTATCGACTGCTCACCACTTTCCTTTATAAAAATCCCTTGACACAGTGAGGGCCCTCTGTAGGGTCTGGGTGAAAGGAGAACGTTGTCACTGATGCCTCCTTCCAGGCAGGAGGGATTGCATATGGGAGGTCTTTCTGGATGCAGGTCTTGGGTGGAGGGAGCATCACCTGACCCTGAATAAGGACATCAGGATAAAAACTTTAGTCATCACTGAAGGGGTGCACCCATTGAGGTAGAACCTTGCATCTTCTGAGCAGCACACATCAGCACAACCCAACGGTCTAGCACAGTAAATTAAGAAAACCATTTCCAGATAAAGCTGCAGAGGGAATTTGAGCAGGAAGAATATAATAACCCATTTGGATCATTTCAAACTGAAATTTGGCCTGAACAATGAGATTAGCATACTAGTCTCACAGAAAGTACCAGAGGCTCTGCAGTCCTACATGCATTCAGATCCTCGATTTTATATCTCATGAATCAAAGATTGTTAATTCCACTCTTTAAAACATTTGGAATATTCATACAAAAACACTCCTACTATATCTTTAATATGGCAATAATCTCTGAACCCATTTTCTTTAGCTATGCAAAATTTGTTTTCCAAACAAAGAGTTTTTAATTGGGAAAAAGAACAGGAGTACTTGTGGCACCTTAGGGACTAACAAATTTATTGGAGCATAAGCTTTTGTGAGCTACAGCTCACCGCATCCGATGAAGTGAGCTGTAGCTCATGAAAGCTTATGCTCAAATAAATTTGTTAGTCTCTAAGGTGCCACAAGTCCTCCTGTTCTTTTTGCGAATACAGACTAACACGGCTGCTACTCTGAAACCAGTTTTTAATTGGAGACGTATGTTAATTTCCAAAGACAATCCAATGTATCTGTGACAGTCCAGTTGGGAGTCAGGAATGCAATCCAGACCTGGAAAGGATTGTCACCGCCTGCCCTGTAACCCTTGGGTGCCTCACAGTGTGTTGCTGCAGTTGCTCCCAATTAAGCCACTCACAACCAGCCTCCTAGCATGCAGGTCACACCCTGAGCGTCAGTGTATAGCCGCAGCCCTGGTCCAGCAGCTCTGACCCCTGCAGCCTGCCAGCAACACACCAGTCACACTCTGGTTTCCAACAGCCTTGGTAACAACCAGTAAGATGATTCCCAACACACTCCCAGTCCTGAGTTTCCCTAAAACAATGTGCCTTGATGTGTCCAGCCCTTTCCTGCGCTGCTCAAAGAAATGATAAGGTTTGTTGATCCTGTAAAGAGACAAAACCAGATCACAGCCTAGTAATTTAACTAACTGGGGTAAATACATTCTTCCCTTTAAACACAGTACTGAGTTGATTTACAGTAAAAATAAAACTAATTTATTAACAGTAGGACATTGGTTAAGTGATGCTAAGTAAAAGGAATGAAGTTAGAAAGGATTACAAACAAATAAAAGCAAAAATATACATCTAAAAGTCTAAAACTTAATCTTGAAAGATACAGGCTTTGTTCAAGATGGTTTCTTTCACCAGTCCTTCTTCTTCCCAAACACGGCTAACTTTCCTTCAGTCAGGACCTTCCACAAAAGCACAAGATGCTGGTTTCCTTTGTCCCTTGTCCCAAATGTCCACCAAGAAGCTGACCTCATGCTCTTCTCCCCTCCCCCCGCCCCCTCCCATTGATGTCTATGGAAACAGGGCTTCTATTATTTTGATTCTACCTTGTTTAATTTACCCAGGAGACAGGCAAATAGCTGCCCCCCCTCCTGTCTGGGTGGGAATTGTTCCTTCCTTTGTTTGGCCACACACTTTAAAACATAATATCAATGAGTATTCATAATTCCTCCTGTAGTGTTAATACAGACATTTTGCAATGCTATTAATCATCAGCATGTTACAGACATACATAAAAGATCTTATACGATACATTAATATAGTAGTTAACCAGTTGATTCAATTGCTTATTATTTGAGGTTTACACCTCTGTCTTTATAGCTCAAATAAAGTTTCTTTTCACTGCTGGGGTGTAGCCAGGCTGACTCTTTCTCTTGCCTCCCCCACCCCCAGTTTGTTACCTTGATAACTTTGTGTATCTGGCATGCCAATCTGCCTTCATTGTCCTGCCTGATGACCAAGCTGGTCCAGACAAACCAATACACAGTCCTTTGTTTAAGTTGGGTCACTCCTGTTTGACTGGCAAACACATTTTAAGAATTATAATTTAAATTTATGTCCATAACTTGTAATGCATAGCCCATACAAGTTATGGACACAAATTATATGCCATGCATACATTACAAATATCACACAAGAATATGAATGACCAGTGGAGTTACGAGCTTTCCAATGATATATTACATGTCCCTTTTTAGGGCTTCTCTTCACTGCCAGGGTTAGTCGACCAAAGTTACGCTACTCCAGCTTAGATCGATTTACCCCGGTGTCTTCACTGCACTGAGTTGACAGGAGACGCTCTCTGGTCGTCTTCCCTTACTCTTCTTGGGGAGTTGGAGTACCGGGGTTGACCGGAGAATGCTCTGCCATCGTTTTAGTGGGTCTTCATTAGACCTGCTAAAATGATCCCTGCTGCATCGATTGCAACAGAGGGACCAGCCCTTCGATTTGGACCATAACAATAGTGAGCTGGGGCACATTAAACTAGTGAGGCCAGCTGAAACTCATTACCTGATACCAGTGAGCCCCTTGCCCACTGGCATTGGGATGCTCAGTGTCCTAGCATCACAGTACGTATTAAATAAGTGACTGTATTCAAACCTGCCCTCCTCCCAAAAAACTTCAATCTTTCCTTTTACTGTAGGTAGAGTGCACCAATCAATACCTTTTCACTAACTGAGAATTTCTTACTCACACTGGTCAGCAGTTATTCACCTTAGAAAGCCTATTCACTTCAGTGGTCTTCTAAGGTGAGTAATTGCTCACCAGTGTAAGGGGTTTACAATCTGGCCCATTGACATTTATGTTTCAAATTTGGGGAATTTGTCCTAATACACTGGCAGGATACATTTATGTGCCCCAACTCTGAAATATGTGGGTGGTTTCTTTTACTATTTCTGGTATAATTAAAGAATAGATTCATCATATATAGAGCCTAAGATCTTCCTTGTGCATCTTTGTATAGTGTTATTGCACAGTGTTTTGAAACCATCACTTTTTCACTTTATAAGCATCTCTACACTGATTTTCGAATGGTTACCAAGATCATTATGGAGAAAATATAATATTAAATATACATTTCATTTTCCAGTAGTGGATAGACACAGATTCCTAGTTATTTCTTAATCCAGATAAATATATCTGTTCAAAGGGGGTTTCTTTCTATAGAATAATCGACACATAGAGCTGATATGTAGTACATGATATGGTACAATATTTTGTGCAGAGTCAACATATAAATTGCATCTCCAACATTAAGTGCTACAACTACTCCTTTGTACAGCCTCCTACTCTAGCTATGGCTGTTTTACATCTGTGTGCATGTGCGTTAGCAGGTGTGTGTGTGACAGAGAAACAGACAGAGACACTTAACTGATACACAAGTTTTGCACTGGCCCTTTGGATGGCTGAATTTCACCCACAGAGACTTACTGGGCTTAGTAGCATTCCAGGTTTTTACCCTGGAGCAATCCCAATGCCACTAAAACAAGTGATTGTTTGGAAATAACATCTTATAAAATAATATTTGCACTGGTTACCTGCTATCATTTCAGAAATTGTAAAATCCTGAAGGAAAGAAAAACAGTGAGAAAGTGATAAAAATATTAGATACATGAAGGACTGTTTTTTAAAATAGACTGTTACATATGCTGCTCAGCAATACTATTATTATTAGGAGTTGCTCAGGGTTTCCACTCACAATCACTTTTTACATCATTTAATATCCTAGGTGTTTTGGTCAAATTCGATATACAAGGCATCTACAGTCTCAAACAGACACTTTTAATGAATCTAAATATATTTACACTCAAAACTTTTCCCCCAAAAAAACTACGGTAAATCTAAGTACTCTTCTTATAAAAGGGAGCAGAAATAGTACATGTATACGCACAGGAGAAAGTAAGAACTATTTTTTCAAAATCAATATAAGTATGTCTGCTTACCAGTGATGGACAAGTGAAGTGCGGACAGTGAAGCAAGGACCTTCTGATCTGAAGGATCCCACCCTTAAGTGTATTTGATGGATTGACATGCTAGAGGAAGACATGTCTCTCTCAGAATCAAGCAAAAGGAAAATTAAAAAAACAGGTAACCCCTCTGGAACATTAGTCTGGTTGAAGGGATGGAAGGAATTAAACAGAGCTGTTTGCATTTTGGCTAATGGAAGTTTTTGGACTGGAGACAGACTGAAAACAGATCAGGCTCATTGAGCTTTAGCAACCCACTCTATTGATGCAGATGATAAGCCCCGTGCTAATCATCTGTCTACATAGCTTTGATGACAAAGTTAGAATCTTGGATGCTGTTCATCAGAGAGACTCCCATGAGTTCCAAGATGAGAGAGTTATTCAGTGCAGCCCCAGCACATTGGTAAAGAGTTCTGGAAGACTGAGAGACAGACTGTGGAGTAGAGCTAACAGAATAGAGAGCACTTACATATTCTCTATTGTTGAAGATATCTATGACAAGAAGTCCCACCTTTTGGTTTGCTGCAGAGGCTGGGAGAAAAAGAGACAAAAGGTAGTGAGTGATCTTCTACAGTAGGTTTGCTTTGGAGCATTGTTTATATGACATTAATTTAATTTCTTGCTGTACATACTCTGTACTGTGTGTAACTGCTCTACACTTGTACATTTATTACTATGAAATGTATACTCAATAGCTTCTTCAATGCTTGAATTTGGGCTTTGGCTGATGTCAGAGGCTATGAGGGGTCCTCAGATTTCATACTGGGAATCAATTTGTTTTTGGGCTATATACCATTTTGCTATTGTTTGTGCACTGTGTCTTATTATTTTGAAACCTTGCAAGAAACTATTAGGAAGAGAAGAACGCACTATTGTACTGCAGTGTATTGTGGATAACAGAGAGAGGACTTATGAGAATGTTCGTTTATCCACTGTTTCAATCATTTCTGCCTACTACACCTGGTCCACTGTTAGATTAGGATTCCTGGTCTTCCTTCCTTTGAGTTTTAGTTATTGTTAAGCCAGGTATGTTATTTGCTTCTTCTGTTTATTAAAGCTCAGATTTATCTGAGATACTTATATAGACCCTTATTATCAGAGTATCTGAGTGCCTCACAATCTTTAATGTACTTAATCTCACAAAAACACCCCCATGAAGTAGCAAAGTGCTATTGTCCCCATTTTACAGATGGGAAGCTGTGGCACAGAGAGACTAAGTGACTTGCCCATGGTCACATAAGAAGCCTGTGGCAGAACAGTGAGTTTAACCCAAGACTCAGGCTAGAACTCTATCCACTGGTTCATCCTTCCTACTTTGTACTTCCATAGCTCTTTCTATCTGAGGAAGGTATTTTGCAAACATAGTAAGCTTCCTGAAATCTCTGTGATGTAGAAAATTAGTATTCTAATTTTACTGTTGGAGAAACTGAGGCACAGAGAATGGTTCACATAAAGTCATGTAAAAAGTCTGGAATAGAAACTGTGGTATGCAAAATTTACTGGGAGTTTCAGTTCACCTTCCCACTACTCTACCACACATCAGCCCTTCATGCCTTTGGGCTGTGGACATTTCCTTGTCCAGCATCTTAACTAGGGATGTAGGCCATTCCAGAGGGTCTTTGTACCTTAGGCCCATTTAACAAACTGTTTTCTGAGTAGTTGACCTTCCTTTTCTTCCCTTGCCTCCAACCCAAGCACATTCCACTTTTGTTTTGATAGCCAAAGCTATTGTTAATGGCTGGTTTGGGGGATTTGGGGTCATTTTTTTTATAAGTACCAACATTACTGCTGGAATGTGAACCATGCTAACTTAACAAACACCTTTTTGTTGATGTGTTGGGTATGTTGGTGTTTGTTTGATGCCTTTGAGATGCTGAAGGAAAATGTTATGTTTCCTGACTGATATTTGGGGTCTGATCCAAACTCCAGTGAAGTTAGTTGGAGTCTTTTCAACTGGGCTTTGGATCAGGCCCACATGGATACTTATATTTGATGATTCTCACAGAGAGATTGATATCCACTCACTGCTGCCACCGCTGGGTGGCCTTATTTTTATTTTAATGGTTGTTGATTCCCTAATAAAATAAAGTGCATGCTGTTTTTATTGATTTTTGTCCAAATCTAGACTCATGTATTGCTTGTTTCTACAAGGAACTCGTCTCTCCCCATAGCAACATGAGAAATTGCCCTGGGCCTGGGTTGGTAAGGTCTTTAATGTGGCATATAATTTTAAAATCAGGGAGTAACTATTTTAATCTGTAAAGACCACCTCCAGCTTCTGGCCAGCTCCACAGAATCAGATCCCCTGGAGTCCATATGTTATATTTTCCAGTGATCTCATTTTCGTTTTTTTTAAATCTTCATCAGAAAACCTGTCTCTTCTGCTGGGCTTCAAGATCTTGTTGGGAGGGGAGTTCAATATTTTTCTTTTCTTCTCCTGAGATAGGCTGCAGTCTGCTACTGAGAGGAATATTCTTACCTCTGTGGCTACAAATGGTTACCCTCTTTGAAGATCTTGTTCACGGCCCATGACCTATGGCAGTAGCTTCACCCAGAGAGATAGAGACTTTCCTATTTATTCAGACCCTCCTGGCATTTACAGCTGAATCAATTTGTTTTTAGGTTCTTGTCTTTTGACAGGCGCTTATTCCTGCGGCATTCTTCCTATGAATTCTCTTGGAATCTTGCCCAGGATGATTTATTCCTTCCAAATTCCATTGCACCCGCACTAAACCAGAATTTTAATCCTTCCCTGCTGGCGATGATGGGCTTTGTTAGACCACTGGAGATATATATTAAAGGGTTTTTCCCATTCTGCTGTCCCACTTCTCATCCCTCTGTGGTAATTTGTGGAGATACTGCCTTCATGATTTACTCCATGCTGACTAGGTTGGAGGCAATGCCTCCCATGAAACATCCAGACACAGAGAGAAAGTGTATTTATCCTCCCTGACTGGATGTTGTCCAGTTCAGAAACTGAGAGAAGAACTTGAAATTTAGAATGAAAACTTTTGATTAACATGAGGATGTGGCTGGTAAACTTTTGATTCATTGCAACCAAACACTGTCTATTTAGCTAATCTAATTCATCTAGGCATTTATAATGCACTCTTCACTACAGTATCTAGGCACAATATCTATGTATCCATGAAGACCATACACTCCACTACTAAACTGATTTATGCCTGTTTCTTAAGTAAGATTATCCTGTTGATTACCTCTAGGGCAAACAGTGCCAGGCCATTGTGCAAACACCAGTATTACAGGAAGACTTCACAAAGAGATGAGTCTTACATTTTTGCCCAGAAAGTGGCAAGATATAGATTTGTCTTGGTCTCTGATTTTAGGGAGCTCCATGGTTGAAGGTGTTTAGCCTTGGTCCCAGAGAGTATCCCGCCAGTGCTTCATCAAGGTTAGACTAGATGATCACAAGGGTCCCTTTTGATCTTATGATCTGTGAATCTATGAAAATTACAGAAGTTAGTTATATGGTGCAGTTTGACTTATCAGCTTCACCCAGCTGGCTTTATGACTTGCTCAATTAACCAGGAAAATAGGTGGTATGTTGAGTATGATCTTACTATGTATAAAACCCTTTCTACATGTCTTTCCTTCATCCACATTTTCTCAGCTATATCACGTTACTAAGATTTTCTCACACTACTTACTCTGGAGATGCATGTAGGCCTCTTTTTCCCTAGTAAGACTGAACCATGACCCCTTCTCCTCACATATAAATAGTCCAAGAAGTGGAAGGAATGTAGCATTTTTCATATTCACCAGCTGGCCAAAGATAGCAGCATCTTATACCTTGACTCCTTGAGCATGTATACTTTGGAAGTGAGTTCTTACAGTGCAGTACTACATTTTTCAACACAGGATTTTGTTTTTCCATAGACAGACAGAGCTTGTGGTCCTGAGGACCTTAAAGAAACTGAGGAAGCTATCACTTATTAAGGAGCTGAACTTTGCATAAATTCTGCTTTTTTTAGTCTGCTGTGGAATGGGGATAAACAAGCAATTAAGTTTGTGTCTGATAAATGGAACAAAGATCAGGGCCGGCTCTAGGTTTTTTGCCACCCCAAGCTCCGAGAGCGCAACTGCCCAAGCAAAAAAAAAAAAAAAAGGATGTCCGGAATGCCGCCCCTGGAATTGTGCCGCCCCAAGCACGTGCTTGCTTTGCTGGTGGCTAGAGCTAATTCTGACAAAGATACAGAAACACAGTACAATTGTGCATTGGGTTGGCGTAAGGGCTAATAGAGTTTATATTTATACTAGGAGATCGTGCTTTTTATCTGCTTACTCCATTGTCCTTTTCCATTTTTATTTTAGAGGTTAAACAGCCCAGTCTATCCTAAAGAGTCAGGTAGAGAAAATTTCTGGTGGAATATGTCTGGAAGCCTCATTGTTTTTATTCAGGCAGTGTCCTGATTCACAGCTCTCATGCCTCAGGCCAAACTCATTAGCCACCTAAATCAATTGACTAGAGAATCTGTATCCTTATTATAGAATGGATGGCAAACAAGATTTTTTTGCAGTCCTAGAGAGGCTTACAGCTTTCCTTCACTGAGGTCCTAGAAACAGGACTCCATTTAAAATTGATTTGAGAAATTTGATAAGTGAAGCAGAGAGATTTTAATTTTAATTTAATTTTAATTGACTTTTGCAACCTTATTGCCTGCTCTTTTTTCTTTCAGAAGGTACATTTGCTTTCATTCTTCACAGTTTATTTCTCTCCCCTTTTAGAGCATGGTGACAACTCAGTCTCGAATCTGTTTTTACTATGATTCTGAACTATTTAGACTTTTGTTTTTATGCATCTACCCAGAAAACCCTTGCATTGCAAATCCATTTATTACTGTTGTTAAATACTAGTGGAGTTTGATTAGCCAGAGACAGTGAACTCTTTGTATATAGCTATACCACTATATAGCTTGTACGGTTAACTGTATAATCAGATATTTCAGTATCTAATATGGGACTTACCTCTGTGGCCTTGGTTTATTTTTTGCATCTTTACATACAGCAATGGTTCCCAGCTGGTGGAACCCCGTGGGAGCACATCATCTCCAGCTGTATATGACCACACTCAACCTGCAGCACACTTTGGGTGGAAAAAATCAAAGGGGGTCTGAGTTTCAAGGGTGGTCACTTTCTTTGTGCTTGTCTCTGATTGGCTCCCAGGAAGTGGAGGGAGAAGGTGGGTTCAGCAACTGTAGTGGCCAACAGAGACTGGAGGAGAAAAGCAGCAGCAGAAGGGGTGCGGCTAAAGCCAGCAAGCAGAGAACTGGCCACAGGAACACAAAAGCAGCACAGAGGCACTAAGGGTACATCTACACTGGAATAAAACACGGCTGTGGGTGGCCCTGATCAGCTGACTCAGGTTTGTGGGCTCGGGCTCTGGGGATGTTTAATTGCAGTTTGGACTGAGGCTGGAGCCCGGACTTTGGGACCCTCCCTCCGTGTGGGGTCCCAGACCCTGGGCGAGTCTACAAAGCAATTTTTACAGCCCATAGCTTGTGTCCTGTGAGCCCAGATCTGCAGACTCAGGCCATCCATGAGCATTTAATTGCTGCGTAGACGTACCTTCTGAGATCCTGCCACAAGTCTCCTTACCTCCTACATTGATAGACCTATTAAGAGGGAGCTGAGGCAGAGAAGTGAAGCCACCAAATAGCTGCCAGTACTTCTTGTTGAGCTGGGACAGGCCAAAGTTTTGGACTTGTTCCAAGGAACTGATGCCCTGGTCAATGTCCCCAGACTGTGTGATAGGCAGCTGCTCAGTGACTCCTGCCCCTACTCACTACCAGCTCCATTCAGCCGCAGGCAGTTGGCACTCTCAGCTTCTGCCACCTGCAGTTGTCCTGGGAGTTGTGCTCAGCACAGCGGAGAGGGGAATCTGGGAACCAGAGGTAGAGAGACAGCAAACAGGGAGTGAGGGAAGGGGAAATGAGCAGTGAGGAGAGGTTCCGATACTCAGTGTGTGATCAAAAATAGGTCAGCCCAGGACCTGCTTTAGACATAAGTCACATAGGCAGCTGCCTAGAGGCTTGTCTATGCTTAAAATGCTACAGTGGCACAACTGTGTTTCAGTGTAGACACTACCTGTGCTGATGTGAAGGATTCTCCCATCGACGTAGGTAATCCACCACCTCAAGAAGCAGTAAGGTACAGGGAAAATTCAGATGGATGGGGAAAATGTAAGTGGGATATGTGTGAACTCAAACATAAGGCAAGGCATTTTTACAGAACAGAGAAGCTGCTTCTTAGGTAACTCAATAAGGGCCAATGCTGACACACACACTTTTCCACACACTAGTAGAGACCCATTGGAGGGCCTTTTACTACCAAGGGCAGAGAGGAGGAAGATCAGAACTTGGACAACTTGCAGGATGAATCAGACTGGAAGCACACTTCTCAGCCTGTGGGACACAGGCACAGACAGCAGACATAATCAGTCAGCAAGAAATGAACAGGCCAGGACCTAAAATATGTGGTGCTTAATTACCATATGGACAATGTTGTACTCACAAGTGCTCTCACAATGTTAGAGAACACAGTTCTGCTTCTTATATCTCCTTATATATTCCCCAATTAAAATCTAAGGTAAAATCTTCACACATGATTTTCTTTTTACCTTCCTTTATTGTCCAAAAGTTGTTCCTGGTAATATGTGGCAAGAGCAATCACTAGGCCTGAGCTGTATTTGTGTATATATGTGTCCATCTGCTTAGGAGAACAATCTGAATCTCCAAGCAGCTCAACAGGGTGTAAATTCAACCCACAACTCTGACTGCCAATAACACACACCTAGGGAAATAAGTGTATAATAAAGAGTTACTGAATCCAGTCATAGAAAGAACGCACTGATTTGATTAGGGTCCTGGCTTAAGAGAAAGTGACTGTTTAAAGTACAACCCCAGTTCCAGGAAGAAGGCTGGAGGGACCCTCCTGAATAGAGGCAAAAGATCAGACAGGGAATCTTATATGGACCCAGAGTAACTGTGAACTGGGATGACTAATGATGTGAGTTAGTCTTTCTAGAAAGACTTACTCAGACCCCAGGAAAACGGTACATGTTTTGAAGCAATCTAATCTTGATAACTGATTGAAGAAGAGGTGCTGAATACAGTGTATCCGCAGGGCCACAAGGGGATATGGTAGCTGGAAGTGCTCCCATGACACTGTTCCTCTCCATTTTCTGTTTTTCTTCCCTGAAATGATGGTTTTGATCAAATTGAAAACATTTCCTCTCCTTGGGGTGTCATGAGTGCCATAATGTGCATGTGTTGTATTGCCAAGTATTGCTTAGCAACAGGACCATATGTTCTGCCAACTTTATTTTCATGTCAATCTGAATTTTACTGAAGTTGTTGTGTTGTGTGTTGGAGAATTAACTGCATGTCAGTAATGTGACCAATGGAAGTTCCATATTCGCAGACAGAAATTGCCACCAGCGCTACTTATTTATTTGCATATTTGTGGTGTTTAAGATGTCATACCTGCATGTTGTTAAATGAGAAATTATTTGCCATCACAAGAAATTAATCAAATGAATATTCATCAAGAAGCTGGCCATTTTGAGGATATAAAAAAAAATCATAGAAAAAGATCACTCTCTCAACTGTAAAAATAAACCTAACAACAAAAGAGTATATTGCTAGCATTAGCAGTGAATAGGGATGTCCATACAGTTTTCAAAATTTAAACCATGTGATTTTAGGGAGAGATGCAATTGCCACTAAGTGCAAAATCCCGCCCGCAGATGTGCACTGCTGCATAGTCCTCAATTGATCCAGTAGAACTCCAGCATATGCTGTACAAAGGGTGAACACAGAATATGCAATAAACATCTGAGATTTTTCACATAAAAGTATCATGTCAGATCCTCAGCTGGTGTAAACTGCTGTAGCCCAAGCCAAGTGTCATCGGAGATGCACTTATTTATGCTTGTTATTAGGGCTGTCAAGCAATTAAAAAAATGAGTCACAATTAATCGCACGATTAATCGTGTTGTTAAACAATAATGGAATACCATTTATTTAAATATTTTTGGATGTTTTTTACATTTTCAAATTTATTGATTTCAATTACCACACAGAATACAAAGTGCACAGTTCTCACTTCATATTTATTTTTGATTACAAATATTTTCACTGTAAAAAACACAAAAGAAATAGTACTTTTCAATTCAACTTATACAAGTACTGTAGTGCAATCTCTTTATCATGAAAGTTGAACTTAAAAATGTAGAATTATGTACAAAAATAACTGCACTGAAAAATAAAACAATGTAAAACTTTAGAGCCCACAAGTCCACTCAGTTCTACTTCAGCCAATCACTCAGACAAACAAACTTGGTTACAATTTGCAGGAGATAATGCTGCCCGCATCTTGTTTACAATGTCACCTGAAAGTGAGACCAGGCATTCGCATGGAACTGTTGTAGCCGGCATCGCAAGATATTTACATGCCAGATACATTAAAGATTCATATGTTCCTTCATGCTTCAACCACCATTCCAGAGGGCATGCATCCATGCTGATGATGGCTTCTACTCGATAATGATCCAAAGCAGAGCGAACTGACGCATGTTCCTTTTCATCATCTTACTCAGATGCCACCAGCAAAAGGCTGATTTTCTTTTTTGATGGTTCGGGTTCTGTAGTTTCCGCATCTGAGTGTTGCTCTTTTAAGACTTCTTAAAGCATGCTCCACACCTCGTCCCTCTCAGATTTGGGAAGGCACTTCTGATTCTTAAGCCTTGGGTCGAGTGCTGTAGCTATTTTTAGAAATCTCACATTGGTACCTTTTTTGCGTTTTGTCAAATCTGCTGTGAAAGTGTTCTTAAAACAAATGTGTTGAGTCATCATCTGAGACTGTTATAACATGAACTATATGGCAGAATGTGGATAAACAGAGCCAAAGACATAGAATTCTCTCACATGGAGTTCAGTCAGAAATTTAATTAATGCATTATTTTTTAACGAGCATCATCAGCATGGAAGCATGTCCGCTGGAATGGTGGCCGAAGCATGAAGGCACATACAAATGGTTAGTATATCTGGCACATAAATACCTTGCAACATGGGTTACAAAAGTGTCATGCGAATGCCTAAATTTACTTTCAGGTGACACTGTAAATAAGAAGCAGGCAGCAGCATCTCCTGTAAATGTAAACAAACTTGTTTGTCTGAGCGATTGGCTGAACAAGAAGTAGGACTGAGTGGACTTTTAGGCTCTAAAGTCTTACATTGTTTTGGTTTTGAGAGCAGTTATGTAACAAAAAAAAATCTACATTTGTAAGTTGCACTTTCATGATAAAGAGATTGCACTACAGAACTTGTATGAGGTGAATTGAAAAATACTATTTCTTTTGTTTATCATGTTTACAGTAAAAATATTTGTAATGAAAATAATATATAAAGTGAGCACTGTACACTTTCTATTCTGTATTGTAATAGAAACCAATATATTTGAAAATGTAGAAAAGCATCCAAAAATATTTAAGAAATTTCAATTGGTATTCTATTGTTTAACAGTGCGATTAATCACGATTAATTTTTTTAATCAAGATTAATTTCTATATTTCTATTTTACTAAGATTTGGATTTCTGAAGTGATGCCCTGGGGTCCATCACACAGTGCACAGGTCACAGAACTACATGTCGTTCTGAGAGTAACTTTTTGTTATGAAGACAAAAGGAAAATAGGTTGGCTTTATTTGAATAGGACAAAAAGAAAAGGAGTACTTGTGGCACCTTAGAGACTAACAAATTTATTAGAGCATAAGCTTTCGTGAGCTACAGCTCACTTCATCGGATGCATTTGGTGGAAAAAACAGAGGAGAGATTTATATACACACACACAGAGAACATGAAACAATGGGTTTATCATACACACTGTAAGGAGAGTGATCACTTAAGATAAGCCATCACCAGCAGCGGGGGGGGGGGGGAAAGGAGGAAAACCTTCCATGGTGACAAGCAAGGTAGGCTAATTCCAGCAGTTAACAAGAATATCAGAGGAACAGTGGGGGGTGGGGTGGGAGGGAGAAATACCATGGGGAAATAGTTTTACTTTGTGTAATGACTCATCCATTCCCAGTCTCTATTCAAGCCTAAGTTAATTGTATCCAGTTTGCAAATTAATTCCAATTCAGCAGTCTCTCGTTGGAGTCTGTTTTTGAAGCTTTTTTGTTGAAGTATAGCCACTCTTAGGTCTGTGATCGAGTGACCAGAGAGATTGAAGTGTTCTCCAACTGGTTTTTGAATGTTATAATTCTTGACGTCTGATTTGTGTCCATTCATTCTTTTACGTAGAGACTGTCCAGTTTGGCCAATGTACATGGCAGAGGGGCATTGCTGGCACATGATGGCATATATCACATTGGTAGATGCGCAGGTGAACGAGCCTCTGATAGTGTGGCTGATGTGATTAGGCCCTATGATGGTATCCCCTGAATAGATATGTGGACAGAGTTGGCAACGGGCTTTGTTGCAAGGATAGGTTCCTGGGTTAGTGGTTCTGTTGTGTGGTGTGTGGTTGCTGGTGAGTATTTGCTTCAGATTGGGGGGCTGTCTGTAAGCAAGGACTGGTCTGTCTCCCAAGATCTGTGAGAGTGATGGGTCGTCCTTCAGGATAGGTTGTAGATCCTTGATGATGCATTGGAGAGGTTTTAGTTGGGGGCTGAAGGTGATGGCTAATGGCGTTCTGTTGTTTTCTTTGTTGGGCCTGTCCTGCCCCCCAATCTGAAGCAAATACTCACCAGCAACCACACACCACACAACAGAACCACTAACCCAGGAACCTATCCTTGCAACAAAGCCCGTTGCCAACTCTGTCCACATATCTATTCAGGGGATACCATCATAGGGCCTAATCACATCAGCCACACTATCAGAGGCTCGTTCACCTGCGCATCTACCAATGTGATATATGCCATCATGTGCCAGCAATGCCCCTCTGCCATGTACATTGGCCAAACTGGACAGTCTCTACGTAAAAGAATGAATGGACACAAATCAGACGTCAAGAATTATAACATTTAAAAACCAGTTGGAGAACACTTCAATCTCTCTGGTCACTCGATCACAGACCTAAGAGTGGCTATACTTCAACAAAAAAGCTTCAAAAACAGACTCCAACGAGAGACTGGTGAATTGGAATTAATTTGCAAACTGGATACAATTAACTTAGGCTTGAATAGAGACTGGGAATGGATGAGTCATTACACAAAGTAAAACTATTTCCTCATGAAGAAAAGGAGTACTTGTGGCACCTTAGAGACTAACAAATTTATTTCCTCATGGTATTTCTCCCTCCCACCCCACCCCCCACTGTTCCTCTGATATTCTTGTTAACTGCTGGAATTAGCCTACCTTGCTTGTCACCATGAAAGGTTTTCCTCCTTTCCCCCCCCTGCTGCTGGTGATGGCTTATCTTAAGTGATCACTCTCCTTACAGTGTGTATGATAAACCCATTGTTTCATGTTCTCTGTGTGTGTGTATATAAATCTCTCCTCTGTTTTTTCCACCAAATGCATCCGATGAAGTGAGCTGTAGCTCACGAAAGTTTATGCTCTAATAAATTTGTTAGTCTCTAAGGTGCCACAAGTACTCCTTTTCTTTTTGCGAATACAGACTAACATGGCTGCTACTCTGAAACCTTTGAATAGGACAGTGAGTACAGTGAAAAGGGTTGTTGCTTTTTTTAAAAAAATCTGTGTAAGACTGTTCTCAGTAGTTCCTGTGATGCTGCAAAATTACACCTCCAAAGCACTTCTTCTGCTTTTAATAATTAAACATTTCTGGGTATTTGTTTCACAGGCTGGCACTGCTGTAAAGAGATATGAACAGGGTACAGAAGAAAGATATTCAAAACAAAGAACACCTACAATTTACTGGTTTAGCCATTATCGAATGTCTCAATACCTTTAAGTGCCTGTTTGTGCCATTAAAGTGTGAAGTTCGAAAAAGACATTCTCTGATTGAAATGTGTTGGTCAACTTGCTGTGCTTAGTCCAGTGCATGCATGAAATGTTTTCCTTGAATCAGTCAACACATGCCTGTTAGAAATGTGGATGCTTTAGGTAACAATGTTTTGCTCTGTCTCCATGCCTTCTTAGAACTGTAAAGAGAAGCAAAAAGAGGTGGTCCCATTCTTCCCACATTTAAAGTCTTTACAAGGGTTGAGCAAATAAGCAGAAGTGATCAAAATCACCATGAAAATAATTCTGTCTTGTTGTTTATGGAAATCATTGTGATGGTTTATGTGTAGTAAAAGCAGAGCTGACTTGAATAGTGCTGATGGGGGGGGTGGCGGAAGGGGCAGAGTCAAGGCAGCTGGATTCAGTAGTGTTACTGAGATGCTCAGTCCATGTGAGCATGCTCAGTACAAGCCAAGCTGCAAATCTGGGGGGAGGGCAGGTAATCCCGCATATTCCCACATGCATTGCCTCTGAGTGAAAGATTCATAACCACAGTACTTCACCAATGTAGTAGAAGAGTGGTTCTCAAACTTTAGTAACCTGAGGATCCCAATTTTTATTTAAAAATTTTCGGGGACCCTCAAACTCCCCTGCTCAGCCCTTGCCCCGCCCTTTTCCCTGAGGCCATGCCCCTTCCCCAGGCCATGCCCCTTCCCTGCCCCCTTCCCTGGGGCAATGCCCCCATCACTGCATTCCACCTCCCTCCATCGCTCACTCTCTCACACCCTCACTCACTTTCACCAGCGGGCATGGGTTTGGGGTAGATGAGGGGGTGCAGACTCGGGGAGGGAGTTTGGGTGCAGGAGGAGGTGAGGGTATGGGCTCTGGGAAGGAGTTGGGGTGCAGGAGGGGGCAAATTTACAAATTTACTTTTAGTAAATTTACCAGCATCCCAAAATGGAAATAATGCCCATTGTTTCCACTGGTGGCATGATAGATATTGGAACCACATGCAATATCTTTGGGGACTATATTGTATGAAGTTTATGTATCTCTGTGGGCCAAGGATTGTATGCAACTCCAGGAAGGAGAGTTAGCACAGCTCCTCTAGGAACCAAAAACAGTGAGGCGTGAATATGGTGAATCATTTTGGGGATCTCCCTTAGGGGAGATTTGCATATACCAGTTCAAACTGGGTTTTCCAGAGACCAACAGAGAAATAGCTTTTGATATAAAAAGGCTGAATTTAAACTGACTCAGGGCCCACTTTCTGATCCAGAAAATGGACAGGACTCTCTGCTCAAGAGATGGGGCCCATCCCTTTTAGAAGCGTTGGAAAGACAGGTTACTCCTGGTATGTATAGTGTGTGTTTAAACTTGTTTATTGTTTCTGTGTGCTTCTTCTGTAATGCTTTTACATTAAGAATATATGTGCTTGTTAGAAAGAGCTGTGTGTTGACTTGTAACTGCTGACAACACACTTTTCATAGCCCTTGGAGAGAAAGCAACACTCAGGCTCTAGCCTTTGGGAAGACTGTCTTGTTGGGGATATCACAGTGTAGAGCAGGGAGCTGAGCAACCTTAAAACCCTGGTCAGAAGGGAGTGGGACAAGGGTCTCTGCCCAGAGACAGGTGATGACTGGTGACCTGAGACCTGAGTGGGTGCTCCTGGAGTGACCACAGAGGAGGGACACAGATTCAGTTACCCTGAAACTGTGACAGGTGGTACTTCATTATTTGCTTAGATAAGTGGATCTCTACTTTGCAACTGCTCTCATTCACTCTCACCTTCTAATCCTACCTCTCCCTGTGCCACACTCCCTGGTGGCCCCTACAGTTACTCCCTCTTTCCCAAAGCTCCCATCTTTGGCCAGGCTTAGTATTTTCTACGGGTTTTATTTTCAAGGACCAAGTCACTGGTCTCTCAGCTGAATTAATAATATTTGAGTAATTAAAGAAAGTCTGTCTGTACTTGAAGGAAATGAGCTCAGGACAGAGCTGAAATACTTGGGTACTGAGGATGCACAATGTTCAGAAGTAGAAATGATGAGCTCATTGAATTCCTGAATTCCTGCCTAACCTCACAACATTCTAAGAAGCCTGTCTGATACCGATCTATACCAGAGAACTATATTAGACTCTTAATATAAGTACTAGTAACCTACCAGTAATAAGATGGACCTTCTATCATCCTCTTCGTCCCTAAAAGTAGTTGATTAGAATATCTTTTCCCTATAGTTTCTCATGCAAATTTCTGTCTTTTCCTCTTCTATCTGCCACAGCATCCTCTTCCATTTTTTACATGTGCATTGGTAGAGGACTAGATACATCAGGTCTACTGAGCAATAACCCCACCACACTTAACTGTAACTGAGGGTGCTATGAGCCAATCCATTAATGCTAGAGATGAGCCTAAACCAACTCCTTAGATCTCAACACTCTAGAATCTTGGTAAAATTTTCATTCTGATCTGAAATTCACAGCTCTCTAACATCTTTATAATAAGCTGTAGAAACACCAAGAGTTTGAATATCCCTCAATTGTGGGGAAGTTGGTATTCAGGTCAGAACTTTGTGACTCAGAGCCATTTCTAGTTAGTTCTGGGAGTGGAGAACATACTATTTATTTTACACAGTTGTGTGATGTTCAGATAGAAGGATAGAGACCCCCCACTTTCCTGTGACTGATATGTAATGAAATACAAATGAAAGCCAGAAATTAATAGAAACAGAATTTAATACAGTAGTTAAAGCTAAATCAATACGCTTACATATGGTTTGCTATTGTGATCTAAGAAGGTAACAGTAGGGCAGCAAACTGCCAGCTAGTCCTTCAAAACCAGTTTTAAAGGAACATTCAGGTTGCATGGTTAAGTGCTCAAAAATTAGGAAATGAACAGGTTAAGCTGGCATGTGATAGTTAAACCCTTTCCTCTTGTGCATATATAGTACATATTAAAGGATACTGAGTGTGATCCCCCTAAATACTTTGACACTTACATCCCTTCATGGATCTCACCCACTGTAATATCACACTTCAGTCTGAACCCTGGTTCCTACTATCATTACAAGTAACATCCACGATTATAATCAATGAAAGAACTGTAGAATGTGCCATAGGCTGAGCAGACCCTCAGCTGGTCTAGAGGCTTAGGGCCACCTTTGTCTCCCCCCATCTCTTCCTGCATCTAGTTCAGAAAAGAAAGAATGCAGAATCTGGCATAGCCACTAGATAGATTATGTAATAGTCTGTAATAATTTACAGGTATTAAATTAGCCACATGAGGTTCCTTTTATTCCCAAAATGCAGTAGAATCAGTAAGAATTGCAAGGAAAAGGTGAATCAGAAAGTGAATGAGTTCAAATATCTTGCATCCCTTTTCATAGCAAGCTCTACATGCATGAAAAGATTTAAACCAATCCATCTCCAGTTTACTGAATGCTTTAATTAATCTGCAAACTAGTTGGGTAAGGGGAGAAAGCACTTTCCCCCTACATTTTAGCTTTTGATTTCTCCATATGTGGAGGATCTGCAGCATCAAAATTATGTTGATATGCGAAGTTAGAACAATTTGGTTTGTGAAAAAACACAAAGTTAAAGATTCATCACTATAGCCTCAAATCCAATCCTGTGTAGAGAGTAAAGCTCTGTTTCTAACTTGGCTTGAATCACTATCATGACTCAATATGAAATTTTTTTCAGATCCTGTGTCCAATCATTTAGCCAGTAATTTGGAATGAGTCAACCTTATTTGCTTTTATACAACTAGTTCCTGGTAGAAGAAGGGTTTCCCACTGTCTTATCTGATCTGCATTAACTCTGTTCAGGGGCAGGGCAGTTAATTCCTTAGGCTACACACAAAAAATTAATTTGAATGTTCTGTTCCAGATAGATTTGGGGTAAGGATTTGAATAGGACTAAAGTTTAGATATTCTGTGGGTAAGGATAAGCTGCAGGTATTCTGTGTGGGGAAAAACACAGTTACTCACTGCTCTGATCATTATCCTATAGCAGGACATGTATGTTTTCACTCACATGGGAGGTTTGACTGGCATGACAAGAATCAATCTCCAAGCCGCTGAATGCTGGGTACACTTAACACACAGCTCACACTTGATCAAGTCAGTTTCTAATGAATACATAATCCAATCAGAGACGGAACATTCTGAGTTGGTTGGATTTACACAGTCTATGTGAGAAACGTTATTTAGAAACTTCTCTCTCACCACATAAATATCATATGTGGTATATTTAAAACAAAGTTTAGGAAAAGAGAAACTTTTACAGCTTGGGGACTTCTCTGTAAGCCAATTCAGTGATTGTAAACTCTTTCACAGAGTCTATAATACAACATCTATTTACCTGAAATGTGAAAGATAGCCAGTCTCCTTGGCAAATTTGTAGCTACATAATTGTTTTTAAATTTAAGGGCAGGTCGATATTTAAAATACTGCATGAGCACAGCTGCATCAATGCAGCTGTGCTCCCGGAGCGCTTAAGTGAAGGTGCTCCTATGCTGGAAGAGACAGTAGCTAAATTGGCAGAAGAAGCTCTCCTGTTGACACAGCATTGTCTACATGGCTTTTTCACACTCCTCATGGTTATACCAATATAGGTCTGTTAGTGCAGATCTGGTCTAAGTGGAGGTATGTTAGCAACAAGAAGAAAGTCAAGGAAAGTGTGATCCCCTTAGTGAATGAGGGAGGCAACCTAGTGACAGAGGATGTGGAAAAAGCTAATGTACTCAATGCTTTTTTTGCCTCTGTCTTCACAAACAAGGTCAGCTCCCAGACTGCTGCCCTGGGCAGTACAGCATGGGGAGGAGGTGACCAGCCCTCTGTGAAGAAAGAAGTTGTTCAGGACTATTTAGAAAAGCTGGACGAGCACAAGTCCAGGGGGCCAGATGCACTGCATCCAAGAGTGCTAAAAGAGTTGGCAGATGTGATTGCAGAGCCATTGGCCATTGTCTTTGAAAACTCATGGCGATCGGGGGAGGTCCCGGACGACTGGAAAAAGGCTAATGTAATGCCCATCTTTAAAAAAGGGAAGAAGGAGTTTCCTGGGAACTACAGGCCAGTCAGCCTCCACCTCATTCCCTGAAAAATCATGGAGCAGGTCCTCAAGGAATCAATTCTGAAGCACTTAGAGGAGAGGAAAGTGATCAGGAACAGTCAGCATGGATTCACCAAGGGCAAGTCATGCCTGACTAACCTAATTGCCTTCTATGATGAGATAACTGGCTCTGTGGATGAGGGGAAAGCAGTGGAAGTGTTGTTCCTTGACTTTAGTAAAGCTTTTGACATGGTCTCCCACAGTATTCTTGCCATTAAATTAAAGAAGTATGGGCTGGATGAATGGACGATAAGGTGGATAGAAAGCTGGCTAGATTGTCGGGCTCAACGGGTGGAGATCAACGGTTCCATGTCTAATTGGCAGCCGGTATCAAGTGGAGTGCCCCAAGTGTCGGTCCTCGGGCTGGTTTTGTTCAAAATCTTCATTAATGACCTGGAAGATGGTATGTATTGCACCCTCAGCAAGTTTGCAGCTGACACTAAACTGGGAGGAGAGGTAGATACGCTGGAGGCTAGGGATAGGATACAGAGGGCCCTAGACAAATTAGAGGATTGGGCCAAAAGAAATCTGAGGAGGTTCAACAAGGACAAGTGCAGAGTCCTGCACTTAGGACGGAAGAATCCCATGCACCGCTACAGACTAGGGACTGAATGGCTCGGCAGCAGTTCTGCAGAAAAGAACCTAGGGGTTACAGTAGACAAAAAGCTGGATATGAGTCAACAGTGTGCCCTTGCTGCCAAGAATGCCAATGGCATTTTGGGATGTATGAGTAGGGGCATTGCCAGCAGATCGAGAGACGTGATCGTTCCCCTCTGTTCGACATTGGTGAGGCCTCATGTGGAGTACTGTGTCCAGTTTTGGGCCCCACACTACAAGAAGGATGTGGAAAAATTGGAAAATGTCCAGCGGAGGACAACAAAAATGATTAGGAGACTGGAACACATGACTTATGAGGAGAGGCTGAGGGAACTGGGATTGTTTAGTCTGCGGAAGAGAAGAATGAGGGGGGATTTGATAGCTGCTTTCAACTACCTGAAAGGGGGTTCCAAAGAGGATGTATCTAGACTGTTCTCAGTGGTAGCAGATGACAGAACGAGGAGTAATGTTCTCAAGTTGCAGAGAGGGAGGTTTAGGTTGGATATTAGGAAAAACTTTTTCACTAGGAGGGTGGTGAAACACTGGAATGCGTAACCTAGGGAGGTGGTGGGATCTCCTTCCTTAGAAGTTTTTAAGGTCAGGCTTGACAAAGCCCTGGCTGGGATGATTTTAGTTGGGGATTGGTCCTGCTTTGAGCAGGGGGTTGGACTAGATGACCTCCTGAGGTGCCTTCCAACCCTGATATTCTATGATTCTATGAGTCATTGAATTGGAATGGCTCCTTTTGCATCTCTTTAGGAAAAAGACAGAAGTTTTGCAGAAGCCATTTATCAAAATGATTAGACTACATTAGCTACTAATGGTTTCCCAGTTCCCACTAAAACCCGAATTTGCAGGGGGGGATAGACACAGTTATCTGCTAGGTCTTTTTCAGTCTCTGTTTTGTCTGATCCTAAAGTGTAACAACTATCTATTTTATGTTTAATAGCCTGAAAGCAACCAAATCAAACTTTGTGTTCAGGTTTGGGAAAAGACTTGAGAAATATGTCAGCAACTGATTTATAAACTCAGAAAAACAAAGATTCATAATGAAAAGATTGTGACAATTCAGTTTTTCAGATGTGACTTGTTTGCTTTTTTTATTATCAATAACATAGTGTCAGGTTTAGTAATGATGGGCAGGAGGGGGGCAAGGTGGTTCAGTGCATTAGTGCCATGGAGAGTTTAACATAATGGGGTTTTTGTTTGTTTGTTTGGGTATGCTTTTTTTAGGTCATCATCCTTATTCCAATAATAGATCAGAAAATCTGGTTTCTTTTTTAAAAGAGGGATTGTCAAGGATCTATCCATGGCCTTGAGGAGAAAATTGCTTCAAAGACACTTGAGTAAATTATAGCACCAAAGGTTGCCAAAAGTGCTAAAAATAATCATACTAAGCACGCTGTGTGTATACTAAGTGCACTTCTCAAAGGCTCAACATTTAAGATTGGTGCTACAGTATCATAATAAATGAAAAAAAAGAAAAGGAGTACTTGTGGCACCTTAGAGACTAACAAATTTATTAGAGCATAAGCTTTCGTGAGCTATAGCTCACTTCATAAGGTGCCACAAGTACTCCTTTTCTTTTTGTGAATACAGACTAACACGGCTGCTACTCTGAAACCTGTCATAATAAATGAACTAAGTCAAATCAAAACAAGCGTCCACCAGAGAAGATTCAAAGGCACATCTCCTCAATGAGCCTACGTGACAAATTACAATTTTCTAACCCCAGTTTTTTCATCACTAGAGCTGTTCAAAATCATGTGACAATAATAATATTTTTTTAAATAATGGGAATGTTCAAGTTTACACACTGCTCATACTCAAATGTAGTTGAAAAATTTTTGCTCAGACTTTCCAAAAATATTCACCTTTGGGCAGAAACTGAGCATTGATATTTTAGCCTTTAAGCATAAAGCTACAAATGCCACCCACTGATTTAATGAATGGGAAACCTAATTGGACCTGCATGGTGCCAGATAGATTTCAGATAAAAGGAGGCGCGTAGGCAGGGGTAGGCCCTCTGGGTGCTATGCCAGCTAGAGAGAGGCAAGTTGATGGGCTTTTGCTTCCCAAAATAAATTAATTAACCCTTGAACCAGGGTTTATCAGGCCTTTTGGCCAAATTTTTGCTGAACCCTCACTCCCTCTGGTTAGTAGTATAAAAACTGTGGTTTTAGGTTGCTTTGGGTCTGACCGATCACTATTTAAAGGGCCAGGGAAGAATTTTTCCTACCAGGGCCAAATTACCGATGGCCTAATGGCTTTTTCACTTTCCTCATAGTATCATGGAGACACAATTAGTTTAAATAAGTATAGAATTTAGGAATTTTAATGTTAGGAATTGTATGAATGTTCAGTCATCGCAATTTGTGGCCTGTATCCAGTGTGGAGAAAAGGCCAAAGGGCCAGCAACCAGAAAATAAAAGAAATGGGATTTTGCTGGTGGACCCCAGGTCTGTGGAAAAGGAAGATCTAAAGTTCTTGCAGACCCTGGTCCCTCTTTGGTACCTTCTGTCCCCTTCACAGTGGGGAAAGTGAGAGAATTCAGCAGAGCAAACTGAATCCTTGGGGTAGGCAATGGAGAGTCTGCCCTGGGTTTATGGGTTTTGTGATTGTTGCCTTGTAAATCCCACACTGCACCCTCCTAAATGCCTGGTATGGTGGGAATGGGGCAGATAGTGTCCCTCTCCACAATGTTACATTTTCATAAAGTTGCCATTTAAAATCCACCCCTACGTCGGTCCTCACTCGCATGCGTGTCTTGATCAATGACCAAAAAATGGAAACACTGGGGCATCCATAAATACAGCTGTTGCTAGGGATGCAGGCATTCACCCCTCTGTTAAATGGACGTAAGTTGTAATCTTAGAACATCAGGTCTGGGAATATACAATGCTTTTTAAAAGGAGAATGACCTTATTACACAACTGGTTGCCTCTCCCACGAACAAGAGAGAAGCCTGATTCTATACTCCTAAAGTCAATCAGAGTTTTGCCAAGGGAGTTTTCAATGAGAGCAGAATTGAGCCCCATGTTGGCACCTTTGCCTGAAAATACTCATTTACTAAACTTTCCAGTTAGTGACATGGAACTAAAACTAGTGTACTACATATCCAAAAGGGAACAGGAGCTAAAATGTCAGCTGGGTAATTGTACTATTCTCGTTGATAACAGCAAATGGATTTCTTTGGGTACCTTTTATGGAGAGAAGCGTGGGAGTGGCAGACTGTGTGTGCCTTTAGTAGCCTGTTCTTGGGAACAAAGCATGGCACAATAGATCTGGGAATTAATGAGAATAAAAAAGCCTAGCAAAGTCATGGTTAAGAAACGTTTAGGCCATTATACTCTCCACAGTGCTCATGTATTGATTCATATTAAAAATAATGGCAGATACATGCACATGCTGACAGTAGAATAGACTCCTAAGATTATAACGCCAACTAACTAATGTCTGGAAGCTTCAAAGCTGAAACTGACAATCTTGTCTTAACATTGAATCTCACAATTTGTATTAGTTTATGTAATGAACTAAATCTTATTGAAATATGCTTTTGATATTTAATAATTTTGAAGAGGGTAATTTTGAAATATTTTTCATACAAAGGATGGTTATTTACCTCATGAAAGAAAACCAAAGAAATGATGCAGGACTTTTGAGTTAGACTCCATTATGGGATAACCATTTACTAAGCCTAATTTTTGAAATCAAAGTTATCTTAAGTCCCTGGGATACATGCAAGTTAGCAGATTTCATTGATTAATTAATTATTATTGATTACTATTATTATTATTATTATTTTATAATAAACTACAGTTTTAACTTTTTTAAAAATTGTAAACACATTAATAGCCACTATAAAGTGTGCATAAATTATAGAAAAAGCCACATTATTTAATTGCTTCCAGCCCTTCCCCTCTTTAACTGCCATCCCTTGCCTTGACTAAACTTGTCTGTGCTTAGATTGCTTCTCATTGGAACAGTCACCAAGGGTTTAATTTAGGACTGTCATCCGATTAAAAAAATTAATCATGATTAATCGCGTGACCAAAATATTAATCTTGATTAATCGTGCAATTAATTGCATTGGTAAACAATAATAGAATACCATTTATTTAAATATTTTGGGTGTTTTCTACATTTTCAAATATATTGATTTAAATTACAACACAGAATACCAAGTGTATCATGCTCACTTTATATTTATTTTTTATTACAAATATTTGCACTGTAAAAAACAATTTGCCTAATACATGTACTGTAATGCAATCTCTTTATCATGAAAGTTGAACAAATGTAGAATTATGTACAAAAAAAACTGCACTCAAAAACAAAACAGTGTATAACTTTAGAGCCTATAAGTCCACTCAGTCCTACTTCTTGTTCAGCCAATCGCTCAGACAAACAAGTTTGTTTACATTTGCAGGAGATAATTCTGCCAGCTTCCTGTTCCCAATGTCACCTGAAAGTGAGAACAGGCATTTGCATGGCACTGTTGTAGCTGGCGTCACAAGATATTTACATGCCAAATGCACTAAAGATTCATATGTCCCTTGATGCTTCAACCACCATTCCAGAGGACCTGCGTACATGCTGATGATGGATTCTGTTTGATAACAATCCAAAGCAGTGTGGACAGACGTATGTTCATTTTCATCATCTGAGTCAGATGCCACCAGCAGAAAGTTGATTTTTTTTTTTGGTGGTTCAGGTTCTGTAATTTCCACATCAAAGGGTTGCTCTTTTAAGACTTCTGAAAGCATGCTCCACACACTTCAGATTCTTAAACCCTCGGTCGAGTGCTGTATCTATCTTTAGAAATCTCACATTGGTACCTTCTTTGCGTTTTGTCAAATCTGCAGCGAAAGTGTTCTTAAAACAAACAGCATGTGCTAAGTCATCATCCGAAACTAGTATAACATGAAATATATGGCAGAATGTAGGTAAAACAGAGCCAGAGACATACAATTCTCCTCCTGTGAGTTCAGTCACAAATATAATTAATGCATTTTTTTTAACAAGTGTCAACAGCACGGAAGCATGTGCTCTGGAATGGTGGCTGAAACATGAAGGGGCATACAAATGTTTAGCATACCTGGCACGTAAATACTTTGCAATGCTGACTACAAAACTCCCAGGCAAATGCCTGTTCTCACTTTCTGGTGACATTATAAATAAGAAGTGGGCAGCATTATCTCCCGTAAATGTAAACAAACTTGTTTGTCTGAGCGATTGGCTGAACAAGTAGGACTGAGTGGACTTGTAGATTCTAAAGTTTTACAGTGTTTTGTTTTTGAGTGCAAAATATATATATATACATTTGTAAGTTGCACTTTCACGGTAAAGAGATTGCACTATGGTACTTGTATGAGGTGAATTGAAAAATACTATTTCTTTTGTTTCTCATTTTTACAGTGCAAATTTTTTACTCAAAAATAATAATATAAAGTGAGCACTGTACACTTTGTATTCTGTGTTGTAATTGAAATAAATATATTTGAAAATATAGAAAAACATCCAAAATATTTAATAAATTTCAATTGGTATTCTATTGTTCAACAATGTGATTAAAACTATGATTAGTCGTGATTAATTTTTTTATTTGCAATTAATTTTTTTTGCACGAGAGTTAACTGCGATTAATCGACAGCCCTAGTTATATTCTAACATCACTCACGCTGTTTTTTACACTGGCATAGCTCAAGGTACTTCAGTAGAGTTATTCTTGATTGTCACAGCTGTGAGATCTGTGTATTTTACATATTCCAGAAAGCACCTAGCATATAGTAGGTGCTGAATACAATTCTATAATAATTAAATTAATTTAAAAATTTGCTCCTGTGCTCTTCTACACCAAATTCCACCCTATGGAAAATAAGTGGCTGTAATCGAATACAGTGAAAACCAGATTTATATTGGTACAAACAGACACGATGATAAAAGGCTGCTGTCACATGTTGTAAGAAGATGTTGTGAAATGGCTTGAAAATTCTGGTTACAGTCGACAGTGCAGAGCCACTGAACAATGTCACACCTGTGTCTATAACCAATTCTCACTAAATACAGCTAGCAAAGGAGGAGGCCAGGTATAATGTTCGCCCCCAAAACCCCAAAGTAAGTGGTGGCAGCAGCATTTTGATTGTAACATGGAAAATCCAGTCGAGATGAAGCATTTGATAGCTGTGGCACAGGAAGGAGAGGCAGGGAAAACCTAGATTAGTGGGGCTGTCAGGGTTCCTTCCCCACTCTGAACTCCAGGGTACAGATGTGGGGACCCGCATGAAAGGCCCCCTAAGCTTATTCTTACCAGCTTAGGTTAAAAACTTCCCCAAGATACAAACTTTGCCTTGTCCTGTAATGGTATGCTGCCACCACCAAGCGTTTTAAACAAAGAACAGGGAAAGAGCCCACTTGGAGACATCTTCCCCCAAAATATCCCCCCAAACCCAACAACCCCTTTCCTGGGGGTGTTTGAGAATAATATCCTAACCAATTGGTTACAAAATCGTCAAAGACCCAAAACCCTGGATCTAGGAACAATGGAAAAATCAGTCAGATTCTTAAATCAGGTTTTATTTAAAAAAAGAAAGGTAAAAATCACCTCTGTAAAATTAGGATGGAAAATACTTTACAGGGTATTCATATTCAAAACACAGAGGATCCCCCTCTGGGAAAAACCTTACAGTTACAAAAAACAGGAATAAACCTCCCTCTTAACACAGGGAAAATTCACATAAGACAGAAGATAAACTAATCCGCCTTGCCTGGCTTACCTATACTGGTTGCCATATTGGAGACTTGGATTAGGATGGGTTGGAGAAGATGGATTTCTGTCTGGCCTCTCTCAGTCCCAAGAGGGAACAACCACATAAACAAAGAGCACAAGCAAAAGTTTCTCCCCGCCCCCAAGATTTGAAAGTATCTTGTCCCCTTATTGGTCTTTTGGGTCAGGTGCTAGCCAGGTTAGCTGAGCTTCTTAACCCTTTACAGGTGAAAGGTTTTGCCTCTGGCCAGGACGGATTTTATAGCACTGTATACAGAAAGGTTGCTACCCTTCCCTTTATATTTATGACAGGGGCTCTGTAAGTAGATGCTTTGGTACAGAGAGAGGAGGCCAGAGACAGCTTTGATGGAAGATGGAAAGAGAGATGGAGTCAGGGAGAAGTTCCAGGTTGCTGATGGATCAAGAGAGAATGAGGTTAGCAAGTCTTGAGGGTCCAGTGGTGTTCAGAAGAGAGAGCACAGCAACTACTCACTGCAGTCTATGGAAAATGAATGGATAGAGACATGTTGGAATGAGGGGTAAGGAGAAGGAATCAATAGTTTAGAAGAGGCATTTAGTCGCCAGGGCCCCCAGAGAACGTGAACAGTCATTAAGTGGATAACTATCAAGACTAATATTAAAGATGAATATTCAGGGGTGTTTCGCTCAAGAAACTGAACAACTAGTACTACAAATGGTTTAGATTTGCCATATATAGTGTGCTGCGCTGTGCTGCAGCCAAAGACCTGAGCAGTTGTTGTTTTTTTTGCCATTGGCTTCTGTTCCTCCTATTTCGGTTTGTGTGCAGCTTGCTTGTTTGGATTGTATGAACATGTAGATTTGTTGCTGATCTCATCTGCATACGTGTTTCTCCATTATATTCTGTGCACTGCTCTTTTTGAGTGTTCTCCAGGGTTATTCTCCAGCTTATTAGCCTGGAAGCAGATTTATGTAGAACGGGTATGCAGCAGCTGTGAGCCAAAGTGCTCACATGAGTAAATCTGACTGCACTGTAAAATGTTAAGTGGATTGTGCTTGTCCACTAGCTCCACAGCTAACTAGCAAAAGACCCTTAGTAGATGGGCCTTTGAGGATTAATAAGGGTTTGGAAACAAATACAGCTGCGTGAAATTTTTTCAGATGAAACTCTTTTTTTCTCTGAAAAATGCATATTCTGGTCACACAAAACAGTTCACAAATTCATGTCAAGTATGATATGTTGTTTCATCCGGAAAAAGAAAAAAACCTAAAAAAGTGAAAGCATTTAATTTTGACATTTTTGAAATGAAAGATTGTGACTTTTGAGTCAAAATGATTTTTTTGTTTCTAATGCTACTTCCATTTTATTTACATAAAAAGATCTGACTTATTTCAGGTCAAACTAAATGTTTCGTTTCTTGGTAATTTTTTTACCTTTAAAAAAAATAAAATGGAGTTACAATTTTTAACAAATGTCATTTGGAAAGTAAAGTCCTTACTTTAAATTATCTTAATTGCTATGATCATTCTCAGTGGGCCAAACCTACAAGCTGCACATAGAAGAATTCACACATCTGTAATAAATATAATTAGGCACAGGACAGAAAGACAATATGATCAAACTAGACTGCATCAGATCGTTCCATTATTAATATCTTGTTTCATTCCTGATGGGACTAGCTCAAGTAGTACATTGTCACACTTAAACCACTTGCAGAATGTTAGCAGTAATCTTTGATTCCTTTAGTTATCTTTTACTTGTATTCTTGATGTCAATCCTAGCTTTCTTCCTTTCTTCACAAGTTTTGCTCTCTTGTTAAGATGTTTCCCCAAATTGTAGTCTGCTCTAATACAAGAGGGGATATACATGGGTTCTTTCTTGTAAGCGTGAGATTCTAATAGCTATTACTTCATGTGGAATCCACTGAGATTTGTTCTACTTCTTCAAAAGTAAGTCACATTGCCAGCATAATGATCTCCGCCACCTCTCTGAAATATTTTAATATTTCCCCTGTGTGTTATACCCTCAAAAAGAAGTGAAAATTGCATAGTAGAAGACTGTACTTATCTGTGTTGTATTTATACAGTGCATAGAATAATAAACATAGGGTCTTAGAGTGAGGCTTCTAAACATGATGGCAATATATACTGCTACTACTAATAACTACAGCCTTTTCCTACCTGCTGGTAGACCTTCTTTTATTCATGTACCTACCTACTATGCTGTAACATAATTCCAGGAAGTAGTAGATAATATGGAGATGGTCCTGTGGCATAGCACAGATAGGGTCAAATTCAGTGGGACTTCAAGGGTTTAATTAAGAGTAAAGTTTGAGCTGTTGTTGGGCATAAACCCACACAATTTCCATAGGTTTACGCAATGGACCTGATTTTCCATGGCTTTGTGCCTTGTGAATCTCTTTACATCTACGTAAAGTGGGTATAAAGTACAACCAGATCACAATGGTAGAGCTTTACAACTATTTTGCATTCATTTTATAAACGTTAATAGTTGCACTAGGAGAAAGACAGTGGAGAATCAGTATCAATGTCTCCATTGCACTTAGCTTTTCAGGAAATGTTATCTAACTCCAGAAAGTGCCTTCTCACTATTGCCTGTCATTAAATAATAGAACAGCTCACAATCATGCCAACATTACACTTTGTGAAGTCAATGTCAAAAGTCAACATTGCCATTGGGCTGCACTAGCCCTTCTGTTTTTTTAATCTTGCAGGATCATAGACAGTAGTGTTCATCACTGGGAATAAAACTTTATCTTGAGGTGAGCCTAAAAGTGAGGTTGAAACTATTTGTTTTAAACCCTACCCTGTCATCCATAATTAATAGCATAACCTGATTCTATAGCGCTTGAAAGGACTCTGTACATTTTCAGCTGAAGTTCTGGCTTTTTGTCTGAGGAGTAGCCAGACTCTTAACCTTATATCTTTGAATAAAAAAGAGGTTATTTCCTGTGATTGAGCACTTGGTTTATTTTGATTGTTTTTTTAACGGTTTTCATCTGCTGTGAAGCTTAGACATCTGTTATTTAAATGAGTTGTTAAACTGAGATATCTAAAATGTGTGTAGTTTGTTTTAGTGAGGACAAGTTCCTAAGAGCTCTTCTTTCTTTTTCCATTTCCTAATTTTGTCTAAAAGTCGTTTGTGGCAAAGCTGATAGTTGTCAACTTTTATAGAACTACATAAGGCCATTTCTCTTGTGATAGATGCATGGGAGCATTGTACAACAATTTTACTGTTCCTCTGTAAGTCACAGATTCAAAAATAAATGAAGGTCTAGCACTGTACTGTAACTACATATTTTGCAATTAAGATAACATTTTGTGGTTGGAAGAAATGCCATTATAATTAGATAATTGTAAGAAAAACTCCTTTTTTTTTTCATCTGTGGCTGAGAAGATGATTGGCTCCCTCAACAGATGGATTTGGAATTAATCCGGGTTAGCCATAGATTTGTGGGCAACAGGCTTGTTTGTTATAATTCTGCATTAAGGTATGAAACCACTGACCTTAAAAAGGCAGCAATTATTTCAAATACTGACATCTCAGTAATACCAGCTCCTGGGATCACATTGCCCCAAGCATTAATGTCTTCACTGGCTCCCTAAAGAAGAATAGGTCAAGTTCAAGGTTTTGGTTCTCCTCTTCAAAGCCTTATATGGGGGTGGCCCAAATTGCCAGAAGGCCTCCTCTTGATGATCCCAAATTCGTATGTCACCTGCGTTCCAGTGAGACAATGGGACAGACATCTAGAGCTGGTCAGGAAATTATTATTTTTCCCTGACCAAAAAAAATGTGAAATTGATTTTTTTTTAATTTAAAAAACTCCATTAAAATTTTTGGGTAAAATCTATCCAAAGAGTTTGACTTAATTAAACTCTGAATCCAAGTCAAAGAGGATCTGCTCTTTCTCAGAGAGGAAATCCATGGGACATTGTTTGGGCAAGAAACCCATGGCATAGTCCCTAGGATCGTAGATCCAAATCAGATTTTGAGCCCTTGTTTGAGAGAAAAAGGCCTCCTTAGTTCTTCTGACCAGCGGTCTGATGACTTTGGTTTAGACAACATTCAG
Organism: Dermochelys coriacea; assembly: GCF_009764565.3. Taxonomy (NCBI): domain Eukaryota; kingdom Metazoa; phylum Chordata; order Testudines; family Dermochelyidae; genus Dermochelys; species Dermochelys coriacea. The sequence goes on from NC_050068.2 coordinate 107,633,035, forward strand.
GTGGGACCTAAGCAAATGTTTTAACCCTGTAGGGAAAAAATATGAGTTCTGAGAGGACTTCCTTAGAATCCTCCCTACTGAAGGAACATAAGAACGGCCATACGGGGTCAGACCAAAGGTCCATCTAGCCCAGTATCCTGTCTTCTGACAGTGGCCAATGTCATGTGCCCCGGGGAATGAACAGAACAGGTAATCATCAAGTGATCCATCCCCTGTTGCCCATTCCCAGCTTTTGGCAAACAGAGGCTAGGGTCACCATCCCTGCCTATCTTGGCTTAGCCATTGAAAACTGGGTTTTCTACTGCACCCTACTTGCCATCACGGCTGCTGTGGTCTCTGAACACAAATCTCTTTATCAAACTGCTCTTTTTCAGAGCACCCTGGACAAGAGGACACTTCACACTGTCCTGGAACCAACTCACAGAGTCCCCACAGCTGCTGGATTGGACTTCCCCCTGCTTGTCCATGTTTGGTACAAAAATTGGGGGCTTCAATGAAAAAGTGGGGGAAGAGACATGATGGCATCAGTTGAAATAAGCCTCACGGAGGGAACACTAGTTATAAGGGTAGCCACTGCTTCAAAGAGACTGCTCGGGTCCTCCTTGGTCCCCAATTCAAGGTCAGAGGGAAGAAGACTCATGACTGCACAGGCCATGGAGGTGGGGGGCAAGGAGTCCAGGTGATAGGATCTGATGACCAGTATCTGGACCATCTTCTGGATGGAATTGCATCACCCTGAACTGGGAAAGAAGTAGAAACTTTTTCTCTAATCTCTAACCTATTCCTCAGCAGTTGTCTGTTACTGTATCTGTAAAAGGAAAAGTATTGCAGAGATTAAAATCAATCAGCAGGAAAACATTCACAAACTCACTAACCAGCAGGGTCTTGGTCCCAGCTCTGAAAATCCTGGCTTAACAAAAAATCCTAACAGCCAGCCCAGAGGAAGTAACTGGGCCAGCAACTTCCCTCCATTAGGGAGACAGATGTGACCACTGTCCTATCTCCATCTTCTGGAAGAGAGGATTATATCCACTTGCCTGAAGTGCCACAAGAAAGCAATGGGAAATTGCCAGCTTTTACAGAAATATCCTGGAGAACAATAGGAGCTAGAACAAACTTATTTGATTTATTTCACAGTGCAGGAAAATGTAAGATGCTAGAAAAGCCTCTTACTCAAACACACAGTATGGCTATTTTTAGTGCCAGGTTTGGCTCTCATTTAAAAATACACCTAATTTGATGGAAAGAAATTAATGTAATTCCCTAATCTTCATGCAGCCCAAGGGCCTGTCAAGTCACAACAAAGCTTGAGAAAAATACCAAAATATTGCTATTATTATCTCAGTAGTCCTATCGGGAAAAAATTAAAACAGAGGTAATTAGTGCATGTAATTAGATATTTAGTGTATATGTAAACTACCAACACTTGTTAATTCCATTGGAAAACAAAATAGTATTCAGGGAGGAACACATAAAACCAGAATTTATGCATGTTTATTCTGTGAAAAATTCCCACATACAGATCATAATTTTGTTGTCTAGGTTGACTTTTGCAGGTAAAGACAATATCTGTCCTTGGTGTTTTACCAAAGACTACACAAGACCAGTACTAAATGCCAAAGAAACCCATCATATTTTCCAAGGGCGCTAATGAGGTCCTTCATGAAAGCACTGCCTCTTAACAGTTACTAAGGCATCAAGCTGAAAAAGAAGGCACGTGTTTTAGATCTAAGAAACAAAAAACAAATGAAATCAAATGTACTTGGCCTTGTACTGGAGAAAGCTTTTTACACTGAATGCTAACACCTCTGTGGGAAAGGTCAGGCATGAAGCATAAGCCAAACACTTGTATTATTGAGTTACTTTTAGTGCCATTTGAATCCAAGAAGTGATTTTGGTTAGGCTGTTTTTCAATTATGCAATGGAGGTAAAAATTGATTTTAAGTGGTCTGAGACTCAGTCTTAATGAAACTGTCTGATAAAATTGGCTTTTTATCTGATGGGGGAAGGAGATGGGAAGGAAGAAAGAGGGATTTTTGACAGTTATTCTTATTTTGCAGAATATTGGTATTTAGAACTGTTCTTTAATGCTTTCAGACAATGTTTGTTTATTTTTCAGACTTATTAAGTATTTTTCTCTATGACCTTCCAGATTCTAACTGCTACACCACATTCATTTCTAAGGTCTAGGCTACACAAGGAAAATAGGTCAATATAACTATGTTGCTCAGGGGTGTGAAAAATCCATACCCCTGAGCAACAGTTAAACCACTGTAACCCCTGGTGTAGGCAGTGCTAGGTCAATGGGAGAATTCTACCACATCTCAGGGAGGTGGAGTACATACCCTGCAAGAGAACCTCTCCCATCAGCATAGGAAGCATCTTCCATGAAGTGTAGACAAGCCCAAAGTATCCTTGCGATCATTCATCATTTTTACTGACAGGAAGCAGACAATGATCTCACAGAACTGTACAAATTACCTCACAGTGAAACACTTATTTCTTGACATAGTGACAGTGAACTTTATAAAACCTTTGGATCATCTTTGGAAATAAGGTGTTGGGTGCAAACCTACAGTAAAGTGACTTTCACTCATGGGCAGCCTTCTCAAACAAGGTAGAGAGTATGGTTTAGTGGTCCAGTCCTTGGGTTGGTCTCCCAAGTTCTTGGCTGAATAGGTTTGTATGACCTCAATGTTCACTGAATTCTTCCTTCCAAGGTAGATAAATTGAGTAACTTACAGAGTTACATATGGACATATTGTCTGTCTTTTCAGGGCCTGATTTTTCTCCCATTTAGCCCAATGGAAAAACTCCCATAGACTTAAGTCATGCAGATTCATGCCCCAGGTCCACTTGGTGAGAACATCAACTCCCTGAACTGCTGTGCAGGTGATCTCTTCTGCCCTCCCAGGGCTGTGTTGTGAAGGAGAGGCTACAGCATATCTTGGAGGACAGGGGCAGGAGAGAGAGAGCACTGAATGAGAAGAGCAGCAAGTGGCTATAGGAGAAATGTCCCATGGGGAAGGGAGTAGCAGAAGAGGATGTGGAAGGCCAACATAATAGGAGAGAAAGTAGGAGGAAAGCAAGAGAGAGGAGAGGAAATGGTAGGGTTTGTTTTTGAGTTTCCTTTTGTTACCAGTACATTCAATTATTACTGTCAATTAGATCAGTAGTCAGAATAAAATACACCCTTCTCCCTAACATGTTTTAATCCTCATTTGAAAAGATTTCTCCCCTCCCCCAATATAAATAAATCAATCCCTGATCCAGCTGAAAATGATGAGGGATTTTTAGTTAAGCAGAATGTAATTATTGTGAGAGATAAATTCCTGCATAGTTCTACTTTTGCTCAACCAAATGAAACATCTACCTGATATTTCATCACAATCTATATCTACATCACAATGGATACCTCATTATACTCGAAATCTGCTCTTGCTTTTGGACCAGATCCTCAACTCATATAAATTGGCATAGCTCCATTGAAGGATGTGGCCCATTATGTCTATACTTGTTTTTCAAATATTCCATGCTAGAATTAATTCTGGATATTTTAATGTCTTCAAAAAGACATAACTAATCCAATTAATTAAAAACCTATTCAGCATAGTTCTGGTCTCACATACACCACACCATTGTAACTTCTTTGACTTCAGTTGAATCGTTCCCGAATAACACCCCTGTAAATAAAAGTAGACTCAAGCCCATCACATGGTCAATGCTTATAGTTAAATGGGATTTTAATTTAAAATAATATATTAGCCATTTTTTCTGCATTGTCAAATTGATAGTGCTTTGCACTTATAGCATATAGCATGTTTATCTGAGGAACTCAAAGCACTGTACCAATAATAACTGATGATGCCTTACAACGGTCCCATGAGGGATGCATTGCTACCATCATTCTCAGTCACATATATTTAAGGTCATGTCATATCTGGCTCCAGTGATTGTTGTGGTATATTGCTCTTTGTTTTTAATTCAGAATGGAATGGGTTGCCTTTGTGGCAAGTAGATGTGGTCAGAGTTGCAGTAAATAAGGATTCTGTGTTTTAATATTTTCCATTCTTCATTTTAAACAATGAGCACCAACCATGTGTTCCTCCTCCATGCACAAGCAGGACTACATCCCTAACAACTATGAACAGAGGAGAGGGAGGCCTGCTGCAGTAAAAGCTCTGAATTTTACCTCTTCTCTTTATTCTGGGCCTGCCTTCCAACCTCCTTCAATGAAATTCTTACTGCTCCCTTGCTTCTTTGGGAGCTGGACACATGACATTTATAGCTTCTAAAGGATTCTTAAGAGCAGTACAAGGCTATAACGTCTCCCTGGAGACCAAATCATCCCATCTGTAAAAAATTCAGCCTCTGTCAGCCTAGGGACATTGAAACAGAGGCATTTTCTAACCTGACTCTCCCACGTGTCATGCAAGGCATTGCCACTAAGGCATTAGGTTTATGTTAAATGTGTACTTTAAATGAGTTGCAGTGGCAATACCTGAGCAAAGCCCACAGAAATAGTTCTTGCACAGGTTATGATGTCTCAAAAGCTGATTTAATTTAGATGCTTTCCTTTAAAAAAATATTTGCAATAGACTATATATTTATTGCTCATGGCAGAGTGAGTAGCTTTTTAAAATTTGATCCTACTTATTTAGCAGTTCCCTGCGTGCCCCGTAACTGGGTCACAAGATTCAAATATTTTCTAAATAATATAGGAAAAGAGAAATAGTCTGTTTAACTGATGTCTTAACAATAATACGATTGCATGCTTGATCCTGCGCTCCTTACTCACGAAAAACTCCCGCTAAAGTGTCGAGGAGTTTTACCTGAATAGAGACTGCAGGATTAAGTCCTTTTAAAACATGCAAATATAAAACAAAATGCAGGAATCCGTTCAATGATTTACTGGTACATAGAAAAGGAAGCAGAAATAAGCCATAATCTTGAATGCACTCTTTCACCTTGCCCATCCCCCCATGTCACCATATGTACTAGTCCTCGTAGCCTTCTCTATAACAAAATGCTGCCAACTTAGGCTATTATTGATCCTCCACTCTTTCCCTCCGCCTTTCTTTTGTCTGCTGGGTTACAAGCTAGAAAGTTATTCCTTCCTGTTTTCGTGGCAATTCCATTCCTAATGCAACTAATGGTACTGGGAATCATTTTAGTGAACAAGAGAAGAGATTATAGGCTGAATTCTGATCTTTGTTACACTGATGTAGATCTGTAGTAACACCATTTACTTAACGTGGAATTACTTTAGATGTACACTTTTGTCACTAAAATCAGACTCTGGCCCTATGTCATTAGATTTTCTGCAATTCTGAATCTTAACTTCACAGGTAATGAGGAATTCCCATTAATTTACATCCAACCACAAAAAAACAGTAATATGGAATGTTATCTCTCATCACTAATAATTACATTGCATCATTTGCATAGTGCTATTTTTAATTGTATAGAATGTGCTTTTGGCATAAAGCTTTGTATATAAATACTTTTCTCTTAAATAACCTGTGTAGGTTCATGAATTTACTTCATTCCTTTAGTGTAAACAATTATTAAAGATGATATGGTTCTATATTTGGAATCTACATGCTCTTTTCTAGAGCAAATTCATTTATGATTTCTAAATAAATTCATTTATTAATACACTGTTAATCTGCTATATATACTGTAATTTATATGTTAAAGCTAGTAGTTTCCTTCAAAAAAATTTAAAAAGCAACTGTTTGTGCCTGCTGTACTTGTTTACTGGTTCAGATGGTCAGTAGCAATTTCATGTGAATGGGAATCAAGGGAATATTTAAGAAAAGAGAGTTTTAGTAAATGGAGAAGTGGGAACTAAGGCTCAGGGTCCCTCCAGCAAGCCCAGGGATAAAATTGAGGAGAAAGGGAAGGAGCTGCCAATCGCCATCCACGTATCACACAGAGCCCAGGTTGTGAATGTTATGGGCCAGATTTTGATTTCAAATACACACTAATGTAAATCTGGATTAGCTGTGATGAAGTAAATGGAATTATTCTAGATTTACCCAGGTATACCTGAGATCAGATCCTGCCCCAGATTCAGCTGCTTTGTGCCAGCTACCATCCTCCCTCTTTGTATCCTGTGTCAACTCTACCAAAGGACTAAACGCAATATCTCTATTGTGGACATAATGCAAACCCTAAATCCAAACGCTCACTAACCTGGGGGTTTAAAATCCAGCTCCAAATCTGAATATTCCACAAGTGGAGGGTGTTCCAGCTGGGTGTTCGGAATCACCTGTTATTGAGATAGATATGAGCTTGCAGCTCAAACGTAACCTGCTTTTGAATGCCCTGAGTCTGGTTCTAATCTGATGCACCTTGATGCAAAGTAGGAGTAGTTTAGTTACACCAGTGCAAAACTGGTATAAGTGAAATTGGAATGAACTCTGGCTCTAGTTTGGACATACAATGAAAATATTAATATTTTAGTCACAAATACACTCTTCTTCTTTATTAACAATGCCTGTATCATCTTACATGTCTTTTATTATATTCTATTCAGGTTCTTATGCCACTTTCATCACTGATCACTGTCGTATCTGAGCTTCAGAACCTGCTCGTGCTGCATGTTAACTCCAGTTTCACGGGTCTCTTAACTCCTGAAACACAATATACTAAACCTCATTTGTTTTGTTGAAATTAGAAAAAAAGAAACAGAAGTAAAATGAAAAGCCAGCCTCAGGGTTTGGAAGAGCACAAAGATAACAAGCTCTCAGCTGTGCATGCCGAGCTCTGAGACAGCTGAAGACCCATCCATGAGGCATTTCACTGACTGCCCTTTGAACAACATATTGAGTTTAAACTCATGGCCTGGATTCACCCAGACACTGCCTATATCTTTGTCCAGGTCTACTTCCCCTTCCCCCTTTCTCCATGCTGCCAAAGATGTGAATCTGTATCACTTTCAGTTCCTCTCACAAACATATCAGTGCCTCCTTCCACGCTGCCCTTTACACAGAGAATGTTTCCCAACCAGTTCACCAAGTGACCTCACTTGCCTCATTCGAATCCCTCCAAAACTCTCACTTCTGCTGTATCACCCAGGAAAAATGTCTGTGGATGAGCTGGTAATAAAATTAACACAGCTCTCAAGAGATGGGCCTGGCCCATTAGGCTGAGTAACATGTTACTCTTATTATTGTCACCCTTCCTCCCCAAGCTGTCCCTGTTTATGGCCCTTACTTGTGTCATGTTATATTTAGATTGTACAATGGGCTGGGCAGGAACTGGCTCTGTAGCTGTTTGTGTGATATGATTTGGACACTTGAAAACTAAATAATAACAATAACAACTGAGAAAAGGGCACCTATCGCTGAAACCCTTTGATCACACAGCTGACCCTTTCATCCAGCTCTGGAGCTCCTCCGTTTCACATGCATCCCCTTACCTGCAGACAGCCTACCCCAAGCACATGCTAACAGGCACATCTGCCTCTCCCCTCATCAAATCACTAGCACAACTGCATTAGCTCAACACCTGCCAACTAGTCACCTCCCAGGTTCCCTGCCTGCCCAGTGCCTCCTGCTGGATCTTCTCCTCCCTGCTCACTCCTTCTCTCCCACATCTCTCTCCCTCACTGTTTTGATTCCCTCTCTTCCATTTCTCTCCCCTTGCTCCATCTCGCTCTCTCCTGCACCTGCTCCCGGCTGCCACTGTTTTTCTTCCCTTTTTCCTTTACTCCTGATGAAAAATTCAGAAACAAAGGAGTTAAAAATTTTTATCAGCAATGACAGGTTTATATCAAAAGGTGAATCCATGTAGGTAGCTATATGGCCCATATCACACCATTGAACAGAAGGAGAAGTGATGTGTGGGGTAGATTAAATGACTTGCCCAGGGTAATGCAGGAACTCTGTGGCAGAGCTAGGGACTAAATCTAGGTCTTCCACCTCATAATTAATAGATTTAGGGAGAAGCTCTTATATTGGGAACATATTTTAAACATCAAACCCAAAGCTTGGAGCCTGATGTGAGCATCCTCAAAGTTCAAGACTCTTCTTATTTGGCAGTTTTGTCTTAGAACCATTATGTACATAGGGGCAAAGTTCAAGTTGTTTGAGACTCAAACTCCCTTCGGATTGGGAGGTGCTTAGCTATGGGGATTTGGTTTGTGCCGATCTCCAATAATAACCCAAACACCTTTACAAACCACTATTTAACAAAGGATCTCTTTTTTTTTAACTAGATATTTTTTTCATTCCTGTTTAGTCATGTGACAGCTCATTTGAGACTTCATAGGGCTTTTATGTTGGGTAGATGTTTCCCTTATACCGTATTTATTAATGAGGTGATAAACAAAGCTGTTTACTTGTGTCCCTTTCAACAGAGTCTAAAGTTTTTTGCTGTTATATTTTAAGGCATGAGATTATTATCTTTGGCACAGGGTCGACAGAAATTTTTGTCCACCTGTCCTCAGAAATCACCTCTGAAATGCCTCTACATTCTAGCTAGTGCTCCTATGCATTAGTCCTACACTGGCTATCTGTTTTCATATCCACCAAAGAGAGTTTTCAAAAAACATTTTCTACTGTGTTAAAAGACCACACATTTATGATTCACTTTCAGACTTTCAGAGTAGCAGCCGTGTTAGTCTGTATTCGCAAAAAGAAAAGGAGTTCTTGTGGCACTAAAATTTGTTAGTCACTAAGGTGCCACAAGTACTCCTTTTCTTTCAGACTTTGTTCTTCTAAATGACTTGTTTGTGCACTATGCCACAAAACAAGAGACTTCAGAAACTTGCACACACATCAGTATTCTTGTTAATGCCTCTTAAGCATATAATACATGCATGCACAAATAAGTGAGGGAAGGGTCAAGCTATCTTTTTATGGGTTTTTTTCCACCAAGTTAAACATCCTCTGCTGTGAAAAGCAAATGTAAAGATATAAATAAATGAAGTCTTGAATGTAAAGGGAAATGATCCAAACTGTCTTGAAATCCAGACTTCCCATCTGAAAGGAAAGTATGATGGAATCTTTCAATTGTTTTAGGCACCAAAAAAATGAACAAATATTTAAGTCACATTTTACTATGAATGGGCAGACTAGCTCCCATAACAAACATTGCCTCCAGCCCTAACCTTCCTGTAACTGTGTCTTAGTGGGTCATAACTGAGAATACCAAATCCAGGACAAACTGCTGAAAAATAGGACCAACACAACTCAAAACTGGTGGTTATTATTTTATAAGATATACCAAACCAGCCACAAAAATAAACTCCTGTTTCACCACACTGGATAACAAGAAAACATAAAGGTAGTTTCCTCAGGCATTCCAGTTCTTATAACACCACCGAGAACACTGGATTCAGAGATGAGTGGTTCTTTACAACCAATCTCATCAAATAATAGGTTCTTCTGATCCCAAAGGACTAGCCACACACCCAGGTCAATATATAACTTAGATCTTACCCAAAAAACATGCTGGTGCCAATTCTTTAGTATCTAAAATGTAAAGGTTTATTCATAGAAAGAAAGAAAGATGAGACTTAAAATTGGTTAAAGGAATCAATTACATACAGTAATGGCAAAGTTCTTGGTTCAGACTTGTAGCAGTGATGGAATAAACTGCTGGCTTAAGTCAAGTCTCTGGAACACGTCCACAGCCTGGATGGGTCATTCAGTCTTTGTTCAGAGCTTCAGTTTGTAGCAAAGTTCCTCCAGAGATAAGAAGCAGGATTGAAGACAAATGGAGAAGATGCAGCTGCCTTTTTATAGTGTTTTTTCATGTGGGCGGCATCCCATTGTTCTTACTGTGGAAAATTACAGCAATGAGATGGAGTTTGGAATCACACAGGCAAGTCCCATGTCCATGCATTTCGCCTAGTCATAGCAGGACATTCCATTAAGTGTAGATGGACGTCTCCCATGGTCCACTGTCAATTAAATGTTCTTTTGATGGGCTACTCCATTTGCATAGTCCCGCCAAGATGTGCTGGCTAATTACTTTGTGAGCGTTCCCCCAGGAGCAAACATTTGAAATCCAAGTATAGAGCCAATACTTATAACTTCACATACAAAAATGATACATGCATACAGATAACCAGCAAATCAAAACCTTTTCAGAGACACCTCCCTTGATGAACTTTGTACAATATTTGCTGCAAATATATAACAGTGGTTGCAACAATGATCTGTATGGTCATATTTTAAACAGATAACGTCACACTTCCCCCATTTCTAGCCCTGAACTCAAAACACATTTTTTTAGACTGAATTGGTCAGATCACTGATTGTTGAGGAGGGAGGGGGAGTTTCTTTCATTATTCTGCAACTTTGTTTGTGGGTTTCATCCTGCAGAGGTCAAGGAAGAGCTAGGAATTTACAAGACAGTAGTTTTTTATTAGGAGATTTCCAGCTCAAGTTTACATAGTTTATATAAATTTCAGAGAAGCATCTAGACTTTTGGGTATTTATCCAGACCTAATCTGACAGTTTGTCCATGACACTAGCGCTCTCTCTCTCTCTCTCTCTCTCTCTCTCTCTCTCTCTTTTTTAACATATACTTATTTGCATCAACTCACCCAAGAAAGTTCCAAGGAACTACCCTCAGATCTGCCTTTACCTATGCTTCCCATTTGAAGATCCTTTTTTAATTCTAATTTGTCCCTCATTACATTCCCTTCTGTCTACAACCTTTGTTCTGTTCTCAGGCTAATCACAATAATCAGAAGAAGTTGGGGAGCAGGATCAAGCAATTGGGAAGTATAGGGAGATGAACTCCACTCTGCAATGTCAACTGATTGGGATTAGGGGTAAGGAGGTGGGATAAAGTATAAGGGCTTCAAGTAAAGATATGGGAATCTTGGTAGGAGAAAAATAAATTTATCTTGGCATGGACTTGGCATGGGATAGATGAACTTCAAAAGGAGTGTTTAGTTCTATTACAGTAACACAGAGCATTACTGTAACACAGAGAAGCCCCAACAATCTGAGTATTGAGAAATAATAAGAAACAGTAGTTGCCACAAAGGGTTGATAATCTAAAATACACAAGGACAGACAGGAGAAGTTTTGCTGTTCTCATTTTGCAGAAGGGGAACTGAGACACAGAGAGAGAAAGTGACTTTACCAAGATCACTCAGAAAGTCTGTAGCAGAGAGCCAGCAATTGAACCCAGGTCTGCTAAAGCACCATCCAGTGCCTTTCCCCAGGAACCTACCCTTCTTCTGGCATTTGTGTCCAATTTAGAGAAACATAAAGTCTGGCTGTGTGTCTGAATTATAGCCAGAGTTCTTGAGTGATTTCTCCCTGAAATTCCATCCTTTGCACAAAAGGGCTGTTCCCATCACCCTGCTTATGCATCTTCTTGAGGAGAGGCCTAGCAGTCTGCAATCCCCCTTCCAGTACTCAGTATGGATCCAGCCAGGAGACTTGCACTTTCCCTCTAAAATTACCAGTCTCCTGGGCTCTCGTGAAAATGGAGAAACCAGATTTGACTGTTGCATTTCGGGTATTTTATCCCAGAGTCCATTAAGTTTGAAATGGGAAGGGCCACTGTGTAGTTGCCACAGAGGGACTTGTTGGAACATTGGGAGGCAGGCAGACTCCAGCCATTCTCAACATACTCTGCTCATATTACAAGAAGACACTGTGAGATTTGAAAATCTGTGTCGATCAGGAGCTTCCTGTTCAGGCAAAAGCTAACCCAGTTATGTAAGAAGGTGTTAAATGTACATGGAAAAATTATGCTTTTCCAAGAACCATACAGTGATTACATTCACTAAATCATAGCCTGCAATCATTTTCCAGTAACAAACACAGTACATTCTGTGCAAAAGTCTGCACTAAAAGAGGCATTTACAATCTCAAGTCAATAAGATGCAGTTCCTTATATTTTTTTATGAAAAATAATAACCCGGACTCCCCACAGAAGGCAGTAGTTTAGCTGTTTGTTTTTATACTCACTCATATCCTCAAACGTCTTCCAGAGGAGATTTGTGGATAGACAGGTTTTTTTATGAAAAAAATCTGTTTCTAATTATATTAGCTGTATCTGTCGCTTTTTTGTTTCAGATTAAATTGAACCTCAGACATTTGTTTGTTTAAAATTAGGGGGATGCACAGCTTAGGGGATAAAAGCGGAGGACGAAAGTGAAAAGGGGGATGCTCAACAGCTCACTTTCGAGTAATCCTTTCAAATCTGTAGTCTCATCCTGGAGCAATTCATCTTAAAACCCAGTAAAAAATCAATAAACATTAAATATGTAAACCCATTTTTGTTCTTCCTGCTTTCTATTTTATTCGACTCAATTCCAAACGACGATTGCTTATATTGTTTGCACAAGGGCCTCCTCCCACTCCCCATATATTTACGGAGCACTGGTAAGGTCTCCCTTGAAGCAACACTTTAAATCCCACCTGTTTTCCAAATATTTTCATTTGTTTCAAAGAATGTGCAAGTACCCTGTGATACTGGACCTTTTTCTGTGTCATGTTTGTGATGCAGACACTACCTCAAGTAACCATGTTGATTTGCATCTAGGATTGTATATTGTATATTTTGCCTATCCTGGAATGATATGTCTAAATAAATAATGTAACTCATTTTGTATAAAGATGATTTATTTTTATTTCCATGATCATGGTGAGGCAGTGAATGGAGGAAGGGGAGACTTGACAAACAGTAGTGTGCAGATATCTATGCACAAGTGACAACTGTGTAAATATGCTTTTTAGAAAAGGTGCTACATGTCACTGACTTGACATAGAACAGCTGTGTCCAGACAGCACTAAAAAAATTCCACCTGCTAGACGATGTATTCTTTATGAGTAACAACTATTCTTTGGAAGAGCAGAGCTGTTACTGTCTCTGTTTTATTGATGCATGATGGCCACCCATGGAATGATCATGGTGTTCTTTTGAAATAGAAAGCAACTAATTCAGCTAATGAGCATGCTTATCCTCTAGATGGGATGAGCAGAATTAAAAGTCAGAGGACAGTTTTTAGATTAAACTTCTTCACATCGCTAGTATAGTTTTTTTTTCCAAGTGGGTTTCTTTCTACCTCCCCTAATAAACCAAGATTCCCTTCATGGAAATGGAGTAATGCAAATTACTCTTGCCCCACAAGGTATTTCTCATCAATTATAGTGACAAGTGAGAAAATGATCAAAATGTAGCTGAAAAGGAATATCAGCTCCGTCTGAAGACAAAAGGGTTGGAGGATCTCAGGCAAAGGTCCTCTCCTTATAGCAGGAGAGCCCCAGGTTTCAATGTCTATTCAAGATGAGTTGATTTTGCAGACTGCAGTGAGCAACCTCTTTGGAAAAAGAGGTTAAGCTGAAATCTTGTCTTGTGACATCTACAATCATCTGCTGACTGTGAGAAGCAGCTAATCACAAGCAAATATCCTTATATGGTACAACCTACATAAATTCCTCTTTTCTCATGCACAGTAAAGATCCTGTTATTATCCCCACCCCTCTTTTATGTTGTCTTTTGAATTTCCATAGGATGGGGGAACACTATTATTATTTCCCCTTTGGCCATTTCCCACTTTACGGTTCCCATCACATAGGCCTCCTTTGGTGCCTTTTTTCTTTCCTTGCCTTCTGTTCAGGCTGCAGTGCAGAGCGACATTTCTGACTTTCCTTTCACTGTTCATTTGCAACTTCATATATTTTATAGTGCAAACTTTAATTAGAAACCACTGCCCTCCTTTTAGATAACCAGGGTAAGGGAGAATCCATTTTCAATACACCAGCTCGTTCCTTTCTAGAGTGCAGAATATTTATCTAGGGACACAGAACAGTCCATTAACCAGCATGTAACTGTTCTCCCGTTTTGTTTTTCATTCCCAGAAGGGAAGGCAAAAAACAAGAATAACAGTCTGAAGAAAATAATTTCTTTGCCTAGCTCACTGAAATTTGAAATGGTGCCTTAGGCTAGCTGTTTCTGTTAGGAATAAGTGTATTCTGGCTTGCTCAGGAACCTGGTGAATCCATGTCCTTAACTATAGTTAACAATCCATTTGATTAATCTGAAAGTAAATTCATATTTATAGTGCTCTAGTTTTTGTTTATATAATAAGGGGTTGCTTCTGAACTCACTTAAACCAGTTTTACACAGGTGTGACTCCACTGACTTGATTTACATTACTTATAAAGTCATAATCAGTCCCTATGAATCTCTCTCGCTCCTCATGTAAACACATACATAAATAGCATTCATGTAAGATTAAGAGTGCAAGATCAATCACCCCAAAGTCAAGAAATTCCAACAGCTAAGGCAGCTCCATTGTGCTGGCAACAGTAATGCAGCCCTGTGGTCACATTCTGTATATTTTATGGTCTCTATTAAAAAAGATGTTTTATGTGCCAATTCATTTATTAATAGATGTGAATTGTAAACTGTGGATTTTAAATTTCATAGCTGTTCAAGTAATTTGAAGCCATCATAGCCTAATATTAGTACTGTAAAATCCAAATAACTAAACAAATTAATAAAGTTGTTTGCAATGTTGTTGTAGCCATGTTAGTCCCAGGATATTAGAAAGAGACAAGGTGGGTGAGGTAATATCTTTTATTGGACCAACTTCTGCTGGTGAGAGAGACAAGCTTTTGAGCTTACACAGCTCTTCTTCAGGTCTGGGGAAGATACTCCGAGTGTCACAGGGCTTGTCTACATTTAAAATGCTTCAGTAACGTTACTGCAGCTGTGCTACTGTCGTGCTTCAGTGTAGACACTGCCATAGTTAAGATGACCTAGACTCCTGCATAGACAGTGATAGGTTGACAAAAGAATTCTTCCATTGACCTAAATATCACCCTGGGGAGGTGGATTAACTATGCTAACAGAAGAACCTCTCCCTTAGCTGTAATGAGTGTCTACACTGAAGCCCTACAGTGGCACAGGTATCCACCCCAAAGACATCTGATATGTATTTGTCCTATGACTGCAGAGGTGTTAACTACCCACTTTACCATGAATGGTCTTTTGTAAGATGTGTTAACTCTTTATCTGTTCCACCATTGTATTTAGCTGTGACATTTTGAGTACCTTTCCCAGACATGAAGAAGAGCTCTATGTAAGCTTGTCTGTGGTCCAACAAAAGATATTACTTCACCCACCTTGTCTTTCTAAGGCCAGGTCACACTACAGACCTATGGGAGTATAACTACGTTACTCAGGGGTGTGAAAAATCCATACCATGAGTGACGTAGTCTTACTTATCAGCTCTGTGTTCTTGGGGAACCAGGGCGCAGTACCCATCCTGACTGACCTATGAAAGACTTCCCCCTCCCCTCGCTCCCAGCCTCTGCTTGAACCAAAGCCGATCAGAAGAAAGACTTACCAAAATGAAAAGGTAGTGGGAGACACACCTAAACCCCCCCGGACAAGGGTGACAGGATTAAGGAAACTCCCCTAGCCTCATTTTTATCAAAGATGGGACAGGGAGGCATCCCTATTAGCATACAAAATGGAGAACAGAAATTCCAAGGCAAGAACTCTGGGACCAGGAAAGCACTGCATGATGGAGAATCTCTGCTCCAGATGTTAATGAACCCATGCCTGCACACACCCAGCTCAGTAGTTATCAGACCAATTCTAGTAATAAATCCTTTATTGGTATACAAAATACTGAAGCTGCCGAATTGTATTTGAGCTCCCTCGAAGGAACACCGCTCATAGCCAGGAGTAATCCTATTGCATATAGCCTGAACAAAACAACTTTGGTATATCCCTTGAGCCATCAGTTTACCCACAAATAAATCTATTGTTCTCCCTTGAATCACTGTTTTTTCCCCTACAAAAATCCCTGCCCATGCTCAAGTAAGTGCTCTGGTGCCTGGATCCAAAATCTGCATCAGTTCCATTGGGACTTCATTTTCTCCTGACTGATAGTGCTGGGGGCTCTGCCTGTCTCCAGCACTCCGGACCCTCAGCTACCACATCACCTGGGAACTGCAATCGATTTAAGCTTCATTGAGTGGTGAGAACCCATCTCTCTCTCCGTAGGTATAGCCTTCTGAACCCGACTTGTGTGATCAGTTATAGTTTTCTAAACCTTACTTTTATAATCAAATATAAGTTAGATTTAATATTATAAATGTTTTGTTTGTTTGGCTCCCCTTTTATGGTTATTACCTGGCAATAAATAACTTTCTGGTTAAGCTGGTTGCTTCTCTCTCTCTCTCTCTCCCCCTCATGGATGTTTTTTTGGCTTACCCATTCGTTCTTCAGCAACTCTCCTCGTACCTAAGCTAAAAGATCCCTGCAGCACCCAAAAATCCTGTGGGGTTTGCTCATCAAGTGGGTTACTACCAGAACAATTGCAATGTGCAAGTGGAGATAGGGATGTGCTGAACCTGGGACATCTGAGGGTGGCAGCCTGCTCAGGCATGCTCTATTCAGGTGCAGTACCCATGGCATATGAGGGTGACAGCTTGGAGATGCTGTTCAACCTAGCCAGGGGAGGTGGTATGGGGGACAGGGCCATGATTCAGGCACCCTTGACACCCCCCCACACACACACACACATTTAGAGAGTCTCCGTCACTCCTGAACAACATACACTCTTTGTTCAAGATGGTTTCCCTTACCCACAGTCTCCTTTCCAAGCTTTTATTGGCCAGCCTTGTCAGGACCCCTCACAGAGATCAAATTGTGTAGTTTCTTTGCCTCTTAAGGTGAAGGATAAAGATGGAGTCACTTATTTGCACTGTAGTGTTCCTTGTATTCCCAAAGGAATTGTCTTTGTCTTATGAGGCAAGAAGGCCTGTGTCTCTCTGGGGTGCTGGAGCCATGTTAATTCTGTCTCTTGAGTTCTGAAGAGTATAACCCCTGCTGGTCTAGCTCAATAGCTATGTTAACTACTAATATGTAAACTGAGGTAAACCCATATTCTTTGACTAGGATAGATCTATTTATCACCTTTACCCAGGTTAAGCTAACTGGTCTTCAACATGTTCTAGAAACATCATACAGAGGGAAATCATAACTTCACATATAGCATTAACATATGCATTTTACAATTATATTAATAACCAGCATATCAAGTATCAGAGGGGTAGCTGTGTTAGTCTTTATCCCTAAAAACAATGAGGAGTCCGGTGGCACTTTAAAGACTAACAGATTTATTTGGGCATAAGCTTTTATGGGTAAAACCCCACTTCTTCAGATGCATGGAGTGAAAATTACAGATACAGGCATAGATATACTGGCACATGAAAAGGAGAGAGTTACCTTACCAGTGATAACAAGGCCAATTCAATCAGGGTGGATGTGGTCCACTCCCAATAATTGATAAGGTAGTGTCAATACCAAGAGAGGGAAAATGGCTTTTGCAGTGAGCCAGCCACTCCCAGTCCCTATTCAAGCCCAAATTAATGGTGTGAAGTTTGCAAATGAATTGTAGCTCTGCAGTTTCTCTTTAAAGTCTGTTTTTGAAGTTTTTTGTTGAAGGATGGCTACTTTTAAATCAGTTGTTGAACGTTCAGGGAGATTGAAGTGTTCTCCTACTGGCTTTTATATGTTACCATTCCTGATGACTGATTTGTGTCCATTTATTCTTTTACATAGAGACTGTCCAGTTTGGCCAATGTACATGGCAGAGGGGCATTGCTGGCACATGATGGCATATATCACATTAGCAGATGTGCAGGTGAATGAGCCCCCGATGGTGTGGCTGATGTTGTTGGGTCCTGTGATGGTGTCGCTAGAGTAGATATGGGGACAGAGTAGGCAACAGGGTTTGTTACAAGGATTGGTTCCTGGGTTAGCGTTTCTGTGGTGTGATGTGTAGTTGCTGGTGAGTATTTGCTTCAGGTTGGGGGGGCTGTCTGTAAGCGAGGACTGGCCTGCCTCCCAAGGTCTGTGAGAGTGAGGGATCATTTTCCAGGATAGGTTGTAGATCCTTGATGATGTGCTGGAGAGGTTTCAGCTGGGGGCTGTAGGTGATGGCTAGTGGTATTCTGTTATTTTCTTTGTTGGGCCTGTCCTGTAGTAGGTGACTTCTGGGTACCCATCTCGCTCTGTCAGTCTGTTTCCTCACTTCCCCAGGTCGGTATTATAGTTTTAAGAATGCTTGATAAAGATCTTGTAGGTGTTTGTCTCTGTCTGAGGGACTGGGACGAATGCGGTTGTATTTTAGGGCTTGGCTATAGACAATGGATCGTGTGATGTGTCCTGGATGGAAGCTGGAGGCATGTAGGTAAGAATAGCAGTCAGTAGGTTTCTGGTAAAGGGTGGTGTTTATGTGACCATCACTTATTTGCACGGTAGTGTCCAGCATGTGATTAGCTTTCATATGCTGTCTCACAAGACATATTGTGTACAATATTGTGTCAGTAAGGTGTGAATATAGGGGTGTCTAAGGTTACAATATGAGCTAGCAGCACTAAAATTATCAGTGGAGATGCAGGATGGGCGGGCTACCTGCCCAGGGTCCTGGGTGGGATTGTACTCTGGATGTCTATCCCGTCCCACTGCTGTTGTGGCTGCCCAGCTATCTTTAGCATGCTAGCTCGACCAAAACTAAGCTAGAAAAACACTTCCAGATCAAATGGAGACATATCCCTAAATTATCATGCATGGGAATATTTTGACTACGTACATCAGGGCAAACCTCTAATTTACAGAAAGTGTCCTGGGATCTTTGGTGGCCATGTCAGTTTTGAAGGTCGCATCTGAAAGCCTTTCCCCAAACACACACACATAAATCTACATGCTACTTAACTTATCTGCTATAATTGTTTTGCCTTTGATCCATAAATAATAATAATTATTTTGACTGTTGGTTCCCAACCAATTTTGATGAATGTGGGGTCCAAATAGCATTTCTGCTTAGGTCTGAAACCTGGTAGCGGCAAGAATTTGCCTGCTTCAGTTTGCCAGTTCACTTTCCTGCCCAGCTCCACTACCTACATTCATAGAGAATTTGATCCCATAAAATTTGACCCCTGAACTCTGCCATTTCTCATTCTGACTGTACTGCAGTGGGCAGTCAGCCAGACTCATTCAGAATTATAGACTGTTCTTTCTCCACAAACAAACCTGCAGAAGTAAACATAATATTTTTGGCGCATGATGACGGTGAGTCACTACTGGTTGATGGGTGGTGGTTGAAAGTGTTTGATTATAGTAAGGAAATGTTTTCTTGCAAAAAGAAACATAATAACCCTACTTAGCATTTTGAAAGCTTTGTACAAACATTAACTAATCCTCACAACATTTCTCTGAAGTAGATAAACATGGTTATCCCTGTTTGAAAGATGGGAAAATAGAGACATGGAGAAGACCATTGTAGTGAGAACGTCTAGTGACCAGTTGGCTTAGTGGTCAGCTTGTGGCCTTACAGATTCTCCTGGCCTAATCATCCCAGAGGCCCACTATCATAGCTGTGGCATCAAATCACCCCCTCAATCACCTCCAATTGTCCCAGAGCTCATCACTACAAAGGAGGGGGAGGCAGGCAATGTAGGGGGATCCAGGCCCACCCATTTCACAGGATCCCAACCCAGGGCCCGAGGAGTCTCTCAAAGTGTCCAGCCCAATCACTGAACTACCCCAAATTACATTACCCCACTACCTACTAGTCTGGAGCTCTTCAGTTTGCTGTTTGGTCGTGGGCTTAGCAGACTCCCCTCAGTCTCTCTGTCCAGTTCAGTTAGACCATTTCTCTCAGGGCTTCATCTCCCAAAGAGGGGGAACCCAAGTCCCTACTGCTATCACAGTCTTCACAAAGTGGCTGCCACTCTGTGAGCAGCTCTCATCTTCAGCCTTGCTTCCTGGTACCACATACAGTTCATTTCCTTTTCTCCTGAGCTACCAGTGTCCTTTTAAACTATTCCTCCACTGCGAACATGCCCTGCACCTGTTGAGGAGCTGGGCCTCTAGGGTGAGCAGATGTCCCTATTTTATAGGGACAATCCCAATATTTGGGACTTTGTCTTATATAGGCGCCTATTCCCCATCCCCATCCCCATCCTGATATTTCACACTTGCTGTCTGCTCTCCCTAGCCCAGTATTGCACTATTCACCTTTTTGGTTCCATGGGAGGCCTGTAAACCCCATCACATCCATGCTGTGGGTTTCTGCGGGAGCCAGGATTAGACACTAGGATTTCCCGGTTCCCATCCAAGCATGTACTGTACAAGATTTTTTTTTGTATTGTTTCTCAATACCGTTTGTAATTATTCATTAAAAAATAAATAGGAAGGGAAACCAATAGGAACATAATAGCCTAGCAGTGACCAGAATGCCAGCACCTTCAAGTTAGGGGTCTTTTGATTTAGAGCACTAGCTGTAGGTTTCTCCCTGGTGTTTTAGCTTCTGTTCAGATTCTGTCACAAGGGACTGTCAGGATTTGAAGAGGAAGAAATACAAGAAAACATTGTTCTTATGTACTTTCTTCTCCTTTCTTCGTGAGCTCTGATATGTCCCTATTCTTATTTCCCTTTTCTGCTTCCCAATGCATCCTCTGTCACCTACTGACCTCCCTCCTCTCTAAAACAACCCTTCCTTCTCTCACCCACTCTCTCCTCTCTCCCCTCCACCTGAAAGACCCTTCTAACCACTCCCATCTGCTCCCATTTTCTTCCCTCAAGAAACTAATGTTCTTACTCAGGTCTGCGTAGTGCAGTATGGACACGCCAGCATGGTTGTGAGGCCTGAGTGTCCATAGAAGTGTGAATACTCAAAGCACGGGCTTGGAAATCCAAGCCAACAAGACAGGTCCCACAGATCCATGCTTAGCATTTGTATTCACTTTGTGTTCCTAGAAACAGGACCAGGTTATTTGCAGGGGAAAGCTTGGAATTATTGCAAGGGGAAACTTGGAAAGTGTAAAATAGCCCCTATTACTTAATGCTAATAGCTTTTAACCAAACTTGAGTGTGATTTTGTTTTTGCCAATGGAAAGGCAATTGAGGATTTGCCAAAAGCAGAACTTGGCCATCCTGGCCCACCTCTAATTAAAACTGGCAATGTCTTTCTCTGTAGCATTATTTTTCATGTGTCATTCTTTCCCTTAGTACTAGGAAAGATTATTTTGTTTTTACAATTTCTCTATGCAAGGTTGTTTTATACATTTAACTCCATAGAAAAGTGGTAAATTCCCTTGAATTTACTGTTACCTGCACATAGAGCCTGGCAAATTGTACTGGAGAGAAAGCACATTAAAATATAAGGAAAAGGTTAAAAGCTACATTAACATTACACAAAGATTCATTGACTTCTTTTTTTCATTTTGCAAGCAACTTCAGAAAGGAAACCTGCTATTTTTTCTATATTGGGAACATATATAGGACATTTGTACCTTATCTTCAAAGAGATACTCTTGACATAGACTTTGAATAAGTAATTTCTTCTACAACCCTCTCTTCACAAATCATAAAGCAAATCATCTTTCAGTTGAGTCTTTTCAGCTTTCTCACTTAATCGTGAAACTGAAACCTTTCTCTGCACAGATATTATCCTAGCAATGAATAACAATTCACTCATCTCTGGGCATATCAAGGAAATTTAGCTGCCATGTCTGTGTTTCCAACTTGTGGCCTGAATTTTTAACAAGCACTTTTAGAAATGGGTGATTGCTAACGAGATGTGGATGTCGTCTTACATGCCTAGGTCGTTGGTTTGACTCAAGTCCTAGTCACTAGTGACAATTATTATCATCTGATGCCTATTTAGTGGCTTTCATTAAATGAACTGATAGCCTTGGTTTAGTTCCTAGTGAGCAGGTAGATGTCCTCATTACACAAACGGCTAGTAAAATTGACATACTGGAATAGTCAGTAAAGTGTACAAAGGATTGATTGGACATGGAGTCTCTCATCAATGTAGAAGGTCAACCCAGTTCAGGACTGATGCACAGTATTGGAGAGAAGTTGGCAGCATAAAGAAAGAAACGTATACTGTTGTGGCCTCTGTTGTACCAGTTCTGTTCTCCAGGACTGCCTGGCCAGCAGTTTTCACTGTCCCTAATTTAATTTACTCAAACTAAAATGATTATGAACAATCAAGAGTCTGAATTCCACTGCATTTCATACCATTTCCAGGAAGGAGAACAGTTCCTATGGACTCTAATTTTCTTCTGATTTTTCATGTTTTTTATCCCACTAATAACCTACTCTACTAAAAGGTTCTTTGGCTTTGATTAGCAAGAAGACAAGGAACTGTTTCACTGTTCAGTGCAATGGGAGGGTAACTGATGGTGCCCCAGGAAAAGCCACTGCAGTCTGGAATCCACCTGTGAATTAGACAAGAGCTTATCTGAGTTTGGAAATCCCTAAACTTTAAGGAAATTTTCATCTGACCCTAAATTAACCATGAAGAGGAAAAAGCGAGGCATCACTGAGCATAGCTCAATGAAAACCTCTGCTCAAATGGATTGGTCAAAAAAGCAACAAGCTCTTAGAATACACAAGGAATAGGATAGAAAGTTATACTGGAACTATTATAAAACCACTGTGTACATCAATGTATACTCTACCCTGGGATTTGGTCCTTTGGTGGTAAAATTAAATAGCAGAAACAGAAGGTGTTCAGAGACAGAAGATGAGAATGATTAGAGATATGGATAGCCCCTGCAACGACTGCCTTATTTAGTGATCTGAATAAGATCCACCGACACTCCAGTGTTCTGTTGTAAAGAGCCAAACAGGACAAAGAACAAAAGGAGGGAGAGGGAAGGGGTAAAATGTGCAAGGGAAAGAAGCAAAGTGAACATGAGATTATGGAGATGACCAGGTTGTGAGAGAACGGAAGGACACTAGGAGTGAAAGGGATTGCTTTATTTGAATTTGTAATTCAGAGCCATTTTTACATAAAACATTTTGAAAGGCACATTTTAAATGTGGGAGCTATAAAGCCCTCTTGACATTTGGTTGACTAGTTAAACCACTCAAGTTTTTGCTCTTATTGTCTACGACTTTGTTTTGTTCATTTGTTCAATAATGAACCAGTACTATAAAGGAGGCTGTTGTTTATTCTCCCTATGAAGAGTACATTGCAGATAAAGTTCCCTTTGCATACTAAGTGCTATTACATTGCACTGTATCAGTAATAACTACTTACCTTTTACACAGGGATTAACATGTTCACAATGCTGGGCAAACATTAGCTACTAAAGGTTAACAGCAACCTGTGTAAGGTATTAGCATCTCCATTTTACAGATGGGGATGCTGAGGCAGAGAGGTGAAGTAATTTGCCCCAGGTTCTAGCATCAGAGATGGGGGTAGAACTAAGGAGTTCCTAAATTCTCCAGCTCATGTTGCTGCTCTGTTTTACAGATCTGTTTACTAAAAATACAGAACATTTTTGTTTATGACAGTTCAGGATTAATAATTTACCAAGGACATTAGGACCTTTGTACCTGTCATACAGTAGCACGTGTTTTGAAGTGTATGAACTTTTCACAAACAACTTACAAAGTTTAAATTGGCCCACAGTACAGCAGGGCTTGTTGGAATCAGACATGACTTCCAGCTGATAAATACACACACAAGCTGACAGTACATGCAGAGGGGCATTAAAGAGAGAGCTCAATCTTCATTTTAAAATGTTTCCTGTTCCACGTAGTAATGGTAACTGTAAGCTAGTTACTTTGTGATCTGTACTATGTGATATTTAGCTATGCCTGTCTTGTGGATAAAGAGGATTATGAGCTTATAAATGCAGCATCCTTCTGCTTTCTTCTGTTTTTTAACTGAAATATATGCAAATACACATAATAATTATATTTATTTCTATTCTGCTGTGATAAAAGTACACTTTTATGTTGTATATCAAATGCATTAACAGTACACGACTGCTTAATTACCAGGAGTTTTTCTGTCTATATAAAATAGCTTAGGTCAGAAGAATACAGTTTTTGATTCCTGTGTCTTGTTCAAGCATTTGCCATAGTGAGGTCTGAAATGATTCCAGTATGGAAGATGGTTTCTGTATTAAACACTCTTTCAAACACCAATACATTCCAGTCACACAATTCTGAAATGCTGTACATGGAAGAGTTCCAGGTAATATTATTTTGGTGACACCTTACAAACTGATTCTAAAATTTTCCTAAGAAAAAAACATTTTCATTGTTATATGTTGGCTCACAAAAAAGTGTTTTAGTAGCATAATTTGTTCAGGTGCTTAACCTATTTATTTAACAAATCTTCTGATTTCTTTTCAGCTGGAGTTTGCTTTCTCACCTGACCCCAGATGTTTCAGATCCATCTGTTCAGTGTCATTCAGGTGCCTTTAAAAATCAATAGTGCTGAATAGACCTTGCTTCATGTTTTAGGTCATGCTCCTTGACCTCTAAAAACCAAAGAACAGATGCTGACAGACATCTTACATTATACTGAATATGAGTATTTGTGGCAGTAGTCTATCTCTCTCTAAGAATTAGAGTGGCAAAGTCATGTATTGACCTCCTGTATTTTGCTAGTAAGCAAATTGGTGACAATTTCTGTAACAGATTCTGGTATTTTTAAATAACACACCTCCAAAAATTTATCAGGTAACAGACTTCTGGTTTATTTATTTGAACACAAAATAAATATCTAATGTGGCTAGGACCCGAGCGTTAGGATGACAGTATCTTATTGATGATAATCATTTGCATCATTGTTTATGGATGGTAGAAACATGCTATTCGGGTACATTTTAAAATAATGATCCCAAGTCATTATAGGATTAGATTGTGTATTCTGGCCCCAGGACAGCAAAGCACTTAAGCATATGCTTAAGTAACCTAAAGACTCCCAAGCCAGAAGGCAAACAAAAGAACCCCACATTTCTTCTTTGGCTTAAAAAACAAAAGATTTTTAAGTTCTCATTTCTGAGGGTCTGAGTGCTGATTTTGGAATGTTTGGGGGTAGTAATGCTGCAAGGGGACTACTCCCATGCTTAAAGTTAAGCATTTGCTTCAGTATTTTGCTGGATCTGGGCATCCATGTGCATCACTGAATGAGAGATGTTGCATTTGCTGAGGAGGAGCCCTAGGGCACTCTGGTTGCACTTGGGGAAGTCATTTATTTTAGGTCTTTTCAGAAGGCAGCTTAATTCTCCCGCATAGACAACCAGCTCCACAGGCCAGCACACTGGGAGGGGATCCTTGCTCTTTCTCCAATCATAGAATATCAGAGTTGGAAGGGACCTCAGGAGATCATCTAGTCCAACCCCCTGCTCAAAGCAGGACAAATCCCCAAATTTTTTTGCTCTAAATGGCCCCCTCAAGAATTGAACTCACAACCCTCGGTTTAGCAGGCCAATGCTCAAACCACTAGGCTATTTCCATGTCGGAAGATCATCTGGTTCATGGGTCTTGCCTTTTCCCAGAACCCAGAGCTAAAATCCAGATAGCCCTAATGCAGATGTACAAGTGAGGGGTGGTGGTGGGAATCTTTATTCTTTGGTGTTCCCCTGCACATCCACATCAGGGCTAGTTACAATATTGCTCTATTAGTTGCTATCAGTTATTTATAAAAAAGCATGAAAGCCATTTTACAGATAAAGATACATATGAGTCATATGCATGATTGAAATCCTGGAAATTCACAGCAGTACTGGTCCTTTGGGTTTTCCATTGGTACTCACTGTTCCATCTCATAACTTTAATATGAGCTTGTGCCTGCATGTCACATTCATCTGTGCGTGCTCTAACCAATAACGGAGTGCTGGGGTTTAGAGCAGCCCAACCTCCATTACAGGTAAAGCTCCCACAGTAAACCAGCTGGCACAGTTAAGATCAGAGCCCCAGATCCTGCAGCCAGAGCCACATAGGCAACTTCTGCACACATGCAAATCTCCAGGGGGTTCCACATAAATACAGGGCTGCATCTGTGGGGATCTGATTGATTTATCAGGGCTCTAACCCGATAAATAGAGCTGGCTGAATACTGAATACATGATTTGGTTAGTATTGCTATAATTGATGGGAAAATTGGTTCAACAAATAATTGTTTATGGTAATTGAGCAACTCTATAGCTGGTCGAAAGCTATTAGCTGAATACACTGTTTGATGAATAACAGCAGTATATGTCAAATCATTTCTTAGACTAATATTTCTGCAGTATTTGACTGTATCTGCCGGTAAACTGGTGCAGTTGCTTGATTAATGGTATATTTCTTTCAAACTATTCATAAATATTACAAGAATACACTCGTATATAATATTTTGCCTTTGTTTTCAATAACAAATCTAAGGGCTTGTCTACACTGGGATATTCAGGAAAGTTAATCTGAATTAATTTTTCAAATAGATTAGTTAAACTGAATTAAACCTCTATATGGACACTCTTATTCAGAATTAAAATGGCCTTAATGCAAGTTAGTTAAATTCACATTCATAAATTTTAGGCTTTCACCTCAAGTAATTTGGGATAAAGTTTATTTTAGGCCTTTCCAAGTAAATCAGATTTTACTTGAGAAACTTGAATTTTTCAAATTGTAGCATAGTCTCAATTACATACCTCATAAAACCGCCTCAAGTTTTTTCATATTTGCTCACTATTTGCGGGGGAAGGGGTGTCTAGCAATGAAAACAGAGTCAGGATTTACATGAATCATGTGAGCGCGGAGGTCCTCATTTCCTTGAGCAGAAAAGAAATATAAACATGGAAAGAACAGACAAAAATGCAAGTCTCTTCATGGTGCAGATTCCACAACTACACGCAAGGTTTTTTTCACCTAAATTGTTAATTTAACTTAGTTTATTTGAATGAGTAAGTCTTTCAGGGCCTGATTTCCATGGGAAGATTTGCTTTCAATTTCAATGGGCTTGGGATCTGGCACTAGAAACATTTATAAAGTTTGACAAAATTAAACAAGCTAGGATTTAAATAACATGCCATTTATTGAAGAACTGGTCTCTGATTACAGAGAAAGCTGGGTGTGAAGACTACAACACTTACATAAAACAAAATCTTCTCAAAACTTTTGAATGTATATTTTAGCTATCAGCCCGCAGATTCCCAATCTCTTCTATAGCAGAAGATCTTAAGTGCAGAAAAGGCTAGAAACAAATGCCATTAGTGTTTGCTATTGAAATTGAAGTATATTTAAGTGAATGCAGTGAGCTGGATGCTGAATTCCTGGGGAGAAAAAAGAGAGAGCTGAGGAATTCTCCTTGAGGCCACAGAAGGAAATTAGTTCATCTGCATAATTCGAAGCCACCTGCAAATGAAAACAATTCCTCGCATTAGGCTGTCACTCCCCAGGAAAATAAGCCATGCTATCTATAGTACATGGCTTCAGATAAATATCATCCTGAAGAGATGAAGCATTATTGCAGAATGTGTAATATCATGCTGCAGGTTTTTGCCTGCTGCCAGATGTCTGCTGCATACTGTACTTGCAAAATATGTATCTCCATTTTCATGAACCCACTCATAAAGGTTTTGCCTGGCTGATTTTTCAAGTTAATGATAGTCAAGGCACTTGGGGGAAAGATTTATGTCAGTGATACAGAGGTTCAGCAAATTGTCAAAGACTTTTGCAATACAATTAATCTTTTTTTCACCATTACAATTTGTAGGTGTGGGCATGTACGCAGAAGAGCTGTTATAATGTAGAGATCACAGAGATGTAAGTGCTATATGAATCAATTAGATATTAAAAAATACAAAGTTAACTTACTGCTCTGCAGATTTGTACATCTTTCTCTGCGTCAAATGCCCCCACCAAGCATTGGGGAGGCTACTGCCCTGTATCATGTTCAACTGTCATCAGTTTCACAGCATTTTAAAAAGAGCTACAGCAACTGGGATGATATCTCAATTATAGCTGCTGCTTTCCAAATTGCTTCACCTAGAGTTATGTACATTTTTTTTCCAGAGGACACTCTTACCAGCCTTGTAGAGAGAAGAAGAGATCAGGAACAGAAAGCAAAGCTGTTCCAAGAACAGGGAAGGAGCCTGGGCACACCCCAGAGCAGTGTTACTCCGTGAGATTTCCCTGACACAATTTAGGAAGGCAGCAAACTGGTCCCTTGTATCAAAAAGGTTGAAAGACACTGCCCAAGAGGACTATGATCCAAACCCAAATAATGCTCCAGAGAGGAGAAGAAACTGAGACATGCGAGGGGCATAAAGTATGTTACTGTTTTGTCTAGATCTGTGTACTGTGCTTTCTAAAGTACAGAGTGATTGGTTTGGGAACCTTTTGCAAAGCTTTTGTGTTATGTACTTCAACTATCACATGTTCCTGGAGAGGAGAACTGTAAACCAGAGTGTCCGTTGGGTTAGAGCTCTGGAAAACGATGTCCTTAAGCTACTAGGGAATCTGGAGGAGGTCAGCTCTGGCGTCAGGGGCCTAGGATGACTGGACCACAAGGTCCCACTTCTGAGAAGAGGTAACAGACACAGAGTCTGTGCCCAGGAAATGTGCCAGATATGCCAAGGAAAGAGATACTGCTAGAGCCTACCCAGACTCAGGGGAGCGGAAAAGCATGAACATGGGTCCAGAGCATAGGTCCAAACATAGCAACCTGGTGAGTGTCCAGTAGGGGGAGCTCAGTTAGGCCTGTGACAGAAAGAGCTCTTTATGAATTATGCTGAGGGGCCAGTGTTACATATGGAAGCTGTATGGTTTGAGAGCTAGCAGACTCAGCTGGCATTCCTGAGCTCCTTGGTAACACTCTGAACAAGGTCCCTCCAGAAATGTGACCAACTTTTTCCTTTTCCATTCATCATGTTACAGGCTTGGACCCAGCTCCATGAGTAGTGCCATTGACTTCAGTGGGATTCTTCACAGAGCAAAGTGTGGTTCAGCATGAATTAAGGCATGCAAATGTTGCTGCATTGTCACGCCTCTGTATCTGGCCCTTCCATGTTCCTTCATTCTCTTTCCTTTCCCCACACTATCAGATAACATCAGGAAATTATCTGAGAGCCTGCTTGAAAAGCCTACGTATGTGCTAGATGTCAACATGGTTTTAGTAAAGGGAAATCAAGCCTCACCAATCTACCTAGAATTCTTTGAGGGGGTCAACAAGCATGTGGACTAAGGGGATTCAGTGGATATAGTGCACTTAGATTTTCAGAAAGCCTTTGACAAAGTCCCTCAACAAAGGCTCTTACCCAGAGTAAGCTGCCACGAGATAAGAGGTTCTCTCATGGATTGGTAACTGGTTAAAAGATAGGAAACAAAGGGTAGGTATAAATGGTCAGTTTTCAGAATGGAGAGAGGTAAATAGTGGTGTCTCCCAGGGGTCTGTTCTGGGCCCAGTTCTATTCACCATATTCATAAGTGATCTGGAAAAAGGGGTAAACAGTGAGGTGGCAAAATTTGCAGATGATACAAAGTTATTAAAGATAGTTAAGACCCAGGCAGACTGTGAAGAGCCACAAAAGGCTCCAAACTGCGTGACTGGGAAATAAAATGGCAGATGAAATGTAATGTTGATAAATGCAAAGTAATGCATACTGGAAAGCATAATCCCAACTATACATATAAAATGATGGGGTCTAAATTAGATGTTACCACTCAAGAAAGAGATCTTGGAGTCATTGTGGATAGTTCTCTGAAAACATCCACACAATGTGCAGCAGCAGTTAAAAATAGCAAACAGAATGCTGGGAATAATTAAGAAAGGGATAGATAATAGGACAGAAAATATTGTGTTATCATAAGAAACACTGCCCAATAGGACTATGACCCAAACTCACTGACTCTGGTAGTTACTATAACATGAATAAGTATTTCAGACTTTAAAAATGCACTATTTATATAATTAAATTTAGAATTGGCATAATGAATTTAATGTATTGTAGCTTGGTTCTTGGGATATATGCTTCTTGGGATATTTAGTTAGTACTTGATTTTTTGAGTTGCAATGAAAAGTTTTTATTTTTAAACAGGAATTTATAATGTGCCTGGCTGTTAAAAAGCACAAAGCTCTCATTAATAGAGAGAAGCCTGAGAATGCCGTATCTCTTTCAGTCTTGTTTGCTTGTTTTAAAAGGAATAATTCTGCAGGTTTTTTCCCTTTCATAAATATTAAGATAAATATAAAAATCTTACTATTTTTATATCAGAAATAATAACATTCCGATTGTTATAGAAAACCCTCTATACAAACTATCACAAAAGGCTATACACTACTTTTAAAAAAGCAATCATTTGATCTTCACTACTATTCCAAGACAGTCCTGGCTGGATTCATATTGATTCCATTCTCATTACAACAGAACAATTAATGCAGAGGATGCAATTCTATTTGTAAACAACTTCAGACGAGGAAGTTATACATTTTAAACTCTGTGCTCGTTCCTTGGTGAGTAAATGCACCTTTAAAATATTTCCATTGATAGACAGTTTTGTCAAATAAAACTTGCTTAACAATAGTTTAAAGCAGACACTTATTTCAGCACAGCCTTGTGAGGATGTGGTGGGTCAAAGATAAGCAAATAGACTGTAACGAGACATAATCCCGGGCTAATGGCACATGTTCCCTTAGATGTACTTCATGCTAGTCTGTCAGGGAGCAATGGAAGTCAGTCATCAACTATGTTTTCCAGACATTTCTGCTAGTGCTTTAAGAGGGAAGACATCTGTCAACATCATCAATTTTTAATTGCTCTAGAGTTGTTGCTGTTTTCCCTTCATGAAGATTACATATTAGGAGTGTTGTAAATATACATAGAGTGGTTGCTTTCTCCCACTTGCTGCTTGAACAAATGTCTTTGTCACAATTTATTCCTAGAGTGATAAACAATAAAGACTGTACCCTTGTGGGATTTTGCCCTAATTATCTTCCCTGTGCATAGCTTGTTGGCTTTGTTCTTTCCAATAATTCTGTTCCTTACACTGTTGCTTCCCTCAGACATCACGGAGAAAATGTTAGCCAGTGCATGTGTCTGTGAGTCAGAGGATTAGAATGTTGTGAGCATTGCAACAAATTGTGTCCTTTCTTTCTTTCTTTCTTTCTTTCTTTCTTTCTTTCTTTCTTTCTTTCTTTCTTTCTTTCTTTCTTTCTTTCTTTTCTGACACAGGCATTTGTCATAGTAGCTGAGCCTTTCATTTCTGGGGACGTTTAATTTAAATTAATACTGATTCTAGTTTCTTGTTGAAAATTAAAAATGTATCTATTGCAATAGACCCTGACTCAGCAAGGTACTTAAGCATGTGCCTTCCTTGAAGCAGTTCTTAGCTTATATGATCTTCAGGGCAGGGACTGTCTTTATTATATCTTTAAGCGGGGAATCACCTGAACTGTCTGAGTTACATCAGTGGTACTGCTCACATGCTTCAGTAACTTGCTAATCAGGGCCATATGGCCTGATTTTGACACCCTTGCTCAGGATGAAATCAATTGGACTACCTGAGAAGCATTACATGTGCTCAAGATGAATGTGAATGGCAGGATTTGGCCTCAGTTATGGATAAAATTAAATAGGTCACTGATTCATCCTCATAATTTCTCTCCATTAGACAGGTCTCTTTCATTGTCTGTGGGGCTTTTTAATTAATTGTTCTAATTAGGTCTCTTGTTATAAAAGTTGCATTCAAATATATTGCATTCATCTCCCATTCTAAGATAAAAAGAGGTTTGTGAGCCCCATATATGTTCTGGGCAGATTTCAGCTGTGTGAGCACCATGGGCTTCTGGATTCAGCACCTGCTGTAAAACCTAAATAAGAACGCAGGAGAGAAACGCTCCATGCCACGTTACCCCTCTATACTTCCAATTCTAAGCATAATCTCAGCACTTCATCGGAACAGAACTTCACCCTCTGGATACAATATGGGATACCACATCTGAGACAATGATTTTCAGTGGAGGCTGATGACATCTGTAATGGTCAGACTTATTTTTGTTGAGTAGTGCCTCTTTCAGGAATTGCCCCATTAATTTCAGTGGGACTACTTGGGGCATAAGATACAACTCAGCATTAATAAATGTATCAGACGCTAGACCAATGAGAAGGCAAACCTGACATGTAAAGGCAGATTCAGAGCCATGTTGCAAGAGCAGATAAAGGTCAAATTCTGACCCAAGAAAAGACAAGCAAAGCCTACCTGAGGAGCCTGCACTGACGGCCCACGTAGCTAGCGTGTTCCTGGTGACATGCATGCAAATATTAGGTTTAAGACCTCATAGGCTAAGCAAATGACACCACTAAAGAGTCCTTTAAGGAACTCTTAATACTTTTAAATTCCATATGAACAACTGGCTGAATTGAAACATTTTCAAGTTCATCCTCTTGATGAGGGCTTGGATTTCGGTAAGCAAGCCTATTTACATTCCTTGTGAATTCTTAGATTCATAATTATGGGATATGTCTGTATCCTTTTTGACTCCCCCCTCCTCTTTCTTTTCTGCCTACATGATCCAGGCCTTTGATAAGCTCTCTTGTATATCCCTTTACCATATTGCTAAAATTCATCCATTTTCATCCATCTCCACTTGCTTCGGGCATGCCTACGCTTGCAGATGTAGAGTGCTGGGAGTTAAACCAGCCTTTGGAGACCATGGCAGAGAAAATGCTGCCGTGTATTTACACTGTCAGCTGCAAGTGCACTGGCGTAGCCACATTAGCAACTCTTGCAACGCCACAAAGAGCAGTGCATTGTGGTAGCTATCCCAGTGTGCAAGGGGCTGCAGCGTGCTTTTCAAACGGAGGGAGAGAGTTGAGTGTGACAGGGAGTGTGTTGTGTGTACGTGGGGAGATACAGTGTGTTTTGGGGGCAGAGAGTGTGTTAGCATGCTGTCTTGTAAGTTCAGGCAGCAGCAGACCCCCTTCCTCCCCACCTCTCTCTCACACACACACTCACAGCAGCAGCATTCCACAGCAATGGTTTGCTTTGTCCCGGAGCAGATACGCATGCCGGCTGTCAGAAACGGAGCTTGAAAGGGGATAGCCACATGCCTGCAGCCGAGTTCAAAACAATGACAAGAGTGGCCACTTGACTTCAGGGGATTATCGGACATTTCCGGAGGCCAATCACAGTGCAGTAATACAACACGTCATCCACACTGACACCTGGACATTTCAGCTTTATGCTTCTCATGGAGGTGGATTACCAGGAGCGCTCTAGCTGCAGAGTCCAGGCACTCTAAGTGCCTTGCCAGTGTGGACACCTCAGGAGTTAGGGCACCTGGGGGTGATTTAATGCGCTCTAATTTGCAAGCCCCCTTACTAACATTCAGTGGGGGAGTTTTGGTTGGTTTGCTCCCAGTACTAAAAGGGAGGGAAGGGTCTATGGGAAATCAGGACCCTGAGACTGATAGACCCAGGAACAATGGGGAAGAGGCCAATGCTCCAGGTCAGCCTGAATGACAGGGTGGGAAGGCTAATCAGAATCAGGAGGCCAGGGAGGTCCCGTCCTCCATGTGAGCTGGAATTGTCTGGGTCAGACAGAGTGGGGCTGAGCTAAGGAGAAAGCAGGGGGCCAATTTGAGCTGTGGAACAAAGCTGTGCTCCAGAGAGAGCAGACCCTGTCCTGGGAGCAGAGCTGCAGCAACCCGAGCCAGAGGGGCCAGAAAAGCAGCCAGGGAGCTGGAGGCAGAGCAGCAGAGACGGAGTGGTAGAGCTGGGGCTGGAGCAGTCCGGAGCTGGGTGCGGTGAGCAGCTAGGGAGACCGAGGGGGACCCTGGGCAGCAGGCCCAGCACAGGGAGACGCCTCAGCCAAGAGGCTCTGCAGGTCAGGCTTGGATCGTAACCCCAACAGGGCAGGGGCGACACTTGGAAGAAGGGTCCTACCACTTAGAGCCTGAGAGCGTGTGGCCACCACCAGAGCGAGTGACCAACCCACAGCATCCCTACAGCACAGCCAGGGCCTGAGAAGAAGGCCTGGGACTTACAAGGAACAGACTGGGAACTGCCCTGACATTCCAGAGACACTGTTTGTGATGTTCCCTGCCACAGAGTGGGGTGATGTGTTTCCTTTAACCTTTCCCATTTTTCCTTATTTTTAAAATCAATTGTTGATTAAATAACTTGCATTTGCTTTAACTTGTATGTAATGGTCAGTGGGTCAGAGAAGTGCCCAGTGCAGAGAGAGTACCCCGAAGTGGGGACACCCTAGCCCCTGTCCTAGGTGACCACGGCAGGGTTGGGGGTCGAGCCCCCCAGGAATCCTGGGCCCAGCCTTGTTGGGGTTACGAGGACTCTGCCAGACAGGAGAGCGGAAGGGGAGCCCTCAAGGGCGGGGAGGCCACTGGGTAAAGGAAGTGGGAGCAAGGACTCAAATCCTTTCGCTAGCCCGCTTCACCGGGGGAGTGCAGAAGCCAGGAAAGTTCCCCACAATAGCGGGACTATTCCCCCACTTTCACAAGTTTAGCCAAGCCCTTTGGTACTGCTGTGACCTCTTTCTCTTGGGCATCGTCTTCCCAGTCTTGTTTCTTAACTATTTCCTTCATTTCCCACTCTCACTTCAGTGCTTGAAACTGTTTCCCACTTCTTATCCATAACGCACCTTCAAATCGACCCATTAAACCCACTTTTCACAAAGCTTTTCAATGCTGGTTCTCCACTCTGATCTCCTCTAGCTTCTGTCTGTGTGGTTTTCCCATGTATCACATTTGACTGTAAATTCAGCAGAGCAGAGGCTTTGCCTTCTTGTGTTTGCAGACTGCTGTTTACTGGTAGAAATATTTATTACTTTTGCGTGTTATTTATTCAGTATCAGATGTATGGTCAAAAACTTCTGCATGGGGCAACGCTGTTAGGCCTGTGGTAACATATGCATGTCTTATAGATCTCAGTTAAGCCGTCTCAAAACCATAATTTCTGACCCACAGGAAAATCTACTATTTTGAAATTTGGCTTTGTCCTGAATTGGATTGAATAGTCAAAATATAAAACATTTTCAAGGAACAGAAAGTTCCATTTGGAAATGTCAAAGTGTTTCAAAATCTATTTGCATTGTTTTTACTTTCACTTTTCATGAGTCATGAATATCTTCCAAGTGACTTAATGGTTACTCTTCATATAAATGTTCTTGAATACTTCACACACACACCCTCTCTCTTCCCCATCCCCAGTATTTTCCTAAGACCTGTCTACACTGCCGCTTTAGATCGCTGCAACTTTCTCACTCAGGGGTGTGAAAAAACACCCCCCGAGCACTGCAATTTCAGCTCTGTAAAGTGCCAGTGTAGACAGTGCACTGTGCTCCCAGTGCTGGTAGTTACTCCCCTCATGGGAGTGATTTTTTTACAGCTCTGGGAGAGCTCTCTCCCAGCGCTGGTGCCGTGACTACACAGCCATGTTAAAGTGCTGCCGCAGCCAGCGCTTTAACGGTGCTAATGAAGTCATACCCTAACTCTAGTGGGATGAAAATTCATTGACTTTAAAAGAGGAACAGATAAGATAATCAAGTGCAACAGTGAAAAATGTCAGCAGGGTTTGTTTGTCTGTTTGTTTTTGTACTTAATCGTCTGTGTTAGAGTCTTTCAAGAAAGAATAAATGTATAGCACATTATCATTCTTTGGTTAATCAGAAACATTTACCTTATTTTCTTGATGTTCAGGATAAAAAGCCATTGATGATAATCCAATCCCCACAAGATTTAAGAGAAGTGCTTCTTCGTTCTAAAACATGTGGACCCAGTTTAGGATTGCTTGGCACCAAGAGGAATTTCTTGAAGCTAAAATGACATCTGTAGCATTTTGCTAGCTATCTTTCTAAACCTATATTTGGTTGATACCTATGCCCTCTTAAAATTGGTATCAAATTTTATGAGTGGGCATAATGCCACGCCAACTGATGGTGATAGGCCTAGGCATGTCAGAGAACCAGTGTGTGCATCACATTTGAGCATTAAGGGATGGATTTGCATCCAAGAATGTCAAAAAAGCAGTCAACGCAGAACAGCTGAGTCTATGGTTAAGAGGATAGGCTATTCCTCCTCCTGCTCTGTGCTGGATTAACTTTGAAAATGATCATTAAAAAAAACTTCTTGTGCTGTGAGATTTTGGGCTCTGGCAAATCAAGATAAGGAAGAAAAGCAAGTATTTTAATGAAATCTCCACCCTTAACTGTTATTTACATCACCAGGCACCTGCAATCTCTCCAAACAAAGAAAAAAAGGCTCCCATGCCCTGGCAAAATTTCTTGCTGAAGAGCTTGGCTGAATGTGGAAGTGAGACCTGCAGACTACACCGTGTGGAAGCCCATGTCTGCTTTCTGCTAAACAGAGCCCAGTCTTTGTTTTGAGTATTCCACAGATCCCATCAATTCAAATTGGCATACACCACTGAATAATAACTTCTTGGTGCCAACGAGTTTTAGTGCATCCGTTGCTGGCAAGGAACATTGCACTGGGAAAATTAAACTCCTAGTGCAAGAAGAGTAATTCTAAATGATATATTTTACATTTTCAATTAATTTTTTTTCTTCTATTTATATACAATAGAGCTAAACTTTAGGAAAAAAACAAGGCAAGCATAACCCTGTAGTTTCCTTCAACCGGAACAGAGGTAACATCCACATTTCAGGAACAGTTACACATCTCCTATGAAGAGAAAAAATCAAACAGTTCTATGGATATAAGAGAGAACTAATGAGTCTCCTTGACTTTTCTAAGCTTGAAATGTATTTGCGGATTACTGAGGAAACACACGTTTCATCTTTTATAGTATTCAGGGCTTGAAAAGTTTACTAAACTTGAGAGTTTCCTACAAGCCTAAGGCCATCAATGAGCACCATGATGAGAAGAAGCTCAGTCCACCCTCCACCAAGTCCTGCAGTTGCTTGGAAGATGAAAGATGCTGGAATTCCTACCAAGGTGCGGTCCCTGGATGTTTCTTGACTGGGCATCTGAGACACTCAGTGTTTAATAGTCAGAACCAGGGGAGCCACCCAGGCCATGGTCCAACCAGTTTGTGGCTGGGCCAAATTTGAGTGGCACTGCGACCCTGTGTGCCAGGTCCCAATGTCACTCAGTCAGATTTTGAGGGGATGGGTGTAGGGGCTCATAGCCTCAAGGGGATCAGGCTGCTGGGCACCTGAGAGGGGAAGAGGATGGTTAGGCGAGGGAGGGACTCAATGACTCCCCACTTGAAATGGCACTCCACAGCCTCTATGGTACAGGTAAGGGATGCTACATACATAAGAAATTATTAAAATACACCCCTCATATGGAGTGACAATTGGTAAGGGCTCACCAGTAAGAAATTAAGGAGGTGGGTTTTTTTCCATTTCTATTAACTAAAGCTTTGGTCCTAAGCACTGTGTTGCACAGTGTGCATGGTAGCTCCACTCCAGTACAAACAAAGTATGAGTGCAAGTAAAGTCTAATCTTAGGTGTACTCCTCCATTCTGGGTGGCGTTAAGTTTCAAGCTCTTGTATGCCTGCTCCTTCATTCATAAGTGCAGAATGTAAGCTGGGTGTAGCTCATGAGTAAAAAACCCAAGTGTGACCAAGGAGACAAGGGCTTTCATGAGACCCTCATCATCCTAATGAGGCCAGGAGTAACTTGGCAACTATACACCAGTGTGCTCATTGAGTTCCTCCATGCTCCCTTCTTTCCACTTCTTAAATTGAGCAAATTTTCACTTATATGTTCAACACTCCACCCCTGTGCTGTGCAGGATCAAGCCATGTGAGGCAGAAGCTCAGAGCCAATAATAAGAGGCATCAAGTAGGAATGTTACGCTGTCAGCAACTCTCTTTGAATTGCCATGATCAAGCCCCTCCAAATTCATGGGCTGGCTAGCACTTGTCCACAGGGCTAATGTTGAAGAGAATCAGATCCTGCACTGTGTTAGGACAGCCTTATTCTGGATGAGGTAACTGACTACTGGTCTACATTACTGCTTAAACTGATCTAACTTGCGTAACTTGCGTAACCTAACTTGCTTAAACTGATCTAACTTGCGTAACTATGCCATTACAGCTGGCATAGAGCTTGAGTGATGTAGTCATGAATGAGACTGGGTATATTTATTATAAGAGAGTATTAAAGATTTAGTAATAGGGCTGTGCAAACTTTAGAGGATATTTCTTTTCCATTAAATTTTCCCAAATTTTGTTTCC
The DNA here is from genome assembly GCF_009764565.3 of Dermochelys coriacea. Taxonomy (NCBI): domain Eukaryota; kingdom Metazoa; phylum Chordata; order Testudines; family Dermochelyidae; genus Dermochelys; species Dermochelys coriacea. Next base: position 107,670,998 of record NC_050068.2, read on the forward strand.
CATATTTCAGTAAATTCCTGTTCAATTAAAATTTCACAAAACAGTAATCTGCCTGCAAGGTTAAGAAAAAATTAAACTTGAAAATTGGTCCAACTTAACTGAAAATGGTCCTATTTTAATATGAATATTATGTGAAAATGGGACCCATTTCAAACTTGCAATGACATGCAAAAATGCTCATATGTTGAGGTTTTTCAAACTGTACTGCAAATATTTTGCACAACTCATACTAAGTGAGCGTAAACATGAATCTTTCTGCTAACATATATACAGCCCTTGCTGTTCAAACCTTGATCTTTGTACTTTTCATACCTGATTTCTCCAGTGCTTCCCTGCACCTACTGGAGTTTGTTTGTCACTGGGAAAGAGGGAAACCACACTGGACCTGTGCATTGTGTAGGTGAAAAGATCATACAATACCAACTAAAATACTCAATAAAAGTTGAGTGTGCAAGATTTTTATCTCTGTGGCTGGCAGTTTGTAATCCATTTATACTGTAATCTATTTGTAGTACAAGATCATAGAATCTAGGTTCTGTAATATGAAGCTTCTTTTCTAAAGGCTCTAGCTAGCTCGTGTGCTCTGGATGGGGAAAAGCAATGTGTTTTTTAGGTTTTAGATTTCTGGGTTACTATGGACTTTTCTGGGTAATTTCTTTGAGTTTAATATTTAGTCTGTCTCTCTCTGTCCAGCACTATGTAGCTGTTGCCAGAAGCATTTGTATGCTGTGAATTAGCAGGCATTTATCATTTCATGCATAATTCATAGCTTGCTACAGTGATTCCAGCACAACACCTAGCCTACATTTGCATTAACACACAACATTTAAATTAATATTCTTTTTGTTTCTGGAAAGTGTTTTGTTGTCTCAGAGGCTGGGCATATTTTGGTCAGGAATTTACACCATAAAACTTTTTGCAAGATTATGTGCATTTTCTTACCTTATGCTCTAGTTTATACCATTATACCAGGCTGCTTCAACTATTAGTCTGGAGCCATTCCCTGGTCTGTGGCCAGGACTCTTTTCTCCTGCTCCTCAGGTGTCTCTCTAGCGGTAGCACTTAGTCCAGTTACTTGGCTTAGATGCTGGTGTCAGGATTTCGGCCTTAAGGAACCCAGCATTCAGCTAATAATCATAAACATCTGCATTTTGTGAGCCTCTGCTGAAATGAACTAAATTGCAGAACGTTTGAGGCTTACTCATTGCTATATTGTGTTCCCTCATACACAAAAACCTCCTGCACATACACAAAGTGACAAACAAAACTGAGCAAACCTCAAGGCAACGGCAAGATCCAGATTGAAATCCTGGCCCCATTGACTTTAATGGAATTTTTGACATTGACTTTAATGGAGCTAGGATTTCACTTAAAATACGGGTGATATGAGCAAGTTCGGAAAAGAGCTAGAAATACAGAAACAAAACTTCTAAACCTTTCTTTATGATTCATATCAGGATACTGGAAAATGAGATCCTTGCAGGGTGGAATAGGAAAAGGAAAGGCAAAAAAACCAAAAAAGCCCTGGGTGAAATTAATATTTACTAGCGAAAGAGAAAACCCGAAAACTATGCTGTCCTATAATGGGGCAGAATATTTTAGATGACCTCCAGATTAGGAGGCAAAATTGTATTAATTTAGCTTAACTCCGAACCAACAGACTCAGAGACCAAATGAGGACTATCCTGCTGTGTTAAAGCAGATCAGTTCTCTAATACAGACAACTTGCTAAATTCACAGAAGGTTCCAGAAGACAGAAAGTGAATGAGTCTGGTTTCAGTAGTCAAGAAGAGAGAGAAAAATAAATTAATGTAGAGAAAGAACTGCAGATCTGTCCCTCAGCCTAATATTTGCTGCCTGCAAATGAGGGTCAATTAGAAGAGATGGGGCCTTATTCTCCATTTGCACTGTGTATAGTTTGTACCAAATAAAAATGGTAGCCTTTTACACTTATTTTTCACTTTTGCAATGCAAGGTACAGGGCAATGAAGACTCAGAGCCAGACTGTGCAATTTTAATCTGAAACTAAACACCAGGATTAGTTGAGTGTTTTTCCCTTCCCCACCCTGTGGTTATGTCTACACTGCAATCAGACACCCATAGCTAGCCCATGACAGCTGATTTGGGCTCACAGTGCTGTTTAATTGCTACATAGACATTCAGGCTTGGTCTGGAACCAGGGCTCTGGGACCCTACAAGGTGGGAGAGTCAGCTGCAGCCTAAGCCTGAATGCCTACACCGTAATTCAACAGCCCCTTAGCCCAAGCCCCATGAGCATTAGTTAGCTGGCATGGGCCAGCCACAGGTGTCTAATTGCAGTGTAAACATACCCTGTGTTTCCAAGAGAGAGGTTTTGGGTGGAAACACTGAAGTGTTTTTAGAGTAGCAGCCGTGTTAGTCTGTATCCGCAAAAAGAAAAGAAGGACTTGTGGCACCTTAGAGACTAACAAATTTATGTAGCTCAGGAACTCTTATGCTCAAATAAATTTGTTAGTCTCTAAGGTGCCACAAGTCCTCTTTTTCTTTTTGAAGTGTTTTTGCTTTTCATGAGATCTTTTGATCTGTCAGATCACTGTAACTGCGAGATGCTCAGAAGACAGGTAGTAAATAATTAAATTGACTTTTATTTAATTGTTTGTTATTTATTTTGATTAAAATCTTTTCCACATTGTACATGGACCAGATCCTCTTCTCAGTTACACTGCTGTTAATCTGGAGTAAAACAACTGAAGTGAGTAGAATTACCTAGATTGCCATGCCAATGCACCAAAATTAATGCCTAAAAAATGGTGAACTTTAACATCCTTGTAAATTTGGTGGGGAACAATTGAGTTAAATCATACTTTTAGTCAGAATATGCAGAGATTTGTTTTGGAAATTCAGCTATACAGGAAGAAATTTACCTACATTGTTCTAAAACTGCTCACTGGAACAAATAAGATTAACTCAAACCAAAAAGTAGTCAGTTGCACTATTATTCTCTTGAAAATAATAACTCATACAAGCTAGTTAGTAGTGCGTGTGAAAGTGACTCCAAAAATTAAAATAAACCACTAAAATAGCATTCCAGGCCGGTACTCTCTACGTCTAAAAATGTGATAATGATGAGAATAATACATTTCTCTGGGTAGGGTTCCACTTAAAACATAATGTTCTGTTCTTGTTGGCTCATATCAAATAAGATATTGTAAGCACTTGAAAACATATAGAGAAAATGCAATGAACAATGAAGACAAAAACAACAAGTAAATATATACTGCCTAAAGAGAAAGTTAAATATGTAACATCTTGCACAGATGTACATTTAATTTGACAGGTGTGTATTTATTTATGTTATATGTGTGTACATACATCTAAAAGTGCTACATAGATATAGGCAAAGACATTAATACCAGCTATCGTTAAGGTTGCTTGACACTTTCCATATAAGACGCTGTTTTCGGTTACTTTATTTATAACTTAGCAAAACTTTTAATGATTCAAGCTGAAATTTTCCATGCTGGGTGTCTACCCCTTCTTTTAAGAACATTTCAGCTAAAATGGTTTGGCCACTTCCAAAACAAAGAACATGGATATAGATATAGATATTGACCGTGTTGTCCGTTTGTTTATTTAACAACCATTTTACTGAGAAGCTCTAGTGCCTCCATACTACAGAATAAAGGTTTGAAATTTGGCAAGAATGTTGCCTTGGTGTCACAGATACAACTTTTGTCATCCCTATAAAACATTCATGCAGATTCAGCCACATAATAAGCCACTGAAAAATTGCAGTTCACACATGCTGAGTGGAATCATTATAGTTTAGCAGGTTCTCTGAAGAGTCTATCCACACTGAACATGTTCCATCCCCTCCGACCTTTAACTGAACTGTTCAAACACCATCCCCAAACAGCTACTGAGCATCCAAGAGCTGCAAGGATTGAATAGGGTTTTCCCAGCAATTGCTGCTCTCAGTTTCTGGGAGCTGCACCAGGACTGAAGCAGTGAGACTGTCACGTCTACTCTCAATGCTCCTGCTTTTGGAGTCTGGGCAGTGAGAAAACTACATAAAAAACGTACATTAAAAGAACGTTAAGGCCTGGGGACCACACACTGAATAAAGATAAAAAGAAGCATTGAATAACACCCATTAAGGGGGAATGTCCCTGGATTTTTTTTTTAAATATTGTTATAATGCAGTAAAGCCCAAAGGCCCCAATCAGTATCAGGGCCCGGATGCACTAGGTGCATGTATGAACACATACAGAGATAGTCCTTATGCTGAAAGCTTATAACCAGTGACACGTGAAGGGGAAGGATACAATCAAATATATCCAATAGTAATCCCAAAAGCCCATTCTAGTGGATAAAACACAACATTTAGCAGTAGCACTTTAACTAACCACTTAGCTCCGAAGTTGGGCCCACTATCCACATGTCATTTTAAATCACACATTAAAAGGTCCACCTCTAGAACACTATTTTTTGTCCAGTCTTATCCAAATAGCTGTATTGACAACTAGATCTGGTATTCAGCTCTAATAAAGATTGCTGCAGATAAGTGAATCTATTTTAGTGGAATAGCATGTGTGATTTTTCATAAATGCTTTACAATAATGACCGCCACAGCACAGAAATGTCCCCCCTGTCCCTGGGGAACAATGTATGAACAATACTTAGTATTTAATCTTTTCTATAAATGTGAATGAAGCAAGAGTCAGACATAAGCAAGAGCCAATGGGGAAATTGTATAATCAAACACGTTTTCCAAAAATGTCACTCAATTATTTTTCCTGAATTTGTAGTTTGTTGTAAAACTGTTTAATGACAATTCCTCAAAATAACTAAATAAATAAAGCTGTGTTTCACTTTCATTGCCATATCAACCTTGTATTTAGCTGTGACACGCTGACTTAATTGCCCAGACCTGAAGAAGAGCTCTGTGTAAGATCGAAAACTTGTCTCTCCCACCACCAGAAGTTGGTCCAATAAAAATATTACCTCCCCCACCTTGTCTCTCTAATATCAACCAAACCATTACCTTGGCTGAATCAAAGCAGAAAGCTTACTCTGAAAGGCCCTTTCCCTACATATTGAAAAGTAAGAATAACCGTTTTGCATGTATACTACCAAACGTATAGACAGAATTTGCATGTATATCTGGCTAGACAGGAGCCCATCTGGCAAAGTACACATCATGCTAGGGTTTGATCCTGCACCACGGAGGTCCATGGGAGCTTTGCAACTGATTTCAATTGGTGCAGGATAAGTCCTGTTGTGTGCATGCAAAATAGCATATGCAAAATGCCTGGCTCTGAACTTTCTAGAAAGGGATCAAGATTCATTTGCTGTGTGCTATGTATTAATGGTCTTTTACCTTTAAAAACAGAAGCGGATTCTCTAATGAGAATACTATTCCATTATTAACTCATTACTGACCATAGTCCTCTGTGACTGGAAGGAAATTTTACAGCAGCAGTGGGACTCGTATCCAAGACCTCAGTGCAGTAAATGACTGCTGCTAACAAGTTTTGCCTTCTTAAAAAGCAACAGCCATATATTTAACATATTAAAAATACATATCTCATGTCCAATTTGATGTTGAAATTGTTGTAGTCATTGTACAGGGGATTTTTATGTCATTATTATTATTATTCTTAAGTGCTAGGCAGCCAAATGAGAACATAATTACTTCGTCAAAGTCAATAACAGCAAACAGCCTCTATCAGTTCTTGCTGTGCTCAGCACTGTTTCACAGGAACTGCTGGGGAGCTCTTCCGCCACCAAATCCATTTGACTCCATTTAGGAACTGAGTACAGGAAGGTAGTTATTGTACAAGATTAGTTTCCTGTATGCTGCAAATTGCCAGTAGAAGAAAAATACAGGAAGAATTTATTAGCTTGTGAGGTCAGCTAATAAAAAGAAAACTGTGTAACTTGGTCTGTTACTTGTTTTAAATAGGATCACTTATTAGACTTCATACAAAATGAAAAATATCCTTTCACTACTTAATTACTTTCCAGGGGGTCTTCAGCAAATTCTACAAAGACTAAAATTACAGAGTCCTAAATGTTTTTATGTAAAAATTGGTCTGAGAATTTACTTTCAAGGTAGTTGCTAAGATTAGGCTATCTGGCTTCGACTAACGCTGTATTGAAATACACCCTAATTTTGATCTCCACGAGCAGTCTTTACAGCTATGTTCTGAAGTCATCCCAGGAAGTATGTCAAAGGATGATGTTATAATATTGGTCAGTTATAAGTGAAGTTACTGCTGGTATCAGAATTCATGTTCAGAATTTCTTGAGGCTATTAGTGAGATTAACAAAACAAATTTGGGCTGGAAGAGAAATCTAGAGATTTGAAGATAATACTAATGCCATGATGTTCTTAGGGAACACTATACAGTATAAACCCTAAGGCCAGATCTACACTACAGCTTTTGCCAGCATAGCTATGTTGGTCAGGGGTGTAAAGAGGTGTGATCCCTGATTATAGCCAGCAGAAAACCCTAGTTTGGATGCAGCTATATAGTTGCATTCATACTAGGAGCATTTTGCCAGTATAATATGCCGGTATAGCTATATTGGCAAAGCAATTTTAATATAATAGACATGGTCTTACTTAGGGGTATTGTCACCGTGCCTCAGTCGGTCACTGCTGAGGATACCAGATTCAGGACAAACGGTTGAGAAATAGGGCACACTCATCCCAAACTCATGGCTATTCTTTCATTTGCTATACCAAGCCAGTACAAAAATAAACTTCTGTCTCACCTCATTGGCTAACAAGAAGTTAGAAATGCAGCCTCCTTAGGCATTCCAGTACTTGCCTCACAACCCAGACCCTGGATTCTATGATGGGTGGTTACTAAAAACCAATTTCATCACATATAGGGTCCTCTAATCCCAAGAGATCAGCCACCTGGTCCACAACAGCAAACCCACAACAGTCTCCAACACTCCAGCAATCTTTCATGCAGGCGTAGTCCTCTTGGAAATATTTTATGAAGAAGTAACAAGATTCTTCATTGCAGCTGGGCAGTTGACAATATTTTACTTTTTTATTTTTATTTTGTTTTATTTATTTGTTTATTTTTGCTGATTGCCTGAATTTGGGCAAGTCTAATTAAAAGCAGTATAAAATGTGAGTCTGTAAAAATAAATAAATAAACATAACAAGGAATAAGAAGTTACTTCAGCATCCCCAGAGAAGACCATAAGATCTGATGCAAGTTTCATTTTATCTTTGCAGTTCACCTTTTAGAAGAATAAAATACATAAGTTAGTTTGCATAATGTTTTGCTAATCTTATTGCTGAACTTGCAAAACTTTACTTCCATGTGTACTCCTCACACAAGTTGCCCTTTGAAAGTCATTGGGACTACTCACTTAAGGTTTATTTATTTACAGTATGTGACCAGGGCCACCCTTACGGGTGGATGACGCGGGCGACTACCCAGGGTGCTGTGGCCAGGGAAAGGCGCCGTGATCAAGGATCAAGGAACATGGCAGGCCTGGGGTGTGAGGATGCGGAAGAGAACTTAGGGTAAAGGAGCGGGGGAGGCAGCCAGGCCTGGGAGCAATGGGGAGATGTGGACCCAGGGAGACAGCAGGGGCAATGGATGGGGAGGCAGTAGAGGCCAAGGGCAATGTAGGGATTGTTGGTGGGTTGGAGGAGGCTTGTGGGAGCCAGGGGCGATGCAGGGATGGATGGGGAGCCCAGGGAGCCGGCAGGAGCCGGGGCAATGGGTGGTAGGTGGGGAGCCCAAGGAGGCAACTGGGCCTTGGTGGAGGAGGCAGCTGGGGCCAGGGGCCATGGGGGCAAGGGTGGAGAGCCTGGGAAGGTAGCGAGGATCAAAGGCGCCAAAATATAGGTTGTTCCAAGGTGCCATTTTTCCTATGGCTGGCCCTGTATGTGACTAGGCAAGAATAGGGAGGATGTAAGGCAACTTCCTCTAGAGCAGTCACTGGCTCTGCTCATGCTCCCTAACCTGTGTGCAAGGCTGAGCCCTGGCAGAGCCGTGTCGCCAGCCTGGGGCCTGGCCCTTCCCAGCGCTAGGGGGAGAGAGGGCACCTGGGGTTAAGGCTCTCATTAAAATTGCTAATCACCCGTTGTACCCGCTAGAGGGCGTTTGGAATTTAAACAGACTCATCCCTGGCCAGGGTTTCTCTGTGGACGAGCCAGCGTGCTGAGCTGCACAGCCGTGGCTCTTGGGAGGCCTCGCTGAACATGGCACCGACTCGGGGCACTGCTCAGGCCACTCACGGGCCTTTGCCGCACACAGGCCTGACCTCTGCCCCTTGGCTGTTGACAAACCTTTGACCCTGGCACAGCTGCCTGGCTGTGGGAAGGAGGAAAGGCCTCCGAGAGCCCCCAGTGGCGGCGACCACCCTCTGGCACTCATGTGTGCTCAGCCCCACGGGACTGGGGAGTCCCAGGCTGGAATTCCAGCAGAGGCACCTGGCAATGCACATTTTTCATAGCTGCTGATGAAATGATGGCCCTGTCATTCACACATGGGTTTCAGATTACAGTGGCCAGCTTTTATTTGACCCTGTTCTAGTCTGTAACAAAGTTTTCACTTCACTGAGCAGCTCACTGGGCCCTGGGATGGTGCAGGAGTAACTCAGGGAGGTTCTGCTCTGTTGTGACAGTTCCACAGCCTGTGGGAACCGCCATGTGTCATTGTGCTACACACAACAGCCTTGGAGAGCTTCACAGCTGTGGCTGGGGCAGAACCCCCGTCGCCTGCACCAAAGCACAGGAACCTGATGCCTGAGCTAACGGAGAATCTCTGCTATCTGTTAGCAGTATAGGGCCCATGACAGCCAGGGGAACCATGAGCGGTACAGAGTGCACATGCACACCACCTTGTTCATTACACACTTGCTTAGATAGACGTAGCTTGCCTCAGACCCAGCTGTTCAGATCTTACTTCTGACATCAGCGTAAGAAATCTCTGTGCACCAAGTGCTTCCACACCATAACTTCCACAGTCTTTGCTCGGGCTTGTTTGACATGGGATCTGTCATTCCCAAATCCAGAATTCTTCCCTGAGAGCAACACGCCCCTCAGTGACTGCAGCACCCCCTCCTCATATGGGACTTTATCCTGACCATGGAGATTGAAATGGACTCTCCCATTCCCAAAGCACAGGCTTCTGCCCTCCACCAACTGAGCTGAATGAGGATCTTAATGATTTAATGGGAGGACGCTGACTCCACTTCAAGGTTTGGGATTGGTAATATTTTGCTGTATTATCTCCTGATTGTTCTAAAATTACATATAAATTTAAAATATGGCTTTCATTTGTGTTTCTATATTTTTTCTTTCTTTATATTGGAATTAGATATAGTGCTCCTGTCAGCTAATTTCTAAGTTATCAAAAAAAAAACAAAAAAACAACAACCAGTTTTCAGGTGTCTAAGTCGCCCCTGGAATTGTGTTAAAGTTGCTCTCCCCTACCAAATCTGAAATGGTGCACCTGAGAAAGACCAGTCTGGCAGGGCACCTCCCTGAGTCCTTTTCCTTCCTCACCTGCAGCACAGTTACTTGTTCGGCAGTTTGTTACTGCTCTGGCCTGTGCTATGCCCGCAGCGGGGAGATGATGGGAGACGTAAGTGGGGAAGCAGCTGTGAGGAGAGTGGGGGCAATGTGGTGCCGGCTTGAAGCAGGTGTGAGAGATGCTGGGGGAGTGGGAAAGGGGCCAAAGGTGACACGTAGAGAGGTCACATGCCCTCCCCCGCAACCTTTAAATTATGTCCCACCACCACCACCATCAAGAATTACAGGTCGTCTCTGAAAACTGTCTCTGGGGGGCCATTCTCGACAACAAAGAAAGAGCAGCTGCCTTTCTTTTTAACCACCCCTAACCTGACAATTAACACCAGGAGAGGTTCCCTTGAGGCATGCAGTAGAGTATTTAGGATATAAATATTGTACAAAGCTCTAACCCATGCTAACAGGTATTCACTGATCAACTGAATGCTTGGAAGAGAGTGTGTATGATGATGCAGGATAAATGTATTATCTGTGCAGTAGAACTATTATATCTTTCTGTGTTTATTCTATCATACTGTTTGTGATGATATAGAGGTGTCATATTTTCCTTGAAAAGTATAAATAAAATTAACATATACAATGTACTGAATGTTTAATTACCTGCTTGCACACATATAGATGGATTTTACTGGTGCAGGCTATGTACCTGTTTGAAGATCTCTATATGTGTATAAATAATGTACATAATAAACTTTGCTGACAGCATTCTGACCTCCGTTATTATTCTCTGAATACAATATAAAGATTTATTCCTAACCACTAGTACAGAAACACAGATCTAAATGAATAAAAGAATGAATACACACATTTTGGAAAACATTCTCCCCTCGAGGCAAGACTTAAAGTCTGGTTAAACTGTTCCGCATGAAGTCCATCATGCATGACTACATGCATGATCTGTATACAAAGAAGACAGTCATTTTATTGTAGCAAAGATGGACCTGCACCATAAAGTTAGGATCCCAGTCACATCCAAGAATTGTCAAGTCTGGGGCCTTCTCTCCCATTCCTAACCAGCCAGCCTAACAATCAGTAGTTGCACTGTGAAGTGGACATCTCTTAGGAACAGAAGAACAGCTATACAAAGTCATCTTTGCACTGAACAGCTGATTTGTTGATGGAGAACAGTCAGAGAGCTGCTGAAGAACAGTGTTACTGTTGTCCTGTCTCTTCTGATCAGAGATCATGTAAGCACCCCGTCCACCTCTGAAGATGGAGTGCTTAGAACAATGTCTTTTTGGGCCACCAAAACAGGCAGCTGCCAAAAAGCAAGGACTAAGGATAAGGGGAGAGATACAAAGAGAGGGAAGGGATAAAGAACAGAAATTGAGTGATAGAGGGAGCTGAGATTAAAGGGATAGCATGGGGCGAAAGAAAGGTGCTTTAGAGGACTGAATAGGGGCAGAAGCAAAAGAAAGGTGTTGGTTGAGGTCAAATATTTGGAACTGACAGAGACTGGGAGAAGAGGAGTCGGAAAATTCCTGGAGGACTGCGGAGGACGACTGGTGAAAGAATGAGAGGGAAAGATATAAGATGTGGGGGAACTAAGGTATTCTGTCCTCTTTTCTATCCTTTTTCTCTTCCTCCGCTTCCCTTCCATTTTTCTTTTTTCTCTTTTTCTCCTTTTCTTTAAAAAAGTGTCCAATAAATCATGGATGTAATGTGAAGGTCCCAAATTTAAACAAAAAGCCAAATTTAAACAAAATATCAGTTAGTTAAGGACCAACTATTTTCTGTGGAAAATGATGTGGAAGGTAACAAATTAATCAAACTGGCCAATGGCACTAATTGTGGGGTTATCGACCCATACACTTGAGTCTGTGTAAGAGGGAACAAATTGGCTGGAGCAGGTTTTCCCTGATTCCTCCTTCTCTTCCTGGCTTCTCTCCTGAATCCACAGAGCCATTTTTTCCCCCTGAGAGACAAGGTTAGAGGCATCCATTCAGAATGTTGGGGAGAAACTTTTGCTCAAAGCCACCTTTCCCTCCTATGCACCCTCATTGCAGCTGTATCCAGTTTGTTTCCCTTCATGGCATGCAGCAGCCATGTGGGTTATACATATCGTACAAAGCTCTAACCAGGTACTAACTTACAGGTATTAAATGATCAACTGAACTTTGGGGAGCACAAGTGTCAGACAGCTAGAGAATGTGTTGCCATTAGCTACCTTCCTGTGTCCTGATGAATTTGAAGTGTAACGGCAGTATTTATTCTGTACTTTGGCAGGCATGCTTTCTTGTTTCCTCCAGTGCCAGTAGCTCTGGTTCACTGTCATGGGATGTGCGTCAATAACCTCATGTTGCTTACACAGAGCTCGGAGTTACTGAGAATTTCAAGAACTTCAGGAGGGAAGACATAAGAATGGTAGATTCCCCAGAAAAATTGTACAGAGAGATAGATCTAGCTTTAGTGTTCACTCTTCTCTTTATTTTTGGTGTCTTCCAGGATCTAAATATTTTCCTTCAACCTGCAAACACACCTGTATATTTCCAGTACAGACAACAAATATTATTAAATGTTATTAAAATTCTTCACCAAGAACCCACATTTATGTTGAAATAACAAAAAAGAAACAGCGGATCATTATACCGCCCTACCCTGAACACATTCGAGTGTAGGATAAACTGTTCTTCTCCTTTAGTAATACATTTTAAATGTTTGCTTTGTAAATCACTTTTTTTAAAAAAAAATCTATGATCTGATATTTTTACTTCATTCACATTTTCTATCACACTACTTCACCTCTTCATTCCTGATTCAAACAGAAAAAGAATGCTGTATATTATTTAAAAATCTTCAGAATAATAAAATGTGTTCCACACAATGTCACTAAATGCAGCTACATCTGAATATTTTTTTCAAAGTATCCATTAAAAATGTGAGATGAACTAGCATATTTCCCTCAGCATTTGCTGGAAGCTTCATGATCATCTGCTTTCCAAAAATTATCCCCAGATGATAATAATAAAACAAAAAAAAGAAAAGCCTGTAAAAATCTGCTGAATTTATGAGACATGGTCCTGCTGCGCGATTTCATGGATATGGGCTTAAGAAATTCCTGCAGCACTCGATTTGGAAACACTGCATAAGACTGAAAATGTTTTGTAACATTGTATGAAGAAAACAGGAGCCCAATTCTGCAAACTTGAGAGGACTAGCATAACCAATCCCAAATTGAGTACATATATGTTGCAAAAGCAATGATCATGTGAGTATGAGTACTAGTGGCACCTTAGAGACTAACAAATTTATTTGAGCATAAGCTTTCGTAAGCTGCAGCTCAATAAATTTGTTAGTCTCTAAGGTGCCACTAGACCTCCTTTTCTTTTTGCCAATACAGACTAACACGGCTGCCACTCTGAAACATGTTAGTATGCTGTCTAACAGCAACTCCATGTGCATCCTGTTTGCATAGTCTACTTCTACTAAGAATGCATAGTGGTCTTTGCTAGGTGAAAAAAAGCAGGTGTATTCTCAAGCAGAGCATATTCCCTGTCCCCCTTGACGGCTTCACTACCCTGTTCCACAGCTTTTCTCACTGGGACACACAGAAACAGCATCTCTGCATTGCAGAGCTGGCCAGAATCTGAGGTGGTAAATTCTTATCTTGAATTTCCACAGTTAGCTACAGGCTTGGTAGCATGCACATATGAGCCTTACCAGCCGGAATTTGGGTCTCGTGTGAGGAGAGTGAATTGCCAATTTTTTAAGGATTGACTAGCATAGTTCATTCAAATTCCACTATTCATGAGTTACGCAATCATCCCTTAACCACAGATTAATAAAACATATGGACTGCATATGTACAGTGAATGCTAATCCAAAGCCCACTGAAATCAGTGGTTGTCTGTGTATTGAGTTCACTATGTTTCAATCAGGTCCATAGGGGAGGATGACAGTTTTGTCACTAAAGCCTAGGAGAAGGACTCAAGATAGTTGGTTTCTGACACAATCCTCGTAGAGGTCCCCCAGCCCAGGCACTCATCAGGCTGCTGCATTTGCGTCCCAACACACTGACTAGCCCCATGTGCTGTTAAGTTTCCCTTGGTCTCAGTAAGCAGCAGCACCATTTGTTTCCTTGGCCTCTCTGGCATACTTCCTAAATTGTAAATGGTTAGCCAACTACAAAAGCAGTTTCTCCTCCCTTGGTGTTCCCACCTCAACTGCTAGAAGAGGGCGTCATCCTCCCTGATTGAACTAACCTTGTTATCCCTAGCCTGACGCTTACTTGCATACATATAGCTGCCTCTGGAAATTTCCACTACATGCATCCAATGAAGTGGGTATTCACCCACGAGAGCTTATGCTCCAATATATCTGTTAGTCTGTAAGGTGCCACAGGACTCTTTGCCACTTTCCTAGACACAGGCTCTTACCCTTTCACAGAAATGGGTCCATGCATCCCAGTTGCCCTAGGCCCCCAGGACCAGTGCTTGTACCTTAAGCACACCCCTTCCCAGAGCTCCAATCTTTTGCGCACTCTGGGTTTACAATTCACCTCTTCAGGGACATGAGAGCATGAAAGCAAACAGACACCCAGACTTTGTAAAAGTTCCAACCACCAATCACTCTTTACTTTAGCTAGGACAAGAAATGCACAGTTCTAGACAAAATAATAACACACCTGTGCACATTTCCCTGCCTCAGTTTCTTCACCACTCTTGGGTGTTCTTTGGGCTTTGGTCAGATTCCACTAAAGAATCTAGGATCCATCCACCTGCACATGGCTTCTCCTCCAAATCATGGAGTGCTTCCCTCTCCCATGCAGCCAGTTTCCATCTTCCTCAGCTGCTCCTGCAGTTAAACAGGACCCCTCTTCCACAAAAGTATGTTCCTCTCTCCTGCCCAAGCTTCCTGTAAGTCCCTCTGCGTTCCCCCAAGTTTCTCAGGTGCCGTGGTGTCTGGACAGAGTAATGGGCCTTTTGTACGCTCACCCTTATACCCCGTACCCAGGCTGTGTCCCCAGATATGCTGTGTTGGACAAGGGTACGCATTCTGGACCTGAATATACTCAGTCCCACATTTCCCTTTTTGGTACATGAGGTTAGCACTAACATTCAGGTGTGATATCAAAGGGTTCTGTGTATCAAAGGAGATACTCTAGGATCCTCCTTGCTGTGCGTTGGTGGTACTGCAGATGCCTTCACACATCTGGTGATGGCAGCTCCCGCTCACTGCTCCCTTCTGCCCAATTTGGTGGAAGCCATAGAGCAAGTGTCTGATTATGTGGTTCTGCTCCTGCTATTTCTTGCAGGACAAACATGTCTGCACTGCAGTACCTGACCATCTTGTACATGAGAATCTTGGGTGAATGGGCTCGAACCTTTCTCACAAGCCAAAGACAGGTGATCAGGGCCACTGACACCTTATGACACAAAGACACAGGAGACCGCTGGTTTTAGGACTGTATGTCCATGGGTGAACTGCTGCATCTGGACCAGGAGAAGCAGTGTGGTTTGATGGGATCACATCATCTTGGAATCCTGAGTTGACAATCACTCACTGGAGAACTTCAGAATGAGGAAGCAGACTTTCCTGAAGCTCTGTGAGAAACCGGCCTCAACCCTACAGTGGCAAAACACTCAGTTCTGGAGATCCATACTAGTGCTGAAGTGGGTGGTTATTGCTGGCAATGCTGGACAGCTACCAATCAGTTGTAAACCATTTTGGGGCAGGGAAGTTCACTGTTGGGGTTGTGGTGGTGTTGATGTGCAAAGCTATCCACACATGCTCATCTACCCATGGTTTGTCACCATAACCAAACTTCTGGAAATTATAGCTGGGTTCCAGACAATGGGATTTCTGTGTGGGTGCCATTGATAGCACCCACATCTCCATACTTTTCTCTCTGAGAGCATCAGAAAGGGTACTATTTTCTCATTTTTCAAGGACTCATAGACCACAAAGGTGGGTTCATGAACACTGACATTGGACACACAGGAAAGGTTCATAATGCCAGGTTGCTGAGATCACTACTGTACCTGAAGTGGGAGGAAGGGACTTTATTCCCCAGAAACAATGTGGTGCTGTACAGTGTCTCTGTGCCCATGGTTATTCCGGGGACCCCGCATCCCCACTCCTACCCTGGCTAATGAAATCCTACCCTGACACCAATGACCCAGCAAAAGGAGAGTTCAGCTACAAACTACGCAGCTGCAGGGTGACAGTGGAGTGTGCCTTCGGATGCCTACGGACCTGGCTGAATGCCAATGCTGAATTGTTGTGGCATGATATACCCTTCATAACTTTTGAGAGACTAAAGGCAAGTACTTTAAAACAGAGAGGGCACAGGACAGGACTGGCTTGTAAAGCTTTTAGATAGCCTGATCCAATGAATGCTCATACTGGTGCTGGATCACAGTGAGCCAGGAAAACTTGGGATTCAATTTGTGCCTACATCTTGTGGATGGGCAGGGGGTGACTTTAGCCTGGTCCCAAACAAAGTGCCACCCCGTGGGCAGCTGCAGTAAAACCACAAGAGGGAACATTCCTTCTCACTTGTGTTTCAGTTTTTGGTTTGTGTTTTTTCTGAGGAGGGTCTGTGCCCAGTGCTAATGCTCCCAATTGTTAACCAGACCACAGTTTACTCAGTGCTTGAAGGATGTAAAGAACTGTTGATGAAGGGATTGGGCAGGGCTTTTACAAATGGTTTCTGGTGACTATGCTTGGGTGAGGGAATAAGGGCACTTACCAGCTGTTAACCATGATACACCCATGGTTCAAAGTGGGCATCATTTTTGGAGCGGGGGAAGAGGGTGTCGAATGGGCCGTGTCAGCACTGTTCAGTATGTGATGGCACAGTAACTTCACTTTGTTTTCCTGTTCTCTGTTTTGTCAAACCCAGAGGGATGTTTATCTGCCCTTTCCTTTCCCTCCCTTCCCCCCGGCCACAGTTAATAAAGTTACCTGTTATATCCATGTACACTGCACTTTCATCGTGTCTCTGGCTTACCTATATCCACATGTACCTGGTGCCGGGAGTGGTTCTGGGACGGACAGAGAGAGCCTTGCAGTTCTCTACCCTGGAGAGTTATGCGACTCAAGGCACGGATTGGTGGGGTCCAAAACCAAAGTGGGGAACAATCATGCAGCCTTTCACCACAGTGGACTGCAGCTGCAGAGGAGGTGTAGCTGGAGAAGGAAGTACCAGCTCTTGGATACTGGCACTGGCTATTGCTGCAGGCAGGACCTGAATCTCTTCCACTTGTATCAGGGACGGCTACAGGACATACTCCCAGACAAGTTCCCATTCCCTAAAGTGTGAGTCCTGCTCCAGGGATCTGACCATTAATCTCTCCTGCCTTTGGAAGAAACATTTCTCCCACTGCATACCCCATTGCTCCGACTCAATAGTCTGCTCAGAAAGTCAAACTGCTCTTGTCTCTTTCTGTGGATGCCAATAAGCAGGTCCTCCAGTGTCCTTCTTCATCTGCCCCTACTGTCCCTGTTCAGCTGCTCCTGCTCCTCAGGCAGAATGGGTTCGCTCCCCTCAGCTGATGGTCCTGCCAGTTCAGTCACAAAAGCAGCATTCCCTTTTTTTTATTTCCTTGGAAAGTGGGTAGGAAATCCCCCACATAACATAACTTTGCTGTTGAAGGGCACGAGATAGATACTTTTCAGCATTTCAGGAATGTGGTTGTTTCATTATCATTGTTTCTTCAGATGACTTTCACGGCCCACCCAGAAAAGAGTACCTGCCCAAAATGTCAGGTAGGATGAACTAATGTTTTTTTTAAAATTTATTATCTTAAAGTGTGTGACTGGGCTGGTTGGCTGTGAGGTGAATTTACTTCAGGGGCAACATTAAGGATTCTCTATTTCTTCTTCTCAGGCTGGCCATCAGTTGGAGAACATTGTAGTTTTGAAACTACCAGCCTGCAGAAAGGAGGTGGTTTCCAGTTCTGTAGTCTATGCCTGAGAAATGTTTTTGCTTCCTGTCATCCCTCTTCTTATTGCTAACTGGAGAGGCTTGGTGAGCTATGATGGTGGACCAAGCACATTTTAACTGCTATTGAACCTTAAGAACCAGCTGGAGTTTCTGCTGCACCAGAAATTTGCCGACATATGCTGACAGGACTGGGAGGGAATTTGAATGGATATAGACTATATTCTAAGCTAGCAGACTGAGCCTGCATGGAGGAGGAGAAGTGAATCACTGCAAATGACCACTCATTTCCAAACCAGGCTGCTCAGCGTCAAGAAACCTAGCTCCTTCATCCAGCAAAGAGTGGGAAAGGAACAGGGAAAGAGAGTCACATCATAGCTGTTCTGTGTTCCATGAACTTTCTGATCAAGGCCGTGAACCACCTGCCTCCCCACTGGAAAGAGACACCACATTGTGTCTGTGCAGCTGCCAGAGCAATCCCTGACCCACTCACCTTTCTCCCGGTTTCTGTGGCATGGCTCGAAGCAGGGAGACCCTGGCCACCAGGCAGTGAGAATGCTTAAAAACTTTTGTACTGTCACAGAGGACCACTGTGGCATTCCTTGGAGAAGCAAAGACTCCCCTTCTCCTGATACTAAAGCCATCCCTGCTTCTGCATGGTTCCCTTTTGAAAGAGGGGGTGGAGGTTACACTGCAATAAAACACCTGCTGCTGTCCTGTATCATCTGACTCGGGCTTAGCCTGCAGAACTATACAATTGCAGGGTAGACATCTGGGGTTGGGCTGCAGCCCAGCATCTGGGGCCCTGCGAGCGGTGAGGGTCCCAGACCCCAGCCCAAGCCCAAATGTCTATACTGCGATTTTATAGCCCCACAGTCTGAGCCACACAAGCCCAAATCAGCTGACATGAGCCAGCTACAGGTATATTATTGCAGTACCAACGTACCCTTAGAAACCTGGATACTTGAACATGTTATTTTGTCCAAAATGTATATAAAAAGTCTTCACAGAAAAATTGTTTGATCATTTCCATCTTCAACTCAATTCTCTTTGACGTGAAAAGCCCCAGAAAAAAACGGAGAAAATAAGCTGTGGCAACTTGGACTTTATTTACCCTTTATTTATATGGATTAGCTGTAAAATAGATTGCTATTCATCTTTAACAAGCCTTCAGACTGAAGACAGCGAGTTTATGAGAGCTGAACCTTGTGAATTATACTGAACTTCATAACCTAATCAGTACAGTAGGAGTAAAATGCTTTATTGGATCTTATTCATGAGAGATTTCTATTATCATGCTGATGTCTTTGGTTCCACTTAATCACTTCTATGTACGGTGAGCCCCCACAACAAATTGCTACCAGAGATCTTAAATTCTAAGTGATACTCCACTAAGGCTTCAGAAAGTCCCTTTGTTCTGAAAAGACCCCACTAAATTACTGATCCACCTCCTCCTATTTAGATATTTTCTTATTTATTTTAGACAGCATTTGTCTTCACACCTTTTTGGGTGGCATGCATTAACATACAGCTATTGCTGAAATGTATCTATCAGACATTTATGTTACAACAGCCCCCCATTGGCTTTAAATAACTCAGCAATGCAGTATCATTTATGTTCACTCACAGCATCTCATTTAGTAATAGAGTTTTGTAGCCTAGGTGACTTTACATTAATACTTTTATATTTTAGAGATATAACGCCCATCACTGTCAGATCACTGTCCAGAATCAGCAATCAGACCCCTGGACTAACTCTTTTGACACTTGCCTCTGAAAAAAACAGACCCTATTAAGGTGTTTCAAATTGGGCGTACCAAAACTGCGATACCCCAAATCATTAGTCACTTTTTAAAATCTTGTCCTTGGTCATTTATGCTCAGATACCATGGGGATAGGTATGTTAAAAATACCAGAACTGAAGAGAGAAGAAGGATGAACCAGTGGTTTGGGCACCAGCCTGGGACAGGGGAAACCCAGGTCAATTTCCTGCTCTGTCACAGACTTTGTGTGCCCTTAGCCTGTCCCTCACTAAAATGGAGATAATAGTCCCATCTGTAAAATGGGGACAATAGCACTTACCTACTTCACAGGGGTGTTGCCAGGACAAATACATTCAAGAATGTGAGGTGCTCAGATGCTACAATAATTGAAGCAATAGAAGTATCTGCAAAAGAATAGGTTAGCCTTCTGGTAATACAGAGCTGCAGTGCACATTAATTTCCAATATGTGTATGAAGGCAATCCAAACTAGCTAGAGTACATTAGAGTCACAAGGGAAATATTTTATGCAGTGCACCAGTGCTGAGATTTTATTTCTCATTGTAAAACAATAAGAAAAAAATGTATAAGAAAATGTATTTACTGACATGTAGGTATACATTCGGAACTACAGCACCTTATCCATCAACATATTCATTTTCAATTGGCTGTTAATAGTCTTCCTCCTCAGACAAAAATAAAAATGTGTCTTCTCACCGACAGCAAAACTGCTTCTGTTTTTATTAATTGATGATGTTATACAAGAAAGTAATTAGAAATGCCATAAACCCAAACATTCCAGCTCCCCCTTTTATTACAAGACATTATTTCTGTCAGTGTGCTGACATTAACTGTTCCACCGAAATATATAAACAATTGTAGCCCACCACCCTCTTAGCAAGGGGCTTTGCCCCAACAGAAGGGGCATGTCTTTAGGCCCCTGCGGGTCACAACAGTCCTGCACTGTTGACTGGTCTAGCAAAAGAGGGAAGAGTAGGGGGATGCACTGTTGCCCCCACCTCCGTCACCCTGGCAACCCTCATTCCTCAACCTGTGGGAGGAGGGGAGACAACAGCAACCCCCAGCGGCCAGTTAGAGAGCAAAAGACAGCCAGGCAGACTGCAAGCATTTTAAGAATATATGAATGGACACACTGGGTCAGACCTAGCCCAGTCTCCAGTCTGCTGACAGTGGCTGGTACCAGATGCTGCAGAGGGAATTAACAGAACAGGGCAATTTATCAAGTGAGCCATCCCCTGATGTCCAGTCCCAGCCTATGGTAGTCAGAGGTTTAGAGCTATTAGTCAGGATCGGCAGGGTTGCAAAACCACGCTCTGAAGTGTCCCAAGCCTCTGTTTGCCAGAAGCTAGGAATGAGAGACGGGATGGTTCACTTGATGATTACTTGTTCTGTTCATTCCCTCTGGGGCACCTGGCATTGGCCACTGTCGGAAAACGGGATATTGGGCTAGGTGGACCTTCGGTCTGACCCAGTATGGCTGTTCTTATGTTCTGACATACTTCTAAAAAATGACAGGTTTCAGAGTAGCAGCCGTGTTAGTCTGTATTCGCAAAAAGAAAAGGAGTACTTATGGCACCTTAACAAATTTATTTGAGCATAAGCTTTCGTGAGCTACAGCTCACTTCGTCGGATGCATTAAAATGGTGTTTGTTTTTGTGTCTTTTGCTAGTTGCTCTTCAAAAAAAATGTTTGGTCTACCTAATTATACCTTTACGCTTTCTGGAATTTATGTTCCTTTGTATTTTTCTCAGTAGGGTTTGACTTCCAGTTTTTAAAAGATGTCTTTTTTATCTCTAACCACCTCTTTTATTCTGTTGTTTAGCCATGGTGGCATTTTTTTGGTCCTCATACTGGTTTTTATTATTAAGTATTAAATATTATTATTTGAGGTATACATTTAGTTTGACTCTCTATTATGGTGTTTTTAAAAAGTGTCCATACAGCTTGCAGGCATTTTACTCTTGTCCTTTTAATTTCTAACCTCCTCGTTTTTTTGTAGTTCACTTTTTGAAGTTAAATGCTACTGTGGTGGGTTTCTTTGGTATTTTCTGCCCTACAAGGATGTTAAATTGAATTATATTATGGTTGCTATTACTTAGCAGTTCAGCTATATTCAATTCTTGGACCAGATCCTTTGCTCCACTTAAGACTAAATCAAGAATTGCCTCTCCCCATGTGGGTTTCAGGATTAGCTGCTCCAAGAAGCAGTCATTAATGGTGTCTAGAAATGTTATCTTTGAAACCAGTCCTGAAGTAACATGTTCCAAGTCAAGCTGAAGATAGTTGAACCCCCCCCCATTAGTAGTGTATTTTCTATTTTGGTAGCCCTTCTAATTTCCTTGAGCATTTCACAATCAGTCACCATCCTGATCAGGTGGTCAGTAGTATATTCTTACTGCTATACGCTTATTCTTCAAGCATGGGATTTCTATCCATGGAGTTCTATGGTACAATTTGATTCATTTAAGAATTTACTATATTTGACTCTGTGCTTTCTTTTACATATAGTTCCACACCCCCATATGCACGCCGTACTCTGTCATTCCTATATATTCTATACCCTGATATTACCATGTCCCGTTGATTATCATAATGCCACAAAGTTTCTGTGATGCCTATTATATCAACATCTTCATTTAATACCAGGCACTCAAGTCCACCCATATTAGTATTTAGACTTCTAACATTTGTATTAAAGCACTTATAAAATTTGTCAGTATTTAGGTGTCTGCCTTCATGTGAGGTAATTAAATGGGATTCTTTTTTGTTTGACTGTTTCCCTTCAGTTGGTCTACTTTATCTACTTCTATCCTCTCCTTTTTACTAGATATAGAGTATCTCCTTTAACAAATTCTCCCCCAAGTAATGTGTCTATCTGAACCATGTACTTGTCTGCACCTGTCAGCTTTCCCCCAGCCCTTAGCTGAAAAACTCCTTTTAAGTGACCCTGAGCAGAGCACTGCATGCCTGGGAAAGCAGGAGCTAGGCTATGAACAGTCCTGCTTTCCCTCCCCTCAGCAGAGACCCACCAGGGAGTGGAGATGAGAGAAGATCTCTCTACAACCTGCCAGTACAGCATTTCCAAGCCCACCAACTGGCCTTTCTAACCTCAGCCTGCAGAAAAGCCTCAGGAGGGGACAATCCACTCTGCCTGCCACCAGCCTGCTAGCAACAGGAGGAGACAGCCTGTCTTTCCTGCCAACGCCTACAGACTGCTTGCCCTGCCTGCAGCCAGCCCAGACCAGAGCTGGGATTTTGGATCCAGAAACCCAACCTGCTTCCAACTGAACCTGTGGGTTCCAAGCTTTAAAGACTGTCAGCTCTGCTCCAGAAGGGGGCAGGAGCACAGGTGCTGTTTTTTTTCATTTCCCTGGGGGTGCTCAACCCCCAATCTGCCCAGGCCCTACCCCACTCTACCCCTTCCCCCACGGCCCCACCCCACCTCTTCCCACCCCTGCCATGCTCCACCCCCACTCTGCCTCTTTCCCCTCCCTCCGTCTCCCCCCCGCCCCCAGCACCTCCTGCACCCTGCTAACCAGTTGATCCATGGCAGGAGGTGCTGGGAGGAACTGGTCGGTGGGGCTGCTGGTAGATGCCCAGCACTCACCATTTTTTTTCCATGGGTGCTCCCGCCCCATAACACCCACGGAGTCGGCGCCTATGGGCAGGTGGCTAATCCCTCTTCCGCAATCCCCATGGAGGAGCTGCTTGCCTGCATCAGTCCCCACCCTCAGCCAGAAAAGGAACCTGAGTGAGTAACCTGTATTATAGTTAGATAGATAGCTATGGTTTAATCATGCGCCATTAAGGCACGTTGTCACTAAGGTCTTTCATCTGCCTGGATCATCAAGAACTACACTGCCAATTCCCAGCATAATAAAATGTGTTTCTAATAGCATCTCCATACAGGCCTGCAACGTGTCTCCACATGTACCAACTAGTACCTGAGACGTGGGGGACAGACAGATCTGAGGGGGGGAGACACATACGTTTAGGAACATTGGGAGACTGTGTTGTCATGTGACCTAATGTGCTTGCCATCATAGCCTTTAGTAATTAAAAACATTATTAATATTTCTAGTCATTTAAAATATGTAATATTTGTAGGTTTCAGAGTAGCAGCCGTGTTAGTCTGTATTCGCAAAAAGAAAAGGAGTACTTGTGGCACCTTAGAGACTAACAAATTTATTAGAGCATAAGCTTTCGTGAGCTACAGCTCACTTCATCGGATGCATTTGGTGGAAAAAACAGAGGAGAGATTTATATACAAACACAGAGAACTTGAAACAATGGGTTTATCATACACACTGTAAGGAGAGGGAATCACTTAAGATAAGCCATCAACAGCAGCGGGGGGGGGGGGGAAAGGAGGAAAACCTTTCATGGTGACAAGCAAGGTCAGGTTCCTGGGAAGGATAGGTGCCTGGGTTAGTGGTTCTGTTGTGTGGTGTGTGGTTGCTGGTGAGTATTTGCTTCAGACTGGGGGGCTGTCTGTAAGCAAGGACTGGCCTGTCTCCCAAGATCTGTGAGAGTGATGGGTCGTTCTTCAGGATAGGTTGTAGATCCTTGATGATGCGTTGGAGAGGTTTTAGTTGGGGGCTGAAGGTGATGGCTAGTGGCGTTCTGTTATTTTCTTTGTTGGGCCTGTCGTGTAGTAGGTGACTTCTGGGTACTCTTCTGGCTCTGTCAATCTGTTTCTTCACTTCAGCAGGTGGGTATTGTAGTTGTAAGAATGCTTGATAGAGATCTTGTAGGTGTTTGTCTCTGTCTGAGGGGTTGGAGCAAATGCGGTTATATCGTAGAGCTTGGCTGTAGACAATGGATCGAGTGGTATGATCTAGATGAAAGCTAGAGGCATGTAGGTAGGAATAGCGGTCAGTAGGTTTCCGATATAGGGTGGTGTTTATGTGACCATCGCTTATTAGCACCATAGTGTCCAGGAAGTGGATCTCTTGTATGGAATGGTCCAGGCTGAGGTTGATGGTGGGATGGAAATTGTTGAAATCATGGTGGAATTCCTCAAGAGCTTCTTTTCCATGGGTCCAGATGATGAAGATGTCATCAATGTAGCGCAAGTAGAGTAGGGGCATTAGGGGACGAGAGCTGAGGAAGCGTTGTTCTAAGTCAGCCATAAAAATGTTGGCATACTGTAATGTGATATATGCCATCATGTGCCAGCAATGCCCCTCTGCCATGTACATTGGCCAAACTGGACAGTCTCTACGTAAAAGAATGAATGGACACAAATCAGATGTCAAGAATTATAACATTCAAAAACCAGTTGGAGAACACTTCAATCTCTCTGGTCACTCGATTACAGACCTAAGAGTGGCTATCCTTCAACAAAAAACCTTCAAAAACAGACTCCAACGAGAGACTGCTGAATTGGAATTAATTTGCAAACTGGATACAATTAACTTAGGCTTGAATAGAGACTGGGAATGGATGAGTCATTACACAAAGTAAAACTATTTCCCCATGGTATTTCTCCCCCACACCCCACCCCCCACTGTTCCTCTGATATTCTTGTTAACTGCTGGAATTAGCCTACCTTGCTTGTCACCATGAAAGGTTCTCCTCCTTTCCCCCCCCTGCTGCTGTTGATGGCTTATCTTAAGTGATTCCCTCTCCTTACAGTGTGTATGATAAACCCATTGTTTCAAGTTCTCTGTGTGTGTATATAAATCTCTCCTCTGTTTTTTCCACCAAATGCATCCGATGAAGTGAGCTGTAGCTCACGAAAATTTATGCTCTAATAAATTTGTTAGTCTCTAAGGTGCCACAAGTACTCCTTTTCTTTTTGCGTAATATTTGTAGTGATTGTGTATTTCTCTTTAATCAGATCCTTACATGAAGTTTATGATTATTGGTTTTCATTTGTTTGCTTGTGTCAGTGTGAATTAGTTGTGAGTTCAAGTGTGGTAGCCACTGCCTTAGTGTGGTAAAGTCCTTGTCTCAGTGAAGACACCACCAAGCTTTATTCTTTCGCACACCAAGAGGAGGAGGTCAGGCACCTACCAGCAGCACCATGAAATGAGCCCAGGCAACAGAAACTTTGGAACTGCCCAAAGATTGTGAAGTACCCCCTCTCCTGTTCGCACATCATACAGGTACTAAGCCAGCGCCAAAAGGAGAATTACATAATGTAAACTGCAATCAGTAACATTCTAATCGGCTAGCAGGAGTTGCCACATGACAACCAGTCTCGCCAGCACTTAGACTGAGCAAGCAAATTACTTGCATCAGACTCAGGCGAGGTGATTAATACTGAACATTTAGCACTTGTACTTCTTGCTTTTCCCAAGCAGGGACAGAGACAGCAATTAACAGGAAGAAACAAAACATAATGCTGCACAATGCTCATTGCTGGAATTATTTCCAAATCACCCAGCTGGTCAATTCAAGCGTGAACATACAAGGGTTTTAGTACTGCCTATAAGGTGCTGGCTATCTTGCAGGATCAGGTCCCATATACTAATTATTTCACGATGAAATAATTAGTGAAATTGTTGAAACACAAAGAGTCTGATGATTATGAAAAATATATCAACAAAATGCTGATGGCAGCGCTTGTGTACCCAGTTTGTGAACTGTGTTTTCCATTTGTTTTCCCTTTTTTTCTTGTTGGCAGTAATCCCATTACCTGCTACAACTGATCATGGGCACTCTGAGGCTGCCCAGCTGATTAGCTATTTTGTGTGTCAAAATGCTCTGTAAACCTCTCTGATCTCCTCTTAGTAGTGATGCCATGGTGATGACACTCTCATTTGAATATGGTCGAACACATAACTGTGAGAACAGAACAGCATGTCCACCAGGATCATTTTCTGTAGGGATTTCATTCTTCCTTAAATCAAATACCAGTCCAGTAAACAGCATTCTTTACCATTAAGTTTCTAAGAGAGAGTGGATCTTACCAGCTAATGGATCTTAGGCTATGTCTACACTACGCACCTTTTAACGACACAGCTGTGCTGCTAAAAGGTGTGCAGTGTAGCTGCTCTTTTTCAGCGGGATAGCTTTCTCGCCCTCAAAAAGATTCCATCCCCCAATGAGCGCTATTCATACCAGTGCTTTTCGTTGGTAACTTTTGTTGCCCAGGGGATGTGTTTTTTTCATACCCCTGAGCAACAAAAGTTTTACCAACGAAACTTCAGTGTAGACAAAGCCGTAGACAGAATACATCTAATAGCAATGTGTCTCCCTGAAAGTTATTATTGAGTGACTGCCTATTTGGGGCTTTTCCTAATCAACAGAGATGATAGTAATGTATATAATATATATTTATGCTAACACTTAATTTAACAAAACCTAGCCTTTATAGGGCCAAATCCTCAACTGGTGCAAATCAGCATAGCTCCACTGCAGTTTACACCAGTGAAGGCTCTGGCTCTAAAGGGAAAAGAATTAAAACTGCTGGCAAAATGAGAAAAACTCAATGGCATCACAAGAACAGAACACTCTCCCGCCAACATAGCACTGGCCACACCGATGTTTAGGTCGGTGTAACTTATGTTGCTTAGGAGGCTTGTTTATTCACCCCCCGAGCGACATAAGTTCTGCTGACATAAGCTGTAGTGTAGACAGTCTAAGAAGTTGCTTGCCTTTCAGAAACCCTCAAGAAAAATTTCTTTAAAAAAACCCCAACAAAACAGTGATGGTATCAACAAAATGCATAACAATAGGCTGCAGTTTAAAGCAATTAGTAGTTGCTCCTTCTAAATGAAGGACCATTGCCATGTGTCCCAGTTTTTAAACTAAGGTCTTATCTACATGGTGGGATAATGGATTCTACAGGGTGTGATTGCTAAAGTGAATTAATGTGGACCATCAGTTGGTACATATAGGCCCTGCTGGTGCACACCAAAGATTCCCTAGTGTGCTTTAACTCACTGCTGTTTCAAACAGCACTATGTGAAAGCACACTAGCAGGATCTACACCAGCATTTCTCAAATGTGGCCACCATGGCTGCATGCAGCCATCAGGGATTTTTATTGCAGCCACAGCCTCCAGGGCAGTGACTGAAGGGGGCAGGGGCAGCAAAGCATTCACCCCTTTCCTGGGCCATGCATGGGGGTTGGGCCTTCCCCCCCTGAAGCCACAAACACCAGAGGAACAGGCAGTCAGTGTGAGTTCCCCTCTTTCCCAGAAGCAGTGGGGCTTGGGCTTCCAGCTTCAGCCCTGAGAGGTTGGGCGCAGGCTCCAGCCATGGGGCTTTGGTTTCCAGCCGCAGGGCTTCAGGCTCCTTCCCCGAGCCATAGGGCTTCGGGCTCCGGCCCCAGCCTCAACCTCCCCCACAACATTGCCCACGGCCGCTGCCTTCCCCAGCCCTCCATTGGCCCTGGCCCCCGCTGCCTCCCTATCCACCTCTCCATTCAGAGCTTAATTTGTCCCCCAGCTTGCCAGGGCTGAGTAAGTCTGCTGTGAAAAGTGATATTAACAACCCTACAAATATCAGTTTTCACAGAAGCAGACTTACTGGCTAGCAAGTCTGAAAAAAAAAACAAAAAACAACAGCAACCAAAGAAACAAAGAAACAACAACAAAAAAGAGAAGACTGTGCAAAGCATCTGTTTAGATCCAGTAAAGAATAGAGAAAACTGTACATTATTTTTATTATTGAGTCTGAAAAAAACCCTATATAAATAAATGACAATGATTTGGACATGGATATGTGCATATTTATTTGTTTTTTCCTAAAGTTAATTAAGTATTTTAGGAAAAATTGTCAGAGCAGCCACCAGCAAGAGTTGGTGGCTGCATTCTAAGGCCACGAAAAAATTTCTTGTGAGAACCCATGATCTACCCATGACCACATAATGCACAACACATTTGTGCACTTAGAACTCACACTCCTTTAGAGTGCATTGCCCAACGCTGCAGACGATCCCTAGGTGTCTTTCTTATTATCACTGAATTTCCTCCCCCGCATGGCCCAGTAGAGGAAATCTGTGGAAGACAACAGTTTGAGAAACATTCCCTCCTGATAACTGGTTTCGTTAGGATACAGGGTGCATATCAGAAGTTTCAGGAAGGGTTCCTTAATGTATAGAAATAACTAGGATGAACAGAATGAAATTAGAAAAGGATCCATAGGCTCTAATGTGTTTACAGGGCTCAACCTTGAAAATTACTGAGCATCCTGAATTCCCACTGTAACTGAGAGCACTTAGTATCTTGCAGGACAAAGCCCTTAAGACCCAGCTCCACTTTGGAAGCAGTATTGAGATACTCTAGATTGTACAGCATGGTGCCTGAGGCAGGCACAGTATCTCCTGGAGCTCTGGGGAGTGGAGGAGCACAGTAGGGTTACCATATCTGAAGATTCAAAAAAGAGGACACTCCACATTGGGGTGCTATCAGCCCCTCCCACAGTCCACCCCCATTCCTCCCACTCTCCGCCCCTACTCAGCCCCAGGTCCCTCCTCCTCCCAACTCAGCCCTGCCACTGCACCCCTTCTCACCCCCTGGCCTGCCGCTGGCTTGCTACATCCCTCCTCAGTCCCCCACACACCACTCGCTTCCTCCCACCTGCCACTCACCTCCTCACTCCCCTGCCAGAAACACTCATACCTGCCCCGAGAACCCCTGCCTGCCGCTGGCTCGCCACTTGCCTCTTCAACCTCTGCTGCCCGCCGCTGGCCTTTTCACACACCCCCAACCTGCCACTGGCTCCTTGCCCGCTGGAGATCTGTAAGGGGTTGTTCTATAACCCGACCTGTTCAATATGTATGTGACGCCATGGGGGGTGGGGGTATTACAAAGTGTGCCATGTCAGCAGTATGTCGAATCCATAGCTCTATGGTTCTTTTTTATCTGATTAAAATAGGATGGTGTCTTTTCTTTCCTGGGTGCCTAGCCAAAATTGGGATAGGAAAATGAGCTACCTAAGGGCTCAATTCAACCAAGGAGGAGGCAATAAGAAGCTAAATGGAAGGAGGGCAGGAAAAGCAAAAGCAAAAAAAAGAGATAGCTTTAGGGTTAGTCAAATATATGTTATTTATTCACACCAGTATATTGCTCATTGCGACACTAGGGGAATACAGATTGACACAAAATTCATGTAAATTTATGTAAATGCATATATAAATGAGTTGCAGCCCTCAGACTCCTGGCAAGTTGCCATGATGGCTCTCAGTGCAGCAGAGGTTGGGCACCTCTGTTATACAGTAAGTGTGGTATTGTGAATTGGAGAATGGCTTTCTGAGAAACATTAGCAACTCCATTGGTTTCTATATTGAGTTTGTCATAAGCCATAGAAATACCAGTGTGTGAACTTTATGAACTCCCTTAGCTTCTTATCAGAGTTCATAATAGCTCCAAGTCTAGAGAGAACTAGCTTGTGACCACTGCAAAGTCTTTCAGTTTCTTGGAGGAGTTTATAATTACTGCAAGACAGAAATAGCCAGTTCATGAACATGATAAACTTCACTGGCATTTGTCTGGAGTTGTAAGAGCCATGAACCCAGAACGAGCTGATTCATGACCATTAAAACTCCTTTGGCTCCTCTATAGAGAGTCGTTCATAACTGTGAGCACAGAAATAACTGGTTCACAACCATTAAAATCTCTGTCAGAATGTCTGCACTATTTATGATAATAGTGGTTGTCATAAATATAAAGGGAAGGGTAACCACCTTTCTGTATACAGTGCTATAAAATCCCTCCTGGCCAGAGGCAAAATCCTTTCACCTGTAAAGGGTTAAGAAGCTAAGGTAACCTCGCTGGCACCTGACCCAAAATGACCAATGAGGGGACAAGATACTTTCAAATCTGGAGGGGAGCAGGAACAAAGGGTCTGTCTGTCTATGTGTTGCTTTTTCTGGGAACAGATCAGGAATGCAGCCTTCCAGCTCCTGTAAAGTTAGTAAGTAATCTAGCTAGGAAATGCGTTAGATTTCCTTTTGTTTAATGGCTGGTAAAATAAGCTGTGCTGGAGGGAATGTATATTCCTGTTTTTGTGTCTTTTTGTAACTTAAGGTTTTGCCTAGAGGGATTCTCTGTGTTTTGAATCTGATTACCCTGTAAGGTATTTACCATCCTGATTTTACAGAGATGATTCTTTTACCTTTTCTTTTAATTAAAATTCTTCTTTTAAGAACCTGATTGATTTTTCATTGTTCATAAGATCCAAGGGTTTGGGTCTGTGTTCACCTGTACAAATTAGTGAGGATTCTTGTCAAGCCTTCCCCAAGAAAGGGGGTGTAGGGCTTGGGGGGATATTTTGCAGGAAGATGTCTCCAAGTGGTCTCTTTCCCCATTCTTTGTTTAAAACGCTTGGTGGTGGCAGCATAGGGTTCAAGGACAAGGCAAAGTTTGTACCTTGGGGAATTTTTTAACATAAGCTGGTAAGAATAAGCTTAGGGTCTTTCATACAGGTCCCCACATCTGTACCCTAGAGTTCAGAGTGGGGAAGGAACCTTGACAGTGGTAATGCTAGAAATAGCTAGTTCACAATTATTACAAATTCTGTTGTTTCCTACATAGAGAAATAATAGCTCTGGAGCCAATAGCTTAGAAAATAATAAATAATAATACTATAATATATACTCTCACTGAGGCATTTAGGCAATTACGCAACTATTCATTTATGCTGATGGCAGGGGGTTCACAATGACTGCCTCTTATATCACCTGATTTTCTGGAAGCTTTTATCTAGTTGTCATGACTGTTGGGGCCTCCTGGTTTGGCATCCATGCTATTAGGACTACTGTAAATTCGCTCCAGGCTACCAGCTGTTAATCTAGCCTCCAGATACAAGAGGACAAGACAGTTCAAAAAGGGAGCCACTGACAACAAAGAAAACAAAGGCTGGGGTCCAGGGAGGCAGTAAATGCAGTATATAGGGAGAGCGTTGTTTATATTTTTTGAAGAGGGTGGTGCTCAGGGTGAATGTGAGATTTGTAGGGTTTATGCAGGACCATAGCAGTGTCCATTTGCTGGTCATTCTATAGATGAAATTGGTGTTTGTTTGTGACTGTAGATATTGTATACTGAGGTCTGGGAGTGGGGAAAGTTGAGATTCATAGATGCCAGAGCCAGAAGGGACTATTGTAGTCATCTAGTGTAATTTTCTAAATTGCACAGGCCAACACACTTCACCCAAATAACTGCCAGAGCATATCTTTTAGAAAAACATCCAATCTTGAGATGTCATGGTATTGCCACTCTTACTTCTGTGCTGCTTTCAGAGCTGGGCGGCCAGAGAGAGTCGGCTGCTGACTGAGGGCCCGGCTTTGCAGGCAGCTGCACAGAAGTAAGGGTGGCAATACCCTACCATGCCATCCTTACTTCTGCGCTGCTGCTGGTGGCAGCTCTGCCTTCAGAGCTGAGCTTCTGGCCAGCAGCCGCCATTATCCAGCTGCCCAGCTTTGAAGGCAGTGTCACTGTCAGCAGCAGTGCAGAAGTAATGGTGGCAGTATAGCAACCCCCCCCACCTCCCCCTACAATAACCTTGCAACCACCCGATCCCCACCCCACAACTCCTTTTTGGGTCAGGACATCTACAATTATGACACCATGAAATTTCAGATTTAAATAGCTGAAATCATGAAATTTACAATTTTTTAAATCCTATGACTGTGAAATTGACCAAAATGGACCATGAATTTTGTAGGGCCCTAGCTATCAGTCACTGCCTCACCCACTGCACCGTGGACCCTCCCTTCAGAAGTCCTCTGAGACAACTCTGTAGGAAAACCTACTGGTGGCATGGCTCCTACAAGGGGTAGGAGAAGCCCCTGACCATCTCTGGATCTCCCCAAGAACTGGGTGTATTTTCAGATATCGGCAGGTGACAGGGGTGGAGCCTCTGGCTTCTTCCCCACTGGATGAAATATATTATTGTCTCTTCTCCCCGCTGACAAAATGCAGAGGAAACTTTGTAACTGCTCCCTCTCCTGCTCCTCTCTCTACTTTTTGGCACCCATGTCCCCCCTCCACATCCCCAGTCCCCTGCATCTGTCCCCACCACATTGCCAAAGCTCAGGTCTGACCTGCCATGACTCCCCAGTGGAAGGCTCACCACAGAGAGGAGTTTTCTCAGGAGCTACAAGTGTCTCCTTCTTGCTGTCCACTCCGACCATAAGATGGGACACAGTGAAGGCCTTGAAGTGTGAAGGCCTTGAGAAATGTATGATATTCTACTTACTACTATTGGGGATTTTTTTATTTTATAAGAAAAGTTCAAACATTAAATGTTAAATAGTAAATTCCCTTCCCAGGACTAATTCTGATATATTTTTTTCAGGCGTATTGCCACTGAACTCAGTGGCCAAATTCCTACTGACTTTGGTTGGCACTGGCCTTTGCGGTTACTTCTGTATTTGCACTAGGGAATGTGATTTGTTTTCTTTCACGCTCTGACATCACATGATGCAACCTGATGCAAAAGGGATGCCCATGGCATATGGAAGATTTAAAGAAACAGAAAAGCAACACTACAGTGGTAATTATAATTCTCAATGGCGCAATGGGAGTGGGAATTGCAGATTGGAAAGCCTGTGGGAAAAGCATGTGTTAACACACCAAGCTTCAGAGAAGAAATCACTGTCCAATAATTAAACATAAAAGGAATAAATCATTTTAATTAATTAGAGCTGGGTTTTCGTTGTTATTAAAAAACAGCCTTTGGGAAGGCAAAGGACAGGCTGGACAATCAACAACAGCTATGAGATGAAAAATCATGAACAGGCAAACTGATAGGGAAAACCATCAAAAGTGTGATCAATAACTGTGTTATTATGCTGCTACCAGAGAAGAACAGCAGCAGCAAGAGCAGAGCTGAACAGAACAGGGGCCTGATCCCGTCAATCCATATTTAATCATGTGAGTGACATTACTGACCTCGGCGGAGCTCCCCACATGAGAAAGAGGTTCCCAGGGTATCAAAGCACAAGCCCCAACTCATCTGATGCCAACTATACAAACATGCAGCGGGAGGATAGATTAGAGAGAGAGAAGAGTTATGAATGTTATGAAGAGTATCTGAAATGGAGAAAGCAAGAGGGATAGAAATATCTTCCCATGTTAAAAAGAATGGTACCAAAGCACTGTCATCAGATCTGCTGGCAAGTGGAAAATCCAGTTAGTTGTTTAAACATTCATTTTTTAAAAAAAAAGATATTGCTCCTAGGTTGAGGTTTACTTTGGTCAATATTTAGCCCAGGGGAAAGTTTTACAACTAAGTTATATAATCCTGGAAAACAAGATTCTAGGGGGAAAATGTTGATATAAACTTATATATTGTGGTGTAATGGCTCTGGCTGTAACTCATCAGTATATGGCACTAAACTATGCTGTATGATGAAATTCCTCATAAGTAAATGCCCACTAAGGAAATAAATCTGTGCAATGAACACATGTTGTGTGTGTTTATTTATTCATTCATTCATTGGCATTGCTCTGGCACTCATCTCTGTAATAGCTGAGCACCTAATTCACAATTCCCTACTCTCTTTCCCCTAAGAACTCATTTTCCTATTGAAGCTGCTTGTTTTCTTCTTTCACTGTACTTAGAAGCACATTAATAATGGACATTAATATAAAAGGCTCATTAAGAATATTTTCCAATGCAAGAAATAATCCTTTCCTCCAAATGGCTGTTTGCAATAAGCTAAAAGTTACTACAACAAATGTTATTTATGGCAATTGAATCTTCTCCAGGGCCACTGATCCATGTTTATCATCAGGTGTCTGTGACTTTCTAAATGCATTGGTAAGGGGTTGCTGCCCTTGGTGACAGGACAGGTTACTTTACTATCCCAGTGAGAAAAGGAGAAATAGTCTGTGCAATGTCTTCTGTTATTGCATAACTTGCTGCTTATCACAGAGCAGCTTAATTGTCACAGTTAAGAAAGCTCATGTTTTCAACCCTGGCATAATGGGCACTCTTGCTGGTTGGAAAAAAGAAAGGAAAGGATTTCTAGAGTTTAAAAAACATTTCAGAATTAAATTATAAGGAAGTTATGTTACTGTTTGGCTAAAACAAAATCAAAAAACTGCTTTATTTTACTGTAGGATCCATGCAAAAATACACCGGTGCAGAGGGGATTGTTCCAACCAATCATTAGTAAGAATTTGGAAAAATAACTACTGATCTTAACTCTATCACTTAGGTTAAAAGTCTTGAAAGTAAAGAAAGCTCACCACTAATTTCCTGCCATTGTACATGGCAGGTAGGTTGATAACTAGAATGGTGATTTCTATTAGGGTGTACAGCAGTATAAAGTAGATAGTTTTTCCCGTTTTACAAGCAGTTATTTTTAGTGTTAGAAAGGAAACAGCATGCCTGTAAAGATAGAGAATTTTGTTCTTTCACCATTTGACCCCTAGATTAATCTGTTTTAGGTCCTAAGGCCACAGACCTATTCTTAGCAAAGAATGCTAAATAACTTTCCTTCCTTTAATTGATGTTATTGGACCAATCACTGGAGAGGGTACATTGGGGTACAGTGTCTTATAAATTATGTTGTAGTAAATATAGACAGTCTTGGCTCAGCGGACATTTAAGTGTGTGTCTGTGTAGGGCTGATTCTGATCTCATGGTAGTTTTATGCCAATGGGTTTAATGGAGTTTCTCCAGCCGTACCCCAACATTAATGAGATCAGAACCAGACTCTGTGACTCATAGTTTTAAGGTGAACACTTGCTTCTTCACAAAGAAAATGTAGCTTCTTTCCCCCCCCCAACTTATTTTGTGATCAAATGTCTTCCCTGAGGTAAGTATTAAGGGCCACGCATGGAGGATTGACACAAGGTGCTGCAGTGTGCTATGTGTGATACTGTATGGCATCTGGAGGACACTTGAGGATATTATGAATATTAATATTGTAAAATTGCAATGAATTGTGCCAGATATGCCACGTAAGATATCTGCAAAAATGTTGTGATTTGCCAAATATGATGATCTCATTTATATGTTTGTATCACCTCTGTATTATGAGTTATAAATATGTATGTATGTCTGTATTTCAAACTTGGGCTATGCTTCTGGGTGACACTCCCAGACAGTTTGGTCATCAGCACTGCCTGCTTGATGGCCCATTAAGGGCCATCACCTATACAATTGACCCATTGAGAGAAGGCAGAGGATAACCTTATGACTCAGCAAGGCATGCATGGGCATGCCTATGGACAGCAAAGGCTTCCTAGGGCTTGGCTACACTTGCGAGTTACAGCGCAATAAAGGAGCCCGGGCTGCAATAGCTCACTAGCCATCCAAACTGGCAAGGCACGCAGAGCACTCTGACTCCGCGGCTACAGCACTGCTGGTACTCCACCTCGGCGAATGGAATAACATTTGCTGCGCTCCTCCTGGAGCGCCGTGGCACCAGTGTGGATGCCCTGGTCTGTTAGTGTGCTCTGATCGGCCTCCAGAAGTGTCCCACAATGCCTGTGCTAGCAACTCTGGTTATCACTTTGAACTCTTCTGCCCTGACCTTGGGTGACCAACCATCAGACCCACCCTTTAAATTTTCTGGGAATTTTGAAAATTCTGTTTGCTCAGCCAGGCGTGGAATGCTTTCAGTGAATCCTTCCAGGTGACCATGCCTCCACATGCCAGGCGAGCCCCAGTATGGAGCAATGGCGAGGTGTTGGACCTCATCATTGTTTCGGGGGAGGAAGCTGTCCAGTCCCAGCTGTGCTCCAGCTGTAGGAATTATGATACCTTTGGGCAGATATCCAGGGACATGATGGAACAGGGCCATGACCGGGACGCACTGCAGTGCAGGGTTAAAGTGAAGAAGCTGCAGAATGCCCACCGCAAAGCCTGCGAGGCAAACAGCCACTCCAGTGCTGCCCCTGTGATCTGCCGTTTCTACAAAGAGCTGGATGCAATACTTGGGGGCGACCCCACCTCCACTCCGAGTACCACCATGGACACTTCAGAGCCCAGTTCAACAAGGTGGGAGGAGGAGGAGGAGGAGGAGGAGGATCAAAGTGGGAGCGAGGGTGCTGAGACGGAGGAAGACACCCCAGAATCCCTAGATGCATGCAGGCAGGAGCTGTTCTCAAGCAAGGAGGAAGGTAGCCAGTTGCGGTGACCGGTGCTTGGGGAAGGACAAACACCAGATGAGGTTCCCGGTAAGTGGCTTTTATTTTGGGAAGGAAGTTGTTCGGTGTGGGCTCTTGGGGCGAGGAGAGTTATGGCTGCATGCATGCCTAGATGCGGAATAGGGTGTGGATGTGCTCTCTCACATCGCGGTAATCAGCCTCAGTGATCTCTTCAAAGGTCTCATCCAGAACTTGGGCAATGCGCTTGCACAGATTTCTTGGGAGAGCCACTGTGTTCCTTGTCCCAGTAAGGCTAACTTGTCCACACCACTGTGCCGTGGGGGGTGGGGGGACAATTGCTGCACACAGGCAAGCTGCATATGGGCCAGGGCAGAATCCGCATTGCAGTAGAAGTCCCTCCCTTGCTTCTCAGGTCACCCTCAGCAGCGAGATATCTTCCAGGACGAACTCCTGTGGAAAATGTGGGGATAGTGTTCAGTATGGGGCCCCCTGCCGCTATTGGCTCTCCCCAAGGCACAGAAACCCAAAGGACAGTACAGCCATGAAACAATCAGTCACACTTGACCCTGTGCTTACTCACCATTTTGGGGCTCCCGTGGGTTATGTGCGCTCGCTTTTGGAAGGGCAAATTATGCTATTGTGTAGACTGTGCTTGCTCTTAAGTACAGAGGAATCATTGTTATGTCTGGTGTCAACAATGCTGCCTCCTTTAAGTGTTGCATTTTGCCTTTACAGATGCAACCTTGAGATCTCAGCTGTCCTTGTTATCACCAGCCGAAAGACTCCAAAGAATCAGAAAGAGGCCATGTAGAAGCAAGGAAGACATGTTGGGGGGGAGGGATAGCTCAGTGGTTTGAGCATTAGCTTGCTAAACCCAGGGTTGTGAGTTCAATCCCTGAGGGGGCCATTTGGGGAAAAAATTGGGGATTGGTCCTGCTTTGAGCAGGGGGTTGGACTAGATGATCTCCTGAGGTCCCTTCCAACCCTGATATTCTATGATTCTATGTTGCTTGAAGTAATGCAGCATTCAAGTAATGAAAATCAAAAGTGCGGGAGTGGCGGGATGATGAAAGGAGGATCTGCCAGCAGAATGAGGAGCGCTGGCACAAAAGCACGGAGCTCCAGCAGCAAAGCACAGATCAGCTGATAAGCATAATGGAGCTCCAAGCGGACTTAATCCAGGTACTCGTAGCCATGCAGGTGGAGCACTACCGTGCCCGCTGCCCCCCCTACAGCCCTTGTCCCAAAACTCTTTCCCTTTTGCCCCCATCACCTCCAACCCACTTTCCCCAACATCTGGGTTCTTACCGCCACTAGCTGCCTCCAACAGCTGTAGCTTCACCATCTAGCCCTGAAAACTACGACCCTTACCCTCTGCACTCACCCCCCATCACCATTCAGCATAGCCATTCTGAAGTGCAGCACTCTTGCACAGGAAGGCTGAGTATGATAACAGGACATACGCAAATCTGTGATTGTACTGTTCCTCACCGCCCCCCTTCCCCTTTCTGTTTCCCAAGCAGTTGTGTTTCTTTTCAATAAATGGATTTTTTGGCTTTGAAAACATTCTTTATTATTGCATAAAGTAAAAGATACCTTAGCCCAAGAAAGAAACAGGCACTGCAAGTCAGCGTAGCAAACACAGATTCCTACAAACATTGGAACCACTGCAATTCACTCCTGTGCAGGGCACCAGACATTACTGGTGGCTTTCAGCCTCAAAATGCTCCCTCAAGGCATTCCTAATCCTTGCAGCCCTGCGCTGGGCCCCTCTAATAGCTCTGCTCTCTGGCTTTTCAAATTCAGCCTCCAGGTGTTGAACTTCCGAGTTCCATACCTGAGTGAAACTTTCACCCTTCCCTTTACAAATGTTATGGAGGTTGCAGCATCTGGATATAACCGGGGGGATGCTATCATCAGCCAGGTCCAGCTTCCCATACAGAGAGCACCAGTGGCCCTTTAAACGGCCAAAAGCACACTCCACAGTCATTCTGCACCAGCTCAGCCTGTTGTTGAACTGCTCCTTGCTGCTGTTAAGGCTCCCTATGTAGGGTTTCATGAGCCATGGCATTAAAGAGTAAGTGGGATCTCCAAGAATCACAATGGGCATTTTGACTTCCCCTATGGTGATCTTCTGGTTTGGGAAAAAAGTCCCTGCTTGCAGCTTCCTGAACAGGCCAGTGTTCCAAAAGATGCGTGTGTCATGCACCTTTCCGGGCCAGCCTGCGTTAATGTCAATGAAACGCCCACTGTGATCCACAAGCGCCTGGAAAACCATAGAGAAACACTCCTTCCGATTAACATACTCGGAGGCTAGGTGGGCTGGTGCCAGAATTGGGATATGTGTGCCATCTATCGCCCCTCCGCAGTTAGGGAAACCCATTTGTGCAAAGCCAGCCACAATGTCATGCACATTACCCAGAGTCACGGTTCTTCTGAGCAGGATGCGATTAATGGCATCAACACGATTCCAACGGTTGACTTCCCCACTCCAAACTGGTTAGCAACCGATCGGTAGCTGTCTGGACGTTGCCAGCTTCCAGGTTGCAATAACCATCTGCTTCTCCACCATCAGGGCAGCTCTCAATCACGTGTCCTTGCCAGCTTCCAGGTTGCAATAACCATCCGCTTCTCCACCATCAGGGCAGCTCTCAATCGCGTGTCCTTGCGCCCTTGGGGGCAAGCTCCTCACACAGTCCCATGAAAGCAGCTTTTCTCATCCGAAAGTTTTGCAGCCAATGCTTGTCATCCCAGATTTGCATGACAATGTGATCCCACCACTCAGTACTTGCTTCCTGAGCCCAAAAGTAGCGTTCCACGGTGGTGAGCATGTCCGTGAATGCCACAAGCAAACTCATGTCATATGCATTACTTGAGTCGATATCATAGTCGGAGCCCTCACTGTCACTTTGGATCATAAGGAATAACTCGACTGTCAAACGTGACATGCTGGCGAAACTCATCAGCATACTCCTCAGCAGTTCGGGCTCCATTCCCACAGACCGAAAGGGAAGACAGACTGTGCAGTACAAAAAACGTTGAAAGATGGTGCCAAATGTGGACGAAGCAAAGGGAATGCTGGGATGCGAACCGACGCATCACGGGGCATTGGGACAGGACCCAGAATGTCCCTCACTCCCCGCCCCTTCCCACAAGCCACAGCACCAGAATGGGAAGAGGTGCTCTGTGGGATAGCTACCCATAATGCACTGCTCCCAATGCCCCTGGAAGTGCTGCAAATGTGGCCACACCAGTGTGCTTGCAGCTGTCAGTGAGGACAGACTTCAGCGCTTTCCCTACTGCACTCTCCGAAGGCGGGTTTAACTCACAGAGCTCTACATCTGCAAGTGTAGCGATGCCATGAGCTGGGCAGCTTGTGCTGGAAACAAAGGCCACATGGCAAAAGACTATAAAAGGCAGCTGCATTTTCTCCATTTTGTCTTCAATCCTGCTTCTTACCTCTGCAGGAACTTTGCTACAAACAGAAGCTCTAAACTGAATGACCCATCCAAGCTGTGGACATGTTCCAGAGGGACTTTCAAGCCAGCAAACTCACCAATACTGCTAGGAACCTGATATATGGACTTTGAAGTTTTTGTATGTATGTGACTGTTTTACCATTTAGCATCTCTCTTCTTGTTCTTTCTTTTTTCTTTATAATAGACCTTTAGTTTTAAACACTAAAGGATTGGCTGCAGCATGGTATTTTGGGTAAGATCCAAACCTACACTGACGGGTAATGTGGCTGACCCTTCGGGTAGGGGTGGTGAATTGTATGGGCCCGTTGTGCTCATGCTCCACCAATATGAGAGCACTGGAGCCTGACTCCCCCAAAGTTCGGGATCTGGTCTATCCCCTAGCCCAGCCTGCCACCCCCACATGCCTCCCCTAGAGCATCCCCCTCGGGCCCGCCTGCCTCCCCTGGGAGATTTAAAAGGGCCCAGGGCCACCATCACCACCACCGTTAGCACAACAGGTGGCTTCCTGCCTGCCCACTCCAATTCCAGAAGCTGCTGGCACATCCCTGCAGCCCCTGGGGGGGGGGGTGTCTCCACATGCTGCCCCCCTTCCCGAGCGCTGACTCTGCCAATTGCGGCCAATGGGAGCTGCAGGGGCAGTGCCTGTGGGCAGCAGTGCACGGAGAGCTGCTGCCAGAGGGGGGTGCAGCTTGCTTTCAGGAGCCACCCAAGGTAAGTGCCGCACTCAACTCCCTGCCCCAGCCCAGACCCCGCACCCAAACTCCCTCCCAGAGCCTTAGGCAGGTGTAGGGGGAGGGACTTGGACCCGTTCTGGGCACCACCAAAAATTATACAAACCTGCCACCCCTGCCTTCGGGGTCAGAAGAACGCTTTGTATAAGTCAGTAGTGTTTTAAAATAACTGGACCTAGGTGGTGATTGGGAGCCAGAGAAGTAGAATGCAGTAAAGGGGGCTCTTTTTGAGATCTCTCTTTTGCTTCTTGATAACCAGTGTGGGGGATCAGAATTTGTGACTGGTTCAGAGGCTTAACTTCAGTTACCCACAAGTCTTGGGAGTATCTGCTCTCCCTTTTGCAGCCTGCCCTGACCTTGGGATTTCCAGTGAGGGCTTCCCTGGGCACCACGGGTCACATTGTGCCCTACCTCTCTGCCAGACAGTCCCCTAGATGGGGCTGCACTTCGGTGGTGCTGTATTCAGGATACTCTTCATTAGCTATTTTATCTATTATTTGTACTCAGTGCCTCAAATTCCACTTTCACAGCCTTTCGGGTGAAGGTACAATCTGGCCCCTAATACAGAGTGGCTCGGACCCCTTGTGAGTGCACAAGAAATGAGACACTACAAAGAGCCTGCTCCTCCCAGCCCCCATTAGCACCCTGCTAAAAGGTGGGGGGAATCCTTCTGCTCAGGAAGCACAATGACTGGGTAGGACTAGTAAGAGGATGAGGACAAGACAGAGCCATGGCAACAGAGGAGCTTGCTATGTACCCTCTTTAAAGTGGTGCAGTGACTGTACATCCCTGGAGTTCTAAGCAGCAAACTTCATAGGGGCCCAATTTTACCTAGAACTCCAGCTGTGGTGGGTGGGTCTGCACTTCCACCAGCACAGGTTAATGTGACAACTTAGCCCTCTGATATATTGCCACCATCAGGAGCATCACCACCGTTCTTCCCTTT
The DNA here is from genome assembly GCF_009764565.3 of Dermochelys coriacea. Taxonomy (NCBI): domain Eukaryota; kingdom Metazoa; phylum Chordata; order Testudines; family Dermochelyidae; genus Dermochelys; species Dermochelys coriacea. Next base: position 107,712,385 of record NC_050068.2, read on the forward strand.
CTATTGAGAAGGGGACAGGTCATGGATGAGAAAAATAGAGTGAAGATGTTCATAGGCACAAGGGCAAGATACTGATTTCCTGTCCTGACCACAATAGGTCTAGACCTATTGAATCCCTGAGCTCAGAAGTTATGCCAGAGATTAATTTGGTTAACAGAGGTCAGCACCAGCACCTTTGCTGTGTAAATAACTTGGTCTACATCCTGAAAGGCATTTAGGCATCTAACCCCCATAAAATCAATGGGAGTTAGGCACCTAAATACCTTTGAGGATCTGAGCTCTTACTCTTAATTCAAGAGCAATTACATACAAACAAAAATCCTATGGAAACGTAATAGGTCTTTAGAATTTAATACCTATAAAACCAATATCAAAATGTAACAAGATTCTAAAGAAATGACTGTAAAAACTCCTAGAATATTTTCAAGCCATCCTATAGAATTCTATATCAAAGGTACAGTATTTTAAGAGATGGTCCAAAACAAGTGTAGAGACATTAATATTTTCTATAGAAATTTTCAATAAGGGAATGGATGCTGAGCATTGAAGTTTTACTGCAAGGACTGGGAGTAAGGAAGACCACCCACAGCCAGACCTCTTCTTCTTTACACACTATTGACTATGATAGGTTCAGGATTTCACCCTACAGATGTACAGTAAACAGGACAGAAACTTAGTTGCCTATGCAAGGTTGAAGAATGCTCTCCCAACAAAGGCACGTTGTCCCATGTAGATTCACACTGCCTAGCAAGGTGTACATCCACATAGCTCTCTGCAGGATCTGGCAGTTTAGCTAGAAACATGCCTGTGTACATGACAGAGAAATAGATCTAAAATGTATGATCAACAATGTGGCCAGAATCTACATGGCTTCTTTAGAACATGGAATTCCTCTACAAAAATATTTGTATCTACATTCACACTTAAAGTCCTTGAGCTGAAGTCATGTCTAATGTTACTCCTCCACCAATTCAGATAGAATTACAAGCATGAGCTTGGCCTCTTCAATTAAAAATGTCTCATTCTCTCTGTATGCAAATCTGACATGCATATTAGGGAATATCTTATGTCAGTTTCAAGCTGAATTGTATACTGTAAATAGCCATAAGAATATTTGTCAGATAGCCAAATTACAACTCCCCCAGTTCAATTTCCTTAGAAAAGAGATATACTAAAACACTAGTTTGCGATGTGGTACTGAACAAATTGACACTTTCATTTAAGATTTTATTATGTCTAAATTATATAACTTATTGCGACATATTAAAGTCAATCAAGTATGAATCTGAACTCTGGAACAAATTATAACTGCACCACTGGTTTGAAACCTGTTAATTATCCAGAAAGAATTGGTTTGGAGATTTGCTGTACAAATAGAAATATACCATGCACCTGATCTGAAGACATTCATCTGTTATTTAAAATAAGATTAATATCTTGAATATATATACATGAGTTCAGATCATAAATCTGAATTAAATTATTCTGATGCAAAGTCATAATGAAATTAGAATCCAGTTTATTTTTCTAGGGGCCAAAATGATAAGTAGACTTGCTGTCAGGCTTGATGTTTTATTTAATCAGTTTTAAATAAAAACTCACCAACATTCGCAGACAAACTGACTACCAGCTCAGAATTTGTGCTGGTCTAATTGGTGTATTCACATCACACCCATAAGCAGTTTTTGACGTGAGTAGCTTGTAGGGAGATGCAGGTTGAAAGGGAAGAGGGCAAAGCATTCTTGTATGGAATCTAGAGATATTAACCCACCCAGGAAAAGATTTGAAAATACCTGCCATCTGATGCAACAACCCAGTACACTCAAAAGCAAAATCACTGCAGTGAAATCCTGGCTCCAGTTAAGCCAGTGGAAAACTCTCATTGACTTCAATGGGCCCAGGATTTCTCCTTTGCTCTTAAAGGATATGTCTACACAGACTGCAAGAATAAGACCTCGTTGCCCATGTTGACAGATTTGGGCTTGGAAGCCTCATCCTAGCGCTCTAAAAATAGCTATGTAGACAGGACTTTGAAGCTGCAGCTCAGGCTGGAGCTCGGGCTCTAGCCTACCCCCTCCCTCTGCTTCAGAGTCCAAATGCCATCCTGAGCCACAATTTCACATCCTGAGCCACACAAATTTCATCCTGAGCCACACTGTCTACACAGTGTCTATTTTTAGAGCACTAGCACAAGCACTACTGGCCCAAAACGATTGACTCAGGGTGGAAGGATTACTCCTGCAGGCTGTGTAGACATACCCTTGAAATATCTTTGGGGCCAATTATGCAAGGTACTGACCAGCACCTCCCCTACCATCACAGTGACGGGTCTCTCAATGATTACTGTCATCATGACTGAAGTTCAGATCAGGTATCTAGTATATATCATGACTTCCAGGGGAGCTCAGGATGCTCTGTACTTTGCAAGATCAGGCTTTTTATAAACTAGCTATAAAAGTCAGTAATCCCTACCAGGAGATTTTTTTTTTGAAAAAATTCAAAGAGGGAAATGAACGCAACTAGGGGCAGGAAAGTCCCTTGCTCTAGTGCCTTCCATCCAGACACTGTCTAGGAGCAGGTTTCAGAGTAGCAGCCGTGTTAGTCTGTATTCTCAAAAAGAAAAGGAGTACTTGTGGCACCTTAGAGACTAACAAATTTATTAGAGCATAAGCTTTCGTGAGTGAGCTGTAGCTCACGAAAGCTTATGCTCTAATAAATTTGTTAGTCTCTAAGGTGCCACAAGTACTCCTTTTCTTTTTGTCTAGGAGCAGTGTGACTCTTTGTTCCCTGTCAATTTAAAAACAAACAAACACACACACACATTTTGAATTTCTCTTTGACTAAAAGAAAAATGCACCAGAAAGATGACTGACTTGGTTAGTTGTGTTCATTTAAAAAAAAAAAAAAAGGCCATAGGACTGGAGACAGTGAGAAACAAGGAAACAAGGAAGTAAAGCAACCCTGCAAGGAAAAACAAGCAATCAACTGTTCCTATTGATTCCATAAAGTAGCCCAGATTATTAATAAGTAGATTATTTTTGGAACCTGCTTCAGGTCAGTGGTGAGTTATGGGAAAGGACAAAAGGACAAAAGTCCTAGTCACAGATAGAAAAGTGCTTAAATACAGTCTTTGGCGCCTGGGAAGAAAGGCAAAAAATATTCTTCAAGCTGAGAAGACAATTATGCTTTTACTTACAGGAAAAATATTGTGCACCGGGCCTCTTTCATTTTTTACAAACTCTTATAGAACAGTCCAATTGATTTTTAAATTGGGATGAAAACAAATAGGGTTCTAGAGCTTCTCTAAACACATATAGAATTCAATACAAAATGTGGATCTGATAGAGAAACCTTTGGATTGGTTTAAAGTTTTTGTGGAAATATTGTCGATTGTTCTCTGGTAACCCTCTCCTGGAAGAAGCTGGCCATCAATTTTCATCGTTCTTTCCCCCCCACTTCTCTCTCTGCCCTCCTTTCCTAACATCTTATCCTATCGGTCTTAGGCTATGTCTTCAACAGCACATAGTTCCCCCCAGCCCAGCCCTGCCCACACACACAGAGCGAGATAATTAACATGCAATAGTTAACTCGCTGTAAAACCCTAAGTGACAAGGCATTTGTGTTGTTTTTCACAAGGTAGCTAGGAAGGTCAGCACTATTCCCCCAACCCATGGTTGATCCTGCATAGTTACCCCATTATGAAACTACAGGGCCATGTCTCCACTATGTTTTTACAGAGGTACAGCTAATGCACAAAGTTATCCTGTGGTAAACAAGTTTAAATTATACAATTCTTAGAACTGGGAAGCATACCATTGTTGTGTATGATGACTTGTATATTTCTGGGTGCTTGAATGATAAATCATCATAATAGAACAGGCATTTCCATCAGCTCAGACCAGTGGTCCATATAGTCTACTATATATCTGAGCATGGCTAATACCGGGTGCTACAGAAAAAGGTGCAAGACAGACATGAAATAATCTGCTTAAAGGAGAAGTCTCTTCCGAATTCCAGATACATATTGGTAAACCTATATCCTAAAGCCTGAGGGTCTAGATCCCTAATGTTTTTATCTTTTCTAACATAAACATTGGTTTCAGAGTAGCAGCCGTGTTAGTCTGTATTCGCAAAAAGAAAAGGAGTACTTGTGGCACCTTAGAGACTAACAAATTTATTAGAGCATAAGCTTTCGTGAGCTACAGCTCACTTCATCGGATGCATTTGGTGGAAAAAACAGAGGAGAGATTTATATACACACACACAGAGAACATGAAACAATGGGTTTATCATACACACTGTAAGGAGAGTGATCACTTAAGATAAGCCATCACCAACAGCAGGGGGGGGAAGGAGGAAAACCTTTCATGGTGACAAGCAGGTAGGCTAATTCCAGCAGTTAACAAGAATATCAGAGGAACAGTGGGGGGTGGGGTGGGGGGGAGAAATACCATGGGGAAATAGTTTTACTTTGTGTAATGACTCATCCATTCCCAGTCTCTATTCAAGCCTAAGTTAATTGTATCCAGTTTGCAAATTAATTCCAATTCAGCAGTCTCTCGTTGGAGTCTGTTTTTGAAGCTTTTTTGTTGAAGTATAGCCACTCTTAGGTCTGTGATCGAGTGACCAGAGAGATTGAAGTGTTCTCCAACTGGTTTTTGAATGTTATAATTCTTGACGTCTGATTTGTGTCCATTCATTCTTTTACGTAGAGACTGTCCAGTTTGGCCAATGTACATGGCAGAGGGGCATTGCTGGCACATGATGGCATATATCACATTGGTAGATGCGCAGGTGAACGAGCCTCTGATAGTGTGGCTGATGTGATTAGGCCCTATGATGGTATCCCCTGAATAGATATGTGGACAGAGTTGGCAACGGGCTTTGTTGCAAGGATAGGTTCCTGGGTTAGTGGTTCTGTTGTGTGGTGTGTGGTTGCTGGTGAGTATTTGCTTCAGATTGGGGGGCTGTCTGTAAGCAAGGACTGGTCTGTCTCCCAAGATCTGAGAGAGCGATGGCTCGTCCTTCAGGATAGGTTGTAGATCCTTGATGATGCGTTGGAGGGGTTTTAGTTGGGGGCTGAAGGTGATGGCTAGTGGCGTTCTGTTGTTTTCTTTGTTGGGCCTGTCCTGTAGTAGGTGACTTCTGGGTACTCTTCTGGCTCTGTCAATCTGTTTCTTCACTTCAGCAGGTGGGTACTGTAGTTGTAGGAATGCATGATAGAGATCTTGTAGGTGTTTGTCTCTGTCTGAGGGGTTGGAGCAAATGCGGTTATATCGTAGCACTTGGCTGTAGACAATGGATCGAGTGGTATGATCTGGATGAAAGCTAGAGGCATGTAGGTAGGAATAGCGGTCAGTAGGTTTCCGATATAGGGTGGTGTTTATGTGACCATCGCTTATTAGCACCGTAGTGTCCAGGAAGTGGATCTCTTGTGTGGACTGGTCCAGGCTGAGGTTGATGGTGGGATGGAAATTGTTGAAATCATGGTGGAATTCCTCAAGAGCTTCTTTTCCATGGGTCCAGATGATGAAGATGTCATCAATGTAGCGCAAATAGAGTAGGGGCATTAGGGGACGAGAGCTGAGGAAGCGTTGTTCTAAGTCAGCCATAAAAATGTTGGCATACTGTGGGGCCATGCGGGTACCCATCGCAGTGCCGCTGATTTGAAGGTATACATTGTCACCAAATGTGAAATAGTTATGGGTCAGGACAAAGTCACAAAGTTCTGCCACCAGGTTAGCCGTGACAGTATCGGGGATACTGTTCCTGACGGCTTGTAGTCCATCTTTGTGTGGAATGTTGGTGTAGAGGGCTTCTACATCCATAGTGGCTAGGATGGTGTTTTTAGGAAGATCACCAATGGACTGTAGTTTCCTCAGGAAATCGGTGGTGTCTCGAAGATAGCTGGGAGTGCTGGTAACGAAGGGCCTGAGGAGAGAGTCTACATAGCCAGACAATCCTGCTGTCAGGGTGCCAATGCCTGAGATGATGGGGCGTCCAGGATTTCCAGGTTTATGGATCTTGGGTAGCAGATAGAATACCCCAGGTCCTGGCTCCAGGGGTGTGTCTGTGCGGATTTGTTCTTGTGCTTTTTCAGGGAGTTTCTTGAGCAAATGCTGTAGTTTCTTTTGATAACTCTCAGTGGGATCAATGTGATATATGCCATCATGTGCCAGCAATGCCCCTCTGCCATGTACATTGGCCAAACTGGACAGTCTCTACGTAAAAGAATGAATGGACACAAATCAGACGTCAAGAATTATAACATTCAAAAACCAGTTGGAGAACACTTCAATCTCTCTGGTCACTCGATCACAGACCTAAGAGTGGCTATACTTCAACAAAAAAGCTTCAAAAACAGACTCCAACGAGAGACTGCTGAATTGGAATTAATTTGCAAACTGGATACAATTAACTTAGGCTTGAATAGAGACTGGGAATGGATGAGTCATTACACAAAGTAAAACTATTTCCCCATGGTATTTCTCCCCCCCACCCCACCCCCCACTGTTCCTCTGATATTCTTGTTAACTGCTGGAATTAGCCTACCTGCTTGTCACCATGAAAGGTTTTCCTCCTTCCCCCCCCTGCTGTTGGTGATGGCTTATCTTAAGTGATCACTCTCCTTACAGTGTGTATGATAAACCCATTGTTTCATGTTCTCTGTGTGTGTGTATATAAATCTCTCCTCTGTTTTTTCCACCAAATGCATCCGATGAAGTGAGCTGTAGCTCACGAAAGCTTATGCTCTAATAAATTTGTTAGTCTCTAAGGTGCCACAAGTACTCCTTTTCTTTTAACATAAACATTATTATTCATATAATTTTCTTGTAAATCCTCCCAAGCTCTTGGTTTCTGTCGGAATAAGCTAGATAGGTCTAGCTAGACAGAGAAAATGAATACTGAATTCTATAAGCTAAATATTTTGCATTCTTTTTGCAAAGCAAGAACATGTGATGATGATGATGATGATGAACACTTATTCATCCCAAATCTTGGAAGAGCTTCTGCACTATAAGAACAGCTTAGCCATGTTTAATTAATGCAGCCAGTGCACCTCTACAGTAAAAGAATATAAATGTGGTTGTTATCCCATAAAGCTTGATCCTGGAGGTGCTAAACACCTCCTGAGTGATACTACTATACCTTCAAATCATGCAATGGGAACTGAAGGCACGGAGCACCATGCAGTAGTAGGCCTTTGTAATCATATATAAAGACCACTCCTGTACTTAGGTCTAAGTTTAATATGATTGTGATGAAGTGGGAATTTTCTGTCATGTTTTTATTACCCCTATGTGTGTCTCAATTTACCCTATATTGTGCATGGCTACCCAGTGGGAGAAAAAAGGACTGTTAGCTCAAAAGGCAGGTTAAGAGACATTGGTGGGAATGTCATCTAGTGTCTGAGCCTGAATGAGTCATTCACATGGACAGGCCGAGGCCAACCCCATATAAATGGAGAATTTGAGAAGATAATGGAAAACCTAATCACCAGGACATTCAGACCTCACACCTACAACCCAGAGGGAGATAGATTTCCCCACTGCTTAGTAGGGAAGCTGAGCAAAATCCCCCAGCTAGAGAACAAAGGACTGGGAAGGTGTGAGGTGGGGGGGATAAGAGTTGCCTACTGGAACGAGTCGGGGCTCTCACCTGGGAACTGACTGCAGAGGTCAGGCTGAGGGGAGAGCCTGAACATGGAGTTCACTATAGCTTGGCTGGGCTTTGTGCTAACCAGAATGGACTTGGACTATGCTTTAACCTTCAGTTCTTCTTGCTAATCTAAGCACTTCCTATGCTGTGGTCCAGTTGACTAATAAACATTACTATTTTGACAATGCTGTTTGAGTGTCACTGTGAATGCCTGCTGAAGTGCATTAATCCCAGAAGATTAATGTCTCTACCAGAAGTATATCTCATTTGGACTCACTGACCAAAACTCAGAGCATGAAGCAGGATTGCTGAAGCCGCAGAGATTCAGTCTCAGAAGGCCCCATTAGCTGCCCTGGAGGAACAGTTGGTGGGGTCTGGCACTCAGAAAGGACTCCTCCAAGAGACTGTTCTGAAGCTGGGCTGTAGCTGTAGCTCCATGACAACAATTACTACATCTACTGCTGGGCCTCACTGAAGGCTGCTCACTATGGCATTCAATAACAACAACAAACGAGGAGACTTTCATTAGTAGAGATATCAATGAGAGCTAACAGAGAATGAAACTGCATCAGAGTCTAACCAATGGGAAATTATTCACATGCATTTAAGACTTCTTGTTATTAAGACAAATATGGGGAATGGAGTCTGATTGATCAAAAATCTCAGTGTGTGATGTGGTCGGTGTCAAAAATTTGTGTTCACATTGCAATCTGGTAAAAATTAGGGGTCAGAAGCTAGACTGAGCCACAGGGGAGCAGATAAAAGGTGGTAAGTCATCTTTCTGCTCTTTGGATCCTTGGTCTGAACAACAAGTCAAGCCACCCTCCGGCATAATATAAAACAGTATTATACTAGCTAGAGCAGTCCCCTATGGGACCATTCCACCCTCCAGATCTCTCCAGCACACAGCGTGTACTGCATCCACTGCCTCCTAACCCCATCTCACCCAGCAATGTCCCCTGTGCGTGAGGATGGGGCAGGTGGCACAGAGCTAGCTACCCACTGCCCCCCAAGGCTTTCCATTACATTAGGGGAATTCCCAACTGCCTTGTTCAGGCAGCTCTCTGTCTCCTTGACACCTCCAAAGTGAAGAGAAAGAGAGAGAAGGGGCCAGGCTCTGTCCCTTGGATAATAACATGACTGCTTAGGAACAACAAACAAACAAAAATCTCAGAATAAAGCAATAAGAAATGAGTATAATTATGTACCAAAACACCCATCTGATACATACCAGCATAGATGCAAAATGGAGTGCTTTCATATTTTGCCATGTTCTTCAAAAAGCACCTGGCTTTGATTGTCACGATGTCCCTTTGTGTTACTTTGCACTGGTTTTGTTTACAACTTGGCATAACAAAGGTTAACGGAACATAATGTAATTTAGCACAGAGCTCAGGAACCAAAGATAAATCAGAGAATCTGATCAACTCAGGAAAGGAAGATGAAGGTTAATTTCCAAGCAGCAGGAAAATACACATTAGTGGGGCCAGATCCTGCCATTTGCTAAATGCGCTTTGACACGACCGTGCAAAATAGCTTTATTAGCGGGCAATATCAAACTTGCCAATGGGTCTAGAGCTTCGAACATACTGCTTGTTAATGGTAATCCAGGAGTAATTCGTTCTGGTTACTGCATCATCCTGACACTGGGCTGGATCCACAGAGATGCTGTGTACCCACAGCTGCTATTGATTTCATGGCAACTGTAAATGCTTAGCACCTTTTTCTGAATCCTGCCCATAATCTGGATTGTAGTAAAAACGTTTTTGCAAAGAAAGCTGCATTTTTCACATTAACATTTTTAGGGAAAAAATTATGTGGAAAAAAAGCCTGTAGCCTTAAAACCCCATTTCCTACTTTAAGAAAAAAACACACAATTTCCTGTTTTAGGGGATATACTTTCATAATCTTCTCTTTGTCAGCATGCACCTGACTTTCTGCTGTGGCTAACAGAGATAGCCTTTGCTCTGTTTACTTTAAAGAATGAGCCACTGCTGTTTGATTTGATTTTACCTTTTTAATACATAAACCCTCCCTTGAGCTAACATTCCAAGGGGGAAAGGAACAAAGTATCTTTAAAATATGAGGGTGGAGGTCTATGAAGCACAGAGCTGTAGATGCAAATCTTCCCAGCAATTTTTATAACAGATTTATAGAAAAATATATGAACCTCATGCAGCGCTGATGTGACAGGTATACCTCAGCCAAGCCAATCACTTTTCATTTATCTGTCAGCCCCTTGTTTGGTACTCCTAGCTGCATTGCATCAGTATTGCGGCTTATTCTAAAGGTCAGTCACCCATACCAGAGTTCAGAAAATACTTTTTTTAAAAAAATGCAGAGGTAGCTTTGATCAGAGCTGCCTTGACCCAGCTAGGGAAGATGAATATCACTAATAAGCAAGTTCCAGATTTTAAGGAGAACTTGGGAAATTCTTGCTTGGTGCATCTGAACTGCACCATGAATATATACAAAGGACCAAATCTACCCTCACATCTGTGCTAACCCACCTAAGATAAAGGTAATGCACAGGGCAGAGTTAGTGGATAGGATGGCTAAAACTGGGCAGAATTTTACTCCATTCTCAGGGAAAAAATAAGGGCCCCAGGTCTCCCTGATCCTGTACATCTTTCATCAGAGGATTTCCTATTTAAATCAGTGCAGGTTCAAATCAATTATCTATTTCCATGTATTCTAAATCTCCAGTGCCAAAAAACAATTATCAGAGGCAGTGCTAGTTCATTGGGGGCCTAAACAGGGGGCCCCCATCACACAACACATACTAAATAAAGGAAAAAGGGGGGCCCCCCCTTGAGCTGCTTGGTGCCCTAACCAATTGCTTAGTCTGCTTACGCCTCGCTCTGGCTCTTTTGATGCAAAAGATACCAGATACTTCTTCACTGACAGCTCCATTTCTTATGCACTGAAATTGGGAATCTTCTTTATGGAGCTATTGCTCCACTGTGGTTCCTTGACGCACCATTCAGCTACACACAGCTGCTGATGTAGATCTGTATCTAAGGGTATGTCTACACTGCATCAAGAATTAGTTCAGATCCTGGAACAGGAAAGCCACAGCAATACAAGCCCATTGGGAACTCTGGATAATTACTGGGACAGCTAGCCCACCCTGAAGCCTGTGCTGCTGTGGCTTCCCTGCTCCAGCTAAGTGTGTAGTCATACCCAAGATAGCATTCAATCTGCAATCATATCGCATAGCTGCAGGGCAGACATACTGTAAGAGAGCAAGAATAGATTCTTGGCCCCATTCTCCACTACCTTGGACCCTGCATAGTCATTTATACCTGTGCAAAGTAGGTGTAAAATGCTACCATATCAGAATGGGGAACAGTCTGTAAAGGAAGCCCAAAAGGTTAGGAATATCTGATATGACCATTACAGCTGTGAAGAATCAAGTCCTCTCTGTGGGAATGATCATACCAGGTATTCCTAACTGCCCAGGCCAGCTTTATACATCACAAAGAAAAAAACCCCACAAACCCACTGTCATAACAGCTCCAACCTGGAGCAACCTCCTGCAGCAGGCCACAATGACAGGAACACCTGTCTCAGTTTCCCCTTTCAGAATTCCCACTAACTCTATGCAAGCTTATCTTCTAGTCCATCAATATGGTTTATTACTCTTTTGCTCTCCCTGTTTCACTGCTTCTCTTGGTATCAGCCCTAACTCTCCAGCTTGGAGATGCCAACCACCAAATTCCGCTTGCTGCTTGTCTTCCCTTCAGCTTTCCTCAGGAAGCACCTCCTCCAGGCTCCCTGGTCTCTAGCTGCACTGCTCTGACCTTCCTGATTAAACCACTCTACTCTGACTCACTGGGTTTCTCCCTGGTCTTTTATAGCCTGCAAGTGCTGCCCCGCCCTTTTAATTGGCCAAATGAGAGCACCTGCTCTGGCACAAGGGCCCTGGATCTTGGGGCCAGCCATTTTTCCCTCTTTTTGTGTCACTTTTACTTTGCAACTAAGGGCTTGTCTACACTTACAGCACCACAGCGACACAGCTGTGCCTCTGTAGCATTTAGTGAAGATGCTATCTATGCTGACAGGAGAGCTTCTCCCATCAGTGTAGGTATTCCACCTCCCTGAGAGTCAGTAGGTATGTTGACTGGAGAAGTCCTCCCATCAACAGAGCACTGTTGACATTGAGGGTTAAATCGGAATAACTACATCACTCGGGGGTGGATTTTCTGAGATAAGTTTGTAGTGAAGACCAAGCCTAAGAGTGGTTAAAAAATGGTATTTGCTATAAAAAAGTCATTTTATTTGAAATTTTTCATTGGATTTGTTTTTGTCAAAATTAAATAAAAAATTAAAACAAAATAGTTTTAGTGTTCAGTTTTGCTTTTTTTTTCCTCCCTTTTTTCCATTGGAAAAGGAAGGGAAAAAAATCCAGAAATAGTGAAAACCAAATTTTTTCCATTTTAATTTGAACTGAAACTTTTTTTTTTCATTTCCTTTGGACAAAAGGTTTAAAAATGTTTAATGATGTACCATTTTGGTATATAGTTTGAAAAGCCATTTAAAAATAATAAAAACACTTTGCAATGAAAAATGTTGACCAGTTCTCCATGTAACCCTTATTTCTTCATACACTGCAAACAGAAATATGCACACTGAGTCATATTCATACTATGGATTCCCTGGTCACTGGGATTATTTATGGTCTTAAAGTAAGCACTGTGTTTAAGTGATTTGCTGTATCAGGGCCCCTGAGAGCTTGGTGGCTTTATGCATTATAGTGGTGATTTCAAATATACAGGCAGGAAGTTAGTTACACATGTGGCCTCTTGCTACAGATAGAAAATAATACTGGCTTCTTGACCAGCATAGAAGCAAGCTTTTCCCTGAAATCTAAAGGCATAAATTAGTGGCTATCAGCACAGGCAAAGAAAGAGCAAGGAAAATGATGGAGAAAGTGAGAACCACAAGAATAATTAGATGCCATTCTTCCTGTAATTTTTTCCTGAAATGTTTTCAAATGATTGCCTTTGCACCACGGAGAATTCTTGAGTGATTTTGCAAAATGTAATTGCAAACAAAAAGTAACACTTTAAAAAAAAACATTTCCTTTGATTGCCAAACACAAAACTAGTAATGCCACTTCGTGTGTGCGTAAGTAAGATGCAATGTTGTTGTAGCCCTGTTGGTCCCAGGATATTAGAGAGACCAGGTAGGTGAGGTAATATCATTTTATTGGACCAACTTCTATTGGTGAGAGACAAAAGCTTTCGAGCTTACACAGACCCGAAGAAGAGCTGTGTGTAAGCTTGAGAAGTCTCTCTCTGACCAATAGAAGTTGGTCCAATAAAAGATATTGCCTCACCCCCCTTGTCTGCGTAAGTAAGAGGTCTTTAGAGTGCCAGGAGAAGCCGTTCAAAAATAAAAGTACTTGTATTCCTTTAGCAGGAATACATACAGTGTCCCAGTATTTCACAAGCTCTGTGCTGATCATAATGATGGGGCTTATAAATTAATCTTATTTTAACTTATTGCTGTTGCTTTATATATTAAAGTGTTTCCCTCATATCTGGGATGCCTGTAGGCTAGTGCAATTGTGCAAAACCAGCACCGTTCTGATGTTCTACATGATGTCCATAGCTGTCCACACAAAATTTAACTCTGTGATAGAACTTGTCAAATATGCAGTGGACATATTCCCCTCTCACACCTGTCAGACAGTGCTAAGACTTCTATACCTCTGACAAACACAGTTCATTTTGTTACCATACCTCCCACCCACTCCCCCATCAATCTGTCTGTTTTGTCCACATCCTGCCTGTCACCTAGACTGTAAACTCTCAAGAACAGGGACTGTTTTCTTTGTTATTTGTCAGAGCCGTTACTTGAGTCCATAAAGTCCCTGGTAACTTCCCTAAATACAGGACTGTTGAGGTTTTTTTAAGTAATAGATTGTGCAATGTTTGGAGAGTTTCCTTTTTTGTGCAGAGTGACACATATTGTTCCTTAGAATTAGTCTCCAAGTCCTTGCCTCATATGCAGTTACCTCATTCACAGAGGTATTGTGTAAGCTGCTCCAGAGACCCATTCTACAAACACAAAGGGGAAAATAAGTTTATCACAGTGTAAACGGCACCTTTGCAAATAAAGCCAATTTATGAATAGTGTCAAATTGTAATCTTTCTGGTCCATCACAGTATTACCTCAGACACTTCTGCTAACCTGATTTCATTTCTGAAAAGAGAGAGAGAGAAGTAGGAAGCTCTAATATTAACAGGGTGGTTACTCCAGGGGAAATTTACTGTTGCCTTACAGCCACATTATAAAACCCCACTCACGAGAAATATCCACCTATATCAGCAGCACAGCAGGTATAGCCAGCTCTTCACCACCTCCTTTAGAAGCCTTGTGAGAAGAAAGAATCATATCCAGATCATGCCTTTGACCTGGCTATTCCCCCATAACAGAGAGGCCCATATAAGTCATTGCAGCTGGAGCTCCAGTTTTGGCAGTTCTCAGGGTTGTCATTTCAACCAGGGGCCAGCATTCCTACAATAGGGGAGGCACAAGCCATCCCCATCCTAACTCCATGCATGAGGCTTAGTCCCCAGTAAATGTTCAAATCTGTTGCTTCACCAGGTCAATGCAGTCCTATAAAAATGTACTAGGACAGATATGAATGCTTGTGGTACGTGCGCTAGAAGAGAATGAAAATGGAGTGCAAACAGGCCCAAACTAGAAAGGGTTAGCCCTATTGAACCATTATACAAACTACTGTATCAGGAGCATGTAAATAGATTCCATTCCAATATATATCATGTAATATATCCCATGAACTTGACTGGATAAACAATGCATATGAGCCACCTCAATGAGTTGACCATAGAGAATTCTCTGCCACTCTGTGATTCTGTAAATATTTTAACTACATTAAATCAGAGATCCAAACCCAGAACTCGGGGATATCATGCCTTGCTGTAGTCTACAACTCCCATGATCTCTCTTGGAACTACATCCTCCAGAATGCCTTGTCATAGCTGGTAGACTGTTAATCACATGTTGTTGGCTGAAATAAGAAGATGACAGCACTGGACCTTTAAAGGGCAAGCGTAGTATATATTTTACATTTGCTGTGCAAAGAGCAACAGATACAACCACCAGCATGCTGTTACACAGGTTTAAAGTAGAAAAATGGTGGTGGTAATGGGTTCAGCTGAATTGCTGCTAAACAAGTGTTGGATGAAACGCATAGACAGAGATAATTGTACTCAGTGCCATTTCCGAAACTGAGGTAAAATCTGTTTGGAAGCATATTTGTTATTCCCAGCTAAATTCTGAATAATATTTAATAAGATAAAACATACATTTTCTGGGACCAGAAAGCAAGAGATAAACTGCTGGAAAAAATATGTGTAGAGTGTACAAAACGAGAAGATGAGGAATTAGGCTTTCATATTTAAAAGGCTGTTTTCATTGATTGCTACTTTGTTCCCTGAACTGTGGCACACTGACACTAAATGATTGTGCTTGGTAAATGTTCACTTGATTATCAACACTATTTTTTTGTAAATCTCTTGACTTTGATATTCTCTGGGATGTGTTACCACAAAGTATCACTACAACAATAGAAATAAATATTTGCAGTATAAACTTTCATTGTTTTCCCTTTTTCCCTGCCTTTCATTGGACTATAAATATTTTGTGAAATATAAGAATTTATTTACCAAATTGATTATTTGTTGCTGGGAAAGACACTTAAGAAACCCTTCCTAGGGTGGTCTAGCCCGGGTTCCAGCCAACTATCTGATTTTCCCACAAATACAGACACGCACTTTTGGGTGTTTTATTTGTTGTTGTTTTTTAAATCTTCTATCTATCAGCGGCTCTTTATTTTCTCTTCTACTGAGCAAATAGTAGCTATAGTATTATATAAGGCTGTGCCCATAACTAACAATTAGGAGCACTACTTGCATCACTGTAGGGAAAATATCAGCCAACGAAGAAATACCTTTTAGAGAAAATGGCAGGGGCTGTCATAGAGATACCAAGACCAGGATCTTAAATCTCACTTGCTCACCTGTCTTCCCTGCACTAAGACCTCAAAGGGGAGGGTATTATCTTGGCATCTCACTCTGCCACAATGCACTATGGCTGTATTAATGACAAGGAAGACTCCACAAATCAGCCTGCTTGTATTTTAATATTGATGGCATTAACTATGAACTTTCCCTTCTCTTCCTCTTGTCTCTGAACTGCCAGCCATTTCCTGTATTGCAGGAGACAATTTCAACATTCTATCCTTTTTTGCACTTCTGTTTTGATTTCTCTGCTATTTTGCAACTTTGTCCCAACTATCCCTCAACTCCTCACTTATGCTTTG
This sequence comes from Dermochelys coriacea, assembly GCF_009764565.3. Taxonomy (NCBI): domain Eukaryota; kingdom Metazoa; phylum Chordata; order Testudines; family Dermochelyidae; genus Dermochelys; species Dermochelys coriacea. Next base: position 107,728,400 of record NC_050068.2, read on the forward strand.
TTCCAGAATTGTTGTCCCTGGCTTTTGGCCTTTCTTTTTCTTTGCTTGGTTCTCCTCCCCATTCCCTTTCTCCCCCCAACCCCTTTAATTCTTCCATTCCCTCTCCCTGTCTCCTATTTTTCATGCATTTACTCTACTCCTCCTTTCATTCCTCTAGCTGAACACTAACATTCTCTGCCCCTCCTAATCTCAGCTCTGAGCCAGAGCCCACCACCTCGTGATCATATCATCGTTTGACCTAGACAGACCCAGATTCTCCAGACACTCCAGTTGGGTCCTGTATCCTAGTGCTTATCTACACTTGAAATGCTACAGCCACACCACTACAGCAAGCTGTAGTGCTTCAGTGTATACAATACCTACGCCAACGAGAGAGGTTCTCTCATCAGCAAAGGTAATCCACCTCCCCAAGAGGCGGTAGATAGGTCGATGGAATAATTATTCCATCCACCTAGTACTGTCTATACAGGGATTAGGTTGGTATAGCTATGTGTGGATTTTTCACAGTCCTGAGAGACACAGCTATGCTGATCTATGTTCCCAGTGTACACCAGCCCTAAGTCTAGTGTGACTCTTTAAACCTGATACAGTTCTTTTTTCTTCCATGTTCATGGACTTTGACCTTCCTTATCAAACCAGTCCTGTAGGTCAGCAGGAGATCCAGACAGTCCTCACAGCCAATTGTTCTGGCATTGCCCCTTCATGACTTTTAAGTGTCAGTTGATAGAGGGCTATCTGGAGCCATCTTCTCCTTCCTGCTAGCCCTCTATTGAGTCCAGACAACCCTCTATTGAGTTAACCCAATATATTTGTACAATCAACATCCCAATAATCAGGACAACATACAATATTCATAAATTATTACAGGGCAGCTTCAAATCCGCTGCACTTATGTTCCCTGCCCTGAAACCTGTGGTGATAATTTTAGGATCCTCTTCTTCTCCTTTTGCTTTCCACCTTTCCCCACACCTTTTCTTTCTTCAGTGTCAACACCATCAACTCTGCTATCCCTTCATGTTTTTGTCACCTGACATCCTTCTTGATCTTCAGCCTCCTCCTTCCTAGACTTTGATGTCTAGCCTCTTCCTCTTGCCTCAGTCCCCTAACTTTACCCTAGGCGACTCCAGGCTTCAGTGCTGATGACCCATCTGACACCAGTGTCTTATTTCCTGACCTCAGCTTACCTCCAGCTCTGAACCACCTTCTTCATTCATTCTATGGTTACTCTCTTGACTGGTATTCACCAAACACTGCTCAGTTTCTGCTCTCTCAATCTCTGAGTTCCCGCCTTCTGATAGCTGCCTCATCTCCTTTTATCTCAGCTCATTACCCCCTGACCATCTGCTCATCAAAATGGGTGAGCTAATATCTTTAATTGAACCAACTTCTATTGTGAGAGAGACAAGCTTTCAAGCTATACAGAGCTCTTCTTCAGGTCTGGGAAATGTACTCAGTGTCACAGTAAATATACATTTCTCAGGCCTCAAGAAAAGTTCTGCATAGCTCAAAAGCTAATTTCTCTCACCAACAGAAGTTGATCCAATCAAAGATATTACCTCACCCACCTTTTCTCTCTCATATCCTGGAACTAACCTGGCTACAACACTGCATCTATCTGCTCAGCATACATTCTTCCTTGATTTCCAATCCATCCATCCAATCCATCCCCATTCTTTTCTCTATATGCTCTGCAAACTCCATAGTCTCCATCTTCAACTCCAACCGTTGCCTTCTTTGTCATCCCTACTAACTCTAGCGGTGGCTTTCCTCTGGCATCCAAGTTTTCAATTCTGCTCCATGTTGCAGAGTGCTTATACATTTTCTCTTTATTTAACACTGCCCTTTTCCTTCCAAAATAATTCTACTTAATCCTTCTGATCAATTCCTGTGCGTCCAGTACCTAGCAAATTTCCTCTGCCTTCTGTTCTCCTCAAACAAACACTCTGGGAGTTTCTTCAAGAGGTAAAAGTGATGTGATTCAGATGGAGTTCTTCTCCCACTGCTCACTTTCCCATCCACATATCCCCCACCTTCAACTGCCTCTTGTCATTCACCAACGTCTCAGATTCGGAGGGTTCTCTCTGACTACATACTTCTAACCTCTCTCCAAACTCTTAACTTCCCTCATTAACTCTCTCATTCTGTTTTTCTCCTTTATCTCTAACTGCTCTCTCTCTCTCATCTGGTTCATTTCTCCATCATACAAGCACTATCCCTTATCCTTATAGTGCAATTAGGGTCAGAAATGGTACCTTTTTACTCAGTAGATCAGGTTCATAATGTATTCCAGGTCATTTTAGTGACAAAAATAAACATGTCACTCACTACTTCATATCTCTGTGAATACTGTAGAACACCTATAGGAGTGACTTGGGTTCTTTTCTAGGCTGTGCATCATAAAATAGATTATTTCAACTCAATTCTAGTTGCAGAGTTTTTATTATTAGAGATAGTGCATGAACCAAGAAGAATACAACCTAAGCCCATTGATTTTCAATGAGATTTAGATGCATAAATACTTGAGTCACTTTTGAAAATGTGACTTGGGCTCCTAAGTCACTTTGGAGGTTTTGAAATTTTTTCTAGGTCATGAAGCACTTTCAGCAAGGTGCTGAACATCCTCAACTCCCATTGGCGTCCAGGCGAGTTGTGAGTACAGAGCACCTGAAAGTGTTAGGCTGCAGTGTGCTGTTTCTCTGGCTTCCATTTTGACAAATTCCCACCCACCACCATGAAGTCACTTCTCTTCTGATACCTAAATATAGAGGATAGCTCAGAATTATGACAATAAACCAGATCCTCCACTGGTATAAATGGGCACAAATCCAAAGCCTGTTAACCTGAATTAAAGGAGCATGGTCATAAAGAACATTAAGAGACATCATAGTTGGTCTCCCAAGTAAGACATCCCCACAGCTGATCAAACTGAAGCACATACATATGGCACAGGACTGACAGAATTCATGTGTCTGGCATTTTCAAGATCTGGGTGACAATGATTAATCCCACCACTGTGTTAATCTACTTCATTACACCTGATTATAGCTAAGAGAGAAAAGATCTATTTTAGGTGTTCTTATCTTTGAATCTATACCCTGAATAATCAGAAGTATTTCCCAGGCAGAACAAAAATGCAAAATCTTGTATAGATCTTAAATGTAAAGGGAGTGTAAATCCCATTATTAGCCTATTCAAGTTATGTCCATTCAGTTGACAGCTCAGTTCTCAGTGCAAGTATACCATATGTCTCAAGTTTTCTGAGATTCATCCTGGTGCTTGTGCTGTGGGCTTTTCTTCATACAGAATAACCTTATAGTACATGCCTTTTGGAATGGATTTCTCAAGATGAATACTTGCAGACACCCAGCTTGTTTTAAATGTTATGTGGGTAACAACTTCATGACTTCCTTTCTTCTGCTTATTGTAGTCTTTTCTTGGTACATAAGTGTTAGCAGAGGCATCTGGGGTTCTTGCTGAAGCAATTCCGTAATGTTATGCAGGCTTCCCTTCTAAACTCACATTCCCTTGGCTTTTATGCCCTAATTTGACTGACTTGTAAATGGGCATAGAATCAACCCAACAGATGGGCATGATGGCAGGCAAGCAAGACGCTATTAATGTGCATTGTCTGAACATAAAGAGCAGAACTGACATCAGGAATATCCAAATGGCTGCCCCATCACAAATTGATGTGACTACAGTACAGAGATATGCCATTCATAGTCTGCTTTCACAGGAGATAAAATGTTCAGGAATAAAAATTTCATTGAAAAACTACATTGAGATGGTGACAATATGCATCAATAATTTAGGGTGAAAAACATGACACAGGCGAAGGAGAATAAAGACTAGAACGAAGATGAAGAATAAAAATAGATGAGAGGATATCTTCCATAACTATGGAGCTGTCACTGGATTCTCCATAATGCCTTCTGTGATCATACAAAAATATTTTTTCCTGTTAAATGTAATGAGGGAAGAGGAAGCAGAGCTGAAGTCTAGCTTCTGTTTCTCTGAAGGCCTTCACAATATGGACCAATATCTGGGTAGGTCTAATGTATTGCAAAACAGCTCTGTAGCCTTTGGACCATATTCAGAGGACTCTGAGTGTGTTAGGGGACTAGCACTTCTAGTTACCTAGGAGGCAGCTTTAAAAAAAGATGACCAGATAGACATAGCTATTTTATATATTTTTGGAACGTTTATTATTTTATTTATCAAAGTATTCCGGATTTTCTTGATAAATTAAAATTAATGTGCTAGTCATCTTGGTTGTGGAACAGGTTGGAAAATACAATATTTTTATCATTCTTATATTTCTATTCATAAAAACTGTTTTGGACTCTATCAATCAAATTAGATTATGAAAGACCACAATATGTCACCACGTCATGGTTTGCTACCTTAAAAATAGAGCAAACAGACATGATAATTAGATGAGCCTTTCTTCTTGTCAAGGGAGCCACTCAGTTAGGATTTTTCTGTCCCGCATGAGGAAATGTTGTTGATATAAATATTAGAAGTCAGAGTACTGTGGCTGTATAGCAAAAGGAGCTTTATCGCAGAGCCTTTTATTGATAGTGCACTGCACTTAAATATAATTCTTTGTTAATTTATTCATCAGCGCTCTCTCAAAATCTGATGCTGAATGTATTTGTGAAAATAATTAAAACAATTTCTTCCCAAGATGAAGAAGATGGGCTGGGGTAGGGGGTTGGGTTGCAGGCTCTGGGAGGGAATTTGGATGAAGGAGGAAGTTCTGGGCTGGGACAGGGTTGCAGGAGGGGATGATGGGTGCAGGCTCTATCTGGGAGGCGCTTACCTTGGGCGGCTCCCCAGCGGCAGCACAGTGGGATTAAGGCAGGCTTCCTACCTGACCTGGCCCCGCACCAGTCCCTGAAATGGCCAACAGAGGGCTCCACACACTGCCCATGCCCGCAAGTGCCGCTCCCTGAAGCTCCCATTGGCTGCAGTTCCCAGCCAATGGGAGGTGCAGAGTCGGCACTCGGGATGGGGGCAGCACATGGAACCCCCTGTCCTCCCGCAGAGGCTGAAGGGAAGTGCTGGCTTAGCCGTGCTGCGGCGCTGGACTTTTAGCGGCCTAAATCTTCTGGTTTGGCTTCAGTAGACTCCAGGAGATAGGGCCTGATTCTGCGAGACTCCTGGCAAAACCAGGAGGGTTGGTAACTCTATTCTGTGTGTGAACCTATTCTTCTTAAACAACCAAATGAAAGCCACTGTAATTCTTTGCAATATGCTGACTATCTGGCCTCAGATCTCTACTTACCTGACCGACTTACTAAAACACAGGGAGCTACAGGTTGCTTTTTAATATGTTGCATAGGTTTTCCAGGTGTCCAGTTTTCAACCTGAAAGTCCGGTCGAAAAGGGAACCTGGCAATGCTGGTCAGCACTGCTGACTGGACACTAGAAGTCTGGTTACCAGCAGTAACTGGCTTCCACCACCATGAGGCAAGAAGAACAGGTGCTGCTGGCTGGAGCCTGCAGGAGCAGTGAGCACTCAGCAATGGCTCCGGCGGAGAGAGGTACTGGGGGCTCCCCCATCCTGCCCCAAATGCGACTCTCCCTCCCTGTCCCTGCCCCACTTCCTCCCCACCCCCAGAGCATGGCTCCCCTTTCCCTTGCCCCACTCATCCTGCACTCCTAGAGCCCTACTCAGCTAGCAGGGGAGGGTGGTGGAGAAAGCAGCCAGTGATGGTGGGGGGGGTGAAGAGAAGTGGGGGGTAGGGCCTCAATGGAAAGAGGTGGAGCAAGGGGCGGGGCCTCGGGGGAAGATGTGGAGCCGGGGGAGGGTTCAGTGCCCAGTGTCCGGTTTTCACAAATTAGAAAGCTGGCCACCCTAATGTTGCATACTGCACAAATCATTACTTCCTGCTCTAAAACAAATCCATAACCCAGAGAGGGCAAATGCAGTCCTTTTGATACTTGCACATCTGGGAAGTTTGTAGACAAAACCATGGAGAACATTTTTCAGAAAAACACTAGAAACAAAGAAAGAGTCCTGCTATTTTTATTGCCAAGTCATCATTACACAACAGTTTTGTGCCCTCTGCAGGTAAAACAATAATATAGGTAAAGGTTTTGCAAACTACTAGAATCTGATAATACCTTATTACTATATTTGATTAGCCTTTCAGGCCTTATCTACACTAGCAAAAATCAGACCTGTAATTCTCCACAAGAGCAGCTCCACTGGTTATAGCAACAGTGTAACTGTTCTACAACTATGTCAGTCTAAACCTGCTCAAGCGATCATGTTTTTGTGACCTGGTGTGGAAATGCCTTGGCCCAGTCTACAGCATTAGTGCTTATACTGCTGCTAGTCCTATTGCAGTGTCACCATGACTGGCAATTACTGAGATAAAAAGTACTAATTTTGCCAAAGTAAACATTTCTTTTTAGAGAAAGCTTGAGGATAGAATCAATGACGGTGGGTTTACATCTGTTCTCGGTCACAACCATGCAATGTCATTGATTTCAACAACTATAAGCAAAACTTGGCCCAGTGATTTAAAAATAAAAAACCTTTAGGCTATGCCCACACTAGAGACCTTACAGTGGTACAGCTGTACTGTTGCAGCTATATTGCTCTAAGATCTCTTGTGTAGTCACTCTATGCCAACAGGAGAGCTCTCCTGTTGATATAATTAACACCCCCCACCCAACAAGCAGCATTAGCTGTGTCGATAGGAAAAGCTCTCCCATTGACATAGTGCTGTCTAAACCAACACTTATGCCAGCTAAACTTATGTTGCTCGGGGGGGGGAGGGGGGTTTCACACCCCTGAGTGACATAAGTTTTGCTGACATAACTGGTAGTGTAGACATGGCTTTAGAGAACAAGCAATAAATTAGAGAGACAAGGTGAGTGAGGCAATATCTTTGACTGGACCAACTTCTGTTGGAGAGAGAGACAAGCTTTTGAACTACACAGTGCTCATTTTCAGGTCTGGGAAAGCTACTGTGAGTGTCAAAGCTAAATATAAAATTGAACAGATACAATATGTGTTGAGTTAAGGGATCGTTCAAGGTGAAGTGGACCATTAACACTCCTGCAGTATTAGGACAAAAAGGGAGGTTAGTGGGTTACAGATTGTTGTAATAAGCCATAAAACCAGTGTCTTTATTAAGACCATAGAATCATAGAATATTAGGGTTGGAAGAAACCTCAGGAGGTCATCTAGTCCAATCCCCTGCTCAAAGTAGGACCAACACCAACTAAATCATCCCAGCCAGGGCTTTGTTAAGCCAGGCCTTAAAAACTTCTAAGGATGGAGATTCCACCACCTCCCTGGGTAACCCATTGCAGTGCTTCACCACCCTCCTAGTGAAACAGTGTTTCCTAATATCCAACCTAGACCTCCCCACTGCAACTTGAGACCATTGCTTCTTGTTCTATCATCTGCCATCATTGAGAACAGTTATTTATTTTTTCATAAATAATGCCCAATGTGTTTCTCCCCTTTGGCACACACCCAAAAGCAACTTTCCGTATTCCAAAAAAATGCCTCCTCTTTCACGGTGTTACAACACACATTTAATCTAAAAAAAGCTGCCTTTACCACCGCCATTCGAGTGGGGCATCTATGCCAACAAAAAAACATGTTATGCTATATTACTAATAAAGCCAAAGCCACTACTGGCTAGTGTATGCAATTATTGGGGTGGGGGTAGGAGATGACAGAGCACATCAAGCAACTGAGTTTTAAAGCTTTATTGATAAAATAATAAAATAACAGCGGAGAGTAATGGGTGCTTCCCATGTTACTCAGAGGAAGGAAGAAAGCATTAGTGCCCCAACCTCTAGTCCACTTTTATACTTATACCTGCACTACCTGAGGCTGGCCAGACCTGGGTGTAACGTAAGAAGAAGATGGGTAGGGGGGTGGACGGGAGTTCTGTCCTGTGCGCACAGGTTGTTTAGGGGGGTCCACTGCCAATCTTCAATTTGATTTAGCTTTTGGGAGGGTTTTAAACCTTATGGTTTTTGGGGGGTGTTTTAGTCCAGGACTTCTGCCCTGCCGTGCTTTTTGTACCAGTTCGAGCTGGCTTTTTTTTTTTTTTTAAATATCCTGGCTTTAGGGATGCTGTATTAGTTGTTGGTGGGTTTTTTTGTTGGCCTTTACTGTTTTGCTCGGTTTTGCAGCCGCTGCAGGTTTATGCAGTTGAATTTATTTTTGCGGCTGGTCGGAGTTGGAATCCAGGCCCCCCTTTTTCTTTGCCAGGCTGCCGAGCGTCGCTTGTGTGCTGTGGCCTTGAGCTGGAGCCAACGTCTTATCTTTGGACCGAGCTAGCCAAAGTGTTGAGTTAACTTGTTCTTTGCTCTCTTCCTTCCTTTTTGGCCTTTTGCAACCGGCAAAGGAACCTTTTACTCACACACACACCTTTAAACCCTTCCCAAAATACTTTGCAATGCCTACAACAGCGTTAGCAACATACAGTGTGAATCTGCCTTCCCAAAAAAAACGTTAAGGGGGGGGGTGGAGGTGTAACACTAGCTCCATCCTCCTTGGAACCCCCCTTCAGGTAGTTGAAGGCTGCTATCAAATCCCAACTCACTCTTCTCTTCTGCAGACTAAATAACTCCAGTTCCCTCAGTCTCTCCTTGTAAGTCATGTGCCCCAACCCCCTAATCATTTTCGTTGCCCTTCCCTGGACTCTCTCCAATTTGTCCACATCCCTTCTGTAGTGGGGGGTCCAAAACTAGATGCTATACTCCAGGTGTGGCCTCACCAGTGCTGAATATAGGGGAATAATCACTTCCCTCAATCTACTGAAAATGCTCCTACTAAAATAGCCCAATATGCCATTGGCCTTCTTGGCACTCTGCTGACTTATATCCAGCTTCTCATCCACTGTAATCCCAGGTTCTTTTCTGCAGAACTGCTGCTTAGCCAGTCGGTCCCCAGCCTGTATCAGTGCATGGGATTCTTCCTTCCTAAGTGCAGGACTTTGCACTTGTCGTTGTTGAACCTCATCAGATTTCTTTTGGCCCAATTCTCCAATTTGTCTAGGTCACTCTGAACCCTATCCCTACCCCTCCAGCGTATCTACCTCTCCCCCCCAGTTTAGTGTCATCTGCAAACTTGCTGAGGGTGCAATTAATCCCATCATCCAGATCACTGATAAAGATGTTGAACAAACCATAACTTTTAGTGTCTAGCAAAGTTATGAATTTAAGCTTCCACTCCCAGGTTCATCTTTTGAAAGTGTTGTGCAGGTTTCCTATGAGGATGAGGACTGACAGGTCAGATATAGAGCGATCACTTTGTGAACAATGTTCACCCACAGCTGATAGGGTGTTTTTCTCTTATTTTCCTGTGTGAGTTCATTTGAGAGCATAGTGATTGTCTGGTTTCACCCACATAATTGTTATTGGGGCAATTTTTGTATGGGATGAGGTACACCGCAAGTTGTGAAAGGCATGTGTAGGACCCATGGATCTAGAAAGGTGTGTTGTGGGAGGTGTTGATCATTGTAGCAGTGGAGATATGTCTGCAAGGGCGTTAATGGGCCACCTCACTTTTAATGGTATCTGAGCGAGTTTCCGATACCTGAAGAAGAGCTCGGTGTAGCTCGAAAGCTTGTCTCTCAGGGCTAGTCTACACTGGCAATGCTAAAGAGCTGCCATGGCAGTGCTTTAACGTGGCTTGTCTGGTCGCAGTGCAGCACTGGGAGAAAGCTCTCCCAGTGCTCTAAAAAACCTCATCTCCATGAGGGGTGTAGCTCCCAGAGCTGGGGCACTGTTTACACGGGCGCTTTACAGTGCTGAAACTTGCTGCACTCAGGGGGGTGTTTTTCATACCCCTGAGCGAGAAAGTTGCAATGCTGTAAATTGCCAGTGTAGACAAGCCCTCACTAACAGAAATTTGTCCAATAAAAGATATTACCTCACCCACCCTCTGTCTTTCTAATATCCCGGGTTGGAGATGGCTACAACAACACTGCATAGAAGCAATAAATTACTTATTTTTAAAACAAACAATCAAAAAGTCACCAATATAATAGTGATAAAACCAACACATCACCTACCCCCCATGTACTAGTAAATCAAAATTGTTTACACAGTATAAATGATACCAAAATAAACTAGAAAAGAAAATATTAATAAATTTTATTTTAAGAGGTAAACAAACTCTTGATTAAGGACTAAGGAGGGACAAATTGAAATTAAGCAAGGGATCCTAGAAAGCACAGCAAACCAGCTGATAAAGCCGCTTTAGTGCTGTAAATGAGGCAGACACAATCTAAATGATTGCTGTGTGACACACATTAGCAGCAAGTGACCTGCCTTGGAGCTGCACACAGCAGGGGAAGTTATATATGCAGCCTTGTCTTTTCTCTCAGCTAGACTAGAACTGTAAGTGGCTGGTTTACTTTAGCAGTTTCCTTTGAGGAATGCACTAAAATACCTCATGGATTCTTTTCTTGCCCTTTCAGTGGGTAGAGCACAGTGGCAGAAAGAATCAGCAGAGGTAGAGTTTGGTGTTTTGTGACAAACCCTACTAATACAGCTCATTTAAGAGCAAGAGACTTGAGGTGAAACAAACAGATGATGCATGCCATTATCTCCTGAATCTCAGTGGCTGGAAAACACAGGGTTTGTTTATATTATGCTTCTGTATCCACCAAAATACAGGCTAAAGGGGTTTCTTGTATAATGATGCATTCCACTCGATTGTTAGCCAGGCGTTTTATTTCCTCTATGGAAAGGTTCATGAAAAATCTAAAATACAATATAGGGGATATTAAAAAACAAACACACACACTTTCTTTATCCAAATTGTTCACACCATAGTACCACCTTGTAAATTAATGCAGTTAGACAGCAGTTCAAAAAGACCTTTATGAATATTCTCACTCATGTACAACATACTAAATATGATTCAAATGGACTAATGTGATGCACTAAATGAATATAACTAGTAGAGATGCCACAAGAAGTACTTTAGTTCTGAGGCATGAAGATAAGTACTGTACTCTAAGAGGTGTCAAGACTTAGGGGTCTGTTGTGAATTTCATGTATTCAATGTATTTTTTCCCAGTGGATCTTCTATTTAAGGGGATAAGTACAAGAGAGTTACATTGGGATTGGCAAAAAAGAACACCCAAATATATGACATTCTCTACACTGACACCTGCCAAGATGTACCTGGCTGCACATGTGACTATGGATGTCATGTGCAGAATCAAGTCTAATTAAGCACTTTGCATAATATTCACCACAAAGAGGGAGCTTTCTCCACCATGATTCTGTCATGGTGGAGAAGACAGGAACTGGTTAGTTCAACAACAGCTTGGGAGAACTTTACCAACAGAGTGCTCATCTCACTAACAACATCCCATATACTGACAAGGCACCTTGCTACTTTATGTGCCAAGATTAAGAAAATAAGTTACAGTCATCAAAAGATAGGTTAACTGGGGCTAATAATCACTAGCAGTACTGGTTAATCTATGGCAATAGAGCGCTGAAGGAAAATCCAAACAGACATATGGTTTCTGAACATTACCACCAATCTGTAATCCTGTAGGCTGGACAGTGAGGAATGCAGGTATAAACGGGCAATGGGGTACTCCTTGTACTGTGTCCACAACACAACAACAAAAACAACTAGTGGAAAGAATAAACCATGCAGGTTTTCCCAGGGGGATGATGTATTATCTTGCGTTTCTTTGAAGTACAACTATTCTTAAACATGCTTTGCCATATCTGCCGACTCCTGTGATTTCTAGCTAGGGAAGCTGAATCCTCCATTGTCCTTCTTTCTTTAGAATTGACGGATCCTGGGTTTTGTTGCCTTGCAAGATAAATGAAGCACAGATATGGTTCAATTCTCTCCTATATCCAGTTAGAACAATTACTGGTAAAACCTGAAGGGAGTTAATGCAACCAACAGAGATAAAAAGAGGTTATGCCACCTTGGAAGGCTTAATCCTAAAATTCAATGAAAGTAGACTACCTTCAACATTCTCACTTTTGAAAAATCAGGTGAAATTTGAATTTTCATATATCTAAAATCTTTAAGGACCATCTAGAGTGGAAGTTACTATTGGATTGCTTTACTAATTCATTGGCTAAAGGCATTGTTGGAGATTTCACCACATTGACATGGCAATTCCTTGATTGCTGCACTGAAACATTGAACAGAACTGCCAATTTTATGCAGGTGCACCAGAGTATCATATAAAAACAGTGCAGCTTTGGAGACAATGGACAGCCATGTCAGGTTCTGCATCTTGACGCAAAAGGTTCTGAGTATATCCCATTTAAGAACAAGGATACTTAGAGACTTTTGATGTGTAATGGAATAGATTGACAGAAGAAATAAATCACGGGCTGAAGTTAATTTTCTCACTTATTTCAAAAAGGTCACCCCATAGCACACAACCAAAAGCCTTTTCTTCATCTATGGATTAAAAAAAAAAATACTTCTTCTGGGTCAGATCTTCAGTTAGAGTAAATCAGTGTAACTCCAGTGGACTTTTACTGATTTATGGCAGCTCAGGATATGGACCTCAGGGTTTACCCTTTTGCAGCAGTGTATGATATTTAGAGTTCTCCTGACTTGTGCTTTGTTGATCTGCCACATAGAAAGATGAATATGAATGAATGATGGCAAGATCAATGACAGGTGTTTGGCAAGAACCTTCACAAGTATATTGCTGTACAGGTTAATTTGCAAAATTGCTTTACCACCCTCTGCCACTTGTCCTTTTTCAGTGCTTGCCTCTTGACATGCATTTGGAAGTTTGCCTTGTCCTGGAAAATGCTGAAACACCTGGAGGATACAATGAGAAAGGACCTCCCTGAAGGTTTTATAAAATTCACCACTAAGACCAGTGGAATGCAGGTAGTCCCACTATTGTAGGTAGTCCCACTATTAGTTTCCATGTCATCTACTCACATTTCATCTTTGAACTGGAATTTGTGTTCTTCTGTAATTTGTAGGAGGCCTAGTTTTCTTTAAAAACAACAACCCCAAAACCAAAAAATCCTGCATTTGTGTATGTTGGAATTTTCTATTGGGAATGACAGGTTTCAGAGTAGCAGCCATGTTAGTCTATATCCGCAAAAAGAAAAGGAGTACTTGCTAGAGACTAACAAATTTATTTGAGCATAAACTTCAGCTGTAGCTCACGAAAGCTTATGCTCAAATAAATTTGTTAGTCTCTAAGGTGCCACAAATACTCCTTTCCTATTGGGAATGACATTCTTAAAAATCTGAAGAAGGCTGTCATAACACTTAACCTTTTTTGTTATAATGTATAATTGCTAGTGCTGAATTAAGAGTATGGAACGGTCAGCTTTATTTGGCTAACAGTTGCTTACCTCTAGTACCAAATTCAGAGAAGGGTGGTTGAACATAGGAGCTGAACTTTAGTTGAGAGTAAGTAATCTAACTGAATTGAGGTCTCTTAAATATCTGCTTCCAAGTCAGGTTGTCAAAGACTGATGTTGTAGAGACTTTAATTTCTTTTCCAATAGCTGCTCTGTCAAGGAGGATTTTTTAGATCATGTAATGTATTTCATTACCATACCTTTAATGCATGCCTTTAAGACATCCCAGAAAATGTCTGGGGAGACTACTATTGTCATTTAGTTCAAAACATTGTCAAGAAAACTAGTACAGCATTTGGGGAGGGGATATTATTTTAAAAAGGAATTAGGAGGATTTGGACAAGTGCTAACTAACTTTAACTTCACTGGATGAAGACTGTGGGCCAGATTCTCAGGCCTTCTACACTCTCTTCAAGACACTCAGGTAGCTCAAAAGAAGTGGAAACCGGCTATAACTCCCCAGCTGGGAAATATCCCTGCTGTAATGGACCACAAGTAGCTATACAGCTGGTGTAGCCACAAACCCCTAAGCAGACCAAATGTTCAGGGTGAAGAGAGGCAGAGAAGATTTGTAGCCAGAGTGAAATCCTCTCCAGTTATACCCAGCTGGCAAATAGCCCCTCAGGGACTGTTGTCACATAGTGCAATTAAGAGTGGTCCCGAGGCAGCTCTGAACTAGCTAGGGTCAGAGAATCAGGGGGACATAACCAGCTCATTGACAGATTCCCACTGTGTGTGCACAGCAGAAACTAAGCACAGCAGAGAATCTGGCCCTTGGTGTCTATACTGATTTTATGGACTAAACCCATAGCCCATAAAAGTGGAAGGGGCTTCTCTTCAATGGCTCTGCTTCTTCCTTGCTGAGCATTCTCAGAGGCTGGAGTAGTTCTTCCAAGGATGCTGCCATGGTGAGTTTCACAAGGTTCCATCTTCTCTCCCTTTTGGTTCCATACATATGGTATCATTAGAAAGGTTAGAAGGACGAGCTGTGGTGTTTACAGTATTCTGATGAAATCCAGCTCTATTCTCTCTCTCACCTGACCCTGCTGGTGCCGCTGAATACCTGGGCCAGAATTTGGGGGGGATGTTGGGGTATGGATCAGCACTAGCTGGCTGAACCTCAACTCACATAAGGCTGAGATGATGCTTCTAGGTGAGAAGACATGACTAGAAATTATAGCAGGTTATCTTTTGGGGAGCGTGCCCACTATTTGTAACTCTTGTTCACCATTTGGGGGTTGTATTGGAACTCCAGTTGCTGCTGGATGATTTCATTTGCTTGCAGGCATTGCTATCATGATCCCTGCCTTGGCCACCTCAAAAATGGGTTGCTCTAACATGCTCTAGCTGACTTCCAGCCAACTCAATATTTAAGGTAGTGGAGAAGGCGATGGCCTATTTCATAAGTGGTATGCCTTGCCAGCAGGACACCAGGGGTCCAGAATCCGCATTAGCTGGCTAGTGGTTTCCAGATGGAGCTTAAGCTATTATTTCTTTTAATCTATAAAGCTCTAAATGGCATGGGACCTGCTTACTTGGGAGAGAGTGAGAGTCCCCCAGGCCATACTGCCACCACGCTGGAGTCTCTTCAGTTGAAGAGAGGGAGCGCTTACTGAAATGTTCTCTGAGATGGGCCTTCAGGCTTTGGACCCTGCCTCCCACCCTTAATGTAAACCAGCCCATGTTCGACTTTCAGGGCATGCTCTGTTTACTTAGACTTTGGGGGAAGGAGGGGCAAGCTGGGAACTGACATTTGTCAAGGAGGAGAGTTCTTGTTTGCTGGGGAATGCTGGTGGGTTAGCTGCTAGATTTTAAAGCAGCTAGTTTGACTTGATTGATATTTTTTATAACTACATCTAAGGCACACAGAGATAGGTACTTGTTTGAATATTGTATTAGAAATCTGAATCCAAGCAGAAAGCAAGTGGAGTTCTCACCCTGTACTGTGGTTAAAGCACTGCAGTGAGACTAGAAATCTAGGCTCATTTCCTAGTTCCACTAGATTGCCTCACCTTGGGCAAGTCAGAGTCTCTTTGTACCTCAGCTCTCCTCTATAAAATGTGGATAAGTTTTTCCTTTCTCCCTTTGTCTATATTTGGTTCGTAAGCTCCTGAGGATGGAGACAATCTCTCAGTAAGTATATGTACAGTGCCTAGCATAACAGAGCACTGATCTCAGTCAGTTTCTCTAGACACTACTGTAATACAATAAATAACCAAGAATGTCCTGCCACAATCCCCTTGCTATTTATGGGTCAGAGCATCATAGCAGGAACCTTTCCAATCCTTCATGCTCCCACCTGCCCCCAAACATGTGCTAGTTGTAATCCCCTCAGACTGCTCCCTCCATACCAGTCTGCACAATATAGAAGGGACTATGTAGAGCGCAGCCATTATTTGGCTGCATAATACTGGAGAGCAGAAACCAAGGAGGACAGCCAGTACTGCCAGAGTGGGGAGTCTTACCGTGTTCCAAAGCCCCTGCACGCAAGAAAGCAAAGAGACCAGTTCTAGATAGTGTTTTATATTCACTGACCACACGTGTAGACAACTACATGAGGGGTATGGCAGGGGATAAATCAGCGTATGTCTGCTCCTAAAAGGAAACGTGGAGGGGCTCCCATAGTTCACCAGCTTCCAGTGAGCCTCATGCTCTTTGAGCATTAACAGAGAGCTCAAGGGCTACATGCAAAGTTAAAACATTCCCTTCTTGCAAATTAGTATGTGTTCAGTTGCTTTGAAAATGTTTCAAAACTTAATCAGTTTTTAACTCCTGTTATAATCTAAGGGCCCTAACTTACACTTCTGCTGAGGGAAAAATTTGTTCCTTAAAAAATGATACAGGTTTTTAAAAAAAAAAAAAAAACACCCTGTATAATTCTAAAAAAAAAAAAAAAAAATTACTAAAAAAGTCATTTACTGGTTTTCATTGTTATTATTTCTGTTAACAGAAAGGCAAGTGAGCGTCTGTAGAGCAGTAAGATTTATTCATAGAAAGCTTGATTCACGCTAAAGGAACAAGAATAAAGTGATTTTATCCCAATAACCAACAAAAACCCTGCAGAAAGCAGGCCCTCAAAGACTTTATTCCTTTAATAAATAATTATTTTATTGCATATGGCTATTAAGGAGAGCATCCATGATCAATACAGACTAAATACAATACACTACTCTAGTTCCATTTATTCTTGTCTCCAGCAGCATCACATTTATCCTTATATACAGCGTGTACATTGGAAGACACAGCAAGATAAGTTAAGTCTCTTGTCATATCACAATAGCAAGAAATATATTTAACATCTTGATATCCATAAACAATACGTAACCAAAAAGAAAACACTGCTTAATAACTATAGAGGTTATATAGCAAAAAAATATTTTAAATTTAAGGTAAGTCAGGCAAAATGTACAAAGACCCAATATACATTGTGAAGTTTTAGCAAACATAACATTTATACATTTTGGTTCTATTCTGTAAACTAAATCAAGAATGTAAATATTGCATATGCCTTTTGTGAAATATGCAGGATAGAGGAGAACTGAGTACATCAAGTTTTTTTTTTTAAGTTGATGTATGAATATTAACCATTTGTTATAGTGGCATGATTTTACAATTGGTACAGAGGGATACTTCAAAATAGAAGTTAAAACATTGCATTCAGCAGGTATCACATTCAGTGCTATTGTTAGGAGATGGGGGTTCATAGAGCAAACATCAATAATTGTATGTGTTTCAGTTTCAGAACTGAACAAGTACTAACTTAGAACATTTTAGAAACATTTAACGGGTTTCAAAAAAAAAACAAAAAACAAATAAGCACATTTAAATTGATCTTAGACCAATATTGTACAGCCTATGCATTGCTGTGTTGCGAGACCCCTGAAAATTACACAGGGAAAAAAAAATTACACCCTGTGTTGCGGGGTGGAAAAGGAATTAGTTTACATTCATCTTTGTCTTGTAATACAATCCTGTGTTCTAAAAGTTCAGCATGTATGCAGGAAGACTTTGCATTGCCATTATATTTGTAAGACATTGACTCTTGTCTTCCTCAAAAGAAAAATATATAGAGATATATATAATGCATTCTGTTTATAGTGATGTATAGGTTCTCCACTTATCACAGAGAATTAAAAAAAGAGAAAAAAAATCACACACAACTCAGATGACTTAGTGTAATACTTACATGACTACCAGAGCAGGCACTGGGGAGGTACCCTTAAAAAAATTGTATATGAACTCTTCATTAAATTTATCAAAGGAGCAACAAGGTGGCAGAACATTCTGCTAGTCTGGTGCAACAACTGTAGGTGACATTTGTGATAATAGCCACCACACATCACTAGTATTTTCAGAATACTGAAAATGTTAAAAAAAACAGGGGTATTCTGGCTAACTTTTATTTTTCCCTTTAATGATGCCTTTAGCTGGAATGCTACTTTTCTGGTAAGAGGCAAATATTAGGACTTTCTGGATGGCATAGTAATATATTAGAATTAACATATCAATCTGCCCAATACTTATTATCATCCTTGCATGCCTGTGTGGATTTTTGGTTAGGAGACATGCAGCGAAGATCAGGGTTAATTGACAAGTATGAGTTTGTAAATAGCAGAAAAGGCTTTTGCAATTTGAAGTACCTACATAAACACCTACTTAGAGAGGATTAAACAAGTGTGTCAAAGGTAAAAAGAGATACCCCCCCAATGCAGTTTGATTATTTTAACTTACGTTGCTTAAGTTACATACTTTATAACTATTCGGAATCTTCCGTCAAAGTCCAATCCACAAAGTTTCATTTCGTTTTAGACTTTTCAGTGCCCACATTGGGCTTTGTCTGATAAGTAAACACTGCAGCTAGTGATTTAGAACCAACCAGCAGCTGTATACTTTAAAAAGTTAAGTAAGGCTGAAGACTGTTCTTGAGAGATACTCAGCATAGTGATAAAGGAGGTCCTGTTATACACCAACAATACAAATCCGGCTTTACTTTGAACTGAGGTAGTACTGTGGTAGGCTTGAATTTATGCCAGTAAATACCAGATTTTACTGCTTTTGCAGGTGTTTGCAGAATCTCTTAATATGCTGAAGAATAAATACAGTGCGTCTTTGCAGAAAAAGGAAATGAAGGCATTGGCCATCAGTTAAAGAGGCCGGTTGAAAAGTTCCGAATTTCTAGAGAATATCTTGAATAAAGTCTGTCAAAACAACAGCACAATGATACTGTAGATGTCAATGACAGGAAATGAGCGAGGCAGGTTGCTCTCCCTTCCTTGCTGATTTGTTGTCCAGTATAGTCCATAACTGTTTTGAAAATTAAGTAACCTTTCGGACCAACAACAAAAAATAAAGTAAACATTAAGCAGCTTCGATTTAAAAAAAACAAACAAACAAAAAAACCCCCCATAAGCCAAGCAGCTTCTTTCAATGTTGTACTCTGTTGTTTGAGGTCATGGTGATAAAACTAACTCCTTCACTCTGGAGGGGAAAACAAAATGAAACAAAAGTCAATAAATACTGTTACACATATCAAGTTACTGATTTAAAAACCATCAAAAGATTGTTTTACCTTTATGTCAGGCTTTAATGACAACAAAAGTATCATCAAAATGAGAATTACCTATAAAAATATGCTTACATATCTTACATGGTATTACACAGAGGAAAAGGGGATAAGGCGCATTTTCTAACCTACTACTATTTTGTTTTCATGACTACCAATAATAACTGTTCAAGACATCAAACGAGATTTGGGGAGGAAAATGGGAGAGGAAATAGCAAAAATTCATCCCTCCTCCCCCCCCCACTCCTTCTGAACAGGACTGGTTTGTATTAATAGCAAGGTACAAGTTCTAGAAAATATATAGAAACAAAAGTTTTCAATTAGTGGAGTCTACTTCCAAACACTGAGAAACAAGGCTATTCAGACACTATGTTGTATGAAGGGCAAGTCTTCTCAAAAGATAAATGAGTATATAATGGATAATCATATGAATTAATTATTTCAGTTACTAAGAAATCTACTGTGCGTGATGAAGACCAAAAACTCTGTAGCTGGAAAGGAAAATGGCCATCTTGCCCAATCCCCAAACAAACAAAACCAACCAACCAACCAAAAAACCCTTATCCTCCCCTTTACCTTTTACAGAATGAATGGCTGTTGCCTAAATAGCTACCTGAAACAGCCAAGCAAAATTATACTGTATTTTTATTTTATGCTGTTTTAAAGAATCTAGCTGAACTGTGTCAGGTTCTTTTACTATAAAGAAATAATGAAAGATATGTACCACTCAAACACAGCAACACTGTCATATTTCTTAACTCACAACTTTAGGAGGGTTTGTTATTGTGGCTGTTAAAAAAAATAACAAAACATTTCCTTGATGTGTCACTTTAAATATAAATTGTTCTTAGCTTGTTATAATTATTTATAGTAGCTGAGCATATATAACAAACAACAGATATCAGAGACCTTGTAAGTTCTACATGCAAACAAAATAGTGTATGTGTAGCACAATATCAGATAATATGAATGCAAAATTGTATTCACATTAGGTACTCCTTATGGTGCCTGTTTTTTAAAATTTATTTTTAGTTTTAAAACCTCAGAGGAATCTGTAGTTTGAAGGTGAACTGCAAAATTTTTGCCAAAAATTAAAGGGTGCTTGCACATTGCCAGGAAGGAACAATTATATAGCTGTTCAGAAACATAGGCCTTGATCCAGCAATCCCCAAGGCAAAAAATCCATGTTAGCTTTCCTGAGTATGGACGTAAGATCAAGGACATAGTGGTCAGTGTACTTTATCATGCATTTATTAATTTCGGCATGTAAAATAAATGTAAAACCAAATTCAAAGTCAATGCATAACAAGTTATACATGAAACCTGGATAATTAACAAAAATGTAAATACTGTATAGTATTCATATAATTGGATTTTCTCTGTATTGATTCCTGATTAAACACACACCATGGCTTGTTACAAAAGTACACAGATCAAAGGCTGACACATCTTTGCATATGCATGAATGATAAAACGGCTGTGGAAACCTACTTCCACCAATTTTATCCAAGAAAAGCGACCTGTTGAAATCAATGGGAACTACTGAGTGCTCAGCCCTTTTGAAAGTCAGGATTTTTTTTAGGTGTCCAGATACAGACTTGGAGCCTAAGTTTATGTCCCCATATTCAAAAATTTTGACCCCTGCTTCGAACCTTAAAAAAAGCCTAGTACAGTCTAGCTTCTAGACACAAACAAAACAAACCCACACACATTCTTACTATGGAGGAAGACGACCAATCTGGGTGTGGATTACAACTTTTAGAAGGGACATGCAAATTAACGATTGGTAAATACAGGATAAATGAGGAGCTCTTATTTATACTCTCTCATAGTACAAGAACAAGGAAACTTTGAATTGAAAGATAAAAATGATTTTTCAATATCATGCATAATTAACCTGTGGAACTCATAGCCACAAGAAAATGTTATGATCAAAGTGAAACAGCTCACCTTCAGTGTCTTGTAAGCAAAGATGTTCACAGACCTTATTAAATAAAGTAAATGAGTGTATTAAGAACCCACATGAAGCTACTCTGTGTAGTAAAAACAGCTGCAGCCAAGGAGGCTGACACCCAGGGCCATGTGGCAAGCAGCTTACAGCGGTGAGAGTATGGAGCTACCAGGGTTTCCTACATTTCAAAATCAGGGCTTGGGGACTGGAACAAAACTGTTGTGCAGGCAGTCAGCATGAGTGTGCTGCATTTTGTTGCAAGTCTGTGTGGTTCTATGAGGAGAAACGGAGTCAAGAGAGTCACTTCTTGGGATAGGGCATAAGGGCTTGATCAGATGCTTCTGCAAAGAGACTGTCTTGCATGCTGTTTTGTTCCTACAATTGTTTAGGGAAGTAAGAAGTGTTGTGTGTACACTTTGTAAATAAACAAACTATGCTAAAAAAATAGCACAACTCTGTGTCACTGATCTCTTATCTGAGCAGAAAACATCCTGCCAGGCCTGAATTTTGGCTACTACTCATAGGGGCAACAATATAACTAAGGCCAATAGCTGAAAAGGATTCAAAATGTCTACAGTCTATATGGATAAGAAGAATATCCCTGGTTACAGTAGTTAGGAATTTTGTACACAAAGGAGCATATACACTCATATTTCAGGATATATGTACACCAATGATGAAGAAACTTCTGCTTTGGGCAGATTATTCCAAAAAACTGTCCATGAGTTTTCTTGCATCTTCCTCTGAAGCATCTAGAACTAGCTGCTTCTAGACACCAGATGCTGGTCTAAGTGGTCAGATCAAATACAGCAACTGCTGTTATTAAGAGCTAGAAGTTATCACTGTCTAGATTTTGTACTACTTGAAAAAAATATTGCTTTTAAATTTTGTACTTTTTAATAAACCTTTGTAAACTACACTTTAGTTTACATGTATTAAGGAATATCATAATGCAAACGGCGAGTAAGCTGTATATCCGATTGCCCTGTTAAGGATGCTTATTTAAAAGCATATTTAGGAATTTGACCCAAAAGAAACTGTACTTGTACAATGATCTGAAGTGCTTGTAGGCCCTGATTCAACAAGGTACTGAAGCGTGACTAATGATTCTACTCACATGCTTAAAGTTGGGCACATGCTTAAGTATGTTGTTCAACTGGGGTCTTAAGGCCTGATTCAAAGCTCAGTAATGTCAGCGAAATGGTTTCCATTAACATCAATGGGCTTTTGATCAGGTTTTCAATGAGGAAAGGAAAAATAATCACTGCTACTTGTTGCAGATTCAGAGGAAGCCATTTACCTAAAATAAAGGTGCCAGTTCCTGACAAGTACTATCTATTAAATTTAACTTTGGCCACTAATATGCTGTATGTAATCATAGGCTCCAATTCAGCAGCACTTAACTATGTGCTTAACTTAAGCATTTATAGAATTCCATGAGACAACACAGGTGCTTAAAGTTAGGTGCATGTTCAAGAACTCTGCTTACTTTGGGCCAAAATTTGCAAGCTACAGGATAGGTTCCTGATTGCTTCCAGAAATAGAAAATGTTAAACACCTTAACCAAAGCATCATAGATATGGTCCTCCATAAGTAACACACAGCAGGAGGAGCTGCAAGTTTTCTAGTGGGGGGGGGGGGGGGAGAAATCATAATCAGTGACAGTAAACCAAACCAGGGCATGTTGCATAAAGGAAAATCAATCAATCATGCATGTTTAACAGACCAATCTGTGTGTCTATATATGTATTAAACAAATATAATATTTGGGAGAAATAGGCTGATAAACCCTATATCCAGGGCCACACGAAAATCTATCAAAATACAAAATCTGATATAATTCCTACTGTCTTTATCTAAATTGTTTACTTCAAATGGTTTTGGGGCACATCAATAAGAGATCCGCAATTACAGGATCAGAGTTTCCAAAACTACCAAAGGTAAAACTCATTCAAATTGCATTAATGCTTCTCTTGAGTGCACAAAGCCATACATAAGATGAAATTAGCTAGAAAAAATTCAGTATTGCAATTTATCAAACACCATGTGTACAGAAATAATGGTTTGCCAATTAAAACAAATTCAATCTGCTTATTAATTTGCAGTCAGTGAGCAGTGAATAAGAGAGTGTACTAGGTCTTTAAATTTCTAAAAATAACTATAATTCTCATTTACTGATATGCATAGAAATGAACAATTATTGATGTGGCTCAATACAAAACACGCTGTTGGTCATTTACAACCTATAAATTAACTCAAGAGGCAGTGTGATCTATTGAACAGGACCCTGGATTGGGAGTTAGAACATCTGGGTTCTATTCCCAACTCTGCCACCGGTTTCATGTGCGACCTCTGACATGTCACTTCACCTCCCTGTACCTTTAATTCCCCTCCTATCCTTCAGCTGTCTTGTCAGGTATGTTGCAAACAAATAACTTTTCCACCATAAGTAGTCCCCTTGAAATCATTGAAATTTCTCATGATAGTGTAGTAAAATTAAGCACATGTGTGTTTGCAGGATCCAAGCCATAGACTGTAAACTCTGTGGCCGGATCTGTCTCGTAGTCTGTGGTTGTATGATGCCTAGCACATCAGGGCCCTGATCTGAATTGGAGCCTGTAGACACTACTATAATACAAAATAAAAAACAATAAATTAAGGACGGACACACTGTATTAGACTTCCTTTGAAATAATGTAAGGGTAGGACAAAAATGAAAACAAATGTCTAAACTTTCTGATCAGTATTTATCACTCTTCCCCCCACGATATTAATTCATAGAAATATAGATCAGGGGCCAAATCCTGACCTTCCTTCAGCCCTTCTTCAGCAAGTTACTTAGGAACATTTTTAACTTTAAGTTAATTCAACAAGACTACTCATGTGCTTATAGTTAGACACACTTAAGTGGGGGGGTCTCTGCAATCTGCATTGGATTTAATGAGACTACACGTGGAAGAAAAGAAATTTTGGCCCCTGATTAAACGAAAAGGTTTAAGACTAGAGCTTAACTATTTGCCAAAGCAACATACATTTCCCCAGTGCAAAATATTTAAAGTGTCCACAACTACCATCAATCTGATGTTACACATATATATGTCAAAGGAAAAACAATTTAACTATGAAAGAGGTGATATACTACTTTTTTTTTTCTTCTTCAAAAAAGTTGTTTGGACATAATTTGAGGCAGGCTGCTCAAATGAACACACTTTTGGGGGTTTGTTCTCCTAAGAAAGCAGTAAAATATCATTTAAATATGGACTTTTTAAATTTAGGGAAAAAATGGGCACTGTGTGAATACAGGCTATGACCCACTATAGCAATCAAAATATAGAATTTGTATCTATAACTATACACCAATCAGGCTTTTAAATAAGCAGAGCAGGGTTTATGTAGATACAGGTATCTACATTAAAATGAGTCTTATAAGTACTTTAATCAAAACAAAAACCTAATTGCTTGACTATAAACACAAACAAAAGAGATTCTATCTTCTAAAGTGGGAAACGCATTGCTGCACAACTTGGAAAGGTTGCTGTGTGCTGCCACCTGCAAGTGCACTACAATTATTTTCAGACACTTAATAGTTGACACTATACATTAGAGGCTACGATGGGTACCAGTATTCTTTGAGGCCATGCACACATTACAATTCACTCTTAGTGCTAAATTCTACCCACAGACACTAAAGTAATAAGAGTTGTACACAGGTATCAGAGGACAAATTTTGGGTCTTAGTTTAATCCCCCCCCCATACAAACTGGAAATTTTAAACATTAATTTCTTTAACTAAAATGAACTTTCTCTGCTCAAAAATTTACATGCCTCACTTTGTTGAGAATACTAAGTGATTGTTTTCACTCGAATTTTCTACTGCAATATAATGGGTCGATCCTGCAATGGAAATATACACGTAGTAGAAAGTGCTACACTTAGGTTCTTGCAGAATCTGGTTCTAAGTTTGGTATAAATGGTATTTCAGCATCCATTTGTCAAGAAGTTCACAGACTTCCAAGTATGAGCATCTGTGCATTAAAATATAATTCTATATAAATTATAGAATTTTTTAAAAATATCATAATGAATTTATAGCTAACATATTGGGCCTTGATAGGTACTTCTCACATCCATTAAAAAAAACAATAGATGTAGATTTAACAAAACAAAAAAAAACCCTTACATTTGTGCTTCTCATATTAGTTAAAAAAGTTCTCTTACTATATCTCTCAAATTCAAAGATTTTGCTATTTTCTATTACTAAATAACTTGGAATAGATGTAATAAATTAGGCAAAATAAGCCTACTTAGTACAATAGGAAGTTTGTTCCGTTATTTCCACCCTCTCTCTCCTGCAGCTTGGATATATGCCTGCTTAACATATTAAATGAAACTGAATAAAATCAAGTCACTTCTCATACAGCAAGCAAATCATCAGAAAAATCTTTCAAGTATTTGGTCTTGAACTGGAAACAACCACGAAGCAGGGACAGAACATAAAGAAACAGAGGTGGAAACTATATAGGAAATATGCCACCAAAAAGATTAACACATGGCATCCAGCCAAAGAGACACCGTCTCTACAGTATTTAGACATCAAAAACAAACAAGAGAGGTTGATGATCATCGCTACTGCATTTGCTTCCCACCTTACAAGCTACCACTCAATTTTATTATCACTGCAGATATAAAAACAGGACACTGGAAAAATGGTTTCAATTTTATGTCAGTTTGGTTTCCACAAGTCCTTCTGTGTCAACCCCAAAGAGATGGTAGCAATAACCTCAAAAGTTGACTGAAGGGGGGGAGGGAGGGGAAGAAGCAAAATTCTATAAAACACAGAAGCCATATAGGAAAGGGTAGTGGAAGAGGTACTCTTCATTTTTCTGTCCTGTCCTTATATTTTCTTCAGATTGGGATTGAAAATAGAAGAGTGAAGGAGAGAAGAAGCTGAGCATGAGGTTGCAGACTACATGTTTCTAGGAAGAAGGGGCAAAGAAAACCTATAGGGAACTGAGCAGACAGAGCTTATTTACAGGGCTGACAGGTACAGACATAGCAATGTATGTCCTTGTATTTTCTTCTTCTTCCAATCTACCTATAGGGAGTCAGAAAAAGGGATTGCAACCTCTCCTCAAAGGTATGTGATCTAGAATCAAAGTGCACAAAGGGGAAGCTAAACAAACACCTGGTTACTGTAAATTTCTAAACAATTCTGCAGATTTGGGTTGAAAATCTCTAAGTTGGCCAATATTTTTTGCAGAATTATGGAGGCACCAAACCCATATAATATATATTGAAATGAAAAGGTTTCCATCAGTTTACTAAAAACTCAATTATACAGGATGCAAGATGCCCCACAGCATTGTGCAAAAGAGGGGGAAATGTCTACAGTTTTCCAATATGTCTGGACAAAGCTTACTACTTTGTTTATTTTGCCCATGAATTCTTCCCATTCTATTTTCCACCTAAAGCCACTCCAGTTAAACCAATCTCAGAATTTACTTCACTCAAAATACAGTGTTTCTCAAATTGTAAAGCAGGCTTCCCAGACCAAGTGTAAGGAAATTAAAAAGAAAGTGAAAACTAAATGTTTTATTCCTTGCTATATCATTAACACATAAGTTTCAATTACTGATCTATCTAATAGGTTCTCAGTACTTGGTTCATATATTGAATATTCAGTAAATTGTTTTATCTTGTGATACCTTCAAATATAGAAACAATGAAGCAAGAAAA
Source organism: Dermochelys coriacea (assembly GCF_009764565.3). Lineage (NCBI taxonomy): Eukaryota > Metazoa > Chordata > Testudines > Dermochelyidae > Dermochelys > Dermochelys coriacea. The sequence goes on from NC_050068.2 coordinate 107,755,012, forward strand.
AACGTTGAGGCCGCTTTGTCCAAATGTTTAAGCATTCTTGCAAAATGCTCTTCCCCTTGTCAAGATGACCCCTGTAGTGCTTCAGTATAGATGGCTTACCTATACTGACAGGAAGTGTTCTCCAGTTAGCGCAGGTAATCCACCTTTCCAAAAACCAGGAGCTAGGTCAACGGGAGAATTCTTAACTTTTTAGTGTGCGTTTACTTAGATCATCATCATCTTCTAATAAATTTACCTTACAAGTGCTGAATCTAATCCACACCACTCAAAATCAAAAGTTAATAAGTTCTACTCCTATTATTAAACCACTGGGAGACAGATACTAATAACACTTTAAAATACAGTACTCATAAAAGAGGACTTGAGCCAGATTTTAGCCTCAGATGCTAGGTATCCAATTTGCTTGACCATTACAGTACCTCCTCAGTTTGAATTCACCCTAAAGTTTCTTTCCTGCCATCAGATGCACCATGGGGCTCGCAGAGTCCTCTATTTATAAAAAGCATTCCTGACCCAAACAATTGAGGACAAATTCTATTCTCATTTACAGGTTTGCAATGTCATTAATTTCTACTTCAATAAGGTTGCACACCTATAATTGAAACAGACTTTGACTCTGTGGTTATTGGCCAATTTTCAACAGTGCTTCAGATCTCCATGAAAATATCTGAAAACATCTACTCACCTGCTCTCCAACCTAATTCCCAAGTAGGCATTAGTCCTGTTTCTTTCTGTGAACAGGTAAATAAAAATGTATTGTATATTATCAGAATTTATTTAAGATTAATAATCAAAGCAATTGTATATCTGATGAGTACATTTTTTATTTCTGATTTACAGTATAGATCCCCTTATTCCCTGCCCCCACCTCAACTGTATTTTTTCAAAAAAAAAAAAAAAAAAAAAAAAAAAAAAAAAAGTGTTCTGGAGTCTAACAGTATGCCAGCATTTAGGTCTTATATTTAAAGCAATATTTTGTTAAAGGAATATCAATAATTTGCTTATTGATAATCATTCATGATTCTACAAGAAGAATCCACAACAGATGAGAATCTCTTCTGAAATTTATATACAATAGTATTGTATACAGCAGCATTATATTGTTAAGGGTTGAAAGGTTGTCACATTAATACCATAAATACCCTATTACATGTCACACCTGAAGACAAACTGATATACCCTTTAAAAACAGAGGCAACAAATTGGTAAGTAGTTTAGAAATGCAATACCAATCTTTAAAATCTTAAAAAAGTCTTACCCACAGTCCACTATCTCAAGCAAAGCACACAAGCAGTATTGAAGGAATTAAGATTATTCCTAGCTGCACTGCATGCATCTCGAATCCTCTTACCTAATAGCTTCCTGAAGAGACAAAGTGAAGCAAACCCATATTCATTAGCTCTGCTAGACCGAACTGACTCCAAAGCCTCACTTTTACAAAGGTAGTTAAGGAATGAGAATATAAAGTTGCCAAGTTACCTACTCCAAGGAGCAATAATGTCGGAGTCAAGTGAGGAATCTCAGTTTAAACAACAACAGCAAATATTCTATGTGCTAGTTTTCAGCTGCGAGATCAGGATCTAAAAAGTCCAGTTCCTTTAAAAAAAAAAAAAAAAAAACAAAACACCATTTGTTTAACTATGAAAATACCTACTTGACTAAAGTAATCCTCTCAAAACCTGAATGTTATTTGAGAAAGGGAAGGACATTTTACTAACGTTTAAGAACCTAGTATTATTTATGTCCTGAAGTACAAATCCACAACATAGTGCATTTTCTTCTGTAAATACAGGATTTGTCAGTGAATGTTTACCTAAAGTACAACCCAAAATAGAGCTCTGGGGCCATGTAATGTACTATTTCACGCATTTCTTTCTATACTTAAAAGGTTTTCTAGTTTTTTGTTTTGTTTTTTGGCTACTGTAATTTGCTCCAGAGCAAACATGCTTGTAAGATATCAGTATCTTAAAAAGATCCACTGATGCCTCACACAATGCTTTGAGAAAATGATTCTAGTTAGCAACAAATCTGATTATGGTGCGGGAGGGATAGCTCATTGGTTTGAGCATTGGCCTGCTAAACCAGGGTTGTAAGTTCAATCCTTGAAGGGGCCATTTAGGGAGCTGGGGCAAAAATAAGGGACGGTACTTGGTCCTACTGTGAAGGCAGGGGACTGGATTCAATGACCTTTCAAGGTCCCTTCCAGTTGTATGAGATAGGTATATCTCCATATTAAAAATTAAATAACTAAATGTTTCTTTTTAAGATTTTATTTCATTGGCAGGATGAGATCCAAAAAAACAAATAAAAATAGGATCTTTGTTACATAAGAGTTCATGTCCAATCCCACAACCACTCCCTCCACTCAGAAAGAACTCCCTGAGATTTCAGTGGGAGTTCCCAATACAGAGCTCTTATAAAAATGGATCAATTTGCAGACATCCTACCCTGTCACAGTAGTTTGGGACACCATGACTGGTTGCCATGAAAATTATTGGGATGTCACATCAAGGGACTATAACTTCATGTGCGGAAATAAGCAGTAGATGAAGTCTCATAAGGCAAGGATTGGGTTTCATAAATGCTCATAGCGACAAGAGCATACAAAAAAGAGGAATAAAAGCCACTGAAAATATATAGCAGGGGATATCTTGCAACATACATGTTTCTCAGAATTTTTCTGGACGTCAGAGGGTCTTTACAGCATAAGGTTCTCTCAAAGGTCTAAGAGCCGGACACCCTTGCAAACTTTATGTATTGCATTGACCAGGAAATATAATCTAAAAGAATGCACACAACAGTGCAGGCAGCGGAACAATACACAAATCCTTTTTAATTTCACATTTACTGAACAAATACAGTACATCATATATACTAACTAGACACAGTACAGTCCAAGTCAAGCAGAAGTATTTAGCTATCTCCAACTGATGCAAATAGGCAACAAGCGGCAGACCAACTTCAAGTCTGTTGGCCAAAAATAGACACATTTGCATTTAAACTGGCCAATCTTATTACAGCTGGTGAAAATTAAGAGCACAGAACAATTAATTCTGACACAGTAGCAGTGTGTTCCTGAGAATACTGTTCAGGTATTAATAAAGCAGGTACATAATACTAAAATCTGAAATAGGAGTATACTAGGCGAGGTAAGTTAATGGATATTAAACAGTCACTGACTCTCTCTGGCTTCACAATTCAAGACTTAACCAAAACTGAAGTAATTAAGTGATGTTATTCAGTTCTGTAATAAACGCTATCTCACTTGTAGAAAGCCTACATTAGGATTCACAAGGATTTTAAGGTCACTTGGTCATTTAGAAAGTTGGCTAGGAATAGGAAATTTCCACCCATTTATTGTATTCTGTGTTCATGAGCCCCAAATACAGGCCCATGAGTTTTCTCCCATTAGGTATCCCAAATATGGTTTGTCTTCCAGAAGAAGACCTGTTAAGAAAAGTGTAAATAATTGTTACTCTTGTAATGTTCCCATCTTATGTATAGAAACCCCACCCTGTCTCTTGCTGCTTCCCCCCCAACCCCACAGCAAAATATGTCAGCAGCAGTCTCAAGATGCCTGTTCATATGCAGAGGAGTAAGCTGGAGCACCAAGAGGCAGGCCAATTCTCCTTACACAGAGGGCGTAGCAATTCTGAGCACAGCTACTGGATGAATGCCTCCACCTAACGGACAGGTCATCCAAAACAACCAGGACAAGAAATCAGTCTGTATTTCTGGCAACAGATCACAGAAATGCCTTCCTGCTCACCTTACTTTTTACAAATACAACTGATAGAAAACTTGGATGAAATCCATCTAGTGCAAAAACATTCCTCAAAATCATACGTAATAACGTATGAATACGTGTCAACTACATTAGTTCCCATTCCTCACAATTTCCCACATTTATAGCCCACAGACCACACAGCCGATGAAGTGAGCTGTAGCTCACGAAAACTTATGCTCAAATAAATGTGTTAGTCTCTAAGGTGCCACAAGTACTCCTGTTCTTTTTGCAGGCCACACATGGTGTACTGAGAGCTGGCTGGTCACATGGTGATAGCTCTATTTCCAGTTGCTAAACATCATTAAAATACAGGGACAAACAGAGACACAAGGTGGCTGAAGTAATATCTTTAGCTGGACCAATTTCTGCTGGTGAAAGAGACACGCTGTTGAACTCCACTGAGCTTGAGGCCTCAAGAAGAGCTCTGTGTAAGCTTGAAAGCCTGTCTCTTTCACCAACAGAAGTTGGCTCAATAAAAGATATTACACCACCCATGTTATCTCTCTCTCAGATCCCAGGACCAACATGGCTACAGCAACACTGCATATAGGAAAATAATGCCAGGAGAGTGAGGCATTGCTATAGCTCCATGGGGATGTTGTGTGACCACAAATGGTCTGAGAGATGGCCTCAGTCAGTCAATCAGGAATAGGAGGGGAAATGGCCCATGTTCCTTATCAATCATTCAGCCCATGCTATGAAGAAGAACAGAAACCCCCTGTCCTAGATGGATTAAAAAGACTGTGCAAAACTGTTTAAATTAAGGAAAAAGTATAAGAAAGGTCCTACAGTCCATGAGAAATTCACATGTTCGTGACGAAAAGTTCCAGAGGCAGCTGTGTGAACGGCATCTGACCCAAGTGGCTAGCATAACTCTAGGATTAAAAATCAGAAGACATATGCATATGTGGTCCATCCTGATACTTAAGTATCATTATGCTAAATTCTGCATTGATTTACATATCACATTCTCATTGACTTCCACAGAGTAAACAGAGTAGAATTTGGCCAAGTATTTCCTGTTAGCTGACAACCACTTAACATAATTTGATCTGACCATTGTTACATTGTATTTATCTCTCTTATTACTTGAATACTTTTTATGTACTGACAATATTTCATTTCTTGTTTCTGGATAAGAATTTGCTTTGTTTATATATAATGTGAATTATAACTTTTCTGATGACCACAATAACCTTTTTTTCAAATCTGCCAAATGTGGCATATATTTTAAAATAAAGCAGCAAAACAATTGAAACAGTAATAATGTAACTAACAGATCAACAAATAAAACATAACTTAGAGAAAACATAACAAAAGAAAAAACTCCTCTCTGTTAGCTGTGCCTAAAGGCATGACCGCCAGTACTGTCATTCTCACAGAGCCCTTCTGTCCACATTCCTAATAATGTAAAAACAGCTGTTTTCTCTTCTAACCCTTGTTCCTGTCGCATCTTTTTTAAGAAGGCATACAAGGCTTACCTCTATCACTTATGTGATGAGCAAAGAATAACTGTCAAAGATACTTAGAAAGTACTCTGTCTTTTAAAGTTAATTTTACAATAAGAATTAGAATACATTATACCTGAGTAACATACAGCTATTCTTCTACTGAAGAAAAAGCAATTATTTGGTTCAGGGGAAAAAAAGAGGATTCAAGGAAAAGATTAAGGCTTCTACTTATTCTGTGCCTAACTAAGAAGGCAACTAGTACACTGTATATGTATGTAACTGTATGAACTCTAGTAAGAAGTAGTCACAGAAGTAGTCACTCTTATTGAAGGTCATTAAGTGGAATTCAAGCCCAAGTCTTGGAGAATACAAGACAAATGCAGATAATTCAAAAAAGATTTTCAAAAATACTATGGGTCAAAACTTCATCACTGTGCTAAGACAGAGCAGATGGTGAATAAGAACTGTGTATAACGAAGGGTAGATGTGAGAGAAACAGAATCCGCTCTCTCAACTTGGGGACAGAGCACTGGCATAGCCACTACTGCAGCCTAAAGGCTGCAACAACATCTTTGATGCAGTGTGCAAGCTCTTGCTCTTAGGATCTACTCTCAGATTCACCAAACGCTGCCACGCTGCCTTTGCTCTTTCTCCTCTTCCCCATAAGTGATGTTTAGGCTGCCATGGAACAGCACAAGGGTACAGAAATACCTTACACAGGCTCACCACAAGGTGCCCCTCCCTATGTACAAAATCTGCATGAGTTTTGCTGCATTTAGGCCCCTTCACCGCTCTTTCACAGGCTGCAGGATTTTATCTATTTTTTTTTTCTACAAGTCAGGTATAAAATTATTTAAATGTTATACTTTGTCCATTTATTTATTTAGGGCCACATTACGGCTATATTGAAGTCCCACATTAGAGCTATACTGAAGTCAATGGCACAACTCCTATTGACTTCTTTTGACCATGTTCTGACCCCCTTATAAAATGTATGGTCATTATTTTTACAACACACATTTGACATAACATTCCCATATATTAAGTACCTTTCATTTTATTGTCACTACAGTGTTCATGCTAATGTACAACCACAAATGGTTAAAATGAGACTTGTTCCATAAATGACTTGCAGTGTTGAATCAAACTGTAGTGTGTGTGTGTGTGTGTGTGTGTGTGTGTGTGGAAAACATCCTATTGGTCAACATTCAACAACTGATTACTAGCAATTTTATTTAGTTTAAAGTTTTCATTGGAGCCCACAACTGTACCTCTGTCATCAAATCATAAAAAAAACTATTTAGCTACTTTGGTAGGCATTTAATTTGATATTAATGATTCAAATAAAATTGTAATTACAAATTTCCTTTTATAAGAAGTGAATACAGTGAGGAAAAAATACCATCCTATAGTTCATTTCTGCATGCTTGAATAAAGTTCTTAATGCTGTACGAGTGTAGCTACTACAGTAGTGGCACTATTAAGTTTATAAATGACTCCATAAAGATAATTGTTGAAACTGTATTTGCTTCAGTGCAGCATATTTATGTTCATTCACAAACTTTTCCCTCCATTTCTCTATGATACCTGCTAGCACTAATATTAAGACTGTATGCTTTTAACAAACTTGATTTCCATCAGTTTTTTAAGAGGAATTCCCCCATTGACTTCAATAGGAAGAAACATTTAGGGGGAGGAGGAATCAAAGCCACCCAACACTTAAAAGGATTTTTAAGTGTTGGCCTGTGTAAGAAGTCCAGGCAGTTCACTGCTGACTCAGACTCCTTCATGAAGTGTTACAAATTTTGAGTCTATAAGCCGAAATACAGGCTTAAATGGTTCAAAACTATGAGTTAAATAATTAATACTTTTAAACAATTTCATTCATAAAAACAATTTTACCTTTCTCATCATTTCATACACGAGTTAATTTTAATCAACTAGAGCACCATGGCTTTTTTGTAAAATGAATCTGAGTTTTGCATTTTCTGCTATGACAAACCCATGACTTTTCCTTCTTGTCATGCCAAGCGGCTGTAATCATCATAACTAATATTTAATCAGTATATCTGTTATATATTCAGAATTTTAGAGGATTAAAATGTGGACAGAAATATTTTCTCAAGACTGAAACTTGGCATGCAAAGTGTGGGTCTACCTCCCCAATAAAGCAATTTCATCATTTTAAAATCTGTATGTGTACAAAGAGTTAAAATGGTACTATAATACAATTGAATAGGTGCCTTTCATAAGGATTACTACTTCTCATGAATCCCATACTTCTCATGTAGGAAAACCTTCTTTTCACCTTAAGTGGAAAAAAATCTGCTTGTGTAAGGAGTTTGAGTCCATAGCCTAAAGTGTAAACAAGAACTCAAAAAAAAAAAATAATAAAAGACAAAAGCACCCTATCACCCATGGGCAAACATGCGTCACAAAACAATTACTCCATATCTTATCTCTTAAAACCTCGTCCTCAAAGGAAACCTGCACAACACCTTCAGAGGATGAACTTGGAGCTTAAATTCATAACTTCACCATGACTCAATAAAAACACTGGATTTATGGTTTACTGCAACAATGGGTAACCTCACTAACACTCCTCTGTCCTAGGATTGCAGAAGTGTTAACTGCCCACTTCACCTTGAATGGTCTCTTGCAAGGGTGTTAATTCATTATGCTAAGCAATCTGCTTCACCTTGTATTTAGCTGTGACACACTCATGAGTACCTTTCCCAGATATGAAGACGAGCTCTATGTACACTCAAAAGCTTTTCTCTTTCATCAACAGAAGCTAGTCCAATAAAAGATACTACCTCACCCACCCTGTCTCTCTAATATCCTGGGACCAATACAAATACAACACTGCAAACAACAAGAATTGTTAATCCATTGAAACAGTCTACCCTGAAACGTGGGCCAGCAAAAGATACAAACACCATGAAGGACTGCATAATGGATATTTACTAGTACTATCACATAAGGAGAAAGAAAACAAAGCTTTCTCACCAGCCTTTTTGAAAAAGGTCCAAGTCACGAGATAGAAGAGATTGTGTTAGGAAAAAACATCACTGCCCCTCCTCTAGAATTACTTAGATATATAACTCAAGCACTGCAGAAAACATAATAGTTTGAATAAATCCAATACTGTTGTGAAAGTATTACACAATACACTGTTAACATAAATCATATCAAATATCATATACTGCCATGAGACAATTTTGGTTTTATTCTTGCTGTTTAAACAACAATCAAGTGTCATGTGGCAAATTATTATACTTGCTTACTTTTCACAGTTTCACTTGTCTTGAACTACAAAAGGGCGAGGCATCCGATGAAGTGAGCTGTAGCTCACGAAAGCTTATGCTCAAATAAATTTGTTAGTCTCTAAGGTGCCACAAATACTCCTTTTCTTCTTACTTTCTGGTATGCAAGCAATAGCACAAAAGTAGTTTGTGTCTTCTCCATTGGACAATTAATTTTTACTGCCCCCAGAAAGCGTTTCATTGGATTTTTTTAATCTATTCCTATCAAGTTGCATACAACCTTTTGTCAAAAAAGGCCTCTAAATTCTCACCTTAATTAGTTTGACAATATATCCTTTAAGAACCAATTTTAAGAGGTGTTAAACTCTACAGAATGACTGCATTAGCTATTATTTAAAAATAATACACTCCCTGGAGAACTGAATCAGAGAAGCAAACCTAAGATTAATTAAATTTTATTCTATCCAATTTAACAGTTTTCATTTACATGATTTTACAACTGTTACTGGAATTACTTATTAATGTGTTTATGTCTTAAGTCATATCTATAGTATTATTGCAGATCAACTTCTGATTGCCTATATCTCTGAAACAGATTTAGAAATTAACACCAAGTGAAAGCGGAACATTTCATATTCTATACTCACCACCATAGCATTTAATCACATAAATATTGTTAAAGCATCACTTGAAGAAGTTGTATGAAATGGAAAGTCTGCCATTATGTTCTACCATTTCTAAGACATTTCTGCTGTTTCTGTTATCAGCAAATTTGCTATATTGGCATTACATTAAAGCCTCCATTTCTGAGCCCTTCAAACAAAAACAAAGCTTCTCAACAATGTCTAATCTGTGTGTCATATAATCCTGTTTAATACTATACAAACTCAGGGTAACATTTGGATAGTTTTTAAATTTAGCAAGAATATCCTGGCCTACTAAAAGGATACCCTCTCCTTTGGAAAGCCTTCCACTAAAACTAAAGATATCCTCCGTCTTCAAAACAAAACAAAAAAAATTTTAATGCATAAGAGAAGTTAATGACGGTCAAATTAACAGAAGATGGCCCCAATGACATGGTTGTAACAGATGGCGTTGCAACTCAAATGACTCAGATTCCGCTGTATTCTGCAGCCACAAATACAGCATTAAGGTATAATGAAATAGACATTCTTACTTTTTGGTACACCTTTTGGTGGATCTGTATAACAGTATCAGAGTGGACTGTACATAACTATTTCAGCCTCCTCACAGCCACAATAAGTTAGAGAATTCCACATGGAAAACCCACTCCTCTTGAAAAGAATTCCACTACAGGTTACTAGACAGACAAGGTGGTGAGGTAATACAGGTTACTGACGGATGCATTGCAAAAGCACGTTTCGCTAAGTTATGAGAGTGTTCTGACTGCCTAGATAGAGCTAATAAATCCATCGTGGGAAATCACTCTATTGGATAAGAGAACAGAAAATCCTCTCCCTGATGACACAGTTTATGATCTTCAATCATAATTTGTCTTAAAGTGGCTCACTACACACTTCTTCTACAAGGATATTTTAGACTGTAGTACAATTCTTTAGTGTACCATCTCTATTGTCTTTCCTAAGATATTTCAGTCCCTTGTGGAAGGACAAATATGTTCCCTATTCTCTTTAGGCTGTGAGCCCAACAGTGGGCTGACAACCCCTTGTCAACAGCGAGGCTGGGGTTGGTTACTACAGCGTACTGCTTGTAATAGCAGGTGCATGGCCCTGGGGCTGCCATCTGCCAGGAAGGAAGTATTCTCTTCTAGGATGCTGAAGCGACTGTAAACAAAAACACTGACTCACTCCTAATCTATGGAATCAAACTATTACATTACTGGGTATTTTGCAGTGTAGATGTTATATGGGTTTTTCTTCATCTGTTTAACTATTTCTATATGCTGTTTATTAGAATAAAATACATTTATGGGTCACTTATATGGGACAGCTATTCTGTGTTTATTGTATAAGTGTACGCGCCTCCCGCACACAAAAACACGAGCTACTTTTTTAAAAACTGTAGAGCTTGTTAAATTATGAACTCCAGTAAAGACACTATAGCTCCAATGACTGAACTGTTAATTACCTATGCACAGGCAAATCTAAGTGTCAGCTATTTAAGCCATTAACTCAGTTGTAGATAAATTCATTATTTCTTAGGAATGTTATTGGAATTAGCCATGATGTGGCAAGAGTACTAATACTTCACGAAAACCTTTCCCCCACACTTTGTCTGTCTAGTTGGTTTGATTGTATGCACATTGGGGTAGGAATTCTTTGGATATCTATATACAGTATCTGATCTCAGTTGGAGACTCTAGTCTAGGCACTACTGTAATACGAATAATAAATAATAATCTAACACAGAAAATATCTTGAAGGACAGTGAAAACTATCTGAATTCCAAGCAGAACATACTAGTGCAACATCTGTAACTGAAAAAGAAAATAATTTATCAATAGTTTTTAAAAAAATTCAGAGGTATTTATATTCATTTGAAAAGTATTTCCTCACTTGAAAACTTGAAATCATAATCTGCTTCCTTAAAAGAAAGACAAGGTGAATGAGGCAATATCTTTTATTGGACCAATTTCTGTTGGTGATAGAGATGAGTTTGAGCTTAAACAGCGCTCTTCTCTAAAGTCTGTCTCTCTCACCAACAGAAGTTGGTCCAATATTACCTCACCCACTTTGTTTCTCTAAAATCCTGGGACCAACAGCACCACAACACATTCAACAATGGAAGCTATCGATCCTTAAAACACATTTACCCTTCATTGCATTCAAACACTGGCATTTTTTGTACATTTCCACATAGCACAGGACGACTGTCATTTCGCTAGAAAAATTTTAAACGTTTGTTTTGGAAAAAGAATTATATGGACCTAACAAACTGATATGGGGGAAAAAACAAACAGGATAAACTGTGGGCCTGTTATCCTTGACTGTATTCCTTTAAAGGTATTTCCAACCAGATTGTTGCCCATTAGATTCAAGTTTAAAACAAACTTCTCCACTTTTGATTAAATCAAGCTATTTTTATCAGTACGTTTTCATCTACAATACGAACAGAAACACATTTGCATGTACATGAATAAATATGCAACTTAGCAGACTAGTCTCCACATAATCATGCATATTGATTAGAAACTATCCACCAACATGCTAAGCACCAGTGTCTAGCTGTCTACATATTGGGGGCAGGATGCACGTCTACTTTTCAGTAAAACTAAAAAGTAAATTACTATACATGCTATCACAGTTTACCAATCAATTATTTTATCCTTATGCAGACAAAAGGAAGAACTGAGGGGGAATTTCCATTTATTTCAGTGAGATTTAGATCAGGCCCTTAGAAACTAATCCTGCAACTCTTGCTCACACCAAAAAAAGAGACACTAAATTCATTAAGAATTTTGCTTTAATAGAGCTGCATGGTCAGCAAGACTACTATTCATGTGAATTTGGGTTTACCTAGGGCAAGTCTGCCCCTGGTGACCACTTTACAAACACATACAGAGAAGCTACTATTAAAAAAAATAGCTATTTTTTTTAATGCAGAGAAGCAATGTGAAACTTAGAAAAATAAGCACTCAGATACCAGGGCTGTGGGTACCAAAGTGAGAACCTAGAGCTTGATACTGCACTACTGAAATCAGTGAATGCTACTGACTTCAATGAGCATAGGATGAGACCCAGAGATAAAATTCAAGAGTTCATTTTCAAGCAAATGCTATGAGGAATTAAAGAATTACAACTAAATATTAAATGAATCTACATAGAAAAGTCTATTTGATAAAATTTGTCTATTTGTTTTAGATGGTTTATTTTATGCATTTTGCCAATATACTGAAAAATCTACCAACTCAGCAAAATGCTGTCTTCACAATTTCAAAACCACAAAATAGGTGCACTCATGGACACAAATACAGTCCATAAGTGAAGTATGTATATGCACACACATACATTATACCACATGATGGTCTTTAAAAAAATTAAATAGTAGTTAAACATTTCTTTAGGATTTGTCTGATAGATGGAAAAGACAGACATTTTGTTAATTGCTCTTGTTGCTTTTGAGAAGATCTGGCTTAAACTGAAAATACCTGGATTATATATACACAATACTTTAACTTCCTAATGGGAAAGGAGATCCATTACTTAAATTGACTACAGTGTACACATGCCGTGTTTCAACTTTTAAACCAGCTTCAGTATTTCAATATAATGATATTTTAAAAAATGGTAAAACCAGAACAAAGTATCCAACATTATTTTCTCCGTGTAGCGGAGGGGGGAATGCATACAAAATATGTCCTAATACTCTTTCTGGTCAACATTCCTTTATGTATTTTACTTACAACACAAGTGAATGTTAGTCTCCGCAGCTATCTTGAAAGAAATCAAATTATCAGAAACAATCATCAACCTAAGCATTTCCTCTGCCTTGAGCAATGACTACACTGGTTCAGGTTAGAACAAACCCACCATTCAACTTACTCTATAACTATTTATCTTAAATGATTCAAAGTAACCATGACAATCTTCAAATGTTTACTGCAACTAAACTATAATAGGAAATAAAAGCCAAATACATGTATGGGTTTGGGTGTTTTATCTCATTTTTAAAAATCTGAAATCCATATAATGAAAACAATTGAAAATGAATTTTTTTTAAAAAGTAAAAGTTGTAATTTAATTTTACAAAACTTATAGTTTGCAGTTTGTATTTAATAGGTTATGCTGCCAGATTTGATACCTAATCATTTCATTTTACCTCTAACAGAATGAAATCTGAAAGAGCAGTACCACATTTTCCAACAAGCATCTAAGGTGAAACTTAAACTTTAACTGTGAAGTGATTTATAATCACAGCCATATCAGATATAAGAGGTAGGCCAGTTCTTGAATCTATTCATTCTGAAGTATATAACCCACTGCATGGCACTAGATCAGTAAGAGCAAACGCTACATTTAGTACTAATTTATACTAAAAAAAATTAGGCTTTTAAAAAAGATGTACAAAGTTGTATTTGAATGTTTTCATAAAATTAACAAGACATTTTGATTAGAAGATTATTTTTATACAGATAATTAAAACATTTCCATGCAGTTTCTGAACCATACTTTGTGGCAATCAGTATATGAGAACCAAAAAGTGAAACTGACTTCTCTATTGTCCAAGCTGAGCACAAAGGAAAAAGTAAATCAGAGTTTCAGTTTTAACAATGTGAGAATTTTCTTTAGATATGACTTTTGTACTGTTTAAGTATATTCATAAAATCCTTACAAGAATTATGAGCTAGTGAGACAGCATTTTACCTATTCTCAAAGACCACTATCTTGCTTTATGATCATTTAAAATTGATGTATCATAGGTTATAATTGAAGACCTTTTTTAATAAATCAAGAGGAAGTAAAATGGGGGGGGGAGGGGGAGCCAACAGACCTCAATCTCATGTATTTGCTGTCGCACTTTGGAAAACTAAAACAGCACTAGTTGGAAAAACTTTAATATGTTCCAGAAAACATGTTGCTTTGGGAATAAAACAAATATAATGGCCCCGATTGTAATCTCCTTAACCAGGCAAAAAACTTCCAACTAAGTCAAAACTCAAGCACACTTACTATTGAACTTAATGGGAATTTTGCTTAAGGATTTCAGGATTTAAAAAAAAAAAAAAAAAAAAAAAACCCACACACCACAGGGTGAAATCATGACCCTATTAAAGCCAAAATTACTAGTGATTTCAATGGAGCCAGGGTTTCACCCAAAAGTCAGATCCTCAGTTGGTGTAATTTAGCACAGTTCAATGCAATAAACAATTTACACCAAAGGAGGAATTGGGTGAAAATGTTTACATAAGCAAGGAAATACATAATTTTGTCTGAATTAATGTTCTTTTGCAAAGAGGTGTTATTTCATACTTAGAAAGCTGAATGCTAACTGATAATCAGTGTGCAACAAAAGAGTTTCCAGCTGTCTAGTAAAGGCACTATTTTATTTATATTTCAGAAGAAGGCAAGTACTTGTTAGACTCACAGGGTACTTGTTAGACTTTCACAGGCCTGCACACTTTCAGAGTGAAGCAGAACTGATAAATTCTGAATGACCTTTTTATTTTTCTGTTTTCAGCTATTTTGATTTTGTTAGTTTGCTCTCATTGTAACAGGATGATACTGGTTCAAAATTCCAAAAACCACACTATTCTTTAAAGCAGACAGGCAAGTTACTGATGAAAACCAATGCATCTTTATTTTTAAAGTCACAGGATTAATTTTTTTTTGTTCAAAGGACAAAAACCTCAAACAATTATTTACTTACATAATAAAATATATCTATAGATATGGGGAAGTATTTGAGCTGACTATGATTTTACATTGAAATATTAATTTCCAAATAAACCAAATAGAATGAACTTTGGGGGTTTTGGGGGGGTTTTTTGGTTTGTTTGGTTTTTTTTGTAACAAGATACAGGTTTGTTTGTTTGTTTTACAAGAGTTCTTCACGTTACTTCTTTCTAAAGAAGCATACATTGCAGTTTTAAAATTGCTCCAAACTGTTAATTTCTCCTTAGCTTTGAAAGGATAAAGCTAGCTCCCACTCAGTGGCTTTAGTGATTTAGTAAACAATTAGTACAAATAGAAAAGTAAACAATTCTCATCATATCTAATACAGGCTACCTCCATGGTAATCTGTATATAGCAACATCAATTAAAAATCTTCAATAAAGTTTAGCCAAATCATTCTGAACTGCCACTGACTTAAAATAAGAAATGAGAGTTAAACCAGTACCTAGTATGCTTAATACATATATTTCTGTAATTCTGTATGTGTACTTCATCATAAAATATGAAAATCCTGTTAATCTTACAAATTAAAGTTCTTAGAACCTCGAATTCTACTGTGAACAGTACCCGTGATCTTAAAGTGGCAGTAGTAATACGGTAGTAGTACTGTAAACTTCAATGTGGTTATGTAAACAAAACCAAAATAGAACTCAGGAGTTGTAAATATTAATGGCTCCGCTCAATAGCCCACTACTGTACTTATGCATTCCGTTACTAAGGTCATATTCTTGCACTTTCCTAATCACAGTGCTCTTTCTGTTCAAATTAATTCACTAAAAATATCTGTAACATACAGCCTCCACTTTAAAATATGACCTGAAACACTGATCAACAGTTATGCAAAGTGTTTCCTATCTTTGTCCTGAAATTGGCTATAGTTCTTCCTGAATAGAGTGAGTGTAATTATATGCAACAGGCACGCACGTGTGGGAAACAAGGAAACCTCAGGGAAACAGAATGGCTGAAACAGTCATCAGCTGTGCCTCCTTCATTCAGCTCAACACCCAGTGATGCTGATCTTCACTGCACATTTACATGCATATAAAAACAGGGAGGAAAAGCCCACACGTGAAAGAAAATATTAAAACAAGTATCTGAATAATCTTCAGATATTTTATAACTACTAGAATTAAACTGTTCCCACCATTCTCTAAATTCATTTTGCTATAATTATACTATCTTTTTGTCAACTTTATCAGAGATGCAGCACCAGTTTCCCCCTATTAGCTAAATGAATGGAATTTCCACAGTTTAATCCAATCTGGATGCTGGGAACATTTTAATCCAGTCCAGGTTTTCCCCCGAGGCAGAGTTCCCTTCCCCTCACCCTGGTCCCTTAGGGTCAGCAGTTTGGAGGATACTGTAGAAGTGGTGCTTGCCCAATATGGGTTTGTTATGCAGTTGGGGGCTGTAGGTGGGTCAAGCAAAACTCAAATCTTGTTAAACTCAATTTACAATTAAATACAAGAGAGCTCATGATGTTACTGGAACGTAATTCCAATGTACAGGCTACAGCCAAACATTCTTTATATAAGGCAATGGAACCAATAAATTGTAGCATTCACACTGATTTATGCCAAACCATGTAAATCCTGAAGCCAGTTTAAGCAAAGCTACAGATAACTGACAATGTCCTTAACAAAAATTTATACTCAAATAAATATGTTAGTCTCTAAGGTGCCACAAGTCCTCCTTTTCTTTTTGCAAATACAGACTAACACAGCTGCTACTACTCTGAAACCATTCAATGTGTTCATCTTGTAAAAATTCTAACATTTCACTCAACAATCCTCTCAATTAGGTTCAAAGCTTTCTCCACTTTCATCTCTTCCACCTTTCTGCACTTCCTATAAAAAAAGAACATTATCTTCAAAATCAACAAGCCAATAATAAATAATAAATGGAGCAAAAATCTCTACAAGTGGCTGTCAGAAATTGACACTTTTTACTTGAAACTGATTATCTGTATGAAAACTATATAAAATATAGTAAAACCTAGAGTGGGTTATTCACCCTTGCCATTTCAGAATCTTATAGACCGATAAACACATATTACAGTTTATAGGTACATACAGGTTAAAAATGCCTCCGTGCAATAGCAAAGAGGATCCCTATAGTGTCTCAATGATAACTTTTAAACCTTCTCATATTGTCTGTTCCTGGCCGCCCCCCCCCCCCCCTTTATAACATAGACTTTCCCTCTTGCTAGGAAGAGTTTTCTATAGCACAACTAGCACCTGTGGAAAGGAACAGCTACATGATTAAAACACAAATTCTCTCTTACATTAAGCTTTAGGTTATTTAGGGTTCTTTTTGTCTTCAAGCAGCCTGCATTTGCTATCCATTTCAAAAGCAAACCAACCAATTGGCCATTGATACTGCGATTCAACGGGCAGCTGCAGTGTAGTTACACGTAGCTGTTGGGTAGGCCTTTGGACAACATTTGCAAAACAATAGGCCACCCTCATAGTGTTTTGACTCTTTCAGATAGATGGCCAAGGATCTGTTGGTAATCTGATGTGCTCCCTCAGTGTCTTTCAGCTCCAGCTTTATAAACTCTTAAGCAAACACTGTGAACAATGTTCTAACTGCAGTTCTGTAGCATGTCCAAAATACGGACCCGTGTACTCACTGGTCTGGGCGCCTGTGGAGAGGACACACTCACCATTTAAGCGTTTCCTTGTATACAGATATTTTATTTGGAAAGTTTACAAAGCTGAGAAAGAAAAGAAAAGAACCGTGCCCCGCCCCCCTCCCCAAACGGCAACATTGCCTAGAAATACAAAGCAAGCACCTTGGGAGAGCGACCTGCTACTCACCTTTCACAGCACTTGTTTCTTTCAGGTTGTGGGACAGGAAGTCTATGCTGGCATAGGCGCTGGTCTCCACGCCACCGATGTCCCCATTCATGGCGCGCCTGCCTTTGCGCCTGCCTCTGTCGCAGTTTGCCAGGCTCCCATCCACCACGTCTATGGCGATGTAGTTGAGGCCGTTCTGGAAGCCGGCGGAGGTCTCCCGGCACATGGGGCTGCTGCCCTGCTCCTCCTCCAGGCCTTCGCTTTTCCTGAGGGACACGTTCTCCACCGAGGCCGAGTTGTGCCGTTTGGGGTTATGCGCAAAGGAAGGGGACACGGGGGTCACAGTGGTGGTGGAGGAGAAAGTCTCCGAGCTGTGCCGCCGGCGCCCCTGGGGATCCGCCCGGATGACCTTGGCCCCGCGGTTGGGGTCCGGGGGCGGGCTGGAGAGGATGAAAGCCTCCACCCCGGCCAGGGGGAGTCTCTTCACCCCGGCCGTGGGGCTGGTGAGCCGGGCACTCTCCGGCTTCTGGCCGATGGGCTGGGGCGGGGTGGCGGCCAGGCCGAAGGCCATGTCGGTGTAATCGCCCCCGTCGGGCGGGCTGGGCCGGCAGGCCGCCCCCACCGCCGCCTGCAGGTAGAGCCCGGCGGGCCGGCCGCGGCTGGCGCAGGACTCCGGGGAGCCCCCCGGGACCGGGCCCGCCCGCGAGCCGAGGTCGATGTTCATGTAGTCGGAGAGGGGGGAGCGCCTCCGCCCGGCGCCCGAGCCCAGCGAGGAGGCCGGGCTGTCGGCCGGCAGCGAGGGCGGCGAGTCGGCGGCCGCCGGCTCCCCGAAGTCGATGTTGATGTACTCGCCGGGGCTCTGCGGCTCGGGCGGCAGCGGGTGCTCGTGGGTGCTGGGCAGCAGCGTCCGCAGGGCGGCCAGGGCCAGGCGGCTGGGCCGGAGCGCCCGCGGGCTCAGGAAGCTCTCGGTCCGCCCGTGCCGCAGCGGGGAAGGCACCGTGTGGCTGGAGGGGGCGGCGGGGCGGCCGCCGCAGGCCGGCTGCTCCGGGACCAGCCCGCCCGGGCAGCTCATGAAGACGTACTGGTCGCTGTCCTTGGCCGGCTGCTGGGGGGGGCAGGCGCGGGGCAGGGAGCTGCAGGCGTAGGCGGCCTTGGGCGGGTCGCCGGCGCCCGCAGCCGGGGCGAAGAAGAAGTCGGGCGGGGTGAGCGAGGCGGCGGGCGGCCCGTGCGGGGACATGTTGATGTAGTCCCCGCCGCTCAGCCTCCCGTCCGAGCTCTCCACCGACAGCCGAGAGCCGCCCCACATCCGCATGTAGCCGCTGTCGTCCGGGGAGCTCTCCCCGCTCTTGTAGCCGCCGCTGCCGTTGCCCGGCGAGCCGCCGCCGCCCGCCCCGGCCCGGGGCCGCAGGATCTGCTGCGGGGCGGACACGCTGGTGGGGCTCATGGGCATGTAGTCGGCGCCGCCCCGGCTGCCCGGCCCCAACGCCGCGGCCACCCCGGGGCTCATGGGCATGTAGCCGTCGTCCCCTCCTCCTCCGCCGCCCCCTGCCGGCGGCCCCAGGTTGGGGCCGCCGCCGGAGCTGCGGTGCGAGCCGATCTCGACGTCCCCGTAGTCCTCGGGGTAGGGGGCGTAGGTCACTTTGGGGGAGGCGGCGGGGAAGAGGCGGCCGGAGCTGCCGGCCAAGGTGGCCCGCATCAGGGTGTACTCGTCCAGGGAGGCGGAGGAGACCTGCGGGGGAGCGGCCCGCTGGCGACACGGCGTGGTCAGCGAGTAAGTCCGCTTCCGGGGGCCCTTGTCCCCCGCCGAGGCCGGGCAGGGCCGGTAGCAGAGCCGGCCGCTCTGGGGCCGCTCCATGGCCATGTAGCCGTACAGGTCCGCGCCGCCCCCGGGGTCCCGCACCGGGGGGGTCTCGGCGATGGACTCGGGCGTGTTGCTGCGGTTGCTGGCGGTGGAGAAGGGCCGCAGGTCGCCGCCCGGGCTGGAGCCGTATTCGTCGAAGGACATGAAGCCCGGGTCGCTGGGGGAGCCCGACACGGAGGCGCTGCCGCTGGACAGGCGCTGCGGGTGGGGGGGCTCGGAGCCCAGCCCGCTGCTGGAGGAGAGGCTGATCGGGCTGGTGGCAGAAGGGGGCGAGTGAGATACGGGCATAGACATGGAGCGACTATTTTGCAGGCCGCCCCCGGGGGGCACCGGCCCCAGCCTTCCCCCCGACTTGCCGCCGCTACTAAGTGTGTGCGAGCGGCTCAAGGGAGTCCGCACCGGGCCGGGGCTCATGGGGCTGCCGGCGACCGAGCCCGCTCTGCAGCCATCCCCTTCGCTGGCCGTCCGCACCCGGCCCGGGTTGCCCTTGGAGCCGGCGCTGGCCCCGGCCCCGGCCCCGGCCCCGGCCGCCAGGCTGTCTGTGCGGGAGCGGCGCAGCAGGCCGGTCTGGCTGGGCGGCAGGTTGACCAGGTGGTGGTGCCGGCGGCCGGGCACGGTGATGGGGTGGGTGGAGGAGGCTCCGGGGCCGCCGGCGCCGCCGGAGGAGGAGGACGAGGAGGACTGGCTCTTGCTGCGGGGCCGGAACTCGGACAGCTCCTTCAGCGCCTTCATGGCCCCCAGGATGGTCTCGTGGATGTTCTGCGCCACCACCGAGTCGTCCGCCTGCATCCAGAGCTCGCCGGGCCCGGTGGCCGCCGACCGGCCCACCTCCATGAAGAAGAAGCTGTCGGAGTGGCCGCAGCGGCGGATGTTCATCAGCTGCAGCGTGACCGAGGGCAGCTCGCAGTTGAGGCGCACGAAGCCGATGGTGCGAGCGGAGAGGCAGAGCCGGTGCACCCCGGTCAGGTTCTTACTCTGCCCCAGGCCCTTGGGCTTCAGCGTCACCTGCCAGACCTCCCGGTAGACAGCGCTGGCCGGGGCGAGCAGCCCGTAGTTGAGGTCCTCGCAGCCGCCGGCCAGGGAGGACCCGGCGGCGCTGCAGGAGGAGAAGGGCGAGGAGAGGTGGCGGAGCGGGGAACCCTGGCAGGCGGCTTTGCCCTCGTTGAGCAGGTCGGTGAGGGCCCGGTACCAGCCCTCCTGCTCCTGCTCGTTCTCGGCCGCCACGGCGAAGTACTCGTCCTTGGTGTAGAGGGCGATCAGGTACTTGTGCTTGGCGTCCGCTCGCTTGTTGATGTTGAGGCAGGAATCCAGCGCGATCACCCGCTTGGGAGCCCCCGACTTGTTCTTCCATTTCTTCTCGTTCTCGTAGTACTCCAGCCGGGCGCCCCCCGCCGCCGGCGGCTCCTCCCCGCTGCCGCCGGGTCCCCGGAGCACGAAGAAGCGCTTGTGCCCGTGCTTCTGCTTGCGCAGGTAGCCGCATTTCCGCACGCTCTGGTGGTTGTTGTTGTTGTTGAGGTTGGGACCAGGAGGGGAGTTCAGGGGGGGCAGCAGCCCCAGCAGCGTGGGGCTCGCCATCCCCAGCCCAGAGCGCAGGGCAGGGGGCTGAGTTCTGAGCGCCCTGGGGCGGTGGGGGGGGGGGCTAATCCCCTGGTCCCCGGAGCCGCTGGGACCCCGGCTCCCGTATAAAGCGCGGCGGTGACGGTGCTACTGCCGACCGGGCTCCTCCGTGCAGGCGAGGCTTGCTGCTGCCCGACGTCCTTCTAGACCCCGAGCGCTGCTGCTCTCCGGATCCTCGGAGCTGGGCGCCGCCGCCGCCTGCCTCGCTAACAGTTTCGCGGGAAGTAACACATTGCGCACCAAGGGCTGAACTAAAGAGCAAAACAACACGTGACCCGCTGAGTTGCCGAAACGCTCACACGCCGAGCCAGGGGGGAGGGGGGAGCCGGAGAAAGCCCGAGCCAAAGGGGGCGAGGCCATCAATCCGCGGCCAGCTTCCTACGGCATTGGGTGCCGCGCCGGGGAAAGGACAGCGCCATGCACCAATGGGGATGAGGGGGAGGACGCCGAGCCAAGGGAGGCGGGTTGTTATTGGGTGGTTCGCGCGTCCCACCCTCTTCTCTCTCAGTCTCTCCCGCCGTTTCTTTTCCCGCCCACCCCCTCCCTCCTTCCACGCACGCTACCTCCCGCCTGCCCCTGGGCCCCGCCCGGCACAGACGCACGCGGGAGCTTGCGGAAAACGCCAGTCTACGGGGAAGCCCAGCCGGGAGCGCGAGGTGGCCGCGGCTGCCGAGCCCGCTGCCACCCAGCGGGCCCATGAGCGGGCCACCTCGGCAGGCGGCAAAGGGGGGCGGGCTCCCGCAGCCTCGCGCGCAGCGCCGAGTCGGCGACCGTACGCTCGGGGCGGACATTAAGGAAAGGGGGCAGGGGGCGGCACGGGGGACCCGAGCGCGTGACGGAGGAGACTGAGCTGGGCTGGTGTTGACTGCTCCGGCCCGGACAGGGGAGGGGGGAAGCCTGGCGCCGGCGGGTCAGGAGCGAGGGACAGGGGTCCTCAAAAGCGAGACGCTGCAGCCTGGCCCAAAGGAGAGAGGGGCCAGAGCTGGCCCTCTCCCCGTCTAGCCGGCCGCCTCTTTAGGGGCCGCCCGCCCTGCCGCCCCGCATCACGCTTGAAGGCGGCTCACGCCGAGGGGCCCGGGGTCAAAGCGCAGGCAGTAAGAAGTCCTGCCCTGGGCAGACGGACGGATACCAGCGGAATCGTGCTTCGGGAACGTTTGTGTAGCTTGTCATGGCAATCAAGCTCTGTTGCCTTTGCCTGGTCCTCCCCTGTGTCCCCCGGGCAACAGAGCTTGCCTGTGTTTCTCTCCCCTCCCGCTACACACACCGAAGTTTGCCGTCCTAGCGGGCGTCTCCGCCTCCACGCACCCCCGCCTGGGGCCCTCTGGGGCCCCAGCCAACCTCTCCCTCTCCCCCGCCCCCCGTCGCGCTCTCTGCCTTTTATGCGTGCCGCAGACAGCCCTCTGTGCGGGCCACCACATCCGGACTTGCCCGGTCTCCCCGATCCCTTCTTGCCTCCACGCTAGAGAGTGCCTGCTCCCCTACGTACACTGCGGGGCTTGCTAGTTCAGCCCCCGCCTCACCCACGTTGCACGGGCTGGGGCCCCCCCGCCCCCGCCTTCTCCCCTCCCGGGATCCAGAGCCTTCTTAGCCGCCTCCCCTAAATCACCAGGCATTCCCTGCCCAGTCCTCCCCTCCAGCTCCCCCTGAGCCCATCCAGACCTCCTGGGTCCCCCTCCCGGGCGTTTGCTCTTGGCCCCGCACAAAGTAACGGAGAATCGAGGGGGTGGCGGGGTGGCCAGCCGTTTCTGCTAGTTTGTCATTGAGCGGGGGCTTGTTTGCCTTCTCCCCGTAGTTGCTGGGTCTGTGCAGCGAAGAAATGCCACCTGGAGAGTGAAGAACGAGGAGTGGGGGGGGGGGGGGAAGCGCGGTTCATTTGGTAATTAAGTGAATGAATTGATCGCTGTGTTTTGCGTTGCTGTGTATCAGGGCAGCGTTCGTGTTTTCTTGCGAAACAAAGCCAGCCGCACTGGGGGATTAGAGCACATCGAGGCAATTAAGTAATGAGTCGTAAAGGGGGAGTGTAGCAGCCTCCCCCCCCCCCATGTTTACACTCTGGAAATCTGCCGCGGCTGCAGCGTGTGTTTGCTTTGCAGGCGGCTTTCCTTGTGGCGAAGGTGCGCGCACGAGTCCATGTTTTTCCAACCATTACAAATCCCTCTGCCTATGTTGGGTGGCTCTGTTTTCACGGCTATGGTTTACGGTTCATCTGTGTGCGATGGGATCCCGGCTCTAGTCGCCCTTGTTTGTGCAAAGCCCCAGTTGATGAACGGCTTTCAATGAGCGGAGGTCCTGCTTGTTTACGAGAACGAAGATTAGTCATCTCACTGGACTTTACACGCACAACTGACAACAAACGCCGGGATCAATATGCCCCTGGCTTGTACAACAGACACGGGAGGGAACGGGGGGGGGGGGGAATTGTAGAAGCGGGAGGTGATTTACCATCCCATGTCCCCTTTCTGTTGCACCCCTTTTGTGTGTGTGTGTATGGGAGGAGGGGTGGCCGCACGAAGACCCGTAAAGATCTCAGTTCTCTGTGTGGGGAACGGGGCGGGGGGGACCTGACAAGCTCTATGATGCGTGTATGTAGGGAGGGGGCGGTCGGGGACGGGGGGACCTGGCTAGCTGTACAGTGTGGGGTTAGGGGTGGAGAAAGAGTGGGAACCAGAAACGATCTGTGATGTGTGTATGGGGAGGGGGCGGTGGGAACCAGAAACGATCTGTGATGTGTGTATGGGGAGGGGGCGGTGGGAACCAGAAACGATCTGTGATGTGTGTATGGGGAGGGGGCGGTGGGGACCAGAGAATATCGGTGATGTGTGTAATGGGGAGAGGGGGTGGGGAACAGAGTGGGAACCAGATAATATCGGTGATATGTGTAATGGGGAGGGGGCGGCAGCGGTGGGGAACAGAGTGGGAAGCAGAGACGATCTGAGGGGCCGGTGGGGAAGAGGGGGCTTGGCGAGCTGTACGGTCTCCGGGTGTGTAGTGCGGGGTGGGGAAACAGGGGGACCAGACAAGCTCCGGTGCTGGGTGGGTGTACGTAGAGCCCCCGTGATAGAGGAAAACAAAATCATTGCTCCTTCTGAAGCATGCAACATAAAACACACCGTGGTGGAAAGGAGAAAAGTTATCATAAGAGTCTTGGGATAAAGAAAAAAGTATTTATTGAAAACCTCTAGTCCAGGTTGTTTTAACCACAGCCGCATCTTCTCTTTTCCTAGACCCACTCACAAAGCTTGTCTCCCTTTTGCATATCCTTGGGAGGAGAAGGGAGCAGGAGGTCAGACAAACATTCTTGTTTTTAATTTTCTGTTCCGAATGCCATCGGGACATTCATGTGTCTGTATATTATGCAGCTGAAGTCATCTGTTTTAAATGTAAAGTTGAAAAAATATAGTTTCCATAGTGCAGGGCAGAGGGCGGGCGCAAGCAGCGAAAACAATCCAGCGTGTTGTTCCTCTAGCAGCTTGTGATCCTCTCCACCAGTCTAGACCCAATCCTACACGTACACACACAAGAGTACATACAGCGTATAGCGCGAGCTACACCATACACACGCCGTGCAAGAGAAATTTACGGCAGAGTCTCTGTCCTTTAAATTCTCTTCGGTTTCGGTCATAACTCATTTAGAAATCAATACCTGTACCTGAAATAAGGGAGACTCAGCTATACATTTCAGCAGGCTCAGGTTGCAGTAGAGAGCTTTTTTAAAAGAACCGCCTTTTCCTCGGAGACTAGGTGTTCACGTTTTAAGTATTAAGGTACTTACCTGTTTGCTTGTTGTTTTTTACTTAAATTGATACATGTTTAACACAGAAAAAGGGAAGGGCAACTGCTGGAGACCTGAGATACTACCTTCCAGGAGAGAGAGAGAGGGATGGCCGCTGAAGTCTCTGCTATTGACTCACCATATGATCATTGGCAAGAACCAGGAACCCCTGGGCTTCATCTACTTTATTTGGAAAATGGAGATAATAATACTTGCCCACTCTGGCAAAATAATTTGAGATCTATGGTTTAAAGTGCTTTAGAAGTGCAAGGTAACATACAGTCCTTAATGAGGAAAGTTTTTTTATGCAAAGTCAGGAATGGTTGGTTTTCTAATTTTAATCTTTATGAGCCAGATTATGAACCCTTTACTCAAATTGGTACTTATCTGAGTAACTCCACACCAATATGAGTATGAGGTTTACAGTTTAAATCTATAAAAATACAGAAAACAATTTCTCCGAAACTGTAGAACTTTTTTTTCAGAAAGTTATGAAATATTAATTATTTGGGGGTCTCAGACAAATCTTTAGAGTTGGCATTTGTAAAAGAGTAATAATTATGAACATATTTTCATAATGAAAAATGTAATTATAACAGCAGAATCAATGTTTATTAAACAATTTAGATGCAACAAAACCAATAAAACGAAGGAAATTTCCTTTTATCTCACACTTCCGCATAACAAATTGCTACTTTTTTGTATTTTTTTTTTATAATTATGTAAGTGGGAGATGTCAGTAATAACTTCTAATTTTCTGGTGCTGATTGACTTGTGACGTGCAATAAATATTTTTTCTATTTTAATTATTTTTGCTTTCTGGATTTTAACTTTGTAGGTTTCCAAAAAACAGCAATATATATCTTTGATGCAGGGTATGGGAAGCATTGGTCTAAGAGTCCATGAGAAAAATATGATATAATTGGTACTGGCTTCAAGGAACAAACTCTAGCAACAAACATCTCTGCTTTAAAATTACATGGGTGGTCTTCATTTCTTTCTCTGCAGAATTCTGAGCCTTTTCTTCATGCCACACTTTACCTCTTAAGAACATAAGAATGGCTATACTTGATCAGGTCAATGGTCCATCTAGCCCAGTATACCATCTTCTGACAATGGCCAGATGCATCAGAGGGAATGAACAAAATGGGGTAATTTTGAGTGTTGTCTAGGCCCGGCTTCTGTCAGTTGAAGGTTAAGGAATACCCAGAGCATGAGGGGACATCCCTGACCATCTTGGCTAACAGCCATTGATGGACCTGTCCATCAACTTATCTAATTCTTTTTTTAACCCAGTTATACTTCTGGCCTTCACAACATCCCATGGCAATGAGTTCCACAGGTTGACCGTGCACTGTGCAAAGAAGCACTTCCTTTTGTCTGTTTCAAACCTGTGGCCTATTCATTTATTTGGGTGACTCCTAATTCTTATGTTATGTGAGGGGGTAAGTATCACTTCCTTGTTCACTTTATCCACACCATTCATGATTTTATAGACCTTGATCATATCCTCCATTAGTCATCTTTTTTTCTAAGATGAACCGTCCCAGTCTTTTAAATCTCTCATCATATGGAAGCTGTTCCATATCCCTAATCATTTTTGTTGCCTTTCTCTGTATCTTTTCCAGATCTAATATATCTCTTTTAAGATGTGACAACCGGAACCACACTCAGTATTGAAGGTGTGGGCTTACGATGGATTTATATAATGGCATTATGATCGTTTCTATTTTATCTATCCATCCCTTTCCTAATGTTCCGTTAGCTTTTTTGACCTCAGGAGGACCCTCAAAGCAGGACCAATCCCCAATTTTTGCCCCAGATCCCTAAATGGCCCCCTCAAGGAATGAACTCACAACCCTGGGTTTAGCAGGCCAATGCTATCCCTCCCCTCAAGATCTCTTTTGAGTGGTAACAGTTAATTTAGAACCCGTGATTTTGTGTGCATAATTGGGATTATTTTTTCCAATGTCTATTACTTTGAACTTATCAACATTGAATTTCATCTGCTATTTTGTTGCCCAGAGTCTCCGAGTTTAATGAGATCCTTTGTAATTTTTCACAGTCAGTTTTGGATTTAACTATCTTGAATAATTTTGTATCATCTGCAAATTTTGCCACCTTGCTTTTTACCCCCCTTTCTGAGATCATTTATGAATATGTTGAACAGCATTGGTCCCAGTAGAGATCCTTGTGGAACCCCACACTTTGCCTCTCTCCATTGTTAAAACTGACCATTTATTACTTCCCATTGTTTCCTATCTTTTAACCAGTTTCTGATCCATGAGAGGATCTTCCCTCTAATCCCATGACAGTTTGCTTTGCTTTAGAGCCTTTGGTGTGGGACCTTGGCAGAGACTTTCTAAAAATCCAAGTACACTATATCCACTGGATCACCCTCATCCACATGTTTGTTGACATCTTCAAATAATTCTAATAGATTGATGAGGCATGATTTTCCTTTACAAAAGCTGCATTGACTCTTCCCTAACGTATCATATTTATGTATGTGTCTGATAATTCTATTCTTTACTATAATTTCAGTTTGCCTAGTATTGAAGTCAGGCTTACTGGCTTGTAATTGCCAGAATAGCCTGTGGAGCCTTTTTTTTTTTTTTTTTAAAAGTGTTACATTAGCTACCCTCTAGTCATCTGGTAAAGAAGCTGATTTAAACCATAGTTTACATACCACAGTTAGTAGTTCTGCAATTTCATATTTAAGTTCCTTCAGAACGCTTGGGTGGTTTTGGTGACTTTTTAGTGTTTAATTTTAGCTTGTTCCAAAATCTCCTCTTTTGACACTTCAATCTGGAAAAGTTCCTCAGATTTGTCACCTAAAAAGAATGGCTCAAGTGTGGGAATCTCTCCCACATAATCTGCAGTGATGCAAAGAATTAATTTAGCTTCTCTGCAATTGTCTTGCCTTCCTATAGCTTCTTTGTGTCTGTGGGTTTGTCTATATGGGAAAGTTTCAGTTATACCAGTATAATTATACAAGTAGTTAAAACACTATAGTATAGCTCCCTGTGAGGACAATCTGTGGACTTGTCTACACTATAGAGCCTTGGCTGGTGTAGGTATGCTGGCAGTGTCCCTTGGTGGAGATGAAGTGTAAGACAGAAGGAGGAGCTCTGCTGGCATAGTTACCCCACTTCTCCAAATGACATTAACTTTGCCAGCAGAAGCACTCTTCTGTAGGTATAGTTGCATCTATGCTGTAGGTTTTGCCAGCGTAATTATGTCGTCCAGAAGGGGGGATTTTTTTTCACACTGCTAGCTGATACAGCAATGCAGGCAAAACTTTGTAGTACAGACCATGCCTAAGAGGGTTTTTTTGGCTTAGTTTTAACCACTGCCAAATCAATACAAGCTAAACCAGAAAAAGCGCTTATGTTAGAATAAGAGTATCCACTTGAGGAGAAAAGAAAAGGAGTACTTGTGGCACCTTAGAGACTCTAAGGTGCCACAAGTACTCCTTTTCTTTTTGCAAATATAGACTAACACGGCTGCTACTTTGAAACCTGTCACTTGAGGAGTTATACAACTATAAGTGTTGCACTTTAAATTCACACCATACATGATACCATATACTTTCCATGGGAGACAACAGTAAATATTATGTACCCTCTCTACAGGCCCTCAAAACAGGAGCTTGTTAAAATGTAAAAAATATTCCCTGAATTTTTCTGTTTTTAATTGAAATTTCAAAAATGTCCAACCAGCTGTTCTCAAAACTCACTTATTTCAACTTGCTTTCAACCAGCAATTAAATATTAACTATTATTTGTACTCTGGTAGTGCCTAAGAGCCCCAGTCATTGACCAGGACTGCATTGTGTTAGACACTGTATAAACACAGATCAAAAAGACTGCCCCTCCCCAAAGAGCTTACAATATATGTATAAGACAGGAGACAATAGATAGACAGACAGGGGAGGACAAGGAAACAATATGTCAATATTGATCAGCATGATAGGCAGTGCCACTCCATGCATGTTAATTACATTACTTACATTTAAATAAGAAAAGAAAATCTGTGAGCAAGGCAACTCAGTGGCAGTAATTCATTGCTAAAGAAAGAAAAATTGCACTCCTCATTTCACCTCTCCCTTTCCCCTTCTTTTGTCACACCTGTCCTGCCCCATCCCTTAACCCCATGATAACTTCATCTAAATGTAATAAGGCCAGGTCTAGTGTAGGAATGCTTTGCTGGTGTGACTATCCCTGTATACTACACCAGTGAAGCACTCCTTCTGTGGACACTGTTTATACCAGCAAAACTGCACATTTGCTGGCGTAGCTTATTCCATGCATCTCCAAATGAAATACATTATACCAGCAAACGTGCAGTTTTGCTGGTATAAGTGCATCGATACTAGGGGCTTTTGCTGGCAAAAGCTGTTATCGGTCACAGATCACACCTCTAATCTCACCCTAACTGACATAGCTATGCCAGAGAAAGTTTGTAGTGTAGACCTGGCCTAAAAATAGTGGTCCTGTTCAGTTCAGACTTAACTAACATAATCCCTGCAGCCAGACCCTTGTGCCTGCCCCAGAGCCCCATTGACCTCAGTGGTTGTGGAGCACGGATTTTGGGTTCTCAGTACAGGACTGGAACTTTATATATTGTGAGCTATTCAAAGCAGAGATCTTGGGTGAAATCCTGACTCATTAAAGTCAGTGGAAGTTTCACTATTGACTTCAGTGGGGCCAGGATTTCACCTTTTGCCTTGTTATATATTTATAGAATACCGGGCAGTGGTATTCCATTCATAATGAACAAATCTAATCAGTTAACTTGGTACTGATTTTTTTTTAAATTTGTACTTTCCTTCCTTGATTCTGACCCTCATATTAGGATTCAGTAAAATTTCCTTAGTCTATCTATGGTTGTTGTACCAACCTGATACTCCAGAAGTAGAAATGTGACAATTCAATTTTAAAAAAATCTGTTTGTATTCCAAATACAACTATTGCACCTGTTTAGTTATAGCTATGAATAATAAATAATGACAAAAAGGTCAGCAACATCTCATTTTGCTGACAAAACTCCTTCTGAAGTGAGTGGTGAATTTTGCCTGTGCAGATTGTTTAACTGTATAGCAATTAAATATTGATACATGTATTTAATTAGGTAAATGACATTAGCTTTGTCAATTTTTTTTTTAAAGTATATACAGCTACACTGACCTACCTATGAAAGAGCTTGATTCTGCCAGGCCACTGCAGCAGAACTCAACTTTGATTAGAGTTCCACCAAAGGGCGGTTCGTAGGTTCTCAGGCCCTAAGTAAATGTAACTACATTTAAATATTACCCAAGGGTCACAGCCAGACTATTGCAAACACTTTCTGAAAGACTGGTTGCATATGCATGTTGAATTTCAATCCAAATAGATCTCATTTTTAAATACCTGTGTATTCAAGGATAAGGAGCAACCCTTGTAAGGGGTGTTGGCTTGGCTGTTGCCCTCCCACCGGTTGCCAGGATCTTAAAGCAGATGGTAGCCAAGCTATGAGAAAAAAGGTTGAGAATTATTATGTGCATCAGTAACATTCGCTTATACTACCAGAACCACAGTTATCGGTTCCAACAAAAGAACAAACTGATTTCTATTTTGATGTCCTTGAACTTTTATATAAATGTGTGAAGTCAACTTCAACTCCCCATTAAGAAGTTTATCTCTACATTTTCTGACTTAAGGCCATTCTTCTAATAAGTTTCAAATTTGTGATCTTCCTCACACAGAGATTGTGTGTGTGTGACAATTCTTTCCTCCTGTTCCAGTGATTATATTATAATAGCTTTGTACTTTAAGCAACCACTACACATTTTTAATTAATTATTTGTAAAATTATAAAAAATAATCACAAATTAGGTAAAAATATATCTGTCTGAAATTCTCATACAGAAAATCCATATTGGAAAAAGGAAACAAAATTGAGAAAATCATGATCATGTATTATTTCTCTCTCATTACTTTTCGTGAGTAGGAATTTTGACACTGTTTTGTATTTGCATATTTTCAACCATAGTTTTATTTTTTTTAAATAGTTCATAACTCACTTCGTTGGATGCATGCATGACATGCATCCGACGAAGTGGCTATTCACCCATGAAAGCTCATTCTCCAATACGTCTGTTAGTCTATAAGGTGCCACAGGACTCTTTGCCGCTTTTACAGATTCAGACTAACACGGCTACCCCTCTGAAGCTTCATAACTCAGTAATTCATACATGGATGCATTTGACTATCCAGAAGAAAACAAAGAAAGAATATAGTTCCATGTTTTACAGCAATACAATTTGGTGCAATACGTGGTGAATTTGTATAGGAGAAGATTGTTTTGAGAATATATTTTTATCAACACATGACCATTCTCGCATACATAAATACATATTCTCACAGGTTTTGACCCAAAATCCATTAAGTCAATGGAAAGACTCTCATTGACTTAAATAGGGTTTGTATCAGGCTCCTAGTGCAACTGGGAACTGTTGTTTGGGGGGCATCATTTTCTACGGGGGGGGCGGCTGTCCCCCGCAACCTCGGTTTGTCCTCCTCTCCCTGTCCTTTTCGTAGGTCTGTATGCTCCATTATGTCTTCCTCTCCCCCCCCCCTTCTCCTGACATAGAACATATGTGATTATACTGTGTGCTCACACAACTTTGCCCTCTTCTCAGAATTTGTCTTGAAATAATGTGTGTGCTTGTATTCTATCAGGTTAATAAATACGGTGTGTTACAACATAGGCACTGGAAAGGACAAACTATATAGCCTAAAAATGTGTGTTTATTTTCTCAATTCAGTGCAGTTTCAGTCTCATGTGTAAATAATTCATTTTATAACCTTCCATGGAGGATTTTTGTTTGTTTTCACAAATAAAGAAGTAAAATGCAAGTGACCTAAGGAAATTCACGGACTCTAAGAACAAAACAAACAAGCAAGTAAACAAACCAAAGGACAATAGATGTGAGCGACTAGAGAGACGAAAGAGCTTTTTTTGAATGCTGTGCTATAAAGGACCTGTTCCTCTCCAGATCCTCCAAGGCTGATGTGAAAATTACACACTGGAGCCAAATCCACGTCAGTTAATCGTAACACCAGGATTTTCTTCCTGGAACATCTTTCTTTTCTTTTCGAACACACGTCCTCTTGCAATTTAATATGCTCACGTCTTGCATGACCGCATCGATGCCGTGTGTGCTTCTGTCGCTGAGTTGGAAACTGGCTCTGTGTGCCGGCTCAGCCCAAAATAGCTTTCGCCTGCCCCTCAAACTGAAGATTGTCATCACACGAAACTAAATACGCCTCGGACGTAACATGCGGCTAGATCTGCCTGCGGCTAAGGGGGTGTAATAGAAGCAGCCACGATTGTTAGTGGAAGGTGGGAACCGGAGAACTGCTATTGGTGCACCGCCTCCTCTTTTGTGTCTGATCACGACCATCCCTCTCCCCCTCCACGGTTTGCCCACACTCAGCGTGGATCAGGTAAAGAGCAGGACATGCGTCCTCTTGGCTCTTGACAGCTGCCTCGCCGTGTGTAATTGAACTGGGCTGCAGGTAGCAGGAAACCTTTAGTTGCTCAGTAGGTGTTCACGTGGAGTTCCCAGACGTGTTTTACGAGGTAGCTGTTTTCAAGGGTTGTTTTTCTAATCTGACCTAAAGATAACAGAGAAAACATGAACCACTCTTGTGAATGCTGCCACCAGCTGGCAATGAGTCTTCCAAACGCCCTGCTTCAGCACTCTTTATTTACAGGAGTCCTTCCAACTAGTACAGGTGTGATTTGTGTAATAGAGTCTCTTTCTCAATATACATTTTTGTAAACTAGACATGAATATGTAGGGAAGGGCTGGGAGTAAGGAAAGAGATTAGCCTCTGTTTAACCCTTCTGTTATTTATGAAGAACTATATATCCCTACACTGAAAAGTGTTAACAAATTACTCTTCTGAAAAACAATAGTTGAAATTCCTAATATATAGGACATGATCATGCTTCCATTCAAGTCAGCAGGACTATTTCCACATCAACAAATAATTTTTAAACATTACTTACTTTTATACAAAAATAAATACAATATTCACAGACCTAGGAAGTTAATATTGTTACCCCTTTGGACCTGAGGAGTTGTGCAGCATTCGGAGTCTTGAGGGTTGTTCTGATTAGGAGGAGAACTCCATGATGGAGTCAGGCATTTTTTTGATGCAAGCCTGTTTATTGACAAAGAAATGTACAATGTCCCAGTAGGAAGCAAATGGGAGGCAGTTTCTTTCCTCACAGTTCCAAGCTTCCTTCCAGCCAGCACTCTGCTCCAAAAGCTCCTGCTCTTCCTTTCTCTCAGGGCATCTCTTCTGGGGCCTGACTGCCATGTGCTTCCCTCTGCTGGCCAAACATGGCACTGCTGGCACTGCCTGCCTTAGTTTCTGTCTCCTCAGCTCCATGCACCAGTGAGGTGTGGCATAGCCCTTGCTGGTGTAGCAAGAAACAAAACTGAAAAGTCCCAACAAACAAAAAAGGTTCTTCTGTTCATTGGAGACTTCTCTTCAGCCTGCCCTCTGGGTCTGTTCCCAGATCCTTTCTGGGGTACCTGTGTAGATCTCTCTGACTTTGATATAGAGGAATGGGCCCCCCACTCTGATTCCCTTGGAGTACCATTCTCAGTCCCTACTGGAGTCTGTTCCTTGTGTCCTTCCCTGCTCTGGTACAGAGCATTGAGCACCCAGGCTGGTTCTTCTGGAGTACCTAGCCTCCTGCAGACCCTACTCAGGGCCTTCCCTGTGGTATCACTGGCAAACTGATCTCTCTCAGCCCTTTTCAAAGGCCCAGGTGTCCCTTAAACTATCACCTGACTCCATTAGCCCCACCCCTTCAGGCTTGGAAGCAGCTAATTAATTATGGCACAGGTATGCTGAGCCAATCTCCCCTTAAAGGGGCCAGTCACCTGTGACAGCTGCCTTACCAGTACTCCTCTTGCTGCCTGCTATGGTGGCTGCTGCTCACAGACACACACAATACCCAGCCCTCTGCATTTGCATTCAGATTCCACTGAAACCCCTCTGTCCACATAGCTCCACTTCTGACCAGCCTTGAATATGGCCTGTGTTTTGGGTGGTGGCTCTTATTGTTTCAGCTGTCTTATGTCCAAAAGGAGCTAACTGCTTCATTTGTCCTGAATGTCGTGCCCATCAGCTTCAATGTTTCACCCATCCTCCATCATTACAGTAGCAAGTTTTACACATTTTTGATCTCAGCATTTTTATATAAATGCTGTGTTTTGATATTTAAATAATCCTTCAATTGCATCTAAAATTTGAGATGTCCCATCTAAAACTTGAGTCTGGAAAGCCTGTTCCAAACATCCACTTAAAAATTATTCCATTTCTTCCCTCAATCTCTATGTGCTTTCTCTCATACTGCCCCCTATTCATGGGAAAAATTCCTTGGCAAAATTTGTAAGGCTGCCACCTTCTTTTTTAAGTTTCTTCCTAAAACCTCACATTGCCAAGATGCCTACAGAGTGATGTCTGTGGCATTTGTTAAGCAAGTGGTGAGCTGTGACCTTGGCTTTTCTGCTACACACTAATTGTTTTATTGTGTAGTCTCATCCTCCCGCTATTCCTCCACCCCATTTATCAGCTTTGTCAACCTCTTGTATCATGTTCAACATGCAGATACAAACTATCTGGAGCACAGGCCGGCCTTTTGTTACGTTTCTGTACAGTGTCTAGCACAATGGGACCCTGAAGCTTGAATGGGGTTCCTAGACGCTACATAACAAATAATCTAATATTGGAATCAGTTGGCCCAGTCCTGAGCCAACTTTGCTCATTTTTTCACACTAAATTTCCATGGTGAGTTTTGCATTGAAAAAGGCAAACAGGATTTGGCCCCTACATTCTTTATGCCCCCGTAACTTCCATTTATCTCAATGGAAATCTTAGGTGTACAAGTAATACTATATTTGACCAATGAGAGTTTTCTATGATTATGGAATGCACAATAGAACTCCAAGAACTGATATTATCACTAGTAGAGGACAACAAATAAATAAATAAATACTAATGCATGCTTTATTTTGTGGCCAAAAAGCAGAAGAAGTACCACTGACACAAACAACTGCACCAAAAAAACAAACTGAAAAAAAGAGAAAACGGTTTTCTCTAATCTCTTTCGGGTATCGTAATCTTAGGTGTTACTTGAAAAATGTGTATATGTACAATTTTCAGGCAGAAATGTGATTTTTACATTGACAGTGTTGCTTTAAACATAAATAAAAATATTGATAAAATATACTTGATATTTCCACCAGCAACCCCCAAAGTATTATATTCATACTGTCGATTATTACAATTTTCTTTCTATGAGTAATATTTTGTATATTTGGAATCTCCCCACTGTATTTTCCACTGAATGTATCCAATGAAGTGAGCAGTACCTCACAAAAGCTTATGCTCAAATGAATTTGTTAGTCTCTAAAGGTGCCACAAGTACTCCTTTTCTTTTTGCGGATACAGACTAACACGGCTGCTACTCTGAAACCTGTCATTTTGTATATAGTAATAAATAATGAATACGTTTGTGTAACGTGCGATAAAAATTATATTTATTTGTTAGATTTACATAAAGTACATAATTTTGAATCTTGACAACAAATGCCTTATGGGTGGGAGTCACAAGGGGACTTGGGCACCTAACTGCCCCTTTAGGCACATAAGTCCCACATTTAGGTACCACTGTCATTCACAAAACCCCGGCTCAGCAGCTGCCAAACAATATAGGCACCTAAAGTCCCTAGGTGCCTCCATTTCTGCTGATGGGTGTGTGCACAACCAGCTCAGTCTTGACAGCACCAAGCAGCTCAGAGCCTAATATCTGCCTATTTCATTCGTGGGGCCCATTCTAGTAGATGTGCTCAGAGGCTGCCAAATAGTTTGTCTAACAGATCAAACACTGCACAATAGCGTGGCCACTCACACATCCCCAGAATATTGGACATTCCAGTACTTCTGGGCATAGAGTGGGCCCACCCACAGCTGCGTGGGCCCACCCCCCACTGGCATGACCTTGCATGCCACATGCGGGACACTATTTTGAAGAGTGCACTATGGTAAGTTCACACATTCTTCAAAATAGTGTCCCCCTACAATACCACATCTGGTTTTGTCTCAGTATTGGACAGAGACAAGCCTTAGAAAAGCAGGATTGTCCAGTTTAAAACTGGACAAATGGCCTGACTACAACACAAGATGGATGCAGAGGATGACATGCCCCTTACACTCCACAGCCCAATGGTTAGAGCACTTACCCAAGTTCAAATTCTCACTGTGCCTGAAACAAACAAGAATTTGAATCCAGGTCTCATACCTCCCAGGAGAATGCCCTAATCTATTCTAATGTGAATCTCTCTCAATTTCTCCTGTTAAAAGCATTCCACTTTGGATAAAATAATTAAATATTCAGTGGGCTAGAGCAAGATTGATTTTATAGCCTGGTGGTGTGGGTGGTACCCTGGCATGTGGGA
The DNA here is from genome assembly GCF_009764565.3 of Dermochelys coriacea. Lineage (NCBI taxonomy): Eukaryota > Metazoa > Chordata > Testudines > Dermochelyidae > Dermochelys > Dermochelys coriacea. The sequence continues at coordinate 107,791,462 of NC_050068.2, forward strand.
CACCCAGATTCCAGGCCCTGCTGTAATGAATATCTACATATTTTAAGAAAAGTGGAACAGATTCAACAGGAGAGACTGAAATAGCGCCCTCCTCCCCATAATGCCCCATAACTCACAGCTTAGAGCACACACATGGGGAGAACTGGGTTCAAGTTCCTACTGCAGTCAAGCCAAGTGGGGGGTGGGTGAACCTGGGTCTCCCACATTCTTGCGGAGTGTTCGATCCACTGGGCTGTTGGGTATAATCATGGTACTGCCTCCTCGATTTTTCTTGAGAAAGGACTCAACTGGCTTAGGTGCCTAACTCTAGGACAAGGTTCATGGCTATGAATCCCAAGTGCAGGGAAGTGCCTCCCTCTGGCCTGGACTTAGATGTGTAAGTAGGGTGACCACATTTCCCAAAGTAAAAATGGGACACCACCTAAATTCCCTGTAAGCTGCCCGGCCACGCAGAAGCCTATTTAGCACCACACAGGCGCTCAGGGAACCTGCCCAGGTACCAGTGGCGGCTAGGGACCAAGCCGGGGAGGGGTGCTCCTCCCACCTAACCTGGTCCCCAACCTAACCTGGCCCCCAACCTGTCGCGGCCGGGGTACCCCTCCCCCGGCCCCAACCTAGCCCAGTCCCCAACCTGCTGGAGCCGGGGCACCTGGCTCTGCCATTGCTGGGGCGGCCCAGACCTAGGCACAGCCGGAGTGGCCTGGCCCGGGCCCAGCCATGGCTAGGGAAGCCTGGACCCAGCTATGGCCGGAGCGGTGCAGCCTGGCCCACACCCGGAGTGGCACAGCACGGGCCAGACCCAGGCGCGGCTGGAGTGGCCCATCCCAGACCCAGATATGGCCAGGGCAGCTCGGCCCAGCCAGGACCCAGGCGCAGTCGGGGTACCCTTCCACTGGCCCGAACCTAGCCCCACCTGGACCTGCTGGGGCCTGGGCCAGGGCGCCTATCCTTGTGCCCCAGCCCCAGAGCTGCCGCGGCAGGGTGAGGCACCTCTCTGCTGCAGACTCTGTCCCTGCCGGAGCGCTCTCCCACACTCCAAACCCCACATTCCTGGTCCCACCCTAGAGCCCTCACCCCCAGCCAGAGCCCTCACACTCCTGCATCCCAACCCTCTGCCCCACCCCTGAGCCCCCTTCCACACTGCGAACCCCTCAGTCCCACCTGCAACAATGAATTTTGTTATGTGCACCAATATGGAGGTGCACATCACCTCCGTACTGGTATGACACATCACCTCCATATTGGTGCACATAACAAAATTCATTCTGCACATGGGTGGGAAAAATTAGAGGGAACACTGGACACCACTCTGGGCTGGCCTGAGTTCCCCCCACCCCAAGGCAGGACTGGCCCGAGTCACCTGGCATCTCTGCTTGCCCGAGTCCTGCACTGGCCAGGGTTGGAAATGACTGTCTGAGTCCTACACCACTGGCATGTGACTGCCTGAGCCCTGTGCCTCCTGGGGCTGGAGCTGACTACCCAAGTCCCACACCACCCAGGTCTGACTGCTTGAGTCCTGCCACCTTGTATCTCATGTCACCACTCGCTCCCCCCTGAAATTTCCTTCATACCCCAGATGATCAGTTGACAAGAACAAAAAGGACAAAAGCTTATTTTTGCCAAAAAAAAAAAAAGTCAGGATGTGCAAGACAGGGCTTAAAAATGGGACTGTCCCAGCCAAAATGGGATGTGTGATCACCCTATTCCTAATCCTAAATCTTTTTGGTGGATGGGGCTTAAACCACATCCCTCTCCTCAGAATTTCCTATTTGTTAGCTTATGTGGCTCCCTGCTCTGTTTGCTGGATTCTCTGAATCACTTTTTAAGTACCTGTCTCTCCCCATGCATTGTATAGGGAGCCTGAACCCCTAACTCAGGACTGTGGATTTCACTTAGTGGCAGGGATGCCTAAAGGTTATGTGCTGCAGCACTCAGCCTAAGTCCCCCTTGTGAATCCAACTCTATATTGCTAAATATAAACCACAACATTTGACAGTTGTTATATTAATATTATGAATAAGTTTTAATAAAGAATATTTTAACTTTTTTTAGATTGAAGCCTAATACACTGTATTAGGGTTCAACTATTTTATTGATAAGATGTCGGATAACCTATGTTTAATCAGGGTATTAATCAAAGATAGATCAGCACAATAAAGAAAGGTCAATACATTACCAACCAGTCTGGAAGACAGTCATGCAGTGCTTAGTCTTTGTCTATCCCAAAGGGTGAGCTAAAACTGTATTAAATATCATATTTGTTAATCATTGATAGAACAGTTCATGCATTACCAGTTCTTACCAGTATCCTATCTTGTTTTGAACATAGCATACCAGAAGTCAGCAAAGCTTAGAGATGTACACTAGCCATACATGGTACAGAGTGTATGTCTTCTAGCATCAACTAGATCATCTATCTTATCTTGTCTTTTTGATATGTTTCTGCCCATAGCAATGAAATTACAACACTTCATATTTCCCCTTGGTTAAACAACTTAGCAAAAATAAAAAACATTCTGGGAAAAGCTTAACATGAATGCAATCCATGGTTATACAACTTAGGATGAATACAAAACACTCTGAAAAGATATGATATATCCTACTTGTTCATTACTAGCTACTTTGTTATCTGCACAACACACCTTATTCAGTCACACTTGTAGTTACAGCAAGAAAGCAGTTTAACTAGTTTTGATGGATACATCTGTTTGTGAGAGCCAGTTTCCCAGTCTTTAGTACAATTCCATTTCTTATATGGTAAAACTACAACTGCAGCATTAGCATTACATATAACCATAACTTCTCAAGGAGCAGTTTTCCACTTCACCTTTGGTCTAGCCACAGAGCATTATGGGACTCTGGTTCAGTTTGGTCAACAACTGTTTGAGGAAAGGATGTGCACACAGCATTAGTGCTGGGGACAAATAAAGTCTATGGCCCATCTTTTCATACTCTTGCTGCCAGATCAACCTTGGAAAATAGCCTATTATTATTATTATTGTAACTGATTTTTTGTACAGACTACAATGCAGGATGCTGCAACTAGTTTAGTCATAGAGCAACTAAGTAATGATGTGCATTCACAGAGTCTCAGTTCACAGCATCCAACCTCGTAGGTCTCTTTAGAACACATTTAGGACTAGAGCTGGTCAAAAAATGAGGTGTGGATGGAGGTCAAAGGTGGGAGGGTGGATTGCAAAATTTTCATACATTTTAAAAAAGTATTTTAGTTTAAATTTATTTTTTTTTAAACATTGACCAATTCTATCTACGAGTACTTTGAATATGCCCTTGAGGACATTGAAGGATGAAAACAGAAGTTACAGGAGATGTCAATGCAGGGGAAGATAATGAATTACATCAAGCCTGAAACATAATTGCAGCACACACCTCAGGTCCAAACAGAGCAACTGTCCCATAATTAAGCTTGGCAGAATTCGATTTATATCAATATTTGTCAGTAAATGTCAATTTCAGCTGACATGCTGAAATCAATTAAAAAAATATCGATCAGTAATGGTTAAGAGCGATCAGGTGTCACCGGCCTTGTGGCACCACATGGAGCCCTCTGCAGCCATGCTGTCATGGCTCTGCTCCCTCACTCCCATGATAGCAGGGCTGCAAAGAGCTTGCTATGCTTCCACAGGACTGCTGACACCCAATACCTGTAGGTGAAAATGTGGGGAAGGTTGTGGGCCTGGCAGGGCAGAGCAGAGACCCTGGCCAGGACAGCAAGGAGCAGGAGGAGGTCGAGCCCCCGGCATCAAGGGACGCCATCCCACTGCTGAACGGTTTCATCCCAGGGCAGGAACCATTCATTAGTGGGGTGGCTTCCTCCACAGCCAGGACTTGTCCTTCTCCGAGCAGCCCTGGCTGGAGGCCTCTGCTGTGCCCCACCAAGACTGCAGTCTTCTCCACTCTGTGCTTGCAGGGATTGCATGTCACTGGCAGTGCAGGGAGCCCTCTGCAGCTCCACTTTCCCTTACTCACCAGCCAGGAGTGTGGGAGGGGAGCTGTCCCTGGGAGGAACTGTTCAGCAGCACCCCATGGCTGGGGGCTCATCCTCCCCCTTGCAGTCCTGGCCAGGGGTCTCTGCTTTGCAGGGCCAGGACCACAGCCTCCCCTATACTTGTGCACGAGTGTCTTGAGCCCCTTGGCCATGCAGGGAGCTCCCTGCAGCCCTGCTGTGAATGCTGCCCTAACCTCAGCCCCAACTCTATCCTCCTTAATTTCCTGCAGCTTTAAAAATAAAACTAAAAAAATCCTTAAAATAAAAATCAATAAAAATGGGGAAAAACAATTTAAAAAATCAATATTAATAATTGAAATTAGACAAAAAATAAAAATGGAATTCTGCCAAGCCTGCCCATAACATAGACTACTTGTGTGACAAAGCAAAAAAACAACTTTGCTTTGCAGGACAGTTGGTTGTTCAGGGAAGCCACGTGAATGATGACTTTACTACAGAGCCTACTCAGTGACAAGAAAAGGAGTACTTGTGGCACCTTAGAGACTAACAAATTTATTAGAGCATAAACTTTTGTGAGCTACAGCTCACTTCATCGGATGCATTTGGTGGAAAATACAGAGGGGAGATTTATATACACACACAGAGAACATGAAACAATGGGTTTATCATACACACTGTAAGGAAAGTGATCACTTAAGATGAGCCATCACCAGCAGCAGGAGGGGAAAGGAGGAAAACCTTTCATGGTGACAAGCAAGGTAGGCTATTTCCAGCAGTTAAGAAGAATATCCGAGGAAAAGTGGGGGGTGGGGGGAGGAGAAATACCATGGGGAAATAGTTTGTGTAAGGACTCATCCATTCCCAGTCTCTATTCAAGCCTAAGTTAATTGTATCCTGTTTGCAAATTAATTCCAATTCAGCAGTCTCTCGTTGGAGTCTGTTTTTGAAGTTTTTTTGTTGAAGAATAGCCACCCTCAGGTCTGTAATAGAGTGACCAGAGAGATTGAAGTGTTCTCCAATTGGTTTTTGAATGTTATAATTCTTGACATCTGATTTGTGTCCATTTATTCTTTTACGTAGAGACTGTCTAGTTTGATCAATATACATGGCAGAGGGGCATTGCTGGCACATGATGGTATATATCACATTGGTAGATGCGCAGGTGAATGAGCCTCTGATAGTGTGGCTGAAATGATTAGGCCCTATGATGGTGTCCCCTAAATAGATATGTGGGCAGAGTTGGCAACGGGCTTTTCCTGGACACTACGGTGCTAATAAGCGATGGCCACATAAACACGACCCTATATCGGAAACCTACTGACCGCTATTCCTACCTTCATGCCTCTAGCTTTCATCCAGATCATACCACACGATCCATTGTCTACAGCCAAGCTCTACGATATAACTGCATTTGCTCCAACCCCTCGGACAGAGACAAACACCTACAAGATCTCTATCATGCATTCCTACAACTACAATACCCACCTGCTGAAGTGAAGAAACAGGTTGACAGAGCCAGAAGAGTACCCAGAAGTCACCTACTACAGGACAGGCCCAACAAAGAAAATAACAGAACGCCACTAGCCATCACCTTCAGCCCTCAACTAAAACCTCTCCAACGCATCATCAAGGATCTACAACCTATCCTGAAGGACGACCCATCACTCTCACAGATCTTGGGAGACAGGCCAGTCCTTGCTTACAGACAGCCCCCCAATCTGAAGCAAATACTCACCAGCAACCACACACCACACAACAGAACCACTAACCCAGGAACCTATCCTTGCAACAAAGCCTGTTGCCAACTCTGCCCACATATCTATTCAGGGGACACCATCATAGGGCCTAATCACATCAGCCACACTATCAGAGGCTCGTTCACCTGCGCATCTACCAATGTGATATATGCCATCATGTGCCAGCAATGCCCCTCTGCCGTGTACATTGGTCAAACTGGACAGTCTCTACGTAAAAGAATGAATGGACACAAATCAGACGTCAAGAATTATAACATTCAAAAACCAATTGGAGAACACTTCAATCTCTCTGGTCACTCTATTACAGACCTGAGGGTGGCTATCCTTCAACAAAAAAGCTTCAAAAACAGACTCCAACAAGAGACTGTGGAATTGGAATTAATTTGCAAACTGGATACAATTAACTTACGCTTGAATAGAGACTGGGAATGGATGAGTCATTACACAAAGTAAAACTATTTCCCCATATTTTCCCCTATGTTATTTCTCCCCCCCACCCCACCCCCCACTGTTCCTCAGATGTTCTTGTTAACTGCTGGAAATAGCCTACCTTGCTTGTCACCATGAAAGGTTTTCCTTCCTCCCCCCCTGCTGCTGGTGATGGCTCATCTTAAGTGATCACTCTCCTTACAGTGTATATGATAATTCCCATTGTTTCATGTTCTCTGTGTGTGTATATAAATCTCCCCTCTGTATTTTCCACCAAATGCATCCGATGAAGTGAGCTGTAGCTCACAAAAGCTTATGCTCAAATAAATTTGTTAGTCTCTAAGGTGCCACAAGTACTCCTTTTCTTTTTGCGAATACAGGCTAACACGGCTGCTACTCTGAAACCTACTCAGTGACAAACACTATTACAAACACTGGCACAGAAGGGTGAACTATGATGACACTAGAGGAAAAAACTGTTATTTCCAAACACCTTATTATACCAACCATTGCAATGGTTAAGTGGCAATTTAAATGGCTAAATACTACTACTACTAATAATAATAATTAATATAGTACAAAACAAAACCAACTCCAGCCCCTCCTCCCCCCCTAAAAAATCCTACCAAAATGAGATACTCCACTGCACATGCTTTTCCCTTATGAAGAGGATGAGAGAAGAACCAACATGTGACAGATATGTAGTCACGTTGCTTACCGCTCTCTTTGAAGACACTGTATATATTTACAAAATATAGTATTACTTATTCCTTAACTCTACTGGTCATAGATTTTTATTGCTACCTTTAGCTTCCTCTATCAATTGAGTGCATTTTTAACTTATAAAATATATTAATTGATATCAACTTCTCCTTTTTTTGTTTGTTGTAAAAAAACTGGGATGGTTTTTTAACCAAAGTAGCCTTTTATAATACTAATTGGGAATATATTCTGAGCACACATAATTAATGTAATCAGGTCATGATCACACGTATCTAAGCAATCACTAATTTTAGTTATGCAATCAATTAATCTTTATGCATCAGAAGAAACAGTTGCTTACTGTAACTGTGGTTCTTTGAGATGTGATGCAGACATGTATTCTACTTAGGTGTGTGTGTGCCCACTGCACCAGAGCCCGAAAATGTTCCAAGCAGTAACCACAGAGGGGCGGCGCTCACCCATCATGGCCATAACCCCTCCCCTTACTATCTGAGGTGGGGTTATACCGACCCCCTCATTTCCTTCACATCAAATGCTCAGAGGCTAGATTCTGATGCCAAGGGGACAGAGGGTGGGTCGTGGAATACAGGACTGCATCACATCTCGAAGAACAAGTGTGACAGTAAGTAACCATTTTTTCTTCTTTGAGTAGATGTAGCTGTGTATTCCACTTAGGTGACTTACAAGGCTAGAGATCATCTGACATCTAATGTACAGAGATGCTGCTTCCCCCTGAGATGAATGTGGCTTAGAAACAACCTGGGTAAATATACTGCCTGGTTCAAATGAAACCATGAGACCACGTTAGACAAAAATTTTGGGTGCAGCTGTAAAGTCACTTTCTTCTTGGAGACGTGTGTATAAGAAGGTTCTGCCATCAGAGTCTGCAACTCACAGACTCTCCCTGCAGATGTTAGCGCAACTAGGAATGCCATTTTCTCAATGATGGCTTATCCAATGGGCCTACGGGGTCCGTGCTCAGGGACCCCTGACACCTGGGGGGCCCTGGAAAAATAGGTGCCTCAGCAGAAATCCACCATGGTGCGGTAGAAGCACAGAGCCCTTGCAGAAGCCAGGGGTGGACAGGGGAAGCCCCAGTGCTCTGACCACGGCCCCGGCAGAAGCGCCAGGCAGGTGGCAAGAGGTGGGGCCCAGGGTGCTAGCCACCCATGGGTGTGACTGTGATTCTGTGTGATTAGGTTGGGATGGAGAGAAAGGGGATATGGGAGACTGAATTGAAAGCATGAGAAGGTCGGAGAATGAACACTGTCTCAGGCAATGAGGATGAGCTTGACCCGATCTGCTTTCAACCTGAGGATGACCTGTGTATTGATTGGGATGACATGTAATGATCACTGCAAAGATGACCAGAGGATGCTTGTCTCTAGGGACCACTTGTGACTCAGGGAAAAATTCCTCCTGAGATGGTCCGCAAGATGATTCTGAGCCCCAGGTAAGTGATCAACTATCAGAGTGATACTCTCCTCCATGTAGAACAGCCATAATCTGATTACCTCTTGGCAAAGCACTCTGGACCATGCTCCCTCTTGCCTGTTATTGTACGGTATGCAAAAAAGGCATGGCAAGGAATAGAAGATGGCCTGAAGCTTCAGTATGTTGATATACAGAGAGATCTTTTGCTCTAACCACAGACCCTGAACTTTCAGCAACCCCACATGCGCTCCCCAGCCCATCAGGGAGGCATCCATGGGTGGCAGGTATAATAGGCCAGGGGAGGCTTTGACAAGAGGTAATCAGATTATGTCTGCATGGGACATATCATGGGACAGATTATGTCTGCATGGGACATATCAAAAGTGTCTTCTAACAGACACTTTTCCCCTGGGTGGGTTGGGTCCGGGGAGAGGAGGCATGGCACAGCTGCAACTGGCCCAGGGCTCCTCTGAGTGAGGGCACTCAGGGCTTTGGCCAGCCCAGGGCCTCATCTGGGAGTGGAGGCTCGGGGCTTCTGCCAGCCCGGCGCTCCTCCAGCTGGGGGGGGGTATGCTCCAGGCAGCAGCTGGCATGGGGATCCCTCTAGGCAGGTGGAGGGGGGGTTCGGGGCTTTGGCCAGCCTGAGGCTCCGCCAGGCAGGGTTGGGTGGGTAGGAGGAGAGGCTTGGAGCTTCGGCCAGCCCAGGGCTTCTGCGGCCGGGAGGGGCAGCACTCCTGGCTTCTCTAGGCCGGGGTGGGGAGGAGGAAGATGCAGGAAGTCTTGCAGCTTCGGCCATGGGGAGGGCTCAGGCCCCAAAGGGGGGCTCCACTCGCTGCCCCTGGAGGCATCAGTGACAACAGACCTGGTTGGTAGGAGCCAGACTAAGGGAACACTCTGATATTCAGTTTCCAGAAATGACCACCACTGTAAGGAGTCCAGAACCAGTGGAGGGAGACAGACCAGCCAATCCAAGGAGTGAAGAGTCTGACAGTAACCTGTCCTGAGCCACATTTGAAGGGGGTGAAAAGGCAAACTTGGAAACTGGACCACCTGTGTCCCAGCAGACTGTGATGCTGGCAAACCAGGAGCCAGCAGTTGCCAAGCCTTTAGACCTCAGCCAAGCACTGACAAATTTGTTACTGGAAACCAGTCTGTTTCACCTGTTAGTATGATTAAGATAGGTATTGAACTTATAACAATGTGTTTATGCTTCTAAATTGCTTCACACATTAATCTTACTTATATCTTTATCACATGCTATCAGGTAACATTTAAGTTTTGTTTTATATGGACTAGTCTACACTGGCAACGTTAAAGTACTGCCACGGCTGTGCTTTAACGTGGCTTGTGTGGTCGTGGCACAATGCTCTCCCAGCACTCTAAAAAACCCACCTCCACGAGGGGTGTAGCTCCCAGCACTGGTGCACTGTCTACACTGGCGCTTTACAGCGCTGAAAATTGCTGTGCTCAGGGGGGTGTTTTTTTCACACCCCTGAGTGAGAAAGTTGCAACACTGTAAGGTGGCAGTGTAGACAAGGCCTTAGGCAAATACTGGGGTGGGGGGGCAGAGGGAGGGTGTGTGTGCGAAGTATTCAAGAACATTCATATGAAGAGTAACCATAAAGTCACTTGGAAGATATTTATGGCTCATGAAAAGTGAAAGTAAAAACAATGCATTGGGGGGAGGGGGGAGCTGAAAGGGCGGCTGCCGGTGGGTGCTCAGTATTCACCATATTTTCTCCATGGGTGCTCCAGCGGAGTCAACGACTATAATTTGGCCCCAATGCCAGCTCTACCTGTTGGTGCTATGATTCAGCAGGTGCTAATTTAGCCCATGTGCTCTGAGAATACTCCTACAGCTGTATATTTTGGGCAGAACCTAATTGGAAAGTTATTTTTTTTGTATAAAATAAAATAGTGTTACAAGCTAAACATGTAATTTTAAACCAATGGATGTTAACTGGAAGCTGAAGAAAGCTGAAGAACTTATGGCTAAGCAGAGCACTAATAATTGCTGAAAGACTAGTGCTACAATAATGGAAAGCCAAAAAGTGACCAACAGCTGAAGACTGGCGCATATATATCATAAGCTAGGCCACCATGGAAAGAATTATACACCGTAACAGAAATATCCAAGAAAAATGATCAGACATATGGGATGCTATGATAGGGATCCTGCCTCATTATCCACTTCCTTCCTTCCCCTTCTCTGTCCCTGAATTTTGCTTCTATTCTTTATCTTAACTTAATTTTTCTTTAATTAGTTGGATTTTTATAAACAAATTTTGTTTGTAAATTGTGTAATACAAATAACTGATTTCTACTTTAGACATTCATAATATATATATATATATATATATAAATAAAATCAAAAGTTGCAAGTATAGCTTAGGTTAGGCAGCAATTAGTTAATATATTATGAGAAGTTTATGTATAGTTTTTTATGTGTATATAAACTATATAGATAAATAGATAAATAAAAAGATAATAGAAAAAAAGCTAACAATGTTAGGGACCATTAGGAAAGGAATTGATAATAAAACAGAAAATATCATAATGCCACTATATAAATCCATGGTGTACCCACACCTTGAATACTGCATGCAGTTCTGATCGCCCCATCACAAAAAAAGATGGATTTGGAAAAGGTGCAGAGAAGGTCAATGAAAATGATTAGGGGAATGGAACAGCGTCTATACCAGGCGAGATTAAAAAGCCTCAGACTGTTCATCTTTGGCCTGGTCTACACTGCGGGGGGATGATCTAAGTTATGCAACTTCAACTACATGAATAATGTAGCTGAAGTCGATGTACTTAGACCTACTCACCGCGGTGTCTTCACTGCGGTGAGTTGACTGCTGCCGCTCCCCCATCGACTCTGCCTGCACCTCTTGTGGCGCGGGAGTACAGGAGTCGACGGGAGAGCGCTCGGGGGTCGATTTATCATGTCTAGACTAGATGCGATACATCGACCCCTGCTGGATCGATTGCTGCCCGCCAATCCGGCAGATAGTATAGACATATCCTTAGAAAAGAGATGACTAAGGAAGGATCTAATAGAGGTCTATAAAATCATGAATGGTGTGGAGAAAGTGAATTGGGAAGTGTTATTTATCACTTCACATCACACAAGAACCAGGGGTCACCTGATAAAATTAATAGGCAGTAGGTTTAAAACATACATAAAGAAGTACCCCTTCACACAACACATATCAATCTGTAGAACTCATTGTCATAGGATGTTGTGAAGGACAAAAGTATAACTGGGTTTAAAAATAATATGTTAATGGATAGGTCCATCAATGGTTATTAGCCAAGATGGTCAGACATGCATCCCCGTACACTGGGTGTCCCTAAATCCGCAACTGCCAGAAGCTGGGACTGGATGACAGAGAATGAATCACTCAAAATTGCCCTGTTCTGTTCTTTCAGCATCTGACACTGGCCGCTACCAGAGATATGACACAGGGCTAGATGGCCCATTGGTCTGACCCACTATGCCCATTCTTATATAATTCCCATCACTGTTAAAAATGTATACCTTATTTCCAGCTGGAAATTTGTCTAGCTTCAACTTCTCATCATTGGATCTTGTTGTATGGGGATGGCTGCCCAAGCAATGTTTTCACAAATATCCATGGATGCTTAACAGCTGCTGCAGGTATTCAAAATTTATTACAGAGGCATGATTAAGTCAGGGGCACAAGTGAAGAGCTTCTAGAGTGGCATCCTATCTGTGAATCTCCTAGCCCATATCTAAACTAGAAAAATAAGTTGTGTTTAAAAACATGCTAGCTAAAACATCTTAACTAATACTTCTAAAAAGGCTAGTATACGCAGTGTTAAACACCTTTAAAAGTGGGTTAACTGGTTGTGGTCAACTTTAGAGGGGAGAACTTTCATAGCCACTTATTTCACCAGTACAGAATGGTCATAATCCCCCGCATATTATTTACCCTTTTATGTGTAATAACTTTCATTCTTGCACAGTGCTCAAAATCCTACTGCTACTGAAGTCAACAGCAAAATGGCTAGAGGTCAGTGAGTGCAAGATCAAACACAAAATGTGCATCTTAAACGATCTGCATGCTGACTTGTCACTCAGTATTTACAGAATAGTCTTATATCCTGGTATACACACAAAACATATACATAATCAGGAACTAAAAGCATGAAACTGAAAAGGAGTGGTGGAGGAAGAAGGACATGAAGAAAGTGTGTGTGTGGTGATGGGGAGAAGACAACTGAACATTTATTTTGTATAAAATAATATGGAAGATGTGTCCACACTGTTTGTGTGACTAAACTTTTCTTGTTTCTAGTAAATTTCCTTTAATGAAAATTTTTATTAACAATTTGCTTTTCATATGTAAAAGTGAAGGCTCTGAAAATATATTTAAACAAGCGTTATTTACAAAGACAGGTGGGTTTAGAAGTCGGAGACGTAATGAATCCAAATAGATTTATCCTTAGCTCAGTTCAATGTTATTTTCCAAGCCTCTCTCTTCACATGCAAGAGTCATGCATTCAGAACAGGCTGCCTGAGGTCATAGACAGGATTTAACAAGTGTAAGCCTGCTTAAGAAGGCTGATTTGAACTGAGTGGATACAGAGCCTTATTTATGACACAGACATAATCTGAGTGAAATTGGTTTATGTCTGGTTTATGTTTAAGAGCACTGTGTTAGCCTTATGCAATGTTTGCATTGGAAAATAAGAGGTCTACATGGGAGTGAATAACTAAAATTATTCAGGTTTCAGAGTAGCAGCCGTGTTAGTCTGTATTCGCAAAAAGAAAAGGAGTACTTGTGGCACCATAGAGACTAACAAATTTATTAGAGCATAAACTTTCGTGAACTACAGCTCACTTCATCGGATGCATCTGGTGGAAAAAACAGAGGGGAGATTGATATACACACACAGAGATCATGAAACAATGGGTTTATCATACACACTGTAAGGAGAGTGATCACTTAAGATAAGCCATCACCAGCAGCAGGGTGGGGGGGAAGGAGGAAAACCTTTCATGGTGACAAGCAAGGTAGGCTATTTCCAGCAGTTAACAAGAATATCTGAGGAACAGTGGGGGGTGGGATGGGGTGGGGGGGAGAAATAACATGGGGAAATAGTTTTACTTTGTGTAATGACTCATCCATTCCCAGTCTCTATTCAAGCATAAGTTAATTGTATCCAGTTTGCAAATTAATTCCAATTCAGCAGTCTCTCATTGGAGTCTGTTTTTGAAGCTTTTTTGCTGAAGGATAGCCACTCTCAGGTCTGTAATCGAGTGACCAGAGAGATTGAAGTGTTCTCCAACTGGTTTTTGAATGTTATAATTCTTGACGTCTGATTTGTGTCCATTCATTCTTTTACGTAGAGACTGTCCAGTTTGACCAATGTACGTGGCAGAGGGGCATTGCTGGCACATGATGGCATATATCACATTGGTAGATGCGTAGGTGAACGAGCTTCTGATAGTGTGGCTGATGTGTTTAGGCCCTATGATGGTGTCCCCTGAATAGATATGTGGACAGAGTTGGCAACGGGCTTTGTTGCAAGGATAGGTTCCTGGGTTGGTGGTTCTGTTGTCTGGTGTGTGGTTGCTGGTGAGTATTTGCTTCAGATTGGAGGGCTGTCTGTAAGCAAGGACTGGCCTGTCTCCCAAGATCTGTGAGAGTGATGGGTCGTCCTTCAGGATAGCTTGTAGATCCTTGATGATGCGTTGGAGAGGTTTTAGTTGGGGGCTGAAGGTGATGGCTAGTGGCGTTCTGTTATTTTCTTTGTTGGACCTGTCCTGTAGTAGGTGACTTCTGGGTACTCTTCTGGCTCTGTCAATACTTAAAAAAAAAAAAACTTAGGCTTGAAGAGAGACTGGGAATGGATGAGTCATTACACAAAGTAAAACTATTTCCCCATGTTATTTCTCCCCCCCACCCTACCCCACCCTCCACTGTTCCTCAGATATTCTTGTTAACTGCTGGAAATAGCCTACCTTGCTTGTCACCATGAAAGGTTTTCCTCCTTTCCCCCCCCTGCTGCTGGTGATGGCTTATCTTAAGTGATCACTCTCCTTACAGTGTGTATGATAAACCCATTGTTTCATGTTCTCTCTGTATGTATATCAATCTCCCCTCTGTTTTTTCCACCAGATGCATCCGATGAAGTGAGCTGTAGCTCACGAAAGCTTATGCTCTAATAAATTTGTTAGTCTCTAAGGTGCCACAAGTACTCCTTTTCTTTTTTTAAAATTATTCACAAGGCATTGCATGGTTTTACTGTGGATCTTTCAGAAGGGAATCAGAATGGGTATCGTGCAGCCGATTTTAAAATATCATCTTGCTGTTGCGTGCACAAGTTTGCTATCATGTTGGCATCCTGCCATCATTTTTAATAACAACAGCTACCAAAAAAATCTTACATTTACATAACACTTTTGTTCCAAAGCACTTCCAGTCTCTATACCAACCATGCTATGTAAATGAAGCCACTGAACATGGGGAGGAAAGACCTAGGCAGAAGAAGAAATCAGTGGTTGGTGAGAGAAATTTGCAGCAGAGATCTGGTCAAGAGCACACAGGCCCCTTGTTTGGGGAGTAGGAGAGGAATGCACAAAAGTACTTAGGTGCCTAAGTCCCTGTTTTAGGTGCTTACCTCACAATTTTGGCTCCACTGTGATTCTGCCAAACTTTGTAGGTGCCTAAGCTCACTCACCACCCAAGTTTTTCAGGGTAAAAGTTCCGTGGGCAGTGCACCTATGTTTTGTCTGTGAGCCCGTGCACTGCTGCCTCCCTCTAGGCATCCAAATTCTTATGTTCTCCCTAAGCACCAGAATGATTCTCGAACCAAGACAGGTGTGTTCAGCTGCCCAAGTTGTGTGTGGGGCCTGATTCAGAAGGGGCCTACAGAATCAGGTTTCTGTGGGGGAATCTCTGCCATTTTACCACCATCAGAGAGTTCCTCTGTGCAAGGGCAATTTTCCACCAGCTATATGTGGCCATTTTAAGGCTATTTTGAACTGTTTATGCAGCATAAAGTCACCTAAACAGACTGGGGAATCTGTCTCCTAACTCCAACCTGAGCCTTTTGAACGTTTTTGCCAAAGTGATTGCTGGATGAAGTAAAAAAAGTTCTCTACACAGTGAAATTGTATTTAAATGAGTCATGTATGGCTCATCCATTCCACTGTAGTTTTGTTGTAGAAGGATATAAATTAGTCACATCTTAAATCTGCAAGAAGAAATTGAAACTTTAAATATTTTACATTTTTTTTGTGTTTGCAATGAGATACCCTATTAAAACAAGCCAAACAAAACCCATTTAAACAATGTTCTAGTTGTATTTTAATTTCATTAATAATTGTATGATTTGGAGAATAATTTCTTTATGTGTAGTCTTAGATTATTAACTGTTTAATTTTTTTGTCATACTGTTACCTTAAAGTACATTCATTTGTAAGTGCAATAAATGTTTGAGTGTATGTAAAGCCATTTCATTACAAACTTCAGATTTTTGCATTAAAATAATTATAATTTATATTATGTACCCATAGTCCAGCCTTGCAAAATTGTCAAGAAAATATAATAGCCTTAAATTCCTGTTCCTGAAAGATTCTGAGGCTCAGCTGCTTTTCCAAATATCCCCCTTGGTTATAAGAGTTATGTTCATCCAGAAAGGAAAGAGAAATAATACCATGTAGCTTTTGTGACCAAAATCAATGAATGAAAGAGAAAGAAAAATGGTGTTATGGTGTGGATTTCTATCTGGGAGACATGCTGGAAGTTTCATTCTGCCTGTAGTAAAATATTCTTGAAGTTTTTACAAACTACAGATTATAATTTGCTGTCACAAAAAGTACTACACTCAATGTTGGGTAGTTCTGTATTAAGCCTTATTTTTCTGTAAGTAGATGCATCTGTGTATTCCTCTTAGGTGTGTGCTCACCCATGGCACCAGAGCTGGAGAATTTTGCTTAGTAGTATCCAAGAAGGGTGGTATTCACAAGTTGTGGCCACAGCCTCTCCCCTGGCTATATGAGGTTGCACTTCCCCAACCCCCCTGATATCCTTCTTAACACCTGTGGCTGTAGTACAGAGCTCTGTGTGGTTCTCAACCTCACTATCATTTAGTGTTTTTCAAGTTGTGTATAGTTAGTGGCCTTAGTGTTAGCTGGATTTAGTGTTAGTTAACTATTTCTCCCTCCAGGGAGGAAACCTCACCAGGGTTTAAACATTGTCTATCATGCAGGGGAGCGATCCCCAACAATGATCCCCACATGCAGTGCTTGGGCAAGGTCCACGTCAAGGAGAGGTGTGGAATTTGTAGATTGTTCATGAAACAGACTCAGGAAGCTAGGGACCTTCGCCTAAAGCAGCACTTGCTTGAACAGGCCATGTGGTCTGCTTTGGCACCAAGTCCTTCGCCAGATCAGAGGTCACCCATGTTGCTGTTTCATGCTCTGGAGCCAGTGCCTCTCTGAGGAAATGGAGGAACCCTTCCCTGTCCAATGCACTGAGGAAAAGGTCACATAAGACCAATTGAGACCACTCAGGTCTAGTGGAAACTTTTCTGCCTCCTCCACAACCAACCAAGATACATGACCCATCAATAGGGAAGCTCCAGCCAATTCCCCCCCAGCTCCCCAGTCTTGCACGCCAGAACTGTACAATCTTGCACTAGTCAGAAGCCTGACCAGTTTAAGTTCATTACTTATTCTCCACTTCTTCATAGGAAAGTGGACATGCACCAGTCTTTGTAACCTGAGCTGAGATTTCCCAAGCACTTCCAGCAAAATGCATAGTTTTAGGTAAAATATGAAACAGATTTATTAACAACAGAAAGATAGATTTTAAGTGATTATAAGTAGCAGGCATACATATCAAAGTTGGTTAACTAAGAAACAAAAATACATTTGCAGTCTAATTCTAACTTTAACAGACTAAGCAAGACTTGAATCAAGCAATGTCTCACTCTAACAGATGGTATAAGCAAGTTACAATTCCTCAATATGCAGGCTGGATACCCTTCCAGCCAGGGACCCCACTTCCAAGTCTTTTTCTTTCAGACAGTTGTCCAGGTGTTGAGATTGTGGGGGTTGCAAGTGGGGAAGGAAGCCAAATGATGATGATGTGACTGTCTCTTTTTATACCTTCTTCCAGCTGCTTTGATGTAGGGGTGAGTCAGTCCCTGTTGGTCAAGCAGTCTCCACTGCCTATGTGCCTTCTCTAAGGATCCTCTGGGGTAGTGGATTGTTTTCTTGATAGGGCAATAACACTGCCTGGGCCCTCCTTTGTTGCAACTGAAAAGCTGGCTGTGGGCGCTTGTCAGCCTCACAATATATTTCACTAACACATATAGCAATACTTCATAACTTCCCATACAATGATAACACATACAATCCAAGAGGATATTAATGTTCAACTGATCAAGACTTATAAAATGATATCTCACAAGGCATACTTTGTACAAAACATATCATAATTATATGACAGTGGTGAATACTGGGATGCCAGGGTGCTTACTTTGAGGTACAGAGTGTCACACCATCAGATCAGGCTATGCTATCCAGTTCCTGTGCACTCCTTCTCCCCATTCCCTCTCCTTCCTTAGGGACCCCCTCACAAGATATTGCTCCTCAAGCAGGTCCATTCTCTAGGGCTTTGGGAGCAAGGGAGGAAGTTCCTGAAGAAAGTCAGGGTTGGAACTTCTATTCCTGGTACTTTCTATTTCCCAAATCCAAAGAAGGGGTAAGATCCCTTCTCGACCTTCTTGGCCTCAACATACATATCCCTTCTCGACCTTCTTGGCCTGAGGTTTGAATGGT
This sequence comes from Dermochelys coriacea, assembly GCF_009764565.3. Taxonomy (NCBI): domain Eukaryota; kingdom Metazoa; phylum Chordata; order Testudines; family Dermochelyidae; genus Dermochelys; species Dermochelys coriacea. The sequence goes on from NC_050068.2 coordinate 107,809,595, forward strand.
CAACCTATCAACTATCCTCCCTGAGTTGTCTCAGAATGACTGGATTGATGCTCTGGACCTTTAAGATGCCTATTTTCATGAGGCGATTTTGCCAAACCAAAGAAAATTCTTCTGGTTCATTGTGGCAAAGTGCCACTTTCAGTACATGGTGCTTCCTCTGAGCCTCTCTTCTTCCCCCAGGTTTTTAACCAAATGTATGGTCATGGTGATAGGGTACCTCAGAAAGAAGTGAATTCATATCTGGACACCTGGCTACTAAAGGACAGATCCAGTGAAGAACAGTAAGCTCTTTCTCATGTGCACACTACATTGCACTGACTGAGACCATCTGAGTTTCATCCCAAACACTGGGAAATTTGGTTCACACTCACGAAATTGAGTTCACAGGGGCCCTAACAGACTCTACAAGTTTGAGAGCATTTTTGTCAACTGACCATTTTCAGGTAATTCACCACCTTTCCCTCAGTCTGCCATCTCAGCCTTCCATGACAGTTCAGATGTGCCTGAGGCTCTTGGGCCACAAGTCTGTGTCATGTTGTCTGGAGTCATTCATGACCAAGAGTGCCAACCTCAGGCAGACGGTCAAGAAGCAGGGCAGAGATCCGACACTGGTTGTGTGTTCTATAATTGTATTTCACCAACCCACTAACAAATGTGAACTCCTGAAGCAGTATAACAGTCTGACTATTGAATCACCGACAGTGCAGTCAATCTCCCCACTCAGGCAAGCTGGACTTAGGGATAGTTGGTAGCTATACACCAAAGATTACAAAAGATTTATGTTGCTCCCAGTCCCAAGAGACCAATTACTTAGCCCAGGACAGTTTGTACCTCAGATCTCACACCAGGGACAACACTTGTAGTCAATCCTATAGTAAACTAAGAAAACAAATGAAAGAGTTATTACAAGGTTATAAAGCAAATTTATACACACAAATGAGCTACAGTCCCTGGTTTGAAATATGCAGTGTGTATAATAGGCCAGGAGAGGCTAAGCCTCCCCTGGCGCAGCCACTACCACGCCTGCTGCTGGATGCCTGGGCTGTGGTAGCCTCTCTTCTTCCCCTCCCTGCCGGGAGTGGGCTTCAGCAGAAAGTTTCTGCTTATTTATTATGCACCATGCAGGCTCCCAGATGGCTGAGGAGGTGGTATCTGATAATTAGCTTCCCTGGTCCCTTGGACTCCCCAGGGAGATTACTGATGAACCGCCGGAAGCTGGGAACCTGCGTGGTGTATATAAAAGCTCGGCATTTTCTGCCTGGCTGCTCCTCTCCAGCACTCTCCACCCCTCTCTGGCGAGTGACAGTGGGCTCCAGCCAGAGCCAGTCAAGGGCTCTACAGCAGGAGGGAATGAGCCACTGTGGTGCTTGGTAAAGAATTATTGCCTGATGGTAAAGTTTTAAAGTTGGGAAATCTAAAACCACCTGTTCTGATAAGGAGCTGTAATCTTTGTAAGCAGATTCTGGGTTTGTTACCAGCACCCCACAAGAAGTACCTGAACCTGTTGTTGATTTTAGTAAAATAAAAGAGAGGAATATGGATATGGCGGGAATTCCGAATAAAAAGTCTCCCAGGAAGGTCATTGTGTTTACTTTTCCACAAAGGGAGTGAGCTAGTGCCTGCCATCTACTTAAATAATTTGCTAACTGCATGATTAACCTTGACTATGTTTTTAATTTCCTGGGGGAACAGGATGCCAAGATATCTGAGGTTTATCTGTTGCCACCTACATGTCCCCATAGGAGAGCCACTTCCAACTAAATCCAATGAGCTTTTCATTGCTTCTGACTTATCCAATTTATCTTATAGCCAGATAATTTGCCAAAGTAATCTATTCTTTATAGGATATTTGGAATAGATTGATCTGGACTTTTAAAAAATAGGAGGATATCATCTGCACATAGGTGGATTTTTGTCTCTGAGACTCTTATCTGATCCCTTGAATACTTGGTGTTCCCTAAATAATACTGAAAGTGGTTCTCATGCTAAATTGAACTGGAGGGATCATCCCTGTCCAGTTCCCCGAAACAGATCAAAGTGAGGAGGGATATTGTGCTATTTATTAGGATCCGAGAGTTGGGATTGGAATATAACAGCTTCAACCATTAAATAAAGGATTTCCCCAACCCAAATGTATCCAGGGTAAGAAACAAATATTGCCAGTTCACTCTGCCAAAGGCTTTCTCTGCATCAAGTGAAATGATTGTGTGGGAATTTCTAGAATGCTGGTGGAGTGCCATAACAATAATAGACTGATGTGTGTTAGCTGAATCATGCCTTTTTCAAATAAATCCCACTAACTAGGGCGTCCCTCATTGGAGGCAAAGTACCTTTCTTTAAGGCATCTTCATAAATGAATAACAACTTAGGAGCCAGAATTTCTTTGGGACTTTGATAGAATTCAGTAAGCCATCAGGGTCAGGGGTCTTCCCCAGACTCATTTTCTCCATGGCCCTGATTATTTCCTCTGCAAGGGAGAGCCCAGCCTGGCATGCTGCTCTTTTCAGAAGTTAAGAGTTTTCAGAAAATTCAATTCTTCTGGGTCAGGTGGTGAATCATTATTGTAAAAAGCCTGATAGAATTTCAAAAATGGATCACTGATCTCTTTTTGGTAAGTAATAACCTGTCCTTGTTCTGTTTTGAATGATACTATCTGGGACTTTTGACCTCTCGCTTTTAATCTATATGGAAGAATTTTCCCTGCTCTCTCTCCCCGGCTGCCACTATGTTTGAGTCTAAAAAAAGTAATTTTTCTTTGTGCTGAAGTCAATCTATTTATTTCATACCCAAGATTGATTAATTTTTTTAGATTTCATTGGGAGGAGTAGTTTGCACATTCTAAATCCCTAGCTTAGTTGTTTGGTTTATTCCAGGAGCTGAGCCTGGCTAGCCTCTTCCTATCCCTTGAGTAGGAAATGATCCCACCTCTCATAAAAACTTTAAGTGTATCCCAGCATGGAGTGGGGGTTCTCTGGGATGTCGTTTGTTTTGAAGAAAAAATTTCTTTTGTGACATAGTTCAGAAAATATATATCTTTCAAAAGAGAGGTTTCAGAGTAGCAGCCGTGTTAGTCTGTATTTGCAAAAAAGAACAGGAGTACTTGTGGCACCTTAGAGACTAACACATTTATTTGAGCATAAGCTTTCATGAGCTACAGCTCACTTCATCTGATGCATTCAGTGGAAAATCTCCCACTGTATTTTCCACTGAATGCATCCGATGAAGTGAGGTGTAGCTCACAAAAGCTTATGCTCAAATAAATTTGTTAGTCTCTAAGGTGCCACAAGTACTCCCTTTCAAAAGAGAGTTCAGTCTCCATCTTTTACAAGACCGATCTGTCTCAGAAGGGGAAAACTCTTGTAGCACTGGTGCATGATCAGAGATCATGATAGTGCTCAATAATAAAATCAAGTCTGAGTCCACCTGTTTCATAGAAATCAGAAAGAAATCTATTCATGAATGTGTCGTTTGTCAAGGGGAAAAAAGTAAAATCCTTCATTGTAGGGTTCTGCAACCCCCACACATCTTTTAACTTTAATTCTTCCATATAATCTTTTATAACATTTCTAGCACGTGATTGTGTGTGCTGGGCTGATCTGACTTGTCTAAATAAGTTCCAACACCTCATTAAAATCTCATGCTATGATGATTGAGTCTAGTAGGATATTAATTTGGAAAAAACTTATCTAAAAAAAGGGGTCAATATATATTCATCAGGTTATATGGCGAGTCAGAGATCTTAGTCTTCACCAGCCAAAAAAAAAAATCTACTTTTGTCATCTTTATTTATATCTAGAATTTGTAAACTGAGTCTTTCGAGAAACAATACTCCTACACCTTCTGCAGAGGAGAAATTGTTAAACATCCCTCCCTTCCCCTATCCACTCCATCCTAAATTTCTCTGCTTCCAAGTCATTAAGGTGGGTTTCCTGTAGGAAGATATTATCTTGCTTTTAGATAGGTGATAAGTATTTTCTTTTATCAGGTGATTCACCCATCTGATGTTCCAGGAAACCCAATTTATAGTAAAAAGAAAAGGAGTACTTGTGGCACCTTAGAAACCAAAAAATTTATTTGAGCATAAGCTTTTGTGAGCTACAGCTCACTTCATCGGATGCATTCAGTGGAAAATCTCCCCACTGTATTTTCCACTGAATGCATCCAATGAAGTGAGCTGTAGCTCACAAAAGCTTATGCTCAAATAAATTTGTTAGTCTCTAAGGTGCCACAAGTACTCCTTTACTTTTTGTGAATACAGACTAACACGGCTGCTACTCTGAAACCAATTTATAGTATTAGTCACAAGAAGTGTTTAGATCAAATATCTCTTTATCAGGCTCCTGAATAGTGTCATTGCTTGGGCCACTGGTAGCTCCAGATTTAGGAATGGTATATCTGGGTTTCCCCTAACTGTCCTGAGGGCAGCAGTGGGAGTGGAAAGGGGAGAGGTTAAGGCAGGTTAGGAAAGGCAAAAGATAAAGTATAATATGGGAAACAGATAGAAAAACTAAGAAAAGGAAATGAAGTGGTTAAAACTGACCAAGAATCACAAAGAAAATAACAGAACGCCATTAGCCATCACCTTCAGCCCCCAACTAAAACCTCTCCAACGCATCATCAAGGATCTACAAGCTATCCTGAAGGACGACCCATCACTCTCACAGATCTTGGGAGACAGGCCAGTCCTTGCTTACAGACAGCCCCCCAATCTGAAGCAAATACTCACCAGCAACCACACACCACACAACAGAACCACTAACCCAGGAACCTATCCTTGCAACAAAGCCCGTTGCCAACTCTGTCCACATATCTATTCAGGGGACACCATCATAGGGCCTAATCACATCAGCCACACTATCAGAGGCTCGTTCACCTGCGCATCTACCAATGTGATATATGCCATCATGTGCCAGCAATGCCCCTCTGCCACGTACATTGGTCAAACTGGACAGTCTCTATGTAAAAGAATAAATGGACACAAATCAGACGTCAAAAATTATAACATTCAAAAACCAGTTGGAGAACACTTCAATCTCTCTGGTCACTCGATTACAGACCTGAGAGTGGCTATCCTTCAACAAAAAAGCTTCAAAAACAGACTCTAACGAGAGACTGCTGAATTGGAATTAATTTGCAAACTGGATACAATTAACTTAGGCTTGAATAGAGACTGGGAATGGATGAGTCATTACACAAAGTAAAACTATTTCCCCATGGTATTTCTCCCCCCCACCCCACCCCACCCCCCACTGTTCCTCAGATATTCTTGTTACTGCTGGGAATAGCCTACCTTGCTTGTCACCATGAAAGGTTTTCCTCCTTTCCCCGCCCTGCTGCTGGTGATGGCTTATCTTAAGTGATCACTCTCCTTACAGTGTGTATGATAAAACCCATTGTTTCATGTTCTCTGTGTGTGTATATCAATCTCCCCTCTGTATTTTCCACCAAATGCATCCGATGAAGTGAGCTGTAGCTCACGAAAGCTTATGCTCAAATAAATTTGTTAGTCTCTAAGGTGCCACAAGTACTCATTTTCTTTTTGCGAATACAGACTAACACGGCTGTTAGTCTGAAACCTTAAAAATATGTAACTCTCATCCAGCAGAAACAGAAGGTTTAGAAGGGGGTGCCTTTCACTCATTCTCCCCACCTCACCCTCAAAAAGACTCATTTTGGGTATAAATGGATTCTCTCTAAATTTGTAAAGAAATAGTCTAAAGTTAAGGGAGGGCATGGTTTCTGCACTATTCACAATAACAGAAAAGGGGGAAGGAGGCTAGTGTATAACTTAATAACAAATCTGTAGTTGATATATAAGTTATACAAATTGTTTAAATAACCTTATTCTAACATAACTGGATCATTTTGCAGATAAGGGTTCATTGGCTGAACAGTTCTGCATAAACTTTGACCCATAGAGTCTTGTCCAGGCAGGATTATAGTATGAACACCATAGCCCAATCGTAACATCAGCAATGCAAATCGTAACATTATGTAAAGCATAACATGTATTTCAACAAATTTAACAAAAATAAAATCTAAAGAAAAGCTCCTGAACTAGTATTATTGAAAAAACAACTGACAGTCCCATACTAACACATTCTCAGTAATCTGGTGAATCATAACCAGCAACAATAATTATTCTTGGATAGGATTTTAGCAGATCAGATTTTGTTACAGTTGGGGAATTGAAAAGATTCATTATTAAACTGAAAGCTTCATTACCCTGTTTAGCTCTTGTATCTCTTATAAGTATATATTTAGGGCAAATGGACTGCGTATTTCTAGATTTTTAAATTCACAGAGTTTTTAAAGAATTAGTTTCTTAATATTATATTTTAAAAAAATCTTACAATTATGGCCTGCGGCTTTGCATTTGGAGGAGGGTTTTTTGGCCACAGAGCGGTGGGATCTCTCAATATCTAAGTTCTGATCCGGGGGGCAGAGACAAAAACACTGGCTGCATGGTGGATAAAAATTCCACAGGTTCCCTTTTTCCAGCCCCTCTGGAAGACCCACAAATCTCAAAAAGAACAGGAGTACTTATGGCACCTTAGAGACTAACAAATTTATTAGAGCATAAGCTTTCGTGGGCTACAGCCCACTTAATCGGATGCATAGAATGGGACAAACAGTAATAAGATTATATGTATGTATGTATGTATATACATACAGAGAAGGTGGAAGTTGCCATACAAACTATAAGAGGCTAATTAGTTAAGATGAGCTATTATCAGCAGTAGGAAAAAAAACTTTTGTAGTGATAATCAGAATCTCAGATTGTTCCCTCAAGATCATTAACCTTCTCCTGCAGTGCTTTAATAGTCCTTTCCTGTTGCTCTGCAGTTATGTTCATAGGACTCACTGTGTCTTCTAGCGAGGATATTCTGCTTATGATTTGGGTAATTTACCTCAGAGGTCTTCAGAATGTAGCCGTTGAAGCATTTGTAGATGGCCTGCAGAAATGCTTTTGTCACAGTAGTGACAATTTCCCTAGCATACTATGTTGTATTAGAACGTGACTTTGGATTTGTGCTAACCTACACAATCTTAACCACTGAGAGTACACAGGGATTGCCATACTTAACATTGTGTCAGCTGCCTCCTCTATCAAAGCCTAATTTGTTAGTGAAAATGTGCCTTGTTAGTCTTCAAGCCTTGACTCTTTCTGTAAACTGTAGACCAGGCTTGGATCCTCTCAAACCCTGTGTAAGTAAGGGAAAGACATTTTTTAAAAGCCATGTTATGTAACGTTTTGATTCAGACATTTTAAAACACCACTCAACACCGAATGTAGACAGAATTTAAAATTGTCTCAGTCTTTCTTAAAGGTAAATCATGACCAACAAAGGTCTTTTTAAAGTTCCTAAAGCCTGTCTACCCAAGATGTTAAGTGGTGTTTAAAAATGTGGAATCAAAACATGCTTCCTCCAATTATAACATGTTTGCTAACACAGTTGGGGGAGGTGGGATCTGTTTTCCTACACTACATAGGGACTTAGGAGTTTCCAAAAGCATTTTTGGCCATTTAAAACACAACAAAACCCCACAATACATCCAAAATGCAGCACTTAGAATCTCTCTCTTGCTCAATAATCTGACCATAGCACCCTGGACTTTGAATCCCTTTACTAGCTCATATTTAGCTAAGCTGCCAATTTTAGATGATTTGGCTTTGCTTTCAAAGCTCTGCATAATTCTCTCCCATCTACCTCTCCAATCTACAGTCTTTTGTTGCATTCCTCTTCTAGCTTCATTGGTAATGCCAGCCTTGATGCCCTTTTCCCTGCTTCTCCCACAACTATCTTCATTCTTTTTCCCGTACTGCCTCCATGGATGGGAAAAGAAGGGAATAAGTGTTGCTGGGCTGCCTTGGCAACTGTGAAGTTAAGACATGGGGTTTAATGGTTGGCAAGGGGAAAATTGGGGACTAGGTAGTGGGTGACTGTGTCTGTATGCATGTGTGTGGGATTCTGTGGCTGAAAGGGTGTAAGACATGGAGACTGAGGAGAGGGTTGTACCTTGCTTTCCCCTGATCATGGAGTGTAGTTTCTCTCTTTCCCCTCCCCCCACACAAAAAGGTGGAAGGAAATTTCCTGGTGGAGGATCTCCTCTTTTATCACCAACTTGGGGATAGAGTTTCTAGGTGTGTGTGTGTGTGTGTGCGCGCGCGCGCGCGCGCGGGGATGTCTCTTTCCTCCCTCACATTAGGTACATGATGCTCCCTCTCTTTACTTATGTGCGGGATTGGATTCTCTGGATTGAAGCTTCATGTTCTCCCTCCTCCCTGGGAATTTGGGGGGAGGTGGGGATCCTTGAGTGGCAGTATCCCCCCTTCCCCTCCCACCAGCCATCCACTTTGAATAGTACAGTTCAGACTGACTAGCTGGAGATATCTTCCTTTGTTGTATGCAGTGTTGTTATGGCTGTATTAGTCCCAGGATATTAGACAGACAAGGTGGGGGAGGTAATATCTTTTATTGAACCAACTTCTGTTGATGAGAAAGACAAACTCTTCTTCAGGTCTGGGAAACTCACTCAGAATGCCACAGCTAAATACAAGGTGGAACAGGTTGTTTAGAATAAGTAGTTAACACATATTTCAAGGGACCATTCACGGTGAAGTGGCCTGGAATATACACCTTAGCACACTGAAAGCCACCTTCACCAACAATGACATTCTACCAGAGAAGTAGATCACATCATGGAATGGGCCACCCAAATATCCTGAGAGAACCTGTTTCAATACAGAACTAAAATCCCCTCCAACCACACAGACTTAGTTGTCATCTACCACCCTACATTGAAACCCATACAGGATATCATCAAACAACTAACCCAACTCCATGTGGACCGCATCCTGAAAGAAATCTTTCCAGAACCTCCTCCTCTGGCCTTCAGACAACCTCCCCCCCACCCAATCTCTCCAAGCTGATCATCAGAAACAAGGTTCTCACAGATTAGAACACACCAACTCAAAGTGGCTCCAGACCCTGCCAGAACAAGAGATGCAAAACCTGCAGACCTATTTCCAGTGCTACAATGATCAACACCGCCACAACACACCTTTCTAGATCCATGGGTCCTACTCATGCCTATCACACCACATGTGGTGTATGTACCTTATCCAGTGCACTAAATGCCCCAACAACTACTTTGTAGTTAAAACCTCTGGAATGAACTCACAGGAAAATAATAAAAGACAAAGACACCCTATCAGCTGTGGGTGAACACTGTTCACAAAGCGATTGCTCTATATCTGACCCATCAGTCCTCACACTCTGTCATAAATATAAAGGGAAGGATAAACACCTTTAAAATCCCTCCTGGCCAGAGGAAAAACCCTTTCACCTGTAAAGGGTTAAGAAGCTAGGATAACCTTGCTGGCACCTGACCAAAATGACCAATGAGAAGACAAGATACTTTCAAAGCCGGAGGGGGGAGAGAAACAAAGGTTCTCTCTGTCTGTGTGATGCTTTTGCCAGGAACAGAAAAGGAATGGAGTCTTAGAACTTAGTAAGTAATCTAGCTAGATATGCGTTAGATTCTGTTTTGTTTAAATGGCTGATAAAATAAGCTGTGCTGGAGAGAATGTATATTCCTGTTTTTGTGTCTTTTTGTAACTTAAGGTTTGCCTAGAGGGATTCTCTATACTTTGAATCTGATTACCCTGTAAGTAATTTACCATCCCGATTTTACAGAGGTGATTCTTTTACTTTTTCTTCAATTAAAATTCTTCTTTTAAGAACCTGATTGCTTTTTCATTGTTCTTAAGATCCAAGGGTTTTGGTCTGCATTCACCGATGCAAATTGGTGAGGATTTTTTATCAATCCTTCCCCAGGAAAGGGAGTGTAGGGTGTGGGAGGATTTGGGGGGGGAAAGATGTTTCCAAGTGGACTCTTTCCCTGTTATATATTTTTTAGACGCTTGGTGGTGGCAGCAATAAAGTCCAAGGGCAAAAGGTAAAATAGTTTGTACCTTGGGGAAGTTTTAACCTAAGCTGGTAAAAATAAGCTTAGGGGTTTTTTCGTGCAGGTCCCCACATCTGTACCTTAGAGTTCAGAGTGGGAAAGGAACCTTGACACCCTCAAAGGAAACCTGCACAGCACTTCAAAAGATGAGCCTAGAAGCTTAAATTCTTAACTTTGCTAGATGCTAAAAATCATGCACTGAATAGAGACACTGGATTTATGGCTTATTACAACAATCTATAACCCATTAACAACACCCCCAGTTCCTCTCCCCCTCCCCGCCAACACACATACTTTCTTTCCTCCTGGTGACTATAGGGGTGTTAAAAAACTACACCCTCCTGGGTGACGCAGTTCTACCCACCTAACCCTCCCCCCGCCCCCCCCCATGTAGATAGTGCTATGTGAAGAGGAGAGTTTCTCCCATTGATATAGCTACCACCTTCGGGGGGAGACGGATTAACTTCACCAATGGGAGAAGCTCTCCCATTGACATAAGAGCATCTTCACTAAAGTGCTACAACAGCACAGCTCCACCAGGGCAGCACTGTATGTGAAGACAAGCCCTGAGTAAGTTTCCCAGATCTGAAGAAGAACTCTGTATAAGCTTGAAAACCTGTCTCTCTCACTAACAGAAGTTGGTCCAATATAAGATATTAACTCCCCCACCTTGTTTCTCTAGCTGGAGATACAGATAGACAGACAGAACCAAGTTGACTGCTTGTATACAGACCAAGTACTACGAGCTTCTACAACAGAAAGTATATAAAGAGAATAAGATTATTATGGCAAAAGGTGCCAATGGTATGCACATTAGAGATCATTGATGTATTAATATTCAGGATGAAACTCCCCATGGAAAGAATGAAGATGTCCTGCAGTAACCACTCCCAGAATCAGTATGGGTACTGTGTAGGTGAAAGCATTTTCCTTTGTCTGTAACACCACCAATGCAAGTCTTCTTTGTCTGGCAGTTGAACCTCTGAGGCAAGGTCTGCACTAAGGGGGCTACAGCAGCACAGCCGTATTGCAGCTATGCTGCGGTCGTGCGGTGGTATAGATGCTTGCTACATCAATGCAAGGGTTTTTCCATCAAAGTAGGTGATCTACCTCCCTCAGTGACAGTAGCTAGGTTGACTGAAGCATTCTTCTACTGACCTATCTGCGTCTACACCAGGGATTAGGTCAGCACAGCTATGACGGATTTTCACATCCTCAAGTACCGTGCCTATGTTGATCTAAGTTTTAAATGTAGACCAAGCCTGGGATTCCTTTGAGAGTGGTACACAAGGAAGGTAAAAATCCAGGCTCACTCTTCTTGGCCATGTGGTCAACTCTAGGTGAATAGCCTAAGACTGGGGTTTCCCAGACATAAAAAGCAGGAGCTGAGGGAGAAAAAGGAGCACACTGAGGTTATTAACCAATAGGACGTGTTCAAGCTGGTAGTGATATAGAGGTCCAAGGCAGTTTGTGGGGACAGGACAATGGTGCCTGACCTGAGGTTTCTGCTAAAAGGAGTTACCCACGTGAAGTCTGATAACTTCTCTTCAAGGAAACAGGACTTATGTACAACATATAAACAAAGAAATCACTGAGAGAATCCCTAAATCTGGGTCACAAATTTTGTCTCCAAACAGGAAACTAACCTTCAAGGCTACTAATTCTGCTACTGCTCAGCAAAGGGGCAAGACGACTATATGTTTACATATAACATATGTTACTTTTAAATGTATATCAAATAACAAAGTGGTGAATCAAGCCCCGTTTAAGGGATTGTCTATACTGGAAAATTTACCAACATATCTATTTTGGAATAATTATTCTGGAAAATCTATTTATATAGATTTCCAAGTGTAGACAAGCCCTTAATACTAAAATGCTCATGCTACTACATCAGCCACTCCACCACAACATTTTAGGAACAGTATGAAATGAACTACTGTATCATTCCAGCCATTGGTGATTCAAAACAGAAATAGATATATCAAAGCAAAATACAAAGGGTGAAAAACCTGGAATTTATGAAATCTCTTGGATCTTTTTCATAGTCTTTGCTGCCTACTCCTTAGCTATTGGGTTCTTTATTAGGTTGGTGATTTGTAAGGTCCTGTTCTCTGTAAGGTTTAAGGTACAAGGAATGAAATCATGTCTCCACTGAAGCCAAGGGTATCCCCATTGCCTTCAGTGGGCTAGGATTTCACCAAAGGAGTAGCCAAATAGCAGGTATGTGGAGTTGGAGTGGCCTCTTGGCACTGCATGGGGCTGTCTCAAGAGATTTTAAAATAACCATAAATTGTTCATCGTTTTAATTTACATGGTAAGGAAATGGGCTAAATGCATTTAAATTAACATTGCTTTTTAATAATGGGTTTAAATTACTATTTAACAGCCCAAAATAATTCAGATTCTAGTCTGTTATTCAGCTACTGTTGCACTGTAATTTAGTTTGTCATCATTGCCTTGCCCTAGAATCTTATAGAAACACATTTCATCTACTTGTCTGGTTATCTTAGTTAACTTTTGTTAGTGTCAAAACTGGCTATGCAAGCTGTCTGAATTCTTGAAATGCAGCATCTTGCCGTATGTCACCCAGAAGATGTTATAACATTCATATTTGCTGTCATTAGAAGTATTAGTTACTTGCCACTCTTTTCCTCACTGTCATTTTACTGAGGTCAGTTTGAGCTTTAGTTACAAGAAAAGATAATTTAGGTCTCAATATTCATAGATACTAAGGTCAGAAGGGACCATTATGATCATCTAGTCCGACCTCCTGCACAACGCAGGCCACAGAATCTCACCCACCCACTCCTGCGATAAACCTCTCACCTATGTCTGAGCTATTGAAGTCCTCAAATCGTGGCTTAAAGACTTCAAGGAGCAGAGAATCCTCCAGGAAGTGACCCGTGCCCCATGCTACAGAGGAAGGCAAAAAACCTCCAGGGCCTCTTCCAATCTGCCCTGGAGGAAAATTCCTTCCCGACCCCAAAGTGCTGTTCCAAAGTAATCAAGGAGTGTAAGAGGCACCGAGCTCGTACAAAAACAGGGCTTCTATAAAGATCTTCCAGATTAAGGCACCTGTTCTGCAGCCTGTTCCACAAATCCACTGACTGACCCCTGATCCACTGATCCCAGCAAAACAATTAGGAAGAAATCTCTCCAGGGAAAACCTCATGGAAATTTGCTTTGTTTTCTCCTCTTCTGCACCATTTCCCATGGGAGGGGACAATCAGGCCTTACTGTTGGTATGGCTCTTTTTGAGATCCTTCCATGAAAACTAGTATGTGAGGACAAAATATTTATTACTAAAAGTAATAATATATGAATACAAATATATTCACGTAAGTAACAGATTAGACACATTATTCGGTCCATAGCGGTTAAATGTCAGTAAATATAGACTAGTATGTATGAATCCTTTGGTACTTATGTAACTAAATACTGTCAATTGACCACATCTTTAAATATCCATTTTACTAAATTATATACTATTTTAGCCAAACTGTCCTAGGAACAGCTGATGGGATGGATAATAGTCATAAAGGCTGCCTTGGGTTAAAATCACTTTTGACACATGATACAGAGATACTGTAAAATAACCCTCATAATCTGGTGTTAAAATCCATGCTAATTTCACAGGTACATTTACAAGTGACTTATCTTGCTACAATTAACTCAAATTAAGACATAATGTACTTGTCAACAGATATTTTAATTACTGTCATAGTTAAATTATTGCAATAATGTTACAAAAGCTTCAGAATTAATCAAAACAATACATTCTGCCCAGTTCCCCACCAAGTTATCTCTACTGAAAACCAATGTAAATTATGTGTGGCACCTGATGATTTAGATGTTTTTCTTTCCTAATGCAAGATTGAATTTCTCATTATTAAATAGTAGCAAACCAGGATAATTGGTGAGATAATGGTCAATTACATTTAAAATGGATTTAAAATATTCATTATTTCCTTTATACTTTCAATAATTTAACAACTAACCCCTTGAACCATTAAGTAGTATTTTGTGTTTCACTGTACCTGACCTCCAATATGATAATTATTTATGAGACTATCTTTTCTGCAATTTTTAAAACACCTTTTACTATACATAATCCATTGATGAATGGAGATATTTAAAATTGTTTAAAATTAAAAATGAATTATATATTCTCGCTTTTATAAGTTAAAAATAATAATTTTTTTTGCATAGTAGTGCATTAAAATTATTCTAGAATATTGCCAAAAATTTGTATTTGGCACAAAGAAATACACAAAAATATATTTCTGTAAAGTAGATTTTGTTTTATGGCTCTAAATGAATGTGCTACTGTATGATTCAGAAATTAAAAAGTGTTACATTTTTTAAAGAAGACTTTACTTTGAAACTGGACATTTTTATATACTGCAGAAAGTAGTTCACATTTATGAAACCAACATTTTGTTCAAGCTATGTTCTAGTTCCAAAATTAATGCAAAATGATTTCTTATACAATTATCATATATAATTGGAAAAATTCAGATAAAATTAGAATTCAGTCAAGATGAAAAACTACTTAACATGCACAAAAAGGGACCCACAATTAGAGACTGGAGGAGGATTAGACACAATAGCATGAATACATGATTCAAAATGTCACTCAGAAATGTACTTTGGAATAATATTAGCTGTGTACTGATTCTCCTATTAGGCAACTAAGCATTTGTTTTGGTTCAACATAGGAGGAAAACAAAGCTTCCTTCACATAGTCCATTACATAGCCATAGTCACTAGAAACAATGTGGAACATTGTTCTAGTTGTTTTGGGGAAAGAGAAACTGTATAGAGATCAGACAACTCAGTAGATTCAGTTCATAAGGATTCCTTCAAAGATCTTTGAACTGGTAGAATTCTAATCCCTGAGTTTTGCCTTGAATAAAAATGTTGCTTTTCACCTGGTTTCCACTCTATAAACAACAAAAAAAAAAAAAACAACTCATCCTGTTGACTCAAAATTGGCCCAAGGTTTTTGGAAAGCCCTTCATGAATCTGGCTCAAAATTTTAACAGGTTTGTTAACCCTGGTTAACATGACTAGGTTTGGCGTTTTGGGCAAAAAGTTTCCCACGGTTCTACTGTACAGTAATCAGTGTTGATGAAAAGAAAAACACATTATGGAGTGGCTGAGAAACACAGCACAAACAGGAATGGAAAACTATCAGATCATGGCAGGGGAGCCAGTCAAAGAGTGAGACAACATTAAAAAAAAATCAATATTAAGGTTATGGAGCATGGGGTAGAACTTTTACCTGCTAACCAAAATTGTTTATTTAATTTTGATTTATAACTGTGTGTCATGAATCTCAGCTATAGTTACCCACATAATATAACATTTCTTTTCAATCCAGAACTTGCCAGTAAAGTGTCTGAATTTCAAAACAACCTTTTAGATGGGGAATATCATAACACACAGGAGTGATAAGTAATTATCACAGTATATTAAAATAAATAATTGAATCCATTTATTCTGTCTAACATAGTTAAGCACAGTTTAGATCATTGTTTCACTGTCAAAAGTTAAATAATGAACTGATCAAAAATATTTCACATATTTATAAAAAGCTAGACAACAAACAGCTCAGTCACACAGACATGTACCTTATCTAATTATCATTCAAATATTTTGGCCCATTCACATGAGCAGATATCATAGAAACAGTGATGGCAAATAGCGTTACCCTCTGTGACTGACCACTGTCTTCTCTAGATAGTAAAAGGTAAAAAACACCTAGGACCACTATTAGCACAGAATGGCAACTCCTTTAATAAGAGCAAACTAACACCTGCCCTGAAACTTGCAATAGTTCAACCTCAGAGCCCTCTACCCGTTACAGGGGATGGGGATCAGAGAACAGCAGCAGAATGCAAAGGAATGCAAACACGAGTCTCAATGGCCTGATCCAAAATAAGTCAAAGTCAATGGGAAACTTTCTACTGACTACAGTGGATTTTAGATAGGACCCTAAATCACCTCTGCCCACTTCCCCCTTGACTTGTGCTCTGTGCAGTTCAGGCCCATGGTATCTAAAGCAGTCTGAACTTCAAGTGATACACAGGTAAAGTTTGAGACTTGGGCTGCAGCTGAAGCCATTACTTATTTTATCTAAATTAGATTGCTAATTTTCCCCGAAGAAAAGGGATTAGAGATGAGTCCCTGCTTTGATATCCAAAGATTCTCTTCCCAAGAAAGTAGAAAATCTGAATTATAGCGGGAGCAGCTGCAAGCTACATTTGTATATGTTTCCATTCTCATCTTCTGTTTTCATTTGCTCATAACATTTTAAAAGGTTCCCCTTTTTGGGCTGTTGGAACAGGTGGTCGACTGCCCCGTATCCCGTGGAGTCATTTATACTGCAAAGTGGGAGTAAAATGCTAACATGTCAGAATATTGTAGTAGTTTCCTTCTCCTCTGCCAACACTTTGCAGAGGTGTAAAGGCAGTGGAGAATAAGGCCTTTGGTGTGTTCTTGAAGGGGAAATATTTGGAATGTTTCAGTGAAAATGATTCATCCTTTTTTTCACTACAAGGAGAAGGAAAACAATATATTCCCTAGTATAAACCTTTCTTGAAATATTATTTTGAATAGTTTAACAGCAGAAGTGAATGGGGTGGAGGCACAAAAATAGCTGTCAGTGATAAGAGAGGTACCTTTGGGTGTTCCAGTCAATTTGGAAAGCCACTTCCATGGTCTCTAGGCCATCATGATCACATCAAGCCTGTGCTCAAGGCACTCCTCTGGCTCCCAGTCAGTGTCAGATGCCAGTTTCAGACCATGGTCTATCATCAATGCATTTAAGTGGATCAAGCATCAGCTATATTAAAGATTGAATTTCAATCTATGAACCACCACCACCACAACTGGGACAATGCACATCACAAAGCCCAAGACGACTTGCATGAGAGGTGGAGAAAAAGCATTCTTGATTGAGGGTATCCAGCTATGGAACAAACTTTCAGACAAGATTAGCTGAATCGATTCTGGCCATCTGCAGGAAAAACTGCAAATCCTTCCTCTCTGAAAAAGACTTCCCATCGTAGTAAGAATGACACAATATTGACTCTCCCTTTCAACCCAAACACATCCCTTTCCTCCCCCAAAGAAACCCCCAAAAAAACTGAGACAAAAACTAAAAATAAACCCTACCCCAAGCAGAATTTGGACACCCAGAAAGAGAAGAGCCCACTAGTCACTTCTCTATCACTATTGATTTTACATGAAAAGTGCTCAGATACTACTGGGTGACAGTACAAAACCTTGAGAGAGTTCAAATAAGGAAGATTATGCTATGCATGCACATATGTCTACTAGAGGTAGATAAGGGCTGTGGAAAGGGCTCCACAGGAGCCTTTGGCTTGCTTTTTGTAAACCAATTAGCCTCCTAAATACATATTAAGGTCATGGCCTGAGTTTCAAAAGCATTGAGCATCTAGCAGCTCTCTTTGGAGTCAGGTGATTCATCTCTTAGGATTTTTTTTGGAGTTTTTGCCATTTATTTTCAGCCTTGAGCATGGGTTGCTGTAAGGCTGCTCAACATATTCCGGGGCTGATGTATTTGTATAATTGGGTCCTTGGTCCCCCAAAGCGTTTGGTGAAGGAAGGAAAGAAATGAAAGGAAGAGTCTAGAACTGCAACCTTGAATTTTTGTTTGAAAATAAAATATGGAACTTTAGCTACCAAGAGAGTTTTCAGGAATAAATATTAGTATTAGGAAGAGAAGTAGGGAAGATTTGCATTATGCATGCAGCTTGTCCCCGGAGTGCAGAAACTGAGACAGATTTGTGACTGCATGCCTACACAGACTAAAGCTAAATTTTAATTGAAGATGACTGATTGTTGAGCATTCTATGAATTAACCTTTTCATTTTGCTTTTTTTCTGAAAAAATCTAAAATACCTTTTGAAACTAAAACTGGCAATTCTTCAACAAAAAATCTTCAAAAACAGACTCCAATGGGAGACTGCTGAATTGGAATTAATTTGCAAACTGGACACAATTAACTTAGGCTTGAATAGAGACTGGGAGTGAACGGGTCATTACACAAAGTAAAACTATTTCCCCATAAAGAAAAGGAGTACTTGTGGCACCTTAGAGACTAACAAATTTATTTGAGCATAAGCTTTCGTGAGCTACAGCTCACTTCATCGGATGCATTTGGTGCATTTTCCAGTTTCCTAAGTTTGCCAATTTTATTGGAAATGAATAAGGACATGGGACTGAATTCACAAAAGAGACCTCTCTAACATAAAGGTACCACAGACAAAGGTACTAATTATCAATATTATAACAATGGATTGGAACTCAGAACAGGCTAATTATTATTAATTATTCAGAAGCTAAAACCCATACCTCAGAAGTAGAGAAGTAATGGGAGACTCAAGACCAGTGACATCCACTCATTGAGCTTTATGTCATGAACAAGAAAACAAATGAATATAAATAAATAAATAAAATAAATAACACAAGCAAACACTTTATCCCATGAAGGCTTATTTTCTTTCAATTAAAAAAGTTGATATTTTCTTGGATTTAAAAAAATTCAAATACAAAAATTTAATTCTGCTTCTGATTCCATAATTTTTGACAAAATTCATTTGATTTCGCATCTTAAAATAAAAAGAAAATCAGATTGTCATGCAAATTACTATTTGGCACATAACTATTTGAACACTTATTAAACAGCATGATGGTTTTTTTTGGTGGAAAATAGCCTCTTTACAAATGCATGTGTCTTTTCCAAAAGATCAAGTGAGGTAGCTTTTTACTTAGATCAGGATGAGGAAAAACAATTATCCTCCCTATACAAGTAGCTTTTTACATCTAATCTGATCTCACTCCATTTCTTTCCAGCTGTCACGAGTGGCACTTTCTCTTTGAAGCTGCTTATCATTAGTATTGTAATGTTAATTTCAGTACCTACATTAAACCAGTGTAGGTTAGATTAGGAGTGATAGAAAGGTATGATCTGGAAGTAAACTAAGGTACTTAAAGTGTTACAATAACACTCCATTGAGATTAGCATGTGTTGCGTGGTATGCACACCCCGTCCTCCTTAGGGGTGGGTTGGGGTAGCGACAACACCCGTTACAGTCTATTGGACTGTCTTTAGGCTGAAAGCAGCACAGCTCAGAGGTCGGAGTCAATATGGCGGCCCTTGAATACAAGGCTGTGCAGCCTAGTGGCCAAAGTCTATCCAATTGCCATTGGAGTCAGGGCTGTGCAGCCTAGTGGCCAGAGTCTATGTGGCTGCCCTAGGAGTCAGGGAATTGGGCCACCACCTAGGGGTGGGTGGTGGCCGGGTAGGGGGACCTGGGCTTTCCCTCTCCACTGGGTCCCAGCTCAGGGCCCTGTCAGCAGCAGAAGTAGTCACCACACAGTCAGCGTGGAATCCTACTGCAACACACTGACTTTGATCGGGTGGTAGATACCACTCCCTCCACCTCTCTGGGCCACTTCCTTCTGCATCTCTTGAAGTAGCAGTCCATACAGCACTGGGGTCTCCAGGTTCCCTGCAGGAGGTAACTCCCTGGGGGTCCAACTCCAGACAGTCTGCTGGAGATAGCAGTTCACCAGTCTGATCCCCTGGTTCTCTAGTTCCTGCAGTCTGTGGCTATAGCAGCTCCTGGCCTGAAGCCACCACCAAGCGTCTTCTCCCCTTGGTGGTCAGCCTAAAATAAGGCTGGGCTGCTCCCTTTTATACTGAGGCAGCAGTTGGAGCATGCCACGTAAGGACTGAGGGGCAGGACTTTTGCCGTCCATAATGTGGGGTTAACCTTCTCTTGTCCAATGTGGGGTATGCACACCCTGTCACACACACACACCCTTAAGAGGGACCCTGGTGGAAGGTCTGTCTCCGTCTCCCTCTTCCCCTCCCCCCCCGGCGCAGCCTGGAAAAGAAGTCCATGTTGGCGTGAGCCTTACCAGGTTGATGACACACGCAGAAGTCATATGGTTGGAAGGAGGGGTACCAACGTATAATCCTGGAGTTGGTATCCTTCGTGCTGTGTAACCATTGGAGGGGAGCATGATCGGTAATCAGCGTGAAAGTGCTACCAAGCAGGTAGTAGTGTAGAGCATCGATGACCCACTTTACCACCAAGACCTCCTTCTCAATCGTTGAATAGTGTGTCTCCCCAGGGAACAGCTTACAGCTCAGATATAAAATGGGGTGCTCTTTCCCATTGATTTCCTGGAATAGGACAGCACCTAGTCTCACTTCTGAGGCATCTGTTTGCAGTATGAAGTCTTTTGAGAAGTCTGGATGTACGAGGACTGGTTCCTGGGCTAGCCATTTCTTCAGGGTCTGGAATGCCTCCTCACACTTACTGGACCACCGCACTTTCCGGGGTTGGGAACTTTTGGTCAGGTCAGAGATGGGGGCTGCTATTGTCGCAAAGCCAGGCAGGAAATGCTGATAGTATCCAGCCAATTCCAGGAATTGGTGTACCTGCTTATTCATTGTCAGCATCAGGTATAAGTTAGAGCTTGCACCTTATCAATCAGAGGCTGTAACTAGCCTTGTCCCACTATATACCTGTAACCCTTCTGCCCGTCAGAGTTGGCAGCAACAAGGGCTGGGTTCAGTATCTAGGGGTTCCGTCCCAATAACAAAATTCAAAACCGGCTCGAGCCCCCACCCAGTGACCTGGGACAAATATATACCACCCCCCCACCCCCCCAGGCGCCTCTAAGAGGCAATACTTCTTGTCTCGCAAGCACAGAGTCTGAGTGTAGCAAAAGCCTTTTAATAACAGAGAGAAACAATGTGGCATTATGTTGGGGAAACACTACCACCAGGATTCATAACACAAACCATAAGCAAAAACCCACCCCAAGCAAATTGGGCCATGTCCTTTGCCTTTGGTTCTTGAGTCCAGCAACCCAAAAGTCACCCAAAGTCCCAAAAGTCCAGCAACCCAAAAGTCTCTGTCTCTGTCCTTGGTGAGTCCAGAGTTCAAAAGTTTATCTGCAGAGTTTTAACCCCCACCCAGCCTGTGTGGAAATGAGAGGGGGAGAGTAAAGGGGTACCTCACATGCTCCGACAGCTGACTGCCCCACCTCTCCGTGGATTTCTGCTGCAGCCTTCACCGCCAGCTACTCCTCTCCAATAGTCATCCAGCGAGCTGCTCCTCCAGCTGTTCCTCCCCAGTAGCCATCCTGCAAGCTACTCCGCCAGCTGCTCCTCTCCGGTAGTGGTCCTGCAAGCCGCTCCGCCAGCTGCTCCTCTCCAATAGCCATCCTGCAAGCCACTCACCAATATAACTTCAGGCCTCCTACTACTTAACACAGTATTCACTGGTTTCAGCTCATAGTACCAGAGCCCCAGTGCTGGGGCACCCTTGGCCTAAAGTGAATTTAGCTCAGCAATCTATAACCAGACTCATAGCAGAATCCAAATTAGCACTGCTATTACAAAGTGGAGTAAGGAAAAGGTGCATTTAGGGCCCTCAGAACAGGCCCATACCACACGATACAAATACCTGCCCCCAACCTCTCTCCATTCAGTGAGTTTTGGAACCCATGCCCCTTGCCTAGCGAGTGCTACTTAGTTGGTGGCGAGTCCCTCCATCATAATAAAAAGCCAAGTAAGTTCCACCTTCCTTGATTCATATAATCAGGATAATAACACTTTATTCTTCCTGCCCCAATAACAGAGAAACTGGGGATCCCACAGCAGCCAAAGTGACCATCTAGGCAGGGTGGGTATGCAAATGAGATTATCCCCTGAAGTTCTTTTCTACAATCCTCCACAACTCATCACCAGATGTCAGGGTAGAGCTCATAGATTCATAGATTCATAGATACTAAGGTCAGAAGGGACCATTCTGATGATCTAGTCTGACCTCCTGCACAGTGCAGGCCACAGAATCTCACACACCCACTCCTATGAAAAACCTCACCCATGTCTGAGCTATTGAAGTCCTTAAATCATGGTTTAAAGACTTCAAGGAGCAGAGAAGCCTCCCTCAAGTCAACCATGCCCCATGCCTACAGAGGAAGGCGAAAAACCTCCAGGGCCTCTCCAATCTGCCCTGGAGGAAAATTCCTTCCCGACCCCAAATATGGCAATCAGCTAAACCCTGAGCATATGGGCAAGATTCACCAGCCAGATACTACAGAAAATTCTTTCCTGGGTAACTCAGATCCCATCCATCTAATATCCCATCTCAGGGGATTTGGCCTATTTACCCTGAATATTTAAAGATCAATTACTTACCAAAATCCCATTATCCCATCATACCATCTCCTCCATAAACTTATCAAGTAGAATCTTAAAACCAGATAGATCTTTTGCCCCCACTGCTTCCCTTGGAAGGCTATTCCAAAACTTCACTCCTCTGATGGTTAAAAACCTTCGTCTGATTTCAAGTCTAAACTTCCTGGTGGCCAGTTTATACCCATTTGTCCTTGTGTCCACATTGGTGCTGAGCTGAAATAATTCCTCTCCCTCTCCTGTATTTATCCCTCTGATATATTTCATAGAATCATAGAAACATAGAATATCAGGGTTGGAAGGGACCCCAGAAGGTCATCTAGTCCAACCCCCTGCTCAAAGCAGGACCAAGTCCCAGTTAAATCATCCTAGCCAGGGCTTTGTCAAGCCTGACCTTAAAAACCTCTAAGGAAGGAGATTCTACCACCTCCCTAGGTAACGCATTCCAGTGTTTCACCACCCTCTTAGTGAAAAAGTTTTTCCTAATATCCAATCTAAACCTCCCCCATTGCAACTTGAGACCATTACTCCTCGTTCTGTCATCTGCTACCATTGAGAACAGTCTAGAGCCATCCTCTTTGAAACCCCCTTTCAGGTAGTTGAAAGCAGCTATCAAATCCCCCCTCATTCTTCTCTTCTGCAGACTAAACAATCCCAGCTCCCTCAGCCTCTCCTCGTAAGTCATGTGCTCTAGACCCCTAATCATTTTTGTTGCCCTTCGCTGTACTCTTTCCAATTTATCCACATCCTTCTTGTAGTGTGGGGCCCAAAACTGGACACAGTACTCCAGATGAGGCCTCACCAGTGTCGAATAGAGGGGAACGATCACGTCCCTCGATCTGCTCGCTATGCCCCTACTTATACATCCCAAAATGCCATTGGCCTTCTTGGCAACAAGGGCACACTGCTGACTCATATCCAGCTTCTCGTCAACTGTCACCCCTAGGTCCTTTTCCGCAGAACTGCTGCCGAGCCATTCGGTCCCTAGTCTGTAGCGGTGCATTGGATTCTTCCATCCTAAGTGCAGGACCCTGCACTTATCCTTATTGAACCTCATTAGATTTCTTTTGGCCCAATCTTCCAATTTGTCTAGGTCCTTCTGTATCCTATCCCTCCCCTCCAGCGTATCTACCACTCCTCCCAGTTTAGTATCATCCGCAAATTTGCTGAGAGTGCAATCCACACCATCCTCCAGATCATTTATGAAGATATTGAACAAAACGGGCCCCAGGAATGACCCCTGGGGCACTCCACTTGACACCGGCTGCCAACTAGACATGGAGCCATTGATCACTACCCGTTGAGCCCGACAATCTAGCCAGCTTTCTACCCACCTTATAGTGCATTCATCCAGCCCATACTTCCTTAACTTGCTGACAAGAATGCTGTGGGAGACCGTGTCAAAAGCTTTGCTAAAGTCAAGAAACAATACATCCACTGCTTTCCCTTCATCCACAGAACCAGTAATCTCATCATAAAAGGCGATTAGATTAGTCAGGCATGACCTTCCCTTGGTGAATCCATGCTGACTGTTCCTGATCACTTTCCTCTCCTCTAAGTGCTTCAGGATTGATTCTTTGAGGACCTGCTCCATGATTTTTCCAGGGACTGAGGTGAGGCTGACCGGCCTGTAGTTCCCAGGATCCTCCTTCTTCCCTTTTTTAAAGATGGGCACTACATTAGCCTTTTTCCAGTCATCCGGGACTTCCCCCGTTCGCCACGAGTTTTCAAAGATAATGGCCAAGGGCTCTGCAATCACAGCCGCCAATTCCCTCAGCACTCTCGGATGCAATTCGTCCGGCCCCATGGACTTGTGCACGTCCAGCTTTTCTAAATAGTCCCTAACCACCTCTATCTCTACAGAGGGCTGGCCATCTCTTCCCCATTTTGTGTTGCCCAGCACAGCAGTCTGGGAGCTGACCTTGTTAGTGAAAACAGAGGCAAAAAAAGCATTGAGTACATTAGCTTTTTCCACATCCTCTGTCACTAGCTTGCCTCCCTCATTCAGTAAGGGGCCCACACTTTCCTTGGCTTTCTTCTTGTTGCCAACATACCTGAAGAAACCCTTCTTGTTACTCTTGACATCTCTTGCTAGCTGCAGCTCCAGGTGCGATTTGGCCCTCCTGATATCTTTCCTACATGCCCGAGCAATATTTTTATACTCTTCCCTGGTCATATGTCCAACCTTCCACTTCTTGTAAGCTTCTTTTTATGTTTAAGATCCGCTAGGATTTCACCATTAAGCCAAGCTGGTCGCCTGCCATATTTACTATTCTTTCGACTCATCGGGATGGTTTGTCCCTGTAACCTCAACAGGGATTCCTTGAAATACAGCCAGCTCTCCTGGACTCCCTTCCCTTTCATGTTAGTCCCCCAGGGGATCCTGGCCATCTGTTCTCTGAGGGAGTCAAAGTCTGCTTTCCTGAAGTCCAGGGTCCATATCCTGCTGCTTACCTTTCTTCCCTGCGTCAGGATCCTGAACTCAACCAACTCATGGTCACTGCCTCCCAGATTCCCATCCACTTTTGCTTCCCCCACTAATTCTACCCGGTTTGTGAGCAGCAGGTCAAGAAAAGCGCTCCCCCTAGTTGGCTCCCCTAGCACTTGCACCAGGAAATTGTCCCCTAGGCTTTCCAAAAACTTCCTGGATTGTCTATGCACCGCTGTATTGCTCTCCCAGCAGATATCAGGAAAATTAAAGTCACCCATGAGAATTCAGGCATGCGATCTAGTAGCTTCCGTGAGTTGCCGGAAGAAAGCCTCATCCACCTCATCCCCCTGGTCCGGTGGTCTATAGCAGACTCCCACCATGACATCACTCTTGTTGCACACACTTCTAAACTTAATCCAGAGACACTCAGGTTTTTCCACAGTTTCGTACCGGAGCTCTGAGCAGTCATACTGTTCCCTTACATACAGTGCTACTCCCCCACCTTTTCTGCCCTGCCTGTCCTTCCTGAACAGTTTATAACCATCCATGACTGTACTCCAGTCATGTGAGTTATCCCACCAAGTCTCTGTTATTCCAATCACGTCATAATTCCTTGACATCACCAGGACCTCCAGTTCTCCCTGCTTGTTTCCAAGGCTTTGTGCATTTGTATATAAGCACTTGAGATAACCTGTTGATCGCCCCTCATTCCCAGTATGAGGCAGGAGCCCTCCCCTCTCAGACATTCCTGCCTGTGCTTCCTCCCGGTATCCCGCTTTCCCACTTACCTCAGGGCTTTGGTCTCCTTCCCCCGGTGAACCTAGTTTAAAGCCCTCCTCACTAGGTTAGCCAGCCTGCTGGCAAAGATGTTCTTCCCTCTCTTCGTAAGATGGAGCCCGTCTCTGCCCAGCACTCCTCCTTCATGGAACACCATCCCATGGTCAAAGAATCCAAAGCCTTCTCTCCGACACCACCTGCGTAGCCATTCGTTGACCTCCACGATTCGACGGTCCCTACCCAGGCCTTTTCCTTCCACGGGGAGGATGGACGAGAACACCACTTGCGCCTCCAACTCCTTTATCCTTCTTCCCAGAGCCACGTAGTCCGCAGTGATCCGCTCAAGGTCATTCTTGGCAGTATCATTGGTGCCCACGTGGAGAAGCAGGAAGGGGTAGCGATCCGAGGGCTTGATGAGTCTCGGCAGTCTCTCCGTCACATCACGAATCTTAGCCCCTGGCAAGCAGCAGACTTCTCGGTTTTCCCGGTCAGGGCGGCAGATAGATGACTCAGTCCCCCGGAGGAGAGAGTCCCCGACCACCACCACCCGCCTTCTCCTCTTGGGAGTGGTGGTCGTGGAACCCCCAACCTCAGGACATCGCATCTCATGCCTCCCAACCAGCGGAGTCTCCTTCTGCTTTCTCCCCCCAGACATATCATCTGGTCCACTCTCCGCATTGGTACCTGTGGAGAGAACATGAAAGCGGTTAGTTACCTGTGTCTGTGTTACTGGAACCCGGACATTCCGCTTACCTCTTCTGGAGGTCACATGTTGCCAAGCTTCTTCACTGGCCTCTTGGCTCCTCTGTGCAACCTGCTCTATATCTTTAGAGCTTTGTGCCCCTAGAAGGCTATCCTGAGTTTGGTCCAGAAAATCCTCAGTCTCTCGTATACAACGCAGGGTCGTTACCTGTTGCTCCAGACCTTCAATCTTCTCTTCCAATATGGAGACCAGCTTGCACTTTGTACAGACAAAGTCGCTTCTGTCCTGTGGAAGAAAGACAAACATGGCACATCCAGTGCAGGTCACAACAGCTGAATCCCCCCCTTCCATATCACCTACCTACTACGGAGCTTCCTCAGAGACGTTGGCAAGATGTAAGCCTCACTGGGCTCACTCCAGGCGAACTCCCAGGCAAACTCCTGCTGTGAGCTGCTCTGCTGTCCCCGCTGCTCCGCTGCCGCTCAGCTGGTTCGCGAGGCTCTGGCTATTTTTAAACAGCCAGGCTTCCCTGACGCAAACACACAGACACCCTAATGCCCGCCCCCTGCAGGCTAGCAGCCAATCGGACACTCACTCAGGCTCCCTCCCAGCAAACACACGCTCGGATACTTCCTCAGCAAGCAAACACACACACTCGGATACTTACCAGTCCCAGGCAAACTCCTGCTGTGAGCTGCTCTGCTGTCCCCGCTGCTCCGCTGGTTCGCTGCCGCTCCAATGAGTCCCAGTGTCAGGGATCACCTCCTACAAACTTGCAGATCATCGACTTGAGGGTTCCGTTAAAGCTTTTGACTAACCCATCAGTTGTGGGTGGCACACTGAAGTTCTGAGGGTTCGAATGTTCATGAGGTGGCACAGCTAAGGTATCAATTTGGAGCACATATTGGTGCCCTGATCTGTTAGGATTTCTTTGGGTATCCTAACCCGAGTGAAAATCTTCACTAGCTCCATCGCGATGTTAGGGGTTGTAGCTGTGCATAAGGGGATGGCTTCGGGGTAGTGTGTTGCATAATAAACAAGTATGAGGATGAATTGGTTTCCTGTCTGGCTTTTCTCTAGTAGTTCCACAAAATCCATGCCACTCATTCAAATGGTATGCCAACTATGGGGAGGGGCAGGGGTGCCCCTTTTGGTCCAGTCCTCTGGCACTCGGAGCAGGAGACACAATTATCCCTTACCTCCTGGTGTATGCCAGGTCAAAAAAAACCAGTGTGCTATCCTCTGGAGGGTCTTCTCTCTACCCAGGTGCCCTGCCCAGGGTACTGCATGAGCCAGCTGCAGGAGGCTCCAGCGTAATCTCTGGGGAACCAAGAGCTGTCGGATAACGTCATGTGTTTGGGGTTCCTGCACTACCCAGTAGAGGCGGTTTCCCCAGATCTCAAACCAGGGACTCTGAGGAGGTTGTGGCGTATTGTCCCCTTCTTGGTCTGGGGTCACTGTCTGTTCCCAGGCTTGACTAAAGAACTGGTCCTCCCTCTGCTCTTGGATGAAGTCCCTGTCACTCTCATACTTCACCTGGGCATCCTCTACCGGGTGCTCCATGCCTGGATGGGACTCGGCAGGCAGGTCAGGGGGTTTAGATAGCCCTTCTCTGGGGTCAGGTTCAAAAGGGTGGCCAAATAGTTCCTCCCTCATTGATCCTGCTTCTTCCCCTCCCAAATGTTGTTGGCCATGGTCCCGAAGGATCTCCTGGAACTCTGACCAGTCTCTCCCCAAGACCACAGGGTAGGCCAACTTGGGCGCTGGGTACAAAGAATGTACACAGCTGAGATTTCTTCCCAGCAGAAGACCTCAAGTCTTATCCAGGCGGTTGGGTATGGCCGTATATCCCCATTGATACACTGTAGGTATATCCTTGTCCCAGAGAGTTCAAGGTCGGTACGAGTCTCCCATCTCTCCTTTTAACACTTTCTCAGGAGCATTATATTTACTCATCTTCCAACTTGAGCAACATGTGGCAAGAGTCCTACAGAGAACAGACTCCTTCACTATACAACCCTGAATCATTCCCAGAGCATGTCTGTCCTGTGCTCCAAATGAAGCAAGGTCCTGTGGAAAAATAGTATGAGATCATGTGGATAAAGACCATCAAATAATGAATACGCACAAAGGGGCAGGATTAAGGTTGCACAGGCAACTTTAATTCTGGTATTTCATAACGTAACATAACGTTTGCAACCTTCACAGTGTTCTAATTCCACCCCATTGCTCCTCTCCCACATGCACACAGGTTTTGTGATTATTCCCCCTCAAATTATTCAGACCCCTTTTATTTTCAAATGGCTACAATTGTAAAATTCAGTTTCACAAAATTAATGAAAACTTTGAGGGTAACATAATATGCAAGACCGTGAGGACACTTTGTATAAAAACACAAAGTGTCAGATTACAATCCCCTTACTCACACTGGTGAGTAATTTCTCACATGAGTGGTCCCACTGAAGTCCATATGAGTAAGAGGGTAAAGTCTGTATATGGGGCAGGGCTGCAATGTTGCTCAAAGTACGGACTAGCTTGTGCTGGGATGCACTGGCCTGCTCTGGGGGGCAGGAGGGAGGGAATGTCAGACCCATACTGTAGGAACTATTTTAGTAGTAATAAATAAGTTGGCAGGAAGGCAGAGAAAATAAATCTTTATTAAGTATTATTAAGTTATGCTGCATGGACAGTGTTACATGCTGAGGCTCTACAGTTTGGTATCAGCTTGATAGCTGCTTGAAAAATCTATGAGCTCCCTGGTAACACCGAAACTAGGTCCCCCCTGAAACCTGAGCCTCTTTCTCTCCTTCCACTTATCACACTACAGAAACTGAGGGAAGGCATGCACAAGGAGGGTGCACAAGTTGTACTGTCTTTTAGGATGGTGCAGGCTGCTTCTTCAGTCAGCTAACCGACCCGTTCTTAGGGCCAGTGGTGTGGAGAGAAGCATGGATGCCCAATAATGATATACCTGTTCTATGTTCCAATATAAATTTTAGCAAAAGAACGCTTTCACCTTTAATAAAAGAGTTACAGAAAATCTCTGTCAGAAAGATAGAAAACATTGAATTGATTTATACTCAGTAGGCCAAATTCTGTTTTCATTTATTTGAACAACCCTCCCACTGAAATCAGTGGAAGACACGCACATAGACATGAAAACAGAATCTGGTCAACTGTGTTCATGCAGAAATAACATTAACATGAAGAAGTAATTTTGCTTTTCTGAATGTTGCAAACATATAGTATTGCCTACACTGTGATATTGGATGTTCTTCTTAATGCCCGCTTCCTGGAGTCAAGATGTTTGGAAGTTTGCAGAGCAATGAATGAGCACTTGCTGCTCTCAAGCACTGACAATAGGACGATACCTTGTGATCATACTGTTGCCCCTTTTAGCCTGAGCAGATAGCCAATATTCAGGGCCTTGCTGGCTTGTCTATTAGGAGGAGAAACAGACGATATGAGCCAGATATTTTTTTGGTGCAATCCTGTTTATTTACAAAGAATGTACACAGCAGAAACAAACAAGAGGAGGCCGTTTCCTTGTTTACAATTCCAAGCCTGCTTTTCCAGCCAGTACTCGGCCCCAAGCAGCCATCTCTCTCTTGGCTTCCTGCCACAACCACATTACTAGTGATTCTCCAGCTTTCGCCTGGCTTTTCTGAGACTGACTGCTTTCTGCTGGCATATTGCTTCTGACACCCACACACACAGCAGTAATCCAACCACATCAACTTATGCATTTGCAGTTGGTTCCCAGGTAAACACCTCTTATTCTCTCTGAGTTAGGGCATGGCTACACTAGAGAGTTTCCAGTGGCGCAGCTGCATTGTTGTAAGCTCTCTAAGGCCTTGTCCACACTACACAGCTTTGTCAACACAAGTCAGCATTCGTTGACAAAACAGTGGAGCTGTACATACTAAAATGCTCCTCCTGCCGATGTAACTCACCTGCTATGCCAACAAAATAAAACCACCTCGATGAGAGGCAAAGAGCTTTCTGCGACGTAGTTAGAGTGACACAGTGTCAGTGTAGACACTGAGCTAGCATATGTTGCCCTAATTGGCCTCCAGGAGGTGTCCGACAATGCCCATCATGACCACTCTGGGCAGCCGTTTCCGCTCCGCTGCCCTGCAGGTACCCAGGCCAATGCCCCTCCGCCATTTAAAGGCCTGGAAATTTGTGAAATTTCTCTGCCTGTTTGCCGGACATGGACTGTTCACACAACATCTTCCCAGCTGACCATGGCGGCTTTCTGCCACAGATGCCCTCCCGTGTGGAGTATGCTGGAGCTGCTGGGTCTGTGGGGAGAAGAGGTTGTGCAGTCGCCCCTTTGCTCCAGCCGTAGGAACTTTGATATCTACAGGCAGATTGCTCCTGGCATGCAGGAGAAGCAACATGCAGCAGTGTCGTGCTAAGATCCAGGAGCTGAGGCAGGCGTTCCAGAAGGCAAGGGAGGCCACCCATCACTCTGGGGCAGCACCAAAAGCATGCTGCTTCTAGGAGGAGCTGCACCCCATCCTCAGTGGCAACCCCACCACCACCACCAAGAGCCTATGGATACTTTGGGGGGACTGGAGGCAACAGAGTCAACCCTGAGGATGAAGTGGCGGATGAGGAAGTGGAGTCAGAGGAGTATGTGGGATATGCGATACAGTCGTCCGGTGGCATGGCAAGCCAGGACCTATTTTTGACCCCAGAGGAATCTAGCCAGTCCCAGCACTCTGGCTCAGGCAAGCATGAAGAAGGAGAGGCAAGCTCTGGTAGGCACACATTTTGCTTTGATACTGCACAGTGATAGGAAATTGAGGTCTCATTTGCTTTGTTATATGGTAGAGGAGGGTTACGGGATAGAAATTAAGAAAAGAACCTATGCAGCTACACAGTGGAGGAGTTTGTTAATGCAGAAAAGTTTGTTAATGCACACTGGCTAGTCCCAAGAATCCTCCATAGACATCTCTAGGAAACTTTCATGCAGCTACTCTGCAATCCTCTGCCAAAGGTTCCGTGGCAAAGCTGCCTTGTTTCTTGTAGGAAACTGTGCTGCTCCAACCGGCAATTATTTCTGCAGGGACCAACCGGCACACAGGTGAGCAGCGTACAGACCTGGTTTGAAGCTGTATGCATGCAGAAGATGCACCCTAGGTTACCCTCAGGAGTGAGATATCGGGTTTGATTACTCCAGCCTGTGGAAAAGGGTACCAATATTCAAAATATTGTCCCCTCTTCACAAGCCACGCAGACCCTTTGTCCCTTCTTGCCCATTCCCCCTTCCAAATCCTCACTTCCCCATCCTCCCACTGAACTCACCATATTTGGGACTCTTGCTGACCTGTGTGCTAGCCAAGGGACACTGGGAAAGAGTGTATGAGAGTGTGTGATCACTCTCCTTACAGTGTGTATGATAAACCCATTGTTTCATGTTCTCTGTGTGTGTGTATATAAATCTCTCCTCTGTTTTTTCCACCAAATGCATCCGATGAAGTGAGCTGTAGCTCACGAAAGCTTATGCTCTAATAAATTTGTTAGTCTCTAAGGTGCCACAAGTACTCCTTTTCTTTTTGCGAATACAGACTAACACGGCTGCTACTCTGAAACCTGTGTAACTTTTGTCATTCATGGCTTTGAGTGCACGCTCAATACCGTCTCTGTTCATTTTTTCTTTGCCTTATTTAGATGTGCCCTTGAGGACCAACTCCTACACACTGGCAGAGCACCTCCGTCAGATAAGGAGACAAACCAGGAAGAGTAAGGATGATATGTTTCCAGAAGTGCTGCAGTCAGCAGATACAGCAGATAGCAAAACAAGAACATGGAGGAAGACAGTTAATGAAAAACTCAGGCTGTATAGCCTGGGAAGGAGACAGGGCAGGAAGGGATGAGAGATGGACAGGAGTGGATGATAAAGCTACTGGACAGAGATGCTCAAGTCCCTCATAGAATGGCAGTCTGAGTACATCAGTGCACGACACCCCCCGCAGCCAATTCAGAACACCATTTCATGCTTTCGTCAAACTCCCGCAACACATCTGTCACAGTACTCCTTGCCAGAGGTGATGTAAGGTTTCATGGGGCCCTGGGCTAGCACTCTCCCAACCTGTTCTGCCTACAGTCCCTCCCCATCCCGCCCCTTCTGCCTGCGGCCCTGCCCACAGCCCCATCCTGTTTTCCCCCTTCCCCTATTGGCCCCACCCCGTTCCATCCACAGTCCGACTCCATTCCTCCCCACCCACTGTGGCCCCACAACCTGTTTGCTCCTTTCTGCCTCCCCCCACGCCCCACCCCAAGACTGGAGAAGCTCTGTCCCCTCCATCATGTCCCCAGGGCTGCAGCAGGGAGTGAGAGCTCCCCCAGCCCTGAGGCTGTGGCAGAGAATGAGATCTCCTCCGGTCCCAGGGTTGCAACAGGGGTCCAGGCACTGGGGCATCCACACTCATGCAGTGTATAACTACAATGGCAGTGAAAGGCTCTGGTATGAGGAACGGGAAGGCAGCAAAGAAAGGCTCCAGTGGGAGGAGGCAGCAGGACACTGCACTGCTAAAAATACCAGAATAGCTGCAAGAGGCACTGCTTGGGTGTGTAGAAAGCCATGTAGTGTATATCCCCTAGGGTTCAGGCATGTAGAGAACTTTACTCTACTCATCTAAACCAACTGGTCAATCACAATTGACTGGTCGATCCTGGACACTCTCCCAGTCAATCGCGTTCTCTGGTGGTGCAGCAGGACGGCTGCTAAGGCAGGCTCCCTGCCTGCCCCAGCTCCACACCACTCCCAGAAGTGGCCAGCATGCCCCCACGGGGTCTCTGTGCACTGCTCCTGCCTGCAACTCCAATTGGCCAGGAACGGGGAACTGTGGCCAATGGGAGCTGCGGGGGTGGTGCCTACAGATGGGGGCAGTGTGCGGAGCCACGTGCCCCCTCCCCAGAGGCCGTGGGGGCACATTGCCCCCTTTAGGGAGCAGCGTGGAGCCAGAGCAAGCAGGGAGCCTGCCTTAGCCCCATTGCACTGCTGACTGGGACCACCTAAGGTTAGTGCCAAACGGCAGGAGCCTGCATCCCAACCCCCCTCCCAGAGTTAGCACCCTATACCCACTTCTGCACCCTGAACCCCCTTCTGTACCCCAAACCCCAGCCCTGCGCCCCTCCCAGAGCCAGAAACCCATACCCCTTCTGCACCCCATACCCACTCCTGCAACGCAATCCCTGCCCCAGCCCTGACCCCCTCCCAGAGCCAGCACTCTATACCCCCTCCTGCACCCCAACCCTCTGCCCCAGCCCAGAGGCCCCTCCTGCACCCAAACTCCCTCCCAGAGCCTGCACCCCACACCCCCTCCTGTACCCCAGTACTCTGTCCCAGCCCGGAGCCCCCTCCTGTACTCAAACTCCCCAGAGCTGGAACCGCTCACCCCATCCTGCACCCCAACCCCCTGCCCCAGACTCAACCCAGAGCTCTCTCCCGCACTGCGAACCACTCGGCCCCAGTCCAGAGCTGGCACCCTAATCCCCTGCCCCTTCCCAGTGACAGTGAGGGAGGGTGGGGGAGAGCGAGCAATGGAGGTGGGGGGAAATGGAGTGAAAGGGGCGTGGCTTCAGGAAAGGGCCAGGGCCTCAGAGAGGGGCTGGGTAGATCCTGGGTTGCCCTTAAATTCAAAAAGTGATCTTGGACATAACAAGGTTGGAGACCACTGATCTAAGCTGTGCCTCCTCGTCTGCACTGCTATTTATACCCGTGCCAGGGGGTGTGCAGTGTCGGTACTATACATACCGCTGTAAGTATAAACCTACCCTATATTCAGCTGATGGCTGTATTTCTCTCTCCTGTCTTTCCTTTCCTCAGCAATTCTTGTATAATCTCAGACGCTGCCATGTTATTAAAGAAAACTGGTTTCAGAACAACAAATGCATTTTACTATTTTATTTTGAAAACAGGCCTCTCTGTGTAGAAAAAGGCCAAAATCAACTTTTCTGAAAGTGTTCCTGCCAGAGTAATAATTTTTTTCAAGGACTGTCGTCTGTCCAGGCTGCATGCCAGTAGTATACCAACAAGAACCTAGTGTGGTAGCTGAATAAACCCTTTTATTTCCATAAAATGCAATACCACTAGTAAAATAGAAAAAAAGATATTGGTCTTTAATAAGAGCAGTAAGGAATATAGTTGCATTTATAGCTAAAATCATCTGTCTGATTTTAAGTTTTGTTATGGCAAATTAATATTGGGAAAAATAGATAATCTGCAAAAGTTTTGACTTCTAAAGTTAACATAAAAATTATCAGTGCATAGGATATTCATTACTGTCCAAGACAACGAACTTCTCAACTTAAAGATGGGATGAATCAGAGTCACTTAATCATCACTTTTTGTCCAATCACTCCGAGATATGGAAAAAACATTTTTTATTCGCTTCACTGATCATTGTTACTGTTTGAACTTCCTACAGAGCCCCTTGCTTCTATATTCATGCTTTTAATCAGGCTGCTTTGTGTGCAAAACTGTGTGAAGTAATAGACTTGACACTGGACTGCCTCTATCTCACATCCCCTTCTTTAGCTCTGCATTCCTTAGCCAACAGATGCATTATCTGGAGTCACTTTAATCTGGTTTTGACACCAAAGATACAGAAGTTTATACATGGAGTTCTGTCCTTCTACATAAAAAGCCTACTTCATAATGTATAACAATTTACAGTACAAAGTTATTAACAGTAAGTATAATGCTGTTTAAAGTACAGCAAAATCCCATGGAATTGCATGCTTTGTTAACACCAAAAATTTATATGGTTCCATGTTTTTTCATTGAGTGCCCAATAATGAATAAAGCAAGCCTTTCAGCAAGCACTAGACAATCTTGTAGAAAATGAAAGGTCACAACTGTTCAGCGTGTGCACTGAGAAATGAGTAAAATTAATTTACAAATGGCAAAGTCAATAACTGCAATATTTGATCGTATTTCCTTTCAGGTTTTAATATTGCTTTTTTAGATAAATATTGAGATCCTTTGAGTGAGTGACAGGCTAATTTTATGAGTTTTGGCTTGAGTCATCATGGGTCCTTGTCCTTCCAGTTTTACATTGGCTTCATAAAGATGGGGTGGAGGGAAGCATTTAGGGTCCACCTCAACTAGCTTACTTGGTTTTAAAGGTGCTAAATTCCATCTACAGTAGGCCCGTGGTGTTTCAAATGGAGTTAGCTAGTGCAATTTTTTTAAAATAACACTTTTTGTTCTAGTGTAGCCAAGTTTTCAGTTTCAGGTGAATCCAAAAAGCACTCAGTGAATTTCAGGGCTGACCTTCAATGATTATCCCTTGAACCTGAAACCATGCAAAAAGATGAATTTCACATACATGTCTTAGAAAATCATCAGCTAGCCCTGATCTGATTTTGTGGTTCACAAACCTTGAATGTCCACTTCCTCTATAAAAACAACTGTGCAAGAGACCTGATTATAACACTGTTCTCCCCTAGCACAGTGAAAACATGGTTTGGTCTTATCAGGGAATAATTGTGTTTTATCCATGTTCCCAAATCATGCATCAGTCAGCATTAGAAGTCATGTCGGCTCTAGCATTTTTCTTCAGATTGCCAACTGTTGCACTATCCCTGATGCAGGTCCACTGGGAGTACTTGTGTAGAGAGGCAGCCACCAAAGTTTTTTAACCAATGTACTGTCTAGACCTGCTTTGAGTACATAAGAACATAAGAGCTGCCATGTTAGGTCAGACTATCCTCCATCTTGCCCTGTATCCTGGCCCGTACCAGAGCCTCAGGGCACAGAAATTATGGTGTGATCTACCCCGTCTTCCACTGCTGGCTTCTGGTAGTCAGAGGTTTAGCGTCCCTCTCAGCATGGGGCTGCATCCCTGACCATCTTGGCTAAAAGCCATTGATGGACCTATCCTCCATGGATTTATCTTGTTCTTTTTTTAACGCAGTTATACTTTTGGCCATCACACCATTCTATGGCAATGAGTGCCACAGGTTAGTTGTGCATTATGTGAAAAAGTACTTCCTCTGGTTTGTATTAAAAACTGCCAGGGTGACCCCAGGTGACCCTTCCTTTTTGTATTGTATGATAGGGTAAATAACACTTCTCTATTCACTTTCCCCATACCACTCATGATTTTATAGACTTGTATTATATCCCCCCTTAGCCATTCGATACCCTGGATCATCTTTGTTGCCCTTCCCTGAACCTTTTCCAGTTTCATTCTATCTCTTAAGATTGGGTTGGAGAACACAGTTAAAATGCAGATGGCTAGTCTACTCTCGTACTCACACCATTGCTGCCACCAGTGATAGAGCAGCAGGGGGACATTTGAAGAAAAAAGTCTAGTGTAGTGTTATCTAGAATGAGCAGTGCTATGGTATTTTCCTGGGAAACAGTTAAAACATGGGTTGGTCCCATTTATGCTGCAAGACCAAACCGTGTTTAACTAGGTCCCTGGACAGAGTTTTTACTCTGTGGAACATGCCCTTAGTAAACCTGGCCTGACTTGTTCCCAGATGTGTTCTTTAAAATATAAACCTGCATGCTATAAGATTGCACACATTTCTTATTAGGGCTTGTCCACACACAAACTTGCACCAGTTTAAGTAAACTTATATTGGTCATTTATCAGGTGAGCATGTCTAAATGTACAAAGGAAAGCTAACCCACACCGAAAGTTACACTAATGTGATCTAAGTCAGTATAAAATCACATTTTAGTTAAACCAGTGCAATTTTGTGTGCAGACTATTCCTTGAACACAGGTATTCTGAAGTAGGATGGTCTTGTAGTAACAGGTCTGGACAGGGACTCAGGAGAACTAGATTCTGGCCCCAATTCTGCTAGATGTCCAATGTGACCTTGGGCAAGTCTCTTAAATTCTCTGTGCCTCCGTTCCCCATCTGGGGATAGAGGGCCCCAAACCTAGGGATGGGTGACTCCCACAATGGGAGAGGGCAAAAGAACAAGATGGCCTAGGTGCTGTGAGATTTCCAGCCCCCAGAGGACTTCTGGGGTAAGCTAGAGGTCTCACGGGATTTGGAGCCATAAGGTTTTGCAGGATTTGGCATGAGATTTGGAACCATGATAAGAGCCATGTGCTCAGAGCCATGTCCTCTTTGCTGGTTTCCAGCATTCTACTCACTCTCTCTCCCTTATCTCGGTCACTCAGGCTGTGCTAGTAGCTTTGTTGGGGCTGGGAAGGAATTTTTCCCCCCTACCACCAGATTGGCTGAGGCTGGTTGGGTTTTGGGTAGCTGGAGGGCTGGAATTCTCGTCCACCCAGAGGTCACAGTTTGGACCTATATGAGAGTCATTTAGTTGTTGCAACTTTTGGCAGGTGCCCAGGGCAGGAACTCTCTGATTTAGGCTCCAGTTCCAAACAGGTAACATAGTGGGCATCCCAAGGACATCTCCTTAAGACATGGAGGCATCATGCCTAACCCCTTGGGGGCAAATGTAAACCTGGGTCAAGGCACTACCCCAGGGGCCACCCAGCCAATATGCTTGATGGCAGTGCTGGCTGGGAGTCAAGGTCCCCTCCTGCCTCAATCCCAGATAGGGGAAACAATGTTAGTGGAGGCTCCCAGAGACCCTCCCAGTGTGATGATTGGCTCCCTTGCTGTGGAAGCCCCCAAGAATTGGCAAAGGATCAATGGGGTGCAAGTGACTGCACTGGGCTGTCCCCCCAACAGGAACCCATGATGCAATTTGACTGATAAAGTTGCGGCCCGGTTGAAACCCATACCAAGTGTCCTTGCCTTCTTTTATGCAGCTGGCATACCAATAGTACTTTCAAAACCTCACAAAGGTGCTGTGAATATAATTCAGTAATGTCTGTAAAGCACTCAGCTATTACAGTGATGTATGCCATAGGAAAGCCTAGCAATACTTCTCAATTTGTAACAAACACAAGTGAGTTGTCATGTGATTTCTGGTTTGACTGTGAACGCTGTGCCTGGCTGTCTAATTTGCAGCAGCCTTCCTTGCATTAGCCTTTTAAAAGTATTTTTCCCATTTATGATAAGTTTCTTTTGCTTACTTATTGCACCACACTTTTTTTGGCTACTGCTTTCTTCTCTTTAGCTTGGGAGTGTGAAGCTAACTGACATCTGAGAGATGAGGGCTTGAATAAATAATCCACCATGTTTATGAATTGCACAATATTTACATATACATTCCATGGAAATATCCATAAAGGGTGTATTCAGTCTGTGGCTGGGATTCCAACAAAGAAACAAGAATCGTACAAACAATTCCTTATTCAGAGAGCAGGCAGCCAGGGCTCACCTACTGTAGTAAGATGTTATTTGTCCTTCCCACTGCTTTTTGTTAAGCACTCCTTAATGATAACATGGTTTTAACTTGCCTTGATCGCTATTCCAAATACATGCTTTTGTTATGCTTAGTTTTTTGTGGCACTGTACTGAAAGAATGGATTTCTTTTATATACACATTTAAATACAGCTCTCTTCGGGAGTTGCTACTTTACAAATAAGTATCTGAATGACTTTAGATTAACCAGTCCATTTATAAAAAGAAAAGGAGGACTTGTGGCACCTTAGAGACTAACACATTTATTTGAAGCTTACAAAAGCTTATGCTCAAATAAATTTGTTAGTCTCTAAGGTGCCACAAGTACCCCTTTTCTTTTTGCAGATACAGACTAACATGGCTGCTACTCTGAAACCAGTCCATTTATAGTTGACGGGGGGTCGGACGGGGCGGACAACAGCCTCAACAGCGTCCCAGCAAAATTAGCAAAGGAAATGGCAAGGAAAAGGAAACAAGTTCAGCTAAGCCATCAAGCAAACAAAGAACAAACATTCTGTAATGAAGATGGCTTGCTGTGATTTGTACAGGTACAGAAACCAAGGACCAAATTCTATGCTCAGATGCAGCCCCCAGTGACTCAGTGGAAGATCCATCTAAGGGCAGAAAGCCATAAGGGTTCCTCTGATCTGGGGGAGTTTTTAAATCACTTTTAAGGGAGTTAAGCCTAACTGATTTTCAGACTGGTTAGAGCCATAGTGTAGATTCAGATTTAAATGTCCTGATGCATTTTTACTGTATCAATGTGAAGACTTAAGATTCCTAAAATTAAGTCTATACTGCTGTTTTAAGTAGTTTGAAAATCAATTTAGCTGAAACTTCTTTTAACACTGGTTAGAAACTTCCTCCAGTGTAGACAGGCCCAAAATGGAAGCTGGGCATAGTGGGTTAATTGAGTAGCTTTTCACCCCTGGAGAACTGGGAGACTCTATGATCACCAATGGGGGGAAAAAGCATTGTGGTCTTAACAGTTTGTTATATTAAATGTTATTGGTCTTTCATATAAAAGGAAAACCATTTTCGATGCCTATAGGTCTGTGAAAACTAATCAGCATAAAAATATAGCAACCAGTAGGTGCACAATGATAGAAACAGAAATCTGCCATGTTAAGTATGTAGTTTTAAGGCCTACTCCAGCTCTACATATCTGGAAGGGAATCTGATCTACTGTCAGAAAATGTCCCAGAAGAATTTTAGAGTCACAGTTACATAGGAACATAAGAGCTGCCATACTGGGTCAGATTGTGGTCCATCTTGCTCAGTATCCTGTCTCTGACAGTGACCAGAACCAGAGCTTCAGTGGGAGTGTACAGAACAGGGCAATTATGGAGTGTTCTACCCCTTTATCCCACTCCCAGTTTCTGATAGTCAGAGGTTTAAGGTTGCCCTGAGCATCCTGTCCATCTTGGGTAATAGCCACTGATGGACCTATCCACCATGAGTTTATCCAGTTCTTTTTTCAAACCAATTTTACTGTTGGCCTTTGCATCAGTTCTTGCAAATATGTGTGTATTCAAGTCTAATGCTCATGTCTGCTCCCTGCTCCCAGTGATGTTCCTGGTTAAAAACAAACAAAAAGAACTAGAGCCGATACTTAACACTTTCCTTGTGAGTGGTTCACCTTATCTGCTGGACCCATGTTACCTATTAACACATCACTCCTAGGTGACCTGAAAAGGAAAGTATTGTGTGTCCTTTATCTTTTTATGAGGAATAAATAAAGTCTTTCATCATTATTTTTTAATATAGAGGGGATTCTGCTTGTATTTTACATTAAAAATTCAGATCTTGTCTCCTCTGGAAGACCCTATGGATGATGGGAGAACTAATTGAATATTTATATCACCTGTGCTAAGGAAATCAAGCCTAACTGAGAGGGGAAGGGATTTTCATCTAGATTATTTAAAACTCCTGTTGTCATTTTTATTAACACCTGATTAATTAAATCTTAAGGGCAACACTCTCTGCATGTAAGGGCTAAGAAACTGCTAATACATGCTTCTGAGTCATCCAAGTCTCCTTCAACAAAACAACAACCAAAAAAAAGGGGTGTGGGGAGTGAACTTTACTTGACATTCCTGAAATTTCTAATGGATAAAAACAGACCAGAAAATGTGCCTCTTGAAAGCTGAAGGGGAAGTGGAGATGCCTGCTAGAGTCAATGATAATGCTGCCAAATACATTCCCTTTCTTATTTTTGTCTGCTGTGTTTTGTACATTTGTGAATGCAAGGGAGACGGTTCCCACCGGGAGTGGATAGAGGAAGCATAAAGGGATGCTGCACGACCAGCTATCAGCAGAGCAGGAATAGTCCATTTGATGGCACATCAATGCCACTTTACTTAAAGACGATTGTAAATTACCTTTGAACACAAATTTGCCTCAGGAGAGGGCAGGAAGACAGACATCAGCCTCTCTTGCAGTTCACAGGAGAAGGTGCCTCCAGCCCAAGCTAAGGCAGTGAGTGCGCAGTGCACCAAGCTGTACTTTTCCTTTGGGATGTGCTGGTCCTCCACTGGAGAGTTTTGGCTACTTTCTACTGCTACACCTCCTCCTCCCTCAGCAGACTCTCCAGGATGAGGCTCTGCATTTCAGTTTAAACCTGTGGAATTTTAAACCCAAACCCTGGGAGAAGCTAGG
Source organism: Dermochelys coriacea (assembly GCF_009764565.3). NCBI lineage: Eukaryota > Metazoa > Chordata > Testudines > Dermochelyidae > Dermochelys > Dermochelys coriacea. The sequence continues at coordinate 107,850,686 of NC_050068.2, forward strand.
CCATTCATAATTTAGTTTTTTCAGTTGTACTTTCTGAAAAGGGACTGCCAAGTACTTTTTAATTTAAATTCCATTGTGGTTTAACACTTGTTCTCCTGTTTTTCAAAAAAACGTTTGGTTTTGTCCGATGCTTCTAATGGATTAAGAAAATTAAGACTGCATCCTCCCCTCCCCCCATTTACTTTCTTGTTTATATGATCACATCAGCTAGTGCTGCAATAGGAGTAGTAGCCCTGATTCTGAGCCCTGGCTGAGATGAGTTCAGTGCTCCTCAGAGTGGGGGAAAGAGGACAATACACTACATTTGCAGTTTCCCCAGATTCTAGACCCTGCTGGGAATTAGAACAGTGCCCAGCATAATCTCTAGAGCAAATCGAGGGCTGCTCTAATTTATGTTCCTTATGTTTTTTGCAGCAGAGAGCCTAAAGAAACATTCTGACCATATTCCCACCCATTTTTGTCAAACACTGGCAGGAGTGTTGCAGCAGGTTTGGCTGTATCAGCTCTTTGTCACCTGGGGAAGCCATCCTATAGAAGAATGTGACAGAGTGCTAGGAATCACTGACTGGACCAGCCCTCTGGTCACTGTTTAACCAATTAGGCCCCCAGGGAGGGCCTGAATAAGGAGAGGAGTTCTTAATTACCAGATCAGATTGGGGCTGGGCAGCTAATGAGCTAATTAGCCTATTAACAAGGAGACTGGATAAAATAGCACAGGAAGGAAGTGCAGGGGGTGTGGGTGCAGGAACCACTCAGAAGCAAGCAAGCAAACAAACAAACAAACAAACAAACAAACAAACAAACAAACAAACAAACAAAGGGAGTTCTGTGCATGGAGAGACCTTTCCCACCCTTTGGGAGAAGGGGTAGTTAAGCTGAATGACTCTGTAAATAGCATGCCTGCATGAGTATGTAAAAGATGATGAGGTGAAGTCCTGTAAATAAATTATAGTGGTATCTACAAAAGGAAGGTCTCTCAGTGGCCTGTGTAAGAGCAAAGAAGACAGAAGCAGAGAAGTGGTGGCTTGTCCAGAAGCCCGCCTTTATTCATACAGACAAAGAACCTGAATGGGAGCCGGTGTAAAGGTTTAGCAGGCCAGGAGATGGAGGAAAAATTACAGTGGCTGGTTGAACAGCAGAAGGACATGCAAAAGACTATGCAGACCTTCCAATAGTCCCACCACTTGGAGAAAGATCCTTGCAGGCCGAGCAACAAAAATGCTTGCAGGACTTTGCTTGAGAGCAAGTCCAGGTGCAGCAATGACTGCTACAAAATACATCTTGCAGTGAGGATCGGCAATTGAATGCAGGGTGTGGCATGATGTGCTTCAAAGCAGCACCCTGGAACCCCCATATTCACCAATGTGATATAATTATGATATGTTTTGTACAAAGTATGCCATTTTAATAGTCTTGATCTGTTGAACATTAATATCCTGTTGGATCATGTGCGATCTCATTGTATGGGAAGTTATGAAGTATTGCTACGTGTGTGTTACTGAAATATGTTGTGAGGTGGGAACACCCACAACCAGCCTTTCAGGTGCAAATCCACACTCCCAAAAGGACTAGCCCAGGAACCTTTACAATGGAGACTTCTCAGAGATAGCACATAGACAATGGAGACTGCTTAGCCCATGTCATCTCAAGGGATCTTTCCAGCAAGCTGAAAGAAGCTATAAAAGAGGGAAAGTGACATCATCACTGGGCCTCAGTCCCCCAAACAACTCAACACCTGGAAACAGGTCTGGAGGACAAAGGCTGAGCTACAGAGGTGATCCAAAGCTGAAGGAGAGTTCCAGCCTGTGTATGGAAGAGCTGTAGCCTGCTTGTATTATCTATCTGAGTGAGAGAATGCTTGATTCAAATCCTGTCTAGTGTGACAAAGTTCCTGCTCTACCTTGGTGGGTCTTGCGCTTATTGGCAGATTTGCTCGCCTTGGAGCTTCACGACAGCCCTCAGTTTGGCCGTATTTCTGAATTCACAGTCCAGGTCAACTCCTCCTGAGTCTGACCGGGAGTTGGGAGGATTTGGGGGGAACCCGGGCCTGCCCTCTACTCCAGCCCAGGGCCCTGTGGAATGCAGCTGTCTAGAGAGCCTCCTGGAACAGTTGTGCGACAGCTACAACTCCCTGGGCTACTTCCCCATCGTCTCCTCCTAACACCTTCTTTATCCTCACCATAGGACCTTCCTCCTAGTATCCGATAATGCTTGTACACCTCAGTCCTCCAACAGTCCGTGTTCTCACTCTCAGCTCCTAGTGCCTCTTGCTCCCAGCTCCTCACATGCACACCACAAACTGAAGTGAGCTCCTTTTTAAAACCCAGGTGCCCTGATTAGCCTTCCTTTATTGATTCTAGCAGCTTCTTGACTGGCTGCAGGTGTTCTAATCAGCCTGTCTTAATTGTCTCCAGAAGATTTCTGATTGTTCTGGAACCTTCCCTGTTACCTTACCCAGGGAAAAGGGACCTACTTATCCTGGGGCTAATATATCTGCCTTCTATTACTCTCCTATAGCCCTCTGGCCCAACCCTGTCACACTAGCTTATAAAACGCAGATTGTGATTTTACTTTTATTTCTTAGGTAACCAACTTTAATCTCTATACTTACTACTTTATAATCACTTAAAATCTATCTTTCTGTAGTTAATAAATCTGTTTTGTATTTTACCTACAACAATATGTTTTGGTTGAAGAGCTTGGGAAATCTGCTCAGGTTGCAAGAGCTGATGCACATCCACTTTCCTTTGTAAAATTGGTGAACTGGGTAATCACTGACCAGTGTAAGTTTCTGACCCTGGGCAAGATGGCACAACTTTGGGGTGCAAGGCTGGGGATCTGAGAGGGATCCCAGGTTGGTAAGCCGGAGGGCTCAGTTGTACCCCAGTTCCAGGTTGTGTCTTGGGGAACCCATCACAAGGGCGACCACAAATGATGCATTTTTGGTCATCTTTGAGAGAATGGCTACGGGAGCAGGATGATATAAGGGAATGTGGACCCTATAGCTAGCACCCTATTTAACAAGGGAAACTCAGGCAGCCTCCATAGCTCTCAGTGAGAAGCAAGCAAAGGACCATAACGTGGTTAAAATGGCCATCATTGACCAGGAGGTTTTTTGCAGAAAAGTACTGGCAAAAATGTTGAGAAGTGAGCTTTCCTGTTCTAGGACTTTGACAGGCCAGATCTTTTTGGCAGCTGATTTTGTTAGGAATTTTGGGGTCATTCTGGGATCCATATGTTTTTTTGTTTTGTTTTGTTTTGAACCTAACCATCTGCTTGAATAAACATTCAATGATGATTGCTTTTCCCCTGGGAATCTCATGAAAATGAGGTGTTTATCTCATGAACAAAATTGTAAATATAATTGTATAATGAAGCATATTACTGTCAGTGCAATCTGAGCTATTCCTCAGCTAGAAACATGGGTAGGGTAGTCACCCTCTTTAATGGATGAGTGATTCAACTTCCATACATTTACCACAGGTAGACTCAATTACTGCAGCTGCCAATCTGCTGTCTTCAATACTATTATGTGACTGTGCTAGAGAGAAAGTGAGACTGTGGCCTCTTACCTAGGTAAAAGGTATTGGCCATGTTAATGAGTTTGCTGCACTGTCTGCCTTACCCTAACATTTTATTCTCCAATACAAAATGTTTTCTAGGCTGTCCCATTTTACCAGAAGGTGATTTCCACATATATACCATTATAAATCTACAAGGTCTCTTGCTCCACACCTGCTCTGTCTATCCCAAAAATGCTTTGATTTTGATCTGTTGATTACAATGTCATGTGTATTATCATCGTGTCACAGGCTCTTAGGAAAGGCTATGTTAGGGACATATATATTCCTATCTCATTGCATGGGGATCTGTGAGTATCAGTCCCTTCAGCAGTGAGTTATGCATATAAATCTTCTTTCAGATCAAGATGAGAAAACACCACAGTGTTATAAAGAAGTTTAATGTTTTGTTTTAAAATACAGCTAAGTTGAGTTTTCTAGAATTCTGCATATTTGATTTTTTTACTTTTTAAAGATTTTTTTTATTGTATATTGTGCTGGATCACAAAAAATACCTAAAATTTTATCTTCTCTCAACCAAGGAACCAAGGAGGAACCAAATAGACTGCATGTGAGCCCAAGTGATATCTTCTATTTTTTGCCTGTATAAAACTGAATTTTAGACCAGGATTTGCAGCAGAATGACAGACAGTTATATTTACATACTTAGCATATGGAACACTGCGGTGGGCAGGAACCCATACGCAAGCTTTCCAGTGCACAGTACGTAACGTTGGGCATTGAGAGTAGAGTCACATGGGGGACCCAGGTGCCGAATTGACTCTTAGGTGCCTAAGTCCAACATTTAGGCACCACTGGCATTCACAAAACTCTCACTAAGCTGTCACCTAACCCTTTAAGAACCTGAGATCACTAGGTGCCTACATTTCCATTGGTACAGTCCCCTAGGTGCCTAGATTTGTGCCGATGAGCATGCATGCAGCTGCCTAAGTCCTGATGCAACCTAACTCATGCCTAAGCCCCATCAGGATTCACAAACTAGGCATTCCCCTGCCTATCTTGCCTGTGAAGCCTGATCTGGTAGGTATGCACGGGCTGTGTGTGACTCCCCCATTTGGTGAGGCTGGACGCGAGTGCCGGAAACTCCCTAGAAGTGGGGGGCCATGCTCCCTGCTCTGCCCCGTGGTCCACCCCTGCTCAGCCTCCTCCCACCGAGGCCCCACACATGCTCTACCCCCCACTCCACCCCAGACCCCGTTCTGCCCCCTCCCCCGAGAGCCCCCCTGCTGCTTGTGCCTCTTTGTCCCGTCTTGCAAGGCCCCCCCTGCCCATCAGGGGTGGAGAGGCATGAGCAGCAGGTGGTGGGGGCTTTGGAGGAAGAGGTGAGGTGGGAAGAGGAGTAGCATGGGTGTGGCCACAGGGGAAGAGGCGGAGTGGGAGCGAGACCTCGGGAGGAAGAGGTGGTGCCAGGGCAGGAAGAGGAGCAGTGTGTGTGGGACCATGAGCAAAGAGGACGAGCGTAAACAGGGCCTCAGAGCAGAGTGCAGGTAGCAGCACTCCAAAGGCAGTGGCCTGGCGTGCCTCCAGGGGGAGGTGCGCTGCGTCCTCTTTGGATAGGCCTAGCCTCTCCTGGCCTCTTCTACCCGCTGCCCATGGGTGTGCTCCATATATGCCTACCCCTCCACAAAAAACAGCTGGAGGAGATGTCCCTCTTAGACCTAGTAGCCAGTTTCCAATTCCAATGCTGCCTGATTCAAAGCAGGTGCCCAGGTCTCCCACTTTGAACCCAGGTCTCCCACCTTATGGATGAGTGTACTGACCAGTGGCTATAAGAGGATATTTTGGGGTGAGTCTTTCACAGTGTTTCCTGTTCAATCTTCTCCATGTTGTATGAAGTTCTTGTGACACTCTCTGTGTTGGGGAGTGCCCTGTAACCCCCATATTTATCATTTATATATAATTGTGATATTTCACATAAAGCATGCCACGTGAGGTATCGGGGAATGGTTATGATCTGCTGAAAGCCATTGTTCTATCTAAATATGTACATGCAAAGTGCATACAAAGTTATGAGATTTGTTGCATGTTTGTCACTAAATATGCTGCAAGTTGGGGAATTGCCCAGATATTAGATCCCCACAGACAAGGACAAGAGAGCTAATCAACACCAGGGCGGGTGTTGAACAACCATCAACAGCCATTGTCCAGCAAGGGAGTTATAATTCAATAAGAACATAAAAACGGCCATACTGGGTCAGACCCAATATCCTGTCTTCTGACAGCGGCCAATGCCAAGTGCCCCAGAGGGAATAAACAGAACAGATAATCATCCAGTGATCCATCCCCTGTCACCCATTTCCAGCTTCTGGCAAACAGAGGCTCGGGACACCATCCCTGCCGATCCTGGCTAAAAGCCATTGATGGACCTATCCTCCATAAATTTACCTAGTTCTTTTTTGAACCCTGTTATAGTCTTGGCCTTCATAACATCCTCTGGCAAGGAGTTCCACAGGCTGACTGTGAATTGTGTGAAGAAATATTTCCTTTTGTTTGTTTTTAACCTGCTGCCCATTAATTTCATTTGGTTACACCTAGTTCTTGCGTTATGAGAAGGAGCAAATAACACCTCCTTACTTACTTTCTCCACATCAGTCATGATTTTATAGTCCTCTATCATATCGCCCCTTAAGCATCTTTTTTCCACGCTGAAAAGTCCCAGTCTTATTAATCTTTCCTCATATGGCAGACGCTCCATACGCCTAATCATTTTTGTTGCCCTTTTCTGAAACTTTGCAAATGCCAATACATCTTTTTTGAGATGGAGTGACCACATCTGCATGCAGTATTCAAGATATGGGTTACCATGGATTTATATAGAGGCAATATAATATTTTCTGTCTTATTATCTATCCCTTTCTTGATGATTCCCAACATTCTGTTTGCTTTTTTGACTGCTGCTGCACATTGAGTGGGATGTTTTCAGAGAACTATCCACAGTGACTCCAAGATCTCTTTCTTGAGTGGTAACAGCTATTTTAGACCCCATCATTTTATATGTATAGTTGGGATTGTGTTTTCCAATAGGCATTACTCTGCATTTATCAACATTGAATTTCATCTGTCATTTTGTTGCCCAGTCACCTTTTGAGAGATCTTTTTGTAGCTCTTTGCAGTCTGCCTGGGACTTAACTATCTTGAGTAGTTTTGTGTCATCTGCAAATTTTGCCACCTCACCGTTTATCCCTTTTTCCAGATCATTTATGAATATGTTGAATAGGACTGAGCCAAGTACAGCCCCTTGGGGGACACCACTATTTACCTCTCTCCATTCTGAAAACTGACTATTTAGTCCTATCCTTTGTTTCCTATCTTTTAACTAGTTACCAATCCATGAGAGCACCTTCCCTCTTATCTCATGACTGCTTACTTCGCTTAATAGCCTTTGGTGAGGGACCTTGTCTAAGGCTTTCTGAAAATTTCAATATACTATATCCATGGGATCCCCCTTGTCCACATGCTTTTTGTTTCCCCTCAAAGAATTCTAATAGATTGGTGAGGCATGATTTCCCTTTAGAAAAACCAGGTTGACTATTCCCCAACAAATTATGTTCATTTATGTGCCTGACAATTTTGTTCTTTACTATAGTTTCAACCAGTTTGCCCGGTACTGAAGTTAGGCTTACTGGTCTATAATTGCTGGGATCACCTTGGAGCCCTTTTTAAAAATTGCATCATATTTGCTATCCTCCAGACATTTGGTACAGAAGCTGATTTAAATGATAGGTTACAGACTACAGTCAGTAGTCCTGCAACTTCACATTTGAGTTCCTTCAGAATTCTTGGGTGAATACCATCTGGTCCTGGTGACTTATTACTGTTTAGTTTATCAATTTGTTCCAAAACCTCCTCTAATGACACCTCAATCTGGGACAGTTCCTCAGATTTGTCACCTAAAAAGAATGGTTCAGGTTTGGGAATCTCCTTCACATCCTCATCCGTGAAGATCAAAGCAAAGAATTCATTTTATTTCTCCGCAATGGCCTTATCATCCTTGAGTGCTCCTTTAGCATCTTGATTGTTCAGTGGCCCCACTGGTTGTTTAGCAGGCTTCCTGCTTCTGCTGTACGTAATTTTTTTTCCCAATGACTCACTTGCACAAGGCCACAATAGGGGAATCGCTCAACCTTGCGTGGTGACTCATCAATGCCCACCAGACATGCCTAGACTTATGTTCTCCAAGCACATGGACTAAGGGTATAAAACAGAACACAGTGGTCCCATGCTCGACCTTTTCTCCTTCCCCACCAACAAAGAGACGGAAAAGACTGAAGACTCCAACAGAAGAGACTGGCCCAGGTTTCAAGGGTGAAACCTATGTATTATGAACTGTAACATCCAGTGGGGTGAGAAAACTGCTTAATCTAAATACTGCCTAGTGTCTTACAGGTTTAGGATTTAGATTGTGTGCTTATTTTGTTTTCTTTGTTAACTGTCTCTGACTTTTTGCCTATCACTTATAATCACTTAAAATATAACTTTTGTAATCAATAAACATGTTTTACTGTTTATCTTTTCCAGTGAGTTTGCCAGAAGTGTTTGGTAAATCTGCTCAGGTCACAAAGGCCAGTGTATGTCCACTTTCCATTAATGAAGTGGTGAACCAATTAATAAACTTGCATTGCTCAAGAAAGGGTCGTGAGCAGTGCAAGATGGTATATCCCCAGGGTACAAGGCTGGGAGCTAGGGGAATTTGGCTGTTGCCTTTCTCTGTGTGATTCATGAGTGGCTCTGGGAGCATTCATGCAATCAAGCTGACTGTGGGGCTCCACAGGCTGTTGGCTGAGTGATCACAGCACCTGGAGGGCTTTGCTGCTTGTCAGTAGCAAGGCATTGTGAGTGACAGCCCAGGCTGGAGAGATAAGGGGGCACAGCAGTCCCACCCTCTCGGGTTGTACCCCAGGGATCCTATCACAGTACTTAAATAATCATTGGGACAGAGAGGTGCTGGGACGATGCTAAAATATGAATTACGGTGGCTGATATGAATGAATGTGGTAAGCATGAGGTTGGTATGGCTTGGTACATCTGAATTTTTCTAAAGGATTCTGGGAGCGGGATTCTCTTAGCATTAGATAGATAGTGTGGAAATTTACTGGATGTGCTTAGCTGGCTCGATTTGCACATATGTTTTGACATCTAACTTTGGAATATATCAGCAGGGGGACCAGCTTACCAGATAAAGAAAACATAAAAACATGTGATCAGTGGGCTTGCTACAGGCTGACCCAGGTCAAAATGACCCTTTCGGATGGCATCACACTAAGAGCTCAAGTGAGTGACTGATGAGAGAGTAAATGTTGATTGAGCTTTGGTCTGTCTCCATTTTGCAGCCCCCTTCTAAAATATTAATTAGAGAAAACCAGTAATGAACGCCCACAGGGCATATTTCTGGGACATGTGACTCCTTTGCGAACAAAAGATATAAATGCTAAGCAGAGTAAATTAGTTAGTTAGTTCCCCAATTAACATCTGAAGAGGTCCATAATGCCGTGAGACAGAAGCCTTGGGGTAACCAAGACCCTGCTTCGGGGGACATTTGACAGACCAAGTGCCTGAGATGGGGAAAGAAAAGAAGAAAAAAATAAGTCTCCATCTAGCACTGGTAGCTATACCTGCTTTGTCTGTCAATCAGGATACTGTATAAGGCCAGCATAGTTACTGAGGGTTGATGTTTGGGGAATTGAGGCTTATCAGGGAGATGCGTATTATGTAACCTTTACTGCTTGTGTGATTCTTTCTCAAATAAATTACTATGCATTAAGCATATTGTTTCTGAATTTTCACTGGTACCACTAACAATCTGCCTAGCTGTGGGCCATTAAAGATCCGTTTCAACAAGAGGGAGTGAAAGTGACTTTGCAGCCCAGTGGTCAGGGCCCTCACCTGGAGGAGGGTGCTGACGTCCCCCTTGTGCATCTAGCTGTTGGTCTTACTGCCTTGAATTGACAGTGCTCACCCCAAAAAGAAGTTTGAGTACAGCTCATTCCTAATTTTTGTGAAATGAGTTGATTTTATCTTTTTGAACAATAGTGAATTTTAATGCTATCTCTATGGTTCCATAGCAATAACTTAACAGAAAGCGTTTATTTATAGACATTATTCTCATGGTACCTATGGCACTATCTTTCAACCAGCCAAAACTAATACAGTATTTATCTTGCTTTTGAGATTAAACCAATAGCTGAAATTTTCAAAGCCCCTGTAAGAGATTTTGCACTCAGTTTCCATTAAATATAATGCAACTTGGGCATCCAGCTTCCCTAAGCAGCTCTGAAAATCATAGCCTATAGTATGTATATTTCATATAACATTCATATCATACAAGTAGACCCAGTCGTAAACAATGCACTAAAGACCTGATCCAAAGATCACTTAAGTCATTGAGAGTCCTTCCATCAACTTCAATGGGCTTTGGACCAGGTCCTAAAATCAGAGGGCCAAAAGAATGCATTTGTGCTTTTATTTCACACAAAAAGTAGCAAGCATCTCAAATGAACGTGTGGACCTTTAAATGTGTTGTGCTTAAAAAAGATCTGGAACTAAATGAATTCAGGGATTGAATTAGCAACTAACTCAATAAAGAGATGAGTCGTCTTTGTAAAAAGTCTACATGATTACCCAATGATCTGGACTAATCATTTAATGACATCAGTATTTAAAGTAAACAACTCCACCACCCAACATTTGAGTGACCCATCTGTAATTTCTTTATTTAGCACAAGTATCAACAACACATAAAATTGTAATTCAAAACATGTACTCATTTACTATATTAATCATACAGCTGTAAAAATCTTTGGTAAAATGTCATTAGCTTACATTATGCTTTTGTCATCTCTTATAGACTTGCAAACAGATTATTTCATCTATTTATGTTAGCTTTCTCATAATGAACAGTCATGTTGAAAGTGTCCTATAAATCCACAGATAAAGACTAATGAGTTTATTAACGGTATTAATTAGGATGTAGTTAGAACTATGTTGTCCAAATCCTTTGGGGACTGGGCCTTATGCAGAGGTTCTCTGGCTGACAGAAAAAAGCTATCAATTCACATCCTTTCGTGAGGAGAATCAATGTCAATAAATTACTCATTTCTAATTGTCCTGGTACTTCTTCTATTACAGGCTGAGGATAATTGTATTTTTTGTGTGACCAGGCATGAGGAGATATTACTATTCACAATCTAGCTGTTCTGTGGGGAGACTCTTTATGTCTTTCTCTATATCCCATTTGGGAATAGTGTCTTTTTGGACCTATCAAAGCTATTCTGAAAAAAAAAAGTCAAGATTTATGATTGGTCTAACTGTAGCTTTAGTGTTTGTGAATGGGGAGGAGATGACATAGCCCTAGAAACTGAAGTCCTTTATTTAGCCAAAAAACAGGTACAGCATGGACAATGGCAGTTCGAGACTCCCTGTTCCCCAGATTACCCTGCCAGTGTGCCTCAACAACTTGACGGAACAAACTCTCCTTATAGGAGAGTGAGACACAGTACAGAATTTCAGCCTTCATGCCTATTCAGGGCCCGTTCCTAAAAAACACTTCCTAGCACAGTGCTTTCTAATTTCAGAAGCCACCTTGACTTCTATAGCCACTAGTAAGCAGTCACAGGATCAGACCCACCCTCCACCCCAATATGGACACCTGCCACTGGAAAACAGACTATCTACTATTTGTACGCTATCTAGAACAATGGGACCCTGATCATGGTTGTGCCGAGGCACTAATATAACATAACATGATTAATTATATGATAATTATTGCATTAGCATCCAAAGGCCCTGAAGTTAGGCAATATACATGCATATAACAAAGAGAGGATTCACATCCCACAGAGTTTACAATCTCAAATCCAGACAGCCAAATTAATTTCACAAAGGCACCCACCAGGTACTAACAAATGTTGATCCCTATCATTTTTAGTTTAATCTAATCCCACTGCTAAGGGATGAAAAGTTCTATATTAACATTACCAATTCACTGATCCTGCCAGCCCCTTCACAATTTATCATTTCTAAACTCCACGATCATAATTATAGGGGAAACCCCAAGAACATTTGCTCTAAAACTATGTAGTGTAGTGGGACACCGAGTTTAAAGATCAAAGTTTATTTGAATATTGATGGAAAAAAACAGTGCAAGATGATCTCCAGAATGCTAGAACAATGAGACCTACATTTTCAGAAGTGACTAGTGATTTTGAACATCTCCGTTTCCAGGTGCTTGACTTGAGACAGCTTACAGAGCCTGATTTTCAGAAAGTGTAGAAGGTTCTTCTCAAAATCAGGACCCTTTATAGGTGTCTCAAATTGAGCACTCAAATGAAGACACTGAAAATTACTTGTCACTGAAAAAAAGACAGGTTTCAATATATTCAGCTCCAGAAGTTATTTCTACAACTCCCAGTGATCAGTTATGCCAACCAAATGGGGCTAGAGGTTGGGTTTAGGGCCATTTCAGACAAAATAGTTTGTTTTAAGTACACTGTTGAGAGAGAGAGAGAGAGAGAGAGAGAGAGAGAGAGAGAGAAATCTGTAGGAAAGTAGAGAGTTCCATAAATAAACAAATCAATTGCCATCATTGGCAATGTTGACTGCATAGTTTAAGGCTATATCTAAACTTATGTAGAGAACAACTGAAGCTAATGTGAAATAAATTAATTGTTTTGTGGAGGCATTTGGCAGAAATTCTGCTCCCTGATACACAGAACAGCAGCAAGAGAATTATTACTAAAGTACATAGAAGCTGTGGATTTAAGCCAGCTTTCCAACAACTTTATAAGCTGTAAAGTTTATAAAAAGCATAGGCTGTCCTATGCATCTAAATTTATAACCAGGAAAATCAATAAAACTGTCTAAATAGATGTACGTTCACTACAACTTGTAGCTATAAAATAATATTAGCTCATGCAGATTCAACACAAGATACACAATGTTTAAAAAAAACAACATTCTGAATGTGGCTCATCACTGCCCATGTTAAAATACTGATGAAAACTCTCTATTTTATTAATGGTCCAGGGCAGTGTTCACAGCTTCCCCAGTATGAGTCACGAAGCTAACAAGGCATAAGGTAAGAGCAAGTTACTAGTAAGTATGGAATGGGCCATAAAGGGGTAATTTTAGTTGCTAAAACATAGGTTCAGTATTCTGAGGTGCTGAGTGCCCTTAGTTTCCATCAACAACAGTAATAATTGAGAACTGTTTGTATTTCTATAAACAGGACTATGTGGTAGTGTGAATGTTTACAGACACTATGCAGTGTGGCCACTAGGGGACATTGAGCAAGAAGGTAAGAGTGTGAACAGGAAATAAAGGCAATTTTGTGTTCACCCCAACCACTGTGTTCTCTCTCTGTAATCTTTATGGTGTCAGAGTGGGATTGAATAAAGACCCAACTGACCACAGACCACTAGTCACTCTTCCAAGTTCAAAGAAAACCTAGGAGTTACCATCTAAGATAGAGAAAGAATGAGGAGTACTTGTGGCACCTTAGAGACTAACAAATTTATTTGAGCATAAGATTTTGTGGGCTAAAGCCCACTTATTTGAGCATAAGCTTTTGTGGGCTAAAGACTCCTAGTCTTTATTCAAGCCTAAATTAATGGTGTCCAATTTGCAGATTAATTCCAGTTCTGCTGTTTCTCATTGGAGTCTGTTTTTGAAGTTTTTTTGTTGAATAATTGTGACTTTTAGGTCTGTAATTGAGTGTCCAGGGAGGCTGAAGTGTTCTCCTACCGGTTTTTGAATGTTATGATTCCTGATGTCAGATTTGTGTCCATTTATTCTTTTGCGTAGGGACTGTCCAGTTTGGCCAATGTACATGGCAGAGGGGCATTGCTGGCACATGATGGAATATATCACATTGGTAGATGCGCAGGTGAACGAGCCTCTGATAGTGTGGCTGATGTGATTAGGCCCTATGATGGTGTCCCCTGAATAGATATGTGGACATAGTTAGCAACGGGCTTTGTTGCAAGAATAGGTTCCTGGGTTAGTGGTTCTGTTGTGTGGTGTGTGGTTGCTAGTGAGTATTTGCTTCAGGTTGGAGAGCTGTCTGTAAGCGAGGACTGGCCTGTCTCCCAAGATCTGTGAGAGTGAGGGATCATCCTTCAGGACAGGTTGTAGATCTTTGATGATGCGCTGGAGAGGTTTTATTTGGGGAATGAAGGTGATGGCCAGTGGCATTCTGTTACTTTCTTTGTTGTGCCTGTCCGGTAGTAGGTGACTTCTGGGTACTCTTCTGGCTCTTTCAATCAGTTTCTTCATTTCAGCAAGTGGGTATTGTAGTTGTAAGAATGCTTGACAGAGATCTTGTAGGTGTTTGTCTCTGTCTGAGGAGTTGGAGCAAATGTGGTTGTATCTTAGAGCTTGGCTGTAGACAATGGATTGAGTGATGTGGTCTGGATGAAAGCTGGAGGCATGTAGGTAAGAATAGCGGTCAGTAGGTTTCCCGTATAGGGAGGTGTTTATGTGACCATCGCTTATTAGCACTGTAGTGCCAAGGAAGTGGATCTCTTGTGTGGACTGGTCCAGGCTGAGGTGGATGGTGGGATGGAAATTGTTGAAATCATGGTGGAATTCTTCAAGGGCCTCCTTCCCGTGGGTCCAGATGATGAAGATGTCATCAATGTAGTGCAAGTAGAATAGGGGCATTCGGGGATGAGAGCTGAGGAAGCGTTGTTCTAAGTCAGCCATAAAAATGTTGACATACTGTGGGGCCATGCGGGTACCCATAGTAGTGCTGCTGATTTGAAGGTATACATTGTCCCCAAATGTGAAATAGTTGTGGGTGAGGACAAAGTCACAAAGTTCAGCCACCAGGTTTGCCGTGACATTATCGGGGATACTGTTCCTGATGGCTTGTAGTCCATCTTTGTGTGAAATGTTGGTGTAGAGGGCTTCTACATCCATAGTGGCCAGGATTGTATTTTCTGGAAGATCACCAATGGATTGTAGTTTCCTCAGGAAATCAGTGGTGTCTCAAAGATAGCTGGGAGTGCTGGTAGCGTAGGGCCTGAGGAGAGAGTCTACATAGCCAGACAATACTGCTGTCAGGGTGCCAAGCACAGAGATGATGGGGCATCCAGGATTTCCAGGTTTACGGATCTTGGGTAGCAGATAGAATACCCCTCGTCAGGGTTCTAGGGGTGTGTCTATGCAGATTTGTTCTTGTGCTTTTTCAGGGAGTTTCTTGAGCACATGGTGTAGGTTTTTTTGGTAATCCTCAGTGGGATCAGAGGGTAATGGCCTGTAGAATGTGGTGGTAGAGAGCTGCAATGTTTTCTAATGAGTCTTATGACTAATGAGTCTAATGAGTTTTCAGTTGCTCATGTACCTTGGAAGAATCTCACCAAAGCTGATGCATTCTCCACCTCCCTGATCCCAGACACACACCGCAAAAGCAAACAGGAGGAGTTGCTTTTAGAAGGTTTTGTAGATGTAATATGCAATGCTGTACCAATCACAGAAAAACACCTTCCAGAACTGAAAAAGAAGCAAAGAGGCAGATGAATTATTTGAGTTAAGTCATGACTTGCTCCAAAGAGGGCTTGATAAAACAAAGTTGGAAACTTTGGATTGTTAGAAACATCTTGGGCTATTTCTGAGGATTTTCCCATAAACCATGGTCTATTGTTGAAAGGATCTAGACTTGTTATCCCTGCATCAGTGCAACAGAAAATCACTGAGAGACTGTCTGAGAGATTACAAAATGCAGGGGGAGAGCTAAACAGTCTGTTTGGTGACCTTGGCTGAGCAAACAGTTCCGGCAGAGTGGAGAAATGTGATGTTTGTGCTCTCATAAGAACCATCCACCTTAACCGTTACTACCCTCTGTTTTACCAGACAGGCCACGGCGGAAAGTTAGGACAGACCTTTTCTAACTGAAAAATACTATCTTCTTTTGATGACTGATTATTTCTCAAGATTCACTGATGTTGCCAGCTTGCTCAACACCACATCAAGTGCACTTGTGGAGATGATAAAACCCACCTTTGCCTGTTTTGGGATTCCAGAGCAAGTCATCTGTGAGATTAGTCATCAGCTTTCCTCTGAGTTTTAAGAGGTTTGTGGGTACCTACAGTTTCCCACATCCAATGCCTGGTTTCCCCCAGAGAAATGGTGAAGCAGAACATGAGGTAAAGACAATAAAACAACTCCTTTCTAAATGCTCACATCTTGATTTTCCCCATTGATATACCAGTCAACACCTCTAGCAAATGGCTTCCACCCTGCAGAAACGTTGATGGGAAGGCAGTTGAAGTCCACTGTCCCAACCATTCCTTTTTACCTAAGCCCTCGTTGACAGACTTTGAGACTACAAAAGAAAGAAGATCAATATAAAATACATCTGAAGAGGGACTTTGACAAGTACCATAGTCAGATCCTTGAGAGTTCTGAATCCAAGAGGTTGTTTGGGCAAAAGATTATTAAGAAAATGAGAGAATGCCAAGATGTGCCAGAACCCCATAATCCTACGATGTTAAGGCACCAGAAGGAGGGATAGCTCAGTGTTTTGAGCTTTGGCCTGCTAAACCCAGAGTTGTGAGTTCAATCCTTGAGGGGGCCATTTAGGGATCTGGGGCAAAAATTGGAGATTGGTCCTGCTTTGAGCTGGGGGTTGGACTAGATGACCTCCTGTGGTCCCTTCCAACCCTTGTATTCTATGATTTAATTATTGTCAGAACCAATTTCATCTTGTGTCATCAGATGGACATTTAATGCACCTTGGTCAGTAGCCTGTGACTGAATCTGAGAACAACACCTGGTGGATATGTCCACAGAGAACCACCAGTCTGTTCTCCAGATCCTCTCCCTGCAAGGAGATATCCAGCTAGAAACAGCCTCCTGAATTCCTGGAGGATTACATAAGATCTTGAGAATTCAAGAAAGTAGGACAAGTAGCAGAATGTCTTAAAAGGGCAGAATATATCCCTAACACAAGGCTGAACATTCAGGCAGTCACTCCTGTTCTAGATAGGGCTGTTTATTCTTGTTTTGTGTTGATATGTCATTTCTGTTATATGTTGTGCTTTAATGAAACGTTTGCATAAAAGTTTTGTCCCCCATCTCTTCAGAAAGGGTGATGTGGTATTAGTTGTCAATTAGAGACACTCTTCAAAGTAGCCATTAGGGGAGATAAATCAAGGAGGTAAGAGTGCATAAACAGGAAATAAAAACAGTCTTGCACTAATCCTGACCATGGTGTCCAGGGTTTCTGTAATCTTTATAGATTGGGTTTATTACAACTAAATGGCCAGAAGCTAATAAGGCACCTTTAGAACAAAGAAAATATTACCTTATAGGGCTGCATCCTCCACTGGTGTAAGTTTGCATCAGCTGACATATAAAGCTCTTTGACTAAACAGCCCCCTAAAAAAGCCTATAAGAATTATTTTTTCAATAGCATATGTACAAATTTCTATTCAACTCCTCCATTCCCTACCAAAGAGGACCTGCAGATTAAGATGCTACTCAATGTGAGTAAAGGTGGCAAAACCTAGAACTCATGGAAGGGAATTATTTCTGGATTTTGTTGTACTGGAGGACTTACCTATTAATCATATTTCTCTAATCTTCAAGTTGTGATGCTTTCTGGAGATATCTAGGTTTGTGGGGCACCTTGTTACCATCTGCCCTTAGTGTGAGGATGCCTTGTCAGCCCACAAACACTACCAGCCTTTGGCAATACAAACACTACCTTCCAGGCCTCTGCAGGCCCCATTCTCTCATTAAAGTTTAATGATCGGCACACACTAACTCTACCCTCGCGGTATTCACAAATCTGCTACTGCCAAAGAAATAATACACAGCTTACAAGTTGCACCTCAGGATCACTGCTCCACTCAACACATAGCACTTGGATATGTTTACATTAAATACAAAAAGTATATTTAACAAAGAGATTCGAGAAGCAAGTAGAAATAATGGAAACAAATGGTGGCATGTAAAATAACTCGCTTTCTAGAGCCTCAGCTTAACTAAAAAGACATTGTCATGTCACAGAGCCAAAGCTCACTCAAAATCCTGCATGTTACAGCTAGGCTTGTCTGTGACCTTCCATTCATGGGATAAATCACACCGTCTCCTCCTCTCTCAGTGGAAAGATACAGAGTGAGTCTGGGCCTCCAGTCATAGTATAGAAATCCATTGTCATCACTTGTAAAAAGGATAATCCCCTCTGCTTGTGTTTTCCTGTCTAGAATCTCCCCTAGAGACTTTGCAATCACATGAATAGCATTTGGGTCAGACTGTAAATGGGCACCTATTGTGAACCATACAATAGTCAGGTTACATGTAGCCCGATAAACATCTCTTCCCTGAAAAACCTGTTTCTGATCTTTTGGTGACCAGCCCCTAGTCACCGATCTCAAGAACATAATTTTCAATATATACACAACTCCCTACATATTATCTGTACATAAACTTCACTGCGATTATGAGGACCAGCGTGGCACTGGCTTTCAGCAGGAAACTTTACATGATTCTCTTTGATGAACTACTATGTAGAGACCAGATCCAGGGGATCGCTGTAGCCCTTAGGCACGCCCATGCCCTCTGCCAGTTGGTACCAAGAGGTCCCACAGTTAGTTTATGAAAACTGGCACTGTGACTAGGATTCCCTGACAACAAGCATGTCATTTCTGCAGAGCCTTTTTCAGCTGATCTGTCTGTTACCTCACTCTAAATAGCCAGGCTTAGTTTGCTGATAACTATGAGCTAGTCTATTAGAAAGTGCAAGCTTGAAAAATGTGATAACCAACGAGGCAATCTCAGAAGGCACTAGTCCATTACTTTTGCAAATATGTTTAAAAGGATCATGGGGGGAGAAATAGGCAAAGAAATATGGAACCTTTTTATGTAATTGAGAACAAATCCTTCCTCAGTACCATCTTTGGGAATCTTGTAGCAGGTAACAAATAAATCCAGCTTCAAAACCTATCTTAAACTCTTAGGGATTGATGAGCCATTTTGATATTACTGTTTAAAATCTTAATAGCTTTTAAATGAAAGTGAATTCAATTACTCTTCAAACTGTGTTAGATCTCAGCTAGATTAGTCCAGTAAACTAACTTTTATCACTCACCTTTTTTGCTAAAAACGGACATAACTCCCCCACCCTTTGAATTCTGGTGAACATTTCTATTTTTATAGAGTCCATAATTGAAGGATCACCTGTCCGTTTCCCTTAAAATTTGGTAGGAAAAATGCCACAGACCTAATATAGCAATCTTGAGGTAGATATTATTTGTCATGGATTTTAGAATGGGCAAAATTGGGTTCATCATAGAAACTCAAGTGCAACTGTAATAAGGGCATGGCACACAGGACAGCTGAAAGACTCTTTCCTGGACTCAGTCACATGACATAGGCCAGGGCTGTAAAAGGTACACGCCTGTCAAATGGCAAGGGTCAGTTTCTTCTTCAGTCACAGCAACCTTAAATGTGAAGTGGTTACCCCTGCCACTTCAGAGTAGCAGCCATGTTAGTCTGCATCCTTAAAAAGAAAAGGAGGACTTGTGGCACCTTAGAGACTAACAAATTTATTAGAGCATAAGCTTTTGTGAGCTACAACTCACTTCATCGGATGCATACAGTGGATGCATACCCCTGCCACTTCATAATCCTGTTTTAAAACACTTTTGTGTTTACTTATGAAACCTTTTCTGGCCTCAGAACTTTTGCTACTTTTACAATCCTTGGAACATTCGTGCTATGTTCCAGAATTCTATCCGTAGAGAACGAATCATTTGATATTAAGTCAATTGCTTACTATATTACAGCATGTCCCATGCCTATAGACTCTTTCACTGCCCAAGTTAGAACAAAGGAATCAGTTACACATTATTGTACTTAAGCATTAAATCTGAAGGTATACCCAGTGGATAGTGCTTGATTGCTTTGTACTAAACTGTGCTATGGTGCCCTCAAAAACCCTACAATAGGTAAGTAATTGATTTCTCTTTTCTGAAAACTGCAACAAAACCTCACATGGTTTGCATGCAAGATTTTAAGAAAGTGAGAGTATATCAGTATATTGAAATATATTTGTGTATCACAACATAGTCTTTAAACCGCTGAAATAGATTCATGTTCTGCAGACTATAGACAGTTACTATGAATCACAGAGACTGGTCCTTTAACTTCAAAAAACCACAGGCATTACCATTTGAACTAAAGGATATCACCACTAGCCAACAACAGTAGTAAGTACCATTAGCTTAACTGTGGGGCAGCCATGGGAAGGAAAATACATCAGGTTTTCAGAAATTGGTACCTGTTGTTCAACTTCTAAATCCATATTTATGCACCTAAGTAAATGGCCTAATTTTCAGAGGTACTGAGGACCCAGAAGCTTCCATTGATCTGAATGGAAACTGCTGGGTGCTCTGCACTTTTGTAAAACTGGTCACTTACATATGGATTTAGAAGCTTGACTTCACACTGCTAGTTTCTGAAAAAATTAGCCAAAGTTAGCATATTATACTAGGAACTCAGATAATATACCCAATTGTGAATGTGTTTTTTCTTACAGGCTGCAGTTTCTCTCTCTCTATAGATATACACATAGTAATATTATCATGAGCTAGTGAACCTTAAAAATGAATTATTGCAGTTAGTTGAAAAATTATTTTGGAGACTTACTGGAGATACATAATGTACACAAACATATTCATGATACGAAGCCAATCAAGGGAAGTTTAAAGGATCAGTATCAGTAAATGTTTTTAGAATTCTCTAAAATATTTACAAACTAGTCTTCCTATAAAACATTCATCCTGTGCTTTAATAACAGATTTATTGGCACTCATTTGGGATGATCTACAAACTACTTGTGTGGCTTTGCCATTTGAAAGTAATGTAATCATCAGACTCTTGCCAATAAATCTTTTATATCACATTCTCATTCAAGAGATATAGAAAACTTTTAGCCTATTTTTTACACAGGTCTTCTTGACCCAATTTCCATGGAGAAAATGAAAATCTTTCCATTGATTTCAGTGGGAGCTTATTTGGGCCCATTCTTGCTTTATGACTTATATCTTATAGATCATTGGTTCTAAGGCCACAAGATAGCATTGTGATCATCTAGTTTGACCTCCTAGCACAGGCCATAGAAGTTCCCAAAAATAATTCCTATAGTATATCTTTCAGAAAAACATCCAATCTTGATTTTAAAATGGTCAGTGATGGAGAAAAACTTACTACCTTGATAAATTGCTCCAATGGTTAATGACTGACTCTGTTAAAAATTTCCGCCTTATTTCCGGTCTGAACTTATCTAGCTTCAACTGAAAACACACCAACTTGATGACAATTCCCCATTTGCAGTTAAATTTTGAGACCTATCAGTTAGCTAGCTTTTAATCCATTTAATGTGTGCCATGTTAATTTTATGTCATTTTAGTAGGGCTGTCAAACGATTAAAAAATTAATCACAATTAATCGTGCTCTTAAACAATAATAGAAATACCATTTATTTAAATATTTTTGGATGTTTTTACATTTTCAAATATATTGATTTCAATTACAACACAGACTACAGTGTACAGTGCTCACTTTATATTTATTTTTGATTACAAATATTTTCCCAGTAAAAAACAAAAGAAATAGTATTTGTCAATTCATCTAATTCAAGTACTGTAGTGCAATCTCTTTATCATGAAAGTTGAACTTACAAATGTAGAATTATGTACAAAAAAATAACTGCATTCAAAAATAAAACAATGTAAAACTTTAGAGGCTACAAGTCCACTCGGTCCTACTTCAGCCAATCACTCAGACAAACAAACTTGGTTACAATTTTCAGGAGATAATGCTGCCCGCTTCTTGTTTACAATGCCACCTGAAAGTGAGACCAGGCATTCGCATGGCACTGTTGTAGCCGGCATCGCAAGCTATTTACATGCTAGATACAATAAAGATTCATATGTCCCTTCATACTTCAACCACCATTCCAGAGGGCATGCATCCATGCTGATGATGGGTTCTGCTCGATAATGATCCAAAGCAGAAGGCTGATTTTCTTTTTTTTTTTTGGGTGGTTTGGGTTTTGTAGTTTTCACATCTGAGTGTTGCTCTTTTAAGACTTCTGAAAGCATGCTCCACCGCTCGTCTCAATCAAATTTTGGAAGGTGCTTCAGATTCTTAAGCCTTGGGTGGAGTGCTGTAGCTATTTTTAGAAATCTCACATTGGTACCTTCTTTACATTTTGTCAAATCTGCTGTGAAAGTATTCTTAAAATGAACATGTGTTGAGTCATCATCCGAGACTGTTATAACCTGAAATATATGGCAGAATGCAGGTAAAACAGAACAGGAGACATACAATTTTTTTCCCCAAGGAGTTCAGTCACAAATTTAATTAATACACTATTTTTTTAACAAGTGTCATCAGCATGGAAGCATGTGCTCTGAAATGGTGGCTGAAGCATAAAGGGGCATACAAATGTTTAGCATATCTGGCACATAAATACCTTGCAATGCCGTCTACAAAAGTGCCATGCGAATGCCTGTTCTCACAATCAGGTGACATTGTAAATAAGAAGCAGGCAGCAGTATTTCCCATAAATGTAAACAAACTTGTTTGTCTGAGCGATTGGCTGAATAAGAAGTAGTACTGCGTGGACTTGTAGGCTCTAAAGTTTTACATTGTTTTGTTTTTGAGTATAGTTATGTAACAAAAAAAAATCTATATTTATGAGTTGCACTTTCACAATAAAGAGATTGCACTACAGTACTTCTATGAGATGAATTGAAAAATACTATTTCTTTTGTTTATCATTTTTACAGTGCAAATATTTGTAATCAAAATTAATAATATAAGGTGAGCACTGTACACTTTGTATTCTGTGTTGTAATAGAAATCAATATATTTGAAAATGTAGAAAAACATCCTATTGTTTAACAGTGCGATTAATCACAATTCATTTTTTTTGAGTTAATCGAGTGAGTTAATTGCAACTAATTGACAGCCCTACATTTTAGCTTTTTAATCATAATGTTGTGTGGTACCAAGTAAAATACCTTATAGAAGTCTAAATATATTACATCAGCACTATTACCTTTATCAACCAAACATGTAATCTCATCAATAAAAGATATCAAGTTAGTTGGACATCATCTATTTCCCACAAATCCATGTTGATTTGCATGATTACATTATCCTCCTTTAGTTATTTATTAATCAAGTCTCATAACAGTCGCTCCATTATCTTTCCTAGGATCAATGTCAGGCCTATAATATCCTGGTCAACCTGCTTACCCTTTTAAAAAATTGGCACAACATTAGGTTTCTTCCAGTTTTCTGGAACTTCTCCAGTGCGCCAAGACTTATTGAAAATCAACATTAACAGTCCAGCGAGCTCCTCAGCCAGCTCTTTTAAGACTCTTAGATGCAAGTTATCTGAACCTGCTAATATAAAAAATGTCTAACCTTAGTAGCTTCTGTCTAACATCCCCCAGAAATAAGTGTGGAATGGGAAAAAATTGTTATGACCAGAGGATGGAGCCTTTATTATCTGTTTTCCCCCAAATACAGAAAGTATTCAGCTGAATATTGTTTGAGTTCATTAGGGAATGTATGTGATACAAACTGCATAAATTAAACTTTCATGATGCATATTCATATACAGCTATTGTTACTAAGAACTGTACATTTCAGGTTCAAATACTACAATTTAAATACTATGTACATTGAACACGGAGTCTTGTTTAAAAAAAATAATGAAAGCAATTGCCTAAAAAAAGTGAAAGATAGTTTTATTTCTTTAGATGACATGGGAGGTTAAAAAAAAGATAAAATATCCAAAAAATTCTTCTCTAGTGGTTTCCATTCCTGGGATGCCTGGGATCACAAACTCCATTGTTTACATTTTTGTTGCTAAATTAACAGAAGGTCAGCATGCTGCGCTGGTTTCTAATTCAGACAAGCCAACTGGCATATGAGCATTAGTCACTTCCATGGCTATCATTCACAGCTTGCTAATAGTTTAAAATTGAGAGGTGAGGTTTCTAAACGTGAAGCCAAAATTCCACGTATACTGATGGAAACCCGGAGTAACTCCAGTGAAGTTATGGACATATGACCTTTAGAATAATAGTGTCATAGAAATGTAGTGCTGGAAGGGACCTCAAGAGGTTATCAAATCCAGCGATATGTAGTGAGACAGGACCAAGTAAACCTATTCCTCCCTGTTGATGAGAATCAAGTCTAAAATGACTGTTCCCCTAGTTACTTCTCCCATTTTCTCAAACAAAAAGTTGTCTTCAATACAGTCCAAGAATTTATTGAAAAATTTATGTTTTCCATATTTATATCCCAGAGATGTCTGGGTAGTTATACGTCACCCATATTATTTTTTTTATAGATACTAAGGTCAGAAGGGACCATTATGATCATTTAGTCTGACCTCCTACACAACACAGGTCAAAGAATCGCACCCACCCACTCCTGCGAAAAACCTCACCTATGTCTGAGCTATTGAAGCCTTCAAATCATGGTTTAAAGACTTCAAGGAGCAGAGAATCCTCCAGCAATTGACCCATGCCCCATGCTACAGAGGAAGGCGAAAAACCTCCAGGGCCTCTTCCAATCTGCCCTGGAGGAAAATTCCTTCCCAACCCCAAATATGGCAATCAGCTAAACCCTGAGCATATGGGCAAGATTCACCAGCCAGATACCCAGGGAAGAATTTTCTGTAGTAACTCAGATCCCACCCCATCTAACATCCCATTATAGGCCATTGGGCCTATTTACCATAAATATTTAAAGATCAATTAATTATCAAAATCATGTTATCCCATCATACCATCTCCTCCATAAACTTATCGAGTTTAATCTTAAAGCCAGATAGATCTTTTGCCCCCACTGCTTCCCTTGGAAGGCTATTCCAAAACTTTACTCCTCTGATAGTTAGAAATCTTCATCTAATTTCAAGTCTAAACTTCCCAATGACCAGTTTATATCCATTTGTTCTTGTGTCCACATTGGTCCTCTCCCTCTCCGATATTTATCCCTCTGATATATTTATAGAGAGCAATCATATCTCCCCTCAACCTTCTTTTAGTTAGGCTAAACAAGCCAAGCTCCTTGAGTCTCCTTTCATAAGACAGGTTTTCCATTCCTCAGATCATCCCAGTAGCCCTTCTCTGTACCTAGGGATTCATAGATACTAAGGTCAGAAGGGACCATTCTGATCATCTAGTCCGACCTCCTGCACAACGCAGGCCACAGAATCTCACCCACCCACTCCTACGAAAAACCTCATCTATGTCTGAGCTATTGAAGTCCTCAAATTGTGGTTTAAAGACTTCAAGGAGCAGAGAATCCTCCCTCAAGTGACCCGTGCCCCATGCTACAGAGGAAGGAGAAAAACCTCAAGGGTCTCTTCCAATCTGCCCTGGAGGAAAATTCCTTCCCGACCCCAGGGAAACTCTGCAGCCAACATGGCTTAGCCATGCTCAGGCTTTGCCATGCAGCTGATTGCCTTGGGTGGTTTCTGTTGTCTCTAGCTCTCCTGCTCTATGAAGGAACTTAATTGCTCTGTTCCCGTTTGAATTCATCCTTCTTAAACATGGGAGACCAGAACTGCACACAGTATTCCAGGTGAGGTCTCACCAGTGCCTTGTATAACGGTACTAAAACCTCCTTATCTCTACTGGAAATACCTCGCCTGATGCATCCCAAGACCGCATTAGCTTTTTTCATGGCCATATGACATTGGCGGCTCATAGTCATCCTATGATCAACCAATACTCCAAGGTCCTTCTCCTCCTCCATTACTTCTAATTGATGCGTCCACAGCTTATAACTAAAATTTTTGTTATTAATCCCTAGATGCATAACCTTACACTTCTCACTATTAAATTTCATCCTATTACTATTACTCCAGTTTACAAGGTCATCCAAATCTTCCTATATGATTTCCTGGTCCTTCTCTAAATTGGCAATACCTCCCAGTTTTGTATCATCCGCAAACTTTATTAGCACACTCCCACTTTTTGTGCTGAGGTCAGTAATAAAAAGATTAAATAAGATTGGTCCCAAAACTGATCCCCGAGGAACACCACTGGTAACCTCGCTCCAGCCTGACAGTTCACCTTTTAGTAGGACCCACTGTAGTCTCCCTGTTAACCAATTCCTTATCCACCTTTCAATTTTCATATTGATCCCCATCTTTTACAATTTAACTAATAATTCCCCATGTGGCACGGTATCAAACGCCTTACTGCAATCTAGGTAAATTAGATCCACTGCGTTTCCTTTGTCTAAAAAATCTGTTACTTTCTCAAAGAAGGAGATCAGGTTGGTTTGGCACAATCTATCTTTTGTAAAACCATGTTTATTCAGAGTCTTTCAACTGGTTTACCTCTCACCTCCTTCTGCACCTTTTGACCTGCCAAGTCTTAGAAGTGGGACATTGTGCAAGGCAAAGACTCAAATGAAACCCAAATTGAGGAGCAGAAAAATATTAAGGTAGGAAACATGATATTGGATTCATTCTTTAGCATAAACACCTTTCTATAACCATCTCATAGTTCTTTATTTCTGTTGTAAATAGTTTTCAACAAAAAAGCAAGGAGACACTAAATTTGTGTGGAACATAGATAACTTTGGGTTTAAAACAAATGCTGACATGTGTGATGGGTTGTACCCCTGGGGTGCAGTGTGGGAGCTATTGGAACCGCTATGCTCCCTAACAATTCAGCTGGGTTGGCCTTTCTCACACTGCTCTGCTTACAGCCAGCCTCTCTAGGGACTGTTATCACCCAACACAACAACAGGGTGCCACACACCTAACTGAGTTACATGAGTGCTTTACCGAAGCCACTCATACATAGATCAGCAATGGAACACTGTAGGGGTATTTTTCTTTCATTTTCACTGTTAACCTAAACACCCATCTCGGATTCCCATTAATAACAACTCAGAATCCATATTGGGCATCCTTCTTCCCCATCCCTTTTAGTTTTGGCACCTTTTCTCATCCAAAGGTGGGAAACTGGCAGGCCACCTGACTGAGAGTCTGCTCAGCAACTGGAACAGTATATAAGATCAATTCACCAGTCAGGTGGGGCTGTCCGTCTTGGAGGTAGCATGTGCTGTGGCTGTCAGATAGCTAGTGCTGCTATTGAATAGATAGGTAGGCCATAGTACCACACCAGGGTTGTTGGGAAGGTTACTTACTTTGCACGCACAGACAGCCTGTCATCTGCTGTCCTGATTCTTCAGCTCACATTCACCCACAACGGCACAGAGAAAGAAGATCTACAAAGAAGAGAACAGAGTGGTCATCTACCTGACCTGAGGTCCTGTTTCCAATACCTGTTGGTAACATCTGGATCTGGAGTCCAGCCTGATGTAAGCTGTCCATCAAGCTGCAAGAGTATGGTAAAGGAGCAATATCTTTTCCTTTACTAGCCTAAGCTGGGTTGGGGTGTTCTTGGGTCTGGGTTTCAAGGCCTTTGTCCTGTTACAGCCTGGCCTATTTGTATTTGGTCCCCTTTTCTGTTATAATTGGGAGTCCTTATAGGTTTTTATTCTGCTATACTTACCTGTGTTTAACTGTTGCCTGTGTGTTAAATAAACTGTTCCTTTTTTCTTCACCTTATCCCTTGTAAGTTTTTCTTTGGGGTGAACAAACCCATGGATAGACACAGGGTAGGGAGACGAACCTGAGACTGGTTCCCCTGGCCAAGGTTTAAATCCAGTCAACAGCACCAGCCAATTTCACAGCTCCCCAGCCTTAAACCCCCTGCAGGAGTATAAACCCAGAATTACACTGTCTAGCACTGCACAGGGATCTGTATGCAGCAAGTATATTAATGTAGTTTGCTTCTTCCTCAATCTGGGAAAGATGTGCACCAAGTCTTTGCTAGCTGAGCTGCGATTTTCCCAAACTGTTCACTCAAAAACCCACTGGTTAAGATAAAACATAACACAAGTTTATTCATTACAGAAAGATAGATTATAAATGATAGCAAACAGATCAAAGCAGAATACCTAGTAAATAAACAAAATTGCAAACTAAGTCTTATACAGACTAGATAGGATTTGAATCAGCAATATCTCACACTGTCTGATGATACAAACAGGCTTCCAGATTCTTGAGGCACAAGCTGCATCTGCCTTGCAGCTTGGGTTCTCCTCCCCCGTTCAGAGTCCTGTGTCTTCCAGAGCTTCTTTCAGGCGTTGAGTTGTGGGGGAATGAAGACAAGACACAATGTCACTCCCCACCTTATATAGTTTCTCCATATGGCGGGAACCCTTTGTTCCACGCTAAGTTTCTAGCCCAGTTTATGGAAAGGTACCAAAGATACCAAAATGGAGTTCAGTGTCATGTGATTTGGTCACATGTCCTTGCATTTCTTGCTCAGACATAGCAGCCATAATTCATAGGCTGGCTGAAGCATTCCCAGGTGAGGACAAACTTTTTCCATGGTTCATTGTCTTTGCTGATGGGCCATTAGTACCATCTAGCTTCTTCATTGTTGTACCTGAAAGGCTAGCTGTGGGTGTTTCCAACTTCACAATATCTTTCAATAATATATCCATAGCAAAATGTCATAACTTCACATACAATGATAACACATACAGTCCAATAGGATATTGATGTTCAACAGATCAAAACTTTTAGAATGATACCTTACAAGGCATATCATACAAAACATATCATAATCATATCACCATAGTGAATATGGGGTGCAGAGTGTCCCTTTGGGGCACAGAGTGTCACAGTATGGTTGTGGATTTACACTGGAGCCACTGAGAGGAGAATTTGACCCAGAGGTTTTCATCTGTAATTCTGATTATCTGTTGATAATAGATTTAAATCAAGGTTAGAACTGCCATGGATTCTGCAGTTAACTCGCTGAGACAGACCAAACATGATGTTTCTTAGAGAAAAGAGAAATGCAGACCCTGGTCAAAGCCAACTGAAGTCAGTGGAACTACTTCCATTGACTTTAATGGGCATTGGATGAGTCTCTCAAAGAACATGTATTAGAAGAAGGGAGAATTCTAGATAATTCTCTGTCTATGATATCCTGTTAATAGTCCATGCATGGAAATCCCATTAAAACATAAGAATTTTGTCTAAAAATCAATGGCAATATATGGCCTTTAATCTTCAAATTCACCATTTAGATTTCTTGTGATACACCAAACGATTCAAATCATGAATATTTGGACCAGTTAAAAACTGAAACTATTCTTCATTTAGATTCCAGTGTTAAGACAGATCCCATAATTTGGGGGGGGGAGAAAAATTATATGTATAGAAAAACCCATCACATTTGCATAATTGTCTCTGCAGATCCTCAGTGCAGGGAAGAGACAGAACCCATTTTGAGGCAGTTAGCCATTGTGGGATTGTTCACTTGAATCCTAGAGCCAGCCACCTGTCTTTCAGCCCTCTCTTTGTTCTGCCCTGGGCAGACATGAAATCCAGTATCTTCCTAGCAGCACAATTTGAATTAGGATAATTAGTGTATTGTTTAAATTAAAGTATTTATAAAGTAATTTCATAATGTTAGTACTGCTTACACACTAGGAGAATGTCATTTTCAATACTACTACAAAACAGAAAATTCAAATAAATAAGACATAAAAAATAAATATTACCAACCCCAAGGACACTGTTCATACAGAATTGCAAGTTACCTATGGGTTTGTATCCCATTCCCCTTTAATTTGAATGAGCTGTAGCTGTCTTTCATGTGTCAAAAGATTGCCTATAGGCTATAACTGTACTTTCTGGAACTTGTTGTCCTCATCTCACATGTCAAGATTATCAACAGGAAGGAATAAAAAAGGGTAATTATAATTACAGTGCCATGAGAATACCAACAAGAACATGAGCAATTTAAAGCTGATGCATTTACTGAACCCATATAAACCCTGTCAACATGTCATAACTTAGATTTTAAAAGGAGAAAGGTGGCTAATAAAGTGTAAGAGTTGAAGAATTCTTTTCATTACGGAGATAAAATAATAACCACATCACCTGCACTGTTAAGGAATGTCTTATTGGATTACAGTTTTCAGGTTCTGTATTTTTTTTTTCTTAAACTGGAAACTGAGCCAAATTCTACTCTCACTTTTGCTGGTTTTATACCTGTGTTCCCATAATAGTAATAAAATAATACTACCTAGCTCTTTATACAGCAAAGTGCTGAACAAAGGAGGTCAGTATCACCATCCACATTTTAGAGATAGTGAAGTGTAAATATAGGTCTCATTCCTGCAGACTTTGACTCGGCAAAACTCTCAGTAAGTGCTGCAATAGCCAATCCATAGTGACTACCATTCACAATTATGGGCCTAATCTCACAAGGTGCTGAATGCCCTCAGCTCCAGGTGAAGCCAATGGAGATGGAGGGCGCTTAGCACCTTGCAGAATCAGGCCCTCTGTCTGCTAATACGACAGCATATATGTGAGAGGTAAAACATTCGCTTGGGAAACAAAGGTTTTCTTATGGTCATATATGAAGTAGCAGCAGCCAGTTTGTTCTGCCAGATGTCAAATAAAAAATAAATATTAAACTGTTCAAGGCCAAAACCAGATCAACATCACATTTTAGAAAAGACAAAAAAAAAACCCTATGAAAGTGCTGAAGTAGGTTTTTATTCTTAAATCCTAACAAATAATTGGCTGCAAATGTCCCACAATTTATACTAGGGAATTAAAATATACATTAGTGTCTGTTGACTTTGAATGCCATGGTCACTGAGGAGCAATTTACATATGCCAACCAGGGGCCAAACACCAGTCTGGACTTGGCAGAGTCCTCATCTAGTGGCAACTCACAGTGTGCATTATCTCGGTCAACAGTTAAACTAGGACCCTCAGTGAATCATAGAATGTCAGGGTTGGAAGGGATCTCAGGAGGTCAAGCCCCTGCTCAAAGCAGGTCCAACCCCCAACTACATTTTATTCTTAAATCCTAAATCTTAAATCCCCAGTGCATCTACACCGTTACAAAAAACCTGCAGCACCCAGTCTCAGAGCCTGAGTCAACTGATTTGCACTCACGGGGCTGGGGCTGCAGAGCTAGACATTGCAGTGTAGATGTTTGGGCTAGAACCTGAGCTCTGAGACCTTCCCACACCATGCCATAGGTCATTTATTGCAGCATAGTCGTAGAGTCCATAGACAGCAGTTCTACCAGGTGAGCTAAACAAGACGCATCTCCTTGTCTGGTCTAGTAAGAGTTGTGCCACGCTTGTATCAGCTGGACATTGCTCGCTCTCTGCACATTTCACAAAGCTATTATGTGATTTATCATACTACTGACTAGAGGCTCTTCTGTGGTAAATTTCCCTACACAGAGCTCTAACAGAGCTGGCTGTGACATTTTGCTGCCCCAGGCAAACTGCAATCTTCTAACCTATGCTTTACTATTTTATAGAGTTATTTAATATAACATTTTGGCACTACGTTTTACAATTAATTATGTAACATTTTTAAAAAAACCATCATTGTTCTAAATCCTCCCCACACAGCAGATTTGCATTGCCCTGGCAGTACAAAAGAGCCGGAAACATTGGTGGATCCATCTACCTATGGACAGATAAATTCTCAGGTGACAGGTTCTAATCACCCTTCTTGCAGCCCCTGATGTAGGCAGCTTTTCTGGGGCCAAGGGCTCAGCTTACTCTAGCTGGTGCAGTTTCAGAATAATTAGGTGCTGAGCACAGGTTCTGTTTGGGTCTGTGCTGAGACAGGCAGAAGGTGTTGCAGTTGGGAGGCTGCAGGGAGTAAGGCTGTGCAGTGACTACCCAGGACGGAGGGAGGACAGAGAGGAGGAAACAGGCAAATGCCAGAGAAGGGTACTCCTACTGAGAGGGGGAGATACAGGAAGAAGTTAGTTTATTTTTCTGCCTTCTGCCACTCAAAACACCGATAGTGTTTGTGTATAAGGTAAAGCTGGCACTCGACCCCACACCCATTGCCTCCACAACAGGCTTGTGCCTGCTGAGGAAAATGTACGAGCTTAATCTACTTTGCTATTTTTAAGGATGCTTTTTAAAGCTATTTTTATATATCTATAAATCAACTTTAAATGTTGCTCATGGCCCCTTGAAGTGATTCATCAGCATATTTATGAGCTGAAGCAATCACAAATCTCAATATACATTTTACCGGGAAATATACAGAAGCCTGCATTTTAAATCTGTAAATGTGAGTTTTCTCTTCTGTCAACAGATGTGAAGTATATCATAACATTGACTATGATGGACATATATTTGCTTCAGTCATTCAATAAATTGATTCTAAGCAAACCTGATTATTCAAAAGGTTGTGGTGCAGACAGTTTTATGATTCAGAAGTGTGAATTATATTTTCTATTTCAGAAATGAATTATGAAGGGAGCAGCCAGTTTATAGTTCAGATTGTGTCTTTTCATTCCGTTCTGATTTTTGGACCCTTTACTAAGATTCCCAATGAAATTCGTTTCAGGTTCAAATGTGCTAGCAGACATTTAAAAAAAAATCTCTTTGCCTAGGTTATTTGAACAAGTTCTTTGGGATATAGGATATGAAATATATGTGCTCATCAAAATTTAAAATTCTTTTTTTTTCTTTTTCTTTTTTTTGGTAAGGTTTAGAGGCACAGAGAAATAGACAGTACAGGACTAAATTTGAGATGTTTAAAGGAATTTTGTACTTTGGACCTTGAAGAAAAAAAGTATCAGCCCTTACTGTTTTAGGGTTTCATTGTTGCTTCCAGTGTCTGGGAAAGAGTGATACCTTTCCAGAGTCTGGAGTGGGCGTGTACTTCACATTTATAGTGCATAGGAGAGCTTGTTGTCACCTCAAGCTCATTGGGAAGAGGCTACTAAAACCTACTTCAGCACTTCTGGCAAATGGACATGCAAGGCTTCTTCTTCCCCTGAGGAAGCTACATTTTGGACAGCCAAGGCTAACTAAAAACATCTGCACTACTACCTAAAGCTGGAGACCCTTTGCTTTATCTAGGGGTTGGCACTACCAACCTGAGCAGCATTCAAAAAAATCATGAGTTAGCCTCTTAAATTCTAAGACTGGCTTAAATATCATGATATTTTTAAAAATGATAAATTTGGGGTTCTTTTTATTTGCCTTCTGGTTTTCAAGCATTTAGGGGATAACATTTCCAAGCTTTTTTTCTGCAAACAAAGTCTAGAAACTTACTTTCTTAAAAAATAAAAGCTGAGCTTCTCATGTAATCAGCTGTGTGGGGGAGATGGGATTTTAAGAAATATATCAAATATCATCAGACTCTGTATGGATTAGCACTCTCTCTGGACTTTTGGATCTGGTCACCAAAAAAAAAAAATCAGTGGAAAATTTCAACTTTTCATCCAAAAAAACCCCAAAAAACCCTCCACAACACACACAAATTTTTTCATTGTTTTCAGCCAAAAAAATTGGTTTTCAGTTTTTCATTGAAAAGTTGAAAATTTTTAAAGGAAGGAAAGAAACTTTCTGCAAAAATGTTTAGTTGAAAACACAATTTTCTGTTAAAAAAGTTTCAATGGACAGTTATTCACTAGCCATACTCAGCACAACAGGATGGAGCATTCAAGAGCCAAGTTTCTATGGGTTGCATAGATTAAGGTAACCTTTAGCAATAGAAAGGTTACCTCAATCTATGCAACCCACTTCCTCATAGAAGCAAGAATTCTAAGTGATTCCATGAGAAAAGTCCCACACATCGAATGTAGCACTCCTCCTGCACAACTTAGGATCATGCAAACTTCCAGATCTTTTCATGACCCTTTGGTTTGTTGCCTGTCCACATTATAGATATCATAAGTTCCGCAGTAGAGAGCCGCTGGCCTCGAGGAACACAAGGAACATGGGAAATTCCACATTGAAATTCTGCAAGGAATTTCTGAGGTCCTCAAGATGTGATCTGCAGAGATGGGAACACATGAGGATTAAAAACTCTGCATGCTAAATAAGGAGTTTCTGCATGGATCATCACTTCTCTTCAAGTCTGAATCCTGACTGTTCCTACAGCCCTGCATGGCTCCTTAGCACCTGTGACAGGGTATTTCTGGCCTTTGCTGCTCCCTACAGGAGGTCCTGGGATCTTACTATACCCCACGAGAGGAAAGGAGCAATGAAGGTGGTCTTCCATGCCTAACTAGAGAGGCGTCACAGAAGCAGCCAATCAGAGCCTTGCAAGCTAAGATAAAAGGGGTTTAGCAGGGGTTTAGCAGCTCAGTTCCTGACTTGAACTGGGGCTGCAAGCCAGGAACTGGGGATCAGGGCCCACACCAAAGGAACTCAAGGGATAACCACACTTTGTTTCTGGCTGTATTTGCTTATACTGGGAGAGAGAAGACTTGAGAACTTCAACCTTGAAGCAAGGGGTGAAAGTAAAGGGGCCAGGTGTGAAGAGACCCAGGGAAGTAGTAGCAACAAATTGAAGTGAGCAGTATGTGGCTGCTGTTTATAGGGTCCTGGGTTGGAACCTGGAGTTGTGGGTGGGCCTGAGTTTCCAACACCGGGCACCGGCAAAGTGGTGTAAATCCCAAGAAGGGGGAAAAGGCTCATTGGGAAGCCCAAGTGAAGGTCTGAAGACCCTGGTGAGGGCAAATAAACAGTTTTGCTGGAGTTTCACTACCTTGGAAGGAGCTAATTTCTGACTGCATGACCCAGCTAGAATGTTGAGTCACTGAAGGCCTGTCAAGTGAGGTTGACAACCTACAGGGGGCACCAGAGTGGCAAAAGGCCTGCAGTACTGCATGCAGCTGTAGGAAGTGCTCAAGAGGTGAGTACCCTGGTTACAGTGTCACAAGATTTCCACCCCCAGCATATGAGAGGAAGCCCCATGGAGTTTAGAAGCTGCAATAGAAGTGGGGCAGCTTTCAGAGTGCAGGACTTCTGCGTGCGCTCTGAATCATTGGGTGGGTGAGTAATTTTGAAGTGAGTAGTTAGTGGGTGGGTATGAAATGGGCATGGTGTGGATGAGTGATCAGCGAATGAATAAGCAAGGAAGGAATGAGTGATCGGAGTGGAATGAACAGATATAGCCCAGAGCTATTACCTGGCAGAGTTAACAAAGTTTTATGGGAAAATATAAAGCAAAGCAGGGGGATGGGGAAGCATGCACTTTGGTTTCTTATAAATTTAAGGTTTCAGAGTAGCAGCTGTGTTAGTCTGTATTCGCAAAAAGAAAAGGAGTACTTGTGGCACCTTAGAGACTAACGAATTTATTTGAGCATAAGCTTTCGTGAGCTACATGCATCCGATGAAGTGAGCTGTAGCTCACAAAAGCTTATGCTCAAATAAATTTGTTAGTTTCTAAGGTGCCACAAGTCCTCCTTTTCTTTTTATAAATGTAACTTCACCTCAGAATTTCCTAGATTTTACTAATTCATTGCTGATAGCTACATTTTTTTGTAAAGGTTTTAACAATCAGGTCTCTGATATGTATTTTCAACCTTAATTCTAATTTTTCTTTTTGCTTGGACTCTTGGAATCTATGTGAATTTGCTTGCACTGCGCTTCCATTTATAAACTCATAGGACACCTGTAGACTCAAAGCTTCAGTGGAATAAACTAGCACTATAATTCCTAGCAATTAAGTCATCTTGCTTAATCTCAGGCTGTTTTAGAGCCTTCTCAGTCACAAATTACAAGCAATCACAATATGTACCAGCTAGAGATTTGAAGCTAAATATTTTTAACAGGGTATTCAAATGGTATTTACTCTATAAAGTCACTGTAATAATGGGATTTTGGGGATCCACATTTATTGTGCATCAGTGATTCCAGATCAAACATGCTCAGCTTTTGATTTCTCTCTCTAAATGCCAGTCCTGCAAATAGTCAAGCTGGGCTCTTTCTGGCTTATGCATCATCAGTAAAAAAAAAAAAATTGCAGCTCATGTGCTGCCCCGGTTCACATGTGTGCAAGCCAACTGTCTGCTAATTCTGCCCTCATTCACACTTGTACAGATCTATTGTCTTCAGTGTTGTTGTACAGGAGTAAATAAGGGCAGAATTAAAGGCATGTCTACACTAATAAATTATGCCGACCTAAGGTAGGTCGGCACACTGCCACTGCATTAATTAAATTAAATAAATTATCCACGCTATGCTCTTTGTGTCAGTGGTGAGCGTCCTCACCAGGAGCACTTGTGCCAATTGTACTGTCAGCGTGGGGCATTGTGGGGAAGCTTCTGAAAGCCAGTAACAATCAATGTAAGCAGCGTAGTGTCTATACTGACACTGCATCGACCTAACTACATCGACCTTGACTCTACGCCTTTTGTGGCGGTGGAGTTAATTAAGTAGGTAGTGGGGCAGTTACATTGGCAGGAGCAAAATTTTAGTGTAGAGACGTACCTAGTGAGGTCAACATACCTTGCCTTGCATCAACTTAACTCTATAGTGTAGACCAGGCATGAACTGGACAGTTCTGTCACTGATTTCCAAACCAGGAAAAATAAAACCAAACAAACAATTCATGCTGTCAGATCTATGTGGCTTCTGCAGGGCTGACAACAGAAAAATGTAGGAAGAGGCATTTTTAGAACTGAATTTTAAGTTGGATCTGTAAGATATGCACCTGCACAACCAGCTGGGTTTTTTTTCCACTCACAAGTATACATTTGAACACAGTTATGTTTTTGCCTACAGTGTACTTATTTGTTTTCATGAACAATCTCTTGTTTACACGTGCATATTTTATGGGTGCAATTTAAGTACATTTTGGTTTTTGGTTTTGTTTGTTTTTTTAAAGAAAATAGAGCCTGAAGATTAATAGTAGTGAAAAGGTACTGAACTAAACCCTAAGATAATGTGTACTTACTCACTGGTAAGTGGGAATAATGGAGCCATACCTTAGTCCCACTGAAGTCGATGGTGATTTTGCCATTGATTTAAATGGGAACAGACTTTACCACAGGAAGTCTAAAGGCATGTCTACGCTGCCCCACAGGTCAGACTATAGGGATGTGCGATTAGCAACATGCACAGGAGTGACCGAAGTGTGGACACTGCAGGTGTGGACACTGCAACTTAAGTGTCCCAGCTGCATTAGTGCAAACTCAGGACCTTTACATTTGTGCCTACAGGATCCAAACAAGGGAATTAGAGTGAAGCATTTTTCATGCACCTGGCTATTCACACTTAGTTTGAAACATGGAGCAGTATAGACTTACCTTTAGGGTATGTCTACACTAGAAACTTGACAGTACTGGGCCACAACAGTGATGGAAGCGGTTCTTCTGTCACTACAGTAAATCTCTCTCTGAGAGGCAGTAGCTAGATTGACGAAATTCGTTGACCTAGTGGTGTATACACCAGGGCTTAGGTCAGCTTAATTACATTGCATGGGGCGTGAAACTTTTCACAGCCCTGAGTGAGATAGTTAAGGCAACTTAACTTTGTAGTGTAGACCAGCCCTTGGAGTGTGGTGGTGGTCTACCCCCGTGCCCACTGACTTGCATCTGTGTAGTCATTTACACTAGCACAAAGTGGCTGTAAAACACTCACATTTGGATTTGGTAGTGCTTTTGCACAGGTGTAAGTTAGTACATAAGGTGCAAGGGGGGGGGAATCAGGCCTTAAGGTGGTGCAACTTAGAAATCAAGGGCAGCGCTTTAGTGAAGAGAAAAAATCCACCTCCCCAAGAGGCAATAGTTATGTCAATGGGAGGAGGCATCCTGTCAACATAGGGCTGTCTTCACTGGGGGTTAGTATAACTAAGTTGCTCAGGGGTGTGGATTTTTCACACTCTTGAGCAACATAGTTAAACTGATGTAAGTATGTAGTGTGGACCTGGCCCAAGAAGCCATACAAGAAGGTAAGAAGTTGCTATTTAAAGTATGGAGTGGTCTACTTAATATTTATGGAGAAATTTTTCAAAAGCACCTAAGTGATTCAGAAGCCTAAATCACACTTTTTAACTCAGGCTCTTAAGTCCCATTGACTTCCACTGAGGCTAAGGGCTTGTTCACATGGTGAGCAAAGCATGCCAGAGGGTGTAAAGTGCTGTGTGGTAACTGCCCCATGTAGACCCTGAGGGATTAGCACAAAGTAGGTAACTTTTAGCTGTCAGTGGAGCATATATAGAGCAATTAGAGTTAAAAACTTTAGTGTGTTTTTCCATGCTTGTAGACAAGTCTTTAGGGTTCTAAGCATCTGTCACTTCTGAAAATGGGACTTGGCTCCTAAGTTACTTAGGTGCCTTTTGAAAATGTTCCCAACACCTTTCGTTAAAGCAATTTCAGATACATCAGCTGTCCCTGTGTACCCCGGTCAACTTTTGTAGTTTAGCAACCACATTTTTCTATTTAAAAGGTTTTTTTTTTTTAAAAAAAGACTGCCTCCCCTGGTTGCTATGTGAAAGACTCTCAGACAAGAGGAGAAACTAAGCCCTGGTCTACACTACGGGGTTAGGTCGCATTTAGTCACGTTAGGTCAATTTTAAAATGAATGTGCGAAGAGCAAAGGCAGGAGGCAATGCTGAGGCTAATGCGGGATGGCCCCAAGCAACAGAAGGCTGTCATTCAAACAGTTTTGATTTGTAGTGTGGCTACAATAAGCAATGTGGCCTTTTCCTTCCCTCCTCCCGCACTGTGTCCCATCCCACCCCACCCGGACTACCTTGGCAGTTATCTCTTTTTTTTTTATTAATAAAGAAAGAATGCATGGTTTCAAAACAATAGTTACTTTATTTCCTTTGCCAGCTGTGATTGAAGGCGGGAGGGTGGTTGGCTTACAGGGAATTAAAATCAACAAAGGGGGCGGGTTTGCAGCAAGGAGAAACACACACAACTGTCACACCATAGCTTGGCCAGTCATGAAACTGGTTTTCAAAGTCTCTCTGATGCACAGCGCACCCAGCTGTGCTCTTCTAATTGCTCTGGTGTCTGGCTGCTCAAAATCGGCTGCCAGGCAACTTGCCTCAACCTCCCACCCCGCCATAAACGTCTCCCCCTTCCTGTCACAGATATTATAGAGCACACAGCAAGCAGCAATAACAATGGGAATGTTGGTTGCGCTGAGGTCTAACCTAGTCAGCAAACAGTGCCAGCAAGCTTTTAAATGTCCAAAGGCACATTCTACCACGATTCTGTACTTGCTCAGCCTATAGTTGAACTGCTCCTTACTACTGTCCAGGCTGCCTGTGTATGACTTCATGAGCCATGGGAGCAAGAGGTAGACTGGGTCCCCAAGGATATTGGCATTTCAACATCCCCAATGATAATTTTCTGGTCTGGGAAATAAATCCCTTCTTGCAACTGTTCGAACAGCCCTGAGTTCCTAAAGATGCGAGCGTCATGCATCTTTTCTGGCCATCCCATGTTGATGTCAGTGAAATTTCCCTTGTGATCCACCAGTGCTTGCAGCACCATTGAGATGTACCCCTTGCGGTTTACGTACTGGTTGGCAAGATGGTCCGGTCCCAAGATAGGGATATGCATTCCATCTATTGCCCCATCACAGTTAGGGAACCCCATTGCAGCTAAGCCATCCAGTATGACCTGCACATTTCCCAGAGTCACTACCCTTGATAACAGAATGTCAGTGATTGCATTGGCTACTTGGATCACAGCAGCCCCCACAGTAGACTTGCCCACTCCAAATTGATTCCCAACTGACCGGTAGCAGTCAGGCATTGCAAGCTTCCACAGGGCTATCGCCACTCTCTTCTCAACTGTCAGGGCAGTTCTCATCTTGGTATTCCTGCACTTCAAGGTGGGGGAAAGCAACTCACAAAGTTCAAGGAAAGTGGCCGTATGCATGCAAAAGTTTCGCAGCCACTGTGAATCATCCCATACCTGCAACGCTATGCGATCCCACCAGTCTGTGCTTGTTTGCTGGGCCCAGAATTGGCATTCCACTGTATCAATCAGCCCCACTGCTGCCATGATGTCCCAATTGCCACAGCCTGTGCTTTCAGGAACGTCTGTGTCCATGTCCTCATCTCAATTGTCCTCGTGCTGGAGTCTCTTAGCCCAGTTCTGCACATACTCCAGCATAAAGCACGAGGTGTTTACAATGCTCACAACAGCAGCGGTGAGCTGAGCAGGCTCCATGCTTGCCGTGGTATGGCATCTGCACGGGTAACCCAGGAAAAATTGCGAGAAACGATCGTCTGCCGTTGCTTTCACAGACAGAGGGAGGACTGACGACATGTACCCAAAACCACCCTCGACAATGTTTTTGTCCCATCAGGCATTGGGAGCTTAACCCAGAATTCCTATGGGCAGCAGAGACTGCGGGAACTGTGGGATAGCTACCCACAGTGCACCGCTTCGTAAGTTGATCCCAACCACAGTATTGAGGATGCATTCCACCGACTTAATGCGCTTAGTGGGGACATACACAATCGACTGTATAAAATCAATTTCTAAAAATTGACTTCTATAAAATCGACTTAATTTCATAGTGTATACATCCCCTGTACAGTCATTTAGGGTAACAGCAAGACTAACTATCCACAAAGAATTGTCAAATGCTCCAAGTAAAAACACTGGTGGGGGAAGGGGGAAAACAGAACTCTTCTTTCTTATTTCAGTTATACAATGTATATCCACATTCTAATGAGTTTGTAGCAGAGTCTGGTTCTAGTGCACCCTTCTGAGACTCTGAAATCAGATTTGCATGGGCGTGGGGGGAAACTCTTCAAAAGACTTTGTGTGTGTTCATGGAGCCACCTGCATGGATCCAACAGCAGGATTAGGACCTAAATCCATTAATGGTGATGTGAAGTAGGTTTGCTTTGAGACTGTGATTTAACCTTTTGCAAAGGCTTAAGGGTATCCTTGTGAGAATGGTTTTACACGGTGGTATTAAGCTCAGAGGATTTAAGTTTTACGGCTGACTCTGTGGCCTTTTTGCAGGGCACATGGGGGTAAGAATGGGGATCTCCTTGAATCATCTTCCATACCTATGGCAAGAACCAGGCACAGTCTGCACCCGGTAAGGCTGTCTTATCATACTGCCCTGAAAGGAAGGATGGGCTAAGATTTTGTGTTTAAGGCCCTGAGAGGAAACTGCAATTCCTGCTCTGCTATAGTCTTCCAGTGTGATCCTTTGCAAGTCACTAAGGGTATGTCTACACAGCAAGCAGAAACCCTCAGCAGCGAATCTAAGGGTCTGCAGACTGGGGCTCACACT
The DNA here is from genome assembly GCF_009764565.3 of Dermochelys coriacea. NCBI lineage: Eukaryota > Metazoa > Chordata > Testudines > Dermochelyidae > Dermochelys > Dermochelys coriacea. Next base: position 107,891,398 of record NC_050068.2, read on the forward strand.
ATAGCACTAAAAATAGCTGTGTAGACATTTGGGCTTGGGCTAGTGCTCTAGCTCTGAAAGTCAGGGAGTGGGGTGAGCATCAGAACCTGAGCCAGAACATCTACCCAGCTATTTTTAGCACAAGCCCCAGTCTGTAGACCTGGGCTCTGAGACTAGCTGCCATGAGTTTTAAAACACAGTGTAGATATAACTTTAGTCTCGCTGAGCCTGATCTCCCCAACTCTAAAAAGGGGATGTAGTATTTTCCTATCTCACACTGGTGTTGAAGATAAACAATGTTTGAGATGCTATAGTAATATGGGTCTCATAAATACCTAAATGAACTAGAAGCTGGTGTAATAATCCATAATATGTGTCTGGATTGTGAAGGCGAGAAAGCTTCTGTTAGGGCAAAGAAAGAAGAAATGTGAGTACCTGAAGGGCCATTTTTGGTTAGCAGCACTGACTGCAGGTTGAGTTGCATGCCCCAGAATAAGGTACCCAAGGATAAACATTCTTTTCACAGTTTTGTCTGTGAGTGAAAGAAGAAAATTCACTTTAAAAAACTGTGGGTGGGGAAAGAATTGAGAGGCATTTTCCCCTCCAAAATGAAACTTAAGAAAATGTCCAATATAAAATACCAATTAAAATAGCAGCTGACACAAGCACCCAGTAAAGAAAACCAAAAGTGCAAATAGATTCTGGATTGTCATAAGGCTGAGGGGTTCCAGCAGCAGAGTGGCTTTGCAGTGGTTAAGAGCCGGAACAATGGCAGGTCTCCAGTGACAGGGCTCCTCTGTAGGAAAACCAACAGCAAGGTAGAGTGGGGAAGTTAATTTTCTCACATTGGTCCGTTAGCCTTTTTTTTTTTTAAAGAGACATACACGAATACAGTTGTCAGATCCAAAAAAAAAGGGTTTTAATTTAAAAAAGGATTTTTCTTTCTCTACTGTTGTAATTGTTTTGTCTCTGATATTTACATGGCAAGGATATGTAAACTTGTTAACTCTTCCTAAATAAATAGCTTAAAAAAACCAACCACCAAGAACCCCTTTTCTCTGATGTTGATTTTTATGACCTCATTACCTTGCCTGTGCTTACAGTAAAGAGCACTGTTTACACTGAAGTTCTTTTCTAGGAATAACACAGTTACTCAGGTGCAGTGTTTTCATAAGAAAGCCAGTCACCTCATATTACAGTACATCCAAGTCAAAGGGAATGGAAACCCACAGCTCACAAAACTGTTTTTGCTGCTCTCCTTCCCTCAGCAAGTAACGAAATACAGTATGAAACAACACTTCTGGTGATGCACAACTCGATATAGCTATAGTTTTGTGTTACTTGAGTCATATCTGACAGAGTACCAATATTACATTTGTTCGAGCAAGCAGATCAGCTTTATATTTCTATGCAGTTATGTAACCTTGCCATTACTTAAAGGATTACTTGTACTAATACAAGAACAGGCCATCTACCTTCCTGTTACACCAAATACAGAAATATTTACAGATTTCAGATTTCTATATAAACTCTATGTTTTAATTGACAAAGCCAATGGAAAACTCATAATATATATTTACTACTAAACTTCAGTCTCAAAGCAAGACATCCTCTCTTCTTTTCAGAAAAAGTTAGCTATGCAGTACACCTAAATCTTCATCAAGTATCTTCATCTGACAAGATGAAAGAGGACTGTGTAATGAAAGCTCTCATCCAGTTTAATACCTTCTCTGATCTTACCTCTCAGTAGGAGTTGCAAACAGTAGTGTAGAAATCATGTTTGTTGTTTCCAGGATCTCATGGTGATGACATTATAATTTAGCTCTTAACTACATTATGCTGCCTTTATCACAGCCACCTTATTCATGCTGTCCAAATTGGCCTTGTGGATGGCTGTGCATTGAGGGCAGCATGCCCCCACCCCAAATATTCTTTTCTAATGTTTAGCAGACAGAACACATTCATCTCAATACCATGGGGTCATTATTTACCATATCCTGTATCCACAGAGTTCCTTTTATATTCTTAGTCCCATGAGCAGAAGCTGGGCTATGGGCTTCCAATACAGAGGCTGCTTGAAGGCTGGGGGGTTACCGCAGTGCAAGCTGAGGAAAACTCCTGCTCTGCTATAGGGGCCTGAAGATAGCCTATAACTCTGCTTATGGAGCGTGTGACGAGGGCACCCAGGAGAGAGGAGACATGCTGATTCAACCTATCACCTACGCAACTTCCCCAGCAGGGCTCCAGCTGAGCCTCCCTTTGGCCAAAATGCCAGGAGGGCTGGCAGTGGACATGTTGCCCACCCACCTAATCAGTGAATGCCCCTGCTGATACCATTTGCCCTCATTGCCTTCCTTTCCCCCTCTGGACTGAATGAAACTGTAAATATTTATTGTAGCTAAGATTAACCATCTAGCCACCCATTAATTCAGTGGCTTTTCTGAACAAGATGTGTTGTTGTTGAGGTACCTTCTCAGGTGTGGGAATAATTATGGCTGCCACTTACACAGCCCCTTTGCCCCTGAAGGGCTTGTTAGACTTTACAAACTGACTACAGACTAGGCTCCGGGGCTTCCCTTGGCTGGGAGGCTGAGGGCAGAAGAAAGTAAAAGAGGCCACAGCAGCCCCAACAGAAGTGGAAGGAAAGAGTAGAGACAGCATGACTTGCTACTCCTTTCCCGGAAGCCCCCACTATGTCATCTTTCTGTAGTCCTGGCTCCATATCCCATAGGGTTGGGTAGGGGAATAGGGACAGCTGCAGGAATCAGGGGCAAAGTGCCAGAGAGCAACTGCTCTGAAGTATGCTCCCTTCTGAAACCAGTGCAATTAGTGCTGGCAACGTCACCAAAAGTTAGTGCTCCCACGAGTCTGAGGTGATCTGTCTATCCATTTCCCTTTGTACCGGAGCATACCAAACCTTCCCTAGTACAAACAGTACTCCACAACTGTGGTATCATCTTTCCCATTGGAGTAAAGAAAGTCTTTGCATGGCTTGAACCCTGGCCTCCTGTGCAAGGGAGGAATAATGGCAAGAATGAGTTGCCAGGTTACTTTCACAGCTGCTACTACTGGGCTGTTGCAGAAGCTGTTCAGTGCCTTCACCTAAAACAAAATTCCAGATGGGAGTGGAAGGGAGGTCTACACAGATCTAACTTAAATCCAATCACTGAAATGCAGCTGCCTCCGGGGGTAGAAGAGTAGCCTTTCAGCAGCGCACAGTAACACTGTCCAACAGTTCAAAAAAGGAAAGGAAAAATGTCCATATCCAATTGCAACTATCGGGTAATATACAGGCTGTGTGCAACTTACTCCATTTTTGCTTAGCCAAGAGACACAGTATAGCCCTTATTCTTGCAAACATAAAATCCTTAAAGAAAACCCCATTACCTTACACTCTCACAGGATGATGCAAGATATGGGGAGAAAACCATCCCTCAGACTGTTTTCCTATTTGTAATTTTGAATGCAGTTAGATACCATAATGCCGGTTGCATGATACAGACAGGTAATCAGACCGTCTCTCTTATTTGATACTTGGGTGATCTCAAAAAACCTCCGCAGTCGTACTGAATCCACTGTAGCACACTAATGGATTACTTTTCCTTGCACTTTCTCCATAGTAATGTCTTAGCCTTCAGATTATGTTTTGCCTTTAGCGTTTAGTACTGTCACCTTCTGCTAAGCAGCAGCAGATTCCAGGGCATTGCAGGTTGGCTCTCCATTGGAGGACAAATCAGTGATGTAGAGTCAGAATATATTTTTAGTGCAATTTGTTTAATTTTCACTGTAAACAACATTCTTTGCTCAGAATTGGGCACTAACTGCATGCAGGAAATCCCCTATTTCGTCAGTCTCAGCCAAAAGCCAAATGCCTAGTTCCCAGGAAGCAGCTGTGTCCGAAGAGCTGACTCTGTTTAAGAGACCTAACTCTTCAGCTGCTTGCAACAGCTCTCCGCACAAGAAAGTGTATCATAAAACCAACCACTCAGCATTGTTCCAAAGTCAGACCATGCTCCGGCATTAAGAAATAGAATTTATAAGACTGTGTAACAGTGCCGTCTGGTGACTCATCGTAACAGTATAAAACATTGCTGCCTTTAACCAGGACTGTGTGACAGGGTGACAAAGGATATGTGGGGGACTCAACAAATATAAACTAGGCCTTTCCTCCTGCTGATTACTGCTATTACAATAAGCAGAACCAGTTGCCATATTTAAAACAGAACAACAAGATTTCTCAGTCTGGGACTCACCCAGTCTTAGCACTTGTCTGTGAAGCCCTGCCTTCCCACATGCTATCTTTTCCTTGTCTTTCCACCAGCCCTTTTTAGTACTCCTTCTCCTCATCACCTGTGGAAGGCAAACAGAAAAGGCAAACATCCCCTTATGTTCTGGGGACAAAGTAGTGCCCTGGTACCCTGCCACAGGTGACTAGTGACAAACCAAAATGTGCCCAATACCTTAGCCAAAATTCTGGAAGACATTGCATATAAGCATCCACCAGAAACCCTATGCCAAGCAGGGACTGTGCAGGCTTAAAGTTGGCTTCCCCTTCCTAGAAATCCCCAGCACTACACAAAGCAGAAGCCATAAAGGTGATTTCCAGGCAGAGTTTAAGATACAGAAGCCTTGATTGCCATGTTCTTATATACCCACTCTTACTTTGGAAATGGCCTGTATACAGATCCCTGCATTGATTATTTAGGCTTCCAGAAAGAATAAATTATACAAGATAAAACAGGAAGGTCTGCTGCTTTCCAGAATATGGGAAATCTTAAAGCTGGTTTGCAAACCTGTGTATGCACCTGTTTGGAGCTAACTGCATACTGAAACAGCATTTGGTCTTTAGGCAAAAAATAAGTGAATTGCTGCCTGCAGTAATCTAAAAATATGACTTAATACAGTGGTGATATTACTATTTTTAATTTGGCTTCTGTGTGTGCTCAGTAATGATTTTTCATAACAATTTATTAGCCCCAGGCTTTTACTCGGCTCTTCATTAAACTACTTTAGCAACCGTAAAAAGCTACAGGTCTAAAAATCTATGGTTTCATAGCTGTCTTCCTCACAGTGAAATATTGAAAAGTGGCCTAGACTGTCCAATTAGTTTGGCTTTGGCTTTTCTGCTTGTCTTGAGACTTTATTGCAAGACACTTTCACTTTCATCTTGCTGGAAATGTAAAAGCTATATGTTAGAAATCTGGTAGATGCACACAGATGTGCACTGACAATCACAAAAAAATTGCTAAATATTATACATGTGTAACCTTGTTACATTGGGATTTTCTACAAAAAAAGCCTCTGCTGATATTAAATTCCCTTTGGGCCCAAGCTGCCATCTTTATTCACTGTAAAAATGAGTAAGGGTGGATATATGCACCACAAGAGTTTAGCTCAGAATCCCTATTGATCTCAGTAGGAAGTGTTACTTAAAAAGTATTGGCACAATCTGGTCTAATATTTGAAATTTACGGCTTACAATGAAAAAATACCATTGTAGCATTCGACCTTATTTATGATCCAACTAAGCACCAAGTTTTGAAATAATCAGATGCAGAATAAAGGAATTTCAGCTCTGTACAAAATAAATTTATTTCCCAGGAAGCCTGAAATATTTTCTATTATGGCCTTGTAAGAATACTTTGTCTCTCGACACTTAAAATACTTGAAATTAAGATATGTGCTATAAAATGTTGAAGAAAGAAAAAGGGGGTGGGGAAGAGGAGGTACATGGTGTATATAAAAAATACATCTGGCATCCATTGTGTGGATCCAAATATCACTAATTTGATCAGCAAGCTGATTAAGTTCAAAACATGTTTTTCTCCTGAACATGGCATCTACATTGTTCCTGGCTGATGCTGATAAGAACTAGATGAATTAACTGGGGATTTCAGCAGAAGATTGTAAAGTAGGTTTTGTAGGAACATAGATGCACAGGCTGATCAAGGCTTTTTAGTAAGGTACAAAGATAAACACATCATTTATAAATATAAAATTACAAGGCTTTATGTTCTGTGTCTCCCTGGATTCTTATCATATCCTAGATCACACCCTCCCATGGGAATCTGTGGGACTGGACACTGTGGGGAAAATGTTCTACATGGATCCCACTATGGAGAACCCCTCACATCATCTCATCAGAAGAGTAGGATAGGCAGCAGAGCTTGTGCCAAACCTGGCCCATACCCAGATTACTCCTGATTTACACTAGTAAAAATGAGAGGAGAATCCAGACCTATATAAGTTAGTTATTACACAATACATTTAAAAATAAAAGTTTGCAAGGTGCTCATTTACTTACATGGAGCTACAGCACCATATAATTAACACATTCCAAAACACCAAACAGATGAATCATTCCAATTCTATTCATAAAAATATTCTTCTACTCCACCAACACATTGCATTTCAAGAACAGAGAGAGTGCTGACATAACTTAATGTGACCTGGGAATATGTTCCTTCCAAAATCTTTTCATGCTTAATATATATAAAAACAGTAATTACCCAACCAGATATCTATATTATAGGGGGGAAAAATACCAAAAGTGGGCAAAGGTAGTTATACCTATATAGGTCTATAGCGTAGACCAGACCTAAGTATAAGGCAAGAGAGAACAGATGGATTCAGAGAAACAGAAGGGAGAGTATAAAGAGACAATGAGACAATATGAAAAGGAGTACTTGTGGCACCTTAGAGACTAACAAATTTATTAGAGCATAAGCTTTCGTGAGCTACAGCTCACTTCATCGGATGCATTTGGTGGAAAAAACAGAGGAGAGATTTATATACACACACACAGAGAACATGAAACAATGGGTTTATCATACACACTGTAAGGAGAGTGATCACTTAAGATAAGCCATCACCAACAGCAGGGGGGGGAAGGAGGAAAACCTTTCATGGTGACAAGCAGGTAGGCTAATTCCAGCAGTTAACAAGAATATCAGAGGAACAGTGGGGGGTGGGGTGGGAGGGAGAAATACCATGGGGAAATAGTTTTACTTTGTGTAATGACTCATCCATTCCCAGTCTCTATTCAAGCCTAAGTTAATTGTATCCAGTTTGCAAATTAATTCCAATTCAGCAGTCTCTCGTTGGAGTCTGTTTTTGAAGCTTTTTTGTTGAAGTATAGCCACTCTTAGGTCTGTGATCGAGTGACCAGAGAGATTGAAGTGTTCTCCAACTGGTTTTTGAATGTTATAATTCTTGACGTCTGATTTGTGTCCATTCATTCTTTTACGTAGAGACTGTCCAGTTTGGCCAATGTACATGGCAGAGGGGCATTGCTGGCACATGATGGCATATATCACATTGGTAGATGCGCAGGTGAACGAGCCTCTGATAGTGTGGCTGATGTGATTAGGCCCTGTGATGGTATCCCCTGAATAGATATGTGGACAGAGTTGGCAACGGGCTTTGTTGCAAGGATAGGTTCCTGGGTTAGTGGTTCTGTTGTGTGGTGTGTGGTTGCTGGTGAGTATTTGCTTCAGATTGGGGGGCTGTCTGTAAGCAAGGACTGGTCTGTCTCCCAAGATCTGAGAGAGCGATGGCTCGTCCTTCAGGACAGGTTGTAGATCCTTGATGATGCGTTGGAGAGGTTTTAGTTGGGGGCTGAAGGTGATGGCTAGTGGCGTTCTGTTGTTTTCTTTGTTGGGCCTGTCCTGTAGTAGGTGACTTCTGGGTACTCTTCTGGCTCTGTCAATCTGTTTCTTCACTTCAGCAGGTGGGTATTGTAGTTGTAGGAATGCATGATAGAGATCTTGTAGGTGTTTGTCTCTGTCTGAGGGGTTGGAGCAAATGCGGTTATATCGTAGCGCTTGGCTGTAGACAATGGATCGAGTGGTATGATCTGGATGAAAGCTAGAGGCATGTAGGTAGGAATAGCGGTCAGTAGGTTTCCGATATAGGGTGGTGTTTATGTGACCATCGCTTATTAGCACCGTAGTGTCCAGGAAGTGGATCTCTTGTGTGGACTGGTCCAGGCTGAGGTTGATGGTGGGATGGAAATTGTTGAAATCATGGTGGAATTCCTCCAGGGCTTCTTTTCCATGGGTCCAGATGATGAAGATGTCATCAATGTAGCGCAAGTAGAGTAGGGGCATTAGGGGACGAGAGCTGAGGAAGCGTTGTTCTAAGTCAGCCATAAAAATGTTGGCATACTGTGGGGCCATGCGGGTACCCATCGCAGTGCCGCTGATTTGAAGGTATACATTGTCACCAAATGTGAAATAGTTATGGGTCAGGACAAAGTCACAAAGTTCTGCCACCAGGTTAGCCGTGACAGTATCGGGGATACTGTTCCTGACGGCTTGTAGTCCATCTTTGTGTGGAATGTTGGTGTAGAGGGCTTCTACATCCATAGTGGCTAGGATGGTGTTTTTAGGAAGATCACCAATGGACTGTAGTTTCCTCAGGAAATCGGTGGTGTCTTGAAGATAGCTGGGAGTGCTGGTAACGAAGGGCCTGAGGAGGGAGTCTACATAGCCAGACAATCCTGCTGTCAGGGTGCCAATGCCTGAGATGATGGGGCGTCCAGGATTTCCAGGTTTATGGATCTTGGGTAGCAGATAGAATACCCCAGGTCGGGGCTCCAGGGGTGTGTCTGTGCGGATTTGTTCTTGTGCTTTTTCAGGGAGTTTCTTGAGCAAATGCTGTAGTTTCTTTTGGTAACTCTCAGTGGGATCAGAGGGTAATGGCTTGTAGAAAGTGGTGTTGGAGAGCTGCCTAGTAGCCTCTTGTTCATACTCCGACCTATTCATGATGACGACAGCACCTCCTTTGTCAGCCTTTTTGATTATGATGTCAGAGTTGTTTCATGTTCTCTGTGTTTGTGTATATAAATCTCTCCTCTGTTTTTTCCACCAAATGCATCCGATGAAGTGAGCTGTAGCTCACGAAAGCTTATGCTCTAATAAATTTGTTAGTCTCTAAGGTGCCACAAGTACTCCTTTTCTTTTTGCGAATACAGACTAACACGGCTGCTACTCTGAAACCAATGAGACAATATAGATCAGAATTATAGACAGCGGTCTTAGCATACCAACAGCCTAACCATAGCCAAGTTTTTGTAGGCATTACAACAAAGGTGGGTTTTAAGGAATGATTTGAAGGAGGACAAGGAAGTAATTTTGTGTGTGTTTGCTGGGAGGGGCAGCATGGAAGTAAGTATGAAAGTGCTTGAATGAAAACTTAACAAGTGGGTGATGAAGGCTGGAATCACTGGCAGAGTGAAGACCAGAGGCAACATCTTGCTAGCGTATAATAAATTATAGGTAGGGTGAGGATGGGCCATGAAGGCCCTCAAAAGTGAAGACAGGTGGTTGTGTGTAAGTTAATAGTCCATAGGTTTTTGTCCTGATGATGAATAAGAGTTGAAAATGTGGGTAGTAGTTTAAATTCCATTGAACTTAATATCAAAAGTAATAACACAGGGACTCCTGCACTGATTGATTAAATCTGAAAATAATGCAATTACAAACCACTTTGTGAAGTGACACTGCCTTAGAATTTCTAATCTGCTATACCAGAATGCTACAAAGTCCTCAAGTCTTGCTCAGGCCTGCCACCGGGGGGGGAGGAGGGGCAAAGGGGGCAATTATCCAGGGACCTAGGTGATTTAAAAGGGCCAGGTGGCCCCAGCCACTGCCACAGTAGCAGCAGCAGTGGCCGGGAGCCCCGAGACCTTTTAAATCACCCAGGTGGGCCGCAGGACTCCTTGGCATGCGAGACTGCTCCAGGTCCCATGCTTTGGGTGGCCCCACGGGCTGGCGCGATGGCCTGTGTGGGAAGTCCCAGAAATGACGGATTCATCACTTCCGCCCGGGGTCCCATCCCTCCAGGGACGTTCTGGCCCTGGTCCTGGGGCCCAGGATTTCTGTCACCGGACCTGGTCTTGCTACAGAATTTAGGTCCAGTTTGCTGCATAGTGCAGAATATAAAGCATATTGGCCAGGGTTTAGTTGTTAAATAGCTATAGACATTATTGTTTTACTGTTGTACTAATCAAGTGATAGCTATCTTTTGGTAGCAACTATTCTCTTTCTAAAAAATGATTGACTTAAGAAAAACATTGTTCCAGTGACACTTTTTTGAAGGCATTGCCTATATGGTAGTTACTTTGCAAAATGTAAGTGGGGGAATAGTCCCGCTATTGTGGGGAACTTTCCTGGCTTCTGCACTCCCCCGGTGAAGCGGGCTAGCGAAAGGATCTGAGTCCTTGCTCCCACTTCCTTTACCCAGTGGCCTCCCTGCCCTTGAGGGTTCCCCTTCCACTCTCCTGTCTGGCAGAGTCCTCGTAATCCCAACAAGGCTGGGCCCAGGATTCCTGGGGGGCTCAATCCCCAACCCTCTGTGGTCACTTAGGACAGGGGCTACGGTGTCCCCACTCCGGGGTACTCTCTCTGCACTGGGCACTTCTCTGACCCACTGACCATTACATACAAGCTAAAGCAAATGCAAGTTATTTAATCAACAATTAATTTTAAAAATAAGGAAAAATGGGAAAGGTTAAAGGAAACACATCACCCCGCTCTGTGGCAGGGAACATCACAAACAGTGTCTCTGGGACATCAGGGCAGTTCCCAGTCTGTTCCTTGCAAGTCCCAGGCCTTCTTCTCAGGCCCTGGCTGTGCTGCAGGGATGCTGTGGGTTGGACACTCGCTCTGGTGGTGGCCACATGCTCTCAGGCTCTAAGTGGTAGGATCCTTCTTCCCAGTGTCGCCCCCGCCGTGTTTGGGTTACGATCCAAGCCTGGCCTGCAGAGCCTCTTGGCTGAGGCGTCTCCCTGTGCTGGGCCTGCTGCCCAGGGTCCCCCCGGTCTCCCCAGCTGCTCACCGCACCCAGCTCCGGACTGCTCCAGCCCCAGCTCCACCACTCTGTCTCTGCTGGTCTGCCTCCAGCTCCCTGGCTGCTTCTCTGGCCCCTCTGCCTCTGGTTGCTGCAGCTCTGCTCCCAAGACAGGTCTGCTGTCTCTGGGCTGTGCCTCTGGCTTTGGGGCTGAAGCTCTGCTCCCAGGACAGGGTCTGCTCTTTCTGGGCTGCTTTTCTGGTCCCTCTGGATCTGGCACAGCTCTGCTCCCCAGCTTAGCTTGGGCCCCTGCTTTCTCCTTAGCTCGACTCCACTCTGTCTGACCCAGGCAAATCCAGCTCACACTGGCCTCCTGACTCTCTGATTAGCCTGCCCACCCTGTCATTCAGGCTGACCTGAAGCATTGGCCTCTCCAGGTCCTGATTTCCCATAGACCCTTTCCCTTTTAGTACTGGGAGCTAGCCAACCAAATCACCCCTACTGAATGTTAGTAAGGGGGCAACAGTCCCCTTACAAAAAGTTATAAGGTTATTTTCAGTGATTGTTTGATCTATATGCTCCAACTGGGCCTTGCTGTATTCTCTGTGTAATTGTTATACATTGTTCAACTCATAAAATGAATTAAAAAACTAGATTATTAGCATATGGCATACTAGTGTCCTCCATTTTTAGAAGAAACAAACAGTACATAAACGAGACATGTGGTAAGAACCATGGATTACAATTAATCTTACCTTCTCAAATATAATGAAATATAATTCTTATTCAATAGTGACACAGCTACAGGGTTTATGAAATGGCACATTCTTTAGTGCCACATGTTCATACAGCGAGGGTGTGTGGTATATCCCAAAGATATCATTTAGGTGCCTAACTCCTGTTGATTTCGGTGGAATTAGATGCCTAAATAACTTTGAGGATCTGGGCCCAGAATGCTAAGAGCCTGATGCACGACTGACATTTATTTTGTACTCACATAAGATGCAATAAAAATGGGCCCTATATTTCCTTAGTTCAGGTTTTCTTTCATCATTTTCATAGGGTAGCAGAAATGAATTGGGCTACTTGATTTGACTCACCCTTGTAAAATATTGTACATTTTGTTATGGCTTTGCTATTGAAATATTGATCATGACAGTGAACATTTAGGGGGGATTATAAATGGAAGAATAGTTTAAGTAACCTTATCCTGAGGGATATTTATTAGAACAGAGCTGAGATGGCATCATGCCCCATTACTATTTAAAAGGTGAAGACAAGTCTAAACTGGTGGATGATATGTGCCAGCAGCCATCTCCCAATTGAAATGGATGAGCTACATAAGAGATTGGATAGCTATAGTCACCGTGATCACCTGCTGTGCAAACAGAAAGCTTACTCAATTTTCACTACAATCCCTCCACTTTCAAAGTACTTTAATGCATTTCTACAGAATTTTCCATACTGGAACTTCAGTAATTTCAACAGGAGACCTGGGTACTATTCCCAGCTCTGTCACAGGTCTGAGGGTGACCTCAAGCAAGTTACCTTGCAGTTTAATCTTTGTGCTTCAGTTTCCCCATCTGTAAAATGGGGATAATGATACTGACCTCCTTTGTAAAGTGCTTTGAGATCCACTGGTGAAAGCACTATGTCAGAGCTGAATGGTGTCCTTACACAGTGCAAAACAAATTTAAAGCGATCAGAGAATTCTGTGTGTGTGTCTGTGTGTGTAATTTCTATCAGTGAGTTCATTGGGGCCAAGATTTCACCCATAGGTGAGATGAAAAAAAGAATAAAAACATCCTCACTAGGACACTCACCTTTGCATCCTGGCGTATAAATTTACATTTGCAAAAGTAAACCATTAGCCACAAACTCATATTTAATAATAGATATTTGTTCATAACCAGGAAGTCAAGATGAATCGATAAATAATCTTCAAGACCATCTTCATTAAACAAGTCATCCTTTTTTACTCATTTGGTTTTAATTTAAAAAAAGCATCATGACATAATACAAATGTGCTTTTAAAAATCTTTAATATTTAAGTTTTTTGCAGGGAACAATACAGGCACTCAATAACTGAGATTTAAGAGTGAAGCATTAGAAGTGCCTTCCTCCGTAGTTGGGTAATCTTACTAGCGTGTGGAAATATAAAACCTTTTTTTATTCTAAGACTGAATGTTTCCTTTCAAATTTCTTTCCAGATAATGCACATATTTGATCCCTATCCCACAACGACACTAGAGTAACAATCATAGTTTCTGAAGAACTAAAGGTAAAAAATCCATTACAATTCATACCAAAAGGACTGAAGGTAAAAAATCCATTACAATCTACATACCACACAGATTATGCTGACAGTTTGTGCCACACGCTCTAAATTTGTTAGTCTCTAAGGTGCCACAAGTCCTCCTTTTCTTTTTGCGAATGCAGACTAACATGGCTGCTACTCTGAAACCTGTCATAGTTTCTGTAATTATAGAAAAATCAGATGTAGAAACTTTAAAAAAAACAACCCTAAGTGAGATCTGAAAAATCTTCAGAATTGGAAGGGGCGAGGGTTATTCTGCTGAATTCAGATTCATGGTATTTGACAAACTGGTTGCATGTGTGTGACAGAGGGGAGACGGAATCCAAATATTTATTACAGATTTTCTTTTAAAGGGAGGGGTTTTAATTAAATGTTTGTTTGATAAAGTCTAATGACATACAAGGACCAATAATTGATCTATATGATTTAATGATAAACAAATAGATGATACTTTACCAATCTAATTTTAACATTTATCTCCAGTTTCAGTATTGTGATGTTTGACTGTGTTCAAACTATCAGAAATGTTTAGGCAAATGGGCAACTGCACAGAAATTTGCCATTTATTATTCAACACAGAAATTTCCCCCGCCTGTGAAAAGCAATACTGGAGACTGCTTCTTATACCTATTATGCTGGCAGGTATAAATGGTTATCATCAGTTACAGACGTGGGTAAAGCTGATGGATGTCCTAAGCACCCTTCATTCAGGCTACATAGAAGCAGCAATTAAATTGCCCTCTGTGTATAGCTGATATAATAGAAGCCCTCACCCAAAGCACTGGTCAGAATGTGAAGGCCTGAGCAGAAGTTAAGCCATGAGGGCTGAGGGGTTTCCCTGAGGACTGGGGCATTGAGTGTGTGTGCAGGAAGGAGGGTGAAAGGGTGGGGCAGAAAGGCAAGAGAAGCAGTCATATTTGTGACCCTGAGTGGAAGGTCAGAGGCAGACCTTATTTTGGGCACAATATTTGCTGGAAAAGCAGACTCAGATTTCTGAACAAGGAAACTGCTTCCTGTTCATTCCTGTTGTGTTTGGGGAAAGCAGGACTTGGTGTCCACTCTTTATAATTAAACAGGATTGCACCAAAAGAAATACTGACTCCATCATCAATTTCTCCTCCTAATGGAAACAACTGGCAAGGTCCCAAATACTAGCTAACTTCTCAGGCCAAAGGGGCAACATGATCTGGGCACCATAGGCCAGGTATTATGTGGATTGGCACAGATTACTGAATAGGGTTGTGCCAGTAATGCTTTCCTCTGGCTAGTTCCCAGGGAGTATGTCCTGGAACCACCTGATTTATTCAATCTTTCTCTAGCACACAAGAGGCATGGGTGTATTTTCTTCCCTTAGGCTAATTTAGAGACAAGACCAGGAAGATGAAACTAGGAGGATTTCACAATTTTTAATTAAGGAACTAGGAATCTGTATAGCAGCCACAAAATGAATAAGCCACTGAGACTCAGAAGGGTGTATGTTTACACAGCACCTACAATAATAAAAAAGATCCCATAGAAGGGCACAGGTACATTTTTCCAGTCTTCCACAGACTAGTATATCACAGACCTTCCATAAGGATATCATATATTACTTCTCATTGATCTTTCATCTCATTAGTGCTTTCTAGTATTCATGAACATAGACCTTTAATATGCACCAGCATGATCCCTACTAGGTTTACCAACAAAGCTAAGATGCATAAGACTGCAAGTGGACACAAATTATTCCCCACCCCCTCCCTCCACTGTCATAAACTATATACAATTTGAATGGCAAATACATTTTCTGTGAAATTAAAAAATAAAGACCATCACTTATTGCGAAGTTATACCACAGTATACTCTACACACTTCCACAAACACACACAGAGAAATGCAACTGTCTTGTAACTTAATGGTTCTTTTTCGTACAGCACAATCTGCTTTCGAGAACCAGAATATTTCCAAAAAAGAAAAGGAGTACTTGTGGCACCTTAGAGACTAACAAATTTATTTGAGCATAGTCTCTAAGGTGTCACAAGTACTCCTTTTCTTTTTTGCGAATACAGACTAACACGGCTGCTACTCTGAAACCAGAATATTTCCACAGAGGGTTTTTTTTTTAAAGGAACTTTACCTCCCTGCTGTCCAAGTGCACAATTTGCCAGTAACTTACTAGCCTATAAAACTCCGTTGCCTCAGGGCAAGGCAAAGCTATATAGCTGACTCTAACTGGATCAGGGTGGGACCAGCTATGCTGGGACAATTAGATGACTGAAAATAACCGTAATCATCTGTAACAAGGCAACAAGCTGTACATTACAGAATTGGCTAATTAACCTTTGCTTCTGACAAAAAATAGTTTTCATTAGGAAAGGCACTCAAGTGGAATCATGGAAGTAAAATGATCTTGATTGTTTATTTCTGTAGGAGACGTAAGTCAACTATAGTTCTAAGATATATCACATACTAACCAATGAAAGTGAAGAAAAGAGCTTTGTGCTGTCATCTGAAAAGTCAGAAAATGGAAAAAGTTTATGCAAACAGAAGAACTTAATAGCCAAATTAATCCAATATCTTTAGAAGTGTTATAGGTAGATCTTGAGGAGGTAGAATTGAAAATGCATTGAAAAAATATTATCTGTCTTTCGGTATTAAATAAGGTTATTTATTGGACTGAAACCATTCAAACATAGAAGAATTGATCTAATTATGACAAGACAGCACATTGGAGAGTCGCTACTGCCCTCTTCCTAGTTTGTACCTCCTAGTTCCGCATCTGTTTTTCCACCAGATTCCTCTGCTCATGTTAATAGGAGAATGCTCATGGGTAGGGCTCTACCAAATGCCTGGCCATGAAAAAGACGTTGTGGATGGTGAAATCTGGTCTCCCACCATGAAATCTGAATTTTTCTTTGCGTTTACCCTATACTATACAGATTTCACTGGGGAAACCAGCGTTTCTCAAATTGGAGGTCCTGACCCAAAAGGGAATTGCAGGGGGGTTACAAAGTTATTTTGGGGGGTATTGCCACCCTTACTTCTGTGCTGACCAGAGCTGAGCAGCTGGACAACGGCAGCTGTTGACCGGGTGTCCAGTTCTGAAGTCAGCACCCTGCCAGCAGCAACGCAGAAATAAGGGTGGCTATACCATACCATGCCACCCTTCTGCGTTGCTGCCTTCAGAGCTGGGTGGCTGGAGAATGGCGGCTGCTGATTGAGGGCCCAGCTCTGCAAGCCGCAGCACAGAAGTAAGCATGGCAATAACATACCATGCCATCCTTACTTCTGCACTGCTGCTGGCGGTGGCTCTGCATTCAAAGCAGGACTCCTGGCCAGCAGCCGCCACGCTCCAGCTGCCCAACTCTGAAGGCAGTGTCACTGCCAGCAGCAGTGCAGAAGTAAGGGTAGCAGTACCACAACTTCCCCTACAATAACCTTGCAACCACCCCCTTCTCACAACTCCTTTCTGCATCTTGACCCCTACAATTACAACATCGTGAAATTTTAGATTTAAATATCTGAAATCATGAAATTTATGATTTTTTAAATCCTATGACTGAAATTGACCAAAATAGACCCTGAATTTGGTAGGGCTCTACTCATGGGCCTACATTTGGGTAATCAATACGATAAAGGAATAGTCAGAAATGGATGGAGTATATAAACAAGAGGGACATCAATAAAACAAAACAAGATAAAAGGATATTTTGAATGGCTTAAGAGAATGAAAGACATTTTAGAAAATAAGTGAACCAAAAGATTTAGGTCCTTACTCATAGTGAATGGGTCAACAGGATGACTCACAGGTCATGTGCTACACAAATGCTATTGAAATTAGGCCATTTGGAGAAATTGTGAATGGTTTGAGTCTTATGAAATGCAGTACTACTACTAATAATAATAATAATGCTTAACTCTTTTAATCCTCAAAGGGGATTTACAAGAAGACCAGAGAACTTGCAAAAAGGACAACTTGAAAAAGATTTACTGGTGAGCAAAACCACAACTGTTATGCATTGTATCTGATCAAAAGACAGCCCTTAAGCTAGATTCTGAATTCCATTAAAACTGGTGTAATTCTGGAGTAGTCCCAGTGTAGTAGGTCTAGATTTACATCAGTGTAATTGAGATCAGAATCTAGTCAATTTTGAATTACATCACATTACTGCTTAACAGACGTGGACATGTTCATTCTTTTCTTCCAAATGCAGCACTAGGGACTCAACTGGGGTAGTTAATACTAGTTTATATAGCTGCAGAAGCAGACACCACAATAACTAAGGGTAGAACATGTCCAAAAATGCAGAAAAATGTTCACACACACACCCTCAATTTTTCATGAAACGTTATCAGCATTTCAAATTTCCAAAACATTTCAGCCACTATAGCTGGTAAAAACAACAAAACTATCTGAAATTTCAAAATGTTGATTAGCTCTAGGAAAAGATTGCAGAGGGGTTTCCATTCTAATTTTTTTCAGTCATTTATAACTTCCTGAACATGTAAGTTGTGGTTAATTTGTTTTTCTTATTATCTGTCTTGCATCACAGGGCAGGTGAATTTTTAGGAGTTCTTTGAAGGAGGAATGTGGAAGCTCTCCACAGAATAACTGAGAATTAGTTCCAGGTATACAAAGTGGTGTAGAAGGTGCCACAAGTTGAAGAAGCAGAAGAAGCAGTTACGAGTGATGGAATAGACGGAATGAAAGAGATTGAAGGAAAATGAGGAGGGCAGAGTGTAGATATAGATCAAATTACTAAGTGCCTTGAAGGTGAAGCGGAAAAGTTTAAACTTTATGCGAAATGAGATGGATCCTGCGAGAGATTAGCCAAAAAGTGGAGACATTGTCTAAGTGATAGGAAAGGAAACTGGATTGTGGATGCACTCAGTTTATAGAAAATTATTTATTATTAAACATTCAGCACCTGGATTTGATTAAAATATTACATGATGCACCTTCTCAGTAGTTAAACTGAAAGTTTCAAAATCTCTGAAAGACTGAAAATTGTGACAAAGTCTCAGATAAGGCAATAAAAGTTTTATAGCAAAAAAACCCCCAAAACAGGACAATATAAAAAAATTGAGTGCTTTCTTACTGGGAATGGAAACAATACACTAGTTGCAATTGAAAATGAATTCTCTATTTTAGCTTTTGTTGAATATTAGAAAAAAGATCAATAATTTAACCCAGGTTGTTGTTTTTTAAAAAAAACAAAGGTGAAGGCATACATTGCTGTGTGCCAAACATCTAGGGCAGGGGTTCTCAAACTGGAGGTCAGGACCCCTCAGGGGGTCACGAGCTGTCAGCCTCCACCCCAACCCCGCTTTGCCTCCAGCATTTATAATGGTGTTAAATATATTAAAAAGTGTTTTTAATTTATAAGGGGGGGTCGCACTCAGAGGCTTGCTGTGTGAAAGGGGTCACCAGTACAAAAGTTTAAGAACCACTGATCTAGCGGAAGTGTTCTTCCTTTAGGAAGCAAAATAATACCAGAGTATGAGAAGGTGCTCTATTATAATGCATTGTGTGTGCCTGTACATATCTCACATGCATCACTTTGGAAGTTTCCACCCAGAAATGTTTGGGTTGCTCATTTACCAGAAAGTATACCTTTAGGTCACAGATATCTTTTGACATTTGCTCCTGTTTTAATTACTCCCAACTAAAACAGAGGGACCTGAAGTTAGTGAACCACATAATTTGTAATTTAATCATATGAGGTATTCTGTATTTTGTTGCATAGAACAGGTTTTTGACTCTCTACCTGTAACAGAACTTCTTTGTTTTCCAATCACACGCTCCTATGCACATATAGTGGAGTTTTGGAAAATGTAAGCAAGAATACCAAACTCTCATGACCTTTACATGATGATGATTTGATAATCTGGAGGAAGTACCCAACTTTTAAAAGTTTTGCTGAAGTTTAAACATGCTGTAACGATGCTGGTTCTGGTGGGACACTTCTGAGAGTGCCAATTCAGGACAAATTGCTTAAAGCAGGGCAGTTACAGCCGAAGGCTGGGTTTCCTTTACTAATAAGGCAAACCAAACCAGCCAAACAGAGAAGACTTCGGTTTTATCCCACTGGCTAACCATAAGTCACACAAGTAATTCCCTTAGACACTCCAGTTTCCCAGTATCACCACCAGTGCCACTCATTATGGGGATAAATGATTATGAAAACCAATACCCCAGAAAAAGAAAAAAGGTTCTCTCAATCTCAAAGGACCAAGCCCCATACCCAGGTCAATATACAAATCATATCTTACCCACAAATCACGCTGTTGCCAATCCTTTAGAACAGTGGTTCCCAAAGCCGGTCCACCGCTTGTTCAGGGAAAGCCCCTGGTAGGCCGGGCCGGTTTGTTTACCTGACACGTCTGCAGGTTTGGCCGATCGCGGCTCCCACTGGCTGCAGTTCACCGCTCCAGGAGAATGGGGGCTGCGGGAAGCGGCGTGGGTTGAGGGATGTGCTGGCCGCCCTTCCTGCAGCCCCCATTGGCCTGGAGCAGTGAACTGCGGCTAGTGGGAGCCGCAATCGGCTGAACCTGCGGACGCAGCAGGTAAACAAACCGGCCCGGCCTGCCAGGAGCTTTCCCTGAACAAGTGGCGGACCGGCTTTGAGAACCACTGATTTAGAATCTAAAATCTAAAGGTTTATTCATAAAAGGAAAAAGATATAGATGAGAGCTAGAATTGGTTAAATGGAATCAATTGCATACAGTAATGGGAAAGTTCTTGGTTCAGGCTTGTTGCATTGATGAAATACACTGCAGATTTAAATCAAGTCTCTGGAGTACATCCACAGCTGGGATGGGTCCTTCAGTCTTTTGTTCAAAGCTTCAGTTTGTAGCAAACTTCCTCCAGAGGTATGAAGCAGGATTGAAGACAAGATGTAGATGACAGGTTTCAGAGTAGCAGCCGTGTTAGTCTGTATTCGCAAAAAAGAAAAGGAGTACTTGTGGCACCTTAGAGACTAACAAATTTATTTGAGCATCAGCCTTTTATAGTCTCCTCCCGGTATAAGAACACCTCTTTGTTCTTACTGTGGAAAATTACAGCAAAAATGGAGTTTGGAGTCACATGCCCATGCATGACTCAGTTTTTACAGGCTGCAGCCATTGCCCACATGCTATCTTGAACATCTCCAGGAAGACTTCTTATGTGGATTGGAGTCTCCCAAGGTCTATTGTCAGTTAAGTGTTTCTTGATTGGGCACTTAACTTGCAAATTCCTTTCTCAAGAAGCTGACCAAATGCTTTTCTAAGGCTACTTCAGAATTCAAACACATGGATATACAAGTACATAGCCAATATTCATAACTTCAACTACAAAAATGATGCATGCATACAGATAGAATAATCATAATCAGCAATCCATAACCTTTTCATAGACATCTTACTGAACAACCTTTGTGCAATATTCGCTGCAAATGCAACAATGATTTATACAGTTACAGATTCTGTCAATAACATCATACATACATGACCTAGTATTTCAACAATATTTTTTTCAGGGAGGCATCAGAAAAGGACATTTGTTAAATTCATATGCCTAATAACAAAAAACAAAGATTAAATTTTAGGTACAGAAAAGTCACATCTACCTTTTAGTTTACTATTCTAGAAGCTGCAAAGTTCTTATATATAAAATAGAAGTCCTGATCTACATATGAAAAGTTGAACCAGTTTAATTTAAGGTCCTATGTTAGTTAAATCAGTGCAACTTTGTGTGTGGATGGTCTTAGGTTTGATACAGGCTAAGCTGATGTGAGCCAGGTTTAAATCAATGAAAGAGGGTCCAGCACACAATTATACCAACTTTAGTTAAACCAGTGCCACTTCTGTGTACAGTTGTAACAATTGTGTAACACAGTGAAATTCTTGTCACCTGCTTTTAACAGCTAGAAGTTTGACGCTATCATGAACATTGGGAGCGGCAACAGGGGATCCATATTTCATTGGAATTAGCCAAGAAAATATCCTTTAAATTATTTCAATCATTCAAGTAATTCCAGGTCAAAGTATTTGCTTACATCTTTAAATGTGCAATGTATGTTTCACTTAGATTTACTTAAGATTGCAGAATGCCTAGGGTAAAAGAGGTCTCTTTGTTATGCATATGTAATGCCACAAGCAGGGCTTTGATCCCTATTAAGGCCTCTAAGCACAACACAAATATTACATAATTTGTTTTATCTTGGAATGCTACTTTGAGGCTTTTCACCAGCGAAAGACTGAATTTTTCACATGTTGCATACTCCTGTAAGGACAATATTAAAACACTGGAGTCCATGATTTTAGAAAACATTAGCAGCATGTCACTAACACAAGCAGGGTAAAAACAGAACCATATCCAGCATGGTCAAACACTAAACCAGGAACCCATCCTTGCAACAAAGCCCGATGCGAACTCTGTCCACATATCTATTAAGGGGACACCATCATAGGGCCTAATCACATCAGCCACACTATCAGAGGCTCGTTCACCTGCGCATCTACCAATGCGATATATGCCATCATGTGCCAGCAATGCCCATCTAAATGGACACAAATCTGACATCAGGAATCATAACATTCAAAAACCAGTAGAAGAACACTTCAACCTCTCTGGCCACTCAGTAAAAGATCTAAGGGTGGCAATTTTGCAACAGAAAAGCTTCAAAAACAGACTCCAAGGAGAACATGGGTTTGAATAGAGACTAGGAGAACATGGGTTTGAATAGAGACTGGGAGTGGCTGGGTCATTACACATATTGAATCTATTTCCTTAAGTTAAGTATCCTCACACCTTGTCAACTGTCTAAATGGGCCATCTTGATTATCACTACAAAAGTTTTTTTCTCCTGCTGATAATAGCTCATCTTAACTAATTAGCCTCTCACAGTTTGTATGAAGAAAAGGAGTACTTGTGGCACCTTAGAGACTAACAAATTTATTAGAGCATAAGCTTTCGTGAGCTACAGCTCACTTCATCGGATGCATTAGCTCACGAAAGCTTATGCTCTAATAAATTTGTTAGTCTCTAAGGTGCCACAAGTACTCCTTTTCTTTTTGCGAATACAGACTAACACGGCTGCTACTCTGAAACAGTTTGTATGGTAACTTCCAACTTGTCTGTATGTGTGTGAGTGTGTATATCTATATCTATATCTATATCTACATCTATATCTTACTATATGTTCCATTCTGTGCATCCGATGAAGTGAGCTGTTGCTCACGAAAGCTTACGCTCTAATAAATTTTTTAGTCTCTAAGGTGCCACAAGTACTCCTGTTCTTTCAAAATAGTATTGTTGCCCCTTTTTGATCCAATCTGCTAGTCAAAGTTAAGGTTCCTGGCATTGTTCGTGCTAGAAGCAGTAATTGATGGCCCCTGATATTTTCTTTGACACAGTCTTGTTTATCTACAAGAAATGTACAAAATCCTCCCTCTGAATGCAGGAGGAACCAAGAACAAACGGAGCCATTTCTGAGCTTACAGCCCCAAATCTCTTAAGAATAGATCAAAAAGCTGTCTCTCAAGCTTTTCCCAGGGTCATACTGTGCTCGCTGGCTACTGTTTTGGCTTTCTTGCCTGTCCCTCTCTCACTGTTTCTGTATGTTCACTCACACACACAAACCTGGTCACAATACCCAATACCCTTCTCCCCCTGCCCACCTGGTGCTAGTTTTTGAGCAGACTCTCTTAGGCCTAGGGTGACCATATTTCTGAAAATAAAAACTGGACAGCCCGGAGTTCACCTGAGCTCCTCTCCCCTCCACCACGCACAGGTCTCGTCAGAACCACCCTCCCACGCCGGTCAGGGCTGGGGCTGAGCACCCAAGCCCCGTACCACCTGCAGCTGGGGCTGATCTCCCGAGCTCTGCGCCACTTGGGGGGGTCAGCTCTGAAGGCAGTGCTACCCACCAGTGTCAAATTTCTCCACTGCTACTGGCAGGCAGCTCTGCCTTCAGCTGACCCCCAGGCAACAGCCACCGCTCTCCGCTTTGCCTTGCAGCTGGGACAAACACCCAGTTTTGGTGAAAAAGTAGGTACAGCTGGGACAGAGCTGAAAAAGGGGACTGTCCCAGCCAAAACGGGCCATATGGTCCCCCTGTTTAGGCCTTGCTTTAAGTGTGGCCCCTGAAGTGTTTCCTGCAGCTGTCTAAAGTGAAGGGTATATTCGCGCATCAGTTTGAATGAGGTTTTAATGCAACGCATAACAAGGTTTCACCTAGCTCATAATGGTATTAATCCTTCAGTGGTATTTACAATTAGGATAAAACACAAACTGTCAAAAACACACCCTAGGTTTTAATTGATCACAGTCTGCTCTTGACCATTCTGGATGCATCCAAGTTTAGATAGTGACAACAGTTCAGCATTTTTTATTCTCACTGTTTTTCTATCACTGTTACCAAAAGCTACTTAATTTCTTTGGTCTCCTACAAAAGATGACCTTCCAACCCATTCTTTAACCCAAGTGACAAGCAGGCTTAAGGAAAGTGGGTCTGTTGGTTACCTCTTTTGGTTTTTTTGACAGACAGATCTTCATAACGCAGGTGATAGTAGAAGAACCTATATATAAATACCTAACCTCCTTGTAAAGTCTCTTGTATATAAATAAATGGATACTTTTGTAGAAATTGTACATTTTCTCATTATTGGTATAAGAGTCAAATCCTTTTTTGAATCCTGCTAAGCTCTTGGCCTTAATAGTTATGCATTTATAGTGTAGTATTCCCTTTTACTAGTTTTAAATGTGTTAAGTTTCAATTTCACAGAACATCTCCTTGCTTTTGTATTTCAAGAGCGGATAAATAGAAGCTCCTAATTTTCATTCTATTTATTCTCTCTAAAAAAATCATTATTTTATACATTGCTATAATGTCTCCTTACTCATTTACTCTGTTCATCTCCTTAGCATACAGAGGTCTTTCAATGCCTCTGATCATTTTTTCCACCTTTCTGTGAACCCCTATTTCTGCTATTTTTAGATGTAATGACCAGAGTTAAACATAGTACCCTCTAATCTGGGATACTATTGATTTACATCATGGTTTTATATTATTATTTTTTCTATCCCATTCCTTGAGCATCCCTAACATTTGTTTGCTTTTTTGACTCCTGTTGCACATTGAGCAGATGTTTTCATTGTGCTGCCCACAGTGACACCCAGATCTTTTTCTTCAGTAGTTACTGCTTGTTTTAAATCTGGAAGTGTGTATGAGAAGTTCAAGTTATTCCTTCCAATAGTCACTACTTTGTATTTGTCAACAATTTGTTCCCTTTCTATTGTGCTAGCTTAGCTTTGTTATATCCCTCAGAAGTTCCTCAGTTCTCTATTCTTCGCTAACCTAAATATTTGTATCATCTGCATATTTTGCCACTTCACCTTCTCCAGATCACAAATAAATATATTAAATACCACAATACAGAACTTCAAAGCACCTCACTGATAACTTTCTGTCATGTTGAAAACTGACTCATTATTCCAATAGTTTACTGCATTTTAGCCAGTTTTTAACCCATTACAATAGCTATTCTCACACAATATCTTAGTTTTACTGAATATCTCGTTAGAGACTTTAAAAGAAGCTTTTCAAAGTCCGAACAGTTTTATATCAGATGGTTCTCTATCTACTATTTTGTTGATATGTACTCAGAAATCTAGCAGATTGGAGAGAGAGAGACCATTTTCCTTCACAGAACCATGCAGATTTGTTCCTGTTATCATTCCCATCAACGTGTTTCATAATTCCAATTTTGATTATTGTTTCATCCCATTTACCTGGCACTGACTCTCACCCCTTGTGCCTTTTATTAAAAGAGAGACAATATTTACTACCCTCCAGTTCTCTGGTACAGTAAAGGATTTAGTGAGAGATTGCCCATTTGGGTTAGCACCTTCACCACTTTTCCAGAGTTCTTAGTTGACTATATCAGACACAAACTATTTCAAGCTATTTTCTAATTTTGCCTTTTTGTACCCCACCGCAATGTACATTTTAAACTGTTACTTATTGCAAGGGCTGAAATGAATAATGATGTTTTTTTAAGTTTTTAATTGGAGAGCTGACATGCTACTTGTAATCTGGGCCACCTGTTCGGAAGAGCCCTGGTGTAGCAGAGAGTCATTGTACAGCAAACAGCACAGTGCAAAATATTTGCTGACTCCCTGCTGCTACTTCATGACTGAGAATGGTGAAAATGCATCTTGGAGTCATGGTGCCCCATCAGTATTTCAGGTCATGCCATGATGTCTCCTGAAGAGAAAGGGTAGGAGGGGGCAAACAGCTGCTGAAAGGCAAAGGACTGCAACTTGACTGGCATGTGTAGTTCATACTGCCAGCTGTCTGAGGGTGGCCAGATTTTGGTGACTGTTGGCCCAGTAGAGATTTAATTCACTCCTGCTAGCAATCATGTAAACACTAACTATAAGCTTAAAACAAAGGAACTTTTAAAATGTTTTTGTTGTGGTGAATGCCACATGCAGAATCCTTGACACCACTGTGAGGAGTGCTATATAAATACCTCAAATAAACAGATTTGATAGGATCGAAACACCCCGACACCCAGCATCTGCCAAATCAGTGTGCACATTCTACATCCAACAACTTTGCAGAAATAGCACCAAGACAGTTAGTAACGTTACTAGCTAAAACATGCAAATAGAAGCATTTTACGCCCACTCTGCCCTCAGTCTTCGCAGGAGTGAATGACTAAACAAGGGGCAAGAAAGTGGAGAACCAGCCCTCCCCCCTCCATGTGTCATGTACACCAGTTTATTTCACTCCTGAGTTGTGCTGTAGTGCTACCACAAGTGTTGGATCCTCTTACCCACAGTCTTCGCTGAGCTCCGTGCATGCAGCAATACAGGGCAGTGGATAGTTCATGTTTATTCTGCTCCCAGGTTCCAACACTTGTTAAATGAGAATGAGTTTATTTGTTATTCAGCTCCAGCATGTCTGGGCAGTGCCAGCTTAAATGAGGCCCTAAACAAAATAATCTGTACGGGGGGTTCATTCAGCTCCCTCCCAGCTAATGATTGGATTCTCAACCATCTTTTGACAAACAATATCACTCCCTGACTGACTAGCTGCCTGGGACACCCTGCCCTCCAGACTTTAGCAAAGCCCCTCCCCAAAAATGTTTGCCATGTCACTAACCCATCTAGATGCACGCAGAAGCTAGAAGTTTCTGGAGGGAAGCCGATGTGCACAATTAGGGAGTTAAATCTTTGCTGTGGCCTGCTGACACGGGAATGAGAAGAGACCCTGAAGAAAGGAAAGCGGGATTTTGCTCTCACCTAGGAGGCGGGAGTCTTGGGATATGGTCACACAGCAAAGAAAAATCCATGACACCAAGGCTCAGAGCCCTGGTCAATTGACTCAGGCTCATGGGACTAAGGTTGCAGGGCTAAAAATAGCCAAGTAGACATTCCCACTCTTTCTTCTCCCTCTTTTTTTTGTGAGAAAGGGCTTAGGTCAGAGGTGGACAACCTGCAGTCCATCAGGGTAATCTGCTAGTGGGCTGCCAGACTGTTTGTTTACATTTGCATGGCTGCCCACAGTTCCCAGTGGCCGTGGTTCACCGTTCCCAGACAATGGAAGCTGCAGGAAGTGGCGGCCAGCACATCCCTGGGGCCTGCGCCGCTTCCTACAGCTCCCATTGGCGGGGAATGGCGAACCGCGGCCACTGGGAATGGTGGGTGGCTGTGCAAATGTAAACAAACTGTCTCGAGGCCTGCCAGCAGATTATCCTGACAGGCCATGTGTGACCCCCCCGGACCACAGGTTGCTCCCACTGGCTTAGGTGCCTAACTCCAGGAAAGGATTCACAGCTGTGAATCCCAACTGGAGGGAGGTGTCTCTCTCAGTAGGGTTTAGGGCCCACCCCTCTTTTCAGTATTTCCTACTGGCTGACTTAGATGACTCTCCTACTCAGCTTGCTGGCTTTTGTGAACCCCCTTATACAGGGCCTGGGTTCCTGACATGGAACTGTGGAGTCCACTAGGGGGCAGGATGCCTAAATGTTAAATGCTGCAAGAATGAGTCTAAGTTCCCCTGATGGATCTAGTCCTGTGTGCCTCCATAGGTCTCATAGGCCTGACACCACTATTTCTTGTGCTACACCCCACAGTATAATGTAATGTGAAAATTGAGTTTTGTCAAAGTGGATAAGAAATCTCTGTAACAACCTGGCCCCCATCCTCCTCTGAATAGTCACTAGTCTGTTGTAAGTGGACCCAAACTCTGGGTCCCATGTGGTCCTAAGAAGGGCTGGCCAGAAAAAGGCATTAATTACCCTTCTTAACTGTGTCGTCCCAGTGGGATACACCTGTGAACCTCATGCCTGAGACCAGAGAATTCTCACAAGTAGCATCTGTTCTGTACTGAGAGTATAAGGAGAGTATAAGGAACTGACACCTGTCTAGTTCCTCCTAACACAAATCAGGGAGGATTTGAAGCAGAGGTGAAGGAGGGCATGTAATGGAACACAGATAGGCACCACACATCTCAAAGAACTCCAGTTATGAAGGGTAAGTAACTTCCCTTTCCTCTTTGAGTACTGGTCCCTATATGTTTTACACTGTTGATGTCTGACAGTCAGAGAGGAGGAGGAGGATGCAGGTGGTGTGGCTGCTTGTAGAACCAAAGGATGCATCAGCAGAGGAGGTTTGAACCCAGCATAATGTCTTGTGAACGTGTGGATCGAACTCTATATTACTGCCTTGCAAAAGTAAACTGAGGTGGTTCTTGGAGTGATGCCACTGAAGCTGTCTCTGCTCTCATAGAATGAGCCCATGTGTGCCAGTTAATAAAGTAGGATGGCGCCAGAGATCCCTTTGGAGATCCTCTGAGACGAAAGGCCTTGCCCTTGGACTCATTCTGCTACTGCCAGAAAGAGCCTAAGTGACTGATTTGTTTTGTTGTCTGTAGAGAAAAGGCCAAAGCTTGTCTCAGGGCAAGGAACGAAGTCTCCTTTCTATGCTGGAGGTGTGGAGCTTGTGCAAGAAAACAGGTAAGTGGAGAGTCTGGTTTATGTGAAATTCCAGAACTACTTTGGGGATGAATTTTGGGTGCAGTCATAGTGAGACCTGGTCTTTATGAAATACAGTGTAAGGAGGGTCTGCCATTAGAGACCCTAGCTCACCAATCCCTCCAGCTGAGTGATGGCAACAAGGAAGGCAACCATCATAGATTCACTGAAACATAGAACAGGTAGCCAGGAGGTTCAAAAAGTGGCTTGGTGAATGTAGAAAGCACTAAATTAAGGTCCCATTAAGGGGCTGGTTTTATTACTGGTGGAAAAGTTCTAACCCTTTACTCAATCAATCATCTCCAGATTCTTAAAGAGAAAGTAGCCATCTATTGGTGGTGGCATGTGTTGATTGCTGCTAGGTAAACCTGTATTGAGCTAAGGCAAAGTCCTGACTTCTTGAGAGTAAAGAGGTAATCTAAGCTATCAGGGATACCTATTGACTCAGGAGAGATATGGAGTTGCTAGGTCCAGACAGAAAAGCACTTCCACTTGTCAAGATAACATTTTCCTCATGGAGTCCCTTCTACTATTAGAAAGGACAGCTTGCAGAGGAACATTCTAAATCTGATGACCATCCAGATATCAAGATGGGAGACAAAGAGTTTCCAGGTTGGGATATCTGATCTTACCATTCTCAAGGCAAGAGCTCTGGGAAGAAAGGAATGCTGATTGGTTATGGGACTGACACATGCAGAAGACCTGGAAACCAGAGCTGCCTGGGCCATCTATGAGAATGACGTGTTAAATTTTCCACAATAGTCGAGGAAGAAGAGGGATGGGAGGAAAGGCATAGTTTAGGCAGTCTGACCAAGGAAGTAGGAGAATTGAGCTCCCCTGGAACAGTATATGCTCTACTTCCTGTTTGTCAGAGAGGCAAATAGATCCCAGGTAGGAATTCAGCATTGAGCAAAGAAGCGGTTTCACCAGTGAGCTGTGTAACTCCCACTTGCAGTCAGTGCCAAAATGCTTGCTGAGGCTGTTTGCCAGTGAATTATGGGTTCTTGGGAGATTCTCAGTTGAGTAACCTGGTTGTTGATACTTCAGTTCCACAGACTGACCACTTCTGCACACAGGTGAATGGATCTTGCTCCTCCCGCTCTGTTTATGTAAAATATGGTTTTCATATCATCTGACATTCTCACCATGTGGTGAGATTGGATTTATGATAGGAATGCCCTGCATGCTTCTTGGACTGCTCTGAGTTCCAGGAGGCATACATGGATCCTGCTTGCCTGGGATATCCAAATGACCTGTGCTGTCTGACTGTCCATGTTAGTCTCCACCCTAACAGATTGTTATCTGTGATTGTTGTTGGGTGTGGAGGGAGAGCAAAGCACTTGTGCCAGATCCCTCCACCAGGTTAGAGTGGTCCTCATCTTGATGGGGATTGTCACTACAGCGTACATGCTGTGTTTGCTTGATATACGTACACTGTTGCCTGCAGGCAGCAGAGGTGGAGTCTGGCAAACAGCATTACTGACACCATGTGACCCAAAGAGTAAGGCAAATCCAGATCAATGTCCAAGGACTGTGTATAACCTGCTTTATCAGTCTGCCCGTGACTTGGAATCTGTCCGTAGGGAGATAAGTCTTTGCCCTGACTGAGTATAAGGTCATGCCCATGAAGTCTATAGTCTGGGTCAGAGTCAGAATGGACTTCTTTATATTCATGCTCACGAATGCTAGGAGATGGAGCAGTGATAAGGTCGATGCCATGATTTCTGGAAATGCCTTGCCTGTGAAGCCAGTCATCCAGAAACAGGTATATAGTGAAACCATCCCATCTGAGATGTGCAACTACTACAGAAAACACTTTTGTGAAGACTCTGGGTACAGTTGCAATGATAGATGGGAGCATTGATCGTGATGTGGCCCACCACAAATCTGAAGACTCTTCTCTGGGAAAGGTGGATATTGATGTGAAAGTAGGCATCTTTCCTATGGAGAGCTGTGAACCATATGTGTTTTTTTTCTAGAGATGGAATAATTGATGCCAACATAGCCATGCAGCGTTTTATCCTGCAAACACAAATATTGAGTCATTGTAGGTTGAGGATGGGTCTGAAACCTCCTGTCTTTTTGGGGACAATGAAATATGTGGAGTAAAACTCTTTTCCTTGATTTTGAAGGGGGATTCACTTTATTGCTCCCTGTTGTAGGAGGGATTCTGCCTTCTGAAGGAGGATCTCTCTGTGAGAATGGTTCCTGAAGAGGGACAAGCCAGGGGTTTTTGGAGGGGATGGGGAGAGGAACTCGATGGTATACCCACAGTAGATGATATCCAACACTCAGTTGTTATTGCCCTCCAATTGTTGGAAAATCATGCTAGGTGTCCACCAAAATGGATCTGGGAGTTGGGTGGAGATGGCATCAGAACTGGTTCTCAGCTCAAGTACCTTGTCAAAAGTATCTTTTGGTCAGGGAGGGTGAGGTTCGGTTGCTGCAGTAGAGGTGTATATGAACATATGGGCTTTTGTACCTTCTACCATTGGCCAGGTGGCTCATAAAAGCACTGGGATAGAAAGGCTGCTGTAAAGGCCTTGGCTTGTAAGGTTGTTTATTATATTTCTTTTTGGGGGTTGGTGTACATGTAGCCAGGGAGAGGGGGGTTGCCTGCAGTCCTTTAGCAAATGTAAAGATTTGTCTGTCTTCTGATGGAAAAGATTGATTTAATCAAAGGGCAAGTCCAGTACAGTGTTCAGTAGATCCCTGGGGAGGCCCAAAGAGAATAGCCAAGATTCCCAGCACATCATTATAGTGGTCACCAGGGATCTTGACGTGGTGTCTGCAGAGACAGCTTCAGTTTTAGCAAGGTTCTTGTCACCAATCTGCCTTCATCAATGAGGTCTATTAATTAGGCCATATCCTCCTGGGATAACTTCTCTTTAAAGTCCACTAAGTTAGAATAGTTTTTAAAAAATCATTTTGCCAGGAAGACCTGATTGTTGGAGATTCTAAATTGAAGGCTGGTGGAAGTAAATACCTTTCTCCTCAAGATGTCTAAGGGTACATCTATACTGCAGTATAAATCCAGGGTTAATGGACTCAAGTAAGCTCACCTGTGTTAGGGAACCTTGGGCTTGAGCATCTGCATTGTATTTAAACCCTACATTAAGACTTTTCTAATCCATGCTCAAACCTATGGCTCTGGCATCCACACTGCAGCGTGCAGATCCAAGGGAAAGTAATCACATCCCAGAACCTCTAGCATCCCTCTCCCAGCCCTGAAATGTGGCCTTTCCGGCCCTAGGACCATCGTGCACTGTGGGAAAACTATTGCCTGCCCTGCACGTTACGGGAAGTTTGAACAGCCCGCCGACCCAGAAGGCTGTCCGATAGTGTGCTTTCAGATCAGTGATCAGAAGAGAATGGATTATCACTGACCTGAGTTGCTGCCATTTACCAAAGGGTGATAGCTTCAGTTTTCAGTAGAGTGGATTGACAATTGTTGGGATAGAGAGGACTAAGGAAGTTGTCCCATGGAATTGTGGGATATTTCTGGATGACTCCTGGGACTTAAGTCAAGCAGGGCATTCAAAGCAATATGACTCAGACCCTGGGTCCAGGATTAACTTGAGCTTGAACCCTCCAGCTCTGCAGCGTCCTAAAATCCTGGATTAATACTGTGACGGGTTCACTGGGGTGCAGCCTGGGACGGTGGGACCTCTGTGCCCCCCTGAACTCTCTCCAGCCTGGACTGTCTCTCACAATGCCTTTCTAGTGACCAGCATCAAACCCCTCCAGGTGCTGTTATCACTCAGCACAACAACATGTGGAGCCCCATACCCAGCTATATTATGTGAATACTTCCAGAGCCACTCATGAAATACACAGGGAAAAGCACCAGCCCAACCCCTGTCCCAGCTCCCAGCCTTGCACCTCAGGAAGATACTGTCTAGCACTGCTCAAGATGAGCAATGCAGATTTATTAATTGATTCACCACTTCATCAATGGAAAGGAGACATACACAAGCTTTTGCAAAACCTGAGCAGATTTGCCACACACTTCATACAAACTCACTGGTAAAGATAAACAGTAAAACAAATTTATTGACTACAAAGGATAGATTTTAAGTGATAATAATTGTTAGGCAAAAAGTCAGAGTTTTAGTTACCAAAAGAAATAAAATATCAGCATGCAGTCTAAACTTTCAACCCTATTAGACTGGGCAACAACTAGACTAAGCAGTTTTTCTCACCCCACTGGATATTGCAGTTCATAGTATACAGATTTCCATCTTGAAATCTGGCCCAGTCTCTTCAGTTGGAGTCTTCAGAGTGTCCTTATTGCTTGCAGCTTAGCTGGGTGAAGGAGAAAGGCCAAACATGGACCCCCTGTTCAGTTTTAAACCCTCAGTCCATGTGTTCATAGGACACAAGTTCAGGCATGTTTGGGGGGCATTGCTGAGTCCCTAGGTAAGGTTGAGCAATTCCCCTGGTGTGGCCTCGTGCATCTGAGTCATTGAATTGTAGCTCCCTTGCTGGACAACGGTTGCTGATGGGTTATTTGACACCCACCCGGGTTTGGTTATTTTCCTTGCTGTTGCCTCTGGGGAGCTAATATCTGGATGATTCCCCAACTTACAGCATGTTTTAGTGACAACCACACAACACAATTCTCATAATTTCATATGCATTAATGATACACATATATGAATAGAGAAATGACTTTCAGGAGATCATAATCTTTCCCCTGATACCTTACAAGGCATGCTTTATCTTTAATATCACAATTATATACAGAGGAGGAATATGGGGGGTTACAGGGTGCTCTCTCAAGGTACAGAATGCCACAAGCACAATTGCAGTGTAGAAACAAAGGGGGATTAGGCTTGAGCTCAGGATCAATTATAGGCTTATGGTGCAGTGTAGACAAACCCTTAGGAGTAGGAGTAGGAGTAGAAGTGGCTGGAATGTACCATACTGTTCTTTCCTGTTCTCATCTGGTCTCTTTGACTGGGAATGCTATTTGGCTTGACCCAGAGGCAGCAGGACATCAAAGTGCTTGTGCTGTAAGTCCTGGACCTCTTTTAAGGAGAGTTGATGCTCTGAGCACTGGTTATCCAGAGGAGACTGCAAGTCTGGAGCAATTGCTTCATGGGGTGATGAAGAAAAAATACCTGATGGTACCAGTGGACCAGAATATCTGACTCTCCAGAGGATGAAAAGTTTGGGTCTGGTCCCATTGGTGGTCAGGAAGCCACGCTAGTGGATCAAATGGGAGATGAGCTTCTCCCCAGCATTATAATTGCCCTAGTGAAGTCATTCCCGACAACAGCGGGGACTGCAAGTCCAGAATTATGAAGATATCTTCACGTGTGGTATGGTGTGTTGGCACCTCAGACTGAGTCTCATTATCCTGCACCACCAGAGTAGGTGTAAAGTAATTTTTGGCAGTTGGTGGTTCTTTCTGGGGCTGTGGCAGTACTGTGATGGAGCCTCTGACTGCATGTTTCAGAGTAGCAGCCGTGTTAGTCTGTATTCGCAAAAAGAAAAGGAGTACCGGTGGCACCTTAGAGACTAACAAATTTATTAGAGCATAAGCTTTCGTGAGCTACAGCTCACTTCATCGGATGCATTTGGTGGAAAAAACAGAGGAGAGATTTATATACACACACACAGAGAACATGAAACAATGGGTTTATCATACACACTGTAAGGAGAGTGATCACTTAAGATAAGCCATGTTTTCCTCCTTTCCACCCCCTGCTGCTGGTGATGGCTTATCTTAAGTGATCACTCTCCTTACAGTGTGTATGATAAACCCATTGTTTCATGTTCTCTGTGTGTGTGTATATAAATCTCTCCTCTGTTTTTTCCACCAAATGCATCCGATGAAGTGAGCTGTAGCTCACGAAAGCTTATGCTCTAATAAATTTGTTAGTCTCTAAGGTGCCACCGGTACTCCTTTTCTGACTGCATGGTTATCACTGGCTCTTTGGCTCTTGGTGCTTTGTTTTTTAGTTGGTACCAAGGTCAGTGTCAGGAATTCAGCTGCCTCTGGGCTTGGTTGCCTAGCAACTCAATGAGCTCAGCTGGACCCAATAAACCCTGACTAACTATCAGTGCTCCCTGGTTGTTCAGAAGATCCCACAGATCACCATTTAAACCCTGTAGCAACAACAGCACAGTGGCTGCTCAGTGCATTCTATGCCTGCAGCTACGCCAGACCTGCTTCCTGTCCAGCACTTGCTCCATCCCTCATCTGTTCTGCTCCAGCCCTAGTCCCTGCCTATCTCTGAACTCCTGAACTCCTCTGAACACTTCTGGCTGTGCCCACTGGCTTGCATCCTGACCATGACTCTGTTTTTGCCCTCTGATTTTGCTCTGACCTCTAGGCCATACTCCTGCTCCAACCACTAGGTTACACCACCTACACCTCAGGGTTTGACCATCAGTGATGATGATGATGATGCAGGAAGTATACTAATGGAGCCTTGCTCTTATTCATCTTTTGATCATGGGCACAGGGCTTACAAGGACCTAACCCTTTGTGCCCTCCGCCCAAAGACTCATCCAAACTGGATGGGGTTGGGAGGGATCCCTTCTAGTAGAAGATTTAGGAAGGGATATTCTCTGACATTTGAGAGAATCCTCTGACACTCCTGAGAAGGCCCAGACAAAGGGTCTTTCACTCTACCTGTACCCACTTCTGAGTTAGGCATCAAAGTAGGAGGCACACTCCTTGATGTCTCAGGCCCATGCACCTTTCCCCAGCTTGGATCTAACTAAGGCCTTATTAGGTGCTTCCGAAGTCAGAGTTCATGCACCTGCAGTGTTTGACTGGGAAAAGGACAGAAAATACTGACTGCATTTAGCAAAGATATGAGCTTCTCTGATGCAGTAAAGTCAGTGCTAGTGATAGTTGCTGACCAAAAAGGAGGCAGGACACTCAATTCTTTAAACCCTGGGAGCCTGGGCTTTATCTAAGTTCCACTCTGAGGGCCTGAACGATTTCCAAGGACATGGATCCTAACTAACAATATATAACTTAAATATCCAGGAAAAAAATGTGAGAGAATCAGTTCTGGACACTCAAGGATTCCCACTGAGGCCATATGGCAGTAAAAAGAAACTGGAGAGGCATCAATCCGCACTGCCCTTGATACCATCAGTACTGTGCACAAAGGGAGCAACAGCACAGGCACAGATCAATGCATGCTACTTGCTAGCAATCTCCAGTCTCGGGTGCATGGAGCACATGCATATCCATGTGTGGAATACAGATAGGGACCAGCACTCAAAAAATTCCATTTCATGAAAAATTGCAAGTTTTTTGGCATTTCCATGTTGGTTTCTCATGTTCAGGATGGAATTTCTAGTCAAAAAAGGGAGGAGAATCCCACCCCAGCATAGTCAATATTCCACCCACCCCAGCATAGTCAATAGCCTAGTGCCTAAGGTGCTCATCTGGGAAGTGGGAGACACAACGGAGACCTGAACTTGGTCTCTCACATCCCAGAAGAATGCCCTAACTATTGGGCTATTGGCTATTCTGGAATGGGTCTTCCCTTGCCTTGCCTTTTGACCAGAAGTGTCATCCTGGACATGAGAAACATTCCTAGTGAAAGGTTCAGCAAAACTGATAAACTTCCACAAAAAACTTAGAATAAATTCCACAACAAAAGTTTAGTTGAAAAATTCCTGATCTGACATACTCAGACAATTGGCTTTGGATAGGGTCTAGGAAAAGTCACTGTTTATAGCTCTGGTATTCTATGGCATATGCCCAGGTTCAAATCTCTTGTCTGAACCCTACCTTGGGACATGGAAGCCCAAAGTTCAGCCACACAACTTCCCCAAACCAGTGCCTCAGGCCTCCCAAGGCCTAGTTGCTTACACACACTCCCTCAGAGTTCCACCTAGCTGTGGGTACTCTGCTTATAATTTAACCCCTTCAGGGATAATGTGACAGGAAAACAAGGAATACAGACTTAGCAAAGGAATTTCTTAACCACGTATACATTACTCTTAAAGTACTAGAAAGTTACAGATCTTTACACAATGACAAAGTAGTGAGACACACATTCTTAGTCTGATCTCGCCCCTTCTGTGAATCTGAGGTTTTGTCAGCCTTTCAGACTAGACGGAATCCATCTTTTCTTTTTTCTTTCCAGCCAATTCTTCTTGCATGTGGCAATGAATGGCAGGCACTCCTACTCAGGGACGCCCCCTCCCACACTTTTAAATACAACTATCTCTCCCTTTTACTGGGTACCCAAGCTGAAAAGCTGCAAATCCATCAGCAGTGCTGGTGCCCCATATAAAAAATCCATTGTTCCATTGGGCTGGGCTAGCATTTAATACAATAAGTCAATGGCTCCAGATTACTCTGTGATGGTATCTCAGTGATAAAATTTTCAACTAGGTGTCAAGCACCTTTCCTGGGTAGGGCAGCTATCTGGAATCATCACAATAACTTTGCACTGGGCAATGTTTGATATGAGTTTTGCACATACCACAAAATGGAGTTTCTAATACATAAGAGGGTTACAGTACAAAATAGCGTTCACAATTTGCCCCAGTTATATCACAGTCGGTCACATCTAGTATCTCAGGTAAGTCAACTAACTGGGTTTCAACGCCCAATGGAGGTTCTAATTATATACTTCAGATACAATTGCTGCCTAATTATCAAAATTTAGGTTACCTGATTCTTTTTCCCATTCAATGCAAGAATATACCAAAACGGGAGAAGGCTAACCAATACTGTGACCCAAGGAGTTCCTCAGTGCCAATGGCAGAGGGCACACTATACCATAACTCACACCAGGCCTGACACACTCATTGCTCCAACAAACTGTTGTCATAATCTGTATCTAAAAGGTGTCATGTGAGGTATCATATGCAAACTGGTAATAAATGGGTCATTAATATTGCATGATGTATGTATAGGCTGTATATAAAGAATTATAGACATGTGATGCAAAAATGTTCTTAAAAGGTGTTTTGTAAGCAGTGCATAAGCCCAGCCTATCCTAGAGAAACAAATTTTGTTTTCCTGTGTCTCCAGTGTAAATTAAGAGGGGTAACACTTCAGAATACAAAGAAAAGTACATCTACTTAAAAAGTAAACAATGCTATCAAGCTAAATGAGCAACTGGGGTGTGTGGGAAGGGGAAGACCACTTAATGATCATGATGAGGAATACAGCCTGTGTAACACTGACATACCGCGGTCACTGGTGGGCAGAATCAAACCTGGGACCTCTGAAACTTAATGCATGAGCCTCTACTGCATGAGCTAAAAGCCATATGGCTGTTAGCTAAGGCTGTAGAGCAGACTCATTAATCTCTCTCCAAGTGGCCTTGGTGCCACTCACTAGGACAGAGTGCCACACCAAGGAGGTGTGTGGGTTACACCAGTACCCACAGGAAGTCTTCCTGGCTCTTGAAACAGAGACAAGAGACTCTGGGAAGTATAAGCAAAGGCAGAAAACCATTTTGGTAGCAATCATATAGGGAACAAAGGGAGAGCAGCTCCCTGTAGCTCAGGAAAAGTAGATCATCCTGGCCTGAAAACCAAGAATAGCTGGAACTGACTATAGGTGAGAAATCTGCTTAGACAGAGATTGTAACTTTCTGGAGTTCAGTTTTAGTCACTAGGAAGTGTGTTTTGTTTGAATTGTAACTATTCCTGTGTCTTCTAATCTTCTATATCACTTTGATACCTGTTCTTTGTTAACAAACTTATTCTTGTTTCATTACAAAACATCTCAGTGCTGCATATCAAATAATCAAATATGAGGCTGCTGTATGCATTGTCTCTCTGGAGGCAGGCAACTTAACTTCTGTGAGTATCCAATGAGAGGGACTGGACACTGCAAGGGAGACTCGGCACTGGAAGGGCTATTGGTGTCACCCAGCAAGGAGTAACCAAGCTGCTGGAAGCCAGTGCAAAGCCATTGAGCTATGAGCATTCTGCACATGGCCAGGCTCTGAGCCAGAGCTGCCCAGCACCCAGGGTTCCAGGGCAGGCAGTGACACACCTGTGACAGGTTGGCTCACAGAAACTCCTTCAAGACTGTCACTAGATGTGCTAGGATACCACTGAGAACAAAACTCTCTGCCAGAGAAGGCTTCCCTCCAATCCCATCTTGCTGAGATAGAGACACCAGTTGGCTACAGCACAGACCAAGAGATTGGGCCACATCCCCCTGCAGTTCACAGAAACTAAGATTCACTTAGCCCAGAGGCTTCTCAGTTAACTGGGACTTTCCCAGCACCAAGTATTCAGTCTTTCTGGGAGCCTAAACCCCAGATGAATCTGTTTTACTATGTATAAAGCGTATACAGGATAAACTCATAAATTGTCCGCCCTCTATAACACTGATAGAGAGATATGCACAGCTGTTTGCTCCCCCATATATTAATTACTTACTCTGGGTTAATTAATAAGCAAAAGTGATTTTATTAAGTATAAAAAGTAGGATTTAAGTGGTGCAAAGTAATAACAGATGGAACAAAATAAGTTATCAAGCAAAATAAAACAAAACACACAAGTCTAAGCCTAATACAGTAGGAAACTGAATACAGGTAAATCTCACCCTCAGAGATATTCCAAAAAGCTTCTTTCATAGAATAGACTCCTTCCTTGTCTGGGCCCAATCCTTTTCAGACCAATGTTGTGGTTTATGGCCTGGGTCCAGCAATCACTCACACCCCCATAGTTACAGTCCTTTGTTTCGGTTTCTCTCAGGCATCTTTTTGGGGTGGAGAGGCCATCTCTTGAGCAGCTGAAAACAAAATGGAGAGGCTTCCAGGACCTTTTATATTCTCTCTCTTGTGGGCAGAAACCCCTTTGTTCTTCTGTGAAAAATCACAGCAACAAGATGGAGTTTGTAGCCACCTGGGCAAGTCACATGTCCATGAACGATTCAGCTTTTTGCAGGCCGATGCCATTGTTTACATGTTAGTTTGAACATTCCCAGGAAAGCTCAGATGTGGATTGATATCTCCCAAAGTCCATTGTCAGTTAAGTGTTTCTTGATTTGGCACTTACTGAGAATAGTCCTTTCTCAAGAAGCTAATCAAATGCTTC
Organism: Dermochelys coriacea; assembly: GCF_009764565.3. NCBI lineage: Eukaryota > Metazoa > Chordata > Testudines > Dermochelyidae > Dermochelys > Dermochelys coriacea. Next base: position 107,930,534 of record NC_050068.2, read on the forward strand.
ACTAATGCTACTTAGAATCAAACACATTGAAATACAAGTACAGAGCCAATATTCATAACTTCAAATACAAAAATGATACACACATACAGACAGCATAATCATAATCAGAAAATTACAACATTTCCATAGACACCTTACTTTACCTCCTTTGTACAAGATTTGGTTCTACTATAGGACCATGGTTGCAACAATGATCTATATGGTCTCAGTTCATGTAAATAATGCCACAACAGCCCCTTACCATACTGGTCTGGGTGAAACACCAGAGCATCACAAATACTTCATTATTATTTGTGTCAAGTAGGACCCACAATTGCTAGGTGCTTCTCAAAGAGAAAAGAAGGGTATGGGTCATATAAATCCATATGCTATTTTAAACACATTGGCTTCCATTGCACTTTCAGTAGAGAACAAGTGATTGTGCTCTAAGCCAAAAGTCTTACTCTCCATTCAGACGTCAAAGCTAAAATATTTTCTTATAGTTTTACTTAAGTATAAAAATAGCTACATGGTGTTAAATTACACAATAGTAACTTACATTTGTCTACCAGCATTTCTCTGTAGAAATTATTATTAATATGCAAAAGAATTAATAGTTAGAATCTTTGTTACCTGCACACACAACATCCTCAAAATGATTATAGGCAAGAATCTGATTCCATTTGTCTGGCTACAAATAGATTTATTGGCTTCAAACAAAGTCAACAGTTATCATACCTACCTAGCAGAGGCTCCCAGTCACAAAAGACACAAAAGGTGTCAGCTCGCAAAAGACAGCTGCATCTTCACTTTTTTGGTCAATCAGTGAAGTTTTTCTAGTAGCTTTTGCTTTAGTGTTTTAATTGGTTGGTACAGGATGTATTCAGAGATGGAGACTTGAAACCTACCCTCCCTAGAAGTTGGGTATTATCTGGTTTGGAAATTTCCTTAACTGAGGAAGTACGAAAAGGGTTTTAATATTTCAAGATAGCTTCATGGCTTTCCCATATATAAAACATAATCAGCTATATTTGGATGTTACAGTCTACCTGATTTATTCAAAGAATTATGACCCCAATTGCTCTTTGTTACATTATGACAAACATACAAACTCTAGAAATGATAGCAAGGCTGTAATAGAGTTTAAAGTACATGTAACTTTACACTGTTTCCAGACCTGGGTGGTGATCAGTGGGGTGTTTTTTCTCAGGCATGTCTATTAATTGTTGCTTGAAGCCTTGGAAGTCTTATTCATTAAGTAAACACATCATAAGTCATTATTCTTTATATTTATACACACATATATATCCTGAACAGCAAGGATTCTAAAGACTTCTAAACTATAAACATTCATAATTAATTTGCTTTGGCAACTACCTAGACTATTTCCTATTAAGCTTCTCATAATATATCACAAATACCTCCACACAGCTTTCCTTGTCAATGGGAATTGTTATTTTAACACACACACAAACTGCAAATGGAAAATATCCAATTCAAGAAGGCAGCCATGGAAATAAATTACTAGCTCATTAATCAGGGGTGAGAAAGTCAACTTACTCTATGCTACAAAATAAAGATCTGTTCCAACCTGTTTTTTGCCTGTGTTTATTATGTTAGAAAGACATATACATGTTCAGTGGCAGAAAACTGTGTTAATGCACACTTAAGTTTGCTGGTGGTATGTCATCCCCTTGCAGAATGCTGAATTTAGCAAAAGTCAAACTTCTGAAAACCAGGTAAGGTATCTCTGCCCTCTTTCAGCAATGCCCCCAATCCACCCTGTTAACACACATACCTTTACTCTGCCAACCCCACAGTTGGTGAAATGTACAAGCTCTTCATCTCCATTTACAACCCATCCTCTCTTAGCCACAGGATTCCATCTAACACTATTACAGGACAAAAAAAAAAAATGTTGCCCATGCCACCTACTCTCTGTTTCCCTGGAGCCATCAGTAGCAAATAGTAATTATTTGAGTGCATTCCAGATGCAGTCAGTGTGTTAGGTGTACTTACACTAAGTGGTGAAGGCAGTAGTTGGGACTGCTTGGGATGTGTGTGATATGAGGACGTGTGAATTACTTTGAGGTGTGTGACAGAGCTGTGATCATGATATGAGGAGGGCTATGTTGTGCATCCTCCATTGTGCATAAGCAAACAGAAGCGATGCACGTGTACCAGGGCTGTGCCTAGACATTTTGGTGCCCCTGGGGAGAGGGAGGGCTGGCTCCAGGCCTCTGCTTGGGGGGTGACTATGCCCAAGGTCTATTGGGGGCAGGAGCAGGCTTGAGGGGCAGGAGGGAACCCGCCCTCCAGCACAAGCTGGCCGAGCAGAGCAGGTTGGGGCCAGATCACTCCACTTCCTGCCACCCGATAATTGCAGGGTGGGCCCGACCCCGCATTCATAGGACGGTGGGCAGTGGAGTGACCCGGCCCCAGCCCGCTCCACTCTGCTCCCCTGGCTCCCAGCCTTGGGACTTGGAACCATCCCCCAGCACTCACCAGCAGCGCAGAGCGGGCTGGGGCCAGTCATTCCACTTTCCGCTGCCCGGTGAGTGCAGGGCGCACCCAACCCCTGCTGCAGTCCCCCAGGACATAGCTCAGGGGAAGGGGTGGAGCAGGGGCAGGGGTTATGGGGAAGGGGTGGAGTGGGTGTGGGGCAGGAGCGGGAGCAGCTTTCCTTGGCTGGCTAAATTGGCCAGGTGATTGGACTGGCCGCTGGAGCAACACGCAGCTGTGTCAGGCACCAGGAAATTTGGGGCAATTTTGGTGCCTCAAATTTCCTGGTGCCCTACGCAGCTGCATAGTTTGTGTATGGGTAAGGACAGTCCTGTGTGTACCTTCAGGATGCAGTGTGTATCACTTCAATGCAGAATTGTGTAGGTTACATTACAAAGGATATTGTCAGCAGTGAGGCAGAATGAGAGAATTCTAAGACTTCAATGATGGCTAAGTAAAAGTGCAGGTTGAGATGGTATTCTGTGAGTAGCAGTAGATATATTACAGCTGGGAGGTGTGATTCCCAGCTTGCATACAACTGCCCATCCCAGCTCTGCTTGAGCTATCTCGCTAAGAATAGCGGTGTAGCCAGGGTAGAATAGGCAGTGGCTCGAGCTAGCTGCCTAAATACGAACCCACCCTGACCCCCTGCATCCATACTCTGGCAGTTAGCCCAAGCTGTCAGCTATGCTACCCTGCAGCTACACTGCTATTTCTAGTGCTCCAGCTTGAGCAGAGCTAGCACAGGTATGCCTACAGGAGGTGGGACTCACAGCTTGATGTACCCTCAGGATGATTGAGTTGTGAAAGGCTGCAAAGTGGTTCTTAGACTGTAGCTGTGTGGTATGCATTCTGGGGTGTTGGCTAAGCGTGTGCGTGTATGCCAGAATGTGGAACCTCCTGAAGGTAGTGTCGTGGTGCACTGATCAAGGTTTGGAGTTGCAAGGTGACAGACAGAACAGAGGGTGCAGGGGGGTTAGGATACAATTCCTCTCCCTCTACTCCTTCCCTACCATCCATCCCCCTCCCCTCCCTGCAGCCCCAACCAATCTGTCAGGGTCTGGGACGTGGATGGTCATACCTAACAGAGCAGGTATCAGTAGCCAGGAATTGGAGCCCAGGGTCAGAGCTGGAGTCAGAGCCAGGTTACCTGGAGTGAGGCAAGGGAAAAGTGAGGCTGGGTGTGAGAGGGAAGCAGGACAGGGAACAAGCAGGCACAGGTGCCATCACGGCCAGAGCAAATGTTCTGAGCAGCCAGCAAACTGCCACTGCTGGGTTTAAAAGCAAGCTGACTAGCTTCCTAGCCAGCCAGGTGGGGTGTTCTGTCAGGCAGTCTGGTTGATGCAGCCCAACTGTGCTCATTAGGCTGTCAGGAGACTGGACAGGCAGAGCTGCCAGGCTTTATTCCTGACACCCTCTCCCTATACTCCCCAACTCTGCCACCTCCTAATGCCCCTCCCCTCCCAGGAAGCAGTCACAGGTCTAATGTTTTCTCTCCAAATACTTTGATTACATAGCCCCCTAAAATGAAATGGCCACCCATGATTCACAAATTGTAGCAACTTCCAGCCCCTCAATCCAAAACTCCTTTGCCCATGATTAACTTACCTTTAGGGATGTTAACTGAAGAGCGAGTTCATAGCCTTTATGAGGGCTTCAGAGTAGCAGCCGTGTTAGTCTGTATTCGCAAAAAAGAAAAGGAGTACTTGTAGCACCTTAGAGACTAACAAATTTATTTGAGCATAAGCTTTCGTGAGCTTCATCCGATGAAGTGAGCTGTAGCTCACGAAAGCTTATGCTCAAATAAATTTGTTAGTCTCTAAGGTGCCACAAGTACTCCTTTTCCTTTTTTATGAGGGCTGTGATTCATCCAATCATTAGTACTTCTCTGCTTAAGAGTACCAGGCAGCTGCAGAAAACTGGAGAGGAAGAGGGGGCTGTAATTCAGGAACCCCTTGGTGCAGTGCGAACATGTACATTCTCTTAAATACTATTCTTAGCTTGGATCCCCCATAGATTTAGTAGGTGCCATGCACTATCTGGGGTAAACCGTGACAGATTGAGACCATTTTGACCCACAGCTCATCAATTGTTTGATTTCTAGCTCTGGGCAAAACACCTAGACATATTTCTTAAATGGGTATATCGTGGAGTGGGCTTATATTGCTGGAAGCCCTGGCTCAAATGACTCCAAATTTGGGTCACTAACCCTACCTGCATTGTACCTGAGGCACTCCAAATGTCAGAGTAATCATATTAATTTTAGTAGACTTGGAATAGTCCACCTTTAAACAGATGTCATGTTGCAACTTTTAAGTATAGTAGCACTGCCGCACCACTATAATAGAGATGAATGCTGAAGGTATTAGAGAAGCAAGGAGAAATAACTAAAGAGATAATGATTACAATATATTTTTTAAAAAATATTGAAGATAATTAAACATATTGCACCTTTTCTGGGGAGAAGGATATGTAAATATACTCTAGAAAGTCCTGCGAAATGCCAACTACAGGATAGATCCAACCAGGGTTGCCATCCATCCAGGTTTTACCGAACTGTCTGTTTTTTGGTTTCTGGGTCTGGGTCCCATATAGGGTTGCCAAGTGCCTGTTTTTTTATCAGAAAGTCCAGTCAAAAAGGGAACCTGGCAGTGTCCGGTCAGATGTACCGATTGGAAACCAAAAGTCCAGTTACTGCAGGGTGGGAGAGGTGCGGGTCATTAACCTGCGCCAGTTCCTTCTCAGCCAGGGCTGCCTCCCATGTGCAGGCAGGCTCCTTTTTAGGCTGCAGCAGCTCCCGTCCCAGCTCCTCAGCAGAGGGAGAGGAAGGTGGAGATGATCCAGCGAGCGATGGCGGGGAGAGTGGAGAGGAGTGAGCGAGCGGGTGGGGCCGTGGGGAAAGAGGTGGAGAAGGGGCAGGGCCTCAAGAGAAGAGGTGGAACGGGGGTGGAGCCTTGGGGCAAAGAGATGGGTACAGATGACAGAGCCTTGAGGGGCTGGTTATCAGCAATTAGAAAGGTGACAACCCTAGATCAAACATCAAACCTTGAAATGCCTTGTTTAACCTAATTTGCTAAAATATTCAAAAGGGATGAGGTCGGATTCAAATTTTTGATGAGCCCCATTTTATTTATTTATTTATTCATTCATTCATTTTTAACTTGTAAGATGAATTTGGAAGGGGATGAATTATAAGGTGGACTGTCAGACTATATAGTTCCCTTTAATTCGGTATCATCCTGGTGTTGTAAATTTATGCCCAAATAGTATAAGGTTGTTTTATTATGGAGTATCCATTTATAAAATGGGAAAAATAATTATTCTTAAACTTCACACAGTTGTTGTGAGGCTTAGTAAATGCTTGTGAAATACTTTGAGATCCTCAGATGAACAGCAATGTGCAAAGTTGATATATACAAGTAGCTTTCTAGGGATGGCTATTAACGTTGCTATTCATGAGATTCTCCAAGGGCCTAATTACAAATCCTCTGAAGTCAATGGGCTTTGGACTAAAATTATAGTTGTGTCAGAGAAGGAATGGATACATTTTGCAGGAATGGATGAATGAAAAAGGAAACAAATGTGTTGGGGGAAGGATAACTCAGTGGTTTGAGCATTGGCCTGCTAAACCCAGGTTTGTGAGTTCAATCCTTGAGGGGGCCATTTAGGGATCTGGGGCAAAAATTGGGGATTGGTCCTGCTTTGAGCAGGGGTTGGACTAGATGATCTCCTGAGGTCCCTTCCAACCCTGATATTCTATGAAAGGGGCAGCTGGGGAAGTGTTCAGTAGTGTGGATCCTGCAGGAAGTTTCCTATCAATTGATGCATACAATCATGGGGGCAAGGCATCAGTTCAGAGGCAGAGAGCCCCTGCAGAGGGGCCCACTGGTTGTGGCAGATCTATAGGATTAACAGATGCACGGGAAGAATTCTGGTCCTGTTAGGGAAGAATTGTGGACTATCCACTCTCTGGTGTGGCCCTACATTGTGACCTAGTACAGTGGTTCTCAAAGCCGGTCCGCCACTTGTTCAGGGAAAGCTCCTGGCAGGCTGGGCTGGTTTGTTTACCTGCTGCGTCCGCAGGTTCAGCCGATCGCGGCTCCCACTGGCCACGGTTTGCCGCTCCAGGCCAATGGGAGCTGCGGAAAGGGCAGCCAGCACTTCTCTTGGCCTGCGCCGCTTTCTGCAACACCCATTGGCCTGGAACGGCAAACCGCGGCCAATGGGAGCTGCGATCGGCCAAACCTGTGGACGCAGAAGGTAAACAAACCAGCCTGGCCCACCAGGGGCTTTCCCTGAACAAGTGGTGGACCGGCTTTGAGAACCACTGACTTAGTAGTTCCTTGGAAAAAAATCTTTTGTACAACTCCAAATTCTACTTTTTAAGGTTGCTGATTCTTTATGTAATTTGAGTTTTAATTTTCATTATGAGTAAATAAGACTCACAATAGAGAACCAGAGTCAAAACTCTATGCATGTACCACTTAGGGATTGATCTGGTCCCCACTGAATTCAGTGGGAGTTTTCGCAAAAAGAAAAGGAGTTCTTGTGGCACCTTAGAGACTAACAAATTTATTAGAGCATAAGCTTTCGTGAGCTACAGCTCACTTCATCGGATGCATATGATGAAGTGAGCTGTAGCTCACGAAAGCTTATGCTCTAATAAATTTGTTAGTCTCTAAGGTGCCAAAAGTACTCCTTTTCTTTTTGCGAATACAGACGAACACCGGCTGCTACTCTGAAACCTGTCATTATGCAGTGGGAGTTTTGTCATTGACTTTAATGGCAGTGGGATTAGGCCCCTAAATTAATTATTTTATTTACACTAATTTGCTTTGATTTCATAAAATGGACATAACATTTCTATTGAACTTTCTAGCAGGTAATACAAAGCTCCAGGACAGTAATCACACATTCAACTGAACAGCCTGACTTACCTGGTTAGGAAAGCAGTACAATAAGCAGTACAGCATAGGATAATAGTAAGATTGGATTAGATGAGTTATGGGGAGCACATGAACAAGTGAATGGATCCAATACAATTACATACTGGTGACATAGTTTACCTGGTGTGAAAAAGTCCATCATGATATAATTCATTACTATATTATGATCAATTAAGAAAGACACAATGTGCAACCATTCCTCAGTATCACCACCGCCTGGCTATCCTTCATGGCTGGCTATTCTGCAATGCAGCTCCACTAGTGTTTTCTCTTCTCATAAGGTGTCTCTTTAATCTGCACCCTGATTAGATCCCTTGTTTGGAAAGAAAAACAAAAGGAAGTGAAGGCACAGCCAGTACTGTTCCAACATAAGATAAGAAAATGCAGAAGTAATACTTTATTTCTTCTAACAGAGTGCAGATGAGGTTATTTGCAGGTTGTGTTGATGATAAAAAAGGACAGCTGTGGAAAGTTATCAGCTTCTCATCACAAAGGTTAATCCTGCTGTTTTCATTTGAAATAACTTCTTCCTGATTGTTCTATTTTAGAACATCCTGATCCATCGTAGGATTCATTTTTCAGGTAAATAAAAGGACAGGAAATTTTTTAAATCACTGATGGATCAGGAAGAAATTCCATCCCACCTTGTACCCTCCCCCATGTACAGCATTACAAATAGACTCAGTGGATTATGGGCATAAAATATTTTTTCTAAAGTATCAGATACTGGCCACTGCCAAAGAAAGTATGGTCTGATTCAGACTGGTATGTTCCTATTTTCCCCTATATCATTTAATCTTTCACTACCTTTTATTCCCCAATCTCCACTCTAACCCCTCAGGCAATTTAATTGAGACAATGAAAGGAAAAGGGTTAATATTAATCTGTTTGTTACATAATATTCTGATAGCTCAGAGTACAAGGAACTTTCAGCATATACACAAATGGTTATGCCAATATACTCCCACACTTCTCACAAGTATCTAGTTATGCAGAATGCCCCTCTGCAAACACGCTCACTTCAATTCCATAGACATCTGATAGCATCCCACGTTTTATCATAGAAAATAGCACAAGTGAGTGTAACAAACAATTGGCGAAGAAGGGGAAGGATGTCAAAGACATCATTAACAAGAACATACCTTAATTTAGACTAACTATTCATACTCTCAGAGATCCACATCGTGTAAACTTTCCTTTTTAATATAAGTGAATGGATGTCAATAATCCCTATTGTTGTATGAAGTCTTGTTGTAGCCATGTCAGTCCCAGGATATTAGAGAGACAAGGTGGGTGAGGTAATATCTTTTATCCTACCAACTTCTTTTGGTAAGAGAGAGAGAGAGAGAGCAAAAAGAAAGAGGGCCAACTTTCGAGCTACACAGAGCTCCTCTTCAGGTCTGGGAACGGTACTCACAAGATCAAACAGATAATTTAACATAAGCAGTTAGCACATCTTCTAAGGGACCTTTCAAGGTGAAGTGACTCTACATCCGACCTATCAGTTCTCATCTTCAAAGGAAATCTGCACAACACTTCAAAAGATGAGCCTGGGAGCTTACATTCATAACTTTGCCAGGCGCTAAAATTCATGGTCTCAAAGACACTGGGTTTGTGGCTTATTACAACACTTTGCAACCCATTAACCCCTCTTTTTGTCCTATGACTACAGGTGTGTTAACAGGCCACTTCATCTTGAATGGTCCCTTAGAACAGTGATGCACAAACTTTTCTAGTCATGCCCCCCACCACCACCACCACCATTCATGGAATTTGTCATGTCCCCTCCCTCCCCCTCCATTACTTGTAATCTAAAACTGGTGGGGTTTTTTGGCGAGTTGGCAGAAGGAATGAAAAAATTATTTTTATTGTTAAATTTATAAGACTAGGTAAAGGTTATTAGGAAGTAGTAAACACAAAGTATTACAGACTGCAACCATATATTTAAAAAAAATTTGAATGAAAAAAAATAACCACTCATATTAACTGCATTTCTGAGACAATGACATCCATAAAAAGAAAAGGAATACTTGTGGCACCTTAGAGACTAACAAATTTATTTGAGCATAAGCTTTCGTGAGCTACAGCTCACTTCATCGGATGCATCCGATGAAATGAGCTGTAGCTCACGAAAGCTTATGCTCAAATAAATTTGTTAGTCTCCAAGGTGCCACAAATACTCCTTTTCTTTTTGCGAATACAGACCAACACGGCTGCTACTCTGAAAAATGACATCCATGCTTCATTTTATCTCAGAAATTGCTACTCTGAGATCATTTTCCAGCTGGAGTGATGAGCGCTATTTGGTCTTGATTGCCACCAGCTTGGCGAAGATAGTCTCACATACGTATGTGGATGCGAACGGCAAGAGCACTTATGGCAAGTCCTGGATACTCCTTTTTCACAGAGAGCCAAAAACTTCCCAGGGCTTTTCCTTTGAATTCCCTCATCTGGATGCGATCATTTGATAGTTCTGACAGCATTTCTTGTTCAGCAAGAGGGAGATGTGTAGCTGCCAAATCTGTGCAAAAAGGGTTTCTAATCCAGTCAGCCTCCTCTGCTGGAAGTCCATGAAAATTCTCCTATAACTCTTGATGGAGATTTTTCAGATGATTGGAGACAACTTTATCAATTTGTTTGTGTTGATATTGTTCTGTGGGAGGCAATGGAAACTGACTACATTTCCGTCTCATATTTCTCTCTCCACAGAGTGAGCTTCTTTAGGAATGCAGAAATCTTGTCACCAAGCAGCAAGATGTTGCTGTTATTTCCTTGGAGTGAAGAGTTGAGATCATTTAATTTCTCATAAATGTCTATGGGATAGCAAATAATCAAGAGCCATCTTTCACTGGTTAAGTTTTCAGCCAGTGCAATGTTGTGTTCTGACAGAAAGCTGGAGTTCATCCTTGAGATTGACGACACAGTGAAGCACCTTCCCTTGGGACAACCATTTGACTTCCATATGCAGAAGGAGTTTGTAATACTGGGAGCCCATTTCATTGCACAGAATAGAAAAGAGCCAGCTTTTTAAAGGTCTTGGTTTTACAAAATTCACAATTTACACCTCATCATTCAAAACCTTGTTTGCTTCAGGTTCCAGTGTTTTAGCAGCCAGAACCTCACATGGTGTATCATGCAATGCATGAATTTAATGTGAGATGCAATGCTGAGTACTTTCCCTCTGAAGCCTTTTTTGGGACCCACTATCACAACTCCACCATCAGTACACATACCAATGCAATTAGACCATGACCAGGGCTGGATTCATCTTTTGTGGGCCCCAGCACCTGGACTGTGGCCCTGCCCCCCACTTAGGCCTGGCCTCCCACTCAGGCTCTTCCCCCCCCCCCCCAGGCCCTGCCTGCCACTCACATGGAGGGGAGAGGGCAGAGAGGAACGAGTGGCAGGTGAGGACTCGGTGGTGGGGGAGAGGTCGAGCAGGGGTGGGGCCTTAGGGCAGAGCACAGGAGGAGCGAGGGGGTGGGGCCACGATCCAGATGCCAGGGCCCCTTCTGAGTGTGGGCCTGGCACCACAGTGCCATTGACACCATTGTAAACCTGGTACTGAGCATGACACGCCCTGTGCTCTGAAGAATTCATTCACAAGATTGAAGAGGTCATTTTCCATAATTCACCCCTCAAGTGGTTTGCAGAACAACATATCTTCCAGAATTTCATCCTCATAGCAATACCTGACAAACACAATGAGTTAAGCCAAATTTGTGATATCAGTGCTCTCAAAGTTGTACAGCAAACTTTGTGCTTTGTTTAACTCAAGTCAAAAGTTGCAATTTGATAGCTTCAAAAAGTTCATTGATCCGCCTGCTCATTGACATGACAAAGACATGACAAAGAAATAGTTTTCAAAGTTTCGCCACATCTATCTCCATGCATAATTGACACATCTTTACCACAAGTGGTAATACTAATGCCTCACCCATGGTATTCACAAAAAGAAAAGGAGTACTTGTGGCACCTTAGAGACTAACAAATTTATTAGAGCATAAGCTTTCGTGAGCTACAGCTCACTTCATCGGATGCATTTGGTGGAAAAAACAGAGGAGAGATTTATATACACACACACAGAGAACATGAAACAATGGGTTTATCATACACACTGTAAGGAGAGTGATCACTTAAGATAAGCCATCACCAACAGCAGGGGGGGGAAGGAGGAAAACCTTTCATGGTGACAAGCAGGTAGGCTAATTCCAGCAGTTAACAAGAATATCAGAGGAACAGTGGGGGGTGGGGTGGGAGGGAGAAATACCATGGGGAAATAGTTTTACTTTGTGTAATGACTCATCCATTCCCAGTCTCTATTCAAGCCTAAGTTAATTGTATCCAGTTTGCAAATTAATTCCAATTCAGCAGTCTCTCGTTGGAGTCTGTTTTTGAAGCTTTTTTGTTGAAGTATAGCCACTCTTAGGTCTGTGATCGAGTGACCAGAGAGATTGAAGTGTTCTCCAACTGGTTTTTGAATGTTATAATTCTTGACGTCTGATTTGTGTCCATTCATTCTTTTACGTAGAGACTGTCCAGTTTGGCCAATGTACATGGCAGAGGGGCATTGCTGGCACATGATGGCATATATCACATTGGTAGATGCACAGGTGAACGAGCCTCTGATAGTGTGGCTGATGTGATTAGGCCCTATGATGGTATCCCCTGAATAGATATGTGGACAGAGTTGGCAACGGGCTTTGTTGCAAGGATAGGTTCCTGGGTTAGTGGTTCTGTTGTGTGGTGTGTGGTTGCTGGTGAGTATTTGCTTCAGATTGGGGGGCTGTCTGTAAGCAAGGACTGGTCTGTCTCCCAAGATCTGAGAGAGCGATGGCTCGTCCTTCAGGATAGGTTGTAGATCCTTGATGATGCGTTGGAGGGGTTTTAGTTGGGGGCTGAAGGTGATGGCTAGTGGCGTTCTGTTGTTTTCTTTGTTGGGCCTGTCCTGTAGTAGGTGACTTCTGGGTACTCTTCTGGCTCTGTCAATCTGTTTCTTCACTTCAGCAGGTGGGTACTGTAGTTGTAGGAATGCATGATAGAGATCTTGTAGGTGTTTGTCTCTGTCTGAGGGGTTGGAGCAAATGCAGATGGACATCCATGGTATTCAGCTTCACAATTTAGCAATTGAATATACTACTTCAAGGGATGCTTTCAGAGCTTTTGATGGCACCCTCACTTGCTTTTTCAGCATGTCTCTTTGACCACTCAATTACTTAACATGGCGTTTGGAAAAAATTAACACCTTTATTTGCATTTTCAGAATGTTTCGTAATCAAGTGCCATCTGAGCTTCAATAGTTTCATGCTAATACCACAGAACACTGTGGTCATTGCTTGTGATTGACAAGAGTCCATGAAAATCCCAGTTTTATATATTCATCTTGATATTTTCTTAATTTAAAACTGAAAGGTTCTTTTATATGACTTTTCACAGTAGTCTTACTAGCGCCAACACTTTTGGAAGGTTCACAAGTTCAGCTACATCACTGTTGGTATTAGTGAGTTGTTGTTTATTTTTTACTTTTATTGAAGTAACAAAAGCATCCAATGAGGAATCAGAAACACGGCAATGTTTACGACTACCATCCACAACCCACTTATCCACGTTGTTTGAAAAAGATCAAACTAACCTTTTGGAGGGAATAGATACATAATCAGTGCACTCAATACTGACTATCTCTAGAATCTTTGCTTGGTGCTTTTTATGGCACCAAAATCTGTGCACTTCTGTGTAGCCCTGTGTGGGACTATTTTTTAAATCCTGTTCCACAAGCAATATTGCCCCAGCCAGCAGCCACCACTCTCCAGCTGCCCAGCTCTGAAGGCCACCGCCGCCAACAGCAGTGCAGAAGTAAGGGTGGCAATGGGGAGCTAGTAAATCTGCTGTGAAAAGGGATATTAAGAAACTTTCTTTGCATCCCTTCCCCGTAAACCCCTTGTGTGCCCCCCAGTTTGTGCACCGCTGCCTTAGAATATGTGCTAACTACTTATGCTAAGCTATCTGTTCAACCTTGTGTTTAGCTGTGACCCTCTGAGTACCTTTCCCGAACCTGAAGAAGAGCTCTGTGTAACCTCAAAAGCTTGTCTCTCTCACCAACAGAAGTTGATCCAATAGAAGATATTACCTCACCCACCTTGTCTCTCTAATACAGGGATCGGCATGTGGCCTGTCGGGAAAAGCCGCTGGCAGGCCAGGACAGTTTGTTTACCTGCTGTGTCCGTAGTTTTGGCCAATTGCAGCTCCCACTGGCCGCAGTTTGCCTTCCAGGCCAAGGGGAGCGGCGGGAAGCAGCGTGGGCCGAGGGATGTGCTGGCCGCTGTTTCCTGCAGCCCCCATTGGCATTGAGCAGCAAACCATGGCTAGTGGGAGCTGTGATTGGCCGAATCTGCGGATGCTGCAGGTAAACAAACTGGCCCAGCCCACCAGCGAATTTCCCTGATAGGTCATGTGCCAAAGGTTGACGATCCCTGCTCTAATAATTCCTACTGGCCATTATCAGTCAGTGGTTTCCTGAAGGCATCACAGTAAGACTGGGTTTTGCAAAAAGATTTGAAGGAGAGGTAGCAATGGCTTTATAAAGTACTTTGGGGATGGAGAGCTGCCCTATGTTGAGGGTAGCATGGAAGACAGAAAGAAGTTGCTTTAGGAAGAAGCAGCCATGTGAACAGTGAAGGCTGGCATCATTGGTAGAGAAGGAAGTGGTGACTGGATAAGGGCCTTAAAACCTTAACTTGATGTGCTTTGGCTGCTTTTCCTGCCTAGGGACTGTTCAACATAGACCCTCTCTGTGCAGAGAGCCAACTGCTTGTGTTCAAGGTGGAGTGAACAAGCCCCACTGCCTGCAATGTGTAGCAGGAATCCATCAGAAATTTTCAGCAAGGTCCCAACATGGGGTGGGTCAATAGAAGAATGCTGAAACTCCACTCCAGTAATAGAGGGAGGTGGGGAGTTCAATATAGTTTCTCATCTCCCCTCCTGAACTCTGAACTGGCATTTATTCTTCCTTGTTCCCTGACACATCACTGAGCCCTGGTTAATCCCAGTTTACTTTATCCAGATATCTGGTTATCTGGATTCCTGCCAGTGTTTTGTTAACCTAAAGACTGTTTGGGTCTATATAAAAATGGAGCTTGCTGATTATTTATGCAGTTTGCTATCTGACTGTAAATACTTTGTCAGGTATTTCAGAAGATTTCAGTGCCCGTTAGTCTGCAAAATCTCAGCAATAAATCATTTCGAAATATTAAGGCATCTCATTTCCAAAGAAATGCATTGAAAGGAAAAAACAAATAATAAAAACCCTGTTGATTACAACTCCAAAATATGTACAAACACTTATATAAAAGTTTAATATTTGTGCTTAATGACTGAAGTAGATAAAACTGATCATTTATGCTCCTTTAAATCCCTCAGGTTGTAAAAAGCACCGCAGCAAAATTAGTTTTGATTACACAACTGAACCTCAGGCCAACTCCTTGTGATGATTCATTGATGCTTATCCAAGTGGAACACACAGAGTGGTGAAGGGGAAATGACAGACACCCATTTGGAAGCTTTCAGTTCAGTTTTTTATAGTTATTATTCCATGCCAAAGGTTTGGGGTTTTTCTAAAAAAAATCTGTTTAAAGTTTTCTTTCATTTTTCCTAACAAGAGGAAACAGACTATATTTTAACTACAGCACATCTCTGTTACACTTCAGGGGAATTAAACATTTTCTATCCAGCTTTTTTCCTTGTCTCCAGCCACAAAGTTCCCAACTGAGGACATCACCCCATTCAGGACATCACTTTTGCACATGCTTGGAGTTAAGCATATGCTTAAATCAATGGGATTTTTGCTGTCCATCATGAAAAAACATTGACTTAAAACATTTCCTGAATTGAGGCCAAAGATAGTAGTGGGTCCATGTGGAGTGTCTTTAGCTCACAATGACCTTGATAATTGCTGTTGTCAAAGTAGCACCTATGCTTTCTTAGGGGACCTAAGATCCAAAGCCCATTCACGTTAATGGAAAGATTCAATAGATTTTAATGGGCTTTGGACCAGGCCCAGTATGAAGGGCACGTATTACGAAAGGATGACAAAAAAAGCAAACACTCCCAGATCCTTGTTTACTACATTGCACTTTATTCCTACAATACATATTATCTAATTATGCTGCTATAAATAATGAATTTACCATCTTGTTTTGTTTCGGGCACATGCTTCTTTCCTTTCATTTACCTTCCTTTCCTAAAGATGGATGGAAGTACACTTAAGCAAGTCAGACAGGACAGGAAATAACAACTACCCTAAACTTCAGTGCTATTGTAAAAGCTCACTAACTAAACAGGAGTAACTAGCATTAGGGTGACAGCAACTGTTGTCTCCTTTACCCCATTTTCACAGAGGTAAAGAGAATGTCTAACCTTGTTTTGGCAGTTCTATCAAAGGTCTTGTTGTTACATGACTTGTTTCGACATATTTGTTAAAGGCATCACATTGGCTAATTTACCTGACTAATCCATATAGTTTATGTATATGAATATATAAATTCCAGTAAGTTATCCGACAGAGATGCTGCCTGACAGGTAACTTTCAGGTTACACTTAATCCACTTTCATTTAATCTTCTGTGTCAATAACCTAGGCACAGACTCTGTGTACTCTAGAGGTAACTGTAGTGCTGCTGTTCACATGCAGATTATTAACATCTCTCTGATATAATTATAAAACTTTTGGGCCCAAACTTACAAAACCTTCCCTGGGTCAGTTAGCCTTACTCATGACCAATTCCACTGAAGCAATGAAACTATTGTATAAATAAGGGTTAGCAGAATTTGGCCTAATACTTAATTAATTCCTAAAGACTGTTTCCTGTTAACTGTAGAGGAAAGAGCTCCATCTAGTTGTTCTGGGTCCAAAGGCTGAATGATGTATTTATTCTGAAAAAACACAGAAAGAATAAGACCTATTTCATAGTATTATGTTGGAGAAAAAATAGTAATATTTAGCTGTCTCCATATACTTTATCAATACTTCATTAACACTCACTACAGCAAGAATAAACAACATTTTTAAATGATATTCAGAGCCAATGGGAATCTTTCCATCAACAAATGCATATAGTTTGCTTTCACTTTAGGTCACATTAACCCCCTATAAGAAAACATACAATGAATGGGGCAAATAACTAACAGCACTGCGATATTTTGTTGCACCACGTAATCTACATTTATAAATAAATATCTACTACACAATAACTATTTTTCAAATGATTCAGCAGAAGTTATTTATTTATTATTTCTATCCCCATAATGCTCAGGACCCCGAATGAGGCTTGGGGCCCCATTCTACAAATGAACAAACAAAGACAGGCCCTGTCCCAGAGAAATCCTACAATCTCAGCTTTAGATAATACGTGACAGGTCAATAAAACAGGGAGAGAATGGGGGTGGAAAAACAAAGTTGTAGTAGAGACAGATGTGTTTGCATAAATTGATCATAACAGTGGTTTCAGTAGTCTCAAGTGGCTACCAGGCTGACCACTATATCCATGTTAAATCAACTTTATGGGAAAAAAATGTAACTAACTTTAAACAGGGCAGCAAAGGCTTCACATCTCAGGCAGACCTACAGTACACCAGTTGCTGTCAACTATCACAAAAGAAGATGAATGTGTGATTGTTATTTTCAAAGGATGTCTGAGCAAGAACACTTTCATGGGTTTGCAAGGCATCTATCTACACAAACTGCCAGCTTCAGTACAGCTCTTGGTAGGCAGAGAATGAATTGAATGGCTGATTTCAAATGCTGCCTGAGAGAGATATGGAACACTAAGCGTTAGATAGCAGTGCATGCAGAAACTGGTTATTAGAGCAAGAAGGCAGAAATGGATGATGATTAGGAAAGATGCTAACAAGAAAAGGTGATATTGTAGGGAGGGAAGCAGAGTTTTGATAAATAAAAGTTCTGAACACTCAGATCCACTTCAGATTGTTGAAGGGGCATTTATAGCTGCAGGACAATGAGCAATTTGGGACAAATTCTACTTTCAGCTATACCAGGCATCCCCACAGAAGTCAGCCACAGTGACTTCACTGTGATGCCCAGATAAAGCAGAGGGCAGAATCTGATCAGTTCTATTTACTTTACTGTCCTTTCTCTGAAAAAGAATACAAAGGAAAGCAGGAGAAAGCAGATCGGAAGCCCTCAGTTTGCCTTCAGTGAACTACATGTGACACAGAGAGCCCACGTTTCAGAGTAGCAGCCGTGTTAGTCTGTATTCGCTGAAGTGAGCTGTAGCTCACGAAAGCTTATGCTCTAATAAATTTGTTAGTCTCTAAGGTGCCACGGGTACTCCTTTTCTTTTAGAGAGCCCACGCTAAGCAGTTACTTCCTCTTATACACAGCTCAGATTAACCTTTGCTCTCCACATTAGATTTCCATCTGCCCAACCACCTTACTCCTACTTAGAGCACGTGAAAAGTCTACTTCCCTTCCTCACAACAGCTAGCACCTCCAAAGAGAGAGAATTAGATGCTGTAAAAGTGGTAATAAAAGTTTGTTTAGACTATTAAGCAATCTTTTTAGAACTTTTAAGGTCTTCCACTTTGTCACTCTTTAAGGAAACCGTATCTTTATTGGATATGCTTGATTTAAGAAATTCTCCCTCCTGAGAGCTTTACAATCCAATCCAATTTATTGTTGTATAACATTGTTCACACTAAAGATATCATAGTTTAGGATTTATGTCAACAGATGCACAGAGTTTTACTTTTACTCCTTGAAGCAGCCATAAGATCTCAAAACCATTAAAATCCTTTTAATATCATTACTATATTTGCAGGAGTTTTGAAGCTGTGCAGATTTTTTTCATAATTTATAAAGGCTCCCCCACCCCCACCCCAAACAGAGTTTATTATGCACCAGTAGACATTAATTTAAAGAGGGAAAAAAATCTTAGCCCCAGATAACATGATGGGCGGTACCATGGCACACTGACACCGTCAGAGATAAAATGTAACCACTCTGGTACTTACTAATGTATCTGCATAACATATCCAGCGCTACTCTTTCTCCCAGGTATGTCCCCTTTTAAGTGTGAACAGTGATACCTGAATGCTGCTACTGTCTGCTATGACAGAGACAGCAGAGGAGATCACCACTACAAGAAATAATCAAGGACAATTTTTGTGAGTCGCTTGCTATTTGCACTTAGTACATAAATGAAGAAAGAGAGCTCTTTCCTGGGTGAAAGCTGCTTTTTCATTTTACAAAATTACCTACTTCTTGAGTGTACTTGTTTAAATGTTTTAAGCCAAACTACATTTTGAGGATAGTGCCTTTTGTTCACCAGCTCCCTAGCAAAATAATGTCCTGCAAAATTATGACTTTGGTGACTTTTTCCCCTGTCTTTCACCAGCTGCCAATTCTTGTCTCAGGGACTAGTGCCTATGGCTACTCATGTCAGCTAGGTAGACCTAAACAGCGGCTTAAGGAAAACTGAGACGTATTTTCAATTAATGTATTAGCATTAACAAGACGTGCATGGGTAAAACTTTAAATTGTGCTGAGAATGTATATTTCTAAATAGGACTACATTTCTGTTTTTACTTATTTCTACATTTTAAAATAAATTGTATTGGGCCTCAGCAGTTTGTCATTGAACTACAGGACATCTCTGACAAGGATCTCAAGGTTTGGCTTAACTGGAATAAGCACCTCATTCATCTTCTCTGTGTAAGCAGCCAGCACAGGAAGAGCCTAGCAGCTGTCTAGGAGTGGACAGCCCTTATGAAGCTTGAACAAAACAAGCAAGTAAACCAACAGCATGGAGGGCAACTAATGGATATGCTAAGTGCTGCCTAGTCTTTTAGATCTTCTTTAATTGAAAGAGAATTTGAGAAATGCATGTACAAATACAGTATAGTAGCATTCTTGCAAAATCTTTGGCTCTTTGGAATTTTTTTGTCCCCAAATATGTTGCTGACTTTATATCAATACTTAGCACTTACACAACATTTTATAACTTTCCAAATGCTGCTGGTCTCTAAGCTTAACTAAAAAGGGGGGCATCTATCTAAGACTTTCATCCACAGAAAAGGGTTTATTTAGTTGCAAGGCAGCTCCCTGGCTAGGTGGTGGGGCATAAGCTACTTATGTCCAAGATGGATCTTGGAGCTAGTGGAGGGTGTGAGAGACATTCCTTTATACACCTGGGGATTTCTCAGTGTCCATCAAAACAACTTAGGACATAAGGTGTGGCAGAGGAATGCAAAAGAGATGGGGGAGAGTTTGTCTTTTAATTAGTTGTGGCTGCAGATAGCAGTGGAGCAGGGCAACGGGGAGGAGGGGCATCTCTGCCTCAGAGGATTTACCAGGCTGGTCCAGCTACCCCATAGGGTTGCCAGCTTTCTGACTGCAGAAAACCAAACATCCTTGCCCTGCCCCCGACCAGCCTTTCCCCAAAGCTATGCCCCGACCCATCCCTTCTCCGAAGCCCTGCCTCTGCTCACTCCATCCCTCCTCCCTCTGTCACTCGCTCTCCCCCACCCTCACTCACTCATTTCAACCAGGCTGGGGCAGGGGGTTGGGGTATGGGAGGGGGTGAGGGTTCCAGCTTGGGGTGCGGCCAGGGATGAGGGGTTCAGGATGCAGGAAAGCTCCAGGCTGGGGCCGAGGGATTTGGGTCATGGGAGGTGGTAAAGGGTGTGGGCTCTGGGAGGGAGTTTGGATGCAGTAGGGGGCTCAGGGCTGGGGCAGGGGTTTGGAGTGTGGGAGGGGATGCGGGCTCTGGGAGGGAGTTTGGGTGCAGGAGGGGGCTCAGGCTGAGGCAAGGGGTTGGTGTGCATAAGGGACTTTGGGGTGTGGGCTCCAGGAAGCGTTTACCTCAGGTGGTTCCCAGAAGTGCCTGGCATGTCCCTCCAGCTCCCAGGTGCAGGGGAGGCCAGGTGGCTTGGCTCCATGCGCTGCCTTTGCCCCCACAGTTCCCATTGACCACGGTTCCCGGCAAATGGGAGCTGCGGAGCCAGCGCTCAGAGCAGGGGCAGTGCATGGGGTCTCCCTGGCCACCCCTGCACGTAGGAGCCAGAAGGACATGCTGGCTGCTTCCGGGAGCCATGTGGAGCCAGAGCAGGCAGGGATCCTGCCTTAGCCCCACTGTGCCACCCAACCAGACTTTTAACGGCCCAGTCAATGGTGCTGACTGGACCCAACAGGGTCCCTTTTTGACCTGGTGTTCCCGTCACAAACCGGACACCTAGCAACCTTACTGCTCCCCCCACAGCTCAGTCCAGCTGCCCCTCTCCAAAGGCTGCCACGCCTGCCTAGCTGCCTCTAAACCCCTGGCTGTCAGCAGCTCAGATGGGTGGGAGGTACCATCACGGCATCCCCTGAGCACAGCACCCCTGGGCTGTGGCCCAGCCTGCCCATCCATTTTTCAATCACAGGCTTAGGCTTACAGGCTCAGGCCTTTCATAATGTATTATTAATGGAATGTAGTTCCGAGATGCCCTTCACTGTAATATCTGAACAGCTTAAGTATAAACTACAAGAATTGCCCCTGTAAGGATCACAACTCTCCACTTTTTTCCCTCTTATGTGGTCTCAAAAAAAAATAATCAAATCATATTAGTTTAGTGTGGCCTCTCCAAAACCCAGGTGAAACCAGCAGCCTCTACCCTCTACCCAAAAATTCATAGCTCTAAGTATCGAAAAACTAGAGTTTAATCAATTTTAGTGATTTTTTTCCATATAAAGGAAGACATACCTGAAGTTTCAGCTAGAAGGAAATTGAAATCGCTAAGTTATAATGTAAATACTAACATACCCTTAATAAGAGCTGGGCTTGCCAGTTATCACTGTGGTGTTTTCTATTGTAATCCTCTTGGACTGATTCCGTAATTCGTCATGAAGTTCATGTTGGAAGTACCTGAAGAATGGAGCTGTTTGCTAGAAAGCTGATGTATTAAACTGAATGAACATAATGGTGTAAGCAATGGTGAAACTTTATCTACCTTGTTCACTGCTTTTTGAGGACTGCTATGAGCTCCAAAAATTTTCATCAGCTTGACAATCAATTACACTAATATGGTGTGCTGACTTTATAGTGAATAAGAATAATCAGATGTACAGAACATTACACATGAGTTTTGGATAACAGAGGGGGACTATTCATAATATAAATTATGTAAAGAAGAATGGGAACTGGGAGAAAACGTAAGAGGGTATTTTGGAGGGATGACTGGGGTGCTAAGATGGACATATTTGGAACATCTGGTATTAGTACCAGTGGCAGTATTATTACCTGTAGTAACAGTAAATAATAATAATGACCACTAGTTCATCACCTAGGGCTAAATCCTCATCTCATTCACACTATTGAAAGTGAGAAGAAAATTTGGCCCTCAGTGAAATTAAACTTACATATACAAATATAGAGAGACAAGTTGGACAAGATAATATCTTTTATTGGACCAACTTCTGTCGGTGAAAGAGACAAGCTTTTGAGCTACACAGAGCTCTTCTTCAGCTCCTGAGGAACAATGCAATAAACATATGTACACACACAAACATATACTGCAGACCCCCTCAGTGAAAGTGTGCAGGCTTCAGTTTATCATTGGGTGATACTCAAAATATTTGGAAGTCAGGTTTGGTATGCACAAGTATCCAAAATTTGAATAAGAAGAAATATTTGAACCTAACAAGTTTGCAAATTCTATGTGGATTTCTATGAGAACAGATTTGCACATGAGATTTCCAACATTTCTGTATCTGAATAAAGAAAAGGAGTACTTGTGGCACCTTAGAGACTAACAAATTTATTTGAGCATAAGCTTTCGTGAGCTACAGCTCACTTCATCAGATGCATTTTGGATGTAGCTCACGAAAGCTTATGCTCAAATAAATTTGTTAGTCTCTAAGGTGCCACAAGTACCCCTTTTCTTTTTGCGAATACAGACTAACACGGCTGCTACTCTGAAAACTGTATCTGAATAGTTTCTCTCATGGCATTACAGTACTTCTACTTCAAAAATGTAGATGAAAAATACCTTAGTGTTTCAAAACCTTGAAAATGTTCAGTTATAGAAATGGGAATGTTTCTGGGGCATGTGCACACGCATTTATATTTTACGAATTGGTACATGCTATACTGCCTCAGGCCTGGATCACTGTCATCCTCTCACTAACTGATCTGGAGCTGTATAAAAACATTTTAGAAGATACAAGATTAAACTCACAGGAATTAAATCATTATCTCTGATCTCAGTGACGGTTCATATGCATAATTAACAAAAAAGGGAGCTTCCGTTGTGGCTGGGGGAGAAATCAATTGTTAGCTATCAAACTTCCTTTTCCCCAGTAAAAAACTTATTTTTCTTGCTGAAAAAAAATCGAAGGAGCTGATTTAATTTTTGTCAAAGTTTCACTTCTAATAAGGTATCTTAACAATGATCAAAAACGTATTTTCTACTTCATAACTGTAACTATGAATGACACCTTAGTGAATAAGGAATAATGGAAGCTCAGTGACAAGTCCCAGAGCAACCTTCTCAAACAGCTAATATGCCAGCCACTATTAAGGAAAAAAGGACATAATGGTCGTGCAGGACTTTGCGTACTTTTCATTTCAAGACTAGCAGGTAGAGAGTTCCCAGTTACAAAATTACTGAAATTACATCATACTGTAATACTTTGTTCCTTTAATCTTTGGTTTGTAAGGCTCTTATTCTTATCCTTATCCTTGTATGTTGCTCATGAGAATTTCAATCCTGTTTGCTGGCTTCCCTTGTTAATATGATGCACAAGGTATCATATTGTGTTCTCCTTATTCACCTTGTACCGGCTCTCTAAACACTGGTACTTTAGTGATGTTTCTTACACCACGATAGCTAAGAGCCTAACAGTGTAACATTGCAAGCTCCTATTTTCAACAGATTTGAAAAGCACTAAGTATACACAAGCCCACCATAAAATCTAAAACTTGCTACTCAGGAGTCAATATATCATCTCAAAGAGACTCCTTCGAGGACCAGATTTCTCCAAATCCATGATGGAGCCCAAAAACTCCACTCATCTAGAACTATGAAACGGTCCACCAAGAGCTGGATCTTGTGCACTCTGAAGTTTAATAGCAAAGCTCGCATTGTTCTCAGTGATGCAGGACCCAAATGAGTGAGGCGTGTGAGAACAGTAGCTAGGAGAGAATTTTTTCAGTGGCAGGTTTCCAGCTTTGGCATTCCTTCTCAGAAAAGTGTAGGACAGTCACAAACATCACCTTCAAGAAGCGCAGATTAGCATTTCCATGATACCCACCCTGGAATACTTCCAATCCACTGCAGAAAATTATAAGTGTTGGGAGAAGGAGGGGGGGAAAGAATTGAGAGGGAAGAAAAAAAATCTCAGGTATGCTGAGAATATGAAGGACAGAATCCAAAGAAGTTGCTTTTTAGCCTCGCTGTCTCTGCAAATAATTAACCACATAATTTTGTTAGGAACTCAGATTCTATGATGATGAGCATGGGGTAAAAATAAAGGGGTGTGTTATAGGGATCCATGTTACGCTGTAGCAGTATTTAATGATGTTGGAATACAGATTATTCAATATACATTGACCATCACAGGGGTAAATTTAGGAAATAAAAAGTGAAGTTACAATTATGGCATTTTATAAATTAACTGGCCTACAAAAATCTGATACAGTAAAATAAATCAATATCTCTCTCTCACACACACACAGACACACACAATCTTCTCCAGAGCAGAAAAAAGTATTACTTCAGTCCTTATTTGAATGAAGGCTTCCAGTAAAATGCAACCAGTCCCATGAACTTCCATATATTTTACTACAGTTTCTGTTTGTCAGCAACAGAAGAATGTTCATAGGGATTCTCCACAAAGCAGGATCGGGAGGGACAGTGAGACAGAAGCACAGGACACAGCTAAGGAAAAAGAAAAAGGAAAAAGAAAAGCCTGTTCTCTCCACGTTTAACACAATTTACCCCAAATCAGGCTGCCTTCATTTTATCATTATTTTTTTAAATTTTATTCCAAGTAGGAAAAAGTTTGAAGCCAGAAAACTAACCTGTTATAGCTCAACCAACCACAATTACAGAGAGACACGCCGTTTATTATCTAATGCAAGCTTCTGAAGTTACCACCTTAGCAGTTGTTAACAAGCTATCAGTGGACTCTCTGCATGCCAATCTGAGAGTTATGCTTTTCAAATGTGGTTAATTTTACACTTCTGTTTTAAGTAAGTAATTCCAACATAGTCCAGATTTCCTACACAGCCCTGCCAGACACATTCCAGTACTGTTCTCTTTTTCCAGCCCTCAGTCTTCAAATGTGTAAAACTGACAAAGGGGCTACATTTTCTGGAATTTATATTGGTTTTTGGTAATACAGAAGGACCACAAAGGACTAAATGGAAACCACCAGCCCTCTACCTTTGCAATTTAACCGTGCGCAATATAAAAAGATAATAGAATTAGTTATCCCTGTGCTCCACCTACAAAATGTCTGCTCCAGCATGACACCTATTTGCAAAGCCTCATTCACAACTGAACTTGAACGCTTATAGACTGTGACGGATTGGACCCACCTTCTAGGGTGCCACCTGATGTGCTGGGGTCCCATTGAGCCCTCCTGTTCCACCAGTCTGGATGCCCTCAGCCTGTCCTGCTGTACCAGGCACACACACACATGTAGGGACACACCCAGCTGTAGAATCACACAGAGTCTGCAATCAGATCTGCTTGGAAAGTCTCAGCTCGAGGATTGCCCAGCACTCAAGTGCACATACCCTTTGGAGTGTAAACCCAAATTATATTGTCTTGCGCTGTATAGAGATCTATATTGTGTAAGCTCATGAAATTCACTCCCTCCCTCAATTTGGAGGAAGATATGCACAGCTTTTTGCGACCCTCCCCCATTATGTATTGGACAAATTGGGTTTTAGAATAAACAAAAAACACGTTTATTAACTTCAAAAGGTAGATTTTAAGAGATACCAAACAAATTAAAGCAGATTACTGAGCAAATAAAACAAACATGCAAACGAGGCTTAATACATTAAAGAAATTGGCTACAAATAGTGATTTCTCACTCTAAATGTTTTGTGCAGGTTGCAGAGTTTCTTGAAGGTAAACTGCACTGCTTGCAGCTTAAATCTCCAGGTACATCCTTCACAGGCTGACTTTTCTTGTAGGCTTTGCCAGGTGTCTGGTTTTTGACCAGAATGCCTAGTTGAAAAAAGGACCCTGGCAGCTCCTGTCAGCACCTGCTGACTGGGCCATTAAAAGTTTGGTCAGTGGCGCAGCATGTTTAAGGCAGGCTCTCTGCTTGCCATGGCTCCATGCGGCTCCCCAGAAGCAGCGGCACATTCCCCCTTCAGCTTCTAGGGTGTAGGGGCAGCCATGGGGCTCCACCTCCTGGCCCTGCCCCAAACACCAGTTCTGCAGCTCCCATTGGCTGGGAGCTGCGGGGGCAGTGCATACGGACAGGGCAGCATACTGAGCTGCCTGGCCCCACCTCCATGTAGGAGCCTGAGGGGGGAACATGCTGCTGCTTCTGGGAGCTGCTTTAGGTAAGTGCAGCCCGGAGCCTGCACCCCAACCCTCTGTCCCAGCCCTGATTCCACTCCTGCCCTCTGAACCCCTTGGTCCCAGCCTGGAGCAGCCTCCTGCATCCCAAACCCCTCATCCCCAGTACCACCCAAGAGTCTGCACCCCCAGCCAGAGCTCTCACCTCACCTCTGCACCCCAATCCCCTGCACCAGCCTGGAGCCTCCTCCTGCATCTGAACCCCTCATCCACAGCCTGGAGCTCCCTTCTGCACCCCAAACCCCTCATCCCTGGCCCCACTCCAGAGCCCGCACCACCAGCCAGAGCCCTCACCCCTCCCCACATCCCAACTAACTGCCTCAGCCGGGAGCCCCCTCCAGCACTCTGAACTCCTCATTTCTTCCCCCCACCCCCAGAGCTCGCACCCCCCCATCCAGAGCCCTCACCCCCTCACAAACCCCAACCTGCTGAGCCAGCCCGGTGAAAATGAGTGAGTGAGGGAGGGTGGGGAGAGCAAGCAACAGAGGGAGGGGAGATGGAGTGAGCAGGGGCGGGGCCTCAGAGAAGGGGCGGGGCATGGAGCAGGATGAGGGTGTTTGGTTTTGTGTGAGTAGAAAGTTGGTAACCCTACTTTCTCGCCTGGGCTCAGCCTCTGCCCCACTTAATTCCTTTGTTTCTTAAGGTGTTTTCAGCAGTCTTCCTTCTTGGTTGTGGAGGCAGTGAAGAAGAGCCAAGATTAACTCACTCCCCAGCCTTAAATAGGCTTTACATATGGCAGGAATCTTTTGTTTCCTAGTTTGACCCCTACCCACTTCCAGTGGAAAAATAGCAGAAGTCCAAAATGATGCCCAGTATCAGGTGAAAGATCACCTGACCCTGCAGTGTTAAAGCAGCATCCCAGGAAATTTCTCAGGAAGGAGGGAGATTAGCATCTTCAAAGTCCTATTGTCTTTTCTAATGGCCCATCCAGGCTGATTGCCTACTGTCAGGTAGGTGTTCCCCAAGTGCAAGCACTTTTGTAATGGTTACATAGTCCATATTCCTAACTTCATATACAGAAATGATACATGCATACATACAATGATACATACAAATAAGATAATCACATTCAGTAAATCATAACTTTTCCAATGATCTCACATGACCCATCTTGTATAAAACATTTTAGTTATCCCATATTCATATAACAATATTTCTATTAAGAATATGCAGTGTAGTATCACATACACAATTTCAAGTAAATTTCTGCTTATTGCTTCTCATGGATAAATACTTGGGGAAATATTTTGATGTTTTGTGTACACATGTGGACATGTGTACGGTGGTTTCCAGAGTGTGAAATTGTTGGCAACTTATCTGTAGTCACAAATTAAGTCAATTGGCTCTTCTTGGTCCCCATCCAGCAAAGGGAGCTGACAAAATGGACCCTTAGGCCTAAGCAGAATCCCATTGAAGTCAAGATCGAGACAGGGAGGAGTTGTCCTTAACAGACACATCCAGTTCAGAGGAGCAGTAACAAGGTAATAAGAAAATCTTAGAGGTGCTGTTAACAATAAGAATCTTAGAGGTGCAACCTTACAATGACAAATAGCCTTTGGTGTGAAAGGAATGGTCTGATTTTCACTGTAAGTGGAATACAGAAGTCAGGCATTTTTCAAAACAGGAAAGCCTTTGATTTCACAGGGAAACCACGAGAGCTAAGAACACAAGTAATACATGTTCAGAGAAGGTGCAGTGGCAGGAGAAATGGTGTAAGAGAGGTGGTTCACGACAAACTTTGTAAAATTCAGGAAATCATCAGGGTGAATGAGCATTTAAAGGCTGTCTGAAGACAAGCAAAGGAACACAGGTTATTTATGATATTGGTATATGCCCCACAACAAGGTTAGTGTTAGTACTGGTACACAAGTGAAAAAGCGACACACACAACTATTTCACTAGGAGGGGAATCGATCTAAGTTATGCAACTTCGGCTACGTGAATAACGTAGCTGAAGTCAACATACTTCTACCTACTCACCGCGGTGTCTTCACTATGGTGAGTCGACTGCTGCCGCTCCCGTGTCGACTACACCTGCGCGTCTCATGGCAGTGGAGTACAGGAGTCGATGGGAGAGCGCTCAGGGATTGATATATCACATCTAGACTAGATGAGAAATCAACCCCTGCTGGATCGATTGCTGCCCACCAATCGGACGGGTAGCGTAGACATACCCTTAGAGGTTTTTAAGCCCCAGCTTGACAAAGCCCTGACTGGGATGATTTACTTGGGGCTAGTCCTGCTTTGAGCAGGGGGTTGGACTAGATGATCTCCTGAGGTCTCTTCCAATCCTAATCTGCTATTAATCTAAGATTACCCTGGGGGAAGAGAAGGAAAAGGTTAGGCAGAGCCTGTAGAACCTAGCAGATAAGGCTGGATCAGAGAAATTACTGCTTATCCTGGAAGATTTCAATGCCCATACAGGCTCAAGTTGATCTGGCTATGAGCAGTGTAACAGATCTCAGACTCACTACGCAGCACCTCCTGCTGGTCATCCAGGAATTAGGTCCTTTTCCAGCACTCAGAGCGCCTCCTGCTGGTTGGTGTCCCTCCTGTCTCAGGCCCCCCATGTCCCTCCCAAACTCTGGTGCCCCTTTTCCTTTGGGTTCTGCTCCACAGCAGCACCCCACACTCTGGGTCTCCCCTCCCAAGGGAACTTCCTACCCTTGTGCTCACCTGGCCTCAGTGGCTACTGCCAGTCATCATCTAGTCCCCTTTCTCTGAGGCAAATTGCAGTCTGTAATGGCCACTCATCATTGGCAAGGGGGTTTTCATAGATACTAAGGTCAGAAGGGACCATTCTGATCATCTACTCTGACCTCCTGCACAACACAAGCCACAGAATCTCATCCACCCACTCCTGCGAAAAACCACACCTGTGTCTGAGCTATTGAAATCCTCAAATCGTGGTTTAAAGACTTCAAGGAGCAGAGAATCCTCCATCAAGTGACCCGTGACCCATGCTACAATCTGCCCTGGAGGAAAATTCCTTCCTGACCCCAAATATGGCGATCAGCTAAACCCTGAGCATATGGGCAAGATTCACCAGCCAGATACTACAGAAAATTCTTTCCTGGGTAACTTGGATCCCACCCATCTAATATCCCATCAGAGGCCATTAGGCCTATTTACCATGAATATTTAAAGATCAATTAATTACCAAAATCATGTTATCCCATGGACCAGCTGCATCTGCCTATCCCCAGGCTGCAGCTCTGCAGCCCCAGTACCTCCTTGGGCCTTTAACAAGGCCTCAGCCTGGGGAGTTGCCAGGCTGGAGCTCCCCCAGCTCCTCTTGCCCTTTCCCAGCACTGCTTTGCTTAATGTACCCGTGGTCCCAGACAGCTAGGCCCTTCTCACTCCAGGGCTGGAGTGAGAAGTGCCCTCTGCCTTCTGGCCCTGTAGTTCTTTTATAAAGCCCAGCCTGGCCCTGACTGGCTGTCTCCCAGCCTCCTCTTATTGGCTCTCAGTCCCAGCCCTCTCGAAGGGCTGGCTCTTAACCCTTTCAGGGCCGGAGCGGGTTGACCGCCCTGCTACAAGCAGATATTGGGATGGTATACACTGGGGTCGCAGAATGCAGAGGGCATTGCACTGCTTGACATGTGCCTAGGCAATCAGTGGGTGAGTCCCAGCATTTGGTTTAAGAAAGGAGAAAGTAATATTTACATAATATTGAAGCGATGGAGTAAGAATGCAAATAGAAACCTTTTTAACCTGAATAAACTCAGAGGAAAATGGTTAAGGATTGTAAGGTTACCCTGAGCAAAACAGTTGCAACCCTACCATAAGCCATTGGTGGTAACAGTCACAACTGGCAAATGCACCCAGCAGGAGCTTTGCTTCAGTGAAACTTGTATCAGGACACAGAGTTTGCACAGCATGAATGTAGATAAATTTAGGAAGACAGTTACAAGGTTTGAGCCAAGAGATACACCCCTCCTCATCTGATGTTCGAATTTGTATATTTTCAAGAACATATTGATCTGAGAAGCTGAGATGCTGTGTGGATGCACTAAGTGGATTAGATCAAGATCTCATGAAGAACGGTGGTAGAACGAGGAAGTGCAGAAAGCAGGAAGAAATAGGAGAAAATCCCGAAACCTCCAAGCAATCAGCAGAGCAAGCAGTCAGACAAGAAAAAAACCTAGCTTCAGATGAGCTGTGTAATGAGCTGAACAACTGCCCTCAAATTGCCAAAAAGAAATATGCTATCAAGCTGACAAGAAACACAAGGAGGGAAGATGGAGTGAACACACCATTCATAAAGAATGCAGGGGCATACTGCTTGTGACAGGAGACAGTACATAACCCCAATGGTGAGAATACTATGAGGGTCTACTTAATTAAAAGAACCCTTTATATGCTGTAGTACCATTGTGTGAGCTGATAATTACCAAAGTCATTGACTTGTCAGTGGTAGATGCAAGGCTGCACTGCTGAAGAGGACACCTAGAAAAGCAGCGGGTCCAAACAAAAGTCACAGTGGAAATGATTGAAGCCTTGAGAGAGGCTGGTGTTTGCTGGCTCACATGAGTCCTGCATGCAGCTTCGAAAGAGAAGAAAATCCCAAGAGAATGGAGAAATCCACATTAGTACTGATACACAAATGAAAAAGTGACACACAACTCTTTGAAGTACTGAGGAATTAAGCTGCTATCCCACTGCATGGAACTGTTAGAGATAATCATAGATAGTTACATTCATTGAACTGTGGAGCCTATTTTAGGAGAGGAGCAATTTGGTTTCAGAAAAGGAAAAGGGATGACAAATGGTATGTCCACCTGTAGACAGTTGGTGGAAAAGAAACTGGAGGGAAATGTTGGGCTTTCCTCAGTTTTGAGAAAGCATTCAACAGAGTACCTAGATGACTGCTGGTGCCTCTGTAACAATTCTGTGGGGTACCAGAGGACCTTGTCCAGATGGTGATAGGTTTGTATGATGGTTCTATGACAACATTGGGGACACCCTTCTGTGTAACAAGGATTTCAAGGTGAAGTTTTGGGTCCATCAGGGATCTTAGTCCATTACTATTCATAATTGTGAGGGACTTCATAAGTAAGCAAATCGAAACGGAAGGTGGTACAAAGCTGATCTATGCAGATGACATTGCACTAGTGGCCTAGAGTAAGGAAGATTTGGTCCAGGTGTTTGATGCCTGGAACAGGGAACTAACAAATTATAGCCTTAGAATGAATAAAGAAAAGACTAAAGTCATGGGGGTGACCATGCGACACCATAACTGATGAATAACAACATTGAAGGCCAGCACTTAAGTCAGTTTTCTGTGTTTTAGTATCTTGGAAGGCTGGTTAGCAGCAAAAGGAGAAATCAATAGAGATCTGCAAGCAAGGCTGCTGAGCATGGGAAGGTCTGCTTCTAAAACTAAGAGGAGTGATTTATGATAAACAGACGGTCAGATTCCTGAAGGGACAACTATAAAAATCATGTTAAGACCAGCTCTTCCATACAGATCTGGGACACAGGTGACCAATGAAAGGCACTTGAGAAGACTTGAAGACATTGGAATGAGATGTTTCAGGACAGCAAGGAGGTGACCTTGCTAGACAACATGGGGAAAGATGCCATCACGAGTGAGACCAAGGTCTGTGGTATCAGAGAGAAGCTGTAAGGGAGAAGACGGAGATGGTATGGGCAAAGGATGGACGAAGGGAATCCTGTTAGGGAGGCATTTGAGATTAGAGTTTGTGGGTCGAGAACAAGAGAATGGCTAAGAAAACAGTGACAGATTGTGTATGGGATGATGGAGTGGATATGGAGTGAATGTTGGACAGAAGAAGACTGAATCCAGTGACCCAACACCAGCGAGCTGGAAAAAGGGGAAAAAAGAAGGTAGAGGTGACTCAGGACCAAGGCCCTGATACAAAGCACATTGAAGTCAATGGGAGTCTTTCTATTGGTTTCACTAGGCTTTGGATCAGGCCCTAAAAGAGCAGAGGCTATGCAGGTCAGGACTGAGGTGCATTAGCATAGCTCTTGCTTGCCTTTTGTTTAGCTGTAACCACCACTATACATTTCTCATTTTAATGAGCACTAAAGTAATTATCCCAAAATACTTTTGCTAATCGTTTTTTTGGACTCCCTTAAGAGTAGAGTAATTAGTTTGGATTATAACATAGGATTACCCTCAAACCAAGAAAACTAACACAGAAATCACAATTCTGTAGTTACTGTTCACTAACCCACAGCTATGTTAAGTCATCGTATAAGCAATGAATACTAATGTTACTGGTAAACAGATTGATTCTAGAACCATGTCACTAAATATGTAAAGATAACAGTTTGCATTTACATACGCGTCATCTCAGGGTACCAAAACACCTTATAAAGGTGGACATAATTAGACTCTTCACAGATGGATAAATTGAAGCAAAAAACTGTTAAGGGCCAGATTTCTAAAGTCATATGTACAAACAGTAGTGTTATGTACATATATAGGAATTTAGGCACTTAAGAAACATATCTATTTGATATATGCATGTTATCTAGGAATTTGCATGTAC
Organism: Dermochelys coriacea; assembly: GCF_009764565.3. Classification (NCBI taxonomy): domain Eukaryota; kingdom Metazoa; phylum Chordata; order Testudines; family Dermochelyidae; genus Dermochelys; species Dermochelys coriacea. The sequence goes on from NC_050068.2 coordinate 107,963,072, forward strand.
AGATTAGGCATCTAAATGACCACAAGCATGTACAACTACATTCATGCAAATGCACATCTTTAAAAGTCAAGGCCCAAGGTCATGAAGCAAGATAATCAGAACTAGAATTCACATCTCCTGGCTCTCAGTCACTAATCCCTAGACAGTATTGCCTTTCTTGGGTTCAGGACCTATCAGTCCATCCAATAAAATCTTTAAAGTTAATAGGTATAAAAAAGAAATAAAATAAATAGCTTCTGTAAATAGTAGCTGGGAAAAAGCAGGCTAGAATAGATGCATTACATTTGAAATCATAAAAAGACGCACAGGGGTCTTCTGACTTTCACTTCACTCTGTAGTATTGTGCTCTTATCTCTTGCTGGAGATGGGATTCTAAATACAAGTAATGTTCTGAACTAGAGCCAGAACCTCAAAACCAAATCTAGTTTAGGCCTCATTGGTCTCTGATTATACTGAATTCTATAGTTTTGGGTTCTTATTTCAGTTAACTAGAAATGCATATAGTACAATACAGTAAATGCTTTTTTATCCAGCATGTTGGAAGAATGGGGGGTGCCAGTAAGTGAAAAATTCCACTTAACTAAGAGGGAGGGAGTTTGGGTGGGGGTGCGGGGCTGGGAGTTGGGGCGTGAGAGAGAGTGAGGGCACGGGTTCTAGGAAGGAGTTTGGGTGCGGGAGAGGGCTTGGGCAGGGGATTGGGACGCAGGAGGGGGTGTTGAATCTGGCAGCGCTTACCTCGAGCAGTTCCTTGCAAGCAGAGACCTGTCCTGGCTGCTCCTAGGCAGAGGTGTGGCTCCCAGCCAATGGGAGCTGCGGGGCCAGTGCTCAGGGCAGGGCAGGGGCAGTGCGCAGAGCCACCTAGCCATGCCTCTGCCTAGAAGCAGCAGAGACAGGTCTCCACTTGCGGGGAGCCCCGCGGAGCCAGGTAGGGAGCCTGCCCCATGCCAACCATACTATAAACCAGATTTTCAATGAAGATCAGAAATGCTGGTTCATAGAGCTTTCCAGCTGGTAAAGTGTCGGATAACACAGCTTTTACTGTATATTCCTTAACAACTATTTGTCAGCTGACCTCCGTTGTTTGCCAAATAATTATTCTTAAAATTTGAAGATTCCCTGAGATCTACCATGGTAACCATGGTATCTTTAACATGTAGGCTTTACATGTTGAGTTTAAACAGAGATTAATCACCAGTGGATAGAGCTAGAGTTTATCCTAATAAGAACATTCTGACTTCAAAATACTGTTCTGATGGGGGATGGGTGAAACCTCATTGAAGTGGGTAGGATAAACATCATAAACAGTTAAGCTCCTTGTTGGAGTAAGATAGCTGAAACAATTGGAGCCACTGCTCAAAACCCAGGTTGGTCAGCAGCAGAACTTTGTGGGCACAGCTGTTCTGGTGGAGTTGTATGTGACTGTGAGCAGAAGCACCTAGAGAACAGGCAGATAAAAGGAGCCAGAAAGTCAGGGAGACAGCTATCTAGGGTGACCAGATAGCAAGTGTGAAAAATTGGGCCGGGGGTGGGGGTAATAGCAGCTTATATAACAAAAAGCCCCGAATATCAGGACTGTCCCTATAAAATCGGGACATCTGGTCACCCTAAAGCTACCAGAGCACTGATAGGGTGGCACTGAGAAAATGCCTGGAAAGAAAGCTTTTTAGCCAAAGTACTGGTTGGAAAGAGGCTTCAACTGTGAGCTAAGAAACTGCCTCCCGTTTGATTCCTACCGTGTTCAGGAAAAGAGGACTTTGTACATTCTTTGTAATAAACAGAACTCCATCAAGGAAATACCTGACTCCATCATCAATTTCCCCTCCTAACATGCAACTGAAAGACCACAAATATTGGTTAACCACTCAGGTTCAAAGGGGTAACAATACAAAAAGACTTTTTTAAAAAAAATGTGTTGTCCCAAGTACTGTCCACATAATGCGCTGGTCGGTTCCCTTTGTTTAAATCAGTATCAAATATGAATGGCATCTACATTGAATAAGGATTGTGACTATTTTGTTTTTACTGGGAAGGAAAGAGGAAAAACAATTGTGGGTTTGTTTGTTTTTTTTAATACATCTAATTGCTGTAGAGTAGAGAAAGTTGCCAGAACAAGCTGTTCTAGTTTAAATCCCAATGCCCGGGAAACAGGCCATTTTAAGGAGTGGTTTTTATGGGCAAGGAAACCAAAAATACCAAAGAAAGCTGAAGTGTCAACATACAGTGAGCATGTTTAAGTGAGCGGGCAAATAGACTTTGCTTAAAAGGCACAGTGTGAGAGCCTGCTGCAGAGAATTATCAGAGACAAGGTAATTCTGTAATGTAATAAGCAGCATTTGAAAGCAGCAACAGAATATCAGTATGACTTATCAAATAGTGCCCCCAAAAGTTATTAGCTTTCTTTGCTTTCTTTCATGTCTGTCAACATGTTCAAAAGTTTTCAGAATTACCCTGAACTCCCTTAGGGCAAGGGCCTGATAACTGTAAACTGATCTTGTTAACCTGATTCATAGAAGTCAATTGAAGAGATTCAAAACGCTGCTGGATTATCCTGTAATTATCCTGTAAACACTTCTGATGGAGAATTTTTGATCAGCCTCTCTGCAGTCCCTATTTATCTTATTTATCTGAATTAGAAAAGCTCTTTGAGCAAGGACTGTGCTTCTTACATGTCCTGTCCAGCACTGTGTATACTGAAGAGGTTCTATACATCATATTTTCACTTTATTATTTTAAGAAAGCAACTATAGGTACCTTCAACTCTGAATATAACTAAGATTGAACAATTCCTTCTTTCACATAGTGGCACAAGCCCGCTACTTAGTCCCATGCAACATTAAACAATGCAGGACCCAGATAGCAATTTGGGGCTGACTGTCCTCTAACAATGTAATAGCACCTCACTCAGTGGAAGAATATTGCCATTTTTGTGCTTATGTCTAGGGAATTGCTTTAGTGTCTCTTGGCCTAGATGATTACAGCTTTATTCACAGTAGAGGATAAGGAATCAATTTATTCCTGTTTCCTTGAATATATTCAACCTAATGGTAATGCACAGTGGTGAACCGGTTTACAACTGCTATGGATCTTATTCATGCAGGGACCCAAAGAATACATGGCAAGCCTATGAGTTACTGTAAATCTTCTACTAAGTTTAATTCATTCTTGGGCTTCAGAGTGACTCAAGTAGAGTTTGTCAAGATGGCTTTACCTCCCTTGGCTTCTGGTCATGCACCTGCCTCAGCTTCCCCAGTCTAGCCAGCCTGCTGTGTCCCCCTAGTGATCCTCAGGTTCTCAGTGCTGTTGGATTTCTGAGGTGGTTTAGCCCTCCAGTTAAACCATAAACACCCACCCTTTCCAGAGTTAACAAAATAAATATAATGGAAACTAAAGTTTTCCCCTCTTTGTTCATGGTGTGCCATCAAAGGGGCCATGCAATTATCTTCACACTGATTGCACTGTAATTCCTGTTATCCACCTCCTGGGCCTAGCAATCCATTTGCCACATTTGTGCATAGAACCATAGAAGAGGGGCTTCCTCTCACCCATATGGAGAGTCCCAGCCTAGACCCCTAAATAAATGCAATCGTCGGTTCCCTTCCATGCTATCCTGTCCAGGTTTCTTCCTACTCGTAACTCTTCCTTGGGATCTTTGTCTATTGTGTTGCAAGGCTCCTTCCAGACCTTTTCCCATCTCTATTCCACCAGCCTCCCTAGCTGTTTTCCCATACCTCCTGCCCGCAAAACCAGGTCATACATCCACTCCTCTGCTCTCACTGAGTCACAGGCTCCTCCTTATATAGTTCTGGCTGTCAAAGGATTCCCTAGTCACATAATACTAACAATCCCTAAGTGACGATATTTTCCAGGGTTCTTCGCTCTTGAAAATAAAACCTCAATTATGCCTGGGCTCACAATACTGGCTCTTAAACAGCCCCGCACATGTGGTTACAGTCACAATTTTACATCAAATTGTCAGTATATAAGGGAAGAGTCGGAGAGATGTCCTGGAAAAGTCTACATGCCACTTAGATTTTGCAAAAGGGTTCCTAAAAATACATGCTAGAGAACAAGAATCTCTAATGCACCAAAGCCAGAACCACTGCAACTTACTGCTGGGCCAATAAAATTGAAGAAATGCTGTTAAATCTGTTTCAATGAGGTGTTTTTATATCACATTCATGCCTGCCATTAGCATAGCAAGCTGATTTCCCTGGAGCTCTTAAGTCCTTAAGAGCTACCTGTCTCCTCCACCAGAGCCTAGAAAGGCACAGAAACAGATGGTGAACACATTACAAATGCTGTGAAGACATTTGTGTAACTATATTGAATCTTATGAACAGACCCTATTTTAGGCCTTAGGTAAGCAGGTGCAATGCCAATGACGTTTCCCCGGCTCACTCCAGGTTTTGAGTTAAGTAGTCCATGAGGTGGTTCTTACAGGACAACAGACAAATCACTTAGGCAGTAAATTGGTTGGGAATGCAGACTTACCGTTCAGAAGACAAACAAATCCATGTTTACAAATTATTTGCTACAGCAGAGAATTTCTAAGAGGACAATCCCAAAAGCTCATTATAGGAACTTTTAACATTTCATGGATATAGATTTCATTCATGTTAATGGATGGAAAAAAATCATTTTGGGTTGGAAAAATCCCATGTCCAGGGAGGGAGACCTATTCCTCAAAAGCGCTCTCCCATCGACTCCTGTACTCCACTGCCGTGAGACGCGCAGGTGGAGTTGACACGGGAGTGGCAGCAGTCGACTCACCATAGTGAAGACACCGCGGTTGTAAAAGTGGCAATTCGTCAACAAAAAAACTTCAAAAACAGACTCCAACAAGAGATTGCTGAATTGGAATTAATTTGCAAACTGGATACAATTAACTTAGGCTTGAATAAAGACTGGGAGTGGATGTGTCATTACACGAAGTAAAACTATTTCCCCTTTTTTATTCCCCCCACCCCCCATTGTTCCTCACATGTTCTTGTCAACTGCTGGAAATGGCCCACTTTGGTTATCACTACAAAAAGTTCCCCCTACCCCCCCGCTCTCCTGCTGGTAATAGCTCACCTTTCCTGATCACTCTTGTTATAGTCTGTATGGTCACACCTATTGTTTCATGTTTGCTGTGTATATAAAATCTCCCCACTGTATTTTATTGCACTGTATGCATCCGATGAAGTGAGCTGTAGCTCACGAAAGCTTATGCTCAAATAAATTTGTTAGTCTCTAAGGTGCCACAAGTACTCCTTTTCTTTTTGTGGATACAGACTAACACGGCTGCTACTCTGAAATCTTAGTTTGTGCAGTACATGCAGGACACAGATCTCATTTCCCACTAGTGCTGAAAACAGCTTGGAACACAATTAGCCTTGTCAAGTCTTTCACTGGTATGCCATATATGGCTGCCAGCTTTCCAAGCAATTCAGTAGTCCCCAGAGTGATGCTGCAGAGTCTGCAATTAAGAGAGGTGTTTACATGTCTGAAAATGTCCCAGGCTATAAATAGAAGTCATTTTCTTAGCATCCTGTGATGTCCTATTTGTTCTTTTCTCTTTCTTTCCATTTGCCAGATTGACAGAACAAGCACGTTCACTTAACTTCTTCAGTGATATGCAAGGTCAACAACATCATCACAAGAAAACAAATGCCAAACAAAATACTCTGTGTAGCACTCCAAAAATAGAAGAGAAAAACACCCAAGAGCATTAGCAAATAGGTCTTCTCTGCAATATGGAGCACATTTCATAGAATCATAGAATCATAGAATATCAGGGTTGGAAGGGACCCCAGAAGGTCATCTAGTCCAACCCCCTGCTCAAAGCAGGACCAAGTCCCAGTTAAATCATCCCAGCCAGGGCTTTGTCAAGCCTGACCTTAAAAACCTTTGCAAGCCTGGGTGCCCAAAGTTAAGTGTCTAAATATGGCATTTGAAACTCTTGGCAGTCAGTTTGTACTTTATCTTGAGTAATTTTGTATCATGTGCAAATTTTGCCACCTCACTGTTTACCCCCTTTCCAGATCATTTATGAATCTGTTAACCAGCACCGGTCCCCAAACAGATTTTGGGGGGACACTGCTATTTACCTCTCCCCACTGCAAAAAATTGACCATTCATTCTTACTCTTTCTTTCCTGTCTTTTAACCAGTTGTTGATCCATGAAAGGACCTTCCCTCTTATCCCATAACCGCTTACTTTACTTAAAAGTCTTTGGTGTGTGACCTCGTCAAAGGCTTTTTGAAAGTCCAAGTATACTATATCCACCGGATCATCCTTGTTCATATGCTTGTTGACACCAACAAAGAATTCTACTAGATTGGTGAGGCATGACTTCACTTTACAAAAGCTGTGTTGACTTTTCCCTTAATAATTCTGTTTTAACTTCAGTACCAAGCAAATTGGTTGAAACGATAATAGAACTTACTGGCCTGTAATTGCCAGGATAACCTCTTGAGTATTTTTTTAAAAAAAACTGTGTTACATTAGCTATCCTCCAGTCATCTGCTACAGAGGCCAATTTAAGTGATGGTTATATACCACAGTTAGTATTTCTATAATTTCACATTTGAGTTCCTTCAGAACTGTAGGGTGAATACCATCAGGTTCTGACTCATTGCTGTTTAATTTATTGACTTGTTCCAAAACCTCCTATATCAATACCTCAATCTGAGACTGTTCCTCAGATCTGTCACCTAAAAAGAATGGCTTAGTTGTGGGAATCTCCCTCATATTCTCTGCAGTGAAGACAAATGCAAAGAATTAATTTAGCTTCTGCACAATGGTCTTGTCTTCCTTGAATGCTTCTTCTGCACCAGTAAAGTATATCTATGCACATTTATTTAAGAAATTATAGTTTATACTTATTCATGTTCTAAATTTTTACATTTTAATTATGTTAAGAAATACATCATTCTGCCTTTATTTAATAGAACAGAGATCAGCAACCTGTGGCATGAGGCTCTCCAGGGTAAGCCCCATGGCGGGCTGTTTTTTTTTACCTGCCATGTCTGCAGGTTCGGCTGATCGTAGCTCCCACTGGCTGCGGTTTGCCGCTCCAGGCCAATGGGGGCTGTGGGAAGTGGCGGCCAGCACATCCCTCAGCCCACGCCGCTTCCTGCAGCCCCCATTGGCCTGGAGCGGCAAACTGCAGCCAGTGGGAGCTGCCATTGGCCAAACCTGTAGACACAGCAGGTAAACAAACTGTCCTGCCCACCAGGGGGCTTACCCTGGCTGGTCACGTGCCAAAGGTTGCCGATCCCTGTACTAGAAGATAATTAATTTTTACTTGTGATTTTACTTCATCTGTTTGGATAGAAATCCAAAATCAATTAAAAACACACAAACATGGTTTATTAGTTAAATAGAACTACTTTACTTATATAAGATGTGCTGGATTCATAAGAAAGAAAGATGATCAAGAAGTTTATCAAAACTTGTTTTGCATTTAAAATGATCTAATTTAATTAAACAAATGAAATATTATCTGTAATTAGTGAATTCAACTGTTTGTCTCCATGTCCTTCAAGATTTAGAACTAGTAGATCTCATCCTTTCAGACCTCATTTTTATTCATAGATTGGAAAAGGAAATCCAGCTTTCCTGTTTCTTCAGCTCCCAATTGGTTTCTTAACTTTGAATGAACTAGTCACTGAACTGAACTACTTGAATAAACTGAAATGAAGCAAATATTCTCTCTGCACTTCCAGAAGAGGCTACTGCTATCAAAAGCTGGTTTAGCATGTCACACTCTGGTTCCAGGTGCTTAACTTGTAAATTCCAGCAGTCGAGTGATTTGATTCTTTGAAAATTAGCAGCAAACATGTACTGCTTAATATTTATATTTAATTTAAATTATCTGAATAGATTTTAGTAAATTTAGGTCTTAATATAGGTTGTCATAAAAAATCAGTTCAATTTAAATTAACAATTTTATTTAAATTTTTAAAAAATGGATTTTTTTGTAAATCATTGATTTTTATCTTCTGTGCCCCCTGCCCATCCCCAGCTTGTGTGAGTGACAGTTAGTGATGCTCACTCTTCCAAACGTGTGAGATAAGGGGATTTTGGCCCTTGCTGCAGGAGTTCCTAGGGAAGGAGCCTGTCCCATGCCCAGCAATTAATTCTGCCCCCACGTAGCCTCCTCCATCAATTTAACCCTCCCAAGCCTCACAGCTGCTCCTTCTGGGGTTCTTCACCCTACTCTTCCAGGCCTGGGGAGAATGCAGTGGAATCCTGTCTCACTCTTCCAAGTTGGGGGATAGATCCAGGAACTCTTCATCCCCCTTTACTCCTTCCCAGGTGGGTGCTGCAGGGGGTTGGATGGGAAGAGCAGAGAAACCATCCTGTACCCATTACTCACAGGAGAGGAGGGGGAGCAGGAGGTGGAGCCGCCCTGAGCAGTAGGGCTCTTTAGCAACTTCTCCACTCCTGTGAGAATGGCTTTGGGTTGCTACTAGGAGAAGAAGGGTAAGAGAGCGAGAACTCTGTCTGCAGCAGCTCAAATTGGTTAATCTGCCCCAGGAGGCAGGCAAATGGTGCAGGCAGCAATCAGAGGGCTCAGATTTGCTAGAAGCAGGAACTTCTTGTGTGATCAGCTGTCCCCAGTCCCAGCCAAAATCATGTAACTCTCAAAATAATTACAAGTTGATAACACTGCTATAGGCATGACTGGAACAGACTAAGACTAGGTATGGTTTGAAGTTGGTTGTTTATGGGTTCACATTTTGCTGGACTTTCAAGACAACTTAGGTATTTATGATGAGCCCATTGCCAAGGTGTCTTATCTTGTGAAAGTTGCCAGTTAGCAACTATTCCTAACTACAGAGAACAGCTCAGCCCACAGGATGAAGGCATCAGCTCTAAGGTAAGGATAGCCAAGGCTTTCATAACTCTGCCTCCAAAATCTGAAACCTACCTTTCATTTAAATGTGCCATTCATCTTAATGGAGTCATAGGGTTTAAGGCCAGAAGGGATCACCAGATCATCTAGTGATGCCCTGCACATCACAGGCCATTAAACTCCACTCAGTTACCCTTGTGTTGAGCCAATAAAATAGATTAGACAAAGTATTACAGCCCTCAGGAGACTGTTCTCTACCTGTGGCACACAACAGGAGGGAGTGAGGTATAACCATGCCTGAAACCCCTGCAGGTAATTGATTAAGTGAAATATATTGAGATGGTCCTAACAAGTGACCTGTGCCCCATACTGCAGTGCAAGGTGAACCTCTCCACCCACCCCCCACCAGGTCCCTGACAATCTGACCAAGGAGAAAATTCCTTCCCAAACCTGAAAATGGCAGTCAGTTTGTCCCATGCATGTGAGCAAGACCCACCAGCCAAGCATATAAGAAAGAATTCTCAGCATCACCACAGAGCACTGGCCCACCCCCATCTACAGCCATGGACATTTCTGATGCTTAAAAAGGAGGGTGGAAAAAATCCAGAATGCACCAGCAGAAAAAAATTTCCCTCCTGATCCTTGCAGGTGACCAGCTGAAGTCCTGAAGCAAAAGATTTAGGAACATGAGACGTAGGACCAGAAGGGACTCTGTGGGCCACTGACAACACATGCCCCATCCCGCCCCACCCCAGCCAGGAACCCCATTGTGCAATCCCACTTATACATTTATCAAGTTCTATCTTAAAATTAATTAGATTGGTTGCTCCTACTACTCCTTTTGGGAGGCTGTTCCAGAATATCACTCCTCTGATGGTCAGAAGCCTTCTAATTTTCAGTCTAAATTTATTCATGGCCAGTTTACACCTATTTGTTCTCGTGCCAACAGTTTCCTTTAGTTTAATTGGCTCTTCTCCCTCCCTGGTGCATTTATAGATGCCAATCATATCTGCACTCAGCCTTTGATTTTTCAGGCTAAATAATACAAGCTCTTTTGGTTTCCTCTCATAAGATAGGTTTCAGAGTAACAGCCGTGTTAGTATGTATTCGCAAAAAAGAAAAGGAGTACTTGTGGCACCTTAGAGACTAACAAATTTATTAGAGCATAAGCTTTCGTGAGCTACAGCTCACTTCATCGGATTTTTTTTTCCACCAAATGCATCCGATGAAGTGAGCTGTAGCTCACGAAAGCTTATGCTCTAATAAATTTGTTAGTCTCTAAGGTGCCACAAGTACTCCTTTTCTTTTTTCTCATAAGATAGGCTCTCCTTTTCTCTGATCATTCTAGAACCCCTTCTCTGCACCTGTTCCAATATTAATTCATCTTTCTTGAGCATGGGTGATCAGAATTATACATAGTATTTCAAGTTTTACCAGTGCTTTGCGAAGTATTAATGCCATTGTACAATCTCTACTGGAAATACCTTATCTGTTACATCCCAGGATCACATTTGTCTTTATCACAGCCACATGAAATTGGTGACTCATAGTCATCTTGTGACTGACTAATATGCCTACATCTCTCTCCTCTTCTGTTGTTTTTAGCTGATGACCACCTACCTTACGTCAGGAATTCAGAAGGATCCCAAGATACTTTAGAAAAAAATTGATATAGAAACTATATACTGTGGTCACTTCCCCAATTACTGCAATGCAGCCATCTCTGAAGTAAAAGTGTGCTTGCTGTTTAACCTCTATGCCACAGACTGGGACAAGGAGATTTCAGGTATGTGTAGACAGAATTGGAATTTAGCCAGTGTTTATAATCCTCAACTCACAAATACATAAAACTGGATTTTTAAATGATCACAAGTGATCAGGATCTTGGTTTCATGTCACATCTAAAAAATGACACCCACTAGCACCAGAGTGCCTCACAATACAGTGCTAGGGCTCTGATTCAATACTGACTCACTGAAGCCCAGATACTCAAAGGCCATCTTTTTAGGCACCTAAGGCCACCATTTTGGTGCCATTGACATCTGAAACCTGCCACTGAGCTGCTGCCTGACACCATGGGGACTACCTTTCCATTGGTCAGCATTCACAAAGCTGCCTAAACTCTGATCCCGCCCCACAGCTAGCAAGTAGTTTGGAACCCAAGTTCAAGCCAAAGCCCTGCAGGCCTCAAAGAGGTTTTAGAGTAAGTGGGGGATGCTTCTTTTCCCCAGCAGGGCCTGATCCAGGAGGTGTTCTCTGAGCATGCCTTAGATGCTGATATCAGTCAGAATGTGCAGCAGGAAATGCATGTCACTGAGAAGCGGGGGGCAGCCCAAACACCTATACAGAAGACAGCTGGGGACACAGGAAAATGTATGCTAAGCAAGAGAGGTATCAAGCATGAGCATAGTAAAAGCACCTTGATTGATTAATAACTTTGACTGGTTAATAATTAAATCACAATGTTTTAATATCATGTGCCGCAAAGAGCCACTTGCAGCTCAAGAGCTGCAGTCTGAGTATCAATGCTGAGCAGAGTAACTCCTAAATACCTTTTTGGATTTGACCCCCAAAACTACTACCTATAGCACTTAGGTCTGCCTAGACTGATTTAACTAAACATGTATTTTTAGAATGAGTTAGTTAAACTAATGCAGAGCTTGTGTGTAGACACACTTATTTGAATTTAAGAGTGATTTATTTCAGTGTAGCTCAATTAGTTTGGGTATTTTTCAGGATTAAGCTAAAACAAAGTCACTCAAACTGAAATAAGAATGTCTAAGCACAAACTTGCATACATTTCATTAATTTGGTTTAAGAACACACCTTTAGATAAACCAGTGCATCTGTGTATAGACAAGGCCTTAGATGTTCCTTGGAGATGTCATCAAAGAACTGATTTGGTCTTGTAGCAGGGCAGTCACCACGCTCCAGCCCTGAAGGGGTTAAAACAGCCAAGCTAGGCTGATTAGCATAGCAGCCACAGCTGTGGCCAGCTCAATGTGGGGGGGGGGCAGCTGGCCTTTATAAGAGGGCTGGGGGCTAGGAGACAGAGGAGTCTCACTCTAGCCCTGGAGTGGGAAGGGCTAGCTGCCTGGGAGCAAGATATGTAAAGCAGGGCAAGGGCAGCGACGCGACGCGACGCGACGCGACGCGACGCAACGCAACGCAGCACTGGCAGCTCTAGCTCTAGCCTGGTAAACCCCCAGGCTGCAGGCCTTGTTAAAGGCCCAAAAAGGTACTGGGGCTGCAGAGGGGCAGCCTGAGGATAGGCAAAGGCAGCAGGTCCTAACTCCTTGCCAATGATGAGTGGCCTTTACAGACTGCAGTCTGCCCCAGTGAGCGGGGACTAGATGATTGGCAATAGCCACTGAGGCAAAGTCGGTTTAGAGGGTTGGGGGTTTCCCTGGGAAGGGAGACCCAGAGTGTGGGGATACTGCTGGGGCAGAACCCCTAGGGAAAGGGGCACCGGTGTCCAGGAGGGACACGGGGCCAGCGGCAGGCAAGACACTGGGGCCTGCAGAGGGCGCTCCATATGGTGGAGAGCTAATTCCCAGGATGACCAGCAGCAGATGCCGTGCCAGTCAGTCATCGTGTCACTACAGGTCTGAAGTAGCTTAGCTTGTGTGAACTAATCGGGTTTCCATCAAAAGATGGTCAGTCTGGAAAACTTCATATAGTTTGAAATGAACACAATCAGTTATACTCTTCCCCTAGTATTGATGGATTCAAATTTAATGAGACACTTGCCTGAGAAAATACTAATCAACATGAGGGTTACAGAACACATGAACACACGTGCCTTCCCAAGTCCTCCCTCCCTGTTCTGTTTTCTTCCAAACCCATTCACACTTCAACAAGTCGTATATTTAAGGCTATGAAATTAAGCTGAATGTTTTGACACATGAGCCACGTTCACAGGAGAGGCTTCTAGGAACTTGTTTTAAATATGATATAGTGTGAAAAGCAGTATAATTACAGTGCACATTTCAATCCCCTTTAGGTTTTGTTTCTGCTAAGGTCAGACACCAGTGTATGCTGGGCATTTGTTTGAAGGCCAGTGATTTATAAATAGGATCCTTTCAAGTAGACAGGTTTATCTTATTGGGTTCAGCCTTATTAAAGTCGCAATTGTAAAAACTGTGTGTTGAACAGGAAGTGGAAGATATTTGACTTATAATCAATCATGCATACTTCAACAGGAGCAAGTTGTCATTGATGGAATTAGTACCTTTCTTGTTTGTAATGTATATCAGTGAGCAATAATCAAAATTGAACAGCTGCATAGTTTCTAAACCATCTCCATTATGTGTGCTAAATTTTAACTCAAACATAAGAGAAGACCTAAGTGTTTATATATTCTATTAGCATTTAGGTAATATTTTTAATCTTCCAAGTGCTGTATACATATGAACAGATGAATCTATACAACACCAACCCCACTTTGAGATAGGTAAGTATGAACAACACATTAATATCAATTGGTAGCACGAATTTGGTCCTCTTTGTCTATGAGATCCAAACTCAAAGAAATTGGGTAAAGATGCTTTTATTTGAGACACATTGTTAGAATCCATTATTTCTACTTTATCTGAAAGATCAGCAAGGGTGCAATTGGCTTCTGCTAGTTTATGTAAACAAAGTTTGTAAGACATCATGAGTCCCAACCTTTCACTCTACAGCATGTGCCATATATTAAGTAAACCAAAGAGTATACCTTATTTCATAACAGTTACCATTGGAAAGCAATTTTATAGCCTCTACCATATGAAAAATGAATACATTTCCCAAGTAGCTGATTTATGGATGTCACTAATGCCCAGAACTGCAAAGGTATTTAGGTGACTAACTCCAATCAATGGGAATCTGCGCCTAAATATGTCTGAGGATTTGGGTCTCAGCTCCTAGCTGGCAAAGGGTCATGTATGTTCAGTGTTTTTATATAAATATTTTACTCAGCAGGACTTCAGAACTAGTACATTTTTAGGTTATTTTGAGATACTTTTGGCCCTAATTTTCAAGGAAAGCCTCTTAGTAAATCCAAGATCTCCTGTCATACTAATTACCCCGTTCCCCTTCTCCTCCTGGCTCTCTCCATTTTTCCCTATCTCTTCTCCCCCCCCCAACGTTTTCTAGCTCTCTCCCTTGTCATGAATAACTTCTTTGACATGATCCAACTGCTACAATTAGCCCCAGCTCCGAGCAATAATCATAGTGGGGAGGTCTGGATTGGTTGTGATGGGGGTTTTTTTTTGTTAGTCTTTTTTTCGGTTGAAAAAAAAAACAAAGACTGGGACCAATAGGAGCTGTTGCAGAGCTACTGCACTGACTCTACTCCAATCAGGGATTCCCTTACACAAGGGGAATTCCCAGGTTACTGGTTAAACTGGGTTTCTTGATAATTTGTACCACCAGAGAGGCCCAAAACAGCTGGAGTGGGACCAGATTTTGGCCCTTCATTTCTTAGGGCTCATATACTGAGAGGTGCTGAGCACCTGCAATTCCCATTGACCTGAACAGGAGTTAGTTTCAATAGCTGAGCAAGCTACTGGCAGGTTCACATATATTTAACCTCTGAGCTGAGGTAGGAAGAGGAGATGCAGCCAAGAAGCATCATGAAGAGGTGAACTCAGGCCCCCTACAGCACTGAGTCCTTATCAAGTATCAGCACTTCAGACCTCATGTTAGACACCTAATTTTTGGGCTTGCTAGTGCCTCCAGTACTTCAGTTTTTAACACATGCCTCACTATGTACTTCATAGATGCTTGGCTCCTCTTTCCCTTTCCAAAAACAGCTCCACCTCTCCCAGCTGCTGAGCAAAGTTAACTTTTTTTGGCATCTTGCACAATTGGACACTTGCTGTACTCAACCCTTTGTGCAGTCTGCCAGGCTATTCGCAGACCAGCCCTGTCAGCTGGACTAGCCCCTAGGATATTATGATTACTAACTAGACCTCTTCACAACAAAGATCTCTCTACACAGCCAAGGCGAACTATGCAAGCTTCAGGGAAAGAATTAGAACCGTGTCAGAAAATTCCATCTCTTTACAAATTTACAAATTATTGGGACATTGTCAGATAGCTTAAGTCCTGAATGGCACCTACCTTTAAAGCTATACATTTTGTTAGCAAATTATTCCCATATGACTAGTTATAACAGCAGTCTCCAGTCTCTCTAGCTCAAAGCAATAAAAATAAAACCAGAGCTGTGATAAGGTTACCACATATAAGCTGCTGTGCATTAGCTCAAACCATCATATAAAAAGGGTTATTTTGTTGCTGCATGGTATATTTTTTTTCAGACCTAAAAATGAAGTTTTCAAGCTTAAATGCCTTTAAAAAGAGAGAGAGAGAAAAGAAGCCTACCTCAACAATAGTCCCATTTAAATCATTCTTTCCTAGAGCCATCCTAAAGGTTGGATTTCTCTCATGTCTCCAACCTGAGAAAAAACAAAAAAAAATGTCTCAGGCTGGATTTCTGTTTCAAACTTCATAGTAAATAAATTGGCCATGTATGGGGGAGGGGACTGGGGGGAGACTAGGAATGGCTGGGCAAGGACACTGGACTGGGGTGAGAAGCCTGAGGAGTGGAGACAGACTGAGTATGGGACTGGGATGAGGAGCCAGGCTGGGAAAGAGACAGGACTAAAATAGGGACAGGTTGGAGGGGAAGGGACAGGAGTGGCCAAATTTGGGAGAAAGAGGCAGAAGAGTCTATACCCATTAGAGCACACGACTCTTCAGAGCCTGGAATGGAATCTAAGATTCCTGAGTCTCACCATTCCTCTACTGTCAGCAAATATCAGTGAAATCCCCTGGCAAAATGTGTGTCCCATCCCCCACTAGTGCTGGTCCACACAGAGGATGAAATCCTACTAGTACTCTGTTAACTTATGTGGCAGAGATCTGTGAAGTAGATCAAAAGATTCCAACCCTGCTGATGACTCATGTAGGTGTCTGTATGATGCACATGATGGAATTTCTGTGGTTTTTAAAATTTTTTAAAGCCATCACAATTACACGCGCGCGCGCGCACACACACACACACTAAAATAACACTAAGGTTGCAAAACCAAGTACTCCAAATTCAGTAAATGCCAGAATTAAGGTTGCTTCTTCAACCTTAATTTGGCTTCTTGGATGAATTATATGAACTTTAATTACGTGATCACATCCTATTTCTTCCACAGAACTCCTGCCTCATTCAGTGCACAGGATGGACTTGTTCTGGGACTGAGTCAGTCATGTAGTGAAGGACGCTATTGACTGTAGGAGCCATGCCACATTAGTTGGGGAACTTGGAAGGTGTGTAGTTAATGGGGGAGAGAGTTGCAAGCAGAGGAAAGGATGGCCTCCTGGTTAAAGCAATTGGCTCTGTTCTGGAGAACTGGATTCTAGCCCTTCCTGTGCCATAAAGTTCCTATGTAGGCAAGTCAGTCAAAATGGCCTTTCACAGGTGGTCTCTAATTGTGTATTTCTCATTTTGTAGGTGCCCAATCTGAGACCATGAGATCTGATCTGCAGCAGTGTGCAATTAGAACTTCTGCAATTGAGATCCACAGGAACTGTTCTTGAACATATGAAATGATATGTAATGCTAACTACTCTGAAAAAAAATATCCTAGATGTCTCAAATTGGGCACCCAAAATTAGTGGATCTTTGTAATCTGAATTTCTCTGTGCCTCAGTTCTCCATCTGCAAAATAGGGATAATAATTAGGACTGGCCAGAAAAGAATTCCATCTCTCAAAAAATTCCAAGGTTTCAAAATGTGGTTTAATGCCAATGTGGAATGAAAATGAGACCTTTCAAAACTTTTCATGAGAAAACATGAGGCTGTTCCCTGCCACACAGGCAATAGCCTAATGGTTAGGGCACTCCCATGTTCAAGAAGTACCTGCTCCAACTGGGCAATGTATGGACTTGAATGTGGGTCTCCCACACTCAAGTGAGTGCCTCTTACTTGCTCTGGTTTTGACTAGAAATTCCATTCTGGACCTGAGACACTTTTCCAACAAAATTTTAACTGGAACTGATGCATGTCCATGAAACATTCTAGTATCAATGAAAGGGCATTTTTGGACAGAATGTTTTTGGTCTAACATTTTCCAACCAGCTCTAATAATAAATACCCCTTATCTTACTGGGATGTACTGAAAATAAATTCATTAGTGACTGTGAAGCACTCAGACACTAGAGTGATGCGTTCAACAGAAAAGCCAATAAATAAATAATAATTTGAATACTGTGCTGGATATAAGGCATGGAGGCCACACACTGAACCATGACGAGGAAACTAAATATTAACTAGCAGCTCCCTAAGTGAGCACCATCCACCCTGTGCGCTGAATGAGGCAAGGGTCTGTGGGGAAAAATAGTATGCTATATAATTAAAGGCTGGATCATAATGCATATGCACAAACAAGCCTAATCAAGGTTGCACAGGCAACTTTAATTCTGGTATTTTCTAATTTGTGTCTTTGTCTTTGCAACATCAATAATGTTCTTTTAATGTAGCTTTTCAGTGTGTTGTATTTATATATGCAATTTTGAGGTCTTGTTCAGAGAAATAAAAAAAATGATCACTGACAAGAAAAATACACCCGCTATCAAGCACAGGCTTTCTATTCAAGTAGCAACCATGGACTACCATACATGGCCAAGTTGCTCAAAATCCGCTAGTCTATCTTAGATGTCTATTATATTTTGAATTGTAATTGACAATTAGTTTATTTGCAATGAGACCTACATTTTTTTCTATACTACCACAGAATTAGAAGCTACTGCTCTATACAATATTCTGAAAAAAGCGTTTGGCACAACTCAATTCAAAATTACAACTAATTCATAGTAAAATTTGAACTTCAAGTGAGAATGAGCAGATCAGGACAGATTTTAATCATATCCCTTAATGTCCTACTAACAGGTGCTCGGATACTACAGTGATGAAGGTGGTAATATGCACTGTTAGCACTGAATTCTTTAAAAGTCTGGACCTAAAGTGCAGTGGAACCTGCATACCATAAACAGGGAACCTGCTCAGCACATTTACCTGAAATGGTATTCTAACTATTGCTTTCACTTTAATAAGCATCTTATTTTTGTAGGGAAAAATAAAAAAAAATCCATTCCTTTTCCAGATATTTGCACCCACTGGATTTCCAGATGTTTTAGCAAATACAGAAAGGCTTTCCATGCTTTTCACAAGAGCAGGTTTTTTAGCTTATTAAAGAGCTATATTTATACTTTATAGGTGCCAAAGAAAGTTGCTCACAATCCTCCTTAGCAAGAAGGATGATGGCCAGGGTGTGGGAAAAGTGAGGGGTGAGAGGAAATTGCCATGCTCTAATGGGAGAGAGAAGGGACCTGTCACACCCACTAGACAGTAGAAAAACAAAAAGAAAAGGAGTACTTGTGGATGCATCCGATGAAGGGAGCTGTAGCTCACGAAAGCTTATGCTCTAATAAATTTGTTAGTCTCTAAGGTGCCACAAGTGCTCCTTTTCTTTTTGCGAATACAGACTAACACGGCTGCTACTATGAAACCTAGAAAAACAAAGTTTTTCATTGACTAAATCAGCTTTTCTTCTTTATCTTTTTTCACTTTTGTTGATTTTATTCATGATAGATTCTGATCTCCTCAATCAGTAATCCCAATGAAAAGTGAATAAGGGAATCAGAATCTGGCCTGAAGTGTCTAGTGATTCAGCTAAACATTCCAGAAGCAACTTGGTTGTTAGTCACATGTCAAGAGGCAATAAAAATACATTTATGAAAGCGAGTGTTTAAGAAAATTAGTGTGGAGTTTTCAGTAACAAACCAAAAGAAATGTTCAGCTTTATAAATTAGGACTCCGATCCTGCAGTCTGATCTGCGTGGCAGCAAAATTACACCCCTGCAAAATCTAATTGATTTTAAAGTAGCATTGCTTGTGGGCATACGAGTCTGCCCATATGGCTCAAATGGCAGGAAGCCTGTAGATAAAAGCTAATATGCTGGTGTGTGTATAAATGGAACACAATGTAACCTATTTATTTTTAGGTCAAATATGTAATTGTCAGAGCAAAGTGACATGACGCTTTCCAAATGTAATACAGGTGGTTTGAAATAGTGAAAGCCTTCCCAGCCCTCTTTGAATGTATTGTGGTTTTACAGCAATATTATTGGAATTGCTTATTTTTTTATTTAAGATACATTGTTTCTGCTTCAGACTCAAAAAGAAGGTTGTTTGGAGAGAGCCATTCTAATTAGAAAAAACAAGCTGCAGCTGTTCTTGAAAGAGCAATAAATTCCTTGACTAAGCCCCTACTTACTCAAAACATACCTTTTTCTAACAGTCTTTAGAAGACTTGTACCATGGCCCCACTGTTTATAGGCAACCTTCTATTCACTACGTTTCTCCGGGGCCAGGTGTGATAGCAATATTGTATGTGGCATGCTCTTTCTTAATGTTTTCTTCAATCATTGCAATACCCTGTTTCTTTGTTTTTTGAATTTTTGGTGATTTAGCCTAAATCAGTGCGTGGTTGATACTTTACCATCAGTCACCCTGTTATCCCCTTACATTAAGTAATATCTTATTCCACAAGTATTCCATTTGATTTCAGTGGGATTATTTATGGTATAAAGGACTATTAACTGTGAGTAGAGGTTCACAAAATGGCTGTTAACAACTGTTGGATTCTGAGTTGTCCTGGTCAGTTTGAGGGGTTCTGTGATCAAAGAATGAGAATATGGGACAGAATTTGCAAGAGCCACTTAGGAAATTACCTGTATCAATCACATGGCATATATCCAAACATGGACAGTGTAAATTGCTTTCAGAGAGTACAAATGTAGTTACATTTTATGTACAGTAAAAGAATCAAAGTCCCAAATTTCTACTTACACACCAAACCAATTCTAGTATAGTTAGAAGTCATACGTACAACAAATTTGTTCTTTGAAAAACAAAACCAGATTGCTGACAAGTGGGTTCCACTATATCTGTGAAATTAGGTTTCTGTCCTGATATTGTGAAATGGCATCCATTTTAAATGGAACAAATGTAGCACAGGCAGAAAAAGCAAGTAACATTGTAGGGTTCTCCAGGGTTCCATAAAATGCCTCTTTTGGTAAGGGTGACATAGGCTTTCAGTCAGAAACTTTGTTTTCATATTGCTGTACATTTAAAATGACAGAGGCTGGCTAGAGACTTCCTCATTGCTGCCATTTCTGTTGCCAGCTTCTGGCTTCATACAGCCTAGCCCACACTTGCTCAGCTGAGCTTCATCTTCTAATCAGGAGTTGCTTCTCCAGCCTAAACCCTTCATGCATGGCATATCTCACTAGTTGGGCCTTCTCACTTCCTTAGCCCCTTCCGGGCTGGCGTGGAGTGAACACCCCCGTCACACTCCTTAAAGAAAAAGAGAAAAAAACAGACAGACGCTACTGGAGCATGCTTCACCATCATGGCTGCCATATGCCACTCCTACTATCTCATGGGACCCCAGACATTCGTCCTGAGCCTGAGAGATGTCCTGCCCAGACCAGGGCAGAGAGTGGGACCCAGATAACATTGCCATCTCTACTGATTCTAGCTGAATCCCAAACACAATCTGGGATGAAACGAGACCAAACTTTAACAGCTCCAGCCCATCTCAACTAACATCGTTTTCCCCCCAAAAGGACAGTTATTACTTCTTTAACACCCTCTAAAAAGACTGTCAAACAAGGGGTTTTCACTCTTAAAAACTCTCTCCAGCTAAAGAGACAAGAAACAAAAGATGTAAAAATGAAAGTATTATTACTTTACATTTCAAATGCCTTAACTGTTTTTTCCTTTTCTTTATCTTTAATAAAAGGTTAAAAGGATGCTTAATGATCTGCATGCCAAGGTACTAGGCAGGCTGAAGTCTCTGTATACCAAACATTGTTTAACACAGTTTAAAGCTGGACAAAAACTAAATTATGTTAATACCGTTAGCCTATTTATTCCATCTAAATTAATAAAAAAGGTCAAAAAGAAAACTTTTGTGCCTCCTGCCCAGACAGCCAACTAGTGGCCTTCAAAGGCATTCTATGAGCAATGCTGGAACCCCTTCCCTTGGCTGAGGTTCCTTTCGAAAGGGTGGGCATTGATATGGCAGGACTCCTAGAGAAAAGTGCGACAGGGTACCAACACATCTTAGTGATCATAGATTATGCCATGCACTATCCAGAAGCTGTACCATTGAGATCCATGAGTGCAAAAATAATTGTAGATGAAATTATTATTTGCATGGGTCCGCAAAGAGATTTTGATGGAGCAGAGAACCAATTTTACATCGCCCCTCATGCAGAAAGTCTGCAACTTGTTGAAGATCAAAATCTTCAGGCAACAGTATACCACCCTCAAGCTGATGGTTGGTTGAGCTATTTAATCAGACCTTTAAGAATATTCCTCAAAATATATTGCCCAGGACACTCAACACTGGGATCAGTGACTCCCAGCATTACTACTTGCTATTTGGGAAACCCCCCAGGCCTCAACAGGGTTCTCTTCTTTCTAATTATTATATGGAAGGCAGCCCAGAAACTTACTAGATTTCATGTGAGAAACATGGTAAGCCAAGCCAAGCCCTGGAAGCCAAAAATATCATCTGATACATCCTAAAACTACAAAGAGGCAAGGGACTATGGGAACATTTGCTTATGAAAACCTCCAGAAAGTGCATGAGCTACAGCAGTGGAATTATAAGAAAGGGGCATGTCTGTGGGTCTTCCAACTGGGCAATAAGATCTTGTTGCTTCTGCCAAGCTCAGAATGTAAACTAAAGGCCCAGTGGCAGGGGCCTTATGAAGTAGTGAACTGTCTGATCCGACAATCAGGAAGGAAGGAAGGAAGGAACAGCAGGTTTATCACATAAATTTGCTGAACCTGTGGAAAGCTGAGGAAGGCCTTATCATCATGTCCGACACTGATGACCTGGAGCTTGGACCCCTCCCTGATCACCATTCACTACCTTGAAAGAAAACCTAAGCCGGGAACAAAGGAAACAGGCACTCCAACTTGTGGTAGCATTTGCAAATATGTTCTCTGCTGAACCCAGGAGGACACACTTGGCCCAACACCAAATCCTTACCAACCCTCTTAAATAATACAGAAGCACTGCAACAAATACAAAGGAAATAAGGATATGTCTACACTGGAGCTGGAAGCAAGCCTCCCAGCCTGAGCAGACTTGTGCTAGTAGGGCTCAAAATAGAATGCTAAAAATAGCCACATGCATTTTGTGGCATAGGCTCTCAAGCCTACAGGGCTGGATGGACTTGAGAGCCCAAGCTCCTGCATAAGCTGCTGTCTCTCTCTTGTGGATTGATTCAATTGACCACTGGGCAATTCTGAGTGACCATTGTGTTTTTGTGTGTTATGACAAAAATCACCTTAGTGCTAGAGCTGGTTGAAACCCAGTCTCCATTCTGAGGAAAATTTGGACGTTGCCAGAAATCTTCCATTCTGATAGTTATGAAAACAAGCAATTTTGAAATCTGCTGCAGAAAGGAGCTTCCAAAAATGGGATGTTTGTTTTTGGGGGAAAATCACCTTTCCATTCAGTTTTTCAGAATGAAAGGGAAACAACCTAGGGAGTTGGGGGCCCTGAGTTCCATATCAAGGAGGGGGTCTCAGGTTCCAAGTTCCACAGGGACAACCCTGGAAACCCTGGGGTCTCCAGCTCAAGGGCAGTTCACATGGCAAGGTTGCTGCAGAACAGCAGACACTGGAACCCCTGCAGTTCCTGGCCCCAGGACAGTCCACATGGCAGGGCTACAGTTGATCCCTTTCAGAAATATAGGGCAAAACAAACCTTAATTAATCAGCTGCTTAATTGATTACCTGTACCACCGTTCTTAGGGTTCTTTTAATTTTGATTGCTTACCTAAAGAAACAGGAATCAAGAGTTGATATTAGTTTTATGGAGTTTATTAAATATCCTTAACAATAACCATTAAAAGTATAGGATATAAGAAGGCAAAAATAGTATTGGACTATGATTTGGCTATATAAGTTAGAAAATTGGTTGATATAACCATTCAGGTTTTCAGAATCAAATCACACAAACACAACAGAGAATAACACATGCTCAGTTACTATACTGGGAACATGACTGTTTAGATTTTTGACTGAGTCCCTCAGAATACGGCTTCATTTGGGCCAATTGGTTTTAGCAACTCCAGTGTTGCTAAAAGAATTCAAAGCTAGATCACACAACAATTTGGTCAATTACTTACATACCAGTTCACCAAGGTCTCCTTCGCAATGGGTCTACAGTAACTTGTTTTCTATTTCTTGTTTTCTCAACACTTGTCTTCTGTTTCCCAATGAACTATATTAGCCTCAGGATCTGACAAACAGTCCTAACCATCTGTCATAAACTCCTACATTTGACAGGCTGGACAGATGAATGCAGTTAAAAAGTTTGTACATTTGGTCTCATTTTATGTCTCTATACACTGAGAATTTGAAAGGCAATGTGAAACCATTAATTAGGGTAGATATGTACACTGTTCAATAATTCTAGTTAAGAGTAACTTATTCAATTTTAAAGCTAATTTAAGAACATAGGAATGGTCATAATGGGCCAGACCAATGGTCCATCTAGTGCAGTATCTTCTGACAGTGTCCAGTGCCAGGCGCTACAGAGGGAAAGACCAGACCAGGGTAATTATTGAGAGATCCATCCCCGTTGCCCAGTCCCAGCTTCTGGCAGTCAAAGGTTTAGGAACACCCAGAGCATGGGGTTGCTTCACTAACCATCTTAGCTAATAGCCATTGATGTACCTATCCTCCATGAACTTATCTAATTCTTTTTTAAACCAAGTTTTACTTTTGGCCTTCACAACATCCCCTGGCAACAAGTTCCACAGGTTGACTGTGTATTGCGTAAGGTAGTACTTCCTTATGTTTATTTTAAACCCACTACCTATTAATTTCATTGGGTGACCCCCCTGGTTCTTGTGTTATGTGTGCAGCCCTACCAAATTCATGGTCCATTTTGGACAATTTCAGTCATAGGATTTTAAAAATAATACATTTCATGATGTTGGCTATTTCAGTCTGAAATTTCAGGGTGTTGTAATTGTAGGCATCCTGACCCAAAAAGGAGATCTGTGTGTGGGGGTGTCACAAGGTTATTGTAGGGCGGGGGTTGCGGTACTGCTACCCTTACTTCTGCACAGGTACTGGTGGCATGGTATAGTATTACCACCCTTACTTCTGCACTGCTGCTGGCGGGGCGCTGCCTTCAGAGCTGGGTGCCTGGCCAACAACCGCTGCTCTCTGGCTGCCCAGCTCTGAAGGCAGCACAGAAGTAAGGGTAGCAATACTGCAACCCCCCTAAAATAACCATATCAAGCAGGAGTTCCGCAAAACTCCCCTTAAACCTTGTGATTCCCCTGCAACTCTCTTTTGGGTCAGGACCCCCAATTTGAGAAACTCTGGTCTCCCCTGTGAAATCTGTACAGTACAGGGTAAATACCCACTCAAGACCAGATTTCATGGTGGGAGACCGGATTTCACGGTCCGTGATGCATTTTTCATGACCGTGAATTTGGTACGGCCCTAGTTATGTGAAGGGGTAAATAACACTTCCCTATTCACTTTCTCCACACCAATCACGACTGGCTAGACCTATATCATATCCCTCCTACCTGAGTCATCTCTTTTCTAAGATGACCAGTCCAAGACTTTTTAATCTCTCCTCATATAGAAGCTGCTCCAGACCCTTAATAATTTGTGTTGCCCTTCTCTGTACCTTTTGCAATTATAATTTCTTTTTCTTTTCTTTTTTGAGATGCGGTAATCAGAACTGCACACAATATTCAAAATGTTGGTCTACCATGGATTTACATAGTGGCATTATGATATTTTCTATCTCTTTCCTAATTTTCCTAACATTCTGTTAGCTTTTTTTTTTTTGACTTCTGCTGCACCTTGAGCGGATGTTTTTGAGAACTATCTGTGATAACTCCAAGATCTCTTGTTTAAGCAGTAACAGCTCATTTAAACCCCACCATTTTGTATGTATAGTTGGGATTACGTTTTCCAATGCGCATTTCGTTACATTTATCAACATTGAATTTCATCTGCCATTTTGTTGCCCAGTCATCCAGTTGTGAGATCCCTTTACAACTCTTTGCAATCAGCTCTGGACTTGAGTAATTTTGTATTGTAGGCAAACTATGCCACCTCGCTATCTACCCCCTTTTCCCAGATCATTTATGAATATGTTGAACAGCACTGGTCCTAACAAAGATCCCTGCGGGACCCAGATTTTTATCTTTCTCCACTGTGAGCACTGGCCATTTATTCCTACCCTTTTTTTCAACCAGTTATTTTACAGCAGTCCTGATTGGAACCTGTTACAAAACAAACACAAACACTCTAACTCTGACAAACTTAACGCATACAGAAGCATGTACACTTCCTTACTACTTAGGTACTCGGTTTCAGGAAGTGGTTAAATGACTGATTTGGGTCATTACCACAAGAGGCAGTCTCCATGTTATTTATCACCAGATCGTTGCTCAGCCATCATCTTTCAGCTCAGTTATTGTTTACAGCAGGACACGAGTTTAAATCAACATGATAATAGTCTTTTCCTGGCATGCTAGCAGGCAACCCCAGCAACTGGAAAATAGAAAGAGGTGCCTATCCAAGATACTTACTTGATGTCACCAGAAGAAGTCCCAGGTGGCCAGCCCTCGACTCCAGTTTTCTCCCTTCCAGGTGTCTTCAGTTTTAAGGAAGCGATGTGCTGAAGGGGAAAGACCATTTTATACTATTTCTACTGGGTGGTCCAACTTAGTTGTTCTTGGAAATGCTGGCATGAACCAATCAGATGGTGACCCATGCTTCTTCCAAAGATTGAAAGCGTCCAACCAAAATGAGTCATCCTCTCTAACCATCCAGTCAGGAAACAAGACATCAGCTTTTGAGTTCTTGCAACTGGGATTGGAATTTTCCAGTCTCTGTGCAACACATCTCGTCAGACCAGCTTATGTAAGAAGTTAGGCCATAACTGTTGGTCCAAACATCTTGTGACATACCTTGAACACTGGCTGCTTTAGACTTGTTTTAAGAGTCCATTATGCAATGCAAAGTCACTTAAGCAGGTTCTCCAACAGGCCAGAACAGCTGTATAAATCTTCCATTTTTCTCCTGCTTATTTTAACAACAATGGTGAGACGTTGATATATGTGGCTGAGCTGGGTCTGTGAATTATCAATCAAACAGTTAGATTTCTGATATTCCACTTTTTGCTAAAGTGTCCTTATAAACACACTATTTGGTTTCAGTTCCTTTTATTTACTGCCTCTTTCAGCACAGGTGTACTTCACTTGATAGCATAAACATGCTTGATTGTAAACATTAGCTTTACTTCTTCACTTTATCACTTAAAGTGCAAGAAATCAATATGACTTTGTCCTCTCAGGATTGTCCAGGAGGTAAACCCTGTCATTAGAGTTACAATATTTTGCCCAAAGCTGTATTATTTATAGTTGACTTCCCCTTAATACACAGGTTTCAGAGGGGTAGCCATGTTAGTCTGTATCAGTAAAAACAATGAGGATATTCATCCCTTCTTGTCAACTGTTGGGAATGGGCTACATCCACCCTAATTGAATTGGCTTCATTAGCACTGACTCCCCACTTGGTAAGGCAACTCCCATCTTTTCATGTGCTGTATATTTATACCTGCCTCCTGTATTTTCCACTCCATGCATCTGATGAAGTGGGTTATAGCCCACGAAAGCTTATGCCTAAATAAATTTTAGTCTCTAAGGTGCCATAAGGACTCCGCATTGTTTTTCCTTAATACACACTTTAATTTTAAAATTAGGTTCCATCAAGTTCCCTATTTTACTACTGTGTTTGGCACATCATATAATATCAGTGTTTGATATTAATTTAATATGATTTTTAATTCATTTACTTATTCACAGACATGGAAACAAGAAAGTCTCTTTAGCTGTACCAGTGGTACACTCTTGCAAAAGGCTGCAGCAACTCTGAGTTTCCTCAGACTATTGAAGAAATATAGCATTTAGACCTTGGAGTTTTAGTCTCTGAGCCTTCCTTTTTTATTTTATTTTTTTTTTTAAAAAAAGGTCTTAATGCCCGCTTATGTAAGAAGTTAGGCCATAACTTTTGGTCCA
Organism: Dermochelys coriacea; assembly: GCF_009764565.3. Taxonomy (NCBI): domain Eukaryota; kingdom Metazoa; phylum Chordata; order Testudines; family Dermochelyidae; genus Dermochelys; species Dermochelys coriacea. Next base: position 107,990,091 of record NC_050068.2, read on the forward strand.
AACATCTTGCGACATACCTTGAACACTGGCTGCTTTAGACTTGTTTTAAGAGTCCATTATGCAATGCAAAGTCACTTAAGCAGGTTCTCCAACAGGCCAGAATTAATTAAATAATACTTGCTCATACCTTTGGGGCCTTAGTTACTACACATGGGAAACCCAGACTCCCCAGCAGCCCACCAGACAGTTTTCAAACAGAAACCAGCCGGTTGCCGCAGGAGTTCATCAAAACTGAAATGTTAAACGTTTCAGTTTTGACAACTCAGCATTCAAAGAAACAAACACACAAAAGAAAATTCCCAGTCAGCCCTTCCTTAGTACCCCAGGTTCCATACCTCAGTTCCCCCCCCCTTCCCCCCCAGCTCTAAGCATTTCCTTCTCCCAGTTTTGGATGGGCCAATTTCACCACTTTTTAACTGTTTCTGGCCAAATCATAAACTGTCCCTTTGGCCCCCTTTGCAGGGTAAACAAGAAGTAAAACAAAATAAGCAGCCTTTCAGCTCCTCACTTGTATCAGGGCTTTGCCTGCCCTTCTTTGGGGGTTCAGGCCCCACTTTCTGTCAGCCCCACAATTCTCTGAGTAAAGGAGTTCTACTGGTCCCACTCCAGAACCCAGATTCCCTGTAGGCCTTCTCCCCAAGCCTCTGCAAAACGCTTCCTCATGCATCCTCTCATCAACCTGATTCTAGGGCAGATAACCCTTCCTTCTCCCCACAGGCCCCTCTTCCAACTAAGCTTAGAGGCTGCCCATTTATCAGCTGACCCTGTTCAATTCAGTCATATGACCACTCCTTCAGTATCTCTAAGTGTTAGTAGCTGAGGTCCTAGGTAGGTTCTCCTCAATTCTTCCTAGGTAGGAGGGTTAACCCCTTCCTTGCCAGTCAAGTGATGGGGCCTGTGTACCCTATATCACCCATGTACTTAAAGATTTTCCTATTGACTGGGCAAAAAGGTTGGAGGCAATTGTTTTCATTTTGTTTAATTTTCCATAGGTGTGTTTTTGTTTTTGTTCCCCCTCCCCCAACCCCTGCTTCTTAGGTGAGGAAAGGCAAAAGTAGTAGTCTCTTCCCACAGGGGGAAAAGGGTCCTTTTATCACAGCTGCTGTGAGGAAATCCCCAAGGGTTCTCCTTGCTGTACATGGTAGGTATTGATCCGCAATGGGAGCAATTGTTTCCACGATGGGAAGTAGTGGGGCTAACGCATCTCAGGAAGATCCTTGCTTTCTTAATTTCCCTATTGCCCACTGAGTACCTGCTTGGTAATTGTTCATCTCAACACATTTACCCACTTTCTCTCTGTCGTCCATAATTTTTTTCTGAAAAGCCAAACAAGAACCTAAATACCTAGGGATGCTTCTCCCAGCAAGGAATACATGCAGAAGTTGAATGTGTGTTCAGGGGTCATGCACACTCTCACCCAGTGATAAGGGAAGAAAACAGCCACCTCCAGGAGTGTCATTAGCTTATCAGTTTGGTGCTAAGAGTTTTGTTCATTCATTTTCTGTCGTTTTTCATTTTGCTGTTCCTAGGCTTTTAAAAACTCTGCAAACATGCCATTCTGTAGTAAACTCTACCGCTCTTAAGTTATGCAAGAAATTAGGACTAAAGGGGATGACAGAATTTCCTTTCATATCACATAACTTCAGTCAAAATCTTTGGGAACTACAGTAAATCTAAATGCACCACGTGTTCTGCTAAACTCCAGAAAGTACTGTAATGTGCGGCAGCTTGCTGGATTCAGGAGTGAGAGTGCTCCTTATCTATGCTACAATCTAGATCTATAGTGACACTTAGTAAAACTACATTCCTAAGCATCGTTTTTTGTACTGCCATTTCATATCTCTTTTTTTTAATGACAAGGAGATGCAGTACAAGTGTACAGGATTGCGCCTCGGGAGCTACATGGTTCATTTGAAAATAACTCCCTGCTCAGGCACTCATCTCCTTTCATGGACTGTCGAAGAGAAGCTGATAGTTTCTGAATGAAGGGAAAGGCGAATGCGTTAAAAATGCATTCATTCATTAAAAATGCATCATCTCTGTAAGGTTTAGCACACATTACCTAGTGAAAGTGAAGGACACAGTGTGTTTGTGTATTTATGGTACAAGGGATCAACTGCTTTCATGTGCAACTGGCCATTTCTTTATTGTGCATCCTCATGTTGTTAGTTATGCAGGACAACTTTCCCTTGGTGTTTTAAGTACTCTGAAAAGTGTCTCAACAGATGACATTGTGGGGTTCCATGCTTGCTGTCTCTCACTGATTTGAGATCAAATTTCCTCAGTTTATACATAATTCTTCACGGCCCCCAAATAGCAGCCCCACAACCTTGACCTGAATTTAGAGAAGTAAGCTGGATGACTCTTTCTCATACAACACACACTCCTTTCACTTCCATTACACACTTTTTCACCATATACTCATCCAATTCCTTAAAATCACGTGCATGCCCACAACTTTGACTCCATAGTCAACAAAATTAAAAGTAGCTTATTGGTGAACTCACACAGATTTTTAAAGTCTGAGAGCTGAGTCTCTGTTAACCTATAAGCCTTCCTTTCCGTGATGGGCACCTCTCAGAAGATGCGGGACGGAATCTGGCCCCCAAGTCACTAGGGATGAGATAGCTGAGCTAGAGGGAATCAAAATAAATGATTGGCTACAAATGCTAGATTTATTCAATCCAACACTGTTAAATGTTTAGAAGAATGTTTCTCACTTGGTGAGTCATGACCCTCAAGGGTTCACAAAAGGCAGTTGGGGTGGGGGGTAGTTGTGAGACATTAACATTTTTATTATAATTTGAAACCAAAGAAACTCTTGCTCTTTCTACTTCCTGCACACTTTACCTTTGAAGGTCAAGTGTTGTCTGTTACCTTCTGAAAACGCACACACGCGCACACATAAATGATCTAGACTTATCATTATCACTATCATCATCATCATTATATATACATTTTTATTCTTACTTTTATAATAAATGTAAGTGGCCATGACATTTTTTTACTTTAAATAAGAGGGTGCCAACTTGAATGGTTTGAGAAACACTAGTTGAGAACTTTGAAAAGAGTGAATGAGTTTCTTCAAGATTTTCCTAAATATAAATATCAACATGGTTTTCACAAATTGCAAATTTGATGCAAAAATACTTTGATCTTCATAGAAAATACAGGAAATGAAACTCTGGTGTAAGTGAAAATCACCACTCTACCTTGACTGTTGATGGAGCTGCTACCGATGCATCCAGTGCCAGAGGCCTAACAAAAGAAGTGCCGGAACTCACTATTTCAACAACAAGAATAACAGTAAAGATTACTGAAAAAGAAAAAGAAAAGAAAAGACCAAAATCAAAAGATTTCCTCCAGGACGACCCGGAAACCCTCTAAAAATATCAAACTGACATTCTTGCAAGCAACAGAAAAATATGACAAAATCCTTGTGCACTTTTTATCACTCTCAATCTCTCCTTTACCCACAGAAACAAAAACATTGATTGTTCATGGAAGTCTGGGGTATGGTAAGTGGCTGGGTGGGTGCTAAAATAGGGGAGTGGAGTGTGTGTCTGATTAATGGAGGTGGGTAGTGTGAGTGTGTGCTGAAGGGAGGCAGGAAGAGTGTGGGGGGGTTGCAGATGGATGTGCTAATGTGGGCTGTGAATGGGTTGCAGAAGGTGGGGTGAACTGGAACTATAATGGTGATGGAAGAGTGTTTGTTTAGGATGGGCTTCTGGACTGGGGGATATAGTGGGTATTTGTTATTGGGATGTAGTGGATGTGACACAGAGGCCCATTGGTGCAACCGGCAAAGGGTGCACAGTTCTTTACAGGCAACTCCTATCTCAGACCTGACAAACTCTCTACACCTAATACACCGCTTTCATTATATTTATCCACAAAGTGTAGCATAAAAGTCTCTACTGAAAGCTTGTAATGTATCAATACCCATAATTATTGCAAGATGTGTGTATAGGTAATATTAAAGTAATAATGTAACTATATTGAAAATTATGCCCTTATGGTCTTGGAGTGAAAGTGAGTCACCCGGGAATTATATGCCTCAGTGATGGCCCATTCAAGCAGGAGGGAGTTGTCACCCAGTCCCTGACTGGCTGACTGTTTAAAGTATAGTTCAATTGTCCACCATTGCAACAACATAGAAAAGTCAACGGAAAACCATCAGAGATAAACCATAGGCATAGATACCACTTGAAGGCAAAAGGGAACATTATAGCAGACAAAGGATCACCCTGTCTGTGAATAAAGACACATGACTGGTTCAGCATATCAGTGAAGAAAGACACTCTGCATCCCTTCACTGAGGATACATCTTAGAAAGATTGGATCCCGGTTCCTATGAAGCCAGCCTGCTCTGCAATGGACTGAACTTTGGGGACTGAACAATGGACTGAACCTACTTTATTAGATAGGGAAAGTAACTATTAATACTCCTAGGCCCTAGTTCATGTTTTGTTTTGTTTTGTATCCATCATTTTCTCTTGTTTCCAGTGGAATTGCTTTCTTAAATAAATCTTCTCTTGTTTTATTATAAGTGCTCACAAATGCTATGCGTTACACAGGAGTGTTGATTTAATGTAAAACTGGCAAATTGGGGTACACTGCTCCTTTGGAAGAAGAAGAGCTGGGATTTCTTTGGGTAGTCAGTGTCAGAGGCTGGATATCACAGGGGAATGCTTCAGGGTGCACCTCTTGTTAACCTGCTAGGCAAAGACAGGGCTCTCATGACCCAGAGGAGAGTGCTTGAGTGACTGAAAGGCTAGTGGCGTTAGGGAGCTAACACCCAGTCATCATAGGCAAGACTCCTTCTCGCTGGAGGCAGAGCTTAATGAGGTGACTCACAATCCTGGGTACTTCGAGAACCATCATATTGAGTGTGTCTCTAAAGAAGGGATATTGAGGAGTCTGCTAGGGGTATGGATCTGAGGGAGAGGAGTACTGAGACGGTCTGCTATGGCGATGCAGTCGGGGGGGGGAAGGGTGTCACTGGGCAGCTGCCCTTTATGGGGAGGTAGGCCCCAGTCTGCCTGTGACTGCATTATGAAGGCCCCCCAGGGATACATAACTGCCTAAGGTGGTGGATTAGTAAACAAATACCTGGAATTAATAAAAGTTACCCAAGCCAAGTTAGAGGGGAACTCTAAAGGGGACAGGAAGATCCTGTGGAAAGGAGGTTCCCAGACAGTCCTGAGCCAGAAGCCTGAGTGAGCAGGGAGCCTAGAGGGTGAGCTCTCCAGGAAACCCAGCAGAATGGGTAGCCTGTAAGAGGTGCTCCCAGAGAGGGGAGCCTCCTAGGCAGAGGGCTGCAGACAGCAGGTATCCAAGAGGGCCTGGTCTCAGTCAAGGGTCTCCCAGACACTGGCTAGAAGCCTGGCATGGCAAGAATCACCCACTGTCCTTGGAGAAGAACCACAATGGACAGACCTCCCTAGACCCTAATTCCAGAGAAGGATCTTGTTCTAGAAGGGGCAAGAGGTCTCACACTAGAGGCCAAGAGAACCCCTGGGTAAGAACCTGGTGTGCACTGGACTCAGGTAGGTGCTCCGGGGCCACCGATCAACTGTTTGGCAGGAGGCGCTGTGGGGAGGGTGGAGTACAAGCGGGCGGGTGGGGCCCTTGGCAGAGGGAGGGGAGTGGGAGAAGAAAGAGGTGGAGCGAGGGTGGGGACTCGGGGGAAGAGGCAGAGAGGGGGTGGGGCCTCAGAGCAGAGCAGGGGTGGAGCACCCACCGGGAAAAATGAAAGTCAGTGCCCGTGCCCACAGGGATGGACAGTGGCCAGCCGAGATACAGAAGGAGGTAGGAAGTTACCCAGGAAAGTGACTTGAGGCTGAGGCAAGGCCCTGCAAGGTACGCAAAGCCAAACTAGCCTCCCTGGGCCTGGGTCAGAATCTGGTGGAGTGGGTGGGCCTGGGTTCCCCTACACTACCTGAAGCCTGCACCCACTAGGCAGAGTTGCTGCCCCTGAACCGTACTCATTAGGTGGAATTGTTGCCTGAGGACTGCACCCATTAGCAGCAACTGCCATCTTTGGTGCTAACCACTAGGCAGGAACCCCTGCCTCCTGACCACAAGAGGAGACAGAGGAAACTTGTTTGTTTTTGAAAAGTCTGAACCTTCCTGGCTTCTGCTTTGCATCCCACAATTCACCCAGAAAGCAATTCCATGATGCATGCTGCTCAGCCACAAAGCAAAGGACCATGGGATAGCCCTTGAGAACACTACTCCCTCAGTTCACAGCAAAGTACCAGCATAGGTTCACAAGATGCAAACTGAAAATGGAACAGGTGCTCACATGCATGCAATTGGTGTGACTTGCATATTGCAAGTTACCAGATGCACATCAAAAAGCTTCCCATTAATTCCCATATAGATGTACCCAGTGGATACAAGAATGAAGACAAGAGTGGCTCAGTGAAAAGCACAGGACAAGATATAATGTCGGCTGGCTGCAGACCAATTGTTCCCAGGACAGGACCTAGGCAGTGATATGTTATGAGTTCATAGAGTGAAATCCTGGCCCAGCTGAAGTCAATGGGAATTTTGTCATTGATTTCAATGGGGCCAGGGTTTTACTCAGTGTCAGAGTCTCAGATCACATTATGACTTGACCCAAGGGGAGGTGAGAGGGCTGGAAATTGCTGGCTCAGAGTTAGGCAGTAGACACAGCATGCACTGTTGGCCAGTCTGTGGAGAATAGCAGAGGTTTGGGTTATTCAGGGCCAATATAGTCTTAATTCACTGTAAGCATAAATCAGGTGCCTAACATTCACTTGCTCATAATGTTGTTATGATCTTTTATCTCCATATAAGGGCTTGATACCGGTAAAATTGTACTTAATGGGAGCTGAGGGCACTCAGCACCTTGCAGGAGGTGCTCAACACAGGGCTGGTTTTAGGGGATTGACAAATAGGGTTGCCAACCTCTGGGGGGTACTGCACTGCTTTTTTATAACTCTCGGCCACTTGGTGTGGGTGGGTGGCATTGAAAGTATTTTCCGTCCTGGCAGGCACAACACCTAGGGCTGGCCCTGGCTCAGCATGTGGCATCACCAGGTGCTCAGTATCAGTAACAAGTTAAAAACGCTACACTTTGTGCTTTAATGATATACTGGAACTGTTTACAATAATGTAGCCAGCAGAGACTGCGCTGCCTCCGAATGTGCTGCCATCCTCTCATACAGACGTCTGCACACATGCTCACATTGCTGCCTGGGCATCTATGTTTTTACATGGTCTTGTAATGCTGGAGCCATCTTGTCTAGGGTATAGGTATTAATGCAAACTGCATATTCCTGTCACCCAATATACCACCCAGTCCTTCACAAGATATTAGCAAACCTCCAGTTAAAGGCAATGACTTTGCCAGCTACATGGCACAGAGATTGGGTTTCATAGAATGAAACGGAACAAAAAGTGCACTAAATGGAAATAATGCTTTGTGTTTTTCTCCCTGAAGATACTTTTCTTTCAGGATATCTGAATAATGGGGTTGAGCTGAGTGCACTGCCAACCAGGGGCTAACTCAGTTTAGCTCTTTTAGCTCATTGTTTTATTTTTCTAGTCCATAGATAACCCGGGATTTGGTTTTGTTTCTTTTTTAGCGATCGATGGGGATTCTTTTGGACATTGGTCTTTGTGAAGCTAGATTTATAGTGACAGTGACCTACAAGTCAACTGATGGAAAATTCATTATGCTTTGGGATTAGTTGTGAATCTTTAGGATTATTAATACGACACCCCACAGACATTCTTGTTTTTGTTTAATTGCCAGTCCCCTTATGAACCAAGGGCACAGCTAGTGTAGCATCTGGTACATGCGTACAATTCCTTGTGAGCATTGATAGACAAATAAATAGGAGCTATATTCAAAATGACCTTCTTCATCTGTATTAGAACAAAATTCATAATTGGCTGTGATATTTTTATAGTAGCTATGAGCACAATGACCAGGGACAGAATTTCCAGACTGCTCGATCCACTGCCCTGTCTCTGTTCAGTCTCCTGTCATAGGAACACCTCCACAAGGGCTATGTAGGAGCATGAATTACTGCCTTACACTGGGAGACTGAAAACAGGCTGGCTCTACACTTAGAAGTAATGTCGGCGTAGCTTTATCTGGTGGAGTAGGAAAAACACCCCCTGCTAATGACATGGCTATGCCGCCAAAACCCTCAATATAGACACAGCTGTGTCGACAGAAGAGGGCTTCCGTCAGTGTAGGCTGTATCAACATTATGGGCCTATGATGGCATAGGTGTCACTAAAGGCTCCGTTGTGTAGACATACCCACAGAAATTTTCACTGGGGATAATTACTTCACATGGATGGTAGCCTCTTTCCTAAGTAAGATACTTAGGCCTGGTCTACCTGGTTTGACATAGCTTTGGGGTATGAAAAATCCACACTTCTGAACACTGTAGCTACACCAACCTAACCCCCACTGAAGATGCAGCTAGGTCGACAGAAGAGTTTAGTTAACCCTTGTGACTCTTTAGAAAGTGAACTGACAGCCCCGTTTAGAAGAGTGGTCCAAATATTTTAAACAGCAAGTTTCCACAATGAGACCATTGGAGACAAGCAGAAGTAAGAAATGAGTTATATTGTACCAGGAATATTAATATTACTAATGCCTCAGACACTCCTGATTACGCGCTATCTTTAAAGTAGCACTTCTCACTGCTAAATGATTTCTAAAGCAGACTGAGGGCTTGTCTACACTTGAAATGATACAACTGCTCCACTGTAGTGCTTCAGTGAAGACACTGCCTGTACCAATGGGAGAGCTTCTCCTGTTGGTAAAGGTAAACCAACTCTCTGAGAGGTGGTAGCTATGTTGAAGGGAGAATTCTCCCATCAATCTAGTGCTAGTCTACATCAGGGGTTAGGTCAGAATATTTGTGTCTCTCAGGAGTGTGGATTTTTCACCTCTCTGAGAGATGGAGCGATACAGAAATAATTTCCTAGTGTAGCCCAGGCCTGAGAGGGTAGCAAGTGAAAACCAGAAAGTGCTAGATTGTAAAGTTACATTCTGCCCTGAGTAAAGGGCAATGCATAGCTGCCACATCCCAGGAGTAGAGACGAGAATGAACTGTGACTCAGGCCTGGGCTACATGAGGAACTTAGGCTCTGACTACACTACAGCAGAGCAGCTGCACTGATGAGGCTGTGTCGCTGTAGGGCTTCTGGTGAAGTGCTAAGCTCACAGGAGAGAGCTCTCCCATCGGCTTAATAACTTATGCCTTTGCAAGAAGCAGTAGCTATATGGTGGGAGAAGCTCTCCCGCTGCCATAACACTGTCCACACCAGTGCTTAGTTCAGCATAATTTATGTCACTCAGGGGTGTGGATTATTCACACCCCTGAGTGATGTAAGTTATATCAAAGTAATTTCTAGTGTAGACATAGCCTTATACAGATATAGCTATGTCTTTCAGGGCTGTGAAAACTCAACCCCCTGAGAGATATATGTATGCCGACTTAACCCTTAGTGCAGACCGTACTAAACTGATGGAAGAACCCCTCCCATCAGCATAGGTAATATCTACAACAGAGGTTCCCAAACTTGCTTAGCAGCTTGTTCAGGGTAAGCCCCTGGTGGACTACAAGACACTTTGTTTACCTGACCGTCCACAGGTACAGCTGCTCACAGCTCCCAGTGGCCGCGGTTCGCTGTTCCCGGTCAATGGGAGCTACCGGAAGCAGTGGCTACCCCGGCCCGTGCCACTTCCTGCAGCTCCCATTGGCCAGGAACAGCAAACCGCGGCCACTGGGAGCTGCGAGCAGCCGTACCTGTGGACACTCAGGTAAACAAAGCTTCTCGCAGCCTGCCAGGAGCTTACCCTGAACAAGCTGCTAACCAAGTTTGGGAACCTCTGGTCTACACTGGAGCACTACAGTAGTGCAGCTGCACCACTGCAGCATTTGAACTGTAGACATACTCTCAGCTTCACAATTCTTTCCCTGCTCTAGGGAGGAGTAAGTTACCTCATCTCTTTTTATGGAGCAATTTACTCACCCATGTACTCCCAGCCAGCTACTCTGGTTGCCCTGTAGGCAGGGGACAGATTCAGCGCTCCTCCCACTCTGCACCCCTCTTCACTCACTTTCTTGCAGGAGGGACTATTGGGTAAGCAGTGCCCAGAGTCAATCTGAACAATACCAAGCAGAGAAGGAAAGGGGTCTTTCCTCCACTGCATATACTCTATTCCATGCTGGGACAATCTAGCCAAAAGCCAAGTCATCTGACAAATGAAGTCACCCAGCATTCTGTGTTCCATTCCATTTGTTTTTAGGTTGGATATTTCCAAACAGTCTGTTAAAAGGAGACTAGCAAGGACTGAAGGATGGACCTGGTCAGAATCTTCAGGTTACTGTATAGAATGAACTAAAAGTAATTACACTTTGTTTGGGTTCTTTTAATTATCATTATTGATAATTGAGAGCAAAGGTCAAAATAAACAGTGACAAAAAATGAACAAGGAGGCACCTCATTGTTTGCTTTCCTTTCATCAGGAAAACATGCTGTTTGTTCAGGCCAGTGCAATCAGCCACATATTTGACAATGGACTGGCTGGAGATGAGTCATGGATGATTTCACAAAAACAACTAATCCCTTTTTAATCTCTATGAAAAACATCCTGTTAGTATTGCCATATTCTAGGAAGTGTTATAACAGGAGCAGAAAAAGGATTAAGTGCTTAAACCTGTCCCACCAGTTCAAGTTTACTGTAGCAGAATCTCTGGTTTGGTTATGGACCTCAGCTGCTCTCATACACGTACAAGAGATTTTTTCTCTACTCTATTTATTTTTCTGGAATTAGACCTCCTTGATTATGCAGGAAGTGACCCATTGTTGATTTATCTATATTTTAAATTACCCATTTCAACTCACTGAACCCCTTCAGTGTAAAATAAAAGTAAGGATCACAGATTCACCAAGCTTACACTAGTCTGCTCTCAATGTCAGACTTTTCCTCTCACTCGAAGCATTAAATTCCTATCAACAGATCCTCATGAGAATAACAACCATATCTACTCTCCTTCATTGTCCTCCCTAAGCTGTTCAGCGTAGTAGCACTGTGTATCTTTCACAAGATAAGTGATTCTTGGAAGTGATTAAAAATATGCTTCTTTGTAGCAAAAGGCCCAGAGTCTGCCTTTTCCACACCAAATGTGAAATAACTGTAAAATATGAAGAATAGAAAACTATCGAGCAACTAGAGTGAAATGACTAGTCTGTAGCTTTAAATGAAATATGAAAATTAATAAAGGGTGCAGATGAATGCTTTGTTTTCCCCACAATACTTGCAATGGCAAAAGCTTGTCAACATTTTTAATGTTAATAAAAATTGATGACAAACTGTTGTTGGCCTCTTTTCCAAAACTGAAAGTGAGTTCAAGAGGACTCATTTCTTTAGTAATTCCCAAAATGGTGCAGCTGGTACAGGAAAGAACCAAAGAGACGCTTTCTAAATTAAATCAACCAACAAAAGCTGCATTATCAACAGGTGACCTAGATAACAGTAGCATCCATTATTTACCTGGAATTACCTAACTATCATGAAAGGGATTTTCAAAAGTATTCAGTGTTGCCCTACCTCTGTCCTCATTGCACTCAACAGTCAGATGACTACTGATTTCAATGAGAACAGAGTTAGGCAAATGTTGAGTGCTTTCGAAAATCCTACCTTATGGCATTGAACTTTAGGCACCCAAGTTTTAAAAATGTTAGTCTAGCTTTGGGCCAAGTTTTTAGCAACATCTTGGACAAATAGTTTTAGATGGAAGTTTAGCAATTCTTTTATGCCAAAAATATATTTGAGTAAAAAATGCCATTTAAGACCCTGTAGGGCAATAGCTGATAATAGCAGGATTCAGATATAGGAGTTATTTACATACTTCATTTCAAGGAATGCTTGCTAATAAACAAGAAGAGCTTCTGGTCCCCTACTAGAAATGGTATCCAAAGAAGAAGAGGAGGGCTCTACTCTTGTCTTCTGAACGCAGAAGTTGGGGATTTGTCCTGCTTTGAGCAGGGGGTTGGACTAGATGACCTCCTGAGGTCCCTTCCAACTCTGATATTCTATGATTCTATGAATATAGACCGGATCGACACTTCTTTGTAGATTACAGAAAAGGGAGAAAATAGTTAGAATTTCAGACAGGTATTAGCAGAGTTTTAGCATTCAGGACACCTGCCAGTGCAGGAACACCCATTGCAGACATTGTTCCTTCTTCTGTGATGACTCTTCCTGATCCCACTAGAGATATCACACAAAACAGAGTCTTGGTAATGTAATACATACGTCAATTTTGCCAAAATTAACTTACCTCTTTCAAAATATCCTTCTTTTGTTTCCAAAATTTTACTTTGAATGTCTAGAGCTGGTGATACAAGGTGGGTGAGATAATATCTTTTATTGGACTAGCTTCTGTTGGGGAAAGAGACAAGCTTTCAAACTTAGCTGAAGAAGAGCTGTGTGTAACCTCAAAAGCTCATCTGTTTCACCACAGAAGTTGGTCCAACAAAATATATTACCTCACCCACCTTGTATCTCTCAAATTTTGGGGCCAAAATGGCTACAATTACACTACAAACAACAATAGTAGAGCTGATGATATCGTTTTTCCTATAGGGCAACAGAATCCCAAGTGTTGACTGCAACATACAAACCCTTCCAATAGAGGAAATGGAGCTTGCACTACTTGACTTCTCCACTCCTTCTTGATTTCCCAACAATACCTCTATACTTGATTCTGTGGCTGCTTAAAAACTTCCATAAGCAAATTTATAGGACTTGTATGGACTATGACTAATTTATAGGACTATAGGACTATGACTATTGCAAGATGCCCTTTTCATCCCACTTCTATTAAAAAACCCAAAGATTATCATTTCTACACAGAGTCAGGAACTGGAATTGATTACCAATTAGAATATGTAACCAAATGCTCAGTGTGGTTACACCAAAAGTGCCAGACAATTTGCCAGGAAGCGTGGGAACAGACAGAATGCTAGGCTGGCACTCAGGTGATCTGATCTGCTGGGTGACCTTGGGCAAGTCAATTCACCTTCTGTGCCTCAGTTTTTCCCACCTGTAAAATGGGGATAATATTTACTTTTAATTATAAACAGTTTGGAAATCTATGGTTGAAAAGTCTTATGTGGCCTATTATTCTTAATAATAATTTGATGAGATAATATGCAAAAAATAGACCCTCATATAAATCTATTAAAATAATGGATTGGTTTTAGGACTTCTATACAAATACACTTTTCCTGGAATTGGTCTAAGAGGTGGTTACTCATATGTTACTATCCTATTGCAAAGAAAGGTAGGCTCTGCTTTCCAGCACACTTTACACCACTGAGAACAAACATGCTGGTTGTCACAGGTCCACCCTGCTACTAGACTCTGTGGAAAATGACAAGAATGTCCCTCACTATGCCTTCTTAGGGTATGTCTACACTGTAATGCTCAAGCCTAGTCCCATCCCTTCCATCTACACACAAATCACACTATTCCAGGGCTCAGACCATGGATCCCAGGACTCAACTGTGGTAGAGGGTCCCAAGCCAAGTCACGCTGGGACCCAAGGTTCAAGCCCTGTTGCTTTGCAGTGTAGACACAGCCCCACTGGATTCATGCTCTGGGAGTCTGCCAAAAGTATCCCACAATCCCACAAGCCAACTTTTTTTGTCCTCTGGGCAGTCAAGTTTGGTGGACAGTCAGGTTTTTCCACACTACACCATGAAAAAAGGGTGAGAGTGGTCACATTTTGGGAGGGTGCTAGGAAGTCTGAGATATGCGTGGTTGGACTCGTGCCTACATAATGCTCTGTAGATACTGGAGCCCCAAGTTAGGATGTAGAGTTTAACAATTCCTAACCTGGGGTTACAAATGAGTGTAGATGCTCAAACCCTAGGTTAACAAAGCCACTGTCTCCTAACTCAAGTTTTATTAACTGTGGGCTTACACAGGAGTGTAGACATACCATTGGAGTCTGAAAAAGGAAAGAGTTTGTTGCATGTAAGAGATCTTCAATATCTTTTACATGTCACACAGTTCATCTGTTAGTATTTTTAATTTACTGCCATATGCCAAGTTAATATATAATCAGACAGTACGGTATCTATGGCATCTATTCACCTGGGAAAATATGCCAACAACTGATGTGATCTACCTTATTATATGTTTAATGATAGAGGAGAAGTGCTGCTTTCTCAGCTTCCCACATATGCTTTTCATTTCCTCTCCTACACATTCCTGAGGGGTCTGTTCAGTGCCTTTCAAAAGCAAACAAACAAATACAAAACCTCTCTAACTCTAGTTCTCACTGCAGTTGAAACAGGAGAAATTTTAAGAATTTCCATTGTGTTGTATGGTTTCAGAGTAGCAGCCGTGTTAGTCTGTATTCGCAAAAAGAAAAGGAGTACTTGTGGCACCTTAGAGACTAACAAATTTATTAGAGCATAAGCTTTCATGAGCTACAGCTCACTTCATCGGATGAATTTGGTGGAAAAAACATTGTGTTGTATGTTTCCTAAAACAAACATATCTCCATTGCTAACCATTGTTAATTTACGTATGTCAGCTAGATTTCTACAACTGCGAAGTGTAGCCGTGTGCTGACATTGAAGTTACATATATGAGATCAGTTTTTTCATCTCTTAATATCTCAGCAAAGCAATAACTTGGTCTGGTAGCTCAGTGGTTCTTTCCATACTCCCCATTTTCATAGTGCCACATGCATTGATAAGCTGGGCTGATTCCTTCTGTTCTTTAGACCAGCCTATTATCACTCTGGGAAAGCAGGTGGATATGGGTGTAGCCTGAAGTGCTTTGGTTTTTCTTGACTGTGACTTCAGGATTTCACTCAATGGGGTTTTTAGTCTCTGTGATCCTTGAAGGCAAGTGTCTTTCTTTAGAGATTAAACATACTGGGTCACCAATACTGCACTGATCTTTGGCATATGTAAGGTTATGTGCATGGTCAAGGCAGTCAGCTGGATTTTTGTCTTTTCCCATTTGACCTTCATAGTGTTTGGGACTACCTTATTAAGAAAGGGTTCTATCTCTTTCTTGTAATCCTATGTAGCTACAGACAGTTTCCTCCTTCTTGGTCTGTCTGAATGCCGAAGCTCTCTAGTGCTTCTGGGCATCTTGTGACGATATCGGGTGGAAAATTTTCTCTCAAAATTCCATTTCTGATTTTTTCCCCCATTCAGAAAATTCACCATCTTCCTTTAGGGAAGAGGTGGGTTCATCTTATGAAGAAATGAGGAAGTTTTGTGTTTTGGATTTAATTTTTTTGGAGTGCCAGTAACACTTTCTTTTTCTGGGTTGGCAAATGAAGGGCTGCATGATGATGATGTTGATGATGCTTTTCCCTCTGCTTGTGCTGGGACCTTTTCTTGGCTCAGTCATGTTATTTGGAGGCCTGGATGACTGTGTTAGGATGAGGATGAGTCACTCTGCAAAGTTACTGGCCTCCACCAAGAGCGGGGCTGCCTGAGGGTCCGCCAATGCCCAATTGCTGCTTCAGCATGATCAGAAACCAGTTAAAAAATTCTAAAAGCGTCTGTCTAAAAACGGATCCTCTTTTCCCTGAATGTGCATGCTGTGCTGGTGGCAGGCTTTTGCTGTACCGTGGCCTGGACCTCACTTCCTGACTGAACTGGGGCACCTCCCTGCAGTGCATCAATACTATGAAAAAAGATACATGGTTAGCTCTGCCTTGGTGCTGGTCTTTGAGAAGCATACTTGCGTTGAAGTTCCTGGTGCCTTCTAGGAAGGGAGCACTACAAGAACTCCTGATGTGTGATTTTGGCTTTGTTTTGAGGTTCCTGTGATTTGGCTGCTATTTTGATCCCCTGCCTGCTAAGAAGGCTCCCTTCTCCATGGTAGCACTAATATTTCAATTTCGCTCATAAGTCTCCCAAAACCTTAGAGGGGCTTTGTCCAAGTACGAAGAGTCACTAAAGTCCAAAATGAGGCTGGGAGAAAAAAAAATCTTTGCTAGGGCCGTTTAATCTGAAAGGGAAGAGAAAGCGCTTTCCCACTGCCTGCTTCCATGGCTGCCAAGAGACAGTGAGTGCTGGCAAAAGACAGCACTAGGTGTGTGCTCGCACCATCCATTCTGAACTTCTCCCTTGAACTTATGGTAAAAAGGATGCACACACTGATGAAGGCTTGGCAGATACACTTTGGAAAGAGAATATGGTAAATTATTCCACTACTATAATTGTACAGTGGGAGTGTCATGTTCCGTTACCAGATATGGAGTGGCTACAGAGCCTGTTTACACACACCAGATGTGTTCATCATAAGATCCTTTAACACTCTGCAAGGTATGGCTGAGGCTCATTTAAATCAGGTATTTTATACACAGTGACACCTGAATAGAACAGCAGTATGAAGCCGACCTGATCAAAAGCTCTTCTCCTTGTCCAGCCTGATTCACATGCTTATTTATTACAATCTAAATCAGAGATGAAATAACAGATAAGGCCTGCTGTAATCCTGCACAAATGCAACATGTTTTCTTATGCAAGACAGCAGTTGACAGAGCATCAAACGATCATGCTCCGTTTCTAGCCTTCTCTGTCAGTATCTTGTCCATTTCACACCAATTACAATAAATACAGCTGACTGTACATAACCAGAGGCAAGGAAGAAAAATTCTGTAGCCAGTGCAGAACTCTGAAATATTCAGACAGACTTTCATAAAATATTTCTACTTACAGAAAACCACTACTCAGGTCTTTTTGGTATGAGATCATAAGATGTTGATTGACATGTTAATTGAGATAAAAATATATAGCTAAGAATGTTTGGTTCAGTGTAACTTTTTTTTTCAGTTTAGGTGCAGTCTGAACATGGAGATTATATGAATAAAACCAGCAGGATTGCTTATCTTTACTATGAAGTATTTTCAATCTTTTGTATTAGGGACGTACATGAGATCTGGCATTTATTTATTTTCCCCATTGGCTTTAATACCTCAGGGTAGTAAAGCAGACATGTATCTTACTCAAAAGATACAATCAAAACTACACACTGTCATTCGAGGGTATTATTTCTTCCTTATAAAAGGAAAGTCGAAAGAATAGTAAATATGGCAGGCGACCAGCTTGGCTTAATGGTGAAATCCTAGCGGATCTTAAACATAAAAAAGAAGCTTACAAGAAGTGGAAGCTTGGACATATGACCAGGGAAGAGTATAAAAATATTGCTCGGGCATGTAGGAAAGATATCAGGAGGGCCAAATCGCACCTGGAGCTGCAGCTAGCAAGAGATGTCAAGAGTAACAAGAAGGGTTTCTTCAGGTATGTTGGCAACAAGAAGAAAGCCAAGGAAAGTGTGGGCCCCTTACTGAATGAGGGAGGCAAGCTAGTGACAGAGGATGTGGAAAAAGCTAATGTACTCAATGCTTTTTTTGCCTCTGTTTTCACTAACAAGGTCAACTCCCAGACTGCTGTGCTGGGCAACACAAAATGGGGAAGAGATGGCCAGCCCTCTGTAGAGATAGAGGTGGTTAGGGACTATTTAGAAAAGCTGGACGTGCACAAGTCCATGGGGCCGGACGAATTGCATCCGAGAGTGCTGAAGGAATTGGCGGCTGTGATTGCAGAGCCCTTGGCCATTATCTTTGAAAACTCGTGGCGAACGGGGGAAGTCCCGGATGACTGGAAAAAGGCTAATGTAGTGCCCATCTTTAAAAAAGGGAAGAAGGAGGATCCTGGGAACTACAGGCCGGTCAGCCTCACCTCAGTCCCTGGAAAAATCATGGAGCAGGTCCTCAAAGAATCAATCCTGAAGCACTTAGAGGAGAGGAAAGTGATCAGGAACAGTCAGCATGGATTCACCAAGGGAAGGTCATGCCTGACTAATCTAATCGCCTTTTATGATGAGATTACTGGTTCTGTGGATGAAGGGAAAGCAGTGGATGTATTGTTTCTTGACTTTAGCAAAGCTTTTGACACGGTCTCCCACAGCATTCTTGTCAGCAAGTTAAGGAAGTATGGGCTGGATGAATGCACTATAAGGTGGGTAGAAAGCTGGCTAGATTGTCGGGCTCAACGGGTAGTGATCAATGGCTCCATGTCTAGTTGGCAGCCGGTGTCAAGTGGAGTGCCCCAGGGGTCGGTCCTGGGGCCCGTTTTGTTCAATATCTTCATAAATGATCTGGAGGATGGTGTGGATTGCACTCTCAGCAAATTTGCGGATGATACTAAACTGGGAGGAGTGGTAGATACGCTGGAGGGGAGGGATAGGATACAGAAGGACCTAGACAAATTGGAGGATTGGGCCAAAAGAAATCTAATGAGGTTCAATAAGGATAAATGCAGGGTCCTGCACTTAGGATGGAAGAATCCAATGCACCGCTACAGACTAGGGACCGAATGGCTCGGCAGCAGTTCTGCGGAAAAGGACCTAGGGGTGACAGTGGACGAGAAGCTGGATATGAGTCAGCAGTGTGCCCTTGTTGCCAAGAAGGCCAATGGCATTTTGGGTTGTATAAGTAGGGGCATAGCGAGCAGATCGAGGGACGTGATCGTTCCCCTCTATTCGACACTGGTGAGGCCTCATCTGGAGTACTGTGTCCAGTTTTGGGCCCCACACTACAGGAAGGATGTGGATAAATTGGAAAGAGTACAACGAAGGGCAACGAAAATGATTAGGGGTCTAGAGCACATGACTTATGAGGAGAGGCTGAGGGAGCTGGGATTGTTTAGTCTGCAGAAGAGAAGAATGAGGGGGGATTTGATAGCTGCTTTCAACTACCTGAAAGGGGGTTTCAAAGAGGATGGCTCTAGACTGTTCTCAATGGTAGCAGATGACAGAACGAGGAGTAATGGTCTCAAGTTGCAATGGGGGAGGTTTAGATTGGATATTAGGAAAAACTTTTTCACTAAGAGGGTGGTGAAACACTGGAATGCGTTACCTAGGGAGGTGGTAGAATCTCCTTCCTTAGAGGTTTTTAAGGTCAGGCTTGACAAAGCCCTAGCTGGGATGATTTAACTGGGACTTGGTCCTGCTTTGAGCAGGGGGTTGGACTAGATGACCGTCTGGGGTCCCTTCCAACCCTGATATTCTATGATTCTATGATTCTATGATTCTATGAAATACATTAAAAACACCAACAATTTTCTTGTAATAGCCATGTTTGTCAGTTTCTTCATAGTGGCCTGTCTGATAGTTCATTTGCAAATTCCCCAAAGGAAGAAAAATCATCTTACTTCTTGCTAAGCTGGTATTGATGAAAACAAGTTTCTAAAGTATTTTTGGTTTCCAGCAGATCCCATGTTAGCTTACAATCAATCAGTAACTGTATATTAAACACTTTGGATGAAATCTATGTTCAGACATAGTGAATGGGTGGAAGTAACACTTTTTATTTGGGTTCTGATATAACATCCATCATAATGTCTTTGAGTTCCTACGGTTGTAACATGATGGCCCTATTGGCACAGGTAATTTCTATTAGAGAATAGAACACCAGGACACTGGGCTCAGCATTATCAGGAGTCTGATTTAAGAACTCATTTAGGAATCCACTGTCTTCTTTCTTATCTCATTATGTTATCTAATTGAAAACCAACTTCTAGGGGCGGGGTCTTTACCTTAATACTTATCTGTGACTGACATTTTGTTAATAATACAGAACAAGCAAAGCCCCCTACAACCTGAGAGAGGCAAAGAATAGAAGCTACCAGGATGTCCTCATGGCCTTTTTAGGTGCAGATACTGTGAGATGACCTGTTCTCATTTTTTTTCTATGATGCCAGGTAAAGGAAGACTAGAAAGAGATGGAAAAAAATGGTTACTTACCTTTCGTAATTGTTCTTCGAGATGTGTTGCTCACGTCAATTCCATTCTAGGTGTGTGCATACCCACATGCTCAGTCATTGGAGACTTTTGCCTTAGCAGTATCCATAGGGCCGGCTGTCGCACCCCCTTGAGTGCTGCGCTCATGCGACGGTATATCAGGCGCCGCCGGCCCTGTGCCCTCTCAGAATGACACCTTCCAGGAGAACAGAAGAAGGGAACAGGGTGCCGAGGGCTTGAAGGGAGCTTTCATGAGCCGCGTGAGTGCCAGATTCAGGTCCCACAGAGAGATGAGGTCCTGGACTTGAGGGTAGAGACACTCCAGACCTCTTAAGAACTGGACCGTCATGCTATGAGCGAAGACCGACCTGCCCTGGAACAGAGGGTGAAAGGCTGATATAGTGGCCAAGTGGACCTTAGTTGAGAAAAGGGACAAACCCTGGAGCTTGAGATGCAGAAGGTAGTCCAGGACTAGCTGCAGTGGAGCCTGCTCTGGCCTAAACTTTTGGGCTGAGGCCCAGCACGTGAATCCATTAGGCAGGTAGATCCCTTTAGTGGAGGGTTTTCAACTCCCCAGTAGGACCTGCTGGACTTGGGCCGAGCGCTTCACTCCTCAGTAGTTAACCATGGAGCAACCAAGCTGTGAGGTGCAGCACTGCCAGATTAAGGTGCAGGAACCAGCCATGATTCTGCGACACAAGATCTAGCCAGAGGGGCAGCTGCATTGGGGTCGTCACTGACAGGTCCATGAGCATGCTGAACCAGTGCTGGTGAAGCCAAGCTGGAGCTATCAGGATAACCCCTTCGCCTTGTCCTGGTTGATCTTCATGAGGACTTTGTGAAGCAACTTCACTGATGGAAAAGCGTACATCAGAGCTCCCGATCAAGGAATTAGAAAGGTGTCTGACAAGGAGATCCTGCTGACCCCTTGAAACAAACAAAACCAGTGGCACTTCCTGTTCTGATGAGTCGTGAACAAGTTCACCTGAGGACACCCCCACTTTTAAAAGATCTGGTCAACCCCATTGGAGTGGAGAGACCACTCGTGGTGAAACGAGAAGGTTCTGCTGAGGCGATCTGCCAACACGTTCCTGGTTCCGGGGAGGTGCGCTACCACGAGATGAATGGCAAGCTGCATACAAAAGTCCCATAGTCTGAGGCCTTTCTGGTAGAGGGCTGATGACCTGGCTCTGCTCTGCTTGTTGATATAAAACATCGTGGCTGTGCTGTCTGTCAGGACTTGAACCACTGACTTGTAACTGGGACCAAAAAAGCCTGGCAGGCCAGGCAAACCACCCTGAGCTCCCTGACAGTTATGTGGAGGAAGGGGTCCTGTGTACTCAGCTCGCCCAAGTGGGCTCCCCACCCTACATCCGAGGCGTCGGACACCAGAGTTAGCGACAGTGATGGGGCCACAAAGGGGACTCCCTGCAACACCAATGTAGGGTTCAACCACCATGCCAGTGATTGGATGTGGTCTGGCACCTTGACTACCAGGTCCAGGTCATGCCTGTTGGGGATGTAGACCAATGCCAACTATGCCTTCAATGGCTGGAGGTGAAGCCAGGCATGACGGACCACGTAAGTTCAGGCAACCATGTGGTCCAGCAGCTTTAGGCAAGTGTGGATTGTGGTGATTGGGTGGCCCTGCACATGGGAGATTATATCCGACATAGCTCAAAAATGGGTCTCTGG
This sequence comes from Dermochelys coriacea, assembly GCF_009764565.3. Classification (NCBI taxonomy): domain Eukaryota; kingdom Metazoa; phylum Chordata; order Testudines; family Dermochelyidae; genus Dermochelys; species Dermochelys coriacea. Next base: position 108,011,632 of record NC_050068.2, read on the forward strand.
AAGGAATGTCCTGACCCACATGGAATCAAGCACCGCCCCAACAAATTCTGTCCGCTGCTCTAGTATGAGGGTTGATTTCTTTTTGTTCACTAACAGGCCCAGGTCGTGGCATGTGGACCACACCAAATCAAGGCTGCTCTGCACTTGATCCCAAGATCTGCTCTTGATGAGCCAGCATCAAGATAAGAATAGACCTGGACCCCCTAATGCCCCAGGTAAGTGGCTACTGGGGCCATACATTTTGTAAAGACCTGCAGGGCTGAGAAGAGGCCAAAGGGGAGTGCCGTGAACTGGAAATGGCACTGGCCCACCATAAAACAGAGGAACCATCTGTGTCCTCGGAAGATAGAGATATGGAAATAAGTGTCTTTCAAGTTGAGAGTGGCATACCAGTCTCCCGGATCCAGGGAAGGGATGGTGGAGGCCAGGGATACCCTGTGAAACTTCAACTTCTTGAGATACTTGTTGAGTCGTTGCAGGTCCAGGATGAGTTGTTGGCCCCCTTTTGATTTTGGGATCAGGAAATAGCAGGAGCAGAAACCTTTCTCTGTCATTTGCTGAGGGAACTCCTCCATCACCCCCAGCTGTAGCATGCTGTTCACCTCCTGAACGAGGAGTCGCTCGTGAGAGGAGTCCCTGAAGAGATATGGGGAAGGGGGGATGAAAGGGGTGGCCAAAAACTGAAGGGTGTAGTCCAGCGATACAATTTCTAGCACCCAGCAGTCCAAGGTGATTCTTGACCAGGCCAAACCGTAGGGATGAAGAAGATTGAAGAAAAGATGGGACAGATCCAGGGAGTTGACTGGGGTGTTGCTCTCAAGCACACTCTCAAAACGCCCACTTCTGGCCCCTGTGGTGTTTCGCCGGGCCAGGTTGCACAAATGGATGGGAGGAGGAAGGGCAGCGGTGACTGAACCCCGATGGGCAGGTGTCTATATAAGTATTCAAATCCCTTGGCAGGGACAAAATACTTTTTCTTGGCCCTCTTGGAAGTGGACAGGATGGAGAACAGAGTTTGCCAGAGGGCTTTGGCAATGTTCGGGACCCCCTCGTGCACCAGGAGCACTACTTGTGTGGGGATGGATACAGAGAGCACATTGAACAAAGTATCTGATTGCTCTGCCACCTTTTCTGCCTCTAGCCCTAAGTTAGTGGCCACCCATCAGAGCAGGGCTTGGTGCTCCTTAAAGTGGTCCAGTGGGCTAACATGGGAGGGTCCTGCCACCGCCTCATCTGGCGAGGAGGACAATGACTGAACCACCGGGGGAGGGCCAGGGGCATCATACCCTACAAGGGAAGGGGTTTGGCAGCTAACCATCACCGTGGGTGACTGGTACCTCAAATAGTCAGACTGGTGCCAGGAGTAGGGAGAGTGGCACCATGGTGGGGAGTGTCCCTGAGACCTCAGTGACGGTGACCGTCAGCATGAAGATGACTTGTGCCAACTGTAAGAAGACTGGCGCTTCCCTCTGGGAGACCGGAAGCAGAGTGCTAGAGATCTGTAGCAACGAACCGCTGACCTGGGCTGATGCGGAGACCAAGGGCCTGGCGACAAAGAGCTCTGCCTTAGCCGAGAGCACTCATTTGCCCTTTGGGAGGCCTTCATAGCTGCTTGACATTGCAGGGAGCCTTGCTGGGTCCATCACCGCACACGGTGCCAGCTGCGGTGGGGGAGTCTTTTGCTTTCTGGGCGCTGGGAGCTGAGAAGGAGTTGACTGCGCCATCAGTCTAGGTCCCCTACCACTCCCCGGATTCGATGGTGAATCCCATGCCCTCTTGTGGGGTGGGCCCTCAAGCAAATGTCACGTTCTTTCTGTGTCCTGGGAAGAAGGTTCTTACAGATATGATACTTCTATTTAACCTGGGATTCCCCTCGGCACTTCAAACAGCTACTATGTGAGTCACTAATAGGCATAGACCTGTTGCAGTCAGAGCAGGGCTTAAAACCCAGAGACTGGGGCATGCCCCACCTGAGGCAAAGTCCCCGTCAGAACCCTGATTGACTAACTACAGTACTTAAGAGCTACTTACTAACTAATCTATTATAAAAACAAACTATTTACAGCTGGAACAGGAGGTTCGAAGAGTAGGAAAAACCACTGATCACTTGTGAAGCAAAGGAAAGAGGCACTCTGACCAGTCACCATGGACAGTAAGAAGGAACTGAGAAGACCTAGGGTGGCAGTGCCTGATATACTGATGCCGTGCATGGCACTCAAGGGGGTGCCACAGCTGGCCCTATGGATACTGCTAAGATAAAAGTCTCCGGCAACTGTGCACGTGGAATCAACATGAGCAAGCACTCGAAGATCACCTGAATACTGAAAATTTCAGTTTATTTGGATTCTGCTAATGGCTCAGAGCTCTTCAGCCAGTTCCTTAAGTATTAGGATGTATTTCATCAGGCCTTGTTAACTTGAAGACATCTAAATTCTCCAAATAATTCTTAACTTGTTCTTTTCTTATTTTAGCTTCAGATCCTACCCCATTTACACTGACGTTCACTATGTTAGTCATCCCGTCACTGCTAACTTTTTTGGTGACAACTGAAACAAAAATGGCATTTAACTCTTTGGCCATTGCTGCATTTTCTGTTTTTTTTCCCGACTTTCCCTCCTCATAGAAATGCATCCGATGAAGTGAGCTGTAGCTCACGAAAGCTTATGCTCTAATAAATTTGTTAGTCTCTAAGGTGCCACGGGTACTCCTTTTCTTTTTGCGAATACAGACTAACACGGCTGCTACTCTGAAACCTCCTCATAGAGTAATGGGCCTACCCTGTCCTTGTCTTCCTCTTGCTTCTAGTGTAATTGTAAATGTTTTATTGATGTCCTTTATGTCCCTAGCTAGTTTAATCTCATTCTGTGCCTTGGCCTTTCTGATTTTGTCTATACATGCTTGTGTGTTTTGTGTGTGTGTGCATATTGTGGCAAGAAGGCCGATGTTAATATGGTGGGTCCTGAACTTTTCTTGGCAGGGGGGCTAAGACACCACCCCTTGCCCCTGCTCTTTGGCTGCTGAGGTCCCCGCTAGTAGCTAGGGAAGGTGGTAGAGGAGGGAAGCAGGGGAGAGGTCTGGGTTTGCTCCTCACTCTGAACCCCAGCCCCTCTCAACCCCTGCAGGTTCTTCCCCCTTGGGTGGGGAACCTTCGATTCTTAGACGCTGGAGGAGGAAGTCTCCCTCCCCTGCTGGGGCAGGGTCTCCCTTACTTCGGTTCTCTTGTCTTTCAAATCTTACAACACACCTCCAAGCTCCAGTCCTCTCTCCTTCCTCCTCCTCCCCGACTGCCTGAAGCAGGGGTTTTTATTAAGTTCCTGATGGCTTAATTGACTACAGGTGCTCCAATTAACCTGTAGCCACCCTCTCTAGTCTATAGGGAACCATGTCTTAATTAGCCTAGGGCTTATATATTTCCCCTCTACCACTGCTCCCTGGCCCTCCTGTATCACAATATATATATTTTCATCCTTGTAATTTGACCTAGTTTCCACTTGTAGGACTCTTTTTTGAATTTCAGGTCACTGAAGATCTCCTGATTAAGCCAGCATGGTCTCTTTAAACAACTCCCAACTCTCCTAAACTCATTTTTTCCCCCTAGACTTGCTTCCCATGGGCGCTTACCTACCAATTCTCTGATTTTTTTAAAATCTGCCTTCTCGAAGTTCATTCTGCTGTTTTTCCTCCTACTATTCCTTAGAATCATAAACTCTATCATTTCATGATAAGTGACCCCATGCTTTATAGACATTGACATCTTGTGCAATTAATTTTGGATTAAGCAGGATTTTTTATGTTATCAAAAGGAGCTAATAAATGACTTTGCAGAAAGTCATAAAACTGTAGCATATTTGTTTAAAAATAGCTAACCCACATTTCATGCTGTCATTTTTCCAGGAGCCTGATAAGTAGGGCCCTACCAATTTTATGGCCATGAAAAATATGTCATGGACCGTTAAATAAGACCTGCCCTGTGAAATCCAATCACCCCGTGCTGCTGGGAGTGGCCCACTCAGGGGCTCCTAGCTGCTAGTCCAGCCTGGGCTGGGGAGAGAGACAGGAGTTGTCCTTCCTGTGCATGACTGCTCTCAGTGGGGAGATCAGACCCACCTCTAGAGGCAGTGCAGAAGTGAGGGTGTACCTCCCTCACTTCTGCACTGCAGCAGTCCCAAAACTGGCCTCGGAGCTTCAGCCCCTGCGACTGCAGCCAGGACTTGGGGCGCCTAGGTTCTAGATGCCCCAGCTCGGGGCCTCAGCCCCACAGCTGCTGACTGGGCTCAGGGTGCCCATTTTTGGGGGATCCCCCAATTGGCCAAGGCTCCTGCATTAATCTGCCACTGGCTGGGACTAGCAGCTAGGAGCTCCCTGCTCTGGCACTCTCAGAAGCTCAGGGGAGATCAGAACCACCTCCACTAACCTCCTCTAGCTGCAGGAAGCTTGGTGGCTGCTGCCTTCAGAGCCCAGCTCTGAAGGTAGCACAGAAGTGAATGTGGCAATCCTGTGAACCCCTCATGATCCCATTTTGGGTCGGGACACCCACAGTTACATCTGACATTGTAAAATTGACTAATTTTAAAACCTTCTGGCTGTGAAATTGACCAAAATGGTCCATGAATTTGGTAGGGCCCTACTGATAAGGGGATATTGCTCTCAGGGAAGCTATTTTGTAGGAAAATATGTTTCATCAAAGAACTTACCTTTACAAAATGATAAATCCCATAATTAGAAACTGATCTTACATAATTGTTAGAAAATCTGCATGTGTTCAAAATATTAGGAAAACCATTGGATGTAGTTATTTGTATCAATATATATTTTGGAATATTTTATCAGATTTTTACATGTCAACATATGCATATATCCAGTGTGTTTATATTGAAAACTACTTTCCTCCAATTTGGAGAGGAAATTAGAGAGACAAGCAGGAAAGGAGCATTTGTTAGATATACTAATGTTCTGTTTTTCCTGTATTGTATAAAGAGAACAAGGGCACCATCTGCAGTTTTAGAAGCGTATTGGGGGCATGAAGGGTTGTCTTCAAGTACTGCATACAAGTCAGGTTTACACAATGAATTGAATTTTTATTGGGAAAATTATATCGTGTAATCTGGGTGTATACAAGATAACTTTATTTTAACAAATGATCTATTCAGAGTTCCTATCCATATAATCAGCCACACTGAAGCAACAATGCTGACCCTGATTGCTTAAATATATGACTACTGATTATATACTTTTGTAATATAAGAGCGGGTTGCTATGAAAATTTCACTTTTCTACCTTAGTGCATGGGCAGCTATTCAGCTTCATCTAGGTCATCAAAAGCAAGTGCTCAGACATTATGCCTGACTTTCCCCCACTTATTACTGTATATACTAACATTGGTACAAAAGGCATTTGGGGCAGGAAATTTTTTTAGAGCATTTTAGTAGATAATGATTACTAAATAAATAATCATTAGTAAATAATTAAGACTTCTAAATACTATCTAATCAGTCTTTCAAACTTAAACAGGTCTTGCTGTCACATTCTTTTTTATTAAGAAAAGAGGTTAGTGTGAACCCCGTTATCAGTCCTTCGCCAGCCAAAAGATGTTTTCTCAGACTAGGCTTAAACTCACATGCAAGCCTTAGAAAATCCAATTGTCTGATAGTTTGGGTCATCCAACTGCAGGCAAAATTTAATTCTGATCTGCCTACCGGGTAAGGTGTTGAGTGTAAATAAAAAACCTGCCACACCAGCATGTGTGGCCTGAGTCTGAAAAGCAAGCTGAACTTCTGCTTTGGTTTCCTTCCAGACACCACTACTAAGAAGAATATATGAATAATTTCCCACACAATCTGTTGCCTTGCTATATTCTTATTCTCCTCTCATTCCACTCAGCTAGTTGTGCACCATACATTGCTTGGGGGTCCAGGCCCACCCCACTCTATCAGGTCCCAGCCCAGGGCCCCAACAGTGGCAGATTGGTGGCGATCCTCCTGAAACACGCTGACTCACTCTCCAGCAGCAGAACCCAAATAAAATCTGGGTCACCTATGTTGTTTTCTACCATAGTCAGGGTGTAGAGCTCCATGGTCCAAAGGTCCTCTGTCTCCTCAGGGTACTTGGCCACGGGCAGTCCCCACAGCTCCTCAGAGCACTCATCTGACAGCAGTCCTGGAAGCTCCTTGTGATACTCGGCCATCTCCGACCACAGGGCACAGCTCCACTCAGCGGCTAGTCCAGGTTCCTGCAAAGATCTTTGCTCCTTCTGATGGTCCACCCCCAATTGAGCTCCAGGGCTCTCCTTTTATACTTCCTGTCCCACCACAGGACTTCCAGTGCCAGGTCGGGGCAGATTCAGCTTTGCCCAGCAGGAGGACTGTAGTGGTCCCTCGCTCTCCAGTTTGGAGGGAGGCCACTCCACCTCACTACATGCACGAAAGAGTCAAAGGAATAGTGAGAAATATGTACAACTAGCTTTTTGACCTGTGATTTCATTCAAGTGAGATTTTTAATTTGAAAAAACCCCAAACACCTCAACATAAGATCTGTGTCGATAACGTGTCAACCATGTTTTGCCTTCCATTCCTAGTTCTTATAAGGTGTCAGAGCTATGTCCTTATTTCTGCCTGTCAAAAATATTTTATGGTTGCAAGATGTGCAGAACAAAAGTGATCTAGGGTTACATCAAGCTTGTGCATTTATTAGTAGCTTATTAAGAAATAATTTATTGATGCTGGGTAAACAGGAATAACAAATTAGTAAAAAAAATTTACACAAATAGTTTTATTACAAATTTGATTTTTTACGAAATACATAAAATTTAAGAAATAACATAAAAGTCCTTGGCATTCTAAAAAATATTTTGGTATTTGCATGGTTATAGTCTATAAAATAGTTTTAGACACAGATGTGCTCAAACATCATAATATTTGCATAGAGATCCAATAGAATTATTTTTTTGAACACTTCGAAAAACTTTCGGGGGAGAGGGAATATTAACAAAATTAAGGCCTTTTAAATTTGAAAGTCAAGTCATTCAGTGTGTGATTAGTTTTTAAAACCCTGAAAATATTAAATACAGAATAAACACTGTAAGCACAAAGCATGTTTTACTATAATAAACACAAATAGCCATTAACCTGGGTTCATTCTCTGCAATTTACAGTTAGGTATTGAAATGAGCGATAGAAAACAGATGTTTCACATTAAGTATTTTGGCATTTAACATCTAATTTATGACACTGTATTGAAAAAGAGGAAAAATTATGTAAGCTTCTTTTTGAAATTATAACAAATTCAAAGCTTGATTTGTCTAATTGTTGATACCTATATAAATTACTTATATATATATATATATATATATATATATATATATATATATATTTTCCTAACCACAATTGGACCATTCCTTATTCCACAGGAAAATTTGTTCCATTGCATGAAGAAGCTGCATAGTACCAAACATAGCAGAAACACTTAATTGCTCATTTGTGGAACTAGTTTGGGAAACCCTTCCTTTGGAGCATAGTCCCACTGAAACCAATAGGACTAGGGTGGAAGTAAGCACTACAAATAGAAAAGCAAGCTGGATGGCACCCTATGTTTTGAAAATATGGATACTGCTGTTTAACCATAATCTGTAATCACAAAACTCTTCTTTATATTAGTATTACTTTGTACAGGAACAATAAGTACATACCTAAGAGTCTGGAATTTTGAGATATCTATACAATGGTAATAGCATACATATCTGGATAGGAGAAATGAATCTAAATATATAATACAAGAAAGGGGAGTCAAAAGTAAGGCACAACAACATACCTCCTAGCACCTTTGAATTTTTCTGCATGAACTCTGGCTTGTTTATACTGTCAGTGCATTGCATTTACATACAAATTTCTTTTACCAAAAGTGCCATTTGGTATTTGAAGCTTATCTTTGTTGTCTCTTTTCTTCTTCAGCAAATACAGGGCCAGTAAAGCAGGGTGTGTTAGTTATGCAAGTTCCTATAAGGCACTTTACTGTTTTCATACTGGACAACAATGAGGTACATATGATATAAGTCTAAGCTTCACTGCTGTTAAACAAATAGCACCATGTTGTGACGTTAGTTGAAATTCAAAAGTCATTATGTTCTTCTCATACAGACTTGACAACGGCTAACGTTTGAGCGCAAGTCCCCTGCTTTCAGAGTTGAAGGTGTAGGTTTCCTATAAAAAAAAATGGACAACCATCAATAACTGCTAATACAAAAATATCAGTTTGCAAGTTTGTTAACTTGGCAGTGTTTTTAATACAGAAGTTTAGTTTGTTAATGAAAAATTGAGAAAGCCAGGGCAGAGTTGAATCAAGTGCCTAGGTCACTGAAGACTATCTGGTCATGTCTTCGAGAAAATCAGTCATAATAATTTGCTATTTTTAATGGGGGTGGGGGGGGATGACTATATACAAAGTGATGTCAAAATAAACAAAACAAACTGAAAAAGATCTGTCTCTCAAGTCTTTAGTAATAAGGAATTATTAAAAACAAAAGTGGGTAAAATATTTTCAGACAGAAGTGTGATTTTTTTAATTGACTGTGGGCCTTTAATAATCCAGACCTCAAGCCTGCAATTCAAATTCACATGAGGTAAGGTTGCAGGTTTGGTTCCCTACCCAAGGATGTATGATGTACAAACTAGGACTGTTTCTGTGGTGTACATAAAGAGAAAGGGATGCCAAGCTTTACAGTTCTCTCCTTGTGAGGGACATAAGGAATAAAGTAACTATGATGCTCATTCTTCTCTCTTTTTCTCTACGTAGCCTTCCTTGTACTAAAGAGTGATATTTATTCTTGTGTAGGGGTTAGCACAAGGCTTTGCATCACTTAATTCCTCAATTTAGAGCCTAAATAGTACAGAAGTTGTGCATAGGCCCTTCTGCATAGGGTAAAGCTCACGGGTGAATGATAAATAATTGTTCAAGCTCATTCAGTTCTCTGCCTCTCTGAGTATGTCTACTCTGCAATTAGACATCCACAGCTGGCCCATGCCAGCTGACTCGGGCTCACAGGGCTCAGACTAAGAGTCTGTTTAACTATGGTATAGATGTTTGGACTTGGGGCTGCAGCCCAAACTCTGGGATCCTCTCATCTTGCAGTATCCTAGAGTCTGGGCTCTAGCCCGAGCCTGAACGTCTACACCACCATTAAATACCCTATTAGCCCAAGCCTTGTGAGCCCAAGTCAGCTGGCACAGGTTTTTATTTGCAATGCAGACATACCCTTTCTGAGGAGATGTCAACAGCTGTGCTAGTTTGCAGTGGTTCTATTATGAGCTAATATCCACTAGGGATTAGATTATGCTCTGGGTTAATTTCTATGAAGATGTCAGTGTATCCCAATTACAACTGAAATCACACAAGTGAAACACAGGTGTAATGGAGGTACAAACACGCTTAGGTCATCCCAAAAAGGAATACTGTAAATAAGTTTCATTTGGTAAATACTACCAATTATGTATATTCACTATTTCTCGCAAAAAGCATTATTTTTACAAACATTTTAACTGTATATCTTAATCCAAATAGACTACCAATAGCTATTCATCTTTTAAACTTAATCTAGAACAATCCTAGTGTAACATTAAAGCAAGTTTCACACTGTTGCTTTTACAGATGTATAGTGAACTGTGAATATGGATTTTAGAAAGAAAAATCAACTATAACTTACTTGAACATCTCATTTCTCTCTATAGTGGCAAGCCAAAAGCTGTAAGCATTTGCATAATAATTACAAGTTCCACGACCATGGCATTCTATGAAGGGAGCACTGCGGAACTCCTCTAGACAGGAACCTGGAGATGCCAGAGCTTGTCCGGAACCCTCAGCACCAGCGCTGGTATGCTGGGAAAATGCAAGTAAATCAACCAGATTAGAAATATCTAGCTCTTTAGGCCTGGTCTACACTGGGGGGGGTGTGGGGGGGGCAGGGATTGATTTAAGGTACGCAACTTCAGCTACGTGAATAACGTAACTGAAGTTGACGTATTCAGATCTACTTACTGCGGTGTCTTCACTGCCGTAAGTCGACAGCTGATGCTCTCCCATTGACTCCGCCTGCACCTCTTGCCCTGGTGGAGTACTGGAGTCGATGGGAGAGCGCTTGGCGGTCGATTTATCGCGTCTAGACTAGATGCGATAAATCGACCCCCGCTGGATCGATCACTACCTGTCAATCCAGCAGGTAATATACACAAGCTCTCAGTGACAGTAGGTTGTAACTCTTTTAAACCAATACTTTGCCATATGCACTTCCTCCCTTTTTTCAGTAATGTGGTGGAGAACCTGCTGCAGCTCTTTCCCCCTGCTTTGGGATAATGGGTGGCCAGTTGGGGGCAGTGGGAGTCTGGGAAAACTGGGAGGATAGTGGGAGCAATGGGTCCCAGGGGAAGGGTATCTTGGGCCCTGAGAGGAGCACGGTGTTGAAGGCAATCAGGGAGAGTATCTTGGAGTATCATCCTACTGGTGTTAGGGCCCACAGAACTGAATTGCCTTGTGTTACCAGAGACTGTGTCAGATAAAGTTTGGTACTGAAGCACACCAGAGACTGCACAAAAGATCAAAAATTCAGCTGGACAAAGGCCCTTTTCATGGAGAGATCAGGAAGAGCAGAGGCAGTGGCTCTATATTGCTCTGTGAAGGTGCTCAACTCTGATCTGGAGGGACAATAGGAAGGTCTGTTAATTTCCATGTTCACTTAGTCCTTGGGCTTTGTGCAGAAGCTGTAAACAAGGGAATGACAGTGTGTTTTGCGAGAGGAATTACTTTGCTAGAAACTAGAGAGTGAATTGTTACTAAATTATTCTCTCACATTAACTAAATAGCCAACATGTTTCTAAAGTCACCAAAAGAGCAGAGACCTCATACTCTGACCCTTGTTTCCCTGCAAAGGCACAGGTAGACAGTACCTTTTTAAAAGCAGGAATATATCAAACACCAACATAAATTATTTTTCTGATCCAGGTGAGGTCCTGGTGCACTTACCATTACAAAGGAGTAACCAATCCAAAGTGACATCCAGCCTTCAGGGCACGATGGTATTTGAACTGTTTGGCTGTGAACTGCAATTACCATGGCAGGAGCCTCACACACAGAACATCTATAAAGAACATGACAGCAAAGAACTCAGTGTACTTGGAATATTTCCTCTTTTTGGGAGTTATTTGCACAGCAAGTACAGAATTTACAAGATCAACACTCCAGTCCTTTTTACTTTCCCTATTATAAAAGTCAAACCTTTGGTCAGACCCAGTATGGCCGTTCTTATGTTCTTATGACAGTTAAGCATTGGAATCACTAATCCTACTTGTCTTCACTGGAGAAAGGAAGGGCCTTATTATTATAAACTGAATAGTTTAATACATTTACCCTTTTTTCTCTTTTAAATTTTAAATTTCAACAGCCAGCATATGTGCAATGTTATTAATACTGAAGGGAAAATGGCTAAAGAACTAGAAGAAGGTCTGGTGAGACCAGGAGCAAATAGGAACAACAAATTGCTTTAGCTGTAGACTTTTTGACTTCTGGAGACAACACCAGCACTTCTTGGAGGAACTGAAGACTTCTTGGGAAGGCCAGTGAAACATTTAAAGAGGAGGGTTTCATATGTATTCCCTTTAAAAGTGACTTTTGTTTATGTCTGGAGTCCTTATCTCTGAATAAAGGACAACTTAGCCATCCAACTGGAACACAGGGCTTGAGAAACCAACATTCTGAGAGGTTTGCAAACAAAGATTCTTTTAGTTCAGGTATGTACATTCTACTTCTGACCTGCTGAGCCCCAAAATAAGCAGGAGGCTCAGGCTCAGAAACTCCTTGGTGGGTGTCTCTCTCTCTTTGCTAAGACTGCCAAACAATGTACTAATAAATGCCAGTTATGATGCAAATGATAATCATATGGGCTCCTGCTAATTAGGAATTTGACTGGGACCACTAATTCCTTGCTTGCAGCACAGCCCTAAAAATAGCAATTAGCACTGGCCCTTTTGGTTCAAACCAGATACCTAGACATGAACAGCTTTGTATTGCATTATCAGACTACCAGAGAAATTAAGTATAACAAGCAGGCATACGCTGGATTCTGCTAAAACCAGAAAAACAAAGAAATTCAGAGTGAAGGCATCTACGTTTGACTTAAAAGGATTCATACACTGCCTTGAATTCCAGCACAAAAACTATGTGGTTATTTTAAGAAGCACAGCAATGAAAGAGAAAAAAATAGAATGTAAAAGGCGCCTGGCACTTGCTTTGCTTCAACAGATTTCTGGTGCATCAATGAATGACTTTGGAACAAAGAAAGTCTCTTGAACCAGGGCAGGCAAGTGACACTTTTACATCTTTTCAATTTTTCGATGCAGGATGATGATGGTTTAAGTTTCAAATAATAAAAGAAACTGACAGAATATGAAGATAGCCTTCTGCTTTGAGTTTACAGTGGCATGCATAGATACAAAAGAACATATTAAAATAATTTCACTGTATACCACCCTGCAATGGCAACTCTTGGCACAGTAGATTCTTTTAGAAATCAGGGCTTAAGGGAAAGCTGCAAGATCTACAAATATATATAAATCACAATAGGTACTCTGTATGCGTAGGATAGTGGGCAGTTTAAGGGCAAATTTCAACAGTGGTCTCTTTGTTCAAGATTTTCAAGAGCGACTCAAGGAATTTTGGGTGCCTAACATGAACAACTTAATGGGGCTTAGTTTTCAGAGGGTGGGCACTCACCATTTTCTGAAAATTAAATCCTTTTAAGGCATCTCCAGTAGGGCACAAAAAAAGGCAGACACCCCAAATCCTTACTCTTTTTTTTAAATCTTGGCCAAAATCTACACAATCTAATTTTGAGGCATTTTGGGTGTAAACAACCTGGGAATTAAGTACAGAAGTAATATTTGCATAAGTTGGGTCCAACTACATAATTTACACATAAAACTCCAAGTCTGGGGACACACAGAATTGTGTTGCCATGCAGAAGGAGTAATATTTCATTCTTATGAATGCTTTTTAAAAATTGGCCCTTAGCTTGTTAGATGAGAAACAAATCGCCATACTAAGTACTCTGATACACTGGATACCTACGATGGGGGATGTTACCTTAGAATTGTCTGGACTGTTAATATATATAGACAAATGTGTCATACCCCTACCCCCAGAATGCCCACCAGAGCAATTTCCACTCCCACTCATCTCCATGGTAGGGAGAAAGCAGCAGGAATTGCTAGGGTGTCTACACAGCAGCTGGGAGGATGTTTCCCAATGCAGATGCTAGCGCTGTTTGAGCTAGTATACTAGAAATAGCAGTATGGACCCAGTAGCATAAGTGGTTGGTTGGACTAGTTGCCTGAGTTCAATCCCACCCAACCTCCTGGGTATGCAATTGGGGAGCTAGCCCGAGCCACTGCCCATGCCACTGTAGCCACACTGCTATTTTTAGCATGCTAGCTTGAGCAGAGCTAGCATGTGTCTGTCTATCCAAGCTGAGAAGCCTCCTTCCAGATGCAGTGTAGGCATAACCTTACACTCTAGGATCAGGACGGCCTACAAAGGCCCTGCCTGACCCCTGCGTGTCATGATTATCAATTTAGTAAGATGTTGGAGCTCCTTTGACAGTTTCTAATTAAATCAGAGTGGTGCAGCCCACTAAGTTCATGTGATCTCTTCTGCCCTAAGCCTTGTGCATGTTATATCTGGACACAGTTTATGCTAGTAAATGAAAAAAAAAATGGGACCAAATCCACAGCTGATGTAAACTGGTGCAGCTCAAATGAGCTCAACGCAACTACATCAGTTTACACCAGCTGAGGAGTCAGTTCTACAAATAGTAAATGATTGTGTTACAGTACTACACCTGGGTTCCTTTGCAATGTTGTTTGCTTTAAACTAGCACTAGTTGTATTCAAGCACCAAAACAATGTCCAAAACAAAGTAAGAAACCCAGCATACCGCATGATAGTTAAAACAGACATTGATATATTTTTGAAAGGGAAAAGATATTGAGCCACAAAGTGCTTCTAATTAGAGCTGAGAATAAAAACAGAAATTATTTTTTCCCTTGGAATTTTCGATAAAAATCAAAATTTTTGTTTAGTTCAAAATTTCCTGTTGTATATTTTCAATGAATCGATTCAAAATAAACATATTTGTTTCATATGAATCAAAATAACCATTTTTTGTCTTGGGATTCTCCTCACTTTTTCCATTGGAAATGGTGGGGAACTCAAAATATTTTAATTTTAATTCAAATCAATAAGGAAATTTTTCAGTCATTTAATTGAAAATAAAATCAGGATATTCTGAATGATATGAAAAAAGTTTGATGAAAATTTTTTGACCAGCTCTATTTTTAATAGGTCTTCTGCATATTCATAACCAATGCGGCAAGAGCAATACTCACCTACTGATGAATGGCCTGATATTGTCACCAGTGATAGGAGCCATACTCATTGGCATTGGTTCAGGAGTAGACAGCCAGTAAGAATAGTCATTCCTTGATGCAAAGTTGCATACATTATTGATGTTGCAGAACAAGAATGGCATAGTGCTAAATTTACGGAGACAGCTCCCTGCTGTGCCTGAAAGTGTAATAAAAAGGTTAATGTGTAAAACTCCGTTCAAGTGAATATTTGGCAACGGCATATTTTAATCAGTGCAATTTTGATGACAATGCACAATGTTTAAAGTGCTAACATGGCAACCCTAGGTCTGAAACTCACTTCATGGCTTTCTCCAGCAGGATGGTCAGAGCATAAGAGAGGTTCTGATATCAGTCTGAGAGGGGAGGGCTAGCTTGTTTTGCTCCTTTATAAATCCCAATGGCAGACCACAATCAGACTTTAAAATAATTTTTTTCCCTCAGCTCCATGGTAATCCAGTTTATATAATGGTTGTTTCTAGAATTGTATATTTGTTTATCAAATCCCAAAAGATACATTAAAGCAACAATAAGGTCACAAACTTAAATATAAAAAGTCAGGGAATGCAAAACTTAAGGGGTTTTCAGTAACACCAGTACCTTTACATTAAACAAAGATGATATTTTTGATTACTAGCTAGTAATCAAACTAGCAATCAAATATATTATAAATGTGCAATGCCTTGAATGCCCGAGGCTCTTGATCAAAGAAGTCATTGTCTCCTTGTAGTCGGCTGACCCGCACTCTGCGCTCGGCTGTAGTCTCATTGAGTCTCTTGCCCCTAGGTCACCTATGGGCAGGACTAAAATTCTCATGGAGTATTTTCCTGAGCCACCCAGGCCCCTCCACCCCCAACTTGCTATAAAAACTCCATGGGGGGTGTTGAAAATATTTGCTGGTGCTCTGCTCTGGACAGCTCTGGCTGAATTTAAGCCCTGCCTACGGGAGCCCCACTTGTGAGCAATCTCACTATTCCCAGCAGGTGTTCAGCTCACTCCCAGGGTCTTTTCAGAGTCCAGCTACAATTCACTTGTCTCTGTAGTCCCTGGAGGTGCTTTCCAGATCCCGCCACAGGTCACTGATGGGAAGCAGCCCTTCAGGGCCCTTGTCAGTAATAAGCTTGTAATGTCAATCTTCCCCTGCCAAAAGTTGAAGGTGTGGGGACTGGGGGGAGAAGGAAAGGCTCCCTGGCCACTTAGGCTGGCCACTGCCTCAGACTGAGCTCCCCTTGTTACTCAAGCTCACTAGCAGTCCCTAGCAGCTTTCCTAGGCAAATTTGCCTTGCTCCCAGGCAAATTTCCCCCCTTTTCTGTGGCTAGTTGCACCTTTATAAGCTCTTCTTCTCCAGGTAGAGCATGTTCTGCAGGTGCACCTAAGCTTTTCTACCAGTGGGATGGGGGTGTATCCCATCACGCTCCTTAGTGCATTAGTGCATGTTTGTGCGGTGCTGGAAAAGCACTATAATAGCTATAAGTAAGTATGATTATTATGCAGTCTGTTTGTGCAGTGCTGGAAATAGCACTATAATAGCTATAAGTATGATTATGATTCAGTCTGTGCTCTACGTAGTGTAGTACGAGCCTATGAATGAGATAAATGTTTAGTTTGTAATTAAATGAAGCTGCACTACACATTCATCAGTAATGCATGCTAACATCTTATTTCATTTATTTTATGATTTCTTACCCAAATCCTGACCATGTGCCCTTTCATTGCCTTGTACATAAAGTAAGGAGTAGCCATAGTGCATCAGTTTAGTTCCAGGTGGACATTCTGGTTCTTCAATGGTTTGGCTGTGTCTGGTAACAAGGAAGCCATGAGCGACAGATGGTGTGCCTGGTGGGCCCATTGACCCTGGTAAACCCTCAGGGCCTGGTGGACCTCTGGCTCCTCGTGGACCTACAAGACAGAAAGTCACATTTACCTCTTTTTTATTTCTAGAAGTGTTGATAGAGAGAATCCAATCTGAGCCATCAATTGCATATTTATTTTCAACATACACAGCTTCTGTATTATGGCACTCTGTTGAGCAGACTGCACACAGTGTCAATGATAAAAATTGTAAATTATCAGGAAACAAATGATTATGCCTTATGTATTTGCATAATGTTTTGTATTTAACCTTACACTAAAGTTAAATGTTATATCTGGAGAGAAAAATTACTCTGCAGTGTTCAGTACCACTTTTCTTTAATTTCTTAAACTCTAACACATAAAGGAAAATAATTTAGACAATGGAAGTGAAGGAAACCAAAGTACTTTGAATGATTATTAAATGTCTCTAAGAATGCCTACAGAGAAAAAGCGTGCCAATTTCTGATGGAGCTGAAATTAAAGCAAGTAAAGGGAACTAGAGAATTGCTGCTTACCAGGAAATCACTGTTAAGAATCTGAACTGTCTGAAATTACAGCACATATGAAATGAAAAAACAACAAAAAATTTGAATGCAACATTAAGACTGGGGAAAATAAGCACTCAGACATCAGCAAGTTCTGTAAAGTAAGGGTTTCTCTTGCAATGTTAAAGTGCCCATTTTGTTCATCCATGTTGTTTACAATATACATAATACATGGAAGTTTACATTTTCTGAGGAAAGAAGGACCAGAAGATACTAGAGGGCAGATTGTCATTGAGAGTGTGTACATGGGGCGAAGAGGAGGGTGGATGGAGCCTTTTTCTGTGCCAGCCTTGTGCAAGGGCCAGGGAAAAAATATAGCTTCCGTGCTTGAGGATGCACAGAGACTGCCCTCTCCTTCACCCTTACGGGATGAGCATCACCTGAAAGAGAGCAGAGAAGTGGGCCTCAGGCCCTGGCCTGCCTCTGCCCCAGTCAACATTATGGACTGGGTGCACTGGAAAAGCAGGCTGCACAATCGTAAAGGATTTGATTTTATTAAGATTGCAAGAACTCCAGGCTTTGCCAATGGTACTTGTAAGATCCTTGACACACAGCTATAGTGAAGCCTCCATTCAAATATGCCCTGTGATGTTTTTCAGAAGTTCAGGTCCTACGGATCTCTAAGCTTTAGAGGAGTAGAGCTACAGAGGTCTCGTGTTTTGGAGCCAGTCAAATCCTTAGTGAAGAACTAGTTTGCTGGCAGATCTTACAAGCCGCAACTTCTGATTGTGTTAATTGGTTACTGAGGACAAAAGTCTGCCATGTTTCCCAGCACAACTTCTTTGTTGCTTCATTCAAACAAAATTGACCAAAGTTTCCAAGGAATACAGCCTTCACAAGTTCCTAGCACCACCTCCCACTGCATCGATTTAGCCTCTGCAGTTAACAAACTTTGGTAATGGTATGAATGGCTACAAAAATGTACAGCGCTAAATTGCTTACTGCACTTACAATTCATGGACACCACATCTCTCTTTAATGGCATGTTTCTGATCTCCCATCGATGTAAATAAAGTCAATGAAGTTACACCAGTAACCTTAGGCTCTGACCAGTGCCTACTGAAGTAAAAAAAATACACTCTTATTGACTTCAGTGGTTGCTGGTCCAATCTATGTGCACTCACAGAATGTTCTTCTGTGCATTTTGAGTCTTGCATTTTCAAGTATTTGTAATTTTATGTATTTTTTTTCAAACGTAGCAAAACACACACTGTTCATTATAGCCTAATCTGTCATCAAATCTAAAAGTTCATCTATTTTTGAGTAAGCCCCATGGGATAAGAAAGATGGTTCTATTTTATTTATTTTTAAAATGGAAAATGTTTCTTTATGCTTTCATGATTCAAATGGCTGAAGGGATTTTGTCTAAATTTTTTGAAACTATTCCTCTGTGGGCAGATACCAAGCATGAAATTTCAACCCCAGAACTTCAGAAAGTTACAAGCATGTGAGAAAAAGGAAATTATAATGGAAATTGTTTTGCAAGAGTATTATACTGGTTAGGATTGCTATCATCTATTATTTTCAGATTTACTTAGCTATCTTTCTTAGGTTTTTCTAAAGTGTCCTTTACCATGGTATGTAAGTACTATGCTGTGTTCTTAACATACAATATTGCAAATGCTTTGTACAGAACAATCAGTTCAACTGAAATAATTACTTATCATCTTAGAGAGACAAGGTGACCTGAAAAAGAGTTCTGTGTAAGCTCAAAAGCTTGTCTCTCTCACTAACGGAAGTTAGTTCAATAAAAGATATTATCTCACCCACCTTGCCTCTTTCATGTCCTGGGACCAACACAGATACAAAACACTGCTTATAATCTTGTTAGTTTACTGATATTCCTCTGCACACCTTCATTTTTATAATTTTCCAATCAAATACAATCTATTCTACTATCATGGAACGTTTTATATAAATGGACGTATTGTAGGGATTAATAAGGGTTCGGCATCCCAGGCTGGATTCACACTCTCTCTTGTAATGTTCCCCCGCCTTCCAAATACTTGTCTAACTCTGCCTTTAACCCTAATTAAAGCTGTTCCAGTTGCTGCCTTCTGTAGAGAATTCCATACATGGTCTACCACCAGTGCTGCCTACTGAAATTGTGCCTAGACTCCTTTGGGACCTGACTTCCCCCTAGCTTGTTTTATACCCCTAGTTCCTGAAATTGACAGAAAATCAGATACTCTTGTAGCTTCTATCCTTTCTATTCCCATCAGAACTGTATATACTTCACTGTGGTTTCTTCCTTTCCAAAGGACAGAGGCCTAGTCTCTCTGCCTTTCTGTAGAACTAAATTCAGCAAATAACTGAATCATTCTGGCTATCCTCTGCAGTACCTTTTCCATCTCTGTAATACCATTTTTATAATAAGACAACCAGAACTGAGCACAGTGTTCCTAACGGTGACCTAATTCATCACCTTCTTGTGCAATGATTTTCTCATTTATTTAAAATCTCTATTTCTTTCTTTGCTTTTAAAAGTGCTGCTAAACATCAGGCTTAAACTTTTAGAGATCCTTCCAATGTAACCCTGAATCTTTACAAAATAAAAATACTCTTTCAGGTCTGATTTAGGCTAAAAAAATCATTTAAATTAAAGTACCATATTAACTTCTGTTTAGTTAAAATTAGGCAGAGATCTTAAATTCTCGATTCCTGATCACCAGTCTATCACTTTGAGGACTCTGAATAATTTATTCTTTTGAATATATTGTTATCTTGAAGATATTTCTAGACTGTGAACATTTCCTTTCTGAGTCATCTCTTTTCTAGATTAAGCCATGTAAAAAAGACACCTGACACTCAATAAAGGTATTATAAAATTCCACAGGTAATCTCTCTAAAGCCAGAGTCTTTTCATTATTAATAATTGCATCTAACACTTCTTCACCTGCAGTTATAACTGATAGCTCTATCCTAACAGAAAGGTGGAGGTTTTGAACCTGTATATCTTTTATTCACTGTAACTGTATTTCCTTTACCTGGTATCTGATCTACCTCCATCTTTTAAAAGGACTGTGGCAAATAACATGTGGCCATTTAATTCTATGTGAAATAGCCTTATCTGTCACTAAATTACATCAAAAAATCTCTTGGAGGTGCCAGCAATTCCTTTAATGACCATGTGCTTTTAAATGCTACAAGTGTTTGTGTCTCTGCTTCTTGTGCCATCTTTATCCAACTGCCAACCTTATTTTTTTTAATAAGCAATCTTTTATAGTCCCTTTGTAATGAAGAACAGAGTCTTTAAAGAATACACAGACCTACCTGGGGGACCAGAGGGACCAGGTTCTCCTTTCTGACCAGGTTGACCATCAAATCCTGGAACACCAGGTTGCCCAGGTATACCCTCAGGTCCTGTCACTCCTGTTGAAGTATAAGAAATAATTACAATTGGATCACAGAGACATACTTGTTCTTGCTTTTTGGATTATGGGGTGGCAGAACAGGAAAAAAGCACATGCCCAGTACCTAAGGGTAAATGCCAGTACCCAGAGCAGGTAGGTGGGGGTGCCTGCTGGGTGAAAGGTGTGGATGGGTATGGGATGGGAGAAGATCAAAATATAGCCATGGGAGGTGCACATCTGCAGCAACCGATTCCCTGCGAGCATTTGTCCGGACAGTGAGGGGGACGGACAGGTCTTTCTCCTCATTCTATGACCGCAGGGATACAAAACTGAAGAAGCTTCAAGTAAAAGCCCATAAAGAGAGCCCCAAGTCAGTAACAAGTTCACAGCCCTGCTAGGTCTTTGTCAAATTGGTTTTGGGCTTTACCCGTTAGGTCAGTGCTTTATTTTGTAGCTGTTTGAGAGTGTTTTCACTCTCATTTAAATACCAGGCTGCGGTATGCAAGGGATGCAGTTTAACAGTACCAGCACCGACCTGGGACTTCCACTCTGCTCCCGATATTTCATTTACACCCTGTTCTTCTGCAGATCCTGTGCAGTGCCGTGTGACATTAAGGCTTTGAGATAACCATTGGAGCATGGCTACAGACTCTTTTTGGCCAAAGCCACATTCTGATTGGAGAGTGAAGCCATTTGGATGTTTTCACAGCCATTTAACCAATTCACAACAGTGAACAGATATGGCCCCAATACCAAGAAGAATCATCGTGCCCTCTATGTTAAACAGATAATGCAAAACGACAAACTATCTTTCACCTTATTTCCCCATCACCTCCATATAAAATAATGGAGAGCAGGGGGAAGGAATTTCTCCTTTAAAATGTTAGCGATTTTGGAACTCTTCTGAACTGCAGCTTCCTATGCCCGCCCCATGCCAATTCAAAATGCTACCGTCCCTCGCCTACTTATGCCAGCCCTCTACTTTCCTGACCCCTCTCCCCCTTTCTCCCTGCTTCTCTGAATCTCTTTAAAAAATTTAAACCTTCCAGTTTAGGTGTAAGTTTCATGCTAAATGCTGCTCGGTTCCACAGAAATGCTGGGCTAAGAGAGGAAGTGGGGACTCCTTGTTGAAGACCTGTTTTTGGCATTCCTGTGTACTGGGACTTCAAAGAGAAGCATCATTTTCCTATAGGCAGCCACTACAGACATGGCTGGAGAAGCAGCTGAACAGACAATAGCCTGCTAATGCTCAGCCTGTCATAGCTTTTTTCTACATTATGCACCACCTATATGCAACTTTAAGACTCTCTCACCTTGCTGTCCTTTTGGACCTGGAAGTCCAGGGAGCCCTTTCAGACCAACTGGTCCGACAGGGCCAGGTAAACCTGGTTCCCCTTTAAGAAGCTGATAAGGACCTGGAGGACCTGGTGGACCTTGTAAACCTGTCAAAATTGATGAAGCAAATACAAAAGAAAGTGTTTGTTATCAGACAATATAAATAAATAATAGTGATGTGCATTCGTACCCAAAGGTCGCAATAAGGATTGGGCCCCATTGTGCTAGGCTCTGTACAAATATATTGGGATAGAAACCTAGCTCTAAGAGCTAAGAGCTTACACCTAACTGTAAATTATGTTTATAATCTGTACATTTTGAGGTTGAGATTCTATTCACTCACTTCCACATTCTGGGGTTTTTTTATGTTGTAAAAAATGCAAAGGGTGATATAATGCCATAGTTAGGTAAAAAAAATACCTATTTTGAAAATCTGAAAAACACATAAGCTTACCATACCTTTAGAGCCAGGAAACCCTTGGTCACCTTGTTCTCCCTTGAGACCTGGGAAGCCAGAAGACCCTTTTGAACCTGAAGTCAAACACATTAATTCTTGTTTTAAAACTTCGTATGCTGAATAATGGATCCAATCCTGCAAATGCTTAGACACATGAGTAACTTTACCCACATGAGCAGTTCCTTTGATTTCAAATGTTTGCAGGAAAAGGGCATATGAAGTGATCACATAAAACTGCCATCAATATTCAATTAAAAGATAACTGAAGACAAAGTCACACTCAGATTTCTAAATTTAGATACATTTTAAATGTATTGACAGCTGCATTCTTTCTTACACTTAAAATGTTAATAAACATAACAATGATAGTGGAAGTGATAGAAAAGGTTTGTCTACTTGTAAGCAGCCTCAAGTTTAGCACCTGTCAGACCACATCTCAAAGAAAACCCTGACTATTCTTAGGACATACAGACGTTGATTTTTCATTCTTCTTCAAAAGCAAATATGAATTGTACAATCTACAGAACAAGGAAAGGAAAAAATTACTGAGAAATTAATGTTATCCTTCTTCTGGCTTCTGAAGTAGCTTCAAAGTTAAGGCTACGGTATTTGTGGGATGCTAGATTAACATTTTTTTAATATTTTCTTTTGATAAAGGAGGCGGGGAAAGCACAATCTCCCTCTACCTTACATGAAGTTAGAGAACAATAATTTTGTAACTATACACAAATTACATATTTCTCCTCACCTTGAAACCCAGGAACTCCTGGAGGTCCCATATCACCCTTTGGACCAATACCTCCTGGTAAACCAGCACTACCCTGTTTAAAAAGAAGACAGACATGAGTTATCCTGTATTGCTATGATACACCTCTCAAATAATCATGGGGGTTTGGAAAGCTGTAAAAAACACTCAGGTCGGTAATTTCTAAAATCAAAGACAAGCCGTTCAATGCAAAGATGGTCCTCCTCTAATGTTACATTGCTCAAATGAGAAGGCTTTGTTCAGAAACAAAGGCTTGTGGTAAGCAGGCAGAACAGCCTGTGTGTTGATCTGTGCTATGCTATGCTTTATCTTGCGAACACACTGGGACAAAATAAGGTGGCTCAATAAAAGTTTAACAAATCAAATGGCCTTGAGCCTTGGGAAATGACACCATGAAAAAAACACTAGAAGGGGGACAAGTATCACTAAATAGAGCACTCATTCAGAGTATCCTAGACTCAGGGGGCTGGCCTCAGGTAACCCTTCAGACTCTTTTTGGCCAAAGCCATATTCTGATTGGACAGTGAAGCCATTTGGATGATTTCACAGCCATTTAACCAATTCACAACAGTGAACAGCTGGTGACCCCAGAAGGAAGATAGGATATTTCAGGTCACAGAAAGGATTAGTACATATATGGAATGAGATGAAAGTTACTCAGTAACCTCAAGTTCCCTTGCAGGGGACTTGGTCTTTTCAGCAGTGCTGAACTGGTCTAGGAGCGAAGAAGTTTAACACACAAGGCCTGATTTTCCTTTCACACATGCTGCTGTAAATGAACTACTCCAGTGAAATTGATTATACCAGTTTTACAATAGTCTAAGACCATGTTTACACTACAAACTTTGGTCAATGCAAGGTATGTTAGCATACAGCTGCCGAAGTTAGTGTATCGCTCATGCTTGTGCACACTTGACTGCTTACATCGGTGCTGCACGTATTCACCAGGAATATTTGTGTCAATACAAAGTGTGGTGCATTATGAGTAGGTATCCCAGTGTGCCACGTGCTGCCATCTGGCACACTGCCTTCTGGGAAGTTTTTGCAATGTGTTGTGGTATATAAATAACTCACCTAGGGATCTCTGGGAGCTAGGGGTCAAGTTCCTAGTATGCAACTTTCTTCATATCCCATAATGCCATCCATATCCCATAATTATGTGGGGTTTTTTTTAAATAAGATCTCACAAACCACACAGCACAGTTTGGTGTCTGCTATCTCTGACAGAAGCATGGATCTCCACACCACTGTACCATTCTCATGAGTGTTGCAAATACAAGCCGCATGATTCTCCGGTACCATCAGAGCCGCAAGAAGAACTATAACAACAGCAGACATGACAATTTCTTTGAGGACAGGTTGTTGAGGGACATAGTGAAAAACAAGGTTGTTGGTGGTATTCATGGAGCAACTGCCAACGGTGGAGTGCAGCTTCTGGGCTGGAGAAATGAGCACTAACTGGAGGGATTGCATCATAATGCAGATTTGGGACATCAAGCAGTAGCTGCAGAACTTTTGGACGTGCAAAGCCACATTGCCGGATTTGTGTTCCGAGCTTGCACCATTCCTCCAGCACACGGACACCAGAATGAGAGCAAGAGTGTTGACAGTTGAGAAGTGAGTGGCGATCACACTCTGGAAGCTTACATTTCTGGATTGCTCCCATTCCATGGGAAATCGTTTTGGAGTTGGAAAATCCAGAGTGGAGGCTATTGTCAGGCAAGTGTGTAGGGCCATTCACTATCTTCTGTTATGCAGACCTGTGATTCTTGAAAATGGGCAGGACATAGTAGATAGATTTGCAGCAATCAGGTTCCCAAATTGTGGTGAGGCGATAGACGGCATGCATATCCCTATTTTGGCACCAGCCCACCTTGCCACAGAGTACATCAACAGAAAGGGCAACTTATCTATGGTCATGCAAGCATTGGTGGATCACTGGGGATGCTTCACCAACAACACTGAGGGCTGGTCAGGGAAGGTGCATGACACTCTCGTCTTTCAGAACACAGGACTTTAAGAAACCTGCAAGCAGGGACATTCTTTCCTGACCCTCGGATTGCCATTGGTGATGTTGAAATGCCAATAGTGATTCTGAAAGACCCAGCCTAAGTCTTGCTCCCCTGGCTTATGAAGCTGTATCCTGTGCACCTTGACAGCACTAGGGAAAGATTCAGCTACCAGCTCAGCAGGTGAAAAATGACAGATGAAGGTGCGTTTGGTGGATTGGATCTCACTGAGAAAAACAGCCCAATGGTTATAGCTGCCTGTTGTCTGCTGCATTATCTATGTGAGGCAAAGGGGCGGTGGGGGTAGTTGCCACAATGGTAGAGGAGATGTCTGCTGACTCTGAACAGCCAAACCCCAGGGCCATTACAAGACCCCAGCATGGAGCTATGTGGTTACAGGAAGCTTTGAAAGAGCATTTCCATGGTCAGGCACAGTAATGTGCTGTGCTTGATGATGCTCTGCCCCTGAAGGTTTGTGAGCTGTTAGGAATTGTGCTTGGTGTACATTTATACATAGAACTCTTTTTGTCTTATAATGAACCTATGAATTATTCTGTTTTGCTGCAAATTTATAACTATTACACTGTCTTTCACTGAAACTATGAATTATGCAGTGCTTGTTGTACATTTACACCTATGACTGAGTGTTTCCTTGAATCTATGACCTCTGGGGTGCTGTACCCTTACAAGTACTAGGAGCTTTGCATCCTGCCATACATTCTGCAGTACGTGGGGTGAACTATAACAATGAATTTATTTTCAAAATATAGACTTGCCTCCACTGACAAAAGCCGTGAAATGAAATAATGTGAAGAGCAAGGGACAATACAAACTTCCAACATAAATTAACTGAACGCAACTTTAAATTTAGAAAGGCAGCAAGCAGTTCTGTCCATTTCAGTGCACAAATGCAGTCCATTTTGGATACATACACCAACTGTGCCTTTCATAGGTCATGGATGTGAAGATGTGGTTGTCCTTACTGTCCCCTGGCATGGAGTGGTAGGGCTAGGGATGAGATCCATGGTTCCAAGAGGATTTTTGAGGGGCGCAGAATGCTGCCACCATGGACTTCTCCAGGGACTGTGAAAGATGGCAAGTTTGTGATTGTTGGTCAGTTAGGGTCAGCAGCATTTGTGTTAGCTGCCTGAGAAGCCTCATTATGTCCTGGTGCATCTCTCTTTTTCCTGACGGGATTCTTGGGTCTTTTTCCATGTTCTCCTGTCCTCTCTATCCATCTTCATGCCGTCTGCCATGTTGGCCCACCAAACTCTTTGTTCACAGTCCAGTGCAGCACTGGTTTGCAGGATCTCACGGAACATACCATCCCTCATCCCCTTCTTTCTCCTCTTCAATAGGGTCAGGCATTCCCCAGGTGTGGAAGGTCACTCCTCAAGGCTGCAACAGCAGCAGCTCCAGATAAAATGGAAATATGTATAATTGTACGTACAGTCACAATGGAAAGTGAAAGATAAGCTTCAAAACTCCCTTCCCTCATTCCCATAAAAATTTGTAATAAGACATACTTATTGCTACTTCAGCTGCGGCACGCCTCTGCACAGCACGGCTCTCCTGCCCCAGCCATGGTGAGTATTGTCTGTGAGGGGCCAGGTGGGGGAAAGGAGGAGGGTATTAACATTTTCAGTTGCATAAAACAACATGGTCTCTATTTCAATGGGTACAAGTACAGGGCAACGGCACTGAGTACTGGCACTATTTTTCACAGGTGGTGGTGATTTTAGCTGATATCTCACTCCTGAATGTCACAGAGGCACAGAGAACACAGCCTTTGCGGGCATCCCAAAGCCACCCAGGACCGCATGCCACTAGCCTGCTTACTACAATGGTGCCTGCCAAAATCATCGTTGAGCGGTGTGGAAAAGTGTCCTACCGCTGAAGAAGAAATAAGATAGATATCTCTAGAAACCTCCAGGAGAGAACTGCAGAGTAACTCTGAAAATTTCATCAAGATCTCTCAGGAGGACACAAGGAACATTCCTAGGTACATCAACAAACTGCTCTGCAGGGCCTCCAATGCCTAATCCTACAGTGGAATGAAAAGAAGATAACAAATCTACCTCCGTTTGTTGTACTGCCACCTCTTCTCAGATAAGTAAAACAATGAAAAGTCGATGCATGTCTTTAGTAACTTGGGATGGGCCAGGCGCCATCTTTACATTTAAACATGGAAAGGGAAAATGCATGCACTCACTTTCCCAAGGTTCCATCTCTTGCATTGTGCTCTGGCTCGTGGGACTGACTAGGCTGCAGCAGAGTCTCTACAGGTCCTGGCTCATGGCATAGCCAGATTGCCCGCCCCACCACATCTCCCTTCCTCCTCCTCATTGTCCATGCCAGAGGTCAACATCTCAGGCTCCACTGAGGCATCCACAGTGGTCTGCGGGGTTACTGCCAAGTACAGCATGCAGCTTGTCATAAAATGGCAGATCCGTGGCTCAGCACCAGATTGCCTGTTGGCCTCCCGGGCCTTGTGGTATGCCAGCCACAGTTCCTTTGCTTTCCCGCGGCCCTGCTGCTGATCCCTGTAGTACCCCTTCGTCTGCATCCCCTTCTCATAGATGTCCATGTTTCTATGGCTGCTCCATAGCTGTGCCTGAACGGTCTCTTCTCCCCACAAGTGATCCGATACCTCCTGTCTACTCCAGGCAGGAGTATGTCTAGAGTGTGTAGTTGGCATAGTCGGTTGGGTAGCTGCACACAACAAAGGAGAGCTGCTAGGTGTGTGCTCACCAAGCCCAGCCATCAGGGAAAGGAATTTCAAAAATACTCAGTATTTTAAAGGGAGGGGCTTCTGGTCTTTGTGACCCCTGGGCAGTGGAGTTCAACATTTGTGACCAGAGCTGTCAGTGTGATGCAACTATTGGAGGACTGTTAGGATTGACATAGGTCACGCAATGTCTACACCTGAATTGTGTCAACCACAGTACTTTGACTACAGCTCAATGTCATTTGGGGAGGTGGTTTTACTGCATCACCATAACAGGGTGCTTATGTCGGCAGGAGACAAATTTGAGGGTAGATACGTGTATAAATAGGTTGATGCAAGGCAACTTACGTTGACCTAACTTTGTAGTGTAGACTAAGCCTGTGCTAGAGGAAAATCAAGGCCACATGCTGTAAGACTCACCCAAGGCATAGTAAACTCACTAGTTACCCAATGGAATTTATTGACAGCATCCTTCAGTAGAAGCTGGTTCTAGTTTCTGCTTCAATTGATCCAGAATAAGCATCTAAGCATACCTTAGAGATTCCCACAACAAATTGCTAACACAAGTCCTAAACACTACAGTGGTCACAAGCCATGATTATAATATAACATTTGCATAAAGCTCCACAGGTATGCAGAGAAAATACAGATGTATATCCAGAGCCAAAAAGGTATTTAGGCACCTAACTCCCTTTGGAATTAATGGAAATTAGGCACCTAAATACCTTTGAGGAACAGGGCCATAGTCCTTGCACTAAGAAATGTACAAAATAGGTTAGAGATACCATGGCAGGTACACAGGGAGAAATGACATTAGAAAGGGGAAGGGAGGCATTCACAAAATAAAGTGATGTGGTTACTTGTAGTCAAAAAGCACATGGCATACATCAATTATTTTCTTTTAAAAGGAGCATGCCTGGGCATAAGCTGAGTATTGCACTGCCTAATTACCGGCCTGGGCCTGAGCAGCACCAAGAATGAAGGTCAGAATCATGAGGCAAGGGGTCTCAGGCTACCTTCCTCAAACACACTGTTTGCCTGTGCTCCCCAACCTGACACCAACCATTGGAGCTGGTTGGGAATTTTCCATCAGAATGATTTTTCAAAAAAAAATGCAGTTTCTGCAAAATCAACAGGAATATTTTGATTTTGCCCAAGTTTTTCAATTTTCTGTCAGAAAAACCAAAATGAAATATGTTGCTCTGAGTTGGTTCCACCTGAAAGGAAATATTTCAGTTTGTTGAACTGACCTGAAATGTTTCATTTTGAGTCAATTCAACTTTAAATTACATTTCCCTATGATGGTACATTGGTCATGGTAATTGTAGTTCATATGACATTCTCTCCTAGAAGTTGCCTCCCTGGCTGGACTATATCTCCCAGGATGCAACACAGTTTCCCCTCTGACCTAGCATCATGGTGCATCACAGGAGTCATATGGCTGTTGGTGCTTCATGGGAGATGTAGTCTGGCCTGGGAGACTGGTCCATGAGGGAGAATAGGGACATCAGATACTTGAACCACAACTCCCTTGAGGCAATGCAACATAATAGGAAGATGCAGTTTAATGTTTAACTGACTCGAAATGAAATGTTTCGGGTCAGCTAAATAAAACCAATATGAACCATTTTGATTTGGGAATGTTGAAATGTTATGTTTCCATTGAAAATGACTGGAACTTCATTTTGTGAAAAATTTAAATTCTTTGTCCTGATTTGGAAACAAATCATTTGTTGAAATATCAGAATTTCCTGTGGGACAGAAATTCTGATTTTCACTCAGTTCTGTTTATAAGCACTCTGGACACTTAGTAAAGAGAATGCATATTTGAATCTTGCTATCAATGCTTGTTGAAAACATCTGTCTCTCAGAGTTATTAATGACATGCAGCTACTCCGAACATGGAAAGCTGGTGACCAACAAGGATCCAGCTTAAAAAATTCAAGACATGGGTTTAAGCGTCACTGTAGAAGCAGTCCCTTGGAGACAGAAGAATATCCAGTGTGTTCATGAATTCATAATTCTTTACATTATGAAGAATCTGTTCGTCTGAGTCCACTGTTGGAATCCTGCTTCCCACACTAGTATCTTAATGACCCCTTTCCTGAGTCCCTCGTCATCCTGTACAATGAGTGTGATGGTGCCATGCCTACTCTCTTATCCCTGCTTTTATTCATCTATTTTTATTATATTTTAGTTTAATTTCCTGCTAGAAGAAAGAATGAGTTACAACCTGAAGAGAACTGTGCTTCAAGAAATGAGGAGGCAGAAATACGGAGAGGAAGGGTATAGAACAGGGGTCTCAAAAATATGGCCCGTAGAGTTATTTCCTGCAGCCCGCCATAGGCGCCGACTCCACTAGCAGCCAAGCTCCCCTCCCCACCTTTTCCCTCCTGAGCGCACTGCGTCCCCACTCCTCTGCCTACCTCCCAGCACTTCCCGCCGCCAAACAGCTGTTTGGCGGTACTTAGGACTTTCCAGGAGGGAGGGGGGAGGAGTGGGAACACGGCACGCTCAGAGGAGGAGGCAGAGAAGAGGTTGAGCAGGGGTGGGGATTTGGGGAAGGGGTTGGAATAGGGGCAGGGAGGGGACAAAGTAGGGGTGGGGACTTTGGGGAAGGGGTTGGAATGGGGGCAGGGAAGGAGTGGGAAGAGGCAGGGCAGGGGCAGGGCCACATGTTTGAGACCCCTGTGACTGTTAGTTAGGGACACTGGGCACCATCCCCCATCACCCAGGGGTCTCTCTGTAAGGAGTGCTGGGCACCCAGGAGTCCTCCCCCCATTGTCCAGGGGTCTCTGTTAGGGGTGCTGGGCACTCAGAGGTCCCTCCCCCATCGCCCAGGGGTCTCTCTGTTATGGGTGCTGGGAACCCAGGGGTTCCCCCACCCATCACCCAGGGGTCTCTCTGTTAGGAGTGCTGGGCACCCAGAAGTCCGCCCCCCCCCATCACCCAGAAGTCTCTCCGTTGGGACACTGGACATTGTCTGTGATGAAGTGGAAATTTTCTGTAAAATTTTTATAATTCCTAGGCGAGCCTCAGTTTCCCTCTCAACTTTGTGCTGTGACTGGGGTGTGGGGGGGGAGGGGGTGGAAAGGGTTACACAGTGCAGGAGAGAGTCAGTGCCTATGGCAGGCCACAGGAAATAACTCCGCAGGCCACGTGTTTGAGACCCCGGTGTAGATCATCAGTGTTACTGACCACATAAGGAATAGCTACAGGTGTTTATATTTTATTGAAACCCCTCTTTTCATTACAGTTTTAAAAAAGTTAAAACATTTACTTTTAATAGCACACTATATTACTCTTCATTTTTTTCATTTTTGACTATACTTTTGTATCATTGTATGAAAAGGTTTCAGTGGTAAGGCCCTTGGGCCAATGTACTAATCCTCATGTGGGCCTCGTGGTGATTTGAGTTTGAGATCCCTGCTTTGCACAGTCAGCAAAGAGTCTGAAAGTATTCTGGATATAAAGTATTATTGGTTTGAAAAAGAAACATCTATGATTAATACATCCATTAATTGGAAGAACTAAAATGATCACTAGGTGCTACTGAGCTACACGGGAGAAATCACTAAGGTAGTTAAAGCAACTTACAGGAATGCCTTGGAATCCCAGATCACCTTTGATTCCAAGTCTTCCAGGTGTTCCAGGCCAACCCATGTTTCCTTTTTCTCCTTTGGCTCCTTCAAGGCCTGGAGATCCTGGTGGTCCCACTGGACCTGGTAGACCTAAAATGGAGGGGTGGGGAAAAGTTCCTTGGCAAATTTGTTTTCTACAAGACATCAGTATTTGGATTAGGACCAGACGGCTCAGGTTAAAGGTGAGCAAGATCAAAGTAAAGCTGGCAAGGAGCAGGAATGCTTCAATAGCTAGCTAGGACATGGACCTACTTATCCAATGGGTCAGTTTCCAGCTCAAATAGTTTCAGAGCTTCAGGGTCCTGCTGAGCTCACCACTGCTACTGGAGAAGCAGGTTGAGAAAGGATCAAGAAATATCTTATTTCTCCTTCGGCTATATGAAGCTAGGAGGCTTCACATTTTCTCTGGACAAGGATCTGCAATAGTGATCCACATATTAATCTTCTCCAAACTGAATTACTGTAATTCATTGTATCTGGGGCAGAAAAAGAAGCAATGCAGAGGCTTCTGCTCACACAGAACTTGGCAGCCTACAGTGCTATAAGCAATTCACTCCTGTGCTCCACAATCTCCATTGGCTTCTAATCCACTTCCATTGCCAACTCAAGGCCTTCACCCCAATTTTCAAATACATCAACAGGCTGGGACCCAGCAGCATCAGCTATGGTATGTCCATCCATGGCTTGACAAGACAACTGCACTCTCTGGTACAAAGCCACTAATATAACCCTGGATGAAGCACATCGGAGTTGCAGATAAAGTGCTCTGGGTCAAGGGGGTTCATGGATGGAATGAGCTAAGAGGAGAGATTAAACTACCCCAAAGGCAGATCACTTTTAGGATAGACTGCAAAACTGTCCATTGGGAGAATGCTTTTCCAGGACAACTAAGAAGATTTTATTTTATATTAAAAAAAATCTATAAAAAGGTAAGAAACATAATAAAGACTTTAATACAAAGCAATATGAAATTATATTTTTAATAGAAAGGAGATATCACTAATATCCTTAGTGCTGACTAGTAATAAAAATAAATAATAAACTCATATCATCACCATAAACATTAGATATTTTACAGTTCATAGATTTTTAATCACTTACCTGAAAGTCCAGGTTGACCTGGGGGTCCTCTGTCTCCTTTAGGACCTTCCATTGATCTCCCTGGTAGTCCGGGAATGCCCTGTTGGCCTGGAAGACCTTGCAGACCAACAAATCCTACTTCTCCTTTTGAACCAGGAATCCCCGGGCTTCCTGGGGATCCTGGAAAACCCACATCACCTTTTGCACCTAAGATTTAAAACAGCCCCTAAAGTAGTTAGACAAAGGATGATGATAACTGAAACATTTTGCATTATTATGGGCTGATAACCTTTATTTCTATATTGATCTTTTTTTAGACATTTGGATTACAATGAAATTCTTTCTGGAAATTTCATTATTCTCTACCAGATCTTCATGAATCAGGTAAAAGAAATGGTCAGTTTAACTGAAGGGTCTGCATAGCTAAATTGTTTGTGGCTTATTGCTCACCCACTTCCACCACCTTCATCCACTGCACTCACAACTAACTCTTCTTATGAGCTAAATCCTAAAGTCCTTAATCAGCCAAAATTCCACTTGTGTCTTCGCAGTGGAAGTTTTGCTTGGGTAAGGACAACAGGGTTTAGTTCAGAAGAAGAGGATAGATTTACCAAGATCAACATTTAAAACATGTTAATTTTTTTCCAAGTTTGTATAAATAGGTAATTTAAAGCTTATTTTAGAACTTTCATTGCTCACTCAATGTATTTTATTGGCTGGTGAAAATATGTACAATAAAATGGTAAAAGAAAGGAAAAATAGCTAGACTTTGATTTTTACAAAATTAGTCTGGAAACAGAAGGACTTCAAATTCAAAAGCAGTGTACACAATAAAAATATAGGAGTTATTTTCATTATCTCACCACAACACAGCTTGGAGAAAATTCCACACTAAGAATATTTACCTATTTAGGGCAAATCTAATTCAAGATGTCCAAGATGCTGCTACTGTAATCAAAATTGGTAATTGACATCTCAGAGTTTTTGCTTCTAGATTTAAACAGTGGAGCACATAAAAGAATGCAGTTGCAAATGAGTTTGAACTACAGAATAAAGTTTTTAAAACTTTGTTTATTTCATATTACCTTTATCTCCCTTTGCACCAGGAAATCCTGGAAGCCCTCTTCCTGGAATACCTACAAGTAATGGCAGCAAAAATGAGACAAGACAATAGTTACATTTAATACATAATTAATATCTATTATAAAAACAGACACCGGCACTTGAAAATGAACAGTTTATGCACAAGTTTTTCTAGGCAGGAACAGTCTTTCGGTTATGTATTTATACTGTGTCCAGCACAACGGGACCCTATCTGTGAATGAGGCCCCTAAGTGCCACCACCATACCAATAAAGAAGAAAGGATGAGCCAGCGCCAATATTTCACAGCAAATTTGTTATGGGAAAGATTTCCTAAACAGCAAATCTTTAAAATACTGCCGGATTTTGCAACAGTTTTTGTTTCAAGCTAACACTGATGCACAATGCAACTAATTAAAGGCACTCATCTCCCTCAAAGCTGGGTTAGGACTCCATAGTGCTACATGAACTAAGCGAAGATGAATTTAGTGTGAGGGCTAACTAATACTGTTTACTTTAGGTATAATTTGTTGATGGTGGTTGATGCAGGGTGCTCAGTCTTTTTTTTTTTTTGCATGTTCTTTTTTAAGTCATAAAGAGCCAAATTGTGAGGTCCTTATTCAGGCAAACCCCTTTTGACTTTATTGAAATTTTGAGTAAGGATCTCAAGATTTGGTCCAAACTGCACTAACAGTACACATGGTTCTTTCCCCTCCAATTTATACCTTTTCAGGAATGATCATGTGAAGAATATAATATTCTTTTGGATTTAAATATCCATGCCAACTTTAGGGGTCTAATGCTGCAGTCCTTGTCAATGTATGTCAATGGAAGTTAAGAGGAGATATTCTTGATTCTGATGAAAAAATGTGTTTTTCTCACTGAAATTTTTAAAAAAAAATTTTCTGTTTCGTATAAATGAAATGTTGTTTACATATTTTTGTTTTAAAAACCAAAATGACATTTTATGTCTATTTGAAGTAAAAGTTTTCATTACAAATCAGTTCAAAACTTCTGTCATGAAAAACCAACAATTTTTTTTACTGAAATATTTCAAAGATTATTGTTGCGAATTTCTCAGGGGGAAAAGTCAGTATTCAGACCAGACCTACCAATTTCCTTAGAAACTTTCTGTCCAAATTACCAGCTTTATAGTAGTTTGCAAGGCATTATACAAACTTCAGTATATAATCCTCCCAATGTAAGCACCTAAAAACTACATGGTCCTCCATCTTTTTGACTGTGCAATCAGACACTTCCTGTGCATTTCTGTAATAAATATCTGACATATATGTACATTTTAACACAAAAGAAAGGTAACATGGCATGATGCTTACCTGGGTCACCCTTTGGTCCAGGCGAACCTGGTATTCCATCATAACCTTGTTCACCTTTCTGTCCAGGGACACCAGAGGGACCTTCAGAACCAGGCTCACCTGAAAAATCATTCATTGCTATTTTATAATCCAGCCATCAGATTTTTACACATCTTTCTCTCAATGGAAACGTAGGTTATGTTGCTGCTCCCATTGAAGTAAAATGGCAGTTATTCATTATAGACTTGATTCTGTTCTCACTTTACATAGGTATTACATTGGCAGAACTCCACTGCCTTCACTGTTGTTGCTCCTGAATTACACCAGTATAAGAGAAGAATCAGTCCTTTTAGTTCAGGGATCGGCAACCTTTGGCACACGGCCCATCAAGGGAAATCCGCTGGCAGGCCAGGATGGTTTGTTTACCTGCAGTGCCTGCAGGTTCGGCCGATTACAGCTCCCACTGGCCACGGTTCACCGCTCCAGGCCAATGGGGCTGCAGGAAGCAGCGCAGGCCGAGGGATGTGCCAAAGGTTGCCGATTCCTGTTTTAGTTTCTTATAGTAATAGTTGTGAACCCAGCTAAGACTAAAGTATAAGAGCTTGAGTCTTCTCCCTCAGTATCACCCATTGAATATGAAGTGCTTATGTCCTGCAGAGAGAGAACTGGGCCATGAGAATTCATACAATCACCCTATAAAGCCTGACTCTCCACTTTGACTTTAGCATACTAGTTCTACCCCAGTGACATTACACCAGTGTAAGATAGTGGAGATCAGGCCCTAAAGGTCAATGTGAGGGATTTCAAATGTAATTGGGTAACAATAAAAAAGATGATGGTAGCAACAAATGGTACTGAAGAAAAAGTGTCCTACACACAGCTTTAAAGAACCAGTCCCCCCACATCTTAAAATGATTGGTTTTGTCTTGCAATGCCCCTCCGCCCTCCAACTCCAAAGTTTTCACTTGTAAAATGAACAAATGTGACCAGGAATCTTTGAGACAAAATAAATACAGAAGCCCACAATACTATTCAGTCATTTTTTAAAGTAGAAAGCACACTCGAAATGGTGCTTTTTAAAAATGAAGTGGATTCTTTACCTGCTTCTCCTTTTAAACCTGGAATACCACCCAAGCCAGAGAGTCCTTTTTCACCCTTTTCTCCATGGCTACCTGGACTGCCTAAAGAAAGCAAGAAGATTTGATTCACTGACTGTACATTTGAGCTTGTTAGTTTTACATTAAATGTTTTTAGGACTTGCCTGGATATCCTGCAATGCCAGGTAATCCTTTGGGACCTGGATGACCAGGCATTCCTGGAATTCCTGTGCTACCTTTTTCACCTTTTTCACCAGGGAAGCCAGGAACACCTGACCTTCCTTGTTCTCCCTATGGGGAAAAAAAGCAAACAATAAAAGCCACACATTTAAGATGTGGTAAAATGGCAAAGCATGTTCTGCAATATTGCATAATTTCCCCCCATTGTATCCACCATCGTATTAAAGAATTTCATCCTCCTTATTTATGATTAAATTCAGTGAAGCCTGTAGGCTCACAAACACACAATTATCTGAATTCATTCTATTTATGTAGTGCATAGACGACTAGAAGCCTTCTTATACGCTTCATTGGGGGCCTTTTATCATTTTTTTTCCAGTGATAAAGATTGCAGTTTTCTACAAGTTACCCACATAACTTATATATTGCACATGCATTTAGTCACCTTCTAAGTCCACATTATCAAAATTATTTATTTGCTATTAAATACACAGGGTTTAATTTTATAATTTTCACTTCAAAGTTCAAAGGTTACTCTAAATTTTTGCCTTCAAAAAGTCTGGTGAACCAACATCAGAACCCCTTTCAGAATATGTGGAGTGTGAATGTATATTGACACTCCACATATTTACATACTTTATGTAAGTACTTGGCATGTATATGGCACCCATTACTATATTATCTGAACAGCTCACAATCTTTCAATGTATTTAACCTCCTCAAATGCCTGTAAGGAAGGGAAATCAGGATATGTTTTAGTATAGTGTGTTTTGCACCTTCTTAGTCAGTTTTTAAGAATTAATTTCTTTCATTTTCAGGGATGTAAATTATTTTATTTTATGGAGATAGAATAAATTAACACTGCCGCAAAATTCAGTACCATTGTGCCATGGAGTATATGAGATCCTCCATACACACACACATAAATATACACGCCCGCCCATCATCATCATCTTCTGTTTTCAATGCCAACATTGGGGAGGGTTGACTTCTGTTGGTTTCTTTGCCTTTGGAACCTAGACTGACAGCCACCTCAAGTCTAGACCCATTTTATAGATCGGGAACTGAGACACAGAGAAGTTAGTGACTTGCCCAAGGTCATACAGGAAGTCCATAGTAGAACAGGGACTTGAACCCAGGACTCCCATGTCCCTAACCACCAGGCCCCTCTTACACACACACACACAAACACACACACACACAAGAAGTTTCCACTTAGATATTAAAATAAACAAAATATAAATTTAACAGAATAACTTATGAACAAATGAATCTTTTGAGGTACTTATTAGAAATGAGACAATTCATTTTTGAGATTTAAATACCTTTTCACCCGGAGAACCTGGAATTCCAATCCCTGGAATACCCGATTCTCCTTTCTCTCCTTTTTCACCTTGTAATCCAGAGTACCCTGGTATACCTTGTGAGCCTGGCACACCTGGCACCCCTTTTTCTCCGGGTGTTCCTAACAATAAAATAAAAAGTATATTAAATCTGTGGGACCCTAGCAATAAAGACAAAAATCTGTTATTGAGATGTTACCTTGAAACGACTGTGAATGTTAGAACTAGAAAACAAGTGAATTGCTGTACTATCTAGTAAACAGAGATAAACCTAGCCATTTAAGAAAGTGATTTGTTTTTGGTACTTCCCCTGTTTTATTATACATATATGTTCAGAAGTGAGCATATGATTTAGCCATGCACACAACCAAATGCAAAAAAAAAAAAAATCAGGTTTCCATAAAGAGCAACTGACATGTACAATTTGTAATATACCTATCTGATCAATGGAACCAGAATGATTTCCAGGTTACCTACCATGTCTAGTAGCAAATTAGTGATGCACCTTTTCTTTCTCTTGCTCAATGATCTCAAAGGCCAGTTTTGACTAACAATTAAAATTAATTTAAATAATTTATGAGAATAGAAGTTGGATGACAAATTAGCCAGCCTTGATGTTACTGATTTTTTGGCCTCCAATCTTTTTTCTTTGATTTCTCAAATATGTTAGTTATAAACTAACAAATAGCCAATTTTAACTGAGATAGGGTTCCCTGTTAAGATGCATTCCTCTATTTTAAAAAAATAGAGACTGTCACTAGGACACCACATTTCTATCACAGTTGGATGCATTCCAACTTTATGACAAAATCTATAAGATACATACATAACATTTTCAAAACTGGCTGCCTGAATTGTATGTGCAAATCTTACTTGTGATCCTGAAACAAGTAATTGTGCTGATATTTTTGTCCTCATACACAGATCTGAGATTTGAATGCAGAATTTGGGAACTCATTTTAAGAGATTTGTTTAAATATTGATGTAGGAGTGTAAACCAAAGGCCTGGAGACTAGATTTTCAGCTGGGGGCATAGCTCCATAGAAGTCAGTGAAGCTATACTGATCTATGCCAGCTTAGATCCTCAGTTGAATTCAATGGACCTATACGACAGATATCAACTAAGTATCTGGTCCTAAATATTTTGCCCAGTGGTTTGGTAAATCTCTATTGTTATATAAAGGAACAATGTAAAACTGGGGGGACTCAAAATTCAACCTACATTTCCTGCATATGAGTTACCCCTACCTAAATCTGGTTAAATGTGACCACTGAAATAGCTAACCTTGCTGTTTATTTTAACTGTCATGTCATTTTCTGGATACATTTTCTGGATAATCTGTCTTTTTCAAATTTATCTTTTTTAAAATATACAATTTGTTTTGAATCAGATAAAAAGTTCAGAGATTTAGGAGAAAAAGAATTGGAATTATTTATCCATTTCGCTTCCTCAAGCTATAATTAGGCTTGGAAGGATTAGATTTTTCTTAGAAAATATTGGTAAGTGTCGATTTCACCAAACACACTGAAACAGACAAAAAATATTTCTATCAGTGATAATTGAAATTTACAGATGCTGCTTCAGAAATTATTAGAGTTCAATTTATGGATATTTACTTTATATATTTTGACTGTGATGTTGACAATTTGTGTTTTAACAATTATAAAGCTTTAAATTTTTGAATCTCAATGTTAATTGTCATTAAATAATTATTGTCTGACCCCCTCCAATATCTGAACCCGCAGCATTTCCCACAACTGTGAAAATTTAAATGGCTAAAAAAAGCTTAAAAATAAATATATATATTATCTGTCAAAATGATTAAAAAATAAAAATCAAATTCTGCCAACCGTTGCTATAATGTACAAAATAGATAACATGTTTATGCCTGCATGCCCTTTTAGCTTTGTCAACAAATACAGGAAAATACCTGTTTTAAGTATGATTACAGACTGTTTTGACCTGAAGATATTACAAGATTTTACAAGGCAGGTTCCCCGCTCCCCATTTGAAAAATAAGTGACTGTGGTGCTCAAAAAAGGTGTCCCAGTTGGCAGAGCTGAAAAATTAAGCTTCTGTATTTAATAATAGAACAGTTACAGCACAGGCATAGGCAGTGCAACATCCTATCTGCTAACGTACAACGTCAGACAACCATCTTCTGAAAGAGCCACCTCTAGAGGTGAAAGGTGGTTCAAGTTTTCATGTCCCTTGGGTCCTTGGTCTCTCTGTTCAGACTCCCAACAGTAGTGCAGGCTATGATCTACTTATCCACTAAAATCTGAACTGAGACAACTAACTCTTTTCACACAGGACACTGAATGAATGTCAGATGGCAAATTCTTTTGGGCCTTGTGGCAACACATAAGGTTTATGTAGCCACACATCACAGTGAAAAGCAGGCTGCACCCACACTACGGTGCGTAGTTACATGTGGCAGTGAAAGACTTTGGCAGCAGGGAAAGACTCCAGCAGCAGGGAGCTGCCAGAGTCTTTCCTGGCTGCTTCATTCATGCCAGAACTTTTCCCTACTACCAGAGTCTTTCCCTGTGCTGGAGAAAGGCTCTGGCAGTTCCCTGTGGCGGGAAAAGGCTCCAGCACTGGGGAGCTGCTGGAGCCTTTCTCTGCTGCAGGAGTCTTTCACTGCAATGAGGAAAGGCTCCGGCATGGGACAGTACCCTGCTAAAAATAGCAGTGTAGATGGGGGAGGCACTGCTTCAGCAGGTAGAGAGCTGTGTAGGGTACATACATATCCTAAGCGGTGCCTCACCGTCTACACTGCTATTTATACCTGTGTGAGAGGGGCATGCAAAGTATGTACTCTACACTCCGCCATAAGCGTAGACATAGCCTTGGTCACTACTGACTTGGGCCATATTTAAACCAGTGGTGAAAGGATAGCATCCTCTCTGTTATCCAATCTATGCAAATAACATAGTTTAACAAGAAAATCTTCTTTGGCTGAGCACTAATAATAAATTATTTTTAACTTCAGGGTTTCAAGGGTCAGAATGTGGCCAGACACAGGAGCACAAGGGGCAATATGTTCCCTACGCCATGTGGAGCCTTTCCACATGTCGATTCCTGGCAGAGGGGGAGAACAGGAGCAGTGTGCCACAGTGCTGAGTAATCAGTGAGTAGAGCCTGGACTGTCCCACCACTCCAAACTGCTCGCCAGCAGAGCTGAGGCAGCATGAGGTGGGATGTAACCTGCAACCAGCTGAGGGAAGTTATTCCCCTCTGAAGTAAGGAGGAGGTCACAATTTCTTCCTGGGCATCTCTCCTGGGGTGACAACTATTGGTTAAAGGCTCAATCTATCCCTAAATATTTTAAGATCTGTGTTTCCTTCACTATTTTGACCAGCCACTCTTGCACATCTTTGTGAATGAGATATCTCAACAAGCTAAGTTCACACTATGTGGTACCTGGCAAACCCATTTCTCCAATTGACCCTTTTTGTCCTGGAAATCCTGGGTCACCTGGGTATCCTGGAGGGCCTTGATCACCTTTTCGTCCTATGAACAATGAAAAGTATTACAAGTTCCATTAGTTTTACAAAGATTACAAAAGTCTGTGCTAGTTACATTTATTAAAAGCTGCAAACATACCTGGAAATCCCGGGAAGCCAGGTTCACCATCCTTCCCTGGCATTCCTGGTACACCATAATCTCCTGTTTTCCCCTTTTCTCCTATTGTTCCTTCTTGTCCTGGATACCAAAAAAAATCCCAAAACTAATTTTCAATTCTTTCATTAATTTTACTCTTACATGTACAGTAATAGGCAAATCCTGCATTGTGAGAATCTTCACAGTTGTCACTTCTCTCTAATAAACAAGGAAATGGATGAATTCAAACTTCAGATGTAGTGCAGTAACATTGTAAAAGTTATCTAGCACACAAGCCACACCAGCTACGAATATGTAACCAAAGTCAACTTTGTTGTTAGTGCACACAATCACAGTATTGGGTTTCTTTTGTAACATATGTGGCAAGGTATATCTTGAAAAAGAGCATGAAAAGAAACATAATACATTCAGAATGGATAAATGTATTTGAGACATCTAGTAGAAAGCTAGTATCCTATTATTAATTATGGTAATGTGTAATGAGACACCAGACGGTGTCAGGTTGCAACGTGAATGACTGAGGTGACTATTTTGCTGTCTAAGCAGGTAATTGAGGGGTCTGTCTGTGAATAAGAGGCTGCTTGAGTGACCTCCGTGTTGGCTCAAATGTAAAAACCCTTGCTACCTTGAGTTACCTAACTTTAGGCCTTTGTCTAAGAGCCCCCTTATGCTATTGTCCATACATAAGTGGGGTGCCTTTGCTTCTAAGCTATGGCCACTATCCTGTGCATCATTTCTCTTTGCAAGACACAAAATGAAGACAGTTCCAAAGGAACTGACAATCTTAGAGAGAAACAGAGAAGACAGCACATATAGAGAAACCCAGAGGAAAGGCGGCAAAGAGTCCTGTGGTACCTTACAGACTCTGGTATCAGAGGGGTAGCTGTGTTAGTCTAGATCTGTAAAAGTGTCAAAGAGTCCTGTGGCACCTTATAGACTAACAGATGTATTGGAGCATAAGCTTTCACATATTTATACCTGCCTCTGGAAATTTCCACTACATGCATCCGACGAAGTGCGTATTCACCCACGAAAGCTTATGCTCCAATATGTCTGTTAGTCTATAAGGTGCCACAGGACTCTTTGACACTTTTACAGATCTAGACTAACA
The DNA here is from genome assembly GCF_009764565.3 of Dermochelys coriacea. Taxonomy (NCBI): domain Eukaryota; kingdom Metazoa; phylum Chordata; order Testudines; family Dermochelyidae; genus Dermochelys; species Dermochelys coriacea. The sequence goes on from NC_050068.2 coordinate 108,053,597, forward strand.
TAGCTACCCCTCTGATAACAGAGGAAAGGTCACCCTGAATTAGATTTTTTTACCTTTATATTTTGTTAGTTGATTCGCTTCTTGTTAGTATCGTACAATAAATTAGTCTTAATAAGGAATCTGGGTGCTGGAGAGTAGCTACTGAAATTTTTAAAACAAGCAGCTTTGTTGAAAAATGGCTTTTGTTTGAAATTGAATTTTTTCAACGAACATTGTTGAAAGATTTCATTATTAAAAGAAAAATGGTGCCTTTTACCCAACTGAAAAGGTTAATGAAAAGGTCACTGAAAGTTTTAATTTACCCAAAAATGGATTAGTGTTAAAACCAAAATGTCAATAATCATTTGATAATAATTTTTATAAAAAAATAAAAATGAAAAAGATGCACAAAAAACAACAAAAAATTGGGTCTATTTCAAAACCTTTGAAAGGAAAACAACTTTGAGGTTTTAATATTTTTCAAGAACAAAGGTTTTAATTTTCTGATCAGCTATTGCGGTTACTGTGGACACACTTAAAATGTTTCTTCTGTTGTGAGAGATTCTGCTGGTTCAAGAGATACTTTTTTCTCTTAAGGATGTGTTTAAAATGAGAAAAATGATTGGTAGAACCACTGATTTCCTGCAAACCAGCTGAACTTTTAAATTTGCCACTATATACCAGAATGACACCTTTCCCTCGAGAGTGTTGAACAAACTTGGAGATAAATGTTTAGTTGGCTATGTGAATGTGACGTAGAGTGGCCCCAAACTGGTACTGCAGGGGTTAACCCTTCCCTCCTTGCAGAGGAGGCCACACCCTGGAAACTCTGCTGGGCATGCTCCAACTGGAGAACAGGTATAAAAGCCTGCAGAGCTGCTCAGTTGGGGCTGACCACTGGAGATACACTGCTGGCTCCTGAGGAGAGACTACCTGTACTCCTGGATCCAGTGGCCAGCCAAGTTGGGACGCACCCTGAAGCCCAGATGGTGGATGCCATGGGAGGAGAGCAGACCGGAGGACCCCCTGAAGTGGAGAATCCAGTGGTTCTGGTAAGAAGTGCCTCAGGGGAACTCTAGAGACAAATGGCGTTGGAGCTGCAAGGATGCTTGGAGTATTGCGGGTGGATCCCTGCTGAGCTGGGGCAAGGGAAACCTCACCACTAGTGGGACCCAGTGGAGAGGGTGGGCCTGGGTCCCCCTATTAACCTCCTGTCACTTGGGGAAGTGATATGGACTCTGGCCGTGGGGCTGCACTGCCCTGTGACTTGGGGCGAGTAATATGGACTCTGGCCGTGGGGCTGCACTGCCCTGTGACTTGGGGCGAGTAATATGGACTCTGGCCGTGGGGCCACACTGCCCTGTGACTCGGGGTGAGTAATATGGACTCTGGCCGTGGGGCCACACTGCCCTGTGACTCGGGGTGAGTAATATGGACTCTGGCTGTGGGGCCACACTGCCCTGTGACTCGGGGCGAGTAATATGGACTCTGGCTGTGGGGCCACACTGCCCTGTGACTCGGGGCGAGTAATATGGACTCTGGCTGTGGGGTCATGCTGTTCTGAGACTCGGGGCGAGTAATATGGACTCTGGCCGTGGGGCCACGCTGCTCGGAAACTCGGGGCATATTATATGGACTCTGGCCGTTGGGCCACGCTGCTCGGAAACTCGGGGCATATTATATGGACTCTGGCCATTGGGCCACGCTGCTTGGAAACTTGGGGCATATTATGTGCGGGGAGACTGTCCATTAGGCCACATCAGGACACCCTTACAGGGGCGGGCGTGGGAACTTGAGTGGCGAGGTACAAACACCCCACCCACCCCTGCCACAAAGGGATGCTGCGGTGCCAGACCTGTCACAGTGAAGCTCCTAGATTTTGATTTTTGAAAGCTGACTTTCTAAAACCACAATGTAACAGAGGACAAACACTAAGCATCACCTTTAACTAAGCATCACCTTTAATACATAAATAGATAAAGATCGGTACTTATCCAAATGTAAAGATTAAAGGTTACCTTTTTCTCCTGGGTCTCCCTTTTGACCTTTCATATTTTCCATGTCCGTTATCTTTATGGTTCCTGGTTCTCCTGGTAGACCTACTTCACCTTTACTCCCTTTGAAACCAGGATCACCTCGTGGCCCTGACGTACCCGGAAAACCTGAAGTACCTGCAGTGAGAGAATACCAGAATACCACAGTAATGTATGGTGTGACAGATATGTGCAAAACAAAGTAATTATTAATTCAAACTGTGAGCTAAATATACCAAGGTCAGAGGAGCCTGATTTACCTCCACAGGGACAGGATGGGGCATTTTTTACTCCATGTTCCCATGTGTTGCATGGGAGGTTGAGTTTTGCCAACCAGAAAGCTGCTTTAATTTATGACCAGGGCTCCACAGCAGCCCTGCCTAAGGAAGTGGCCTGGGAGGATATTTAAATCACTGCACCTTTCAGATGGTGTGGCCCTCCCACTTTTTCACCTACCTTGTCCCTGCAGAATGGGGTTGGGATTGGAAGGAAGCTTCTGGTATTGTCATTCCCTCTCCTACCTCCTCTAACAGATACAATGTGCCCAATTTTCAAATGGAGGCACCTTATAGAAATACCCCTGTGACAAAGTCTTATAGAATTTAATGACAATCTTTCTACAGTTTTTTTTTTAAAACCCACCTAGGCAAATTTAATGATAGAATCCTATGGGATGGTTAGAAGAACCTATAGGAGGGATTTAACTCTCCTTTAAATTCTATATTTTTTGGAGTAATTTCTATTGAATCCTCCCTGATCTGGCTGGTCCTTAACCTGCTCTTGCATGGAAAAAACCTCTGGCTTAGTGCATCCTATTCTTGGTGTCCAGCTTTGCTAACAAGGCCACTCAAATCAAAACAACATACACTTCAGTCCACACCTACTCCCCAGACGTGGCTATTTCCAAGGCCTTGTCTTCACTAGGAAAATAAGATGTATTTTTAACACGTTAAAATCGTAGTGTAGTCAAGACAGTTGCATTTTTAATATGTGTTAGCTAGTCAAGGTAAACCGTAGTGGTGGAGTCTGTTTTATCTTGACCTGTTAACACATGTCAAAAATACACTTATTTTATTAGTGTGGTCATGCCCTGGGGTTCCTTCTTTAGGAATTCTCAGCCCCAGCCTCTGGCTCCCACCTGCCTTTTATCAAGGGTGGAGTTAATGAGCCTTGTCTTCAACAGTGAGTCAGCAGGAACCAATCAGTTCTAAGACCTGCTAACAGGGAGGGGTAAAACCAGACTCCTGCCACTTTTTAAAAATTTAAAACTTCTATAAAACCTATTCATTTATTGTGGAGTTATACATAAAGGTATAGGGCATCTACCCCATAAATAGATGCTCAGACTGATGCATATTCATGCTGAGGTGCCAATTTAAGTATTTTGGGACAGGAATGGCCTATTAAAGTTGAAAACTGAGCTTAATAAATGTGTCTGATACATTTAGAATCTGTGCTCTCAGTGGTTCAGTGCAGGAGCAATGGAGTCTTCCTAAAAGTGGGGGAGAGGGTATACAAGAGCCCATCCCCTGTGTGGCCCACCCCTGCTCCATCTCCTCTCCCTGTGGACCCACCCCGCCCAGTGAAGCCGGAGCCTGGCCAGGGAGCCCAGGTCCCTCCACCTGCCTGGGGTGGGGGGCTGAGATCAGCCCCCAGCCCATGTTCTTGCCCCCCAGACACCCCACCCAGGGCAGGTGGAGGGTCCGTGGCACCCCACAGCTGCCTGTGTAGCTCTTACCTCGACCTGGCTCCAGCTTCTGGCCTGGTTGTGGGGTGGGGCTTGGGGGGAAGAGGAGGGGCAGGGGACCAGGCCCCAGGTGAAAAGGGGATGGGCCAGGCCTGTCAACTTTCAAAAAGTGGGAGAGCCGATGCCCCTTGCCCGCCCCAGTTCTGGTGCCCCTATCTCAGTGTCTTTTGCTCTAATGACTATACCATATCTTAGATAAAAAGTTTTAAACTTGCATTAACATTGTAAATATGCTAAATAGGAACTCAATCTAACATGCAGATCCTAATTCCAATATTCTGTCCTCCCTGGAACATCCAAATCCATAGTGGATTTTTTAAATGACTTCAGATTCATATTCTAATTGGAGGCAATCTCTCTTAATGACGTCTCGCTAGAACTTCATTTGTCAAAAATTCCTACCTTTTTCACCCCGTAATCCTGGATTTCCTAGTGGCCCGGGGGAACCTGGGATTCCAGGGGTTCCCATAACTCCCATTTCTCCTTTGTTGCCTGAAACCAAAGCAAAATAATATTTAATAGAAATGTAATTGACTAAAATAAAATAAGTAACAGAAATTGAATGACGTACTGCCTGTATTACATTAGGAACTGAACTCTTGAAAAAAGATAAATCAAATGGGATGAACTAATTTAAAGAAACATAAATTATTAAACAATTGTATAGTCTTATATAATTCATGATCTATATTGTCTCAACTTTATATTCCATTACCTATTATATTTGTCACCCTCTATGTAAAAAAATTTGTACTGTCCATGGTATTAATCATTAATAAAAAAAATAAGTAATATGTCTAGTAAACAATATATGTTCCTTATGTCTCAGAAAACAAAACCTAATCATCCAAGTATAATCTCTTAACAAATTTAATATATATTATATATATTTGTTATATATATAAACAGAATAATTTGGTCAAGAAATACAGCTGGATTTTTTAAAAATTGTTAGCACAGGATTCCCACAATCTTTTATTGTATTTTATTTTCAAATTTATGACTGATCCCACTCGAAATATTTAAATCCCATCCATCCCACCCAAAATAAGCTAAATGAGAACTATGGGCTCTGTCCTGTCAGTTTGTTTGCCAGGTGTTTTATATATAATATCATATACATGGCAAGCCCAGCTGGCTGTTAAAATAGTTTGTAGTGAGGCAGTTAAATTAGTAACCACATCTCAGAACCAAATTGATAGAGAAAGAAACAGTAAAAAAAATAGATGAAAAGTAGAGAATCAAGATCAATCCAAAATAGAGACAATTCCTTAAAATTCCAAAGTAATGAGATGGAGGGTCAGATGCTAATCTCAGCTGCAGTAACAATACAATTACTCCAGGTTAATACTTGTTTAGGCAATGTTTGATCTCAATAAAACATCAGGGATGAGTCTGACAGAAGAACAGCAACACCTTTTGTTTTTTAAAGGTGGAGCCTTAGCCACAATTTAAGGGCTTGACCTTGAAAGCTATCTAGCTCCGAACTACCAGAACACTTAAGGAGATGCTTAGAGTTAAGCATGTGCTTAAGTGTTTTGCTGGATCAGAGCCTGAGTACTCAGCGTCTTCCGGGATCAAACCCTAACTGCAATGATAGGCATACAACTAAGTGGCATAATGACACAGAATTGCACACAACTATTATTTAATAAAAAAGATAGACGTTTTCTCCACAGACTATTCTTAATTTGTTTTGCTTACTTAAAAAACAGATCATTCATTTACTATTAGTATTTGAAACAGTCAAAAAAAACCCCAAATGATACATTTTCTGAAAGCAAAAATGCATACCTGGAAAGCCTGAAAGTCCACCTTTTCCTTGTGGACCAGGTACGCCAGGTAAACCTACCAGACCTGGTAGCCCACTCTGGCCAGGGCTACCCTTATCTCCTTTTGGTCCTGGCATATCTAGTCCTGGGAGTCCTGGGTAGCCCCTCTCTCCCTTTGTTCCAGGAAGTCCTACAAGGAAAAAATCCCAACCCTTAATAGAGCACATAGGACTTTATTTATTAGGTTACAGTATAAAGTACAAATATGTTCTGTAAATTGTGCATGTTGCAGAAAACAAAGCACACTTCTTTAGTAGTAGAGGAAAACAAAGTGAAAAAATCCTCATAATCTAAGTGCTTTTGCAATCTTATCCATTTCTATTTTTAATCTGCAACATCAGCTGGTACGTGCAGCCTGCAGAGATTTAGTGAGGAAGCTGTGCATCAACCATCAGTTTTAGGTCACAGAGATGAAGCCTGATATTCTGGTTTTCTAAAGATTCTTATCCACGGAGTTTACACTTTTAAAAGGCTGGAAAATATTATAAAAGCAGCCTACCCCTTTCCCCCATATTAATGCCCATAAGATCCATAAAATCGATTCCAGATATAAATGAAAAAGGAAGAACACACAAAACCAGCAAGTATTTTGTATCACCTGTTGGTCCCTGTGGCCCTGGTTCTCCTGCAGGTCCAGGGGACCCCAGAGGGCCTATTCCTGGCACACCTGGGGCACCTTGTGAACCTGGTAATCCTGCTGAACCTGGGTCACCTACAGGGAAAAATAAAGCTTAAATCAATTATTTTGCCATATTACTTTTTTAGTTTGTTTGGTGCAGATAGTAGACAGGGACTTTGAGTGACGTTCATCCCCCCGTGCAAAGGGCCGGCAAAAGGCATCATTTAAGTCATTAGTGTTTCCTTCATGGCTGTTCCAAAAGCAATGGGGAGAGGAAGGGCTGCACAGCCAGGTGGGTAGGAAGGAGGCAGAGAGGGAAGGAAAATGGATATTATATCTGGAAGTTTAAGTGGTGCACTGGTCTTTTGCTGGCTTTCTGCCTATATGTGAATTTCAACCTTTAAGATTTATTTTTAAAAAGTGTAAAAAAAAGTTACTACTAATGAGCTGTAACTGATTTTTTTTAATTACCTTGGATTCCTGGCTGACCAGGTACACCTGGAAATCCTTGCTCTCCTCGTAAGCCAGGCAAACCAGCATTTCCTTTTTCTCCAGGAAAGCCAGCTGGACCCTGTAGCCCTGGTAATCCTTTAGGACCCGGGAGGCCCACTCCAGGGTCACCCTTAAGGTGCAAATAATATACATTAGGAGTCAATGTACAATAAATCAAGTGTTCTAAATTAAGCAATTTGGAGGCAGAACATCATACCGGTCTTCTCTGTACATATGCTAAATTACTCCAGATGAGGAGTTGGCCTACTATACTTAGTACCAGCAACAGCTCTGTATTGCTGATCACACAAATAGTAATTGAAAAGAACAACGTAAACTGCAAACACTCACTTTTTGACCAGGTAAACCCGGTGTGCCTGGTAAACCATCAAAGCCAGGACGCCCTTGAGCCCCTGGCTGACCTGATGTGCCAGGCTGACCTGGGAAACCTACAAAACAAACACACACACATAATCAGGGTCTCAGTAAGTTAACCCTAAAGTTTCTTCTGCCTTTTAAATGAACTAATCACACTCACCTAGAGATATTAAACAGGGTCAAGTTGGTCTCCTCAAATGCCAAACTTGTAAGGATCTGAGCACCTCTTGAGAGGGGCTGTGCACTCCCAAATCTCAATTACTTCAATAAAATTTAGGGTGCTCAGCACTTGCAGGATTTCATCTTGGGTGAATGAAGTAATATATGTATTTAATGACTGATGTTAAATTAATATTTGCACAGATTCACCTCATTTAGAAAAAACATTCCTCCTTTAAAGGAAAGAATGCATTGTAGAAAACTTTCTGAACTTCTGCACATCATTTAAAGTAGACCTCACAGAGCACCAGTATGCTTTGCATAATCATAAATGCATCTCCTTTTCCATGAAAAAAGCTAGATTCAGCTTTGATGCTCAGCCCGTCAAGGGATGGTGCATAGCTGTGCTGCCCCAGGAGAAATTCAGGAAAGGAGTTGCAATTATGAGACATAATTCATTTCTTGCTCCTTATTCCGAGGGTAAAGCAATCTACTGAAGCCCTTCACTGGATGCAACTTATTTCCTCACTTCTAGATCCACTAATTGATGAGTCAGACGTGGGTGGAACCAAAGTCCTGCTCATTCCCCTCCCCTTTAGAACTTCTGTGAGGCTGGCAGACCAGGTGCCAGCTCATGCCACTTATATCTCTATCCCATGTTATAAGGTAATATTTGGGTGTTTGCTCTGTAACTGTAGAAGTGTTTGCTCTGAAGCTGTAAACCCCACAGTCAGGAGAGAAGCATTACCAAGTGTGAAATACTGGTTTACCATCAGAGGTGTTATCTCCTGCCCAACAAAAGAAGGTCCATAGACACCAGACAAACCATTGTGGAACATCAGAGGACAAAATACTTGGTTAATTGATCCTCCCCTGTCCTCTCCCCCTCTATGAAGCAGAGACAGCTTGAACTTTGGGGGAAGGGAACAAAAATCCCTGACAAGAAGAAACTGGATCACTATGCTGCTTGGACTTTGAGAAGACAAGATTTCTAAGCATAAGCAAGGGATCCCGAGCCATTTAGCCTGGGTTAGCCCAAAAGACACACAGAGGATGCTTATTATAGAAGTTTCTATTATCTTTTGGAACCTAAGCATATAAGTAATTTGTGTGTGTATGGTTGTTTGCTTTAACCTTGTGAATAACTCCTCATTTCTTTTTCTTAGCAATAAACCTTTATTAAATGTATTATAGGATTGGCTACAGGTGTTGTCTTTTGTGTGGGATCTAACCTGCAATTGACCTGGGCTAAGTGATCAGTCCTTTGGAACTGGGAATAAACTGAACATTGTTGTGATTTTTGGGGTAAGGGACCATCTATCACAAAGGCAAGTGAAATCTGAGTTAGAACTCGCAACCAATTTGGGGTTTGTGCCCTGCTTCTTCACACTCTGCCCTGAGGTTGGTACTCATGCCCTTAAGTCACTCCAGATAGCCTGACAACTCCTTCCAGCTCATCTGCTAGTCACATAACAGATATGCAGCTTGGATTCACAATAAAGTGAGCAATAATGCAAATGCAATGGGGATTTGAGGAAAGGGGGGTTACTTGCCATTACTCCCTACCCTTGCTTCACAACGCTGGGTCACAATCCAGCCCTGAAAGAGTGAGAGCAGTGCTATGAAGTATATCTTCCATACGTTAGATGAGAAAACCAAAATACGAATATTTAGTCCTCACTCTTAACTAAGAGACAGACATATATGGTGAAAGACTTGTTATGGTGTAGTTTTCTTACCTTTAGGGCCAGGAGGCCCAGGGAATCCTATTCCTGGCTGCCCAACAGCACTTTTTCTCCTGGAAGTCCAGGTTTTCCTGGAAACCCAGGATCCCCCTGTCACCTTTGAAAACAAGACAGACACAGTATATTACGCACTTATGCAAAAAACAGCTTTGTGGGGTGGGAAATCCTTTACTAGCAACAGAGAGAAAATTCAAGAGATAATTATACCTTGGACTCCAGAGAAGCCAGGCGGCCCTGGGAGACCATCTGACCCTGGGGGACCAGGCAGAGGAATGACTTGTCCTGCTTCACCCTTTGGCCCTAGGAAGATGAAGATGATGAATCAATACTTACAAATAAAAAGGCAAATGTATTAGTACACAAGGGGGTGTATATATTCTGAGGTACTTGAGCTGCCCATTGGTTTTTGTTTTCCTGTTTTTACTACTCATTTCCAGTGCACTAACTGGAAGATGAAAAAGGCCAAAGCATGAAAAAAATGCATGAAACCTAAAGAATTCTGGCTGTCATTTTGACTGCCACAAATCTGTATCTGCCATGTGAACTCACCAAGACCCACTGACACAGGTGCACCAGTCCCAAAGGGCTAGATTGTTACTTAAATGACATGCCAGTGGAAAGGAGTAAAGGGTATGTGTACAAAATACCCTTACAAAGCTGTGTGGGTTAATCAGATATTGGTTTTGGGCACATAAGTGGGTGTGGAGTACATGGGAAATGGGCCGATGTTTGGCTGCATGTATCCTTACTCTCAGGCCAGTGCATTGAGATTCTGACACCCTTACTCACATTGAGTACCCCTAGTAACTACAGTAGGATTTCTTGTGAGTGAGGGTATCAAGGTACGGACCAACCACAAATTACTACCCCTCAGGATCAAGAGGGAGCAGGACAGGAATAGTAACTCCTCAGGATGAGAATCATGACCCTTCTTGGGGGTTCTCCTGGAGTGGGGCAGTTTACACAGTAACTCTTCCACAGGCCTGTGCCCAGTGTCTGATAGCATAATTCAGATACATTTCTTACCTCTGAAAGGATGGGGTTGAATTTGTGGAGTGGGAAGAGTAATGTTAAGACAAAAGGGACTAATGATCTCCCTGCTTTGTTCTGGGAGACTCTGTAAGGAAACTATCTGTAAGCATTCAGGGCTGCAAAATACACTGTAAAGAACAAATGCTGATGACCTAATAGGTCTCATCTACCTCAATTTCTTATGACACATATATCTGTTAAAGAAAAAACATCATTTCCTCCCTCTCAGTATCTAGACTGTTACCTGGGCGGCCTGGTACACCTGGGTTTCCTGGAAAACCTTTATCTCCTTTGTCACCAGCTGGCCCAGCAGGTCCTACCCCTGGAAGACCAGGCTGGCCTCTTTCACCACGTATCCCAGGAAATCCACTTGAGCCAGGGGGACCACGTTCTCCTTTCAGCCCAATTGTACCCTAAGTTTAGGAAGAAAGCAGTAACATTTACAGTACCTCTCACACTGATAATGCCTTACAAGTGATCTAAAAAGCTTACTGGTCTTTGTCAGATTCATCTAGGATTTTATGGCTTCTAGACTGGATTCACTGCAATGTACTCTTTGGGCCCCAGTTTGCATCACTGAAGCCAATGGACATTTTACCACTGACTTCATTGGAAGCAGGACTGGGTCTCATATGGAAGAGCACTTGGAAGTTACACCTGTTGCAGAATGCAGTGAAGGGGCCATTTAATGACCAGTTCTCTGATGAATACACCATCATTTCCAACTAGGATTTAAATTGCTGAATGTTGACTTATACAGTCCCAGATCAGCACCACAAATAGTAACTGACTTCAAGGAAGTATCTGGATTTTAGAAATAAAAAACCCGAGAATTTCAGAAATACAGAATTCCACTTTTTTTGGGTGATTTCTTTTATTTAAAATAGGAAATTGTAGCAAGAAAAGTGAATCCAGTTTAGAGTTCTGTGCTAAATGCCTCAAATAGAAAGCATAAGTGGGGCATTCAGAACCATGTTTCCTCTTTCAGGTTCTCTGAAATTACAGTTTGCTGGTTCTTACTCTATAGGATATCTCAGAATAGGGACAGTACAGAAAAGGAGCCAACAACCTGCCCATCAGGGGCATTTATGAGACAAACAGGTAAGCTTAAAGTAAATTATATGCCAAATGCCCCTGACAGGTATTTTCTAAAAGGCAAGAAATATGGCATTCAAATTTCCCAAAACTGCAGTGACATATCTAACTACAGATATTGGAAGTGGCTGCTGTGAAAATGATTGTGATCTCTCCACATCATAACTCAAGCAGAAGAAGACCATTCCTTGAATAATGGGCTAGATTCTGCTCTATCAGCAGAGCCCTCACCAAAGTATTGCAGGTAAACGGCACCTGCCCAGGATAAGCCCTGAGAAACACTGACTCAGAGACACACCTCTGAGTCACAGTGCCTCCTCTACCTTCTCCTTGATCCCGGGGGTAGTAATTTATTGCTGGTCTACAACTACCCCCGTGATTTTGCCAGCAATTTTCTGGGGAGGGGAAAAATGAACCAGCTCTGCCCATTCACCACAGTTCTGGGGAGGAAGCAATATAGGGCAAGTAGGTCTGGTTATTCCCAGGCACCAGGCCACATCATCTAAGTAAGCCTTACTTACTCCCATAGCATATACTCAGAGCCCGAATGTAGCTCAGTGACCCTACTGTCATGCAAACATTCTTAGCTGTTTAGTAGTATGGGCCTCATTCTTACACCCTTACTCCTCAGCAGTCCCACTGAAATCCTCCATTGAGGAGTAGGGCTCTACTCAAATGAGTCAGGGTGTGAGAATTTGGCCCAAAGAATGAGACAAGTAAACATAAACTGCATAGTATATAACAATTACATTTAATTAGTGAGCTAGAAGATAGCATGCAAAAAATATAGACACACACACATACCGATGCGCCTTTAGGGCCCTGGAGACCTGGCAGGCCATCTCTCCCTGGCCTTCCTTCTCTTCCAGGAACACCTGGTTGCCCTGGGAATCCAGGATCTCCTTTATCACCTTTTAGATTAGAATCAAAGTAAATGTCTCCGGGCTCTCCCTTTGCTCCTGGGCTACCAATCAGTCCTGGCACACCTGGAGAACCCTGAAATTATACACAATTCCAGCACCATTCAAAGCCTTTTTAGTGCATTCTTTTCCCAGCCAAAAAGAAAAAAAAATCTTCAAGTGTAAAGAAAAACTCCTAACATTCATCTCAGACACTGAACAGTAAGCAAAAAGAGTGGATTTGCCAGGACAGAGAATGCGAATTAACTGATAATGGCCATCATAACCGAAACTTTTCTTTCTTGGTCTCCTTACATCTTTTACCACAGTTTTCTAATTTTGAAGGTTGTATTAATTGTTCAAATAGGAACTAAAGGCCATGTTATGGAAAATGGTACTCTAATTGTTCATATATTGACCACAAGGATTCAGAGTTCACCTTCTATAAGGCCTCAATGTCAAGTAATTTGGTTATTCTTAATATAGCCATTCTTCCAGTTATACTTTGATAACAAGCATATCTGATTTTGTTTTATATGTAACTAATTGTTTCTAATACTTCTACCTACTTGCTATTACTTGAATCTCTGTTCTTGTTGATAAGCTAACACTGTTTTCACTATAAACAAATCTAAGTGCTGTGAGTTGAGCAGAGTGGTGATCCTGAGGTGAAACTAGTAAACTGGGGTATGCTATTCCTTTGGGAGTAGCAAATTTGTGAATTCTGTGTGTGTCCAGTGGACCAGGGGCTGGTCACTCCGGGAGGAAGCTCGGAGGGCTCGACGGTTGTAGCTTGCCTATCGCTAACCTGCAGAGAGAGAGTGGGGCCTGTGCATGCCTGGAGGAGAGTGCTTGTGTTGCCCATGACTGGTGGGGTTGGGAAGCTGACCCTCAGCAGGCAAAGGCAAGGCTTCCTCACGCTTAGGGCAGATTGTAGCAAGGTGCCTTATAACCTTGAGTACCCCTGGGAAGCATCACAGGAGAATTTTTTTTGTTCTTGCTTAGAAGTCATTTCTCCTTCTCTTTCTTCCCCTACATCAACAGGACTTCCCAGTCACAGAAAGGCCAAATCAAGAGCTTTTATCTGTCAATGCAGCTCCCAGTAGAGCATTTTGTTTCTTTTTAATTTTCATCTTTATTATTAAAAAAATCAATGAACAAATATACAATAAATTAAAAAATCATTCTTATCTCTGTAGTATTTACACGCGCACACACACACACACACACACACACACACACACACACACTTTTCTTGCAGTTCCTAACAGATTGTCTACTAAATTTCATCTATCACTTATGTAAGTCTAGTTAATGAAACAAGAGTAAAGGCTAATTATCACATGATGAATGTTCCATTCTCCTTGTCTACCTTGTTTTATTTGAGCTACCCAAGGAAAATATAGTTCCTGCGATGAACAGCTTACAATTTAATGAACTAATTGTACTTAAAGGGCTTCCACCCATTCTTAGAGCTCCCTACGTATTATCCTGAACCTATGGATAATTCTTTCATGGAAACATTTTCTCTAATTGAAAAAGAAAAATGAAAGGGTCCAGTCACTAAGGAAGTGAAGCTGAGTGAAACTTCAAAGGGAAACTTCCTCTTGCTAATATATGCTGTGCTTCCACCCTTCGGGCCTGAACCAGCGTCCCTTTTAAATCAATAGGAATCTTTCCACTGGATTTAGTGGGTGGTGGATCAGGCATGGCCTCCAGCAATGTGAGCCTGCCAAGCTGGGCTCTCTCTAGCCTACCTAAGCTAAACTAAAAGCTAACTCACCAGCTGTTTAATGAATCTCTTTTAACTTTTCCAAGCAAAACAAAGTTAAAAGCATCCAGGATACCAGCAAATCCTTGTTTGAAGAGAGGGTGAAAGGAGACTAAAGGAGAAGGAAGAGATGTAAAGGTTTAGCAATATTCACAGTAAAAGCTTATGCTATGTTACTCAAGAAATGATTAAAAATAGTAGAGAATTCATTTTGCTATTTTCCCGCTCCCCCAAAGATCCCATTTACATTACTGTAAATTAAACCACACTACTACCTAATTTATTTTAATACACACAACAAATCCTTTAGCACCAGTTAATGGGGCTACTACACAGTAGCACTGAGTGTCTCCTGTGACAAGCCTAACAGAAAATAAATATGAAATGTTTGAAAAACATTTACTTACAGGAACCCCTTGAAGACCAGTGAGTCCAGGCATACCCCTATCTCCTTTGGCTCCTGGCTGTCCTGGAAAGCCTTAAAAAGAATATGAAAAAGAAAACAATATTTACTATAGATACGTTTACATTATAGCTTACTGTGTTTTAGAGGCTCTGAGGTCCTTCTCAAATGATGCCCAATTCTGCCCTCAGTTACACCAATGTGACTCTATTGAAATTAATGAAGTTGCCTGGGCATAACAGAGCTCAGGATCTAACCCAGTATATGTGTAAGAGGCCTGTAAAGATGATACATAGCACACAACTCAATTATGTAAGTTGGGCAGCATGCTCTGAATTCAGCCCAATAATTGGAACTGCCATTTCCAGAGTGCAATTCACTGAATCACCACAGAATTTTCATTCTGTTTCACCACCTCCCAAACACAGTGCACATATATAATACAAAAGCATTGTTCACATGTACCTATTTTCTGACAGACAGCAATTATTCTCCAGACTGATAATTTCTGTTTGGCAGCTGTAGTCAATACTGGAGACCAGGGATGCGTTTAGGGCTTAATGCTAGGTCAGAGTACATAAAATGTGCAGAATAATTCCCCTGAACCTCTCTAGGGCTCTTATTACATATTGTTTGTAGACCCGTCACTTTCTAGGTTTACAGAGGGATTTAAACAGAAAAGGTTAATTTTTATCCAGCAGCCCCTCTGCCAAACACAATTTCTTCTGGTGGCTGCCCATGCTACCACCAAAATTTGGACCTATAATCAAAATTTACTGTAAAATCATAAATGGATATAAAATAGTATTTAAAAATATTCCCAGGAATATAATAATACGAAAACATGGGGGAAGGGTTAAAATCACTTTAAAGGCAAGCAATATATTTTTCAAGAAAAAAATGGTTTTATTAAAATCATAGGTCCCGATACTACAAAAGGATATCTCAACACCATGATGCCCAAGGATGGAAGAGAAAGTCCTACTCCCTCTGAGAAACCTAAGTTGCAGTATCAGGGTCAACCATGATCTGGCCTTAATAATTCAATTCAATATCAGATCTCAGCACAGTTCTGAGCGTGTGCGATTTCTAGGTTGCAAACTTTAAAAGCAGGATGATTATGGTTGAAGTCCTACTGAAAACCAGTCAGGTCCCCACCACCAAGAGAAAGATTAATGAAGAAAAATACTACATATGGCTACTGGTATTGACAACTCTTTTCAAATTCAGATTGCCCTTTCAGAATCCTTGGGAAAACAACATTTAGGTCAGGCTTTCAAAAGTGCCTCAGAGTTGCCCAAGTTCTGTTCCTTTTGAAGTCAATAGTAAACACTTGTTGATTTCAATGGAAGAAAGAGTTAGGCCACTACCGAGCATTATGGAAAATCCTGCTCTTTCATTATTTTCAGTAATGAGTCGATTAATGGAAAAATATTAATTTATGACACATGCGGATGAAGAGTTCTAATTCTGCTTTGTTTGTATAGCTTTTGGTTTTTACCTGATGGACCCGGTGGCCCTTGTGGCCCGGGATGTCCAGGAAGCCCAGATACATCACACAAGGCACAACCATCACCTTTATCACCTGCAAAAATAAAAAAAAGACTTAAGACTACAAGCAGATCCTTTAAGAAGAAAACACCCTTCAGACGTATGTTGATTGAGAGAAAGTAAATTTGTTAGCTAAATGCTTAAATTAGATTTTATGAGCAAATTTATTTTAAAATTTTAATTGTCTTTTTAAAAAAACTTCAATTCCTTTAGTGTGACAGTACTGATATGTAAAACTTTATTAATGGGAAGGGGAAAAAGATAATCTGGCTGAACAGACAAGAACTAGTGTAGTATGTGCCAGATTTAAAAACAAAATTAGATAAGAGGGGAAAAATGGGGACTCTGGAACTCACAAAGATTTGGTGGGTTTGGAGAAACAGTGACTGCAAAGATACTTTGGGACCAAATTCTCTACTGGTGTAAATGAGGGCAAACCCATTGATTTCAGTGGTGTTTTGCACATTTATACCAGCCCTGCTAAAATCAACAGAGACATACCCATTTACAGAGTTCAGCCCTTAGCTTTTCTCTGAACCCAAGCAAAAGAAGGGCCAGGAGGAGGAAAATGTGGGCTGCTTTGTTGCTTATTAAAGGATAGGATACCTGCTCTGTAAGAAAAGTAATGTTTTATCCTTGAGAGAGAAATGAATTTGGACATATCAATGGATCTGAGAAAGCAAGATCACTATGGATCAGTGGGCAAAGGCAATTGGCATTGCAGACAGGGAAATGAAACTTGAAGGTAAATATATGTAAGAAAATTACAGTTGAGAAGAGCATTGAAATGGAGACTGTTTCTCAGCAAGTGCTGCCGTCTTTCTAGTTTTCTATACTTCACCCTATAAATTAACCACTGTACTATAGAATAAATAAAATCTTTATTTTCAATAGCTTTTGATGTTGTCACTCGAAAACACATTGGTTTTTTAGAAGTCTCCCTACTCAAGTCAGGCTGAGCACACCCAGCCACAATGGAACAAAAGCAGAAATCTCTAAAAGCAACATATTGGTAAAATAATGGATGAAGGAAAGTAGTAGACACAGCACTACAGAGGGTTTGGCCAAAAAGCCTGCCTCTAGGTGAGCTCAGCCTGAATTTGATTGGCTGTTCGTGCTATACTGTGTGACTCTGACTCACAAGTAAAAGGATACTTCTGTTAGAGCATTTTTAAGTGGAATTTTCTTTAAAGAAACTGATTTGAGTTCAGCCTCTTGGCTTTCCAAAATGAAGCACATGAAAAGCTCTACAACTTTCGCAATATACTGTGATTCCTCAGTAATATAATGAAAGAATTAAATTTCTGTTTCATGACTCAGACCTGGATCCTGCAAGGTTTAAATTCTCTCATTCCTGGGGGAAAGCAGGAGAACCTCAGCACCTTGCAGTCAGGCCTTTGGTCAACCAAACTCTGTGCTGATTTAACAGCCTGTGCTAATTTAACACCCTGTGTAACCCTATCAATTTCAATAGGTTACATATGAATCAATGCAGAACCTGACATAATCTCCGGATTCGCTTTAGCATCTTTAGTATTTTCCTAACGTTAAAAAACATATTGGCCTAGATTCACAAAGGTATTTAGGCAACTAAGTCTGGGTTTAGGTGCCTAAGTCCCAGTTTTAGCATCCACTACGATTCACAACATTCCGGCTGAATCTAGTAGGTGCCTAACTCACCAGCACTTAAGGTTTTGCAGTAAAAAGTTCCCTTGGTGCCTATGTTTCTGCCTCTGGGCATACACACTGCTGCCTGCCTCCAGGTGTTCAAGTGCTTATCTCCCGCCTAAGCCCCAGAGTGATTTACAAACTGGGGAAGATACGTGTACATCTGCCTAACTTGCATGCTGGGCCTGATGCAGGGGGCAGGGTAAGAAAGCTCATGCACAACCATGAGATGACTCTATAGCCTGGTGGTTAAGGCACTCACCTAGAATGTCGGAGACCCAGGATCTGGTTCCCCGGCTTAAATGACTAATTATTATCCACAATGGAACTGCTTCAATAGGAGAGACTGAGGCAGCACCACACAGCCCAAAGGTGAATGCCTTTACCAGAGAGGTGGCAGATCCCTCTTCAAATCACTTCTCCTCATGAGGTGAAAGGGGGACTTAAGCCGGAGGTTTCTGAGGTGAGGACCCTAATGAGGCTAAAAGTTACAAGGGAGGCCCTTCCCACATCAGCCTGGCGTCTTTAAAAAAAAAGAAAAAAAACAAACACCTTAGGTACCTACCTTCAAGAAAGGCATCACAGCTGAGAATAGTTAGAAATGCTACCCCCCTCCCCCCCGAAGCCTGGACTCACACACCTATCTCAGTGAGAAGGGTGAGGCTTAGCAAACACCCCTCTTGTTGGCATCTCCTGTTGGTGAGCTCAGGCAATTCCCCATCCAGCATAAACGCTTTTGTGGATCCCATCCTAAGGCACCTAACTCTTCCCATTCATTGCATAGGAGCGTAGGCACATAAATCAGGCTTTGTGGATCACAGCATTGTTCCTAGAAAAAAAGAAAAGGAGTACTTGTGGCACCTTAGAGGCTACAAATTATTTGAGCATAAGCTTTGTGCAAATGCATCCGATGAGTGAGCTGTAGCTCACGAAAGCTTATGCTCAAATAAATTTGTTAGTCTCTAAGGTGCCACAAGTACTCCTTTTCTTTTTTGCGAATACAGACTAACATGGCTGCTACTCTGAAACATGTTATTATGCAAAACATTGTTCCTGTGATTTAACAGGAACCTAAAAATTAGGTGTCACAATGCTGAGCATCACACTACTTAAGTACCTTTGTGAATCTAGGCCATGGTCACTGCAAATTTTATATTTTGTATTTTTCATATAAACTCATTTTTATTTTAATAATTCTATAATTGCTTCCTAGCTCTTGACTATTATCCAATGTCAGAGAAGGTTAGATGACTACCAAAAGGTGTTCCCCTAATGAGGTCATAAATCTGTAATCATTACATGTGGCATCTTCTCCAATGCCTGCTTATTCACATCCTGCCTGCAAATGTTCCTATCTTGTTAATTAAGTCGTAGTTGGAGCATAAGAAAACTACCAAGGATTTTATTAACATAAAGAATGTGCTATGTCAAGTCTTACTGAGTTTCACAAATCATTACTTTGCAATTTGGATGTAAATTGCTAGGTCTATCTCTGGGCTTTGTCTAATTCTTCTTTATTATTACTAAATGGTTCTATTATCATCTTTACATCAATAACTCACAAATCCACTTTCCATTCCTGATCTGGCTCTCTTCATCCACTTCTGCATCTCAGCCTCTCTCTGTGACATCCCTCTACATCTTATAATCCACTTGAACAAGTAAAGCTGAACTTATTTTTCCACTGAAATCCTCCCATCCTTTATCACTATAAGGCAGAGCGGAGGATATCTGAATTACAAACTGAAGTCAGTGTCATGTAACTTAATTCAACACCACCGTCCTCTCTTTCATTCAGGCCTCTATCCTTGGAAACTCACATGGTTAAAGTTAAGCAGGTGCTTATGCACTTTTCTGGATCAGGACTAGGGTGCTCAACACTTTGCAGAATCAAAGCCTTAATGACTACACAAGATTAGAAGATAGTGGAGAATCAGGACCATTGAATGCAAGTAGCTCTTTGAACAATATTACCTTTATCTCCTCTCTCTCCTAAGAATCCAGGTTGTCCTTGGGGTCCAGGAAGACCTTGATCACCAGGTTCTCCAGGCTGACATTCCATGATTCCATCTAAAATTGGAGTAAAATAATAAAGAACATTATTCTCCGAGTACAATTTTTCATAATAGTACAGTTCAAGTCAGTGTCACTTCTCCATGCATTATTATGAACAATGGTGAAGTAGCTATAGGTTGATTGTGACCACGAAGAGGAGCAAATTCACATATTTATTTGTCAGCTATTATGGAAATTAAGGGATAAAATCAATAGGGGTCTATAGAAATGTAATCAAGTTCTACAGATGTTACTCTAAAAACCTATGGAATTATGGACAAGTGGCAGTCTCTCCATATTAAGATGGCAAATAACTTCCATTTAAAAACCCAGGCTTTTGTCAGCTATAACTTTGGCTTACAAAACAGATAATACTTTATTTAAAATAGAACATATTTTTACATTGGAGGCCAAGGAGGATGTTTCTGAAAGTCTGAAAAAAGTTCAACAGATTTAGTTACAGTTACATTTAAAAATTTGAAATCTCATTTTTGTCTTAGGTTTCTTTGGCTCTTTCTAGATCCAAAGCAGCTTGTTAATAACCTTCCAAATTTTTCATGTCATTAAATTTCCCTAAAAACTCACATACTACACTGGACGCTCGCTAGAATGCGTGTCTATATAGCGCGAATTCGCATATAACGCGATTGCAGCCATGGATCCCAAATTTAATTACTTTAATTGGAATTCATTTTAATGCGGTCCCTGCATTAACGCAATACCGCACATGGATCCCAAATCCGGCGTTCTAGCGAGGGTCCGGTATATATATATTTGAAGAAAGCAGATATTTTAGGACCAGGAGTAAGAAAACAAAGGAAAAGGTTCACCAGAACTTCAGGTCTGAACACAAAAATAATGCTCCCTATGTTGGGTTTTATTGCAGGGTTCCTGAGTCAATATAATTTGACATCATTTTGACTGAAGTCTCTAGCACTACACCCTATATTCATCCTAGTAATATTATTATGATATGATTATGGCATAATTATGATGAATTTTCTACAAGATGGATCTCATTGGAAAAAAGACGGTGACTTATCTCTCGTAACTGTTGTTCTTTGAGATGTGTTGCTCACGTCCATTACAATTACGCGTTGCGTGCATGGACATTGGAAACTTTTTCCCTTAGCAGCTCCCATTGGGATGGCATAGGAGCCCCTAGAGTGGTGCCCTTATTGCATTGTATATAGTACCCTGCCAGCCCGGCCCCCTTAGGTTCCTACTTGCCGTTGACTCCGACAGAGGGGATGCAGGGTGGGTATTGTAATGGACAAAAACACAACTTGAAGAACAACAGTTACAAGATGTAAGTAACCATCTTTTCTTCTTCGAGTGCTTGTGTCATAAATATAAAGGGAAGGGTAAACACCTTTAAAATCCCTCCTGGCCAGAGGAAAAATCCTTTCACCTGTAAAGGGTTAAGAAGCTAGGATAACCTCGCTGGCACCTGACCACAATGACCAATGAGGAGACAAGGTAGTTTCAAAGCTGGAGGGAGGGAAAAACAAAGGGTCTATCTCTCTGTGTGATGTTTTTGCTGGGGATAGAACAGGAATGGAGTCTTAGAACTTAGTAAGTAATCTAGCTAGTATGCATTAGATTATGATTTCTTTAAATGGCTGAGGAATAGGCTGTGCTGAATAGAATGAATATTCCTGTTTTTGTGTCTTTCTTGTAACTTAAGGTTTTGCCTAGAGGGATTCTCTATGTTTTGAATCTAATTACCCTATAAGGTATTACCATCCTGATTTTACAGAGGTGATTCTTTTTACCTTTTCTTATATTAAAATTCTTCTTATAAGAAATTGAATGCGTTTTTCATTGTTCTTAAGATCCAAGGGTTTGGGTCTGTGGTCACCTATGCAAATTGGTGAGGATTTTTATCAAGCCTTCCCCAGGCGGGGGGGGGGGGTGTGTGTGTGCAAGGTTTTGGTGAGGATTTTGGGGGGAAAGATGTTTTCCATACAACGCTTTCCCAGTAAACCCAGTCAAACATTTGGTGGTGGCAGTGGAAGTCCAAGGGCAAAGGGTAAAAGAGTTTGTACCTTGGGGAAGTTTTAACCTAAGCTGGTAAAAGTAAGCTTAGGAGGTTTTCATGCAGGTCCCCACATCTGTACCCTAGAATTCAGAGTGGGGAAGGAACCTTGACAACTTGTTCATGTCCATTCCAATTAGGTGACTTCCAAGCTGACCATCGGAGGTGGGTAGGAGTCAAGGAATGATTGATTGGACGACAGCTCTGCCGACTGCTGCATCATCTCTGGCCTGCTGTTGACGGCATAGTGGGCTGTGAATGTATGCACTGAAGACCAGGTAGCTGCTTTGCAGATTTTGTGGATGGGTATCTGCGCCAGAAAGGTGGTTGAAGATGCTTGCGCTCTCGTCGAATGGGCTGTGATTGCGGGAGCTGGGACCTTAGCCAACTCATAGCATGTGTGAATGCAGTCTGTGATCCAGGACGAGATGCACTGAGAAGATACTGGAGGGCCCTTCATTCTATCGGCTATGGCCATGAAAAGTTGGGTTGATTTGCGAAAAGGCCTCATGTGCTCTATGTAGAACGCTAAGGCTCTTTGAACATGTAGCGTGTGCAAGCTCTGCTGCTGCGGGCTCCTGTGAGACTTTGGAAAGAACACTGGCAGACAAATGTCCTGTCGCATGTAGAACTAGGAGACCACCTGGGGAGAGGAATCTAGGGTGCGGTCTAAGTTGCACCTTATCCTTATTAAATACCATATAAGGTGGTTCAGAGGTGAGAGCCTTTAGTTCAGACACTGTCCTTGCCAAGGTAATGGCCTCCTAGAACGCTACCTCCATGAAAGGTAGAGGAGGAAACAAGTGGCCAGGGACTCAAAGGGTGGGCTCATGAGCTTGGAGAGGACCAGGTTCAGATTCCAGTTTGGTACTGGTGGTTGAGAGTAAGGGTATACCCTTTCCAATCCCTTAAGGAAAAGCACCACCCTGGGATTTGAGAACACCAAGCACCCAGATTCCCCTGGATGGAAAGCTGAGATAGCCACCAGGTGTACTCCGATGGATGAAAGTGATAGGCCTTGTTGCTTGAGGTGAAGCAGATAGTCCAGAATAACTGGGATAGATACCTGGAGCGGTAACAGATGTCTGGGTTCACACTAGCAGGAGAACCTTTTCCACTTGGCCAGTTAAGTTGACCTGTGGAAGGTTTCCTGCTGCCAAGAAGTATTTGTTTCACTGGCTGAGAGCACTGGCTCTCCATCAAGTTTAGCCATGGAGCTTCCAAGCCATGAGGTGCAGGGACTGTAGGGTCGGGTGGAGGAGGCACCCGCAGTCCCGAGTGATCAGGTCCCATTACAGGGGTAGAGCTATTGGGGTGTCTACTGATAGTTCTAGGAGTGTTATGTACCAATGCTGACGTGGCCAGGACGGAGCAAGCAGGATCACCATTGCTTTGTCCCTGCGTATCTTGAGCAGGAGCCAGTGGATCAGCAGGGTTGGAGGGAAGGTATACTTCAAGCCCTCACCCTTTGAGGTGATACAAAGTCCCAGAGGAGAAGAGCCTTGCGGCAGAGGGGTGAGGAGTGAGCTCTGCCCTGTTTGTTTATGTAGAACATGGTGGTGGTGTTGTCTGTCAGGACTGTCATGCTGTGACCTTGCAAAATGGTGTGAAAGGTTTGACAGACCAGATGAACCGCTCTGAGCTCCTTCAGGTTGATATGGAGGGGTATCTTGTCCTGTGACCACAGACCTTGTGTTCTCAGATCCCCTAGGTGTGCATCCCAACCCAGATTTGATGCGTCTGTTACTAGCATCAGTGAAGGCTGGAGTGCGCCAAAGGGGACTCCTGCACAGACTACTGGTTGATCCAGCCATCAACGCAGAGACTCTCAGACTTTCCCGGGTACCGTTACTATCATGTCCAGGCTGTCTTGTGCCAGGCAGTAACATGATGCGAGCCATGCTTGTAGGGGCCTGTGCCTCAGTCTGGCATGCTTGACTACGTAAGTACAGACTACCATATGCCCTATTGGCTTCAGGCAACCCCTGACAGTTGTGGTGGGATATTGTAATATCGTCTTGACAATTTGTTCTATGGCCTGAAACCTGGGTTCTGGGAGGCTCACCTTTGCCTGTACTGACTCCAGGAGCGCCCCTATGAATTCCATCCTTTGGGTCGGTACAAGTGACGACTTGCTTATGTTGAGAAGGAGCCCCAGTCTGTGAAAGGCGTCCCTGACCAGTGTAACATGGGACTGCACCTGATCTTTGGAGAGTCCTGTCAGCAGCCAATCATCGAGGTACAGGTACACTCAAACTTGTCTCTTGCGCAAAAAGGCCGCCACCACCACCATGCACTTGGTGAACATGCGGGGTACTGTGGAAAGGCTGAACGGAAGCACCATGAACTGGTAATGCTTGCGGTTTATCACAAACTGTGAGAAGCGTCTGTGTGCCGGATGGATGGCAATGTGGAAATAGGTGTCCTTCATATCGAGGGCAGCGTACCAATCTCCCGGATCCAGTGATGGGATGATAGTTCTTAGGGAGACCATGCGGAACCTGATCTTGACCATAAATTTGTTGAATCTGCGAAGGTCTAGAATGGGTTGTAGACTTTGTCTTGGGGATTAGGAAATAATGGGAGTAAAATCCCTTTCCCCTTAGCTCCTGGGGAACCTCCTCCACCACCCCATATTGATAAGCAATCGCTCTTCCTTCACAAGTAGTTGCTCGTGAGAGTGGTCCCTGAAGAGGGACGGGGACAGGGTGGGATGGAATGGGGAGGAAGGGAGGGAAGGAGGAGAACTGGAGGGAGTATCCCACCTGCACCATGCGTAGGACCCAGCGGTTCAACGTTATACAGAACCGTGCATGGTAGAAGCGGGATAGCCGGTTTAAAAACTGTGGGGAGGGATTCTGGGACTGGATTGGTAGGCTGTCCTCATGTGTGCCTTCAAAACCCTTAATTGTTTCTGGGCTGGGGCTTATTTGGGCCTCGGTTAGACATGGTGTTCGACGGTCTACATCTATTATTTTTGCCTCGCCTGCAGTAAGGGTCTTGTCTACGGCAAGGTTGGCATTGCCTCTGCTGTGGAAGTTGAGGCCTGAAGGGCTTCCTCTGGGTTGCTGGTGTATGCATCTCCAGGGATTTCATCGTAGCCCTGAAATCCTTGAGGCTATGCAGCTTGGAGTTCGTTTGCTCCGAGAAGAGGCCAGAGCTTTTGAAGGGGAGGTCTTGCAAAGTGTTTTGGACCTCGGGAGGGAGGCCTGACACCTGTAGCCATGCTGAAAGCCTCATAACCACTCCTGAGGATATGGTTCTGGCCGTAGAATCGGACGATTCGAGGGAGGCTTGCAGGTGTTTTGGCTACTGCTTTCCCTTCCTCAATTAGCGCAGAAAATTGCATGTGAATCCTGTGGCAGGCGATCCTTAAACTTGGACATAGCATTCCAAGTGTTGAAGTTGTGTCTGTTAAGGATGGCCTGGTGGTTCGCTATCCTGAGTTGCAGGCCTCCTGATGAGTAGACCTTCCTGCCAAAGAGGTCCAATAGTTTGGCCTCTTTGGATTTTGGTGCCGAGGCTTGCTGACACCACCAGGGAGCAGGGTGGAGGGTGGGAGAACAAGAATTCATAGCCCTTAGATGGGGAAAAAGTATTTTCTCTCCACTCCCCTGGCCGCCGGGATAATAGAAGCCGGGGTTTGCCACATAGTCTTATAGTTACTCTGGATAGTCTTAATCAGTAGCAATGCTACCCTTGAGGGACCTTCCGGAGCCAAGATATCAACCATCAGATCCTCCGGCTCGATGGCCTCTTCGGCCTGAAGTCCCATGTTAAGGGAAATTCGGCAAAGAAGTTCTTCATGGGCCCTGTGGTTGATAGGTGGGGGTCCTGACACAGATGTACCCGCCACTGCTTCATCTGAGGAGGACGAGGACATGTGCTGCAGCTGGTTGCCATCATCCTGACCTTCTTGTAGTCCCTCATAGTCCTGGGCTGTGTCGGGACCTATCAAGGCTGTCGCCTCTTGAGAGGTAGACTGTGCCTTCGGAGGTCTTGGGTCATGCCTCTCAGTAATGGTGCGGGCAATGGGCCTGCCTCTGTCGGCTGGTCTGGGGGATCTGATGTCAGCCTAGATAGCGTGGACTCTCTTGCCCTCGAGGTGTGCTTATATGGCGACCTTGAGTGGTGTCGCATTGAGTACACAGATCTAGAGGCTCTAGAAAATGTGCCCTGTTGTTGGTGGTAGGCCCATGAGGTCCAAAAGGGCCACTGCCCCAGAGGCGGACACTGCGTCTGCCAGGCTGTGTAGGACTCTCTGCTGGTCATGATCCAGCGCCTGCTATAACTCGAGTGACCTGAGTCGGCTTCAGAGTCTGAAGAGGCTGAAAGGAGGACCAAGGTGGTGCCGATGATCCTTGGGCCACTGTGGGATGCCGAGAGGTGCAGGCCGGGGACCTGTGCTGAGAGGATCGGGACAGTGAGCAGTACTGGCTATCCCAAGACCTGGACCAGCCAAGTCCATACAGTGCCGGGGAAGTGGCTGGTATCGTGCTTTGGTGCCCAGCGACTGAGGGCGACATGGAGTGGTGCCAGATCCTCAGTGGGGGCACCGACCGTGGTTCTTCATCTGGTGCCTTAACCTCATGTGGAGTTGTCGGTGCCAGGGAGTATTACTGTGGCAAGTTCAAATGGGAGCGGTGCCATGTGCGGTGACCTCAAGCAGCGCACCACTGCCGGTTTCTCTCTGGACGGCACCCGCCTCACCAGTGCCGGAAGCTTCTCCCTGCATTGGAGGGGATTGGACGCCAACAGTTCGATGGTCCTTTGCAGCCTCAAATGTGTCAGGCATGGACGGGGGTTCCAAGACTTCCTCTAGACACTGGTCAGTGCTGAAGTCGCTGGGCGCCGGATTCAACGGTGCCTGTGGCACCGGAATCAATGGTGCTGTCTCCTGGTGGGAACCAGAGTCCTATCTCTGAGCGGTAGGAGCTTCTCTGACTGTCTTGGTCGCTCTTTGAGGGGAGCATCCCCTTTCCCCTTTCTTATGGCGCTTGGCTGGTGCCGGGGAGCTTGAGCAGTGCCGGGGCTGGTTGGCTCGTCTCAGTGCCAGTGATTTATGGTGCCTGGGATTTCTAGACCCTGGTGTTGAATCATGCGCTTCTCACCGAGGAGCTTGGACCCAGTAGCGGGTGGTCTGAGGCCACTGGTTATAACGTGGCCTCCATGAGTAGCTGTTTAAGATGAAAGTCTCTTTCTTTCTTAGTACAGGGCTTAAAGGCCTTGCAAATTTTGCAGTGCTCAGCCTGGTGTATCTCCCCCAGACACCTAAAGCAGGAGTCGTGGGGGGACTGTTGGGCATAGACTTGTGGCAGGTAGCGCAAGCTTTAAACCCCTGGGCTTGTGGTATGCCCCGCAGCCCAAGGCTGGTGTCTGGAACTAAATCCCAGTCACTTCTAACTAAAACTGTACCTAACTAACTTATTAACTATCTAACAACAAACTGTCTAGTTGGTAAAAACTAGATTGCTAAGGGATCACTCGCAAGCGAGAGACCATGTTCCAATGCCTTCATGGACGGTAAGAAAGAACTGAAGGGGCATTGGGCCAGCAGGTTACTATATACAGCACCATGAGGGCACCACTCTAGGGGGCTCCTCTGCCATCCCGACGGGAGCTGCTAAGGGAAAAAGATTCCGACGTCCATGCATGCGATGCACGCACACCTAATTGGAATGGATGTGAACAAGCACTCTAAGAAGAAGTTATGATTTCATAGAATGATAGAACTATAGAAGATTAGGGTTGGAAGAGACCTCAGGAGGTCATTTTGTCCAATCCCTTACTCAAAGCAGGACCAACACCAACTAAATCATCCCAGCCAGGGCTTTGTCAAGCCGGGCCTTAAAAACATCTAAGGATGGAGATTCCACCACCTCCCTAGGTAATCCATTCCAGTGCTTCACTATCCTCCTAGTGAAAGTGTTTCCTAATATCCAACCTAGACCTCCCACACTGCAACTTGAGACCATTGTTCCTTGTTCTGTCATCTGCCACCACTAAGAACAGCCAAGCTCCATACTCTTTGGAATCTCCCTTCAGGTAGTTGAAGGCTGCTATCAAATCCCCATCACTCTTCTCTTCTGCAGACTAAATAACCCCTGTTCCCTCAGTCTCTCCTCATAAGTCATGTGCCCCAGCCCCCTAATTATTTTCATTGTCCTCCACTGGACTCTCTCCAATTGGTCCACATCCCTTTTGTAGTTGGGGGACCAAAACTGGACGCAATACTCCAGGTGTGGACTCACCAGTGCCGAATAAGGGGAATAATCACTTCCTTCGATCTGCTGGCAATGCTGCTACTAATACAGCCCAATATGACATTGGTCTTCTTGGCAACAAGGACACACTGTTGACTCATGTCCAACTTCTTGTCCACTGTAATCCCCAGGTCCTTTTCTGCAGAAGAGCTACTTAACCAGTCGGTCCCGAGCCTGTAGCAGTGCATGGGATTCTTCCTTCCTAAGTGCAGGACTCTGCTCTTGCCCTTGTTGAATCTCATCAGATTTCTTTTGGCCCAATCCTCAAATTTGTCTAGGTCACCCTGGACCCTATCCCTACCCTCCAGCGTAACTACTTCTCCCCACATCTTAGTGTCATCTGCAAACTTGCTGAGGGGGTAATCCATCCCATCAACCAGATCATTAATAAAGATGTTGAACAAAACTGTCCCCAGGACCGACCCCTGATGCACTCTGCTTGATACCAGCTGCCAACTAGACATCGAGCTGTTGGTCACTACCCATTGAGCCCAACAATCTAGCCAGATGTCTATCCACCTTATTGTCCATTCATCCAATCCATACTTTTTTAACTTGCTGGCAAGAATACTGTGGGAGACCGTATCAAAAGCTTTGCTAAAGTCAAGATATACCACATCCACCGCTTTCCCCATATGCACAGAGCCAGTTATCTCATCATAGAAAGCAATTGGGTTGGTCAGGCATGACTTGCCCTTAGTGAATCTATGTTGACTGTATCTGATCACCTTCCTCTCCTCCAAGTGCTTCAAAATAGATTCCTTGAGGACTTGCTCCATGATTTTGCTGGGGATGGAAGTGAGGCTGACCGGTCTGTAGTTCCCTGGGTTCTCTTTCTTCCCTTTTTTAAATATGGGCACTATATTTGCCTTTTTCCAATCTTCCAGGACTTCCCCTGATCACCACGAATTTTCAAAGATAATTGACAATGGCTCTGCAACCACATCAGTCAACTCCCTCAGCACTCTTGGATGAATTAGATCTGGACCTATGGACTTCTGTATGTCCAGATTTTCTAAATAGTCCTGAACCTGTTCTTTCACCACTGAGGGCTGTTCACCTCCTCCACATACTGTGATGCCCAGTGCAGTAGTCTGGGAGCTGACCTTGTCTGTGAAGACCCAGGCAAAAAAAGCATGGAGTACTTCAGCTTTTTCCACATTATCTGTCACTATGTTGCCTCCCCCATTCAATAAGGGACCCACACTTTCCCTGACCTTCTTCTTGTTGCTAACATACCTGTAGAAATCATTCTTGTTACCCTTCACATCTCTTGCTAGCTGCAACTCCAATTGTGCGTTGGCCTTCCTGATTACACCCCTGCATGCTCTAGCAATATTTTTGTACTCCTCCTAGTCATCTGTCCAAATTTCCACTTCTTGAAAGCATCCTTTCTGAGATTAAGCTCACCAAAGATTTCACGGTTAAGCCAAGCTGGTCGCCTGCCATATTTGCTATTCTTTCTGCACATTGAAATTGTTGGTTCCTGCACCATCAATAAGGCTTCTTTAAAATACAGTCAGCTTTCCTGGACTCCTTTCCTCCTCATATTAGCCTCCCAGGGGATCCTGCCCATCAGTTCCCTAAGGGAGTCTAAGTCTGCTTTTCTGAAGTCCAGGGTGCTTTTCTGAAGCCCAGATCAGTATATTTGCTGAATATGATTATCCTATTTGTATGCATGTATCATTTTTGTACCCAAAGTTATGAATATTGACTATGTATCTGTATTTCATAGTTACACCTGGGCGACATCCATTACACTAGATGCTTCCAGTCTAGATAGCTGGTTGTGAAGGGCCTATTCAGGGTAATAGGCCATTAGGGAAAACAAAAGGCCTTAGGAGAAGCTTATTCCCCACTGGGTGAGCCTTCCTGAGACTGCTCCAGACAACCTGTAAGAAATGGCTGCTATGACTCAGGAGGGCATGTGACCAAACTACATGACACTGATCTCCATTTTGCGTACCTGTATTTTCCACAAACTGGGCTGGGAACTGACTTTGAAACAAAGGATTCCCGCCATATGTTAAAGCTATATAAAGTGGTAATTCATATCTGATCTATCTAGTATTTTAGGCTTAGTTTGTGGTTTTGTTTATTTGCTAGATAATCTGCTTTGATCTATTTGCTATCACTTATAATAACTTAAAATCTATCTTTTGTAGTTAATAAACTTGTTTAATTTTTTAATCTGAACCAGTGTGCCTTTGACTGAAGTGTCTGGGGAAAATCTCAGCTTGGTTAACACAAGCATATTGTGCATATTCCTCTCTATATTGAGGGAGAGGCGAACTGGGTAATAAATTCATACAGATTGAAGTTTTGACCAGGACAGGGCGGTACAGCTCTGGGGTCCTATGCAGGGAAGCTGGGGGTTATTTTGGCTGTAGTCTTTCTATTGTTGGCTCATGCAGTGGCTGATCACAGCTTGCATGCAACTGCAGCTGGGTGTGTCCCTGCCTCCGTAAATCCTGGTGGGAGTGTAGGACTGGAAGCAGTCCGCTGCTTGTCACAGCAGCACAGTACTGAGAGGGAGCTCAGGCTGGTAAGTCAGAGAAACCTCAGTGGTACCCCAGTTCCAGGTAGCACCGCGGGGGGAACACATCACACAACATATTACAACAAACACACAAAACAAGTCCAGGAAGTAAAAATCAGTTTTGCGTTATGCATATATTTTGTGAAAACTGGTAAAATGAGGTGGAGGGCTTTTTGGTCAGTATTAAGGTTTTACAGTAATGAACTATGCATTGCTTTTCTTTTGATAAAAAAAATTTTATTATGTGGGCAGTATAATATTTATAGTGTCTTTAACTATTTATTTTCTTGTTTATAAGTGTTTGGGTTTTGTAATGATGCCATAAGGAAATATATTATCACTAAGCAACTTTAACTGTTTTTTTAAACTAAGTTTTGTTGGTTTAGGAATTTCATAGAGAATGACATTCCTTTCTATAGCTTATTAAGCCATCTGGAATTCCATAGCAAGGATATTGTCCTCAATTTCTGTAAAAGGTTGAAAAAATCTCCACAATCTATAGGATTTTATCATTAGGGGATCCTCAGTTGCAAAATCTCCTCCCCACACTATTTCAAAAAGTTTATCTCTACCACAATAATTTAGTAATACCTGATACGTACATCTCTTTTCAAGTCTGCTGAAGAATTGCAGACAAAATACTATTGTCTTTATGTCATGATTACATTTTAGCTACAGCGCAATAACATGTTAGTGTTTAATTTTAAAGGCATATAATTGAACAAGGTAGATAATAAAACAAATGAATTTGAATTATATCCGTTTGCCTAAAAATATAGCATCATTTTTAATCTTCAATTTTTATTCTTTATCCAAGTGTGATGGGGCTTAACCCCCATCACCTGCAAGGCTAGCAAAGATTCTGTTATGTTTGCATTGTCATTCTTCAGTAACAAACAAACAAACAAACAAACAAAATCAGACCCAGCTCAAACAATTAAAAATCTGTAATTTAAAATCCAAATAAAGACTACAGGGAATGCTACTAACAAGTGATATAATTCAACATTAACATTTCATGTTGAACAAATTTGTCTATAAACACTATTTTAAGGCACAAATGGCTGAGAGCTAACTGAAAGCATATGGGAGAATACTGTGGTGGAATTATAAAGCAGAAAATTAGGATGGAGAAAATGAAAACGTCAACATCTCTCTAATGTTTGTTTAATGAACTATTAATGTGTCCCTAGGTAGCAATTAACACTGAAATATATCCTTGCTTATTTGTAATTATCTACTACTTATTTTATGTTGACTGGAAAGTACTATTCATAATTAAGTGCAAATGTATATTACAATCTGCCTAGTCAAATACTTCCTAGTCATTTAAAAAAAAATAAAAAGCCAGGACCTCAGATGGTATAAATTGACATAGCTCTATTGAAGGCATTGTTGTTATGCCAGTTAACAGCAGTTGAGGATCTGGCCTGAGAAAGTTAAGCATGAAGTGAAAACTTGTTAGTCAGTAAAACAGAATCAACCACGACCTGAAGAAGAGTTCTTTCTCCAACAGAAAGATAAAAAAGATACAAGATATTGCCAATAAAAGATATTGCCTCACCAACTTTGTCTCTCTAATATCCTGGGACCAACATGGCTACGACAACACTGCAAACATGAGAAAGGTTCTCATTTCCTAATATTAATATGTTAAATGGCCATTTACACTAAGTTATAGGTAAACACCTAGGATGAGCCATTGCAAGTATTGTACTTGCAAAAGTATATGGAATAAAAGGAATCTTTTTGGTTCCTTACAGAACCATTACAGAATGGGAAACAAATTCAAAATATATTATTTTTAATATGCTTATGCTTAATTATAAAACCAATTGTAAAACACCCATAAAGCATTTTGTTTCTTCATCAGCTGTTCATTTAGATTTATTAAACAAGTGCCCATCCCATGCTCTAGACACCTTAAATAATCCCATTTTCACACTAAAAACTACTATGTGAAAAGGAAATAACTTCTAATTTATAAATGTTGGGCCTGATTCTGTAGCCATTATCATATGCTAGTTCCATTTATGCCACATGAATAAAGAATCATAGGATTAGAATCCTATTTTCTCATTATCAAATACAATCTGCATGCAAAACAATGCAAGTATTTGTTTGTCTTCATTTTAAAAATTATTTTATTGTCAGTACATAAATAAATATGTGAAAGTTAGCATGTCAAAACAGAGGCCAAATGCATACATGTATAAAGGGCCGTCCCTAGGGGGTGTGGGGCCCGGGATATTGGTGCTGAGTTTCTAATCTGTCGGCAGGTGTGTGCTCCCACTGCCCCGACTCCACCCCCTCCCCAAGGCCCCACTCCACCCTACTTCTTCCTACCTCCACCCTGCCCCTTCCCGCCCCCGCCCAGTTCCGCTCTCTCCCCTGAGTGCACTGCACCCTCACTCCTCTCCCCTCCCCCTCCCCCCCCAGCACCTCCTGACACTGAGAAACATCTGATCTGTGGCCGTGGTAGGCGCTGATCAGTGGGGCCCGCTGATGGGCAGGAGGCACTAGGGAGATGGGGAGGTTCTGGTAGGGAGGCCCCTCCTCGGGCCCCCCCACCTGCCCACCTGCCACTCGCCTTCCCATTCTCCTCCACATCCTGCTCGCCTGTCCTTCTTACCACCTCGCCCACCTCCTCAAGATTTTATCAAAGCACGGGGCCCCGCAAAGCGCAGACCTCCCCAAAGCATGGCACCCCGATTCGCCGTACCAAGGGACAGCTCTGCATGTATAACTATTTATGCCAGGTGTAGGATCATGTAATCAGATACATTTTTGAAAGAAGTCAAAAGTAGCAGCCACTTATCCAGAAAAAGATCTGTGTCTTGAGCCAGGCAAGTGATTTGTTTAATTATTAGACAGTTCCTCATTTTTTTGCATTAATGAAGTCACATATGTTTCTCTCTTTCCATACTTAGGGAGCATTTCTTTACATGCTGATTCTGATCATGGCCTCCACTTTCCTGACATATCCTTGTTGCCCTTGTTCTTTTTGAATATACAAAACTTTAGCAGTGTTTCAGCTGCATATTGAAATAAAACAGGGGTTGGCAACGGCACGCAAGCTGATTTTTAATGGCACACTGCTGCCTGCCGGGTCCCAGCCGCTGGCCCCGCTCAGCCTGCTGCCGAACTCAGGCCAGGACCCCGGCAGGCAGCAGCGTGCCATTAAAAATCCTGCCCACCCCCTGCTCCCCTGGGAGGATGAAGAAACTTGGTCCTGCCGGCTGCTGCTGCAGGGCAGGCAAGCTCCCCCTCCCCCGCCTCTTCCCCCAGCGTGCTGGGTTCCTGCCCCTTCTCCTCTCCCTCCCTGCCGCTGATCAGCTGACGGCCCTTGTATGGGCGGGGGAGAAGAGGAGCTGCAGCGCACTCGCTGCTATGGGGAGGAGGCGGAGAAGAGGTGGAAACGGGGCCTTGGGGAATGGGGGTGGAATCAGGGCATATCCCCTCCAGCCCCCTGCCATGAGCCGCTCTGAGCAGGGGGCTAGAAGCATCCCCAAGACCCCAGCCCACACCCCCAGCCCTCTGCCCTGACCCTTACATCCCCCCACCCCAGTCCCCTGCCCTGAGCCCTGCACCCCCCTCACACACCCCAGCCCCCTGCCCTGAGCCCTGCTCTCTGCTCACACACACCCAGCCTCTGCCCTGATCCTTGCACCCCCCCCACATCCCAGCCCTCTGCCTGATCCCTGCACCCTCCTCACTTACAGCCAGCCTCCTGCCCTGACCCCTGCACCCCCATGACCTCAGCCCTGACCCCTGCACCCCCCCACACATACCCAGCTCCCCCACACTCCATGCCCTGACTCCTGCACCCCCCACACATACCCAGCCCCCTCACACCCATGTCCTGACTCTTGCACCCCCCACATTCCCACCCCCACCCTGAGCACCAAACAGGAGCTCCTGCACCCTCCCACATTCTGACCTGCATCCCTCGCACCAAATGGGAGCTGCTCAGGTAAGCACTCCACACCCAAACCTCTTGCCCCAACCCCAAGCCCCCTCCCTCATTCTAGCTCCTGGCCAGACCCTGCACCCCAATCCCCAGCCTGCTCCTTCACCCCCAGTCCTGTGCTTAGTGCACTCCCACCCTCAGCTCAGTGCAGAGAGAGAGGAAGAGAAGGGCTAGAACTAGGGAGAAGGTAGGTACCCATTCTTTGTGGGCAGGGCCGGGATCCCAGACCGGCAGCTGCCAGTCTGGGGTCCCAGCCGCCGGCCCCGCTCAGCCCACTGCTGGTCTGGGGTTCTGGCTGCCAGCCCCTTGCCAGCTAGGGTCCTGGCCACAGGCCCTGCTCAGCCTGCTGCCAGCGTAACTGAACGGAACCCCAGGCCAGCAACGGGCTGAGCGGGCCGTCGGCGTAAGATCAGCATTTTAATTTAATTTTAAATGAAGCTTCTTAAACATTTTGAAAACCTTATTTACTTTACATATGACAATAGTTTAGTTATATAATATATAGACTTATAGAGAGAGACCTTCTAAAAAACTTTAAAATGTATTACTGGCACATGAAACCTTAAATTAAAGTGAATAAATGAAGACTTGGCACCTCACTTCTGAAAGGCTGCCAACCCCTGAAATAAAATCTTTACCTACTTGTTATGCCTGGAAGTCCTGGAGGTCCTGGAGGTCCTGGAGGCCCTGGAAAACCATCCCTTCCAGTTGATCCATGCAGAGAGACTCCTGGAGGACCTTGGTCACCCTTTTCACCTCTCTCACCAGGGAAGCCAGGTGGACCTGTGATCCCTGGGCTAGGTAAACCTTATTTAGAATAAAGTAAAACACACATGAAAGCAAATACAAATAAAAAGTAAAACGATCAAGATACACCAGCAATAAATTCCTAAGCTTAAGGGGCAAAACCCTGTATAACACAAGGGACTGGATTTTGATTCTTGAAGATTTATATTAAATTTAAATACTAGTCCCACATATCAGCATTATCTTTTAAATCTGAAGTCTATCCTATAGATGTGTGACCTTAGAAGATGGTGAGAAAATGAAGCATGCAGGGTTCATTTTACCACTACCATACTACAAATCCTGACATGCTACAGAAATGGACAGCCTTTGCAAGAAGCTCCAAGGAATAATCTAGAACATAAGAATGGCCATACTGAGTCAGACCAGTGGCCCATCTAGCACAGTGTCCTGTCTTCTAACAGTGGTCAGTGCCAAATGCTTCAGAGAGAATTAACAGAACAGGATAATTTATTGAGTGATCCATCCCCTGTTGTTCAGTCCCAGCACGGGGTTGCTTCACTGACCATCTTGGCAAATAGCCATTTATGGACCTATCCTCCATGAACTTGTCTCATTCTTATCTCCATGAACTTCTCATTTTTTGAACCCATTTATACTTGTGGCCTTCACAACAGCCCCTGTCAACAAGTTCCACAGTTTGATTGTGCCTTGTGTGAAGAAGCACTTCCTTCTGTTTGTTTAAACCCTCTGCCTATTAATTTACTTGGGCAACCCCTGGCTCTTGTGTTATGTGAAGGGGTAAATAACACTTCCTTATTCACTTTCTCTACACCAGTCATGATTTTATAGACCTCTATTATATCTCCCATTAGTCATCTCTTTTCTAAGCTAAACAGTCCCAGTCTTTACTCTCTACTCATGTGAAAGATATTCCATACCCCTTATCATTTTCGTTGCTCTACTCTGTACTTTTTCCAATTCTAATATATCTTTTTTGATATGAGGCGATCAGAAACGCATGTGCTATTCAAGGTGTGGGTGTTGCTTTCTATAGTGGATTTATGATATTCTCTGTCTTATTATGTATCCTTTTCCTAATGGTTCCTAACATTCTGTTAGCTTTTTTCACCGCTGCTGCACCTTGGGTTGATATTTTCAGAGAACTATCCACAATGACTCCAAAATCTCTTTCTTAAGAGTTAATAGCTAATTTAGACCCCATTGTTTTGTATGTAGAGTTTGTCACAACCCAAGGTAAACAACTGGGCTGGCCAATTGTCGGTCCACCACAAGAAACAACAAAACCCCCCCATCTTACAGCAGGTTCTTGTCATGTACACCAAAAGGAGCCGTGCGCAGACCTGTTAACATAAAGCGTGCCAACCCAGGACCCGGGAGGCGAAAAAGCGTGTCAAGTGCATAAATCAAAGGTGTTGTGTGCAGAGAACCAAAAGCAGACCCGCTGACGTAAAAGGGCCCCAACCCGGAACCCAGAAGGCGGAAAAGCTAAGCAACCTATAGCAAAACGACATGACCCCAACAAAGCCCCATAAAATATAGCAGCCAACAAGCGAAACGGGGGAATTTCCACGTACGCCAAGGAGACTGATCATCCCTTGGCCGAGATAATCCTCCCGTTAGCGCCGGCCCATATTGTGTCGTGTTCATTGTAACTTACCCTATGCCTACCATGTGATTGGTGTCTGCACTACTGGTCAGTTGGCTCGGATGTGTGGTATGTATGTAACTTTTCCTATCATCTTTAAGTCTGTAACTTCCCTTCCTTCCCCTTTACCTAAGAGGTTGTATAATTTGAATTGTTTCTGGGGAAACCGATCGCTCTATTCCCCAGCCACCGCATGACTTTGTTTATCCAATAAACGTTGCCGCTGTGCATTTTTATCAATTCACTTGTCAGTGGGTTTGTGTTTTACCCAGTAAAATAATTCCCGAGCCCGCTAGTGCTACAGACATGGCGTCACGAACAGGATGGGAAAACACAAACCCTGTTAAAAGCTCCTTGACAAGTCCCACCAATTGTCCATGGAGAACCATGACCACCGACAGGAGCCCCGAGGACGAGTTTAACCACCTCCAGTATCATGTTTTACTTGACCAGGGACATCCTAACACATTAACTTGGAACGCTATCATCGGGACCGGTTATTCCAGCCAAACCTATACCGTCGATCTATCCATGGCCGTGGCGGATTGTCTTTTAACCTGCCACATGGGACTCTGTTTAACTCCCGTGGAGCCCCGCCACCAACCAGTCTGTACGAAAACTGGGGAGGCCGGAGCCGGCACCAACCCATCTCGGTTATGGAAGGATGCCCAAAAAATCTTAAAGGCAGCCAGGGGTACTTGTTCAACCACCACTCCGAACCCTTGGCTCCCATGCGGGGGCCCCGCTCATGAACTCGTAATTCATCTCTTACAGGAGTTGGAAGACAGAAAGGTGTCCAAAAAACTCCGTCCTGACCAATATAAACCAGAAGCTGTAGTCAGCGCCTATCATAAAATCTTGGGTCTGGCTCTGGATAAGCTAACTGTGGTTATGGGAGCCCTAACTTCCACTGCATGAGAATTAATTGAAACCTCTAAATCCCCTGATCCACTGTCACCACCCGAAACCCACGAATCCCCTCCCCCACCATACCATCCTCTCCCAGTTTGTACCCTGCTCTAGAAAACCCCCCCTCGAGACAAGTCCAGAGAAATCAAACTCCAGCCTAATTGTTGAAGCCATGCCGGTGCAGTTGACGCACACTAAGGTAGACCCAACCGGAGCGCAAACCACCACCTTTGAATGGCGCACCCGCAGTAAGGGGGAGATGAAGGAGTTTATCAATGACACCGGTCGAGAGCCATATGAGCCAGTATTTGCCTGGTTAGGGCGGCTCATTCTGGACTTTTGTCAGGAATTAGTAGATCGGGAAGAGGCAACCCTCCTCTCCCGAAGCGCCGCCTGGTCTAGAGGAACTGCCTGAGGAATTTTTCTCGCCGCCCCAGTTTGGCCAATCGCTGTACTGGCTGCCGCATATTTACAAATCCAAAATAGCCCCCAAGCATTTCAGCTTCCATCAGAAGGCATATCCACCCCCTGCAGTTTGGTTTATACTATTGCCAGGGCATCTCTCATTTATTGGGATCCAATAGAAACACCCCTGGGGCTAACGCAGACACTACAACAATTACCCCCATATCAAGCCTACTGCCACGTCACTGACCCCGCCAACATCCTTGTAAACGAGCAGGCTGTAGACATAGCGCTTGATAGTAGCCCCTTGGGGGACACAGGCACCTTGCTGTGGCTGCATGGATTCCAGGGACGACCGGTAAGTTCACTGTTTCAGGCCATGGACTGGCTAAAATGGCCTACTCCCTGTCCCGCCGTGGCAGCCGCCAGTGTCGTCACCCCGGAGCCAAACCTAAGTATCCGGAACGCTCCTATATGGAACGAAAGATTTTTGGGTTCTTACTCAATAAAGGGGGGCTTAGTAAGGATGCTGCCCATAAATTAACTCCTGCACAACAAAAAGAGATGGCCATAACCTTAGGGTGGGAAGATCGTCCAGAAAATTCACAGCAGGGAAACGACACGGGACCGAGTGCGTAATGGCGGCCGATGCCCGGTCTCATGATTCCAGGCCGTATTTTTCCCTTGCTATCCCTGATAATCAGGAGGTTCAATTTTTATTAGATACAGGCCCCAAGTGTCCGTCATTCCCCCGTCCATACCCCATAAACGCACTGGCCACATCATTCACATCCAGGGACTCAACAGTATCAAATCCTGACCCAAGGTCAAAGTAAAAGCCACCCTTCCAGGCACCCCCGTTCAGTTTACCGCCCTTTTGGGGAATCAGGCCATTCTTGGAATAAGTGAATTAAGGGCTTTTAAATTGGCCCCTGTCATTATTCAAACTCTACCTGCTATTTTAATTGTTAAACCACACAAGCCCCGTGCAAGTAACCTGACCCCATGGAGGTATCAACTATATCTCCCCCGCCCCCGGGAAAAGCCTCTATTAACCAACTTTTAACCCAGCTCGAGAGTGCCCAGCATATCTGCCGAGTTACCACCA
Source organism: Dermochelys coriacea (assembly GCF_009764565.3). NCBI lineage: Eukaryota > Metazoa > Chordata > Testudines > Dermochelyidae > Dermochelys > Dermochelys coriacea. Next base: position 108,092,703 of record NC_050068.2, read on the forward strand.
GCTGATACCTATCCAGCGCATGGGGCATTCCAAAACCCCACAAGCCTCAAGAGTTCCGTATGGTCATTGATTATCGGTCAGCTAATCAACATATTGAAGCTATCGTGTTTGCAAGTCGGTGGGATCTACCCACAATTGAACGTGTCCTGCTTAATCGTCAGGCCAAATGGGCATGTACCCTCAATCTTAAAGATATGTTTTATCAGATCCCCCTTTATGACCCACAAGGATTTCTTAATTTTGCCTATGAGGGTTCCCAGTATCAGTGGCAGGTCTGCCCCCAGGGGTACCGAAACTCGCCTGCCTGTGCCACTGAGGCCCTAAGTCGGACCCTCGAGGTCATTTTGCCCCAACCCGGATTTGAAGTCGTCCATTATGTCGACGACATTCTCATTTGTGGCCCTGATCCCGGCCCTGTCAAAATTCTCACAGATCAGGTCCTTCAGACCCTACATGATGATAGGTGGGAAGTTAATAAAGCAAAAAGCTTCCTGCAGCTGACAACCTCCTTCCAGTTTTTGGGGTTTAATGTTCGGGAGGGAATCCTCCAGCATTCCTCATACCAAGCACTGCAGCCACAGTTTGCGGTGGGGATTCACCCCCACCCCCCGAAACCAAATTCAGAAGGTACTCGGAATACTTAACTATCACCTAGCTTTTCTCCCAGCCACTTTGGTCAACGCACTTTCCACCGTCCAGCAATTTACAAAAAGCAAACGACTACTCTGGACCGAGGAAGCTAATCAGGCCATACACAGTTTAGTGGCATGGCTTCACTTTAACCCAACCCTTTATCGGTGGAACCCAAGCAACCCAGTCCTCATTGAGTTATCAGTCACAGCCCACGGTGTCAGCGCCATCATTACCCAGGAGAACCAAGCGGTATACCATAGCACACATGCTTTTAATGGTCCAGAACACCGGTATGGGTCAGTAGGACAAATGCTTCTTGGGGTTAGGCTGGCCACCCCCTGGGCTCAGTTAACTTATGGACAGCTCAAGGGGCCCCACGTGCAGCTTATCCCCGGCTATCGTTTACTCCAGCCCCACAGTTTCACAGTTCCTCAGCCACCTGGGAAAAACTAGTGTTCATAGCACAAGAAGCCTTTAGCCAATGGAAGTTAAGTCCAAGCTCCACAATTAAGGAGAACCCCAGCCTAGTGGAGCTTAGTGCATTTGAGCCATGGATCGTGTCCAATGGGGGCACAGCCCCCTCCCCTCGCGCTGGCATGTTTTGCCAACGATATGAAATGTTCCGGGCTGAACTCCTCCCAAGCCATGCCTCAGCTCAGCTGGCCGAGGTCCAAGGGATATTTCTGGCCGCCTCCCACCTCGCCTGTACCCATCCTCGCACTCGGGTTGTGCTTGGCATCGACTCCACTTACGGAGCATCCATCCTCACTCGTGAGGGGCAGCCCCGAGCACATGAGAATCTATGGGAGCAAATCTTTACCCTCATTTATAAAACCAAGGTACCCTGGTTTATTACCCATTGCCCCTCCCACCAACCTGACAGCAATCCCCTCCACACCACTCTTGACCAATGCTTCCGGGCCTTTAAGACTGAGACCCTTGGTAACCCTGAGGTGTCATCTGCTACTCTAATTAGCCCTCAGAACCCCCTCCTAACATGGCTACACGAAGAGTGGGGGCACCTGCCAGGCCAAGCCCTCCACCAAGTGCTTACGGCTTATGGGCGCCACAAAGCGGATCTAACCCATCAGCACTGTAACGAAGCCATCCAGGCCCGTCAGCAGTGCCAGGCGAGTCGCCAAACATCCCGGCCTGCCATAGCTCACGGAGCATTACGACCCCAGCTTTTCAGGCCAGGGCATCATTGGCAACTGGACTTAATTGGTCACCTGGCCGGGGCCAAATTATTTCCAAAGGGACTGGTAGTGGTGGATCTAGGCTCCCGCCAAGTTTACTGCTTGCCTCTAAAACGATCTACAGCCCCAGCAGTTAATACAGCATTGTCTCAGGTTTTTGCAGCCTGGGGCATTCCCTCTGAAATCCAAACCGACAGAGGCCCCCCCATTTACCAGTCATAGCTTTGAAGCCATGGTCACCAAATGGGGTGCCCGGCTTCATGTCCACCTTCCCTACCACCCCCATAGCAATGGTGTCGTGGAACGCCACATTGGAATTCTCAAAATGCAACTCCATGTTATTATTGGAAAACCGGACTACAAGGGCTGGCACCTGGCCCTACCCCAGGCCCTCATTACCTTAAATGCAGCCTACAGCCAGTGGCCGCAAATCGATCCGGAACCACCCACACCTTGGAAGCCAGTTTTTACCCCCCAGGAACCGGTATGGCTATGCTCCCCAAAGGCATCTGGGCGCTCTCAGCCCCTTCTGGCCACTGTCTCCTGGCCATTTTCCCAATACATATCATGTTGTATGCACTGGCCAGTCAGAAACTCAGCTGGTTCATCACAATTGGTTCAGTCGGAGATCATAACGGGACCCGCCTAGGGCTCGTCCTAGTTTTGTTTTATTGTTTCAGGGTTGTTCCTGACCACCCCGGCCGAATCCGAATGCTCTAGTCAACTGGCTTCTGGCATATGCCCGCCAGGAACTCCTCGCGGCCAACAGCAGCGATGTCTCCTCCATCCCTCAAGACCATCATTGTATTGTGTGTTCCAGCTCCCGCACTTACCCTGAAAAACTGTTATTTTACTTTTCATTTTTGCCCATGAAAAATGTAACACGTGAGGAGCCTGCATCCCGGTGTAACTGGACAGATTGGCCCTGGCGCACCATATTTACCTGTAATTCCTCCAACTTGGACCGCTTTGTAATTCCTTGCGACCCAATCACCATTATTGACCCCAAACTACCGGCTAGCCCGTTTCGTATTTTTGAGCCCCAATTCAGTTCGTCCTTGGGGATCGTATCCCAATTGTTCCCACTTCTATATGCCTCCAGCCCCTTATTCAACACGGTCCCCGGACTCAGTCATTAATTCTCCCCCCCGGTATAAGCAACAGTTTGATTCTACTCTATCTATTCTCCAGCAATTATCCGTGCCTATCACTATCTTTAACTCGTCCCTATGGTGGTTCTCCCCCCATTTTTCAACCAATTCCACTATTCGCACGGTTAGCCTCAGGGCCACTGACTGGGCACGCCGATATTGGCTTATGGCGGCCCTTTTCCTGAACAACCCGTGGGCAGCACAATTAACATCTGGTTATATTGCCAACTGGCTCAATATATCCTCCTTGTATGCCCCCCCCCCCGCAATGTATTGGTTATGTGGGAACGGTGTGGCTCGTAATCAACTCCACTCCCACAAGGGCATCTGTACCCTCGAGCAAATCTTTATTAAGGGAAGAGGAGTCTTTCATAGATCTGCACCCGTGTTTGGTCTACAAAAGCACGAAGTCACAGGGTGGACCCGCTTAAAATTCACTACTGAAGCCCTCTTCTGGGGTTATGTACAGTTTAACCCCTTTAGTTACACCTTTACCCTCAACCAGCTTAGCAGTCTTTCAGTTAATTTAGAAATGCTTACTAACCTTACTGCCAAAGGATTTTTGCAGGTTGACGATTCCCTTACTGTGTTAGCTGAATATGCCTGAACCGCCTCATGTTACAAACCTTACTCAACCAAGAGTTTTGTGAGGCCCTGGAAAACCTTGACCCCCGCTTCAAAGGCCAGTGTTGTCTTCGCCTACATCCCAGATGGAACAACATTTCCGCTATTGCCCAGCAGCTCTCATCTCTAACCGTTCATATCCACGAGGAGCGCCAATCCTGGGACTGGTGGCAAACCACCCTATCGGGATGGGGGTTGGGAACCTGGGCACAATCTATTAAGCAATGGCTAATTATTATCACTATTGTTATTGTTGTATTTTGTTTAAGTAACAAAGGCCTTAATTGTAAACACCGTCTCAGCTTTCCCCATTAATAATGTTAAGTTTTCCACACTCTAAGCAACAGATGACTAGTCAGACACTGAAGTCCCCCATTAATAAAGTTTTAGTCCCGTCTCCGGCTTCACATCCCCGCCCTGGGCGTGGGTTGATCCTTTTGCAGCAACTGACAATTAGCCATGGGGGCATGTCACAACCCAAGGTAAACAACCGGACTTGTCGGTCCACCACAAGAAACAACAAACCCCCCCATCTTACAGCAGGTTCTTGTCACGTACACCAAAAGGAGCCGTGCACAGACCTGCTAACATAAAGGGTGCCAACCCGGGATCCGGGAGGCGAAAAAGCGTGTCAAGTGCATAAATCAAAGGTGTCATGTGCAGAGAACCAAAAGCAGACCCGCTGACGTAAAAGGGCCCCAACCCGGAATCCGGAAGGCGGAAAAGCTAAGCAACCTATAGCAAAATGACACGACCCCAACAAAGCCCTATAAAATACAGCAGCTAACAAGCGAAACGGGGGGATTTTCCACGTGTATGCCAAGGAGACTGATCATCCCTCGGCTGAGATAATCCTCCCGTTAGCGCCGGCCCGTGTCGTGCCGTGTTCATTGTAACTTACCCTATGCCTACCATGCGATTGGTGTCTGCACTGCTGGTCAGTTGGCTCAGATGTGTCGTATGTATGTAACTTTTCCTATTACCTTTAAGTCTGTAACTTCCCCTCCTTTCCCTTTACCTAAGAGGTTGTATAATTTGTATTGTCTATGGGCAAACTGTTTGCTCTATTCCCCAGCCACCGCGTGACTTTGTTTATCCAATAAACGTTGCCGCTGTGCATTTTTATCAATTCACTTGTCAGTGGGTTTGTGTTTTACCCAGTAAAATAATTCCCGAGCCCGCTAGTGCCACAGACAGAGTTGAGATTATGTTTTGCAATGTGCATTCCTTTGCATTTCATCTGCCATTTTGTTGCCCACACACCCCGTCTTGTGAGATCTCTTTGTAACTCTTCACAGTCTGCTTCAGACTTCACTATCTTGAGTAATTTTGTATCATCTGCAAACTTTGCCACCTCACTGTTTATCATTTATGAATATGTTGAACAGCACCGGTTCCAGTACATATCCTTGTGGGACCCCACTATTTACCTCTCTCCATTCTGAAAACTGACTATTCCTATCCTTTGTTACCTATCTTTTACCCAGTTACTGATCTATTATAAGACCTTACTTCTTATCCCATGACAGCTTACTTTGCTTAAGAGCCTTTAGTAAGGGACCTTTTCAAGGCTTTCTGAAAGTCCAAGTACACTATATCCACTGGATCACTCCTGTCCATCTGTTTGTTGACCCCCTCAAAGAAGTCGAATAGATTTGTGAGGCATGATTTCCCTTTATAAAAGTCATGTTGACTCTTATCCAACATACTGTGTTCATCTAGGTGTCTGATAATTCTGTTCTTTACTACAGTTTCAATCAATTTGCCTGGTACTGAAATCAGGCTTACCAGCCTGTAACTGCTAGGATCACCACTGGAGCCTTTTTATAAAATCAGCATTACATTAGCTATCTTCCAGTCATCTGACACAGATGCTGATTTAAGCAATAGGTTACAAACCACAATTAATAGTTCTGCAATTTCATATGTGAGTTCCTTCAGACCTCCTCAGTGGATACCATTTGATCCTAGTGATTGATTATTATTTATCAATTTGTTCCAAAACCTCCTCTATCAGTTCCTCAGATTTGTCACCTATAAAGAATGGCTCAGGTGTGGGAATCTCCCTCACATCCTCTGCAACAGTGTTTCCCAAACTTGGGAAGCCGCTTGTTCAGGGAAAGCCCCTGGCGGGCCGGGCCAGTTTGTTTACCTGCCGAGTCTGCAGGTTCAGCCGATCGCGGCTCCCACTGGCCGCGGTTCGCCACTGCAGGCCAATGGGGGCTGTGGGAAGCAGTGGCCGGTACGTCCCTCTGCCCGTGACGCTTCCTGCAGCCCCCATTGGCCTGCAGCAGCGAACCGCAGCCAGTGGGAGCCGTGATCGGCCGAACCTGTGGATGTGGCAGGTAAACAAACCAGCCGGGCCTGCCAGGGGCTTTCCCTAAACAAGCGGCATCCCAAGTTTGGGAAACGCTGCTCTGCAGTGAAAACCAATGCAATTTAGCTTCTTTGCAACGGTCTTGCCTTTCTTAAGTACTCCTTTAGCACCTCAATCCTCCAATGGCTCAGATAATTGTTTGGCAGTCTTCCAGCTTCTGATGTACTTAAAAAAAATTGCTGTTAGTTTTTGTGTCTTGCTAATTACTATTCAAATTCTTTTTGTCCTGCCTGATTATACTTTTACACTTGACTTGCCAGTGTTTATGTTCCTTTCTATTTTCCTCAGTAGGATTTGACTCCCAATTTTTAAAAGATGTCTTTTTTTCTCTAAGACCCTTTTTTTACTCTGCTGTTTAGCCTTGGTGACAAGTTTTGGCCCTCTTACTGTTTTTTTTATTTGGGGTATACATGTAGTTTGACCCTTTGGTATGATGTTTTTAAAGTTTCCATATAGCTTGCAGGCATTTCACTCTTGTGACTGTTCCTTTTAATTTCTGTTTAACTAACCTCCTAATTTTTGTGTAGCTCCTTGTTCTGAAGTTAAATGCTACTGTGGTAGTCTTCTTTGGCATTTTCTCTCCCATAAGGAAGTTAAATTGAATTACATTATGGTCACTATTACAGAGCAGCTCAGCTACATTCACTTCATGGGTTTGATCCTGTGTGCCACTTAGAACAAATCAAGAACTGCCTCTCTCCTTGTGGGTTTCAGGACTAGCTGCTCCAAGAAGCAGTCACTAATGGTGACTAGAACTTTTATTTCTGCATCCCCATGCTGAGGTGACATGCTGAAATCCCCCAATAGTTTTCTGTTTTTGTAGCCTCTCTGATCTCTGACCATTTCACAATCACTGTCAACTTCCTGGTCAGGAGGTTGATAGTATATCCGATTGCTGTAGTCTTTTATCTTATCTCTTATCTTGATTTCAGGAACACTTGAAACAAAAATATTAATGGAAATCAGTGGATAAGTGGGAAGTGAAGGGTTAAGTTAATAACTGTTAGTGAGGGTAGTGACAATAAATAAAGAGCATCATTTAATAGGTAGAGGGGGACTACTAAAGATCTTCTTTTAGCAATTCATATTGTTCACGCTAATTTTCAAAACCTTCATCAGTTATTTTTGTTAAGATCCGTCATTAATCGTTAGAACTGATTTTTAAAACATTCTGTTCCTTTTACAACATTAAAAAAGAAGACTTGAAAAATCACACAAGCCCACACTTCATTGAAGTTTACTCTGTAGCAACGACTAACTAAAAGTCATTGTTCTTTCTATCTTGTCATACACAATTCTTTAGGGCTTTTTACAGCATACCACATGCATTATCCTCCCCCTTAAACTTTGAAAACTTTCCTGGCAATAATATGACATTGCTTCACCCAAGCTTGAATACTTAGTTCACTGTCAATACAGATAATGCCAGCCCATGACAGCCACATAGCATTGATATCACTGGCAGACTTGAAGCAGGTATAAGGTGTGTCCTGGAGATTTAAATGGTTTGTTTGCTTTTTAAAACTCAGGAGTCAAGGCCATGGCTTGTGAGGTCAAATATAGATATATTTATTGACCTTGCTTTGGAGTCCTCAGAATTTTTTCACTAATTTCAATTTGTGTTTGACATTTTCCACCCAGCGATAATAAAGGTCAACACCAGGATAAATCCCCTAAATTCAATACTCAGTAACAAACAAAGGGACAAATCCCAAGATGTGTCACCTTTTCCCCTGAAAACTCATAAGAGAAGAAGACAAACTCTGAGCAGTCAGCTGGGGAGGTACCCCTGGAATCCAGCACTAGGACTTCCTGCCCTCACCTCGGGTCCATGGACAGTGCACAGCTCCAAGGGGAGCTATGTTTTCCAGGCTTCTTCTGTCTGGCTGTTCCTCTCAGACCCCATCCCACTTCCATTTTAGGAGATGTTTCCCAGCACAGAGAGGACTCCATGCAAAATTAATACAGCCTCAATGTTCTCCATAGAAAGCAGGGATTGTGCCACAGAGATAGCTGACATCCTCCTTCCATACATGAGGAGGGACAATCCATAAAAAGATCTTGAGGGGATGATTAGATCCCCCAAGAGGGCAGCATATGCCCACTCTGGAGGTCAGGGAATGACTGAGAGTGGCAGGTACTCAGCACCCTTCAAGATTGACCCCAGAAGAATTTTTTTTAAAAGAGTGAATAAAAAACAGTCATATGTTCATACCTGGCGGACCTGGGCGTCCTTGTACACCTGGTAAACCTAAAAAACAAAGGGGCTTTTTATTATGGGATGAATGCTAAGGAAATAGATAATGTCAATGGTAATGATCTCATAGCATTTATTATGCAAATCATAGAATATCAGGGTTGGAAGGGACCTCAGGAGGTCATCTAGTCTAACCCCCTGCTCAAAGCAGGACCAATCCCCAATTTTTGCCCCAGATCCCTAAATGGCCCCCCTCAAGGACTGAACTCACAACCCTAGGTTTAGCAGGCCAATACTCAAAGTACTGAGCTATCCCTCCCCCCAAATATCCACCACCACCTTATAACACTGGAGAGTCAAATAATATCTAGAATCAAAATTCAGATGATTTAATCTAAAATTATTTGCAAAAATTTTGGTAAAAAATAATCAGAGACTGACATCTATGGAAGTCTGCAAGACAGAAATTTGTCAGAAAGACCCTGGTCCTGTAAGATGCTGCGTGCCCTCAACACTCCACTGGCACTGGGAGAATCAGACCCTGAATCAACACCACTGGACAGGGACTTGTTCATCACTGAAACATTCCATGTAATTCCTAGTATTGTTACTGGTAGTTAATCATATTTATTCAAAACAAAGCAGATCTTCAACTGAAATTCTTAGATTATACATAAAATAGTGACATTTTGCTAAACACCTGACACAGCATTCTTTGTGCCCCAAACTCCTGTTAAAGTCAGTGAGAACTCAGGATGTGCAAGGAATACCATACTAGCTGGAAAGTTTCAAAAGTTTTAAAATTTCTTCCAAAAAAAATGGGGAAAATGCTCAGTTTTCCCCATCTATTTTCTGACCAGCTTTATAAATTACTTACATACCCTTTAAGACTGAAAATGTAATTATTGATTGTGTCTATTTAAGGAAATTATATCTCTTTTCTGTTATCCTGCTTTCCTGCTGCTATAACTCAATGTACATTTCTATGTCACAGTCACTGGCATATGACCACCATAAAACTGGTGTCTCAGCGAGGAGAATCAGACCTTTTGTTCTTTCTGTAGTCACTTTACGACTACCAAACTACAGCCTTATCTAATATCTGATTTTTTCAGTTCTCTGGCAGTTTCAAAATATTGGAAAAAAAAATTGGTTCAGATTGAACTGAACCTGAAAATTCCAAAAACTTTTGGTGAACTGAAAAAGTGTGTTTCAAGTCAAATGAAATATCTTATTCCTCAGGAAATGTTATTTCCAGACATTGTTAAAAGCCTAGATTCCTAAAATGGCAGGAGGAGGAGCCAGAGCTGCCCACCTAATAACGTTTAGCTCAGTGGTTATGACATTCACCTGGGATGGGGAGACCTGGTTTTGAATCCCCTGTTAACCTGAAAGGAGCATGGATTTCAACCCAGGTCTCCCTCTTTCCAGGTGAGTGCCCTAACCACTGGATTATGAGCTATTCTGGGGATCTCTCTCCATCTTTCTGGTTGGAGCTGTTCCAATTTGTATAAGATACACAAATTGTGCCAAAACAAGAGAGTGAGAATGCCTCGATAGGCTGGTCATCAGTCCACCCACCTGGGAGGAGAGAGGATCTACTTTAAGTCTCCAGTGACCATTTAATTTTTATACAAATTGGAACAGATTCAATAGGTGAGTTGGAGAGACACCCACCCCAGAGTAGACAGCAGCCTGGTGGTTAGGATACCCTAATCACTGAGCTAAAAGTTATAAGGTGAGCACAACGACCACCTCTTGTGAAAGAAAAACATTTTTCTAGCCAAAAATATTCTACAGATTTGTGATAATTCACAAATAGTTTGGGTCTACTGAAACTGCAATAAACTATTTGTCTGAAAAATTTTGCCCAGCCCTAATCCTTTACATAGGGCACAGCAAAACTACAACAAAATGTGAAACATTGCATACAGCAAAGGGAATCATACCATATCCAGTTAACATTACATAGGAAATGTATGTAAGCAGGATGTAATAACTCAACCGCAATTCAGTGACAAAATCAGGGCATTTCATTATCATATAGCTCCATTAAAGCATTCAAGTAATTCAATAATATTCTCATTTAAAAAGATATAAAGAGCATATATGAAGACAAAAAGGCAATAAAAATGCATACCTTTTAGACCTGGTTCACCTTTTAATCCTGGAAAACCTGGAGGACCAATGTCTCCTTTTTCACCATAAGCATCCACTGTTCCAGTACCTATGACCTGAATCAAAGAACAAATACCAAGATATTAGGAAGTGCACATGGGCAGCAGGTATAAGCCATAGGGAGACTAAGCCTCCCCAAATAGGACAAGAAATGCCAGAAGCGGCGCACCTTCCTTTGGAGTGCCACCACTGGAAGCTCCTGAGAAGTGTGGGGGCTACTGGTGCCTGGACCATAGCCATGTCTGCACTCCGCCCCGAGGCCCCACTCGGCCTCTTCCCCGTGCCCCCACCTGCACAGCGCCTCTTCCCCCTAAGGCCCCCCTGCCCACCACTCGCTCCTCTTCACCCCCTCCTCTCTATGGCTCACCATTAAGGCAGGAGGGGGAAGAAAGGAGTGAGTAGTGGGTGGGTAGCCTTGGGGGAGGGGGTGGAGAGAAGAAGGTGGAGCAGGGCCTCAGGGGAGGGGGTGGAGTGGGAGTGGGGCCTCAGGGCAGAGCAGGGGTGAAGCATGGGTGGGGTCTCAAGGGGAGGATGCTGAGTGAAGGCGGAGCCATGGTCCGGGCAGCAGGCACTGGTGGCCTCCCACACTCTAGGGAGCTTCCAATGCTCATGCCCAGCCTCCCCAAATGCAAGAGTATGCACTGCCTAAGGAAATATATAACTGAAGAGCTCAGGTATGTTGGAGATTCCTAGCCTCTCTGATCATGGGGCTGCCAGGGGCCAGTTTGTTCTGTGGTATAACTTGGAACTACCTCGGACTGCTGTAAATTGCATTGACTAATAGCAGCTGCTATGACACCTGAGGAATCACCAGGATGCTCTAGCTATGCCTCCTGCTGACTCTGAGCATGTCCAATACAGGAATGTTGGTATGAGGGCTCACAAGCCTCAAACCCAGTTCCATAGAGTTCCCCAGGCAGCGCTCAGGCCACACTGCCACCCAGCAGCTCACTTGTGTAACTAGGTAAGGGTCTAGTGACAGGTGAGCTCACAGAAGCCCCTCTCAAGCTCCTGATTGGGGGAGACATCCAGTCCCCGGGACTGGATGAGGAGCACTATATATAGTCGCCCCCCAACTTACTCAATTGTTCTGTTCCAGAAAACCTTGCGTAACTCGAATTTTGCATAAGTCGGAAATGTATACCCGTACGTTATGCAAAAATTTCTGCAACTCAAAAATCCTATTTCTGGCGTTCTTTTTTCATAAGTGCGAATTTGCATAAGTCAGGTCTTGCATAACCCGGGGAGCATCTGTAAACCATGAAGTTGCAACAGGAAGTTGTCTGAACAATTAGAGGAATCCTTGGCTGGCTGCTGCTAGAGACCCTGATGCTTACCTGACTCCTGAGCCTTGCATTCTTGCCTGTTCCTGGTTCCTGCTTAACCACCTGCTCCTGGTTCCTGTCCTCCTATCCCAGACTCCCAGTTCCTGCTGTCCTGCCCTACTCCAGGCCTCTGCTCCTCTGCCTTACCCCTGATACTGCCTCTAGCTCTGACTGTAGGCCTGGCACTTGACTTTGTCTCAGGCTCTGACCTTCGGCTTGGTACCTGACATTATCTGTGACTCTGACTCCTGGCCTGGCACCTGACTCTCTTTCCATCTCTTACCTTTGGCTTGGTACCTAATGCTGTTTTCGGTTTTGACCCTCAGCTCTGACCACTAGACCTGATTGCCTACGCTCTGGTCATTGCAGGTTGCTCAGACCTTTCCAAGTGGGCCCAACAAAGGTTGAACTCAGTGTAGCACCCTGCACCAGAAGGGGAATCTGTACTGCACAAGCGAGTGATCCAGCTCCTGGCAGATAACTGAGCCCTCCAGGTGCAGAACATGTAGCTGGCCACTGAGAATTAGGCACTGCAAGATCAAGTCCGTTGACTCCATGTAGAAAACACTGTACTCCAGGCTCATCTGGATGCACTGTTCCCCAAGCAGGGATGCACTGTCCCTCTTCCCAAGCGTTTTGATGAGAAAGGAATCTGGAAAATGAACCCAGTGAAAGGAGCTGTCCTGGATGTCCTGGCAGAGTATCCCGTTGAAATCCCAGCTGAGGTCCTGACAGGGACATGTATTGGCTTCTGTCGACCAGCAGCACACCTACAAGTCACAGCTAAATTGCGAATCCCAAGACATTCCCAACCACAGCAGGCCCTCATTGACCTGGGTGTGGCAGAAAACTTCCTTGATGAAGAGGCAGCCTGGACACTAAGCCTGCAGCCCCAAGCCTGTTCCGGACCTGGTAGAAATGACTGACAGGTCCCTCTTATCAGTCTGGCCAGAGGCCACAAAAACTGTTCAGCTCAAAGTTATGATCCGGGGCAAGGAAGACCCTACAGTTCAGTGCCATCCATTCCCTGCACTTCCCTCTGATCCCGGATGTTTTGTGGCTGGCCTTCCACAATCCCCTTATCCACTGATGCGGACTAAGAATAAGAACAATTTCCCAATTCTGCCAGCAGCACTGCTTGACCCCAGGAACTGGGGCATTTGCTCAAGAAACTCCCTGAAAAAGCACAAGAACAAATCCGCACAGACACACCCCTAGAACCCCGACCTGGGGTATTCTATCTGCTACCCAAGATCCATAAACCTGGAAATCCTGGACGCCCCATCATCTCAGGCATTGTCACCCTCACAGCAGGATTGTCTGGCTATGTAGACTCCCTCCTCAGGCCCTTCGTTACCAGCACTCCCAGCTATCTTCGAGACACCACTGACTTCCTGAGGAAACTACAGTCCATTGGTGATCTTCCTAAAAACACCATCCTAGCCACTATGGATGTAGAAGCCCTCTACACCAACATTCCACACAAAGATGGACTACAAGCCGTCAGGAACAGTATCCCCGATAATGTCACGGCTAACCTGGTGGCTGAACTTTGTGACTTTGTCCTGACCCATAACTATTTCACATTTGGTGACAATGTATACCTTCAAATCAGCGGCACTGCGATGGGTACCCGCATGGCCCCACAGTATGCCAACATTTTATGGCTGACTTAGAACAATGCTTCCTCAGCTCTCGTCCCCTAATGCCCCTACTCTACTTGCGCTACATTGATGACATCTTCATCATCTGGACCCATGGAAAAGAAGCTCTTGAGGAATTCCACCATGATTTCAACAATTTCCATCCCACCATCAACCTCAGCCTGGATCAGTCCTCACAAGAGAGCCACTTCCTGGACACTACGGTGCTAATAAGCGATGGTCACATAAACACTACCCTATATCGGAAACCTACTGACCGCTATTCCTACCTACATGCCTCTAGCTTTCATCCAGATCATACCACTCGATCCATTGTCTACAGCCAAGCGCTACAATATAACCGCATTTGCTCCAACCCCTCAGACAGAGACAAACACCTACAAGATCTCTATCATGCATTCCTACAACTACAATACCCACCTGCTGAAGTGAAGAAACAGACTGACAGAGCCAGAAGAGTACCCAGAAGTCACCGACTACAGGACAGGCCCAACAAAGAAAACAACAGAACGCCACTAGCCATCACCTTCAGCCCCCAACTAAAACCTCTCCAACGCATCATCAAGGATCTACAACCTATCCTGAAGGACGACCCATCACTCTCACAGATCTTGGGAGACAGACCAGTCCTTGCTTACAGACAGCCCCCCAATCTGAAGCAAATACTCACCAGCAACCACACACCACACAACAGAACCACTAACCCAGGAACCTATCCTTGCAACAAAGCCCGTTGCCAACTCTGTCCACATATCTATTCAGGGGATACCATCATAGGGCCTAATCACATCAGTCACACTATCAGAGGCTCGTTCACCTGCGCATCTACCAATGTGATATATGCCATCATGTGCCAGCAATGCCCCTCTGCCATGTACATTGGCCAAACTGGACAGTCTCTACGTAAAAGAATGAATGGACACAAATCAGACGTCAAGAATTATAACATTCAAAAACCAGTTGGAGAACACTTCAATCTCTCTGGTCACTCGATCACAGACCTAAGAGTGGCTATACTTCAACAAAAAAGCTTCAAAAACAGACTCCAACGAGAGACTGCTGAATTGGAATTAATTTGCAAACTGGATACAATTAACTTAGGCTTGAGTAGAGACTGGGAATGGATGAGTCATTACACAAAGTAAAACTATTTCCCCATGCTCCCTCCCACCCCACCCCCCACTGTTCCTCTGATATTCTTGTTAACTGCTGGAATTAGCCTACCTTGCGTGTCACCATGAAAGGTTTTCCTCCTTCCCTCCCCCCCCCGCTGCTGGTGATGGCTTATCTTAAGTGATCACTCTCCTTACAGTGTGTATGATAAACCCATTGTTTCATGTTCTCTGTGTGTGTGTATATAAATCTCTCCTCTGTTTTTTCCACCAAATGCATCCGATGAAGTGAGCTGTAGCTCACGAAAGCTTATGCTCTAATAAATTTGTTAGTCTCTAAGGTGCCACAAGTACTCCTTTTCTTTTTGCGAATACAGACTAACAAGGCTGCTACTCTGAAACCTGTCCCCACACAGAGACTATGACTGCCCAATTGAACTATAGCCAGGGGCAAACATTCCGCTTGGGCATATGTATGACATATCAGAGCCTGAACTAACGGTGCTGTGCACCTACCTTCAGGAAAACCTAAACAAGGTCTTTATTCATAAATCCACATCGCCTGCTGGAGCACCAGTCCTCTTTGTTTAAAAAAAAGGATGGGAGCCTCCAACCATGTACTGGGCCCTAAATCAGGTCACCATTAGAAATGGGTACATGTTGCCATTAATCCCCAAACTAATGGACTATTTGAGTACTACCTGGGTGTACCCAAAGCTAGATCTCCAGGGGGCCTAAAGCCTAGTTCATGTTAGAGCTGGGAATGAATGGACGACTACCTTTTGAATGTGTTATGGCCACTTTGAGGATCTTGTGATGTCCTTTGGGTTGACAAACACACTCAGGATGTTCCAGCATTTTAACAACAATGTACTCCAAGACATTCTTGACCAATACATGGCAGCATATCTGGATACTTATTTTCTCAGACAATGCCGAACAGTTCATGTATGTCCATGAATGTATTCCATCCTGGAGAGCTATACAAACATGGCCTCTATGTCAAAATAGGAGTATGTGCTTTCTATCAATCCTCCATAGGATGAACCCTAGGAATTCTCTCTCCTGTCATCAAAATTGACACATGCAAGGTAAAGGCAGTCCCTGAGTGGGCTGTGGCACAGAAGGTCCGCTTCTTGGGGTTTGCAAACTTCTATCAGTGGTTCATCCTGAAGTTCTTGGAGCAGTTCGCCCCTCACTGCCCTACTCCACCAAAACACCAGGTTCCTCTGGTCTCCTGAGGCCTAGTAAGCCTTTGAACAATTAAAATTAACATTTACCACACTTTCCACATTGATTCATCCCAATACCACACAAGCCTTCATTCTTGAGGCAGATGCTTCCAACTTAGTAATCAGAGCAGTGCTGTCCCAAAGGTATGACCCTCAACAAGTTCTATATCTGTGTGCCTTCTTTTCCAGAAAATTCACACCCATGGAGCAAAACTATGACATTTTAGACCAAGAACTCCTGACAAGTAAAACCACTTTTGAAGAGTATCACCACTATCTAAAAGGGGCCTGGTATCCTTGACTATCTGCATAGGGCCAAGTCCCTCAACCAAGGACAACTTTGGTAGGCCTTATTCTTGTGCGCTTTAATTTCATAATTTCCTATCGCCCAAGAACCAAAAAAAGCAAGGCTGATGTTTGGCCTGGAATGGCAAGTATTACACTGATCTGATGGTCCCTAACTTAAAACCGTCCTGTATCCTCAAGCCTCATAACTTTCTGGGTGCAGCTCCCCACCAAGATGTGCTCACCTGTTAAGATCAGCTTCAGTCATGGGATCCCTGCATTTGAGCAAGAAGCCATAAATAAAGAACCCCATGAGGGTCAAGATTGGGTAATCAATGTAAAAGGGCATATATATATATATATATATATATATATATATATGTTCTCCCTGGGCCTCTGGGGACTACCTCCCTACAGGTATGCCATGACTCCCCCCTGGCAGGACATTTTTGTCACTTTAAAACTCAGCACATCATTTCTTCTGTCTTCTGTCTTTGCATATGAGACACAGTGCAGGCCTATGTGGCCTCTTGCAATGTATGTGCCTGCTTCAAGCTGGCCCCACAATAAACCCCTGGGGCCAGCAACCCCTCAAGAGTCTACCTGGACCCTGGACTGTCATTGCATTAAAATTTGTAGTAGAACTACCTAAGTCCAATGGGTTCATAATCATCCTGAAAGCCATGGACCACTTCACAAAGATGGAACACTTTATCCCTTGCACTGCCTACTCTCTTCCCAAGAAACCGCCTGGCTCTAGGTGGACCAAGATGTCCACCCCGATGGCCTCCCAGAGAGCATTATCTCTGACCAAGGCACACAGTTTGTCTCCCACTTCTGGTAAGAAGCTCTCTGGATTTTGGGCATCTGCTCCTGCCTCTCATCTGCCTATCACTCTCAGACTAACGGTCAAGCTGAAAGAACCAACCAGATCCTGGAGCAGTATCTTTGGTATTATATCAGTTTCCACCAACAACTTGTCCTTGCTGCTGCCCCAGAAAAAATTTGTGTACATCCGATGAAGTGAGCTGTAGCTCATGAAAGCTTATGCTCAAATAAATTTGTTAGTCTCTAAGGTGCCACAAGTACTCCTTTTCTTTTTGTGTACAATAACGCAGAATATGTGTCTAAAGGGCAAAGCTCCCTTTTTTCAAATTATGGTGTAGTGTGGTGGTCACCTCACTCCGGCCCTGAAGGTGTTAAAACAGCCTGGGAGAGGGCTGCCCTGGGGAGCCAATAGTAAAAGCAACCCTGGAGAGGGCTGCGGCTGGGGGAAGAGGAGTGAGAACAGCTCGGGGAAGCTGATTGAGTAGGGTTCCAGACTCACCAGCTCCCCACACAGCCAGTCCTGTCCTTTCTCTCACTGGCTCCAGACTGACTCCAAAATGGCTTCTCCCTGGGAGGGCCTCTCACTCTCTATTGGTTGCTTGCTGGACTCTGAGTCTGCCTTGACTCCCCCTCCCTACCAGGGACCGTGTGCCTCTCCCTGAGCTGCCAGCAGACAGGGTCCCAGGAATCTATGTAACCTCCTTGGGAGTTACAGAAATATTCAGGAATAATGCACAGTTGGTTGAAAGAAGTTATCCATTCCTTTTATCCCAAATATAGGGAAAACAGTTCATAGAATTTGGGACACATACGTGCCTGGCTAACTTCAATTTACATCTAAAAGTATTGTGAAAAAGCCCCCTGAACTACACTGTACAGTCAATAAACCATGCTCTGAAGTCCTTATTTGCACCATTGTTAGTAATTATTTGTACTGCTTTATAATAATAGCAAGGCAGCAGTAATATTGCCACTGATTTCAGTTGGATCAGAACCCATACATAGCCATTTAAAAAAAAAGTCCTGAGTGCCTTGACTTCCACGCTGGTTTGGTATTTTCTGTCTGTTTCATATAAGCAAAATTTAATTTACTTACTCTTCCTGGAAGTCCTGGAAGACCTTGTGTGCCCTTGTCTCCCTGAACAGAAAAAAATTTACATTTTTAAACTCAAGTACCACACAATGAAAACTGATCTACCAATGGCATTCCATTAGCTTTTTAGTCTTACACATGGAGACTTTATGTTCTAACAATTTACTCACTGAACAAGATCAATATAGAATCCACTTTACAAGTGCAAATTTGGGCCGGATTCATGTACATGGACCCCTTCTTCTGCACAAACTCACACAATACAAAGAAGTATGCAGCCAATTAATTGGGGCAGTATGTTCAGTATTTTTCTAAATGACGGGACATGCAAAGTTTTATACTAAGTTACATTTATTATTATAGGCAGATCTGATAGCACTCCCTATTATTGAGGTGCTGACATTTCCCATTATAAGACCCTGTTTTCCATTGCTTATAACTTTGCCAAACTGTAACTGTTTGGGATGAAATTTTTCATGGTAGGTGTCTGCTTCAGGCTGAATTTTGGGGGAAAATTTCAACCAAAATGAGAATTATGCTAGGGAACTATACATAGTTTTGTCCATGGTAAAAAATTCTGACAACCTTTTACCTGGAAAGCTCTAGTTCCCCCATACTTTGGCACACGGACTTGAAAATTGTCAAGGGGTGGCATTTTTGTCATGGCTATACTTTTTGCTACACCTGTTAATATCTGCCCAAATCTGGCCATGTTATAAGACTTTGAAAAAATTAGTTCACACATGCTCAGGGGAGACTTCTTAGCCCTAGTATACACTGGGCGGGGGGGGGGGGGTTGAGGGAGGGGGCGGAGCAGGGGTCGATATAAGGTACGCAACTTCAGCTACAAGAATAGGGTAGTTGAAGTCGACGTACCTAGATCGACTTACTGCAGCATCTTCACACTAGTGAGTAGACTGCCGCCGTTCCCCTGTCGATTCTGCTTGCGCCTCTCGTGGTGCTGGAGTTCTGGAGTCGACGGGAGAACACTTGTGGATTGATTTATCGTGTCTAGACTAGACACGATAAATCGACCCCCGATATATCAATCGCTACCCGATATATCGATCGGCGGATAGTGTAGACCGACCCTTAGATTTTAGGAGCTTAAATCTCCAAAGATTCTGTCCTCATTGAGTGTGACTGAGCCTCTCACAGCTCCTTGTGCTAATCAAACTGTGCATCCCCACAAGCAAATTGACCATGATCCTTCCAGACCAGGGGTACAAACACTAAGCTAGACTTTCTCTGTAATGGCTGTTCCCAGTTACTGTAGGCCAGGGTACAGCTGGGCACTGTATCTGAGAGCAGGGAGTCTGTCTCTCTTGTGCTCTCCGTGCCCTTTATGCTGGCTCCTAGACAATGTGAAGGAGAAAGCCAGGAAGGAGAAAGTATGATTTGAATGCAGAGGAGACAAAAGCCAGACTGGGAAGAGGAAAAGAGCAGATTGGTACAAAGTCTGGGAGAGTGGGACTGGAGTGGGGGGCAGGAGAAGAGAGAAACTGTGACTGATTGGGCAAAGGTAGTGAGACTCAAAGCTGGAGGTGGGGTGGGGCTGGTATGGGAAAGAGGGAGGACATTTGATCATGTAACTAATGACTATAATATTTCATATGCACAAGGAGGCCAAAATAAGTTTGCACAGGCAACCTTAATTCTGGCATTTCCTAACTTTTGAATGATTGACTTTGCAATCTTAATAATATTTTTAACATAGCTTTTTTGTGTGTGTAATATGTAACTGGTTACTGTAAGCTATGAATGCATAGAATGGAATCTTAGCTATTAATTCTGTCCCAAAGAGATAACATTTAATTACTTACCTTAGGCCCAGGGTCACCTGGTAGTCCTGGAACTCCAAACTGACCATCCTCACCCTATGTGTATATTCAAGTGGGAGAGGAGAGAAAAAACAAATCAGACACAATAAATACATTTGTACCTTATTAGTGATAGTGTCAGTTTAAATCCTCAAACTGATCACTTTTTCAACACAAAAGGCAATTTATCTAAATAATTCTGAAATCTGCTGGAATCACTCCACAGTTTTCATTTTTCTTATTTTTGCATACAGTGGAATCAAACATTTAGTATAGAAGACAATTTTTTCTTTTAAAAAGCTAAAGAGTAATATTAAAAATTCAGTGAAACATACAGGTTGTCCTTTTGGTCCTTTCTCTCCATCTTTTCCAGGTTTTCCCTGTAAAGCACAAAATTCCACATTATTGAATTATGAACATCAAATGTATATCATTTCTGTACACATTGCCTGAAATGTTAAAACTAAGAATCCAGCAATATAATGAGTTCATGAATCCTCCTTTCACAGCTAAAATGCACAATGTATGACAATGGGCAAAAAGATGACCACTGAGGACGTACATTTCCCAGCATGCTGATAACTTAAAGCAGTGGTTCTCAAACTTTTTATTTTGGCAACTCATTTCACATGGCAAGCCTCTGAATGTGACCCCCCATCCCTTATAAATTAAAAATGGGGGTAATTTAATTTTAATGTAATTTTAATTTAACAGGAGCTCCGGCTGTCAGTCCCACCAGGCACTGGCTGAAAGCTCTCAATCCCCAAGTAATAACCTCACAACGCATTGAGGGATCACAACCCTCAGTTTGCGAACCCCTGATTTAGAGTCAAACATAGAGCTGCTGATCTCCCCATGTTCTTCAGATGGTACTTTAGTAGATAATTAACATTGTTCTTATTTTATTATAAAATCAAATTTTATGTCCTATATTCCTTTTTTGTTTGTTTGTTTCTTTTAGGAATGACTGTGCATAGATACCATGAATGACAGGTGTTTCTGAAATAATGCTGATTAGGCAAATTAGCTGCCATATATGTTTCTTTTGCTCTTGTTTTACTTTCTGATCTCTGGGGGTGATTTTTCAAATCAGTAAAAAATAGCTAAAAGCCTTATCGACCTGTTCAAATTAAGTATGCACATTTCTTTTCTTTTAGGATTTGTATTTGTTTTTTACTCTAGGTTATTTTATTGCCCTCCCCCCACACCCGGTCTCTTTGTGGATGTTTTGTTTTTCTATTAAATTTAGCTAAAAATACTATTGTTTTAAAAAAAGGTGTGAGGCAGATTCTAAACTCACTGATGTGTGGAATGCACTTTGATGTAATTGGAAGTTCCATGATTAGAACAAGTAAGGAATATGAAATGCCCTGAACAATGATTTTGATGTCTGCACATTTTGCCAAATTAGCTATACAAGGCTATTCAGAATACTATACCTCTATTTCTTCCATTTACTGCCAGAGAGGATTTCATCTCTCATATTTTAGACGTGTTTGTTAATATGAATCTCAAAGAAAGCTTGGATTTTTTTTGTGGTTTAATTCCTCTATTTGTAACACTTTGAAAGTAAATGCAAATCTATTGTCAGCAATTTAAGGATTAGTTCTTAGTTAACACTAGACTATCAAAGGCATCAGTGACTGATTTATAATATTTTGTTTTTTACATCAGGACTATAGCGTTTTATTTGTCAATTGTGCCTTTCATTCTAAGGTTAGAGAATATTTATATGTGTATGTGCAATAGACTACAAATGATTCATGAAATGGTTATAACTGGTAAACAAATCACTACAAACAATTACCACATTTTAAGGGAAATTTCTTTATAACTGTTTACTATCTATATATTAAAAAACACTTAGGCTATCTTAAATTGTATTAAGAAAGTAGATTGGCACAGAATATATAGAGAGACATTGGACTAATATATTCAGACTCTGTACGGCATGAATACTGCATGCAACTCAGTCTAATTAAAAATTAATTCCATAAAAATAAACAAAGAAACACCCAAATTCACACCCAGAAAACTGGTAGCACAAGAAATGATACACAACAGAAATAAAACATATAATCAGACTACAACTGGAATATGCAATTCTGAATCACATCACGGAAGAAGAATGATCTGTCGGTTAACCATCAGTGACAGTAGATAAAGGGAACAAAATACTTATTTTTCAAAATGTTTATAAGAGAGAACGTAGCAGTAGTAATCCCAAAACTTAATGAAGATTCTTCAAATAATTCATCAAATTGTAGACAAATCATTCAATAAAACTAGAGTTTCAGATTTTAAGGATTTGTTTGATAATGTTTCTTTCAAGAATTGTCATTACTTCAGAAGTAATTGAGATCTACCCAAAGAGCAAAATATGCAATAAACATTAGAAACTTTGTTCAGGAGATAATACCAAAAGTAGCATGATGTCCCTGAACAAGCAATACCAGGATACTTTGATTTCTTTGCAAGAGTTTCTCAAACTTTTCAAGTTGGTGACCCCTTATTTGAAGTCAAATATTTTCACAGACCCCTTAAACCTATATTAAGAGTACAAAATGCATAAATGATAAGCCCATATAATTTATCTCTGTTTGTCTTTTGAGATGTTAACAGAGAATACTTAACCTTGAAGGGTAAAGATTTAATGGGGCATGAAGGAGCAAGATTTTCTTTGCTTTAGATTTTAATAACATTTCCCATGCCTCACAACCCTCCCTAACTACTTTTCATGACCCCCATAGGGAGCATGACCCATCCGTTGAGAAACATTCCATTTAGATTTTTATACGAAACCTACCCATGCTAATAAACTATGAAAGATATGTTATAGCTCATCCAGAAGTTATGGGCTTGACACAGGAATTTCTGAGTGAGGTTCTATGGCCTGTGTTACATATAAACTCAGATTAGATGATCATAACTTTCCTTTATGGCCTTAAAATCTATTAAAAATAAGCTAAAAATGAGCAAGGTAACTTATGTTAGTCAAGTCATTTTCTCTCATTTCTTCCCTTGTAGGAGAAAAGTTATGTGTAAATTAAACAGATTTACCATGCATAGTGTATTTAAACTGCCACTATGCATAGTTAATTATGCAAATCTTTCATTTACGTACAATAAAAGCTGTGTCATCCGGCACTTTACCAACCCAGAAAGCTCTATAAACCAGCATTTCTGATATCCGAGTGCGGGCTCTGCACCAATGGGAGTTGCAGGAGTGGCGCCTGCAGGTGGAGGCAGTGCACAGAACTGCCAGGCCACACCTCCGCCTAGGAGCAGCAGGGACATGTCGCTGCTTGTGGGGAGCTGTCCAAGGTGAACGCCGCCTGGATCCAGCACCCCAAAATCCATCCTGTGCCCCAACCCCCTGCCCTGAACCCTCTCCTGCACCCAAACTCCTTCCCAGAGCTTGTGCCCCACACCCACTCCCGCACCCCAACCCCTGGCCCTGAGTCCCCTCCCACACCCAAACTGGTAAGTATAACTCTGAGGTAACTGGAATTTTTGACTAACAGGCACCTCCCTTTCCCCGCAACAGGCTGGATAACAAATCATTGGGGGGGTTTATGTTATGTTCTGTCCTGTAATGGCTTGAACCAGCTTCCATTGAACTCAATGGAATTCAGTCAACTGTCAATTCAATGAAAGTGGGATCAAGCCTTAAATACTTTATAAAGTATTTGTGAGGCTTTTAGACATCACTGTATACTTTTGGCATCCGAACCATCAGGATAATCCACTTGTGGGCTGCGAGACGTTTTGTTTACGTTGACGGTCCACAGGCACGGCCCCCCACAGCTCCCAGTGGCCATGGTTGACAGTCCCAGGCCAATGGGAGCTGCAGGAAGCTGGCCCTATTGAAAACTTTGGCAAAAATCCCATGTTAACAAATATATCACATCTTACATCTCACTGATAAGATATCAAATGTAATAATAATTTAATAATTTTATGTAAATAATACAATGGGCCCTATCAAATTCACGGTCCATTTTGGTCAATTTCACGGTCATGAGATTTTAAAAATAATAGATTTCAGCTATTTAAATCTGGTGCTGCCTTCAGAGCTGGGCAGCTGGAGAGTGGCAGCTGCTGGCCAGGAGTCCATCTCTGAAGGCAGAGCTGCCGAAAGCAGCAGCACAGAAGTAAGGGTGGCATGGTAGGGTATTCCCACCCTTACTTCTGTGCTGCTGCTGGTAGGGCACTGTCTTCACAGCTGGGTGCTTGGCCAATAGCCGCTGCTCTCTGGCCGCCCAGCTCTGAAGTAGGGTGGCAATACCGTGACCCCCCTAAAATAACCTTGCAACTCCCTTTTGGGTCAGGACCTCCAATTCGAGAAATGCTGGTCTTCCCCATGAAATCTGTATAATATAGGGTAAAAGCACACAAAAGACCAGATTTATCGGGGGAAGACCAGATTTTATGGTCCATGACATGTTTTTCATGGCTGTGAATTTGATAGGGCCCTAATAGTGATGCTCAGTTTTTATTGATAAAATACTGTATACTTACTCGTGGGCCAGGTTTCCCAGGTTCACCTTTTTCCCCTTTGATGCTTGAGCCTGGAAATCCCTTAAGAAAACAAACCAGATTAATCATATTGTATTTTTTGTTGTACATTTTATTTTAGTTATAAGCCATTAAGATACACAAAGTCCTTTAAGGCATGGTCGCCATTGGGTTTGGTAAAATCTCTTAATGCAAACAAAATGATTACATAATACTTACTTGAATCCCATTATCACCTTTTTCACCTGGTTCACCCTAATAAAATTAAAAAACAATGAAAATCAATATATGGAAAAATTATCCGTAATCCCCTTCTGCTATAAATCATTTCCTCTTTGTCAGATACAGTACATTGTTTCCATGTTCCCCACTCTCTTTCAAATTACAAGGCCTAGTAGGTATGCAGGGAAAGGTAGCTTGTTAAATTTTAAACTTTTTTTTAAAATACAAAATTAGAATCCATTCAAATCTAATGAATTAAACTAATAATTATTGCTTATGATGCCCCATTAAATAACTATAACATTCATTAGCATTCAGGCTCACTGGAGGTGATTCTGCTAATGAGCATAAATCTAATATAAATTAATTGTTCACCTTTTAAATATATTTGCAATTGACCAGAAAAAATATGTTGATCAGCCTGTATATTACACTTCGGGCCTATCACTCTATCTGCCCCAACCCTCCCTCAGCAGAAAAAGCCACAGGAAGGTGAAATGTTATTCAGTACAGGATACAACATTTCTGCCACATTTTTTTATCCATAGCTTCCCCTCAAGCATCCACAGACAGCAGCCTAGTGGAAGGAGAAGGCTGCATTGGCTGGGAATCCAATGGTAAAAGGGATCCCAACTCTGCAGATCTCAACTGCACCCTCCAGCGTCACACTTCCTCCCAGGGGTTCTGGAACAATTTGTATAGTGGGGATGCTGTGAGCCATTGAATCAAGCTGTAAATCCTGTATATAATGGAAATCACTTGAAATCAGGGGTGCTGCAGCGCCCCCCACCCCCTACAGTCCTAGTTCCAGCACCTATGCTTCCTCCTGGGTTGCATGGGCAGTTCCTGTGCAGTGCTGTCATTGGCTTCCCTACTAGAGCTGTGCAATACACATTGCAGGGAAAGGAAGTATGGAGAGGCAGATTACATGAGTGATCTGAACTGCTCAGTTTCTGGAATGGGGTGCCTTTCTTCTCTCAGCTCACCACATACATGATATTGTATTAAAACTTACGTAAGTATGAGAGAACATTCTTTAATGTATAATCTTGTTACCAAAGTCTTCTAGAGACTTGTGACTTATTTATACAGGTATTATCATATTCACAGATTATCCCTGTACAAATTCTTCAGATAATTACAGGAAGAGCATTAAACTTTATTTAGGAAAGTTAAAACATGGACCAAGTTTGCATAATTGGCATGAGATTGCTTATAACACTGGTTTCCCTGTCTTTCTTGGGTAAGCTTTCCCCACAGTCTTTAAGCAAAGAAACTAGGAGTCCAATATTGTAAGGACTAAGTAATATTTTCTCACCTTCTCTCCATATATGATTACACTCCCTTTCTCTTTGTGTTGTGAGGCAGTTCCTTGTGGACCTGGAGGGCCCCCCACTCCTCTTTCACCCTATTGATGCAAAATTCAGGATTATTAATTTAATTAGAAAGAATATTTATACTGAGAACATTCAAAAATAAAATAGAACTACCACTCACTTTAAAAAAATGACAGGATGTTTGTTGGATTATTATTTTATCAAAATCAAACATCTAGTAACCCAAAGGTTTGCATATGCAGTTGCAGAAAAGCACATTATAAACAGGCTGTCAGACTAAGACCCTGCTCTGAGTCACCCTAATGTAACCTGCCTGCACCCTGCCTGCAGCGTAATTACTGCTCAGTCATACTGGCAGGTCCACCTTGTTAATCCCTACAAAGATACAAGAGGGTTTGAGGTGTCTTTATCAGGGAAAACAAGGGGCTAGGGAAAAAGAGGTCATGCAGAGAAGCCCCAAGCTTAGAAGAAAATAGTAGGTTGAGGTTTCTGCGGTTTCATCATTATTAGAGCTTCCAATAAAGCTAAACCCTAGGAGAGGGTAAATTTGGATAATATACCATGTGTATTTATTTTATTCTCAGCAAGACGGGAACTCCACCTGCTTCTACACAATAAAATCAACAACTGTTCAAGAAACACACCTCCTAAAAGACCCTATATATTGTGCACATTATTTCTGCTGTTATATTTCCTGCTCAATTTTTGCAAAAGGCAAACCCAAGTAAGTCAACAAATCAATCTCACTAAATCTTCTACTTTTTTTCTGCACATATTCTGCATGAAACTTTGCCTCAACAATTACTTTACATAAAATATAGGGTGTGTGACAAAGCTCTGTCCTTGCCTCCGTGGGTTCCGCATTTCCTGGCGGATTTCCTAGCCTCAGAGGCTCACTGTGACCCTCCACATAACCCTTTTTTCTCTAGAGACAAGGGTCACAGTCTACTGAGCCATTTTCATCATAAGCCAGCGAGGGAGGTGAGGAGAAGTTATCCTTCCTTGCACAGTCTCTGTTGTCTCCCAGTCTCAGTGATTAAACAGGAGGCAAAGGTGTGTGTGGGGGGGGGGAAGCCCAGGCCACCCTTTACTCCAGGCTCCAGCCCAGGGACCCTAATAGTATCAGCTATGGTAGCTGACCTTTTAGAAACATGACATGTACAATTCCCTGGGCTACTTCCCCCACAGCAGCCCTCACTTCCTCAAGCTCCACTTGACCCTTACCTCAGGGCCTCCTTCCTTGTGCCTGATATGGTGTGTACTACTCAGCCTCTCCAACAGCGCAACTTCCTCCCACAGCTCCTGACATGCACACCCACCTGACTAACTGGGAGGCTTTTAACTAGTTTCAGCCAGCCCCTGATTGGCTTCAGGTGTCCCAATCAACATAGCCTTCTCCCTGCCTTCTGGAGAGTTCTTAATTGGCCCCAGGTGTCTTAATTGACCTGGAGCAGCTTCCATTTCACTTAACCTGGTACCAGGGATTTGTTTAGCCTGGAGCTAATATATCTATCTCCCACTACTTTTCTATAGCCATCTGGCCTTGCACCGTCACAGGTGATAATCATTCATTTCCTCCATAGTAATCCAGATATACAGAATTACAATGGCCAAGACAAAATATTTACAATATAAAACAAAGCTAACAAAAAATCCCCATACCTCTCTGTATCTTTTTACATTCAAGTTTCAGAAAACATACTCTGTATTAGGAGATCTAACTGGATTCAGAATTATTCCTTATATTAAATTATAAATAATGAATTTTCTACAGAAGGTAGATCAGGAACTTCTCTTTTCATAAGAACAAGGAGACATTCAATTAAATAAAAAGATGGGAACTGTTAAAGTTAAAACTGATAAATGGAAATACTTTTACGCACAATATGTATGCCACAGGAAGTTACAGAGGCCAAGAACTAAGCATGATTCAAAAAGGGAATTGACATTTCTATGGATAACAGGAATATACAGAATTACCAAAATTAATTATAAGAATTTTGGCAGGAATTTTAAACCACATGCTTCAGGGCTTAAAGCAGTCTAACTATTCGAGATCAAGATGAGACATATGTGGGGGGACACATGAACCCATATATGCCTATATCAGGGTCCTTAAATCTTCCTCTGAAGCATCTGGTGATGGCCACTGTCAGAGACAGGATAGTGAATTAGATGGACCTTGGATCTAATGACATATGGCAATTTCTACGTGCCTAATGCCAGTCATGTGAAATTCCACAAACCATGTTGGTAATTAATTATACCAGGCAATGATCTGAACCAGGTTTGAACCCAAGTCTTTTAAAATGAAAAAGTTACTGTATTTGCTTACTCCACAAAGTGACTCCAATAGCCAAACTTTAAAATAAATATAGCTTCAAAAATATATCTAGCAGTTGTATTCTAAAGTATTTCAAACAGAGGGGCTTACCTTATCACCTTTTGGTCCTTGAAAACTCAAGCCCATATGACCCTGATGATAAAAATTATACATGTGTTACTGAATTAGCCAACTTTTCTTTTATAAATATATATTTGTAAGGATTTTATAAATGTGGTAGATTTGGCCCCAAATCTAACCTCCTGTTTATTCAAATATGGAAAGTCCTCAAGGCCCATATATTCTTATCCTGAATTAAAAGTTAATTAGCCATAAGCCTGAATTATTATTATTATTTTATTATTCATTTCTGGTCATACCTGGAATGTGCTCGACATTTTCAAAACATAAAAAGGCATAGGTCCAGCCATGAGGAGATCACATTATTTTTGTGAAAAACAAACAGAGAGATGGAGGATGAGGAGCAGGGAGACATACAATTAAGGGGGCCATAAGATTATAACATAGTTTTAATGACAACTAAAATATAGCTATATGTGTGCATACACATATTTAAATGGACAAATCTTTCACTCTTTCTGACAAAAACTCTCTTTTTCCCACATACTTCTCTTTCAAGACAGATATATAGAAGCAGAGACCATCCCAAATGACCTTATTTTTTATCCAGTCATTATATTTATCCTATTTTTTCCCTATCTTTAGCTCAAAGATGTGTTCACTTTGACAAGTCGGGCAACGGTAGGTCTGCAGAAGGCATGGGAGATGTGGCCTCCAAATAAATATTTGGCTATGATCAATGGGACCACTGTACATCCCACAGGATCTCTGCCCTAATGTTGGCTTTCCCTTTGCCTGTGCACTCAGTGCAGTCCCAGAAGCCCTGTGAATACCTGAAACAGTCCTATTTAGGACATGATAGTCCCAAGTTCTTTGCACTCAGAACAGTACAGTAGCTGGGGCTGAAAAAATATGCAACTGTTGGTTAATAGTTTTTGTGTGTGTGCACTTCCTGTCTCTAGATGCCAGAGATCATGGCAGCTACTACAGCTGGGTGGCCAGAAGCTGTCTTTCCTCTGCTCCTGACTCCTGCAGAGAGTCAGCCCCCAGCAGCAGTTTCAACTTAGTTCTGCCTTCAGAGAGGTGGCACCAGATGGAGACAACAAATGGGGAAAGGAGTAAGCCCCATGAGAGAGATGGAGGAACATGGAATCCCAAAATGTTGGACAATGCAAGACACATTAAAGGAAGCAGAGAGTGAATGTGAAGGGGGAGACTACAGATCGGGCCTGGAAGATGGAGGGAAGTTTGGAAGGAGAGTAGAATAGTCCCCAGTGGAATGCCAGAGAAGGTAGCAGGCCACTACGCTCCCCCACCACATGCTACTCAATGCCACCCTGCCACCATCATCAAGAGAATGGGAGGAATCCAGAGCCTGTTGAGGGCAGGAGTGGCTATGGGCTGGTGAGGGATCAGCCAGAGGTTTTGTTTAGAATGTCCATGCACATTACTGGGGTGGGAGGTGGAGATCTCCCTTCAGTTGACTTATACCAACATAGACTCTGATTCTTCCAGATGCAACATCAAAATGCAATAAATGGAACAAAGGCAGATGGCAAATCATGACTAATGCCCATTACCTCAAGATGTACTATTTTTATTTTTATATTTACCTTGCTGTCTACCCCTCCTCTGCATACTCCCTATCATTTTCTGTCATAATGCATATTGCAAGGTCTTTAGGGAAAGCATTGTCTTTTTAATAAGTGTGTGTATAGGGCATAGCACAATGAGGTCCTGATCTTCCCGATCACTCACTCCTGCCCCCCACCTCCCAGGAATAAAATTCTCATGAACATTTTAGTGGCATTTCAATGACAAATTTTGACTGACAAATTTTGAAATTTTCAACCAGTTCTGAATAAATAATAAAAATAGTAGAATATAGTACTTAGTGGTGTTTTGGTCTGGTAGGAGAGCATATCTGAAAGAATAGCCTACAAAAACCATACCTTTTTTGAGGTCCTGTTAATTAAGATACAATATTTTATATAAAGACACAAGAGTGCAGAGAACATTTGAAGACTAGCACATTGAAAAAATAGCTCAGTACTGTCTATGAAAATCCTCACCTTCTCACCCGGAAGTCCCGGTGGACCTGGGGGACCCTATAAGACAGGACATTTTATTAGACCGCATGCTATACATTACATGCAATGTTTTCTGCTTACCACAGACATTAAAAATACACTGTTCTACTGGGTGTCTTCATTTTAATGGAGAAAGATCAATATCATGTTTTTAGTACTTTCTAACTTCCAGAATTTGTCTAAGATCTTACATTAGAGGTGTGATATTGCGGTTAAGAAGTGCTGGAGCTGGTCACTACGTGGACAAGAGACACTCATAGCAAACTGCAAGTGCTGCAGGGAGTGTTGCTGGTGATTCGATAAGTAGCACTCTTCCCTTTGATTCATGCTTGAACCAGTTCCCCAACCTTAGCACATCTGTACTGCTGAAGGTGCCATTTTTCAGATGAGATGTAAATCTTATGTCCTGCTGACCACTTGTGCTGAATAATAATCCTTAATTTGCTTAATTTAGATAAGTCTTTGTTAACTCAGTAAATGTAACCACTAACTCAAGCATGTTTACACTGAGTCATACCTTGCTCTCTTTTTATACAGCAGTTTTGCAGTGCAGATTCCACAGCAGTAGATTCATAACACAGATTGCCCTGAATGTAGCTCACTATGATGGGAACCATAAATAGTGCTGATTTTTAAAAATAGGATTAACTGGTTCCTGCTTGCTGGTATCTGTGGTATTCTAAAGGCCATAAAGGCAGAGAATGTCTACTACATACTACACCTGTCAACGTATCAAGTAGTTCAGGTGCCTTGAACATTTGGAATTTACCACAATAGGAGACCTTCTACTTGGGAAGAGATTGCCTTTCCTTTGTTCCTAATGGTACCTCTAGGACAATCTCAGCAGCTATTTTGATTTAGATTAGGCTGTGAGACCAGCAACACATTTTCCATGGATTCAAAAGGGGAAAATGTAAAAGCCTATTACAAAACTGTAGAAAGAGGGGCCAGATTCTAACAGTCACTTAAATAAATTAGAGTTATTTGCATCCTGCAGAAGCAGTCCCCTGGCATCCAAGGTCACACAGAAGATGTGTGGTATAGTAGGGACTGAACCTGAGTTGCCCAAGTGGTAGGTTAGTGCCCTAACTACTGTACCATTCATCCCCAATATGTCAATCATTTAGAGCTTTTTCATAAAGCAGCATTACATAAATCATCATAAAATGACACTTACTGGAACTCCTGAAATCCCTGGTGGCCCGATGGGGCCTTGGAGCCCTGGCAATCCTGGTGTACCCTGTATATAAAAAGGAGCCATTAAAAAGAGATACCTATTGGGCAATTTAATGATGCTTATATATATTATCTGGCTATACCGAAAGGACAGGGGACCCCTGATATGGTTTTAATCAGGCCACAACTTTATTATTGGATGTCTGGGATCACCTGGCAGATACAAGTGTACAGTGCAGTTAACCCCATGTTCATTATCTACCCGGGGTGCTTCTGCCAGACCCCCCCTTTTCCATCCAGGTTCCAAAACTAACTCATTTCTGGGACCATACCATCCCCCCACCTGAACGAGGGTTAAGGTGGGTTAGATGAAAGGGGTTGGCTCCCTGCCATATCAGTCATAGGAGCCCCAAACCCCGCCCTCCCCCCGTTCCACTCCTTTAACCAACACCTAATTTTTAAGTCCTTTACCAAGCCATATTATCTAGTCACTGTATCCCTTCCCTATGGAGTACCTTCCCTGGACATCCACCCCACACTTACACAATGAGCTGCGATACAAAGCTTAACTCCCTTCACACCTCACCTCAACAAAGCCCTCCCCGAACCCATTGTGGGGAAGGCAAAAAAAAAAATGCCACTCCACCTAGGCCAATCTGGTGGTGAGGGAAAAATTCCTCCCTGACTCCCTAAAAAGGAGTGGCTTGTGCGATGCCCACAGCAGGGCCTGACCAAATCTGGCATTTTACCACCTCCAGGGGAGGGAGAGTGGGTGCTGCTTCACCCACCCCTGGGAAAAGGGGTTCTACTGCCAGGACTTGCCCCTTTTAAACTTCTCAGCCGTTCCGGTGCCAGGGCACAATGCTGATTTACTCCCCTTTTGCAGCAGCTTCAGAGTCTTTCTCTTCCTCCTCTTCCCCCGTAAAGCACTGTTCTCTCCTTCAGCAAGCTGGACAATACTCTACCCCCACTTAAAGGTGTGATGCAGTCATTTAGTTAAGACTTACTGGTAGTCCAGGGAGGCCAGGATAACCTCTTTCACCTTTTAGCACATTTTGTGGTAAGAACCCAGTCATGTCACCTGGGTCTCCCTATCATAGGAGAAGAAAAAAAAAAGGTGAAATATATATATGCACACAAATAAAAACATTCATTCCAAAACACTGACATTAAGACTGGAGAAAAACACTAACATAACATTTATACAGTCTTTTGGAATCATTTGGGAAGTGTACAAAAATGGTCAGCATTTTACTTGTTCGAATTGATTTAAACATACCACAAGGAAGCTGTTGTATTTTTTAAAAGCCTTTCAGTGTCAGGTATCCTTGAAAAACTCAGTAAAGATTCCAGTACTAATCTTAACTTTTCTCCTTACTTTCCACTTATTGGTGGGAAAATCCCCCTAGTTGCCCATTAAATTTAAGTCTATCCAATCTGAGTATCTGGCCTGTGTGTTGAAAACATTTGGAGGTTTTACAGGCAAGGGACCCTCCTTCCTAGACTGTGATCTCTGGCCATTTATACAACCTTGAGACTGCAATAGTCCCCATGACCACAGCACCTGACTTCTAAGTGGGAGCAGCGGATGGTGAATCAGTGTAGTTACATATATTCCAGACCTGCCCCTCCCTCAACCTACATTTTCTCCAAAACCTCCGGGCAGAGTGGTGCACTGAGAGCTAACATGGAGCCGTGCTCTTTGACATGTAGAGATGGGAAGGCACAACCTGCATGGGCTCTCTGAATCCTGCTCCCATCCTGTCCTGTTGAACCATACCAGTTGTGCCGAGTCCATAGACCTCCATGATTCAAGAAAGATTTACATTCTAGTACAGTTTTTCATTACACTCCAGATTCTACAATACAAATGAAAACAGTGGAACTTCCTACAGAGCAGGGTACTACTCAGTATAAGTAAAGGTGGCAAAATCTGACTATATGATGAACTTGTATCCACCCTTCCCATACATGGGCTCAGTTTTGCCACCATTATTCATATTGAGTAGTACCTTACTTGATTTCAAATCAACTACTTAGAATCATAGAATTGTAGGACTGGAAGGGACCTGCAGAAGTCCTCTAGCCCAGTCCCCTGCACTGAAGGCAGGACTAAGTATTATCTAGACCATCCCTGACAGGTGTTTGTCTAACCTGCTCTTAAAAATCTCCAATGATGGAGATTCCACAACCTCCCTAGGCAATTTATTCCAGTGCTTAACCACCCTGACAGTCAGGAAGTTTTTCCTAATGTCCAACCAAAACCACCCTTGCAATTTAAGCCCATTGCTTCTTGCCCTATCTTCCTCCTTGTAATAACCTTTTATGTACTTGAAACCTGTTATCACATCCCTCTTCAGTCTTCTCTTTTCCAGACTAAACAAACAGAAGTTTTTCAATCTTCCCTCATAGGTCATGTTTTCTAGTACTTTAATCATTTTTGTTGCTCTTCTTGGATTTTCTCCAATTTGTCCACATCTTTCCTGAAATGGGGCACCCAGAACTGGACACAATACTCCAGTTGAGGCCTAATCAGCGCAGAGTAGAGCAGAAGAATTACTTCTCATATCTTGCTTACAATTATGTTTGCTTTTTTTGCAACAGTGTTACACTGTGGACTCATATTTAGCTTGTGATCCTCTATGACCCCCAGATCCCTTTCCACTGTATTCCTTCTTAAGCAGTCATTTCCCATTTTGTATATGTGCAACTGACTGTTCTTTCCTAAGTGGAGTACTTTGCATATGTCCTTATTGAATTTCATCCTATTTAGTACAGACCATATCTCCAGTTTGTCCAGATCATTTTGAATTTCAATCTTAACCTTAAAAGCAATTGTAACCCCTCCCAACTTGGCATCGTCAGCAAACTTTACAAGTGTACTCTCTATGCCATTATCTAAATCATCAATGAAGGTACTGAACAGAACTGGACCCAAGACCGATCCCTACAGAACCCCACTTGATATGCCCTTCAAGCTTGATTGTGAACCACTGATAACTACTCCGCTGTAGCCGCCTCCTCCCCCTGCTGCTGAAGAGCTCGGGCAGTGACATGCTCTAATAAATTTGTTAGTCTCTAAGGTGCCACAAGTACTCCTTTTCTTTTTGTGAATACAGACTAACACGGCTGCTACTCTGAAACATCTCTGGGAATAGGTTTCCAACCAGTTGTGCACCCACTTTATAATAGTTTCATCTAGGTTGTATTTCCCGAGTTTGTTTATAAGAAGGTCATGCGAGATAGGATCAAAAGCCTTACTAAAGTCAAGATATACCATGTCTACCACTTCCCCCACATCCACAAGGCTTGTTACCATGTCAGGGAAAGCTATTAGGTTGGTTTGACACAATTCGTTCTTGACAAATCCATGCTGACCATTACTTATCACCTTACCTTATTATCTTCTAGGTGTCTGTAAATTGATTGTTGAATTATTTGCTCCTTTATCTTTCCCATTACTGAAGTTAAGATGACTAGTTTGTAATTCTCTGGGTTGTCCTTATTCCCCTTTTTATAGATGAGCACAATATTTGCTCTTTACCAGTCCTCCAGAATCTCTCCCATCTTCCATGACTTTTCAAAGATAATGGCTAATGGCTCAGATATCTCCTCTGTCAGCTCCTTGAGTATTCTAGGATGTATTTCATCAGGCCCTGGTGACTTGACACTTCTAACTTGTCTAAGTAATTTTTACCTTGTTCTTTTCCTATTTTGGTCTCTGATCCTAACTCATTTTCACTGGCATTCATTAAATTAGATGATTAAATTGCTATTAAACTTTTTAGTGAAAACTGAAACAAAAAAGTCATTTAGCTCTTCGGCCATTTCCACATTTTTTGTTTTTGTTCCCCCCACTGTTTTTGTTTACCCTGTTCTTGGTCTTCCTCTTGCTTCTAATGTATTTGTAGAATATTTTCTTGTTATCCTTCATGTGTTTAGCTAGTTTAAACTCGTTTTGTGCCTTTGCCTTTCTGATTTTGTCTCTACTTACTTGTGTTATTCGTTTATATTCATCTGTTGTAATTTGACCTAATTTCTACTTTTTGTTGGACTCTTTTTTGAGTTCCAGATAATTGAAGATCTCCTGGTTAAGCAAGGGTGGTCTCTTGCCATACTTGACTTGATCTAATCACATGGGGTTGAAGAGTTCCTCAACTCCTCCTCCACTAACTTAAATCACACCTGTTTGCACTAGCTCTAAATTTAGGCATAGTGTGTCAAAATCCCAATATAAAATGGTCAGGGGAACCAAGCAGCATAGAATAAATGCAGAATTTTCCTTGAAGTAAATCATAACTCCAAAATTTAATGGCCTGCAAAAAACGTGAGATTTTCCTTTGCGACAACTTATACCTAAAATAAGCCAATAATATTTATCCAAATTACTTGTAAATTAAGTTATTCACATCTTTGCTTCATATTTGGTATCACATGATGCCATTTTCATAAATTTTGAACAAATCACAGCCCTTTGTGATTCAGTTATGTTGTTTCTAAAAGTTATTTACCTATGCACACATGTATAGAAAAGAATCATTAAAGAATCAACGTTATTTTACCATGAGTCATTTCCGCCCATATGAGAGAAAGAGGCAAGGGTTTTTTTATGACTAAAAGTCTTGTAACGCCAAAACTGTGATTACACTTATGACTTATATGCAAACTGAAGTTTCAAATTATATCCATTAATTTTATATTCATGTGTCATGCTTTCATAGTCACAGCATTTCATTTCTTAAAAAGACAAAGTAATACACATTTCATTACATAGAAAGTTAGTTTTTATAAATTAAATTTCAACTATTTGTTTAACGAACATAAGATCTTGGTTATGTTTTTGGCTGTTTTCCAAGGAGAGTCTTTGTGGAAAATTGACTGGAAAGCTGAAATGTTGGAGTTCTCTTAAATCTGGTAATGTCAAAGTAAATATATGGCTGAATCTTAAAAATGAATTTAAGTCTTTATACATCAGGGAGTGGGCATAAGACACCTACTTAACAGTGGGTACTATTTTCTTTTAGGCCCTGATCCTGCAAAGATTCATGCAAGTGCTTAAACTTTATGCACTATGCACTATCCCTGGGCAGCTAATGGGACTACCTCACAGCGTACAAAGTCAAGCATGTGTGTACATCTTTGCCACATCAATACTTAAGTAAGGGCTGCTAATTTTGATGTGCATAGGTCATCTGATTTTTAACTTTTGAAAGCAATATATGAATGTATTCGATTTTAAAGACAAACATACCTTAATTCCAGGAGATCCTGGAAGTCCCTGGAAAATAAATACTTAAAATGTATTATTTTTTCTCATACACATTATCAGTATTATACAATTTTTAATAACATTTAAAATGTCAAAATCAGAGTGGAAAGAATGAATTATGTATCAAAATGTTTACTTACTATTCTCCCATCCAATCCAGGTAAACCTGGAGGACCAACAGGACCTATTTCACCCTAAAGAGAACAGAGAAATTGACTTTGTGTAGGAAACACATTAATATTAAAAAAAATATATGTACAAGGAAATTGTTAAAAATGTAAATGTCACCTTTGTGCCATTGCAACCTGGGATACCAGGTGGACCTGGTGGGCCATCTTGTCCAGGGATGCCCTACCAATAGGAGAAAGCAGAAAAGTAATAAATGCTATATTAATCCTCAACTGGTGTCACTAGTAAAACCGTGGGGTTCTTTGTAAATAAAGGTATGCTTCATACATACAGGAAGACCTGGGTTTCCTGGATATCCTGATGAACCTGGTGGGCCCTGTAATTAATGAACATATATTAAAAATTATAAAGCGAAGACATCAAAATTACCCAATAAAATACAAAATTATGGGCCTGATCTAATTATGGACATTTTAGAGCTGATCAAAATATCTGGAAAACTTTCCCTGAAAATTTTGTTGCAAAGACTTTTCATCAAAATTTCAATCACTCTATTGCAGTGGTGGGCAACCTGCGGGCCGCATGCAGCCCATCAGGGTAATCTGATTGCAGGCCACGATACATTTTGCTAATGTTGACCGTCCACAGGTATGGCCCTCTACAGCTCTCAGTGGCCACAGTTCGCTGTTCCCGGCCAAGGGGAGCTGCAGGAAGCGGCGGCCAGCACGTCCCTATGGCCCACTGCTTTCTGCAACTCCCACTGGCCGGGAACAGCGAACCACAGCCACTGGAAGCTGCGGGGGGCCACGCCTGCGGACAGTCAACATCAGCAAAATGTATCGCAGCCCACAATCAGATTACCTTGATTGGCCGCAGGTTGCCCACCACTCCTCTATAGGCAAGGTGAAAAATAATACTAAAAACAAATCCACAAAAGTATTGATTTTTTTCCAAAACATGTTGAAAAATCCTTGATCAGCTCCATTTCCATTGTGTTCAATGGGAATTAGATCAGAACTGAAATGCACAGTCAATTCTGCTAAGGAGTAGATATTTTGTACATTTGCCACTGTAATTCATAATATGAAATCTACAGCAATCTCCTTTTTACGTTAAAACAGGATGCTACCATACTGCTGTAGATACTTCTCTGTCTTACATAAGCCATGACCAATTCACCAATTTAATTTTTATTGCTCAGAAAAATCACAGTGTTGAAATGCTTATACTATTTTTCTCAAATACTTTGCAAGTTTAACAAATCAGCATTTTGTCCAGGCCTGTCCTTTTCATGCTACTAACTTATTTAGTCTTCCAGTGATTCTAATGTGGGTGTTGGGGA
Source organism: Dermochelys coriacea (assembly GCF_009764565.3). Taxonomy (NCBI): domain Eukaryota; kingdom Metazoa; phylum Chordata; order Testudines; family Dermochelyidae; genus Dermochelys; species Dermochelys coriacea. The sequence goes on from NC_050068.2 coordinate 108,130,905, forward strand.
GCAGGAAAGACAAATGTAGTTGTTTTAGATTGGGGTAAGTAATTTAATTCCAAAAGTTGTAGCATTATTAAATGCCCAGTCTACTAGTACTGCTAGTGGTGACCACATGTACAGTTGGTATATGTTCACCCAAATTAGTCAACACAGTGCCCCTGGGTGTGTCTGTCATTAACAGTGGGGTTGAGTTTAAGACCTCTGAGTCTAACAGTGTAAGCTGCTAGTGCCTGAGCTACAGCTATTAACTCAAAGGCTATAGCTGACTCAACTTCTGTGTGGTCTAACCATGAGAGGGCACTAAAGAGCCATAGTAGGTAAGCCTATTTGAGACTATGTGCAAGAAAGCCGTGGGTATACAAAATGTCACAGGAAATACAACATTTCAAGTTCTCTTTCATTATTATTATATCATTAATTTAGAGTGTCCCAAAGGAGCTAGGCACCTCACAAAACTAATAAAGACATAGCCAATGCCCTTGCAAGTATACAAGCTAAAATGAACATGACAGATGAAAGGGTCAAATGCACAGCTTAGGAAAGGAAGAAGCACAAGAGAGTGACATCAATAAGTTCACAGCGATACTCAGAAAGGGCCTGGTTCAGCACTACTGAAGTCAATGGATATTTTGCCTTTGACTTTAATGGTTGCAGGATTGAGCCCCCTGCCATACACATATATTAATGTTTCTGTTAAACACAAGTTAAGTGTGTGTCTCCTGTCCTCCCTGCTCACTTCCTATAGGAGAGACAGCAGAAGTGATTTTTTTAAGGAGACTTTTAAAGTAGGTGAGAGAGGTGACTTGGTGAACAAGCTTAAGGAGGGGTTTCCAAGTATAACAGAGCATGGGAAAAGGCAACCTTTGGAAGAGAGGGAAACATGAAGACTGTCAAGACCAGTATAAATGGTAGAGTAATAAGGACCAGGTAGGTAATGTAAGAGGACATAGGCAGGGGCAGCATGCTACAGACCCTTGAAGGCAAGCGCAAGAATTTTGAAATTAACAGGCAGCCATTGACTAACTTAAAGAGGGGGCTGACATTATCTTGCACTTGGCAAAGAGCAAACATATCTGGAAAAATTAAGCTAACCATTAAGACTTAAAAATCTTAACCTACATTCTTCAAAATTATTAAAACTAAATGTAAGCAGATACTCACCCTTGTTCCTTTTGTTCCTGGTAGCCCTGGTTCTCCAGTATCACCCTGTAAGAAAAATGGAATATATTGGTCTTTCACAGCGACAAGGATTTAGGGAAATCTTCCCATTTAAGTATTAAATGCACTCTACCTTAATTCCTGGTGGCCCAGGTGGACCTTCGGGTCCTTGCATTCCAGGAAACCCAATTACACCTTGTAGGCCAGGCAAACCTCTTTCACCCTGTAAAGAAAAAGAACACTTCAACCTTAGTAAAATTAGTTCTGCTGCTTCAAACTACCAATATTCCCATAGACAAAGTTGGTGAGGTAATGTCTTTTATGGGACCAACTTCACTCACCTTGTCTCTCTAATATCCTGGGACGGACACAGCTACAACAACACTACATACAATACTATACTATCCCTGGTAAAGCTGAGACAGCTGCCAATAGATAGTAGATTACAGATTATATCTAGATGGAGTTAAAACATCTTAGTTTGGTATTTAATAGAGAAATCTAACAGCTATAAAATTGATGTTAACGTGTATAGAAACGTGTTTCAATGAAGGGAGAACAAAGGAAGCAGAGGCACACAGAAGATTTCAGAGTAACAACCGTGTCAATCTGTATTCGCAAAAAGAAAAGGAGTACTTGTGGCACCTTAGAGACTAACAAATTTATTTGAGCAGAAGCTTTTTTGAGCTACAGCTCACTTCATTGGATGCACTGTATTTTCCACTGAATGCATCCGATGAAGTGAGCTGTAGCTCACGAAAGCTTATGCTCAAATAAATTTGTTAGTCTTTAAGGTGCCACAAGTACTCCTTTTCTTTTTACAGATAGAAGAGTAATTTGTGTATTTTAAACAAGAAAACACATTTGTCTCAGTCTTCCTGAGCAAAGTTCTACATGATGATTCATGGTACCACAGGCATGACTATCCACCATGGGTGCTGCACAGTCCCTCTGCAACTTTTCCTCCATTATGATCTTTTTAGGAGTCGCTGCACTCCTACACAGCTGCCAATAAGTCTAGTAGTAAATTACATACCTCTGAACTGTAAATATAAGATGACAAGTGGCAAATGGGAAAGGCTGCATTATGAACTACCATTCTGACTCCTCTTGTTTATTCCAGCAGCTTTCATGAGGCTAGACTCTGTCAGTTATATATAGCTTTGGAGAAGTTTGGGATAAAATTCCTTCCCAGGTGGCTCAGTGAACAGACTGCACCATCTATTAGAGTCTTCTTTCCATCTCTCTGGGCCAAAAGAGTGATTTTCAAGATCTTCGTGCTGAAAAGTATCCTTCTCCTATAGATATCCATATTTATTTAAATCAGATAATTCTTTTGTTAGCAGCTAGAAAACTAAATCTATTCCACATTATGCATTAATCTTGTAGCTACTTAATGCTCACTAACTTAGAGCTCCATATGAAACCAGCAAGAGTTTTGCATGCACTGAACAAGGATTATTATTTTTTAGTTTTATTACAGTAGCATCTAGAGGTTGAGAATGTGGCTTTAATATGCTAGACACTGTACTCAGAAATTTAAAAATACAGTCCCAGGCTTCAGGAGTTCAGCAATCCAAGCACACCAGACAGTCAAAAGGTAAGGGAAAAGGAAATAACACAAGCAGCATGAGCTGAGTGATGATTGACTGATATCATGTGAGTTGTACTGTTTTGTTTTGTTTTTTTGTGGGGTGGAGTTAGGGTTTTTTTAATTATTTGGGTGTGGGTTTTGTTAGGATGGCATTAGCTACACGGAAAGACAAAGGAAGGGTGAGGGGACATAGAAAAGGGAGTACAAGGGGGGGCAGGGCAGGGGAGAAGAGGGAGGGAGGGAGGAACAGAGAAAGAAAGAGGGGCATAGGAAGGCATGTGGAGTGAGGCTGAGGTGAAAGGAATGTGAGGGAAGGGGCAGGAGTGGGCTGAAGCAAATAGCCAGTCAGCAGAGAATCTCCTAAGTAAAAATGGTAAAAAGCTGCCTGATGTTCCATCAGTGCCTAAGCATCTCTGCTAAGTCTCCTTTTGTGTCTGCTCCTGCTGGCTTGGGTTTCTCTAGACTGGCTCCTTCTTGGAATTTCCTTTCTTTCCCAAGCCCACATGTCTCTGGGGAAGTGGCATCCTAAAGCCTCCAGAGGCATCTGCCATGCACATTTCTATGTCCAGGGGGTGCTGGTGGAAGTGGGGCTTCACACAGTCACAGACATACTACCTCCATGCAGCACTGGGGGAAATCACTCAAAAGGAGGTGGGGCAATCCCCCAACACACTGCCAAGAAATGATCAAAATGGGGTTTACCCCTGAAGAAAATTTGAATTTTTTGGCATACATTTAAATGTAGAAATTTTTTGTCTGAACACCAAAATATGATTTGGCAATGCTCCCACTGTGCCTCCTGGGAGTATTAGTTTGGGGGCCTTATGCTTTCATTGGCTACTATGGACTGGATTCCCTGGCTGGACTACATCTCCCATGCTGCATTATGCTCTAATAAATTTGTTAGTCTCTAAGGTGCCACAAGTACTCCTTTTCTTTTTGCGAATACAGACTAACACGGCTGCTACTCTGAAACCTGTCATGCTGCATTAGTGTCTCTCCCCCTTTGGAGAGGCAAGGCACTGCATTATGGGAGTCTCTGACCATGGTTTATCATGGGACATGAGACTCCACCTCAGCATTTCCAAATTGAAATATTTGGAGTTTGGGACAAATATTTTGTTTTTTTGACAAAATAATACTTTTCCATGGAAAGACAGCACTGTTCCCCCCATCCCCCAAACTAATTTAGTCAAAAAACTAATTTTTGTCAAAAATATTTTTTCTGTTGCTTAAATGGCATGACTACTACAACACATCATGTTGATCCCAGCATGTTTGCTTAAGAATACTAAAATCCCAGGCAATGTAAAAGACCACAACAAAAGAAAACACAAAGTAATTAAGAAACATATTTCTGAATCTGCAGTAAAAAAGATATAAAATTCTAACTATACAATTGATTTAAAAAACATGTTAAGGAAGAATATACCAGGATCCAGGAAGAGGCATCTGACTAAATGTGGATGTAATTATTCTAAAATCTGGAGTATATCAGAAATGCTAAATGGATTACTGAGGTACATAAACCCCATGTTTTGGCTGGCTTGTTGCACTGCAGTAGCAAGTACATCTACAAAGAACAGATGTTACCTCATTTACAAGCAGGATTTTACAATGAATCCTGGACACTTGCTCCTGTGACCTGCTGGGAGACGAATTAGGGATACAGAAGACACTAAAACAGATATCAACACAGTTGTCCACTGCTCCAGGAAAGTACAACATGTGCAAGTGAAGAGAAAAAATGACCTTCAGTAGATGTACGTAATGTAACTAATGCTTTTCATTTAAGGTTCTCAAAGAATTTTACAAACTGAATGCATCATAACACCCTTGTGAGATGGGAAAATATTATATCACTCATTCTACATATGGGTAAAATTGAAGCACTGAATGATTATGGGCCGGATTCTCATCTACATGTGCTGGCAACGTAAAGGGGCCTCAAAGTAGATGTAAATAACTCAGTTTAAGGCCAAAGTCTCTTCATGCTGCCAGAGCGGTTTAAATGGGACCTTACAGTAAATGAAAATCAGATCCTAAGTAAATTGCTCTAGCACACCCAGAGCTATTTGTTATTTCGCCATCTGCCCGGAGTAAGGAGCAGCATGTAGCTGTATCAGGGTTGCCAGGCGTCTGGTTTTCGAACAGAACGCCCGGTCGAAAAGGGACGCTGACCGGGCCATTAAAAGTCTGCTCGAGGGCGCAGTGGGGCTAAGGCAGGCTTCTTGCCTGCCGTGGCTCTACACGGCTCCCGGAAGAAGCCGGCAGGTCCCCTGTGGCCCCTAAGCACAGGGGCGGCCAGGGAGACTCCATGTGCTGGCCCCACCCTGAGAGCCAGCTCTGCAGCTCCCATTGGCTGGGAACCAGAGCCCCCACCCCTGCCACACTCCAAACCCCTCAGCCCGGAGCCCACTCCTGCACCACAAACTCCTCATCCCTGATCCCACACCAGATCCTGTGCCCCCAGTCAGAGCCCTCACCCCCTCCTGCACCCCTGCCCCTGCCCCAGCTTCGAACCCTGTCCTGCACTCAAATTTCCTCCCAGAGCCCCCAGCCCAGAGCCCCCTTCCTGCACTCCAAACCCCTCATCCCTCACCCCACCCCAGAGTCACCACCCCCAACTGGAGCCCTCACCCCCTCCAGACCCCAACCCTGTGCCCCAGCCCTGACTCCCTCCCACACCCCAAACCCCTCATCCTTGGCCCCAACCTAGAGCCTGCATCTCCAGCTGGAGTCCTCACCCCCTCCCGCACCCAATCACCCTTCCCCAGCCAAGTGAAAATGAGTGAGGGTGGGGGAGAGCAAGCGACAGAGAAAGGGGGGATGGAGTAAGTGGGGGCAGGGCTTCTGAAAAGGGACGTGGCCTCAGGGTGGGGGCAGGGCAAGGACAGGGTAAGGATGTTCGATTTTCTGCAATCAGAAAGTTGGCAACCCTAAGCTGTGTTGAGAAGAAGAGAATTTCAATCCCAGTTTCTCCTCTGATCCCCCTGCTCACGGAGCATGGGAATAAGTTACTTTACCTCTCTTTTGGGAGCAAGTTATTGCCTGCTCTGCACCTGGCTGTTTAATCTAGCAGGCAGATAGGAGGAGAGGGGCCAGGGCTCTTGGCTCTCTCTGTCTCTTGCCTGCCCACTTTCTTGCAGAGTAGCTTCCTCTCCTATTTTTCCCCCTCTCCCCACCATGGCTGGAGTCAAAATCTGACCAGGATCAAGCAGACTTTTAAGGGAGCCTTATTCCCCTGTGCAGCCACGGAAAGGCTGGCAATCTAGTCCCCAGTGAGTCAATGGCAGAGTCAGGAATGGAAACCAGGTGTCTTGGCTTCCAGTCTCCTTCACCTACTCATTTGATTACAGACGATGCCAATACATTCACTCTGGTTTAACAGAACCTTGGCCTCAATAGGACCAACATTTAGTAACTGATAATAAATTTATCCTGGGAACTGGAGCAAGAAAAACTGACACAAATAAACATCCCCACACAAATAAACATCCCCACTACAGAAGCTGGCGAGCATCAGTAAACTGCTGCTGTCCCAGTTATTTTTGAAGAATTCAGATCTCCAGTGGTGATGCACAAAGAATACAAGAATCTGAGTGTAAGGGCTATACAGTGCAGTCATTCCAGTTCCAACTTATGCAGCTGCAAAATCTTGGAAAGTAACTCTGAGTTGACTTCTCCTACTTAAAATTGGATTCATAGGATTCAGAAATTAAAACAGATGTAACCAACACCCCTTAGTCATCTTCACCTCTACTGATTCCATGTAAATTGTAGGAAAATACAAAAGAAGAATTCATTATGATGAATTCAGCTAGTGTGATAAACACTATGCTTCTACAGTGGTGCAGCTGAAAAATAGGTACTTATTAAATGTTGCATGAAATTGTCTGTTGAGATTGCTCTTTATGGTCCAGCTCTTGCACAATGCATCAAGTGTCCTTACAATACTGTCAAACATAGAAATTAAAAATTAAAAACAAATTGACAGCTTTCTAGTGAGAAGTAAACATGTTCACAATATAGCCACATAGGTTGATCTTCTCACTGGCACTAACCCTTCCAAATTAGCCATGAAATACTGTTTCACACATGGAACAACTGCAGATCATTATTCAAGACAGTCACATGCAATTAGTATTTTCAAAATTTTTGCTCCAATACATTTGGTGCAGAGAGTGGAAAATAATCAACATTAGATTTTAAATTATGTTTCCTACCTTTCAAGATGAAGACACTGGACAAAAAGATACTTGGACTCAAGTGACTGGGAACAAAGATATAGGCCAAACTTTTCAGAAACAGGAACCTAGGATCTTAGTTAGGAACTTAAATCTAGATTTGGGCACTTAAGGGTGGGATTTTTTAAACCCCCCTAAGGGACTTAGAAGCACAAGTCCCAGTTACTTCACACTTGTGCTCACACGCTTTAGGAGCTTTTGAAAAATCCCACTCTTAGGTACCTACATAAGGACTTTAGGCTATTTTTGACAATTCCGGCCTTACGGAAGAAATTGAAAGCCTGTTATAATTGATCCCTAGAATAAGTGTGGCCCCAGTGGCTGCGTGCAGCCACCAGGGACTTCATGTTCAACCACCATGACTTTTCGGGGGTCATGTGGCTACCATGTGGCTATACACACTTTTGTTACAACCAACTTTTTAAAAAAATGGATATAGTTAGTGATAACTGTATATATGTTGTGTAAATTCAGAGTACCTATTATTCTTTACATTGAAAAGATTTGTTTTTTATTGATGACACTTTCAAATAACCACAGGACTAGATTGTCACTAATATAATATTTTAACTCTCAAAACTACAGCCACTACAAATTTGCTGTGGCATTTGAGCAGCCACACCAAAAATTCATTTGAGAACCACTGCCCAGAGTGGCTGTAACAAGTTCTGAATTATCACTTTCCTGTTGTCTGATATTTTGAAGTTTTTTTAAACAAAATATTAAACCTTGACAGGGGAAAGATAAAATGGCACTTGACCAACAGAAAGAACAGAAGTAGTATGTGAAAAATGTGACATTTTAAATTTAACAACATTTACATAGCATCTTTCATCCAGGAGGATAGCAAAGAGGTTGACAAATTTAGGCCCCAAGTAACATCAGGGGTTCTCACAATACATTTTTTGGTGGCCTCAAACTCTTGCTGGTTGCCATGCTGATAATTTTTCCTAAAATAATTGTTTTTCCTTAAGTTATTTAAATAAATATGTACATATACATGTCCAAATCACTGTAATTTATTTATGTAGGGTTTTTTCAGACTCAGTAATAAAAATAATTTACTGTTGTCTTTATTCTTTACTGAACCTAAACAGAATAGAAACACAAATAAGGTGATTTGCATGTTCTTGTCTTTTTGTTGTTGTTTCTTTAGCTTTTTTTGGTTGCACTTTTTTTCCTTCTAAGACTTGGTAGCTGGTAAGTCTTCTGCTGTGAAAAGCGATATTGGCATGTTTGTTAACACCACTTTTCATAGCAGACTTACTCAGCCCCAGCAAGCCCTGGGACAAATTAAGTCCTGGATGGGGAGGTGGACAGGGAGGCAGTGGGGCCCAGGGACAATAGCAGGGGTGGTGAGCCTGGAGCTGGAGCCTGGAACCAGAGCCTGCCACCACATGGACAGAGCTCGAAGCCCCGTGGTCAAAGCCTGCCTCCCTTACCCCTGGGAAAGTGGGGAATTCACCAGTTGCCTGTACCTCCAGAGTTTGTGTCTCTGCAGGGGGGCAGGGACCTATCTGCTGGTGGCCATGGGAGAGGGGCCACTGCTTCCCCTCCCCCTCCCCCCATCACAACCCAGATGGCTATGGCCACAAGAAAAGGCCCTGGTGGCCGCATTTGAGAAACACTGGCATAGATGCTCTATTGTGGACCTCTATGGAGTCCAATTGGCTGCACTGAATTCCTCATACATTCAGGATAGGGCCCACAAAATGTAGGCCAAGTTCTATATGCAACCCCATTCAAGTAACTCATTATCTTTCTGTTATTTACTGTTGTCTCTCACCCTTCCCTATCCCTACTTTTTATTCCATACTTCTATGTCTTGCATTTGGCTATTTTGTAATGGGACCATTCATAATCTACTGATAGATTAGAATAAATTGACAAATGAATATGAACCAGGTGTGTTTCACTCCCCACCATGTTTTTACCCAGGCTTCTCCAGTTCACCATTGTTTTGCTGCCCCAACTCCCTGGTTCCCGCATGATATTCTTCTGTTCAGTGACCACATGAGATCGAGCCACAAATTTTGGAATATCTCTGGCTTTGGTGGCTTTTGTCAAAAATTACAATATGATTGTATGAGTAATAAGTACTTTATTAATATCAAAGGGCCTGTGTTAGTGTTAAAATTCTACCATTTGGATCATTTTTGTTCTGATAACTAAGAGTGCTCAAATTTAATCTCTTTTAGATGAATAAAACCTATGTTCTAAAATATTAAATGCTAAAGTCAAGGTTCTGGCGTCTCCTACTAAGGTGATGGAAAGAGTACTTACTGGAGGTCAGGAGTGATATTAATATCCATACCTACTAATTCCTGAATTCACAATAAATCTATGTCTACCATAGAATATTTTTTTAAAATCCTCTTTCACATCACCGAGAAGGATAATTCTAAAGCAGTGGTTTTCAACCTTTTTTCATTCGCAGACCCGTAAAAAATTTCAAATGGATGTGCAGACCACTTTGCAAATCTTAGACATATTCTGTGGACCTCTTTAGGGGACTGCGGACCACTGGCTGAAAACCAACGGTCTACAGGATTACAATATTTAAATGACTTCTCAAGCAACCACTTCATTTTTCGATTTTCAATTTTATCAGGAGAGCTGCTACCGCCTGCAATTACTGTGCCCCAGGTCATGCAGCTATTCCCTGGGTGAGCACTTACTTGTGCAAGTCAGTCCCATTTTCTTCAGTGAGGGTAATGTCATGAATAAGGGCTAACCAGGGAAAGGAAAGTCTCTCAAATCTGGCCCTATACAGTCACAGTAGATGCTGAAAATTAGCAAGTTAAACAAATATTTGAGTTTTATGGAGAGATGTTAGTAGCTCCAACTTAAGTACGACTAATGTCATTCCATTCTAAGCCGTTCTCTCTCTCTCTCACCCACCCACAAACACACACACACACTTTCCCAGAAACTAAACCAATCTGCCTGAAACATCACAGATTTGTATGCATGCCAAGAGAACATTTTTTTCTTGAAAGTTATATGCAAAACTGATTACGCGGTTTTAAGGTGAGGATTAAAAAAAAGCCACAGAACAAGTGACTTCTTTGACCATTATTTTTCCTAATTTTTCTCTCTTCTAATTCCATTTTTAGGAAAATATTGGCTTTGGTGAGGATGAGTTTTGGGTTTAGATAGAAATATGTAGTTATTAAAAATTTCAAACCTACATTATGAATCCTGAAGATTTAATGTATCACCATAATTCTGCACAGCCCCAGTGGATCTTGCAAAATCTACATAGTTGCAATAGGGTGTTGCAAAGTGAAGATGGCCTCAGTATGGACTTCTCAGACCCACATGTGAGCAGAATTTGGCCCTGGGTTTTGGTGTTCTGTAGAGGTAACCACAAATACTCTAGTGATTTGATAATCTTTAGTCTAAATACTTTTAGGTGGCAGACCAGTACAATCGCTAGTATGTTATATTATGTGATCTGGCCTCATTTCTGAAATATTCACCTTCAAGTCATTGGGCTTCATTCTCCACCTTGTTAAGCCTATTTTACATCATTGCAATACCACTGGTTTGGAGTTACACTGACAAAGAACAGATGTAATGGAGCAGAGAGTCAAGCCCAATTTGTAGATGCAAATTAGTGGAATCTGTATTTCTTTTTTTAACCACAAGAGGGAGGATTAGTACTGAACATCTTTCCAGATTAAAAATAAATAAAATAAAGCTCATTTGCTTGTCCTTAATTACACTTGTCATTTCCAATAGTTTATCATAAATAAATTTACTCAAAGAATTAATTATTTCTATTGTTATATATTTACAAAGCAAGCACTATTGAAAAAAATTAAATCTTTGTAGCATTACAATGTTTAAACCAGGGGTCGGCAACCTTCGGCACATGGCCCATCCGGGTAATCCGCTGGCGGTCTGTGAGACATTTTGTTTACATTGACCATCCACAGGCACAGTCCCCCGCAGCTCCCAGTGGCCACGGTTCGCCATTCCCAGCCAATGGGAGCTGCGGGAAGTGGCGCAGGCCACAGGGACGTGCTGGCTGCTGCTTTGTGCAGCTCCCATTGTCCAGGAATGGTGAACCATGGCTACTGGGAGCTGCGGGGCGCCATGCCTGTGGACGGTCAATGTTAACAAAATGTTTCACAGTCCGCCAGTGGATTACCCTGATGGGCCGCGTGCCAAAGGTTGCCAACCCCTGGTTTAGACTGCATGCTCTCCAGAATTGGAATTTAGCTACCTTAAGTACCATCTACAGTTATGGAATTGTGTAAGTAGCACATAATAAATTATACAAACACTGTTGTTAAGGGTATACAGAGCGCACACATAGGAGCTCCGTACAGATCTTGGATAACACATGTGCTTTGGGGCACAGCCCTTCCCATCTTAGGGATTGGCAAAATCTTTTCTCCTCCCTGACAGGAGGATTCTGAGGAACTGGTACAAGAAAAATCTGGTCTCAGCATTTTTGGTTTGGCCAAGCTAAAATTAGCAGAGGACTTGCTGGGAGGGAGTAAAGAAAGAGTCTTTATAGCACTTTTGCAACTCTCCGGTCCTGGGGCTGGCTAGGTCAGCAGTTGGCACAGCATAAAGCCTCATGGCTGCTCTAAATTACACCGGGATTACTATCACATCAAGGGGTTGTTCTGACTATCCATGGTTGCTGAAGAATAGAGGTATTCTTGCTATACCCTCTCTGCCAGAGGCCATTTGAGATTGGCATAAACCCACTATGCTGTCTCTGCACTACTTGGGGATTCCTCAGGTAGCCAGTTAAAATGGCTTTCGGGCTCCACTGGACTTCCAAAACATTGCAAAGCATCCAGCTCGTAGTGGGTCACACAGTTTCATAGATTTTAAGGCTAGCAGGGACCCCATTATGCTCATCTAGTCTGACTTGCTGCAGAACACAGACATGGTCTTTCACACAGAGAATTATTTTTTCCTACTATGTACATGAACTCTACCAAGCCTACTAAATATGGTTATCCTAGCCATCTGGGAAAAACAGCAGAGTTACAGCAAATGATCCTAAACCTCCAATAATGAGTCAAATCAGGATGAAGATATAATTACAGTGCTGTTCTTTTTGACATATGTATTAACAGTTCAGGCCTAAACCATGTTTGGGGTCCTTGATTAGAAACTTGAACCAGGGAGCCCCATCACATAGACTAGAGTGACCTTGAAGAGTGGGACAAGCTTAGAGAACATGGGCAATAGAAAAGTTTGAGGGGAAAAGGTGACAGTGGTATGAAAAAGAAAATTGCATCAGCTGAAGACAAGTTAAAAGAAAGGGTGTTAATTTCCACTCAAGATCATCTACTGAGTTTGTTAGCTTTGAGTAATTCTTCCTTTAGTTTACTGCACATTGTGTTAAACCACTTAATGTTAAAAGGTCCTGTAAATATGGGTAAAATGCTCCACACCCTTCCTTCTTAATTACTGAACATTATTTAGGGTTTGTCTGGATTTGTCATAGCTTAAATATTCATCATATTCCAAAGACAAAAAGCAGAAAAACATTTTATACTTTTAGTTTGTTTTTATGAAGACTCTAGACCTGAATGAAATGTGACTTTATATGCGAGTTTCATATTCTTGCCAATGATTTGTCATGAGCATATTTATAAAAAATAATCTCTACCATAAATAGTAAAATCATGGACTACTGGTCCTAGACAGTACAGACTGCAATGAGTTGTCACAAAGTAGTATTTGAATAGATATTGCTGTTCTAGATAACACTTTTTTTTTCCTCTCAGGCTTGGGTGAAATGCCATTTTATGCTACTTTTTAAAGTTGTACAACCACAAGGTAGCTTCCTGATATAGTTACAGCAAATACTCTGGTTTTTCAACGTTGAAATACCACAAAGCAAATTGCATTGTGCCTCAAACCTTAAAGAGTGCCTAAAGTTTCATCTATAGTTAATGTTAACCCAAGCAGAAGCTGTTGAATATTTTGTTTCAAGTCAAACCAAATGTTTGCATTTTGGAAAATTTTAATAAAAGCAAAAAGGCTAATGTCACAAAAAATAGAGGTGGTGGTGGTACCACATGCCTTACACCCAACAGCCCAGTTGTTAGGGCACTCACATGGGATACAGAAAACCCAGGTTCAAATCTCTGCTCTAGAACAGGGACTTGAATCAGGTCTCCCCGCTAAGTGCCCTAATTATTGGCTGTTCAGAGTGGAACTCGCTCAGTCTTTCCAGTTGAAGCTGTCCCCCTTTTTATAAAAAAAATAATATTCATTGGTTCAGGGACTGGAACCTATTTGTCCTCTCTTCCGAGTGGGTGGTCTCACTATCTTTTTCTGGCCAAATGACTATTCAAGTATTTTATACAAAGTGGAACAGCTTCAACATGACAGATGTAGAGAGACCCATTTCAGAATCCCTAAAAGTGTGATTAAGGAATTCACTCAGGAGAGAGGAGCCCTGGGTTCAAATCGCTGCTCTAACATGGGTTTACTACCTCCCAACTGAGTACTTTAGCCACCAAGCTATTGTTATAAGGGAGAACACTACCTTCCCCTCCTTCAGTTTTGTGAATAATACTTAAATCTGTGAGTCTACTCCACAAAATTTAAATGTTTCATATTCATAATGTCAAAATATGAAAAAAAAACTTTTTTAAATTCAGATGAAATGATTCACTGAAATTTACATGAATTCACGAAGTGTTTTGCTTGACCAGAATCTGCATTTTCAGTGATTTTTTTTTAGACTTTTCCTGATCCCATACTTTATTGACAAGTTCGGTGATTTCATTGACAGCCTCATCATTACAAGTTTTCACTCTTTCCCCAGTGACTTGGTCTTCACATGCAGTTTTTTTATTGCATTTTTTCATTTCTTTCTTTGGGATATGAGATGTTACAATGTCTAGTTTGGGGTTTTTAATCTTTGTTAATATCAATAGTTTCTTATATTGTTAGTTTTTTAGCAACTCTTAGAGCTCCCCCCGTTGTTCTTTTCCATTGTTTAGGCCTTTCCTGTTTTATCCTTAACAAGCCCTCCGGATGGTATAAACTCGCCAGTTAGAATCCTGTTGAGTTGAAAAAGTATTTTACAGTCACTTCTTTCAGCAGCTGCTTCAGTTTCTTTGGCAATGTTACCTCTGTATTTCCTCTCTTCTCTTCTAATGCTGATTTTTATTTTTTTCTATTTTATTAAACAAACATTTTTGCTCCTTCATTTTCTGAACGTGTTTTTGAGGCATTGCTGTCTGCTTTGATTTGTTTCCTTTCTTTCACACAGTTCCACGTATCTTCACGTATTCAGACTTTAGGTTTGCTTGTCTAGAAACCAAACCATTACTGTGCCATCTATGATACTGTCATTGTGAAAGAGTGTCCATCCTACAGGACTCACAGGGGTTAAAGTGGCCAGATAGGCCAGTTAACTCCACATTCTGCAGCTGGAGGAGGAGCCAGAAGCTAATTGAAAGCGGGCTCAGCTGGGCAGGAACAGGTTGGGCCTATAAAGCCAGGTAGCTGACAACAGAAAAGGGCTGTGGGTGAGAAAGGGCAGTCACTCCCTGGGAAGAAAGAAAAGGAGTACTTGTGGCACCTTAGAGACTAACAAATTTATTTCAGCATAAGCTTTCGTGAGCTACACTTCACTTCATCGGATGCATTCGGTGGAAAATACAGTGGGGAGATTTATATACACACACAGAGAACATGAAACAATGGGTTTTATCATACACACTGTAAGGAGAGTGAGCACTTAAGATGAGCTGTTATCAGCAGGAAGGAGGGGGGGAAGGAGGAAAACCTTTTGTAGTGATAATCAAGGTGGGCCATTTCCAGCAGTTAACAAGAACGTCTGAGGAACAGTGGGGGTGGGGTGGGGGGAGAAATACCATGGGGAAATAGTTTTACTTTATGTAATGACTCATCTACTCCCAGTCTTTATTCAAGCCTAAGTTAATTTTGCAGTTTGCAAATTAATTCCAATTCAGCAGTCTCTAGTTGGAGTCTGTTTTTGAAGTTTTTTTGTTGAAGGATAGCCACCCTCAGGTCTGTAATCGAATGACCGGAGAGATTGAAGTGTTCTCCAATTGGTTTTTGAATGTTATAATTCTTGACGTCTGATTTGTGTCCATTTATTCTTTTACGTAGAGACTGTCCAGTTTGACCAATGTACATGGCAGAGGGGCATTGCTGGCACATGATGGCATATATCACATTGGTAGATGCGCAGGTGAACGAGCCTCTGATAGTGTGGCTGATGTGATTAGGCCCTATGATGGTGTCCCCTGAATAGATATATGGACAGAACGGCCGTTGGCAACGGGCTTTGTTGCAAGGATAGGTTCCTGGGTTAGTGATTCTGTTGTGTGGTGTGTGGTTGCTGGTGAGTATTTGCTTCAGGTTGGGGGGCTGTCTGTAAGCAAGGACTGGTCTGTCTCCCAAGATCTGCGAGAGTGATGGGTCGTCCTTCAGGATAGGTTGTAGATCTTTGATGATGCGTTGGAGAGGTTTTAGTTGGGGGCTGAAGGTGATGGCTAGTGGTGTTCTGTTCTTTTCTTTGTTGGGCCTGTCCTGTAGTAGGTGACTTCTGGGTACTCTTCTGGCTCTGTCAATCTGTTTCTTCACTTCAGCAGGTGGGTATTGTAGTTGTAAGAATGCTTGATAGAGATCTTGTAGGTGTTTGTCTCTGTCTGAGGGGTTGGAGCAAATGCGATTATATCTTAGAGCTTGGCTGTAGACAATGGATCCTGTGGTGTGATCTGGATGAAAGCTAGAGGCATGTAGGTAGGAATAGCGGTCAGTAGATTTCCGATATAGGGTGGTGTTTATGTGACCATCGCATATTAGCACCATAGTGTCCAGGAAGTGGATCTCTTGTGTGGACTGGTCCAGGCTGAGGTTGATGGTGGGATGGAAATTATTGAAATCCTGGTGGAATTCCTCAAGGGCTTCTTTTCCATGGGTCCAGATGATGAAGATGTCATCAATGTAGCGCAAGTAGAATAGGGGCATTAGGGGACGAGAGCTGAGGAAGCATTGTTCTAAGTCAGCCATAAAAATGTTGGCATACTGTGGGGCCATGCGGGTACCCATCGCAGTGCCGCTGATTTGAAGGTATACATTGTCCCCAAATGTGAAATAGTTATGGGTGAGGACAAAGTCACAAAGTTCAGCCACCAGGTTAGCCATGACATTATCGGGGATAGAGTTCCTGACGGCTTGTAGTCCATCTTTGTGTGGAATGTTGGTGTAGAGGGCTTCTACATCCATAGTGGCTAGGATGGTGTTTTTAGGAAGATCACCGATGGATTGTAGTTTCCTCAGGAAGTCAGGGTGTCTCGAAGATAGCTGGGAGTGCTGGTAGCATAGGGCCTGAGGAGGGAGTCTACATAGCCAGACAATCCTGCTGACGGGTGCCAATGCCTGAGATGATGGGGTGTCCAGGATTTCCAGGTTTATGGATCTTGGGTAGCAGATAGAATACCCCAGGTCAGGGTTCCCTGGGAAGAGGGAAGAGGGTTCTGGGAGCTGGTACAGAGAAGGGGAACAAGACTGGTAGGAAGCAGTCCAGGGAAGAAGCAGTAAGGGTAGAGAAAGGAAGCCCAGAACTGCTGAGCTGAGGGTCCGTGGACTGAAACCCAGAGAAGAGGGCAGGCCTAGGTTCCCCTACCAGCCACTCAGGGCATGGCAAAGAACTGAGACAGCGAATGGGAAGACTGCCTACAACTGCTGATGGACTGAACCCTGGAAGGGGGAACACTGAGTGACCTAGCCAGAGAGCTAAGTAGACGTGAAGAAGATGACGATGTTGTGGGTCCTGGAGCAAAAGGAGCTGCAGACCAGAGACAGAGCGATGACATGCAAACAGTGGAAGGGGATCTTGACCTCAAGAGAGAATCCCCAGAGTGACTAGGAGGAGGCGCCAGCCAGCAGTGAGTGGTGCACCCCATGACAGTCATACAAAAAGGACCATGACATATCAAGGTTGACTTTTTATGGTGGATTTAAGTCTTGAGGCACCTGAAATATATGACAGATATGGCAATTTCCTGCAATACCATGACAAACCTCATTGAATTAAGTTAAATGTTACTGAATTAAGTTTAAGTATCTTAGGAGTTCATTTTATTAAAATTGCAACTGTTTATGCATTATTGTGGGATTGTATGTAACATCTCGGGGTGTGGGGGAGGGAAGGGAGAATATGCTAATGTAAATCCTGGGAAGTGTTACGAGATTCAAAGATCTCTTTTAAACAATGTACCTCCCACTCTTCCCCACTGGGTTATGCCAAAAATCCTGCATTTTGAAACTTTGCCCAGAGGAGAGGACCTCTGATGGTCACTTGTTACATGGAGGACAAGATCAGACTCCCAAACTCTATAAAGGAGTGATTAACAGATTCACAAGTGCATAGGTACTGGAACTAGGCTTGAAGTGGTTTTAATCATATACAGGGCTGACAGTTTGGTTCAATGGCAGTCAGCACCTCCACTATACAAATTATTCCAGCACGACTGCACAAGTGTGCTTGTTCTGAGGCAAGAGGGTTATGGACTTGTAACCACAGAAAAAAAACATTGGAGGGGTTTGAAGGACTGATCACTGGCCAGAGCCTTTGTTGGAGTTGGGGTGATATTTGCTAAGCTTATTAGTATACATATGTGACCAGGTGGCTAGAAAGGCCACACTCAGAATACCACACTCAGGACAGACTGCAAGAAATAGGGCAGACAATCTCCAAGCTGGTGATTTATTCTATAATAAGATTCACCTAGACAGTAACAAAATAGTTTCTGTAGCACCACACTGGCTAACCAGAAGCCAAACACAGTCCCCTTTAGGCATTCCAGCCCTTGGGTCCCATCCAAATAAACAGGTCTAATATGGTGAGGGGTTATTGAAAACCTAATTCCCCATATGTGAGGTTCTTGCTAATCCCAGAGAATCAGATACATACCCTCAGGTCAATACACATTTCAGATCTTACCCAAATATCATGTTGTCTGCAACCCTTAGTAAAATAACTAAAGGTTTATTAATTAAAGAAAAGGAGAGATATAAATAGTTATATACATGCAAATGATTGCAAAGTCCTTATATCATGAATTCTTTCCTGGATGTCTGGCTGGTGAGTCTTGCCCACATGCTCAGAGTTTAGCTAATCACCATATTTGGGGTCAGGAAGGAATTTTCCTCCAGGGCAGATTGGCAGAGGCCGTGGGGATTTTTCACCTTCCTCTGCAGCGTGGGGCACAAGTCACTTGCTGGAGGATTCTCTGCACCTTGAAGTCTTTAAACCATATTTGAGGACTTCAATAGCTCAGACATAGGTTAGGGGTTTATTACAGGATGAGGTGGGTGAGATTCTGTGGCCTGTGTTGTGCAGGAGGTCAGACTAAAGGATCATAATGGTCCCTTCTGACCTTAAAGTCTATGACTCTCAAAGTCTATGTTTGTAGCAGCGATGGAATAGACTGCTGGCTTGTAAAGTCTCTCTGGTCCTCAGTCCACAGTTCAAGATGCTCCTTTTAGTTGTAAATCTATAGTCCAGAGAATTAGGGCATGAAAGCAGCAAAATGGAGATATCTCAGGTGTCTTTTATATCCTTTGCCAGGTGCCTGGAAATTTCCTGTCCCAAACAGAGCCCCTGTGTGTGGAAAGTTACTGGCCCAAGATGGAATCCAGAATCACATGAGCATACGTCCCTACATGGTTTGCTGAATCACAGAGAGTGGCTATTGGCCCCTTTCTGTATGAGAAATCCTCAGGAAGAGCTGCCTGGGTGGGATGAGTTTCTTCTATAGCCCATTGTGAGATTGGAGAGTCCTTAATGGCCCATAAACACATAGCTGTCTAGCCTTGATGTAAATTTATCTGGAGGGTATCACCCAGAAATACAACATAGGTTTAAGATACAAGTACATAGCCAATATTCATAACTTCAGATACACAGATGATATATGGACATAACCAGAACAATCTATCAAGTATGATTAAAACTTTTCCATTGACACCTTACGTGATACACTTTGTACAAGATTTATAGTAATTGTATAACAGTGGTAATATCAATTATATAAACGGTCATCCTTAATCATACAGCATCACAGCATGTAGGTTTTCATTATTTTTAATGTTTTCTCTGCAAAGCTTTCACTTTAAGAATAAATGTGCTCATTTAGAAAAAGCTGTGTGATAACTTATAACTATGGGCAGTTAAGCTGTTTACAGCCTCTGACGAGAAGGTAAAAGCAGGCCTGCTTAGGCAGTCTGTCTTGCTGGGGAATTCACAGTGTAGGCAGGGAACTGTGCAGTCTGGAAAATCTCCGGTCAGGAGAAATAGAAATTAATGTCTCTGACCAGGAGGGTGATGGCTGGGGAGCAAGAAACCTAAGAGTATGTGCCCTTGCTGGGCTACAGAGGGGGAATACGGGGTGCAGGGGCCCTCAACTGTGACAATACATTCTTCAGTTCAATTTGAAATTGCTGCTGTAATGTCTTATCTGATGGCCTTTTGCTGCCAATTTTCTTGGTGCTTTTGTGTTTAGCTTTGATCTTTTGTCTTGCCACACACAAACTGTGGTCACTTCAAATGTCAGTTCCTCTGTATGCTCTGAAGTTCCAGAGAACTGATTAAGTTTCCTTTTAATACATAGACAGTGAATCTGATTCCTGATTGTTCTGGGGAATTCTAAGTTAATTAATGGATATCTTTAAGTTAATTAATGGATAATTTTCCCCAATTATGAGCCCTGATAGCAGGCATAGTTCTACTAGTTGTTTGCCATTCTGATGTTTGGAACTAAGGTTGAGCTTACCCATTGCTTTCTCCACTCTATTGTTGTCATCCCCAGTCTTGGCACTGAAGTCCCTTATTACTGAGCAGATGTCATGCTTAGGAATATTGTCCATTTGAGTTTGTAGACAACTGTAGAATTGATCATTGATCTCATCACTGTAGTTGTCTGGTGGTGCATAACATTGTATAAATATCATTTTTACGTATTGTGCATGAAACCTACCTTGGAACAATCAGTTATTTGGCTCCCACTCTATGAGCGATTTTTCTACTTTGGAAGTCAATTAATATTACTCTCTGTGTGTGGTAACCATTTCACCTCTGCAAATATATTATGACTTTATTTTCATTTTAGAATAGTTTTCTATCTATTTCTGGCCATCGATATTCACTTATTACAAGAATTTCACATTTATGTTTCTCCATATTTTTCATTACCAGCAATGCTTTTTTTTTGTTGCTGCAGCTATTGTTCTACCATTCCATAGTTAGTTTTACCATTAGTAAAGAACTTCTCAGTGCTTCCAGCACTTTGGCATGCTGTTTGCAGTAATGTCTACTAGTTATGTTTCTATATTTTTTTTAAAAGGTTGAAGCTTGGTTGTTGGCATATCCTCAACCCGTAAACTGAAAGGCCAATAGACTGCTTTTCCTCTGGTTCCTATCTTTTGACCAGTCTAACGTGGGTGACCCTATCAGGAGTTAAAACTCCCATTGGCATAGCTCACGTGCCATTAGAACACACCTTGTCAAGGGGCAGTCCCCAGGGAAGGCTTTTAGCCTGTTATACATGGAACTCTACTGCAAACTAGTGCACAACACTGTGAAATCCTTCTCTAAACAGAGGGCACAAACAAGGACTATGTACCACTGAAGTCCCATATATAGGGCTTAAGTGGACCTTAAATGATGTATAGGCCTCCTCTGCAAAGGGATGAATTTCACCCAAAACTCCATAATGAAAAATTATTGCTTCATGCATTGAAAAATGGTTTTAAGGAAGGAGTGATGAAGTATAGACTTTCTTTTTCCTTGCTGATTCTCTTGCCAGTATGATAATCCATGGCAAATCTGTCATGTACACTATTTCCATTGAAACGGAAAACAGAAAAACTTCTGACAAAGTCTTTGAATTAGATGCAAGTAGACAAAGGAAAAAGAGAAATTTCTATGAAGCTCAACTATCCAGCTGTTGGAGTTGTCCTGATGCTATAAACATACATGAAATGCCAGAATGTGTTAGTACTACCCACTTAGTACTTTATTGGGATCATACACAGTAGTAACTTTTTGACGGGAACCACTCTCTGATGTACCAAATTTTAATTTTATTGCCACTGACTTTATTTAACTAGCTTCAGAATGGAAGAAAAGGAGGGATAATTTTTTCTTCTTCTAAGGAAAGAAGTGCTCTGGAGTACCTAGGATTACATGAGAAGTATAAGATTTTGAGGGAGGAAAAAGACATGAGGCAGAAATAGAGCAAGAGAAAAGAGTAAATGCTTTCTGGAATCTACATCGTGAAGTGGAAAAATAAGCATGCGTCTGACAAGCAAAAACAACCGTACTTGCAAAAACAACTGTGACTTGGTTCTACCAAATGTGTCATTACCATCTTTTCTTTTTCTCTTCTTTATTTTCCCCAATTCTGTGGCCAAAAAGCAATAGAAATAAAACTCAAGGAGATTACAGTATTACTTTGGTTTATTTAATGCTGGTTGTTTATACCCAGATTATCTCTTGTGCACAGTACTGTGGAGAAAATGTAATGAGAGACAGAGGATAGAGGTGTTTGCTGCAATTAATCAATCTCCCTGCGTGGGAATCTGGCATTTTATCTGAGCATCAGTTATAATAGCTAACTTGGTCTCACTTACATGAGATCACCAGCAAACAGCGTAATCTGGTGAGACAACAATTTAAAGGAAACCAGTGAATAAGCTACATAATATGGCTTTGGTGTTCCCCACACATTTTCTCTCCTACCTCCATCCACAGCCTCCTAATTAACGTTCACTCAACATTGTCTGCAACATGGCAATAGAATATTAGTGTAGAAGAATAAGCAAATAAGGAGCACATAAAAATAGAATCAGTTTGGAAGGGTTTCCACACGTCAAGATATAGAAGCAACTGCACGTGGGAAAAACATGTATTAAACATATAGATTAGAGCCCTGCAGTGGGACTGGATCCCACAGGACTCACTGCCATAATAGCAGGAGTGGGTAAAACGTACTTTGTGAGTGGGATTGGGTGTGCCAAAGGAAAAAAAAAAGACTGCACTAATTTTCAGGAAAACTAACTTTTTTAAAATAAAGGTTTTAATATTTAAATTTAAGTGAGGGATAGAAAGATTTGGTGTCTATTATAAGAGGAGTTGAAGTATTTTATATGGTTTAAGCAAGATTTGTTTTATTCTTTTAGTGCTAAAAATTGTGTCTGAATTCTGTTATATAGATACATATAAACAAACCGGGGTTTTGTGGAGTTTTTTTGTGGTTTTTTAGTAGCATGTGGGAATCTGTCTCTCTTGCAGGATCAAAGGTTTTTCCAGGTGGGAGTGGGATTAAAATGCAAGAAACAATGCGGGAGTATGAAGGAGCGGGAGTGGGTATTGTGGGGCGGGGCGGGACGGGACGGGAGCAGTATTAAAAAATATTCACTCGTAGGGTTCTAATACAGACACCACAGAATAAGCATAGATACAGGTTGGCCTGGTTCTATCCCCATTTTCTGCATTTTCAAGTTATTGATGTTTCCTAACATAGAATGAGACCCTTCTTCCTACTGCATAAGGAAGAAGCTAGGAACAGCGGAGATATTATTGGCTTGTTCTGATTTCACATTGGTTTTGTTTGTGAGACTCCACTGACTTCAGTGGAATTATATGTAATTTACACTGGTATGAGATCAGAACCAGGTCCTATAAGCCTAGTGAGAAATTGCAATGAGGAGGTATATTAGAAACTGTTGCACAAGTGTAAAATCAAACTCCACATAGCTATGTGTCATGTCGTACTCCGTGATGAAAAGTCTGAGAACATTATGCAAACTTCTGTACAAGCAAAGTCTTGGAAATATGTATCTGGCAGCAGCTGTTTAAGAAGGCCATGTAATGCCAAGTGGAATACTACTATGTGAAATGCATTGGAATTAGGCACTGGAAACTGAATACTCTATAGGCATATTCTATTATATGGGGATGCTTGGATGTTTGTGTGTATAGAGAGCTTTCCAAAGGAATATCAGCATTTAATTTAAATTAGATATCACTTGGAACCAATGATAGCCAAGACCATCATACTAAGTATAAGAATATACATTATTATGTTAAAGTTTTCTCAGAGGTATTTGATCTCACTTAAGGCTAATGGGAGAAATAGTTCCAATAACCAGCTTGAACAGAAAAAAGGCAAGGTGTGAAAGCTTCAAGTACCACTTATGCATTTGTCCCGCCAAGTGGGCAAATTGCTGAAAACTTCCAATGTGGACTGTTCATTCAAATAGCATTTAAAGCCTTTTGTCATGTTGGCTCTTTGAGAATGTCACCTTTGTTCACATGTTTGTTGCATAGGATATATGTTCTTACCTTTGATTTGAATCAAGAAATAGATTCTTTCTCTAAGTGACAGCAAAAGAATGGATAAATAAATATAAACACATTGCAGCCACAATGGAAATGCCATAAACATTCAACAAATAGTTAATATGGTATGATTGTCAAAAGTAATGAGCAGCCACAGATCTCACTGATGTCTGTAGAAACAGATGTTTAATACCTCTAATAATCAGGCCACAATCCTCGCACTTCCCCCTTCACTAATGATTAAAGCTGGACTGAAAACGATTTTCCCATCCCACAAATACTTTCATGTTCAAAATTTGTCCCTCTCTCAAATCAGGACAAAGTCGAACTCTTAAGTATTCATGCACCAAAAAAACCATATTTTGTTTTGTGTCAATTATTTTGATAATTTTGAAACACAGTTTGACCTCTCTCTTTTTTTAACCCTTTTAGCTTACACAGTGTAAATTTTACTACATTAACCCTTCTTCAGTCTTCTGGGACCTCTCCTGTAATTCATGAGTTTGTAAATATTATTGCCAGTGGCTCCAAGATTTCTTCAGCTAACTCCTTTAGTACTCTCGGGTGAATAGCATCCAGCTATTTGAATTTATCCGAATTGGTTAGCAGATCTCTGACGTGTTCTTTACTTATCCTGATCTGCATCCCTTCCCCTTTATTGTCTATGGTAACCTCACTAGTTGTCTGGTCTCCTGTTTTTTTTGTGAGCACACTGAAGCAAAGCAGGCATTGAGCAACTCTGCCTTCTTATCATCTTCCGTTACCTGCTCACTTTCTCCACTGAACAGTGGACACACACACCATCCTTGAGCTTTCTTTTTTATCTGACATATTTGAAGAACTTCTTCCTGTTTCCTGTAACGTTTCTTGCCAGCTGTAACTCATTCTTTGCCTTGGCTTTCCGGATCTTTGTCCCCACATGCTCGCACTATTCCCACATATACTTCCTTAGTGACACGCCCCTCCTTCCATTTCCTGTATGTATCACGTTAGCTTTTTAGATAGCTAAAAAGCTCCTTGTGCAGCCACATCAGCCTCCTGTGGTGGCTCTTATGTTTCCTGTGAATCAGAATAGCTTGATGTTGAGCCTCAAGTATTACATCTTTTACGAATTGCCAACTCCCCTTGAATAACTCCGCTTGAATAATATAAGCAACAAATGCATTAGTAGAAATGTAATTTTTTTTCATATTTTTATTTTGCAAATATTGCTGCTTTGTCTCTTGATAATTAAAAAAGCCATGACAGGCCCCCACTCTCTGGTAAGCCCATTTCATAGCTGTATTTATGGTGCCAATTAATGCACATGTAAACTTTCAAAAATAAGGAAAGAAAACATGCTGATAAAAATGGTTTGCATCATTTATGGGATTTGCTTACTTCTCAAAAGCACAAGTATGCAGCAGTTATGCTATTTTTATTTTATTTCAGCATTCTACATTAAGGTGTAAATTGCAAGATACTCAATACACAATAACCCTGGCATGGAATAATAATTTTTCTAAAGAATAACAATTTATACAATAATAACTGGCAGACATTGGATGAGAATATCGAGCTTTTTATTCTACGGTGGTAATAGCAAAGTAACTGAGTTACTTGAAGCAACTAAGGTTAACTCAAGAATCCACATTTACAATATGATACTAATTGTTCATGAACGTTTTCAGTTGATAGATTGAACATTCTTGGAAGATTTCATGAATCTAAACAATTTTACTCATCTGTATAAATACTTTACCCTAAATAGTAATTAAATGGTAATATGCTCTTTTTAACTAGTAGTAATGCCTGGTTATTTCTTGTCTCTCCAAATGTTTCAAAGGGCCCTTACAATCCAGTTAAGCATGAAAACGAATATATAGCTTCTCAATAATTCTGAGTAACCAAGTAACAGTTAGGCAAGCATTCAAAATTCTAATCAGTTTAAATAGATGGAGGTCCTACGCTATTGTGAGGTTAGAAAGAACAATAAGTTATTGTATACAATGCCAAAATACAGAGAGAGAAAACATCTGAAGATGTTAAAAGCCAACCGAATGGAAAGTAGTAAGCTATTTTATTTTGAATAAAACAATAAAATTGCTCTAAAATTATTACACCTAACATTTTGTAAACATTTAATATTTGTCTTTCTTTAACTTAAAGCCAACTGTCTAGTATTATATGACACTGCTCAATTTAATAACAAAGGCTTTATATGCTAAGAGCCATCTGTTGCAGTGAAATTCGTTTGCTAAAATCTAGGAAAAAAATAAAATAAAACTAAGGCTTTGTCAATTATATGCCCATAATAAAGTATGAGTCAACTTAAAGGATTTTAGCATAGGGATGCAATTTACATTGGAGGTGGTCCAATAAGAACATATTCTAAATATGGCTATCCCAGTGACCCAAAGTGATAAACTTTCTCAAATGAGAGATAAAAATGTCATTATAATACAGTCTTCTCATGTTGAAAGTGTCCTCTAGTAATTTTTAATAAGGCATTGCACAGGTTTCTATAGCAAAAAAATCCCCTGAATTTGTATGGTGAGATCACTAATGCAATTATATGGTAAACTGAGTGCTGATTACAAAAATAAAAAGGAGCCTGAAAATTCTTCCCACACTATGGTGAAAAATGTATCTCCAGATGCTCTGAATTAAGGCATTAAAGGGCAATCCCAGCACCCACTTCCACAGCTGCTGAAGCTGCCATGCAGCACAACTGGTATGGTTCTGTTGTGTTAGAAGGGGGTAGATTTGAAGAGGCTCTTTAAAGTTTGCACAGTTCTGCACATATGGAGTCCAGCTCAGTAGGGGTCCCTATCTCACAGTATGTAGAGTGTGGGTAGAGGAGAGGCAGAGATGGGCCCAGAGGATATACATCAATCCTCCAATCATCTTTTCACAATGGGGCTATATTAGAGTTGAAGAAGAAAATTGCTTCACTTATTGGGTTGAGTAGCCTATCTAGATGAACTATGCAGCCTGTAGGGGTGGATGCCTCTCTTCTTTCCCCTGCACAGCTTCCCAGAACCTAGTCCAGCTATTCAGACTTGTGGCTGGGTTGAAAATTTGGCCCTAAATAGATAGGTCATATGTTTAAAGAAATATAATTAAAAATTATAACTGGTCTGAACCAGTTTTGCAAAAGTCAGGTATCCACTCAATCCTAAAGTTATAGTCTAATGATTGGCACTAGTAACAACAAAATAAGCAGGCTTTGGTGTACTTTTTGTACTATTTCACAGTCCTTTTACTTTTTCAATGATCTTTTAGGTATAGTTGCTCATTCCCCCTTTTGGATGTTTCTAAGGCCAATAATGAAATCAGACTCCCCACTCAAACCAAAACCACATATATTTAACAGAGTACACATTTAAGACAGAACACTTTGGGATAATATTATCATGTATATAAAACAGCATTATAGAGAGTGTCATGCACATGCACACGCTTTTTGGAAAAGTTTGCATGGGTTCTGTAGTTTATTAGAGCTTCTGTTGCTGAGTATTGATACCTGTATCTCTTCCACTTCCCATTTTGATCTAAGTCGTTAAAGAGTTTGAAGTGGTTGTCAGTTGTTAAAGAGTTTGAGGTTGTTGTCTTGGACTTCAAGACATGAGCCTACATTTACAGAAGAACACTTTTTAAAACTCTGAGCCTGGGTAAATAAATATAGCAGCAGAGAAACTCTCTCTTCTACCTCTAGCAGGAAGAATCTTGATCTGAGTTTGAAATAAATGACAATTTCAACATCTCAGAAATACTTCATAAAAAGCTGAACACTATATTTTATTCCTTACCCAGAACAGAGAGCAAGCTGGAAATTAAGATCTGTAAACAAATGAGTTTGAAAAGTAGAGTTATGGGTTTAAAACTTCTGTCCATAATAATTTATTTACTGTTGCAACTGAGAAACAAGAAATATCTAGAACAGAATGGTAAATAGAGAATAAGGTCAGAGTTCAGAATCCTGAGGTTTTCAGGAATTCTAGCGTGAACTGAATCATGCTACTTTGTCTTTTTTATTAAATGGATGGCTGACTTAATTGATGCTACTTGTTGGTTGAAAAGGTTAGAAGAGTACCTCCTAGAAGCTTCTGAAACTATTTACTCTACAACTTGATCCATGTTCTGTTATGAATGAAATTATCATGCATCATCAACTGCCTCATTGCCTTTAGCCTCCAGTTAAGGCAGTTTGATTTTTCAGAAAAAGAAATACCAAAGAAAGTTCTCAACAAACATTTTAGTTCTCTAAAACATCCTTAAAGTTCTTCTATAACATATGTTTAATAGCACAGAATACAAGACTGGTATGCTGTGATAAAAAGCTTTAGGAGCACACATTTGGGCTGCACCATTCATTCCTGATTAACGTGTCTATCCCAAATTCATGCTGATTAAATCTCTATACTATACTCAGGAATGTATGCAAAGTGTTTGCAACAAATCAGTACACTGTACATTAAAAACTGTACAGCAGAAAATGAATGGTGGTATTTACACATCAATAATATTTACAAAGCCAGTGAATTCATAGGCAGGAATAGAAGTCATGAAAGGGGCTGCATTGCAGATCCACACCTTGGGAGTGTACTTCAACCCACCCAGACGTCTCTTACAAAGATCGTGGATTACTCTAGTTTTATTCAAGAGATGTAGATTTTAAACACAAATTACATTGAAGGACACATTGTCAGCCTGAGAAAATGGGACTTTAAAAGCTACATCAAAGGGATTGCAATGGAAAAGGATTTACCATGACTGTGTAAACTGTCATTAATATTAAATATGCATCTTTTTACTAATACAGAAAAAAACATTTTGTTGAGCTGGCCAGGAATTTTCTGTCAATTATTTTTTTCTGTGGGGAAAAGTCAAAGAAATATTGTTGAACTGAACCAAGTCAGTTCAACATTAAAGTGTATTTCTCTGTTGTGCACATCACTTCCTGGGAGTTGTAGTTCAGGCCCGCAGTCTTGCCCCCATTCTCTTCTATAGGCTAGGCTTCCTGGCTGTACTACATTTCCCTGATGCAATGGAACTCCCTTCTGACCAAGCTGCACAGTGCATCATGAGTAAGGCTAAGATTTTGTTACAGATATTTTTAGTAAAAGTCACAGACAGGTCACGGCTTCTGTGAATTTTTCTTTTTTGTCCGTGACTTTTACTAAAAATATCTGTGATAAAATGGGGATCTGTGGGTCCCCACACCACCCGAAGTGGGGCAGTTGCGCAGAGGCTGTGGGATACCCCTGCTGCCTGCAGCTCCGCGGGCCCCTATGCTGGCTGCCAGTTCCCGCAGCTCCCATTGGCCGGGAACAATGAACCAAGGCTACTGGGAGCTGTGTGGGGGCATGCCTGAGGATGGTCAACAAAATGTCTTGTGGCCCGCCATCAGATTACCCTGATGGGCCAGGTGCCAAAGCTTGCAAACCCCTGGCCTATATAAAATTCCTACATGTTTTTATAAGAATCTGGTTCCCTAACAATAGGTCATACTTGTAGAAGTATGTATTTGAGTGTCAGCTGTGCTAAAAATCTTGTGCTAATATATTTAAAATTTAATATTTAGTAACCTCCATTTTTAAAAAATTTCATTTTCACAATTTCTCTTAACAGATCCAAAGTCTGTGCCATACGGACCTCACACTACCACAGTTTGGGCCTAAGAAGGGCTGCATAGTGTAGACCTACACACTAAGCAGTCGGCTGTTGACCCATCTCTAACTGCATCTCATTTGTCTTCTAATGATTTCTGTGGTGTTGCCAATATAAGTGAGAAAATTAGACAGATACAGCTGAGATACTCACTTTTTGCCCTTTTACTCCACTGCAGTCACATTTTCCACAGCCAGAACAAGCCTGTAAATTAAAGAAAAAGGAATTAAAGTCTTGCATTTGGTGACAATTGCAATACATAACAAATAGTTAACTAAGAGGTGTGGGTGCCAGACATATTAAAAATACAACTGCCCAAAACACAACACAAAACACTGAGCAATTAACTCCAGTGACACAGCAATATTAGATTAGTGTGTGTATGGTTCCCTTCATTTCTCCATGTTATTTTGCTTAAGATAGTAGATAAAAGTGCGCTTTAGTAAAAACCGATTGTTTCAGCCTTTACCAAAAAACTATTTGTTAGCTTTGAATCTTTATTTCTTGGCATGCCATTTAAAAGTGGCTGACTTTTAACAGGATGTATGCTCACTGCGCATCTGGGAAAATGAAGGTCTCATTTTAGAACTACATAGGGACTCTCGGACTTACCACTGTCCGTGTTCAGAGCATTCAAAAGTTTAATAGTTTCAAAGAAAAAGCACAGTCTAGTTTTACAGCCTAATCTGTAATCTATGATCCTGTTAATAAATGGCTGGCGTTCTCTATAAATGTGTCTCCCTAGTTTGAGGATGAAGGGATTGTGCAACTAAGTTTCTTATGGTTAATTTTCTACTTCTAACAGGGAAAATGTCACATTTACCAAATGTTTAATGCTTTTAGCAAGGCAGAGCATTTTTGTGCCTGTACAGTAAACTATTGTCCATTAGACTTAATATTAGTTCCCTGAAAAATATAACAGTGTCATTAGCAGTCTTGTGATAATGGTAAGACAATATTTTTAACAGGAAATTAAAACATTGTTCTCATCACCATAGTAAATTGTTATCTCCAGATGAACTTGTTTAAATATTTTATGAAGTTAAATCTGAACAATAGCCTCCAAGACAGTAAGCTGTTCTTAATTTCACATATTGGAAATGGAAACAACTGCCAATGTTTATTGGCAGAGCAGTGACTAACTCCACAGATTCCAAGCCTGTTTCTTACATTTACTACTTTTATGCTGTTTTCATCGTCTCTTGTTTTTTTATAGCCTCTCCACCATTTAACTCAATCTCTAAAATATGAAGTAGTTTCAATTTATTAATAGCATGTTGATTGCGGTGATGGCATTGATATAAAGCAAAATATTAGTAAATATATGTATCAACCTTAAAATATTTTAAAGGTAAACTTTAAGGCAAAGAAATGTAACACTTTGACAGGCTATACAATCCCTTCAGGGCTTGATATGAAAACTCTTTAGGACAGAACAATCGTGCTGGGTTTTCTACACTTGACAAACCACTGCCATCTTTACCAAAGGTTCAGGGAATGCTGAGAAGCAGCCAATTAATGCTCCCATAGAAGCTCCAGGCTTCAAAGTGTATTCTGATAGATTCTAGCTAAGGCTTACAGGTTCCTGAGAAGGGAAATTCTGGAGAGCTGGCAGGTGGGAATTCTCTCTCATTATATCTCAACTGAGGAAAGGAAGCCAAGCAGCGTTATAGACTTTGCTTGTCAGGACATTACATGAAACAAACCTTTTAAGGTACACCGTGGAAAAGTGTCATCCCCCATCCCCCGCACAGGGAGATAAGGATGTGCTTTCGGATCACAGATGCTTGAGGAGACGAATTTAATATAGATAGTTTCAATAATTTTATTAAGATGATGTTGAAGTAAAAAGAAAACGGTACAGAGTTTAAGCATAGAAGTTTCTGGTTATCAGGGAATAAGGTACAGATTATCAAGGGGTGCGAAATTCAGTTTAGGAACAGGTGGTATAAGGAATACATAATCTGCAATCTCCCTGATTGGGGTAAAAGTTTAACGGGTCAAAGTACAGACATTGAGATATGGGAGTATGTTGTTCATATAATGGCTATGTTCAGGTGTGGAGTATAATGAGTGGATACGATGATGAGGATGGATTTACCCTCATTTGGTGGGATTTAATGTTCAGTGAATTTATGGTTCCAGTTCATATGGTCCAATGGAAAAAGTCTCTCAGTCCCTTTCCCATAGTTGATGCATGAAGTTGTACCGGCTCACACCTCCTGGTACTGTCGGTGGCCGGTGATGTGTTCAGTGTAGATGTCCCTGGACCATCGGATGGTGTCTGAGACCATGAGGCACTGCATGAGCCATGCGTAGCATCGACTGATCCCACAGGTCCGCAGCACACACTCGTTGCAGGGATCCCAAGCGCCCAGGGCTCCGACGATCAGGGCATCCATCTACTAAATCTTTCATTTGTTTATATGAGCCATGAGCTGGAGATTATGGTTTGGGAGATGTTTTTATCAGAGTCAGTGGTAACTAAATGCATAAAATTTCTAGGACATAATCATTAAGGGCTAAATCCTCTTCACAAAGCAAGGTCAAACTAGCATGGTGGGTCTAAGGGAAGGGGTAAACCAGATATGCTGTTGCACTCTGGCTGCTAGTTAAAGGATTATGGCTGTATGGTGTCACCAAAGCAATTGAATTCAGGCAGAGCATACTAATGAGTCTTTTCCCCTTTGCCCTTGCTGGTTGTGAAGCAATAGAGGAATGGTTCTGTGGCTGTAACAGCCCCTGAAGTTGCTATGTCTTTGGTGCATGGGAGAAGTGATCACTGAATGTATGTTATTGCAGATACACTGACCCACCCGGATCCTAAGCTAAAGGAACATGTTCTCTGCGGCAGTTATGGAAGCCACATCTCCTGCCTGAGTTCCCAGAATACTGCCCAATTCCCTCACGTCAAACTTACCCTGATTCCACTCTCTTCCAAGTTCTCAGCATTGATGGGGAACTAAAACTAAAGCATGTAATATATCAGTGGGGCCAAACAAACATTGCTCCTCATCAAAATTAAATAGTAGAGCAATATTTCTTCTGGGTAAATATGTCCATTTAAAAATTAAACAGATTAAGATTCACTTACTCACATGGAACACTTAGTGGTAATTTCAATTTACCTGCCAGTTTTTGTAAAGCTGAAGTTTTTTGGTGTTTTTTTAACCCATTGAGTTTGTTCTTTTCTCTGACAATCTTCTTCCCCACTCCCCCTTCTCCCCCGCCATAGTGTTTCTTTTAATAATAATCTAATGATATTTCAGGATTCCACTACTATATTATTTTAGAAATGAAGACAAGAGATGAAAATCAACACTGAGTTCGATGAGAGTAAATCATATACTGCGGGGAGAAAACTGGGTTCAGTAATTGTAACAGCTCATGCTAGGCAGGGAATTGGTTTAATCAAAGAGAAAAGCGTCTCCTGAAGAAACCAACATTACTGGCCGAAGCACCTGATCTCTCTTCCCTCTCTCCACCTTCCGGCCCCTGCCAGCCACTAGCTCTCCCATTTCAAGTACTGACCTTACTTGACCCTGTTTAGTTTGTCAGAACTGCTGAGATCACTGGAGGACGCATGGCTACAGGTCATACTTCCTTATCCAGCATCATTTAGAATGATATCAGTAAGATCAACACATCTCTTAGACTCAAAAGCATGTTTTAATAGCACCTGGGAATGTAATTAAAGTTAAAGTACGTATTATTCATTATAAACATCTGTTTTCAAGTTAATCTTTAAATGTTGCTAATATTTTACATGCCCAGGTTTAGAAAATAAATATTCTTTTTTTTTTTAATTTTAAAATCAGAATGGCTAAAAGAATAGATTTATGGTTTGAGATACTTTTTTTTGTGTTCCTGCAAATAAACCACCTTTAACCTTTCCTGTCAAACTATAATTAACTGATTTTTAAATATTTTAAAAAATCTAAAATATTTAACACAGAAATATAGTTAGGGGAACTTGAGAATTGTGAACAATAAGTATTTCTCATTAAAAGTTTCTTAAGGATTTATAGAAAGCACAATTACCGCTCATTAGCAGATCAGCCTATAAAAAGCTTCCAGAGGCAAATTTTATCTTTCTGAAATATACAGTGTAATATAGTTCAGTTATGTCAGCAGATCTCTGTATTCTCTGAGGACAGCAAAGTTTCTGCTAGTTTTGGTCCTTCGATTTGCACAGTTCTGTGTTTGACCCTACCCCGGGGTAAGGTGGGGGGAGCCTTCTATGTGCTTCTAGCAAACAAGGTTTGCATTTAATTCAGACCTTTACCCATATATATAGGACAGGGTTCTCAAACTTCATTCCACTGCGACCTCCTCCTGATAACAAAAATTAAGTGACCCCAGGAGGGGGGACCAAAGCCTGAGTCCACCTGAGTCCCACTGCCCTGGGTAGGGGAGCCAAACCCTGAGCCCCACCACACAAGGTGAGGGACCAAAGCCGAAGCCCAAGAGCTTCAGCTCCAGGTGGGGTGCCTGTAACCTGACCCCGCCACCCAGGGCTTCAGCACTGGACGGTGGGGCTCAGACTTCGGCTTCAGCCCTGGGCCCCAGCAAGTCTAACGCCAGCCCTGGCAACCCCATTAAAAGGGGATCACAACCCACTTTGGGGTCCCTATCCACAGTTTGAGAACTGCTGATATAGGTCTACAAAAAAATGTTCTGTTGCCTGCAGTATGCTGTATTCTGGGCCAAAGTATAGCACTTCACCAGAAATTCAGCGAGGTATTGTAATTCAGGAAGGCATAGTTCCTCCCTGAGCAGACCAGAGTGAACTGGACTGTGTAGGCTTATGCAGCCTGCTAGTCGGCTGTACTGGTAGCAGGTGTTATGATATTTGGGACTGTGAGGGGGTCTTCGCCCCCACACAAGGTAAAGCAAGTTAAGTTAGATTAATTAACCCGATAGGCTGCACCTGAAGGAGAGATAGGGCTTGAGAGACTGATAGATGAGGTAACTCACTGAGAAGGATCACACAGGGGTGGAATAAAGCCAGAAAGTTGGAAGCTAAAAGGGGCTGTAGGGGAAGTAGTCTGCAGTCATTCCTTGGGAGATGTGTTTAGGGCTATGACATTAAGTAGTCTGCAGTTGCTCCCTGGGAGGAGGCAATTTAAGCTGGTAAATCTGGGGGAGCTAGAAGATGTAGGAAGAAATCCAGGGAAAGAGCAATACGGTCTGAGAGAAAACAGACTGCAGTTGTGAGACATAGGGTCCCTGGACTGGAACCCTGAGCAGAGTGTGGGCCTGGGGGGTTCCCCTATCTGACACTGGGGAAGGGGCACAGACCGGGCAATGGAGCTGCCTGCTGCCTGGGAAAGTCATCTGATAGCATTCTGCTAAGGGAGGACTATAGTGACCAGCTGGGGGGCCAACCCAGAGAGGGAGAGGTGGCAGAGCGTGCGAACAAGCACCAGAAGACGTTGTTGGACATGGAAGGAGCTAATCCCCAAAGCAGCTGGAAGGAGGACCCAGGCACTTTGCAAGACTGAGAATTCTGAAAAAGTTTTGTTCTTATCCAAAAGCACTATCAACCTTAACCTGAGGAGCCCTGGCAAAGAGGGCCACCACCTACCATGTCAGTGGCATTGAAGCCAGGCTAATCTCAGGGAAAATGGAAGGGACAGGTAGGGGATGGGGTATGTGGAGGTGCCGGGATGGGACTGTTGAGGCAGGAGGGAGGGTAATATGCTAGGAAACTGAACGGGAAACTCCTGAGGAGCCTGAAAATATAGTGAGCAGGATGTAGACTGAGGGGGCTAAAGGGGAATGTGGCAAGCAGAAGGAGACTGAATGGTACAGAAGGAAAGGAATAGGATGTGGCAGAAAGGTAGAATGTACCCTACAGGCAGAGGCGGATTAAGGTTTCCTGGGCCAAAGCAAGTGGGGGGACCCCACCCCACTCATTCCAACTACAGCCCCCCCCATCCCGCCCCTTCTGCCTGTGGCCCGCCTCATATCCCCACCCCTTTTCTTGCCCCTTTCTCAGAGCCCACCTCTGTTCAACCCAGGGTCACCCCCCATTCCACAACCCCTTTTGCTCCTTTCTGCCCCCTGCACTGCAGCCCCAAGACTGGAGAGCTCTGTCCCTGCACCATGGCCCCAAGGCCGTAGCAGAGAGTGAGAGCTCCTCCAGTTCCAGGGCTGCAGCAGGGGTCTAGGTGTTGGGGTTTCCCCCATGACCCCCCGCACTTCTGTGGAGGACCAGGGTTGGCGCGCTGGGGCTTCTCATACTCCACTTGCCTGGTGCTTCTATGGGAGAGTGGGGTTGAGTGCAGGGGCTTCCCCTGCTGCCCTGGGGCTTCTGCAAAGGATGGGTGGAGAGCACTGGGGGCTTCCCCTGCTCCCCTGGGGCTTCTTCCAGGGATGGATGGGGAGCGCTGGGAGCTTCCCCTGCCAACCCGGGGCTTCTCTCTGGGTCGGGGAGCGCTGGGGGCTTCCCCTGTGCCCTGCAGCTTCCGCCAGTGATGGGTCAGGGGCCACTGGGGGTGGCGGGGGTGATTCTCCTATCCCACCTGCCCAGTGCAGCTGCTGAGGAGCGGTGTCGGAGCACAGGGGCCAGAGCCCCCCAGTTGGCCATAGCCCCTGGGCACGGGCCCTGTGGGCAATCCGCCACCGCCTATATGCCTTGCCTATGCTGGCAATGGCATGTAGGGTACAAGTAGCTACCGTCTGCTGTGAAAAGCAGGCTGCAGCCACACAGCTGCATGTAGTTTCACATGACAGTGCAAGGCTCAGGCGGGGGAGACACAGGGAAAAGGCTCTGACAGCTCCTTGCCGTCTCTCCCCTGCCAGAGCCTTTCCTTGGTGCTGGAGCCTTGCTTTGTAGCAGGGAAAGGGTCTGGCAGCAGGGAGGCAGTGGGACTGTAGATGCAGAAGGCACTGCTTGGGCATGTAGAGCACTGGGTGGGGTACATAGCCACAAAGTTCAGGTGTGTCTTTACTTGCCTAAGCAGTGCCTCCCATCTATGCTGCTATTTATAACCATGCTGGGGGGCATGCAATGTACGTTCAATACATGCTGCTATAAGTGTAGACATAGCTAGAGGCTAAGGGGAAATGGGGGAGGAGGGAATGTGGAGGGCAAGTGACTTACTGGGAACAGGTGGGAGACAAGAGACTGTGGGGAGGTGTAGCAGGAGAATGTGAGTGGAAAGCTGCCTCTCCTGTTGAGTATGGAAACAGCAGCTCTTCACTCTCAAAGTGACAGGAGATGGTAAGTGGAAGACCCTGCAAGCAGTGAATTGGGAAGTCTCCATATCTGTGTATGTTTTTAAGGCTGAATTTTGAATGTGAAATGGTCACATTTCATGTGGGCAACTTCACTCCACAGTAGATCTTTAAGCCAAGCTCACGACCCGCCACGGGGGTGGAGGAGTAGGAGGTGTGTGTCTTGGTTTTTGAATGTTTGGGATGGACAATACTGAGAGGTATGTGAGGGGACAAAGTTCCATCCCAACTCCTACCCCTCCTCCTCGAAGTGATGAGCAGTGAGGTGCAGTCAATGCTTTCCTATGCCAGAACTAACTGTGAATGGTGCTTGTGAAGGAAGCCCAAGTTGCGGGTTGGAAGCGGGAAGGAAGGCTCCTTGATAGTCTTTGCTGTTTTTCCATGTAATAGCCAGCCACACAATCTGCCCCTCTAGCTTTGCCAAACACAACACCGGCCATCATAAATTATATGAAGATTCATCAGTCTTCATACAAAAGTGCAGCTTCTACCCAGTTTAGCACATCTAGAAATGTTATACAATATTTGATACTACTTGTTTCATCTTATTCCTATTACACACTAGTCACAAAACATTTATAAGCCCAGAATCAGAAGTTTACTATAACAATATATATTGCATCATTTTTGGATAAGTATTTCCATTGTGATGCAGTCTGAGTGTTCTGCAATGAATCATATTTGCAAATCGTCTAAGTAATCTACCAATTTATACTTAGAATTTACTAAAAATGTTATCCACCATTTTATTTCACAGATGAAAATGCTATGTACAGATGAAGTATATTTCATGGATGAATGCAATCCATATATTAGGCAATTAACATAAGGCCCTTAAAGTATCATAATTCCACATGACCTCCTTGACCGAATCTCTCATTTTACTGAAATATGTGCAAAAACTTAACACCTTTCCCTATCATAGATGCAGCTGAGAAGGCTCAAAAAAGTTGGTGCAGCAAATGTCTCCAATAAATTGTGCTCCATAAACTAACTCCCAATACATCTGTTTCAGATCCTCAACTACAAAGAACTTGTACACTTTGCTTAATCTTCCCATTTAAAGCCTATTTCCTGGCACTTTGGGGGGGGGGAGGGATCAGCCATAGCAAACACTCCTTTTCTTTAAACCAAATTGTATTTGTGGCACCTTAGAGACTAACAAATTTATTTGAGCATAAGCTTTCGTGCATCAGCATCTGATGAAGTGAGCTGTAGCTCACAAAAGCTTATGCTCAAATAAATTTGTTAGTCTCTAAGGTGCCACAAGTACTCCTTTTCTTTTTGA
The DNA here is from genome assembly GCF_009764565.3 of Dermochelys coriacea. Lineage (NCBI taxonomy): Eukaryota > Metazoa > Chordata > Testudines > Dermochelyidae > Dermochelys > Dermochelys coriacea. The sequence continues at coordinate 108,168,446 of NC_050068.2, forward strand.
GAATACAGACTAACATGGCTGCTACTCTGAAACAATTTGGTTTGGGGATTTGCTCGTGGGCATTTTTTGAGAACAGTATATTGGTCAGATTAACACTTTAGCATAGAGACTATTGCCAGCCCCTAAAATGCACAATTTATACAAATTTCCACAGGTAAATAAAAAGATAGAATCAGTACCTAGGTAATCACCTATACTACAGAAGTAAACAATTTCAAGAGTAATCATTACAGGTAGTATTTATAGACTGTTTCTTCCAGTAGAGGTTGTGTATCCAAATCAGCCAGCCTGCTTGCTGGCTAGCTGGTTCAGGGCCACATTGTGCTAGGTGCTGTACAAACACATATTGAAAGACAGTCCCTGCCCCAAACAGCTTGCAATCTAATTTAATACAATATACAAAAAGGAACTGGGATGAGGTTAGCAGTGGTAGGAACATGTAGTTATATAGATTAGCTATGTACACAACTTGTTGGTTGCATGTCATTCAAATCATATTTGTTTTAGTTACTGATATCGTTAATATTTTATCTTAAATCTGTGTAAATAAAGAGCAGAAATGGAGAAAAGTTAATTCTACTTTTAAATTGTTTTTGCTTGTGTAGTCAGGTGGTGTTGGGAGACTAAGCCAAACTTTCATAACAAAGCCTAAAAACAGGTGAAACTTGCCCTTGTTTCATTACACACTTGAAATTTTGGCCTACTAAGATTCACAAACCTTTTAGTGAATCTAGGCAGAGCTTTGAGCAATTATCCCAACCCTCACTATTTGTATTACAATAGTCCCTGGAAACCTCAACCTGGTCAGGACCCCATTGTACTGGATGCTGTACAAAGACATGGTAGAATTTTTAAAAGTATTTAGCATTGGTTTAACTCTGTTCTCACTGAAGTCAATGAAAATCCCATCCACACTTCCTACTCCAATTTAAATACGAGATATAAGTGGGTGAAGTAAATAGGCATGCAGGCAAGTGTGTGATACTTGGATAATAGTAAAGATAGCATATTTTTGCATATATGAGCTATGTGCACTATTCACAGGGTTAATAATTCTAACAGTAATCAGAAAATCTCAGTTTACCAACTACACATTATCAATTGATAGTTTCCCGTAGACATTAGACTTAGGGATTGAATCATGGTTTGGAGTGAGAACTACTTAATACTTGATGAATCCTTCCCTCTTTTTATTTTCCATCTTGAAACTGAGCGAAACTCGGCATTAGGTTTGATGGTTTTAGAAACTTAAACTCAGAAGAAAACTATGGCATCACAAATTCTCAGACTAAAGCAAAGAATTTCATGAACTCCTGTGAACTGGAGCCTCCGAGTTTTGCACTGCTCTAGCTATCACTAATGCTGATTAGGGATTATGTTATGTGAATTTTATTCTGACGGTAAATCTTTAAACTGGCAAAGGCAAGAAGATTTAGAGTCAAGGCTATTTACAGCATATGCTGTAGCTTGAAATCATGCACAGTTGTGAGATCTCTGGTGTACCAAGGATTACTTGTTAGAGAAAGGGCAGTTTTATGTTTGAATTTCCAGGCTTTTTGTGTGTATGAGTCCATCCTGTGGGGGATCAGGATCAGACTTATTTTAATATAACACAGCATTCAGTTCTACCCACACTTACAAAGGTATAACTCATCTAAGTGAGAACAGAATCAGGTCCATGGTTGTCTGTGTTTCACAGCCCACCAAATAGGGAAATATGGAGGTGCTGCCAATGAAGCATACTTATCTTCTAAATTCCTTTCACATTCCCTGCACTACTTAAAAATGTCAAAATAGCTCCCTGGCAGTATTACTAGTCCAGTCTTTACCTTGTAGATATAACTCTATTGAAGTTAACTGAACTGTTCTCTCATACACCAAATATGATGGCAAATTAACGTTGGAGATTACTGGGATACTCAAATTAAATCCTATAATGTTTGAGTTTTTTCTTAACTGATTTGATTTCCCATTATCTTTTTATGAAGTTGTTAAACCTTGTACTTCAGAGTGTTAACCATAAAGAGCAGCACAAAAAGGAACAACATCTTGATGTTATGGAAAAAAACAAAGTTCAATATTTCTACGAAAAAAGAAAAGGAGAGGATTATTTGTATTTTTTTTAGATTTTGGAAACAGTTAACCATATTGGTACAGGATAGTCATCATTTTTCAAATGAACATGCAAGCAGAGAAACATCATTTCTACATCCCAGTGCATCTAACACAGTGCATGTGCAAAGAGGAATCTTTAATTTAGAAAGACAGGAAATCAGCTATTGGAGATGATCAAGGTGGACCACATTTTAGAGTCTCCAACTAAGATAAAAAGGTGTATTTTTAAAACGTGTTATTTAACAAGTTTTAAACACATTTTAAAATACTAAGGTAGACAAGGCAAGTTTTATTTTATCATGTTAGCTGGTTGAGATGAACTCTAGAACAGTGTTTTTCAAACCGTGGGTCATGACCCAGTACTGGGTCACGGCATGTCAGGCACTGGGTCGCCTTGCTCTGGTCAGCACCACCAACTGGGACGTTAAACGTCCCATTGGCAGTGCTGCCCAGCTAAGGCAGGCTAGTGACTATCTTTTCCGACACCGCACTGCGCCCCGGAAGGGGCCAACAGCGGGTCCGGCTTCTAGGCAGGGGGACCACAGGTTTCTACATACTTCCCCCGCTCCGAACACCGGTTTCCGGCCAATGGGACCTGGGGGGCCATGCCTGTGGGCAAGAGTTGCACTCCTCCACACAGGAGCCAGACCTGCTGCTGGCTGCTTCCAGTGCACAGCATGGTCCACAGTGCCAGGACAGGAGGGAAGCCTGCCTCTGCACCCCTGCTGCGCCGCTGACTGAAAGCTGCCAGAGGCAAGTCCACACCCCAATCCCCTGCCCCAGCCCTGAGCCCCCACCCAACCTGGAACCCCTTCCTGCACCCCAAGCCCTATCCCCAGCCCCATCCCAGAGCCTGCACCCCAAAGCCCATAGCCTTGCCCCTCTCCCACACTCCAATCCTCTGCCCCAGCCCTGCCCCTCCCACACCCCAAACCCCTCATCCCCAGCTCTGTTGGGTCACGGGCATCAACAATTTTCTTCAGCTGGGTCCCCAGAAAAAAAGTTTGAAAACAAACTGCTCTAAAACGAATGACTTGCCCTTCCTACATCAGGGCTTTCAAACATGTTTGTTAAAATGTGTTTGCTAACACTTTTAAAAATTACACCTTTTATCCTAATCTAGGCTAGCCTCAAGTGAACTCTGAAGATTAAGATTTTTATTTATTAATTGCACTTGCCAGTTAGAATTGGATTGTGAAACTCGTATCAGATGCTTCTCCTTCTGGGTGGAGTTGATCCATGGAACAGAAAGGTTTTTTAGAAGAAGGCCATTTTACACAGACACACATGCAGCCGTGACAGACTAGCTGCGTATGCATGGGATGGAGAAGTGGCTCTGCACTTCTTGCCTGTCAAGAAAAAGGGAGGCTTGGAAGGGGACCATGTGCTCCACAATGACTCATTGTCCAGGATAGTCTGTGCGAGGTTGAGGAACAACAGTGGCTGTTATTCCAGGTGAAGGAGTGAATAGCAGTGGCTGTGACCTACTCAGATACTGAGAGTGGGAATTCCATCCCCCTTTCAGCCCTACTTAGTGCCCCATACAAAACCCATTTACTTGGGCTTTTTGCAGCACAGGTAAATTTCAACGTCAATGCTCAGAATGGTTGAGGAATGAGGATTTATGCCCTACCTTCACTTCACAGTACTGCCAATTGAAGAAAGGCTGAAGGTAGATTTAAAAAAAAAAGTTTGAGCACTGTTCTCTCTTCTTAAAATCATAGATTTGAGAAGTCTATAGGGGCAATAAATAACTGTGAGGGAATGGAACTTTGTTTTTTATTTTCACAAACATATTGACACTTTCTCCTGTACTTGCTCCTCTACTCCATAAAATAACTTGGCAACTCATATTGATTCATCTCCTTGCCTGTTTTCCCACTAACTGTGGGCAGATTATACTGCTGTCTGGGGAACTGCTTTGACCTGGGGACTGGTTATGGGTAATACAGTTTTTACCTGTAGGTCACTGATTTAAATTCTGTTCTAGTCAGCAATAATTGAAAGTTGCTGTCACATGACTGCTGTTCAAAGCTCATGGTTGTCTCAGTTCAATTCTTCATAGGTCCAGGGTTCATGTAACTTTAAAGAGAAAATAAAACTTACCCACACAACTATTGCGATTGACAATAGCTGGCAATCTCAGAAGAGAAATTAAGGCCTGAATGGAAAAGGAGAATTAACAACCCTTTCCCTCTTCAGATTATCTCTGGATCACAACTGCAGGTCGGGACAGCTTGTGGGACAGCTTCCATTGCCATTGTGAGTAGAATCACAGAAATCTTCACTCTGTTCTCAAGAATACATTGTTCTAGTGTTGTGTCTAGCCTAGATGCAAACATTCCAATAGATGGGGCTTCCCATAATGTCTGTGTACTGTGGACAAACAAGGCACCTCAGTTTCCAGTTTTGTCAATTCAATACTTTCCCACATATTAATATAAGAAACATCTAGGCACTGTATCAAAGTCTAGTCCAAATGTCAAATAAAGGCAATATTTAAAATATCTGTCCAGTTTTTAGAAAACAAATAGGTTACAGCTATGAAAATTATATGGAATGTAATAGGAAATTATAAACTTTCTGTTTAGGTTTAACTATTCTGTCAAATTTAATGGAGAATTAAATTAGTGTTACAGAATTCTACAGGATGCTTCCACAAAACTATAGACAGCATAGAACTCTTGCATCAAAGATATTTTTCATTATTTATTTTGCCATATGGGTGAAGAAAATATCTTTTATCTAAGGCTTAGTAAGATAGAACACTGTATTCTGTAAACTGTGTAATAATTGATAAATCAAAATATTTACTGAATTTCAGAATGTAAAGATTTCATTCCTGGTCCTCAAGCACAATTCTAAGCAGTTAATTGATTACTAAATGCTATCAAGGTCTCTCTGACATCCCTATTAAAATATTTTTGCCTTTAAGAAATTAAAATGACTATCACTGCATATATAAAATATTATTCCATGTTTGCTAGTGTAAAATAATTATGGTTGGCAATTACCAGTTTATCCAGTTGTTTTTAATCTCATTTCCTTTTTAAGAACTCCAGTTTAGTTTACATTTTCAAAGGAGAAGTATGATTTGGATACTGAGGCATTCCAGCAGGGATAGTTAACAGGCAGACCATGGGCTATATCTGGACTACCAGACGCTTTTGAAAGAACGCTTTTGAAATAAAATCTTTTTATTTACTTTACCATTTTTTATTATTATTTTCTATGGAGTCTGGACCTTGACTATACCTCGATCAAGAAATTTAGACTTTGACAAAAAATAATTGACTATCCCGGCATTACAGCAACAGTTCCTGATCAACAATTCAGAATCAGTGTCTTCTCTTGGACTTGCTTATATTTTTCTTACATTTACTTCAAAGCATTTTCTCAAATGCCTTTGAAAAGACACATATAGATTCATAGATACTAAGGTCAGAAGGGACTATTCTGATCTAGTCTGACCTCCTGCACAGCGCAGGCCACAGAATCTCACCCACCCACTCCTATGAAAAACCTCACCCATGTCTGAGCTATTGAAGTCCTTAAATCATGGTTTAAAGACTTCAAGGAGCAGAGAAGCAAGTCAACCATGCCCCATGCTACAGAGGAAGGCGAAAAACCTCCAGGGCCTCTCCAATCTGCCCTGGAGGAAGATTCCTTCCCGACCCCAAATATGGCAATCAGCTAAACCCTGAGCATATGGGCAAGATTCACCAGCCAGATACTACAGAAAACTCTTTCCTGGGTAACTCAGATCCCATCCATCTAATATCCCATCTCAGGGGATTTGGCCTATTTACCCTGAATATTTAAAGATCAATTACTTACCAAAATCCCATTATCCCATCATACCATCTCCTCCATAAACTTATCAAGTAGAATCTTAAAACCAGATAGATCTTTTACCCCCACTGCTTCCCTTGGAAGGCTATTCCAAAACTTCACTCCTCTGATGGTTAAAAACCTTCATCTGATTTCAAGTCTAAACTTCCTGGTGGCCAGTTTATACCCATTTGTTCTTGTGTCCACATTGGTGCTGAGCTGAAATAATTCCTCTCCCTCTCCTGTATTTATCCCTCTGATATATTTATAGAGAGCAATCATATCTCCCCTCAACCTTCTTTTAGGTAGGCTAAACAAGCCAAGCTCCTTAAGTCTCCTTTCATAAGACAAGTTTTCCATTCCTCGGATCATCCTAGTAGCCCTTCTCTGTACCTGCTCCAGTTTGAATTCATCCTTTTTAAACATGGGAGACCAGAACTGCACACAGTATTTTAGGTGAGCTCTCACCAGTGCCTTGTATAATGGTACTAAAACCTCCTTATCCCTACTACAAATGCCTCTCCTGATGCATCCCAAAACCGCATTAGCTTTTTTCACAGCCATATCACATTGGCAGCTCAGTCATCCTATGATCAACCAATAGTCCAAGGTCCTTCTCCTCTTCAGTTACTTCTAATTAATGCGTCCCCAACTTATAACTAAAATTCTTGTTATTAATCCCTAAATGCATAACCTTACACTTCTCACTATTAAATTTCATCCTATTACTATTACTCCAGTTTACAAGGTCATCCAGATCCTCCTGTATAATATCCCGATCCTTTTCCAAATTGGCAATACCTCCCAGCTTTGTATCATCTGCAAACTTTATTAGCACACTCCCACTTTTTGTGCCAAGGTCAGTAATAAAAAGATTAAATAAGATTGGTCCCAAAACCTATCCCTGAGGAACTCCACTGGTAACCTCCCTCCAACCTGACAGTTCGCCTTTCAGTAGGACCCGTTGCAGTCTCCCCTTTAACCAATTCCTTATCCACCTTTTGATGTTCCCCATCTTCTCCAATTTAACTAATAATTCCCCACGTGGCACGGTATCAAATGCCTTACTGAAATCTAGGTAAATTAGATCCACTGCATTTCCTTTATCTAAAAAAATCTGTTACCTTTTCAAAAAAGGAGATTAGGTTGGTTTGGCACGATCTACCTTTTGTAAAACCATGTTGTATTTTGTCCCATTTACCATTGACTTCAATGTCCTTAACTAATTTCTCCTTCAAAATTTTTTCCAGGACCTTGCATACTACAGATGTCAAACTAACTGGCCTGTAGTTACCCGGATCACTTTTTTTCCTTTCTTAAAAATAGGAACTATATTACCAATTTTCCAATCATTAGGTACTACTCCTGAGTTTACAGATTCATTAAAAATTCTTGCTAATGGGCTTGCAATTTCAGGTGCCAATTCCTTTAATATTCTTGGATGAAGATTATCTGGGCTCCCCGATTTAGTCCCATTAAGCTGTTTGAGTTTCGCTTCTACCTCAGATATGGTAATATCTACCTCCATATCCTCATTCCCATTTGTCATGCTACCATTATGCCTAAGATCCTCTTTAGCCTTATTAAAAACTGAGGCAAAGTATTTGTTTAGATATTGGGCCATGCCTAGATTATCTTTAACCTCTACTTCATCCTCAGTGTTTAGCGGCCCCACTTCTTTCTTAGTTTTCTTCTTATTTATATGGCTATAGAACCTTTTACTATTGGTTTTAATTCCCTTTGCAAGGTCCAACTCTACTCGACTTTTAGCCTGTCTCACTTTATCCCTACATGTTCTGACCTCAATTAGGTAACTTTCCTTGCTGATCCTTCCCATCTTCCACTCCCTGTATGCTTTCTGCTTCTTCTTAATCACCTCTCTAAGATGCTTGCTCATCCAGCTTGGTCTACAACTCCTTCCTATGAATTTTTTCCCCTTTCTTGGGATACAGGCTTCCGATAGCTTCTGCAGTTTTGATTTAAAGTAATCCCAGGCCTCCTCTACCTTTAGATCCGTAAGTTCTTCAGTCCAATCCAATTCCCTAACTAATTTCCTTAATTTTTGAAAGTCAGCCCTTTTGAAATCAAAAACCCTAGTTGCAGATTTATTTTTGTTAATCCTTCCATTTAGTTTGAACTGAATTAGCTCATGATCACTTGAGCCAAGATTGTCCCCTACAACCATTTCTTCTATGAGGTCCTCACTACTCACCAAAATTAAATCTAAAATGGCATCCCCTCTAGTCGGTTCAGCAATTACTTGATGAAGGAATCCATCAGCTATCACATCTAGGAAAATCTGAGCCCTGTTATTATTACTAGCACTGGTCCTCCAGTCTATATCTGGGAAGTTAAAGTCTCCCATGATCACGCAGTTTCCATTAGTATTTACTTTATTAAAGACATTAAAAAGGGCTCTATCCATATCCAAATTAGATCCCGGAGGTCTATAGCACACCCCAAGCACTATCGTAGGAGAGGCTTTACTAGTTTTCTTCCCCAATGTAATTTTTGTCCAGACGGACTCTGTCTTATCCATTGCATCGCTTCTTATTTCTTTACATTCTACCTCATCATTGATATACAATGCTACTCCATCACCTTTACCTTTGTTTCTGTCTTTCCTAAACAGCACATACCCTTCAATACCTGTAGTCCAGTCATGACTACTATTCCACCATGTTTCTGTTATCCCTATAATATCTGGTTTCACTTCCTGCACCAGTAGCTCTAGTTCCTCCATTTTGTTACCTAGGCTCCTCGCATTGGTGTATAAACAGTTTAATTTTTGCTGTTTGGCCTCGCTCACATTTTGTACCCTATTAGGCACAGTCATTCTACAGCCAGTATAACCTATTAGACTAGTATCCACACCGCCCTCGCTCCTTATATACATTCTCCTACCCACGGCTGTATCCTTTCTTACTTCATCTTCTTCCCTCTCAATGCTAAAATCTGGCGTGGAGATTTCCTGGACATCTCCCATCCATCTCCCCCTAATTCCTAGTTTAAAGCTCTCTTTATCAGTTGTACCAGCCTCGATCCTAGAAGTCTATTTCCTTCCCTACTCAGATGAAGTCCATTCTGAGAGAACTGTCCTCTGTCCGTGAACGCCTCCCAGTGGCCATACATCCCAAAGCCCTTCTTATAGCACCACTGCCTAAGCCATCTGTTGACAGTCATAATCTTGTCACACCTTTGTTGCCCTTCTCTAGGAACAGGAAGGATCCCGCTAAAGATCACCTGAGCCTCAATTTCCTTAAGCGTCTTCCCCAGCCCAGCATAGTCTCCCTTAATACTTTCCAGCGAGAATCTAGCCGTATCATTTGTTCCCACATGAAGGATAATTAGGAGATTCTTTCCCGCTCCCTTTAGGATTCTTTTCAACCTCAGGTCTACATCCCGTATCTTAGCACCCGGAAGACAGCACACCCTTCTATTCTCTGGATCAGCTCTAGTTACAGGCCTGTCTATTCTTCTCAATAAAGAGTCCCCTATCACATAGACCTGCCTTTTCCTGGTGACGGTGCTATTCTCCAGTCTCTCCCCTGTTCCCTCTGGCTACAAGTTCTTTCCATTCCTATTTTCCCTTATAATCTTCTTCAACCCATCCTGTATCCTCCTGAGGCTCATATTTCGTGTAGTCTCCCTTGACTCTTCTGCTTTTCCTATAGGACTAGCCTCTCTTCTCTTCTTCCTTACCCTTCCACCTTCAACAAGTACCTGCTGAGCCCCTTCTTCATTTTCCAATTCTGCAAACCTGTTCCTAAGCTCTATTTCTCCTTCACTAGCCCGTCTTTTCCTCTGCCTGGTTCTTTTAGTCACATGCTTCCACTGACAACTTTCTTCACCCAGTCTCCCCTCAAAATTCCCCAGCCCTACTTCCCATCCCTGAGTCTGAGCTTTTCCCTTCAGATACCTCATATCTTTGCTCCATCATCTGCTCAAACCCCTTCCTAAACTCAACAAGACTTTCCACCTGCATCTCCAAACCTCGGATCTTTTCCTCCATCAGCTCTATCAGACGGCATTTCATGCAGAAAAAATTCTTACCGGTTCCCCCCTCCAGGATCATGTACATACCACAGCTTCCACATCCAGTCATTCTCAATGTATCTTCCACTACAGGAGTCACTCCCACAGCTGCCTCTGTATTTGTCATTGCCTTCCCACCTAAATCCTGTTAATCTGGGAAACACAAGCCACACCAAAAAGACCACCCCCCCCAGCAAAAGCAAACCCCAAACAAGCACCACAATCCAAACTCCCCTGTTTAGAGCTCTGTTTGCTAGCTCCTGTGCCACTGCAGCTGTCTGTGCTGCTGCCTGGCTACCTTTATAGGACCCCTAGTCAGAAGCCCCATCCCCTAATCAGGGCTCAGCTGCTCTCCCAGCACAAAGCCCCTACACACACACAAATACTAAAAATACAAAACCAAGTACAACTACCTTCTCCTCCAACAGAACTCCCACTCAAACTTCCCTGTTTACAGCTCTGTTTGCTAGCTCCTGTGCCGCTGTAGCTGTCTGTTTGTCCCTTTGTACTTTAAGGAAACTGTTAAATCAGATTTAATCATTGTTTGTTTGTTTTGTATTTCCCATTGTATTCTATATCTTTCCTCTTTGCACAGATGCAAGCTTGGCTAGGTTAGCAAAGGTGAGACGTTGAGACCTTAATCCAAGACATGTAGTTCTCTTTCTAGCCTAAACAAACCATTTTCAGTACACAGACAATTCTATTGCAAAACTACTGACTCTGTAATATAGTCTTGCTACCATCCACAATGTGTTTCAGTTTCTTGGAGAGTCCAAAACAAACTGTTCTATTCCTGTGTGACATGAAGCAGAATATTCTGCCGTCTCTGTATTCTTCTATTAATAGCATCTATGCACATGTAGAGACGGGAGAAACAATCTTAGACTCCAGTATTTTATGAAAAAGATTAATCAAAATCCTAGACACTTATAATTTGAGTCTGAGGCTATTTCCAGGCCCTACTGCATACAGTATCTATACAGAGATTCATGTGCACAACACCCATGATAATCAGTGTTAATATCTTAGATCCTCCTTTTCATTAGTAGATGATAGACACCTTAGAAGCTAAGGTTAATATTTTCAAGAGTGGCTTCTGGCTTTTGGTACCTAACCTGAAGCATGCTGACCCTGGTTTTCAGGAGTACCAAGGACACACAACTTCATTTGAAATCCATGGAAGCTGTGGGTGTTCTGTTCAGGACCAAGGTGTCTCAAGTGGAGCACCCACAATCTGAGGCATCCAAAATTAGTGGCTACTTCTGAACACTTCTGCATAATTCTATAGGACTGTGTCTCAACCAGACAAAATCACCTCTAGCATCCAAAAAGCATCCCACTTCCTACTGTGTGGGTTTTTTTATCGCAATGGTTTACAGTTCATGAACACACAGCTACTGTTCTAAGTGTTAAGTATTCAGTTGTTTTGTACCATAATCCCACCCACAAAGAAAAGTAACAAGGATCTTTTTATATGCTGTCTTGGTGGCTCAAGGCTCTGCACAGCACTAAAGCAACTTCTGTGGCTGCTGGATCAGTCTCTTCAAGCATTATTGACTACTCAACCTTGGATGCTGCTTTCTATTCCACAAATGTATTTCCTTCCATGGAATGTGGTCTCCATTCTGCCCCGCCCAATTGCTATATTCAACCTACATCCTTATACATGGGGCAGGAGCCAGGGTTTCCCTTACTTGGCTGACCAGTAAACAGGGAGGGAATAAATTTAAAATGCTACATGGGATCCCAAGCTGAGCTCTAAAGTAGAGGGTTTCCTTTTGGCTATCAGTCACAGAGGCTAAATATGCTGGTTGGCAAGAGAATTCTCCTGGCTGACCACTGTAAAGGATGTGAAGACTCATCCTGTGGCAAAGAAGAAGGGAGTAAACTTCAAGGAAACTTGTGCTCAGGGCTGGATTTAGGGACAAGCTACCCAGGCAACCACCTGGGGTGCTGGGCTTGTGGGGGCACCGGGTTCAGGATGCTGTTTTTGTTGTTACTGACAGAAGGGAAAATAGAATGTTTGAAGTAAAATATTTGTTATTCTGTATGTGGATTCATTTTTCACTAACCTCCTAGAATGTTCTGAACCTTTGTAGAATCTTGTGGAAACGTCCAGACTTTCTGAGAACTACATCTTCCTCGAACGTCCTAGAATGTGGTCAGCCATGCCCCCATGGGTATATAAGGCGTGGTGTGTTGCCATCAGTCAGCGAGATATAAAAATGAACTGAAGTGAGAGCCTAGCTGCGATATTGTGAACCTTGTTTTATTGTGTTACTGTGAAAGTGTACTTGTGTTTTAAGAATTGGAGAGTGTAAGCAGTGAGTAATAAAGGCCATATTTAACGAGACACCAGATACTGAGACACCAGAGATATCCTATTGAACCCCTAGCTACGAAACAATATAAAAGTTTCTGTAAGCTTAGAGGAAACTATTTTTTATTTGATTCTATATGGCATGAATAAATAGAGATTTACAGATCCTAGCATGCAAAGTATGGTCTTATATGACAGGGATAAATCTTGCATGCAAATTGGGCGTCAAAGTCATGAAATGGGCTACAAATGCAAATAAAAATAAATATCAGAGGGGTAGCTGTGTTAGTCTGGGGTAGTCTGTATCCACAAAAAATAATGGGGAGTCCAGTGAAATATTAAAGACTAACAGAGTTATTTGGGCATAAGCTTTTTATTTTTTATTTTTAAATAAAAATAAGTATAATATATAGAGGACGGGGGTGCTCCTTATCTGGGATGCCATTTGGTCCTGGACCCAGGTATGGCGGTAGCTAACCACAATGTAGGAAAGCAGTTAAATATAGGAAAGGACTGTTGTGCTTAAAATCATGTCAAGTGGTCATGGCTTGCTTTAGGATGGACTCTACATAATTCCTCAGGATAGACAATCCCTTACTGAGAAAGCTAATGCATTCTTGAGACTGCAGCTGTGCTCATGGAGTGTAGAGATCCCCAGCATGAAGCCCAGCCCCAAGGACCGCATTTTGTGTCTCCTGATTTGACCCTAAATGCCAAAATCTACAGCCCTTACTCAAAAGATACTCTCCCTGACCTCCATGGGAGTTTCGCCTGTGCAAGGACTATCAGATTTGCCCCTAAAAGCTTCTATAAAAAGACTAACAGTCTATTGCAAATGATTTTTAGATACAGAAATCAATAAAGCCGTTTAAAAGATTTCTTCATTAAGACAGACAATACAGTATCTTGCCCATAGTCCTATTTTCCTTCTATAATAAATCAGAAGCTCTCTTTAAAAATTGATGATTTAATTAAAAATGCACATAGAAACAATAACAACTTTACTTCAAAACAGATGAAAGAATTGTTAATGCTTCTTTGTACCATGCAGGAAGCAATCCTAACTATTTCTTCTGTAATACAAGGCATTCCAGCTACATACTTTGTCTGCCCAGTAAACTCAACAAAATTCTCTAAAACTGTTAATCAACAGTTAATACATTTTGACCACGAAGTGCAAGGTCAACAGTAGTAGCAACCACAACTTTTCAACATCTTTGTCAAACATTGGACTTAAAAGGGAAGCAGTGTGTTTAGATTACTTCACAGCCAGCCAAAATCTACTAAAGGACTAATTTTCATTTTATAAGTCTACTTTCCTTATGCATAGCTCAAAGTACTTACAAACAGGTTGGCCCTGTGAAATACTATCACTGCTACTATACAAATCTGTAGTAAAATAACACAATGGAAGATTAAAATCATTGTTCCAGACTATTGATTGCAAACACCTGCACTTCAAATTTCTTTAGTAGCAAACAGACCACACTAGAAGCACCATTTCCTAAACTTAATGCTGCCTGATTTGCATTTGCAAAACTATGTTATAAACCTAGAACAAAAAGAAAAGGAGTACTTGTGGCACCTTAGAGACTAACAAACCTAGAACAGAATGTGAAGTGGGAAGAGATGGGGGAGTGTCAAACAAAGGGTTTATTACATGCATATCTCTAGCACCTGCAAAAGGGGATGGGAGGGTACAAAAGCCCCATTTGCTTTTGTCAGCATTCCAGTCAGCAATGCATCTGGAATTCTTTCTCACAGTGTTTCAAATTCAATTCGTAACTTAACCAAGAGATGATTCCTATTTCTCTGCCTGAGAAAGTGAATGACTGTGTTTCATTTTTCTTCATGTCCAGATTAGTATACTGTAACTGCTGCATGATGATCTGAACTTTTCAGAGGCACCCTGCTTAACACTGGATATATTTCCAAGGGTCAGGTCCTAATCTTTAAGATCCCTTATGAACTAACACATGGCTATTTTTAGGGCTCAATCCTGCAACAAATTATGCCCTCTGTTTTAAAACCATGCAGTGTTTTCAGAGCACAATGTAAACCCCAGCATTTTACATGAGCCTCCTCTTAGTATGAAGCTGAAAGCTGAAAAGGTAATCTTCTGTCTGAGAAATAGAGAGAGAGGAACAGAGATAAGAATAGAAAATAGAAAAAAATAGTTTTTCTTTTAAAGGCAGCTTGGAATGGGGTGTCCACTCACACAAGCCATGAGGGGGTTAATGTGGGCCAGAAGGGGTCAATTAATCTTACATGTGGCATCTAGAATGGATGGGCTTCTGAAGTCTTTTCACCAGGCTCCACTGGTAATGGTGCATAATGACACAGCTTCACATGATACTTCAGGTTACAGAAAACTTCAGGGAACTCAAAGGTACTGAAGGAGAGGAATGTTCAAGGATCTTTCTGGAGATCCTTCCTGTCCCTTGAGCAAATGAAGACAAAAGATCCTGGAAATGGACCTCTGGCTAGTTATGTGGTAATGTATAGGATTTTGGTTATGTGGAGCATTGGTGTACCTACTATGAAGAGTGGAGGATTGTACAATTTGGACGCCATCCATCTCAGCAAAAGGGGAACATCTGTAGCGAATAGGCTGGCTAAAGTAGTCAGGAGGGTGTTAAACCAAGAACAAAAGGGGAAGGTGGAAAGGGGGAACAAGTGAACATTCATTTAGCACAAAATGAGGATGCCAAAAACAAAATGAATCGGGACACTAAGAGGTACGAAGAGAAGAAATTATTTAAATTGCCTATACACCAATGCTCAGAGCATGGGTAAGAAACGAGAGGACTTGGAATTACTTGCTTATGAATATAAATTCAACCTAGTTAGTTGGCTGGAAAGATCCATATGACTGGAATGTTAAAAATACTGGATATAACTTCCTTAGGAAGGATTGAGTGGGAAAAGGGGGGGTGGGATAGCACTCTATGTCAAAAATGGCATTACCTGTTTCAAAGTCACTAACTCAATGTTCTAAGAGATAAAAAAACAAGAAGACAATTTCCGAACTCAAAAAATGCTGCAGTCAGATGGGGGAATTTTATATTAGACCTCATCTTGAAAAAGAGAAGAATTGATCACAGAACTAAAAGTTAGTAGTTGCTTAGATTTCACAAAGCTGAAATCAAAGCCAAAGCTTTGGGAGAAAGAATTTAAACAGAAAATTGTGAATGAAACATGTCTACCTGAATCTATTCACTATGGTCCTTCCTCCCATACATACACAAGTGTAAATTCATGGGAATTGTGCACATGTAAAAGGAAAGCCATCATATGGTGCGTCTTAGGCAAATTTCTAACCTGGCATAGCCCATTCCTCTCCAGGCAGTCCCCTTTTACTGGCCTTTTATGATATGCAGGAGGAGCAGTGGGCCTATTCTGTCCCCGAACCCACAGAGAGAGACATGGATCCTTACAGCAGAACTTGAATGGAAAATTCAGGTAGTATGGATGAGATACTTCTGTAAAATCCTGGGCATCTCCTACTTCAACCACGTCACTAATGAAGAGGTCTGCAACATCATCACCCAATGCGCTGGGTCATATGAAGACCTCCTGAGGACCGTGAAGAAGCACAAGCTGAAGTGGTACGGCCATGTAACAAGATAATCTGGCCCATGCAAGATCATCCTGCAAGGGACAGTACAGGAGAAGAGAAGAAGAGGTAGACAGAAGATGTGATGGATTGACAACATAGAAAGGTGGACAGGAATGGACTTTGCGGAAACTCAAGCACTGACACACAATTGTCAGGGGTGGAGACAATTGGTTGATTGCTCATCAATGATGGTGCCCCAATGCAGTTATTGGAGTGATGATGATGATGATGATGAAGAGGAAAGAACATCTCTATGCATGTTAGAAAGACAAAGATTTCATAAAAGGGGAAGCACTTTGTTTGTATTTCAATGTCAAAATTAAACTTGTTTACAAAATATAATTTTATCTTGAGGTTTCGACACATTTGGAGTAAACATTTTAATTTTTAAAAGCTCCCATGTAACCCATTTTTGTTACTATAAGCAAAACAAACATTGACAATTTAGAGTATACATATTTTCAGCAAATATGGTTTCAAAATGATAGTTGTAAGCAAAATCACCCAAAAACTTATCATGATACTCCTTTTTTATGCCAGGACATCTGCAGAAGTCATATTAAAAGTTCAGAACATCTCATTCTAAAATGTTACATTTTTGGCAGTATTTTTAATGGACCAGATGTATTCCCAGGTTGCTCTCTAGAAGCACATTTTTTTTAACTACACATCTAATGAGTGCACTTTTAAAAACCATGAATTTAGCTTGTTACAAATTAAAGGAAAACTCATTGTAATGTAAATATATTCTAAATCTCCTTATCTATTGTTAAAGTATAGTAAATCATTAACAAAAAGACTCCAATCCTGCAAAGGTGTAAGCGTAACTTTATATACATAAATAATCAGAGTTGGATTAATGCACAGGCAAATTAGGAACATGCCTAGGGCTCAAATTTGGGCGGTGGCTATTGTTTTGGTGGATTTGCACACAAACTGAAAGACCCTGACTCACTTGAATGAGAGGTGTTCCAGCCTAGCTCATGGGGTCTCAATGCCACTCAGGTTTGACCCAGCTGCCCCTTCATCATGACAAAGGACTGGCCATGCCAAATTTGAGTGAGTAGCATTCAAACCTGGTACACAGGGTCACAGCACTACTCAGGGATGGCCTGTGTGCCCTTCTGTCATGGTGAGCAGCACCCTGAGCAGCAGTAGCAGGATGAGCAGCTGGTTCTGCTAGCCATCCCAACTGAAGCAAATATACTGTATGACCGTTCCTATTCAAATTAGGGGTCCAGAAGTTTATGTTTGCCTATGGCTCAGTAGTGGGTTAATCCAGCCCAGTGAATAGTGCCATGCAGTGTTGCCAACTCTCACAATTCTTACAATATTTGATGTTATTTTTTAAAAATGGAATCATGGAATTATATATGAATTAAGTTTCTAGGCCTCCTAGTTATGGAGAAAAACTTGAAAATACGATCCCCGAAGACTCCAAAACCAAAGGCAAATAAAAAGAACTAAAATTTTATTTTAAGTCAATCTCATGACCTTTTTGGGCCTTACTCATGATTTTTGAAAGCTTGCAGCAACACTGTATTGGGAGCTACTTTTGAGTGTTGCTACTCTTGTACTAAACATACATTTTATCTATTGAGCACAAAAAGCTAATCAAATACAAGAATTTAATCTTTTAGGGCAAATTCAGTCCATTTTATAAAGCTATTGTGAATATTTTAAACTATTCAAAACCAATATTAACACTGGTAATATTAGCAGAAGTTCTGCAAGAAACTCAGCAACTTACACTCCTGGGGGAATTCTGCACCACTGAACAATGCAGAATTTTGCAAAAATTAATGATGGGTGCACAGAATTTCCTTTTTTCCCCACAGAAATGGGCTGCAGAGATGCTGATGCCAGTAGAGGATGCTGGACCCGGGGGGAGTGGGAGAGTTCCCAGCAGCTGCAGTTCTCAGCGTGCCCTGAAGGAAGAAGGCAGTGTCATGCAGGAAACTCCATGCAAGCCCGGGACCCAGGCAGTTTCTCCCTCTGGATCCCTGGGCTCTAGGAGGGTAGAGGGTGTGTGGGCCGGTGGATGGGGCCCACAGGTGTGCTCTGTGGGGTGGGGTTGAGTGTCTGGGCTGGGGTCGGCTGCTGCTAGCCCCTGGGGTCTAGGGGGTATGAGTGTCTGGGCCGGGGTGGAGGGGAGGGCCTGCAGCTGGGCTCTGGGGAGAGGTATGAGTGTCTGGCCCTCCAGTTGGGCTCTGGGAGGGAAGGGGCAGAGAAGCAGAAACTGGTTGTCATATGGGGTTTCTTTAACTCTCTACTTCTGGGGGAATATTTTTGCGTGTCTGTATTGTTACAGACATACTTGCTGACAGGTATTTTGAAATAAATTACCAAAATAATTGAAACTGGCATGATTATATAGCATTATTTTAACAAATAAAATGTGCAGAATTTTAAAATATTGTGCGCAGATTTTTTTTTGGCACACAATGCCCCCAGGAGTAAACTTAAATTCACTGGTACTTATTAGAAAGGAGAAATGTTAAACACAGAGTCCATACTTGCTCTTTACAATATTTAATATTAGCAGACTAACAGTTGTATGCAATTAGTTGGTTTTCACATAAACTAAGAGATTTTAAGAAACTCCCAATTAAAACAGACAAAACACTGTATCATCATTGAAGTCAGACACACAGATAGAATGTTCAGAAAGGCTGATAAAGAATTGTCACATTTGTCAATTTGTGGGGATGCTTTAACCATTAAGGAAGGTTATCAAACTATGAAACTCCTGATCATCCACATAATGAAAGATGGCCTTTTCAGTTAATCTTATCTGTGTGATGCATTTCTCAGTTGCAACCTGCTAACTTTCCTTGTCTCGTTATAAAAGCACTCTCAAAACCTTTTAAATTAATTATTTGTATTTTGGCATTTATCTCTCTGCTACCTTTATCATTCAGTACACTCATGTCTCCCAGCCACTCAGCACTACGAACTTCAGATAATCTTAACTAAAACTAGCAAGACTTTTAGGTATCTTAAAAGTCAATGTAAGTATATTTTAAAAAAATAAACAGTGTGAAAACAATCTATAAATACAGATAAAAAGTAGTAAAGCAAGTAAAAAATTGAATTTAAAGAGTTTTTGATGAATATCAAATATTCATTTGCCATTCAATATTGCCTGAAATTTTTCACCAAAAATTCCCAATTTTTAAACAGCTCTAATGGAATGCAATAAAAGTTACTATGGGTAGATTAACAGTTGATCTAATTTATCATCTTTTCTTTAAAAAAAATCCTGTATATTGGGAGTATTCTCACATGAAAAACTTTAATGGAGTTAAGGTTGCAGGTGGCAAAGAGTGTCCTGTACTCCCTGTGACCTTCCAGAATATGAGAGTTTAATTCCCCACCGACAAAAAAAGTAGAAAAACCAGAAAATACAGCATAAGAATGATACTCCCCATAACATACAGTCTAGCCAACCTGCACTCAGGATTAATGGTGATGCCTGAGCATGGGTCCACTGGAATGTAGGAAAAGGATTCCCAGTTTAGAATTCTGGTAGACGCCAAGTAAATGATAGCTTGTCTTAGAGACAGGTATGATATTTACTTGCCAATTTCCAAGTTGCATTCCCTTTAGGATCAGAGTTAAAATTGTTTGTTTATGTTGTGTTGTTTTTGGCTTTTCCCCCTCCCTGAACCAAATAGAAGAGCTCTTTTATAGTTACAAAAGCAGAGCTCAAGAAGTCAAAGTAACTCTCCCCTCAATTTATATGTGTATAGCCCCTTTAATAAAAACTCATCCCAAAATAATTTACAAAAATACATAGCAATAGGAACAAAGCCTGACTGGCTGCAAAATAAATGCACTTTGGTGAGACTGAAATGTGATCAAAGTGGTAGTTTCTTTTAACTATCTTTGAAGTGTACCTGTACTTTCATTAAAGAGCCAATTCTTACTCCACAGACTGTAACATCATTACTCCATAGACTAACATCATTATTATGACTGTAACATAATGTAACATCATTATTAACATCCTCCCAATTCACAAAAAAAAAAAAAAGTAGATAGTTTTGTAAACCACCATGATACACTCTCTCTGGCTCAGCAGATACCACGGGGTATTGAATTTTCAACAAGCTAACTAAGAATTTTGGTGGAGTGGAGCAATATCTTGAGAACACAAGCAAAAGGAAAAATGCAGTGAAAGAGGAAAAGATTATGGTGAGGTTTTCAAAAATAAGGACCTAAAGGTAGGCTTCAAAATCCTAGTTCAGGCATCTAAAAAATGTGTTTTGATTTTCAAAAGTGCTGAGCACCCATCACCTCCTGATGATTGATGATTGATGCTCAGCATTTTTTAAAATCATGCCATTTATTTAGGTGCCTAAATTTGGGTTTCTGATCCTAATTTTAAGCACCCATTTTTGACAACTATGACCCACTTCTAATTTTTTGGAAGAATAAGGTTTTGAACAAATGTAAAGGAACATAGTAATATGGAAAACAAAGTAAGGACAAAAAGTCAGAATATCTTGACTTCTTTAAATCCTCTATGTAGGATCCTGACAGTTGTTTATTCCTAATATACTTTACATGGATGTAACCTAGTAATTTTATCTCCCACAAGTGGAAAACGCTACTGAATCTAACCCCCCCTCCCCCCCAAAAAAAATAAAATAAAGCCTGCAATGTGGCCATCATCTCAAGTCACTGCACTAAACAGACGCTTTGAAGGGACCCAACTAATCATGACTCTACATTCTGAGTACTTCCAGAGTAAAATCAGATTATAATTTAAATGCTAAGGATATTCTTTTCTTGTGTGAATTTAGTTCAGCAGCCTGAAGTCACGGAAGAGATTTAAATACTATTTTTAAAAAATCCTTATTGCCTATATTAAACATGAAGGCAACTGTACTTTGAGCAAAACTGTGGGTCTGCTATTAATCTAATTTATATCATTTTACGGACATGGAGTCCACATTTCCTCTACTGGGAAAACACAATACAAAAACAAAAGCTGTGGGAAGAAGGAACCATCAGGAAGTAAGTATCATAAAAGATTGTTCTGTTTTACTCATTAAGGATACCAGACTTCTTCCTTTAATCTTATTTCTTACCTTCTTCCTGTATCATGGTCGCGTCATTATTTTGTATAGAAGTTCTAACTTTGCAAAAATGTATAAGTTGTTTTATATATTGATGAAACAGTAATGACAAATTTCTGTTTGTTTTCCACCAAATGCATCCGATGAAGTGAGCTGTAGCTCACGAAAGCTTATGCTCTAATAAATTTGTTAGTCTCTAAGGTGCCACAAGTACTGCTTTTCTTTTTAGCAATGACAAAGTCATTAAATATTACATACAAATTATAAAAAAATTGATCCCTCCCATTTGAATATTTCAGTGGTTAAGACTAAAAATTAATCAAACTCTCCTCCCCCTTTAAAAACGTTGTCTAGTCTCAAATCCACAGAAATGAATCCTCAAACACAATAATAATGAATAATAAAAGAAACTATGTTTCCTCCCTCACCCCGATATGATTTATGTACTATCATCTTTCTAGTCTTTTTTTTTCCTCTTAGAAGTGCTGTATAATATCTTTTAGTGCTTTACATCTCAAAAGTGTTATCTAATACATGCCTGGTGTATGGAAACAACATCTGAAACTGTTAAACATTAGGTTGGCTGTATCAGATATTAAAATATGTTAAAAAAAAGTTAAAAATAGTACAAGTATGAAATATAGAAAGCCTTTGATACCATTGACTCAGAGGCACTGCCGATTCATCCACAAGGATTTTCAGGATGGATTAGGCTACTCTACAGTAGTTTTGGTCTCTCTTCTCTGAAAGGATGTCTAGACTAATGTTTCATGGTTCTTTGCCTGAAGGCTTTCACTTCACATGTAGACGTACATGGGGATCCTTTTTGTCATCTTTCTGCTTAATGTACATGTGAAGCCACAGAAAGAGGTTACAAGATATTATGGTCCGGAGTATCACCAATATACTGATGTTAGTCTACTTTCTTACCTTTCCCTTACATGATCTGTGTGTATTCCCAGCGCATGACCAAGATCAGGGCTTGGAAGAAAGAAATGGCAAAAACTCTAAATAAGACAGATCTGATATTGATAGACTGAAGAAACATTTGGAGATATGGGTGGACAATTGCCTAGACCCTTTCTTGGCTTACGTGGCCATCCTTAATTACTTGAATTGCAGTGATAGGTATGACTAGACCAATCACTACTCCTAAGTCATCGGCTAGTGGTACTGTCTTGCAGCACCATATGGCAGAGCCCAGCTCCAAAGTCCCTCTCACAAAATCAGAGGAGTTTTATGAGACAAGTGAGAAAAGAGTCTTGCTTATTTATTTTAGAAAAGCCACCACTGATCTTTGGGTTTCTCACACTAAACAAAAAAAAACCGTTCACCACAAAATAAGTAAAACAAAAGCATACACAACAATTTAGGATGTTCTTTCGAATATCCGTTTCTGATAGCTATCTTTTAAATAGCAGAAACAACCTCCTTATCCAAAATGGCTGCTTTCTTATGCCAATTGAGATCGGCTAGCTGTCTTTTTTCCCTTGAGTAACATGGGAACTTGTCTGGGTCCTAGCATCCCAGCTCCCAGACAGACATTGCCTTCTTTTACTAGTGAAACTGGGAATTGGGAAGGAACCATGACCACAAGGGCCCATGTTAGGATCTCAAAATGTCTAAACTATCAATCACATGCCTTTTTCTCATCAATCATAGCCTACCTTTCCTCTCTGATGTGTTCTTTGCCACAATTATGCACGTTTTTTGTCTGAGCCATGCATATGGGCCATCAGCAAGATTAGTGAAGAGGCATGAGGTGCTGGATTTTCAGTCTGCTGTTTTGTCTGATTGGGATGATGTACTTGTGCCTCAGCTAGTGTCTATCTGAGAATGGGGCATGAGTGAAATTGTGCTGGCTCAAGCTCAAACCAGATAACATTGGGGTGATGATGATGATACGGGAAAAATTCCCCGGACTCCATTTTGTATTTTTGTTTCCTAAACTCCATATTATGTCTCTGAATAAGCAGGAGTCACTTCACAGAACTGAAAGCTGCAGGTCACGTACCACTGGATGATATAGGTCACAAGACTAGAGCTGAGCGATCTCTATGCTGAGCATGCCCAGTGGTGAAAACTGGGGTAGCTACTGAGCTTGCGCAGTACGGGTGAGAGAAAGGTCAGCTAGCTGACTGATCACAGCTCATAAAACCATACTGGTTACAACATGTTCTAAAGGTCGGAGCTGTCAATCATATTTCTGAGGTAACGGTTGTTACTGAGCATGTACAAATGGGGTGATTCCTTAAGGGTATATAAGGAAGTCCCAATAGGACAGTATAAAAGGTCAGTTGCCAACAGGTAGAAGTCAGTCAGGACTCGGCAGAAAGAGCTGCTGGAAGAACTAATGGAGAAAGATCGGAGGGCTGACCAAGAGGACCACAGAGCTGCTGGAAAGACAGCTTAGAATGCTGGGGAGAGCACTATTAAAGACAGCACCTAAAGGAGCAGCCACAACATCAGCAACATTGAAACAAAAATAACTAAGGAACAAAAGGATAGAGTGAAAGAAGCGGCAGGGAGTGAGCTGCAACTGTAACAATGGCAGAGAAGACTGGGAGAAAGCTCTGTGTGTGTGTGTGTGTCCTATGTAGAATTTATAACACTTTGTTGAAAACTTGACATTTGGAGCAAAGCACCCCACTTAGAATCATTTAAACCATTAGTTAATAGCGTTCAAAACTTAGGGGTGATTTTAAACCCCCAGCTGCTGTTTGAAGGCCATATTACAACAGTAAACCAGTCAGATTTTACTATCTGCATCTAACTAGGAGGTTGTGACCTTTCATTTTGGATGCTGACTTGCCGCCATTATTTAGATCTTTGCCACCTCAAGACCAGACGGTTGCAATGCGCTGTATGTGGGAGGCTACACCTTAACACCAGAGACTGAAGCTCGTACAGTACCAAGTAGCAGCTCAAAGGGAGCACAAGACACCGGGGTGCTAAGATCTCCACTGGCTGACCACTGGTTACTGCGTGGAGTTCAATGTGTTTGTGGTTATGGCCTATAAAGCCTTTAAATGGCCTGGGGCCAGCCTCCTTAAGGGAATGTCTCTCTCCCAGAGCCACATTGACACAGCTACGGTCAGCAAGGGCATTCAATCTAGATCCCTCTTGTGATAAAATAAAGGGGTAGCTTGCAGGGCATTCTCTGTGAGGGCTCCGAGACTATGGAACTTGCTCCTCTCTTTTGGTCCTAATTAGCCTGAGTTTGAATTTCTGGGCATGCTGTAAAAGATATCTGCTTGATATGATCTCTGGAGCATATGAAGGATATGCTTCCTGGATGACAAAGGGGATAGGCGGCTGTCTGGTTAAGTTCCTGAGGAACTCATGATTTTCATGCAGCTGAGATTTAATCTAATTATATTTATTGTATAATTAATTACATTAGGTTGTCTAGAGCCTTGGATAAGCATCTTTGTTATTTTAAATCTAACATATAAATAAATCCAAGCTAGACTATTAAAATGTGTGCTGCTTTGGGCTATCCGTGGATCACCAAAGCTTCAGCTGGTGTGAATGCAGCTGCCTGCCTGTTATATCAGAGTAGCTGCAATAAGCAGATAAGCATTTCATGCTCTGCACAGAGTACTTGATCACCTCCAAGTGTAATTTAAAATGCTGGTTACGAACTATAAAATAAACTCCTGAATGATTTGCAACCTATCTACTTGTCAGATAGCATCTCCCAATATGTCAGTTAAGATTGACTGGGAAGCTCCTGCTGTCAGTTCCTAGGGTAGCACTTTGCAGGATTGGTGGCAGGGCATTCTCAATAAAGGGCTCCATTTCAAATCTTCTTTTTCAGTTGGTCCAAGAGATCCCAAGTTTGGCTACTTTTACAGGGTAAGGTGTAGTTGTTTAATCATATTGTAGTCACTAATATTAAGTTATCTTGGTTTTTTAAAGTACACAAAATAAACTCATGTTTTAAATAAGCCAGCCATTCAGTTGTTTTTAAGGTTTTCATATGTGTTCATGGAAATTCATAAGGTGCCCCAATGATATGACAAAGAGTACAACAAAAATTCCCCAATATCTGCTGGAGTACTTAAGTAGACAGGAATATGTAAGAGCTAAGGTTGGTTCAAACATTGTTAATGAGAACCTCATGCACACATAGAGAGAGACAAATGGTGCTCTAAGAAGAGGTTATCAGACTTAATTTGAATTTACCTTTTTATTTTAAATTAGTATGACAGTCTTGACATTATTTCAGTAGTTTTGGGTGAGCTAATATTCTTTTCATTTACAGTATTTCTCCAAATGGAATATCAGATTTCACACTATTTCACATTACACTGGCTTTTTAAAAAACAAATAACACAGGTTACATGTACTGTTTTTTGAATTCTTAAAATGCACCACAATCATTTAGGAAGAAATTGATGTATATTACAGAAAAGTATCCACCATAAAGTCTTAGTGTTAAAAATCCTTTATTATTAAAAAAACCCTACCCACTGGCATTTTTTAGAGGTTCATATGGAGTGAACTGTCAACTAACTTTTGGGTTTTTTTTTAAATGATCAGTCATGTTGAATAGAGTTGTGAAGAGTTTGCCAAGCAAATTTTCACTATGAAAAAAGCAAACATATTTCACATGTATTGTTCCTCTCAAACAAAAAGTCATTCTGTATCTTAAAATTCAGCCCTTCCAAGACAAAAAAAATAAAATAAAAGAGGAGAGTCCAGTGACCAGGCACTGAAAACAGATTGTGTTGTAAAGTGATACAATATTAACTATATTAGTTCAAATGGCACTGTGCAGTTTTCTTAAACGTGATCAGTCTCTGTTAGTCTGTAGAGTTCTATGACTTCTGGTTGAGTTTCAAGAAAAATAACTTTTATAAGAACAAAAGTCATAAATCAGGTCAAATTAATCAGTTGTGGGTATTTAACACACTTCTAACAGGGGCCATATTAGTATGTTGTTCCAATAGCATTATCAGAAGATTACGATTAGAAAAAATATGTCTTTAATATACTGGTTTGTTGACAATGTCAGCATTAAGGCTGACCAGCTAGATATGGATGTCATCGGCAAAGTTTATTTTATTTAAAATTTTTGCTTACATCTAAATTTAATGATTGTCCAGTGGGGACAGCAGTCACATAAATTTACACCACCCTACTTCAGTATCTGACTGTATAATTTAAGTCACTTCAGCTAAAATAGTAGACAATACCGAGCAGTCACCATTTAAGTTATTTTTGTCATGACAGATTTTAAGCTAAGAGATTAAATGTTATTTTTAAAAAGAGAGGATGTGATTGTTGCTCATTCCAGCTTTTTGGATCTCTAACCTCAAAAACCTGCTTCCCATAGTCAGGTTTGGCTGTGGGCAGTTTAAAATTAAGAGTGAGTACTGCTAAAGGTCAAGCAAAGGGCATATCTAGAGTTTGTTGGATAAAAATAATTTGGGACTAAAAATAAGTCAACTACAAAATACAGTTTGTAAAATCTTTTTTTTTTAATTCCTATCATTTTTACAATATACCAAAACCAAATCAACCAACCCTTTAAATCTGATTAGCTGCTTTGGCTGGTAAAACGATGCAGTGCCATATTGGAGATCCAAGTTAAGTAACATCTTTTGCCGAAGCTGGCAGAAGAGGAGTTGTGGATGATGATCCATGTGTCAAGGGGAGGAGAGGAAAAAGGTATCTAATTACATGGACTATAAATGTTTTATCTTCTACAAGAGTGTACTGAGGTGATATTGGGTTTGGGGAGAGTGGGAAAAAGGGATGTCCAAGAATTTACAAGCTGGTCCAACCCCCAGATCCTCCACAGACTGACTGGCCCTCTTGAATCAATGTCTCAAGTGAAAAATGCCTCAGAATGCTTTGTAATCCAATGAAATGCAAAAGCCTAGGGGTAGGGGGAACAAGCAAAGTTTGAATCTTTTCCTGCTGAAATGACAAAAAATGAACAATAAAAATCTAGACAGTCGTTTTTTCCCCCCTTTTGAATTTAGTCAGCCTCCAGTTTAGAAAAGTATGGCCTGTATTTTTTACACATACAGAATGTAAGCTCCATATAGAAATAAATCATCTCAAATTACCAAGACATATCACAGTAACTAATTGAAGCATTCTTTATCTTTTTAAAAGAGATCATGAATT
The DNA here is from genome assembly GCF_009764565.3 of Dermochelys coriacea. Taxonomy (NCBI): domain Eukaryota; kingdom Metazoa; phylum Chordata; order Testudines; family Dermochelyidae; genus Dermochelys; species Dermochelys coriacea. The sequence goes on from NC_050068.2 coordinate 108,195,591, forward strand.
TATGGCTGATGTAATTTAATGTAAACCACAAATATGTCCAAGGTCATATGCTAAATAAATTAAGAGAGCAATATACTGACAAATTGTCTTCTTGACAAATTGCTCTACCGCATATGTTTTGTTTAAAATTTAAGAAGTGCTGAAAAACTGGGGGTCGGAGTAGGCAACAGGGGTAGGGAAAGAGCCTGTTTAAAGATGTATGCAGTTTCTTCTTGAAATCAGTTGGAATGTTAGCAACATGAAACCCTTTTCTACAAAATGTTCCAAGTCATAAAGAATTCTCAAATGCTACCAGGCTTCTTTTTATTCCAAAAAAGGTCTTCATTTATTTCAGCTGCTTTCAGTGAAATTCTTCTCCTTATTAACTCCACACAAAGTCTATCTAAAAGAAAATTAATAATTCACATGTATGTGTCATGACAAGAACCTGGAATAGTAGTGAACTATAAAGGATGATGTGGGCTGATGAACTGGAGGGGCTTGGGCCAAATTTGTTTATAAAGTCAGCCTCTGAGTCTTGTGAAGGTGAATCTCAGCTTTTATTTTTTTTAAATATGAAACTTCTCTTTTCCTGGTAGAGGTAGCTTTTAAAATGTAAACAAAGGGTTAAAAGGAAGAACAGGTATGCTCCACATGGAGCATGAGACAAGGAGGAGATCTGAAGATCTTACAGAGGGACTTTTTAAACTATAAAATTATTCAGTTAAGTTTGGGGTATATGTCATAGAATTATCCTGCTGTTTCCCAAAACCATTAGCCAAGCTCTGGGTTTAATGATGAAAGATTATGGTAGGCAGGAGTCAGTTATGTTAGGGGGTGAGGTGATAGCAAAACATTTTTGGAACTTATATGCTATGGCTGACTCTACTAATATTTTCATCCATCTCTGTGGCTGGCACTGACTGAACTAATGGCTGCTCACCCCAGACTTGTCATTAATTTTGTAGTGAAGACAGTTATAACTTGAGTGTTGCCCTAAGTCAAATCCTAGCCACACACAAAACCCCCTCACTTAAGTGTGGTGGAACTTTTACCTCAAGTTGGCTGACCCGTCAGGCGCTATAGGCTAACACTTCAGTAAACACAACCACTCTGTAATGTAAACACAGACTAGCTCCACTCAATTGCAACTAGTCCTCCAATGCCTTCCCACAGTTCCCCGTGTGCCTAGAAAGGACAGATGGTATCCCACAATTCACTCGGAAAGAATTCATAGAGCAGCTCAGCTTACTGCAGTGCAAAGAACCATGGAACATGTCCCCAGAAATTTTAGTGCCACACACAAATGACTGCATCATGAGTGTGGACGCAGTACTTTGTGATATTTTGCAGTGTGGCTGCTCTGACCTGGCCTAGGCTAACTCAAGAGGCGTCACACCAGCTAATGCTGCAGCCTCAAGTGTCATGCCATAGGTAACTCACTACTGCCATAGCTATGGTTGTTACAGGAGAGTTAGAGAGGTGCATATGGGGGGTACATCCCATTGTTCCATGCCCCTTGCTCCTACAGCCCAAAGGAGGTGAAGCAGAGGAAGTGGGGTATCTGCATGATGTCAGAGTCCTGCTACTGCTTCTGTATACCCATTTCCTTGCTGTTGACTCATAAGTGCTGGAAAGAAGGGAGGAACCCCATTCTCTGGCCCACTGTCTTGACCAGAATCTAGAGAAAATTGCTCCCTTTCTCATACTCCCTCACCAACCAAGAAGACTTGCTCCTACACACAACCTTCCCACACTGGGAACCAAAAGGGCACCCACATCCCAAATGACCAGTTAACCTACTCCCAGAAGCCTACTCCTTACTAAATTGATCCTGCAGGGTAGCCTGTATGCCATCACAGCTCCTAGAACAACTTAATGGAGTGTTGGGGGGGAGGGTAGTAAAGCAGAATATGGAATTAATGGATGTTGGGGGTGCATGAAAGTATTGTATTTCAGACTGAGGTGCAGAATTTTTGAGGGAGCCCCTGTGACCAAAAGTTCCCATGTATTCACACCCTAGACACTATTGTAATAATCTTTGTACAAAATATGCCTTGTAAGGTATCATTTGAAAACTAATATCTTGCTGGTCAATAATATCATGGTAAAATGTATGTAGCAACATTATATGTGAAGTTATGAAATCCCCTTCTATGATGTTCTTAGCACATGTTCAAAACCACACAGTCTGCCCCACGCAGAAGTATCCTGAATGAAAAAAAATGTGTTTATTTCAATTTACATATAAGTAGTAAACAGGTTCTTGAGACACCAGGGAGAGGAGATGACAGGAGACAAAGCAAATTTCCATTTCAGCAACCGGCCTCTTTCACCACCAAATCAATGTCACCTTCTTTACTGTTTGAATAAACTATACTTTGAGAGGTAACCTTCAGAAGAATCCACTTCAAAGAGTAACTGGAATATAAATGAAAGGGGCAGAAAACTCCACGTGATCTCTCTCTCTCTTTCACCTACCAAGAAAAAGGAACCACCCTTTGATTTTGGGGGGAAATCCTGACCTGAGAATTTGGTCAGCCCTGTTGCTGGAAAGACATGGTAAAGATTTTACCTTGAACCAAGCCTAGCTTGTTAAGTTTTAGCTACTAGAAAATGTATTATCTTTATTTTTATTGTAATCATTTTGGACTTTAGTAACTTACATTTGTACTCACTTAAAACCTATCTCTTTGTAGTTAAATAAATTTGTTTCATTTTTAATCTAAACTAATCCAGTGTTGTGTTTAAACTGAACTGTCTGGTAACTCCAGTTAAAGTAGCAAACTTTTGAATATTTACCCTTTACAGGGGCAATGGACCTTTGTTATCTGGCCACACATTTTTGGAAAATTTGGGACTGGAAAAATGTTGGGAACACCCTGCAAGTAGAAACCAAGGCTGGTGGAAGCCAGAATGTGACAAGTGTTGCTGACAGGCTGCTGGGGTCAGAGCTGCTGGACCAGAGCTGCAGCTGTACACTGACACTCAGGGTGTGACCCACATGCTGGGAGGCTTGTTGTGAGCAGTCCATGTTGAGAGTTACAACCGCAAAACATTGTGAGCCAACCAAGGTTGTGGGGCAGACAGTAACATAACCCCTCACTGATCTGGACAGCACCATAAGAGCTAGTTATTATTATTTTACTATTAAATAATTTGTCACTCTTCTGCATATAATGCTAAATCTCATAATACATATTACTAATTTCACACAAAAACACATTAAAAGAACATTACTAAAGTAGCGAAGTCAAATACTCAAAAGTTAGTAATTGCCTGTGCAACCTTAATTCAGCCACCATGGGTGTATGCATTATGATAGTCTCTAATTACATTAGACCTTCTGCCTCATTCCATGCACAGGATGGATGTTGACCACTTAATGCTCCGCTATTAAATATTTTGTTTTAGTCTCATTGTACAATGTGTGGTCCCATGCCTTATTTATTGTACATTGTTCAAACCTCTGCTCTAAAGACAGAATTATTAATTTCCTCACTGGCTCTTTTATGATGCTCATCACTGTAGCCGATAGTGCTTCACAAACATTAATGAATTCATCGTCACAGCATCACTGTGAGGTAAGGTAGCATTATTCTCATTTTATAGTTGGAGAATTGAGGTACAGAGATACTAATGTCAAAAATGCACACCAATTTTGGGTGCCTAATTTGCGATGCCTATGACCTAATTTTTCAGAAGAGAATTAGGAGCCAGAACAGACAGGCCTCATATTGGCAGCATATCAACCACAATTTTCATGCAATGGGGTCTTTGTCCAGCTAACAGAAAAAAGGGGGGCATTGCCCCCTTTTAAGGGCATCTTACAATGGGTGGAGAGAAGGGGAAAGTTTACAGGGATGGGCAAGAAGCAGTTGGGACCAGGCCAGGAGAAGGTCCCTGCACTACCCTTCCTGCTGATCAGAAGAAAGGCGGGAGAGGGAAGAAGGGGGATTTATACTTTATGAAGCCCAAGACAGACCCTCTTTTACTGGGGTCACAGAAGCTGAGGATTGTGTGTAACACTAAAACACTAAATATAAAATAACCCAGGGAGTCAACCTGCTTCCATAACTAAAAGTATCATTCTTCTCTCAGTGGTAAACAGCTGATCTTATTTTAATATTTATTTTTCTTTACATATAAGACATCAGAGGATTGGTGTTAAAGGAAACCTCCAGAACTACAGAATGTATTGATGTCAATAAATTACATTGATATTGATATAGAGCAGCTTACTGTAAATTCCCCTCCTATATTTTCAAGGTGTACTAACTTTTAACTTACTAATAGATACTTACTGTATAAATTGTCTTTTTCCAATGAACAATGGCACATTATCTAAAAATTGAATAGAGAGCTAGTGAAAATATCACTGCAGTAAACAAATAATTTCTAAATGAAAAATGATACAATATTTATAAATTCAAGCAATAAAATAGACAGATATAACCAATTAATTTTGAGCAAAGAAAATCTTTCCTCAATACATTGTCCATTGCTCCTCACCTCTGATGTAAGGTGGAGGGACCTCATTCCAATTATCCAAAGAGACAGTATAAACTGCAAGCCTGTTTAACCTGAGTTCCCTTTGGCAATCATAATCATCCATTCCAACCCAAAGATACATTTGTGAGAAAACCCTATTCAGTGTGAACTTGCCTCCCAGTTTTTTGGTTTTGAGGGGATTCATTGGTATTCTTGACTCAATATGTTTTTTTCCCATGGTACTCAAAAATGATACAGGTCACTCAATGGAGCATTTAGACTTTCTCATCACAGATAAATGAACTATGATGCACGCATGGGTACAGTATGTTCTCCACTGTTTCCCCAAAGTAAAAGATGGCACACCAAGAGTTTGCTAGCAGCTGCATAGCTGAAACATGAACAAAGTATTCCTGGACATAAGGTTTTAAAATCTACAAGGAATAGTTGTGTCTAATGCTTCAAAACTGGTCAAGCACTACTGAGCTTTAATGAACAGCAATAAGCCACAACAGGGGTCCAAGATCAGGTGATTATTGCTACATATCTCTAGTGCATGGTGAGACATGAGTTTGAAGGAGGAAGGCACATCATCATGGCAAATCCCAAAGGGATGTAGCCTCCTGGCAGATAGAGCACCACCCAGATCAATCTCTAGATCAGTGGTTCTCAAAGCCGGTCCACTGCTTATTCAGGATAAGCCCCTGGAGGCCCAGGCCGACTTGTTTACCTGCCACATCCACAGCTTCGGCCGACTGTGGCTCCCACTGGCCGTGGTTCACTGCTCCAGGCCAATGGGGGGCTGCGGGAAGGGCGACCAGCACATCCCTCAGCCTGTGCCGCTTCCCGCAGCCCCCATTGGCCTGGATCGGCAAACCACAGCCAGTGGGAGCTGCGATCAGCCGAACCTGCGGCTGTGGCAGGTAAACAAACCAGCCCGGCTCGCAAGGGGCTTTCCCTGAACAAGCAGCAGACCAGCTTTGAGAATCACTGCTCTAGATAGCTCCTTAAGGTGTTCCAGCTGGATATTCAGTATATGTCCAGAAGTGCCTTCTTCAGCTACTCTAGAAATTTAACTAGGGCTCGATCCTGCAAGTTGCTGAGCAGTCTGGCCCTGATTCAGCAAAGCACACAAACGCGTGCTTATCTTTAAGCATGTGAGCAGTTCCTCTGTAGGAATTTCCACATACTTCAAAAGCTAAGTGCTTTGGCTGGATGGGGACAGCATGCACCACACCTGGCAGAATCAAGTATCTATAGCCTCCAAATGTGCAGCCTCACATGGCTTACTGGTATTAAAGTATGGCTGCTTCATTTCTAGCTTCATTTTTCTGTAAAAATTGTATAGGAAGTTATTTTGAGCTCTAAACTGATGAAATAAAATCTGCTATAAACACTAAGCTGCATCAATTTATCCAATTGATTTTAAAGTGTCAGTAACAACAATTGCACAACCTGACATACTCATAGATTCCAAGGCCAGAAGGGATCATTAGATCACCATTAGTCTGATCTCCTCTATAGCAAAGGCCATGGAATTTAACCCAGTTACCACTGGGCATTAAGCCCAATAACTTGCTTACTAACCTATTAACAGAGGAAAGGAAAACAAGCCAGTTACATATCCTACAGGAACAGTACCGTATACCTTTTCATTTATTGAAGCAATCTTGTGTTCCATAAATCATGTTGTACATTTAACCTGTGGTTAATATTTGTCAAGTAGTACAGTAGAGACTGGGGAAAAAATCCTTCTTTGCCTACTTTCTCACTAACCATGATGTTTCATGTGTGCACCAAGCTGTATTTGAAACATTTTAAGAGGCTGATCCTGCATTGCTTATAAATCCAAAATTCTAAGTGAACAAAAATTACTAGATTATAAAGTAGTATCTGACACATTTTAAACACACACATTTTAGTTCACAGTTACACTACAGATTTAAAGATTACAATACAAGAGTGAAAATATGACTATTTGCATTATATTTATTTACTACATAGGCTGGCTTTTAATAACTTCTAGTTTCCTCCTTTTATGGACTCTAGATTTTCTGTATTTTTCACAGCTGTAACTAGTGGGTAGGGTCAAACACACTAAATAACTCAAGAATGTATTTTATGTAGCCAGCATAATGTACTGTATTGCAGTGAGGAATTGTTAAACTTATTACTTCTATAAAACAGGGAAATATACTTAGGGCACATTCACACTGGGTCATACCATCCCCTATGTGAGTTTTTTTCCCATGCAGAGGACAGGAAGCTCTGCAAATTTGTATTTTCTCAGTTTCCGCCTATAATCATTCCGATGGGAGTGCAGTTTGCCACTGGTGAAATAGGAAACCCCACTCTTCTATAAATAAAAAATGGCTACACATTGCAAACAGAAATTTGCACAGGCTTTCAACACACACAAGAAATCCACCTTCAGGCAGAGACCATACATATTAAATTACAGGCCAAAAGATGAAAAAGAAAACTGGGTAGTCATGGTAACTATTTTGCAACCTTAACAATGGAATGTGACACAAGTGCATGCTGTAACTGGCTTAGTATAGGTGACTAAATGTTTCCAATACTCTTTCCACTTAGCCTCTTTCATTGCTGGGGAGTCACAGTGGGAAAGAAAATACTTCCTCCCAACATCCTGGGTGACTGACAAATGGGAAGATAACAAGAAGGCTGAAACACACACACACACCCCTCCTAGCATTGGAGTTGGCTGATAGCTCCAAGATGGACATCACAGACAAGGGAGCCTATTAAATCCATAGAGTTCCTCCCCTCCGCCTCCACATACAAAAACTAACAGTTGGGAAAAGAAAGCAGAGATCTGGTGTCTTCCCAGTGACACCATCACCTACAGTATTACATCAGGGGTTCTGAAATGCCTAATGCATAGGCCCTCTCACTTCCCTGACAAAAATCAGCTCTTCAGGAGTTACTGCAGTCCCAGAGGGTCACCTTCCTTTGCAATTCATGTCCGGGGGAGAAAGAGGGACTCAGATCAGAGGGCCCAAAGGAGCAGGAAGCTCAATTACATGAGTTCAGTAGTCCAACCACCTCTGAAGCAACACGTTTTAAGCACTGTGAATCAGTAGCTCATCTGCTTTGTGCCCTGTGACTGTGCTATCCAGACCATCCTGAAAATTTCTCAGACCAGTGTCTTCAATCCCTCAGTGAAATTAGGCAGCCTAAGCAGGCTTTATGATTCGGCCCAAGATCTTTAAAACCTGATGTGATGCTGGGAAATCCGTTGCCAGCTCGTGCAAAGACTTTAGGCTTCAGTCAACCACTGACAAATTCATTGCTGGAAACCAGTCTGTTTCACCTGTGTGTTAAGATGGGTATTGAACTTATAAGAATGTGTTTAGTGCTTAGACTTCATGAAATGCTTGTAAATTGCTGCATACATTCATCTCATTTACTATATTTTTATCACATGCTATAAGATAATATTTAAGTTTTCACTTTATAACTGTAAAAAATGTTTGCCCTAAAACTGTTAACCTGTCAGAAGGGATCATCTCCTGCTCATTCAGAAGGCTATCAAAACTAAATGGGCCATTGTGGGATATCACAATACAAAGATTTGATAATTGCTCTTTTGCACCACGAAGAGGCTACCTGCAGAAGGATTCATCCCATCAGGTTAAATTCTGGAAGAAGGAAATCAAGATATTGAACAAGAAATTTTTTTCATCTCCTTTACTGTTTGGACTCTTACAGGGCTAGAGCTATGAAACAGAAGCAGAGATCCTGAGAGTCAACCTTGATCATCCAATGGCCCCACTGATTGTTAGGCAGGCTTCCTTCTTCTGATGTACTTAAAAATATTTTGCTGTTAGATTTTGAGTCTTTTACCAATTGCTCTTCATATTCTTTTTTAGCCTGCCTAATTATACTGTGACAAAGTTCCTCCTCTACCTTGGTGGGTCTTGCGCTTATTGGCGAATTTGTTCACCTTGGAGCTTCACAGCAGCCCTCAGTTTGGCTGTTTTCATGAACCCACAGTCCAGGTCAACTCCTCCTGTGTCTGACCAGGAGTTGGGAGGATTTGGGGGGAACCTGGGCCCGCCCTCTACTCCGGGTTCCAGCCCAGGGCCCTGTGGAATGCAGCTGTTTAGAGTGCCTCCTGGAACAGCTGTGCGACAGCTACAACTCCCTGGGCTACTTCCCCATGGCCTCCTCCCAACACCTTCTTTATCCTCACCATAGGACCTTCCTCCTGGTGTCTGATAATGCTTGTACTCCTCAGTCCTCCAACAGTATGCGTTCTCACTCTTAGCTCCTAGCACTTCTTGCTCCCAGCTCCTTACACGCGCACCACAAACTGAAGTGAGCTCCTTTTTAAACCCAGGTGCGCTGATTAGCCTGCCTTAATTGATTCTAACAGCTTCTTGATTGGCTGCAGGTGTTCTAATCAGACTGTCTGTCTTAATTGTCTCCAGAATGTTCCTGATTATTCTGGAACCTTCCCTGTTACTTTACCCAGGGAAAAGGGACCTACTTAACCTGGGGCTAATATATGCCTTCTATTACTCTCCTGTAGTCATCTGGCCTGATCCTGTCACAATACCTTTACACATGACTTGCCAGAGTTAATGCTCCTTGCTATTGTCCTGAGTAAATTTGACTTCCAATCATTAGAGGATGGCTTTTTCTTCTAACCACTTCTTTTACTTTGTTATTTAGCCCTGATGGCATTTTTTTTTTGGTCCTCTTACAATGTTTTTTAATTTGGGATATACATTTAATCTGAGCCCCTATCATAGTGTTTTTAAAAAGCTTCCATGCAGTTTGAAGGCATTTCACTGTCATGACTATACCTTTCAATTTCCTTTAACTAGCTTCCTTATTTTTGTGTATAAGGGGACAACCGGTTCTAAAAGGGCTTCTAAATTTAAGAACTGGCCAAAAGTGGTGCCTTAGGTGCCGACTCCATGGGTGCTCCTCGGCTGGAGCACCCCAGGGAAAATTTGGTGGGTGCAGAGCACCCACCGGCAGCTCCCCACCCCGCGCCTGGCCCTGGCCCCAGCCCCAGCCCCAGGTCACCTCCGCTGTGCCTCTGCCTCCTCCCCTAAATGCCCTGCCCCGCTCTGCTTCTCCGCCCGCCCCCCTGCTTCCCGCACGAACAGCTGATATGTGGGTAGCCCGGGGGTCGGAGAAGCAGAGCGGGACGGGGCGTTTAGGGGAGGAGGTGGAGGCACAGCAGAGGTGACCTGGGGCCGGGCGGGGAGCTGCCAGTGGGTGCTCTGCCCCTAGGAGCCAGAGGGACCTGCCGTATGCTTCCCGGGAGCCGCCCCAGGTAAGCACCGCCGGGACTCCCCACCTCGACCCCCGGCAGGTCCCTCTGGCTCTTAGGGGCAGGGTGGGCACCCACTATGGTGGCCCACGAGACCCTCCTGCCCGGTTCCAGGGGCTGTCAGGGGACAGGGGAGGGGAATGGATGGGGCAGGAGTCCTCGGGGGCGAGGGCGGGCCACAACCCCCTCGTGGGGTGAGGAGCGAACCGGTTGTTAAGATTTTGGCAGCTCATCACTGGGTTTAGGTATATTCATCTCTTGGATCAGATCCTGTGTTCCACTTAGGACTAAATCAAGAATTGCCTCTCCCCTTGTGGGTTCCAGGACTAGCTGCTCCAAGAAGCAGTCATCTATGATGGCTAGAACATTTATCTCTGCATCCCATCTTGAGATTACATGCACCCAGTCAATATGGGGAAAGTTGACATCCCCCATTATTACTGAGTTTTCTATTTTTGTAGTCTCACTAACCTCCCTGAGCATTTCACAGTCACAGTCCCCATCCTGGGGCAGAAGCTTGGTAGTATATTCTTACTGCTATACTCTTATTATTCAAGCATGGAATTTCTATCCCTGGAGATTCTATAGTACAGTTTGATTCATTTAGGATTTTTACTATATTTGACTGAACCATGCGTTCCTCCACAACTCTGTCACCTTTTGGAACCACAGACTGTAATCATTTGTGTATACATGTTTGCCTGCTTTAACCTGTAAATAAGTCTCTTGTTTCTTTTTCCTACTTAATAAATCTTTAGTTTACTATAGGATTGGTTACCAGCGCTGTCTTTGGTGTGAGATCTAAAATAACAGTTGACCTGGGGTAAGTGACTGGTCCCTTGGGACTGGAATCAACTTGAATTTTTTGTGATCTTTGGTGTATAGCAGTGATTGGCAACCTTTGGCACACGGCCTGTCAGGGAAATCTGCTGGCGGACTGGGACGGTTTGTTTACCTGCAGCGTCCGCAGGTTTGGCCAATCACAGCTTCCACTACCCACGGTTCGATGTTCCAGGCCAATGGGGGCAGCGGGAAGTGGCGTGGGCTGAAGGATGTGCTGGCCACGGCTTCCCCCCTGCAGTCCCGCATGCCAAAGGCTGCTGATCCCTGGTGTACAGCAACCAACTATCCCTAAGTCCAGCTTGCCTGGGTAGCAATATAGGTTGGAATGCCCAAGGGGAACATCAGTGACTTCATGGTAAGAGTGTTATACTGTTTCAGGAGTTCACATTTGTTAGTGGGTTGGTGAAATCAAATTATAAAATATGTCACCACTTTGGGGTGTCTGCCCTCCTTTTTGACAGTCTGCCCTAAGGTTGGCATTCATGGTCGTGAACCACTCAAGACAGTGACAACTGAATTGAACAGTGATCTTTCATAACTTTATGATCTATTTACAACCCTCCTGGCTTTCTGGATTCAATCCTCCTGGATTCGCTGTACTTTTAATATGGAAGTACTATAATTATTCCTTACAAGCAGCCTAATCAAAATTGCAATTAACTGAAAAATTACAACCTTATCAACAGATTATTCTTCTAGCCTTTCAACTAAACCGATTATTTTTTGTATATATATAAATCAAGTGGCTAAAAATGGAAGTTGATATTTTAAGACACATCTGACCTACTTTACTTCTGGCTGAACAATAAGCACCACAAGGAGGAAACAAAATTGTTTCTTGTATCCATCTACTCTATGTATAAGACTGAGAAGTTGATCCCTAAATTGTTAATGTGCTGGGCATAACTGCACAACTCTTAAGCTACAGATGTTTATATGACAGTTCTTTTTAATATGTTTTCATAATTGTATAGTTACAATTCACTGAACTTCTGCTTTCCTTAATATAAAGTAGTTCTGTTTGAACTAACTGACTAAAGATACTGTTCATATGGACTGATGGGCTGTGACAGACACAGTACTACAAATAGTTTAGCACTGTTACCGTGGTAAATGACTGGTCTTCCCCAGTCATCTAGACTATGTTTTCATCTCCTTCCTTCCTTCTTTCCTTGCCTTCTGTTTCAAAACAGAATTTGGTCAGGTACTACAGCCAATGCCTCTTTTCAAGATTTAGACATGCCCCAAGTTCCTGGACGTGGGGGCTTGTCACATCTTATTTGAAATACACACAGTTTTGAGTAGCATATCTCATTGTACAGTTGTATGAATCACAGAGCCACAGTTCTCAATCATAACTCTTAAAGTCACAAGCAATTAGAAACTGTGTGGCTAAATGCTGTACTACTTGAAAATTTAGGGGGCCAGTTCAAGACAGTGGAATGAACTACCCCAGGTACTAAGGACTATCGCCAAACTTCACTACTTTCCGCTCCAAGTGCAAGGCACATTTCTTTGACCTTGACTTCTCTAATACACACACACACACAGAGCTATATTGTTTTCCTTTGTCTTTAATATTGCATCAAGTTCTGCGCATGCACGCACACACACACAAAATCTTAAAAAATCCAGAACAAAAACTCCACTACACACAATTTTCCTCCTGGAGAGAGTATGAGAGAACAAAACACAAGAGAGATGTTAGTCACATTGCTTAATGCACTACTGCAAGGTGCTAAGATATTACCATGATGAGTTTCTTATATGGTATAAGAAACTATATAGAACGGAATAGAAGAAATATCAGCCAGTCACAGATACTAATGTATACTTGCTACGTGTAGAAAATTATACAGTGCATTTCTGTCATTCCTTTTATCTGTCTAGCTCAAAGCGCTTTATAAGTATTAATATTAATATTAAAAAAGTCCAAATTTTAAGAAGTGTCCACTAATTTTGGCTGCTTCAGTTTCCAGGTAGACACCTTGAAATGCATAGGGCATGATTTGTGAAGGTGCTAAGCACTTACAACTTCCATTGAAGTCCACCGAAAATCAGGCTCCAAGTGTGACGAGCGCACCACTCAAAATTAGTGGACACGTTTTAAAATTTTAACCTTAAATTCACACAGAAAGTCCATGAGAGAGCTAGGAACCAAGCCCAAGAATCATAATTCCAACTTTTGTTTGAATGCTTACTAGGTCCACATTTTAGGGCCAGCCAGGCAGAGAGATTTAGCTAATGGCCTACGTACACTGTGGACAGTATGGCTTTGCATGGAATGTGTGGATGGGTTGTGCCTTAGGGGTCCCTCCTGAATTCCCCAATGCACAGGGAGGATCCTCTGAGATGGTGCAACATGCTCTTAACTAGTGTGCCTGACTCACTCCGTGGGCAAGTGATAAATTATGGTGTCATAAATCCTCTGCCCTCTACTGGATATAATCAAAACTGCTTTATTATCTAGAATTAGAGCTCTATGCTGTGTTGTTGTAGCCATTACGCCAACTTATACCTGACTCATCAATTCCTTGTGCTCTTTCCCCTGCTGCCAAGCTTGCATGCAAGAGCTAGATATAGCACCCCAGAAATGAAGGGCAGAAAGGGACCTGAAGAGGGCATAAATCCAGGCCCCCATGCTGTGGCAAGACCAAGTAAACCTAGCCCATCATTCACAGTATTTGTCCAACCTCTTTTTAAAAACTTCCAGTGATGGGGATTCCAAAACCTCCCATGGAAACCAATATCAGACTTAACTATCCTTACAGTTAGAGCATTTTTTTCTAATTTCTAACCTGAATCTCCTTTGCTACAGATTAAGCTGATTAAACTGGCCCTTAATGAACTGACCCATGTGAATCTGCTCCTCTGCCTTCTACTGGATATAATCAAAACTGGTTTATTATCTAGAATTAGAGCTCTATGCAGCGTTGTTGTAGCCATGTCAATCCCAGGATATTAGAGAGAGACAAGGTGAGTGAGGTAATATCTTTTATTGGACCAACTTCTGTTGGTGAGAGAAACAAGCTTTCGATCTTACACAGAACTCTTCTTCAGGTCTAGGAAATTTATTCAGAGTGTCACATGTCACCTTCCTCTTTTTCTCTCCCCTCTCCCCACACCCGTGACTGGAGGGGTGTTAATGGACCACTTCACCTTGAACGGTCCCTTGAAATATGTATTAGCTACTTATACTAAACAATTTATTCCACCTTATATTTAGCTGTGACACTCTAAGGTCTGATCTACACTACAGACTCATATCAAAATAAGTGTGTCACTCAGGGGTGTGAAACCCCCAACCCTGAGCAACATAGTTATACCAACCTAAACCCCTGTTTAGACAGCAAAACCACCTCTCGGGATGGTGGATTAACTACACCAATGGGAGAGCTCTCTTCATGAATCCACCTTCATTAAAGTACTACAGCAGTGCAGCTGCATCAGTACAGTGGTGCAGCTCCATCATTTGAAGTATAGACTTGCCCTAAGGCTTGGTCTACGCTAGCAACTTATGTCGGTACAACTATGTCACTCAGAGGTGTGGAAAATCCATATCCCTGAGCAGTGCAGTTATACTGACCTAACTCCCGGTGTAGGCAGTGCTATGTCAGTGGGAGTTCTTCTTCCATCAACATAGCTACTGCCTCTTGGGGAGGTGGATTATCTACGCTGATGGGAGAAGTGCTACAGCAGCACTGCTGCATCGGTGCAGCATTTTAAATGTCTAGACAAACCCTAAATTTCCCAGACCTGGAGAAGAGCTCTGTGTAAGCTTGAAAGTATCTCTCACTAACAGAAGTTGGTCCAGAAAAAAGATATTACTTCACACACCTTGTCTTTCTCTAGCACTAAAGCTGCTAATATATATTTTTATTCAACTCAAGTGGTAAGTGCCTATGCTTTTGAAGCAGGAAGATCTGAGCCTTCAAACTTTGTTGATAGGAAATTATGAATGGGAGATCAGGAGCAAATACAGAGTTAAAGGCAAAACTTATGACATGTGGAGTTAAATTACTAATGAAGATCTGAGCCAAGGATATAAACTTGTTTAAGGACAGAACAAGATATGTATTACAGCATTTTAATACTGTTATTTACTCTTTATATTTAAGTTTTCACATAGAGCAAGGCTTTGTATTGAACAAGAAATGCCATTACACTACACCAGCCGATTCTGTGGCCATTCTACAAAAATGAGCATGCATGAATTTAATCTAAAGGTCAAAAGTGAAATGCCTTTGGGAGAGGCCATGCAACCTTAAAATAAAAGTCGCATTCCTAAGTTCCAAACGATCTAAAACGCAACACAATGTCATCATTATTCCTTTGAAAATGTAAAACAATTACCATTTATATTAAAAGAAAAACTCCTAAAAACAAGTGAAATAGCAACAGTGAGAATTTTAAAATTTTCTGCTCACAAAGCATGGCTATGTTTTTATTTGACAGTTTTATGTGATACAGAAGTTATGGCACCCATAAGTAACACAGTATGATCTAATTGTAACATTAGTCCTTTCCGAATAAAATCTATTTTTAACAGTTCTTTTTAGAACTTTGCTAGTAGCCAAAGCAGGCACTTACCTCGCTCTTCAAAAACTTTTCAATCATCCATTTATTCAAATTTAAAAGATAGTTCCTGAAAAAATAGCCTTGTTGATGTTTATACTGATAAATACACAATAAAATATACAGGATATGCAACATTCGCCATTTACATTTAGCTAGAATAGAAAACGCTATATTTTATATACATATCCAATGTAACCAAGTTAAGATTGCTGCAGGAACTTTCTGACTTTTAGGGTTCCTGTCTGTTGCCATCTTAATTCCTTAGTCTTAGCATGGAATCAAGTTCTGCACATAAGGTGTTGGCCAAAGCCCACTGACATCCATGGCAGCTTTCCAATAACTTCAACAACTTTGAAAAGGCCCACAGCTAGCCCATGGACCACATGTTATTTTTACACTCGTCCTCCTCTTTTCCCCTACGACTGTGTTTTCCGTCACTGTATAAAGAATTGCATATTTCTTTTTGAACTGCAAAAGCAATTATATATATAAAAATGTAGCAAATGATCATCAGTTTTACTATCAACTTCATTATTCATCAAAATGTTCTTAATGCAGTAGTCTCCAATAATACTGCCACCATTACCAGCCTATTTGTGTGTAGACTAAACAACTAAGACAATCTCTTCAGTTCTCCCCTTTTAGAGTGACAATTATTCTATGCAGAAATTGTGTAATGATTTTGGCAAGCCTCATACATATATCAACTGAATACAATTAAAGAAGTTTTAAGCTGCACAAATATTTGTTCTGATTTTCCAGTACTTCTAACTGGAGACTTAAAGCTTTTTTAATTAACCATTCTGTGCTTTACCTAGCTCATATAGAACCAGTACCTGGGAGGTTCTACAACTGTTCAGTAACCAAAGCATTTAGTTAGTTTTAACAGTTTCGTATTCATGAGATGCAAAACAGTTCCACATGGAAGACCTACAGTATTTGATCTTTCAATTCTATTATGTTCATTGTAAGCACTGAAGACCACGGTAATGAAAGCAAAACAGTGCAGTGCTGACATTAGGATTGACTGGAAAATTTCTAGGAAAAAATGGAAAGCTAATCAGACCATTCTTTCCATATTTTCAGAATCAAAAATCTGTATCTGGCAACATTTCATCTGTTAGACTGACATATTACAAAGGAAATACAGATAAACTAATGATAATGCAATGTATATGTCAAAAATAGATTAGGGAACCTGTGAACATGAAATATTTGACCAACAAAGATTAAAGGTAAGTTGTTCAGATATTTATAATGCTAGAAACTTCACGACCTATTGGTTTATTTACATATCTTTCTCCTCATTCTTCTAGGTGGGGCTGGTAGCACCGGCAGAATAGTGTGGGAATGGGGGAGAAAGAGGATGAGGAACTGGAGTAACACTGGGACTAGTTAGACAAGGAGACTGGGACTGAGAACCAGTGGAGTGGAGACAGATCTGACAAAGAACCAGGAAGCAGGGAGAGAACTTGCTCGGGCAGAGCAATGAAACTAGGATGAAGAGCCAGGGATGGGAAAGAGACAAGACTGGGACAAGATCAACCCTGTACAGAAAACAATGCTAGAGTTTTTTTATATATTTTTTGAGTCACTCGTTATTATTGATTAGAGTTGAAAAACTTCAATATGAGTGTGTGAAGCATACCATTTTTAAGCAACTTTTTGTTAAAAAAAAAAAGTTTGATTCCTCTACTTTATTCCTTCTCTTCCCCATGTCTCCCTTTTTCAGGGACAAAACAGAAAAAAAAGAAAGAACAAAGGGAGGAAAAGGATAAAAATTAGAAGGGAAAGAAAGAGGTGGAAACAAAACAAAAAATAATAAAAGAAATTGTAAAATTTCAAAAAATGAAAATTGTCCAGGAGAATTTTAGCTTCCAAAAAGGCCATTTTTGTATTTTAAAAAGTTTCAAATAAAGATTTTGATTTATCATTTTCTGGGACAGACTTTTATGAATCTCAAAGCATTTAGGAACCTAGCTATTCTGTTAAACAATATTTAATTATATTTCCCACTCGTTATAGCAAAGTATGAACCCATTATCCCATCCAATGTCTTCATCTAGGTAATTTTCTGAATACCTTACATTCTCTTTAGAAAAAGAAATTGCTTTACCAATCTTGTAATTAGAAAATGATTTACAAATCAAGTGTATGTAAAAAGGGGCCATAAGGGGGCTGTTCTCTGGATGTGCAGAGAAGTTACAAGTTTAACTTCTATTGTCCATTAATATGCAGAGTCTTGGAAGTGGCATTCACTTTGTATTTTTAAAACAGCCCTTAAACAATAGTAATAGATTTCTGTAGAGGGCTCATGTGACTACCGAACCCTGCTCCAGACAACGAACTATATACCTATTTACAGTTGAAGATCTTCTGCTTCCTAAATCTGATTTTAAACTATTACATGCTACAAAGCTAAATATTCCTTCAACCTGTCAACCACAAAGGACTTGATTCTATTTTGTAAAGTGCTCTGCTTCTTTCCCAAGCATCTAATTATTTCCAGGTGTCAGCAGTACCCTGCTGTTTGATCAGAGCATGAGGACTTGTTCACCTTCAGAACTACCAACTCTTGTGATTTTATTAGAAGTCTGGCAATATTTTTTGCTTTCTTAAAGCCCCAGCTTCTGAACTCATATGATTCCATTGGAATCTCAGCTTTCCTTTTTTATTCAAAAAAAGTTTCTAGACCTCATGGTTCTAGAGAAAAGCTTGAAAATGTGAACAAGGGATAATACACCAAAAGACAAATAAAAGGAACCCATTATTATTTTCTAAAAATTGCATGATTTCTAAGCCAATCTCATGATTTTGGGGTTTGACTCATGATTTTTTTTAATGCTTGAAAGCAGCAAATTAGTTTTCAAACAAACAATCAAAGTAGTACTTAACTCCTGAGTGTCAAGCTAGAGCCTTAATCATCAGGCCATCTTTCTCAATACACTGAATCAGCAGAGAATTAGTTTAACTACATCTCTTAGAATTAGGGCTGTCGATTAATCGCAGTTAACTCATGCGATTAACTCAAAAAATGAATCACGATTTTAAAAAATAATCGCAATAAACAATAGAATACCAATTGAAATTTATTAAATGTTTTTGATGTTTTTGTACATTTTCATATATATTTGATTTCAATTACAACACAGAATACAAAGTGTATATTATTTTTATTACAAATATTTGCACTGTAAAAATGATAAACAAAAGAAATAGTATTTTTCAGCTCACCTCATACAAGTACTGTAGTGCAATCTCTTTATTGTGAAAGTGCAGTTTGAAAATGTAGATTTTTTTTGTTACATAACTGCACTCAGAAACAAAACAATGTGAAACTTCAGAGCCTACAAGTCCACTCAGTCCTAATTCTTGTTCAGCCAATCACTAAGACAAACAAGTTTGTTTACATTTACAGGAGATAATGCTGCCCTCTTCTTATTTACAATGTCACCAGAAAGTAAGAACAGGCATTTGAATGGCACTTTTGTCACCGGCATTGCAAGGTACTTACATGCCAGATATGCTAAACATTCCCCTTCATGCTTCGGCCACCATTCCAGAGGACATGCTTCTATGCTGATGACACTCATTAAAAAAATAAAATGTTAAGTAAATTTGTGACTGAACTCCTTGGGGGAGAATTGTATGTCCTCTGCTCTGTTTTACCCGCATTCTGCCATATATTTCATGTTATAGCAGTCTCAGATGATGATCCAGCACATGTTGTTCATTTTAAGAACACTTTCACTACATATTGGACAAAACACAAAAAAGGTACCAATGTGAGATTTCTAAAGATAGCTACAGCACTCCACCCAAGGTTTAGGAATCTGAAGTGCCTTCCAAAAAATTAGAGGGACGGGGTTTGGAGCACGCTTTCAGAATTCTTAGAAAAGCAACACTCCGATGCGGAAACTACAGAACCCAAACCACCAAAAAAGAAAATCAACCTTCTGCTGGTGGCATCTCACTTAGATGATGAAAATTAACATGCATCAGTTTGCACTGCTTTGGATTGTTATTGAGCAGAACCCATCTGCACACCCCATGCCAAGATATTCCATGCAAATGAGTTCCCTGCTTCCTGCAGACTATAACTCCTGGTGCTGGGTTTGGTACTCTCTGCTAATGCTGGGGCCATGCAGCCTGTGAGAGTTACTCTACACCCTGTTGTGTAGGAGGTTTGGGAGAAGGACCAACTTCTTAAACTTACATACGAGCTTTGAGTTCAGAGTGAACCTTCTGTTCAGGGAGACCTGACCTGCCTCACAATCAAGACTGCAGGTGAGGAAGCATCAAAAAATGACATATTTAATGAGGTGGGAAGAACTTTTCTAATATTTGTTCTACTTACAGACAATCAAACTGGACGGACAAGAAACAGACTCTGCCCTGGGAAGGTTGATTGGAGTGGCAGCGTAAGGACAAAACTAACAGCACACAGCTATTTCTGAGAGGAAAACTCTCTCCCCTGGATATCTTAAGGAGGCTCTGCTTGTCAAGAGCGGTGGAGGCAAATTTGAGTTGGATAAAACCCTTAAGCTGCACAATATGAAAATTCATAATTAAACAAGAATAAGGAAAAGATATAATCATTTTAAAAAGAAACAGAGGGGCAGATTCTCTGCTCTGCTGAGTGTATGTTCAATGAAGAGGAAAGAAGCTGGAGGAATGCATGAAAGAGCCAGTTATGGCTCCCTGATTCTCACCTTTTCCCTTCTCCTGGCACTGGGTTAGAACAGCTCCTAGGCTATTCTAACCTGCACCAGCTGTCAATGGTCCCCAATGTACCATCCACCAGCTGGCCTTAGAGCAGTATGCTCCAGCCACACCCTTTTCCTGCCCCCTTCCTCTCCTAAAATGCCACTGTGCTAGAGGCTCTGGGGAAGGTAGGGTATATGCTGACTACAGGGCTCTGTGCCTGCTGAAGACTTCCCCATGCTGGAGGAAATCCCCTATTATTAGGTTGTGGCCAATGCCTGCTCCCTTTCCATTGCCTGAGTGGTCCAAAGGGAACGGAGTGGTACAGAGAAACTGTTCCACAGTATTTCAAAGCTACAATTAAACCACAGGTGTCATAATGATAGCCACTACAGGAAAGCCCAAAAAGGGCATATAGGAAATAGTATCCCTTCTACTGTGATAACATTAGACAAGATGTGCCTTTATTTATTTATTTAGCTGCTCATATTAAAACCTCTCTAGGTAATCTTAATTTTCTGCTATATATACTTTGATCACTTTCTACATGTTTTTTCAGATGTCAAAACATTCAAAAATGTTATGGTTTCTTGATATTAGACAATAAAGGTGATAGCACATATTTTCAGCTGCTCTTTTATAGCTTAACTGTCTGAATTTTTAGGGAGATGTCAGCCCCTCATCACCAATGTAATTAGCTACATGAATTGTACAGAAAACAAATGGTAATAGCCATTGCATGTGGCTTCCTTTCTATGAGATGGTAAAACAAAATTACAGCACTCCTTCAAAGGGAGAAAAACCGTTAAAGGAAATATAATCAGAGACTTCCTTTCTACAAGAGTGGTAATAAAAAACAACCCTCAGACAAGCAGGCTGACTAAATTCAGCATTTTGCCCCCATGAACAGAGTAGCTAAACTGCTATTGTACCTTAATCCAAGCGGAAATTCTTAGACAACATTACAATTTCTGAAGTCACAAGCAAAGTGGTTAGAACATAAGACATTTTAGAACCAAGTAAAGAGCCTCTAGCCCAACATTCCCTTTTTTATATATCTTACTGCCATTTTCCTGCTTTTTCACCTTCCCCTTTAATAGTCTCTTTCTCTAAAGAAATAAATGCAGATTTTTGAACAATTACAACACACATTGTAATTATTACCCATCACACTCAGTCAAAATGCAACTTCAAATGTGGATCCCCATAGAGCAGAGACAGAGTAGCACTTCAAATGTTGATCCTCACTGCCCAAGGGATAAGCCAATCCCAGCAGGATAGGCCCAGGATTTGAAACTCCCTGCCAATTCATCCTTTGGCCCATGAGGAGCAAAGGTAATGGGGATTTCTGATAGGCAGGTTCATTGCCTGCTAGTCAATCCACACTTATCTGTCCCTCTCCATGGCATAAAAGGCAGGGAGCAGGAATGCATCTCTGCCCCTACAGACAACCTGAGACTTTGTCCTAATTCTCTTGCCCGGTGCAAGTTGGTGAGGGATACCAAAGGCAGCACTGAGTGTTGGTTTGCCCTGGGCATAGCTTTAGTTATTGTTTACATTTGAGGAAAGAATTAGGCACTAATGGCCGGTGTCTGTTTCTCGCATACTCCAAAACATCTCATTGATGGGCAATTTT
Source organism: Dermochelys coriacea (assembly GCF_009764565.3). Classification (NCBI taxonomy): domain Eukaryota; kingdom Metazoa; phylum Chordata; order Testudines; family Dermochelyidae; genus Dermochelys; species Dermochelys coriacea. The sequence goes on from NC_050068.2 coordinate 108,217,130, forward strand.
AGGGTCAGAAATTATTTTTTTCCCATGATAGATTGACCATGCCACAGGTTTGGGGGCTTTTTCCATCTTGCCCTGGCGCAAGTGGCAGGGATTACTTGCCTTACTGAAGCTTAAATTTCTAATATATTGAAACCAGGAAGGATTTGTAGGTCAGCTTAGAAGTCTGTCCTTACATTTGTGCACCTCGTTCAAAGTTCAACATTTCATTGAAGTGTACAGATTGGCCTGACTCCCTTACAGTTTGAGTTTATTGTGGACAGTCCCATTTCTATACAAGATTGCAAATAAGGGGCACAAATGAAAGAGTGTGAAATGGGATATGTGGATGAGAGTCATAATAGGGCACCACTTCAAAGACTCCTCATGAGAGGCCCAATTTTTCCCACAAGATAAGGCCAGTAAGGGATTTTCGTACCAAGACCAAAGTTCTGGGTGATTTGCATACCATTTTGCCATCATCCCCATCTAAAAGGCTACTTGACTAATTTGCATTAGGAAAAGAAGCACAAATACAGGAAACAATTAGGAGAGACTGCTGGTTAATTATAAAGTTATGGACTATTTCTTTACCTATTATCTGATTCTAACAAGCAAATAAATACTCACTGTAGCATACAGGTATAGTATGTATCTAGGAAAGCAAGAGTACTCCCTGCTTCACACTTTGCAACACAACGATCAAGAACTGTAAGAAACAATTCACTTTATAAATAAACCAGAATAAGATGTAAAGTCTAAGTAATCCATAAGTAAACTCAAATTACAAATGACATTCTAAAAACATGTTAGTTTTCTTCATCTACAGCAAAACATGTAGTATGCTCACAACACTGACAGTGGTATTTCAATTACAGGTCTACCTCTCCTTCTTTTTGGTAGCACATTTCAAAATTAATATTCATAAAATAAAAAGTCAAATTTAGCAGATAATCCATTTTCTGTCTGATGGATCTATTAGGTATGATTTATACATCCCTCCAAATTTCAAATTATTTCATGGTCTTTAATACAGCTGAATCACATTTAACTGAAATATAGGACAGATAAAAAAAATACTAGATGTGACATATTCATATATGCACATTCCCATATCAATCAATTTCATAGATTTCTTTTAGATAGTTAATAGACAATGCCAGGGGTGGGAAGGGGCGGGGGTAGGGCAGGGGCCACGGGGAAGAGGCAGAGCAGAGGCTGGAGCAGCACGCAGCTGTGCAGGGCACCAGGAAATGTGGTGCCTCAAATTTCCTGGTGCCTTACACAGCTGCATACTTTGTGTATGGGTAGGGACGGCCCTGCCCATGTGACTGCTTTGTGGCCCCTTTGCAATGGCTATGATGGCACCAAGAGGCCGTAAGTCAACCATGAATTGGGCCCCCAATCCATAGTGACATTCCCCTGGAGTCTCCAGGGACACAAGAAGAAAAGGAGTACTTGTGGCACCTTAGAGACTAACAAATTTATTAGAGCATAAGCTTTCATGAGCTACACCTCACTTCATCAGATGCATTTGGTGGAAAAAACAGAGGAGAGATTTATATACACACACACAGAGAACATGAAACAATGGGTTTATCATACACACTGTAAGGAGAGTGATCACTTAAGATAAGCCATCACCAGCAGCAGGGGGGGGAAGGAGGAAAACTTTTCATGGTGACAAGCAAGGTAGGCTAATTCCAGCAGTTAACAAGACTATCAGAGGAACAGTGGGGGGTGGGGTGGGAGGGAGAAATACCATGGGGAAATAGTTTTACTTTGTGTAATGACTCATCCATTCCCAGTCTCTATTCAAGCCTAAGTTAATTGTATCCAGTTTGCAAATTAATTCCAATTCAGCAGTCTCTCGTTGGAGTCTATTTTTGAAGCTTTTTTGTTGAAGTATAGCCACTCTTAGGTCTGTGATCGAGTGACCAGAGAGATTGAAGTGTTCTCCAACTGGTTTTTGAATGTTATAATTCTTGACGTCTGATTTGTGCCCATTCATTCTTTTACGTAGAGACTGTCCAGTTTGGCCAATGTACATGGCAGAGGGGCATTGCTGGCACATGATGGCATATATCACATTGGTAGATGCGCAGGTGAATGAGCCTCTGATAGTGTGGCTGATGTGATTAGGCCCTATGATGGTATCCCCTGAATAGATATGTGGACAGAGTTAGCAACGGGCTTTGTTGCAAGGATAGGTTCCTGGGTTAGTGGTTGTGTTGTGTGGTGTGTGGTTGCTGGTGAGTATTTGTTTCAGATTGGGGGGCTGTCTGTAAGCAAGGACTGGTCTGTCTCCCAAGATCTGTGAGAGTGATGGGTCGTCCTTCAGGATAGGTTGTAGATCCTTGATGATGCGTTGGAGAGGTTTTAGTTGGGGGCTGAAGGTGATGGCTAGTGGCGTTCTGTTGTTTTCTTTGTTGGGCCTGTCCTGTAGTCGGTGACTTCTGGGTACTCTTCTGGCTCTGTCAATCTGTTTCTTCACTTCAGCAGGTGGGTATTGTAGTTGTAGGAATGCATGATAGAGATCTTGTAGGTGTTTGTCTCTGTCTGAGGGGTTGGAGCAAATGCGGTTATATCGTAGCGCTTGGCTGTAGACAATGGATCGAGTGGTATGATCTGGATGAAAGCTAGAGGCATGTAGGTAGGAATAGCAGGAACAGTATCCCCGATACTGTCACGGCTAACCTGGTGGCTGAACTTTGTGACTTTGTCCTGACCCATAACTATTTCACATTTGGTGACAATGTATACCTTCAAATCAGCGGCACTGCGATGGGTACCCGCATGGCCCCACAGTATGCCAACATTTTTATGGCTGACTTAGAACAACGCTTCCTCAGCTCTCGTCCCCTAATGCCCCTACTCTACTTGCGCTACATTGATGACATCTTCATCATCTGGACCCATGGAAAAGAAGCTCTTGAGGAATTCCACCATGATTTCAACAATTTCCATCCCACCATCAACCTCAGCCTGGACCAGTCCACACAAGAGATCCACTTCCTGGACACTACGGTGCTAATAAGCGATGGTCACATAAACACCACCCTATATCGGAAACCTACTGACCGCTATTCCTACCTACATGCCTCTAGCTTTCATCCAGATCATACCACTCGATCCATTGTCTACAGCCAAGCGCTACGATATAACCGCATTTGCTCCAACCCCTCAGACAGAGACAAACACCTACAAGATCTCTATCATGCATCCCTACAACTACAATACCCACCTGCTGAAGTGAAGAAACAGATTGACAGAGCCAGAAGAGTACCCAGAAGTCACCTACTACAGGACAGGCCCAACAAAGAAAACAACAGAACGCCACTAGCCATCACCTTCAGCCCCCAACTAAAACCTCTCCAACGCATCATCAAAGATCTACAACCTATCCTGAAGGACGACCCATCACTCTCACAGATCTTGGGAGACAGACCAGTCCTTGCTTACAGACAGCCCCCCAATCTGAAGCAAATACTCACCAGCAACCACACACCACACAACAGAACCACTAACCCAGGAACCTATCCTTGCAACAAAGCCCGTTGCCAACTCTGTCCACATATCTATTCAGGGGATACCATCATAGGGCCTAATCACATCAGCCACACTATCAGAGGCTCGTTCACCTGCGCATCTACCAATGTGATATATGCCATCATGTGCCAGCAATGCCCCTCTGCCATGTACATTGGCCAAACTGGACAGTCTCTACGTAAAAGAATGAATGGGCACAAATCAGACGTCAAGAATTATAACATTCAAAAACCAGTTGGAGAACACTTCAATCTCTCTGGTCACTCGATCACAGACCTAAGAGTGGCTATACTTCAACAAAAAAGCTTCAAAAACAGACTCCAACGAGAGACTGCTGAATTGGAATTAATTTGCAAACTGGATACAATTCACTTAGGCTTGAATAGAGACTGGGAATGGATGAGTCATTACACAAAGTAAAACTATTTCCCCATGGTATTTCTCCCTCCCACCCCACCCCCCATTGTTCCTCTGATATTCTTAACTGCTGGAATTAGCCTACCTTGCTTGTCACCATGAAAGGTTTTCCTCCTTTCCCCCCCCTGCTGCTGGTGATGGCTTATCTTAAGTGATCACTCTCCTTACAGTGTGTATGATAAGCCCATTGTTTCATGTTCTCTGTGTGTGTGTATATAAATCTCTCCTCTGTTTTTTCTACCAAATGCATCCGATGAAGTGAGCTGTAGCTCACGAAAGCTTATGCTCTAATAAATTTGTTAGTCTTTAAGGTGCCACAAGTACTCCTTTTCTTTTTGCGAATACAGACTAACACGGCTGCTACTCTGAAATCTGTCATTATGCAGGGACACAAGGTCATTCCTATGATTTCAGCACTTTAGTACAAATCTTCCCTGTCTTTGTCCTATTGGTCCGTTTTCCCCAATTCCAACTCCATTGGTCTCCTTAACACTTTGGACAAAATCCTGCAAAATACTGAGGACCTTCAACTCCTACTGAAATGACTTCAGTAGGAATGGAGGTCATTCAGCACCTCCTAGGAAGTACTCAGTACTTCACAGGATTAAGCTCTTTGACTTGGAATTATTGCACAGGTCTCATGGGTCTGCACACAAAAATTTTCTATGCCCATGACACATCCACATTTTTCAAGAACAGATCCTCTGCAGTCTATCCTACCAGACCATTCCCGGAAAACATGCCGAAATCTACTATTTGTTTTGCCAGTGTCAATCAGAGCACATTTTGAATGATACTTTACTATGCTGTTTGATTTTTCTCCAATATTTTAACATGCGTATGGGTGTGACTCAAGTCAGAGTTTGGCCCAAAGATTTTTAGTAGCAAAAAACAACATTCTTTATCTCACTAAGGTTCGTAATGGGAAATAGTATTTTAGTTTTTAAAATATGAATAAAAGTTTACAAAGAGTAAGACTATGGATGCATAAAGGCTAATGTTACTCCATTTTAGCACAAAGCAAAGACACACTCCTCCCAGACCACAATACCCTGATCTTTCATTTTCTTCTTTGCTTCACCTGTCATTCCATATATTATTCCCAAATATAGCCATGTTGACTTCGCCAATGTTTCTATCTGTAATAATCTTGTATCCCTTATTCTTAATGAGCTCATGAAGTAAAGGAAAATATGTTTACTTTAGTTACAAACAGAAGAATCATATAATTTACTTTAAAAAGATTGCAGCATTTCAAGCATTTCTTTGGAATAATTCTATCTAATCCCCCTGGCCCACTCTTCCACAAACACATACACTTTAAAGAGTTTGTTTAATTACAACTAATTTAAAATTTCTGAGTTTTGGTACTAAACCATTACTCACACACTCATCCATATATTGCAGGGTAGTCAGAATTGTTTTTTTCTTATTCCATTAACAGATAACAGACTTGTTATTGCCATAAATGGGACACATAGCTACCAGTACAATATGCAAATTCCTGGGATGTTTGAGACATCTCTCTCTTAACTTCCCCTTCCTTTAATATATATATATATACTGTGCACACCAATAAATTCATTAATATATGAACTTCCTGATCATATAATGTCTCATCAATCAATACCAGTATATATCCACAATCCTACTTGAGTTTCAGTCTTAAGAAACAAATACTTTTAGACTCTAAACACTTATTGTTATGAGCATTAGACTGATACTTATGGTACAAAATCAGTACGCAGCTATGCAGCAAAAATTAGCAAACAGTCAAATTAGTTTTATTCTCCAGCTACAATAGAACTATTTTAGCTGCCTGGAGCAAATGTATTCCAAACGAATAAACGATTTTAATTATTTTTTCTGAGCTAAGCACCTTAGGAAATATGCTGTACCACAGAACCAGCTACAAATAACAAAATTACACGTTTTTTCCAAAAAGGCATGTGGTTATTTCTTTGAAGGAGAGAGATTTAAAAGTGCTTAGTATCGGCCTAACTCTGCTCTCAAGTAAATCAATTTAACACCGAGCACTTCTGAAAATCCCACCATAAGCATCTATATAAACAAATAATGTTTACATGAAAACAACATAAAATGTGTTTCATTCCACTAAATGTTTTGACATGCCTAATCCATTAGTAGAGTGGTTCAGTATCAATACACTGTTCTAATCAGTAGAAAGACTATAATGGAAGGCACCCTGGCTAGAAGAAACAGTTTGATTGTGTTGGTGAAAAACTAGACCTCACATGTAGTTAGAGAGAAGACTATACATTCCAAGGTGGTTGCATTGAGAAATGGCGGGGCAGAGCAAAAGGCCCAGAACAAACTGCTCTTTTTTGATAATGTTAGTTGCCATGAGTCCTGACCCACTAACAAAATACTGAAGAACAACACTAAACTTCTGGCAGCTTTTAAAAAGTTCAGTATTAAATCTAAAGCTCATCTGAAGTTTCCAGCAAATCTCAATACAGATGTGAACCAGGGAGTCTCAAAAGCATGAGCCTTTCAACATAATCCTTCCTTAACTACCTTCACTTTGGAAGCTGGCAAGGTTCTTCCCAGCTTTTATTACCCAGACTCTGACCTCTTCCTATTTCTGCTGTTGTAGATTAACTAGTGGGATGAAACCTTTCTCGTAAAGGGGGGCTCAGAAACCCTGGTGCAGACTGTATCTCAATAACTAATTCCCTCCAGAAGACAAAGAACATTTTGTACACTATTCACTTCACTTTATCTCCTCTAGCCCATAAGAGTACAAAAGACTTTCCTAAAGTCTGTAGATAGTCCAAAGATAAAGTCTTTGGTTTTGTATTTTTAGTATTTTTTGTGTGTGTGTAGGGGTTTTGTGCTGGGAGAGCACCTGAGCCTGATTAGGGGGTGGGGCTTTGTGCTGAGAGAGCAGCTGAGCCCTGATTAGGGGATGGGGCTTCTGTCTAGGGGCCCTATAAAGGTAGCCAGCCAGTTGTGCAGTGGCACAGACACCTGCAGTGGCACAGGAGCTAGCAAACAGAGCTCTAAACAGGGGAGTTTGAGTGGGAGTTTGGATTGTGGTGCTTGTTTGGGGTTTGCTTTTGCTGGGGGGGTGGTCTTTTTGGTGTGGCTTGTGTTTCCCAGATTAACAGGATTTAGGTGGGAAGGAGATGACAGATACAGAGGCAGCTGTGGGAGTGACTCCTGTAGTGAAAGATACATTGAGAATGACTGGATGTGGAAGCTGTGGTATGTACATGATCCTGGAGGGGGGAACCGGTAAGAGTTTTTTCTGCATGAAATGTCATCTGATAGAACTGATGGAGGAAAAGATCCGAGGTTTGGAGATGCAGGTGGAAAGACTGGCTGAGTTTAGGAAGGGGTTTGAGCAGATGATGGAGCAAAGATATAAGGTATCTGAAGGGAAAAGCTCAGACTCACAGATGGAAGCAGGGCTGGGGAATTTTGAGGAGAGACTGGATGAGGAAAGTGATCAGTGGAAACATGTGACTCAAAGAACCAGGCAGAGGAAAAGATGGGCTAGTGAAGGAGAAATAGAGCTTAGGAACAGGTTTGCAGAGTTGGAAAATGAAGAAGGGGCTCAGCAGGTACTTGTTGAAGGTGGAAGGGTAAGGAAGAAGAGAAGAGAGGCTAGTCCTATAGAAAAAGGGGAAGAGTCAAGGGAGACTACACCAAATATGAGCCCCAGGAGGATACAGGATGGGTTGAAGAAGATTGTAAGGGAAAATAGGAAAGGAAAGAACTTGCAGCCAGAGGGAACAGGGGAGAGACTGGAGAAAAGCACTGTCACCAGGAAAAGGCAGGTCTATGTGATCGGGGACTCTTTATTGAGAAGAATAGACAGGCCTGTAACTAGAGCTGATCCTGAGAATAGAAGGGAGTGCTGTCTTCCAGGTGCTAAGATACGGGATGTAGACCTGAGGTTGAAAAGGATCCTAAAGGGAGCGGGAAAGAATCCCCTAATTATCCTTCACGTGGGAACAAATGATACAGCTAGATTCTCGCTGGAAAGTATTAAGGGAGACTATGCTAGGCTGGGGAAGACACATAAGGAAATTGAGGCTCAGGTGATCTTTAGTTGGATCCTTCCTGTTCCTAGAGAAGGGCAACAAAGGTGTGACAAGATTATGACTGTCAACAGATGGCTTAGGCAGTGGTGCTATAAGGAGGGCTTTGGGATGTATGGCCACTGGGAGGCATTCACGGACAGAGGTCAGTTCTCTCGGGATGGACTTCATCTGAGTAGGGAAGGAAATAAACTTCTAGGATCGAGGCTGGCACAACTGATAAAGAGAGCTTTAAACTAGGAATTGGGGGGAGATGGATGGGAGATGTCCAGGAAATCTCCACGCCAGATTTTAGCATTGAGAGGGAAGAAGATGAAGTAAGAAAGGATACAGCCGTGGGTAGGAGAATGTATATAAGAAGCGAGGGCGGTGTGGATACTAGTCTAATAGGTTATATTGGCTGTAGAATGACTGTGCCTAATAGGTACAAAGTGTGAGCAAGTCCAAACAGCAAAAATTAAGATGTTTGTACACCAATGCGAGGAGCCTAGGTAACAAAATGGAGGAACTAGAGCTACTGGTGCAGGAAGTAAAACCAGATGATATAGGGATAACAGAAACATGGTGGAATAGTAGTCATGACTGGACTACAGGTATTGAAGGGTATGTGCTCTTTAAGAAAGACAGAAACAAAGGTAAAGGTGATGGAGTAGCATTGTATATCAATGATGAGGTAGAATGTAAAGAAATAAGAAGCGATGCAATGGATAAGACAGAGTCCGTCTGGGCAAAAATTACATTGGGGAAGAAAACTAGTAAAGCCTCTCCTACGATAGTGCTTGGGGTGTGCTATAGACCTCCGGGATCTAATTTGGATATGGATAGAGCCCTTTTTAATGTCTTTAATAAAGTAAATACTAATGGAAACTGCGTGATCATGGGAGACTTTAACTTCCCAGATATAGACTGGAGGACCAGTGCTAGTAATAATAACAGGGCTCAGATTTTCCTAGATGTGATAGCTGATGGATTCCTTCATCAAGTAGTTGCTGAACCGACTAGAGGGGATGCCATTTTAGATTTAATTTTGGTGAGTAGCGAGGACCTCATAGAAGAAATGGTTGTAGGGGACAATCTTGGCTCAAATGATCATGAGCTAATTCAGTTCAAACTAAATGGAAGGATTAACAAAAATAAATCTGCAACTAGGGTTTTTGATTTCAAAAGGGCTGACTTTCAAAAATTAAGGCAATTAGTTAGGGAAGTGGATTGGACTGAAGAACTTACGGATCTAAAGGTAGAGGAGGCCTGGGATTACTTTAAATCAAAACTGCAGAAGCTATCGGAAGCCTGTATCCCAAGAAAGGGGAAAAAATTCATAGGAAGGAGTTGTAGACCAAGCTGGATGAGCAAGCATCTTAGAGAGGTGATTAAGAAGAAGCAGAAAGCATACAGGGAGTGGAAGATGGGAGGGATCAGCAAGGAAAGCTACCTAATTGAGGTCAGAACATGTAGGGATAAAGTGAGGCAGGCTAAAAGTCGAGTAGAGTTGGACCTTGCAAAGGGAATTAAAACCAATAGTAAAAGGTTCTATAGCCATATAAATAAGAAGAAAACTAAGAAGGAAGAAGTGGGGCCGCTAAACACTGAGGATGGAGTGGAGGTTAAAGATAATCTAGGCATGGCCCAATATCTAAACAAATACTTTGCCTCAGTCTTTAAGAAGGCTAAAGAGGATCTTGGGGATAATGGTAGCATGACAAATGGGATGGAGGATATAGAGGTAGATATTACCATATCTGAGGTAGAAGCGAAACTGAAACAGCTTAATGGGACTAAATCGGGGGGCCCAGATAATCTTCATCCAAGAATATTAAAGGAATTGGCACCTGAAATTGCAAGCCCATTAGCAAGAATTTTTAATGAATCTGTAAACTCAGGAATAGTACCGAATGATTGGAGAATTGCTAATATAGTTCCTATTTTTAAGAAAGGAAAAAAAAAAGTGATCCGGGTAACTACAGGCCAGTTAGTTTGACATCTGTAGTATGCAAGGTCCTGGAAAAAATTTTGAAGGAGAAATTAGTTAAGGACATTGAAGTCAATGGTAAATGGGACAAAATACAACATGGTTTTACAAAAGGTAGATCGTGCCAAACCAACCTAATCTCCTTTTTTGAAAAAGTAACAGATTTTTTAGATAAAGGAAATGCAGTGGATCTAATTTACCTAGATTTCAGCAAGGCATTTGATACCGTGCCACATGGGGAATTATTAGTTAAATTGGAGAAGATGGGGATCAATATGAACATCAAAAGGTGGATAAGGAATTGGTTAAAGGGGAGACTGCAACGGGTCCTACTGAAAGGCGAACTGTCAGGTTGGAGGGAGGTTACCAGTGGAGTTCCTCAGGGATCAGTTTTGGGACCAATCTTATTTAATCTTTTTATTACTGACCTTGGCACAAAAAGTGGGAGTGTGCTAATAAAGTTTGCAGATGATACAAAGCTGGGAGGTATTGCCAATTCGGAGAAGGATCGGGATATTATACAGGAGGATCTGGATGACCCTGTAAACTGGAGTAATAGTAATAGGTTGAAATTTAATAGTGAGAAGTGTAAGGTTATGCATTTAGGGATTAATAACAAGAATTTTAGTTATAAGCTGGGGATGCATCAATTAGAAGTAACGGAAGAGGAGAAGGACCTTGGAGTATTGGTTGATCATAGGATGACTATGAGCTGCCAATGTGATATGGCTGTGAAAAAAGCTAATGCGGCTTTGGGATGCATCAGGAGAGGCATTTCCAGTAGGGATAAGGAGGTTTTAGTACCGTTATACAAGGCACTGGTGAGACCTCACCTAGAATACTGTGTGCAGTTCTGGTCTCCCATGTTTTAAAAAGGATGAATTCAAACTGGAGCAGGTACAGAGAAGGGCTACTAGGATGATCTGAGGAATGGAAAACTTGTCTTATGAAAGGAGACTTAAGGAGCTTGGCTTGTTTAGCCTAACTAAAAGAAGCTTGAGGGGAGATATGATTGCTCTCTATAAATATATCAGAGGGATAAATATAGGAGAGGGAGAGGAATTATTTAAGCTCAGCACCAATGTGGACACAAGAACAAATGGGTATAAACTGGCCACCAGGAAGTTTAGACTTGAAATCAGACGAAGGTTTTTAACCATCAGAGGAGTGAAGTTTTGGAATAATCTTCCCAGGGAAGCAGTGGGGGCAAAAGATCTATCTGGTTTTAAGGTTCTACTCGATAAGTTTATGGAGGAGATGGTATGATGGGATAATGGGATTTTGGTAAGTAATTGATCTTTAAATATTCAGGGTAAATAGGCCAAATCCCCTGAGATGGGATATTAGATGGATGGGATCTGAGTTACTATAGAAAATTCTTTCCTGGGTATCTGGCTGGTGAATCTTGCCCATATGCTCAGGGTTTAGCTGATTGCCATATTTGGGGTCGGGAAGGAATTTTCCTCCAGGGCAGATTGGAGAGGCCCTGGAGGTTTTTCGCCTTCCTCTGTAGCATGGGGCATGGTTGACTTGAGGGAGGCTTCTCTGCTCCTTGAAGTCTTTAAACCATGATTTAAGGACTTCAATAGCTCAGACATAGGTGAGGTTTTTCATAGGAGTGGGTGGGTGAGATTCTGTGGCCTGCGCTGTGCAGGAGGTCGGACTAGATCAGAATGGTCCCTTCTGACCTTAGTATCTATGAATCTATGAAATCATTTCCAACAACTTCAGAGTCCGCTACAAAGTGAAACCTGAATATAACAATTGGGGCCCAATCCTGCAGATCTTCCACTGATTTCAATGTGTGTTTTGCTCTCATTGAAAGGTTTGCCTACTAGCTGAGGCTCTTTGTGTAAAATCTAAACTTGTGACTTTTCATTTTAGATAAAATACAGCATAATATGGACACAGAAGCATAAATACAATATCAAAATCTAATATTATATTATTATTATTCCCAGCAAAAATTATAAAAGGACATCACAAAGGACTACATTTCATAAAAGAGAAATGCACAGCGAGGCATCCACTTATGTGCACATTTGATCACCTGACTAGCATTTATGGTGGCTACATTCTAGGAGCTGATACTTGAAGGGGCCCAACATTTGCTTTTTTTAGGGGGGAAAATATAATTTCTGCATTTTTAAAACTTCAAAGCTACTCCAGGTTCACTTGTTTTGTCTCCTTGAATAGCCATTACCTTGTTCTGTGGTTTCAAATCTCACACATTAAGCAGGTCTTGGCTTAGCCAATTCCTGGATAGGAGACCTTTAGGGAAAACATAGATGCGTCAGGAAGTTGTATTAGTGAGTCAGCTGGTTGTACTCTTCTCTCTTAGTAAGTACTGAACCAACATCCCAGTGTAACATTAGAAGGATATTGTGGTGTTAGAGGTGCTGTATATGGATCAGATGTAAAACCGAGGCCCTGATCATTTGTGAATATCTGAGATTCCACAATCCCCTTCTTCAAAGATAGGTGTGATAACTCTAATATTCTGGCCAAATACCAACTCTAGTAATTATATGCTACTGACTCAAACTCCTCCCAGAGTTTCAGTTGGGATCAATATTTTTCTTCACTTCTTGATGTGAATTTGTGTGCTCAGTGCTGTTAAACACGTTGCTGCATTCCACCTGTAAGACAGTGTCTCCCGAGGTGCTTCAAAGCTTAGCTGTTTCATAGTTGTCTGCTCTTCAAGATCATCAGTTGTAAAGGTGCTATATAAATGTGAAGTCTTATTCAGAATGAACTACAATCCTTCCAGTGAGGATGACAGTACCTACACTTACATTAAGCTTTTCATTGGTAGAACTTAAAATGGTAGAACTTAAAATTCATTGGTAGAACTTAAAACTATTATTCCTACTTTACAGATAGGAAAGCTGAAGCACAGAGCGGTTAAGTTACTTGTCCTTGCATCTCTTGACAACTTGCCCCACGCTCATTCCCCAAGACAACTGTCCTTTCAGCATGTTATAGGTTGGGTGGCCCCAGTAAATGAAGTAGGTCCAGCTCCCCTGTGCCAGAACAAGCACTCCCATTTGACCAATTAAAGAGGGCAGGGCAGCTCCAGAAGGCTATAAGAAACCAGGGAGAAGCTGAGAGAGACCTGATGAGGGAGGGTTGCTGTAGAGCAAGGATCGGCAACCTTTGGCAAATGGCCCGCCAGGATAAGCCCCTGGTGGGCTGAGATAGTTTGTTTACCTGCCGCGCCTGCAGGTTCAGCTGATTGTAGCTCCCACTGGCCATGGTTCGCCGTTCCAGGCCAACGGGGGCTGCGGGAAGCAGCGGCCAGCACATCCATCAGCCCGTACCTCTTCCCGCATCCCCCAACTGCACTCCACTAGCCTGGAGTGGCGAACTTCGGCCAGTGGGAGCTGCGACCACCCGAACCCGCGGATGCGGCAGGTAAACAAACCGGCCCGGCCCACCGGGGGCTTACCCTGGTGGGCCGCAGGCAAAAAGTTGCCAATCCCTGCTGTAGACCATTGGTTCCTGAAGGAAGGCTGAAGGCAGGAAAGTAGCAAGATGGGTTTTCTGGTTGATGTCCCCAAGCTAGAGAGCCAGAACTGGAGAGGGCAGAAGGCAGGAGAGCAGCAGAAGGGGCTGCCTGCTGGCTTCCAAGCTGGAGAGTTGGAGCTGAGGGACGGAGAGGGCTGAAGGCACAGGAGCAGTGGAGGAGCTTACCTGTTGATGTCTGAACACGGGAGAGTTGGAATCAAGGGGGACAATGAGAGGGCCTGGGGAAGTGAGGGGTGCTCCTCTAGTAAAGATATCCCAACAGAGAGGCTGTAGTGGATCCTGTTGGAAAGAACAGTGCAGCTGAACAGGGTAGGGTGGCTGTTTTGGCAGAAGGACAGAGGAGGACTAACAAAGAGTCTAGGTTGGTGGAAGGCATCAGCATGTAGTATGTAGGGCATCAAGGGATAAATTGTTGGGATTTTAATGACCGCTTGCTCTGGGGTGATAGATGGACTAAGTGTTGGGAGTTAAGTTCTGGACCATTGCACAATGTTTTGTAATAGACCTGCCCCAAGAAGGGGTACTATTGAGGTAAGAGAGCCTGACGTGGAGCCCTGGGATTGACGGGAAACTGAGGCAAGCAAACGGGTCATGCAGTGGCCTGTTGCATGAGGAATTCCAGTTGGTGCTGCCCCTTAACAGATTGTATTGCAGAATTTCTCCCAACTCAATTTACCATGTCTCTGGGCTTGGGGAGGAGCCGGGCTCATGATGCTGTTTTTGTTGTTAGCGACAAAAGGGAAAATAGAATGTTTGAAGTAAAATGTTTCAGGTATTCAATATATGGATTCATTTTTCACTAACCTCCTAGAACGTTCTGCACCTTTGTAGAATCTTGTGGAACCCTCCAGACTTTCTGAGAACTACATTTTCCTGGAACCTCCAAGAATCTGGTCAGGCATGCCCTCGTTGGTATAAGGGGCAGGGCATCGCCAGTCAGTCAGTGAGATATAAGAACAAACTGAAGTGAAGTGAGAGCCCAGCTGCAATATTGTGAGCCTTGTTTTATTATGTAATTGGGAAAGTGTACTTGTGTTTTAAAACTTGAAGAATAAAAGTGGCAACTAATAAAGGGCATATTTAATGAGACACCAGAGATATCCATTGAACCCCTATCTATGCAGCAGTATAAAATGAATACTGTTACTACTTTTGCCATGCTTATTATGTAATGTTCAATGACTTTCTAAGATTGCAGAACATAGACTTTTGCTCTCCCTAATACTTTCTGTTTTCCCCCCATAGGGAAGCCTTCAGGAGCTCAGTATAGGAAGCAAAAAGCTCAACTGCAATCTATTTTGCAGCAAGAGGCAAATTTGATGGGAAAACATCCAAAACAAAACAACATTGTTAAGGCCTAAAGCCCAGTCTATCATCCTAGTGCAGAAGAAATTGAGGAGTAAAGCATAAATATGGAAGTCCTATTACTAAGGAATTAGCAGATTTACCTGAAGATAAGGAATGAAAATGTGAGGAAAATGGTGGAGAATCATCCAGTTTTCCTGGCAGTATAAAGGAGAAAGATGATAAAGAAGAATGTGGCTCACAAGAAAAGGAGAGAAATTATAAAAAAAAGAATCAGCCTCACATGATGACAGAAACAGCAGTGAGAAAACCTGCACACCACAGATCACAGTGGTGTGATCCCAAACTTCACCAATATTGATCAAAATTGTACAAATCGACAAAACTGAAGATATGACATTGCCAGTAAATGAGCAGAAGCAACACTTCTCAAAGTCACACTGCGAAAGAGTGCTCAAGAATGGTAAACTGAATCAGCGTTGGCTAATTTACTCAAAATCAACTGACAAAGTGTTCTGTTTTTGCTGCAAAATATTTGACAAGAATGCCAAATCATTGCTTGCACTTTTCCGGGTACAATTACTGGCACAATGTAGCTGATGCAACATGAAAAGTCACCCAGTCATTTTACAGACTACTCCACACGGATGGAGGTAGAGTCCAGACTCAAGCTGAATAAATGCATGGACACAGAAAGCCAGCACATTATTAATGTAGAAACCCAGCATTGCAGGAACATTCTCAAGCATCTGATCTCAATTACTCTCTTCTTTGCAAAGAATATTTTGGCTTTCCGGGGCTCATCGGATAAGTTGTTTGCTGAACATAATGGCAATTTCCTTGGTTTGGTACAGCTCCTTGGGAAATACAATGATGTCCTGCATGAGCACCGACGTCGAGTAGTTCAAAAAGAAGCTATGGATGATTACTGCAGCAAAACTATTCAAAACTAATTGATTGATTTTATGGCAAGGAAGATGCTTGGTAACATATTGATGTGGCTTGGCAAAGTGAAATACTGGGTCATAATCAGAGTACAATCCCAACATTAGTCACAGTGAAAAGATGTCGTTTACAATAAGATTTGCTGATGACGAGGATGGCTGTATCCAATAAAGGAACACTTAATCTGTTTCTAATCTGTGGACGACTCTACTGGAACAGGCCTAATAGAACTGTTTATGAACATTTTGAATGAGAAAAAAATAAAGCTTCAGGACTGGAGCGACCAACAACAGATCAAACATAGGGAAGAAACAGCGGCATCCAGGCATGGATCCTTATGCTGAATCCAAGAGTTTTCTTCGTGCCTTGTGGGTGCCATTCCCTCAACCTGTTTGTATCAGATGCAGCAGCATATTCTTTAGATTCAGTATCTCTCTCCAGAGTACTGCAAAGGATATATATCCCGTTTTCAGCATTAAGTATCAGGTGGGAGATCCTCATAGACAATGTTACAAATCTGACCAGGAAGACACTAAGTGACTGGGAGAGACACATTGACAGCATAAGGCCAGTGAGGTACCTAGTGACTGAGGTTTAAGACACCCTGATGGAACTGACGCAATCAAGTAAAGCTGAGGCTGGAATCCGTCATGAGGCACAAAGCCTGGCAAACCAGATCAATGATTTCAAATTTCTGGTCTCAGTTGTGATTTGCACAATATCCTGTTCCAAGTAAATGTTGTAAGCAAGACATTACAAACTCAGTCGATGGACATCACAACCACTGCTGCTTTGATAAGAAGCTGCCTTGATTTTGTTGTGGCCTAGAGAGACAGTGGATTTGAAGATGCCATCACCACTGCCAAAGAAATGGTGGAAAACTTAGGAATTGAGCATGTCTTCAAGGAAACTCGTTTCATCAGAAAAAAGACAGTCTGATTACAAGGGCAGAGATGAGGCAATGGGAAACTTGGAAGAAAAATTCAAGAGGGAGTTTATTTGCTCGCTTGTTGACACTGCTCAAGTGTCCATCAGAGAAAGGTTAGGACAAATGAAGCACCACAAAAAGACCTGGGAGGTTTTGTATTACCTTAATAAGTTGCTGGCGGACAGGAAAACACTCTTTAACAATTGTATGGCCCTTCACCAGATGCTGACACATGAGGAAAGTTTGTATGTCAATGGTAAAGATCTATGTCAAAGTGTACAACATCCATCCCATTTTGCAACGCAAGAAGCACTCTCCACTCCAAGTTCTCCAAATCATTCATGATGCAGAGCTGAAGGATGCTTTTCCTAATGTGTGGATAGCTTTGAGGATTCTGTTTATGCTGCAGCCACAGCCATGTGTGGTGAGCACAGCTTTTCAAAGCTCGGGCTCATTAAAATATATCTTTGATTGACGATGGCCAATCAGAAACTACTATCACTTGCTATTTGATTGCTTGAAAATGCCATTGGCCAGTCTTTGGATCTCTCTGACACTGGGCTTCAGTTCACGAGGTCAAAGGCGAGAAAAGCAACCTTTTGAACTGAAGGTCTAGAGTTAACATTCTAAGACTGTCACCTACTGTAGCCCTGTAACAATTTATTGACATTAGTGCATTTCAGTTATTCTTAAAATAAAAAAGTTTCTATAACCTTAGACAAAACAGTTTTTTTTATTTGCTTATATATGGCATGAATAAATACAGATTTATACATCCTAGTGTGCAGATTTATTGTCTTATATGACAAGGATAAATCATGCATGCAAATCATGCATCAAAGCCATGAAATGGGGTACAAATGTCATAAAAAATAAGGCATTCAAAAGTTTAACAAATGGAGGCGCTGCACTGAAGATGCTCCTCGCCTGGGGTGCCATTTGGTCTAGGGCCGGCCCTGCCTCTAATCAACGTTGTAGTCTCTCATTGGGACCTCTCCCTTTCTGCTATCCTCATGAGATATGGTGACTAGAATGAAACACAGTATTCCAGGTATGGCTCTGGCACTGATTTATATAATGGCCTTACAATATTTTCAGTATTTTCCCCATTTTTGTAGATCATAGTATTTTGCATGTGTGTGGTTTTTGTTAAACCACCACTGCACAATGAACAGAGATTTTTTTTTTACAGATGCCCAAGTCTTTCTCCCAAATGGCTATAATTATCTTAAAACGCAGTAGTATATGAGTAGTTCAAAGTATTCCTTCCACGTATCATACCATGCATTAGTCAACAATTTCATCTGCCATCATGCTGTTCATTCACCTGGTTTTGCTAATTCCCTGTTATATCTTAAATGACACAAATTTCTTAAATTAGTGAAAATTTGAAACTTTTGCCACCCTTCTGCTTACCCACCTTTTCCAGATATTAATAAATGTATTATACATCACCAGTCAGGTACAGTGCTTCACGAAAACTTTTGCCATGTTGAAAACTGCACATTTATTTGTACACTTTATTTTTGGTCTCTTGGCCAACTTTTGATTCTTGACAATTTATTACCTCTCAATCCAGGGCGATTTAGGGGCTTGTTTTTTTTAGTTTTTTAAAAACTGTTTTAAAATCCCTTGTTGTTATGGCAGGGCTTGAGTTGGTGTGTCCTGGTCTGTGAGGAGATTGCTTCTGATGACGAATTTGGAGAGGTTGTGAGGTTTTGTGAAGGCCAGAAGAGGGGGTTCAGGAAAGCTTTCTTTCAGGATGGGGTCTCCTTCAAGTATGGATTGTAGTTGTTTGATGATACCCCATATGGGTTACAGTGTTAGGTGGTAGGTGACAACTAGTGGTGTGCTGGCAGAGAGGGGTTTATTTCTGTATTGGAGCAGGTTTTCTCTGGATATTTGGGTAGCCCATTCCAGGACACACCAACTCAAAGTTACACCACATCCTGCCAGAACAACAGACGCAAAACAAACCTGCAAACGTATATATCTCCACTTCTACAATGATCAACACCCTGCACAACACACCTTTCAAGATCCATGTGGCCTACACATGCCTATCACAACGTGGTATAAGTCATCAAGTGCACTAAATGCCCCAATAACAATTATGTGGATGAAACAATCACTACACTCTTGAATGAACTCACACAGGAAAATGATAAAAGACAAAAACTCCCTATCACCTGTCGGTGAACACTTTTCACAAAGCAATCATTCTATATCTGATCTATCAGTCCTCATACTCAAAGGAAACTGGACAACACTGATGAGCCTGGGAGCTTAAATTCATAACTCTGCTAGACACTAAAAACCATGGACTGGACAGAGACACTGGATTTACGATTTATTACAATAATCTGTAATCCAGTAACTTTTTGTCCTATAACTGCAAAGGTGTTAAGGAGCCTTTTTTTGTCCTATAATTGCAAAGATGTTAAGGAGTCACTTTATCTTGAATAAAAAGGAGTACTTTTGGTACCTTAGAGACTAACAAATTTATTAGAGCATAAGCTTTCATGAGCTGCAGCTCACTTTGTCGGATGCATCCGATGAAGCGAGCTGTAGTTCATGAAAGCTTATGCTCAAATAAATTTGTTAGTCTCCAAGGTGCCACGAGTACTCCTTTTCTTTTTGCAGATACAGACTAACAAGGCTGCTATTCTGAAATCTACCTTGAATGGTCCCTTAGAATATGTGCTAACTACTTATGCTAAACAAGCTTGTCTCTCTTAACAACAGAAGTTGGTCCAATAAAAGATATTACACCACACCCACCTTGTCTCTCTAGTATTCTGGGACTGACACTGCTACAAGTACAGTGCATACTCTTAGCTTCCTAGCAGTCAAGTGTAGACCCATTGATTCTCACAGGCTTGTGCTTTTGATATATACTTGTATATGAAAGTATTTCTTGGGGGTTTTTTTAGATCTTTGACAATTTCTTCCTCAAATTCCCTCTCAGCCCTCTTGAAAACTTCCATCTTAAAAGTGTTCTCAAATACACAAAGTAAACAAACTGAAAAGGAAGGAGAAAAATATATTCTTTTATCTTTTGATTATCATCATCTAGTCACAATAGTATCTTTCTCCTTCCTTTTCAGTTTGCTTACTTTGTGTATTTGAGAGTACTTTACGTACTGTCTACTTCATTTTCTGTTGATGATGCTCAGCCTTCCTTTATGCCAGAAACAGTAGCAGCAAAAGTGTGCACAAACAGAAAGGAGAGAAAGATGAGTGGGCCTGAGCTTATTCTGATCTTGACTAGTATGGAGTTCCACAGTCTAGGACCCTCCACTGACATGACACTACCTCCCACTCTTGAGGGCTTCACCCTGACACCAATGTTCCAGCATCTGAGTGCAGCAGTGTTAGTGAATCTTGAACAAAGAGGCAGTTTAGCCTGAGAAAGTTTAGGAGCAGGACCAGGACTTTGGACTGGACACATAAGTAAATGGCCAATAAGAGCACAAAGCACTTGTGCTCCAGTTGGAGTTTCTATATGCATGGTCACCTGATATATCACAAATAGAATAAGGTGTTTCTCTCCATTGTCCTTACCTGATTGTCAAGAAGCACAGGTGAGATCTAATAAGACCCTAAGGTTTCTCAGATTCTAGCCCATATCTGAAATATATATGATGTAGAACAGATGGCTGTAAAAGAGTTTCTGGTTTATAGGCACTCAGATACTACAGTGATCAGTCTATGTAGACTAAAATAGGCTGATGCAGGGCTGAGATAGAAGGGACCAGAACTGAGGTTTTGTTTTTCTAATATATGTGCAATGTCCTATTTTACACTTTAATATCAGTGTGTCTGAGTTCTCTCTTCAGCTGAGGGCATTTCAGTGTTTATTTACCTTCACTTAATTGTTCATTTCTAATGTTTAAATTTAAAGCACTGTAATGTTTATTGGGATAGATAGATATGTTTACATGACTGTTTAGTTAAAGCTAGAAAAGACTAAGTTTTATATCTGCTTAAAACACTGTTTACCTGTTTGTATACATCAAACAGTAACGGCAGGAAAGAATGAATATTTTATACTTTATTTAGAGCACACTTTCCTTTTACTTTACTGCAAGTCTATACAGATTTGAATTAAGACACCTTGAAATGGCACCCACTATCCTGAATACTGAAAGGGAAAATTTTCAGTCAGGCATTAAAATTCTTGTCATTTACTAAGCCACTTCTCCAAAACCCTAGGGTTGTATATATTGTAAGGGCATATTTAGTCTACAGTAAGACATCTATTCCAACTATTTTATTCTATTGGAAAGTACCTTCTTCATGAGTATTTTTATTGGCATACTTGGCAACCTCTAGTCACAGAAAACTAAGGATACAGGATGGTTATGATTCAGCTGTATGTAACACTTTTGTTAACCACATTAAACTTGTAAGAGTGAGATGTTATCATACTGACATTACCATGATCATTCTAAGCATTAATGCAAATACTTAATTCTGTGCAATGTAATACATAGTAGTTATTTAATGGGCTGTGTTCTGCCACCTTACTGATTGTTAGAGCATTACCTTGCTAGACAAGTAGCTCCATTATACACGAGAAGTAAAGTGGTACTAAATTTGGGTAAGGATGGTAGAACTGGCCTTTATATTAGGATTAAGCTATAAGGCAATATCATCCTACTGACCCCAGATATTTCAAAATCATGAGTGGATATTATGCATTCCACAACGTTCACTATGGGCTAGATCATGGAATTTTGGCAGAGACTTGAATAAGGGGTACCACCACCTCAGGTGAAGCCCTGGGAAGAATTGTGATTTCTAATCACACCTTCTCCTAGAGTACCACATTTGAACTATGGGAGGGGTGCTGTTTAGGGTGAAAGGAAGGGAAGAAACTTACTGCACCTTTTAAAGGGGTGCAGCTTACTATCTCCTGTAGAGCAGTGGTTCTCAAAGCCGGTCAGCTGCTTGTTCAGGGAAAGCCCCTGGCGGGCTGGACCGGTTTGTTTACCTGCCGCATCCGCAGGTTCGGCCGATCGCAGCTCCCACTGGCCGTGGTTCGCTGCTCCAGGCCAATGGGGGCTGCGGGAAGCAGCACGGGCCAAGGGACATCCTGGCTGCCCTTCCAGCAGCCCCGATTGGCCTGGAGCGGCAAACCGCGACCAGTGGGAGCCGTGATCAGCCGAACCTGCGGACGCGGTAGGTAAACAAACCGGTCCAGCCCGCCAGGGGCTTTCCCTGAACAAGCGGCGAACCAACTTTGAGAACTACTATTCTAGAGCAGTGTTACTCAAAGTGGTGGTCCGCAGACCTGTGCCAGCCCGCGAGCCATCGGCTGCCGGTCTGCGCGCACATTCGAAAAAAAAATTGCCGGTCCCCCACATCAGATAGCTTGAGAAACACTGCTCTAGAGGATCCCTACTTCCTCCTACTTTACTTCATGGCTGCATTAGGGCTAGGAACAATGTAGTCCTTATGCATTCTTTGCAGCTCATCTGCTCATTGTCTAATTCTCTACCTTAATATTTTTTATCTTGCCTAACTGTATTCATGTATGTCAAAGACTGAAAAGCGAGCACTTACAGTGTTCCATGCTAAGTGAAATCTCACAATTGTCCATGATCATTTCATTTCTCAGATTTTGTTCTAGTCTTCTAGACTCTAAGATGTAGATAATACACCTACAAATATCATTTTTTTAAATGATGACAGTTAAAGCACAATAATGTTTTGCCATAATGACCAAACAAAGTAATTCTTTATAAGAGCTGGTTGAAATTTTTCCATCTAGATTGTTTTTGTATGGAAAACTGGGGTTTTGAAAAATTTTGCAGACAGCATCTACTTCTTGTGGAAAAATCTGACTTTTCATTAAAAAACAAAACTTTTCAAGTTTCAATTTTTGATTAAAAGACAAATGATTTTCCTTTTCCTTTAATTTTCTGAAGGAAAAAAATCCATTTTCCAATCAATTATACCATAATCACCATTAAGTCAACATCTGGAAAGAGTTATCTCCATGTAATACCTGAGACAATGCAAGAGAAGATGGTGGTGATGATAATTGATAAATATTTTACTTTAATACCTTTGACTGCATTTGTTACAGTATTCTTTATAGGTCTAAGATATTGTATCATAAGAACTCTTGGAAGATTAATATAATTCCTCAGAAAATTCTGTATCACATGACTGAGAAGGATTTCAGCCCAGACAATTCAAACGAGAGTAAAGTTCTTACCAATGCTGTCTGTGTCCAGTCATTCTCTTCCTACATTGGCTACTGCCTAAAACAGTTGTTCAGGTTATAGCCACTTGTTTAATTTTAACATTGGACCTGCCTTACAAGGTGCTAAGGACTTTTTTAATGGTAACTGCTATGAATAATGGGAACAATTATTCATCTGAGCTACACCAAGTGACATCAATGGAAATTTTGAGAAAGCAATGGAACAGACCTTCTAAACACTTATGAGGCAAGTCTTTTTTTTTTTTATGACGTGGCTTGTTGAATCTTTCTTTGTTTAGTCTAGTCCTATAAAAGGAACAATATTCATGACAGAGTCTATGCTCAGTAAATGGCTTTTGAGAATAAATGTCTGTTTAATAGCCTGAAAAAGCTATTTATTGTCACATGTACTCCTGCACGCCTAAAGAGTATGTGAGCCAGTAGAATGAGTCCAAAGCACTTTTTTAGAACATAACAGAGAAATTTTGCAATTATAATAAAAACCCACATGTAATGTAATTATAACATCTGTAAAATATAAATTCATGATTAATAATAACCATATGTTATATAAACTAACATATGCAATCCCAGGAACTATAATTAATTATTAAAATAAAATGAGTAAGATACAACTGGATGTTACAGTTAATCTACAGAGCATATAATCATAAATATTTACGGTTAAATGCTACAGTACTTACCTGCCCTCATATCAATAAAACCACGAAGAAGATAAACAAATAGCACCAAAAAATCCTTACAATTTGTTGGGTCTGTCTTAAATGAAATAACCTTAAAATGAATGCTTCTTTTAGAAGGCCCACCATTTCGTATCAGCAAGCACATATGAAAAGGCAAACATTCAGAAAGTGTTCATTTGCTCTCATGCTAAAAACTTTTATGTCTAATTTCAGCCTGAGGTGAAATTTTTTTAAACAAATTAATAAAACCTTGACAACAGAGATTTAACATTACGTCAGTGTTAACGACATTGGTGGAAATAGCACTACCCTTATAACATTTTGTGCATGCTTTCATCATTTTTCTAGTCTACCTTTTCCTGCCAACTTAAACAGTAATACATCTGGCTCTTAGAGAAGATCTAACTTTCATTAAGTCAATAGCAAAACTTCCACTGAACTCAGTGGGAGCTGGATTTGTATGTTAGAGAAACTGCTAAATTCACTGCTGATGTACTGTAGGTGGGAGCATCTCCTTCACTTCACTGAAGTTCAGTGGCACTGCACCTGCTTATACTAGTGGCAATTTGCCCCATCATTTAGAAGTATTGAGACATTAAGTCCCATTTCAGAAAACAGAGAAATGCATGATGCAACTGCTGTGGCTTTGACTAGACATCAAAAAAGTAGATAGGATTTCTGTATCTCAGTGATTTCTCGAATAATACAGTACTAATATAAGGAAACAGATTTACTTCACCAAAGAAAAATGCAGCCTTGAGGGTGTTGCAAATGATAATCCTTGCTGGGTTCCATAAAACAAACTAGTTCTGTAACTTACTCAAGAGAATAGTCTCTCAGCCTGATCTGAACACATCTTAACTAATCCCTTGTTTACAGTTAAGTTCTCCTTCTGATTTTGGAATAGAAATTGATCTTACTGGTAAATTAAAAAAAATGCTCGGTTTGCTTAAAAAAAAAAAGAAAAGAAAAAGCTTTGTGGGTTGGCATAGAGTACATTTGGGTTCTAGTGCCATAAACAAATGCATTTAGTAGAGCCACCAGACAGGACTCAGGGGGAAGCTGTCAAGACCATGCCTTTTAAGTTGAGGCATGTGGTTCTGCCATTAATTGTATTGCTGCCCATGCCTGTTCACAGCTGGTTTTGAAGCATGGTTCTATTGTGCAAGGTGACTATGTAAGAGCAGCCACCTTCTTACTCAGCACCTAATCTGCTTCTTACAAGAATGAGATAGGTACCTGTTCACTCCATGCAAAACAGAAACAGGAGATAGTGGTCCCTTCCTATTAACTTTTAGCCCAGTGGTTAGCACACTCACATGGGATGTGGGACTCTCTCAGGTTTATTCCCCGCCCCCCCCCCCCAGCCTCAGCCTGGGTTGAAAAGATTTGAAAAGGGGTCTCCCACAACTCCGGAGACCACTGAGCTATGGGACATTCTGATGTGGGGATCCATCACTCTCTCCTGTTGAAGCTATTCCACTTTGGATAAATAATTGAAGAATCATTGAAGCCAGGGGACTTTGAGTTTCCGACCTCCCACGTGGGTGCCCTAACCACTAGGCTATAGAGTCATTCTCTCTCTTTCTCTCTGGCCTGATAACTATTTCTCCAAAGTGGAAAAGCTTCAGGAGAGATGGAGGGAGCCCCACAACAGAATATCAAATGGCTCAGTGGTTAGAGCACACTCCTAAAAGGAGGGAGACTTCTATTCAATTTCTCTCTCCCTCATGGAGAGGGCAGAACTGAATCTACATGTCCCACATTCTGGGTGAGTATTCGAATGACTGGACTAAAAGTTATTAGGTGGGTTTCACCTCCTCTTGGATTTGGAAGGGGCCTAATCTGGTAGGTAACCTTTGAGTACTCCTACCAGAATGGGCCCCACAGACGAGATAAGTGGAGGAGTGCCTATCTTCCCCTGCATTGTGGATCCCACTGGGGCTTAGGTGAGATATCAGTGCCCAGGTACCTAGAATGAGGCAGTAACACACATGCCTAGAGGCAGAAATGTAGGCACCAAATAATTTTTACAGCAAAAATGTAGATGCGGAGTGAGTTTAGGCATCTACAAGTTTAGGCTATATCTATACTTACAGCAGTGTGTAGAATACAGACAGCACATGTTCACCTAGCACAAGTGTAAATAGCAGTGTAGATGGCAAAACATCACTCAGGCAAGTAGAATAGAGTGCCTTACCCTGGGGTTGTTCAGGAGTGTATGTACCCCACACCACTTTCTACATGCCAAAGCAGCCTCCCATATTTATGCTGCTATTTTAACAGTGTAGTGTCCCACTGCCTGAGCCTTTTCCAAATGCAGTGAAAGGCTCCTGTCATGTGCAAAGGCTCCAGTAGCGGCTCTCCACTGCAAGAGGCTTTCACTGTGACTGTAGCTACACATATAGTGCAGGGGCGACTGCACTTCTGCCCATATACCCACCCCCCGGATTCCCTACCCAGGGCAGGTGGAGGGACCCAGGCTCCACACAGCTGCTCGAGTGCCTCTAACCCCAACCCAGCTCTGGATGGGGGATGGGGCGTTGGCGCTGCAGAGGCAGCTGAGGGGAGCTGCAACAGACTCTCCACCTGCCCGACGGTGCAGGGGACCCAAGAACAACCCCTGGCTGGTGTCCCTGCCCTCTGGGCCCCCACCCAGGACAGGTGAAGAGTCCGTGCTGTGGCTCCCCACAGCTGCCTGTGCAGCTCTTACCCAAGCCGGGCTGCGGCTCCAAAGTCCCACCTCCCGGCCAGAGTCAGGTCAGGGTAAGAGCTGTATGGGCAGCTCTGGGGTGCCAGTATGGAGCCACGGACCCTCCACCTCCATCTGATCTGGTCGGGGAGTTTGTGGGGAAGGGACATGGGCCAGGGGCTGCCCTCAGGCCCCCCGCTCTGTGGACAGGTGGAGGGTCTGCAAGGATCCCACAACTGCCCAGGCTTCCCGGCCGGGCTCCACCAGCTGCTGGCCTGGCCAGGGGGTGGGGCCTCGGCGGGAAGAGGAGGGGAAGGGGGTAGAATCCACCAAAAGTGGGAGGGTTATGGCGCCACTAGTATAGTGACTATAATCTACAAACCACCAAAAGTGTAGATATAGCCTTAGAAAGTAGCAGAGAGGGGGTTTTGTGGATCACAATGGTACCTAAAACTGTGACATAGGCATTTAAGACCTTTTGTGGATCTATGCCTCAGAACTTATGTCAAATTTGCAGGACCACCAGGAGAAAACAAAAAAGTTCTTTACTTGTAAAATGAGCACATTTGATCTGGAATCAAAAACACAATAACCAAACTGCCAATTTCACAGTCATTTTTTCAGTCGAACTGTATTTTAAGCATATGCAAAGCAGTGGACCATTTGGGGCCCTGCTCATCTGAAGACCTTGAGTCCCAGGCAAGCATTGTAATTTATAGGCCAGCTCTACCAATCTCTACAGCTGTAAAAGTACAGTCAATCATTCCCATGGGTGTGGTAAATAAACATCCAGACATAATGATTGATGGCTTGATTCCTTAGAAAGGGAAGCCCAACAGCACCCCTGTCATAGTGAGCCCACAATGCCCTTATCCACTAGGACAGCTTGCTTGTGTCCTATAATAAAGAGATACCTATACCAGTGAGTTGGCTCAATGAAAAGCAGCTGCCTGGGGCTTAACTGTGATCTGGTTAACAGAACTGCAGAAATTTTAACTTCCGAAGCATGCTTCTGTTTCCTGGTGGCATGACACTTGCGAATTTATCTTGTGCAGTTAATGCAATGTTGAAAGAAAGGCTAGTTAATGAATGAAACTGAAATCATTACTAGCTTTAGATTACCGCAGCCAGAGTCATGAGGTTAGTAGAACAACTTACCTTACATTTAGAGATCAAACTCAGAGAAACAATTTGCTCATAGAGTTCTATTTACACAAGAACTCAAAACATTTAAAATATAGAAGTGAAATTATTGATTGTATTAGACATTTGACAAGTTGGAAGCTTAAAGACAGATTCTCATATCTTTAAGAATATCAGACCTAGAACGCCAATGTGAATTGATATATAATGTTTTATAACATAGGAATGAACTAAATACTGTCCTGAGATGTGGGGTGGAGGGAGAGAGTATAATGTCAAAATGATGGGCACATAATGGAAAAGGCCTATCGGTAAAATATAGAACAATCCCCGAATAAGTAAGAAAACTTGCTGAGATTCTGGAACTGTAGTAAATCTGCTATTAGCAGATAAGGAGCATCAGATAAGAAATCAGATTTCACTGGAGTGTATTTTCCTTGCATTTGGATTGATTAAAGACATAAAACTTCTCCGTATCTTTAGATGTCAACATAACTAAACAAAAAGTGAAATCCTATATTAAATCTGTGAAAAATAAGGAGAAATGTTCCTTATTTCCTTTCTGATTAATTTACCAATACTAGATCTAATTTTCTAGCAAATCAGAAAACAGATCAAGTATAATCATATGCCCATCTTTAGTTATCAGAAGTCTGAAGCCTTATGTAATAAGAACTGAACTCAACTATTATAACATAGAACTAAAATTAGTACAAGAAATCAAGGAGCTGATAAAAAATGACTAATGTAGAAGAATTTATTAATCAGATTTACCACACACTCTTAAGGGAATTGATTCCAGCTTCAACATATTTCAAGAATGTTAAGAAATTAAATGTCCTAACTTGAGGAGTTCGATCCCAGAAAAAGCTGTATGATAAAACGAGTTACATGGGGAGACACCTTCATAGTTGAACTGGTTGCAGCTGGAACTTTTGTTTTTGTTCAGGAAAGACTATGGGGAGTCTGACCACGAGAACCTTTCTCTGTTGCCAGCCATGCAATCTGATATCTCTACTTCTTCAGCACATCGCCCCTGGCAGGAGGTAATGATGAACTAGGAAAGCAGCCTGTATACAGATTTGGGTTCCCAGCTTTCTTTAAAAAAAAAAAAAAATCCCAGCCTTTTAATACATGGATGTAGAGTGTTTTCTAACCATTAAGCATGCCCCTTACGTTTCCTCCGCAGCTGCAGTGATCCTCGAAAAGGCGTGGGAAAGCGAGGACACTGGAGGTTCCACGCGAGCTCCTTAGGAGTAGCCAAGTGGTCCCTGCTTCGGGGCCAGCATGGACCATCCCAGGCTCGGGATTACAGTGAGAAATGTAACCTACGTGTGTGTGCAGCCTTCAGAGACTCACACAGGACGGCTACTGCACTGACAACCCGGGCTGCGAGCCTATGAATCGCAACACGTTGCTACGCCTCTGTGGGAAATGAACACTCACAAGCCAGGAGGTGCCTCGGAAGTGAGTGAAAATATCCCCCCGAGCAAATCAGCCCAGACGCGGGACCAGATCTCCCAGCAAGGGGCACCTGCATATCCCCGCACCCGGGCGGGCAAGAGCAGCCAGAGGAGAAAGCCACCTCGCTGCTGCGGCGGCTGCTGCATCCCTTTTCAAAGCGAGGTCCGGGCGAAAGCGGCGGGAGCCGGGGGGCACTCAGCTCCCGGAGGAGAGCCCTGCTGCCCCCTGTGCAATCCCATCCGGCCCCTCTCTCCAGCCCCTTCTCCCCGCGCCTCGCCCCCAGGGCCCGCTCTGTGTCCCGTCAGCACAAAGGGTGGCAGCGAAGCAGGAGCGGGCCGGGAGTCTGGCTGCAGCTTTGGCCCGGGGGCTTCTGCGGGAGGGGACGCGGGCGGCGTGCTACTCACCGCCGCGGACACCTCGCCGGGCTCCTCGCTGAGCAGGAGCGCAGCCAGCAGCAGCCCCACGCCGCGCCACAGCCTCATCCTGCGGCGCCCCGCGAGCCCGCCAGAGGGTCCGAGCGCCCGGAGCGGGGGAAGCGCGCTGCGTGCTCAGCGCCCCGGCCCCGCGTCTCTCCTCGGCCCCGGCCGCGGCGCCTCTAACGCCGCACAGGCGAGGGCTGCCCACCTCCCCAGTCTGTGGGCGGCTGCCGCTGCCCCCTCCCCTCGCGGGCGGTGGCTACTGGGAGGAGGTCCGGCGAGGCTGCCCAGTGTCCCGTCCCCTCTGCGTCGCCCAGTCCCGCTCCTCGGGAGAAGGAAGGGGGCAGTCCCCCGCCTCACCCCACAAAATCCACCCCCACGCGGCGGGCTGGGAGGACTCGGCGGCCGCTCTGACGCCAGCCCCTCGCCCCGCTGCTGGGGCCCGGCTGTGGAAGGCGAATGCGCCCGGCCCGGGAAGCCTAGGGAGGGGGGAGCGCAGGGGGGTGAGTATCGGGCGGAGGCGGGGGCCAGATGGGGAGAGCCGGAGCCGCTCAGCCCGGCTCTGATCGCCGGGAGCTCGCGCCTGGGCGGGCCCGGGGACCGGCGCTCCCGGCGGGGAGAGCTTGGGCGTGCGCTCGGGGAGCCGGCTGAGCGGAGCCTCGGGTCGCCAGAGCCCCTGCCAAGGGCAGGGCCGCGGCAGGCAGCGGGGGGTGGAGGGGCTGGGACGCCAGCGGATCGTTTCCTTTCCAAAGCCGCGTGGTAGCTCGTGCGTCCCGCCGCGGCAGCTTTCTCGCCCTCTCCAGAGGTGTGCCGCTTGGGAGCGCCCCTTGCCTCGAGCCGCCAGGCATCGCTAGGTGAATGGGAAAGACCCTAGCTCAGCCCGTGTAGCCTAACCCCCGTGTGCACAGGACTGTTCCCTGCATGCAGTCGGTGCGACCTGCACATTCCTTACGCCTCTCTCACACTGGTTTTCTCCCTCTCGCTCTGGATCCAGGGGTTTTCCTGGGACAGGAAAGCTTTGCTGCTGGGAGCCCCGCACAGCCTGGGAGACGAAGCAAAGATGAGAAGCTCGCGGTTCCTCCTCTCACGTCGTGCCCTTTGGCAGTAAGTAGCTTCCATCGCCTCCATACTTCTTTCAAGTACATGTTATGATGGGCACTTTTAATCATTGCCAAAATGCGGACAAAATTCTCTTCAAAGGTAGGGCAGGGACATTTTCTTCACAGTAGCCTGTAAAGCTATATCACACTCTGGGTGCTACAGCAATACAAATACTTAATGTTGTGTTTCTCCTTTCTGTATAGGGCTATGCAGGTCGTGCTGCTCTTGGTGTTGGCCTCACTGTTAACTGGCAGAGTAAAAGCTGTAAGTTGTATGTCTTGTCCCTTCATTGGAGGAGAGAGAGGGGAAAGGGAAGGGGAAAAACCCACAGCATTTTATTTGAGGTGCTATAGAGTTCAGAAATTGCATTCTTCTTTGCCAAATGCCTGATCTATTTGTCATTTCAATTAAAAAAAAAAAACAGCCAGCAGATCACTTACACATTAGCATCTTCAATAAAATGTATAACAGAAAGCCCCAGAGTTCAGCTTCCTTCACTATACTGGATTGCCTTTTGGGGCTTCCCTCTTTCCATGATTACACCTGTTCAACTCAGATTATTTGTTAAAGCAATAACAAGTCATTACAAAAATTAGCCCAAGATTATCTTTAGGGCTGTCCATTAAGTGCAGTTAACTCACCTGGATTAACGCAAAAAAATTAATTGTGATAAATAGCAGATTTAATTGCACTATTAAACAATATAATACCAATTGAAATATATTAAATATTTTTGGATGTTTTTCTACATTATCAAATATATTTGATTTCAATTGCAATACAGAATATAAAGTATACAGTACTCACTTTATATTATTTTTATTACAAATATTTCCACAAAAAATGATAAACAAAAGAAATATTGTTTTGCAATTCACCTCAGACAAGTACTGTAGTGTAATCTCTTTATCGTGAAAGTCAAATTTACAAATGTAGATTTTTTTTTTGTTACATAACTGCATTCAGAAACAAAACAATGTAAAACTTTAGAACAAGTTTAATACAAGTCCACTCAGTCCTACTTCTTGTTCAGCCAATCGCTCAGACAAACAAGTTTGCTTACATTTGCAGGAGATAATGCTGCTGCCTTCTTGCTTACAATGTCGCCTGGAAGTGAGAACAGGAGTTCTCATGGCACTGTTGTAACTGGCATTGAAAGATATTTACATGCCAAATACGCTAAAGATTAATATGTCTAGGGTGACCAGATTTCCCATTTTTATAGGGACAGTCCCATTTTTTGGGGACTTTTTCTTATATAGGCGCCTATTACCATCCACCCCCTGTCCTGTTTTTTCACAGTTGCTATCTGGTCACCCTAGATATGTCCCTTCATGCTTCAATCATCATTCCAGAGGACATGCATCCATGCTGATGATGGGTTCTGCTCAATAATGATCCCAAGCAGTATGGACTAACATATGTTCATTTTCATCATTTGAGTCAGATGCCACCATCAGAAGGTTGATTTTCTTTTTTGGTGGTTTGGGTTTTGTAGTTTCTGCATCAGAGTGTTGCTTTTTTAAGAATTCTGAAAGCATGCTCCACAGCTTGTCCCTCTCCGATTTTGGAAGGTACTTCAGATTCTTAAATCTTGGGACAAGTGCTGTTGCTATTTTTAGAAATCTCACATTGGTACCCTCTTTGTGTTTTGTCAAATCTGTAGTGAAAGTGTTCTTAAAATGAACAACATGTGCTGGGTCATCGTCCAAGACTGCAATAACATGAAATATATGGCAGAATGCGGGTAAAATAGAGCAGGAGATGTACACTTCTCCCTGCAAAGAGTTCAGTCACAAATTTACTTAACATATTATTTTTTTAACGAGTGTCATCAGCATGGAAGCATGTCCTCTGGATCGGTGGCCGAAGCATGAAAGGGCATATGAGTGCTTAGCATATCTGGCATGTAAATCCTTGCAATGCCAGCTACGAAAGTGCCATGTGAACACCTATTCTCGCTTTCAGGTGACATTGTAAACAAAAAGCATGTAGCATTATCTCCTGTAAATGTAAACAAACTTGTTGTCTGAGCGATTGACTGAATAAGAACAGTAGAGTCACAGAAAAGAAGAGAGTAAAATGCAGATAAAGGAATTGAGGTGACATGAGAGTGAATATACTATACAAAGACTATGCAAAAATAGACTGCAAGAAATAGACAAAGAAAATAGCATTTGCTAAAATGGACACAAATAGGGCCAAAAGTAGAGACTCTGAGCCAAAATCATCCCTCACGTGTAACTCCATTAACTTCAGCAGAGTTGCACCAGGGATTCATTTGGCCTGTGGAACCAATGAGAGAAAAATAACCCAAACATAGAAAAAAGGAGAAGAAAAATGATAAAGACAGATAAATAATAAAACTGTGGGTCAGATGGTTCCTTCCAGCCCTATATTTGTATGACTTTACCACCCTTCCTCCTGATGTAACCAGTGGGGCTGTTCAAAGTGAGTAAGGGTGGAACAATCTGGTTCTTCGAGTGCACCACACAAAGGTAAGAAATAAAGGGAAGAATATTTGAAGGAGAAAAGGGAAGAGAGGCAGAAGACTCAGGGCCATTGTAATGAACTCTGTAAAATGTAAATGATAATGGGATGACGTAGAGCTGTTGCAAACTTGGGCCAAATTTACACTTGCATAAATATGGAGAAATTTCATTGTCTTGGAGTGACTCCTCATTTATACACATTATAACAGAGCAAAATTTGGCCCTTATTTAGATTGAAGTCTAATTTCCTCATAAAATGTGACATACTAGCTGAACTGAATATGGCTAAAGTTTTTGAGGGGCTGACAAATGCCTCCCTGAATATTTCATCCTTTTGTTGGTGTTCAGTCTAAATTTACCTCACCATTTCTTCAAATCCTGGAAGAAATACTGGGAAGATGAGAAGGGACTGATTCTCCATTCACTCACACCGATGTGATGTGGATCAGGAATAGCTCCACTGATAACAATGGAGTTATATTGTTGTAAAATCAACCAATGGAAGTGGAGGATCAGACTCTGGAGTTCTGTGAATGAGCTCTACCTTTGCTGAGAGTCAGATTCCTTCGAGCAGTGGTTCTCAAACTGCGGTCCACGGACCCATGGGGGGTTCATGAGGGTACTCCAGGGGGTCCATGAGTCACATCCAAGGCCGATGGCCCTGCTGATCAACTTCTCCTTCCCAGTGCCTCCTGGACACCAGGAAACAGCTGTTCAGCGACATGCAGGAGGCGCTGGAAGGGAGGGGGAGGAGTGGGGATGGGACACACTCAAGGGAGGGGGCAGAAAGAGGTGGGGAAGAGGAGGGGCGGGGGTGGGAAGAGGTTGGGTAGCGGTGGGGCATTGGGGGATGGGGTGGAGTGGGAGCGGGGCATAGGGCTGAGTCGGGGTTGAGCACCCCCAGGGAAAATTAGAAGCTGGCTTGGGGATCCATGAAAAATTTTAAATCAAAATGGGGGTCCTCCTGTGGCTAAAGTTTGAGAACCGCTGCCTTAGAGGTCTCAAGTCCTAGTTGTCTGTGTATTGGAGTGGAAATAAAGATTCTCCATCAGTGTCTCATGGTACCAATCCTGTGTGTACCTCTTGCGCTTTCTCTCTCCTGGCAGACAATTGGCAGCAGATAAAAAACTGAAACATAAGAGAGACCATTTAACATCATTCAAGAAACAAATATTGAACTTTTAATAAATGACAATGATATTATTAACTAGAGTGTATGATGTCATTTAAAAAATAAAAAATCATCCCCCTCACTCAAATATAGCTGTTCAGACAACAACCCCCTCGTTTTCATATTTGTTCTGAAAAAAAGCCATACTTGTTCATTCAGGAATTTGTTAAAAGTTAAGCTCCTAGAAGAAAAGACTCTGCTTATTCAGCTGTTCCTCTCCCCTGCCCAAAGATCTTAGATGGAATTACAAACATTAATAAATGTATGTACACATTACATACAAAAACTACATTAAAGGAACATCAAAATTGCAAAATCAAGCACTTGACGCTAAGAAAAGCCAGAATTAAGGTTGCCTGTGCAACCTAAATTTGGCCCCCTTGTGCGTATTCATTATGGTACCGTTTGGGGGGTAGGGTTGTTTGTTTGTAACATCATCCCTATTTTTTCTACAGAACCTCATTCAGTGCACTGGATTGATAGTGCTAATTTTAATAAGCTATTCGATATATTGTTTTATTGTCATTGTTCCAAGAATGAGCTCCAAGCCTTATTTACTACACATCATACAAACCGTGTTCTAAACACAGAATTGTTAACTTCCTCATGGACTTTTCTATGGTGCTCATCACCATAGTATCTAACCCAGTCTTGCTTCTTCCCCATGCCTGGGTCCCCAATCCCTGTTGCTTTGTCTCAGTCCCTGTCCCCACCATCCTTGTCCAGTCTGTTTCTCTCACTCCCTGGCCAGTTCTTTCCCCATTCCCCACTTGCCCTCATTGGCTCCCAGTCTCCCATCATAGGCTTCTCATCCAATCTCGGTCTTCCACCCTCCTCCATAGCTCCTCTTCCCAGTTTCCATACTTCCCAGTTCCTTGTCCCTGCCTCTTTGCCCAGCCAGACCCAGTCTTTACACTTCTTGGCTCCTGCTCCGATCTCAGTCACTGTCTCCCTACCCAGTCAGTCTAGTCTCCCCACCACCCCATCTACCAGTCTGTCTCCCTGCTCCAGCAACCCAAGTCTTCCCCACTCTGCCCACCTGGTCCCATGGCTTCCAATCCTAATACGTCTATGCAGCCAGTCCCAATCTTACCATAGCCTGGCTCCTAGTCTTCTTTCCAGCCAATCCCAGTGTCCCGCTCACTCACTTTCCAGTGTCACTTTCTCTCCTCTCAGCTAGCCTCCAGTTCCAGGACCCACCCCCACCTGC
The DNA here is from genome assembly GCF_009764565.3 of Dermochelys coriacea. Taxonomy (NCBI): domain Eukaryota; kingdom Metazoa; phylum Chordata; order Testudines; family Dermochelyidae; genus Dermochelys; species Dermochelys coriacea. The sequence continues at coordinate 108,252,421 of NC_050068.2, forward strand.
ACAGGCTCCTTGTCCCAATCTATTCTCTGCACGTACCTCAGGTCCGGCTTTTGTCCCTTCTGCCTTCGATTCAAATGGCTTCCTTCTCCATGCTGCCTGGGCACTAGCAGAGGGGTCATTGAAGAGTCTCCCTACTTTTAGTTCTGGTGCCTGGCTTCATCCTGCCCTGTAACAGTCAGAAGTAGCAATTACAGGGGAAGTCTTGCATGAATCCTGCAGTTGGAGCATGCTCATTGTATAGAAAATTTTTGGAGAATTTAGTTTGAAGCTCCAACAAGTCTCTAGTGAGCGTATGCAAATGCTGATTTTTTTTCCAGAGGGTTACTTTTATCTACATTAAAGTCACAAGGTGTTGTTAGTAGTAAGAATGTACATGATGCCAATGCTTTACTGTTGTCATAGAGGAAAGGCCTTTCTTCCAAAGAAGCAGTTGCAAAGTTATGCAGACTTCCCATTTAAAACAAGTGTTGCTTCATACTTGTGTCCTCAGGAAGTCACTGACGTCAATGAGTGCTTTGCTGTTGTTTCAGTGGAGCGAGGATTTCGCTCATAGGCCTCCTCTTGACAGCCCACAGACCAGCATTTTCACATGAGTCCATAAGCTAATTGGCTGTTATATTTTATTTATTTATATTATGGCAGCACCCAAAGACTCCATTTGGTAATTGGGCTATATTTTGCAAGGTACTTTACAAACAGGTCATGGTCCCTGCCCCCAAAGAATTTGTATCTAATTTTAAACAAGATGAAATAAATACACATTCCAAAAATAGGAAGGAAGGGAGGACAAGGGTAATAAGTTCATCTAGTTATATATGCTAGCTATTTGCACAACTTGATGTTCTTATCTTTTAAAAACTTTTTGAAAATTAACAAATAAATGTCAGCTATCCACAACTACCACTCACCCTATTATTTGTGAGTTTGCTGATTTCTTGTACGAGTCACAACAGAAGTGGGTCTTGAAGAGGGATTTGAAGAAGGAATTGTTATGACTTTATGGACTCTTTTAGGGAGGGCGTTCTGTTTGCAAGGGGATGTGCAACCACTAATTCAGGTCTTGGCATGAGTAACTTTAAAAAAAAATCAGGATAGGCCAAAAAGATTTCTTTGTCCTATTGAATTGGATAGAGCCATGTACAAGGGAACAATAAGAAAAAGATGTTCTGATGTATTTCCATAGCCTCTGTTAAAAATGAATTCTTTTGATGTGTGTATAATATTATTTTTACATTCATATAATAGATCTAGCAAACTCTAGGTATGCTTATAAGCAAGAAAAATCACCACCATTATATTTCTGCCAACAAATAGTAACGTCCATGAAAAGCCCACTAGAAAACTACAACAGGCATCTTTACTTAGTTGTTCCTGTGAATAGGTCAGAAGTATATTCCAGAGACTTATGCAATAGTAAGGTTCTTGTGGCATGTCTGCCTTTTTAGAGTTATTAAACACTAACATGTAGCACATGCTGCATAAAGTAGAAGAAAAAAAGCTCACCCTGCCTTCTATTCAAATCCAATAAATGTTTTAGTGGATGAGGATAACAGATCTCTACATTTTGATATAGAGGGAGAGGAGATGAGGTCACTTTAGGAGCTATTACTGTTTTGGAGATGGAAACCTGACACACTAAATTAGAAGGTAGGTATGTATGGAGTCTTGATTTTTGTCAATTATTTATTTATTTTAGTGGAAATCTGCTGAAATGGTTAAGGAAAGGTTGCATTTCCCACAGTCTTTAAAGTGGTACATGCTTAGCTTTAGTATATGAACATCACACCACAAATAATACATATGGGTTGTGCTTTTAAATCTCTATATGTGTTTTGGTTTGGTTTTGGTTTGGTTTTTACTTGTAAGGAAATAAAATTTAGTTGTGTCTCCAAACAAGTTATTCATGGGAAGATTAAAACTACAATGTGACCTGTTCTAAATTTAAAAATGTACTGAGATAATTGAACATCTCCATTTAATATCTGAGAACATTAATTATTTTATTAGATTCTTTCTCTTTGCACTAGCATGCTCCGTCTGTTTGTTTGAACACAGTTTGTTTCCAAGCAAAAAAATGTTGGATAAGGAACAGAATTTTTACCACATTGTGTTACACTAATCCAGGACCTTGAGGGATTTATTAGTTGACGATTTTTGCCTTCCTCTCACCAGGGGTGTGCCAACTAAAGTGTCAAGGAAGGCTGTGCCTTCTCTTTTTTCCTTCTCCCTCGGGGAAATACTGTACTGCTCTAATTGAGCTATCTTAACAACATTGGCTCTCTAGGAATACAAAGTGCTGTACATGTTTGCAGTATATTCAGACATTTAGCAACATATTGTTTTAATTAATTTTGATCCAGTAGCTGATAGAGGCAGAAGATTCAGCTTATGGTTGAAGAAAAGGTCTTGTATCATACAAACCTTTCCTGGCTGATTTAAAGAGTGATGCTGATAAGTTTCAAATGGTCCTTTCCTCTTCATTTGGAAGGATGAAGGCCGTGATAGAAGATGATGGTGCTAAAGCAGATAGAAAATAGGGTGTCTCTAGGATCTATGAAGAAAGATATGGGGGCAAAGAGCAGGTGAGGATATAGAATGAACAAACATGAATATATGTGAATAACTATACACAATAATAAGGGAGTAGTTGGTGCAGTTCGTTGACACTACTTTCACAGTCTCAAATGCTGAGTCTTTAAAACACTAAGGCTATGTCTGTACTACCACTTATGTTGGTATAACTTATGTCACTCGGGGGTGTGAAAAAACACACCCCTGAGTGACATAAGTTACACTGCCACAAGCGTCAGTACGGAGAGCTCCCCCGACATAGCTACCGCCACTCGTTGGGGGTGGTTAAATTACGCCGACAGGAGAGCTCTCTCCCATCGGCTTAGAGCAGTTACGCAAGACATCTTACAGCGGTAAAGCTGCATCTGTACAGCTGTGCCACTGTAAGCTCTCTAGTGGAGGCATAGCCTAATATAGGCCTCCATTTCTTGTCACCATTTTATTCTCTGTTACTCCCTTACCATTGCACGTTAAATGGAAACTGGGAGAGTAATAGGATTTGTTTTGTCAGAAATATTATGGTGGTGTTTTTTCTTACTTTTTATAAACATACCTAGAGTTTGATAGGTGCATTATATGAATCTAAAAATAATATTTTTATGCATACACCAAAATAAAAGCCAGCTAGAGATTAATTAGCAGTCTATGTTGACATTCATATAGTCACTATTTTTTTCTCTGTATTAATAACTCCAATCCTCATCTCAGGGGAGAGGGTCTCTATTAAAGTTTTGACTGTCTGAACTTTTAAGTCATCAGTAAATGTAAAGAAAAAAATCTTTCTCACCTTATCACTGAGAATAATTATAGCCCACAAAACCAGGGCAATGATTTTTTTTTCGTAACTTTATTTCCATATTAACTTCCACCCCACCCCATAAAAGAAGCTGTGCTCTGTAATGCAACAAGCACTCTCACCTGTCTGCCTATGGAAAACAGATGCACATTTTTATTCCATCTTTTGTATGAACTCCACCTTTAAAACTTCTAATGGAAGCTACTGTATGTCCCCCACTTCACTACCTTTATGAATTGTAAAAAAAAATATTTCCTCTAATCTGCACATTTTCATTTGGCAATATGATTTACACCCCACCATCAATGGCTTTTTCGAGATATGTTTTGTGCAGCTATTTTGTGGAATGACGCGAGCATTAAGAGAACTAAGGAAAAATAATTGGTGATCGTCATGATCAAAGACACGTTTGCTAGGACACTTCAAAGATCACATTTCATTAATTTTAAAATTAGGGGCCTGAGTCTGCAATCTTTATTTACAACACATGAGTAGTCTCTCTCAAATCAGTATGTCTTGTAAATAAGGGTTGGGCTTGATTTTTGGCAGGCCTTAGCTGTAGTCTTCCTTGCTTAAAATATCTCTCTCACAGGCTGATGATTCCACCTGTTTATTGTTCTACTACAAAGTATACCTTTTTGTTTATATTTCAAGGGGCTGCTAAAGATTTTCTGTTTTTAGTAAGGACAATATTGTTTGACTGTAGTTTTTCTAAAATAATATTTAAGGCAGTGGAGGACTGTCTGTTCACTAACCTTCCCTTTGCCTGAGTTTGCCAAGTTAGCAGAGTGTTTTGTTTTGTTTTGTTCTTGTTTTTTTCATGTTTATGCCTCATTAGAGAAGTATGGTCACTTCTGTACCTGTCACATATTTTTGCACTGTCCACCAGCTAATGCAGTTCTGAATGCATCTGTAACTGGTAAAAAAAAATTTTCTTTCAGAGCAGTTTCCTGAAACTTGTATGTCAGCTGTTAGTGTCTGATCCTGCAGATTCAACTTAATAGATAACATTCCGTAGCCGACTGAGATGTTCAGTGCCAGAAGGCAACTGTTTCTGTCTCCGCAGGAAGATGACCTATTCAGTGCACAGGATGACCTACTGCGGAAGCCATAAAATTGAAAACAAACTTTTTCTTCAGCTGTGAGTTTAGGAGCTTTCTGTAGGAAAAAGAGCTCATGCAAATTAGCTCTTCACCTTCTGTGCTGAAGTAGTCTCAGTTCTCAGGACCTTCAGTGCCCTTCAGTCTCCTCATCCACAGCCTTGAAACCATTTCTAGTTTAGAGCAATTCTCCCATATAACGGTAGAGGTTGGGGATATGGCCATTTCCAGATCAATCTTCTGAACCTTGAGGTGCTGAGGAAGGGCCATCTACCAGTAATCAGAAATACTTACAAGGCATCTCCCCTTCATCCCCATAGTGCCAAAATGGGCCTTCCCCACATTGCACTTACACTCTCCCACCTCTCCTCATTTTCACCAAAGATTATCAGCTTTTTATAAACTGCAGCGTGCATGTCCACTGTTTTCAGAGTAGCAGCCGTGTTAGTCTGTATTCGCAAAAAGAAAAGCAGTACTTGTGGCACCTTAGAGACTAACAAATTTATTAGAGCATAAGCTTTCGTGAGCTACAGCTCATGTCCACTGTGTTGCTCTGCCTGCCAGATCCTCAGCATACAGTTATCAAATAGAGAAAGGTCCATTGTACTTGGACCGCAGCCTCTTTATGCTTTTACCCAAGATAATTGACATTCAGTCCGCTGGTTACAGTCTCCTGGCCCCCTAAATATTGTTAAGGCATCAGGGAGCACCTTAAGGATGAGAATTGAGCGGTTCAACGCCATTCCCAATGTGTTCTGGGCTGAGTCATAGACAGAGGAGTGGGCAGAATGGAATGCCTAATTCCCTTTCAGAACTGGGAATAGCCTCTGGGGCTTCAGAGCATGGGAAGTCTGCAGATCTCCCTGGGGCCAGCAGCCAAGATAACATCTGCTGGAAATGACCCAAACATTTCTGCCTTAAACTTAGAAATCTTAACTGACATATTTGTTTAAAAATGAGCAGGGAAATGTTAGAGCTTTCCTTAGGAAACTTCAAATCTAGGGTCAGATTATGCTCAGCTGCTCTGCAGGTGCACAGTGGAGTACAGAAGGTGAAAGCAGCCCACATCCTTTGCCCCCTTGTGCACACATGCAGCAGCGGGCACTGTCTCTGTATTCATCAGAACACAAAGACTGCTTTATTCATAAGTGAAGACTGAGGACTTATGGCTGCCACTTCCCCAGATGGCCCGCATTGCTGTCCAGGTATACAGTGTTGTGTGCTTCATTCCCTGTTTTTTCCCCAGCACATTGGGGAGTTTCTGAGGGCTCACTACTGCCCTCAGTGCAGATCTGTGCTTGAGTGGTATAACTGAGCTCATAGAAAGTGTTAGCGTAGCAGTGGATGAAGAAGCAATTCAGACTTTACTTCCTAGTTTCTTTGTATTATTTATGGTTTGCAACAAATTATTAAGGTTTTAATTCATTGAACATGTATGGCTAAATCTTTAAGACCTTACTGAGTTCTCTGATGCCAAAAATGTGTTCCAGAGCATGCACAAAAACCAGAACTAATGACTGCAATAGGACTTTACCTAACTAAAAACTGAGGGTTCAGCAAATGAGCCATTTGTATTAAAATAAGACATACATATCCATACATATGCAGGACTTACTATTTTTAATATTTTAGGTGTACTTTGCAACAGTAATTGTGCACCATTCACCTGAATGGGAAGTGTATCCACAGACAGAAAAATCTCGTGATTATTTCAATGCAAGTATGTGATGTTTAAAACATGATGCAATTGCAGTTTATTTCAGTTGGGAAACAAGTTTCATGACAAACGTATGAAGAGACTGTGCTGTCCAAGTCTATGACACTTTTGAAAAGTAGGGATATTTAAAAATAACCATGTTTATATAATGTCAGGGTTCAAACAAACTTACAAAAGCAAGGGAATCCAAAGCAATCACTTCTATAGCCTCTTTTGTCATTCCTAAGAATTAGCAGAGATGAGCCTCTCAGAGAAGGGGAGTGCTGCAGGGGGGCTTAGAGGGGACAAATAATCTGACCAGTCTGCCTAGCGGGTCCCCTCTCCTCAGTGAGGAGCCCAACGGTTGTTATTCACTGGCTTCTACTTCACTCTCCATCCACCCTTTGATCTGCTGCGGCATGGAAAGCAAGTAGGACTGTACCTCTGCCCCAGACTGCCCGCTTTCATCACAAGGCATTCACCCACCCAGAGTGCTCAAGAGAGGGTGTTGTGCACACAAAGATTCTTTTCTCCCTCCTGACTCCAGAACAAAGGGGATAGTGGGGAGATGAGTAGAGGCCAGTTGGCGTCAATTATGTTCAATTGCCAGGGAAGCAGGAGAGATCAGTGCTCAGCTGACCAGCTTTAGTTTCCCACCCATATTCTCTCTTGACTTTCCCCTTCGCGTCCATGGCCACAGCTTTAATTCCTTCGGCAGAGCATTGTGCTTCTGCCCTGCCCACCAAACCTTTAATGTTGCCGTCTTTGAAAATTTTTATGCAAGGCACTTTAATGAGATTTTTCTTCAATCACAGGGAGTAGGGAAAGGTAGTTCTCAGGACTCTTTGCTTTTCTCTGGTCCCGGGAGCTAAGGGCACCATAATGCCTTCCTCAGAATTAGTCAAACTGGAAAGGGGAAAGATGTGATGCAATATGCATAGCTGTGTATATTTGAATTATCTATATTACAATTATCTAGATATGCCTGGAGGCTGCTGGACAACTTGTGTTTATTCTGGTGGATTTAGGCTGCTTTTTAACATGAACTTCTTAGTTATCAATCTATACTGTACTCATCAACATGGTATCTGAGCACCTTACAGAACTGGATAGGTCCAATGTATAGTTTAATCAGTGTTGATCTTTTGTTCTCTTGCTTCTTCCACTGTAAGGGAGGAAAAGGTTTCCATTACTAATACTACTACTAATAATAATAATAATAATTAATAATAACTATAATGACAATAAATAATTAAGGTCCTCCAGGAGATGAGATTTGTGATCATTCTAATATCTTGAGGAAGGGAGTTCTAAAGCCATGGGTCAACCACTAGGAAAATTTGCCTCCTGCTCTCATCCTTTTGATCTAGAGATCCATTTTCCTTCAGGAGCACATGCACATAAGATCATGGGTACAGAGAGAGGGGTCACTGAAGTAGCTTGAGCCCAATGCAGTCATTATCTGAAGATAAGGATCAGAGCCTTGAATTTGTTTCCATGAGGAATCAATGTTGTCTCTACAGTGACAGGTTAACATCACCCTATGTTACTTAATAAGTAGGCTGTCACACTAGCTGCCCTGTTGTTCTTCCCTGGGAACAATGCCTTGCAATAGTTGAGCTTGAAAGTCACAGCTTTGTGGATCATTATGGTTAAGCCAGCATCCAACAGGATGAGGCATAGCCTTCTGGCCAGTCAGAGATGGAACAAAGCATTTTTGGCAGCTGCTCCTATTTCGGAATCTAATTGCCACTTAGGACGCTTAGCTTGCAAACTTATTTATGTGATCGGAGTTGCACCCTCTTGAATTATGGTGATGCCTTGGTTATTTCTAGTTGTCCTAAATGTTCTCTTTTTTCCAGATAACATCATTTCCGTCTTTCCTGTGTTTCACTTCAATCAGCTGCTTATCAGCTACACATTAATATCACTTAGACACAAGGAGAGATGAGACACAGTACTGTTATCATTACCTGTAATGGACAAAGAGTTGGGGAGTCATTTGTGCAGTGTTAGAAGGTCGTCAATTTCCCCCTTAGAGTTTTACATATTTATTGAGTAGGCTCATGGTATGGTTAAAGCTTTGTGAAACTGCAAAACTGATACAAGTTTCAGACTATCTTAAAAATCTCCTTTCTTAATAGATCAAGAGAGGTGAAAATATCCACTCCAAATTCTTCATTATTTGACCCACAGACATAGTGCATAGTGATGCTGCAACAATACATGATAACTTGTCACACTGATTCAACATAGCAAAAGTTTAATCCTAAATCCAACATCTATACTGCAAAATATGTGTAAGTGCGGAATGTGCACTTTTTCCAACAGTGCAAAAATACATGTTTAGAGGGATTAAAGAATCTCAAGATTCTGGTTGGTTCAGATAAACATCCAGAAGTTTGGATGCTTATTGAGGTTCCTAGAAGAACCCCTGAACTCTCATCTAAAAACCCAGCAGCATCCCCACATGTTGTCTTTTGGAAGAGACCTCTTCCTCATTCATTGAAATAGCAGGTCAGTTCTCACTCCATTGCTCTTGAGGTCTGGGCTGGTTTCCTTCAAGCCCCTTCAACCACCAAGGTCTTACCTTTCTTTCTTCCCTTTGGGTTCTCTTCAAATCCCCATCACATCTGTTCAGCTGCCTTTGCTGGCTGCTGCCTGAGGTTGCTTAGTATTAAATAAAGGAGAAACTCTTATAAAGTATAAAAGGTATTTTAAAATTAAAATGTAGATTTTCATTTTCCTTCACGGGTTCAGCCTGGGCATAAAGATGAAAAACTTCCATGAGAGCTCTTTACCCTATATATCAGGGTTACATTCAGTCTCAATATTTCATGCATTAGTATTTTCAGAAAATCTGACTAGTGAGGCCAACTGCCTTTTGATTCTTTTAAATCTATAAAATGAACAAACACTATGTACAGAATGGTTAACATATCAGTCATTCTCTCTCTGATTACAGAAGTAGTTTGTTGCAGCCAGTTTCTCCTTCTTGAAATTGAGTATTCTACTAAGAAATTACTTATTTTATCTCAGGACGTGTGTAACAGCTGTGTTTTATAAAGAGAAGAAATCTTGGTCACTGCTAATCTAACCTATATCCAAAATTCTTAAAGAAAAAAATAATTAGGTAGAATAAAGTCTTAACGACTCCTAACTCTAGGGTCACTATAAATGGTCTAAAAATTGCATGTTTGTGAAGAGTGTAATCAAAGTAAGATTCTGGTATCTTATTACATGACTTGTGCCTAATTATTTTAAAAAAGTTAATTATTTTGGTGCCACAGAACACACTCTACTTGTTTACACTACACTACATGGTAATTATTAACTGTCATGCCAGGGGCGTATCATACCATGAGACTTTAAGCAAATGACACATTGACTTCAATAGGAAAATCTGCTTTAACATTGTTGCAACCATATGGCCTAAAGTTTTATATTGATTTTTAAAATTTGTTGTTAAGGGCCTGATACAAACCCCACTGAAATCAATGGACAGTCTCCCATGGATTTGAACTGGCTTTGCATCTGGTTCTAAATTATCAGGTGTCTCTGCTACAATTCTTAGTAACCTTTATAGTGTGGACTGGGACTAATATACAAGGTAACAGCTAATCAGAACACAGCTTGTGTGTGTGTGCTGATAAAGTGTTTTTTTGTTAATGGTTACAGTTCTGTTTTCAGGATAGTGAAAGAAGTCTACAGCCTCACTAAAATTAACACTGAGTGACAGTGCTTGTTTATCAAATGTATACGTGAACTCTGACTACATACCAATATAAAAGCATTCTTCAAATTTGTGTATTTGAGCTGAGAAATGGTTCAGGTTTATTTTTACTATAACTAGATTCAATTTTTTTTCTGGAAGTTAAACACTTAAGAGAAGACTATTTTGTGGAAATCTGGATGTAATTAAAGATATTTAAAAAGCCTTTAGCTTACTTTCACAATATTATTTAGATCCTCAAACTGTGAGAAACTTGAAAAACGTAGTTCTGTTACATTTTTCCCATCAGTAATGGAATTTTCCTTTTTATTGTAGAATGGTCTTATATCACTGAGCCATAACATGCCCCCAAATTTTCCTGCATACATTGCTTTTTATTAGTAAATTGATGTCTGAGGTTAGATTTGCAATCATAATCCCTTGAGTTGGATTCCTGTTTAAAATCATCCAGCTCTTTTAGTATATTTTAGAACTATAATATTGCATTAGATTTAAATTTTTGTCTAATACTTTTAATACCTAAGCATTGGGCCAACGTTACCGATGGAGAGTAAACAATAGTCATCAATAAAAATGATGGATGGGGGAAAAAACTGACAATTGGTAGCCTCAGTTCATAAGAAATATTGGAATCAGATCAAATTCAGCTCATGGTCAGAATTTGTGAAGGATGGAATGAAAGAATTTGCTAGTAGATGAGAAAAGCTTAATTTAGCTGCATTATTTGTAGAGTCATAGGTTTTTGTTTGTTTGTTTTGTTTTTTTAATGCCAGAAGGAATCATTATGATCATCTAGTCTGACTTGCAGCATAACATGGACTATGTATTTCATCTGATAATTCCTGCATAGAGGCCATAACGTCTGGCTGAGTTAGAGCATATCCAGTTTTGATATAAAACTTCAAAGCAACAGAGAATTTACCATAGCCCTTGGTAAATGGTTACAATAGTTTATTACATTCATTGTTAAAAATTTCCAGCTTGCTGATTTCAGCTTCCAACTATTAGAATTTATATAGCTTTGTCTGATAGATTAAAGAGCCCTCTAGTATCGGTGTATTCTCCCTGCTTAGGGATTTATAGATTGTGATCAAGTTGCCTATTATCTTTCTTTTTTGTGAGCTTAAATAGAATAAGCTCCTTTTAGTCTCACAATGAAAGGCTTATTTTCCAGACCTGAAATCATTTTTGCAGATCTTCTCTGAACCTTCTCCAGTTTTTCAATATCCTTTTTTGAAGTGTGATTACCAAATTTCAGAATTCCAGAAGTCATCTCACCCATGCTGTGTTATGAAACATTGATTAGGTGTAGTCTGTGCTATAAATTGGAACAATATTTGTAACTGGATTTAGAGACAACCAGCAAGCACTGGGACCACTGGTGGTTTGATAGACTATTAAACCAGAAGGGACCATTGTGATCATCTTTTGTGACTTCCTCTATAACCCATGCTATAGGACTTCCCTGGGTTAATTCCTATTTGATTTAGGTCATATCAAGACTAGATGTTTTTCTAAAAGATTTGTCTTGATGAAGAATCCATCACAACCCTCTGTAAATTGTTCCAGTGGTTAACTACCTCTGCTGTTAAAAATTGCTGCCTTATTTCTAATCTATCTTCAATTTACAGCTTTTGGATATGGTTTATACCTTTGCCTCCTACGTTGAAGAATCCTCTATGATCAGATTTCTGTTCCCTATGTAGGTACTTACAGACTCTGATCAAATTACCCCTTAACGTTCTCTTTATTAGACTCATGGAACACAATCTGTTTAGTTTATCATTGTAAATCATGTCTTCCAATCCTTTAATCTCATGGCTCTTCTCTGAACCCTCTCCAATTTATCAACATCCTTCTTCAATTGTGAGCACCAGAACTGAATGTAGTATTCTAGTAGCAGTCACACTGGAGCCAAATACAGGAGTAATATAATCTCCTCAGCCCTACTCACTATTCCCGTTTGTACATCCAAGGATCATATTAGGACTTTTTGCCACAGCATCACACTGGGATCTCATGTTCAGCTGATTATCCACTATGACCCCCAAGTCCTTTTCTGAGTCACTCTTTTCCAAGATAGAGTCCCCCATCCAGTCAGAATGGCCTACATTCTTTGTTCCTAGATGTATCATCTTATATTTGGCCTTATCGGTTGCTTCCACGCAGCTTATCAAGTGATCCAGATCACTATCAGTGACCTGTCCTCTTACCATTCCTCCAATCTTTGAGTCATCTGTAAACTTTATCAGTAGTATGGGGCTAAGAATGGATCTTTCCGGTATCCTCCTAAAAACCCATTCTCTTGATGATACGTCCTTGTTTATAATTACTTTTTTCAGAACAATCAGTTAGACAGTTTTTAATCCATTTAATGTGTGCCAATGTGATTTTTGTATCATTCTTGTTTCGTAATCAAAATGTCGTCATGTAGTGCCAAGTCAAGTGACTTACAGAAACCTAAAAATATTACATCAACACTATTATATTTATTACTCACATGAGAATGGTTGCAGGAATAGGCCTTAATGACTTTTAAAAGCTCCCTGTGTGTGTGTATTTTATTTAATTTATTTATTTATTTGTGCAGCATTGTAAGCATATATGGCAAGTTTGGAAAAATTTTAAAGCTAATGCCTGAATCTAATTTGTAAGCTAAAGCTGATGGAGCACAACTCACTCACTCCCCCAAAATAAAAAACACTCCACCAAACTGATGTCTTCTACAAACACAATAAACGTATGGACCAAATTCTCCTCTCAGTTATGCTGATGGAACTCTACTGAAGGCAATAGGATTGCACAGAGGTAGCTGAGAGAATTTGTCCCTGCGTGAATATCTGTGCAAATTAAGCATGAGAAGCATTCCTGCTTTCCAGATAATTATGAATTGCTTCCTTTTTGTCACCCACTCATGATGCCATCTGATTTTTATGTTCCTGGGCCCCAAGCGTGTTAGCCTCATTAACCTTACTTGATAAACCGTTCCAAAATTTATGATTCTCATGTGAAAAAGTGCTTCCTGACGGCTGGCTAGAATTTGTTTGTCTTTAATTTCTACCTTTGCCCTCTTGTCCTATTATGTGTACGAGGCTGAAAATAGAAACTTGAGGTTGGTGAGTCTACACTTTAAAATGTATTCCAGTTAAAATTCTTTTTACTTTTTTCCTAAAGAGTTATCTCAATTTAGAATGGTTTAACCAGCATTCCTATTTGTTTTCTTTTAGGCTCTATTCTGTACTAGTGTCATTCTGTATGTTTTCATAAGTTCTACATTGTGATGATAATACATGCGTGAAATCACATTAATGAAAAGTTCTGGTTTGAGATATTACAAGCACAAAAGTCAAGAAATTCAAAGTTTTTGTACCCACATCAATGATTACTCAGCTGCTTTATACAAATGTACTCTATTATATTACTCTAATGTTGTTAGCTTTATTGGATTATTTTATATGTGTAATGAGACCAAGAAATAGTTATTGTTGGAACTTTAGTATACTCTGTTGATATTTGTGTGGTTAAAACTTCAACCATAAATTACAACAATGTAATTTTATTGCAAATCCTCAACCCCAACCTCACCTTAGTAGCCAGGCTGGTCATTTTCCAATGCCTAGGGGTTGGGAACAGAGGAATTTTAATGTCCAGGTCACAAAAGTGGAATCTTTTTCTTCTTTTCTATTGGCATGCAGTAGCCTGTCCATACAATTCCATAGCAGCCGATCCTTTTGCTCTACCTCTTAGTGGAAATATCCACCAACACCTCCATACTGTTCTGCAAAGAGCCCTGTGGAGTGTGTACACTCTCTGTACTCTGCCCCAAATCCTACTTACTCTATCCACAGCAGAACCACATTGGCATTACTTCTGGAGCAGGCTGCAGCACTGTGTCTCTGGAGGCAGTGGAACAAATTTGTGCCCTTAATCACTATTTTTAAGCTCTTTTTTTTTCTTTTAAAAAGAAAGAGAAGAAAAAGAAACAGCTCAGTAGATTGATATATATATATCATGTATATATTGTTAATTGTCAGATATTGGACCCACTAAGAAGTACTACCGTAAGTAAGGACTGGTCTCTAATGCAATATTTGCAAATATTGTAGTACAATTTAATCTGTTCTCTAGGTAGATACACATTCAGACCAAATTTTACATGCTTTCTGGTTGTGAGCCCCAGAATTCACTGTACTCTGCAAAGTTTGCAATATTTGTGAAAGCACCGCTTCATCAGAAAAGCTAGTGTGTGTGTGTATAGTATTTTGAACATCAAGTTATCTACGAGTCTGGATCTTTCTTTCGTTATAAATTAGTTCATTTATCTTATTAAAAGAGATACTTCTGCTGTAATGCTCCTTATCTAGGAGAAGGTGGCATCTCATTCAAGAAGAAGAGACTGTATTTTTCACTGCATGCATCTGATGAAGTGGGCTGTAGCCCGCGAAAGCTTATGCTCAAATAAATTTGTTAATCTCCAAGGTGCCACAAGTACTCCAGTTCCTCTTAGTAAACTTACTTAAACCATGGTGTTTATAGGGGAGGGATTGGGAATCAGGACACAGGGTTATGTTTTAGTTATATTTTTTGTCACTATAAATATAAAGCAAAGAGACAAATGTAAAACATGAAATACAGTGATTCTTAGCATGAAGATATGAGACTGCTGCTAACATTACATCTTCCTGTGATTACACTATTGATAGGGTAACATTAATTGTATGCAGATGCATAGGCACTGAGGGTTTTTTTCTTTTCCCCAGGGGTACTCCACTTCCCCCTCCCCCCCCCCCCCGCTCTGCCCCAAGGCCTTTCCTCTGCTCTGTGGTCCTCCCCCAAAGCTCCGCCCTCACTCCACCTCTTCCTGCCCCCACTCTATTCCCTCCCTGAGGCCCCCGCAAGCTCGCTGCTCTCTGCCCTCCTCCAAGCCCCTCCCCCAGCCACCAATCGGCTAATTGGGAGTGCCTCCAAACAGCTGAGCCTAGTGGGTGCTGAGTACCCACTATCTTTTTTCCTGTGGGTGCTCCAGCCCTGGATCACTCATGGAGTCTGCACCTTTTTGCAGAGGTAAAGGAGGATTTTATTTTATTAGTAAAGTGACAGCTGGCTATAGTTAACATGATTTTGACTATTTTAAACCTTTAAAATATGCTGTTTGGTAACAGCATATAAAAATATTATTTTCTTTACAAAAATAACCTTCAGCCACAGGATTCCGGAAAAGAAGGTTGGAACACCAAAAATAAAAATTTACTATGACAAATATTCCAATTCCTAGGAGGTAACCGCAAGGAACCAAGGGAAGCCCGCTTTTTCATAAAAAATGTACAGCATAATATTTACCATAAAATAATAGAAACAAATGGAAATGCAGTTTCAGAGCCTAATTCCGTACATATGACTATTAAACAAATGTACCATCCCAAATAAATTGATACCATATCTGGCATGCAGTTATAACACAGTGCACTTCTTTTTATGCATACAAAGACTGTATATGCAATACATGCTTTGGACCCCATCATTCTCTCTGCTAGCTATTGTTCCAGGAATTTCTCCACTTCAGCTGGAAAGGCAAACAAAAAGGTATTCTCCAGATGTAAATTTTGTAGTCTGCTACAGTGACATAAAGTGTAATCCCGTCAGAGACAAGCTTTATATTACAAGCATTGCTCCTTCCTTATATTAAAGACAGTTGCCAAGATTTTTCCAAAGTGACTGATTTTGGGTGCCCCAATTTTGGGGTGCCTGATTTGAGACACTTTAAAGTAGTCTGGTTTTCAGAAAGTGCTGAGCATTTTCCCACTTAAGCCCTTTTAAGGTGTCTCAGGTTGGGCACTCAACAATTAAGGCACCCGTAATCACTAGTCACTTTGGAAAATCTTGGCCAATGTGTATTTGATTTATACTTGAATCTCCCCCCCCCCCCACCACCACCAACCATGTCAAATCCCCAGTCACTCTTATTACATAATAATTTTATTCTATAAACTTAATGTGAAGTATGGTTTTAGCATATAACTGATCTCTTTGAACCAGTCATATTTCTGTACAGGGAAATATCTTCAGTTTCCCAAAATGAACCTCTAGGTTTCAGTCAACCAACAGTAGAAGCTGATGACTTCTGCAGATGGATAGGAAATTTTGACCCACCCTTTCTCTGGACCAGACTGTCCTTGGCTCTTGGTGAATGGACAAGGCAGGGAAGGTGCAGGGACTGCCCCTTTCTATTGTCTTCAGTTGTGCAAATTTCCCCAGAAGAGGCTGGGTGATGGTCCTACTGCACCTTCAGCAGCAGCCCACAGCAGTGTACATGTCACTTCTGTGAGTGCATAAGTGAAGGAGAGATTGTGCTGAGGTACAGTGCTCTGAGTTTCCCCTACTGCCGATCAACACTGCCTCGCTATGGGCTAGTGGCTAAATGCTATCATGTGGTCCCAGGTGAGGAATGGGGAAAAGTTTCCCCGCAAGAATATTCATGGGAATGGGTGCAAGATGGTTCATTTTAGCCAGGTATAAACCTAAGCACATCTTGATGGGATAATCGCCTCTAAAGAAAGAGAAGGGGAACTGGAAAGAAGAAGCAGCAGGAGGAGACAGGTGAGATACATATAATTAGGAGAAAAAAAGGGCAAAGTGGAGAAGGAATGGCAGAGTTTCTCACACACCTTCTCCCTTAGCTTTGTGAAAATAAATACGTGTCTTATCAGTTTCAATGGGCTTTTATTTCTTAAATGTTCTTTATTCTCCCATAGCAGCATTCTAGTCTGTCGGTTCCTCTCTCCCTTTCCTTTTTGCTTCTCTTCATTAGTGCTGTCTTGATTCTGTTTTCACTTCTTGTTCTTCCCCTTTTTTTATCTGAACACAAGGACTCTATTTGTTTAGCACCCAGAGTACCCATAGTCTCTCCACAGAGGCGGAGAGTCTGGTCTGCCTGGCTGGTGCCTCCACCTCTGCCTCTACTGCTGCCCCTGCCCTTGGCACCGAGGACAGAATGTGCTGTAGCCTGTAACCAGTTACTGTTTGCATAGCAACCCGACAGTCAGATACATTTAATTTATGAGGTTCACTACAAGGCCCAATTTTGCTGATGATATTGTAAAAGTAGGCCTCTAAAAATGGATTTCTGTAAGCTGTATTAAACTGCTTACATTAATTTATTTCATAGGAATACATTTAATTTTTCAAAAAGTGTATGTTTCAGACTAGTCTCAGAACTGAAGTTAATACATGCAACATTCACAGAAAGGCTCAGACCACCCTCTTCCAAGGGAAAATGAGAGGAGAAAATCTCTGCAAGGATTCCCCCTCACAGAATTTCACTTCAACTTTTCCATCAGGGTATTGTCATCCTCCAGTGTAGAAGAAACTGCATGTATAGCCCAAGACAGGGGTGGCCAACCCGTGGCTCTGGAGCCACATGCGACTCTTCAGAAGTTAATATGCGGCTCCTTGTATAGGCACCAACTCTGGGGCTGGAGCTACAGGCGCCAACTTTCCAGTGTGCAGGGGGGTGCTCACTGCTCAACCCCTGGCTCTGCCACAAGACCTGCCCCCACTCCACCCCTTCCCAGCCTGCCGTGCCCTTGCTCTTCCCCCACCCCCCTCAGAGCCTCCTGCACACCACGAACAGCTGATCAGAAGGTCCGGGAGGGAGGGGGAGGCGCTGATCAGTGAGGCTGCCAGTGGGTGGAAGGCGCTGGGATTGAGGGTGGGAACTGATAGGGGGCTGCTGATGTATTACTGTGGGTCTTTGGAAATGTACATTGATAAATTCTGGCTCCTTAGAATCATAGAATGTCAGGGTTGGAAGGGACCTCAGGAGGTCATCTAGTCCAACCCCCTGCTCAAAGCAGGACAAATCCTCAATTTTTGCCGCAGATCCCTGAATTGAACTCACAACCCTAGGTTTAGCAGGCCAGTGCTCAAACCACTTACCTATCCCTCCCTCCCCTTCTCGGGCTCAGGTTGGCCACCCCAGCCCAAGATATGCACAGAGGCCCAGTGTCTCACTATTGGCTTAGTGTCCCCTCTCTTTCCTTGGCAAACAGCTCCCTTGGAGAATTTTACAGCTTTGGAGGGAGTATTGCAGGAGACTCAATGTAGTTTCAGGCTGTATTAACTTCCATATAGATTATGCACTCTCTCCACATGCTCCACAGGTTAATAGGTTTTAGTTGGGTTTTTTTTTTAAGGGCAGATTATGTTTATCACCTAGTCCAACATAGACAATAGCAGTTTACCCAGTAATTCCTGCATCTAGCCCAATAACTTGTGGTTGAACTAGAGCAGGGATCAGCAACCTTTGGCACATGGCCCGTCAGGGAAATCCACTGGCGGGCTGGGACGGTTTGTTTACCTGCAGCACATTCCTCGGCCCGCACCGCTTCCCAGAGCCCCCATTGGCCTGGAACGGCAAACCACAGCCAGTGGGAGCCGCGATCGGCCGAACCTGCAGACGCTGAAGGTAAACAAACTGTCCCGGCCTGCCAGCGGATTTCCCTGATGGGCTCTGCGCCAATGGTTGCCGATCCCTGAACTAGAATATCTCCTTTTAGAAAGACAAACTATCTTGATTTACAGGCCACAAGTGATGGAGAATTTACCACATCCTATGGTAATCTATTCCAATTGTTAATCATCCTCATAATTGAACATGTGAATTGTCCTGTTTGAATATTTTTGATGTTCACTTTCCAGCACTGGATCTTGTTATGCCTTTGTCTGCTAGATGAAAGTCTTCTAGACCAAAGGTCCAAAATGTGGGGGCTGACTTCCATTGCTACCTTCCAGGGGGATAAGAGAGATTGTATTCTTTTTCAGATGTGGAAAGATGGTCAGTCTCCCAAAAAATTAACTAAAATGTTGAGTGTTGCAATGAGTGTGTTGGTGGACACACCAACTGGCAAGAAATAGTTATATGTCAAAGGCATGTTACGAAATCCTTGTGCTTCATCAACCACTTATTGCAGCCTGTGTGTTTTTTTTCCCCCGCATTTAAATTTTATTGAGAACATCAGAATGCTGATGCTTACATCAGACATTTATCTCTCTTCATCACTGAAAAAGACAGCTGGGTTCCTGGTGTCACAACACTGTTATTTATTTTTCCTGCTGGGGCTCAGTTATCCATTTGACCAACTCCAGTTAAAAACATCTGCCAGACAGATTCCTCTGGAAAATTCCACATACAACAAGCAGAGATAAGAGATAAGTTTAAAGCCAGTATTCATTTTGCATCCTTTGTTGCAATACTTTTGCTTAAAAAATAAAGAATGGAAGCATACAAGAAGTTAGTGTATGTGTGGCGTTTATTTTAGGGTAATCAGAATATTAAGGGTAGGAGTCAAAAACAATTTTTGTTTTCCAGAAGTTTAACATAGGATTTAGATTTGCTGGTTCTTTTCTTCAAAAGTATTCCCACCATCGCCAGGATATGGCCATTGTCACTATCATTACCGCTCCTTTATTCCTTAATGGTGGTAGTAAACAAAACAAAACAAAAACTCCTGCCATGTAGCCAGCATTTAGATAGGACCCTCCTCCCATGTAACACTATTAGAAGGGCATGGTGGTTGCAACTCACTAGTGCCTTCTTGCAGCCCTTAGGTCCCCAGGTTCGGAACCTAGGATGTATCTTTTACTTTTAATATCTTTTTGCCTTTGCTGCTTTAAAGAAATAGAAAAAAAAGTTACATTCAAATAAATGTACTACTTGTGTTTATATTTGCAATGTGAGATTCAAAGAACCACAATCACTGGTCACACCGGTGCAAGTTGTCATGGTGCCATTCTCTAGCATAGCAAAAGTGAGGAGAGACTCTGAGGAGCTAAGCCCATCCTTGTTCTTCAGAGATGAGCAAGTAGGCTGTGTCTTCTGCATCTCAAGATGTGAGTCTGTTCCCTCCTCCACTAGCGACAGTATCTTCCTCCTCTCTTGTGGTAGATGCTGCCGCCACTAGCAGGGAAGTGAGCAGGTTATTTGCTAACAAGAGGAAAATCCGCTCTCTCGTAGAAAGTCTTTAGTGTTCCACCTCTGCCCTTGTTTGTAACTTCTTTCTATGTGGAGGTGACCTATGGCTGCTTCACTCACCTCTTCTGCTTCTCCACTGCAGCAAGTGGAACTCATGCTTGGCTGTCCATTGCCATCTGGGGCACTGAACCCAAGAAGAGGTGGGGTGCACTGAGGCTGGGAGATTGTCTCATCTGTAGTAGGTTCCTCTCACCTCTCCAGCTGACTACTATTGAGAAAATTTGTGACAAGAATAATGGGTAGGATTATACCTCCTCTGACAAGAAACTCCTTTCAAAGGAAAGCATTTTGGGTGTTCTCTCCCTTGGTGACTAACGCTGTTAACTTTGCTGAAAGAGAGTCTCAGATCAAGTTTCTTTTACACAGTCAGTCTGAAATCAAAATTAAATTTACTGCACTAGAAATAAATTTGATCTTAATAGTTCAGTAGAGTATCACAAAGAGACTAGGTCACAAAGAAGTATCATATAGTGTCTCCCAGGAGCGCCAGTGCCTCCAGGGTCCTCTTATACTTTAAAGATAACTGGAACAATCTCACTGGCCTTCATGGCCTGCAGTCTTACTAATTCAACATGCACTCTTATCAGATCTCACAGACTAAGTGAGGCTAAGTCTGCCTCCCTGAGGCAGAGAAGTTTAGGCCAACACCTTAAAACTTGGATGTCTAAAGTTGGGCATTTACGTCCATACTGAGGCATGTAGAGATGCTTCTTTTTCTTTCTTTCTTTCTTTCTTTAAATAAAGGGAGCAAAATAAGGAAAAATTAATAAAAGGCCACATTTCAAACTTAAACTTTATATATGTCATTGAAAATATGAAAAAGGTTGTATTCTCCCCCATCACCTTATTTTTTGTATTGAGGAAGAGGAAATCAAAACAAGGACCACAAATCTATTAAGAAGGACCTAGCATGTATTATAGTACATCCTTTGTCAATGAAATTTTGTGCATGTTGCATTTATACAAATAAAATCTACCGTACGCAGATAATGGCTTTTATTACTATTGTGTAAAATTAGTGATGTTGTAGTCTGGATTGAGGAGTAGGTCCTTCCGATATTTATTTTTAAAATATAAGCAATTATTCATTCACTAGGAAAAAAGAACCTTAATTTCCCTTTCCTTTCCTAACTTTCACTGTTTTATCTCAGAGTGATTTGATTTTTTTTGTGTGTGTCCACTTTCTGCATGTTTGGCACAACTTAGTTTAGCTATTTTTGAGTTAAAGGATTTCATGAACCACAAGAATTATGTATTTCAGACACCATATTGATCTTATTGCATGAAAATAACTATTTTCAAACCAAAAACTTAGTATACTATTGAATTCAATGCACAAAGGTTTCCACAACAGGTTAATCTGTTCCTCAGATGGTGTAAATTGGCAACTGTTTATTTATACAAGCTAAGGAACTGACCCAGTATGGTCAAGTGAAAGCATCAGACTATTACATAAAAATTTCAAAATAATACTACTGTTTCCTGATACTTCAGTACAGGGCGTGGCAGCATAACCTAAGCTGTGTTTAAACCAAGCTACTGTAAAACTTCAGTCAGTAAGTAATTTATTTCATAGTCAAGTCTTTCATATGGAACATCTATGTTGACTTTATATAGAGCTCTGTTTTCCATAACAGACAGTATTTTGAAAGGAAAGTGTGACAACAAATAAGATACAACTTTTACCATGTGTCTGTGTGTGCATGTATCTATGTGGTTGGCTGGTAAGGCAATTAAGCTAGTTAGTAGTGTACATTTTGTTCTATTTTTCCCTATGTTTCTAGTCATTTGTTTCTTTTGAAATAGTTGAATATTCTGAAGTTCCCCCTAGCACCACAAATACAGTGCACTTGAAATGTTTTTCTTTTTTCAGTTGTGGCTTTTATTGTGCAACTCTGATGCCTGATATTTAGATTAACAATCAACATTCTAAATTGTACCAATCATTAATACAAAGCAGCTTAATTGGTGGATTTGTGGTTTTACATACACATACACTTGTATAGAAATCACATTTGCAGATAATAAAGTTGGAATTTGATGAACAGATGAACAGCCTTACTTTTTGAAAAGTGTCCTGGGACAGCACTAGTTCAATGGTTCAATACTGACTCAGCAAGAGTGCATGCCACCATGTCCTCTTAGCTTCCTTGTTCACCTTGTGAAACCGCTCTTGCCATCCAAGAACCACCTTTGTTTTAGCTTGTGAGAGCCGATGGAGTCACAGCATAAGCTGGTACAGAAATGCTGCCTATGTTTTCTCCAGACTAAGTGTTTGAGTGATGTGTTTTGAGTTTGGTGAAAATGCATAGCTTAAGGTAAAATGCATATTTCTAGTGTTAGAGATAAGGGAAGTTTTATTATGGTAAATAGAAAATGCCATGCCAAGCCCTCGGCCCCTCCCAAAAGATCACAAGTATGTATAAAATAGGAAGAATTAATTTTCCAGCAAGAACAATAAGGAAGAAAAGTTTTAATATTTTTTTCTTAAAACAAATATGAACACTGACATAAAATAGTTGAGGTGAATTTGTCAATGGTCTATTAAAACAAAACCATAAATTAATATATGGAGTTGTATCATCAAAATCTAAGTTTGGATAGTGTTATAGCAACGGATATTTGGAAATAAATGCATAATTTTTTCTGGTTACCTTGTTGATGACTTTAGTATTCTCTTTTGGATATTATCGCATAGAAGTGAAGCGCAGTAGGGAAAGTAACTGAAATATTTTTCTCATGGATTGTATTTTCTAATTGGACAATCTACCCAGATGCTCAATTACTGAGAGACAATCTGCACTCATTCCTATATTTTCTTCCTACAGCCAACGCTCTGTATAACTTTTCATGAGTGATGTACCTGAGTATTCGAATTCTAATATCTAAACTGTATTGTTAAATTTATTCACCTTAATTTGAGTTATAGCTAGTTATGCACTAAATGTATCTTATGACTTTTAAAACAAACTTTGTATTGTGGATAATCTAAGCACTGTAGCCAGATGTACAGATGCTCTTTTCTTAATCTGTGTACTATATACTTTTCTTTTTTAAACATTAGCTTTAATAAAATTTTCACTTACATCTAATTGGAAGAGTAAAACAATACAGGTTTCAGAGTAGCAACTGTGTTAGTCTGTATTCGCAAAAAGAAAAGGAGTACTTGGGGCACTTTAGAGACTAACAAATTTATTTGAGCATAAACTTCCGTGAGCTACAGCTCACTGCATCGGATGCATCCGATGAAGTGAGCTGTAGCTCACAAAAGCTTATGCTCAAATAAATTTGTTAGTCTCTAAAGTGCCACAAGTACTCCTTTTCTTAAAACAATGCAAGAGCCCATTTTTGCAAGCCTTAGACATGTTGAGTCACATCCACATGTTCTAATGAAACAAAGCAAGAAAGATAACTTTTCAAACTTAAGTGGCCAGGGTCTAAGAGAACATGAGCAAGAGCAGAGACCACTTCTGGTTACATTCTTATGCCCACTTACATTCCTGAATTTAGAGTAGCAGCCGTGTTAGTCTGTATTCGCAAAAAGAAAAGGAGTACTTATGGCACCTTAGAGACTAACAAATTTATTAGAGCATAAGCTTTCGGCATCCGATGAAGTGAGCAGTAGCTCATGAAAGCTTATGCTCTAATAAATTTGTTCGTCTCTAAGGTGCCACAAGTACTCCTTTTCTTTTATTCCTGAATTCAGTGCTCTAGATACTAGAGTTACTGGTGTGCTGTAAATTCCTAAGGGTCCAATTCTGCCAACATCACCTATGTTGGAGCAGTACCTTCTCCAAGAATAGTCCCAAAATAAAGGACAGTGGCAGAATCCTACCTTTGTCTCCCTCTGTTCTGTTACTGTGGTATCTAGTGCTAAATACAGGCGTTTGAGAGCAGGAGTTTGAGAGTTTGTAATAAAAAGTGGTTTTTGCTCTTGCACTCAAGATTCAGTCACTTATACTTTGGATTCTGTCTCTTTCACTCTCCTTCTAATTCTCCCTCCACTTCTGTGTTCATCTGAGCCTATTATTGTGTTTAGGTGTTTGGGATAGGTTTTACCCCACTCTCAGAAGAAAGTCATACTGGAGTCTGCCTTGTCTTCAACTCCTGATAGTTTCTGCATGCGCATGGATAGCTTGAATGTTCCTGATTCATTCAGCAGTCTTGGAAAGTTGTGAATGCAGAGGCAGTTCAAAGAGGCCAGGATTTCACCCTACAGCTATTGTGATTCTCCTTTACATCTATAAATTGAAGGCATGACTTCCACTCTTATTATTGTGAAGTGACTTGTGGGCTATGTGAACAATATTATATAAATATAAAAACTAGTTTAAATGTTGGAAAAGCTTTATCTTTTCCTTCAGTTATATTTAATTAATAGCAAAGCTCTGTATGAACAGTACCACAAAGACACAGCTTTTCATGGTGGATAACAAATGTGTAGGATTTCTGCATGGTGTAGCAGAATGTTTGCAAAACTTCAAAGAACAGATTTAGTTCTATAAGGTATAGCTGCTTTTAATTCAAGTTTAATGAAATTGTCCACCTCATCATTCTTTGAAGAATTAGTAATTAAGATAATTAAATCTTCTCTTGACAAGTATCCCAAACACTTGCTTCTTGTTAGTGTGTCTGGTCTTACGTGTCTCATTATCACATTCAATCCTTTACTGGCACGGAGGAAATTGAAAATGGATTTATTCACCAAATGAATATATTGAACATAAAAAGAGAATATATGTATATCATATATCACATAATTATAAATGTTGAATATTATACAGTTGACCGGAAGAGCAAATTTCCATGCTGCACATGTATAGGGAAAGGATTAATTAAGTATTTCTACCTTTTCTTGTTTTACTTTTCATCATTTACTGATAGTTATCATCATAAAACTTCATCTCCAACTTGGAAAACAAAAAAGAGTGACTCCCCTGGGAGTCTGTGTGCCAGTGCTGTTTACTGCAGGATGGATAGCTCACATTTCCAAATAGTTGGCCAGTTTTTGTCCCCTATTTCTCTTTTTAAACCCCTGTATAAGATATTAAACATCTAGTCAGTGCTGAGACTAAACTTTGAATTCAACATGTACTAAGGCACTAGAACAGTCAGGGATTGACATGGGTGTTGATTAAATTCAGTTATACCACCAGAGAAGGAATTCAGAAAAACAACCCAGAAAAATATAACGCTTCACGAATTGACACTGAAACCCTGATTAAGAAACTAAGGGCCATATTCTTCTCTCACTCACAATGTTGTAAATCTGGCATAATTCCACTGAATTAGCTTCATAGAAGAAGCAATTCTTGTCATAGGTTTTTGGTTTAATACCAACTAGTGGGTGTGAACTTGCCCATCAGGAAGATGCTGGTAAGTTTTGAAAACTATTTACAGAGTGAAGTGTTACTGAGTGTGAATATAGGTGGTAGACTCTGGCTCTGACTCAGGCAAGTGGAACTTGTCCATTCTCTGAGTAATTCTTAGCTACTGACAAGGCAATGGAAGGTTCTGAACTGTTTGGTTAATGTTATGGTGGTGAATACTTCATAAATTATTAGTTTTCTTTTGCTCATGCCTCTCTGTACCTGAGCGATAGCCAGGCTCAGAAGTGATTAAATACCCCCAGAAAAGTTGGTCTTGTATTTCTAGCATGACAGGAAGTTCTGGAATGATCACAAGAAAGCCTGCTTGGGCAAGATTTCTAGCCCAATTTTGCAGACATAAGAGGGCCAGAGAGTTCAGATAAGCATCCAGAGTTTTGGGTGCTTGTCTTAACTCCAGACCTTTTGAAGTTTAACCATCACTAATTTTGAGCCTGTCTTTCTTAAACAGAGATCCTTCTAAAGAAGATATAATTATAGCTTCTTTGTCTCCTCTTTACAGAGCTTCCATGTCTTCATTTATGATCCCTAGAGGGGAGGTCAAGTTAATCCCCAATGTACTTCCATGAAGTATCACCAAATGACACTATTTGTACTAGATTTAAACATTTCCTGAGGCAGTAGGTCCCAAGATACCGCAAAGAGGTTTATTTTTTTCTTTCCCTTGCAACTTTGAGGCTTGGATGAGTCTGGGGAGGAAACCACTCAGTTCAGACTAAAGAGCTACTTGGGCTGGGAGCTAAACTCTGATGATAAGGGGACAGAAGGGCACAGTGCACAAGTAAGCCACCAGAGGGACCTGCCATTGCAGGAATCCTCTTTCCTGCAGGGTCTGCAAAAGGGTTGGAATGGGCTCTGCAGGGTGGCTCCACTGCCACTCCATATCTTAGCAGGAAGATTCCTGTCCACATGCACATCTGCCCAGTATGCTGCCCAGCCACTTCAGTTGTGTGCTGGACTCTGGATTTTAGCCTGCCTGGCTACTGAAGTACATGACTTCCAGGAGGAAAAGGAACTTCTGCAGGGATACCAAACCAGCAGTTCCAACTGGCAGCTAACAATTAAAACTCCCTGATGCTATCTGTATAAGTATTAACACTATACTGATAGTATCCTACTTTGGGGGCTTATACTTTCATCACTGACCCTACATATGATACCTTGAGAGAGGGAGAATATGGAGGGAGGAATCATTAAAAATAGTTGGTGTGGGGGAAATAATGTGTCTGGGTCAACAGGAGTAAAGACTGAAGAGAAAACAACTTCTGAATAAAGAATTGGGAACTAGAGTAAGATAGCCTAACCCTGTCCAAATGATTGTACTGCGGCAACAAAGCTCACTGCCTAAGGTGAGAAGGTATCAGCAAATCTGAAATATTCTGCTTTGAGAAGCAATAGCCTGAGAGAAACCCAAGAAAGCTCTTCACTGGAAGAAGAAAAAAACACCACTTTTAAATAGAGGGGAGAAAAAGCCAGAAGAAACCTATTCCTTTTCACAGCTGGAAAACAAATTATGTTCTTTCCTGCATAGTAAGTACTAACAGGATAAAGAGGATGTGGCTTAGAATGAATGCCCAGAATGCTTGTTTTAGCACTTCTTGATTCCCTCTCCCTTCTGTCCAGCATGTTCCAAAATCCTGGCTAGCATACTTTAGCAAACAGAACTTCTGAATAGTGAGGAAGGAGGGAGTTTGGGGATCTCTGCAAAACAGTAGGGATTTTCTTGGAATTGTTGCACACACCATTGTGGAAAGGAATTAGGATCATGCAAATTGCAGACACTTAGCGACTTGCAGGAGGGACTCAGCACTCAAAGAAGGTGGCTCTTAGTCACATTAGATTATAAACAATGGTACTGACAGTTTGTGGTATGGATATGCCTAAAATCTCATATAGATAATTGATTTCCAGTTTATATCAATACAGTTACCCATGAAAAACATCTGCCTTAGCAAGCTAAAACTACAATAATGTATTGGAAACCTATTTTAGTGAAAAATTACATGAGGAAATATATAAATTGAGAGGGCATATGTAAGTAATTCCTTAGGCTTTCAGCAATTCAAACATTGTATGGGTTTCTTCTTCATCATTACGTAAACATAAATTGTCGGAGAGAATTTTTATAGGAATGAAAAGTAGCAAAATTTATCTAGGGAATCAAAAGTTTATCAAATTATGTTGCCTTAAAATCCATTATTCTCATTGTCACGAGATCCAAGTACAGAAATTTATTTGAGACTTCTGCCCCTAATTGACAAGAGGAAAGACATGACAGATTATCCATGGGTAATGCTTATTCCGTTCTCATGGTGTCCCCTACTGATTGTCTCAAGAGGAAGCTTTGACTCTGACTTCAAAAGAGTCAATTCTTTCCTGATGTGGATAAGTTTATTTTATTGGCAGCCATAAAGAGGAAGAGGGTGCTTGTCTATGAGGGCAGGGGGAAGCATCTAATGAAAAATTG
The DNA here is from genome assembly GCF_009764565.3 of Dermochelys coriacea. Taxonomy (NCBI): domain Eukaryota; kingdom Metazoa; phylum Chordata; order Testudines; family Dermochelyidae; genus Dermochelys; species Dermochelys coriacea. The sequence goes on from NC_050068.2 coordinate 108,280,201, forward strand.
GATTAAAATTCTGAGACTGTGTTTGCATCAGTCTCCACATGCCGTTGTTCTTGGGATGGTGAAAGTTACTGAGGTATATTTGCCTGACCCAGGATCATGCACAAGTAAAAAGAAGCTTTTACAGATTCTTGAAGGATCCTGATTAAACTGAGTTTGTTCACTTGGTAGTGGTGGGGGGAAGAAGGGGATTAGTCTGTATTAATTCTGTCTCTATCTTACAAAGTTATTTATTCAGCAAACAGAATCCTGTGCCCCAGTGTAGACCTCAGTTGTTTCAGTGAGAATTTGATTGCATTACTTTCTTTTTTTTAAAAGCATAGTTACAAGATTTTGAGCATTACTAGAAAAGCCATTCTGTGCAAGTCTTCATATTCCAAAAGAATTTGACTTTGTGTACATAATAAATCACTCTATATAAAACACCATAAAATAAACATAAAAGACAATTTAATACTATTTTACTCTTCTCTCACTTTCTAGTCAATGATCTCAAGGGCTTGATTAACTGAGTCTCATTCCGCCTTTGTGATGTAGATATTGTTATCCCCATTTGTAAAATGGGGAAACTGAATCACAGAAAACTTAAGACCAAAACTGGGTTAAAGTTACATACATCTGCAACTTATTTCAGATGGTATCTATTAGAGGTGAATTCTATATAAGCTGTTATACCATCATTATCACCATAGAATCTGAATTCCTTCCAGTAGGACACTAAGGGCAGATCTACACTAGAAGCACTACATCAGTGCAGTTGCTCTGATGCAGCTGCACCACGGTAGCACATCTGGTGAAGACACTCTATGCCAATGGGAGAGTGCTTTCCCATCAGCATAATTACTCCACCTCCAAGAGGCAGAAGCTCTCCCGCTGACATAGTGCTGGTTTGGACACTCCTTAGCTCGCTGTAACTTGCATCACTCGGGGGGGGAGAGGGAAAGGTCTTTTTCACACTCCTGAGTGATGTAAGTTATATCAATTTAAGCAGTAGTGTAGACCTGCCCTGTGGCTACGTCTACATCAAGCTGGTTAACATCTGTCACATGTGATTCATTTTCTCTTTTATCCTTTCTCCATAGGGAGAGTTGTGCATGCAGTGGAGTGTTCTGTTTTCACAGACTTTTGTTTTGGGGTTTTGTTTCTTTGTAAATGTATATTCAGCTCTCTGTGCTTAGAGAAGGTGAGGTCAAAAAATTTGTGCTTTGCCTTTAGAGTAGAAGATCCTTAGTTTCTTTGAGCATTCATTTCACAGTCGAGGACTGGATCTCAGCAAAGCTTTACCTATATGGTAGAAAATTCACAGTCCCTAAGGAGTAAAGGTGTTAACCATGGTCTTCATTCCAGAGGTTAATGTGATCTTATAAATAAGCTGGGCCCAGGCCATTGAGAATATATTGACATAACCCAGGCAACAAGCCTCCTAGCCAGTTCAACAGACTTGGGTCAGTGGGGCTCATGCTAGCACTCTAAAAATAACTGTGTAGACATTGATTTGAAGTTGTGACTTAGGCTGGAGCTTGGGCTCTAAGGCATATGTCCTCCATAAGATTCCAAGCCTAAGCTCAAGCCTGAGTTGCAACTTCAAATTGATGTCTACACAGCTACTTTGAGAGCAACTAGCATGAGCCCCACTGACCCAAGTCTGTCAGCCTAGGCTGAGAGGCTAGCTGCTGAGGGCTGTGTAGACATACCCTAAGTGCTTTGAAGATAAGTACCAAGACCTTGAACATGACTCAATGTTCTATGGGAAGTCAGCGTAAAAAGCAGAGGATAGGTCTGATGTGCTCATGGTAACTTGTGTTCCTGAGGAGACACACTGCAGTGTTCTGAACTAGTTGAAGCTTCATAAGGATAGATAGCTTCATGCATAAATCACATTGCTGTCCAGAGAGGAGATGGTAAAGGCATCTGTAACCAAGGTCTGGTCATTATTCACCAGGATGGATTGGAGTGTCCTAGCCAGCCAGAGATGATAGCATCATCTTTGAGAAGAGTATTCTATGTGAGAGCTTTGGGTCCATGGGGGATGCAAGAGTACTCTGAAACTACAGTCTGAATTGACCAAGTGAGGATGTGAACCTTCAGCCAAAGGAGACTACACCATGGGTTCAAACTCTTTAGACTGTTCCCTCTGCTCCCCAGCATCCCCATGAGTTTTGCTCAGTTTCAGCCAGCTGTTCTTCATCCATGAGCTGATCTCATCCAAGTACTGTCCCATTTTGGCAGTAGTGGTGTGGGTGTATGTGGTGAAGGATAAGTAGAGCATCTGCATATTGCTGGGACAAAGGGAGGTGAAGTACCTGGTATACACGGTGAGACAGGGTCAGTGGCACCTGCCCATGGATAAGATCTAGGCCCTGAGATTGCCCAACCACCACCATGACCAAAAGGCAAGTGAGGTAGTTCCTTGGGCTGGCTGGTTAATATAGGTGCTTTGTGCCTGAGTTTGTCACTCTAGCAGTGCCCCTTACAGATCTGACAAAAAGCTCCTAGCCCTGGAAAATACAGTGGTCTAAAGACTGAGAGCACACCTTCTAGACTCTGAAGGATCAGATGAGTCAAGAACTAGTCTTGTTCCACCCAGACTTCTTGAAACAATTATACTCCAGAGTGACACCTCTGATGTGATCCTTGGAGCGGTGTTATCCCAGGAGCTGGATAGGGAGGAACACCCTATACTTTACCTAAGTAGGAAGTTATTTCCCTGTGAAACTAGATATTCCCCAATAGGGGAAAAAAAAGGCCCTGGTAGTGAAATGGACAGTTGAGGCACTACATTACTATTTGCTGGGGAACTGCTTCCAATTCATCACAGACCTCGCATCCCTTTGGGGGATTCACTCAAATGAAAGACACCAATGCCCAGATTATGAGGTGGTACCTCGCGCTCCAGCCCTATGAGTTCAAAGTACTTCACCATCCGGGTAGGGCTCACACAAATGCTGGCCCCTTCCCCTGAGTGGGAGGGGAAGAAGAAGGGGGAGGGTTGTCACCAGACCCTAGCTTGAAGGGGAAGGCATGTGACAATACTGCACTGGGGAAGTGGGGAATTAACCGGTCACTTTGGGCCCAAGAGACCATGCCCCCGCACCTCTGCTGCGCATGCTCCATGTGGAGGGAGCAGATAGGAAGATGGCCAGCTCAGTTGGGGCTGGCTGGCAGATGGATGTGTGATGCTGGGTCCCACTGAAGAACACTCAGTCCTCCAGATTGCTGAGGTGGGTATCCTAGACTACACTGTGTAGAGCACACCAGTAATGGAGACCAATGGGGACGCCAACCTACTGCCTGTGGAGGATGGGCTGTCAAGGGACTTAAGGGTAGCAAGTGTCCCAGGGAATGTATTGGGATCCAGTACTTAAGACCTGAACAGAGAGCTTGCTGGCATCACAGGACCCTAGGTTGGAACTCAGTGGAGTAGGGTGAGCCCGGGTTCCCTCCTCCCTGTGCTGACTGTTGGGTATTACTGCCAGAGACCCAGCCATAGACCATTCATTTCTGCCCCAGTCAGGGGGCTGAAGCCCTGTTTGTGATTGTTTGCCCCTGCCAGGAGGCCTAGGGGCTATAAACTGTTCATTTGCTCTGCCCAAGGAACCAAAATTCCTGTTTGTTGTTCTATGCCCCAGCTAGGAGGCTGAGAAGCTACAAACTATTTGTTTGCTTTGCCCTCCCCAGAGGGTTGGAGTCAGATTGTGTTTGTTTGGCCCAGCTGAGAGTCGCAACAATTGTGTGATGGGTTGTATCAATCCCACATTGGGCAAGCAGGGGCACCTATCCTCCTCCCCCCATGGATGCCCCCTGTGATACAAGTTTATCTCATTTCTTTCATGTTAGATTCACTATTGTGTGTTTTGTAGGAGGAAGGGAAGATTCCTTTCCTGAATGAGGCATTGAATGTTTCGGTAATGAATAGCACTAGTTGCTCATGACTCCTTACACCAGCCAGAAAGGGCATAGGTTGGATCCATAGCCCTTGTGTCAAGACTCCTTTAGGATGTTCATTGCTACTTGATGAATCAATGTACTGGACTCTTGGAATGTGAATGGGCTGTTGGTTGGTGGGTATAGGTGGAGTGAATCCATGATGTCTGAGAAGCCTTCCTGAATGTATGTGATCTTTTCAGTGAAGTAGGATGATAATTCCCCACCATATTTGTCACTGGGTTCTGCTGTAGGCTGTAGACACTCAGGATAGGTGAAGTGGATTACCTCCCTGGATGGCTCTTTGGGGCATGATTTGGCATCTTCAGTGGAGGCTGATAGGAGGGTTCTTTTGGCCTGTAATACAGCCTCACCATAGGCTGCGGAATTCTTTGCTTCAGCCTATCTATTTCACACTTTATCTTCCCCTACTGGTGTTTAAGTTGCCAACCCCCTCTCTTCATCTGGCATAAGGTGTCAGAAAACAGATCTGTGTAGGTGATGGGGACAAAGAGGAGCCATTTGGGAGCCAGTGTGTTGATGACTGAGGTTGCTGTACAATAATGATAATGCTTCACCAGATTCTCAACTTCTTTTCCTGCATGTGGAGTGCTGCTGTCCTCTAGCAGGCTTTGGAACTCAATGGGAGTCCGAGTCTTCATGGTCTTATCAAGATTATGGGTCTTTCTTATTTCCAGGGAGCTGGGAGAGCTCTGATCAGTGCCTTAATGAGCAGATGGTTTGTACAAGTCAGTGGCTGTTTGATATTGACATCTCTAATTCAGAGACTAGATCCAAAGTATTACGACAGTCTGAGCTGAACTAGAGATGACCTGTGAAAGTGCGAGACAAGTGAGATGAGTTTGGGGGTTTTGGCATCTGTCACCTTGTCAGCATAAATGTTGAAGTCTTCCAGTACAACAGCCTGAAGTATTTCACTATCATCACTGACAAAGTATCAATGAGCTCCTTTTATGAACTTTAGGTACCCCAGCTTGAGAGTTTTGGCCTATGTAACTTGTAGAAGGTCACATAAAAAGTTCTATGTTCTAAGTTCTAATCAGCTGACTCCCTGTCCTTTTTCATTACATGGCTATTCTCCCCTCTTAAATGAAGATATAAATCACATTAGGTATACAGCTCATACAGAAACGTGCACCTCTAAGAGGTATAAGATGAGGCTTACCACTACCTAAATGTTTGCTAAAGATTCTAAACTTGTCAAACAAGGAGTGGCCTACTGCATGTCAGTTTCAAATGCATCAAACTCAACATTATTATATCTATAGTATATGCTGGGAAATATAGGTCTATTCATTAATTTATTCTGGTTCATATTGTTTTCTTTACTTCCAAGGCATGAACGTTTCCTGATTTTTGTTAGACTAATGAGCAGGCTATGTTTGCAAGGACAGAAATATAATGAAAAAAGGATGTGAAAGAAGGGTCAGATGACATCACTTAATTCATTTGAAGGAAGTTCAGTATTTGGATGTTTATAATCTCAGCATGTTCATTGTTTGTACTGTGATAAGAGCATTTTTGGTGTGCAGGCTGAACCACAAGCCCTATTACAGAATGCAGACAATGTTTGTGAATTGTTGTCTGTTGGTTAGAGCAAAGGATGGAGAGGCAGGAAGGTCTTGGGTCCGAAACTGAGTCACTGGCACTGTGTGTCTCTGGGAAAGTTAGTTGACCTAAATTCTACAATGTTTTAGAAAGTAACTGAGCTGCAGAACTAAGTAAAAACAGAAACTGAGTGACAAGTAAATACTGTGTATTGCCCCCTCTCCACCTTCTTTAATGCCAATCTGCTTACAGGTTTTGATGGACAGGTCTTGGTTCTTCTGGATCCCACCACCCACTCAGCAGGGTATATTTTCTTTATTTTTCCCTATGAATTTATTTGGTGGTGCCTCCACCCCCCCTCGACTCTTCCTGGCATGGTCACCAGGGCAGCTTGGGAGGAAAATTCTAAGCTCAGGGTAACCCCAACTTACTTGCCAGATAGTTGGAGACTCCCAAGAAATAACAAATACATACCATATATTCAACATAGTCATTATATTAAACAGGAGACAAATATAACATAACAGGGTAAAACAAACTATTCTTAGGGTCACTGGTGCCCATGCTGATAATCCTTTCCGCAGTCACAGGACCTGATGTAGCAAACGTAAGATTAGTGTCCCATTGATACACATACTTTGTTGTGGCCCTTGATGACCTATGACCACAATATTTTCTTTGCAGTGGTTTAGCAGTGTGGCTGACTGGGTTCAGAAAAGCCCAAAGGACTTACAAGTGGGAGAAGGTGGTAAGTCCCTCCACAGGTTTAATATGCAGCAGGTTATAAAATCCCCAAACCCATATTCCTTGGCTTGAGGACACAGTTCAGAGAGTAGGGGATCCCCAAAACAATTAACTAAAAGATGGTACGCTCACAAACTCCATGAATGATCCTCAGGTTCAGAGATGACTTTGGACTCCTCGGTCACTGCAGAGGGGCTGTTCTCTGCTGGCAGGGATCCTCTTCAGGCAGGAATCGGGCTGCTTTTGATCCCAGGATTTTCCCCTCACCACAAAGGGGTGCAGGACTCCAGGTGCAGATTACACAACTATACTAAAATCCAAACTGTGGACTCCTAGCCCAGCTCCCAGACACACTCCAATCAGGCAGCAGCCCTGGACTAGCAGCCACAGCAGAGCTGACCATGTGGAGAATGGTCTCACCTAGGGAGCTGGAGGGCGAACTCAGCCTGGCTGGGGAAGTTTCCCAGAAAACTCTACAAACTGGGAGTCATCAGTGGCGAAGGAAGAACCCAGCTGAGGGATCCTGCTTTCAGGTCCCTAGAGGCCAGTTTTCAGGGGGAACGCTGCATGTAGGCCTAGGACTCACCAGCTCCCCACACAGCCAGTCCTGCCCTTGCCCTGGCTGGCTCCAGACTGCTTCAAAAAATGGCTTCTCCCCTTTCCTGAGCTCCTTGGGAAGGGCCTCTCACCCCTATCGGTTGCCGAGCAGATTCCAAGTCTGCCTTGGTTCCCCCTCCCTACCAGGGACAGTGTGCCTCTCCCTGAGCTGCCAGCAGACAGATCCCCAGCAATCTAGGTAATCTCCTTGGGGGTTACAACTGCATGTGGGGTGATGAGCTATTCTGGATAAATTAAATTTATACTCTTTTTAGAAAATCAAGGTTTCAAGTGCTCTGTGTGGCAATCTGCACCTAAATTTTGTAGCAAGGGCCTGAGATTTCTATGGCCCTCCAGAGCAACAAATTGGATTGTCTGAAGCTGTTTCAGACTAATTTAAAAAAAAAAAGTTCAGCTGAGTTTATTAAAAATGAATACTACAGCCTGTACAGCATTAACTGCTTTATTAATTTTGATATTAAATAGATTTTATTTTACCCTCTCCCAACATTCCCAATTTTCAATGTAGCCACAGATTTAAGTGTTGACAATGCAAAACTGTACAGAAGAAACCCAAAAGGAAGTGAGGTTAGAGATTGTCAGCTGAAGAAGAAAAAAATTGAAAAAGGAAAACTGCATTTTCAGTATGGGCTGGTGTAAAACATTCTGCCTCTCCCAGCCATTCCTTCAGTGATCTTAACTGGCAAACAACGTTGTATAGTTTTATAATAAGCAGGAATGCCAAGGCTCCACCTGCCTCAAAGTACTTCAGATATTTCTTCTGCATTCTGAGACATCTCTTCTGTCAAATGAACAACATGAAGAGCTTTTCCAACTCCCTTCTTTTCCTCTAGTGAAAGCAAGTCATAACATCTGGAGGAAATAAAAATACAGGTGGGGCAGGGGGAAACTACTATTTGTATTAGGCTATCAGTAATTCTACCCATGAGAAAGAGATGTTTCCACCTTGACAGCTCTTTATTTTATGAAACATGGGTGGGATGTTACTTGCATGTAAATCAGAAATACCTGTTGGGGGTGAAATGTTGACGCCTTCAAGTAAATGGTAAAACCTCCCTTGACTTCAGTGGGATCATGATTTCATCCTAGCATCTTAAATTACTTTGGAGTTATGTCCACCATGGCCAATTTACATGGATTATGAGTTTATGGAATCCATGTGATATCCTGATACCACGGCTTCTGATTTAGTAAACTAATTTTGAACTCTGAGGACATGTTTCAGCTAATGGTGCATCTGGACAGTCTGAACAGCATATAAACATTTATATGCAGTGATCTGTAGACAAGGCTGCTTCACCTAAATCTTTTACTGCCCAGCCAAACAGGAACCCTGTCTCTAGGGAGCACCTTTACCATGTGCCCTTTACACTGTACACTTACCCCACATACACAAGCACACGTTAAAGGTAGGTGGGGAAAAGGAGCAGCCAGGAGAAATTCTACCCGGGTTTTCTCCCCTGGAAAAGCCTCACAGTACTGCCCTAGCACCAGCGCATCTCTGAGCAGGTATAGGTAATAGAGTAGTAAAAGCAGCAGCAGGCTTACATTTAATGCTTTCATCATCACTAGCACCAGTGTAATTGCACTGCTTCTTGTTCAATAGCAAAAGCCTTGTTTGCACAGGCAGGTTTTGGAAATCTAATAGGTTCAGATGAGCTTCAGAAATTTTGGATGTGTATCTGAACCAGAGTTGAACCCGTAAACCTTTCAAGGTTGACCACCACTTATACTAATGTGTTCTGAACTAATATGGTTAACTGAGAGCTCCCTCTATTTGCCAAATTTTGTAGGTGAGTACACTAGACAGGTCAAATACAGGATTGGTTTATAAATAGACATGCTTCAAAAACACTTCCCCATACATGGAATAAGATCCAGACTTCCTATGTTTCTATTGTTTGAAACAAATGATATCATTGCTTGGATGTCTTTCCAGAGTTAATGGAAAAAAAGGCTTTGGAAACAGAGTAGTTAAATATAGGAATTAATACTTTAGTGAGTGGAGTGCTCTACAGACTTTATTCTGTGCTACCAGTACGTAAACAAACTGCTTTCTGTAAGCGGAGGCAGGGGGAATATACACCTATAATATAAAACATTGGACAAAAGCCAAATTCAGATTAAAGGCTGGGCTGACTGTCTCTAACTCATTCCATTGTGGAAAAAATTTGGCTCCAGATCACTGTATGTACAGTGTTACTGTACATACCATGGGCTTGCAGTCTCCACTGCCTTACACCTTGCATAGTCACTTACACCTGTGCAATGTGAGTGCAAAATGCTACCAAGTCAGAACGGTAGCATTTTACCCCCACTTTGCACGCATTAGCATAGGTACAAATGACTGCACATGGTGCAAATTAGTGGAGAACCAGGCCTTATGGGCCAAATCGGGCCCTCTGGTAAACCATGACCTTTTGCTAGAAGGGTGTTGTGACAAAGTTCCTCCTCTACCTTGGTGGGTCTTGCGCTTATTGGCGGATTTGCTCGCCTTGGAGCTTCACAGCAACCCTAAGTTTGGCCATTTTCATAACCCCACAGTCCAGGTCAACTCCTCCTGTGTCTGACCAGGAGTTGGGAGGATTTGGGGGGGAACCCGGGCCCGCCCTCTACTCTGGATTCCAGCCCAGGGCCCTGTGGTATGCAGCTGTCTAGAGTGCCTCCTGAACAGCTGTGCAACAGCTACAACTCCCTGGGCTACTTCCCCATGGCCTCCTCCCAACACCTTCTTTATCCTCACCATAGGACCTTCCTCTTGGTTTCTGATGATGCTTGTATTCCTCAGTCCTCCAACAGTATGCATTCTCACTCTCAGCTCCTAGTGCCTCTTGCTTCCAGCTCCTTCCCCCCCCCCCCCCCCTCTCTCTCTCTCTCTCTCTCTCTCTCTCTCACACACACACACACACACACACTGAAGTGAGCTCCTTTTTAAAACCCAGGTGCCATGATTAGCCTGCCTTAATTGGTTCTAGCAGTTTCTTGATTGGTTCTAATCAACCTGTCTTAATTGTCTCCAGAAGGTTCCTGATTGTTCTGGAACCTTCCCTGTTACCTTACCCAGGGAAAAGGAACCTACTTAGCCTGGAGCTAATATATCTGCCTTCTATTACTCTCCTATAGAGACCCGCCAGACCTTTTAATTGGACCCCTGCCCCTGCCCCATGGACCCAACTGACCCCCTCATCCCTTCACTGTAGGGCGGCTGCACGAGATGCAGCCGATCTGCTTTCAAACCGCGCCAAGAAAACATCTATACACGCTTGTGCTCCACACCCTTCACGCCCTCACCTTCGTGTCCCACCCTGATACAAAATGGCGGGACCTCCTGCCACCTTTGGAGGGTGAGGAGCCCCGGTGGGCCAGCCTATATTCCACCTTAGTTCCGAGGCCCACCAGGGATGTCAGTTGGCGGCTCCTTCACGGAGCTGTGAGCACGGGCATGTTCTTTGCGCGGTTCACCTCAATCCCAGACACCTGCCCCTTTTGCAGCGTGAGGGAAACCCTGGCACATATATACCTGGAGTGTGCCAGGCTGCAGCCCCTATTCCAGCTCCTCACCAATATTTTATTATGCTTTTGGTTGCACTTTTCCCCTCACCTTCTTATTTATGCACTCCCTATCCGTGGCCCCACAAAGTCACGGGATCTCCTGGTCAACCTCCTCCTGGCCCTAGTTAAAATGGCCATCTATAAAACCAGAGTGAGGAGGTTGGCCGATGGAGTCTCCTGTGACTGTGGGGCCTATTTCTGATCCTCAGTCCGTTCACGTATCCGGGCAGAGTTCCTCTGGGCGGCGTCCTCTGACTCCCTTGATGCCTTTGAGGAGCAGTGGGCGACGTCCAGGGTTCTCTGCTCGGTGTCCCCGTCCGGTTCCCTTCGTTTAACCCTTTGACCACACTCCTGTCTCTATTATTTCATTAGTTGTCCCCCGGAATTATTGGGAATCTAGGTCCTGTGGATCCCCCTTCTAGGCTGGGGGGATCCTTTAGCAGTGGACGGGCTTCGCCTGCCCACTTCCCGGATCCCAGTAGGATTACCCTCCTGTAGCCATCGAGCCCGACCCTGTCACAGTATAAATCAAAAATGTGTCCTAAAGGCAGAAGAATCAGCTCCAGATTGTTCTGTTGACCAGACCCCTCCCCAAATACAGAAGTTACTGGGGATGTTATTCTCCTGTCTGTGGATACCCCAGCATTCTAAGAAAGTCCTCTTTATCTAAAGGTTTCTTCAGAAAGCTGGTACTCTTATGCAGAGCCCAAGGACTGCTCCCTAGGTCTCTTTCTCCCATCGCATCACATATCCTTCAGAAATAAGTAACTTAAATAGCAAAGATAAATTAGAAGTTTTAAATTTTTACTGTGTTGATTGGCTTTTTACATTGGTTTACATCATATTTTAACGTACATGTATTTTCCTGTTTATGTTTTTAGCACCCATTTTAAGTTAATATGTAATCATCTCCCTATAAGGGACAATTCAGCAGAATGCAGCTTCTCATAACTCTGGAGTGTCCACATAGTGGCTTCTTCAGGGACACAGAAGGGGAAAGAATACTATGGAGTATGCTGCTTGCATACAACCTTTTGTTGTCTATGGGTGAGATCCCCTGTAGAGTTTCTCAAGTATCTATACTAGGCATTTTTAACTAGGCAGTTTTTAAAATTTATTGTGTGGCTGACATTTTTAAAGGTCTTACTAAGCCGAATGTGTCACAACAGCGCCTTCTGGATTCTGTCTGGTTTGTTTTATAAATATGTATTTAGGATGAAAGCCATGCAACGTAAAAATTCTTATGGAAATCACAAATCTCGTATAAGAAGACTGCCATATATGTTTGTTACTCAATTCTACCTAAAGTCTGGGACAAGAATGCTTTATAAATTGAGGCAGCAAAAGTAAATAATTCTCCAAATATTGAGAGATTATTATGGCATAATTGCCAAATCTAACTTTTTAATGAAAGTAAACCATACAGCCAGGGCCAGCTCTTCCGTTTTTGCCTCCCCAAGTAGTGAAAAAACCTGTCTCCACCGAATTGCCGCTGCGGACGGCGGAATGGAGAAGCCGCCGCCAAATTGCCGCCGCCGTGGAAACACTGCCACGCCTTTCTGACTGCCGCCCCAAGCACCTGCTTTGAACACTGGGGCCTGGAGCCCGTCCTGCATACAGCCTCCAAACAATGAATATTATCAGCTCTCTTGTGGCTTTCATAGGCTACTAAATGCTCTGTAAAAGTGCCCCTCCCTAGTAGCAATTGCCAGTCATCTGTCCATCAGACCCTGTTTAGAGAAAGATTCTTATAATTTCTTTTTGGGAGATGCAGCACACCTAATCTACATTGCTAGTGTTACAGTGTGTGCTGAAAGCTGGGCAGGCAGGCATTTGGCTGGCTACGCCTCCACCTTGTCAGCCCCTTTTGGGCTTGTTAGAACCATAGGTAACATTATAGCTTCCCTTTCACTCAAGGAGTACAAACAGTGGTGGTCTATCCCTCTTTGCACATCTACACAGAGGGAGCCAGAATCAGCACCTAACCAAACTGCTCATTCATTCATACACTACAAAGCCTATGTCTGCAGAGCTATCCTGGCTTAGTCCCCAGGGCAGATCCAGCATACCAACAGAAGGAATTTTTCTGCCAACAGAGTAACACCGTCTCCCTGAATGACATTAGCTTCACCAACAAAAGCACTGTGCTTTTGGCTTAGTTGTGTCTGCACAGAGCTTTTGCTGCATAGCTGTGCTGGAGAGAGAGTATGGTTCCCCACACATACACACCCCCCTTGATCAATGTAGCTCTGGATCAAAGAATATTTTCACATTGGCCTACATTAGGAAAAACTAATAATCAGATCTACATGATAGTGAACATATGATTGAATCTTAATATTCAGAAGGGTGTACTGTCATTTTGCATATATTGTAAAGAATACACAGAACAGTTTTTCAAAACCACCTGCTTTATAAATATGGCTGGTGGCCAGGGCTGTGTCTGTTCTTTGTGAAAAGTCCTTCCCCAAATGTGTACAAATGTAGGTTCCAGTTTCTTTCCAATGAGAGAGACACATGTTGCTCCCCTTAAGTTTCAATGGGAATTGTAAACATACAGAATTTGGCCCTTGATATGTAGGTCAAGCGCTGAAGTTATGGTAATCATGCATCAAATAAAAAAAGGCCAGGCTTTCTTAGGTAAAAAAAGAGACTGTTTTAGCCAAATAATTTTCAGAATATTTGGAGAGTACATCCACACCCACATGCTTTCCTTCCTCTCAGACAGCTGCCAATCTACATCTCCCCATCCTCTGGAAATCCAGGCCAATTAAGGTCTTAAGCTTTGACTTCATAGAAGACTTACTGACCAGTACTCTTAGTCGCTACTGGATTGAAGGCAGCCAGAGCTTCAGGTGACTGCTTCCCATCACACCCCGACAGTCCCTGTGGCATGACTGCCTGCAAAGGTCAACCTGATGACAAGCAGATCAGTGCTGGTGTAATCCGTGGCACCCAACCAGCAACACTCTCCAGGCTGATTTTGAATAATTTGTTTATACATTTTGCTAGGAGAATAATTTGGCATGCACAGGACACAAGGTGTATTCTTTTTTAATAAAGCCATTTTTGAGTGATTACACTTGTAATACAGAGTAAAACAGACTTCAGCGAGAGACTGCTGAATTGGAATTAATTTGCAAACTGGATACAATTTACTTAGGCTTGAATAGAAACTGGGAGTGTATAGGTCATTACACAAAGTAAAACTATTTCCCCATGTTTATTCCCCCCCACCATCCCTCAGTGTTCCTCAGACGTTCTTGTCAACTGCTGGAAATGGCCCACCTTGATTATCACTACAAAAGTTGCCCCCGGCCCCGCTCTCTTGCTGGTAATAGCTCACCTTAAGTGAAAAAGAAAAGGAGTACTCCACAAGTGGCACAAGTACTCCTTTTCTTTTTTGCGAATACAGATTAACACGGCTGCTACTCTGTCACTTTAAGTGATCACTCTGGTTACAGTGTGTATGGTAAACCCATTGTTTCATGTTCTCTGTGTATATAAATCTCCCCACTGTATTTTCCATTGAATGCATCCGATGAAGTGAGCTGTAGCTCACGAAAGCTTATGCTCAAATAAATTTGTTAGTCTCTAAGATGCCACAAGTATTTCTTTTCTTTTTGCGAATACAGACTAATACGGCTGCTACTCTGAAACCTGTCTTGGGACAAAACGTTTGAGAACAGAGAGGACAAAATATTCTTTGTTTTGGGACACATGAGCTTTATACTTTCATTTTTACATAAATATGATTAATGATTATATAAATGATTAATATTAAATATGCTAAAGTTTTATGAACAAGGTTCACAGACATTACTGGCAGTTTCACATTCTCTCTTATTTGTTCATAAATAGTAAAGTCTATCTTCATCTGTAGCAAAATGTTACACATTAACTCCATTCTCCTCTCCAAACACATGTAACTCCCATTGACATTAGTAGGAATCACCTGCACTTAAGGAGAGCAAAATACACTCCAAAAGAATTTCACTGCTTACTCTGCATATAGTATAAGGAAAAGATCACTCTAACCTTAAATTACTTATTTTAAAATGGTTTTCAGCATATCATGGGGAATTATTTGTGTGTCTAATATCCAGTACATACTAACCCAGTCTATATCTCCAGTCTGTCATTGTTTTTGCGTATTCATTAGGTCTGATATTGCAGTCCTTACACTGAGCCCTTACTCATGTGAGTATCTTAACAGAGCTCAATGTAGAGTTGAAGAATAGTGCTCAAATAAATCAACCTTCCAATGATATAACTGTGCAAAGCCAAAGTCATTAATGTGTAATGCATATGATAGCTAATGATTAGTGATGAAGAAAATGACTTAGAATCAGTTTAAACAATGAAGAGCTGAAGGATTAGTAGTAATAACAAAACAATAAAACTTGATCAATAAATGATTTAACTTTAATGCAAACTATAATTCTCACTGTACCTTGGTCTGATTGTGTTTAGACACTGTAAAAAGAACTATCTCTTGGCTATTGAGTGAATATATTTGTACGAATAAAAACACCCTGCACTTATGGTGTAATACCTTTCACCTGAAGATCTCAAAGCACTTTCTGTAATTAATCTTCACTGTAACAAGACTTAGGATTTCAAAAGAATATGGTTGCCTTAAGATGATAGTTGGCTATTTAATGACAAGAAATTGCAAGAAACTTCCTAGACCAGGGATTCTAAACCTTTTTCTTTCTGAGGCCCCCCCAACATGCTAAAAAACCTCTATGGCTGGGTAGTGCCACAACTGTTTTTCTGCATATAAAAGCCAGGACCAGCAATGGGGTGTAGCAAGCAGGGCACGTGCCTGGGGCCCCACACCAGAGGGGTCCCCACAAAGCTAAGTTGCTCAAGCTTCTGCCCCAGGTGGCAGGGCTGGGAGCCTTGGGCTTCAGCCCCACACAGTGGGGCTTCAGCTTTCAGCCCCAGATCTTAGCAAGTCTAACACTGGCCCTGCTTGGCAGCCCCCTGAAACCTGCTCATGGCCCTCCAGCAGCCCTCAGATCCGTGTTGAGAACCATTGTCCTAGACTATCACCAAGATATGAGAGATTAATGCCACCTCTGACCTCAGATTGTTCTTCAGCAGACTTCTTGAATTTTAAGCTACAGCTTTGGTTCTTACCTTCAATTTAATTGCACAAGCTCCTGAAATGTCATTTAATTGTTAACACAGTTTTAAGATATTCAGCTCAGTTTTCAATAAGTCACGTTTATTCACATAAACAATTAAATACATTTTTCTCAAAAATTATAGAAATCAAATAAAAAATACTTTGTATATCTCTAAACTTTTGTCCCTAGAGTTTAGGGCTTTTTGAATGACAATGTCTTATGTCATACTCTAACTTGAATGCTTTCTCATTGTTTATGTAACATTTTAACAAGAATTTTTTAACAAATTTACACTTAAACATTGGGGGAAAAACCCCTTATGTTACAATTTCATAATAATTTCAAAATAAATGACAATGCAGTAACACTACATCAGTGAATTATAAACATTTATAGATGGAAAAGTGGAAAATGTTACCTCTAAAACTCAGAAGTACAAAAAGCCAAACCCAGGCAAGAAGAGCCCAACCATAATCCAGAATGGAAAATTAGGGTCAGTCTCAAACATTTTCCCATTGGATTCTCTACCTTCTAGATAAACCTTCCAGATTTTTCTTTTGGTTATCCCAAGAATTTTTATACTTAAAGGACATAAAAAAGAGGAAAAGGAAATTAAAAACTTCCTAAAATTATGGAAACAAACAATTGGTGTCACCACTTTAGCTGTGAGTATTGTTACAACTTTCAAATTAAAAGCTGGAGGGAAGGATGTCACATAAACCAGAGCCCCTGAACATTTTCCAATACACGTGTAAACAACTGCATTTTCCCCACAAGTAAACAAACATACCAGCTTCCAAATTTCCAGTGAATTTTCTTTTTAGCAATAATGTTTACCAAATTCAAACCCACACCACCAATTAAAAGAAAAACTCTTTGTTGTTTTGTTTTCCCAGTAGGCATAATTGAAATCACACACATTTAAATAATTGCATTTATCAATCAGTTGCTCTTAGCTTAGGATATGTACAGCTTAGGTATTTATCAATTGAAACAGATCTCTGAAAATTCAGAAAGAATTTCTATTAATGGCTGAACCACTTAATTCTTTGCTCCATAACAAAGTCTTCTGTCTTGCATTGGAATATGCTAGCCAAGGACCCTACACCAAAGTGGAGTCCCATTAAAATGAATGAGGAGTCCTTGTGACACCTTAGAGACTAACAAATTTATCTGGGCATAAGCTTTCGTGGGCTATGACCCACTTCATCAGATGCATCGCCTCGTTAGCGCTACAAAAAGTAATTTTCCCTCGGTTGGTATTCACCGCTTCTTGTCAACTGTTGGGAATGGGCCACATCCACCCTAACTGAATTGGCCTCGTTAGCACTGACCCTCGCACTTGGTAAGGCAACTCCCATCTTTTCATGTGCTGTATATTTATACTTGCCTACTGTATTTTTCACTCCATGCATCTGATGAAGTGGGTTATAACCCATGAAAGCTTATGCCCAAATAAATTCTTTAGTCTCTAAGGTGCTACAAGGACTCCTTGTTGTTTTTTCTGATACAGACTAACATGGCTACCCCTCTGAAACCATTACAATGAATGGAACTGCTGCTATACAGTCACTTTGAGTTTCAGGGGAGGGGAGAAATATATCTGGAAATGAAAGCCCATGAGCTAACAGGGAAGTACACATTCCGTCTACGGGGGATAATCACATAGAAACAGGTTATTTTAAAAAGTAAGTGCATATCTCAGATAATGTTGTGAGTTTGTATCTGGCTGGTCAGTTAACTAAAATGTGAACAGACCTGAACAAAATGTTAGTGATTACAAAATGGCCATGACTTAGTCACTCCTGTATGGTATAGTCTAAACATATTCTCCTTCTCAAATGGTGCAGAATTCCGTGAATGAAGTGAGGGAGTATTATGTCTGGGAGATTATTTTCTGAAACAAATATGAAATCTTTTGGGAAGCTGAAGACACAATTTCAGTTCCTAAGACACATTTTATCAATTTAGCTATCAGGTTTCATCAAACTTGGGGAAAACTTTGAATCCAAATTAATTTAAATCTTGTATGCCCTAAAACTAACAAAAAAGGAACTCAAATGTATGAGAGCCATGAGAGCCTCACAACAAATGTGCGTGTTTGCTTTGGGAATCTAAATTATTGCATGCAATAAAACTTGTGGAGTTATAACAACATTTAGAAAGTCTATATCCATGTAGAAAATCTTGTCACAGTAGTTCGTAGTGTTAATCCCCTAATGACAGTTTTGAAATTTCTTAAAATTTAGACTCAATGCTTTTTTAGGCTGTTATGGTTTTTGCTAAAATGTGAATAACTAGGAACTGGAAATCTACTAATCCTCCTCTTTGAAAAGAATGGATTAAGAAGGCCTAGTCTTTGCTTGGAACAACTCCCAGTGAGCTTACCATTCCAAGTATATGTTTTGCTATTTTCTCCTATGTACTGTAGCTGACATTATATAACATTTTTGTGTGTGTTCTGTTTTCAGGGTGGAAAATCTTACACAGGACCATGTGGAGGAAGAGACTGTAGTAGGGGATGTGAATGTTTCCCTGAAAAAGGGGGTCGTGTAAGTACTAATGTCTTCCTATCCAGACACTTGTATGTTGCACTGTAGAGGCCAGATCCAAAACCCACTGACATCAGTGAACTTTGGATCAGGTTGTAGGAGTTATGTATGTTAAATAATACTCTTGCTGAAAAAGAACTTATTATTTTACTTCACTATAGTTCCTATAGCAGTTTTAGATTGTTTGAATGAAGCAACTAAATGCACATCTGAAACTAAGATTTAATTAAGAAAGAAACATTCTGGAACAAAACGCAGTACATGGCACTTGCGTGGAGGATTACAGGATTATTATCAAAGGTCTCTTTCATTATGCAGCGTATTAGAACTAAGTTATATGGCACACCACTTCTCTCTGGCTTTTTATGAGGCAAAGCTGCCCAGGATCATATGGCAATGTTAAGCAATTATAAAACCATTCAGTAACCTTCAGTTTTATTGAAATGTTTTTAAAAATTGGGCATGGGGGTAAATGTATACTCAGTCCTCATTATTTGCATTAAAGCAGAAGAATATCAGACTTGTGGGATTTAGAACTTCCACAGGAGGGGAGCCATTTGGGACTGCGTGGAATGCATTGGCACGAAGCAGAAGTGGCTGGAGCAGTGTTTTGAGGGGGGCAAGAAAAGGATTGCAGGATGATGCAGTTGCCATGCAAAGCTCCTAACCTGTGCAAGGGTGCACATCCAATCCTGCATGATTTAGGAGCCCTAAATGGCAGACTCTGCTACATCTGATAAAGTAATTCAGCCCTTTCTGCCCCCTACTGCTAAGAAAAGGTTAAGAGAGGCAGGCCACACGCCCTTGCTGCTGTCTTGAATCCCATGTGAGCTCCCTTTTTCCACTTTCCACTCAGTTTTTGCCACTTCAATTTCTTGTTACAGTCCTTGGGCTTCACCCTGCATGACAGTAGAAGAGGAAGGGAGGCAGGCCACACAAGATGTAGGGTCTCCCCTGCATAGGGTGTTGCTACTTGCTGTCCTGGGAGGCAGATGATGAAGCAACACATTACCAGCAATACTCCCGCTCATAGCAGAAGTACTGATTGTCTATATCATCATCAGGAGAACTTCTCTTTACCATATTGTGGATTAGGACGGAAGAACAGTGTAGTAGTCACGTTCAGTCACCATGCCCCCAGAGGCCTTTTGGATATTGAGCCCCCATATGGAAGGGGATATGTGCAAAGTCATTAAGTGCTTTTAATTACAATGGCTAGATCCTGCTCCATTTGAAGCTGATTTGGGAGCAGGGGCCACTGACTTAATTGGTGCACATTACTCTCTCTGCAATAGCCTCTATACCTATTCAGTCAGCATGCTTCGCTCAGCAGGTGTGCATCTTCCCTGCACATCCTTTTTGGTGCACTGTAGGATAAAACTTTTAGTGGTGGTAAAAGGATTAATGAAATCGGGTGGATTGTATTTTTTTTCCTTTGTAATTTTGCTTATTATCATCTTTGTGACACAAGCCAAGTATCAGATTTCTTATACCCATTAGAAATGGTGGAAAGAGTTACTTGCTGAAATACTGCCAACTACTGTGACTAAAACATTTTGCATTTTTGTATTGGCTGACCAACCCTTATTTCACACGTTGCTGAATCTATTCAAGAGGAGAAAAGAGCAACCAAACAAACAACTGTGTAGGGCAGAAACTTGAAAATATTAAAATAGCAAAGTAGAAACTCACTAATGTGCCCTAATGAGTGGAAGCCCACTATAAATTAATTTATGAAAACTATCAAATTAGGACAGTTCTGCAATACTCACTACCCTCAACTTCCTTTGACTTAATTGAGAGTTGAGCATGCTCCTGATCCCATTAGATCATAGGTAAGCAAACACTAAAAGCCAAGGAAGATCTATTACAAAACATACTTTCCTTATTTATTTTGTTATTTATAGTTCAGTTTTAATTAGAAATGTGTGACTAATGGAAAAAGGGTATTTTATTCAAAGAACTTCACAACACATTTATAAAATTATTTTTAGTTCTGTAAAACATCACTTTGACACTGTGTGCACTGGATGCATTTAGTTTTTGTTGGCCTCTTTGGCTGTCACAGGCTCAGCTGTACATCTGGTTTAAGCAACAACTTTTTGCCACTAGAGACTCTGGTTAAATTGACATAGAGTTTGCTCTCATGATAGTCCTCAGAGGGAATATTTGTTCAAACAAATCCTCAGTATAAACTGGCCCAATGCTCATTTTCTGTTCTTAAGGTGACTCACTACATGCACAATAGGCATGTTGCCTATTAGTTATCATTCACAACGAGGTCTGGAGAAGTTGCATGGAGTCGGCTTGCCCTGTGACTAACTGTGGCTAGCATAATCAGCCTCACTTTGAAGGGCATTTGGAATTCAGCGCAGTCAACAAACAATTGGATAAAGAAAACATGAAGCTCTGATGCTAATTAGCATAGCTGCCACTGGGTACAATTTAGAATTTGGTGGAGAACTCTTTCTTAATAAGAAGTCTTTTAAGCCAGAGAAACAGTACCACTCCTTTGGAGTGCTGCTAATGACTATACATCAAAAACTTCTGACTGAAGTTAATTCATCAGTACATTAACAACTTTACAAATAATTGTGAAAATATCTGTGCTGGCTGGCAAGATCTAAAGGGAAACTTGTCATTAATTTTACATATATAAAGTTTCAGCCCTTTCTGCCTTACTTTGTAGCGCCTGCCACAATCAACTCCTCCCTTCCTCCACCCTGAGCCTCTATGCTGCTTAGTACTGGTACCTGCCCAGGAGCAGATGTAAGAGAGCAGGTGCCAGAAAGGCTTCCTGAAGAGTAGGTGCCCCTAGTGACTCAGAGGAGCTAGGACAGCTCCTGCTAACCATCTGGCTTGATGAATGAGGATCCAGCTGAGTTGCAGGAATGAGTGACGGGCTGCCAGAGGCATGAATATCATGTGACATGGATGACAGTTGGGAGCTCTGGGTCTCCATCCCCCCGACCATGCCAAATATGGGGAGGAGTTGCCTGAGCATGCTGCCTATTGGTTGTGGTGTATGGTTCCTATGAAACTATTGCCAGGTGGCACAAGTTAGAGCAACCACTGGCAGATCTTGTGCAAAGAACCAAGGAGCCATCACTGATTGCTGGTTTTCAGCTTTTCCTCCTTTTCTTCTCTCATGGCTGCTCCAGGTGGCCATGTGAGGGCAGAAGCCATACTTTAAGGGCTACCCTAGGGTCAAAGACAGTCAGATGAGCTCCTGCAGACTTGTAGGGAAGCAGATAAAGAACCAGCAAGAGCCACTATCCTCATTCCCTTGTAATACCAGCGGACTTCCTGCTGAGCAGCTTAAAGGGAAGAGACACCAGCTGCTCAGAGTGCTCTTTTCTCACATCAGAGCTGCTTCTGGGGCTGCACAGGAGGTGATTGTGAAGGTAGTGGGGCCCAGATCCGTACAGGAACTTAGGCATTGCAAATCCTCACTTTTAGGCACCTAGCCACCTTGTGGAATCCACAAACCTTGATGAGGTGCCTAGGTTCCCTATACAATGCATGGGGGAAGAGAGTCACCTGAGAATGCAATTCACAAAAGCCAGCACACTAGGCGAGGAGCTGCCTAGGCTAACCAATAGTAGATGCCAACAAGATAGGTGTGTCTTAAGTTGTACCCCTCTTTGGGAGTTAGGCATCCAAATCCAGGTTAGATCAAGATGCCTATCTCTGTTTGGGATCCACGGTAGTGAAGTCTCTCCAGGAGTCAGATGTCTAAGCCATTTCTTGCAAGAACAGCACAGCACTCACCTAACTCCACATAAAATGGCTGGGAGAGGGAGGAGAAGGTTAAAGAGGCCTCCGTTATAACCTTTAGCCCAGTGATTAGGGCATTCATCTAGAATATGGGAGACTCCAGTTCAATTATTTCCTCTGCTCTATGAGAAGAAGCAGTCGGAACAGGGGTTTCCCTAACCAGTGGACTATGGGGTATTCTGAATGGGTGTCTTTCGAGCTCTCCTGTTGAAGCCATAAACTTTGTATGAATAATTAAATATGCACTGGGCGAGTGAGAGTGCTATAGTCCAGGGGCTATGGCACTCCCCTTGGAGGGGGGGCAGGCCACTGTTCAAATCCTTTCTGCCCCTCAGGCAGATGGGGAAATGGAACCAGGGTCTCTTAGTCCCAACCATTGGATTAAAGGTTGTAAGGGAGGCCTCCTCTCCCAGCTTTTTTGTGTGAAGATAGGTGTGCTCTGAGCACACCTATTGGATTGGCCCTTGAAGAGGAGAGGTGTTGCCCCAGTTCTCTTCTCCTGGTTTGAGGGTCGCATTGGATTGAGAGAGAGCTGAGGTGAGAGAGAGCTGTCTGGATGCCTCCCAGAGACAGCTGTGTGTGTGCCCAGAGGCAGAAACTTAGGTGTCTCAGAGACTTTGCAGAAAAATTGTAGGTGCGGAGGGATTTTAGGCATTTACACATGAGCAGGGGGTTTCAGGATATTAGTGGCCCTAAATTTTGGATTTAGGCATCTAACTGTCACGTTAGGCACACAAGTTCTTTTGTGGATTTGGGCATGGGTCCCGTCTACCACCTCCCCATTGTGACAGGTCTGATTCAAACATTTCAGTTTAAAGGTTGCAGGGCATGGCTCAGGATTACATTTTCAATTCGTAATCAAATGTACATTTTATTCTTAAATGAGTGAAAGCTCAAAATTGTGGCTCTTGCGGGTCAGACTGCTTCCTGTCTGGCCTCATAATTTGGATCTTTGAAGGGAGGATAAAGGGAACTTTGATTGAGCCAGTTCCTCTAAATTTTTTGGAGTGTTTACTCCTTTATTCCCTTCTCCTTTTTCTCTGTGGGCTGGTCCTTTGGAAGTCTGAGTGCAGTCAGACTGTGTGTCAACTAGGTATGGATATTCTTTGCATAGGAACTATCACAGGGTGTCCAGCTCTTCAAGATAATTGGACTCAGCTCCACTTGACTAATCAGCTAACTCTCAGCTATGACTGTGAGGATAGGGATGAGGTGATAGCCTGAAGATCACCTGGTCCTCGTAAAAGCCAGCAAAAGCTCAGTTGATCTGTAGTAAACAGGAGTCCTCAGGTTAGAGGAAGACCCCAGTTTATGAGAGACTCTTAAGTGGATGACTAGTGGAAGTAGTCCTGCAAGGCAAAGGCCGGGAAGGAGAAGGGAGCAGAGGGGCTTGTCCTGTTTCCCAGGCAGATGGCCTGTGGAGTGTAACCCCGTAGAGATTAGATGGGGTCTTGCAGAAGGCCCCAGATCAGAGGGAAAGGATATGAGTGATCTGTTGAAGAACTAAAACTAACACTTGGAAGAAAAGGGATTGAAGTCCTATGGCTGGAGATGTTCTTTGGTATAGGGGTTGGTGAGTTAGCCCACTCGTTTAAAGAAACCAATAGTTTAAAGTATGTTTAGGACTATAAATAGGAATGAAGCCACATGTTTTCATAAAGCACTAATACCTACACAACGCAGCAGCCTGTTTGTTTAGCACCACACACTGTTGTGAACCCAGGGCTCTGTTCTTTGCAAGGAGTACTGAACCCAGTTCAAGGTCTCCATCCTGATATTCAGAGATCTCTGTACAGTTAGATCTTGCTATCTGAGAAATCACCTCTCTCTCTCTCCATTACTATAACCTTTCACCACAGCAATGTTCCTATAGAACAGTGAATCTGTCAGCTAGTAGGGTGAGTGATGGAGTCAGTTCCATTGATTTTTATAGATCTTGAGGGCCTTTAGCACCTATTAGGAGGTGTTCAGTTCTATCTCTGAGTGAGTGGGCAACACCCCTCTGGATTTGGCCCTTAATAAAGGTTACTCAGGTAGGTAAGGGCTGCAGGGCTGGTTCCATAGTTTGAATGTAAGCAACATTGCACAGAATTAGAGTGTGTGTGTGTGTGTATGTGTGTATACACACACACACACACACACACACACACACACACACTCTGATATAGATATAGATATAAAAAAATCCATGATACTCCCACACCTTGAATACTGTGTGCAGTTCTGGTCACCCCATCTCAAAAAAGATACATTAGGATTGGAAAAGGTACTGAAAAGGGCAAAAGGGTGATAAAAATTATGGGTGTGGAACTACTTCCTTATGAGGAATGATTTTAAAAACGACTGGAGCTGTTCAGCTTGGAAAAGAGACAACTAAGGGGAGGGGATATGACAAAGGTCTATAAAATCATGAATGGTGATGAGAAAGTAAATAAGGAAGTTTTTACCCCTTCACAAAACTCAAAAACCATGGGTCAGCAATGAATTTAATAGGTAGCAGACGTAAAACAAATCTAAGAAAGTAGTACTTTACACAATGCACAGTCAGCCTGTGGAACTCATTGCCAGGAGATGTTGTGAAGGCCAGTAATACAACTTGGTTCAAAAAAGAATTTAATAAGTTCATGGAGGCTAGGTCCATCAATGGTTGTTAGCCAAGATGCTCAGGGATACAACCCCATGCTCTTGGTGTCCTAAACCTCTGACTGCCTGAAGCTGGGAGTGGATTACAGGGGATGGATCACTCGATAATTGCCCTGTTTTGTTCATTGCCTCTGATGCACCTGGCATTGACCACTGTCGGAAGACAGGATACTAGGCTAGATGGACCATTGGTCTGACCCAGTATGGCCATTCTTATGTTCTTATGTTGTAAATAATTTGTATATTTGCTAGCTCTCAAAGACTAGTTTTAGAATATAAACTACTGTGTGAATTGGTCCTTTTTAAAAAACAGAACGGAGATGTGGATTGCATGAGAAATTGGGATCTGAGAAAAGCAGAGAAATTTATAACAGAAATCAATATCTTTTGGTGTTTTATTATGTCATGAAAACACACTTTCCAGATCTCAAGTTTCTTGTAGTAATTCTATAAGTTTAAGAAGTTTTTAAAAAATGGCTTTAATAAATCAATACCTTGGACAAAGGAGTTTGTCATTTACATTTTTAAATGGTTAATGCAACTGTGTAAGAAACAATAAATGCTTGCAATATAATAAGCAACTGTGGGGCCTATTGCATCCTTAGCTTGTTTAGAAGTCAACCTAGAAGGCTTTATGGAAAATGGAAATGAAGGAAACATTTTGCTCTTTCTGTAGAGAGTGAGAAAGTGTTCCCTACTGAAACCTCACTTTGTACTTTTCATATGAGTCTAACAGTGCTTGAACGCTTTGGTCACTGTTTTTGTAGTGGACTGGAGTAATACAAACTATGAGTGGTAAAGATAGTTCAGTGTGCCAGCAATGCCTCTTCTGTCAGATCACTCAGACCTTTTTATTTTAATGAAGCTAGAAGCCTGGAGAGAATAATTCATAAAACATGGGGTGTATCTAAAACTCTTTAAAAGAAATTTATTATATTTCTTTAACTGAAGAAAGAGGCCAGTAGTAAATTATCAGCAATACATATATCACATCAGCCGCCTTCTTCTGGCTGCTTTGCAATAGTTAAGCTCGTGCTGGCATTTAATTTATAAACGCCTCTTATTTAAAGTGTATAGCTTGCCATATAGGGACTGGGTGTAGAAGTGGGTTTTTCCCCCAAATTTGAAATAAAAAAATCTTTGTAGATGTTTGCAAGTTGTTTGGATTCTTTCCACTATAAAAAGAAAAGGAGTACTTGTGGCACCTTAGAGACTAACAAATTTATTACAGCATAAGCTTTCGTGAGTTACAGCTCACTTCATCGGATGCATCCGATGAAGTGAGCTGTAGCTCACGAAAGCTTATGCTCTAATAAATTTGTTAGTCTCTAAGGTGCCACAAGTACTCCTTTTCTTTTTGCGAATACAGACTAACACGGCTGCTACTCTGAAACCTTTCCACTATAAGGTTTTCCCCAAAACTATTTTATTGATTTTTTTCAATTCGGTAATCATTTATTTTCATAGTGGACCAAATTCTTAGCTAATATAAATTCCTTTGACATCACAGAAGCTGTGCCCATTTATACCAGCAGAGAATTTGACCCATTAGCTCTTGTGGGGTTTTTTATTATTATTTTACAAACATACACCCTGAGATAGAATTAAATGAATAATGACTCTTTAAAAGAATTGTCAGATTTTTCACTAGAAACTGATATGAAGTTAAAGAAAAGATAAGACTCTGAAAGTTGATGCTACTTTATAGAGAAGGATAAAAAGTATTCTTCCCTTGCTTTTTTTTTTATAAACAAATTTCAACAATACAATAAATAAAAAGGAAATCAGCAAATACAAACATCATGTCACCCAAGAAGTCTTTAGCAAAACCCAGTAATGACATAGATCTCCTGAGTCCCAATCCAGTGATTTAACCATAAGACCGTTCTTCCTCTCTTTTTTTATAGGTTTATATATGTTTCATGTAACTTTTCCCAGTTTTGTGTTCTATCTTTAGCTATGTTTTACTAAACTACAATAAATTACTTATATTGACCAATAGTCTGCCACTGTACTGGAAAAATGTCTAAACCAATTACAGAAGTTTTCTGTACTGTATGTTACTGCTGTAATTTGAGTGTCCTTTGAATTTTTAAATTTATTGGTGGAATAATTGTCTATCATGTAATTACTGTTGTTCTGAAATGACAAGTTTTATTCTCACACAAAATGAATACTGTAATCAGAGGTGGATTAAGGTTTCCTGGGGCCCTGGGCCAGAGCAAGTGGGGGACCCGTCCCCACCTCTACTGCCTGCAGTCCTGCCCTTGTTCTACCCCTTCTGCCTGTGGACCTGCCCATGGTCCCACCCCTTTCTGCCCCCTCCCTGGGGCCCCGCCCTGTTCCACCCATGGTCCCTCCCCATTCCACACACACACCCCACTGTAGTCTTGCAACCTGTTTGCTCCTTTCTGTTCCCTTCCGCAATGTGGCCCAAGACCGGAGAAGCTCTGTCCCCATTCCATGCCCTGGGCCACAATGAGGAGTGAGAGCTCCCCCAGACCTGAGGCCATAGCAGGTAGCAAGAGTGCCTCCAATCCCAATCCTTCTGCCGTGGGCAAGGGTGGGACACCGGGCTTCTCCCACCCCATCCAGCGCTTGTGCCGGAGAGTGGGGTCAGGGTATGCAGGCTTCCCCTGACACGCTCACCTGGTGCTGCTGTCTGGTAGCAGGGTCAGGGCATGGGGGCTTTACCCAACCTGTCCAGCACTGCTACCAGGGAGCAGGGTCAGGGCGCAGGGGCTTCTCCTGTCCCACCTGCTGGGCACTGCTGCCAGGGAGTGGGGTCGGGATGCAGGGGCTTCCCCTGATCTGCCCAGCGGCCGGGGCTCTGGGCTTCTGCTGCCCGGTGGCGGATTTTTTCTGGGGTCCCTGGGCATGGGCCCTGTCAGCCCACTGGCTAATCCGCCACTGACTGCAATAGCTTTGAAATGTCACTGATTTAAAATTACAAACCTGCAATCTGTTGATATGCTAGAGATTCTGGGGTATGGGCAGGAGGTTGTTTTCGTTTTGTTTAACAATGGCAGATTTAAGCACAGAACTCCCAATGGTGTTAATGAGAATTGTGTGGACAAGAGGCTAGTCTTTGTTTTAGATTTATAACTCAAACTCATCAAGTACAGAATAATAAAGGCTGAGCAGAAGAATACAGTATTTTGGGAAATGCAAGTTATTTTTTTGCTGCAATTGCCTCTGTGACTCAGCCTCGTCAAAATACTAGGTATAAGAGAAAGCTGCTTGTGGTCTCTAGTCGTTAAGAAAAGAGTGTAAATTAGGAAAATATATCCTCAAAGATTTGTTTAATGCTGTGAAGCTAAATTCTGTTCTCAGATACACAAGTTCAATTCCCTTTCACATGTATATTTTTATTTACACTCATCCCTTTATTAGTGCCCCTACCATTTGTTGTCAGAGACCAATAGCACAGGATTCTTTCACTTGAGCTGAAAGCATAACCCTTCAGAAGTAAGTAGGCTGTGGATCTCTCCTACTGAAGTTTTTCCACTGTAATTGAATAATTAAGTATCAATTGTCCAGAGAAAGAGAAAAAAATCACTCTATAGACCAGTAGTTAGGGTACTCTCCCTAGTTAGGGTACAGATCCCTGTTCAAATCCCACATCACAGGGGAGTACCCTAATTGCTTGTCTAAAGATTACAAGGGAGGCCTGTTCCTTGATCCCCACTCCCTGGCTATTTTACATAGAGCTATACAGCCTCTGAGCATGCCTAGGTGACTGTGTAATTGGTGTGTGGGCACGCTCACTTCTGCCTTACTCTAGAGTGCAGTGCACATGCCCAGAAGCCAATTACACAGTTACCCAGGGAGCTTTTAGTGTAAACACCTAGGTTCCAAGTGGGTATAGGCACCTACAGGGTCAGGTGGTAGCCGAGCAGTGGTTTGGTGGATCACAGTGGTACCTAAAAATGGTATTGCCTAACTCTGGGCTTTGCCTCAATACCTTTGTGGCTCTGGGCCTGATCATCTGCCAGTGCTTCCCAAACAGTGAGCTATGGCTCCTATGAGGAACCAAGAAGAGTTCCCAGTGGAGCCACGACTATTTGGGAAAAATTATAATCAATGTCCATTACGGGTATTTTTTCCTAATTAACAGACTGTTAAACTAGGCTGCATCTTATCTATTGTTTGTGTCTTATGCTGCTGCTGGGGCTGGGAGCTCCTGTGTGCCCTCTGCTCCTGCAGGGAGCCGTCAACAAAGAGACTTCCTAAGAATAAAGTCGTCCAAATTCTAGTATCCCTCTTGAATCTAGTTTTAAAATATCTGTAAGGGCTATCTGTACTAAAAAGTTTGGGAACCACCATTCTGTGTGAAATAATCCCCAGAGGGGAACATGACACTCAGCCAGCATGTTACATTTTTAAATAACTTGGTTTTAGTCTATCTGAAATTTCATGTCTGTTTATACCCTCACACTCTGTTTAGTGAAAACTGCTTTAACTGGGCTCCAGTGACTATCAGTCAGTCTGGTAGCGGGAGCTCATGATGCCTAGATAAGTGCTAAAATTTTTTTTTTTGGCTCATAGACTTTAAGGCCAGAAGTGACCATCATGATCATCTAGTCTGAACTCTTGCACATTGCAGGCTACAGAACCTCACCCACCCACTCCTGTAATAGACCCCTAACTTCTGGCTGAGTTACTGAAGTCCTTTGTAATAATGATTGTAAATGGAAATCCACATTTGTTTCTGTTTTAGCTGTGTGTTTAAACATGCTTTTAATACATTTTTCAATCAATAACGGTTCTTTTAAACTAGATTTTTTTTCTAGAGAGTATTCCTGTGAAATAAGTGTACATACTTTACATCTTAGCATACTCAATAAGATCTGAGGGTAAGGGATGATCAATGGAAAGTTTTGCTGAATAATGCATAATGTCAATTTTTTTGTATTGGCCAAGAAAATGACTTAAAATTATGTAAACATGAGTTAACTGTGAATTGGGTAATACATACAAAGATGTTACTAGGGTGTACCTGGAAATCTGGGCCTGTCTCAGTCAATTATGCAATAAACAGTATTTTATCCCAGTTTTTTTAACCATGCTGACTGGGCATCTGGAGAAGGTGAACCAATGAAATTGATGATAGGCTGAGTGCATCTCAATTGTTAGAGCTGTCACATGATGAAATTCCTGCCCTCCCCTTCTTCTGCATGAGCTCTAAATCCAGGCCTTCTCTAAAACCTAGCCAAATCAATAGTGTGGCAACAAAAGCGTGCAAGCGATGTTGCTTGGCTGAGGAAGAGGTGGAAAGAGAAGTCTCCCTTTTCCTTCTACCTCCCACCCCTCAGCATTCAAAACCCTTCCATGCACACTGCCTGATCTCCAACAAAACAAGCACTGATGTGCTAACCTTACAAATGTTACTGTGCTAGACTAGAGCTATACAATTGCATCTACTTAGGATACTGCATATAGTTTCGGGGACATTCTGAAGTTTGGCTGAGAGTCTCAAAGCTCATCTATAGAATGTAACTAAAACTATATTAGACAACCCGGTATATCAGGCACAAAGATCCTCTTTCATCATTCCCATGCGGAAGTAGAAGGAATGTAAGGGGGTAGCGTATAAAAGGTGAGGGATGTCAGGGCTTACCATTCTCTGGCCAGAATAGCAGCAAAGAGAACAGCCATCTAATTAACCCTGGCTTGAAATCTGAACCCTGGGCTTTACTGGTTTGATTTGATTGTTTGTGCTACACTCATCCTTCCTCTTTCCTACTACCAAACACCTTTTGCAGCCCATCATATTTCTCATTGTCCTCCTCTCACACATACATGCCTTCTTTCCCCCTCTTATCTCCTCCTCCTCTTCTTCCCCTTTGTTCATCTTTGTTGTATAATGCCCTGCCCACTGCCTCTACTACCACACTCCAAAATATTACAAACTTTAGCTAATGAAAAAAAAAAAAAAAAAAAAAAAAAAAAACTTATCCCAGAGCCTGCAGAATCACCTAAGGAACCAGCCAATCTCACTGTTCTAACCTTTGTACTCTTCTCCCTTTCCGTCCCCCTTAGGACTAAATTAAACATATAAACTGGATAATAATTGAACTACTGTAACTCATACTGAATAGATGAGTTTTAACTTTAACCAGTTCTTTGTTTGAGCTACACAACAATAATATGGAATAATACAATCCACTTATTTCCAAAATATTCTATATTCTTTTGGATACATAGGGCCAGATTCCCTCTGCTGGGGTAATATGTAAACTGTTTGGTGCAGGGAAAGTCTTCTATTCTATGTGTGTACATTTTAGCATAATGGGAATAATTAGTAATATACCAAGATTGTATTCCTCTCCCTCACGTTTCATATGTGACTTATTTTCCTAAATCATGAGCTCTTTGGAGTAAAGGATGTCTTCGTATGTGTTTGTATAGCTGTGGCAGAGCGAGACTCACCACTGTGGCACCTCCTGTTGGCCATTCTGTAATTAGCTCAATTCCTTCCACAGGGCACCCTCCTCCGGTGGTATCTCGCATGCCGTTACTCCCGCTTTGCTGTCTCCACCACTCTGTGACCCGCATCACTCCCCGGACTTCAGTGTCCTCTTCTGGGCACAGCCCTTTGCCTGTGCCCCACTCTTCTGTCTCCCCCAGTATCAGGGAAACTGGCAGTCTATAGTCCAGCCACTTGCTTCAGTGGCCTGCTGCAATCACCAGTCTAAGTCCCTTGCTCAGGGGCAAACTGCAGTCTGTGTTGGCCACTTCCCTCAGGGCAAGTGGGGGCAGCCCTAGCACCTTATCTGCCCTTCCTCCAGGGCTTCAGTCTGGCAGCGGTCAGCCAGAAGCTCCTTCTGCTCTGCTATCCTACCCAGAACTGCTCTAGCCATGGTACTCCTGGGAAGCCAGTCCTTCTCCCTAGCAGGCCAGGCAGAGACTGCCTTCTGTTCTGTTGAGCAACCCTTTATATATGGCCCTGCTGGCCCTGATTGACTGCTGCAACAAGCCACCTCCTGATTGGCTCGATTAGTGAGCAATCCTCTAATTGGAGGGTTCTGCATAGGCTCCCTCTGGCCTGCTTTCACCCTTCCTCCCTGTGTGGGGCAGTCGCCCCACCACAATAGCACCTTGCAAAATGGGCACCAGTCCTTGGTGCCTGCAATAAAAATGTAATAAAAGATGCAAGAAGAGCACAATGAATGATTTTGGCATCCAGATATGAGTATTGTGACAAAGTTCCTGCTCTATCTTGGTGGGTCTTGCGCTTATTGGCAGATTTGCTCACCTTGGAGCTTCATGGCAGCCCTCAGTTTGGCCATTTTCATGAACCCACAGTCCAGGTTGATGACTCCTGTGTCTGACCAGGAGTTGGGAGGATTTAGGGGAAACCCGGGCACGCCCTCTACTCCGGGTTCCAGCCCAGGGCCCTGTGGAAT
The DNA here is from genome assembly GCF_009764565.3 of Dermochelys coriacea. Classification (NCBI taxonomy): domain Eukaryota; kingdom Metazoa; phylum Chordata; order Testudines; family Dermochelyidae; genus Dermochelys; species Dermochelys coriacea. The sequence continues at coordinate 108,312,121 of NC_050068.2, forward strand.
GCAGCTGTTTAGAGTGCCTCCTGGAACAGCTGTGCAACAGCTACAACTCCCTGGGCTACTTCCCCATGGCCTCCTCCCAACAGCTTCTTTATCCTCACTATAGGACCTTCCTCCTAGTGTCTGATAATGCTTGTACACTCAGTCCTCCAACAGTCCACGTTCTCACTCTCAGCTCCTAGTGCCTCTTGCTCCCAGCTCCTCACACACACACCACAAACTGAAGTGAGCTCCTTTTTAAAACCCAGGTACCTTGATTAGCCTGCCTTAATTGATTTTAGGAGCTTCTTGATTGGCTGCAGGTGTTCTAATCAGCCTGTCTTAATTGTCTCCAGAAGGTTCCTGATTGTTCTGGAACCTTCCCTATTACCTTACCCAGGGAAAAGGGACCTACTTAGCCTGGGGCTAATATATCTGCCTTCTATTACTTTCCTATAGCCATCTGGCCCGACCCTGTCACAGTATATAAAGCATTATATACTTTATTTGATGACTTTCATGTTTTTAGGGCTGTCGATTAATCACAGTTAACTCACGCGATTAACTCAAAAAATTAACTGTGATTGAAAAAAATTAATCGCGATTAAACTTTTAAACAATAGAATACCAATTGAAATTTATTAAATATTTTGGATGTTTTTCTACATTTTCAAATATATTGATTTCAATTACAACACAGATTACAAAGTGTACACTGCTCACTTTATATTTTTATTACAAATATATGCACCGTAAAAATGCTAAACAAAAGAAATAGGACTTTTCAATTCACCTCATACAAGTACTGTAGTGCAATCTCTATCATGAAAAGTGTAACTTACAAAGGTAGATTTTTTTTTGTTACATAACTGCACTCAAAACAAAACAGTGTAAAACTTTAGTCCACTCAGTCCTAATTCTTGTTCAGCCAATCGCTCAGACAAACAACTTGGTTTACATTTACAGGAGATACTGCTGCCTGCTTCTCATTTACAATGTCACCTGAAAGTGAGAACAGGTGTTCATATGGCATTTTTGTAGCTAGCGTTGCAAGGTATTTATGTGCCACATATGCTAAACATTCGTATGCCCCTTCATGCTTCACCCATTCCGGAGGACATGCTTCCATGCTGCTGATATTCATTACAAAAAGAGTGCATTAATTAAATTTGTGATTGAACTTCTCCGGGGAGAATTGTATGTCCCTTGCTTTGTTTTATCTGCATTCTGCCATATATTTCATGTTATAGCAGTGTCGGACGATGACCCAGAACATGTTGTTTGATTTACGAACACTGTCACTGCAGATTTGACAAAATGCAAAGAAGGTACCAGTGTAAGATTTCTAAAAATAGCTACAGAACTGAACCCAAGGTTTAAGAATCTGAACTGTCGTCCACAATCTGAGAGGGACGAGGTGTGGAGCATGCTTTCAGAAGTCTTAAAAGAGCAACACTCAGATGTGAAAACTACAGAACCTGAACCACTAAAAAAGAAAATCAACCTTCTGCCAGTGGCATCTGATTCAAATAATGAAAATGAACATGCATCAGTCCGCTCTGATTTGGATCATTATCGAGCAGAACCCGTCATCAGCATGGATGCATATCCTCTGGAATGGTGCTTAAAGCATGAAGGGACATAGGACTCTTTAGCTTATCTGGCACATGAATATCTTGTGACGCTGGTTACAACAGTGTCATGTGAATGCCTGTTCTCATTCTCAGATGGCATTGTAAACAAGAAGTGGGCAGCATTATCTCCTGGAAATGTAACCAAACTTGTTTGTTTGAGTGATTGGCTGAAGTAGGACTGAGTGGACTTTGTTTTATTTTTGAATGCAGCTATTTTTTGAACATAATTTGACATTTGTAAGTTCAGCTTTAATGATAAAGAGATTGCACTACAGTACTTATATTAGGTGAACTGAAAATACTATTTCTTTTGTTTTTACAGTAAAAATATTTGTAATAAAAATAATATAAAGTGAGCACTGTATACTTTGTATTCTGTGTTGTAATTGAAATCAATATATTTCAAAATATAGAAAACATACAAAAATATTTAAATAAATGGTATTCTATTGTTGTTTAACAATGCGATTAATCGCGATTAATTTTTTAAATCACTTGACAGACCTACTCTTTTTATTTTCACAAACACGAATTTCTCAAATGTATTCATTTCTTCGTCAAATCATCATTGGCACGTAGATCATTCATGAACTGCAAATATTCAAAATCTGAAAGTCACGCTATGTTGAGTGATTACATAATCAGGTGGTATTGTTTCTGTTTCCTGGTTGATCATATATGTACCAAAACAGTGTAAATTTCCTATTGAATTGTAAAATCATATTATGCAGTTTGAAATATTTGGTGAATATGCAAGCATAACTGCCTTTTACAAGAATTTTTATTTGTAAAGCACAAGCATTTGTATATGCAATAGTTGTGAACACAAGAGTTGTGAATATAGATAAATCAAAATTCACATTGGAAGAGATATTCCAGAATCACAATTTTTGTACTATTCATCTAACTCTAATTGTATCTGATTCTTACATCCTGGAATATTGGATTGAATGGAATCTTGGTTAAATATGTGTTCTATTAATGGACTGCCTGTGATAATACATTCAAGGAGGAAACTTATAATGAAGAAAGTCATTAAGAGGAAAAGATATTTCACTGGTATTTTTAGAATTTTATTTTGGGGCTAGATTTTTTTTTTGTAGATGGTATGTGGCCATCTGTATATCCTTAAGATGAATGCAATGAGACATGGACAATGAAACTACACAAAACTTACTTTGTTGGTAAAAAATCAAGAGCCATTTCATTCCAGATAAGGATAAAGCAAGGCTTCTTTAACTGTAGGAGGAAATAATGTTGAACAAAAAAAAGCCTTTAAAAATGTCAACTATCTTGTTAGAGAAGATGAGTAATGGAAAGCTAAATTGATCACAAAGATGAACAAGATTAGTCAGTTGAAACTGGCATTCAAAATGAATAAGAAGCTCCTCGGATTCTACCCAGTATCATTTAAAACTGTTACTATACTTTGCTGCCCAATAATAACAGAAAGTGAAGAACTTTGTCCTACTGTTTTTCATATACACATTTAGAACATCATTTTTTACATTCCTAAACAAAAAATATAAAATTAAATTTATGAAATGACTTCACAACTATACAATCAACTGAAAGTTCTTGATTCATTGTGGTCAGTGATGTCTATAGAGCTCAGTAAATTCTTGGGTCAGATTGGTTTCCCCTATTTTCAAGTATAAATTAAACTTCATTATGGCACTGATACAATCCAGACAGCATGTTTCAGGGTAATTACATTTCTCAAGGGGTTAGGCACTAAGGCTTTGGCTTTAGGCATTACAATACCACCTAATTGTGCATCTATTGCGTAGAAATACTTAGTTCACACTGGGTTCTGTTTTGCAACCCTTGCTCATTCTGAATAGTATTTACTTACTAGAGCAAGTAAATTACAGGATGAGGGCCTGAGACTGTAATTGGGTAGCCCACACCAGGGTGTAAGAGGGATAGTCCCAGTTATAATTTAGCCCTGAGATTACAATATTTCTCCCCCAGAGTCTACATGGTTTCTCATTACATGTATCTAAGGTTTTACTAGAAGTTTCTCAGTACGATGCTTGTTTCTGTTTTCTTCATTTTTGTCACATGGGACCAAGTAACATTGACCCATTTTCCCTTTTTCTCATTTCGTAACTATTAAACCATTAACAGAATCTCTTGAGTCTGTGACCCTGACAAATCAGGAGTGTGGGAATGGGGGGATTGTCATAATGAACAGTTATCTCTCTAGGGAAATCATGTATATTTGTATCTCAATATTGTCATCTTGTCATTGTATCCGCTTTGGAAAGATTCTTCAATGCCTGTATAAGTTTGAAGCATTTACAAGTGTTCACAGTAGTTTTCAATTTGGGGAGAATGCGTATATCTAAGATTCTTTCTTTTTTAAATGTCTCATCATTTATACTGTTAGTTGGATCTGATTTTAAACACAAATCAAGGGTTTCAAGATGAGCATTCTATTGAGATTTTTTTTCAAGTTGTAGTAAACTTGTTGCTGTCCTCTTAAAATATACTAACTTGCAATTAACATAGGCATCAAAACACACTAGAATTAAAGCACTTATTATTGGAGTACCTTTCTGTGTTAGGCATTGGAGACATTGCTGGACAATGGGGAGTCTGCAAGGCCAAGCAAATTAAAAACTATTTAAAACGTAAAGCAATTTTTCTTTGAAATAAAATTATTTGTCTATGAAAACAACTTAGTCTTTCAGCTTCCCTATTGTCTTGCACTTCCCCAGATATATAACACAAAGATGTCTTTGTTTACCAGCATTCATATGGCTGTATTTTCCCACTCTTAAATATGAAATTAAATATTTAACTGTCTCTATAGATACACCTACTATCGTTCTATTAAATTTATTATTGCAAATATAACCTTTCTAGTTAAAGATACCTCTTAGGTCTTTACTGATTTTCCAAAAACTGGTAGGTTTGGCCGCAGTTTCAGTGGCAGACCCTAATACTGATTTAAAATCCAAAAGTTCATCCTTCTTCTCCTGAACCTTCTCACTGCTCATATCATCCTCCTGCAGCCCATTCAAAATGCAGCTGCTAAAATAATCTTCCTTGTCCATTATTTTGACTACATTATTACCACCCTCTTTGAATCCCTCTACTGGTTCTTCCTTGTCTACTGTCACTGGTTGAATTTCTCATCCTTACTAGCATCTCAGATCTTGGTTCTTGTTACATCAGCTCAACACCCTCTGCTCTATCTATCCACTTTCTACAAGCCATTTCTCTGATCCCACTGTGGGTTACCAAAAGAAACTACAGCATTTGCTCAAGAAACTCCCTGAAAAAGCACAAGAACAAATCTGCACAGACACACCCCTGGAACCCTGACCTGGGGTATTCTATCTGCTACCCAAGATCCATAAACCTGGAAATCCTGGATGCCCCATCATCTCTGTGCTTGGCACCCTGACAGCAGTATTGTCCGGCTATGTAAACTCCCTCCTCAGGCCCTACGCTACCAGCACTCTCAGCTATCTTCGAGACACCACTGACTTCCTGAGGAAACTACAGTCCATCGGTCATCTTCCTGAAAACACCATCCTGGCCACTATGGATGTAGAAGCCCTCTACACCAACATTCCACACAAAGATGGACCACAAGCCGTCAGGAAAAGTATCCCCGATAATGTCACGGCAAACCTGGTGGCTGAACTTTGTGACTTTGTCCTCACCCATAACTATTTCACATTTGGGGACAATATATACCTTCAAATCAATGGCCCCACAGTATGCCAACATTTTTATGGCTGACTTAGAACAACGCTTCCTCAGCTCTCATCCCCTACTGCCCCTACTCTACTTGCGCTACATTGTTGACATCTTCATCATCTGGACCTATGGAAAAGAAGCCCTTGAGGAATCCACCATTATTTCATCAATTTCCATCCCACCATTAGCGCCAGCCTGGACCAGTCCACACAAGAGATCCACTTCCTGGACACTACGGTGCTAATAAGCGATGGTCACATAAACACCACCCTATACTGAAAACCTACTGACCACTTTTCCTACGTACATGCCTCCAGCTTTCACCCAGATCACACCACACGATCCATTGTCTAAAGCCAAGCTCTACGATACAACCACATTTGCTCCAACCCCTCAAACAGAGACAAACACCTACAAGATCTCTCTTATGCATTCCTACAACTACAATACCCACCTGCTGAAGTGAAGAAACAGACTGACAGAGCCAGAAGAGTACCCAGAAGTCACCTACTACAGGACAGGCCCAACAAAGAAAAGAACAGAATGCCACTAGCCATCACCTTCAGCCCCCAACTAAAATCTCTCCAACGCATCATCAAGGATCTACAACCTATCCTGAAGGACGACCCATCACTCTCACAGATCTTGGGAGACAGGCCAGTCCTTGCTTACAGACAGCCCCCTAACTTGAAGCAAATACTCACCAGCAACCACACACCACACAACAGAACCATTAATCCAGGAACCTATCCTTGCAACAAAGCCTGTTGCCAACTGTGTCCACATATCTATTCAGGGGACACCATCATAGGGCCTAATCACATCAGCCACACCATCAGAGGCTCGTTCACCTGCACATCTACAAATGTGATATATGCCATCATGTGCCAGCAATGCTCCTCTGCCATGTACATTGGTCAAACTGGACAGTCTCTACGTAAAAGAATAAATGGACACAAATCAGACGTCAAGAATTGTAATATTCAAAAACCAGTTGGAGAACACTTCAGTCTCTCTGCTCACTCGATTACAGACCTAAAAGTGGCAATACTTCAACAAAAAAACTTTAAAAACAGACTCCAACAAGAAACTGCTGAATTGGAATTAATTTGCAAACTGGATACAATTAACTTAGGCTTGAATAGAGACTGGGAGTGGATGGGTCATTACACAAAGTAGAACTATTTCCCCATGTTTATCCCCCAACCCCCGCTCTTCCTCAGACGTTCTTGTCAGCGGCTGGAAATAGCCCACTTTGATTATCACTACAAAAGATTTCCCCTTCCCCACCCCCACCCCCACTCTCTTGCTGGTAATAGCTCACCTTAAGTGATCATTCTTGTTACAGTCTGCATGGTAACACCCATTGTTTCATGTTCTCTATCTATATAAATCTCCCCACTGTATTTTCCACTGAATGCATCCGATGAAGTGAGCTGTAGCTCACGAAAGCTTATGCTCAAATAAATTTGTTAGTCTTTAAGGTGCCACAAGTACTCCTTTTCTTTTTGCGAATACAGAATAACACGGCTGCTACTCTGAAACCACTCTATCTATGTTAACCTTGATGCCTTATTTGTTACTTCTCTCAGGCATTGCTCTTACTCTAAACTACCCCATTATGGATAAAATGTCCTCTACATTCCAGTCTGCCAGCCTACTAACCTCTTTTCATTTAAATCCAACCTTAAGGCTCACTTCTTCCATGTTTTCCAGAAGATAAGTTAATAAAATAAACTCGATATATTTTTTAAATGTTGTCATTCCTTCATCTGCATTTCTCCCTGTATGCTATGTCTGTCTTGCTTAGGGTGTAAGCTCTTTGGGGCAGGCAGGAGCTCTGTGGGGCATTTTGTGTCTTGTACTATGCCAACAACATAGTTAGCACTTAACAAATAATAATAACAAAAGTTGAATCTGAATGGTTAGGACCTCAGCATCCTTCTACAGGACAAGAACTCACCAGCAAAATGCCCTCTAGCCCCATTCTGCGGTTATTGGTTCCATACTGATTCAGCTGTCTTGCTTTGGTATTTAGTGGGTACGTGAATTGGCTTGCTAGTTTGTAGTTACAATAGTTTTTCTGTGGGAAACACTTATAGTTCAAATATAACTGTTCTAGCTCCACGTTATTCTCCTGTAACTGTACAATTAATTCCTCTCACCATTACATATTTTCAGTTCTAGACCCCTTTTTGTGTGTTGAACAATAGAAATGTTTTTTAACTCCACTTTTCACACAATCCTGAGGTTTTCAGTAATATTTTTTTGTCGGGGATAGGGTATGGGGTAGAGGGATGGTTCCTATTGGAGGTTAGGGTGATCAGACAGCAAGTGTGAAAAATCAGGACAGAGAGTGGAGGATAATAGGAGTCTATGTAAGAAAAAGCCCCAAATATCAGGACTGTCCCTATAAAATCGGGACATCTGGTCACCCTATTGGAGGTTCAGGTTTGTTAAATTTGAAATCTCTAAGGCCCAGATCCTTCCTGGTCCTTTTGCCCATATATAATGGCAGAGGTTGTAAAGAACCTTCCCTTATACCTTGTGTGGCTTGCATAAGGATCAGATGGGGTACTCTGTGACTGCTCTGTGACTGCTTCTCCAAGACTGCAAAGACACTTTGAGAGAGAGGCCTGAGAAAGAGCAACAATAGTCCCATGCTTCTCATGAGCCTGTGGAGTGGGACCAGCACGCAGAGCTGTAAGTTAAAACCCATAAAGGGGTGTAGTAGTGGGTGTGCTCCCCTTGCATGCACGAGTGTTCCTCTTTGGGTTCCCCTGGGGGTGATTTGTCTCTCCAGCACTGCTTCCTCTGGTGTGTGTCTAAATGGCACAACAGATCCCTAGGTAAATCTTCAATGTGTTTTGTTTTTATTTTTTTACTTCTAATCCTTGCAAACCAAACTGCAGGATTTCCACATCACTAGTTCAAGGCCTGATTCTGCAAAACTAACCCACATTGGGTAGTACTACTTGGTTATATACCAATTAAGAAATATATGCAGCTACGCATGGAGTAAGGTACTACTCAATATGAATAAGGATGAAAGAATATGGCCCACAGCAGCTTTCCCAAGGTCACAGAGTGGGGAGTCACAGTGTCAAAACTGGGAATTCTGAAGACTTCCTGACTTACTATCCTCTGCTCAGATCAAGTCTCTCTCAGCTGGTTTATTTCTTTCAAAGACTTATTGAGTTGATTTTGTTAAAAGCTGTCAGGTTACAATAAATCAAGTGACAAGGTCTGTATGGTGTGAAGCTGTGCTTACTACAGTGTGGAGGAGGACCATGCGTTTTAATCACTTCCATTATACTTAGCAAATATATCATCTTATGCAGTGATCTGTAACTGCCAAAATCTTTACAAGCTGGTTTGAAAAACTAGACAAAATAAACTTTAGTATTCAGAATATTGCAGATCAGCTATAGATAGAAAGTAAAATATTTTGTAAAGGAATAGTAAGGTTCTCTCGATCAATAATGGGAGTATGACTAAGAAGCAAATTGGTACAAAACAGGAGGTTTTCTTTGATGAAGATAGAATGTTAAACCTTGGGGTGAACTGTAATCTAAGGAGATGGGAAAAGAATGTTAACCCTCCTCCCTCCCCCAGAAAAACAATAGAATCATAGAAGATTAGGGTTCAAAGAGACCTCAGGAGGTTGTCTAGTCCAACCCCTGCTCAACGCAGGACCAACCCCAACTAAATCATCCCATCTAGGGCTTTGTCAAGCCGGGCCTTAAAAACCTCTAAGGATGGAAATTCCACCACCTACCTAGGTAACCCATTCCAGTGCTTCACCACCCTCCTAGTGAAATAGTTTTTTCCTAATATCCAAACTAGACCTCCCTCACTGCAACTTGAGACCATTGCTTCTTGTTCTGTCATCTGCCACCACTGAGAACAGCCTAGCTCCATCATCTTTGGACCCCCCTTCCGGTAGTTGAAGGCTGTTATCAAATCTCTCTTCACTCTTCTCTTCTGCAGACCAAATAAGCTCAGTTCCCTCAGCCTCTGCACATAAGTCATGTGCCCCAGCCCCCTGATCATTTTTGTTGTCCTCCGCTGGACTCTCTCCAATTGGTCCACATCCTTTCTGTAGTGGGGGGCCCAAAACTCGATGCAATACTCCAGATGTGGCCTCACCAGTGCCAAATAGAGGGAAATAATCACTTCCCTTGATCTGGGGGCAGTGCTCCTACTAATGCAGCCCAATATGCCGTTAACCTTCTTGGCAACAAGGGCACATTGTTGACTCTCATTCAGCTTCTCGTTCACTGTAATCCCCAGGTCCTTTTCTGCAGAACTGCTGCTTAGCCAGTTGGTCCCCAGCCTATAGCAGTGTCTGGGAGTCTTCTGTCCTAAGTGCAGGACTCTTCACTTGTCCTTGTTGAACCTCATCAGGTTTCTTTTAGCCCAATCCTTCAATTTGTCTAGGTCCCTCTGGACCCTATCCCTACCCTCCCGTGTATCTACTTCTTCCCCCAGTTTAGTGTCATCTGCAAACTGGTGCAATCCATCCCATCATCCAGATCATTAATGAAGGAGTTGAACAAAATCAGCCCAAGGACCAACACATTGGGCACTCTGCTTGATACCGGCTGCCAGCTTTCTGTCCACCTTCTAGTCCAGTCATCTAATCCATACTTTTTTAACTTGCTGGCAAGAATACTGTGGGAGACCGTATCAAAAGCTTTACTAAAGTCAAGATATGTCACGTCCACACTTTCCCCATATCCACAGAGCCAGTTATCTCATCATAGAAGGCAATCAGGTTGGTTAGGCATGACTTGTCCTTGGTGAATCCATGTTAACTGTTCCTGGTAAACTTCCTCTCCTCCAAGTGCTTCAAAATGGATTCCTTGAGGACCTGCTCCATGATTTTTCCAGGGACTGAGGTGAGGCTGACTGGTCTGTAATTCCCCGGATTCTCCTTCTTCCCTTTTCTAAAGATGGGCACTATATTTGCCTTTTTCCAGTCATCCAGGACCTCCCCCCCCAATCACCACAAGTTTTCAAAGATAATGGCTCTGAGTAGAGTAGGCTAAGGAGAAAAACATGTCTAGTAAAAGAGTTAAGTGAATTATAAAGCTCTTGGAAAAACAGCATTGAAATACATAACTACTAATTTTCTGTATAACAGACTCATGAACACCATGGAAGTATGCTGTCTAAGGGTTAAATTGCCCCTTAGACTATGCTTACATGCATAATTGTAAAGGAGAATAAGAATTGTCCTTCTTCCCATGCATGGGTTTACCTGGATTTTGAGTCTGAGCACATAGGAGTGAGTGGGTGTGGCGTGCCTATTGTTTTCCCCATCACCCAAGCAAGTGGATGGAGAATGAGCATAGCCTTGACTCTAGGCTACCTTTTCCTCCATTCTCATGGCCCACACGCTGCCCAGTACAGTTAACCCAGGATACAGAGTGTGACACAGGGCCAGAAAGAGTTAAGCAACTTGCAGGCTAATTGACCCAGTTTCAACCTTTAGAGACATATTAGTAGATAATGATTGTGGTTTTTGTGTGTTTATATCAGGGATCAACAACCTTTGGCCCGTGGCCCATCAGGGAAAGCTGCTGGAGCGCCGGGAGGGTTTCTTTACCTGCAGCATCCTCAGGTTCAGCCGATCGCAGCTCCCACTGGTCGCGGTTCGCCGTCCCGGGCCAATGGGGGCTGCGGGAAGTGGTGCGGGCCGGGCCATCTCTTCCCGCAGCTCCCATTGGCCTGGAACGGCGAATCGCAGCCAGTGGGAGCTGCGATCGGCCGAACCTGCAGACACTGCAGGTAAACAAACCCTCCCGGCCCACCAGCGGCTTGCCAAAGGTTGCCGATCCGTGGTTTAGATATATATTGTTAGAGGCTGACAATGTAGCCAAACAGTTCCTGTCTATTGCTGTATTCTATTAATTCAGAGTTCAAAAGGAACTGTTAACATTTAGGTGAGCTGTAAATGTAGTGATATCACTGTCTTCATTTCTCTTTGAAGTATGTAAATGGCAGGAGATAGGCAACTGCCTTATGTTAATCTATGTAGCTAATTACTGGTGATGCTTAAGAAATAGGAGGTTACTTCAAAGACACTATTTTTCACCCAAGGAACACCTGCTGTCAGGAGGCTGACAGCAGCCTGCCACGGATCTATACAAACTCCTAGGCCCTGATCCTTTTCATCCCAGGTCTGCGTAAGCTTCATCAGGGCAAGTTTGAGTCACAAGACTGAGATCTCCAGTCCCATCTGGATCACCCTGATATTGGACATGGGACTGTAACCTATGGACTAATTCTAAAAGGACTTTTGCAACTCTAAAGCTCTCCATCTCTACTGTGAAACTGACTTAAAAACTCTATTCATATCGGTATGTATAATGATCTTTTAACCAATACTCTCTCTCTCTCTTTTCTTAATAAATTTAGTTTAGTTAATAAGAACTGGCTATAAGCATGTGTTTGGATAAGATCTAAGATATTCATTAACCTGGTGGGTAATGTGTCCGATCCTTTGGGGTTGGTAGAACATTTTATATGATGAACAAGATTTTTTGGTAATCCTCATCATATTTGACTTGGTTGTCTGGGTGGGAGCTCAAGGCTGGGTTGCTTTAAGAGACTGTATTTCTGATAACAAGTAAGGTATTCTAGAAGCTGCTTTGTTGCTGGATTGGTGAATCTAAGTATTAGAATAACCACCAGTTCTGCGGATTGTCTTCCCCATTCTTCGGAGTTTGCCCTAATTAGCAATTTCAGCGTGGCCCTGCTGGAATCCTGATCACACAAAATATCATAATTTTCTGCTGGTAGAAGTAGCAAGGGGAAAAAAGAAACTAACTTATGCCTCTCAAAGGCACATTTCCTTCTTTGTGCTGTTCTTAGAATGACACAGCTATACATCACTTCACACAGGAGCTTTGCCATTGTCACAGTCTAGCCCTAAACTGGTAACCATTAAGTCCCTGATCTGCAGGGAAGGCAATGGTATTTCCCCAGACCCAGACAGAAAATTATTGGAGGAATGCTTTATATGTAATCTGCCTACTAGAAAACGTATTCAAAGCTGGAATGCTTTCTAAATGTCCTCCATTTCTTCATCAGATTGTCTGGAATATGTGTAGGAGTGACATATTTAAAGATGTAGGACACATTATTAAATGTTTAGGTTTAACCATTGTGGCATAATTCAAGGGCATTAAACAATGGGCCTGATTCTCCTATCACTTAAACCAGTTTTACCCATTGTAACCCCATTGTAGGCAGTGGAGTTACTCCAGTTTCACTGGTGTATCAGAGAGGAGAATGCATAGGAGAAGGCCTCATTGCATATGTCTACGCTGCAATAAAAGACCCACGGCATAGCCATGGCTGGCCCTGGTTAGCTGACTTGGGCTCCCAAGGCTCAGCCTGTGGGACTACAAAATTGCAGTGTAGATGTTCGGGCTTGGGCTGGACCCTGGGTTCTGAAACCCTGTGAGGCGGAGGGTCTCAGAGCTTGGGCTCCAGTCCAAGCCTGAACATCTGCACTGTTATTTCTAGCCCCATAGCCTGAACATTGTGAGCACAAGTCAGCTGACCTGGGTGCTGAGACTTGGTGCCGTGGGCTTTTTATCACAGTGTAGGCATACCCAGTGAGGTCTTCTCCTCTGCCATTTTGGGAGTATGGCTAGACCCCCTTACACAGTCAGCATGACATGCGGGTGGGGGGGAGGGGTGGCATCCTCTTCCATTTTGAAGCAGCAGTAAGATGCAACCCCCACTGCATGCTCTTCGGTTCTGAGCTGTCCTGCACCAGTCTTAATGGTTCTGATGCCTATTGCAAAGGCATACTGTTCAGCTCCCCCTATAATCATCTACAATAAATGCAGTATTTTGCCCATAAAATACATGTTTACCCATGAAAATAACTGTTGCATCGAATACAGTAATAGCATAGTCTAAGCTACTTTCACCATACCAGTTTTAAAAGGATTTTCATATTTAGTAGGTAAATATTCTCTGAACGTTTGCTTGGCATCCTTTCTAAATTTGCCTGTTTTCCTGATGTTTACACAAAATAAAAACTTTCAAAAACTACATAATTTACAAAGAAGACACCATTCTCAAGAGGCGCCCTTCTTTGAAGAAATACTAGCGTTTATTTGCATTCATATTTGAAGCCAAAAATATTTCTAAGACTCTGAAAGACATATGAATATTAGATTTGGTGCAGAGGTCTACAATCTTTTTCCATTTACATGGACCCTACAATTGTTGATATTTCCTCTACCTTGTAAGGATTTTCCTTGGTGGCCTTTGCTATCTATCGCTAGGTTTTACAGGCAATGTTTTGTACTGATTTATAACTTGTGTATTCTCACTGACTTTAGTTGCGTTTTACACATTATGAATCAGCACAGAAATTGGCTAACTGAGTCACCTTAAGCCCTGATGTAACCGGGTACAACTCCAGGGAAATCAAGGATGTACCGGGGGGCTGATTTTGTGCATGCATCTGTGTATTGAACTGACAAAATTCTGTTTCATTTTCATGGAATAACAACCATGAACCACATTGAGAGGTTGTCTACCTCACATCTTTCACCTCATAGAAAAGCCTTTAGCTTAACCTAGGTCTCCTTTTTAGATTGGTCCCATCTATCTCCATCTGAACTCTGCAGCTATCAAAATATATATGTTGTTTTATTTGTGCTGTAGTGAGCCACGTTTTTCTGTGTCTCTGTGGAACATGATTTTTATTGTACTCAAGCTCACTTTAGATCCCAGGCTCTGGATTTTCTATCAACACTTGCTTTTTATAAGATAATACTGACCATGAATTATACCCACAATCTTCCTTTTTCATCTAAATCAGAGGGAAAAAATAGGGATGATTGTGAAGTGCTTGGAAGAAATGTCTGGTGAAGATCTATTTAAATAGGCTTACAGTAAGTTATATTTTGTTAGAAGCTGCATAACTTTAATCTATGGCTCATGGAATACAGTTCCTAATAGTGAGGCTTATTCTACTGAGTTAAAAACTCATAATCAAATCCAACACAATACTAGATTATATTTGTACAGCTACTGCAGCAGTTAATTACTTGAAACCCCACTGTAGACTGCAGGCAGGGAGTTGATAGGTCTGTGTTTTCTCAAATTTCTGTTACCTTTCTTGTATTTAAGAGTTACAGTAGACAGTTGTGTTGTCGTGCAACTGAGGAGGAAAGAAATAAAGATTTCTCATTGGGATCAACTCTCCAGAAAGCAGACCGGGATAAAACTTAGCTAGGACTCCACTATCTCTGTGCATCAGCTAGCTCTTCTGGCTGGGTTGGGGGGGATGGGGAGTGTGCAGCACCCCTTAAAAGGATATTGCAAACTACCCCTTCACCACCACCACCACCCCTCCCGAGTACAACTAAAAAGTTCCAGGCAGGAGCCTTTGTACTTTCTACACCCACCTGTGTCTTTGCTTAAATTATTGTATCAAGGACAATCTCTTTTTATAAACAGTTCTGTGTGATGCATATTGTTTAAAATGTTATTAGGCAGACTCTTCTAGTTCAGAAGTTGTCTCTGTTACCATGGCTGCTGATCTGATTAGGTCTCAAAATTTGGCAAGAAACTTACTTTGTTTCTTTAAGAGCAAGCTAAACATCTAAGAATTCAGCTGGGGTGTACAGTACATTTCGTAACAAGGCAGAAACAACCCATAGAGATTTTACTTGTTTGGCAAGGAAAAGATCCAGGTGTTTTAAGTCAAATCTACAGCATTAACTAAGAAATTCCAAAGAGTCTGATAAGGAAATGCTTAAGCTTCCTGCTTACTCTTCTGTGATACCATTTTCGGGGGCAGGGGATAGGGTTGCTGGAAATAGGAAATAGCCATTTTTGCTTAAATTTTACTTTCACTAGAAATGTATTTATGGGGTCATTCCCCTCCTAAAATGTTAACCTATTACTTTCCAAAACAAAGTAGTAAAGTCAAGGCTCAGTTATTCGAGGGACTAGTTTCCAGAAGCATACAAAATATTTAGCTTAATAATGAGACAATGCTCTTGAGGGGTACATCTACACAAGGATAAAAGACCTGGAGCACAACCGTGGGTGGCCCAGGTCAGCTAACTCGAGCTTGTGGGCATGGGGCTAAAAATTGCTCTGTAGATGTTCAGGCTCAGGCTCCAGCTTAAGCTCTGGGACCCTCCACCCTTGCAGAGTTCGCGGGCTTGGGCTCCAGCTCATGGGTGGCGGCTATCAAAGGCCAGGGCAGACTAAGCCTCCCTAACCCAGGCCATGGCCCTGCCCAGGTTGTGCCCTGAGGCCCTGTCTCCCTCTCCCTTTCCTGTGGCCTGGAGCTCAGACCTGACAGCCCGCTCGGGAGACAGGCCAGTGGCCAGGTGTGGCTTTGGGGTCAGGGGTGGGGGTTTGGGGCTCATCCAGCGATTGGGGAGGGCTTGGGGCTCTGGCCACAGGGGAGGACGTGGGCAAATGGGGTGGGGCCAATGGATTAGCCTCCCCGAAGGGGGAGTTCACCTGCCACCCATGCTCCAGCTGCAGGTTTTTTACCCCTATGTAGACATACGCAAGGCAGCTAGTATTGTTAGAAGTCCTGCCCTTGAAAGTGGAAAATGGCAGGAATACTTTTCCTTAAGTCAATTAGTCGTGGCAGACATAAAAATATAAGAATGGCCACACTGAACCAATAGTCCATCTAGCCCAATATCCTGTTTTTTGCCCATGGACAATTCCAGGTGCTTCAGAGGGAATAAACAGAACAAGTCAATCATTGAGTGATCCATCCAGTGATGAGCTGCAAAAATCTTAACAATGGGTTCCCTCCTCACCCCACGAGGGGGTCGTTGCCCACCCCCGCCCCCCCCAGGACTCCTACCCCATCCAACCCCCCTGCATTCCTTGACGCCCCCCCCGCCAGGACCCCGCCCCATCTATCCCCCTCCCCTGTCCCCTGGCTGCCCCCAGAACCAGGCAGGAAGGTCTCATGGCCACCGTAGTGGGTGCCCATTCCACCCCTAAGATCCAGAGGGACCTGCCGGGGGCGAGGTGGGGAGTTCCGGCAGTGCTTACCTAGGGCAGCTCCCAGGAAGCATCCAGCAGGTCCCTCTGGCTCCTAGGGTGGGGGAGCATAGCTAGCAGGGGAGCAGGAGGAGTGGCCGCTCCCCCACTGATCACATCAAAAGTGGCGCCTTAGGCGCCGACTCCCTGGGTGCTCCGGGGCTGGAGCACCCACGGGGGAAATTGGTGGGTGCAGAGCCCCCACCGGCAGCTCCCCACCCCACACCCAGCCCCAGGTCACCTCACCTCCACTCTGCCTCTTCCCCTGAACACACCGCCTCGCCCCGCTCTGCTTCTCCGCGCTCCCCCCGCGGCTTCCCGCGAATTAGCTGTTCAGCGGGAAGCCAGGGAGGACTGAGAAGCAGGTGGTGGCTTCCCGCTCAGGCCAAGGGTGGCGGAGGCGAGCTGGGGCGGGGAGCGGTTCCCGTGCGCACCTCCACCGGGTTACCTGCTGTGGCGTGGGCGGCCCTCCTCGCGCCTCTCCGCCCCAGCTCACCTCTGCCTCCCTGGGCCTGAGTGCGAAGCCACCGCCCGCCCTGGCTTCCTGCGCCAACAGCTGATTCACGGGAAGTGGGGGGGGGCGGAGAAGCAGAGTGGGGTGGGGTATTCAGGGGAGGAGGCGGAGCGGAGGTGAGCTGGGGCCGGGGGTGGGGCGGGGAGCTGCCGGTGGTTGCTCTACACCACCAAATTTTCCACTTGGGTGCTCCAGCCCTGGAGCACCCATGGAGTCGGCGCCTAAGGCACCACTTTTGGCCGGTTAAATTTAGAAGCCCTTTTAGAACCAGTTGTCCCTCACGGAACAACTGTTCTAAAATGGCTTCTAAATTTAACAACCGGTGCGAACCGGCTCCAGCTCACCACTGGATCCATCCCCTGTAGTCCACTCTCAGTTTCTGGCAGTCAGACGCAGAGCATGGAATTGCATCCCTGAGCATCTTTGCTAATAGCCATTGATGGACCTATCCTCCATGAACTTATCTCATTCTTGTTTGAGCCTGATTATATTTCTGGCCTTCACAACATCCCCTGGCAAGGAGTTCCACAGGCTTACTGTGTGTTGTATGAAGAAGTACTTCCTTTTGTTTGTTTTAAACCTGCTGCCTATGCATTTATTTGGGTGACTTCTGGTTCCTGTGTTATGTGAAAGGGTAAATAACACTTCCTTATTCATTATCTCCATGTGAGTCATGATTTTGTAGACCTGTATTATATCCCCTCTTCGTTGTCTCTTTTCCAAGCTGAAAAGTCTCTGTCTTTTTAATCTCACCTCATATGGAAGCTGTTCCATACCCATAATCATTTTTATTGCACTTCTCTGTGCCTTTTCCATTTCTAACATGTATATTTTTAAGATAGGGTAACCAGACCTACATTCTATATTCAAAACGTGGACATATCATAGATTTATATAGTGGCATTATGGTACTTACTGTCTTTTTATCTATCCCTTTCCTAGTGGTTCCTAACATCCTATTAGCTGTTTTGACTGCTGCTGCACATTGAGCAGATGTTCTCAGTGAACTATCCACAATGACTCCAAGATCTCTTTCTTGAGTGGTAATAGTTTATTTAGACCCCATCATTTTGTATGTATAGTTGGGATTATGTTTTCCAATATGCATTACTTTGCATTTATCAACACTAAATTTTATCTGCCATTTTGTTGCCCAGTCACCCAGTTTTGTGAGATCCCTTTGTAACTCTTTGCAATTTGCTTTGGACTTACCTATTTTGAGTAATTTTGTATTGTCTGCAAATTTTGTCCACTCACTGTTTATCCCTTTTTCCAGATCATTTATGAATATGTTGAACAGCACAGGTCCCAGGACAGACCCCAGGGGACTCCACTGTTTACCGCTCTCCATTCTGAAAACTGATAATTTATTCCTACCCTTTTTCTTTTAACCAGTTATTGATTCATTAGAAGACCTTACTTCTTATCCCATGACAGATTACTTTGGTGATGGACCTTGTAAAAGGCTTTTTGAAAGCCTAAGTACACTATATTTACTGGATCTCTCTTGTCCACATGTTTCTTAAACTGCTCAAAGAATTCTAATGGATTGGTAAGGCATGATTTCCTTTTACAAAAGCCGTGTTGACTCTTCCCCAACATATCATATTAATCCATGTATCTGATAATTCTGATCAACGGAGTGTTAAGATCAGAAAGACAGGATGGATCAGGTATACGAAATTATTTGAAAATCAACAAATAGGCAGATCTTGAATTGTCCCAGAAGTTTTTAGAGATTAAGGAGTTGGTTGATATCAGCAAGGACTGTGTTATGTGGTCATGAAGAAACGAAAATCAGAAAAAAGTCAATTCTGAATTAATATTAGGGATCAGCAAATCAAATAATAGATCTTGTCTAATCAGCCATATCTAGCCAGCTTCAGATTGCTAATTTTCTGTTGACTAACTGACTTCTGAAAATTCAGGAGGACCAAAATGTTTAAAATAAATACTTATAAGAAGTTTGGTAGCATCCACTGCTTTGTGCATTCCCTCAACTGCATGGTCACTCTGGTCTGTCCTTGATGTATATGCCTACAAATTGAACACCTTGCTGCTGGTGCCACATTGTTCTCTTACTAGCTTCCAGCCAAGTACATATAGTTCTTAGGTTTCTCACAAAGACTGCTGCCATGTGTACCTATGGTGTGACATAATCTCCCCTTGTACCTTAAACGTGCTCTGTGGCGGAAGTAAAATTTAATATTGTGTAGTTGGTGAACATTGCTGGTCACTGACGCCTGGGGAATATGAATTATAATTGGCTCTTTGCTAGGTGCTGACTGCTATGATTAAGGATAAGATTATGTCACAGAGGTCACAGATGTCATGGATTCCGTGACTTCCAGAGACCTCTGTGACATTTTCTGCCTCAGCCCTGGAGTGGCAGGGGCCCCGGGGCTGTCAGCTCCTGCGAGCGGTGGGGGGCCCTGGAACTCTCAGCAGCTGTGGGCATCAGGAGGACATGAAACTCCAAGACACCGTGGGTGGCAGGGAGACCCTGGAGCTCTGAGCCTCTGCGGGCAGTGGGTGGTGGCCTTCCCTCCCTGCAGCAAGGCTCAGGCTCTCATCCCCAATCCTCAGGCTTCAGTCATCCTCTGTAACCCCCGCCCCCCACCCCGCCATTATTTTTAGTAAAAGTTACAGACAGGTCACTGACTTCCATGACTTTTTCTTTATTGTCCGCAACCTGTCCGTGACTTTTACTAAAAATAACGGTGACAGAATTTTAACCTTAGCTATGATGGATGCTGGTGATCACCCTATGGTGCTGCTTTACATTTACATTTGAATTTTCATTTGAATTAGGTTAATAGTCTCTAAACCCAATTGCTGCTTCTTTTCCCCCCTCAGTCATCATATTTCATGTTTGATCCTTGTTATTTTGCTTATAAATTTTTATTAATACTCTCAAATATTTCCTGAACAGCTTGCCAGATACAAATGATATCTACCTATCATCATTTAGTACTTTTATGCTTAGTTTGTGCCCAGTGCTATTATATAACTCAACTAAGTCAGCTATAGTAATTCTCTTGCTTGCCTTTTTTCTCTAAATCTTCAGAATTATAAGATTAAGCCCTATCATTATGAACCAGTCAAAGGATCAAGACAGCTATTTTATAGTGTATTAACATTTCAAAGTTATGCAGATTGTGGTTTACATGGGTCCTGGACTAATGTAAAGCCCCTTAAAATGTGGAACTCTCAACAGAAGCCCTTACTTGGGTAAGAACTAACCGAACATATGAATTTGAAACCTAAACAGAGCATTATAATGGCATCTCAAAGGAAAATTAAGTTATCTGACATCTCCGATCTGAATTACTGAATATCTTTCTTCTTGGATGAAGCATGTGAACTAATTCTTGATAATATCACTGTAGTCTCCACAGTTTACAGACATAAGGTTAGATCATGGTATTTTCACACAGCCCATAGCAATTGGAAGTGCATAGGTGCCCTGTTCCAGGGGAGTACAAGGAGGTCTTATGCCTCAGAGAGATTCAATTATTCCTGGGAGCTCCTCTGTTCCATTAGATAGAGGGAGTGGAGTAGAATCATTTTCAACATCATTTATGGCACACAAAATTCTCCATACAATCACCATACAATCCTCACTCATTTCTGTTTCCTGGGGGGAATATGTGATATGCAATCCCTGACACACCCCAGAACAGCACTTATATGGCCGAACAAGTGCAGAGATGAAATCCTTTTCCCTTTTGCTCTCCTGTACAATTGTGTAAGTGATAGGAACAATACAACCTGTGCATAGTGTGACAAAGTTCTTCCTCTACCTTGGTGGGTCCTATGCTTATTGGCAGATTTTGCTCACTTCAGAGATTCACAGTAGCCCTCAGTTTGGCCACTTTCGTGGCTCAAATCTGCCGTTCACTCAGATAACCTCATCACTGGCTAGCATGGAAAAAAAAAGAGTAAGAACAATCCCCGCAGTTTCTGCTGATCCACCACGTGGGTCAGGGACTAGCTCAGAGACCTTCCCCTCTGGTGGAACCTCCTGTGTTGGGTCCGGAGTTGGGAGGTTTGGGGGAACTTGGGTCCACCCTCTACCCTGGGTTCCAGCCCAGGGCCCTGTGGACTGCAGCTGTCTAGAGTGCCTCCCGGGGTAGCTGTGTGACAGCTACAACTCCCTGGGCTACTTCCCCTTGGCCTCCTCTCAATACCTTCTTTGTCCTCACCACAGGACCTTCCTCCTGATGTCTGTTAACGCTTGTACTCCTCAATCCTCCAGCAGCACATCCTCTCACTCCCAGCTCCTTACATATACACCTCACTAACTGGAGTGACAACCTTTTTAAACCAGGTGTCCTGATTAGCCGTAATTAATTCTAGCAGCTTCCCAGTTGGCTACAGGTGTCCTAATCAGCCTGCCTGCCTTAATTAGTTCTAGAAAGTTCCTGAGTGTTCTTGAATAGTCCCTGTTATCTTACCCAGGGAAAAGGGACCTGCTTAACATGGAACTAATGTATCTACCTTCGACCACTCTCTTGTAGCCATCTGGCCTGACCCTGTCAAAAGAGATATTACATCTAAAAAATTACATTAAAAGAACATTATTAGGGTTTGCTAAATTGAGCACAGGAAAGTAAGGAAATACCAGAATTAAGGTTGCCTGTGTCTCCCTGACAAATTTTAAGACCTTTCCCCAAAGCCAGGAGGTGCTAGAATTTTTCAAAGAACAAGTTGTCAGAATGGGGTCTGCATGCCACACAAACCAAGATCCACTATGATTTTCTCGGCAAAGGGAGGGCAAGTTCGCGCCTCTGCTCGACTAAGACAAGGGCACAGTATAGCCACGAGTGCATGAAAAGGTTTTGAAAGGGCATGGTAGTTGTACTTGTTAGCCTCTCTTTCCACTAATAAACTCCAACTGACATTAAGTAGACTGGTGCATTCACAAATAGGGAATAAACTCTTACATTATTTAAACATCATTTAATGCAGGTTTTGTCACTGTGCTTCTCACTTCAACAGTAAGATGGCCTGGTAAAACAGCTTAAAAGAATATTCGTTTTACCAGATTTTCATTAACAGCTGTACACAAAAGGTTTCTGCTGCACCTGTTTCAGAGAACAAGTTAAAACAACCAGATTAACTGATTCTGAGAGTAATTAAAAAATTTCAAAGATAAAGATTTCATCATACTTTTAATTCTATTGTTTTCATAAACCGCTGGAAGATTGTACCACACCTGCTTTCTGATACTCCTGATCCAAGAAATTCTTTCCACATTGCATTTGAAAGACTTAAGGAAAGAAATAGAAGGATCCCTGTTTTGGATCGTACATACCAGTCTTTCACATTTGTTCTCTGGAGAAAACAAATATGAATCATATGCATTGCAAATGGATGAGCTCTCAAAACAGGTGCTGCAGTTTAAAAAAAAGTGATGAATGTTAAAAAACCCTCAATTCTCTGAATATTGTGCTATGTTTTTTTAGCCAGAATATCATGAGAGTACTTCATTACCACTGCCATATGCAACCAATGCTAGTGTTGTATAAAAGAGACAGATATGGAGACTGTAATTTAACTTCCATTATTTGCACAGCTCTGTACTTTCTATGTGAAGTTTGCTAGCTAACATTATAAATACCCCTCTGCAGATGGGAAAAGGGAGCTAGAAGTTAATATTAAAGATTTTCTCTTAGTATTCAGAGTATGATAAAATCAGCATGGTTATATTTTAATAACTATCTAAAATACTTCAGATTGGTTCCTCAACACCATAACCTGTTTTTTAGAGAAGATAATGATAATAGGAAAAGTATTACACACTATGTAATGTAGCTTCTTAGAGAGATCTAAGCAAAAAAAATTTTAATTTAAATTCAAAAATAATAAATTGCCAATTGCTCTAAATCTCTGTAGAGAGGAAGTTGGGAGGACAATTTAGTAACTATTTCTTTCATTCTGAATGTGGAATATGGTAAAAAATATGTACTCAGTTCCATTCGTGGTCTTATCTGTATAATAAGGTGCTAGCGGAGTAAGAGCACAAGTAAACAGAGCTCTTGATGCACCATGTTAAAAAATGGCTTTTGTTTACAAAATTTTTTTTATTGAAACTTGTGGGAATAATGTTGTATTAATGGTAGGGTATTGACCTTTTCCAGCTATGGAAGATTGTCTCAGAACAGGATCCAGGAAAAACAAACATGGAAACTATGTAACTCTTTAGTTTCAACTAGGGCTGTCAAGTGATTAAAAAAATTAATTGCACTTAATCGTGTGATTAAAAAAATTAATCGTAATTAATTGCGCTGTTAAACAATAATAGAATGCCAATTAGTTAAATATTTTTGGATGTTTTCAAGTATATTGATTTCAATTACAACACAGAATGTAAAGTGTACAGTGCTCACGTTATATTTGTTTTTGATTACAAATATATGCACTGTAAAAAAGAAAAGAAATAGTATTTTTCAGTTCACCTCATACAAGTACTGTAGTGCAATCTCTATCAAGAAAGTTGAACTTACAAATGTAGAATTATGTACAAAAATAACTGCATTAAAAAATAAAACAATGTGAAACTTCAGAGCCTACAAGTCCACTCAATCCTACTTCAGCAAATCGCTCAGACAAACAAGAGTGGTTACAATTTGCAGGAGATAATGCTGCCCGCTTCTTGTTTACAATGTCACCTGAAAATGAGAACAGGCGTTCACATGGCACTGTTGTAGCTGATGTCGCAAGATATTTACGTGCCAGATGCACTAAAGATTCATATGTCCCTTTATGCTTCATCCACCATTCCAGAGGGCATGCATCCATGCTGATGACAGGTTCTTCTCAATAACAATCCAAAGCAGAGCAGACCGACGCATGTTCATTTGCATCATCTAAGTCAGATGCCACCAGCAGAAGGTTGATTTTCTTTTTTGGTGGTTTGGGTTCTGTAGTTTCTGCATCGGAGCGTTGCACTTTTAAGACTTCTGAAAGCATGCCTCGTCCCTCTCAGATTTTGGATGGCATTTCAGATTCTTAAACCTTGGGTTGAGAGCTGTTGCTATTTTTAGAAATCTCACATTGGTACCTTCTTTGCATTTTGTCAAATCTGCTGTGAAAGTGTTCTTAAAACGAGCATATGCTGGGTCATCGTCCGAGACTGCTATAACATGGCAGAATGTGGGTAAAACAGAGCAGGAGACATACAATTCTCCCCCAAGGAGTTCAGTCACAGATTTAATTAGCGCATTATTATTTTAATAAGCATCATCAGCATGGAAGCATGTCCTCTGGAATGGTGGCTGAAGCATGAAGGGGCATACAAATGTTTAGCACATCTGGCATGTAAATATCTTGCAACACTGGCTACAAAAGTGCCATGCAAACGCTTGTTCTCACTTTCAGGTGACATTGTAAATGAGAAGCAGACAACAGTATCTCCTGTAAATGTAAACAAACTTGTTTGTCTTAGCGATTGGCTGAACAAGAAGTAGGACTGAGTGGACTTGTAGGCTCTCAAGTTTTACATTGTTTTGTTTTTGAATGCAGTTATTTAACAAAAAAATTGACATTTGTAAGTTACACTTTCACAATAAAGAGATTGCACTACCATATTTGTATGAGGTGAATTGAAAAATACTATTTCTTTTATTTATCATTTTCAATGCAAATATTTGTAATCCAAAATATTAATATAAAGTGAGCATTGTCCACTTTGTATTCTGTGTTGTAATAAAAATCAATATATTTGAAAATGTAGAAAAACATCCAAAAATATTTAATAAATTTCAATTGTTATTCTATTGTTTAACAGTGTGAGTAATGGTGATTAATTTTTTTAATTGCAATTAATTTTTTTGAGTTAATCTCATGAGTTAACTGCAATTAATCAACAGCCCTAATTTCAGCCAATTTGCCTGGTACTGAAGTTAGGCTTACTGGCCTGTATTGGCCAGGATTGCCTCTGGAGCTTTTTTTAAAAAAATAGTTGTCATGTTTGCTATCCTCCAGTCATCTGTTACAGAAGATGATGTAAGTGATAGTTTACACACCACCATTAGTAGTTCTGCAATTTCATATTTAAGTTCTTTCAGAACTCTTGGGTGAATACATCTCATCCTGGTGACTTATTACTGTTTAATATACCAATTGCTCAAATCCTCCTCTACTGAAACCTCAATCTGGGATATATCCTCAGATTTGTCCCTGAAAAAGCACGGCTCAGGTGTGGGAATCTCCCTCACATCCTCTACAGTGAAGATCGATGCAAAAAATTCATTTAGCTTCTTTGCAATGGCCTGCACTTCCTTGAGTGCTCCTTTAGTATCTCGATCATCCAGTAGCCCCACTGATTGTTTGGCAAGCATCCTGCTTTTGATGTGCTTAAAACAAAATTTTCTATTTAGTTTTTGAGTCTTTTGCTAGTTGTTCTTCAAATTCTTTTTTGGCCTTCCTAATTATACTTTTACACTTGAGCAAAACATGCAAAGTAAGATCATTAGTCTTTCCACAATATGGTAGTTCACTTTTTAGAAACAAAGACTGTAATTTTTAAAATAAAAAGTAATTCTTTTCAGACTAGATTTAGTTGCTTTGTTCTCTTGATACAAAAAGAGAATCATAACGTCTAATAATTAAAAGTAAACTGAAGCGCCTGTCCAACAGTGTAATCATTCAGATGCTTAGATATCAGAGCGACTGATACACAAGAGATACATGTATACATAATGTGTGCATAGAGAGAGATCCATAGTACTATTTTTTTGCATAACATGAGAGAACCTGAGTAAGTTATTAGCAAAATCTTGTAGTAAAAGTAATCTCAATTTAATATGCTCTGTATGAAACTGAATAAGAAAGGAAGGATGGTTTTGTAATAAAGGCACTGGATAGGACTCAGGAAATCTGGATTCAGTTCCTGGCTCTGCTACAGACTTCCTGTGTGACTGTGGTCAAGTCATGTGGGACCAGATTTTCAAAAGTGCTGAACATTCAGTGGTGTCAGTGGAGCCACTGGGTGCTGATTTTTCACAATCTGGTTACATCATTTAGGTGACTAAATGGGACCTGACCTCTCTTGAAAACATGGTCCCAATTGCAGCCCTTCTGAGAACCTGCTTCTTAGTCTCTCTCTCTGTGTCTCAATTCCTCATCTGTAATATGGGACATATTAATACTTCCTTTCTCCCACCTTCATGTCTCTTGTATGTTTGGATCATAAGCTCTTCAGGGCAGGGACAGCCATTCAATATGTAGGTATAGTACCTAGTACAACAAGGATCTGGTGTAACTGGGGGCCTCTCAATACTACTGAAATACAAATAACAAACAATGACTATATTTGGCACTGTTTTCACTTCCTAATGTTCTCGAACTAATGCTGCAGTAAACAGTCAGATAGGATATCTGTAACTGTGTAAAAACCCAATAATCCAGAATAGGCAGAAAGTTTGACAAGATGACCTAATAGGTATTTCCATCTCTAGAGGCCACAGTTTTGCCCTGTCCTTTATTCAGATTTTAATTTGTTTTTGTATAAATCTGTTTAGCTGAATATTATAGTTACATATTAGGTATAACCCTAGTACCATGGAACTCCAGTTAACGATGGGAGCTGCACATGCTTATGGAGGAGAGAACAGAACTCTAAGGTAGCTAATTTTTCACTAGAGCCTGGGTTCATGGAACTGTTTATGCGGAAAATGTTTAAGAATTGACAAAGGTGGAGGTGGACATTTCCCTTCTGCTCCCCCAAGGAGATTTCCTTTACCCGAAGTAAATTCTTCAGAGCTCCTGATCTTTTGAGTCCCTCCAGGAAGGTCCTGGGAATTCCAACCTCTAGTTTCAGAAAAAGCTGAGCAGCACACACACAAAATCAGACATTCTCAACGTGTTTTAGCAATTTGTTTTCCCCACTTGCTGTTAATATCATTCCATGATCACAGGACAGAAAGGACTCTGACCCAACCACTCTACCCATTTTGATGACTGGGTATTAAATCACAATAAATAAGGCACAATTAATGTATTAGTATGAAAATGGACATGTTGGTGTGGAATTGTATAGCTCAGTAGGGCACCTGGAAGCCTGTCCAATAACATAGACATATAAAACAATATCATGACTCCATAATATTTCAAAAAATAAGACAAGGCTAGCTCAAAATAAAAAAGCAAACCACTTTGCTCAATCAGTGCAAATCAATCAAAATGATTGAATGCATCTCCCTTAGGTCAAAACATCCCTAGAATGTTTCAATGACAGAAAAAAAGTAACTAACAATGGAATTACTCCACTAACAATGTAGCAAAAACACAACAGTTAAAAAACTTTTGGGATGAATTACTGTCTCACTTAGCAGCTATTGTTTCAATAAATTCAGAGCTTTATTGTGTTTTGTCTCTTTACTGGAGTAGTTTAAATTTGATGGAGAAGAGGCAGTCTATAATCAATTATGTGGATGGAATTTTCCCTCTCCTGGTAGGTGAGCTCATTCATTTATATTGACCTACAATCAATGTTAAAAAAATAAGAGGAACACATTCCTTCTCCAGCCACCTCACTCGTACAACACACAAATAATTATACTAATATTAATTATTACTTTTCAGAAGAGGAATCTCACAGGCTTTCCAAACATTAAATATGCTTCACACCACCCCATTCTATACCTTCCCCCCAAAACTCCAGTACCCACATTAATAATTTTGCTCTTCTATATTGTCTTTAACTGAAGGATTTCAAAGTGCCTTATGGGCACTAAATAAATACCATGTTGCTCGAGCCAACTCCCTCACATACATGCATTTTCCACAAAAAAACATGAGAATGAAATAGTTTTCCCTTCCAGAGTCAGGGCATGGGAAGGGCAATTTTTCTTGATTCACAATATGCTTTACAAAATCCCAGCTGGTCATCCATGTGGTCCTGCTACAAAGTAAAGAATTTGTTCCAGTCGCATTGTACACTCTCAAGCATTGTTTTGCTGGTAATCTTTTCAAAATATATCTCCTTCATCTTTGTAGCTTTTCCCTACTCCCCAGGATTCACTCCCTGTTTCTCTCCATTTTCCTGTCTCTTTCTTTTTCCCTTTCCCTTTCTCCTTCCAGGTTCCACTCCTACCTAACCCTCATCTCTTGGCTGGTGCTTCTTTCCCCAAGAACATGAACCTGAGGAGCAGTATCTTCTTGCCAACTGATTGTTATGAGGAAAAAGCTAACTAAGGTTTGGAGGTGGAGAGGAGGCGGTACGAGGGAGGACTCTGGATGGGGTTTACTGAGGAAGCAGCAGCAAGTGATAGGGAGAAAGGAGTGAAGCACCATCAGGGAACAGGACAGACCAGAGGCATGGACAGGAGTGGTAATGGAATGCAAAGGAGCAGGGCTGAGCAACGGGAAACGGGGAAGCAACACAAATCCCTTCCGCATGTAAATAGTCCCATGACAAACTCTTAGAGAATGCACTGTCTTGCAATGAAGATTAAAGTATGCGCACTCTACTATGAGTCAGAACAAAGCTGTTGGAAGCTAGGGTATTCCCATTTCTAGACCTTTAAAGCTGAGGTTGTTCTCTGTATAATATGTAGTGTCCTATTACCAGTTCTAGGAGTGTTATGTGTCACCACATGGTTTTCCGACCATGTGCACCCGGCACTTGATTTAAATAGGAGGTTCACTAGAAATTCACATTCTGTTATCCCATGGGTACTCATGCCTCTCCATTTGACTATATTGATGAAAGAACATAGGAGGCCTTTTCTGCTGCATTAATTCAGAAAAGGGAATGAGGATGAACTAGAGCTCAGAAGGAGATGATTCTTTGGTACCTGTAGGGCTTTGCAGGAGGGCAGTACAGAATGAAGTGCACTTTCTTATATGTACTTTCAGTCATTAGTGCTCATCTAAAATTAGTTTGTCCCCCAAACCAACTTTGGAAGATTTTCAACTAACCACTTAAAGTCAATGAGGTTAGAAACATAAATCTCATTTTAGTAAATAAAATGAGCTGGAATTTTCTTAAGCCCTTTTTAATTAGCTATGGATTTTGTAATGATTACTGGTTGCACTCAGCTACGTATTATATGTGCTCTGTTTCCGATGTGTAAGGAGTGAGAGATCAGCTATGTCACTATCCCTCCATTTTCCCAGACCTTAGGGAAGGCTCCCTACAATGGGCGGGCTGAGGACGGAGAATGGATGTTTTTCTGTTGAATGGGGGAAGGGAAGATGCACACCCACCACCTTCAAAGATTCCCTTTGAGAGGTAATCCCTCCTGGACTGCTTTATCTGTCCTCTGCTATGGAGATCTCCCTTTAAAGGGGGCAGCTCTATTGCAGTCACTCTCCCAAGACATGTGGGGGTGGAGGAGATCTGAGGAGATCATTGGGGGGCACAGGGCCTCCATACAGCTTATTCTGCAGACCCATGTCAAACCCCATCTTCTTAGTAGAACTTAGAGAAACTCCACAGGGAATCCTCTCAGACACGTCCTCCCTACTGAGACATGTTTTTTCCACAGTAGGGAGCAATCCAGCCCCATATTTGCATTATCAGCTGTGGTATTTAAAGATCGGCAATTAAAATTTAGAGAGAGAGGAAGAGGATATTGTTGGGAAGATAACTGAATGGGGAGAGGTTCAATAATGAATGAGTAGTTTACATTGAGAGGGTGGATTTGCAAAAGAGGATCAACTGCATAATTTCAGGATAGAGAGAATACAGCACCAGCTGAAAAGACATTACCAATGGGAAATCCTGGAAGTTGGTTTTGATATCTCACTTTTCTTAGTACATTCTCGTGGGTTAGATACGCATGTCAAATATGAAATATCATACTTTAATGTTGATGCCAATACTGTGAATATGTTCTATTGCTGTTCTAAATAAAAGGCAACCAACATGTACTGGTTGTTTCTCTCAACCAAGTGAGAGAAATACAAAACAAGTGATAATATTAATGTACAAGGCATTGCTTATATTTTATCTCAGAAATTTGTGTTCAGTTTTGGTTACTTTATCATCAGAAAGAAAAGGAGTACTTGTGGCACCTTAGAGACTAACAAATTTATTAGAGCATAAGCTTTCGTGAGCTACAGCTCACTTCATCGGATGCATTTGGTCAAATGCATCCGATGAAGTGAGCTGTAGCTCACGAAAGCTTATGCTCTAATAAATTTGTTAGTCTCTAAGGTGCCACAAGTACTCCTTTTCTTTTTGCGAATACAGACTAACACGGCTGCTACTCTGAAACCTGTGATTTATCATCAGAGCAATTATCAATGAGAGGGTAAATATAAAAATAAATAATTTGAGATTCTAGAAGTATTTTTTATGAAGTAATGCTAAAACCTTTGAGATTATACACTATTAAGAAGAGAAAACCCCAGAGTACCCTAAAGGAAACATTCTAGAGGGATTTGATAAATGGGAACGACATAAACTATTGACATTGGTGTGGCAGGACGTAATCAGAGTAAACAGGAAATTCCAGCAGAACAATCTCACTTTGAGTTGTTAACATAGGAAAAAAGCTGCACAGCAAAATCACTATCAGAAGGCCTGAATAGTACTTGAATAGTACTTCACTCTGCTTGTAGTCTTATTGGCTCTCTCTTGATGGCAAAAATATTTTATTATATTAGCTTAACATGACTGAAAAACCCTCACCACACTCATTAAGATGCAGGTTAACACAACTGAAGGTGTGTTCACTTGCTCCCTCCAGGCCAGGGATTCTCAACCTTTTTCTTTCTGTGGCCCCTCCCAACATCCTATAAAAATTTCACAGCCCATTTGTGCTACAACAACTGTTTTTCTGCATATAAAATCCAGGACCAGAGTTAAGGGGTAGCAAACAGGGCAACTGCTTGGGGCCCACGCCATAAGGGACCCCGTGAAGCTAAGTTGTTCAGGCTGGAGCTTCAGCCCCGGTTGGTGGGACTTGGGGCTCTGGGTTTCAGTGCCATGTGGTGGGGTTTTGGCTTTCTGCCCTGGGCCGCAGCAAGTCTAATGCTGGCCTGCTTGGTGGACCACCAGAAGCCTGCTCGCGGCCCCCCAGGGGACCCCGGGCCCCTGGTTGAGAACCACTGCTCCAGGCCACAGCAAGGCCAGGTAGGTAGAAACTATATTTTGAAATTCAAGATGACTGGAAGCTTGAGGTAAAGTATATACTGTATAACAGTCTGACCCAATTTGTATTGAAATTGATGGTAGTCTTTCCACTAACTTTAATGGCAGACCTTCAATCCTTAAAGCGACAGAGCACAGGTAAATCTACGCCTGACATTCGCAAATGAGTGTCACAGTAGCAGCTATTCACAATTCTTTCTCCTTCACCATCACCCCCAAACAATCTCACACCAAAATTCTGTATCCCACTGACAGAAACTCCCAGAAACACATTATGTTCCATTCAATACGATGAAAACATGCTGTGAAAGAATAATATGGCCTTTTAATGGGAGTAAGCAGACTGACAATTCATGTCTCAAGTTTCTGTTAAATTATTTCTATAACACAGCTATCTTATAAAACTACAAAAGTGGATACAAACAAACAATTTAGTACACAAAAGTTGATTTGGCTTGAGATAAGGAATCAAAATGGCTAATTGAAGCTAGTACAGAAGAAGAAACATAACACTTAAAATGATTTCCCAATAAGATGCATAATGCGCATGTATTTCCTTTCAGCATACATCGATATGCACAGAAACACACAGAGTTCTGGGGCATGTACTAGGAGGGGACCAGCAGGAGCATGGGCCCCTGCAGAAATCAGTGGGGGGCACAGAACTTCTCTGGCCTTGGGGCCATGGTGGAGAGAGTGAGCTCCTCGGACCGTAGGGTCTAGGGTTGCCAATTTTGGATGGACGTATTCCTGAAGGTTTTATCACATGATATAATCTTTAATTAAAGATTAATCTTTAAATTCCTGGACAATCCGGAGAGTTAGCAACCCCAGCGGGGCTGCAGCAAGATCACAGAGCTCCTCTGGCCCTGGGGCTGCAGTGGGGTCACAGAACGCACCCCTCCAAAAGTGGTCCAATTTAAATTGCATGTCCCTGAAACGAGCAGAAGAATTTTTGAGTTTCCTGTGGCAAAAGTACCACAGCATTTATAAAACTCCATTATGGAAATCAGCTACCCTTGCTACAAACAATTGGCCCAGCTTATGTGAAGTGTGTTCTGTGCAAATTGAGTGGTGTTCAACTCTGATAAAGAAAGACACTTTGGTGAGAGTGAAACAGATTCAGATTTTCAGTGATAGTCTTCTTGTCTCAGTAATACTGCTCTGCTCCTACAAATGCAGATGGAGTTTGCGTAAGTAGGCCAACTCTTGGTTGATGAGAAATGTCTCCCTGTCTTATATGGAAAATGAATCGTCAGTGTTGTTCGGGGCATTGTAGAAGGAATGGCTACTCAGTGCAGCCAGTGTTGAGATCCTCACTTGTTTCTAAATATAGAAAATTTCCCAGAACATATTTCTCTCTCTCTAGAGGCACCTCAGAAGAATGTGACTCAGCAAACAGTGAGGATGATTAGCCACCATGAAGGAATGCTTTTTTCCTGTGAAAGAACTCTGATTCCCCTTTCCCACAAAAATGCACCCCTGTGTTTGTGTGTGTGTCTCACTGCTAATACAGCTGTAGAACAGGTCACCTGCCAGTTGCTTGTTTTAGAGTGAGGACTGCATTGTGAGTGGGTTCCATTGCTTAATAAGGCTCTGGGGAGGTTGTATCATTTGTTGGTGAGAAAATAAATCCACATTTTTTTAAAGAACCTTTTTTGTTCATTGTGGTATTAGTTGTGCTATGAAAAAAGGCAATTAGACAAACATTGGTTTTCTTTATTAAAGAGTTCCAAAAGCCATTTGATATAGTTAACCATACTTATATTAATATTTTGTTATTTATGTTACAGTAGTGCCTAGAGGTTCCCAACTGAGGTTGGTTCAACATTGCTATATATAAATTCTTAAGAGATAACCCTGTCCTGCAAGGTTTGCAGACTATTTAGGCAAGACGGACAAAGGGTAGAAGAAAGGAAATGATGTCATCCTTATTTTACAGATGGGAAAGTAAAGCATTAAGAGAGTAAGGGCTTGTCTACGCTGTTCCAGTTTGGACTAGGGGGATGTGAATAGCAGTGCACATCAAAGTGCTGCTCTGTAACTCCCCTGTATGGACACTGTGGATGCAAAGTAAATGACTCCTAGTTTTGTATTAATGTAGTCCTCTTCCAATAAGATTACATTAATGAGAACTAGGAACCTTTTACTTCGCACCAACAGCATTCACACAGGGAAGTTATAGTGCAGCACTGTGGTGCACACAACTATGCACACCCTCATCGTCTGAACCGCAGGGCAGTGTAGACTTAGCATAAGAGCTTTGCCCAAGGTCACACAAGAAGTCCGTGACAGAGATGTGAATTGAACTATTCAAATCTCCAGAGTCCCACTCCAATGCCTTAGCCACAAAACTATTCTTCTGCTCTGAACCTGTGTTTGTTGTTCTTTTATAACTCCTGTATACCAATCTCTTCATGAAGTCCATTGCCAAAACTAGACATTATGAGCCAAATTCTGCATAGAGGTTGCTCCCACTGATGACCTACAAAAGTCAATTTGAACCCACACACCTCTCCTTATCTGCTTCTGTGAATCCAAAGGTAGAATTTGGACCTTAATTATGAAAAACTGACTCTTTCTCACTCAATTAAGAAATATTTTAAATAGCCAAATTGGGAGTGGGTTTCAAATTTAATTCAATTTAAAGATGTTTCCTGAGCTTTTAAACCAAGTTTAATCCTGGAATGAATTTTTACAGCTGTTACAAATTCTTTGTTTCAAGGAAGGTCTTAACAGAGACAGTAATGCAACCTCAAGTAAAACTACACAAGCAACACAGCTATTATGCCACATTAATCTCAACAAATATATTCTCTAAATGCAACTGAGTATTAAACCTATTGAAATAGTTTGTGCAGGAGAAGGTGATTATGCAGTAGCAGTTTTGTTTAACATTTCTTCCAGTCTCTGGCTAGTGCTCTAGACACTACTAGAAAAGGGAAGGATTTTGCAGCTCCTGGCACTGCATGTTATCTACCAGCACAAAAAGCAAAGATTTATTTTTGCATGCTGAATGAGCGAGAATGAAATGCTGAGAGCTCTGTAAAGTTTCACACTGATGTCATATTTTTTAGACCCTGGGAGCCAGAAGAATGTTCTTGGAAAGAATGTGTGTACGAAATAATCATATTTCTCCATCCGAGAATCTAGTTTTGTAATGTTAAATGGGGTATACAATGAAAAAGCTGAGTGTGTGATACCTCTGCAAAATTGCCCTTTTTGTTCTGTATTTTAATAAGTTTCAGTTATTCATATTTAGCAAGTCTGTTTTCTAAACAATTACAAAATTTGTAATATAGATAAACTCTCATGTGAGGAATAAGAGAAAATACATGTTTGCTAAGGCACTATTTAAGTGTTCAGAATGTTTGTTTTTCCCACAATGCTAGTCAGATTTCACAAATAGGATTGTTTGAATGTATGCACTGAAGGCTTTACATGAAATCAGTTCTTACTTTCAGACCTTTCAAAAAGTCCTGCTTAATTTTAACTTCATTCTACATTGCAAGTTTTCTATAGTACAATCTGGATTGATTCTTTTGGGATCTAACAGTACATTCTCATGCTCTTTGGCTTCATTGATTTAATAGTGAATGGCACATTCCTGGAATGCTTTCAACGGAAGCCTTCTATGTAATATGGATATGGATAAATGTAACACAGTGGACCAGTTTGTATTTTAAGTAGCAATGTTATCCTTATTATTTTAGTAGTGCAGTTTCTTTCATTCCAATTCCTCTGTTTCCGTAAAGCTGGTTATCATGAGAGATTCAGAATTATGAAAAATTGCAGTTAAACTACCACTTTATAATGAATTGCTTTCTAAGAAAAAGCATAGCAATTGGAAGTGATCCCATTGCACATCTGCAAACATTAGACCAAAATTTGCTCACAGTTCAGTTAGACTGGTGTAACCCTGGAGTGACTACATTGAATTCAGTGGAGTTAATCCAGAATTACACCAGAGTAATTCAGAGAAGAATTTGTCCCAGAGATTGTATTCCTAATCAGGCAGTTATGCCTATGCATTAAGGGACAAAATATTCCCAAACCAAGAACACTCTACAGCAGATTTCCTAACTGTCATCCTATTGGGACAGTAGGCTATGCTTCCTTTCACAGTGCCAGGGGATGTACTCAGTGAACCTCCCACCAGCAGAGTTTCACCACCAAGTTCTGCATGCCGATACGTAACTGAGACCGACATAACTTAGGTTGATTTACAGTGGTGTTTACACCACGCTGTGTTGATCGGAGGGTTGCCAGGCATCCGGTTTTTGACTGGAATGCCGGTTGAAAAGAGACCCTTGTGGCTCTAGTCTGCATTGCTGACCAGCCGCTAAAAGTCCAGTCGGTGGCACAGCAGGGCTAAGGCAGTCTCCCTGCCTGCCCCTGCTCTGCACAGCTTGCAGAAGCAGCCAGCAAGCATAGGGGCGGCTAGGGGACTCTGCGTGCTGACCCGCACCCCGAGCACCAGCCTTGCAGCTCACATTGGCCAGGAACCACAGCCAGTGGGAGCTGTGGGGGTGGTGCCTGCAGGTGAGGGCAGCACGCAGAGCCCCCGGCCACCTCTGTGCTTAGGAGCCAGACTTGCCAGCCACTTCCGGGAGCCGCCTGATATAAGCAGTACCTAGAGCCCGCATTCCGAACCCTCTCCTGCCCCCCAATCCTGCCCAGCCCTGAGTCCCATCCCAAACTCCCTCCCGGAGCCTGCATCCCCTCCTGCACCCCAACCACAGCCTGGTGAAAATGAGCGAGTGAGCGAGGGTGGGGTGTGAGTGAGCCATGGAGGGAGGCGGGTGGAGTGAGCGGGGCAGGGCCTTGGAGAAGGGGCAGGGCAGGGGGCAGGCAGTAGCACAGCTTGGGGGGGAGCGAGGCAGTGGCCACTCCCCCACTGAACACAAGTGGCACTTTGTCAATGTCGTGGCGCCTTTTAAATTTTCCCCTGTTGAGGGAACAGGGGAGCGATCCAAAAAAAGGCGCCATCTGCTGCGGCACTTTTACTCACCCGGCGGCGCTCCGGTCTTCGGCGGCACCTCGGCGGCGGGACCTTCAGTGCCACCGAAGACACCCAGAGCGAGTGAGGGCCGGCCACCGGAGCGCCGCTGGGTGAGTAAAAGCGCCGCAGTGGGTGGCCCCTTTTTTTTGGATCTCTCCCCCTGTTCCCGCCACCTTGCTACGCGGCTGGGGGCAGGGCAAGGGTTTTTGGTTTTCTGCAATCAAAAAGTTGGCAACCCTGGTCGATGGGAGATGTTCTCCTGCCAACTTACCTTCCACCTCTCAGGGAGATGGAGTACAGATGTTGACGGGAGCGCTCTGCCATCAACTCAGCTTGTCTTCACCAGACCCGCTAAATCGATGCCGCTGCATCAATTGCAGCAGTGTTGATGTAGCCACAAGTATAGACAAGCCCAAAGATGCATCTGGCTCAGTTGCCATAACAAGTAGGATGGAGGAGGTCCTATTTGTAGGATTACATTCACTTTGGACTGCCATTTGCATAACTGTATTTTTTAATAATTCTTTTAAAAAAGGAAGAAGAAATCTGGCATATCTGTGTTTTGATTTGCAAAATATGTGTGCACTTCATTTTCCCCTGAGGATTAAGCAGAACTAAAATTAAATAGCACATTCAGATCAAAGCAAATAAAAAACAGGTATAGGCTGCTATTTCCTTCACTTCGATTACCAAAAAATATACTTT
Organism: Dermochelys coriacea; assembly: GCF_009764565.3. Lineage (NCBI taxonomy): Eukaryota > Metazoa > Chordata > Testudines > Dermochelyidae > Dermochelys > Dermochelys coriacea. The sequence continues at coordinate 108,348,825 of NC_050068.2, forward strand.
TCCTTTATTATTAAACTGACAGGGCAGGAGAGAGCCTGGCCAGAGCGGAGCACACTCCAGTAATCCTCACCAGCATAAAAATCCCTAGGGGGGCATTGCAAGGCAGTACAATTTAGAGCTGCTCTGAGGATACTCTAGTTTATGCCAGGGGCAAATGGGGTCCATGTTCTCCCCAGAATTGTGAAATAACCAATGGTGAAAGCCACTTTTGCCCACCTGCTTTCCCCTCTCCAGTGCTAAAAGCGCTGCCCTGCAGTTTCACCCCTGTATTTCTAGACGTGTTCTAACATATGCATTGCAACTGCAAGAGTGATGAGAGATTTCTTTTCTAAAAACTGCATATTATGATACCACCTAGCTCTTATGTGGCTTACTTAGTATCTGTAGAAGTAGTAGCACTTGATAGAATTAAGTTTTGGCATACATATAGTTTTCAGATGCAGTGCTACATGAACATAACTGACTTCAGTTTATTCACTGCTTTACCATCCATGGTCATAACATTGCTCAGAGTAGTACTGCCAAGAGCACACTGTATTCCTGTTAATATCACATGACAACTTGAGATTTGGTGGAAAACTCCTCTCACAAGCTGTTTATATACTCACACTGATATTTGTCTGGAGATATATTTTGTACTCTATTTCCTTACAAATGCGTCAGAAGAGACTTCTGTTTCTTTACACTTTGTATGCCAAACAAAATTTGAACCAAAAAAATTGTTCATAAATAAAATTTTGTCATTAAATCAATGATTTATTCATTTTAGTTCAATACTAAAAAGCAAAAATATGCAAATGTGCAAAAATTACTAAAATAAGTTTTAATCACATTAGTTCATTAAACTGGTTGTAACCAATTATCTTGCATATCAACAACCAACACAAACCCGTAAATGCATCTTTTCTTGTTTGACATAGTGTTAAATCTATAGGCTATGTTATTTGGTTCCCAATTCCACAGTTCTTACTTAGGCAAAACTCCAGTTGATATCAATTGTTTGCCAGAATAAGGACTGAAAGATCAGGCTCTTGAAAAGGATATATTACAATGACCTGATTAGAAATATAATAAGTAGGGTATTATAACCCCTGTTCCTCCTGTTACAATTTCTACTTTACCCACACTGAGAGGGATAGTATGTCTTTCCACTTTAACAGAACCATAAAAAACAAAACAAATTATCTTGTGGGGGTTTAAGAACCCTGGCAATGCAGACAGATTTTAGAACAAGTCACAGGAGTGAGACAAAAATTTTTGTTTACCATGATTGCCATTTATAAGTAATTTTGCAGGAGGCAGAATAGAGCATGTGAATAACTACAGAAAATGATCTGGAATAATCTTACCAAGTTGTAGTGAATGAATGGTCTTTTTGTGGGAATAATGAAGAGGGAGTAGATAGGAATGATGTAGGAGAACTTAAACAATAAGCTCTGTATTTCATGTTTCTGATAGTAAGTGGCTTTGGAACATTTATTTTTCATAGTATTTACATTATGTATTGCTACTTCACTCAGTGATTGATACAAGTTCTTCCTGTTGTGAGGACATTTTATGTTACTTAATGAAGAAAATTGAGCAGATTCAGAGTGAACTACTTGCTTCAATGTTTGTAGAGCAATTGCTTGTGGATGCAAAAGAAAGTCTTCTCTGCTTGAGTTTAGGCCAATGTCACTGACTGCAGTACTACAGATTTTAGGAATATTTTTAGTTCAACATCCTTTGCATTGAACCCATGTCCTTCCTGGCTGATGAGGACTAGTTGGGAAAAACTGGTCACTATTATTGGATATTGTCAGAGGCTGCCTGATAGAGGGCAGCTGGCTTCTATCAAAAAAGGTATCAGGTGGCCATCTCTTCAAAAAAGTCCACCCAAAGAGAGGTTACCGTAAAAGAAGGCATAGCAACAGCTGTGTTGGAAGTTCCCTTTCCCCACCTCCTGGGGAGAGTGACTGCAGAAGTACTTGGACTATAGCCAAGATTTTTCAAAAGTGGCTAATGATTTTGAATATGTCATGTTGGGCCTCCAAATTTTTTTAAAAAATCTTGGACTATGTGGTTGGTTTTCCTTTGTTTTAGAGGCAAACCTAGGGAATGGTCACTCTATGCAACATGTTTGCCCAAGGAACTTCTGCTTGGAAATTCATGTAGGAGTTAACGACAGTTTAACCAGAATTGACTCCCACTCTGCACCTTCTGTATCCTCACAGGGAAGATTGGAGTATATGAGACATAATGGTAACATGGCACCTAAAGGAGAAGTGAATCTAGGGAGTGTCACTGGGCCCAGTGGTGTAAATCAGCATTGCTCCATTGACGTGATGAATGTGCTAAGCAGCAAACTCACTACTTTTCCCCTACCTGTTGCAAACACTTGCTGAAGTATGACCTTCCAGTAGTGGAAGAGCAGACCCAATCCTCTCTTCAGGCCAAGAGGATGAAGGGGTGGGAACTCTTTTTGACCTATGAAGTGAGCACTCTATCACAAAAATGCATCAGAAACAGGAAATCTACATGCAGCGCAGACTGTAACTTGAAAGCATTGGTGCAGGATACTGGTCTGTGAAGAACTTGTGGGGAAACAGCAGAGACTGGGCAGAGAACTGAGTAAAGAGGGGCCCTAAAAGGAAGTCTTGGGAGCACAGAATCCATGGCTGGCCAAGGCTTTTTAAGGGACAATAGCCTGCAGAAGGCTATTACAGCCAAAGTGCCCCTGACACTGGAGTTTAGCTTGGGAATTGGTTAGTGTGCCCTGACTGGATGTCAGGCCCAAAGAGAAGGGGATGTTGTGCTTGTAAAAGACAAGTATATATAAACAGAGACTCTGGGAGAGACTTGTAGCGTAAGTGCCAGCCACAATTGCAGCAGCCTGCTAGTGTAGAACTGTGTCAGGGAAGCACAGCAGCAATAGCAGGACGATCAGATAGACTGGCCCCAGTGAGTGACACCACAGATTCCTAGCTTACAGAATACCTATTTGCCTGTAATAGAGGAACTCACTGAAGAAGGAGACGTCAGATGTTAGGCCTGATAACCCTCAGTTGGAGTGCCCCCCACAGGCCAAACTAAGAACAGCTATGTTTACCTTAAAGTGTAACTGCTCAAACCACTGAATCACTGCAACCTTTCTTTTTCTGTCAGCTCCAGTAAACTATCCCTTCATTCTAATCATATATTAGAACCTTCCAGCTGCTAGCATTTATAAGACCTGGCAGATGAAGGGCCTTCAGGACTTGCCTCTGAGTTATGAGAGGCCCTAAAGGAATACCAAGTGCACCACTAATTATCCAGAGGTTTGGTGTAGCATAGTATTAAACAAACTATATTAATTATAGGAGTATGGCTGATTTGTACCAGCTGAGAATCTGTCCCACTGTCTTCATGAAGGCCTCCAGATCCGTGGAGTTAAGCTCTCATTCTTTGCAGACACAGCACTGCTGCAACAAAAATAATGAATAATCATTTTAAGGCCACACCTCTTCCCACTCTTTAAGTAGGTTTGGAAGGATTAAATTTTTATCAGTAAATGTCGATTTCACCAAATGCACACAAACAATAAAAAATATTTCCATCAGTAATAATCCAAATGTGCAGATGGGCAAAGTAAGAAAAAGGCTGCTTGAAAGCTTTTTAGAGCTGGTTTAAGAGCATTTACTTTGTACCTTTTGACATGTGATGTTGACAATTTGTGTTTTAACAGTTATGCAACTTTAAATTTTTGAATCTCAACATCTATTGTCATTAAATAATTATTATCTGATTCCCTATTGTCTGACCCCTTAATTGCCCATAACTCTGAAATTTAAATGGATAAAAATAGGAAAAATTCTTAAAAATAAACTATTTTCTTTTTAAATTATAAAAAAAATAAAAATTGAATTCTGTCACACCACTCTATGAAATTCAAAACCCTTCTGTCTAAGGAAAACTTTCCTCAGAAACTGCATCTATTCTCTCTTCCAGATATTTTTTTACTCTGCTACAACATGCATCCCTTTGTCAGCAATAAACTGATGATTAGATCAAAGTTATATCAATGCAGAAGTAATTTGTCTCTCCAGCTTCCATTTCCTGCTATATTTAGAGATGACATTGGGTGGTACAGATATGTAGAAAATCCAGAAAACTGTTCAGAGTACTTAAATCTTCCTTTTGTGAATGCTATCATCTGATCTACCCTACAGAGTTAGATAGACACAAGGCAGCTCATGTCACCCTAACTCTATAAGCGTCCACCCTAAAATATTGCTCCCATCGATATAACTAGCCCACTACACCACCTTAATAACTCCACCTCCACGGGAGGCATAGCGCTTAGGTCGATGTAGTTAGGTTTACACAGTATCAGTTTAGATACTACATTAGTTACATCGATTTTAGTGGCCTCCAGGAGTTGTCCCTCAATGCCCCATTGTGACTGTTCTGGTCACCAATTTAAACCCTGCTGCACAGTGGCCAGGTATGCGGGTACACACCACTCCCCTTTTAAAACCCTGTGAATTTCTGAATGCCATTTCCTGTTTGGTTGGCTTGGAGAGCTCACATAGCAACTGCCCAGCTGACAACGCCAACCCCATGCAGCGAATGCCCTCCTGCCTGGAGTACACAGGAGGTGGTGGATCTCCTGGGTCTGTGGGGAGAAGAAGCTGTGCAGGCACGGCTTCAAACCAGCCTAGAAACATCAGCATATATGAGCAGGTCGCTCCGGGCAGGGGAGAGAAGGGCTACAACAGGGACACACAGTAGTCCCGCATGAAAATCAAGGCGCTGTGGCAGGCATAGCAGAAGACGAGGGAGGCAAACAGTCTGCTGCAGAGCCACAGACATGCTGTGTGCCATCCTTGGGGGAGACCCCACTAGCACCTCCAAAAGACCCAGGGTTATTTCAGGGGAGCTGGAGTCACAGGCCCCTGCAGTGCACATTGAGGAGTAGGTGTTGGATGGAAGGAGGAATCTGGGGGACAGGCTACTGGGAGATCCAGTGGTTCAGAAAACCAGGACCTTTTTCTGATGCTGGAACAGTCAAGCCAGTCCCTATCGTACAGCACTGGCAAGCCTGATGCAGGGGAAAGAACCTCTGGTAAGTATGAAGTTTGCTTTGATATTGCAGGGACACATCTGTTCATTTACTATTTTTAAATTAAGCTAGAAGAGGTAGCAAAATAACCAATAGAGGTAGAGTTACTATCTGCTTCTCATTCCCCTGTATGGGGGCCCTTGCAGAACAGTTCTTTTATGTCAGGGGTGGGCAAACTTTTTGGCCCGAGAGCCACATCGGGGTTGCAAAACTATATGGAGGGCCAGGTAGGGAAGGCTGTGTCTCCCCAAATAGCCTGGCCCCCACCTCCTGTCCGCCCCCTCCCCCAACCCATCCTACCCCCCCTGCTCTTTGTCCCCTGACCACCCCCTCCGGGGACCCCTGCCCCTAACTGCCCCCAGGGACCCCACCCCCTATCCAACCCCCCCCGCCTCCTGTCCCCTGACTGCCCCGACCCCATCCACCCCCCCACCCCCTAACAGGCCCCCCAGGACTCCCCACAACTATCCAGTTCCCCGTTCCCTGATCGCCCCCCCCAAACCTCCATCTAACTGTCCCCTGCTTCCTGTCCCCTGACTGCCCCCTGGGACCACCCACTTCCTGCCCCCTTACCATGCCAGAGCCAGCTGCACCGCCCGCGCTGCCCAGCAGGAGTGGCGGGCCAGAGCGCTGGCATCAGGTTGCACTGAGGCTGCAGGGAAAGGGGAACAGCGGGGGAGGGGCCAGGGACTAGCCTTCCCAGCCAGGAGCTCAGGGACCAGGCAGAATGGTCCCATGGGCCGGATGTGGCCCGCAGGCCATAGTTTGCCCACCTCTGGTTTATGTGCACCGGGATGTCCTGTGAATCCTCTATAGAGATCTTGAGGAAACTTTCCTGGAGGTAGTCCTGCAATCCTCTGCTGAAGATCTCTGGGGAGGGCTGCCTTATTTCTTCCATCATAGTAGGACACTTTCCCACACCAGTCAGCAATTACTTCAGCAGGCACCAATGCAGCACACAAGCTAGCAGCATACAGACCCATTCTGCAGCCGGATGCGTGCAGGAGCTGTTCCCTTTCAGCCTCCGTTACCCTCAGGAGTGAGATATCAGCTAAAATCACCACTGCCTGTGTAAAACAGTGCCATTCAGTTGCCTTATCCACATATACTGATGCCTGTGTGCTCTTCCCCTCCCCCCCATGTCCCAAATTGCCCCCTTTTCCCTGGGCCAAACTCGTCATGGCTGGGATTGCCACCGTGTTCTATGAATCCCAAGGAGAAGCGAGAATGTAGTGCTTGTAACTTGTTTGGATCAAGGGGAGTGAAAACACTCACAATAGTACCTCTGGTTTCAGAGTAGCAGCCATGTTAGTCTGTATTCGCAAAAAGAAAAGGAGAACTTGTGGCACCTTAGAGACTAACAAATTGATTTGATCATAAGCTTTCGTGAGCTACTGCTCACTTCATTGGATGCATTTGGTGGAAAATACAGAGGGGAGATTGATATACACACACAGAGAATATGAAACAATGGGTTTTATCATACACACTGTAAGGAGAGTGATCACGTAAGATGAGCCATCACCAGCGGCAGGGGGGGAAGGAGGAAAATCTTTCATGGTGACAAGCAAGGTAGGCTATTTCCAGCAGTTAACAAGAACATGGATATGAGTCAGCAGTGTGCCCTTGTTGCCAAGAAGGCCAATGGCATTTTGGGTTGTATAAGTAGGGGCATAGCGAGCAGATCGAGGGACGTGATCGTTCCCCTCTATTCGACACTGGTGAGGCCTCATCTGGAGTACTGTGTCCAGTTTTGGGCCCCACACTACAGGAAGGATGTGGATAAATTGGAAAGAGTACAACGAAGGGCAACGAAAATGATTAGGGGTCTAGAGCACATGACTTATGAGGAGAGGCTGAGGGAGCTGGGATTGTTTAGTCTGGAGAAGAGAAGAATGAGGGGGGATTTGATAGCTGCTTTCAACTACCTGAAAGGGGGTTTCAAAGAGGATGGCTCTAGACTGTTCTCAATGGTAGCAGATGACAGAACGAGGAGTAATGGTCTCAAGTTGCAATGGGGGAGGTTTAGATTGGATATTAGGAAAAACTTTTTCACTAAGAGGGTGGTGAAACACTGGAATGCGTTACCTAGGGAGGTGGTAGAATCTCCTTCCTTAGAGGTTTTTAAGGTCAGGCTTGACAAAGCCCTAGCTGGGATGATTTAACTGGGACTTGGTCCTGCTTTGAGCAGGGGGTTGGACTAGATGACCTTCTGGGGTCCCTTCCAACCCTGATATTCTATGATTCTATGATTCTATGATCTGAGGAACAGTGGGGGGTGGGGTGGGGGGGAGAAATAACATGGGGAAATAGTTTTACTTTGTATAATGACTCATCCATTCCCAGTCTCTATTCAAGCCTAAGTTATTTGTATCCAGTTTGCAAATTAATTCCAATTCCGCAGTCTCTCATTGGAGTCTGTTTTTGAAGTTTTTTTGTTGAAGAATAGCCCCCCTCAGGTCTGTAATCGAGTGACCAGAGAGATTGAAGTGTTCTCCAATTGGTTTTTGAATGTTATAATTCTTGATGTCTGATTTGTGTCCATTTATTCTTTTACATAGAGACTGTCCAGTTTGACCAATGTACATGGCAGAGGGGCATTGCTGGCACATGATGGCATATATCACATTGGTAGATGTGCAGGTGAACGAGCCTCTGATAGTGTGGCTGATGTGATTAGGTCCTATGATGGTGTCCCCTGAATAGATATGTGGGCAGAGTTGGCAACGGGCTTTGTTGCAAGGATAGGTTCCTGGGTTAGTGGTTCTGTTGTGTGGTGTGTGGTTGCTGGTGAGTATTTGCTTCAGATTGGGGGGCTGTCTGTAAGCAAAGACTGGCCTGTCTCCCAAGATCTGTGAGAGTGATGGGTCGTCCTTCAGGATGGGTTGTAGATCCTTGATGATGCGTTGGAGAGGTTTTAGTTGGGGGCTGAAGGTGATGGCTAGTGGCGTTCTGTTGTTTTCTTTGTTGGGCCTGTCCTGTAGTAGGTGACTTCTGGGTACTCTTCTGGCTCTGTCAATCTGTTTCTTCACTTCAGCAGGTGGGTATTGTAGTTGTAGGAATGCATGATAGAGATCTTGTAGGTGTTTGTCTCTGTCTGAGGGGTTGGAGCAAATGCGGTTATATCGTAGAGCTTGGCTGTAGACAATGGATTGTGTGGTATGATCTGGATGAAAGCTAGAGGCATGTAGGTAGGAATAGCGGTCAGTAGGTTTCCGATATAGGGTGGTGTTTATGTGACCATCACTTATTAGCACCGTAGTGTCCAGGAAGTGGATCTCTTGTGTGGACTGGTCCAGGCTGAGGTTGATGGTGGGATGGAAATTGTTGAAATCATGGTGGAATTCCTCAGGGGCTTCTTTTCCATGGGTCCAGATGATGAAGATGTCATCAATGTAGCGCAAGTAGAGTAGGGGCATTAGGGGACGAGAGCTGAGGAAGCGTTGTTCTAAGTCAGCCATAAAAATGTTGGCATACTGTGGGGCCATGCGGGTACCCATCGCAGTGCCGCTGATTTGAATGTATACATTGTCCCCAAATGTGAAATAGTTATGGGTGAGGACAAAGTCACAAAGTTCAGCCACCAGGTTAGCCATGACATTATCGGGCACAGTGTTCCTGACGGCTTGTAGTCCATCTTTGTGTGGAATGTTGGTGTAGAGATATACCTCTGTGCATTGTGTCTTTTGCAGCTAAAAAATGTGACCTTGAGGATTTCTCCAGGGCAGATTGGAAGAGGCCCTGGAGGTTTTTCACCTTCCTCTGTAGCATGGGGCATGGGTCACTTGCTGGAGGATTCTCTGCTCCTTGAAGTCTTTAAACCACAATTTGAGGACTTCAATAGCTCAGACATAGGTGAGAGGTTTTTCGCAGGAGTGGGTGGGTGAGATTCTGTGGCCTGCGTGGTGCAGGAGGTCGGATTAGATGATTATAATGGTCCCTTCTGACCTTAGTATCTATGAATCTATGAATTTACACCAGTGGAGTGGCTCAGCCAGAAAAAAAGGAGAAGAAAGAGGCTGCAGGACAACATGTTCCAAGAGATCCTGCAAGTCTCTGGTGCTGCAGATACCGAGCAGAGGGCTTGGAGAAGCACCCTTTCTGACAGAATGGAAAGGGAGAGTGTGAAGAGGAGAAACGTGCAGCAAAAGGACAGAGACATGCAGCAGGACATGATAACACTTCTCAAGTGCTGGATAGACATGCTGGAGACTCTTATGACCTTCAGGTTCAAGTCAACATGCTCACCACCTGCTTTAGCCTATTGATAACTGCATTCCAGGACCTACCTAACCAAATATACCCCCAAATTCCACATATGTTCCGGATCCACTGCAGTACCCCTACCACTCCACCACGAGGGAGAGTACACACAATCTTGGCTGCACATACGCTGACCCGTGAGAGAGACAATTGATGTATGTGGTTTTTGAAATGAGAATGACTATTCTTTCCCCATCAAAAGTTGTTTCCCTGGAATGTATACAGTTTCATTCATTTACAATTATGTTTGTTTGCATTTGTTTGGAATAAAAGTCTATTTATGGAAACTTAATTCATCTTTATTAGTTCACAACATATGGTGGCTGGAGCTGACATCATTCAAAGATAATAGCAATAGGTTCATTTGCAGTGTTATATTACCCCACACAGCACTCATTACATGCTTCATACCGGGTTTCTAAAAACAAATACCAGGCAGAGCACACTACAGCAACACACACTACTGTGGCTCACTATTCAAATGGCCTTTCAAAGCCTCCCTGAGGCATACAGTTCCCTGTTGAGCTCTTCTTATAGCCTTGGTATATGGCTGCTCAAAATCAGCAGCCGGGTATAATACCTCTGTGCTCCACCCCGGCTGAAACTTTTCCCTCTTTGCTTCACAGATATTATGAAGGACACAGCAGGCAGATATAACCATTGGGATTTTTTTTTCACTAAAGTCTAATTGAGTGAGTAGACAGCACCCTTTCAAATGGCACATTCAACAGTCATTCTGCACCTCCTGAGCCTGTAATTGAAGTGTTCCTTGCTGCTGTCGAGGTGGACAGTGTACGGCTTCATGAGCCCCAAGAGTAATGCATAAGCTGAGTCTCCCAGGATCACTATTGCCATTTCAACATCCCCAATGGTAATCCACCAGGCTGGAAAGAAAGTCCTTGTTTGTAGCTTTCTGAACAGGCTCATGTTTTTAAAGATGCATGTGTCATGCACCTTCCCTGACCAGCCTGCATTGATGTTGGTAAAATGTCCCTGGTGATCCACCATTGCTTGCAATACTACAGAAAAGTAGCCTTTTTTGTTGATGTACTCCGTGGCAAGGTGGTGTAATGCCAATATAGGGACATGCGGGCCATCTATCGCTTCACCACAGTTTGGGAACCCCATTGCTGCAAAACCATTCAGAACATCCTACACGTTGCCAAGAGTCACAGTCCTTCACAGCAGGATGCAATTAATGGCCATGCACACTTTCAACACAGCAACCCCCACGGGGGATTTCCCAACTCCAAATTGATTCCTGACTGATCAGTAGCAATCTGCATTGCAAGCTTCTACACAGTGATCACCACACGCTTCTCCACCATGAGTGCAGTTCTCATTTTGGTGTCTCTGCACTGGAGGGCTGGGGCAATTTCACACACAGTTCCATGAATGTGGCCTTTTGCATTCAAAAGTTCTGCAGCCACTGCTCATTATCCCAAACCTGCATAATGATGCAATCACACCAATTAGAGCATGTTTCGCTGGCTCTCCACTGTTTGCAGCTGTTCCATGAATGCCAACAACAACCTTAAATTGTTACTTTCTATGTCCATCAGCAAGCCTGCAAAGCATCGTCATATCCTTCGCAGCTCCTCTGGTGGTTCTTGAGAATACTGAAGGACCAGATGCGTTGTGGGCACAATGGTCAGAACAATACTGAAAAGCAGTGCAGGAACCATGCTTCTCACAAAGATGATGGGTGCACGAGTTTGTGGGGTTTTTGAAAAGAGGGTGCAACATTATGGGATGCAGATAATATTATGGGATGGAGAAAACTGAAACATGGAACATTGAAACCATGTTCCCAGTCACCTCTGCATGACTTGTTTGTCCCCATGAGGCTTTGCAAATCCTTCCCAAAACGCCCTGCGCCAAATGGTGGTGAGTTGCACAGTGGGATAGACTGCTTTCTGCATCAATGCAAGGGCTGAGGACATGCACCACTGACACAATGTGTCATAATGGAGCATAATGTGGACATGCAAAGGCGATTTAATTACTGTGGCAGCTGCATGTCAACGTTACTTATGTTGACTTAATTTTGTAGTGTAGACCTGCCCTTAATTTCCTCCAGGAGATTCAAATCCTACAACATATCTAAAAATGTTCCATGCATATTTGAAAGAAACTTGTGGTCCAGCTAAGTGCATGCTTCCATATGTGGCAAAAATATTTTGATATATCGTCTGGTAATTATTTTGGGTCTAGGTTGAATGCATCCGTTTCTTCCCCGAGTGATGACTGAGCTTCAGTTTCTCTTCTAAATCACAATTTCCTGTCCAAAATTTATGTTGCATCATATTAAAGAAGTTCTGTATTAAAATCACAAATGAATTTGATTCCCCATAGTTTAAATTCCAGGGTATTACTAATTAAGAGGTCTCTTGGTTTCACTGTTTCTCTCCCTCTCTCTGTGAAACTTGCAAGCTGCTAATTGTGTTAGTACATCCTAAGACAGAGTCTGTTCTCAAAGCAATACTTTGTAACAACAACTACTCACACAGAGAGAGACTGAAAGCAATAAATTGTAACAACAGAAACAGCACACAGAGACTCTCTGCCCTTTTGTTGTATTTATCTCATTTTGTTAACAATTATGATTAAAATAGAGATCGAGGATGTATGAGGATGGATGCTTAGTGTGGATAATAAATGAATGATCAGGGAGGTGCCAGCCTAAGAATCCAGTGTCGGTTGGCTGAAGAAGGCGTCAAGTGGAAACAACCAGAGGACCCCCAGAGGGTAGACTGGAATCCACCCAACAGCCTCAAGGATTGAGAACCGAAGAACAAGATAACATCTGGCAGCACGGAGCCGTCAGGAATGTGCCATGATGAAGCAATTCCCATAGACTGGCATAGGAGTATATTCCTATAAAAATGGACTCTAGAAACTGAGAACTTCGGGGTCTGATTCTGCAAACCAACTTCCAGGAGCATCAGATGAGCATCTGACAAGGCCCTGCTCCCTCCTCGTGTCCAGGCCACCTGGCCAGTGGCTTGGCACGAGCAACTCTAAGGCTAGTAACTATGATAACAACCTTGCAGAACCTGTGTGTGTGTGTGTATGAATGAATGTGTGAATAAATATGAAATTGAATGCAATGTTATAGCTATAACTAACTGCTTACTATGATTCTTTCTGTATTCACAATAAATGTGGCATTTTGTCTTATTCCCTGTAATAAGATCCTGCTGGTTTTTATTTTATTGGTATAACAAATGCATCCATTTCTTCCCCGAGTGCTGACTCAGCTTCAGTTTCTCTACTAAATCACAACTTCCTGTCCAAAATTGTACTCTGTTAATTACATTGGTCATATTACTGACTGTCTGCAACAATATTCAAGTTATGTCTTCAGTATTTGGATGATCCTTTTAAGGGACACAAAATACTTGTTTTTCCAGTATCCGTTATGCCTCACTTTGGCTCCTTGAGTCTGGAGGAGCTATGTTTAGTACTAGCCTCAAAGGGGAGACAGAGCTGTACACCATCTTTGTACTCTTATGAGCCCTGGGTTACTGAGGGCCAGGTTGATCATGAGCACAAGTTAGAGAAGTCTGATAGATATTGTCCCTTGTGACTGCCTGAAATGGCCTCCAAGGTGCCATTGCAGCAGCCAGGGATCACCAGAATATAATGCACTCCAGCCACAGCCTTCCTGCACACCTGCTACACCAAGGGCTGTGAAGGAGGGTGGCATAGCAGCACTAAGCATGTCCATGGGGACACAGGAACTGGCCTTTGTCATAGATAGTTTCTGAATCTCTGTTTTTCCAAACTTTAAGATTCATTAAGTCATTCATTTTTATGACTCTGGTTACCTTTTTATTTTGAACATTAAATATAAAATATGTATGTATATGTAATGTTTCTTTCAAGATTTAGAAACACACTGATTAACAATTCAGAAGCATTGAGACATGATGGAAATTGATAGTATTTACTACTACTTTTCTGTTTAAAATGAGTGACTTAACTATGTTTTTTACAAGATTTTATATTACTGTCTGAATGTCTGGGACAGTGAGTGAGAGTTTCTGCCTGAGATTCCATGCACTGGATTGTTGTTTAAACTTCCTTTTTAAAAAAAAAATCAATTAAAAAAATTGTGGGAATTGACATGAGTTTTAGGAAAAAATAAGTGAACAAGGCATAAATTCAGGGTCAGTATGACTTTTCATGTTTGTTGTACTTTGGTCAGCATGTATTATTACCCTGTCACATATTTTTTGTGTTTATTATGTAAAACTAGTGACATTTGTACTGAAAACCATCCTTTCAAATATTTCTCCAAGCATCTTTCCTCTTCCTTCATTTCACAGTTTTGGTGGGGGTTTTTTTTCCATTTTATTATGTTGAAAGATTGCTTATGACATTCTGGAATTTGAAGCAGCAGAATAGAAAAAAAAAACCCTGACAGAAATTCATCCCATGCAGAATGGCCTATGTAAGGCCCCACACATCCTCTGTGAAGGAGTGTGAGTGAAGATGCCAGACAGAGGATTCTGAATGCACTGTGATAGGGCTTCCTGCCAACTCAAAGTAGACTGGTCTGGGAGGGGGCAAGGAGTGCAGCCTGGGATGAGAAAGGGCCATTGGATTCCCATCTGTTTAGTTTCTGTAGCCCAAATCAGTGCAAAGGGACATTGTTGCAGTCTGACATATTGCCTGTGACTTGGAGTGAATTGTGTGCCTTAGACCCTGTGAGAGTGTATTGCATAAAACCTGTTATCCAAGGTTTTGTGCAAAGAGTAGCTGAGAACAGAGCTGGCCCTAGACCAAATGGTGACCCAGTTGAGGAACGTCTTCGGCACCAAACCCCTCACCCTTTGTTAAACTTTTGAATACCTTATTTTTATTGCATTTGTAGCCCATTTCACCACTTTGATGCATGATTTATCCCTGTCACATAAGATGATAAATTTACACACTAGGATCTGTAAATCTGTATTTATTCATGCCATATATAAGCAAATAAAAACATTTATTTCCTCGAAGCTTATAGAAACTTTTTGATTTTAAGAATAACTGAAATGTACTAACATCAAGAAATTGAACTCTGAACCAACATTGGGTGGACCAGTTTAAAATAGTATTAAAGTAGAAGACAGTCTTAAAATGTTAACCATAATCCTTTAGTTCAAAAGGTCACTTTTCTTGCTTTTGCCCTCGTGAACTGAAGCACAGCATCAGAGAAATCCAAAGACTGGCCAATGGGATTTTCAAGTGATAAAATAGCAAGCAATTTCAGTTTCTCATCAGCCATCATCAATCAAAGATATGTTTTAATGTGACTGAGTTTTCAAAAAACTGCACTCACCACTCGGGACTATCACTAGTAGCGTGAGCATAATCATCAAAGCTATCCACACATTAGAAAAAGTATCCTTCAGCTCTATATCATGAATGAATTGGAGTGGAGAGTGCTTCCCGGATTGCAAAATGTGATGGATGTTGTCCAATTCAACATAGAGATCTTTATCATTGATATCCAAACATTCCCCATGTGCCGGTGTCCAGTGAAGGTCTGCACAATTGCTCAAGAGTGTTTTCCTGTCTGCCAGCAGTTTATTAAGGTCATACAAAAAACACCAAGTCTTTTCGTGGTGCTTCATTTGTCATGACTTTTCTTGGATGGACACTCGAGCGGTGTCAACGAGCGAGCAAAAAAACTCCCTCTTGAATTTTTCTTCCAAGCTTCCCATCACCTCATCTCTGTCCTCATAACCAAACTGTCTTTTCTTCCAATTAATACAAAGTTTCCTTGAAGACAGGCTCAACTCCTAAGTTTTCCACCATTTCCTTGGCAGCAATGATGGCATCTTCAAAACTGTTGTCTCTGTAGGCCACAATGAAATCAAGGCAACTTCTCATCAAAATAATAGTGGTCATGATGTCCATCAACTGAGTTTGTAATGCCTTGCTTACAACGTTTACTTGGAACAGGATATCGTTCCAAATCACAATTGAGACCAGAAATTAGATGTTAGTGATCTGGTTTGCCAGGGTTTGCGCCTTGTGTCAGATTCCAGTCTCGATTTTACTCAACTGTGTCAGTTCCATCAGGGTGCCATAAACCTCAGTCATTTGGTATCTCACTGGCCTTATGCTGTCAATGCGTCTCTCCCAGTGAGTGTCACTTAGTGGCTTCATGTCAGATTTATAACATTATGCATGAGGATCTCCCACCTGATACTTGATGCTGAAAACTGGGCATATATCCTTTGCAGTACTCTGAAGAGAGATACTGAATCTAAAGAAGATGCTGCTGCATTGGACACACCCAGGTTGAGGGGAATGGCAGCCACCTGGCAAGAAGAAAGCTCTTGGATTCAGTTCAAGGATCGTTGCCTGGACGCCATTGTTTCTTCCCTTCACATTCATGCCATTGTTGTAGCCTTGGCCGCGGCAGTCCTGAAGTTTTATTTTATTCTCATTCAAAACATTCATAAACAGTTCTGTTAGGCCTGTTCCAATAGAGTCATCCACAGACCAGAAACAGAAAAAATTTCCTTTTCTTGGATACAGCCATCCTCGTCGTCAACAAATCTTACAGTAAATGACGTCTTTTCACTGTGACGAATGTCGGGAGTGCAGTCCTTTATTATGGCCTAGTACTTTGCTTTGCCAAGCTGCATCAACATGTTATCAAGCACCTTCCTTACCATAGGGTCAGTCAATTCATTTTCAATTGTTTGGCAGCAGTAATGGTCTATAGCTTCTTTACAAACTACTTGACATAGGTGCTCACACCTGATATCGTCATATTTCCCAAGAAGCTCTACCACACTGAGAAAATTACCATTATGTTCAGAGAACAATTTTTCTGATGAGCTCCAGAAAGCCAAATTATTCTTTTCAAGGAAGAGGGTAATTGAGATCAGATGCTCGAACATGTTCCTCCAGTGCTGAGTTTCTACATGGATAATGTACAGGTTTTCTGCATCTGTGAATTTATTCAGCTTGATCCTGGACTCAACCTCCATCCATTTGGAATAGGCCATAAAATGGCCTGGTGACTTTTCATGTTGCTTCAGAGCACCAGATAAGTTATGCCAGTGATTGTGCCCAGAAAGCACAAGCAACCATTTGGCATTCTTGTCAAATATTTTGCAACAAAACCAGAACACTTTATCAGCTGATTTTGAGTAAACTAGCCTATGCTGATTCAGTTTCTCACCATTCTCAAGCACTCTTTCACAGTGTGACTTGAGAAGTGTTGCTTCCACTCATTTACTGGCAATGTCATATCCTCGATTTTGCCTGGCCCGTTCAAAATTGTATGATCCATATCGGCAGAGTTTAGGATTGCCGACCATAAAGCAGGATCTGATATATTGATTTGTGGTGTGCAGTTTTTCTCACCGTTGTTTCTGTGATTGTGCAAGGCTGATTCTTCTTTATCATTTCTCTTCTTTTCATGTGAGCCACATTCTTCTTTATCATCATTCTCTTTTACATTGCCAAGAAAACTGAATGATTATCCATCACTTTCCTCACATTTCCATTCCTTATCTTTAGGTAAATCTGCTAATTCCTTAGCAATAGAACTTCCATCATTTATGCTTCGCTCCTTAATTTCTTCTGCACTGAGACTATGGCTGTGTTGTTCTGTTTCAGATATTTTCCCATCAAATTTGCCCCTTGCTGCAAACTAGATTGCAATTGAGCATTTCACTTCCTATACTGAGCTTCTTTTATAGATTCATCACTTTCCTATAAGTAATTTCAGTGTCTGGTCCATCACCCGCTCCCAGTCCCTATCACTTTTTGTTACAGATTTCCTAGCTACCTCTTGGTCATAAAGCTTTTAACTACTTATATTTCCAATGCCACTGATGCTCAAAGGTGCAACAGTCAATGCCCCTAAGTTTTGTCAGTTATTTTCACAAATACCTCTCAATTCTACTAGGATAGGTACACATCTAGCTAAAGAAATGAGTGACCCTGTTCTTTCCAATATGCCTTTAAAGAAACAGCACATTAGAGAGAAATTTTGATTGTTTAATGGTTCAAAATTAATATTCTAATTCTAATATTCTAATACAGTAGTTTAAAAATAGGTTCCTAACATTCTCCATTGTATCTTCGTTTTAACTTTCAAAAGAGCTTTAAAAATTTTCTTTTGTTTTTTGTTTAAATTTTTTCTGTATATACATATCTAAATTTGGAGGGAGGGTTGGAGCAAGGTGGAAATACCAAAGAACTCCCCAGTCATCTTCATAGTACTGTTTTTCATAAAGATAAATGTGTTATATCTTATTGTTGCCGAACTGTTTCTTATTCTTTCATATAGCATAGGAGTTTTTTCCCCAGCACCAAGCAGGTGGACTTTTTCCTGTGTAATAAAAAACACACATAAATATTTCACATCTGCCCTACACACAAAATACTTACTCAGACATAAATGCTTATGAATTCAAGTTGTCACAATTACAAAAATGCAGGAGCTGGACACATCTGTATAAGTAACCAGTAAACTAAATTGGGGAAATATGATAAATCACCTGTTTCGTTCAAATGAATAAACAATTTTGTTGAGTGCTGAAAGGAAACAGGATTTAGATAGGGGAGAATGGCGTTGTCCAGTGCTCACCATAGTTAGATAATCATGCAACTGTCTTCTGTATGATGCTTCATTAAAATTCTTCCTTACTTGAGTAATCCCCATGGGGCCATGAGAGTCTTAATTTTTTGGAATTCATTCCATTCTTGCAATGTATCTAATATGACCATATGTAGAAACGAGATAAAATCAGCCAGAATCTCAAGAAAAAAAATATGCAGACAGCTGGATTTATATTTTTCTCTATAGGATTTGGGTGAATACTTGTTCAGCTACATATTGCATTAAACTGACACAACCAGAAACATGTATTTATGTATTCACAAACAGAATGTATCAGTTTGTTGTAAGAAGCAAACGCTTTTAGGTTTATTGGTCCAAATTCATTTATATTATAACTCTTTGGAGTTACTACACAAATTAAATTGGCCATTGCGTCTATTAGGAAAATAAGTAAGGTCTTTACTCAAAAGAGAATTCTAAATGCTTTTCCAGCTTTGTTTCCCCTTGTTAAACTCTGTTCTATTGGATGCTCTTTGTTTCAAATGTTTCCCATCCTGAAAATATCACAAAATATTTGCACGTGTTTAATACTAACCTGAGTTGTCTGAAGTACTTCTGTTCACATCTCCATAAGGAGACAACTGTAAATGGCAGAAACACTTAGTGGGGTTGAGTCTATCAGAATCATATTCTATTCATAATAACCAATCTTCATAGCTCTCCCATCAACATAATTACTCCACCTCAACAAGAGGTGGAAGCTATGTTGGTGGGAGTGCGTCTCCTGCCAAGATAACTCAATGTAGACACTGCTTTTAGTTGATGTAATTTATGTTACTCGGGGGTGGTTTTTTCACACCTCTGAGGACATAAGTTACATCAACTTAAGCAGTAGTGAAGACAAGCCATTGGTGTGATTATCAGTGTGTAACTTTCCGTGGAAAATGCATTGGCAATTTTAGATGCATTAAAAGGCAATTGTGCAGTCAATATTGGTATATCTATATGATGAAGTAAGTCAAGGAGGATGCCTCTTATCTGTTTTAGAGAAGCATGGATGCTTTATTGGATTGGGTTAGGATCATATACAAAGATCAGAAGGCAATATCCCAAAGGAGAACAAATACATACATAGGCATATATTTTTTAGACTTCACAGAGAGAAAAATATTTCAAATCTATAGATCTCATAAACTGATCATTTTGAGGATCTGAAAGAGGATTTGGAAAGTCAGACATAGTCATATATTGTTGGTAGTGGTTGTTATCCAGATATCGGTGAGGTTCCCATTCTTCAGTCTGTCCAAAATATCACTGTGAACTCAGGGGCTTTACTTGTATACAAAATGTCTCCTGGGTTTGTTATGTGAATCACTTTAAAGTTCACAAACTTATCCTGTTCTCCTGTAGGCTCTCCAATAGCATAATGATGGGAATAATCATAGAATCATAGGACTGGAAGGGATCTCGAGAGGTTATCTAGTCTAGTCCCCTGCCTCATGGCAGGACTAAGTATTATCTAGACCATCCCTGACAGGTGTTTGTCCAACCTGCTTTTAAAAATCTCCAATGATGGATATTCCACAACCTCCTAGGCAATTTATTCCAGTGCTTAACCACCCTGAGAGCTAGGAAGCTTTTCCTAATGTCCAACCTAAATCTCCCTTGCTATAATTTAAGCCCATTGCTTCTTGTCTTATCCTCAGAGGTTAAGGAGAACAATTTTTCTCCCTCCTTGTTCTAGCAACCTTTTATGTACTTGAAAACTGTTATCATGTCCCCTCTCAGTCTTCTCTTCTGCAGACTAAACAAACCCAATTTTTTCAATCTTACCTCATAGGTCATGTTTTCTAGACCTTAATCATTTCTGTCACTATTCTCTGGACTTTCTCCAATTTATCGACATCTCTCCTGAACTGTGACACCCAGAACTGGACACAATACTCCAGTTGAGGCCTAATCAGTGTGCAGTAGAACGGAAGAATTACTTCTCGTGTCTTGCTTACAATGCTCCTGCTAATACCTCTCAGAATGATGTTTGCTTTTTTTGCAATAGTATTACATTGTTAACTCATATTTAGCTTGTGATCCACTATGATCCCTAGATCCCTTTCTGCAGTACTCCTTCCTAGGCAGTCATTTCCCATTTTGTGTGTGTGAAACTGATTGTTCCTTCCTAAGTGCATTTGTCCTTATTGAATTTCATCCTATTTACTTCTGACCATTTCTCCAGTTTGTCCAGATCATTTTGAATTTTAGTCCTATCCTCGAAAGCACTTGCAATCCCTCCCAGCTTGGTATCATCTGCAAACGTTACAAGTGTACTCACTATGATTTATAAGAACTTAGATAAGACTAATCAGAGGCATGATATAAAAGGACACCTACTATATTTCAATGCTCTTATTCTGTTTTGAATTGAAAAGACAAGAGATTCCCAAATGTTTTCATGGTACTAATCACATCTTTATAGACAGAGGGCCAGATCCTCAAAGGTATTTTGTCACTAACTCCATTGATTTCAAATAGCACTTTAAAATCAGGATGTACAAAAATATATTTATACATTTTATTGGGTCAGACAGTTCCCTGATAGCAGGCAGGTCTCAGAAGGCAGAATGCCACCTCCATACTATTGTTACCATCCCACTAACCCAATGGAGGCCATCTCATTAGAAGCTAGATGTGTGAGTGGGGCATGGAGGTCAGGCCAGAGGGAAGAGAATCTGATGCTGGAGGGACAGCTCTGTCCACATGAACAGGGCTGCAGAGGTTAGAGAGCTTCCGTACAAATAACCCAGGCCTCAGCTTTTCCCCTGACATCTGTACATGTCTGCGGGTTTGAGGAAATCAGTCCTTACACTACTTATTCTGCACAGGGAGCAGTTTTTTTATCACTTTGCTGAGGGAACAATGCCAGTAAAATTCCATGGGGGGAACCTCATAACAATTTCGGTCCCCTGCACAGGTGATTCTCACATAGGGAACAACTTGGTCTACTACCATATGCTCATATTAAATCCAAAACAGTTCACAATAAGTGATAGTTGAATGATCAAAAAACTATTTAAAGTTCTGCTAGTGGTTTCCATCACAGAAATAATTACACTTTTGTTGAAACAGAAGAAAAGTATAAGATGGAAAAACTGGCATACTGTAGATTGTGAATTCCTATAGGGGTTTTAATTTTCACATACACTTAAACTCATGTAGTCTAATGAGCTTAACATTTTGGCCAGTTCCACAGTGTGGAAATTTCAACACTGTATGGTTTTGGCGGAAAAAAAGTGTTCTCACAAATATAAAAAATGAACAGATGTAGCTATTGGTACTTCCAACGCCCACTGACAAAAAACATCTGTGTTGAACTTCCTGAATTTTTAAGATCCTGAGAACACTCCCACACAGCACTGAAAAAAAGAAAAAAAAACATTTTAAAACAATTGGCTGGCAGATCACTTTTCAGTTCTATTACTGAATGTTCTAATACAAACAGGTGTTGGTTGTTGTGTTTTCCTTAAGAGCTTAACTAACCAAGCAACAAGTTTATAGTTATTAAAAACCAAACCTCTGGCTTAATTGCCTGACAGGTTATTAATATTTGATACGGCTAGTGAGAAGCTAAAATTCCTGATCTTGGGAATTCATTGGTCAAGCAATTAATAAAATAAGTGACAAAATGAAAAATAACTAAATAAATAAGGTTTTGGTGTAGATATTAGCAGATAGAAAAGGATAGAATTTCACCCTGCATCATACATTCCCTGAGTGTCTAGCCTTTAAAATTCTTTCAAAACCCATGTTGAATGAAAAGATTTTTTTCTACCTATTTTGGAAGCCTACTATATTGTGCTAAAAATGTCTGATACATTTATTATATTTCTATTTCAATATATTCATTCAAGTATATATAACTTTTTAGACCCTGTGAGCTAAATTCTTCCCTTTAATACATCTCCTCTACTGCCATTGAAACCATGAGAGTTGTAGATGCATCTCCACTTTTATATCACATCCATCACATTAATATTTGAGTACTTCCAAGGGCAGATTTGGCAAAATGTGTATTAACTTGTTTTCTAACTTAATTTGCTGTTGCATGTCAACTGAATTTTTTTGAGTAATTTAATCAAATATTAATGAATTATTCTAAAATGATACATGAGTGTTATAGAAACAGTCTTCAAAACTGGCAGTTAGCTCTTAGGGCATGTCTACTCTTCTAAAAAAATGGGCTTCTTAACTGTGGTAAGATAAACCATATTAGCTAACTCAAGTTAAAACAGCAATGAAGACATGGCAACTTCATTTATAACTCAGACTAGCAGATCATGTTAAAGCTCATAGGGCAGACAGGTTGATCTGGAACTGCTAATCTGAATTAAACCTGATCTCCTGGGTCTTCACTGCTGTTTTAACCCAAGATAGCTAACCTGAGATAAGAACGCTTTTTTTTTTTTTTTTGCAGTGTGGCTTACACTTAGTCTGAAGAAGCTTGCTATATCTATTTAAATGGCAGCAGTGATTCAAATTAAACATTAGGTTTTATTTATTTGATAAAGACTCAATATTTAGATTGAACATGAAGTCATAATATTTAGATAACCATAAAGGTAAGTTATATTTTAGGTGGGGTTAACCAATGAGTGGACTCCTTGCTGTATGACTAGACTCCCTGTTGCATTACTGTGCCAGATTACACAAATATAAACCAGACTAGCTACACTGATAGCATTTCTCCTTCCACTCTCTCACACAGCATGTGCCTAAACTGGAGGCTATGACAGGGGGCATTTATAGACCACTTATGCTGACCCTGCACTGGAGGATTTCCTGTAGTGTATGGGGGCTGTATCAGGGGACCAGAATCTGGTCTAGAAGTTTTACCAGGTGTATTAATCTGAAGCCAATAGAAACTGAGATAAACTGCTATCTGGAAATGCTATAATTTACATTACTCACTGTACTATAAACAAAAAAGAAAAACGTTTTAAGTGGTCGTGACCATTTCCATCTCATGTTTTTATGCTGAACCATTCCTAACGTCCAAGAGAACACTACTGTTTTGCATTACAACTAGTAATGTGTATGGCACTGATTGACAATGTGGTTTAATAATCTGATGCATGTTACATTCAGCACTTTTTCTTACAACAGAATTTTCATGCACGAGTTTTATGTCATCTGCTCATCCTTAATGGAATAATAATCTTATATATTGTGCTCCATACTCCTAAAGCTTGGTTATTTAAGGTCAAATCTCTGTCTTTTGAAGTCATTGGGAGTATTGCCATATACTTTAATAGGATCAACACACCAAGCATAGCTGGCAATATACCACAAGAACCTTATCTTAAATTTCTGGGGGACCTGTGAGTTCTGGGAGCCAAACCCCTTACTGGTTCTGTAAATAGGAACACTCCCTCCCATCCCTGTTGAAAACTTAGCATGGAAAACCTCATGGGGTTTTGCCTATTCTTGCCCTTTTCTGTGGGTTTTTTGCTATTTTTGTCCCAGTAAAATTGTTTAGAAAGAGGAGAACCCTACAAAAATACCTCAAAGCATTCCTCCAAATACTTTCATGTATTCTGTGTATGAAGAATTTTTAAACTGAATCCTTTAGTTCTTGACCTATAATTCCAATGTATATCTTCTTGTACCAGTGTTTGATCTTCTAGGGTGACACAACAACTTCCTAGAAGATCAAACAGTTTTGGAAAACATCTCATAAATTAGATTAAAGCTTGGGAACAGAGAGCAGTATGAAGTTTTTAGTTTACTGCCTACAGAAGGGGACTGCAGCTTTCTGAGTTTTGGTGGCAAGCATTCTTTAATAGAGGTTTTTATGAAGATTTAATGTTTATTTCTTCCTTATTCGGAGAAAACATTCTGCGAGCTGAATCACTGCTCTGGAATTCATGTTAATGTAATTTGGTTTCCACTGTCCCAGGAATAAATGTCCTATGTCTGGATGATACAGCTGAACGACCAGCAAATTATTACCATACCAATAGGCTAACCTGTGTTCATTTGGGTTATTTTTAAATTTAATTGAATTTATATTTTCTTTATTCTCTGGTGTGAAAAAACCAGCTTTTTTATTAGATGAGAGGGAAGTCTTTTTTTCAGGAGATAAGATGGGCTGTGAAATATTCAGACAAATAAACCTCTGTAAAACATCAAAGGGGAATTTAAGAATAGGGAGAACTGCCTCTGTCATATTCTTTTCGGCCTACTGCATCTCTTAGAACTGCACCAATGTTGTAGAATGAAATGCTGACTTGTTCAAGAAAAATGTAAAATATTTGCTCCATTTCCATTATCAGACATGCAAGTTAGATCATAGAACACTATCTTTCTCGAGGGCTGATGACCTACAGCACATGACGTCAGTAGCTGAATCCAGTTTAGCAACAGAATACAACTTAGAGCAGTGGAGAGTGGGAATACTAATTTTTGCAGGCATTTGATATGAAGTTTAAAACTAACTTGCTGCTGGAGAAATAAACAAGATTTTTGCTCACTTCTCTAGAAAGGTGTGTCTTTCCCTTGAAAAAGAAGTATGAAGCCTTAAAAGCAGAGCATTTGAGATATAATGGACAAAGACGATTGGTCTGATTAAGCCTGTGTGCCATGGTAAAGGCTTGGCCTCATCAGTTTTGGCAGTAAAAAAAATTTACATTTTAACGAAGTCTTTAGCCTGTATGGTTTGGAGTGAAATGAATAAAAGCCATGAAGTTCTATTTCACAGTTAGTACAGCATTGTTAACTATTTCACAGCTGGTCACTTTAGGAAAAACATCCTACTTCTCCTGCATTCTGGGATTTAGTATCAACACATTTTTGTCTCGCTCTAACTTCTTACCAAGACAGTCTCAGAGTTCAAAATTAGGTATGTGTGTTTCCTAAATGTGCACCTTTGTTGTTTATAAAAAGAAAAGGAGTACTTGTGGCACCTTAGAGACTAACAAATTTATTAGAGCATAAGCTTTCGTGAGCTACAGCTCACTTCATCGGATGCATTTGGTGGAAAAATGCATCCGATGAAGTGAGCTGTAGCTCACGAAAGCTTATGCTCTAATAAATTTGTTAGTCTCTAAGGTGCCACAAGTACTCCTTTTCTTTTTGCGAATACAGACTAACACGGCTGCTACTCTGAAACCTTTGTTGTTTATGTACATTGTCAAAAATGATAATAGTGAGTGCCATCTAGTGGCAATTATTGAATTCTCATGCTTGCATTAAAAGTCTACTGAAAATCAAAGCTTAGGGGTCTTTTAAAACTAATAGTTATTGCTGTACTGATTATAGAAGTAAAAGTTTATGATGATCTAAATAAAAGCAAAGTCAGTGGGATTTTGTGTGTGTGTGTGTGTGTGTGCGTGCGCGCCCAGGTATGTTTTCTCCTCAGTGGTTGACATTATTAACAGTTGAGTGTGATTCACCATGAGTACAATACTTAAATTTAACTTTCTAGTGGAGTTTTACTAAAGCTTATGAGATTGTTTGACCTTTGACTGCAAAAGTGGTGGTTGTTTTCAAATCATGCTAAAACTAAACTTCCGACAGTTGAGACATGAATAAAATAATTTTCCAATAAATGAGCTATTTATTATACCATTTATTCCAGAGCTATGAATTCCAGATGGGAACATTTTTGATTGCATATTCATTTTGTTGTTGTTTAATTCCATTGTAAAGTATAATTTCTTACAGAGAGAACTATTATACCTAGAGTAACTAGTGTAGAATTTTATGCATTTGTGATCCTAGGGCATAATAGTGTAATGCCCTCTTCTGGGTCACCATAAGTGCTGTGGTGACACAATCCCACTAAGTACCTGACAATGTGTCCAGCATAGCACACAATCAAAGGCAAGCACTACAGATGCTTTCTAAACCAGCCCTACTGCTTGGTGTGTTCCCAGTAACCACTGATGTGTGTGTAATAGAAAAACAAGTTTTTAGTAAAGCTGAGAGGAAAGAAAGAGTTCACACATATACCCCAGTGTGCAAGGATTGTGATACAAAAAATATATAAGTTATTTCCTAAGCTGAGAACCCCAAAGGGGAAAGATTGTTAGGCCTTAGGGCTCTTGTTCCTGGAATTGACTTTCCAGTGACTGGGCATTGCCTGTTCTCCTTGAGACCCTTTCATTACATCTTCCCCTCTAGCTAGCGGAGTCCATAGTTATCCAGCGCCACACTTAAGGGCTCCTCCTGAAAGGGCGACTATCAAATTGTCTGGTCCAGAAGATTATTTCTAACTCCCCTCTATGGTGGAGGCTACCCCAAAGCTGGAACAATCCTTAAACATATAGCCTGGTTTCTCCTGTTAATGCTATTTTTGGCAAAGCAAATGAACAACGGAGGTATGCATTTACAGAATACTTGTAATAGCTTATCAAGGACCTACATTTGTAAATATATGACCTTGCATCAATATAATTTTTCATTCTCTGACAGGCTGATCTTCCTAGCTTTGGCCCCTTCTGAACTGCTCTCTGATTTCAGAGATGTTCTACTTCTGATCTCCTCTGTTCCTTCCTTCCAGTGGCTTTCTACTAGCTAGGTTAGAACTGGTTTGCAGTGCAGCTTCTCCTTCATGCACCCATGGGGATGCTCTTTCCTGAATTAGCCTTCCTCACCAGCTCTGAACTGTTTCTTTTCTTAATGACCCTTTCTACTCCCATCCCTAGTGAATGGCTTCCTATCATGCTTGTTGCCTCCCCTCCCATAGTGGACCAGCTGTCAAACGACTACTAGCATTAAATATGTGAGTTCCCTACCATTTCCTTCTCCCAGCCATCCTCCTTACAGTTCTTATGAAAGATTATTTTTCCCTCTAAATTTCTAAGCCACACCTGACTGTCTTTCTTGGCAAGACTAAGGTCTGAGATAAGCACCAAGTAAATGGTGGGATGCCTTTACATATAGTCTGTGTCACAGGAAGTGAGATTTCTCTTCCACAAGTGACCCTTTAAAAAGTTCAGGGCATTAACCTGGTCTCTTCTCTCCCACTCTAGGATGATCTGTGACTATAAGGTAATTCTGTTGTGGGGGAGAATGACTCATCAGATTCACTACCCTGGCTTTATACTGGAAAGTGTTAAAGAATAGACTTACAACGAAGTATGATGGAGCATGTTGTCAAGTATGGTGAAGCTATGACAACTGTTCTAATTCTGTGTGATTACTGCTCATCATTGGTTAAGTGCCTCCTCCCCACGCACAAGCTGTCCTGATTATTTGTCTCCTCCACATATGACATCTTGTCTTTAGGGTTATAATCTCTTTTGGAGCAGAGATTGTCATTTACTATATATTTGGACAGCACCTAGCACAATGGGGCCTCAACTTGGTTGGCCTCTAGTCATGACCACAACATAAATGTTTAATAATAATCATAACTGTTCCTTTGTTTAACTTTTTAAATTTAGCAGTGGGGAAAGCAAGCTTTACAACATGAGCTATCTTCTTCTGGAGTGGTCCTAAAAGAATTGGAGGTTAAAAATGTCTAAAGCAAATGGATATGCAAAATAACTTTGGAAGTCTTTTCAGACTTTTCATAATTCTCTGGGGCTTAATTATGGAATGCCAAGTTATCACTAAATTAAATCACACCCCTGATAGCACTTTCTTTCATGTACCTCATTTACTGAACAGGCACCAATTTGCGTCAGACATTGCAAACATTTTCTGGGAAGAATTCCCCCAGGCTTCCTAGAATTTCTGACCTTTGCTCCTTACTGTAAATAGATTCTGCACATGCCTGTGTTGGACAATTTAATTGTGTGAGACCTCTTCCAGTTATTTTAAGTCATGGGAAGAACACAGCAGGAATTGCCTACTTAAGGAATGTATCCTGCCATTGATGACTGTTTAAATCATCTGAACAGGGATGGAATTTTTATGTAAGAATTGACAGAGAAGTAAACCCCATTGTTAATCTTCAAGGAATGCCATTTTCCTAAGGTTTTTTTGCCTTTGCATATCCCTTTCAAAAGTAGTTATTAGATGATGTGATGTACACTGTTTTGTTAGCCTCTTAGTGTGAACCCAGGAATCTACACATGATGAGGAGTAAGTATATGTAACCTATTTTCTGAAATAGAATCATTTCATCTCAGCAATATTTCAGATTGCTATTCTAGAGAGGGTGGTGGACAATAAAAAATGTGAATCACACCTGTAAGTCAACTTACCACTAGTGTCATTATTGAAATTGCATCCAAAAAACCTATATTAAAATAATGTTATGGTTGCAAAGCCAATATTATGGATGCAAAAGCATCCTATCTTGATTTGAAGGCATCAGGAGATGGATAATCCGCCATGTTCTATGGTAGTTTGCTCCAATGATTACTCACACTCACTGTTAAAAATCTATGCTAGTATTTAACAATAAGGGTGATTAACCACTGGAATAAACTACCAAGAGAAGTCGTGGATTCTCTATCTCTTGAAGTCTTCCAGTCAAGACCGGATGCCTTTCTGGAAGACATACGTTAGTCACATACAAATTACTGGGCTCAATACAGGACTAACTAGATGCAATTCTGTAGCCTGTATTATACAAGAGGTCAGACTAGATGATCTAATGGTCATTTCTGGCTATAAAATCTTGTAAATGTATAAGTCAAACACTCAAAACTAAGAAAATGCCAGAATAAAGGTTGCCCATGCAACCTTAATTCACCCCCCTTGTGGGTAAGCCTTATGACACAGTCTTTAATTACATGATTACATACTATTTTTCCTGTAGGACCTCCGTCTCATTCAGTGAATAATTTATCTTTACAGCACTCTGATGAATTTAGGTGGTATTATTCCCATTTCAAAGATGAGGAACTGAAGCACAGTGAAATTAAGGCCGAAATTGTCAGAAGTGTCCACTAATTTGGAGTGCCCAACCTGAGACACATAGGCCCTGACTTTTTAGAGTATCTAGCAGTTTTATGGCATACTGTATGTTTAAAGCACAACTCCAGTTGATTTCACTTGCTGTTGTGAGTGCTCAGCACCTCCTCAAATCAGAGCCCAGGTATCGTATGTTGGGAACCCAGAATATAAGAAAAACAATTAGTGGCCACCTATGCAAATTTTGGTTTAAGTGACTTACTGCTCACTTAGAAACACTGGCAGAAGCAGAACTAAAATCCAATTCTCTAGGATGGCATTTAACGTCCTTAACCAGGAGATCATCATTTCTCTTTCTGCAACCCCCTTCTTCATTTACTACACACTTTACAATTTCTGCAAAATAAGGGGTCCTACAGACAATAGTCTCTTCCATTACACAACACTGATTCATCCCCAGAGCACTGTGCATTCTGTGCACTGAAAGAGGCAGTTGTCCTGTGAAAAAGATAATATGTGATCATGTAGTTAAAGATTTTTCTTACCACATATGCACAAAAGGGCCAAATTAAGGTTGCATTGGCAACCTTAATTCTTACATTTCCTAATTTGAGTGCTTGACTTTGCAACCTTAACTTTCTTTTAACATAGATTTTTGAAATGTAGTTCCTAATATAATTCCCTCCCCCCCAAAAAAATGCTATTATTGATTTCTAACTTGGATCATCATCAGGGTTTGGACATTTAGATCTACTGCACCATTTGAGCTAACAGAGTAACTGAAAGCAATAGTAGACTGTATCCTCTATAGAGAGTAGGCAGTAGGGAAGTAATGAGACATACGCTTATGCAATGGGTTTTACAGCCTGTTTTCTGGCAGCAGGGGAATGTAAAGATTTAGGACTCTGGTTAAATTCCAGATTCAGAGGATAGTGTGCGCTAATGCTTTTAGAACTTTCTGCTCCTGTCCCCAAACCTGTCTCTGTCCTACTGTCCTCATCCCAGCTCCTGCCCCCTTGCCTTATGCTCCTACCCACTGCAACACTAGTTCCTTTCCCCCTCCTCCAGGCTTCTCACTACCTTCTGGTTCCTGCAATCACACCTCCACTCTGCTCTACCCCTATCCTGTCCAGCCCACATTCTTCATGCTTCGCATTACAGTGAGGCAGCTTCCTCCTTCTCCTCCATACTGCTGGGATGCCAGAATGGAGCCCTTGGAAGCACAAAGGATCCAGTTTTTCTGCTCTCGGTACTGGTGCTTTGCACCACAGTGGTCCCTGGCAGGCAAAAGGAGCAATTGCAGGGGAAGCACTGGTCAGCTCCTGGAGCTTTGAGCTGGAGCATGCTCAATGTGGATGGAATCTTCACAGAATTTTCTTACCAAATTCTAGCAAGCCTCTACTGAGCATGTACAAAATGAGATTTTTATTGAGAGGTTTATACCTTGGCCAAATTTGGGTGAATTTTCAGGGGACATCACTGTAGCCCTTGCTACAAAGCATGAAGGTGCTAGAGCAGTAGTGGGCAACCTGTGGCCCACGGGCCGCATGCAGCCCATCAGGGTAGTCTGATTTCAGGCCATGAGACATTTTGCTGACATTGACTGTCCACAGGCACGGCCTCCCACAGCTCCCAGTGGCCACAGTTCATCATTTCTGGCCAATGGGAGCTGTGAGAAGTGGCGCGGGCCACAGGGACGTGCTGGTCGCCGCTTCCTGCAGCTCCCGTTGGCTGGGAATGGTGAACCGCATCCACTGGGAGCTGTGGGGGGGGCCGGGCCTGCAGATAGTCAGTATCAGCAAAATGTCTTGCGACCTGCAATCAGATTACCGTGATGGGCCGCATGCGGCCCGTGGGCCACAAGTTGCTCACCACTGCTCTATCACCTTGGTGATTTGTAGAAAGGGCTGGCAAGTAGTAGTAATAAAGAGTGGTAGTACCACTCAGTGCTGGCAGCATTATATTGTAAGTTGGGCTTGGGGGACAGAATTAGTATGAAGAGGAGTAGTGAGATCACAAGCTAATTTTAATGAAAGCAAACTCCATGCAAGGAAAAAGCTGAAAGGCCAACAGAGTTTCTGAATGTCTGAAGTCTGAAGATTGTTTATGTTTCGAAGGAAGTTTAAAATAGATGACCAAAAGAAAAATGAGTTGCAGCATCTGAAAATGTTGTTCATAATTTGTCAGCTATTTAAAACATGACAGACTAGACCTTGCTTTGACTGAAACTTTCTAGTTAACAGGTGGCCACATCTTTGGTGAACAGCACAAGGGGTCCAATAAAGGAAGTGGAGAAAAGATGGGCGTAGTACAATGCAAGTTACATATTGGCAAAATAAAGATGCAGACATCAGTGCATTGTTACAATAAGGCTGTATTCTCCAGAGCTAACTCGTAATCTCATTAGACTATGTCAGTGACCCCTCAAGGTTTAATTATAATACTTTTGTTGTACATAATAATTTATGATGGTGAGCAACCCTGACATGAGATAGTGTATGGAAGGTCACGTCCTCTCCCCAGTGAACAAATCATCGAAAAGGTAGCAAGGAGAGGATGAGGTGGAGGCAGGGCCATAGCCCAGTGCCTGCCCCCTCCTTCCCCCGCATGCTTGTAGAGCAGGACTGGAGCACAGGGTTGGTGGCGATGAGCAAACTTTGTTATACTAATGGAAAGACAAAATTGTGCCTTCTGTGATGCTGCCACAGCGGTGGTGTGCCACCATACTACCCCATACACAGGGTTTTGTGCACATTTTGTGATCTGGTCCATTATGAGCATTTTGTTGGGAGTTGTAATCAGATGTTCAAAAGGCGTTCTATCTGCAAGCCTGGTGTTTGTTTGTTTACCCCCTTCCCGTGGCTGACTAAACTGTGGAAGTTACTTGGGTTAGCCAGGCTTTCATTTATTTCTGTCGCTACACCAAGTAGCATTTTCCGTACATAGAATCCATTATTTCTCTAACTGTGGCTTAATTAAAAGATCTATTTTACTAAAATTGCTCAAAATGTAATCTAAAATTTGAGCTAACTCAGGTGATGTGACTATACAGTTGGATTGTGGATTGCAAACTTTGTTTGCATGGTGCTCTGCTTTTTCTAGCATGTGATTTGCATCTACTTTAAGAGATTATTTGAGGCTCTGCCTTATGCCTTTTTATGGGGTTATTTCTTTGCAGTTATTTAAACATCAATATTTAATAAAGCATTATATTTTTTAAGCAGTGTGTAGCGAGGCGTAAACTGGGCCCCTCTGGTTTCTGCTCCTGCTTCCCTTGTAAATCAGTCAGGAATGCCTCAGGTTGATGCAGCTGAACCAACACTGGAAGAGATTTTTTTTTGAGGACGGAGAAGCCTTTGATCAACTCTTCAATCTATGTGATTACCATTCCTTAGCTGAGTACCTATTCCTATATGAATCCCATCTAATCATCTTCAGGCATCATAATTAAGGGGAATTACCATCCCAAAGAAACAGAAATTCCTGCTGTTAAGTATCTGGCTCAATTTGGGAGAAACATCCCAATTAAGTGGATTTCACAATTAAGTACATCTCAATTACTTGCAGTGCACTGTAATTGGATCTGCTTCAGGCCTTGCTCAACAGAAACCAGCTCTGTTTATTATGCAGATAACATTCTTTTCATAGCATAACGGTGAATATTCTAGGATGAGTGCTGTTTTATTTTAAAGCATTTGCTTTGTCATACACAATACAGTCCCCTGTTGTATATTTCTATGTGTGTTGCTGTCACATGATGTTCACCAAAGAACCCAGCCTACCAGAATAAGAAGAGCTGAATGTTTTTTTTCATCTGTTTAAGAGGATGGGAAGATTCCATTATAATAGAGATGAACTGGTGATCCCTGTGTATTACAATCATTCCTGAAGAAATGCTTTTATTGTTTTTCTCAGGGTCAACCAGGACTACTTGGACCTCAGGGATTCCCTGGACCACCAGGATTAATGGGTATCCCAGGTTTAGAAGGTCACAAAGGTCACAAAGGTGAAAGAGGGCAACCTGGAGTAACTGGACCAAAAGGAGAAGTGGTAATTTCAAAGCTTCACATATTTCATCTAACATCTAAAGAAGAAAATAGTGGGATAATTCTTGCTTTAATTGTGTTGTCTCATTTTAGGGGCTAAGAGGAGTAACTGGTTTCCCTGGTGCAGATGGTGTTCCTGTAAGTAGTCATTCACTTCATACAATTAGATATCAAGGATTACTGAGAGTTGTTTACCATTCACTGTAAACATTTTAGTCTGGACTGAAACTACCCTACTGAATTAAAACCTATATGTCTAATTCTGTCCTCGGTTACATGCAGGCAACCCAACTGAAGTCAGTGAGACTTGTTCAAATGAATGCAGTTGCAGACATGTAACTGAGAAGAAAACTCTGCCTTGTCTATCATCATCACAGATACTTAGGATTCAGTTGCTGCCCATCATAGAGAAACCCACAAAAAGGGCTGAAAAGGAGAACATCTGTAGAGTGTCTATAGGGGTTGCTGAGCTAAGCATGCTCTTCTGCACAATAGAGGTGTGATCCATGTACTTAGTCTCCCCTCATCATGCAGTGGAGGGGGACAGAATCAGGTCCTTCATTGTTTCATGCTTGTAAAGTGCTTTGAAAATGTCAGTGGTTATAAGGGTGCTGAGTGGTTATTAATTTTATTTGTTATATGTTGTGAGTGACATGATCTTAAAAGTTTTCATAGGTATTTCAGTACTGTAGAACTTGGAATAAATTGTCACAGTCTATGTAACAAACCCATTGAAAAGTCCTAAAATGAAAACCATAGTCCATTCATGGGAAAGAGTTCAAAGTGCAGCTTACCCTACTTTATATCTTGTGGCATAAAATAATAAGCAAAGAAATCTGAGTCACAGGAATCCCTGGACAGATTTCCCAGGACTTCCTTTGCAGTGCTCTCTGACATCAGGGACTTTCTCTACCACCCACGCATGCACATCCACATCCACTCTCCTCTAACCCTCTTTGCTTCCAGCAATGTTCCAAATCTAGTTTTAGAGGATTCTCTCTCTCACTCACACACTTTCTTCCTCTTCTCTCTGAAAACCAAAGATGAAAGGCTCCTTCCCCTCCACAATGGAAGTACTGCAGCCAAGGGTCTTTATCAGTCCATGCATACAACTTTCACTGACTTCAGTGGGGTTTGCATACACACAGCTGATGTCCCTGCAAGAGGATGGTGGTGTTCTGGCTACAAGAAAATGGGGCTGTATTGGGACACTTGCCTGCAGTGAGTCTTAGATAGCTCCACCTCTTTCCTCCAACCTGCACTCTCAATGTATCCTGCCTTCCCCTGCTGTTGTTTCCCAACCAGCTGCCTCAGGCCAGGAACCAATGGTGACTATCTGGAAGTAAATAGGAACTGATTTGAACCCGAGAGTGGCTCAGTGCAGAGATATGAGGCTGATGGCCAAGAAGAGGGAGGTGAGGATCATGAGGCTGATGAATAGTAGGAGAATACTGTTGCTTAGTGGGGGCAGGCAAGCAATAAGGAGTTTTCTTTCTGCTCAGATGAGAGAACAGGAATGGAAAGGAAAGCACAGCTCCAGCTGGTGGAGAAGGGAGAAGAAAGATGGGGTTCTGAGCATACTTGGCTCCTATCTTTCTGCTTGCAGTCTTTCGTAGAGAGCTGCTCAAAGCAAGTACATGATTGCTCTGATTCTCTTTGACATTGATAAAAATCAGGAGTAAGTAACGGCAGTGAAATTAATGGAATCACAGTGGAGTACATCCAGTTTAAGGGAGAGCTGAATCACGACCCGCTTTTCTCTCCCTTCCAATACCCCAAGAGGCTGATAGTGGTACTTCCACAATGCCACATACCCCTTTGGCTTGAACTGCTTATTTTTCTCTCTCCATGAGTATGTCACAGCTGCATCATGACACCCAGCCCTGTTCCAAAATCATTGCTATGTTTTTTTCCCCCTAGAAGGGAAGCTGTTCAAAGCCAGCAAGAAACCCTTCTTCCCAGTCTTTTACGCCGAGATACTGATTTCTGCAATAATCACAGCCCTGATACTCCCTGTATAAGAGCCCTTAGTTGGTTTAGCTCTCTGTTTAACAGAAAGTGCATTGAGCATAGCTTTCTTATCCTTTCCTTTGCCTTTGACTTTTTTCATGCTGTCTGGGGCATCTGGTTCAAGCTGCAGCTATATAAAAAAAGCACTGTCTGTGTTTCTTTCTTTGAAAATTGTAGTTTCCCATGGATCTAAGCCTTGGGCTGATTATGAGAATGTTTAAAAACTATATAAGCACTGGAAAATGAAAATTAGGAACAGATGGATAGATAAACACATTTTTTATTCTCCACAGGGTCATCCTGGTCAGCCAGGATCAAGGGGGAAACCAGGTCATGATGGCTGCAATGGGACAAGAGGTGATGCTGGTGAACAAGGAAGTCAGGGGCCCAGTGGTCAACCTGGTTTCTTTGTAAGTAGCTGAAGGAATGAACTTAAATTGATTATTTTGATTAATTTAACTCTAGTATTTTCAGGACTGAAATGGAAAAATCTTTAAGCGGGACTCTCTATCCACTCTGTTTATC
Source organism: Dermochelys coriacea (assembly GCF_009764565.3). Classification (NCBI taxonomy): domain Eukaryota; kingdom Metazoa; phylum Chordata; order Testudines; family Dermochelyidae; genus Dermochelys; species Dermochelys coriacea. Next base: position 108,384,187 of record NC_050068.2, read on the forward strand.
TCGCGTTTTAACTATTTTTTCTAATGAGTTTTAGTAGTGCTTTTGGTTTTTGACCCTCTGTTTATCCACAGAACACTCCACTTACAGGGGATGATCTAACACAACACCCATATGGATTTGCCACAGAAGTTAGTCATGAAAAACTATGAAATTCACAAAGGTCTGGAGGGTCTACTCAAAACCCTCTCCATCATATAAGTTCCCACAGTGAGGTGGTTTGAGGGAACCACAAGGTGGCTTCTATACTCTATCCATCAAAGAGTAGCACTCATAACAATAAATCAAAATTCTGAGGAAAATTTTTCACAATTTTTTTTCACAAAAACAGTTCATTATTTGGATCTAGTGGCTTTACCAACCCACATAAGCAGCATGGCGGGACCATAGTCATTATTCCAGCCAATAGACTGGATTATGCTGAGGTCCCACAACCTAATTCTTAATTAAGGGCAGATTTCTTTGCCTGCTTCCTGCACAATTCACGCATATGATCCTGATGATTTCATCTTTGTACATGTAACATGAATTTCCACCATTAGGCATAGTCACTGTTCACACACTGTAGTGTGTATATACATATGAAATTGCCGTTGGATATATTTCACAACTTCATATATGCAGTGGTAAGCTGGAGCCGGTTCGCACCGGTTCGCATGAACCGGTTGTTAAATTTTGAAGCCGTTTTAGAACCGGTTGTTAACCCGCTTCCCTGCAGGGGGCGCTGAGGCTTTGATGGGCTCCGGCCAGGAAGTGATGTAATTCCTCCTCCAGCCGCCAGGGGCGCTGCCCTGCGGGAGGCATGTGGGCTTCCACCTGGCCCTGAGCACGAGCCCTGGTGCTGCTGCTGCTCCCCTGGCCCTGGGGCTCCCGCTGATGCCTGGTGGGTCCCGGCTGCTCTGCTGGGCCTGGGCTGCGTCCTGCTGCTCTCCCCGTGGGCACCCACCATCCTGCCCGCAGACAGCCCCACACCCCCTGCCCGTACCCACCATCCTGCCCGCAGCCACCCCATCTCCAGCCACCCCCTGCGCTGCCTGCAGCCAGACCCTATCTTCAGCCACCCCCTGCCCGCAGCCAGCCCCACACCCCCTACCCGCAGCCAGCCCCTGTCTCCAGCCACCCTCTGCCCTACCCGCAGCCAGCCCCTGCCCGCAGCCAGCCCCTGTCTCCAGCCACCCACTGCCCTGCCTCCAGCCACCCCTTGCCCGCAGCCACCCCTGCCTGCAGCCAGCCCCTGTCTCCAGCCACCCCCTGCCCGCAGCCAGCCCCTGTCTCCAGCCACCCCCTGCCCGCAGCCAGCCCCTGTCTCCAGCCACCCCCTGCCCTGCCCACAGCCACCCCCTGCCCGCAGCCAGACCCTGTCTCCAGCCACCCCCTGCCCTGCCCACAGCCAGACCCTGCCTCCAGCCACCCCCTGCCCTGCCCACAGCCAGACCCTGCCTCCAGCCACCCCTGCCCGCAGCCAGCCCCTGACTCCAGCCACCCCCTGCCCTGCCCACAGCCAGCCCCTGCCCGCAGCCAGCCCCTGTCTCCAGCCACTCCCTGCCCACAGCCACCCCCTGCCCTGCCCGCAGCCAGACCCTGTCTCCAGCCACCCCCTGCCCTGCCTCCAGCCACCCCTTGCCCGCAGCCACCCCTGCCCGCAGCCAGCCCCTTTCTCCAGCCACCCCCTGCCCTGCCTCCAGCCACCCCTTGCCCGCAGCCAGCCCCTGTCTCTAGCCACCCCCTGCCCTGCCCACAGCCAGCCCCTGTCTCCAGCCACCCCCTACCCGCAGCCAGCCCCTGTCTCCAGCCACCCCCTGCCCTGCCTCCAGCCACCCCTTGCCCGCAGCCAGCCTCTGTCTCCAGCCACCCCCTGTCTCCAGCCACCCCCTGCCCACAGCCAGCCCCTGTCTCCAGCCACCCCCTACCCGCAGCCAGCCCCTCTCTCCAGCCACCCCCTGTCTCCAGCCACCCCCTGCCCACAGCCAGCCCCTGTCTCCAGCCACCCCCTACCCGCAGCCAGCCCCTGTCTCCAGCCACCCCCTGCCCTGCCTCCAGCCACCCCTTGCCCGCAGCCAGCCTCTGTCTCCAGCCAGCCCCTGTCTCCAGCCACCCCCTGCCCACAGCCAGCCTCTGTCTCCAGCCACCCCCTGTCTCCAGCCACCCCCTGCCCTGCCTCCAGCCACCCCTAGCCCGCAGCCACCCCTGCCCACAGCCAGCCCCTGACTCCAGCCACCCCCTGCCCTGCCCGCAGCCAGCCCCTGTCTCCAGCCATCCCCTGTCCTGCCCGCAGCCAGCCCCTGCCCGCAGCCAGACCCTGTCTCCAGCCACCCCCTGTCTCCAGCCACCCCCTGCCTGCAGCCAGCCCCTGCCCGCAGCCAGCCCCTGTCTCCAGCCACCCCCTGCCCGTAGCCACCCCCTGCCCTGCCCGCAGCCACACCCTGTCTCCAGCCACCCCCTGCCCACAGCCAGCCCGTCTCCAGCCACTCCCTGCCCTGCCTCCAGCCACCCCTTGCCCACAGCCACCCCTGCCCTCAGCCAGCCCCTGTCTCCAGCCACCCCCTGCCCTGCCCGCAGCCAGCCCCTGCCCGCAGCCAGCCCCTGTCTCCAGCCACCCCCTGCCCGTAGCCACCCCCTGCCCTGCCCGCAGCCAGACCCTGTCTCCAGCCACCCCCTGCCCACAGCCAGCCCCTGTCTCCAGCCACCCCCTGCCCTGCCTCCAGCCACCCCTTGCCCGCAGCCACCCCTGCCCGCAGCCAGCCCCTGTCTCCAGCCACCCCTTGCCCTGCCCGCAGCCAGCCCCTGCCCGCAGCCACCCCCTGCCCTGCCCGCAGCCAGCCCCTGTCTCCAGCCACCCCCTGCCCGCAGCCACCCCCTGCCCTGCCCGCAGCCAGCCCCTGTCTCCAGCCACCCCCTGCCCTGCCCGCAGCCAGACCCTGTCTCCAGCCACCCCCTGTCTCCAGCCACCCCCTGCCTGCAGCCAGCCCCTGCCCGCAGCCAGCCCCTGTCTCCAGCCACCCCCTGCCCTGCCTCCAGCCACCCCCCGCCCGCAGCCAGCCCCGTCTCCAGCCACCCCCTGCCCCGCAGCCACCCCTGCTCTGCCCGCAGCCAGCCCCTGTCTCCAGCCACCCCCTGCCCTGCCCGCAGCCAGCCCCTGCCCGCAGCCAGACCCTGTCTCCAGCCACCCCCTGTCTCCAGCCACTCCCTGCCCTGCCCGCAGCCAGCCCCTGCCTGCAGCAAGCCCCTGTCTCCAGCCACCCTCTGCCTGCAGCCAGCCCCTGCCCTCAGCCAGCCCCTGTCTCCAGCCTCCCCCTGCCCTGCCTCCAGCCACCCCCTGCCCGCAGCCAGCCCCTGCCACACACACCCGCTGCCCTGTCTCTAGCCAGCCCTGCACCCCATGCCTGCAGCTAGCCCCTGCCCTGTATCCAGCCAACCCCTGCCGCACGCACCCCCTGCCCTGCCCGCAGCCAGCCCTGTCTCCATCTACTCCCGCACCCTCTGCCCTGCCCGCACCAGCCCCTGCTGCACCCCCTGTCCTGCCTGCAGCCAGTCCCTGTCTCCAGCCAGCCCCTGCCCCGTCTTCAGCCAGCCCCACATCCCCTGCCCTGCCCGCAGCCAGCCCCGCAACCCCTTGCCTCCAGCCAACCCCACACCCTCCTGTCTCCAGCCAGCCCCGCATTCCCTGCCCTGCCACAGCCAGCCCTGCACCCCCTGCCTCCAGCTAGCCCTGCCCCACTCCCCTGTCTGCAGCTGGCCCCACATCCACTGGTGCCCTGCAATTCCCAGGGCAGTAACCCTGCACACCTGCTTCAATGAGGGGGGCAGGGAACAGCTGGGACCCACACATGTGCACACCCTAGGGTGACCAGACAGCAAGTGTGAAAAATCAGGACAGGAGGTGGGGGTAGTAGGAGCCTATATAAGAAAAAGACCCCAAAACCAGGACTGTCCATATAAAATCGGCACATCTGGTCACCCTAGCACACCCCCAGGGAGTGGCAGGGACCAACACATGTGAAACAGAGCTCATTTCTAGTTCAGGCCCATCTTTTTAAAAAAGAACTTTAGGCAGGGTTAACATACATCCGTATTTTCCTGGACAGGTCAGGCTTTTTGGTTCTTAAATCACCGTCCGGGAAAATACAGATGTATGGTAACCCTGTTGGTACAAAAAATACATACTGGGGCACATCTCTTAAATCAGAACTTTTTATAGGGAACCGGTTGTTAAGATTTTGGCAGCTCATCACTGCAAATATATAAATAGTCATAGATGTGAAAAGCCTTTTTCTTTTTGTCTTATCAATTTAGGGAATCCAAGGACCAAAAGGTCAGAAGGGGGAACCTTTTGTAATGACTCCTGAACTAGCAAGCAAATTCAAGGTATGTATCTATCACTTGTGAATTGATGCGCTCTCATGTGCAGCATCTCTTGAATTTGGTAGAGGGGTGGGTTTTTTTTCCATCTTTAAGCCAAGTTTCTGATTTTTCTACATGCATTTTGCAACAGGGCTGTTACTTTTCACTCTCCTGAGTATTATGAACCCTAGCTGACTTCCAGGAAAGTGGGGCCTTTCCAATTTCTTCATAACGAAGAACCTCCAGCTACATGTTGACTGTGGGTGTGCTGGAAATTATTTTTGATAATACGTTAATAGGTATCTTGTATTTTTCAATCAGAGAGTATTCTTTTCCTTCTAGAATAATTCTGAAATCTAATAATAGTGCTAATAATTAATTATTTGTATTAGTTCATTTTGAGTATCTGATACCAACAGTTAGATAATGACAGCCATACACCTGTTAGGTTTACCTTGCTCCATAAATTGTCCCACTAACTTCAGTGGAGATATTTGTGTAGTAAGGAACTGTTCAAAATGAGGAAGGGTATGTGAACTGTTGTCCCAGAAGGTTTTTGGATCAAACTTCAAAATATATTTCAACATGTTCTACAGTCAAAAATGTGGTTTCTAAAGTAGTATGCACCAAATGTTTTCTGTGTTTTAAAAATGGAAATGTTCAAAGAAACAATCATTTGGTACTGTAATTCTAAATGCAATGTATTGAGAGAATCCTCATTTAACTAGTTTCTTTCAATTCAGGATACATACATATCCTTGTTAGACATCATCTAAATTTATAAACTGGGATTTCCAAATGATGTTAGGCATTCAATTCCCATTTCATTTCAATGAAATTTGGGTGCCTAACTCCCTTAGCCACCTTTTGAAAATCCCAGCCATAATATATATAACTGTACCGTACATAGAAAGTTTACAATTAACATGTAATAAAATTGAACTGATTTTCTATATCAATATTTATATTGAATTTATCTTTATTTAAAGTTTTTGTGTCATGTTTTTATGCTACGGTCTGATTATTTAAAATAATTGATATGACTGAAGGAATGGCTTTTTAAAAATCCCTGAGCTAGAAGATATATTGTTTAGTGTCGTATACAGTACTTACTGTGTCTTTAACTATTTTTGTCTTCTTTAGGGAGAGCCTGGTGAGCCAGGATTGTTGGGCTTTCCAGTAAGTTGCTGTTCACCAAATGTGATGATTTATCAATATGTTAATAATAGCAGCTACCAAAACAACATCCATTATTGGTTTGTATAATTTTTAAGTCATTTTTGGTATTTCTAGGGACCTCAAGGTACTCTCGGTATTGTGGGTTTAATTGGTCCAACAGGAAATCCAGGAAGACCAGTAAGTATTTTTAAAATATGTACTCTGTGAAATTAACCTGACAGAAGTATCATGCTAGCACGACCTAATTTTTTGTACACTAGGAGCTAGTAGTTGTACAGTAGCTAACAGGTTTAAGTATAAAAGAAAAGGAGTACTTGTGGCACCTTAGAGACTAACAAATTTATTTGAGCATAAGCTTTCATGAGCTACAGCTCACTTTATCGGATGCATTCCGATTTAAGTTTTAGATTTAAGTATGACAACTAGATGTTCTTAAAACCAAAGAGGGCATTACATTTTGAAAGTGAAAGGCATGTGACACTAATTTTCCAGGATCAGCATTGCAAAAAAAAAATCAAGAACTTTCAGCATGCATCGCCTATATTATTGCAAATTATATTGTCTCGTGAAAACCACATGTTCCTACTGAGCTACAGAAGTAACTCCACTGGCTCAAAGTAATTAGCAGCCTCGTATCCCATTAGGGCCAGGAGGATGATCAAATGCGCTAAGCTAGCATGTTTCAATGTCATACGGTACAATAAAGGTAGTTAATATATTAAGTATTGTTGACTGTCTGAATGCTAAATGAATACAGTACATTCTGAATGTATCCTTATGTTTCACGTGTAAAGTGTTTGATGTTCTCAAAACAGTATTAATAGAAAAGGCACTAATAAGAGGTAATTTACTCTCTGCAATTGTATTTGTACAGGGACCACCCGGGCCACCGGGACCCCCAGGACCACCAGTAAGTGTTTCTCTGAAGAGCTGTCCTCACATATTTCATTTTGGTTTCATAGGATCTGATCCAAGTCAATGGACAGATATAACTGACCTCAGTTGATGTGCTCAGTCAGGCCTTTAATTATTACAGAGAGATGAGGTGGGTGAGGTAGTATCTTTTATTGGACCAACTTCTGTTGGTGAGAGAGACAAGCTTTCGAGCTACACAGAGCTCTTCTTCAGGTCCACAGACTATAGTGATTACAGACATGCCTAGTAAACTGAAGATGTTGTGAGTTGTGAAGCCCAGGGAGAAGGGTGGTTTCAGAACCTGAGTTCCAGCCTCAGTGCACCTTCAAAGCATTGTCTATGCAGCTATTTTTAAAGCACTCGTGTGGACCAACTAGCTTGATCTGGGAGACTCATTCCCACTCACTTCAAAAAGGTTTGTAGACATACCCTTTAAATCAACCTTACGCTGGGGAAATCTTCCCTGGGGTGGTTAAACCTGCTTTAGAGCCAGATTACACTGCTGGTGTGAGCACAGCAATCTCCCCAGATCAAAGAATCTGCCCATATATCTCAGTTTATATTTTATCTGAGAAAATACATGAGTTCCTAGTTCCAATATGCAGTGTACTTAGGTAATTTTATTTAACATGTAGTTTTATTAAAAAGCCCCCACAGATGTAATGTGCAGTCTTTTCACATTGTTACTCAGAGAAAAGACAGACTTAATGCCTGTTAGAGGAAACACTGGAGAAGTGCTGTCAACATGAGATTTTACTTGCAGCCTTCTTTCTAAATGCTAAACCAAAATGATTTATTGAGTTAGAGCTAGACTGTTATGTGATCACAATTCTGCAATGATGTCCTGAGAATCCCTACCCTGAAACACTCCTTTGGTTAAGTACTTCTGGAGCTCCTTTCATTTAAAGCTATTCTGTAGAAGTATTGTATAATTATATTATGCTGACTTAATGTCTTTGCAGGGCAACAGGGGCCTTGGTTTTTATGGAGAAAAAGGTGAAAAGGTAAAGGAAAACCAATGAATTAGTATGGGTATGATAAGATAAATTGGTGATGCTTAACCTTTATAAAAGAGCTTGTTTATATTACTGTCTAATATTATTTTGTGATGATATACTATAGTAAAAATTCATTCACTTTGAAAGTGATGATAAGCACAATAGTAAATGTTGTAGCCAAATAGTCTTTTACATGTCTAGGTCTGCTGTGCTCTCCTACCAGTACAAATCAGAAGAAACTCTATTGAAATCAATGGACTTAGATCAGAGTGAAAGAAGAATCTTAACTTTGTTCTAGAAGTATGTAGTACAATGGAAAATATTGTCACCTCTTAACTTAGTATGAATCTAATTCTTTTCTTGCCATAACCTTGTTTAGGGTACATCTATACGTATAGCACTGCAGTGGCACAGCTGTACCAATACAGCTGGTGAAGACGTTCTATGCCGAACGGAGAGAGCCCTCCCGTTGGCATAAAAAAACCACCTCTGCAAGCAGCATAAGCTATGTTGGTAGGAGAAGGTGTGCACGTGAACACTTATGTCGGTGTAATTTATGTCACTCAGGAGGGGTGGAATATTCACACCCCTGAGCAACATAAGTTTTACCAACATAGGCTGTAGTGTAGACATAGCCTGAGACTTTTACAGCTAAACTTTTAACTGGTGTAAGTTCATGTTGGTCCGATTGGTTCCAGTTTAGGATCTAGTCCTAGATTTTAGTAGCAAATTGTGCACCCAATGCAGCTCTACAATTTAAAGAGTTATTTTATCTGCTGCTAAACCTATTTCTGTGGTTTTCCTACAGGGTGAAATAGGTCCACAGGGCCCTCCTGGGCTTCCATCTACGAGGGAGCTGATAGTTTCCCCAGACACAATCCTAGTAGAACAATACAAGGTAATTAAAAACATTGTGTAAAAGCATACAGGGTATCGAATTGAATTCAGATAAACAAAGCTAAGTACTTATTCAAGAGTGGGGTTTTGGGGGGGGGGGAGAAATTGCAACATAATAGTGAATATTAGGGAAAAGAGAGAGAGAACCTGCAGTAGATTACCATATAAACACAAAGTCAAATGCCTTTGCTACTCAAGATTGCCATTCCTTTTGGGATGAAAGACTTATGAGTATTAGAGCTAAAATCGCTCACAGGCATACTTACTATTTTTCCCTTGAAGTGCCTAGACAAAGTTGTTCCTTTTCTTCAAGCAAATCCTAACTCTGTACTACTTAATGTCACTAATATTTTTTCATTTATGATCACAAAATTCTATACAGAAAGTATTCATATTGATGATTTGTTCAACAGTCAGTGATATTGTCGTGTTTTCACAGAAGCATACGGGTAAATATACTGAAGGAGAGAATTTGCGTTACTGTATGTATCCATAAAATGTAGGCATGATCCTGTCCTTAGAGTGACTATCAGGGCTTACCCCTCTGCACACAGAAAACCCTCTGTAATAAGACACAGCCTATTCACATAAATGGCTCTTTGCACGCAGGGAAGATGTGCCCTTCCCTGCATTTGGCGCCCTTTTGTATCAATCACCAGCCTCTAATCTGTTTTTTTTTTAGTCCCAAATCTGAGACTAATAGAGGTCAGGTGGTTCAGGCACTGTTTCTCCACCCTGAGCTGAAGGGCCAAGTAGTAAATTGATATTTGTTTGAAACTTCAACACCCCATGGCTAGACCTCCTGCCAAACTCATTAAATTAGTGACCACTCTGCAGTTCCATAACTGATAAAATGATTTCATCCCCTGCTTCTGGCAGCCCTCCCTCTAACTCCGACCTGGGTGGCCTGTTTTAAACAGCCCTGGGACTCTTCCCAGGGGCACCCAGGTTTGTGAGACACCTCACACCACTGCCCTTAGCATGAAGGAACATTGTCCATACCTGCCAAGGGTCAGCCCCCTGACGCTCCCAGCCACAGGCAACACACACACTCCCCTCTCAGTCCAAAGGCTCTGCCATCCCTCATGCAGCTAGTAATCCTTGAGTCCTCCAAGCATCCAGCCCCTGATCTTCTGGACATTCACAGAATTGCCAGACCTGCTGTTCCCAAAGGAACAGTACACCACATCTTACCAGTTTCATCTTAGAACATAGCTCCCCTGAAAACAACACTGCGCTTAGATTTCTTTATAGAAAACGCAGCAACAAGTTTATTTACCAAAGACTATGCATATGATAGCAAACAGAAATATTGGAAAGAAAGGGTTACATGTAAAATAAAATCATAACATGCATTCTAAAGCCTAAACTCCACTAACAAAATGCCATCTTGTTTAATCAGATACCGCTTACCCTAAAGTGCTTCCTGCAGCATTTTTCAATCATGATGGCTGAGACCCTCCTTTCATAATATCAAGCCCTCTGGCAACTTGTCTCCCTCTGATGAAGGAATCAGGGCATCTTTCTACACTCCTCATATATCAGACCAAACCTTTGTTCTTCACTTATAAAATAGAATTTTTCCACAATTCCCCACTGTTTATCTCTTCCCATTAATTTTCATTCTGAAATCCCTTCAATCTCTTCATTATCATTTGACTCAGTATGCTAATAGACTTCTGACCTGTGTGACACAGGCTTTCAGTAGAAACCTTACATGACACTCTTTGGTGAACTAGAATGTAAATAACAGGCCCAGGGAATACCTATAACTCTTATGTATCTCCTGTGTGCTCTGCCAGTTGGCATAAGGAGCTCCTCGGGTCTTACCTAGCAAGACCATCATCTGTAGCAGGAGTAATTGCACCATGGCAGTTACTCATAGTCTGTGAAATCACTAATCTCAAGTGGAAGAACAGCATGTGAAGTATCTTTGCTTGGTCTTTGAATCACCCACTCTCCACACTGCATTTTGCCTTTTCCTGGAGGAATGCAGCAGGGGGCAGTTAAGTCTTGAGCAATGTAGAATGGGTTGTGGCGTAACCACTGCTCCACTGGATAACTTATTTCCTCATGCAAAGTGACGAGCAAATGGCCTGCTCCTGGGAAGTAGCTCATCCATGCTGAAGACGGGTTTATAACAAGTGTTACACATCACATTCCCTGGACTGCCTTAGGAAACACAGTGAATGTTGTTGGGAAAGAAAATGTGATGTCAAAATAGCTTTTATCTCTCAGGGAAAAAAATAAAATAAAAGGAGGTGGAGAAGGCTGATCACAGTTCAAATAAGGCGAAGGAAGAGAGAAAGCTAAACTCATCTCTAGGGTGGATAGAGTTGGGAATATTTTTATTTATTTGTAGGCATTTCTATGGCACTCATAACCACAGAATCTGATCTCCTCATAAACAAGTCTGATTTAAGCCTTGTACTGTGAGGTGGGGATACTTGCACATTTTTTCAGTCTGAACAGTATGGAGAAACGTATCTCTTTTAGAAAAAAAATACATCAAAAAGCATTTCCCAACAAATTATCAAATAAAAAACACTAAAACTACTTACGACTCATGCATTTTATAAGACAAGTATATTATTGATCTCAGTAGTAATGGTTTTTCTCTTGGTAAATACCTGCTGTTTCATGTTACAAAACTTGATGCATTTGGGAAAGCACAACATACTTGAATGTTTATAATCTTTCCTCTTTTTTTTCATTGTTAGGGTGAAAAGGGAATAAAAGGAGAAACAGGAGAACCTGGAACTCCAGTAAGTCAACTGAAGAAAACCAAAGACAAATAAGTCTAGCACTGTGGTTAATATTGGTACATTCTACCTTTAAAATGGTATGGGATAGAAATAAAACAACTTAACAGGATGTATCAGCTTTTCTCTTCATATCCCTTTGATGAGTCATGGCAGGCCATATCATGCCATGATATGGCGCTGATAAGGCCTCAGCTGGAGTATTGTGTCCAGTTCTGGGCACCACATTTCAGAAAAGATATGGACAAATTGGAGAAAGTTCAAAGAAGAGCAACAAAAATGATTAAAGGTCTAGAAAACATAACCTGTGAGGAAAGATTGAAAAAAATGGGTTTGTTTAGTCTGAGAAGAAAAGACTGAGCAGGGACATGATAACAGTTTTCAAGTACATAAACGGTTGTTACAAGGAGGAGAGTATAATTGTTCTCCTTAACCTCTGAGAATAGGACAAGAAGCAATGGGCTTAAAGTGCAGCAAGGGAGGTTGAGGTTGGACATTAGGAAAAACTTCCTAATTGTCAGGGTGGTTAAGCACCAGAATAAATTTCCTAGGGAAGTTATGGCATATCCATTGCTGGAGATTTTTAACAGCAGGTTAGACAAACACCTGTCAGGGATAGTCTAGTTATTACTTAGTCCTGCCTTGAGTGCAGGGGACTGGACTAAATGACCTATTGATGTTCATTCCAGGCCTACGATTCTATGATATTTAGGATGGAACGCCCATTGCAATAAGTTTTATGAGCTAACTAAAATGAGATCCTTTCTCATAACCAATTTTTTAATTTGCAGGTTAAATGTTACTATGGTGTAGATAGCATTCCTTAAACTTCCATTAAATGGTTACGTATGGCAGTTTTCTTGATCCCTTCCAGTCTTCCCTCCAGCCTGGGTTGGTTTCATAGCTTTGGTTTCATTGATTGATGAATTCAGTAGTCAAGTGGACAGTAGTCAGGTGGTTTGTCCTTTCATTTAGAGCTGTCAGCAGTCTTTGATACCATAGACTGTGAGGTTTTGTTAACTCATCTGCAGAACCTGGACTAGCTGGATGGTTTTGCTCTTGGTTAGCTCCATTCCTACTTTCTGAACAGTTGTAAAGAGTAGTTTTGAGCAATTAATCAATAGCCCAGAGGATCTCTCATAAGGGGATTCTGTAAGGCTCTATTCTCTCAACCCTCCTGTTCAATTGGTATGTGACACCCCTGGGGAAGGTTGCAATTCGAACTGTGTTGCCTTTAATATACAGTCGATAACACGCTCTGTAAATCCTAATCTGCTTTCACACTAGTTTTACACAGGTATAATTTCATTGACTTCAGTAGAATTACTTTGGATTTATGCCTGCGTAGTGAAGTGAAGAAGGCCTATGCCTATCTCATTTTTATTAAGCTTGGATGATGGAGTATCTGTGTTTTCTCAATATCTATTTGAAACTAGGATTTGGATGAGATCTGAGATGGCTAACTGGTTATACAGTTAAAAACAGTTGCTTTGGGTTTTCTTCAGAGTAGCAACTACAAAAGCAGTTGTTTTTTTAAAGGGTATGGGGTGGTGGATTCATCTTTCTAAGGACCTGATCCTAGCACTCTGATTATGCAAACAGACAAAACTCAGAAGATTTTAGCTCTTGTATGAACTACAGGTTCAGGTCTGATGTTTACACAGGCCATGGTGTTTTCACTTGTGCTTATTATCAGCCTCTGCATGCAGTGTAATGCTCTTCTCTTCATGGAGACATTCATATATACAGTTTATAAACATAACGGTCTACGTAAGTGCATCTGCAATATTTCCTAGGGTTTACCTGCATATTCAGCAGAAGATGGAGAAGAAGGAATAATAGGTTTTCCAGGACTAAGGGTAAGTGGTTCATTAAAGATGAAATTCACTCCAGGGCAGAGAGCCATCTAACACCTGTGATATGGCTGTCAGATCAAGTCAGAGGTGAAGAAGCTATGTGTGGGAGTGGTTGTGCAACCTATCTGTGCCTAGTGGGACTGGAGAGGGAGAGGCCACTGGCTTCACACTCCTGCATATGAAGTGACTAGGACCCCCTCCATATTGGGGTCTATAGCCAATACTGCAGCCTATAGCAACTATAAAAGACTGTGCTGAAACCCTATTACCTGGTTGCTGGTTTCGGGGGTGGATTCCATTTCTCCCTCCCCTTCTTATCCTCACAAAGCCAAATTAATGGGTAAGGGAATAGTGACTGTCACTCTTATTGTTTTTATTTATCTACACCCTAATAGAAAACCTAAACCTGTTTGGGTGCAAAGACCTTGTAGCACCCAGTTGGTGCTGCTCCATATCATTTGTCCTCATTGTACTGTTTCTGAAATGAACAAATATGGTGGAAAGCATAGGCAATATAAATATTTCTAAAACACTCAGAGATCATAACATTCTTATGGTGGTTTTACAACATCTTGTTTTTAAAGAAAGAAAGACAGACAGAAAGAAAGAAAGAAAGAAAGAAATTATCCTGATCTGTTTGTACTGTGCATCTACAAATTAGAAAATGAGTCTATGAATTCTTCTTGTTATGGTCAGTTTTTTAAAAAGTTTTTAAAAGGGTTTCACTTTATTCTGCAAATGATGTTGTACTTTCATAGGGATTACCTGGTATCAATGGCATCCCAGGAGCTGCTGGGGAAAAAGTGAGTATTTAGCACAAAAATCAGATTTTGTTTCTAGCAAACTGCTTTTAACATATGGAACTGACATCTTCAGATTATAGAAAAATACATGTTTTATCCTGGAAAATGACAGAGCATAGTATCAATACAGAGTTTATTCTAACCAATTCATTCTAATTTATTATTTACACAATGCTATAAGTGTACACAGCACTATATAACGTGTAACATGTGCCAGACAAATAACATGCCCTACACAACAGGCATTAGAACTTTAAGTTTTAAGTGGGCACAACAGTACATAAGAAATGCATATTCATTTAACATTTTACCAAATTACATCACAATGAGCCAGTTTTGCACAGTATAAGTAACCCTTTGGAATATTTCATGCTTGACTTTTATATTTAGGCTCACTAATTGAAAATCAAGGTGTATTCTACACATACTATAGGTATCAATTATACCTCAGTTATACCTTGTAAATAAGATCAGAATATTATCTGGACTCTCCAACGGCAATCAACTTGATTTTATGGACCAGGTGACATCCTTGTTCTTTGGTGAATCCCAGTTACTTTAAAAGTGAGAGGGGGGGAATTGGTCTGGTAATTAAAGCCTGTATTGCCATTTAGGAATATGTTTTCAGAGAGCTATGGAAGTGTTGTATTCACAGTTCTCATGATCACTGACGTGAGTTCTGTAACGTCTTTTACACCATACTGAAATGTGTTATCCTTTAGATAATTTTCATCAGATGTTTTAGAGGTCTGTGATCCATGTGCCATCTTGAATTTCTGAGCACAAACCAAAAGAAGAGAGAGGAAAAACTGAGAAAAATCCTAGCTGATTCTCTGTGTCCATAAAAATACTCAATAATGTCTAAAAGAAAATGCTGTCATACCAGGAAGCTCTCATACTTTTTATTTGTGTGCAGAAAATGGCTGCTTCTATCAGTGTTAGAAACCATGCCCATAAGATATTCAAATAAGTCTATGGCTACAGGAATAAATGATTTCTCTGTGCTTCTTGATTATGCTAAGGAATTTGGCAGCAAGGAATACCAATCCTTGTGTGAAATCCACAGCTCTTAAACTACTGTCAAAACAGCTAGTCTAGAAGAGAGAAAACTGTCAATAATATGTACATTAAGGGCTCTTTCTTTTACTTAAGTAGGCTTGATATTTGCACCCATGTCAGAATCATTTATTGACCCCTTTTGTCCCTTTTTGAGTTTGAGTCCTGACAAAATTTTAGTAAAGGGTATATTTATTTCAATGAGATGTAACTGGTAAATCATGACATCAGAAGGAGTAGGTTTCCCAATATGTTATTCACCAGCAAAAACATTTTTTTTTAAAATGAATTGTTTGACTTCCTTGAGAAAAGGAAGAACTATAGCTTAATCCTCTTAGTGTACTTAAAGTAAGCAGTAGATAGTTAGGAAACTCCTGGCTTCCTTTTTAGCTATATAGCTCCACCTAGTGTGAAAGAGATTTTACATCTATTGCATAACAGTTGTTAGTTTTCTGACAATATTTAACATATATTTCCATTGTGGATAACATCTTTGATCCCTGGGGGTCAGTTTGTGGTATCTTGGAGAGTGTTGTGGTGTGTTGCAATGCTTTAAAACTGTGTAAATGTTTTCTGAAGCCAATTATTGAAATATCTGCTCTATTCAGGAATTCACTACACTCTTCAGTTTTAGAGGCTGTATATAAAAATGTTGGCTCAGATCTACAGCTAGTGTAAATTGCACAGCTTCACTAACATCAGTGGATCCACACTGACTTACAACAGCTGAGGCTCTGGCCACTATTTTATTTTAATGCTTTAACTTTTTAGAATTTCTGTTTTCTGGAGTACACGTGGACATTCAGTTCTAGAATTCAGTTCTAGAAATTTTTTAAAATAAAATAGAATAGTGCTGATTTTTCTCTCCCTTACACCTGAATAAATCAGAAATAACTCCATTGAAGTCAATGGAATTACACTGGTGTAAAACCAGTGCATGCGAGAGGAGACTTAAGCCTGGTATTTTCATATGCACAGCTCCATCAGCTGAAATATACACTAATGGGATAAGATATATTGCACCCTGCTGACACAGGCTTCAGATTTAAGTCACTTCAGACATGTGCCCGGAGGCTGGTATAGGCAAGCCCTGAAGGTGTCATTGTCTCAGTTAAAAGAATAAATCATTTAATTAATTAAAATGCTCTGAAGAGATATGTTTGTGATAAAACATTCTTACGGATATTGATAGTTTAGTTATGTAATCTGCAACAGTAGTGCATTTTGTATTGCAGTGGTACCTAGAGACCCCAGCCCCAGGATGCTTGGTACTGTACAAACACATAATAAAGAAACAATTCCTGCCCTCAAGAGTTCACAACCTAAGTATAACTATGACTTTATTATAACAATGACACCTCTAGGGTGTAGCTCATTGGTATATTCTAGACAAGTTTCTCTTGCTGAATGACATCTGGAGGAAACCCCACTGTGCTGCAGAGTAAAAGAGGCACTGTGCATGTGCGTTGTCTTCATGACACTATCTCCAAGGAGTAGAGAGGATGGGCCATTTGCCTTCTAGCTCCTCTTTCCATCAATCCAGAATGCAGGTTCCCATCTCAAGCTCTTCTGAGAGCTCAACAGCTTTATTTCCTGCCCATTCTATAGTTCTCCGACCAGGTTATGTGCCAGGGCTGTACCAAGGCTTGGATTTGACCCAATATACAAAATATATAACAGAAAAAACCTGAAAGGTAGAACTAAATTATTATTACCAAGAGTAAATCCTGAAGGTGACAAACTTCTCAGCTTTGCTGCATGGTTCACACACCTTAACTATGTTAGAGGAAACCACCATTCTCATGCTTTTAAAATGACTGCTGTGACAGATTAAAATAATGGCAACAAGCTGGCCTGCTGAAAAATCCTGTAACAAAATATCTTCACTCTTTGTCTGATTTAGAAAAAGTCAAGCATTTTGATATATATTTCAGGGTTTTCAAGGATTTGATGGCATGCCTGGCAGCAGTGGCCCTAAAGGAATGAAGGTACTTCTTTACTTGCCTGCACTAAAAGTGAATTTAATTTGTCAGAATTAGTAAACCAGACATAATTTTGCTTATGTTGTATCTGTTCATTAGAATAAAAATATAAGTGTTTGTTGCCATAATTGACTAGGCAGTTGTCTATGCTGCTTGGCCTCTGTCAGTAACCAGATACTTCAGAGGAAGGTGTAAAAATTCACAAAATGCGCTTAGCTGACACTGTATTACTATGGGGGGAAGAGGGTGAATATTTTCTTTGCCCACAACTGATGAAGAGAGTGGATGAGTGGGAGAATATGGATGAATGTGGAAAAAGTAGAATGAGGATAACAAGTGGGAGAGCCAGTGGAGAGGCGATGTGAATGAAGAGAAATGCAAGGCTTTTGCTGGCAACTTGGAGCCAGGTGTTAAAGGTATTTAGTGCCTAGAAATGAAGCTAGGCACCCAGTGGGATTTTCTATAGTACTTATGCAGGTTAAGTGCCTAATTCCCATTGAAATCAAAATCATTGAGACTTTGAAAATTCTATTCGGTGCCTATCTGCTGCTAAGGTGCCTAAATATTTTTTTAAAAAACAGCCGTGTTAGTCTGTATCCGCAAAAAGAAAAGGAGGACTTGTGGCACCTTAGAGACTAACAAATTTATTTGAGCATAAGCTTTCATGAACTACAGCTCACTTCATTGGATGCAACAGCTCATGAAAGCTTATTCTCAAATAAATTTGTTAGTCTCTAAGGTACCACAAGTACTCCTTTTCTTTTTGTGGATATAGACCAACACGGCTGCTACTCTGAAACCTAAATATTTTTTGAAAATCTGGCCCTTTGTGCAACGGACCCACACCCTCAAATTGTCCCTCACCACAAAATGGCATAGGCACACTCTGAGTATGTATCTGATGCTTCATTATCTATTTATACAGGGAGAGCAGGGTGAGAGAGGTTTTCAAGGACCACCTGTTTATACTCAGTATCCCATTCGAAGAAAAGGTATGTCTTCATTGCTCAGATAGCTTATCCTTCTTTTTCCATCTTCCCCACACAGCAAAAGCACAAAATGCAAAAAACTCTGCTCCTTTAGTAAAACTGATCTGTATATAAAAAGAAAAGGAGTACTTGTGGCACCTTAGAGACTAACAAATTTATTTGAGCATAAGCTTCCGTAATCTACAGCTCACTTCATCGGATGCATGCTGTAGCTCACGAAAGCTTATGTTCAAATAAATTTGTTAGTCTCTAAAGTGCCACAAGTACTCCTTTTCTTTTTATGACTACAAACTAACACGGCTGTTACTCTGAAACCTGATCTGTATATGTGTTACTCATTTCAAACAATAGCGTATAAACTCCCTAATAGTGTAAAGTTATCTTATTTTCAGGGAAGTTATCTTAGTCCTGATCCCTCTTAGGCCTTGTCTTCACTCAGGAAAAAAAGGTGTGTTTTTAGCTCAAGTTAGCTATCTCAAAGTGAAGACAGGACAGTTGGTAGTTTTCGCATGAGTAAGCAGACTGGGTTAAAGATGCTAGCCTAGTCTTTAACTCAACCTGCTAACTCATGTTAGCACTTCTTTTTTTTCCCCTAGTGAAGACAAAGCCTTGAGAGCTAAGAAAATGCCAACATTACAGTAAGTATTTTTGTGACATTTACATGCAGTAATGGACAATTTAACCAAAAAAAAAAATCACTGGTAACATGACAGGTGAGGTGAGCCACAGACTGATGTGAAATCAATATTCCAGATTGTTAAAGTGCAACTGATGGGTGTACTTGAAGACGAGCCAAAAGAAACATTATTTTTTCCACAGCCAGAGCTTTAAACTAAATGTTCAGAAAGATTCCTGCAGTCTGGGATCCTAAATGGGCTTAATCAAGGGCTTATCTACTGTGATGCATCCCAAGGGATCCCAGGATTGTGGGGTACCTCGCTAGTACCTGTCCTTAGCATGAGGAAGCCGTGTCTGTACCAGCCAAGGGTCACCACCAGCCACAGGTAGCACAAACACTTCCCTCACAGCTCATGTGGGCTCCGCTGTCCCTCTGCAGGTTAGTGATAGGCACGTTCCAACCTCCAAGTCCTCCATGCAACTCACTGGAGTACCCAGCCCCTGATCCACTCACAGACTGCAGATCTTCTGCTCCCTAAGGACCAGTACCCCACTGTTTACCAGTTACACTGTACAACACAGCTCTGCGTAACTCACAGCACTTAGAGAAAGCAAATATATGTTTATTTAACAAAGAATAGAGATTCATATGATAGCAAGCAGAAGTATTGGAAACAAAAGGTTACATCTAAAGTAAAGCCATAACATGCATAGTAGAGCCTAAACTTAACAAATAGGACATTTTTATGTCATAAGAGCAAAAGCTCACCCAAAATCCTTCCAGCATATTACAGCCAGGCACGGCTGTGATAATCAGTTCATGAAACAAGCCCACTATCACTTTACGTGTAGGTGAAAAGATATGAGGGTGTGCTGTAAAAAACCCTGATATAATAAAACAGTCCTTTGATCTTTATTCATAAACTGGACATCCTCCTGCTGTGTATTCCTTCCTGTAGATTTTTTGACCTCTTGTTAAATTCTTAATGTTGATTAGTTGGTGGCTTAGTTTGTAGATGAGCATCCATTGTGATATATAAATACTTAATTTGTACATAACCAGGCAGATAGGAATGTCTGAAAGGAATATGTTTCTCACCAGAGGCAACGTGTGTGTGTGTGGAAGTGAGTGTGTGTAAATGTAGGGTCATGTGCTCTACCTGATTTCTGCCTTCTGTTTAGCAACAGCTTCTACACAGACGTTTTCAAACTCGGGTCGGGGGGGGCAGGGCATGAAGAAACATTTCCGGGTGGGGGGGAAAGCAACAATGCCAGGTGGCTAAGGCCAGCGCCGCCCGGTGGAGCTAGAGGAAGGACCACCACCTCCACCCCCTGACTCATCTTAGCGACAGGGCTCAGGGAAGGAGTGCCACCTCCATCCCCAATTTACCTCAGCAGCGGGGCAGGCTGGCACCACACAGTGGGAATTGGGGAAGGAGCGCCATCTCCACCCCTTGACTCACCTCACAGTCTGGGTGGCCCACTGAAGGGAGTCAGGGGATGGAGGTGGGGCTCCCTTCCCAAGCCGTCTGGTATAGCCACTCACCACCCTCCCGAACCTTCCGCTATGCCCGCTAGCAGGGTGTGCCCCACAGTTTGAAAACCTCTGTTCTAAATTCAAAGGTGATGCATAGGGCGGTCACATGCCCCCCAGAACCTTTAAATTGTGCCCCCCACTGTTAATGGTTATGCATCACCTCTGTATCCCACTGTTATATTTGGACCCAGCGGAGAAGGAGATAGATACAGAGCTGATAGAAACACAGCTCTCTACTGTGCTTGTTTTATTGTTCTGGCAGCAAAACTGGAGCTAACACAAATGTGAGGCTCTGCACTGGGGAGGCTTTGCACATATAAACATTTCTCCACCCTGCTTTAAAAAAACCTTCCCAAATACATATACATTGTCGTTTACATGAAACACTATATAACCTCACTAAAAGTTGTAAGTGGACTACCCCAGAGGCCCAAACTACAAGGCGTTATTCTGCATCCCATGAAGTGAGCTGTAGCTCATGAAAGCTTATGCTCAAATAAATTTGCTAGTCTCTAAGGTGCCACAAGTACTCCTTTTCTTTTTGCGAATACAGACTAACACGGCTGCTACTCTGAAACCTGTCCTGGAATAGCACTGAGTAAACCATTTATAAGTTCAGGCACACAACTGGTTTTTGCACTGTGATGGGCTGTACTGGCCCTTTTGAGGCCCCCTGCTTGAAGCCTTGTGGTCCTACCACATCCTGCCCCAGAAAAGGAACAGTAAAGGTGGGTCCTCCAGACCTGCCTAGAAAGGCTCCCTGGAAGCAGTCAATCAGAGCTTAGCAGGCTCAGATAAAAGCAGCTGCAGTGCCTGAGTGAGCCAGTTCCTGGCTGGGACTGGAAGGATGTTTTGTTTTACAACAACTGAAACCCAAAATTTGGCTTGGTTATTGGTTGTCCTGATGTTGAGGACCAGCAATTTTTTTTCCAACGTGCATGCAGACCGGCAGCTGATGGCGCACAGACTGGCACCGGTCCGCGGAGCACCACTTTGAGTAGCACTGTACTAGAGTGTCAGGCACCCACCAAAAGAGGAGGGAACCTTCCATGTGACCTAGTGCATCTCCTGAGAATGAGTATAGTCACAGGTGCACTCCCACTTCACGCTTGGGAGCTCTGAAAGTAAATCTGCCCCCTTTAGTGCAAGAAAACTCCACACCACCCCCAACATGGGCATGATTGAACCCTAACCACTATATCCTCAGAGAAGCACAATCTGGGGATTTATGTACTCATACTGGCAGGCCTGTATTTCAGGTGGCAGCTGGCAGGTGTGTCCAGCCCAGAGCTAAGTGTGGCTGGGGATACACAGTAGATATATGCAGTTGTTGAAACTTTAAATGCAGATTTATTTTTCTTTACCTTTGTGTTTTCTTTAAAATGATAACTTTCTGCTAATGTTAACTTTAATAGGGCAATCCAGATACTATGATGTAACTTTTAATAATGCTAATTTTAAATATTTTCTTCTGCAAACCTAACTTCTTCTTAAACATTTCTGTCTGACAAGTTACAGTTATATGTGTGTGTATCTTGTGCTGCTGTGAATACTGCGGCTGCTAATAGAACACTTTCTGGAATGTGTCACCAAATGAAGTAGCTGAATATTCTAATTTATCTTTCAAGAATTACAGTTGGCTGAGCAATCGAGAACATGCAGTGCTGCTTGTGTGTTGCAAAGATCAGCAGACTAACCTGTATTCTTGGGGATGTATTTCAGGTATAAGAGGTGATCCAGGATTGCCAGGTGTTCCTGGACCTGCAGGAGACCTGGGGGACCAAGGAGATCCTGGCCTTCCTGGTCTTCCTGGATCGTCAGATGGCTTTCCTGGTAATATTGTGACATTTCATGATCTAAATATTGACTCTCAACAATCCGCTGTGCTCCAGTTTTAGTCAGAATTATTCTGGGGAGGCGGGCAGGAATACATATGAAGACACATATGGAGCACGGAGTACTGACATTGGCAGTGTAGTGTAATGGATAAGGAAGTGAACTGGTAGTCAGGAGACCTGGATTCCATTCCGGTTTCTCCCACTGACTTCTGGTGTGACTTTGGACAAAGTCGCTTCCAAACAGGGGTAATGATACCTATCCACCTTGGTAATGTGCTTTGAAAAGTGATATTATCACTATATACAGAATACCTGCATTGTTTCCTCACATGGTGGAAGTAGTTATGCCTGCTTCCCCTCTATAACTTAGCATGCCTATCCTCTGAGAGCATCTTTAAGAGATCACTCTCAATTTCTTGGGTGATGTGTTCCCATTTCAGATGGCTCTGAAAGAAGAGGTTTACGTGGGGAAATGGGTCCCAAAGGTTTTAGTGGAGAACCAGGTTTTCTAGCAACAAAGCCAGGTCCACCTGGTAGTGATGGTAAACTTGGACTTCCAGGATTCCCTGGCCCACCTGGCCCTCCAGGAACACCAGGTAAGTGGTTAGAGATGCTATCAAGCATTTGGAGAATGAACAGGTTTAATTTTAGGGAATCAGAAATGTCATTGTTTGATCATTTTCTAACAAGGCTTCTGGCATGTCAAGTTAATAGGTCAGATTGGGAGAGGAATGGGCATTCAGTGATGGGAGCAGAATGTGGAGGAGTGATTGTATGCACATGGGCAGGAGGGAGGGTGCCAAAAGGACAAAGAAACACAGGGAGAAAGCTGTGTTCACCTGATTTTCAAACATTAATAACAAAACCTGGAACACGTGTCTGGTTGGTTTGTTTTGTGCTTTTTCTCCTGGTTTGTATTTTTCAGCAGAGAAATTTTGCATAGTTCAAGTTTTGAGCAACAGGCATCCCCCATTGCGAGAGTTCCTTTTGTTCCTGGTGTATTTTAAATAGTTGGGTCCATACTTGAGTATGAAAGTGGCAAACATGAGCCATTGGTCTTGATATGCATTGGACAGGAAGGGGTGCAGGCTTCTGGCCAGCCAAAGATTTTTAAAAATGCTGATGCTGATCATTATTTAGTTGTCTGTCTATGAGCAGTGAGGAATCCCATAGAGGGCCCTGGGACTTTCAGCCACAATCACAGAGCTGATTCCTTTGATGCGTAGCAAACTGCTAGCTCCGTCTACCTTCTTGATATTTCCTTTTTTCTATAAATGTCACTTCTTCCTTGCCTGGGTTACATTTTAGCTAGCAGCTGTTCATCCAGGCACTATTCACTCAGGTACTGGGACAGCTGAGTCAGGGTTCTGTATATCATTTATATATTGCTGGTCAGTGGAGCTGGAACGAGTTTTATAGTGGGGGTGCTGAAGGGGAAGCTGTGTCTTTGGATTGTTATCACTACTTCAAGCCAGGGGGTGCACCAATACCCCCCATTCCTGCACCTATGTTGCTGGTCCTATACTGAAGACAGTAGTGTCTTCATCATCTCCTCTAGAAATCTTATATATACACTGACCATGAAGAATTTGTGATTTCTCCATGTGAAGACGTCCGGGAAAAGGTGCCTGTTTTGACTCTTTGTGATCTACCTGAGAAGAATGGTCTAAAACAGCTGATCTCAATTCTGTCCAATCCCACTATATCTCTGCTTAATGAGCGGTATCTAATGATCAATCTTGTTGAAAGATACCAAAACATCTAGCAGTATTAGCATGGGTTTTCTGTCCATGGCTAAAAGAAAATAATCCAGCAATCTGGTCTAGGATGTGAACATAAAAACATGGCTTTAAATATTTTTTTTAGACTTTAATTGATGAAAGGATTGTGGACTAGATCCTGGCTTGTGATACAGTAGACCATTTCACATAGGTACCATAAAACTGCCCTAAGTAGTCTGCTGAGTGTTCCCCTAACATGGAATAGCTACTTCATCAGAGCACCCCCTCCCCCAACATAGGAGGAGGGTCTGGCATGCTGAGGCAGTAGGGTAGGGCCAGAGTGTGATGTCCTTTCAGCCAGCCAGTGAAATGTGAAGCAGTGTTGAAGCTGCTCCAAGTTATACCATGGGTTGAAACAGACCATGGAAATCCCAGAGATTGGGGAGGGGGATAGCTTAAAGTCACCTTTTCACTGAACCAATCAAAACACTGGCACAGCTAGGGACATAGGCTTATGCATTGACTGAATTTACAGAGTAAACCCATGCAATATATTCATTGTAAATAGGCTGTCATTAATATACCCTATGGAATTGTAAGTTTTAAGTATTTAGAAATGTTTTAGATGTACTATATTATGTCAAATGTGGTACAGCCAATACTGCATATCAATAATACTGCAGTTATTTATTAACGGAATTGTGGTAGCACCTCTGAGCCTCAGAACCCATTGTGCTAGATGCTGTACAAATACAGAACAAAAGGGCTGTCCCTGCCCAAAGAGCTTACAATCTAAGTATAAGATGAGAGAAAACAGGTAGATACAGACAGACAGGGCAGCATGAGGAACCAGTGAGACAACACTGATCAACATGATAGGCAGGGACCCCAGTACACCAGCTGCATAACCGTTGTCAGGTTTTTTTTATAGGCTTCATGGCAAAGAATGTTAAGGAGGACAATGATGTGGCTTTGTTGTTGCTTACAGGGAGCTCACCCCAAGTGTGAGGGTTAACATGGGAGAAAGCACAAAGGTGTTAGTTTTAAAATTAAACAAGTATGTGATGAAGACCAGCTGGTGCTAGATAACCTACAAGAGACGATGTGGGGGTGGGACAGGCTGTGAAGAGCCTAGGAAATGAAGACATGTAGTTTTACATTTGATGTGATGGGGAAGGGGGAGACACTCAAAGGATGCAAAGCAATGACCTAGCAAAAAATTTCGAATGGATGCAAGCACGGGCTGTGTTTAGGCCATGTCGAGTTTAAGCCGACAGATGGACATCCCAGAGGCAAAGTCACATAGGCCGATACTTTTTAGTTTGGAAAGAAAGAGATCGATCTGGAGTGAAGAGGCAGATGAGAATCATCAGCATAAAGATGATGATTGAATTTGTGTTTGTGCGTGAGATGGCCCTCTCCTCTTCTCTCTCTACCTCTTGTCCCTGGGTAAAGGAGGGAACTCAGTGGAGGAAGAATAAGGAGTATTCTCAAAAGGACATGCTGAAGGAGAAGTTATAGAGGTAGGAAGTGAACCAGGAGAGAACTGTGTCATGAGAGCTCAGGAAGGACAGATTTCAAGAAAAGTATGGTCGATGGTGTCAAAGGCAGCTGACAAGTCAAGGACAATGAGGATGGAGCATCTGGCTAGGAAGAGGTCTTTAGAGACTTTGGTGAGAGCAGTTTCAGTGCAGTGCAAGAGGCAGAAGCCCAACTGGAGGGGGTCTAGGATGGAATAGGAGGAGAGGAATTCCAGACAGCAATTGTAAAATTATGTTCTATGAGCTTAGAGATGAAAGGGAGAAGGGAACAGGGTGATAGTTGAACAGGCAAGTGGGTCAAGGGTTTTGATAAGGTGGGAGAGACTAAAGCGCCCTTGTATTGTACGGGAAAAGAGCCAGAAGAGAGTGAGAGGTGAAGGGGAAGGGAGGGGAAGAGAACGGAAGCAAGGGCGATAAGGAGAGGGGATGTGGTTCTGGGGGAATTGGAGGAGTTAGAGGTGAGCAGCTGAGAAACTTCTATATCTGTGAGGAGGAGAGAGGGTAGTAGAGGAAGGGAAGGTGAGCAGAGGGGAAGGGGAAGGTCAAGAAGGGTTTCTTCAGGTATGTTGGCAACAAGAAGAAAGCCAAGGAAAGTGTGGGCCCCTTACTGAATGAGGGAGGCAAGCTAGTGACAGAGGATGTGGAAAAAGCTAATGTACTCAATGCTTTTTTTTTCCTCTGTTTTCACTAACAAGGTCAGCTCCCAGACTGCTGTGCTGGGCATCACAAAATGGGGAAGAGATGGCCAGCCCTCTGTAGAGATAGAGGTGGTTAGGGACTATTTAGAAAAGCTGGACGTGCACAAGTCCATGGGGCCGGACGAATTGCATCCGAGAGTGCTGAGGGAATTGGCGGCTGTGATTGCAGAGCCCTTGGCCATTATCTTTGAAAACTCGTGGCGAACGGGGGAAGTCCCGGATGACTGGAAAAAGGCTAATGTAGTGCCCATCTTTAAAAAGGGAAGAAGGAGGATCCTGGGAACTACAGGCCGGTCAGCCTCACCTCAGTCCCTGGAAAAATCATGGAGCAGGTCCTCAAAGAATCAATCCTGAAGCACTTAGAGGAGAGGAAAGTGATCAGGAACAGTCAGCATGGATTCACCAAGGGAAGGTCATGCCTGACTAATCTAATCGCCTTTTATGATGAGATTACTGGTTCTGTGGATGAAGGGAAAGCAGTGGATGTATTGTTTCTTGACTTTAGCAAAGCTTTTGACACGGTCTCCCACAGCATTCTTGTCAGCAAGTTAAGGAAGTATGGGCTGGATGAATGCACTATAAGGTGGGTAGAAAGCTGGCTAGATTGTCGGGCTCAACGGGTAGTGATCAATGGCTCCATGTCTAGTTGGCAGCCGGTGTCAAGTGGAGTGCCCCAGGGGTCGGTCCTGGGGCCCGTTTTGTTCAATATCTTCATAAATGATCTGGAGGATGGTGTGGATTGCACTCTCAGCAAATTTGCGGATGATACTAAACTGGGAGGAGTGGTAGATACGCTGGAGGGGAGGGATAGGATACAGAAGGACCTAGACAAATTGGAAGATTGGGCCAAAAGAAATCTAATGAGGTTCAATAAGGATAAGTGCAGGGTCCTGCACTTAGGATGGAAGAATCCAATGCACCACTACAGACTAGGGACCGAATGGCTCGGCAGCAGTTCTGCGGAAAAGGACCTAGGGGTGACAGTGGACGAGAAGCTGGATATGAGTCAGCAGTGTGCCCTTGTTGCCAAGAAGGCCAATGGCATTTTGGGATGTATAAGTAGGGGCATAGCGAGCAGATCGAGGGACGTGATCGTTCCCCTCTATTCGACACTGGTGAGGCCTCATCTGGAGTACTGTGTCCAGTTTTGGGCCCCACACTACAAGAAGGATGTGGATAAATTGGAAAGAGTACAGCGAAGGGCAACAAAAATGATTAGGGGTCTAGAGCACATGACTTATGAGGAGAGGCTGAGGGAGCTGGGATTGTTTAGTCTGCAGAAGAGAAGAATGAGGGGGGATTTGATAGCTGCTTTCAACTACCTGAAAGGGGGTTTCAAAGAGGATGGCTCTAGACTGTTCTCAATGGTAGCAGATGACAGAACGAGGAGTAATGGTCTCAAGTTGCAATGGGGGAGGTTTAGATTGGATATTAGGAAAAACTTTTTCACTAAGAGGGTGGTGAAACACTGGAATGCGTTACCTAGGGAGGTGGTAGAATCTCCTTCCTTTGAGGTTTTTAAGGTCAGGCTTGACAAAGCCCTGGCTAGGATGATTTAACTGGGACTTGGTCCTGCTTTGAGCAGGGGGTTTGGACTAGATGACCTTCTGGGGTCCCTTCCAACCCTGATATTCTATGATTCTATGCCATATTTTGTCAATTTGCTCTTTGAAGAAATATGTGAGACCCAGAATAGAGAGGGAGGTGAGGGTGGGAGAAGGGAGGAGGAAGTCCAAGGTGGTGAAAAGATGGCTGAGACTGCAGGTGCAGGACTCAGGTTTGAGAAGTAGACTTGCTTTGCTAGGAAAATGGCAGAACTGAAGGAGGAAAGAAGAAATGTACAGTGGAAGAAGTCAGCCTGGTCTCGGGATTTCTGCCAGAGACACACTGCAGCAAAAGAGCAGGAGCAGAGGAAGTGAGTGTTAGGGGTGAGCCTAGACTGGGGATGGACAAGACAGACACAGAGTGTGGCAAAAAGAGTGAAAGAGTGAAAATATTGAGAGAATCAACAACCATATCAATGGAAGACAGAGCAGGGAGGAGAGGACTGAGAGCAGAGAAAAAGTCATTGACATTGATGGTCTGGAAGTCACAAAAGAACCAGGTGGCCAGGTACAGTGAGGTGGGAGGGAAATGGGCAGTATCGAGAGAGACCAGTGATGGTCAGAGCGGGGCAGTTCAGCAGTAACATCAGAGATGTTAGTGAGCAGTGCTTTGAAAAGACCATGTCGAGTAAATGGCACTTTGGGTGAGTGTGAGAGTTGAACTGGGGCTGCAGGTCAAATGAGAAGGTGAGAGTGAGGAGGTGGAGGCTAAGGGGTGGGATGAGTCACCAACATTGAAGCTGAAGTCTCCAAGGAGGAGTGTGGGACATTGTGAAGACAGAGCACCAGGATTAAAAATCAGAGAAAGGCTGATGGGAAAGAGTCAGGTGGCTGGTAGATGACGGGAACATGCAGGGAGAGAGAAGAGTCAGATGCAGTACTGCTCAAAACAGGATAAAGAATGGGAAGGAGCACAGGAAGGGTAAATATACAAGACATTAATGCTGTATTTCAAATGCATTAACCTCATAGGCTATCCTTTTGGACTGAAGGGACGTCAAGGGGATCCAGGTGAGGCGGGCAGCCGAGGTTTCCCTGGGTTCAGAGGACAAAAAGGAATTAAAGGTAAGACAGTACAAATAGTGGGCCAAATCCAGAGGTCTCTATTCATCCAAAACACTCGCTGTGCTCAGTGTGAGTTTTGCCTGAGCATGATCTGAACTAGGACTGCAGAATTTGACCTACTGCTAACACAATAAGAAAAAATATCTCATAGGGCTATTTCTTTTCCCCATGAAGCTCTTTTTTTATATACTTATGTCTTCATTAGGGATCAATCCTGGTCCCACTAACATAAATTGGAGTTTTGTCATAGACTTCAATGGGGTCATGAACCCCAATGTATTAAAGTTATCTCACCTAAGATTTCTCATAATAAATTCTTCCAAATGTTTGTTTTCAATGAGCTTCTATGTTTTCCTCCCTCCCACATTCCTGCAGGTGAAACAGGGGACTGTAAATGTATTGAAAGTGAAGAAGCTAGACGGGGTCCTGCTGGTCCACCTGGTCCACCAGGTTTTCCAGGCCAAACTGGACATCCTGGGCAGAAAGGAGATAATGGAGATCAAGGTCAGCATGGTCTTCCAGGCTTCTCTGGTGCAAAAGTAAGTTATTTATTTCTTTAATCCATTTTTTTTCAGAGACATACTAGAGCTTGTCAGGAAAAATGTTTTCCTTAAAATTGCTTCTTTTCACTGAAACTTTTCTTCAATATTCATCATATTTTTGCTTTAAATATTGATGAAAACCCAAATGTTTTTCATGAAAACAGATTTTTTTGGCAAATCAAGTCATTGTCCATCAAAAAATATTTCAAAGAAAATTTTTCAACCAGCTCTAATAAATCCACTGCTAGCTGACAAGATGATGATAATGCCAGTAGGGCTGGGTTTTAACGTTGTTTCTAACTAAAAACATGTGTCTAGCTGCTGAATTGTGAGGAATTTATTTATGATATTATATCTTCTTAAAAGCCACAAACAATAGTTTTGTGTTGTTGATAAAATAACCTTACCAACAATTGTTTAAGAACATAACATAAGAACAGTCATACTGGGTCAGACCAAAGGTCTGTCTAGCCCAGTATCCTATTTTCTGACTGCGGCCAATGCCAGGTGCCCCAGAGGGAATGAACTGAACAGGGAATCATCAAGCGATCCATCCTTGTCACCCCTTCCCAGCTTCTGGCAAACTGAGGTTGGGGACACCATCCCTGCCTATCCTGGCTAATAGCCATTGATGGACCTATCATCCATGAATGTCTCTAGTTCTTTTTTGAACCCTGTCATAGTCTTGGCCTTCACAATATCCTCTGGCAAAGAGTTCCACAAGTTGATTGTGCATTGTGTGAAGAAATACTTCCTTTTGTTTGTTTTAAACCTGCTGTCTGTTCATTTCATTTGGCGACCCCTAGTTCTTGTGTTATGAGAAGGAGTAAATAACACCTCATTTACTTTCTTCACATCAGTTATGATTTTATAGACCTCTATTATATCCCCCCCTTAGTCGTCTCTTTTCCAAGCTGAAAAGTCCCAGTCTTATTAATCTCTCCTCATATGGAAGCTGTCCGTAACCCTAATAATTTTTTTTGCCCTTTTCTGAATCTTTTCCAATTCCAATTTATCTTTTTTGAGATGTGGCAACCACAGCTGCATACAGTATTCAAGATGTGGGCATGCCATGGATTTATAGAGGCAATATGATATTTTCTGTCATATTATCTATCCCTTTCTCAGTAATTCCCAACATTCTGTTAGCTTTTTTCCCTGCCACTGTACACTGAGTAGATGTTTTCAAAGAACTATCCATAATGATTCCAAGATCTTTTTTTCACTCAAAGGGAATATATTGTATCTGTTGTACCAGTGATTCTCACCAAACTAGCTTTCTTGTTCTTCACTCTGGTAGTTCTGATACCATACCTAACAAGCCTGCTCCTGCTCCAACTAAAATTCACACCACTGTTACACATCTGTTTTAATAACCACTTCTGGATTACAATGTTCTACATAAAATCAGAATTGGGCTTTGTGAACTGGATCCTCAATGAGACTGAGACTCTTGTTTTAGCAATGGAATTTTTGTAGAGCTGGTTAAAAATGTATTTTATTTTAACAAAAAAATTCAAAGAAAATGATGATTTTTCATTTTGTATCAAATTTTTAATGGAATTTGTCAGGCATTTGATGTAAAACTAAAACCCAATCAAAACTTTTTTTTTGTTTTACAATAACTGAAACCCAAAATTTGGCTTGGTTATTGGTTGTCCTAAACAAAACATAACACAATTGATTTTTTGAGTCTTCAAAAATTTTCTGTACAAAAAACCCTTTATTTTGACTACAATATTTTCAACTAGTTATAGGAGTTGCCCAAACTTTTACAAGTAATATTTCTCTTTTTTTTATAACTGAAGATCTTCAATAACTTTAATCCAGACTTTACTGTCAGTTGCAACAAAGTCAGTTTTTTTTTGTTTTTTTTTTTGTTTTGTTTTGTTTTGTTTTTCCACCAAATGCATCCGATGAAGTGAGCTGTAGCTCACGAAAGCTTATGCTCTAATAAATTTGTTAGTCTCTAAGGTGCCACAAGTACTCCTTTTCTTTTTGCGAATACAGACTAACACGGCTGCTACTCTGAAAGGAGTAACTCTGTAATTCATTGGATATACTCAGTCAATTATATTGAATGACACTGAATTCATTAGAATTAGTCCCGATTAACATAAATATAAGTGAAAACTGAATTTGACCCAAAGAGACTGAGCATGTTCACTAATATAGTGCAGTTACTCCAGACTTATAACCATTTAACTGAGGTCAGAATTTGGCCTCACATTAGATTCAAGGGCTTCCTTTGCCTTTAAAAAAGAACATCTGAAATACACATCTCTACACTGATATCTAAGGGCTTGCCTGTACAAATGCTTAGTTCATGGCAAGCTAGGGTCTAAATCTACCCTGCACTAACTTTCCACACATTAAGTATCATGTGGACCCTGCTCTAAAGTTCTCTAGTGCACTTTGATCTATTCCCAGTTGAAAGTGGGGTAGATCTAAGCGCATTATGGAACTTCTAGGGTAGCGTGGGGTAGATTTAGACCAGAGCTTGCCATATATTTAAATGCAGCTTGTAAATATGAGTTGAGAAATCAGCTTCTAGTTATCATAGATTTGGTCTATACAAGACTTTATGGAAGTGTGAATCTGTATGTTGCACATATTCAGCAACGGAAAAATAATTTCCATGTGTATTTTGGAGCCAAGAACAACTTGGCTTCATTTCATACTGAAAGAGAACTACGGCAAAAAGACAGATCTAGGGGTGCAAAAGGGTACTATGCACTAGTAATTGATTTTGGAGCATGAGTCTTCTAAGAAAATTAAAATGGAACTGGGCAATTTACTTCATATTCTGTATACCCTGGCACAAAGTAAAAGGAAGGTAGGGAAATCCATCATACATGGCTCATGGACTATTCAGCAATAATATGTTTGCTCACAACAAAAAACAGTGATATGAACATCTACTGGTGCAGAAAATGTTTGAATCTATAGCCTTCAGGCCCCAACACCTGCCTTATTTTTGGCCTTTAAACTAAGTCCCCATGGCTGAAATCACCATAGTCACCATGCTGGCCGAACTTCCTTGGGATGGGCTTTGGTTCCCAGACCATTGAATTGCAGCTTCAGGTGGATATCAGGGTGGTATTGACTCCTGACCTGTTCTTCGAAGGCCTATAGTTTAGGGTAAAATAGATTCTATCTGCTAAGCCTGCTTATAGAAATAAGAATGGAAGTTGTTGAAGCTGTAACAGCAAGTATTTAATAATATATTTATTAAAAATAGACTTGGTACAGGACTTAAAGAATTTAAGTTTTAAGGGCTTAGAGTGAGGCCTAGTAGAAGTTGGCAGTGGGTATAAGATAGCACAAGTATCATGTGCTTGGCTGAAAGCTATGGAATGATACAAGCTTGACCTAAGGTTATATAATTTAGCAGTACATATCTTGTGATAGTTTACCAATGCATTTGTTGATAAACAGGTAAACCACAAACGAACAAATGGTAGCATCTTAGGGACTTTTTGTAATAACAGCTAACCACATTGATGTATCAAAACTATTGGGAAAGGGACTGATGCAAATGGTTAGGTTAACTGTCGGAAATGTAATTATAGTCAGCCGGAACACTGCATATGAACATTCAGAACTCTAAAATTGATCTGCCAGAATACTAAATATGAATAGGGGGCTGAGAGCTGACTTGATCAGGTATGGTCCTGGATGTATATGGGTGGAATGGGAAAAGATGCATAACAGGTTGTCAGATAAACCCTAACTGGGATACCAGGATGATGACATGGGGCAAATGAGTAGGAAGCCTGGCCCAAATCCTTCCTCTTGGGGTGATCTTCACTTTACTTTTACTTTTATCTTTGTTTCTAATGGTTTACATAAGGTAGTAAGTATGAACAATGAAGAAAACCACTTTCTTGTACTTATCTCATTCTTATACTTATGTATAATGATTTTTCCTATTATTTCAATTATATTTGTCTGTATTAATGAAAGCTGATAAAGTTTCTCGGTGTGCTTCACCAGTTTCATCATCTTAATTAACTCAAAGAACCTGTTTGTGACAGATGCACTTTGAATGCTAGATTAATCCTAGGCTACAATGGTTTTGTAATCAGGACAAAGGACCAGAAATCAGGAGATCTGTGTTTTATTTTTAGTTCTGACACAGATTTTCTGTGTGATCTAAGGCAAGTCATTTAACGTCCCGATGCTTCAATCGCCTCACCTATTAAATGTGTAAGATAATACTTCTCTACATCACACAGGTGTTGTGAGGCCCCCACATAGTACGATGCTGAGCAGAAGAAAAATGCCCACAAATAAATAAAAATAAATTCTGAGTTTTGTTTCCCTACTCTGGGAATTGGTTGCAGAATTTACCTTACTTCCCACTATAACTATAAGTAATTTGGCATATTCCCTCAGTAGACTTTGCCCTTCCAAAGGAGTCCCTGGCAATTGTAAATCTGCTGTTACCCCTCAGAATCCTGCCTACAGTGTAGATAGTGGTATTTCTACCTATCCTCCTTCTTGATCAAGCCTCCCTGGGGTTATGGGGCCAGTCACATGTACATTGCACCTCCCTGCATCAGCAGGAACAAATCTGGACCACTGTTATTTTATATACTCCCATAGGAGTCCATGGCATCTTAAAGATGTGTAAGAGGATAAGTTCCTTGTTCCAAGGAGTCTACTATCTAAAGTAGAGAGACAACACACTGATTAAAGATCAGGCACAAGAATGGAAACACCAGAGAGAAAATGATTAATAGAAAGAGATGTGAAATAAGTGAGTTTTGAGGAGCTTTTTGAAGAACAGAGGGTCACTTGGTGCACAGGTTTACTATTGCTTTTTAACTATTGCTTTTCCATTTGTTTCCTAAATAAAGTTCTGATTAACTTTATTTAAAATGGATATCAACAGGGATTTCCCGGTGCAGTTGGATTTCCTGGGCCAAAAGGGGAGAAAGGAAATTCTAGATATATTACAACAAAAGGTAAAGCAAGCGATCTATTTCCCTTGCAATTTGCAAATTATATATAAGCCTTTTGTCCAATGCAGGAGTAATTTCACATTGAGAGCACTTCTTTAGGTACCAAAGGAGACCCAGGAGGTCCTGGACTATCTGGCATTAAAGGTGAAGATGGGTTTCCAGGAAAAGATGGTATAGATGGCTTACCAGGTCTTCCTGGCCTTCCAGTAAGTAACAACTATATCCAATATTTGCTTGCCATATTTAATTACAGACTTCTTTAGCTCAGCATCTCATAACCGAGCTGTCCTTCATGCCTCCATCATAAATTATTATCCTATCTTCACTGGTTGGTGATGCATTCACGTATCAGATTTACATGTTTTTATTAATTATTTTCCATTCTTTTTCCATTTTATTTAAGCAAATTAATACCAGTTTATATCCCAGATGGGTCAGTTTGCTCCATCAATGATTTATTATTGGTTTTCCCTCCTTTTAAACTTACTTAAAGTTATTTCACACTGAATATCTCTTGAGAGCTACATGGTCATCAAATGAAGTTATGGAGAGACAAAAATTAATCGCAGATCAGCTGACTGACCGTGCATATTATGCTTGAACTGGAGTGATGCATCCTGAATACATAAAGCCATCTCACATTGACACAGCACTGGGCTCAGACATCATAACTAGAAATGGCCCAGAACATCAAATCTGAATGCCTATGATTGTTGTCATCAGTCAAATCTAAATCTGAAAAGGACCTATTTTCTGGTTCATTGTGACACCAGTCTTGAAAGAATTCATGATATTTTGGCTCAAGATGGCAGAAATGTTATTAGAACAGCAGATTAAGAAATATTTGTCATTTTGTAACAAAATCATATGAAAACTCCCAAGATTTCAGAACTGTTGTACCATGAACCCCAGCCTAAATCTAATTTGGGTTCAAACTCCAGGCCTGACCCATTTCTAATTATAATGATTTCACTCCACAGTTAATTATTCTTTCTCTACAACTCCATTTGACACTTTCTACACTCTCCTTCGTTTTCTGCTCTAGTTGTTCTGTCTTCTTTAAGCAAGGTGTCATGCTGTTTCTCCTCTGTCCTATATCTCCTTACTTGATTGCTTGGGGAGATGTGAAACGATGTTGGTCACACTCTGATCAACTTACACAATGCTACCTGGCCTGCCACGCATTTCTCAGCAGAGTAAGCAGCTCTCAGATCGAACCTACAGACTCCCAAAAGTCACATTCAGCTTTACAGCCACAGGTGGTGTATGATTGGTTCAGATAGCCCAAACGATGTGCATTCACCAGCCTTAGCCCTCTCTAGTGGAATGTTCTGTCAATGGATGTTTGTTTCGTTGGTACCATCCCTGGTTATACATCTTGGGACAGGTTCGGTCACAGAGACCTCCTTGGGACTGTCACCTGATGTGTTGGAATTACCTCTGAGCCCATTTTCCCTGCCAGCTTGGGACTTCCAGACCCTGTCTTGTTGAGCCAGACATGCTAGCCTGCTGCAACACAGACCCAGGGTCTGGGCCATGCCCCCAAAGCTGCAAACTTAACTGAAAACAGCTCAGCAGGTTACCTGTCTCCCACACCCAGCTCCCAATAGGATCCAAACCCCAAATAAATCCATTTTACTATGTATAAAGCTTATACAGGGTAAATTCATAAATTGTTCACCTTCTATATCATTGATAGAGAGATATGCACAGCTATTTGCTCCCCCAGGTATTAATCACTTACTCTGGGTTCGTTAATAAACAAAAGTGATTTTATTAAGTATATAAAATAGGATTTAAGTGGTTTCAAGTAATAACAGAGAGAACAAAATAAGTCACTAAGCAAAATAAAGCAAAAACACACAAGTCAAAGCATAATACATTAAGAAACTGAATACAGGTAATATCTCACCCTCAGAGATGTTCCAATAAGCTTATTTCACAGACTAGACTCTTTCCTAATCTGGGCCAGTCCTTTCCCCTGGTACAGTCCTTCTTAGATCCAGAAGACATTTCAGGTGGTAAGCCGGGGTTTTCTCATGACTGACCTCCTCCTTTGTCCTGCTCCACCCCCTTTTATAGCTTAGGCTCAAGACAGGAATCTTTTGTCTCTCTCGGTCCCCACCCCCCTTCTGAATGGAAAAGTACCAGATTTAAGATGGATTTCATTATCAGGTGACATGATCACATGTCACTGTAAAACCCCTAGTCTCCATTCCCCATGGGCTGGCCCACACATACACAGGAAGGCTTTCAAGTAACTAAGGCCATTTACAACTGATTATTTCTGGAGCACCCTTAATGGCCTCCACTTAATATGTTTACATCAGTGATACAAGTTTGTATCGTATTCTCCTAACTCCCGATATAGAAATAATACATGCAAATAAATAGGATGAACACATATAATAGATTACAGGCTTTTAATGACACCATACAAGGGGTATTTAGTGTGAAGCATATTCCAGTTATGTCATATTCATAAGAATACTTCCATAAAGTATATGAAGTGCAATGTCACACAGCTAAGTTAACATGTTACCTTATTACGTTAAAGATTTTTTGCTGATGTCACCCTTGTAAATGGCCATGATACATGGAAACTGACCATCTACCAATTACTAATAATAAAAAAAATTGTTTAATAGTTTGGGTGAGGTTTATTCTTATGCAAAGTCAAAGCGTCCATCTCTGTATATTTAATCTGTTTTCCCATAGGGTGATGGTGTAAGAGGTTCACCAGGTGATCCTGGTTATCCAGGAACACAAGGTGAAAACGGCTTTCCGGGAGAGATTGGTCTGCCAGGTGCAGGCTTACCTGGCCCGAAAGGATACCGTGGACCTTCAGGTGACTCTGGAACATATGGAAATCCAGGGCTTCAAGGTCCCCCAGGTCCTCGAGGTGCTCCTGCCCAATTAGGTATGTGTGATCGCATGTCTCTTATGTTAAAGTCATTAGGGATCAGTACTGAGTCATATGCAAAACATCATGTAAATCTACTCACTGACAAGGCAGTATAGTGAGTCTGTATGAATAAGAAGGAGTTTGTTATATTATCTGGTCAGAAATCTAACAGAAATACTTCTATAGTTTCCTTTCAGATATTTAAATAAAGTTTGCAAATTTGGCACTATTAGCTAGTAAAATCTTAACTTTTTTGAATGAGTTAAAGAACATATTACTTATACATACTTTGCGTTGTGGCTGTCTTTCCTTGGGTCGGTCCCAATCAAACCTACTCCATTAATTGACCAGAGATAAGATAGAAGCGTGAACCCCAATTCTGCTCCTCATCAGGGCATAAATATTGATCCTTTAAAGCTCTCTGACTGGGATCTTGGTACCCAACCAGAGGTCCCTCAATTATGTGGTGCCATTGCTAGACTGCAAGGCTGGTCTCAGTATACTAGCCTTTTTGTGTGTAAGGGGAAGGGAAAGGAAGATCTGTGATTCCTTATTTCTCACTGTATATCAAAAACAAATATGTACTTCATTGCATGAACTCTTCTTTGTTAAAATTAGATGCGGTTCATCATGTTTCCAAGTATTTTAAAACTAGTGGCTGTCTTTTCATTCTTTAATTTATGAGAATTATCCAGTTCACAATAATTTAGACACAGTGCATCAGCTGATGCTGTAATAGACATCTGCAGTTAGAACTGAGAAGTTTGGGTTTTGTAATTTTTCACATTTTGTTTAAAATGCTAAGAGTCTATCTTGTTTGTTTCTCTTTTCTCATACTTCCTGGGTAGATTGTAACCAAGTTACTGAAGATCTTTCTAGGGGAGATGGCACCAAGACAGTTTGGTCAGGTACAGTACAGAAATAAGATGGCTTGGAAACATTTTAATCTTTCGATCTCTGGGGCACATACAGCATGACAGTGTGCTTACTGATTCCTGGTGACTAATTTTGATGTTGCCATTTCTTGGAGATAACTCCATTTGTAAACTGCTTAAAATTCAGGTCACAAATAATGACATTTGTGCTATACAACTAACCAGTAACTTGATTGTAGCATGTGTTTTTAAATTAATGGTGTTCATCCCTGCAGACCAAAAATTACTTGGTTCATTACTCCCTTGAGTTTATTGTGATTAAAAAAAACAATTATCATGTGGTTTGTAATAACTATCTGAAATTACAAAAAACAACTGAATCTTCCAAAGAGATTTTAAGCAAACTTTCACAAGTACAATGTAGCAAACCATTTGTGAGAAATACTCTATGTTTAGGTAAAAAGTATCAGTGCAATTTGGTATTTAAAGGAAAAAGTACTCTAGTTTTCACCTGCAACTGAATTCATTTGTTTGATTTTTAAATTGCTTCCAGAAAAAGTGAGTTGCCTTTTTGAAAATTTGGCCATACAAGTGTTTATAATAACATCTGATCTCTTCACTGCTATTAGCACAGCAAAGGTTCCAGTGAAATAAAATGAACAACTTTTCTTAATTCATTGTCAACATGAGCTATGCTGCATATTGCTATATAAAATGATTAAATAAAACTTTTGATTTTTATCGTTTTACTAAGGGAAATAATTGCTAGATTTAATCACAGTAAGTTTATTGTAAGTCACAAGAACAATGAGATACAGAGCAGATGAGTAAATGGAACTCCCACTGATCATGTTTATTTGTAGGGGCAGAATGCATGAGAGCACCAAAAGGAGCCCCAGGAAAGCCAGGATTGCCAGGAGCTATTGGTAATGTTGTGCCTTTACTTTTGAAACATTTATTTACCTTTTACACTACATTTGGAATTAGCTTTTGCTAAACCTGACTGTAGTTGTGCCCTTAGACTAAATATATTTTAGAAATGAGAATAAAGGAGACTTTAAAGTTAAAATTTAGGGGGGAGGGTGAGACAAAGGAAAATAGATACAAAGTGTATGATACATAATGGCTGCACCACACGCGTTAATCCTCTTCTCACTCATGAATTTCAATTCCGTAACAAAATCACCAGCCTACAATGGTTTTCTCTATGAACAGTCATTACATTTAGTCACAAATCCACACTGTTTGTGACTATCGTTTGGCACCCAGGTATAAGGAGTCATTGGGGCTTTAAGCAGTTGTCTTTTAAGAAAGTGGCAAAAATCAAAATAAACACGCCAGATGAGATATGCCTTCTATAGTAAAATAGATATTGGAGATAGAACAGTCCTCTGTTAGATCACCCAGTTCATCCTTCTCTCCATGCAGCCTCCTCATCAGTGCCATGTTTTTTTCAACTGTATCATATGCCTTTAAAAAATCAGTGGAGTTTCACAGTTTAATAAAACCACTAAAGGCTGGATTTTGCCCTGGTTCTATGCGGTGCATAGGAGATTACTGAGGTGCTATCATCCCCATCCCTCTCCTACACCCTCACTCCCTGAGGAGCTGTGCAGGAACCTCATGGATTGAAGCTTCTGTGGCAGTGGGGAGAGCAGTGGCTGCTCCCCACTTGATACTCTCCACACCAGGAGCCAGTGGGCAAACAGAGGTGGGGTGAGGTTAAAGCCTGGCTGGGCACATTACAGGGAATATGCTAATCCCTAGAAGGGTGTAATAAATTACTAGCCCTTGAAGCAAGTGGATGTAGTGGAGGAATTGTCACAATGCCTTCTGAGTGCTCCTCCTGGGGTTCTATAATTATACACAGCCTCTTAAACAGGGCTGGGCCTAAAGTCGCAATGTAACTCTAAATAAGTAGGCCCAGATCATCCGATGCAGTGGGTTTGCATTACTCAGTGCTCCAGCAATGTTTGTTTCCAAGATTGATCTATCCAATCGCCTCAGTGCTTTTTGGCGGGGGCAGCAGAAGGCGTGATCTGGGGCTTTCCAAACCCTGCTGATCCACAGCTGCTGTATTTAACCCCCTGGAACACTGGTAACTGACATAACTTAAAACAGCCTTTAGTATTAGGGGTGCTTGAAGTCCATCTTTGCAGCCTTCCCTAACTGTGCCTTACATTTTTTGGCCACAGCTCTGGCCAAAGATCTGGGCTACAGTGTTTAAGGTCAAATTTTCCTCTTAAACTAAATATGAAGTGTGGTGGTGGTGTTGTCGTTATGGTTTAAGTAATGACTCATTCATATTTCTTAATGGGATTTGCTATTTTTTATCTCTTGTTACTGCAGCATGTTGAATAATTCAGATTTACATTTCTTTATTTGACTATGGTACTTTGGCACTCTAATCAGTGCTTCTGAAGGTGGTTTTCTCTGAAAGTCTTGGTATATCTGTTACTCATTAGGATGGTTCAGTTCCTATGTAATTTTATATGAACTTTTCATTCTTCTTTCCAATGATTTTGAATGAAATCAAATTTACTTCTTAATCACAATCCTTCTAAATACGGATGCTTCCATGCCATCAGATTCATGTGTGTATTATTTTAGGCATTGGTCTGTTGTTGTTGTAAACAAAGCTCCTCATCTGTGTGTCCATCTCTTGGATAAACATCTTC
Organism: Dermochelys coriacea; assembly: GCF_009764565.3. Lineage (NCBI taxonomy): Eukaryota > Metazoa > Chordata > Testudines > Dermochelyidae > Dermochelys > Dermochelys coriacea. The sequence continues at coordinate 108,424,551 of NC_050068.2, forward strand.
GTCAGTTCAGTAACTCATCTCAATAACTATAAGACCTTGCTACCATCCCCTGAATATGCATCTTGGCATCTTTCAATAACTATAAGACCTTGCTACCATCCCCTCAGGCTCTAGAGGCAGGGGGAAAGAGAACCCTGCTGATCTGTGGCAATGAATGCTGTCTCCATGGCATTGTTTCCCTCAATCCCAAGGAATTTGAATATTGAACACTAGGAGGAGTAAATGTCCTGCTTTATTTTATACTTTTCCACAACCCATTGTTGCTATAACTCTGTCCTTGTACCCCCTTAGTATTATACAAAGTCACATTCATTTATGTTCTCACCAAATTATCTTGTCTAGTTTATGCTATGTCACCTTTCATTATTGTCTTTTGGTTATAAGGTTTTCTGCCTTTTTTCCAGGTAGGCTGTAACTGTGCCATGTACAATTAATGAACAGGTTCAGTGATCTATGCACCAATGACACAGTATAGCCAGAAAAGAGGCATCTTTGTAGTCTCACATTCTAAAGTCCTCTATTCCTGTGAAATTCCTAACACTGTATTAAACAGCCTGTCGTAAGTTCTGTCCTGAGGGCCCATGTAACTGTTCCTTAAAAAGGATACTCAAACTGCCTTCCCTGCTTTCGCTTGCAACCATACATTGAAATAGATTTGGCAGAGCTTGGATTAAACTAAACTGGGTTGTGAAATGAAACATATTCTCCTTACTACTGTTTGGTACTAATGTTAAAATAGTTACCCTAATATAATCAGTTATTGAAACATAAAATGGGTTGCCCTCTGTACCTGCTGCCTACTTTATATAGAGAGAGGCTTTTTATCTAGCACAACAATTAATGGAAGGAAAACAAAACTAAATGTTAACAATGCTATTTGGCACATTTAAATTTTGCAGTTCTACCTGCAATTCTAGTATTTTTCTTTAAATTAAGTTAATTTTCTGCTCTTAACAGTGAGAGCCTGATGGCACAGTGCTGGCACTAGGAAGATCATACTCAGGCTGCACAGTTCTGACAGTACTCCTTAATCCTGGCCTTTTTTTAATGGAACTTTCCACAAAACAAACAGCAATAATAAAACAATCTTGAATTTTAAAGTCAACAACTCTAGAAATAAAAAACCTTTAGCTATCGATAATAATCTCATATCAATAAATAAGGTAAAGTGGTTCTTCATCTAAGAAACATCATCCTATTTTGTCAGAGCTAGCAAATTAATGCAGAAAAACTACTGTGCAATATAAAAGACAACAGAGTAAATTGCAATTCATAATGATAAATTTAAGGTGTAAAATATTTCAAAGATTGTGCATAAATGCCACTGAAAACAAAATGTGATAAGTCGATCCATAAATCTTAAGATACATAATTATGATATTTATTAGCATATTTGTTTGCATTTATGCATATATTTACTTTGTGTTTGGATCTGATTTGTTGTTACTTTTTTATGCATAATTTAGGTGCAAAAGGTACTAAAGGGATTCCAGGTGACCCAGGTCTGGATGGATTCCAAGGGCTAAAAGGTTCACAAGGTGATCCAGGTCGTGAAGGATTGCCAGGTCCTCGAGGTATCTTGAAGTCACTAGCTATTCTTTGAGTACTTCTGTTCTGTTCGCAGTAGTCATGGGAACCTCAATACGCCATTGCAGATGTAAATATTAATTTGTCTTCCCTTCAGCATTCAGACAATAATATAACCTCAACCTAAGATATCTTGTGAAGCTAAAAGTTTCTCTCATTAGAAAATGTTGTTTGGACATAATTATGAAAGAATATCCATTTTCCTCTTTTCCAAGTCTCTCCTAGTGCAGAGGTACAAAGGTAATACCATGACACTGATTTTAAACAATGATACTTCAATAATGAGATTTTCACACTCCAGCTGGAGCATATTCATACTTACACTTCTGAAACAAAATGCATAAGTGAGGAAAAGGCATTTATGAATGCATCCAGTTAACTCTTAGTAGCAGAAACCCGAATTACATTATACACACCAAGACAAGAATATATATATATATCTTAGGTTCACAATCCAGTAGCTGAATATGCACCCCCACCCACAGGTCGCTGAATATATCCCAATTTGGAAGTACAGTGTTTAAAAGTATATAGTACTTACAACACCTTTTACGTGTATTGTATTAAGTATGCATCAAACACCTGTTTTTATATTTATTAAATATAGTTTTATTTAATTATTTTGGTTTCCTTGGGAATGTTGGTATGAGGGGCTTGTCGTAAGTGAGAGTGGTTGACAGTTAATATAGTTTTAAAACAAAACTACTGCATAATGCATCCTTTGGTGAGGGATACCTAAATGCAGCTCAGAACAAATCATGCCCCTACCTCTGAAGGTGAGAAGGGGCTCTGGCAGTGAAAACAACTCAGTTCCGTTGCCCGAGGAACACGATTTGTGGGAGTGGCAGCCCTGGCGGTGCACTCCTCCTGTGTTGCTAGGAATCCAGTTCTGCAGGGCTTTCCTACATGGCGCACACAGGGTGAAAGGGCAAGACAGGAGGGTCATGTGGGGTGATGTGGATCCTGTTGTCCTCCTCACTAAGGTCCATGAAACCTGCCTGGAATTTCCTCAGTGAAGATCTTCTTTTGGCCTGTACCCTAGAGGGGAGTATTCTTGCCCTGCTGCTGAGACAGACTGTCCTCAGCCAAGATAATCAGGCAGGAGAAAGTGGGGACTGGAGTTTCCCCATAATACTCTGCAAAAGTCATTTGCACCATTTTAGTCAAGCATTCACTGGAAAAAAAGACATAATGTGAGATTTTCAAGTCTGTGGTTTTAGAAATTTAAATCCTAATGTCATTCTTACTTATGCTCCTAAATCATGTATGTGCAGTTGAAAATCCCACCCATATTGCTTAGCAAACCAGCCTTTTTGTTTACAATAGCTGTTTTTTTGCCCCATGGTATTAAGATGATGCGGGGTAAAATTTTCAGAAGTGCCCAAGTGACATAGCTTTCGGTGGAACTTAGGCTCCTAAGGGCTAGCTAGATTCACAAAGGGGACTTAAGCACTGTAATGCCAAACTCCTAAGTGCTCTGCCACCCAGTGGAATTCACAGCCCTGAGTTAGTCACTCAGGCTCCCCATGAATTGTATAGGGAGAGTTAGGTGCCTAAGAAAGGGATTCACAGAAGCCCCAAACAGAGCTGGGAGTTGCCTAAGCTAGCCAGTGCAGAGAAAAGGGGTGCGACTTAGGTCCACATCCACAAAAGTACTGATCAGACTTTTCTCAGGAAAAGAACAGAGGGAAATGTCCCCTCACCCTCTTATAGTCAATGGCCCAGTGATCAGAGCACTCAGCTGGGATCAGTTTTCAAACCCCCATTGTGCCTGATTTAGAGCAGGGACTTGAACCTCACAAACATTAGTGGGTATTTTGGTTAGCTCTTTCTCAGTCTCTCCTGTTGGAACTGCTCCACTTTGTACAGATAATTAAATATTAATTGGGCCAGAGCAAGAACATAAGAATGGCCATACTGGGTCAGACCAAAGGTCCATCCAGCCCAGTATCCTGTCTAGCAACAGTGGCCAACCCCAGGTGCCCCAGAGGAAGTGAACATAACAGGTAATAATCAAGTGATCTCTCTCCTGCCATCCATCTCCACCCTCTGACAAACAGAGGATAGGGACACCATTCCTTACCCATCCTGGCTAATAGCCATTAATGGACTTAACTTCCATGAATTTATTCAGTTCTCCTTCAAACCCTGTTATAGTCCTAGCCTTCACAACTTCCTCAGGCAAGGAGTTCCACAGGTTGACTGTGCACTGAGTGAAGAAGAACTTCCTTTTGTTTGTTTTAAATCTGTTGCCCATTAATTTCATTTGGTGGCCCCTAGTTCTTATATTATGGGAACAAGTAAATAACTTTTCCTTATTCACTTTCTCCACACCACTCATGATTTTCTATATCTCTATCATATTCCCCCTTTGTCTCCTCTTTTCCAACATGAAAAGTCCTAGCCTCTTTAATCTCTCCTCATATGGGACCCATTCCAAGCCCCTAATCATTTTAGTTGCCCTTTTCTGAACCTTTTCCAAGAAAGAAATACTAAAAAAATTAACTCTATAGCCCATTGGTCACGGCACTCCACGGGGATGCGTGAGACCCAGGCTCAAGTCCGTGCTCCAATCAGGCAGAATAGGGATCAAATGTGGGTCCTTTCACCTCCCAGATAAGGCCCTAACTACTGGGCTATTGGACATTCTGGGTGATGAGTTTGTAAGCCAGTCCAAAAATTTCACACCTGATCACCCTAGCTCTAGTTTGGGTGGGCTTAGGCATGCTCTAAGCATGCATCCTGGATCAGGCTCTGCAGGCAAGCTAAACAGGGAATGCCTCACTTGAGAATCTGGCTAGGACTTAGGCATGAGCAAAGCTGTAAGAAGTCCGTTTAGATGTGGGGCAGCATCAGGGTACAGGTGACTTTTTGCTTGCCCAGGAGTGGAAACTTAAGCATCTGTGGGGATTTAGGCACATACATTGTTAGGCAGCAGCTGAGCAGTGGTTTTGTGAATGTCAGTAATGCCTAAATGCTGGATTTAGTTACCTAAAGAGGCAGATCGGTGCCTAAGTTCTTTTGTGAATCTAGCCCCTAGGTCAATGAGGTGCTTTATAAAACGTATCCACTGTTCATATTTGACAGTTTATATGCCCTACAACTGCTTTATATTTCAATAATACAGACTTTCCTGCATTAGCATTCAGCAAAAAGTCTGTGGGATTAAACAAATTAAAATTATTTGATACAATATTTGACATTATTATGGTGCATCTGACACTTTTAATATCTAATACAATGTTTTGGTCATGGTTAGCCACATGATGCTCATCATTTTCCCTTTAGGTTTTACTGGACCCCGGGGAGATGGAGGCCCACCAGGTCTACCAGGGCTACAGGGAAATCCAGGCAGTGCAGGAAAACCAGGTGCCCCAGGGCCTGCAGGTCCAAAAGGAATTGCAGGTGAAGTTTTAGGAGCAGCACCGGGCACCCCAGGAGATTTTGGACCATCTGGATTCCCAGGATTGAAAGGCCTACAAGGAGATCACGGAGTACCAGGAATTAGAGGTAAATGTTATTTTAAATAAAGTAATGTTTCAGCAAAAGGAAAGGTATGAATGCAGCCAGATATCAGCAAAGCTTTAATTGGAATGGCTCTGTTTGTATGCAGAAGAGCTGCTGATTAGGTTAGCAGTACATCCAACTAATTTGTTTATCCCACAATCCTAAACTAGCTCCCTGACCCTCCCTAGGTACCAAAAGACACAAGTGTCCCCTACCTAGCTGCCAAAACCTCTAGCTTCCCCCCAGCAGCTTCTACAATGCAGCACACTGAAAACTCAGGACACAGTAAAATCAACTAAAATGTGATATCAAAAGGCCAGATTCTGCCAGTCTTAATGAAGTAGAGAGGGTACAATATTTGACAAGTTGTCCCACTGATGTTAATGGGCTGACTTGCAAAGTATGGTACCACTCAATAGGCGTAAGGGTGATAAAGTCTGGTCCATAATAAATAACAGAAGGGATACAGCACTGATTCCATCATTCACTTTTCCTGTTTAATTCAATAAAAACTTCTGTGTGGCATTCCCCAGGGTACAATCTGGACTGTTGTGTTCCCTCAATTCTCCAGTCTGGGGTGCCTTTTACACTGCTTTGCTGTGAGAACAGCCACTCCTAACCATGCTCACACACAGCCCTCTAGCATGCAAAATCACTCCCAGCTGAATCACATGAATGCTCTTGCCAGTCACTCATGAATTACATACAGGGTGACACCAGCAAATTCCCAGTCCCAGGCTTTTCCCCAGAAATGTGCATCTTGTACTGTCCTTCTGGACAACAGAAGCTAATAGAAAGTCCATCATTTTATCAATGGAAAATGACAGACCCTGTCATTTCAAGTGGAGATGACACTTCAGTATAAACACACTGGTCTAGATAAAACAAGTTCATTAACTACAGAAAAGTAGACTTTAAGTGATTGCAAGTAATGAGGCATAAAAGTCAGAATTGGGTTATAAAGATAATAAAAATAAAAAAGATAATATGCAATAAAAGAAAAGAAAAGAAAAAGATAATATGCAAACTAATAGCTAACTTTACAAGCTAAGTGAACTTAAAAGCAAAAAAGGGTTTTCCCACCATAAGCTTACAGCAGTCAGGCTGTATCTTTCAGCCAGGACTGGACCTTCCCCAAGTTCATTGACATTTCCTTTGTCTTTCAAACCAAATGTTGCTGCTGTGAGTGGAGATGAGGGGAGAGAGAGGTGATCTGGTGACCTCTGTTTCTCATTCTTATACCCTCCTCCCCTCTTGGAGGATTATCTCAGCTGGGTTTCAGGCAACAGCCAGTCTGTTTACATGGAAACCCGCAGCTCCGTCTTTGACAATATATAAAGTTCTCACTCCCACCTTTTTCCTGCCAAAGAATGACTGTTTAGGCAGTTGATAGTTCATGATGGTCCATTTGATTATGCTGATACCTGGCCTGGGCATCAATGTGTCTTTTGTCTCTGAAGAACTTGGAGCATGTTACAGGAAAGTTATACAACAGAATCTTAACTTTACATACTATGTTGATACACATATTTTACCAGAACAATAATGTTCAGCCAATTATGAGTTTTCAAATGATACCTTAAAAGTCATTGTTTGTACAAAATGTATCATGGTCTTGTAAAAGTGGTGAACACGGGGTACAGTTTGTCACACTCTGGGGTTTGAATTTACCTGAAGCTCTGACAGAATTTCCCGTCTGCGGCCCCCAGAGTGCCACATAATTAGGGGTTGCTGATGCCAAACTTGAGTTAATTTTAACCCACAGTACATAAGCCTTGATAATGAGATATTGAGCCTTTCACTTCTATGTCAGCAGTTCAAATGTCTTAGTTTAGTAGTGAACACAAGTCCCTACTCTTTCATGGCTTTTCAGAGTCCTATGTGGGGAAAGAGTTGACAGTCTCAGCTCCCAGGTCTCCACATCACATCGGAAACCCTTGCTGGTAAACTCGGCAGAAAGCACAGAACAGAATATGGAATTAGTGCTGCCCACTCATCCCTCGGTGTGTGGCCACTTCCGATCAAGTTTAAGGCATGCTAGTTTGGCAGTTAGATGTGTATTGCTGCAACTCACTCAGTAGATAAATACTTTATTTATTAATTTTATTTGTTTATGAATCCAGCTTTCACTGCTGTCAATTTTTTGTGTGTTGTTTTTTATTTTATAGAGATCAAAAATTATGCTGAGCTTTTTACTGAAAACAAAAACAAGACATGGGCCCTGCTCCTCAGAGGCAGTTAGCGTCTTAGCTTCTATTGATTTCATTGGAAGTTAGGATATTAAATATCTTTAAGGATATTTAAAGAGCTAACACCTTAAATTTTGTCATGCATTTTTCAAAGGCACAAATGGGAGTTAGGCACTCAACTCCCAGTGACTTTCAATAGCAGTTGAGCACTTAGCTACCCTTTGTTTGTTTGAAAGCCCCCCCTTTTAGATGTGAAGTGAATGAGGGGTGATTGTAGGGAAGGAGGACAAGGGCAACATAATTCTCTGATCACTCTATTTAGGTAGGTAGACAGCACAGTGGTTCAGTGAAGGCGTTTTTGTTTTGATGATCGGAGAAATGGAAAGTCTATTTTATGAGAGGAGACTAAAGGAGCCTGGCTTGTTTAGCCTAGCAAAATGAAGGCTGTGTGTGGATATGATTGCTATCTATACTTGCCTCAGCAGGGTAAACACCAGGGAGGATGAAGAGCTATTTAAACTACATGTTTAATGTTGGCACAAGAACAAAAGGGTATAAACCGGTCATGAATAAATTTAGACTGGAAATAAGATGGTTTCTAATCAACAGAGGAGTATGGTTCTGGTACAGTGCCCAATAGGAGTAATGCATTAGTTTTAAGAAGCACCTTCTTAATGTTATGTATAGTATTGTATAAGGGGGTTGCCTGCAATAGCAAACTGGACTCCATGATTCAGGAGGTCCTATGTTTTGCTTTTTAAATATGTATGAAAAATAAGGCAGATAAGATACAAAATCAAACACTCTTGCCTGGCATTGTGGAAGGGGTCCATTTTCAGGAGGGATTTAAATGAGGAGAGATGAGTTGGCAGATTAGTATTGGAGAGGGTATTCCATTTGCGGGAAAGTCTCCAGTCAAGGCAAAAATGTGCTTGTAGGAGAAATGGATGAAGAGAGTAATCTGGCACCTTTCATAAGCACTAGACTCATTTGAGAAAAAGAAAATAGTCAACAAAACTAATAAGTAGGTTTCCTGTAAAGAAGGCCAAAATTCAAGTTAAAGAAGGGATGGAAAAGAGAAAAGTTCAGTGATTTTAGACTTTGTGTATAATTATTTATATAAAAATGACATTTTCAATATTAACAGAAAGTAATTACAGTAAAGGACATACAGTGTCAGCCTTTCTATTCTCCATCCATTTTGCAATACTGACATAATTGTTTCAAGCATAAAATGTAACATAGAAACATTCGTGTCTAAGTGATTTCCTTTTTTACTCTTCTGTATGAAGTTTTAAAATATTTAACCATTTTTAAGGTATGGAGTTAAATTCTACTCTGTTACAAAAGTATAAATTAGGAATAATTCCACTGAAGTTTTCAAATACCTTCGCATAAGACCAAATGGAATCACTTACATGAGTAAATGTTACTTAGCATGCATAAGGATTGCCCAGAATAAAGAGAAAACTAATTAAATGTGTATTACCAGTGTATTTCATTACTTTTCACTGCTACAAACCCTCATTCTTCCCAGAGTCCCTTTCCCTCACCCCTTGTTTGTGATTGTGATATCCTGTACCCCATATGACATGGGGTACCCCATATGACATCCAGTACCCATATTCACCACTTTTATATGGTTATGATATATTTTGTACAAAGTGTGCCTTGTTAAGTATCATTTGGAAACTCATAATCTACTGAACATTATTATCCCGGTAAAACATGTGTGGCAACTTTGTATGTAAAGTTATGAGTCTCCACTGTATAGAAATGATGTTACTGTAACATGTTAAAGTTAGAAAAGCAGGCTCAAACTAGTTTTTCAGAGTCAAAGATGCACTGGGGTATCAGCATAATCAAATGAACATCAGGGACTATCACCTCTATCACCTAGATAAGCAGCCATCCTTTGGCAGGAAGGAGGTTGTGATCAAGAACTTTACATATTAGCAATGGAAAACAACTGGAGGTCCAGTGCAAACAGACTGACTGTCTCCTGAATCCCAGCTGGGGGTAATCTTCAAAGAGTGGGGAAAGGCATAAGAAAAGAGAACTCACAACACGCAAATTACCTCTCCTCTTCACCTTCCATCTCTCTGCTCATAACATCAGTGAATACCTGAAGGACTCTGAACTAAGAGTAGTGGTCCCAGTCTGAAAGGAACTGTGAACTAAGAACCTTGAATTGCCCACAGCATCTGGTGGGGTGAGAAAGCTGTTTGCTTCAAATCTTACTTTGCTTGATAAAGTTTAGGCATTAGATTGTGTGTTTATCTTTTATTTCCTTTGTAACTAATTCTCAGCTTATGCTATATCACTTATAATCACTTAAAATCTTTCTTTCTCTAGTTGATAAACGTGTTTTATCGTTTTATCTAAACTAGTGCGTTTTGGTTGAAGTGTTTGGAGAATCTCTACTCAGATTAACCGAGGCTGGTGCATAATTGTTTCCTTTGATGAAATTATGGACTATTAATGAGTTTGCATTGTTCAGTAGTGTGCTGGACAGTATCAGATGCATATTGCTCAGGGTGCAAGGCTGGGACTAAGAATTTGCAGGTTTCACCCTGTATGTAGTGCATTAGTGACTGGGAGAGCACTCATGTAACTTTGCTAGGAATGACTTTCCATGCTAATTGCTGTGTGTGAGCCAAGCCTGGAGAGGCTGCTTTTCACAAGCAAAGCCATAGTAAAAGGCACCCTGGGCTAGAGAGTTAAAGGGACACAGCGGTGGATGTCAGTGGTCCCCTGATGGCTTTTAACTATTTAAATCAGTGGTGATTTAAATTGTTAATGCTTCAGAGAAGAAATCTCCCTTATTTATCTCACAAATAAAACTCTCACTTTGAGGCCTGAATTTCCTCTCAGTAATACCAATGTAAAGCAAGAATAACTCCATTTAAGTCTATTGAGTTACATGGATAGGTCACCAGAAGTAAGAGAAAAGCAGACCCACTGGGACTGATTCACTATTGCCTTGTAATCTGCAGTCTTTTATTCTGCTGCCGAGTGGGTGTAAAATGCTACCTTTCTGTCCTGGTGGGGGTTTTACACCCACTTTGCTCTCATCTTGCAGAGGTGTAAATGGCCACACAATGCATCAGGCACTGGAAACAGGCCCATTGTGTCTAAGTATGGTACAAATCTCGTAACAATGACCATGACCTTCCCAGATGGCTGCAGTATCCTTGAACAACAGCATGAACCAAGGAGCCATTGTCAGACTGACTTTGTCCACTTCTGAAAATACATAAATGTTACTTTAGAAATTATACTGAGTGATATTCTTCTGCTTCAGTCAGTTATTTCAGGTACAGGAATACAGGCAATGGCAGAATCACAGAAATGGAAAAGACCTATTAGATCATGAAGTCCATATCCCTGCCAATGCAGCATTGTTCCGAAGTTGAAGTAGCTAGTCAATTTTCAGTGTAAATTACTAAAATATTAATAATCAATTTTTTAATTTGATTTTTCCAAAGTCATCTTTTCTGATGGAAAATAATTAGCTCTGAAATGTGAGTACTGTACTATGCAAGGTATATGCATATTGATTAATAAAAATGTTGTCTAATAAACCTATACTCTAGAGGATATCAGAACCCTAGAATTAATTACTTCAGTATGATATTTTAGGAGCTGGTGGTACTCCAGGTTTGTCAGGATCCAAAGGACAGAAAGGACCCCCAGGTCCTCTTGGTTTGCCTGGCCTGCCAGGACAACCAGGATTGCATGGATTCCCAGGGCTTCCAGGACAGCAAGGACCTCCCGGCAGAACTGGCTCACCAGGATTTGTTGGTGAGGAATTTTTCCTGTAAGCTTCTCTATCTTGCACAGACTTCCTTTTTCTCATGTTAACCTATAACTGTATGCCTATGAGAGTTACGCTCTATCACAGAGGAAGGATGGTCTTGTGGCTAAGTCACTAGATTAGCACTTAGATAGTCAGGGTTCATTTACTGGCTCTGACAAAGACTCTGTGTATGTGTGTGACCTTTACAAGTCACGTAATCTCTCTGTGTTTCAATTCCCCACCAGAAAAACGGGGACAAATAATACTTCCCTTTCCCACAGAAGGGTTATGAGGTTAACTCCACTAATGTTTGTGAAGTACACTGCTACCAGAGCAATGGGAGCCATATTAGTATCCTGCCAGACAAGACTGCTGTCTTCTTTTTGCCATTCTTCAGTGCTGCCTGTCTTTCTGGTAACAGAGGTTGCTAGAGAAAGCACAGCTGCTGGAATGGGAAATGCACAATGAAAATAGTGTTTAATCCTTAGAAGACCAAAGAGAAGGCAAAGAAGGGGAAACTTGGGTACGGAGTCAGGCTGGATTAGAAGTCTGTCCATGAGGCAGTGTTTGGAGATGTCTGTACGTTGAGCTGGCCCCATCTCTTCTGCAATATCAGGCTTTCATTTTTACTAAGGAAAATGTTTTAATTGTAAGTAGTTTCTCTTTGTTCATAGCTAAATTTGCAAATCTGCACTGAGCAAACAGAATTCTTTCAGCTTTCTTCACAACTTGAATGTCATTTTTACAAGTCCAAAAACTTAACATCTAATCTTCCTATTCCTGTTGATTGTTACAGGTTCACTTGGTGCCAGAGGAGATCAAGGTGACCAAGGTTTTCCTGGTCCAGTGGGCATGAAAGGTCTGGCCGGTGACAAAGGTGAACTCGGTAACAAAGGAGTACAAGGAATACCTGGGGTGCCTGGTCTCCCGGGAATAGACGGAATGCCTGGTTTTCCAGGGTTAAAAGGTAAAATCTTAAAATGATAGATACCTTAAGGAAGATATAATAGCTTAGAGCGTGTCTCTGTTAACAATTTCTCTGCAAGTGTAATTCTTCTTTAGTCAAAGGAATTATGCCCACAGAGAATTTGGTTCAATATATTTCAGAAACACCATAACTATTCTTCTCAGGCAGTACTTGGCAGTTAAAGCTTGAGAGTAGAGAGAGCCTGTGAGATAAAGCTCGGCGTGAGAAGGACAATACCTGTTTTTTTGTTTTTTCTTTTTGAAAAATAGGTACTATTTACGATTCATTCTTTCCAAAATCCTTTCCTTCACCCCCAGTCCAGTTAATTTCAATGAAATTAAAAGTGTTCTCTCTATTTTTTCTCCCCACAATCCCTATTTCAAAGCTTTCACGTGTTGGCAGGTATGCACCTAGCAAGCAATGCCATCCACAGAAGTGATCCCATTGAGACAATGTTCAGGTTTACCAGGGCACTTCCTTTCACATAGAAAAGTTGGAGCTCTCGCTAGCCAATCAAGAGTTCATTGTATACCAACAATAGGTATTTTTTTATTAGAAAAAGCTAGTCAAAACGGAATTCCATCCCTTGTGGAATAGGGTGAAGCAAAACACAAGTTGTTCTCCTAAAAGTGTGGCAACAACTTTTTGTCACAGTGTGCATTGGGGAGGTCAAACTCAGCATAGGACTCTCTGGCATTACTTTGGACTTCAAATCAACTTTCATTCAACAGGATCACTAACCTGAACAGACAGACTGTGCCTGATGTTAGTATGGGTCTGAAGGTCAGAGTAGGCTATATGAAGCCTTCCTACTTACCTTACAGCATCCTACACAAGAGCCAGGTACAATAGCAGTCCCATCCTTCAGAGGAACACCAGAACTGCTCCCAGGAGTGCAAATATCCCAAAGGAGAAAGAAAGGAGGCAAGGCCTCTGTGCTGGCCAGAAAGACAGTGGGATCAGGCCACATCATCCACATAGATGGTAAAGCAGATGAACACCACCTGCACACCATGGACCTGGGGGAGGGAGGCAGGCACATCCCCTCATGGAGCTCCCTCTGTGGACTCTGCTGTACTATGCTTCTGTGAGCACTGCAGTACTACATTTCTAATGACTGCCAGTGCCTTAATGACACAACTTGACCCAAAATCCTTTAACTTAACTGAATATTCAAGGGATATTTTTTCCCTGTAACCACAATGTCAATGAATACAAAGAATATTCAGGCCCACTTTCCTTTTAGAGCAAAGATCTTGCTTTTGAGATACCTTATCTGGTAACAATTGTCTAACCACAATATCTCTGGGTTCTAACATGATTTAAAATAGCTTATTGTAATGTGCTTCATAGCTACACCATACTGTTCCTTTTGAAGCTGAGTTTCAGCTATTCTTCAGCTGGATCCCTAGCTGAGGTGCTCTTCTTGCTGTACAGATTCAGAGCTTGTTCCTCATACCATTTACACTAGCTGATGAGATAGCTGTCACATTTAAATTCATCTTATTCAAGTTCTTGGCTTCTTAAACCTCTGACAACTCTCTGAATGTTACTTTTTTAGGCTTTGGAATCTAAGTTTACACATATTTAAGGGGGCAAGGCTTTTAGGCCTAAATTTGAACATGGGACAACAGCTCCAGTGAAAACAGGCACAAAGATACTTTGCTACTGAAGACATTGGTATAGGAAAGCTTCACAAAAGACATGGGTTTTAAGAAGGGATTTGAAAAAAAGATTGGGAGAGTAGTGGATATACAGACACCAGCGGGCTGCTCTAAGCACAGAGGGTGTCCCCAGAGTAGGAGAAGGGGAAAAGGAAGAAAAAAAAAAGAGAATTTGAAAAAAGGAAATAGACAAGTGTGTAGAATCAGTGGAAGTAAGGCAGAAATGAGAGCAGAGAGTAAGGGTCTGACCCACTGCATAGCAAAGGCAATGAAAGTATCTATCAACTTCAGTAGGTGTTGACTTAGACAACACTGGTGGAGTTGTGCAAAGCTTTGAAAGTGAGGATGAGTAGATTGAATTTGATGCAGGAGGAGAGGGGAAGCCAGTGGAGGAATTCTGGAAGGAGAACAGTATGCTCAGAATAGCAGGAGAGGAAAATGACCTTAGCAGTGTTGTTTTGGGTACACCAAAGGAAAGAAGGTAAGATAAAGGGCGACTAGCTGTGAGCAGGTTGCATTTGTTAAGGGAAGAGATGACCAAGGTTTAGAGAGGGTTTTAGTGGTAGGAACGGAGAAAAAGAACAGATTTCTAAAGATTTTATAGAGAAAGAAACAACAAAATTTAGCAAGAATATGGATGTGAAGACTGAAGGAAAGAACATTAAAGCTGTGAGGCAGGGTAATTGGGACAGTAGGGGTTTTATTAGTAGAGATAAGGAATGGGAGTATGTCTTTAGCTTACAGCTACTCATTATGGAAAATAGATTAAGTTGGTTTTGGTTTGGCTTAAAATTTGTCTTCCCCTTTTCTTTAAAGGTGCTAAAGGTTCACCTGGTATCGGAGGTTTCAAAGGTATGTTAGGCCAGAAAGGAAAACCAGGACTCAAAGGAATCAAAGGCGAAGTTGGCTCTTTTGGCAATCTGGGTTTTAAAGGTCTACAGGGGGAACCAGGCCATAAAGGTATTTACATCTGCATTTTCTAAGGTTACTGAATGTTTGTTTCTTACATGTGTGTGAGAATTCTGCCAGGATATAAATTCAAAAACAATACATTTTTGACATAGAATTCCTGAGTTAAATTCACTATCATTACTACAAAGGAGATCCTGAAAAGGCCCGGCCTTCCTGCACTTAAATTTAGTCCAGGACTTCTTATTATCATGAATGAATGGCAGTTAACATAGTTCCATTGCTACTATTAGTTAGCTAGGTGTCCTCATGGTTATTATAAAGTATAAACACTGTTTTTTTCAGAGCTTTAAACTGAACTGTATTAATTCACTTTGAAATATATATAAAGAAAATCTCCTGGCTTCTTGTTTATCTAATTCTGACAGGCTTAATATGTTGTTATACCAAATATTAGTACTTCCTGAGAAGCAATACATCCCAGTGCATGTCTGCTATAAATACTATCCATGTTATGTGCTGCTGTTTGTTACATAAACACATTATGAATTGATGGCCTGCAATATCAGGAGTGGGAAGAGGGAATGTCAAGCTGTTTTTAAGATATAGCTGTCTTAAATTGGTGAAGTTCTAATTTTTCTTAGTGTTGCCTGTTGATCCCTGATCTTGGAAGGTCTATAATTTTGCGTAAAATAGAATCTATCTGCTAAACATGCTTATAGAAATAATAATGGAAGTTACTGCAGTTATTGCAAGTTATTTTAACAGCAAGTAGAATAATCAAAATATATGTATTAAAATTGGCTTGGCTATAGGTCTTCAGCATTATGTGTTAAGGGCTTAGAGTGAGGCCTACTAGAAGTTGGCAGTGGGTATAAAATAGCATGCATATTATGTGCTGGACCACAGGTTATGGAATGGCATGAGCTTGATCTAAGGTTATAAAACTTAGCAGTACATATCTTGTGATAGTTTAGCAATGAATTTGGTGATAGACAAGTAAACTACAAATGAACAGATGGTAGCATCTTAGGGATTTCTTGCAAAAAGAGTTAACCACTGTGACGTGTCAAAATTATTGGGAGAGGAAGTGATGCAAATGGTTGGCCTAACTGTTGGACATGTTATTATGGACAACCAGAACCTTAAAATTGGTCTCCCAGAATACCAAATATGAATAGTGATCTCCACTTACTTTTTCTTCAGTCTTTGTTTCTAATGGTCTCTATAAGATTATAAATGTGAATGATGCAGAAAACCACTTTACTATACTTATTCTATTTATATTGATTTTTCCTATGATTTCAATTATGTTTGTATGAATGAAAGCTCATAAAGTTTCTGGGTGTGTATCACCAATTTCATCTTCTTAATTAACTCCAAATAGTCACCTGAATAAAGAATCTGTTATTTGTGACAGGTGCACTTTGCACCCTAGATTAACCCCAGACTACAGTAAAAACTGTCCCGGCTTCCTGCGCCCACAGGCGCCGTCCCTTCAGCTCCCATTGACCACAGTTCCTGGTCAATGGGAGCTGCAGAGCCAGCGCTCAGGGCAGGGCAGGGAGGGGGAAGTGCGCAGAGCTGCCTGCCATGCCTCCGCCTAGGAACGTCAGCAACAGATCACTGCTTTCAGGGAGCTGCCCAAGGTGAGCAGGCCCTGGATCCCGCATCCTGAAACCCCTTCCACACCCCAACCCCCTGCCCCGAGCACGCGCCCTCCTCTCCCCGCAAACTCCTTCCATTTTAGTTAACTGGAATTTTTCATTTACCACTACCCTCCATTTCCCCAACATGTCAGATAAAAAAGCTTTTACTGTATATTGGCCTAAATGGCCAAAGGAAAAAAATTGTTCTCAGAATAACACATTCTAGATCAAAGAGTACAACTGACATACAGCGCTTCTCTCTGAGTAACCAACAGTAAATGGTGTCTCTTGAGTTATCCCTCCCTCCAGTCAGAAACTATGAGACTCACTCCATATGACATGTTGCAAGTGACATTTCCCTGTGAACCAGGCTCAGACCATGAACAGGAGGATGATAAGGATTTTGCATATAGAGACTGAGCAAAAGTGCTTGTAAAATCTTCTAGGGACAGTGCAGCTGTAAAGCAATATCTAATCAATCCTGATTTCTGTGGTTTGAGGCCCTAAATTTGGTTTAAATGAGGGAGGGGGCAACCCAACCCCTAAGCCCCACAATGTAGGTGGACAAATAGTTGGGATGCTGCCAAACCCATGATGAAAGTTGCTTTAGACTGAACAAGTATCAATCAGTCAAAGAGCATACCTAACTAATGATGCTGGCAGACACTAATTGGCCTTGTTCAGTTTGTGTCTATTTAGTTATAGAAATGAGGACCTTTTTCATTCTTTTAACTCCAATGCTTTGATGCAGTTTTAGTGTGAAGACTACACAAAAAAGTACTCAAAAGTCAGGAAATGTGAAAGTAAAAGTTGAATTAATAACATAGCTCTGTCCTTTCTTGCTTGTGCATAACAGGGATCTTTAAGTTCATGATCACATATTATCTAAGGCCAATTTTTCAAATCTTGTTGCCTAAAGTTAAGCACCTAAGTAAAAATGGCCTGATATTCACAGGTGGTCAGCACTGCTAGCTCCCATTAACTTCAGTGTGGTTTGTGAGTGCTCAGCAACTGTGAAAAATAGGCCATTCTTACTTAGACTGACTTTGCGCACCCAAGTTTCTCCCATGTTACCTGAGAAATAGTTTATGCTCACGTAATCGGACTGCAACAGAATGAATATGCACAAAGGGGGCAGAGTTAAGCTTGTACATTCAACTTCAAGTTTTATTTTTCATATCTTCTAGTGATTGAGTATGCTGCCTTCATGCTGCATTAGTCTAGGGTATTTTTATTTAATATTATAAACAGTTTTCTTAGTATGCTGGCTCCGACTATCGAGATTTTTGTCTCAATTTATTTCTCTGTATTTTTCAGTACAGTAGAGTTGACTAGGCTTTATTATTTTTAGGTGACCGTGGGGACCAGGGTCCAGCAGGAAAACCACCAAAGATCATATCAAGCATGCTGTTTGAGGTTAAAGGTGAGAAAGGAGATGTAGGAGAGACTGGCCTAAAAGGAGGTTTAGGCTTTAAAGGTAAGAACAGCAAAACAATCATTTTAATATTCATGATTAATTACCAGTTACTAAGTATTGTCCTGATGTTTAGAAGCTTTTCAGTTTTCCTCTCCATATTCTTAATATGTAACACCTCCTGTTGTACTACAGCACAACACAGCTGAGCTGGCAATGAAATCGGAGGGCTTGATTTTCACTGTAACTCTATTGCTACAATGGCACTATCAGTCTAAAGGCTTGTCTATCCAGAGAAGTAGTGAGCAGTGAGCTAGCATGCTGTGGATTCATCCCCTAGCTTGCTACACATTAACTTGCCAGATAGACAAGCCCTGAGAGAGCCAAGAATCAGACCCACTGACTTAAATGGAGTTAGAGCAAGACCGGAATCTTTAATTCTGTTCTGTGCAGTCTTTTCCACTGTCGTCATTATTTTACCTTGTGTCTTCAAAGGGATTTTGACATTTTCCTTTTTATAGGCTAATCTGGTAAGAAACATCTAATGTATCTATGGCCTTAAAATGTGCTGCCTCTTTGTATAGTCCTGGCACTGTCTGGCTCTCTATCTTTTTGTCTAAAGACATACTGCTGACCTGAAAGTTTTTACATGGATGGAACTACCTGTCATGTGAACCTCCCCTTACATTTCATACTGGTTTTCTTACAGGTAGTAAAGGAATGCCAGGCTTACCTGGCAAACCAGGAGTTCCAGGTTTGCCTGGATCAACTAGTCACATTGAAGGTGAGAAAGGAGACGCTGGTATTAAAGGAGTGACAGGCGTTCAGGGGTATCCTGGTACAATTGGACCTCCTGGCATAAGAGGTTTCCCTGGAACCACTGGAATCAGGGTAAGTTAATGTCCATTGGGATTTTTTTTTCAACTAAAAGGCCATCATTAATCTTGTCTAATCTGGGTTTTATACACCATTAAAATTGTGTTGGAATATTGAAATACAAAGATATCAGAAATCAATAAAAATTGAATGTATGAAATGTCATCTCTGTAAAACACACTCTGCCTCCACTGTCCTCTGGACAGAGTCCTGAGAATGCCAATATGATTTTCTCCTTCTCCTCTTCTCCACATGATCCAAAGTCCACCCATCACCTTTTTGCTGATGTGGGACCCAAATCCTCCTTGGGGCTTCTCAATTCTGCTACTGAATCTGCTAGGAAAAGTTTGTCTTGCCTCAGGCTTGCCCTTCCTAAGGGGCTGATTGTGCCAGCACCAAAAAACCCCACCTTGCTCTCAAATTTCATGAGCAAGAGGCCAGGTCAGAGAATCAAATCAATCTCTCCCACAGAAGTAGGCTGGTCAACACTAAGGGCTTATACACACTAGCGCTTACTTTGATATTAAGTGCTGGTATAGACAGCGCTATGTTGGCAGGAGATGCTCTCCCGTTGACACAGCTACCGCCGCTCGGGAAGGTGAAGTAATTATGCTGACGGGAGAGGTCTCTCCCATCAGCACAGAGCATCCGCACTAGCACCACAACAGCAGCACAGCTGCATCTGTACAGCTGCGCTGCTGTAGTGATTCTAGTGTAGACTAGCCCTAACTCTCATTTACCAGCAATTTCTGTGCATACTTTGTCAACAAAATAAGTCACACTCGGGAGAGCTCCACTCACAAAGGGCATAGCAAGAAAAATCATCCACTACACTTGGTTGTATAGGGCAAAATCTTATGGTCCCTTCTTAAGTAAACTCTCCATTAGACTTCAGTGGGAGTTTGTCTGAGTGAGGACTGCAGGATTTTACCCAAAGAAATTGAATTATATCACACAATTCATGTTCCCAATTGTAAAGGAAATAGTGCTCACAAATGCAACCTATCGTTATTATTGATGTAGTCTGGCTACCTCAGCCAAAGGAATCAATTATAAAATGCTAAAGAAACTCAGAAGTGTAAGTATTTTGGCATTTTATAGTGTCTCAATAGCACTGCTGTTTTAAAGACTGAGTAAAAGTTCATTCTGATTAAATACTGTCCATTTTTAACCAATGATAGGGTGAAAAGGGTATTGAAGGAATCAGAGGTGATTATGGTAGACCTGGCTCTGCTGGGCAAACTGGTGAGTCTGCTTCTATCTCATCCATTGATCCATTTGTACTAATCTCATACATAAACCTTCATATGCATTGTATGAAGTCCTTCATATAGGGTCTGATCCAGACCACACTGGAGTCAATGGAAAAACTTCAGTGGTCCAGTTGATCCAGTGCCTGTTGTGCATTTGATCAAGTCCATATAGTCTTGTTTAGTTTCCTCTTTCAGAGAGGCCATGATTTTTTCTGCACATCTCCTCCTCCTTTTTTGTTGTTTGTTTTCTCATTTCCACTGTTGTTGTTGGGGCACAGCTAAGCTACAGTAGTGAGTTTTGCACTTTTCTCTGAAGGCTACAGATTCTTCAAAACTCTAATAAATTGAATTTGTATTCAGAATTGAAATCCAGGCTCATCCTTCTTTTATTTCTGCTTGAAACAGGTGATCGAGGAGATACTATAAACTTACCAGGAAGTGCAGGTCTGAAAGGAGAAGCTGGTGTAACCGGATCATTGGGTATTCATTTAATTGACAATCAGAATTGTTCTTTATATATTGTTTTCACATGTCTACATGTTACAATCCATGGAGGATTGCTCATATGGATGGGGAGCTCATTTGTATGAACTCCCCGGCACGCTGAGCTATTCAACAGGTCCCACTGCAGTAAATGCCTGGGTGAAACTGGAGTACTGAGGAGTAAGTGGTTAAACAGCCCAAGAGTTCCATGTAAGAGAAAGTCAGGATTTGGCTTTTAATCCTAGTGCACGCAGAACTATCACTGAAGTCAGTAGACATTTTGCTTGGAAAAGGGGTGTTGTGTGCCTCCAGTGACTGCAGAATCTGTCTCACAGTCCCCTTATCACAGTACTTGGAGATATACATTTGTTACATTTTCCACATCGAGGTGAAAATATGCAGTATCACCTCTTCGCTGAGAATTTGAATATGCTGCTCTAAAGTTAGACAATATGTATAGTCAAACAGCATACAACTAAATTAAAAAATTACGTTCTGCTTTGTAATGGCATTTTTGCCATGGACTCTAGTAGGATCGTGATTTGGCCCAAATTGTGGGTGGTGGAGAGTGCTGAGCCTACTTCTTCTTTGGACTAGTCTAAGCTGAGAAAAATAGTGATGTTTTAAAACCAGGGTTGACCAGGATTTTTAAACAGCACTGTCATTGTCTTCACTAGATACTACGCAGTGTTTAAAAACATGTTAATTGACATGTGTCATCTAACACATTTTACAACATGAATCATTTTCCCAGGCTGAGCAAGCCCACTGAGGGTTTGTCTTCACTTGAAACACTATAGCAGAGCAGCTCTAGCAGTGCAACTGCACAACTGTAACCCTTCAGCATAGATACTACCTACACCAGGGGTTGGCAACCTTTTGGCACCCCACTTCTGAGTCTTCATTTATTCACTTTAATTTAAGGTTTTGTGTCCCAATAGTACATTTTAACGTTTTTTAGAAGGTCTCTCTCTATAAGTCTATATATTATATAACTAAACTATTGTCGTATGTAAAGAAGGTTTTCAAAATGTTTAAGAAGCTTTATTTAAAATTAAATTAAAATGCTGATCTTACACTGCCGGCCCACTCAGCTAGTTGCCGGCCTGGAGTTCCGTTCACCTAGGCCGGCAGCGGGCTAAGTGGGGCCTGCGGCCGGGACCCCAGCTGGCAGCCAGAACTCCAGACCGGCAGTGGGCTGAGTGGATTCGGTGGCTGGGACCCCAGACCGGCAGTGGCTCCCTGCCCGTCCACATAGAGTACTTGTCTTCTCCCTGGTTCTAGCCATTCTCCTCCTCCCTCTGCACTGAGATGAGAGTGGGGGTGCGCTGAGATTAGGGGTGGAGGTGAAGGAGCAGGTTGGGGTGCAGGGTCTGGCCAGGAGCTAGAATGAGGGAGGGGGCTCAGGATTGGGGCAGGAGGTTTGGGTGTGGAGTGCTTACCTGGGCAGCTCCCATTTGGTGTGAGAGGTGCAGGTGGGAGTGTGGGGGGTGTGTGTGTGTGTGTGTGTGTGTGTGTGCAGGAGCTCCCGTTTGGTGCTCGGTGCTGGGGGTGTGTGGGGGTGCCGGAGTCAGGGCTGGGGTTGTGGGGGGGGTCCAGGGGTCAGGGCACAGGGTTGGGATGTGTGGGGGTGCAGGGGTGAGGGCAGAGGGCTGAGTGTGTGTGAGGAGGGGTCAGGGCAGAGGGCTGGGGGTGTGGGCTGAGATTGTGGGGGTGCTCCCAGCCCCCTGCCCTGAGCGGCTCATGGCAGGGGGCTGGAGGGGATATGCCCTGATTCCACCTCCCTCCCAAGGTCCTTGGAGCAGAGAGCGTGCTGCGGTTCCGCGGGCTGTCAGCTGATTGCTGCAGGGAGGGAGAGAAGGAGGGGCAGGAACCCAGCATGCTGGGGGAAGGGGGGGAGGGGGAAGCTTGCCTGCCCTGCAAGGAGAGAGCGGGGGGCGGAAAAGAGTGGGCTGGTCCAGGCAGGAATTTTAATAGCATGCTGCTGTCTGCTGAGGTCCGGCAGACGGCAGCGTGCCATTAAAAATTTGCATGCCATAGGTTGCTGACCCCTGACCTACACCAATGGGATGGTTTCTCCCATTGGGGTAGGAAATCCACCTCCCTGAGGGGCAGTAGCTTGTTAGTCAACAGAAGAATTCGTCTGAAGACCTAACTCTGTCTATACTAGGGGTTAGGTAGGCATAGCTAGTCTCTTAGTGGGTGTGAATTTTTCTCACTGACATTACCCAGGGTACAATCTGGACTGATCAACAGCTGTGTTCCCTCAGTTCTCCAACTTGGAGTGTCTTTTACACTGCTTTGCTGTGAGAACAGCCACTCCTGGTCTGCTCACACACAGCATCCAGCATGTAAATCACTCCCAGCCATAGGTGCAGACTCCATGGGTGCTGCAGGGCTGGAGCACCTGTGGGGAAAAAAATTAGTGGGTGCTTAGTACCCATCGGCAGCCAAGCTCCGCCCATTCCCCCCGGTGCCTCCTACCCGCCGGCAGCCCTGCCGATCAACTCCTCCCCCTCCCTCCCAGTGCTTCCCGCCCACCACCACGATCAGCCTTCCACAGTGTGCAGGAGGTGCTGGGAGGGAGGGGGATGGGGCACACTTGGAGGGGGCAGAAAGAGGCGGGGAGGAGCGGGGGCGAGAAGAAGCAGGACAGGGTGGGTGCTTGAGGGAACCGCAGGGCAGGGCCTGGGGCTGAGAAGGGGTTGAGCATCCCTTGGATAATTGGAAGCAGCCACCTGTGCTCCCAGCAATACTGTGTGAGTGTGATAGCAAGCCACCCATAAATTACACTGAACATCAACACCAGCAAACTCCCAGTTCCAGACTTTCCTCCAGAAAGGCATCTTGTACTGCCCAGCACCCTCCTGGACAATACAAGCTGATACAAAGTCCGTCATTTATTGATAACAAGATTTGTGCATATCATTTTCTATCTCAAAGGGAGTTTCTCAAACACTTCAATCCAATCTCAAACACTTCAATCCAAACTTCAATCCAGACAATCTCAAACACTTCAATCCAAACACTTCAGTCCTGGTTTAGATAAAACAAGGAAATACATTTATTAACTACGGAATGATAGATTTAAAGTGACTATAAGTAAGGAGACATATAAATCAGAATCGCTTACAAGGAACTAAAAGGTAAAATGCAACTAACATCTAACTTAATAAGCAAAGTGAATACAAAGCAAAGGGGTCTCTCACCACATGGTCCAGCACGCTTACTGACTGAATCTCTTTCGGTCAGGATCGCCCCGCCCCTTGCTCAGCCCCATGTCTTGGTAATGTTATATAGTGGAATCTTGTATCTTTACATACAGTGTTACCACACATACTTTATCAGGACAATGGTTAGCAAATCGTGAATTTTCAAATGATACCATACACAGTATGCTTTGTACAAATTTAACATAGTCTTGTAAAATGGGTGAATGCAGTATATAGACTGCCACACACCCCTGAGAGATGTAGCTATGCCATGGGTTCTCAACTGGGGGTCAGGACCCCTGAGGGGGTTGCGAGATTATTACATGGGGGATTGCGAGCGGTCAGCCTCCACCCCAAACCCCACTTTGCCTCCAGCATTTATAATGGTGTTAAATATATTAAAAAGTGTTTTTCATTTATAAGTGGGGGTCACACTCAGAGGCTTGGTATGTGAAAGGTGTCACCAGTACAAAAGTTTGAGAACCACTGAGCTATGCCAATGTAAGTTCCCAGTGGGCTCTTTATGCAATGAGGCAAGGGCTTTCTTAGGAATCCTGCCTCATTAAATAGGCAACTTCAAATTCAATTATTCCTGATAATTATTCAAATATTCTAGGCATATATATGGTGATTGCTTAGGGAATCTATTAACATTTCTGGTGTTGCAGGTGTGAAAGGAACCAGAGGAGATAAAGGTGAAGGAGGTGATTCTGGTTTTACTGGCATTGAAGGCCTAAAAGGCACCCAAGGTTTTCCTGGTTTAAAAGGGCAAAAAGGTGAAATATTTCTTACATTCTGTCTTAACTATGCAGCAATCCTAAGATTAGGAGTAGAGTTGGTTTGAAAAGTGCATAAAAAAATCCGTTTTATTCAAATGCTTTTAACTGAAATTTCAAATTTTTAAAAAATTTTGACCACTCAATAAGCTGGTCAAAAACAGTTTTTTAAAAATGTGAAAATTTTCAAAAGAAAAATTTACCCAAAAAAATTCATATTAAATTTTTTAGGTGAGCTTTCATTAATTAAACTAATTAAGATGATGTGCCTGTTTACAGTAATACAGTCACAGTGCAATGGTGTTCAGTGTACAAGAAGGAATGAGAGTATTTGGATGATTCCCAAGGAAGGGAGCATTCTAATATTTCCCCTTCCCTCTAGTTTAAATGAGACAGCAAAATACCCAAGGGACCTTCAGCCACAGTATTTTGAACCAGTTCTTTTGGCTAACTATACAAGGCAGATAGTGGTCAGATTCTGCTCTGGATCCAAATTTGGCAACTTGAGAAATCTGTTATCATTAGGTGAACATGGAAAAAATGTTGCTCCATATATTTATTAGTAATATATTGCCTAGAAGCCCCAACCAAGATCGGGGCCCCATTGTGCTGGGTACTGTACAAATATGTAGTGAGAGACAGTCCCTGCCTCAAAGAGAGCTTAGTCTGAACAGACCAGGCAGACAGAGTGAAAGGGGAAACAGAGGCACAAAGAAGGGAAATGACTTGCCCAAGGTGGCACAGCAATTAGGCTAAAATATTCAAATTGTTTTTCTAATAACAATAGAAATCCACCACTGTCTATGTCTGCATTTCTCAGGTGAAGCATGAAGTTTGCAATTATAGTAAAACAATGCATTTTTTGCTGTCTCATACTGCTCTTTTGGGGGGGAAGGTGGGGAAAGGGATGTGTGTGTTTCTTCCCCCATAGCATACTTCACACTAGCTCTTTATTTCATAATTTTGTTGTAGGGGGCTTTGTTGTTTATCCATACGGCTGCCCATGCTGGCTATCTGAAAGACTGAAGGTAGCACAGTCAATGTTTTATGGTATACAATAAGATCAATTTCATGGACACCCAGAATTAATGATGTGTTTTTCCTATAGGCTTCCCAGGGCTGGTTGGACCACCAGGATCACAGGGAGACCCAGGTATTCCTGGATTTCAAGGTGAAAAAGGAAGTCGTGGATGGCCTGGTTTAGCAGGAAAAGCAGGTTATAAAACTATTTTAATTAAGTCATTTTACTCTAAGTATTTCATTATTGTGCATTTTGGGGTGAGGAAGAAAGAGGATCATAGGCATTTCAGAGCTCTACCTCTCTTTCCAATAAATGCTGGTTTCCTATAAAGCTCAGATGCATAAATGTGGACTTGTATGATTTGACTTTTTTCTTGCATTATAAGGATCCTTGCATTCTCACATTGACTGTAGGGGAAGTTTTTTTATATGTCAAGAACCCAATTTACAGAAACTGTTTTAATTTCTCATGATGTTTGCAAAACAAATTAATTTTCAACAATGTGAGCAACTCTTTCAAATGTAGCAGAGAGTAATATTATTTCATACAGTGCATTAGATAGTGAGCAATTTATCTTACATAATCATCAGATGCAGTAGAGGTCACTGATACTGAATACACAGTTTGGAAAGTAAATGACTTATACACTGAGAGCTTTGTTGTCAAGATATAAATAATATTTTTAAATAAAATGGTGAACTTTCTTAATTACCAGACCAAGGATTGCCCCCTTAATAAATTAAAGCATGTAAGTTTTAGTATCCAGGCATGGGGCAGAAAATGCCCCATTTCAAACAGCAGCAAGCTTTAGGCATTTTTTAAATTGATTTTTAAAATCCCACACAGTGATTTTTTTTTTAACTCGAGATTCTTTTTACAGAACTTGAAGGATGTGTGGCCACCTTGCTGTTATCTTGCTTTAGGGGCTACAAAAAGGTATAAAGATGAATCCTATCAAAGCTAGGGTAGTAAGAAGATAATTAATGGCAGGTTTGTTTTCTTTTGTTTTTGTTGGTTCTTGGTGTAACTTTTACCAGTTAGATTGGAGATGCTTCTTAAAAATAAGGCTATGATTTTACTGGATAATCATATCCAGAAAAATAGATATATTTGCCAACAAAGGAAAATACACAGTTGAGTGTAGGTTTGTAATAAGCATATACACTTGTGCATAAATTCAAATCATAATACAATTCTTTTGTGGCTACCGTTGGAACAGGAAGCTATATTTTTCCATCAAACGCATCAGTTTTCTACCAACCAAAGAATCTTAACTCCTCATTGAACCTATGTATAAGATAATCACGAATAAAATGTTTAACAGGTTTACCTGGGTTCCGAGGAATCAGTGGATTGGATGGCTTGCCAGGCAGTAAGGGCTTGCCAGGTTCCCCAGGTATGTGTGACAATCTTATTCTGTCCTTTATAAAGGCACCAGGTTATCTTGGCTATTCCATTATAAATTCCATTTGGGACGGGTTTGTAATATGATTTCTTAATGTAGTCATCTGAAATTTAGCATGTGAACAGTAGGCTCTGATGGAATTTCTGTGGATATTTGGCAAAAAGTAATATATCTTAAATGGTGCAACCTAATCAAAATTGGGTGATTAGGGACAAATCTTTAAATCATAATCCCTTTCCTTTTGGCAGGTTTAAATCAGTATTAATGTTATTTTAATACAGTTTTCAGTAGTATAGCAGCTTTATGAAATCCTGAGATATTTGGCAGTTTACTCTTACTAACTCCAAAACAGGTCCGGATGCATATGGGACTGAAGGTTTCCCAGGTATTTATGGTGACAAAGGGGAAGCAGGCAAACCAAGCACTATTGAAGGCACCAGAGGACCACCAGGCCAGAAAGGCGAGAGAGGCAATCCAGGTCAGTGTTTAGGGTGTTCTATTTTTTATTATTCTACATTGGAGCATAGCAAGTGTGCTAGCATACATTCTCACACAATGCAATTTAAGTTACAGCTGTTTATAAGAAATCTACAGCCATTTCACTCAGCTATGGCCCTGCTGCTAGTGGGGTTAGCAGTTCTCAATCTATGCCAAGTATTAACTGTATTGAAAATTAGAGTTTTTCATTATTTGTCATTTCCAAGCCTCACACAGGGTCTTCAAGCTGATACAGAAGTATGATGTTCATAGAGCTATTGCTACACTATCTAGAGCAGGGGTGGCCAACCTCTGAATCCGGAGCCACATGCAGCTCTTCAGAAGTTAATATGCAGCTCCTTGTATAGACAAAAACTCCAGGGCTGGAGCTACAGGCGCCAACTTTCTAGTATGCCGGCGGGGGGGGGATGCTCACTGCTCAACCCCGGCTCTGCCACAGGCCCTGCCCCCACTCCACCCCTTCCCACCCCCTTCCCTGAGCCTGCCGTGCCTTCGCTCCTCCCCCTCCCCCCCCCGAGAGTCCTACACGTCAGGAAACAGCTGATCGGGAGGTGTGGGGAGGGAGGGGGAGGAGCTGATCGTGGGGCTGCTGGTGAGCAGGAGCCGCTGGGAGCAATGGATGGGGGAGCCCTGGGGGACTGCTGATGTATTACTGCAGCTCTTTGGCAATGTACATTAGTAAATTCTGGCTCCCTCTCAGGCTCAGATTGGCCACCCCTGATGTAGAAGGTTCCAATATTGCCAACTCTTGTGATTTTTATTGTGAGTCTTGTGATATCTTGTGTTTTCCTTAAAGCCTCAGTGTCACAGTTACTTGGCTACCTGGACCTCTGACCACTCTTGGTCTCTTTGAGCGCGTCCCTCAGGTCTTGAACCTCAAACTGCTCCTCTCTTCTGTGGTGGAATCACGCAATTCTCCACTCTTAGTCTGGGCCCTGTGCTACGAGCCCAGGTGCTAATCATGATTGCTTCCACAAGCCTGACTTGGGTTCAGCACCTGCAGTTTGTTTCCCTCCAGGAGCTATGAGAGAGGTATCCAGGGACCTGATAGCCTGCTTAAAGCAAAGTAATATTAATTTAGAACAGCAGCATTTCAAAGAAAACCGGTCTTAAAATAATAAACCAGTCTACATTCACGCTTGCATTTCCCTAAAGCAGTGGTTCTCAACCTATTTATCATTGTGGGACACATGGCTGCAGGTTGAGAACCACAGCGCTCCCTCCCCCAAAACCTCCCCACATGTCCAGAGACCTCTCTGCAGAGTGGAGCCCTGAGCGGGGGGCTAGGCAGCAGGGACCACAGACTCTGCTGTGTAGGGCCAGACAGCAGCCCAGACCCTGGACCTGTCTGTGTGGTAAGGCAGCCGGGTGGCAGCCCAGACCCTGATGCCGTGGGGAAGCCCTTGGAGTCCGGACCCTCTGCAGGGCCGGTCGGCAGCCCTGGACCCCTGCCACGCCGGGCAGCCAGGAACTCAGACCCCATGCTCCCCGGGGGCCTTTAGCACACAGCTGGGGTGAAGCTTTGTGCTAATTTGGCCACAGGTTGAGAACTGCCACCCTAAAGCTTAGCTAATTCATTCCCCAGTTCAGTGGAAGGCCTAGTCTCCTTTTCTGACACCCGCCCTGGACAACTCTTCACAATTGACCGTTCCTGGTGAGGGTGTCCATTTGATTTCTAAGCTTCCACTCTGGCAAAACAAGGATTGCATCATCGGAGTTAGGCTGTAGGATCCTTAAAGCTAATAGCTTTTCCCGTTGACTTTTCAAGTGTAGGCCAGGATGTTCTTATCTGGAGAGCCATAGTATTGCCTTTCTGTTTGTTCTTATCACAACCCTGTTGAATTAAATCAATATAGGCACATAAAATGTTTCTAGCTCTCCTGGTTGCAGAAAAAAGCTTGAAAATGTGATCTGAGCGCCCCTTAAACATGATGATTTTCCCATCAGTGGCATTTACACCAATGGAATAAAATTTTTAAACATTTTAAACATTAAACAAGTACTTACTAGCTTGGAACAATATTTATATAATAGAGCACCTGGCACATACAAGGTTATTAGCATCCAGTATGGTAAAAAATAACTAACTGTCTATACTTGCTTTGGAACTGGTAAAAACAAAGTTGTATCTATCGTATCTATCTACCCTCATTTTCAGGGTGCTGAGTGTCACACTGCCTGGTATGGGACACAGCTAAAAATGCCAATTTCAGGTCAGACTGCCAGAATACAGGGCTTATGCCCCAGTCTGGTGGTGTACTCTATCATAAGACTTCACCAGGCCAGAAACAGATGTGTACTTCCAAAATACGATATTAGTTATTATAAAGCCACAGACAGTCCCCATCAGGCCCTCTAGCCCATCATGCAACACCCAGAAAAAAACAGACGTCTGTTTTCAATGATGATTAAAACCAGAAATCATTAGGTTCTTTCAGCTCCAGAGAGCCAGCCGCTCACCCCAGGTCAGAGTATACTTCAGATCTTACCCCAAAACCACGCTGGTAGTCAATCCTTTAGTAAACTAAAAACTAAATATTTATTAATATAAAAAAGAGAAGAGTTATTAAAAGGTTAAAGTGAATCATATCATTACAGGTTTCAGAGTGGTAGCTGTATTAGTCTGTATCAGCAAAAATAACGAGGAGTCCTTGTGGCATCTTAGAGACTAACAAATTTATTTGGGCATAAGCTTTCATGGGCTAAAACCCACTTCATCAGATGCATGGAGTGGAACATACAGTAGGGAGGTATAAATACACAGTATGTGAAAAAATGGGAGTTGCCTTACCAAGTGCGGGGGGTCAGTGCTAACGAGCCAATTCAATTAAGGTGGAAATTACAGTTGATTTCAGAGTCTGTAGATCAGGATAACAGCAGTGATGTTAAATCTGCTAGCTTGCAATAAGTCTCTCCGGTCCATCCCAATTATTGGGGTCTTAAGTCCATTGTTCAAAGCTCCCTTTGTTAGAAATCACAGTACAGAGATGTGGAGCAGGAATGAGGCAAGGAAGTAATGTCACCATCTCCAATTTATACCGCCAGTCCATGGGCATGGAAAAATACTGGCTCAAACATCGAACTATGCATCACATGTTCTACATGCCCTGCTCAATCACTGGGCCTCTGTTGTCCTCAGGAAGATCCCACTGGAAGAGCTGATTCTCCCGAATGGCCCATCAACACCGTGGCTGGCTAGTCTTGATGTAAATCTGTTTTATTGGTGTTACCCCAGAACACGTTTAGTAACAAGCATACAGTAAAATGTCATAACTTCTCATACAATGGTGATGCACACGTTTCAACAGGATAATAATACTTAGCAAATTATAACTTTTCCACTGATATCTTGCAAGGCATGCTTTGTACAAGATTTCACAGTTTTGTAACATTGGTGACAACAATAGTGCAGACAATCTTCTTTTTTATAGTGTCATACTGAGCACCCACACTTTTATCTGAAGTTAATGGGACTACTCCACACCTCTGAAAATCACAGAGTTCAAGGTCTGGTTCATCTGGTAATTTGTGCTCTTTTTCTGCAGTATTAATTATGTCTTTACTTTCTTTGCAGGGGAACGAGGCCCAACTGGTGACCTAGGGTCTGATGGAATTCCAGGCTTTCCTGGAGTTTCAAACATATCAGGAATACCTGGTGATGTGGGTTCTCCAGGTCTAGATGGAGTGCCAGGTAATATATGCCATGTGTGCATTAGCAGATGAAGAGCGAATATTTAAACACCCATGTTTAGCAATGTTTGTCAGTGTTATTTATATTAGCTCTAATTAATTAAAGCATCCCAGGTGCTTTCCAAATCAGGACCCTAATTTTGAAAAAAACTCGTGAGATATAAAATGGAGATAAAACGATCCTTCCACACACACCCACAGAGGTGGTCTGTACAGGTTACTGTTGAATTATAGTGGTGGGCTTGGTTTGCAGATAAATAGATTTAATGCTCCAGGATTGACTAGCAACTTTCAGAAGCACTAATTCATTTACATTTTTTTAAATTTAATATCCCTGAGGCTTGCAAGTCTGTGACAAGCTAACTTAAACCAGTGAAGAAAAAATCACTTACAATTGCTCACAAAACTTAAGTGAGTGTATTGAATTGAACTACTAAGTTATTTGGGCTGTCAAGTTTGTATTGTGAAAACATATTCACTTTTCCACTCTACAAAAATTGCAGCTGGTGGTCCATGACCCACCTCTCTCACATACACAAGGAGGACTAGAATAAACCATGGTGCAATGACTCTACTGGGATATTTAGCAGCTCCTCCAGTGATTGCAAGGCTTCTACTTTGTTATTTAGGCACATCTACACTTCTGGCTAAATGGGCACTGCTGCGATCAATGCAGCAGTGTTGATATAGCGAGTCTGGTGAAGACATGTAAGATCGATGGGAGAACGCTCTCCCATCAATTTGTGTACTCTACCTTCCCGAGAAGCGTAAGGGAAATCGGTGGGAGAGTGTCTCCCATCGACACAGCACAGTGAAGAAGTGAAGACACCAAGGTAAGTGGATCTAGCTGCGTCGACTTCAGGTACGTTATTCACGTAACTGAAGTAGCGTAACTTACCCTGAATTATCGCAGTAGTGAAGACCAGCCCTTAGAGTACTCCAACAGTTCAAACTGGAGTGCCTGAGTTAGGCACATAGGCCCAGATTTTTGAAGGTATTTAGGCGTTGGTGCACTTAGCAATGCAACACTAATGGATAAGGAGCCTAAATCTCATTTTCCAAAGGGATTTCGGCACTTAAGAGCTAAAATCCTATCCAACATCATAGATTCCAAGACCAAAAGGAACCCTCTAGTCTGACCTCCTATAAATGGAGGCCATAGAACTTCCCCAAAATAATTTCTAGAGCATATTTTGTAGAAAAACATCCAATCTTAATTTAAAAATTGTCAGTGATGGGGAATCTACCATGACCCTTAGTAAATTGTTCCAGTAGTTAATTACCCTCACTGTCAAAAATGTATGCCTTATTTCCAGTCTGAATTTGTCTAGCTTCAAATTCCAGCCATGGGATCTTGTTATACCTTTCTCTGCCAGATTTAAGAGCTCATTATTAAATATATGTTCCCCATGTAGATTCTTATAGACTGTAATCAAGTCACCCCTTAACCGTCTCTTCAATAAGCTAAGTAGACTTAGCTCCTTCAGTCTATCACTATAAGGCATGCTTTCATCATTCTCGTGGGTCTTCTTTGAACCCTCGCCAGTTTATCAACAACCTTCTTGAATTGTGGGCACAAGCACTGGACACAGTATTCCTGTAGCATTCACACCAGTGCCAAATACAGAGGTAAAATAACCTCTCTACTCCTAGTTGAGATTCCCCTGTTTATGCATCTCAGGATCACATTAACTCTTTTGGTCATGGCATCACATTGGGAGCTCATGTTCAGCTGATTATCCACCATGACCCCCCCCAATCTTTTTCGAGTCACTGCTTCCCAAGATAAAGTCCTGTACATGCGTTGTTCTTAGATGTAAATATTTATATGTAGCCATATTAAAATGCAGATTGTTTGTTTGCACCCAGTTTACCAAGCAGTTGAGAATGTTCTGAATCAGTTACTTGTCTTCATTATTTACTCCCTCACTTTGTGTCATCTGAAAATTTCATTAGTGATGATTTTGTTTTCTTCGAGGTCATGCTAAAACTGCAAGACCCCACTGGAAACAGAACCACTCAATGGCGATTCCCCATTCACAGTTACATTTTGAGACCTATCAGTTAGCCAGGTTTTAATCCATTTAATGTGTGCCATGTTAATTTTATATCATTCTAGTTTTTTTAATCAAAATGTAATGCAGTACCAAGTCAAACGCCTTACAGAAGTCTAAGTATATTAAGTCAATATTGTAACCTTTATCAACCAGTCTTGTAATCTCAACAAAAGGAGATATCAGATTAGTTTGACAGGATCTATTTTCCATAAACTCATGCTGATTTGCATTAAGTACATTACCCTCCTTTAATTCTTTATTAACTGAGTCTATATCAGCCACTCCATTATCTTGCCTGGGATTGATGTCAGTCTGACAGCCCATAATTACCCAGGTCATCCTGTTTATCCTTTTTAAAAATTGCCACACCATTAGCTTTCTCCAAACCTTCTGGAACTTCCCTAGTACTCCAAGATTTATTGAAAAGCAACATTACCAGTCCAGAAAACTACAATGCCAGCTCTTTTAACACTCTTGGATGCAAGTTATCTGGACTTGCTGATTTTAAAAGGTCTAACTTTAGTACCGTCTGTTCAGCATACTTCAGAGATTCTAGTGAAATGGGGAGTTATCACCATATGATATTATATTGTGTATCTTTTCCCCAAATACAGAACATAAATATTTATTGAACACTTCTTCCATATTGATGAGTCTACCATTTCCATCTAGTAATTGACCAATATCATTATCAGGATTCTTTTTGCTGTTAATATTTTTTTTTAAATTCCTTACTTTAATATTCCTTATTGTTAACGCCGCTGTCCATAGATCTCTCCTTGTATCCCTTTGCTTTCCTTATCAATTACACACACACACACACACACACACACACACACACACACACACACATTACTTTTTATAGCAGCATTCACTTCTCCTCTAAACCATGTCCATTTTTCAAACCAGCACTGCCTTCTTCCACCATTGTGAGATTGTGACTTATTTGGCAACTAGTAAGGTATTCTTAAATGATTCCCAATTATAATTCATGTTTTTCTGATTAAATTCTTCCTCCCAGCTGTTTTGACTCATAATTGTTTTCAGCTTTGTGAAACTGGCCCTCTTAAAGTGACTTTATTCTGCTTGCACATAACCAGCGTAATCAAGTCGTGATCACTTGTACCCAAACTACCATTAATTTTTTAGTTCTGTGATCAGTTCCTCTTTAGAAGAAAATCTGATAAAGAATTCCGCCATGTTGGCTGCCACACTTATTGAGTTATGAAATTGTCATCTAAAATGTTTTGACATTCTAAGGGTGTTTTAGTACTGTCAGCTTGAGACATCTGGTATATGTCATTCAGATTGAAATCCCCCATGATCACACAGCGTTCTTTTCCTCTACACATTAGAGATAATGTGTAAGGAGGCAGTCATCCTACTACCTAGTGTGTTTTGGCTATAAGAGGCACCAACTAATACACCATCTTATGCTTTATCTGTTAGTTGCTCCATAAGCATCCAAGATCATTTTCTTCTGAGTTATCAGTCAATCAGAAACAGGGAATGCCATTTTTAAATAGAATGGCACTCCCCCTCCCCTTTTGCCCACTCGTTTCTTCCTGCCTAGGTTATAACCACTGATTTTTAACATTTCAGTTGTGTCAATCCTCTCACCAGATTTCAGTAATACCAGCTAGATTGAAATATTCTCCTAAATGAGCAATTTCAATTTATCTTGGTTGTTAGCCAGACTCCTAGCATTAGGTTATAGGCAATTAAAGAATTTCTTCTCTTCATATTCTTTGGTTCCTTCATTTTGTTCTTAACATCTCAATTTTGTGCTGAGTGGTCAGATCTTCCTTCTTTTTACCCTCTCCCTGTGTTATTGGTTTAACTGCTTCCTGATTGCTCAATGGGATTTTGGCTCTGAAGTGCTTAAGTCACTTTTGAAAATCAGATTTAGGCTCCAACTGCTAGGCATTTTAGTGCTGAGCACAACACCAAATACCTTTTAAAAATCTGGGCCCTATTTCCATTCTAACTTCAGTGGAAGCTCTGCACCTCTGAAAATGAGGTTTGAAAATTTTGGCTGATTTGTCTACTGTCTACTCAAGACAAAGCTTTAGGGTGGGATTTTCAAATTCTCTTGCCACTGGCCTAGTCCTTCTTCCACTGAAATCTAGGGGAGTTTTATCAATGCTGGGTGCTTTTGAAAATACCATCCTTAAGCTTTAAAAGTAATTATCATTTTCCCTCCATTGTTTGAACATAGGGATATTTTTTCCCTTCCTCCTTCCAGGATGGGAAGTTGCAAGCGCTTACAAAAGACACTTTTTATTAAAAAATAAATAAAAGCTGTAAAAGAAGTAGTCTGTATTCAGATAGACTTTATTTTGACATCAAGCCTCGTGGTTCTTTCTTTTAAAGCTCTTAAACATTGATGGACTACACCAGCTGCTGGAAAGATGTTAGAAGAATCCCAAAGCATTACTTTAAAGGAATTCAACAAATAGGAAAATTAAGTAGCTACCATCCCTTCAGGCTAAATTAATTCTTTCCACCTCATCCCCTTGCATAGTCAGTTGCATCTGAGAAGCTGCCTACTTTCAAAGCAAAAAGCTCCCTTCTGTAAAAGTCATACTCCACTAGACAAGTAGTAGTTTCATAGGAAGAACTGTGGTTGTACTCTACTGATGACAGCTATAGCAAACCCTCCACGGACTCCTTGTCACATAGTGAAGACACATTACAAACTGCCTTTGTCAAGTTCTGCATCAGCATTTCCTCCTCCATTAATACTTTTCCTGAATCCAAGTTTTAGGGCTTTTCTAGACCTGTGCACCTGAGCTGTTAAGTAGTAAAAGCCAGGAAAAACAAATACTATGAAGGGGCCCTTATTGGTTCCCTTCCCATGAACCCTACTTAAGAAACTTTGACTTGAAGGCCTAAGGTAACTAATTCCTTCCATAGTGTAGGATGTCTTAATCTAACATCAGGGCTGCAGAATAGGCAGGGATGGTGTCCTTAGCCTCTGTTTTCCAGAAGCTGGGAATAGGCAACAGGGAATGGATCACTTGATGATTACCTGTTCTGTTCATTTCATCTGGGGCACATGGCATTGGCCACTGTCAGAAGACAGGATATTGAGCTAGGTAGACCTTTGGTCTGACCCAGTATGGCCATTCTTATGTTCTTATGTCTCTTGGGTCCCCTGGGCATTACCCCTCTCCCCACCCCAGGCTCAGTGATTGAAACCTGGCAAGGGACCCATGCTCCACCATGAGGTGACACTGTTAATTTCCCCCCATGTCCATGTTGTCGGTCCTGCCTTTCAACACAGATTCCAATTTAATATGTGCTCTCACAGGCTATCCAGGACCACGGGGCAGACCTGGAATTTTAGCTCCAGCAGGAAGCAAAGGAGAAGATGGTCAAATAGGTGTGCTTGGAGAAGATGGTCAAAAAGGAACTAGAGGTGACCCTGGACCACCAGGGAGAACTGGAATTTCAGGGTACCCTGGACCAAAAGGTACAGCTGGCAAAAAATGAACCCTTTTTTAAAAGAAATGGTTATTTGTTGCTACAGTATATGTTAGAAGTGACCATTTATATTATCTGTGCATAGATACAATAATTCAAATGTGTCATTTTGCATTAAAGGGCATAAAGGCGCACAAGGTCTCATGGGTACTCTTGGCTTAGTGGGAGCTTTTGGTGACACAGGGCCCACTGGACCCAAGGGGGACAGAGGACCTACTGGTGAGTAAGAGCCTTCAGGTGCTATATTTTCCATCAATAAACAAATAAAACTTACCTGCTCAGCAGCCACCACACCTGCCTTCAAACTGACCCCATGGCTGCATTCCTGAATTAACTTCAGGCCAGTTGTGAAGTTTGGGTCCCATCTAAAATTGATTTTAATGTGTATATAAATGAAAAAGGCCAACTCCAAACTTTAGGTTTCAAAAACCTTTAAAATGCCAACCACATACAAACTATAACAACTCCAGCACTAACCCTTACTCAGCCCACCAGAGTAGACCAACAGAAAAGATATTTGGAAATGTAAAAAATCCTGCGCCTCACTAATACCAACCCTCCCTCTTCCCTAAAAGCCTACAAAAATAGATAGTGCTATATCTCGTTCTAGTTTTTTAGGGCACTGCACAACTTTGGATATCACAAGCTACACTCTATCCACTCTTCTGCCTTCTTTCTCCCTTTGTCTCCTTCCACTCATGTATTTTTGCCTGTTTTAACACAATCCCTGAGGCCTGGAATGATTTCCCCACCTTCCAGGATGCCAAGTGACCTCCTACTCCCCAAACCTTGGAAATTGCAAACCCAGATCTGCAGCTGAACTTTATGGCTCATGGTACATCTCTCATATTAATAGTCAACTAAAATGTCCAACCTTAGTACTTCGTTGAGTGACAGAGCACACCAAGGGAAGGGAGTTGTTTTGTCTGAAAATGAGTTCACTTTTTCTTTTTATAATGCAGGTTTTCAAGGACCTCCAGGTTCTCCTGGGCTGCCTGCAGTCCCCCCTAAGCTGGTCACTCACCAGGGTGCAGCAGGCCCACGTGGAAATATAGGTCCCCAAGGCATACTTGGTGAGATGGGGCCCCACGGTCCACCAGGTGATCCAGGTAAGAATTGTGCATTCACACTTGAAGTGCAGTGCTGTTCAGAATAGGGCTTCTGTAAAAGTAGTGCTGTGGGGTTCCCTACCTATTATTATTTCTCACTAATTCTAAATGTAACTGAAGTCACAAGGAAAATTTTCTCACTGCCACCCCTGCAAAAATAAATCCTGAGCAATCAAAATGAAGCTGTGCAGCATGCACATCTTAACCAACTACAACTTAACTGCAGGTCTCTATGACAACCGTGAACCACCCACTGGTCCCGATTGTCATCTTAGATCAATCCAAACTGACTCCATGAGCTGAGGTATACAAATGTCATTGAGGGCAAAATCTGACCTCGAATTTCAAACAACAGTTCTGTTGGTGAGATACATTGAGCTAAATTCCATTCTTCTCCTATAGTTTATATGGGATCTGCAGTGGTAACAGGCATGAAAAATAATAGAATTATGGGGCCCAATCTTGCAGTCCTTTCTCAGGCAAAATTCCTCATTAAAAAGTCAGTGAGGAACTTCGTCTGGGCAAGCATCATAGGATCTTGCTTTTAGTTTCGGTGACAAACTTTGCAGGTCTGACCGAACACGCATGTTTATAATAACCAGATCTGTTGAGTACGT
Organism: Dermochelys coriacea; assembly: GCF_009764565.3. NCBI lineage: Eukaryota > Metazoa > Chordata > Testudines > Dermochelyidae > Dermochelys > Dermochelys coriacea. Next base: position 108,462,719 of record NC_050068.2, read on the forward strand.
AGATGCTAGGCTTATATGGTAACTTTTCAGAACAGAACTTCACGTTGAGTATCTTACTTTCTGTACTTAAAAAAATAAAATAAAATCTGTCTGATCATGTTGAACTTGATGGTTTTAAGGTTTTAGAGGCCCACCAGGTAAGCCAGGATTCCAAGGACGAGGTGGCATGTCAGCTCTTCCAGGTTTTAGAGGAGATCAAGGACCATCAGGTTTTCCAGGTCTGGTAGGCTTTGAGGGTAAGTGATGTTGCATTATTATTTTTTTTCTTTTCCCCGCTTCATTCTATTAATCTTCTGTTATTAGCACTTTATCATTGTACAATTGTCAACCCTTCTGAAGCAACTCTTCTGACTTCCACTTACATCAAATACCAATGCTCTTACTAGGTTTTGCTGATTAATAGTTTTCATGGAAATAGCTTTAAACAGTCTTTAAAACTAAGTGTTGTAACTAGATCTCAGTGCACGTGTTTTCCATGACCATTCACTCAGATTTTTAAATTAATTTGTTTTAATGCTTGTGCGTCTTCTGTTCTGGCCTTCAGTAAACACGCCAACAATAAGGTTTTACAAACAGGAACGTTCATGAAAATAGAATTTCAAATTCCTACGTAAGGTAAATAGATGAGCAGTTGTGGTACAAGTGGTTGGGTGCGCATCCAGTTAGGAACCAGAAACTTTACCATATGAATTAGCTGAACATTACAAATCAGTACAACCCAAATAAGAATGTCAAATATTGAATATTTGCAGAGAATTGTTCACAGTCAATCACTTTATAGTGTTAAAAAAGTCACCCAAAAAAACTGGCAGGTAATTTTAGATGAAGAATAAATTTTAAAAGAAAATCACTGCTTGCCCATATTGCATGAGCAGAAAGAGGCTAAAGTCATCAGATAATTATTTGTGAATTATTTGCTCAGCTCTAGTATTGAATCACATTCTCCACTTAAAATCTAGAGAGCCCAATCCAACACACTCAGGGACTTCAGCAGAATTGGATCAGTCCTAAAAGTGTAGCTGATTGACTACATTAGCTTTCCATAGAGAGAAGATAAATATCATGCAATAAAATTAAATGTTGAACAGGTCCCATCCCAGTATGTAGATTAGCTGACTATTTTTTATAACCCTATTATCCTCTCAGTGTTTACAAACTGATTGTTTAATAATTTGCTCCGGTATCTTTCCAGATATTGAAGTTAGATTAACTGATCTATAATTCCCCAGGTCCTCCTTGTTCCCCTTTTTAAATATAGGTACTGTGTTTACCCTTCTCCATCTTCTGGGACCTCTCCCATCCTCCTGGAGTTCTCAAAGATAATAGCTAAGGGTGCAGAGATTGCTTCAGGTCATCATTAACCTTTTTATTTTTAATCAAAATATGCATTGAGGCTCCTTAGCCGCCTTCGTGTCATCAGTTATTAGCTCTCCTTCCCTGCTAAGTAGAGGACCTACACTTCCCTTTGTCTTTCTCTTGATCTTAATGTATAAGGAATCTTTTCTCATTCCCTTTTATAACCCTTGCCAGATGTTACACATTTTGTGCCTTAGATGTCTGATTTTGTCCCTACATACTTGGGCTGTTCTTTTGTGCTCTTCCTTATCAATTTGACCATTTTTGGATGATTCATTTTTGATTTTCAGATCATTAAAGAGCTCCAGAGGGAGCCATATTGGCCCCTTACTATTCTTCCAATCTTTCTTCTGCATTGGAATAGTTTGCACCTTTAATATTGTCTCCTTGAGGAACTGCCAGCTTTCCTGAATTCCTCCTTAGATTTTTCTTTCTGCAGGACCTTACTGACCAGCTCTGCTTTTTTGAAGTGCACTGTCCTTATTCTGCTGCCCTCACTCCTTCCTTTCCTTGGAATCATGAAATCCTAGCATTTCACGATCACTGTCACCCAAATTGCCTTCCATCTTCAGATTCACTGCCAATTCCACCCTCTTGATCAGAATCAAGTCTAAAATGGCTATCCCCCAGTTACTGTTTGTTGTCTCTTTCCATTTTTCCCCAAGGTGAACCAGGCCGTCCAGGTAACCCTGGGCTACCAGGTATGCCAGGTCGCAGTGTTAACATTGGGTACCTTCTTGTGAAGCATAGCCAGTCTGAGCAAGAGCCAATGTGCCCAGTTGGTATGAACAAACTCTGGAGTGGCTACAGTCTACTGTATTTTGAAGGACAGGAAAAAGCACATAACCAGGATCTTGGTATGTACGTGGCTCTTTAATATCTCAACATTTGACACTTTCAATCTGATTTTCCCACTCAAAGCTAAAGGCACACAAAATTATAGACCATTTCTGAATATGTGGGCTTCGGTGCATATTAGGCTAGGATGCCTAGAAATGACAGCAGATTGGAACTAAATATCTTTCTTTCATCTTCCTCTGGAGGTGGTTTCTCCAGATCATTATTGAAGTTTGAGTGGAACAAAAATATAAATGTTACTGAATTATGCAGGTATGCGCAATAAGCTAAAAATAAATTCTTACTTGAACGTGCACATGCTAAAGATATGTGATGGTTTATTTTTTACAGGGTTGGCTGGATCCTGTTTGGCTCATTTTAGTACCATGCCTTTCCTCTACTGTAACCCTGGGGATGTCTGTTATTATGCAAGCCGAAATGATAAATCCTACTGGCTCTCAACCACAGCACCTCTTCCAATGATGCCTGTGGCAGAAGAAGAAATTAGACCATATATCAGTCGTTGTTCCGTCTGTGAAGCCCCAGCTGTTGCAATTGCTGTCCATAGTCAAGATGTTTCTATTCCACACTGCCCTGAAGGGTGGCGCAGTTTATGGATTGGATATTCCTTCCTCATGGTATTTGTCCTTTTCAACATTTGCTGACAGTATCACACACAGTTACATTAAGCTGGGCTCCCACCTATTGGCTAAGTTGTTCAGGTTTAGGTTCAGGTTTGCTAAAAATCCAAACGCACTGACCCTTCCCATAGAAGCAGGGAGGAGAAATGTGTGGGGAAAACTGCTCTCTCCCTCATCATGGAGGCCAATTGAAGTTACATGAAGGGTTGGGGCAACAGTTTCTCTCCAACCAGATTAGTACGTGGAGTTTTGAGTGACTATGCTCCAAGTGACAAATTGTACCTGACAGCAGAAGATATGATCCACTTTATGTTGTAAAGAAAATAGACCCTCCAAACAAAAAAGACGTTTGAGCTAAGAATAAAAATGTCAGCTAGAGTTTATGCACTTAGGTGGGCCCATTAAGTCATTGTCAGCGAGAAAGAGGATGAGGAGTAGGTAATAGGCCTTTCAGGAACAATGATAAGTAACTGATCTGACAAAATCACTGACCTGCACAAAAAGGGAGAATTAGACTGTCAATCAAAAATACTAAGTAGTAAAGTGAAGATTACTTTTATTTTCAACAAACAAAAGCTATTTTTAAGCAACTTGACATTTCATGATGTTTTTGGTTTGTCCCAGCTTTCAAATTGAAAATTATTCATCCTTAAGACCAATGTTCCCTCTAATTTTTTCCATCTATGTGCAGAATGAATTTTGTTATGTGTATCAATATCGAGGTAATGTGTGGATATGCGCCACCAGTAGAAACAAAATATCTAGATATAATATTTATTTTTTTTAAAAGTTACCATAGGGATAATTAACCCAGACAGGATAGGTTAGGCATTTTAGAACTCATTAATCAAAGAATTAAATTTAAGCATAAGAGAGAAATAAAATTATGAAATGCAAAGACCAGTCAAAAAACTAAAATAACAGCCCTTTGAAAGAATAAAATTACAGAGAATATACGTGCATTGCAGGAAGTACCAAGAAGTAACAACAACAACCGAATGCAGAATTCGCCCTAGAATAAGTAATATCCCACTAGGTGTGTACGATAAGTTAGAGAGAGGTATGTCTGACCAAGGCTTAGGGAACTATAAAGGCACTCGGCTAAGAATGGTGATTGGTACTGTATGAGAACCTGGATAGACAGGAACACCTAGGTTCTAATCTCAGCTCCTACTACTGATTTTGTTTCTGGCCTTCTGAAGGTTATTTAAGTAGACCTGGTCAGAAAATAGATTTTCCTCCCACAGGAAATGTCACCAAAACAAAAAGGTTTCAGAGTAGCAGCCGTGTTAGTTTGTATTCGCAAAAAGAAAAGGAGTACTTGTGGCACCTTAGAGACTAACAAATTTATTAGAGCATAAGCTTTCGTGAGCTACAGCTCACTTCATCGATGCATTTGGTCAAATGAAGTGAGCTGTAGCTCACGAAAGCTTATGCTCTAATAAATTTGTTAGTCTCTAAGGTGCCACAAGTACTCCTTTTCTTTTTGCGAAAACAAAAAGCACTCTCTTTCATGGACTTTTCCACAGCAAATGCTGACTATTAAACAATCACCAACCAAAAAAAAAAAATTCAAACTACAAAACTAAAATTTAAAAAATTGAAGAAACCACTTTAGTGGCACTAATGAATGATCTCCTCTAGTCAACAGATAGAGGACAGACACCCATTCTCATCCTGCTCGATCTCTCTGCATTCAATACTGTTGATAAGGAGATTCTGCTCTCTCACCTGAGAGAGGTGGCAGTAGTCTCGGATAATGCATTAAAATAGTCCGTCCTTCCTGAAAGACCACTCCCAATGAGTAGTGATAAGAAACTTCCCTCCCCCACTAGACCCCTCACTTGTGGAGTTCACAAGGATCAATGCTCTCTCTGATCCTTTTCAACATCTACAGTCAACCAGTAAGTGAACTGGTCAGATGACACAGACTCAAGTACCAGCAATATGCAGATCTATCTTTCATCACATAAGACACTACCACCAAGATGGCCCAGTGCTTGGATGAAAAATAGCTGGTGGCAGCTGAACCTGAGCAAGACAGAGGTGGTGATGGGGGGCAGAGGAAAATATATTGAAGAGTTTGCAGCCGTGGTGCAGTCTCCAGGGGTTAAAGAAGCACAACCATAATTAGTTTAGTCTGTTGTCTAGGAGTACTCTTGGATTTCTTCCTGACACAGAGCTCTCATCTAGCAGCCTCGGAGAGAAACACTTTCTACCACCTCCACTTGTGTCCCAGCCTGACAAACGAAAACCTGGCCTCAGTTATTCATGCCTGTCACTGCTTAGCTGGACTCCAGCAATGCAATATACCTGGGCATGAAACAGTCAATATGTAGGAAACTCTGCAGTGCATCTCCTCTGCCACACACGCTACTGGGAACATGTCAGAACTGACCTCTGCTCTGTACACTGGTTTCAGATAGAATATCAAATCAAGTTCAAGGCAGAGATGACCCATGCCTGCTGAGAGTGAGGGGAAGACGACAAAGTGAGGGCTGCCAGCTTCAGCAGTGTTACTGAACATGCTCAGTATAAGCCAAGCAGCAAATCTGGGGGGAGGTGGGATGTGACCCCATGTCCTCTCCATGTGTCGCCTCTGGTTCAAGGTCTCGCTCTTTATCTTCAAAGCGCTCCATGGCCTGGGCCCAGGATATCTAAAAGACTGTCTAGAGCTCAGGACGAATAGACCCTGGTGTACAACTTTGCTCCTCTGACCCGATGGAACTCCCACCAAGGGTAAAGCTCATCTGGGTGGCAGATGGAACTTTCTCCAGGGTCTGATCCCAGACTGGAAGGAACTTCCCCAGTAACTAAGACCTATCACAAACCTCACCACTTTCTCCTTCATGTTCAAGACACATTTCTTTGACCTTGCTTTCTCTAACACACACATAGTATCTTTTTATATATATAAAGATGGCTGTTGCTACCAAAACAAGACACCTAGCTGGGGAGAGGGTGAGTGAACAAATAACCTGTGACAGGAGTTAGTTAAATCCAATCCATTTACTGGAAGGTGCTCAGGTACTGTGCTGATGAGCCTGGTATTAAAACCTATATAGAACAGAATACCTCATAGGAGTGCTTGTTTGTAACGCCTTGTCTAAATACTAAGCATTGGTAAGGAGAGAGCTGCAGCCCTGGCAACAAGAAGTAGATTTCCCAGTACAAAGTCCTTTGCTACCAAGAAAAGTGCCAAAAACTGCAAGTGTTTACAGGAGGAAAGCTTCAGTTTTTTGATCTGTGTATGCACCACAGCATTAGCAATTAAGCAAAGGCTAGTGGAGTGGCTGGTTAGGATACAGGGTGGGGTTTTGAACACTGAAGAATAAGATTTGTTATACATGATGTTCCTGATGATCTCAAGAAAAGCATATTTAGTTCAATAGTGTTTCATGACAACTTCCTTGGTTTCAGTAAAATGGTAGATCCTTCTTCTTGGGTGTTAGAGTTAGGGGCCAGTCCTGCAAAGAGATCAGCATGGGTCACCCAGCGTCCTGCTGAAGTCAGTGGGGCTTCATGCAGAAGAACAGGGCATGCCTGGCCAAATCCTGTTGCAGGTGCAGAGCCTTGGTGAGTAGAAATTAGATTTCTTTTGAGCGCATTAGCAGTTGGTAGGTCATTAAGATAGCTGAAAATACTCTGTTGTGTGATTCTGTTCAGGATAACACAGAATCACTGTTCAAATGGTACTTAAAGTTTATGTGAAGTGTCACGAGCTGCAGCTGTGAGTGAAAAGATTTGAAGGCTACTTAACAAAATGTAAATGGGAGGCCATCATTTATCTGGAGGCAAATGAGTTAAGTCTGGGAGCTAAGAGCTTTGTTACACTAAGACACATTTTGGTTTGCTGCCCACCCCATTTCCGCCCATATATAGGAGAAGAGGGCCAAGTTCATCCCTGGTGACACCGCACTGATTAAGTATTGCACTAGACCTGAAACTGAACAGTGTTTAACACCTCAGAGATTAAAGCATTGGTGCTGAACCCAGAATCATAGGTACCCTATGGCAATCTGAGTGAGAGAACGGTGAAAGGAGAGGAATTCTTACCATACCTATTTTAGCACTGTGGTAAAAGCTCAGTTTCTACTTTTGTTACTGATCTGTGGACAGCTTTGCAAGCTGAACAACAGTTGGCCTGTGCAGTGAAAGGCAAGAAATGAGGGTTTATTCTTACTATGTTTTTATATGAATTAAAAACCAAACCTGTTGATTTGGTTTCTCCTGTTACATTAAAAATTGAAGGGTTTTGAGGGATGGAAGAAAAAGGCGATAGGAGAATAAATGTTAAATGTTTTTGCAAAAGTAGAGAGAGGTCTGTTGGGATGTTCACTGCTACTTGCTAGTTTCAGCAGCACACCATTAAAAGGGAGGGATGTAGTTCTTAAAGGGGTACAATAAAGATTGTGTCAGTTTTGCTTAGAGATGTCATTTAAAAAGAGTATGAATTATGCATATCTTAATGTACCATTATTGCCATGAAAATATGAAATCTTAAATGTCTGGAGTAAAGAAGAGGTAGATAGGGTTAAAATGGAAAATGTAGATAGTTTAAGGATCTACTCCTACAAACTTTACTGTGAGTAATCAACAATAGTACTCCCATAAGTCTTAAACATGGGGGTGAGGTTTGCAAGATTGGCCCTATGTATGCCTCAGTAGGAATGTTCTACAGTGAGAACTCTTCAGGTAACAGATTTAGAAGTCATTTTATCCTTGGTCTCCTCCCTCCCCCACCTGTTGATTATTGACAATATTGATCTAGCACAGTGATTTGTGTAGCCCTGTCCTGTATCTGAACACTACCTTCTTTGTGTCTCATAGCACACTGGAGCTGGTGATGAAGGCGGAGGACAGTCACTGGTTTCTCCTGGGAGCTGTCTGGAAGACTTCAGAGCTACTCCTTTCATTGAATGCAATGGTGCCCGAGGAACGTGCCACTACTATGCAAACAAATATAGCTTCTGGCTTACCACTATTAACCAGCAATTCCAGAGCTTGCCCTCAGCAGATACGCTCAAGGCAGGTCTCATCCGAACTCATATCAGCAGATGTCAAGTGTGCATGAAAAATTTGTAATATATATAATATATCGCTAGGAGTAAAAGGAAAATGTTTCTACAGTGTTCTAGACCTATCACAGTGGTGCTTATTTAACTTATTACCTCAAAAGCTGAATGAAAAGTTTATAAGTGTCTGTAAAAGCACAAAGGCTTATACCAAATGCTGGCCGCTTCTCCTATCATACAGTATATTGTGCTAGTCTAACACCATGTTATTTGCTAATTGAGTCAAATACTCAATCTTGAAACACCAAAAAAAACAAAAAACAAAACCCCACAAAAAACCATCCAGTTACTAATCTAAATTCTCTTGGGTAGATCTGTTCTCTAACATGTTTGAAGTAAACATTCAATGAAATGTACGTCTTGTCTTAGTTTATTGTTAACAGGTGTAGTTCACATTAATTAAGTGGTAACATACAACAGTAAAATGTAAGTGCTAGCACAGCAGTGGGCTAACCTTTAGGAAGTACTCCTAGATCTGAGCCCCATGCCCAGCCTTTGAACTTACCTTTTACTGTAATAAAAGTTTATACCTGGGTACTTACAATGGAAAGATAGGTTGTTTTAAACTCCCCATGCCTTTGCCATGCTTTTTGTCCTACCACTTTCACCACCAGAGAGTTTATAAACATTCTGAATTACCTCAGGTAGCCACATTTAGTGTTACTCTCTTCTTCTTGCAATGAGAACAGTTCATTACTAATGGCAGCGTGTTACTTCACAAACTTATCACACTTTTCCAGTTACACCCCACATCACAGGATAACTAAAGCGGGTCTTTATTCTGTGCCACCACAACAGAAAGGAGCAAATGCCCACTAGACACATGGGACCACAAGAGGGAGAGAGCATCATGCTTTCTTCCTTTAACCACCATGCCATGTGCTTAACAACATTGTGTGGTTAGGGCTCCATATTAATTTGGTTATATGGTTGTGGAGCAGCCACTATACAAAATACGCCCCTGAAAAACCCATGCTATGTGCACAGATTTCTCAGCTGAAGTTATTATTACTCAATACAGCTTTATCTTCAGATCCAAAAACTTCAAAACTCCTGCAAAAGATCTACTGGGTTTGCTACATGGTTACCGACAGAGATTAACAGCTTTTTCTGTAGAAAAAAAACATTAGGCCCAAGGGTAAGCTGTCCCGCATGACCCTGGGAGAGAAGAGTGAACCACATGATGATAAACCCCTTGCTTATTTTCTTCTGAGTTTCTTATGCAGCCTGGTAATAAGCATGATAAATACCATGACACTTAAATGTTTCCAGCAAGATTTTTTGTGGGGAGAGCAGCTACATTTACTAGCATGGGTGAAAAGCACTATGTAAGCTTACTGCGCTGGCTTTAAAATAATCAGTAGTTATCTCCTCCACATCAGTTTTAACTTATGCAGTTCACCTTTCCCCTGCTTCACTGATTGTTGGGTTTTGTAATTATGGTCCCTTATTGCTGTAATTATCTTAAATAAAGTTTGTTTTTTCTATACCTCTACTTGTTGATTGTTTCAATTCTCTAAACATATGCCAGGCTCTCCTATTACATTTGCAGATTACTTTAATAGATGTTAGTTTGGGAGCTTGGATTTGTTTGGTTTGTTTAAAAAAAAAAATTAGAGATCATGTTAATTGGATATCAGCAGAAGTATCAAAAGGTGGCCAAATAAGCTTCCTCAATCTAAATTCAAACCATTTAACCCAACAGGGGTCTGCTCAGTCTGTCAGCTAGAGACACACAAGCGTTTCAGAGAGAGGATGCTAAGTAGATGCTATTCCATCCATTGTTACGAGGAGAGAGAATTTAACCAGTTCCTCAGTTGCCTATCATCATCTTTGGCAACGCAGCTCTGAGGTCTGGTCTACGCTAAAAAATTGGTTGCCCCAGCTATGTAAAAAATCCACACCCCTGAACAACGTAGTTAAGGTGACCTGACCCTTGGGGTAGACAGCTCTAGGTCAATAGAAGAATTCTTCCATTGCAGCATTTCACAATGTAGACAAGCTCTCAGTGGAATCCTGGGATGGAGATTAACCATAGAATCTATAATGGTCTGTAAAATTACAGAGCAGAGGAGCCTCGCCTTGATGAAAAGAGTAGACATACAAGTGTATTTAAAGAATTCTCAGCTAGCGTGTTTTCTGCAATGACGTATTTTCTTATTTTAGATAAACTTACTCATTGTGGGTATATCCTCAACATTCCTGTGAGGTAAGAGAGCATTATCCCTATCTGATAGGCAAGGGCCGAGGACAAAGATTAAGTAACTTGCCTAAGTCATGGCAGAGCCCAGTATCCAACCTCTGTCGATTTTGGTGATTCAGCTACAAGAGCCAATCTCCCTAACAGACAAAGCCACCTAATATTTGTTTCAGCTAAATTAAGCCATTAAATGGTAAACACAGTGTAGGCAATATCACCCAAAGCTGTCTCATGCCTGAGAATTACCATAAGTTACATATTGCAGTACCACCCCTGAATCAATGTACCTCTTCAAGTATTTGGCAAATAACTAACTACTGAACTAAATATTCCTCACTTCTGAATTTTGCAGTGTGCAATTAATGCAAGAGCATTGCAACAGGGAATAGTGTCCATTTGTTTACAGATGCTCTAATATATTTATTAAAATCAGCTACCAGATCTACTTCAGTTTCTTTGCTTTAGCAGAAATTTCACCTAAATTTTGCCTGCAGTGAATTTTACAATACAAGGGAATGTTTTTAGGCCTGTGAAACTGTAGCTGAGAAGCATTTATTTGTCAGTTGATTTATAGAGCCATAGAATTTAAGGCCAGAAGGGACCACCAGATAATCTAGTCTGACCCTGTATAGCACAGACTGCCAGCATCACCTATCATCTGCACACTAACTCGAACAGCTGAAATTCAACCAAAGCATTACAGCCCATGAGAGACTACAATCATGTGCCAGAGGTAGATAATAGGAGGGACCAAAGCCCCTGCTATGGCAGGGAAATGATTAAGTGAGATATATCCAGATAATCCTGGCAAGTTACCGGGACAGCTCTCTGTGTACACAGAACTGAGAATCACCTGGTTAGCCCCTGCCTCTAGCATGAGGTAGATTCGTCTGTGCCTGGCACCATCTAACACCACCAGCCTTTCAGCCACTAAAGCATTCGCTTTTGGGCTATGCCAGCCCTGTTTTAACCTTGCAGGTTAACAATGGGTGCACCTCAGTTCCCCGTGTCTTTTCGTATCATTCCCCTGTGATATCAGCCCGACACTGGCTACTCATTGAAATTCTAGATCCCCTGCCCTCTAAGGTGTCATGTATCCCAGCTCACCAGTTCTACCTTAAACCACTGGTCCCATATAGCACACAGCACTTGTGAAAGTAGATTTATTTTAAAAAGAATAAAGATTTAACTAGAAATGAGAGTGGTTGAAATAAAAGTTACAATACAAAACAAAAATCACAAAACAAACTTGGATCTACTCCTATTAATATTTACCTTTCCTATCTAGTAAAGTAAGTTCCCCCTGCCCAAGGCTGTTGCAGTGATGGCTGCTTTCAAAGAACTGGGATCCAAACATTCATGAAACTCCCCCCTATCCACAAGGGGCTCCTTCTGTGAATAATTAGAGAGGCTCTTTCCCTCTCTCCTGTGATACTGAAACAGTCTTTTGTTTCTATTTACAGCCAAAGCGAACCCCAGTCTCCTTGTAAATTTTTTTTTTTTAATTTTCTAGTAGTTTCAATTGTTTGCTGTTGCTTCTGACGTTTTCCCATTCAAAGCCTTAGCATTGTGCAAGGCTAAACAATTGAGCCTTGCATTGCATCTCTGACTAAACAGGGCAGGGTGACAACTTCCCCCTGCCCGAATGGGCAGTCACCAAGACACACTATCCCCAGTACCTAATTTTTACCCTGAGTTCATAAAGCATACTTTTGATATAAATACATTATTCCTTAATTACCACCATTCATACAATGATTATGAATCTTGACAAGTCACAGGGTTTCTGTAGATATCTTACATGTTACTCTTTATAGATAAATATCCTGGAAGACGTGTTTGCTGTAGTGAGTTTGTCAAGTCTGAGGTGGGAGTTGTTAGCAAAGAAAAGGACCTCTATTACCAAATGATCCGCACCCATACGCTGCAGAGGAAGGTGAAAAATCCCCAAGGTCACTGCCAATCCAATCTGAGGGAAAATTCCATCCTCACCCCGCAGATGGCCATCAGTTAGTCCCTGAACATGTGAGCACGAACCATCCAGCCAAGCACCTGAGAGAGTGAATGATCAGAGCCACCTCAGAACCCTGGCTCTCCCAATCCAATGGGCCATCTCCAGCCCTGGCCATCCCTGATTTTTTAGAGGAAGGAGATTTAAAATAACCTCTCAGAATACACTGGGGAGAGAAAATCCCTTCCTGACCCTTGTGGGTGGCCAGCTGAAATGTTCCTCAAGCTTGCACTTCAGGAACATAAAACAAACGGGAGTGAGCAGCGGGGCTGTTTATCCCTGCCCCTCCCCCCACCATTACAAACAACCCCATCTTACACTTGCACTCAAATTCACCTAACTCTCTCTTAAAACTAATTAAACTGTTTGCTCTGACAACTCCAGTTGGGAGGTTGTTCCAGAATCTCATCCCCTTGATGGTTAGAAACCATCACATCAGATATTAACTTCCTCCAGTTTTAGATATTCTGTGCTTAAGTCTGTTAAATGCAAATATTTGCATGACCACGTTAAAATTGAGAAGTCGGGTTCACATTTCAAGGAATCCAAAAGTGAACAGCCATAAAGACCTTGAATTTTTGTGCATCCTCAGTTCTGTGTACTTGATTTTTAAGCCTCACCATTGCATGAATGCTAGATTTTGTAGTTAGTTTTCTTGGCTTGTGTTAAGGAAACTTCAAATTCTGCACACTTAAAGTCACTCAGGATACTCGAAGCAGCTAAGGTGCCTCAAAGTTAGAGTTTCAACAGTCACTCATGGGTTTAAGGTGCTACAAACCACCCAATAGAAGAATGTTCCAATACATATGGCTAATGGGAGCCTAGGTATACAACTCAAACGTCTTTGACAGCTTTCAATTTTTCTACATAATTCTTATAATATAATCTAGTCTTTCTGATGAATGTAGACATGACTATTCACGCTACAAGCCTGTCCTTTATTAAAGATTAAAAAACTCTTTGCTTCAAACAAACATGCTGTTTGTCCTACACTCTGCTTTTTAAAATAATCCTACCTCGCGTCATGCTTCTGTGCCTGGAAGAATGAAACAAGAGAACATCTCTCTCTTCTGGGCTTTAGTGCAGCATTCTATTGAAACTGGAGATTGAGAGCTTGGCTGTGTTCCCCAAATCTGCCGAGTTCAATTATCTGGTAAATGTGTTACTGGACTTGTTGAAAGCAGACAGAAAGAACTAACTTTTAGCAGATTTTAAGCAATAAACATGACCTCCTTGTGCATAAAGTAGTTCGCTCTGCTGCTAGGAGAGCAAATGGGGGCTACTGTTTTGCTCACCAAACACAGACTCGGGTCTTGGAGCCAAAGATCTGGTTTGAATATAGCAGACTTCTGAGGGCTTGTCTCCACTGTAGAGTTACGTTATAACTCAAGTTGGCTAGCCTGTCAGGGGGGTACAGGCTAACTAACACTCAAGTGAACAAAACACAGCCACTACCACCACCACCACTCTGCAGTGTGGATGCAGGCTAGTGCCTCTTGACTGCCCCCAGACCTCCAATGTGTTCTCACACTTCTCCCCTACACCTGCCCAGGACAGACAAGTTCTCCTGTAATTCACTGGGAAGAATTTATAGAGTGGCTCAGCTTACTGTAGTGCAAAGAACCATGAGCAATGCCCACAGAAGTCCTAACACCACAAACAAGTGCAGCACCGTGTGGACACAAGTGTGGACACAGAAGCTCAACTATTATTTTGCAGCGTGGCTACTCTCACCTGAGCTAGGCTACCTCAAGAGAAGTAACTTGAACTATATTGTGAAGACAGTCTCAGTGACTGTACAGAGAGAAATAGAGACTGGCTACTGATAACTATGTTATTTCTCTAAAGCATAGCTTACTACAGTATCCATGTGGTGGTGGTCCCTGCCTACAGGGTCAGCTACTTTGAAACAAGTGCAATAATTCTACTAGATGGTTCAATTTCTTCACAACTTCCCCTCCAAACCAAAGTCACTTCTGAAAAGTGATTAGTGCTACTGTGCTTCAATCAAATAAGGGAAAATGGTTTTCAGAAGACATTTAGCACAACGTGTTCCATGAGTTACTGATAGCAGAGGAGGAAGAGAGAAGATAGACAGGTGCAGTTTGCCACTGTAAGCCTGCAGAATCCAAACCAGATATGGAACTCAGCCTGAGCGGTTTTGTCACACAGTCCTCAGGTGCACTCCTGCTATTTCACAGCAAGTGCATCAGTTTAAGGCTTTGTTCAGGACACAAAGAAATTAAAGCATTTACTTGCATAACACTGCTAGTGATCACCAGCACCAATTCTTCTTCCGCTAATCGCTGTGCTACAGCTTCACTATTCCTCACCCTCAAAAAGCAAAATATAGTCCACTAAGGCTTTCTAGAAAGATTGATGCTCTCACTAGTGACAAGATATCGGGGTCCCCCTGCAACTGGGGAATTGACAACTGCTAGAGCACTTAAACACAAACCCAAATGTTTGATCACAGAAACATTAAAATGTACCATATTGGGGGACAGGATGTAACATGGGTTCTTGCTGTTAAACCATGTTTCTGCCTTGCAGTGGAGAAGGTTGAACTGCATCTCCTCAGTCATGCAAAGGGCTTGAGGAAGCCCAAGGTAAAACTAAGCTTATTTTGAATAGTGCTGATCCCTCAACACAGCAGTTAAGTATAGACAGGAACTTAAAGCCTCAGAGCTCAAGAACATTAAAGTATTTACCACAACAATTAACTTAAAAATACTATGAACTTTGCTTTAAAAATCTAATTCTACTCTAAACCGGAGAAGGTTTAAAAAAACCACATTAGGATTTCAGGTTTGTGCCTCAGCAACTTCAGATCAAATGGGCTCAAATTAACAAGTGACGCTCTGCTCCCTCCCCCACAAAACAACTAGCCCTGCAAGTCAGCCTAGTCTTTGCTTCTCATCCCTCACCATCAATAATAAGGGTTCTGCATGACTAATGAGCCTCAGTTACCCTACTGCTACCATACTGTCTGCTGTGGGTTTGTGCAGGGACAGCCAATTGGAGCTTAAAGAATCCAGCCAGCAATACTGAGAAAGAGCTAAAAGCACTACGTGCTTGTTTATGTCCCTACAGTCATCAAGTGAAGCTCTGACTCCACACATGGAGCAGACCTGAAATCCAAGACTGATTTTGACATAATCCTTTTCAGAGTAGACTCCAACATAATAGGCAGGTGAGGGCGGGTTTGAGCAGTTGAAGCTTTTGGGAAAGATTTGTGTGTGTTGCTCAAGATCTCAAATGAACCAAATACAGACAGCCCCAAAAAGTGAGAGCCTATTTACATAATGTGGTGTATTTAAAATGTACAAATAAAGTGTCTACTTCACTTATCTCCTGAAAGTCTGACCTCACAGCTACCTACAACAAGACACTAGCTCTGCTTTGAGTGTCTTCAGGCAGCGCACTGCAGATTGTGCAGCCTTGGGGAGGGGGAGCTTTCAGCCACCCTCTTGATTCTGGACGTTGTGGAGACCAGCAAAGTCCTATGGTCTGCTCTTCAGCCTGAAGCAGCACCAAGTGATCAGTGCTATGGAGTCTCCTGACAAACCCCTCCAGATCATGGGGGTGGGGGGGGCATGAGGAGGGAGACAGCAGAGAATCACTTGAACTTGGTGGGTAAGCAAAGAAAGCACTGGGTTTTAATATACTGCGGCTGTACTTAATGTTTCTGCTAGTTTGACAAATACTTCCAAAACATGTAATGGAGGAGACCAGCAGACCCAAGACTAGAACTTTTAAAATGGTCAATGTAGCCACCATATTTCACCTCATCATGTGTCATAGACTTTAAATCATTGTAATGGGAATAATGGAAGCTGCTTTGAACTTCCAGATGAGCCCCTTTGCAAAACGTTTTTCAGCAGGACAGACATTTACAGAGGTTTTAATTACTATCTGGTAACAGCTTTTAAACACTTAGCTACTCAGAAATTGTCTCTATCGGTGTTGGATAACCTTGGTTTGGTGTGGGTGACTGGGTAGGTGTCCAAATCTCTGTTTTGGGGACTAATAGTACAAGTGCTCCATGTGCAGAACTCCTGTTGAAATCCATGGGAGTTACACACACGACTTCAAGAATTGGGGTCTACATTTGTTATTGCCTATTTCCAGAGTTGCTCGGGGGCGGGGGATGGTGAGGGACAGTTTGCCGTGGCCCCCTCTATATGAGACAGCCCCCAAATAAGGTAGCATTGCAACCTGGCACAGCACCACTCAGGTTTGGCCCAGAGGCCCCTCTGTCATGACACAGTGGTGGACAAACCAAATCTAAATGGCACTGTGACCCTCCGCACCAGGTTGCAACAGCCTGAGTGGGGAGTTGAGCCCAGCCCACCAGGACAGAAACTGCCACTGTGGGGTGAATGCCTCTCCAACTCCCCCAGGGGCCCCCTCATCTGTAAATTTTTAGAAGGGCCGGGGCCTCAGTTTCAGATGTTACTGGGCCTCCAAAATCCTCTGTGCGGCCCTACCTATTCCTGTCATGACTCCGTATGAGATACTGGATGACTACACCTGACACTGTTCTTGACAGTGCTACAACACTCTAAGAACAGTATTAAAATCTTACCAGTCCTCTTAACGGCAGTGACAACCAAAAAAAAGAGCCCATCAGTGCACTTTACTGCTGCTTTAGGATGTATAAAGGCTTTTGTACACTTCCTCCAAAAACAGTCGTCTTGCTTGTTTCACATCAGAAAACTCAATTCTTCACTTCCCTCCTGGTTGTGGAACTTGGATGGTGAAATCACACCCTGCCAAAATTAGAACTGTAATTTTTCCTGACCCCAGCTGAGTGGGAATGGGGACACGGAGGTGTGGGGGACAAACACCCCTACATAATGAAGCAGGAGCGTAAGTACCAATACATATTTTCCTATCACTCTTTGCAGTTTTTAGCTCCAAGTAGCACAGGACAGTGTTGTTCCTGGTTAATGTAGAGAACGCATGACTGCTAAGGTAGCAGGATGTACATTAATAAATCCTCAAAATGAACAATTCATTTCCATAGTAACTTTAATAGTACATCTTATATTGCGGTATTTGGTACAAAAGGATAATTGAATTGCTTGATTAGTGACTTTTCTACATAATTTATATTCTGGAAAAAAAATAATGTGTAAAGCTTAAAAAAGTACCCAGCATCTAAATATTCCCAAAAGAAAATTAATGATTTTTTTTTTAAAGTGAAAGTCGTATCCAGTACAAAAGTGAAAGTTACATCCAGTGACAGTTTAGATGTAGCATACTAAATGTGGAGAAAATAATGCATTCTAAAAAATAAAGCAGGACTCCTTTGAGAGTGCTTAACTGATTGTCAGTACCAATCTGTATGGAAACAGTACCATAGCACAGATTCCCACTTCTGTACATTCATTATAATCTCTCCTCCACCCCAAGGGCCCTATGAAATTTACAAGTCTTCCCCCATGATTCCATTCAGATTTTTGTTTTTATAAATAAATTAGACTGGACTTTCCAAAACCCTTTAAACTTCAAAAGATTTGTTGTTCTACATACTTCATTCTAGATCATTTATTCCTTGATTTTCCTTTTCTGCTCAAACTATAAGCATCTCTAACTTCATGATCACTAGCACAACATACAGGCACTATCCCCTCACTCCCCACATCATCAGTATTTTAGGCACAACAACCAGATTTTGTCCTTTTTGCCGACTTGTAATTGGTTATGTCTACAGTTTGTAGTGGCCCCTCAGCTTGCTGCCGTAAAATTATTGGTACTACCATATCAAATACGGTTTCAAAGAGGTAGTCCACCTTATATCCTGTTTTTGCACTGGTCTCAAAGCACATTTTCTCAGCTGCTGGAACATCCTTCTCATCCAACATTTTGTATTTCAGTATCTTTTTGTAGAGTGCAACAGCATCATCCAGGTAGACTTGTTTTTGGACCTTGGTAGAGATGCAACTGGTGACAGGCTTTTCAGGTCTATTTTCATCTTCTGTTTCTAGTAATAAGGCATATTCATTTGTGAGGTCAACTTTGTTTCCAACAATAGCAAAGATACAGTCAGTGCTAGCAGTGTCGGTCAGTGCCAAGAATCGGTCTTCCAGTTCTATCAGGCTTTGCAAGTTGTTCACATCATATGTAAGGATAACAGCAGCTGCTCCTCTACAGTACATAGAACCAAGGCCATGAAATTGCTCCCGTCCTGGCAAAGAAAAAAAAATAAAATTAATAAATTGAACTAAACCATTAACAACAAAAAGCCTAGTTTCACAAGCAAGTTTCAAAAACAAAAATCAAAAGGATGCAGCGCCCAAGGGGAAAACCTACCATTTACAGTATCTTCAACTCTTCTATACTTTTGCTAATAAGTGCAATAATATTGCAGGGAAAACAAATTGCCAAATCCACAGGCTACTTGCCTTATGCACTGGTGACTTTTACTAACGGGCTATTAAACAAGGCTTTTGACGCTATGTTTTCAGAAACTGTATGCATGTTGTAAAAGCAAAAATGTGTGCATATTAGTTCATTCAAGTTGAGTAATCAGTTATAATGAACTGTGAACTAAACTACTAATAAAAACCTCATACTATCACAAGCAAGCTTTAAAAGCAAAAATCAAAAGGACACAGCATCAGAGCTAGGCTCTGTATGTGTAATTGGCCAGTTGCATCTAATTGACTATTTATGTTTTCAGGTACCATGATTTCCGATTCAGCTATAATTGACTGAGTGTGCAAATTCAGCCCAGGCACACAAGTTTTCTGAACACACACAGTTCTGAAATTCTGGCCTCTGAAGTTAGGGACTCTAGAAGAATAGTGCAAAACAAAATTAATCTTATTGTACATCTCCACAGCTTTCAGCTCAATGAGTATTCCAACAGTTACCTTAACAAGACAAGAGCTTTTAACACCCATATATCAGAACCTATATGCCAAGGTACCCTCTATAAACACTCTATAAAATCTGTAAGACACCTACTACTATACGATCTAGATGCCTGCCCCAGTTTTGTCACCATTACTCCATTCAGTATGCTGCCTACACCACCACCAAATGGCACAGTTTTAATACAATCTGAGTAATTAGTAGGAAAGAACATTGTCTCCTCCTCACTCAGTGTGTCACTCTTTTAAAATTTTTACCTGGCCCACTGGAAAGAGTAGCCCTGGCCCTCGGACCTACACCTTTTTTTGACATTTGTTTGGAGTTAAAATGAGATGGTTGCATTATTCACTGAACCTTTCTATAGTGGAGGGAAGGAAAAAAGTAGTCTACCAATAGCCTCTTGAGAATATTGTACTAAGGGATAGACCAGTCAGAAAATAGGAAGTGAAAACATTGCCACTGATTTACAGAGAATTGCAGCCTACTCAAAATGCATGTACAAATACAGAATTTCATGGCAGGTTTCTCAATTAAACCTTAGAAGATAACAGATTTCATTCAAAATCAATAAGCCCAAACAGGTGACAAGTTTCAGGGTCACTGGTTTAGATACAGGGAGAGACACAGTGGGTGAATTCCAAAGCCTTGTAACACTCACCTCCACGCTCCCATGCCTCAACTCCTCTTAAAACCAGAAGAGTGGAGGAGGGTTGAGTAGAGGGGTGAACAAAGAGAGCACATGAGCAGAGATCCCTTCCTAGAGGTTTCCTTTCCATAAACGTGTCAGGATCCTGGTAACACAGGATCAGGTTCAGCATGCGGGAGAGAGAGAAACCCACGTTTATCCTGGGTGGGACAGATGATGCTATTTGCACCAGATGTGACATGTACGGGGTAGAGGCTTGCAGAGTCACGTCCCCGCCACTCCCCAGATTTCTGCCTTCCATTTCCCCCGAAGTTTGAAAACCGCTGCCTACTATCAGGAGCCCGTGGATCAGAAGTTGGTGGAAGCCACCCTGCCTGCTCAGGCCTCTAGTTCTGAGCTAGTGGAGTTCCTCAGGGATCAGTCTTGGAACCAATTTTATTTAACATTTTTATTACTAACCTTGGCACAAAAAGGGAGTCTGTGCTAATAAAATTTGCAGATGACACAACATTGGGAAGCATTGCCAATAAGGAGGAGGATCGGAATATCATACAAGAAGACCTGGTAAACTGGAGTAACAGAAATGGGACGAAATTTAATGCGTTTAGAGACTAACAACAATAATTTTTGCTATAAGCTGGGGACTTGGAAGTGACAGAGGAGGAGAAAGACCTGGGTGTATTGGTTGATCACAGGAGGACTATGAGCCGCCAGTGTGATGTGGTATGAAAAAGGCTAATACAGTCCCAGGATGCATCAGGCAAGATATTTCCAGTAGAGATAGGGAAGTGCTAGTACCATTATACAGGGTATTGGTGAGACCTCATCTGGAATCTGTGAGCAATTCTGGTCTTCCATGTTCCAGGAAAATTAATTCAAACTAGAACTTGTGCAGAGAAGGGCTACTAAGTTGATCAGAGGAATGAAAAACTACCTTATGAGAGGAGACTCAAAGAGCTTGGCTTGTTTAGCCTAATCAAACAAAGGATGAAGGGAGACAGGATTGCTCTCTATAAATACATCAGAGGGATAAATACCAGGAAGAGGGAGAGAGGAGTTATTTAAGTTAAGAATCAATGTGAACACAAAAACAAATGGACATAAATTGGCCATCAACAAGTTTAGTTTTGAAATGAGATGAACCTTTCTAACCATCAGAGGAGTGAAGCTCTGGAACAGCCTTCCAAGTGGAGTAGTGGGGACAAAAAAACCTAACAGTCTTCAAGACTGAGCTTAAGAAGTTTATGGAAGGGATGGTATGATGGGACTGCCTACAGTGGCATGTAGCCAATCTGCAACTGCTAGCAGCAAATATCTCAGATGGCTGGTGATGGGGAGGGCTCTACAGAGAATTCTTTCCCTGGTGTCTGGCTGTTTAGGGTCTAACTGATCGTCATATTTGGGGTCAGGAAGGAGTTTTCCCCCAGGTCAGATTAGCAGAGACTGTGGGGGCGTTTCGCCTTCCTCTACAGCTTGGGGCATGGGTCACTTTCATGTTTAAACTAGTGTAAATGGTGGATTCTCTGTAACTTGAAATCTTTAAACCATGATTTGAGGACTTCAGTAACTCAACCAGAGGTTATAGGTCTATGGACAGGAGTGGATGCATGAGGTTCTGTGTCCTGCAATATGCAGGAAGTCAGACTAGATAGTCACGATGGCCACTTCTGGCCTTCAAGTCTATGAGCTGTATTGAATCAGTTGCCCTAGCCATGCCCAGTCTTGAGAAAGCAGAACCTGCTTTTGTGAAGATGGTAGCTCCTAGACTGGGAGAGTTGCAGGCCCCTGTGACTTCATTCCCTGCATCTCCCAAAGTGTGCACCAGCAGCCCAGGAAATCACACTTCTTTTTTGGCTTACTGATTTTGAATAAAATCACTCATCTTGCGCAAGCTTTCTACTATCATGGACTCCTCCAAGAAGCTGGAGTGAATTAGACTCCATATTTAGTCCCATAGATGCATAATCATATGAAAAGTACAAAGTCAGATATTAGACTGCTTTACAGACTTGTACAAAAACATTTGACTCAATGTAGCATCTGGGCATTAACTTAAATTGCTACAAAATGGAACTGTGGATAAACAATCTTGTGTACCTATTTATCAATCAAAGATAAAAAAACAAGACATGCCAACCAAGGCTCTCAAGTAAGAGAGGGATGTCACCACCCTAGCTTTTTCAACATTGATTTATGTATAATATGACCTACTGATTCTACTGGTACCATCCCCAAAAGCAGGGCCTTCCATTCAACAACAGAGAGAATATCTTCCATGCTCACATTATCATTTGCCCAAGATGATCTTAGATATAGTCGAAACTTTCCACGAAGACCCTACAGTGTACTTGGGCCAGACAGAAAGAAAAAGTCAGGATCTTTAATAGAAGTCCAGAGAAAGCAAAACTAAGATTTTATTGAAGATACCTTGATTGTGCTTAATTTTTGTGTAGCTTCAGCCAGTGTCAGGCAATACAAGTGTTGCCAAGAAGATATTTTAACTGAAAAAGAATGACTTATGAAGTTATTAACCAGGCTGGTTATGTTTAGATTACTGCCAGAACTATCCAATTCAAACACCTAAACAAAGAAAAAGGGAAGAAGCCAGTATACTTTGATGGGAAGCTTGTCTGACAGAAGGATCCCCAGCTAAAACATTAATTCGCCTAATCTCTTTTTAAAGTTCTTGAATCAAGTCCACAGTCCTTCAGGGATGAGAACTTTACAAAGAGGTGATCATGGACACAGATTAATACTTTCATGTCCCAGGTTACAAGGCAATATGTGCCAAATTTTGGAAGACAAATGAAGGTATTTCACAAGACTTTAATCTTCAGAAGCAGCAAATTCATGCTTAAAGGTGTGCTGTGCACTTCTTTGTTCACGTGTATTTGAGAGACAGACCAATGGGAGTGTGTTTAGACTGGAAAGATCTGCAGAGGTCTAGATTTCCAGTTTTACTTTCCACACTTTAAAATAATCACATCATTTTCATTAGAACCTTTACTTTAAGATGTGGCCTGGAAAACACAACAGAACACAAATATTTCTGCTTTTCCCACTTCATCTATCTAAGCCAGAAAATCCAGCCTCAAAATTGTTAGCTCCAACTATTCGACACTGAAATAATACAGATATTTGTTCCATGGCATACATAAGCAAATCTAATTTATTCTCTTGTACAACAGAACATGAACCATGACATTCTTAGTTACATTCCAGAAGTTGATTGCAGCCAATCTTCAATTAGAACTCAGAATGGAACTGGCAAGTTTACTGTAACTTTCCTTTTCTCCTTCTTTGCATTAAATACGTCTATGGAATGGAAAACAGGCAAAGCAAGTCAGCCCACAACATAATCTACTTAAACATGTAGCAAAAATGTCTGATTTCTAGTTGGGTTGTACCATCTATTGCTTCCTGACATTTGCCACATTTCTTCAATATTAACTACTTAAATTAAACCAATCCTGATTTGAGAAACGGAGTATAGACAAATAATTTAATCAAACAAATCTGACTTATCCTACAGCAGAGGCTCTCAAACTGTGGTCCATGGACCACCAGTGGTCCAAGAGCTCCATTCAGGTCTGCAGATAGTTCCCTCTAAGGTGCGCACCTGGGCGGCGCACACAAGAGACTGAAGGTCCTCTTACCTAATTAGTGGAGCCACGCAGGTATGGCTCCACTAATTAGGTGCCTGGACCCTGGAAAAGATGCACATGTAAGGTGAGGTGGTGGCTTTGGGGGAAATAGGGGGTAGCTGGGAGGGGACAGTGGGGTGAGAGAATTTGGAACATGCAGGGCTGCAGCAGCCAGAGAAAGAGGCGACTTTCCCCAGCTCCAGGGCTGTGGCTGCCAGAGATGGCCCTCCTTCCTAGCCTCAGCTCGGGGGCTGCCACGGCACGGGAGAGGGGGCACATCCATCGCATTAGAAAGGTAAGACTACTGATATTAAAATATGAGTTGTGTGCTTTTATTTGTAGAACAAAAAAAATGATGATTATTATTAAGGGTTTTTTTATATAGCGCTTTTATCCAACACGCTTTAAAATAGTTAGCTAACGGTACAAAGAACATTTGGAAAGATCATTAAGTGGTCAACCGAGACCCTCAGCGCTTTTCAAGTGGTCTACGAAAAAAAAGTTTGAGAACCACTGTCCTACAGGATGCCACTGAGAGGGTCCCAGCACCAACAAAAACAAAAAAAACCACCCTACTACTATTACAGTAAAAGCCAGTTTTTCACAGAATGAACATTACCAGTCTGTGACCATTTAGAACTTAGGGAAAGTAACAAATCATCTGACCTCTACCCAAACACACAGCTTTTCAAGCAGTAGGTTAAACTAATGGCAAACCCATTTTTAGATAAAACATATTATTCTGATAATACCCATCATCATCAGAGATTAAAACAAAAACAAAAATTAAAAGTCACACAAATTGGTGTGTCCAGAAGAGGCAGGTCTCTGAGGAACTTCCAGAGCAATCATACTCCAGCAGAGCAAGTTAAAAAGCTGTTGCAAAACTATCAGGAAAAAAAATGTAAAACAAAAGACAGAGGGGGGACACAGCCTAAGAAGGAAGAGTCTTCCAGAAAACCTTGTGAAAAGTAACACCACACTGGTGTCAGTTTTAGGAAAGGAAGTCTTTAATCTGGAGGCCCATGAAGAAATAATAATTGAGGAAAGCATATAGCGTTTTGTAACTTTTCAGTAGGAAGAGGAAGAACCAGATAAAAATAGTACTTTTTGACTATAATGTAACACACAAGAAAGAGGTCTGGAAATTTTCTAAAGAAAGGATCTATGTAGCTGACTTGTCTTTCATATACTGATTGTCCAAGACTTTTCCACTGCAACTCTGAAACAAAGGAGACACAGATGGTGTATTAGCGAGGAATTAAGAAAGGAGAACATAAAATATCACTAGAGTTCTCTCTTCAGATACAATTCTTTTATCAGAATTTTAATTCTTAGATCTGTGAGAGGCAAGTACCACCTTGTATCCTAAACGAATGAAAGAGGAAGAATCTGATTCTCAAGGAAAAGGCTGCAGCACTACACTTGTAGCAAGCCCCTAGCATCTAGCCAAGCTCATAAAAGAAACCACTCAAGGGGGGGGGGGAATCCCCTAAGAATTCTGCTGCAGTAAGACTGAGCTTCAAGTGGACAATATTAGACACATCATAAAGGACTATAGATATTGTGATGGGTTGGATCACAGAAACCCCCTGGGAGCTGCCACCTGATGTGCCAAGACTACTACTGCTCCTGCTTTCCTGGCCTGTCAGTTTAGGATTTCAGTGCCCTGCCTGGTTTGAGCCAGATCCGCTAGCCTGCTGCAAACCCAGACCCAGGTCTGAACCACGATCCCTAACAGCTGTAGGCTTAACTGAAAGCAGCTTACAGAAGTGTTCCTGTCTTTAACACTCAGATACTCAACTCCCAATGGGGCCCAAACCCTGAATAAATCCATTTTACCCTGTATAAAGCTTATACAGGGTAAACTCAAATTGTTCGCCCTCTGTAACACTGATAGAGAGATGTGCACAGCTGTTTGCCCCGCCCCTCCCACCAAGTATTAATACATACTCTGGGTTAGTTAATAAGCAAAAAGTGATTTTATTAAGTACAGAAAGTGGGATTTAAGTGGTTCCAAATAGTGACAGACAGAACAAAGTGAATTACCAAGCAAAATAAAATAAAACCTGCAAGTCTATGTCTAATAAAACTGAATACAGACAAAACCTCACCAGTTCAGGTAAGCTTCCTTTTACAGACTAATCTCCTTCTAGTCTGGGTCCAGCAATCACTCACACCCCCTGTAGTTACTGTCCTTCGTTCCAGTTTCTTTCTTGGGGGTGGAGAGGCTCTCTCTTTAGACAAAATGGAGGGGTCTCCCACGAGCTTAAATAGACTCTCTCTTGTGGGTGGAGACCCCCTCCTCTCTCCGATGCAAAGTCCAGCTCCAAGATGGAGTTCTGGAGTCACCAGGGCAAGTCGCATATGCATTCATGACTCACAGTTTCTTACCAGGTAGCAGCCATGGGTCACATGCTTCCTCAAATGTCCTCAAGTAGACTTCTTATGTGGATTGGAGCATTCCAAGATCCATTGTACTTTAAGTGCTTCTTCATTTGCACATTCCTTTCTCAAGAAGCTGACCAAATGCTTTACGAAGGTTACTTAAAAATCAAGCCAATATACAGCCAATATTCATAACTTCGAATACAAAAATGACACATGCATACAAAAAGGATTAATAGATTCAGTAAATCATAACCTCTACAGAGATATGTTATATGGCATATGTAGCATAAAACATATTTAGTTATGTCATATATACATTCATAAGCATATCTCCATAAAGCCTTATGGGGGGCACCATCACAGATATAACTAAAGATCCGTAGATATAACTAAAGCTGGGCAGGCTATGGATATGAGTAGTTCAGTAAATTACTTCTCAACTTCTCATGGGGGACTTCAATCACCCTGACATCTGCTGGGAGAGCAATACAGCAGTGCACAGACAATCCAGGAAGTGTTTGGAGAGTGTTTGGGGACAACTTCCTGGTGCAAGTGCTGGAGAAACCAACTAGGGACCGTGCTCCTCTCAACCTGTTGCTCGCAAACAGGAAAGAATTGGTAGGGGAAGTAGAAGTGGGTGTCAAGAGATCATGAGATGGTCGAGTTCAGGATCCTGACAAAATAAAGGAGAGCAGCAGAATACAGACCCTGGACATCAGAAAAGCAGTCTTTGACTCCCTCAGGGAACTGATGGGCAGGATCCCCTGGGAGGGTAATGAGAGCTGGCTGTATTTTAAAGAAGCCTTATTGAGGGTGCAGGAACAAACCATCCCAAAGGGCAGAAAGAATAGCAAATATGGCAGGCAACTAGCGTGGCTTAACAGAGAAATCTCCGGTAAGCTTCAACACAAAAAGGAAGCTTACAAGAAGCGGAGACAGATAACTAGGGAGGAGTATAAAAATATTGCTCGAGCATGCCAGGGTGTAATCAGGAAGGCCAAAACACAATTGGAGTTGCAGCTAGCAAGGGATATGAAGGGTAACAAGAAGGGTTTCTACAGGTATGTTAGCAACAAGGTGGTGGTCAGGGAAAGTGTGGGACCCTTACTGAATGGAGGAGGCAACCTAGTGACAGATGATGTGGTAAAAGCTGAAGTACTCAATGCTTTTTTTGCCTCGATCTTCACAGACAAAGTCAGCTCCCAGACTACTGCACTGGGCAGCACAGTATGGGGAGGAGATGAGCAGCCCTCAGTGGTGAAAGAACAGGTTATGGACTATTTCAAAAAGCTGGACATGCACAAGTCCATGGGTCCAGATCTAATGCATCCCAGGGTGCTGACGGAGTTGGCTGATGTGATTGCAGAGCCACTGGCCATTATCTTTGAAAACTCATGGAGATTGGGGGAGGTCCCGGACGATTGGAAAAAGGCAAATATAGTGCCCTTATTTAAAAAAGGGAAGGAGGAGAATTCAGGAAACTATAGACCGGTCAGCCTCACCTCAGTCCTCAGAAAAATCATGGACCAAGTCCTCAAGGAATCGATTTTGAAGCACTTGGAGGAGAGGAAGGTGATCAGGAACAGTCAGCATGGATTCACCAAGGTCACGTCATGCCTGACCAACCTGATTGCCTTCTATGATGAGATAACTGACTCTGTGGATATGGGGAAAGCAGTAGATGTGAGATACCTTGACTTTAGCAAAGCTTTTGATACAGCCTCCCACAGCAGTCTTACCAGCAAGTTAAGAAAGTATGGATTGGATGAATAGACTAGAAGGTGGATAGAAAGCTGGCTAGATCATCGGGCACAATGGGTAGTGATCATCAATGGCTCACTGCTATTTTGCAGCCAGTATCAAGCGGAGTGCCCCAGGGGATGGTCCTGGGGCCTGTTTTGTTCAACATCTTCATTAATGATCTGGATGATGGGATGGATTGCACCCTCAGCAAGTTCGCAGATGACACTAAGCTGGGGGAAGAGGTAGATACGATGGAGGGTAGGGATAGGGTCCAGAGTGACCTAGACAAATTGGGCTAAAGGAAATCTCATGAGATTGAACAAGGACAAGTGTTGAGTCCTGTACTTAGGAAGTACATGCACTGCTACAGGCTGAGGACCAACTGGCTAAGTGGCAGTTCTGCAGAAAAGAAACTGGGGATTACAGTGAGTGAGAAGCTGAATGAGAGTCAACAATGTGCCCTTGTTACCAAGAAGGCTAATGGCATATTAGGCTGCATTAGTAGGAGCACTGTCAGCAGATCAACCAAAGTGATTATTCCCCTCTATTCAGCACTGGTAAGGCCACATCTGGAGTATTGCATCCAGTTTTGGGCCCCCCACTACAGAAAGGATGTGGACAAATTGGAGAGGGTCCAGTGGAGGACAACCAAAAGTATTAGGGAGCTGGGATACATGACTTATGAGGAGAGTCTGAGGGAACTGGCCTTATTTAGTCTGCGGAAAAGAAGAGTGGAGGGAGATTTGATAGCAGCCTTCAACTACCTTTAGGGGGTTCCAAAGAGGATGGAGCTAGGCTGTTCACAGTGGTGACAGAACAGGGAGTAATGGTCTCAAGTTACAGTGGGGGAGATCTAGGTTGGATATTGGGAAACACTATTTCACTAGGAGAGTGGTGAAGCACTGGAATGGGTTACCTAGAGAGGTGGTGGAATCTCCATCCTTAGCACTTTTTAAGGCCTGGCTTGACAAAGCCCTGGATGGGATGATTTAGTTGGGGTTGGTCCTCCTTTGAACAGGAGGTTGGACCAGATGACCTCCTGAGATCTCTTTCAATCCTAATCTTCTATGATTCAATAGAATGTTGTTCATTAATTGTGTGAGGACAACCAGTGAAGTAATAAATACGTTTGTGGCACCATGGGGAAACAAATGAGGGAACTGACAACATTGATTTTTGTTTGCATAAGCACACAAGAAATATCGATACTGTTCTTTGATAGTCTCTACCCCCATGTTCCCCTCCCTGCAGCGTAACTCAGAGGATTAAATCTTGGCCTCACTGACATCACTGGGAGTTCTGCCGTTGACTTCTAAGAGGTCAGAGGTGTTTAGTTGCCTATCAAAAGGTGGGAGATTATTTGTTCTAAGACAGAGGTGGGAAAACTGCGGCCCACATCCGGCCCACGGGACCATCCTGCCCGGCCCTTAAGATCCTGGCTGGGGAGGCTAAACCCCAGCCCCTTCCCCGCTGTCCCCGTTCCCCGCAGCCTCAGCTCGCTGTGCTGCCAGCGCGGGAGTGGGCTGCATTGCGGAGGCAGGGGAAAGCAGGAAGGGAAACTCACTTGCAGCCACAGGGGATCAGGTGGACGGTCAAGAGCGCAGGCGGAAGACTCAGGAGGAGCACTGGGCGGCCACGCAGCCGGCCGGAGAGAAGCGGCGCTTTGAAGGGGAAACCACCGCTTCTTTCTGGCTGCACGGCTGCCCCTCTTGAGTCCTCCGCCCATGTTTGCAGGACTGCATTCTGAAAGGGGCTTTGGGGGGAGTTGGATAGGGGATGGGGTCCCGGGAGGGGCAGTTAAGGGCAGGGGGTCCCAGGAGAGGGTGGTCAGGGGACAAGGAGTAGGGGGGGTTGGATGGGTCAGGAGTTCTGAGGGGGGCAGTCAGGAGGCGGGAAGTGGGACGGGGCGGACAGGGTTACGGTTTGGGGAGGCACAGCCTTCCCTACCCGGCCCTCCATAGAGTTTCGGAACCCTGATGTGGCCCTCAGGCCAAAAAGTTTGCCCACCCCTGTTCTAAGGGTTCTCTTCCACTTCCCTAAATCTGCCAAAGAAGGCAGGCACTTTAGTAGTGGGAAGTCTACAACGGCAAGGAGAGGTACATAGTTTTGGTAGTTTGGGGACAGAAATATGTAAAAGACAACACAGAAGGATTAAAATGAGAGGAGAAGGGGGAAAAGAATGAATGAAGACAAATGAATGAATCAACAGTTAGATGAATTATTCAATAATAGTTGTCTCTTATTAGATAGTATAATTAGAACTGGTCAGAAGATGGAATTTCCATTGTATGGGAAGTTCTGACATTTCAAAATTTGAAATCCTATTAAATCAAGGAGTTTCTTATTACTCAGTGACAATAGTTATTATGAAGTGGTTTCAGAGAATATTATCTTTGTTTTAAATCAATTCAAATTAATATAACAGAGTGTACTTTGGCTGCATTAGAATTCAGTATTAAAAACTTATCTTAATACCCAAAAGGGTTTACTTTCAGCTATGTAAAAGGAGGTAAAAACCTATAGTGGAAGATATGAAGTTTAACTCAAAGGACTAAAATAGGATTAAAAGAAACAAAAAGTCAATACAAAACTAAAGACGACCCTATTATATATTATGTCCATAGGAAACACTTTGAAACAGGGACAAGAAAAAGTGGCCTCAAGGAAAAAATGTTTGGGACAAGTCTCTAGCACTGAAGAATAACGGGCCATTATCTCTCAACCAATTTCTTTTCCAAACACACTAGCTTTCAATTGATAAACCAAGTCAAACACATCTATCTTATCATAAAAGGGGATTTTGATGGTAGGAAAGTTACAAACAGTCTATGGCCCTAACCAAAGTCAAAAACTACAGTTTGTTTTTAAAACAAACACTCTGAAGGTGTCTGGAACTCTAGAGTCTAAAGCTTCTTATTGCAGATGCTAAGTGAGAGGGATACAAACCCAGGACATTGTTTATCTCTATAAGCATGAGGACTGAAACAGCTGCACCTGAATAAAAAGTGCATTCACTTAAACGTTCTGAAATAGTAATAATAATTAAATCTATCATCATCTCCTTTGACAGACTACAAACACCACATAGATAATATCACACAGTCACATCATGCTTCAACTGAAGTAATAGTTTATTTGAACAAAATAAAACCAAAAAAGAGAGTCCTCAACAGAAAGCTACAGACTGAACTGTCCACATGACATGACCCAGACATGATTATTTAGACCACTACCCAATAATATGACAGACAAAAGGTATTATCCCAATGAGCTTTAAGGAATGCAAGGGAAGTGATGATGAGATGTCTATCAATAGAACCCCCACCTTAAACAACCATCATACAAGTTGAACGGAAGTTGCAAAACCCACCACCAATCCATCTACCCACTAGAATCTACTAATGGAAATGGGTTTGAACAAACCCTTGTATCATATTATTAGCTATGGGCCTGATATTAGGGATCTTTACATTAATGCAGTGAATCTACATCATCTGAATCCCACCCCTGCCCAAGTGAGGAATTCAGGAAGTCAAATCAAATACTCTCTCCTCTAAAAAGAAAGAGAACACAGAAACTATTATAAACATCTTTATGCAACAAATAATCTTTTGGATAATGCTCTAAAAAGGTATCAGTTTGTGTTAACAGGACTACGTTAACTGTACCATTTAGAGTGTGCAGCAGGGTCTACACGGGGCACTTATAGAGCGTAATATGTTAGAGCACTTTACAAATCACACCCCTATGATGTGCTTTGAGGTGCTGCGTGGACAAGCTCTACGTCATTTTAGAGTATGCCAGCTCCTAGTTGAGCAGCATAGATATGGAGAAATGATTAGCCTGCTGAGATTATCATTTTCCCCCAAAACCTCTGCTGGTACTCATCGCAGAGTTAATACAAACATCTCATGTCAAGTTAATTAATATGATAAAATAAAAAGCAGAATAAAAGGTACAAACATTAGGGAAAAAATAAGACAGAGGAAAGGTTGATTTTTCCAAATAAAGGCCTACTACCGGGCACGTTTGCTTAAATGTTAAAGGGGGTGGGGGAAAACTGAGCTTATGCCCTGTTTCTGCTTCTTTAGTATTTCTAAAGGCCTGAAACGGTTTTATGTATTAGAACAGGGATGGCCAACCTGTGGTTCTTCAGAAGTTAATATGCAGCTTCTTGGATAGGCACCAACTCCAGGGCTGGAGCTAGAGGTGCCAACTTTTCAATGTGCCAGGGGGTTCTCACTGCTCAAACCCTGGTCTGCCACAGGCCCTGCCCCCACACTTCCCCTTCCCGCCCCCTCCCTTGATCCTGCCATGCCCTTGCTCTTCCCCCACCCTCTCAGAGCCTCCTGCATGCCACAGAACAGCTGATCAGGAAGTGCAGGGAGGGAGGAGGAGGTGCTGATCGCTGGGGCTGCTGGTGGGTGGGAGACGCTGGGAGCGAGTGGGGGGGGGGCAGGCCGCTGATGTGTTACTGCGGCTCTTTACTAACATACACTGGTAAATTCTGCCTCCTTCTCAGGCTCAGGTTGGCCACCCCTGTATTAGAAGTTTAGGTTCTGCCTACCCTGGAAGAATGTGACCGGAAAGGTAGTATACACAAGGGCATCACAAGCAGCACTTAGAGTTCTAATTCCTATTTTTAATAAAAGAAATCTTTTTTAGAGACTCGGCACTCTTGGTCATTCAGTTAAAGGTGGAAAGGGCTTACAACAAAAATACCTCCCACTCTGTTCCTCCAAAAAAGCCAAGATATTCCCAATTTAAAAACAAGCAGGCTAAAAAACAAAGAAAGAAAAATAACCAAACCAAAAACAAAACACTACTGCAAAAAGATGGCATAAAACCAGTTTTATAAAAATCCTTTGCAGGTCACCCTTAAAGTGATTACTGTTCACAGTGAAGCCCCAAAACAGCCACTAGACACTGGAAGAAAACGAGCCAAATATAAAAAGACAGACATTAGCCATGGCTAAGTTAACAGAGACCCCAAAACTTTCTGTACATCTAGTACAGTGCGTATACATTAGCATAATTTTTAACATTTGGAATAAGACATTCAGTAAACTTAATTCTTTCCCCATCTTTTAAGCCCTCACAGAAAGAAATTTAGTTAACTGATCCTGAAAACATTTATGGACATGCTTAACTTTACTCTTAAGAATACCAGGACATCCTTGGGGCTATCTAAGAAAATTTAAGCAGGTATCTTTGGAACATTAGGGTCTTAGATGTAACCTGAATTGAAAACTGAGTAGTTTTAAGAAATGGGAGACTAGAAAAGTCTTCAGAGGTTTTCCCAGCTCCTGGGAGGATGGGAGGAGATACTTGAGAAGTTATACAGATATTAAATATAAATTTAGGAATTCTCATTCATTCTTTAGAATTTAGTCTAATCTGTAAATATTGAATTAGCTAAATTCTAAAAGGGAGTTGGTATGTAAAAATCCCTTAGTTATAGAATAATAATAAATAATAATAATAATAACAATAATAAAAAAAAGAGAATTTCAAACATGTACAAATTTTTAGAGACCCCTCATACAACCGTACTTTGTATATATGTGTGTTTATTTTTCACAGAGATCATCAAAAATATAGCTATAATGCCTGACAACTTCCAAGAAACTACTACAAGACACCTCATCGGTAGTATCTGATGTAGGAGGAAAGAAAAATACACACCTCTACAGAGATATCTGATGGCAAAATTATAGGGAGAAAGATTGCATCATTTAGGAATATTGCAGGGGTGGGCAAACTTTTTGGCCCGAGGGCCACATCGGGGTTTCCAAAATATATAGAGGGCCAGGTAGGGTAGGCTGTGCCTCCCCAAACAGCCTAGCCCCCGCCCCATGTTTGCCCCTTCCCACTTCCTGCTCGCTGACTGCCCCCCTCAGAACTCCCAACCCATCCAACCACCCTGCTCCTTGTCCCCTGACCATTCCCTCCCAGGATCCCTGCCCCTAACCACCCCCCAGGACCCCACCCCTATCCAATCCCCCCGCTCCCTGTCCACTGACAGGCCCCCTGGGACTCTCACGCCTGTCCAACCCCCCTGTTCCCCCCTGCCCCCCCAAACCTCTGCCCCATTCAACCTCCCCCTGCTCCCCAATCTCCCTCTGCCCCCTCACCACCCTGCAGGACTCCACCCCCTATCCAACCCCCCCTGCTCCCTGACTGCGCTGACCCCTATCCACACCCCCGCTCCCTGATAGCCTTCCCAGGACTCCCATGCTTATCCAACTGCCCCGTGCGCCCTGTCCCCCAACTGCCCCCCCGAACCTCTTCCCCATCCAACCCCCCCCCGCTCACCGTCCCCTTACCATGCTGCTCTGAGCAGCAGGAGCTCACAGCCATGCTGCCTGGCTGGAGCCAGCCACACCACCCATGCTGCCCAAGAGGAGCAGCGGACCAGAACGCAGGCGGCACAGCAAGCTGAGGCTGCAGGGGAAGGGGAACAGTGGGGGAGGGGGAGGGGCCGGGGCCTAGCCTCCCAGGCCGGGAGCTCAAGGGCTAGGCAGGACGGTCCCACGGGCCGTAGTTTGCCCACCTTAGGAATATTGGTTAATAAAAAAATTAGGTAACAGATTCAACCACCAATAAAATGCACACTACCCTAAGTTCCTTTAGTTCGGGGTGGCCAACCTGAGCCTGAGGAGCCAGAATTTACCAATGTACATTGCCAAAGAGCCACCGTAATATGTCAGCAGCCCCCCAATCAGCTCTCCCCGCTCCCAGCACCTCTCACCCACCGGCAGCCTCACCAATCAGCAGCTCCCCCTCCCTCCCTCACCTCCCGATTAGCCATTTCCTGGCATGCAGGAGGCTCGGGGGGGGGAGGGGGAGGAGCGAAGGCACGGCAGGCTCGGGGGGGGGAGAA
Source organism: Dermochelys coriacea (assembly GCF_009764565.3). Lineage (NCBI taxonomy): Eukaryota > Metazoa > Chordata > Testudines > Dermochelyidae > Dermochelys > Dermochelys coriacea. The sequence continues at coordinate 108,497,028 of NC_050068.2, forward strand.
GGGGTGGAGTGGGGGCAGGACCTGTGGCAGAACCAGGGGTTGAGCAGTGAGCACCCCAATACACATTGGAAAGTTGGCGCCTGTAGCTCCAGCTCTGGAGTCAGTGCCTATAGAAGGAGCCGCATATTAACTTCTGAAGAGGTATATGTGGCTCCGGAGCCACAGGTTGGCCACCACTACTTTAGTTTAACTTCAATTTGTTTTGACAATACATTTATTTATTGTGAGAACCAGAATGCACTATAGCAAACAACTGGAAGAAAAGCACTTCCTACTTCCATGACTTGTTATCTCATGAGTTGGGAAACAGGAAACACCAACCATATAACTATTAGACAGAAAAGACGGAGCACAAAGAAAAAGGGAAGAGTTTACTCAGTGGCCTTAGAAGACTCAAATATAGCCGAGACTAATATATTCTGATTTCAAAGCCCCAATACAAACGTTACTAAGCTAAATGATTGACATGTTACCAATAAGATTTGTATGATACGTTACAAGTGAGATTGTCAAATGGGGAGCAGGGAGAAGATTCTGTACTTTGTATGGATGTGGGTGGGTGAAGGGATTGGCTGGAACTTTACATACATACATACATACATACAAAAATAAAGCTCCCCATTAACAGAAGTATCATGAGACTTCTTCAGTCTAAAGACAACAGAATTAGAGCAAAGTCACAAAAAAATAGAAGTGTCCCAATGTAGTTCCTTATAGAAGCACGGCTGTTTATTCTCAGTTTATTGCTTTATTTTTCTTTTAAAAACAAAAACAGAGTTCATTGCAAAGCAACACCAAAATAGCAAGTGTCCTTAGCTTTGCTTCCCCTTTCTTCAGTTTAAAATAAATAAATAAATAAATACAATTTATTATGACCACAACTAAACTCTGTTTTACTAATAAGATAGAATTGTATTCTTCCCTTTTATGTAGAGGGGACTATCAGACAGCCCTACCCATGTCGCCTCAGTGGTCCTTTCGCCTTTTCAGAGGCTAACACTCTATTGTCAAACAGCTATGTACATCTGGGTAAGACAGCTTAATCAACTGGCACAACTAACATCTGTTTAACAATTGCTATAGAACAACCGCTCAAGAAGTGCATAATAAGCCATATTTTGGAAAGATTAATACAAAACGCTTGTATACAGTAACTAATTTGAATGGATTAATTCTTAAAACTGCTAGTGTTGAACCATATACAAAATTAAGAGCCATATGCCATACACTAGTAGACATGGATAGTGACATACGAGCTCCTCAAGGCTAAATTTGTCCATCCTACTTTATCTTGTTTTGTGCTTTCTTCAGAAAACCATTTTTCCCCACAATTAATAAAAAAAAAACCCACTACATCTGCATAGCACATGCTAGGGCTGTCACACAACTGACAGCGCAGCCCAAAAGTCTCCAGTATCAGTTATTTTTCTTTATCCACTTACTTTCTCAAAGATATGGTTTACTGAGCAGTTGCTTTAAAATATATTGCTACAGGGCTACAGTTATATTTCAAAAAAAGAAAAGGAGGACTTGTGGCACCTTAGAGACTAACAAATTTATTTGAGCATAAGCTTTCGTGATCTACAGCTCACTTCATCGGATGAAACTCATGAAAGCTTATGCTCAAATAAATTTGTTAGTCTCTAAGGTGTCACAAGTCCTCCTTTTCTTTTTGCGAATACAGACTAACACGGCTGCTACTCTGAAAGTTATATTTCAGATTCACTCAGGAATGATTTTCTTTAAAGGACAAATGCTGGCAGAAGCCCCCTATCAATTGATCCATAACAATATTCTGCTGTTCCAGAGAAAGAACCATCAAGACACAAACACCTAGATCAAAGTCACATTGAAGAACATTACAACTGAGATCGCATACATTTTGAACATGCAGCTTAGCTTTTTAAAGAGTAATCATTAACACAATGTGAATTTGTTTAAAATTGGTTTTGTTTCTCCAGATAGCAACTGGGGTCACTATTTTTTAAACCATGAGACGCTAAATTAAAGTGTGGGTGCACACATGCACGCACACACACAGCTAGCTAGAATCTGCTAATGGAGCGATCCATTAGCACCATCTTCAAGGTGTGCAATGTCACAGTACAGCAGCTATCAAAAACTGAAATATATAAAGACTCAAATACAGAGATAGGTCACAGGGCATACAAGGATATCATTTACAATGGCAAACTAGAAAAGAGAGTTAACCACATTGCAGTGTATACACAGAAAAGCTTAATTACAGTTAAACCTTACAGCAGTTCAGCAAATCTCTCTCTGGGGTACAAACACCTCTGAGACCTCTTGTCTCAGGTTTAGCAAATACAGCTCAAGATATTTTCATATATCTTGAATTATTCAACTGTAGAAGAATTAAAAGTAATCCCAGAAAATGTTTAAATCAACCCTCCCAACCAAGCCCAGTGAAAATGTTCTTCAGTAGGGCCTATTTAAATAATCATTGTGTGTTTTCCACATTATTTTTTCACCGGCTATACTGATGTTCATTACATTTCTTCTACTGTATAAACTTCTACTGTATAAACCCTTGCTTATACTTCCAAGAATAATATTTGCTCTCTTAGCCACTGCACCACACAGAGCTCTTGTTCAGCTTGTTATTCACCATGACCCCGACATCCTTTTCAGAGTCACTGCTTTCCAAACTACAACCCCCCATCCTGTAAGTGTGACCTATAGTCTTGGTTCCTAGATGTACAACCTTGCATTTATCTGTATTTTTTAAAAAGGTATGTTACCCAAGGGAACCCAGTTTACCATGTGATCCAGATCACTCTTCTTATTATTACACTTATTTTTTATTTATTATATTATTACACTATTATTATTTACAACTCCACTAGTTTGTGTAATCTGCAAATTTTGTCAGCAATGAATTGGTGTTTTCCTCCAGTTCAGTGATCAACATATTGAATAGCACTGGGCCAAAAACAAACCCAAGGAACACTACTCATTGGTCAAGGGAACTGCAAAGATCCTCTGTAACGTGTGCTAAGAGGACACTGTGGCCACAGATAAAGGAGAGAAAACAGGATGAACAGCAAGTGTGGTTACAGACACAAAAAAGAGGACTGCTATTCCCAGAAGACTATAAATAGCACTGCTCACCAAGGAACCTGATAAGAGTTTTTTTCCGCATTCTAAGATGTAGAAGCATCAGTCAACTATTTTGCTGAACACACCAAAATAATTTCCTGTTCAAGAGTGTAAAGGTAGGCTTAAGGTTACACTAATGAAATATTAAGTTCTGAGCTATTAAACACACAAATACCACTGAATTCAAAAAGTCTAAGTGCCCATAGAAACTTTAATTCTACTTCCACTTTTTCCGTGTATGCATTATGATGAGTCTTTAATTATATGGTATGACGGGAGGTAATGTGACCTACTATCCAGCAAATATTCCTACCCCCTCCCTCTGTGGCATCTTTCCAGCCAGTGAAGACTTCGGATAAAGCTGCAGAAAACTGCATTTGCTGCCAAAATTCCAACTGACCCTTACACCATTCTGAAAAAGTCGCTTTCATTTAGCATGGCAATGTGTTTACGTTGTCTCAAGCTACCCATTTTGACTAAGTAGCTTTCATGGGCTGCTGCCTTAGTTGTAAAAGCAGGTTCTAAAATGGAAGGAAGCATCTCAGAGACTTCAGCCTCAAGTTTCCCTTTTCTTCTAGCGGCTCTAGGACCCCCAGGTATTGGAAATATATAACAATAGCCAATGGAGAGTGATAACCTTAAACCTACAGCTCTGGCAGCCGCGAGGACAGTTCTATTTGTAGTTTATTTACAGTACAAACTGAGAGAAAGAAACTAATATTTACATACCCCACCTACATGACCCACAGTGAGGTTTCAGTTGAACGAAGGAATGTTATCTTAACACTGAAGTCTGGTGAAAGCAACTAGTGTAGAATGAAATGACAGGATCCCAACTTCATAAAGCATTCCTACACTTTTTTAAAAAAATTACACCATCAGGACTATATATGAAACACTGCACAGATGTTGGTTCTCAATCAAATTTAAATAAAAAAAATCTCTGCAAGAAAAAAAGAGAACTGATTTATTCAAGGCATTCAGTTGATTTAAAAATGTAGCGCACTAGGCATTTCAGATAGGTTGAGAACATTCAGAGATTATGTTTTAGAAAGTCTCTGAAACAAATAATTGCAGAAGAATGCGATACCGATGCTTACATTTTAACTGCTGTAGAGCAAAAACTACCTATGTTTGTTCTTCGACAGAAGACAAACCGCTTAAACAAGTTGTGCCTAAATCCAGAGTCGTTAGCTCGATGACCATGATACACATGTTTTGGAACAGAATGCTGTTTAAACCAGTATAGATGAAACAGAAGAACTTATTTCTGATCAGAGCTGCAGCATCAGGCAGAAACCAAGAACTTATTGTAATAGGCAATTTGACTGAACGCTCAAATATTAACTGTTGGTTCACATACAAAGAAGCTAGTTACAGAGTCATACTTTTATCTTTAGACTAGGGCTGTCAATTAATCACAGTTAACTAATGTGATTAACAGTGGCGATTAATAATTTCAATTAGTATTCTATTGTTTAACAGTGGCAATTAAAACTGCGATTAATCACGATTAAAAAATTAATCTGGCGATTAAAACTGCGATTTTATCTATAGTATTCTGTATAGTATTAGTATTCTGTTTTGTAATTGAAATCAAAGTGTATATTATTTTTAATACAAATATTTGCACTGTAAAAATTATAAAGAAATAGTATTTTTCAATTAATCTCATATAAGTACTGTATTGCAATCTCTTTGTCATGAAAGTACAACCTACAAATGTAGATTTTTTTTTTTTTGGTTATATAACTGCACTCAAAAAGAAAACAATACAAAACTTCAAAGCCTACAAGTCCACTCAGGACTACTTCTTGTTCAGTCAATCACCAATGACAAACAAGTTTGTTTACATTTATAGGAGATACTGCTGCCCGTTTCTTATTTACAACATCACCAGCAAGTGAGAACAGCCATTTGCATGGCACTTTTGTAGCTGGCATTTCAAGTTATTTACATGCCAGATAAACATTTGTATGCTTTTTCATGCTTCAGCCACCATTCCAGAGGATATGCTTCCATGCCGATGATGCTCATTAAAAAAAAATAACATGACTGAACTCCTTGGGGGGAAAACTGCATGTCCCCTGCTCTGTTTTACCCACATTCTGCCATATATTTCATGTTATAGCCAGTCAGATGATGACCCAGCACATGTTGTTCCTTTTAAGAACACTTTCACTGCAGATTTGACAAAACTCAAAGATATCAATGTGATATTTCTAAAGATATCTACAGCACTTGACCCAAGGCTTAAGAATCTGAAGTGCCTTCCAAAATCTGAGAGGGACGAGATGTGGAGCATGCTTTCAAATGTCTTAAAAGAGCAAAACTCCAATGCAGAAACTACAGAACCCGAACCACGAAAAAAGAAAATCAACCTTCTGCTGGAGACATCTGACTCATGATGATGAAAATGAACATGCATCAGTCCGCTCTACTTTGGATGAGCAGAACCCATCAGCATGGACGCATGTCCCCTGAAATGGTGGTTGAAGCATGAAGAGACATATGAATCTTTAGAGCATCTGGCACGTAAATATATTGCACTGTTGTAGCCACCATTGCCATGAGAACATGTCCTCACTTTTAGATAACATTGTAAACAAGAAGTGGGCAGCATTATCTCCTGGAAATATAAATAAGCTTGTTTGTCTAAGCAATTGGCTGGACAAGAAGTAGGACTGAGTGGACGCACAGGCTCTAAATTTTACATTGTTTTATTTTTGAATTCAGCTTTTTTTTGTACATAATTCTACATTTCTAAGTTCAACTTTCATGATAAAGAGATTACAGTACTTGTATTAGGTGAACTGAAAAATACTATTTCTTTTGTTTTTTTACAGTGCAAATACTTGTAATAAAATGTGAGCACTGTATACTTTGTATTCTGTGTTGTAACTGAAATCAGTATATTAGAAAATGTAGAAAACATCCAAAATATTTAAATAAATGATATTCTATTATTAATAGTGCAACTAATCGTGCGATTAATTTTTTTTAATCGCTTGACAGCCCTACTTTACACTGATGAAATCATAATCTGCATAAGACACTTCAGCCAAGTCTGTGTTGTTCCTACTCATGCTTTAACTATACACACTCAATGCCCTCTGGAATATTGATCCAATTCTTTGAAGAGAAGCCAGCAATATAAGACAACAAAATGTTCTTTTAATTAAAATACTGAGTTTTTTACTGTAGCTCACAAAAGCTTATGCTCAAATAAATTTGTTAGTCTCTAAGGTGCCACAAGTACTCCTTTTCTTTTTGAGTTTTTAAAGTTTGCTTTCCTTTGCAATAGTGTGAACATGTGCTTGGAAACAGATACTTCTATCTCAAATTATCTTTTGGTCTGCTTTAGAGAAGGACAGACACTTGTGATGTTTCCACCCTTAAAGAGTGATCAGTAGCAGCAAAGATCCAGCTAACAAAATCTTCCTGGGTTAACTTGTTTCCATTCAAGTTGCTCAATAGGGGAGATCTGCTTCACTTATCTTGTCTACTTTTAAATTTAGAAATTTCTACTTCTGCTCAAGATAAACTTGCAACCCAAGACCAGTTCAGTTAGACTAGCATTAATTCAGAGAACACAAAAGAACACTCACTAGTTAGCACAGTAGTATGTTGGACAACAAACAAGTAACTAGCAATGTGAACTTTGCCTGCTCAATCACCCACACAGATACTAACATTGTTCAGGGGCAGTCACTTTACAAGACACTTCTTTTAATAAACAGCCATTCTTAAATCCCTCCCTCTAGTCAGTCAAAAAAAAAAAGGAGTACTTGTGGCACCTTAGAGACTAACAAATTTATTAGAGCATAAGCTTTCGTGAGCTACAGCTCACTTCATCGGATGCATTTGGTGGAAAAAAAAAAAAGCTGTAGCTCACGAAAGCTTATGCTCAAATAAATTTGTTAGTCTCTAAGGTGCCACAAGTACTCCTTTTCTTTTTGCGAATACAGACTAACACGGCTGCTAGTCTGAAATCTAGTCAGTCAGTATAGCAGAAATGACCTTGTTGTTACTGCTCTCGTGTTACTACAGTTAAAAGATTTAGCAAATCAGTTAACATCAGCTGCCTCACAGGTTAAGGATCCTTCCTATTTTAGTTTTAATTTGCAGCATCCGGATTAAATAGTTTGCTTTTTAGGCACAGGCACAGCCTTCTAATTTTCCCCTGGGGTGCGCTCAACACCCACTTAGCCCGAGGCCCCGCCCACATTCTACCCCTTCTCCCAAACCCCCGCTCCACCTCTTCCCACCCAGTTCCTCTCCTTCCTCTGAGTGCGCCCCACCCCCGCTCCTCCCCCTCCTTCCCAGCACCTCCTGCACACCGCAGAACAGCTGATCACAATGGGCAGGAGGTGCTGGGAGGGAGGAGTTGATCGACAGGGCCACTGGCAGGAGGGAGGCACTCGAGGGGGAAGGGGCGGGGAAGAACTTGGCTGCCAGTGGGTGCTAAGCACCCGCTAATTTTTCTTCCATGGGTGCTCCAGCCCTGGAGCACCCATGGAGTTGGTGCCTATGTTTTTAAGAGTCTTTGTTAGGGAGACTACTTTCCTATGATTCCTAATGATTTAGGAAGTTTCCTAAACTAAAGACTAACTACAGTCCATCTTCATTTTGACAATGAAACAGAAGATATAAGAGAATTCAAGATTCTAGTGATAATTCCTCAGTTAAATGGGGTAAATGACTCCAATATTTACATAATCAGACTAATTTACAATAGAATGGGGTCAGGGGAAAAAAAGATAGTGGAAGACACTATTGTGTTTTCAGTAGCTAAATTAAGTAATCCACACCAAATTAACAGATGGATAATGTCAATCAGAAAGGAGGTCTAAATTAAGACCTAGTTTATTTTCTTTTCATTATTCAGAGTCTCCTCTTTCCCTTCCTCTAACTCCAAAAAGAAAAGGAGTACCGGTGGCACCTTAGAGACTAACAAATTTATTAGCGCATAAGCTCTAATAATCGGATGCATCCGATGAAGTGAGCTGTAGCTCACGAAAGCTTATGCTCTAATAAATTTGTTAGTCTCTAAGGTGCCACCGGTACTCCTTTTCTTTTTGCGAATACAGACTAACACGGCTGCTACTCTGAAACCTCTAACTCCAAAAAGTGTCCTGTGCATACTTCTTGTACATGTTGAACTTCCTGGGACATGGTTAAGTATTCAACCATATTTTGAGGTCCCCGTCAGATGTGAAGAAGAGATCTGTGTAAACTCAAAAGCTTGTCTCTCTCACCAAACAGAAGTTGGTTCTTTAAAAGATATTACCTCACCCACCTTGTCAGTCTAAACAGGGATAACCCAAAACGGTACCCAAGGCAGAATCTCCACCAAGTCCCTAGTTGCCCTAGGAAGTTATGTTGATGATTCAGTAGGTAGCATTGTTTTCTTTAATTCTCTACCCACTAACAGTCCAGAATGGTGGGCTGGAGGGAGAGAAGGGAGGGGGGAAATTGTGCTGTCAAAGGTTCCATCTTTTGGCATAAACATTAAAGAGATGTGGCAGTCTCACCTCAGATAAGCATTAAGTATCGGACAACACTTAGTAGAGGCAGTTGCACCTGTATCCTGAACATTCTAAATGTACAAGTTACTTTCCGCCTATTAAAATGTCCCCTGTAATGGTTTGATGCAGCACTCTTCACTTCCTCTAGCCTGGATGCTGTGGAGATGGCTGTCGCACAGGGAAAGTGTTTCACCCCAGAAGTGGTGTTGCTTCTGTAGCAAATTAAGAGATCTCGAAGTATTTTGTTGAAAGTTGTGAAACACCTTTCAAGCTTCTGAGATGAAATGCTTTACATGAGATACTAATCTTGTTTCTAACATATTTACACTGAGTTGTTCATATACAGATAGTTTTATCAGCCTGGCAAGAACACCAAGAAGAGACTGAATTCTAGAAATTAAAGAGCAACCATTTGATTTTTGTTGCCATTTCATTATGAATCACCTCTTGAAATAAGTGTTAACTACTTATGCTGAACAATCTGTTCCACCTTGTTTTGAGCTGTGATTTTCTGAGTAGGGTTCCCAGACCTGAAGAAGAGCACTGTGCAAGTGTGAAAGCTTCTCTCTCACACACACACCAACAGAACGTGGTGCAATAAAAGATATTACCTCACCCACCTTCATGGGTGGCGAATTCTATGGGCCGGTGGTCCCTGGGCACCAGGAATATTCCTGGTGCCCAGGCACCACGGGCTGGGCTCCAGTACTGACCTCTCCCTCAGCTCCGCCCCCCGGGTCATTTAAAACAGCCCGGGGCCCTCTACTCACCACCAACAGCGCAGCAGAGCAGAACGGCTTCCTGCCTGCTCATTCCACAGGGCTGCCAGCCCCTCCCTGCAGCCCCTGGGCAGGGTGAGTCTGTGTCCCACCCCAAGCGTCCCATGGGAAGCTGCGGGGGCAGTGGCTAGGGGTGGCAGCACGCAGAGACCCCAGGCCTGCCCTGGCTAGGAGCCCCAGGTAAGTGCCGCACCCTCCCACCCTTCCCTGATCCTGCACCCTCACCCCTTTCCCACACACCCCCTCTGGCCTCCAAACTCCCTCCCAGAGCCTGCACCCCTCACCTCAGCCCAGAGCCTACCCCTCCCATCCCCAAACTCCCTCCCAGAGCCGCACCCCAGACCCCCTCCCCCACCCAAACTCGGTCCCAGAACCCAATCTCTCACCCATCCTTCACCTCAATCCCCTGCCCCTGCCCAGGGCCTGCACCCCAGACCTCCTTCCCCAACCCAAACTCCCTCCCAGAGCCTTAGGCAGGTGGTGGGCGGAGTTTGGGGGGGGACAGACTCTGGGCATCACCAAAATTTCTACAAGCCTGCCGCCCCTGCCCACCTTGTCTCTCTAATATCCTGGGACTAACATGACTACAACACCACTGCATTCAAGGTTACTTCCTTAGTGGCTCTGGTACTATTCAAACTCTACACACATCCACTAAGAAAACTGGAGAGTTATCATGGACCTGAGTGACAACAATATGCAGATGATCCATAGCTCTGTCTACTCTTCACAACAAACAACATCATCACTAAGCTGTTCCCATGACTGACTGAGAAGCTGAACCAAAGCATGAAAGAGGTTATGCCAATTAGTAGCGGAAGACACTTGGAGGAGTTTGCAGCCACATTGTACTCTCCATTGCTTGAAGATACACAACAAAACAATACCACCACAACAAAACAACAACAACAACAACAGGTCAGTTGAGTTTAGCAGTACCCCGGAGTTCCTACTGATGCTAAGCTTTCACATAACAGCATCTGCAATCAAGGCAGTCTACCATCTATGGCTGGCTAGGAGAATGTATCCCACTCTGGTAGACAATCAAGTACCACAAAACTTTGCCACCCTCTGACTGGACTACACTCATGAGGCAATCGGTTCTCAGGGAACTCCAATTAGTCAAGAATGAAGTAGTGAGTCTCACAGAAACAGGAGCCCATCAAAGCCCTACAGTAACCCCTTCAGACCTGTCCTCTGCTCTCTATACTAGTTCCCTGTAGAATACAGGGTCAAATTCAAAGTCTCTGTTCTTATATTCAAAGCACTCAACAGTTTGGGCCCAGGATACCTAAAGATTACCTAAAAGTTCTGGGATGAAGTCTGTGGTCAACAATTCTGCTCCTCAGGCACAAGGATGAAATTCACCTGTGCAGGACACAGCTTTCTCAGAGGCCAGTTCAAGACTGTTCAACCAACTCTTGCAGGGTCTAAGAACCACTACAAACATCACCTTCCACTCCACACACAAGACGTATTTCTATGACCTTGCTTTTGCTTGCACAACTGCATGTATATACTGTACTGTATAATATAAATAGATTTTAAAAATTCCCACACAATTTCCCCTTGGGAAGAGGAAGAGAGCCACACAAGACCATCGCTAACCACACAGTTTAATGTTTTTGAGTGACTTCTAGAAAGCACAATGGTAAGCACTGCCGGATAAGAACCTGAATAAAACCATTTCCTCTTTCAACTTACATACCTACCACCAATTTGTTTTCTTGTAATACCCTGCTTTATTTTCCACCATCCCCTTATGGGTAATACTTCTTACTCTTCTACAATCAGTACCAATACTGAAAACTAAGGAAATGAGCACTGACGTACATATATCCTGTAAGGTTTCAGAGTAGCAGCCGTGTTAGTCTGTATTCGCAAAAAGAAAAGGAGTACTTGTGGCACCTTAGAGACTAACAAATTTATTTGAGCATAAGCTTTTGTGAGCTACAGTTCACTTCATCGGATGCAAGTGAGCTGTAGCTCATGAAAGCTTATGCTCAAATAAATTTGTTAGTCTCCAAGGTGCCACAAGTACTCCTTTTCTTTTTGTGATATATCCTGTAATGCTCCTACCATAGTTCCATCTATACTAGTCCTCCCTAGACAAGGGAATGGGCATCTGAGCTCAGTACTAGGTATTTAAACACACACACACAATCAATCTTCAGAGATGTCACTGAAAGGACAGGATATATGTGCCATGGCACTGAGGCATGAGAGGTAGCATCCACCCTTACAATGCACTATTTTTCCACCTTCATCTATCAGAAATTGGCTTGCATCAATGAATTTTAAAGCCACATGAGCACATATAAAGTTCGTTTTAGGCTTCCCTTTGCCACACTTCTTTAATACAGCAGTGACACTATCAAACTTCCCCTACCCTTGCGCATGACAAAATTAAATATTTAGTATGAGGATCAGGGCCCTATTCACTGGGTATTGTACACACATAGGAAGTCAGTCCTAAAGAGCTTACATTTTAAATATTGGTCATGTTTCCATTGGAAGAGTATGAACTGCAAGCCAAAGCAAACAAAGTGAAATAAAATACATTGCTACACCAATAGGTGCACACCATTTAAAGTAACAAAGTAAGGATTTAGCAGGGCAGTCACTTTCCATTTTTACAGGAGTGGGAAGGCAGTGTTTCAAATTGAATTGCCTCTTTTAAAAGTTATCAAGGAATTAGACCATAAAGAGCCGGGGGCAAGAAAGCTGGTCAGCAAATACTGATAGCTATACAAATACAGAAGAATAAACCACACCAAAACAAAAAAAAACAAAAAATCCAACAACCTAAAAATACAAATAAACTATAGTCCTTCCTCTTCCCCCACTGATTAATCACCAGACAAACCAAGAGGCTATATCTGGCAGGAACAGCTGAAGAGATTTCTATCAGTTGATGGCATCATGGTAGTTGGTGTCACAAGTGACCTGTCTCAGTTGTATTAAAAACCAAGACGTGAGTCTTGCAAGTTAACTTGTAATACAGACTTTTATTTATAGATTAGAAAGAAAGAACTGAGCATGGCTGATGGGCTGTCTAGACAGATAACTGCTGCAAGTGACTCTTCTCTAAAGTTCCAACTAGATTATGACAGGTTTCAGATTAGCAGCCATGTTAATCTGTATCCGCAAAAAGAAAAGGAGTACTTGTGGCACCTTAGACCTAGTTTACACTAGAAGTTGAGGTCAAATTTAGCAGCGTTAAATCTATTTAATCCTGCACCCATCCACACGACGAAGCCTTTTTTTTCGACTTAAAGGGCTCTTAAAATCGATTTCCTTACTCCATCCCCAACAAGGGGATTAGTGCAGAAATCGGCCTTGCTGGGTTGAATTTGGGGTACTGTGGACGCAATTAGACAGTATTGGCTTCCGGGAGCTGTCCCAGAGTGCTCCACTGTGACCTCTCTGGACAGCGCTCTCAACTCAGATGCACTGGCCAGACAGACAGGAAAAGGCCCGCGAACTTTTGAATTTCAATTTCCTGTTTGGCCAGCGTGGCAAGCTGCAGGCGAGTGCAGAGCTCATCAGCAGAGGTGACCATGCAGAGCTCATTAGCAGAGGTGACCATGATAGAGTCCCAGAATCGCAAAAGAGTTCCAGCATGGACCGAACGGGAGGTACGGGATCTGATCGCTGTATGAGGAGAGGAATCCGTGCTATCAGAACTCCGTTCCAGTTTTCGAAATGCCAAAACATGTGTCAAAATCAACCAGGGCATGAAGGACAGAGGCCATAACCGGGACCTGAAGCAGTGCTGTGTGAAACTTAAGGAGCTGAGGCAAGCCTACCAGAAAACCAGAGAGGCAAACGGCCGCTCCAGGTCAGAGCCCCAAACATGCCACTTCTATGATGAGCTGCATGCCATTTTAGGGGGTTCAGCCACCACTACCGCAGCCCTGTTGTTTGACTCCTTCAATGGAGATGGAGGCAACACGGAAGCAGATTTTGCGGACGAGGAAGATGAAGATGATGAAGTTGTAGATAGCTCACAGCAAGCAAGTAGAGAAACCGGTTTTCTCGACAGCCAGGAACTGTTTCTCACCCTGGACCTGGAGCCAGTACCCCCCAAGCCCACCCAAGGCTGCCTCCCGGACCCGACAAGTGGAGAAGGGACCCTTTGGTGAGTATTCCTTTTAAAATAGTATACATGGTTTAAAAGCAAGCATGTTTAATGATTAATTTGCTCCGGCATTTGTGGCTCTCCTGGATGTACTCCCAAAGCCTTTGCAAAAGGTTTCTAGGGAGGGCAGCCTTATTCCGTCCACCATGGTAGGACACTTTACCACTCCAGGCCAGTAGCACGTACTCGGGAATCATTGTAGAACAAAGCATTGCAGTGAATGTTTGCTGACATTCAAACAACATCTGTTCTTTATCTCTCTGTTATCCTCAGGAGTGATATCATTCATGGTCACCTGGTTGAAATAGGGTGCTTTTCTTAAGGGAACATTCAGAGGTGCCCGTTCCTGCTGGGCTGTTTGCCTGTGGCTGAACAGAAATGTTCCCCGCTGTTAATCACGGGGAGGGGCTAGCCATGTGGTGGGGGAAGCAAAAAGCGACCTTGGAATGAAAGCACATGTGCTATGTATGTAATGTTAACAGCAAGGTTTACCGTGAAAGAATGTACCCATTGTTCTATAAAATGTGCCCTTCTAAATACCACTGTCGCTTTTTTTTCCTCCACCAACTGCATGCGTTTCAAGGATCTTCTCCTTCCCAGAGGCTAGTGAAGATTAGAAGGTGAAAAAAACCACACTCGCGATGAAATGTTCTCTGAGCTCATGCTGTCCTCCCACATTGACAGAGCAAAGACAAATGCATGGAGGCAGACAATGCAGGAAAGTGCAGGAAAGCACAAAATGACCGAGAGGATAGGTGGCAGGCTGAGGAGAGTAAGTGGCCGGCCGAAGAGAGGGCTGAAGCTGAAAGGTGGTGGCAGCGTGAGGAGAGGAGGCAGGATTCAATGCTGAGGCTGCTGGAGGATCAAACTAATATGCTCCAGCATATGGATGAGCTGCAGGAAAGGCCACTGGAGCACAGACCGCCGCTACAGCCCCTGTGTAACCAACCGCCCTCCTCCCCAAGTTCCATAGCCTCCTCACCCAGAGGATTGCCCAAGCAACAGAAGGCTGGCATTCAATAAGCTTTAAAGTTTTAAACTTTTAAAGTGCTGTGTTGCCTTGTCCTTCCCTCCTCCACCTCCCCTCCCAGTGCTTCTCTCCTCCACCACCCCTCCCGGGCTACCTTGGCAGTTATCCCCCTATTTGTGTGATGAATTAATAAATGCATGCATGAATGTGAAGCAACAATGACTCTGCAAGTGGTAATCGAAGGGAGGAGGGGAGGGTGGTTAGCTTACAGGGAAGTAGAGTGAACCAAGGGACGGGGGGTTTCCATCAAGGAGAAACAAACAGAACTTTCACACAGTAGCCTAGCCAGTCATGAAACTGGTTTTCAAAGCTTCTCTGATGCGCACCGCGCCCTGCTGTGCTCTTCTAACCACCCTGGTGTCTGGCTGCACGTAACCAGCGGCCAGGGGATTTGCTTTAACCTCCCACCCTGCCATAAACATCTCCCCCTTACTCTCACAGATATTGTGGAGCACACAGCAAGCAGTAATAACAGTGGGAATACTGGTTTCGCTGAGGTCTAACCGAGTCAGTAAACTGCGCCAGCGTGCTTTTAAACGTCCAAATGCACATTCTACCACCATTCTGCAGTTGCTCAGCCTGTAGTTGAACAGCTCCTTACTACTGTCCAGGCTGCCTGTGTACGGCTTCATGAGCCATGGCATTAAGGGGTAGGCTGGGTCCCCAAGGATAACTATAGGCATTTCAACATCCCCAACGGTTATTTTCTGGTCTGGGAAGAAAGTCCCTTCCTGCAGCTTTTGAAACAGACCAGAGTTCCTGAAGATGCGAGCGTCATGTACCTTTCCCGGCCATCCCACGTTGATGTTGGTGAAACATCCCTTGTGATCCACCAGTGCTTGCAGCACTATTGAAAAGTACCCCTTTCAATTTATGTACTTGCCGGCTTGATGCTCCGGTGCCAAGATAGGGATATGGAAAAAAGAAAAAAAAGCACAGAAAAAAGGCGTGAAACGATTGTCTGCCATTGCTCTGACGGAGGAAGGGCGACTGATGACTTGGCTTACAAGGTTGGCTTACAGGGAATGGCTTTACATCAAGGAGAAACAAAAACAAACTATCTCACAGAATGCCCCCCCCCCCAAGGATTGAACTCAAAACCCTGGGTTTAGCAGGCCAATGCTCAACCCACTAAGCTATCCCTCCCTCTGGTATTTCAGGCAGGACTGAATCTCCATTAAAGTTTTCAAGGTGCCCCTGACAGATCTCACCAAAACGATTGTCGGCCATTGATTTCACGGAGGGAGGAAGGGGGGAGCAAATGAATACAACACAAATCTGGTCTATTTCTTGTTTTGATCCACTCCATCTATCTTTTTCATCTTTGGCTGGCAGCAGACAGTGCAGTAGGACTGCAAGCCATCCACATCTCCTGGCTCCTTGGCAGAAGATGGTGCAATAGGACTGCTAGCCATCCTCATCTCCTGCCTGCTCACCATAAGATGGTACAATAGGACTGCCTGCAGGACTAAAGAGAATGACGGGGTCGAGTCATTCCTAATTGAGTCCCTGCACCCATGTCTGCTCAGGTGCTCCTGACCGACCTTACCGAGGCAGCCAGGAGCACCTCGGACATGATGAGGATGGTTTTCAGGCCTATTGCACTGTCTGCTGCCACAAGGCAATGGGTTGCTGTTGCTGTGTAGCAATGCAGTACCGTGTCTGCCAGCACCCAGGAAACATACGGTGACAGTGAGCTGAGCAGGCTCCATGCTTGCCGTGGTATGGCGTCTGCACAGATAACTCAGGAAAAAAGGCGTGAAACGATTGTCTGCCGTTGCTTTCACAGAGGGAGAGAGGGATGGCCTGATGACATGTACCCAGAACCACCCACGACAATGTTTTTTGCCCCATCAGGCATTGGATCTCAACCCACAATTCCAATAGCCAGCGGAGACCACGGGAACTGTGGGATAGCTACCCACAGTGCAACACTCCGGAAGTTGACACTAGCCTCAGTACTGTGGAAGCACTCCGCTGAGTTAATGCACTCAGAGCATTTTATGTGGGGACACACACAATCGACTATATAAAAATGATTTCTAAAAAAACTACTTCTATAAATTAGACCTAATTTCGTAGTGTAGACATACCCTTAGAGACTAACAAATTTATTAGAGCATAAGCTTTCGTGAGCTACAGCTCACTTCATCAGATGCATGCAGTGGAAAATACAGTGGGGAGATTTTATATACACAGAGAACATGAAACAATGGGTGTTACCATACATACTGTAACAAAAGTGATCAGGTAAGGTGAGCTATTACCAGCGGAGGTGGGGAAACCTTTTATAGTGATAATCAGGCTGGGCCATTTCCAGCAGTTGACAAGAACGTGTGAGGAACAGTGGGGGGGGGGGAGGAAATAAACATGGGGAAATAGTTTTAACGTTGTGTAATGACCCATCCACTCCCAATTTCTATTCAAGCCTAAGTTAATTGTATCCAGTTTGCAAATTAATTCCAATTCAGCAGTCTCTCGTTGGAGTCTGTTTTTGAAGTTTTATTGTTGAAGAATTGCCACTTTTAGGTCTGTAATCGAGTGACCAAAGAGATTGAAGTGTTCTCCGACTGGTTTTTGAATGTTATAATTCTTGACGTCTGATTTGTGTCCATTTATTCTTTTACGTAGAGACTGCCCAGTTTGGCCAATGTACATGACAGAGGGGCATTGCTGGCACATGTTGGCATATATCACATTGATAGATGTGCAGGTGAACGAGTCTCTGATATTGTGGCTGATGTGATTAGGCCCTATGACGGTGTCCCCTGAATAGATATATGGACACGGTTGGCAACGGGCTTTGTTGCAAGGATAGGTTCCTGGGTTAGAGTTTTTGTTGTGTGGTTGCTGATGAGTATTTGCTTCAGGTTGGGGGGCAGTCTGTAATTAAAGACTGGCCTGTCTCCAAGGTCTGTGAGAGTGATGGGTCGTCCTTCAGGATAGGTTGTACATCCTTGATGATGCGTTGGAGAGGTTTTAGTTGGGAGCTGAAGGTGATGGCTAGTGGCGTTCTGTTCTTTTCTTTGTTGGGCCTCCTGTAGTAGGCAACTTCGGGGTACCCCATTGGTAATAGCTCACCTTACCTGATCACTCGTTACAGTGTGTATGTTAACACCCATTGTTTCATGTTCTCTGTGTATATAAAATCTCTCCACTGTATTTTCCACTGCATGCATCCGATGAAGTAAGCTGCAGCTCACGAAAACTGTAGCTCACGAAAACTTATGCTCAAATAATTTTGTTATCTCTAAGGTGCCACAAGTCCTCCTTTTCTTTTTAACTAGATTATGAAACTCTGAAAATGAAACTCTGCTGTTAAGGTCAGATAAATAAGGCATAAGCTGGTTTCCCTTTTGGGTCCATTTTAAACAGTCCTTAATGAGTCCTGAAATATGGCTGCAGCCTTGCAACATGGACATGAGTAGAGTGAAGGGAATAAGTCTCTACTTTTTATTTTTGGAGGCCAACACAAACCAGCAAAGTGGGGTAAAACCTTGGAGCCATTAAATTTATGAAGACACCCAAATGGATTCATGACAAAGTAAACCATTTAAAAATACGCTATGTGATGACTCTGAATTGGGAGAGCAGACAGATATACAAATAATTTATTCTAACCTCATTAGTCTTTGAAGAGACAAGCAACTGCTTCATTCAATCCCAGTCATAAAATGTCAAGTTGTCATTCAAACAGAGTCTTCCTTATTGGTTTGTTTGGCACTTTTAACTGACCATAGAAAAGCAGGAAAAATTTGCAGCACTGATCCTGAGAATTCTTTCATCAAGCAGCCTGAGCAGAGCAACCAGCAGACAATGGCCCTTGGCTAGGGAGCCTCAACTGTCCCATTCCTAACATTAGGCCAGGAGGTCTTACCTGCCCCAACTGTGCTTTGGTCTAGTCAGCCCAGAAACAAAGCCCACACCTGGTTTAATTCCTCTGTATGGAAGGATAGTGGATTTGGCAAGTTTAAGTAACTGCGAAACTTGGATGGTGTCCAAGTGAACAGCTATTATATAGCGTAAGTCAGATATACATTTACATTCCATTTTGAAGGCTATTACTGCACAACAAAATTAAAGAATTCCCTTGTTCAAGGTGATCTACAGATTAATTTCCCTTGCTCCTGCCAGCAACATGCTTCACTGAGTCCTATAATGACAACTCTGAGGGTAGGGCATTCATCGGCAGTTCTCACCAACCAGGACCTTTATTTCAGACACAATGATTTAGTGAAATGAAATAGCTGGGATTTTATTTTACTTAATTTTTTGACACATTCCAGTATTTAAGAGTTCTCCATTATGTGTGGCAGAGACATGTTAACAGTAAATAAAAACATAACTTCCTATTTCAGCAGTACCCTACATCGCTATTTTTGGAAAAACTGTACAAGAGAGAGTGTTGGATGACTGCTGGACAGCATATAGTATGAAAGGCATACTATCCATTTTTGGTAGGAAAGTCAGTCCCAAAGCACAGGAATATGGATTACATTTTAAATCTCAATGGGGGTTTTTTTCCCCCTAATCGGATATATTAATCCATCCATTGGAAGTGCTTTTGAGTCCCTCTGATAGAATCTTATCCACTCCATTATACAAAGCTGCTCTCATCTTCTGACAGCATCAAGCTATGGGCTGGCAGAACTTTGGAAGAGGAAGGAATCTGTCTGAAAACATGATGTGGCGCAAGAAATTAATGGGCTGTTTCAAGATGGAAAAGCTCATGAAAATCCAAGATGGGTACTTGCTTCTCCGAGATATGACTCCTTTTGAATATGAAAGACGACAGAAGAAACAGACCTCAGAAATACAGAAATTTTGGTTCATTGTAAAGTATTTGTACAGTCTTTAGCCTGTTTTAGTGATATGAAATTAATGGATTCTAAATTTCTGTTCCTGTATAAGGTCCTATGAAAATTCTCACAGGGCTGTAACATTAATTTGCAATATATTGTGAACTTTCCTTTTATCTGCAAAAAGAATGTAAAATCAAAGTGAAGAGCTCAGACTTGTTGAGTGCATCCTGGTTCACATTTATGTCAAAGACGCATATATTGGAGCCCACCTTCAGGTCACTAGTTAGAATACGGTCCAGATTAGTAAGTAGCAGCCAAAGTTCTTCCCACACAAGACATTTGATGGCCTATGTGAAGCAAATTGTCTACATTTTAAGATGCACTACCACTTTTGGCTCTATTGTAATAAGAATATATGACCCATCTAGCCCAGTATCCTGTCTTCCAACAGTGGCTGGTGCCAGAGCTTCAGAGGGAGTGAAAAGAACAGGGTAATTTATCCAGTGATCCATCCTGTCATTCAGTCCCAGCCTCTAACAGGCAGAGAGAGCCCAAACTTCAAAAAGAGACATGGAGACTTAATATTTTCACTTCTAGAATTGCTTTTTCCAAATCAGGAGAGAAATACTGATGAGGCAGGGTAGGAAAAGCTTGCACTCCCACTGCCTAGTTTGTCCTGCTATTAAAAATTTCAGTCTGCAGCTCCTGTGGCGAAGAGTGCCAAATGGCATGTTCACTCAAGTTAAAAAACAAAACAAAAAAAAACAACCACTTCCTTTGGTCAGCTCTGCAGTGCCGCATGCAAGACCTAAAGTTAATCACCCGGTCCAAGTCTTGCTTCCCAGACTTGCAAGCGTTCAGTCACTGCAGATGAATCTTACAGCCACAGCAGTGAGAGAAAGAACCTTAACATAGGATCTATAGAAAAAGCTTTGATCAAATCCCAAGAGAGTTCCATTCAGCACTCCCTGAAAACACAGGTGGTCACTGGGACTCAGGGAAATATTTCATTCCCAACATTTTCTATAATGAGAGCAAATACTACATTTTTCTCTATTGTTGAGTCAATGCCTTTTCTTACGAAACGCCGTACAAAGAATGTCTTCTTTAATATATTGCACTAGTCCAGTGTGACTTAAACAAGGAATTACTACATTTACAATTTCAACTGAAGGTGAAATGCTGGCACTGCTAGAATTGCTTGAAAGTTCATACGGCTCTAGGGTGTGATATCATCCTGCATCAGGCCCTTTAGTCACTTAAAAGAGAAGTTTAGAAAAGTGGCAGTTAGTGGTTGTTTCATAAACACATTTAAGGGCTTGTTTCAATTTCTTACAACATACACCAATCACTTGGTAAAACTTGCATAGATGTGACACTTGCTGTGAATGAAACATCAGCTCACCTAGAAGACTAACTAATTATTGTATTAGACAGCTGTCCTCAAGAGGAAGGCTCGCTGACCATGAACAGTATACAATGTACAATAAGAAGAGTACTTGTTCTTCCTGAGCACTCAAAGACACTACTGCTGGAAAATACTACGTCCTTTGAACATAAAAATGAATGCATTGCACTTTGCTTTTAGTTCAATGGGAATATCACATAGGATACCAAGTCATTTAAGTAAATATCTGGCCTCCATTCTCAAATTGGTATCCAATTAGCATAAAACTTAGACAATTAGAATTACTATTGGGCACACAAAATGTGAAGTCAGGTTTACATACTCTTCTTTATGCTGCAGTTAATTAAGCTAACTTCACTATTCTCCACAAGGTTTTCGACACAGAAGAATGGAGTGAATATTCAAGTAGAAAAAGTATTGTTTGCACAGGAACAAAAGAAAAATATCGCTCAGACAGTAATTTCTTACAAAGCTGCAACAGACATTTTAACTTTGAGTTTTATGTTTGTGAAAGGCGCTCCAAGAGGCTGACATTTTGCATTCCTGAACAGAACAAGTACAGTACAGGCAACAGCTGTGTAAGCTTCCCACACTGCCCAGTTAATACATCCTCAACCTTGCCAAGGAGGGTAAATCAGTCTTTGGCCCATTTCCTGAGAATGCCAACAAGGGTGCCAATTTTTTATACTTTTCATATTGGCAACTGGACAACTAGTGAAACAAACAATCAGCTTCTGCTTGTGATGAAACTGAGCCAAATTATAAATCAGTGACTTTGAAATGAAAGGCGCCATACCTCATTGCGTATCCCACAGTCCATCTGTTTCTCTCCCGCAAGTCCCGTCCCCACCAAAAAGTTTTTACTATAGTTAAAAACAAAAAACACCACACCAAACAAACCCACAACACACACACACACAGTCCCTTGATATTTCACCACTATCTATAGAAAGCTTACAAGGTTATTAAACACTGAATTGAAATTTTATTGACCATTTGTAAATTGTTAAATTAGTCACGTTCTTTAAATACTTTATTCATTCTTGGGGAAGGGCAGAAGGGTATAGTGCAGACATAACATAGGGAAGAGTGTGCTATTTTTTCCAGTCCTTCCTCAACCTCAGTTTGGTACTCAAACAGAAAAAGTCTTAAACTATACATCTTCACTCAATCCAAGGTTAATCTCAGACTTTTTCAAACTCATCTATACGAAATAGCAGGTTTCCAAATTAAAACATTGTTCTCCAAAGACTGAACAAGTGTATTTTCCCCTCTCTCAAGGACATCTCAATCAAAATTAACCCCTATAATCGTCTCAGAGTATCTTCATAAATCTCCTCCTGCCTCCTCTCAAAATAAGAAAGCCAACAAGGAAGGAGTCTTCAATTACCAAAGTTGAACTGTGTGTGGACACTAGGCGGTTTCCCTTGGTTATGACTTTTGGGAATATTGACTTACTGGGTCTGGAAAGTTTCAGTCATGAACAAGTCGAGAGATACATGAAAAATAACATGATAGTTCAGTGAGTGTATGCTAGAACAGTGCTGGGTTTTTTTTACACTGTATTCTTAAATACCTCAAACCAAGTATGGATTTAAACTCAGAGTTGGGAAAACAGGAATTGCCATACTGGATCCAATAAGTTCTATCTAAAGCAGTCTCCTATCTCTCACAGTGACCAGTTCCAGATACTTCACAGAAAAGTGTAAGAACCACAAAGTAGGCAGATGTGGGGTAACATGACCCCCACATTAGCGCTCGTCCTGATCTCTAGTAAATGTTCGCTTAGTCCCTTAAACATGAGTTTTAGCATCCCTTCCAAAATTTGTTAGCATTAACTGGATGTTCTCATTATCCATGCAAGAATCCAATCCCTTTTGGATCTTTCTAAATTCCTGACCCCAACAACTTACTGTTGTAATTAGTTTCTACATTCTAATTACACACAGTGTGCAAAAGTATTTCCTTTTATCAGCTCTGAATTTGCAAGCTTTTAATTTAACTGAATGTCCTCAAGTTACGGGACAGGGAAAGCAGAAGTTTCCTATCTATCTACAGAAGACAACTTCCATTTCCGTAATCATTTTTGGATATTCTTCTGTGAACTGCCTTTAATTCTGCAATCTCTCTTCTGAGATGTGGTGACCAGCAGGGCACACAGTATTTTCCATCCCATTCCTTAAGTATTTCCCACAGACATAGCGCCATTGTGGACAGTGCTTAAGTTGATGTAACTTGCGTTGCTCAGCGGGATGTCTTTTTCACACCCGGAGCGATTTAAGTTACACCAACTTAAGCTGTAGTTTAGACCAGCCCACTGTCTGTACTGTGCCCAGGCAGACAAATCTCTGAAATGAAAAGATTTATCATCATTGAAAAACCGTGTTTCCATGGATTTTTTTTTAAAGCAAACTTTCTGTTCTTGCCTCCAATTCTCACCCCCATGATCATCATAAGAGAGTGCGCTCAGATGCAGTGAGCTCATTCTTCAGAGAAAAGTCAGCTTTGTTGCCAAAAGAGGCTACATTGCAATTCAGGGCATGTTTATGATTCCCCCTCCCCATCATGGAAGAAATCTGCAGGTGCTGAAGGAAAGCATTACAACTGGTTCATAGCTGATTATTTTTTGCTGTGGGGGGAGTCTGTTCTCATATGCAAACAGCTAAACCAAAGGCGGGGGGACAGTTCTAACCATTACGCCTTGTCATTCCTATGCAAACACATGATTGTCTGGTGGTAAATTCATTAGCCAGCTCCTTTTGTAAAATACTATTATTGCCTCAGCAAATACAGTTTGTGAAATACTTTCCATTAACTTGCAAGTCTGTTACTTTGACAATGAGCCAGCATTAGACAAAATGTCTAGAAGAGACAGCTAGTAATTGAGAAGTTTTGTTGTTGCTGAACATTCCTTTTAATCTGTCAACGATACAAATGCAAGTCATTTGAATTTAGCATAGACACAAAATTCCCCAAAGAAATTAGCAGCCTCTAAAACACTAATTGCACAAACCAGATGGTAATTTTCCATTTAAACAAGCCGGGCTCTTGTAAGGCCACCAGAATTTCAATCTGCATTTGAACTCCAGCATGCAGAAGATGAAAGGCTATGGGCTCTAACTCAAAGCAGCGCACGGCCTACTCACAGCAGGAAGAACTTGGTATATTCCATGACTGCTGTCAGCTGCCAGAAAAAAAATTATATTTTAAATATATATAAACATCCTTCATTCTCCAGCTTTTGATTCTACAGCCATTTTGACAGAGAAAGATCCTTTTGCTGAGGATCTCACCCCTGTTGCTTGGTTTTGATTTTTTTTTTTTTTTTTTGCACATACTACCAAGGAGGTCTCAATACAGCACATGCTTAAAGCCCAGATTTTTAAAGGTATTTAGGCATTGCAGCACTCAGTATTCCAATACCTACCTAGTTTAGCAGCCTAAATCTCATTCTAAAGAGGTCTTGGGCTCCTAAATCAGTTCTCAAACTGGGGGTTGGGACCCCTCAGAAATTCACGAGGTTATTACATGAGGGGGGTTGAACTGTCAACCTCCACCCCAAACCCCGCTTTGCCTCCAGCATTTATAATGGTGTTAAATATATAAAAACGTGTTTTTTATTTATAAGGGGAGGGCACACTCAGAGGCTTGCTATGTGAAAAGGGTCACCAGTAAAAAAAAGTTTGAGAACCACTGAGTTAGGTGTTACTGAGCGCTGCAATGCCTAAATACTTTTAAAAATCTGGGCCTATGTGTTTTGAAAATAAGGTTCCAATACAGCAATGTATTACCTTTTAAATAGTGTAACGCTTTGTAGACATACAGTTCACACTTTAATTACTAGCTTCAGGAAGAAAATTCTCATGAGTTAAAGAGTCTTTTTAAAAATTAATAAATGGAGTTAAGTTTTAATAGTAAAGTAATTCTGTGCTTTGATATTTTAATATTGTTAAGACACAAATATTCAATTACCTATATAGAGCAAAGCCTAATTATTTTAGCAGCCATCTGAGTTCAACAGTAAAAGGTTAAGTTTACTATTTACTGCGAAAAATCCTATATGAAAAAAAAAAAATTTTTCAGCTTTCTTCCAGTTTCTGTTCTCCCATCTTAAAGTGCATCTTTCATCTTAAAGAGAAAAACATAAGAGATGTGGACTTAACTTGGCAATTGATCTTTTTGAGATAAGAATGAGAGTGCAAAGGACTGGAGAGGGATGGGAGCAGCAGAGCCTCACCCGGAATGACCTGGCCTGCTCTTAGGCCCCAGTCTAGCACAGCATTTATGCATGTACTTTAGTTTATTATCATTCAACACAACACTTTAAGTGCAAGCATAGGGACTGACTGATTGATTGGCACATCGCACCAGCCAGACCAACCTGATCTCCTCCTTGAGAAGATAACTGATTTATTTAGACAAACCCACCTGGATTTCAGTAAGGCACTTGATACAGTTCCACATGGGAAAATATTAGTTAAATTGGAGAAGATGGGGATTAATATGAGAATTAAAAGATGGATAAGGAACTGGTTAAAGAGGAGACTACACCAGGTCATACTGAAAGATGAACCATCAGGCTGGAGAAAGGTTACTAGTGCAGTTCCTCAGGGATCAGCCTTAGGACCAATCATTTATATTACTGACCTTGGCACAAAGAGGGAGACTGTGCTAATAAAATTTGCAGATGACAAAGTTGGGAGGTATTACCAATATGGAGGAGGACCAGAGTATCATACAAGAAGATCTGGAGGATCTTGAAAACTGCAGTAATAGAAATAGGATGACATTTAATAGTGCAAAATCATGCATTTAGGGACTAAACAAGAGTTTTTGCTATAAACTGGAGACTTATCAGTTGGAAGAGAGAGGAGGAGAAAGACTTGGGTGTATTGGTTGATCACAGGATAACTATGAGCCACCAATGTGATGCGGCCATGAAAAAGGCTAATGCAGTACTAGGATGCAACAGAAAGGCGAGGTATTTCCAATAGAGATAGGGAAGCGTTAGGACCATTATACAAGGCATTGGTAAGACCTCATCTGGAATACTGTGTGCAATTCTGGTCTCCCATGTTTAAGAAAGATTAATTCAAACTAGAACAGGTGCAGAGAACGGCTACTAGGACGATTCAAGAAATGGAAAAGTTACCTCATGAGAGGAGAGTCAAAGAGCTTGGCTTGGTTCGCCTAACCAAAAGAAAGCTGAGGGGAGATATGATTCCTCTCTTGAAATACATCAGAGGGATAAATACCAGGGAGAGAGAGGAATTATTTAAGTTAAGCACCGTGGACAGAAAAACAAATGGATATAAACTGGCCATCAACAAGTTTTAGGCTTGAAATTAGATGAAGATTTCATTCTCTGATGGTTAGAAGTTCTGGAACAGCCTTCCAAGGAGAGCAGTGGGGGAAAAAAACCTAACAGGCTTCAAGACTGAGCTTGATAAGATTATGGAGGAGATGGTATGATGGGACTAGATACAATGGCATGTGGCCCATTAGCAGCTGCCAGTAGCAAGGTTCCCAGTGGCTGGAGACAGGGCACTAGATGGGGAGGGCTCTGAGTTACTACAGAAAATTCTTTCCCAGGTGTCTAGCTGCTGGATCTTGCTCACATGCTCAGGGTCTAACAGGTCACCGTATTTGGAGTCGGGAAGGAATTTCCCCACTAGTCAGATTGGCAGAAACCCTGGGGGTTTTCCCCTTCCTCTGCAGCATGGAACCTGGGTCACATGAAGTGTAAATTGTAGTTTCTCTGTTACGTGATGTCTTTAAACCATGATTTGAGGACTTCAGTAACTCAGCCAGAGGTTAGGGGTCTATTACAGGAGTGGGTGGATGAGGTTCTGTGGCCTACAATGTGCAGGAGGTCAGACTAGATGATCATGATGGTCCCTTCTGACCTTAAAGTCTATGAGACTGCTGAATTAGGTCCATGACCTCTCAGGCTGAACCTGCCAAAGATATTAGCGAGTACAGCAAGAGAAGGTAAGAACTGGTGTATTTTTCGTAAAATTTCCTTTGACCGTTGGAATTTTTCAAACTAGAGTTTCAGCGTTTCTAGCCAACAGCTTTTAAAGATTCCATGTAAAACAAGGTCCTGTACTCAGTAGGCTGTGATGGTGCCATATACAAGACTGACAGTGTCACATTTTAGATGTTTGACTCAATGTTCTGTTATCAGTAGTTGTCTGTCATGAAAATTCAACTCTTGTCTGGAAACAAAAAGAAAAAGGAGTACTTGTGGCACCTTGGAGACTAACAAATTTATTTGAGCAGAAGCTTTCGTGAGCTACAGCTCACTTCATCATTTTTGATTAGTTCTGTGCCAAAGTATGCTTTAGTAACAATGCAGGATGTGCAGGTTTGCCATGAAACATATTTTAAGGAACTCAGGAGATCAGTGATTAACTTGACATGGCAGCAGTATGTACTTTTCACATCTGTGTTACTCTTGCGGTCAGAGTGATCAGTCAATTTACTTTCTCATCCCTCTTGTTTCATAACCCAAAACTTCCTTAGGTTGGCTGTTGGGGTTTTTTTTAAAACTACATATTAGGATAGTCCAGCATTTCTCACATGCAACCACAAGGGGCTTTTCTTGTGGCCACAGCCTTGTGGCAAAGCAGCCACCCCGCCCCAAAACCACCAGCAGGGGCTGGTCCTTGCCTCCTCCCAGAGCCACAAACACTGTAGGAGCAGGCAACCAGTGTGAGCTCCCCACCTTCCTGAGGGCGGTGGGGCTGAGGCTTTGGCCCTGGGTGGCAGGCTTTGGCCGTGTGGCGGCAGACTCCACCCCCCAGCTGCAGGGCTCCAGGCTCACTCCCACATTTGGTCCTTCCTGCCTCCCTCCCCACCTAGGGCTTACTCAGCGCCAGCAAGCTGGGGGTCAAATTAAGTCTCCTGTGAAAAGTGATATTAACAAATATACAAATATCACTTTTCACAGTAGCAGATTTACTACCTAGCACATCTAAAAAAACAAAATCAACCAAAAAAAAGCAAAACATGAAAGCACCTTATTTGTGTTTCTAGTCTGTTTAGGTCCAATAGTGAAGAGAGACAACTGTACATTACTTTTATTATTGAGTCTGCAAAAACAAAAACAAACAAACAAAAAACCTACATAAATAAATGACAACGATTTAGAGATGGATATGTGCATATTTATTTATTTTTCCTAAAGTTAATTAAGTATTTTAGGAAAAATTGTCAGAGCGACCACCAGCAAGAGTTGGTGGCTACACTCTGAGGCCACCAAAAAATTTGTTTTGAGAACCCCGGGATAGTCTACAGATTGTATAGGTACATGCAGTATATTATTTGTACTCAAATATTAACATGGAGGTGTAAGTGTGAAATTCCACAGTTTTGCCATGAGCAGTGATACTGCCAAGAAGATCCCTTCACCTTTTCCCACTATTCCCTCGATTTTCTTTTTTTTCCTGGTATTTGTTTCATCATATAGTTATTAAATTTGATTCCCATCTCAAACTCATAGACTATAGTGAAATGCAGTGTATATATTGCTTTAAACATTAAAAGTACTTACTGTCGCCACACAATACTGCTCATTTAAAAATACTATTATAAAAACAATGGCAAGATTTTATGGTGTTTTACAATTGTATGCCAGGGTTCAACAAAGCTACAGAACTCAAAGTTAGCTAAAGACAATTTCAGATAAACAATTCCCATGAATTCTACTGGTCTATGAAAGGGAGCTTTTCCCGAGTCTTTCTAGCACAGGAGTGGGCAAACTTTTTGGCCAGAGGGCCACATCAGGGTGCGAAACTGTATGGAGGGCCAGCTAGGGAATGCTGTGCTTCCCCAAACAGCCTGGCCTTCACCCTCTAACCGCCCCCTCCCCGACTGCCCCCCTCAGAACCTCCGACCTATCCAACCCCCCCTGCTCCTTGTCCCCTGACTGCCCCCTCCCTTGACTCCCCCCCGACTGTAACCGCCCCCGCCCCCTATCCAACCCCCCCCGCTCCCTGTCCTCCCCCAACCCCTATCCACACCCCTGCCCCCTGACAGGCCCCCCGGGACTCCCATGCCTATCCAACCCCACCCCCGTTCCCCATCCCCTGATCATGCCCCCCCTAGAACCCCTGACCCATCCAATCCCCCTGCTCCCTGTCCCGACTACCCCCCCCAGAATCCCCTGCCCCTTATCCAACCCCAAGACAAGTGTGCAGTGTAGACATACCCAAAGACAAGACAACCACCCAAGTACTCTGCTCAGTGCATGCTCCAGAAACCAGATTACATTTAAAACAAACAAAAAACGAACAAAAACGTATGGCATGTCTACACTACAAACTTAAGTCGACCTATGTTAGATCGACTTCAGCCACCACAGTTATTAATGCAGTGGTTGTATGTCCACACTACCCTCCTTTTGTCAGTGGTGTGCGTCCGAACAAGGAGCACTTCCACTGACTGAAGAGGGGCAGTGTAGCGGGCTGAGAGCCAGGGCTCTCAGCTTCGCGCAGCTCCCTGCCAGGAGAGGAGGGGCAACCGCCTGGGCTTCTCGGGGAGCCCAAGCATCAGCCCATCTGGAAGTGGAGAGCCCGGGCAGCACGGCTCCCAGGGGTAAGCACAGGCAGCAGCCTGACTGGAACCAGAGAGCTGGGATGAGGGGCAACCAGGCTCTAGCTGGAGCCAACCACTAGCCAGGGCTTTCTTATCAATTTCACAGCTCCAGCATGGAGCCATGAAATTGACAAGAATGACAGCAACCAGTCAATATAAGTAACGCAGTGTCTATACGGACACTGTGTCACCCTAACTACACCTACATAATTCCTACGCCTTTCATGGGGGTGGAATGGGGCACTTACATCACTGGGAACAAGGCTGTAGTGTGTACACTGACATAATTAGGTCGATGTAAGCTGCTTTACGTCAATCTAGCTGGGTAGTGCAGACCAAGCCTGAATACTAATTTCTGAGGCCTTCCTAGGAATGTCATCCAACATTTATTTCTGCTTTGTCTTTTTCCAGATATGTGCATATATGCAAATATATTTACCGCTATTTGATTTCTGACTCCTAAAATAAGATATACGAGTTCAGCATGCAACAAGCAATTTTTTAGATCAGGTAAGTAATGGAATAGACTGCCAAAGGGAGTTTTAAACTCATCTTCACTACAGAGATTTAAAGCCCATTCAACATTCATCTAGTAGAGATAAATCAGTGATGCTATACAGGAAGCTAACTCATTATAAATATGGGAGTACTTGTGGCACCTTAGAGACTAATAAATTTATTAGAGCATAAGCTTTCGTGGGCTACAGCCCACTTCATTGGATGCATAGAATGGAACATATAGTAAGATATATATATCTATCTATGTTAGATCGACTTCAGCCACCACAGTAGCCCACGAAAGCTTATGCTCAAATAAATTTGTTAGTCTCTAAGGTGCCACAAGTCCTCCTGTTCTTTTTGCGGATAAAGACTAACATGGCTGCTACTCTGAAACCTGTCACTATAAATATGTTTCAACTTTTTCCTAGAATCATGTCAGCTGGAGACTTCAGTCTAGGGGCTTGCTTATGCAGCAACTGAGATGGAACCTACTAGTGGACTAGCCTAATTCCGTTTGTAGGCCAGCAGGAATTGCAAGTGTTGCAAAGGTGAAAAACAGTCCATGAGCAGAAAAGGAAGGAATTGCCTTGAATCGCTCAAGAATTGCCTTTCCTACTGTATACATATTTAAAAGGGTGGTATTGGGGCTTTAACCAACCTCCAAAAAAAAAAAAAAAGTTGATCCCATTCCTCAATTAACAAAACTAGCGGATACAACGTGGGACTAAAACTAGGTGTGGAGCTTATGTAAATCTAGAAAAGACAAGGGTAGGAGGGAGTCATAGAAGTGTAGGGCTAGATGGGATCTTCTTTATTTAAAAAAAAAAAATTCCTCTCAAGGACAGGGATGCAGAAGAAAACTAAGAAAAATAAGTGGAGACCATCTTACTGAAGCTATAATACAATTAGTATTTCTTCTGTTGAAACAAATTCCATCTATCAATTACCTACATTTACCTGGGTCTGTCACAGCAGAGACAATCAGCTACCCCCAAAACCACATACCCCCCACTACCACATTAAGAAAAACAGTTCAGTAACTGGCTCTTAAGTTTCGTAAGGTGTTTTGTTTTGGGGTTTTTGGGGGGGCAGGGGGGGAGAAGAGGAAAGGAGCGGGAGAAGAGTAAACTCCAAAAAGGAGAGATAAGGAGCTTGAAATTCATGAAGCTATTGGTATAGAAGTCATCTTTGTTTAACTGCATTTTGCTACATAAAATTAGAAACACAAATGTAGAAAAAACAAATAAATCAGACAACATTTGATCACTTATCCAAATAAATATTTTTCCTTAAGAAATTTCAGTAGTTTCTTCTCCACACACAGTTCAGCAAAAGCCACTTTATAGGACTAGATGAAATAATGAAGTCTATGTCAATTGGACAGTATATTTATTGCACTGGTATTGATGAAACATGCGGAAAGTCACTAGACCTTCCTGTTAATGCCTAAGCGTCACCAAATGGAAACTAGGGCATTGCATGCTATGTAGTTCTCCATTTTTGGCAAAGTTTTGCAAGCATGAACAGTACTAGAGGTTTTCTTTTTTTTTTTTTTTCTTCTTGGACACTATTCAGTTAAATATAAAACCTTGGTCTTGCGTCAGTGATGATATTGTCAGAAGTTCTTGAATCCTGCACAAGTTGTTCTAAAGAATGATTCAATATTAAACATACAAGAGTGTTCACTGAACTTGAGAGTCATTTTTCAAACCAGATCTCTCCACTACTATCCATAGGGTGCATATATCTGATCCTGGAAAGCATGCTACAAAACATAAAAATTTGCTCCAGCTTCTAACTAGCTAGGAGTATTTTAATGTCTTTGTAATTTCTACTGTGGATGGATAAGTGTCTGGCACTGGCCTTTCAGGGAAAGTGTTCTGACCACTACTACAGCTAGACAAAAGCGAGGAGATGAGGGCATATTCGCCACCCCCCTCTACTTTCCATCTAAATTTTGTAAAGAGTGCCCAAAATATCAGCGCACCTCACAAATGCATCTAAGTCAATCATAAATACATCTCATTTTAGACTTACACCAGTGCGCAAACGGGCTAGGCATCAGACATATAGGGAAAAAACATTCCTGTTACAAAACTGGGGGGAGGCTACCCTACTAAACATGGCAACAGAAGCAACACATCTGCGCCTCTCCCCACTGTTGGGCCCCCCTTTGGAACCTTGGAACTTAGCGGAGAAGAAGAATTACCAGACCAGGGGTTCTCAAACTCCAGTGCCCCCTGACCCTCTTCTAACAACAAAAATTACTGCATGGGGGGGGGGGGCGAAGCCTGAGCCTGCCAGAGCCCCCTGCTCCAGGTGGGGGAGGCGGGGCAAAGCCAGATGCAAGCCCCGCTGTCCTGGGGGCGGGCGAAGCTGAAGCCCAAGGGCTTCAGCCCCGAAGTGGGGGGCCGTCACTGGAGCCCCGCTGCCCAGAGCGGAAGCCCTTGGACTTCGGCCCGAGCTGGGGGGGGGGGGTGTTCAGGCTTAGGCCCCGCTCATCTAACACCAGCCCCGGTGACCTCCTTACAATGGGGGTGCGCCCCCCTTCGGGGCCCCGGCTCGCACAGTTGGAGCAACGCTGCAGCAGACGATGTTCCAGGCCTTCCCCGCTGGAGGGGGCTTTTTAAAGTCACAAGAACATAACGCGGACAGCAGACGCCCCCGCCACGAAGCCGTCGGCCCGGGCTTTTAAAGCCGCGAGAAAGGCCCCGTCCCCCCCCCCGGCACGAGGGCCGTACATCACGTGGCAGCCGCCCGAACACCTGGGGCCACGCTCAGCCCGCGGGGATGCGCTCGCTTCGCCCGCACACGCGGCCCGCAGGGCTCCCGGGCAGCTGCCCGCCCGCCCCGCCCCGCCTCCACCGCGCCCCGGATTTCTGTCCGTGACCCCAGCCTCGGGAGCCAGCCCCGGGCTACGCCGCCGGCCCGCGCGGGGACTCGCTTCCCCGTTTGGTTTGGTTGGGTTGGCGCCACGCACTGCAACAGCCCGGAGTCGCCCGGGTGCCGGGGCTCCGGGAAGCCCCCGCGCGGCGTCACTCGGCTCGGGACCGCCCGGTGGGCCCGCGGGGGAGGCGGAGGCGGAGGCGGGGCTACCTGCCGTGTCCCAGATGGAGATGTTGTAGGGCCCCCACTGTTTGAGGTAGAAGGCGCCCCCGACCGTGCTGGTCGCGTCCTGGAAGCGCCTCTCCATGTAGCGGTGCAGCAGGGAGGTCTTGCCCACGTTCATGTCCCCCAGCAGCACCACCTTCCCGTCGGGCTTCATCCTGCGGGCAGCCTGCGCCCGGAGCTCAGCAGCCTCGGCTCTGCGCCCGCATCCCGGGCCGCCCCCTGCCGCCAGCTACAGCGGGCAGCCGGCCGCCGGGCTCATCCCCGCCCGGCCGAGCGGAGCCGCGAGCGCGGGGGCTCGCTGAAAGTGGAGAAGGCTCCTGCCTGGCCCCGTCCCCCGCCACAGGCTCCGGGCCGGACGGAAGAGGAAGCCAGGAGGAGCCGGAGCAGGGATCCACGTGGGGCTGCCCGCCGCCCAGAGTCAGCTCCTCCTCCTGGCCGCCAGGCCGAGTCCTGCTGCCGCTGAGGCTAAACAGGGAGCACGCCCCAGCGGCCATCCGCGGGGTCCCGTGCCGGTTCCAGCCCCCTGCTCTTCCCATCTAGGTAGATCTCCGTATCCCGCTCGTCACCGTGCCTTGGGATGTTCCCAAGACCCACGGAGAAGCTGATGCTCCTGTGCTCCGGCCAGAGTCTGGATGATGGGCAGTAAATAAGGCCAGGCACTGAATAAGGAGCATAAAAAGAAATAGCGATTAACGACTCAGTAAGAAGAACAGGAGGACTTGTGGCACCTTGGAGCCTAACACACTGATTTGAGCGTGAGCTCCAGCTCACTTCATTGCTCAGGAAAGCATATGCTCAAATCAATGTGTTAGGCTCCAAGGTGCCACAAGTCCTCCTGTTCTTTTTGCGGATACACACTAACAGGGCTGCTCCTCTGAAACCTAACTACTCAGTGAGCACCACTGGCTAGCCTGTGTGTTGTGCTGAGGCAGGGAGCAGAAACAATAGTAGGGGGGCATTTAACTCAATAAGATCTGTCCCTGAGGTTTTCAGAGGCTTTACACACATTAAGTCATTAAATAGTAAAGGCTAAAATTAGAAACGGGGAGGGTTAACCTACTTCAGAGCTTTTCTTGTGCTCACACAACTGAGGAAGTTTTTCCTTTGCCCCCCGACTCTAGCTAGCAAACTGGAAATCAGGCTAACACTATCCAAACTCCTCCTCCTTTTGTTCCTCTACAGTGTGGAAACTAAAGAGAAGAGAGTTAGCTTAAATTAGGAATTTCCAGGAGGAGTTGTGGGTATCGGTTTAAGAGAAGCCTTCCACCTTATTTAAGTGACAGATTCTTGTATTCCCCTTAGATGGGCCTCCAAGTAGCAAATTTTAAATTTTCAGAGCCATTTAGCCAGATCTCAGCTGGTGTAAATTGGCCTAGCACCATTTAAATCAGTGGAGTTAAATTACACTAATTTACCTGAGGCTCTGGCTCATCATCTTTGATTCTCTCTCTTGCAGTCCTAAGGTTAAGCCATTTCAAAAGATCATAAATATTTTCTTGAATCTTAGGGTATGTTCAGGTTTTTTTTTAAATCATCAGGGGAAAGCAACAATATTTTTAAAAGGTAACTTGCTAGTTGCTAATTTCTTTCTCTCCCTAGCACAAGTGAAAACAGCAACCTCTTTAATAACAAGGGATCCCATATATATAATCACATGTTTCTTGTTGAAATTGCCAGCATTCTTCTAGCTAGAAGATTAGATTTCATGTTTACAGAAAGTTTTGATTTTTCACTTACCTTCCCTATTAAAAAGGAAATAATTCCATGGCTGGTGGGTTTTTTGTTTGTTTGTTATCACTACCAAGGAACTTTGCTTATGCTGCCCCCAGACTCTTGGTCTTGCAAAGTTTCCCCCCAGAGATACACAATTTAACTTAGGCATTAGCTACATCCCTAATTCTGAAGATCTGAAGATGTTTGTCCCCGGGACATGCCAATTCCTAAGGAAGAGGGAACGTGGGCTAAAGAACTTTAAAAACTTACTCAGGAAGTTCTTAATGTGGAATGTGACTCAAGGCTATGTGTGAAATATGCAATGGATTTTTGTTTTCATTTTGATTATTATGGGGGTGGGGGTTGCTATGAAGAAAATAACCTTCCCGACTGGTTCCCATTTCCTGCCTAGATTCTATCAGCTCGTCTTTGGAAAAGGTAATTCACTGAATCAAAGTGCTTTTTCCAAGCTGCATAATGTGATTGCTTTTTGTCTGGTAGCTCCAAGGTGAAAGTGTGGGAAGAATGGAATCAGAGAGTTTTTTTTTTTAAATCAACTTACAAGGAAAGTGTGCAAGGCAGCATGCTATTAATGTTGTATTAGTGATGGATTAACACAAGAATCTGCCAGCTAGTCAGAATATACAATGGCAAACTAATGAGTTGTTTGGAAAGCTAGCCTTTGTTCTTCTTCTATCTGAAATAATGAAATAAGCAAGGATTCAGGCTGAGACAGGAACTTTTATACTTTGTTAGGATTCTATGGCTTCATTCTGCATGATCTGGATTCTTTCAGAAAGACATAGGGTCTGTCTACACAAGGAAATGACCCACAGCTGCCTGGTTGTCAGAAGTAGGATTCCCCCGAACATGGTTCAGCTGCTCGCGTGGACATGAGAAAACTATTTCCAGTGTTAATACACAGAATCACCAGTCAGAACTGGTGGAACATGGTCTCAACTGTGCTTTCCATAACAGTGCTCAGAATGGTTTTGTCTCATCTCCACTAGCAGTTGAACCATTTTCAACAACCCTGGAATTGCACACTGATTTACACAGCTGAGGCCCTGCAATTCTCATGTTGCTTGCAGGAGGAGTGAACTGTTTGTGGGTCTTGTGACTTCTGGAAAATGCATTTGGATACAGAGCACCTTCTTCACAAACTTGCCCAAATATAAGGGAACAGTTGGCCCTTACTTAGTGGGGTTTTCTGGTTGGCTATTTCCCAGTAACAAAAGAAAGGGGAAGGACTGATGAGAAATCAGAACCCTGAGACTGACAGTCCCCAGGAGCAATGGGAAGAGGCCAAAGCCCCAGGTCAGCCTGATTGATAGGGCAGATGACAGGGTAGATTTGATTTAAATCAAATTGATTTAAATCACTAGTCAGGAAGACTCGATTTAATCATGGGTTTCTACATAAAAGTGCATTCTTGTTGGTTGTTATAACCTTAATACATATTCTTCACAACTCAGAGATAGATGTAGGTTTCATTTTTTAAGTGATTTATTTTGAAAACTTTTCAGATTAGTTTTACAGCTATATCAGAAAATGAATGATTGTTTGGTTATTTCATTTATCACAGGTAATAGAAGCAGGTATTTATGAAATCGTTGGGAGGTGAACTATCTCCAATTCAACAGGTTAATTATTAATATTTGGAGGGTTTTCTTGCCATGCTGTATTACGAGGGAGAATGTCACCAGCCAGACATTTAAATTGTTTTATTTAACTAAAACAACAACATTATGTATTCTGGATTTTTTTTCTTCAACAGCAAACATAATATTTTAACAAAAGAATTTTTTTAATTTAGTTAAACATTAAAGTTTATAAAATCAGGTTTGTTTTTGTTAAAATTATTTTTAACTAAAATAGTTAAATGAAATATTTAAAAAACAAAACAAAAATTAAATCGACTATGTCAGCCAGGTCAACAAAGAAACTTAAAATATTGGCTTCTGCAGCTAACTCAGTCATCTTCACCTTCATTTTCGTGTTTGTTCATAATCTGGAAAAGAAAAACAAGCTCTCCTGTTTTTTCAGGTCCCAAACCATTTCTCAATTTGGAATGAATTAGTCCAAAGGAAGAAACTATTCTTTCTACATCAGCAGAAGAAGCTACTGCTGTTAAAAGTGAGATTATCACTTCAACAGTCTTTGTATCCAAGTGCTTAAGTGATTTCCACCAGTTCACTGGTGTGACTTTCTTTAAAACATCATCAGCTAACATATATTTCTTGAATGGTTCTTATTCACAAACTGGGTCTCTTTTACGGCCTGCTGCCATTATAGGTTTTCCCTTCTAGTGAGAGAATGGAATGGTAGATCTCAAATCAATGAAGGCTACACTCAGAAAGACCTCAAGACTTCTGGAATATGCTACTCGAACAGTTTCACTTTTTCACTATGTGAGCTGGAGCTGCAAGGGCCAGAGCGCGGGCGGAGCTAAGGGGAGTGCAGGAGCCTGAACTGAGGAGCAGAGCTGTGCTGGCCAGAGCTAGAGAGGAGCAGCCTGAGCTGAGTAGAGCCACAGCAGCCAGAACTAGAGGGGCCAGAGGAGGTGCCCAGGGAGTTGTGCTGGAGGCAGAACAGCAGCACCAGTGCTGGAGCTCAATGTGGTGAGCAGCTAGGGAGAGCAAAGGGACCCTAGGCAGTGGGCCCAGGTCAGGGAGATGCCACCAGCCAAGAGGCCTTGCAGGCTAAACTTGGAGAGGGATCGTAACCCCATCTGACGGGGAAGTATCCTGCTCCCTGGAGCTTGAAGGCATGTGGCCACTGCCAGAGCAAGTGTCTGACCCGCTGAATCCCTGGAACACAGCCAGGGCCTGGGCCGGGGGCCAAGGATGTATGAGGAGAAGACTGAACTTCCTTTATATTCCAGAGACGGCTATTTGTGGTTCACCCATGTCCACAGAGCGGGGTTATTTGTTTTCCTTTAACCTTTCCCATTTTTCCTTATTTTTTTTAATTTGTTGCTGTTTAATAAATCGTATTTGCTTTGAACTATATGCAATGATTAGTGGGTCAGAGAGAATATCCCTGTCTTAAGTGACCACAACAAGATGGGGGGTCAAACCCCCAGGAATCCTGGGCTCAGCCTTTTTGGGATTACAAGGACTCTGCCACACAGGGGAGTGGAAGGGGAGCCCTCGAGGTCAGGCAGGCTTCTGGGTAAAGGGAGTGGGAACGAGGACTCAGATCCATTCCTTAACCAATTCCACTGGGGTAGTGCATAAGCCAGGAAAGTTCCTCACAATAGTGGGACCATTCACCTGGTTACACAAAACTTATTACTAGGAAGCTCATTCAGTGATTTTCCACGACCTCCGTGACTTCTGCAGGGGCCAGTGTGGCTGATCACAGGGCTGCCCAAGTAGCTGGCTCCGGGGCCAGCTGCTTAGGTGTCCCCTGGGACAGCCACACCAGCTCTTGCTCAGGCAGCCCCTGGCAGCAGTCCCGGGACAGCCAGAGCAGCCGCAATTTACAACCCCCAGCAGTGGCCCCCAGGCGGGCAGGCAGCCGAGCAGCCGTGGTCTGCAGCCCCAGGCAGAGGACCCCACTGGGCTGACTGGAGCAGTCGTGGTCTGCGGCCCCAGGCAGCGATCCCCGCCCGGCTGGCCAGCCAGAGCAGGTGCAGCCCTGAGCAGCTGTCCCAACCCAGCTGGAGCAGCTGTGGTCCATGGCCCCGGGCAGCTATCCCAGGCTGACCAGAACAGCTGCAGTCCGTGGCCCCTGGCTGGGGTCTCTGGGCGGCCAGCCAGAGCTGCCGCAGTCCGTGGCAGTGGCCGGCTGCCCGGAGCAATCACCGCTGCTGGCAGCTGGTGCCCCTGGCTCTGGCGCCCCTCAGTAGTGCCTCCCCTAGTGTGTCCCCCCAGCACCCCACCTCCAAGATTTAATCATAGGCATTTTTAGTATAAATCATGGACAGGTCACAGGGCGTGAATTTTTGTTTATTGCCCGTGACCTGTCCATGACTTTTATTAAAAACACCTGTGACTAAATTGTAGCCTATGTACAGTAGAACCTTTAATTTGTATTAGGAGGTCTGTGAAATCTTCACACCCACCCTAGTATGTAAGTCAGTATTCCTGTGTTACATATTGGGAAACTGAGTGCAGAGTAAGGAAATGACTTAGCCCAAAGTCACCCAGTGAGTCATTGGCAGAGCCAGGGGTAAGCAGAACCCAAGAGTACTGTATTGTTATTGTTTGTATCCTTTCACTTTTTTATTCTTCTCTCACACTTTCTTTCTATGCTGTGCCTTAATCTCTTTTTCTTCCTTTGTTATCCCCCTTCTTCCCCAATTTTTCTCTCTTCGGTCTTAGTTCAGCATGGATGGATGCTTGTTAACCTATAT
Organism: Dermochelys coriacea; assembly: GCF_009764565.3. Taxonomy (NCBI): domain Eukaryota; kingdom Metazoa; phylum Chordata; order Testudines; family Dermochelyidae; genus Dermochelys; species Dermochelys coriacea. The sequence goes on from NC_050068.2 coordinate 108,536,119, forward strand.
AGTAACTCTCACACTTTTTCTTCCTTGCGAAATAATGACAGATTATTTTGGACCAGATTGTAACTGTACCTGTTCCCCTTTAAAATATACCACCCACTTAGTCTTGTACATACTGAGTGAGTCCTCTTTGTGTTGACTTTATTCAAACCACAGTATACAATATTCAGTTGTATATCATTGAAGTGATAGGTCATTTACAGACAGGTAAGAAAACAAAGGTGCCTTCCCCAAGGATCCCATACTCTGAGATCTTGAATCTGGAATGCATCCGATGAAGTGAGCTGTAGCTCACGAAAGCTTATGCTCAAATAAATTTGTTTGTCTCTAAGGTGCCACAAGTACTCCTTTTCTTTTTTGTGAATCTGTAAAGGGATCCGCAGCACATATCCTTACTCATGCATGTTGTCCTATTCACTTACTGCCTATGTAATGAAAAGTAAGAGTCCTGACTAACTGATGTCTCTGCCATTAAATCATGGCTGCTAATTGGAGTGAAACCAATGTGTTCTGGGGGGTTTTGTGAGATTATTTTTTGCAGTGAGATTCTGCTGCACATGGAGATCTTTTTACCTACTATTGAAATGCAGATGCCTCTGGGGTAGGATAGTGCAGATGTTTAACACAGACTTTTTATAATGCTGCTTAGAAGTTAGGGCAGAAAGTGGTTGGAATACCATATGCATCTGAAACCATAGTAGGGATTGTATGTTTTGTGTTAACAAATAAAGTAAACTATAAAAGGAGACATCACTATGATACTATGCCTGTGATATCGATGTTGGGTGGAGAGATCACATGCAGCCAAGTAGTTAAATGCTGTATCTGCAACAAGCTTCTGTGGCTGTGTGAAACTGATACCTATATCTCAGCACTTCATGTATTTCAACCTGTCACAGCAATTCAGGCACATCAGGGAGAACTGACATCAACAAATTTTTACTGACAGTGAATAGTGTGACGGTATTAGCCCATCTAATCTGCTCCTCTGTTGGTGCGGGGTTGTTCCCGACAGCATATTCATAACTGCTTTGTCTGATCTAGTTTTAAAGGACCAAATCAACAAGGTTTCTCCAAATTGGAACTTCATCCCAGTAATTCAGTCATTGGCCTCTGCTGAAATTGCTAGCGAGGGTACTAGCTGCTGGTGTTAATCTGAGAATTGGTATTGTGCCTATAAATGTCTTCCCCGTAGAAAGTGGACAAAGGAGACCTCAACTCATTTGGGAGGCTTAAGTCACAGAAGAGCTGACATGTAGATGAATGTTTGTTCTGACCTGCCTGTGTTTTGACTGAATTTGTTTTTTTCAGAATTTGCTCAGTTCCTTGGTCTTTAAAACCTCCCCTCTGCATTTCTCTGTTTAAATTTAGTTTGCATTACATTGCCTCTGAAAACCGCCATTGTTTAGATTTGATTCACTTTCATTGGCTAATTGGATCATAATGATACCACCAACATAATGATCCCACAATATTGCACTAGTGATGTGCTGTCAAATGTAACTATATTTGGCTGTTGGCAGTTAGTATAGATTACAATAGCCTGAGGGCTGCTCTAGTTTATGGTAGAGACAGATGGGGACAATATCCAGGGAGTAGGCAGTGGAAACAAAGGGTACCTGCTCCCCCTGCTCCTCAGTCCCCTCCTGAGCCATGCTGTTTGCCCCTGGGTTTCCTACCTCTGGACTGAGAGCTCTACCACTAAGCTATAGAATCATTCTCATGCATGTGTTTTCTCTTACACACACTCTCTCTCTGGCCCAACTAACTGAATTTGTGTGTGTGTGTGTGAGAGAGAGAGAGAGAGCGCACACCATGAGAATGACTCTATGACCTGATGGTCAGAGCACTCAATCTGGAGATGGGAGACTAGGAGCCAATCCTCCTACTCCAATGACTCTTTAATTATTTAACCAGAGTGCAACAGCTTCAACAGGAGAGATCGAGGGAGCCCCTCACATCAAAATATCCCATAACCCAATGGTTAGAGGACTCACCTCCAGAGGTGAAAGTAAAAGTGAAAACTTACCGGCACGGGGGCTGGCTCTGGCCCCCCAGAAGGGGCAGGGCATCAGGCAGAAGGGGCGGGGCTGGGGAGTGTCAGTGTCCCCCAGCCAGCCCTTCCAGATTGCCTGGCTCGCACCGCCTGGGGCTCCAGCGGCAATTTAAAGGGCCCAGGGCTCCGGCCGCTGCTGCTGCTACTGCAGCAGCAGTTTGAGGCCTCGGACCCTTTTAAATTGCCGGCCCCGGGGCAGCTGCTCCATTTGCCCCCCCACACACGTTGGCAGCTTGGGGGAGAATAAGGGGCAGGGACGATAAAGTGCTGCCCCTTTTGCACTCCCCCGTCAGTGGCCCTGCTGCTCGGGACCGGCAGCGCTTTAAAGTAAGGCGGTAGGGGCTGGTACCAGAAGTCACTTTTTACCGGTACTCCGTACTGGCCCGTACCACCTTACTTTCACCCCTGCTCACCTCAGAGGTACTAGATCCCTCTTCAAATTCCCACTCACACAGAAGGGGATTTGAACCAGGGATCTCCTACATCTCAGTTGAGTACCCAAACCAATGAGCTAACAGTTATGAGGGAAGTTAGTCTTCTTCCCATGCATCTTGCTCACAGTGTTGCTGTTTACTGCCAAGAGAGAGTTTGCAGCTGAGACTCCCAAGCAGAGATAGATGTCTCCCTGCAGCCCAGACTCAGACACCTATCTCTGAGACAGGGTCAGGGGCAAGGACATCAGAGCCTTTCCAAAAGTGGGGGGGCCAGGGCCCCCTGTTCCCCTGAGGCCCCACCCCTCCTCTTCCCCCCAAGGCCCTGCCTGCAGCCAAGCCAGAGCAGGGCTGGGGAGTCCTCATGGTTGGGTGGGCTGAAAGCAGCCCCCTGCCTACGTCCCCGCTCCCCAGGCCCCCCACACAGGGCAGGTCGAGGGACCCACTTCCCACTGCTGCCCACACGGCTCTGTTGGTGACCTGGCTCCGGTCGGGGGGCGGGTCTCAGAGCTGCAACCCAGCCATGATAAGAGTTACGTGGGGCTGGTCAGCTGTGGCGAGCTGTGGCAGACTCTCCATGAGCAGCCCCCGGTGGAGGTGGAGGGTCTGCAGCTCCTTACAGCTGCCTGCGCTGCTCTTACCATGATCGGGCTGCAGCTCCAAGCCCTGCCTGCGGTCTCAGCCGTGTCAGGGAGAGCCACATGGGCAGCTGTGGGGAACCATCATGGAGTCGCAGACCCGCCTGGGCTGGGTGGGGAGTCAGGAGGGGGGGGACATGGGCTGGGGCTGCTCGGGCCCCCCGCACCCGGCGGGCAGGTGGTGAGTCCGCAACATGCTTCTCCACATCTGCCTGGTCTCCCCAGTGGCCTGGCCAGGGAGTTGGGCCTCAGGGGGAAGAGGAGAGGAAGGAAGCAGGGTCCACCCTGGCAAAAAGTGGACGGTCTAGGCCTGTCCACTTTCAAAAAGTAGGAGAGCCATGGCCCCCTGGCCGCCCTTGTTCTGGCACTGCTGGGCAGGGCTTACCACACAGCCCTCTAGTTGGCATCTCCCATGGGCTAGCTTAGGCAACATCCTGCCCAATATGCTGGCTTTTGTGAATCGCAGTTTAAAGTGCCTCCCTCTCCGCATTCATTGTATAGGAGCTTAGGCGCCTAACTCAGGCCATGTCTACAATACCATTTATGTTGGCAAAACTTATGTCGCTCAGGGGTGTGAACCCACGTGCCCCTCATCGACATAAGTTTTACCGTCATAAGTGCGCTTGTGCACAGCACTACGTTGGCAGGAGAGCTTCTCCCACCAACGCAGCTACCACCGCTTGTTTAGGTGGTTTTATTATGTTGATGGGAGAGCACTCTCCCGTCAGCATAGAGCGACTACACAAGCGATCTGACAGCAGTGCAGCAGTGTATTGTTACCACTGTGCTGTGGTAAGTTCCCTAGTGTAGACATGGCCTCAGTCTTTGTGAATTGTACTGATTTTCTAGGCCCCTAAAAGTTAGGCAGTGTGATGCTCAGTGTCCCAGTGCATAACTCCTTTTGTGTCTCCATGCCTAAGTGTCCACATCACAAAGTTCACTGGCATAATTTGCTCTAACTGACATCCTGGTTGGTAGTCTCGGAACAGGAGTAATAGACTGACTGACGGAGAGAATGAAATCCATTCTTATTCCCTAGAGCAGTGTTTCCCAAACTTGGAACACCGCTTGTGCAGGGAAATCCCCTGGCGGGCTGGGACGGTTTGTTTACCTGCCGTGTCCGCAGGTTCAGCCGATCGCGGCTCCCACTGGCCGCGGTTCTCCGCTGCAGGCCAATGGGGGCTACGGTAAGCAGTGCGGGCCGAGGGACGTACCGGCTGCCGCTTCCCGCAGCCCCCATTGGCCTGCAGCGGCGAACCGCGGTCAGTGGGAGCCGCGATCGGCCGAACCTGTGGACGCAGCTGGTAAACAAACCGGCCCGGCCTGCCAGGGGCTTTCCCTGAACAAGCGGCGTCCCAAGTTTGGGAAACACTGCCCTAGAGGGTTCCTCCGGGTTACAGAAGTCTTCATTTTATAAGCGCTGTGAATCTGTTCTCTCTCATGATCACTAAATTCCTTGATAATATTTTAAAGTACATTGTGAATTCATATGTAATCTTTCATTCCTCGCAACATAGAACCTGATCCAAATGCCACTGAAATCAATGGGATTTTCCCCAATGACTTCAATTGATTTTGGATCAGGCTCATTATCTGAAATCCACAAGTGTTCTTTATGATGTAAGAGTTATTATAAAGATGCAATCAAACCTCAGTATAAATATATTTCAAAGCTTTATGTGATGGAGAAAAAAGTGATTGGCTGGATGTAAGTTATGGTATGTCACTTTAGCGCCTGATCTCTGAATCTCAAATCTTAATGAGACAAATCAGCACCCTCTGGTTTGAGTTACATGGCTAATTTCAGGGATCATGTGCATCTATGTACCCAAAGATGATTTTTTTTTCCTTTCTAGTTGTCTCTAAAACTCTGCTTCTATTTGAGGCTGCATTAAGAGCAATTATCATTATTTCTCCATTCCCATTTGTGAAAACAGGATTATTTTCTACTCCCTTTTCTTGCTGTCAATTTTCTGTATAACCACAAATTGTACTAGGCCCAAATTCAGCAAAGTATTTAAGCACATTCTTAAGTCCACTCCTGTGGACTTTAACATATACTTAAGTCCCATTGATGTTAATAAAACTTAAGCACATGCTTAAGTTCTTCACTGAATAGGGACTGGCTGCTGAAACGGGGCCCTAGTTCGCACTCTCTGTCTCATGGAAAATGGAACTATTTCTGGCACTGGCTGTTGCCCTTACTGCTGCAATGTATATTCACAGTTTCTTTCCTTTCACCCTCTTCCCTATTCCTGCAATTAAGATTTAACTTCCCTCCTTTTATGCTTTGCATCCTGTCATCTATATGGTAAAAGAAGTTTGTTTCACTCTTTAATTTCATTTGTTGCCTCCATTTAGTTTCATTTGCCTATATTAAATTAATTTTCTCCTTTCTCCCTTTGTTATTCTAAATGACATCAGAAAATCTTGATATTTTATTCTATAGTAATCTCTTCTCTGAGCTTTTGAGATTTACAAGCTTTTTTATTAAATAGGAATAAGCTCAGTCCAATAATAATATCTTGTTCTAACATCTCCAAAATGTTAAGAACAGCCATACGAGTCAGACCAAAGGTCCATCTAGCCCAGTATCCTGCCTTTCGACAGTGTCAGGTGCCCCAGAGGGAATGAACAGAACAGGTAATCATCAAGTGATCCATTCCCTGTCCCCCATTCCCAGCTTCTGGCAAACGGAGGCTAGAGATACCATCCCTGCCCGTCCTGGCTAATAGCCATTGCTGGACCTATCCTCCATGAATTATCTCGCTCTTTTTTGAACCCTGTTATATTCTTGGCCTTCACAACATCGTCTGGCAAAGAGTTCCATGGGTTGACTGTGCGTTGTGTGAAGAAATACTTCCTTTTGTTTGTTTTAAACCTGCTGCCTATTCATTTCATTTGGTGCCCCTAGTTCGTGTGTTATGAGAAGGAGTAAGTAACACTACAAAAATATTCTTGACGGTTATTTATTTTTACCTTTTAAACATACCAGATCAAATCCTGTCTTGGTGTAAACATGTTTGAAGTCAATCAGGTTATACACTTTTTACTTCAGGGCTGAATCTGTTTTTAAGTTATAGATTTAGATCAAATAGCAACAAGTATTAATAATTCTACAGATTCTTCTACCTGAGATAGATACAGAAAAGCCTGCATTTTATGTATCTTTTATCAGTCAAATTGATTTGAAAAACCTCCTATTATCCTGGAGCAATATTCATAGTGCTCTCTTTCTCCATGCTAATCCTTTACAGAGCAATCCTATTTAACAGCTACTTTCCATGTGAGTGACATAAGACTACCACTCATGTCCATGGCCATTCGTACTGATTAATGAGCCATTGGACCAAACATGACACTGACTTACAACTTCAGCAATTTCACTGACTTCAGTGAGGTCAGAATAAATGTAAGTCAGCCCAGAATTTGGTTCAATTTTTGTATAATGCTTTGAAGACGTAAAATCCCACAGAAATGCTAAATATTATTAATTATTACTAAATGGAAAAAAAATTGATAAGCAATTTAGCGTCCTGTTTTCCCGCCCCACCCCAGCCTTTGCATTTCAAATAGAAGAAAGAATACAAACTTCAAATAGTCTTGTCAGTGCAGTCACCAGCACAGAAACAACCGAGGCAATTATCTCAGCAACTTATTTTTAATAAGGGCAACATATTCATGACAGGTTTCCTTTCAAGACATCTTTCCAGGCTTCCAAGACACCCAGTAGCATCAGTACCCTGGAATGGTGTCAAAACAGTAGCACTTGTTTCACAGCAACTCAGAAGTAAATTGTCATGAAAAAATAGCACGAGCAATCACGATTTGAAGTTGCATCAAATTTTCTCATGGAGGAGCTACATAAGGGATATTTTTACCATAATGGGGGGAAAATGTGGAATTCCTGTTTCAGCAAGGCATCAGCTGTAAATGTTTGGTTACTTTTGTCTTAACAGATTTTTTTAAAGTTTTTGAACTGGTTAAGGGCCAGATTCTGCCACTTTTACTCAAGCTAAGTAGCACTTTACTCTGTAAATAGCTCACTGATGTCAATATGGCTACTTGTGGAGTAAAGTACTACTAAACATGAGCAATAGTGGAAGAACTGGTTAAGAAAGAAAGGATAAAAGCAAAGCAGAGAGATTTTATAAAATTCATTACCAGTGCATTTCTACATCCTCAAATTGAAAATGCACTCGAAAGAAAGGGAGAGAAATATGTTCTTGGGAACATTTTTGTTTAAGATGCTGAAATTTGGAAGACTCAGAAAAAGAGGAGATTCTGAATGTAACATCATCATGTAGAACACTCTGCAAGTATGACAGTATCACAACAGGTCAGATGCAATGATGTTAGTCTTACATTATGCTTGGAATTAGTATAATAAACCTCAGGTTTTTTAGTAGGGTTTTTTAGTGAGTATGTATATACAGTTTCTCTCTGCCTGTCTAGTATATTCTTTTGGCATTTAATCAAAGTGGTACTGATTAATTGTTGTTCAAAATCTGAAAAACCACTTCTCTTCCCTGTCATCTTCCAGAACTCTGTATATAATATGGACAGTAACTAGGAATTTCTCTTCCACATTGCAGGGAAAATAAAGATTTGTGTATGGCAGAACTAAAACCATTGTAACATACTACAGTCACAGAACCATTATATCTGCTTTGAAGACAAATCTAGAATAAGGCATGAAAAATGCCACCATATTTTCTCATCTGAAGACTAGGCCTACTTGTTTAAGTCAAAAGTACGAGTTCTGCTTCCTCTTCCCAAAAGCCAAGCCTATTTCATTGATGTTTGTACAATTGCAATCCCCCCCTAAATCATTCACCCTCACCATAAATTAGTTATGCCACTTCTCACACATCATTAAGCCACCACCACTACCTCTGTTCACTCCAATAAATCAATTCTACCTCTTCAATTAAATTCTGCACCTTGTTTAGGGACCACCACAATCTGGTGCAGACATAGTCCAAAGGCAGACTCATGAATAGCCCTAGATTTTTCAGGAAAAAGGCATTGTGATAAACTGTAAGCCACTGTGGTCAGTTTACATTTTGAAGATTCTACAGTTATCTTTGAATGGAAAAGGGACAGAAGTTTCTTTTGTTTAAAAATGAAAATGGAAATTATCATTGACATTTACAGGGTTCTGAAACTCCGAGGGCACGTAGCTGCTGGCGTGGCATATTGCAGACGTGGACAATGCTTGTTGGAGGAATGAAGAAGAAAATAATGGGGATCTGAGTGGATTTTCCCTCCCTGCAAAAAAACACTTGACGCATGGCCAGTCTAGGCACACTGCTACGTGCAGGCCACAATTTGATTCCTGTCTAGGCTTCGGCTCTTATTCCTAGCCCAGGGCTAACCTGTGTGATTCAGCAGAGACCTTTCTGGTTGATAAGGAACAATATGAGATGCTTGGCTCCACAGGAATTTCCTCACGTGGAAGGGTGATGGCTGCAGCTCCAGAGCCTTGATGCAAGGTTTAAAGTTGGAAAAAAGAAAAAAAATAGTTCCTCAAGGTTTTGACAGGAATGATTTCACGAGGGGGGCAGGGCTACTTGAAAGTGCAGTTCTGCTCTGAAAAATGACTCTTGTAAACATGGCATCTTAGATTTCCATGTTTATTTTCTCTTAATGATTTACAGAGTGAATTTACAAATAAAATTATGGTTTTACTAACTGCCAGTGCTGCAAACTCAGCCTGGGATTTAAAAGTCAAGCTGTGTTCTTTCTGGTTCACACATTGGCAATGAAGTTTCTGGCATCAGAACTTAAGCCCCAAACCTGCAATCAATTTACGTGGTTGAACCCCTGTATGCAACTAGAGCTCATAGGACTTCGCATGGGAGCAAAGATTTGCTGATAATGGCCCCAGCTGCAGGATTAGGATGTTAGTTAACCATTGTCCTGATGATATGTGAGCCAGGTCAGACTTTAGCTCACTCTCATATAATTAAATATGCCCTGCAGTGCCAACAGGAGTGAAAAAATAATAAAATGTAGTGTAGGCACTAATCCTGCAACTTCTGTGCAGGCTGCTGTATCCACACAGAGCCCAATAACTTCAATGAACATCCATACAAAAATATTGGAAACATGTTTAATCTTTAACATCAATGGAAGCTGGAAAATTCACAAGGGAGGCAGCTATGTGGACCTTAACATATCCCATTGTACCTAAAAACACAGAGTCATTTGACATTCCTTGTGCTGGAATATCATGAAAACTAGATGAGATAAGGAGGAAGCAAGAGTCCTAATGAATTTCTTTGCTTTTGTTGTTTGTCAGTCTCCTAAAATGTGATTGCAGTTTGGGAGGGGAGGTCTATGTACAGCTCATACTTCCTCACTGAGGCTATGTCTACACTGCATTTTTGTTGGTAAAACTTTTGTCAGGGAGGGGTGTGAAAAAAAAATCCCAACCGACAAAAGTTTTACCAACGAGAAGCACTGGTGTGGACAGCACTTTGTCGGTGGGAGACGCTCTCCTGACACCACTTGTTGGGGGTGGTTTTATTGTATCAGCAGGAGGGCTTTCTCCTGCCAACAAAGAGCGGCTACGCGGCGTGCTTTACAGTGGAACGGCTGTAGCAGCACAGCTGTGCCACTGTAAGATGTTCAGTGTAGACATAATCTTAGAGAGATGGGTGAGGTAATATCTTTTATTGGACCAACTTCTGTTGGTGATAGAGTCAGGTTTTCGACTTTCATAGAGCTCTTCTTCAGGTCACTTCACCTACCTCATCTCTCTAATATCCTGGGACCCATATGGCTTACAACAGCACTGCCTACTTACTTAACAGAACTGCTATTCTGTGTATTGAGTCATATCTGCTTACTTTAGTGATTAAGGCACTTATCCAGCAATTTCTTTGATGTCGGTAGACTGCTCCACACCACCAGAACTCCATAAATTCTGTGCAGCTGTTCTTCTGTGGTTCACTTTTGCAGCCTAAATACTTTCTTTTAACATCTTTTTTTGGTAGTAATTACAGCAATCAGCCTAAAAAAGATAGCAAAGAGCTGACTCGCTCATATACCACAATGATGGATACATCATAAGAACCAGCGTTACCAACTCTTGTGATCTGATCACATCTCTGGATTTTTGGTGAATTTCTTATAGTCCCAGCTCCTGAAATCAAGAGACTGCATGACAATTTCAGCTTTTACTTAAAAAATGTAAGTTTTTAGTCCTTTTAGTTGTGAAAATGTGAAGCGAGTGTACCCAAAAAAGGTTCAGGAATCAAAAGCCAATAAAAAGAACTCCACATTTATTAAATAAAAATCTCATGATTTTTTTCAGCCAGTCATGTGATTTGGGGGGGCCTGACATGATTTTTCAAGGCTTGGGGCTGGCAATACTGAGAACTTTAATAAAACAGGAAAAGTAGGGCAATTTGTATACTACGGGCAGGTATGTTGTGCAGAGAGAGTTGAGACAGCAGCCCATTTATGACATCACTCCCTTGTTGTTTTTAGGGCCTGATCCAGCACCCATTGGATTGAGTAGGTGTCTTTCCATTGGCCTCTATGAATGACATAGTGATAAAATTATTTTTTTTTATTTAATATAAAATAGTTAGTTAAGCAATCAGGCATTACAATAGAATCACACACTGTATTGATACTCACATTCTAAGATGAAATGATATTTGTAGAGGTGATCAGTCCCTAAATGAACAGAGTGGGTATAACCCTTTCTCTAATGTTTCCTTGATGGTGGATGGGCGTGTCTAATCTAAAATTAGCATGTTACTCTTTTTATAATCTATTATAATGACACTCCTTAATTAACAATAAATCCACCTTTTTACCTTAATTAAATATTTTCTACTTTTTCATTGGCTGTTTAAGATTAAACATCATCTTAATTAACATCTGCAGAAATATCATGCCAAGAACTATCAATACAGACCACATTTTCCTAAACATTAACAACATATCTAAAACAATTGTAAAAAACAGTTAGGACCAAAACAGGTTTACAATATGACCTGGGAGTTATGTCCTCACTTATCTCTCTAACTTGCCTCTGAGCTGTCTCACTTTACTTCACTCATATTTTACCAGGCCTCACTTGACTATTGTCAAGCATATTTTTTAGGAATTAGATTTTTGGGCCTACTTACATTTCAGCGTATTTCTATATAACATAAGCAAGCATCATCTTTATAGGCTAAAGTCTCCACCTTTGACCAAAAAGTCAATTGCTTTACAAAGAGAGACAAGACATTTGTAGAGACTTGTTTGGAAATGAACTGGTGAAGGGGTTTCTATGTTAAAGATTCAACAGTGAAATTCTGAAGTGTTTTGGGAGCCCTCTGGTTGCAAGGTTGCCAATTCTCACAATATTTGTTGTTTTTCTTAAAGTCCCAGCTCCTGGAGTCAAGTGATTTTGTGAGACTCTCAGCTTTCATAAAAAAGTAAACTTGTATCCTTTGTGGTAGCGAAAAAAAGTAATAGAGGTGCAGAAGTATACTCTAAAGATTCAGATTTTGAAACCGGAAGGCAAATATAATACATTTATTATTTTAAAAATCATGATTTTTAAACTAATCTTATGATTTTTGAGCACTTTGGGTAGGCCACATGGCAGATGAAAGGTACTCTACATAAATGTAAGATCCACACTGGCAGTACAATGCTTATGTGCAACCGTACATTAATAAACTAGAGTTTGCAAAGGCCACATTGAGGGACTGAGCAAAACCCTAAAAAAGCAATCCGATGTGTGTATAGACCATATGCACCGATTATCCTTATGATAAAGTAGCCAAGATACACTACCATTGCACACCAACTCATATCTGATATTTCTTGGGCCCCTGATCACTGTAATTCCTTTCCCCGGATACAGGTCACCCGTGACCTTGGGAAACTCTGTATTACAACAGCTTAGTTCCCTGGGTTTCTACATCTGAGAGCAATTTACAGGCTCTTGTTGTCTTCCAGAGTTTTTTCAGATGAGCTCTGTAATTATTTTAATGGTCCTTATTTTGTTACACAGCATCGTGAGGTTCTGGGCGTAGAGAAGAGAAGGGCAAACATCCTGTGCTGTGCATGATGAACCTGATCTCCTGAAGTCAACAGGAACTGAAGATACTTAACACTTCACAGGATTGAGTCTTTTGTTTACCTGAGCAATGCTACCACACATTACTGTTTTTGTGAGATCCTTCCTTTTTCCCATGGTTACCACTTACTTCCACTGTTGTGTGTCCTCACAACCATCTTCATATACAGCCAGCCATCCCTTCTCACACCTACTCCATTGTTAATAACTGATGATCACAGAGGAGTGAAAATGCTTTTAAATTACAGTAGGGGATAGAGGGTATAAAGGAATTTAAAAACTCACCCCACTGCCTGAATCAGCCTGAAGTGCTAGTATCAAGGTCCAGCTGAACTGGATATTGGATCAGAGGGACCTACAATCTAATTTCAAAGTGCCAAGGCTATGGTTGGTGTGATGGATGAGAAACATATAAAGAGCTGAGTTACAGGGACTATTTGTGACATTGCACCCCATAATGCTTTATAGAAATATGCTTATGAGTAAATATGACATAATTGGAATATGTTTTATGCTAGATAGGCCATGTAACATATATTTGCAAAGGTTATGTTCTACTGAATGTATTCATCCTACTCGTATGCATGTATCATTTTTATATCTGAAGTTATGAGTGTTGGCTCTATGCTTGTATTTAAAGTGTTTGCTGGAGAAAGCACCTAAGGCAGATTTGATCAACATAGTGTGAAGGGGTTATTCAAGTAAATGGAAGTACTTGGCCTTGATAGACGCCAATCCACATCTGAGCTTTCCTGGGAACATGTGGGCAATGTCTCGGCCAGTAGAGAACTGAGTTATGCATGGACACATGACTTGCCCATGTGACTCCAATACTCCATCTCGTAGCTGTGATTCTACACAGGGGGAGAGAGGGGTTTCCACCCACAAGAGAAAGACTATATAAGCCCCTGGAAATCCCTCTATTTTGTCTTCAGCTGGCTCAAGAGATAGCTTCCCCACCCCAAAGAGACTCCTGAAAGAAACTGGAACAAAGGACAGTAACTACAGGGGTGTGAGTGATTGCTGGACCCTGACTAGGAAGGAGTATAGTTTGGCAAAGAAGCTTATTGGAACATCTCTGAGGATGAGATTTACGTGCATTTAGTTTCTTACTGTATTAGGCTTAGACTTGCGTGTTTTATTTTATTTTGCTTGGTAATTCACTTTGTTCTGTCTGTTATTACTTGGAACCACTTAAATCCTACTTTTTATATTTAATAAAATCACTTTTTACTTATTAATTAACCTAGAGCAAGTATTAATTCCTTGGGGAGCAAACAGCTGTGCATATCTCTTTATCAGTGTTATAGAGGGCAAACAATGTATGAGTTTCCCTGTATAAGCTTTATACAGAGTAAAATGGATTTATTTAGGGTTTGGATCCCATTGGAAACTGGGTATCTGGGTGTTGGAGACAGGAGCACTTCTTAAGCTGTCTTCAGTTAAACCTGCAGCTTTTGAGGGACGTGGTTCAGACCTGGGTCTGTGTTTGTAGCAGGCTACCGTGTCTGGCACAACCAGGCAAGGCACTGAAGTCCCAAGCTGCCAGGGAAAATGGGCTCAGAAGTAGTCCCAGCACATCAGGTGGCAGTTCCCAAGGGGGTTTCTGTAACCCAACCCTGTATGTGTTTTCCATCATTAATTTTTATAACAGTAACCTAATAATGTTTATTGATCATAGTCTTTATTACTTTCTTCCATCTGCTTTTCTATATTTATAAAGATTTTTCTATTCAGCTCTTTATTTAGATATCTCGGGTAAGCCAGGGTGGCTCTTTTTGTCCCACTTGTTTTCACACTTGCAAGTAAAAATCACAGAAGACTGCATGAACTGGAATAAGTGATGCATATTTCAAAGGTCTAAAATAAACATTAACTCAGAGCTCTCAAATGTTTTACCCAGAAATATCAAGTACTTGAAATAAGCTTTGTTAACTGTTAACCAGTAGGCTGAATCCTGGTCGTTTTTTGAGAAAGGATATTGCTTGCGTAAGAGTGAACTTGATTTGTGACCTTGACACCACTGAGTTTGTGACTGGAGCCAAAGGGGGTTGGAAAGAAGGAAGAAAGAGTTACTTTTTCTCTTTATTAAAGATTATTATTTTGGTAACTGTTTACAGTCCTTAAAGTTTCCCTTATTTTGAGTTAATGTAATTTATAAGAATATAACATTACAATTATGGGTGACAGTAACTGCTTGTGAGAGTCACTGCTCACCAATGTGTGTGAAGGAGCTCACATTCTTGCCCTTAGTTTTGGCCATAACTTTTGTTTGGATGAACTGACAATATTACATTTGAGTCTTGATTACGATTCTATTTTTATAGACAACATAACATAATAAAAGTCCCTTTAGACCAGTGGTTCTCAACCAAGGGTACACATACCCCTGGGGGTACACAAAGGTCTTTTGGGGGTACATCAACTCAACTAGATATTTGCCTAGTTTTACAATAGGCTGCATAAAAAGCATTAGTGAAGTCAGTACAAACTAAAATTTCATACAGAAAATGACTTGTTTATACTGCTCTATATAGTATACACTGAAATGTAAGCACAATATTTATATTCAAATTGATTTATTTTATATTTGTGTGGTAAAAATGAAAAAGTAAGCAATTTGTCAGTTATAGTGTGCTGTGTCACTTTTGTATTTTTGTATGTCTGATTTTGTAAGCCAATCGTTTTTAAGTGATGTGTAACCTGGGAGTATGCAAATCAGACTCCTGTGAAGGGTACAGTAATCTGGAGAGGTTGAGAGCCACTGCTTTAGACTACCTTCTTCAGCTTCTGTAAAATATGTTTTATTATGTTAATATATGACAGCTGTATGTTAATAATGACAGCTATTTTGTTGACATTTCACACCCCTCAGAACTGAAACTGCTTTGTACCTCTAGCAGACTTAGAACAACTTGAACTCACATTGGTGAGCACTTACTGACTGTAGTAGTAACACTGAAGTCACTGGGACTACTGCTGTAAGTACTCACAAATGGGAGTAATAGTGGCACAAATCTAGCCCTTAGATTTTCCTTGAACGAGATAATTTCCTTTTTACTTGTGACAAGCCACAATGATCTTTCATTATATGACTGGATGACCAGAGTTGATGAAGAAGTGAGTAGCATATTTCTGATTCTTTCACAACATAATGACTTTCATTTTGTAACAGATAGTCCTAATGGTTGCATTAATTGTGCTATTGTTTATTAATGCTTTCTAAGGTTTTTAAATAAAACTGAAGCAAAAAAGCACCTTTTCTCTTACTTGATGCAAATTTTTATATTATTAAAACTGTAAACATCCTTAATAAGACTGAACTTGTCCAGTTACACCTTCCTTTATTTATTCTGCAGGCAATTAACAGTAGTAATGGTTTTTGAAATCTTTTTTTAACTTCACAAAGGTTGCAATTTTGCAAGTTGCTGAGCACCTCTTGTGTGGTGCTAAGTGCAGCAACGCCCATTGAGGCCCAAGTTTTACAGTGTTAAATTGTTCAGATTTTAACATAAGTAATAGGCCCAAAATATGTGACCAAAAAGAAAAACTTGTGAGAAAAAGGAATTGTTTGTGTTAAACTTGTAATACCCTTGGAAATACCAGTGCTAGCTTATTTAAGGTTTGGGCTAAGCAAAAGAAATAAAGAAAACATGGTTAATTGGGCAGCAAGTGCAATAAATACTTGGTTAGAAATGCTTAGTTCAGTAGTTGGAAAAAATGCAGCAAAATAAGATAAAAAGAAAACCCTGAAGAGAGCAAAGTGCAGCCCTAAATTGCTTCAGCTGACTTTGGCTAAGGTCCAAGGACTAACAATAGCATCACTTGTTTATTGTAGCGTACAAAAAGCAAATTTTCTCTTCTTTGTCTGAGCCTTCCTTACTCCCCTGCAGTCATGCCAGGATGGGAAGATACCTCCCAGGACTGAACCTGTTGTCAGTATGTTGGTCAGTGCTTATCACTGTATTGTTACTAAGATAAAGAATATGAGGATGTATATGTTTATATTGATATTTTGAATGTAATCAATACCAAGGGGTCTTTGGACTAAATCGAGGAATCCTTGTGTGGAAACTGAGTCATGGTAAACCTTAATAAACTTAGTAGGAAAATTCTTTCCAACAACATGAATGGGTAAGAAGTCCAGTATCCTATCTCCAACAGTGATCGGCATCAGATGTGTCAGAAGTCAGGGCAAGAAACCCCACAGTGGGCAAATGAAGGTCTCATCCTAATCCAGCATTTCTCAGATGCAGGCATTGTGGCAGCATGTGGTCACCAGGAGCTTTTCTTGCAGCCACAGCCTCCTGGGTGATGACTGGGGGAAGAGGGACAAAGCAGTAGTCCCTCCCCCAGGATGGCCCCAGGGGCTGGTCCACGCCCCCTTCTGGAGCCACGAACACCGTAGGAGCAGGCAACCAGTATGAGTTCCCTACCTTTCCAGGGGCAGTGGGGCTCAGGCTTCAGCTCTGGGGTGGCAGGCAGCAGGCTCAGGCCATGCGGTGGCAGGCTCTGGCCCCCAGCCATAGGGCTTTGGGCTCCGGCACTGGGGATCCAGTCCCGGGCTCACCCCCCAGTCCCATGTCACCCCTCCCCCTGCTGCCTCCTCCAGTCCCCAGCCATGCAACGGGACCTCAGGCTCCGGCTCCGGGTTCACCCCACCTCGCCATGGCCCTGACCCCCCTTAGGAGTAGCGTGGAAGCACTGGGCCTCCAGTCAAATGTACCAGTCTACAGAATTTTTCCCACGGATCTTGGGTACCCATAAATTAAGAAATCCTTGCTCCCTGCCTGTTCTGTCAGGGATGGAATCATGCAATGAGATGGTTCAGATTAAATTCCACTAGCTGAAATTTTGGGCATTTCCAAATTCTCCCAAGAGGATATGCTTTGTGCCTAATACATGATTTTAACTGGTACAAAGTCTTATGCAACAGGCAGTAATCTTTTAATGTATGTTAAATAATGTCTTAAAACATTCATTGGTCAAGGGTGATATGGACATCAAGACTCTCATGGAATTAATACTGAAACATGGTCACACACAGAAAAAGTATCTATCTTATATTTTAATGACTTTTTGGCAGTCATTCCTAGAAAACTATATACGTCAACCAGAGGTTGTGTGTATTATTTTATATATTATTTATATTAAGGTGGTACCCAAGATGTGCTAGATACTGTACAGACACATAGGAAGACAAACAGAACATGAATGGTCCCAAACAGAACAAGATAATCAGGAGATACCTCCTGTGGTACCAAGTACCACTGTCTAACTTGTCCAAAGATACTGGCATGTGGTTTTGGGGTTGTTGGAGAAAAATCTTTATGGTCTCACCGGACCCCTTCCCACAGTCTCAGAGCAGCTGAACTGTAAAGTTACAATATCAGGAATTAGCTGAATCTGTCATCTTTATCTTATACTGATTCATTCTCAACATATTGAAACCCTTTGATGGGAATTTTGGGGTAGTAGCCAAGGGGAGCCCATGAGAGCATAGCTTTCATTTGAGCGATGGGGGAATAGCAAGACCCGGAGTGTACTGAGGATGCTCTGGGCCTCTGGTCTCTGTGGGTGTGCTGTGATCTGCAGGATCTCCCTGCACATCTCAGAACATTAGCAGGTTAGGAAGTTCAGGCCCACTGCCTGTTCCACAAAGGAGGCAAACTCAACTGCTCCCAGGGAATTCCATGAGTTGGCACTCCTGGTGTTTTCTGGTCCTTTGAGTGTGTGTTTCTTGTTTTATTCCCAAGTTTCACATAGACACAAGTATCAGCTTTGCATACTCAATATTTGTGTCAGTTAAAGCCCCACAAGATGGCAGCAAGCATTTTCCTATATGTTTCTGAGAATCCTATAAACCTCAGTTTCTCAATACAGACATGTGGTTTTGTTATGGGAAACTAATAATCAAATATAGGAGTTTGCTTCTCTGCCAGAGCTTGTGAAGAACCTTCAGTTAGAACTTGTGCTGGTCCTTAAATATTTTGGAGTTCTGCTCCATCAGGCCCTATCATCTGGACTGAGAGAACATAGGCCAAATTCTGCTTTTACATCAATGCAACTTCATTGAGGTAGCACCAGTGTAACCAAGAGCAGAATTTGTCCCCTTGAACTTGTGGGAAGTTAGCTAGTTTGAAGAACCACACTAAACAGATTAGGTTGCTGCATGGAGTAGTATGGGATGAAAGAGACATTTTAACATGTTTACTGAGAACCCTTTCAGCAGTTAGTTACATATGTACTTTCGTGCAGTCATCTGAAAGCAGTGAGTGATTCTTTTGATCACTCGTTCTGCTTATTAGAAGTGCCTGTGAACAACTTTTCGATTCCCTGTAGCCTCATGACTGTGCACAACGTTATCATGAATGAGACTCAGACAACCCGCCTGTAGTTTTCCTATGTTCCTCCTCACAGAATGATTCTCAAGGCCCCTACAAGCTCCTTACTTTGAATACTTTTGGGATAGTTTGTGCCACACAAATAAACTCACTTGCTGCTCCCTCTATAAGCCTATTCACCTGACACTCCCAGAAAAGCTTTGGGAAACTGATGAGCCTTACAGTGTGTCCTGAAAGTTTTTAAATCTGGACTCTTGGACCACAGGGAAAAATAAGTTCTAGAGATGAAGACCCCCAAACCAGCAGGCTGTTAGCTTGAGTGACTCTGCTGATTACAGTTACCATGGTGTGATGCATTGAGAAAGACGGTCTTTAAGGTAGCCAGCACCCAAACCACACCGGGACTCAAACTATAAACGTCACATTCAAATCAATTGGTGCATACTATGGATGTGATATCTCTGAGCCTGCCTAAGCCTG
This sequence comes from Dermochelys coriacea, assembly GCF_009764565.3. Classification (NCBI taxonomy): domain Eukaryota; kingdom Metazoa; phylum Chordata; order Testudines; family Dermochelyidae; genus Dermochelys; species Dermochelys coriacea. The sequence goes on from NC_050068.2 coordinate 108,555,156, forward strand.
AGTTATCTCTGAGCCCCAGCCTACTTAAACTGGCTGAGTCAACCCTGAGTTACCTGTGTCTGAGCCCGCTTCAGTCTGAGCAGTCATCCCTGAGCCAGAGAGTGTGACAATTACCTGCACATCTTGTGATAGGCCCCATGCCATTCAAGCTGGGTTCAGCCAAACTTGGGTTCAGCCCCATTCAGTCGATCCCAAGGAGTGTGTATAGGCTCCTAATGGAAGCAGTCTCTCTAGGGTACGTCTACACAGCAATGAAAAACTTGCTGCTGGCGTGCCAGCCGATTCACGCTCAGGGGGCTTGGACTGCAGGGCTGTTTCATTGCTGTATAGACTTCCAGGCTCTAGGACCCTGCGAGGTGGGAGGATCCCAGAGCTCGAGCTCCAGCCTGAGCCACCGGGATGTTTACATTGCAGTGAAACAGCCCTGCAGCCTGAGTTGGCTGGCATGGGCCAGCTGTGGGGGTTTTTTTGATGTATAGACATACCCCATGTCTGCTCAATATCACTACCTGCTGGGAGCGCTCCCATTGCCAGTAGTTTCAAAAGACTGCTCCTGCTCTAGCAAGGCCTGTTTCCATGCTAGTCAGACCGTGCTCCAGCCTGCATCTGCTCTTGCCTCAGTCAGTCGCCTGGTATTTCTGACAATGGACCCCTTATGCAATGTGTACCCTACAGATAAGCCACTTAATAAATAGCCCACCGTGTTCTGCACTAACTGCAGTTTTCCAATGGTTTTAGGGCATAATCTGGCGTAGAGCACATTACAGTGATCCATTGTGCTTTGGCACCGGAATCACTATAAAGGAACAGTCACTGCCTTATACTTCAGTAGAAAGCAGTGGAACTATTCAAAAATGACTTGATCTACTTCGGGGTCTACAGGTGTGTTAGCACCACCTAGTGGACAATACAGTAGAACTTCAGAGTTACAAACGCCTCGGGAATGGAGGTTGTTTGTGAGTCTGAACAAAAGATTATGATTGTTCTTTCAAAAGTTTACAACTGAACATTGATTTAAAAATTTGAAACTTTACTATGCAGAAGAAAAATTCTGCTTCTAACCATTTTAGTTTAAATGAAACAAGCACAGAAATAGTTTCCTTACCTTGTCAAATCTTTTTTTAAACTTTCCCTTTATTTTTTAGTATTTTACATTTAACACAGTACTGTTTTTCAGTTTTAAGTAATTTCTCTTGCTTCTTTTTTAGTGTTCTTTAACAATGAAAAAAAAATGCCAACACAAAAGCCCACCAATTTAAATGTCCTGTTGGAGCCCATGCTGCATCACACAGCTCCCCCACCCGGCAGCCCCTGGACCCGCTATGCCCAGCGCCCCCCACATCCACAGCCTCACCACAACTTCCCAGCACCCCACACAGAACCCCCCTCCCTAGTTCCCCAGCACACAGATCTCCGCCACTACCCTTCCCCACAGCCCTACCATCACCACTACACAGTGCCCCACTCAGACCCCGAATGCCCAGCGCCCTGACACACACAGATTTCCCGCACTGCCCAGCGCCCCCCAACAGGTCCCCTTACTGCCTAGCACCCCCACTCCCCAGCACCTTCCACCCCCTCAAAGCCCAACATCCCCCCACAGACCTCCCAGACACTCATTCCCCCACGCCCTGGCTCCTCCCCTGGCCACACTCACCGGCTCTGCTTGGAGGTGTGGTGACTGTCAGCTGGGCTGAGCCAGCAGCGAGCCTGGGGCTGGAACTGGGATCATGTGCTCCTGCCCTGCACCTTCATCTGGGGGCTGGAGCTGGGGCCATGAACCCCTTGCAGGGGCTGCAGCAGGGGCAGTATGCCCCCCTCACAACTTCCTAGGGCTGTGCACCTCCCTCTCCCATGGCTCAGGTTGGGGCTATGTGCCTGTGGCTGTTCCCCCCACCCCACATGTGTTCTGATATTTTACTCTTGCAATGTGGTCACCCTAGGACAGGTAGAGCTAACATAGTGATGTTTGCAAAGCAGCGTGGTTCCACACTTGTGAATGAAAACTGAAGGGAGATGGAAATCCGCACTTGCATTAGCAGTAGCCATCAGCATGACCCAATCTTTACTGGATTTTAAATTCTTCACCAGTTTTCCTGAACTGTCTGCCAGAGTCTTGTTTGGAAACAGGCACCAGTACAGGCCCATCTTGGCACAGTTAAACACTTGGTCCCGGGTAAATTTGAGCTGTTCAATAAAAGATTGGAAAGTGTTTTTAAATTCACCAATGGCATTTGAGTCAGCTGTCAGAGACTCTCCTTGCATCCCCAATTGCCATATTCCATCCCGATTTTTGAATTGGCAGAGCCACCCTATGCTTGCTTTAAAATGGCCCGCCCCTTTATGTGGATACATCTCTCAGCAGAGAACTTTGCCTTTTCTGTAACCATCACACGGTTTGTAAGAGTGCCTTTTGATCTCCCTTGTGCTAACCACAGATACACGGCCTTATCAGAATCAGCAGCAGCTATGTGTACAGTACACCTGTTTTTTTACTGTTCCAATGTCTTTGGCTCCTTTTGCAAATTGCTTTATTTTTTCCTGGCTTTTTCCAATATCGATGATGGTTGATTTCCCAACACCATATTCAACTGCTATGTTGCTGAGGCTACACCGTTGTTGAGGCTTTTAAAAATATTTCTAACTTTGGATCAATTGAAAGTGTGATATGTTTGTGCTTCCACTGCTTCACATTTTGCTTAGTCATACAATATTTGCTTTTTTTTTTTTTGGTGGTGGTCTCTGCTGCTACCTGACTGTATACTTCTGCTTACAAATGAGGTGTGCAGTTGACTGGTCAGGTTGTAACTCTGGTGTTCGTATCTCCGAGATTCTACTGTAGTATAGAAGGAAGGTGACAGATCCAAAAGGTAGCACTGACATCCAATTATCATCCAATAAAACCACTGCACCTTTGGTACCATGTGAAGGCTGAAATCCAAATCGACTGGGACCAAGGAGACCTGAGAACTCAGCATAGTGTCTGACTACACTTTTTTCCAATAACCTTTTCCCAAGAAGGAAGAATGAACACTTGGCAACAACTGGAAAGGATTGGGGCAACAAGAGATAATCTGTTCTTTAAGAAAAACTGACCTCTTGCACTAACAGAGGAAGGAACTGAAAATCATCTTCAACAATGACCCCAGGACCTCCCACATAGTCTTCATCGGGTGTGAAGGAGCATTGATCTGACATGTAAGTCACAGCGTACATGTCCCCCATCACTTTTGGGACACCAGCTAAAATTCAAGCAGAGAAGACTCTGTAGGCCTGATTCACTACTGCATTACTCCTGTTTTAGACCAGTGTGATTTCATCATCAAATTGCGGTAACACAGTGGTGCCTCTGTCCTTTCAAGATATGGCTCTGCTACCACAGTGCAGTCTAAATCTGAGTGGTCCTATCCAGTGATGAGCTGCCAAAATCTTAACAACTGGTTCCCTCCTCACCCCACGAGGGGGTCATGGCCTGCCGCTGCCCCCCGGGACTCCTGCCCCATCCAACCCCCTGTGTTCCTTGATGCCGCCCCCGGGATCCCTGCCCCATCCACCCCCTCCCCTGTCCCCTGACTGCCCCCAGAACTGGGCAGGAGGGTTTCGTGGGCCACCGTAATGGGCGCCCACTGCGCTCTGCCCCTAAGAGCCAGAGGGACCTGCTGGGGGGCGAGGTGGGGAGTCCCGGCGGTGCTTACCTGGGGTGGCTCCCAGGAAGCATCCAGTAGGTCCCTCTGGCTCCTAGAGGCGGGATAGCATAGCTAGGGCGGGAGCAGGGGGAGCAGCCACTCCCCCCACTGATCACATCAAAAGTGGCGCCTTAGGCACCGACTCCGTGGGTGCTCTGGGGCTGGAGCACCGACGGGGAAAATTTGGTAGGTGCAGAGCACCCACCAGCAGCTCCCCGCCCCGCGCCTGGCCCCAGCTCACCTTCGCTCCACCTCCTCCCCTGAATGCACCACCCCACTCTCCTTCTCCGCGCCCCCCTGGCTTCCCGCAAATCAGCTGTTTGTGTGGGAAGCCTGGGAGGGCTGAGAAGCAAGCGGCAGCTTCCCGCTTAGGCCCAGGGAGGCAGAGGTGAGCTGGGGAGGAGAGCAGTTCCCCTGTGCTCCCCCTGAGTTACCTGCTGCAGCGCGGGCGGCCCTCCTCACACCCCTCCGCCCCAGCTCACCTCCGCCTCCCTAGGCCACTTTTGGCCAGTTGTTAAATTTAGAAGCCCTTTTAGAACCAGTTGTGGACAACCGGTTCTAAAAGGGCTTCTAAATTTAACAACCCATTCCAGCGAACCGGTGCAAACCGGCTCCAGTTCACCACTGGTCCTATTCACAAATTAAACTAAATTCTTATCATAGCAAGAAACACTTGACAATTATTACTGATGCAGACAGTTTAGATTAACCAGGTTTTTCACCAGCTGGAAAAGTTCTACTGAGCAGAACTTTGCAGAGGCTATGATGGAGATGGGATATAGTATAGCCATGGCATATGAATCCACAAACAATGCATGTTGTAGGCAGACTAGACTGGGATTTCCAGTACTGGCATTTGAGCTGTCTTGCCACTCTATCTGTTGCCTGCCATCATATTCCCATTATAATAACCTAGGTGGACGACACCAGGAAATAGTGTAGGGGTCACAGTATTGAGAGTAGCAGACAAAAGATTATTATAAATGTTGTTCTAGGCTATTAACAGAGTAGTCAGTTCATACAATGTCCTTCCCCAGGGTTATCTGAAATCAAACTGTTCCCCAATTGGTCCCATTAACCTTGGAGAGCAAACTAATAGCAGATCATTGACTCTGAGAAAAGAGGTTCATCCTGACCTCAGTCAGAGGAGGAAGCTGAAGGAGGCAATAGTCAGTCAATGACAGAGGAGTAACCACCACCAACAGCCCTAAACCAAGATACATTGTGTGCTCAGCTGAATATGCAGAGTCCAGAGCTACCAGGTACAGTCCCAAGGTTGTCATGGCAACCAAGAGACCCATGGTGATCTATATATCAACATCATAGGGTAGTGGTGGTTGGTGACTCTCTTCTGAGGGGGACGGAGGTATCCATCTGTAGGCTGGACATGGCATCCTGGGAGGTATGCTGTCTGCCAGGGGCCCGTATCTGAGATGTTACGGAGGGATTGTCGAGGATCATCTAGTTCTCTGACTACTACCCCATGCTACTCATCCATGTGGGCCCTAATGATACTGTGAGGTATGACCCTCAGCAGATCAAAAGTGATGACAGGGCTCTGGGAGTACGGGTGAAGGAGTTGGGACTGTAGGTTGTGTTCTCTTCCATCCCTCAGTCAAGGGTAGCGCCCAGGCAGAGACAGATGCATCCTGGAGGTGAATGCCTGGCTGTGAGGATGGTGTCGCCAGGAGGACTTCGGCTTCCTTTACCATGAGATATTGTTCCTGGAAGAAGGACTGCTAAGCAAAGACAGGGTCCACCTATCAAGGAAGGGGAAGAGCATATTTGGATACAGACTGGTTAATCTAGTGAGTAGGGCTTTAAACTAGGTTCAATGGGGGAAGGTGACAAAAGCCCACAGGTAAATCAAAGAAATGGAGACCTGGGAGAAGGGTTGGAATCTAGGGGGAGCATGGGCCATTATAGCAGGGATAAGATAGAGACAAGAGCAAACATAGGCGGGAAATAAAATAAGTATCTATGTCTGTATACTAATGCAAGAAGTATGGGAATAAGCAGGAAGAACTTGAAATGTTAGTTAATAAACACAACTATGACATAGTTGGCTTCGCATGCCATCACCTGGTGGGATAGTATGCATGATTGGAATATTGGTATAGTAGTGTACAGCTTACTCAGAAAGGACAGACGGAGAAAAAGGAGGAGGTGTTGCCTTATATATTAAAAATGTATACACTTGGACTGAGGTTGAGACGGAAATAGGAGACAGAGTTATCCTGTGTCAGGATAAAAGGAGTAAAAAACAAGGGTGATGTCATGGTAGGGGTCTACTATAGACCACCTAACCAGGAAGAAGAGGTGGATGAGGCTTTTTTTAAACAACTGACTAAATCATTCAGAGCACAGGACTTGGTGGTGATAAGGCACTTCAACGACCCAAACACCTGTTGGGAAAATAACACAGCAGGGCACGGATTATCCAACAAATTCTTAGAATGTGTGAAAGACAATTTTTTATTTCAGAAGGTGGAGAAAGCTACTGGGGAGAGGCTGTTCTAGATTTGATTTTGACAAATAGAGAGGAACTGGCTGAGAATTTGAACGTGAGGTAGCTTAGGTGAAAGTGATCATGAAATGGTAGAGTTCGTGATTCTATGGAATGGTAGACGGTAAAGCAGCACAATAAAGATAATGGATTTCAAGAAGGCAGACTTTAGCTAACTCAGGGAGTTGGTAGGTAAGATCCTATGGGCAGCAAGTCTAAGGGGAAAAACAATTCAAGAGACTAGGCAGTTTTTCAAAGAGACATTATTAAGGGCACAAGAGCAAACTATCCCATTGCATAGGAAAGATAGGAAGAATGGCAATCCCGCCCTGGCTTAACCAGGAGATCTTCAATTATCTGAAATTCAAAAAGGAGTCCTACAAAAAGTGGAAATGACGTCAAATTAAAAAGGATTAATATAAACAAATAACACAAGTATGTAGGGGCAAAATTAGAAAGGCCAAGGCATAAAATGAGATTAGACTAGCTAGAGACAAAGGGTAACAAGAAAACATTCTTCAAATGCATTAGAAGCAAGAGGAAGACCAAGGATAGGGTAGACTCATTATTCAATGACAGGGGAACAATAACAGAAATGTGGAAATGGCAGAAGTGCTAAATGACTTTTTTGTTTCAGTTTTCACCAAAAAGATTAGTAGCGATTGGACGTCTAACACAGTGAATGCCAGTGAAAATGAGGCAGACTCAGAAGCTAAAATAGGGAAAGAACAAGTTAAAAATTACCTAGACATGTTAGATATCTTCAAGTCACCAGGGCCTGATGAAATATATCCTAGAGCTGACTGAGGAGATATCTGAGCCATTAGCAAATATCTTCGAAAATTCATGGAAGATGAGAGTGATTCCAGAGGACTAGAAAAGGGCAAATATAGTGCCCATCTATAAAAAGGTAAATAAGGACATTCTGGGGAATTACAGACCAATCAGCTTAACTTCAGTACCCGGAAAGAAAATTGAGCAAGTAATTAAGCAATCAGTTTGTAAACATCTAGAAGATAATAAAGTGATAAGTAATAGTCAGCATGGATTTGTCAAGAACAAATCATGTCAAACCAATAGCTTCTTTGACAAGGTAACAAGCCTTGTGGATACGGGGGAAGTGGTAGATGTGGTATATCTTGACTTTAGTAAGGCTTTTGATACTGTCACATATGACCTTCTCTTAAACAAACTAGGGAAATACAACCTAGATGGAGCTACTATAAGGTGGGTGCAAAACTAGTTGGAAAACCATTCCCAGAGAGTAGTTATCAGTGGTTCACAGTCAAGCTGGAAGGGCATATCAAGTGGGGTCCTGCAGGGATCAGTTCTGGGTCCAGTTCTGTTCAATATCTTCATCAATGATTTAGATAATGTCATAGAAAGTACACAAATAAAGTTTGCGGACAATACCAAGATGGGAGGGGTTGCAAATGCTTTGGAGGATATGATTAAAATTCAAAATGATCTGGACAAAATGGAGAAATGGTCTGAAGTAAATAGGATGAAATTCAACAAGAACAAATGCAAAGTACTCCATTTAGGAAGGAACAATCAATTGCACACATACAAAATGGGAAATAACTGCCTAGGGAGGTGTATCGCAGAAGGGTATCTAGGGGTCATAATGGATCACCAACTAAATATGAGTCAACAGTGTAACACTGTTGCAAAAAAATGAACGTCATTCTGGGATGTATTAACAGGAGTGTTGTAAGCAAGACACAAGAAGTAATTCTTCCGCTCTACTCCGTGCTGATTAGGCCTCAACTGGAGTATTGTTTCCAGTTCTGGGCCCAACATTTCAGGAAAGAGGTGGATAAATTGGAGAAAGTCTAGAGAAGAGCAACAAAAATTATGAAAGGTCTAGAAAACATGACCTACGAGGGAAGATTGAAAAAAATGGGTTTGTTTAGTCTGGAGAAGAGAAGACTGAGGGGGGGACATGATAACAGTTTTCAAGTACATAAAAGGTTGTTACAATGTGGAGGGAGAAAAATTGTTCTCCTTAACCTTGGAGGGTAGGACAAGAAGCAATGGGCTTAAATTGCAGTGAGCATGATTTAGGTTGGACATTAGGAAAAGCTTCTTAACTGTCAGGGTGGCTAAGCATTTGAACAAATTGCCTAGGAAGGTTGTGGAATCTCCATCACTGAACGTTTTCAAGAACAGGTTGGATAAACACCTGTCAGGAACAGTCTAGTAATTACTTAGTGCAGGTCTATACTACGGGGTTAAGTTGACAAGTTATGCAACTCCAGCTACATGAATAATGTACTGGAGTCGACATACCTTAGGTCAATTTATTTATCTACACTGTGCTAGGTCAACGGGAGAATTCATTCCACACACGTGCGGGAAAAATTAGAGGGAACATTGGCCTACACTCAATGTGATGGCGTTTCTATGTTTGACTGTCTGTCCACATATAATGTAAGAAATTTTGAACAGCGCAGCCACACAATGCAAAATTTGAGGGAATGTTCTATGCATTAGTGGGGAGATCTCTATTGATTTTGATGAAAATCGGAAAACTGGAAAAGACATTTGCATTTACAGTTGGTCCAAGTTCTCAATAGACCACAATAGATAATTGCTCTCTCAATGAGAGCCACCTAATAGCTGGTTAAGCACTGGAATAAATTGCCTAGAGAGGTTGTGGAATCTACATCATGGAGATTTTTAACAGCAGGTTAGACAAACACCTGTCAGGGATGGTCTAGATAATACTTAGTCCTGCCATGAATGCACAGGACTGTAATAGAAGACCTCTCAAGGTCCCTTCATAAGAACGGCCATACTGGGTCAAAACAAAGGTCCATCTAGCCCAGTATCCTGTCTTCCGACAGTGGCCAATGTCAGGTGCCCCAGAGGGAATAAACAGAACAGGTAATCATCAAGTGATCCATCCCCTCTCTCCCATTCTCAGCTTCTGGCAGACAGAGGTTAATAGCCTGGCTAATAGCCATTGATGGACCTATCCTCCATGAACTTATATAGTTCTTTTTTTAACCCTATTATAGTCTTGGCCTTCGCAACATCCTCTGGCAAGGCGTTCCAGAGGTTGACTGTGTGTTGTGTGAAGAAATACTTCCTTTTGTTTGTTTTAAACCTGCTGCCCATTAATTTCATTTGGTGAGCCTTACTTCTTGTGTTATGAGAAGGAGTAAATAACACTTCCTTATTTACTTTCTCCACACCAGTCATGATTTTATAGACCGCTATCATATCCCCCCTTAGGCATCTCTTTTCCAAGCTGAAAAGTCCCAGTTTTATTAATCTCTCCTCATATGGAAGCCGTTCCATACTCCTAATCATTTTTGTTGCCCTTTTCTGTACCTTTATCAATTCCAATATATATTTTTTGTGATGCGGCGACCATATCTGCATGCAGTATTCAAGATGACGGTGTACCATGGATTTATATAAAGGCAATATGATATTTTCTGTCTTATTATCTATCCCTTTCTTAATGATGCCCAACATTCTGTTTGCTTTTTTTGACTGCCGCTGCACATTGAGTGGATGTTTTCAGAGAACTATCCACAATGACTCCAAGATCTCTTTGTTGAGTGGTAACAGCTAATTTAAACCCCATAATTTTATATGTATAGTTGGGATTATGTTTTCCAATATGCATTCCTTTGCATTTATCAACATTGAATTTCATTTGCCATTTTGTTGCCCAGTAACCTAGTTTTGTGAGATCATTTTGTAGCTCTTTGCAATTTGCTTGGGACTTAGCTATCTTGAGTAGTTTTGTATCATCTGCAAATTTTGCCACTTCACTGTTTATCCCTTTTTTCAGATCATTTATGAATATGTTGAATAGGACTAGTCCCAGTACAGACCCCACTATTTACCTCTCTCCATTCTGAAAACTAACTATTTATTCCTACTCTTTGTTTCCTATCTTTTAACCAGTTACCAATCCATGAGAGGACCTTCCCTCTTATCCCACTGGATATGGGTTACCTAGGGAGGTGGTGGAATCTCCATCCTTAGAGGTTTTTAAGGCCCAGCTTGACAAAGCCCTGACTGGGATGATTTGATTGGTGTTGGTCCTGCTTTGAGGTCTAGATGACCGCTTGAGGTCTTTTCCAACCCTAATCTTCTATGCTTCTATTCCACCACATTATTTTGCTTAAGAGCCTTTGTTGAGGGGCCTTGTCAAAGGCTTTCTGAAAATCTAAGTACACTATATCCACTGGATCCCCCTTGTCCACATGCTTGCTGACCCACTCAAAGAATTCTAGTAGATTGGTGAGGCATGATTTCCCTTTACAAAAATCATGTTGACTCTTCCCCCAACAAATTATGTTCATCTATGTGTCTGACAATTTTGTTCTTTACTATAGTTTCAACCAGTTTGCCCAGTACTGAAGTCAAGCTTATTGGCCTGTAATTGCCGGGATCACCTCTGGAGCCCTTTTTAAAAATTGGCATCACATTAGCTATCCTCCAGTCATTTGGTACAGAAGCTGATTTAAATGATAGGTTACAAACTACAGTTAGAAGTTCTGCAGTTTCACATTTCAGTTTCTCAGAACTCTTGAGTGAATACCATCTTGTCCTGGTGACTTATTACTGTTTAGTTTATCATTTTTTTCCAAAACCTCCTCTAACACTTCAATCTGTGACAGTTCCTCAGATTTGTCACCTAAAAAGAATGGCTCAGGTTTGGAAATTCCCCTCACATCCTCAGCCATGAAGACTGATGCAAAGAATTCATTTCGTTTCTCTGCAATGGCCTTATTGTCCTTGAGTGCTCCTTTAGCATCTTGATTGTCCAGTGGCCCCACTGATTGTTTAGCAGGCTTCCTGCTTCTGATGTACCTAAAAAAAAAATTGCTATTACTTTTTGAGTCCTTGGCTAACTGTCTTTGGCTAACTATAATCTTCAGATTATATTTTTACAATTAATTTGCCAGAGTTTATGCTCCTTTCTATTTTCCTCAATAGGATTTAACCATCACTATTTAAAACATCCCTTTTCCCTCTCACTGCTTTTTACTTTGTTGTTTAGCCATGGTGGCACTTTTTTGGTTCTCTTACTATGTTTTTCAATTTGGGGTACACTTTAACTTGAGCCTCTATTATTATGTCTTTAAAAAGTTTCCATGCAGCTTGCAGGGCTTTCACTTTTGGCACTGTACCTTTTAATTTCTGTTTAACTACTTCCTCAATTTTATGTAGTCCCCATTTCTGAAATTAAATGCTACAGTGTTGGGCTGCTGTGGTGTATTTCCTGCCACAGTGATGATAAATTTAAGTATATTATGGTCACTATTACCAAGCAATCCAGCTATATTCACCTCTTGGACCAGATCCTATGCTGCACTTAGGATAAATCAAGAATTGCCTCTCCTTTTGTGGGTTCCAGGACTAGCTGCTCCAAGAAGCAGTCATTTAAAGTGTCAAGAAACTTTATTTCTGCATCCCGTCCTGAGGTGACATGTACCCAATCAATATGGGGATAGTTGAAATCCCCCATTATTATTGAGTTTTTTTTATTATTATAGCCTCTCTAATCTACTTAGGCTTGAATAGAGACTGGGAATGGATGAGTCATTACACAAAGTAAAACTATTTCCCCATGGTATTTCTCCCTCCCACCCCACCCCCCACTGTTCCTCTGATATTCTTGTTAACTGCTGGAATTAGCCTACCTTGCTTGTCACCATGAAAGGTTTTCCTCCTTTCCCCCCCCTGCTGCTGGTGATGGCTTATTTTAAGTGATCACTCTCCTTACAGTGTGTATGATAAACCCATTGTTTCATGTTCTCTGTGTGTGTGTATATAAATCTCTCCTCTGTTTTTTCCACCAAATGCATCCGATGAAGTGAGCTGTAGCTCACGAAAGCTTATTCTCTAATAAATTTGTTAGTCTCTAAGGTGCCACAAGTACTCCTTTTCTTTTTTCTAATCTCTCTGAGCATTTCACAGTCACTATCACCATGCTGGTCAGGTGGTCGGTAATATGTCCCATATTGCTATATTCTTATTTTTAGAGCATGGAATTACTATCCATAGAGATTCTGTGATATACTTTGGTTCATTTAAGATTTTTACTTCATTTGATTCTATGTTTTCTTTCACATATAGTGCCACACCCCCTCCAGCATGACCTGTTCTGTTCTTCCGAAATATTTTGTACCCTGCTATTACTGTCTCATTGATTATCCTCATTCCACCAAGTTTCTGTGATGTCATTGCCTATTATATCAATATCCTCATTTAATACAAAGCATTCTAGTTCACCCATCTTCATTTAGACTTCTAGCATTTGTATATAAGCACTTTAAAACTTGTCACTTTTTAGCTGTCTGCCATTACATAAGGTAATTGAATGGGACTCTTTTTCATTTGACTGTTTCAGATCAGATCCTACTCGTATTTTATCATCTTCCATCCTCTCCTCTTTACTAGGACATAGAGAATCTCTATTAATAGATCCTCTCCTAAGGGATGCCTCTGTCCAAACCACGTGCTCCTCCACACCAGTCAGCTTTCCCCCAGCCCTTAGTTTAAGAACTGCTTTATGACCTTTTTAATTTTAAGTGCCAGCAATCTGGTTCCATTTCGATTTAGATGAAGTACATCCTTCCTATATAGGATCCCCCTTTCCAAAATTTTCCCCAGTTCCTCATAAATCTAAACCCCACCTCCCTACACCGTCATCTCATTGAGACCCAGCAGTTCTGCCTATCTAATGCCCTGCACATGGAACTGGAAGCATTTCAGAGAATGCTACCATGGAGGTCCTGGACTTCAATCTCTTACCTAGCAACCTAAATTTGGCCTCCAGGATCTCCCTCCTATCCTTGACTGTGTCATTGGTACCTACACATAACACGACCGCTGGCTCCTCCCCACCACTACACATAAGTCTGTCTAGATGTCTTGAGAGATCTGAAACCTTTGTACCAGGCAGGCAAGTCACCATGCGGTTCTCCCAGTAATTGCATACCCAGCTATCTATGTTTCTAATGATCGAATCCACCATAATTATTATCTGTCTATTCCTAATAACTGGAGTTCCCTCCCCCGGACAGGTATCCAACTATGGGATCGTTTCCCTCTTCTCCAGTTGGATGTTCTCCTTCCCTGAGACTTTCATCCTCTTCAACAGCACAGAGGCTGTTAAACCGGGGGTGGGACCGTTCCTCTGTGTCCCGAAAAGTCTCATCTATGTACCTCTCTGTCTCCCTTAGCTCCTCCAGTTCAGGTACTCTGGTCTCCAAAGCCCATACATGATCTCTGAGGGACAGGAGCTCCTTGCCCCAAAAGCACCAATACACCATCTGCCCACAGGGCAGGTAATCATATGTGCTGTGTTGGGTGCAATAAACTGGATAGGCCACACTCTGTTGCTGGACTTCTGCCTGCATTCTCTTTTTTACTCCTGCAGCTCATTCCTTTGTTGATGTTTTGTTTTTATCGGGGGGTGTTTGGGGCTTTAAGTTTAAAGAATGTTAAGTTTATCTCGCCCCCCCCCCCACATACACACTCCCTCACAAAACTCCCGTTAGTCACTCCTGTTCGCTAGCTCCTCTGGTCACTTAGGAGTGGGCTTTTTAAAGCCCTGGTCTTCCTGAGTAGCCCTGCCCCCTGGTTAAGGGTTGATGAGTGCTAAAGGGTTTAGGGATTAAAGCTTCATTAAGAAGCTCTCAGCCTTCCAGTTCTATGATTCTATGATCAGTCCGTCTTAACTCAGTCGAGATGGATACACTCTATTAGATTTAACAAGTTTAGAGTGAGAGACCTCTTGCAATTGACACTGCATGCAACTAGCTGAGGATCTCCTCCCATATGTTTATGGCAGTGAAACTACTTCTTGCACAGACTAGATGCTGCAGTTGTTCTTCAGTCATCTCTTTCTGTGAGACCTGTGCAGGGAGTTCTTTAGTTACTGGAGCACTCTTTACAAGGGCATTTTACATAAAATGCAATAAAGTGTCACTGTGTTCAATAAATACATGTCTAGTCAGATATTGTTAAGATCATATTCCCTGTCCTGGAAAATGTGTTTTCTGTTGGTTTCTGATAAGCATGGAGATTGACAATATCCCTTAAGGATGTGAGAGCAAATAACTTCTGTTAAATCACATTTTATATTCTGTCCTTATATTCTCATGGAGGCTTGTGTTGCTAAGGCATCTACTACCCTGACATTCAAGCAATGAATTCCCTGCTGCAATTCATTCAACACAAAAATCACTCCAGATATTTGACCTGTTTCTTGGCCCCAATATGTGCCTTTGCACTACAGATAGCAGCTACAAAAGGAGCTGGGGATTTCTCTTGTGTAAGGGAATTTCTGCCAGGCATACAGCTGGCATAACTGACTGGCACAGGGGTTTGTTGGGGTATACAAGAAGCATGAGGGTCCGACAATCTCTGATTTGTATAAAGGCGTCTACAGGCCCATTAAAAGCTGGCATATTTTAGAGTAACTGTGAGGTTGTCTAGCCTACGTCAGGGGCTGAACTTGACCCTCACTGCCTCAGGATGGGGGAAAGAAGAACCCACTCTTACTCCTCCCTCTATTCCTGCCCTGAGCATAGCTGCCAGACCCAAATGTCTGAGTCATTCTGTTCAGATTGTTTGCTTTCACCCTGCTATTCTGGGACCACTGTTAATACTGTGTTTTCCCTTTTCTTACCCACAGAGGATAAATTCTTCCCCTCCCCATCAACAGTAGTACAACCAATGAGGTACTGCTGCACAGGGCAATGAGTGTTGGATCCTGGAAGGCCGAGCAGGACATATACACCCTTATGTTCTTCAGGGACTGTCTGCATCCCAGCACTGAGGAGAATTTGGGGTTGAAGGGTAAATTTTCTTCTGTGGAGAGAAGACATTCTGCTCGGCCCTGGGGTGGGGGGCATCAGGGAGCTGGCTGAGCAGAATCTCAGAGCTCCATGATCTTGTGTTGCCTAGTCTCATCATAAATTATAGCAACCAAGGAGCTGCTTTATTTTATGCCACTGGTGTAAGGTTCTTAAAGGAGATCAGACTAAATGATCATGATGGTCCCTCTGGCCTTAAAATCTATGAAGTGAGTTTATGCCAGTGGAGGATAGGCATAGTGGAGCTCTGCTCTGTCATGACCCTTCCCCAAACTGAACCTGATCCAGCATGATCCTTTCCTCTCTCAACATGTCCCCCACCAAGGCTGTCCTTACCCATACGCAAAGTATGCAGCTGCGCAGGGCACCAGGAAATTTGGGACACCCCAGGGCCCCCGCCCCGCCCTGCCTCTTCCCCGCCCCAGCCCCGCCCCCACTCCCCTGAGCTCTGCAGTAGGGCTGAACCTGCACTCATTCGCGGCGGGAACTGCAATGACCCGATAATATGACGCCGCCAGTGAGTCCTGGGGGGTGGTTCCTTCCTGTCTCCCAAGCCAGCACTGCCCCCCTGCAGAGGCCTGAGGCCAGCCCTCCCACTTCCCCCCCGCAGAGGCCTGGGCCCCCCCACACCCCCCCCACAGGGGGGCTGCATAGGGCACCAGAATAGCTAGGGATGGCATTGCTCCCGACCCTAGATGTGTGTGGGGTAGCTGGTGCAGAAGGTGGCTAGAATGCCTATGCAAGCTTCATGCCAGTGGAGGGCTCCCTTACACAAAGGGAATTCTCTGCTGACCACCTCTGGACAGAATACAACTATTTGCCATGGTCCAAGATGTGCAAAATGGCCATGCAGGAACAGAAAATCCAGCCTTGGGGGTCCAGGACTACATGGATTCACCAGGCATCCCCCTGGAAAGGGGGGACACATCTGCTGCACGGACTAGTGCATCCTTTAGGTGACAGTAGTGACCTCAGAGTAGCTCTGGTGATACTCCATGGCCTTGGGAGGAAGATGTTTTTAAGTATTATTCCAACACATAGCCCATCTCCCTTGGCTGTGTGCTGGGGTCATGAGTTGGACTGTTATGAGACGTGTGTTCCCAGACTGAGCAGTTGTTGTTTTTTTTTAATTTGCCCTCGCTGTTCCCCAAAATTTATATTTTTCCTCACCAACATCAATGGGTATAGTCTAACATAGGGGAATGCCTTCTATTCTCATTGGTACTTCGATTGCTTCAGAAAATGTCACCATTTACAAGCAAATCTATTAAACAAGTACATCAATCATTCTAAGAGTTAACCAGCTGGGCTCTAAATATTCTTGTTCTAGCCTTATTATCGAAAGCCTTAACATTCTCACTTTACATAGAGTATGAGTTCTCTTTTGTGGGCCTGATTCTGCCACCCTTATTCATGCTGCCTAGCATTTACAGAGCAGTACTTTTGTTTTCGTCCAGTTCACAAACCTCTTTCTAGGAGCTGAACCCCTTCCTTTTGACCTCTTTGATGACGCTAATGCACCAGCGAGGAAGTGAATAAAAGGGAGCAGTCTTTGTTTCTGTTACATTACAGATTTGGAAGATGAAAACAAAAATCAGTGTCAGCTAAACAGAAAAGAATTCTGGCCAAATGCTGTTTGCCTTACATAGTGATTTCACTTTGACTGCTCTTGGGAACAGAACGAGCAGGGTTTGACTGAATATGAGTATTGGAGATATATTTTTAAGTTCATGAAAAGAAATCACAAACTATTTTTAAAAGTAGCTGAGAGTGTACTTTTAAATGCAAAACACTACTGTCAAGAAAATGGAAATGTAGTTCCTGGCAGAAAATGCTGGGTGAAATGCAGAGAGTTCCCAGGTGAGATGGAGGCATAGCAAAACCATGTAAAGCAAACTAAAAGGCAAAAAAGCAATTCTGGATCTAAATATAGCTACCTCTTGGAGCTTTAGGAATATAACTGAAAAGGCCAGAGAAGGAGGACTCGGAACCAGAAATTACAGTTCAAGTGTGACAATAAACCTAGAATTACGGCTTTGGTGAACATACTAGTAGGAATAAAGTATCTGAAAGTAAGCAGTAGGCAATGAAGTGATGAAATGATAAGATTGAAAGTTATTTTATTTTAAGGGCCTGATTCTGATTACTTAAACTCTTATAAATGTTATATAACTTTATTGACACTTTATTTATATCAGTGTAAGTAAATATCAAAATAAAGCCCTCAGAAGTTGCTATGAAATCCATCCTGGCCAGAGGCAAAACCCTTTCACCTGTAAAGGGTTAAGAAGCTAAGGTAACCTCACTGGCACCTGACCCAAAATGGCCAATGAGGGAACAAGATACTTTGAAATCTGGATGTCGAGGTGGGGGAACCAAAGGGTTCTGACTGTTTGTGTCATGCTTTTGCCGGGAACAGATCAGGAATGCAGCCTTACAACTCCTGTAAAGTTAGTAAGTAATCTAGATAGAAAATGCGTTAGATTTTCTTTTGATTAACGGCTTGTAAAATAAGCTTTGCTGGAGGGAATATATATTCCTGTTTTTGTGTCTTTTTGTAATTTAAGGTTTTGCCTAGAGGGATTCTCTATGTTTTGAATCTGATTACCCTGTAAGGTATTTACCATCCTGATTTTACAGAGGTGATTCTTTTACCTTTTCTTTAAATAAAATTCTTCTTTTAAGAACCTGATTGCTTTTTCATTGTTCTTAAGATCCAAGGGTTTGGGTCTGTGTTCACCTGTACCATTGGTGAGGATTCTTATCAAGCCTTCCCCAGGAAAGAGGGTGTAGGGCTTGGGGGGAATATTTGGGGGGAAGACATCTCCAAGTGGGCTCTTTCCCTGTTCTTTGTTTAACACAGTTGGTGGTGGCAGCATAGGGTTCAAGGACAAGACAACGTTTGTACCTTGGGGAAGTTTTTAACCTAAGCTGGTAAGAATAAGCTTAGGGGGTCTTTCATGCAGGTCCCCACATCTGTACCCTAGAATTCAGAGTGGGGAAGGAACCTTGAGAGCATCAACTTCAGGTAAATTAAAAAATTGTTTTATTGAATCAGATATGAAAATGAATAATACAAGTATCCCTTGTGGTATTTATTTGAATATTAAACTCTAATTTATTTTGTGAGGCCCCCATTTTCAGTTTTCAATGGACTGTAGATGTTTATATTGACAATATATAATGCAGTAGAGAAATTGACAGGGCAGAGAAGAAAAATAGCAGGTGGTTTTGCATGTGGATAAGAGATAATTAGAGGTTTGAGCACCCAGGAAGTCAGGACACAGGATAAGGCCTTTGGCAAGGGGAAGAGAATGACTCTCCTCATTCCCACCTCACTGTGAATAGGATCTGAAGTGATCTGAAATTTTGGGAGGGATCTTGAAGTGCTAAATTTCCATCCGCCCAAACAGTTGTCCCACCCCCTCCATCCTTATTATCCACCACTGCATCCAACAACAGAAGACAAGCACATTAGCAGGATGTTTCTGTTAAAATGATCAACAGTAAAGGAGTTGATG
Source organism: Dermochelys coriacea (assembly GCF_009764565.3). NCBI lineage: Eukaryota > Metazoa > Chordata > Testudines > Dermochelyidae > Dermochelys > Dermochelys coriacea. Next base: position 108,573,721 of record NC_050068.2, read on the forward strand.
TTGATATTTAAAGTATGTGTTGTCATTAAGCTTCAGAGTCAACACACATGGAGATACTTTCAAGCTCTTGTTTTAAGCTGTCAGTTTACAAACTCAAGAAGACAACACTACATCAATTTAAATTCTGTTCACATTTTAAAGGTTTTTTTTTTCCAAAAAAACCAATCATAAGAAATAGTAACCTAGGCCAAAATTTTCAAACTTGGATACCTAAGGGTAGTCACCTAAAGAGGTAACTTGATTTTTAGCAATACTGGGCACACACTGAGTTCCTATTGTGGGAGATGGCATAATAGATTCCTTCCAATTTCTAATTTCTGTGAGGATATCAAAAATATTTTCCTTCAGACTAGCCTGGTGGTTAATTGGTAGTATTCTACAGTAGACTCTGGCTTGATTATTCAATTTCTTGTTCTGGTCTCTTGCTTGCTACACTGATGCAGGTTCCTAGGGGTGATTAAAAAGCAGGACTGATGGGCTTTAAACAGTTGCAATGAATGATGAGGAGAGGAATAAAAATGGAGGAAAAATGAAGGGGGGTTTCTTTAGAAGAGAGGTTTATCAGAGGACTCTATTCTTAGAACCACAGCAGGGCTGTAAAGGAAAAATCTGCCCCCAGTAAAATTTGAGCCATGATCAAACCCTGTGCAATCTGAGCCTTTCATGAGGTCGCAGAGAATATGTATCAAGGCAGAAATTGGTCCTATGAGTCGCTACAATTCATACTGCTCTAAGAAACTGTTTTATGTGAGTGTAAGCAAATTGTACTCATCAATTCCTGAGTGCAACTGACATATGCTGTAACTAACAAATTTAATTTTTTTCATTTCTCCCATAGTTTTCTATCTAGTCTGTCTTGTTAAATCACCAAAGCTACATATACAGTAACTCCTCACTTAACGTTGTAGTTCTGTTCCTGAAACATGCGACTTTAAGTGAAACGATGTTAAGCAAATCCAATTCCCCCATAAGAATGACTGTAAATGGGGGGGTTAGGTTCCAGGAAAATATTTTTTGCCATACAGTACAGTACAGTACTATAGTTGGGAGGTACCCCCGCCTTACCCCACACAGGCACAGCCCACTGGCATGGGAGATGAGGCAGGCAAGGAGGCTGAAGGTGCTGTAGGCTAGGAGAAGCACATTGCACAGCAGCTTCCCCTACTCTGCAAGCACGGGGGGGGATCAATCCTCGGCCCACCCACTCCACCCCTTCCCCTAAGCCCCCACTCTTAACCCGTCTCTTCTCCCCCCCCCCTTTGTGGTGTTCAGGAGGCAGGAGGGAGCGGGGAGGAGCAAGGACACGGCACGCAGGCTCCCCCTCCCTCCCCTGCCCCCTGAACGCTGCAAGCCAGCTGATTGCCGTGGACAGGAGGCAAGGGAGGGAGGAGCGAGGCATGCCGCGTCCTTGCTCCTTCCCTCTCCCTCCTGCCCACAGCAATCAGCTGGCTGTGGCATTCAGGGGGTAGGAGGGAGGAGTGAGGACTCGGCGCGCAGCCTTCCCCCTCCGTCCCCTGCCTCCTGCCCGCGACAGTTAGCTGGTTTGCAGTGTTCAAGAGGCAGGGGAGGGAGGGGGAGCCTGCGTGTTGAGTCCTCGCTCCTCCCCCCTTCCTCCGGAATGCCACAAGCCAGCTGATTGCTGCGGGCAGGAGGCGGGGGGGAAGATGGGGAAGGTGCTGATCTGCGGGATCTGCTGGCTGGCGGAAGGCACTGTGTGTTGGGGGGGCATAGGGGAGCTGATGGGGGGCTGCCAGCTGTGGACAAAGCAGGCAGCCAAACAACGTTATAGCGAAGCATTGCACAACTTTAAATGGATCATGTTCTGTAATTGAACAGGGACGTAAGATCGAAACAATGCTAAGCGAGAGGATGTTAAGTGGGGAGTTACTATATAACAAATGCATGACAGTTCAGGTTAGAAACCCATTCATGTCTTTGAGACAGGGTCCCAGAATGTCTCTAATAATTTTAGCTGGAGCAGTTCTAGATATTCTTTCTTGCTTGGCTCAGAGGAAGATTAAAATGTATGGGGGTCCTGGGCACAAAGAACATTTGGGCTCCCCACATTCCATTAAAACACAAATATACCAAAATGCATTAATACAAAGTTACCCTGCCACGAAGCACAGCCCCTGCCAGGAGTGCCAGCTCTTCCTGGTGGATGGCTGGGGGAAGGGGGACGGTTGCGTTCCCCCTCACCACGAGGCCCGGTCCCTCTCAGTGGCCTGGCCCCTGTTTTTCCTCTTCCCTCCTGAGGCCCACCCCAAGAGCTGGCGCCAGGCCATGGTAAGAGCCACCCAGGGAGCCCAGGCCGCTATATATGGAGCCCCAGAAGGTGCTGTAGGCTAGGAGAAGCACATTGCACAGCAGCTTATCTCTTATCTCTGGGACCCACTTATCTCTACCTATCCTGAGTGGTGCGCCTCCAGGGGGCAGGGACATGGGCCAAGGGTTCCTCTCTGGCACCCTGGTCTCCAGCCCAGGGCAGGTGGATGGTCTGGGGCTCCCCACAGTGGCTGGGCTCCCTGGGTGGCTCTTACTATGGCTCGACTCCAGCTTCCGGCCTGGCCAGTGGGCCGGGCCTTGGGGGAAAGAGGAAGAGCAGGGAGCTGGGCCATGGAGAGGGTGGGGCCTCGTGCCCCCCCCACTTCTACCCAGGCTTCGGTGCTCCTGCCGGGTCCCCCCAAATTGGCCGGGGACCAATTAATCTGCCACTGGGGGCACTCCTTATTTTAATTCGTTCATTTGGCATTTTGAGATGAAGGCAAAAAAAAGTTGTTGCAAAGTCTCCATTATTTCTTCAAAAACATCAATTTTTGACTAAGACCCTGGGACTAGGTTTCTTCATGCTTATTATTCATATTCTCTAATTGTTCTTTACTTCAGTTGTCTCATGTAAAGAGAATAATAAAGCCCTGATCTTCAGAGAGTTATCTGTTGTCTGACAATATAAGTGACACAAGAAACTAACAAAAGACAATCACATGGCATAAATTATACCTGCATGCATTTATTGTTCTTTTGAGAATGTGTTAATGAAGCAGAATATAGCTCTGAAATGTTAATATGTTTAAAAATCAGAGACTCTCCTCACAGAGCACATAGTTTGCCTTCCTTCCCTCAGCTATAGAAAACAACTCTTGTCCAGGAAATTGTTGTGTTCCCAAGTTTTGAAGGACAGAAGCGTGCATATCCCTATCAGGACTCAAACTAAGTTAAGAAACTAACAAACTGAGTTAAGATTCCAGCTAAACTGGTTTTTAACCTGGTTTAGCCAGCCACCATGGGTCACGTTTAAACATAGTTCTAATATCCTTTGGCCCCATTTTAGGGCCTGTCAGTACAACAAGTACAACTGAGTTTTTGTAGCCAGTTTGTGACACTCTCATCTAAGTGAATTACAACGAACACAATTGAATTGTGTCTCCACTCAGCAACTTTCTTCCCACAATACAGCAATATGTCTTCTAAGTTTATTTAGTCAAACCTATATACCAAGCCATGTTTGTAACAGTGCCTTCTGGGAAAGACCTGAGCATTTATTTCATAGTGCCCTCACCTCCCAGCAAATGAAAAAGGGAGCTTTTCCTGTCCTCCTCACCAGGATCTTGATGCTTCCTGGCCTTTTATGCTTCTGGGCCTCCTGCCAAGCTCCCAGTACTGCCTGGCCCGGGCAGGTGTCTGGTGAATAGCCACACACTTTACAACCCTGGTAGGCTTCATTGCTACCAGGCCCACACAGAAAGCTGGACAGTGAATTGGGGTCCTCTCCAACCTCTCCAGTCTCATGCAGGGGTCTAGAGACTGACATGAGACTTTATTGTGGAGATGAGATTTTTAGCATGTTATAAAGTTTTGCTACCTTACTTATAAATTCATTTGTTTGTTTGTTACTGTTACAGTATTAATAGTAATTTGGGTCTGAGTTCTGATGCCAGAGATTTGGGTTTGTGCTTTGTATGCCACTGGCCAAATACTCAACCCAACTTATTCCCTCACTTCCCATCCTTTTGCGCTCTAGGGGGCATGAATAGAGAGCAATTGTGCCCAGTCACATATCACCTTTTGCATAGGTAGATGCACAGTCTGGGCCATGGCAAGTGGATTTATTCCAGGGAAGTGAAGATGGTAACTGGACCCTTTTTCACATTATGAGAACTTTGAACAAAATAATTGCATAACACTGTTGAATGGTTTTGCAGCATAGTAGAATGACATTAAGGTTTGGGGGGGCGGGGGGAGAATAAGTGCTAATCACCAATTTCCAACAAGTTTTAGGATATGTACATTTTTGGTAATGAACTGTAATATTTTCTGACATCTTTTTATCATTAATTTGCTACCTCTTATTGGCTTTGCTTGGTGATAGCACAACAGAAATTTTTCACTGTACTGATCTCTGAGCCAACCCAATATTAACCTTATCCAGGATGAGAATTAGCCATTGATTCATATACTTTGCTTCCTTCCTCCTAAATAGTTTTTGATCAATGACAATAATTTACCTTTCACCCTGTGGTTATCATGCTTATTTTATAGCTCTGGTGTGAGACTTTATTCAATAAATGATATCACCTTTATGCACTATTTTTTGTTAATGCTTGAAAAAACTTATAAAATGTTAGTCACAATTTACTCTCACAGAAGATGTGCTAATTTGTCCTTATCACATTATACTTATTTTAGTGCTCTGTAATTTTGTCTTTAATTACTTTTTTAACAATTATTCCCTGTAATGAGATCAAGATAGTTGACCTATATTTCTTTGGGTCTTTTTTAGCATGGGTTCAGTGTTGGCAACCTTCCTATTCTCTAATAAATAGAAAATAAAATATCTATCTAAGGTATTTCTATAGCACCCATCATTGTAGCATCTAAGCACAGTATAATACATTTGTAATGATAGATTAATATTTTCGTTAACAGGTCATACATTCCATTCTTAATTTCCATTAGTACTCTTGGGTAAATACCATCTAGGCCTGGTGCTTACGGTCACTTAGTATCTCGAGTGGTTCCATCACTTGTTTTGATGCTTTTTCTAACAATGTCTCACCTTTGTTATCTGTAAAGAGGAACCCCAAAGTATAGTAGATACTCTCCCTTCAGCCTCTGTGACAAAGATAGACGCAAAGAAACCACAGAGGGGAAGGGGAGAACATATACATACCACTAGAAGCCTAGCTTCCAATCTGAATTTGACCACAAGTAGAAAATAAGTTTGGTAATTCCATATGCATCCCTATTTGACATTTGTATATATCACAAACCCACACCTAGTTTGGCACAATTCTTGTTCTCAAATTGGAAAGAGACTAAGGCTATGCCACACAAGCTCAGTGAGCTTCCTCCCACTTATTTACACATACTTGCAGTAGCTCAATGAGAGCTAGCACAAATATGAATAGTAGTGTAGCCTGAGTAGCAGCAGTGTGGGCATGGCTGAGCCATGCCAAGTACATATCCACTGTTTTCAAATGGGTTTGTGTTTGGCGCAGCCGCTGCTGCCACTGCCCATGCTACTGTGGCTATGCTACTATTTATACTCTTACTAACTTTCATAAAGCTACCGCAAGTACAGTAACTCCTCACTTAAAGTTGTCCCGGTTAACATTGTTTCGTTGTTATGTTGCTGATCAATTAGGGAACATGCTCGTTTAAAGTTGTGCAATGCTCCCTTATAATGTCGTTTGGCAGCCGCCTGCTTTGTCCACTGCTTGCAGGAAGAGCAGCCCGTTGCAGCTAGCGGGTGGGGGCTTGGTACCAGGGTGGGCTGGCAGCCCCCCATTCGCTTCCCGCTCCCCTAAATTCCCTGTGCAGCAGCCACCCAGCAGGCTATCAATTGCAGGCAGTTCAACTGTCCCTCCCGCCGCTGCCATGTGCTGTTCCTGCCTTCTGCCTTGAAGCCTCCTGCTTGCTGTGGGGGAGGAGAGGAGGAGAGGGGGGCTAATGTCAGGTGTCCCCCTCCCCCCTACTCCTGCACCCTGCTTACTCCATCTCCGTAGAGCAGAGTGACACACGACAGGGCTCAGGATGGAGGGAGCTTCCTAGCAGCAGCTGCTGCGATCTCAGCTTGCTGATTAACTTAACAAGGCAGTGTACTGTATGAGCACATGAGCAGAGGAATCCATCCCTAGCTTGTGGCATAGACAGCTACATGGAATAGCAGAGACACTAGAGGTCAGGATGTAATGTAATGCCAGAGCTATGCAGTATGACAGTATATGAAAGCATATCCTACAGTAATCTTTGATCTAGTAAATAGCTCCCAACCAAAAGCAGGGTCCGTTTGTGCCAGGCAGTATACAAACACTTAGAAAGATTTGATCCCTATCTTGAAGAGCTTACAATGAAGGCCTTGATTTTGCAAAGGCTTATGCATTGACTAGTCCCATGAATTCCATGGAACTACTTGCATGCTTAAAATTAACCACATGCATAAGTCTTTGCATGGGTAGGGCCTAAGAAGGCTAGTGGGTCAGGACAGAGGGCTACAATTAGCTACATACAATTTTCAGTAGGGTAATTATTATAAAGTTCCAACTACCTCCTTTGCCCCCTTGATTTCAAGGATTTTTTTCTAGAAAATCATGTGAGAAAAGTAGATAAACTGAATTATTCTCTCTGTGACCCCAGCATAGCATGACATACTTGTATAATTTGCTTGAAAGCAAATATTTGTATTAAGTTAGAAAACTCACAGTGGCATGCCTATGTTTTTGACACTTGTTGAATTGCTTTATTCTCATCTAGTTAGTGCTACAGGCAAAAAGATGAACATTTCTAAGCATGGGCGGTGTGTATAATAGGCTGGGGAAGGCTATGCCTCCCCAGACAGCCCCACGTTGCCCTGCCCACACTCCACCCTGAGGCTCCTCCTGCTGTTAGTTGGCCCCAGCCCAGGCAGGCTGCTCCTCTTCCTGGAAGGGAAGCCGACAATGGCTAAGGCCGCTGGGACTTGGGTGGCTGGGGCTGCCCAATGCTGGGGGTGGGGTGGGGGGGAGGGTGCGGTACTAGGGCTGCACTGCCCAGCCCTTGAGGGCTGTGGGGGAGGAAGGGCCATGCACCATTCGCCCAGTGTTCTGGGGCTGGGGAGGGGGCAGGCCGCATGCCACCTGCACTCCCAGCGCACTGTGGCTGGTGAGGATCCCATGCATGACCCGCCAGACACGCAGGTGACCTGGGTCTGGGGGGGCTCTGGGCTTGGGGGGATGGAAGGGGTGGGGCCTCAGGCGGAAGGGGTGGGTTGAACTGGCCTCCCCAAGCCTGTGGTTCACCCACCGTCCATGTTTCTAGGGCTCTCTTTGGCCCAGTCTACAGCTACATATCATTCCTTTTTGAGGTGGGGACAGAAGGAACAGGAAAGTGTGATTCTCCTCTTTACTTTAAGCAAAATGATATTCTTCAAGTTCACTATTTTTGTCAACAAGATGATGATGGTCCATGTCCAATAATGTGCAGCGAAGGAATTAGCCAAGGATGTATACTGTATAAAGACATCGCATCAGTTCACAGACACAAAAACTGGAACATTTTCAAGGAAGTCAAGTGCGCAGTAAGTCAAAGCTACAGTAACTCTATGTCCATGTACAACTGTCTCCTCATTAGTGTAAAATGTTCAGTTGACATTAAATGGACACTGTTAAGATTGAGAAACCTGAAGCCTGACCAATCTTTATTTCGGATGGCTGTTTGCTAAGTCCATGTAATGATCTATATGTTTCGTTTTTCTCAAAATAAGTGTTTTAATGCACATGTTCACAATGACAAGAAGCAGTTCCAGTAGCCAAAGACACAGGAGAACTTAGCAGAATTGCACACAACTGATAGAAGGGGAAAAACACATAAGTAAACAACTTCATTAAATTTCCATGGATTATTATAAACAATAGAAAAAATATGAAAGGTGCCTTGCCAATGTTCTTCGAATATATTCCCAATTCCCTTATTTACCTATTCCTTCTCCTGTATGTTGTGTGCCCAATACACGGTCCTTTTTGTAAAAGATTTGCAGGTAAAGATAATATGGGCATGTCAGTTCAAAAAGTCCAAACAAAATTACAATATACGAAGGGATATTATTATACAGTCCTATCAGTGTGCATGGCACTTTACACACCAATGTAAAAAAAACAGGTCTGTGCTTGAAGGAATTTACAATCTAAGGTCCTGTGAGGTTTGGAATGGATGGGGTTCCTGCACAGTGCAGGTATGATTGATCGCATGCATATACCCATCCTATGCATGCAAATACATTAACAGGAAAGATTCTATTCCATCATTATGTGGGGCTTTGTGGATCACTGTAGAATATCCATTCACCTACATCAGATGCAGTGGCAGGGAGAAAGATACCAGGGTATTCAGATCTGGCTTGTTTCAATATGGGCAAGTTAGTATGTTGTTTCCCCCAAACAACACAGTGATCAGTGGAGTATCTGTGTCCACTGTGATTTTAAGCAACCCAGCCTACCCTCTGCTGCCCTGATTGATGAAGGCTTATTCTGATGTAACCCTTCTGGGTGCCTCAAAGAGACAATACTTCCCCTCTTGCAAGCACAGAGTCTGAGTGTAGCAAAAAACTTTTAATAAAAGGAGGGAAGAAACTCAACATTAATTTGGGAAAACACTGCAAACAGGGTCCATAAACATAAACCATGAGCAAAAGACCCACCGCCAAGTAAATTGGGCAGTGTCCTTTTCCCCTTGGGTTCTTAAGTCCAGCCACCCAAAAGTCCTTTTAACATGCCCATCCCTTCTCTGCACCCCACCTTGGAGAGTGCAGACCCAAAGTTCAGAGGTGCCCGTCCCTTCTCTGCACCCCACCTTGGACAGTGCAGACCCAAAGTTCAGAGATGCATCTGCAGAGTTCACCTCCAACCCTGGGGGCAGGGGGGGTAAGGAGGCACCTTACTTGCTCCGCTGCTCGGGCAGTCACTCACTGCCCCTCTGTGGGGCTCTGCTCTGGCACTCTCCACCAGCCACCCTGCTGGCCACTCACCATGCCTTTTAACCAGCCACTCTGCTGGCTGCTTGCCAAGAAGACTTCAGGGCTCACCACTTAACACAGCTCTGAGTGAGTTCAGTTGTTAGCTAGGGAGCATCACTGCTGGAGCATACTGGACAGTCTCTTGCACCATAGACACTGTCCCAAAGCAGGTCTAATACTTAAACCTAGGTATCAGTGATTTCAGCTCTGCAGTATGTAACAAGACTCTCAATTGAATCTAAATTAGCTGTTATTACACACTGGGGACAGAAAGGATCAAACAGTGCTTGGCACCCTTAGGCATAGCCCACACCACCAGCCACAAGTGCCTGTTCCCTTCCTTTCTCAACTCATTAGGCTTTGGAACCCATGTCCCCTGCTGAGCAAGTAATGTCTAGTTGAGGGTGAGTCCCTCAATTGGGAAATGCCAAGTACAGTTCTGCTGCCCTTGATTCACGCCACAAGGTTAACAACCCTTTATTGCTCCTGCCCCAATAACAAGGAGACTGGGGATCCCACACCAGCCAAAAGTGACCATTTGGCCAAGCAATCCCATCATGCTGAGCACCTAGGCAGGGTGGGGGTGATGCAAGTGAGATCATCTCCTGAACACCTCTTCCACAGCTCATCTCTAGATGTCAGGGGACAGCTCATTCAGACTCTGCTTATACTGATTTGCACTAACTGGAAAAGGAGTAGTTTAACAACACATTGAGCAGGTACAAGTTGATGTTGGAATGTGCTTTTGGCCAACTGAAAGCAAGATGGTGCTGCTTACTGATTTGTCTGGACTTTAGTGTGTTTAACATCATACATGTGATCGGGGCATGTTGTATGCTTCATGTTATATGGGAGGATAAGGGCAAATACTTTGCAATGGATTTTATCGCCATCAATGATGATCTGGAATCTGCTTCCAGGCAGCCACCAAATATACCCCTTGCTGGCACTTGCTCAGTTACAGAAAAGGCCATAAGGAATGCCTTGTGCACTGATATTCTTGAACTGCATGGGGAATATACTGTGGCTGATTGATGTTGCTGCTTTGAAATCATATGTAATGCTTCTGCATGCATTAAAGAAATAAAGATTCCTTTCTCTTTACCTTTATTGAAATTGATTCATGCTAAAAATGTGAGCAAACTCGCTGCCCTAATGTGGTTCAAACATGCAAACATAAGACATAACAAAAACTTGTCACTAATAAGAAAACTAAACATTAGTTTATCTGTTCTCTTTCCCCTGAATTGGAACAAGTGTAGAGTGCACAGATCTGATGATGGTCCATGGCTCATTGATTGGTTCCTTCAGGCATTGGGTTCATAGGTTGTAGTACATGGCAACATTGAAGTAGAGTCATGATGCTTATGTACACTATGGATTTGCCCTCATGGCTCATGACCCCAAATAATGTCGTCTGAAATGCCATGTCTCACTCCTTCATCTTATGATCATGCGTGAGATACTAGCTTGCAGCTTCTCCTCCATCTCCTTGTCCTCCTTCCTTCACTTCTCCTCAGACTTCTTGTGCTCTTCCTTATGCACCTCCATGCATCTCTGATCCTCTGTTGATTTGACCTCAAATTCTGAAGGCTTTCACTGACACTAAATGATCTCTGAGGTGCCCTTCCTTCCCTCAGTGAGTCTGATACTGTTGTACTTAGTCCTGACAGAGAGATAGAGAAAAGTTTGTGAGTGCCCTTGAATCCCTCATTGTGCACAGCCACAAATAAAATATATCAGCATCTATCTCCAGAGAATGTCTTTCTCTTTGCTGAGTCTCTTGGCCACCAAATTTTCCCAGGGAAAGAGATGATGAGTAAGACTAAGATTTCATCATAGAGTTTTTTAGTAAAAGTCATGGATAGGTCACGGGCAATAAAGAAAAATTCACAGAAGCCCTTGACCTGTCCCTGACTTACTAAAAATATCTGTGACAAAATGGGGAGCTCTGGAGTCCCTACACTGCCTGCAGCGGCTGCGCAGCTGTGGTGGCCCTGGCTCAGACCTCTGGGAGCCCCTACCACCCATGGGGGCTCGGAACTGTGGGCCCCATCCCCCTCCTCGCTGCCTGTGATTGCTCGGAGCTCCGGGTGGGTCTCCACTGCTCGCAACACCTGGGAGCTCCTCCGCTCGGAGCCCCCTGCTGATCGCAGCAGCATTGAGCTGTGGGGTCCCTGTGCCACCCACAGCAGCTCGGAGCTCTCAGGGGCCCTGCGACCTGTGGCAGCCAGGCACTGTGGGGTATCCCCACTGCCCACAGTGTCTTGGCGCTCTGGGGGTACCCTGTAGCTCCTGGCTGCCGCAGGCGGGGGAGGGGGGGACCCTGCTGCTCCCAGCCACCGTGGGCTGAAGTCACGGAGGTCTCTGGAAGTCATGGATTCCGTGATTTCTGCGACCTCCGTGACAAATTCGTAGCCTTAACGATGAGTTAATTTACCTTCTAACTCTCCCAAAAATTTCTTTTTGAGAAAAGCGGGGGGGGGGTGCAGGTCCTGGGAGACAGAGCAGAAATGGTGATTATACTAAACCCTTTTCAGACTGCTGCCACCTTACAAGATGTCATGCTGCTTCAGATACGAGGCTGAAAGAAGGACCCATTATTCTAGACCTCAGGGAGATCTTCTGCGTATGCAGTGGAAATCTTTCTGTGTCTTGTGACAGATGAACTGATAAGTGCCTGGACAAGGATTGCAAGTTAAAGCAGTGGCAGATGGAGGCTTCCCTTACCAATGAATCTCACAGACTGTCTGGAATTTTTATTAGGTGAATAATTCTATTTTATTACTTTCTCCAGGAGTGGACCAAGTAAGATCAGCAATAAGCCAGATTCTGCACTAGTGAGAGGGCGACTTCGCAAGCAGGGGTATTGGATAGAAGTGCCTTTAAGGATTGTGTTACAACGACAAATTACATTTTATCTGAGATAAGGCCACAAACATTCAACCTTTGCATTAATGTTTTTCCATTAAAAAAAGCTACTGCGTTCAGCCCCTGTAAGCTGCTGCTCCCCCCTCCCCCACTTGTCTGCCATTTGAAGCACCGTGGTAGCAAGAGGGAGGAGGAGATGGGATGGTACACAAGTATAATGGCACAGCATCTGTCCATAAATGAAGCAACAGCTAGGAATAGGCTAAAACCTGACCAATATTTCGTAATATCCTTCATAATAATTGTAATGCTGGCAGACCAGATGCCAGCTAATGCCTCAATGCCAAGGTCCCCATGCCTCAATTGAATATTAACAAATACATAGCTGGAATCAGTCTGACTCACCTTTGTGTTAATATTGTTAAAATAGGTATTAGAATGATAAGAATGTGTTTAGTGTTTAGACTTCAATGATTGTGAGTTGCTGCATGTATTAATCTCACTGATAACATCTGTATTCCATATTGTAGGTAACATTTGAAAATTTGAATTGTAAGTCTTTGTAACTGCATGAATCACCAGACAGGAGAGAGACATTAACTAATGTGAAATGCTGGTCTCCAACAGAAGGCATTACATCCTGCCCAACCAGGAAGGCCAATCAACAACAGATGGACTAGAATGGAACATTAAAGAGGACATGTTGTTTACACTCCCCTGACCACCATGAAGATGAGTTTTGCAAGTGAATTCCTTTCATTGGCTGAGTTTGCAGCTCAAAGCAGAAGAGGGGAAAGGGATCAAAAACCCCTTATAAGGAGGAACTGTATCTTTATGCTACTTGGACTCAGGAGGGTTGGGGGGCATAAGCAAGAGATCTCCAGTAGTTAGCCTGGATTAGCCCTAAAGGGTCTATGGGTTATAATAGAAGCTTCTATTACTTTTTGAAACTTAAGATTGAAACTCGCTTAAGATTGAAACTCTTTTGTGTATATATGTTTACCTGCTTTAACCTTGCAAATAACTCTCTTGTTTCCTTTTCCTATTTAATAAATCTTTAGATAGTTTATTATATGATTGCCTATAGGCATTGTGTCTGGTGTGATATCTAAAGTGCAACTGACCTGGGGTAAGTGACTGGTCCACTGGGACAGGGAGTAACCTGATTATTGCTTTTTTTCTTAGTGTAAGGGGCCATCAGCCACAAAGGGAGACATACCTGGGCGGCAAGACAGATTAGAGCACTCAAGAGGACTGTTTGTGACTCCATGTTAAGGCTGAGGAGTTTACACTTGATAATTTGTTGGTGAAATCTAAGTATAGAACTCATGACCAATCTGGGGTTTGTACCCTTTTCCTCCATGGTTTGCCTGAGGTTGATACTCATGTTCTTGAGCCACTGCAGGACAATTTGACAATACTATAATAACAAAGATAGCTGCATCCATCTTACCTGACTGCGCTGCTGTGTTCTCCCCTGATTTTTCTGAGTTGTGTCCCTCCACCCCATTGTACTCTTCCTGGTCGAAACCAAGAAAGAGCTTCTGGGACTGAGATAGCTCAGTGGTTTGAGCATTGGCCTGCTAAATGCAGGGCTGTGAGCTCAATCCTTGATGGGATGGGGATTGGTCCTGCTTTGAGCAGGGGGTTGGACTAGATGACCTCCTGAGGTCCCTTCCAACTCTGATATTCTATGATTCTACAAAATACTCCCAGAGATACATGTAACTCTGGTTGAGAACCACTGAGGTAGAGCAATACTGACATAAATGGAAAGAATCATAAGAAGTCACTATTACTTTTAGGTCCTAAATTTAACTTTCCTAAGGTTCCTGCAGTCTTTCACAACAGACTGGTGCAGAAGAGAATTTTTTGAAAGGGAACAGCTTCTGTGGCTTCGTTGTAGCCCACATATAAACCTCTTTGAACCACGCAGCTAGAAAGTGTTGTTCTGGGGTCAATTGGCCACTAATGATAAAGTTTTCTCAAAAGGTAATCTGCAATATTTGAGAAAAGTGCCAGGTCACCTACTCCTCTTCCTTTGTGAGGTGTTGGTTCCCACGTCTTTACTATAACCAAACCTGCTTCGGGTCTATGAGGCCCCCAAATAATCTTGGGTCTTCCCATACATATCCTCAATATGACCCACCCTATTCCAAATACTTTGTCAAAATATATAGGGAAAAATTCTGGCTCCAAGAATGAAAGAGGTTGCTGGGGATGGGAAGAAATATAGCTGCTTTGAGACCCATACTCTGGCTAATCTTGATCTCATGCATAGCAAGGCCCCTGCTCTGGGCTGACAATTCTTTAAACTGTCCCTGGATTAGCCCCTCAAAATAAACTATTGAGAACGGGTAAGATTTCTGAATGGAGTCAGCGGTTCCTTTTCTCACCACTCCCATTCTCTGGGGCAGATTTTTATGTTAAAGGGCCATTTTTCCCACTCATCCTGGATTTTTACTTCCTTCTATAATAAAGTTACCTTAGATGAACTTAATAATACAAGTTTTGCTTATACTGCCAGAAGCTGTTTACACAGACTGAATTAACACTTCATAATAAGCCAACCACCTCTGAATTTCTCAAACAATGGCCACTTGATTTGAATTTATGTCCTTAACTTTCATTTCTTTCCACATGCCAATGCAGAACCTTCTCGTTTACATTTAAAAAGCTGAGCTAAGAAAAATCATCCTTCAATGTATTTTTGCTTCCTTTAAATTAAATGATTAGCCAGTGTGCATTTGCAGAATTGGGGAATGGGGGTCCATCAAAACTAGGGCACAGAGCCTCTCAAACACCTTCTGCTAGAACTGTGTGATGATGCGGCTTCCCGGGATATGTCAGCAACCAGTCACTGGAATAAACCGTTGGACTAGGGTAGCATCGGAGCAGATTCATTGGCCTCCAAATCCTTCAGTAAAAAGAATCCTGTAAAGCAGGCAAAGGAAACTTAAAAGGAGAAAATAGGGAATAAACTAATCAAAAAGGTTATTTTTTCCTAAGAAACACGGTACACGTAATAACCAAGGGTTACGCCATGAATTCTCTGTAACCAGAGTCACATTATGGACCAAATTCAACATGATGGAACACGGCTGGACATGCCGTGAGGACCTTACTCCACCAGAAATATCCTTTTAAATATTGTGACAGACCCAGACCAGTGGGATACAAGAGTCTGGTAGAAGGCAAATATATTGGCCACTGGATGAACAGTTTTCTGTTCTCTGAGTGACCAGAGCAGGGGCTGCCCTAGAACAATCAGGAACCTGCCAGAACCAATTAAGACAGGCAAGCTAATCAAGACACCTGGAGCCAATTAAGAACTTTCTAGATTCAATTACGGCAGGCAGGTTAATCAGAGCACCTGGTTTAAAAAGGACCTCCCATCAGTTAGTAGGGGGTTGCACCAGGAGCAGGGAGTGAGAAGGCATGCTGCTGGAGGGGTGAAGAATATAAGCATGATCAGGCTTCAGGAGGAAGATCCTGCAGTGAGGATAAAGAAAGCCCTGGGGGGAAGGCAATGAGGAAGTAGCCCAGGGAGTTGTAGCTGTCATGCAGCTGATACAGGGAACATTGTGGACAGCTGCTATCCACAGGGCTCTGGGCTGGAACCCGGTGTAGAGGATGGGCCTGGGTTTCCGCCCCCCATCCCACCAACTCCTGATCGGACACAGGAGGAGTTGACCTAGTCTGTGAGAAACACCAGAAGAGAAAGTCTAAATTGGAAAGGGATCTGCCCTGTCCCTGACCCACTAGGTGGGACACAGAGACTGCGGGGATTGTTCTCCGTTTCCCCCATATTGGCCAGTGATGAGGTTAGCTGAGTGGACAGCAGGTTTGAGCCACTAGCAAGAGTGGCCAAACTGAGGGCTGCCGTGAATCTCTGAGGTGAGCAAATCCGCCAATAAGCGCAGGACCCACCGAGGCAGAGGAGGAACTTTGTCACAATATGCATGCAAGTTCTAACATTTGTATTTGTTTTTCATTGTCTTTTTTAATCCTTAAGGAGCCACTTTTGGGACCAAAGCAACACCCTGTCCTCCTATAGCTTCATGATGAGGCAATTTTAAAAAAAAAACTGCTTGTCACTCAGGCTTCACATAAAAGACTATGTCATCATACTAATGAGCCAGTCACAAATAGTAATAAACTATCGACATATGCTATTTGCTGAAGCATCCAATGCAATATATGCTAGACAAAAAGATGTAAGGTGGATGAAACTGACTTGTTGATTCCAGAAGTATTCTCAATGGTCCTCACTCACTCTACCTCTCTGTTTTTGCCCACATCCACCTCAGCGTAATAAGTACAGCAGCGTTGCTAGTTCTGGGGAGCTTCCTTTTAACACTCCTGCTTCCCATTATCCCACCTCATTCAAAAATCCTGTCCTTGATCTTTATACCTATAATGCCTCACTTACACAAGTGAACTACACATTAGGCAAATGACTTACCAGAAGATGACTTCATTTACATGATAATGTCATTCTGGGAAAGGTGTTACCTGGAACCTTTAGCAATACAAAAGGACAGAACATTGAAATGTATTCATGAAAGTTTGTTTATTCAGAATTACTCTGTAGAAAACCTGTGGCTAAATTACCTAATTGGCCATTAGATTCTTGGCTACACAAGAAAGTTGTACTGCTCTAACTATATCATTATAGTTAAAGTGGCACAATCCCTCTAGGGTAGATGCAGTTATATTGGTATAAAGCAGAGGTCCCCAAACTGTGGGGCATGCCCCCCTAGGGGTGTGTGGTGGAAGGTTTGGAGGGTTACAGGTGGGGCCCCGCTCAACCCCCATGGGGGTGTAAAGGGAGCACCACCCATCTGCCGACCTTGTGCCTGGGGCCCTGGCTGTTGGCCCCATGCCCAGGGCCCTGGCCCCCAGCCTCAGCCTCGGCCCCCAGCCCTGGCTGGAGCTCCACTCCCGGCCCTGCCCACCCCCAGCTGTGGCCCCAGTCTTGGCCCCCTTACCCCGTCCCCATCCCCCTCCAGAATTGCGACCCTTCTCCCAGCCCTGGCTGGGGGGGGGGAGGGGGTAGGGCAGCAGACAGGGGTAAGGGGGATGTGAGTGTGACCCTGAAAAGTTTGGGGACCACTGGTATAAAGGTATATCATAGGTTATACCCAGTGATGAGCTGCCAGAAGCTCAAGAACCGGTTCCTTCACTTGCTCTGGGTCTTCGGCGGTACTTCAGCGACACATCCTTCAGTCCCTCCGGGTCTTTGGTGGCACTGAAAGACCCGCCGCTGAAGGGCCACCGAAGGCTCGGAGTGCCGCCAGGTCAGTAAAAATTCACATGGGAGCCTCCCCAGCCGAGAGCTCAGGCAGGACAGACAGGATGGTCCTGCGGGCCACATCCTGTCCATCTCGCCTGAGCTTCCCCACCCCTTTAACAACCGGTTCTAAACCAGCTTCAAAATTTAACAACCGGTTTGTGTGAACCGGCTCCAGCTCACCACTGGTTATACCTCTAGGGCACCCCATTGGGGTGTGGGTAAACACCTCCAGGGCTGGATTAACCAATGTGCATGTTGTGCATTTGCACAGGGCCCTCATCTTGGAGGGAGAGAGGGGTAAACTGAGTCGTGATGTGTCACAGTGCCACTTGCCCAAATTTTGCCCAGCCATGATGGAGGGGCCAAACCTAGGCAGTGTGGGCTATGTGAGAGCAGAGAGAGCGGAGCTGGGAGGCCAGGATCAGGAGAAGCTGCCCTAGCCTGAGACAGGAGCACTGAGCCAAGGGGATGCTGGTGAGTGGCCAGGAAGGGCCTCAAAGCAGGGAATGAGGGCTGGAGATGAGTCATTGGTGGGCTATGGGGTGAGTGGGGAGTGTTGCAGGGTGAGGAGTTAGGGCAGGGGTGGCCAACCTGAGCCTGAGAGAGAGCCAGAATTTACCAATGTACATTGCCAAAGAGTCATAGTAATATATAATGATTATATGTGTGTGTGTGTGTGTGTGTGTATAATATGCCCACACATAATCGTTATATAAGTTGATAATGTATATTTATTATACATTTATAAAGTATAGTTAACAATACTAACAATTTAATCTTTTAATTGGTGGGACTTCTGGCAATCTTTACTTTCAACGATTCCCTTGAAGTTTGGTTTGTGATCAGTTGTGCTCACATGCAGCAGTTCTCTTAAGTGGCTGTCTATCAAAATGGATCGGTGCTTGGATTTCACATGTTTGAGTGTCGAGAAAACAGACTCACAAAGATAGGTCGAGGCAAACATCGAGATTAATTTTAGGGTTGCACCTTTGATGTTGGGGTATTTATCCTTTGGTACAGATTTCCAGAAAGTAAGGGTCCCCTCTGTCTTCTGAACAGATTTCAGTCTGTCATATTCCAAAAGTTCTATTATTTCCATCTGGAATGTTGCTTCATCAGTAACTAAAGGGGCTTCAGACAATTGGCTTCAGTACTAAAAGAGTCAATCTGAAATCTGATTTGAGGTCTTTTCTGCTGCAAATCTTGGAATCTTTCCTCAAAACTGTCCTTAAGATTTTTAATCATGCTCACATACCTAGTTGTGCTCCATTTTAGGGGTTCTGCTGCATCTTCTTTTGATCTGGCTTGAAGTTGTGACATTGAGGGAAAGTGTGTCAGCTCTCCGTCAAACATTTGCCTGTAAAACAACTGCAGTTTGTTCATGAATGCTAATATACCTTGCACTAGATCAGACAGCAACTGGAATTTTCCTTGTAAGTCCGTGTTTAGTTTATCCAAATGCAGCAGCATGTCTGCAAGAAATGCCAAAGCCATCCAGGTTCTGTAAACTCAGGATGTATTCTGTGCTTCTCCTCAAAAACAATTTTACTGGTTCCAGGAGCTCAAAAAAACCCAAGAAATAACTTTACCTTTTGAGAGCCATGAAATTGTACAGTGAAATGGCAAATTGGCAGGGGAGTCGTCTTCATCCAGTTCTTCAATTAGATTTTGAAATTGTCTGTGATTGAGTGCATTTGAGAGAATGAATTTCACAACATGAAAAACAGGTTTCATGACATGATGAAATTTGAGATTTTTAGATACCAGTTGCTCCCGATGAATAATACAGTGAAATGTCCAAAATTTAGGAAAGCTCTCGTCAGACTTACAAAGTCCTACTAATCCATTTGCAAATCCCCTCCTGGACAGAGCCCCGTCCATTGCAATGGCAGTGAGCTTCAGTAAAGGCAAGTGGTTTTTTGCAACTACCAACGTCAGTGCTGCCTTTAAATCTCGTCCACAAGTTCTGTCCTTTAGTGACACAATTTCGAGGAGTTCTTCCTTTGCAACACAGTCATCAGACACAGTGCAGACAAATACTGATAATAAGGTTTATCCTGTGCATGGCACGACTTATCCAAAGTGATGCTCACACTGCTGAAGTTGCAAGTGCAGTTGCAATTCAATGTCATAGTTCAGATCAGAGATTCTGATAGGGCTGCTGGTTGGTGCTAAGCATCCACCATTTTCCCCGAAGTCGGCTCCTAGCAGGAGCCGTATTATCTTCTGAAGAGCCACATGCGGCTCTGGAGCCACAGGTTGGCCAACCCTGGGTTAGGGGCAAGTGGAGGATGTTGGGGGAGATGGGGTGAGTTGTGGGGGTAATGAAGGATGTCAGGGACAGTGGGGTGAGTTGTTGGGGCTGTGTGGGGAACAGGGGATTCTGGGGACACTGGAGTTGGGATGTTGGGAGCTGAGGATGGTGGGGCTGAGATGCATGGGATGTATATCAGGGCTGCTGGTATGTGCGGGGGCTGTCAGAATTAGCAGGGCTGGGAGAGGGTGTTGGGCGGGCATTTGGAGGTCTGTGTATGGAGACAGGTGGGGTGGGAGAGGCATTCAGAGATCTGTGTGGGCTGATGCATGGGTGGGTTACGAAGGGTATTTGGGAGTCTGTGTGTAGGGTGGGGAGAGGGGCATTCAGGGATCTGTGTGTGGGGTGGGGTATGTTTGGAGCAGGAGCACTTTGCTATCTAGTTTATGGAAGGTGGGGGCCCCAATTTCTATAGTGCACAGGGCCCCATAATTTTTTAATCTGACCCTAGGAACCTCTCTCATCCCAGACATCCTTCCTTGTATGTAGACATCACTGTAGTGCCAGTTTGGAGTCCAGGATGTGTTCATCCCGCAGTAAGTCCTAGAAACACAGCTCCCTCTCTTCTGATCATAACAGCAGTCCAAAACAAAACAAAAAATAATCCTGCAGGCCACAAGACAATCCGGGCTCACCCCACTGTTCCCTGCAAGGCAAAAGATAAATCTCTGTGAAGGGGATCTGGGTTCCCAGACACTCTGTGTATGAGGGGCCCAGGCTGAACACCTTGGGCTCCAAAAGGGAAAACAGAGTAAAGAAGGTCCCTCTATCCTCTCCACACGGTCCAGGCGGCTAAGGCTCTTCAGCAGCTTTCCTGGTGGGCAGTCCTAGCTCTGTGGGACTAGGGAGCTAGAGCTCTAAGTCTAGCTGGGTAAGTCTACACAGCAACTAGACACCTGCGGCTGGCCCTTGCTAGCTGACTCAGACTCAGGCTGCAGGGCTATTTCATTGCAGTGTAGACTTCTGGGCTCAGGCTCAGGCTGGGGCTCGGGCTCTAGGACCCTGTGAGGTGGGAGGGTCCCAGAGCCTGGGCTCCAGCCTGAGCCCAGAAGTCTACACAGCAATGAAACAGGCCCGCAGCCCGAGCCCCATGAGCAAGGCCAGGTTTACAATGGCGCCAGTGGCTCCATGGAGCTGGGTCCATGCTCAGAAGGGGCCCTGGCCTGCTCTGCTTGCACTGCGCCCCGAGACACCACTGGTTCCCCCCACCCACCTCTTGCTCCTGTTGGCCTGCCCGCCGGCCGACCGAGAGCTCCTCTCCACCCCCTGGCCCCACCCCCTACTTCTCTCTGCCCCCTGGCCGGATCCCAGTGCACCTCCAGCTCTGGGCAGTCTCTGCTTCCCACCACCTGTGGGGCCCTGCCTGTCTCCTCGGAGCTGAGCCACTTGGGACTGGTGCAGAAGCCTGGCCAGTCTCAGCCACGTGTGAGGAGGGACAGTGCGGGGGGCTTGGCTGGTGTGTCTTGAGGGAGCCCAGCAGGGGCAGGCCCTGGCCTGGTTGATTGCGCCACTCCCGAGGGGCCAGAGCGATTCCCAGCCCTGGAACCAGCCCTGGCTGTGCTGCCGGCTTATCCCAGCAGACAGTCGCCTCCCAGCAGGGTTGGTGAGTGCGGCCGGGAGGCAGGGCGTGGAGGAGTGGTGGGCTGTGAAGGGGTGGGAAAGATCTGTGTGTGTTGGGGCACTCGGGAGTGTAGGTTCTGTGGTGGGGGGGAGGTGGAGCTGTGGGCAGGGGTGGTGTGCAGGGCGCTGTGCATTTATGTGTGGGGATCTGTGGGGGGCTGGGCATAGGGAGTCGGGGGGATGTTGGGTGGGGGGGGGGCTGTGTGGCACAGCATGGGCCCACTCCCGGAGGGGAAGGAGCATGCTGGCAGCAAAGGGCCGGGTGGGCCACTCTGCGTCTGGCAACTGCCGGTTTGTAAATAGTGCCCTTACGCGGGGCGGAGCAGGGCTGCCCCTGCCATGATATGACCTATTGCCCCTGGCTGGCCCCTCGCTCTGGGGGCTGACCTCCCCATGCCATGCTACATTGCCTCCATGAGGGCCCACAAATATATTTGGCGCCAGGCCCACAAAAGATTAATACAGCCCTGCCCATAAGCCCAAGCTGGCTGGCGTGGGCCAGCCGTGGGTTTTCTTTGCTGTGTAGACATACCCTTGCACACTTTAAGAGATGGATTCTGGGTGAGTCAATCTTAAAACAGGACAAATAGTAAACTTGATTTAAGACTACGAATGGGTTAAAAAAGCCAAACTGGATTAAAAAGAGGAAGAGAAGAGAGAGATTTATGTTATACTTCATGACAGAGAATATATCCATATGTATATATATGTGCAATTACTACCCAACAGAGATAACAAATCAACAACCCAGGAGACTGAAATCTTAAATCTCTCCATAAAAGATATGCCACAGGCAGCAGCACATGTTTCTCTCATGCTCACTAATCAAAGTGCCTCAATCCAGAAAAAAAGAAAAGGAGTACTTGTGGCACCTTAGAGACTAACAAATTTTTTTGAGCACAAGCTTTCGTGAGCTACAGCTCACTTCATCAGATGCATTCCGATGAAGTGAGCTGTAGCTCACGAAAGCTTATGCTCAAATAAATTTGTTAGTCTCTAAGGTGCCACAAGTATTCCTTTTCTTTTTTGCGAATACAGACTAACATGGCTGCTACTCTGAAACCTGCCTCAATCCAGTATTGAAGGCACCATTCTTGTGGGGAAGAATGTAGTTCTGTCTTCACTCTCATTCATCCCTTAGCCTTTCTGGTGCAATGCATTACTGGTGTAAACTGAATTACTTCTGTGGATTTAAACCAAGGCTGACCCCTGGTTTCTAATACCCACATTCAAAGTAGAACAATTGTTACTAATTAAGTTCATCTTGTCTGAGTATGACATATGTTGCTAGCAGAGAGACGAGGTGGGTGAGGTAATATCTTTTATTGGACCGACGTCTGTTGTGAGAGAGACAAGCCACACAGAGCTCTTCTTCAGGTCTGGGAAAGGTACACCCAGCATCACAGCAAAATAGAACGTGAAACAGATTGTTTATCATAAGTAGTTAGAACATATTGTAAGGGACTATTCAAAGTAGCAGTTTTAATCCTGATACTGATTTGATTTAACAATTTAACATATTCTCATTAGTAAATGAGATATAATATCAGTACACAGTTCAACTGTCAACAGTGCAGGCAATCCTTGTGAAAAACAACCAGAAAGGGCACAACACTGCTCTCAGTTACACTGCTCAAAATATACAAATTATTAAACAGAACGGCTGTGAAATCTCATAAAGACT
The DNA here is from genome assembly GCF_009764565.3 of Dermochelys coriacea. Lineage (NCBI taxonomy): Eukaryota > Metazoa > Chordata > Testudines > Dermochelyidae > Dermochelys > Dermochelys coriacea. Next base: position 108,596,495 of record NC_050068.2, read on the forward strand.
AAACTGACATTATTCCCCGGCCAATGAATTTACACTAAGTATATCTTCTGTAGAAATACACTTCTTGATCTGGCAGCAGTATATTCCTAGTCAAAATCCTTAGTACTACATATGTTAGTAATTAACATTTGGATTGTCTACATCTTTTTTCATCATTTTTCCTTGCTTTGTTTTCAGTAATAATGTTATGAAGATGTCTGTACTGGTAATCTGAAATTATTTAACAGTAAATGCATTCTTTGATTGCAAATCAGGCTACTAGCATAGGCAGAGTAGTTTAACCAGCCAAAGGGGCTTTCTTTGATCTCAGTAGAAAAACTCCCTTTGATCAATCAGGTAGACAGTGGTTTGTGAAAGATAAAGTGTTTGATTGAAGTCAGTGGCTTAGCCTTTACCTGGCTCCTTTTAAGTGGGCCCAATTCAAAGTGAGTGAATATCCAGTTTGCTCTTAAACTGCCTTAATGTCAAAAACACATATTAGGATTCCAGCTTCAAAAAAGGGATTATGTTATGTTATAGCAAAATTGATGGCTGGGACCAAGTTAATAACTGAACAAATGAAATAAATCCTGGGTGAGATCATTTAAAATATGACTAATGTTTGAGCTAGTGTGTTTGTTTATTTGGCAAATCTGATAAAATACTTTAGTAGCGGGAAGGATTAAATTTTGTTATGCTGAAGGGTATTAATAGCTGCCAACAAGCAGGCCTTTGATCTGCAGACCTTGTAAAAGCTAATAGGTGTGCTAACCATCCTTCTTTCAGGCTAAATGGAAGAAGCATTAAGCCCCTTTATGAAAAGAGATAGCTTACTCCTGGGGGCACTCTGCGCCAAAAAATTAAAAATTCTGCGCAAAATATTTTAAAATTCTGCTAAATTGTGCAAATTTTATTTGTCAAAATAGCACTACATAATCATGCCAGTTTCAATTATTTTGGTAATTTATTTCAAAATACCTGTCAGTAACTATGTCTGTAACAATTCAGACAAACACAAAAATTCCCCCAGGAGTAGAGTTAAAGAAACCCCTATGACAACCAATTCCTGTTTCTCTGCCCCCATCGCCCCCCCCAGAGCCCAGCTGAGGGGCCAGACACCCACAACCCCTCCCCTCAAGAGCCTACCTGTGGGCCCTCTCAGCCAATACACCCAACCCTCCTGCTCCCCAGAGCTTAACCATGGGGGCCCCCAGCCCAGATACCTGCATCCCATCCCCTCCCCACCCCGAGCCCAGCTGCAGGGCCCCCCTTACCCAGACACCTGTCCTCCTCTCCCCTGGAGCCCAGGGATCCAGAGGGAAAAACTTCCTGATGCTCAGTTCCAGGCTTACACAGAGTTTCCTGATGACAGGTTTCAGAGTGGTAGCAGTGTTAGTCTATATCAGCAAAAACAATGAGGAGTCTTTGTGGCACCTTAGAGACTAACAAATTTATTTGGGCATAAGCTTTCGTGGGCTAGAATGCACTTCATCAGATGCATGGAGTGGAATGTGCTGAACCACTTCCTAGCAATTAAAAAAGATGCAGTGTGCCCGATTATGATAGTTTGGCCAGAAAAATTTATAAGACTAATTTGTGATCTTTGAAATGGGCAGAGTTTATGCTCTCCTTATTTGGGGAAGGATGGCCTTGTGGCTTAAGCATATGACTACAAATCAGAAGATCTGGGTTCACTTCCTAGCTCTCCCTCAGAATTCCTAAAGGACTTTGGGCAAGCTACAGAACCTTTTGAAAATTCTGGCCATAATCTCATTGTCCCTTAGTTTCTCTATGTATATAAAATGGGGATAATAATATTTCCCAATTTCACAGTCAATTTGTGAAAACGGATTCATACATGTTTTTAAAAAGCATTGATTTCCACCAATGGAAATGACTATATAAGTGGAAGTGTATTTATATTTATGAATTATTATTACTATTATTATACTGATTGGACCAGATCCTCAGGAAGGCCCTGATCCTACAAACATTAGGGTGAATCTACAGTGCAACTGGAAGTGTGCTTCTAGCATGGGTAAACAGACACATTAAAACCAGTGGTGCAGTCAGGGGTAGCATCGGCAGCAGCTTGGGCTGACTGCCTGAGTACAAACTCACCTGGATCCCCTCGGTACCTACTTAAGTGGCTAGCCTGAGCCACTGCCCATTCTACCCCCAAGCTGCACTGCTATTTTTAGAACTTTAGCTCCAGCAGAGCTAGTGTGTATCTGCCTACCTGAGCTGAGACGCACCCTCCAAGCTACAATGTAGACATACCCATTATCTCCTCATGGAAATAATGTTAAATAGGTGCATGTTTGCAGGATCCGGGCCCTAGTGTAAATTGTGTCAATGAATCTACACCAATTTATGCCACTAGAGGATCTGCCCCATCATTTTGAGTGTCTCTGTCTTAATTGAATTTAAAGTTTTTGGGGTGTTTTGTTGTTGTTTTTCAAGGCAGGGGCCATATTTTCCCTATATGTGTGTACAGTATGTAGAACAATGAGGCTCTGATCACTGATACGCTATCAAAATACAAATAAATAATAAATAAAATCTAGTCATTGACCCTACTATAAAGCTACCTTCTATGACTCAACAGTATGAGTACCAACCTCAGGGCAGACTGTGAAGAACCGGGGCACAAATCCCAAATTGGTTGTGAATTCTATATGTAGACTTTGCCAACCAATTATCAAGTGTAATCTCATCAGCCACTATAACAGCCTAAACATGAAGTCTATTGACATCTCAATCGGGGACAGTTACTCAGATTTGTCACCTAAAAAGAAGGGCTCAGGTGTAGGAATCTCCTTCACATCCTCTGCAGTGAAGACTAAAGCAAAGAATTCATTTAGCTTCTTCGCAATGGCCTTGTCTTCCTGGAGTGCTCCTTTAGCACCTTGGTCATCCAGTGGTCCCACTTACTGTTTGGCAGACTTCCTACTTCTGATGTACTTAAAAAACTTTTTGCTGTTAGTTTGTGGGTCTTTTTCTATTTACTTTTCCTATTCCTTTTTGGCCTGCCTAATTCTACTTTTAAACTTGTCTTGCCAGAGTTTATGCTGGTTTCTATTTTCCTCAGTAGGATTTGACTTCCAATTTTTAAAGGATGCCTTTTTGCCTCTAATAGCCTCTCTGTTGTTTAGACTTGGTGGCATTTTGTTTTGGTCCTCTTACTATTTTTTAAAAAATTTAAAATATACATTTAATTTGAATTTCTATTGTGGTGTTTTTAAAAAGTTTGCAGGCATTTCATTCTTGTGACTGTTCCTTTTAATTTCCATTTCACTAGTTTCCTCATTTTTGTGTAGTTCCCCTTTTCTGAAGTTAAATGCTACTGTGGTGGGCTTCTTTGGTATTTGCCCTCCAGCCCAGAGATGTTAAATTTATTTATATTATGGTTGCTATTACCTAGCAAACGGTTCAACTATATTCATCTCTTTGACCAGATCCTGTGCTCCATTTTGGATTAAATCAAGAATTGCTTCTCCCCTTGTGGTTGCATGACTAGCTACTTCAAGAAGCAGTCATTTATGGTGTCTGGAAACTTTATCTCTGCATCCCATCCTGAGGTGACATGTACCCAGTCAATATGGGGATAGTTGAAATCCCCCATTATTATTAAGTTTCCTAGTTTTATAGCCTTTCTAATCATCCGGAGCATTTCACAATCACCATCACTATCCTAGTCAGGTGGTTGATAGTATATTCCTTGTGTTATACTCTTATTATTCCAGCATGGAATTTCTATCCATAGAGATTCTATGGGACAGTTTGAGTCATTTATGATTTTTACTGTATTTGACTCTATGCTTTTCTTTACATCTGAAGAAGTGAGTTTTTTACCCACAAAAGCTTATGCCCAAATAAATCTGTTAGTCTTTAAGGTGCCACCGGACTCTTGTTGTTTTTGTGGTTACAGACTAACACGGCTACTCCCTGATACTTGACAACCTACTTTGTCATTCCTATATATTTTGTACCTGGTATTAACATGTCATTATTCCACCAAGTTTGTGTGATCCCAATTATATCAATATCCTCATTTAATACCAGGCACTCAAGTTCACCCATTTAGTATTTAGCCTTCTAGCATCTGTATACAAGCACTTGTAAAATTTATCACTTTTTAGTTGTCTGCCTTCAAGTGATGTAATTGAATGGGACTCTTTTCATGGGACTGTTTCTGTTCAGTTCCTAACTGTACTTTATCAACTTCTATTCTCTCCTCTTTACTAGATAAAGAGAGAGAGAGAGAGAGAGAGAGAGATCCCCGTTAATATATCCTCCCCTATAGGGTGCTTCTGTCTGAACTGTGTGCTCCTCTGTACCTGTCGGCTCTCCCCCAGCTCTTGGTTTAAAAACTGCTCTACAACCTTTTTAATTTTACGTGCCAGCAATCTAGTTCCCTTTTAGTTTATGTAGAGCGTATCCCTCCTGTATAGGCTCCTGCTTTCCCAAATGATTCCCCAGTTCCTAATATACCTAAAATCCTCTTCCTCACGCCATTCATGCATTGTGACCCTGCAGTTCTCCCTGTCTAACTGGCCTTATGTGGGAACTGGAAACGTTTCAGACAATGCTATCATGGAAGTCCTGAACTTCAATCTCTTACCAAGCAGCCTATATTTGGCCTCTAGGACCTCTCTGCTATCTTTCTCTGTCATTGGTACGTACACGTACGACAAAACCACCAGCTCCTCCCCAGCACTGCACATAATCCTGTCTAGATGTCTTGAGAGGACCGCAACCTTTGCATCCGGCAAGCAATTCACCAAGAGGTTGTCTCAGTCATCGCAAAGCCAGCTATCTATATTTCTAATGATCAAATCCCCCATTACTTTTATCTCTCTCTTCCTAATAACTCGGATTCCCTCCCGCAGAGAGAGATCCTCAGTATGAGTGGATAATACCATGACATCCATCTGAAAGGAGAGTCCCAGCTATGCGACTGTTTTGTTCCATTCCAGTTTGAGATTCTCCTTACCCAAGACTTTCATCCTCCTCAACAGCACAGAGGCTGTCAGAGTGGGGGGTGGGACCGCTCTACTCTGTCCGAGAAAGTCTTATCTACGTACCTTTCTCTCTCCCTTAGCTCCTCCAGTTCAGCTATTCTGGACTCAAGAACCCATACTCAGTCCCTGAGGCCATCAGCTCCTTGCACTGAATGCACACATACGCCACCTGCCCACAAGGCACGTAATCATACATGCTGCGTTCAGTGCAATAAACTGGATTGCTGTAGGACTTCTGCCTGCAGTTTTTTTTTACTCCTGCACCATTTTGGAGTTTGTTTTGTTTTATTGAGGTGGGGGGGGGAAAGGTGTTTATTAGCCTAAGTCAGGGTTTCCCAAACTTGGTTCGTGGCTTGTTCAGAGTAAGCCTCTGGCGGGACACGAGATGCTTTGTTTACCTGAGCGTTCGCAGGTACGGCCACTCACAGCTCCCAGTGGCCACGGTTCACCGTTCCCAGACATTTAGAGAATGTAGCTGGCTCCCTCGCTAAACTTCCTCGCAAAACACTCCATTTCCTGTTCCTGTTCACTAGCTCCTCTGGTCACTTAGGAGCTGGCTTTTTAAACCCTTGTTCTCCCTGAATAGCCCTACCCCTGGTTAATAGTTAATGGATCCTAAAGGGATTAGGGATCAAGGCCTTGTTAAGAAGCTCTCAGCCTTGCCTAGCAGGCCACTATGCTCAGCACATACAAGCCCCTCGCAAACAGACTACATTATATACTACAGTCCAGCAGCAAACACACAACAAACAAACAGACAACACACTCACCCCAAGGATCATGTAGCTGCTCCTCTTTCATCTGGAGAACTCCCTTGCAAAACTCCCCTGTTTGCTACTCCTCTTTACTACCATTAGTAATCCTATTTACTTTAATAGTAGTGAATCCTGATAGCATCTGCAGGATTGGTCCCTTATTTTGTATTTTTACACCTACACTATTACTGTTCTCTGTTATTAGGATAGTACGATCAGTGCCAACTCCCACAACTTAGCTAGGCAAACATCCAACTGATACTAAGACCTTTCTAATAGCTTTAAATAATGCTTCCACCTATCATCTTAGTGCAAAACATTATTTCCACTTTCCTGTGCCAACAAAAAAGTTCTTGTTTACTGATATTTATTGACACTTTAAATGCGGTATAATAACTGGATTTTTATTTCTTGCATTCCTTTGCTCCATATGAATGTCTGAACTCTTTGAATATATCATTAATTTAAATAAATTCTCTGACAGACTGGCAATTTCTTTGAATCTGAAGAGATATGGTAATGGGCCATGTGGCTTGTCATCTAATGTCCCTGCTCCGCTTAGAATAGCTTATATGGCAAGGATTGCACAACAGTTTATCTAAGGCAGAAATCGGCAACCTTTGGCATGTGGCCCGCCAGGGCAAGACCCCTGGCAGGCCGGGCCGGTTTGTTTACCTCCCATGTCCACAGGTTCGGCCGATCGCAGCTCCCACTGGCTACGGTTCACCGCTCCAGGCCAATGGGGGCTGTGGGAAGTGGCGCGGGCCGAGGGATGTGCTGGCCGCTGCTTCCCGCAGCCCCCATTGGCCTGGAGTGGCATGGCCTAGTCACAGAGGAGGAATTAAAAAAGAGCAGGATGAAGGTTAAGAAGAAGCATGTACAAACCATTCAAGGGAGCTGGAGAAAGGAAACCAAAGGAGAATGAAAGAGTAAGAGAGTGAGCAAATGAAGGAACTATCAGGACCAGTTGCTAAGAAAGAAACACAGACTGTAAAAATAACCTGAAGGAAATGCATCCGTGGTTATTCTTTCTCTCTGTGCCATGGGGATGTGACTATATCTCGTTTGATAAATAATTGTATTTTCTCTGTCCTATCACCCAATTGGGTAAAATCTTTTGAGATGGGTAAATGGACTTAGGGGACATTAATCATTGTGGGATATTTATAGAATGTGCTCTGTGGATTCAGGTTTGCAGCCATGACTACCAGAGCAGGGAGCCTGGATCACTCACTCAGATGTGGAGTTGCAGGACATGTTATAGGTCATTATTTGTTCTGCTTAAGGCTCCTTTGGCTCTGCGATCTATGGGAAGCAGAGTGTATCTTAGAGCAGTAATGAAGATGGTCTAACTGATTCCAGGTATGTGACAGCCACTGAACAGCCTCAGAATATGGGGAGCGCAAAGGTGGCTTATAGTTGCCTTTCCCCAAAACCTCAAAGTAACTGAGAAACAGAGCTTTTGGAGGAGTACCTTTCACTGCTGCATCAACAGACTTCAGAGGATCCAGCTACATCAGAAGACTGAAACACTGAAACAAACATTTCTGTAATTAACAACTTCCCATCTTGTCATCTATCACTTTTATATTTAGCACAAAATACGTCTTTGGTACAGCTGCCAGTATCCTGCGTACTAAGAGCAGGAGATGTCTTGATGGGAGTCAACAGACATTCATTTTCTTCTTCTTCACCCCCCAGTAGACAAACGATCATCAGAAACAATATTCTAAGGTGGCTCTGTCCCTGATGCCAGGTTCAAGACATGTTTACTCTGGAGTTGGAACTTTGTAATTGCACAACATAATATTCCATTCCTTGGGTCAAATTCCCTGGAATAGCTAAAGCTCATTAGCAACTGGACTTCTTTTGGGCTGCCATGCAATCTGTACATCCGCTCAGGAAAAAGGAGTTTACTCATGCTAAATGAGTACAGAGGAAATTTGCCCAAACTGGTATTTTTTTTACATTCATAGCAAACACAAAGAACCTATATTAAGGAAGTGCAACTAAAAATAATTAAATTAATTAATACTTGACAGTGACCCTAAATTTAAAAAAATGACTGGAGAAAATATCATTTGTCTTGTCCCTATCAGAATATGAATTGACCAAACCATTAAAACTGTACTGATTTGTCCCTGTTGTTAGACCAGGTGTTTATATGAGTTGATATCAAAAGTATTCTTGGTAGAACTGTGCATTATTCCAGGACAGAAATTAAAACTGTCCTGAGCCTTAATGTCTCAGATTTCTTATGAGCCAAATCCAACCTCACCGGCTCTCCTTGGCTAGCCTCCTCTTTTGATTTATTACCTGGGTTTCAGTTGTGAAATACAGCTCAGGATGACCATAATCATGGCATTTCCATTCACCCTGGCCATGTTCTGGAGTTAATGGAAATACTTCAATAATCCCATTTTAATGATCTGCCAAGAGATATAAATAACAGTTTATAGATGATTCTCACTCATAAATCAGGTTTCAGAGTAGCAGCCGTGTTAGTCTGTATTCGCAAAAAGAAAAGGAGTACTTGCGGCACCTTAGAGACTAACAAATTTATTTGAGCATAAGCTTTCGTGAGCTACAGCTCACTTCATCGAATGCATCCGATGAAGTGAGCTGTAACTCACGAAAGGTTATGCTCAAATAAATTTGTTAGTCTCTAAGGTGCCACAAGTACTCCTTTACTCATAAATCAGAGTGTCACACAGACAACCCTGGTCAGGTGAGAGAGACAGAGAGCTTTTTTGAAAGAAGAGATCAAATTAAAAAATGGAAAAGATAATTTATAAGCTATTTTAACTGGTGCCAAAAAAAATTTAAACCAGCAGCTTGAAAAGCCTATATTAGACATTTATTTTGTATATGAAAAGTAAATCCTGATTTGAACAATCTCATTTACATTTTAACAGCATCCTGGGCTTGGATTTTTAACCCTAGTCTTTTGTCAAGCAACAATCCTAAACTAAATCCAGACCCTTTGGCAACTTTGCAAATTGCAACATTGATAACTTCTTTGAGGGCAGATTTTACAATCTGTTGGGCTTCAAGCAGGTCTCAAGAGATCAGAATGAGGGGGAATCAAGCAGTTTCTGCCTCTAGTCTTGGATTCTGGAGGGGAAGAGTGGGCTAGATTTAGTACAGGGCAGTAAAGAAGAAAAGGAGTACTTGTGGCACCTTAGAGACTAACAAATTTATTTGAGCCTAAGCTTTCGTGAGCTACAGCTCACTTCATCGGTTGCATCCGATGAAGTGAGCTGTAGCTCACGAAAGCTTAGGCTCAAATAAAGTTGTTAGTCTCTAAGGTGCCACAACTACTCCTTTTCTTTTTGGCGAATACAGACTAACACGGCTGCTACTCTGAAACCTGTACAGGGCAGTGACTCCCTTTCAAAATCTAAGTGCCCATGTTGTTCCTTGCTTTGGGTTTAGGTGTTCCACTTTACACCTATCTTTTGGCCAATGCATAATATTGTTTGCAGTCTACTTCAAGCAGGAGTGGGGAAACCTGCTCAGTCTGTGCAGCAAGGGGTGGGAGAGGTGGCTCCTGGTGCATATTTGTTGCCTTAGATCAGCAGGTAAAATGCCCTCAGCAGGCCCTGACACCCTCTCGAGCCCAAGTGCACCCTCTACACGCTAGAGCCGAGCGGGCTACTCCACTCTGGCCGGCAGCACGGCTCGGAGGCGTCTGTCAGGAGCTCGGCTAGAGCCGGGATTGGCTGCCGCTAGTGGGTGTGCCCCAGAGGAAGGCGTGGAGCTCCGGGCCTGTGGGGGCAGCCTGCGGTGGCGTGGAGCCGGAAGCAGCGCTGATGAGTTGTGTCAGGCGCCTGCCTGTGTGTTTGGCAAGAGGTGGTGTGAGCCCCGCTTGGTGGCTAGGTAAGAGGGGAGCGCAGAGCGGTGCGTGCGGGGCCCGTTCCCAGGCCCCCTTCCGAGATGATCTGGGGAAGGGGCACTATCACCGCTTGTGTGCTCGCAGCACTGGCCTCGGCTGTAGTTACGATCTTCTGGCTGCAGTATGATAAAGGTATAAGCCCCCTCCACTGGGTCTCTCGCCAGTAGGGAATGGGGGACCCGCAGCTGTGTTTGGGCGGCAGCTGCCGCCAGCTTAAGCGAATGGCGGAAGCTTTCCCAGCTCGCCACGGCCCAGACAGGTGTGCGTGTGCTGGGCGCCTGTCGCTGGCTTTCTGAAAACTGCTGGACAAAGCAAACTGCCCTGTACCCAAGCAGGGTCTCCGCTCGTCAAACAGGCTGCCCGTTGGTTTGGGTTGCCTGGAGTTGATGCTCTTCAGGGGCACCCCACCCTGCGGGGTTTCGCAGGCGCGGGGGCGGAGGGATTGGAAAGAAAAGCGGGGGCTGGGGGTTTCCCGGAGCCGTGCCACGGAAAGCATTGGAAGAAGGAGCTCAGGAAGAGGGTTGTGCTGTCCGAGGCAGGGGCCTCCGCTGAGAACAGCAATGCGTTGTCATTTGAGTTCAGTCGTGTCGTGTATTTACAAGGGTCTGTACAAATCTTAGCTAATGTTTAGGCCCAACCTATACATTGCGCCTTCCTCGTGTTTGTATAAAAGCTAGCATCCATGGAAATGTGCGGAATGAATATAAACTGTCCTTTAGTCAACGGGGGGGGGGGGCTTTTCCCTTGCCATGTTCGCCGTCCGGGGTTTCAGCATGACCCGCCACAAAGCGAAACTCACTCGCGTCCAAATAGGAGTGAGATGTAAATAGCAGGCGACGTTACGGGTGGGGGGGGGAAGCTATAGCGGACAGCTTTATTTTCATGGAGGGGGTGTTTGGTAAGAAGATATTGATTACTGAAGAGGTGTTTCGGCTGCTCCGGCAGGAGGTGTCTGTTAACAAGAGGGTCCACATCACAGGGACCAGTTTTCCGCACAGGGGCCTCGGTGTTTGCCTAACACAGTGACCTCTCCAAGGGCGTCTGGAGGGAAAAACAGTACATCCAGGCGCAACACTTCCGTACCTGCCTTTTACTGGGGGGGGGGGGGGGGATGATGGACAAAACTAGCGGACTCTCCCGGGCGCATCAGGCGAGGGGAGGTTGCCAGCAGCTGCAGAGAGCAGGGCTGAGGGCCAGCCACGGCCGAGGGTTGGCTGTTTAAGGAGCCAGCCGCAGCCTGACTCGAGCGGCAGGTGCTGGCTGGGTGTCACCGCTGCACTGCCCGGGCCTGGCCCGCCTGAGCGGGCTCGTAGCTGCGGCGCCGCGAAGAGCGGCGCGCGTCCCGCTCCCAGCAGCCGCGGGCCGGCCCGGCTGAGCCCCGGCGTGCGGGGTGAGGTAGCGCGCAGTGCGCGGTGACGCCGGGCGGGGGGGGGAGGGCGCGGAGCTGCCTGCGGCGCCCTGTGGGTGGGTGGGTGTGGGAGAGAGCGAGAGAGGAGGAGGAGGGCGGGCAGCGTGCGGGGCTCCGGCCGCGGCGGGCGGGGGCGCCGTGTGATGAGCAGCGAGCGGGGCCTAGCAGCTCAGCCAGCGTCCTGCCGGGGCCCGGGGAGCGGCCGCGCCCGGGTGACTGGCTGAGCGGGCGGCGCCCTGCGCCTGCGGGGCCGCGGCTCCCTCTGCAGGGGACCGGGAGGCGGCGGCGGCGGCCGGAAAGTTTGTTTGCGCGGGGGGCGGCGGCGGCGGTCCGGGCTGGGATGCGGGGCCCGGCGCTCGCTTCTCCGCCACTTGCCGCTGCGCCGCCGGGGCTGTAGGCGAGGCCGGGCGGGCGCTCCCCGCCCCCCCCCCCCGCTCTCCCCTCCCCCCGCCCCCGGTGCGCGGCCATTGCAGCGCCGGCCGGCCGGCCGAGGATGATCACCAACACGCGGGGCTTCCTGTGGTCCGACCTGGAGACGCGAGCGCTGCTGGAGATCTGGGGCGAGGCCGACGTGCAGTCGGCGCTGGACGGGAACTTTCGGAACAGCCATGTGTACCGGGACGTGGCCTGCCGCCTGGCCGAGCTGGGCTTCGAGCGCACCCCGGAGCAGTGCCGCATCCGCATCAAGGGCCTCAAGCGCCAGTACTACCAGGCCCGGGACGGGCTGAAGAAGAACGGGCACGCCCGCAAGATCTGCAAGTACTACGACGAGATGGACCGGATCCTCAGCTGCCGGGGCGGGCCGGACAGCGCGCCCGAGCTGCTGGCCCAGCCCGCCGACGGCGTCCAGCCCGCCGCCGCCGGGCCGCCCACGCCGGGCACCCCCCACAACAGCCGCGAGCCCGACACCGAGCTCGACGAGGACGCCGAGCTCGAGTCGCCCCACGACCACTTCACCGAGGACTCGGGCGAGTGCTCGTCCTACGCCGAGCACCCCATCAAGGTGGAGTGCCCCCCGTTCGCCATCCCCGTGCCACCCGCCGAGGGTGAGTACCAGCGGCCGGGCCGGGGAGCCCCACCCCGGATACACGCCGCTAGGGGTATCCCTCCCCCCGTCTTCGCCCCCATACCCTCTGTCCCCCCTCCCATACAATAGAAGTACTAGCACCTCTAGCTAACGTGTTTCCAATCGCTTCTGCACTGGCCTCTTCCCTTCCAGACCCCTCTCATCCTCTTCAAGGGGACCTGGATTAAATCGTCTTTAGTGTCTTTAGCCCCTTCCTCCCACTGTGGAGTCCTAGTTCCTCCATTTCATTTCTCTTCTCCTTCCCTATCCCAGTGTTTCGTCCCTTTGACTCTTCCCAGAACGAAAGCAGGAGCGGAAAGGAATTAGTTCATGAAGCTCTTCACAAATTACTAAGTAAATAGTTGGAATATGAGGGAGGGAGAATGAAGGTTCTGCTAGTTTTCATTCGTTTGTTATCAATAGGAAACAAATAGGAAACTAATGTAGAGATAAGATAGGAGGTGCCAAACAGTTATGGATAAAAACAGCAGCATCCTCATCATTCCTGCTATGTTTAAACTTTGTTATATGCAGTTCTCTTTATCACTGTGTAACTTATTTTTTAAAAATAGCTTGCTATAATAATAGTTAGGAAAATGTTCTGTTTGTTTTTATCTATGCACTGTCATTCGTGGGCCAAAAACCAAAGTGGGCTTTTTCTAGAGCTCTTATTTGATTCAGTTAAATAGTACAATTGCAGGGGGATGTAGAAAGCAAGATAAAGCCTGCCCCTTTCCCTGTTGCCCTTTGTACTCTACACAGATGTTTTTTAAAGTCCAGTCTTGTGCTGCGTGTATTTGTCTAAAACCTGACTCTGTCTTCGGAACACTCAGAAGTTAGCCAATTGGTTGACATTTAACCAATCTCCTTTTTATACATAAATCTCATCAAAGTGTTGTTTACACTAACATCTTTTTTGAAATGCAAATCTAAAATGCCAGCAGGCTGAAACTCATTTCTGATTGGCGTAATTACCTGCAATACACAAATGAGGCTGTACTGTTGAATAGCCTTCACAAACCTTTTTAAAAGATCAAAAAGCCTTTTCCTATTTTTGAAGTTTAGTACTACAGCAGTTAAAAGGGGTCCCTATTTGATTACATGTTACCTGTATAACTTTTTGGATAAGCATGTATTCCCTATTTTGGTACTCTTAAAATCATCAGAAATAATCATGCCTAATTTATGAAACAAAATAATACTTGGAGATGGCAAAATAGATCTCCATTTCACAAGGGCAACAGTTTTACTATTTACTCGTTCCTTTTAGTATGTCTGGAAGATTGAAAATAATTTTATCTACTTTGTTTTAGGCTTTAAACAAATCAATGCTCAAACCAGTACACAACCACTCTCTCAACCCAAAAGATCAAAAAAACGCCATGCAAATTTAACACTGGATAAAATGATGGAAAAATTCCTACAACAAAGTGTGGATACAGAAGAGAAATTTTACAAATATGAAGAGCAACGGCTTAAAATTGAGGACAAGCGCCGTGAAGCTGAGCATGCTCGAGAACTCCAGATGTTACAAATGTTGGGACAGATGTTGGCAGGAATTTCTTCTACAGTATCACAAAGGTCACAGTCTATACCAACTAGTCCACCTCAGAGAGCAAATCACCGATCATATGGCGATAACTTTAATTATAATGCTATGACAGCAGCACTTTCTCCACCAATAGGTACTTCATTCTATAGCATAAATAAGATCTAATATTATATTTAAAAGATTTGTGCAATGGCCGGTGGTCGTATCTGAAAATAAATGTCTAGCTTTGACTTATTTCAATATTGTGATGAGTTTTTTGTCTGTAAATTGAATTCAAATGTCTTGCCATGCTATTGTACTGATACTAAAATTTAAAAAAAAAAAAGCTCTACCAAATTCTAAATATTGAAATAACATTTTGGAAAAGTAGTCCATAAGAACTGGTCAGTTCATGTCATATTCAGATCTGTATAGAATGCAATTATATGTAGTATGTTACGGAGCTTAAGTTTTACTGAAAATGATCTGGAAGCAAGTATGTGTCTTGCAGCAGAATGAAACAATAGTCTACATAAAATTGAAAAAAGAAATATAGATCTTAACATTTTTTAGTAATAATCTTGCTGTCAAGGCTTTCATCATACTTGAAAATGTTAATTCAAAGTAATGAAAAAGACTTGGAAAAATAACAACATGTATTGAGGTTTTTAACAGTGGGTATGTCAGACATGTTTTGAACGTTACAGCTGAAGTCCTGGCTCTGCTGAAGACTAAGGAAGTTTTGCCATTCGCTTCAGTAGGGCCTGGATTTCACGGTAGATCAGCGGTTCTCAAACTGTGGGTTGTGACCCAATTTCAGTGGGGTCGCCAGGGCTGGCGTAGACTTGATGAGGCCTGGGCTGAAGCTGAAGCCCGAGCTCCACCATCTGAGGGCTTCTGCCTTGGATGGCAGGCTTGGGTTACAGGCCCCTGCCTGGGGCTGAAGCCCTTGAACTTCAGTTTTGGCCCCCCTACACAGGGCAGTGGGACTTGGGCTTTGGCCCCCCATCCTGGGATCGTGTAGTAATTTTTGTTGTCAGAAGGAGGTTGTGGTGCAATGAAGTTTGAGAATCCCTGCTCTAGATATTAAATTATGTGAAGGTATACTTTATCTACAGGCCCAGGGCCAGATCCTCAAATTATGTAAATTATCATAGCTCAGTTGAATGCTATGAAGCCATGATAGTTTATGCCTGCTTGAGGATCTATCCTTCAAATACTTACTTTTTCTTTACAAAAATATTTTGAATCTTATTTTCCTCCTGCACCAATTCATTTATGAATTTATCGGAGTCTGGATTTTTCAAAATATCCTTAGAATTGGCATGTATGCAAAGTTGTTTTTTGGGGTTTTTTTTTTTTTCCCCTTTACAAAAGGTGTGTGTGGACTAGAGTCTAATCATGTATGCAGTGCATAGTAACACAGGTTTTTCAAGATTTGTGGCAGTGTGTCATTTATATAAATGATCTCTCTGTATGTTTACCTAGAAAGAATGGACAGTAACAGTAATCGCATACCAGGTGTTGTGTCCGCCTAGATAGCAAAGCCGATATGGCTTATGATGTTTATAGTCCATCAGGTTGGACTGAACAGTTGTTTTCTTTTACTTTTGTTTTTAAAATCATATGTGGATTCAGTGGATGAGTAGTCTTGGATAGATAGATGAGCAGAATTAAAAATAAAACTCTGTAAGCCAGTTTCTGGTTCTGGGCAGGCTATCAGAACTTATAGTTTGGACATTTAAAGAGCCAAATAAATGTAAGGCCCAGTCCTATGTTTCTCTGACCCCCAAACTTTTCTTGAAATTTAGTGGAGTCTTGAAGGAATGAATGTTTGGGCCTGTTATGGTTTAAGTTAACATACTTTCTTATTCTATTGAATGGATATCTGGTCTGTAATATTACTTTTTGATGTCATAATAGTTTATCAAAGTTTTTGAGCAATATTTTAATATTTAAATTGGACCCTGTATGTATCCTACAGTTTATTTCTTACTAATAGTGGTACAGAAAACTACTTAAGCTCCTAAATCTTGAACACAATACATATCTAACCTTACTTATTTATTACTACTAAAATGCATTCACTTTTAATCTGAAAGATGTTCTATTACCTGTTTACTACATTTGATGATACAGTTATACATCTACAATTTTGTATTGTAGCAAGAGAAACTCTGAATTGGCTTCCAATCATAAGTTTTTTTTTGTACAGTTTATAATAAAATATGCTTTAAAAGTAATTATTTAAGGCAACATACTGCATATGTTAATGATTTGGGACCTTAGTTATTTGTATCTAAAGTTGAAGTGAAATCTTTAGGCAGAAGTGAAATCCAGTCTAGAGTTGCTTTTTTTTTTTTTTTTTCATGTTCTCTACTGTTTCCCCCTCGTTATAGAGTCTCTGTTTTAGAAAAGCAAGAAAACTGAAGGTTTTTTAGCAGCCATGGCACTGTAAGTAGGTTGTGAGGTGTATGGGATGCATGTTTCTTGTAGATTTTTATGGTAGAAAACTAAATAGTTTGTAAAATGTGGAGTAATTTTAAGGGGGAAATATTGCCCTATTTCCAGAGCGGAGTTGAGTTTTGTTATATTCTAGACTGTGACAATGATATTTTGGCCATGCTCCAAGAAGGTTAGTGTTTGATCCCAATGGGAGTTGAATGCCTATATTATAGAAGTCTTTTCAAAACAAGAGATCAGCCAGGAATAATTATCATTATTGAACATTATAAAGTGATTTTTGCTACAGTTTAGCTAGTGTGATTTAATGTTAGATTCTGTAAAGGTTGGAGAAAAGGGTTTTTTGCCGACATTGCACAGAGCTGGTATTTTCTTGTTTGTTACCAGAATATTTTCAGAGTTGTCTCCTAACTTTCTTGGAACATCTTTTTTTCTATTTGTGGTGTTTTTATGGCAAGGACAGTTACTGAGTGCAAGACTTAATAGTTTTATTAAAAGTAAAATTGGAGAGTTTGGGGTTTTTAATCATTCTGTACGACTATGTAACACCTCTGTTATAGAAATTGATTACACCAATACTTCTGAATGTTTCAAAATGCACTGAGGTTTCTATCAATTTAAAAAGAAACATTTCTGAAGTAATTTTTTTTAATGTTTTTTTATCTTTTTCCAGTTATCGAGAGAGCCTTTTCACTACACAAAACACATTCTATAAAGGATATGGAGAATATTTTTCAGTTGGTGCGCAATGTTATTCCTCCTCTAACAGCAAAGAAGCATAAAGGTCAAGATGGACGGATAGGCATCGTGGGAGGATGTCAAGAGTAAGTTAAACAGAAATATATATGCTGTTGTTGATTAGGGATCTCAAGTACGTGTTTTACTACTTTTAAAAATAATTTACACTGAAAATACTGTTTTTAAGGGATTGTGAACCCCATGTTTTCAAAGGGGGCTTTGCTTAGTCCATCGTTAGAATCCGAATACGTGTCCCCCTATGTCAGTGATGCAAGACTTAAGGGTTGGCAATTTCCTGGGGGGGAAACTAGTTTAGGACAGGGCTGGTAAATACCAGTTTAAACTGGGAAACTGGAAGACTAAAGACAGGTTTCAGAGTAGCAGCCACGTTAGTCTGTATTCTTTCGTGATGAAATGAGCTGTAGCTCATGAAAGCTTATGCTCAAATAAATTTGTTAGTCTCTAAGATGCCACAAGTACTCCTTTTCTTTTTGGAAGAATAAAATTATTAGAACATACTAATGAAAATTACTGACCAATATCAAGCAACTTGATGATGATTTTGCAGTAACATGGTCTCTTGATTTCAGTTAAAATAAAACAAAAAAGACCTAAAACTGTATGCTAGTGCCTTAGCTACCTCAGACAGAAACTGAAATGTCTGAATCTGGGAATACCCCTTCTTTGCTTTGGCAATGAAAATTACATGTTTGTTAAGCAAACAGAGAAGAGGAATTCCCAGATTCAGACGTTTCAGTTTCTGTTTGAGGTAAATTGCCAAGCTAACTGTCTAGCCAAATCAAGAGACAGAGTACTGGACTAGTTGGAGTACAGTTGCTGCAACTGAATTCCGGTGTACAGTGACTCAAGTCAAAGTGTTCAGCATGAGCAAAGGTGGAAGACCACTTGACCCAGTACATGGCTATTTTGAGAAAGATCATGGTGGCTGCAAAGAGAGTCTTAAAGGCAGAAATTGCAAAGCAAAAGTGAATGGGAAGGCAGACTGTACAAGGAAACATTTTGCAAAATGCTGTGGAAAGAAGAAAGATACCAGACTCCCTTTGGCTAAACACATGGATCAGCATTCACATCGCACTCCCTGTCAGTGTCCAGCCCAACTCGGGGAAGCTAATGATCCAACCAGCAGATCAAATTTGGTGTTGAATCCTGATCCCGTGCCACCTGAAGCATGTTACGCATATACTAAGTAGTAGAACTGGAATCAAACCCTGAGGATGAGTACCGATAATACCTGCACAGCCATTGCCAAGTACATCAGATCCAGGTCGGCTAAAGAAAACGAGGAGTAAATATCACGTTTTTTTAACCAAAAATGGATATTTTTTTGTAACAAAAACAACTCCAAAACTGAAACAAAAATTAAACTTGAAAATTGCAGAATATTTTATGGCTATAATATTCCTTTCTCTTTTTTTATTCAACATCCAACTTTTCAAGCCATGATTAGCTGCCTAAGGCCAAGCTGCAAAGCATCCAGTCGAAAGCAGGTAGCTGGTGAACTGTTAAACACAAATACTGATGGCTTGAGGATAGTAGCACGCAATAAATTATGTGGAAAAGCAGATGGTTGGAGTAATGTGTAGTGACCCAGTGACAGCTAACTGTATGCACACCGGGAAAATTGTGGTTTATGTATCAGTGGTTGTGAGCCTAAGCACTTCTATATTCACACCCTTCACACCACTGCAACGATTTTTGTACAGAGTATGCCTTGTGAGGTATCATTTGAAAACAAATAACATGCTGGTCAATATCATCATTGTACAATATATGTAACAAGGCTATGTGTGAAACTATAGATACTCACTAATATTATGCTTTAAATGACTAAAAGGTGTTTAAACCAGGCATGTCGGGGAGTTGATGATAAATGGGTTTTCCTCAGACAAGAAAAGAGGCCAACACCTCAGGCCAAGTGTGGCCAAATTCAGTGAGTTACTCATTTGTATGGGAAGTCGTAGCAGGAAGAGATAATGTGCATAGTAGCAACAGCCAGCGGGGAAGGAACCAGCTTGGAGTCTTATCCTCCAAACCTCATGGCTCCTTTATTCAGCATGAACTAATGAACTTTACCCGAGGGTACCCTTCAGAAGAATATGTTTCAAATGTTCACTGGACTATAAAGAGAGGGGGAGTGAGCCCCTAAGGGATTCTTTGCCTTAAGAAACCAAGCAATTTGATCTCTGTGATGTCCTGGCCAGGCCATTCAGTAAAAAGCTGGAAAGACTGGATCAGAGGAAAATCCTCTCTAACAAAGACTATCTTGCTAAATTTAAGTTTAAACTTTTAGATTCGTGTTTTCACTTTTATTTGTTACCATTTCTGACTTTATCTCTTGAATGCACTTAAAATCTGTGTATTTTTTGGTTAAATAAACTTGTTTTACTTTTATTCCAAATCCGCCTACTATTGTTTTTGACTTAAATTGATTATTAATTCCAGTTAAAGCAACAGGCTGCTGTGCTTTTCTGTCTTTAAAGGAGCAACAGACCTTATTACTTCTCTGAATGTTCCAGGATAGGGCTGGACATTTTCAGGATAGATGGTTTTGGGGAAATTTGGGACTGGGTGTGTGTTGGGGTCACTTGGCTAATAAAAACGAAGGCTGGTGGAGACCAGAGTCTGGCTGTAGTGTAGCAAGCAGGCTGCTGGAATCAGAGCTGCTGAACCAGTGCTGCTTAATATGCAGTCATTCAGTGCATGCTCGTATGCTGGTTGGGAGCGGCCAGACAGGGAGTTACAGCAGCAGAGCATTTTAAGGCATTGAGTTACGGGGTGAGTAGTGACATAACCTCTCACTGGTTTGGGTTGAATCTCAAAATGTGACAGAGGTTGAGACTTGAAGCAATAAGACTGGAAAGTACTGTGATACCCTGGCAAGAGAAGCTAAGGCATTAGTAAGTGAACTGTATGTGGTGTTGAGCTACCTGACAGGCAGTGGGGTGGGTGGGGGGAAGATATAAAGAATGAGAAGTAATTTGGAACAAATGACACTTTAGTTACACATGGATGTGCCTTACATTGGCTAAATCTACTTTGACTAGACCTTGCACCAAGTGCTTTGATGAAACATGTAGTTGATTTACAAAAGTATTTTGTGAATACTGGACCCTGTTTTAAAAAATGCCAAGGATCTGTGAAATCCCTGGTGAGACACAATGGAACACTCAAATAGTATGCTTGGAAACATAAATTAAAAATTGGCTGTGTTATCTCAGGATTGTGAGTGATAGTGAGGCAGAATTTGAAGGTAGAGTGATCAGTATAACTGCTAATCAAGGGATTTACCAAGAAGCAAAGAACTTAATCAGTCAATGGAAACCAGTTGCTGTGGCATTTGACACATTCCAAAGGGGCGCATTAACAATTGCAGTTGCATGCAAAGTATGGTTTGATTTACTGAAGATCTTGCATCATGCAAAGCAACAGCACAAAAGAGATTTAATGAAGCAGTTACTCCTGTACGCATGTTGGCCAACCTGGTTTGGTCTTCATCTAAAATAAGCAGGAAAGAAATTGTCAACTGACCAAGAAGAAATTGCCAGGCAGTGGTTGCTCGGTAAAAATCCTCACTTTCTGCCATATTCACTTGCATTTAAAGTAGAAACTCTGTATCCAAAATCTGTGTTTTCATCTACTATGAAGGAAAAAGTTTCCCCTGTAACATGGTGGGAAAAATCTGAAGACTACTAATATTACATCTGACTTCATAGAACTGGTGGTACAATTGCATCCGTGTTCAGCAAGCACAGAACAAATCTTTTCAAACTTTGGATACATCAGTTCAAAATTGAGGCTTAGTGTGTACATTTCATAAAAAGTTGGGCTTGTGCTACAGAATGCTGTACGGCCATGTGGACCTGGAGTGGTAGTCTACAACTCTGCATGCTTCTGATTGCTTAAAGTTTCAAACCTACAGCTCTGCAGTATTGTCACTTTCATATAATCAGCTGTTTTTAATTTTTGTCTATGTAAGTTGGAAAAATAGAACAGGTCCTGACTGAAAAGTATAACTTGAAAAAATACCAAACGAAATGTGTAGACATTCCCATATTCAATGCTATGATTGCATATATTAGAATTACATCCACTTCAGTTTTACTTTTTTTTTTGCCAAATTTAAGCCAATAGATTCAGAAATTAATTTATATAACTACAATTTGAATGTAACTAAAACTAAGTGTAAGGTGGTATGCATTAATGAAACAGTTTTTATCATAGTCACACTTTAAGGCACTTTCTAACTAGCTTTTCTTGGGGTAGCAAAAACCACTTCTGGTAAATGTCATGCCATCCCTGTTTTGGCTATAAATGCATTTGAAGTTCAGTCATTTGAGTTCCATTCCCCTCTACCTTCTCTCTTCTTTCCACCCTAATATCTTTCTTTAAATTTCCTTCTACATTTGTGTAAATGGAGCTTATGGGAGAAGCATTGAGAATAAAGTAACAAGGTGAAACATCTGCTGTAAACTGATGATGGTTGTGATGTCCTTATACGATTCCTGACTTACACCAGCCTTATGAACTACATCTTGGCTACCTGGCCATGGTTCTTGGTTTGAATTCAAGCTGCCTTTTGAGACTCTTATTATGCACCTTCTCAACACTTATCAGGTGGCATATTTTTGCTAATAGTATCCTGATTTGAACTCTGGGGAACAGGAGATAGTGTAGGTCAATTAAGGAGGGCACAGGACTGGAAGTTATAAGACCTAGGCTCTATTCCTGGTTCTGCCAGGGACCTGATGATAGGGACCACATGTCTTGAACCCTGGTCCTGAGGAGCTAGTAAGTTCCAACCTGTCACCCAGTGACCTAAAAGTTGTCAGAATAGAAGCTGAACTTTGACAGAGGAGTCCAGTCCTGGTATCTGACTGACTGGTTCAGAACTGCTATTTAAACCAAGCACAGGGACAGGAAGTTGTCCATGCAGCTGGGTTCCCCGTGTTTAGAACTGCTTCCCCTCTATTACCTGATCCTGCTGTTAATCTCCTGGTAACCTGACCCTTTCTGACGCCTGACTCTGTTTTGCTCTCTGGTCTATCTTGAACTTTGACCTGCTCTGAGCCCTAGGCAAGACTGCCGAACGTCTCAGTCGTGACGTCCATTGTGATGCGTTGGGTGAGTCATTTCACCTTACTGTGCCTCATTTTGGTCATCTCTAAAATGGAGATATTATCTCTATTGTGAAGTGCTTGGAAATCTACAGATTAAAAATACCACATAAAGAGCTAAATTCATTATTTTGTTACGGTTAGGATTTCCCTATTGGATTACCCTTGTCTCTCTAATTCGCTTTTTTTGATTGGTCTACTAGAGCCCAAATTTGACCTGCCAAGGCACTTTGCAAGATACTGTCTTTTACACCTGAGCTTTTTCTGAGTCCCTTTTCTGAATGGATTGAGTCTGTTTCTTGTGCTTATGTGAGTACTTTGAGTCGACTCTTATTTTAGCTTTTATTTGTGATGTAATCCATGGTAAATATCACACAAGTGAGAGTGGATGCATAGGGTGAAATCTCAGCCTCGTTGAAGTCACTTGGAGTTTTGCTATTGACTTCAGTGCGGCCAGGATTTCACCCATCCTTTTACAAATAAGAACTACTCGATCTTATTTATTTATCTTGCTCTTGAATTCGATTCTTCATTGTCGCAGGGTGATCAACTGCCAACTTTGTCTTTTGATACTATTGTGTGTCTGTTTCCTAACCTAGAAAATGTTTCATTTGTAGGTACACTGGGGCACCATATTTTGCTGCAATTTCAGCTCTAAAAGTGGTACGTGTTTTCCTGCTTTCGTGTGTAATGTATTTTTAATAACATAAATGGATTGTCTAGTGTCATTTGCAAAAGGCTTGTATTGTACTGTGCATGGGATTTTATTAGTTCTACTAGAAATGTAACTTTTTTAATCTTTTTAATAATTTCTGAGTTTAGAAGATTCATAACTTGAATGACTTTTACAAATCTGAGATTCTTCCTAGTCATAGATTATTTTTTTCAGTAAGATAAGTTTATTATTATTTAATTTAGGCAAGACCAAAAATAATTTAAACCGGGCTCTTTTGTGTTTAACGTTTGACCGAGATAACTACTCGGTATCCAACAAGACACTATGTCTATAATATAGCCATTTGTTATGTGCAGGCAGGCTGCTGCACCAACCTGGAACCTTACTGATTTCAGTGGGCCTATGCACAGACGTAGCATTTCACCTTAACAGAACAAACTTCAGGATCAGGACCTTAAATTGCTCAGGGCTTGGAAAATGTTAAAAGATGATATTAATACACCAGAGGAGCCATTGGTTGGTTACTGTCTTCCTTTAGGTGTTTGTATCTTTTAAGTCTGGTGTGTCTTTCTACACCGCAAGTATTGGAAACTTCTTGTCCCTGGCTACCTAACCTACGTGTATATTTGCTTTTTCTTATCAGAGGTAAAAGAAGCATAGGGTCAAACTCAGAAATGCATGCAATTCAATGGTAATAAATGAAATTGTGCCAATTTATCTCTAGTCCAGATTTGGCTCATTGGATCAAAAACTATGGGATTGGAAGAGAACTCATGGGTATCTTGTTTATCCTTCATGAATACGCACAACACCAATTTTTGTCTGTGCTGTAACCTATCTCCTACTTGACTGTCTCCTTTTTGTCTTTTCTTACTGTGGGACTAGGCTGGTTATTCTTGCTCATGCATGAATGGAGAGGATTACTCATGTGATAAAGGGTTTCAAGATCTGGCCCTAAACTTTCACTGATTTTTTTTTTTTTGCCATAATCCTGTTCAGTAAGCAAGTATTTCTGTAAGTATGCAATTTAGCATGGAAGTTAGAGCTAAGAAATAAAGTAATTTCTCTCCAAACTATTGAATGCTAGTTAAGATGGAACAAATAGGTACCAAGTTTGTTTTATTTAACAAGCAGTAGGAATCCATAGTTGTTCAATGAATAGCTATTGGAATAATTGTTTATGCGCTACTAGAATTACAAATGGTAATTCTGCAAATATTCTTCTTAGGGTGCAGACTTATCCCACGTATTTTGTACCAAAGATGCAGCAACTGTAATAAAGTCATATAGTCCAGAGCTGATTGTTCATCCAGTGCTGTAAGTAACTTTTTTTTTTTTTTCTTTAAATGATCAAGTCAGGACTACAAGATTGAACATTTCAGTGTGGTAGTTCATTGGTTTTACACTATTCTCTTCCTGAATCGCAGGACAGGTGAATTAGAGGTTATGAAAGTGATTATGTGTTACGTATTTTCATTTAAGAGCATGTGGAGATTCTGACCTGTTAGAGCCATGTATATGTGTGCGTGCGTGTTTCTGTCAAAGCACAAATTAAAAAAGCAAACATGATTCTTTCAGCTTGCTTGCTGATGTGTTTGTAATTGTAATGTATTAAACAAGAGCAGTTGAAAAATCCAGAACTGAGTATGGGACAAGTCAGCATTTTAGAATCTCTTTTTAAAAGCCAAAATAAACACTTGCATCCCACATTTTTTCCTTCTTGGTTCTGAATCAATTTTACTTTCTCACCACTGTGGACATGACACTTTATACTTGCTAAATTACTGTGCGAGAAACTGATTTTAATTTTTTATGATTTTCTTTTTAATCTAAACTTCTTAACTGTTTCACCTTGTAGATAACCCTTTAATGACTACATTTTTTAACTAGACTCCATATAAAATATCAAGGTCTGCTTATATGAATTTGTGAGGGGTTAGTTGCTTTGTTTGTTTCAATTGTTGGCTGGAGTGTGTCGCTCACTGGATATCTTACATTGTTTGTTTGGGTTAGGTTTTGCAAATTGTTGGGAATGAATGTACCAAATAAGAATCAAGATCTAGAGCCCTGTAAGCGAGGCCTACAGTAAGCTGCAGTACAAATTGCAGTGCATTGGTGTAAATCATGTCTACACACCACTAGAACCTATATAAACTAGAAAAACAGTGCTTTAAAAACAAGAATCAAAACATTGGTTAATGCTACTGTAGACAGGATTTATACTTTAAAAAGGGTGCTAACGTTTTTTTAAAGTGATCAACCCTAAAGGGAAGCCTGGGATTGACTGCTACCAGTTAGCACATTTTAAAGATGTTAAATGTTTTCTATGTGAAAATTGGCATTTTAAAAATGTTTAAAACAAGTAAGCAATCAGGATTTTTTGGGGGGGGCTTTTCTTTCTATTCTTCTAAGCACACCTTTTTGTTTTACGGGTATAGACAAGGTAGTGTGTTCGCATTGCCCTGGTGCAACCAGCTAATGTTTACACTCCAATGGCTAGATTCTCAGCTGGTGTAAATTGACAGTTGGGGTAACCAATATGATTTTATGTGGGAGGAGTTGATATACAGTACTGTTAACTAGTTTGTGGTAATGGAAAAGTATCATAAGAAAAAATGAGAATGTGGTCAGAAAGGAGAGAACCGTGAGCAAACAAGAGATTGCTGGATCTTCATGAAGTGACATATTCTCTCTCTAAATTTCTATATGTGGAATTTCTACGGATTCTTCTTTCCGCACAGATTTTAGTTCAGCGTCTTCTGTAGAATAAAACTGTCCAGTTAAAGAGGAAAAAAAAAAAGTTGCCCCTCTGGTTGCACAGAGAACCTTTGATGCTAATCTGTTGCACTATCCTATTAATTCTGTAAAAAAGACAAATGCTGTGGCGTGTGTGTGTGTGTGTGTGTGTGTGTGAGTGAACTTGCTCTATTCATCCAATAAGAATGTTAGGTCTGAGCCTTGTCACTGTTTGTCGCTAATTTTTACACTTCAAACTGACTTAGCAGAAACAGTCAGCTAATATACATCTCTACCCGATATAACATGAATTTGGATAGAACGTGGTAAAGCAGTGCCGGGGAGGTGGGGGGGGCTTCGTGCTCGGGTGGATCAAAGCAAGTCAATATAACATGGTTTCACCTATAACATGGTAAGTTTTTTTTTTTTTTTGGCTCCCGAGGACAGCGTTCTATTGGGGGCGAGGTGTACTTATTCAATATGGTTGGATATGCTGGGAACTTTACTTAAAACTGAATAAGTTTAAGATTTAAAAATGCAAACACAGTGTCAGGTTGGTTTTCAAAAAAAATTTTTTACCTCCCCATAAGACTTCTTGCCCATTCTCCTGCCTCCAAATATGAGCTAATGGTTAAGGCTACGTTTTGGTCATGGGTATTTTTAATAAAAGTCATGGACAGGTCACAGGCAATAAACAATAAGTCATGGCCCTGTGACTTGTCCATGACTTTTACTAAAAATACCTGTGACTAAATCTTACCTGTTGGGAGGGAAGTCCCAACCCCATGCCCCAGCCCTGTTTCCCCTCCCTTCTTCTGTGACCTCCATGAATTGTTTGCAGTCTTAATAATGGTCTTTCCTCATAAATGTGGGCACTGTACATTTTTGCGGGTTCCCAAATGTCTTGATTGAATGTTTTAAATCCAGTTTTGTCTGTGTCAAACACACACTGCCCACATTCACTTTTAAAGCCATTCAAGACTTAGTTGCATATTTTACATATCATCTCTTATGTGGTATTGAGCTGTCAGCCCCTGCTTCTGCTCTTCCAGCAACAGCAAAACCCATCAGTCCGTTTTTTCCTCTCAAACATCCCTTGTATAGTTGTCTCCCTTTATGAATGAGAGGAGCTCCCTGTAAAAGTTTGCAGAGCTATTGCATTGTCCTCCTTTGCACCCCTCATTAAAGGTCACCTTTGCTGCGATATCTACATAATGCATGACAGTGGCTGGGCAGCTGATGTTCTGTGACCCTGCTTGTTATGCCAGTCATTATCAGGGCCTTGTGTATTCTGTGTTCACTGATTTTTATTTTGCAGAATTTGACATTTTGCCAGACTGCTGTACAATGCCCCATTTTACTGCAGTCAGAAGTCTGACATCTTGTTCTCTCTGCTCTGCTGTGACCTGACTGCAGCTTCCTCTTTTAGTACTGTTTTCACCTCAGGAGGGAGTACGTTACAATAAGTAGCACAATTTCCTGCTCTGCTCTCCTTAAAAGTGGGAGCTGGAACATGAAACGAAAGCTCTCTGGGCTCATCAGGATGGCCTTTGCTTGTCTTTTGAAGGGTGGGTCAGAGGCGGTATGTGACAGCCAAAGGCTGAGCTGATGAGCCTTGGGAGCCAGGCACACACACTCATGCCCAGGATACAAAATGTCATGGTGTGGGGGTCTGAACAAAGTTTGAGGAGGAGGGTTGTGAGGGCAGAGGGCTGACCTGATGAGCTGCAGGCACAGGGTAGAATTCCATTCCTTGTGAGCTGCAAAGGATGCAGGGCTGAATTGGGTAATTTGCAGTCCTAGGTGTACCACAACTCCTAGTTTCAGACCATTGCCCCACCTGCCACTTGGACGGATAGTGGCAGGGTGCCTGCTCCCCTCCCAGTGAGGCGAGGGTAGCAGCATGAGGCCTGGGAAGGATAGAGCTTTACCTAGCTGCCACATACTCCTTTTCCCCCATTATGTCCCAGGAGTTGGGTAATAGTAGCTGTCTCTATAGCAGAGGTGGGCAAATTACAGCCTGCGGGACCATCCTGCTCAGCCCCTGAGCTCCTTGCCCGGGAGGCTAGTCCCCAGCCCCTCCTCGCTGTTCCTCCTCTCCCGCAGCCTCACTTTACTGTGCCACCGGCAGCGCAGCTGCAGAGCCCAGCCTGACCCGGTGCTCTGTTCTGCGCGGCTGCCTGTCCTGGTGCAGTCGCACCGCCAGCCACCAGTGCTCCAGGCAGCGCGGTAAGGAGGCAGGGAGCAGGGGGCGTTGGATAGAGGGCAGGAAAGTTTGGGGGTGGTCAGGGGCCAGGGGTTGGGGTGGTCAGAGAGTGGGGAACGGGGGTTGAATAGGGGCAGGGGTCCTGGGGGGGCAGTCAGGAAGGAGGGGGGGTTTGGATGGGCAGCGGGGGCAGTCGGGCAGAGGATCTGGGGGTAATCAGGGGACAGAAAGCAGGGGGTGGATGGGGCAGAGGTTCCCGGGGGGCCATCACGGGACAGAGAGCAGGGGGTAGATGGGGCAGGAGTCCCGGGGGGTCATCAGGGAACAGGGGGGTTGGATGGGGCAAGAGTCCCGGGGGGGCCATCAGGGGGAGAGAAGCAGGGGGGGTTGGATGGGGATGGGGGCCGGGCCACGCCTGGCTGTTTGGGGAGGCACAGCCTCCCTAACTGGCCCTCCATACAACTTCAGAAACCCGATGCGGCCCTCAAGCCAAAAAGTTTGCCCACCCCTGCTCTACAGGGAACCTAAACATTCAGCCTTATAGGAGTAATTTTCTCCTTTATCAGGGATTCCATAAAATATACTGCTGCACCTCTGAGAGGATTGACAAGGTAATGCAAAAAAATCGACAAGGTAACCTAATTAACATGGCTGTGGAATTGAATAGCACATGCTGCAAAACTGGAGCCCATAGTGCCCTGATCACAATCTCCCTCTTCACCCCACCATCTCACATCATATTCATCTTTTTTGTCATCACATATTGCACTGTAAATTCTTCAGGGTGCCCACTGTGTTGTCATTATAGGCACATACAGTGTCTAGCACAGGAGTGGGCAAACTACAGCCTGTGGGCCACATCTAGCCTGCCAGCCGATTTTAATCTGGCCCTTGAGCTCCCACTGGGGAGTGGGGTCTGGGGCTTGCTCCGCTCCCATACTCCAGCCGGGGAGCAGTGTTGGGGCCGGTGTGTGTGTGTGTGTGTGTGTGTGTGTGTGCGCGCGCGCGCGCGCTGTGGCTCTGCGTGGATTCTGGAAGCAGCAACGTGTTGTGTCCTCTCCCTCCCACCCAGCTCCTTCGCGTAGGGGCGGCCAGCTGCATGCTGCACCTGCCCCAAGCGCTGTCTCTGCAGCTCCCATTGGCCAGAAACTTGTTGCTGCTTCAGGTAAGCACTGCCTGGAGCCTGCACCCCTGAGCCCCTCCCATGTCCCAACCCCCTGCCCCAGCTCTGATCCCCCTCCTGCCCTCCGAACCTCTGGGTCCCAACCTGGAGCACCCTCCTGCACCCCAAACCCCTCATCCTCAACCCCACCCCAGAGCGTGCACCCCCAGCTGGAGCCTGCACCCCCCATGCCCCAATTCCTTGCACTAGTCCGGAGCCCCCTCCCACACTCCAAACCACTCAGTCCCAGCCTGGAACACCGTCCTACACCCCAAATCCCTCAGCCCCATCCCAGAGCCCGCACCTCCAACTGGAGCCCTCAGACCCCCCAAACCCTGCCCTAGCCTGCACCTTTACCCTGAACTCCTCATTTATGGCCCACCCCAGAGTCCGCACTCCCAGTCGGGTCCCTCATCCCTTCCTGCATCCTAACCCCAATTTCGTGAGCATTCATGGCCCACCATACAATTTCCATACCCAGATGTGGCTCTTGGGCCAAAAAGTTTGCCAACCCCGGTCTAGCACGTTGAGGTCATTATTTTAGCCTCTAAATGCTATTACAGTACAGATGATAAATGTCCCAGTTCATAGAATATCAGGGTTCGAAGAGACCTCAGTAGGTCATCTAGTCCAACCCCCTGCTCAAAGCAGGACCAATCCCCAACAAAATCAACCCAGCCAGGGCTTTGTCAAGCCAGGCCTTAAAAACCTCTAAGGAAGGAGATTCCACCACCTCCCTAGGTAACGCATTCCAGTGCTTCACCACCCTCCAGATGAAATAAATTCCAGCTTGCTGACATGCACAGCCAACAGGGTTGTGTGCGGGGGGGGCAGTACGGGTTTCCTTCTGCCCCCCCCCCAATCAGCGGGAGCATAGAACTCCTCTGGTGCTGGAGAGGGGAGAGTGAGCTCCTCTGGCCCTGGGGCCACAGGAGGAGGGGGAGAAGAGCCAGCTCCACCAGCTGTAGTGGGGAGATGACTGCTCCTTGGCCCTGGGTCATGACTGGGGAGAGGCAGATCCTCCAGCTTAGGGGAGAGGGAGGGAGAAGCAGCTCTGCTGGCTGCCGGGGGGGTGGGTGAGGTGGGGAGGCAGGTCCTCTAGCTGCAGGGTCCCTTCAAAAGCAGCCAAACTTTTATTCCTGTGCATGCCCTTGCCAGGAACCTCCTTCTCTTCCAGCCTTCCATGTAGCTGAATTCCTAGCAGCTTTTGGGCCCCAGTGATATACACTGCATACAGGCCTGCTCAACCAAAAGTATGCGCCAAATGCTCCAAAACTCTGGTGTGTGATATATGTGTAACCGTTCTGCCCGTCAGAGTTGGCAGCAACAAGGGCCGGGTTCAGTATCTAGGGGTTCCATTCCAATAACACAATGCAAAACCAGCTCAAGCCCCCACCTAGTGACCTGGGACAAATATATACCACCCCTGCTGGGCGCCTCCAAGAGGCAATACTTCCCCTTTCACAAGCACATAGTTTGAGTGTAGCAGAAAGCCTTTTAATAAGAGAGAAACAATGTGGCATTATGTTGGGGAAACACTACCAACAGGTTTCATAAGACAACCCCTGAACAAAAAAAAAAAACCCACCCCAAGCAAATTGGGGCATGTCGTTTCTCTTTGGTTCTTGAGTCCAGCAACCCAAAATCACCCAAAGTCTCTGTCTCTGGTCAGGGCAACCCAAGTTCAAAAGTTTATCTGCAGAGTTTTACCTCCCAACCTGGGTGGAGATGGCAGGGGGGAGGCGTTAAGGGGTACCTTCCATGGTCCAAAGCAGATTGCCCCACCTCTCCATGGGGCTCCGCTCTGCCAGCCGCCCCCATGAGCTGCTCCAGGCATCCGACAAACTGCTCTGGTCCACCAGCCGCTCTGCTCACCATCCTGCAAACTGCTCTGCTCTGCCAGCCATCCTGCAAACAGCTCTGCTCCACCAGCTGCTCTGCTCACTGTCCCACAAACTGCTCTGCTCTGCAAACTGCTCTGCCATGCTCTTCAGGCTCCCCCACTACACAACACTCAGTGATTTCAGCTCTTAGTAAGTTTAGCTCTTGTGATTTCAGTTTCTAGTAAGGGAGCCTCAGTGCTGGTGTACCATCAGCCCAAAGTGAATTCAGCTCAGCAGCCTGTAACTAGACTCCTAATAAAATCAAAATTAGTTCTGATATTCTACAGTGGAGAGAGGAGGAAGTGCAATTAGCATGTAAGGCCCGCACCAGGGGGCCCAAGCCACCAACTATTAATACCTGTCCCCAGCCTCTCTCCCCTCACTGGGTTTTGGAACCCATGACCCTTGCCTAGCAAGTGCTGCTTAGTTGATGGTGAGTCCGTCCATCATAACAAAAGGCCAAGTATAGTTCCACTGTCCTTGATTCACATAATCAGGATAATAACAGTTTATTCCTGCCCCAATAACAGAGAAACTGGGGCTCCTACAGTAGCCAAAGTGACCATCTAGGCAGGGTGGGTGTGCCTATGCAAATGAGATCAGTCCCTGAAGTTCTTTTCCACAACCCACCATGACTCGCCACCAGATGTCAGGGTAGAGCTCATTCTGACTCTGCTTACATGTGCACTTTGGGATTTGGAACATCCTGGACTCTGTTTCAAACTCTACTCAGTAGAGAGACAGGCAAGTGATGCATCTTGGCCCTCACTACCTCATTAAGGATTCCATTCCATACCTATTGAAATCAATTGAAAAACTTAAGGGGCAGGATCTGGCCCCTAAATGTCAGCTGGCTGTATAAGAAGAGAAAATGTGGCAAGGTTAGGCAAGAAGTCTGGCAGATACAGCATTAATTCCTACATATTTAACCATCACCTCACCCTGGAAAAAGGCTCACCTGATTCACCCCAAATGTAACCTACCTTTGCTTTGAGTGAGACTTTGAACTGGGGCCAGCCACCCTGAAAGGTGGCTACTACAAGGGTGCTACTACAAGGGTGATTTCCGAGCAATTTGAGTGCCCCTTTTTCCGCAAAGCCTAGCCTCATTCATCTGCAGTCGTACTCTGAGCCCCTGCCAACCTGGGGAACTAAGACTGGCTCAGGGACTAGGACCTGTGGCTGTTGCATGCCATTGTATTACCCACAGACCAGCAGCTTAGACCAGAGGTCTTGTATGTAAATAATCAAGACTTTGTGTGAACTTTTTCCTAATTAGGGTAAAAGTGATTTGTTATAATATGGACAGTAGCAAAATATAATTCTTGTAGAGAAAATTCCAGGAATTAGTGGGGTTTGTAAAAGTTCTGCAGCAGTTCTCTTTAACGTTTTTTTAATGTCTTGTGTCTGTCTTTACAATGGCAATGCTATAGTTAAGGTTGCATCAACTCTATTAATGGCAATTAGCCAAGATGGTAAGGGACACACCCCCATTGCTATAGATGTTCCTAAATCTTTGACTTCCGGAAGTAGGGACTGGACAATGTGGGATGGTTCACTTGATAATAGCCCTCTTCTGTTCATTCCCTCTGAAGCATCTGGCACTAGCCACTGCTGGAATACAGGATATTGGACTAGATGGGCCATTGGTCTGACCCAATATGATCATTCTTACGTTCTTACATGGCAGCCATCTGTACCAGCAACAATATATGTTTTTTTGGGGGGGAGAGGGGAATTGGAACTACTGTACCCCACTTTAAAAGTACAAGGAAATTATAGGTAGTGTAAAATGTATGAAGTTGAAATTGTCAGCCCACCAGTGCTTAGAATTTTTCATGACTGCAGCTGGTCAGGACCCGTTTCATGATAATCTAAACTATTAAAAAATCTGAGTCAAGGTACATAGTTCTAGTATGGCTGTTCCCTGGCATTGCTGCATAATGATAATGTGATTGAAACCAAACCATGTTGTAACTCAGTTAAAGAGTTGGATATGTCCAAGTGCAGGCTATAAAATGGTTGTATTGACAGTCTTTGGCAAGATGAGTAGAGTTGCTCTTGAGTGGCTTTGTTCTTGTGTGAGAAGCTCGCAGGATAGTTAAGCAGTGGCTCATCTGTCCTGAGGGCTCTCTTTGGCAGTGTACATAGGGCTGTATTCTGTTACTTCTCTTGCTCAACAGTCATATAATGCCTCTGGGATAATTAATAAGGAGACATGGATCACAATAGTGTGTTGACAGTACACAGCTCGATGGCTGTATCACCTCTGATCATGTTGGCTCAGTGAAACAAAAGATCCAGTGTTTGAAATCTAACTAGCTGAAACTCTACCCAAGTCTGTTCCTGCATGTTCAATTAGCAGCTGTGGCCAAATATGCTCATTTTGTTGGTTCTCCATCATTGCCTGGTAGGATGAATGTGACAGTTTCTTTCAGATGCAGATCTTGATACAGTTATCCATGTCTTTGTCGTCATGAGCTTAGAAAATGAAGCTGGTGCAGAAAGTGGCAGCCCATTTATTAAACAAAGTATCTTACTGTGAACATACAACTCCAGTGCTCTTGGAACTGCACTACTGGATTGCCACCATGGCTCCTGTCTTAGTCTGCAGGTGAAGCCTGCCAGATTCTCTAGTGGTGGTTTTGTTACTGGTAAGTCCGTGAAGAACACGGTTGATGTTAAAGATATAGAACCCCCTCTTTCTTTGGTTTGTTGTTTTTGTTTTTGCTAACCTAATCCACAAATGCAAGGACGTTAAAGGTGAAACTAACTCTTGGTATGCCTGGGGTCTGCAGCTCAGATGTTATATAAAGTCATCCAGTTTGTCTGAAGTCCACTGTGATAATTAACCACAATTTGGTTGATGAATAAAAGTATTAGTATTATCTTCTGAATTACTTCAATATAACCCTTTAAATTACCATTTCTTAAAATTCAGATAAGTCTTTTTGGTTCTCTGGTACCTTCTGACCTAACAGCATGCCAGTGAAGTCACTTTTATTTGATCTGGTTGATTAAGGCCCTTAATGAGGGAAACTTGGATTGGTAATGGGATTGTAGAGCTTTTCACATAAAGGTCACCATTTCAAATCCAGTTCAAGATATTAAATACTGAAAGTTTCTGCTTTCTGATGTCTTTTCAGTGATCTGTATGAAAAGTTAGTGGACTTGGTTCCATCCCTGGTAGACAGATTTCTACCACAAAATCCATTATTACCGTACACACACCTACACATCCCTGTCTGCTTCAGAAAAGAGACCAAACATTTAGTTAGCCAAGAGGAAAGTACCCTCTGTCCATGTATGTGGTCCATCCCAGGTTCAGTTTGAGGCACCTGGGTGGACAGTGTAGGTACTCTTGCATTTCCTGTGCAGCACATTGTTGTCGGGTGCTGTCAGTCGGGTATCTTTCATGAACATACGATTACTGTATTTATTTTATAACATATTTAAACACAGCCATTCTGAAATAAAATTTAGATTTGTCAATTTATTGCAAGAATAATTGTGTATAAATTTAACAAATAGATCAGCTGTAGGAGTTTATAGAGTCACATAACTTCACGATAAAAGGAAAATCCTCCCCCCCACACTTTTCTCTAGCTAATCTACCCAGAATATTCTCTTCCCATCATAGTTATCTAGTTTCCAATTACGACTTCACCCAGAATTTGGCGTATTGACTAATTACTCTACTTTCTAAGATTACTTAAATCCTGGAGCTATACACTGTGTGCTGGTTTTAAATCTGTTTATCTACTGTATAGGGTGCCTCAGTGTAAATGTCAGCAGATCTAAAATTCAATTTGCATTAATATAATTATCTGCAATACTGGACAAACACAAGTGAGTCACATATCAGAAACTTTTTCTTATCTTTGAAGATAAGACTCTGCTTAGACTTTTGAGACTGACCACTTAAAAATATAAATGGCTTTATATGATTTTATATAACAGATCTTTGTAGCTTTATGCCAATTTATTTGGAGTTGCCTAAATGAGTCTTAGGCCAGGTCAATACTATAAACATACATTGGTATAACTGTTACACAGAGGTGTGAAAAATCCACACCCCCTGAGCAACACCATTATACTGACCTAACCCCCGGTATAGACAGTACTATGTTCAATGGGGAGCTTCTCCTGTCAACATAGCTATCACCTCTTGCAGAGGTGGTGTGACACTACGCTCCATATTCTTCATAGATATATTGTTATGATTATGGCATCACTATGATGTGTTTTGTGCAAGATAGATCATGTAGGATATCATTGAGAAGGTTATGATTATGATTATCCTGTTTGTATGGATGTATCATTTTGGTATCTGAAGTTAGGAATATTGTCTGTGCATCTATTACAAATGTGATTACACCTGGGGAACACCCACTAGGCAGAATGCAATCAGTCTAGATGGCTGACTGGGAAGGGCCATTAGGGAGAACAATAGGTCTTAGAAGAAGCTAATCTCCCACAGGGGCGGGCGGGAGCCTTCCTGAGGATGCTACTAACAGCCTCTGAGTCATAGCTGCTGTAACACTGCAGGGGCATGTGACCAGATCACCTGGTACTGGACTCCATCTTGGAATACCAGTATTTTTCCACTGAAAGGCATGGGAACAAAGCTGGGAGACAAAAGGTTCATGCCATATGCAAAAGCTATTTAAGTCAGGGGAGTGACATCCTGGTTCTTCACTGACTCCCTGCCCAAAGAGACTCCTGGAAACGCCTGAGGAAAAAGGACTGAATTTGGGGGAACCTAGGCTAGAGGAATTTCTAGCTTGCAAAAGGAATACCTGTGGTTTTTAAGCTGTAAGCAAGTGCAGTTGGCCCCTCAAGAATCTCTTCAAACTGCTTAAATCAACAATTAGGGTAGGAATTTGCTACTCGTATCCAATCGCTTTAGTGTATTAAGCTTAAATTGTGTTTTTGTTTGCTAGGTAATTTGCGTTCATCTGTTTGCTATCCCTTATAATCACTTAAAATCTATCTTTTGTAGTTAATAAACTTGTTTTTGTTTTGTCTAAAATCAGTGTGTGGAAATCATAACTTGGGGCAGAAAGTTGTTGCATATCTTCTTCCACATTGAGGGAGGGGGTGAATTTCATGAGCTTATGCTGTACAGTTCTCTGTGCAGTGCAAGACTGTATAATTTGGGTTTACCCTCCAGAGGGGTGTGTGCCTGGAAGCTGGTAAGTGCCCTAGCTGTATAGCCTTCCCATGCAGGGGCTGGTCAGAAAGCCTGTCTGCATGTTACTGCAGCTGTGTTACTACCTCTGTACTGGTGAAAATGAGATACCGGGAGCATGTCTGCAGCTTCTCACCGCGTTACAGGGTGAATGGGAGACCAGGCTTGTGGGTTGGGGGGCTCAGTGTTACCCCGGTTCCAGTTGGCACTCTGGGGGGAATCTGTCACAGGTGGATTAACTATATCAAGGGGAGAAGCTCTCCCATTGGCATAGTAGATCCTCGCTGAAGTGCTGCAGCTGCACTGATGCAGCATTGTAAATACAGACCTGCCCTTAGAGTGCACTGCTAATGAGCAAGACTTGGAAAACATATTCTCCAGTGATGAGTGAAATTATTGATTGGGTGACTGCACCTTTGCTTGCCAGTGCTCTGCTTCCTTCCACAACACTTAGCCTCCATTTGGTCAGATGCAGAACTCTGATTATAAAAGAATGTCTAAAACAAATTTCAGGACCAGCAAGTCTTGCCACACTCTTGCCTATGAGTTTATGGCTTTATTTTTCTATCACCTTCCACAGTTCCTAGTTACTCACTGCAGACTTTGTCTCATACGTGTTTTGGGGGTACAAAGAAACAAGAATAACAAGCACATAAGTTGCTGACAAATACACCTATGCATACTTGCATGAGAAAATAAAATGTAGGTTGTTCCTTAGAGGGAGAGCAGGGAAGAAAGACAATAAAGCTCTCACATTTGTCTTCCAGGAAAACTACTGTCCTCTCAGCTGCTGATTGGGGAGAGAGAGTTAAGCCCTGTATCCCTTTTCTCTTCTGCCCTTTTTACCAGTAGCCAGGGGAGAACCAGGGAGACGTTCGCTGGGCCTTTCAGGAAGGTGCCTTTTGATCCCACTATGGGGACACTTCCTCTTTCTTATTTATATCTATCATTTAATTTACTATTACTAAGGGAACCTAGTCAAAAAAAAATCTGATGGCATTTCACATTGCTATTATTTGGCTAGCCTGGAGCTAAGCAGATGCTTAAAGGTTCACACCATTTGAAGAAAAGCTGCCACTTTGGCCTGCCTCAAGAATGTTTTGATTGCAGATATCTGCAAAGCAACTGAATAGTTTATGCTCCAGCTTTACAAAGTATTATTGCTTGGATTCAGCCTCCAAGTGGATTTTCACTATGAGATTTTCATTCCCACAATAGGGGAATCCAAACTCTTGCCCAGTCACCCCACTCAAAAAAAGTTTTTATTTAGGGACATCCCTAATTTTCATTTGGTCAATATTTGCATTGGATTGTTAATCCTTTTTGCATTCTCAAATGTTGTGTGTTGGACTTGTAAGAGATTCCTGGCTCCTCCTTTATATTGTTAATACTATTCTTTTGGGACATTCCTAGAGCTTCTTATGCTTCAGGAGTAGGAGTCCTGCAGAGGTAATATCTGTTGGATAAGAGAACATTTGTTTCTCATAACTCTGCTTCTCTGAAGATCTCATCTTTTATTATTCTTGCTCTCCTGACCAGTTCCCCTCAGAGCCTGATGGTTGTTTTTTGAAGGGGGTTTCTCTTGCACTTTGTTTTTCATTTTTCCCCCCTTTAGAGGTACATTTTTGATTGTGTTGATCATTTTGAATAGTCTTCTCTCTGGGAGCTTAGGCTAGTGATCAGTTGAAGGTACTGACTGGAATGTATAGAGGGTAGCAATTACATTCCTTAGGGCAGAGGTTCTCAATTTTTCCAGACTACTGTACCCTTTTCAGGTGTCTGATTTGTCTTGCACACCCCAAGTTTCACCTCACTTAAAAACTGCTTGCTTACAAAATCAGAGATGAAAATACAAGTGTCACAGCACACTGACTGAAAAATTGCTTGCTTTATCACTTTTATTATATAATTGTAAAATAAATCAATTGGAATATAAATATTGTACTTACATTTCAGTGTGATACCTGAGTCTATTTTTCACTTGTGAGCCTTGTCGTTCTGGGAGGCAGTGAAGTGACAGCAACAACTAAGTTTTTTTTTTTTCCACATTGAGTCTATTCCTACTCTCAGGTCTGTGTTAGGAAGTGGCAGGCAGGGCAATTGCCTGGGGCCCCACACTACATAAGGCCCCATGAAGCTAAGTTGCTCAGGCTTTGCATTCAATCCTGGGTGGTGGGGCTTGGGCTTCAGTTTTCTGCCCTAGGCCCCAGTGTGTCTGAGGTCGGCCCTGATGATCCCATAAAGACAAACTTGTGACCCACAGTTTTGAGAACTGCTGAGATAGTATATAGAGCAGCATAAACAAGTCGTTGTCGGTGTGAACTCTTAGTTTGTCCTGAGTTTACTAGTGCTTTTCATATAGCCTTTTGTAAAACTAGGCAGCTATCTAGATGAGTTAATGTATCCCCAGAGGTACACCTACCCTTGGTTGAGAACCACTGACTTTAGGGGGTCAACACAGTGACCAGTAAGGAGTGAGGGTGTCTAGTTTTTACTTTGGTTGAGAATCCTGCAAGATCGTATCTTCAGTGAAACAAGGTTACGGGTTGGGTAACTACCCCATATTGGTTACAGTAACAGTATTACATGTGTAATTTGGTGTGTGTGTGCTGTAGACTATAAGATGGCAATTTTATAATTTATTCAGAACTACTATGCAATATAAGCAATCCATTACTCTCTTTAGCTGTGCAATCATAGGTATTCTGAACACCACCGATATTCTGAAATGAAGTGGGTTTGATTCTACTCTAGGCAGTACTTATTCTGATTCCCTTTTTAAAAAACAATAAGCCAGCAATCATTGTTCAGCATTTCTTTGTCAGTTATTTTTGTGGTATCATCATCATTATTGGTTTCAGAGTAGCAGCCGTGTTAGTCTGTATTCGCAAAAAGAAAAGGAGTATTTGTGGCACCTTAGAGACTAACAAATTTATTAGAGCATAAGCTTTCGTGCATCTGATGAAGTGAGCTGTAGCTCACGAAAGCTTATGCTCTAATAAATTTGTTAGTCTCTAAGGTGCCACAAGTACTCCTTTTCTTTTTATCATCATTATTGTTGCTCCTAATCTCTGTTTCTTTCTGACAGTCTGCTTTGTGTTCTTTCTTGATGTGAAATTGCAAAGAAGTGTTACATGAAAGTAAATGTTTGTAAAATGCTTTGAAGATGAAAAGGAGTACAGAAATGCTAAATATTATCACCAAAGGCAAAATAAGCAGGATTGGCTCGACATTGGACTTTGTATTTCTGAACAAATGGTTGTCTTGAAGAGTGTGCATCATTGGTTGGGCTGCAGAAACCAAATTTTCAAGCTTGAAAATAAAAAAAAAAAAAAAGTGAATTTTCTGCTATGAGGTTATTTTCATGAACTGTCCAAAAAGCGACAACATAGTTATGCAACTACTGATGATTTGGATTCAGCTATTAGCCTAAATTTAACAAACCTCTTTTACTTATTACATGCATTTGTTCTTTCCTAGCCAAATTCATTTTAAAGCCATGCTTTTCAAAGCTTCTCTTTTAGCATGGGGTAAAATCTTGTTACGTAACACTTAAATTGTAGAATGCAAAAGAGAAAAGGATTTTAATAAATGAATAAAACAGTGGCCCACAATAAATTTTTTTTCCAGAAATGGTACCTTTATTAGAATTTGGGTTATTGGAGGCTTTTCACATACTGGATTGTGTGTTTTTAAAAAAAAAAAAATAATAATAATTTTTTAATAATTCTTTAGAAGCTCAAGACTTCCAGTAGCACATTTCTACTTCCTTTAATGTTTTTCCTAGAGTTTCTATATCTGATTAGAGAGAAGACAGAAAATATCTATTTGGAGACTGTTTTATTACTGTTCTTTATGGTTTAAAGGAGACAAACTTTAATTAGAAATTGGGTATCAGTATGCTAAGCAAGGAAAGTATTGCAGGGACACATGTTTATCAAATGGCGGTTTGTCTCATTTACCTATGCACTGGTTCATCGCTTCTGCACAGCAACCCTATTTTTGACAGAACCATTTTGGAATCTTAGCACAAAGTGTCTTGGGAGCTCGTCCTAGTGCATTATGGGATTCCTGAAGCAGCTCTTGCTAGCCAGAGGGGCTTTTGGCTAACTTCCAAGTGAGGCATTGCATCATGGGTTGGGTTGAAGAGAACTAGTTGAGCTCATGTAGCTGCAAATGCTTTTGACTCCTGCCTCACACCTTGAAGAAAATCATTCTGGAGTGTGCTAGTTCTGACAGATCTAAGCTAAATGTTTGCTCCCAAGTGTTATGACCAGTCGTTATAACTGATGCTTCTAAAACACCTAGGATGGCTGTTATCTGTAAACATGAAGCTTTTGTACAAATGTTGCAAATTCAAGATTTTCCAAGTAATAGTATCTTGCAACACTTTTTTTGCTTAATGTAGAGAGGGTTTGCTGCTCATTCCTTTGTTATAATGTAGTTTTGCTAATGCCGTTAAAAAAGAAGCAAAACAAAGTCCTACTTCCTGCTTTCCATAGTGTTTTACTACCTCTTACCTAGCTCCAAGGAGTATTGTGAGGATTAATTAGCATGTGAGTGAAGTGCATGGAAAATATTAGGGCTTGTTGACCAGACCAGGGCTGACCAGAGATTTTTGGGTGCCTGGGGCAAAATCTGAAACTCAGATTCCCTCCCCACCCACACACCCTTCCAAAAAAAATTCTACTCAGGGAGGCCCGGGGAGAGACATTGTGGAGGGTGAGCTTGCACTTCTCTCACCCTACAGTGGTAGTTCCCATCCTGCAGGGTTGCAGCACCCCTCAGATTTGGCCCTCCATCATGACAGACAGGCCACAGAGTCCAATTCCAGTGAGCACCATTGTGACATGGCATACAGGGTTGCAGCGCCACACAGATTTTGGGGGCCCAGAGCAAACTGCTCCCCATCCCCAGAAGCCCTAGACCAGAATAGCCATTGCAGAGAAACCTATTCTGCAACTGATTAGAGTTTGTAATGGCTGTTCTGGACAGCTTCTCCATGTAGCACTACGGAAGTGTGACGTATTTCTACTGGATAATATCACCAGTTGAATAGTTTGATTTTTCTGTTAATGGACAGGGAATGGGGGGACAGTGGTCATAACTGAACTACAATGCTTAAACAGCCGAGGAAAAAAAAATACAAGTAAATCATAGCTTTGCCATGTTAGAACAATGAACAGCGGTACTCATTCCAAAAAAGGCTGTGGTGTACGCTTAAAACATGTAACAGTTTGAGCTCATTATTCTCAAATCACAATTTTTCAAAGGTTGTAGTAACAAGCAAATGTCAGTTACCATTAAGTATGAGACTTAACATTCAAAAGTCAGGATAGTTACTAATAGCATAATGTCCAGGTGCTAAGTTGACCCCTTTAAAAGAGGTGGAAAGGGCACACAAAATGAATTACTTTTTGTAATTTCAGTTGGTTTTAAAATATACCAGCTTTTGGTATCAGAGTATACTTATTGAGAGGGAGGCGCTAAATTCCTTCCACCATTATTCTGTTTCTTTCCCTTCCACCAGCAAGTAGGGAAACCTGCTGCCCCCTTTTCCCTCTCTCCACAGCCACCCAAACAGGATCTCTCTGAATAGTGTACATTCTTCATGTCTTTGCATTTTCCCACTCATGGGGATGAGCCTGTGAGCCCAGCCAAATGGTTGCACCTTCTTATAGCAGTGCTTGTTGGTGTGCTTAAGTGCCGCTCCAACCCCTGCTGTCTGTGCTCATGAGTATTCTGAGAGTGAGGCTATAAAAAGCGGGTGGGCTGGCACCCCTGCTGCCTCAGTTCCTTCCAGCCACAGTAGCAGCCAGACCTCTACTTTTCCAGACCCATCTGATCTGGGTCCTTCACTAGTAATTCAGTGCCTTATATTTAGCCAGTTTTAGTTTTAAGGATGGTTAATTAGCTGGTTCTTTTTAATTTTCTGTAATGGTTTTTATTTCTTAGGTTAGGCTAGTTAATTCCTGCTTTGGTTCCAACCACCAGATCTGAAAACAAGAAGACAAGGCTTCAAGAGGCGCGCCTGTTGTCCAGCAGTCTTCTCAGCGTCAGACACCCATACCAGATGCCTGTTGTGCCTCCCAGAGGGTCACTCTTCTTCCAGCGGCTCAGTTTGCAGCAGTTTAACTGCCAGGCTCACAAGGAATGCCAGAATATGCTGCAGGCCTCATTGCTGCAGAAATCTCTGGCTGCAGAAACTCCCAGATCTGACTCATTTAAAGGGTCTGTACATAACAATAAGAGAGTTGCGCTTGTTACCTTGAAGTCTAAGAAGGTTGAGAGCACTATGCCAAAGGTTCCAATCTCTGCCCCGGGATCAGAATTCAAGACTTCAGCCTGGGACTGATTCCAGACCATTGGATCTGACCTCAAAGCACTCAGAGGATCCCTTTGCCGGCCTCTAACTTCAGAGGCAAACCACAGGAGAAACCTTCAGATCCATCTAACTCAATTCTAAGGAGAACTCTACAGAATAAGAAGGTTTCTATAAGCAGGGCCAGATCTCATTCAGGGGAATCCTCAGACTCAGATCCAAGGGCTGCGTATCCTAAACAAAACAAAAATCTGGCACGTGGTAAATCTCGGGTTAAGAGCCATGTTCTGATTTCTAAGATTGTATTGGGTCTGAAGAGATTCAGCAGTAGGTTCTGTATCTCCCATCCACACTGTATCGGCCCTCACAGTGGTATTGCAAGTGCACCATATGGTTCTGCAGTTGGACCTGTTGTCACATCTGCAACGAGACAATGTTGTCTCATCTCCCAAAGGGAAAGCAGAAAAGAGGAAGAATCCTGTTAGTTCTTCTGCTCCAATCTCCCCATCGGAGAAAAGAAGGTGATCAGACAAATCGTTGTAGATATCCCTGGATGCTTTCTTTTAAAATGCCTTTGGGATTCCCCAATAAAGTTATTTTGCCCTTCTTGAGTTTTACATATGACAGGTCCTGTAGTTTCTCCAATAATTTGAGTCAGAGCCAAGATCAGATGCGAGAGTAGAGCTGCAGTCTGAAGAAGTTTTGAAACATGTTTAAGCATACCCATATACCTCCTATGTTCCATTCTCATTAGAAAGATTACATCTCCTAAATACAACGCTTACAGAACATCACACCCTCCTAGCCTGACTTTGGTTACTGCTATGACTGGGAGATACTACTCTTGTCTTGTTGGCCCTATTAGCCCTTTCCTAGGCAGTATGGGAACGTTCCACATTCTAATCAAGGTAGAAACTCCTTTCTAA
Organism: Dermochelys coriacea; assembly: GCF_009764565.3. Lineage (NCBI taxonomy): Eukaryota > Metazoa > Chordata > Testudines > Dermochelyidae > Dermochelys > Dermochelys coriacea. The sequence continues at coordinate 108,639,590 of NC_050068.2, forward strand.
TATGGGCCAGAAAAGTATCACTCTTTGGATCAGAGACTCCCTGGATCCATCATCTTCACCTGGTTTTAGGGAGCGTTCTTCCACTATAGTTCCTGATGCATTATCAGAGGAAGAAGTAGCACCTGCTGCTCAATTTGAATGTCAGGATTTGGAGCCAGATCTTGTCGAGGAATCTTTCATGGATAAAAATCTTGATGTTGCTTCGCCATCCTCCCCATGTGAGGGTGCATTACAATTACATGACTTTTGATCTCTCCCATCAATCATAGACCAAGAAACTTCCCATGCTGTATTCAGCATTCTGGGTTCTCAGTCTATAACTAAGATTACCCTTCCCATTTTAGACATGTACAGGCAGTTTGGACTTCTCTATTATGGCAGACTCTACTGGAAAAAAAGCCGGCATATTGTACCAATTACTGTGTGAAGGTTCTCGTTCTTTCATATACACACTACCTCTAATTCTCATGTGGTAGTAGTGTCAGTATAAAGATCCAGAGGAGGACAGTTATATTCTACTCCTTCTGACGGAGAGGGAAAGAAAATGGGATGCAATTGGCAGAAAAGCGTTTTCATCTCCTTTGCTCAATGTTAGAATGGCAAATTCAGGCAGGGAGATTGCACTATTAGTACCACTTAAGGGAGAAAACGAGCATAGAGTATTTGCCAAAGTGCTTCTCGAAGACCAAAGGAAACTTGGCAGTGCCTTCATAATGGAGGGTGAAATAATGGCTAAACATTTGTTCAGAGCTTCTTATGATTCATTGGACTCAATAGCAAGAGTGATTGTGTCAGCTATTGCACTACACAGACATACTTGGCTTTGTTTGTCTGCTCTCCTACCTGAAACTAAATCCAAGGTAGAAGACCTTCTTTTCAAAGTTGATGGGTTATTCAGTAATTAAGAGAAAATGAAGGACATGAGGTCAACTGCAAGATGCTGGGAAGTCTGCCAACCTCCAGGAAAGAGGACCTCAGGACTTGTTGTCAGGTATCCTAGACAATTGTATCCCCTTTCCTTTTTTCTCTTATTTTTCACAAAGATACCTCTTTCAGCAGGAAGAGCCCCCTCCTTCCCAGCCACAACAGAGGCAAAAGGCTTTAAAGCCCCAAATGAAGGGGAAGCAATCTTCAACATTGTCTTCAGGGTTGAATCTTAAACCGCAAATTTACCCTTACTTAGACAACTGACTGACCAAAACCTCATCAGATGAAGGCCTTTCCAGGGTTTTAGTTCAAATGGTCTCTCTCTCTCTCTGAGACATTAGGGCTTTTGATAAACAAGAAAAAAATCTCTACACAAAGGATTCCCTTTACAGGAGCAGCTCCTGATTCTCATGTAGGAACAGAGCCTTTCTGCCTGAAAGATTTATGAAGCTTCAGTATGCTGAAGCAATGCTTTTATCAAAATCTCAATCAGGAAATAATGTTCTTCTTGGGCTTGTGGCTTCAGTCACTTCTGTAACACCCTGTGCCCTGCTCAGGATGAGAAGTCTGCAGCATTGGCTGGTGTTAAATTACAAATGAAACACAATCGGTGTTTTTATGTGCTTTGACTATCCAAAGAAAGATACTCCTATCCCTGAGTGGTGGACTCAACATTGCAACATTCTAAGAGGGGTGGCCTTCAACCCTCCAGCCCTTTTCAACCATCCGCCTAGGATTCCTCCAACCACAGATGGGTAGTGCATTTTAACATATTAACAGTTCATAGTCATTAGAATTCTTAAGAAAAGAGACAATGTATAAATAATCTGGAAATGAGGGCAATCCATTTGGCTCTCAAATCTTTTCTACCTCACAACCAGAACAACGTAGTGCAAGTCTTCATAAACAACACAATGGCAGTGTATTATATGAACAAATGGGGGAATTCTTTCTCTACAACAGCACAAGAAAGCAGTTGTGCTGTGTGATTTTTTTATCTCATAGCTCTCCGCCTAGTAAGAAGGACAGCATACTGGTGGATCAAAAGAGCAGAGATTTAATGGAACTTCATGACTGATTTGTTAAAAATATCAGTGATAGATGAGATCTTCACCCTGTGGGCGTTCTCAGACATACTTCACATTTTGTCTGGTTGCAAATAAACGTATCAGAGGTTTTGCTCAAGAAGGGGAAGAGACAGTCTATCCATATTGGATACTTTTATATTATCCATATCCATACTTTTTACTGGAGTGAGAAAAAGGTCTGCCTTATACCCTTCCCTCTCCTCCAAAAGTGATAAAGAAGATAAGATGAGACAGAACCAAAATAATGTTGATTCCCCTAGCATGGGCAAGGGAACAGTGGTTCTCAGACCTTTTCCAGCTCTACAAAGGTGTATATAGGCCTCTCCTTGTGGCCAAAGACTTATTAAATTCTGCCCTTCTGTTGAGTTATCTCCTGAGCCCCTATTATTGAATCTGACTGCATAGCCTATAGGAATCTAATGTACCTTGGGAAATCTTGCACATCAAAAGTGTCACAAGCATTGATTAACTCTAGAAAGCAGTTTACTAGAAGGTATTATCTCAAGTGGAATAAGTTTGTGAAATGGGCAAGCAAGAAACATGTATCCATCAGTAGCAGCAATTCAGTCTATTCTGGAATGCTTTAATTAAATCATTTGGGATTTTCTATATTCTCCTTTGGAAGTTCACCTAACAGCTACAGCTGTCCGTAATGTGTTGGTAGATAAATCAGTCTTTGCACATAATACGTTAAAGGAATTTATGAAGGGACTTGTCAGTATGTATCCATGCATAAAAGTTTCAGTCTCATCCTGGGATCTCAAATTAATCCTTATGCAGACTTCCTTTGAGGCCATAGCAGAGTGTTCTTTGTTCTACTTGTCTATCAAAATGGCTTTTGTCATAGCTATTACATCAGCTAGACAAATGAGTGGATTAGATGCCTGCCTGGTGTATCCTTCATTCACTGTCTTTCAGAGGATACGGTGGTGCATTGCTCTAATCCTAGTTTCCTTCCTAGGGTGGTGTGTGACTTTCACCTTTAATCAAACTATTAATTATCCAGTGTCTTTTCCCTAGACCTTGTAGGTTTCAGAGTAGCTGCCGTGTTAGTCTGTATTCGCAAAAAGAAAAGGAGTACTTGTGGCACCTTAGAGACTAACAAATTTATTAGAGCATAAGCTTTCGTGAGCTACAGCTCACTTCATCGGATGCATTTGGTGGAAAAAACAGAGGAGAGATTTATATACACACACACAGAGAACATGAAACAATGGGTTTATCGTACACACTGTAAGGAGAGTGATCACTTAAGATAAGCCATCACCAGCAGCAGGGGGGGGAAAGGAGGAAAACCTTTCATGGTGACAAGCAAGGTAGGCTAATTCCAGCAGTTAACAAGAATATCAGAGGAACAGTGGGGGGTGGGGTGGGGGGGAGAAATACCATGGGGAAATAGTTTTACTTTGTGTAATGACTCATCCATTCCCAGTCTCTATTCAAGCCTAAGTTAATTGTATCCAGTTTGCAAATTAATTCCAATTAAGCAGTCTCTCCTTGGAGTCTGTTTTTGAAGCTTTTTTGTTGAAGTATAGCCACTCTTAGGTCTGTGATCGAGTGACCAGAGAGATTGAAGTGTTCTCCAACTGGTTTTTGAATGTTATAATTCTTGACGTCTGATTTGTGTCCATTTATTCTTTTGCATAGAGACTGTCCAGTTTGGCCAATGTACATGGCAGAGGGGCATTGCTGGCACATGATGGCATATATCACATTGGTAGATGCGCAGGTGAACGAGCCTCTGATAGTGTGGCTGATGTGATTAGGCCCTATGATGGTATCCCCTGAATAGATATGTGGACAGAGTTGGCAACAGGCTTTGTTGCAAGGATAGGTTCCTGGGTTAGTGGTTCTGTTGTGTGGTGTGTGTGGTTGCTGGTGAGTATTTGCTTCAGATTGGGGGGCTGTCTGTAAGCAAGGACTGGTCTGTCTCCCAAGATCTGTGAGAGTGATGGGTCGTCCTTCAGGATAGGTTGTAGATACTTGATGATGCCACACAACAGAACCACTAACCCAGGAACCTATCCTTGCAACAAAGCCCGTCGCCAACTCTGTCTACATATCTATTCAGGGGATACCAAAACTATTTCCCCATGGTATTTCTCCCTCCCACCCCACCCCCCACTGTTCCTCTGATATTCTTGTTAACTGCTGGAATTAGCCTACCTTGCTTGTCACCATGAAAGGTTTTCCTCCTTTTTTCCCCCCCCCCTGCTGCTGGTGATGGCTTATCTTAAGTGATCACTCTCCTTACAGTGTGTATGATAAACCCATTGTTTCATGTTCTCTGTGTGTGTATATATAAATCTCTCCTCTGTTTTTTCCACCAAATGCATCCGATGAAGTGAGCTGTAGCTCGCGAAAGCTTATGCTCTAATAAATTTGTTAGTCTCTAAGGTGCCACAAGTACTCCTTTTCTTCCTGGACCTTGTACTCATGTAGACAAGACAGAGCTGCATACTTTGGATGCTAAAAGGCTTAGGCCTGGTCTGCACTTGGGGGGATCACTATTCTCGTAGCTGAAGTCGACGTATCTTAGGTCAACTTACCTCGCATCCTCATGGATCGGGATTGACTGCCGCCGCTCCCCCGTCGACTCCGCTTCCGCCTCTCGCCACAGTAGAGTACAGGAGTTGACGGCAGAGCGATTAGGGATTGATTTATCGCATCTACACTAGACGCGATAAATCGATCCCCGATAGATCAATCACTACCTGCCGATCTGGCTGTTAGTGTAGACATACCTTTAGTGTCTTAACAGTGTCTTCATTTCATATGCTGATAACCATAAGGAACACACTCTTTCTTAATAGATGCTACTTAGTTGGGTTAGAGAGTGTAAGCAGGAGCGCTATGAACTAGTATCCATTCCATCCCCCTTGGGGGTTAGATTACACTCTACTAGAGCAAGGTTGCGAGTTCAATCCTTGAGGGGGCCATTTAGGGATCTGTGGCAAAAATTGGGGATTGGTTCTGCTTTGAGCAGGGGGTTGGACTAGATGACCTCCTGAGGTCCCTTCCAACCCTGATATTCTATGATAGGCAATTGCATCCTTTGTAGCACACCTTAGACATCTTCAAATTGTGAAGATCTGTCGAGCTGCAACTTGGAGCTCTGTATGTACACTTACAAAACACTACTCCTAGACTTAGCATCTCCGTGCAATGTGCAATTTGGAAGAGCATTACTTTGATCCCTGTTCAATCAGGACCCCAAATCATACCTTCCTTACAGGAGATGCGCTCTCTCATGAGTGGAAATATGCAGAGGATACTAAAAGAAGAAATTAAGATTAATTACCTGTAATGAGAAGTCTTTCAGATGGATTCTGCATTGTCTCACTCCCTGCCCACCTTCTCCTCAGAATCTTAAGTCTGAAGAGGCAGTGGAAGGAACAGAGGTGGCAGAGGGCGTCAAGCCCCCTTTCATAGCCTCGGCCTTGGAATGTTCCAGAACACAGAGAGGAGTGGTGGGAGGGGTGCATGATGCTCTCATTTGGCATTGCTCTGAGCAGGTTTTCCTGAGGTGTACCCACTGGCATATCCCCAGTAGTGTGAATATGCAGAGTCCATCTGAAAGAACTCCATTACAGGTAAGTAACCTTCATTTTCCTGTGGGGAAATACAGCATGTGTCATAGGGAACAATTCTATAGGGAGAATGATTAGGTCTAAGAGATCTTTTCCATCTCTAAGGCATTTTTCCAGTATGGAAAGATGCACTGTTTTAACTAAATAGATGTAAAAATCAGTCTAGTTAAACCAGTGCAGACCCATAATCCTAGATGTATTTAAACTTGTTTAACCCTTTCTTAAGTTGGTAATGTATTGATGCTGCTGTACTGGGGGTTTGCATAAGTTGAACTCACTCAACTATTAAATCAGTTTCTTAAACAACTGCATTTTTCTAGTATACACAAGGACTCATGTACTAATCTAAAGGAAATCTATTATTTCTCCAGTGGCACTTACCTTTATACTAGAGTTTGCCAAGTTCCTCATACTGGCATATTGTAAAATTCAAATCAGAATTTTGTAGATCTCCACTTGTTTGACTTTTTTTTTTTTTTTTTTTTTTTTTTTTTTTTTTTTTTTACAGTAATGTCAGCAAACCTTACCTTCGTAAAGGTGAAGGATAAGTAAATGGACATATCATTTACCACAAATCTATTTTTCAAATACAGTTTTGGGTAGTGATTTGAGGGGAGTCTGAGCTCTATATAGAACAGAGAACACCAGTCCTTTTAACTAATGAAATAGCTGGGCATTTGAACGTAAAGATCCTGATTCCTAGAACTCCTAAATAAAGCATTGATTGTGCAAGTAGATCCATGTGGGTGGATCTGTGTAGCATCCTGTTCAAGTGAACAGGATTCCTTGTGGGATCAGAGTCTGCCTGCACAGATCTAATTGCAAGACTGAGGCTTTTGTTAACAGGTGTTCCACTCCTTAGAGATCCCTCAGGCTCAGGCCCCAAATGGTTCCTAATTCTCCTCTCCCCAGTAAGATGAAAAACTAAACTTTCAACAAACAAAAATCTGTTTATTTCACTAGGGGTCAAAAACCGGCATGATAGCAGTAATGTTTGGCTAACCTCAGATGTACGTGGGAGATGCTAGATTTCAGATTTGAAAGTGTTGAAAGTAAATGCTTTGTACTTATTTTCCCGATGTAGTGACCGTCCTAATGCTGTTCATGAAGTGGAAAAGTGGCTGCCACGACTGCATTCAGTTGTCATAGGACCTGGTTTAGGTAGAGATGACGTACTACTTGAGAACGCTAAGGTAATATGTACTCTAGTATTTTGCTCTACATCTTTGTTACTGAATTTTATAAACCAAGTTTGCAGTTTTTGTGCAGCTAAACTAATATTTTTCAGTGGGGTTATTGTGTAATAGTCTTAATGGAGCCATTAAAATATAGTTCGAAAGCAACATCTGTAATAGGATTTCTGGCTATAAGTGAATCAAAACTGCCTTCAAATGAAATTTCTATAAGCGATTTCTTTTTGTTATGACTGGTAGTAGTCAAGATCTGTTGGTCACTAAATGTGAGTAACTATAATTTAAAGAGAAAAGTTAAAACTAGAAGTTGCCCAGCCTTTGTGGTGAGGGTCATAGATCTTAGGGCTTGTCTACGTGGCAAGTTGGTGCATGGCAAGCCACAGTGAGAATCTGCAGCACGCTAGACTGCCACACGTTAACTCACTGTGTGGACTCTGCTATCACACATTAACAGTTACGAAGTACACTTTGATGTACTTCCATTTCAAATGGGAGGCAAGCTTGTACACTGTAGATTCATCCTCTGGCTTGCTGTTGGCTTGCCATGTAGACAAGCCCTAAGTCATATTTTCACCATCAGAAACTCAGAGTGAGGCTTGAAGCTCATGCATCCAAGTGGTTTATTTTGATCACTTTCATTTTGATAGTAAATCTGTAAAAACAAAGGCCAGCATTTTCTAAGGCAGGTGTCTAAAGTTAAGCACCTAACTCTATATTTAGGCTCCTGTTAGAAAATGTTGTCCTCAACTCCCCCCGCCCCCCCCTTTTTTTTAAACAGATTCATCTCCAAAATGGAAATGATCAAAAATAATCACTGAAACGCTTACGCTTCAACTCACTTTAGGCACCCAGGTTTGAAAAGTTTTTGCCAAGAACAATATCAGTAAGCAAATGTGTATCCACACACTGGAGGAGTTGCTTATAAATAAATATAAACTTCCTATTCTACTTGAAGCAATATTCTTGTTTGTTTCATATCTTGGTGAAAAGTTGGAAAAAAGAGCATTTAAATATTTCTACACAGACAGGAACAAACTGTTACACAATATTCCAAGATGAAGTCTTGAATTATTGCTGTCATATGTCAACACATCAAAGTTCATGTTTCAGTCTAATGCCGGAAGCTGTGTGTACAATATAGTAAATTCTGGTGAAGCGAAATGCTGGGCTAATCAGTGACAGTAACAAAAAGTTGGATTGCTAGGTTTTTCAGAGATCTTGACATCTCATTGTGGAATTTACAAAACAATAGGTTCAAGAAACACTTTAACCTTCTGGTTTAAGTATCCTGAATGTGATGGAGAAAGAAAGTGATTTTGGGAACTTCTGCATTGAAACTGTGACTTATCTTCCTTCTGTTTATTTTTAAAAAATTATTTGATATATAGATGCTATATTGGTGAAAAGACTAGGTGCCCTGTGCCCCCACCGTCCCAGTGTGCTAACAAGTGGGAGGTTCTCTTTATTTATTGTCAAAAATCAATTTTTATTTCTGTGAAAAACTTTGAACAAAACAGTTTTTCATCAAAAATGTTTACTTTTCTATGAGATGTTTGTTTTTCAACAAAAACCTGAAACAAAACAATTGTAATGTTCCATTTCCATTTGAAATTTTTATATCATTTCAAATTTTTGAAAAGCAAAACAAAAAATTTAGAATTTTCAATGAAAAGTCCAAAATGTGGTTGAAATTGAAGGTAAAAAATAATTGTCTAAAAATTTTGACCAGCTGATTTATTTGTATTGTAGAAGAGGCCTCTTTGGCCTTGTCTTCATTGATAAGAAAGGTGTGAGTTACCCTGAGGTAAAACAAACATACATAAGCTATCCCTGAGGTAATAACACAGTGAGGGTAAGGTGCTTTAGTTTCGCTATGTGGTCAGCTCGTCAATGCCAACATCAGGCGGGGGTATAGGGTTGACCTTCGTAAGCTTACCTTGTGGTGAAACTAAAATGTCTTGTCTTCAATGTGTTTTAACCATGGGGATAGCTCAGGCACATTCGTTACCCTGAGGTGAAATATGCACTTTTTTTTTTAGCAGAGAAGACAAAGCCTATCAGGATACGGGCTCCATTCTGCTAGGTACTGTACAAAAAGCACATCAACTCTAGGAGCCATGTTTTGTGTGTGTTTTCTGGGTCAGTACAGGGTAGAAAGGGCCTACTTCTCAATTCTCTTTTGTGTGGCTTATTTGGATTTGTTTAAATATTATATTCACCCAAGGCTTCAGTATGTGAGTGTAGTCAGGGCAGGTGAATCCCAGTCACTTACATAGCGAGGCCTGGTGTTTCCATCATCATCTCTGTGCTAGAGATAGGTGCAGTCTGTTTGCTTCAATGGTAAATTTAACTTTTGTAACTTTATTTCTCCCAAGGGGAAAAAGCAACTACAGCAATTGGCCATTTAAATTTGTATTGAAGGGTGGGATACATTTGTGTATCCTTTTCTTTACAATATTTTTGGCTAGTCTAAGCAAGCTGCCTTATGCATATAAGAATGCAATATAGGTTTGTAATTATCCCTTATATCTATCTTTGACTGGCAATGAAGATGGGAAAAAAGAGGGTTGTAAGATCTGCTCCTCTCTCATGAGAGAGTGGAGGGCTTAGGGCTCTATCCATCTGTTTTAACTCTGATCTTGTCTGTAGTGTATGAATATCTCCATAGTATCTGAGTGAGCTAAGATACCAATACATTCAGGTTTCTTGTATCTCATGTTAGGAACTATTAGGAAAGGAATAGATAATAAGACAGTAAATATCACAATGCCATTATTATATAAAGCCATGGTATGCAAACACCTTGAATGCTATCTGCTGTTCTGATTGCCCCATCTCAAAAAAGATACATTAGAGAAAGTACAGAGTATGGCAACAAAAATGATTGAGAGTATGGAACAGCTTCCGTATTAGGAGAAATTAAAAAGACTGGGAAATGACTGTTCAGCTTGGAAAAGAGATGAATAAGGGGAGAAGGATATGATAGAGGTCTATAAAATCATGAAGGGTATGGAGGAAGTGAATAAGGAAGTGTTTTTTATGTGAAGGAGTAAATAACAAGAACCTGGAATCTGCACTTGCCAGAGCCCTTGTCAGTGTTGGGATGAACTCTAGTAAACTTATTAACGTGGCTGGAGTGCAGGCTCCAAGACCCTCCTTCCTAGTGGGGATCTCGGAGCCCAGGCTCCAGCCTGAGCATGAATGTCTACATTGCAATTTTTAGCCCTGCAGCCCAAGTCCCGTGAGCCTGAGTCAACTGACCAAGGTCAGCTATGGTCTTTTATTGCAGCGTTGACATATCCCCTCAGTCAAGCTGGGTTCATTCTTTCTGTTTTTTAAATCTTTACCACTATTAAAGGTTCTGCAAGCCAAATCAAGCCCTCAGCACACATGTTGCCACTTCATAGCCTTCAGTGGATTTGCACAAGTGTTAGTGGTGTTGGAATATAGTAAATAATTCTATTTTTGGTGCACAAGATAGAATAAAGTACTTGACTCGTTCTCCGTTTTTTTGCTCTACAAGTTTAACAGAAATAAAAAGGAATATAGTCTACTTTGTTACTAAATGCAGCAGGTATAATGAAAGGAACAAATCTATTGATCAAGAGGGTGCCATTTTTACATAGGTTCTTCTCAGAGTAGGTGCTTCTGACTCAGAGGGTGTTATAGAAAGTTACCTTGTTGTTTTAGATTGAGGTTCAGCAGCAATAAAAATCTCTTGAGAACACTGGTTTAAATGTGCAAATCTCATGAGTTTTTCCTGAAGATTTGTTTCCGTCCAGAGGGTTCTATTTGTGTTCTATTTGTTCCAATGACAGCTACCATATTTTTTTTAATAGTAGTAAACATTTTAAATTATTTTGATTATTCAGATATTTGGTATACAGGTTTACATTTTTTAATTCTTGTTTTATTGCCTTTGAATGTTCATTCAAATAAATAAGAGTATTGGAGCATGACAAGTACTGTGTGTCATAGAATATCAGGAGGTCATCTAGTCCAACCCCCTGCTCAAAGCAGGACCAATCCTCAATTTTTGCCCCAGATCCCTAAATGGCCTCCTCAAGGATTGAACTCACAACCCTGGGTTTAGCAGGCCAATGCTCAAACCCCTGAGCTATCCCAAAATCATCTGCTGAAACCCGGGATCAAACCAGGAACCTTCAGATCTTCAGTCTAATGCTCTCCCAGCTGAGCTATTTCAGCTCATTCTCAACTGAGCTGTATCAAGCAGCTGGATGTTTTTGCTTTGACTTGTCAACAGTGAAATAGTTAGTGATGTTGGCATATAAAATAACTTAATAAGGTTCCAAAGTAAGACCCTGTAAGTAGGTGGTGTTCCCATCCTGTTCTGAACGGGGAAGTTAACGTTTAACTGCTATGGTACGTTGTATTCTGTGTAGAGGAGAAGAGAGTCCATTTAGGTGTCTTCTGAATATTCCGAGTTACTAGAGTGATGAAGATGAGTAGTGTTTGAAGGTGAGATTGGATTTTTGTGGTTCTGTTGGGTACCTTTGCATCAGTCTTCTCTGCAGAATATATTGGGAAGGTGTCTACCCTATATCTAATTTTTCAGGTAATAGGCATGAGGTACTGTCAAAATATTGAGATGTCAAAAGATGAGGTTCTGGAACAAATGATTAGGTTAGTAGCAGTAAGTCACCATGTTTGAATGGTGATCATTCCAGAGTACTGAAGAAGCTTAAGAATGAAGTGACTGAGATACAAAAATATGCAATCCATGTAAAACTGGCTACAATACCAGATTGCAGTAATTGATGGTGTTATATTCTAAAAATGTTAGGGTTGGTCCTGGGAATTAAACAAAACACTTAATTTATTTCCAAGTGAACTGATTAAAGCAACCAAATATAATTATAAATGCACATGATAAAAGGACAACCAGCATGGCTTCTGTAAAGGAAAACCATGCTGTGCAAATCTACTAGAATTTTGTGTGTTTCAGCAAAATAATGGATAATCGAAAGCATGTTGGTATGTTTCATTTGGAGTTTCATAAAGTCTTTGAAGGAAAGCAAAAAGTATGAATACATAGTTTTCAATATTCCAAAAGATTAATTCATGGATTATAGAGCCAGAAGGGATCACAGAAATCATCTGTTCTGACTTCCTGCATAACACAGGCAATAGAACTTTTCTGAATTAATTCCTGCTTGAACTAGAGCATATCTTTTAGAAAATTGGGGGAGGGGGTCCCAAGGCACCATACTAGAGCCGCTGTTAAATGTAGCTACTAATGATCTACAAGAGTGGGTAAATTGTGTGGTGGTAAAAATTTGTAAATGGTACAAAATTATTTAGATTGCTTGAGATAAGAAGATTGAAGAACTTTGTTTGGGTCCTAAAAAAAGATAAATTAACAGTATGGCAGCGTTTTGAAATTAATCCTTAACAAATTAAAAGTTAAACATGTTGGAAGGACTAATTTTGAACTTTTTATAGGTGGCGTAGGGTTCTAAATTGACAGTAAGCATTCAAGAAAAGCCTCTGGGTGTTACTGTGGACTGCTCCCTCAAAACATCTGTTTGATGCACAGCAGCAATCAGACAAAAAAAACAAGTGTTAGGGTATGCAAAGAATGGGCACTGTGTTCAGTTCTGGTCACGTCAGCAATATTAGAAGTAGATGGGGGTCCAAAGACCATTAGGGAAAATCGTTAGAAGAATGGAAGGGTTAGAACTGTTTAATATGGTGAAGAAATGAGCTTGTGAGCACGATAGATAGATTGATATAAAATAACAAATAGTATAGACAAGTATACTCCCTGTGCATAAGCCAATGACAAAGAACATTCTAAAAGCTTTTATTAATCACTGCTGCCTTTCAGTGATTGATGAGGGGACAGACAGACAGTTTATTTTTGGACTGGTATGTACTTTTGCAAGAAACTTTGCAAATAAAAGTTCACCCTTCCTGTTCGTTTTTAAACTCATTCAGCTAGTGTAAAATCTCCATTTTAGAAGTGAAACTACACATCTCATGTCTTTCTTGTCACACAGGGTATATTATTAACAGTCGTATTACAGTGTGGTTATGGTCAGAAAAGTGACTAAACTTAACACAGTCTTGCTCAGCAGATATATTGCCTGAACTTATTTAGTCATCACCTTATTCCTTTTCTTTACTGCATTTTACTTATTAGCATTGTGGAGCCAATACAGTTACGGGAGTGTGAATTGGATTATTTTCTCATTCATACATCAGCACAAATATTATCCTAGTTTCAGTTGCAGGATTCCATTGCTGCTGGTTAAATGTGAACCAGAAAGAGCACAGCTTATCTTTAAGAGGTCCTACTAAATTTGCATTGCTAGCAATTAGAACATGTATCTGTCTGTAAAATGCACAAATTTGATATGGAAGTGTCTTCTCTAACCGTGTTTTTAATTTTTTCTTTGAAATGGTGATCTATGTGACCAGACTCCTTAGGCAGCGTTTTTTAGACTGAAATAAACTGCTGAATTTCATTTAGATCTTTTGGGAGTTAACATAGCAAGCGTCTTAAAATCATTTGCATTTCTTGCAGGGTATTATAGAAAAAGCCAAGGTCAAAGGAATTCCTATTGTCATTGATGCTGTAAGTATTTTTTTTCATACATTTATTTGTCTAACATTTAAAAAGCTATTAAATAAATTCTTTTTTTTAACTGTCTTCTGCAGGATGGATTGTGGCTCATTTCCCAACAACCCTCTCTTATTCAAGGTTACCAGCGAGCCATTCTTACTCCAAACTATATGGAGTTTAGCAGACTTTATGAAGCTATGGTGAGCTGCTGATTAATTTTTTGGTGATACATAAGTATGTGTTTGTTTCATTTTTCAAAAAATATTTGTGGATATTGTATCAAACACTTTCATATTGTTCCTTAGCTATGTAAAAAGCATTGTGGGGATAAGTAAATCTGCATGTGATAGTTGTCATGACAACACTGGATCATTGCTTGGCACATCCTTAAAGCAAGCAAAAAAGAGACGCTTTTGTAACAATTTTCTTTTTTTGGCAGCACAAAATGGATGAATGGAAAGAATATAAAAAAGTATAGAAAGACTGAATAACAAATCTTTTTTCATAGACTTAAATTGTTTGGTTTTGCATTAATGGTAAAATGAGTAATTCTGTATGGAATTCTTGTGTTGTAGCTTAGAGATCCTGTGGATAGCAATGATCACCATGGATGTGTGTTACGGCTCAGTCAAGCCATGGGGAATTTGACAATTGTTCAGAAAGGAGAACGAGATCTTATTTCAGATGGAGAAAAAGGTAAGTGAAGTCTTCAGCTGCATGGTTTGTTTTTTTTTTTTGTTTTTTTTTTAAGTTGTGGTCCATCTGTAGCTGATTCATTTGATTCAAGGATTGACTGATAAGTTTTTGCACAGCACTTTAGATGTCTTTTGAAGCTTGACGCTTAAAAAGCGTGTGATTTTTAGTGACTTTGATGTGCAAGTCCTTTAACTTCCTTGTTCCCATCTTTAAAATGGGCATAATACTTATCTACATCACGTACGTGTTGAGAAGCTTAATTTTTGTGAAGTTCTTTTAAAATCCTCAGATGAAAGGAGTGCTGTTATACGTTCAAAATATTAACAAACTAGTTCCAGATGTATTTACTCAAGGGAAACTTAGTTGTTTCACTACATATTGATGTGACTGAGGAATGAAGATGTGTTGAATGGCTCCATCAGCTGCTTCGTCACCTGATGTTGCCTGTCCTCTTATGTAGATCTGCAAACTCTTTATCAACAACTCTGCAGGCAGTGATATACATCACTCATGTCTATTAGACTTAATGTACATGCCACATACTTTAGACTTAGCAATATTTTTGCTAAATTCTTTGTAGATAACCTGCCCCTTTTAAAACTTCTATTTAAAAAAGTTAAATTACTACTTAGCAGTTTAAAAAAAAGGAGTTGTTTGCTTGATGCCAAGTTTTCCAGTAATCAATAGAAAATTAATTCAAACAATACTGTAATCCCCGTGTGACACTGTAACCATGTTTTACATAACAAATGAGATAGCTGAGATCTAACAGGAGCTGATATGAACTACCAATCTCAGACAAGTGTATTTGTCACTTTAACAGTTATTTTATATATACACTGTCAGAAGTCAGAATATCCTGACTTCCAGTGTATGGCTGTCCCGTGTTAGTTGCCAACAGTGTTTTAGAACAATGTAGGATTTTTGCAATATTTGTTTTTCTTCATTGCTTCCTTATTACATACAGGTGTTTTCCTGGATGGTGGAAAGTGGGGGAATAGCTCTCTGTTCTCCTTTTGAAAATTGCCTATGCAGCTCCCCACTCCTTGGATAAGTGCATCCTCAGAATTTTCTAGAAGATGGGGCCACTCAGCCCCCGCCCTCTCTCCTCACACAGGATTCAGAGGCCATAAAAGAGGGAGTGCCCCAATTGTTCTCCAGTGCCTTCTGACCACCAGGTGTGCAGTGAGCTCAGAGCAGGCTTGGTGTCTTTGAGGTTTCCTAATTGTTCTCTTCCTCCCTCCCCCCACCCTTTCTCTGGCTCTATGGAGTACTATTTTTTCATAGTTGTATAGCCATTCATTTTGTTTTTCATTCTAAAAAACAACTTTTTTCAATTGCCAAGCCATTATATGTGTTGTCTGAGGCCCAGCTGTGTTAGGTTGCTTCCCTTACTTGTTATATTGGTCCCATCAGACCATATATTCAATATTTTCCCTGTCTGTCTTGGGGCATCTTTTACATCTCGGGCAGCATTGTTGACATTGCTAAAAAAGCAGTTTTCAGGTCCTGGGCTTAATATAGGGATATGATGTCTGTTACAAACGTCCACGTTTGTTTGTCCGTCATGCCTGGGAAGAGGTTATAACCAATACCAGTATTCAGTTTGCAAAGTGCATCTCAGACTCCTGTTGACAGAGGTTCTGTGGATCAAACAACTGAGTCTGGGGACTTCTGGCAATGTTAAGAGGCATCTTGATGCCACAGAACTGCTTCTCAAAATTGCATTGAGAGAGGAGACACTGCTTGTTGCTTTTGTGCTGCACCTAAGGACCAATCTCCATACCATGTCTTTCCAAGATCTTTAGTTTTTACGTCTGCTGCTTCATCTGTTGTTATGGTCTCTTGGTCTGATGTAATTTTTTTATCAGATGAGACAACACACATGATGATTCCAGTCTGAGGAAAATCCATATTATCGGATTAGGAAAGTGTGCCGTAGGCACAATTTCATGTTTTGAAAGATTTTGTACTTTTTTTTTTTTTTTTTTTTTAAGTTGCCATCTTCCAACAATCTTTATCCCTTACCTTTCTCCTTCCAGGAATCTATTGCTTCAGCTTACACATTTAGCACACTAATCCTTATTGTTTTAAATGCTGCAGTTTCTGGACCTCATCCTTACCTCTTACACATCTAGTGAAAAATGTAAAAATTAAATCTGAATATGCTACAGAAAAGGTAAAAGTTGGAATTTTGAAGATAAAGCTTTCAGGCTGCTTTGTACTTAGTTGGTACAAAGGAAAGCTTTGAGGATACAGCTGCCTGTAGCAATGAAAACTGTAGATAGAGCATTATTTTTTATCGATTGTTTACATTGGCTAATTGCATACTTCTGTTCAGATGATTGTAAGGCAGATATACTCATCACAAGTAGTCTTTTTCTTTGGTATTTGAATCTGAGTGACAGACTAAAGAAGCTCAATCCATTTAGCTTAACATGGAGAAGGTAACAGGATGACTTGATCATAGTCTATAAGTACCTACATGGAAAGAAGATTTCTGATAGTAAGAGCCTTTAATCCAGCAGAAAAAACATAATGAGGTCCAGTGACTGGAATCTGAAGATAGACAAATTCAGAATAAAATAAGACACATTTTTAACAGTAAAGGTAATTAACCATGGGAATACTTTATTTAGGGACTTCATGGATTCTCAGTCACTTGATTTCTTTTTCAAGCAAGATTGGATATTTTTGTAAAATATATGCTAAAGCTCAAACAGAATATACGGGCTTGATGCAGAAGCATTTCTTGCAGTTCTGTGGCCTGTTATTCAGGAGATCAGACTAGATTATCATAATGGTCCCTTCTGATCTGTGAATTGTTTATTCACAAACATAGCTCTCTGAGAAACCAGTAATAATTCTCTACTGTTTTTTCTGGAGAGTGAGAGGAGTTGTAATGTTTTTAAAAGTCTCAACTTCAGGTATGCACTGCCAGCTGCCCAGTGAACATAATTGGCAAGGCTTTTAATTAAGTTTTATACACATTTTTTTTCTTTTCTTTTGCAATTCTACATTATAGCCTGGTCTACAGTTGTTGACTTCCTGCTCTACAAAGATGTGCCCCACCATTCTGTTGGTAGGTGATATCAGTACCATCACTGATCAGGGCAGGCGTGAGTACTCAGCATAAGGGGAAAAGGTAAGTCAGCTTTTATTCAATATGGCACAGCTCTCTAAGGTTTTCTTTTTATTATTCTTTGGAGAACTGGGCAATAATAAAGTGTGGTTATACCAGTTTTTGTTCCTAACAAGTTTAAAATTTAGTTAGGTCCTTGAAGTGTCTGTATTTTGACTTTTAAAATGAATTGTTATGTTTTTCTCCAGCCCCGTATCAGTTACTGGCTTCTCTCCTCAAAGCATAGCTTGAAAAGAGAGAGTCTCTGACAAGTAGCCAGCTAGCTTCTTCCCCAAGCCTCCCTCTGCCAGTAGATAGCAGCAGCATGCTACTCTCTCCAGTTCCTCTCCTACTGCCTGGAGACTTGTATAAGAAAGCAGGAAAGCATCAGGTGAGGGGAATGTCTTGCTATTGAACAGAGGTTAAAAAGCCACCTTCTGGCATAAGAGCCAATCCAGTGCCACTCAGGCCTTGAATTAAAGGTCCCACATCCTCCCCCTACTCCCTTTATGGCTGGATAAGTGGCTATTCAGCTGCTTGTTAAAGTTCCTGTCTTGCTTGGCTACTTTTGCAATGTCTGAGCATCCAGTAGATTCTTCTGCTCTCTTAATCAGACAGAGGACAGGATGTTTGTTCCCTTTCTGCATCCCCAAGCTAGACCTGATTGAGAGATTGCAGTTCCAATGCACTGGTTCAATATACACTCTGAGTACAGCCTGTAGTCTCCCTGGCACTATTCTATACCACCTGCCATCAGAGCAGCTCCTCAGTTCCTGCCTCCATCAAAGAAACAGATGATTGGAAAATTAAGATGAAATTGACTCTTTTTTTTTTTTTAACTTCTGAACAACTGGTATCTTACTCTCAAGGACCTAGCTAAATTTTAAGTGTGATTAGGGAATATGACAGTATAAACACCCTTTAAATAAAAGCCAGCTTACCTTTCCCACATCACTAGAGTGATTACTCCAGCCCTAGTCATTAGCATTTATATTGCCATTCTTTTGCATGCTGGGGCATGTCACCAGGATTCCTTTGTGGACCAACCTGCAAAACAGAAAAGGTTAAAACGTTACTTCTTTAGTATTAATAGTCGCCAGGTCAAATAAATGTATTGATCGGGGATTTCATTCAAATTGAAATAACTTTCTTAAAGCTGAATCTTCCATTTAGTAAAGCAAAATGGTCCTTGATAGCTATCCGAAGCGGCCAAGTAAGATTTGTGTGTGAAAACTGATGTTGTCTGAGAGAAACATTTGGAAGAAATATAATTCTGTTTGGGGCCAGATAGTATGTGAGACCTGCACTTACAGGACCTTTCATCTGAAGATCTCTGATTACTTTAAGAAGGTGGGTAAGAGGCATTATCCCCAGTTTGTAGATGGGGAAACGAGCACAGAGAAAATTAAGCGACTTGCCTGACCTATTACAGACAGGAATTAGACAAGCATAATCAGAAATAGTTTCAGAGAAGCAGCCGTGTTAATCTGTATTTGCAAAAAGAAAAGGAGTACTTGTGGCACCTTAGAGACTAACAAATTTATTTGAGCATAAGCTTTTGTGAGCTACAGCAGAACTCTGAATTCATGTCTTGGTCTACAACCTCATTATACATATTTCACTTTAAATCTTTACACTAGTCATTGTCTTTACCAGTGTTAATTATGTATTTGGTCATAGCTAGAACTTGCCCACATCTCGCATTTTAAAATATGAATAAATAAAAATAAAAAAAACTATGAACATGAATATCTAAAATTAACCTAATCATTCTGATTAACATTTTATAAATCAAGCATTGATGGCATACTATGAATAACCTGAGTTTTGCTGTGTTGAATATTTCCATGCGTTTTGATTTTTCTGATTATATCATGCCCTTAATAGCAAGTGCTATAAGTAAGACTGATCACTTATAACCTCCTGTTTTCACTTAACTTCCTGATTTTAGGGTGAAATTACCCATGCTTGATATTAGCAAAATGATGAAATTATTTTTGAGGAGAACCTTTTTTTTTTTTTTTTTTTAAATGTGGAAAAAATTTTTTTTTTCTAAACATGGAATCCTCACCGGAGTCTCACTCTGGGTTTTTAGCGCCCAGTGTGTTACAGAATAGGAACTTCTTCAGTTCAAAACTTTTTGGCAATGGTAGCTGGGCATGAGGGTTCCTATCTAATGTGCCCTCTTAATATCTGAGCACCTTATAATTTTTAATGTGCTTTAACCTCAGTATATCTTTGTGCGGTAGGGAAATCCCCATTTTATAGATAGGAAATTGAAGCACAAGAGAGATTAAGTGACTTGCCTGAGGTCACATAGAAAGTCTCTGGCAGAGCCAGGAAATGAACCAAGTCCACTAGACCAATTGAACCACTGATTATCTTTGCTCCAAATCATCTCATGTCATATACTCATAGAGTTTAAGGCCAGAAGGTGACTATTAGATCACCTAATCCAACCTGTATCATGCAGGCCTTTACGTTTCACCCAGTTATCTCTGTATTGAACTCAATCGCTTATGTTTGTCTAAAACCAATCTTCCAGAAAGGCATTGAGTCTTGGTAGTTTGTTGCAATGGTTGATCATCTTCGCTCTTAAAATTTTATACCTGACTTCTAAATTGAATTTGTCTGGCTTTAGCTTCCAGCCATTGGTTCTTGTTATGCCTTTCTCCACTAAAAATCCCCTTTATACCTGTTACTATTTCTTTGTGAATGTACTTACGCCCTGTAATCAAGTCACCTCTTAATCATCTTTTTGATAAGAAACAGATTGAGTTCTTTGAGTCTCCCACTGTAAGGCATTTCCTCTATCCCTCAAATAATTTTTGTGGTTCTTTTCTGCATCATTTCCAATTTTTCAACATTGTTTTTAAAATGTGGGCACCAGAACTGGACACAGTGTTCCTATATCTGTTTCACCAGTGCTGCGTACAGAGGTAAAATAATCTCCATACTTCTATTCGCTTCTCCTCTGGGTATAGGTCCAAGGATCGTATTAGCCCACTTTGCCACAGAATTGTGCCGGGAGCTCATATTTAGTTGTTTGTCCACCGAGGCTCTTTTTCCGAGTGACTGCTTTCCAAGATGCAGTTCCCTGTTCTGTAGATGTGGCCTGCATTCTTTATATTTGGTTGTATCAAAATGCATTTTGTATGACTGGGCCCAGGTTACAGAGAGATACAGATTGCTCCGTATGACTACCCTGTCCTCATTATTTACCTTTTTGCCAACCTCTGTCATTTGCAGATTTTTATCAGCAATGCTTTTATATTTATTTCCAGATTATTGATAAAAATGTTGAATAGTGTTGAGCTTGTAGCTAGAGCTCTACTGGAAACACCCCATTCAATGATGATTCTCCATTGACAACTTTTTTTTTTTTTTTTTAGATTTGTCAGCCCGTTTTTTAATCTGTTTAACAAGAGCTCCATTAATGTTGTATAATTCCAGTTTTATAATGAGTGTCTTGATATACTAAATGAAACACTTTACAAGGAGTCTAAGTTTATTATATCAATGGAGTTACCTTTATCAACCAAATTTACAGTCTCTCTAAAGAATTGAATCGGGTTTCTTTGCCAGGACCTATTTTCTATAAAGCAGTGTTGACTGATATTAATTTATATTCCTATTGTTTATCAATTGAATCCCGTATCAGCTTTTCTGTTATGTTTTTTGGGATTGATGTCAGGCTAACCAACCTGTAGTTACCCAGATCATCCTGCTGGCCATTTTTGAATATTGGCACATTAGCACTCTTCCAGTCTTCTAGAAAGCTTATGCTCAGATAAATTAGTTAGTTTCTAAGGTGCCACAAGTACTCCCAGTATACCGTGATTTATTATAATTAACATCAGCAGTTGTGAGAAATCTCTTCAGCCTACTCTTTTAGGACTCAAGTGCAAGTTATTCAGGCCTGCTGATTTTAATATGTTTATGCCTTGCAATTCTTGTCTAATATCTTCTTTAATGGTCTGGAAAGTACTTCATCCTTGTATGATACAAATGCACCATCCTGCTTCTTTCCAAACACAGAACAGAAATATGTATTGAATTCTTTTCTGTGTCATTTAATAACAGTTTTATCACCTCTATCTAGTGATGGACCAACACCATTGCCACTAGCTGCCACTGCTCCATGCAAGGTGTATGGAAGGTCAGCCACATGGTCGTCCCTGCCCATTTTTACAAAGCTCTGTTGCTTCGATTTGGCCTCTGGGGATCTAAATTCTTAGTACTGCAGAACCAGTTTCCAAGACAAGGTGCCCTACAGTTCCTTTGGGGAAGGTCAAAGACGCTCTTCAGTTCTAACTGAACTGGCCAAATTTTTGAAAAAGCATCACAAAGACCTATCCTCTGAGGCTCTGCCAGTCTGTCAGTTTATGCTGCCTGTTGTTGCTTGGAAGTATTTCATTCTTTTTTATTTATTTTAATTTAAAAAGTTCACCATCTTAATACTGGTCATCAGCCTTTGTTCATTTTTGCAATGCGCTTACTTCAGTGTGTCAACCTTCTATCTTGAAGCATATCTTGAGTTACTGAGTCTAAGACTAAGACTCTTGTGAGGATGATGGTACCTTTTTGCCATTATTTAGGTTACATACATGGAATTCTGCTTCTTTGAAGCATCCTCACTGATTTGTACCATATCATCTCTGCTTATGGTGGGGGTGGGGGTCTGCTTTTGTTTACCTTCTAGGTGATGTGTACATATGAGGCTTCCAGAAATCTTTTACTTTATATATATATTTTTTTTATAATTGGCTTAGTTTGAAGAGCAGTTGCCTCCTGCACAATTCAGAACTGACTAGAAGGCTAAGGGGCTGTGAGGTAGTGGCAGATGGTGACACAGGGCTAATAAGCAGGGCTTGTGCTCAGCTGCCACTCAGATGGCCAAAATAAAAGCTTTGAACAGAGGATTTTCCATCCTGCCTTCTGCCAAGAGTTCAAGACCTTCCAGTGAAAATCCTGTGAGATATCTTCAGAATAGCCGCATTAGAGAGATTTTTCCCCAAAACTATATACCTTTGTCACACAGCTAATAAAAAAAACAAAACCAAACCTCTGCCCTTTGAAACTTGACACACAAATAGTACTCACTGAGAAACACATCCACAACCTAATCTGGGTGGGGGTAGAGGAAAGGTGTAGGGAGGAGTGATTGAAAAATTAACTTCTGGGCATGTTGTGGTGGCATCTGCTAAAATGTTATTAGTGATTAATGAATCCATGCCTTCTTGATGATACCAACAAAGCACAGTTGCTTGGCCTGATGAGCCCAGATGGATTACTGCTGAGACAACTGGCAAGGGAAAGAGAGGGAGGCTCATAGTATATTTCTCTGCCACGCCCACCAACAAAGAGAGAGTACAGCCTTAGAGCTGAACTAGAAACGGTGTGATTGTGATGACCGGATTTTAAATGCTATTGCTTAAGGATGTGCAAATAAATTTCCCCAATTTTTCATGTAAATTGCCCCACTTTTCTAAATAAAAAGGCTCAGTGATTCCTCTTGCAGAAAATTCAAGTGAGAGTAGCTCAGATATTTTAGATGAACAATAATGTTCAGGGCTCTTGGGGAGGTCAAGGCCAGGACCCAGAGGTGGACTTCGGAGAACTGGAGCAGGGGTTGCTATCCCAAGTAATTGCTTCCCTGCTGGGACAGATTGTTTGTTCTCGATCTGGGAGAGGCTTTGTGACCCTTGCCCAAAGAGAGAAGGGGGTGAATCTGATTGTTTGCCTGGAGGAGATGTGCCTGAATTAATTTTGTTTTCTTTTTATTTGCTTTGTGAGCCCTTGCAGCTCAATATGTGGCGAATGGAGGAAAGTGATCCTGTGGGCTGTAGGAGTTAGATTACAGCTAAACTATTTGCATGCTCATACTATCTTGAATTCACTTCATGAACCTGGGTGCCTTCAGAGTAAAAATGCAAAATCTAATACTGTGACCTAACCTTTCCATAGTAACACTGTTGACAAAGAACAGAAGAAAATCTCAGTTACAAAGGTCTGAACTTGCCCCTTCCCCCACCTCCATAAGAAAATAACTTTTAAATGCTACCTGGAACCTATTAAGTACGGGCAATCTCTTCCCTCTCTTCTCCTCCCCACCCCCCCACCCCAAAGTAATGCAACATAAAGGTGTCACAATTAACATTTATAAAAATAGTAATACCCATTGCTTATATAGTTTATCAGTAGATCTCAAAGCGCTTTATAAAAGGGAGGTAAGTCTCATTCCCATTTTATATATAGGAAAACTGAAGTACAGATAAATGAAATGACTTGCCATGGTCACTGGCAGGCCAGTCGCAGAGCCAGCATTTGAACTCAGGTCTCCTGACTATCAATCCAGTGCTCTGTCATCTAGGTTGCTTCTACAATGGTGATAACATGACTGTGGGTGCACGTACTGTATAGTTTCTTATATTTAACAACAGATAGAACTATTTCATTACACACTTAACAAGGAAAGGCAAAAATAAACAGTTCTAAATAAAGGCAATGTGGCCAAATTAAAGTTGCAGAAATTAAGATAATGGGAAAATTAAATTTCTATACCTACATTAACAGAACATTAACAGCGCTTTGAAATAATTTCTCCTCATTCTTATAAAATATAATTAGTTTTGCAGGCAACCTTTTGTGGGAAGTGCGTGATAGATGCTGGATTCCAATATTAAACTTGTTACAGGGGTTCTGTTACAAAAAAATGGTTCTCTCAATCATTTCATGTTAAGCATTGTCTCTATAGACTGAGTGGGTATTAATGTAATTTATATGGTGTCCGTGGTAATATTAGTGCTATATGATGCACACAAAGTAAAAATTTCAGAAGAACCTTAGTCTCATTTTCCAAAGTGCTTGAGTCTCATTAATGTTCAATGGGACTTTGGCTCCTAAATGACTTTTAGGACTGTGGGTAAAATTTTCAAAAGCATCTTTCTCCTGAGAATTTACAGTGTGTTAAGAGACCCAGAAATCTTCTGTTCCCTAATCTTCTGTTAATTTTCAAAAAATTGCCAACCTCCTTTTGTTGGGACAGTTAATGCATAAGATGTTTGAGTGTTTTTGATAATTATTTATGACCTTTGAAAGGGATACTTTGATCAAATTTTGCCCACAATGTAGGTTTTATTTAAAAAAAAAAAAAATTCCAAGCAGTATTTACAACCCAAACACTACAAGTTTGTTGGTTGATTTCTAATTATATTTCTTTCCCCTGCTCAGTCTTTGTAACTCACTTCTCAGATTTGTAAACTCTTCAGGTCAGATTATGGTGTGCTTTGTGTTTGTACAATGGTTCATACAGTGGAGACCCAGTCCTATTGGGGCTTCTGGTCATTATGGTAATATAATTTAATAGTACATGAAAGCCTACATGTGAAATTGGCTATACGCAGAGTCTATTTTCCATTCTGAGAGAAATGGAAAAAGTAAACTGCATACTTGATAACTTTTATTTTTACATATTTTGCTTTTAATCATTGAAATTTTTTTTTTTAAAATGGGTGATTAAGTCGTCTTTACAGTAAATTCTAACCTGACAATGTCTCTCCTCAGAGAAGAAATGTTCTAGCATACCTTGCATTTCCTGTGTTTCCTCAGCTCTCTCAGCCCTGGTAGTATGTCACGTAAATAGAGGGTAAGTATATGTGACCCTTTGTTTTTGGTTTCTTTGTAGTACTTGTATGCAGTCATGAAGGAAGCAGCCGAAGATGTGGTGGACAAGGGGACCTTCTTTCAGGTTCGCTTGGAGTCTTGGCACACTGGGCATTTCTTGCTGGACCAGAAAAAACTAATGGGTATGATTTCATTAGTTACTACTTTTAGCTCATATTAGCCATGTTCCTCACAGCAACTCCTGTAGAGATGCTATTAAGAAACACAATCTGAATTTGGGGCACTGGGATAGATCACCCTGACAAACATTGTGTTGTAGACAATAGCCGTTGTAATAGTTCTGGTTTTGATGAAGCCAAACTGTCTCTTGGCTCTGAGAATGGCTCAAGATCACAAGGCAGAAAAGCAATGCAAACCTGAATGGATTTCCAAGAATATTTATTTACAGAATATATGTTTTTAAAATGAATTTCACAGACAGAATATATATCAGATGTAATATTAAATAAATGGTAGTTGCTGTACAGCAGTGAAATCTCAACAATATACAAATATATATAATTTTGTTATCTCTCTGTGGTGTATTGATGAATTGTGTTGGTTCAGTCAGGATATTCTACAAATGTAATTTGTCATTTAAATTATAAATGTATAAATTGTAAAATACTAAATGGACTAACTGAAGAATCAACTAAGCCAATTACAGGTACTTAAAAACATTTAATTTGGCTATGTCAAAATCTCAGAAGTAATTTGGGTTCACAATAAAACATTTTAAAATAAAAGGTCATTGCCAGCTATTTTAAGAATATATAATAATTCCTATCAGATTCGCCTAGTGGTCCATATAATTCTATATCCTTTCTGTAGCCAGTACCACTGCTGCAAAGGAAATCACAAAAAATCCTGGAGTGCACAATTATGGAATAACTTTCCCTCTCTTTCCATGACCTTAATGGGAGATCGTCTCATTAGCCATGTAACTATGTAATCCTTTTCTGAAACCTGCTCTACTCTTGGTCTCGATGGTGTATTGTGCCAATCAGTTCCACAGGTTGTACACCATGTTAAAAAATTTCCTTTTGTAGATTTTAAATACGTTGCCTTTTTAAATTTAATTGCGTGTCCCCTAGTTTTTATATTGAGAGAGAGAGTAAATAGGATCATCCTATTTACTTGCTATATACTAAATGTTATTTTATATACTTTTTATGATGTGTCTTACCTAAAGAGTCTCGGTCTTTTTAATCTCTCCTTGTGGCAGTTTCTGTATGCTTATAGACATTTTCATCACCACCACCACCCCCCTTTAAACCCCTTCTGTTTTCACTATATCTGTTTTGAGATAAGGTGACCAGGACTGAACACAGTATTTCAGGTTAGGGCATACCATTGACTCTGAGTATTATAAAATTATCAGTTATTTTTCTATTATATTCTTTATACATCTTAATATTGTTTGCTATTTTTGACCACCAGTGTGCATGGAAGATGTTTTTCAGTGAACTATCCACAGTGATGACCAGTTATTTGTTCCCATTATCATTTTCTTCTAGGTGGGTTTTTTTATTCTAATTTTAATAATCATTTCTACTTATTCTCCTGAAGTAAGGATCATGGGTCTGTAAATCCTAACATCACCATTAGTGCCTTTTTCTTTCTTTAATAGTTAGAATATTAGTTGCTCATAGCCTTGCAGTATAGTAGCTGATATTAATGATTACATATTTTTAGAAGCAGCTCAGCCATTTTACTCTAAGTTTCTTGAGAACTCTTAGTTCTTTGAGTATATGTCTCAATGGGTGCTCCGCTGTAGGATGCGTGCGTGCCCATGCACTCTTGACCGGAGAATACAAAATAGTGTCTAACGGTCCACACCAGTAAAGAGCAGTACCTCATGTGAGGCCATATGAGGAGATGTTTGCCCACCACTACTCAGCTTTTTCTTAACTGTCTGCAGTTCAAGACAGAGCAATTTGGTGTCCACTCTTCTCAGCTTCCTGCTTTTTCCCTGTGAAATCTTTACTTATTTTATTTCATTATTATTGTATTGGTTGTGCTCTGCAGGTGGGGGGGCGGAGGGAGTAGTTTGACCCCTTAGAAATTGAAGTTAGTGTCTAGATCCTCTTGGTTATGCCTAAAATCCCGGGTTTAAACCCTATCAGACCTGCCAAAGATCTTTTCCCTATAGTAACTGACACTCCAGTTGCCTGAGGTGCTTGGGTGAATCCCACATTCCTTCAAAGTGCACGGTGTTAGGCAAAAAGATGCTTTTCCCCAAGAATCAGGCAAGCACAGACAATACTGAAGGGGGTTTATTCATGGTACCGGGAAGACTGTCAAGGAGTTTCAAAGATATGGTGCCATAGTGGCCAGTTGTATACATTCTCTTATCAATTCATTTGCATTTATCTGTACATACAGAGACAGGCATTGTTACAAGTTAAGAGAGAACCCTAAACATAGATAAAACTAAGAACAGTATGTACGTATAGAGGTCATCCTATTGCATCAAGCATCTATGGCTACCTTGTGGGGGAAAGAGGCAGGGTGGGGGAGTAGGGATTAGTGCTTACAGACATCTGGTGGGCTCTGAAGGGAGGGTTAGTATTGTTCTAAGAGCTGAGTTACTGGGCGGGCATTGACCATATAAGCTTATCAATTGTTTACAGTTGTCCGTGTCCTTGCTACCGAATGCTTATTGAAACATTCCTGCTTGTTCTGCGGTTTTTGTCTTAGCTGTTAACTAAATTTTAACTCTTTGCTGACCATGGTCTACTTGGGGTTCAAAGTCGGGTCCAAGAAAGACAGGAGACTATGCTGAACTCCTCCTAGCTCCAGATGTGTCTTTTCCCTCCCCTGCCCCAGTACATCAGCCTCAACATCTCAGGCCACTCCAGTGTTTGCTGGAACCTTGTCAGCAGCCCTCGACATCAAGACCTTCAGGAAAAAGAAGCATATTTTCCCCAAGCAGGGAAACAAAGAGGGGGGGTGGGTCACCCCAGAAGACTCATCAGGAGACCTCGCATCCCAAGGATGCCACTGAGGCACCAGTACTGCATAAAAAATTCCACGTGGACAAGCCCTCTACCCTCAGGGCGCCATCTTCATTGGTACCATCTGATACCTCAGCATTGCAACGCACACAGACCTACCCCACATGCTCAGGTACCATCATCTTACCATAACTCTGAGGTCCAAGAAGATCCGGGGAACTCTTCATTCACTAGCTACTTCCTGATATCCACTCCGGTACTGACCCCAGCTTTGGCCATTGACTATCATAGCCCTCTATCGTGTTCCAGATTCCTGTCCACGGAGCACCTCGTAGTTCTGGATGAACTGGAGTCCCTGATTTCAGAGAGGTCTACCACAGTCCCCTCCCCAATACAGCCTTGGCGCCTGCAAGCCAATTCTCACTTGAGCCTCCAGTCTTTTGGTACTGGCAACAATATGTGAGGCCTGCTCCCCACTTAGTTCTGGGGATACTATGAACTGTGAGATTTTTGGTACAGGACTCCACTTCTATACCATACCATCATGCTTCCATGAGCCCATTTAATGAAGAGGGTCTCCCAGAACTGATTAAACCTCCTAGGTCATGGGACTATGACTGTTTGGTGACACCGCCCCCCACACTCCCCCTCCACACTGTGCCTGCTGGAATCACAGAGCCGCTTTGAAGAACAGTTCCTTCAGGATGTCATCAAAAAAGAAACTTCATCTCCCAGCAATACCGTATCACCCTCCGGTACTGATGAACCAATCTCCAGTACCACACACTTTGTCAGTATTAGATGGTACACAGGAGAAGCAAGAATCACATACAGAAGAGGTCTCTCTTCCTCAGCCAGCTGGTCCTCATTCTCCAGAGGAGGCAACTATGCCACTGCCACCATCATATGCTGATGACTTCAGGGCCTTCTAGGACCTCATGAAGTGCCTGGCAAATTCCCTACTGATCCCTGTGGAAGAAGGCCAGGAGTCCCAGCACTCTTTTTGGTGAGTATTTTAACATCAATCCCAAGGGAATTTCCAATTAATGAGGCATTATTAACTCCTGCTCACACCCTGTGGCAAACACCTGCCACAGTTCTACCCACCTGTAAGTGAACCGATAAAAAAAATATATTTCACCTAAGGAAATGGAGCACCTTTTTCCCATCCTTTCCCTAAGGGTGGACATAGCCAGCAAAGGGAACAGTCAGACTTGCCTTAGACCTTCTCCTCTGGATAAGGAGTCCAAACACTGGACTTACGAGGGAGGAAGTACTACTCATCATCGGCTCTTCGATTTCAAATTGCCAACTATTAGGCCTTGATGATAGAAATAGGATTTCAATAATTACTCAAAATTCACACACTTTATTGAACACCTGCCACAAGACCAGAGACACCAAATTCTGTCCCTCATTTCTGAAGGCCAGTTAGTTGTCTGCAGGCTGCTCTAAATGCTGATGAGACGGCCTCTAAATCCATGACCATGACTGTGATTGTGAGAAGAACATCTTGGTTTCAGTCTTCTCGCCTCATGAGAGAGGAGCGGAACACCATAGACGGCCTTCCCTGTGAAGAGCCAAGGCTTTTCATTGAGCACCTGGACTCCTCTTTCCACATGCTGAGGACACCAGGGCAACACTCTGGTCTCTGGGAATTTGTCCCTGCAACATAAATACGTTTTAGCAGATTTCAAACCATTCAGCAATCCAGGCTGTTTCAATACCATCATGCCTTCTCCAAACCCTGGAGCCCTTCAGGAGAAGGCCTAAACCCCAAAAGAGAGGTCCACCTGCTTCTACAACTGTCCAGTCTACACCTCCCTCTAAGAGGCAGTTTTGATACCTCGGTTGAGGGCATCGAGCAGCCTCCTCCACCACATTCTGTGTGGTGCAATCGTTCCATCCAGCCTAGCTTTGGAAACTGCCTACCCCAGTTCCTACTTGCCTGGGAACACATCACCTCAGAAAATAGATTTTGTAGGTCATCAAAGTGGGTTACACCATACACTTCCACTCTACCCCCTCTCCTTTTCTCATGAGGAGCTCCTACAAGTGGAGGTACAGTCTCTTATTATTGGGGGCGATAGAACTGGTACCATTCGAGTTTGTCAGAAGAGGGTTCTATTCCAGCTATTTCCTAGTCCCCAAGAGGCACAGAATGTGGAGACCAATCCTTGACTTCAGGAATTTGAACGACTACATCCTTGCACAGCATTTCGGAAGGATGACTTTAGCAACCGTTATTCCATTCCTAGATCTGGAAGATTGGTTTGTTGCCCTTGACCTACAAGATGTCTGCTTTGTTAGCCATCCACCATTCCCACAGGTGTTTTCTACACTTTGTAATAGGATAAGATCACTACCAATATTGAGCCCTCCCCTTCGAGTTCTCCATGGCCTTGATGGTCTTTACAAAGATCCTCTTAGCCATAGCAGCTTGCCTTTGTCACTGGAGCATTGCAGTATTCCCATACTTGGACAACTGGCTGATCAGAGGCCAGTCAGACCTACAGCTTCAGTAGGCAACCTCCAAAGCACCACCTATTCCAACCTCTGGGCCTTTTCATCAGTTACAAGAAATCTATTCTAACTGCAATCCAAAAACCCCCGCCCCCAAAAAACAAACATAGGCGCTACCCTAGACTCCCTATCAGCCAGAGCCTACCTATCCAAATACAGGTTTTCCACACTATTCAGTCTAATCTTGACGGTACGGTGCAGTCCACAAACATCTGTAAGGACTTGCCTGCAACTCTTGGAACACGTGTCAGCCTCCACATTTGTAGAACCTCATGCAAGTCTGCATCTCGCATGTTTTCAGACATGGTTAAGATCAGAG
Organism: Dermochelys coriacea; assembly: GCF_009764565.3. Classification (NCBI taxonomy): domain Eukaryota; kingdom Metazoa; phylum Chordata; order Testudines; family Dermochelyidae; genus Dermochelys; species Dermochelys coriacea. The sequence continues at coordinate 108,670,255 of NC_050068.2, forward strand.
TATACTCCAAGCAGACACCACCTTTGCAAATGTATCACATTATTGCAGAAGATTCTAGACTCCCTTACACTGGAAGAACCCTGGGAAGGTTTCCATGAGAACTCCCTTCTCTCAGCTTCCACCAACACAGATTCTGACAACAGACACTTCTCTATTGGAACAGGCAACCCATCTTCAAGGGGTTACCACGTAGGGCAAATTATATCCAGGGCTATGCCCCATATCAACATCCTGGAGTTAAGAGCAGTATGGTATGCTTGCCTGCACTCTTATACAGGGCTATTCCATCAGGGTAATGCTGAGCAACAGGGCAGCGATGTATTACATCAATTGACAAGGCGGAGTAAGATCCCAGTCTTTGTACGCAGAGGCACTAAGGCTGTGGAATTAGTGCATCTCACATCAGATAGAAATCTCAGCAGTCTCTCTACCAGGCTTCCGTAATGCAATTGCAGATGCTTCTGGCAGGACCATGAATGGGAACTCAAAGGCACTGTCTTCTGCAGCATCTTCCAGACTTTGGATGTCTCAGCAGTGTAGACCTTTCTGCCACTTTGGACAATACAAAATGTCACTTTTTCTGCTCCAAGAGGGGCTTAAGGCTGCAATTCATTGGGAGAGGCTCTGATGACACCGTGGCACCTTACTTTGCTGTACGCCTAACCCATCTCTATCTCTGATCCTCAAGACTTTATTCAAACTGTGTCAGCAAAGCATGAGGCTCATCCTCAGAGCACCGGCCTGGCCAAGACAAGTGTGATACTCAAACCTACTTCACCTCCCAGTTGCAACTCCTCTCTGACTCCTTCAGGAAGGATCTCCTGTCACAGAATTTAGGGACCCACTTCCACCCCTCCTCCCTGCATCAGACAACTTGGCTCCTGTTATCAAGCATGGAACTAACCTTTTCTACTGGAGTTCAAACAGTCCTCTTATCCAGTAAGAGACCTCTAGTGCCCAAAAACAACATACCTTCAAAAGTGGAAATGTTTCTATTCCTGGTACTTTCTTCCATCTTCTCAAGCCTCAGAGTCCTGCTTTCCAAGATCACAATTCGTCTGTTAGACTTAAAGACGCAAAGGCAAAGTAAGCTCAATTAAAGTGCCTTTGGCCAGTATTACGGCCTTCCACTCACCCATCCGTGACTTCAGTCTTTGCCCAGCCTACCTCAGCCAGATTCCTCCAGGGCCTTCACAGCCTTTTTCCTCCGGCCCTTCAGTGGGACCTCAGCCTGGTTTTTAATGCCCTGAGGAAGCCTCCTTTTGAACCAGTGGCTACTTGCTCTCTCCTCTCCCTCCCCCTTAAGACATCATTCCTCATAGCTGTCGCATCAACCAAACCAATGGGAGAACTCTGCATTCTTATGGCTGACCCACCATATGCCATCTTGTATGGAGACAAAGTCACACTGTGTCCCCATCCTCATTTCCTCCTGAAAATTTCTTCGGAATATCCCATTAGCCAGGAGATTTGCCTACCAATCTTCTACCCAAAACCACATGCCTCCAGAGAGGAGACCAGCTTTCACACACTGGATGTCAGAAGGGTCTGTGCCTTTTACCTTGATAGGACTAAGACCTTTCAGATCTCTGAGGTTGTCTCTTCATCCTCTCTTCAAATTACAACCTTTGTGTAGAAATAAGTCATTTCTATCAAAATGGGTTTCAGGCTGCATCTTAAACTCTTATGAATCTGCAGATATGCAGCCCCCTCAGAGAGTGACATGTTCCACGAGGCCCACTCCACATCTCTAGGTCTTCTGAAAAATTTCCACAGCAGAAATCTGTAGCTCTGCTACTAGACCATCCATACTTTTGCAAAGCATTATGCCAACTCACCTGCTTCCAGGGATGATACTACCTTTGGCAGTCTTCCAAGCGGTCCTGGACTTGGCTCCTCAGCACTCCCTTCTTCAATGAGATACTGCTTGAAAGTCCCCTACAGTGGAGCATACACAGGGACATACACTGAAAGGAGGAGGAGCGGTTACTTACCTCACAATAACTTGAGTTCTTCAGGATGTTTTGTCCCTATGGGTGCTCCACTTCTCGCCTTTTCTCCCATCTGCTGTGGAGTCTTCAGCTTTGCAATCGAAAAGGAAATGAATGGTGGTGGGTCCACACCTCCTTAAATTCCCTTGTAAGGAGGCATGAGGCACTGCTCTGCACAGGTGCAGTCCTGTGGACACTATTGGGTATTCTCTGGTCAAGAGCACATGCACATCCTATAGTGGAGTACCCATAGAGTCAAAACAGCTCATAAAACTCATGTTACTGTAAGGTAAGTAACCTCTCCTTGGCTAGTCCTTCTGACCGGTTACTTTTTAATCCATTTGTTCCAATATCTCAATCATCATCACTCACTGAAAAGATTTCAGAGTAGCAGCCGTGTTAGTCTGTATTCGCAAAAAGAAAAGGAGTGCTTGTGGCACCTTAGAGACTAACATTTGAGCATAAGCTTTCGTGTTAATGTTAGTCTCTAAGGTGCCAAGTACTCCTTTTCTTTTCACTGAAAAGAGTAGATCTTGATCAGGTATCTCCCCAATATCCTCCTTGGTGACTTCTTTGCATCAATTTAATTTCTCTGCAATGTCCTTATCTTAATTGTTCCCTTTACTTCCTCTAGTCCAGCAAACCTACTAATTGTCTCACAGGCTTTCTGCTTGTGATATTATTATTTAAAGAATGTCTCTTTTGTTTCTGCATCTTTGATTGTTTGCTCTTCAGATTTCCATTTTACTTCTCAATTTGTTTTACATTTTGTCAGCCGTAACTTGTTTGTTGGCTCCACTTTTTTTTAAAAAACAAACTGTAGTTTCAAAAAATAACTTTGATTTCTTGCTGAAATTCAAGTGTGAAATTAGTTCTTATATTAGTGTTCTGTGGATGCTATCCAGTATGCACACAGAGGTCAGTGTAGTCTGTAGTTATGCTTTCATTATGTCAGTGAACAAGGACTTGCTACAGAACTAGCAGCAGAATAATCAGACACTTTATAAATGCAGAAATTGGACAAGTCTAGAGAGAAACAGAGCAGTTCATTTGCTGAAAATTAGTTGCAGCTGCCATGATAGGTTAAAAACATTATTACATTTTGTGCAACATAAAAGCAGATTACTAATCCTTCAGACAGGTGAATGCGCGCACACTATTCTCCCAGTGGGCTGCTTCTGCTCCTGCTCCCTAATCTTAAACTCCAGCAACATTCTGTAGGCTACTGGTTTTCAACCTGGGGGCATAGACTCCATCTAAGATTTCCAAAGGGATCTGCACCTCCATTTGAAATTTTTTAGAGGTCCACAAATTGAAAACGACTGCTCTAGGCAGTCCACTCAATCTCCTTTTCTCTGTATGTGCCAGGGAAAGGAGGAGCTTGTAGCTTTAGCGCCTCATCTTCCTGAGTTTTGCCTCCTGGGGTGTCCTTCAGGTGGCCCAGCTCAGAAGATCTCTCTTCCCTACCTTCCCCATATGGGCCAGGGAAAAGGACTCAGGTTTAATGGCTCATGTCCCTGGGCCTCAGCACCTACAATGTTCTAGGGGCAGCTCAGCTGGCCAGCCCACACTTGTGGCTCTCTCTGCTCCACGGCTAGTTTAGGCTAACCAAACTAGTTTAAAGAAAAGGAGGACTTGTGGCACCTTTAGAGACTAACACATTTATTTGAGCATAAACTTTTGTGAGCTACAGCTCACTTCATCAGATGCATTCAGTGGAAAATACAGTGGGGAGATTTATATACATAGAGAACATGAAACAATGGGTGTTACAATACACACTGTAACCAGAGTGATCGCTTAAGGTGAGCTATTACCAGCAGGAGAGCGGGGGTGGGGGGGAAACCTTTTGTAGGGATAATCAAGATGGGCCATTTCCAGCAGTTGACAAGAAGGCCTGAAGAACAGTGGGGGGGGGGAGGAAGGGGGAAGAGAATAAACAGGGGGAAATTAGTTTAACTTTTGTGTAATGATCCATCCACTCCCAGTCTTTATTCAAGCCTAAGTTAATTGTATCCAATTTATTCCTTTTCTTTTTGTGAATACAGACTAACACGGCTGCTACTCTGAGACCAAACTAGTTTAGGTGCTCACTGGTGCTGGTTGAGAAGTGCCGGGAGGGAGGAGACTGGTGCTGTGCCATTGTGGCCCCTCTCCCTTTTTACAGCACCTGGGGTCTTGGTGCCATGGGAGCTCTTGCCTCTTGTGCCACCACTGACGACTCCCAAATGGCGGGGGACGGCAGAACTGGGAGTGATGGCTTCTCCCTTGCTGCCTCAGGCATGGATGGTAGGACCAGGATTGTTGTCCAAGGGCTCTCTCATGTTGGAGAGTCCAAAGGTGCCAGACCCAACGGAGCCCTTCCCAGGGCTGGAGTCAACAGCACCAAGCGAAGAGCAGGTATCTCCAAATGGCCCAGCACAGGTCATATTCTGCCAGTGTCTCTGTGTTGGATCACCCCCGGTCAGTTTTCTTCTGCTGCTGCTTTCTTGGCACCAGCCAGGGAGAGCGGTGGCAAGAGTCCCTCGCAGGAGTGGTTGTCTTTGGCACCAGGGATGACTGTTGGGGCTGGGAATACCAAGAAGTCCAAGGAACATCCTTCCTTGGCACTAGAGAAACAGAACAGCATTGCATCTGTCTAAGAGAAGCTAGCATGCTTCTTACTGAGACCAAAGTACTTGATGCCAAGTTGGCCTGGCTTGGCTCTGAGGGAGGATGAAGTACCACCTCCATGAGGAAGAGCTTAACGCTGGTGTCCCTGTCTTTTAGTGCAGGGCCTGAACCCTTTACAGATTCTGCAGTGCTCCTGCATGTAGGCTTCCCCCACCCACTTGAGGCAGCTGGAATGGAGGTCACTGACCGGCATCAGCTTATGGCGTAACACACATAGCTTATACCCCAGGCACTGAGGCATGTCCTAATGCCATGGAAGGGCTAACCGCACTAAGCCCGGTCCACCAATCTAACTAACTTGCGAACAAACTAACTGAAACGTAACCACTACAAATAACTATGTACAGGCAATAGAACAAAGTCCACTGAGAGAGGTACTTGCAGGGAATGCAAGGATGAGCTGAAGTTCCGACGACTGTCCTGGGTGGTAAGAAGGAATTGAGGGGGTGGCAGGCCCCTTTATACCAGTGCTATGTGCGCATGACTCCAAGGGGCACCAGAACTAACCCGACAGATGCCACTGAGGGAAGAACTTTCTGGCAGCTCTGCTCAGGGTGAGCACTCAGCTACTTTGGAATGGACATGAGCAAGCACTTGAAGAAGGGGAGATTTGGTACTAACAAATATAAAGCCCTCCCCCCCAGGAAAAACAAACGCAGTACACAGATACAAGATAGGAATGGACATAAGCACTCACCCATTACACTAAAGCACATCTGTTTTTATCTTGTCCTTCTGTCCTAATATTACTTTTCATATAATTGAGTACTGTATCACTGGGGAAGGGGGGAATTTGAGGGGAGAAACATTCACAATGGGATTTCTAGCCTGACGAGGGTCTGTAATATGGAAAATGTAAGAACTAGTATAAGGTGGTAAATGTGCTTCACTGCAACACTGAGAAACTCTTATAACTAGAAAATGTAAGCATCAAGAAGGTAAATGGAAGCACTGAAGAATCTGATTTGTTACTAATTCTTTCATGCATATAAATTGTTAACACTAAATTCCGTAACAAGACAGCAGTGTATTCTAGATTAATTTAATTTTTACTGCAACCCTCCATAAGCCACTACCTTTTGGGATTGTGCAAGGTTCTCCTGTGTAAGAATGTTTAAAGAAAATTAACATGAAGTTTTTTCCTTTTCCCTTTAGTCAAAATCCTTTTCTAGTGGCTGCATTTGGAGCTTGTTCTCTTACAAGGCAATGTAACAACCAAGCCTTTCAAAAATGTGGACGTTCAATGACTACATCTGATATGGTTTCAGAAGTTGGAACAGCTTTTAACAAACTTTTTGAAACCTGAAGCCAAAGCACCAGAGTGGAAGGAAACGAAGAACAATGACTACAACAGTAATTACATTTACAGTAGAATATACATAAGTACTGCACCCTTTCAAGTGCTGTAGGAGCACGGGTATGCTAGGTAGATTTTTTTTTTTAAATAGAAAAAATGATTAATGTAGATAGTTTTTTAAGAGTTTGGAATACAAAAAATGTTTTGGCTGAAATATGCTGTAGTTGCAGATCTGTTATATAATATAATAAAACTAAAGTGAAAGTATTCCTCTGTTCTTTTTCATAGTTATTGAGCAATAACTAAAGTGTGTGTGAACTGCAAAAATGCACTTGATACTTAAGAAGAAAGTAAAATTCTTCCACCAGCTGAACTGAATTTCTTGGCATGCACCAAGGTTGTCATGATTTTATTAGACTCTGTATCTAGAACTAGCTACTGCACTTCCTTTTTCTCCACATTAATATTTCCCCTTTTTAAAGATGCCGCTCTGGAAAGGAAAAGCTTGAGTTGCTTTCCATTTTGAATGTAATTGGTTGCCTTTGCCCATTCCTAGACACAGGCAGCAATATCTGATTTGAAATTCTTGCTCTTTTTTCAGAAAAAATGAGGCGCTCATTTTAAAATGTAGAGGAGGGAGGAACCTCCTTAAAATAAGGATTTACTCTAGAAGTGTTGGCATGAAAGGTAGGAATTATGTTTAGCTGAAATAACTTACTCTATATTCCATCTGCTGCTCTAGACTAAAATTTAATATGGAGCACCGTGTGTGTGTGAAATGTAATCATTTGAAGAAAAGGTACTAGGTATGGTGAGGAACTAGTGATATTTAAATGGTCAAAAATGTCAGTGGTGGTAGAAGGTTGAGTGCTTTTATGCCAACTCAAACTGCTGGAGGAGAGCTCTGAGCACATTACTGTATGCATCTGTGGCTATTTATTGCCTGCATAAATAATAATTGAGGAGCCAGAAAGCTGCATTTCATTATATGACATTAGTGCCATGCAGGCAGGCAAATACAGTTAGTTCACTAGGAGACTGTACTGGGCCTAGGGGATAGAAAAATAATGGGGGTGGCCGTAGCAAGGTTTTTAAAGGCATTTGCTGGATCATCATTTAACAGAGGCAGCACTTTAGCGTCAAGGAGGACAGGTCAGCAGTTCCACGCATCTCGCTGGTTGGCTGAGTAGATGGCAGGCAGGAATAAATCAGAAGTTGAGAGAGATTTGTGCAGTATGGGGTTCTTAAACTTCTGGATGTACAGCTTCATATTGAGGTAAAACTAATTTATGGGGGAAGTCAGAAGTACATTTGACATTTCAGTAAGTACCAACTTACTGCCTTATGGTTTAGCCTACAATCTATTCAATGTGCATATTCATTAGAGCATAGGGACTAATTTTGTAAACTATCTACTAATTATTAGATGCTACATATTCATTTAAACCATTTTTCCAGTGGCTTATTTCTAGAATGGAGTTTAGTACCCTATATATTAGTCAGATTGCACTTTCACATCTTGTAATAACTTCCTTCAGTGAACACATTCAATTACAAAGGCTGTTCTGAGTAGCTCCGGCCCTTATAATTCATATTTTTGGATGCACTGTGACTACTACCTCACCCAATGCGTTTGTTTTCCTTTCTAAACTGGTAACCTATTTTTAAAATAGGTTTTTATATGTTTGCTCATTTTATTCTGTTGGGGGTTCTAAGACTATAAAATTAGAGCAGTGTTTTACCAAAGCACTGGTTTGTAAACTGTCTACTTCCCTGGGGAACAGAAGCTATTGTCATTTTCTCCCCTTGCAAGTACTTTTGAACTCCAATTCCTAAAATCAAAAAGTTAAAACAGTTGTTGAATTGATTTTAAAATGAGGTTTTTGTATTTGGTATGTAAGAAGTATTATTTCTAAATTACATTTGTAGGTGAAGCCAAATCAAATAAGACCTTTTGGGTTTTGTTTTGTTTTTTTCAAAATGAAATTGCTTGATATCAGAGGTCAGTATAAATTTCAATTTGCCTTTGTTTTAACTATACACAGAAGTAACTTTGTTATTCACCATTGTATACAAATTGTTTCAAGTTAATTTTAAAATATTCTGGAAATGTAGCAAGTTTCTTTCCATAGGAAATAAAAATATAGCAAATAAAGCAAAACGGTCATGTGTACTTTATTTGCAGTAGCTTAGTCACACAGCACCTGAAGAGACTTAGCTGAAGATGGTTTATCCTCTGTACCCATTCCCTTTTTATTACTGACAATTGATACTATTCATATAAAAATTGCTATCAGTTGTATCGTGTAGAACTCATTTACAACACGCCAAACTTGCTCATAGGCTAATTACTTGGATTATAGATCCAATTTTTACAGTTCAGTTGTTGCATTACTTGAACAAAGCCACCTGTGTTACTACCAGCTTATTTCACAATACATGCAGGAAAAGATCAACGCCTTCTCAAAGGGAAAAAGCAAGTTGTGGCAAGCAGAGAGGTATTTAAGTTAACGCTATTTATTAATAGATACACAAGTTTCTGCAGAGTTCCTTTTTGAAAGTTTGATTGGGAAAAAATTCACAGTTGTTTCTAAAACATTCACTGCCACATGATCAGTCCAATCATGTTCCTGTGCTATATCAGCTGTTTTCAGTTCTTTGCTCTGCTCTTCTCTGATCCACCACTTCCCACGTGGAAGTAGTACCCCGGTCCTGTAAGAATAAATAAGTGGGTCAAACCCAGTAAGTTTTTGATTAAACACAGTACTTTGTACCTGGTTAAATTATTTAAATCCCTAGAAGCAGCCTGAAGTAACTTAAATGAACCTGAAACATTCTGTATTAAGCTCAAAAAGCAAAAATGCTGATTACATTTAAAAAAAACAAGTAGGTACCTGGAAATGCAGCTTTCTAATCTAGCATCACTCTTGATCAAGTTTAAAAAAAAAAAAAAAAAGTGGTCCGATCTTTTCACAGAAAAGATCATAAATTACATTGGGTTGAGATGCGAAGAATTTTTCAAAATGATGGATGCATTACTGGCGGGGGAGGAGTGGACACTCCTTGGTTTAGTTTAAATAATATGGCATTGACATGAGAAAAATATTGAAACTTCAGTTCTAAAACATTGCTGAGACCACATTCTGTGATAATATATATTGGATTAGGTGATGAACATACTGAAACGCCTGTTTTTAAAAAAAATATTTAATGTGTACCTTATCTTGTTAAACTAAAGTCATCACAAGTTATCAGAGTAGGTTTTCATGTTTAAAACTTTTGCAGAATCAAAACAAAATATGCCTCCTTTATGGCCACTAAATGAGAATAAACTGCCTAGTACATTTTGAGCACTTTAAAAGAATGACATGAGGTTGATTATTTTTGAAAAAGTATGATAGTCCACTTCTGCCTACTATTATTACCTAGCCATTCAATTGCAATTTTGGGAAATAAACTAAAAGTGCCTCTGAAGAGTTTAACAAGTGAAGTTCTTAACAGCCAGGCCAGGCCAGTAATGGAGTTTTCAGATCTACCAATTTGACTGGTAGTCATGAGGGGTATTTAAAGTAGAATGCAGAATTAAATGTATATCATAACAGAAAATTAGAGTTTGCTACATGAGCAAATTAAACATAGCAATAGGCTATTTAATTGCCAGCATGAGCTATTTTACTCAAATAATTCAGTTCTATTAAACCTGAAATAAGCTGTTTACAGACTTGGAGAAATGTAAAGTACATGCAAGAGTTACTGGATAATCTTACTCAGTTTTTTAAGAAATGTAACTTTTTAATCTGTTTGTAGCAGCAACATGTGTGAAACACTGGACGAAATCCGTACCTTCAGTATCTGAGCCAATAAAGGGACACATCCTTTTGTAACATTATGGTATTATGTAAATCAGATTTTGAGGATAAATTTTTAAAGTTTGAATATTTTTATAGTTTAAAAAAATAAGCTTTCAGGAAAAAAAGGACTATTAATTTGAATTTAGCCTCCAAGAACTCACTGGAGACAAACTAAGTAATTAGCATTCTAGGGCTTACTATCAAGATTTTTTTCTATCTGCATTAAAGGAGAGCCAGGAAAACTCCAAATTCTAACTTGTTACATTTGACAGATTCCAAAAATAGTTCTTACATTCTTAATTTAAAAAGACAGCTGGAAGATGTCTCCCTTTAGAACCATGGCTGTCTACACAAGGCTTTTGACAGTAGTTTCCCACCATGGGTCACAATAAAAGTGCTGGTGTAAACAGGATTCAGGTGGCCACTATCATCTTTTCTACAGAAGTGTTCCTGCTGTTGCTGAAACAATGGGATTTTTTTTTGGCACAAAACTTAATGCAGGCAAGGACGTACAATGAATAATTTGTGGCTAAGATTTTGTCAATATAGCTCTATAAGAAGTTTAAATGGAAACAATAGCGTAAAGTGTCTGACCAAATCTATCATCTGTTTTAGACTGTAGTTCCTTAAATAGAAATTCATCTGTGTCACTGCTAGTGCCAGTTCTAAGTGATGTGGCTCAGTTTTGCAAGGGCTGAGAACAAGGGGGTGTCTGCACTTTGAGCGAAGGTCTGACTGTAGCACAGATCTGCATACTTGTGCTACAATTACAGGGTAGAAGCATTGAAAAAGATAGTAAGGGAAGCAGAGTGGGAGGAGCGGTATTGGATTGAGGGAGATTATGCAGGGTCTTGACGGTGAGAAGACACTTCTTGAAGTGATATAAGAAGAGACTGAGCCAATTAAGGTGTTTTGTTTTGTTTTTTTTAACAGGAGATATGGCTGGAGCAAGGGGAAAGAAGACAAGGGGGACATAAGTTTTCAAGTACATAAGAGGTTGTTACAAGGAGGAGGGAGAAAAATTTTTGTTAACCTCTGAGAATAGAACAAGAAGCAATGGGCTTAAATTGCAGCAAGGGCGGTTTAGGTTGGACATTAGAAAAAACTTCCTCACCATCAGAGTGGTAAAGCACTGGAATAAACTGCCTAGGGAGGTTGTGGCATCTCCATCACTGGAGATTTTTAAGAGCAGGTTAGACAAACACCTGTCAGCGATGGTCTAGATAATACTTAGTCCTGCCATGAGTGCAGGGGACTGGACTAGATGACCTCTCAAGGGCCCTTCCAGTCCTATGATTCTATGAATTACTAAAGGAGTTGCAAAGACAATATTTTCTCAAACCTTTATGTTGATTCCAAATGCAGCAAGATCTCTCCGCAGGTTGTCACAAGCCTGCAGAAGGGGTTCTCGCTCCAGCAATAACTGCCGTCTTGTCTCTCTCTCTTCCTGTTTTGTTTCCTTTGCTACAATGGTACCTTCTTCCATCTGCACCACTTCTGTTGCTCCAGGCATAGCAAGAGCATAATTACGCACCTTGACACGGAAGCTCACTAGCTCATCAATCACACTGGAAAGCATAGCTGAATTTTTGTTTTCTGGAACAACCTATAAATCAAGAGCAGTAATGTTAAAACATTGCATCAGAAAATGTGTTAAGCAGTATTCATTCAACTCTGAAGTAAGGCCTTGTCTACACATAAGGCATGTGTACATTGCAATCAGGAGTCTGATTCCAGCACAGGTTGGCATACCTCCACCAGCTTTTATCAAGCTAACACGGCTAAAACCAGTAGCGTTGTTGCAGTGATGCAGCCTCTACAAGCTGCCAAGGACCCTGGGTACATACTCATATTACATGTTCATGCCATGATGTCTTCACTGGTATTTTGAACTGTGTGGTCTAGATTAAACCTGGAGCAAGTAATGCTAGTCCATGCTGCAAATCACACTTACTGCAGTGCAGGCATACCTAAAGTGGTATGGCTTTAGCTATGCTAGACACAGGTATAATGGTGTAACTGTGCTTATGCTAATGTAACTTCTGGTACAGGAAGGGGAATAAGATATACTGTTGTGATGCACCTTTGCACCACATCTTATCCATTTCCAAATCCCTCCTCAAGACTTGACTTTGAGATGCCTACAGAAACTTTACCATCCAACAATGGGTAGGCAGGTGGCAATCTCAGACAACTACCCCGGGCTTGTCTACAGAGGGAAGTCATTCCAGAATAGCTATTCCTGATTAACTCCAGCCATGGATGCTCTTATTCCTGAATTAGCTTAATCCACTACCAAAGGCAGTGGATCTGGCATGTTTGTAGTAGACCCAAACAAACTGTCATCCCTTTATCAAGGCATCATTTCCATTCAATTACAACAAACTCTCTTCCAGAGAAACCAGGCACAGAGTTCTCTGTCTTCTAATCCTACGCCACACCACCTGGAAGCCCCAGAGAACTCGATACAGCATCAAAAGGCTAAAAAAGCATGTACCTAGCTAGGTACAAAGGCCCCAAATGCAGATGAATGTCCTACATGAAAATTACACGATTCCCCCAAATACAGTATGTCACCAAAAAATAATACGACAAATGCATACACTAATAGCCAGCTCCTAGCGTATACAGCTGTTCAGAAGCCACTCTAACACAGTAATACAAAGGAACCACCTCCATTTATGGCTGAACAGTTACTGATTTTAAAAAGCTTGTGAATGAATAGCTGTGTGTGGGTTCACACTATAAACAAACAGATGTTTGTTTGAATTATAAAAAGTTACAATATGGATCTGCTACTTCACAAAAGGAAATTTGCTCCCTGTTTAGAATTTAATGGCATCAGCGAATTTTAGGATCCACAGAAAACAAGCCTGGAACAGCTCCTGTCCTGTTTATTTTTTAAATATACAATATTGGATTATTGCCTTTGGCTTTTAGCATCTCTCCGCATAGCACTCTTGCTCTGGCGTTTCACTGGTTTCCTTTTCCTCCCCATTTCGATCTTATCGAGTACTTAAGTAACTCAGTCACAAACATATTCTTGTTTCACTCCCCAAACTTGTTTCCACTGCACCAAGGCCGCAATAGAAGATACGCAGGAATATTCAAGAGCAGAATTCAGCCCATGCTTTGTTCTATGCTGTTCATCTGTGTTTAATTTTCCTTCCCTTCTAAACCACATAATTTACATCTGTATCAGTGCAGATCCTTCCCGCGGTGTTTCTGCATCAGTTACAAAAATCAACCACCAGTTTTATCAACATTTTGCTTATATTTTTGTAAAATATTCTGCTGCTACTATATTGTTATAATACAAACAATGACACCCATGATAGATCTTTAGAGCGGTTTCATACCTGTTTGTCTCCAAGAGATATTCCAACAGTGTTAAAAAAGTCCTCTATATAGGAAAGCATGGTTCCATACACAACAGGGCTTCTCGGAGATCCACCTTCCTGTTACAAATCACAAAAACAAAGCTGGCTTACCCATACAGTTTATTGCAGGCCTCAAGCTGCCAATATATGGTTTGAAGTCTATGACCTTGACCACATGGGAAAATTTTACCAATTATGCTAGTATAATCTGGTAGAAGAGTGGAATTTTTTTCTGTTTCACTTATGTCTTTTGGGAAGGCTTTTAAATTAAATCATAGACACTCCTATATGGGAATAAGGGGGTCCAGGCCAGGGACTCATAACTATTGCATTTCAAATTCCCGCTCTAAGTTATTTAAAAAAAAAAAACACACACCCTTTCCCATGTTGACAAGCCCTATGAGCATGAAGAAAAATGAAAACCACATTAACAACTGAAGGTTTTTCAGGTTAATTAATTACATCAACTACTTCAAACAACACCTTTTGTCATGCTGAGTTAGGCACTGTGAAAGCCATTTTCAGACACCCTGACAGTATTTGTCTGCAAGACACTGATGGTCGCCCAAGAAGCAGCATTTGTAAAGACGGATGCAGGCACATTTTCTCCTTTTCTATTTATCCAACATGAACTCAACATTCAAAATTAACATGGCAAGAACGGGAGAAAAGATTTATGGGGACTAAGGCTGGCTTGCAAAGGGCAACGGCAAAATATTAAGTTGTAGGGAATAGTGAGGTGCAACAAAATGAGGTATTTGGTGAGGTTTTATTTAACATCTTCATTAATGACTGGAATAAGCCATAAATAGCTTGAAATTTGCAAAGGGCACTAAACTGGAAGGAGCTAGAACCAGCAGCCAGGAAAAAAAAAAAAACCCAAATGGATCAAGAGCGATTAGGAACATGGGAAAAAAGCAAACAATGAAATGAGTTCAGTTTAGGGAAATGCAAGCGTGTGTGTGTGTGCAGTGTGCAGACAGTGGAGAAAGGCTCCAGCAGCAAGACGCTACACTGCTAAAAGTAGCAGTGTTGACGTTAGAGGCACTGCTTGGGCATAGAGGGAGCCGTGTAGGGTACATCTCCTAAGGTTCTGCCATGTAAGGACACTCTACTTGCCTAAACCTGTGCCTCACCATCCATGCCGCTGTTTAGATCTGGGCTAGGAGGACGTGCAAGGTATGTACTACTCTGCACACTGCGGTAACAACCGTCCACGTACCTTTGGAGAAAAAAACCCAACACACAGATACTCCCTAGGAAACAAAACATGGAAAATAGCTATGTTCAAAGAGATGCACAGAGCAGTCAAGTGCAACTGCCCCTGGAATAGTGCATCCAGTTCTGGGCATGACATTACCAGAAAGATTGATAATCAAAGGAAATTCAGAAACAATCAAAATGATCCAAAGGATGAGGGGAGCTTATTTTGCTTAAATTCAAACAGCGGGTTATCCAGGACTTAAGCTACAAACTGGACTGACTCAGTGGCTCGGAGAAGAGCTCTATAAAGAAAGAGAAAGATGGCGACCAAGTCCAGATCTCAGATACTGGTGCTGCTACAGGACTCAAAGGAGACAGGGTTTTAAAAAGAATCTGAAAGCGAGTATTACTATGTTCATCCTCACCCCTCTCAGCCCCAAGAAAAACAAACTGTGAATGCCATGAGACTGGTGATTAAGCAGTCAGGGACAATGAAGCCAAGAGGTTAAGTATTTGACCCAAGACCAAAGATAACATCATTGCCAAAATTAGGATCAGAACCCAGGAGTCCCCAGGGCTGTGCTTTTGCTTTATTTCCATCCTTGAACTCTTGTAATCAGCCACCCAAAGCCTCCTCTGCATCAGCGTCAGGTTTTAAATGGGGCCTCAAATTGCCAGTGTATGATCTGAAGTGTAGCTGGAGCCTTAGAGGGGCAGTTTGAGACAGCCTTTATGATTTGTAAGTAGCAGAGGCAAATGGTGAAGGCTGAATAAAACAGGTGCTGTGTTAACTGCCATTGCCACCCCATGCACCTGGAAGTCCTGGTCATCACAATGACTTCTTTACAAAATCAATCAATTCCCAGTCCGCTCTTTACCGGTATTATGGGGCTAGAAAGCAGGTATGTGCAACAAGCATTAAAGCCTCTGGCACATAACAGCCTCAGGTGTCTTTCAAAAGTCTTTCCTATGCATACAAGGCAGCAGGAGAGAAACGTGTTTTGGACGCAGTGAAACATAAAACAATAGTACAGAATTCTAGAGATGCAGTCTCAATAAATGTGTCTTTAAGGTCAACAATTTGTAGAGCTTTGTTTCTGACGGTCTGTTGTGTGAACAATAAACTAATCTGTCTGAATTAAACAGTAGGACTGTAGACAGCTGTCATTTTCTGATCTTTGTATCCTAATGGGTTACCTTAGTGACAGCCTTAAGCTGTCTGTTGCCATGGTGAATGAGGTCCATAATTGCAGCAACAGCCCTGGAGGTGTCAAAGTCATCTGCAAATGCAGCCTTTACATTTGCTTTTGTGTTGGCTAGCCTGAAAAAAGAGATGGTAATGTGTAAGTTAAGATGGACAAGTTGCAGCAGAGTATGGAATTCATCTATCAGCCAGAGGGAGTCATCACTGTCATTTTCTTCCTAGCTGAACCATAATGGGCAATGCTACAGCACTCAAAAGAGCTGAAATTTTTCAGTATAAAAAGGGAAAGCTATGTCTATCCAAAACTGAAGCCTTGCATCCACTCAGGAAATAGGACATCATAATTCGCAGTTGTCAATGGCTACATGAACAATGTTTGGCTATTCAGCAGCTATCATTTGGGAAATTCATTTATAATTTAAAACTAACAAGTTTGCTTGCTTGGTTTGTTTTTTGTTTTTTTTTGTTTTGTTTTTTAAGAAGTCCATCTTTCATGCTAACTGTGGGTCTGTCTGCAGGAGCCAAGTCACATGTGATGTCCCAAAGCGTTGCAAAAGAGCGGACTTGGAGTCAGCGAGGAGCATTGGTGCTGCATCAGAGGACACAGGTTCAGGAGCAAACTTTCTTTTCTCATTTGCGGCACTAGTGGGACTCAAACACTGCGTCTGTGCAATACCTGGCTCAGAGAGAAAGGCCCTTTGTTACAGAGAAGCTTCGGGGTGTCAGTTTGGGAGGTGCTCTTGCCCTCTCTTCTCCAGTGGAAGAATCAATGCTACCAGTGCATTTATTAGTAAAAGGCGATAAATGGCAACTTTTAAACAGTGTGTGGCTGTCAATGGGCCCCTCTCCTACACTGCTAATCAACCCTCTGTTTATTCCCACTGACTGCAGTATGTCATTTTACATGAATGATTGCACCACAGCCTTCTTGAGAGCCTCAAACATTATGCTGGCATCTCTGGCTCCCTACTAACTGGTTTGCTCCTACCTTTGTAGCCATTCTGTGTCTGGTGGCAATTGCTCATGAGATGTTAGACTGTTGCTCTTGAGGTCCTCCTAGGGTCCCTTCTCCCTTATGTATCTACTACTGCCTGTCATTAACATCACTCACCTATTTAATCTCAGTCACTTTTACATTGCTGGCACCCAAATTTATTTATCCTATGAATCCTTCACTGACATCCCCTTTCAGCTTCCTTTCCTCCTGCCCCAAACACTGCAATATCTGACTGCCTTAACTTTCCTCAACTGGCTGTCACCAGCTGCTGACATCCTCCTGTTTGGCCAGAGACACTCCCACAGCAGCACACTGAGCTCATTCTCCTTCTCTCAACTATGACCTGTCCACTTGCCCTTCAGGACCACAATCTTGCTAGCTTCAGCCACCAACTCCTCTTTGCAAATGACTGTTACAAACAAGCAAATGCTGACTACCACTTCTACAGCACAGCCCACTTCCACAACTTGAATGCGCAGTTCAGTTGCACTGTAATGTGCCTGTTAAATCAAATTATTACTGCAGCTCCTACCTATGGCCTCCCAAAATTGCTCCAGTCTATTCAGAAGGGTGCAGCCCACCATCTCACAAATGCATATGTTCTGTTCATTGGTTCCTATCACCTTTTGTCTCATTCACAGCAAAATCACTCCGCGTCTTCAGGGTCATGCCCCATCCAGCTGTGATCTCATTCTTCCCTATACCACCTTTTTTCTGGCCCTCTCCATGTCCCACTCTCTCCTCTCCTCCATGTCAGAATTCAATTGCTCAAGAGGAGCAAAGCAACCTAGGTAAGGCTACACTACATACACACCATGCATCAGAGCATAGTAGACTATGCACAAGTGTATCAGCTAAAGGAAGAAAGGTGAAAAAAGCAAATGGAAAAAGTGAAAAGGAAGAGGATATTGCTTCTCATTCTCCCCCTTTATCTTGACTGGGTGGATTTTTGTACAGCTTTTTAATGACATGCAATGTGGCACAGAGTTTAACCCCTCATAATCAATCAGGAGTTCACATATTACCATTCTTATAATCAGAATCTTCAAGTGACCAAATATATATATTTGCACTCACATCTCCCACAGTACATCTTCCTTAATGGGATCACACACCAGTTGTCCTTTCATATAAGCATTTGCATCACTAATAAAAGAAGAGATGGCCTGAAGGAGGTTCTTTGCGTCATTCATGGTGTCATCACCAAATTCTATTGCTAAGAAAATAAAAAAAACACTCATTTAGATGTTATGATTACAGAAGATACTGTGCAACATATAGAGGAAACAGGGCCATGAGAAAATATTACAAGAAATACGAGTTCTTTACTATTTATCTGTCACAGCAAAAGTTTTGTTAAATTACCTACAAACTTAACTAAAAACATTAATCTTTAAGCATATTAGATTTAATGGTTCTAAAACAATCCAGGAATTAAAAATGGCACAGCACATATTTATAGAAAGCAAATACAATGGCCCAAAGATTAGGAAAAACTATCTGAAGCAGAATCAGATATTTTACAATAGTCTTTCACGTACTGAATTTTTCCATCTACTAGGCACCCAAAATAGTTAAATCAGCCATATTTGTAATTACCACCAAAAAATTAAGTACACAACTCACTCATAAAAATCAAAAATAAATTATCACATCTCCTGATGTGTAATGCAAAATACTTACCTGTTTTTAAAGAGGCATACATGTTTGTTTAACCATAACATCATCTTCAGTCCATCAATGTGGGATACCATCATACCACTAAGAGAGATTCTAGTTTTAGCCCACGTGAAAGCTCTACAATTAAAGTCAGGGCTTACTAATAAAAATATTTGCTTCAGATAGAAAAAAAAATCTGCTCAGGTTTGAACCATAGTTTCTGAAATAGGGCTGAGAACACTCCGTCTTTGGCTACACCTGCAGATAAACCATGGACAGCAACAGTCTATCTGCACCCATCACTGACATCTGCTGTGGATCATCTTCCTAAATTACACAAAGTTATACATGTTTTAACTTACACTGCAATACTGGAGCCAAATTCAGCTCTCATGTAAGTGGGCGCTACTCCCATTGAGTTATGGCCACTGGAAGTTGTACCCACCAACATCAGGGCTGAATTTAAACTTAATCCTCTAGAGAATCAAGTCAGAGTAAGGTACAGAGCCTTTACATACCCACTGAACATAAGTAGGGCCCTACCAATTTCACAGCTGTGAAAAACACATCACGGACTGTGAAATAAGCCCTTCCCTGTGAAATCCGATGTCCCCTTGTTCCTAGGAGTGCCCCAGCAAAGGGGGCTCCTAGCTCTGGCTGGGCTGGGGAGGGACAGGACTCGTCCATCCCCTGCACAGCCACTCTGAATGTGTGTGTGTGCACGCGCGTGGCGGGGGGGAAGGGGGAGAGACACTAGACCCACCTCCAGGGTGCCTCCCCCTGCAGCAGGACACTCTGGGACTGGGCAGCAGCCCCAGAGGTTCCTGCAGTTGGAGGAGGCTTGTGGATGTGGGTCCAATCTCCCCTTATTCTTAGGAGTGCCCCAGCAAAGGGGGGTCCTAGCTCTGGCTGGGCTGGGGAGGGACAGGACTTGTCCTGATGAAATAAATGATGAAATAAATTGAGTCTTTATTTGAGACATACATACATTGCTCAGTGTGAACACTGAAACACACTGGCTGTAGGTAGGAATATTTGCTCCTTGCAATAATGCTCAAGAAGCGAGCACCACAGAGGTAATTCATGGCAGCCTAGCCAAATGCATCACATACAGACACGCTACTGGGAATCATTGTCAAAATACTCCTTCAGAGCTTCCCTGATTCAAATAGGCTTTCGCTGTGCCCCTCTAATTACCCTGACATCTGGCTGCTCAAAATTAGCAGCCAGCCAATCAGCCTCAGCAGCCCTCCCCTGGAGAAATCCGCTTCGATTAGCAAATATTATGTAGAGTACAGCAGGTCGCGATGATCACTGGATTATTTTCCTCTGAGATCTAACCGGCCAAAAAAAACCAGCACCAGCACCCTTTTAAATTGGTCAAAGGCACATTCAACGGTCATTCTACACCTCTGTGCCTGTTGTTGAAGTGTTCCTTGCTGCTGTCTAGGTTTCCCATGTAAGGCTTCATGAGCCATGGGATGCATCCGATGAAGTGAGCTGTAGCTCACGAAAGCTTACGCTCAAATAAATTTGTTAGTCTCTAAGGTGCCACAAGTACTCCTTTTCTTTTTGCAAATACAGACTAACATGGCTGCTACTCTGAAATGAGCCATGGGAGCGTCTCCAAGGATGACTATGGGCATTTGCACATACCCCCACTGGAAAATTCTGGTGTGGAAAGGAAGTTGCAGTGTGCAGCTTTTTATGCAGTCAAGTGTTCCTAAAGATGGCTGCATCATGCATCTTCCCTGACCAACGGGCACTTATGTCAACAAAACGGTCCCAGTGATCCAGCACCCACAAGATCATGGAGAAGAAGCCCTTTTGGTTGATGTACTCCATTGCAAGATGGTCGAGGGACCGAAACTGGGATATTTGTGCCATCTATCAACCCGTCGCAGTTAGGGAATCCCATTGCCTCAAAGCCATCAATTATTTCCTGCACATTACCCAGAGTTACAGTTCTTCGAAGCAAGAGGCAATTAATGGTCCTATATATTTACATTCCCGTAGCCCCCACTATAGACTTTCCAACTGCAAACTGATTCGCAACTGACTGGTAGGCAGTCTGAAGTTGCCAGCTTTGACATACCGATTGCCACTTGCTTTTCCACAGTGAGGGCAGGTCTCAGTCTGGTATTCTTGTGCCGCAGGGCAGGGGTGAGCTCTGCACACAGCTAGGTGGCTTTGTGCACCCAAAAGTTCTGCAGCCACTGCGCATCATCCCAGACCTGCATCACGATACGATCCCGACAGTCCACCGTAACAAGCTGGTCCGTGAATGCCAGCCGCAATCCTGAATTATTTGTTTCCATGGAAGACAGCAGGGCAGGCATTACCGATGAACTCTGTTTCGCAGCTCATGAAATACTGCAGGACCATCTGTGTTGTGTTCATAATGCTCATCACCTGATGGTCAGCAGCTCAGGATCCAGGCAAAGATGAAGGGTGCACAGTTTACAAGGGCTGTTGAAAAACAGCATGAAATGAAGCCCATGGAATGATGGCATGGAAAGAACTGCATTGTGGGACAGTGAGTATGTCCCCATGATGCACCGCGATCCATTCCCAGAGCTCCCAGTGGCAAAGGGTGGAGAGATGCACTGTGGGATAGCTACCCATAATGCAGTGCTCTGTTGATGCAAGAGCAACAACTGTGGACATGCTCAGCTGAAAAAGGGGCGTTGCGTGGATGTGCTCCACTGATATTATTAAAGCAACTTATGATCATTGACAAAACTTAGACTTAACTCTGTATTAGAGACATGGCCTTAGAACAGTCCCATGTCCCACAGCATGGCCTGCCTTATTAACCTTATGTGCCCACTTTGTATAGACAGCAGCAGGCATTCACGTATCCGTTTGCTTCTGTCGGTTACGTCAGCAGATTCTCATTTTTCCCACTGGACTCCAACCAGCACGTGGTTTCCTATGTCCTTATCCTTTATCAGATGAGATGTGCACAAGAGCCCAGACTCACTGCAGTGAGTCTTCACATCCTGTAAATGAATTAATGAGGCTGTAGCAAACAATGGGTAACCATTCATCAGCTGCAGGCACTGCTGTCGGCACTTCTCCTCGCCCCAGGTTCAGTCTTAGAAGGTTTGGCTGAGCTGTTGAGCCATAGTATTATGTCATACATACGTATTATATAGTTTGGGTTTCCATTTCTTTATAATAAAAAAAAACGAACAGGTTTGTTCAGGGCTCCAAGTGCCTTGAGGTGCATGTCAAGGATCCATTCATGTGCTCAAAACTCATTTTGTCTTGTGACGGGTGCAGAGACCCTGAGGTGAGGAGCTTGCCATCTATTTTCTGCCACAGAAAACCTCGCACACATCCACACTTAGTGCTTGCTGAGCATCCAGATTCATCTAGAATTTGCTCTTTATTTTCCCTAGTAATGGAGGTCTGCAGCTGAGAGTCAGGCTAAGTCTACAGTGGCACAACAGCTGTGCTGCAGTAGCATGGTAAAAAGAAAAGGAGTACTTGTGGCACCTTAGAGACTAACAAATTTATTAGAGCATAAGCTTTCGTGAGCTACAGCTCACTTCATCGGATGCATTTGGTGGAAAAAACAGAGGAGAGATTTATATACACACACACAGAGAACATGAAACAATGGGTTTATCATACACACTGTAAGGAGAGTGATCACTTAAGATAAGCCATCACCAACAGCAGGGGGGGGAAAGGAGGAAAACCTTCCATGGTGACAAGCAGGTAGGCTAATTCCAGCAGTTAACAAGAATATCAGAGAAACAGTGGAGGGTGGGGTGGGGGGGAGAAATACCATGGGGAAATAGTTTTACTTTGTGTAATGACTCATCCATTCCCAGTCTCTATTCAAGCCTAAGTTAATTGTATCCAGTTTGCAAATTAATTCCAATTCAGCAGTCTCTGACACTACGGTGCTAATAAGCGATGGTCACATAAACACCACCCTATATCGGAAACCTACTGACCGCTATTCCTACCTACATGCCTCTAGCTTTCATCCAGATCATACCACTCGATCCATTGTCTACAGCCAAGCGCTACGATATAACCGCATTTGCTCCAACCCCTCAGACAGAGACAAACACCTACAAGATCTCTATCATGCATTCCTACAACTACAATACCCACCTGCTGAAGTGAAGAAACAGACTGACAGAGCCAGAAGAGTACCCAGAAGTCACCTACTACAGGACAGGCCCAACAAAGAAAACAACAGAACGCCACTAGCCATCACCTTCAGCCCCCAACTAAAACCTCTCCAACGCATCATCAAGGATCTACAACCTATCCTGAAGGACGAGCCATCGCTCTCACAGATCTTGGGAGATAGACCAGTCCTTGCTTACAGACAGCCCCCCAATCTGAAGCAAATACTCACCAGCAACCACACACCACACAACAGAACCACTAACCCAGGAACCTATCCTTGCAACAAAGCCCGTTGCCAACTCTGTCCACATATCTATTCAGGGGATACCATCATAGGGCCTAATCACATCAGCCACACTATCAGAGGCTCGTTCACCTGCGCATCTACCAATGTGATATATGCCATCATGTGCCAGCAATGCCCCTCTGCCATGTACATTGGCCAAACTGGACAGTCTCTACGTAAAAGAATGAATGGACACAAATCAGATGTCAAGAATTATAACATTCAAAAACCAGTTGGAGAACACTTCAATCTCTCTGGTCACTCGATCACAGACCTAAGAGTGGCTATACTTCAACAAAAAAGCTTCAAAAACAGACTCCAACGAGAGACTGCTGAATTGGAATTAATTTGCAAACTGGATACAATTAACTTAGGCTTGAATAGAGACTGGGAATGGATGAGTCATTACACAAAGTAAAACTATTTCCCCATGGTATTTCTCCCCCCCACCCCACCCCCCACTGTTCCTCTGATATTCTTGTTAACTGCTGGAATTAGCCTACCTGCTTGTCACCATGAAAGGTTTTCCTCCTTTCCCCCCCCTGCTGTTGGTGATGGCTTATCTTAAGTGATCACTCTCCTTACAGTGTGTAATGATAAACCCATTGTTTCATGTTCTCTGTGTGTGTGCGTGTGTGTGTGTATATAAATCTCTCCTCTGTTTTTTCCACCAAATGCATCCGATGAAGTGAGCTGTAGCTCACGAAAGCTTATGCTCTAATAAATTTGTTAGTCTCTAAGGTGCCACAAGTACTCCTTTTCTTTTTGCGAATACAGACTAACACGGCTGCTACTCTGAAAACAGTAGCATGGTAGTTACTTTCTACATCAACAGAATGGGGTTTTCCATTCAAGCAGCTACTCCACCTCTCCAAGAGGCAGTAGATTGGAAGAATTCTTCCATCAACCTAGTCGCATCTACTCTGGGGGTTAAGTAAACCTAACTACGGTGCTCATGGCACAAAATTTTTCACAGCCCTGAGCAGCCTAGCTAGGTCGATCTAATTTTTAATGTATACCAGGCTTCAGGCAACTCACTCTTCATCCCTTTCTGTGAAATATTTTAGGAATAAACAGCACTCCTAGAGCCTTCGGCTACCAAGGCACTGGTCAATGCTGAAAAAATAGGTCAACCTAGCTACATCCTTCAGGGGCTGTAAAAAATGTTGCACCCTGAGCATTGGAGTTAGGTTGACCTAACCCCAAGGGAAGATGCAGAAGAATTCTTCCATTGAGCTAGCTACCGCCTCTTTAAGAGATGGATTAACTATATCGACAGAAAAACTCCTTCCGTCAACAAGGTGAGCATCTACCCTAGGGTGCTACAGCGGCACAACTGCAGCGCTGTAGTTGTGCCGCTGTAGTGTAGACATACCCCTAATGTGAGCAAGGATCCATTGAGGCAGCGGAAAGTGTAGCTCCTACAAATAGCTGAAGTTATTTAAGCAGCAAAAAGATCTATCAGTGAACTGTTTGCGCATGAAAATTCCCAGCATGTTAGAGATCAGCACACATTACCAAGGTGCTAAGCAGTCTTCTACTCATGGGAATTAAAGTAGTTAGACTCCACATGAAGATAAACCAACACATTGAAACACTGACCCCCTCAGTATTTTGGAGGATTGTGTGAAAAGACAAACTAATCAGCCCCCCCCCCTTTTTTTTTTCTTACCTGATCTGTACTTGCTGCGCAAACAAAACATTCTGAATTCATCCGCTGAATTCTCTCTCAAAAAATCCTAATCAACAAACAAATAATCAATCAGTATTATACTAGACATAGTCTAAACAGATCTTCATTGTGTAATTTTACACTTTGTATTTGATGGGATTTGTATTTCTGTATTTTGTGTTCGTTTCTTAGCCTTTTGGGAAAGATTAATAAATACATTTTTGATTATCCAGTTTTGCCATTATAATGTTTTAAAGTATGAAAATGATTATTATTTTAATTGTTCAACTTTAAAAACTCAAGTTTATTAGTGGCAGAATTAAACAAGACAATGTCAGATATACACAGCTGTCGATGTAAAGCATTGAAAGATGCATTCAAAATTAAATTTTCATCGTTATGATCATCTCACGCAAGCACACAGTATGAAGGACAAAGAGAAAAGTAAACCTGAAATGCTGTGCTGAGATTCAGATACAACAGAAGGGGGGAAGGTACCTGAAGTCTTGCTAGCTTCACAAACAGAATGTTGGATTTGTTGAACTAGATTAGAGTTTAATTTATATGTTATAATTAGGAGATTAGAATATGTAGGAATAGAAGGAAAATCAGGACTGTGTGAAAGTTAACTTCTCCTGTACTACCTTGATTTATCCATATAGACTTGTCAAAAACCCACTCATCCAGAGGGTAACCCCCTCATTTTGGATTAATGTTAAGGTTGCTTTAAAACTTCATTCTTGTGATAACGGAGTTTACTGTGTCTTCCAAAGAACCATTTCAAATTGTGATGGTTTATTTAAAAATGGTCAACCACGTGACAACCCCGTCTATTTCTCAGCACGAAGAGTGGCACGTAACAGTGAATGCTACATTCATGATCTTTTAAATTAACAGATGAGAGGTAGTGAGTTGGTAGCCCCTCTAAGTACTGCTGAATCATAGCATTGCAATGAGAAGTTAGTACAAGTCTGAAAAGATGGGAAAGCAAAGAAATGCATAAATAAATGTAGCATCTGTTTCAATATTACAGAGCAAGCGGCACAGTGAAGGTAGCAAAATGTCGAGCATGTACAGTGTCTAAAATAAAAATAGAAATAATTGGGGCAATCAAGGCTAAGCTAAATCAAGAATCAGACTGGGATACTAAATTATCTTAGTATACACTTTCTATAGTTTAGTAAACTCAAAGTGCCTGAAGACATTGTGGTAGAGTATGGTAGGAGAGTATTATGCCTAAGGAAGGAAATAAATTGTATGAATCAAAACTCTGCGCTGGAGCAAGGCCCATCTGAATTAGAAGATCTTGATAGATGGATATGTGTATGTATGTATATATATTTTTAAAATCTATGTTTTGGGGGAAAACATGTCACTCTTCAAAACCAGGTGTGTGGGAAAACTGAAAATATTCACACAAAACTGATTTTGGGGGAGAATATGAATAGCTATTTTAACAGACCAGAAGGTGTGTGCATGTGGAATACTGCAGAAAAGCACAGCTTGTTCAAGGGCATCAAAACATGGCTGCAGGAAAGGAAAGCCATGACTCACTGACTATTTGCAATGTGTTCAGTGTATTACTGGCAGGGGAGACAAAGGGATGGCAGTAGGCAGCGTCATCCTAGCCTTGAATTTTTCAGAACTCACATGAAAAGTCCCACATAGGGTTTAGCTTTCATGATGCAGAATGACTAAATGCAAGGAAGTTTGGTTCACTGGTCTGAAAATTACCTACAGGACAAGATTACCTTCGTTAATCACAGCTAATCTATGTATATTTAGACTAAAGAAAAATTACACCTGGGGAACTGCAAGGGAGGAGTGCTGGGTCAGTAGTTATTTATTGTTAAATGTATCTGACTTGCCCTGGATGTAAAAGCTATTTGCTATGACAAAGTTCTCTTCACCTTCCCAGGAACATTCTCTCTCAGCTCACAACATTCCAGTTAGAAATGCAGCTGCCGACTATTTCTATTTTTTGAAGTTGTGCTTTTTGCGTTAACCCTCATCCCTCCAACTCCTCTCCATCACCTGTCTACACTAGGAAAATTACTGTCAACACTGTCAGCAATGGATAATTTTCCTAGGGCACATGAGGCTTAGCTGTACACAGACAGCATTAGGAGAATTAAGAATAAAGCAGCTCACATTCCACTCTGATTTTCAAAGGATTATAATTAGTCTTCCAGGAGGGCAGAGAGAGAGGAATGTATGTGCTGAGACAGCCTTTTAATCCTTGTCTACATGAGGAAAATTACCCATTGCTGACAACGGATGTCAGCAATGAGTGCAGCTGAACTGGTGCTAAACACAGCTTAATTGTAAACGTAATCAAGGACAAACCGTGTTCCGCATCACTTCAAAAACTGTGGTTAAACCCACTAACAAACATATAGACAGGAGCCACCAGAAGTGACTGCTTCAGTGGAGTTAGCTAAGAAAGCTGCTTTTGGCAAGAGCCTATGCCTCTCTAATACAGTAATCATCTAACAGGATCACATAGGCTGAAACAGACCCACTCCTAGCACTTGATATTAGCTACGAGGTAAAGGTCTATTTGGGTTAGTAAGAGTGACAGTAAAAAATAAAATAAAATAAATAAAATTAAATTAAAAAAAAATGCCAGCTACAACAGCCATCTACACTGGCGATGGAAAATACATCGGTTCCATATAAAAGCGTTTACATTATCAAATCCTGCTTCATGTTAAATGAGAAGGAATGAAGTCTCAAAATAGTAGTGTCCCCAGACTGAAAAAGAATATGAATAGCCTATGTTAATGAATTCATATCTGCTTGTCTGCTGACCAGTTTAATAGATGGTATGAATGTTGTGTTCCAGAATATGTATCTTTGTTCACGTATGTTAAGACAGGAGTATCAAATTCACTATGTGAAGAGAACTGAACTATATCTTTTGATTATGACTCATTGCCTTGGCCTTAGGACGCTAAACAACCCTTGAGTAAGAGCAGGTTTCATACTGATAGCTAAAGGTTAATAGGCCTGAAGAAGACATAATGGGCACAAAGGCCCCAATTTGGGGAACAGAGACAACTTCTGTTGGTGAGAGAGACATGCTTTCAAGCCTACACAGAGTTCTTCTTCAGGTCTGGGAATTTGGGGAAAGCGTTCCTCTACAGGACAGGATTTAAACCTATGATTTAAACATGTCCACATTTTTTCCTGAATCAGGGCCATAATGAATTATAGCATATTAAACACACACACACACACACACACACACACACACACACACAAACTTCTCTAGTTCATAACAATATTTTACCTTAATTGTAATGTAGTTTTTTAATGATTTTGACATTTTTTCTCGATTCCCTTTAATAAGCAAATGCCCTGGAAGAAAAAAATATGGTTAAATTAGTCTGCTTCTGAAT
Organism: Dermochelys coriacea; assembly: GCF_009764565.3. Taxonomy (NCBI): domain Eukaryota; kingdom Metazoa; phylum Chordata; order Testudines; family Dermochelyidae; genus Dermochelys; species Dermochelys coriacea. Next base: position 108,698,021 of record NC_050068.2, read on the forward strand.
GAGTGGTGAATGAAAAAGCAAACTCTGCTTTGAGGAACTGGAGGTAGAATATACTTAGATGGATTTGTCATAACCATTTCAGTGCAGTGCTTTGTATTTTTAACCACAGCTTTACACCAAATCCTACACCATTAGGCACACAGAGGTTTGGATGGGGACATTTTAAACCAATCTAAAGAAATAAAACTAATATAATGGAAGAAAATAAACAGCTTGCTTTCACCAGAAATGCCAACACACACACACACACACACACTTCTAAATAATAATAGAAAAAAGTCTTAGCTCTTGACATCCTTCCATAATATTTGGAGGCCTGTAAAGCCTCCTAACACATATAATATCCTCGTGCAAAGGAAGGCATTTTCCAACCAAATTAAAAAATGGAATAAAAGTGTAACACAGCCAGACAACTAATTCAGAAGCTTTGCCTTACAACAGTGCCCACACAAAATGGGCAAGTTTCAAAGTAGGGAAGAGACATACAAACCTCCACAAATTTAGGATTTAATTGGAGCAGGTGATACTAAGTGTTCTTACATCTTGCCAGCATTGTTTCATCTATTACAGAAAGATCACATATACACAATGAAGTTCCACCTTAAGAGGACTTGAAAGCGAGCCAAGGATTTTAAAAAGCAATCAATAGTTTTTACCAGCAGCTTCCCAAAGTAAGGTAACTGGAGACTGTTTTCCTTGTGAAGATCTGGGCTTAGAAATGTTTCAGGAGCTAAAAGTGATGAAAAAGTTAGTGGGAAGACCAGAGAAGAATGAACTAAAGGGGCAGCCTGAATATATGTCGAAAATAATATGCTGTATCTGGGCCTGCATCCTTTTCACACAAGGCGGATATTTCCCTGGCTGCCCCTCCAGCACAACAGACCAGCCCCAATTAACGGAAGGCAAGCCCCTTAAAACACACCCACTTTGGAAACCCTGATCATGTGAACGGTATGGTCCTGGCTGCATCATGTTTATACTTATGAATTGTGATGCTCTAAATCTGACATCTCTGCAAGTAGTTGTGGATAAACTGCTCCCTTCCATCTCCAACACATACTGAGCAGCACAAACTACCAAATTCTGTTCGTGGGGAGCAAGGGAGTTTTATTTATTGCTGTCATGCAGTTTAAAGAGAAGGTTGGCAACGGGACTTACAGAGAAGACTTACTTACTGTTCTGAAACCTACTGCCCCCTTTGGTCCACTACAACCTGAAAGTGCTAGCCTACAGAGGTCAAGATATTTTATCAGGTTCGGAGGATGGGTTAAGAGGGTAGAAGTGAACTGGTAGTGGGGACTTACATTTTGGTGTGTTGGGATGATGCATTTGAATGTGGGCGAGGAGTTTGCTTGTTGTTTTAAATTAAACTCCACATGCCCCTAGGCTCTTTAATAGCTGCATTTTACAGACTGAAATAAGCTCTGGGTTTGCAGGACCCAGAGCAGAGGAGGGGCAGCAGCCATCCTTATTTACTCCTGGGGAAATTCTGCACCACTGCGCGTGCGCAGAATTCATGTCTCCCAGAGTTTTTTTTATCTCTGCAGAATAATACATTCTGCTGGAGAGGTGCTGCAATTGCATCTTTCGCCCACCAGAGGCTGCTGTGGCACCAGAAGATAGGGCAGCTGGCTCATGAGCCAAAGCAGCCAGCCACGGCAAGGGAGACAGCAGAGGCTGTTTTTCTCACAGCAGCATACCTGAGGGGCCAGGTGAGGTGGGGATGGACAGAGTGGGGCACCGAGGGCTGCTGGGGGGGGATGGGGGTGTCCCACACTGGAATTCAGAAGAGTTAGTTGCAGGGACAGGGACAGAACAGAGACGAGACAGATGTGCCCGAATGAATGGGAGAGACTAGGGGTCAGACAGGGTCTTCATGGGGGAGGCTCCCCAACTCCCTAACAATCCCTTCCCCCCCCCATCAAAAAAATCTGTTCCATACTTCTCTCCCCTACACTCCTCCAGATTCACCCCCAGAAATTACTTCCCTCTCCCTAACCTCCTCCGTTAGTTCTGACTCCCCCCGAGCCTTTGCACTGTTTCTGAGGGATGTGGGACGCACATTTCTATATTGTAGTTTAAATGAATTACTCAAAGTTCTGTATTAATATGCCTAGTAAGGAATCTATTTGTCAAAAAACATTTCCTGGATGTTTTTTTGTTTTCTGTATTGTTACAGACATACTTGCTGACAGGTACTTTGAAATAAATTACCAAAATGATTGAAACAGACATGCTTATTTTGGGTTATTTTGGCAAATAAAATATGCAGAATTTTAAAATGATGTGTGCAGGAATTTTTAATTTTTTGGCGCCGAATTCCCCCAGGAGTATGTATTGCATGTAGCTCAGCCAAAACATTGCTATACAATGTCATTGACATTTGATAGAGTTCCCTTCAGACATATACCAGTACTCTTGAGTCTTGTTTACATTAGCAAAACCATCCATTGCTGATAATGAGCACAAGAAATTTGTGCAGCTGAATTGGTGCCGAGTATGGTTTAGCTATAAGTGTAGCCAAGAACAAAGCACTCAGCACCACTTCAAAAACTGTGGTTAAAAGCCTTAAGCCAGCTGTTCACATTAAGGAACTAATCCTGAAAGATACTGAGCAACTGCACCTCCCATTCAACTCATATGTGATCAGCTCCTCTCAGGATCCGGCACTAAGTGTGGCTGTAAGAACTATACTGGACTGTGGATATGAATAACTGAACTTTCCTGGCTATTCAATTACAATAATTCTGCTTTGAACTCCATCCAGTTATTACTGCTCCCCACTCAAATCATCACTCTCCAGTGTTCATCTTATACCTCAGTCAGAATGTTCTTCAGGGATATTACGTGACGTGATTATGTTTTGTTTCTCTTAGACAGCAGTAGAAGTTCTGCTCCTTTGTACTGCTGAACAGTCTAATTGGCTGTACTAATTTTACATTATTCAGTGCATAATATTGATTTGCAGGTTTGTTTGAGTGTGTGCGCATGCGTGTACACACAAAAACAAAATCAGGGCCTTTTACAGAGGCCGTATGCTCAGTCCTGGGTGTGGGGGATGTGGAGAGAAGGGCCCAGTATGGTAGCACTTTGTAGTAACTCCTGTGGCTGGTTAAGGATCAGTGGTAATGGTCTCCAGGGAGAATGCGTTGAACCCCTTCCTCCTCAACTGGAAACAGAATCTGTATAATGCACAGTGTTAAGGGCGGGAGAGGAGTCAGGGATCCACAGATGTAAAACTGGTTTAAAAGGGCTCTGCCATCAAAACAAGATCCTATTTTCAGGCATTTGTCCTTAATCCTATAGAATGCGGTAAGAAATAATGCTGGTCTACTGTGCAAAGGCCATCATTTTCACTTCCCCGCTTGGTGCTTCAGTTTCCCCATCTGTAAAGTGGGGATAATGATACTGGAGCTCTTTGTAAAGTGCTTTGAGATCTGCTACTGAAAAGTATTATACAGGAGCTAGGTATTACTACTTAAGTTAGGCACCTAAATGAAATTTTCAGAGCGATTGAGCACCTGCAGCTCTCACCGACTTTAGTGGAAACTCATGTAGCGCTATACCTGGAAAAAATCAGGCCATTTTTGTGTGTGTGTCTAAATATGGATTTAAGTGCTTAATTTTAGGCAGGCAGGTTTTACATTTTTTAAAATCTCTATCACATGGTTTCATAAGAAGGCATCAGCAACATCTGAATTATTTCAAATTCCACTCCTCTATATGAGAGAATCCCATCACTGGGAGAGGATGGTTCCATTAAAGAATCTAAAATATCAAGATTTTCACAACTTTGGCTTGCTGCTCTTCCCAGAGGCTGAGCAATCTAATAATAAAATCTTTAGAAGATGATTTATCCTCCATGCAGGGATTTTCTTCTAATGGGGACTGCTCTTATGATTCTGAGCCTGCCAGTATTCCAGAGTGTTAGCAGAATTATTTTTGAAGCTGAATCATTTGTCCTAAATAATGCACAATATCCTCCTCCAGCAGGATTTCTTAACTGAAAGAATGTAATTTACTGGCTTCTAGAGAATCGTCATCTGAATTCTCACTGGAATCCAGGTTTTTTTTCTTTCTTTTTTCTTTCCTTCTTTCTGGGAGAACTCAGAATCCTTCATTCTTTCCTAGACAAGAATCAGGTTTCAGAGTAGCAGCCGTGTTAGTCTGTATTCGCAAAAAGAAAAGGATGCGAAGTGAGCGGTAGCTCATGAAAGCTTATGCTCAAATAAATTTTGTTAGTCTCTAAGGTGCCACAAGTACTCCTCTTCTAGACAAGAATGTTTCTACAGTTTGATTTACAACATTTAAGAATAAAACTAAAAGGGTACCACCAGCTAGAACCCTTCACTGAAAAGTAGTGAACATCCTTCACCAAGAAAGCCACTAAATTCGCCTGGATTTAGGGAATAAAACGCACCTCTTGTGGATAACAGACTGCCACTGGACAATCTCCATTTGTTGATTTATAACATACTCTACACTGGGAGTTGAAACCAGTGTTCAATTTAGCCTGTGCAGGTGGTAATACATGAAACAGTCTGAGCCATTCCCAGTATTATATTATTATTTACATTATCATCATGACCCCACTGTGCTAGGCACTGTACAAACCCAAACAAAAAGACAGTCCCTGCCCCAAAGAGCTTGCTAGTAAATTTTAAAATTTCAGTTGGCCCCACGAAAGGCATATTTGCCTATTAACAGACAAAACAAAAATGGACACCTTTATATTGACTTGAAAACTAATACTTTGTGATTACAGGTGAGGAATTTTTGAAATGACATACTGCTTAGCATTAGAGCTGCAGCAGGAAGACTCCAGGGGTGAGTACTATCTATACTTGTAATCTCAGAAAGTTAAACTCAAACATATTGGGTCACAGACTGGGTTTAAACCAATAGTAGCATTTGGATATTTGATCAACTATGGCTCCAACATTACAGATATACCCAACTGCAACAAGAGTTTCCTCCAAGCAGATTTGTACTATGGGCATTTCAGTTCTACGGTTCTTTCTTCTCATTCTGATCACTTTGCAAATCCCCATGAATTTAAATCTACTGCGTAAGCAAGTTTTACTAGGCCTATGTTTATATACCACATACTATGGATCTTATTCTGCAGTCCTTACTCACATGAGTAGTTCAATTAACACAATGGAACTTCTTGCATGAAGAAGCAGTACTCAACATGTGCAGGGGTTGGGGATGCAGAATCAGGCTTTATTATCACCAACTTTGGAGAAAGTCAGAATAATCACTGTGGGAAAGAAGACCATAATATACAGGGTAGATATCCCTGGTACCATTGTCAGTACCAATATAAGATGATGCAGTTTGCAGAGCAAAGTTATCTGGAGTGCTGTACACAGATGTGTTAGGAGCGTTCCTACTCAGAGCAGCAAAGCATAGAACTATTCAATCCTGAGCAATGCCACAAACAGGAGACTCTGTCAGACAAGGGTTTGGCCCCTTCACAGAGTCTATTTAGACAAAACCAATGAGGTAGCTGTCTGAAAAAGGTCTTTTGTCTTAACAGGTGACAAAGTCACCCAACTCTCAATTTTTCTCTTTTTTTAAGCTCTGTAAGAGTGTGGAAATAAGAGGCTGAGGCTGTCTACACTATGGGTCCATCCACACTAGACCTCTGAAGAATTCCATTCTGAATTTCCCCACTCACCAAGCTGCAGGGGACATTCAGAAGTATGCTTTAGCTAACTTCATCCTTTAATTATTTTTCCCCCCCTGTCCAATGCCGACGGTGCCAAATTGTGATTAAAATCAGTCAAGGTTGCATAGGCCAGATATGGTTTCTATACTTGATTTAAATAAAGTTCACATTGATAAGAGTGTTTAAAAATCAATATGGCCCGAACTAATTTTAAACCATGTTTGAAAATAGTTAGCTATAAAATAGAATGGTATATCATAGTTGATATGGCAATTTAACTGTCTCTGGTGCTCACCTGCGCTAAGGGGTACGTGAATCTCCTCAAGATATGAAGTGACTAGTCTGTCAACCTTGCCATCAAAGGCAATGTAAATTGTTTGGATCACAAAAAGGAAGTTAAAGAAAGCTAAAAAGGAAAACTTCAATGGAGTTATGACAGTTTAGACCAGCTGATGAACTGCTCCCACAGCTTTAGGGGGAAATTTAAAGATAAAGTGCCCAGTGAGCGAGTTCCAAATAGACTGGGCAATACAACAATTGTGGTGAGTTGTGGAGAAACAAGACCGAAAAAAAAGAGTAGGAGGCAGAGGGAAGAAATCTTTGTTTCAAGTGGTTTCTTTTTCAGGATGCCAGGACAGGAGAGCATAAAGCAACGGAAGTCAATTATAGAACATGTTAGACACAAACAATCGTGTTTCTTTTCTCACGACTGGAAATAATGCTACTAGTAGATAAAAGTTTCTCAGCAGAATTCAGTGGATTTAGTGAATTCAGAGTTTAGTGCTATGTCAACAACAGAATAATTACACATTCAGAACTCCAGTATCTTTCTCTAATCCAGGTGTTTCTCTGTTGGAAAAACACCACTGAGGGGTTTTCTTTGTTAATCCGTTTATACATCTCAGCATTATCCTCAGGTTTTATTTTCCATTGCTACAGATGACTTTCCCTACCACAACTCAAATCCCTCTACTACATTTATAAATACTGCCATTTTGATTACAGCTTTCTACTGAACACTTTATTTCAAGCCCAGTGCACCCGATGCCAACAGTTAAAGGACTCCAAGAATGATTTGTAATCCATCCCTGTTTTGGTGCTTCTGAAAATTTTAATCAGACATCTCACAGAATTCTGACTCACCTACTTACCTTACTCACCTTCCCCCAGATCTGGAGGGCTCTGATTCCAATGTGATGTGTTTTTCTATTTTTAGGAATATATGCATACTAAAATAAATACATAAATCTTCTCTAGTTTTCTGGGAGAAATAAATATAAAAAAAAAGACATCTCAAAATTCTAAGGAAAGCAGGTGAAGGATGAGTGAGAATTCTGTGAGACTATATCTTCAATGAGTAATAATTAACCTTCCCTTCCATTTGTTTCATCCAGGGCAAAAAACCCCACATGGTAATGCAGTTTAACTACTCAGAGACTTCCAAAAATCCAATTACAATTAAAAACTCCTACATTTCTGAACTTTTTTAAAAATAAAAAAAAAGAGTCAACTTGTATTATTTAAGGTAAAATTCATTTTCAATTATCTTTCTTAATTTAGAGAAAACAGAAACTTGCTCATTGTAGCAGTGCATCTGTATATAAGTTTTTCTCCACATTTCTAAGCATAAAAGCATGCCAGAAAAAGCTAAAAACCATATTCAAAATTTAAGACGACTAAATTTAAGCTGTTACTTACCAGAATGTAGAAAATAATTTCCCCATTGTTCACACTGATGATAAACCTCACACTGTGCAATTTCATTTTCATGATGTGGGAAAGCAAGATCTATGCCACCAGTATGGATATCCAGTTGGCTTCCAAACACTGTACTGTAATAATATTTTACTGATCAAAATCAGACCACCACAAGAGCCTTTGTAATGAAATGCAGTAATTAACAGATTGAAACACTTTAAATCCAAATGCTTTCTCCAGTTTATTACAGTAACAGAACAAATATTCTAAGAAATACTAAAATCTCAGCAATGTATTTGTCCAGTTTCATTTTCTGCAAAAATGAACGTTTTCTTTATAGTCAGCAATTTCTTATTTTTGTTTAGATTCAAAAATTTCAAATGGACATATGCTTTCCTTGTTCCAGTTACCAAATCCACATCAGTCACACGCGCACGCAGGAACACACATTCGCACAAAATTAAAAAACTACGAAATCTGACCTCGAAACTGTAGAGCACTCGATGTGCCAGCCAGGTCTTCCTTTTCCCCAGGGAGAAGCCCAGTAAAGTTCTTGAGGCTTGGCTGCCTTCCACAGGGCAAAATCTTTGACATGTCGCTTATCACTATCAACTGCCAATAATTTGTTAATAGGATAAGTCTCCAAAAACAGTAAATGCATGAAGCCATTCAGAATGTCAGTAAAGGGAGCTATCCAGATTTTATTCTTGGACAGACACTTCCGTTTTCCTGTATTTTTTTCCCTAGCCAGGACGACAGACATGTTGGACACAAAGTGTTCAACAAAAATTATATCCTGAACATTCTACCGTGAGCTAGAAGTGGACTCTGATTCATTCACAGACATTAAGGCAAGAAGAGATCATTAGATCATCTAGTCTAACTCCTTTTGTAACACAGACTGAAGAATTTCACTCAATTCTCCCTGCATTGAATTCAGTAACTTGTATTTGACTAAATTATATAATCTTATTTATCTATAAGTGCCCAGGCTGATCTTAGCTCCCACTAACAGACCCACACCTAATATATTTCTAACTCTATTCCATCCAAAGATAACCTGGAGAATATAAAACAATCATTTTTCCTAAACCCAGGTATCTGGTGGTTGCAGAATAGCTTTCCTTCCAATTTTTCAGCAAGAAAACTGTATTTAAGTGAAGTAAAGTCGGGGGGGGGAGGGGGGAAAAACCCTTAAATGCATACAGCTAGAAAAAATGGTCAAAACTTCTTCAGCACTAAATAAATATTATCTATGAATTAAAGTTACAAAAGAACTATGACTAAGAAGGAGATGCACTGTTTATATTGTTTTAGCCTTTCATATTAGGATTTCATACACATGCTAGTTAAGCCTCAGAAAACGCATTTAACTGAAACAAAGTATTGATCCAAACCAGTCCATATCAACATACCCATTTCCTCTTGTACATCAGTGTAAACACTAGTTAACTTTCCATATCGTTCTCCCCTAGACTTGACATCAAAATAAACATCACCTGTTAGAAAACAAACATTGAGATTTATTACAAAGATAGGGGGCATTCACTTTGCCAGTGTGGTGAAAAGATAAACACTTTTCCTGAGTAAAGCATTTGTTGTGTACTATTTCCTAAAAGAATCATTTTGCTCTGGACAGTGACTGCAATAATGAGAGCATGTGTTTCCATGTTTATGGTGTCTCAAAGGCTACAGATTAAGTTTGCTTGTCTCGCACATAAGATTATTTTTTCTAACTGCAAACCCACCCTAGGATATAAAAAAGTCATACTGGGTTCTTTTCTTCTCACATAATATCAACTGTACTCTTCAAGACTCAAATGAAGCCTCTCACAGGTGTAGTTAACGTGCAGCTGCGGTCACCCCACAACTATCAGCCCTGCTTCTAAAACCCCACTACACACTACTTTTTGCAAAAGATGTGCTCTGCAGTGCATAGGGGATGCATACCTTCCCATAGGGACTACCAGGTTCTTATCTTGCACAAACCTCTGATGTAATAGAATGTGCCACTTCCATGGTTTTCTAGCCCAGGATTTCCCCATAGGAATTATATAATGCACTTAATGCCCTTAAAGAACAACATTAAAAACTCAGTTACATTTCAATTACAATGTAAGTATACAGTGCTAAGAACACGTATAAAAAAAGTGTATTAAAGTTATTCACAGCATTTGCCTTATCAGTTATCAATCAAAGGAAGAGATGGTATTGAGTATCTGAACTGACCCCAGAGTGGTCTGGTCATAACTCCAACGAAGAGAATGAATTTCTTGCATACACATTAACATCAAACTGTATTGCTAAAAGTCTTACCTTTGGAGGTTGCATAAGCATGTCCACTAGCCATTATCCGTTCTATAAAAGAAATTATCTGAGGAATATTTTCAGTCACTCTCATATATATTGTTGGGGGAAGAACCTTAAATAAAGAAGCAGAAAGAATACGCTGCAGATAAGCTGCTTTAGTTTGTGACAATACCAGCATGTTTAAAGGAACCCAGCCAATGTAAAAACACAACAGTTCTTTCTCAAAATGTTGCATATACTATAGTTACCAACAACACCTAAGATGCTTATAACTGAAAACAGTTATCGAAAAAAGAATTTCTCCATTTTTTCCTAGCTTAATTACTTTGTGCATTTGACAGCACTTTGAGCCAGATGCAAAGCTCTTTGACGTCAATGCAAAGACACTTGCTGACTTCAATGGGCTTTAGATCAGGCCCTTTCTGTAGTTTATTAATCATGTTCATTACGCTAGTGCCGAGAGACAACCAAGAATGGAGCCCCATGGTGCTAGGCACTGCCCAAACACAGGCAGTATGCAGTACCGATCCTGAAGAGCTTATAACTGTTCATTCGTTCCTTGAGACAGCTTCTCCCTTGCCAAAAGACACATGTAAACATATGGGGATCAGATGAAATCTTATAAAAATTTTGAAAAGGAATATTAAAAGTGTTCACTCTATACTATTTAAAGGATGATTAATCAGAAATAGAGTATTTTTAAATTAGTCAATTAAAAATATAACTTAAAAATCAGGTTGTCATTTTTCCTTTAACAAATAAATGCACTTTATAATAATTTCAGTTTGAAAAGATAAAATATTAAATATTTACACCTTTAATGCAGCCATGTCTTGTTTAAAGCCTTCTTCATAAACCCGGGCAAGAGCTAATGGTGATATGTTCATCTGTAGAAGAGTAGCAGATGAGTGAATCATAAATCAAAATACTACAAAATAGTATATTCTTATCAGTCAGTTAATGGCTAATTGGAAGAGTTATGGGGTTCCCCAAGTAAAAAAAAAAAAAAAAAGTAAGGAAGGTTTATTAATCCAACATTCAGTACAGAGACTACATAAAAGACAGTTTTAGCATAGAAGGCTAAGCTTATCTTGTATTCAAGAATGAGGGGGGATTTGATAGCTGCTTTCAACTATCTGAAAGGGGGTTCCAAAGAGGATGGATCTAGACTGTTCTCAGTGGTAGCGGATGACAGAACGAGGAGTAATAGTCTCAAGTTGCAGTGGGGGAGGTTTGGGTTGGATATTAGGAAAAACTTTTTCACTAGGAGGGTGGTGAAACACTGGAATGGGTTACCTAGGGAGGTGGTGGAATCTCCTTCCTTAGAAGTTTTTAAGGTCAGGCTTGACAAAGCCCTGGCTGGGATGATTTAGTTGGGGATTGGTCCTGTTTTGAGCAGGGGGTTGGACTAGATGACCTCCTGAGGTCCCTTTCAACCCTGATATTCCATGATTCTATGATTCATGGTGCAAGAAAGCCATTTACAACACTTACTGATATATGTCAGAGTTATAGAACAGAGACTTACAGACATCACACAGGGTATTTTTATCGTTAAAAATTAATATGATATTTCAACCTTTCATTGCTGTTCCTCAAATATGTGAATGCAATTGGGGAAATGAACAGATAGACAGTCAAATATTTTGGAAAGCATATCAATAATCTACAAGTTTTTAATGCTGACAGCTAGGCACAAGGATCTTCACAAACGTGAATAAATAAGTGGAAAGCAGAAATAAAGAGTCAGTTTGCATTTGATATTACATTTGTCTCAAATACTCATCATAGCCAAGGCTTGAAAAATTCACCAGAACAAAACCTTCTCTGGCAAGTGGAGGTGCTATGTTATCAAATTTTGCAAGATTTAAATTTCTAGTCTTAGGTTTTGGAAAATAATCTGCTGCATGTGAACCAATGGAATGCCTGAATTGGCAGAGAGGAGCAACAGAATTAAATTAACAGAACAAAATTCAATTTTATTGCTGTCATTCAGAATTAGGTGAGCAGAAATATTCTGCAGATGCTATTCAGGAATGTTATAAGCAACTAGAGGCAGGCACTGGGGTCAAGATTTTCAAAGGTGACTTTGGATGCCTAATTTAAGACATCTTAAAGGGGCCTGATTTTCACCAGGCTAGTACTTAGCACTTTTTGAACCACTTATCGGAGTAGCCAAGAGTTTGGGGGAAGAGGTAGAATAAAGGAGGCACATCTCTTGCAATCGAGAGAAGGCTTGGTATGAAAGGAAGGCTTCTTCTCCCTTCTAGGAACCAGAAAGGAGTTGCTTCAGACACTATAGGCTCCAAAATGAATCCCTGAGCAAGATTTAGGAGCCAGCACCCCGACAAGAATCTCAGTATTAGTGAGACTTCTCACAAGGGCATTGCTCCTCAACCTCATTGGGGGGTACCCTTCCCCAACTTGCTTATTGACCTATGGCTCTCTCAGAATGTATTCTGTTATCAGGACTTGAAAAACGATCGGGTTCAAAATCTAGAGGATAGAAGGAATCAACAGCAATTAACAGCATGAGAGTATAAAGAACAAATATTTCCAGACAAAACAAATGGCTTTTTGGATCGAGAAGGAGAATGCAATTATGTCCTATATCTGGACTTTGGTAAAGCATCTGATACAGTGTCAAGAAATCTTACTTCCAAAATTAATTCCACTTCCTTTGGATATGAACCCTACCCTGATGGACTAAAAACTGGCTGAAGGATTGAAAACAAAGGTTAATGATTAATGCCCACTGAGTAAGAGATTGTCACTCTGCAGGATGACTCAAGAATTGATGTTAGATCAGTTTTATTAAATATCTTTTTTAATGAGCTGGAAGAATCACAGGAAATAAATGTAAAAAAAGGTCTTCTAGGTCATCTAATACATCCTCCTGCTAATGCAGAAATGTCCTTATGATATATAATACAGAAACGCTTTGTTCAATTGGGATAAAGGGCAAGCTAATTGCATCTGAAGACAATGTTCATGGAAATGTTTTGAAGATACCAAAGAAAAAAGAAAAACCAACACAAACACAACCTAGAGAAGGTATAAAGTTGGGATCAAAGCACCACATTCTGGCTTGCTCAGTGTGCTGTTTGACCAAGAGCCTTTCCTGGAGCTCTAAACCAATGCAGAGGACTAATGTGGAAAAGGCAGATGCTAAGCAATCTAGAAGTATTGTGGTTCCCACAGACCGTTAAACTGAGGCTTGGTTCTGTAAATACAGTTTAAGGCACACCAAATCTTAGCTAGGATTTATTTTTAAATAATTGTGTGTGATTTCTATTATTTATGCTATTGTTACCACAATGCTTCTAAAGACCTTCCCACCCAATATTATGACAAACCTACAGTCCTAACCATAGAGTGACAGTCAGTAACAAATCCTAACACCTCCTCCTCTATAAATACCCATAAAATGGTGAGGAGACTTCAGTATGCTACTGTTCTAATAACTGTAAAAAACACCCCTCAGAGTACAACTTATGGGACTTGGTAAACATAGAATAAAAGCATCAGATTTGTTTAGCATAGTTACAAAAGTCTGACTGCTATTTCATAGCACAGACTTTAATCTTGACAAAAGAATGGAGCAAATTAACTAGAATTCTTTTAACACATTAAGTCAACTTTTTCTGCAAAGAAATCACCATGATGCTCTTATGAAAAAAAATTATCAAGATAAACATGCATACATGTTTTAAATGTAGGTTGTATGTTAAAGCACTGGCCGGCAGCCATCAAGAAAAAAATATTCCTAAGGGAAAGAATGAGCAAAAACCTTATTTTATCAATAGCATAACAAGGCCAATATGAGAAAACTCTACATTTGCTGTGAATCATAGTTAAAAAATGGATTTTTTCCTTGTAATCATTAAAAGTTGTTGTTGTTTTTTTGTTTTTTGTTTGTTTTTTAAACTAACTGTCACAATAGATCTCACATCAGGAAAAGAACATGCAGTTTGTGGCTGAGATCTATTGTGACAGATTCCCTTGTGTTCCAGAAGGCAGGAGTCACCGGGTCTTACATCCAAAAAACTCAATTTAAGGCTTTCAACAAATTAGCAGCATTCACAAGTTAGTTGTATATTATTAACATTTTATGATCTGATAAGAATTTTATCAAGCAGAAAAAGAGGTAGAATGACAATTCACTATGCTCAGTTGGTAAAACTGATTTGATTAGCATCCCACTGAGAGCAGTTTACAAACAAAGCTTTTAATTTAGCCAACAGCCATCAGTGAAAACTTTGCTAGAGTAAAAATAGTTAATAACTTTATCAATCTAGGACTTATACATATCCCTCACGTTAAGCTTGCGAGTAGACCCATTTGAGTTCAGGGCCTCGGAAACCATTAAGAAAGGTAGCGCATATACAACTCAGAGACAGATCATGTCAAAGAATCCTTGGCTAGTTCTAGGTAATGTTCTAATAATATAAAAATGTTGTGTGTTAGTCCACCAAAATACAACAGAGCCCTCTCAGTCCATTTCACTGTACAGTTAGATCCTTCTGGGAAGACCTCTGAGAGGTGCTGAGCACCTGCAACTTGATTTTATGGAAATTCCATGATTATTTACAGAACAACCATCTTCTTTAATGACCAATTCCAAGGCGAATAGCAACAATTTAGATAATTTCTGTAAAACAGGAGCTACTATGGACAACTGTCCAAAGTTCATTGGTTAATATTTTCACTCTAGGACTGAGAGGGGTTAATACAACTCCTCAACTCTAATGAGAGCCCCAATGACTTTCTACTTTCCCTAACAACCTTGTATTGAAAAAACAGTCCTTCTAGCAGACGACTAAGTAGGGTTGCCTTTGTAGCCAATGGTATGGCATTTGTTGTACCTATATCTCACTGATGGACAACTTTATACACTGCCTCCTTCAGAGATACCTATGCCAGCTCTGCCAGATTCCCAGCCTCTTCTAGCCCATGAGTTCAGAGCCCAGGAAACAATCAGCCAGTGATTTTAAAAAGCAGTAACAAAATCCAAGTTGTTGTCCAAGACTACTCAGTACATTAAACACTATAAGTTTTTGTCAAAGTAAACGTCATATATTTACCTCATTGGCTCTTTTAATTATTTTGTCATCTATGTCTGTAATCCCCATCACCATGACTACTTCGTTTCCAAAAACCTTAGTTATTATTCTTCGAATAATATCAAATCTAACATAGGAACTGAAAAAGAAAAATAATGGCTTTTAAATGTGTTTTATTGGTAATAAATCTAAATAAAATTAATAAAACAGCAAAAATTACCCATATAGCAGCTCTGCATGAATAATAATGAAAAGAGAACAATGATAGTCTTTAGAGAGAGAAACACACACACACACAATATATATACAAAATGCTACTTCAGAACTAGTTACATTCTGTAAAGAAGTTATGCAAATCTCAGTTGTAGTGGTCTACCCTCTTCTGGAACTAGTGACACATTACATCAAATGTTCTGAAGTGTTTCTTTTCTTGCACACATCTCTTTAAAACAATATACTGAAGTGAGATTGTGTTAACCTAAAGGCTTACAACTAAAATGAACATCACACTTAAATACTCCATACTCAGCTTCTAAAACCTCTAACACAGAGGTGGGCAAACTACGGCCCGCGGGACCCGTCCTGCCTGGCCCTTGAGCTCCTGGCCGAGGAGGTTAGCCCCCAGCCCCTCCCCTGCTGTCCCCTCTTCCCCCGCAGCCTCAGCTCGCCGTGCCACCAGCGCAGGAGGGGGCTGCACTGCGGGGCCAGGAGAGAGCAGGAAGGGAGACTCACTTTAGCCACAGGGGAGCAGGCGGGTGGTGTGGCTAAGCAACAGCAGCAGCATCTCAGGATAGGCACAGACCTGCAAAGTGATGAGCACCTACAGCTCCCATTGACTTCAAAGGCAGTTGTGGGCATTCAATACCTTACAGGACTGGGTCCAGAAGGATATTCACAAATCTACATTCTCCATACCATCCAGCATGCTGAACAAACTGGAGACTGTTTACTGTGTCTGCAAAAAACAAACAAGGCTCAATTAACTTTGCAGATGTATTTGCACCTTTCACTTAGCTACCTGGATCTGATGGTGATAACACAATGCCTTCCCAAAAATTCTTAGCCCCACATCATAAATCACAAATATCATATTTGGACTGCACATGGAGAAAACTAGTGTTACTTGCTTGAATTCTGCCATACTAAAATATGTCTTTGGAAAAGTAGCATATACAACCAAGAAACAGATCACGTTAATGAATTCTAGGCTAATTCTAGGTAAGATTCTAATAATATAAAAATGTTGTGATATTAGTCCACCAAAAACCCTCTCAGTCCATTTCACTATCAATAAAAGAATCACCATCAATGTCAAAATGCTTAAAATTAAATCCACCAGCTCTGTGGTTTTCTTTGCTAGTACACATATGAACAATGCACTGTCTCCTGCTATAAACCTCTACTCTGTTTTTAGAAGAAACAGCATGTTGAAATATGCAGAAACCTTGGCATTTCAGGGAGCAGGATTCTTTTATTCTTCAATAGCAACATGCTGACTAGAAGAAAGCAGAGAGTCAAGGAAGAAGAGGTGGCACAGAAAAGAACCCAGCTCTTGGGATTATTATTGCTAGGAATCACCCAGCTGAGAAGCTGGATCCTAACCAAGTTGAAACCCTCATGTCAGCGAACTGGTAACATTTCAGAATTAAGTTTTTAAATTCAAAGTTACATTTCGACCCATTAACAGGAATCATCTTAAATGGGGGCACACACCGTACAAATGTGCACACGGGTCCAGTGCCTGGGGGCTGTTGCACAGCAAATAAAAGGGTTGTTTATTTACAGTGGGCAGGGGAGAGGGTTTAAAACAAAAATGTAATTCTTTTGAAATCTCTCCTGCAGATGACACTCATTTCCATTGTTAATTCATTTCTGTATCTGTACCATTACTTCCTTCATTAGTTGTGTCTGTCGTGGTTTAAAAACAAGAAAAATAAAAGCTTGTTTGAAGAATTAAATAATAAAATGGCATCCTTACTCTTTCCAAAAATAATTTTGATTAAAAGAAAAAAGTGAAAATATAACTTTAGGGACCACAAACGGTTTAAACAGAGCCACAGTGACAGCAGCATTTTCTTCATGCTGCTAGGAGTGGTGGGTCTCACGGGTACATTAAAGACCTTGATGCCTCCCCATGTTTTCTAATCAATTGCCTACCACATGAACCTCGCAGACGACTGACCAGCAGCTACAGAAGCAGAGGTCCAGAGCAGAAGCAATCTGCAAGCAGACCCAGCTACAGAGGGACACTAACAGAATCCTGTCATCCTAGTCAAATAAACACTTAAGTTATACCTAATCAAGCAAGGCAATTGGGCAACATGAAGGCATAAAAACCAGTGGAAAATTATGCACATTGGAAAGAATCATATGAATTACTCATACACGTTAGTGAATTTTAAATTAACCCGTAACAGCCCAGAAAAAGCCTTGAGTGTCATAGAGGACAGTTCAATGAAAGCCTATGCTCAGTGTACAGCTGCAGTCAACAAAACAAACAATATATGAAGAAGCAAAAGGAATGGGGTAGAGATCGCAATGCAACTATATAAATCAATGGTTCACCCATACTTTGAATGCTGTGTTCAGTTCTAGTTACCCTATATAAAACAAAAAACATGAGAAACAGGTGGATTTCAAAGATAGGAGATGAAGATGATTAGAGGCAAGGTGAAACTTTCATACAAGGAAAAAGTGAAAGACAGGAGCTATTTAGTTCAGAGAGGGGATAAAAAGAGGCACATGAAAAAATGAATAATATAGAGAAGGTAAGTTAGGAACTCCTACATATCCCTTCTTGCAAAGGGCAGCAGAGAGAAGAGGACAAGATGGATGGATTGAGAGATAATCAGAAAAAGGAGACTAAAACAAGGTGAAATTACCTGAGGTGTAAAGGGCCTGTTCAACTTTAGACCTGTCCAGGGAGGGAGGAGGGAGAAATGAATGAGCAGAGCAGACCCGCAGAATTGCCTCCTCACCCATCTCTGAATAAGTGGTGGGGGAAAAGAGAAGAGCCATAGGGGAAGTACATATACAGATCCAGAGACTCCCAAATCCCTAACTGGGGACACATTGTGTTGGTTCCTGCTATTCCAGACCACAGAATTTGTGCATTAGTTGTGTAGTAAACCAGTAAATTAGTTGTGCGTTGTTTTAACAAAGTCCAGGAATATTAAACATCCTGCCTCCGTTTAGTTTCCAGTACAAAGCCTGACTATTTAGGGTTTGTACTAAAAGAGTGACGTACATGCAGAAAAGGATATTGGGGGTAAAAAGGAACTGGAATAATAGTAAGAAAAGAAACAGTAGCAGTTCCAACCCGAGATCCTATATAATTCACTATGCAAAAGTTATATTAAGTTAGAAATGAGCTACTATAGTGTGTATTTTGGTATTCCACTGAACTAAAAGAATATACTCACCCATGCTAAAGTACCTTAAAATGCTGGCACACAAGAGCTACATTTAAATAAAACTTTCTGGAAAATTATGGGTTTCCTCCTCGCAGGCCATTACTAGATATTTGCTTTTGTTATTTGCATTCAGATGACATTTACCTCCTTACTCTCAAAACCTAGAGCATGGGTTCCCAACCTGCAAGGTCCAAACAGGTTTCAGGGGTGTGCAATGACACTCCCATTTGTTGCAGCTAGATGGGAGAAGGGTTCTAAAACTTTATGTTGTAATGTGGGATTAACATGAAAGAGGTGGAGAGCCACTACCCCAGAGGAAAAAACATTTGACAGAAGAGCCTAGACTGAGGTACTTGTGGAGTAAAGAAGTTTATTGATATAGCAAGTTTAATAATTTTCTTGAACAATGACATTTTAAGCTATTCTTCCAAAATGAACAGTGTCAATGATTTATATTCTGATAACTGTCTTCCGCACCAATTTGTAGAACTAAAAATAGGGGTTATTTGGAAGTTAAAAAATCATCATACTGCATATTAGGTATTAATTAAAAATAATTCAAGTATGGTTTCCAGATTTTCTGACTTTTATTAGCATCCAGATTAATAAAGCCCTGTCAGAAAGTTACAGAAGAGATGGAAAACTACAGCAACACATAAGTACTGAGAGTACAAAAAGGAGAGGTTGCCAGTTCTATGTCTGGGCACTTAGTATTTCAAAACCTGCATTTCTACAAGAGATGCATAGAAATAAATATTCTAATTCTCCTCTCACAGTTCCTGCCACAGCAGAAAATGGAACACAATGGGTTCAGAGAAAGAACACAGTCAAAGTCAGTGAGGCAACATAAGCTAAGAAGAAATATTTACAATATTAAGTGGTATTTGACATTCATACCGCTAACTATGACCTGAAAGACATCTTTCCTCAGAGATGGAGTAAAATGCAATACACTCTTTATTTTAAGCAGTGGTGCTGGAACAATTTTTATAATGGAGGTACGGAAGGAAGAAACCATGTATTTGGGTTGTTATTACTACTTCCAGCCAGGGGGTACAACAGCACCCCTAGTTCTAGCACTTATGATTTTAAGTAACATTGGCATGAACCATAACAGCTGCTGAGCACTTGAAACTTCCACCGTCTTCAGTGGGAGCTGGAGATGTTCAGCAAACCCAGTTTCTAGCAGCGCTAGCAGCATTCTTTCTTTAACATGGTTAAGGTATTTTTCAAAGTTATTTCTGCCGTACCTGCACATTATACTATCGTTTGTATTGATCTCTTGGAAGCTTGAAAGCGACGTGTTCACTCTCTCACAGAAAAACTCTAGATTGAATGTAACCATACAATAAACTACCCTCTCGCCACCAATGGAGGTAACTCCACTCCAAAACTGAAACAAGTTGTCTAGAAAATTTCAGATCATTTCCACAGTTCCTGTCCAAGCTATACGCATTCTTCTCCTGCAGTACAGATGAAAGCAAAACTTCCTAGTCAGCAGGAGTTTTGAATACCATACAGTTGCAGGACTGGCAACCCAAGGACCATAGAGTCTTTCTTGCTTACAATCTAACAGTTATCACATGCCTTAAATCAATTTAAAAAAAAAAAAGAAAAGATGAAATGCTTCCTTTACAATTGCCCCCTATCTTCCAATCCTACTCACACAAACTGGTTTATTACTATAAAACTGTCAATGAATTCTGAAGTGTTGGCAGGTTTGTGTGCTTTGGTTTTATAAAACAAAAAGGCATTGAAACATTTTTTATGGGGAGGAAAAAATAAGTCACACAGAATTTTCAAACAATTTAAAGCAAAAAAAAAAAAAAAAAAGAATTTTTGAGCCTCCCAACCCTAAAAATGTCCCTTTACCAGGCTAACAGCCCCGTACTGTTTTTTCTAATTGCTGACATAGTAACCAAGCCAAATGAAAGGAAGAAATCATTCTTGCAGCCTATGTTCATATGTAATGTGATCAAAAGAGCTGCATATATAGATCCAACAGTCTTTAACTTGTCTGCACATATGAATTTAGTAAACATGTACTTCAAGCAGTTTATTCTTCAGTATTTAAAGTTAATATTTCATAAACAATTGGCAAAATTATTCATTTTTTTAAAATCCAAATTACATGTGGCGTATCAGCTGCTTTTCTTCCAAAATGTTTAAAACAGATTGATATGGAACTGTCTAGCAAATTAAAGTTAATGTATTATGTATAATAGTCACATTCTGCAGGCATCAAGTATCAGGGGTAGCCGTGTTAGTCTGTATCCACAAAATCAACAAGGAGTCTGGTGGAACCTTAAGGGTGCCACCAGATTCTTCCTTGTTATTCTGCAGGTATGATCCAAGATAATTCATACTGTCCTAATAAATAAATGAAAATATATACAAAAAAAAGTTTTCCCTTCTATAGAGACAAACTGCCGAACTGATCAGAACTTGAAAAACCTGGATGTATTAACTAGTATATGCCTGACCTAGCGCTAAAATAGACAACAGAACTTCTCCTTCAGCTTCTTTGTACAGTAAATGCTACCAAATTGCAGCTGCACACCCAGCTCCACTCTGGAGAAGAGCATACAATCATAGAAATATAGAGCTGGAAGGAAATCTATTCCAGAGCTTAATTACCCTTACAGTTACAAAGCTTTTCCTAATACCCAGCCTGAATCTCCCTTACTGCAAATGAATCCCATTACTTCTTGCCCTGCCTTCAGAGGGCAACAACAGATTACCATCTTCCTTATAACATATTTGAAGACTTATCAGGTCCCGCCTCAGTTTTCTTTTCTCACGATGAAACCTGCCCAATTTTTTTTTAACCTTTTCTTCTAGGTCAAGTTTTCTAAACCTTTTATTATTTTTGCCGATCTCCGCTAGACTCTCTCCAGTTTGCCCACATCATCCCTAAAGTGCAGCGCCCAGAATTGGACACAGAACTCCAGCTGAGCCCTCACCAGTGCCAAGTAGAGAAGGTCGGTTACCTCCTGCGTCTTACATATGACTCTCCTGTTAATGCAGCACAGAATATAGGCCTTTTTCACAACTGCATCATATTGTAGATTCATGTTCAATTTCTGATCTTCTATAACCCCCAGATCCTTTTTAGCAGTACAACCACCTAGCCAGCTATTCCCCATTTTGTAGTCGTACATTTGATTTTTTTTCTTCCTAAGGCCTTGTCTACACTAGAAAATTAAATTGGCTTAACTATGTCATTCAGTGGTGTGAAAAATCCACTCCGCTGTACAACACAGTTAAGAAGACCTAACCCTCCACGTAGACAGTGCTAGGCCAATGGAAGAATTCTTTCCTTGATTTAGCTACTGCCTTTGGGGAGGTGGATTAGCGACGCTGACTGGAGAACACCTCCGGTCAGCGTAGGGAGTGTCTACACAGAAGTGATGCGGCTGTGCCGCTGTTGCATTTTAAAGCGTAGACATACTCTTACTGTAGTACTTTGCACTTGTCCTTGTTGATTTCAGACCAATTCTCCAAATTCTCAAGGTCATATTGAATACTGATTACATTACAGGATTAGAAATATCCTGAAGTCCAGCTCCCAGAGGAAGAATTTAGCAAATTAACAGGATGGGGCAGTTCCCAAGCAGCTCCTCTCAACCAAAATAAGCCATTTGTTTCACTGTTGAATAGATTTCACAAGGAAACAATTGCATGAGGCTAACTTTCATTTTCAGTCTCTGGTAAGAGGCACCATCTTTCTTAAGTGAAGAACAGCAGCTTGTCCTTTGGATAGCAATTATATTTCATTCATCCACCTCAGGTTTTAGGCTGTCCTGAGCTGCTGGATACAAGAGGTTTGTCTATTAAAAACCTGTGACAGGCCCATGTCAGCGGATGCGGGCTCGTGGGGCTCTTTAACTGCGGTGTAGACATTTGGACTCAGGCTGGTGCATGGTTCTGGGCTCCAGCCCGAACCTGAATGTCTATTTCACAATTAAAAAGCCCCATAGCCTGAGCACCAGAGCCTGAACCAGCTGACACAGACGAGCTGCTGGTGTTTACCTTGCAGTCAGTCACCTGACATCATAAAACATTAATGCAGAGTCTTCCTCCTATAATTTTAAAACAACTCACCAAGCATGCCCAAGGTGCGCATGATCGTATACTGTTGGGCCACAGCTATACCTGTGAACAAAGGGAAGATCTAGTGAAGAACAAATAATAAAATAGTCAAAAAGCTGTTTGACTATTACCTGCTGCTACGGACAACTAAAACAGATACATTAACCAAACTTGTATCAAAATGCATCCGATGAAGTGAGCTGTAGCTCATGAAAGCTTATGCTCTAATAAATTTGTTAGTCTCTAAGGTGCCACAAGTCCTCCTTTTCTATTAACCAAACTGAACATCGCCACAGTAAGGTGATTAGCTGTGCAGGATGGATCCCTTTGCTATCAGTTTAAAAGCAGGGGAACATTGACAGGACCCCTCCCCCCATTATTTCTAGAAGGCTGCAGAGTATAACCCCTTATTTTGTATTGGGCTAGCCACTGATTAATGCTATTTAAATCGCTACCAGGTCGCCACTCCTGCATTGGCCAGTATTAAGGGTTCTCTGCTTCTGCTCAGGCTGTTGTAGGTCTGGATCCCGGTATCCCGGCCTGTGGGCTTGATCCACTTCCTCCCGACGCCAGAGCAGCACCTCGCCGGGGAGGCCCGGCTCCGCACCAGCCCGGCCTCCGCACCGGCCCCTCGGCCGGCGGCCACGGGTAGAGCTCCCCGGCTCCCGGAGCGCAGGCAGCGGGAGGCAGCGGCCAGCCGGGCTTGCAGCATGCTCGCGCCGCACCGCGCCACCAGCCCCGGGACGGCGAGAGCTCCGCGCGGGGCACGCCAGGCTGCAGGCTCCCGGGGGCGCGGGGAGGGCGGGCAACGCGGCTCCCCCGCCCCGAGGGCGGGGGCGTCTCGGCTGGGGGCGGCGCTGCAGCCGCGGCACAACCCGCGCCGGCTGTAGCTACAGCAGCCGGGCCGCCTGTGCAGGGGACAGGGAGGGAGCGGTGTAGCTACAGCCCGAGCGGCGGGAAGGGGCGGGGCGGGGCGGGGGAGCCGAGCGGGGCACCCGGCCGGGCCTTCGCAGGGCTCCGCTGCTGAATGCTCTTGGTGCGGCAGCGGCGCCTGGCTCGCTCCCCTCCCACTGGGCTCGCCGGGGGGAACTTCCCGCGCCCAGGGCGGCAGGGCTTCCTCCGAGCAGGGGCCATGGCCGCCTGGACACAGGAAGGACAAGGGGGGTGTCACACTTGCCCTTGCGGCAAAACACTCCGCTAGCTTTGCTGCCTGCACTCTCGCCTGTAATCTGCTCACCTACGTAAAGGTCAGCAAGTGCCTAAAGGTTTGCAGGGTGAGAGCCTAACAAAGGAAGTGGATCTGTGTGCGTTCCCCCCCCCTTTGTCATAGTGTCTCATAATCTATAGGTTTCAGAGTAGCAGCCGTGTTAGTCTGTATTCGCAGAAAGAAAAGGAGGACTTGTGGCACCTTAGAGACTAACAAACCTATTTGAGCATACGCTTTCGTGAGCTACAGCTCACTTCATCGGATGCATCCGATGAAGTGAGCTGTAGCTCACGAAAGCTTATGCTCTAATAAATTTGTTAGTCGCTAAGGTGCCACAAGTCCTCCTTTTCTTTTTACATAATCTATAATGTGTTTAGCCCTGAAGTACCCTTACAGTACCCCCATTTCATGGTTGGGGAAACCGAGGCACGGAGTGATTAAGAAACCTGTGAGAGCTGAAAATTAAACTTGGGTCTCCCAGCTTCCCAGGTAGCATCCCAAGGACTGGACTATCTTTCCTCTTAGATTTGGAGAAGCTTTTATATAATTAAGATTAATAAACCACTTTCAAACTATTTGAATAAAATACATCAATGCGAAGTATTGGTACAATAGCTTTATTTTTGTCAAAATTTTCAGGACATACTTTACAAAGGCCTTGTATACATGAGAAAGTTGTCTGAGTTTAACCTAAACTGGCTTTTAAACCGATTTAAACTGTTGTAAACCCGTGTGTGAACACTCAATTTGAATTAAAAGTGGTTTATTTCAGTTCATCTTAGACTTGTTCATAATCTACTTAAAATATGTTTATTTCAGTTTAGTTTAAACTGAAAT
Organism: Dermochelys coriacea; assembly: GCF_009764565.3. Lineage (NCBI taxonomy): Eukaryota > Metazoa > Chordata > Testudines > Dermochelyidae > Dermochelys > Dermochelys coriacea. The sequence goes on from NC_050068.2 coordinate 108,722,315, forward strand.
AAGTGTTCATTAGGATTGCCTAGCATCCGGTTTTTGACTGAAACACCCAGTCGAAAAGAGACCCTGATGCAGTGAGGGCCCGGGGCTAAAGCAGACTCCCTGCCTGCCTTAGCTCCATGCAGCTCCCAAAAGCGGCCACCAGGTCCTTGCAGCCCCTAGGCAAATGGGTGGCCAGGGAGGCTCCGCAGCTCCCACTGGCTGGGAACCATGACCAAAGGGAACTGCAGGGGGCAGTGCCTGCAGGCACAAGGGCAGTACATGGAGCCTCCCTGGCCACCCATGTGCCTAGGGGGCTGCAGGGACTTGGTGGCTGCTTCCTGGGAGCCACAGTAAATGCTGCCGGGACCCTGTACCAATCCCCCTCTCACACCCCAATCCTTTGCCCCAGCCTGGAGTCCCCTCCTGCACCCCACGCCAACAGCCCAACCCCCTTCCCCAGTCCTGAGCCCCCTCCTGCACCCCACGCCAACAGCCCAACCCCCTTCCCCAGTCCTGAGCCCCCTCCTGCACCCCACTCCAAGCCCAGTGAAAGAGAGCAAGGGTGGGAGAGAGCGAGCGATGGACAGAAGGGGGATAGAGCGAGCAGGAGTGGGGCCTCAGAGAAAGGGCAGGGTAGGGGCAGGGCCTCAGGGAAGAGATGGGGCAGGGGTGTTCGATTTTGTGTAATTGGAAAGTTGGCAACCCTAGTGTCCATAAAGCCTTTTGCACCAGTTTAACTAAATTAGTTTAAAGTCACCATCTGAGTTCAACTGACCTAGCTCTGAACATAGGCAAGCCCCAATGTCTTATGTCTTTTGATGAGGTTTAGGTGTTTCTAAGAAAAATGGGCCATATTCATCCTTAAAGTAACTCAATAGAATTCAGGTTTCAGAGTAGCAGCCGTGTTAGTCTGTATTCGCAAAAAGAAAAGGAGTACTTGTGGCACCTTAGAGACTAACAAATTTATTAGAGCATAAGCTTATCCGATGGAGTGAGCTGTAGCTCACGAAAGCTTATGCTCTAATAAATTTGTTAGTCTCTAAGGTGCCACAAGTACTCCTTTTCTTTCAATTGAATTCAGTCCATTATGCTACAAATGGAGTTATACCAGGATGAATTTGTCTTGCATTTAGCACAGGATAGGGACAAAAGCCCAGATCCACAAAAGGGCTTAGGTGCTGAGATGCTGAGCCTTCAAATACCTAACTTTTAGGTTCCTAGAAAATCACTGAAACAACACTGCAATCCACGAAGTCTGAGCCTAAGCTCCTATACAATGAATGGGGAGAGATGGGTATCAAAAATACTATCCACAAAAGCAAACGTGCTAGGCTGAGAGCCACCTAAGCTGGGAGATGCTGACAAGAATGGGGTGTCCGAAGCCCCGCCCCACTCCTGGCGGTAGGCACTTCACTCCAGGCTGCAGGGAGGTGCTTATCTCTGCTGGATATCCACAGCTGGGAGCCCTTTTTTGGAGTCACGCAGCTTAGGCACCAAAGTCATTACTTGTGAGACAGAGTTAGGCACCTGCCTCATTCCACACAAAACAGCCAGCAGAGCAGATGCCCAGCTTGTAGCTCAGTAATTGGCAAACTTAGTTGGGATGGGGGAGAGCCAGATTCAGTTCCCCCCTCTCTACTACAAAGGAGAAAAGATTTGAGCAGAGATCTCCCATTGCTCCAGTGAATGCTCCAATCACAGAGCTACAAGACTGGAGCTCCCTCAATCTCTCCTGTGGAAGCTGTTCCTCTGTACATTTAAATAATCAATTAAAGAGTCACTAGGCCAGAGAACAAGCAAACAGGTGACAATGGCTCTTTAGCCTGGTGGTTAGGGTACAGAAGTGGAAGACTCAGATACCTGCTCCAATAATTATTTATACATGGTGGAACTGTTTCAACAGGCGAGACTGAAGAGCCCCACCTCAGGATATCCCCATAGCCAATATTGCAAGCTCTTGTGATTTATCATGATTTTTGAAGTGTTTCATGATGAAAGGCTATCAGCTCAAAATTTTTGCCTTATTCAAAGTGGCCACTATCACTTGTTACTGTCAATGTGGCTGAAGTCAGCAGGATGGCCTCCCATTTCCTTACAGTCTATCTGCATGTGGAAAAGAGGCTGTCCTTAAAAAAATTGGTAGCCACCTTCCATTTTTTTCAATGAGACTGAAGCCACATGCCCATGGGCAAAATGTCTGTCAGTCAGGGGGCCAGACAGGACACAGGGACTCTGAGAGCTTGAGAGACTCTGTGACCGATGTACACCGGGGAGCAGGAAATATTAAGTGGTTGCAGGGGAATGGGATGCAGAGATATAGGGAATTAGGAGGCGAGTGGAGGTGGGGTCTAGAGCAGCAGAAGCGGGGCAGTGGGGGAGTCTCAGGTAGGGAAGAGCTGAGATCAGGGAAGTGCTGCTTCTTGCAAAAGGCTAAACCAATCCCATTTTGTTTGGACTGTGACACTATTGGTTATATGAATGATCATAGGCACTGACTCCGTGGGTACTCCAGGGCTGGAGCGCCCACAGAAAAAAAATAGTGGCTGCTCACTCAGCACCCACCAGCAGCCCCATGGATCAGCATGTCCCCCATCCACCCGGGGCCTCGCACTTCCGGCAGCCCCACCGATCAGCGCCTCCCCCTCCCTCCCAGCAATTCCCGCCCTGCCACAAGCAGCTGTTTAGCAGCGTGCAGGAGGCACTGCGGGGGAGGAACAGGGGCAGAAAGAGGTGGGGGGGACCCTTGGGGGAAGGGGTGGAGTGGGGGTGGGGCTTGGGAGGAGCGGGGGTTGAGCACCTCCCCGAGAATTGAAGAGGTCAGCGCCTATGTGAATGATTGATACACATTTTTGCATAGAAATACTGTAATTATTGGGTCAGTTTTGGAATATTGAAAATACTTTCAACACTTAATTTTTTGTTCATTATTTAATTAGGCGAGTTATATAACACTGTCCTCCTTGAGTATGTTGGTTACCTGTTAGCTAACACTGATTAGTTATTTCATACTTATTTGTGAATATGTCATCTGTTCTTTTAGTACTACATAAACATATGAATTTAACTTATATATAAGGACAGAGTTTATTTCTCTTTTGCTGTTCCATAACATATACTATATTCATTTTTGTCAAAGATTCCCCCCCCACTCCTGACATTCCTCTGCCCCTATTCAGCTAAATTCAGAAAGCAGGAATTAATGTAAAGTTCATTAATATGTATATCTAACTCATCAACCTAAAAAAAGTAATATAAATTCTGTGCGCGTGTATGAGTCATGACACATTAATTAGGTTAGTGGTTCACAAACCACTTCCCATCCAGCTCTTTTTCTATCAATAGAAATAAACTAGTTCCTCGTGTTAACTAGGAAATTAGGTCAGTATAACTACATCGCTCAGGGGCATTAAAAATCCAACCTAACCCCCAGTGTAGACAGTGCTAGGTTAATGGGAGAGTTCCCCTGTTGACCTAACTACTACCTCTTGGGGAGGCATAGTACCTCCCTGAGGGGAGAACCCCTCCCAGTAGCATCTTGGAGTCTTCACTGAAGTCTTCACAGATCATAAATGATCTGGAGAAAGATGTAAACAGTGAGGTGGCAAAGTCTGCAGATGATACTAAACTGCTCAAGATAGTTAAGACCAAAGCAGACTGTGAAGAACTTCAAAAAGACCTCACAAAACTAAGGGATTGGGCAACAAAATGGCAAATGAAATTTAATGTGGATAAATGTAAAGTAATGCATATTGGAAAAAATAACCCCAACTCTACATACAATATGATGGGGGCTAATTTAGCTACAACTAATCAGGAGAAAGATTCATAGATACTAAGGTCAGAAGGGACCATTATGATCATCTAGTCTGTCCTCCTGCACAACGCAGGCCACAGAATCTCACCCATCCACTCCTGCGCAAAACCTCACCTATGTCTGACTACTGAAGTCCTCAAATCGTGGTTTAAAGACTTCAAGGAGCAGAGAATCCTCCAGCAAGTGACCCGTGCCCCATGCTTCAGAGGAAGGCGAAAAACCTCCAGGGCCTCTTCCAATCTGCCCTGGAGGAAAATTCCTTCCCAACCCCAAATATGGCTATCAGCTAAACCCTGAGCATATGGGCAAGATTCACCAGACAGATACTACAGAAAATTCTTTCCTGGGTAACTCAGATCCCACCCATCTAATATCCCATCACAGGCCATTAGGCCTATTTACCATGAATATTTAAAGATCAATTAATTACCAAAATCACGTTATCCCATCATACCATCTCCTCCATAAACTTACTGAGTTTAATCTTAAAGCTAGATAGATCTTTTGCCCCCACTGCTTCCCTTGGAAGGCTATTCCAAAACTTCACTCCTCTGATGGTTAGAAACCTTCGTCTAATTTCAAGTCTAAACTTCCTGGTGGCCAGTTTATATCCATTTGTTCTTGTGTCCACATTGGTACTGAGCTTAAATAATTCCTCTCCCTCTCCGGTATTTATCCCTCTGATATATTTATAGAGAGCAATCATATCTCCCCTCAACCTTCTTTTAGTTAGGCTAAACAAGCCAAGCTCCTTGAGTCTCCTTTCATAAGACAAGTTTTCCATTCCTCAGATCATCCTAGTAGCCTTTCTCTGTACCTGTTCTAGTTTGAATTCATCCTTCTTAAACATGGGAGACTAGAACTGCACACAGTATTTCAGGTGAGGTCTCACCAGTGCCTTGTATAACGGTACTAAAAGCTCCTTATCCCTACTGGAAGTACATCTCCTGATGTATCCCAAGACCGCATTAGCTTTTTTCACAGCCATATCACATTGGCGGCTCATAGTCATCCTATGATCAACCAATACTCCAAGGTCCTTCTCCTCCTCCGTTAATTCTAATTGATGCGTCCCCAGCTTATAACTAAAATTCTTGTTATTAATCCCTAAATGCATAACCTTACACTTCTCACTATTAAATTTCATCCTATTACTATTACTCCAATTTACAAGGTTACCCAGATCTTCCTGTATGATATCCCGGTCCTTCTCTAAATTGGCAATACCTCCCAGCTTTGTATCATCCACAAACTTTATTAGCACACTCCCACTTTTTGTGCCGAGGTCAATAATAAAAAGATTAAATAAGATTGGTCCCAAAACTGATCCTTGAGGAACTCCACTGGTAACCGCCCTCCAGCCTGACAGTTCACCTTTCAGTAGGACCCGTTGTAGTCTCCCCTTTAACCAATTCCTTATCCACCTTTCAATGTTCATATTGATCCCCATCTTTTCCAATTTAACTAATAATTCCCTATGTGGCACGGTATCAAATGCCTTACTGAAATCTAGGTAAATTAGATCCACTGCATTTCCTTTGTCTAAAAAATCTGTTACTTTCTCAAAGAAGGAGATCAGGTTGGTTTGGCACAATCTATTTTTTGTAAAACCATGTTGTATTTTGTCCCATTTACCATTGACTTCAATGTCCTTAATTACTTTCTCCTTCAAAATTTTTTCCAAGACCTTGCATACTACAGATGTCAAACTAACAGGCCTGTAGTTACCCAGATCACTTTTTTTCCCTTTCTTAAAAATAGGAACTATGTTAATTATATGGTACAACTCCTGAGTTTACAGATTCATTAAAAATTCTTGCTAATGGGCTTGCAATTTCGGGTGCCAATTCCTTTAATCTTCTTTGGATGAAGATTATCTAGGCCCCCCAATTTAGTCCCATTAAGCTGTTTGAGTTTCACTTCTACCTCAGATATGGTAATATCTACCTCCATATCCTCATTCCCAATCGTCATGCTACCATTATCCCTAAGATCCTCTTTAGCCTTATTAAAGACTGAGGCAAAGTATTTGTTTAGATATTGGGCCATACCTAGATTATCTTTAACCTCCACTCCATCCTCAGTGTTTAGCGGTCCCACTTCTTCTTTCTTTGTTTTCTTCTTATTTATATGGCTATAGAACCTTTTACTATTGGTTTTAATTCCCTTTGCAAGGTCCAACTCTACTTGACTTTTAGCCTGTCTCACTTTATCCTTACATGTTCTGACCTCAATAAAGTAGCTTTCCTTGCTGATCCCTCCCATCTTCCACTCCCTGTATGCTTTCCACTTTTTCTTAATCACCTCTCTGAGATGCTTGCTCATCCAGCTTGGTCTACAATTCCTGCCTATGAATTTTTTCCCCTTTCTTGGGATGCAGGCTTCTGATAGCTTCTGCAGCTTTGATTTAAAGTAATCCCAGGCCTCCTCTACCTTTAGATTCATAAGTTCTTCAGTCCAATCCACTTCCCTAACTAATTTCCTTAATTTTTGAAAGTCAGCCCTTTGGAAATCAAAAACCCTGGTTGCAGATTTATTTTTGTTAATCCTTCCTTCAGTTTGGACTGCATTAGCTCATGATCACTTGAACCAAGATTATTCCCTACAACCATTTGTTCTATGAGGTCCTCACTACTCACCAAAACCAAATATAAAATGGCATCCCCTCTAGTCAGTTCAGCAACTACTTGATGAAGGAATCCATCAGCTATCGCATCTGGGAAAATCTGAGCCCTATTATTATTACTAGCACTGATCCTCCAGTCTATATCTGGGAAGTTAAAGTCTCCCATGATCACGCAGTTTCCATTAATATTTACTTTATTAAAAACATTAAAAAGGGCTCTATCCATATCCAAATTAGATCCCGGTGGTCTACAGCACACCCCAAGCACTATCCCAGGGAAGGCTCTACTAGTTTTCTTCCCCAATGTAATTTTTGCCCAGACGGACTCTGTCTTATCTATTCCATCACTTCTTATTTCTTTACATTCTACCTCATCACTGATATACAATGCTACTCCACCATCTTTACCTTTATTTCGGTCTTTCCTAAACAGCACATACCCTTCAATACCTGTAGTCCAGTCATGACTACTATTCCACCATGTTTCTGTTATCCCTATAATATCTGGTTTCACTTCCTGCACCAGTAGCTCTAGTTCCTCCATTTTGTTACCTAGGCTCCTCTTGGAGTCATCGTGGATAGTTCTCTGAAGACGTCCACGCAGTGTGAAGCGGCAGTAAAAAAGCAAACAGGATGTTAGGAATCATTAAAAAAGGCGCAGAGAATAAGATGGAGAATATCTTATTGCCCTTATATAAATCCATGGTACGCCCACATCTTGAATACCACGTACAGATGTGGTCCCCTCATCTCAAAAAAGATATACTGGCATTAGAAAAGGTTCAGAAAAGGGCAACTAAAATGAGGGGTTTGGAATAGGTCCCATATGAGGAGAGATTGACTAGGACTTTTCATCTTGGAAAAAAGGAGACTAAGGGGGGATATGATAGGGGTCTATAAAATCATGAGTGGTGTGGAGAAAGTGAATAAGGAAAAGTTATTTACATGTTCCCATAATATAAGAACTAGAGGCAACCAAATGAAATTAATGGGCAGCAGGTTTAAAACAAATAAAAGGAAGTTCTTCTTCACACAGCACACAGTCAACCTGTGGAACTCCTTGCCTGCAGAGGTTGTGAAGGCTAAGACTATAAAAGGATTTAAAAGAGAACTGGATAAATTCATGGACGCTAAGTCCATTAATGGCTATTAGCCAGGATGGGTAAGGGATGGTGTCCCTAGCCTCTGTTTGTCAGAGGGTGGAGATGGATGCAAAGAGATATCACTGATAGGTTCACTCCCTCTTGGGCACCTGGCATTGGCCACTGTCGGCAGACAGGATACTGGGCTGGATGGACCTTTGGTCTGATCCAGTATGGCCATTCTTATGTTCTCATGTTCTTAAGTGCTACAGCTGCACCTTAGCGTCTTGACTTTCCTAGGAGGGAAGTCAAGACACTAAGGGTAATTGCCATCCAGGCATTTCCTATAACTCAGGGGTAAGGAGCTGATAAGTGGAGTCTCCATCTGAGTAGCCAGGGAAAAGTATGCATTTTTGGGTGCACCAGAGGTTGACTTTTCAATCTCAAATTATCACACACACATTGACAAGTGTGCAGAGGGGAGTTAAAAAGTCAAAAGACAGAGTAAAAAGTGGCATGATTTTCTCAGATTGCATTTGAAGTTTGGTTTCATGGGCAATTTATTTTAATTCCAGATAACTCTGAAAAAATCTTTACAAGTCAGATACTTTTCCCAAAGTCTTCCTAGGCAATTCCCCAGTTTCCATCAGCTGATTTATCAAATCCACTTTCTTACCAGGCATTACAAGCAGAAAACGCAGCCCTAAACCAGTGTTTTGATGGTTTTGGTTTTGGACTTTGTTTACAGCTACCTGTTTGTGGATCTTCCTCCCTTGGGAGCACAAAGAGGAACTAAAGTGACGACTACATTGTTTGGAGTGCGCTGATCCCTCTTTGGGGCCTCTAGGTGCTACTGAAATGCAAATAATAAATACATGTCAGAAAGGATTGATCTGGCTGGTGTCTTTTGAGACATTACCATTTCCTACAGGGCTGAATTTCTTTCATCAGCAAACTTCTCTACTACCTCTATAAAAAGGTAGATGTGTTAGAACTAGAGCGGGGCAGAATTTTTTTGCCAAACAGTTTATTTGACAAAAACTGCAGTTTTGGTCATCCTGAAACTATACCTCAATATGACCCAGACAGATTTGGCCAGTCACAAAACAGCCAGAGGAGGAAGTGGTACTGCCAAACTCCATTCTCCCCTCTCCTAATCACCTTTAGCTTGGTGGTTAGGCCATGCCCCTAGAATATACAAGACCTTAGTTCAGTTCTCTGCTCCAGAATTGAAGTGGATTTTTTCAATTCACTGAAAATTAAAAAAATAAATAAAAATCATATTTAGTTTGACCAGGTCTGATTTTTTTTTCTTCTATTTTTTTGAACTGCCACCAAACCAAAAAAATCAGTTTTTCACCCAGCTCTAGTTGGAAGTAAATGACCACAACCTTCCATTTTGACTGGACATTATAGAAAGTCTCTTTGTGGTATGCTGCCTCATGGAGGGCCTGAAATAGGTTTCCCTCAAAGCTATAAAGGACAGGTTTAGATAAGTCTTCTGGGATTTATTATGATTATTTAATTCATTGCCTTTGTGTGATAATAGAAATCTCTCTTCATCAAAACTGTCTATATCTGGGTCTCATTTTGGTTTACAGAGAGTAAGATGTAAGGGCTCTGGCATTCTTACAGAGGTTATTTTTTCCCTAACATGTCGTTTTCCACAATATTTAGATCTAACAATTTCAGATATTTGATTGAGGAAGAAACCTCACCAATGCATGGTTCACTATTTTGAGTCTTGCTGGGATAAAATCAAAAGATACTGTCCAATAACCTGTGTGAACATATGCTTTATATATTTTTGTGAAGCTTCACAGGCCAATTACTTCAGTTTCCATTGTGAAAGTTTTTTGTTGTCTGATCTCTTTGATTCCTGTATAATTCCACGCACATCCTGATAGAAGAGTTGTCATTAACTCTGTGATCTTCTTTGTTCTGTACAGTGCAAATCACTTTGGCAGAGTTCAAATGATTAATAAATAACAGTTAATGGCATGTTTTTAACTCATTCCCTAGTTTGGCTGACATGCTTAAAATTGCTGATTGATCAGAAGAATGCATTTAGAACTCCTCTTTTATTTTTTTTCTTCAGGTGGTTTCAGAGCACATCAAATCTGTCCTCTGCTCGCTACACTGGCTTCCCAAATAATTTCAAATCATATTTCAGCTATCAGTCCTTATCTTCTAAGCACTCCATGGCCTGGGCCCAGGATATCTAAAAGACCACCTAAAGTCCAGGATGAAGACCATGGTTGACAACTTCGCTCCTCTGGCACAATGGAACTCTCTACAATAAGGGTAAAGCTTGTTGGTGTGGGAGAACTTTCTCAGGGCTGGTCTGAGACTGTGGAATGAAATCCCTGAGGAACTAAGGGCCATCACAAACCTTATCACGTTCTTCTTTGACTTTGACTTCTTTAACATATACACAAATAGCAATAGGTATATTCATTAAAAATAAAAAGTCCTACTAAAACAAGTCACTCCATTGCACATGCTTCTCCACAAGGGGAGAGGATGAGATAACAAACACATGACAGATGTTAGTCATGTCATTTAATGCACAATTGGAAGGCTCTAAGATAGTACGGTGATGAGTATGGTCTAAGAACCGAAAGAGAGTACAATAAAGTAGTCAACCTGTGGAACTCAGAAAGGCTTTAATTTAGCATTCAATTCATAACCTTCATGTCCTGCAATGAAATATGATTTTCTAAGTGCACAAAAGGTTATGGTTATTATTAAAGGCACTGAAATAAACAATAAACATTACATTACACTTTATACTTATTTTATGCTAGTAGAATAAATTCAGTGAAATAATGGATAGTTTATTGCAAGCGCTAGAAAACTGAGATACTAAAAGGAGAATTAGATTTCAAAGGAAAAGGATGTGTCCTGCCAACATAATCCTCCCCACAAGAATAATTGGGTTAATGATCATGAGGTATTGGAACCATGAATTATGCACCTTAAATCAAGAATACTTCTGGGGATTTCCAAACACAGGGCCAAATTCAGGCAGTCTCGGGCTCCAGGCACACCAGGACACAGGTTCTTGGCAAACCCATCCCTTCTCTGTGGCCCCAGTCTCCGCTCAGAATGGTGGTGCTAGGGGACCACCCTTCTATCCCAAAAAGAAAGGGACAGCAACATGGGACTTTCTGCCCCCTAAAAGTGGCAGCAGGGTCTTCCTCCCCAATGAAGCAACAAGGGTGGCAACAGGGGTCCTCTTATAGATGACTCATGCCTCCTGATACTGGGGAGGCACAATCTAAAGAGGAGAACACGTGACCAACCCACATGTCTCTTCTGCCCAGTGACCTCCCCGCCCCGCCCGGGGCCACCGCATTCTTCTCACCCCACCAGCATTATCTGCAGGGCGTCTGTCCTTCTCCCACTGCGCCTCTTCCCCGGCATGTTTGGCCACTGTCCCTGGCAGCCGGGCCTGGGTGGGGAGTGAAAGGGAGCTGCTTCTCACTCTGGCTGAAGCTGGCTGCTCCGGGTTGCTGACTCTGTGCTTGAATAATAAGAGTATAGCAGTAGAAATATACTACCGACCACCTGACAAGAATGGCGATGGTGACTGTGAAATGCTCAGGAAGATTAGAAAGGCTACAAAAGCAGAAAACCCCAAAATAATGGGGGATTTAAACTATCCCCATGTTGACTAAGTGCATGTCACCTCACGAAGAGATGCCGAGATAAAATTTCTAGATGCTATTAAAGACTGCTTTTTGGAGCACCTAATCCGGGAACCCACAAGGGGAGAGGCAATTCTTGATTTAGTCCTAAGCGTAGCACAATATTTGGCTCAAGAGGTGAATACAGCTGATCTGCTTGGTAATAGTGAGCATAATGCAATTCAATTTAACATCCTTGTAGGGGGGAAAATACGAAAGATACCCATCACAGTAGCATTTAACTTCAGAAAGGGGAACTACACAAAAATGAGGAAGCTAATTAAATGGAAATTAAAGGAACAGTCACAAGAATGAAATGCCTGTAAGCTGTGTGGAAACTATTTAAAAACACCATAACAGAGTCTCAAACTAAGGCCTCGAAAATTAGGTTAGCATAACTACATTGCTCAGCCTGAAAAATCCACACCACTGAGCGGTGTTGTTAAGCCAACCTAAATCCCCATGTAGACAGTGCTAGGTCAAAAGAAGAATTCTTCTATCTACCTAACTACCACCTCTTAGGTAGGCAATAGCATTTTAAGTGTAGACATACCCTAAATATATACCAAATTAATAAAAACAGTAAGAGGACCAAAAAAATCCCAGCATGGCTAACAACAAAGTAAAAGAGGTGGTAAGAGACAAAAAGGCAGCCTTTAAAAACTGGAAGTCAAATCCTAATGAGGAAAATAGAAAGGAGCATAAACTCTGGCAAGTGAAGTATAAAAGTATAATTAGGTAGGCCAAAAAAGAATTTGAAGAGCAAATACCAAAGACATAAAACGTGACAGCCAAATATCTTTTTAACTATATCAGAAGCAGGAAGACTACCAAACATCAGTGTGGTCACTGGACAATCAAGATGCTAATGGGACATTCAAGGAAGACAAAGCTGTTGCAGAGAAGCTAAATGAACTATTTGCATAGATCTTCATTATAGAGGATTTTAAGGAGATTTTCACACCTGAGCCATTCTTTTTAGGAGATAAATCTGAGGATCTGTCCCAGATCCGGAAGTCAATAGAGGAGGTTTTGGAACAAATTGATAAATTAAATAGTAATAAGTCATTAGGACCAGACAATATTTACCCAAGGTTTCTGAAGGAACTCTAATATGAAATTCCAGAATAACTAACTTTGATTTGTAACCTCTCTCTTAAATCATCCTCTGTACCAGATGACTGGAAGATATCTAATATAACACTGATTGATAAAAAGGCTCCAAGAGAGATCCTGGCAATTACAGGCCGGTAAACCTAACTTCAGTACCAGGCAAACTGGTTGAAACTACAGTAAAGAACAGAATTATCAGACACACAGATGAACCCAGTATGTTGGGGAAGAGTCAACACAGCTTTTGTAAAGGGAAATCATGCCTCATTAATCTATTAAAATTCTTTGAGGGTGTCAACAAGCATGTGGACAGGGGTGATCCAGTTTATATAGTATACTTGGATTTTCAGAAAGCCTTTGACAAGGCCCCTCACCAAGGGCTCTTAAGTAAAGTAAGCAGTCATGGGATAAGAGGAAAGGTCTTTTCATGGATCAGTAACTGGTTAAAAGACAGGAAACAAAGGGAAGGAAAAAATGGTCTGTTTTCAAAATGGAAAGTAATAAATAGCGGTGTCCCCAAAGATCTGTACTGGGACTTCTGCTGTTCAACATATTTATAAATAATCTGGAAAAGGGGGTAAACAGTGAGGTGGAAAAGTTTGCAGACTGAAGATAGTTAAGTCCAAAGCTAACTGCAAAGGGTTACAAAGGAATCTCATTAAACTGGGTGACTAGGCAACAAAATGGCAGATGAAATTCAATGTTGATAAGTGCAAAGTAATGCACATTGGAAAACATAATCCCAATGACACATACAAAATGATAGTGTCTAAATTAGGTGGTTCCACTCAAGAAAAAGATCTTGGAGTCGTGGATAGTTCTCTGAAAATATCTGCTCAATGTGCAGCAGCAGTCAAAAAAGCTAACATGAGGGAAGGGATAGATAATAAGACAGAAACTATCATAATGCCATTATATAAATTCATGGTATGCCCATACCTGGAGTACTGCATGACGTTCTGGTCACCCCATCTAAAAAAGATATATTAGAATTGGAAAAGGTACAAAGAAGGGCAACAAAAATAATCAGAAAAAAGAAAAGGAGTACTTGGGGCACCTTAGAGACTAACAAATTTATTTGAGCGTAAGCTTTCGTGAGCTACAGCTCACTTCATCGGATGCATTCAGCGCCACTCAAATAAATATGTTAGTCTCTAAGGTGCCACAAGTCCTCCTTTTCTTTTTGCGGATACAGACTAACACGGCTGCTACTCTGAAACCAAAAATAATCAGGAGTACTGAACAGCTTCCGTGTGAAGAAAAATTAAAAAGACTGGGACTGTTCATCTTAGAAAGTGATGACTAAGGGGCGATATGATAGAGGTCTATAAAATCATGAAAGAAATGGAGAAAGTGAATAGGGAAGTGTTATTTAAGCCATAACACTAGGACCAAGGGTCACGCAATGAAATGAATAGGCAGCAGATTTAAAGCAAACATAAGGAAGTACTTCTTCACACAATGCACAGTCAACCTGCAGAACTTATTGCCATAGGATGTTGTGAAGGCCATAAGTACAACTGGGTTAAAAAAAGAATTAGATAAGTTCATGGAGGATCGGTCTATCAATGGCTATTAGCCAAGATGGTCAAGGATGCAACCCCATGCTCTGGGTGTTTCTAAATCTCTGCCTGCCAGAAGCTGGGACTGGATGACAGGAGATGGATCACTTGACAATTGCCCCATTCTGTTCATTCCCTCTGAAACATTTGGCACCAGCCATTGTTGGAAGACAGGATACTGGGCTATATGGACCATTGTCTGATTCAGTATGGCTGTTCTTATGTTTGTATGTTTCCTAGCCCATTGCTTTAACCATGTCACCCCTGTCTTTCATCCCTCCACTCTCTTTCTCTGGTGCATTAAATATAAGCTACTTGTCTTCACTTTCAACACCCTTCACAGCCTGTCTCCATCTTACCTATCATCTCTCATTCACTATCAAGATATCAACTCACATCTCCAATTGGTCCATGATGCCATCCTCCATCACCCATTTGTTAAATTTTCAAACAAGCATCTTTGTGCTTTCTCCCATGTTGTCCCTCACACTTGAGAGGAGCTCCCCATAAACAACTGTAAAGCCACATTATTGTTCGTCTTCAAATCCCTTCTTAATACTCTCCTTGGCTGTGACTGCAAAAAACATGACAAGGACTAGGCTGCTGGTGTGCTATAGACACAACCTATCATGCTGACCAATACTGTCCGATTGTTTCCTTGTACTCCGCCATCTGAATCCATCTTTTGTCGCTTGTCTTATATATAGATTGTAAAACTTTTGGGGCAGAAGCCATCTTTTTTGTTCCATGTTTGTGCAGCGCCTAGCACAATGGGGTCCTGGTCCATGATTAGGGCTCCTAGGCATTACTATAATACAAATAAATAATAATAATTAATCATCATAATAATATGTTTTTGAAACCTTAGTTTGGTGACTAGATCTTAGATTACAACTGCAATTTCATGCTAAACTATACTATACTGTTCAGCTACTAGGTGGTACTGTGTGTAACATACCTTATCTAAGCTAACCTCAGCCATACCTGGCAGTAAATTAAAGGATCTTTACTGAACACATATGGTATGTATCTATCTGAGAAGGAAGCTCTGTGGCCAGTCTATATCTGCTACAGAAGCCTGACCTGCTAGTAACAGCCCTGTAACCTACAGTGACTCCTGACATGACATGGTGTCAGGAATAAACCAGTGCCAGAGGAGAACAGAAACAAAAGGAAAACAGCAACACAGACTGCAAACAGAAGGAACAAAGCAATAAAAATTGCAGGATCTCATCAAGATGCCACTTTTCAATGCCCCCAGAGAATGTAACGCTTTGACAAACCCTCACTATGGACAGCCTGGAAGCATTGCTACAAAACTCCATAAGGAAACTGAAGATATACAGGTATCCTCTTTAATTTATGCTATTGGGAAGCAAGCAGAGCATATCTTTAAATCTTTTACCTTACTGAAGACAGTCACAATGATGCCAATGAAGGAGTTTGGCTATGTTTCATGTACACTTTATACCTCAGAGAAATGTGGTTTATGACAGAGCGTGATTTCACCAGTGAATTTAAGAACCAAGAGAAATGCTGAATGTTTTATAAGAACTCTGCATGCATTGGCTGAAAACTATGATTTGGGGGCTGCAAAACATGACAATATCAGAGACAGGCTGATTATTGGGTTAATAGATAAAAATCTTTCACAGCATCTACAATTAAAACCAGACTTAATCCTAAACACAACTATACAGCTAGCAAAGCAGTTTAAACTAGTCAAAGAGCAGAACAAAAGGCAGAAGCAGCTTTAAAGACCTAAAATTAGCTTAGCTTCAGGTAAACTAACCCTAAGTCATACACAGACATATGAATGCTAAAAGTCTTTCTTTTAAAAGCCCTGAGGCTATGAGGAAATTCCAGGCAAACTACAAAGTCTTTCAGAATAAATGTACAAGATGTTGAAAATTGTATAGCTCAAGATGTATGTCCAGCTAAAGGTGAAATATGTAATAAATGCACAAAATATGGACATTTTGCAGCTGTTTGCTGCACTAAGGCAGTGAGAGTGCTAAATATGAAAACAATCAAGAGCTATTATTTGTGGTATCTATCATATGTGATGACACAGAACTTGCCTGGAGACTGAAGCTGAATATTCATAGAAAGATGATTGACTTTAAAACTGACTTAGGAGCTGATGTCACAGTTATCTCAGAAGGGACCTACAAGACCTTTCCACAGTGACAAAACCACTGAATGAACTGTTAAAGTCGAACACATCTTGGCTATGGGGACCAAATCAAGAAATTGCCTTCAAAAAGCTAACAGAAATTATCTCAACAGCGCTAGTTCTCAACTACTAGGATGTGAACAGACCCACAATGGTCAGTGTGCATGCAAGGAGTTATGGCTTCGATGATGTATTGTTGCAATAACATGGATTTGAGTGGAAGCCAATTGCATTTTGCTCCCACATGCTCACAGAAGCAGCAAAATGATATGCACATATTGTAAAGGAGTGCCTGGCAAGCATATGGGCATGTGAAAACTTTTATAGATATTTGTGTGGATTGGATTAGTTTACACTAACAGACCATACATTTCTTCTAACCTTCATTAACTGAAAAGACCTGGATCAAGCACCGCTGAGATGCCAGTATCTTTTGATAAGATTAATGCAATTTAACCCAAATGCTAAATAGGTTCCTGAGAAAAATCTGTTAGTAGCAGGAATTCTGTCATGGAGACCAGCATCTCACTCAACTACCGTGAGCTCAAAGCTGATACAAAAGGCATACTTGGATATTGTGGATGCATGAAGATCAATGACAGAAAAGAAACAACATCAGTTACAAAGAGCAATATTGACAGACAAACAACTTAAAGAATTTCTAAGTTACATTAGAGTTGGCTGGTCCAAGATCTAAATGACAATAGGGAAGTGACAAGAAACTACTCTGCAGTACATGGACAATTAAGTGAGGCAAATGGACTCATGATTACAGGTGATTGCATTGTAATTCCAAACAAAATAAGAGGAGACATCCTAAACTAACTAAATGTGAATGGGTCAACCAAGCAGTGTGGTGGTCAGGCATCAGCAAGGACATACATTATCTGCATGTGAACATTGTAGAACTAGTAGAGCGACACAATACAAATAACCTTGAATAACATATCTCTCTACCAGACAGATCTTGGAAAAGACTAGCTGCAGATTTATATGAATATAAAGGATATCATTACCTGGTCATAGTGGACTGTTTTTCCAGATGTACAGAAATAATGTACTTGTTGCATATTGTAACATGTCAGTGTTATTGGGAAACTAAGTGCACTTTTGCTTACTTTGGTATTCCAAAACAACAAGTGATGGACAATGGATCGCAATTTACTGCAGCAGAATTTAATTCATTATGAGCTAAATACGATTTTGAACCTATTACTAGCAGCTTACATTACCCACAAGCAAATGGAGAGGCTGAGACAGCTGTTCAGATAGCCAAGGAAATCCTACAGCAGGAAGATCCATTCCTTGCTCTTCTGAGCCAGATTAACACCAATAGCTGCTACTGAATTTAGTCCAGCACAACTCCTGATGGAAAGACAACTCAGAACTACCATTCCAACTTTGGAAAAGAACTTCTCTCTAAAGTGGCCAGACATGAGGAGAGCCAAGTCATATAAAACAGCAAAAAAAGCTTATGAACATGTTTACTACTGGTGAGACTCAATTAGAGAACTGCTGGGTCTATAACCTGGTGACTGTATTCATGTCAAACTGGATGGAGAAAAAGGACGGACAACTTCAGCTGTCATAAAGACAAAGAATTCATCACCCAGATCATATGTGATTGAGACTGACAGTGAGAGTTCAACAGAAACCATTGACATTTACAGTTTGTTCCTCAGAAAGAACAGTCAACTGAGCAAATTCTACAGATGGCGGCTGCAGAACAAGAAGACTCAAAAATTTCAAACCGACCACAGTCAATTGTTGCAATTAATTAACAGCCAGATGACCAAGTTTTGGGTCATGTAATTAAAAAACCAGTACGATTCAGAGACACTTAACAGACTGATACTTCAAAGATACCATGATATTGAAAATTTTGTAAATGGTAGGAACGTTGAACTTAAAGGGGGAGATGTAATGGAATGCTAAACTGTATTAGAATGTTCAGCCATTAAGTGGCATTGGGTATAACATACCGTATTTAACTTAACCTCAGCCATACCTAGAAGCACATTAAAAGATTTTATGTTGAACACATCTGGTGTATATCTCTCTGAGATGTCTGCACAGAAACTTGACCTACTAGTAGCAGCCCTGCAACCTACCATGGACAAAGTGTACATGACAAGAATTAAGTTTCCAAAAGATTTTCTACTTCCCTCAATGAATATTATTTTGAATGAAGCGATTATTCTGCGAGGGACCTTTTTTTCTTTGGGAGCTCACCCTTTCCCCTCTTGCTGCTTCTAGAAGGAAAGAGAAGGTCAGAATAGTGCAGAAGAGTTGGGGAAAGAAAGGAGGTGGTCAGATCTTTGCAGTGGGGGATGCACTCAGGGCATCAGCTCTGCCCCACATCCATAACCCCCTTCCATTTCTGTCTCCCTTCAAAAACTGCCCCCACAGTGCTGAGACCAGGATAGGGAACTGAGAACAGGCATGTCACTGTGAATTGATTAGCATACAGCTAGTGCATTCTGTGGCCAGGGTTACCATTGCCAGGGAGCCACAGGCAGGGGAGGCAGAGAATTGGGTTGTGGGATGCTAAGAAATTATTTTAAAAAAACCATTGAAATTAAATAACCCAAAACTTTTTTAAAGCAGAATTAAGATTGCCCACTGATGCCTCCTCCTGCCTTTCCAGAGTTCAACTACACTAAAATCTCTGAAAACCAAGAAATAAAAAGTAAAGATACATTTGAGCAATGCCCTGAAAATGCCAAAAACACACATACTAATACACTACCTTTACACATGCCAGCTATTGCCAGCTCCAGGATATGGAGACAAAATTGGCTCCTCCTGAAAAGAATTTAGAAGTCCATATTGATTCTTTTATTGTCTTTGACTCCATTGACCATTAAGTATTGTTAATATGTCACTGAAGCCTGGCATGTTTGGAGAGAATTGCTCGAGTGGCTCTGTTCCATTCTGTCTGAGAGATTTCAGAGACTACTATTAGGCAATTGTTCATCTATCACAAGGGCTCTCTCGTACACAGTTTCATGCTGTTCTTCTGGCTGGCACCCTTCTGTTCAACATGTACATGAGGTTGTTAAGAGTGTTAATAAGGAGATTTGGGGTTCAATGCCTTCAGTATCCAACCCTGGCAATACAATTGAACAACATACTCAAGTCGAATAGTGTAGGCCTGAATAAGGGCTAGCTGACTGAGGCTCAGTCCAGGTACGATTGAGATAATTGGCTGAGGTAAATAACAGAAAATAATGGTGGACCATAGATCAAGATCCTTCAACTAATGTAGTATGTATACCATTTGCTACTGAAGTTCACATCCTGAAAGCTTTGGATCTCCAGTTGTGGCTGGATCCCCACATTGCCATGGTTGCTACATATGTTTTTATTATTTGCACTTGGTAAAACAGGTTGTGACCATTTATTTGACATGTGGACCTCATCCTGGGTATCCATACCTTTGTCACCTATAAGTTGGATCGCTGCAACACGTTCTGTATGCATCTTGCAAACCGGTGGGCTAACTCACAAGTCCATGCAACAGAGAACGTTCTCCTGCCACAGGACTTCTCTTTCTTTCCTTCAGAGCTTCAGTTTTATTTCTTCAAAATAAAACTGTTTAACACAATTTAAAATATCATTCATGTGCTTTCCTCCTGATTTGGGGCCTTCCCCAGAACCCCATCTACTCCCTACAGGGTTACACTCTACAGGCCATCTGTCTTGGAGTCACATATGAAGTAGGGTCTTTTTCATGACACAGGAACTCCTGTGGGAGTCTTCCTGCAACTATCACTAGTCACTATTACTGACTTTTATGAGGACCAGGAAATAGTCAGGCTATCACCTAATGCCTGGGTCACATCATCAGCTGGTCAGTCACAGATGTGGGGGTAGGCCCAACTATCCTTAAATGGCCAGTCACCATTCAAAAAATGAAAGTTAGTGCAGAATGAGGCTGCCCGTTTTGTATTTCATGCAGAGAGCACATTGAATTTATGATCATAGAATCATAGGACTGTAAGGGACATTGAAAGGTCATCTAGTCTAGTCCCCTGCACTCATTAGCTGTCCGTTGATTTCTTAGTGAATCTCAGGTTTGTGGGTGTTGATGCATAAAACTTCAAAGGGTTTGGGTCGTGACTATCTGAAAGACCTTCTCTCTCCCCTTTTGTCATACTGTGAAGCTTGGGATCAACCAAGGCACTTGAGTTTACAATCCCCTGGTTCAAACAAGGGGCAGGTTAGGATGTCTTGTCAGTGAAAGATCCTCAGTTCTGGAACTTCCTCCCCCTTGGCACCACACAGCCCAGATTTATTGACCTTCAACAAACACTGCAAAGTTTATCTATCCAGACTTTTCCCCAGAAGCATTGAATAGGGCTGGAGGGGAGAGTTTATTATTTGTATGTATAATCATTGTTCTGTGCCTAGAGCATTACGTGGGTGCTTTACTACACAGAATAAATACACACATTTTATGCCTCTCTTAGCTGTTCAAGGTTTTACATCACAAATAAGATAACTAACTGACAAAAAGGGGAAACTGAAAAAACAGATAGGGTAAAGCATAAAACAGAGAAGAAAGCAGAGATTGGATAGTACTTATTTAGTACTCAGTTATCATTGTGACGAGCATAAATATCTAGATAGATTCAGATACCTTAGGTAGGGCCTGGCTGTTCCTCTGTGTTCTGTATAATGATGACCACAGTCTTAGTGCTTCACAAACAATAACAGTTTTGCTAACCCTATGCATTCAAAAATGATGAGTCAGGGCCCCAGAAATCACAAAACTGGCTTAAAATCATGAGATTATTAAACGAACAAATAGGGGTTCTTTTTATTTGTCTCCTGGTTTTGGAGCCTTTAGGGATCGTGTTTTCCAGCTTTTCTCTGCAACCATGAGGCTAGAAACTTACTTTTTTTTTTTTAAATGAAAGCTGAGATTCTCATGTAATCGTATGACTTCTGGATCTGGGGCTTTAAAAGAGGAAATTTTCAGATAAGCACAGACACATTTTCCTAATATTGAGAGACTTGTGATAAAATCACACATGTTGCCAATCCAGTTATATTAAGTGAAGGTCTTCATGAGTAAAGTCAAGTCTTCATGAATCAGTACTCATGAAGACTGCTTAAAGCAGGAGAAAAGAAACATACATATGACCCTTGTAAGGAAGCTTTAATAAGAGGTCTATCCTGCAGTGCCTTCACCACAACACTGTTCTTCCTCCCACTCTTTTGTGATCGTTCACATAGCCATAGACATTGCAGCATCCTGGAAAATGAAGTTTTGCTATTTATATTCCCCATATTTTGTACTTATAGCATAAGCAATAAAACAAGCAGGAGAAATCCGCTCCCAACGCCCCCCCCCCCCCCCAAGAGATTCCTCCAGACACCGACCAGGGTTATCCTCCGCTTCCTGCAGTTGAAGCTTCAGTGGTAGCAACAGCCAGGTCAGTGAAAGAAACGCAGGGAAGAAATGCATGAAGAGCTACTAAAGAAACTACAAGCAACCGAAGCATGATTGGGGAGGAAGGAGAAGAGAAAGGAAGGTGGGGAGGAGAGGGAGAGAAGATGGAGGGGGGGAGGAAGAGGAGGAGCTAGGCCTCTCCTGCTAATGATACTGTTGTCTTGACGACTGGGCTTACCAATAAGTATCCATTTTAAATAAAATATCCTCCTCCCATTAAAGCACACAGAGGGAGGGGAGAAACCTGCTGATTTTTAATCACTTTATTTTAAAGGCTATTGTTAATAACACTTTCAGCTCCTTCGAAAGACACCTCCCCTCTGCCACCATGATCTAAGCTCTCACGGCACAGCAGATCAGAGAAACGCTGAGTCTCTGCCACCTCTGGAGAAATGAGCTTTCCAGCCAGAGCTTTTTCTACCCAAAATCTCCTTTCCTGGAGGGCGGGGAGAGTGTGAGGGAAGGAAACACTATCAATGGGAAAGGAGGATTTTGCTGTGCGTATTGCAGTCTATTTCCCCAGTGAGGTTTGGGGTGGTTTTGATGGGGTGTGTGTGTGTGCGTGCGCACGCGCGTGCTCATGTGTGTGTTACATTCTCCCTCCCCTCTCAAAGTATTGTGGATTGAGGGAGAATTTTGCTGCATATTTGTGTCTCCCCGTTTAGGAATAAGACAAGGATTTTGCTGTGTATGTTTTAGTATCTCAGTCTCTGGAAATGTGTGTGTTCTGAAGGGTTTGGGATGGGTTTGTTCCTTTCCCACCTACCGCCAGTATGGTGCAGAGAGTATTGCACACTGTGTATGTTTTACTATCCCTCTCTGGAATGGAGATTTACTGCAAGTTACAGTCTCTCATTCGCTCTGCTGGGGATATCTTCTATTGGGGAGCATTTTGCTGTGTGTTAGGTGCTCCCCTTTTCGGAGACTGGGGCATTTTTAGTGGGGCGATGTGTAGAAGAGAAATTGCTGTGTACACTAGTTTCTTCCTCCTTGGGGATGGGGCATACTGGGTACTACAGTATTTCAGCCTCTGTAGACACGGAGAGGTAGATAGCCTCCGTGAGATGTTCATTACTAGCACATGCAGCAGAACAGATGCATACCAAACTTTAAAAAACAAAGATTCCCTCTCCTCTAGTTACAATCTAAACTAAAGGTGACCTACACTGGGGAACATCATTGGCTGTGTCTTTTTTTAAATTTCTTTATGCTGCATGAAGGCTTGAAGGGTTTATTTTACATATTAATAGCTCAGGCATCACTTTTTTCATTTTCTGTGGGCAACTAGAGAACTAGTGGAGATAGGACATCTCAGCTGCCAACGAAGTAAAACCAAATTAGTTTAGAAATGTGATTAATTTTCCAGACAGTTTTAAACTTTCCTGCTGGTTTGTTTGTTTTTTCCTTTTTGGTTGGCTTTTAACTCAAATTGCTGGATGAAAAGCTATTTTGATAAAGCTACAACAAGGAGGGGGGATAGCTCAGTGGCTTGAGCATTGGCCTGCTAAACCCAGGGTTGTGAGTTCAAACCTTGAGAAGGCCATTTAGGGATCTGGTGCAAAAGCTGGGGATTGGCCCTGCTTTGAGCAGGGGGTTGGACTAGATGATCTCCTAAGGTCGGTGCCTTCCAACCCTGATGGCCTATGATTCTAAGCTGGCCCCTTCTGGCCAGAGGGCAGCCAGTCCTCATCTCGGATGAGCCAACGAAAACGTGGAGGAAAACCAGAGACCCAGAGGACTTACAGGGCTTCTTGAGCTGTCCAAGTAGAAAAGAGGGGGGGTGAGGGGATGAATTTCATTGTTCTCCTCAAATTACGTTTAAGAACACAGGAGCCCAGTTGGGCAGGAAGCTGACAGGGGACGGGGCTGCATAAAGGTCCCCCAGGCATCCCCACTCCAATTCCACCCACCCTCACACGGGCGGCACCGCCTAGCCTCCCCTCCCCCTCCATAGGGTATGGCCCCTTACACCGCTGAGGCACTTCCCTCCCCCTCACACGCGAGCCCCCGCAGACCCTCCCCACCACACACGCGCTGTCCCCTCCCTCCCCAGTAACCCCTTTGTTTCCTGCATGGGCATGTGCGAGGGATTTTTCTGCCCGCCCCGCAGTGCACACGTGTACGGCGCATGCTCGGGGCCCCAGGGGCTGTTGGGAAATGTAGTTTAACTCCCCCACCTCCATTTTCTCGTCGCCCCTCGTCAGAAGGCGCGTGCGCATTCCTTCCCCTCCCTTGTCGCGGTGTCCCAGGCAGAATTGTCATTGCTTGTCCCGCCCCGATTGGCTCGCAGGGCGGGACGCGACTGGCTGGCAGCCGTGTCAGCTGCCGCCTGCGCTGACTGGGTGGCTCTTGAATTCATGCCGTTGCCTGGCGGTGGCTGTGCTAGTGGCCGGTGATCCGGGTACCGCGACTCAAACTGAGCCTGTGCCCGTTCAGCGGGACTCCGGGGGAGCCGTGCCTGGGAGCTGGGCGGTCCATTTCGGGGCTGAAGAAGCAGCAGCGGCGTTGCATGATCTTCCCCCAGTCCTGCGGCGATACCTCCCGTCCCGCGGGAGAGGCTGTGCGGGACAGTGCAGCCGTTTCCACCAGCTGCGCAAAGTTTGTGCCAGTGACCCCAGTGTAAAAGCACCAGCCACTGAGTTCATCATGTACAAACGCCCCGTGCATCGCCGTCATCTCAGCACCAGGCACAACTTTCCCTGGAGCGTCAGAGCTCTTGCACGTAACCACACCACTTTCCAGCTGGCCACGTACCCCCTCAGCACCGTGCCCTGGCTCCCGGTGCACTCCCGGCATCACACACACGCGCCTTCGCCTGCGGAACGCATTTGTTCCCTCCGTACCTCACCGGCCGCCGCAGCACAAGCTCCCCCCCCTCCCCGCTTGGCTCTGCTGTTGCAGCAGCCCCACCTCCTGCTCTTAAACGTGAGTACGGAGAGGAGGTGCAGCGATAATGAATATGCACATCAGCGTTTGTGCTGCTGCTGCTGCTGTTGTTGCGGGGGGGAAGGGTCAGTGTGTAGAGGGGAGGGGTGCGCATGCGTGCTGCGTGGCGGGGCTGAATGTTTCCCAAGTGTTTGAAACTGGTATTTGGGTTTTCCACGTTGGATCAAGTGCGGCGTATAGCGAGAGGGGAGGCTGTATTAATATCACCGGGGACGGGAGCAGCGGCGGCGAGAAGAGCGTGGAAGGAAGGAGAGAGGCTAGGAGCGGCGCACGGAGGAGCTGCTGCTGCTGCTGCTGCTGCTGCTGCTGCTTCTGTCAGACACTTTGCACCACAGATTTTGTTTCCAGATTGTTTCGGAGGATCTGGTTTGAGCCCCCCTCCCTGCCTCCCCCTTCGCACACACAAATCCCTCTGATTGTTCCTACCACCTCCTTCGTGAGTTACCCACAACGACAGCCATTCAATCAGCTGCTGCTGGCGGTGGGGACTAGCGGAGGGTGCGTGTCTCTCTCTCTCTCTCTCGGCGTTCACAAGAGAGGAGTCAGATGTAGCTTCTCTCGGTTTTGGGGAGCTCCACAGCGAGGTGGGCAGGGAGCCAGCCGGGCAGATTGGGGCTGTCTTCTTTGGAGCGAGCAGCCCTCGGTCTCGCAGAGAAGGGGGGAGGAAGACTGTCTTGCCGGATGAAAATGTTGAGTCCTGCAAACGGAGAGCAGCTTCACCTCGTGAACTATGTGGAGGATTATCTGGACTCCATCGAGTCTCTGCCCTTCGATCTGCAGAGAAATGTCTCCCTGATGAGGGAAATTGACGCCAAATATCAAGGTAAGTGCTTTCTTGTGTGTGTGTGTGGTGCTGGGTTAGGTGGGTGTCTTTTCTTTCCTTGGTAGCTGAGTCCTGGCACCCCTTGCCCTGGCACCCTGCAGGGATGGTAGTTTTTTATTTCTGGGAGGAGGGAGAAAGCAGGAAAAGAGAGCCTAGAAGAGGAGAGAGGGGCTGATCTGCAGCGTTAGCTCTTGTCATGGGGCGGAACAAAAGGTCTCCGGCTTCTCTTATTAAGCAAGGACTCTGCTTTTCAGTCTAAAATACTGGACAAGAAGACGGGGGGCAGGGAAGCGGGGTCTGGGGGGCTATTTCTGGGTGTGTAGTTGTGGAGGGAGGTTTTGTAGGTACCGGGGAAAGTGCTGGGTGGACAGAGGGAGAGATTACAGCACAACAACATTTAGGAATGTACAGTATTCATTATGGCTGTAGTAAGGGAGAGAGGCTGCTAGGGAAGAAGGGGGAGGAGGTTTAGATGCGAGTGGGGGGCAGGGTTTGCTTTCTTCAGGCTCTTTTTAATGGGGGTGCGATTCACCCTGTAAAACAGCGCCCGTGTGGGTGGGGGAGTTATAAACGGTGGATGGGTTATGGATGAGCTGAATGCTAAGTGCCCCCTCCCCGCAGAATGCTGGCTGCACTCACTCCGGGGCATGCCGTCTCTTTGCCCCGGGGGGAAGGGGGTTAGTTTGCGTGGGCTTTGGGTCACTTGCTGTGTGCGTAGGGGGGGAAGGTCTGTTGGACGCTGCGGGCAGAGGTGGCCCAGGGTGCTGGAGGGGACCCCTCCTGCTACGTGGGGGTGGGTTTCTGGTCTCTGCGGCACTTGCCGCGGATCTGCGGGCTCCCTTCCCCGCACGCGGGGAAGAGACTGGTGGAAAGATCCCCATCGAAGGCACCGGCAGCAGGGGCTACAGGGCAGCGCTGCCCGGTGCGGGGGTGGAGGTGTAGGGCGGCGCGCCTTCCTGCACGACCACCATCGTGCAAACAGTAGCTGCGTCCGCGCTATGTCGGAATCAGTCACCCTGCTCGCTGCGTCATTTATAGCCCTCCCTCATTAGCATATCGTGGTTCGCCCCGCCTCCGCCTCGCGCTATTGGCCGGGCTCTGCCCCCACGGCTCAGCCTCTGCTGCTCACTGCCCGGGCTCGCTGTTCCGCCTTCTAGCTCCGCCTCCTCGCGGCGTTTCCGAAGCCCCTTTTTTTTTGTGGGGTTGATTTGAATATCTTGAGGTCCCTCCCGCCTCCCCGTTTCTGATTGGCGCCATGGGCTGCGCGAGTTGGGCGCAACTTTGGCCTTCGGATTCTGATTGACACCTTTTTAGGTGGGGGACCTGTGCTGACTCCGCCCACTGGTTCTGATTGGAGCCTTGGGATTGGTGGGCGGGTCCTCCCATTCTGGTTGGTCGGTTGCCCTGGAGAACTGAGTACCGGGTTTTCTGATTCCGATTGGCCTGCTGCGCCGGAAGGGACGGGTTCCTCCCACTTCTCATTCTGATTGGCGTGCTGGACGGATAAAGGCGGGTTATCCGTGTACTCTTTGATTCTGATTGGTAGAGGGCAGACTCGGCTTCGCCTCCTTCCCTCTGTTCCAATAAAACGGGAAACTCGGTTGGGCCCATTTCCTGTTCAAAGAACAATAGCCTGACGTCACGTCCTGGTTGTGCCTGCTGCGTTGGCAAGTGGCCGGTTGCTAAGGAGGGGCGGAGCCTCCTGAAGGAGACTGATAGAGCGCCTTCCTGGTTGGCTGAGCGCCCGCTGGTGCCCCGCCTCCGCCTATAATGGTGGCGGGGCGCAGCGCAGAGCTGTGCGGGGAGGAGCCGGGAAGTGAGGCTGGGAATCGAGAGAGACCGGCAGGGGGCGCACTCGCGGGAGCAACTCCACCGGCCTCGCGGCCTCCGAGTGGGGCGGGGCGGGGCGCTGAGGCGGCGCGGGGCTGGCGGGACCTTCCGCTGCCAAGCGCCCTTCCCGGGACGCGGCCCCCGGCGCTTCGGGGCGGAGCTCGCGCGGGGCGGGTCCCCGGGACTCGGGTCCTTGCTGCGGGGGACGAGTCCCGCTGTCTTCGCCTGGGCCGGGCGCTCCTGCAGCGGGGCTTGGCTCCAACTGGACGGAGCGGAGCCGCCCGCCCGCGGCTGGCCCGAACCCCCAAACCTTCAGCCCCTCCGTCCCACATCTCCCCTGGACGGGGAAGAGACGCGATCCTGGCCTCCGCCTGGGCAGCCCCACTCCAGGCGTGCGACAGCCAACGCCCAGCCTGGTTGCTAGCCCGGAAACGGGCTCCTTGCAAATCTGCCCCCCACGCCAGTGTCCTGGGAGCTCCCTTTCCTCTCCACAGAGGGATGCCATTTACACCCAGCCCCCGTGCCCCGGGGTAGCCTGCCTGGCAAGTCCAGAACACAACCTATGAATTTCTTCTGCTCTGTAACCTTCAAGATGTCCCCACCCTACCCTTCATGTATTTTTTTTTTTTTTAAAAGCAAATTAACCAGCTGTTAGCCTTTCTTCGGACAATAGTCTCTTCAGATGTTGAAAGGGAGAGGGAGATCCGAGAAATATAAATTACCATTGGGCTTATGCATATAGTTTATAGCAAGATTTTGGTAATTATTTTAGATGGGGGATTGTTCCTTTTAAAAAAAAAACTTAATTGAATTTTGCATAGCATTTTGCTGATTTATAGTGTGTGGTAGTATACCAGAAGCTTTGAAATACACACTTCATTAAACAGTAATCCTCATGAATCACACAAATAGTGGTCTCTCCTGACATACCTTTAAAAATTGAATAAAGAGTAGAGCATTGTGGTAAGGTGCTAGTACTCAGATTTCATTACTTGTACAAAAATATAAAACTTACTGATGTATGGCAAAGTGTCACAAAATGAGTTATAGTTGAGTAAATGAACAAAGTACTGCGCTATATGTATCCTTTGCCACCACTGTTCATTTACTACATTGCAATATTAATAATTAGTATCTGTTCTCCTAATTATTGAATTAGTGAGGTTCTACAATATACATTTCCCCCAAACTACCTCTAACAAAGTTGTAGTTTAAAAAAAAAAAAACACAATACCCATGTTTCCATCTGGATTTGTCACCTTTTTGAAGGTGGAATTTTGAAAAGTGCTTAGCATTGGGCATGCTCTGCTCCCCTTCAAGTCAATGGGAGTTTCAGTATGCCATTTAGACCTACTCTGGGAATGGTTAGTTGAGAAAGTGATGTTGGCAGCTGCTGGCACCTTGTCTATTGATGGAGCTGTACCAATATTAGCAATGGTGGAAAATGATTATGCTGGCCTCAACCTGAGAGCATGCACACCAGACCACTGGCACTATAAAAGGATAGGCAGATATAGGGCAACTATCTGTTTCCACCGGAGTAATCAAGTGCCCCGTTACTTGGCCTCTAGATCTTTGTTAGAAGAGAAGGGTGGGGGCCCCGACTCAGAGCCATTCAAGTGACTGTTGAAATAGAGCCTTTTCTTCATTTATGTTTTCTGAAAAAAATTAAAATGACACAAGTCAAGATTTATACCCTTGCAGGCATCAAACCAGCAGTTTGCTTTGCTTAATGCAGACAAAAATAATCTTTGCAGCACAGGAACTGGCTGTTATTCCAGGTCAACACTGAATATTCCAATTAGTTACCTTTATGGGGGCCTGAGCTTGCTGCCATCAATCAGTGGGAACAGTGAGGTAAATATTTCAAACTCGGAAAATAAATCTGTGACTCTTATTCAAATATGGGTCACAGGGGAGCTGGGCAAATAGTAGAAAAAGGTAGCCAAATTTATCTCTATAACTATATATTTTAAACCTCTGATTTTATTGGCTTAGAGACTTTCAGTGCAGAGCAGTGGATAATGTTGAAATAAATGTTGCAAAGAGAATTTGTGTTGTGAGAAACTTTTTAGCTCAGCAAGTGCAGTACTTAGAGTGTCTGATGGGTATTGCCTATGTTTTCATTCTTATGGCTGAGGGTGTGCTTTCTGATGCTACACAGCAAAAAAACCGATAGTTTGTGTCCTCTGCAGCCTACGGAGTTACAAGGTGCACAAAATTCCCAGCATGTGATTTTTGCATTTGTAACTTTCCCAACATGCTTTAAATATACAGGTGACAGAGTAAAACAGGGACTCTCAATGTCTCCCAAGATAGTCAACAACCTATAACAGCGAGGCTCTTGCATAGGGCCTATACAGTATTTACCCGAGAGTGGATTAGTATTAGCCATTCTGGAGAGGACAGGCAAGCCATGCTGCTGAGTCTGCTTCTCTAAGGAATATTACAAATTAGAGCCTGTCACAACTTTCAGCTGAAATAGCTGCTAAGAAACTTATTTTCTTATCTAGTACAACAGTCTCCCAGTTCCATCCATCAGAACACTCACTTGTTGCTGAGCAACCCTTTTTATTTGGGCACAGTTGTAAACAGCAGCCAACTGTATCACTCAGTATCTTGTGTTGTGCTGAGCAACTTTAGGTGAACTCACAGGAAGTGCTCTGCCGCTAGCAGGATCAAGGTTATTATGACTAAATGAAATATGCCTTACCAATATATTAAATAGTAGAGCAATGCTAGGAGTGTGATAATGGTATGTTTTTCATGTGCATATAGCATATTTAAAATGAAGCTTTAGTAATAGGAATGGAGAACCGAATTAAACTATTTTGCCACTAAAAATATTAGTAGCCTATAGAGAAACATTCTTTGGATATCCACAAAGAAAAGGATTTCTCCTAGAAAGATTATCTGTATGTCAAATTCAAGTGGGCTAATCTATTAATGACAGTGGCAAAGTGCCACAACATTGGAATATAGACTTCTGAATTTAAGTCATAGGGAATAATGATGATAAATGTTTAATCTCCCACCATACTTAATCTCTAAGAGTTTGTCTTGGTTAGGATAAAAGGTTTTGTTTTTTTTAAGAAGGTTAGCTAGCTTATTCACACTAATTCTACCTGCTATAGTACAACTAGCTGTATCTAAATTAGAATGTGTTAGTTAACATGTTATCAAAAAACAAACATCTTTTTTATCCTAATCATGACAAAAGCCTAAATAGCAACAGCTTTGTTGGATTTAGTTGTGTAACAAGAGCTATTAGCATGTTTTCTTGTCCAAAAGAAAGTCTTATTAGGGAGATATATGTCCACATTTGTAAAATTCAAAGTCAGAGCTTTGCTATTTTATTTAAATGTAGATGTGACTGTAATATTTATTAGGTTAACTGAGTTACTTGTCTGCTTTTTCTGCCAAGTCTTACATTTTTCTAAAACCTTCATTCTTGGTTAATAAGCTAAACTGT
Source organism: Dermochelys coriacea (assembly GCF_009764565.3). Classification (NCBI taxonomy): domain Eukaryota; kingdom Metazoa; phylum Chordata; order Testudines; family Dermochelyidae; genus Dermochelys; species Dermochelys coriacea. Next base: position 108,752,885 of record NC_050068.2, read on the forward strand.
TCTTCTCAGAAGCCTTTGTGTTCATTTCAAGGTGAATGGAAAGAGAAATAGATCATGATGCAATTTAAAAAAAAAAAGAGAGAAAAGAATCCTTATTCTAGATAATATCTGATGAGGAATGAATATATTTATGATGGTGAAAGGGAAAGGAATCTAACATGTCTCACTGATATTGAATGGAGTTTGATGAAATGAGCACAAATCAAACACATCCATCTATTTTTCACAATTATGAACTCTAGAATCACACATTTGACCCTTTAAAATTTCTCTCTCTCCAAAACAATGTCTGTCTGTTGAAAAAAATCCTTATAGTAAGTAGGACAATCTCCATTTGGTTTATACTTTTACTATTTTAAATCTGAGATCATAACTGCTCCAACTGTTGCCAAATATATTTGAATGTCCTAAATACTTATTTTCTCTGGTTAAATACATATTGAAAATAGATGCGTGTATTTACTCACATTTCAGAATATGTTGGTGCGGGAGGAACATGGTCACACGCAGGCATGTATCCAAGCGTCCTGCACATCTTAAAAGGAGGTAAAATACCTAAAATACCTATAGTTTGTATATTGCAGTCCTGATCCAGCAATCCTTAGACTTTGGCTCTCACCTGCCAAAGACTCGGAGGAACAGAAGGGTAGCTTAAGGCCTTGTCTACATTACAGTTTTGTCAACAAAAGTCAGGTTTCATTGACAAGACAATGGAGATGTACACACAATGCTCCTTCTGCCAACAAAATTCTCCTACTTTGCTGTCAAAATAAAACCACCTCAACAAGAGGCATAGAGCTTTTTGCAGCAAAGTTACATTGGCAGTGTAGACACTGCACTTGGTTATGTTGCTGTAAATGGTCTCCAGGAGGTGTCCCACAATATCCATCCTGACTGCTCTGGTCAGTAGTTTATACTTGACTGCTTTGCACCCAGGTATCCATCCCTCCCCCTTTAAAGGCCTGGAAATTTTTGAAATTCCACTTCCTGTTTGCTCAGTGTGGACAGCTCAGAACAATCTTTCCAGCTGACCATGGCAGCTCCATGCAACAAACGCTGTCCCGCTTGGAGCACACCTGAGTCATTAGATCTGCTGGTGTTGTGGGGAGAGGAGGCTGTGCAGTCCCAGCTCTGGTCCAGCTGTAGGAACTGTGATACTTACGGTCAGATTTCTTCTGGCGTGTTGGATAAGAGCTACAAATGGACATGCATCAGTGTGCACGAAGGTAAAGGAGCTGAGGCAGGCGTACCAGAAGGCAAGGGAGGTAAATAGTCCCTCTGGTGCTGCGCTAAAGACCTGCTGCTTCTGTAAAGAGCTGGACACCATCCTTGGCAGCAACCCCACTTCCAAGAGCCCCATGGATGCTTTGGTGGGGCTGCGGACAGCGGACACAGCCCCAAGGACAAAGTCGAGCACATTTTAGGGTCGTCCAGTGGTGTGGTGAGTCAGGAACTCTTTTCCACTCCAGAGGGGTCCAGCCAGTCCCAGTAGTCCGTCTCTGGTGTGTATGATGCGGCAGAGGAGAACTCTGGTAAGTGATCTTTTTGAGCTGACGTGATATGAAGTAGAGCTGTCCTTTGCTTTGTATATATTGTAGAAGTGGGTAAAGGGATAGAAATGTATAAGACTAGCTGTGTTACCATGTGCTTTACATTCCCGTATGCAGCAAAGCAGTGCGGTGAAACAGCGTGTTAATGTGCACCAAGATTTCACGGGAATTCTCCAGAGAGATCTCCTAGAAAACTTTCCTGGAGGTACTCACCAATCCTCTGCTGAAGGTTCGTTGGCAGAGCTGCTTTGTTCCTTCCCCCATTGTAGGAAACTTTCCCGTGCCAATCAGCAATCACTTGTGCAGGAACCAAAGCGGCACACAGGTGAGTGACATAAACACCCGGTCTGAAGCTGCATGCATGCAAGAGATGCACCCTTACATCCTTGCTTACCTTCAAGAGTGAGATAGCATCTTCATTTACCCCTGCCTATGGAAAATGGTGGCAGAATTTACAATATTGTCCCATGTCATCTGCAGTGATCCCCTTTAAAAAGGACACAGAGACCTTTTGCCCCATCTTGAGCGCACCCTCCTCTCCCTTAGGCCGGCCTCACCATATTTAGGGTGTTCACTAGGCTGTCTGCTTGCTAAGAGACCGTGAGAAACTGATTCATATTTTTAAAAAGTGCATTTTACTATAATGAGTCGATGCAGTGTGTGCACTAACATTCATGCTTCTGTTTATTGTTTCTTGTGTTTCTACAGCTGTGGCCTTCAGTGGAACCCCCTACACACTGGCGGAGTGCCTCCGCCAGGTAAGGCAAGGAGGACATGTTCCGAGAGTTGCTCCAATCCTCAGAGGCCAAAAAACAAGAATGCAGGTTGTGGAGAGACACTTAAAAAAAAAAAATTATAAAATAGGCAGGTCAGAAAGGAGAGCTAGGAGTGAATTTTAGTGGGCTAGGAGCAAATGATAAAAGTGATGGAAGAGCAAACAGAGTTGTTGAAGTCCCTAATCACACCGCAGGCAGAATTCATGTGCTCGACCGCCCTGCAGATGATACAGAACTGCCTTCCATGCACTCCCCAAACTCCTCCCACACATTCCGTGCAACTTCCCGGCCCATCTTGGTACCTGCTCACTCCACCTCTTTGGACAGCTTCCAAAATGCTAGCTGGACTTACACTCAGCTATGAGAGCCTACACTGCCCTTCATTGTTATCTCCTTTCCCACCAAGCCCTTTGTATGTGTTGTTAATTGGTATTTAATAAAAACAAACTCTTTGAACGATAACCAATCTTTATTTGTCTCCAAAACACAGTGGTTTATGCTGGAATTAATACACAGTGGCAATTTCATCATTTGCTGACTACACATCCCGGTCAGGAATCATCAAAATTTTCATACAACGCGGCAAGTTAATAAAGCATGGCAGAGTGCTGTATAGAATGACACATTACTGGAGCTCATTGTCAGAGTTTTGCCTCAAAGTCTCCCCGATTCAAATTGCTCTCCCCCGGTGCACCTCAGCCTTGGTATCTGGCTGCTCAAAATCAGCTGCCAGGTGATCCGCCTCCACACAACCCTATGGGAAACGTCTCACCTTTAGCCTCACAAATATTATGGAGCACCCAGCAGGCTGCTATGACCATGGGAATATTTTCCTCATTTAGGTCCAACTTGCCATAAAGGCATCGCCAGCCTGTTTTTAATCTGCTAAACGTACATTCTACAGTCATTCTGCACCTGCTCAGCCTATTGTTGAAGTGCTCCTTGCTGCTGTCCAGGTTTCCCGTGTAAGGCTTCATGAGCCCTGACAGTAAGGGATAGGTCAGGTTTCCCAGGATCACTATGGGCATTTCAGTATCCCCCATTGGAATCTTTTAGTCTGGAAAGAAAGTCCCTGCTTGCAGCTTTCTGTACGGACCAGTGTTTCTGAAGATGCATGTGTCATGCACCTTTTTGGACCACCCCACATTGATGTCAGTGAAACGCCCATGGTGATCCATAAGTGCCTGCAACACCATTGAGAAATACCCCTTTCTATTGATGTACTCTATTGCAAGGTGGTCTGGTGCCAAAATTGGCATATGCCTGCCATCTATTGCCCTGTCTTACTTAGGGAATCCCATTGTCGCAGAGACATCCACTGTTTCATGCACATTGCCAAGGGTCACAGTCCTTTGTAGCAGGATGTGGTTAATGGCCCTGCACACTTGCATTACCGCAGCCCCAATGGTTGACTTCTCAACTCCAAACTGATTCACAACCAACCGGTAGCAGTCTGGAGTCGCCAGCTTCCACACAGCGATCGCCACGTGCTTCTCCACTCAGAGGGCAGCTCTCATTTTGGTGTCCTTGCGCCGCACTGCTGGGGCTCTCTCCACACACAGTTCCAGGGAGGTGCGCTCTGCATCAAAAAGTTTTGCAGCCACTGCTCATCATCCCAGATTTGCAATCTCAGCGCTTGTTTCCTGGGCCCAAAAGTGATGGTTCACCATGTGCAGCTGCTCCATGAATGCCAAAAGCAATCTGGTGTTGTTTCTTTCCATGGCACACAGCGGGTCAGGCACTTCTGATTCCTGTTTAAATTGGGTGCTCGTGATATACTCAGTGACCAACCATGATGTGTTCATAACAGTGACCACAACAATAGAGAGCAATGCAGGATCCATCCTTTCAGACAGAGATTGCGAGTGCACAGTAAACAGGGGCCATTGAAAAATGCCACAAAACGCAGTTGAAAGCCCATGGAATGATGGTACAGAAAAAACTGCATCATGGGACATTGAGCCCTCACCAATGATGCACTTCAATCCACTCCACCTTCCCAGAACTCCTAGCTGCAGAAGATGGCGAGTAGCCCCGTGGGATAAATACCCACAGTGCACTGCTCTCTCTGTCGATGCTCGAGCAGCAACTGTGGACGTGCTCCGCTGATAGAAGGAGCGTTGTGTTAACATGCACAAATGATTTCATTATACTAAATTAAAATTTATTATAATTTTTGATTGTCGGCATAACTTGCGTAGACAAAACTGTTTAGTGTAGACAAGGCCTTAGAGACACTTCTAACCCCCATCCCAGCGGTATCAAATAAAGCTCATTGTAGCTCAGGACCTAGCTCACGGCATTCAGAATTCTTGTGCATCAGAAGTCAAGTATGATAGCCATTACTAAATAACTCAGCATCTGTTTTCTGCAGTGATTAGCTCACTCGCTCTCCCTCCGCCTGTTTCAACCATTTCTTGTGGCCAAAATGTAAATGGCAGTCCTGTCGTCTTTGGTTTGGAGGGAGTTTCTTTGATTTTTTAAGCAGAGTGTTAATGTTAATACGTGAAAGATGGTCTGAAGAACCACTATGATATTTTAGTTCCGCCTCTGATTTTAGAACAAATTTTGGAGTTGCCAATGATGATGGAAATATAAAATAATCTTCTTTTGCTTCATTGATTTGTCTAAAAGGAAAAGTCTTGAAGATCTAGGCCACTTACCTGGCAAATCTGTAACTTCCCTTCATTGTGACAAGCTGCTTCATAGACATCATAGACTGCCGCACCCACAAAACTCGCACAGGGTGTAACAGTCTAAAATGAAATTATTTATAATAATACATTTCTAAATTTAAACTAGATGGCATTCGCATTTTGTTCCAGAGAGACCAACTATTCAGCTGTAGATGTGAGCCACTTCTTGTCAGATTTCAACTTCAGTGTGGCTGCCTTTGATGAGCTTTGTACTTTACAAGAAAGTAGTGCTGCTTTTGGGAGGCAATAGTATGGGGAGGTTTTGTTCAGCCATTCTGTATGTGCAGAATATTTATAGTTTTACTTTTTTCCTTTGCAGAGATCTTAAAGGAGCTGGATGATTATTATGAAAAGTTCAAACGAGAGACCGATGCAGTGCAAAAGAGAAGACTTTTGCATTGCATACAGAGAGCACTGATCCGGAGTCAGGAACTAGGAGATGAAAAGATCCAAATTGTCAGTCAGATGGTGGAGCTTGTTGAGAATAGAACCAGGCAAGTGGACAGTCATGTGGAACTATTTGAGACCTGTCCAGAGACAAATGAGACCACTGGAAACAGTGGCAAAGCCAGCCAAGATAAGTCAAAGAATGAGACAATCACTCAGGCTGAAAAGCCCAACAATAAGAGGTCTAGGAGGCAAAGAAATAATGAAAATCGAGAAAACGCTTCTAATAATCATGATCATGACGACATCACCTCAGGAATGCCAAAGGAGAAGAAAGCAAAAACATCCAAGAAAAAGAAGAGGTCTAAGGCTAAAGCAGAGAGGGAGGCTTCCCCTGCGGATCTTCCTATTGATCCCAATGAGCCAACATACTGCTTGTGTAATCAAGTCTCCTATGGAGAAATGATAGGATGTGATAATGATGAGTGCCCAATTGAGTGGTTTCATTTTTCATGTGTGGGACTCAATCATAAACCAAAGGGCAAATGGTACTGCCCTAAATGTAGAGGAGAAAATGAGAAAACTATGGACAAGGCACTGGAGAAATCTAAAAAAGAAAGGGCCTACAACAGGTAGTTTGTAGACTCTTGATTGTGAAGAAAGATTAAAAAAAAGCAACCAACCAGTGTATTTATTGTCAGTGTCACCTTTGTTGAGGTGCAAGGATTGTAAAATGTATATTTTTTAAAGGAGGTTAGAAACTAAACCATTCCTGTTATAGGGACGGCAATAAGAGCAATTTTGTTTTTCCATTTGATACAGCTGTAAAAAGAAAGTGGTCTGGCGACCAACATTAATAAACATGTAATAAGAGTTTAAATTTAGTGTTCAGATAGATCTAAAGACAATATAATATTTCTTTTCTGTGCTGGTAGCACTATACCCATTAACATTTAGATAACAAATATTTCTTAAATGTAATTTCATTTTTCTTTATAGAGGAATGTTATTTACCTTTCCAGCAAACTGTCTAATATTTAGCCATCCGGTTGTATTTGAATAAAATGACAGTACATTACAAATTTAATTTCTTTCAGTGATGACCAATGCAAGATCAAACAAGAAGGTAAAATATGACTTCTGCTACAGTGTGTCAGTATAACAGTTCAATAACAAATGTTTAAATAGCGTTAGAAGATTATTTTTTAAAAAAGTAAATGGTTAAATTTTACATGACAGATATTTTATATACTGGCCGAGTACCACAAGGGCCATTTTAAAAATGATTGAGTACATTTTATATTTAACCAGGAAGTGGTTTAGTAATGAAACTTAACATAAATCAAACTTTATACTGTCACAGATAATAGTGTAGCAATCTTTAATTTGTATAAGGTGTATAAATGTAAATTTTTAAGTGGAGTTGCACTTACTGTATTATAATCGGAAATGCAGCCAAATGCCATTGTGTATCCAATGTGCATTTCCTTCTGTATGTATGAAAATTGTACAGCTGTGATATTAAGAAATAAATGGAAAAAAAAAACCTTAGTTTGCTCCTCTGGTGATTACATTTTAATATTGATTCATACCATTTAAAAATTAATTTCTAACTTCAGTAGCACTATCAAACTGCTGCCTGGAAGCCTAAAGTAGAATCTGTTGTAATGGTAGTCAAATTATGCTTCCAATAATGAATCTTCAGAGAGCGTATGATTAGCAAGAGAATAAGAGTCTCAAAATAGCATTTAAACTTCCATCCAACTCTACACTGTAGTTCTCACAATTACTGTAAGACCTGGCTATATATCTTAAATAATAATAATTAATAATTAATTAATAATTTTAAAAAAATCAGTGGAATGGAAGTGGCCACATTTACATTCATACAGATATAAATTAGTTCACATTTGTTATCAATAGGAAGTGCTTATTGAATTACAATATTATAAAAGAATTATTGCAACTATCCAGTTTAAGCATTTGTAACCCTGCTGGTCTCCTCAAATAAAACTGCTTTAGCTAGAATAAAAATGCTAACTTTAGGCACCCAGATCCCATTTCACCTTTTTTTAATAGAACATAGGGTCAAACTGTTCCCTCCACCTCACAGTGAAGAGGATGAAATCCTGGCAGAGTCAAACAAGACACAGAGAAGGGAGAAATATTATTCTGTTTTCTGCCTCCTCCTGTCTCTTGTGGAACTCCCTCTATGTGTGTGTGTGGGGAGGTTAAGAACAAGTGGGTTGGGGTTGGGGCTGGGGCTGGGGCTGGTAACAGGTGAAAGGTTGGAGAAGGGCAGTGGGAGAGGAATGTAGAGAGGTGATGGGCAGCAGGAGGAAGATTTGGAACACAATGCTGGGACTGATCCATTCATATTACCAAATCCAATGGTTCATATAAGAATTCTGTAGATTTATTTCTCTTATGAACACCATGTTCCTCTTCTCCTAAAATTCCTAAACTGCAGCTGTTCTGTCTCTCACAAATAATGAAATCATGCCACTGAACTGGTGGGCTGGTCCATCTGCAAGAAGTGGAGTGGAAGATATGGAGTCAGCAGAACAGGAGTAAGTGCAAGGGCTGTTACGACCTCGGGATGTATAGGGAAGCTACAAAATGCATTTTGTCACATATTGCAAATATTACATCAACCCTATGGGGATTCCCCACCTAAATTATACTGACTGAGTTAGTTTTAAATTAAATGAGTTGCCCATTCATGCTCTGACCCCTGAGCTCCACCACTGGTAAGGATCCAGGGCCAGCAGGGGAACTATGGCAGCAAGTCTCTGATGAACCTTACTTTGTCTTCTCTCTACCCCACTCCTCCTCTCCCACATTTTGTTCCTCTTCTCCCTCCCACACAGTCCCCTGCTCTCTTTCCTATTCCTCACTCCAACTGCTGTCCCCTCTGCTAATCCCAACCCTTGTGGAATTGCCCGGCTCCAGCATTCTGTCCCTTCTCCCATTAAGCCTTGTCTAATCTAGGAAAACATGTTTTCAAAAATCATGCTCACCAAACTAATTTGAAATGCCAGTTAGGATGTAGTACAAACACAGTTCAACATCTCTGAACCCAGGCTAGCTGGCCAGGGTTGATCCTACGTTCCCCCATTAAACTGTGTCCAACGTAGGTCCCAAGTGGTGTTTCAAATGCAGAGAGCTGGGATAAAATAATGGCGGTATGGAGATGCATGATAGAAAAAGTCCAACTTAAGAGGGATCCTTTAGTTTTCTGATAGGTCCATCTTGTCATGGTTTTTAAATGAGTAGACTTCCATCTCTTGCCCTCCCTTATCTTAGCCATGTGTCAAAGGCACCTGCTCGTTTGCTAGGCGGTTTAAAAGTTATATGATCAGCTTACTCATTTCTCCATGACCTTCCTGCTCTTCTCAATTCCACATATGGGTTGCAATTTTCTTTTGCTGCTTACCGTTGACATCTCTTGGACCTACACCACAGTATTTGATAGGGTCTAATTTCAAGCAATGAGCCTGTTCACTTCATTTAGCATGAACTGGCTTCTGCTATTAAGCTATTCATTGTTGGAATTATGGCCTCATGATATGCTGACACACAGTCTACAGCCTCATACTGTGGCAACTACTCAAGCTTTGCATCTTGTTTAAAATAGTATCTTTACCAATATACTTTTTTCTTCTTGCCTGTTTGGTCAACTTAATGGTTCAGAGAATGTACTAGCCCTGGAACTTATTTCCTCTATTTCTGCACAGAATAGGTTCAGGGGAGGCAGCAGAAGTACAAGCTTCCCAACACCATCCATCAGCATAACAATGCTGAGTTGGAGAGACCATCTCTAGAAGTGAGAGAACATTTGAGTCTCCGTGCCCATTCCTTGCTTGGCTTCGCTCCTGAGACTGCCAACAAATGGCACAGTTGAGATAGGTAATCTCTCTACTAAGAAATTGGACTACGCTTACTAAATCATGTCCTACAGGTCACTGAACAATCAGATGCAACAGCTATCATTCAGTAGCTTACTACTAGAAAATGTCTGAGTGGGGGGAAGCATGACTTGTTTTTTTGGTCAAAAATGTTCAACAAGCTATAGTCATTGCTGCTCTGGGCTGGATTTGAATGAGAGATCTAGAGATAAAAGAATCCCCAGAGCTAGTGATAAATTCCCCAGATAAGTAGAAGATGCCATTTCAATGGTAATGCAGCAATTTTTTCACATTACTAGACAGGTCCATGGAGCATAGGCACTGCAATAGGACACTTAGCAGGTACAGCTGGTATGGAAAATACAGGTTAGCAGGTAAGAGCAGGTAGTGATGAAGTATTTTGTGTCGCATGAAAGGTGTAACTGCAAGCTATTGCTAGAAGAACAGATAGACCGAACCAGCATGATACTGAAGCAAAAAGAGCTAAACACCAATTTGAACCATTACGTCACCTAAAACATCTCAGTTAAACAGAACTACTATCTCCCTAAAGCAGCCATCCCAGCCTTGCATATCATTAGGCTTTGGTAAGTTTCCTGCCGATTAAGTGGATTTCCTGATTAACTGTCCCAATTAAAAGAAATGTACCAAATAAATACAACTGAACTGAACTGGATTGGTCCATTAGTTCTTTTTTGGTAGAATCTTTTTAGTTAAAGTCAGAAACAAGGGTAGAAGTCGGAAAGTATGCTTAGAGATGTGCTTCTTTGCATGTAATGTTGTATTAACTCTTCATTATTATTTACAAGAATAAGTTTCTTTTGTTTTAATTAAAATTAACCAAGTTAATCAATATATATGATCTAACCCTAAAAATACGTTTGATCGTCTTTGAAGTGCCATCTCCTCAATGGACCATGTTGGTATGAACTTCACCAAGACACCATTAGGTTTCACACAGATAGGAGCTCTGGATTGGTGTGTGTGGGGGGGGAGAATCAAATTTCATGCATAGATCACATTTCACCTTTGCTGCAAAGTTTGCGCTGGCTTTGGAGGTGTTGGTTTTGCTCTATCAAACCCTTTATTGTTTGAGACCTGTGTAGACATTTGGATATATAGCGATGGGGGCCATAAAGAACAGATAATTGACTAGTTATCTTGAAGAAAAGTATGGACCAGGTCCTCAATTTGTGCAAATCATTGTAGCTCAGTTGAAAGCATCCCTTCCTATCAGATAATGACCTGGCTTCAGCTATACATACCATCATTACCTCCAGGATGAACTAGAGCAGTGCAATATACCTGGGTATGAAGACTTCAGTGCTTACAAAACTCCAACTACTACAGAATGCTGTAGCATTTTTCCTCACCAACATGAGCTACTGTGAGTACATCACATCACATCTGTCCTCCACTCTCTGCATTGGCTTCCCATACTATTATCAAACCATGTCACGTCTTGGGCCCAGATCCTCACAGGTATGTAGGAACGTCACTTCCATTGAAATCAATGGGAGTTAGGCACCTAAACCTTTTTGAATCTGGGCCCTTATCTTCAGCTTGTTCAGTGGTGGTCAGTCACCTGGGCCCAGGATATCCAAAAGATTGCCTGAAGCTTTGGGATGAAGACTGTTCAACAACTCTGCTCCTCTGGTACAATGGAACTCTCTAAAATAAGAATCTATCTTGCCTATGCAAGATAGAACTTTCCCAGGGGCCAGTCCAAGACTGTGGCATAAACACCTTCAGAAGCTAAGGTCCATTGCAAATCTCCCCTCTTTTTGCTCCAAGTGCAACGTGAACTTTTTCAACCTGGCCTTCTCCAATGAGTTTACATAGCAACATGCACATAAGAACCCGCAAAGGCAGGACCACTATATACTGCAAGACAAATAAATAGCTACCCTTGTCTAATATGGCTGCTGTTAGAGCTATCATTTTTTTATGTGGCTGAACGGTTCTTTTTCTGACTTGGTTTGTTTAATATCTGACTAGAAAAAATGGAAAAAAACAAAAAAAACAACCCTCAAAATTAATCACATGGGTGGAAAATATTAATAGAATTGTTAGCAATAAAAGTTACTGCTTAACAGGATTTTAATTCATTAGCTTTTAAATTACAAAAAATAGCTAGTCCTGTTGAGTGCCTCAGCTTTTGGGCGCCCAACTTGAGACCCTTTACATATAATCGATTTTCAGAAAGTGCTGAGTATTCACCCTCTGAAAAGGCAGGGCCCCTTTAAAGTGTTTTACATTGGATACAAAAACCATTAATCAATTTTTAAAATCTTAGCTACTTGTTTAGACATCTAAATAAGGGGATCTAAGGGGCATTATGGGGCGTCCAGGATTTCCAGGTTTATGGATCTTGGGTAGCAGATAGAATACCCCAGGTCGGGGTTCTAGGGGTGTGTCTGTGCGGATTTGTTCTTGTGCTTTTTCAGGGAGTTTCTTGAGCAAACGCTGTAGTTTCTTTTGGTAACTCTCAGTGGGATCAGAGGGTAATGGCTTGTAGAAAGTGGTGTTGGAGAGCTCCTAGTAGCCTCTTGTTCATACTCCGACCTATTCATGATGACGACAGCACCTCCTTTGTCAGCCTTTTTGATTATGATGTCAGAGTTGTTTCTGAGGCTGTGGATGGCATTGTGTTCTGCACGGCTGAGGTTATGGGGTAAGCGATGCTGCTTTTCCACAATTTCAGCTCGTGCACGTCGGCGGAAGCACTCTATGTAGAAATCCAGGCTGCTGTTTCGACCACCACCCTATCTTGGAAACCTACTGACCGCTATTCCTACCTACATGCCTCTAGCTTTCATCCAGATCATACCACTCGATCTATTGTCTACGGCCAAGCTCTACGATATAACCGCATTTGCTCCAACCCCTCAGACAGAGACAAACACCTACAAGATCTCTATCATGCATTCCTACAACTACAATACCCACCTGCTGAAGTGAAGAAACAGATTGACAGAGCCAGAAGAGTACCCAGAAGTCACCTACTACAGGACAGGCCCAACAAAGAAAATAACAGAACGCCACTAGCCATCACCTTCAGCCCCCAACTAAAACCTCTCCAACGCATCATCAAGGATCTACAACCTATCCTGAAGGACGACCCATCACTCTCACAGATCTTGGGAGACAGGCCAGTCCTTGCTTACAGACAGCCCCCCAATCTGAAGCAAATACTCACTAGCAACCACACACCACACAACAGAACCACTAACCCAGGAACCTATCCTTGCAACAAAGCCCATTGCCAACTCTGTCCACATATCTATTCGGGGGATACGATCATAGGGCCTAATCACATCAGCCACACTATCAGAGGCTCGTTCACCTGCGCATCTACCCATGTGATATATGCCATCATGTGCCAGCAATGCCCCTCTGCCATGTACATTGGCCAAACTGGACAGTCTCTACGTAAAAGAATGAATGGACACAAATCAGACGTCAAGAATTATAACATTCAAAAACCAGTTGGAGAACACTTCAATCTCTCTGGTCACTCGATTACAGACCTAAGAGTGGCTATCCTTCAACAAAAAAGCTTCAAAAACAGACTCCAACGAGAGACTGCTGAATTGGAATTAATTTGCAAACTGGATACAATTAACTTAGGCTTGAATAGAGACTGGGAATGGATGAGTCATTACACAAAGTAAAACTATTTCCCCATGTTATTTCTCCCCCCAACCCCACCCCCCACTGTTCCTCTGATATTCTTGTTAATTGCTGGAATTAGCCTACCTTGCTTGTCACCATGAAAGGTTTTCCTCCTTTCCCCCCCCTGCTGCTGGTGATGGCTTATCTTAAGTGATCACTCTCCTTACAGTGTGTATGATAAACCCATTGTTTCATGTTCTCTGTGTGTGTATATAAATCTCTCCTCTGTTTTTTCCACCAAATGCATCCGATGAAGTGAGCTGTAGCTCACGAAAGCTTATGCTCTAATAAATTTGTTAGTCTCTAAGGTGCCACAAGTACTGCTTTTCTTTTTGCGAATACAGACTAACACGGCTGCTACTCTGAAACCTGTCACAATCCCCTAGTGTCATTATATATGTTGATGTAAATTATTGAGATACTCTATACCGATATAAACACCAAAACTAGCTCCCCTAGACTTCAACACAAACAGGTAGTATGTGGTAAAAGTCTAGTCTCTTTTGTCTAGACCAGTGTTTTAGAATGTGTTAGCTAAAAAATTATTACACACTTTAAATCCTAGTCAAGACAAACCCTTTCTGTCATCAGCTATGAGAATTTACTGGTCTGAAAATTAGCCACAGGAAGGTTCTCATATTATTTCCAGAATACAACAGAAAGACTAAGAATTACAAAGAGAAAATTAATAATAAAAATGCAATGCAAGACTATAGCACTGAAAACAACATCATGTTTTTTTTAAATTCATACTATGATTTATGGCCAAACACAGTGCAATTGTCTTAAGTCACTAAGGTCTTGTCTACACTATAGAGTTAAGTCGATTTACGTTACATGGACAGCCCTATGCCACTTTAATTACATTGGTTGTGCATGTTCACACAACGCTCCTTGTGTCAGTGGAGTGCATCCACAGTCGGTGCTCTTGCATTGACAGAACATTGCATTGTGAGTAGCTATCCCACTGTGAAACTCTCCACCCTCTGCTGCTGGGAGATCTGGGAATGGATCGCAGTGCATCATAGGGGCATGCTCATTGTTCCGTCCCATCATTCCATGGGCTTCCTACTTTGTTTTGTGCCGTTTTTAACATCCCTTGTAAACTGTGCATCTGCCATCTCTGCCTGATAGCATGTATCCTAAACTGCTGATCAATCTGGTGATGACTATTATGCTCACAACGCGGCTTGTCCTGCTGGATTTCATGAGCTGGGAAACAGAAAAGTGATTCTGTGGTGTCTGGCCTGCTGTGTGCAATGGAAAGAAACAATTCAAAATTGCTACTGGCATTCACGGAGCAGCTGAACACGCAGGACCATCAGTATTGGGCTCAGGAAACAAGGACTGAGGGGTGGGATCGCATTGTGCTGCATGTGGAGTTCCCCTTAAGGGGAGCTAGTCCCCGGCTCTGCCCCTTTCGCCTGCATCCCTTCCCTGCAGCTAGAACCCTGAGACCCTCTCACTCCCCCATCCCGTGGCCTGAGCCACGAGTCCGTCCCCCCCCAATCCAGAGGAGTGCCAAGCCCCCCTCAGCCAGAGGAGCCTCAGGCTGGCTGGAGGCTCTGAGTCCCCTCCCCGCACACACACCTGCCTGCACACACACCCCAAGGCCCCCTCCCCCTATGCCCCAGCCCTGGCCTCGCCACAGTTATGCTGTGCCTCCTCTCCCCAGACCCCAAGCTGCTGTGGGGAAAAGCCTCTCACTCTCATCAGAAGAAGCTTTTGATATGCCTCATGCAGGTCCCAGAACAGCTGAGGAGGTTGTATTTGCTACTCAGCTTCCTGGGTTCATCAGTAATCTCTTTAGAGTCCAGAGTCTTTTGTCAACAAAACTGTGTAGTATAGACAAGGCCTAAGTGTCTGATTCTGAAAGCCTTACTCATGTGAGTCAAGCTCATTCACCTGAGTGGTCTCACTGAAGTCAACAGGAGTACTTGCATGACTGGGGGTGTAGCATGTTCAACTCCAAGGTGGGCAAGCCTACTGGGTAGTCTGTGGTGCGATAGTCCTTCCACGCCCAAAGTCCTAGGGTGGTCAGCAGGCCCAGTGGTCAACCAGCAGTCGACTGTTCCCTGGTGCTCCAGAGTCCTCCTGTACGGACAGTGGGGGAGGCAGGCAGACCCCAGGTCTTCTCTGTCTTCTGGATCCCAGCCAGGATGCAAGGGGGAGAGATGTAGAGTGTCTTGGTTGCCTCTTCCTGGTGCACCTGACCAACCTTTCCTGGCCCACCTCCTCTTCAATTTGGGGCATAGTCACAACCCCTCCCCTATAGTGGGGAGTTCCCAATAGGCTGGTTATTCATCCAGACAATCCTCTTTTGGGGCAGCATTGTCGCTTGTCCGGTACTGAGACAAAACTGGACATGGTTTTGTCTGATATCTGAATGGAGGGTGCCATTTTGAAGACTATGTCACTCTGTCCCTGCCGGAGTGAGCTCGCATGCACCTGCATGTGGTCTCTCTGGTGGGAGTGGGGGACTCTACAAAATGATGCCTTCTGTGTAGCATGACCTCACATGCATGCACAGTGGCAGGCCCAGGCTGGCAGGGGCAGGCCAACACCATTCCCAGAAGTACCAGAATGTCCAATTGTAACAATATCCATGGCACAATCTGGACAGTGGAACAGCAGGGCCTCCTGGATTCTCTATCCTGGGATGCCTTTTACACTGGTTTTCCATCAGAACGTCCACTTCTGGCCTGCTCACACAGGCTTCAGCATGCAAAGTCACCCCCAGCTATGTAACATGAATGCTCTGACAGCCATTAATGAATTACTCACAGGGCGACATCCGCATGTTCTTAGTCCCAGCCTTGACCTCAGAAATGTGCATCTTGTACTGCCCAGTACTCTCCTGGACAGTACAAACTCATAGAAAGTCTATCATTTCATCAAAGGAAAATGATTCTGCACCGGCCTTGTTATCTCAAGTGTTCCCAAACACTTCAATCCAAACACACACTGGTTTAGATAAAATACTAAAATAACTGCAGGGACTGGACTAGATGACCTCTCGAGGTCCCTTCCAGCCCTACGACTCTATGATTTGAAAACTAATTACACACTGGTCAATAATATAATTGTGGATTATATGCAACAGTGCTGCATATGGAGTTACAGATGTCCTCTGATATTAACTTTTAAAGTCTACTTTGTTCAAATACAGAAACAGGTCTGCTCAGGTCTTGAATACAAATGAAGTAGGGCAACTAATGACAATGGGAATGAAATTTACATATGCGGGAAATGGAACCATCAAAGCTTACAAAATGGTTTGGGAATCAGCATGACTAAATCACAAAGAATTGAGTATTTGCTTGTCTAACCAACCTGGTCATCAGGCAGAGACAAGGAAGGTATATTTACATAAAAGGTAAACAAAGCCATCAAGCTAACAAAGGAAGTAACAATTCAACTTTCAACAGGGGATGGAGACCACATCGCCAGGAAGCGTTCTTGCTTCTTGAACTTTAAGAGATATGTTTTTCAAAGGTTTACTGGACTATAAAGAGAGGGGCAATAACCCTCTAACTTATCTTTAACCTAAAGATAACAAAGGAACCCAGCACTTTACTTCTGTGGAAGGTCCTGACTGAGACAGTGTCAGCTTTGTTGGACCAAGTATAACTGGTATGTGATATCATCTTAAACAAAGACTGTGCCTTGCTAAATTAAGTTTTAGATTCATGTTTCCTCTGTATTTGCTAATATCCATCTCTACCTTTATTTCTTTTACTTGGCATCACTTAACCTGTGTCCTATTGTTAATAATTGTAAAATTATTTTACTCTAAACCAACCCACTGCTGTGTTTTAAACTAAATAATTAACTCCAGTTAAGATCCTGAAGCAATTCCACATTTCTAGAGTTGTTTTTGAGGCTGAACCAAAAGCTTGGTATGCTGTGTTTCTTTACACACATATTACATTAGGCCTTTTTCCCTCACTTCAAAGATGGCTCTCTTTAGTGCCTGTCCATGCATTACTAAACTATGTACATTCCAGTTAAGGATCATTAAGACCATGTTATTTAAATTGTATTATTGCCTTCCTTAAAAATTGTGTAAATGAGGTCTAATGAGAGGGTGTCTATCTTTAGATATTTTTCTGCTGCTTTTGCTATGATTTTAATCCTTTCAGTGTTTCTCCTTGTCTGCAAGGTGCCGTAAATAACTTCTGTAATGAATGCTATAAACTTCTCTTTACCTACAAGCAATACATCATCTCCCATTCCTCTCTTACTCACCTGCCTGACCAAATATACATTCTGCTGCCCCGTACATGTTTTCCTCACTTTCTGTTTTCTTCAGTGGGTACCTTTTAAGAGGATACTATTATATAAATGATACTATTTGAATAATTTTTTTATTTCTACGGCTCACTGTGCTATCACACATCCTTTATATGCTGCACTGTGCTTTCCCCCCCCCACCCCCAATTGCTGCATTTAGGTTCTGTTACTTCTAGACAGAATGGCTGCTAACAAATGGCTGCCATACGTCCAAACATTTGACAATTATAGCACTTCATGCATGTGTGTATGTGTTGGGGGCTGGGGGGGAATGAATATATTGTTTAACCCAAAAAGATTGATACCCCATTTGGATCCTATCTGGAAGTAGCCCATGTTTATGTGTTACGCAAGAAGCTGTAGATGACTGGTTTTCTCCCTCTCTCCTACTAAGTAACTGTTTAACAAACAAACAATACTTTATCTTTGCCTATACTCCTTTTGAGATCATCCTCAGACAAATCTAATGGCAATCCAGACATAACTCCTCCTGCTTCCAGCAGGAATTTAGGAACTTTCCTTTTCCCTCAGGTTACAGTTGTAAGACATTTTCCAGCTTGCTCTTTATGGGTATAGTCTATCAGTAGGTCTCCACCCTGCATTCTTTGTACATCACCAGCACTTTGCTTTATCCATTCAGTCTTTAAACATCTCCTATTTTCACATCTGCTGTTTCTGATTTGACAATGATAAAATGTTGACTTTTATCGTGTTTTTCTTTTCTATGCATTCCTTCTTCCAATCCTGATATAGCTAGTCTTTTTTTTTTCCCCTTCCTTTTCTTGATCTGAGACCATTTCTCACCCCCTGCTTATTCTCTTTCATAGTCCAAGGGAACTTTCTTCCCCCTCACCTCTATTGTCAGTTTCAATGTCCAGCCTCATTTCATTTGGGGGCCAGCCGCAGCCCTCCACCCAGCCTGCTCCTACACCACCTTCAGCCAGCCAGCAGCACTCAGCCCCAGCCTCCAGCCAGCAGCCTGCCTCTAGCTGCCTCAATTCCAGTTTCCAGCCAGGCCCCCCCAGCCTCACCAACTCTGTCAGCCAAACTCCCCACCCCAGACCCCAGTCTGCCTCCCCACTCAACTTGACAGAGTTCACTTGGCTTTTGAGCAGATCCTCCATTTGAAACATGTTCTGTGGGCCCTCTTGGCCCAGTACTGCTCCTGGACACTCTCAGTCTGGGAGGGTTGGGGGGGTGTCTGTAAACCCCATCACATGGGGTTATTCATGGGAGTACAGATGCAGGATAGGAGCTTCATATTTTCTTTTCCAGTAAAGATGTAAGAAAATAAAACAAAGATGATTAACAAGAGTTGTTTTCCTGCATGTTAGTTACAAAAGTTTTCACAGAAAAATGTTGATCAGCCCTAACATACAATACTCAGTATTTTTCCATTGAAAAAATGTCATTTCATCAGATAACAAAAACTTTTCCAGGGAACATGTCGATTTTGACAAAGTTTTGTTTACAAAAAAATTGAAAAGCATATTTGGAACAGAACATTTTGATTTTACATTTTAAAACAAAAAATGAAATGGTTGAAAATTTTATTTTGCAGTAGATTTCAAAATTCTGTGTTCTAAATTTTTTCTCCAACCAAGTATGAAAATCCCTTTAAAAAAAAAAAACACAGAATTTCCCGTGAAATGAAAATTCTAGGTCCTGCACAACTCTACTGCATGTGCTTTTAGCCTGTATGTTAGGTCTGTGTAAAAATCACTGATCCTGACAGAACTGTGCCTAAATTTCTGCATCCAATTCACATCTTTGAGAAATTATCAGAGTACAAAGGAAATTGGATAGCTGAGGTCTCATTTTTCTCACTAAAAACTCAAATAGGTCCCTAAGGGGTCAAAATATCCAGGGCTGCTACAGCATCATTTATAAAAGGTATACCGACCATAAACTTAGATCTTTTATTGAATTTTGTAAGAGCAGATGAAGACAGATGTACCCATCTCTTATACTCCCACTTTGGGGAAAAATTAATACAATTTAAATTACTCTTGTCCCCTAGTTGCTCTGTATCTTGTACTCTCTGCTAATCCAGTTCCTTAATATTTTTCTAAAATACATCAAATTTACAGAACTTTTTTTTTTTAAATGATGCTGAGGACAAGACCCAAATGAACTTTGCATAAATGATTTACCCACACACAGAAAGTAACGCTTCACTTAGCTATATCTTACAATTAACAAAGGGCTCTTATCTTTTGCCAGCCTCCCTCTCTGTTGGTGATCTCCAGAGTCTTAGCTGAAAGAACGTGCCTTCTTCAGTCATTAGCTTTGTCAGTTTCCTCCTGTATGATCAATTTATCACTCAACATCTCAGAGCAATTTGATAAGAAGCGACCAGAGCAATTTTCTTAAATCCATATGTTCATGTGCAGTTATAGGGCTTTGGGAAAATAATATATTTAGCAACAGGCTAAATATATACAGGCTCTACCTAGAGCAGTGATCCCCAAACTGTGGGGCTCAGCCCCCTAGGAGAGGTACAGAGGAATGTTCAGGGTGGGGGGTGGAGCTTGGTCCTGCCCCCCCACACCCATGAGAAGTGGGGAGGGAGCACCACCCAGCCCCGCTCTGCCCCCAGCCCAGCTCTGGCCCCAGCAACAGTTTCACTCCACCCTCTGTTCTGCCCCTAGCCCAGCTCTGCTATCATTCCCTCCACCTCCACCACTAGCCCCCGCTCTGCCCCCTTCACCCACCAGTTCTGCCCCCAGCTCCGCTGTCAGCCCAAGCTCCTCTGCTGAGCCAACTGTGCAGTCATGGAGGGAGTTGTGGATAGGTTCCATTATTGGGGGGGCATGACAGAAAAAGTTTTGACACCGCACCAAGGACCTAGAGGCTTAAATTCAGCAAATATTGGATCAAAGCCAACATCTTTATTGTGAATGCTTCAGTTTTGATATCTAACACAAAGCAGCCTGAGTTTAATTTTCATAAATGCTGAATCATTTTTTCCCCATAAGGGGGAAGAATGTCATTATCTTTAAAAATCAGTTTAATCTAATCTAGGGCCACAAACACAAAAATGCCTTCATCATAATCATATGGTTTTTGCATGGTGTCACTACAGGGCAGAGTTAAGGTTGTTTTGGTGCCTTAATCGTACATTTCCATGCCTTGATGTATTTTGATTTCTTTTAAGTTTAACCTTAATTCTTTATTTCCTGTGTTTATAATGCTTGGTTTTTTACAACATGAGAGTAATATTTTAATTTCTGATATGTGCTCTCAACTGTAACTCCCTCTTAATGTTTATTTGTCTGGGAATATAGAAAAAGATGTCATAAGTACTCACTGTGTTGTGCCCTTAGAATCAACACAATGAATACATAAATCCCCTACAAAAGGAAAAAGTGGAGTGTTGTGAAAATCAGATTAAAACTATAACACCAAGGTAAACAGCATAATATGGAACGGTTTCTAACAAAGGGGATCATTCCTGGATCATAAATGATTAAAGCACTTTGCTTAAACTAGTGCAAGGTAAATATAGCATCCCGTCTCCTGGAAATACTATGTTCAGAGTATGCTGAGGCTTTTGATTTAGCCTGTGTCCTCACTGCAAAGTGGCCAGATTACCAGCCCAAGCAAAGGCAGAACCTGGGCTGTAACCCAAACCCCAGGCCAGGCAGCACAGATTGAAAGCACTACCAAACTTAGGTTTTTATGCGTGGATGGGAGGAGGAAATTAGGAACATCTGGATAACTGCAGCGAAGAAACACTTTACTGTATTGGCTTGAGTTGCTGCTGGATTACAGAAATGGGCTCAGAAACTGATGTCTTATTATGATGACATCTGGTATGAGCCATCTGAAAAAAACAAAAACACAAAGCATTATGCCCTTTGCTGTTAAAAGGTGAAAAATATATCACCAGCAAATCTCATCTTCAAAAATCTCATTTTTGGAAAGATTTCCTATTGCTGCAAAAGTAATTACATTGGAGACAGGAAAAAGATTGGTTTCAGAGTAGCAGCTGTGTTAGTCTGTATTTGCAAAAAGAAAAGGAGTACTTGTGGTACCTTAGAGACTAACAAATTTATTTGAGCTTAAGCTTTCGTGAGCTACAGCTCACTTCATCGGATGCAATGAAAGCTTATGCTCAAATAAATTTGTTAGTCTGTAAGATGCCACAAGTCCTCCTTTTCTTTTTAGGAAAAAGATTGGGGCTTAATTCTTTGTTCTGGATTCAGGAATAAAAGCAAGGCAAAGATGGCTTTAAATCACTTTAACATTTTCCCTGTTCTCAAGCCAGCCACATGCATGCCTAACTCTTGACATAGGTCAGAGCAGCGCAGGGCTCCTTTAATTTTCACTCAACTGCCTGTGGCTCCAAGCAGCTGCTCCAATAGCCAAGAATAGCCAGAGCACAGTAACACTCCAGACATGTCCCCTTACCTCCAGGGATACCTTCTACACTGAAGGCTGAGAGGAATGGCTTGGAGCTGCTACACTGCACTTAGAACAGCTATTTGCACTCTTGGAGCAGCATAAAGGGACTGCAGTGTAACATCTGGCCTCTTCTGTTGCAAAAGATAACATTGTAGAAGGTTGTCCTCAGTGAGCAGATTACATCATATACAGTTTAAAAAGTGGAACTGCAAGCGGAGACTGACTGTATATTGTGGAGTTTCCATGTGGTGATACCAAAAATTTCCATAATCCAGATGGCAGAATTGTATGAAAGCCACACTAGAAGAATTACAGTGAACAGAAGTATTTTTGGCAGCCAGATTTGGACTGGGATATCAAGTGTATGTACAGTGCAAGATGTGCCAACAGGCCTGTTCCTGCATCCTGTCATCCCTGAAAATGGGTTCAGAGAATTCACAGCAGCTTTGCAGAGAAGGACAAGTAGATGTTCCTTGTAACAGTTATGCATGCTCAATATGGCCAAAGGTAATAGCTTCGAATACTATGTCTGCTAGCAATACTGGTGAGGTTGCTGAGACATGGTGTCTGCATAGGAGCTTCTATAAGTCATATCAGACATATGACGTTCACCTCTGAAGAATTTTAAATAAGAAATAGTGGTATAAAACATGGGCAAGGATGGATTTAAGGATAAAGTTCCAATGGCTCCCAATGGCAAGGCCCAGTGTAGGGCGTGTGTGGGGAAGCTGAAGTAGCATGCAGAAGCTGAGTGGGCAGGGGGAATAGTTGTGGCAGCCGTAGAGGCAGATTAGCTTCTTGCTCCAATGGACCAAACACCCCTTTTTTCCCCAGCCTGTACTGGATCAGACTGAGGAATCCCCTCTTTGCTTTTCTCACACAACAGTTTCTACTAGAAGTCCATACAGGTACTGACTCTTATTTCAAAAATAAACTACAGATCTTCCTGCATAAGCCTGTGGGACATGAGACACACTTATTGCTTAACTCATCAAGATCAGCTCCACAAAGGGAAGTAAATCAAAGAAATCTAACCTAATAGACTCACTAGTTTATTGTGTTGGAGTCTGGCAGAAAGATTTTTTCCCACCCAAAGATATTACCTGGCGGTTTCCTTTCTCTCCATTATGACGGGATGAAAACATATCCACTGGTTTCACTAACCCATTTTCTTAATCAATGTACAGGGCAGGGGGTCCATAGATTAGATAATTTATTTGAGGAAGATTTATGTTTAATTTTTGCAGATCTTTAGCAAAGGATCCCAATTCCCCACATCTCATTTCTTCAGACAGATCTGAAGCTTGACATCTATATTTGGTGCGATGGGGCAAGGCCAGATGGCTATAGAAAAGTAGTGGGAGATAGATATATTAGCTCCAGGCTAAACAAATTCCTGGTACCAGGATAAGTGATGGCAGCTGCTCCAGGTCAATTAAGACACCTGGGGCCAATTAAGAACTTTCCAGAAGGCAGGGAAAACGCTAGGTTGATTGGGACACCTGAAGCCAATCAGGGGCTGGCTGAAACTAGTTAAAAGCCTCCCAGTTAGTGAGGTGGGTGTGCATGTCAGAAGCTGTAGGAGGAAGTTGCGCTGTTGGAGAGACTGAGTAGTATACACCATATCAGGCACAAGGAAGGAGGCCTTGAGGTAAGGGTGAAGTGGAGCTTGAGGAAGTGAGGGCTGCTGTGGGGGGAAGTAGCCCAGGGAATTGTACATATCATGTTTCTAAAAGGTCAGCTACCATAGCTGATACTATTAGAGTCCCTGGGCTGGAGCCTGGAGTAGAGGGCGGGCCTGGGCTCCCCCCCCCTTTGCCCCCTGATTAATCACTGAGACTGGGAGACAACAGAGACTGTGCAAGGAAGGATAACTTTTCCTCACCTCCCTCGCTGGCTTATGATGAAAATGGCTCAGTAGACTGACCCTTGTCTCTAGAGAGAGAAGGGTTATGTGCAGGGTCACAGTGAGCCTCTGAAGCTAGCGAAATCCACAAGGAAATGCGGGACCCACAGAGGCAAGGACAGAGCTTTGTCACACTGGCTGTTCTTTTATTATTTCTCCAACACCTGAAAGTGACCATGGCTGTTTGGAATGATCACAGCATCGTCTGAGAACAATAGAAAAGTTTGCTGCTCAAATGTTTTCCACATAATTAATTCTCCTAAATGAACTTTCACACCAGTTGGAATTCTCAGTTATTCATATATCTGAGCCAAAATGGCTATTGCCTTCTTAATGTCAGCACTTATAGTTTCTCTCTGTTTTTAAATCCCTTAACAAATGAGACAAAGTAATAGAAAGGGGCCTGTTCTGTCTGACAAAGTTGCTTTTTGTCACCATAGGTTCACATGTGTCCACACCCAAATTTGATTACCCTAGTGAAACCCACACTTTCTGGGTCCCTGGACAATTCCTAACAACATACTTCTGCCAGCAAAATACCACAGTGGATGCTGCCTTAACTGTGCTTGTAAAACAGTCCTCCAGCCACAGTCTGGCAATGCCCCTGTCCCTGAAACAATAACTGCTCCAGTCATAATTTTGAACTCCATTGCATGATGGTCAGTCACTGGAAGTGCCTCCGTGCCCAGCTTTAAAATCCTCAGTGTGTTTTGAAAAATGTCTTTTTTCCTGCTAATTCATTTATAATCAGATATGCCTGGCCCAGCACAAAAACAGAGGTCTAGCTAAACCAAGTATTCCTGCCTGGACCAGAAAAGAAGTCCTTGATCTCTTCTTCCATACTTCGTGGGGACTCAACTACTAACCTCAAATGGGACAGTAGACACCTTGTAAGACCAAGAGAAGGGACCATCAGCACTACCCAGCAAGGACCAGCTCATAGAGGATGGGGACACAGAGAGGCATACAGATCCTGCTGAGAGTCAGAAGCTCTTTGATATGCAGCTGGACCCACCAAGACCCAGACAAGCCAGAGAGGAAGGGGAAGGAAGTACAGGTAGGTGTATTGCTGCATGATTTTTTAAAATGCATTTTTTCCTTTGCAATGCCTGAACCACCCTCCTCCCCAATTCCTTCTGTCATTCAAAATGGCACCCTTCTGCATGGTCAGAGAACAAAGGAACTGACTTTTAAAATAATCAGTTGATGTTAAAAAACCATGAATTGGTGACAAAATAAGAGAATATTAGAATCATTTAGTAGCCAGCATGTTTTGGCATCCAAATAATGTTTTATGAAAGCTGAAATTTTAACATATTAAAAATCAAATTAGTTATAAACAAAGATACTGACACCAATATCTCATCTTAAAAATAAAAGACGTAAGAAATTAAATGTATCCTTTGCAAGCAATCCAGTGTTTGTTCATTGTGTATATGCATTCAATAAAATTACATTTTTGGGGAAAATAAATAAATAAATCACAATATAGTTATTGGATGTCACCAGACAGACTTGTCAGAGACTAAAGCACCATCCCTTCCCACCGAATCCATAAAGAGGTGTTTATAAATAATCAGAGAGCCATATTCAGGCCAAAGTTAGATGTACACAAAAGCAGCGCACAGCAATACAATGACGCATTGTTAAAATGATCTTAAGGCCTTCCTCACCTGTACAGCTTCTTGATAGGCTGTCATTGTTGCCCTTGTGTCTGGCTGTTAAAAATTCAGCAGACAGTCATTCTAGTTCCCCCTCTCCACCTGCTGGTAAGGTTTCTTCCTTTGCTTCACAAATATTATTTAATACATGACGTACAGCAACAACAACAACAGGCATTGTCTGTCTCTCTCTCTCTCTGGTGTTTGACTGGCTCATATGTTCAGGGTTTAACTGATTGCCATATATGGGGGCAGGAAGGAATTCCCCCCCTGTCAGATTGGAAGTGACCTTGGGGCTTATCTTTTTCTTTTTGCCTTCCTCTGCAGCTTGTGGATCATTTGCCGGATTAATGGGCCCTCTCACTCAATCATTTCCCTGCCACTGCAGTGGCCTCACGCACTGGTGCACCTTGGTCCCTCCTATTCTCTGCCCATGGCACATGATGGTCCAGTTTCTGATGGGCTGTAATACTTTGGTCTAATTTCGGTTGCTGGGTTTGGAGTTGGGGGTGGAGGCCTGTGATATGCAGTAGGTCAGACCAGATGATCTGCTGATCCTTTTGGACTTTAAATTCTCTAACTGCAGCATTGTGGAGACCCCAGGAGAGGGCAACAGTTACAATTCTAATGAGAGCTCCCTGCTTTGGCTACCAAGATTAGTCAGGTTTCAGAGTAGCAGCTGTGTTAGTCTGTATCCGCAAAAAGAAAGAGTACTTGTGACAGTTTAGAGACTAACAAATTTATTTGAGCATAAGCTTTCGTGAGCTACAGCTCACTTCATTGGATGCATTTAGTGGAAATACAGTGGGGAGATTTTATATACACAGAGAACATGAAACAATGGATGTTGCCATACACACTGTAACAAGAGTGATCAGGTAAGGTGAGCTATTACCAGCAGGAGGGCGGTGGGAGGGGGAACCTTTTGTAGCTATAATCAAGGTGGGCCATTTCCAGCAGTTGACAAGAATGTGTAAGGAACAGTGGGGGGGGGGAATAACATGGGGAAATAGTTTTACTTTGTGTAATGACACATCCACTCCCAGTCTCTATTCAAGCCTAAGTTAATTGTATCCAGTTTGCAAATTAATTCCAATTCCGCAGTCTCTCATTGGAGTCTGTTTTGAAGTTTTTTTTGTTGAAGAATTGCCACTCTTAGGTCTGTAATCGAGTGACCAGAGAGATTGAAGTGTTCTCCGACTGGTTTTTGAATGTTATAATTCTTGACATCTGATTTGTGTCCATTTATTCTTCTACATGTCCAGTTTGGCCAATGTACATGGCAGAGGGGCATTGCTGGCACATATCACACTGGTAGATGTGCAGGTGAACGAGCCTCTGATAACTGGTTTCAGAGTAGCAGCTGTGTTAGTCTGTATTCGCAAAAAAGAAAAGGAGTACTTGTGGCACCTTAGAGACTAACAAATTTATTTGAGCATTAGCTTTCATGAGCTACAGCTCCCTTCATTGGATCTGATGAAGTGAGCTGTAGCTTACGAAAGCTTATGCTCAAATAAATTTGTTAGTCTCTAAGGAGCCTCTGATAGCGTGCTATTGTGATTAGGCCCTATGATGGTGTCCCCTGAATAAATATGTGGACACAGTTGGCAACGGGCTTTGTTGCAAGGATAGGTTCCTAGGTTAGTGCTTTTGTTGTGTGGTGTTGCTTCAGGTTGGGGGGCTGTCTGTAAGCAAGGACTGGCCTGAGTCAGTTTCACATTCATATGCATGCTATAACAATTGCAGTTAAATACAAACACATAATTTTGCTTCCTTGTAACCCAGCGTTGTAAAAGTACAGTATGTGATTTTTAAAGGGAAATTTATCTATATGGAAAATCCATAGCTGTACTATCAAGCTGTTATTGAACTAGAGGAACATTAGACACTAATAAAGGCTTCTAAAAGGACCTGACTGCAATCTTAACTATGGAACCATAGCTGCTCTGGATCCCAACTTCCCAGCCTCCTGGATACAGTATGAAAGATGCAGCCAGTTTTGCTTTTCCAGCTGTGTTGTGGGATAGAATTAATCTGCCCATGATTTTGAATGAAATGAACCTTAATTGTTAGAATGGATTCTGAAGGTGTCCTTTTCCATAAACTATTACTTATTTAAGTGCCTTTGGTCTGCTTTGCTAGGTATAAGGCACAGAAAGATACCAGGCCTGCCCCCAAGAACTTACTATTTCAATAGACAGAAAACACAAGATGCACTGGAAGACTGTGGAAGTTGGTCAAAGAGCAGTTTACAACATCTGTATTTCAATGAAGGACTGCTGTCAGCAATTCAGCTGCTGCATTTTTTTTTAAATGGGCAGAGGTTAGTATTTTTTAAACCTTGGGAAAGAACTGAGTTTTAAGGAGGGAATTTGAATTAAGAGAAGCTGGGTGCCTGGTGTTGAGGCATTGGAAAGTCTTTCCATGTGTAGAGAATAGCACTTAAGAAAGCAGGAGAAAGAGAGGTAGACACACACAGAACAGAATGTCTCTGTCTTTCAGTTCTATTTCAGCTCTCAACGTTTTGCACAGCAAATGAGTAGTTTCAGTTGTCATTAGAGGTTTCTGAGCGTCTGTAAAAAGAAGTCTGGTTGGCACATTTTTCTGTTTAGTGATAGTTTTTAGCAGGGGAAATGTATTTTTATGGCTACTTAGGTTATTATTTCTTTGTGTACCTATGAGAGCATACTTCCCAAAGATATCAGAGTTGTAGTATTGGCATGTCTCCTACAGTGCAAGTTATTTATATTGTCCATCTCCACAATTAGACTTTAACAGGGGAAAACACTTATGAAGAGCATAATTAGCAATAAATGATTCAGCATCCAGATGGAGCTGTAGGAGGAAGGTCTTTAGTGAGCATGCATGGAGGTCAGTATTATATGCTGCAGACCTGTCTTTGTCAGGTAGAAACCTGGCAACAGCATGCATTCCCAAATCCCTGGTGTAATACCAGATTCCTCTTGAATCCTGCCCCTCTTTCTAGTTCTATTCATCATATTACCCCATCCTGCCAATGGAATGCACTATATTCTAAACATTCAAGAAATATGAGTACTTTCCAAATTTTATCTGAGGATTTCAAAGTGTTTTGCAAAAAGGTAAGTATCATATCTCTATTTTAGAGATGAGTAAGCTGAATTACAGAGAGGAGATCAGACTTGCCCAAGTTCACACAGCAAGTCAGTGGCAGATGCAGGATTAGAACCAGCAGTGTACAGCCTCCACTGTACTGGGGGGCGGGGGAGAAAATGGTTTAAGTAAATTTTGCCAACTAAAAGACTTAAGTATAACTCTCTGAATTACAGGTATCCTCATCATTTCCATATCTTCTTTCACTTAAATTATTCCCCCATAAATTTAGTGCTTACAAAAGGTGCTTGATTGGCAGCACTGGAGACTGACATTCTGTACATAGAGACATATCAAGTACAGCCTCCTACTTTTCTCCATACAGGTTTGTCAGTATGCCTCAAACAAACAGAGATGTGAAGTTAATAGTTTCCATGAGCTGTACATGAATACTGCCAACAAAAGTGCAGATTGTCAGGGTGATTTTATGATGCAAATACCTAAAGCAACTAGTCTAAAATCACAAAATGATTTCAAAAACATCATTCGATAGTGATTTTCAATTACTTGATCTTACCTGGATTTGACCCATCATCCTAAAGGTAGCAGCCTCTATGCCTTTCGACTATTCTGGTTCATATTATTGGGGCAGTTGCTAAATTAAAATCAGTTCATTTAAAAAAATTAAAAACAAAGCTGTAAACTCTGTAGACAATACAGAGCTTTCAACAGTGACTGCTTACTGCAACTTGTTAACTACTACTTATAAATGATAAAGCTTAAAAGTGTTTAGTCATTTCCCCAGTTAGCCTTTACATAGCCAAAACATGATGATCATGATTCACAATGACTTCATGATTCTAAGAAATGGAAGAAGGGACAACAGCAGAATAAAGGCCATGGACTTCAAGAAGGCAGACTTTAGCAAACTCAGATTTGGTAGGTAGGATCCTATGGGAAGCAAGTCTAAAGGATGAGAGTGTTCAGGAGATATGGGAGTTTAAGAGACATTAAGGGCACAAAAACAAACTATCCCAATATGTAGGAAAGATAGGAAGTATAGTAAGCAACCACCATGGCTTAACCAGAAGATCTTCAACAAAGTGAAACTCAAAGTCATACAAAAAGTGGAAACTAGGTCAAATTATGAAGGTTGAACATAAAAACTAAAAAACTGCACCACCATGAGCATGTAGAGAACAAATTAGAAAGGCCAAGTTATAAAACAAAATTAAACTATCTAGAGACAAATGGTAACAAGAAAACATTTTACTAGTACATTAGAAGCAAGAGGAAGACATGGACAAAGAAGCCCCATTACTCTGAGGGAAAGACAACAGAAAATGCAGTGTTAAATGCCTTTGTTTGTTTTTACCAGAAAAGTTAGCACTGATTGATATTCTCTTTTAGTCATCCAATGTAAATGGGGTAGGATCTAAGGCTAAATTAGGGAAAGCACAAGTTAAGAATCACTTGGAGAAGTTAGAGGTCTTCAAGTTGGTAGGGGCTGACAAAATACATCCTAGAATACTCAAGGAACTCGCTGAAGAGATCTGAGTCATTAGTGATTATCTTTGAGAATTTGGAGGATGGGAGAGAGCCCAGAGGGCTGGAAAAGGGAAAATATAGTACCTATCTATAAAAAAGGGAATAAAGACAATCCAGGGAATTAGAAACCAGTCAGTTTAACTTTGGTACACAGAAAGATAATGGAGCAAATAATCAATTTGTAATCACCTAGAAGATAATAAGGTCAGAAGTAACAGTCAGCATGGATTTGTCAAAAACAAATCATGTTGAAACAACCCAATATCCTTCTTAGACAGGAAACAAGCCTGGTGGATGGAGGGGGTGGGGGAAGCAGTAGATATGATATATCTTGACTTTAGTAAGGCTTTTGATACTGTCTCACATGACCTTCTCATAAGCTAACTAGAGAAATACAGCCAAGATGAGGTGGGTCCACAACTAGTTGGAAAACTTAATAGTTCAGTCAAATGGGAAAGGCATATCAAGTAGGATACCACAGGGACATGTTGTGGGTCTGGTTCTATTCAATATCTTCATAAGTTATTTGGATAATGGTCTATACAGTGAACATATAAAGTTTGCAGATGATACTAATCTGGGAGGAGGAGTGGCAAGTGCTTTGGAGGACAGAATTAGAATTCAAAATGATCTGGACAAACTGAAGAAATGGCCTGAAATAAATTGGATGATATTCAAGAAGGACAAATGTAAAGTACTCCATTTAGGAAGTGCACAATTGCACAAATAAAAATGGGAAATGACTGCTTAGGAAGGAAAGGAGTACTTGTGGCACCTTAGACTAACAAATTTATTTCAGCATAAGCTTTCGTGAGCTACAGCTCACTTCATCGGATGCATTTGGTGGAAAATACAGTGGGGAGATTTATATACACACACACACAGAGAACATGAAACAATGGGTTTTATCATACACACTGTAAGGAGAGTGATCACTTAAGATGAGCCATCACCAGCAGCGGGGGGGGGGGGAGGGGGAAGGAGGAAAACCTTTCATGGTGACAAGCAAGGTAGGCCATTTCCAGCAGTTAACAAGAAACTAGCCGACTGGACTTCTACATAGAGTGCTTCCGCCGACGTGCACGGGCTGAAATTGTGGAAAAGCAGCATCACTTGCCCCATAACCTCAGCCGTGCAGAACACAATGCCATCCACAGCCTCAGAAACAACTCTGACATCATAATCAAAAAGGCTGACAAAGGAGGTGCTGTCGTCATCATGAAGAGGTCGGAATATGAACAAGAGGCTACTAGGCAGCTCTCCAAAACCACTTTCTACAATCCATTACCCTCTGATCCCACTGAGAGTTACCGAAAGAAACTACAGCATTTGCTCAAGAAACTCCCTGGAAAAGCACAAGAACAAATCCGCACAGACACACCCCTAGAACCCCAACCTGGGGTATTCTATCTGCTACCCAAGATCCATAAACCTGGAAATCCTGAACGCCCCATCATCTCAGGCATTGGCACCCTGACAGCAGTATTGTCTGGCTATGTAGACTCCCTCCTGAGGCCCTACGTTACCAGCACTCACAGCAATCTTTGAGACACCACTGACTTCCTGAGAAAACTACAATCCATTGGTGATCTTCCTAAAAAACACCATCCTAGCCACTATGGATGTAGAAGCCCTCTACACTAACATTCCACACAAAGATGGACTACAAGCCGTTCGGAACAGTATCCCCGATAATGTCATGGCTAAGCTGGTGGCTGAACTTCGTGATTTTGTCCTCACCCATAACTATTTCACATTTGGGGACAATGTATACCTTCAAATCAGCGGCACTGCGATGGGTACCCGCATGGCCCTACCGTATGCCAACATTTTTATGGCTGACTTAGAACAACGCTTCCTCAGCTCTCGTCCCCTAATGCCCCTACTCTACTTGCACTACATTGATGTCATCTTCATCATCTGGACCCATGGAAAAGAAGCCCTTGAGGAATTCCACCATGATTTCAACAATTTCCATCCCACCATCAACCTCAGCCTGGACCAGCCCACACAAGAGATCCACTTCCTGGACACTACGGTGCTAATACACGATGGTCACATAAACATCACCCTATATCGGAAACCTACTGAACGCTATTCCTACCTACATGCCTCTAGCTTTCATCCAGATCATACCACACAATCCATTGTCTACAGCCAAGCTCTACAATATAACCGCATTTGCTCCAACCCCTCAGACAGAGACAAACACCTACAAGATCTCTATCATGCATTCTTACAACTACAATACCCACCTGCTGAAGTGAAGAAACAGATTGACAGACCCAGAAGTCACCTACTACAGGACAGGCCCAACAAAGAAAACAACAGAACGCCACTAGCCATCACCTTCAGCCCCCAACTACAACCTCTCCACGCATCATCAAGGATCTACAACCTATCCTGAAGGATGACCCATCACTCTCACAGATCTTGGGAGACAGGCCAGTCCTTGCTTACAGACAGCCCCCCAACCTGAAGCAAATACTCACCAGCAACCACACACCACACAATAGAACCACTAACCCAGGAACCTATCCTTGCAACAAAGCCCGTTGCCAACTCTGTCCACATATCTATTCAGGGGACACCATCATAGGGCCTAATCACATCAGCCACACTATCAGAGGCTCGTTCACCTGCGCATCTACCAATGTGATATATGCCATCATGTGCCAGCAATGCCCCTCTGCCATGTACATTGGTCAAACTGGACAGTCTCTATGCAAAAGAATAAATGGACACAAATCAGACGTCAAGAATTATAACATTCAAAAACCAGTTGGAGAACACTTCATTCTCTCTGGTCACTCGATTACAGGCCTGAGGGTGGCTATCCTTCAACAAAAAAACTTCAAAAACAGACTCCAAGGAGAGACTGCTGAATTGGAATTAATTTGCAAACTGGATACAATTAACTTAGGCTTCAATAGAGACTGGGAATGGATGAGTCATTACACAAAGTAAAACTATTTCCCCATGTTATTTCTCCCCCCCCACTCCACCCCCCACTTGTTCCTGTTAACTGCTGGAAATGGCCTACCTTGCTTGTCACCATGAAAGGTTTTCCTCCTTCCTCCCCCCGCTGCTGGTGATGGCTCATCTTAAGTGATCACTCTCCTTACAGTGTGTATGATAAAACCCATTGTTTCATATTCTCTCTGTGTGTGTGTATATATAAATCTCCCCACTGTATTTTCCACCAAATCCAATGAAGTGAGCTGTAGCTCACGAAAGCTTATGCTCAAATAAATTTGTTAGTCTCTAAGGTGCCACAAGTACTCCTTTTCTTTTTGTGAATACAGACTAACACGACTGCTACTCTGAAACCTGTTTAGGAAGGAGTACTGCAGAAAAGGATCTGGGGGTTGACAAGAATGACAGCCAAAGTAATGTAGTGTCTGCACAGACACTGCATCGTCCTAACTACACCAAGATAACTCCATCTCCACAAGAAGCATAGGGCTTATGTCATTGTAGTAGGGCACTTCCATTGGCGGGAGCAAGGCTGTAGTGTAGACACTGACATAATTAGATTGATGCAAGCTGCCTTACATTACACTACAGAGTTAGGTCAGACCAAGCCTCAGTGTTGATAGAGTCTGAGGCAAGTGAAAAAATAGGTAAAATTATTTCTCTAAATTTTGTCTGCACTAGCATTTTTGTCGGTATAGCTACCATCGCTCGTTGGGGGTGGTTTAATTATCTCGACGGGGGAGCGCTCTCCCGGCAGCACAGAGAGGTTACACAAGAGATCTTACAGTGGCACAGCTGAATCAGTACAGCGGTGCACTGT
This sequence comes from Dermochelys coriacea, assembly GCF_009764565.3. Lineage (NCBI taxonomy): Eukaryota > Metazoa > Chordata > Testudines > Dermochelyidae > Dermochelys > Dermochelys coriacea. The sequence continues at coordinate 108,786,560 of NC_050068.2, forward strand.
ATGCTGTCGAATACAGACATGGCCTAAGTCTCCTCTCTTTTCCCCTCACACACTACTAAGAACCTGATAAGTAGTTAATAGTTCCCAGAGAATGTCAGAGTACCATACACATTCTTTGTGCAAACATTGAATACACAAAGAACATTGTAAATATTATAAAAACATTGTAAGTAGTATTTCAAATAGGATAAATAACTTTAACAAAATCTGTTATAGTGTGAGGACAAATACAGCGATTCAGGTGTTAAGCAGTCACTCTATAACCACTCCACAGCTGCTAGGCAACAAATCCGGTTTTCCTTTACAGACTTCCCCACTTTGTTAAGGTTACAGATATTTAAATATAAAAGTTCTAATACAATTTACACTTTATACTTTCACACACACATACACACACACACACACACACACACTCCATTATTCTGAGAGTGGTTCTCCATCTTTATAGTGTGACTATAATATGTAGACAGTTGTCACCTGCGATGTTCAGAGCTTGAGAATGGCAGACGCGGTTCTTTTCCAACCACTTAGAATTCTGTCAGCAAATAGTCTGGAGTCTTCACAGCTAGCAGCATTCTAGGCCTTAGGTTAATAGTTGACCTGTCCTTAGCTGCTGGTGAAACAGAAATCTGTAGCCCATATCCAAATGGGTACAGGAATTGGAATCCAGCCCTTGCAGCAGATCTATCTATTGGTTCTGGTAAATCAGCTACTCTCGAGTGTATAGGCAGTGCTTAATGTGTGATTAAAAAAGGAGCCTGGGCTTAAGAAATGTTTTTCCTTTCATAATGGAGGTGGCAAGCCCAGAGATACCAAGACTATGAACTGCCCAGCCTAGAGGTGCTGAGGCTCAGCCCTGGCACAACGCAAGCATTGTCTATAGGGCTGACCAACTCCTGTATGTCTAGCCTCACACTCTGTTTGGATCAGCTATCAGAGGATAAATGGGTGTGATCTGCACTACTGCAGTAGACTAACAACTTTTCCTTACAGGAAGCAGCTTTTTATTTCAAAAAAAAAAAAAAATTCTTTGTAAGGTATTCACAGGAACTGTGGAGTGGTTTGCAATCAAATACTTTTTACATTTTTAGCATTTCAAGAGCAATTAAAAAAAGAAAAAATGTTAAAAATAAACTAACCCTCATCCCAATCCTCTGCACTATTTCCAATCATTGCATAATGGAATACAAAGGATTCTTATGAGCCTGCTGCTGTGGTGTCCCAGATTATGTAATGCACATATGTGCAATTCAGTAGGAGGCACTCCAGAACAGCAGCAGCAGCACTCAACATCTCAGCCATAGCATAGCACCAAAGGACACCTTTTAGAGTATCTCAAAAGAGCATTTCTATTCTGAAAAGCAACTGTGTTGAATAAATAGTTGCACCTTCTTACTCAGATCTGTCCACTGTATATATATATTCAGAGTCACGTGTACTGACTTCACTGGCAAACTAGCTTACTATTTTTATTCCTGTTAGCTGTGTTGGCTCTGCAAGGCTAAGAATGAAAGAGTCTGGATGTCAGAAGGAACTGCTAAGTGAAAGCGGAGATTCTAGAGCATGATTTTGCAGCAGAGGCTGAATTCTACAACAGTGAAATCATGGAATAAACCATGCCCTGACTTGTGACTAAATTAAGTTTTAATTGCATTTTACTCGTGCTAGCCCTGTAGAGCCAACACAGGTAGGTGGGAGTGAGTTGAAGATTCTATTCCCTCTTGTGCATCCTCAACAGTAGTGTTTACAAAGTTCCAATTACAGGACTAATAAATTACATCTATCCAAAACCACCGATGGCAATGGGGATCCACAGGTGTCATTGAAGATCTGACTTACCCTGTAGAATATTTATTACAAGTGATATGTGAGGCAGAGGTTGCAAGACTAGCAGTTGAAACACAAGCAAACCGGTAAACCAAGCACATTTGACCTGGAATCTTTCAGACTCTAGGCATGGAACCCCACAATGCCAATTTTACTGTCATTTTCAAGTAGAACCAGAGTTAAGTGCTGAACACTGTAATATTACCCGGGAACAATCTAGACTGAACAGCTGTGTCCTCTCAGTTCTTCAACCTGGGGTGACTTTCACACGGCTTCTCTGTGAGAACCACCACTCCTGGTCTGTTCACATCAGCTGCTAGCGTGCAAAAATCATTCCCATCTGATTTAGATGAGTGCTTCTAGCCAGTCACTCCTGAATTATATTACATAGAAACACATGCAAATTCCCAGTCCCAGACTTGTTCCCAGGAATGGGCCTCTTGTACTGCTCAGCTCTTTCCTTCTGGACAATACAAGCTCAAAGAAAGCCCATCATTTCATTAATAAAAGGGGATATGCACAAACCCAATTATCTCAAATGTAGTTTGCCAAAAACTTCAGTCCAAACACACCGGCTTAGATAATAAACTTGCTTTAAGTACTTAAAATCCATCTTTCCGTGATTACAAGTAATGAGGCATAAAAGTCAGAATTGGTTACAAAGAAATGAAAAAGGTAAAATATAGACATATCTAATTTAACAAGCTAAGTGAATTTAAAGCTAAAGGTTTCTCTCACCACATGCTTACAGCTGTCTGGCTGGATTCCTTCAACCAGTTCAATGATGCTTTCTTTGTCTTTCAAACTTTTTTGATGTGAGGAGGAGAGGAGAGAGGTGATTTGAGGCCTCTGTTACTCATTTTTATATCTTTTCCTCCTCTTTGAGATATCATCTCCAGCTGGGGTTCAGGCAACAGCCAGTCTGTTTACATTAAAACCCCCAGCTGTTCTATTGCCAAAATGTAAATTTCTCTCTCACTCCTTTCTTCCTGCCAAAGAATGGCTACTTATACCCGGTGATAGTCCATTTGATTTTATTGATGCCTCAACCAGGTGTCAGTTTGCCTTTGTCGCTGAGGAACTGGTTTGTGCCTGCTTTTCTAAACTTGGAGCATATCCAGCAATGTCATACAGTAGAATCTTATAACGTCACATACAATGATCAGCAAATTATGAATTTTCAAATACTTCATGAGGGATACTTTGTATAAGAGTTTATTATAGTTTTGTAAAAGTGGTGAATATAAGGATACAAGACTGTCAAATGCATTTCTGGAATGGGCTCCATAAAAGCCACAGTAGCTGCTGGACTATATTGTTGGCCAATATGCAGCACTGGAGAAACTTTCAAAAGTACCTTTAATTAGCGACTAACCCTGCTCCCGTTGACGTCAGTAGAACTCCTATACACCATAGTGGTGCAGGATTGGACCCCTGATGAGCACATGTGAATATTTCTGTAAAATGCATTACATAGCAACAGAAATGCTTACAGCTTTGCACCCCCTACACAACACAATGGTGCCTCATTGAGGATGCAAGATGCACCTCAGATCCTTGTGCACAATTGTGCAGTCCAGACCACATTTGCATTTTCTGCACTGGACAGAGGCTGTTCTCCTTATGTATTCCTTGGGAGTGCAAATGAAATAGGGGAATCCCCCACAAACTCTAGCCATGCACCAGCAAGTGGAGCTGGCTGGTCATGCAGGGAAGAAGAACCTGCACCCCTTGAGATATGTACTGGCCAGCCCTGGGAGAAGTTCTGCTTTTCTGAGCTACCTCTGGGATGGTGCAACTCCAGTTCTACCCCCAAGCAGGACTGTAACTTAAAGGTACATCTGAGCCCTGAATAAGCACATATAGCAGAGAAGCAAGTTTTAGCATCCTACCTAAAAAATTTAGATCTAAAGCAGGCATTAGTTATATCTTGGACAAACTATTACAGGGCCTTGACCAAGAACTGGGGAATTTTGACTAGGCAAGTCCTACTCAGCCCACAGTATGTTAGTGTCCTATTCTAAATCCATAATGGCCAACTCCCTAGAGCAAAGATTACACTTTCAAGTTAATTGGTTATGTTTCCAAAGTTTAGTACTACAAATCAATCAGGAAATTCATTTCAGTAGAGCGCTCCTCTCTTTCGCTCTCTCACTCAAGTCAATTTAAAATGCTCCGCTCTACAAGTTTCTCTTCTTTTCAATTACTGTATCCCATGGTAGTAAATAAATTTATTTCAAGTGCACACATCTCATTTTTTTCAATTACAATTCCCTCTCAAGTAATCTAATTTCTTTCAAGTCTTCAATTTACTTCCAACTTTCTCTCCAACAAGTTTACACATCAGGTATTAGAAACACATCTTAGACTCCTCTTAGGTTTAGAATGTCATTTTTGTCTTCATTACCTTTAAATTGACTAAACACTGTGTATAGTTTCTGTAAGCTGTAAAATTCACATATATCATCTGCTGTATGCCATGAAGCTTTGGGCTTTCTTTCCTTCCATCCTACTTAGTGCCAATAATTGTTCCCCTCAGTTATAGGAATGATTGTAAATATCAGGAATGTGACCCAAGTTTGATTTAAAGAGTATTTATTTTAAATTGCAGCAATAGCAAACATGATAATTAAACAACACTGGAAAGCTGTATTGTCATGTGTGACAGACTGATCCTTATCTCTGAGTGTGCACAGTGATTGGTGGAAGCATTAAAACAAATACATAAATATATATAGTATATATAAAAATATATATAAGTATATAGCTTTGAATATATATGGGAAAGATAGATGACTGAATGAATTAGAGCCATTGGACTGAATGGGCATGGAGGCTGAGTTAGCTACTCACCCCTAGAAGGTGGTTCCTCCAGGGCAGGTTGGCAGCATATAGGGAGAGACTGTAGGGAAACTTGCACTGCTGCTGCCTCTACTCTTTTCTTCTGTGGATAAGGAGAGGATTTCAAACTCTGGAGCTGCCATTTGGGCACCTTTCACAAGTGCTTAATTATATTTTCAAAATCTTAAATCTGGAAAAAAAATAAACTAGTTAATTACAATATAGGATTCACCTAAGCCAGCCGCACATTCATCAGGGGTTTAGAATGAGGGCAAGATTATAACAGGGGGCTTGGAGGGCTGGCCAGCCTAGTGGTTGGCACACCTGGTCTCCAGCCCCTAGTTTCCCTTGATGAGGTGCCTCCATCTTTTAGGCTGTGGAGGTAGGGGAGACCCAGGCTTTCCCACTCCATCAGGTCCCAGCCCCAGGGCTCTGTGTGAGTCAACCCTCCCCCACACCCTCCGGGCTACTTCCGACCACTGTCCCTTCAGTTTGGGGCATGGCCCCTATAATCCAATTCACTGGGGTGGCTTACCTTCCTTAGTGCCCTTCCATGGATCCTGGGCAGCCCCTTGCTGCAGTCACAGGCTCCTTCAGTAGGGTTGCCAATGTCTGGTTTTCGAAGGCAAGCTCCCTGCCTGCCGTTGCTCCATGCAGTTCTCAGAAGCAACGGCATGTCCCTCCTCCAGCTCCTACATGTAGGGGCAGCCAGAGGTTCTCCGCACGCTCCCCCGCCCCAAGTGCTGGCCCGGCAGCTCCCATTGGCCAGGAACTGTGGCTACCAGAAGCGGCGCCTGCGGACAGGGCAGCATGCAGGGCTGCCTGGCCACAGCTCCGTGTAGGAGCCAGAGGGGGGACATGCTACTACTTCTGGGAGCTGCCCAGAGCCTGCAACGCTGCTTTCCCACCCCCATGCTGCTCCAACCCCCTTCCCCAGCCCTGATCCCCCTCCTGCCTTCCGAACCCCTCAGTCCCAGCCTGCAGCATCCTCCTGCACCTCAAACCCCTCATCCCCCCCAGAGCCTGCATCCTCAGCCAGAGCCCTCACCCCCGCTGTGCCCCAACCCTCTGCCCCAGTGCTGATCCCCCCCACCCTCCGAAACCTTCAGTCCTAGCCCAGAGCACCCTCCTGTACTCCAAACCCCTCATCCCCAGCTCCACCCCAGAGCCCATACCCCCAGCCAGAGCCCTCAGCCCCCCAAACCCCACCCCCCTGCCCCAGCCCAGAGCCCCTTCCCACACCCTGAACCCCTCATTTCTGGCCCCACCCCAGAACCCACACCACCAGCCCAGAGCCCAGATGCCCTCCCACACCTCAACCCCCTGCCTCAGCCCAGAGCCACCTCCCATACACCAAACCCCTTGGCTCCACCTCCCCCCAGCCAGTAGCCCCTTCCTGTATCCCAAACCCCTCATCCCTGGCCCCACCACAGAGCCCACACCCCCAGCCGGAGCCCTCCCACACCCCAACCCCCTGAGCCAGCCCAGTGAAAATGAGTGAGTGAGGGTGGGGAGAGCGAGCGACAGAGGGAGGGGAGATGGAGTGAGTGGGGGGCAGGGCCTCTGATAAGGGGGGGGAAGAGGCAGAGCCTCCGAGGAGGAGTGGTGCAGGGCAAGGGTGTTCACTTTTGTGTGAGTAGAAAGTTGGCAACCCTCTTCTTCAGGCAGGGCAGTCCTAAATTTGGCAAGACCAAACCTCACAATGACAGGTTTCAGAGTAGCAGCCGTGTTAGTCTGTATTTGCAAAAAGAAAAGGAGTACTTGTGGCACCTTAGAGACTAACAAATTTATTAGAGCATAAGCTTTCGTGAGCTACAGCTCACAAATGCATCCGATGAAGTGAGCTGTAGCTCACGAAAGCTTATGCTCTAATAAATTTGTTAGTCTCTAAGGTGCCACAAGTACTCCTTTTCTTTTTGCAAACCTCACAATGTCTCCCTTGGCTGAGGAGACCATACTTACTCCCTAGTGGCTGTCTCAGCTGGCAGGTTAGCAACCCCCCTCCTCTCAGGTAGGGAGGCAGCTAGCTTCTACCTCTTTGCCAAACTCTCCTTTTCTTCCCCCTTCAGGCCTAGCATTGGCTGTAGATATAACAGGGCCCAAAGGCTCTCTTTAACCCCTACAGTGCTGGTGGGCAATTTCCCTGCTTCATCACATCACAACGATAAATAAATATGTTCCTGGGACTTGCGCATTTGCTTAGGTAGCTTGCTGAACTGGGGCCTAACTCCAGGCTTCATTGTAGCACTTTCCAGATGTTCCTGGTATTTTGATCCAGCCACACTACAGAGGAGAGAATAGCAATAAACACGTTTATTTGGATTCTAAATCAATTTTCTTTTTAGTATCTGACGAAGGTAGGTGTGATCCAGTGTGGATACACTCTGTGTTGGGGGCTTATCCCTTATGTCCATTTGCCATTACTGCCCAGTCCCAAGCCAGTGGCAGGTTACTGAGCAGTATGATGCCATCTCTGCCAACTCTCTCCTTTCTCACTGAGATAGATGTAGTTTTTCCTTAGTTCTTTTTGTTGAGACATCTTTTCTGCTTCCTGATGCCTTTAGGAAATACTCCCTCTAATTTTGGACATTAGAACAGAAAGCAACCCTCTGTTTCCATCACTCCTCTGTTATGTTAATTGCATAATCATGCCTCTCAGGGTTTTGACTGTAAGTTGTGCCTCCCAATTTCCACCTTGAGTTTGTAGTCTCTGATTCTACATTTGATGAGAAACTGCCTACTTGACTACATTTTACTATAATGAGGTAGTTTTCTAATGTGATAGCTTGGTGCAGGGATCTAACATATCTTATTTAGTTCATCTCCCTGCCAATACAAACTTATTTCCTTTTTTTACAGGAAGTTGTTACCCTCAAATCCAGATTGTGCGTATAGGGCCATATGTTCCAATAGACTGTGTGCTGGAAAGCATAGCAAATTACTATGAAAACTGCTTCACAATCATCATCATAAGCCAAAACTACCTCCTTGGCAAGATGCCATTCCAACTTACAACACCTAACAGTCTCAAGGAGAAGTTTCCCAAGACAGCATACTGTGGGGGAGGGAAATGTAAGAGGAATCAGAGAACAGTCAAAATACCGTATAATATTTGAAAAAATATCATTGTAATTTCTCACACTAGAGACATAAGGAACAGCAATAAAGAAAAGTTAACTTCGTATAGTAAGTGGAGTTCTTCAAGACATGTGGTCCCTATTAGTATTCCACTCTGGGTGCCCATGCGCTCCATGCTCCTCAGACCAGAAGATTTTTTGCTAGCAGTCTCTGTTAGTCTTTGCTTGTGTCCCTCATCTGCTCGTGCTATGAACCATGGGCATAAGGGGCAATGGAAACTGACTGCTTCTCCAGTTCTTTTCTACCATGAATGACTGAAGGATAAGGCTCCTTGCAGAGGAGAAGGAGAGGAAGGTTAAAAGAAGAAGGCCACCTAATGCTGCAGACACTGAAGGTGTTCTGTCTGGACCACGGGCACTATAAAGGAACTGGAGAGGCAGGCAGTTCACCCCACCCCTTATGCTCTCAGTTCAGAGGTCAAGGAGGTGCAGGGCTCAAGGATGGAAAAATCAACTCTGCTAGCAAAAATCTTCTGGTCTCAGACATCTGGAGCACATTCACACTCAGAGTGGAACCCACGTAAGGAACCATCATTCAAAGAAAAACTGACTGTCAGATGACATCCTCATCTTGATGTGGAATGTTTTAAACACTTCAATGGATTGCTAAATCTGCTGGAGTCTGCCTGCAAACAGTTGAGAATGCAGAGATCTTGCTTTCCCAGAGGTGGGTATTGAACCTTTATTGATAACCTTTCCCACTCCTATTATTCTGCCTTTGTTTGGCCTTATTTTTCTTGTGTCAAACCTCTTTCCCCATTTGTTGTTCTTATCTAGTTTCAGGAGGGTGACATTATGATATTTTCTGTTTTCATTGTACTTCAGCACAATGCCATGAGCACCTTTGATGTGGAGATTATGGGCCAGATTGTTGCTAGCTTCTGAGAGCAAAAGTAAGGCTCTTCCCCACGTCTCCTCTGTGCTCCCTGGGCAGACAATGACCACAATTGCAGTCCTTGTGTTCTCCAGAGCAGAGGGGACTGCTCCTTGCTAGCACCCCAAGGCTGGGAAGAACTGGGACAAAGAAAGCTATGTCTCCCACATAGGGTTGCCAGGCATCCGGTTTTTGACCAGAACGCCAGGTTGAAAAGGGACCCTGGCTGCTCTGGTCAGCATCGCCAACCGGGCCGCTAAAAGTCTGATTGGCTTCAGCTCCCATTGGCCAAGAACCATGGACAATTGGAGCTGCGGGGGCAGCGCCTGCGGGCAGGGGCAGTGCACAGAGCCTTCTGGACACCCCTCCACCTAGGAGCCAAAGGGACATGCTGCTGCTGTTTTCCAGGAGCCGTGCAGACTTCCTCTGTCCCCAGGAAATGCCGGGGCCACCTGAGATCAGTGCCCGCCTGAAGCCTGCACCTCGAACCCACTCCCACACCCCAATACTCCATCCCAGCTTGGAACCCTCTTCCACACCTAAACTCCCTCCCAGAGCCCGCACCCACTCCCACAACCCAACCCTCTGCCCCAGCCCGGAGCCTCCTCCCACACTCAACTCCTTGGCCCCACCTCCCAGCTCAAAGCCCCCTACTGCACTCCAAGCCCCTCATCCCAACCCCACCCCAGAGCTCACACCCCAAGCCAGAGCCCTCACCACCCAGCACACCAACCCCCTGTCCCAGCCTGGTGAAAATGAGTGAGGGTGAGAGAGAGTGAGTGACAGAAGGAGGGGGGATGGAGTGGGGGCTGTGCCTTGGGGCAGGGCAAGAGTGTTTGGTTTTCTGCAATTAGAAATTTGACAACCCTACTCCCACAAACAATAGGTAGCAGATCTGGCTGAGTGTGAAAGAGAAAGCATGCTGCATCTCTTTTGGGGGAGTAGCAGGAGGTCTGCTCCCCTGGGCAACTAGAAGTCCCAGGAAGCATTGTGCCTTACTGAAGCAGAATGTTTCCAGCACTCCCACTGGGCTGGGACAACTTCTCCTCACCCACTATACAGAGCTGTGACTAAAAGTCACAACAGAGCCCCGCCCTCCCTCTTTATAAATAAACTTAATATCCTCACCCTAACTCTCCCGTGCAGTATAATTGCATGGATTATGCCAGTGACATGTATTCTGCAGACAAGGAAGCCACCTCTTGTGGTAGAATCTTGCTCCAGAATTTCAGTTTTTGTGTAAAAAATGATTTCCTGTCCTTGTGAAGAAAAGCTTGTGATTTCTATTCTGTGGTTGCAGAATTTGGCATTTTTTCAAAGTGCCAGAGACTTCAGCACTTTGCCATTTTGCTGCACTCCGTACCCAACTTTTCTTTTTGTGTTGCCCTGTCTGCTGGGTGATATCTGCAGCTGTCTGTTCCTCAACAGATTCCTTCACAGCGTGGAAGTCAACTGGTTTACAGGGCCGCTCCCTGCACTGCTCCATTGGGCCAAGCAGTGGGAAATCAGGGAGCCTCTCACATGTGGGGTTTTGTGCTTCCGCACCGAGTTCACAGAGCCCTCTTCAAAGCCATGTCTGTTGGGGGATGCTTGAGCACCCGCTCATGGTGTTGAATGTTCAGTGCCCAAGGCTTTATAAGAGAATGCATCTGCTGGGCCACCAGCCACCTCAGTTTGTTCTCCTGAACCACAGGCTCCTGTTTACATAGAGAACTCAGGGTAGAGGGGAAGATAGGCAGGAAGTGTGAATTTTAGTGCAGGATTAAGGAGTTTGTTGTTGATTTAGATCAGTGTTTCCCAAACTTACAACAGTTGCGTACCCCTTTTGAGACATTCGTCTTACCGGCATACCCCTTCTCCGGTGAAGATAATTTTGGCAGGCGGTGGTGGTGGTAACCACATTTTTATAACACACTCCTAATTTGTTTCATTCTGGATTAAATGTTTATTAGAAATAAATACAAAATTATATTACATATAGTTGAAACAAAAATTTTAATAGAAATAATAATTACATATAGAAATAGTACTATAAATAATTAAAATAATAGAAGCGAATAACAGTCTGGCAGAACAGCGTGTATATATATATATATATATATAGTGAATTCGTATCTTTCTGAAATTAAAATATGCTGGTTTGGTTAGGTTAATGAAGAAAGCACTAATTTTAATACTTACTCTTTCGGTATTAAAAAATTTTCAGTACAAACCAAACTATTCAATGCGAGGGATGGAACTGCTTTTGATCAGACACTATCGCGGGGATATCTGGCTCGATATTTGTGATCTTAAAATGAAGATAGGGCTCCACATCAATAAGACAATTTCAGTTTTTTTGTTTTGATGCCCACCGGCGCAGAGAATCTGATCTCGCACAAATACAAGGTGGGAAAAGGGAGAAGATACTTGACAACTTTGTCCGATAGATCTGGATATTCAGAGCTAACCCCCAACCAAAACTACATTAGTGTATTTTGCTCAAATTTTTTTTTCAGGAAGCTATCTGAAGCCAGCTCCAAGAGCTCTTCTTCTTCTGAAGCAGAGAGGTTATTTGGCAATGTTTGAACATTGATGATAAAAGGGTTCCTTATCCATTCAAAGGTGCCGTCCGGTTCAGGGAAATACTTCCAGAGATCTTTCTGCACGCTTTCCAAATGCTGCTTCATAGTTTGCAAAACATCACTATCAAGTTCGTTAGTCAAGTTTATTACTAAGTCATGAAGAGATGGAAAGGAATCCAGTTCACAACGACTAAGATGTTTATGCCACAGTTTCAATTTTGCGCCCATGTTCACTTTGTCTTGAACATGGAATATGGATATAAGTTTCCCTTACAAAGATAGATTGAGGTTGTTTAAATGAGCAAAGATATCTGCAATATATGCTAGTTTGCATAGCCATTTCCAGTCATGTATATGGTCTCACAGGTTAAAGATTTCATCTAAAAAACTTGCAGTTCTTCTCGCAGCTCAAACAGGCAATTCAAAACTTTTCCACGCGAAAGCCAATGCACTTCAGTGTGAAATAGGAGGTGTGTGTAATCACTGCCCATCTCATCACAAAGCTGAGAAAACAGCCGGGTGTTCAGAAAGCGGCCTTTCGTAAAATTGATTATTTTCACAGCTTCATCCAGTACTTGCTTTATATCTGCCTGCATGTTCTGGGTGGTGAATGCTTCCCTGTGAATGCAACAATGAGTCGATTTTGCTTCTGGCGCAACAGCTTGAGTACGTGCAACAATTCCTTTCTTCAAATCAGTCATGGCTCTGGTGCCATCCGTGCTTATTCCAACACAATGACTCCAATCCAAGTCATTAGTTTTGATAAAGTCATCAATAACTTTAAAAATAACTTCTCCGGTTGCAGGTGTTGGCATAGGTTGGCAGAACAAAATATCATTGTGGACTTCATTATTCAGCTCGTATCTGACAAACAATAAAAGATTAGCTAAATTCACAATATCAGTGAATTCATCTGCTTGCAGTGCATAGTAGCGACTCTTTTGTACTCTTGACAATAATTGCTGCTTTATGTTTTAGGCCATATCTGTGATTCTACGATGAACAGTGTTATTTGAGAGGAGGACACAATCTATAGCTTTGCTAGCCTTGTCTCCAGTCATCACTTGCACCATTACTTACGTCTCGCCAATCACTTCAGCAGCTCCGGACTTTGCAATTAAGTACTCTACACTATATGAAGCTGCCAAAGCTTTCATATTTTCACCTCCCATCACATTACAAATTGTTTTCTGGGACTTTTGGAGATCTTTGTGCCTATTTTCGAAGAATTCTACAGGTTTTCCCTCATATTCTTTGTTTGCTATCAAAATGGTTGGATGGTTTCATACTTTCATTTGTGAGAGGCTCGTAACAAATCACACATAGTGGAACAGGCTCCACCTCATCACCAGTCCACGAAAATCCCAGTTTAAGATATTCTTCAACATTTTTGTGGGCTTTTTTCATATTCTTTGCTGCTGATACGTTCAATAAACTTACAGATGGTTCACATGGTTCACTACTTTTGTTATCACAATTGTCTGATGTAGCCAGATCTTTAGATTACTACCAGTAGTTATTCACTTTTATCTTTTATCCATCAGTATGACTTCTGTGCATGCCACAAAGGCAAGTGTATTGCCCGAGCCGAGGTAATGCGCACACGTGTTTTGCGTCGGCTCTGCTGTGCTATTAGATGTTATCGAACATGTTATCATATTAGTTACAATGTAAACCTGTGTGTATTTCTACTGTACAAGTGTACACCATTCTTATATATTAAATTTGAGTGAATTGTTTTCTGCTGCTAAAAAAAACTTTGATAAAGTAAAATAAAAAATTCTGCCGCGTACCCCTTGAAACCCTTTCATGTACCAGCAGGGGTACGCGTACCACACTTTGGGAAACACTGATCTAGATGGACAATCTCTTCTGAGGTTACCACTTTAGAAAGGACTTCAACAGCATAGTCTGAATGCACTGAGGAAATGAACAGATTACTGGCTACTGGTAAGTAACCTCTCTTTTAAAATCAATTATATGCTGAATGTCTCCTTTCCCCCTTGCACTTTGCGGTACTGAGTGTATAATTCTAAAATAAATGTAGAGGAGAAAGAGTGACATATGGAAATGGATAAGAAAAATTGACCTGTAACGAAGTGCTCAGAGCCAATTTACTGCAGCTTGAAAATCTAACTCAAAACAGATTAGGCTGCCTGCCCTGAGCAGGCCCCAAGGCAATGTATGTTAAAAGCTGGGACCTGAACAGGTTTGAAAACTGCTTGGATTAAAGAAAAGGAGTACTTGTGGCACCTTAGAGACTAACAAATTTATTAGAGCATAAGCTTTCGTGTATTCATGAGCTGTAGCTCATGAAAGCTTATGCTCTAATAAATTTGTTAGTCTCTAAGGTGCCACAAGTACTCCTTTTCTTTTTGCGAATACAGACTAACACGGCTGCTACTCTGAAACCTGCTTGGATTAAGTTAATCTGCCTTTTCTTTTCCACTAGATGAAGCTATAGAGCAAGGAGTGGCTTACTTTTCATGTCTCAATTCAGTGAGCTAATACTAAAATTACCTTTCGGATGTATTTAATTCTTATTTTCCTAACTCAACTTTTGTTTTCCATCAGTTCACAGCATTTAAGATTGGATCGTCAGGATTGATTATTCTGGGTTTGGCCCTGCAAAGTGCTCTTAGCACCTCCTTGGTAGGATGTTTAGTGTAAGTTTCATGTTAGTGATTTTGGCTTTATTTGGTTGCCTTTGTTTCTTTCTCACTGTGTGGTCAGTTTATTAATCCATTGTGATGTCAAAAGTGAGAATTATAGTTTCTCCTAACACTAAAACTGTATTACATTTTTAAAAATAAACTAGAATTCTGAGTTTGTTATTATCATTGTTTTATTGTAGTGCCTGGAGGCCCCAACTCAGATCAGGGCCCCATTGTGCTAGGCACTGTCCAAACATGTAACGAGTGACAGTCCGTGGCCCGAAAAACTTACCATTTAAACAGACAAGACAAAGGGTGGGAGCAAGCGGAGCTTCCCTGATTGCCCCTGCTTCCGGGAGCTGCGCAGAGCCGACTGGACTTTTAACGGCCCGGCAACCCTAGCTTCCTCCTGCAGTGGGATAAGCCAGTGTTTGTGGCTCCAGCCCCATGGGGGGCGGGGAGAGGGGGGGCACTGAAGCTCAGGGCTTCTGGCCCATGGTGCAGAGACTTGCTGTGGGCTGGATGAAATTAAGCAGCGGGCCGGATGCGGCCCATGAGCCATAGGTTCCCCATCCCTGCACTAAAGGCATTTGGAAACTGCTAGCAATGGCTTTTAAAGAATGCTTTCTAGTGGTTTCTGGTCACTATCTACTTGAATAATTTCCTGGTCTTGAGCATATTGGTTGAACTTTTCACATCCAAACACTATTGCAAGACATTCCTTTTCAACTGGGGCGTATCTCTAGTCCATTGTCCCTTTTTATAGGAGTGATAGCTCAAGCCCTGTCTCACTGGCATGACGTTGCATGGTTGCATTTCATCAGCTATGACACTGATCCTAGCAAGCCCTGATGGTACATCTTGCTGATGGTGTTGATAGTCTTTTGCCATAGGTTTGATCCCAGATGGTACTCAACCATCTGTACCTACCTGCGGTGTCTAAAATGTGGTGTGATAGCTGCTTTCTGTATCTAGTAGCACTTGCCAATATCATTCTCTGCGATCAAGTACTAAGAATATTGTTACTCTTGCCAAGTCAGGTAATATTTCTTCAGTCATAGACATTTGGAAGTGAGCTCTTTTAGCGCTTTGTTTATGCTAATGTACAGCTTGCCTGCTTCTCAATGGCTACCATGTTATTAAGCCAGCTTGTGGGCTCTTTCTTCATTTGCTTCATTGCTCCTGTTTTTTACTCCTAATGCAATGGTTGCTCTGTGAGGCAGGTGCTGTTCTGGCTCAGAATTGTTTTATCTATTTCCAGGTGTAACATGCCTGGAAAACTTCCTAGTCTTTCAAAATCATTGTGAAAAGAAAAGGAGTACTTGTGGCACCTTAGAGACTAACAAATTTATTAGAGCATAAGCTTTCGTGAGCTACAGCTCACTTCATCGGATGCATTTGGTGGAAAAAACAGAGGAGAGATTTATATACACACACACAGAGAACATGAAACAATGGGTTTATCATACACACTGTAAGGAGAGTGATCACTTAAGATAAGCCATCACCAACAGCAGGGGGGGGGGAAAGGAGGAAAACCTTTCATGGTGACAAGCAGGTAGGCTAATTCCAGCAGTTAACAAGAATATCAGAGGAACAGTGGGGGGTGGGGTGGGAGGGAGAAATACCATGGGGAAATAGTTTTACTTTGTGTAATGACTCATCCATTCCCAGTCTCTATTCAAGCCTAAGTTAATTGTATCCAGTTTGCAAATTAATTCCAATTCAGCAGTCTCTCCTTGGAGTCTGTTTTTGAAGCTTTTTTGTTGAAGTATAGCCACTCTTAGGTCTGTGATCGAGTGACCAGAGAGATTGAAGTGTTCTCCAACTGGTTTTTGAATGTTATAATTCTTGACGTCTGATTTGTGTCCATTCATTCTTTTACGTAGAGACTGTCCAGTTTGGCCAATGTACATGGCAGAGGGGCATTGCTGGCACATGATGGCATATATCACATTGGTAGATGCGCAGGTGAACGAGCCTCTGATAGTGTGGCTGATGTGATTAGGCCCTATGTTGGTATCCCCTGAATAGATATGTGGACAGAGTTGGCAACGGGCTTTGTTGCAAGGATAGGTTCCTGGGTTAGTGGTTCTGTTGTGTGGTGTGTGGTTGCTGGTGAGTATTTGCTTCAGATTGGGGGGCTGTCTGTAAGCAAGGACTGGTCTGTCTCCCAAGATCTGAGAGAGCGATGGCTCGTCCTTCAGGATAGGTTGTAGATCCTTGATGATGCGTTGGAGAGGTTTTAGTTGGGGGCTGAAGGTGATGGCTAGTGGCGTTCTGTTGTTTTCTTTGTTGGGCCTGTCCTGTAGTAGGTGACTTCTGGGTACTCTTCTGGCTCTGTCAATCACTAACCCAGGAACCTATCCTTGCAACAAAGCCCGTTGCCAACTCTGTCCACATATCTATTCAGGGGATACCATCATAGGGCCTAATCACATCAGCCACACTATCAGAGGCTCGTTCACCTGCGCATCTACCAATGTGATATATGCCATCATGTGCCAGCAATGCCCCTCTGCCATGTACATTGGCCAAACTGGACAGTCTCTACGTAAAAGAATGAATGGACACAAATCAGACGTCAAGAATTATAACATTCAAAAACCAGTTGGAGAACACTTCAATCTCTCTGGTCACTCGATCACAGACCTAAGAGTGGCTATACTTCAACAAAAAAGCTTCAAAAACAGACTCCAAGGAGAGACTGCTGAATTGGAATTAATTTGCAAACTGGATACAATTAACTTAGGCTTGAATAGAGACTGGGAATGGATGAGTCATTACACAAAGTAAAACTATTTCCCCATGTTTCAGAGTAGCAGCCGTGTTAGTCTGTATTCTCAAAAAGAAAAGGAGTACTTGTGGCACCTTAGAGACTAACAAATTTATTAGAGCATAAGCTTTCGTGAGCTACAGCTCACTTCATCGGATGCATCCGATGAAGTGAGCTGTAGCTCACGAAAGCTTATGCTCTAATAAATTTATTTCCCCATGGTATTTCTCCCTCCCACCCCACCCCCCACTGTTCCTCTGATATTCTTGTTAACTGCTGGAATTAGCCTACCTGCTTGTCACCATGAAAGGTTTTCCACCTTTCCCCCCCCTGCTGTTGGTGATGGCTTATCTTAAGTGATCACTCTCCTTACAGTGTGTATGATAAACCCATTGTTTCATGTTCTCTGTGTGTGTGTATATAAATCTCTCCTCTGTTTTTTCCACCAAATGCATCCGATGAAGTGAGCTGTAGCTCACGAAAGCTTATGCTCTAATAAATTTGTTAGTCTCTAAGGTGCCACAAGTACTCCTTTTCTTTTTGCGAATACAGACTAACACGGCTGCTACTCTGAAACCAAAATCATTGTGGTAATCATTTAGCAGCTTTGCTGTAGGGATGCCACAGCACACTGTCTGCTCTGGCTGTTTTTTGTTTTGCTTGTGCATCATTTTCCCCAGGTATAGAGCATTAGGTTCATGCATTTACTTGTTTTAGCTGAAAGCAGTGGCTTCTGTGTTGTCTGTACTACCTGAAATTTCAGCCTGTATATTTTTTCCTTGGCAGTCTGCTTGTAATTTACATTTGCCTCATGGTATTATGGTTGTGCCATTGTATAATTTTAATTTGGCTTTGCTTGGTTGTAATTTTGCTTCTATTTTTTTCTTTTGCGCATGATGCTGAAACTCTTTGTACATTTTCTTATGCCCCACAATGTGCCCCAGCACATTTTCTGATGCCCTTTTGTCTATTTGACATTCAATTTCCTCTTTCTTTGTATACTGCTCCCTGGCCTTTGCATTTGGTGCTAGTCTGAGCTTTGTAAACCGTATATTTTTGCTATTTTACACTGCATTAATGTAATGTGCATGCAATATCTCATTCTTTGAATCTCTGCATGCATCCTTGATATTTTTCTCTTTGTTTTTCTTGTCTGTAAGCTTTGGCATAATGAATTTCTCTTGCCACAGTTATTGCATATGACCCTACATATGGGGTATTTTCCATTTTCATGGTTTTCTCCACAGTATCCACACATCTTGCTTTGCATTTTGTCTCCGTGCATTTGTTTTTGCATAAATTTGTGTGTATATGTATTTTCATTCTTTTCCTATAGTTTTCCTATACTCCTTGGTGAATTATCTCTGTCTTCCCCACTTATTCTCTTCATTTGGCTGTGAGCTTGTCCAATAACTTTGCACACATCTATAGATTTTGGACATTTAGTGTTGTCTCTTTGAACATTCTAATTCGAGCATCTGCCTTTTTTATCCCTGTTACTAGTCTATCAAGAATTAGTTCATTGTTAAAGATTTGATAATTGCCGGCATAGCCTCATAGTGTAGACACAGCCTACATCAACAGAAGGGACTTTTTTGTCAGTGTAGGAAACCGCCTCCTTGAATGACGTTCCCTATATCAACAGAAGCACTCTTCCATTGACATATCTGCGGATTGGTCTACACTGGAAACTTACATTGGCACCCCTAAGAGATGTAGCTATCCCGACCTAACCCCTAGAGTAGAATGGAAGAATTCTTCTGTCGACCTAGCTACTGCCTCTTGGGGAGGTGGATTAACTTCAGCGATAGGAGAACCCTTTCTGTCAGTGTGCTGCTGTATTGTTTTAAGTGTAGATGTACCCTGTGTCTATACTGCGGGTTGTGTTGGCATAGCTACATCAGTCAGGATGCATTTTTTTCACACACCAACAGACCTAGTCAGTTGTACAAATGTAGCATTTTACCAGGGTCATCCCAGTCTGCTGCTGACATACCGAGGTGCTGATGGACTATGTGGCAGCCTTTGCCTTTTCGAAAAGGCTCTTTCACATGAACAGCTTGTAACAGGCAAGACTGTAAAGCACTGAATAGATTTGTAAAAGGCCTGGAACATGGAAGACGATCCGATTCCTTTAGCCAATCAAGCCACTTTCTGGTGGTGTTCGTAATGCTACCTTTAGGAACAGATCTGTCATAACCCCGAAGCAATCCGACTTCAGCTTCCAACTCATCCAAGGACACTTTAAATTTGTTGGCAATGATTCTCATATCATCCCTGCCAATGTCTAAGCTCAGCAGTTTTCCCATTGCAGTCACAATTTTATCAGTCCCCTGTTCAAATCGCTGGTCAATGCCTGTAATCACTGAGTCTAGGAGTGGGTAAAATGAAGTTATTCTCTCCTGCTCCTCTTTTGTATCAAAGTGATGCTGGGACTCAAACACGTCATCAATACAAGTGGACGTTTTTCTCTTCTTAACCGGAGGAATCGATATATCATTCTGTACACACATTTTCACACTGTCATTGAAAATAGATTGAAAATATTCTGGGCTACTTCTCATTGCAGCCAAAGAGTTACACAAGCTTTTCACCTGTGATTGCAGAAAGTAAGTTGAGATCTGGAGCTTGAAGAGCCTTACTCACTTTTACCACCATCTGGAAAATAGGGTGCATCATGTGAAGAGCAAAGATGAACTTGAATGAATTTAGTTCATGGATAAGGCACCTGGCTTTTATTTTAGCGTCAACAAGGAGAGTTGTTTCGATAATCTCTTGTAAAGCTTGTAAAATGATGGAGTAGTTTTGTTTTACAGCAGCCACTGTTTCTGCTCTGCATGCCCATCTTGTGTTTGACAGGGACTTCAAAGTCTTCAACTGGGATCCTACTTCTTGTGAAATCTTCTCCATTACTGCATGTCGCACAGGACTCCCCTCCATGAAGGCATAAAGAGTCTGAATAACACGAAAAAAATCAAAGACAGTTCTGTTTTGTTTACTTGCAGTGCATGCATCTTCTAGGACGAGGTTCAGACAATGCGCATAGCAGTATACATAGAGTATTTCACTGTTTCTTTCTTTACATTTTATTTGAACTCCCACAGTACATCCAGACATAGTAGATGCGCCATCAAAACAGACAGACATCACTTATGACCAGTCAATTTTAAGAATGCCAAGGACGTCTTTTAACTGGTCAAAAATAGACTGAGCTTCAACTGTTAATAGTCTCTGAACAGACATAAAATGTTCAACTGGACTATGTTTTTCATTGTCAAAATACCGCACCACAATGGACATCTGATCATGGTGTCCACAGTCAGTAGTGTCATCAGCAATTATTGAGACCATTTTTCCATTTAGCGAAGACACAATCTTTTGTTGCACAACATTTGCAAGGCTACAATTAAATCATTTTGGATGCGATTACTCAGATAGGTAGAGTTTCAAGGAGATTGTTGCACATGCTTTGCCATTACGGGATCATATTTTTGGAGCATATTGACAAGATTTAGAAATAAACCTTTCTCAAAACTGTGAGCTTTTTCATTGTGACCCCTGAATGGTCTCCCACCTTTCACCAAACACAGAACAATGTCAATCAGTCGCTCCATTACACTTCGGTTATGGCACCGTTCTTCTTCTTATTTAGACAGATAAGCCTGCTTGCCCTCATCCAACAATACATCAATAGGTTTCCCTTCATTAAAACTTGACCATGAAGAACAGCTCAACACATGAGGTTTTGACAGTTGGTGGTTTTTAAAACATTCGTTAGCCCTATGCCAGTTTCTGAATCCCTTATCAATAAATACTGGATCAGTGGGACCTTTGTTTGCTGCATCATTAGAGGAGACGAAACGGCAGTAAAAGCAAAATGCTGCGTTCTTTGTTGGGCTATATTCTAACCACTTATACTTTTCATACCAATCGGACTGAAAACGTTGTTGTTTATTCCCTATTTTACTTCTAGGAAACATACTCAATCTAGGCTGATAAGGACCTCTAGATAATTGAGACTGGCATTCTAATCTATTTTTTGGAATATCACAGACCAGGTCATCAGATAGAATGTTTGATGGCTTTGAATAGGAACTATGCTGACCTGAACTAAGAGACAAAGTTTGTTTCTGTTGGTCATTACTCAGTTTATTGTACACACTGGAACTGGTGGCAGCATTATCTTCATCTAAGTTCTTAACCGAGGAGTACGAGGTATTTGCACTACTATCAGCACATTCATTATAATTCAGTTTGTCTGCTTCTTTTCTTATATTAACAATGAACCAATCCGTATTTTAAAATTAAAAGGGGTATCATACGATTGAATTAAAACATAAAGCCAAGGGCTTATTATGCTGTTTCAGTAGAGTACACGCAACAAAGATTACAGACACTGTAGACGCTGAGCTGGGCATGCCTGATGCAGCCGCTTATATAGGTCAAAGAATTTTCTGGAATAGTAGTCGGAGGGGGAGGGGAGGACCAGTGGTAATGCAGCGCTGCAGTAGTGGGGAGGCATGCTGCGAGCGAACGCGGGCTTTCTGTACATTTCAACAACATCTATATTATGCAATTCGGCGCTTATTGCATAATACAACATAATACAACTGCAAAACTAAGCATTTCTGATGGTATCTTCTAGAATGAGCACTGAGTCCCTTGGGTAGAGAGAAAGATTAACCTAAATAATCTATACAGAAGCCCCTGGAACCCCATAAGATTGGGTCCCTAATCCAGGAACTATTAGAACTCATTTACAAAACTTTTCTTAAACATTACATTAATATATTGTCTCATACTATAGAATTAGAATTTATAATCCCTATTCCATGATGAGATATAATGCATCTTAATTAAAACTATCTTTAGATATGTTTTTCCTCAAAAATCCAATTTAAATAAAAAAATCCGATATTTTTGATTTTTTTTTTAAAGTCATTGATTTTTATCCACCCTAATAGCTGGGCATGGTGGGAACGGGAGGAGGATTGGTCCCCATCTGGAGCGAGGCAGGGGCCAAGGGCAAGATGAGCACAGTGGGGCATGGCAGGAGGATTAGTCCCTGCTGACTGGAGCAAGGCAGGGACCAGGGGCAAAAGCACAGCGGGGTGGGAGCTAGGGTTGGTCCCTGGAGCAAGGGAGGAGCTGGGGGTAAACTGCAAGTGCAGCAGGGCTGGGGAGGGGGTAAACAGGATCCCCCCCACTCCTGCCCACATAAAGCGGGTACCTATTTTCTCCCTAGTTCTAGCCCATTCTCTTTGTCTCTCTCTGCACCGAGCTGAGGGTGGGGGTGCACTGCGCACAGGGCTGGTGATGCAGGGTCTGGGAGGGAGTTAGGGTGCAGGAGCAGGCTGGGGGTTGGGGTGCAGGGTCTGGCCAGGAGCTAGAATGAGGGAAGGGGCTCAGGATTGGGGCAGGTGGTTGGGGTGTGGAGCGCTTACCTGGGGCAGCTCCCATTTGGTGCGAGGGGTGCAGGTGGATATGTGGGCAGGAGGGCACAGGAACTCCCTGTTTGGAGCTCATGGTGGGGGTGGGGGTGTGGGGGGATACAGGAGTCAGGGCATGGGGTGTGGGGGGAGGCTGGGTATGTGTGGGGGGTGCAGGAGTCAGGACATGAGGTATGTGGGGCTGAGTATGTGTGGAGGTGCAGGAGTCAGAGCAGGCTGTGGGAGGGGGTTGCAGGAGTCAGGGCAGGGGGCTGGGAGTGTGTGAGGGGAGTGCAGGGGTCAGGGCTAGGGAGGTGTGCTGGGGTTGTGGGGGGGCTCCCAGCCACCTGCCCTGAGCGGTTCACAGCAGGGGGCTGGAGGGAGTTTACCCCAATTCCACCCCCTTTCCCAAGGCCCTGCCCCCGCCTCTTCTCCACTTCCTCCTCTCTCTCCCCAGCACACAGGTGACCGGGGGAAGGGAGAGAGAGTGAGAGGAGAAGGGGTGAGTACGCAGCATGCTGGGGGAAGAGGTGGGGTCCAAAAAACTCAGTTCGACTTCAGTTCGTTATTTAGTTTACTTTATGAGGCATGTTACAGCTCTTTGCCCACACTGGCCAGGCCCAGATGGAGCGGGTGTAGGTACAGGGTGATACCACGATTCCAATTAATGTCACACACCACACCACTTATATAGATCTTTCCTAGCTACTAACATCTATACTTCTTGCATGTATAGTATAATCGCTTTGCATACCGTGAATGGACTAATTACTTTGTAGATTACGTATGGACCAATTGCTTTGCAGATTGCATAAGGCAAGTTTATGAGTTCAGGGTCTTTCTGCCTACTTTGTTTACTACAGACATACCCATAGTATTTAGTTTAGTTAGTTTCTGCCTCCCTTATTTACTATAAATATATTCACTATAGTTAATTGTTTCAGCAATTACATATTTGGGCTTGTTCAGCAGTTACTTGTTCAGACATGTCTTGTCTTAACTTGGGCCAGCTTATGTCAGCTAAACCAGTGGCTCTCAACCTTTCCAGATTACTGGACCCCTTTCAGGAGCCTGATATGACTTATGTACCCCCAAGTTTCACCTCACTTAAAAACTACTTGCTTACAAATCAGACATACAAATACGAAAGTGTCACAGCCACACTGTTACTGACCAATTACTTACGTTCTCATTTTTACCATATAATTATAAAATAAATCAGTTGGAATATAAATATTATGCTTACATTTCAGTGTATAGTATACAAAGCAGTATAAATAAGTCACTGTCTGTATGAAATTTTAGTTTGTACTGAGTTCACTAGTGCTTTTTATGTAGCCTATTGTAAAACGAGGCAAATCTCTAGATGAGTTGATGTACCCCCTGGAAGACTTCTGCATACCCCAAGGGATACACGTGCCTCTGGTTGAGCATCAGTGAGCTAAGCCAGCTTTACACCTGTTACTCCCCAGCCTGCACCATGAGGGAGACATGCTTGTGCTTAGCTGGATGTCAGCTCCCTGACACCCCCAGCATGTTAGCTACCCAAGCATGTTCTCCTGGGCAATGCCAGCCCTTACATTGCCTTGCAGTTTAACAACAGGTGTACCCCAGTCCCCGAGCCCCTTTGAAGCATTCCCCTGTAGTGTCCAGCCCCTTCTCCACCGAACACTCACAAGAAATACCATGTCTGCTGTCCCCAAGGGAACAGTGTGCATGCCAGCTTGTATGGTTCAACTCAGGATCAGCATTTTGCTTAATACCACAGCACTGAGACATATGTATAGTGAAAACAACAATACGGTTATCATCAACGATTCAAGAGATAGTGAGTAAGGATAATGGAAACAAAAGGGTTACATATAATACAAAACCATCATATGTCTTCTAGAGACTATACTTAACTTAAGCTAACCTCCTCTCCCCAATCAAGGTTGCTGAAGATCCTGTTTTCACAAAGGTAAATGCACTGCCTATTTACTTCTCAGGCGCAGCATAAAAAGATGTGTGCCTTGCCTTTTCCTTATATCCACAACGTTAATGTCTATTCTCAGAGACAGTATAACCCTCCCCCCACCCCATGGGCTGTTTTTCTGATATGCTGCTGCTCACATCCCTCTGGTAACATCCTATGTAGATGTGTAGCCATTGTGTTGGCTTACAGTGCTTAATTTACATGCTGACAGACAGGTGAATAAACATCTTTGACAGAAAACCTGTTTGTCAACTCTGCATATTTTCAATATACATACATAACTCCTTACCTAGTATCTGTACAGACGTTTTACAACAATATTAATGACCAGTGTGACCCTGGCTTTCATTTGAGATCTCATGTAACATTCTTTGGTGAACTGGAATGGACATAGCAAAATTAGGGCATTCCTATACTCCTTTGCCAGTTGGCATAGAGGGGTTCATGGGTCACACTTTCCCTCCCAGGGTCACCCTTGAATTCCCCTTTTTCTCAATTCCAGCTCCTCCTCTGCCTTTCCTTATTCCATCCACTGAGGGAAGGATGGTTCACTCTACTAAATGGAGGTGAATGAATGTCCCCTCCTTTCTTTGTCTCCTCATGGTAGCAACTGTGATGTTGCACTCCATATGATTTTATGAAAATATGCTAATAAGTGTGAATATAATGTAACTGGAATACGCTTCATGCAAAAGGTCTCTTGTAAGGTCTCATTACAAAGTTTATAATCTACTTGTATAAATGTATCATTCTTGTATCTGAAACTAGAAATACGAAATATAACTCTGAGGTCCTATTGTAATAATGCAAAGTGTGGGCCATTAACGGTGGTTTGGAATCTTGATGGCTCCCATCAACTAGGACAATTGGTTGTAAATGGCTCTGTTTACTTGCAAGCCTTCCTGTGGGTCAGGCCAGGAAGAGTGAAGGCTTGAGGTCTCACAGGACATGTGGCCATGTCACCTAGTACTGGAATCCATTTTAACCAGGGTTTTCCATTTAGAAGGAGGGGTGGGGACCTGGAGAGACAAAAGATTCCCGCCTTGTGCCAAAGCTATATAAGGGGATGGAACAGAACAAAGGAGGATGGAACAAAGGAGGTTCCAGCAAATAGAATTTTGGGACCATCCTTGGAAAAACCAGGGCAAGGTTGGTGCCATTGTGTGGACAACAAAAGAGCAGGGCCCCATATATTCTGCAGTCTCATGGCTGTACCATTTACTAAAGTATCTATCACCTCATAATTTTGTAACAGATTCTAAACTTTTCTTTTTAAGAAAATGTTTGGTCTTTATGGTTGCAAAGAAAATTTTTCCTGTTTTCTTCCAGGTCTGAGGGCAGCCTGAAACAATAGCTGTGAACTGTCCCACTTATTTCAATGGTGTGTTAAATCTGAAATTTAATGATCACAATTTCAGTGTCAACATTGATAATTATTTCACTGCTAACTCTTTAGTGAAAAATCTGCCCAACAAGCTTACCCTTTGTTGCTAGCTAGGGAAAATTCTGTTTTATCTGTGAATTTTCAGTTAAGGATGCTCCATCTCTGACAGGTGTCACAGTGGGGTGTTTTTCATTTCCATGGCAACTGAAAGCAGACCAGACCTTTCCTGTGATCCTGGGCTGAGAACCACTGCTCAGAAAGATGGCTCCAGAACAATAGCTTTCAAAGCAGAAACATACTAAGTGTATAAAAGTGCTCTTTAACTCAAACCATTTGCAGCAGAGCCTTGACAAAAAATTTAGAGATTTCCTGGAGAAACACTCTCTTCCTTTTCAAAAAGAAAAGGAGTACTTGTGGCACCTTAGAGACTAACAAATGTATTTGAGCTACAGCTAGCTCACGAAAGCTTATGCTCAAATACATTTGTTAGTCTCTAAGGTGCCACAAGTACTCCTTTTTCTTTTTGCGAATACAGACTAACACGGCTGCTACTCTGAAATCTTCCTTTTCAAACTTCTTAACAAATGAGGAGTAGCCAGGAAAAAAACCTGGACATAATACAATCCTCTGAAGGAGGTTCAGAATGTCTGGTGTGGAGAGTCCTAGAAAGAAAAGCAGTATTGCCAACTTTTGCAATTTTTTCCCTCCCAAGAGACAGGATTTTGGAGGGTTTTGCAGCCCGTCTCACAATGACGTGAGAAGCTCCAGAGTCCCGTGAGAAGTTCAGCCCTGCCAGAAGCCAGCTGAGTCTCCCCCCATCCACTCTGTTTTCAAAGGAGGAGACTGAGGAGGAGGGAGCAAAAAGCCCAGCACCCTATCCCCTCAACCTCACCCCTGTGAGAAACATAGACACTGACAGAATAGTACCTCTGCACCTCCCCTCTGCAGCACCCAGTCTGGGAAGGAGAAGAGGGGGGGTGAAGAGCCCCTGCAGCTGTCCCTCAGCCTGGGAAGGGAGAGATGGGACTGTACTGTAGCGCCTCCTCCACCCCCCCAGCTGTGGGAGAGGAGGGTGAAGAAAACTAGGAGGAGCAGAGATAAGATTGGAGTGAGCTGAACTTTGGGTTGGGAGTTGATGCGGGGGGGACTGAACTGAGTGGGCTGCGGGGGCCAATAGGGTGGGTTGAACTGAGGCAGGACGGAACTGATGGAAGGACTGGATGGGAGTAGGAAATGGGCAGATCTGGAGGTGAGAGTTCCTGCAGCATGGTCCAAAGTCATCTCATTCAGTACATTTTGCAGGACAGGCAGCACAAACTGACACACACAGGGGATGGGCAGAGGGAGCTCAAAAATCAAAAGAAAGACTGAAAAAATGCAATATAATCTTTCTTCAGATCTTGTGATTTTTTTGGCCGATCTCACAATTTTGGAGAGTCCAACTCATCATTTTGGATCTCTTGAAGTTGGCAATTCTGGAAAAGTCACCTGTAAGACAGAATGTTCCCTTTCTCAGTCCTCTCTTGGTCAAACAATCTTCGTGGTCAGATGTGGAGCACAATAAATCATCCAGAGGGCAGGAGAAAGAAGACTTCAATCTACCCACTGTGACGGGGTCCCTCGGGTGCAACCTGGACTGTGGGACTGCTGAGCCCTCCAAACACACCAGCCTAGTCTGAGAGACCTTATTCTCCTGTCTGTGACTATGGCAGAAATACTCCCTCAGCTAATATTATTTTCCCCTTCACTAATGAGGCCATAGCAGGCTTAACTTTATGCAGAGTAATGAAGACTTTAATCCTTAGGCACAAGAAGGACTTGCTAAGTAATTTCCACTCCACCTTAATTATGCCCTCATGAACCAGGTAAGGAAGAATTATACAGCTCTTCAGCTTTGCAAGGTTTTTGGTTTGTTTTTGGTTTGTTTGGGGTGTTTCATTTTTTAAAACCATAAGCACCTATGAAGTTAGGTCCCCATTTGTGCTTAATTCTGGGAAGTTTAGTTTAGAGATGGCAATGCCTTGCTCAAAGTACCCCAGCTTCAGAGAGTTCTCCTTTTCTATAGAGGATCTAGAGGGGAGACTCCCTCCTGAGATGTGTTGAGATTTTATGCTGCTCTTTTAAGAGCTGATTGAGAGCAATATCCTTCACCATCCCCTGGGCCAAACCCCTGAAAGGAAGCAGAGGGGCTGGTGAGAGGCAGAGTGAGTTACCAGGGAGATTGAAAGGACAGGGCAAGCATATGTCCTATATGTCTCCCTGGGGACAATACTAGCCACGTGATGGCCTCCTGTGGGACTCCAGGAGGCTGGAAGTGAAGAGGAGTTAGGCTCATCTCCCAGGGAAGAGGATCTGAATCACTTTACACTGTGCTCCCTGCTGCTGGGGCAGGGCTGAGTGGGGCCTGACTGCACAGAATGAGCGTGAGCTGGAGCCGCTGGACACAAAGGACTCACTGGTATCAGAGAGGTCATAGGAGATGGCACCTTCAAGGTAGCTGAAGCCTTGCAGGTAAAACAGCCTCTGGTGTAGCTACAATGCTGCAGTTGCCCCGGGGCCCATGAGATTATAAGGGCCCATCCAGCAGAGCAGCAGGAAGTGGCCCTGCTGTGTGGCTGGGGAAGCTCTTCATCCCTTCTCCAGCCACTCCTCATCCCCGGCTCAGGCACTGAGCAACTTGCGGCTGCTCCTAGCAGCATCTCCAGCGCTGGTGAGGCTTCAGCCCCCACAGGGCGAGGTAGCCCCTTGTCCTTTCCCTGGCCGGTGCCATTGCCACAAACTCATACTGTGGCTGCTACTTCAACAAGGAGAAGTTCATTCGAAAAGGCAGTAGGGGTGGACTGGGGGGTGCGGAAGTTACAGGGGCCAGGTAGGGGGTGCCCAGGTCCCATTGTGGTTGAACTGAGCAGCTCCAGGAGAAGGGTTGGGGGGACAGGGGTCTCTGGCCCCAGGGGTGAAGGATGAGGAGGCCAGGGGAGGGGGGACCTAACCTATTCTTGCACCAGGGCCTCACTACGCCACTGAAAAGAAGCTTGTGAGAAGGGGATGCTTTGTGATCTTCTCAACCATCTCAGCATGGCCCATGCCTGCAGGCTGGCTGGGAGCTGGTTTCTGCAGCCTGCTGTCTGCCTTTTCTGGGAGGAAAGGAGCTGTCCTTCAAACCCACTTCAGGATGGCAAAAGACTTTTTTATTTTTGAGGAGAAAATCATCAAAGCCAATGAAGAAACTGAGTGACATTTGGTTAAAAGTCTTTTCGAAACGCCCTGGAGTCTGCTGCATGTGGCAGAGTTCTGGAGAGCTCTTCCGGGGGACAGTCCTACCTCCAGGCTCAGAGCAAAGATCTCTAGTTGCCAGTTGGACAAACCCCGCTGTAAAGACTGCCTGACATGGGGAGGACTGAGAAACAATGGGCCATATTAGTACGGGGCAAGTGGGGTAGCTGTCTCAAGCATTCACCAGGTGCTCCTCTGACAGTACTTAAAAGGGAAGAAGTTGGAACATGAAAATGTGTCCCCTTCTTATCCAGTGACAGAAGGCTTAAGAATGTGGGTTCCAGATTCTTGACCTGTTCCTATGACTTTCTGGATATCAGAATCCCCAACCTGCTTCTATCCAATTGCCCAAATCTCTAGTTTATCCATTCCCTCCCCCAACCCTGCCCTGCTCCACTACAAAATGGCAATTGGTACAATACAATTGTGCATTTTCAATACAAAATATTGTGGCACACTGGAAATTGAAAAGCTGTGTTGGGATAGTGTCATATAAGTTTAATTTAATATCAAAATAAATAACAAAGAATACTGATTATTCATTTTCAAAGTAATTTAATAATAATAAAAATGCTAACTCGTGGAAGCATTTCCAGTTTGCTGCAGAAAGCAGCATTAGAATTTAGGTTCAGACCATATGGGGGCTTCTGGGAGACTCACATCAAGCGCTAACCAGACACAGCAGCACTTCAGGTAACACCGGGAAATTATGACTTGCCACATCATTTGATATTAAGCACATGCTGGAAGTCTACAACTTGTAAAAAAAAAAAATCTTTAGGGACCATTATTAAATTCTATCAGAAAATTTCTTCAATATTTTAAAACATAATTTTAAATTTAAAAAAGATGTTTTTCTGACTTTAGCTACTCTGGGAGTTGAAAATACTATGGGACACATGAAATTCACTGGGCTGCTCAGACTTGCAATGCTGTTGCCAAAATACATGGCAGAGGATTCAAGACACTAACTTTCAAAGGGTATCTGCTCAGACAAACTCTATTTTGGAAAGCCTTTACAAATATAATGTGTTGGAATATCATAAAAAAATACAAAATATTTTTCTCATTGCAGTTCTTACAATAGTGTCCATACTTACCATCTCAAAAATGGATAGAGAACTGAATCTACAATCTATTATATCTCCTATACAGTCATAGCACATCTGGGTACTATAAATGGAGTATATAAAAAACAACAATTTACTTCACCATGCAGCATCAAAGAAAATACCAATCCACCTACTGGCTTTGTATAGGTTCAGCTTCTTTAGTTTTGCTATGTGATATCCAGAAGTAGAAAATAGAGTTCACTGTATTAATGAAAGGCAAAAGCTTACTTTTAAATAAAACACATATTATAGTTATTCATGTATAGTTAAGCACTGGAGCAAATTACCTAGGCAGGTTGTGGAATCTGTCACTGGAAATTTTTAAGAGCAGGTTAGACAAACACCTGTCAGGGATGGTCTAGAAGATAATACCTAGTCCTGCCTCAGTGCTAGGAATAGATAACCTTTTGAGGTTTGACAAAGTGGGAATTTTTTGTAATATTTTTTAATGAAACCTGTGTGTGCCGGAGTTTCCCCTGTAAGCTGCATTATCTTGGAGTTGGAAAGGAGCTGTTTGCTCTCAAGGCAGGTGAAGACACAAAGATATATGAGTCACCACGCTGTCTGGCTCTTGGTTCCCCATTGATGAAACCTCTGAGAAGAAAATGGCAAATCCAGTTGCCTGAACAGTGAGACCTAGCACACAGCGACCCAGAGAACTATGGACTTGCTTGCCTCTCAGTAGCTCAATATCAATGGACTGTAGAGGTATGCGGTGGGGGGTAAGTGTTGGCTGCTAGAGGCAGTCAGGGCTCTAACTTGAGGTTCTTCTGACCATGGAAGTCTGACAGATGGAGAGACAGAGCTTGAACAGTGAAGATCACGAAGCTTAGCTTGTCTTGGTACTGAGCTACCCAGAATGGACTATGCTTTAACCTTTAGTTCTCTGTGCTAACCTATGCACTTCCTATGCTGTGTTCCAGATGACTAATAAACCCTACCACTCTGACAATGCTATGTGAGTGTCACTGAAAATGCGTGGTGAGGTGCATTCATCCCTGAAGAGTGTACAAAAGACAGTTACCTTTTCCATAACTGGTTTTCTTTGAGATATGTTGCTCATGTCTATTCCACAATAGGTGTGTGTACTCACCACATGCACTGGTGCCAGAAGTTTTCCCCCTAGCAGTACCCGCAGGGGGGGAGCGCCCCAGCAACCCCTAGAGTGGTGCCTCTATGGTACGGTATAAGGGGAGCTGCACTTTCCCCCCACCCTCAGTTCCTTCTTGCCAGACAACTCCAACAGAGGGGAAGGAGGGCGGGGTGTGGAATAGACAGGAGCAATGCAGCTCAAAGAACACCAGTTACGGAAAAGGTAACTGTCTTTTCTTCTTCGAGGGATTGCTCATGTGTATTCTATAATAGGTGATTCAAAGCTATATCTGTTGGAGGTGGCTAGGAGTTCACAAATTCTCGGTACGGAATACAGCCCTGCCGAACCCGACGTCATCCGTGGTTTGGGAGACGATCCCATAGTGTAAGGTGAACGTGTGAACCGAAGAGCACGTGGCAGCCGTACAAATGTCCTGGATGGAGACGTGGGCCAAGAAGGCAGCCAACGAGGCTTGCACTCGAGTCGAGTGCACCTTCACAATCGGTGGGGGGGGATACCCGCCAGATCATAACAGGTACAGATGCACAACATGATCCAGTTGGAGAGCCGCTGCGTGGAGATTGACCGACCTCTCATGCACTCAGCCGAGGTGATGAACAGTTGCAAGGACTTTCTGAACGGCTTGGTCTGCTGGAGGTAGAAAGCCAGAGCCCGTTGCACATCGAGCATGTGGAGACTGTGCATTGGACACATGGGGTTTGGGGCAGAGGACCGGTAGAAAAATGTCCTGACCCATGTGATAGGCGGAGACCACCTTCAGGAGGAACGCAGAGTGTGGGCTGAGCTGGACCTTATCTTTATGGAAAACCATGTATGGAGGCTCTGAGGTCAGGGCCCTGAGCTCCAAGACCCACCTGGCCAACGTGATTGAGACCAGGAAGGCCACCTTCCACGAGAGGTGGGACCAGGAGCACGTGGCTAATGGCTCAAACGGGGGCCCCGTGAAACGGGCCAACACCAGGTTTAGGTCCCACTGTGGGACCGGGGGCCTAGCATATGGGAAGAGACGGTCCAAACTCTTGAGGAACCGGCCACTCATAGCATGGGAGAGTACTGTGTGACCCTGCACCGGCAGATGGAAGGCCGATATGGCCGCCTGGTGCAGCTTGACTGACGAGGGTGCCAGGCCCTGGGCTCTAAGGTGGAGAAGGTAGTCCAGGACAAGCTGGATCGGGGCGGCCACCGGTGAAACGCCCCACTCATTCACCCATCTGAAGAACCAGGATCACTTTGCCAAGTAGGCATGGCATGTGGAGGGCCGCCTGCTTTCTAGGAGGACACGTTGAACCCCTTCTGAGCACATCCTTTCCTCCCTATCTAACCCTTGAGCAGCCGCACTGTGACATGGAGAGCCGTTAGGTTGGGGTGGAGGAGGCGGCCCTTGTCCTGGGAGAGCAGGTCCGGCCGGAACGGCAATGGCCATGGAGGAGCAACTGCCAGGTCCGTTAGGGTCCCGTACCAATGTTGCCTGGGCCATGCCGGGGCAATCAGAAGGACCTGGGCCTTGTCCGTCTTTATTTTTTCCAGGACCTTGCTGATCAGTGGGAACAGGGGAAAGGCATAGAGAAACTGGCCTGACCAGCACAGGAGGAAGGCATCGGAGATAGCGCCCCTTCCCAGTCCCGCCCTGGAGCAGAACTGGGGACCATGCTGGTTCTGTCACGTCATGAACAGGTCCACCTGGGGAGTCCCCCATACTCGGAAAAGCCTGTGAGCCACCTCCGGGTGGAGAGACCACTTGTGCTGAGAGGAGAAGTCCCTGCTCAAGTGATCTGCCCATGCATTTTGGGCACCCAGTAGATGGAAGGCCTTTTGGCAGATGTTGTGAGCTAAACAGAAATCCCACAGCTTGAGGGCTTCGCAGCAGAGGGCAGAGGATCCGGCCCCCTTGCCGCTGATATAGAACATAGAGGCTGCATTGTCTGTGAGGACTCTGACCACCCTGCCCCCCACCCTGTGAGCAGAAGGCCACGCACACCAGCCATACTGCCCTGAGCTCCTTGACATTTATGTGTAGGGTCAGATCCTGAGCCGACCACAGACCTTGGGTCTGAATATTCCCCACGTGGGCCCCCTCAACCCAGGTCTGATGCATTGGACACCAGTTCCAGCGATGGGGCCCTGTCCCCGAACTGGACCCCTTGGAGCATGTTGCTTGGGGCGGACCATCACCATAGGGAGGCAATCACCGAGTCGGGTACGGTGAGAACTTTGTCCATCCTGTCCCTGGCCTGGGAGAACTCTGAGGCCGACCAGAGCTGAAGGGGCCTCATCCTAAGTCTGGTGTGATGGACCATGTATGTGCATGCTGACATGTGACCCAAGAGCTGGAGGCACACTCTGGCTGTTGTCACCAGGAACCTTGTGACTGTGTCGATGAGCCCCTTCAGGGTCTCAAACCTGTGCGGTGGGAGGGAGGCTCTAGCCAATGAGGCATCCAGGAGCGCCCCAATAAACTCTATCCGTTGAACCAGGACTAACATGCACTTGCTGTTGTTTACCAACAGGCCCAAAGTGGTGCACATGGATAGGAGGAGCATCACATGATCCCTCACCTGCGACTGGGAGCTAGGCTTGACCAGCCAATCATCCAGATAGAGAAAAATCTGGACCCCCCCCACACCAGTGCCTGAGGTAGGCTGCTACCA
The DNA here is from genome assembly GCF_009764565.3 of Dermochelys coriacea. Lineage (NCBI taxonomy): Eukaryota > Metazoa > Chordata > Testudines > Dermochelyidae > Dermochelys > Dermochelys coriacea. The sequence goes on from NC_050068.2 coordinate 108,820,168, forward strand.
CCGACATACATTTTGTAAATATCCTGGGGGCAGTGGACAGGCCAAATGGGAGGACCATAAATTGGTAGTGATTCTGCCCCACCACAAAATGGAGGAAGCATCTGTGCCCCTCGAATATACGAATGTGGAAGTACGCATTCTGCGGATCGAGGGCAGCATACCAGTCCCCGGGATCCAGGGAGGGGATGATGGAGGCCAGGGAGACCATATGGAACTTGAGCTTCACCATGTACTGATTCAGACCTTGCAGGTCCAGGATGGGCCTGAGTCCCCCACTGGCATTCAGGATAAGGAAATAGCAGGAGTAGTACCCCTTGCCTTTGAACTCCATGGGCACCACTCCAACTGCTCCTACTCCCAGGAGCCGCCCCACCTCCTGCTCGAGCAGAGCTTCATGCAAGGGGTCCCCCAGGAAGGACGGGGGCAGGGGATGGTTGGCGGAGAGGAAGTAAACTGGAGGGTGTAGCCCCAGGAGATGGTGTTGAGGACCCATCGGTCCGAGGTCATCCGCAACCACTTTTGGAGAAAAGCCCACAACCAATTGGAAAAGGGAAGCTTTATTGAGGGTGGATCCCTGATGAGAACTGGCAGGGCTCCCCCGAGTGTCACGTCAAAAACACCTTTTCCCCGCCTGCTTGCCCTTGGAGGACCCAGGTTGGGGAGCAGGCAGAGACTGCCTCTGAGGGCGCCTCTTGTAGTCCCACGACTTCTTATAGGTGGCCTCGTATTTCAGGTGAGTGGCCTGAGCGGGAATCTGCTGCGGCTTGAATTTAGATTTATCCGGAGCTGGAACATAGAGACCAAGAGTCTGGAGAGTCATGCGGGAGTCTTTCATGCCATGCAGCCTTGTATCCATTTGTTCCACAAACAGAGCTTTGCCATCAAATGGGAGATCCTGCATGAATGTATTCGCCTCACTGGACAGCCCAGAGAGCAGGAGCCACGATGCCCTTCTTGTGGACACCGTGGAGGCCATGGACCGTGCAGCTGTGTCCGCCACATCCGAAGCTGCCTTCAGGGATGCAGTGGCAGCCACTGTACTCTCCTCCACCAGTGCTTTGAACTCCTTCCTATCATGCTCCTGGAGGAAGTCCTTGAACTTGGGCAGGGAGCCCCACAGATTGAACTCATACCAGCCCAGGAGAGCCTGGTGGTTAGTCACTAGTAACTGAAAGCTCGAGGATGAATAAATCTTTCTTCCAAAAGAGTCCAGGCCCCGTGAATCTTTATTTTTCGGGGTAGGGGCTGGCTGGCCCTGCCGTTCCCTGTAGTTGACTGACTTGACCACCAGGGAGTTGAGTGCCAGGTGGGCATATAAGTGTCCCTTGGTGTGCACAAAATACTTGTGTTCCGCCCTCTTGGAGATGGGGGCCAACGAGGCCGGTGTTTGCCACAGGGCATTTGAAATTTTTGCCACCCCTTCACGGCTACCCTGCCGGTGCCTAAGAGGACAGCACATTAAACAGGGAGTCCGAGGGCTCCTCCATCTCCTCTGTTTGGAGGTGGAGGCTTGATGCCACCCTTTTTAAGAGTTCTTGGTGGGCCCTAAAATCCTCCAGTGGGATGGAGGGAGGCAGGGCTGTAACTGCCTCATCCAGGGAGGGCAAGGAGGCCAGTGCAGTACTCTGGTTGTCCGCCGGCAGTCCATCACCTGGTCGGTCTCCAGGCATGGTGCCGAGGATGTACATCCCATCGACTCCTTCCTTGGAAGTCTGGAGAGGGAGGCCGATCATAGAATCATAGAATATCAGGCTTGGAAGGGACCTCAGGAGGTCATCTAGTCCATCCCCCTGCTCAAAGCAGGACCAATCCCCAATTTTTGCCCCAGATCCCTAAATGGCCCCCTCAAAGATTGAACTCACAACCCTGGGTTTAGCAGGCCAATGCTCAAACCACTAACTGTCTCTCCCCCAAAATTTTTGACACTCCTTTAGCTGATGGTGCTTCTGAGGCTTTGGCCACTGAGCGAGCCCTCACTGGGGGCTGTGTCAGGCGCCACAGTGCCCACTGGTACCATTGGGCTGGCCATGGGGTCCGGTGCCACTGCACCTGCTATGGCACTGGCGGAGCTGGTTGTTCGGCCTGGCTGGCCTGGCCCATCAATGGATGACTATGAATGGAGGCTGGCTGATGTACAACCTGCCACTGTACCTGGACCATGTGGCACGGCAGTGCCAGGAGTGATGCCAACCACGGGATCACGATCCCGACATGGAGGACCAGTACTATCGGTAACAGTTGCTCTCGATCGGCTCCGACAGGTGGACCTGCGACAACGAGACGCCAGCGATCGATGCCCTGGGCTGTGGAGGCGATGCCTTGGTGGGGTCTTGGAGCAGGATTCCAAGCAGGAACGGCGTCGACGTCTGTGCCATGACAGGCTGCCATAATCCCTCGAGACGAGGTCCTTTGGTGACGTCTGCCTCAGTCCCATCGGTATTCGCTCCTCGAGGTGGAGCGGTACCAATAGTCTCAGTTGGACAGAACCCAACCAGGTAGCCTGGTGGGAGTCGGGGGCAATCCACATGAACTTTGCCTTGAACGATCACTGGGCGGCAAACGGCATTGGGAATGTTCCCTCGACCAAGACCGGTACTGATCCAGGGGTGACTGCGAAGATCCCAGTGATGGCTTGCCTCTGGAGCATGGAGCTGACATTGGTGGTGCTTCTGATACGGGCACGGGCATAACATTCTGGGCTGCTTCAGGGCCTCTGGCATGGAGGGCATCTGGACATCCAGGGAGGCCTGCTCTGAATGGGCCGGGCTACTCCACTCCACTTGAGTCCGAGGCCTAGAGGCTGGTGGGGATCGACGACTGCCCGACATGTGTCTAGCCTCTGTCCCAGGTTTACTTCAGTGCTGCTGCAAAGAAGGCATCTTTCTAGCCTTCTTGGTAAGCACCATGGATGGGGAGCGGTGCCAACTGGTCGATGGCTCCAGAGGGTCACCACGCATCGACACTGTGATGTCCAGTGCCAACTCATAACAATGCGCTGGAGTCGGGGTCAGCAGAATAGCCCGGAACCTAATGTCCCTTTCTGTCTTGGTCCGAGGCTTAAACAATTTGCAAATTTTGCAACGATCGCTGATATGGCCTTCTCCCAAATAGCGGAGACAGTCCACGTGCGGGTCGCTCCTTGGCATAGATCGCCTACAAGTGTTGCACGACTTAAAACCCGGGGCATGCCCCGGCCCGGGTGCTCTAACTGACTGAACTAACTAAACAGCTAACTAACTACAGGTACTAACACTGAACGAACAAGCAGTTCTGGGGATGAGCTACAGCAAAGCTGGAGCAGAGCAGTTCCGACGCACCTTCACTAGCGGCAAGAAGGAACTGAGGGTGGGGAGAGCGTGCAGCTCCCCTTATACTGCGCCATGGAGGCGCTACTCCAGGGGTTGCTGAGGCGCTCCCCCCCTTTGGGTACTGCTAGGGGAAAAACTTCCGGCACCGGTGCACATGGTGAGCACACACACCTATTGTGGAATATACATGAGCAATCACTCGAAGAAGAAGTCTCCATCAAGGGTCTGTTTCTGTTGGACTTGCTGAACGGAGCTCATGGTGTGAAGTGGGGCTGCTGCAGGCCCAGAGGGCCAGGCTAAGGAAGTGGAGAAGCCACATGGCTTACCCTGGAGGAAGAGCAACAATCCTGGGGTGGGGACTAGCACACTGAAGAGTTTCCTCCTAGAAACTGTTCCAAAGCTGGAGCTATAGCATTGAGACTGTGGATCCGTGACAAAAGGTCCTTTACAGCCCTTCATTTCTATGATTCTCTACTTTGGTACTAGCAGTGGCCAATGAGAAATACAGTCAGCATGACAGGCAGTCGTCTCAGCACACTAGCAGTGTAGCCATTGTCAAGGTCTCCAGCCTCCTCCCACAACCCAAATTCTGCCTCTTGTGGCTCCAAAATGAGATGTCACTCACTGTAAATTGGGACCTTCATAGTATTATGATTAATTGGCTGATACATCTGCAGAGATCAACATGATGAATCTGCTGAGATGAATTTGCTACCGCTCTTCTCTTCCTAGGGGGTGGCTGGTGTGTGTGTGTATGTGAGAGAGCTTTCAGGGTAGTGGGTCACAGGGGCCGTGTTTCTGGAGGCCTGGACAGATATGGTGTTGAAGACAGTTGGAACCCATCAGGCCTGCAGGCCTAAGTCACGTTTGAAAATGGGATTTAGCAATCTAAGTCACTTAGGCCCTGCACCGTATAGCAGAGCAACTCTAAATATCTTATAAAATCTTGGCCGTAGAGCCTGTCATAAATATAAAGGGAAGGGTAACCACCTTTCTGTATACAGTGCTATGAAATCCCTGCTGGCCAGAGGCAACATCCTGTTACCTATAAAGGGTTAAGAAGTTCAGCTAACCTGGCTGGCACCTGACCCAAAGGACCAATAAGGAAACAAGATACTTTCAAATCTTGGGGGGTAAGGCTTTTGTTTGTGCTCTTTGTTTACGTGGTTGTTTTCTCCTGGGACTGAAAGAGGACAGACAGAAATCCATCTTCTCCAATCCATTCTAATCCAAGTCTCCAATATTACAACCAGTATAGGTAAGCCAGGCAAGGCGGATTAGTTTATCTTTTGTTTTATATGAATTTTCCCTGTGTTAAGAGGGAGGTTTATTCCTGTTTTCTGTAACTTTAAGGTTTTGCCCAGAGGGGGATCCTCTGTGTTTTGAATCTGAATACCCTGTAAAGTATTTTCCAACCTGATTTTACAGGGATGATTTTTACCTTTATTTTTTTTAATAAAATCCTTCTTTTAAGAACCTGACTAATTTTTCCATTGTTCCAAGATCCAGGGGTTTGGGTCTTTGATGATTTAGTAACCAATTGGTTAAGATATTATTCTCAGGCCTTCCCAGGAACGGCGGTGTGTAGGGCTTGGGGGAATATTTTGGGGGAAGACGGCTCCAAGTGGGCTCTTTCCCTGTTCTTTGTTTAAAACACTTGGTGGTGGCAGCATACCGTTCAAGGCCAAGGCAAAGTTTGTACCTTGGGGAAGTTTTTAACCTAAGCTGGTAAGAATAAGTTTAGGGGGCCTTTCATGTATGTCCCCACATCTGTACCCTAGAGTTCAGAGTGTGGAAGGAACTCTGACAGAGCCTTAGCAGTTGAAGTGCCTACAGCTGTGATACACCCAGCAAGATACCAGGGGCCCTGTCAAGGCAAGGCCTGTTGAACACAGCACTGTGTTGCCCTCCATGGAGTCTCTAATTATATAACCATTGTCTTTCTTCTTGCATGTTATAATCAGCAATGAAATAGTTTAAAATGTTGACATTAACTTTAAATTAGGTTTCCGAGTTAACCCAGTTACTGTTCACACCTCTTTTAGCACTACTGTTTCAGGCTATCTGCAGATGCAGGCAGACATCCCTCCATCAGTTTAATTCAGTTCACATTCCAAAGGTTGTTTTCATAGCCGTATTTGTTAGAGGTTTTGTTTGTTTGTTTGTTTGAAAGTTGAGTTTTTTGAGCATAAGATGCAGCCAAGAGGAAAAAGTCTCAGTTTTCACAAGCTGATGTCAGCCATTCTGTTCAATCCCTTTCATTAGCTGTCTCCAGAATTCTGAGGCAGGCCCAGTGCATTATTAGTGCAAACATGGCAGATTGGAGATAGTTACATTTGGGACAGGGTAAAACATTGTTTTGCAGGCCCATCCAAAAGCACTAAGGCAAGTGTGACTGTAAGAGCCCCTCAGAGGGCCCGTTGTTTTGTAAACCCCTACCAGGTCTGACGCACTCCCTACTCCTAAGACATTGCCATCATAGTATTTATCTGTAAAGAGCATTGTGTGTAGTAGCAAATGAAAACTGGTGACACACAGGTCATTAATAGCACTGTGTGATGTATGGCTGGACGACATGTAAAAGGTCGTGTGTGTGTGTATATGCTGGAAATATGTACCTAAAATACGTTTTCGGGGCAGACTTGATAAACAAGTTTGTCTTAGACAAAGCCTGTTGCATCGCCTCTTTGCCTGTGTCTATAATTAAATTGAGCAGGGGGATGCCAGAGTTAATGGGCAGTTCATTTGCATCTGAAGTAAACACCAGTTGTCAGGAGGAAGAGGAAGCAGCATGGTGTCGGCCCCCTGGAGCACAGACAGCAACGGAGAATAACTTTATCTGCAAAAAGAAAAGGAGTACTTGTGGCACCTTAGAGACTAACAAATTTATTTGAGCATAAGCTTTCGTGAGCTACAGCTCACTTCATTGGATGCATTTGGTGGAAAATACAGTGGGGAGACTTATATACACACAGAGAGAACATGAAACAATGGGTTTTATCATATACACTGTAAGGAGAAAGAAAAGGAGTACTTGTGGCACCTTAGAGACTAACAAATTTATTAGAGCATAAGCTTTCGTGAGCTACAGTTCACTTCATCGGATGCATCCGATGAAGTGAGCTGTAGCTCACGGAAGCTTATGCTCTAATAAATTTGTTAGTCTCTAAGGTGCCACAAGTACTCCTTTTCTTTTTGCGAATACAGACTAACACAGCTGCTACTCTGAAAACTGTAAGGAGAGTGATCACTTAAGATGAGCCATCACCAGCAGCGGGGGAGGGAAGGAGGAAAACCTTTCATGGTGACAGGCAAGGTAGGCCATTTCCAGCAGTTAACAAGAACATCTGATGAACAGTGGGGGGTGGGGTGGGGAATAACATGGGGAAATAGTTTTACTTTGTATAATGACTCATCCATTCCCAGTCTCTATTCAAGCCTAAGTTAATTTTGCAAATTAATTCCAATTCAGCAGTCTCTCGTTGGAGTCTGTTTTTGAAGTTTATTTGTTGAAGGATAGCCACTCTCAAGTCTGTAATTGAGTGACCGGAGAGATTGAAGTGTTCTCCGACTGGTTTTGAACATTAAAATTCTTGACGTCTGATTTGTGTCCATTTATTCTTTTACGTAGAGACTGTCCAGTTTGACCAATGTACATGGCACAGGGGCATTGCTGGCACATGATGGTATATATCACATTGGTAGATGCGCAGGTGAACGAGCCTCTGATAGTGTGGCTGATGTGATTAGGCCCTATGATGGTGTCCCCTGAATAGATATGTGGACAGAGTTGGCAACGGGCTTTGTTGCAAGGATAGGTTCCTGGGTTAGTGGTTCTGTTGTGTGGTGTGTGGCTGCTGGTGAGTATTTGCTTCAGGTTGGGGGGCTGTCTGTAAGCAAGGACTGGCCTGTCTCCCAAGATCTGTGAGAGTGATGGGTCATCCTTCAGGAAAGGTTATAGATCCTTGATGATGTGTTGGAGAGGTTTTAGTTGGGGGCTGAAGGTGATGGCTAGTGGCGTTCTGTTATTTTCTTTGTTGGGCCTGTCCCGTAGTAGGTGACTTCTGGGTACTCTTCTGGCTCTGTCAATCAGTTTCTTCACTTCAGCAGGTGCGTATTGTAGTTGTAAGAATGCATGATAGAGATCTTGTAGGTGTTTGTCTCTGTCTGAGGGGTTGGAGCAAATGCGGTTATATCGTAGAGCTTGGCTGTAGACAATGGATCGTGTGGTATGATCTGGATGAAAGCTAGGAGGCATGTAGGTAGGAATAGCGGTCAGTAGGTTTCCGATATAGGGTGGTGTTTATGTGACTATCACTTATTAGCACTGTAGTGTCCAGGAAGTGGATCTCTTGTGTGGACTGGTCCAGGCTGAGGTTGATGGTGGAATGGAAATTGTTGAAATCATGGTGGAATTCCTCAAGGGCTTCTTTTCCATGGGTCCAGATGATGAAGATGTCATCAATGTAGCGCAAGTAGAGTAGGGGCATTAGGGGACGAGAGCTGAGGAAGCGTTGTTCTAAGTCAGCCATAAAAATGTTGGCATACTGTGGGGCCATGCGGGTACCCATCGCAGTGCCGCTGATTTGAAGGTATACATTGTCCCCAAATGTGAAATAGTTATGGGTATGGACAAAGTCACGAAGTTCAGCCACCAGCTTAGCCGTTACATTATCGGGGATACTGTTCCTGATGGCTTGTAGTCCATCTTTGTGTGGAATGTTGGTGTAGAGGGCTTCTACATCCATAGTGGCTAGGATGGTGTTTTTAGGAAGATCACCAATGGATTGTAGTTTCCTCAGGAAGTCAGTGGTGTCTCGAAGATAGCTGGGAGTGCTGGTAATGTAGGGCCTGAGGATGGAGTCTACATAGGAATATTTCCAACACACCTCTGACCAACATATTAACCCACAGAGACCTTCCTACCAACACTACAATAAGAAGGATTCTGGGTGGACTCCTCCTGAAGGTCGAAACAGCAGACTGGACTTCTACATAGAGTGCTTCCACCGACATGCACGGGCTGAAATTGTGGAAAAGCAACATCACTTGCTCCATAACCTCAGCCATGCAGAACACAATGCCATCCACAGCCTCAGAAACAACTCTGACATCATAATCAAAAAGGCTGACAAAGGAGGTGCTGTCGTCATCATGAATAGGTCGAAATATGAACAAGAGGCTACTAGGCAGTTCGCCAAAACCACTTTCTACAAGCCATTACCCTCTGATCCCACTGAGAGTTACCAAAAGAAACTACAGCATTTGCTCAAGAAACTCCCTGAAAAAGCACAAGAACAAATCTGCACAGACACACCCCTAGAACCCCAACCTGGGGTATTCTATCTGCTACCCAAGATCCATAAACCTGGAAATCCTGAACACCCCATCATCTCGGGCATTGGCACCCTGACAGCAGGATTGTCTGGCTATGTAGACACAAAGATGGACTACAAGCCGTCAGGAACAGTATCCCTGATAATGTCACGGCTAACCTGGTGGCTGAACTTTGTGACTTTGTCCTCATCCATAACTATTTCACATTTGGGAACAATGTATGCCTTCAAATCAGCGGCACTGCGATGGGTACCCGCATGGCCCTACAGTATGCCAAGCTCCTTAAGTCTCCTTTCATAAGACAAATCAGTAGTTTAGATGTCTGTACACTAATGTGAGCAGTATGGGGAATAAGCAGGAAGAACTCGAAATGCTAATAAATAAACACAACTGTGACACAGTTGGCATCACAGAGACTTGGTGGGATAATACACATGACTGTAATATTGGTATAGATGGTACAGCTTGCTCAGGAAGGACTGGCAGGGAAAAAAGGGAGGAGGTATTGCCTTATATATTAAAAACGTATACAGTACACTTGGACTGAGGTTGAGATGGAAATAGGAGACAGACTTGTTGAAAATCTCTGGGTAAGGATAGAAGAGGTAAAAAACAAGGGTGATGTCATGGTAGGGGTCTACTACAGACCACCTAACCAGGAAGAAGAAGTGGATAAGGCTTTTTTTAAACAACTAAAAAAATCATCCAAAGCACAGCACTTGGTGGTGATGGGGGACTTCAACTACTCAGACATCTGTTGGGAAAATAACACAGTAGGGCACAGATTATCCAACAGGTTCTTGGAATGTATTGGAGACAATTTTTTATTTCAGAAGGTGGAGCAAGCTACTAGGGGAGATACTGTTCTAGATTTGATTTTGACAAATAGGGAGGAACTGGTTGAGAATTTGAAAATAGAAAGCAGCTTGGGTGAAAGTGATCATAAAATGATAGAGTTCATGATTCTAAGGAATGGTAGGAGGGAGAATAGCAAAATAAAGACAATGGATTTCAAGAAGGCAGACTTTAGTAAGTTGGTAGGTAAGATCCCATGGAAAGCAAGTCTAAGGGGAAAAACAACTGAAGACAGTTGGCAGTTTTTCAGAGACATTATTAAGGGCACAAGAGCAAACTATCCCACTGCGTAGGAAAGATAGGAAATATGGCAAGAGACCACCCTGGCTAAACCAGGAGATCTTCAATGATCTAAAAATCCAAAAAGAGTCCTACAAAAAGTGGAAACTAAGTCAAATTATAAAGGATGAATATAAACAATAACACAAGTATGTAGGGGCAAAATTAGAAAGGCCAAGGCACAAAACGAGATCAAACTTGCTAGGGACATAAAGGGTAACAAGAAAACATTCTACAAATACATTAAAAGCAAAAGGAAGTCCAAGGACAGGGTAGGCCCATTACTCAATTGGGGCAGGAGGGGGGAAGTAACAACAGAAAATGTGGAAATGGCAGAGGTGCTTAATGACTTGTTTCAATTTTCACCAAGAAGGTTTGGAGGTGTCTGGACGTCTAACATAGTGAATGTCAGTGAAAATGAGGTGGGATCAGAACTAAAATAGGAAAAGAACAAGTTAAAAATTATTTAGACAAGTTAGATGTCTTCAAGTCACCAAGGCCTGATGAAATGCATCCTAGAATACTCAAGGAACTGACTGAGGAGATATCTGAGCCACTAGGAACTATCTTTGAAAAGTCATGGAAGATGGGAAGAGATTCCAGAAGACTGGAAAAGAGAAAATATAATGCCAATCTATAAAAAGGGAAATAAGGACAACCCGGGGACTTACAGACCTGTCGGCTTAACTTCTGTATCCAGAAAGATAATGGAGCAAATAATTAAGCAATCAATTTGCAAACATCTAGAAGAAAATAAGGTGATAAGTAACAGTCAGCATGGATTTGTCAAGAACAAATCATGTCAAACTAATCTTATAGCTTTCTTCGACATGGTAACAAGCCTTGTGGATGGGGGAAAACAGTAGACATGGTATATCTTGACTTTAGTAAAGCTTTTGATACTGTCTCATATGACCTTCTCATAAACAAACTAGGAAAATGCAACCTAGGTGGAGCTACTATAAAGTGGATGCAAATCTGGTTGGAAAACCATTCCCAGAGAGTGGTTATCAGTGGATCACAGTCATGCTGGAAGGGCATAGTGAGTGGAGTCCTGCAGGGATAAGTTCTGGGTCCAGTTCTATTCAATATCTTCATCAATGATATAGATAATGGTATTGAGCAGTGGTGGGCAACCTGCAGCCCGCATGCAGCCCATCAGGGTAATCAGATTGTGAGTCGTGAGACATTTTGCTGACGTTGACCATCCGCAGGCACAGCCCCTGACAGCTCCCAGTGGCCACGGTTCACCATTCCTGGCCAATGGGAGCTGCGGGAACCGGTGGCCAGCACATCCCTGCGTCCCAATGCTTCCCGTAGCTCCGACTGGCCTGGGAGCTGAGCATGCGCGCAGAGCCCATGGCCACCCCGATCCTTGAAGCCAGAGGGACCTGCCGGGTGCGGGATCCGGGCGGCGCTTACCTGGTGCAGCTCCTGGGAAGCAGCCGGCAGGTCCTTTTGGCTCCTAGGGTCAGGGGTAGCCAGGGAGTTCTGTGCACTGCTTGTGCCTGCAGGCCCCGCCCCTGCAGCTCCCATTGGCCGCAGTTCCCAGCAATGGGAGCTGTGGAGCCAGCACTCCTGGTGGGCACAGCTCACAGAGACCCCCCTGGCTGCCCCTCTGCCTGGGGGCTTCAGGGTCCTGCCAGCCACTTCCCAGGAGCTGCGCAGAACCAGGTAGGGAGCCTGACAGCTACGGTGACCAGTCCAGCCCTGTGCCAAATATTGGGACAAATGGCATCCTGACTGTACATTGGTCAGGATGCAGGACATACAGCTAAATATTGGGATGTCTGGTCACCCTATTAGTTTCCCTCGTTGACCATAAGGAGTTTGTAGTGGAGGTCCCCTCAGTGCACCAGAGGTTGGTGACACCAGTCAGGACCAAAGTCAGAGACATCCTGGACTATTGTCAGCAAGAGTAGGTGGACCCCAACACCCTCATTCAGCAAATGGGGTTGCCCACCCCACATGTGCCACAGGAGGTAAAGGCAGCCCTGCTCCCAGCCTTTAGTGTTCCCTGCCCACCCATTTCCTCTGGCCTTTCTAAGCTTCACGTTACTGCTTTGAATTTCTCATATAAACCAACTCAGTAAGACCTGGCTGGTCTGATTCCAAGCCACGTCACAGGAACATCTATACAAGCTCATGCTCCATGCTATACATTTCTTCACCCTCATAATACATAATGGTGGGACATGTTGCCATCTAAGGAAGGTGAGAAGTCTTGGTGGGATAGCCTGTATTCCACCTTGGTGCCACAGCCTGTCAGGAATATAATTAGGCAGCTCCTTCACAGAGCCATGAACAGAGGCCTATTGTTGATGTTTTTTGGATTCCCATTACAGTTGTTTTTCTTGTGCTGAGAGGAAGACCCTGGCACATGCATATTGACAGTGTGCTGCTCCTTTTCTGCCTCTTCCAGAATGTCTTGCTAAGGTTCTATCTTCAGTTTTTCCCCACACCTTTTTATTTATGCACATCCTATCCACGCACCCACAAAGTTGCAGAACTTCCGTCAACCTCCTGGCTTTCAGCTAATGGGCCATATATCCAATCAAGAAGGAAGGAATTGGATGGAGGGCTCACCTGTGACCAAGACCGTGGGGGTTGATTTTGTGCACTTGTCTGTTCAAGTCTCTGGGAAGAGTTTCTCTGGGTGGTATCCACTAGCTCCCTGAACTTTTGAGGAGCAGTGGACATTGTCCAGGCATCTCGGCTTGGTGTCCCGCTCGGAAACACCGATTGTAAACCTATGACCCTCACTTCCATTTATGTTTTTTCATTTGTTGTCCCCCAGAATCGGTTGATAGATGTATTTCTTCTGCTCCTTTCCCTATAAAAAAGGGGGGGGAGGTCTTTTTTGGTTCACTAGATAAATTGCCTTCAGGGATCCATGAAGTATATAGGGACCATATAGGCCTAATGCTGGGCCTGAGACCCTACTTGCTCCAGACCTAAGCCTAGACTTTGGGTCCCTGCCTGTCCCAACCCTAAGCCTAGACTTTGGGTCCCTGCCTGCCCCAACCCTAACCCTGAGAGCACTATCTACCCCAGCCATAACCTGAGAAACTTTTTCAGCCTTAATGCTAAACCTAGGGAAGGAAGCCCTACCTGTTCCAACTCTAACCCTAGGGGACCGTATCTGCCCAAACCATAACTTGTGAAGGTTTATCTACTCCCAACACCTAACCCTAGAACATAGTGCCCTTCCTGCCCAAACCCTAGGCTGGGGGCCCCTACCTGACTTTCAATGTAACCCAAGCCTGAAGCACTTTTCCAGCCCAATTCTAACCCAAGCCCTCATTCTCATTGAGACACTTTGTGGTCTCACCCCAATCCTATACTGGGGTACCTCCATCCCTAACCCTGGACCAGGGGGACCCTACCTGCCTCATCCTAGCCCAGGCCAGAAGGGTGGAAAACTACTTCTAACCCTAACTTTAGGATGAGGTGCCCTATCTGCCCTACACCTAACTGTGGGCTGGGGAGACCCTACCTGCCCCAGCCCCAACTTTAGGACGGGGAGACCATACCTGGCACTACCTCAGCACCAACCTGAGACAACCTACATAATTTTGCAATAAAATGATGCATACTAGTTCCATCTTTAGGGTACGCATCCTCCCCTTTCCTTAGGCTGATTGGGTAGGAGCAAACCCCAATCACCTCATAACAAAATTACAGCTCTGTAATGTAAAAACTAATTTCCATCGTCTCAGCTCACAACCAGACCTCTACCAACTAGTCTCACCTATTGCATATACCATTCAATACAGCTACATTCCTGTGCATGTAGCTAATTCCTAGTGGGTATTGCCAGCGCCATGGGGGCAGAAGCGAGATTGGGTGCATGTTGACTGTAACAGTGTATTTCTTGGTTTTCAGTTTAAGCTAAACTCAACATTCTGGAAGGACATCAGCTGTCACTAGGAAACTGTGTAAATGTTTTTTGCCATTTGATTGTATACAGTTCAAATCCATCTACATTTTTTCTGCCAGAAGCAGCTTTTATTCCACTTGCTTTTCATTATACCATTAAAGTCAATGGAGTTACAAACATATACGATAGCAAAACTCATCCTCCTATTCAAAAACAGCAAATTTGAGACTAATAATTAAAAACAGTCAAATAGCTTTTAACTATTCATATCAGTATTCAATCTGAGACCAGGAGTATGCTCCACGTTTCTCCAATTCTCTGCCTCTGTACAGTAGTGAAAACAGGGCTATGGTAACAGCCTATATTTCTCACTTTCAATTCCAGTATATAAACTCAAAAGTTTCCTCATCTATCTCCTTCTGAACTCACATGCTGCACTCTTGCAACTTTGTTTTGCTTTGAAGACTTCAGTGGACCTTCCATAAACTAAAAATGTTCAGAAGACATCTTGAGAATTTACAACAGGCAGCAATCAAGAACCTCTAGTTTCAGTTTTGGAAATTTAGTCTTGAAAGCAATAAGCATTTGAATGAGAAGTGGGGTTTGAAGAAAATTTTTCACAGATAGAATAGAGATACTCAAGTTATTCAGTCAAATATTTTTGAAGAAAAATGTGTCTGAAATCTGTTTAAATAGTGAATGAAAGCCAAATATAGTATATATTTCCTTAAAAGCTTGTCTGGCAGGCAATTTAAGTCTTGAGTTATACTTCACTTGGGTACATAAAACCTCATTGAAAACTATAAAATGTAGCCAAGCAACATGTGCAAGATTAGTTGTAACCCGAGGAGGAAAATCCAGACAGCACACTGCTATAAATACTAAGGGCTTTGATTTGTCCAAATGAGTATAAACAAAAGCATATGTAAAACTCTAAAATAGCACTTGGAAAAAAATGTCTTAATCAAGCTTTAAGTTAATAAGTCTGAAGTGTTAGTTTGACTAAAATTATAGCATGCTAGAGGTGCCATGCTTCAGGTGAAATTTAGGTCCCACTGCACATCTCATCTGTCCCCAGAAATTAAGTGCTTGCATTATTCTGGCCAACTGCTCCATTTGCCTATACTGACATTGTAACTCAACTAGTGTCTAACTACCTACACTTTAATTTGCTTTGTGGTATTTTAGATCAGAATGGTGATATATGAAACAATATTGTAAGTTCTATTAGAAAGTATTGAGTTTTCAGACTTTTTCCTAATGAAATGTTTAAGGGAAAACTAAGTACTACACAATTTCAGGGTGAAACACAACACTAACATCTTTCTTTGGAGCTCAGGACTGATATAGTCTTTACACATAATGTAGAAAACATGCACTAGTATCTTTGAAAGAGCAAAGAAACTCAGTCAGTCAAAGATGACTTGCCAGCCTATTTACCTTCTTTTTTATAATTCCACATAATGAAAACAAAGATTCCACAGAGGGATTAAGAAAGATTAAATAGGTAAGTGAGATTTGACTTTAAATCTATTAAACACTTGTTCATATAATCAATGAATGTGTCACTTCTAAATAAAATAAATCCAGATACAATATGGAGTTATTTTTTTAAAATCCAATTTGTAACATCCCTTTTAAACAAAACAAAAAAATTGATACAGTTCAAAGGCCTTACTGGGTTTCTCTCTTGTTTAATATATTCTCCCACCATTCTTTTATCAAATCACAAAAGTAGTATCTTACATTATTAATGTGTGTAGAGAACACTTGTATGAATTTTTACTTGTGTAATAAGCTTTAAATACAATGTATTTTCAGTGAACATAGCCCTAAAAGTATCTTAACTGGCTAGATATACACGGCATTAGATTTTCAAAACAGCTGTAAAAAACACAAAGCAAACAAAATATATGTACAGTATATCAAAATCAGTCAACTATTTTGACCTGACTATTTCTGTAACAAGTAGCAGTAATTTTAAATTGCATAAAAAGTAAAAACAGTGCCAACATGCATCCAGGCTGTGAGCTATGGTAAAATATCAAACACAAGTAAAGTAGAGAAGCAAAATAAAAAAAGCCATAAATCAGAACCAATGCTGAAGCACGCCCTCACTAAAACTGAACATGGGTAATCTGCTTTTCCACTTCTATAATGCAAAGGGCCCTAACAATGAAGAAAAGAATTCCTATGCTACACTAAATAGAAACATTTTTCAAACTTTTGTCTTTGCATTTTTAACATTTCATTTGTCATAGAACGTAAAGATGAACTTCCAATTCTATTAAAGAAACGTATAACTTCGTAAATCAGAGAAGCTCCTTTAAGAACATCACTTTTCAAACCTTGCATAGTGACAGCTGGCATTGATATTGCTACCATAGCTTCAGCAGAAAATACAAAAAAGGAAAATATTTACTTCAAGATTGATACACAAACACAACTTGTTTTCTGCACAAAATTCAATACAGTTTGATCATATTAATAAGAAGGAAAACACTTAAGAAGTGGAAAGATAGTGTTCACTAGCTTGGAAATAAAATTAAAAAAAAAACAAAAAAACAAGTACAAAACCACAACATTCTATAGTAAAATGCAAAGAATAAACATTTCATTGTACCACCACCTACTTCCATCACTAGATAAGCCTCATACATGCAACAAATTAGAACTATAGTACAAGACTGTCAAATGAAAGGTTTACTTTTTATATAAACAAAGTGTAAAAATAGTAATAGTTGCATTTTTCAGATTTAATGCTAGATGAGGATTTTTTTGTCCCTCCCAAACATTTGCTAGCAATTTCAATATGAATTTGACAAACAAGATGTTGATTTAGGAACCATGATAAAGATGCATTGTGCCTAAGACAGTATTATCATATTTCTGTTCAACTTTAACAGAATTGGAATGCTCAACAACACTGTTAAGTTCAGGGATGCTTTCAGCAGTATCCCCAAAACCATGATAATGCCCATAGTGCAAAGTATCTCCAAGATCTTCAGCCCATGAGGGCCTGTTAGACACAAAGCTACTTGGGCTTCCATTCAGATGCAGTGAACCACACATATCGGCAGAAGTATTCATGGCTTTTTCTGGTTCTTCAGTGCCATTACTGGTGTGAATTCTGTGACTATTGGCAGAAGCTACTCCAGGAGTTATTCCATTAGGTATTAATGTTAAACATTCTTCATGCCTGGAATCCATTCCATTGAACTGTGTTATGGTAGTGAAGTCCAAATGTCCATTGATGGTACATCCATTTGTCAATGCATTCAAAACGGAGCTACTGCTATTCATATCTGCATTAAGAAATACATCTGTCACCAAAAATTGAGAATCAATGGAAATACATCAAAATGTCTCCACTGCACTCCACTTTGTTTTTCAAAACCTATGCATGGAAACTTGGGGGTGGGGGGGAGGGGGGAGACACTTGAGTGCAAACCTAATTTTTATATTCCATGTCAATATAGGTGGTTTAAAAGTAATGTAATCTGACTTTGACCAGTAAATTTGAAAGCTAATTTCAATTTCAAAAACATAACTGCTAACTAAATTAGAAATGTAAATATATATAGCTATGCTAATCTTTCTAAGACATTGTGAATTTTAGAAAAAAAATAAATTAAGTGACAAGCATAGAGTAACAAAGCAGACAACATTCCAAACAGTATTTTGGGAAACAGGACAAATTTAAACTCCACCCGGAACTAAAGAATCTGTGTGCAAGAACTGAAGTTTGAGAGGACTATAGTTTTTAGCAGTGGTGATTAAGTTTCTTGCCTCCTCTTTAGTGACAGATCTCAGGTAACAGTACACATTGAAGCAGGCAATATGAACAAGCTTGTGTCAATGGGAAAGCTAATATAAAATGTTTCCTAAGGTTGTATATTGAACAATTAATTTCAGTATAACTAGTTGTTTACTTGAGAATATATTAGGTGGGAAAAATGTGCGTTTTTTCTTAATGACAGATTTGTAACATCTGTACAATCCACATGGAAAATGCCAAACAGCAAAATGCACAGAAGACCATAAGATTACTAACAGAAAACAAAATATACTAAAAATATGCATGCAAAAAACAGACTGGTTTAAGCAATTTCTCATTTGAATTTTAGTAATTAGTACACTAATTACCTCTTCTGTAAAACTAAATTTCAGTCAAGTTTCAAATGTATGTTTTTGCAGTGCTACTGAAAGTACTAGCACAAAAATAGATTACTGGGTGTGCCCTAAAATTACCTATTGTGTGTGCATGTCTGTCTAACGATAGGCAGGGCAAACCTAGAAATTAGCTCTGTATTTTGATATTTGAGCATTTTACATTTTGTTTTCTAGGTCTCTCTGAACACATGCACATACATTTATGTACATATTAATGCATAAATCTTTGTGCATGAAAGTATCATTTGTTTTATTTCTAGCTCAGGGCAGTTAAGTATTCTCTTACTAAATTGCCAAATTTTAAAACATGGGGTCTTTGATTGAAGGAAAAGTAATGAGTATCACTGTTTTACACTGAAGAAGTGGAAAGTTGTGGTTCTCCACATAAATATAAACTAATATGACATTGGTATTTCACATATAATAAACACACAATGCCAAGGATGTGAATGAACTGAGAGTTATCTGTGACACTAAGTGGAGCAACTGACGTTTCCTGCTTTATCCCTACACTGCTTAAAATAATCACATTAATTAAACTTGTTAGCCACAGAATCCTGATGGAGGTCAAGTTAAAAAAAAAAGTCAACACATTATGTCTACTAATATTGTGACGAAGACACATTAAAAATTTGATAAAATATTTATTAACTGGAAAAAGTGCAGAGTCCTGTTTTAAAATTGGTAATTTAGGCTAGCTTTGTTAAAGTTAACAATGGCATTTCTGCTAGTGAATATTTAAAAGCATATCGTGAATAGTTCTAGTGATAATTACAGCATTTTTATATTTGTTGAAAATAAGCACCTAAAACAATACACAATATTTATGAAAGAGAAAGTCAACTACTTTTCAATAAATATAAACATTTGGCAACTATCACTGGAGCTTTTCATCTACTTTCAAACTAATGAAAAGGTGGTGGTTGTTTTTTAAAATCCCTACATATTTTAATGTCCATTTAATATAATTTAGTGAATCTGACTTATGGTATCAAGCAGAAACATTTTATTGTAGTATGACTTACAACATGAATATTCATTTAAAAATTTAATAATACACTAAAATAGTAACTCCTCCCTTTACCTACCAAGTGGATGGACAAGCTGACCCGAGACAATTTTTCTTAAGACAGTGTAACTCTATATACACTCTTGGGTTATTAAAAAGTATCTTGATCAAGCGGCCCCTGAAAAAATTAAAGTACTAATATGCACTACTACTAACAATATGGCTGATTTCATGAAGACTGATACAAAATCCAAAGAGTGGTTTCCAAGATTGTTCCAAATGGCAACTCAATGAAAGTCCCATGGCATCAATAGTCTCTTATCCACATAAAACAAAAGCAATAGCTGTTCACAATATGATTTCTACAGTCATATTGCTGTGTTTGAACAAATGTTGAACACAGTCATTAGGTTTAGACTATTATTTGCATATGTTGAGCAAGTCTGAAACTAGCTAAGAGGTACCACACTGTTTCAAGCACTATATAAACCATTAGGATATACTTTTCCTTGTACAATATTGGCAAATTAAGTCTATTTGGTACCAATGAAACCAATCATTTAAAATACCTCCAAATTTTCCTTTAAGCTGCAAACATAGTAACTAAAAACAAGGCACATGAAATGTAAGCCTTTAATAAAAGTGAAATAGCCATAGTGAACTTCTATTTAGATTAGATCTATCAATAAGGTTTCCCTTATACCCTTGCAGTGTGTTCTATGAAACAGCTAACCTTCGATATCTACTTAAAAACCCAAATATAATAGCTGTTACAGTAATACAATAGTTTTCAAGATTCTGGACAACAGTGTGCAAAAAATAAAAGGATGTTTTATATTTAAATTAGAAATAAAATGCATATTGATTCTTGCAACGACAGGGAGTTTGCATTGCAGAAACTGTGTAAATTTCAATCTCTTTTGGTCCAACAGAACCACTCTCCTGTTGTTTGGTGTCTTCGACCATTTGAATGTTGTTGTAGTTAACAGGAAACTGTCCACTCCCACCTGATACAACAGCAACCTCTTTATCAATGTGCATATTGTCAGCATCATCCTCATTTCCTCCATTCATCATTGGTATTAAGCCATCAAAGCTATGAGCTGGTAAAAAAAGGTTAGATTTAGTTTCCAGAGCACATTTGAAAACTTGTAGCCAAGCCAATACACTTAAGTATAAATATTTTCATTATTAAAATGAGAAAAAACCTGCTATATGGAAAGATTAATTGTATGGTCATAAAATAAGAATTCTGAGGGGTGTATGCATGGGACTCTAGATTAGAAGTGACCAACTATGGGAGAATTAACGATTTGGCAGGGGACAGGGCTTAGCAGCCCTGGGGATCCTTTCCAGTTTATATCTTGTGTTTTTAAAGCTCATACCTTTAGGGCTTCAGCTGGTCACCCACAGGGGTCAAGAAAGGATTCTCGCCCCCAGTGTATCATGGGGTGGGGTTTTTTTTGGTCACCCTCCTCTGAAGCATCAGAGATGGCCACAGATGGAGATCAGATCCATACGTGGGTTTGGCAAGAAATTTCCCCCCAGGTCAGATTGGCAGTGACCTTCGGGTTTTGGGTTTTTTGCCTTCTGAGCACAGGTCACTTGCCAGGATTATCTCACTTCATCAATTCCCTGCCATTGTAGGGACCTCAGGCATTGATGTAAACTCAGTTCCTCCTATTTTCTGTCAGTGACAACATAGTAGTTTTAGTCTCCTGTGTGCTGTAATACTCTAAAACCAACAACCAAAGTGTGTTGATGCTGTTTGTTGCCCATCATATACAGAAGATCAGTCTAGATGATCTGGTCATTCCTTCTAGCCTTGAACTCTGACTACGACCTCAACACAAACTAGATGCCCCATCACATTCAAGTACCTTAGATTGATTTTTCTGGTGAAGTGAAGAGAAGAGAAATAGTTGACATTTCAATTACCCATCATTAGGCTTCAGTTAGCACAATGATATCAAAGAGAGCAATTCATACTTCTCAGAGAACATTTGTAGCTTGGGATCAGACATCATTATATTGGATACAGATTATGAATGCTATCTTTGGAACCATGAAGACAACAGACAATTTTGCTTTTAAGTAAAAGTTTACATTCTGGAGCATAATTATGACTAATGCGTATGCATGCACCTGCTGCATCCTTGTACAGGCAGGGAACGTGCATGTCAAACTAATGTAGCTTAGCCATTTGAGTACAAGGGGAAAGATTAGCTTAATTTACCTTAAGTATCTTATTCTCAACAGTATTGCTTCCACAGAGCCACAATATAGGAGTCAGAGCCTTTCAGAAGGGGATTTTCATACTATCAGAGAACCTTTGGAAGTCAGTAGTGACAGTTGTAGTCTAGGACATCAAGCCTACCTGTTCCAGAGAGTATAGGTGGCCTTCCCTCACTAATGCTCTCCCTGTTTCCTTCTGCCTCCAGAAAACCTAAATGTAACTGGGCTCCAAAAACAGTAGAGGGAGAAAGAGAGGGTGACCCAGTGTGGCGCTCTATAGAGGCTATACAGTCACAGAACAGGAGTTATGTAAGACAAGCAATGCCCTTTTTTCCTTCCTGGCTTTGCCTCCATAGAGCCTTGCTAATTGGTCAGTGGAAGAAACACTGTGCTCCCCAAACTGCCTCTGTTCTTGCTATATTGCAGAGAGAAAAGACAGTTACCTTTTCCGTAGCTGGTGTTCTTCCAGATATGTTGTTCATGTCAATTCCATATTAATTGTGTGTGTGCTCGCCACATGCACCACTGCTGGAAGTTTTTCCCTCAGCAATATCCATAGGGGACTGGCTCTGGCGCCCTCTGGAGTGGCACCTGCATGGCACAGTATGAGAGGCACTGCCGGCTCTCCCCACCCCAGTTCCTTCTTGCCGGAAACTCCAACAGTGGGGAAGGAGGGTGGACTGTGGAATGGACATGAGCAACACATCTCAAAGAACACCAGTTTACTGTCTTTTCTTCAAGTGCTTGCTCATGTCCATTCCACATTAGGTGACTCCAAAGCAGTACCCCTGGAGGTGAGTAAGAGTTCACGGACACATAGATCGCAACACAGCTCTGCCGAACCCAGCATCATCTCTGCTGAGTGATGGCATAATAAGAGGTAAACGTGTGAACAGAGGACCACGTTGCAGCTCTACAGATGTCCTGGATAGGGATGTGTGCCAGGAAGGCCGCCGAAGATGCCTGCGCTCTCATTGAGTGGGCTCTGACAATCGGTGGCGGCTGAACCCCCGCCAGGTTGTAACAAGTCCTTATGCACGAGGTAATCCAACTGGAAATCCTCTGCAAGGGCACCAGGTGATCCTTCATCCTATCTGCTATAGCAATGAAGAGTTGAGTCGATTTTCGGAAAGGCCTGGTACATTCTAAGTAGAAAGTCAAGGCCCTCCGGACATCCAGGGAGTGAAGGCACCTCTCCTCACTGGTCTTATGTGGTTTGGGACAGAACACTGGAAGGAAGATGTCCTGGTTCATATGGAAGGTGGAGACTACCTTTGGCAGGAAGGCAGGGTGGGGCCGCAACTGAACCATATCTTTGTAGAAGACCGTGTATGGAGGTCCCGAGGTCAGGCTTTAATTTCAGAGACCCATCTTCCCAATGTCACCTCCACCAGCAACGTGACCTTCCATGACAGTGGGAAAGGGAGTAGGAACCCAGCAGCTCAAGGAGTGGGCAAGTAAGCCTAAAGAGGACCAAGTTAAGATCCCACTGCAGGACAGGAGTCCATACCTGCAGGAAGAGTCTCTTGATGCCTCTCAAGAATCTGACCGTTACGTCATGAGAAAACACTGTCTGGTCTCAGATTGGTGGATGAAAAGCGGAGATGGCCACGAGATGCACACTAATGAAAGAGCGTGCCAAGCCTTGGTTCCTCAGATGAAGCAGGTAGTTTAAGATAGTGCCTTGCCTCTCTATCTTTCCCAAGACCCTGCTGATGAGAGGAATCAGAGGAAACGGGTGCATCAGGTTCCCTGATCACAACAGGAGAAAGGCATCCGAGAGGGAGTCCTTGCCCAGGCCTTCACGTGAACAAAACCGTGGCATTTCCTGTTTAGTCTGGTGGCTAACAGGTCCACTTAGGGAGTTCTCCACCTCTAGAAGATCATGCAGACTACCTCTGGGTGGAGCAACCACAGTAAGAGAAGTCCCTGCTAAAGTGATCTGCTAGCGTGTTCTTGATGCCAGGAAGGTGACAAGCTTCCAGATGGATTTCATGGCTGATGCAGAAGTCCCAAAGATAGTGTGCCTCTTGGCAGAGAGTCGACAAACGTGCTCCCCCTTGCCTATTGATGTAGAACATTGAGGCCGTGTTGTCCATCAGAACTCTCACCACCTTGTCTGACAGGTGAGATAGGAAGACTCCGCATGCCAAGCGGACGGCCCTGAGTTCTTTAACATTTATGGGTAACGTCGTCTCTAGGGACCACATACCCTGGGGTCTGGAGGTCACGGAGGTGCGCACCCCAGCCGAAGTCTGAGGCGTCCGATACCAACTCGATGGAGTGATGGGGGGTGTCAAATGGAACCCTCTCTAGGACAATCATGCGATTGCAGTGAGGCAAGTACCCTCGGGGGAATGGTAATGACCTTGTTCAGGTGATCTCTGGACTGGGAATAGATCGCCAGCCATTGTTGCAGGGGTCACATTCAGAGCCTGGCATGATGGACAACGTAGGCCATGTGATCCAGCAGGCGCAGGCAAACGCTGGCCGTAGGCGGGGGAACGTGGAGACCTCCGTGATGAAGTCTGTCAACATCTGGAATCTTTCTAGCAGCAGGAATGCTCTGGCATAGGTCAAGTCGCGCACCATTCCAATGAATTCTATCCTTTGCACCGGAACTAACGTCTACTTTTTATCGTTCACCAGTAGGCCCAGGGAGTGGCACGTGGCTTGTAGCACCACGACATCCTCTTGGAATTGAGACCTGGAGTTGCTCTTGACTAGCCAGTTGTCAAGGTGCGGGTAGATCTGGATGCCTGGACACCTGAGATGCCTGGACACCACCAACATGCACTCTGTAAAAACCCTAGGTGCTTGTCACCAGGCCCAACGGGAGGACTGCAAACTGGTAGTGGTGGGGCCGCACGGTAAACCGTGGGAAGCATCTGTGACCTTGAAAGACTGCTATGTGGAAGTATGCATCCTTCAATTTGAGGGTGGCATACTAGTCTCCCAGATCCAGTGAGGGGATGATAGAAGTCAAGGAGACCATGCAGAACTTTAGCTCCTTTAGATACTTGTTGAGGTCCATCAGGTCCGGGACGGGCTGCAAACCGCCCTTGGTCTTTGGGATTAAGTACTGGGAATATAAGAACCCCTTGCTCCTGTACTCGAGAGGAACTTCTTCCATCGCACCCAACTGTAACAACCCCTTTACCTCCTGTGCGAGGAGACTCATGAGAAGGATCCCTGAAGAGGGACGGGAAACAGGGTGGGTGGGAGTAAACTATAGGGTATAACCCTCCGCCAAAGTATTGAGGACCCAGCGGTCTGAAGTTATAATTGCCCATGTGGGGAGAAAAAAAAGAAAGGCGATTGGAAAACAGCAGGACAGACGAATCCAGGGTAAAAAGTCTGGCACGTCACCCTCGAGCGCACTCTCGAGGGAAGAGGTGGGTGGCTCGGGTGGTGCTTGTAGCCCATACTTTTCTTATGGGGGGGGGGGCGGCTCCAGGTGGGTTTGACTCCCTTGACCCTGAGATTGCTGCAGTTTGAATTGCTTACAGGCTGGACTGGAACATACAGCCGCAGAGTTTTCAGGTTAGTGCGGGAGTCCTTAAGGCCACGCAGGTTACCGTCCGTCTGTTCTACAAACAGGGCCTGGCCGTCAAAGGGGAGTTCTTGCATCAATAGCTAAGCCTCCGTTGACAGACCCGAGAGGAGCAGCCAGGACACCCTTTGGATGGAGATGAGCCATGGAGTCTGCTGCTTCCAAGGCTGCTTGGAGGGCCGCTCTCATTGAGGCCGTGCCCTCTTTGAGGATGGCCCGGAATTCTTTCTTGGACCCTTCATGTAGCGAGACCTCGAATTTGGACAGACTGCCACATATTGTAGTCATAGTGGCCAAGGAGAGCTTGGAGTTTGGCCACTCAACTAAAGGCTGGAAGACAAATTTTTCGCCCAAACAGATCCAGTCTCTGAGTCTTTATTTTTGGGCATAGCCCCAGGTTGACCCTGCCTCTCCCTCTTTTTTAACAGCCTCAACTACAAGGGAGTTTGGGGCCAGGTGGGTATAGAGATACTCATGGCCTTTAGCTGGCACAAAATATTTGCGCTCAGCCCTTTTTGAGATGGGTGACAGGGAGGAGAGGGTTTGTCATAGGGCATTAATTATTTTTGATACTCCTTGTGTAGGGGTAAAGCCACTCTAGCGGGTACTATGGAGCAAAGGATGCTGAACAGCGAGTCTGACGGCTCCTCAAGTTCCTCTGCCTGGAGCCCCAGGGTAGAGGCGACCCTCTTCAAAAACTCCTGATGAGCCGTGACATCATCTTGCAGAACTGGGTGAGGGGGACCCGTAAAAGCATCTGGCGATGAGGAAGACAAAGCTAGTGCTGAGAGCTCCAACACATTCCCTGGTAGTCCAACTGGCTGCTCCCCTAGGTCCTCATGGGCCTGGGGCGGGTCTTCCCCTGTGGAGCCTTCACCTCCGGAGGAGGGTGGGATGCTGCAGCCGATGTCCTATCTGAGGCCCCTACCACTGATCGGGCAGCCTGGGAAGACTGGGTGAACCCCCATGGATTCCAGGCATACACACTGCCAACCATTAGCCCAGAAGCCATAAGGTCGATTGCAGTGCCTATGAGGTCGATGGTACCACTGGTGCCGGCGCCTGTCCTGCTACCAGGGCTTTCTGATCAGCATAGAATCATAGAATATCAGGGTTGGAAGGGACCCCAGAAGGTCATCTAGTCCAACCCCCTGCTCAAAGCAGGACCAAGTCCCAGTTAAATCATCCTAGCCAGGGCTTTGTCAAGCCTGACCTTAAAAACCTCTAAGGAAGGAGATTCTACCACCTCCCTAGGTAACGCATTCCAGTGTTTCACCACCCTCTTAGTGAAAAAGTTTTTCCTAATATCCAATCTAAACCTCCCCCATTGCAATTTGAGACCATTACTCCTCGTTCTGTCATCTGCTACCATTGAGAACAGTCTAGAGCCATCCTTTTTGAAACCCCCTTTCAGGTAGTTGAAAGCAGCTATCAAATCCCCCCTCATTCTTCTCTTCTGCAGACTAAACAATCCCAGCTCCCTCAGCCTCTCCTCATAAGTCATGTGCTCTAGACCCCTAATCATTTTTGTTGCCCTTCGCTGTACTCTTTCCAATTTATCCACATCCTTCTTGTAGTGTGGGGCCCAAAACTGGACACAGTACTCCAGATGAGGCCTCACCAGTGTCGAATAGAGGGGAACGATCACGTCCCTCGATCTGCTCGCTATGCCCCTACTTATACATCCCAAAATACCATTGGCCTTCTTGGCAACAAGGGCACACTGCTGACTCATATCCAGCTTCTCGTCCACTGTCACCCCTAGGTCCTTTTCCGCAGAACTGCTGCCGAGCCATTCGGTCCCTAGTCTGTAGCGGTGCATTGGATTCTTCCATCCTAAGTGCAGGACCCTGCACTTATCCTTACTGAACCTCATTAGATTTCTTTTGGCCCAATCCTCCAATTTGTCTAGGTCCTTCTGTATCCTATCCCTCCCCTCCAGCGTATCTACCACTCCTCCCAGTTTAGTATCATCCGCAAATTTGCTGAGAGTGCAATCCACACCATCCTCCAGATCATTTATGAAGATATTGAACAAAACGGGCCCCAGGACCGACCCCTGGGGCACTCCACTTGACACCGGCTGCCAACTAGACATGGAGCCATTGATCACTACCCGTTGAGCCCGACAATCTAGCCAGCTTTCTACCCACCTTATAGTGCATTCATCCGGCCCATACTTCCTTAACTTGCTGACAAGAATGCTGTGGGAGACCGTGTCAAAAGCTTTGCTAAAGTCAAGAAACAATACATCCACTGCTTTCCCTTCATCCACAGAACCAGTAATCTCATCATAAAAGGCGATTAGATTAGTCAGGCATGACCTTCCCTTGGTGAATCCATGCTGACTGGAGTTGTAAACAGAACGGACGCTGTGGAACGACCATGACTCCTCACCACAGTGCCTTGACGCCGACCTCTCTGATCGGGATGAGTTCCTCCTGCGGGTCCCCAGGGATCTTCGTTGTTTGGCAGATCTGTGTTGGTAAATCTACACTTCACACTGCTTGACCTGTACCAAGATCTAGAGTGGGACCGCGGGCCGGTTGTTGATAGAATCTCCCTGATCAAAGGGATTCGTGTCTTGGTGATGGGTACCGTTGGGTGGGTGACCAGTGACCCTGTTCCTCCAATCAATCACAGGACCGGTGCCGAGACATTGGAAACCCGATGAGTCGGTGTCGACACTCATGATGGGGGACGTGTGCCTCCACAGGTCTGTGCCATGTCACCAGCGAGCCACGCCTTGAATCCCACTGTCAGTGCCAAGGGTCCAGAGACCAAAAAGAGGGCTTCTCTGAGCCTGCCTCCCAAGGCCTGACAGCTCCATGCAGCAAAGCGCTGGCGGGATGTCCCCTGCAATGGGGAGCAACGGTGCTGAGGCGGGGACACTCTGAATGGTCCCAAGATGGGTTTACCCCTGGGCTTGGTTACCGCGAGAGCCGGTGTGGGCGGCACCAGTAGCATCAGGATAACCTGCACTGCCTGCAGGGCCTCAGGCGTCGACAGGACTTCAACTTGATGGAGGCCCTTATCACTGTCCGATGTGGCAGGCACAGTAGAGGAGGGGCTTGACTGCTTGATACGAGATAGAACCCGACTCCCAGATGGAGGCGTCGAGCCACCCACCACGGGTCTTGGCTCTCCTTCAGCCCTCTTCTTTCCCTTACAGGAAGTGGGAGATCTTCCCCTTGTGGACCTCTTGGGCTTCTTTGCTGGGGGGTGGGGGGAAGAAACGGTGCCAGCTCGTAGACAGCACCAGCAGGGTGTTCTGTACCAACACTGCGGTGCTTGGGGCTAAGTCGGACCTCTGCTCTGGTGCCAGGGTCGGTGCTAACTCCATCAGAAGTGTTTGTGTCCTTCTCCTAGACACCTTAAACAGCTAAACTGTGGGTCGCTGATTGGCATGGGCCACTTACAACCATTGCCTGGTTTAAAGTCTGGGTATCAGGGCATGGCCCGTCCCAAGGTGGAGTCCCATCTGGGACCAACTAACTAGAACTAATACTAAGGGTAAATACTGAACTATATACAACTATTTTATAAAGAAATGTTCGTGAGACACACTGAACTAAGCGAAAGCTAGCCGAAGCAGCAGCAGAAGTTCCAGCACTATCACTCTCGGCAAGAAGGAACTGAGGGTAGGGGAGCTGGCAGCGTCACTTATACTGCACCATGCAGGCACCACCCCCCGTATCCTACGGATACGGCTAACGGAAAAAATTCCGGCACCAGTACATGTGGCACGCACCTAATATGGAATGGATATTAACAAGCACTCAAAGAATTGAGATTTATGCAGTGGCAAACCAAGTGCCAAAAGACTTCTGACATGGCTACAATATAGACACGGCTTGTTGAAGAGTATTCTCTAGGGTGCTCCAGCAGAACATCATTGTCTAATTCTTAACAAGACTAGATGCATCACTTAAGTCATTTAAACACTTTTGAATAGAGATGTCTTGACCTTGGATTTCTCTCCAAAGGCCACAGAGAGGTCCAACCTTTGTCAGAAATGTTGGGTGAGGTCCAAGAACCATCTTGTCTGCCTGATAGATTCTCGGTGGTTGACATCTCCAGAGAATATATCACCAATTTAGGAGGTCAAATTAACAAACCTGAACAGCTTATACTTGTTTTGTACACTTGATTTAACCCACTCTTGTAATGGTTTAATTTGCAGACATGCAAATAGAGTGACAAGTCTGCAGACTGCCATTGAGCCCAACTTCTTCAGAAAACTGCCTTAGTAAGTTCTGTCAACTTACCTTGAGGTAGACAAAGCTAAATCCCTTGTGAAATTTAGGATAGATATTATGAAAGTCAAAATCTTAACTGGAATAAAGTCTGATTTTTTTCTTCACTCAGACCAAGAGTGTCTTGAAGACTGAACACTTCTTTAGGGCGTAACTTAACCCATGTTAAAATTAAATTCCTATAAACCAGTCATCTAGGTATGGAAAGTCTGTAAGCCCTGATGATGCATGCGAGTTATGATCACAACCAAGGACTTGGTGAACACCTTAGGAGATGCCACTCTCCCAAAGGATAGTGCCATCTATTGGTAATGATCATTGCACATCATGAACTTGTGATACTATTTGTGCTTTCACCTTATCAAGTTGCATAAGTAAGTAAACAAGGGACCCAAACCAATGCAGGACCAAAAAGGGGTTATGTTCCCCAGAAGAAACCATGTGGAATCCCATTTTCTCTTGGGCATTTGTTTTTGGGGAAATCTAGAATAGTTTGCAGGTCATTCTTCCTTTTATGAAAGGAAGAATACTGGGAATAAAATCCCTTTCTCCTGTAAGGGTCTGACATTTTCTTTTCTCATAAATTTTACTAAAGCCAAAACCTTGTCCTAGAAGTTTCTTATGAGAAGTATCCTTGGAGAAAAGAGAGACGGAGTCACACACACACACACCCTGGAACTGAAAGTCAGACCCCGGTTTGATAAATTTCCTGGATCCAACAGCCCAAGAAAATGGTTTACTATGTCAAAGAAAAAAAAAAAACGCTAAGGACAAACTGACAAAAAAGGGAGGCACATAAAGGATCTGTTTCCTTAAAGCATGGAACAGGGTCATATCTCTCATCTTCAAATTGCTGCTTGACAACAATGCTACCTGAAGCAGAAGTGAAGTTCCTTCATCTATCCTATCAAAGGCATAAGGCACTTTCTAGTTTGGATTTCTATGCAGAACTGAACCATAAGTAGATGGCTGAGGCCTGAAGCAGTTGATTTAGTCACTTTCAGCTTCTCCAGGATCTCATTTGTTTTGATTAAGGAGGTCCATCCACCTACAACAGAGGTCCAAAATCTGTGTCTAAGTCTCAAAGGAAATGCTCAATTCCTAAACCATACCCGTCTTCCTAAAGACGGTACTGAAGTTAAAGATCTCTCAGCAATGTCCGAGACAAAGGGGATCTTTGCCAGCCCCTGTGCCAGAATCTGGCTTTCCTAAGGAAATGGGAACTGAGCAAGGAGGAGAAGTCAGTCTTCTCAATTCCAACCCTTCACATCACCAAACTCATAAAACTTTAGCACCTGCCTTCTCTAGAACTAGTGCATTAAGGATGCACTATTATCACAGATCCACAAAGTCCAGTGCTCTGGAACAGCTCTGGAATAGTACCTGGGAGGACCCCTTCATCTGCCAATTGACTCGCACTGTGCAAATCCTTGGGCTTCCTATTCACTAATCACATTGTCAGCCTATCAGAACACATCTCATAGCCTTGCTCCAACCCAATCAGGATATACAAACCCTCTAGCATGGAGACCCCGGCATTCTTACCCCATCTGTCAAAATACTCTCCCATCAGGATGGTGGCTTCCAAGTAGGTCACATTCTAAGTCTTTTGCACACTCTGAAACCTTTTCCTAAATGCCTCAGGAGTCAATTCAAACTTGAGCAGCAAAGCTTTTTTGAATAGTTCATAGTCCCCAGTATCAATGCCATCCATCTGGCTATAAGCCTATATGGGTTGGGACAGAGTAAAGGGGTGAGACAGCGAAGCCAGTCCACAGGGTTAACCTGGTTCAAATTACAAGCCTTTTCAAAGGCAGTGTGGTAGGCATCTACATCCCCGTCTCCTTAAACTGGGGCAGCAATTTGGTATCTAGATTCCTTGTGGACTTGGCATCCCATGGCCTCTCCTCACTTACCCCTCTGTGGGTCCTCTTGCTCCTCTGCTTCTTCATCTCCCATTCATGCTTTCATTGCTTCTTGCAGTCTTCCAGCAACTTCGCTCTCAGCTCCAGCTCCCATTGCTTCAAATCTATTTATGACCTTGCTCCCCATGAAGACCCCTGGGCTGGATGGTGGAACTGGGTCTTGTGGACACCCTGCTGCTGCCCTGGCTGCTCTCTCTGGTGCTGTCCCTGGACCCTGTTGGACACACATTTGGGACTGGAATCTGCCTCTTACACTGATCATTCTTCTCCAGCCATGCAATCAGCTGCATCTTAAGTTTCCAATGCCTAATCCTCTCTTTATGCACAGGTTTGCAGTGTCCTTCTTAGGGAGATGATAGCCAGAAAATGCTGTATTATTTCCTTTGACTGCCTTTGTTTTATTGCTGCTAGTCACGTACTGCAACATACTCTTGGTGCATTCAGCAACCAACCATCCTCTTGGTGCATTCAGAAGCCATCCTCTGCTACCACCTGTCATGGAGCCAAAGGTCCAGTGCTCTAGAACAGTCCTGGGAGGACCCCTCTCAGGGTGCCAGACCTCCTTAGGATCTCACTCTTTCACTAGGGTAAGACATTTGGCTTCCCTGTCTCCTTGAACTGAACCTCCAAACCTCCAGCACCCCTGCTTCACACCATGAGCTCTCTTCAGTGAGTGCATCTGAGTTGGAGATCTCAGAGAGATTTGTACACCCAAAGGGGGTAATGCACTCCCACAGTCAGCATCTGTAGTGACTCTTGGCAGGCACTGCAAGAACAGCAGGGTTTATTAGATGTCTGGAACATAGCAAAGAAAGTCCTTGGTTAGCGTAAAGAAAACAAAATTTAGAGCATGCTCCACTCTGGTTACCCAAAGCCCAGCAAAGCAGTGTCCATCCTTGGCTCCCTCTCTCTCTCTCTCCCCATCCTCTTTGTTCAAGTTCCCAGGCCAGTTCTACTAGGCCCCTCCTCAGTCATTTGTTGTCCAGCTGGTCAAATACAGCTAGCTTCCTGCAGAGGCAGTGGACCATTCATAGTCATTAGCTGCTAGGTACCAAAAATCTTGGTGATTGGATTTGCCATTGTCTTCACAGACCCTCCATTGACCTAGGTGCTATCACATGCCTGCCCAAGAATAAACAGCCTTTTCCCAACCACCTAGTTATCCATACAGCATATAGGGGAAACTGAAGTGTACACAGTATTAATAAAAATATATTAGTGAAAATTCCCCACTTCATCAAAACTACCTTGGCAACAATGGTAGGGTAATCAAAAGCTAGCAACTCCAATAAGGAATCACAGCTGGGCACAGAGGATGGTGTAGAATCTTCAGAAAGCCCTCTTCTTTGACACCTTTAGACACATCCAGCATGATCTCCAAGAAATGCATCAGATGAGTGCCTTAATGCAGGAGATTGCATAAGATAAACCAAATGGCCCAGATACAAGGAAGTTCTCTCCTTCAGGACAACTAAGATCTGGGAAGGCCAACTGCAACAAGGTCTGGCTGAACCTCTTGGAGCCTCACCTTAGCACAAAGCAATTTTTGAAGCCAACAGAACCCAGAGAAGTGCTACCTCTAGTTTCCACCAAAATCTCAGACATTGCAGCCTCTGAAACTTCTTGAAGGGTTCCTACAAGGCTATCTTCTGCACAGACTGACTTCTCTGTCTGAGAATCTAGGAAAATATGGTGCAGAAGTAGTTTTCAGACACACCACTCACGCCAAAAAGATTTTTTGCAAAGGCTTTTGCAACTTCAGGGCTGAAGGAAGCGATTTTGGAATACCACTTGCTGGTCTGGCTTGTCTTTTGGGGCTCTTTTAAAGAAGGGCCAGCAGGTGTTCCAGGATTTTTGCAAAACTATCTTCTCTGAAGTACGTAAAGACATTGCTCATGCCCAGTTCAGTTATTTGAAAGGGAAAGAATCACATCTTGTGAATCTCTGCTTTTTTGTAATGCTACAAAAGGAATCCTGTTGGATCACTAATATCTGTGACTTCTGAAAATAAACAAAACCGTGTCTCATCATCGGAAATCCCGCTAGTCGAGGATGATCTCTACCATAGATTTACATATGGGTCCTGAGATGACTCAGGAGTCTGATCCTGGAACCACAGATCTGCCCACAGTAGCTACAGAGATTTCCTGGTGGGTCAGCTGCCTGCCGACAAAAGTTCTTTTTTCCTTCTCTCTCTCTTGCTCTCTTTGCAGTGCTGAGGGCAAGGTGCTTCTCCTCAAAGTGGACCACTGCCTGATGGAGGTTGGTTGGTGACTTGCTCCTCCCAGCTTGTGATGTCCACATCAGTTTTCTTCAGATATACTTTCAGTGTGTCCTTGTAGCGTTTCCTCTGACCACCACGGGATCTCTGACAATGAGAGAGTTGAAAGCAGAGGTCTTGTTTTGAGTCACAATGTCCAGCCCAGCGGAGTTGGACCATGAGGATCATTGCTTCAATGCTGGCGACGCTGGCTTCAGTGATGATGCTGGTGTTAATGCAGCAATCCTCCCACTTGATGTGAGGATCTTTCAGAGGCATCGTTGGTGGTACCTCTCCAGACTCTTGAGGTGCTGTTGATAGGTCACCCAGGTTTCACAACCATAAAAGGAGTGTAGGAATAACAATAGTCTTATAAACCTTGGTATCCTGCCATAGGTCACGGTCTGTGAAAACATGTCGAAGCACTTTCCCAAAGAAAGCACTTGCAAACTGGATCCTGTGCTGGATCTTACTGTCAATATTTGCATTTTGAGAAAGTTGGCTACCGAGGTAGCTGAAGTGCTCGACTGTCTCCAAAGTTTGTCCCTCGATGGTGATTTGTGGTGGATTGTGTGCAAGGCCTGAAGCAGGCTGATGGAGCACTTTAGTCTTCTCAATATTGAGGGGGAGTCCCAAGCTTCAGTAAGCTTGTGCAAAAAAAAAAAAAAAATCCAGTGCAAGGATGGCACAGTCAGCCTATTGAAGATCAGTAATAGATGCCCTGAGGACTTTAATCTTTGAAGTCTCCGCTTGAAGTCTAAAAAGTCGCCCATCCGTTCTGTATTGAATGTCAACTCTATTGGGGAGGCGGCCTTTAAAGAGGGCCAAAATGACTGCTAAATAGATGGAGATCACAGCTGGGGCAATAACACATCCCTGCTTAACCCCAATTTTGATGATGAAAGCATGCATCTCCAGGCCATTACAGAGAACGGTGGCAGTCATGGAGAAGCCTTAGGACCTTAATACATTTTTGGAGTGCAGCCAAATCTAGCCAGTACCTTCCACAGGGTTTTGCCTGTGGAAAACCTTGTCTAACAAACCATTAAACTATTTATGTAGGATTTTTTGGGAAGTTTTTAACTACTGCATAATGCTGAAGGGAAAGGAAAATGTCCCCAACTATGGCATATGGCAGACAGAAAAACAGTGGGATTGTTTGTGAGGGCAGCTATTTATATTCTGGGTCCTTTAAGAAGGCCTTATGGCTAAGCACACAACTCCTATTGAGAAGGCAGTCAACATTACATATATTATATTAAGCAAGAACTAGGCAATGGCAAACAGCTGAAGAAACAACAAATGCTGGTTATGGATTAATGGTTATGAATTGGACATAGTACTCCAACTAAGGCCTCACCAGTGCCAAGCAGGACTGGACAATTACCTCCCGCGTTGTAAGACAAGCGAAGCAGATGTTCTGCTCTACTGGCACTGGTGAGGCTACAGCTGAAGTACTATGTCCATTCTAGATGTCACACTTTAGGAAAATGATGTAGACAAACTGGAAACTGCCCAGATGAGAGTAACAAAATGATAAAAAGGTTTAGAAAACGTGATCCATGAGTAAAGGTTAAAATACTGGGTTAACCTGATAATAGTGTTCAAATATGTTAAGGGTTGTTATAAAGAAGATGGTGATCAATTGTTCTCCATGTCCACTGGGGTAGGATAAATAATAATGGGCTTAAACTGCTCCAACAGAGATATAGGTTAGATATTAGGAAGGGGGAAAAAAAAAAAAAAACACTGATTCCAAGGTTAGTTAAGCACTAGAATAGACTTCCAAGCGAGGTTGTGGAACCCACATCATTAGAGGTTTTTAAGAACAGGTTAGACAATAATCAGTCAGGGATGGTCTACATTTACTTGGTCCTGCAAAAGCATAGGGGTCTGGATCTGATGACTTCTACAAGTCCCTTCTAGCCCTATATTTCTGTGATTATATAATCTTTATGACAGAAAGACACCACAAGATGCTCCACAGTCCTTTTATGAATCAACTTCTCCGTCAGAAGAGAGTGCACATATTCCTTCCAAGTTACTTCCTGTCCATTTACCTCTGGGACTTGCAGAAGTGAGGCATGTACTCATTAAGAGGAGAATGTACAAAGGTAATTCTTTAAGGAGGCCACCAGTCTTGTTTTCATAATTGTTTTATTCATATTTGATTCATGTATCCCTTTTTAGGGATGTCAAAAATAAACTTTCTAGCCCGGAGTACCTTCTCTTATTCTCACAGTCAGTGATATTGCCCCTCCCACTTTTACCTCTGAAGTCTCACCTTCAACCCTAGCTTTCTTTACTCCAGCAGAATCCACATCTTCAAAGGATCTCTTTCGACTTTGACCACCATTGACTGGATTGGGACCTCCATTTAACGTGCCATTGCTAAAGAAACGGTTCAGGTGACAGTTCTGGAGGTTCAAGAGAAACTGGGTACACTCTTGGAAACCCTGGGTATGTGCAAGATCTGCTGCTGTCAGTCCACTGGCATTTCTCAAGCTGCACAATACAAAGAAACTGAATTACACTCATTCATCAACCCACCTTGACTGCTGCTGCTGCTCTTACTGACTAACTATCTGCAGGTGATGAGAGAGAAAGAACATAAACTTAGCAAATTTCCATTAAGGAATTATTTATCAATCTTAGTTATAAAACTAACTTAGCTCTTTGCACATATCTGGCTTCTAAGCAAAATTTGGGAGACAATATACTTTTCAATAAAATCAATATACTATGTGCCTTTAAAAAAGCATCTTCCTATTTAAACATCTCAAAATGCTTAATTTCTAAATTACAGTCTGAAGCATCTGACCTTTAAACAGACTTCAGACTCCTAAATCTAAATCTTGAAATCTATCACCTTCTGCAGTTTATTTTGACAATCTATTTCTTTATCTTGAGTAAAACCACCCTCAAAACAAACTTAACATGACTTAGCAATTGTCCATGGCATTCGGGTATCTAAGATAACAATAATTAACATCACTCATCTTCCTAACAATAAAATATAAAAGCTATGCTTAGTTAGGCTTTCCTTAGGATTTGTTTTTTGCTCGTTTCTTATTTCAAAGTGTGTGACATTATAAATGCTGGGGACTTCTTCTGTTATTTGGCTCAAGATTGGTCCAAGATGGAACACAGGCATTGAATTTTCTAATTTAGCAAGATTATGAATTAAATAAAGCCAGCTGGGACACCCACAGTTACAGACGAAAGTTTCAATTTGAAAGAGTTCTCCCTTTGCCCTTCCCCACTGATAAGCATTTACATGAACAGCCTCTAACAACAGTAAGCCTGTCTTTAGAAATATGAACATTAAAGTGTAATAAGAAAATGTTGCTACAAAAAAGTGTAGACAAAGGGGGTTGGCAGTAGCAGAATTAGAAGGAGGAACAGAGACTGCTGATGAACCTTTCCTAACTAGATACACCGTGAAACAAAACTTCCCACCCAGAAAACTGGATCTTTACTTCTTAGATTTTGTAGTTTGGGCAAGAAGCTTATTACTTTAAGTTCCTGAAAATAAGTAGATGGACCAACAGAGGGATAATTTAGGAGATTAACATAGCCAATCCACTGAACTGTCTCCTTTGTTGAAATTCCCGTGAAGTATAATAAATTGCTCTTGTCAAATACATGAAAATAAAGGAACTGAGCAAGTTACAGACAGGCTCTAAATTATACCAATGTGACATACGTAGAATAATGTTTAATAATGATAAATAACAACGTTGACATTTAAAAACATTAAACTATTTCACTGCTCTAAGCAGTAAAGAAAGGAGGGTAAAAGAGCTATACCAGCATTTCCCAAAGTGGTAGGAGGGGGCAAGAAAAGACTATCCAAGTGGAAGATGTATAAATTAAGATACTTAGGCCTTTACCACCACATGGCAAGGCTGCAGAAGGGCATAACTACTTTCATTTTCCTGAAAGAGGTGTTAAGTTACTAATTCCCGAACTATTTAAGTTAATGGGGGAGAAGAGAAAGTGAAGACAGAACTAGTCAGAATTTTTTTTTTTTTTTTTTTTTTTTTTTAAAAGAATGGTTTCTCCCTAACTTGAAGGTCCAGGCACTTTGCCTTCTATGAAAGAGCTATCAGACTACTACTAGTAGTAGTATTGCAGTAGCACCTAGGGGCTCTGATGTGCTAGGTACTATAAAAAAAAATCCAACATAAATCAGGTACCTGCACCAAAGAGCTCATAAATACATAGGGGGCAGGAGGGGGTGGGAGGGAGGGGTGTTGAAAACTTCCAGTTAGATCTTAACTAAATAAAGCAAATGGGAATTCCCTACTTAAGGAGGCTAGTAATGGGAAGAAAGAAGAGGACACAAACTGGAATTGACTGAGGGGGTTCCAAGAATCCAAAAAGAGACCATCAAAGAATAAAAAAACCTAGTCAAAAATAAACCTAAACAGGCCTACCAAGTTTGGGTATCCTTTTCTTAGACACATCTAGAAGGGAAGTTTATTGACAAGAGCACAAAGTGACAAAGAAGCCACAGCACTCTGAAATACTAATGGAAGCTAACTCATGGAAAGACTTAAAATACTCAATTAGCAATCTGCATGGAACAGACAGGAAAGAACCATAGGGATTATTATAGTTATAGGATTTGGATAGAGGTCACACACCTTACAGGTGCAAAATTAACCTTCATCAAGCAAGCAAATGGGTTTTCCAAGTAATGTAATGGAAAAGACTGGTGAAAGCTGCTGCCATCCACCACTGAAAGGAATCTGGGTAGACAATGAATTGCAATATTCTCACAGAATCTTCTAAAGGCCCTGAGTCAGAGCATGACTATGTATTAAAAAAAACTAAGAGCTCCACTGTGCCTTTAAAAGCACTGGCTTGGATGGGGGCTGGTGCCGACCTGGTCTATACCACCTTAGTAGCAAGCACATCCTATTACTATACCCCTTCAGGAGCTGCAGTAGGTATTCCCTTCCGTGGCTAGCCAGTGGTGCTGCAGATTTTCAGAGATGTTAGTAGCTAGCTCTGCCCATCACTTGTGCTAACATGAACATAAAACACTAACTATGTCCAGATCCTGTAGAGGGATGGGAGTGACTCACTGCAGCACACCCTACCCTTTCCTTACACTGTGTGTCCAAGGGTCTGGCTACAACTTGCTTCTCAAGTCATTATGATCCGAGCTCCTATATTAAGTCTCCAAAAGACATTTCCAGATGAGAGTCAGAGTTCTAAGCTTCCTCTAACAGGAAGGGAAAAAGGGGTGGAGTGGCAAGCTGAATACTCCATTGACTATTAAGTGAGGTGGACTGTGCCTCTTACCACTGAACAGTAACTAAATGACTTGTATCAATTTCTGAATTAGTATAGATGACTGGGAAATAGAAGGCAAATCCAAGACTGTGGAATGTGATTGTATACCAGGGTTCACTGAAAAACAGAAAAGAGGCTAAACTTTTTCCAACTAGAAGACTTACTGGAGGCTAGTACTAAGGAATACAAGGTAGATTATTTCTCTAAAATGACTCAGATTCTCGGCCATGATGCAATCAGAGGTGCCTGGTCAACTGACGAAGAGAATACTTCACACTCTCTCATACCTACTTGAAAAAGCAGTAAGTCTTCATAAACAACACAGATTCTAACAAGGCCTTAAGAACACAACAATGGCCATATGGGGTCAGACCAAAGGTCCATCTAGCCCAGTATCCTATCTTCTGACAGTGGCCAATGCCAGGTGCCAGAGAGGGAATCAACAGAACAGGTAATCATTGAGTGATCCATCCCCTGTCACCCATTCCCACCTTCTGACAAGCAGAGGCTAGGGACACCATCCCTGACTTCATGGATCAAACCTGAAGGGCAAAGAAATTTAAGAATACATGCCACTCTATGGACAACAGGGAAGGGAGTTCTATCAGACTTCAGGTTTCCCGTAATCTACTGTCCCAAACTTTTAGAACACTACAGAACACTCTGAAACCAAATTTTAGACATGGCTCTGACCAAACCCAGATAGGCCTGAACCTTGGGCTCCGACATCTCTTTCAAAAGAGCCCAAAGGCATTGGATAAAGATTCCTGCTAGTGATGGCAGTGTGATGGGACGGTTGTACTTATAATTTTACAACACAGAATATGGAACCCAATCTGACAAGTGTCTCAAAAGGCTGTAGAGAAGATGAACTAAACTTCTAGAACAAACTACAGAAATATCCAGAAGGTAATAAGGGGGGGGGGGGACTTTAATCATGTAGACACCTGTTGGAAAAGTAATGCAGCAAAACACAAAATGCCAAATAAATTCTTGGAATATACTGGGGCCAACTTCTTGTTTCACAACCTGAAGTAACCAACCAGGGAGACAGCCCTTTAGAATTGATTCAGATTAACAAGAAGGAATTAGTTATAAATCTGAAGAAGTCAGAAGGCAATTTGGGAAAAAGTGATCATGAAATGACAGCTTTCACAATTCTAAGGAAGGAAGGAGTGGCAAGAGCAGAATAAGGACAATGGATTTTAAAATAAGAGCAGACTAAAATTCAGAGAACTGGTAGGTTAGGTCCCATCCCATAGGAAAACAATCTAAGGGGGAAAAAATGCTCAGGAGAGCTAGTGGTTTCTCAGAGACAATATCAGAAGCACAACAGCAAACTATCCTGATGCAAAGAAAAGATAAGAAGAATAGTAAGAAGCCAATATTGCTCCAACCAAGAGCTCTTTAATTACCTGAAAAATGAAAGGAATCCTACAGAAAGTGGAAACATGGACAAATTTCTTAGGAGGAGTAAAAAAGAACAGCAAGCATGTACATGCACAATCAGAAAGGCACAAAAGGAGTTACATCCAGCAACAGACATAAAAATCAGTAAGAGAATATTCTATAAATACATTTGGAGTAAGTGAGAAACAGAAAAGTGTAAGTCCACTACTTGACGGGGAAAAAGAACTAACAGATGACATTAAGAAGGCTAAGCTGTTTAATGCTTATTTTGCTTCAGTCTGCCAAAAAGATTAATGGTGACCAGACACTCAACACAATTAATATTAGCAACAAGAGGGAACCAATACAAGTCAAAATAGGACCTTTGAGAGCTCATGGAAGATAGGGGAGTCAGATCCCAGGCTACTGGAAAAGGGCAAACATAGTACCTACCTTTAAAAAAGGTGAATAAAGAGGACCTGATGAATTATAGACCTGTCAGCCTAACTTCAATACCTGAAAAAATATTGGAACAAAATGATTAAACATCAATTTTTAAGCACCTAGATGATAAAAAGATAATAGCCAACATGAATTTGTCAAGAACAAATCATGCCAAACCAATCCAATTTGCTTTTGACAAAGCTACTGGCCTAGAGGATGGGGGTGTAGCTATTGATCTGGTATCTTGGTTTTAATATGGCTTTTGACATAATCCCACATGAGAGTTTCATAACCAACTAGAGAAAGGTGGTCTAGATGAAATTACTATAAAGTGGGTACACAACAGGTTGAAAGACCGTACTCAGCGTAGTTATCAATGGCTCGCTGTCAGACTGGGAAAAATGTATCTGACGGAGTCCAGCAGGGATCCATCACTATGATATCTTCATTAATGATTTGGATAATGGAATGAGGAGTTTGCTTATGAAATCTACAGATGGGAAGGGTTTCAAGCACTTTAGAGGCCAGAATTAGAATTCAAAACAATCTTGACAAACTGGAGAACTGGCCTGAAATCAACAAGATGAAATTCAATAAAGAGAAGTACAAAATACTATTTTTAAGGAAGGAAAAAAAAATAAAAAAATCAAATGCTCAACTACAACGTAGGGGACTAACTGGCTGGATAGTAATACTGCTGAAAAAGATCTGGGGGTTATAGTGGATCACAAATTGAATAAGAGTCAACAGTGTGATGAAGTTGGAAAAAAAAAAAGGCTAATATTCTGGGGTGTATTAACAGAAGTGTCATATGTAAGACACAGGATGTAACTGTCCATGTCTACTCAGCTACAACACTGTGTTCAGTTGTGAAAATCACACTTTAAGGAAGATGCGGAGAGAGTCCAGAGGAGAGCATCAAAAATGATGAAGGCAAAGAAAACTAGGCATGTTAAGTTTGGACTAAAGAAGATTGAGGGGAATCCTGATAACAGTCTTCAAATATGTTAAGGACTGTTATAAAGAAAATAGTGACCAATTGTTAACCATACCCACTGAAGGTAGAAAAAGTAGTAATGAGCTTAATCTGCAGCAAAAGACATTAGGTTAGATACTAGGAAAAACTTTCTAAATACATGGATAGTTAAGCATTGGAACAGGCTTCCAAGGGAGGTTATGGAATCCCTGTCCCTGGAGGTTTCTAAGGGACAGTTTAGGTTTACTTCATCCTGCCCCAAGCCAGGGGGTTGGACTAGATGACCTCTCAAGGTCCTTCCAATCCTATATTTCTCTGATTCTATGAACTTGGGCTTGTAGACAAGGACATGCTTTCCCTTCAGAGCAATTTGTTACCCAACTGACAAAGTTTTGAGGAGGGTGAGAAACAACACAAAATACTTTCCTTAGAAGGGATCCAAAACAGAAGGGGTGGGGGGGAGGAAGAATAGTGAAGCAGAAAGACTGGGACTAATTTAGCCTTGAAAAACTACTGTAAGTTGGCCAGCCCAG
The DNA here is from genome assembly GCF_009764565.3 of Dermochelys coriacea. Taxonomy (NCBI): domain Eukaryota; kingdom Metazoa; phylum Chordata; order Testudines; family Dermochelyidae; genus Dermochelys; species Dermochelys coriacea. The sequence continues at coordinate 108,861,884 of NC_050068.2, forward strand.
TCATAAGTTATATTCCTCAAACTTTTACTGTATTAAATATGATAAAAATTTCTTCATTAAGTTGCCTATCAAAAGGTTTACTTGCTCTAGGCAAGAACTTTCCAAGACTGGCCTAATTATTCTCTCTCACACACACACACACACAACCCTTTTTCTATTCAAGAAATGGAGAACTTCTCTGAAGGAGCTCAGTCCATCTTTAGGAGCAGAATGGAAACTTCACTACAAAGGCAGCTCTAATGACATGAACGTTCTGATTCCTTTTTGGCCCATCTATCCTACTGAGAGACGCATAGAGCTGAACTGGCAAATATGACAAGGAACTTTTAGTTAACTTTAGATGTGCCTCTTCATTAAATCAGAAGGTCAATTCACTCTGTATTTAAAGAACAGTTATGTCTGGTGTCAATTTAAAAGCAACTCCTTAATTCCTGCAAACAGATGAGCAACATTTAGGTTCTTTCTTGTGGAAATGTTTCAAGTTTGACATGGATTTTCCTGAAGACTTTACTCCAAAATTCTTGGATTAATGTAAAGACAGATATTTCCATTTTGCTCTGGAAAGTAAGGATGAATACAATGGAGAGAGAAATCTCAAAGAGGCTATACAAGATGGAGAAACCAAACGAAAAATTTAATTACATGAGAGGTATAGTCTAAATATGACAAACTGGATGACTGCAATGTTTGCTTGTTTACATGTTACATTTCTTGAGCTATTTGGCAACACAGGAATTTTATACATAAACTGTGCAGGTGTTTGAATTTAAATGCTTAAATCCTCTGACTTGAGAAATACATTTATTTGTATACCTTCTCCTGAAGAGTTACGGAGAACACATTCAGCAACAGAGTTCTTCCCTTTCACCTGATCATTTTGCTTCATGCAACACGAGGTGTCTTCAGAACTATAACTTCTCTTGGTATGAAAGAGGTTTGTGGTGTTCACTCATATGTTTTGAGTTTCCATTTTTCTCCTACAGTAAAAACACTTTACTTTTTGAAGACTTCATGCTGCAACTGAATTTACTAAAAAGAAACCTGTGATCAAATTCTTTCCTGCAAGTGATCAGATTTTTGCTGTCTTAGGGAAAAGAGTGAGTTTAATTGTTGTAAGAAGTCTTAAAAGATGTACCTCAAGGAATCTTCCACTTATAATGTCACATCCTTTAGAAAATAGAGCAAGTATTTGCTACAAAAATAATCAACTTTTTTTATATAAAAAAATATATAAAATTCCCTGAAACTACCATTTTAAAAAGAGTGATTATCACATCACCTATTCTTTGTTAATGCCATGTGACAATCTAGGAAAATAAACCACAGTTTTTGTATATCAATGTAATACTTCTGTTAAAAAATACTGATCTCAACTTACTTATTGTTAGTTTACAAATAAAAATGTAGATATTGTAAATTAGGGTAAGCAAAAGCATGCAAATCTATAGATTCTATATCTGAATTCCTAGATTAGCATTAAAACCAATCACCGCAACAAATACCTCAACAGTATGCCTTGTGTGCAGAAAGGAAGCGATACTGAACATTCAATGCCACAACTGTAAGGTTTTCGGAGAAGCACCTGTGGCAGTTTCAGCAGTTTCTATATGGAATGCTCCCCCTTTCTAGGATTACTTGAAAAAATCAAGTCAATTCGAATTACGTAGCTGTAAAACATTGACATGTGTAGTTTTTACAGTTTCAGAATCTTCTGTTTGATTTAAACGGGCAATGGTGCATAAACAGGAAACTTATATCATAAGGGATCACATATTTGCAGGCAACATTAAGATTAAAAGTTACATTAACATACATAGAGTGCAGTAGCACGTTAGTCATTGTGTTTAAGCCATCACCATGTGACCACCTTAACAATGAGACACAGAGCCTTTCTGGCTTTTAAACATTACTACTTTCATGCTGAAGCCAATTTAATTGTGAAGTGCTTTGATGAAATTTAAATAGTATGGGCTAAAAACTACTGATCAACTCATGGCTTCAGTTACTTTAAATTTAATATGCTGTATCTCAAATGAATTAGTACTATGCTTATACAAAAGTTAGCAGAGACAAGGATTAAAAAAGGATCAGAACACTAATATGTCCATAGTGAGAAAAATCTTTTCCTACAGACATCAGTATACTAATCTAAAGTTTCTAAAGCAAAATATTTAAAATACTAAACTTAAAATGTTTTAACCCTTTGGTGTCCAAGTACAGAAGTTGCAAAATAATTTTTTTAAAATGCATGTTCTTCAGATAGTGATTGTAGAAAAGGATGAAGTGAGCTGTAGCTCACGAAAGCTTATGCTCTAATAAATTTGTTAGTCTCTAAGGTGCCACAAGTACTCCTTTTCTTTTTTTAGAAAAGGAAAAACACTCTTAATTAATGGCATTTGAGATTTGCCGGAGAAGTTGTGCAATGTTTTGGTGGAAATACATACTGGCTTCTACACTCAGACAGGAGAAGTTGGTGCCAAGTTTTCATTTCACATCCAGTGTTAAGGTTGAATTTTAATGAAAATTATTTTAAAACTTTTAAAATCATTGGCCAGATTCTCAGTCTCCACTCACATCTCCACACAGAGTGTGTTAAGAGGAGGAGTGGAGTGCCATTCTACTAAGGCAATTCTCATACATTAATTTATGTCAGGACCACGGTAGCTTGGGAACCATGAAGCTGTTCGGAAGTAATTGACAGATTTTCCACATATGCTGTATTACACAATAAGTGTTTCCTAAACACTGTTCAAAGATAAGATAAAAGGGACTGCAATAGTTTTCAAAGTGGTAATCTGTTCACCTAAGCACTGCACCATAATGGAAAAGATTTTCTCCTCTAAAAAAGAAAAAGATCACAGAGACTTCTCAGATTGTCAGCAGCAATGCTCAACGATGCTTTACAGCATCACCACAGTACTTTGCCAAACTGACCCCAAGGAACATTCATGGGCGAATACTAGAAGTTATAGAGTAAAAGAGAAACCCAGGCTCCAACAGAATACCCACTTGTTACAAACGCAACTGATGAAGTACCAACATTTCTGCTATGTCAAATACATGTACCAAGGTCAAACTGGATCATCTACATTAGCAAGTCAGAAGAGAGTAAATATTATTGCTGCAGCTATTTAGTGACTAGAGACAGATTAGAAATTCAAGTTAGACTTATTTCTATAATGGAAGTGTGTTAAGGAGGTGTCAAAGTAGAAATTGCAAGGGGTGTGTGTTTGTTTGTTTGTATCTATCAAAAGGCAAGGTTGTATTTTAAGTCTCAAACCTACTCAGGAAAGACCACCAACCACATAGTTTTCAAAAATCAAGACAACCCACAAACCTGAGAAACTTAGTAGTAAAAATGCTGCTGCAAAAGAAGCAGAGCTTTTACATGCCACAAAAGGACAGGCTGTGCATGGTTTTCAACAACCATCACCTCAACACTGCTCAATATACACAGAGAAGACCAACAGCAAAACATAGACAGACAGTTTAACCAAGAAAATTTCTCATGTCAGAAAGCCTGAATCATGTGGTGTGGGAACCCCCTCGGACAATAACCTATATGAAAACAAGTTATACTTGAGGGGAGTATTTAATATAAAAATTGGAGGACATAAAGTAGAACAAATGATATGATTGATGTAGGTCATCTTCTTAGAGAAACTTTTCTTAAATGTCAAGTGAAAGTGAAGAAATAGACATACAATGCAAAATTGGACCAATGGCAGTTAATTACAGACCAAATGATAGATCCACTAGTTTCTACTAGCGGTGATAGATCTTTCGATTCAGAGAGCACTGGAATACCTTCTGCAATAAGATGACTGGATGTGATTATGTACAGTTAATCTGACAAAAGACCTTCTGGGTTGAAAACTAGCAAGGTTTATGAGCAAGATTTAGATGAGCAAGAACTCTCTCATGACAAACTCAAAGAAAACTAAACCAAAAAACCCCAAACTCTGCCACATACTACCATACATAAAACAGGACAGCAAAAACAAACTTCTAAAATATGAGTATTAATATACTAAAGCAATGGTTCTCAAAACAGTGGTCGGTGACGTACTTCTAGGCAGTTAGCAGATATGCTTTTGTCAGAGATAAAGCATCTGTCAGGCTTTTATGCAAGTCACAAACACAAGCTTTAGTGAAGTCACAGAAAAGGTTTTTCAGAGCCTTTTTTCACCAATTAAACTTAAAATTTCTGTGTTTGTGGGACTGCTTCATGTTTTTCTTTGCCAGTTGTTTCTTTGGAGCAAGTTCAGTCATTATCAGATCTGTTGAGAACACCAGAATTAGAACTGCAGACAAAAATATGACAAAACCAAACCTGGCAAAAACTACTTGTAGAGATTAAAGCAACAGAGGCTGCAGTGAAATATGGTAAGAGTTTAAAGTCATACACTCAGGCAGAGGGTATCAGCAGAACAAATACAGCAAATTCTACCCCTTCTCTTATTGTCACAGGCCTACAAACAGCTAGTCAGAACCCGATTTTCGTGGCCAACAGTGTATTTCCCCACCACAGCAGCTGCTAAAATAACGCCCTACTGAACATTTTCAAATCACCATTCTCTTGGTCATCCTGAGGTCTCTCCACTTGATTCCAGAAACTATCACTTTCTATTGTAAGTAACTATCAACTTATTTTACAGAAAAGTTCCCCTATATCTGGATTAGTCTATCTGAAGAAGAACTGCATGTTGAGAACAAGCCCAATATGCTCCATCTCGGAGTCCATTTCCACAACAAGGAATCCTAAAAACACTGCAAGAAGCCAGAGCCATGATCAACAACATCCTTTGAAGACAAAAACCTATTGTCTGTGCTTTCAAGTAATCAACTGAGCAAGTACTTAAACCTCACTTGAGAAAAAAAAATGTAGCAAATTACCACACAGCAGCATCTAAACTCCCTTTTCTAAGCAAAAGAATCAAGAAGTTTATGAGAAACTAGTTAACAATTCAATTAGGCTTATGCCACTATACTACATCCTTTCCAGTGGAGTTCCAGGCAGGGGCATGGAAAAAGATTTCTGTTGTTGCTTGGATGGAGGACTTCCTTTCCTCTATGGCAGGGGTTCTCAAACTTCATTGCACCATAACACCTTTCTGACAACAAAAATTACTATACGATCCGAGGAAGCGGGGCGGGTGGTGGGGAATCAAAACCGAAGCCCAAGGGTTTCAGCCCCAGGACGGGGGCCTGTAACCTGAGCCTTGCCACCCAGGGCTGAAGCCCTTGGGCTTTGGCTTCGACCCCAGGTGGTGGGACTCGGCCCCCAGCAAGTCTAACTCCAGCCCTGGCGACCCCATTAAAATGGGGTTGGGACCCACTTTGGGGTCCTGACTCAGTTTGAGAACCGCTGCTCTATGGACTTTAGGCATGCTCTCTCAAATGGCAGCATCTCTCGTTTGTATCTGATAATATTGATATCTATGGCTGTCCCGCCTCATATTTAAGAGCATGCCGCCACCAGAAAAGACACCCAATTCTTATCTTAATAGAATCTGAAGGCAAGTGTTTTCCTGGATTTTTTTCTATTACTGAATATCCAAATAACTACAGCTGTGAAAAAAGATCCTCTGTCACTTTGGGCTTAGCCTCCTTGCCAGCCAAATCACATTCAGTTTCTGACTTGACTATAGCTATCCATGTGTGCAACTCTCCAGCCTTAATGGACTGTGATGTAAGGAAGCTTCCAAGCTTAAAGCACCCATTACTCCAAAATGAAACAGCCCCCACTTACCAAAAGAGGCCTCCAAGAGCACATTAACCTGGTGATCTGGTCTCTCTACCGAATAGTCAGGCTTAAGGTTTTGGTATTTTCAAAAACCTCTTTGAAATTGGCCCTAACAAGATCTGTGTAACAAAACAGTCTAATTTCGATTGCATCTTCTTGATAATGTCCTAAATTACTTTAAGTAACCCAGAGGTATAGATGCCACAGGGAAGGTGAGGAATTGAGTTTGGAAAGGAGGTACCTACAAGATGGTCTTAAGTTTGCAAAGGTCTATGTAGTGGTTTACCATAAATATGAAACACTGTGCTAAGAAGCATTTAAATGACAGTAAGATGAAAAATAAGCAATAAGAATGAGAAGTATTTGGGCATAACAAAATTACTAGGATGATTCTTCCATACTGAGTGCCAGTACTGCCACGTATACGCTACTGGAGAAGAAGTGGTGTAAGAGAAGCATTTCACATCAAGAATACTTAATGATAGCAAGCTCCCATTCAACAATGAATGCATAGTAGTTAAATTATTTGGGTAATGAAAAAAATAACGTTAAAAAATGCAACTGTGGGCACATGCTACGGAGTCTAAGAGACCAAGAATAAACAACTTCACGTACTTGAAACTCCATATATGTAATAGAAGCATTAATCATGTTATAACAAAGGGCCTACAGGCCTGTAAAATATTTAGTTTAGACAGACAAGGCTGTAGGCCTAAAGAAACACCTGATATAAGCAAGTAACATTTATATCTAGTAACTGACCCCAGATCAGAAGATGTCATAAGATAGAATGCTGCATCAAATATGTGTATCACATTACAATTCCTAAACATCAGCAATGTACAAGTTAAAACTGGTTAGTGTGTTTTTGGAATTTTGCAGACAAAGGGTGTCAACAACATGCTAGCCACAAGTTATTATGGTGACTAGTGATGTAAATCTTAATGAGGGGAATGAACAAGTTAGCCTATTATAAATGGGGCACCTTAGAAGAAGGATGTGGAAGTTCAAATAAGGAAAAGAGACTAAAGCACAGTGGGCATCAGCATAACACATCAAGAAAGATAATGACTGATGCTTTGGGTTTCTCTGCAAAGGATGGAGTGAGTATATGAATGCTTTGATGCCAGAAGTCTTGACCATTCTGAATTATCACTAACACTCCAACTTAACCAGTAAAGTAGGCAGAGATCTTGCTAACTGTATTGATAAAAATATTACGAAGTCAAAAGGCCCTTCCTAGGTGTAAGTATTTTTCCTGTACACATCTAGGCTCTCGTCATATTGAGAACTCTTTTCAAGCTCAAGGCTGAGCCCTGGCAAACCACAGAATGCTAACTGGGAATTAATACATAATCAATAGATCAGGCAACAGTTCTGGTGAGAAAGTAGCTGAAATCTTTGTGTCAGCTAGAGCTGAATGCATAAAGTATCATCGTGATGTAGGTCATTCACCCAACAGAAGCAGATGTACTACTGTTTTCACAGTTTCAAATGCCACTGGTCTCATTTTGACTTTGGCCATTGACATGTCTATCTCAGCACTTCAGTATCTTCCCTTGGAGACCAAATTAAGTTATCACAAACCAGGAAGGAAAACACTTCTTCCTCTGTAACTTTTCTCTAATAGCCATAGACAGTGGTACTGGTGCATCACTACCAGGCTTTGACAGCTTGACAGCATGACAAACTATTTTTCTACAATATTTTACAGAACTCTTCCTCAAACAAATGAAGCTTTCACTTGTATTTTGGTATTGAAGAACCCTGAACAATATATCTGAATATTTCAAGAACATAGTATGGAAAGAACATGTGGAATTTCTTCTTTTTTATCAATTTAAGCAAAACAACTGCCCGTAGCAAGATTTATCGTGTTCATCTGAATGAACACATATCAAACTATCCCACGATCTCAAGTCAACAGTTCTCTTGCCACCATAGCAGGATTCAGATGAATCAACAATTGGCCATTGGCGGGAGGGGGAGGGGGGTCTCTTCCATCAATCCAACTCAAGACTGAGTCATTGAAGTAGTACAGTGTGGCTGCTCAAATGACAGTTGCAGAAGCCTGAACTGTTCATACAAACAGGAAAAAGAATGATGTGATCAGAAATGAGTGATATGATGCACAGATGCAAAGTGCCAGAAACCGTTTTAAATGATCACGGTCATTAATAACAGCAGATATACTGATGGGCATTTCTTTCCCCTTTATCCAACAATGCGTGTTCAGCATTTATATTTGGGTACTTTTTTTTAAAAGAGTGAAATGTTATAAAAGTGTATTTTTAGAAGTTATAAAATAATTTGGGTCTGGAAAAGATATATTAAAAGGTCAAAAGAAAACCTGGCACCAAGAAGTCTTTTCTTTGCAGAGTTTTGTGAATACTTGTTTCATCATTATTTTTAACGTGCACAGTTTTGACAAATATATAAATTGTGCTATTATGCCATTTTAATAAAAATCCAGCAATTATGGATTACTTTAAAAGGCATTATCCATATTAATAAGTCAGTTAAACAGCAAACCTTTTCACTCATATGAGGACATTGTGACCACCTGCTTCCCTTCTTCAAGAATCCATGAAAACCATAGTTAGAAGCAATCATTTCTATGGATGCAGGACATCCTGTGCACAGAGTATGATTCAGCTAATACGAGAAGGCAAATACCACCAAAAAAAGTCAAAGTATTTTAAATTGGGTACATTTAATATTGTTTTACAATTAAAAATTTACACAGGAATGGAGACCCATATTTTCTTTCATCAATTAGGGAAATAATACAAATCTTAGTCCAGTTTAGACTGCAACATATTGTATTTATTTTATAGGAGTGGTGAACTACCAAGCTGGAAATAAAGTAATCTTGAAGAACTTAAAGAAAGTAAATTTATTCAAACTAATGTTATCATTATGTGTCCAGCAAGGATAAAATTAAATACTATCAACATTAGTTTCTTTCCAATTTAACTTAATGAGTAACAAGAATACTGTAAAAATTTATCAAACGTTGTGGTAGCCCAAGTTAGCTTTTGTACTCAATTTTAAAAGAGCATTATTTCAATTATCAGGCTTTAATAAGAGATACCCTGATGAAAATATTATACTACTACTAGTAGTAGTAAGTCCATAGTGAAACAATGGAGTCTTAGTATCCTTGTGTTACTTCCCATACAACACAAGTAAATGATGTGAAATTCAGCATACATTGTATACCTGTTTATATCAGGTGTCTTTATATTTGCCTATCTGCAGTCATAGTTGTATTCTCTGCATCTTCATGCAACTACAGTTTTTAGTAACAAAAACACTGTATAAAGAAATAAACAAGAATTTATTTATAGAAAACAGAATAAGAAGTGCAAATTACTATGAACCAAGGGCCAAGTTCACCACCAGTACCTGTGGGCACAGTTAACTAAAATCAGAGACATTATAATTGCTTTACATCATCAGTGTATTTGGTTCAATGTGTACAATTCTGTATTTAAAAATAAAACTTCTTTTGATCCCATATAGTCAATCATTTCATTTACTATATCCATGGTTGAATTAATTAGTATAGCTAGTGGGAAGAGTCCATTTTTTTTCTTTAAGACATAGAATAGATAAGAATAAAAATGTAATACTTAAGGTACTCTGCATTTTATTACATAATCAACGAGACCATTAACTGTGGGTCCAGTTTCAAACCTGGAGGCTTAAAAATCAATACCCTTTTCAGATGTTTAAATATGGATGGGGCTAAATTTTAGGCATTTAAATTTGAAAAACTACAGGTGAAATCCTGGCCCCACTGAAGTTAATGGCAAAACTCTCATTGAGTTTACTGGGCCCAGGATTTCACTCCATATGAAACTGATGAATCAAATTAAGGTACTGATCCTGCAAACTGATCTACAAACACAGACATGAGGGTTTACACAGAGTCCTATTGCATTCACTTCGGGTCCATGCAGACTAACTGTCCACAGAAGCAAATCAGATTGAAAAACTGAGGCCTCAGACAATAATCCCCTCAGGGCAGGGCCTGTTACTTTACTTGTCTATAAAGCCCCATGGAACACTGAAGGCACTGTATAAATAATGAAATACCAAATAGACAAAATTGGTAATCTATTACATAAAATTGTCATAAATCTGCACTATTTCTGTTGCACTTTAGATTACATTAGAAAGACCAACAATAGTTTTGGGCAAAGTTAGATATCCTCTACAAAAGTTTATAACAATATTTTGCCTACAAAGCACAATGACATGTCAACATCAGGAAAGATTATTGCAATGATTTAAATTTAGAGCAGTCTTTCTTAATTGTACTGTTTGCATAAGGAAAACCCTATTAGTGCTAACCATTAGTTTATTTTACTTCTAGAATCTTATTTCAAGTAATTTATTATAAATTTCTATACCACTTAACATTATCCTTTCTGCCAATTTCAAAATCAACTGGTCACACACTAATTGATGATGATAATTAAGGTTTCCTCAATTCCACAGTAAATTTTAATTCCAGTTTGCCTCAAACATTCACTTTCAGATGTATTCAGTTCAAAACGGGAATTTATAAAGTTAAACTTGATTTCAAGTAACATATCAAGATTCTACTCAGAGTTTGCATAACAATTTTTAATTGAACACCATTATACTAGCAAGATAGTTGTGTTTAATATTATTAACCTGTACATTATGTTTTCTGGACACTATATAGTACTGTAACAAAAAATGAATTATGGCAGATCTCACTGATGCAGCATTACAAAAAACAGTAATATGGAAACCAAAGGGTTAAACAAGAAATTAACTCGGATTCTTATTTCACTTATAACTCAGATTCACATTGCAGGTTAAAATACAAAACACACTAATTATCATTAAATAATAAAGCTAGTTCTAATTATAAACAAAGTGCTAAAGTATTTACAGTATTATAAGCCGTAGAGCTTATACTCAACATGTCTAGGTGAAAACTGCATCCATTTTGTCCATGCTGTAAGTTGCAAAAGTTTGTGAAATTTTCTGAATGTTTTTGCAGTACATAAACCTTTAAAGAAAAAAGTTAACAGTGCAAATACACAATATATACTAACAAAAATTATTACACTAATAGCTAAGTGAAAGTTTTTTTGGCAAATAACTCTGCTCTAGCTCTTTTGTAAATTTATTCATTAATATGATGTATAAAGTGTTGTAATAGATAACTACATAACAGACAAGATGTAAAATTTTGGGGCATTTTACAGAGGTGTGATAAATATGGTTTTAATAACTTAAATATACACTGTTTCATATATTGCACTGATTGATATCACTGCAAGTACAATATTTTTTATTACAAGACATGTTAAAAACCTTATGTTTTACAATAAATGGACATGTCTAACTGAAATTTTCTTAATAAGATGTTTGCTGTTCTGATTTTTTTCAGTTTTATTAGTATCTATGTTTGCTATCCTATGTTAATTAGTTAGACACACAACAACCAAGCAAAAAACCTCACTTACTCTATTTGAGCTCCATGAGCTACAAGGGCACTTAAGGAATCCATACTACCAGAACGTGCTGCTTTATGAATAGGGGTTTCACCAACATAATCCTGCAAAGACAGAGCACATTTTGTCAGGTATAACTGCTCCAAAATAAATAAATAAAGTTACATTATTTCTAAACATTCAGTGGCTTTTTCCTGACATGAATTAAAGAAATGGATTAGTAAAGATAGCCAGTATCCATTTGTGAATGTGACCACTACTTTAACAGCATTGTAAAGGTTTTTCTGGGTTTCTCTATTTTGAATGCCTCATATGGAAATTAATACCATGTGATTATGGAATGATCCTTCTTTGAGGCTATCATCATCCATTAGTATTACAATAGTGCTCAGAGATCCAAATCAGGATTGGAGCCCCTTTGTAATTGTTGCTATATAAACAGTCCAGAAAAAATGCGAATTCTCTTTCATTCAATTCTCCCTCCTCTCCCGGCCCAAAAAGCCTTTACAGGTTTGACAGACAATCTACAGCAGGGGTGTCAGGTTCATTTGTAGGAGAGGGCTGAATTCTGTGTGTGATTATGATCCATGGGCTCACTATAAATTCAGAACTACATGCTTCCCACAATGTGCCACGGATCTCCCACTGACATCAGTTAATGTACCCAGATATCATGAGGAGAATGTGGGCTTGAAGTAAATGTTCAGTTGGTTTTTCAGTGCTGTACTGTTGCAGTCATTGCTCAGTGAGAAAACATGCTTCCCTTAAAGCCACCACTATTCCTGCCCTGTGTTTCTTTTCCCCTTCCCAATCTTTGCAAGTCTCTTCTTCTCTCTGCATGTCCTGCACTGCAGCAATTCCCAATTCCTACCCCAGGTGCTTCATTCCTACCCACCATTCTATCCATTAAGATGATAAATGTCAGAATTAACTATTTAACTGATAAGGATCATCACTGGGTTTTAGAATTGATGATCCAATGCAATTAATAAAGGATGGGGGGTTCACAGCTCTTAGTCATTGATTCAGGGCATCTGCAGAATAAGACAGACATCATTGCATTGGTTACATTCTGTTCACATTTGGAATCTTATCTCTGCAGCTGTGAGAACTAAATTTTTTTAAAAATGAAAACCAAGATTCTGCACATTCTGGTTATGCCTTGTGGGCCACACAAAGACAGCTTACAGGTTAGTTCCGGATTGTGGGATATATGTTTTATATCCCTGATTTAGGGTCTGTCAATAGTTTGTTTCATGGCAAGGATAATTTTACAAGGGTCACATCCATGCTCAGCTGACATTAAGCATGGTTTGTTTTTAATTCCATTCTCAATTTTAAGTAAATCTTTTTGTTAAGGTTACTGTTATATGCATAGCGTCACACCGACCTTTTCAAAGAGAAGACAATCCTATAACTTCTAAAAGAAGAGTTGCTGAAGGACAAAGTTTCTCTGGAACCTCCATCCCCCTCAGTCTTGGGCAAGGGCACAGACAAAGATGTCCTATCTCCGTGAGTTGTGTCCCCATCAGACAGAGACAGGAGGAGTGGCCAAAAGATCAAGGAGAAAACAAGAGCTGACAGAGGTATTGGTCAGAACAGGATTTCAGCTTATGTTTTCAGCTTGCTGCTTTGCATCATTTTCAAAACCAATGAAATAAAATATATGTTATTGATTAGAAAAGCAGAAAAGCTGGTCAGTTACACCGATAAAAACTCTGTTCTATCTGCTACACATCAATTGTCCCAGACACTGCAGAAAAACAGACAAGACACCAAGAATGTGGTTGAGCTAGGCTACTATCCAGCAATAGCTTGTCTAGTGCAGGCCACCAACCCTAGTGTAATCCGTTCCACACCCAGTGGAGGGCTGTCATCAGCCTCCAAGGTCATTAACCAGCACTGGTGCTGAGAACCCATTGCCCTCTCTCATCTGAGAGTCAAGGGAGTAGGGAAAAGTGGGCCTCATTGTACTGATATTAAGAGCTCCTATCTCATTTCCCATCCTCTTTAGGAGACGCCTTCTCCTAATCTGCTTCCAATTCTGGTTTACCAGGAAACTAGACATACCCCTCCCCCCCCCACGCTGCATGCTTACCTGCAGTAAGCACCTGCCAACCTGGAACAAAAATGAATTTTACAACATAACCAACCCACCAGCTCCCTGGGCCGCTGAGAGGAAGGCAAAAAACTCCACGCTGACCTGCTCAGGCAAATCTGGCAGAAAGAGAAAATTCCTTCCTTTTCATAAGACATAACTAGCATCCGTGCACAGCAAACCCCAGGAGACGTGGTCCAACTCTCATCCCAAGAAGTGGAGGTGGGGAGCTTTTCTTCCACTGCAGAATAGCACCCAAGACTAGGAAGAAACTTATAAACCAGGAGTTCTCAAACCAGGGGTCGGGACCCCTCAGGGGGTCGTGAGGTTATTACATGGGGGGGGGCACGAGCCGCCAGCCTCCAGCTCAAATCTCACTTTGCCTCTAGCATTTATGGTAGTGTTAAATAAATTAAAAACACTTTTTTTTAATATAAGGGGGGATTGCACTCAGAGGCTTGCTGTGTGAAAGGGGTCACCAGTACAAAAGTTTGAGAACTGCTGTTATAAACCCTTAAGTGCACAGGAGCCAATAGGTTTTGCAATTGCCTTATGACCTACCATTCAGCCCAGAGTCCCCTTATAGATCATGAGAGTGCTGAATGTCTTATTAAGAGGAGTAGACAGAGGTGTGCTCGTTAGATGGCTCAAGGAGTTTTTCCCCCTACTGTCCCAGAAAAAATCCCTCCAACACCTGTGAGACCATGGAGTGGGGTGGTAATGCCACTCTAATTACAGGCATTTAGTGGATTAAGGGAACTACTGAAAATATGATCATTGTGCTTATTTACAGCATTTGTTTAATAGGAAATCCTGTACCTAAGGTGGTAAAATTTAAATTATAACTACTATTCACTTGCTACATCTCTACCCCGATATAACACGGTCCTCGGGAGACAAAAATCTCAAGGTGCTATAGGTGAGACTGTGTAATATTGAACTTGCTTTGCCCCCCCCCTTCCTTGTTCTCTGACCGCCCCCTCCAGAGACCCCCGTCCCCACCCCCTACCCAACCCCCCTGCTCCCTAACTACTCCGACCCCATCCACACGCCCCGCCCGGCACTCATCAGCCGCAGCGAGAAGCGGAGCAACGTGGCCCCAGCCCGCTGCCCTCCGCCAGCTCCCAGCCGTGGCACTCTGCTTACCACTGCAGGCGAGTATGGGGGGGGGGGGTGTCCTTTCCCCAACCTCCCCGCACTCACCAGCAGTGGGAAGCTGAGTGCCACGGCTGGGAGCTGGCAGGGTGGGGCGGGCTGGGCTGCTCCGCTTCCCACTGCCAGTGAGTGCAGGGAGATTGGGGAAAGGACGCCCCCCCTTAGTCACCGGCAGCGGAAAGCAGAGCGACGCGACCCTAGCTGCCTCCGCTTTCCTTGCCCTGGCACCAGCCGTGTCGCTTGGGGAGTTGGGGAAAGGTCCTGCACTCACCTGCGGCAGGAAGCGGAGCACCACGGCTGGGAGCTGGCGGAGTGGAATGGGCTGGGGCTGGGGCTGGGCTGCTCCGCGTCCGCTGCTGCCGGTGAGTGTGGGGGGGATCCCTTCCTCCAAGCCCCCTCCCCCGAGCAACATGGCTGGGGCAGCGAAGTGGGCTGCTCCTGGCCCCTCGCTAATTCCTGGGCCACTCTGGGACCGCGTGGCCCCCAAAAGTGCCCCCTCACAGCTCCTGCCTCCCAGACCCTGTGCGGGGAAGGGGAGGAAGAGAGCCCCTGAGAACCTCTGCCCCTTATCCAATCCCTCGGCCTGGCCTGCTTAACACGCTGCTCAGAGCAGCATGTCAGAGCTTTTACCACGTTGTATGCGAACCCGCATTATATTGGGGTAGAAGTGTACTTTTGAAACACTCTTCCGGAGCGATGAAATTATTTACAATTATTTTTAACTAGAAGATGATTGGTTTGTTCTGTTAGATTATGAGGTAAATATCAACATGCTTGAGTTTTTTCATCGGACTGGAAAACACAACCCACTTACCACTGAAAAGAGTTATTCCCCATTCCTGAATTTAAAAAAAAAACCCTGAATTTTGAAAACTAGCAAGTAAATTTTATTCTTTTGGAAGAACATCTGAGATCAAGTTTATGAGAAAATTAATTAAATTCTCCCTACCTCCAAAATTACTCTTTTTATTAGGTACAATACCCTGGATAGATTACCAGATAGAATGGGTCAACAAGAAGAACCAATCTCTCTTTTTCAGTGGCCAATAGGCTGCACAGAGTACAGTTCAATGGCAAGAAAAGCACTTCTCATCCAGACCGTTCTATGCGTCTGTTGATATACAAGGGAAGGCTCATCACACTAGACTGAGACAAGCAAAGAAGCTAGTTGGATAATGAAGTTATAAATCTGGAAATTCACTTCCTAGTTTGAGGACGCTCAGTTACAACAGATCCTAATTAAGCCCCTTTTGTGGCAACAAAAATGCACCTTTCTGAACAACAGCTCCAGAGGTTGATGATGGGGTAACTTTTGTGTGGGAAGTTGTTCATGTCTCATTGAAACAATCATAGCACAGGTTTCAGAGTAGCAGCCGTGTTAGTCTGTATTCGCAAAAAGAAAAGCAGGACTTGTGGCACCTTAGAGACTAACAAATTTATTAGAGCATAAGCTTTCGTGAGCTACAGCTCACTTCATCGGATGCATCCGATGAAGTGAGCTGTAGCTCACGAAAGCTTATGCTCTAATAAATTTGTTAATCATAGCACAGTCCTTCCTCAAGGCAAAATCTAACCTCTTTCCCTCATACAAGCCTCTATTAAGACACAGTAAAATGTGACCTTGGTAAATGCTCTCCTATCCCATTCATCTTAACAATCGAGACCATTTGGATATTAAAATTGTCACATAAAATCTAAAAATGAAAGTTATATTTTAATTGTGCAACTTTTTCTTAAAAAAATTACATTAGAAGTTAATGTTACTACAGCAGAGTTAACTTGGAAATATTGCACATCCTATTTGTTTTATAGTAAATATTTTACAGCATAAACAGAGTTTAAGTAACTCCTTTATTTATTTATTTATTTTAAAGTGAAGTATTACCTGGGTAACTGGAAAATTTCTGATCCACCACTGTAGATTTCTTTTTTTAAATCTATATATCAGTTTATATTAATTGCCACTCCATAGCATTATAATAAATGTTTTCACTGCAGTGGGGACTGAAGCCTGAGCACACCCGAGCCCCACTGACCCTGGGACCTGTAGTCCGAGTCCCAACACGTAGGGCTGAAACCCTCAGGCTTCAGGTGGTCGGGGTTAGCCTTCAGCCTTGGGCCCCAGCAAGTCTAAGCCAGACTTGGTGACCCCATTAAAATAGAGTTGTGATCCACTTTGGGGTCCTGACCCACAATTTGAGAACCACTGTGCTAGAATATATATGGCACATTGAACAGCACTGAAGGGATTTATGGTCATGCTAGCTGTGCATTAATAACCACATTTTTTGCAAAGTCACAACAGTACAAATCTGTAATTATTACGGCTTGTCTCTATTACTGTTAAGAAAGTTCCAGAGTAGAAACGTCACCCACACAATTTCATTGCCTATTATACTAATCCATTCTCAATCCACAAATAAATCTTAGTCCGGCCTCACAATATAGTAATGAAGATTAAGTAGCTCAGTTAAAAATCTATTCATCCACTCATATTATGATGCTGAAAAATGTGTGTCTTTTAAAAACAGTTTAAAGAAGTCACTTGTTGAATTTTATAAGACCTTTAGCCTCAGAAGAGAAATATTATGAAAACAAGTACATCCTAAAATAATTTCAGTCAGCTCCTATTAATACCAGTTAGAATTTTGATTGAATCATGTTGCATTGACTAGTGGTTTCCATTATTTAATTAGATATGGTGGCTTGACTTACAGTTGTATTTTTTACATTCTTATCTGTTTAAGAGATGCATTGTAACAACAGAATTGTGGTCATGCTGCTAATACCACAGCAACTTGATAAAAAAAGTTTTACTGAAAACAGCAGCCACACCTCAAACCTTGGAGCAGAAAAACGGGTTATTTTCAAATCTTCAGTTGAGTTAAAAACCCATTTACTACAACTGTCATTATAACTTCTTTATAAATCTCATTTTATAAAGACACTTATGCTTTCTAAAGTTAATGCATGAGATACAAATAATTAAAACTTTTTCCAGATTATCCTTCATTAAGGACTATGGCGCAGAGCCACAAAGGTACTTAGATTCTTCAGTCCCATTTTCAGGCCTCCATTGCAACTCAAAACTCCTGCTCAGCTGCTGCCTAACCCTGTAGGGACCCGAACTCACTCAGTGCCTAAGTTTTCAGCTTAAATATTTCCTAGGTGCCTATGATTCTGCCCATGGAAAGTGCACTGCTACCTCACTCCCACCTAAGCCCAAGAGCAATCCACAAACTGGCAAGAGAAAAGACAAGTAAATGCCTATTTTGTGTTCAGGGCCCAACCCAGTAGGTGTGTGGTATCATTCAAAATCCACTCACGTTATAACATTCAGCCCAATGACGGGAGCACCCAACATGGGATGTGGGAGAACCAAGTTCAATTCCCCACTCTGCTTGATGGGGAGAAAGGATTTGAATAGGTGTCTCCTACTTCTAAGCAGTGTGCTCTAACTCCAGAGCTATGGGATATTACAATATGAGACTACTTCAATCTCTGCTGTTGAAGCTTTGGCTGAGTCACGGGAGCAGTGGGGCTGGAACCTGGATCTCCCACCTAAGTGATGCACTAACCATGAGGCTTTAGAGTCTCTCTCTCTCCATCTTCCCATGGTGGGTTCCTAGCAGAGCTAGGCACCTCTCTGCAGCCTGGATGTAGGTTACTATCTCCATGAAAAGGGCAGAGCTTAAGAAACCTCTCCCATCCACATCTGCCACTGGCTAGTTTAGGCTGCTCCTCGCCTAGCCAGCTAGCTTTTGGGAATCACATTCTAAGACGTCTCTCTCTCCCCATTCATTGTGTACCAGGTTCGGGCACCTAACTCAGGCTTTGTGGATTGCAACACTGTTCCTGTGACTTTTTAGGTGCCTAGAAGTTAGGCACCGCAACACTCAGCATCACAACACAAGTTCCTTTGTGGATCCAGACCTATGTGAGCATTTTTTAAAAAACTAAACAAATATCAAACCCAACATTAATCCATACCTGCTTGTTTATGTTGGCCCCTGCTTGAACCAACCAGATCAGGCACTGAGGATGTCCTCCAAAAGCAGCAATATGGGCTGGTGTTTGGGCAAAACGTGTTGTACAGGCATTTACAGTAGCGCCAGCTCTCACTAATTGCACTAGACACTCCAGCTTAAATAGACAAGGGGAAAATAATTCAGAAATATTACCCATCAAATATACCCTGACACTTTATAGATCACGGATTAAATTAAAGGAGAAAGTGGAACAATATCAGTTTAAATTGACCATTAGTGGAAGCAGGCTGAACAACATGACTAACAAAATAATAACCTGGGCCTTCACCACCTCTTCCAGGTTTCTCAGGGTACGTCTACACTAACCGCTGGATCAGTGGGCAGCGATTGATCCAGTGGGGATCGATTTATCGCATCTAGTCTAGACACGATAAATCAAACCTGAGCGCTCCCCTGTTGACTCCTGTACTCCACCATCGCAAAAGGCGCAGGCAGAGTCGATGAGGGAACGGCAGCCGTCGACTCACCGCGGTGAAGACACCACGGTAAGTCAATCCAAGTACATCAACTTCAGCTACGTCATTCACATAGCTGAAGTTGCGTAACTTAGATCGATTCCCCTCCTCTTCCCCACTGTAGACCAGGGCTCAGTCATTAAAAAAGTAGCCAAGAGAAATTTAATTCTTGCCAAAAAATTTTTAACAAGCCCAACACCATTAATTTGATAAGGAAAAAACTGATACTTTAGAGATTATTATAGTAGGGACTTATATAATGTTTGCTTCTGTCAGAAAACGTGCTAAGTTTCTGATCTGGAAAGTTGAGAATGCGACTTTAAATAGACATGGTCAAGTAGCATTTGCTAGAACTTTAGTTTTTTGAACAAACAAAACCTACTGTGAACTTAAATGTTTTCAGGAAAGTTTAAAAGGAAGGGAGCATGAAGAGTATGCAATAAAGAATTACAACTAAAAATTCTACTTTAATATTTCCCTGCAGCTTTGGAAACCCAAACTCTAAAAAGAAAGTAAAATGCCTATTAACTTTTCAATGCCCTTGCTGAGTTAAATGAAAAAAATAACACAAAAACGCTGAAGAGCATGTGCATTACAATTCTTTCCATTTCAAATTTCTGTAGTGCAGTCAGTGGTAACATAGCAAAAGAATCTGTTTGGGTTTTTTGGTTGTCTTTTCAAATATGATCACTTTGGCAGTTTCTCTTTATAGTAACTCCTAACTTAACGTTGTCACATTGCTGATCTATTAGGGAACAAGCTCGTTTAAAGTTGCGCAATGCTCCCTTATAACGAAGTTTGGCAGCTGCCTGCTTTATCCACTGCTTGCAGGATTCTCTGAAAGAACAGCCCCTCCTTGTGGGGTTTAGAACCATGGGGGGCCAGCAGCCCCCCCATCAGCTCCCCTAAATTCCCTGTAAGGTATGTGGCTTGGCAGCTGCCCAGCAGCAGTTCAGGTGGCCCTCCACCCACTGCCGTGCTGATCCTTCCCTCTGCCTTGGATCCTGCCCTCTGCCCAGAGAGTGGTGGAGGCAAAGGTTCTGATATCAGGATGTCCTCCTGCTCCTTCTCCCCCGCCCCGCATATCCCTCTCTACCAAGCGGAGGAGGGGGACAGGGATCAGGGACAGAAGAAAGGGAGCTTGCTGGAAGCTGTTGCTTCCTGTCTGATCTGCTTAAAAGGGCAACATACTTGAAGTGGGATCAGAGTACTTAAAGGGGCAATGCACATCTCTCTCTCTCTCTCTCTCTCTCTCATGCATGCACCCCTCAGCACTTTGGAAAGTTAGCACCTGCACAGCCGTGCATATGCTGTCAGGAGGAGGGAGCTCCAGCTGGCTAGCACGGGCTCATCATCACGTTCAGTTTTTGCAGGGAAGTGTTTGCAGCTACTGCCCTGCATCTATTGTGTTTCCTCCCTCCTGCCTCAGTCCATGCTGCCTTGTAGAGTGTGAGGCTACATTAACAGCAGTGTATTAACCCTTGAGGGCTCAGCCGAGTACTAGTTCATCGTTTAGCAGCAAGGCACTCCGGGGGAAATATTCCACCCTCTTACTCCACCACTTCAACCAAGCTTCACAATCATTCATTGCTGTATACAATATTAAACTGTGTTTAAAATTTATATTGTACATGTATATAATGTCTTTCGTCTGGAAAAAATAATTTCACTGTAACCTAACCCCCCCCACACCATTTACATTAATTCTTATGGGGAAACTGGATTCGCTTAACATCGTTTTGCATAAAGCTGCATTTTTCAGGAACATAACTACAACATTAAGTGAGGAGTTACTGTATTCTGACATATCTACTATGCTGAAATTTTTAATATTTCAACATTAAAATAATTATGAAAATGCTTTGAAAAGATGTCAATGACTTAGAGAAAAGTGGCTGGAAAATTGTGTCAGACAATAGCACCAACTTTTGGCCTTCAGGAAGAGGAATCACTAGGAAATTAGTTTATGTAAAAACATACATGTGTTTTATACTAGGCATCACTGTAGTATGCTTAATTTTACTCTAAAGAGTAAAGAGCATGTAGATCAAAGTTTTCAAGTCAAATAACTAAAATCAGGCATCTTGGTTTGAAAATTTTAACAAATACATGATCACTTAATATATTTTCTAAACTTCAACTGTAATTGGGCAAATGTGTTGTGGCATTAGCGACTGTCCCTACCAGTTTAACAAAAAAAGTTAAAATTCAATTTGTAATTTACGAATTTATAGATTTAGTTTTAAGAGAACTTTGATTACAACTGTACTTCTCTGCTGAGAAAACAGGATGTATAAACAACATACAGGAAATAAAATGCATTAAAAACTCTCAGTAGATTTAAGATTGGGTATAAAGGTAATACGGTAACTCACCATGCAACAGAGAGGATTCAGAGAAGAGCCATGAGAATGATTAAGGATTAGAAAACATGCCTTATAATGACAGACTCAAACAGCTCAATCTATTTAGCTTAACAAGGAGAAGGTTTAGAGGAGAATTGATTATAGTCTATAAGTATCTACATGAGGAGCAAATATTTAATAATGGACTCTCAATCTAGCAGAGATGGGTATAACACGATCCAATGGCTGGAAGTTGAAGCTAAACAATTTCAAGTGGAAATAACATATACATTTTTAAGTGAAGGTAATTAATCATTGGGACAATTTACCAAGGGTTGTGGTGGATTCTCCATCACGGACAAATTTTTAAATCAAGAATGGATGTTTTTCTAAAACATATGCTCTAGGAATTATTTGGGGAAGTTCTATGACCTGTGTTTTATGGGAGGTCAGGCTAGGAGATCACAATGGTTCCTTCTGGCCTTGGAATCGATGAATAAAAGTATCTTGGGTGAGCAAAGAAGTATAGTGCTAATGAGCCTAGCTCCCACCCTAACATTCAACATGGGAGAAGGTATTCTTTGAAAAGAAATAAATAGATGCTAAAACAACTGCAGTAATAATTGAGTTATATCAAGGGGTAACGAACTTAAAGATGCTGTAATAGAGATACAGTTGTAGTAGTGGTGTGAACTCTGCAAAATTTGACCACCATTACCAACACTGGTTAGCCTCCACTGGTGTTTACACACCAAGGCCCCCAATGTTGTTGATAGGTTACCATAATCAAGCAGGGGTAAATAATTTGTTTAAAGACATCAATTACAGCCAGCGGCCCATCTACCAACGTTACAAACAAAGGCGAAGTTGAACCAGCATTAGCAATTGTAGGAGATTTTGCAACATAAAGACTAAGATGTCTAAAGGTTCCAGTGAAAGTGTTAATCTTTCACTCTGCCAAGAGCAAAGGGTTTTTCTTTTTTTGTCATATAAATCCAGATTACTGGCCTGAAGAGAGGCAGGGAAACCTTAATGACCACTTATTGTGAGCTACATGAAGGTCGCAGTCTGTCAACTCCAGAGAAAAGAAATGCAACTGCAGAACCAGTGCCCTTCTTCTAGCATGCAAGGTTGATTTATAACCCACACTAACATGGTTTCAAAGCCTGAAACTAAACAAAGTTATTTTTAAAATGCTGCTTTTTTTTTTTACTTCTTTTCTAATTTTAAGAAATCTAATAATAGAGAGGATGAGTTGCTGCACTTCATTAAAAGTCAGAACATGTGGCCTTTTGCCTCATGGACTGAGAGACCTGCTTCTCGGAGTCCCAACTCCAGAAAATGGAAGTAGCTGCTAGTCAGGAAGAGGCCAGAATCCCTTATTCTTGTCCCATAGACTCGAACATTGAGCACTGGTTTTGGTCATCATCTTTTTGGTTTCTTTAATAAAAAAAAATATTTTTCAAGTTCATGATATAGCTACAATGGGGATTGGGAATCAGGGTTAATCAGAGGAAGACGGGGAGGATTCCAGGGATTTACACTCAGAAGATGGGGAAGGGGGACAGTGGATTATGTTTTGTTTTTGTTTTTTTTTTTTTAAGTTGCAGCCCAAAGAGGAATAGAATTTACTTACCTTACATTATATACAAGAAAAGTAAAAATAGTCCATCAACAACAGTCAGTCAAAGATCACAAAACAATCAAGTATTACAAAAGTAAGAGGCAAGCTGATATGGTCATAGAAAAAATATGGCCAATTAGACAAGGATTTAAAAAAAACAAAAACAAAAAAACAAACCACCACATAAATATAGAAGGAAAGCATTAAAAAAACCAAAACAAACAAAAGAAAAAAAACCACACTATCTTGGTGTGGCAAGATATCTTGTGGCACCTCAGAGACTATCAAATTTATTAGAGCATAAGCTTTCGTGAGCTACAGCTCACTTCATCGGATGGTGGAAAAAACAGAGGGGAGATTTATATACACACACACAGAGAACATGAAACATGGGTTTATCATACACACTGTAAGGAGAAAAGGAGTACTTGTGGCACCTTAGAGACTAACAAATTTATTAGAGCATAAGCTTTCGTGAGCTACAGATCACTTCACGAAAGCTTATGCTCTAATAAATTTGTTAGTCTCTAAGGTGCCACAAGTACTCCTTTTCTTTTTGCGAATACAGACTAACACGGCTGCTACTCTGAAAACTGTAAGGAGAGTGATCGCTTAAGATGAGCCATCACCAGCGCAGGGGGGGGAGGGGGGGAAGGAGGAAAACCTTTCATGATGACAAGCAAGGTAGGCTATTTCCAGCAGTTAACAAGAACATCTGAGGAACGGTGGGGGGGAGAAATAACATGGAGAAATAGTTTTACTTTGTGTAATGACTCATCCATTCCCAGTCTCTATTCAAGCCTAAGTTAATTGTATCCAGTTTGCAAATTAATTCCAATTCAGCAGTCTCAGTTGGAGAACACTTCAATCTCTCTGGTCACTCGATTACAGACCTAAGAGTGGCTATCCTTCAACAAAAAAGCTTCAAAAACGGACTCCAAGGAGAGACTGCTGAATTGGAATTAATTTGCAAACTGGAGACAATTAACTTAGGCTTGAATAGAGACTGGGAATGGATGAGTCATTACACAAAGTAAAACTATTTCCCTATGGTATTTCTCCCTCCCACCCCACCCCCCACTGTTCCTCTGATATTCTTGTTAACTGCTGGAATTAGCCTACCTTGCTTGTCACCATGAAAGGTCCCCCCCCCCCCCCCCCGGCTGCTTGGTGATGGCTCATCTTAAGTGATCACTCTCCTTACAGTGTGTATGATAAACCCATTGTTTCATGTTCTCTGTGTGTGTGTATATCAATCTCTCCTCTGTTTTTTCCACCAAATGCATCCGATGAAGTGAGCTGTAGCTCACGAAAGCTTATGCTCTAATAAGCTTGTTAGTCTCTAAGGTGCCACAAGTCCTCCTTTTCTTATTACAGGGACTGGGGGAAATAAGGGAGTTAACGTTCAGATGTTTTGGGGCCACCCCACTTCCTTCACACGGGGCCACGTCCCGCCCGCAATTATAATACAAAACTGTCTCAGGGGACCCAGACACGACACAACGGCTGTGGCGCGACCCATCGCGTCCTTTCACCTCCCAGGCTCTGCAGCGAGGGAGCCGCCAGGGCACAGATCCCCCGCGCGCCGCTCACACGCGGGGGCCCCCGGGCCGCGCTCCGCCCAGCGATCGCCTCCTTCCCAACGCGCGCGCGCCGCTCGTCATAGCAGGGGCACCAAAACAGAGCCAAGTCTCCAGGTGGAGCCTGCGCGCGCAAGCAGGACCGTTACTGGACCGGGGGGCGGGGGGGGGGGTTTCCTCAGGTAACCCAATACCCCACCCCGCCCCCGCGCGCTGGGGGAGGAGCACCTGCCCCCTCCTCCTCCCCATTGGCTCCCGCAGCAGCTGCCAGTGACCCCGGCACCTTTCGAAAGCTTGGCCGGGGGCCACGGATCTGTCCCTGTCAATAAAGCTCCGGGGAGGGGGGCGGCGGCGGCGAGCCGCCCCAGGTGCCGGCCGGGCCCATTCGGGCCCTCTGAGCTGCGGCGCTTCCTAGTCCCATCAGCACGAGCCGGCTGGCGGGGCCCGAGTCGCCGTCCCTCCTCCGGGCCCGATGCCGAGGCGGCCCCTGGCTCTCTCCCGGGACGTGGACAGGCCCCCAGGAGAGCCCGAACCGTCCCACGTCCCGTCCCGTCCCCCGCGCGGGGCCCATAAGCGCGTCCCCTACAGCCCGCTCCCTTGCGCTCCCCGGGGGGTGCGGCCGGTACCGAGACTCCCGCTGAGCCGGATGGCGATTCCCGGGCCGCCCACCCGCGGCGGCGAGCCCGGCAAGATGGCGGCGTGTGAGCCGGGGGTCCCGCGGGGCAGCGCCCCCTCCCCGGGCCGGGCCGCACCTTGCCGAAGTGCGCGGCCCAGTGGATGGGCGTCCAGCCGTAGAAGGAGTCCTCGACGGCCAGGTCGGAGCGGGGCGAGCCCTGCAGCAGCGCGCACAGGGTGGGCAGGTCCCCGTCGCGGCAGGCGCGGTGCAGGGGGAAGCGCAGGGTCAGCAGCTCCTCGCTGGAGAATCCCGCCTCCGGGCCGGCTCCCAGCGACATGGTGACGGGGGGGGGGGGGGCGACGGAGGCTCAAGGCTGCTGCCGAGTCCCGACCGACTCCGAGCACAAAGAACCAGGTGGGGCGGGCGCGTAGCTCCTCCCCGAGCGGCGTGGGCGGAGCGGCCCGCGCGCGGGGCGGCGGGGGAGGGGAGCGGTTGGACGGGGGCCGCGCGCGCGCCGAGTGTTCCTGCGGCCCCTCCCCCCGTCACCGCCTGCAGGCCGCCCGCCCGCCGTTGGTGGCGCTTTGGCCGCGAGCTTGACCGGGGACTGGAGGGAGCGCGCGCAGCATCGGAGCGTTGGCCCTGTGATGACGCAAGTCCGAGCCCGCGCGCTCCGGCCACCCCGCCCGGCGCCGCGCAGGGCCTCGCCGATCAGGGGGTCCCGGGGACTAAAGTGGGGGCTGCAACGAGCAGCCCAGAGAAGCGTCCCAGGGGCCGCTCCGGGGCGGGCGTGCAACGGTGCCGCAGAGCGATCGTGGGCAGCCTCGCCTTAGTTTCAGGCGTTCCTGGAGAGTCGATTTTTGTCGCCCCAACCAAATATTTCCGTCCATAATGCAACTTTACATCCAGGCACTGGGGGGGCGGGAATAATTTGTACTGTGGGGTGCCAAGAGCTACTGAAGCAAACTGTAAATCCTGTATATAATGGAAACCACTTCAAGCCCTAGGGAGCAGCGCTAGCTCCAGCATCTATGCTCCGCCCAGGAAGAAAAATGCTGCTGGAGACCTTATCACAATTAGTTTTCAGGCTGTTTAGTTTGTATCAATTGATGTGATATTGAGAATTTGTGTTTTTGAGTCATAAAGTTCTAACTTTTTGACTCTCAGTGTCCACAGCCGTCAGTTCCATTGTTGGATCTTTCCCTTTTCCACAGCTGTGAAGTTACATTGTTAAATAGGAAAAAAAGCTTAAAAATAAATGGTTATAATTAAACTGAATTCTGCCAAGGCTACTTATAGTCCAGCTGGTGTTTGAAGTGGTGAGAAAATGTTCACTTGTCATCTCTCCTCCATCCAATGGTTGTATTGCTGCTGCAACTTACATTATGTAGCTACCATAAAATCAATGCGCTCTCACAGCACCCAAACATAATTCTGGAGCCTGAGGAAGAACAGAATTTTGCACTTTCAAAAGGAAGAGATCCATTTTTCAAAATAGATGATAGGGTGGTTGCAGCTCTTCAAAACATCCTGCTTCCAAGATATTGTGAAAAGAAAAGAGGACTATTGTACTTAAACTGATGAGTGGTGTAAGGACTCTGGGTATAAAAATTGCCTTTGCAAAACTGATGAATTTATGGCTTAGTGTACTTTGTGTCATCAAGCATTTTCAATTAAATATGAAAAGAGAAGAGCTCTTGCCATTCATGTGGCCTGTATAAAACACAAAGATGCTGTGAAAAATCAGAAATGAACTCTTTTTTAAAAATCAAAGAGGACATACTTCAGGAAAGTCTAGTGACAGCACAGAAATACAAGAAATTTACCATGGAGTGATTAATCATTTAAGTTATTTTAATCAAGATTGGGGCAATAAATCGCTTCCAAAACATCTATCAGATTCAGAAATGGGGGGGGGGGGGGGGAACCACCCACCAACCCAGTCTTCTGGACCTACAAAAGCACCTAGAATTACTGAGAGTGGCACTGAAATTACAGCAACTTTTAGTTAATGATCTCAGATTAACACATTTTTCTCCTCAGTCAGAACAGATCCTCCCATAGGGGAAATAAGTGTTTCTTGATTTCTGTTGGTTATTTTTCAAAGATGGAAGGGATTTAAAAATGGCTTACTTGATTTTTACCACAATAATGAGGAGATACAAGTAATGCTATTGTTGTAGGTATTTCAAACATAGAAGTGACCTTAGTATAAAGTGGGTGTGGTCTTGTGTAGCTAATAACGTATTGACTTTGGAAAAAACAAGTCAGTTTACCAGAAACTAAAACAAATGAATGACAGAATGGTTCAGATTGGATGCAAGTGCAATGTAATTCATAACTGTTAAAAATGGCATGAAAGCTTTGAGTTTTGACATTGAATGTCTGATTCTGAAAGTGCATAGTGAGTTCTCTTCCTCCACTAAAAAAAAAAAAAAAAGTATTTTCTGAGTTCATTTTTGACTGTGTACAAATTGAATAAATGATGTGCCGATAGAAAAGTTTTTAGAACAAACTGACAAACAGTTAAAAAGTCACCAGGATCAGATGGTATTCACCCAAGAGTTCTGAAGGAATTTCAGTCTGAAATTGCAGAACTGTAGTATGTAATCTATTGCTGAAACAACCCTCT
Source organism: Dermochelys coriacea (assembly GCF_009764565.3). NCBI lineage: Eukaryota > Metazoa > Chordata > Testudines > Dermochelyidae > Dermochelys > Dermochelys coriacea. The sequence goes on from NC_050068.2 coordinate 108,889,679, forward strand.
GTACCAGATGGCTGGAAGGTAGCTAATATAGCACTAACTTTTTAAAAGGGTTCCACAGCCTATCCTGGCAATTACAAGCTGGTGCACCTAATGTCAGTACCAGTCAAATTGTTAGAAACTATAACAAGCAACTGAATTATCAGACACAAAGATAAACACAATTTGTTGGGAAAACAATGACTTTTTTTTGAAGGAAAATCATCCCTCACCAATCTATTAAAATTCTTTGAGTACGTCAACAGCATGTGGCTAAGGGTGATGCAGTCGATACAGTTTACTCCTGGGGGAATTCTGTGCCTAAAGCTTCTGTGCACAATATTGTTAAATTCTGCATATTTATTTGTCAAAATAACACAATATAATCACACCAGTTTCAATTATTTTTGGTCATTTGTTTCAAAATACCTGTCAGCAAGTATATCTGTAACAATACAGACAACAAAAAGATTCAGGAAATGTTTGACAAATAGATTCCTTACTAGGCATATTAATACAGAACTCTAAATGAATTATTAACTCAAACTACAATACAGAACCAAAATTTCCCACACGCTGCAGAAGCAGTGCAAAGGCTTGGGGAGTCAGGGATAACGGAGGAGCTGAGGGAGAGGGAAGTAGATTGCTGGGAAGGAGGCCTGGATGTGAACTTGGAGGGTTGTTGGGTATGGGTGGGAAAAGTATGGAACAGGTATTTTAGGGGGCTGGGGAAGGATTGTTAGGGAGCTTCCCCCATGCAGACCCTAGCCTCTCCCATTCAGTCAGGCACATCTGCCCCTGTCCCCATGTGTCCTGTACCCCACTCAGACACCCCCCTCCCCATATGGCTCTGTACCTCCTCCCCATCCCCATGTATCTCTGTGCCCCCACCCAGCCACTCCCCTTTGTAGCTCTGCACTCCCTTTGCCATCACCATGTGGCCCTGCACCTCCCTCCCCCCTGTGGTTCTGTGCTTCCACTCCCATTCAGCCCCTTCCCCAGTCTGTCCTCCCCTTTCTGACCCCTCCCCCCAGCACCCCATAGCCCCTCTCTCCTGACCTGGCCTTACAGGTGCTGTGAAGAAGGCAGGCTCTTTCCCTCGCTGGCTGGGAGCTGCTGCTTTGTTCTATCTTCACACCGCCCTCTGGTGGACAAAAGGCAGAACTGCAGACGTTATTTTCTGTTGGGAGTTGCTGCTGTTCTTGCACCACAGCGTCCTCTGGTGAGCAAAAACTGGAACTGCGCAACATTTTGGCAGAAGCTTTTTTCTGTACAAAAATTAAAAATATGCACAGCTCATTAATTATGCACGTACAACAGTATTCTCCCAGGAGTAATATAGTGGTGCTTTTTTTCCAGAAAGCATTTGACAAGTTCCCTCACCACTTTTAAGTAAGCAGTCATGGGACAACAGGGAAGGTCCTCTTATGGATCAATAACTTGTTAAAAGATAGGACAGAAACAGTAGTAATAAATGGTAAGTTTTCACAATGGAATGGGGTCCCCTAAGCATCTGTTCTGGGACATGTGCAGTTCTACATATTCATTTGTGATCTGGAAAAGGGAGTTACAATGAAGTGGCAAAGTTTGCAGATGATACAAATTATTCAAGATAATTAATTATAAAGCACACTGTGAAGAGTTACAAAGGAATCTCACAAAACTGAGTGACTGGACAACAAAATGGCAGAGGAAATTCAACATTGATAAATTCCAAGTAATGCATGTTGAAAAAAATAATCTCAACCTATACATATATAATGATGGGTTCTAAATTACCACTCAAGAAAGAGATCTTGGAGTGATTGTGGATAGTTTTCTGAAAACGTCAGGTCAATATACAGCAGTGGTCCAAAAAGCTAAACAATGTTAGGAACTATTATGAAAGGGATAGAAAATAAGACAGAAAATATCATAATGCCAACTATATAAGTTCATGGTGTGCCCACACCTTGAATAGTGTGTCCAATTATGGCTGCCTTATCTCAAAAAGGATATACTGGAACTGGAAAATGTTCAGAAAAAGGCAACAAAGATGATCAAGGCTATGGCTGAACATCCATAAGAGGACAGGACTAAAAAGGATTAGGGCTGTTCTTAGAAAGGAGATGATTGGGGGTATTGATAGAGGTCTATAAACCCTTGACTAATGTGGGAAAAAAGTGTTTTTACCCTTCCCACAATACAAAAACCAGAGGACACCCAAATAAATTAATAGGCAGCAGGTTTAATATAAACAAGAGGAACTACTTTTTCCACACAAAATGAACAATTAACCTGTGGAACTCATTGCCATGGGATTTGTGAAGGCCAAAAGCATAACTGGGTTCAAAAAGAACCAGATAAGTTATGGAGGATAGGTCCAATGCCTAGTAGTCCAGCTGATTAGGGATCAACCCCATGCTCTGGATGACCCAAGCCTCTGATTGCCAGACACCAGAGGGGGAAGACAGGGTGGATCTCTACAAAAACTGCCCTCCCCTGGATCTCTGGTATTAGCCACTCGGGACATAGGATACTAGGCTAGATGGACTATTGATCTGACCCAATATGGTAGTTCTTATGCGTATAAGAAACTTCTTCATAATGTGCCAATGAGGTATCTGTCCTTCCGCCTGCAATGGAATGAGTCCTACCACACTGGCCTGCATTAAGCAGCGTGGATAAAATACAGGATGCTTTGAATTTATTTTTTTAATCAGGTTTTTAATTGTTTTTTAAAAAATAAGCCTGTTATAATGAAATCTGAATTTAATACAAAATTTGTTAAGGCCTAAATTAATTATAGTTTCTTAAAATATTTAAATCAAAAATAAATATGCTGAATCCATGAAAATTCCTGTCCCCAGACTTTGTCTCCTGAACCCCAGCTGGAGAGGATTCTCAAAGAAGAGGAAAAAGATAAAAATGAGTAACCGAAGCTCCAAATCACCTCTCCCCTTTTCTCTACTCACAGCATCAACACCACTTGAAAGAAGAGGAAACATCATTGAACTGGGGGTGGGGTCCTGGCTGAAAAGAATGCAACTAGACTGCTATAAGCATGTGGTGAGATAAATCCTTTTGCTTTAAATTCACTTAGTTTGTGTTTTAGCTTTTATTTCTTTGTAACCAATTCTGACTTGTATGCCTCATTACTTGTAATCACTTAAAAATCTAAAAATTTCCGTAGTTAATAAACTTGTTTTACCTACACCAGTGTGGGTTTGGACTGAAGTGTTTGGGAAACTTCATTTGGGATAACAAGATTTGTGCATATCATTTTCTGTTAATGAAACAACGGACTTTCTACGAGTTTGTATATTCCGTGAGGGTACTGGGCAGTACAAGACACATTTCTGGGGACAAGTCTGGGACTTGAATTTGATGATGTGGCTCTAATATAATTCAGGTGTGGCTAACTGTATCACTCTTACGATAGCTGGGAGTAATTTACGTGCTGGAGGCTCTGAGTGAGTAGGTCAGGAGAGGCTGCTCTCACACTAAAGCAGTGTAAAAGGTTCCCCAGGTTGGAGTACTGAGGGGACACAGCTGTTCAACAGTCCAGATTGTACCCTAGGTAATGTCACGGTAGCAAAAAGATGCACCAAATCTAGTATAAAGGCTTTTTAGTTATAAATCAATAAGTCGTAATGGTTATATCAACCAATGAGAATGCACCTTTCTTTATAAAACAAATAAAATAGGAAATATTAAAATCAATTATTTAAATCAAGGCTTTTAAATCCATGTGTTGATTTAAATAGCTGATTTAAATTGCCTTGATTTAAAATCAATCCACTCTGTATTAAAAGCATATTTATTTCAGAGGGGTAAAATTGTGCCAAGATTATTTGGGAAGCATTCATTGAGGATTATCAGGAATCTCTCTTTATTAAATTTACTTCCTACATAACCTGATGGGAGTATTTTTGAAGCACTCAAAAAGATAGAATGCAACAATACCAACTGTATAGAATTAAACAGTCATTCTAAACTAAAGAGAAGGAAAGAGGACCATCAGTGCAGGCTATTTTGTGCAATCTCTATAGAACAGGTAAAATCTGAGGAGGAAGCAGATAAGGGATTGTCAAGATGCAGTGCATATCTTTAGAAATGGTATGATTTCAAGACATCTATTTCCAAATGTGTCAGTCCTCTTACTGGACAATGAAGTGGAATGGTTTGATACTGAGAAGCGGGCTGAAGTTCTTAACCTTGAGATTGATTTTGATAAGCTATGTGATGATTACAGCAAATTAGAAAGATAATTTCAAAGGAGCAAAAAGCTGATCAAAGATGCTGGAAGTTTTCAAATAAATACCACACATTTTTAAACTTGCATCTGTCATGCTTTCAATTCCAGTCTCAAAAATCCTTTTGCAGTATGCAGGTTACTGACTCAGCTTGGGAAGAAAGAAAGGAACTGATTAAGTGAATGTATTGTGAAAGCAAAGCTAGGTATAGGTGCACTAAAGTATGTCTTGTGATGACATTTATGAATGTCAGAAAGTCTCCAGATTTGCTGAAAACAGCAAGAAATTACAGGTTTAAGAAGAAAAAAAAACCCATGAGTAAAGACACTCAACTACAGGAGAACCAACTTATATAAGGTAAATGAAATAAAATGTGTTTATTTATCAAGTCTAATGAATGCCTTTTGGCTGTATCAGTCATTTGGTGATGGTATACTATTTTCGCAGCTCTGATAAATCTTGTTTTGTTTTGGTGTTGTATTTTGATGATTTCCAGACGGTATTTAAGCTCCTGAAGGTGTTCCTGGCTTTATTGATTTTTTTTTCCCCCCCGGATGTCCTGGCTTGTTCCACCATCCTGGCTGATGGTGCTGCCCAAGTATGTGAATGTTTCTACATTGGTGAGAACATAATCCTCTATCCATACTGGTGATGATGAGGCAATATTAAAGATCATGATATCTGTCTTACTGTGGTTGAGTTGAGTTGTTTTTTCTTGTATATGGTGTTGAGTATGTGATAGGAGAGCGACATCTGCGAAGTCCAGGTCTTCAAGGAATGAGAAGAGTGTCCATTTAATGCCTCTTCGCATGTGTTCTGTTGTACGCCCCGTTACCCAGTCGATCTTTTGGCCTAGAACAATCTCAAACCAAGATCTATGGACACAGTGCAGCCAAGAGGATCTGAGCATCATCATTGCCAGGAGGCATGGAGATGGATCGTTCAGGTGCTTAGGATGGAAACTGATTCCATCACCAGAGTAGCAATAAGATGGACACCTGAAGGCAAGTGAAAACAACATGGCGAAGAGCTATGGAAGCCGAGCTGAAAAACCTGGGGTACAGCTGGGGAACCATTGAAAGACTTGTCAGAAACAGACAGGAGTGGAGGAGCTTTGTCATTGTCCTAAATGGCAGAGTCATAATAGGAACATGATGATACCGTTTTCTTTTGGTTATTTTAAAATAAAATTAAACACACAAAACATTTAAACAAGCGTTAAAATAAAGTAGCCTATACCCTATCAAACTTTTAAAAATAAGAGTCACAATACAACTGGTAATTTTCCATATTGTTTATTTATGTCATGAGCATGAACTTTGCATGCACATGAAACATCTGACACACATGCTGGTCCTTATTTTCCACTGGGGACAAACTGCTCACTCCACAAAACAGTAAATGAGTTTCAACATAGCCCAGTCCTTAGCTATTATGTTATGTGATGAAACCTCCTGGAATATGCCTGTGATGGGTTGCCCCCCCTTCCTGGGTGCCACCTGATGTACTGGGGTACCACTGAGCCCACCTGTTCCACCAGCCTGGACTCCCTCACCTTGTCCTGCTAAGCCAGGCCCTCAAGCCTCCTCTGGCACACACACAGGTAGGGGCACACCCAGCTGCAGAAAAACACTGAAATCAGTTGTGCAGGGGAAGGCTTTCAGCTAAGGAATTGCTCAGCACTCAAGGGGATGGGGAAGAGAAAGGGATATGGGAATGGGCAGGGGTACAGGGGAAGCAGGATCGCAGCATGGGGCATTCCCTAGGTGGCAGCAGCCCCAGCAGGGAGGCAACTGCAGCAGCACCAGAGCAGTCCTGTCCCCCGCAGCTCTGTCAGCCCAGGCACCACTATACTTGGGGGAGAGAGCCAGTGAACCTGGTGGATTGGCTTCAACGTGCACGTGTGTGAGAATGCATGTGCATGGGCATACTTTGTCCCCACAAATATAGCAGTCGAACTACACCTGTGGCCTGGGACTGGAGGAGCTCTAGCTCCCTGCTGAGGCTTCCGGGCTGGAGGAGCTCTCACTCCCTGCTGCGGCCCAGTGTTATGGCAGGGGAGCAAGACAGAACTTCTCCGGTCTTGGGACTGTAGTTGGGGGGGGGTCAGAAAGGAGCAACATGGCAGGGCCACAGTGGGGTGGCAGAATGGGGCTGACAGTGTGTTGAACGGAGCAGGGCGGTGGGGGGGGGAGAAAGAGGCAGAACATGGTGCGGCCATGGACAGGGCCACAGGTGGAAGGGGCAGAACAAGGGCATGACTGCAGGCAGAAAGGGTAGGGTAGCCCTCACTTGCTCTGGCACAGGGACCCACAAAACCTTAATCCACCTCTGCCTCTGACAGTGACACTGCCTTCAGAGCTGGGCAGCTGGAGCGTGGCAGCTGTTGGCCAGGAGCCCAGCTCTGAAGGCAGAGCTGCCACCAGCAGCAGTGCAGAAGTAAGGATGGCATGGTATGGTATTACCACCCTTACTTCTGTACAGCTGCCATTCTCCAGCCACCCAGTTCTGCAGACAGCAGTGCAGAAGTAAGGGTTGCATGGTATTGCCACCCTTACTTCTGCACTGCTGCTAGTGGGGTGCTGCCTTCAGAAGTGGTTGTCTGGCCAACAGCCACCGCTCTCTGGCTGCCTGAAGTCAGCACAGAAGTAAGGGTGGCAATAGTGTGACACCCTAAAACAACCTTGCGACCCCCCCCGCAACTCCCTTTTGGGCCAGGATCCCCAATTTGAGATACTCTGTTCACCCCTGTGAAATCCGTATAGTATAGGGTAAAAGCACACAAAAGACCAGATTTCACCATTTGTGATGCTTTTTTCATAGCCATGAATTTGGTAGGTCCTAATCATGCCCCTCTCCTTGCCCCTAGGCTCCTGGAGCCTGCCAGTCACAAAGCTGAGCCTACACTGGCAGCAAGGGGACCTGTAATTCTCTATGGGTGCAGCTCCACCTGTGGGAGTTTAGTGTAGACAGGACTGGGTGGTGGGTGTGATGGGTTTCCCTTGGGGTGCCACCTGGAACTGGGGTACCACTGAGCCCCCTGACTCACCAGCCTGGGCTCCCTCTCACACTGCACTGCCGTGATAAGCTGCAAAGCCCTCCAGCCTGCACTTTCACCAGCATTCATACAGGTAGGGACACACCCAGCAGCAGTTGCATGTAGGGCAGACTCTCTAACCAGTTTCCAAGCCTTGGATCCCAGAGTAGTACAGTCCTGCCCCCGTCAAATCTGGCCAGCATATGGGTTTAATACTTGGTCTGTCTCTCCCTCAATGTGAAGAAAACAATGCACACTTGTGGTAATCAAACAAAGATTTTTCCCCAAGTACTCTAGTCCAAGCTCACTGGTTTAGATTAAAACCAAAACAAGTTTATTAACTACAAAAGATAGATTTTAAGTGATCATAAGTGATAGCAAACAGATCAAGGCGGATTACTAGATAGATTGGATATGAATAGAAGACTCTCATCCTAACTGATGGTGCAGGCAGACTGCAGATTCTTAAGGGGCAAACTGCAATTGCTTTTTAGCTTGGAATCCCCAGCTATTTTATACACAGGCTAGAAATCCCTTTAGCCTGGGTCCAGCACTTCCCCCAGTTCAGTATTTGTTCCTCAGGTGTTTTCAGGAGTCTTCTTGTGTGGGGAATGAAGAACCCTAGATGATGTCACTCCCTGCCTTATGTAGCTTTTTGCATATGGCAGGAACCCTTTGTTCCAAAGCTTGGTTCCCAGACCATTCTGTGGAAGAATACTGACATCCCAAGATGAAGTCCAGCATTATGTGGCCTGGTCATATGTCCTTATAGAGTCATAGCAGCCATTACTTACAGGCTGTTTGTAATGTTCTCAAGAAGGCTTACCAGGTGGGAGATAAGCTTCTTCTAGGGCCTATTGTTTTCCCTAATGGCTCATTGCCCTGAATAGGCCCTTCCCAGCCAGCTATCTAGACTGAAAGCATCTTGTCTAGTGGACGTTACCCAGGTGTAACTCCTTTTGAAATACAGATACGCAAGTCAATATTCATAACTTTAGATACAAAAATGATACATGCATACAAATAGGATAATCATATTCAGCAAATCATAACTTTTCCAATGACACCTCACGTTACTTATCTTGCATAAAATACATCATAATTACGCTATAATCATATCATAACAATATCCCTATGAAGAATATGGGGTGCAGTGTCACAGCAGGGCTCTACGGTCTAAAAACAGTTATAAAAACACCTGAGCATTGCTATGCTACAGCCTCCACCTTTGCAAGCACAGTGCAGTTGCATTAGTGGAAAATTATAGGTCTCCTTTTTATACTGTGGTCAAGGCCTGACAATTTAGGCTAAAACCCAGGTGCCTCATTAGTTTATTAACTCCTCAGGGTAGGTATTGTCTCAGACTCTGTTTGTATGGTGGCCAGTACAGTGTGGCTTTGTTCTTATGGGAGACTATGGCAATACATAAAATAGCTAGTGTTGTTTCTCAGTGTGCATTCTCTTCTGCTAATGGGGTACTATACCTTCATGCTTAGAGGAATACAAACACAGCAATATTCTCTTCCTACTGCCCCAGAGGAGAGATGCTAACTTTTAGAAAATATTCTCTTTTACCAGAGGAAAATGCTGTAATGCACAGTACCTTAATAATAATTCCCACTTAGGGACCATTCCTAGTCTAGACAAAGTGTGCTGCTTGCACTTTCACACTTTGAGCAGTGATACTTCAGGTTGTCCTCAGGGGAGAATGGTTGCGATTATAAAGAAAAAATGTTAACATTTAGCTTTCTTAAAAATTATTTTAATTCAATGTAATATTAATCTGGGATTGTAAAATAGGATTCTCAAAAGTGCTTAAGTGATTTAAAAGTCAATAGAACAATCTTTTAGATTATTTTGAAAGTCACAAATAGAAAATTTAGAGTTACAGTTCCCATAATCTAAGAAAATAAGAACGGCCATACTGGGTCAGACCAAAAGTCCATCAAGTCCAGAATCCTGTTCACTGACAGTGGCCAAGGGCAGGTGTCCTGAAGGGAATGAACAGACAGGTTATCATCAAGTGATCCATGCCCTGTCACCCAATCCCAGCTTCTGGCAAACAGAGGCTAGGGACACCATTCCTGCTCATCCTGGCTAATCGCCATTGATGAACCCATCTTCCATGAATCTATCTAGCTCCCTTTTGAACTCTGTTATCATATTGGCCTTCACAACACCCTCTGGCAAGGAGTTCTAGAGGTTGACAGTGCATTGCATGAAAAAAATACTTTCTTGTGTTTGTTTTAAACCTGCTATCTATTAATTTCATTTGGTGGCCCCTTGTTCTTGTATTATGAAAAGGAGTAAGTATTATTAGAAGGAGTAAATACAAAACTATTCATTCTTGTCAACAACATAGTTCGGCACAGGCAGCAAGCAATGGACTCAGAGGAGACAGGAAGATGGTGTTTAAACCATCTCCTAAAAGGATACAAAAGCAAATTTGACAAACTAAAGAAATTCATTAAGCCTTGGTCCTGCAGACAATTATGGAAGTGAATAATTTTATTCCAACTGAAATGAGTGGGATTATTCCTCTGCATAAATGTCTGCAGGACTGGGGTCTGGACCTGGAATCCGAATAGTAGCTGTATTCTTCCCTTGACATGCATTATCACCACTAGTAAAAAGACCGCTGGCTAAATCCTACACTTGACACCAGTGTAACCCCACTGCTGACAATGGATTTACACTGATGTAAGTCACTGGAACCTACTGAACAATTCTGTTGATACCCAATAAAATACAAATAATACACAACATTTATGTGAAAAAGGAATAGAATCCAGACCACTGTCTTGGATTCATTGATTCCACAGAAACTTTTAGAAACTGTTGTGATTGATGTTTGTTGCTTTATACACAAGGGGCAGTCACTTTTACGAATATCTTAATGTCATTCAGATAAATTAGTGATGAATTGCATTTAGCTTCAGCCAAAATGATCTAACAACTGCTTTAGATTTTTAAACTTTGGAAAAAGACTAGATCTCTATTAATATCCTTTAATACTATTTTTAGGTTGAGGAGTGTTTTAGATAATTGCAGCTTTTATTAACCTACAAAGGATGTGTTGACAAAAACAATTTATTTTTTGGCTAATAGCTGCCTGAAATAGCAGATCTAAACATTGTTGGTGTTCTGTAACTTGGTTATACAAGTATAACTATTTTAGTAATTCCATACCAAGTGGACCAGAATTTTCTTTGTCTTTGGGGTTAGCAGCCTAAAGTTTCAATATAGAAGCAACTATTTTCAAAAGTCCTGGCAGAGCCAAGCATCTTATTTTTAGATTTCCTTCCAGCATCAAAGAGCGTGAACTACCTTGTGGATCTGATAAGAGATCCTGATTTCTCAATTTGTGACTCTTATCTCTAAACAAATCAGGAATAGGGCTAGTCAAACAATTTCCCATCAAAACAGTTTTTCAGTGAAAAATTGGGTTGTCAACTAAACAACATTTTTCATGAAAACCACCTGATTTCTACAGCAAATTTCAACTTTTCAAAAAGATGAACACTCAAAATCTGAAAAATGTCAGCCAAAACCTGCAGAATTTCAATTCTGAAATGGTGCCATGGTGCGTTATAGAATTTTAGCTCGGGCACTTCATGCCTCCATTCTGTATTGGCTAGGTTTCCCAGCTGGACTTCAGATGCAGTCCATTACACTGATGCTCATGATAGTAATACTGCAAAGCACTAACATTCATCATATAATTGTTGCCCCCCTTGTGGGGTCTCTGGAGTGCTGAGCTACATAAACATTTGTCCTGAACACTCTTTGGTGGTATTCTCTGTGCATCATTAGTCAGACAAACATTTAACCAACTCACTATAGCCTCCACACTGCTCCCCAAGATCCCACAATACACCCTGCTTCAGCGGCCAATTGCCATGGAACCTTCCTCTCATTTTGACCTATGTACCTCCTGAGCAGAAGGAAATTAGCAGCAGCATATTTACCCTTAGACCAGGAGTTCCCAAACTTGGTTCATGGCTTGTTCAGGGTAAGCCCTTGGCAAGCTGCGAGACTCTGTTTACCTGAGCGTCCGCAGGTATGCCGCTCTGGCTGCTGTTTGCCATTCCCAGCCAATGAAAGCTGCCGCTTCCCGCAGCTACCATTGGCCAGGAACGACGAACCGTAGCCATTGGGAGCTGGGAGTGGCCGTACCTGTGGACACTCAGGTAAACAAAGCATCTCGTGGCCCGCCAAGGGCTTACCCTGAACAAGCTGCGAACCAAGTTTGGGAACCCCTGCCTTAGGCTATCCATCATACTGCCCTCTGCTGACCTATTAGTGCTCATCCAATTCCTCGCAAGAGATACCCCCTCTCATGCTAGATCAGAGTTTCTCAATGACCAGTCTGTGGACTGTTGCTGGTCCCTGAGATCTCCCTGACACAGTTCAGAAAGGCAGCAAGCTGGTCCCTGGTATCAAAAAGGTTGAGAAACACTGTGCTAGGTAAAAAGAAAAGCAGTACTTGTGGCACCTTAGAGACTAACAAATTTATTAGAGCATAAGCTTTCGTGAGCTACAGCTCACTTCATCGGATGCATCCGATGAAGTGAGCTGTAGCTCACGAAAGCTTATGCTCTAATAAATTTGTTAGTCTCTAAGGTGCCACAAGTACTGCTTTTCTTTTGTGAATACAGACTAACATGGCTGCTACTCTGAAAACTGTGCTAGGTAATTTAATATTAAAAGATACATCCTTTTTGGAGATATGCGAGGTTGACTTGGATTAGCTTTGCCAGATCTGTGTTACTGTATCCCTCAAATTCCCAAAGATAAAGCTCAGGTACAAACCAGAATAAAACACAACCCTGAAAACTGACCATAGTAAATAAGCTGAGAAAGTCACATCCTCACACACATTCTCCACCTCAATTCCTCTTTGCATGGAAATAATTTTAGTGATAAAGGGAAAACAGAAGTGAATTGATACTTAGAACTATTGCTTAATGGAGATTTTTTCAAATTCTCCCTGAGACATCAGTGGCATTGAGGAAATTTAGTCCCTCTGGAAAGGTTCCAAACACCAAGAAGTAGGGTGACCAGATATCCCAATTTTATAGGGACAGTCCAGATATTCAGTGCTTTGTCTTATATAGGTTCCTATTACCTCCCACCCCCCGTCCCGACTTCACATTTGCTATCTGATCACCCTATCAAGAAGGTTTTTTCTGGATTACAACTTCCCTGAATCTGATTAGATACTGAAAGTAACTGAGGGGAGATGGTGTTTTCCAGGGTACTGGTTCAGCATAAGCAGCAGCTTTAACTGACAATATGTGCTTAAAATATCATAGGGATTGCTCAAGAATGGAGAAAACAGATTTAAATTAATTTTAAAAAAGCCAAAACACTGATTCTCATTGTGCTGTCAAAATATTGTATTGATCTTGGCAAATAAACAAAGTCATAAGAGGCCTTCAGAAAATGAAGAATATTATTAAAAGATAGTTCTGCCTTAGACTGGAAACTATAAGGGGAGCACTGTCATTATTGGTGTCTTGTACATTATTGGGCTCATCACTGACAAGTAATCAAATAAAACCTTTTTAATACTGTTTACATTTATAGCTATATTAATGTGCAGCAAATATTAGAAGCAATTTTGGTCATAATAAGAATGAATCTAAACTAAAACCTCATGTCCACTTGAACTTTAGGTTTTTAAGAATAGGGTAGACAAATATTGTATATCTGTATATTGTCTGAACAGTCCCATTCTTTTCACACAGAAGTCTTTCCATTCCATAGTTCAGAGGTGTTGGAAATGAATCCACATTCTGTGGTAGGCTTCTCTCTATATTATATATTTGGTTTCCCAGACAAATAACCATGTATAGTTATTCATTTAGTCTGCGTGCATTGTATGTTATAAAGCAGGAAAAATTAAAAGCGAAGGCTAACCTGTAATCGACACTCTTGTATGACAAAAGAAAAAAAAAGCATCAGCCTTTTGGTTTGAATTTCCTGGCTTGCATGAGTTTCATCAGATTAGTACAATATGTTTCAGTATTTAATTTATTAAAAAAAATCAAAAAGATTCAATGAATGCTATAAATATGTATTGTGTTACACACACACACACACACACACACACACACACACACACACACACCACACAACACACACACACACACACACCAGAATCTATTCCTGATTTTTCATGATCAAGTAGACTCAATCTCACTGATTCAGTAGGTCACAGTTACGTGTGTGTGTGTAAAATGTAGTAACCAGATCTGCTGGTGGCTGGTGTTTCAGGGTGAACCTTCTCTGCTCCAGAATTCTGCTTCTATTGTTTCTTTAAGGGAAAACTCCACCAATTGTGGAAATGAGACAGAGCTGTGCCTCAATCTGAATCAGTCAGAGCAGGTAGACTTTGTTACTCTGCTGGGGGCTATAACAGTATTAAAAGCCCAGATCCTCAAAAAGGTATTGTGGTGCCTAACTCCCATAGTATGCTGTAGGCTGTGTGGCCGTCCCTCTCCGTCACTCTCTGGGGGAGGCCATGCCTCCTCGCTACCACATCCCTCTAAAGGTGAGCTCAAAAGGGGGAAATTAGCTGCACTTTCCAGCTGGGCAGAACAGAATGTCCATCTATGAGCCCCAGGTTTTCAGTCAGGGTGGTGCAGCAAACAGTGAGTAGGCTATGGCCTCAAGTCCGGGCAGAGCAATTAAGCAGTCTATAAATCCCAGATAAGATTGAGCACCAGCACAGTTTAGGGGCTCAGATAAGGGTGAGCACCAGCAGAGGCTAGGGTCATAGCTCGGCAGACAGTAAACTAACACAGGCCTCCTGGCCTAATATGGGGAGGCTGCCACCCCAGGGGTGGGGTAGCAGGGGGTAGGAGGACACGGGCTGACCTGACTCCATCGCATGCCAGCCCAGGGCCCTAACAGTGGCAGAGTGGTCTACCACTGGGTCAGCGGGAATCTGCCAGCAACACACTGACCTAGAATCAGGCCAGCTCTTAACCAGACAGTTGTCTAGTTCCCCATGGCTACATCCTCCATACTTGGGTTTTGATACCTCTATAACATGGAGGTCCTCTGTCTTCTTGGGAAGCTCTGGCCAGTCCCCAGGCAGCAGCCCCAAAAGCTCCTCATTATCTCGGTTGGCTGGCAGCCCAGGGAGATCTGGCCAGTCCTCAGCATGGCGGGGTTCCTCTAGAGGTTCCAGCAGCTGGTAGGATGTGTCTATCACCCTTGGCAGCACCAACCCAGCTTAGCTGTAGGGCCTGCTTTTTGTGCTTAAGCTTCCCGTTCCACTCTTCCGCTTCCAGCAGGGCGGACATGGCTCTCCTTGTTCTGCCCACCAGTGGGCATGTTGTGGTCCCTCCCTGTCACTCTGTGAAGGAAGCCACACCTTCTCGCTACAGATGCCCTCTAAGAAGGATGAAGAAGGAACAGAAGAATTTATAGACAGTAATGATGGTGGTTAGTTTTCTTTTAATTGCGTTTGCTTTCCCTTGATTTATTATATATTGGTTAGCTATTGAGGAAGAATAGAGTCTGACTCTGGAGACAGATAACTTGTGTTGTGTCCCTAACAGAGCCTAACAAATGTAACCTCAGAAAGGGGAAATAAAAGTTTGGTTTTAAAAAAAATTGTGAAAAAAACCCCACAATTCTTCAGGCGAGATAGTAGTGTGATTTACCTGTATAATTCTATGCCCCATTTTTTGTATGTATGAACATTGTGTGTCTTTTTTTTTTTTTAAACTGTGCCAGAACACAGGTTGTGAAAATCCTTTCCTCTTTCTGCAATGCTGCCTAGGTCTTTTTGCTGAGAGGTTACAATTATGTTAAAACCTAGCCATATGTATAAATAGTTTAAATTATTCCTTCTAACACGTTACCTGGAATTGGTTGTTGCTGAGTTATCTGCTCTCATGTTGCCTATTCACCTAAGTTTCTGGAGTTCCTCATGTTTTATCGAATCTTAAATTTCCTAAATCATTTTGTCATCTGCAAATTTTGCTTCCTTTCCTAGATCATAATAAATACATTATAGTAAAGTCATAGTATGGATCCAGTATCCACTCTGGTTACCTTTGTTCTATTTTGAAAATTGACTATTTATTCGTAGTCTGTTAGCCAGTTCTTACTCCATCACAGTACCTTTACCTCCCAACTCCATGCCTGCTTACTGTTGTTTCCCTATTAGCATCTTGGGAGGGACTCTGACAAAGGATTTGTGAAAGTCCAGATAAACTAGGTCAATCAATCTCCATCGTCCACTATTTGTTGATACCATCAAAGAACTGCCTTAGAAACACTGCCTTCCTTTAGATACCAGGATGTGGTGTTAGCAACAGTTGGAAACTCTCCAGAAATGGTTTCTAGCGTAGAGTTTGACTCACCAACTTCAGAGACTAGTTCAAAGATTAGGGCTATTACCTCTCTCTGGAAACACTTTGAACCACATGAGTGGGTGGTTTACTGTATCACTTAGTGTATAATCTGGTTTTCATGCGGGTTTTATGTAGTATTCTCTTTACTCAAAAAGCTTCTTTGCTGAAGATAAAACTGTTTTTGTGAATCATCCTAAAATAGGATAGGAAATAAACATGTAGCTCAAAACATTGTACTTCACTAATTTATACATAAATAGGGCCCTATCAAATTCATGGTCCATTTTGGTCAATTTCAACAGTCATAGGATTTTAAAAATTGTAAATTTCATGATGTCAGTTATTTAAATCTGAAATTTCATGGTATTGTAATTGTAAGGGTCCTGACCCAAAAAGGAGTTGCAATCGCAAGGTTATTGTAGGGGAGGTTGCAGTACTGCTACCCTTACCTCTGCTCTGGTAGTGGCAGCACTGCCTTCAGAGCTGGGCAGCTCGAGGGCAGAAGCTGCTGGCTCGGAGCCCAGCTCTGAAGGTAGAGTTGCCACCAGCAGCAGTGCAGAAGTAAGGATGGCATGGTATTTCTGCGCTGCTGCTGGTGGGGCACTGCCATCAGAAGTGGTCACCCGGCTAAGGACCGCCGCTTTCCAGCCGCCCAGCTCTGAAGTCAGCACAGAAGTAACGGTGGCAATAGTGTGACCACCCCCAAAAACAACCCTGCAACTCCCTTTTGAATCAGTATTCCCAATTTGAGAAACTCTGGTCACCCCTGTGAAATCTGTATAGTATAGGCTAAAAGCACACTAAAGACCAGATTTCATGGGGGGAGACCAGATTTCACAGTCCATGATGCATTTTTCATGGCCATGAATTTGGTAGGGCCCTATGCATAGAAGTTATGATGAAAACAGATAAACTACTAGAAATAATCAAATGGTTAATTTATTTCACACGGAAGCATTGACAATGGAGTCCTAAGGCAAAGTGTGATTGTTTTTTCAGTCCACTCATGGCAAAGACCAGTAAATTAAAAGTAAGAGTAGCTGCACGCATGAAAAAGAAGGAGTGAATGGAAAAGCAGCAAACTGAAAGCCGTTTATCCTCCTTCCCAGTCCTCAGTTCTCATAGTTTTGTCTGGCAAGGAAAGCAGGGAATCTGTCTGACATTCAGATAATTACTGATGTATTGCTCTCTTGCAGGAAAGTAGCAAGAGCAGCTGCATGTTATAGCCAGAGCCAATTCCTCCCTGCATCTTTTCCCATGCCTGATTGCCTCATGTGGAGTTATGATTGCAGAACGTCTAAACTATTGACTAAACTAGGGTTGGGTTACAAGACAACCCCTGGTTTTATTAGAAAAATGTTTACTGTTCATGAAAAAGCCTTTAAAAATCCCCACTATTTAGCAAGTCATTTGATTAGGTGTATAATAAATAAAAATAGATGTGTATACTACAGTTCTTAAAGTGCTGTCTTTTACGAGTTTGGGAAGAGTGACCCATCCCCTCATCTATCAGGCTTGTAAATTCTGCCTCCAGTCATCTGGTTAACACCTGTGATTCAGTTGGCCCATGCTCAGCTGGGAACAAGAATCCAGGGCCTAGACAGTAAGAGGGAGTATGTTTTATTGTGCTGCTTTTTGACAGGTCGCATTTCTTTCCCCCTCCCACTTTACCTGGCTAAACTGGAGATTAGTTTTACCTGAGACACACAATACTGGCATTATGATATAAAGCAATCTCTGTCACGAATCAATACTGTCACCATTTGTCCCTGGATCAGGCCTGAATCTCCACAACAATGAACTAGGCCCTGCTAAGAGCAATATTTCTAACTCAGATCAGCTTACGGTTGCCAGGCATCCCTGGATAGGAAAAGGG
Source organism: Dermochelys coriacea (assembly GCF_009764565.3). NCBI lineage: Eukaryota > Metazoa > Chordata > Testudines > Dermochelyidae > Dermochelys > Dermochelys coriacea. The sequence goes on from NC_050068.2 coordinate 108,907,175, forward strand.
ACCCTGGCAACTCCGGTCAGCACAGCTGACTGGGCCGCAAAAAGTCCAGTTGGCTGCAGTGGGGCAGGTAGGCTCCATGCCCGACTCCATGCAGCTTGTGGGAAGTGCTCGGCATGTTCCTTCGGTTTTTAGGTGGAGGGGTGGCCAGAGGTTATTTGCACACTGCCTCCACCCCGAGTGCCGGCTCCACAGCTCCCATTGGCCAGGAGATCAGCAGTGCCCAAAGCCCAAACCCCCTCCCATCCCCCAACCTCCTGTCCCAGCCCTGAGTCCCCTCCAGCACTCCAAACCCCTAATCCCCTGGGACCTCGGAGAAGGGGCAGGGCAAGGGTGTTCATTTTTTTGCAATTAGTCAGTTGGCAACCCTAGATCAGCTTGTAGGGGCCATTGTGATAGACCCCTACTGAAATACAGTAATGCCAAATTCATGTTCCCATTTATCTTTACCTTCTAGATGGAATGTAAATCAGAGGTCCTGACCACATGTGTTCACTAAAGATCCTATTAGTGAAAGAAGGGGTATATGCATATGGTCCTGTCCAATTTCAAGTTTGAGTAGTCGCTGAATTCCTCCTGAAAATGCACTAGATATGTGAATCTATGTAGTCATCGTCACTTTGTAAATTGCTGTGTAGTATTAAATATTTGTCGCGTTCCACCCCATAGTTGGCTGCATTTCAGTGATGGGTGAAATGACTCCTGTATATACTATTTGCACAGTGCTTTGGAATCCTTCAAGATTTAACGTGTATGCATTTCCCATGAGCCAATGGAAATTGCAGGGGTTTTTTTAAGCAGACATTAAAAAGGAGACATGAGGCACTGTATAATGCACATTTTGACTCATCTGATTGGAACGCACAGCTACTGTTGGGGAGCTATGTAACTAATCATACTTAACTTAAAAAGACAGCAAATAAGCACTCACATATTAAGGATCAAGTATAAAGTTACTGTTTATATATTTTGGTTACTGTTTAGATGGAAAGTTAAAGCAGGACGTTTGTGTAACACATTTATTTGAATATGAAACAGCAACAAAACATGCATCTTGATTCATTAGAGAGAGATCTGAAGATAATAATCCAACAATCTTTCTTTAGAAAGGGAAGATATTTAAAAAAGAAAAAGGACATGAACATTTCCTACAAACAAAAAAATGATAAAAGGTGAAGTGACCTAATTCATGCCATTACTGATGCCCTCAAATCCTTTGACATGTCCAAATGTATTAAGTTGTTTGAGGGGTTTTCAGTTCCTCCAGTATGACACTTCTTATTGGGCCTTATCTTTCTAAGGGATTGTGTGATTCTTCCTTCAGAGTTGTTTGATGAAGTACCTCCAGTAACATACATCTCACAATGGTTGTGGTCCACATTTCTCAAGTTTGTCTGAAATGTTGGTGTGAGTGAGCAAAGGTTAAGTCAGTCTGCATCATCAAGTTACATTTTTGTTCTAGAGAAAGACCATATGACAGGAGCCATCTTGTGGTAGTTTCTGTTGCAAAAAAAATGTCGGGAGTTTGGGGTGGTTTTTGTTGTTGTTTTTTTTGTGTATTCTTTTGTTTTTTTAAAGTCTGTTGATCTTGGAAAGCTGTAGTTAAAGTTGAAGCAACATTTCCATTATAATTTCTTCTGTTCATTTACAAACATTTTATTTTGGGTCAAATTTGACATCTTTTAGCTGGCTAACTCATGGGAATGTTGTAGTTCTGTCAAGTCTCTTGCACTGAGCAAGTGAAAACCAGAATCAAAATAACTCAACTGCTTAGTCACAGAGAATTAAGATTTGATATGGGCATAACTATTCAGTCATCAACTAGATAAAAGCTAGCTTGGATATGTCTACTCATACTGAAAATTACAGTCCCCAATTATTGGGCAGCAATACCTTTAGAGGATAGATCAGTTCCGATGACCATTCACTTCTTGGGCTCTCTGCTGAGCTCAGGTGCCAGTTATGAAGTATTTTGGGATATGGACACTTATTCATAAAGCTGGGCAGAGACCAACATGCTGTTATGGACTGGGATGTAGGCGGTCAGGTCTAGTGGGCAGAGCAGTCATACAGGTTGGGGAATAAAGTCAATGGTCAGCACTGCCAGTTACCAAAGTCAGGGGTCAAGCCAGAGTCAGGGTCAGAAGTCAGAGATCAGGGTTGGGGCCAGGACTAGGAGGACTGGAGACGAGACATAAGGGCAGAAGGAGAGGCAAGGATCAAGCTCAGTGGGAACAGAAGCAAAAACAGGGTTGTGTGCAGGAGGCAGGCACAAGCAAGGTGCAATGCAGCCACAACAGGAAACCACCTTGTTGCTCAGACAAACTTCCTTCTCCTGGCTTAAATAGCATAGTAGGGCCAATCAGTGGAGTCAAGCGAGCCTCCAATCATAGGTCCAGTTGGTGGTGCCTTGGCTGGGGCTATAGCCCTGACAGCTTCCCAGCCCACCTGGTTTTAGTAGCCATTGGATGGAGGCCAGGATGTGACAGCTGTCTGGGGACTCCTAGGGCTGGGTACACAGCCTCGGACATCACACAAACTCATTTCACAGAGACTATTGACCAGCTGTCAGATACGTGCACTGGTTAAATTAAATCAATTAAACAACTTTAGTTAAACCAATTCAAGTTTTATTTATCAGCTAGTCCTTAGTCATCATTTTAAAGTGATAACATCTTTAAATAATGCCAAATTAGATCAAGTCTGATTTCTCTTGGATGGTTTCTGTCCATTGCAATGACTTTATAACTAAAGATATGATGATTTGAACATATAGGACAATTACACACAGAAAGCTACATATGCGGCCCACAGTGGTAAATAGGTTGAGAACCACTGGGAGTGATAGACTGACCTGAGTTAAGATGCTCTTTAAATCTGTTAACTATGTAACTAATTAAGACTGTTGTTAAATTACTAGCAGTGAATTATTATTAAGACTAGGGGATTACTTGAATATAAAAACAAGACAGGTTGGAGGCACTGGATGAAAAGTAGAGCTGGTTAGAAATTTTTTGACACAATATTTTTTCCAACAGAAAATGCCGATTTGTTAAAAGTGAAACTTGGTAGAAACTTTTGATGAATTTCCCATTTTGAATTTTTTTTTTTTAAAACAAAAGGTTTTAAAATTTTCAAAATGTTTTGTTTCAACCTTTTTGAAATGAAGAGTTCTGATGTTTAATTTGAAACTTTAACAACTTTGTTTCAAAATTTTAGTTTTATTTTTTTAAAACAAATTTAAAGGTCAAAATCAACATGAAATGTTTCAACCCTATAAAAAAAAAAGTCAGATTTTTAGTTCTCAAAAGTTTAAGATTCTGACTTTATTCCAATTCGAGATGAGAAAATTCTTTCAAAAATTCTCATGGGATGGGAAAACTGTTTCCCACTGAGCTCTCATAAAGTGAGAGAATGAAGAGATCCTTTCCCAAAAAGTGGGTCTGGTGTGATAGTCGTGAATACTAGGTGTAGGGGTAGAGCATAAAGACTAAAATTTAGGTTATATGTATGTACAAAAGGTTATACTGCTTACAGAGGAAAACATTTTTAAATGCACAGGTCTCTGAAAAATAAATGATCAAACCTAATAAGAGTTATAACAGTTTGTATGAGCTATTCCCATTTCCATACCTAATATCTCATCAATAGCTCCTTTAAGAAAACCAGCTTCTGTGAATCTAGCGCTCTTCAAAGACACCCATGCTGTATTCTAAGGATTATCATAGACTCATAGAATATCAGGGTTGGAAGGGACCTCAGGAGGTCATCTAGTCCAACCCTCTGCTCAAAGCAGGACCAGTCCCCAACACCCCAGATCCCTAAATGGTCCCCTCAAGGATTGAACGCACAACCCTAGGTTTAGCAGGCCAATGCTCAAACCACTGAGCTATCCCTCCCCCCAAAAAGAAAGAAGGCTCCAGTGAGATTATAGTATGGCCTGTATCTATACATATGTGATTAAGACTCAAAAGTGCCAGTTTCTGATTTGAAATATCTTGGTACTTCCACCATTGTCATTGCATTGATTTCGATGCAATTTTCCAGATTTATCGGATGTAACAGTGATTGATTAATTTTGCAGATTCTTTGCTATTAAGAACTAAATCATCACGAAATGATGGGAATTTCAATCCTTCTTGGAAAGAAGCTGTGTCACATGAGAAATTTGAAAAGCAGAGAAATTGCTAGGATACAGTCTGAATATCGTCTGTTTTCATGAGAGTTCAGTTGTAAAATGTTGTACTACTCTGCCTCTCATCAACTCAACTCTTTAAAAATGATCATCATTTAAAAACTGTCTTAAAAAAAGACATTTAATCTCATAATTTTTTTCTTCTAGTTTCTTTGCACATCCTGCAAAAAGAAAAGGAGTACTTGTGGCACCTTAGAGACTAACAAATTTATTTGAGCATAAGCTTTCGTGAGCTACAGCTCACTGCATCGGATGCATTTGGTGGAAAATACAGTGGGGAGATTTATATACACACAGAGAGAACATGAAACAATGGGTTTTATCATACACACTGTAAGAAGAATGATCACTTAAGATGAGCCATCACCAGCAGCGGGGGGGGGGGGGGGGTGGAGAGGAGGAAAACCTTTCATGGTGACAAGCAAGGTAAGCCATTTCCAGCAGTTAACAAGAACATCTGAGGAACAGTGGGGGTGGGGTAGGGGGGAGAAATAACATGGGGAAATAGTTTTACTTTGTGTAATGACTCATCCATTCCCAGTCTCTATTCAAGCCTAAATTAATTGTATCCAGTTTGCAAATTAATTCCAATTCAGCAGTCTCTCGTTGGAGTCTGTATTTGAAGTTTTTTTTTGTTGAAGGATAGCCACCCTCAGGCCTGTAATCGAGTGATCAGAGAGAATGAAGTGTTCTCCAACTGGTTTTTGAATGTTATAATTCTTGACGTCTGATTTGTGTCCATTTATTCTTTTACGTAGAGACTGTCCAGTTTGATCAATGTACCTGGCAGAGCGGCATTGCTGGCACATGATGGCATATATCACATTGGTAGATGCGCAGGTGAACGAGCCTCTGATAGTGTGGCTGATGTGATTAGGCCCTATGATGGTGTCCCCTGAATAAATATGTGGACAGAGTTGGCAACAGGCTTTGTTGCAAGGATAGGTTTCTGGGTTAGTGGTTCTGTTGTGTGGTTGCTGGTGAGTATTTGCTTCAGGTTGGGGGGCTGTCTGTAAGCAAGGTCTGGCCTGTCTCCCAAGATCTGTGAGAGTGATGGGTCGTCCTTCAGGATAGGTTGTAGATCCTTGATGATGCATTGGAGAGGTTTTAGTTGGGGGCTGAAGGTGATGGCTAGTGGCGTTCTGTTATTTCTTTGTTGGGCCTGTCCCGTAGTAGGTGACTTCTGGGTACTCTTCTGGCTCTGTCAATCTGTTTCTTCACTTCAGCAGGTGGGTATTGTAGTTGTAAGAATGCATGATAGAGATCTTGTAGGTGTTTGTCTCTGTCTGAGGGGTTGGAGCAAATGCGGTTATATCGTAGAGCTTGGTTGTAGACTATGGATCGTGTGGTATGATCTGGATGAAAGCTAGAGGCATGTAGGTAGGAATAGCGGTCAGTAGGTTTCCGATATAGGGTGGTGTTTATGTGACCGTCGCGTATTAGCACCGTAGTGTCCAGGAAGAGGATCTCTTGTGTGGACTGGTCCAGGCTGAGGTTGATGGTGGGATGGAAATTGTTGAAATCATGGTGGAATTTCTCAAGGGCTTCTTTTCCATGAGTCCAGATGATGAAGATGTCATCAATGTAGCACAAGTAGAGTAGGGGCATTAGGAGACGAGAGCTGAGGAAGCGTTGTTCTAAGTCAGCCATAAAAATGTTGGCATACTGTGGGGCCATGCGGGTACCCATCACAGTGCCGCTGATTTGAAGGTATACATTGTCCCCAAATGTTTCATCCAGGTCATACCACACGATCCATTGTAATTGCACAAAGTAAAACTATTTCCCCATGTTATTTCTCCCCCCCACCCCACCCCCACTGTTCCTGAGATGTTCTTGTTAACTGCTGGAAATGGCCCACCTTGCTTGTCACCATGAAAGGTTTTCCTCCTCCCTCCCCCCCCCCCCCCGCTGCTGGTGATGGCTCATCTTAAGTGATCATTCTCCTTACAGTGTGTATGATAAAACCCATTGTTTCATGTTCTCGTGTGTGTATATAAATCTCCCCACTGTATTTTCCACCAAATGCATCCGATGCAGTGAGCTGTAGCTCACGAAAGCTTATGCTCAATAAATTTGTTAGTCTCTAAGGTGCCACAAGTACTCCTTTTCTTTTTGCAAATACAGACTAACACAGCTGCTACTCTGAAACCTTTGCACATCCTGGTTTCACTTCCCTCTAATAATCTGGTGATGGGCGATTTTATAAACCTGCATAGATTTCAGACACAGCCCCCCATGGATGTCAGGAACAAAACATATAGGGCCAGATTCTCAGTTGGTGTAAATCAACATAGTTCCACTTAAGTAAATGGAGCTATTGTGATTTACACTGGCTGATGCTCCGGCCCATAAAACCTAATTCTGACCTGGCAACTCCCATTGACCAAGATTACATTAGCCCTACCTCCACAGGTTTTATTCAAATGTACCAGGACAACATTTTGAAGTGGATTAGGAAATATTTAAATTAGAGAATATGGATGAAAACTGTCTTTTGGAAATTTATTGGAACAGCAGACTGTCTCTCTCTGCCCCTTTTTCCACTTTGATGCATTAAGTTAATGTCGAATTTGCTTGAATGAAAACTTTTGCTTCTATTTTATGGTAAACTATTTGTTCTCAAAAATATTTTCCTTTGCTACAGACAAATGAGACATTCCCTGAATGTGTGGGGAAATGTGAACTCACTTTTCACTCAGAAAAGCCCGAAGATGTAATACCCATAGGGAGTGTATATGGGGGCAGAGCCTGATCAACATTAATCAGTGACATTTCTTGTGAATTCATGCACTAATGAATGTTAGCCCACTCCATCATTTCCATTGGCTTCCAGGCTTTCATTTGCTGCTCCTTCTATGTAAGCAGACTTAGATTTCATCTGGAGCAGCATATTTTACAATGCCCAGCAGATACAATTAAACTAGACAAGATAAACTTTAAAAGCATATGCACTAGCTTCAACTCTTCACATTCACCATCTTGTTTTTCACTCGTCTTACCTCCTCTAGCTCTCTCCAGTGCATAGGGCCAAACTCTGATCTCATTACACTGGTATAAATCTTCAATAACTCCGTGACAGAGTTCACTCACCAGCTCAGTACCTCCTTTGGTTTTCTCAGGGATTAATTCTCTCAGCCAGTGCACCCCGCCTGGTGGTGCCTCTCTTGTGACCTTCTTTGCCTGCAGACCTGTCTCAGCCCAGGAACCGCATTGTCCTTTTCATGACTCAGCCCTCAGGCAGTGTCACCATCCATCTGTTCCCCACTTCTGGGTGGAGAAGGGGGGAGTATCCCAGTTCAACAGTCCAACCACTTCCCCAGTGGCAAGTGGTGGTGGGACCCAGGCCCATCCACTACTCTGGGTCCCGACCCAGGGATTCTGTAGATAGCAGCCTCCTGTTCCCCTGGTCCCTACCAGTAACTGCTCTGTCCAGGGTGGAACACAGTTCTCTCTCCTTGGGCTCCCTGCAGCAACTGACTCTCTCTGGCCCTGCAGTTCCTTTTTGTAAGTCCACTGGGTCCTGATTGGCTGCTGTGTGCATCCTTTCTCCAATGGACTGCTCCTTGCGCTGCCTCCCAGGCTGCTTTAACACCTTTCTTTCTGGTGTGGGGTGAACACCTTATCACAAATCCCACTAAAACCCGTGGAATTGTAACAGCTTTACACCAGACTAATGGAGATCAGAATCTGGTCCAACATGTTTTATTAAGGGAATTATTTAAGATACTGTACTTTGCACCATGTTGACTGAATTCATCTGGTTCTCTTCAGTAGACAAGTTCATGCAAAAACATTAACTTTGGGTAGGTGGACTGAGAATGGATCATTGCCTGATTCAGCTGAAAACACATTGTAGTCTATTAACTTGGAGGCCTAGCCTCATGCCATCCGAACCTTCACTACATTTTTCAGTGTGCAGCTGTTTTTGTTCTGCTTTCTGAAGCAGTTCACCTTTGAGCAGAGAGTACCTGTGCAAAATGCAAGCCCTAAAAGCAAACATTTTAAGTGACAAGAGCAGGAGTTTACAGTGTAGCTGGAGATTAGACGTGAAACTTCTATGTGTTCTTTACTGTATCAGTTACTTCCACGCCTGCTCATATTAGTATTGATAGTTTATCAAAGCCATTAATTCTAATGTGCAAACTGTTCTCGTATTTGAATATATTTCTTCTGAAACTGAAGCTGACATTTTGAAGAAAATATATTTGATTTAATTTCGTTGCTTCCGTTCCTAAATTGTTTACAAGAGTAGACTTTAAAAGCTACATAGAATATTTTTACAGGGAGGCTAAAACCACAGCCATTATTTATATCAACATACAATAATTACATAACTCCAAAGGAATGGCACTGTGATATTTTAAGCATTAAGGCAGGACATGAAAGACGCTGTCTAATATGTTTAGGCAAGACACTTAATGTCTAATATCTTCAGCTGCTTCAGATATTAAGATGATCACTTGATGTTTAAAAATATATTCTTGAAATTTCTGCAAGTTCTTTCTATAGGAAGGGATTAATTTCACAATTTAGTGTTTTCGTTGAAAGCCCTTATGCTCTTTTTTCTGTCCATTATAGTAACTCTGAAAGCATCCTGTAAGTTCCAGTCACCACAGAGTATGTTGTTGCTATTAAAATAATGATCTGTTTAAACAAAAAGTAAAAACTACAACCATTTTGTGTGTGCACTTTGATTTTTCTCACCGTAATGCTATATGCACACAAAATACACATAGGAGAAGTTTGGCTCAAGATGGCATGGAAATTTGGTGCCATATGCAAAATGGTAATAGAAAGATTTCCAAATAGCTATGCCCCATATGGTTATATGAATGGAGGAAGGGAAATAATAGATTACTTCTTTCCATCAGTAAAGTTTAGTGAAATGTTAGCAACATAATTTGACATTTAACAGTGGTTTTCAGTGGATTTTTCTTTATCTAATGCAGTTTATGCTAATTGTAGTACAGAACTACAGCTTCACAGACCTTAGCCTAAACAACTATCGGCTTAGTATATTTGTTCCTTATGTCACTGTCTAGCTAAGACATTTTTGCCTTTTTTAAAATTTAGTTTCAAACTCTTTTAGTGCTTGTGAAAGTTGCCAGTTTGACTGACATCCTTGGAGTCTAAAGCCCTCTCTTAACAGTTACAGCAAGGACACTAGCAGCAGTGCAATCTTCACCTTGCTGCCTTGTCAGTATGTCTCTATCTTGATCCAGAACTAAACTGGAATCTTTGTGGTAGGAGTCTCCATACTCAGCCAGTTCTTGATCTTTGTTGAGACTGCTAGAAAGGGAACCAGTTCATGTTGCGGTTTGGGTTTTCTGGTAACATTCTCGGGTCAAATTCATTGAGGGCTAATAGCTCAATTGAAGTACAGGTCATTTGGGTGACCATAAACAATGCATTTACAGAATTTCAAATATTTGGGGTTAGTTTAGCAAGTGGAAGAGTTCTAAAGTTTGTGGGGTTTGGGTGGGGAAAAAAAAGGTTATTTAAACCCTTAACTTCATGGTAAAAGCTCTTACTTTGTAGGAATAAGTACTCAGAAATTCACTGGGGAGCCCTAGGGATTTAATCTGATATAGACAATCTCCTCATTTGGGGCACGGGGAAGAATTAAACAAAGGCCAAATTAAAAGGATCAGCCAAGATCTATATTGTATGCCCTGGCCCACACTAGGGTGCAGTGCAACAAAGCCTATTTGCACCTCACCAGTTGTAAATTCTGGACTTTAGGCCATTGTAGTTGTCTATTGGAAGATCACCCCAGTGTTGGGATTCCTCTGGTAGTCTAGAGCCAGCAGAGTGGCTCCTATGCCACCCATTCCCAACAACTCCTGGATACTGGTGTGGAGGGTATAGCTGTGAAGGAGCATAGCTAGGGTTTCCATACACTCATTGATTCTCACCTGCCATAATGGCTCCTTAGGGCTATTGGCAGATGGTGTAAAATAGAGCAGCCTAAGTTACATCAGAGGACTTGCTCAGCATATAGCATGGGGATGGGTACAGTTTAAGAACTGGGACAGAACAAAATATAATGGAATAGAACCGTGCTTCCCAAACTTGTTCCGCCGCTTGTGAGGGAAAGCCCCTGGCGGGCCGGGCCGATTTGTTTACCTGCCGCATCCGCAGGTTCGCAGTTTGCTGCTCTAGGCCAATGGGGGCTGCTGGAAGCATTGGCTGCTCCATTGGCCTGGAGCAGCGAACCGTGGCCAGTAGGAGCTGCGATCGGCCGAACCTGCGGATGTGGCAGGTAAACAAACTGGCCTGGCCCGCCTGGGGCTTTCCCTGCACAAGCAGCGGAACAAGTTTGGGAACCACAGGAATAGCGAATCAGAGCAGGGCAAAGGCCCATCCCTATTTTGGGCATAACTATGTGCTCCTCAGCTGTAGCCAAGGATCTTGGCCATTCTGTCCAACCAGTAAAGAGTTCTGCCATTTCAGATCTTTACAATTAATTCCATTATTCAAATTCAATTCAATAGTTTCAAGCCTGGTCTTGGGACATATTTATATTTTTACATATAAATATGGGTGTTTGGTCAGTTTTAGTCAGGATTTCATGGCATTTTTGCCAGGCATTTTAACAGTGAGAGGAATCTAACGTTCCCCTGTTCCATAGATTATTGGAAGGAATCAATAACTGTCAGGGATCTGTGGCTGTGAATTGCCATAGGATGTGGGGAATTTAGCCTGAGATTCTTTGGGATGTTGCAGTGAGTAATCTATTCTGTAGGGGAAAGGAGAGCTAGGGTTCAAGAGTTGGGGATAGTCAGAGTATTTTAGTGAGGGATGAGAAACTGAAGGAACTAGCTTATTTTCAGTTCCCCATTGCAGTTCATTGAGGTTGAAGAGCTGAATTGATAACACTGAAAAATGAATTGATACATTTTAGGCAATGGCATATTCACGTGTCCCTGCTCTGTCTCACTAATGTACTTAACCATCTGCTGAAGGGATTGCCTTTACTGGTGCAACGGGAGGTTAATCTCTAGGCCCATACAATCTTTAACCTCTGCTGCTATTGGAAGGAACACTACCAATTGCAATGATTATTTCTGTTTATGTACACACTTTCCTGCTAAGAAATGGATGGAGAGAGCTAGCTTGTTTCATGTCCTAGTAGTAATAAACAGCTACCAGGTGACAATGGCTTTCATTCACTATTGAATATGCATAAGTGAAAAAATGCATAAGTGAAAAGCCATATATCCCATTGGCTGTGACCTAAACTTTCCAGTCCTTAGTCTATTCTATATAGGTTCTTATATCGTACTTATCTCCATAGTATCTGAGAACCTTGACTTCAGCTTTATTACTCTGACAATTCCAGCATATTGTACAGTGGTAGAAATCATGTGATGTAATTCTTTCTGTGTAATTGTAATTTGTGATGAAGTGGGAATTTTCTGTAATTTTTTTATGAATCCTAGGCATTCCTCAGTTTCCCTATGTGTGTTGCATTGCTACCCAGTGGTACAAAAGGTTAACATTATTTCTGGAACTATGCAGGAGACAGGAGAGGTGTAGGTGTAATAACTAGGTCATTAAGGAATGCTTGAAACTGACCCAGATCAACAGAAGATCCAGCAAGACAAAAAGACCCCCCCCCCCACTGAATAATCAACACCTAATCCCAGGAAAAAGAGGTGACCCTAAGCACTCTGTATTCACACCCTATACACTATTGTAATAATCTTTGTACTAAATATGCCTTATGACTTGAAAATTCACTGATCATCAATATTCTTGCATGATGTATGTACATGATGTGTATGAAGAGTTATGAATATATACTGGAATTATATTTAATGTATGTGTCTCATCAAAAACAGCAGGGGGAGGAGATGGCAGGAAACACAAATACCAGTGGGGGAAGAAAGAGAACAGAGTTTCCGTCACCACCAGACTCCATGTTGTCTTCTGCGCAGCTTGAACGAACTTTACTTTGAGGGGTAACCTTCAGAAGACTCCATTTGTAAGGTTCACTGGACTATAAAATAAAGGGCTAGAGAACTCCAGTTACCTCTTTCACCTAGAAAGACAAAGGAACCAGCATGTTTGGGCCCCTGGAAGAGATCCTGACTGAGGAGGGAGTCAGCCACCATCTTGTTTGAACACGGTGGGTGAGAAAAACCTTCTTGAACAAAACCTGTACCTTGCTAGGTTACATTTTAGACATCTAGATGTATGTTTCACTTTTATTTGCTTGTAATCTCTTATACTTGAACTCACTTAAAATCCTATCTCCTTTTGTTAATAAATTTGGTTTTTACTATTAATCAAAACCAACCGTGCTGTGTTTGAATTAAAATGAATGTTAACTCCAGTTAGTGTGGCAAGCTGGTGGGTTCTCTCTCTTTAAAGGAGCAAATGGGTCTTCTTTAAGTGGCCCAGCAGAAAGTTGGACATCTCAGGACACACGGTTTGGGGAAATTTGGGATTGGGAATATGTTGGGGTCATCCTGCTTGCTGTAACCAAGGCTGGTGGAAGCTAGAGTGGAACTGTGGGGCTGTAGACAAGCTGCTTGGGTCAGACTTGCGGAACCAGGGCTGGCTACATAGCACACAGACACTCAGGCTGTGACCTGCATACATGTTGCTGACTATAAGTGTCCCTGGCAGAGAGCTACAGTGTCAAAGCATCAATGAGGCACTCAGAGTTACAGGATAAGAGGTGGTAACCCCACATTGGTCTGGATTACATCCTAGACCATTACAGTGATGCAGGGACTACACTTGCTTCTATATTTGGTTTAAGCTCCTTATTCTAATACCCAAAACACTCTGTGGCATCTCTCCTGCCTACATCTCTGCCCTGATCTCCATCACTATATCCTCTGCTCAAGATTCTCTCCTGACCACTGTCTTCCTGTCACAGGCTTCTTTCACAAAACCTTGTACATCTGGAACAACCTCCCAGATAATCCAATATTCCTTTCTCCTTTAAGAAATGTATGAAAACTCAGAGGTTGTATGAAGCAATCCAGCAGCTGTGACCACGTTCTTTTCTGTTTTGAATTGTGCCTTTAGGTTCAAATCCTGAAGTCTGTGCTAGGCAAAGCTCCCAAAGAAATCAATGGGAGCTTTACCTGAGTGAGGACTGTGTGATTTATGCCTTAAGACCAGGAAATTTTGTTTTATACACAGGGAATCAACGGTTACACAATGATCTATATGCTGCTATCAATGTTTATTTTAAAATGTCTGTCTAGACTAGTGGTGGGCAACCTGCAGCCCACAGGCCACCAGACAGTTTGTTTACATTGACCATCCTCAGGCATGGCCACCCACAGCCCCCAGTGGCCACATTTTGCTATTCCCGGCCAATGAGAGCTGCGGGTTTCAGTTCCCGTTGGCAGCGAACTGCAGCCACTGGGAGCTGCGAGTGGCCATGCCTGTGGACAGTCACCGTAAACCTTCAGGCTGCAGGTTGCCTACCACTGCTCTATACTCAAAGATAGAGTTAAATTTTGATTCTTACATACTGAATAAGAAAACAAGAGTTTTCATCTCTACGTGTAATGACATGTATCAAACATTGCCTTATATAACTACTAATGAATCAATTCAATTTCCACAAATAATAACGTGGCAGTGAGCCTACTCGTTCAAAAATTGTACAGCCACCACAAACTTAGGCAAGAGAGGGAGAAAGACAGAATTTTGGCCACAAAAATAAATCGAAAAGTCCACTATGCAGACATAGCATGCCCTTAGGCTCAAAAGTAGTAAGCTGGCAGTATGTTAATAGGAAAGAAGGCATAGTCTCTGTCCCTTATAGGCCCCACAAACTTCATGGCAAGCTTGACCCATATTCTTCAGCAAGACACCTGGCCGATGTGACACTCAGTGTAGCAAATTAGAAATGCTGCTGCAGCAATTTCAGATATTTTTAAAAAATTAGGTTTTTATTGAATTAAATATGGAAATTAGTAATACAATCAGTTCCATATTCCTTGTGTTTAATTTTATGTTGCCCATAATTTTCAATATGCTGCCAAATTCTGTGCTGAAAAACATAACTACATTGTAGAAGGGTTTTTTTTTGGGGGGGGGGGGGAGGAGAGGGAGGGAGAAAGCGGAGACAAAGCTTTGGTAACTGGTAGGATGTTGTTGGGGCTAATGGCCCCAGGGACAGTTTGCTTAACCCACAATCCCAAACCACTTTCCCATAGTAGCTGGATGTTTCTATTAAAATAATCTGTAGTAAAAAGTGAAAGACAAGATCCCAACAGAGACTATTTAATATTCATATACAATAGTTTCCAAAAACATTGCACTATGACTAGATCAAATATCATGCAACTCCTGTACTGTTCTCCATCAGGAGATGTGTATTGCCACCAAAAGGTTAAGTTCCAGAATAAAGCAATAAGGATTGCAGCATTTTATGGCATGTTTGTTTTTAAAGCAGTTACATTATATGTTTGCTTTGGGGCATGGGATGACATCAAATTGTGTATGTTTTACTAACTTTATGGCATGCGTTGGGAAAAGATAAGTGTGACACATGATTTAATTTCACAGCCATGAATGCTACACTTTGGTCAAATTCTGGTCTTAGCTACAATGGTGAAAATCCAGAGTGGCTCCACTAAAGGAGATTGGTGAATAATTTTGTAATTAATAACTTATCTAGGTCCTGATTCTCCACTACAGTCAAGCACAGCTCAGACATGAGGAGGTACGGTGGCTGCAGGGAGTCAGTTGCAGATCCCTGATCTTTGAAGTTAGAGTGAGTAAATTCTTCCATAGATCTTACACTATGGGAGAATCAAGCATTATGGATCTTTTTATAGCCCCACCCCTTCTTCCCCTTTTGCTGGGGGACAGTGGGATGACTAGTGCCAGAGGCAGCACAGCTGTCAGGGTTCCACTCCTGGGGATTTCTCCTATGTAAGTTTGTGGAGAATTCCCCTAACTCCTAGCATATTTAGACCCCTTTGCCACAGTTATATGGTGCAAACTGGCCTCAGTGGACCAGAGAATCTGGCCCTCCATGAATTGCCTGTCTTTGTTTGTGAAATACCTGTGACTAACTTGATTTTTTCCCCCACAGTTCTTCACCATAGGATTTCTATGAATAAAATTTGCATTTGTAAGTTATTTGTGGGCAGTTTGTTTTGAATTTGAAACTTAAGAGGATATTTGTTTTGATTAGTCACATCATACGATTTCTGTTTTCTGGCTCAGGACCCTGCAAAACACTTAAACATAAGTCAATTTGACTTCTTTGGGACTACATATGTAAGTAAAGTTATTCACATGTGTTTTCGGGGTTGGGCCTGGATGAGTGTCATGCTGTCTAGAGTGGCTCACAAACAGTGAGTGCCACTCTTGATCAGAAAACAGGGTAGACACCCCAAACTGGTGGTATGTTCTATAATTAGATTTCACCAAGCCAATAACAAATGTAAACTCTTGGATCACTACATTAATCTTACCATGTAATCAGAGTCCCCTTAGGCACTCCAGCCTATCCTGCCACCCAGACAAACTGGACTTCGTGATAATGGTTACATAAACCAAAAAAAAAAAAAAAAAAAAATCACAGCAGATTATTCCCAACCCCAAAGGATCAGTTGCTTACTCCAGATCAATTGGTGCTTTGGATCTCACACCAAAGAATGCTCACAGCCGACTCTATAGTAAACTAAGAGGTTTACTAGCTAAGAAAGGAATGAGAGTTAGAGAAATTATATTTTATCTGCTTTAACAGATGAGTCAAAGTTTATAAGTCCAAAATTATAGCAGTTGATGTAATAAACTGCTAGTTTCCAGTCTTTTCAGGGAACCCAGATGTTTCTGGGGATCTCAACTTCTCATCTAGTATCTTCCCTGCAAGGTCTAAACAGTCAGAGATTCAGGACTATTCTTTGATTCCATATTTATATCTTCTTCTCCAGAAGAGAAGCTGACAGTCTATCTAAGCATGTGCTTTTTCTTTTGATGTCAATGAGGAGGAAATGCAGACTGAATCTGTGAATTCCCATGGTTGACCGCAATAGCCCTTGCTCTGAAATTAGCACTCTTTACATTTCCAAGGCTCCAATTGCATTTGATGAGTAATTTAATTCAAGGTATACACAATGTATAAGCAAACATTCCTTCATTAAAAGAAGAGTACTTGTGGCACCTTAGAGACTAACAAATTTATTTGAGCATAAGCTTTCGTGAGCTACAGCTCACTTCATCGGATGCATTCAGTGGAGTCCACTGAATGCATCCAATGAAGTTAGCTGTAGCTCATGAAAGCTTATGCTCAAATAAATTTTAGTCTAAGGTGCCACAAGTACTCCTTTTCTTTTTGCGAATACAGACTAACACGGCTGCTACTCTGAAACCTACCATTCCTTCATTAGTTTTCATGAAGTTTACACATCAAGTACATTCTCATTTTAACACAACCATTTTTGATTAGGGTTAACTAGTTACAGGGATGTACATAAAATGCGATAGAAATCAACAGGTTATAGATAAGTGAAGACAATATCATTAAAATTTCCTTTGAACTAATCACAAATGAATTGGCCTGATTACACTAACCTTTTGACACTCCTTTGATTTCTATTAGTATATGAATGAACTAGCCTGCAGCCCTGTCCTGAGCTGGCACCAGGATAGACAGCATCACAGAGTGAGATTCTCAGGATTTGTCTACATGAACAGTCAGTACATGGCAAGCTGGGGTGTAAATCTACAGGGCACTAGCATGCCATACACTGTCTGTGTGGATCCATTTCAAAGCAGAGTAGATCAAAGCATACTAGGAACTGATAGTGTATGGAAGCAGCAGAGTCCACATGCAGAATTTAGTGCGTGCCACATGATTGCACTGTAGATTTACACCCTGGCTTGTTATGTACTAACTGTTCATGTAGACAAGCCTTTGTCTGGTACAAATGTTCACTTTTAGGATTTAAAAACGTTCTGAAAAAGATTCTTAATTCCCTTCCCCCCCCCCATGAACATCCAAGCCAGCAAACTTGTTCGCTAGAGTATTCTCAGAAAGGGAACTCAGAGTTGCAAACCCCACCCTCCCACCGGCCCCAAATTAACTTCCTATTTTTGTTTCAGTATCCACCTGACTGAGAATAGTATTTGGCCAAATGTCTTCAAACCAACCTTCTCTCATTTTGTGTGACCAATTAATATTCTATTTTATTCAGTTTGTGTCATAGTCATAAAGTATTTGGAAAAAAATTGAACTAATTTGATCAACCTTTAGAAGTCTGGAATTTCCAAAGACAGTGCTAATGTAGAGTCCATTCTTGGGTATCTTTTGATATTTTACAGTTCTGAATGTAAACTACTTCTAGCAAATTATTTGTTTCTCTTCTGACACCAGGTAATAGTGGAAACAAATGCAAGAACTTAATCACTTAATAAGTTGCCTTATCTATCATTGCCAATAGGTGCCAGTATAGCAACTCTCAGATGATATAGATACATGCAAGCTGCAAAATTTCTGGTGACAAACTGGATCAACTAAGATATTTTGAAGGGTGATATTAAATTGTTCCTTGAATAGCATTTACTGCATTTTCAAGGACACACTGAATGGTTACAAGAGAAGGGTATAGTTTTGGAAAACTGCTCTGAGCAGCAAAAGGGGGGGGGGGGAGACTTACTCTTAAGGAAGCAGGAAATTTCCATGTCATTCAGAGTGAATGTCAGAGCTCATAGGAGTTTTCTGTAAACAGAAGACAACCATTTGACTTCAGTAGATCTAGTCAATATGCAGCAGAACATTTAGAAGAGAGACAGCTTTCACAGTAAAATGCTTAAGCTTAAGGAGGGTAGGGAGACTACATAGCACAGGGCAGTAGTAAGAGGCTATGCAATCCCCCACTTTTAGGCAAGGCCTTGTGCACCATGTACTTATACTCACAGCTACATAATTTACCTTTTTTGTCCAGGATGTCACATAAATCTGCACCGCATACATCTTAAAAACATATCAGTTTTCCTACCATTTTATAGCTTTGCAACTTGCCCACATACCATTTTAGGTGCACCACAGGTGGGGAAGAGGAGCAGAGGCTGGCAAGGTGTGTGAAGGACCAGGAAGTGTATAGTGGCATGAGGATCAGAAGGTGTTTACATACCTTGGGGAGGATTGGGCGGGGGAGTCTTGCAGGAGAAGGCTGTTATCATCCCACAGTTCCTGACTGGCACAGAATAGAAGTGGAGAACTCCACTACTGCAGAGCTTGGAACCCAGACGCCAGATGCTTCCTCCTGCAAGCCTCCACTGCTCCCCTCAGGACACTGCTTTACCCTCTGCTGCTGCCTTTTCTCTGTTCTTCCAAATGAGAAGCTTACAGTTAATCAAATGATTTTGTAGGTCTTCAGTTAATGAAGGAATCACTGCTAATAAGTCAATATTAACAAACTAATTGTTCAGTTCCTATTGCCATGTTCATATGAATGCTGCATACTTACTGCAGAAATGCCACATAAATTTAGGGCTTGGATGGAGGGCTTAGCATATACAATGTGCTTCATGGTACATGGAGCCTTGCCTCTTGGTACTAGGCAGAATGGGTGAGAACCAGCAGGTCAGAGTAGGCCAGCACAAGTTGCCATCCGATGACTGTTTTGTGGCCTATGTGAATTAGTTTGGTCTCAGTCCATGTTCATGGTAGCCAGTAGCCAGGGGAAGCATGAACATTGGCAGTACTTTTGCTATGATATCTGGCATTTTTTATAAAGCCTCAGCACCTGGAATCATGTGATTGTGTGAAACTCTCAGCCGTCATTAAAAGGCTTGCAGAAGAAAGCTTGAAAAATCTTAACAGGAAAGTTTAAAGAACTAGAAGGCAAACACCCACCACCTCAACATTTGTTATTTTTAAATCAATATCCTGACTGGGGTCGGGGGTTGACTCATGATTTTTGAAGACTTAGGGTTGGCAATGGTTTAAACACATAATAAAACGACCACCTCTGCAGTTGGTCGTTAGCAGTGTCTCCGTGGAGGATAAATTTATTTAACTTATAGCGAGTGAACTCGCCCACAGAGGCGGCCTATTGCAGATTAGAATTGACACTCATTGGCAAGGTGGCACAGGAAAGCTAGTTCTGTCCTATATCTGGACACAGATATAGGACTTCAGTTTTCATTGCCATCAATCTGGTAGTTTCACCTCTACTCCATTTGTAATATAATGGAGTGTTGCTGATTCTAGTGCTTTTATGGAAGACTTGCAATATCTAGTTTTTCCTCTAAAGGTCCCAGCTGATGTGAAGTGATTACAAGGGAATCCAAGCTTTCATTTAAAAAAAAAAGGGGGGGGGGGAAGTGTCTAGCCCCTAGTAAGTTTCATGGTTGCAGAGAAAACCTTGAAAATGTGACCTAGTGGCTCAAAACCCCAAATAAAAACACCCCCAAATTAGTATTTTTAAATCTCATGATTTTGGAAGCTTGATTTATGATTTGAGTGCTTGACTAATCAACATAGCAGGTATGACATGTATATAAGCAATACATATTTGTTTACCTGTTGTTCGTCAGGAAATACATCTTAATTCTTGTTGCCTGCTGAGAGTGGGCGTGGAGTTATACAGACATGAGACACTCTTCCTGGCTCCTAAGAATTATAATCTAATTCAGACAAAGACAAATCAGTGCAAACACATGGAGGTACTGTTATTACTTCAAGTTGGTTTTGGAATCTTGCAGTGGTTATTTTTGGAAGGCTTTATGGAAGAAATGCGTCTTGAGAAGGGAGTGGAAAATGGAATGTGGTATATTAATTCATTCTGAGGAGCAAAATTTAAAACAAAAAATGTAACTAAAAATCGTGAACTGTTTCTTAACACGGCAACTTTGTAATTTCAGTGCTCCCTTCAAGAAGGGGTTCCAACTTGAATTTATGCTAAATATATTGCACCATATTACTATCACATGACCACGGAAATTGCATGGACAACAGGAAGTACAGCTGTGACATGAATTCTGATTAATATTCTACTTCAAATCCCTACAGTTGAACCATGTGTCTCCCCAGGTAAAAATCTGTATGTATACGTTTAGAATGTCACATTAAAACGTGAGGATTCTTCAGTGTATTAAAATGAATAGTTAATCTCTGGATCAGTAGTGCTAATGCTTTTGGATAATGTTTAGTAATTAGTTCATATTACTCCTTTGAAGGACACAAGGGTTAAATGTCTGAGTGACCCAAACAGCTGCATGTTGTCAGATGGTTTAGCTGTGCAGTGACTTTGTAAAATCATTCAAGTGGTTTATAGGTTCGTTTATCAACATTGCTGTTGAGTGTTTTTCCATTATCTATTAAACATGCTTTTGCACTGCTTTGACTTCTGTTGATTATATGTTGCTTTATCTTGGCATTGTAGGTCCTTAAAGAGGAATCAAATTAAGGTTTCTGTGTCTGGGTGTGTAACATGCATCCTGCAGTCACAAGAGCTTTCTCTTTTTAAACTGCAGTTGCTGCTCCCATTCCCACTTCTTTAGCTTCTCATCCTTTCATTATGCTACAGAATCCATCTGCCAATCTTACATCCACCATTGATTAATTGAGACGGCAATATTACACACTTGGGGCAATTATGGACAGATTAAGCATCTGTATCAGCTTTTACTGGTGCAGACTCTGATGGACAGTCTGCCTGGAGAGGAGCTGAAGTGACATGAAATGTTCCTTTCAGGGACCCTGCAGCTGGTTAGTACATTTCAAGAAACTGAAGGGTGGCCCACTGTGGGATATGCTGATTCAGCATATTCATTAGAATATAGACTGGTGATCTGCTCTGAAACAAAAGCTGCCCACCTCCAGCGGAAACTCCAGAGCTGGAAATTGTGTGGGTAAGAAAGTCTTAGGGACAAATACCACCCAACTGGCAAAAAGCAGGGGCCACTCAACCTCTTAAGATTTAGACCAGTCTCAGACACCAACACTTGATATCTTGAGACACTACCATGAGTTAGAGCCCTAACAACCATCATGGGTGGGGAAAAACTTATCAAAACATGAGTGACCAAAGTCAGGAATGCCTTCTCTGAAAACAGAAATCTGCTCACACCTCTCAAGTGTGTGATAGATTGTCCAGTAGATCAGCTTTGAATCCCCTCCTCCCCCAGGGAACATTTGATATGGCCATCAAAAACTGAAAATTTATGGTCAAAAATAACAAGAACCAAAACATTTTGGCTTGGGTGGTTTTGCTCTTTGATCAATCAGAAAACCAGATTCTTAAAAAAAAAAATATAGAAAATTTTTGCTGAAAGAAAAAAAACCCTATTCCTCCCCCGAAGGTTTTACAGAAAAGTTTCCACAGCCTTACTGGTTAGTTTTCCAGCAAATAGATTGAATACTAATGATGACTGCCCCATCCCTAATGTCCCATTCCTAGTCCAAAAAACCCCCAAAAACACACAAACACACACCCACACACACCATCCACTAGAAGTGGCAAAGACAGTACTTCATTAGTATCTATCCTCTGTCAACATTCTGTATCCCTCTCAGCCAAGAATGAGGCCAAGCTAAGGGACAGAGGTGGCAGCAGGAATAGACATCTTCCATACAGATGTGGTCAAATCTCTGGTTTGGAGAACTTTTTCCACACAGAAGCCTACTTGCAATAAGAGAAGCTAAGAACAAAGAGGATGAGGGACTCAGAAGGAAGGGACACACTGAGGAAAAAGAAGATTATGAAGGGAGAGAGAGCAGTGAAAGAGAGAGGGAAAATAAAAATGCCAGACAAAAAACACATGACTGAAATCTAGGAGAGCAGGAGTGGAGCGCACTTTGGCTTTGATTCTATTGCTACTCTCAATTTACTGCATTTTGGTGCCTAGCTATCACAATTACTGTTGCTGTATAACATACCACTTCACTTTTAAACTAGAAGGGTAAATAACTATATATAAGCAGGGATATTCTTAAGGAATTCATCATTCATATTTCAGTGCTTTTATGCAATGACTCATCAGCTGGCAATTAAAAAGTTTGCCTCTAATTGTGTACGTGGAAATAAGTGTGTGCAGGAGTGTGTGTGCAAAAAGGCTTTTGTATTTGCAAACAGTGTGTCTGTGCACACAGTTGGAGACTAGGGAAAGGCCAACTGGACATACAGTCCAAAGGGCTAATCTCAAACCTGAGATCTTAAAGATATTTGTTTAAATACATCTGATGGGGGAAGGAGGTTTTGTTTGTTTTTTAAAACTTGGTTTCTTTGGCCTTTTTTATCACTCTTTAATACAGTTAACCTGTTTTGTGGTATTATCTGGAATTAGGTTAAACTGGTTTGGATCCTTTCTGTGCCAGAGATCGGTGCCACTGGATTCCATTTGGGGTTTTTACTTTTTCATAGTTTTTTTTTTTTTTTGTTAGACCTTCAGGGCTTGAAGCTGTAAGATGGAGTGGCAAGGAAACCACAGGGAGCCGGTTGAGGCTGCCCAGTCCCCATTTAGTTTAGGGCTACACTTGGGCAACCCTAACCTATGTCACCGGTGCAAAGTCCCTCAGGACCTTACACCAGTGGAGGACCTGCTATAGTGGATCTTTGCTCTGCTGCACATCCTCCTCATCCCACACATGCCCCTCCTTCTCCTTATGCTGGGGATGGAAGGCAGTGGTGCAGGCATTGCCAAGTGGCTTTAGTGGAGCAGGATTTGACTATTCTTTTTTGGTGTGTTTTGACTTTTACATTTTGGATTCACTGTTATACCAATTACATAGATTTACTGAGTCTTTTGTTTACTGCTGTCAGTTTTAACTAAATTTGTTAGTCTCTAAGGTGCCACAAGTACTCCTTTTCTTTAATTTTAACTGAGATATTCAAGTCAAATATCTGTAAAGTTAAATCCTATTAAGAATGGAATGTTATTGGTATATCCTAGAATTGTTTCAGGCATTTGCCCCTTTCTGGTCATTTATTATGTATGACTATTGTGATAGTAGGTGTCACTGTTAAACAGTCTTCCAAGTTGTTTTCCTTAGTGTACAAGTGTTCAGTCTTAGACAGACATGCCATTTTGTTGTTAGTAATTTTAGTTATGCAAAGCTCTATGCAGAAGAGGTGGCCCTTGGAAAAGGAGCTGTGGGAGCAAGCCAAGGAGTTTGCTGTCTGCCTGGGTCTCTGGCTGCCTCAAGAATTGGTGCCAGAGTTGCTCCCTGAAAACCAGGCACAAGGCTGCCACTCCTGAAAGAAGGGATCACCTGCATGCTATTTGACCAGCTCTGCTTCAGGACTGGTGTATGTGCAAATAAAAAAAAGTTACATTTACCCAGACTCTATTGTGATGGGTGTCCCCCTGGGGTGCCACCTGGAATTGGGGTACCTCTGAGCCCTCTGACTCACCAGGCTGGGTTCCCTGTCAGCACTATGCTGCTGTGACAAGCTGTGGCCCACTCCCACCAGCATACGTACAGGGACACACCCAGCTGCAGTTGCATGCAGGCTTTGACCAGCCACTGCATGAAACAACAATAGAGAGGCTGCAGCCAAAATAACCCCCAGCTTAAGACCCCAGAGCTGTGCCATCCTGCCCTGGTCAAAATCCTGGCCAGTATGAATTTGTTACTCAGTTCGCCTCTCCCTCAATGTGGGGAGGAATATGCACAATACACTTGTGTTAAACCAAGCTGAGATTTTCCCCAGACATTTCAAAGGCACACTGGTTTAGATTAAAACATAAAATCTCTTTTGTAGTTTAATTTAAGTGATAGCAAACAGATCAAAGCAGATTATCTAGTAAAAAAAAAAACAGCAAACTAAGTTTAGATACTAGAAAGACTGGATATGAATTAGCTATTTCTCACCCTGACTGATGATACACGCAGGCTTGCAGGTTGTCAAGGCACAAGCTGCACTTGCTTTGCAGCTTGGGCTCCCGAACTCCACTCCAAGTCCTTTTCTTCCAGAGCTTCTCTCAGGTGTTGAGTTGTGGGGGAGTGAAGAACAACTCCCTGCCTTATACAGCTTTTCCATATAGCAGGAACCCTTTGTTTTAAACTTGGTTCCCAGACCAGTCTGTGGGAAACTACAGGTACCTAAGATGGAGTTCAGAGTCATGTAGTCTGGTCACATGCCCTTGCAGAGTCATAGCCGCCATTACTTACAGGCTGGCCGAAACAGGTACAGGAAGGCTAAGCTATTCCACAGCCCATTGTTTTTGATGAACCATTAACTCTGTCTGGCTTCTTCACAGTTGTACCTGAAAGACTGGCTGTGGGTGTTTTCCAGAGTAAGCCCATCTGAAATACAGATTCATAGTCAATATTTATAACTTCAGGTAAATAATGATACATGCATACAAATAGGATAATCATATTCAGCAAATCATAACTTTTCCAATGACACCTTACATGATCCATTTGTACAAAATGAGTCTGCAACCTGTTACAGATCCACCACCATAGCACTCCTGCTCGTTGCTCCAGGAATTCTCTGTCCTAGCCACGGAGCACCATTGTCTGCTCTGCTGTCTGGGACCCGCATTGCTCCCTGGCTTGCGGCATCCTCTTCTGGACACAGCCCTCCAGCTATGCTTCACTTGGAGCTCTCCCCTTCCAGGGGGTATACACAGTCCTCAGTCTGCACCTGCCTTCATGGCCAACTGCAGCCCCAAAGTCTAGCCCCTTGCCTCAGGAAAAGCCACAGTCTGTATCAGGCCAGGCTCTCCACAGCCAAGTACAGTGTAAGGGGCAGACCTAGGCCCACCCACCCACTACTCTGGGTCCTGGCCCAGGGACCCTCTGGCCGCAGCCATGTCCTGCCCCACTTCTCTCCCCTCTACTGCTCATGCTCCCTGGCCCACTTCCCCTTTAGCCCTTGCCCCTTCTCAGCCCTTTCTTTCAGGGGCCACAGCACCAAATCCTCCTCCCTTGCTTGTCAGGGAAAGACAGATGTCTGCTGCTTTGCAGCCTTTATATTGGGCCCAGCCTGGCCCTGATTGGCTGCCTTTCTACCCTTTTCTGATTGGCTGGGTTATACTCAGCCGCTCCAAGGGCTGCTATTAACCCTTTGTCTGCCAAAGTGGGGCAACTGTCCCACTACAGCATCATAATTATGCCATAATTGTATCAATAATATTATTATGACGAATATGGGATATAATGTCACATCCACATCATTGATTTCTCTTGCACTGGGAAGCTAACCTGCAAGTCACTGGAATCTGCTTCTCTTGGGCAGATGGGTAATGCTGGTATTGGAATGGGACACAGGTGTCAGAAGAAGATAATATCCTGGGATATTACCCACATTTTAGATTTATCCTGCAAGCATTTTGTTTTTGTCTTTTTTTACTGTCTTTATAATACTCTCAGATTACCAAGAGAAAGTCAGACCAATGGATTTGTGATATCTAGGAGAGATTATCATTGAGCGTACACCACTATTGCCTGAGTTTACAGACAGGGCTAAGAGACTGAAGCTGACATGCAGCAACTAGAGCTCCTATTGCAGTGGTCCCCAAACTTTTTACTTTGCACCCCTCCTAAGCTCTGTCCACACACATACACACGCACCTAGTGATGTTTGGGAGTCAGGACCAGGCCATGGTCGGGGTCGGGGCTGCAACTAGGAGCAGGGCCATGGTTGGGGACGGAGGCTGGAGCTGAAGTCATGGTTGAGCTGGGATCCAGGGACTGAGGCTGGGGCCACAGCTGGGGATGGATCTGTGGCTGGGAGCAGGGCTGGGCCAGGAGCAGAGCTGTGGCTGGGCCGTGGGGGTTGCAGGCTAGGGGCAAGGCTGGGGCTGGGAGCTGAGCTGCAGCCAGGCTGGCAGCCAGGGCTGTGGACAGGTGTGGAGCCACAGCTGGGCCGGGAGCTGGGAGGCCGGGGCCGTAGCTGGGGGGTGGGGCTGGAAGTGGAACCATGTCTGGGAGCTGGGTCCGGAGCAGAGCTGGCGGCAGAGCAGGGCTGGGGTGGTGCTTCCTCCCCACTCCCTGTGGGGGACTGGCCTGTGCCCCACCGCACCCCCCTGAATGTTCCTCCGTGCTCTACTGGGAGGTGCACCCCACAGTTTGGGGACCACTGTCCTATTGTACCTGGGGTACCTAATTGTGTAGTACTCTGGTCAGTCTATGAATTTGTTGGCTAGTCTTAAATATAACTCATTGTGTGGGGCTTGTGCTTTTTAATGTTTATACAACAAAGTTGAGATAAGTTCCTTGATATTTGAGGAAATGAATCTGTTTTAATTTTTAAAAAAAAATGAAGTGGAGTGTATGTTAGAGGCAGCTTTTGTGTCTGAACGGCTAGTTACCTGGGGCCATTTTATAAAGGCAGCTGTATTTTTAGTTTATTATTTTATTATTACTTCACTCTTGGCTAGCTCCCAAAATGACTTTTTAGTACTTATACAGCTCCTTCTCTTCTGTGCTTTGCTAAGTGTCTCAGTCAGAGACAGAAGTATGCTAGAATGTATTGAAGCCAAGAAAGCTGAGATAACAAAAGCTGTTTCAGTTTTCTGCAGAAAAGAGAGTGAAGATAGCTCGGCCATGTCTACACTGGGTTTTAGCCATCAATATTGATACACTGTTGCAAACCCCTACTGTTTGTCCAGTGGGGAAAATTGCACTCTGTGGGTGTAAATAATGTCTTCTCTAGGGGCTTGCACTCATGCAGCTATGCCAGTGGCTAAAATCCTGGGGTAGACAAGGCCTTATTTCAGCAAAACTCCAATGAATGTGTGACAGAGAACAGGAGCATTTCCTGGCACTTGATGTGCAATTGGGGTTAACTTCCAGGGGCATCCAAACTGGCTCGCAAACAGCATGTGGCTCTTTTGAAGTTGCCCCCCTATTCTCTGTCTACTATACTAGGGGGAGGAGGGGGCTTGGGCCTTTTGCCCTATGGCGGTGTGGTGGGGCTAGGGGGCTTCTGCACTGTGGGGAGTGGGGTCTCACAGCTTCGGCCCCGCGGGAGTCAGCTGCCGGTGTTTGGGGCTTCAGCTGAACTCATCTTGCTCCTCTCCTTGCACGGGGCCTACGGGGCAGGACCAGAAAAGTGATTGTTGGGGGACAGAAGAAAAAGAATGCCCTGTGGGATAAATCCAATCCTTATTTAGGCAAAACTCTCATTGAGCTCAGGATGGCGTAAGGACTGCACCCTGCATACTAGTGTTGTTTAATCGAATTGCACATTGCAATAGAAAATACCACTGGGTCCCATTCTGCCCTGTGCATGGGAGCAAAAGAGACTAAGAAAAGCCATTTTGCAGCAGGGTTTTTTAAATCTATAGACTTAACTGAGTGGTTGGTTAATTAATTAGCTAACTGAGTGATTTCACCCAAGGAGGCAAAAGAGTCTGCATGGATTTCTAGAAGCAAGTGAAGGGAAGATGTTGTTGCAGTACTTTTGACTCAGCACACTGTATAGATTTTGGTGATCAAAGACTGTAACTGAGACTTGAGTGAACTCCTCCTAAGCTTTGGGGACGTCTGAGTTACTTCACACTATGTTTCTGTGGGAACTGACCTGTTTAGATTTAATTGTGTTTTCTTTATGTTTATGTATAACTGTGAAAATAATGAGGAGTCCTTGTGGCACCTTAGAGACTAACAAATTTATCTGGGCATAAGCTTTTGTGAGCTAGAACCCACTTCATCAGATGCATGGAGTGAAAATACAGGAGCAGGTATAAATACATGAAAGGATGGGAGGTTGCTTTACCAAGTGTGAGGTCAGTCTAATGAGTTAAAGCAATTAGCAGCAGGATATCAAGGGAGGAAAAATAACTTTTGCAGTGGTAAGAGAGTGGCCCATTACAGACAGTTGACAAGAAGGTGTGATTAATACTAGGGAGAAATTAGTATTGGGGAAATTAAGTTTAGGTTTTCTAATGACCCAAGCACTCCCAGTCTCTATTCAGGCCTAATCTGATGGTATCCAATTTGCAAATTAATTCCAGTTCTGCAGCTTCACATTGGAGTCTGTTTTTGAAGTTTTTTTGTTGAAGAATTGCCACTTTTAGGTCTGTTATTGAGTGACCAGAGAGATTGAAGTGTTGTCCTACTGGTTTTTGAATGTTATGATTCCTGATATCAGATCTGCGTGGACTCCTCCATTTATTCTTTTGCATAGAGACTGTCCAGTTTGGCCAATGTACATGGCAAAGGGGCATTGCTGGCACATGATGGCATATATCACATTGGTAGATGTGCAAGTGAACGAGTCCTTGATGGTGTGGCTGATGTGGTTAGGTCCTATGATGGTGTCCCTTGAAAAGATATGTGGGCAGAGTTGGCACCGGGGTTTGTAGCAGGATTTGGTTTCTGGGTTGGTGTTTGATTGTGTGGTTGTGGCTGGTGAGTATTTGTTTCAGGTTGGGGAGCTGTCTGTAAGTGAGGACTGGCCTGTCTCCCAAGGTCTGTGAGAGTGAAGGATTGTCCTTCAGGATAGATTGTAGATCCTTAATGATCCACTGGAGAGGTTTTAGTTGGGGGCTGAAGGTGATGGCTAGTGGCGTTCTCTTACTTTCTTTGTTGGGCCTGTCCTGTAGTAGGTGACTTCTGGGTATTCTTCTGGTTCTGTCAATCTGTTTCTTCACGTCAGCAGATAGGTATTGTAGTTGTAAGAATGCATGATAGAGATCTTGTAGGTGTTTGTCTCTGTCTAAGGGGTTGGAGCAAATGCAGTTGTATCTTAGAGGTTGGCTATAGACAATGGATTCTGTGATGTCGTCTGGATGAAAGCTGGAGGCATGTAGGTAAGTATAGCAGTTGGTAGGTTTCTGGTATAGGGTGGTGTTTATGTGACTATCGCTTCTTGGCACTGTAGTGTCTAGGAAGTGAACCTATTGTGTGGGCTGGTCCAGGCTGAGGTTGATGGTATGGTGGAAATCATTGAAATCTTGGTGGAATTCCTCGAGGGCTTCCTTTCCATGGGTCCAGATGATGAAGATGTCATCAATGTAGTGCAAGTAGAGTAGGGCTGTGAGGGGACGAGAGCTGAGGAAGCGTTGTTCTAAGTCAGCCATAAATATGTTGGCATACTGTGGGGCCATGCGAATACCCGTAGCAGTCCTGTTGACTTGAAGGTATAAATTGTCCCCAAATATGAAATAGTTATGGGTGAGGACAAAGTCACAAAGTTCTGCAGCGATCTAGAATCCTACTTTCGACGTCTCTGACTCAAGGAATATTTCCAACACACCACTGAACAGCACACTAACACACAGGAAGCTTCCTACCAACACTACAAAAATAAGGATTCTGCATGGACTCCTCCTGAAGGTCGAAACTACAGACTGGACTTCTACATAGAGTACTTCCATTGACGTGCACAAGCTGAAATTGTGGAAAAGCAGCATCACTTGCCCCATAACCTCAGTCATGCAGAACACAATGCCATCCACAGTCTCAGAAACAACTCTGACATCATAATAAAAAAGGCTGACAAAGGAGGTGCTGTAGTCATCATGAATAGGTTGGAATATGAACAAGAATAGGTTGGAATATGAACAAGAGGCTTCTAGACAACTCTCTGACACCACATTCTACCCCCGAAGAATTACCAAAAGAAACTACACCATCTGCTCAAGAAACTCCCTAAAGAAGCACAGGAACAAATCTACACTGTCACACCTTAGAGCCCCAATCAGGGGTATTCTACCTGCTACCCAAAATCCATAAACCTGGAAATTCTGGACGCCCCATCATCTCAGGCATTGGCACCCTGACAGCAGGATTGTCTGGCTATGTAGACTCTCTCCTCAGGCCCTATGCGACCAGCACTCCCAGCTATCTTCGAGACACCACTGACTTCCTGAAGAAACTACAATCCTTTGACAGGTTTCAGAGTAGCAGCCGTGTTAGTTAGTTAGAATAGCCGTATTCGCAAAAAGAAAAGGAGTACTTGTGGTACCTTAGAGACTAACAAATTTATTAGAGCATAAGCTTTCGTGAGCTACAGCTCACTTCATCGGATGCATTCAATGGAAAATACAGTGGGGAGATTTATATACATAGAGAACATGAAACAATGGGTGTTACCATACACACTGTAACCAGAGTGATCACTTAAGGTGAGCTATTACCAGCAAGAGAGCCGGCGGGGGACCTTTTGTAGTGATAATCAAGGTGAACCATTTCCAGCAGTTGACAAGAATGTCTGAGGAACAATGCGGGGGGGGGGGGGGAATAATCATGGGGAAATAGTTTTACTTTTTGTAATGACCCATCCACTCCCAGTCTCTATTCAAGCCTAAGTTAATTGTATCCAGTTTGCAATTTAATTCCAATTCAGCAGTCTCTCATTGGAGTCTGTTTTTGAAGTTTTTTTGTTGAAGTATTGCCACTTTTAGGTCTGAATTCAACATTCAAAAACCAGTTGGAGTTTTTCAATCTTCAATCTCTCTGGTCACTCGATTACAGATCTCCCTCTTTGGGCCATCTGACAATCTCAGTGACTGAGACTGAAACCAACTGTCAGAGGCTCCATGATTGACCAGTCGATCACGATCTACCAGTTGGTGACCACTGCTCTAGGAAATCTAAGGCTGTCATAGTGCATGCCTGCTCTATAGACCCCCTGCTGGTTAAGCAAGGACCTGCACGCACATTTCCCTCAACACCCTCCCTAGGGGTTCAGAAATAAGAAGCTTGCCTCCAGAGTCTTTAAACACTATTCTCCCCTTATCCTGGAGTCTATTTTGTTTAGATCATAGAGCTTCCCCAAGATATCACTCCTTTATGACCGGGGTCTTAGCCCTCCCTCTTGGGGTTTTAGTCCTGCTCCATAGATTTTCTCCTCAAGTTTGCAAATCTTCCCAACCCTCCTTCTCGGGGCTGGTGTTTTCTGTTAGGCTTCTTCCTCCTTGGAACAGGAGGCCCACAGCTCCCCTAGTTGGGCTGGTTAGTGACCTCAGGCTAGCAATGACTTTCAATCAGCTTCTCATTCACCTGGTCCCTGTCTCCTAGCCGTCCCCAGGCTCAGAGAGTTCCATGAGCAGGCAAGCCCTCTCTTGCTGGTCTGTCCTTCTATCCCAGAGCTGCTTCTCCTTGGGTGGGAGAGGGGAACCCTGCTTTCTATACAAGGTTCCTGGTCCCAGGCCTATAGGGGAAAACCTGTGCTTCTATTACCTTAATGCAGACCATTCCCCTGGAATTTCTTCCTATCCCCCCACATTTGCCTTTCATTTTCCTAGATCGCTGAGACGCCCCCCCAAAAAAACCTTAAAAGGGGACACACTACAAATATGGAGTGCGATGACCCCTAGGTCCTACTACACTTAAGGGAACAGACCAGCCTTGCCACAGGACCTCATGGTCTATACTGTTAATCTAGTAAACTTTTGTAATTTTGTTAGTGCTTGCATACTGAGGCATGAGCTGTCTTATGAAACATCTGACTGGAATAAAGCAAAGGCCTAAAATGATACCTCTTTCAAAAATCGTGACACTTCTTGCTGACACAACTTCTGCTACCAGTTTCCACAGTTTGCAAAAATATTTCATTTTAACAGTTGAGGATTCTTGTGTTTTTTGGTTAGTCAAAATGCTAGTAAGACTGATTACAATTCAGCAATACCCTTCAGATTTGTCTTTGTCCAACTCAAACACTGGTAAATCAGAATCAAATACAGGTAAATCATGGTTTGTCTGGGTTTGGGTGATTAACTAGAGTTTGTGTGCAATTCATAGATTTGTAAGGCCAAAAGTGTTAGTTATGATTACCTAGTCTGATGTTCTGCAAAACACACCATGTCTTTGGTTATAGCAACCTGTGGTAATTGTCTGCTGTCTCATCTGCTGATCCAGCATTGACACAAATAAAATCTCAGGCGTCTTTTCTGCACTTTTTTTGAGTGTGTGTCAAAGTGACTACTGTGAATTGACTTAAATAACAGAAAAGATTAGCTTTTCTTTCTAAAACCATTGGCCTCTTACATTTGATATCTGTAATTTCTTTTTGTCTGTATTTTAGATTCAGCTGCAGCACCCCCTCCCCCCACGGATGATATTGAAAAAATTTCTTCATCTATATGATCCTCTCTTGTTCCCTCTTTGTATTGTATCACTTTCCCTTCGTTTTATCAAATAGGTTCTGTAACCCACATACAGTAGAACCTCAGAATTACAAACACCTCAGGATTGGAGGTTGTTCGTAACTCTGAAATGTTCGTAACTCTGAACAAAACATTATGGTTCTTCTTTCAAAAGTTTACAACTGAACATTAACTTAATACAGCTTTGAAACTTTACTATGCTGAAGAAAAATATTGCTATTAACCATCTTAATTTAAATGAAAAGCACAGAAACCGTTTCCTTATATTGTAAAAAAAATTAAACTTTCCCCTTTATATTTTTAGTAGTTTATGTTTAACTCAGTACTGTGCTGTATTTCCCTTTCCCCCCCCCCTCTGCTGCTGCCTGATTGTGTACTTCAGGTTTCAAATGAGGTGTGTGGTTGACCAGTCAGTTCGTACCTCTGGTATTTGTAATTCTGAGGTTCTAATATTTTACTCTTCTTAATCGTCTTTCATTTTGAACTTTAAAAACTGCATGCCTATATTTAGAATCACCATGATGCATAAATCATTGCTGGGGGTGAGGGCTGGG
Source organism: Dermochelys coriacea (assembly GCF_009764565.3). NCBI lineage: Eukaryota > Metazoa > Chordata > Testudines > Dermochelyidae > Dermochelys > Dermochelys coriacea. Next base: position 108,939,926 of record NC_050068.2, read on the forward strand.
GTGGGGCCAGAAATGAGGGGTTCAGGGTGAGGGAGGGGGCTCTGGGCTAGGGCAGGGGTTGAGGGTGAGGGCTCTGGAGGGAGGTGCAGGCTCTGGGTGAGGCCAGGGATGAGGGGTTTGGGGTGTAGGCGGGGCCCCTGGCTGGGGCTGAGGGGCTCAGAGTGTGGGAGGGGGCTCAGGGCTGGGGAAGGGGATTGGGGTGCTGGAGCGGGTGTGGGGTGTAGACTCCAGGAGGGAGTTTGGGTGCAGGAGGGGGCTATGGGCTGGGGCGGGGGTTGGGGTGCAGGAGGGGGTGAGGGGTATAGGGGGTGGTGCTTACCTCAGACTGCTCCCAGAAGCAGCGACATGTCCCTCTGGCTCCTAGGGCCAATGGGAGCTGCAGAGCTGGTGCTTGATGGGGGGAGTGCTTGGAGCCTCCATGGCCGCTTCTACACCTAGGAGCCAGAAGGACATGCTGGCCACTTCCTGGGAGATGTGCGGAACCAGGTAGGGAGCCTGCCAGCCCTGCACCAACTCGACTTTTAAGAGCCTAGTCAGCACCACTGACCGGAGACGCTCTGGTCCCTTTTTGACAGGGTGTTCTGGTCGAAAACTGGACATCTGGCAACCCTAGCTCTGGCCTGTGTTTTGCTTCATGTACCAAGTGCACTGGGCAGAAATGGAGTAATGAAGCTGACCTAAAATTGCTGCCCAACTTCTAAAAGTCTGGCGCTTTATTTTGTCTCTTGCTGTAGGCCGCCCTTATGGATTTTCAGCAGAATGTCATATATCTCTCCCCTCCCCACAACAAGGCATCTGTATTCTTGTTTACAGTTCAGAACTTGTTGAATACTTTCAGATAGACCCTTCTCAGTATCGGCTTCTCCTTCACTTCTTTTCCTGCCAATGCTGCACACTTCCTATGTTTTTAAAACAATCAGAGGGCTAGTCTTTAATTACCAGGAAATCAATCCGTCAGCACAACTGCTTAGTATTCAAAACTTCAGAGGAATAACATGCAGCAGAGATATTTTCCTCTTTATATATGCAGGGCTTTTTTAAAATTTGTGGTATATTCAGATCATTTGGCTAGGTGAAGGAGTGCTGCATTCCTACTGGCAACGTATTAATATCTCTCTGCCTGGGTTAAGAATTCAGACTTAATGACAAGCTCCTCGTTGGCAAACTCATTTATGCTTGATTTTGGGAGCACAACTGGCTGCTTTGGAGGAGCAGCTTCCTCTTCATCTGAGCACATCCTGTGTTAGTTAAATGCCTTAATCATAAACATATGTTACAGGAAATATGGTCATAGCACATAGTCTCCTTTTTCTCTTAGACTTATGACTAAAGGGCACAGTCAGTGTTGGTGAGTCTGAAAATTAACATTTCTTGACAGTCATCTTATTTTCAGGGTCTGAACTTTCAGAAAAAAACATTTCTTGGACTGTACATACACACCGCTATGACATTCACAGTTAAGTATCTGTGCCACAGCGATATGTACCATTTTAATTAAGGTGAAATTGACTGTGAGATGCATGGGGGGGGGGGGTTGTTTGTTTGTTTTAACTAATTTTCAGCTTACAAAATGTTTAAGGTTTGAGGCTTAAGGGGGCTGACCCTACAATTTTTTTCAAAAAAAGAAGCTATTTCTATTTAAATCAGTGGAAGAATGACCTCTGTAAAATGGTTGTGCCCTTCCTGGGACTACATACCAATGCTCTCGAACATAAAGGGAAATGTATTTGAACACAAAAATACTGAACTCTTCAAAAGTTCCTTAGGCTATGTCTACACTATCACTTATGTTGGTATAACTTATGTCGCTCAGAGGTGTGAATAAGCCCCCACAGCTCCTCTGAGCAACGTAAGTTACACGGGCCTAAGCGCCAGTGTGGACAGAGTTATGTTGATGGAGGAGCTTCTTCCTGTGGTTATTTTGCTTTAAACATTTGTTCTGAGATACAGCTCTGCATATCAGCCCTGGAGTACACTTTCAAAACAGCCTTGTGTTTTTTAAGTTACAAGGATACATAAAAAATGGAAAATATTAATGTCTGAGATCAGATTCTGATACTATTACTTGCATAGAGTAGTACCTACTCCTTGAGTAATCCCACTGACTTCTGAGGGCCTTCTTGATGAGTAAGGCACTCCTCCACATCAGTAAGAAAAGGGAAATCTGGTCCAAAATATTTAATAATACTGAATACATTACTAATTAAGGTCTACTCTGACAGTTGTTATGCTGGCAAAAATTCCATTGAGTTTAATAGGGACTTTACCTGAGAAAGAACTGAAGGATTGAGCAATAGTTATTGTGACAAAGTTCCTCCTCTACCTTGGTGGGTCTTGCACTTATTGGCAGATTTGCTCACCTTGGAGCTTCATGGCAGCCCTCAGCTTGGCCGTTTTGCTGAACCCACAGTCCGGGTCAACTCCTGTGTCTGACCAGGAGTTGGGAGGATTTGGGGGAACCCGGGCCCACCCTCTATTCCGGGTTCCAGCCCAGGGCCCTGTGGAATGCAGCTGTCTAGAGTGCCTCCTGGAACAGCTGTGCAACAGCTACAACTCCCTGGGCTACTTCTCTATGGCCTCCTCCCAAAACCTTCTTTATCCTCACCTTCCTCCTGTTCTCCGATAATGTTTGTACACCTCAGTCCTCCAGCAGTATGCATTCTCACTCACAGCTCCTAGTGCCTCTTGCTCCCAGCTCCTCACACGCACACCACAAACTGAAGTGAGCTCCTTTTTAAAACCCAGGTGCCCTGATTAGCCTGCCTTAATTGATTCTAGCAGCTTCTTGATTGGCTCCAGGTGTTCTAATCAGTCTGTCTTAATTGTCTCCAGAAGGTTCCTGATTGTTCTGTAACCTTCCCTGTTACCTTACCCAGGAAAAAGGGACCTACTTAGCCTCGGGCTAATATATCTGCCTTCTCTTACTCTCCAGTAGCCATCTGGCCCGACCCTGTCACATTATTTACAAGTCAGATACACTGCACAACTTTCACTGCATGCTTAAATAAGCATATCTGAAGTCATTTTGTGACAGAGCCACACTGATATGATTCCTGCTACACCTTTGAAGAAACTGGGGTGTTAGCTTAAAGACCGTAGGCTAAAGCCATGTCTCCACTACAGAGTTTGGTCAGCAGAGTTTATGATGCTTTAATTAAACCACTGTTGCATGTCCACACTATGCTCCTTGTGGCTGCAGAGTACATCCACACTAGCAGCTCTTGCATCAACACAGAGAGCAGTGCACTGTGGGTAGCTATCTCACTGTGCAACTGGCTGCAGGCTGCTTTGGGAAGGGTTGCAATGGGCAGGTACAGCATCACATGATGTGGGTTTCTCATTGCAAGAGAGAGCAGGATTTCCACGTTAATTATTTGCTCTTTTCTGTCGGAGTGGAGTGACATGCTCAGATGTCAGAACTTCACGGAGCTTTGAAAGGGTAAGAGCTCATGCCTGTGTAGCTGGATAGTTGAGTTCACAACAGTGAGCAGAGTGGTCACGGTGGGCATTATGAGATACTGTGGAAGACCAGTTATGGCAACATAACGAAGGAACCGCAGTTTCTACAGGTTTCAGAGTAGCAGCCGTGTTAGTCTGTATTCGCAAAAGAAAAGGAGTACCGGTGGCACCTTAGAGACTAACAAATTTATTAGAGCATAAGCTTTCGTGAGCTACAGCTCACTTCATCGGATGCATTTGGTGGAAAAAACAGAGGAGAGATTTATATACACACACACAGAGAACATGAAACAATGGGTTTATCATACACACTGTAAGGAGAGTGATCACTTAAGATAAGCCATCACCAGCAGCAGGGGGTGGAAAGGAGGAAAACCTTTCATGGTGACAAGCAAGGTAGGCTAATTCCAGCAGTTAACAAGAATATCAGAGGAACAGTGGGGGGTGGGGTGGGAGGGAGAAATACCATGGGGAAATAGTTTTACTTTGTGTAATGACTCATCCATTCCCAGTCTCTATTCAAGCCTAAGTTTCTACACTGACACTTTGTTGCTTTAACTTTGCTGCAAAAAGCTTTATGCCTCTTGTAGTTTTATTTTGTCAGCAAAACAGGAGAGTTTTGCTGACAAAAGTAGCTTTGTAGTGTGTACATCTCCACTGTTTTGTCACCAAAAGCTTGCTTTTGCCAACAAAACTGCATAGTGTAGGCCAGGCCTAGATCCTGATGTGATCTCTTAGGCCTAAATACCTTTGTGGGTCTGGGTCTTAGTTTTTAGACTGATAGAAGTCTTAGGTCTGGTCCAAACACAAAGCGGTACCAGTTTAAACTTGTGACTTTAAACTGGGCTTGCAAAGCCAGTCAGTTCACTGGTCAAATACTATAAATTGGCCATCTATTATCTAACGAGTCAAATATTCCAGCAAGAATGCCCTGATGTAGCTGGTCGTCTACCTTTTTCATTGCATCACGGTGCCATTTGTTAGCAAGCCTACTTAAATGTCTTGATCACTCTTTTTCTACATGCTGATGCCACCGGTTGACAAAATGATGAACTAATTGGAAGCTGAGTATCTTGCCTGGCTGAAATAAACATTGAACAAACATTGTATTTATATATCTTGATTTGTATACCAGGCCATCAATGTACATGGTTAAAAGACACAGTCCCTGCTACAGAGTTTACAGTCTAAACCGATTAGACAAACATACAGAAATGAAGTCAGAATGGAGTGGGGAGGGAGAAGAGGGTTCATAGTTATTCAACTTATTTCCCCAACACAAAGAGATGCACAACCATTAAGCTGCTTCAAGAGTTGGCCTGCTGGCTACCTAGCATAAATGCATTTTAAAACGACCTTTTGCTTTTATAGTTGCTATGTGTTCGGTTTATTTCTGTTTAACTTCATTTTTGTTTTGCAGCTGTTCATTCTTGAATAATGTTCACATTTAAATGCTACCCTAAGCATTGCTAAGAAGGTAATCAGAATAATGATCCTTTCACTGCTTTAGAACTTCATTTCAGTTGAGATATTTGTGCCTAATTACAAAAAACAAGGGTACTTAACTGAATTATTTTAACTCAGAAAAATGTGAGGCTATGTCTACGCCATCAACGGGGGGTGATGCAAGTGTAACCCCTTTGGGGTTTAAAGAGCATGGCCCCTTTAAATCTTTTTCCTGTGTGGGGAAGGGCTGATAGTTCTGGAAGGAGGAAATGCTGTGGGGGGGAGCAGAGAGCGAGAGGAGAGCAAAGGATGTGTGTGTCTGAAGCTCCAGACTGAAGGGCGGCAGCCAGCAGGTTCTCACAGAGTGAGGGAGCCAAGAACCTGTCTGAAGCCGGGGAGGGACAGAGTGGCCAATAGGGGCACCCCAGGACAGGAGCCAGGAGGAGCACTGTGCCAGGGAAGAATTGCCCGAGAAGGACAGGCCAGAACTGGGCCAGATTTCACTGCTGCCCAGAGCTGCATGGGGCCGTGAATATTGGGGCTTGTGACTTTGCATTGGGAATAAGGAGGGACACCGTCAGCTAGTTAAGTGGGGACGTGGTCACTCTGTGTGGCTTTGCAGAAAAGGGCAGAAGAGGGCACCGGAGGGGTTTGTTGGGGAAAGTTTACTGGTGCTGAAGACGTCCAGGAGCACCCAAGACTCACTGACAGATGGGAACTTTGCCCAGGACTTCTGAACTCTGTGTGCAGACACATTGCTCGGTGTCTGCCCTTCCAGACTGTGGTACCACTGGGCCTGTGGGGCCTTGTGTTGAATGCAACCCTGTTTTACCGCTCCCCCTATATTTCCCCCTGTTGTTTTTCTCCTTTCATCCCTCTGTAAATAAATATTTCCCTTTTCTATATTCATTGTACTCTTCCAGTGTGTGTGTGTTCACTCTGGGGGGTTTGGAACAGGTGCCTCTGGGGTGGAAGAGACTTTCCCTGCTGCATTCCTGCACGTGCCTTCTTTTGGCCAGAGCTGCCTGCAGAGCAGACTTCATCTTGGCCTCGAGGGTGCCAAAGTTGCACAAGTTATGTAAAGCCACCACAGTTAGTATTGCTCATTTATGTGCATACTTGGCTGCTTGTGTTGGCACTGTGTGTACTCACTGGGACTGCCTGTGTTGATGCACAGTGCATTTCACCATGGGGAGGTATCCCAGTGTGCCACTCGCCACCCTATGGTGCCCTCATTGTCTTTTGGGAAATTTTGACGGAAAAGAGCCACAAAGGAGTGATTGGGTGCAAGGGCTCCAATTCCCATCATGCAACTTTCTTCATCCCCTAATGCCACCTATATCCCATAATTCTTTCACTTTAAAAAAAAATCCCACAAGCCTGCTTAGCACTTTTCGCTGTTCTCTGACACAAGCATGGAGTCTGCAAAGCCTGGCACTATTTTAACGAAAGTTGCAAACACAGCATGAATGATCCTCCAGTATTTGCAGAGCTGCAGTTAAAACTGCAGCAAGGGGAAGCATGACAATTTTTTGAGGACAGGCTGTTGAGAGACATAGTGAAAAGCAATTCCAAGTTGCTGCTGGCATTAATGGAGCAGCTGCAGACCGTGGAGTGCCAATCCTGGGCCTGAGAAATGAGCACTAACAGGTTTGGAACGATAAGTAGTGGCTGCAGAACTTTCGGATGAAAAAGGCCACCCTCCTGGATCTGTGTGCCGAGCTCGCCTGAATCCTCTAGTGCATGGGCACCAGAATGAGTGCTACAATGACAAAAGAGAAGACAATAGCGACCTCACTGTGTAAACATGCAGCACTGGGTTGCTTCTGGTCAGTGAGCAATCACTTTGGAGTTGAAAAATCCAGGGTGGGGGCTATTGTCATGCAAATGTGTAGGGCCATTAATCATGTCCTGCTACACAGGACTGTGACTCTCAGCAATGGGGTTCCCAAACTGCAATGGAGTGACAGAAGGAAAACATATCCCTATTTTGTCACCAGCCCACCTTGCCACAGAGCACATCAATAGAAAAAAAAATACTTTTCTATAGTTATGCAAGCATTGGTGGATCACTGGGGATGGTTCAATAGCATCAGTGATGGCCAGTAAGGGAAGGTGCATCTTTAAGAACACAGGGCTGTTCAGGAAGCTGCATCGGCTGGCCAATTACCATTGGTGAAATTGAAATGCCAATATTGATCCTGGGGGACCCAGCCTACCCCTTGCTCCTCTGGCTCATGAAGCCATATGCTGCCACCATGACAGCACCAAGAAAAGATTTCATCTACCAACTCAGCAGGTGCAGAATGACAGTTGAATGTGCGTTTGGTAGGTTGAAGGATGCTGGCGCTGTTTACTCACAAGACTGGATCTTAATAAGAAAAATATTCCAATGGTTATAGCTAGGGCTGTCAAGTGATTAAAAATTAATCACAATTAATTGCGTGATTAAAAAATTAATCACAATTAATCATACTGTTAAACACTAATTGAATACCATTTATTTAAATATTTTGGATGTTTTCTACATTTTCAAATATATTGATTTCAATTACAACACAGAATACAAAAGTATATAGTGCTCACTTCATATTATTATTTTTATTACAAATATTTGCATTATAAAAACAAAATAAATAGTATTTTTCAATTCAGTTAGTACAAGTACTGTAGTGCAATCTCTTGATCGTGAAAGTTTAACTTACAAATGTAGAATTATGTACAAAATAACTGCATTCAAAAATAAAACAATGTAAAACTTTAGAGCCTACAAGTTTACTCAGTCCTATTTCTTGTTCAGCCAATCGCTCAGACAAACAAGTTTTTTTACATTTGCAGGAGATAATGCTTCCCACTTCTTGTTTACAATGTCACCTGAAAGTGAGAACAAGCATTTGTATGGAATTGTTGTAGCCAGCATCACAAGATATTTACACGCCAGATGTGCTAAAGATTCATACGTCCCTTCATGCTTCAACCACCATTCCAGAGGACGTGTCCATGCTGATGACGGATTCTGCTTGATAACAATCCAAGCAGTGCAGACTGACGCATGTTCATTTTCATTGGCTGAGTCAGATGCCACCAGCAGAAGGTTGATTTTCATTTTTGGTGGTTTGGGTTCTGCAATTTCTGCATCGGAGTGTTGCTCTTTTAAGACTTCTGAAACATGCTCCACACCTCGTCCCTCTCAGATTTTGGAAGGCACTTCAGATTCTTAAACTTTGGGTTGAGTGCTGTAGCTATCTTTAGAAGTTTCTCATTGGTATCTTCTTTGCACTTTGTCAAATTTGCAGTGAAAGTATTCTTAAAACAAATAACATGTGCTGGGTAATCATCCGAGATTGCTATAACATGAAATATATAGCAGAATGCGGGTAATACAGAGCAGGAGACATACAATTCTTCCCAAGGAGTTCAGTCACAAATTTAATTAACGCATTATTTTTTTTAACAAGTGTCATCAGCATGGAAGCATGTCTGGAACTATGGCCAAAGCATGAAGAGGCATATGAATCTTTAACGCATCTGGTACATAAATATCTTGTGATGCCAGCTACAACAGTGCTACGAAACCGGCTGTTCTCACTTTCAGGTGACATTGTAAATAAGAAATGGGCAGCATTATCTCCCATAAATGTAAACAAACTTGTTTCTCTTAGCGATTGGCTGAACAAGAAATAGGACTGAGTGGACTTGGAGGTTCTAAAGTTTTACATTGTTTGTTTTTGAGTGCAGTTATGTAACCAAAATACCTAATTTGTAATTTACACTTTCACAATAAGAGATTGCACTACAGTACTAGTATGAGGTGAATTGAAAATACTATTACTTTTGTTTATCATTTTACAGTGCAAATATTTGTAATCAAAAGTAATATAAAATGAGCAGCGTGCATGTCATATTCTGTGTTGTAATTGAAATTGATATATTTGAAAATGTAGAAAAACATCCAAAATACTTAATAAATTTCAATTGGTATTCTATTGTTTAACAGTGTATTAAAACTGTGATTAATCACAATTAATTTTTTTGAGTTAATCGCATGAGTTAACTGTGATTAATTGACAGCTCTAGTTATAGCTTCCTGTTGTGTCATGTATAAGATATGTGAAATGAGGGTGGGGGAAGTTCCACTAGGGTGGAAGTGGAGCGGCAGTCTGCTGAGTTTGAACAGCCAGAGATTCAAGGGGCGTTAAAAGAACTCAACAGGGAGCTGTGTGGCTGAGGGAAGGCCTTGAAAGAGCACAGCAGTGTGGTGTGGAGTGCTACCTGGCCCTGCAGTTTTTGGGACTCTTAGGAAGTGTGTAGTGCTTGGTGTACATTTATGAATATCACACTGTCTTTGTCTTTTAATGCACCTATGAATTAAGCAGTGCTTGCAGTATATTTATAAGTTTTTCACTGAACCTATGAGTTCTGTGGTCATGTAGAAGTACAAGTAGTGGGTACTTTGAGTAGTGCTGGGCCCTTTGAAATGTATGTTATGATGTGATACAGATGAATTTATTTTCAAAACTAGAAATGTATGTGTACTGAAAGCAGTGCAAAACATTAATGTGCAATTAAAAAGCAAATACAACACAAACTTCTCAAGTAAATTAACAGAACAGAACTTTAAAATTAGAACAGTAGAAAACATTCCTGTCCATTTTGGCTACATATACACCAACCGTAGCTCTCACAGGTCTGTGAATATGAAGCTGTGGTTGTCCTTACTATCCCCTGGTATGGAGTGGTATGAGTAGGGATGCAGCCATGATGCCAAATGGAATATTGAGGGCGTAAGGAAGTGCTAAAATGGAGTTCTCCATTGACTGAAAAGGGAGGCAAGCCCATGATAGTTGGACCTGTAGGTCAACAAGAATCTGAAGCATTTAGTTTACTGGCTGAGAAACCCCATTATGTCCTGGTGCACATCTCCCTCCTTTTCCTGCTGGGATTCCTGGGCCTTTCTCCATACTGTTTGCCACATTCACTCTCGAGGCTCTCTGTTCATGGTCTGATGCATCACTGGCTTGCAGGATCTTGCTGAACATATCCTCTCTAGTCCTTTTTTCTCATCCTCATCAGGGACAGGCTTCCACAAGTGTGCAGCAGCTACAAATTTAAAAAAAAAACAAAACAAAAAAAAAAAACTATATCATTGTATTACAGTCAAATGGAAAGTGAAGGATCTCTCTCAAAATTCTCTTTCCCTAGTGCCATAAAAGTTGAAAATAAGTTGTGCTTGTTGACTCTGCAGCTTTGGAGTGCCTTTGCACAGAACTGCTTTCCAACCCCAGGCATGGTGAATATGGCCCGCCAGAGGTGAGGGGTTGGCAGAAAATGAAGATAGAATTGTTTAGTTGCAAGAAACAAAATGTATACCCATGGAAATAGGGGCCTGAGTACAGGGCAATGACACTGGCACTTTTTTTCCACAAGCTGTGGTGACTTTAGCTAATGTCTCACACATGAGGGTAACATAGGCACAGGCATCCTGAAGCCTCCCATCTCAAGGCCTGCATGCCACTAACCGAATTACTGCAATGGTGCTTGCTGAAGTCATCGCGGACTGACATGGGAAAGTGTCCTACCATGGAGGAATAAATAAGGCTGCCATTCGTAGAAAACTTCAGGGAAGGATTGCAGAGTACCCGCATGAACGTTTCATCGTGATCTCTCAGAAGGCCTCAAGGGACATCCCTGTGCACATAAACAAACTATTCTGCTCTGTATGGTCCCCTCCACTCCAGGGTGTCAGGACCCAGGGCCTGTAGCAGAGCTAATCTCTAGGCAGCCTTGTCAGTACAGCTGGCCTGCAGCAAGCTGCCTAATTGGATGAGCCACCTGATTTGCTGGAGGGTCCAGCAAGTCAGCTCTTAAGCCAGCAGCTGCTCGTTGGCTGCTCAATGCTTATGTCCACCACTGTGCCTGCTCCTGTTTCTTGTTACTGCTGCTCCTGCCTCGCACCTGGCCTTGCCTCTGTCCTACTCCTGCCTGAACCCCTCCTTGCCTGCTACCCTGCTTGTTACAGTTCCTGATCTCCAGCTTGACCCGGGCTCCTGACTCCTGTTCTGACCCTAATCCCTGTTTCTGATGCTTGGTTTTCCAAAACCTGCTCTGATTGACTAGCCTGATGCCTGCTGTCGAGGGGCTGGTACCCCCCTTCCCTGGTCACCCTGGGGGAGGGGTAAGAGCATGGTAGCCTCACAGTTAAGTCAATATGGTTGTGCTCAACCACAGGGCTGCATAGTCCAATGGCCAGAGTCAACAGTACTCCCCTTGTCTTCAGGAAAGCGTGGTCCAGTGGCCAGAGTCAACGGGATTCCCCTTGGCAGCAGGGAAGCACAGCCCACTAGCCAGAGTCAATAGAAGGGGGATTTGGTGGGCCATCTGCAACATGCCAACTGCTGCAGGGACACTGGCTAGTCCCTCCCTGGGTGGCCTTCTACCATGGCTCCTGTCACTGGAGTCAGGGTACCTTCAGGGTCTCAGGTGCTATTGTAGTTTCTCTAGGGCATCTGCGGGTGCCTGTCTGGGCCCCAGCATCTTCTACTTCCACAGTCCAGGTAACTGGCTGCTCCTCAGCTGGAGCCAGCAAGGCACATCCTCCTCCTCAGCAGTCCACCCAGAGGGAGCTAGGCTGCTCCCTTTTATACTACAGCAGCGGTTGGAGCAGGGTTGAGGGGGCGTGGCTTCTGCTGCAAAAAGCGCTGCCTTAACCCTTTCTGCTCCAGTGTGGGGCCACTACAGCCCTTCACATTTGCTCTGACCAGTAGGCTAAACTACCCTCATCCCAGTTTACCTGATATAGGGAAATGAAAAGCAGATAACTCTATCCCTGTTTGTTGTACTGCTATCTCTTCTTGTATGAGTAAACAATGAAAAGTTGATACTTGTGTTTTGTTAACTTGGGGTTGGGCCTGATGCTATCTTTACATTTAAACAGTCTAAGGAAAAAATGCATGCACATGCTTACCTGACGTTCCTTCCCCTTCATTGGTTCATCCGTGCTTGGCTGGCGGGACTGTCTAGATTGTGCTGGAGTCTCAAAAAGATCCTGGCTTGAGGTAGGGCTTCCCCCCAACCATGTGTCCTGCCACCCCCACTCATCACTGTCATGGCAGGGGTCTGTGTCTCAGGCTCCTCAAAGGTACTGGAGCTGCAGGGTAGTGGTGGGATCTCTACCAGGTATGGCATACATCTCTTGGTAAAAGCAGCAGGTCTGGGGCTCAGCATGAGATCTCTTGTAGGCCTCCCTGGCCTTGTGGTATGCCTGCCACAGTTCCTTCACTTTCACATGGCACAGCTGCTGATCCCTGTCTTACTCCTTCACCTGCATCCCCTGTACAATTTTTTCACAGATGTCCACATTTCTACAGCTGGTCCATAGAACAAGCCTCACATAGCCTCTTCTTCCACAGGCCCAGGAGCTTCCCCCAGGCCGGAGGGCATCTAGTGTGCAGAGCGGGCATTATTGGTTTGGCAGTTGCTCAGAATAGTGGAGAGCTGCTAGGTATGTTCACTAAACTGGACAATCCAGAAAGGTATTTCAAAAATACGTGGGGATTCTAAAGAGAGGGGTGGCTTCGAATCTCTGTGACCTCTGGGCAGTGGAGTTCATATTTGTGACCAGAGCAGACATTGTCAGACAGCTGCTGGAGGACTGTTAGTGTCAAATAGGTCACAGAGTTTTGACACTTGCGCTGCGTCAACCATGGGCAGTAGTGAAAGTGCCGTTAGCTCCCAGCTCCTCCCCATCAGCCGAGGCCCTGCCCTTCCTCCTTCTTTCTCCTCCCCTCCCCCCACTGGAGCACACCCACCCCCCCATGCAGCCGCTGGTCCCGGAGCACTGGGCAGGCAGCACGGTCGAAGTGGCCCTAGCCCAGAGCGCCAGGCAGGTGGTGTGGCTAGACCGGCCCCAGCCCCGAAGTGCTCCCAGCCCTGGAGCGCTGGGCAGTGCGTGGTCCCAGTGCCCCCAGCAGTGGGCGGATGGACAGGTGGCATGGCATTGTCCCAGCCCCAGTGCCCTCAGCCCCAGTGCCCCCAGCCCAGGCCTGTTTCGCACTGGCTTCACCTACTTGCCCCAGCCTCTCAGCCACAGAAGAGCAGGAAGGGACCTGGAAGCAGTCAGGAGCGGGTTTCGGGGCTGAGCATGGCAGGTCATGCAAGGCTGTTTTGGGGAGGCACAGCCTTTCCCTGCCTATACTACCTGCTGCCTATGGTGTCAATCTCAGTAGGTCAATCATGGCTCAAAGCTGCTTGGGCAGGTGGGATTACTGCCTTGCTGTACCAGTGGCTTGTGTGTCTGGAGACAATTTCAGTGTAAACACATGCACAAATAGGTTGACGCAAGGACAACTTACATCAACACAACTTTGTAGTGTAGACCAGGCCCATGGCTAAGTCTATTGGAGACCATAAGTCTTGCTCTGTAGTGTTACCGTTGTTACTATTCTAATAAGTTAGTGCTTTAAATTATTTGACCAATATTTGACTGGTCATTGGCCAATTATTTTGGACTGGTCAGATGCCCAACCCTATTTTAAATTTGTGTAGTGTCTCTTTGAAGATAAACTCTTATTGACCTCAATAGGCAAAATCCTGAAAGGTGCAGAGCATCACTCGCAGGGACCAGATCATCCTCTCCTGTGATTACACCCACAGGAGGGGTCTAGGGGAAAAACCTCAACAAGGTTCCCTTCATTTTGCTCATGGGTGAAAGGAGGGCTAGTGTCCTGTAGAATGGGATGTGAGGTCCGTAGGAAGTCAGGCCATCTGTATGGAGGATCTGTGCCTCCAAAGCAGTGGATCCCCACACCCAATTCAATTGTTGGAACAGCTCTCTACAGGCCCAACAGAAGGAGGTGGGACACTGCTGTGGTGGAGGAGGAGAGACATTCTTACCTTGAAGAATGCTATCAATGTGCAGATTTTGAGAGATGATCTCTGCAAAAGTTGGCCAACACCCATGAACATGACTGTTTCTCACTTTACTGGTGTAAAACTGATGTAATTCCACTCAGTGAATTACTCCTGATTACACGAGACATATCTTGGAAGCAGAGATATACTCTATTACTTCCACATAGGCTCTAAAGTGATACGATAAGAAGAAGACAGTATGTTCAAGCAAAGAGGAAACTGAATTTGTCTGGTATATTCCAAAAAATAAAAAAAAAAAAGGCCCTGTATCTAAACACTGGAGTGAGAAACAGATGTAGCAACAGATGTTGTTAAGTGTGCCTGTGAGTTTCCTTTATAATCCACTTTTTCCAGTTGCTCATAACTTTCTGGAACTCTCACCTTTTCTGATGAAGTATACTATATATGGTCTCTGCCAAAGAGACTTACTTTTTAAGTCTGAGCTAAAGTAGTTCAGCCATTGAGGGGATGAATACACTTTTCTCCATGCTAAACCAAGACACTACCACTACCACTAGCAACCTCTCTTGAACGCTGTCATGCCAACAGGGGGGCTGGAACAATTTTTATGGTGAGGGTGCTGAGAGCCATGGAACCAACAGTAAACCCTGTATAGAATGGAAACCACTTCAAGCCGCACCTCTAGTTCTAGCACCTATGAGTGTCAATATATGGCTAAGAGTAAAAACTAGAAATCTGATAAGGAAATAAAAAAAGCTGTTAGTTTCTTGTTGAAATAAAAGGGCAGACCTTGAAGTTGTGTCTGAATGTTTAGTCACTATTCTCTCATGCAAAACTCCTACTGATTTAAATGGGAGTTTTGCTTGAGAGATGACCTCAAGATTTATTTCACATGTCAGCTACATTCATTTAATAATCCAGTTTCCAAAAGTACCTGAACAGTAGACACAGATTTACATACTGATTGTAATGATGCTAAAAAAAAAGTATATATTGATCACTGGGGTAGAAGTTGGTCTGGCTAATAGTATGATCTAGAACAGGAGAAAATGGGGGGAGGGATAGCTTAGTGGTTTGAGCCTGCTAAATCCAGGGTTGTGAGTTCAATCCTTGAGGGGTCCATTTAGGGATCTGGGGCAAAACTGGGGATTTGGTCCTGCTTTGAGCAGGGGTTGGACTAGATGACCTCCTGAGGTCCCTTCCAACCCTGATATTCTATGATTCTATGAAAATCATGAGGAAATTGTGCAATGTGTGTTTGATTTTGCAGGAATTGTTCTCAATTTGTACAGGGATTTTTTTTGGTACCATTTGCAGTGCAGTTGTCCTGATCACTATGTCTACACTGCAGCTGGGAGCAAGCTTCCCAGCCTGGGTAGACAGATTGTTCTAGTGGGGCTCAAGGTAGTGTGCTAAAAATAGTGGTGTGGATGTTGTGGCACCAGCGGAGGCTTGGTCTAGCCGCCCGAGCTCACGCCTACCCTAATCCCAGATCTGAGCTCAGGTGGCTAGACTGGGGTTCTCAAACTGGGGTTGGGACCCCTCAGTGGTTCGCGAGGTTATTACGGGGAGGGGGGATCACGAGCTCTTAGCCTCCACCCCAAACCCTGCTTTGCCTCCAGCATTTATAATGGTGTTAAATATATAAAAAGTGTTTTTAATTTATAAGGGGGAGGGTCGCATTCAGAGGCTTGCTGTGTGAAAGGGGTCACCAGGACAAAAGTTTGAGAACCACTAGGCTAGACCAAGCTTCTGCTGGTGCCACAACATCCACACAGCTATTTTTAGTGTGCTAGCAGGCATCTGTCTGTCTAGGCTGGGAGGCTCACTCCCAGCTGCAATGTACATATACCCTAAGGGTATGTCAATACATAGGGTGACCAGACGTCCCATTTTGGTTGGGACAGTCCCTTTTCTAAGCCCTGTCCCAGCTGTCCTGACTTTTTTGGCAAAAGTGGGCATTTGTCCTGTTTGGTCTTGCCAACTTGATCAGTCGGCAAGAGCAAGTGGGACAAATGCTGACTTTTGTCAAAAAAGTGGGGTGGGGAGGAATGTGCCGGGGGGGGGCAAGCAGCAATACCAGCCCCAACAGGGGAGGAATAAAGGCTCGGTCACGGGGAAGACAGGGTTTGAGCGAGTAGTGGTGCCAGCGTCAGCCTCATACAGGGGGCAGGCAAGTGGCTTGGGCCAGCCCCGCCTGGGGAGCTCAGGTGAACGGCTCAGGCCAACCCTGTGGAGACGGGGAAAGGGCTTGGACCAGCCCTGAGCCGTGCCCCATTTTCCCTTTGGGAAATATGGTCACCCTATGACAATATAAGAATAAAAAATGCACGACTGACCTGGGTCAGCTGACTCAGACTCAGGGGGCTTGGACTCTGGGGATGAAAAATTACTGTCCAGACTTTCAGGCTCGGGCTGGAGCATGAGCTCTGGTACCCTGCAAGCCCAAGCCCAAATGTCTACACAGCAATTTTTAGCCCCACAGCCTGAGCCCCCGTCAGCCGACCAGGGCCAGCCATGGCCATGCCATGGGTCTCTTATCCCTGTATACACTCAGACACTTTCTCAAGGTTAAATAAGTAAATCAAGTTGCTTTGGTGGTGCTGTTTCTTCACAGTGGCATTAAAGAGTAACACTCAAGCCAAAGCAGTTCAGCAAGGCGGCAGTTAGGGACTTCTGTGCAGTTATGCCAGGCCGCAAAGTAGGAGACCCACCCTTAGGTCTTGCCTCTGTCTTTTTCTCGTGACCCAATTTAGTGCTGATGTAACGGTGTTGTAACTTGCATGCCAAATGCCAGTTTGTTAGAAGACAGTTATAAATGGTAAAACAGCATAGCTCACCCCAACTGGACAAGCAGTGGGTGGAGAAAACAAATGTAACTTACATGTTGAATACTGGAAAGATTGTACAGCTGGAAAAGCAACTAATATGAGAATGCAGATAAGTAAGAGAGGGGTCTAGTTTCTTTTCCTTCAACACCCTTTTGCTCTGAACATGTCTTGCACACCTGGTGATTATCAAATTGGTACAGGTTATTCTGCTTTACCATTTACACCCATTTTGTGGGGAGCTGGGGATGGGGGAAATAGGCAGTTCTCTGGAGGCAGGGATTGGGGAGCCCAGGGGGCGATAGGGAAGGGGGTGCGGGATGTGAGGGGGGGGTTCTGGGGATCCAGGGGTGGGTTGGGGAGGGGCACATGGGGGATCTCTGGAGGTGGGTGGGTTTGCAAGCCTGGGGGGGATGAGATGGGGAGCTGGGGAAGGGGCATGGGAAACTCTGGGGAGCCAGGGCTGATGGGGGAGGCTAGAACCAGGGAGTGGGACTGGGAAGGGCTGGACTGGGGGGACATGAGCTGTTTGAGTGGCAGAAGCATAAGAGGTAGCTCTGGGGGGCTGAAAGGTGGGAGGTGGCTTCAGGAAGTCAGTGGAAAGAGGGCTGGGGAGCCAGGACCTGATGGAGGATGGGGAGGAGCCAGGAGCCCCGGACAGGAGATGACCTTGGGGAGCCAAGGGCTGGAGATAGGGGTTGAGGTAAGAGGCGAGAGTTGGGGAGCCAGAGATGATTGCAGGGGGGAGGCCAGAGTCATGGGACCAGGGATTAAGCAGGAGAGTAAGGAAAGTAATGAGGGAAGGTAGCTGGAGGCAGGGAGTGGCACAGGAAATGGGATGACATAGGGGAAAGACAGGAGTTGTGGGAAGGAGGGATGGCTGTGTGGCTGGGGGAGTTGCAGCCATCAGAGGTGTTGGGTGGGGGAGCTGAGGGCAGGTATCTAGATGCTGTTTTGATCCATGTTCTTTACATGGGTGGATGTATGGGGAGCAATTTGGGTTACTGGATGCCAACAGTGGGGTTATGTTATCTTTACTCTCTGGTTAGGCAAGTAGAACTTGTGTCACAGCATTTCAGTGAGCCCAGCAGTGTCTCAGATGACTGTGAAGGGGATTGGTGAGGGTTGTTAGGGGAAGGATGGTGAGGTGTAAACTTTGAAAATTCAGAAGGCTTGGAGAATTTGTCCCAACTGAAATTCTAGCTGGTTTAGGGTCCCTCAGCCCCATAATTCATTTACAACCACTTCCAGCAACCCAAATGTAGATACTTTGATTTAAAGGTTCTGTATAAACAAAACAAAATGACCCTGGAAAAAACGAGCTTTGTGTTCCTGCTTTCCACTCTGTTGCTGGGGTATTGGAAGCAGCATTCTGAATAGTCCTATTCAGTGTAGCTTCTTGTTTCGAGAAGAAAGCATGATATTTGAAGTTATGTTGAACATTTTTTTGATTCCATCTAAACGTTCAGTCAACTCAAGTTAAGCACCAGTTCATATGCACCTGTTGGGGATGTATCACTTGATGATTTCTGACCAAAGTACTTGGTACGTAATTTAAATGGCTTGTCACTGCTAAACCGAACAGTTACAATATCTGTTGTCTTGATGCTATTGAATTGACTATGCAAATAATTAAGAGAAAGCTAGACAGTATTACTGGGAAAGCGTCTGGTTTCCAAACCTATTTCTACCAGTAAAGTAGGAATCTTACAGTGCCTATAGGCAACCTTCTTATGAAGCCATTATAATTGTATGTTGCACTGATCAGACAAGGATTATTGGGGTGGTGGGGGGGAATGGCCAGAGACCAAATTGAAAGATACCTAAATATAAAAGGATTCATGAATTCACTTTGTCATCACACCAGTTAATCCTGGTTGTGTATGCACCTGTAGCGTGTTGAAGATTCATAGGGCTGCAGTGTTTAGGAACTCCTGAATTCAAAGCTAGCCCGATAAAACCTATTTTGCCTCATTTTAAAGTAGACTTTCTCATTATAACTGCAGAATGCATTTCCATTTCCTAGGTGTTACACATAAGGAGCTGGAGTATGACTTCTGGAAACCTACCAAAAGACTTGGAAGCTGTGGCTGCAGGGTTGTCTTTTAAAGTGCACTTACATAAAAGCAAAACAAAAAATCCCACACAATTGTCCAAAGAAACAATCCTAGATAAACATAGAAAAAGGAAATGAACATTTTTGAGCCAACCACAGTTCTTGTAAGACTTTATAATACTGCCTAGTATGTTTAAAAATGAACTATAGTACCCCAATGCTTTGATGGAAGTGTGAGGCTTAAGGGCCACTGAACGTGGAAGGGTTAATTCCCTGCTCACATGCATTATTTTCCACTGGTATAATTACATTTACTTCAGTGGAGTTACTTCTGACTTATGCCAGAGTAAGATGAGAATCAGGCCCTGTGAATCATCTCTGTTGCATGACAATGACAGAAGCACCGATGGTGGGTCACTGTGTGTGCGTCCTGTGTGGAAATTCAACGTGTTTAATAACCCTCATGCTTCTCCTTTGTTAACAATTATGAAGTAAGCTCACTTTGGACTTTCTAAAACATGTAGGGTTATTGGCTCAAGGCCTTTGTAAGGACTTTTTTTAAGCAGCTTGCAAGGTACTCAATGTGTTGCTTACTTTAGCAGTGCATGTTTCTTCATTTTAACTGAGTGAATTTAAAGAGAAGCAAAATGGACAGTTGCTGCTAGCAAGGCTGTGAAAACAGAGGGAGGAAAAGCTGAAGGAAATAAAGATGCAGGGCTGATCTGACCAATCGTACATTACTGACTTCAGACCACCTTTAACTGTTTTTTTAGTCTTGGGAACCATTTATGTGATCCTTTCTCAGGCCTTATCTACACTGGGGATTTGTCCTGACGGCAGCCATTGCTGGCCAGCTGCTAGCATAACAGGAGCAATGCAAACCTGTGCTGTAGATAGGCAAAGCTGATATGAATCATGATTTGCACAGGTGTCGCTTACTCTGATTTCAGTTCATTTCAATAGCAGTACTTGTGGAGTAAGGTGCTACTGAATGTGAGGAAAGGTGGCAAAAGTGGGTCTTAAGTGATGATACACAGGACTATAGTCTAAACATAGGCACTTGTGGTGATCCACGAAACACTCATCCCAAGGTAAATGGTGATATTTATTGACTAATCTGTAAACCGTTTCTATCACCTTAACACTTGAGTGCCTTGTGTGTATTAAAAATAAATACAAAGTTGTCAAATTATTCTGTAGCACTAAAAATAGAGACTCCATATGCTCACGTGGTCTAATTCAAAAATAGTCCAGAGATCAAATGAAAGCTTGACTAAACAAATATATATTACAGTGGGCCCTTACTGCTTGCCAAGTATGGTGCCTGGCCGACTGCCAAAGGGAGCAGGTTCCAACAGCACAGGCTCTCCCCTGAGAATGTCCTGCTGTCAGTCCTGGAGAATGCAACCCCAAGATCTGACAGCAAGAATGACCCAGCAGATTACCACTGTTGCAATGGGATATAGGGAGAGTGAGGATGGGGCCCATTCCACTTTTGTAATTTGTAAAACATGCCAAATATCACAGTCATTGAGCACAGATACAATTTTTTTTATAAAAAACCCTTTAGAAATCTCACTGACTATTCAAAACACCCCACATTCCTATCAAATATACTGTTATCTCTCCTCCCACCCATCCACAATCACAGGCAAAAGCCTGAGAACAGAGACTAGCTATTGCACCATAAAAACACATTGACTAGGGTGTTGCACACTTTGTTACATTTGAAGAAGCTCATTGCACACCAAAGGCTCCCTGCATTCCTCCATTCCGCACATAAACTCCCTGAGTGGCACCCTCCCATCCCCCTTTGCAACCCCCATCTCCTCTCTCATGCCAGGGGTTCTCTGTACTCCCCCCATAGATGGGTTCCTCATTTTCCCCTCCCTGGCAGAGGTTCTGTGTGCTTCTTATTACTCCCTCTGCCACATGCTAGGCACTCTGTGTGTGCCCCTGTCCTCTTCCTCCATTCCATTATCATCCCCCCATGCTAGAGGCGCTGTGCGACCCCAATTCTCCCTTCTCCTGTACCAGGGTCCCTGTCATAGGTTGACTTGTCTAGTTCAACCCCAGGGGGTGAGGGTGGATATCTGTCTCCTCACAGACATCCTTCTCTGGCTGTAGGCATAGCTGTAGAGTCAGCTTAGAGTGAAGAGAATAGTCCTCTCGTTGTAAGCCTTTGGCGGGTGGCAAACATAAAAGAGGCACAGAACAATCAAAAATGGTGTTAACCAAACAACACTGCAGCCCACAAAACTGTCTAGACTCACCCAGCAGTTCCCCACAAGGTAAGGTAAGAGGTCCGTAGTCTCTGTAAAAAGGTCTAGACCCAGAGGATCCAGGCTGAGCACCCTGTGTTCGAAACAAAAGGGAAAACAAAGTAAAGACAATCCTGTTCTTCAGGGGTGAAAGTAATTTAAGGGACTTACTGGTACACAGGGCTGGGGTCCTGAGCAAGGTGTGAGGGGTGCTCAGGTGGAAGGGGTGGAAGGGACGGGTTCTTTAAATCGCTGCCAGAGCCCCGGGCCCTTCAAATCATCACTGCTACCCGGTGGCTCTGGCAGCGATTTAAGGGGTCTGGGGCTCTAGCTGTGGTCAGGAGCCTTGGGCCCTTTAAGTCACCACCAGAGCCCCATGGTAGTGTTCATGGTGGCCAGGAGCCCCGGGGTTCTGGGGGCAATTTAAAGGGCCCGAGGCTCCTGGCCACCGCTGCGACCCCAGGGCTACCGCCGCAGGGCTCTGGCAGTGATTTAAAGGGCCAGGGGCTCCAGCCACTGCCAGGAGCCCAGGGCCCTTTTAAATTGCTGGCCTGGGAAAGCTGCCCCCTGCTGGTATGGTTAGCTGTGTACCGGCTCTTGCCGGTATGCTGTACCGGACTGTACTGGCTTACTTTCACCTCTGCTGTTATTTCTCCAGCGGGTCCAGGTGGCAGAGCCTTCAGCCATTTTCCTGGTAGGCAGCCCTGTTCTGTGAGTCCAGGGAGCTCTGCCTCCTGCTCCCTTGTAGGGGGTTGGACACTCCCCTTTAAGGAGCTGTCCTTCTCCAGGTTTGACAGGCCTCACAGGTTGCACCGGGCTGGGTCTGTTTGTGCCCAGAGGAGCTCTTTAATGTAAGAATAGTTATACTGGGTCAGACCAATGGTCCATCTAGCCCAGCATCCTAGCTTCCAGCTGTGGCCAGTGTCAGATGTTTCAGAGGGAATGAACAGAAAAGGGTATTTATTGCATGATCCATCCCCTGTTGTCCAGTCCCAGCTTCCGGCAGTCAGATGTTTAGGGACACCCAATGATCTTGGCTAATAGTCACTGATGTACCTATCTTTCATGAGCTTATCTAATTCTTTTTTTAACCCATGTATACTTTTGACCAGGGGTCGGCAACCTTTGGCATGCAGCCCATCAGGGTAATCCGCCGGTGGGCCGCGAGACATTTTGTTTACATTGATCATTCAGAGCAATGACCCTCCGCAGCTCCCAGTGGCTGCAGTTTGCCGTTCCCAACCAAAGGGAGCAGCGGGAAGTGATGTGGGCTGCAGGGACGTGCTGGCTGCTGCTTCCCGCAGCTTCCATTGGCCGGGAACGGTGAACCACAGCCACCGGAAGCTGCAGGGGACCGTGCCTGCAAACGGTCAACGTAAACAAAATGTCTCGCGGCCCGCCAGCGGATTACTCTGATGGGCCACATGCCGAAGGCTGCCGACCCCTGCTTTAACTCTTTCATGATTGGGGTGGTAATATGTCCCACCATCGTCCTCTATTCTTCCCTCCATGCCAGGGGCTCTGTGTGTCCCCATTCCATCACATTCTTATTTCTTTTCTTTCTGTCTGGGAGATAATTTATTCAGGGTGTCTACCTTTTAAATTGTATTGTGTGGATGGGCAGAACTGAGGTGGGGGGTATGGTTAAAATGGAAGGTGTTAATGGCTACCATCAACCGGTTCTTTGATCTATAGATAATTACAGAGTCTGCCAGCCAGATAGAAGGGACTCTGTGTGAGTGCCCCATTCCCCCTTTTTTTGTTTTCCAATTTTCACCAGCATCAGTTAGGTACTGCCCACTGATGCCCAGACCAGTCCCTGAAATTTTGGAACTGATCAGATGCAGCATTCAAAAGTTATCATCATAGCAGACAGACAGACACCAAGTGGACAGACAAGGAATACCATCAAATTGAGTGCAGGACCTTGCTTCACGCAGCCAATGACCATATTTTCAAAACCCAAACGAGGATAATTGTGATTCACGAGTGTCCACAAAATACTCATACAAAAGTATCCATTTTTTAAAACGTGCTGGTGTCATTATGGCTAACTTCTGACTCAACATATGCATATTTTTCATAGTGCAGGATTTTTTCCCATTAATGTAATTCTCTGAATGACTTTATCATGAAGCACTGAACAAGTGTAATTAATATTCACTTTGAGTGAAACAACAGCCTTGATTGTGTCTGCACTCAGTTCCCTTTTCAAACTAGCCCGTTCATCACACAGAACACTTGTTCTACTAGACTTTTTGTTCCTGGTAAACACAGATCAAATTCTGCTCAGTATAGCAATATGTCTTGAATGAACATCGGTCATTAGAAATAAATTTTAATAAAGCATATAATGGATCAACATCATTACCTTGAATTGAACCTGGAAGAAAAGACAAAGTCAGTTTAGTTGTTGAACTGATGTAAAAAAACATCCTGTGATCAACATTGCCAAGCATATAGGCAGCCATATCCTGGACCCTCGGAAACTTCTGAGTGCTCTTGAAGGGTAAGTCCTAAAGAACATAGCAGTAATCCAGGACAGAAGTTAGAAAAGAATGGACGACTATGGCAAGGTCTGTATCTGAAAGAAGTGATCACAATAACGTTGTGAAATAAAAAACGATTTAACAACACGTTTTGACTGTTAGGCTATCTGGAATGTGAGGAACAATCGGGGATACAGAAGCTCCCTAAACCTCTTAGACATAGCTACCTTCAATAGCTGAGGTAGACACCTGCTCTGACACAGACTCAGAAAAGGACTAGAGATCCTGGCCAATAACCAGCTGAGCATAAGCTCCCAGTGCAACATGAGGGCCAAAGACAGCAAATGCAATCCTTGGATTTATAAGCAAACATTAAGTTGAAGTAAGGAGGTGTTATAACCACTGTACATGGCATTAATGAGGCTGTTATTGTAAGACTGTATTAAGTTGTGGGGTCCACACTGTACTGGAAAATGTTCAGAAAAGAGGTCCGTCAATGGTAAAGAACAAATGTTTGTAGTCTGGAACAATTATGTCCGGAGTGTCCACACGAACCCTAACCTATATGGTGTGTACCACAATCAAAACTTGAGGTACAAAACCCTAGAATTTAGGGCAGTGGTTCCTAAACACCAGTTTTTCCCTTTTGAGACTTTCTTTGGGTGAATTGGCAGCTAAAAAGCTCCCGTCCAAGTGGCCCGTTTCATCAGCACAATGGCTGTCATCTCTTTAATTTTATTCTTTTGTTTTAGAATGCAAGCTCTTTGCAGTCATTCCCTTCTTTATTAGTGTGTCCAGCAGCTTGGCACTTCCTGGATAAATAATTCTCTCCGTTTTCTTGTTCAGCTTGTCTCTTATTTTTCCATTATATTTTTTATTTTATTGCTCTTTCTTATTATTTGCTTCTTTCTTTTTTCCCCTTCCTAGTTCGCTAACTCACTAGAAAATTATGTGTTGCTCAGGATGGGGTAGGGATCACCTACTGACACCACCCATGTTGAGCTGAGTGGTTCAGAAGAGAAGCTTCAGCTGCCTGGCTGCTGCCTGTGACTGCAGCCCTATACCTTAGATGTTCCTCCAGCTGTGAAAAGGACTACTGTGGGAGCTGAGAAGGAAGCAACAAAAGCACATTTCCAGTGGGAGCGGGTGGATCTATGGCCAGGCGGTTTCCCCCCATTCCACTGTTCCTCTATCCTATTTTCTCCCCTCCTAACCTTACCTGGCACCTCCCTGATAGTGGGGATTTGCTCCCCAGGTAGGAAAACACTGGTTTTAAGAGTTATAGATTATAATCAACAGCTTCAAGTGCACTCAGAAGCTAGCAGGTGGTCAGTGAGCAACAAGGAGCATGGGTGTTAGTGCCAATGGTGGCTTACTCCACTTAAGGGGACAGGCCAGATTCTGCACAAATTAAAGCGCAAGGCTCTTTTTGAAGGTAGCTTTAGGTAGGAAACATGGCAATAATTAGCTCTGTGTTGCAATACATAAGTGTTGATCATTGTAGGGAGGGTCAGAAAGAAACAGTCAGTCTCTAGGTTAAACCTACAGAAGGAAAAAATACATTGCCCACGGGTTTCCTAAAACAGCCATTGATCCAATCTGACTCCAAGACTGCAAACTACCAACTGTCACCATGATTCTGGATTGACCTTTAGTCTGCTCCCTTCCAAGTCCCCACGTCTGTTAGGCACAGAAGAAGAGAGAGAAGTATAACTGGTCAAAACATCTCACTGTCTTCTCCAGTGATAAACAGGATGGGGGTCAGAACTGAAAATCAAAAAAATTGTCACAAGAGAAAACAAAGAAGAAAAGAGAAACAAATGGGCGTGGGCTAGAACACAAACCAAAGTTAAAAACCACAGAAGAAACACAGTTTGCCACCTGACTGCTCGGACTCTTTTTTGGATAACTGATCTATGAAACAACAACAGTCCTAGTGTGGCATATTGGGAACCCCCATTGCTAACCTGCTGTCATGTTGAGAATTGACCATTTATTCCTGCTCTCTGTTTTCTGTCTCTTAGCAAGTTTCTAATCCACGACAGTACTTTACCTATCATCCCCAAACTAGTTTGTTTCCTTAATAACCTCTTGTAAGGGATTTTGTCAAAAGCTTTTTAAAAGTCCAAATAAATTAAGTCAACTGATGCTTCTTTAGCTAATATTTCACTCCAAATGGAATGCTGTAAAAACCGCCAGATATCCAACAAATCTGGATTATGTATTTCTCTCTCCCTTAGTCAGGAAGAGACCAGGATGTTTTTAAGACTGGGATTTCCTCTAGATATCCAAATAGTTTTCTTGTGTAGAGCACAGAAGTTTTAAGATTTCCTAAGCTAGCACATGTACTATAACTCTCTCCTTAGAATGCTTCCTATACTTTCCCTAAGAGAGTAAATGCCCCAATCATTTTTTCAGGCTCTGCATGTTTACAAAGGTTAGGTTATTCCAAAAGGTAGCGGAAACATGCCCTATGATTCAGATGATCTTAGAAACTTTTTAGATGTCAGAAAATTTACAAGCAATTTGCAGACAATTTGAAAGCAAAAAAGGGCCAAATCCCAAGCATAAATTAATTATAGCTAGGCTGGGCAGAATTCATTTTTCGATGGATAACATTCAAGTTTATTTTTAAGCATTTTTTTAGATTGTTATCAATTTAAATTTTCAGTTGAGTAAAATTACGAGTTTAAACTTTTTTCAATGTTTATTGATTAAATTTTCACATTGCAGGAAATTATGGGGGTCAGACAGTAGAAGGGGTCAGACAATAATTACTTAATAACAAAAGACACTGAGATATAAAAAGTCAAATCTTTATAACTATTAAAACATAACATAACATGGCAAAATATACAAAGTAAGTATCTTTAAATTAAATGCTAATAAGTTCTCAAACAGCATCTTTCTTACTTTGACTATCTGTAAATTTTACCATCAATGGGAACTTTTTTCCTCTGTTTATATGTGTTTTGTGAAATTGACGTTTACCAATAAAATCAAATCCTATCAAGCCTAATCATAACAAGTGGTTGGACCAGCTTCAATAATGAGTCATACTGATTGTAGTTGAAAGAGGTTAACACTGAGAATTATGATGATAATTTATTATTTGTATTGCGGTAGCACATAGCGGCCCCAACCAAGATTAGGGCTCCATTGTTCTAGGCATTGTGTAGATAGAGTAAGAGATGGTTCCTGCCCCCAAAGGGCTTACAATCTACATATACAAGACAGACACAGGGTGTGGGGAAGGGATAGATGAGAACATACAGGCGGAACAAACAGAACAATGGTTTATCAGTGTCATGGAACTGCCAGGATATTTTAAATTTGTAAACAATTTTTGGGTGGCATTTTGTTTATTTTACACTTTATTTTTATTTGAATTAACTACATTCTTGGGCAAGGGTAGGAGGGAAGGGAAGATGGGAAGGGATTACCTAAAATGAAAAAATAAAGGGAGGCAAGGGGAAAGGAGAGGAAAGAATGGGAAGAAGATAGAAGGCAGGACGGAGAGGGACATGGAGGGAAATAGGAGGCTGAAGTGAAGAGAGTATGAGGGGAAGGGCCACTGGACCCAGCAGCCAATTAGGAGAGGGAAGAGATTGTTCAAAGTGAAAACTGTAGAAAATGGTTTGATGACTTGATTTGTTTCCCAAGGTCTCTGTTGATGCTGTCTCTGCAGCTGCTCCTGCTGGCCTGAGTCTCTGGCTGGGTCTAACCTGGAGTTTCTTTTTCTTCTCTTGAGCCCAGATGCAGAAGGTGACATATATATTGTATGAAAGTATTTTATGGGGAGATTTTCAAAAGTGCTAGAGAGTTTTAGTAGCACAAAAGTCCCAGTGACAGCTAAAGGGACTTGTACTCCTAAATATCTTTTAGTCACTTTTGAAAATTTTCCTCTAATGCTTGGAAATATTTTCTTACTGTTTCCTATGCTATTGGTAAGTATGTTCACAGGCGTCCCAGTTAGTTTGACCATCATTACTGTTTGCTGAGTAACGAAAATAGCAAATGTTCCAATATTCTTCTATTTTTTTTTTGTACAGATATTTGTTATTTAGCTGCTGTTAAATGGTATGTTGAAGGAGTAAGTAGAAAAGCAAAAGTGTAATGCTAGCATACATTTTGGAAAAGTTATTAAACTTCATGTTTTTGAGTTTGACAATCTCTAACTATAAAGGATTTTGAGGGGGGCAGACTATCCTAGGTCTGCCTCATGCAAGATTGCTTGCACCTTCCTCTGAAGCACTTGGTGTGAAGCACTGTCAGAGACAGGATACTGGACTAGATGGCCCTTCAGCAATTGCTGTGTTTCCCGTGTGCATATAAAATGATCTTAGCAGCAACATATAGCAAAGTGTGATGGGCAACTAATGACGGAGCCAATCCTGCAACCACAGGGGCCTTGTCTAGGCTAGGAAAACAGATTGTGTTTGAAAATATGTTAGCTACCGCACTCTGAACATAACAATGCATCCGATGAAGTGAGCTGTAGCTCACGAAAGCTTATGCTCAAATAAATTTGTTAGTCTCTAAGGTGCCACAAGTACTCCTTTTCTTTTTGCACCTAGTGTGGACATAGAAAAATGTTAACCTTAAGTTCCTGGATAGGGTCTTGTCTAGAATAATTTCACTGATAGAAGTAGTTTAACTGAAGTAAATGGGGAAAAAGGCACAAATACATTGTAAACCATTTTGTACAGGTTCATTTTCAAAATATTTGTAAATACTTTACATTGGCTTAGCAACTACTACCATAAATTATAATTGTGGAAAGTCACAGAAAGTAAACCAGTGAAACAAATGGCAGACTGTAGACATGATACCTGGAAATGAACATAGCCAGGGAAGGTAGCACTTCAGACACCATACATTGTTTTAATAATTGGCTTCATTGCTCATATAAACTGTAAGCAAATAAATAAAATGATCAAAATGGATCAGTTGGCCAGGGATATGCTGCCAATGATCCTAGAAGGAATTCCCATAAAAATGTTCCCCTTTAGCCTTTGATAAACATACATTTGATTAAACATACATGAGCATACTTGCAGAGAGGACAATGAGGGACTGATGAATCTATTCATTTTTTTTCCTGTTTAAACAAAAACAATTTGACCACAGCCAACTGTATTTTTATAAGTGTTTTCCTTTGTTCTTGCAAAAGATGCCACATTAAAATTGTATATAAAATAAAATGCTTATGCTGTACACTATGTTAAACTTGTGTAATTTGAAATATGGAGATGTGTGTAGCTTTGCAGGGGAGTTTAGGGGTATTCTGCCCTGATAATTTTTGCAACCAGTTACAATTTGGTACATTCCAAAGACAAAAAATCTACTCCTCAGGAATATTTTTATGAAATCCAGGGATGTCAACTCTGTAAGGGGACTTGACAATTGTTTGGAATGGGTCTGCTTTATCAAAAGTAGAGACAGCATCCCAATCCTCTTTTCTGTTTGGTGGTTGAATGTTAATAAGGGGGCACAGAGAGCCCTTCCCAGCACATCACTGACACTGCGTCTGCACTACTTTGCAGTCGACCCATAAAAAAGCGAATTAAATGCAACGCCTCTCGCAGAACTGGATTCCAGAAGTCGACATTAGAGGTGACTTAGGTCGCTGTAAAGGACCCAGCAGTGTAGACATATACATTAACAGGTCGACTTAAGGTGGCTTCTTTCTACCTAACTTTTTAGTGTAGACCAGGCCTGACTTGGTCTAACCAATTCTTCTCCTTCAAAAAACTGCAGTTTGCTTGTGGAAGTCTTTGTTAAGCTATTTCAGGAGGTTTCTTTTTCTTTTAGTGCCTGTATGGCTCCAGAAGTAACACTGTCAGGGACTGCTTCAAATGTAAGAGTAGTAAAACACTTTCACTTGGAAATATCAAATGATGCAAAACCCTTATTTATACATCTGTTCTCTTTTATATGGCGAGTTCACTGATTGCAATCAAGTGGCATAAACCGACCCTCCACTAGAGGGCACCTACAACGTAAACTGTTTGTTCAACGTTAGATCGTTAAAAGGAAAGGAGTACTTGTGGCACCTTAGAGACTAACAAATTTATTAGAGCATAAGCTTTCGTGAGCTCCAGCTCACTTCATCGGATGATCGTTGTTAACGTTACCAAGGTCAAGCACAATACCGCGTAACCCTATTCCTGATAGATTTATGAGTCCATGCTGCACTGCTTAGGATCCATCTGCTGACACACTGAATTAAAATGTTCACTCAGCAACTGTTGGCTTGCTGGGTAGTAAAGGAGTACACGGCCCACATACTTATTGGCATGCCAAAAAAACAAAAAAACAAAAACAAACCAAAAATCCTGAAGGATGCCACGATTTGAAGCTCAAATATCCACTTTAAAGTAAAAGCATTACCAATATTAGCCACCATGTATACTGGGGAGGAGGGGCGGGATTTAAATGGCCTCCCAGACAGTGTCTGCCTAAATCTGACCGTGCTTACTGGGGATGTGTATGAAGTGAGCTGTAGCTCACGAAAGCTTATGCTCTAATAAATGTGTTAGTCTCTAAGGTGCCACAAGTCCTCCTTTTCTTTATATGGATACGGATATGCATGGGACCACACATCCCCACGTAATATGGGTGAATCCATACTACAGAAACACACCCACCCACACCCGGGCCCTATTACCTACGCAGGACGCATTTATACAATAGCTCCAACGTTTGCATTTGCATCCCGCGTGCGGCAGCTCCCCGCCCAGGTGCCGGCAAGCGGCGCGCGATGCGCGCTACGAAGGAGACCTGCCTGCAGCCGCCGCCGCCGCCGGGCTCCGCGCGAGCCGCGCCCGCTGGAGGGGCGCGGGCTCCGCCGCAGGTTTGCGTGCCGCGAAGGGGCCTGGCGCCTTTTCTTCCCCGCCGGCTGCCGGTGATGTCATGCGGGGGGAGGAGGCGCTGCAGGTTCACGTGCGGGTAAAGAGAAGGCAGCGGGCCGAGCTGCCAAAACGCACGAGAGCGAGCGAGCCAGAGAGAGGGAAACTGGACCCGCTGGACTTCGCAAAGCGAGTCGTCGTCTGCAGCAGCTCCATGGCGAGGGAGGAGGGAGCTGCTCCAATGTGAAGCCCCCCCCCCCAAGCCAGGGGTGGGGGATCCTAGCGGGGGGGCCCCACAGGCCAAATTCAGCCTCCTCCTGCGCGCGATTGCTTCCCCCCCCCCGCCGGCTGGCTGGGATTTACCCTCCGCGCGGCGGCGGGCGGCGGCAGCAGCCGCAGCAGCCGCAGCCATGAACTCGGCGGAGCAGACCGTTACATGGCTGATCACCCTGGGCGTGCTGGAGTCGCCCAAAAAGACCATCTCGGACCCCGAGGGGTTTTTGCAGTCGTCTCTGAAAGACGGGGTGGTGCTGTGCCGGCTGCTGGACCGCCTGCTCCCGGGCACCATAGATAAAGTAAGTGCATGTTCCTCTGCCCCCGAATCCCACCCCCACCCAGCCTTGGCGTGTGTTTGGACCCGAGACCGCACCCACCCCCCCCGCCCTGCCCCGTCCCACCCCACAGGAGCTCGGAATGCCCCGTGGGCTGGATAATGCCTCCACCCTGCGGCGTGTCCGATGCGGCCCGGCTCCCCCGGCAGCTGAGCCGCTGACCGCACAAGCCGAAGGTGCGGAACGAGCCTCGGACGCTCCCGCCGCCCGCTCTGGAGGGAGGAAAGGGGCCCCCGGCTGGGATGGGGGTGGGGTGGGGGGGGGCAAGCTTAAGCGCCGCAGCCCAGAGCGCGCGGGGCTTACTGCACGCGGCCACATGGGCGGATGAACCCGAGGAGACGCGTCCCCGCCCTGGTTCCCCTCGCCCCGGCCGGGGAGCGAACCGAGCTGTGCGCGCTTTCCTTTGTGCAGCGATTTCCCCTCACCCCACCCTCGAAAGCACGGGCAGCGCCTGAGGGAACGGGCGGCCTTTCCCCGGGCGTGCGGCCGCCTCCCCCTAGCCAGCCGCACGGCCACCTCCTCCCGCGAGGAGCGCTGCGAAGGCGCCATTGCCCGGGGCTGGGGCAGAGGAGGGGCCGCGGGCAGGCACAGAGTTTCCAGGAAGGCTGGACTCTCCTAGGTCACTTTTAAAGGGACAGGAGCCTGCGCTGGTCCAGAGCTGTGGAATCACCCCCCCCCCCCCCCCCGTGTGCGGGAGAAGAGGAGCTTGTGCCCAGTGGATAGGAACGAGGTTATTTTTATGTGGCTGTAATGTGTTGGCCTCAGTACTGGTTTATTAAAATGGCCAGATAAAAACAATTTCCCAATCAGGCATCCTCCTGCAGGAACCACGTGAGCTGAGGTTATTTAGGAAAATTTAATAAGGAAGAGTGTATTAAATAGACACCGTGGTCGTCATCATTGGTTCTGAAGTGTGCAAGGTGCTGTGAAGAGAGTCCTTGTCCTGCGTAATTTACGGTTAGAAGACCTGATTTCATTTCTGTGGGGGCACCTGAATGGAGCCCCAGTGGTTCTGTGCAGGCACAGGGATCCACCCGACTGCAGGATTGGGGCCTAAGTAGAGGTGAATATAAGCAGGGAGAGTGGATGAGACAACAAGCAGAGTGTTCAAATGGTGAGCTGGGTACATAGGTTTTCGTGTTTTTTTTGTTTTTTTTTTTTTTTTTGAGTTTCACAATTTTTATGAGATTATTTTATAGGGGAGAAAATGCCTTTTAATATTAAAATCCTAGCTGTATGTGAAGGAGAAATGTGTACAGAATCCGATGTATCCGTTTCAGTCTTCCTTCAGGACGTTCCAAAACCAGTCCATATAACATCTGGAATACTAAAAATGTTTCAAACAGCACAGGATGCAATGTGACCCAGTCTCAGTAAACATTAGAGGAATGTTTTTAAATACTAGAAATAGTTTTCATGAGGACTGTTTGTTTTTGTATTGTTTAGGCCTTCTATTGTTTACCTGTGACTCAGAAGATCCTACTTTTTTTTCAGGTTTCAGAGTAGCAGCTGTGTTAGTCTGTATTCGCAAAAAGGAAAGGAGTACTTGTGGCATCTTAGAGACTAACAAATTTATTGGAGCATAAGCTTTCGTGAGCTACAGCTCATTTCAATGCATCCGATGCAGTGAGCTGTAGGTCACGAAAGCTTATGCTCTAATAAATTTGTTAGTCTCTAAGGTGCCACAAGTACTCCTTTTCTTTTTACTTTTTTTCAAAGTGACATAAAAATGGCATTACAGTTTTAGTTTGTGTTGTGTGGAAAATACAAACATATGGTGTGAAATACTGTAACTTTCATGCACCATGTACACATATATACAATAATTTCTCTAGTATTCCAAATAGAGAGGATTTATTCCATGCCCAAAAGAGGCTATAGTATTTGGAATGTTCAAATTGAAACGTCGGGGCTTTATTTACCAATTTTTATTCAGAATATTAAAGGAATTAGTGTTTGTGTGGACACCATATTATATATATTATTTTTTCTACAGAGCACATATGCAAACTTTGATATACGTATCAGCACTTGCGTTAAAACTTTGCTTTTATACCATACAAGATAATGAGGAAAAGAATGATGAAGAGTGTTTGGTGGGCCAATGGGAAACCCATGTATTTTAAAATACAATATGATAAATGAGGCAGAATGGTCTAGTAGTCAAGGCACTGGACTAAAATAGAAGAGATCTGAGGTCAAGTCTTGTCTTTGCTACAGATTACTATTATTCTTTATTTGCATTGCCATTGCAGTGGTGCCCAGGGGGCCCCAATCAGGGATTAGATCTCATTGTGCTAGGCACTGTACACATAACAAAAACATTTTTGATCCCTGACTCAAAGAATATGCAATCTAACGATGAGACATGGCAGCAAGGGGAAGTGACAGACAGAGGGCTGAAGCACAAAATATCAATGAGATGCATGTGAGCAATGTGATAAGGAATGGTCACAGCACATCAGCGAGCTAATCGCTCTGTGCTTCAGTTGCCCATCTGTAAAATATAGGGGATAGTACTTCCTTTCTCCCACCCCGTATCACGTCTGTGTAGGATCCAATGCTGCAGAGATTCACCCCTGGTTTAATTTTTCCACACTTTGCGTAATCCCAGAGTAAGTCTTTGCTGGGTCAAAGCTTTAGATTCTTTGAGGCACGGACTATCTCTTACTATATGTATATAGACAGATTTCAGAGTAGCAGCCATGTTAGTCTGTATTCGCAAAAAGAACAGGAGTACTTGTTAGTCTCTAAGGTGCCACAAGTATTCCTTTTCTTTATATGTATATACAGAGCCTCGCACACTGGGGCCCTGAACTTAACTGGGGCCATTAGATGCTACTGTAATATAAATAATAATACTTAAGAAAGCGGAATGGAAGAGAACAATATCTTCAGAGAGTGCATGAATTCTACACGAGTGCCACAGAATTGGGGCTTGAACTGGTCATTCAAATGACAGACTATCTGCCATTTTTATACCAGGTACCAGAGTAACTAGAACCAGCAACGTCACACAACTGTTCAGACAGGACAAAACTCACTCCCCCATGGAGGGCCCATTCAAGGCTCTCCATCACACTTAAGCTCTGCAATAGGGCTATGCAGTAAGGCACAGTACTTGGTCAGCTACACAGAGGGCGGTTCACATTCCCTGTGTGCTGCGCAGGAAGCTCTGAAGTAGCGGTGACTAGGTCTCTGCTAAGGGGACTCAGGAAGAGCCTATTGGACCCACATGTTGATAGATCTACTGGCTTGGAGCCACTGTGTAGGGCAGTGGTTTTCAAGCTGTGGTCCGCAAACCACGGCGGGGTCCAGAGGCTATGTCTAAGATTTCCACAGGGGTCCGCACCTCCATTCAAAATATTTTAGGGGTCCTCAAATGAAAAGGTTGAAAACTACTGGTCTAGGGGGTTGTACAGCTGTTTCAATTCATTGGCTATAATAGCTGCTATATAGGAGATGTGGTTTTCTTATTTTGGGTGTGTGTATGGATTGTATCCCCCTAATCCTCAATTACTTTCCTGAATAAATCCCATTAATTTATTCATTATGGGGGAAGGGATGATTTTCACTCATACTGTACTTGCGTATCCAAAAAACTACACTCAGAAAACTTTACTAATGCTCCATGTCAACGTTTTAAAGATTCTGTTTAAATTCCGAACACACATCACACATTGCCAGCAATAGGAGTTGTGGTGCACAAGAATAGTAGGATTGGCTCCATTTTCTCTAATTCTCATTCTTTTTTTTTTTTTTTTTTTGTTACTAGAACCATCTGCAAGAAAACAGAATAGTTGTTTTTAAGAGTTGATGTTCTCCTCTTGTTATCATTCTGTTTGCAACATTATTACTACTACTAATAGTAATTAATATCGCACCAGACACATACAGAGTTCTTTTCAAATTTGGCCCTTGGTAACTTACTCCTTGGCACCCAAAAGCCTACTGATTTAAATGGGCATTTTGGGGGCCCAAGAAATGTAGGATTGGGCCCATAAACTAATGGCATGTCTACACTACGGAGTTTTGTCGACAAAAGTCAGCTTCCATTGACAAAACAGTGGAGGTGTACACACTACAATGCTCCTTCCACTGACAAAACCCTCGTGCTTTGCTGACAAAAATAAAACCACCTTGATGAGAGGCATAAAGCTGTTGGTGGCAAAGTTATATCGACAGAGGCTCAGTGTAAACTCTGAGCTTGGTTATGTTGCTGTAAATGGCCTCCTTGAGGTGTTCCACAATGCCCATATTGACTACTCTGGTCAGTAGTTAGAACTCTGCTGCCCTGCACCCAGGTACACAGGCATTAAAGACCAGGGAATTTTTGAAATTCCAGTTCTTGTTTGTTTGGCATGGACAGCTCACATCTCATCTTCCCAGCTGGCCATGGCGACTCCCCGCAGCAAACACTCTCCTGTTCAGCGCACACCTGAGTTGTTAGATCTGCTGGTGCTGTGGGGAGAGGAGGCTGTGCAGTCCCAGCTCCACTCTAGCTGTAGGAACTTTGATACCTACAGTCAGATTTTTGTGGCATGAGCTATGAATGGGACACACATCAATGTCGCGCAAAGATAAAGGAGCTGAGGCAGGCGTACCAGTAGGCAAGGGAGTCAAACTGTCACTCCGGTGCAGTGCCAAAGATTTGCTGCTTCTATAAGGAATGGGATGCCATCCTCGGTGGTGACCCCATTTTCACCACCAAGAGCCCTGTGGATACTTTGGTGGGGCTGGAGACAGTGGACTCAACTCCGATGAGCAAGTGGTGGACAAGGAGGTCGGGTTGGAAGATGACATGGAGCACCCAGCAGGGTCATCCAGTGGCGCGGCGAGTCAGGAACTCTTTTCCCAGCAGTCTGTCTCTGGCGTGCATGATGCAGGAGAGGGGAGCTCTGGTAAGTGATCTTTTTGAGTTGTTGCTGCTCGGTTATGTGAAATAGAGCTGTCCTTTGCTTTGTTATATGCTAGAAATGGGTCAAGGGATAGAAATGTACAAGACTAGCTGTGTTGGCCTGTGCTTCATGTTCCCCTGTGTAGCTTAGCAGTGCAGCGGAACAGCATGTTAATGCACACCGAGACTTCATGGGAATCCTCCAGAGAGATCTCTAGGAAACTTCTCTGGAGGTACTCGCTAATCCTCTGCTGAAGGTTCCTTGGCAGAGCTGCTTTTTTCCTTCCCCAATTGTAGGAAACTTTTCCTTGGCAACTGGCAATCACTTGTGCGGTGACCAAAGTGGCACACAAGCGAGCAGCATAGGGACCTGGTCTGAAACCACGCTCATGCAAGAGACGTACCCTTGCAATCCTTACTTACCCTCAGGAGTGAAATACCGTCTTCAATGACCCCTGCCTGTGGAAAATGGTGGCAGAATTTACAATATTGTCCCTAATCACCTGCAGTGATCCCCTTAAAAAAACACCAAGACCCTTTGTCCCATCTTGAGCGCCTCCCTCTCCCCCCGCCCTGGGCTGAACTCACCATATTTAAGGTGTTCACCAAGGTGTATGCTTGCCAAGAGACAGTGAGAAACTGATTCATATTTTTTAAAAGGTGCATTTTACTATAATGAGTCGATGCGGTGTGTGCACTAAAATTCATGCTTCTGTTTCTTGTTTCTTGTGCTTCTGCAGATGTGGACTTCAGTGGAACCCACTACATGCCAGCGGAGCACCTCTGCCAGATAAGGAAGCAACCAAGGAGGTGCAAGGAGGACATGTTTTGAGAGGTGCTCCAATCCTCAGAGGCCATAAAACAAGAACGCAGGGAGTGGAGAGAGACTTTAAAAGAAAATTATAAAATAGACGAGCAGGACAGAAAGGAGAGCCAGGAGTGAATTTTAATGGGCCAGGAGCAGATGATAAAAGTGATGGAGGAGCAAACAGAGGTGTCTAAGTTCCTAATCACACTGCAGGCAGAATTAATGTGCTCGCCCCCCCCCCCCCCCCCCCCCCCGCAGATGAAACAGATCTGCTTTCCATGCCCTCCCCAAACTCCTCCCACACATTCCTTGCAATTTCCCAGCCCATCTTGGTACCCTGGTCCCGCCACCTCTTTGAACAGCTTCCAAAATGATTGCTGGACTTGCAGCTATGAGAGCCTACACTGCCCTTCGTTGTTATCTCCCTTCCTACCAAGCTTTTTTTTGTGTTGTTTATTGGTATTTAATAAAAACAAACTCACTGAACGTTAACCAATCTTTATTTGTCTCCAAAACACAGGGATTGCTGCTGGAATGAATACGCAGTGGCAATTTGACAATTTGCTGAGTAAAAATTTTCATGCAAGGCGGCATGTTAACAAATCATGGCCGAGTGTGATATAGAATGACTCATTACTGGAGCTGATTGTCAAAATGGTGCCTCAAAGCCTCCCTGATTCAAATAGACCTCTCTTGTGTCCCTCTAATAGCCCTGATATCTGGCAGCTCAAAATTAGCCCTCAGGTGATCTGCTTCCGTGCTCTACCCCGGGGAAAACTTCTCAGCCTTAGCGTCACAAGTATTACGGAACACACAGCAGGGTGCTATGACCATGGGATATTTTCCTTGTTTATATCTAACCTGCCATAAAGGCAACGCCAGTGTGCTTTTAATCTGCCAAAGGCACATTCTAGGGTCATTCTTCACCTTCTCAGCCTATTGTTGAAGCACTCCTTGCAGCTGTCTAGGCTTCCCGTGTAAGGCTTCATGAGCCATTGGAGTAAGGGGTAGGCTGGGTCTCCCAGGATCACTATGGACATTTCAATATCGCCCATTGGAATCTTCTGGTCTGGAAAGAAAGTCCCTGCTTCCAGCTTTCTGTACAGGCCAGTGTTCCTGAGGATGCATGGATCATGCACCTTCCTTGAGCGCTCCACCTTAATGTCAGTAAAACACCCACAGTGATGAACAAGTGCCTGCAACACTATGGAGAAGTACCCATTCCTATCCATGTATTCCATCGCAAGGTGGTCCAGTGTCAAATTGGAACATGTGTACCATCTGCCTTCCCTCTGCAGTTAGGGAAACCCATTTCTGCAAAGCCATCCACCATTTCATGCAAATTGCCAAGAGCCACAGTTCTTCATAGCAGGATGTGATTAATGGCCCTGCACACTTGCCTTAATGCAGCCCCAATGGTGGACTTCCCGACTCTAAACTGATTCATGACTGACCAGTAGCACTTTTGGAGTCGCCAGCTTCCACACAGCAATTGCCACACGCTTCTTCACCAAGAAGGCAGCTCTCATTTTGGTGTTCTTGCCCCGCAGTGCCAGTGTGAGCACCGCACACAGTTCCAAGAAAGTGGCTTTCTGCATCTGAAATTTCTGCAGCCATTGTTCATCATCCCAGACGTGCATAATGATGGAATCCTACCACTCAGTGCTTGTTTCCCGAGTCCCAGAGCAACAGTCCACTATGTGCAGCTTCTCCGTGAATGCCAAAAGTAATCTGGTGGTGTTTCTTTCAATAGCACACAGCAGGTTAGATGGATTTGGTCCTCATGACCAGCCATGATGTGTTCATAACAGTGACCACAATAGTAGAGAGCAGTGCTCTATCCTTTCAGACAGAGAAGGTGGGTGCACAGTAAACATGGGCTGTTGAAAAATGCTGTGAAACACAGTCAGAAACCCAGGGAATCATGGGATGGAAAAAAACTGCATCATGGGACATTGAGCTCTCACCCATGATGCACTGCAATCCATTCTGCCTTCCCATAACTTCTAGCTGCAGAAGGTGGTGAGTAGTACAGTGGGATAAATACCCACAGGGCACTGCTCTCTCTGTCGATGCTAGAGCACCAATTGTGGGCATGCTCCGCCGCCAGAAGAAGCATTGTGTGAACATACACAAACGATTGAATTATGTTTTTTGATCGTCGGCTTAACTTGCATTAACAAAACTCTATAGTGTAGAAAAGGCCTAAGACTCTTTCACTTCCCCAAAGAGTTAGGATTGTGACTCACTAGCCATAAACAATATGAACAGACTACTAAGAAACACAGACCTCATTTTCATGCAAATACCCCTCGTAATTAAAAACAGATGGGACATATGGAAAATAAATGACAGATCAGCAGGAGAGGATCTAAATAGAACGTTTGTCAATCAGCTGCTTTTTAGAAAATGCTTTTAGAAAATAGTATGGGTTTAGAAGACACCTGTCTGGGGAGAGGGATTGAAGAGGAAATTACATAGAACCGTATTAATACTTTTTTAATGCCCTGCTTTTAAGGCCTTTGGGCACCATAATAAAAATTAGTGAAAACAGAAGTATAATAAACAAAGGCAGTGTGCCCATTAAAAGGCAAAAAGCTCAAAAAACAGGTTTGTCTTAAGTGGAGAAACAAGTCAATGGATTTTGATAGTAGGTGGCCTGACCTTTTTGTTTACAGTAAATATACCACATCAGAGAGAATAACAAGTAGAGTTTCCTTTCAGAAAGCTATGGTTAAATTATTTTCACATTAAAACTATATTCTGTCTTCAACACAAGAAGATTCTAAACTTACCAGATTTCAAGAAGTGTACATTGAAAAAATTAGGAAAGCATTGTTACTATTGATGGTGTCTCTTATTTTTAAGCTTTCATGTCAGATCACGGTACTCTCTGCATTTCAGAACAAAATATGTGAATGCTAAACAGAAAAGTTTGTGCTGGGGTGCGTGCTGGTTCTGCTGAAAACTTTGACTTGAATATGGGAAAGGAACAAAAGAAAAACCAGTTCTTAAAAGAAAATTGTTACAAGCTTTTTGGAGCACATATGTTTATATTGGGGAGTTATTCTCTTTGAAAGAGTAGGGATCTTTTCACATGCATCACCATCAATGTTAGCAATTGTTTGACTGAAAAGCCATGGCTTCAAATTACAGCATTTCAACCACGTATTTTAAATTAGAATTATACTGATAGTAGGAGGGAGGGAACTGTTCATAAAAGTTGCAGTGGAGATGCCTTTTATTATGTGGACCGTTTTCCAAATAAGTTGCTCCATCTCAGACCAGTTGACCCACTTTTGATACTGTAATAAGGATTAAAACTAAAGTGGGAACATTCCTTGTCATACTCCACTAAGTTTTCTTGTACTTTCGCTTGTCGTCTGTTGTCCCTATTTATAAAGAGCATTATTCCAAAGAGACTCTTATTTGGCTAACTGTCATGTTGAGGAAAAGACATAGGGATTCCTCATTGTGACCTGACACCTTTATTGTGCTCCCCCACAACTAACAGAATCATCCAAAGCACAGGACTTGGTGTTGATGGGGGACTTCAACTACCCAGACATCTATTGGGAAAATAATACAGAAGGGCACAACTTATCCAACAAGTTCTTGGAATGCATTGGAGACAACTTTTTATTAGAAAAGGTAGAGAGGCTCTAGATTTGATTCTGACGCTTTGGAGGAATTGGTTGAGGATTTGAAGGTGGAAGGCAGCTTGCGTGAAAATGATCTTGAAATGATAAGAGTTCATGATTCTAAGGAATGGAAGGAGGGGAAACAGGAGAATAAAGGACTTCAAGAAGGAAGGCTTTAGCAAATTCAGAGAATTAATCATTGAGAGCCCATGGGAAGCAAGTCTAAAGGAAAAAAGAGTTCAGAAGAGTTGGCAGTTTTTTAAAGAAACGTTAAGGGTACAAGAGAAAACTATCCCAATGCGTAGAAAAGATAGGAAATATGTTAAGAGACCACCCTGGCTTAACAAGGTGTTCTTCAAGAAACTGAAACTCAAAAAGTCAGACAAAAAAGTGGAAACTAGGTCAAATTACGAAGGATGAATATAAAAAAAAAAACCACAACACTACAAGCATGTAGAGACAAAATTAGAAAGACCAAGGTACAAAATATGATTAAACTAGCTAGGGACATAAAGGGTAACAAGAAATATTTTACAAATACATTAGAAGCAAGAGGAAGACCAAGACAGAGTAGGGCCATTATTCAATGAGGAGGGAAAGACGATAATAGAAAACACAGCAATGGCCAAAGTGTTAGATTCCTTTTTTGTTTCAGTTTTCATCAAAAAGGTTGGCAGTGATAGGAAAACTAACCTAGTGAACATCAATGTAAATGGGGTAGGATATGAGGCAAAAATAGGGAAAGAACAAGTTAAGAATTGCTTAGACAAATTAGATGTCTTCAAGTTGCCAGGGCCTAAAGAAATATACCCTAGAATAGTTAAAGAATTGGCTGAAGAGGAGATCTCTGAGCCATTAGCTATTATCTCTGAGATCTCATGGAGGACAGGAGAGATCACAAAGGACTGGAAAAGGGCAAATATAGTACCCCACCTATAAAAAAGGGAATAAGGACAACCCAGGGAATTATAGACCAGTCTAACTTTGTTTATTTGCTGTTTTATCTTTCCAGATACCAATCAAATTCGTAATCATCTAGAAGATAATAAGTTGATAAGTAACAGTCAACATGGATTTGTCAAGAACAAATCTTGTCAAACCTAATATCCTTCGTTGACAGGGTAAAGAAGATGGTGAGAAGCAGTGGATGTGATATATCACAACTTTAGTAAGGCTTTGGATGCTGTCTCATAAGCCAACTAGAGAAACGTAGCCTAGATGAGCCTACTATAAGGTAGATGCACAACTGATTTGAAAATTGTACTCAGAGAGTAGTTATCAATGATTCACAGTCACGCGTGAAGGGTATATTGAGTGGAATCCTGCAGGGATATGTCCTTTGTCCTGTTCTACTCAGTATCTTCATAAATGATTTGGATAATGGCATAGAGAATACACTTATAAAATTTGTGGACATTACTGAGTTGGGAGGGGTTACAAGCATTTGAAGGACAGGATTAGAATTCAAAATGATCTTGACAAGCTGGAGAAATGGTCTGAAATAAATAGGATGAAATTCAATAAGGACAAACACAAAGTACTTGGGAAGGAAAGTCAATTGCACAAATACAAAATAGGAAATGACTGCTTAGGAAGGAATGCTGCAGAAAAAGATCTGGGTGGTATAGTGGATAACAAATTAAGTATGAGCCAATGACGTAGTACTGTTACAAAAAAAGTGAACATCATTCTGGGATGTATTAGTGTTGTAAGCAAGACATGGGAGGTAATATTTCCATTCTACTCAGCACTGATAAGGCCTCACCTGGAGTACTGTGTCCAGTTTTGGGCACCACACTTTGAGAAAGATGTGGATAAACTGGAGAAAGTCCAGAGGAGAGCAACAAAAATGATTAAAGGTCTAGAACGCATGACCTATGAGGAAAGGTTGAAAAAATTGGGTTTGTTTAGCCTGGAGAAGAGACGACTGAGAGGGGACATGAAAACAGTCTTCGAGTACATAAAAGTTTGTTATAATAAGAAGAAGGTGATAAATTGTTCTCTATATCTACTGAGGACAGGACAAGAAATAACTGTTTTACATTGCAGCAAGGGAGATTTAGGTTAGACCTTATGAAAAACT
Source organism: Dermochelys coriacea (assembly GCF_009764565.3). Taxonomy (NCBI): domain Eukaryota; kingdom Metazoa; phylum Chordata; order Testudines; family Dermochelyidae; genus Dermochelys; species Dermochelys coriacea. Next base: position 108,982,227 of record NC_050068.2, read on the forward strand.
TCCTAACGGCAAAGGTAATTGATCACTGGTACAAATTACCCAGGGAGGTCGTGGAATTTCTGTCATTGGCGGATTTTAAGAACAGGTTAGATAAACACCTGTCATGGATAGTCTAGATAATATTTAGTCCTGTCTCAGTGAAGGGTACTGGACTAGATGACCTGTCGAGGTCCCCTCTAGTCCTACATTTCTATGATTCTGTGTAATGAGGTTTCACAAGTGGGGTGGCTCTTTGAAGCCCTTTGAATAGGAGGCACGCTGGGGAGAGAAAGGGTATGGCTGAAGCCTAGCTTTGGCTGTTATCTGTGGAACAGACCCTAGTGAGTTCCTGAAGCTGAGTGTAATTTATAGCAATCCTGAAGCTGCTCTGATTTATATAGGGGGCAGGGCCACAATACAGGAGGTGCAAAGATGACTTGAAGCCACATTTGCCACTTTCCGTTTCTGTTTCTGCATCAACCATAGCTTTGGAAGAACAGAGTCAGGTTTAGGAAGAATAGATAGCCACTTTTTTGCTGGTTGAGACTCAAGGGAAATTTATACTCATAAGAAAGCTCGGACACCAAAGTAAAATTAATCTGGTTATTTAAAGGGATAATATCAGGATTGAGGGGGCCAATACATTTGAGTCTTCCTAATCCCTTTAGGAGTGAGGTCTCTGGCCTAAATAAATGTCTCGAGTTTTAATTTTCGAACAAAAATAATTTAATTTGCTAATGATCCATAGAAAACAAACGCAGCACTGGGTGTCCTTTTAATTGGAGCACAAGCATTTATGCACAATCACTTCCCATAAAGGGAGCCCAAGCATTCATGCACAGCCGTTTTCCCTTAACTGTTCTCCTTTCAGGCAGCTACTGTGATTGGCAAAATGAGAATGATGTTTGAAATCGTTTGAAAACGATCATTTGTCTCTGATTTCACACTGAATTCTTGGGGCCACATTTTTCTGTCAGTTACGCAAGTCTGAGGACAGAATCTAGTGTTTTGAGGCTTTGGGAGGAAGAAAGAGAAGGTGGTTAGGAATCAGAAGAGAGTGGCATTTGGAGGTGTATTAAGCTAGAAAGCAATGACATTTTTGGTGGAAAGAAAAGGAGTACTTGTGGCACCTTAGAGACTAACAAATTTATTAGAGCATAAGCTTTCGTGAGCTACAGCTCACTTCATCGGATGCATTTGGTGGAAAAAACAGAGGAGAGATTTATATACACACACACAGAGAACATGAAACAATGGGTTTATCATACACACTGTAAGGAGAGTGATCACTTAAGATAAGCCATCACCAACAGCAGGGGGGGGAAAGGAGGAAAACCTTTCATGGTGACAAGCAGGTAGGCTAATTCCAGCAGTTAACAAGAATATCAGAGGAACAGTGGGGGGTGGGGTGGGAGGGAGAAATACCATGGGGAAATAGTTTTGGTGGGGAAGCCTGGTACCGTTGTGCAGTGTGAGTTTATAGTGCTACCTGAGAGCAGATTGTGGGGGGCACAGAAAATGTAGCCGGTTGGTCCCCGTGATATCGATCAGGGCATCAGAGTATCACCACCTGAGGTCTGTACCATGCAGATTAGCACCAAGAGGATGTTCTGTTCTCCCCCCTCCCCCCGCCCACTGAAATCCACAGAGAAACACTTTGCAGGCCCTTAGCACAGTAGTTGAGAGACATAGCAGGGTTGGACCTAGGGAACAGGAGACATGTTTGTGTATTTCTGCACATATGGTCTCTCTCCTGGCAATAGTCCTTACTTACTGGACTTAACCCCAAGGAGGTTATTTGTGCCTCTGCACTAGGATTCCCTGTGCAGATTAGCTCTGCTTTTGCTGTACTTTGTGGGCTTGTTACCACTTTCCCTGCATTAGCCAGAATGTGGCCCACATAATTTACAGAAAGTATTTTATTGCCTGTGTTTTACAGCTGCTCCAAAGGCTAACAAAAATGACAGCTTGATGCTGTTAAGGACTCATTCATAGCACATTTAGAGCCTTTTTGTCCCCTTCATCCCTATGGCTAGAGGGGATGAGAATCTAGCAGACAAAGATAGAGGGGTGGTACATTGCCATTTCCACAGTGGCTCCTCTCCATGGTTCCCCGGGCTTAGGCGACTGTGGCGTCAGCCAAGGAAGTACTGAATGCTCCCAGAGAAGAAGGGAGCTTCAAGCTGGCTTTGTCTTGGGTCTTGTCAAAAAGGGTGGGTGTGCTTCCTGGGTAACATCAGGGCTGCGGAGGCTTGAGGAGTCATGGAGAACCCACCCTCCCCAAACACTGAAAATACTGAGTGAGGAAAATACTTTTGTGACAACTACTGCAAGACACAAGTGCTGACTTCGTAGATGCTTCAGCCCTGAAACACCACGGAAAAAAATTGGGTGCTTTGCACCCAACAGGCAATCAGCTCCCCTCTCCACCCCCAGCATCTTCCATCCACTGGCGGCCCTGTTAATCAACTCCTCCCCCTCCCACCCAGCACCTTCCCCCTGCTGCGATCAGCTGGTCCACGGTGTGCAGGAGGTGCTGTGAGGGAGGGGGAGGAGCAGGGACAGGGCGCGCTTTGGGGAAGGGGCGGAACTGGGTGGGAGCGGAGTGGGGGTAGGAAGAGGCAGGGCCTTGGGGGAAGGGGTATGGGGCAGGCTGGGGTTGAGCACCCCCAGGGAAAGGAGGAAGCTGGTGCCTGTGCTGCGAGAGAAATTATTTTATTGGTATTATTCTCATTCATATTGCTTCCCTGGACCCTGGCTGCCACAGTGCTTTCCAGACAGGCCTGGTTCAGCCGTCTCCTCTCCCTACCAGTAGGACAGAGGGGATCCTCTCTCCTTAGCTCCTGGGTTCTCAGTTGCCCCAGTGTTACCCAGCTCAGATTCAGAACACCCTCCATCTGTGAGAGGAAAAGAGGGAGCTTTGAGCCAGTATCAGGTTTCTGGCTCCCTAAGCAAGCCTACAGTCCTGGCTCCTTGACTCACTGGTGGGCAGACCACGGTGTGCAGATGCCAGATGTTCAAAAATCAAGCCTCAAAAACTCACGAGAATGACTTAAAAATTGAGATTTTCAAAAATAATACAATTTGGGTTCTTTTTATTTACTTTCCAGCTTTTGAGCCTGTAGAGGTCACATTTTTCAAGCTTTTCTCCAAAAAATGACTTTTAAAAAAAATGAAAGTTGAGATTCTGATGCAACCACTTGGTTCTGGAGCAGGGGCTTTAAGAAAAACACCAAATATCATAAGGCTTGTGATAAAATCATAAGAGTCGGCAACAAGTCAAAAATGTACTCCAGCTGGCACCCTAGGGAGCTCTGCTCCCTGGCTCCTGGTCAGATTTGGCAATCCTGGGTTCACTAACAAGATCTATGGAACCGTGTATAGTTCCCGCCATACCTCTTTGGAGAAGTACAGTGGTGGTTCCAGTGCCCCATGCTGTTCAGAGCAACCTGTATGATGTGCTGGATCTGTCCTGCTCTGTATAGACCGATGGCTGCAAAGGTTGGAAAGAAATCTCCTTTTCCTTCGGGCTACCCATTTTAAGGCCAATAGAGTGGGAGCATAGGTTAATAATCCAGATGGCTCCTCCTTTCAAGGGATCCTGGAGACAAAGAGGCAACTGCAGGCAGACTGGGGCATGGAGAAGAAAAACCAAACGTGCGGTGCCTGGCTGCTGTAGAATGGAGAATTCTGCATCCAAAATGTTGAATTTTGCCGCTTCTTTCAAAATTTCAAATTTTGCAGCAAATGTCACTGATCCAGAATCACAGAGCACACCCGTTATGTTAATCTTATCTCTGACCCCAAAGCCAGAGATATTCCCTAACATGTTTGTATAATATATTTCCATTACAATAAAGAGTCCTTACTTTCAAGTGCCTGGGGGAGGAAATAGGAATTCATTTGAATGGAAGTTAGGTCCCAAAGTAACAATGAGGCAGTAAATACAACCTACAAGGTGTTAAAATAATGATGGGGGGAACTGGGCCCCTATATTTAGGTTGTGTAACACTTTCCATCATAAAGGAGTCTTGTTACCTTTCCATTGAGAAGCTCTCACATCTTCAGTGTTTGCAGTAGGCCTTTGGTGTTCAGCAGGGCAGGGTGGATAAAAATCAATGATTTTTTAAAAAAAATAAAATCTGATTTTTTTTTAATTTAAATTGGATTTTTTTGATAAAATGCTTTTTGAGGAAAAAACCTATCTAAAGATAGTTTTAATTAAGATACATTATAGCTCAAAGATATCTCATCATGGAATAGGGATTATAAATTCTAATTCTATAGTATGAGATAATATATTCATGTAATGTTTAAGAAAAGCTTTGTAAATAAATTCCAATAGTTCATGGATTAGGGATCCAATCTTATGGGGATCCAGAGGCTTCTGTATAGATTATTTAGGTTAATCTTTCTATCTACAGTGACAAAGTTCCTGCTCTACCTTGGTGGGTCTTGCGCTTATTGGCGGTTTTGCTCGCCTTGGAGCTTCACGCCAGCCCTCAGCTTGGCCATTTTTCTGAACCCACAGTCCAGGTCGACGACTCCTGTGTCTGACCAGGAGTTGGGAGGATTTGGGAGGAACCCGGGCCCACCCTCTACTCCGGGTTCCAGCCCAGGGCCCTGTGGAATGCAGCTGTCTCCTGGAACAGCTGTGTGACAGCTACAACTCCCTGGGCTACTTCTCCATGGCCTCCTCCCAACACCTTCTTTATCCTCACAATAGGACCTTCCTCCTGGTGTCCGATAATGCTTGTACGCCTCAGTCCTCCAACAGTATGCATTCACACTCTCAGCTCCTAGTGCCTCTTGCTCCCAGCTCCTCACACACACACACACACACACACACACACACACACACACACACACACACCAAACTGAAGTGAGCTCCTTTTTAAAACCCAGGTGCCCTGATTAGCCTGCCTTAATTGTCTCCAGAAGGTTCCTAATTGTTTTGGAACCTTCCCTGTTACCTTACACAGGGAAAAGGAACCTACTTAGCCTGGGGCTAATATATCTGCCTTCTATTACTCTTCTATAGCCATCTGGCCTGACCCTGTCACATATCGGCCCCCTCAGCTCAACACTGGGGTTGGGCAACTTGGGACGTCAGGCAGTGTACTCGTGACAAGCCATCTGCATTGCTATGGTGGCTTCCAGCCTAGTGTTGTATGGTGAATTGGAAAGGTTGTAGGGACAGGAACCATCTGGTCACTCTTGTGTTCTTCTCTTTATTTCGCTGCATCCACTGGAGAGGTGCATGGTGGGTCACAAGGGTAAACCGTCGTCCCAGAAGGTAATAACGTAGTGTTTCCATGGCCCATTTCACAGCTAGGCACTCTCTTTCAACCACGGCATAGTTCTGCTCTCTTGGCAGGAGTTTCCTGCAGAGGTAGAGGATTGGGAGTTCTTCATCTCCGACCATCTGTGATAGGGCAGCTCCCAATCCTACTTCAGATGCATTTGTTTGTAAAATGAATTCTTTGTTGAAGTCTGGGGCTATAAGCACGGGGTTACTGCAGAGGGCTGTCTGTAGATCCACGAATGCTTTCTCTGCGGCATCTGTCCACTTCACCATGTCTGGACCCCGGGTTTTTATCAGGTCTGTCATGGGACTCGCTGTGGTAGCAAAATGGGGAATAAATCGTCGGTAGTACCCCACCACACCCAGGAATGCCCGGACTTGCTTTTTCCGATTCGGCAGGGGCCAATTTTGTATAGCCTCTAGTTTGTTTAGTTGGGGCTTGACCATGCCCCTTCCTACAATGTAACCAAGGTATTTAGCCTCGGCTAGCCCTGTAGCACACTTGGCTGGGTGGCTGTGAGGCCAGCCTGTCTTAGCATGTCCAGAACCACTTCCACCCTTCCTAAGTGGGTTTCCCAGTCGGGGGTGTGAATAATCACATCATCCAGGTATGCCGCTGCATAACTGGTATGGGGCCGTAGGAGCTTGTCCATAAGACGCTGAAAGGTGGCAGGTGCCCCATGCAGTCTAAAAGGAAGACCAGTATATTGAAACAGACCCTCTGGTGTAGAGAATGCCATCTTTTGTTTCGCATCTTTGGCAAGAGGAATCTGCCAGTATCCCTTTGTTAAATGAAGGGTGGTCAAAAATCAGACATTACCCAGGCGGTCAACTAACTCATCGATCTGGGGGGTATGCAGTATGCATCGCATTTGGATATCTCATTCAGCTGGCGAAAGTCGTTACAAAACCTAGTGGTGCCATAGGGTTTGGGCACCAACGCTATCGGGCTTGACCACTGCCTGTGGGACTCTTCGATGACTCCCAGCTCCGGCATCCTTTTTACCTCTGCCTTGATCTCCTCCCTTTTTGTTGCTGGGACCCGATAGGGCCTTAAAGTTACCTTTGCCCCAGGGTCTGTGATAATGTGGTGATATGCTTCAGTGGTCCGGCCTGGTTTGGTTGAAAACATGTCCTGGTATCAGTTGATCATCTCAGTTACCTCCTTCTTCTGGTTTGGTGTCAGATCAGTGGATATCCTGATCTGCTCCTGCATATTATTTCCCTGGATCGGGGTCTCTTGGGCCACTACACATGCCTCTCGTTGGTGCCAAGACTTTAAGAGGTTAATGTGATAAATTTGTTCTTGTTTCCAGGGCCCTGGCTGCCGCACCTTGTAGGTTACTTCCCCCCCAGGTTCAACCACCTCATAGGGCCCCTGCCATTGGGCCCAAAGCTTGCTTTCTGCCGTGGGTATCAACACCTTCACCCAGTCCCTTGGTTGGAACCATCAAACTTTTCCATGGCGATTGTAATGAGTTCGCTGGGCCTCCTGCGCCTTTTCCAAATGTTCCCGTACAATAGGGGTGAGCCAGGCTATCCATTCTCGCATCTGCAACACATGGTCAATTATATTTCTCCCCTCATTGGTTCCTCTTCCCAGATTTCTTTTGCAATATCTAGTATGCCACGGGGTTGGAGTCCGTATAATAATTCAAAGGGGGAAAATCCAGTTGAGGCCTGAGATACCTCCCGGATTGGAAACATAAGGTAGGGTAGTAGGGTGTCCCAGTCCTTCCCGTCTTGACTTACCACTTTCCTTATCATTGCCTTGAGGGTTCGAAAGGTAAACCTTTCTACCAGCCCATCGGTCTGTGGATGATAGACTGAAGTTCTCAGGGTATGTATATGGAGCAGTGTACAGAGGTCCTTCATTAGCTTCGACATAAATGGGGTACCTTGGTCTGTTAATATCTTCTTTGGTAGCCCACTTGGGCAAAGATCCCCACCAGCTCTTTAGCTATCGTTTTAGAGGCAGTGTTCCTCAGGGAGACGGCTTCTGGGTAGCAAGTAGTGTAATCCAGAATGACAAATATATATTGGTGGCCCTGGGCTGTCTTCTCCAGAGGTCCCACTAGATCCATGGCTATTCGCTCGAAGGGGACCTCTATGATGGGAAGGGGTACTAAAGGTGCCCTCAAGTGGGGATGGGGACTGTGCAGCTGACACTCCGGGCAGGATGCACAGTACCTCTGCACTTCTTCATGTACTCCGGGCCAGAAGAATCATTGCAGGACCCGTGCCAGGGTCTTCTCTACCCCAGATGCCCCCAAAAAAGATGACTGTGGGCCAGACTTAATTCAGCATTCTGGTATTTTTGAGGTACTAGAATCTGCTGTACCTTCTGCCCCTGTACTGGTGCAACCCAGTATAAGAGATTCTTCTTCATTATGAAGTAGGGTCCTGGTCCCTGGGTTTTCCCTTCCACAGGGACCCCATCTATTTCGGTCACCTCCTTCCTAATGTTGTCGTACCTTGGGTCTTCAGCCTGGTCCCATCCAAAATTTCCTCTCCCGGGGCTAATCTGCCCGAGATCTAGGGAGCCAATCTCTGTTGCCTCTACTGGTTCAGAGGCGTTACGGTACGGGTCAGACTCGGGTGCTTCTCCCTCCTGGGTGACCTCCTTTTCAGCTGCTCGGGTCTGCCTACCTACGAGAGCAACCCTGTGGCTTTGAGCCAGTATTCGGGTTCCCAAGGCCTTAGCTGCCCTTCTTTCCCTTTTCGTCTTTCTACGCTGTCTGGGAGTGGAGAACAAATCTGGGGATATTTCAGAGAAGGTTAGGGGTTGACAGTCTACTGTGGATGCCTCACTACTTTCAGGGCTTCCCCCTTTCTCCAATTCCCCTACCGGGAGTAAGTCTCCAAACCCTGGGAAGTCCCTCCCTATCAGCACTGGGTATGGGAGTTTAGGAACTACACCTGCTGCTAACTCAGTAGTGTTCCCCTGAATCTCTATTTTTACTGGGATGGTGGGGTAATAACCAACTGTCCCATGGACGCATGTTATCCCCATACGCTTAGCCACAGCAGCTGACTATGCTTCACGAGCTTCCCCGAGACAAGCGTGATAGCACTCCCCGAATCAACCAGTGCTGTGGTCTCCACCCCATTTAGCTTCACTGGTCTTCTGTACATATGTGGGGTTAGTGAGACCCCCACAAGGTGGATTAGGGAGCATGGGTCTGCCCAGTTCCCCAGGTTACACTGCATAGGCTCCTCGGCATTGGGACACTGTGCAGCTATGTGTGCCCACTCCCCACAGGCGTAACATCTGTATGGAGCCCTAAGCATTCCCCGGTCTCTTGCTTTGGGTATTTAACATCACGATCCTCTTCGCCCTCAGTGCTCTGACTCTTTGTGGCTACTGGTGGGCCTTCAGCCCCTCTCTTTTTCCACCTGGTTTCTCCTGGTGGCCCAGTCACCCGAGCTCTAGGGCTTGGTGCTGCTAGTTTAACCCGGGATGCTTCTTCCTTAACTGGTCGGGTCAGCTCCCTCACCGTCCTTTGCCTTTCTACCAGCACAACAACCTCGTCGTTGGTGGAGGGTTCATTCTGGTTTACCCAGGGACGAAGGTCTGGCGGTAGTCCTCTCATGTACCGGTCGATGGCCAGAACCTCTAGTATCTCCTCTGGACTCCGGGACTCAGTTTGTAACCACTTTCGTGCGAGATGGATAAGGTCATATAATTTGGACCGTGGGGTTTTGTTTTCCTGGTACCTCCACTCATGATATTGCTGGGCCTGCACTGCGGTAGTTACCCCAGATCTGGCCAGGATCTTTGCTTTCAGCTGGGGGTAGTCTGCCGCAGCCTCTTCAGGCAAATCATAGTAGGCCTTCCCCACACAGGAATGGAGCAAGGATGCCAGATCACTGTTCTCGGGGCCAAGCCTCCCGCAGGGCTGTCCTCTCAAAGGCCAGGAGGTACGTCTCTACATCATCCTCCCGCATCATTTTCTGCGGCCAATTGCTGGCCCGCATGATCTGCGTCCTATCATGGCCGCAGTTCAGCTCTGTAAGGGCCTTTACTTGGTTTACCAGTTCCCGCAACATAGCCCGGTCTTGAGCAGCCTGGTCCATCAGCATGCGATTAGTTGCTGCAGCTTGCTGCAGCCCCACTGCCTCCTGTTGGGCAGCTGCCCGGACACAAGTAGTCTCCTGCTGGGCAGCCGTGGCTCGTATCGGTGCCTGCACTACCTCCTCCATTGTGGTGAAAAAAATAAAAATAGATCCTCTTCCCTTTTTTTTTTCCCCTTCCAAACACCCTCCTTCTTCCGCCGCGCTGTGGACACCAAAACCCACTTCTGATACCAGTTGTGACAAAGTTCCTGTGCTACCTTGGTAGGTCTTGCGCTTATTGGCAGATTTGCTCGCCTTGGAGCTTCACGGCAGCCCTCAGCTTGGCCGTTTTTCTGAACCCACAGTCCAGGTCGACTCCTGTGTCTGACGAGGAGTTGGGAGGATTTGGGGGGAACCCGGGCCCGCCTTCTACTCCGGGTTCCAGCCCAGGGCCCTGTGGAATGCAGCTGTCTAGAGTGCCTCCTGGAACAGCTGTACAACAGCTACAACTCCCTGGGCTACTTCCCCATGGCCTCCTCCCAACACCTTCTTTATCCTCACCTTCCTCCTGGTGTCCAATAATGCTTATACACCTCAGTCCTCCAACAGTCCGCGTTCTCATTCTCAGCTCCTAGTGCCTCTTGCTCCCAGCTCCTCACCCTCACCCTCCCTCACTCACTCACCCACCCACACACACCACAGACTGAAGTGAGCTCCTTTTTAAAACCCAGGTGCCCTGATTAGCCTGCCTTAATTGTCTCCAGAAGGTTCCTAATTGTTCTAGAACCTTCCCTGTTACCTTACCCAGGGAAAAGGAACCTACTTAGCCTGGGGCTAATATATCTGCCTTCTATTACTCTCCTATAGCCATCTGGTCCGACCCTGTCATACTACCCAGTGACTCAGTGCTCAGTCTAGAAGATACGATCAGAGATGCTTCGTTCTGCAGTTCTCAAACTGTGGATTTGTCTCCAAAAGTAACATGCTTGTTAATGGCAAAAATGTTTTAAATAAATAAATAATAGAGAGAGAGATAACAAACCTCAACTCTACTGTCCCTTTGCAAATTTATGTACATAGAGTCAATCCCTTACCTCTCTCTAAAAGTGCAAAGTTTCAAAAAGTTCAATGAATAGAAGATTGTTGGGGGTGGAATAGATCTGGACAAGGAGAAGAAGTCTGGAGATAAATGTGAGAAGCGAGGGACATATGCTTGTTTTCTTAAAATATTATATATTTGCTGTTGAAGAAAAAAATCCAGAGTACTTAACGTTGTTGTTTTAGGTAAATAAAACAATGTAAATGTCTGTCTGGTGATGTTCTCCTCCTAATAGAGTATGGCAAGAAAATCCTCCAAATATTAATGATTAAACTGTTGAATTGGAGATAATTCACCTTCCTATGACTTCATAAATATCTCCTTCAATTATCTTTGATAAATGAAATAAGCAAACACTTATTCATTTTCTGATATAGTTGTAAAACTAATCTGAAAAGTTTTCAAAATAAATCACTGTTTAAAAATGTATACTGTGTATCTTCTAAAAATGAAATCTACATCTATCTCTGAGTTGTGAAGAATATATATTAAGGTTATAACAACCAACATGAATGCACTTTTATGTAGAAAACCATGATTAAATTGAGTCTTCATGACTAGTGATTTAAACCATGATTTAAATCAATTTGATTTAAATCAAATCCACTCTGCAGCAGGGGGAATCTCCCCAGGCTATGTAAGTGCCTTTTCTTTGTCCTGTGACATTCCATTCAGATTTGGCTGAGATATAAAATATTAACAATTACCATTTTCCTTCTCTCCTTCTGTTCCTCAGAAAAATGTTGTCAGCCTGCCTAAATCATTGAACGCTCTAAGGCTGGGCTTATGCTACCACCAAAGCAGCAGCAGCAGCACACACTGTAGAGGGAACACCAACGTGTTGCTAGTGGGGGGAGAGGCGCCGGCAGGGAAGATACCTGGGCTGGGCTCTCCTGCTCAATAAACCCCAACACCTTGGTCATGGCTCCACTGCCCCATTTATCACCCACTCCATGGAAGCACCACAGGGGGTAAGAGCTCCCTCAACTTCTGGTCTGGTAGAGACAGGCTGGGTTCCCTTCAACCACCCCTGGAGCAGCAAACCATCAACTTCGCTCCTCACCTGCCAGCTCTGGAAAAGTAAACCTTTATCAGCTGGCATCTAATGTTAGTCCTTAGAGCTCAAGTAGTAGCAGTCTGTGCTATAATGCTGAAGGATGTTAGGATTCAGACCCTGCTGATGATTCAGGGTGGGGATTTCTGACAGCTGTGCAAAATAAAAAATCCATACATTTAGAAAATTACAATGTAAAAGTTATTTCGGTTGCAAAGTCAAACATTTGAAAGTTAGGAAATGTAATGATAAAAGTTGCCGGGGCAACCTTAATTTGACTCCCTTGTGTGTAGGCATTAAGATACAATCAATTATACAATCACATACTAATTTTTTCACAGGACCCCTGCCTCAGTACACAGGTTGGAACCACAATGGGGCAGAATTAAAGTTGCATAGGCAACTATAAATGTTATAAGAAAAGGAGTACTTGTGGCACCTTAGAGACTTAGTTAGTCTCTAAGGTGCCACAAGTACTCCTTTTCTTTTTTCGAATACAGACTAACACGGCTGCTACTATGAAACCTATAAATGTTATATTTACTAACTTTCAAGAGCTTGACTTTGCAACTTAAATAACAGTCTTTTAATGTACCTTTGTGTATAATATGAACATATATGGAAACAAATGAAAACAAATATGTTATTAGCTAAAGCTGTCATGGCATCTTTAGCTCATTCTGTTATGTTTAAGGGCTTGAACCAAAGCCCACTAAAGTCAATGGGAGACTTTCCATTGATTTCAGTGGGATTTGGATCAGGCTGTGAAACAGGTATTGAAACACAGTATTTTACTTATTGCACAGTATATAGATTTTTTTCTGAATATTGATTAATGTTAGCATGGGTGGAAATTAACAAGGTGAGTTCAAGATGCTGTGTCAGTCTTAAAGTATAATTTTCATGCATCAGATTAAATTAAAAACTGGTCCAATTTCTGAGCAAGCCCCAAGGAATCAAGCTTTTAAGGCTGGCACAGAAGTGCATTGGAGTTTTTAGTGAAATGGTAGTGTCTATCTCTAATTTACTAATGTTATTATAACTTAGTTTTTCACTATTTACACTGGCTGTGCTTGAGCCTAAATTTTCAGAGCTTTCCCTTACAGAGAAGTGCAAGTATGCAGCACACAATTATTGCTGCATGTCTGATACACACAGTATCTCTGCAAACTCTGTGTACACACATGTTCTTATATACTTTCCAGATCACTAAAAATCAGTGCTAAAGAACTACAGCACTACAGATGCAATATAGTTTTATCCATAAGATGCGGTAAGACACTTCATTTGAAAAAAGAAAAGGAGTACTTGTGGCACCTTAGAGACTAACAAATTTATTAGAGCTTAAGCTTTCGTGAGCTACAGCTCACTTGTAGCTCACGAAAGCTTATGCTCTAATAAATTTGTTAGTCTCTAAGGTGCCACAAGTACTCCTTTTCTTTTTGCGAATACAGACTAACACGGCTGCTACTCTGAAACCTTTCATTTGAAAAGAGAACTAATTGTTAAGTACACTATTTGTAAAAATTAATGAATTAGGGTGGGATTTTTCAAAGGAGCCTAAAGGAGTTGGTGCCCAATTCCTGTGAAAAGTCAGTGGAAGTTGGGTGCCTAGCCAACTTGTATCCCACTGAAAACCCCAACCTACATTTTTAAAAAAATAATTACACATATAAGGGCTGGTTCAAAGCCAGTTGAAGTCAATGGCAAGAGGATGGATAGCCCTTGTAGTTTTTGGACCAGGCCTTCAGATGCTGTATGTTGCTGATTTACAACAGCCAAGGATCTGGCACTTTAACTGTAGCTGCAGATGCTATTATTATTACTATACTGCAAGAGTCTAATTCTTTTCTGAAACCTTCCAAGAAGCAGGTGCTGCTTCCTCCTCCCTGATGGGGAAGGGTGTCTCTCCAGCTCAGCTCAATGGAGTGCTCCCTACATGACCCTGTGCAGCAGTCACTGGTGGACTAGGAAAGCCTGGGGGTGCCATGCTGGAGTATCTGCTACTGTGTAGATTCATAAGCATTGATCCCTGCAGAGCATGGGCGCAGGAGCAGGCAAGAGGCTAATACAGCTACAATAGTTACCGTAGAGCTGAGGCTCCCAAACTTTTTTTTCTGTGCTCCCCTTCTCCTGGGGAGTCACATAACAGGCCCTGGCCACAAACTTCCTCCCATCCGGGGAAGAAAGTGGCTTACCAAGGGCAGCAGGCAGCTCATGCCCCGGGGTGGCAGGCTCCATTCCTGGAAGAGTGAATGAACATGCATCAGTCTGCACTGCTTTGTATCATTATCAAGCAGAATCCGTCATCAGCATGGAAGCATGTCCTTTGGAATGGTGGCCAAATCATGAAGGGGCACACGAATGTTTGGCATATAGGACAAGTAAATACCTAGCAATGCCAGCTACAAAAGTCCCACGTGAATGCCTGTTCTCACTTTCTGGTGACATTGTAAATAAGAAGTGGGCAGCATTATCTCCTGTAAATGTAAACAAACTTGTTTGTCTTAGCGATTGGCTGAACAAAAAGTAGGACTGAGTGGACTTGTAGGCTCTAAAGTTTTACAGTGTTCTGTTTTTGAGTGCAGTTATGTAACAAAAAAAATCTACATTTATAAGTTGCACTTTCATGATAAAGAGATTGCATTACAGTACTTGTATGAGGTGAATTAAAAATACTATTTCTTTTGTTTATAATTTTTAGTGCGAATATTTGTAATAAAAATAATATAAAGTAAGCACTATACACTTTGTATTTTGTGTTGTAATTGAAATCAATATATTTGAAAATGTAGAAAAAATCTAAAAATATTTAATACATTTCAATTGGTATTCTGTTGTTTAAAAGTGTGATTAAAACTGTGATTAATCACGATTAATTTTTTTTTAGTTAATTGCGTGAGTTAACTGTGATTAATTGACAGCCCTATAAATAAGCAGTTTGCTCATAAGATAAATAAATAAAATAAGTAGATGACTTGGTTATTCATAGGTATAGCAGAAAAAGTAAGAAGTGGGCCTTCAGGAAGATATTCATTACAATTTCTAATGTTCATTCACTAAAATGAGAGTGCTTTCTTTCCATTTTGTAAATATAATAGTTTTCTACACCTCTGCCACAGCTCCCCTTACTGTTCCACCTTCCAAATTAAATAATTGTAATGTATTCAGTTTCTTCATGCATGGAAACTCTACCATGCCTACTTTGAATATTATCTATCTCTTTTGTGTCCTTTTAGATGATTTTTTTTTGTCTGAAAAGCATAGATGTAGATTCAATAAACTGAATGTAATATTCAGTTTAAGGTGAAGATGTACCGTTTATATATATCATGTAGTATTCTATTACTTATCACATTACTTTCCATCTTCTTCATACTAAACTTTTGTTCACTTCTTGATCAGTGCCGTGCATCCAGCAAAAATCCTCATTGAACTATCCATAATAATTTCTGAGCGATTAACACTTAATCAGAACCCACTGTATGGTTTAAATTGTTCATGCTGCACCTGCTACAAGTTTTACCTTGCACTTATCTCTTTGAATTCCTTTGTGTAGCCCCAATTCCTACTTAAATATTTGTTAGATCCTTCTGGCATTCCTGTAGTTTCTAATTATTACTATTCTTTGTTATTTGTATTACTGTAATACTTACAAGCCCCAGTCAGGAAACAGGGGCCCCATTTGGTAGGTGTTCTACAAACATGTAGTGAAAAGATAGTCCCTTGATTATAACAGATGGGAATAATCCAATAGGCAAAAGTGGGGAGGGAGCGGGGATGCGAAAACAGAATTACAAACATGTTTTTTTCTCAGACTAGGTGTACACAGTATTGATTCTTTATTAACCTAAATAATTTTGAGTCATGAACCTATTTTGCTGCCTCTGTTATGCCTCCTATCTTCTAGATAATTAGTGAATGTATCTGAACAACGTCTTTCTTAATGATTGGTAAGGCAGCCCATTGTTGGCCTCCTTTCATGCCCAGAATTGGCTATTTATTTCAGCTCTTTCTATCCATGTTTTAAATAATCCATGGACGACTACTTCTGAGTGTGAGAGTTAAAGTTTCCAAGTTTCCTATAGCTTCTTGGAAGGGATGTTACCTAATGCATTTTGAAATTATATCCACAGTTCTCTGAGTTTATTCCTTGTGTTACACTGTTTCTAAGCCATTTGTTGAAGAAGATTGCAAGGATCTTCACACAGTTTTAAGAATTCCCTGAGTAATAACTGGGTGTCGTTGCTTCTATTTTTAGCCTCTTTAGTCTTGTCTGTTGAACTCTATTAGGAGAGAAAGACCTGGATATATTAGATTCTCTGATCATTTGCTCAGATGCTTTTATTTCCTGGCAGATGCAAAGGTAGTTCTGCCAATGCAGCTGAGAAAATTGAATCTATGTTTGTGCCATTGATCTGACAAACAGTAAAGCAGGGCTTTGAAATGTACTCCCTTTTTTGAGAGAGAAGGAACTGCCTTTTTAAAGATTTGCCAGGGTTTATTAACTACCTTTCTTCTTGCCATTTTTGCAAAGCCTTGATTGGCAGTTGTCTCCATCCCATCATATTTGATGGCATCCTTTTTGAGCTCTTTGTTTGTCCTGTTACCAGATACTGCAGCTACCTATGAGATAATGTCTATGACTTCTGGGCCAGCTACACAGGGTTAGTACTTTAAAACTCCCGAATCCTGTATTTAGCTAGTTGAGGGCCTAGGAATAAGGATTATTGCTTGTTAAAGAGATAAACATGATTGAGTCACAAGACAAGAATCACTTGGTGGACAAGGAATTTGTTTCTGATGAGAGAAACTTGGATTTATAGTGACTGGTTACATGTCATTCTTATTTTTGCACTGTGCATAGTTTTGGGGGTTCCTCATTATGAAAAGAGATTATGATAAAATGGAGACAATCTAGAGGAGGATGTAAGAAATGATAAAGGTAGGGTGACCATATTTCCCAGAGGGAAAATGGAATACTGTGTGGGGCTAGCCCAGGCCTCCCTTCCTCCCCTCCCACTGCACAGGGTTATCCCTAGCCACTTGTCCAAGACTCCCTTCCCCCATGCAGGGTCGGCCTCAGCTGCTTGCCAGAGCCCCATGCAGGGCTGGCCCAAGCCACTTGCCAACTTGGCAAGAGCAAACTGGACAAATACCCACTTTTGCCAAAAAAAAGTCAGGATGGCCAGGATGGGGTTTAAAAAAAGGACTGTCCCAGCCAAAATGGAACATATGGTTACCCTAGATAAAGGGATTAGAAAATACAAACTATGAAGAGAGATTAAGGGAATTTAATATGTATACATTTTAGAGAAAAGACCCAGGGGGAATATGATCAATCTATAAATACTTGAAAGATAACATGGAGAAGAAAATATTTAAGATTGCACAATACAGAGCATAGACATAGGAGAGAAAAGGAAAAGGTAGACTTTAGGAAACATAGTCTAACCATTGGGTGATGGAATAATTTGCTGAGGGAGTTTGAGGCACTGTCATTAGAGATGTCCAAAAGTAAATGAAGCAAAACAATTAGGAGATATAATAAACAGTCCACTAATGCAAGAGGGATTTACTTAATGAACCTTTTCAGGCATTTTCTTCTACCATTGTTTCCTTTTCCAAAGAATTACTTGCTGAGTTTCTTTATTAAGCTAAATAATTTTGAGTCATGAACCTATTTTGCTGCCTCTGTTATGCCTCCTATCTTCTAGATAATTAGTGAATGTATCTGAACAACATCTTTCTTAATGATTGGTAAGGCAGCCCATTGTTGGCCTCCTTTCATGCCTAGAATTGGCTATTTATTTCAGCTCTTTCCTATCCATGTTTTAAATAATCCATGGACAAGACTACTTCTGAGTGTGCTTGTTTTTAAATTGTATTTTTGATTTTCAATAGATATAGAATATACTCAGTGAATGTTATACAGAAACACTAAATGTTCTTGTTTTTAAATTGTATTTTTGATTTTCAATAGATATAGAATATACTCAGTGAATGTGATACAGAAACACTAAAACCCTTGATTGCTGAAAGATGAGCAAACATGAAAGTAAAAACATTAAGCAGGCAATCATGTCTAATAGAGTATTAGGAAAAACAATAGTTTAAGCACCTTCCTTACGTTTTTACAGGCCCTATATTTTAAAGATCTTCAAGGGCTTAGATCTTAGAGTGCTGAAGTTTAGATGTAGAATTCCTTAAAGATTTAATGCGTGGTTTAAACCTTAAATTGGCCTGCTTCATGTCACTTGGATCCTGATCTAAAGGTGTTGGCATCGGTTATTTTTTATGGTCATTCCCCAATTGGAGGCAGACTTCGCTACAATCTAAACTTTAAATCTGGAAGCTGATTGTGACTAAGTATTTCTAATAATTCAAATTTTCCTGATTCAAGCAAGTCATCCATTTTTATTGACTTTTATTTAAATAAGCATAGAGCCCAAAATGTCCTTGGCACTGTACAAACATATGGGAAGGCACAGTCCCTTCCCAAAAGAACTTGATGTCAGCATTTCAGGAGTTAAATATTCCAAGGGAAACCAAGTACTGTATAATGGAAGAATTATACTTGTGTCTCTAGTGCCATAAGCATGCATGACATACACAGATGACTTAATTTTTTTTTTAAAAAGTCGCTGCCTAAAGTCGTTTATAATCCAATGGGCAATTCTTTATGGTGCTGAGCCCCCTCAACTCCCATTTATGTTGCAGTACCATACAATATTTTCCCTCCCAAATAGAGATATGTATTCAGGGCCCAATTCTGCCCATCCTTACTCAAGCTGAGCAGTATCTTACTTGGTACATTTTTCCAGTGAAATCAATAGAATTATTTGTGAAGTAAGGTCCTGGTACTGCGAACATTTAAGCACATGCAGAACTTTACTCATGTGAGTTGTCCTATTGAAGCTAATGGGACTGCTTACATGTGTGGAGGTATCCATGTACTTAAGCATTTGCAGGACTGTGCCTAAGCTAGTCTGTTAGTCTCTAAGGTGCCACAAGTACTCCTTTTCTTTTTGCAAATACAGACTAACACGGCTGCTACTCTGAAACCTAAGCTACCACTGTATGAGTAAGGGTGGTGTAATAAGTGATAATTGGCTGTGGAGCACAGACACTTCTGTTTTAAAAAAAATCTTTATTTCAATCAAGTCTTTCCCCTTTGCAAGCTTCCTTCTTTGCAGTGGACTATTAAGAAATCACATGTCTCGTAGACTATGAGCAAAGAAAGTTAGTTAATAATCACTGTTAAATTCCACTGTCTAGTGTTAGCTTTTTGATAACTAGTAAAGCAGATATGACGCTTTACTATCAAGTTTTTCTTGGGATTTCCACTCATGATTTTAAGGCATAGGGCCACATTCTCCTCTCACATACGGATTGATTTTGAAGTGCAAATTGGAGTCAAAGGGAGCACTGCATACACAACAAAGAGCAGACTACATCCCATAGTGTGATACCCACTATGTTCCCTGAAATTAGATTGCATTCTTAATTGATGTTTGAATTATGAAAAGTATTTCATTTTTTTTAAATGTCAGAATTTTGGATATTGGTTTGGTTCTGAGCCAGCGAAGGGATTGGGATTGGGATTTCCAGGTCTTGGTCTTCAGAAATTAAGGACTTGCTCCTACAAGGTACTGAGCACCTCTTGAGAGGTGTTGATCGCTCTCCTCTCCCCTTGAGTTCAGCTTTCATTGACTTCGGTGGGAGATGGTGGTGCTCAGCATCTTGCAGGATTGGACATGGTAGCAGACATGATTTAAAATATGGTCTTTTTAACTTACAGGTAAAGACGTTTAATGGTACAATGAGTTTTTCATGTGGTCACTATTATCTCTTTACTTTTTTTATTGTATACTCTGCATTTTTTTATCGTCCGTTACTGAAAACGATAAAGATCATGCAAATCTACTCTTTGTTGTCACACATTGCTATCACTGTTACCCTTGTCTTCACTTGCTTTGTTACGTCCACTTGTGTCTAAATTTAGGCACCAATCCTGCAATCTAATCCAAGGGGCCAGACTGCTACACTTGTATGGATTCCTTTGATTTCAGTGGGACTTCCATTCAACTTAATGGGCCTTTGCACAGGTACAGTGGCTTGCCTGTTTGGATCAGACTGCAGGACTAGCGGGCCTTTAGTTGAAAACTCTTTGGGGGCAAGTACCCTCCCTTACACTATATGTTAGTATAGCACTCCAATACAATGGACCTGTGGGTCCTACCTGGGCACGACTGTAATACCTACATAAGTGATCATTCTGAGTGAAGCGCAGAACAGCCGGGGCTGCATTCATTTTAGGATCTGGTTCTAAACCCCTCCCTTTGCCGATTCAGTGTGTTTGAAAAATGCTGTACAACAGAAAGTTGTGTTGCACCGAGCATCATTTCCAAGGCAGGACTTCCTTTCCACGGGGCTCAGGGAAAGTCGCCGTCTTTTGAACAAAGGGAGCACATGGTGCGGTTAGATGCATCTGTTTGAGGCATGTTATCTCCCCCCCCCCCCCCCGGCAAGGGTGCTGGGCATTGGCTGGCTCCCAGGGGGCGGCTGGGTTAGTCGCTGATGGTGCTTGCACGCAGAGTTTGTCCATTAGATGAAAGCAGCCACGGCGGCGCGATTGCCTCCGTCCCTGATTCATACTGTGCGTGTTGCACCCTCGCCTCCGAAGTCCGCCTAGCGCCGCAGGCCGAGGGCTGGGAGCGCAGCCGTGCCCCCGGCCCATCCCTGCAGGGCTGGGAGGAGAAGCCCCGGGCTGACCCCAGACGCTGGCTTCCGGGCAGCAGCACTCGGCGCTGCACAGCGGTGCGGGGAGGGGCTCGGCCCGGCACTTTCCTGGGCCCCTCCCCGGCCCGCACGTGATTTCCTGGCTCCGTGTTTACTTCCCGGGTCAAAGCCCCTCCACGGCCCCAGAGCAGCCGCCGGCCCTGTATGGGGTGAGTGGGGCAGGAGCAGCCGGGGCGGGCAGCAGGGTCCTCCGCGCTCCCAGCGCAGCCGGCTCACCCAGCGCCTCTTCTCTTGCAGGTTTATCCGGAGCCCCGGACCGAGAGCGAGTGTCTGAGCAACATCCGCGAGTTCCTGCGCGGCTGCGGCGCCTCCCTCCGCCTGGAGGTGAGTCTGCGGCAGGGCAGGGGGGTTTGGGGCCGGGCTGGGCACGCAGCCTTTTGTGGTTTCCTCGGGGCTCCTTGAATCCTCTCGGCAAGTTGCAGAGGGTGTTCCCTTTCCCTTCTTGGGGTTAACTTTCCTGCCTCCAGGGGGGCTGGAGCAATTTGTACAGTGAGGGTGCTGAGGGCCATTGAACCAAACTGAAAAGGAGGACTTGTGGCACCTCGGAGACTAACAAATTTATTAGAGCATAAGCTTTCGTGAGCTACAGCTCACTTCAATGCATCCGATGAAGTGAGCTGTAGCTCACGAAAGCTTAAGCTCTAATAAATTTGTTAGTCTCTAAGGTGCCACAAGTACTCCTGTTCTTCTTGCGAATACAGACTAACACGGCTGCTACTCTGAAACCTGTCATTGAACCAAACTGTAAACCCTGGATATGATGGAAACCACTTCAAGCCAGGGGGTGCAGGACCGCACACCCTGGCTTGAAGTGGCAGCACCTATGCCTGAAGTGAACTAGGTTGGCATTTTCTGGTCCTGGGGGATTTCCTAGAGCTACTGCTGGGGTCCTCGGAGCTGTCTGTGGCCCCAGGAGGTGGATGAGCCATTGAATGGTGATCTGAAAAGGGTTGCTGTTTGTGTAAGGGGAAGTGGGGGCTGATGGTAGCCTCTGAGGGTAAAACTGATCTGTAAAAGATGACGAATGTGGTGGTGCTACTGTCTTCTCTTGAGTCCATGCTGAACAAATAACCCAGCGTGATGCTGGAGTGCACTTTGAAGAGGTTTTTGGGTGAGACCTTACATCAAGTTTCTGATTTCATGTGGTCGTTCAAGATCCCACTGGCCAGATTCTGATCTGACAAGTTTTGTTTTTCCTACTTAAATTTACTCTCCAAACTGAAAAAAGAAAAGGAGTACTTGTGGCACCTTAGAGACTAACCAATTTATTTGAGCATAAGCTTTTGTGAGTTACAGCTCACTTCATCTCCAAACTGAGTTGCTTAAATTCCTGATCTGCTCCTGTTCTCAGGTATTTATTGTAGTTGAGTGCTCTGTTGTGGTATTCATTCCATCACAGAGGTTGCTGAGGTTCAGTGGTGGATAGGGTAAACTTGGTGTATAATTAGGGTTCTACCAAATTCACGGCCATGAAAAACACATCACCGACCATGCAATTTGGTCTCCCCCTGTGAAATCTGGTCTTTCGTGTGCTTTTACCCTATATTATACAGATATCTTGGGGGAGACCAGAGTTTCTCGAATTGGGGGTCCTGACCCAAAAGGGAGTTGCAGGGGGTTGCAAGGTTATTTTAGGGGGGATTGTGATATTGCCATTCTTCTGTGCTCCCTTCACAGATGGGCAGCCGGAGAGCGGCAGCTGTTGGCCAGGCACCCAGCCCTGAAGGCAGAGCCGCACCAGCAGCAGCACAGAAGTAAGGGTGGCAATACCATACCATGCCACCCTTACTTCTGCGCTGCTGCCTTCAGAGCTAGGTGGCCGAAGAGTGGCAGCTGCTGACTGAGGGCCCAGTTCTGCAGGCAGCAAAGCTAAGGGTGGCAATACCATACTATGCCATCCTTACTTCTGTGCTGCTGCCTGCAGAGGTGGGCCCTCAGAGCTGGGCTCCCGGCCAGCAACCACCGCTCTCCAGCTGCCCAGCTCTGAAGGCAACACGGCTGCCAGCAGCAGTGCAGAAGTAAGGGTAGCAGCACTGCAATCTCCCTACAGTAACCTTGTGACACCTTTTTGGTGTCCTTTTTGGGTCAGGACCCCTACAATTACAACACCCTGAAATTTAATATTTAAATAACTGACATTATGAAATTTACAGTTTTTAAAATGCTTGACTGTGAAATTGACCAAAATGGACCATGAACTGGGTAGAGCCCTATAGTTCATGATTCATTTAAATGTGTATAATGCCTAGGCTCCTATGCGATTAAAAACACTGTGTAAGTACACAGTTTTTAAATCTAAGAGTTTATTAGAAGTGAGTGCTCATAGCCAGTTTACAGAAGCAGTTGAAATCATATTGTATCTGACTCTAAACAGTATTTAGAGACTCGGAGTAGGCCCTGTGGTGCCTTTCCTAAAGCAGGAGAATTTCCTTTGGTGTCGTTTCACGTTGTTTAAACTGTGATCTTGGATAGACAAAGAGAACACTAACTTCTTGTCTTGTTTCCTCCTCAGAAGTATTTGAGGAGTGTGGGAGCGTCCTATTTCATTACTTGTAAAAGAGAATGGGAGGGATGTTTGCAGAAAGTTGCCGAAATTCCGTTCCATGTCTTGATGTGAATTGTTTATGGCTTCATTGACATGTAGATATAAAGTTTATTTTGGCAGGTGAAAAGATCCTGTGTGTAGTGTTTCAATGATAAAATTCAAGTTGTATTAATTTTGTTTACAAAAACTGCTTTTAGATGATGACTTGTCATATAGGATTTTATTCAGTAAAAGTCCAATGAGATTTTTTTTTTGATATGTAGAATTTAATAAACGCTTAAGGAACCACTGTCTTACATTTTAAAAATAAGTATTTTATCTAAAACCTTACTAAATTATCATGGGCATTTTCTATATTTCCTTTCCTGTCATTGTGGATTATCAGGATGTTTGCACATCACTTGTAGGGTTTGCTGTATAACCAATCCACGGTGCTTTCTGACTTCTTCAGTAATGTTAAAAATTTAGAGTTCATGTGACATCACCATGGGTTGAAAAGTCTCCTTAGCCCTGGTGACTGAAAAGCTTGCCTTAACTATTGCAGGTCCACACAATTGCTATGTATAATTTAAACTTTCTTTAGGAAAAAAGTTTTTATCCCATATGATTATAAAGAATAGCTTCTGAATGTAAACCAATGCAGTGCTGTCTTCATTAATCCATAGATCAGTACAGTGTCTGTGGTGCTGCTCATAGCTTTGCCAAGCAGAAATAGAATGAAATTAGCAAGCCCCTGGTCAGTTTTGCTGCTGCTGTTCAGAACCCTTGAGGCATCAATGAAACTTACAAGAATCATGTTAATTTCTGTGTTTCAGCTTGGAAAAAGTTATTAATAAAGACAGGGTTTAGAGCTCCATTGCCCACCTCTCAGCCCTCTGATAGAGGGGGAGAGAGATGGAAGCTCTTTAAGTTTATTAATCAGCCAGAAGGGGTTGAACAAGGTGGAGTATTAGGTTTATGGACAGTAGTAAGTATTCAGCGTTTTCCTCCTCTTTCCAGTAGCTGAACATCTCATTAGGGCAGTGCCTATAATGCCTATTACAGAAAGACTAAGTGATTAGCCCAAGGTAACACAGGAAGTTGGTGAAAGAGGGAATTGAACCCAAGTCTTCCACATCCTAGGTTTGTTCCCTAACCGCTGGACTCTCTTCCTTTCATGGAGTGCAGTTGTGAATTTCCCACTCGTCTTTTGTATCTATTTAAAGCAAGCAGGAGTTTTAATTTTTTTGTGCTCTGGACATATTATTTTGTATCTGTAAACGCCACATGAAGAGAAAACATAGGGGGTTGGGAGGAAACTAAAAGAAAATGAATTTCTAAATCTGTGCCGTAGGTCAGCCATGTCACACCTGCTAGGCTAATAGGACTCTGCTCACCAAGTTTTTTTTCAGTAAAATAAAGAACAAGAGGTGCAGGACTCTCTTCCAGTTCACCATAATACAGTGCAAAGGTTCTAAAATTGACAAGAAAGGGCCCAGAAACTGCAGAGGGCCCCTCATATTAATCTTTTTGGGAGCAAGGGCAGGTTTTTTAGACTTGAAGCCAGAGTTTAGAGGAGAAAGCTCAGAATCAGTTTTTCGTTTGCGAAGACGTATTTTGAAACCAGTGTGCGGACTTTATATTTCTCCAGATGAGCTCCTGAAAGGGGAAGCATGGGAGGAAGCGGAAAAGGGGAGTGAGTCCACCCACAAATAAATATTTACTGATCTATACTTCCAAAAAGTTCATACAACCCTCAAGTCTGGTTAAAGAAATGGAAAGTGTGCATTTAAAATAATAATAAGCAAGTAAAGCCACTGTAGCAATCCATGCATTTGTTTCTTCCACATCGTGGCTAAAGTCACGCATGCATAATCAGACTCCTTAGTGCCCACAGTGCCATTCTAGGTCAGAAGATCTCTGGTCTGGGAGCATTCTTTGAGAAAGTTTCCTTATCAGTGGCTGTTGTGGGAGATCGGTTGAGGGAGGGGATTTACAGTAAGAGCAATGAGTTATAATAACTCTGTGTCACAACATCAGCCCTGCCTAAGGCCATGGAAAACCAATCCCCAGGCAAAGAAGGCACTGGTTACCGCTAACCAGGCTCTTCAGGAGGGAGACTTCTCAGTGACTAGAGAGAGCTGTCATGGAAACCTTTTAAATAAAAATAAACTTTTTAAAATAAAAACTAAGGAGGCCTTTGTAGCTCAAAAGGAAATATAGACCCTATTACAAGTCTTTTTACTCTTGATCCAGCTAAGGATTGCAAGAGAGAGAACCAAATAGATGACTTAATATACTGAATGGCATCAGAGATAGAGGAGGTACTACAGGAAAACCATCTGCATTCTTCAAGCATGCAGGTTGACTCTATATGATTCCCCAAATATGGGGCAAGTGGCCGGAAGTCTTGAAGTGTTGGATCAATAATATGTTTAAAATAAATTAAAAAATCATAGGTAGAGATATACCCAGCCAGATTTGCACTTCAGAATTAAATGCAACTACAGAGCCCAGGTTATTGATATCCCCTTCTTCCTCCAACCAGTTGAAACACAAAAGTATGAAGACTGCAATATAACTGTTTCAGACTGTGGTAAATCAAGGAATCCCAGGAATCAAGAAGGCAAAAGATTCTATTCCATCTTCCTCTTACTGTCCGTGTATTCCAAAGACGGGAACACTCAACCAGATGTTTTGAACACATTCCTCCAGAAGCCACAGTTCAGCATGGAGGACCTAAATTCCACCAAAGCAGCAATTCCCCAAAGGAAGACTTCAATTTCTCTATTAACAGATCTGAAGAGTACCTGTCTACACATTATTACATGAATCTCCCATACGATATATCTCCGCTTCACATGCCACTGACAATGCTATTGGTATACTGCTTTACCGCCTCTCTAAGGGTGTTTCCCAAAGTGCTAGTTAACGTGTTTTATTTGGGGAGAAAAGGCTTAATGTTTATCAATTCTAAGCTGACCTGCTTATTGGCACTTTTCCTGCAAAAGGTCCACAAAGGAGCCACTATGCAGCCCAGGTTCTATTCTGGAATAACATGGATGTGGCAACCCCACTGGGAGCTGAATGACTCTATGCAGTTGATATTACTTTGCTATCAACGGACAGGTTTCAGAAGCTGGTGGTCACAAGTCGCAATGTAATATTATTTTCCAGTGACATCTCTCAGGGTGCTTTTTGCCTTAGATCAGAATGATTGTCTCTTGCACCAATACATGTGTCCTCCCCAGAAGTGTCTTAATTTCTGGGTTCCATCATTCCAACTGTCCCTTAACCTGTTGCTAAGGGGTGTTTGGAGGGCCTGGTATCTGAGAAAGAGAGAGGGGTAGGGAAGAAATCTGTGCCAGTCGCAAGAGCAGGGAACCTCATTAAGGGAACAGTTTAATCCAGGGTTTATGGAAGAACAGCTCTCCAATATAGTATCAATTGGCTCAAGGTTTGCTCTTTTCCCCAGGGAAAAAATTAGTTTAGGACAGGGTGCTAGTAAATAGTGTTGAAACTGGGGAAAAAATAAATTATTAGAATATACTAACGAAAGTTACTGGCACATATTTAGCAATTTGATACTAGTTTGTGCAGTAATATGGTCCCTTTAATTTTTATTAAAGGAAGTAAGATTAAAACAAAGACCTTCAACCTAGAGCTTTATGCTGTTGGCTTAGCTACCTCAAACAGCAACTGAAACATGAATTTGGGAATTCCCCTTCTTTGTTAAGTAAACAAAGGAGAATTCCGAGATTCAGAAGCTGAAGTTTCTGTTTGAGGTAAACTGCTTAACTAACTGCCCAGTCCAGTGCTCTGTCTTTTGATTTGACTAGCTGGAGTGTAACTGCAACCAAACTCAGTGAGTACAGTGACTCAAATCAAAATATTTCAACATGAGCAAAGATACAAAACCAATTGATCCAATTTTGAGAAGGTTAATAAAGATGGTAAAGAGTCATACGTGCAGAAATTGCAAAGCAAAAATGAGCAGGAAGGCTGTATGAGGAAATATTTTGCGAAATGCAGTGGAACAACAAAGGTTTCAGAGTAGCAGCCGTGTTAGTCTGTATTCGCAAAAAGAAAAGGAGTACTTGTGGCACCTTAGAGACTAACAAATTTATTAGAGCATAAGCTTTCGTGAGCTACAGCTCACTTCATCCGATGAAGTGAGCTGTAGCTCACGAAAGCTTATGCTCTAATAAATTTGTTAGTCTCTAAGGTGGAACAACAAAGACATTAGAACCACTGACTTTAGCTAAATGTACGTGAGTATTACAGTCAGTCTCTGCGAATGAAAGTACTGATAATACCTGCATTGCCATTACCAACTACATCAAAAGAGAGCTGGATCTCGGTCAGCCAAAGAAAACGAGGAGGAAACTGAACTGAAACAAAAGGTTTGAAAATTGCAGCATTTTTTTTTATGGCTTTAATAGTCCCTTTTCCATTATTGAGGATCCAGGAGTGGGTGGGTGAGGTTCAGTGTGCCTTCAGTGTGCAGGAGATCAGACTAGATGACCACAGTGGTCCCTTTTGACCTTAAAGTCTATGAATCTGAGCCAACTTTTCAAGCATAGATCAGTTGCCTAAAGCCAGGCAACAAAGCACCCAGTCGAAAGCAGGTAGCAGGTGAACTGTTAGATGCGGTAACTGATGGCTTAAAGGTGGAAGCACACAACAAATTACATGGAAAAGCAGTTAGATTAATACAAGATGGCTGGAGTAATGTGCATCATGAACCAGTGGGAGTTAATGGTGGCTTATGTATCCACAGTTGATAGTAGAAGCAATAAGAAGACTGGAAAGTACTGTGCTACACTGGCAAGAGAAGCCAAAGCATTAGCCAATGAACAGTATGGTTGTGGCATTAAGAACGCTACCTGACAGACAACGAGAAAAAGAACCAAAGTGATTTGGAACAAGAGAACAACACTTTGGCTACATATGGATATTGTGATAAATTTCCTCCTCTGTCTTGGTGGGTCCTGCGCTTACTGGCGGATTTGCTTACCTCAGAGGTTCACGGCAGCCCTCAGTTTGGCTACTTTCGTGGCTCAGATATGCCGTTCACTCAGTTAGCCTTATCACTGGCCAGCATGGGGAAAAGGAAGAAGAACAATCCCTGCAGTCTCTCTGATCGGGGAACAGGCCAGAGACCTTCCCCCTCTGGTGGAACCGGCAGTCCAGGTCAGCTCCTCCTGTGTCTGACCAGAAGTTGGGAGGATTTGCGGGGAACCCGGGCCCGCCCTCTACTCCGGGTTCCAGCCCAGCGCCCTGTCGATTGCAGCTGTCTACCGTGGCTCCTGTAACAGCTGTGTGACAGCTACAACTCTGTGGGCTACTTTCCCATGGCCTCCTCCCAACACCACCTTCGTTCTTATCACAGGACCTTCCTCTGATGTCCGATAATGCTTGTACTTCTCACTCTCAGCTTCTTGCTCCCATTTCCTTGCACGCACACCACAAACTGAAGTGAGCTCCTTTTTAAACTCAGGTGCCCTGATTAGCCTGCCTGTCTTAATTGATTCTGACAGCTTCTTGATTGGCTGCAAGTGTTCTAATCAGCCTGTCTGCCTTAATTGTTTCCAGAACGTTCCTCATTGTTCTGGAACCTTCCCTGTTACCTTACCCAGGGAAAAGGGACCTACTTAACCTGGGGCTAATGTATCTGCCTTCAATCACTCTCCTGTAGTCTGTCCTGGGTTCTCTGCTCGGTGTCCCCATCCAGTTTCCTTCATTTCACCCTTTGACCACACTCCTGTCCCTGTTATATTATTAGTTGTCCCCTGTGTTCAGTTGGTTTCCAGGTCCTCTAGATTCCCCCTCTTAGGCTGTGGGGGGATCTTTTAGCAGTGGGTGGGTGGGATCCAATAGGATCACTCTCCTGTAGCCATCAGGCCTGACCCTGTCACAATATGCATTACATTGCAGTTCTGCTCTTCATTTGTACAAATCTAAATTAACTTCCTAATCTACTGCCTTATGTAGTCACAATTTGAGTATATAACTAAATCTTAAGTGTGATGTGGTGTACATTGATGACGGTAAGCACCCCCAGTGATCCACCAGCACTTGCATAACCCTGGAAGGGTACTCTTTTCAGTTTATGTACTCACTGGGAAGATGGAGTGGTGCCAGGATAGGGACATGTATTCCATCTGTCACCCAACCACAGTTCAGGAGCCCCCTTGCTCCAAATCCATCTTCTGTTTCCTGCATATTGCTGAGAATCACAGTCCGATGCGGCAGTATATGCTTGATGGCCTGGCACACTCGAATGACAACAGCCCCTACTGTGGATTTTCCAACTGCAGACTGATTTGCTCACTGACCAATAGCAATCCGGTGTTGCAAGCTTCCAGAATGCAATTGCCGCTCTCTTCTCTGTTGTCAACGCAGCTCTAGTTCTGGCAGCTGGAGAGTTGGCGCATAGATCCAGGAATGTGGTGTTTCACATCCGAAAGTTCTGCTGCCACTGCTTGTCATCCTAAGCATTCATCATGATGTAATTCCCACCAATCGGTGCTTGTTTCTTGGGTCCAGAAGAGCCAGTCCATCACGTGGAGTGCTCTGTGAACCCAGTAGCAACCTGACATTTTTATCTGCTGTATCCATCAGCATCCATAGTCATCGGACATCTTTTCCATATCCTACCACAAGCTGTAGTAGTACTCGTTGAAATTTCACAAATACAGGATAATAGCATGTCCTGATTTAGCAACAGTGTTGAGAATTGCGCTGAGCTTTGCAGGGTCCCTGCGTCTACAAAAGATGGCAGAGATAGAAAAGCAATGCACGGGACTGTGGGAATTTTAAAAAAGGTATGAAGTTTTTATGGGATGGAGAAGGTGGCATTATGGGAATTTAACCCCATAGTCCCAGAAAGCCTGGGGCTAATTGTTAATACTCCACAAAGTAGTGCAAAAATGTTCCACAAAACATTGTGCAGGACTGCGCTGTGGGGCATGCTGGGATGTCTGCCCATAATGCATTGCATTTTCTATAGACATACATTTATGGTGAGGATATGCAGTGCTGATGTGAACAGCTGAGGTGCACATGCCTGAATTGTATACAAAAGTTGCTGGCTGTATTCTGACATAATATAAGTCAATATAACTTTGTAGTGTAAACAGAGTCTTAGTGTTACAAATTGGGAAGCTATTTTAACTAGCGGACTTTGATATTGTAAACTGAGAGGTCATAAATAATATGTAGACGTGGTCAGTTTAACTCTTAAGTTAACTAGTTGGCTTGGAGGACTCTGCTGTTTCAAAGGTGCCTGTTACCTTGTTCATCTGTCTGGCCTATACTTGCTTATTAGTCAAGGCAGTTCAGTGTTTCACTTTACTACTTTAGTTAAAATTGCATTTTAGATGCAATGAACCTCTAGTCACAAAGAAAATCAACAGATATTTCAGAATGCAGTAAATGATTGTAACCAAACTATTTGTATTGCTATTATCTTCAAAACAATATTTTTCTGGCTCCAGAGCAGTCTGGATTTCTGGACTCCAGGAAAGAATGACTTCCTTGCAGAGAGAAAAATGAGAGAGAAGGTATAGTATACCCTAAATTATTTAAAAGTACAAACACTCATAAATATGAATATTAGATGAAAAAAGCAAAGTGCAGCCTATAATTCAGGGCTTGTCTACATGCAGTTTTTGTACTGGATCTCAAAAGAAAGGTCCATATGTGAAAGACATTATCACAATCTCCTAGCTAGGTGCAGGTGGTAAAAAGTGCTCCTGGACACTCCTGCTATGTGATCATCTAAAAAGCAGCTTGGGGATCCACCAACATATGCATCACAAATGGTAAACACACACTAGATCAAAGTTGGAGAAATCATCTTTTAAAATTTCAAAGCCCTGTGTATTGCTTTAGTCAGTGAAATGCAGAACGAAGTTAGCATAGCAGTCAATATTTCAGGTGGTGTACTGCATGTAGCCTATTACTTCATCGTACATGGAACATTGGGCCATGTGCCATTTGCTGTGTGGAATGTATGCAGGCTACTCTAGATGTATCTTATGTCTGTGGAAAAGCAAATGCTTATACTGCACGAGTCTTCACAAACGCAAAGCTTGATTTTTAAAGTCCCCTGTTTATGGATCTGATTTTTCAAAACCCTGCATGTGCAATTGCATGCCTACTGCTCACATGTAAATACCATGAGTGCATGCACAAAGCAGATGCGTAGCTGTATGCAAAATCTCCTCGTGCTTCATTGGCTATTTTCACCCACACTTAAGATATTTTAGAGAACTTTTGCAAATCATTGTCCTAGATTTCTAAATCGGAGAAATTAGAAATGACTTCTTCCTGATCTCTCTTTTACATTGTCCTTGTTATGACCCTGCACTGTGATATCTTGGTTTACTGTGTTAACTATCCGTACTTGCCTCCTTTCAATGCCATATGCACTGTTTCCCAATCTGCCAGTCTTTCCTGTTTTCACTACTCTCTCATGGGTATGATCTGTCCAATTTCACTTGATTGCCTTGAATGTTGTGTCCCTCCAGTCCACATCTTTTTTGCCACATCCTTCTTTTTCCCCCCACAGATGGCAGTACTCCTGTGTTCACACCATGTACAGGGTGGAGTGAAAGTACTATATAATGGGCCATGGCATGGGAAACAGACAAGCAGGTAATAGTGCTGATTTAGATAAGGGGAATGAGACACAGACAACCATTATAGGAGAGGAAAGGAATAGGCAGCTGAGCCATAGATTCAGCACAAAAATATAAATATCTAAAGCAAGCCTGTGGCTAGCATGTGAGCAATGGTATGGCAGAGTTTGAAATAGTATTCCTGAAATAGAGGGCAGCATTTGCTACTCCACCTCTGGGTTTACTTACTTCGTGAGTTTCTGTTCTTTCCAGGTCATCAGAGGGGGGGGGGGGGGGAGGGAGAGAGAGAGAGAGTGTGTGTAAGATGAGGCTGCAGACAATTGGAACAGGTTTTTCCAGCTGTGTTTCAGGTTAGAAACAAATCTCCTTTGGCTCATCTGAGACACCATCTATGCATGCTGATTCAATCATGCAGTCTTACCTAGCTGAACACTCAGCACCCCTTGAAAATGGTTTGATAATGTTGACTTTACGTTCATCCTTTTACTGTGTATCCGACTGGCATCTTCCAGGCTGCTAAACATAGTATGAATGCACATAAAAACACCCTTTTCTGCAGTTTCCAAAAGGTTGAAAAGAAAGAATTTTGACTTGAGTTGTATGTTTGCCAGAATTGTAGTTAAGACACATTTAAAGGAAATTTGTACCATAGCATTGTGTGTTTTTTTTTTTTTTTTTTTTTTTTTTTTTTTTTTTTTTTTTTTTTTTTTTTTGCAGCATAGCTATCTGAAATAACTTATCCATGAAATGACTGGAATTTCAGTCTTCTAGACCTAATTCAGTTAGTTGTGGTCATCATTCTGGAAAATGACATAATTTGTAACACCAACTGTGTGAGTCTGTAGCCAAAGACTGTAAAACAGTTCCATCTTGCTGGAGCTAAACTTTTGATTTAATCAAAGTTTCTAGCAGCATCCTATTGGAATGACTTATTGTTTGGCTTCTCACCTACTTCTAGGGTTGTTTGTTTTTTCCATGATGTTTTCCTAAGCAATTTCATTCTTTTATTTGTCTGTTGTCATTTTGCTTTTTCACATGAGATCAACCTATAGGATTTTGGAAAGTTGTCCAAGTCCCTAAGCATTTATTGCACGTGCATAGAACAAGAAGAGAATAGATAATAACCTGTTAATTCCTAATACTTTGAATTGTGGGGGAGGAGGAATAGGATTAAACGTGACGCATACGGCATGTTAGAGGAATTGATATTGCCAGCTCTGTTCCAGGTATCTGGCAGACTTGAAACTCACTTGGTGCTCACGTGCAGAAGTTGTTTGTGTTGTGTAGACTTTGCTAGCAACTGCATTTGCCCAGGACAAGTCTCATCATAATTGTATCCTGCAGCAGGTCATTCTACACCACTGTGGTGCTAGTCTGTATGTACACTGGTGCAGCTAATCCTCCCAGTGTGATCCCATAATGCTCCTGCAATATCCTCAGTTAGAATTCTGATGTTTCAGAGTGCTTATTTTGCCAGCTGCCAAGCTACTTGCAGGGGGAAACCTAGGTTTTAACTCTCCCAATTTAGCATGTGTGCCTTGTCTATGCTAGACTTTTAAGATGGGTTAGTTAGTATGTGTTAGATAACACTTGGTAGCATCGCATATTTAAATTCTAGTGTAGTCCTTTGTTGCAAACACACGAGCCTTCTTCTGCTACCTCACTTTGTATGTAAGCTTGACGTTAATTGCTACTGCATAGTTCTGTTTCTCTTCCCACTTCAAATGAGAGAGCACCTCAGATGTGCGGGGTACAGTGGCAGAGTTTGACATTTACAAAGCATCTTGCTGGATGTCCTGTTGAATGCTTCTAAGACTTGATGGAAAATTAAGTTCTATCTGGATTTACTCTGTGTTTTTGTTAAAATGGGGTTCTAGCCCTAGTAGCTTGTTGATTCACAAATAGTTTTTTACTCAGGCTGTCTATACTACAGGCACTATCGTGCCACAGCTGCAGCACTGCTGTGCTATGTGGCTGGAGTGTAAACACTTCCTGCAGCGATGGAAGGGGTTTTTCTGTTTCTGTACTAAATCCATCCGTCTCAAGTGGCGATAGCTAGGTTGACAGAAGAATTCTTCCATCAACCTAGTGGTGTCTATACTGGGGATTAGCTTAACTGCCTCTCGGGATGTAGCTAGGTTGACCTAACTTTTAGGTGTAGACCAGGCCTCAATGTGACTGCTTGTTCTCCAGTGCCACCTCCCTCTACTCTTCAGCACTATCTTAACATCCAACCTAGTCTATCCTATCATATAGTCCTGGTCTCCTATTTAATATGTAGCTCCAGCAACACATGCTAGCTACTCTACTGTGACCCCCTTCCTTTTAGCATTAGAGGCCATATTCTGATTTCAGTCATACCACTGACTTCAAATGGAGTTCTGTGGGTGTTCCGGAGATCAATCTAATGTGTTTCTTGTTTTGGCTCACTAAATGACTGAATATTTTAGCCATTTATGCCTTCATGTTGATTTACATGATGGATGGTAAGAATTTTTATAAGTACGTAATAGTTTCATGCATTTCCATTAGTTTCCTTTTTTCTTTTTTGAAATTGTATTTAAACTATATGTTTCCAGTATGACTTCCCTTTTCCCCGGTTGGGCTTTCTTGTGTTTTGACGTATTTGGTGTCAAAGGATAACCCTGAATCACCTGCAGAAGTCCCATTAATGTCAGCTGTGTTTATGAACCAAGAGCAATATATAGCCTGTAATTTGTAAGATCACTCCTAGGCATGGTGGAATGAATTCAGGATAGTGTTTCAACCTTAATTCTGAATTTCCTTTGTTGTAAATGGTAGTCTACATCACAACTGTAGCCCCCAATTGTGATGTAGACTACCCTCCCCCCCAAAACCCAAACCACCCAACCTACACTTGTTAGTGTAAGATCATATAAGGAGTTATTTCTCTGATAATTCTTGTTTATGTATTCATCTGTCCCTTACCATTTCCAGGTCAGTACTCATCTTGACATTGACTGGTAGCTGTTTTTTTGAAGAAGTACTAGAGTTTAACCCGTGTCAACATTTTCTAAATGGTTTATGTGAATTCAGGTTCTGGGTCTGGTTCTGTTCAACATCTTCATCAATGATTTATAAGTGTACTCTCTATGCCATTATCTGCTTCACTTGATGGTGTTCTTTACCTTCAACTGGGTTTTTGATATTGGTTTCACTTTCCCTATTGCTTTTTTCAAATTATAAAAACTACCAGCTGACAAATCAGAGCTATGGGTGACTTGCTCTTAAAGAAGATTGCAATAGCCAATTGCTCAGGAAAGTCTTCCCTACTTAGAGGTTTCAGAGTAGCAGCCATGTTAGTCTGTATCCGCAAAAAGAAAAGGAGTACTTGTGGCACCTTAGAGACTAACAAATTTATTTGAGCGTGAGCTTTTGTGAGCTACACTCACTTCAGCGTCTGATGAAGTGAGCTGTAGCTCACAAAAGCTCATGCTCAAATAAATTTGTTAGTCTCTAAGATGCCACAAGTACTCCGTTTCTTTTTCCCTACTTAGAGTGAAACACTGCCCCCAAGTATCCTCTGGAAAAATGGATTAGTAGTTCTTTAAGGTCCTACAGTTTTTGTGTGTCCATTTGGCTCTTTCTATTCACTGTAATCTGCCAGAGATCTTAATCCGTTAGTTCTGAATTTCTCTCCTCTTTCATAAACTGTGGCATAAAATTCCCTGGAAAACTTTATCACTAGATATAGGCATGATCTCAGTTCTCTTAGCTCAGTGTTTCTTGGCATCTTAGTTGAATATTCCCT
This sequence comes from Dermochelys coriacea, assembly GCF_009764565.3. Classification (NCBI taxonomy): domain Eukaryota; kingdom Metazoa; phylum Chordata; order Testudines; family Dermochelyidae; genus Dermochelys; species Dermochelys coriacea. The sequence goes on from NC_050068.2 coordinate 109,017,463, forward strand.
GTTCTGAATTGTAACTGTTACATTGCTCCCCAGTGGTTCAGCAGTCAGAATCCCTTTCCTTTTAGTCAGTGTCCATAGTGAACTTCCTTGCCTCAAGAGACTTTTAGATTGCCTTTCATGTGTCCAGTTGCTTTCCAGCTACTGCTGTTTTGTCTCTGGTATCTCTGTCATGCAGTCCTTCAGCTTTTATCCATCTCAAATCTTGACAGAACTCTGGTAGCTGCTCACTTCTGGAAGAACTGGATCATGTTAATTTCCTACCTTCACTGGCATCTCATTTTTCAAAACTCTACCATTTCCCACATTTTAGTTGTAGTGCTGGAACCTGTTCATAGTTATGAAACTGGACAAAAGCATGGTCATCCCACCTCAGAACATCATCCTTCTGAGTCTACTTGTGCAATGCCTTGAGAGACCCTTCCTGACTGTAGAGAAGGCAGCCAAAGTAGTCAGCAGTCAGGGAACTCCTTTCTCCAACACTGCTCTCTCTGCCAGGGACTGTACATGAGCAGCCATTTTCTTTTTCCTCGCAGCTGTTCCCTGGGCCTCTTCCTAGTTTTGGATTTGACGTCCGTTCCTTAGCTGTGCCAGTACACATTGGACCAAAGACTTGGAGATTGCTGAGCTGCCCTTTTCTTGTGAATCTCTGAGACTTTAACTTATTAAAGGGGATTTCTTTCTTCCATCTCCAATGGATAGCTGTAATCCAAGATGTAAATTTACTTGGAAAGGAGTAGGATGGCTCAGGTGAAATGTTCTCTGTTCAAGTTGGAGCAATAGTAAATATAATTGTTCTAATAATGGTCTTATTTCCATTCTGGGAGGTGTTGACAAGCAAGTCCTAGTCCAGTGGGATAACTCGGTCATGGCTGCCTAACTAAATTGCCTAAAGTTACCAAAAGCCACTGTCTCCTCAGTCCAGCCTGCTATTTCAGTGAGCAGAGAGAATCAGACTTTGCCTAGAGTCTGTCACTTGTTGGAGAAATAAATCTTTTCACAGATGAGCTGAATAGACAGTTGGTCCTACCCGTGAAATGTTGTTGTCTTTCTCACAGTGGTTTTAGGTGAGTGGGTTTTCTTGCCACTTTGCTGCCTGGACTCATGGGTGTTTTGGGAAGTGCCTTCCTTATCTGATAGCCCAAGGGTCTCTTCATGGTTTCCTAACTGCCACACCTCAATAGAATCATATAAACTATTTGATTGGCATGTGTGTGAAAACTTAACCGTGTAGCATGAAAGGTTCTTGGAGTAATGAAGATTTTGTTAGCCAGCAGGCCTCTATTTCTGCTTTATATTAGATTCAGAGAGAATTTTTTTATTTTGTGTACCATAATTAGTTTATTGGGACCCACCAAATGTCTTCTCTGTAAAACCATAGATGTTGTGTGTGGGTTTTTTTTTTTTTTTTTTTTTTTTTTTTTTTTTTTTTTTTTTTTTTTTAAAGCAGGAGTTTCACAACGGCTGCATTATCGTCCTTCGAGCTTTAGTGTTTGGGGTTTTCAGGAAACTATTTTGAACTATCCCAAACTTTTTTAGTTTGCTCTTCAAAATTACTTACTTAAATAGCAAATGAGCCTAGACCACATTTTAAATACCAAGTACCTGCAAAATTAAGTGTTTGTAACTGTAGTCAAGCTTTCTGAAAACAAAATTGTAAGCTGTGGATAGAAGGGGGGAGGGAGTCATTTTTTTTGGATGGCTGTAGTTCAAAGATGTTATAAGCAGTTTTAAACCATCTTAGTGGATTATAACACACAACTCTTTTGCATGCCAAATTTCATCTGGATCCAATATTAGAAATAGAAGAAACATACAGTCCCCAAAATAGGATTCTAAATGAAAATTGTACAGCCATTAACTATAGAGTTCCTGCAATAATTATTCTTGTTTTAGTTTCTGGCACTTTTAACAAGGATCTTAATTTGTTTCCTGAACACAGTGAATTCTTCCCATCTGCAAGAAGACTGTTTTGGTAACACTTATTTTTGTATTTGTATGATTATTGCTGCATTTTAAAATGTCCTTTTAAATAGATTTCCTTTTTCCCCTTGTTCTAGGTTTGTCAGGGTTTATGCATTCCATCTCCTCGTAAACCAATCCTGTCCTATTCCAGAAATTTGAAAATAATTTTCCTTTCCCCCCATAGTTACTAATATAAATGTTTTGTTTCAGAAGATGTAGGAAGTAGCCAGGGGATAGCCATTTTAGACTTCATGCTGATTTAACAGTGAGGAATTTGTTGCAAATCTGAAGGTTGAAGGCAATTTGGGTGAAAGTGATCATGAAATTATAGATGTAATGATTCTAAGGAAAGGAAGGAGTGAGAGCAGCAGATTCAGGGAACAACAGTAAACTAACCCTATTTGAAGGAAAGACAGGAAGACTAGTAAGAGGCCAATATGGCTCTATTAGGAGCTCTTTAACGACCTGACAATCAAAAGGGAATCCTACCAAAAGTGGAAACATGGACAAATTTGCGGAGAGGCGTACAAAAGAATAATACCAATAGGGACAAAATTAGAAAAGCAAAGGCACAAAATGAGTTACCCCTAGCCAGGGTCACAAAGGCAATAAGAAGAGGAAACAATGCACTAAGAGCAAGAGAGAGAATGAGTACTCCTGAGGGAATTCTGCACCAAAAAAGTAAAAATCCTGTGCACAATATTTTAAAATTCTGCAAAATTCTGTAAATTTTATTTGTCAGTAAATAAATGTGGAGATTCCAGCATGGCAATGGGGAACATAGGCCATTGGCTGCATAGTCGGGAGATGACCCTGAAATCTCCTCCCTGCCTCAGCCCCGGGACAAGGACTTGGTGGTGAGGCTGCACCCAACTCTGACACTGTGCAAAGGCTGGGCCTGCCCCAGAAACACTCCAGGGCCCTGCCCTTCTGTGCCAGACGAACCAGGTGAGGGCAGGCAAGCTCAGCCCATCTGGATCCAAGTGTGAAGGGACTCAGTGTGGGTGGAATCCAGGTGTGTGGGGTGAGAGAGTTGTGTATGGGGCAGTCTGTGGGTGGGTGGCTCAGGGGGAGTCCAGGTGCTGAGGGGAATCCGGATGCACAGGGGCTCATTGGGGGTTTTGGGTGCAAGGGCAATAGGACTCTGGGGGGAGGGTCTAGGTCATGGTAGTTGGGGCTCAACACGAGAGGTCTGGATTTGGGGGCATGGGGCTCAGCTGGGGGGTCTGGGGTGCTGGGGGAGTGGGGCTTGGTGGGGTGAGGGTCTGGGTGCAGCTGGTTGGGGCTTAGTGGGCCTGCTTAATGCGAGAGTCCCAGCTGCTGCCACTGCTGTGAGGACACCCCATGCCGGGCTCCCACTTTCCCATGCAATTCCCATATCCCCTTCTCTCCCCTCCCCACTGTACCTTGTGCCTATCCCCCTCCTATCTGCCCTCCTTCCCTGCCACTGCCTCTTTTCCTCACCCTGTCCCCCTTATCCTGCCCCACCATGGGCACTCACTGTTGTACAGAAAACAGGATGGCTTCCAGCATGCAGAAGAGGAGTATGACCGGCACTAGGACCCAGGAGGTAGTGTCCAGCTGCAGAATCAGTGGAGCTGAGCAGCACCCTCCTTCAGCAGGACATCTCTGCACTTGCAGAAATGGTGGGGGGACAGTGGCATGTGACTCTGCATTCCCCTCACCTCTATTTCAGGGGGCAATGTCCCACCTCCAAACTATGCCTCCCCAGCCCCACCACCAGCCCCACATGGCTTCCCTTTGCTTCCTCGTCATTTTCTGCAGGGAAGCAAATAAATTCTGTAGAGGAACATGAATTCTGCACACATGCAGTGGCACAGAATCCCCCCAGAAGTAACTAAGGAAAGTGTAGGTCCTCTGCTTAGGTAATGAAGGAGAGTTAATAACTGATAACATCATGGAGGCTCTGATGTTTAATGCCTCTTTTTGCTTCAATCTTCACTAAAAAGTTTAATGGTGACCAGACTCAACACAAACAACAAAAGGGAAGCAATGCAAGCCAAAATAGGGAAAGAACAGATTAAAGAATATTTAGATAAGTTAGATGTAATCAAGTTGGCAGAGCCTGATGAAGTTCATCCTAGGGTACTTAAGTAACTTGCTGATCTCAGAACTGTTGGCAACCGTATTTGAGAACTCATTGAGGATGAGTGCAGTCCCAGAGGGCTGAAAAAGGGAAAACCATAGTACCTACCTTTTAAGAAGGGGGAAAAAGGTGACCTAGGGAATTATAGCACAGTCAGCTTAACTTCAGTACTTGGAAAGATCCTAAAACAAATGATTAAACAGTCAATTTGTAAGTTCCTAGAGCAGGGGTGGGCAAACTACGGCCTGCGGGTCAGATCTGGCCCCTCAGGGCTTTGGATCTGGCCTGTGGGATTGCCACCCCTGTGGCACCGCGGGCCCAGCGCCACTCCGAGAAGTGGCCAGCACCATGTCCTTGAGGCCCCTGGTGGGGGAGGGCAGAGGGCGCCAGGAGCTGCCCTCGTCTGCATGCACTGCCCCACGCAGCTCCTGTTGGCTGGGAACGGGGAACCGTGGCAAATGGGAGCTTCGTGGGCGGTACCCACGGGCAAGGGCAGCGCATGGAGGACTCTGCCCCTCCCTACCCCAGGGGCCACAGGGACTTGGTGCCGGTTGCTTCCAGGAGTGGTGCGGGACCCTGGCCCCGGTGTGTGCTGCTGCCACACTGGAGCCGCTCCAGGTAAGTGGCGCCCGAACCCCTCCTGCCCCCCAACTCCCTGCCCTGAACCCCCGTCGCACCCTGCACCCCTCCTGCCCCCCAACTCCCTGCCCTGAGTCCCCTGCTGCACCTCGCACCCTTCCTGCACCCCAACCCCTTGCCTTGAGCCCCCTCCTGCACTCCGCTTCTCTCCCTGCACCCCAACACCGTTCCCTGAGCTCCCTCAAGCAACCCACACTCCTCCTCTGCCCCAATCCCTTGCCCTGAGCCCCTTCCTGCATACCGCACCCCCACACACACACCCCGCCCCCCTGCCCCCGCTCTGCATGCAATTTCCCCACCCAGATGTGGCTCTTGGGCCAAAAAGTTTGCCCACTTAAATAGTAGCCAACTTGGATTTGTTGAGAGAAAATCATGCCAAATGTACCTAATTTACTTCTTTGGCTGGATTACGGGCCTAGTAGATGGGGGGGGAAGCAGTTGATGTGATATATCTTGATTTTAGTGAGACTTTTGATATAGTCCAACATGATAATCTCATAAGCCTGGAGTGCCAACCTGAGTCGGAGAAGGAGCCTGAATTTACTAATGTACATTGCCAGAGTCACAGTACTATGTCAGCAGCGCCCCATCAGTTTGCCCCCTACTCCCAGCATCTCCCGGGCACCGGCAGCCCTGCTGATCAGCGCCTTCCTCTTCCTTCTCCACTTCCCGAGGGGATAGGAAGGGGTGGAGTTGGGGCAGGGCTTGTGGCAAAGCCAGGGGTTGAGCAGTGAGAATCCCCTGGCACATTGGGAAGTTGGCGCCTGTAGCTCTAGCCCGGGAGTCAGTGCCTATACAAGGAGCTGCATATTAACTTGTGAAGAGCCCCTGTCATAAGTAAACTAGGGAAATGTGGTCTAGATGAAATTACTATACAGTGGATGCACAACTTGTTTAAAAAACCATACTCAGTAGTTCGCTATCAACCTGGGAGGGTGTATCTAATGAGATTCCTCGGGTGCCAGCTCCTGGGTCTGGTACTATTCAATATTTTCATTGAATGGATAACAGAGTGGAGAGCATGCTTATAAAATTTGTAGCTGATGCCAAGCTGGGAGGGGTTGCAAGCGCTTTAGAGGACAGGATTAGAATTCAAAACAACCGTGACAAATTAGAGAACTGGTCTGAAATCACAAGATGAAATTCAATAAAGACACGTTCAAAGAACCACACTTAGGAGGGAAAAATCAAATGCACAACTGTAAAATGGAAAACTAGCGAGGCAGAAGTACTGCTGAAAAGGATCTGGGGGTTATAGTGGATCGCAAACTCAATATGAATCAACAATGTGGTGCAGTTGGGGGGGGAAACCAGTGTAATTCTGGAATATGTTAACAGGTGTGTCATATGTAAGACACAAGAGGTAATTGTCCTGCTCTACTGAGCTTTGGTGAGGTCTCAGCTGTTGTACTCTGTCCAGTTCTAGGTGTCACACTTTAGGAACACTGTGAACAAATTGGAGAGAGTGCAAAGGAGAGAAATAATAGGATAAAAGGTTTTGAAAATCTGATCCATGAGGAGAGGTTAAAAACAAAACAAAACTGAGCATATTTAGTCTTGAGAAAAGAAAACGGAGGGATGGGGGAATCTGATAAGACTTCATATATGTTAAGGGCTGTGATAAAGAGGACGGTGATCAGTTGTTATTCATGTCTGTGGAAGGTAGGACAAGAAGTGATGGTCTTAATTTCCAGAAAGGGAGATTTAGGTTAGATATTAGGAAAAATTTTCTAACTATAAGGATAGTTAAGTACCTGAATAGGCTTCCAAGGAAAGTTGTGGAATCCCCATCAATGAAGGTTTTAAAGAACAGGTTAGATAAACATCTGTCGGGGTGGTCTAGGTTTACTTGGTCATGCGTCCCTGCAGGACTCGGTGATCTCTCACGGTCTCTTCCAGCCCTACTTTTCTATGATTCTATAAACAAAATTACCTTACTGTATAATCTTCCTTTTTCTTGTTTCCACAGTTGTTGATGCATTGAAAGATATCTTAATATATAGTAAAATTACTTGGGGGTTAGGATGTGAGCGTCTTACTCAAATTGGGAGGCAGAGTCACCCACGTGAGAAGCTGTATTGAAGTTAAAGGGACTGTTTGCATGTGTAATTACCCACCAGTGTAAGTAAGGGGATCACATTTATTCTGCTTAAAGTACTTATGTGACCCTCCCTACAGCAGTATACGAGTTCCTCACAAACTTTAATGTATTTATCCTCACAACACCTCTGTGAGGTGGGAAAGTGTTTTTATCCCATTTTACAGATGGGGAACTGAGGTTCGGAGAGACTGTGATTTGCTTAAGGTCGCATAAGAAATCTGTGGCTACATTCCACACAAAGATGGACTACAAGCCGTCAGGAACAGTATCCCTGATACTGTCACGGCTAACCTGGTGGCTGAACTTTGTGACTTTGTCCTCACCCATAACTATTTCACATTTGGGGACAATGTATACCTTCAAATCAGCGGCACTGCGATGGGTACCCGCATGGCCCCACAGTATGCCAACATTTTTATGGCTGACTTAGAACAACGCTTCCTCAGCTCTCGTCCCCTAATGCCCCTACTCTACTTGCGCTACATTGATGACATCTTCATCATCTGGACCCATGGAAAAGAAGCTCTTGAGGAATTCCACCATGATTTCAACAATTTCCATCCCACCATCAACCTCAGCCTGGACCAGTCCACACAAGAGATCCACTTCCTGGACACTACGGTGCTAATAAGCGATGGTCACATAAACACCACCCTATATCGGAAACCTACTGACCGCTATTCCTACCTACATGCCTCTAGCTTTCATCCAGATCATACCACTCGATCCATTGTCTACAGCCAAGCGCTACGATATAACTGCATTTGCTCCAACCCCTCAGACAGAGACAAACACCTACAAGATCTCTCTCATGCATTCCTACAACTACAATACCCACCTGCTGAAGTGAAGAAACAGATTGACAGAGCCAGAAGAGTACCCAGAAGTCACCTACTACAGGACAGGCCCAACAAAGAAAACAACAGAACGCCACTAGCCATCACCTTCAGCCCCCAACTAAAACCTCTCCAACGCATCATCAAGGATCTACAACCTATCCTGAAGGACGACCCATCACTCTCACAGATCTTGGGAGACAGACCAGTCCTTGCTTACAGACAGCCCCCCAATCTGAAGCAAATACTCACCAGCAACCACACACCACACAACAGAACCACTAACCCAGGAACCTATCCTTGCAACAAAGCCTGTTGCCAACTCTGTCCACATATCTATTCAGGGGATACCATCATAGGGCCTAATCACATCAGCCACACTATCAGAGGCTCGTTCACCTGCGCATCTACCAATGTGATATATGCCATCATGTGCCAGCAATGCCCCTCTGCCATGTACGTTGGCCAAACTGGACAGTCTCTACGTAAAAGAATGAATGGACACAAATCAGACGTCAAGAATTATAACATTCAAAAACCAGTTGGAGAACACTTCAATCTCTCTGGTCACTCGATTACAGACCTAAGAGTGGCTATCCTTCAACAAAAAAAACTTCAAAAACAGACTCCAACGAGAGACTGCTGAATTGGAATTAATTTGCAAACTGGATACAATTAACTTAGGCTTGAATAGAGACTGGGAATGGATGAGTCATTACACAAAGTAAAACTATTTCCCCATGGTATTTCTCCCTCCCACCCCACCCCCCACTGTTCCTCTGATATTCTTGTTAACTGCTGGAATTAGCCTACCTTGCTTGTCACCATGAAAGGTTTTCCTCCTTTCCCCCCCCTGTTGCTGGTGATGGCTTATCTTAAGTGATCACTCTCCTTACAGTGTGTATGATAAACCCATTGTTTCATGTTCTCTGTGTGTGTGTGTGTGTGTGTGTGTGTGTGTATATAAATCTCTCCTCTGTTTTTTCCACCAAATGCATCCGATGAAGTGAGCTGTAGCTCACGAAAGCTTATGCTCTAATAAATTTGTTAGTCTCTAAGGTGCCACAAGTACTGCTTTTCTTTTTGCGAATACAGACTAACACGGCTGCTACTCTGAAACCAGTCTGACCCTGAGAGAAGTTAAATTGCCTCTCTGCTCTGATACATTATGGCAAATATTTTGTTCCTGTGTTCGGGATGTGAATATGTAATTACTCTTAGTTTAATTGATATGTTCCTATTCTTTGCATTATAGAACAAATCTAATTTTTTTTTTTAAAGCCCTCCAGAATGAGACTACTTCTTGTTTCTGGTTGTGTGGTTTTTTTTTTTTTTGTTTTTTTTTTTTACCATTCTTCCTAATTGTTGGTTTCCTGAAACATAGCTTTAATGTTTCCTCTTATGTCCATAGCAGAATCTGTATTCTGACTCCTGGCCCTTATAAAAATATGGTGAATTTTTCCCTCAGCTCAGCCACTAATGAACAATAGTTTATATTGCAGAAACAGCATGTACATACATGACTGGGCATATTTGTATTCAGGAAGGGCATGCTGAACTGAATGAGCAAGAAGACTATTTTCTCTCACTGCTGGAGACTAGCTGGGTGGTTTGTTTCTCTAATCTTAAGAGTCTGTCATTGACAGAGTCCGGTCATGTGTTTTGATTTGTGCTACAGTTATAGCTGGTCTGTTTGAGGTAACATGATTCTTTTCTGAACCCGAATTTTTTATACCTGTGTTTAAAAAATGGCTTTGTAATTGTTTGCGTTCCTGTGTGTATTTGTTTTGCATTGGGCCCCCCCCCCCCTTTGTTTTCCAACTTTATTTAGACATTTGTTTTATAACATTATCCAGACAGTGGAAGAAATCTTGAATTTCTATAAAATTGATAGAACAGATATGACATTATCTCTGGGTAGCTGCCAATGACTGATTCATACTGCTTTATGCTTTCAGATTGGAAATAAGGTCATGAAAATTTCACAGAAATCGTCTTGCTTTTTAGACATAGAATTAATTCTGACATTTAATTAAAAGAGACAGAGTGAGTGCTCTTGGCCCGACAGTTACATCCAGGAGAAGCCCAGTGTATAACACAGACCTCTAAATTACAGACCCGTCTTTCTTTCAGTCCGGGGTGTGTGTGTGTGTGGGGGGGGGGTACTCCTTCAATCAGGAGTTCATACTCCCCTCCAGTTATTCCAGTTACTTCCCCCAACCTTCTTGCATTACCTCAGTCCTGTCTGGATTGAGTTTTAGCCAGCTTGCTGTCATTCAGACTCTCTAAACTTGTACAGACACTGGGTCATTTGTTGCACTGTGTTGGCAGGATTGGAGGTGATACAGGCATACGTGGTTATTGTCAACATGCTGAAGGCATTCTAGCCTGTGTCTCCATGCTAACCCTTCCAATGGCCTTTTATAGATGTTGAACAGGATGGCTGACAAGATGGAACCCTGGGGGTACTCAACAAGGGAGAAACTTCTGGGCAGATGAGCAATTCCTCAAAACTAGCCTCTGGGACCTTACATAAAAATGAATACAGCTACTCAAGAGGGACTCCATCCACACCTGCCAGGGGTCGCAGATGTGTGAACACTATCAAAGACAGATGATAAATTTAGAAGAACGAGCATGAAGACTTAATCTAATTTCAGATGAGAATAATCAGACCGTGCCACCGGTTCAATTTCTGTCCCATGCCCAGACCTACAAATCTGAGAGAGACTCTGAGAACACCAGATTTGCCCTTCTATAATCTCTCTCCTCCAGCTTATCCCAACAAGGGAAATTGGACGCAGGTGGGTTGCTAGCAAGATTACCAGCATCAAGAGATGATTTCTTGAGCAGAGGTCTCACAACATCTTTAATAAAAAGTAACTGACATCCTCATCCCTTTTCCTCCTGCAACTTGGTACTTCTGACAAACTGGCCACTTCTGTTGAGGAGCCTCAGTATTTTGGAGTCCAAGTTTAGGTGCCTAGGTTTGAAAAATTTGGCGTGGAGTTTTATGAACTAGGATTCTGTATCTAATACAAATTACAGTAAAAAGAAAAGGAGTACTTGTGGCACCTTAGAGACTAACAAATTTATTAGAGCATAAGCTTTCGTGAGCTACAGCTCACTTCATCGGATGCATTTTTTTTCCACCAAATGCATCCGATGAAGTGAGCTGTAGCTCACGAAAGCTTATGCTCTAATAAATTTGTTAGTCTCTAAGGTGCCACAAGTACTCCTTTTCTTTTTGCGAATACAGACTAACACGGCTGCTACTCTGAAACAAATTACAGTGTTGATCATGTGCTTTTAAGTTAGTGCCATGCAGTGGCTGAATATAACTTTGATGTTAAGGTGGCAGCCTGTGCTTAACAAAAGGCTTACTGACAAGTTTAATATTAACATATAAACAAAAACGCGTGCACTGATAGATTTCTCGGATGAGATCTAAAACTGAGGTCCTACCACTTGCACAAATTAAACAGTGTCTTGAGCAGCTCAGACCCTCCTGACACCACGCTGTGGAATTCGTTTAATACCAACTCAAAGGAAAGAATAACACATGCAGAATCATTAACTCCATGTCTTACTTAACATACATAATATTAACATTCTGCATTCTCTGTCAGCATAGGTGTTTTTATCACTTGTGCTGTCTTGGCAGCACATTCATTCTCTGGGCTAGAGACAAGATTTTACAGCGCTCTCAAGGGACTTGTTGCTGGTTTTTTTTTGCAAAGAAGCACTAGCAGTCTCCAAAAGTCCAGCTGTGGGTGAGTTGCTGTGATCTGAGACCTTTTAGTGGAGGGTAGAGGGAAGTCCAGTAGGACCTTTTTCCTCTTTGCTCAATGTGTTGGAAAAAATTATACTTACTAAATTAAGTGCCTAGATTTGATTCCCAGTACATGCAGTTGTTAAACAAGTGAAAACTTCATCAAAGCAGATACACACCCAGGTCCAAACACTCCATTTAAAGGTGGAAAGAAAAAGGAAAGGGATATCAGTATCTTCAGCTTAATGCATCAGAGTACTGTAACTTACTCCATTTCTGCTCTACTTCCAACAACTTTAGATTTAGAGTAGCCGTGTTAGTCTGTATCTGCAAAAGGAACAGGAGTACTTGTGGCACCTTAGACACTAATAAATTTATTAGAACATAAGCTTTCGTGGGCTACAGCCCACTTCATCGGATGCATAGAATGGAACAAATAGTAAGAAGATATATACATACAGAGAAGGTGGAAGTTGCCATAGAAACTATAAGAAGCTAATTAATTAAGATGAGCTATTATCAGCAGGAGAAAAAAACTTTTGTAGTGATAATCAAGATGGCCTATTTAGACAGTTGACAAGAAGGTGTGAGGATACTTAGCATAGGGAAATAGATTCAATATGTGTAATGACCCAGCCACTCCCAGTCTCTATTCAAACCCAAGTTAATGGTATCTAGTTTGCATATTAATTCAAGCTCAGCAGTTTCTCCTTGGAGTCTGTTTTTGGAGCTTTTCTGATGCAAAATTGCCACCCTTAAATCTTTTACTGAGTGGCCAGAGAGGTTGAAGTATTCTCGTACCGGTTTTTGAATGTTATGATTCCTGATGTCAGATTTTTATCCATTTATTCTTTTGCGTAGAGACAATCTGGTTTGGCCAACAACTTCTGTCTCCTCCCCTAGTTTTTAACTCCTTCCTGTGGGCCAAAACCTAAAGTAGGATCCATGCCTGCATCTTTAGGAAAGAGAAGTACCTTTGACTTCTAGTAGCATTCCTTACAATCCACCACTATTATGGTCATATTTTTTTTTTCAAATACTTAACTGTTTAATCATATTTTTATCTTTGTGTCTGACAGGTTGGCAGGATTTGTGTATTTTGTTAACATATTGAGCCAGAAAACATCAGCTGTTCCTGGAGAGTTATGGCATGACAGCTGTCTTAGTGTGGTCCAAGGTGAAAGACAGTCATTATGTGGCACAATACTTTATTTTGAATGCCTGTTTACAAAAGCATAAGAAATGCATGATAGAAATGTCCTTTGTTTTGTTCTCTATTTCTAGAAGGTTTGTGAAGCAGGATGATGTGGTAACAGTTGTTTGATCAGAATGTTGTCCTCATGGAGTGAAGGCCATTTGAGGTCTGATGACTTGACTGTCCAAAGGAAATTAGATTATTTTTTTTAAAGATGGAATCAGTTTTAAGAGTTTCTTTTATAAATGTTGACTCACTGATGTGTGCAATCATGCCATCGTGTGGTAAGCTAAACAATGTGAGGCTGAGTCATTGCTCTGCAGGAGACCTCCAAGGCACACCTGGATGGGCTGCAAGACATGGAGTTAATGATTCTGCATGTGTTATTCTTTCCTTTGAGTTAATATTAAACTAATTCCACAGCGTGGTGTCAGGAGGGTCTGAGCTGCTCAAGACACTGTTTAATTTGTGCAAGTGGTAGGACCTCAGTTTTAGATCTCATCTGAGAAATCAATCAATGCACACGTTTTTGTTTGCAAGAGGAGGATTCTGAGCCCTAGTGTTCTGGTCAAATTACAACTCCAGCAATTGCATTCTGAGAAACCACATTCCACCTGCAGATTCAATTGGAAAAAATATCCTTTAACTCTTGCCTTAAATCATTTTGTAGTGTTGTTGTAAACTGATAGGGTAAAATACTGTAAACCCTTAACTACATTTCAGAGGTGGATGAGATTATCCCTCTGGGTACCATTTTAACTTTATAAAGCAATTTGCAATGCATCAGGATTGAAGTGTGACTCTAATGTTAGTTTATTATAATTAGCTGAGCAGGTAGGCGCTTGAAGATGCTGAGGCTTTTTTCATGTGAAAATACAAATGCAGTTGCATTCTCAAACCTTTCCTCACTGATTTTTATAGTATGTCTGATTGCCTCTTCCAACAACTCTAAGTCTAGTAAGACTTGAAATATTCTTGAAAGATTCTTTCCATTTTAGGTTTCAGAGTAGCAGCCGTGTTGGTCTGTATTCGCAAAAAGAAAAGGAGTACTTGTGGCACCTTAGAGACTAGCAAATTTATTGGAGCATAAGCTTTCGTGAGCTAATAAATTTGTTAGTCTCTAAGGTGCCACAAGTACTCCTTTTCTTTTTCCATTTTAGGTTTCAAAGAAAGTCTACTAAGAACTAGCTTTAAATACCAAGAATGCCCTCCTGCAAACCTGACAGTGCCGTTTTAAGGGCTTAGCTAGAAACAAAAATTCAGAACAACTGCCTAGGTTTCTTGTCTGCATCTGAGAGGGGAATCTGATGCTACCTGAAGTCCGCCAAAATTACATTTTCTGGAGCCATCCATGCTTAAGTTCACAAATGCAAGTTGTATAGCGTGCATTCAGTACTTTCACTAATGTTAAAATTTGACCTGGAATTTGACACTCTGTATACAATAAAATATAACTTAGCATTTAAAACTAAAAATATGCGCCACATAATTGATATAGCTAGTGTCCTAATGCTAAAGACAGTTGGAAAAGTAGCTTGGGATTTGGCAGTGTGACTTGCTGAAATCAAAGTGATTTAAATTGCCAATTTTAATCATGATTTGAATTAGCAATCGGGAAACTTTCATTTAAATCCTCGATTTTATTTGTACTTTTTAGTTACTTTCCTAAAAAAGGGTTGATTCTCATTGGGTGGTAACCATTAAAACATGTTGTTTGCAATTAAATATAGCTTTTACACTAACTTTGGTGCTACTTTTTGGTTAACAAGGTTGATATACAGATTTAAGCAATTATATCTCTTAGATTTATTCAGTCTTAATTTTTAAATTTTTGATTGTAAGAAAATGGTGAATGATTCATTTCTTATTTACTAGATAATTAATTTTCTACTTGTGATTTGTGTCCAGCTCAAAATGCATAAAATCGTTTCTGTTTTAATCAATTAAAACAATCTTAAATGTGCTGATACATAATCTTTTTTCTTATCAAAACATGTTTGCCATTTAAAACTAAATTTTTTTTAAACAAAGGAAGCATTATCCATATTTAGTAAATTGAACTGGTCACCATGCTTTTCAAGATTTCCATAGATGTCATTTCTCAGGCCTCATTTTGATTTATAGATTGGAAGAGGAGAACAAGCATTCTTGCTTTTTCAACTCCCAGTTGATTTTTAAAGTTTGAATGAACTAATAATTGAACTGAATAGTTGAATCAACTGAAATGAAGGAAATGTTCTCTCTGCACCTGCAGAAGAGGCTACTGCTGTCAAAAGCTGACTTAGCACTTCAACAGACTCTGGTTCCAGATGCAAGTTGTGACGGTTCTAGGGGCACCCAGGCTTAAGAGTGACCTTGTTGTCACCACCCACCAGTGTGAGGGGGTTTTGCCTGTTCCAGCTGAGTGTTGGCTCCCTAACACAACCAGTCACTCAAGCACTCTCCTCTGGGCTATACCAGCCCTGCCTTTTTCCTACAGGTTGACAACCAAGGTTTCCCAGTCCCGGAACCCCTTCAGTGTGTCCCCTTGTGATGTGCAGCTTCCAATCACTGGAGGGACCCATAGAAATTCCAGATCCTATATTTCCAAAAATCCCAGTTTTATCTTAGACCACCACTCCTGCATACATCCAGCACTTAAGTTCAATTAGTGTGTGTGTGGCTTAAAAAAAAAAGGGGGGGAGGGGGAATTTTATTGAAGAAAGAATGGAGATTCAAAACAAATGTGAGTGATAAATACAAATGGTTACATACAGAACAAAATAATATATGAACTGGGTCCTATATGTATTAACAGTTACCTTCCCTACCTAATAAAGTAGATTCTCATCCCCAAAGTTCAGTCTTTTGCAGTGCTTGCTTGCTGTAAGGAGCTAGGACCCAGTGTTTCATGAAGCACCCCCACTCATGAAGGTATTTCCTCAGTGAATGGATCTGTAGTGTCTTTCTCCATCCTGCGATACCCTGAAGTAGTTTTGTCTTTTATTCATGCAGAGGGATCCCCCTCACTGTCATGTCATCCTTCTCACTTCCAAGTGGTGTTGATGTTGATAGTGTCTTTGCTGGTTTTCCATTGACTTTTCTGGGTTGGTGCAAAGGTAAACAGTTGAGCAATACATTAGATAATTGGCTAGCCAGGGAGGGGGTGACAACTCAAATGGGCCATCATTGAGCCATTATTCCTTGGTGACTCACCTTCACTCCAAGACCATAAGGGCATAATTTTCAATATGGTTGCATTATTCCTTAAATATTGCTCATACCTCTCACAATGACTGAGTATTGATAAGGTACAACCTTTCAGTAGAGACCTCATATGCTGCCTTTTGTGGATAAATACCATGAAAGTGATGTATTAGGTGTAGTGAGTTTGTCAGGTCTAAGACAGGAGTTGCTTGGAAAGAGTGGTGAACCCTTTGCCAGTTGTCACCATGGGCCTCTGTGTCACCAGTGATTTCTACTAGTTCAGTGGTTTGACTTTTTTTAAAGCTTGGCAGCAAATGTATTATTTTTTGTATTTAATTTGTTGTTCAAATAAATTTATAATAATTTTAGGCCTTAACATGAGTTGATGATTTCAAATTTAATTTTAAATAGGCTTATTTTAAAGATAGGCCTGTATTTAATTTAAATTTTTTTTAAAATCAGATTTTTTTTTTATTTTTATGTACTAATTTATTTAAATCATTCATTTTTATCCACCCTGCGACTGGGAAGGGCTTAGCAGAAGATTTTCAGGTGGCTTTAAAAAAAAAAAATGAAATTTCTCACCTCACTACAGTACCTTGAATTTTTGTTTAGTGTGTACCAATATGTACATTTTGTCTACTTAATCTGTATTTGTATTGCCTACTCCTGTAGATTTCTTAAAGATGTATTACAAAATTTTGGAATTAAAACTGTTTAGGTTATGCAATGCATTAATGCAATGAAGTTTTTACCTCTGAAGAACTGGATTTATATCTGGGTTAGATTTTATCCTAGGTGTCATGTCTTCTCTCCCCCCCCCCCATGAACAACGTTACATTTTAATACTACTTTTTTTTTTGCTACTAAACCATATGGCTCTCCTATGCTGAAAGTGCCTGGCCTCCCAATCACATATAATGCCTCTTCTTTTTTTTTTTTCTTTTTTTTTTCCTTTTCTTTAAAAAAAAAAAATCTTATGATTCTCAACTTTTTTGCAGCAAATTGGCAGATGTAGGTAGGAGCAGTGTTCCTCATGCCAGCAAGTTGTCATCTCTTCTTTCCCCTGTTTCTGTTTCTGTTCCTGTTTTCTTGGTTCCCTTTTTTCCTTGTCTGTCTGCCTCTTGTTTGTTTGTTTGTTTTCCCTTCTAGGCTGCTCAGAAGGTATGTGCTATTCAAGGTGGGAGCTGTCACTTGTTGGTTAAGAGAGGCCAGCTACATTTGTTTTCTCAAATGCTGATCTGAGTGGTAGAGGAAGAAAGAGAAGCTTGGGCAGAGGGGCTTCAGTCTTGCACACCTGGTCTTCTCCCAAGGCAGGCTGCATTAGTGGCATCTGCAGGAAGAGAGGAAGAACAAGTGGCTTTAAGGGAGCCACCAAGACAGCTGGTCCAAAAAAAAAAAAAAAAAAAAGCCGGGGAAGGAATAGGAATTCTGGGAGGGGCTGAGAGGGAGTTTTATTTTTGGTGGCTTTTTATCAGTGTCACCATTTTCAAAGGTTGAGGTTTTTTTCCCCAACAGCTTCAGTCTAGCTGCTGCTTTGGTTTCAGCCACTGGAGCAAGTTTGCAATGTGGAGAGGAAAATAATGAAAAGGACAGGTCACTCAGAGCAATCTGGGTCCCCTGGTAAATAGGCCCAAGCAAATTATGGTTTTTTGTTTTTTGTTTTTTTTTTGTATGGCCAAATGTAAAGTCAAACATCTAGGAACAAAGAAAGCAGGCTTTACTTACAGGATGGGGGAGCTCTTTCTTGGGAAGCAGTGAGTTTGAATAAAGGTCTGGAGTCATGATAGATAATTATGTAAGGGGACTGTTGCCTCCTTACTAACATTCAGTGGCGGTGTTTTAGTTCCTAGCTCCAAGTACTCCAAAGGGAAGGGTCGATGGGGAATCATAACCCTGAGACTGACAGCCCCCAGGAACAATGGGGAGAGGCCAGTGCTCCAGGTCAGCCTGAGTGACCAGGCGGGCAGGCTAATCAGGGAGTCAGGAGGCCAGGGAGGTCCCGTCCTCCATGTGAGCCTGAATTGCCTGGGTCAGACCGAGTGGGGCTGAGCTCAGGAGAAAGCAGGGGCCCGAGGTGACCTGGGGAGCAGAGCTGTGCCAGATCCAGAGAGAGCAGGCCTTGTCCTGAGAGCAGAGCTGCAGCCCCAAAGCCAGAGGCACAGCCCAGAGAGAGCAGACTTGCTCTGGGAGCAGAGCTGCAGCAACCAGAGCCAGAGGGGCCAGAAGAGCAGCCCAGGAAGCAGGTCAGTGCTGGGAGCAGAGTCACAGAAGCAGCCTGCAGAGCAGACCTATCCTGGGAGGAGAGCTGTAGCAACCAGAGCCAGAGGGGCCAGAGAAGCAGCCCAGGGAGCTGGAGGCAGAGCAGCAGCCAGGCTCAGACAGAGTGGGGCTGGGGCTGGGGCTGGAGCAGTAGCAGTTCAGAGCCGGGTGTCATGAGCAGCTGGGAAGAGCGAGGGGGGACCCTGGGCAGTGGGCCCAGCACAGGGAGACACCTCAGCCAGGAGGATCTGCAGACCAGACTCAAAGGGGGATTGGTAACCCCGACAGGACGGGGGCAATGCTGGGAAGAAGGGCCCTGCCACCTAGAGCCTGTGGCCACCACCAGAGCGAGTGTCCAATCCACAGCATCCCTGCAGCACAGCCAGGGCCTGAGAAGAAGGCCTGGGACTTACAAGGAACAGACTGGGAACTGCCCTGATGTCCCAGAGACACTATTTGTGATGTTCCCTGCCACAGAGCGGGGTGATGTTTCCTTTAACCTTTCCCATTTCCCCTTATTCTTTTCAAAATTAATTGTTGATTAAATAACTTGCATTTGCTTTAACTTGTATGTAATGGTCAGTGAGTCAGAGAAGTGGCCAGTGCAGAGAGTACCCCGGAGTGGGGACACCCTAGCCCCTGTCCTAGGTGACCACAGCAGGGTTGGGGGTCGAGCCCCCTAGGAATCCTGGGCCCAGCCTTGTTGGGGTTACGAGGACTCTGCCAGACAGGGGAGTGGAAGGGGAGCCCTCAAGGGCAGGGAGGCCACTGGGTAAAGGAAGTGGGAGTGAGGACTCGGATCCTTTCGGTAGCCCACTTCACCGGGGTAGTGCAGAAGCCAGGAAAGTTCCCCTCAATAGTGGGACTATTCCCCCGCTTACATAATTGGCATCACAAACAAGATCCTATCCAGAGGGTCCACCCCATTGGTTTACTGGTTGAGTTCTGGTAGCACTGTCCAGACCTGGTCCAGAACCCTGCCATGGCTGGAACTGAAGAACTACGGGCCCAGTTTGCTGAACTTCAGCGCAGATTGTCAGACCAAGCTGAGGCATTTCAACAAGCTAGAACAAACAGAGAGAAGCCTTATCACTGGCTAAGGCGGTAATAGACCAACAGGCAGCAGAAGCTAAGAAACCCCCTACTATTTATGTCCCAGGGGAGCGGAAGGTCACAGAGTTTGGTGGCTTCCCAACTAGACCAGGAGACATTATGGTAGAGGAGTGGGTCAAGTCTGTGAAAATGGTTCTGCGTGTGCTAAGAGTACCTGACGATGATCATGTGGACTTCATAGAGGAGCACCTCAAGGGCCAGGTCAAGGCCACAGTAAAGTTCATGGCAGTGGCAGACAAAAAAGATGTGGAAAAGATGTTTGAACTCCTCCTGGAAGTGTATGGAGATAAGGTACCTATTGGAACCCGACTAAAGGAGTTCTTTGAGCAAAAGCAGGAGCCCGGTGAAACTGTCCAGGCATATGTGTATGACCTCCAGGAGAGAATGAGCAAAGTGGAGTGGCGAGACTCTCAGCGAGTTCCAGACCCAGATACGGTTCTGAAAGAGCAGTTAGTGCTAGGGCTCCAGGATGATACCCTCCGCCATGAAATGGAAAGGAGGTTTAAGGAAGAGCCCAGTAAGAAGTTCCATGAACTCATGCAGGCTGCCATTATGTGCTCAGAAGAAGAGGAAGTTCCTGTGACAGAGACAGCCAAGCCTAACCCCCGTACACGAAGTAGGGGCCTAGTGAATGCAGCTGCTGGGGAAAAGGTCCTGCCCCAAACACAGTTAACGCTGGAAAGTTTAAGTGAGGCTGTCCAAAAACTGGCGGTCCAACAGGAGGAGATGATAAAAGTGATGACTGCGTTAATGAAAGAAAAAAATCCCCTTAGTATGTCAAAGGGCACCGGTATCCCGAAGAGCCCCACTGAAGGACGAGCTGGGAAGGTGCATCTGTTGCGCTTGTGAGAGGCCAGGGCACACTCGCCGGGAATGTCCACTGGGAAGGAGAACAGAGTCCCAGGCACTCGAAACCAATGGGGCACCAGGAGCAAGTGGCCCATCTGCGGTAGAAGGCCAAGCAGTGACAGAAGGATTCCTAGGCCTCTCCTTGGTGGAAAGTCACTCTGCACACAGTGTTGAAAGGAACGTGGGCAATGCCGGCATATCTAGTGACCTTCTGTAAGTGAGCGTTCGGAGACTGTCTAACTGCTGAAGTATATATAGCAGGGGTGAAGACCAGATGTTTGTTAGATACTGGCTCAGAAGTCAGCAGCATTACTGAGTCGCATTTTCAAAAATATTTGAAAGACAAGGAGCTGACCATGCACAGCACACAGTTTGTACGTCTAACAGCAGTTAATGGACTGGCAATCCCAGTGGTGGGATGCCTCAAAGCAAACATAGACTACATGGGTTAGACGCTGCCAGGTAAATGCATCTTCATCCTGCAAGACAAAGACTCTCTGAAGGAAGCCATATGGGAAAAGGAGTCCCAGGGATTCTAGGGATGAACATAATTAGTGAGCTGAAGGAGCTACCATTGCCAGTAGAAGCAACCAGGAGGATGAACCGTCATGGGCACTCTAAAAAGAATGTTGTGCTGAGTAGAGTACTGGCTCGACTCCCTTTGTCCTGTGGCCCGCCAGGTGGGCTGGGCTGGTTTGTTTACATGCCGCATCCGCGGGTTCAGCTGATCGCAGCTGCCACTGGCCACAGTTCGCTGCTCCAGGCCAATGGGGGCTGCGGGAAGTGGCACGGGGCGAGGGATGTGCTGGCCTCTGCTTCCCACAGTCCTCATTGGCCTGGAGCGGCAAACCGTGGCTAGTGGCAGCTGCGATCAGCTGAACCTGCGGACGCAGCAGGTAAACAAACTGGCCTGGCTCGCCAGGGGGCTTACCCTGGAGTGCTGCGTGCCAAAGGTTGCTGATTCCCTGCAAAAAAACAGTAATGTATTCTGGATTTTTTTCTTCAACAGCAAACATATAATATTTTAACAAAATAAGCATATGAATTCTTGAATTTAGTTAAAAAGAAAAGGAGTACTTGTGGCACCTTAGAGACGAACAAATTTATTTGAGCATAAGCTTTCGTGAGCTACAGCTCACTTCATCGGATATTGAAGTGAGCTGTAGCTCACGAAAGCTTATACTCAAATAAATTTGTTAGTCTCTAAGGTGCCACAAGTACTCCTTTTCTTTTTTGTGAATACAGACTAACACGGCTGCTACTCTGAAACCTGAATTTAGTTAAACATTCAAGTTTTTTAAAATCAGGTTAGTTTTTGTTAAAATTGTTTTGAACTAAAATAGTTAAATGAAATATTTTTTTAAAAATAAAACAAAAATTAAATCAACTATGTCAGCCAGGTCAACATGAGAAACTTAACATATTGGCTTCTGCAGCTAACTCAGTCGGCTTCACCTTCATTTTCCTGTTTTGTTTATAATCTGGAAAAGAAAAACAAGCTTTCCTGCTTTTTCAGATCCCAAACGATTTCTCAATTTGGAATGAATTAGTCCAAAGGAAGAAAATATTCTTTTGACGGGGCAGAAGAAGCTACTGATGTTAAAAGTGAGATTATCACTTCAACAGTCTCTGAATCCAAGTGCTTAAGTGACTTCCACCAGTTCATTGGTGTGACTTTCTTTAAAACATCATCAGCAAACGTATATTTCTTGAATGCTTCACCCTTAGCTCTGACGTTTATTATAGTTGGCATTTTGGAGGGATGATTGCTGGATGTTGATGTTCTAGCCAACTCCTCTTCTTCAGCAGTTAAGGTTTGACCCTGGTACCGAGTATTGAGAATATTTGCAAAAAAATGAGCTGGAGATAGTGCTTGTCCCATAGTGATAGTGCTTGTTTTTTTAATGCTTGTAATTTAACTCTGTTATTGTATATTTCTCTTTTTAAGATCTCACTCAGTTCCCTCCAGATTTCAGCAGCATCAGCAATAAAATCGCTATTTCCCTGCATTTTGTTCAAGGCTACAGCAATAGGCTTCAGGGTACTCAGCATGTGTTCGACATTTCTCTTCAGCCCAGTGTTGAGAACTTTGGCTGTGACGGTGCCATCTATTTTTTCCATGATTTTGTTCACAAACTGTCATCAGATTAGGCCAATTCTTGAGATAGTGCTCAAAACAGTCCACTACTGAGTTCCATGACACGTCTTGTGGGAGAGTTAGCTTGGTTCCTTCCATTTTTTTCAGAGTAGCCGCTGCAAAGTGGATTTTGCAATTTCAACAACATTAGCCTTTATTTCTGGAACATTGAAGTCTTTGGCTAGGAGGTGCATCAAATGAGCACTGCAACTGTATTTTATTAGCTTGGGACTCTCTTCTAAATAATTTCTTCTCCTCTTGGATACATTTGCAGCATTGTCTGTGACCAAGCTGCATACTAGACATTTGAATTTTTTTTCACAGTTTGTTATAGCTTTTACTGCCACTTCTTGTAAGTATTTTGCAGTGTGTGCATATCCTGTTGTATTGATTGTTTCTCTAAGGAAGACATTCCCTTCTTCTGTTGTCTCGCAAGCACATACAACAGGATCATTGTGAACATTGCTCCACCCATCAAGGCTCAGGTTAACAATTTTACCCTCTAGAACTTTTGCACACTCAATTTCTCTTTTTCATACACTTTTTATCCAGCAATTTGCCTGCGACATCTGCTCTGTTGTGTGGACTGTATCCTGGTCTGAATGATTGAACCCTGTTAATGAAGTGTGGGTTCTCAATCATACGGAAAGGAGAGTTTGTTGCATAAACAAATCGGGGAGTTTTTTCATCGGTTACCTCTTTTTGTAATCTGCTGGTTCTTATCACAAACTTATCTATGGTTGTTTCTGGGTGATGAAGTTTTTTTTCTTTTTGCTATAGGTGATATACTATGGCTACATGACGTACATGATGTGACCGAAACATTATCATTGGCAGACAACTCTGAAACTATAGAAAATGATGGTGATCTTGAAGGTTGATAGTCTTCAGAATTCTGTCGAGGATGGATTCTCCTAAACAAAACAAGTCAATGCAGTCATTTAATTATTATTACCATACTGCTCCTTCAGTATTACTCATTGCATTGACTGACACACAGTACTACTTTAAAGGTGAAACTGTAAAAGGAAGATCTGTCTATTCAGCTATTTATTTCTTTTCACATCTGCATCTAAAGTGATAGTACCATAGAGTAACAACTATATTTTTTTTTTGCTCAAACATGAGAATTCAAGAATAGTCCAGAAGGAAGATAGGCAGTCCTTAAGAAAGAAACATGAAATAAAAAAGTTTACCAACCTGAAGATCCTGAATGTTCAGACCTGTTGCTTTCATAGTCTTCAACGCAGGTTCTTCCTGAGAAGGAACACTTCTCATGATTTTGTTTCATTTGGGCAACCAGGCCTTGCATTTCTATTTTGCACACTCGCCTGTCTTACCCACAGGTAGAGGAACTTCATTAAAATATTCCCAAACTGAGTCTCTTTTTACGGCCTGCTGCCATTATAAGTTTTCCCTTCTAGTGAGAGAATGGTATGGTAGATCTCAAATCAATGAGGGCTATGCTCAGAAAGACCTCAAGACTTCTGGAATGTGCTGCTCAAACAGTTTCACTTTTGTTTCTACTGCCTGTCCCTCCCTTCTCACATTGATCTCCAGACCTCCTCTTTGTCCAGATCTATTCCGCCCCCAACAATCTTCTATTCATCGAACTTTTTGAAACTTTGCACTTTTAGAGAGGTAAGGGATTGACTCTGTGTACACAAACTTGCAGAGGGACAATAGGGTTGAGGTCTGTTATTTCTCACCTCTATATATTTATTTAAAATCATTTTTGCTGTTAATAAGCATGTTATCCCTGGAGACACAAATCCACAGTTTGAGAACTGCAAAACTAAGCATATCTGATGATATCTTCTAGAGTGAGCATTGAGTCCCATTGCATAGATAGAAAGATTAACCTAAATAATCTATACAGAAGTCCCTGGAACCCCGTTCCTAATGGAGTTCCTAAGCCATGAACTATTGGAACTCATTTACAAAACTTTGCTTAAACATTACAAGAATATATTGTCTCGTACTATAAACTAGAATTTATAATTCCTATTCAATGATGAGCTATCTTTGAGCTATAATGTATCTTTAGATAGGTTTTTTTCCTCAAAGCATTTTAATAAAAAAATCCTTACAAATTAAAAAAAAAAATCATTGGTTTTTATTCACCCTGACTGTGTTCAGTTCTGGTGTATAAACTTCAAGAACGATGTTGACTAATTGGAGAGGGTTCAGAGAAGATCCACAAGAATGATTGGAAAACATGCCTTATAGTGAGAGACTCCAGGAGTTTACTCTATTTAGTGTATCAAAGAGAAGGGGTGACTTGATCACAGGTCATAAGTATCTATACAGGGAATATTTGATAATATTCTTCAGTGTAGCAGACAAAGATGTAATAAAATCCAGTGGCTGGAAGTTGAAGCTAGACAAATTCAGACTGGAAATAAGGATACAATTTTTAAAAGTGAGGGCAATTAATCATTGGGCCATGTTACCAAGAGTTGTGGTATATTCTCCATCACTGAGAATCTTTAAATCAAGACTAGATTTTTTTTTTTTTTTTCCTAGAAGGTATGCTCTGATACAAACAGGAATTAATTCAGGGGAGTCCTATGATTATGTCATACTGGAGGTTACTCTATTTGAATCCAAAGTTCTCTTCTGGCCTTGTAATCTATGATGTACTGGAGACTTGCAATATTTTGCAAGAGTTAATTAAAGAATGCTTTTAAGGTAGTCGTCCTCATGATCACATTTCAGAAGCACATATTGTGTGCAAACACTATTGCATCATAAAAGGGAATTGCACTACAACATTTTAAAATGTATACAGATTTAATGCTAAAATAGTTTTATTGATTAGATTGTATTCATGGAATATGAACATTTTGTGTAATCAGTTATATTGATTTAAAAACCAGGGCTTAATGGTCAGGAAATAGTTCTGTTTAAATACTCTGGTCCAAGGATCTTGTCTTCACAGTTTCACCATAACTCTACTGCTACCTTTGTTGCTAATTAATAGAACTATGGTGATCTCTGGTCTTGGATGAGATTGTGTTCTTTAAGGGCCCCTTTGTATTGTTACTTATGGGAGTTGGGGCCTCTACCATCAAATTGCAGAACCAGATAGAAAAACCATTTTTGCTGTGAAGCAGTGGGTATAGTAGCACTCTCACTCTCACCTCAACTCTTTTGCCGCCATCACTGAGAACTAAACGGAACTACCTTTTACATCCACAAGCTCCTTTTTCTCTCTTCTTATCATTTCTTAGTGTGTAGTTAATTAGGATTTTTGGGGCCGCTGGGTTCTGGCAGGAGTATGGTTGCAAACC
This sequence comes from Dermochelys coriacea, assembly GCF_009764565.3. Classification (NCBI taxonomy): domain Eukaryota; kingdom Metazoa; phylum Chordata; order Testudines; family Dermochelyidae; genus Dermochelys; species Dermochelys coriacea. The sequence goes on from NC_050068.2 coordinate 109,042,915, forward strand.
TGAAACTTAAAGGAATTGATGGAATGGTATCACCAGGTGTGGTATGACAGACAGTCTCCCTCTGTGCAGAGCACCCAGCCTCAGAGAAGATACCAGTCTTTTTCTCTTCCAGGTTTGCTCCTGCTAAAAGGCCTCTATACAGAAGCAGGGTCCTTTGTCACTTACTGATTTGGCAAATCGGCAATTTTGATTTGACCCTGGAGAACCCCACACCTCTCTGCAATTCATACTGCTTCTCATCATTTTACAGTGCTTGGTGTGAGATTGCCTTGGATTACTGAGTATTAGATACCATCAGACAGTTAATCCAATTTCCCACCAGGTCTCCCCACTCTCCCTTTGGGAACCTCTCTCACAAGAAATTCTGTGGCAGAAAAAAAAAAAAAATTTCCCTCTCCCACAAAAGGCGGATTCTAGAGGAACTTCCTCTACAACACCAAGGGAAGGGGTTCTACTCCAGATGTATCCTGATACCCAAGAAGGGAGGCTGTGTGAGAACCGTTCTGGACCTCAGAAACCTCAACAGATTTACAAATGTTCAGGATGTCAGTATGGGACTGTCATCGTTCAGCCCCATCCAAGGCATCTTCCTGCAGTAAGCCACAGCATGACAGGTCTGTGTGCCTCAGTTTCCCTTCTTCTGAATCTCCAGAAAAAGCCCCCAGAGTCTTCCCAAATATAAATACAGCTCTGGTGGGTTTAATTTATTACAAAGGTCCCATAACCCCAGTCCAGAATTCCCCCAGCATAGTCCAAAAAGTACACATCACCAGTGTTGGTGCTAGGCATAAGCAGACTAAGCAATTACTTAGGACCCTGAGCAGCTCAAGGGTCCCCTATTCACTTTTTTAGTATGTGTTGTGTGTATGGGGGGCTCCCCAAAATAGGGCCCCTAATGGGCTAGCACTGCCTCTGAATGCAGCATACAGCCCCAGTACTGCCTCGGCATGCAACCTACAGCCCTGGCATCCCTTATTATGTTTTGGCCCTCCAGCACAGGCCTGGTGTCTGTCACCACACACTGCGTCTCCAGTGCTGCCCTCTCCTGTCCTTGTACCATGACAGCCACATGAGTCTGTGGCGCTCTTGCTTTGAGCCTGCGGGCAACTCCCTCTGCTTCTCCCCTTCTTCAGCCCTGTGGCCCTGATTCAGGCTTGGGTATGCCAACAGCAAATTCCTCTTGCTGCTCTCCTGCCTTCGGCCTTCTCCCAGGTCCCAAACATATAGTCTCCTAGCCAATTCCTCCCTCTTCCTAGGGAGGATCTGCACAGAACTTGCTACTCTCGGTAGCATTCTCCAGAGAGCTCCTCCAGTCTCCTGAATGATTCTCACCAGGACTCTCCCTCTCTGGGTCTCTCCCTGACCTTTATAGCCTCTGATGCTGCCTGACCCTCTTCATTGGCTAAATGGGAGCACCTGTGCTGTCACAGGGGAGCTGGAACTAGTTTATTTACAGGGGCCAGCCACACTGACAAGGACATTATGCCTCTAAACTTAAATGATACTGTAACAGGATGATCTACCCTTTTAATAGCCCTGGGGTGGGGAAGGGAGGAAGGAGGGAGAGGAAGCACAGGTGTTGGGAATCAGCTGATCAGCACCTCAAGATTGGCCCACGCTCTTAGCTGGACAATATAAAGGAGAACTCCGCTCCACAAAGGGGGAGGAGGAGCCATGTGAGGACTTTTCTCTGGTAAGCAGAACAGGAGGTGGCAGGCAGGCTGTCCGTCCTGTGAGGTTGGAAAGGGCCCTACCCATTTACTCCCAGAGGACCCAATGTTCAGGCCAATTTGAAACTTGCAACAACTCAACAAATTCTTAAAGAAGATAGTTTTGCATGGTCACCCTAGCTTATATTATCCCTTCCTTGGATCCTGGGGACTGATATGCTGCCCTTGATTTAAAGGATGCCTATTTCCTTGTGGCAATCAATTAAGTTCACAGGAAGTACCTCTGATTTCTAGTAAATCAAAATCATTACCAGTTTAATGTACTGTCTTTTAGCTTATCAGCATCTCCCATGGTCTTTACAAATGTCATGGCAGTAGAAGCGGCAGTCCTCTGAAGATTAGGAGTTCAGATTTTCCCCTACTTGGATGGCTGGGTGGCCAGGGGCTGGTCCAGACTACAAGTACAGTACAGGGTTGCCCTGATCCAGTCAATGTTTAGTGCCCTGGGACTGTTTGTTAATGCAGAAAAATCTCTCCTGTCCCTGGTCTATAGATTAGAGTTTATATGGGCTGTACTGGACTCATCTCAAGACAGGGCCTTTCTTCTGGGTTCCAGGCAGTCTGATCAATTGTTTAAGGTTTGAAGACTCACCAGGTCACAACAATGCAAAACTCTTTAAGGGGTTTGGGTCACCTAGCCTCTTGCACCTGTGTTGTTCAATATGCCACACTGCGCCTCAGGACTGCGCAGGGCTGGCTGATGTCAGCCTACTCGCCAAGCTGCCATAAATTAAACTCAGTGGTAAGAGTACCCTCTCATATCTTCACCTCCCTATATTGGTGCACTAATCCAGCCAATGTAAGTGTAAATGTTCCATTTGCCCACCCAGAATCGCCTCCTACGCTAGAGATAGAGGCTTCTGCTCTGGGGTGTGAGCCCACCTGTGCTCTCTACAGATGCAGAGTCTATGATGTAAAGCTAAATTCTCTGAGGACCAGAGAACTAAAAGCTGTGAGATAGGCTTGCCAAGTATTTCTATTACAGATCAGGGGAAGCAGACTGTTTAGTCCTCACAGAAAACACAAAGGCAGTGTTTTACCTCAACAAGCAGGGAGGAGCCCGCTGTTCCGCCACTCTGCCAAGCAGTGGCTCTGCAGCTCATATTGGCCGCGGTTCCTGGACAATGGTAGATGCGGGGGCAGCGTGCGGAGCCTCCTGGCTACCCCTGCATGTAGGAGCTGGAGAGGGGATGTGCTGCTGCTTCTGGGAGCTACACGGAGTAGGGCAAGTCCCACTCCACGGCTGCAGTGCTGGAGCGGGGCAAGCCCCGGGCCCTGCTCACTGGAAGGAGCCCGAGGGCCAGATTAAAACATCCGGAGGGCCAGATGCAGCCCGTGGGCCGTAGTTTGCTCACCCCTGATCTGAGAAGATGGTTTGAGTCACCAGAGTGGTCTCTTTGAGATGTATCTTCCACTGGTGGGGGTTTCCCCAGTTAGCCCTATTTGCAACAAAGTCCATCCGACAGCGTCAGCATTTCTGCTCCCTATGGGGTCATGGTCCAGGTTCCATAACAAACGTCTTTTTTTTTTTTATGACGTGGTCAGGCATGCTCCTTTGTGCTTCCTCACCAGTCACGCTCATTCACAGGGTATTACTAAAGATAAGATAGGACTAGGCCAGAGTCATACTTATCGTCCCAGTATAGGCCCATCAGCACTGGTTCTCCACTCTCCAGTTACTATCAGTGATATCTCCAATTTCACTTCCACTAGATTTGGACCTAATCCTCCAGGATCATGGTCTCCTACTCCACTCGAGCCTACAATCCCTTCACTTACCTGCGTGGCTAGGTACTCCAACTCCGTGGCTAGATACTGTAGAGCAGGCCTACTCAAAAGACATTAAAGAGATCTTGCTAAATAGTAGAAAGCCTTCTACAAGCGCTACATATCTCTCTTAAGTGGAAGCGTTTTTCTGTCTGGTCGCGCCAGTATGAAGTATCACTGACCTGTTCTTCAGCTCAACATATTTTGGACTACTTATTATATCTGAAACACCAAGGTTTTGCAATTGGTTCCATCATCTGGAAGCTATTTCAGTGTCCCAGTATAAAGTGGACAGTCACTTTATTTTTCCCAATGACGTGCATAAGATTTTTTTAAAAGGCTTAGTCAGATTATATTCTCAGAGACAAAGATCTAAATTTAGGATTGTCAAGAATTAGGTTCTCCATCTGAGCTTGTTCCCCTGTTCTCTGCTGCAGCAATCAATGAAGGTGGCATTTTTGGTGGCCGTTACCTTGGCCTGAAGAGTAGAGTAGCTATGGGCATTAGTATTGGGGCCTTCGTATACAGTCCCTTTTTTAAGGACAAGGTTTACCTGCGTCCTTATCCGAAGTTCGTCCCAAGGTGGTTTCTTCTTTCCACATCAACCAAGCAATTTATTTGCCCGTATTTTACCCAAAGCCACATATGAGCAGAAAGGAACAACGTTTGCATACTTTGGACGTTAGGCAATCTTTAGTGTTTTATCTGGACAGAACCAGGTACTTTCATAAATCCTCCCAGCTGTTTGTAGCAGTGGCGGACAGAATAAGATGTTGGTCAGTCTCCACCCAGGGACTTTCTTCCTGGATTGTATCCTGTATACGCATGCACTAACGTTGGCTAACTTTGCTCTGCCAGACAGAGTCACAGCTCATTTGATGAGGCCACTGTCAGCCTGGGCTGTCTTTCTGGCGCAATTGATGACATTTGTAGAGCAGCAACCTGGTCCTCCGTCCACATATTTGCCTCCAACTATGCTGTGGCTCAAGACTCCAGAGACTATGTTAGAGTTGGATGAGTTTTTCTCCAATCTAAACCCCTATCCCACCTCCTACTTTTACTACTTGCGGGTCACCAGGAGTGGAAAGCACATGTGCAATCACTCAAATTAAAAATGGTTACTAACTTGTTCTGTAACTGTTGTTGTTTGATAAGTGTTGTACATGTCCATTTCATGACTCATCCACCTGTATCTGAGTTCCAGCAAGAAGGAATGGAGGGGTGGGGGAGTAAGGCCTAGTGCTGCCTGGCAGCAGAAGGAGTTTGAGCCAACGAATGGGTACTGCTGAGGGGGGAAAAGTTTCTGACGGCCATGCGCTGGGTATACCGACACTGAGTGGCATGGACACATGCAACATGACTCAGAACAGCAGTTACTGAACAGGTTAGGAACTGTGTTTTGTCATGGCTAGACAGCCTTTGTAAGGGCTGCTTTTCTTCTAGTAAAATTATATATTGCTCACAAGCAAAACCTTCCTCCATCCTCTTATTGTCTGTCTGTCTTCCTGTGAAGTCATACAGACAAGATTTGCTTCCCAGTTACAGTTTCTAGATAACATTATGCATGCTTGGATAACCCATAAATTGTTCCCGGTATCCCATATAAGTCTCAGCATAACAGGAAACTTAAGGCTTTTTTACTTCCTGTTATTCTTGAGTTAAACTAGTTTTGGTGTGGAGCTTTTTGCTGTAGGAGAATCCACAATGAAGGTGAGCTTAAATATACTTATGCTTTTTATTTTAGATTTGCATAAATTTATTGTCCACATTTTTAAACTGTATTTTTAAAATAGAGAAGTTAATTCTTTTTATTTGATCTAATGTATTTCTGAGGCATAAATTCTGCTGGCCTAACTCTGTTTTACATGGCAGGACAGAAACAGAATTCTTGTTCCTCAGTGTATAATGAACATGGGCTCATCTTTATAAGCAAAAGACTTACTCTTTACTTTACAAAAAAAAAAGTTTAGGAAAATTGAAATTGAGTCACTATTTGTAAGCAATACCCTCCCATCCTTTTAATTTAATTACTGTCCTTAATAAAGTAGTCATTCCTTGTGCTACCAGGTTATGAAGCATTTCTGATGTCTACTTATTGTTAGAGTCCTCAGTCCAATAAAGAGTTCTGAAAGCACAAATTATATTCACAATGAAGTCAATAGGACTCCGTGTGGAGTCAGTCTGCTCGTGTGGATCCTTTTATAGGATTAGCACACTGTAGTTTCATACTTCTATTACACTTCGTAATTTATGTCCACTTAAAAGCTACCACAGTAAACAGATACTTGCAGGAAGCCTGAATCTTTGTAACTCTTTTGGCACTCTTTATTTTTTCAAATTGGATGCCAAATTAAAAAAAACCCCAAAACACATCAGCAAGTTGATTTCCAGCAGAATATATAAAACCTAAGCCGTCCTCCTAATACTGTGTCATCCCTGTGTCCTTTTCTCTTTAACTTAAAATGTGACTTTGCCAAAAGGGCAAAATCAACAAATTCTCTGTTCGCTTCTTATAGAGGTTGGCACTGTCTCATTCACTTACATTGTATATTATGTATGTAGATATTGTTTTTTTTAATACTGTCTCTCATGTTTCATAGTTGGCATTACAGACTCGCAGCTGGGGGATACTTGAGAGCCCCTTATTATTTCTTCTAACTTTAAATACGCCTGCATGTCCTAGAATTGTCTCTGCTATGGTGATATTTAAAGAAGAGGTTCTCTGGGATATTTTATACAAGTTGTACTTCCTTGGAGGACTTTAGTACTTAGCTGCTGAGTAACAGCTTGATTCTGTAGGCATGCAGAGCTCTTGAGCCTTGACTACAAGATGGGATGTGAGAATCTTCAAGATTTATGAGGAGCATATGACTTACGAGGAGAGGCTGAGGGAACTGGGATTATTTAGTCTGCAGAAGAGAAGAATGAGGGTGGATTTGATAGCTGCTTTCAACTATCTGAAAGGGACTTCCAAAGAGGATGGATCTAGACTGTTCTCAGTGGTAGTAAAGAGTAATGGCCTCAAGTTGCAGTGGGGGAGGTTTAGGTTGGATGTTAGGAAAAACTTTTTCACTAGGAAGGTGGTGAAGCACTGGAATGCATTACCTAGGGAGGTGGTGGAATCTCCTTCCTTAGAGGTTTTTAAGGTCAGGCTTGACAAAGCCCTGGCTGGGAAGATTTAGTTGGGGATTGGTCCTGCTTTGAGCAGGGGATTGGACTAGATGACCTCCTGAGGTCCCTTCCAACCCTGATATTCTATGATTCTCTTCTTTACACCAGTGGCTCTCAGTCTTTCCAGACTACTGTACCTCTTTCAGGAGTCTGTCTTGAGTACCCCAAGTTTCACCTCACTTAAATACGACTTGCTTACAAAATCAGACATAAAAATACAAAAGTGTCACAGCCACACTATTACTGACAAATTGCTTAATTCTCATTTTTACCATATAATTATAAAATAAAGCAGTTGGAATATAAATATTGTACTTGCATTTCAGTGTATAGTATATAGAGCCGTATAAATAAGTCACCGTCTGTATGAAATTTTAGTTTGTACTGACTTCGCTACTGCTTTTTATGTAGCCTGTTATAAAACTGATATCTAGGCAAATATCTAGTTGAGTTGCTGTACCCCCGGAAGACCTCTGTGTACCCTTGGTTGAGAACCACAGTACTATACTATGAAAATTATCCATTGCTAACAACTGGCGTCAGCAACCAGTGCAGCTAAACTGGAGCTGAACGCTGTTTGGCTGTACGTAGAGTCAAGGACAAGCTGTGGTTTTGGCAACCTTTTTTTTATTTTTTGGTAATCTAAGCAGCTCTGCAGGTAAGAACATCTTAAATAGAGTGAATCCTTTAGAAAAGACTTTCTTTATTAGGACGCTGCTTGGCTAACAAAACCTCCGAAATCTGTTCCACCTTCATTAGAAAATCAGCTAAACCAGCGGTTCTCAAACTGTAGGTTGCGATCCCATTTTAATGGGGTCACCAGGGCTGGTGTTAGACTTGCTGGGACCTGGGGCCAAACCCGAGCCCCGCAGCCTGGGGCAGAAGCGCAAGAGCTTTAGCCCTAGGCAGCAGGGCTCAGTTTACAGGCCCCCTGCCTGCGGATGAAGCCCTTGGACTTTGGTTTTGTCCGTGGCAGTGGGGCTTGGGCTTTGGCCCTCCCTCCACTTGGGGTGGCAGGGCTCATGTGGGCTCAAGCTTCGGTCCTCTCCCTCCTTTCCCCCCAGTCATGTAGTAATTTTTGCTGTCAGAAGGGGGTCAGTGCAATGAAGTTCGAGAACCCCTGAGCTAAAAAAACTGCTTTGTGAGTCCTCTAAATAGTCGTTTGAGATAAGTTTCATTCTGCATGACTTGCATGTCTTCTCATTTCTTAATTCCTCTCTCCTTCGCTCCCCCTGCCCCGAAACAATATGATCTTTTCATTTCCCTTCTATTGAAATTCTCTCTTCAGAGGGACAGACTCTTTCCGACATGCCTGTGGGGTGGGTCTCTTTTCAGGAAGAGAAACAGGAGCTTGTTGACTTTGTAGATGAAAGCTGCTGTGCTGGAGGAGACTTAAGATTTTCTCCCTGTCTTATACCAGACAGAGCAACTATAAGAGGGCTGGCATTGTTGTCCTCTTTGTGAACTTGCGCGTGAGAATTCTGTAATGCCTTGCGACATGAATAGGGTCATGTGCAATATCTGTTTTTATGAGGTTTGGGATTAGTTTCAAGCAAATGTTCAGGGTCATTTTTTGTCTGCAAATCCAGATGTTTCATGTCCTCGCCTAGTTCTGCAAAGTTTCAAGTGTGTTTTGTCTACTGAATAATTATATTTTATTATGGATTTTTGTGAATTTAGATTCCTCTCCAGCAGTTGTTTGTGTTTTTTAAAAAAAAAATTGTCTGAATGTGATTTAGCTGCTGTTAAGTTCCAGTGATTTGACTGTTCAGAACAGAAAACTTTATTGATGCATTGTCTGGGGGCTGATGTCTTCTGTGTCTTGTAGCGCACCAGAGGCACTTTCAGCGCTTTATGCAATACAGTTTTTTCTCAAAGTGCTTTATAAACTACAGTGTGTGTGTGTGTGTGTGTGTGTGTGTGTGTGTGTGTGTGTGTGTGTGTGTGTAATATGTATACCTACATTAATTAGTCACCACTGTAGTGGAAGCATATCTCAGGTAAAACACAGCTGCCATTTAACAGTACAGTAAGAACAGATTTAAAAATTTCACTGAAGCTTAATGTTAGAATTATTTAATACACAGGTTAAGGAAGGAGTGTCTGTACATCTGGGTATAGCACTTAAATTATCCAGAAGTACAAAGTTTGTTTAAAAGTCATACAATACATATAGTAAATAATCAGGAATAACTCAAATTTAGATGAATAAATTTAACAATGCTACAGTTTAGATGTTAGCATCCAAATATTCTGGTACATCACTCAAAAAAGTTTAATACAGAGAGTTGGTTGTAGAAAACAAATATAGCAATGAGTATAGATTGTCCCTCAGTAACTGAGCATTTAGGTTAGATTGTCTCTCAGTAGTTATAATCCATCAGAGTATTCCAGTTACTTTCCCAACTGCTTCTCAATGGCACTCCAGCTCATCTTTCCTGGTATTGCTGATGTCCAGTGATGTGTTCTAGATAGATGTCCCTGAGCCACCTGATGGTGTCCAATACCACTAGTTGCCGCATCAGTCGAGAGTAGCGCTGATTCCACATTCCTGCAGTACTCGCTCGTTACTGGGGTCCCATGCACCAAGGGCTCTGACGATCAGTGCGTGTGTTCAAACCTCATAATCCCCCATCAGATATGACGGGAAGAATAACTTTTTCCGCTTGAAAACATAGAATCTAGGTAGGCAAATTGTAATTGCCAAAGCTGGACCAATTCTACATCATTATAATTTACCCTCAGATATCTTAAACTCACATTTCCATATTTCACTGTGTCCAAATAGAACTGTCTCTAGTTTAAAATAAAACAAAAAATATGCACTCTAATTCTTACCTTGTAGCTTCTAAAAAAAACCATAGTACAAAAATTTGGTAAGAAATGTTTGTACTTGTACTTGTGTGTGTTTTTCTCCTTACTGGTAACTGCAGACTTACCTAGCTTTTAGTATGATTTTCTCAGTGACTGGTGTCCTAATGTTGTTTTCCTATTCCTTTTCAGACTTTTGATGCAAATGATCTGTATCAGGGACAGAACTTCAGCAAGGTTCTCAGCTCCCTAGTTGCTCTAAATAAAGTAACTGCAGGTAAGTAAAATCTTTTCTGCTTTAATACATGCTGTGAGGAAGGTGATCTGTGATGTCATCCTTAAGCAGCTCAGATAAATTAATATAATTGACATTTCTAAAATTGCTGCCAATGGTCATTTTTCAGAGATGCTTTCTCTTTATATTTTCTTCATCTTCCCATGTATTAGTCTTGCATTGTTTTAAAGGAGCTTGTAAGGATTTGTCAGTATTGTCTAGACTGTTTTTAGAGGAGGTTTCACAGTGAAGTACATGTGGAGGTTTTTAATTAATTTTTTTTTTTTTTTAAAGTACCTGATCAGTGTGTGTGTGTGTGTGTTTCTTTAGATCCTAGAAAACATACACATTGGGTCCAGTTCTGCAATCTTCTCACACGCGTCAATTTTACTTGTGCAACTAATTTAATTGAAGTAAATGATTAAGGTTTGCAGGATTGGACTGATGGCCACTAAAGACTTTCTCCTTCCTTAATAAGTTTCTTTCTGAACCTACATGGAGTCCATAATCCTGTATTTATGACAGGACACTGTTTTGTCATGAAAATGTTACAAAGTAACATTATGTCATTATATTAGGTATCAAAATGAGGAAGAGAAGATGAGCTTTAAGGACGAAGGCCCTTATTTAAACACTCCAAACTTTTAAGAGGAGAAAAGTTTTGTATAAATGGATGTAAAGAGAAGTCAGTTGTAAATGAGTTTTCCTTAATATGATAGTAGCTCTTCAAATGCAATTTCTCATTTTTATTGTGCTCATTGTTATGTTCATGGCATAAACACATAGAAGTTAGGTAAAAATGTAAATACTCTTGCTAGAAAGTAGCAACGTACCACTACTTTATTTCTTAGAAATCAGAACAATAACACAAGAACCCTAAAACAGAGACACAAAACAGTCTGCTCCCTCATACATAGAGGCACAATCCATACCACTTTACTATATAAGCTTTCTGTCTGTCAGCAGACTGAGTCAGAGGTCACGCTTCCCTGTAGAGCTACTGAGCTTGCAAGCAGGACTAGGAAACACCCTCTCCCCCACTCTGAAAGTAATAGAGTGCAGTTTCAGCACAGCCCTCAATATTACCACACTCATCTGTTATATGTGGAAAATTGTGTTTTTGTTTTATTTTTTTAAAAATAAAATATTTTTATTGCACTGGTTTTGTAGATTAGTAAGAACATTTAGGACCAGATATTCAGCTGGTGTAAACTGACATAGCTCCAGTGAAGTCACCAGCTGACCTTCAGTCTAAGTCACTCGTGTGAATGCAGACCATTTCAGTATTCCTTTAAAGTTGCTACCATCCAGTGACTGTAGTGGTCTGTGTGTGAAATAAGTTTTTGCTCATCTTTCAAAAGGGAGAACAAAGACTGGATGCTCATGCAAGCTGAACTGTCCTTTTACTCGTAGAAGTGGCCAGAGCTGTTAAATATCCGAGGCTGGCTCCTCTTCCAAACAGTTGCTTTTCCTATTTTTATGGGGAGAGTATGTGGGAAGCACTCTAGGCAGTATATCAATGGTTAGTCCTGGTGGATTGCTGTCGCCATCTCCAATGAGTTCTTAATAATAAATAATATGTAGCTATTGTATAACACTTTTCAGTAGACCTCAGAGGAGGTCAGTATCAGCCCCATTTTACAGATGGGGCAACTGAGGCACAGGGAGGTGACGTGACTCGCCTATGTTCACCCTGCAGGCCAGTGGCAGAGGTGAGAATAGAACCCATGTCTCCTGAATCCTAGTCTAGTGCTCTAGCCATTAGGCTGCACTGCCTCCATCAAAGACTCTAACCATACAGACCTTTCCAAGAGCACAGTTCCTAGCCTACCCACAGGCAGGGATATGGCTCGAGTACTAGTCAGTGAGATAGAAAGCTACTATGCAAACACTCACTCCAACCGTATTTCTGTAACCACACATGGGGTGGGGATTATCACACTCCAGGCAGCGTCCTATGATTACAGACTACATTGCAGGAAGACAGGAGAAACTCCAAGGGGATTGAGGAGAATCAGGGATAGGGGAAAGTTGAAAGCGGGGAGCCAGAGAAGTGGTAGGTATAAGGTGGTGGTCTTCTATGCAAATGAGGCAATGCATATTTATTAAATATGCAAATTACAGCAGGCCCTCAAATCTCTGTATTTACGCAAGTTTAGCAGAAACGTTTTCAAAAGGTTTTAGTGGAAAAATGACTTTACTACGGCGCACTTTTGCAGGATTTAATTTGTTTACACTAACTCAAAATTGGGCGGGGGGGGGAATGAGCCTCCTATTTTTTTTTTCCTTTCTATTTTTTTTTTTTTTTTTTGCCTTTCCCTTTTTGCAGTGGCTGAAAATAATTGTTTCTTGTCCATTTTTGAAAATCAAAAAATTTTCAGTTTCAGAAAAGAAAATGGGGGGGGATTTAAAAAAAATTATGAACAAATTAAACCCAAAATTGATCGAAGCAAGAAGTGTGGGGGGTAGGGATTTCCCATCTGGAAACAGAGATGAACGCCTTCAGGTTTACCACTGGATTTGGTGACCTGTCCGTTCCTCTGCTTCACTTCATTTGCAAATTGCAAATATGTTTTCTTTTTTCGTGATGATATATATGCATCACAAAGACATTTCAGGTCACTGTTATCCTTTCTCTGAAATCGCTTGCTCTCAGACAGTCCTCATATCGGGAATTTTACAGTTGACTATAAGGAGTATTAAAGTAACGAAGACAACTACTTTGGTAGTAAACTTGTGATCCATAAGTGAAATGTTCTGTCTTGTGCAATGTTGTCTGGTCCCTCGTGCTCCCAGTGTATCCTTAAAAAAAAAAATTAGAGCTTAGGCATACTACAAATAGAAGAAAACCCCAAACCTATTTTAAGCTCTTATAGTAACACGGTGATTTAAAAAAAAAAAAAAAATTTAGCATAGGAAGTTGTTTGGAATACAGGTGCTCCACTGATTTCAAGTTATAGTATGTTGATGTCAATCTGAATAAAATGTATATTTTAGTGAGAAGAGAGAAAAATAGCTCTAATAATGCACCAGTTAATCATTATGCATTTGTAACATAGTATATTTATAATCTTTCTGAAAGATAAAGATGAGTCGTTGGTACAAGATAAGAGTATTAGTAACTTCCTAAAGGAACTAGAGCATCCTATGAATTAGACAGCACTCTGTTTCCCTGCTGTTCCATTCATTCTTTCCATACATACACACGTCATTACATTTCTGCCACACCAAATGAGCCGTTTTACCTTCAGATTTAATTTGACATGGAATGGTAGGTATGTTACGTTTCCTTTTGTTTCTGTACATGGCACTGCTAGGGAAGTGCAACAGGAATAGACTGATTGCAAGCTGTTAGTCTGTTTCAGTTTGCTGCTGAGAAAGTGCCATGTGCAGGAGAACAGTTGTTTCTCCACCTGCCAACCGAATGTCCATAAAACATGCTACAAACAGGGGCGATGGTAGAGAGGCACAAAGAAAGGGGAAGAGTTGCCTGTTAGCCTACTAGTACAGCATCAGAGCTGGGAAGAAATGTATTGCCTTGCTGTTTGGGATCACTAGAGCCAGGAGTACTGCCCAAACAAAGCTGAGATAAGAATCGACTTTGTGTTGCTGTCTGATGAAGGAGCAGCACTGAGGAGCTCTAAAGAAAGCTGAGGGCGGCACTCCTCCTTTGGATGGAAGGTCTCAGCTGTGTGGCCCGTTGGGAAGGGAAGCAAATGAAGAGGTTTGAAAAAAGAGAGAACCAAAAACGCAACCCTCCGCCCCTAGCAACAACCTAAGCCTCGGCGGAGAGGAAAAGGAGACAAATGTAGAAAAAAGGGGCAGTGGAGAGAGTTGGTTTTTTTTTTTTTTTTAATTAAATGATGGATGGGCAGAAATAAAGGGTGTGGATGAAAAACTAAATGAGCAAAATCCAGATATCAAAGAGAGAATGAGTGGGTAGGAGGAAGAGGGAAAAGAAATAGACATAGTTACATTATTTTTGCCTATATTTAAGCTATTTGAGTTTCTTTTGACTATCAACTGAAACAATGTTGGTTATTAGACTCTTTAATTGGACTGGTAGCTGATAGAAAATGAGAAATACTCTGTCCTTTCTCTCCTCCTAAAATTTTGGAATCCATTCACCACTCTTCCTGACCTCCGTAAGAATGTGTATGAAGGAAACTGCCACTGTCACAGATTAGATTAAATTCGTCCCTTGCAAGTAATGGGAATTGACTGAAGATTGAATTATGGCTCAGATCACCTGAAATCATGTAATCGGTGTAGGTATTAAGCATACTTTTTAACTGACATTCTAATTTACCTTGTTTTGTTTGAATAAATATTTTAACTTCAGAATGTGTTTTCATAACAGAAAAGGGCTGGTATGAATTTTTTTTCCAAAACCTTTTATGGTTGTTTGGAATTCCTCTGGCTTCTCTTGGGTTTTTCTTTTTTCTTTTCTTTTTTTTTTTTTTCTTTTTAGGCCAAGATTTTCAAACTTGGGTGCTTAAGGCTGGCCACCTAAATCCACATTTAGGTATATTTGATCTTATTTCTTGTGTTCAGAGGTATTGAGCACCCACAAATTCCATGGATCTGCTTTAGGTACCCAAGCTTGATCTTGGTGTGTAAAAAGTGTATGTAATTTCTGCAATTCTAGTATTTTGCTGTCATCTCTACAGACATTGGGCTAGGAAGTGATTCCGTATGTGCACGGCCCTCATCTCATCGGATAAAATCTTTTGATTCCCTTGGATCCCAGTCTTTGCACAGTAGAACTTCAAAACTCTTTCAGGGACAGTATCGAAGTTTGGTAAGTTCTGCTGGAATTTAATCATGTTCAAGGATTTTTTTTTTTCTCCTTATCAATCTGGATTAAAACAGTGTTGCAAGCGAAGATGGGTGAACCCAATTTCACAAGTCCTTGACTGCTCTCTTGCTCTTGCCTACATATAACTGGGACCTCTGAAGTTATGCTGTGTTGCAGTGGCTTTTTTTCATTCTCTTCTGAGTTAGAAAGTCAGTTTTCTGCATGCTCTCAGCCAGAAGTATTTCTGTTGTAACACTTCAAACTTCTTGTTGTATGCATGCATAAATATTTTTTTCTTTGATTTTCTTTTTTTTCAATAAAGAAGCACCTCTCAAAAGGGCAAATTTTCCATCTCCTCCAGTGGGACTGTGCCATCCCAACGTTCCAGGGTTTCCAAGGGCAGTGAGCCTCCTATGAAGCTTTGCTCACTCAGTCCCAGAGGTTTGGAAGATCTCCCAGCCACTTAGCAGTTTTGGCAGCCTTGTACACTGAGACCCTGAGTCCCAGTTTTTTGAAGCCACACACACACACACAACCACATGGTTCCAACATACATAGAACCACATTGTTGAAGTGTCAGGTATACACAGCTTAGTGTTGCAGCAACTAATATGGGGATCTCCACCAAACTGAGAATCTCATAGTTAAACAGACTTTTAGCTTTACTGAATAGACAAAGGGCAAGAGACTGCTATCTACAGCACGGTCCTCAAACAGCTCCTAGTTCCTTCTTACCCCCAAAGTTTGGTGGCCTGAGAGGTTCTATCTTTGTGTACTTGTAAGAACTGATTCCTCAGCAATAGCTATAGGGTCACTGTGATACTGTGTGAGTGTACGTGTATATGTCACACCCTCTGAGCAGTTGACTTCCCACCATGTTTTGAATATACTGTAGTCAGTGTATAGTCAAAAATGTACCCTCTTGCAGGTGAGGACATGTGGGACCAGATTGTTCAGTTTTTTTCAAGCTTTTTTCTCAAGACTCCACTGTGGAAACATCTGTTGCAGGACATCCCAACCCAGTGAAATTCTAGTTGTAAGACTTCTAATTACTGAGGACATGATATGAAAACTGACTTGGCCTGTCTAGGAATATACAGCCTGTTCTGCAAGGTAGTGGTAGTTGTTGGCTGGCTTGGCCATTGGACTCGCTTTCAGATTTAGAGAGAGCAAATGTGGAGACATGCCACAAAACACACTGGGCTGTGTGGGCTGCCCTCACCACTGGTTTTCTAAAATCAGGTTGTCGAGCAGAGAAGTCGTATACCAAAATGTATCTTCCTGTGCTGACGCTTCCGGGGGAACCTGGAGTTGTGAGGCATTTCACGATCACCTGCCCTTCACATGAGGAAGCCTTGTCTGTGCCTGCTGGTGGCCCCAAGCACTCTCTCCTAGGCTTCCAGGCCTCTCTGTCTCTACAGGTTAGCGATAGGCACACTCCACTGCTCAAGCCTTCTAAGTGTTATCCTCCTTTCATGAGCCAGACATGCTGTCAACTTGCCTCATAGGTGAAGGATCCAGTGTGGCGCTTGGCACTCCAAGATATACCCAAACAATATATTGTCTTTATTTTAAAGTAGGACATGCTCCTGCTCTTTGTTCCATCCTGTAGACTTCCTCTGTTGTAAATTTTGCAATCTGTTACTGAGCCGCATGGCTCAGTATGTAAACGGGCATACTCCATAAGGCATACGATACACAAATGACCAGACAGTGAGAGAGTTGTCTGTTATCTTCTGCCTGAAAGAAACATTCCCGAGGTATGTCACCTTCTGGTGGAGTTAAATCAGATCAAGACCTTAAGAATCTTTTCTTTTCAATATAGATACTTAACTCCTTAAATATTATCTGTACCTATGTTTTGCATGATTATGCCAACCAGTGTGCTACTGGCTCTCAGAGATCTCACATGCCATCTTTTGGTGAACTATTATGCATTCATCCAACACAGGGGATCCCTATACAGGCCTGTGCATCCTCTGTGTCCACTTGCCAGTTGGTACCAAGAGATCCCTGACTCTCACCTGTCTCTAAACAATATGGAGCTCCAAGAAAGAGATCCCTTTCAGCAGTGAAAAAGTTTGAAGGGAGAGCCCAGACCTCCTCTTTTAGTTCATGTTTGAAGAGCTGTATACTGACTGGTATGTGAAACATTAACACAACATAAATCTGTTTAAGCCCTCATCCCGAATATGGCTGTTTCTAGGTTTCCCTCCAGAGACCTCCAAGTCTCAGGCTCTAGATCCCTCTAATCAGAAAGTCACAGTGACCTCTCTGGTGAAGTTAACAAGCAGTACCTGCTGGAATGAATTACTAGAATTTACTCAGCTGCTTTATATGGAGCTGTAACTACTAACAGGGTGGATTAACAGAAGTAGCCTGCGTTGCTAGATGGAGTCCTTGGGCCTGTTTTTTCCCTCTCTCTCTCCCTCCCTCTCCTACTCACTCACATACATGATTAAATAGTATACGTGTGTGTTGTGATTTAAAGGCTGTATCTGCATGAGCACATGTGTGCGGGGTAAACTCTGATTAATTATTCAGGTCATCCCAGATGAGGGTAGATAAACCATTTGTACTACAATACAGCCTGATGTATTCTATATGTACCACATAAGTTACAGAAAGTACTTTTTGAAATGTGCTAGAGCAGTGGTTTTCAAACATTTTGTATTGGTGACCCCTTTCACACAGCAAGCCTCTGAGCATGTGAATTATAAATTAAAAAAGGGGTGGGTAATTTAATTAAATGGAGGCTCAGGGCCTTCAGCCCCATGATGCTGACCGCTTGCGACCATCTTACGACCCCCTGAGGGGTCATGACCTGCAGTTTGAGAACCCCTGTGCTAGAGTTTAAAAAAAATAATAATTGCCACTATTCTTCGGCTTGCAAAGCCAGATGCCTTCTTTATTATGAATCCAGCCATAGAGGGTTTCAGAGAGAGAAGATATTTTAACTAATATATGTAAAACATTTCTGTGCAACATTGCTTTTCTGTTCAGAAATGCGTCCTGATTTTAAAGTCTGATATCTCAGCGTCCTTCCAGGGGAATAGAAATGAGTGTTGTGTCCCCCAGTATGTATGTGTGGTGTAATCACAGAGTGATCTCTGAGATATTGAAGACTGAATAAAATTGATGTTTATAGGTTTTAGAAAGCCTGGAACTGGTATGGGACTACATTTTGATAACGACAGTGGCATTAAAAAATTCTCACTTGAAGGAGCTCTAGATCCAGCATTTTGCTTTTCCACGTTAGTAGTCTAAGGCAAAATGAGCCATTGAATGAAACTTTAATAATAATAAAACTAATTGTTTACACTGGGCATAAATTTAATCTTGTTTGTATTACTGAAAAGTGGTAGGATGATTCCCAGGGTTGGAATGTGAAAATCAAAGGTTATAATATATTTAGGAAGGATTGAGTAGGCAAAACGGAGGGTAAGTGTGAGTGGCCCTCTATGTCAAAAACGGCATTGCCTGTTTGATCTTGAATGCTTATGGATGAATGTCCTACCAGATAAAGCACAAGATGGGGTATTGGTGTCTGCTACAGGCACCAACCACACAAGGTAATAGGTGCATACGGAGCCAGTCATCCTATCTATAATGTATAGGAAAAAAAATCTGCATCATCATGGGGGACTTCAGTTTGAATCACACATGCTGGTGTTCTCATGCTTCCAGTACTAAAACAGCCTAGGAACTTCTGAATATTATAGACGATAGTTTCCTAACTCAGAAAGTGTTGCATCCAACATGGGGGAGTTCTGTATTAGATCTCATCTTGACAGATACAGAGGATCCAGAATTTATTACATTTATAAAGTGCAAACAGAATGAAGTCCACACTAGTGAGAGAGAGAGAGATACATACCTCATACTTTAAAAGGACTAACTTCACAAAACTGAAAATAATCACGAGCCAAATCAGTAAATTTAATAAGAAAAATGTGAAGGATAATTGAGATTGTTTAAGAATATGTTACTGATGTCCCAAAAGCCACAATCCCACAACTGAGAAAGAAGGCCATATTGTTTTTTAAAAAAAAGAATTGGTTTAGAGGGGAAGTGAAGGCAGCGCTCAAAAATGGAAGAATTGAGAATTTGATAGTCATTAATATAAATCAGAAGCTATAAATTGGAGAAAATATATAAAGGACACAAGCAGAAATCTATAGCCAGCAGAGTTAAGGAAAATGACAAGTTTTTAAGTATATGAGGAACAAAAAAAAATACTAATAGTGGTATTGTTCCATTAGTAGATGTAAATGATGGAATTATCAATAATAATGCAGAAAAAGCACCAATGTTCAATAAATATTTGTTCTGTATTTGGAGAAAAAACAGATGATGTAGTCATACAACAACATTCTTTCCACTCCACTAGTATTTCATGAGGACGTTAAACAGCAGCTACTAAAAGTTAGGCCTTTCTAAATTAACAGGTTCATATAACTTGTAGAGTTTTAGAAAAGCTGTCTGAGGATCTTGCTGGACCAGTAATGTTGAGGTTTTTTTTTTTTCAATAAGACTTGGAACACCAGGGAAGTTCTAGAGAAGAGAGATAATGTTCCAATATTTAAAAAGAGTAAACAGGATGACCTAAGTGATTATAAACCTGTCAGTCTGACATGGATCCCAGGCGAGACAATGGAGTGGCTGACTAGGGAGTTAAAGAAGTGTAATATAGTTAATGCCAATCAACATGAGTTTATGGAAAATAGATCCTGTCAAACTAATTTGATATTGGTTTTTTGCTACTGTGACATGATTGATAAAGGTAATAGTGCTGATCTAAAACACTTAGATGTCGGTAAGTCATTTTGCTTGGTAGTGTATGACACTGATTTTAAAAAAAAAAAACCTAGAAAGATATAAAATTAACATGGCCCACATTAAATGGCTTAAAAGATGGCTAACTGATGGGTCTCAAAATGCGTTGGAAATGAGGAATCGTATTTGAGCAGGTATGTTTCTAGTGCGGTCCTGGAGGGAGCAGTTCTTGGCCCTATGCTATTTAACATTTTTATCAGTTACCGGGAAGAAAATGTAAAATCATCACTGATAAAACTTGTCGATGACACACACATTGGGGGAGTGGTAAATAATGAAGAGTACAGGTTACTGATGCAGAGACATCCGGATTGCTTGGTAAGCTGGGTGTAAACAAACAATATGAGTGTTAACGTGGCCAAATATACATTTGTACACCAAGGATTGGCAACCTTTGGCACGCAGCCCACCAAGGTAAGCCCCCTGGAGAGCTGGGCCAGTTTGTTTACCTGCCGTGTCCGCATCCAACACATCGCTTGGCCCGCACCACTTCCCGCAGCCCCCATTGGCCTGGAACGGCGAACCGCAGCCAGTGGGAGCTATGATCTGTCGAACCTGCGGACGCGGCAGGTAAACAAACCAGCCCGGCCCACCATGGGGCTTACCCTGTCGGGCCGCTGCCAAAGGTTGCCGATCCCTGGTATACATGTAAAAACAAACAATGTAGGCCATACTTACAAAAGGGAAAGTCTATCCTGGGAAGCAGTGACTCTGAAAAAGATCTGGGGGTCATAGTGGATAATTATGTGAACATGAGCTGTGGTCAAAAGAGCTAATACAATCGTGGGATGCATAAACAGGATAATCTTGAGTAGGAACAGACAGGTTATTTTACCTCTTTGTTTGGCACTGGTGTGACTGCTGCTGGAATACTGTGTCCAGTACTGGTGTCCACAGCTGAAGAAGGATATTGATAAATTGGAGATGGTTCAAAGAAGAACTGTGAGAATGATTAAAGGATAAGAAAACGTGTTTTATAGTGATAGACTCAGGGACCTCACTCTGTTTTGCTTATCAAAGAGAAGGTTAAGAAATGACTTAGTCTGTCATTACCTATATGGGGAACAAATATTTAATAATGGGCTCTTCAATATAGCAGAGAACAGTGTAACATGATCCCATGGCTGGAAGTTGAATCTAGAGAAATTCAGGCTGGAATTAAGGCATACATTTTTAATGGTGAGAGTAATTAGCCATTGGAACAATTTACTTACACTCGTTGAATTTTTATGCCATTGTCATTATTAAAACATAGTTGCAATGATAATTTAAGTCCCATCCCAGTTCCAGGCCTCCCAAAACCTCTAAACAAATTTCATTCAGGAGCTGTCTCTGTTAGTCTTTGACATCAGAACAATAGCAAAAAATCGTTCTGTAATTTAACCAAAAACAACTGAAAGGCAAACACTTCGACAAGAAGGTTGCACCCATTGAAACTAATAACTTAGACTCATAGACTTTAAGGCTAGAAGTGTGATCTTCTGCCTTCTGCACATCCCCATGCTACAGAATTTCATCCACCCACTCCTCTAATAGGCCCATACCTTATGGTTGAGTTACTGAAGACCTGAAATCTTGATTTAAAGACTTCAAGTTACAGAGCACCCACCATTTACACTAGTTCAAACCAGCAAATAGCCTATGCTCCACACTGTAGAAGAAGGCAAACCCTCCCCCCCCCCCGGGTCTTTGCCAATCTGACCTGGGGAAGAATTCTTTCCTGACCTCAAATATGGCAATCGTTAGACCCTGAGCATGTGGGTGAGACCCATCAACCAAACATCTGGGAAAGAATTTTCTGTAGTACCTCAGAGCCCTCTCCAGCTAGTGTCCCATCTCTGGCCATTGGAGATGCTTGCTAATAGCAGTTGTTGAGGGACCATACGCTCATTGTAGGCAGCCTCATTATATTATGCCCTCCAAGAATTTATCAAGCTCTGTCTTGAAATAAGTTAGGTTCCCCTCACCCCCCACTACTCCCCTGGGAACCACCTTGCATTTGGCACAAATCAAACAAAGAAATTATTGAAACACTTCACCCTGCGTTTACTCCTCCAGTTAGATTTAAAGTTGCAGGTTTGCTAATAGATGCTGCAAATGAGGATATAGAGGGGAAAAAAGAATCAGCACTGATACTAATGCAAGATGGTTGGTTGAATACAAAATATGACCTGATAATGGCTATAAGCATTCATATAGGCTTACTGCTTACTACTGTTGATTCTGGGTCTCAAAATAAATCCACTAACTAATGTGTCCAGGCTTTTGCTTAAAACACCATCCCAGAAAGCAGAGGAAAAATATGACAAGGATGTGACTACCATTTGCTCAAATAATGAAAAAAAGAGAATTTCATGAATGTCATCAACCTAAACTTCTGAGCCAAGGACTATTTAATATCAATGAGGAAGAAGTAACACCTAACACAAACCTAAAACACATTGTGGATGTTCAAAAATACTTCTGCAACCATCATTCTTCTATTTGAAGAATGGCTGTGCTAATAAATGTATCACATAGTAATTGTGTAACTTACAATAAACCTTTGTGGGTTTTTTCCACAGCAGGGTTGTCATGATTTTCCCCAATTGAACTAGAATTTAAACTCTTCAATCTAAACACTCCATCACATCCTAATATGATGCATTACCGAATTAAGTTTGAGACGCAAACTCTGACATAGATCTAACTTTAAGATTTTGGTTCAGGTCCATCTGTTTTCCCTTCCTCCCGCTCCAGTCTCTGTTTTGAAAAGAACATGTTTCCAGTAAAGCAGTTATGTTTCTTGGTAGTTGTAGGGTTTTCCCAGACATGACCTCTTTTTTGGTCCTCCGATCTCCGTTTGGGCAGATTCTTGAAATGTGAAGAAATGTCTGGGATTTTTCCCTTGCTTGTTGCTGATCAGAAAGACCCATCTCTGGAGCGCGATAGCTAGACTCTTTAGCTCCTGGGACAAGCAAGCATACTTGAGCTCCCTGCCCTTGGGTCCCTGTCATTATTCCACTCCTGTGGCTTTGCGCCCTGGGCCCCACTTGCCCTGGCCTGGTTACAGCCCTGCGTCTCATAGATTCATAGATACTAAGGTCAGAAGGGACCATTCTGATCATCTAGTCTGACCTCCTGCACAGCGCAGGCCACAGAATCTCACCCACCCACTCCTGTGAAAAACCTCACCCATGTCTGAGCTATTGAAGTCCTTAAATCATGGTTTAAAGACTTCAAGGAGCACAGAAGCCTCCCTCAAGTGACCCATGCCCCATGCTACAGAGGAAGGCGAAAAACCTCCAGGGCCTCTCCAATCTGCCCTGGAGGAAAATTCCTTCCCGACCCCAAATATGGCGATCAGCTAAACCCTGAGCATATGGGCAAGATTCACCAGCCAGATACTACAGAAAATTCTTTCCTGGGTAACTCAGATCCCATCCATCTAATATCCCATCTCAGGGGATTAGTCCTATTTACCCTGAATATTTAAAGATCAATTACTTACCAAAATCCCATTATCCCATCATACCATCTCCTCCATAAACTTATCAAGTAGAATCTTAAAACCAGATAGATCTTTTGCCCCCACTGCTTCCCTTGGAAGGCTATTCCAAAACTTCACTCCTCTGATGGTTAAAAACCTTCGTCTGATTTCAAGTCTAAACTTCCTGGTGGCCAGTTTATACCCATTTGTTCTTGTGTCCACATTGGTGCTGAGCTTAAATAATTCCTCTCCCTCTCCTGTATTTATCCCTCTGATATATTTATAGAGAGCAATCAGATCTCCCGTCAACCTTCTTTTAATTAGGCTAAACAAGCCAAGCTCCTTAAGTCTCCTTTCATAAGACAAGTTTTCCATTCCTCGGATCATCCTAGTAGCCTTTCTCTGTACCTGCTCCAGTTTGAATTCATCCTTTTTAAACATGGGAGACCAGAACTGGACACAGTATTCTAGGTGAGGTCTCACCAGTGCTTTGTATAATGGTACTAAAACCTCCTTATCCCTACTGGAAATGCCTCTCCTGATGCATCCCAAAACCGCATTAGCTTTTTTCACAGCCATATCACATTGGCAGCTCATAGTCATCCTATGATCAACCAATACTCCAAGGTCCTTCTCCTCTTCCGTTACTTCTAATTGATGCGTCCCCAGCTTATAACTAAAATTCTTGTTATTAATCCCTAAATGCATAACCTTACACTTCTCACTATTAAATTTCATCCTATTACTATTACTCCAGTTTACAAGGTCATCCAGATCCTCCTGTATAATATCCCGATCCTTCTCTGAATTGGCAGTACCTCCCAGCTTTGTATCATCTGCAAACTTTATTAGCACACTCCCACTTTTTGTGCCAAGGTCAGTAATAAAAAGATTAAATAAGATCGGTCCCAAAACCGATCCCTGAGGAACTCCACTGGTAACCTCCCTCCAACCTGACAGTTCGCCTTTCAATAGGACCCGTTGTAGTCTCCCCTTTAACCAATTCCTTATCCACCTTTTGATGTTCATATTGATCCCCATCTTCTCCAATTTAACCAATAATTCCCCATGTGGCATGGTATCAAATGCCTTACTGAAATCTAGGTAAATTAGATCCACTGCATTTCCTTTATCTAAAAAAATCTGTTACCTTTTCAAAAAAGGAGATTAGGTTGGTTTGGCACGATCTACCTTTTGTAAAACCATGTTGTATTTTGTCCCATTTACCATTGACTTCAATGTCCTTAACTAATTTCTTAGTGTCTCCTCCACACGCCGATTGGTCCCTCCCCTTCATCCGCAGCTACGGGATCATGCCCGCACCGGCCTGCACCCCTCTCGGCCAGGCTTCCTGTCCTACTGCTGGGCCTCGGAGCCTAGCAGGCAGGGGTGCCAGAGCTAGGCCCCAACACCCCTCAGGGAGGCGCTGACTGACGGGCTGGTACTGTGTCCTGGGCCTGCACCAGCTGTCCTGCCACTGTGACTGAGCACAACACTGCCCCTCACCTAGAGTGTGAAGCTGTAGGCACCCCCTCCAGCACTCCCCCCAATGATGCCTCCAGCAACACTCCCAAATACCCTCTCCCATCCCAGTACACACAACCTTCCAGCACCCCAAAATAACCCCTCCCAGTACACACACATGCCCCTCCCAACTGTACCCCCCCCAGCTCCGCTTCTCCTCCCCCCGGCAGTGTCCTCTGTTGGGGACCTTGAAATATGGTAACCCTAAGTAGTAGCCAAAGACATTTTCAATTTGTTCTATTCATAGAGATATTGAATCTGATCTTTGAAGAACACATCTTTTTCATTTTACTTTTGTTGGCCTTGCCTGATTCTAAGAAGTCTGAGTGGAATAAAGTACTATCTAGATTGAAAGACACAAATCACAGAAATACAATGTCAAGATAGATGCATATTGCATATTGGGGTCTGCAGGTCTTGTAGTACAGCTTCTGATAAAAATGCTGTTTTAATTTAAATATATTTGTTTTATGAAGAGACTTGTATATTGGTCATGAAGTAACCCTTATGCACCTAAAGTCCTGTCCTTCATTTGCGTTTTCACTTTTTAGGACATGACTGATAACAGCAATCACCAGCTGGTGGTGAGAGCAAAATTCAGTTTTCAACAGACCAATGAAGATGAACTTTCTTTTGCAAAAGGAGACATTATTCACGTTACAAGAGTGGAAGAAGGAGGCTGGTGGGAAGGGACTCACAATGGCAAAACAGGATGGTTTCCTAGTAACTATGTACGAGAAATAAAATCAAATGGTAAGTCTGAAAGAGAGCATATTTGCAAAATGTGATTCTTGGCTTTCAAGAAGAGATGGAAATAACTGATTGTTTCCTAATGCTAATGAATGTGTGATTAGTGTTCAGTATGTACGCTGTCTGTCCCAGCCATAAGAATCCTTAATTCTTACAAATTATTAACATAGTTTTTGTTCCTAGATTGAGTGCATGGGGGAGGTACGTTTTTCAAGGAGCTGAGAGAACGTGCTAAAGAGATGTAGACATATCTCTGTTTGTATCCGCTATATTTACAGTTATGTTTG
The DNA here is from genome assembly GCF_009764565.3 of Dermochelys coriacea. Classification (NCBI taxonomy): domain Eukaryota; kingdom Metazoa; phylum Chordata; order Testudines; family Dermochelyidae; genus Dermochelys; species Dermochelys coriacea. Next base: position 109,068,332 of record NC_050068.2, read on the forward strand.
TCTTTGTCACCTAAAAATATTGATTACAGTATTGTGTGTGTGGGGGGAGGTGGGGGCATTTGTTCTGGTGTTGACTTCTGTTATTGGTCAATAAGATTTCAAGGGAGGCTCTCCGCATTCTCAAACATCTTCTACGAAAATCTTAGCATCTGCCTAGGCTGGTTAGTACATAGGCATTTCATGGAAATGAATGCCCTTTGTGCATTCTTATTATTGACCACTGCATGGACAACCGTTGACTTTTAACATTCAGTGCTTTGCATATAATATCTAAAGAAGCCTGAGTGTTCTTAAAAGACAATCTCCCAACAACATGGAATTGAGTTTTCAGTTTTCCCCTCATCAAGAAAAAGCAAGTTTTTAAATGGAACATGTCATATTTTTCATAAAACATTTATCTTTTTAAAGTAAGTATGAATAACCATATTTCTATGTTGCTAGCTATGTATTTTAAGGATGCCTTTGTAGATTTTCAAAGTGATTCTTTCTGACTGTCTCCCTTTTCAAAATATGTATATTATTTTGAGAGGAGATAGGCTTTCTGTTTCATTGTGTATTTCAATAGATTGTCTCCACACACTGGATTTTTTTTATACATTTTTTTTGATAACTGCAGTGTAAAGGGAAAAATACTGGTGAGCGTGCACACGCTCATGCACACACACATAATATTCATAAACTTTGGGCAAGATTAGCTTCTTTAGACAGGAGGATAACTTGTTAGTTAAATTTGGATGTGTGTTACAATGTTATACATGTAACCGTTTCCATCTGTCACACTGATTTTTTTTTTTTTATATGAAATCTTTCTTCTTCCTTTAAATAAATTTCCTTTTCATTTTATAATTGAGGTCAAGTGCTGTGTGTCATACAGGAGTGGTGGTCTGAGATAAAATTGGTAAACTGAAATATGCTGTTCCTTTGGGAACAGAGGATCTGGGATTTCTGGGTGCATCCAGTGATTGGGGCTGGATTCCACAGGGACCACTTCGAAAGGACTAGGAGCTTGGGGTGCATCTGTTACAAGTCTTGTCTTTGCCTAGACTAGCTTATGCACTTATTCCCTGTGATTTAAGAGGGAGAGTGCTTGAGTAGCTGATAGGTTGATTTTGTTAGGGAGTTAACACCCATGCAATATGTGTCGGGCCCTAACAAATTCATGGTCCATTTTGGTCAATTTCACAGCCAGGGAGCTTTAAAATTAATCAGTTTCACGTTTTCAGATGTTTACATCTGAATTTTCACGTTATTGTAACCGTGGGAGTCCCAACCCAAAAAGCAGCCAGGGTTGGGGGGGGTGGTCACAAGACTATTGGGGAGGGGAGGGCATGGGATTGCCACTCCTCTGCTGGCTAGGGTGCTGCCTTCAGAGCTGGGCAGCCAGAGAGGAAGGCTGCTGTCTGCGTGCCCAGCTGTAAAGCCAGCATCACCTCCAGCAGCAGCACAGAAGTGAGGGTCGCAGGGCATGGGGGGTGGATTACCATTGGTCTGGTTTTCCTGGCAGTCTCCTGTCCCAGTGGGGGGTTGACATCTGGGGCTGCAGTCTCCCCATGTGGAAGGGTTGTAATTCCAGCCACAGTCTCGTGCGCCGGGGGGAGGCGACAGCTGAAGCCATCTGAGCTTCTTGCAGCTGGAGGAGATCCCAGAGATGGGTCTAACCCTCTCCAGGAACAGCCCCTGCAGGGGAAGAACAACTCTCCTCCCTTCCCATCCCCAGAGGATTAGCAGCTGGAGCTCTGCACAGGGCAGGAGCCCCAGGCTGGGTGCCAGATTTCGTAGGGGAGGTTAGATTTCACAGTCCGTGACACGGTTTTCATGGCCATGAATTTGGTAGGGCCCTAAATATATGCAGCACTACCTGATGCTGGAGGCAGGTGGTAACAAGGTGACTGTTAGCCCTGGGTGCCCCGAAAAACATCACAGTGGCGTAGTTGGCAGGATTGGTACCGTTTGCTAGCCAAAAATCGCTCTGCCAGCATTTATAAGCCAGAGACTCGGAGATTTAAAAGGTTGCAAACAAATAAAGGTTGGAGTTTATTAATTTGTTTATTTCAGGTAAAGGAAATAAAGATATAAGATGAGTAAGCAGAATAAATGGCAAAGAGATCAGACTGATTAACCAAAGGGGACTGAGCTCAAGTTCAACAAGGCCAATATGACACAGTTCTCAGTGAGGCAGCCAAAAAGGTGGGGTGTGCCCCCCCAGAAAGGTACAGAGGAATGTTTTGGGAGGCAAGTGATGACACCAGATGCCGGGCCTCTGGTTCTCAACTGCAGTGTCATACTCTTGACTCAAATTCAATTACTGATCACTATAACCTCCCAGGTCCTTTTCGGCAATATTTTTGTCTCACCAGTTATTCTCCATTTTGTCATTGCAGTTTTAAAACTCTTTTTGGCATCGTTTGAAATAAACAAAAAGCAGGTTTTGTTTCTGTCAGAAAAATAAACCCCTTTTAAGCCTTAGTTTACATTGTAAAGAATCAAAAAGAAGGGTACGTCTTTTTTGCTTCCCTTTGGTCCCCTTTAAAGCCTACAGAGTACTCCTTTCTTCCAAGAGATATTTTGAGCAGCAGATAGAAAGGTATTTGAAGTGAGAGAATATCCTTATTTTCATCCCTCTGGGTAACTGCTACGTATGACGGGGCAAAAAAGATGTGCTGGATAAAAATATTTACTGGGTAATGTATTTGATAGCATGTCTTTTTTGTTTTAAAAAAAAATCACAAAAGTGAACTTAAGAAGGTGCAAAATGTGTCGTTTCACATAGGCAGTGCTGTGTCTTTTGTATCATAAAAGGAGAGATCTGGAGACTTGTTTTAAGAGGTGGTTAATTTGAGATGAATAAGAAATCATACTTGGCAATAAGAAAAGGAGTACTTGTGGCACCTTAGAGACTAACAAACTTATTTGAGCATAAGCTTTCGTGAGCTACAGCTCACTTCATCGGATGCTACCACAAGTACTCCTTTTCTTTTTGCGAATACAGATTAACATGGCTGCTACCCTGATACTTGGCAATGATACAAGTTTTTACATAAAGAAAAGCAGTATTTGTGGCACCTTAGAGACTAACAAATTTATTAGAGCATAAGCTTTCGTGAGCTACAGCTCACTTCGTCGGATGTGATGAGCTGTAGCTCACGAAAGCTTATGCTCTAATAAATTTGTTAGTCTCTAAGGTGTCACAAGTACTGCTTTTCTTTTTGCGAATACAGACTAACACGGCTGCTACTCTGAAACAAGTTTTTACATGTGACTGTCATTTGATTCACAGATCTTTAATCAATCATGCTATCACTTGGTAATACTTTAATGTTCTTTTCTAATTACACCCGAAATAAAAAAAATATTCTGTAGTCAGATGCTTGACACTCTTAGTTATGTAGCATACTAATTTCCACGGGAAAAAAGGCCTGGCCACATCTCACCTGCCTATGAACTGTTACTGGACCTGATCCTGTAAACTTTCTCCTATGGAAACCTTTTAGGATTGGTACCATTTGGCATTGATCACTCTCACAGCGAGTTGACATAAGGAAGAGAGTAGAAGCAATAAAAATCATGTTTTTCTCTCCATGCTATTTTCAGTAGTACATTCTATCTTAATGTTTGTTGTCCAACAGCTTTTCTTCACTTGTATGGTTTACTTCTTCCCGTTGCCTTCATTTGTGCACTAGTTCTTCTGATTGTTTTGCTGTAGCAGAGATATTGCTTGCTTGGTCTTTCATTCAAATTCTTAGCCTTGGAGACAGCATTTTAGCCAGGCTGTAATAGTGAGGAGAGACGGTATGGTTTTATTAAACTATTTTTATGTATTGTTGACTTACTGAATAATTTTTTTTCCTTTTCTTGCCACTCTGTTCCCATAAAATATCTTTCTCTTTCTGTTTCTAAAATTTAACCTGTTAGATTCTTTTTCAAATCAGTTGTCTTAATGAATGTAAACTTGTGAAGTAGATTTGTTGAGCATTTATAATGCGCTTGGCGCTGTACAAACATATAAGGAAACTAGGAATTTAAATTTAGTGTAGGTGCAAATAGAACAGTAAACACACACACTCTAGTGATAGGAATTTAAGATGATAAATCTTGCAGAAGTTGTGGTTGAAATGTTTTGCTGAAGAAGTGTATTCTATTCAAGGAAATAGTTTGCCCCATGACAGTAAACCTGAGGTAAGTTAGCAACACATGGAAGAGCCTTGAATGATAGAGAGCATGAGACTGAATTGAAAATAAACCGGACAAATATTTCTATTGTCTAACAAAAAACTAAAAATAAAAAAACTTGGAAAGAGTCAGGTGTGGCTCAGAGCCATTTGCAGTCTCTTAAAAAAGCAGCTATTCGTAAAGGACAAAATTGTTTATTGTATGTAGTGTTATAGCTGTGGTCCCCAGATATGAGAGAGACAAGGTAGGTGAGAGAGACAAGCTTCCGAGCTTACACAGAGCTCTTCTTCAAGCCTTGCTCTGTGTAGGCTTGAAAGCTTGTCTCTCTCACCAATAGAAGTTGTCCAATAAAAGATATTACCTCACCCACCTTGTCTCTCTAAAATCATTTGTTTCAGACGTCTGAGACTTTTATGTGCATTTATAAAAGGTTATTCAAATAGTCTTCCCAGCTGCTGTAATGAGCACAAGGGTGAGCATTTCTACTCTGTGTATCAGGTACTGTGGGCTATAACAAGGGGGTGTGTGTGTGGGGGGAAATCTTGAGTTTACCTGGAGCTTAAAGAAAATGTTTTAATCAGACTCGGGGAAGTAGATCTCTGATGGTAATGATGATTACAGGTGCGAGCTCTCTATTTATTCAATCAGAATTAGATAGGAAGGAATATAATTCTTGGTTACTCAGAATGGAAACTGCAGTAACAAGTGACCTCTTTTGTCCCATCCTTGTTCTAGATTTGTCCCTTTGAGTGCTGGGTCAGATGCTAGTTTTTATGGGATTTGATTTTTAGATTTTTACATATTTTCACTGAGAAAGGAACTGGGACTCACAAAACTGGGACCTGGGGGGTTGAGTCTTATCAAGAAATGGTCTCTGAGTCAGTTCATTTTGACAGAAGGCTCACACATGCAGGAGGTTATGGCATTCAGCACTTTGACACATAATAATGAGGGGAGTGTTACCTAGTGACGAGTGTGGGACAGGATATCAGGGTATTATTCCTGATTCTGACACCATCTCACTGGGTGAATTACTGGATTTGCTTGGGTGAATTATGTAGCCTCTGTCTGTTTCCCCATATGTTTAATAGGGTTAGTACCTATTACATAGGGTGTATTAAAACAATGTTTCCCAAATGGTGAGTCCCGATTCACCAATGGGTTGCGGAAAGAGTCTAGGTCAGAGGTGGGCAAACTATGGCCTGCGGGCCAGATCCAGCCCCTCAGGGCTTTGTATCTGGCCCGTGGGATTGCCCCCCGTGATGCCACAGGCCCTGCACCACGTTCCCGGGGGGCGGGGGGGGGGAGAGAGGGCTTTGCGTGTTGCCCTTGCCTCCAGGCACTGCCCCCCGCAGCTCCCAATGGCCGGGAACAGGGAACCACAGCCAATGGGAGCTTCGGGGAGGTACCTGGAGGCGTGGCAAGGGAAGTGCACGGAGCCCCGTGCCCCCCTGCTCCCCCAGGGGCTGCGCAGGGACGTGGTGCTGGCTGCAGGGAGCCTGCCCTGGCCCCAGTGTGCACCGCTGCCACCTCGGAGCTGCTTTAGGTAAGCTGTTCTGGGCCGGAGCCCGAACGCCCCCTGCCCCCCAACTCCCTGCTCTAAGCCCCTGCTGCACCCTTTATCCTGTGCACCCCAACCCCTTGCCCTGATCCCCCTGTCTGCACCCTGCACCCCCATGCACCCTAACCCTCTGTCCTGAGTCCCCTTCTGCACACCTGTGCACCCATCTGCCTGCCCTGAGCCCCCTGTTGCACCCTGCACCCCTACTGCACCCCAGCCCTCTTCCCTGAGCCCCCCATACATTCCTTACCCCTTCTCTGCCTCAATCTCTTGCCCTGAGCCTGTTCCTGCATACCACACCGTCTCCCACACTCTACACTTCCTCCCGCACCCTAACCCCCTGTCCCGGCCCTGCTTACAATTTCCCCACCCAGATGTGGCCCTCTGCCCAAAAAGTTTGCCCACCTCTGGTCTAGATGGATTGCCAGTCACTGCTCCCAATGGCACTCCCTGCCACACACATCCTAGAAGCACTCGCCCCAACCCGGGCCATGGAGGACAGTAGGTAGGAAGGGGCAGTTTGCCCCACATCCCCATTTGAGAGGACCTTCAAACCCAGTGGCGTTACAACATGCACTGGGTTATGGCACCAATTGAGTTTAGCATGGCCTCCCCTCCATCATGATAGAGGGGGGCCAGGCCAAATCTACATGGTGCTGTGACCTCGTGTGCTGTGTCTCAACACTCAGTAGCCAGGCCCAGCGCTGTGGGACAGGAGCCGCTGCTGTAAGTGAGTGTGAAGTGGGCTTGTTTTCCAATATCCCTTGCCTCCTCAGGGCCTCCCCTGCTAGCTTGGGCTGCAGGCCTGGGCAAGGCAGGGGAAAACTTCAGTAGGAATCTGAGGGGGCCTAGCTGGGGAGGGGAAAGGGAAATGGAGTTGGGCAGGGGTACCAGTAGTGTGGAAAGCATGTAATGTTTGATTTTTCTTTTTTCTTTTGTGTTTGAATTACTTAAAAAAAAAAAAAAAAAAAAAAGTGTGTGTGTGTGTACACGTATATTTACACACATGCACATTCTTTACGTGTAAAGATGGGTCGACAAAATGAATGTGGTGGGTTGGCTTAGTAAAAAGTTTGGGAACCACTGTATTAATAAATTATGCATCATAACATTTGTCAAATTATTTGAGATCCTCTGAAGAAAGAGGCTACAAAAATGAAAAGTTTTGTTACTTTCTTAGTATGAATAATAAGAAATAACTTCATCTCACCCTTCCTTGCTTCCACCTCCACATGCTGCATCACCCCGTTGGTCATTTCCATTGTGGCTCTTTTTATACCCACTTATGAAGCAAGGCACTGACCAGAGGCAGACTACCAGACATGATCTGACAGCTTATCTGACGCGCTATATCAAATGCTATATTTCTACAGTTAAACAAATCCTATATTTCAAAAGGTTTTAAAAGTTGAATTTGTTTAGGGCGATTCACTCAAAATACAGTATATAATGAATCTACCAAGTGATTTGGGAATATCTAACTTTGATCCTATGGCTCTGTTGTTAAGAGTTGTTTCAGCTGAGTAGTTCATAGTCTGAAATTCTAATTATTTATTTATTCCAACAAAAATCTCTAGTAACTTAAAGCAGTTTTTTAAAGGGAAAAGGAATGAATTTTTACTTACTTGAATGTGATTTTAGGGTTGGACATTTGATCAGTCAAAAAAATAATTTGTCGATTGGTCAAATTTTATCAAATGAATGTCAAAAATGGTCAAATATTTTAAAGCACTAATTTATTAGAACAGTAACATCAGTAACAAAAAGAGCAAGACTTTATGGTCGCAGTAAGCTTAGCCATAGGTACTTAATTTTTTTTTTTTTTAATTAGGCCTATTTCTTAACTGAGTTTTAACTTGGAAAAATGTGAAACACAATGAAGTTCTAAAAAATTAAAGAATAATTATTATTACCTTTTTTTAGTCAATGTTAGGCTAGCATTTAAATGTGAACATTATTCAAGAGTGAACAGTTACAAAAAGGAAAGAAAAATGAAATTAAATAAAACAAACGTAGCAACTGAAAAAGAAAAGTCATTTTGAAATGCACTTATGATAGGTAAGCAGCAGGCCAACTCTCTTAGCAGCTTAATGACTGTGCATCTTTTCTCTTTTTGTTGGGGAAGGAGGTTTAATGACTGTGAACTTTTCTCTCACTCCCTTCTGACTTAATTTCTGTGGCTATGTCTACACTGCAATTAAAAACCCACGGCTCAGGTTGCAGGGCTGTTTAATTGGAGCATAGACTTCCAGGCTCACGATGTAACCCTGTGAGGTGGGAGGGTCCTAGAGCTCAAGCTACTGCAGTCTGAGACCCGAAGTCTATGCTGCAAATAAACAGCCCCACAGCCCAAGGCACACTAGCCCGAATCAGCTGGCATGGGCCAGCTGCAAGTGTCTGATTGCAGTGTAGATATACCCTAGGGGTTGGCAACCTGCGGCATGTGCACCAAAGGCAGCACGCGAGCTGATTTTTAGTGGCACTCTGCTGCCAGCTGGGGTCCTGGCCGCCGGCCCCGTTCAGCCCCCTGCCGGCCTGGATGGACGGAACCCCGGGCCGGCAGCAGGTTGAGCGGGGCCAGCGGCTGGGACCCCAAGCCGGCAGACAGAACTCTGGGCCGATGGCGGGCTGAGCCGCTCAGCGCCTGCACCGTCTGCCACCTGCACTGTCGGTCTGGGGTTCTGTCCCTCGGCCCCTGCCAGCCAGGGTCCCGGCCGCTGGCCCCGCTGCCAGCCCGGGTTCCATCCATCCAGGCCAGCAGCGGGATGAGCGGGGCCGGCAGCCAGGATCCCAGACCAGCAGACGGAACCCCAGACTGGCAGCATGCTGAGCCGCTCAGCCCGCTGCTGGTCTGGGGTTCCGGCCGCTGGCCCCTGCCAGCCGGGGTCACAGCCGCCGGCCCCAATCAGCCCGCTGCCAGTCTGGGGTTCCGTTGGGGGGCCCCTGTAAATGTAAAATTTATTACTGGCACGCGAAACCTTAAATTAATGAAGACTTGGCACGCCACTTCTCAAAGGTTGCTGTCCCCTGATATACCCTATGTTTGTCTAATCAGTTTAGATTGTAGGTTCTTTTAGGCAGGAATTGTCTTTAAATTGTAAACCAGCATGTATGTTAATGTCCTGGTGTACAAGGAAAGATATCTATACACACACACGCACTATTAGTTCCAGAAGATTGCATCCAGTCAAGATGCTCAATTTTCAGTTGGTCATCTTTTTCCTAACAGTTGGTGTTAGCATATGGTAAAGTGAATGATCAAGGCATTTAAGTAGTCTTGTTAACAGATGGCACCGGGATGCAATGAAAAAGGTAAACTTCTGCCTACATCAGGGCATTCTCGCTGGAATATTTTTTAATAATTAAGTATGGTCAACAAATAGGTGATCAATGGACATTATTTGTCTGCTCAGTTCACCAGCTTGCCAAGCTTATGTGATGTAGCAAGTGGAAGAAGAGAGCCAGCACTATATAACCAGCCAGCTTTCTACAAGTCACTAGCAAATGGTAGTCCACAGACCACAGTTTAAGAACCTCTGTATTACGATAGTCTTCAGACGCCTGTATGTGTGTGATAGATGAGTTGGGTGAGTTAATGTCTTTTGTTGGACCAACTTTTGTTGGTAAAATAGACAAACTTTTGCGCTTACAGAGCTCTTCCTCAGATCTGGGAAAGTTACCCAGAGTGTCACAGCTAAATACAAGGTGGAAAAAATTGTTTTGCATAAGGAGTTCACATGTTGTAAGACCATTCAAGGTGAACTGGGAAGTTAACTCCTCTGCAGTCATAGGACAAAGGAGGGTAGTGAGTTATAGATTGTTGTAAAGAGCCATAAATTCAGCATCTTTATTAAATCCATGATTTTTAGTATGTAACAAAGTTATGAATTTGAGTTCCCAGGCTTGTTTTTGAAGGTGTTGTGCAGATTTCCTTTGAACATAGGGAATGAGAGGTTAGATATAGAGTGATCGCTTTGTGAAAAGTGTTCAAACCCCGTGTGATGTGATATGATTTTGTCTATCATTTTTCTGTGCGAGTTCATTTGAGTGATTGTCTGGTTTCGCCCACAGAGTTGTTGGGGCATTAGATGCACTGCATGAGGTACACCACATGCTGTGAGAGGCATGTGTAGGACCTATGGATCTTGGAAGGTGTGTGGTGGGGGAGTACTGAGCATCATAACAATGGAGATATGTCTGCAGCTTTTGCATCTGTTCTGTTGGGCTCTGGTGCCCCTTTGAGTTGGTGTGTCCTGGTCAGAGGGGAGCTTGCTTCTGATGACAAGCTTGGCAAGCTGGGGGCATTGTTTGAAGACAAAAAGAGGAGGTTTGGGAAAGATGTCTTTCAGGATGTGGTCCCCATTGAATATGGGTTGTAATTGTGTTATGATACTCTGTGTGGGTTTAAGGATGGGGTGATAGTTAACAACTAAGGATGTGCAGCCATTTTTTTTTTCTTTCCCCCTGTATGGAAGTAGATTCTCCCAGGGTATTTGGGTGGACCTGTTCCATGATGTGATCTACTTCTCTGGTGGAATGCCCTTGTTTGGGGAAGGCAGTTTTAAGTGTGTTAAGGAGTGTATCCTGGATTTTATCCTTGCACCATATTCTGTGCTATCTCAGTGCCTGGCTGTAGATAACCGATTTCTTGGTGTGTTTGGGGTGGTTACTGAATCTGTGGAAGTAGGTGTGGTGATCCGTTGGTTTCTTGTATATAGTTGTCTGCAGGGTTCTATTATTGAAGCTGATTGTGGTGTCTAGGCAATTGATGCTAGTGTGGGAAGGTTCTAAAAAGAGTTTGACAGATAGGTGCTGGTTCCTGAAGTTACAGTGGAAATCTCTGAGGGAGTTTACGTCCTTTGTCCAGAGGATGAAAATATCATCTATTTATCTCAGGTGTATCATTGGTTTCACAGTGTGGGGTTGTTCCCCCCCCCCCCCCCCCCCCCCCCGAAATTCTTTCTCAAGGTGGCCCATGAAGAGGCTGGCATATCGGGGAGCCATCTTAGTACCCATGGTTGTTCCCATGGTTTGGACAAAGTGTTCGTTGTTGCTTGTAAAGTTGTTATGGGTGAGAATGAAATGTGTTTGGGCTGCATATCTGAGTGTTATCCGTTGTCTTGTAGATGTTTGAAGCAGGCAGCGATGCTGTCATTGTGAGGGATGTTGGTGTATAGGGAGGTGACATACACAGTGGCGAGGATGATGTTCTGAGGGGGGGTTGCTAATGTTGCAGTGTTTCTAGAGAAAGCTGGTTGTGTCCTGGAGGAAGCTGGTCCTTTGTGTGGTGAATGGCTTGAGGATGGTGTCTGAGTCCCAGTGTTCCTTCGGTAAGGTGCTGTGGCCAGATGTGATAGGTTTGCTTGGGTTCCCTTGTTTGTGTATCTTGGGAAGCCAGTAGAAGGCCCCTGGGGTAGGTTCATGGGGGATGAGGTTGTAGAGTTTCTCTTGGAGTTCTTTGGAGAAAGATGTGATGATATCCTCAAATACTTGGATGCATTGTGGTGTGGGTTTTCATTGAGTTCTTTATAGGAAGTGATGTCTGAGAGTACGTCTACGCTGGATTAAAAAATCCATGACAGCGAGTCTCAGAGCCCGGGTCAATTGACTCGAGCTCGCAGGGATCGGACTCTGTGGCTAAAAATAGTAGTGTAGATGTTTGGGCTGGAGCCCCACAGCCTGAGTCCCATGAGCCTGAGTCAGCTGACCTGAGCCAACTGTGGCCATGTCATGGCTCTTTTATTGCAGCGTAGATATACACGGAGGGAGTTGTTGGTTGGGCTCGTTGATATAGTCAGCACTGTTGCAACCACGATGGTGCCCCCTTTGTCTGCTGATTTGATCGCTATCGGTGGTTGGATTTCAGAGACTGTATAACTGTCCTCTCGGCAGTGGTGAGATTGTGGTGGATGTGACTTTTTGTTAGGATTTCACAGTCACTACAGCCTACCATCCCGCACTGAAACCTAGTCTGTGTATTCCCCAGTTTGTAGTTGTGCACTGATTTTTTCCTTTCTAAGTATAGTACTTTGCATTTATCTTTATTAAATTTCATCTTTGTTGAATTCAGACCAATTCTCCAATTTGTCATGGTCCTTTTGAATTCTAATCCTGTCCTCCTGAGTGCTTGCAGCCTCTCCCAGCTTGGTGTCATCTGCACATTTTATAAGCAGGTTTTCCACTCCTTTATCCAAGTAATTAATGAAAGTATTGAAGAGTACCAGACTCAGGACTGACGCCTGCAAGACGACCACTAGATATGTCTCCCTGTTTGACAGCGAATCATTGATATTTGAATACAGTCTTTCAACCAGTTGTACGCTTACCTTATAGTAATTTAATCTGGATTCAATTCCCTTAGTTTGCTTATGAGAATGTCATGTGGGACTGTGTCAAAAACTGTACTAAAATCAAGATCTATCATATCTATTGCTTCTCCCATCTACTAGACCTGTAACCCCGTGAAAGAAGAAAATTATGTTGGTTTGGTATAATTTGTCCTTGACCTTATAGTCCTATTGTCCTCTAGGTGCTTAGATACTTATTGTTGAATAGCTTGTTCCAGTATCTGGGCTGACTGGTCTATAATCATTGGTCCTCTTAGTTCCCCCTTTTAAAGCTAGCTACTATGTTTGCCCTTTTCTAGTCTTCTGGAACCTCACCCATCTTCTGTGAGTTCTTGAAGATAATTGCTAATAGTTCAAAGGTTGCTTCAGCTAGTTCTTTAACTACCCTAGGATGAATTTCTGACTTCATCTAACTCATCTAAATGTTCTTTAACCTGTTCTCTCCTATTTTGACGTATGTTCCTTCCCCCTTATTGTTAATATTGTGTTAAGTGTCTGGTCGCCATTAACCTTTTTAGCAAAGACTGAAGCAAAATAGGCATTAAACACCTCAACCTTCTTGATGTTATCTGTTGTTAGTTCTCCGCTGTTAGCTAGAAGGACCTGTACTTTCCTTCATCCCTCTCTTGCTTCTAATGTATTTAAAGAACCTCCTCTTACACCTGGTAAGAGACATACAAGGCAATAACTCATTTGGTGCCTTAGCTTTTCTAATTTTGTCTCTGCATGGTTGTGCTATTCTCTTGAACTACTCCTTAACAATGTGTCCATATTTCTCTGATGTCAGAGCAAAGAAAGATTTGAGGGACTATCAAGCTATCAATCACTTGCCATCACCAAATCCTGTGGTCAGGCCAAAGCGTGCACAAGGCAGCTGTGGGGTGTGAAGGCAAAAGAGTATCTCATCACCTCTTTACTCAGCCTAATCCTGGGGATGCTGTGTGCATGGCCAGGCCCTGAGAATAATGCACAGTAGCCTGTGGGTGGCTATAAATTAACAGCTGCTGTCCATCCCCAAAGCCACAGCTGGGTATTGGTGCAGCATGGCCTGCCCTGGCCCACATCCTTTTTCCTCTGGAAACTTCCTCCCGGTTGGCAGTGTGATGGGGAGTGGCAAAAGAGCCACCGGAGAATCTCCCTCCCATGACTGGTTTATCCAACTCAATGGCAGATTTCTCATGTGATGTAAGGTGCTGCTCTGCACCCGAGAGTCTCACCCCACATTCTTAAAAATCAACTTACCAGAATTAAAGTTAAATTTTAAATATATTTATGAGTTAAAGCTTGACTGAACAGAAGAATGTGTCTTCAAAATAGAGGCATGCCTAGATTTTCAGTAGGAGTGTTTTGATCCTACTACAGTTCATCTCAGACAATCTGTCATTTCACTATCTGCTATTAGTAAGTAAGGTAATTGTCTGAAGTCTGCCTGTAAAACCAGTCTGTTTTAATATGAAGTGAATGGAGCATAATGTCCAGATGAATAAAGCCTTTTTATAGTATAATTGGCAATTGCCAAAAGAGCGCGCTCATTCAGATCTGTTACTTCAGTCATGTGCACGAGGTCAGGAGGACACTCTCTATACTGTATATCCCATCTTCTGATTCAGCAGAGAGCAGCTTTACATTTGAAATTCTTGCATCCCACTAGTGTCTAATAAGAGGAGGTGGAAGGAGGGTTGGGAGTGTTTATTTTGTGTCTGTATGTACTGCTGAGAGAGGCAACTCTCAGAACAGCTCATTAAGTGATTCGGTCTTGTGCTGCAAGCTGTCAGAACAGTCATTTTAATCTTGCAGACATATGTTGTCTCTCCACAGAGAGCATAATTGAGGAATAGATTCTTTACAGGATTGCATTTTCCGGGGATGTTGGTTGGGGTTTTCTTTGTTTTGTTTTTTGTTTATTTTTGGAAAATTGCACATATTCTGTGTTGATGGAGAAATTGTTTTCAGCGCAGAGGCATTTGTTTTACATAGATAATAAGTATAATTAATATTCCAGAAGATCATCTGGTAAATCGTTTTATTTCTGTACTAACTTGTACAATTTTTTATATTTTATTTCTACAAACTACAAGTATATAAAGTTGGACTTTTTTTGTGGATTTTGCTTTTATCCATTTTAATTCAGTGAAAGCAAAAGTAATTTACTGCTTTTGTCTAAACATATAACACCTTCTGGACTACTGCAAATATCTCATTTTAAAATCACAGCCTGCCTGTGATGATGTGTTCATTTTTCAAAAGATATTTTGGTCAAGTTATTCTGTTTGTCTGAAATCCTGGTCCCAGTGAAGTTAATGGGAGTTTTGCCATTGACTTCAGTGGCGCTGGAATTTCATCTTTTGTGAATATATACACCATTTTGATCCTGTATTAGTATGTAAGACTTGACTTTAACACAGCTCTGTACATTTCTCAGGAAAGCATTGTTTCCACTGTATCTCATTTCAGTGATCTTAGAGCAGCTTGTTTGACCTCTAGTGTTGAAATATGAAATTGCATCTCACTGACAAAACATTTTACATTTCAGAAAAACCAGTCTCCCCCAAATCAGGAACACTGAAGAGTCCTCCCAAAGGTTTTGATACGTCAGCAATTAGCAAAAGCTATTACAATGTGGTGAGTAATCCCTTTCCTTATTCTGAATTATATTTAATAGAACTTCAATAATTTGCTCACTTAAGAATCTGTATAAAAAGTGCCACCTCTTAGCCAAAATTAAAAAGCCAAGGGCCGTAGTTAATTTTCACATTACCAAGGCCTTTGCTATTTTTACAAAATATTCTATTGTACATTTATGAATATGCTATAAGTGTGATCATAAATAAGCTGAATGAAACAGTGTCAGAGTAAGTGAAGAAAGTTTATTTCTGGAGTGCATTTTATACTTTTATTGTTCACTTGTTAATTTGCAAAAATCAGCTATTTGCAGTAAGTCTCTTCCAGTCATTTTAAATTAACAAGGTTATACTTTACTTGTCCTTTGTCTTAAACCAAAGAGGTTAAACATTTTGGCAGAGAAGTTTCTTGTCCTCCCTGTCTATTTTGCTGTGCTCTTTAATCAACCTATATAACTGAGTAATCAGCTGCTGGGACCTCTCATTTACACAGTTTATCTGAACGAGGAAATGTGTAGACAGAGGTGGTTAACCTTTGATGTATTTTATATATTTTCTTAGCATATTATTGACATTTCTTTAGTAGATACAAGATATAATATAAAACCCTTGCTTTTTTTAAATGAATATAATAGCTTTCATCCCGTATTTTATAAAATAAAGGTACTTACGGAAGTTCTGTCATCTTGTTAACAAAAATGATAAATGTGTTAATTGTAAACTACTGGTCTTTGCTGATGTCAAAACATCAAGTCTTTTTCTTTGATGCAGCTGTTGGGTTTTTTTATGTGTTAATATATTTTCAGCAGGGCTCTTAAAGTAGAGAATATAGTTATTAGTTTGATTTTCTTATGTTTTGTGAAGAAGTGCGGCGGCTAACAGGAACCACCTTGAAGAATGCAATGATAGTATATAGCTCAATTTTTTGAAACCCCACCCCACCCCACCCCCCGATCAGGGATTCTCAACCTTTTTCTTTCTGAGGCTCCCTCAACATGCTATAAATATGCCAGAGCCCAGCAGGGCGTGGGGCCCATTTTGGGCTCCAGCTGTAGGGGAGGAGGGACGCTTGGGCATAGGTGTAGTTTGACTTCTGTATCTGGGGAGCAGGCTCATCCAATACCTGATAGCCAGGATAAAAAATAGTGGTTCTGCCATGTACCCTTTGCAATCTGAAGGAATCATACTTGTAACTGTAACATGACAATCAACTTGCTATTTAAAAATTTTTTAAAGTGTGTAAAGGAATGTAATCTTCAACAGAAAACTTCAAAACATTGGCAGTCTTGCTCTGGGTTTTTAAAACATTGCTCACTTTTCACTCCTGTGTTTTCCTTGATTTGAAAATGTTAATCTTAAAATTTTGATCTGTAAAGTGATTTTCTCAATGATGCCATCCCCTGGAAATGTGCATGATCCTGTTATGGTTTGAAGTTGTCAGTAAGGAATCAGTTCTGTTTGCCTTTTCTCTCTTATCCCAGCTATTTTATTTCATTTTGTTGGGTCTAGATAGTTAGTTGATGTGAAAATGGAAAAAAATCTGACTAATTGTCACAATAATGTGTTCAGATGTTTGTTCCAGGCCGTTTTATGATCCACAGATGGGCCTCTTGAGAAAGGGTTGGCTTTGTTCAAAGTATGGGGGGGGAATATTATCTATCTTACCTTTTTTGATTCAGAAATTCAAACTTTGACCAAGTTAAATTCCAAAATTCTTATTTTCAAAATTGAAATTTTTATACCCAAATAGGACCAGAGATGTTTTTCATGAAGTCACACTTTGTTCTTCAATGACCTTAGGCACAAAGTAATGGGTCTGTCTACTCACAAACCAAGAAAAATTAGTAGGGAGAAGCAAAAGTGGATGGGAACCTGAGAGGCAGTGACCATGGTGACCACCATGAAATGGTCGAGTTCAGGATCCTGACACAAGGAAGAAAGGAGAGCCGCAGAGTACGGACCCTGGACTTCAGAAAAGCAGACTTTGACTCCCTCAGGGAACTGATGGGCAGGATCCCCTTGGAGAATAACATGAGGGGGAAAGGAGTTCAGGAGAGCTGGCTGTATTTTAAAGAATCTTTGTTGAAGTTACAGGAACAAACCATCCATATGTGTAGAAAGAATAGTAAATATGGCAGGCAACCAGCTTGGCTCAACAGTGAAATCCTTGCTGATCTTAAACACAAAAAAGAGGCTTACAAGAAGTGGAAGATTGGACAAATGGCCAGGGAGGAGTATAAAAATATTGCTCAGGCATGCAGGAGTGAAATCAGGAAGGTCAAATCACAGTTGGAGTTGCAGCTAGCAAGAGATGTTAAGAGTAACAAGAAGGGTTTCTTCAGGTATGTTAGCAACAAATAGAAAATCGAGGAAATTGTGGGCCACTTACTGAATGAGGGAGGCAACCTAGTGACAGAGGATGTGGAAAAAGCTAATGTACTCAATGCTTTTTTGTCCTTTGTCTTCACGAACAAGGTGTAACGATGCTGGTTCTGGCAGGACCCAACTGAGAGTGCCAATTCAGGACAAATTGCTTAAAGCAGGGCAGTTACAGCCCAAGGCTGGGGTTTCTATGCACACCAAAGCAAACCAAACCAGCCAAACGCAGAAGACTTTGGTTTTACCCCATTGGCTAACCACAAGTCTCACACAAGCAATTCCTTTAGACACTCCAGTTTCCCAATATCACCATCAGTGCCATTCGTTATGGGGACAAATGGTTATGAAAACCAATACCCCAGTAAAAGAAAAAAGGTTCTCTCGATTCCAAAGGACCAAGCCCCAGACCTAGGTCAATATACAAATCAGATCTTGCCCACAAATCACGCTGTGGCCAGTCCTTTAGAATCTAAAATCTAAAGGTTTATTCATAAAAGGAAAAAGATATAGATGAGAGCTAGGATTAGTTAAATGGAATCAATTACATACAGTAATGGCAACGTTCTTGGTTCAGGCTTGCAGCAGTAATAGAATAAACTGCAGGTTCAAATCAAGTCTCTGGAGTACATCCACAGCGGGATGGGTCTTTCAGTCCTTGGTTCAATGCTTCAGTGTAGCAAAGTTCCTCCAGAGGTAAGAAGCAGGATTGAAGACAAGATGGAGGAGCTGCAGGAGCTTTTTTATTCTCTTGCCATGTGGTAGCTGCTTTCTTTGTCCCAAAGACAAGCTGTCCATCACATGGCCTGGAAAAGCCTCAGAGTTCTGTCCATAGGCATGTCCCTGCATACCTTGCTGAGTCACAAGGCGTGTCTGCCTTCTCTCAGTGGGTCAGTTGTATAGCTGATGGTCCTTAATGGGCCATCAAGCAGGCTAGGCAGAGCTGACACCAACTTGTCTGGAGTGTTCCCCAGAAGCATAGCACAAGTTTGAAATACAGACAGTATAGAGTCAATATTCATAACTTTAACTATAAAAATGATACACACATATAGACAGCATAATCATAACCAGCAAACCATAACCTTGTCTTAGACACCTCATTTGACCCCCTTTACACAAGATTTGGTGCCACTACAGGACCTTGGTTGCAACAATGATCTATACGGTCCCAGTTTATGTCAATAACATCACACAAGGTCAGCTCCCAGACTGCTGGAGTGGGCAGCACAGCATGGGGAGGAGGTGACCAGCCCTCTGTGGAGAAGGAAATGGTTCAGGACTATTTAGAAAAGCTGGACGAGCACAAGTCCATGGGACCGGATGCACTGCATCCGAGGGTGCTAAAGGAGTTGGTGGATGTGATTGCAGAGCCATTATCTTTGAAAACTCATGGTGATCGGGGGAGGTCCCGGAAGACTGGAAAAAGGCTAATGTAGTACCCATCTTTAAAAAAGGGAAGGAGGAGGATCCGGGGAATACAAGCCAATCAGCCTCACCTCAATCTCTGGAAAAATCATGGAGCAGGTCCTCAAGGAAACAATTCTGAAGCACTTAGAGGAGAGGAAAGTGATCAGGAACAGTCAGCATGGATTCACCAAGGGCAAGTCATGCCTGACTAACCTAATTGCCTTCTATGATGAGATAACTGGCTCTGTGGATGAGGGGAAAGCAGTGGATATTCCTTGACTTTATCAAAGCTTTTCACACGGTCTCCCACAGTATTCTTGCCAGCAAGCTAAAGAAGTATGGGCTGGATGAATGGACTATAAGGTGGATAGATAGTTGGCTAGATTGTCAGGCTCAATGGGTATCAATGGCTCCATGTCTAGTTGGCAGCCGGTATCAAGCGGAGTGCCCCAAGGGTCAGTCCTGGCACCGGTTTTGTTCAATATTTTCATTAATGGTCTGGAGAATGGCGTGGACTGCACCCTCAGCAAATTTGCAGATGACACTAAACTGAGAGGAGTTTTAGATACGCTGAAGGGTAGGGATAGGATACAGAGGGATGTAGACAAATTAGAGGATTGGGCCAAAAGAAATCTGATGAGGTTCAACAAGGACAAGTGCAGAGTCCTGCACTTAGGACGGAAGAATCCCATGCACTGCTACAGACTAGGGACCAAATGGCTAGGCAGCAGTTCTGTATAAAAGGACCTAGGGGTTACAGTGGACAAAAAGCTGGATATGAGTCAACAGTGTGCCCTTGTTACCAAGAAGGCTAACGGCAATTTGGGCTAATTTGTATAAGTAGGAGCATTGCCAGCAGATCGAGGGACGTGATCATTCCCCTCTATTCAGCAGTAGCGAGGCCTCATCTGGAATACTGTGTCCGGTTTTGGGCCCCACACTACAAGAAGGATGTGGAAAAATTTGGAAAGAGTCCAGTGGAGGGCAACAAAAATGATTAGGGGGCTGGAGCACATGACATATGAGGAGAGGCTGAGGGAACTGGGATTATTTAGTCTGAGGAAGAGAAGAATGAGGGTGGATTTGATAGCTGCTTTTAACTACCTGAAAGGGGGTTCCAAAGAGGATGGATCTAGACTGTTCTCAGTGGTAGTAAGGAGTAATGGCCCCAAGTTGCAGTGGGGGAGGTTTAGGTTGAATGTTAGGAAAAACTTTTTCACTAGGAGGGTGGTGAAGCACTGGAATGCGTTACCTAGGGAGGTGGTTGAATCTCCTTCCTTAGAGGTTTTTAAGGTCAGGCTTGACAAAGCCCTGGCTGGGAAGATTTAGTTGGGAATTGGTCCTGCTTTGAGCAGGGGATTGGACTAGATGACCTCCTGAGGTCCCTTCCAACCTTGATATTCTATGATTCTATGAACATGGCAGCCTTTATTTAGAATACATTTTGCATTTATTGTCTGAGGATTAACCCTTCTAAAGTTACTAGAGTATAAACATTTATGTTGAACAAAGGTGCAACCTGTATCTCTCTAGTTTTATTTCTTCATAAATAGTAGTAAATGGCACTTTAATATTGGCAGAGACTAAAGGGAAAAGAATAATCAAGGTATGAAATTCAGTTTTCTAGACTTTGACTAAATCTTTTAGAAGCTAGTATCTAAACCTCCCTTTGAAATAAGGATGTAAAGCTCAGCATTCTTTGCAGTAGTGCTGTTAGTTTACATAACATACATTTTGGTCTCTTGGTGTGTCTAGTTTTTTTAAAATTCTTTTCACTCTGCCTATTGCTCTGTGTTGTTGTTTTGATCAGCGTTTTACATTTATTACTAGTGTGTTAATTAGTATGAGGTTTTCAAATATGAACATAAATCAAAATTTGACCTGGTTGAAGCTTTCAGAAAATTTTATCCTGGGTATGAAACTTCATTCATAAATAATAAATACTTTTTAAATTTGTCAATCTGTATTAGGGGTAAAATTCCCCCCATTCAGAAAGCTGAAGTAAATGGATTCTTCATGGGCAAACTACAGGGGAGTTAAGGTTAGGAATTGTTGCTTAACCTAAGGACAGGGTATGACAGTACCAATAGACCCATAGCCACGATTCCAACCTCTGGTCTTGAAAAAGATTGCCCCAAAATCTTAGCTCTTGTATGGGTGTTTTGAAACTGGCAAGCTTGGATGTGGTGGTGCTTGTGGAGTTCTAGTCATGTTGTTCTTGTAACGTATTGATGCGTGGCAGGAATCTCCACGGGGATATGGTAGAGGTCTATAAAATCATGATTGGTGTGGAGAAAGTAAATAAGGAAATGTTATTCACTCCTTCTCATAACACAAGAACTAGGGGGTCACCAAATGAAATTAATAGGGAGCAGATTTAAAAGGAAGTATTTATTCCATACAATGCATGGTCAACTTGTGCAATTCCTTATCAGAGGATGTTGCTAAGGCCAAGACTATAACAGGGTTCAAAAAAGAACTAGATAAATTCATGGAGGATAGGTCCATCAATGCCCATTAGCCAGGATGGGCAGGGATGGTGTCCCTAGCCTCTGCCAGAAGCTGGGAATGGGCGACAGGGGATGGATCACTTGATGATTCCCTGTTAGGTTCACTCCCTCCGGGGCACCTGGCATTGGCCACTGTCGATAGACAGGATACTGGGGTAGATGGACCTTTGGTCTAACCCCGTATGGCCATTCTTATGTTCAAGCCTTACAGTAGGTTTTTGGAGAAAGAATTGTGATACTAGACAGCCCTCATGGAAGGAGGAAGGAGTCAAAGTGCAGTTCAGAGCAAACTCAGAATATGATGGGGGAAATTTTGCCAACTCCCCTTCCAGGATGGGACAGGGCAGTGGAAAATCTCATAATCTGATGACCTCAGGGCTCTTTCCACAGATATGCTACCCACTCCTCCCTGATCATGTTATTTTATTTTATCAATTTATAGAGCACCGTCTGCAATTAATAAACTGTTTTCAGACATTCTGATCTCAGAGTAAGTTTGATTTAGTACATATTAGACTATGTAATTGAGTATGCAGGACAAGATGTGTGCCTGGCAGGGGAATATATAAATAATAAATTGCAGTGGATTATTTTGATGCAAAGCCCATCCATCTTGACGTATAAGGATACTTAAGAACTACATAATCTGAACCAGATGTAGAATTAACAATGAAATACATTACTTTAAATGAAGGATAAATAAGTAAGTAGTTGCTGCAAAGTGGGCATGTTATCACATGACATCCCCGTAGGACAGGCTTTAAAAAAAATAAATTTATTTGTACTTTCACCTTTTGCTAGTTGACCATTATAGAATAATAAAGCTTAATGTGTCAAGTTTTATTTCTCTATTATGTAAGTCTGTAAGATAATTGTCCACTCTATGCAGATAGCACAAATTCAAGTAGAGGATTTCTAGTGACTGTTGTAGGGGTGGAAAACGAGGTAAAGAAATAGTTCATTTTCTGACTCTAATTTTCCATTATTTGTTCCTGTATGCTTTAAAATGAGAGTCCTTCTATAAGGCCAGACTTTCCAAGCAGCATCAGCTGGCATTTGCATGTGCAAAATAGTTCGTAACAAATCTCCAAGTATCCTTTGTTTGCTTATAGATGTAGAATTTGTGCATGTGTAACATTTGCGTGCCCTGCTTAGGAGTCCATGTTTGAGGATGTGGCTTGTTGAGTTCCAGTGATGCAAGCAAAGTACACAATGATTCTTATTTGTTATAATGAGGTGATACTTTAGATGAGTGATGGTAGTGGTGTGACAAAATGGTAATGTGCCGTATGTCCCTAATGTTGTAACAAAATCTGATTTTCTTTTCATGTGGTTTGAAAGTTGCTCAGTTCTATGTAGGTCATTTAAATCCATTTTTGGGTGATAGTTTTTGCCTTGGGGAGGTTACTGGGTTTGTGTGACAGAACTGTTAACCACGCTTGATTTTTCCATGCCTTGTGACTAAGGGAAAGCTTGCACTGGATGAGTTCAGCTTTCTATGCCATTCATTAGTGTTACGTATTGTAAAAGCTGCCCTTTCAATGAAAACGACCCGTTCCTTTGGTACCCAGACTTATCTGTGCAAATGTTGTGATGGAGCTTTGAGAACAAGGTCTTTGAGGTCTCATGGGGTCTTGCAGCAGCCAGAACATGCAGAAAGCAGGAAAGGCAAGAAAGGTGATTTTTAGAGAATACAGGCATGATGGTGAGATTAGGAATTCAGAAGTACTCTGGAGAGGCACTTGTAATACTGTGTACTTTATAGAACTTTATATCTTCAAAGTGCTGTACAGACATTTAATCCTCACAACTTCGTTGTGAGGTAGATAAGTAATACTGAAAGTTGCTGGGGGCAGGGTGACGCAGAAAAATGGCATTTAGATCTCTGTGAACCAGGTTTAAAAAAAATGCTTCTCAAAGTAGAAACAAAAATGCTGTATACAATGACAGTCATCACTCTTTATGCAGACAGGAAAGTCAACTAAAGGAGAAGTTTAATGTGTTTTAAATGACTTTTAATAATATGTGCATGTCTAAGAGCATTGCATCGCACCAGTAAAGTTTTGGAATAATTTAAAGCAAAGTAGTTGAATCTGGTAACTTACCTTTTTGAGTAGGGCTTTACAGCACAGTGATATTGACTGTTCAATGCATTTTAATTTCCTGGGGGTACTGCTGCATATTGATTCTTAAAAATGTTGAAATATTTGCTACCCTTTTAAATGATTTTTTTTCAAAAAAAATCAAGCGATCTCTGTACAAGTTAATATTTAGTTGCCAGATTTTCAGGCAGTTATTACGTTGTGAAACAGAATGTACATTCAGAATATTTGCTGTGTCATAGAGACTGCCATGGTACTGAGGCTTTTTTCAAGTCTTCAGCAAATTTCTTTCACTTTGGTACTGGAGCACTTTGTCGTGTTCAGGATGTCATGTTCTTGATGTTGGTTTATCTCATTCCTTCTTCTCAGCTTTGGAAAGTTTTGTGTGTGTACATACTGTTTTATGGGAAAGCCATGTTGGAAAAATTAATTTTGGAGTTAGCCATGAGAGGGCAAATGGCTCTGTGTTATGCATTTTATTTTAGCACTCTTTTTGTTATATTTTTGCATGAAACCATGTTCACTCTTGTTTGTGATTCTGTAATGATCAGCTATAGTTTTTATCTTTGTTTAGCCCCTTTCCAAATACATTAAAACTAATACGTTTATTCCACTTACAGTTTGTGCACTAATGTTGTACTGTATGTTCTAGCTGCGCAATTAATAGCTAATGCTTTCTCTCTGGCATTCCTCTGACACGGTGTCTTGAAGAATGGAGACATTTTAATCTTTGGGTCAGGATTCAGAGTTCCAACAAGAGAGTGAACTCGAAAGTGATCTCTTTTCCTTCAGATGAATAGAACCATTCAGAGAATAAAGCAGAATTCAATGACACCAATGAAAGAAACAGTGAATTCTTCATTTTAAATAGTTCAGATGTCATTTGTTTCATCACGTTTGCATTTAGACATGAATGGCTTTTTATGTCTTAAAACAGAGTATAGACTACAACGGTGAATAATACATTTAGTGCAGTCCTTATTATAAATGATGAAATTAGATGTTAATATAGACAAATATAACACAAGAAAGAGAAGGTAATGTGGCATCTTACATGCAATGCATTAAAAGTCGCAGAACTATCCAGAACACACCCATGTTACATTGGTTTACATAAAGCAAGAACAAATCTAATTGTGATTCTGTAAGGCAGAAAAGCTTAAAAATGGTCTGCTTCCTTACATATAAAATATTCTAACAAATTCTAACAGCCATTCTGTTGCTGAATCACCAGTAAGTAAAATCTGTACTGTGCATGTCTGTTGACATTTTGGAGACAATGAAACCTGTCTGAAGGGGCTACAGAACTGTGGTTGCTTAACAAAGGAGGGACTTCTACTATAAATGCATCAGGTCAAGGAAACAACGCCATGCTCTCTGGGTGTCCCTAAACCCCTGACTGCTAGAAACTGGGACTGGATGGTGGGGTGGATTCCTTGATAAATTTCCGTGTTCTGTTCACTCCCTCTGAAGCATCTTGCACTGGCCACTGTTGGAAGACCGGAACTGGGCTAGATGGATCATTGGTAAGGCTGCGAGTCTGTCATGAAGGTCACAGATTCTGTGACGTTTTGTGACCTCCGTGACTTCTACAGTGGTGGGTGCTGGCTCAGGGGCTGCCCAAGCCGAGCAGCCCCAGGGGCAACAGCAGCAGTTTGGGTGTGTGGGAGGGGGCTAAGGGCGGTGGGGTGCTTTTCTCAGGTGGGGGGCTCCATGTCTCCCACTAGCATGGTCCTGCAGCTCCTAAACGGAGGGGACAGGGAGCTGCGTGTGCTGCCCGTGCTCTCATGCCCCCTCCTCTGCAGCTCCCATTGGCTGCAGTTCCTGGCCAATGGGAGCTGCGCAGCTGGTGCTTGTGGCAGGAACACGTGCGAAACCCCCTGGCCCCTCCTAGGAGCTGCAGGGACACATGGCAGAGCTGGGTAGGGAGCTTGCGAGCCCCATCAAACCCCCCCAGCACCAGTGGGGTCCCAGGCCACCTCTCCCAGCATCCGCAGCACCTCTGGATGGCCCCCCCAGAACACCCGCAGCCCCCCACCCAAGTTTTAGTTAGGGGTATATAGTAAAAGTCATGGACAGGTCACGGGCCATAAATCTTTTGTTGTTGCCCGTGACCTGTCCATGACTTTTACTAAAAATACCCGTGACTAAAAATTAGTGTTAATCATTGATCTTACCCAGTATGACTGTTCTTATGTTCTTAGAACCGAGCAGAATACATTTTAGGATCTTTTGGGGCAATCTCTTTAGAGGAGGTTGCCTAATAAAGAATGATCTCCTGTATACATTTCAAGTTATTCTAAATTACTGCTGTTGATTTACATGTGGTGATACGATGTAAAAAAAATCTTGTGCCATATTGTTTCTTTGTTTTATGTCCGAAACTGTAGTAATTTTTCTGCAGTAGTTTACTGCTGTTACATTCACATTCAGTCAACATTCTGTAATGTATTTTTAAACAGAAATATCTTAAAATAATCACATTGTGTATTTAAAATTTACCCACAGTCCTCCTAGACACAGATTTGCGCTTCCAGGTAAACTCAGTAACAAATTTGGCAGTCAAGATTAGGTTTCTGCATTGGTTTTAATCATTAAGATTGAGGAAATAATCCCAATAGAAGAATAGATGGTAACAAGGGATTCAAAAGACTAGTGCTAACTTCTGGTACTTTTTTGTAATTTTCTGAAAACCCCTCAACCGTTTTAAAGTGTATAGAAGCAATAATATTCTCCTACTTTTAAAAAAGCTCAGTGTGTAGGTATTTAAATTCTACAGGAAACGTTGCTAAGTTTAATGAAACCTTCCTTTGGGCTTACTCCTTTTGTGGTACATAGACATCTGAAGGAAAAGTGTTTTTCAAACAGTATCTGATATAAGTTTAATAGCTGCACTGTGTAATATTTAACAACTTATTGTCAGTGTATGAATCTAATTCAGTATCTGATTATTAGCTCTTTGGGTAAGTTTTATGGTCTTACAGTATACTTGTTACAGTAAATGCTAAAAACAATATTTCAATTTTTTAAAAATATTTTGTGATGTCTCTTTGAAAATAACAAAATAGTCACTAATTGTCATATATTTATTGTAGGTGCTACAAAATATTTTAGAAACAGAAAATGAATATGCTAAGGAACTACAGACAATGCTTTCAAACTACTTGCGACCGTTACAAGTCACTGAAAAGTATGTGCATTTTGTTTTCTTTTAATTTAACTAGGGCTTAGATTTTGTTTTTCATATGATCAAAACTTCAGTTTTACAAGCTTTACAGTTAAGTAGTCATTTAGCATTGAAATGTTTGCCTATAATTTCTTAAGCCTTGATTGTAAGATCATTGGTGCAGGGTCTGTTTTTTTTGTCCTCTTTGTCCAGTGCCTAGCTCAGTAGGGTCCTGCTCCATGACTAGGGCTCCTAGGCGCTATGGTAATGCAAATTAATAATAATAGTAAATACATATTTTTGTTGTCAAATCTATGACTTTGATTAAAGCAAAAATAGAAGTAAAGTTTTATATGTAGGTTAGGGGTTTTTTTTGAGTTTGCAGTTGCTTACTAAGCTTTATTTTTCTTGGCTTCAGATTAAACTCTGCAAATACTTCATATTTAATGGGAAACCTGGAAGAAATCAGTTCTTACCAGCAAATGCTTGTACAGTCATTAGAAGAATGCACCAAGTAAGTACTATACAAACAGACTGCAGAATTAAAGTTGGGAAATTCTTTCTTCTGTATATTCTGGGGGACACTGTTGTTTCTGGAAAATGAAACTTTCATTTTTCAGTGCTGTCATCTCAAAGGTTGGTTCATCTTTTTACAGCAATCTAGGCTTGAAAAACCCACTCAGCTCTTTGCTTAAGAAGCAGTGGCAGCAGCAGCAGGTTGGGAGTGGGAATGTTGCATTATGTCACTACATATATGATGAGGCAAAGCTGAGCAGGTGGTACTACTGGTAGAGAAAGAGGCCTTTTATTGTGAGAGAAGGGAACTCTCCCCTTCCAGTGGAGAGAGTGAGAGACAGATTGTTGGGATTGGAGAGAACGTGTACGGTGAGGAAAATGGCAGGGAAATAATGTAAAAAAAGAAAGAGCGTGTGTGAATCAGGAGATGGACTGTGTGTGGGAAAGATTATGTTCATAGGTTTAAGTCTTGAACTCTGCTAGTCGTTTGTTTCACACATCCAGGGGGAGGGGCGCAGAGGGAATTAGAAGGATCATTGGTCCCAATAGCATACTCTACAATTGGGCTGTGCCATGACCAGAAAAGAGCTAGTGCTGCCAAACCTGCAGCCGTGGGGGGCAGATCAGGTTATCAAGGCCTCCCCCAGCAGGAATAGGTTGAAATGTTAACGTAATGTTTACTGCTTATGTCCCTGTACTACATGGTACAGAATATGAGCTAATACTTTCTGAATGAAAGTTTTATGGTGACAAAAACCTAAGCACACTTAAGGAACTAAAAACCTCGTTTCTTTTAGCAGTGGCCCTCTCTATAATTCCTTATCCTATTCCCCGCATCTGGCTCCACGTCCAAATCTGGACAACTTGTACAAAGGAGAGAGGGTAAGGAAGAGTTTGGGACTACATGCAGGGTGACAGAGGAATTCTTGTAACAGTGCTCCCTCCACTGGTGCTTTGGGAGACAGGCATCTCACCCGGCCAAGTAGATTTAGTCCTTGGCTTGAATGGGTTAGGTAAATTTATAAAACCCTGAGAGAAACTATATCCTGCCTTCTTAAATGCCTCTTTACTTCATCACTTCACTTCTGTTACCGAGTTCTGTGGGTGCCAATATAACGTTTGCTGAATTTTGGAGGTCACTTAAGTGAAATGTTCCGCATGTATATATTATAATTTTTCATGCATTTTGATGGTTAAGATATTATATATATATGTAAAAATAAGAGAGCAGAACACCCATCTCCTTTATACAAGGAAATTCCTTTACCATATAATAATGCCAGTTTGTGTACCTCTGACATATAGATTAGTGTGATGATTTTCAGCATTTAAACTTACATGAAGACAATTATTTAGGCTTTGCTACCTGATTTAAACTGTAGCAGATCACCTTCCTGTAATGTCCTTTATTTCCTGTTCTTGCTACTTAAAATAATGCTATTATGTAATATATTGAGAACATAACGGATGCTGGTAGGTGGGCAGAGGAAACTGCCCCAGGACTACAGAAGATTGCAAATGTTCTGTATTACATTCTCCTCATAAACACATTGGCAATACCAACTTGTATTTTCATTTTAATTTTCATCCTTGTGTACTGACTTGAGTTGCTGACTTCCTGCTGTTTCAATCCAATCCATCATAACTCCTGTAGTGTAGAAGAATGCCTGCCAGGATGTCTTGATTTTTGTCAACTTGCCATGTTGTTTTGGCTGGCAAACCTGCTCTATAAACTGATAGCAGCTTCTAGGCTCAAAATAGGTTTACCATTTTATTTTTTGGCAGGGATCTTAAGGTTTCATCGTTCAGGCACTTCATGTTGCAGTGTACAGTGAAAAGACGTGATGTACACAAATGACCAAATGCAGACACTGCCAGAAATTTTAAATAGTTTTTATGTTAGTATTGCCAGCCTAAATAATGTGACATATTGACATGCATGAGAATGGAAATAAATTGAATATCACTTCCTCTTTTCAAGTAGAATCATTTTTTTTCTGCCCTTTGAGTTGCTTGCAAAAGGTTCATTGGTTTGTATCTCAACAACAGATATTTTCCAGTGCATTGTTAAGCGTCTTTTCAGGAATCTTGCTATCTAACTTGTTTAATCCTGCTGCTGGTGTAAATTAGATTATTACAGAACACACACACCTAGCAGCTTGATAAAGTTGTGGTTTGTTGTAGGATTTTTTGATATGGCAAAATCTCAAGTGTTTTGGAACCTAATCTTTGCGGGGTAGTTTGATTTTTGTTTGCAGCATTCTGGAAGTTTCTCTTGTGTTCTATAGAAGGTTTGTCCTCCTTAAACTTGCCTCCAGACACTTATATTACAGCATAGACAATCTGGTGCCCCACAAACATTTCTTGTCTGGCTGCCTGGGCAGTTGCTGCCATCAGACAGATTCTTTTAGGGTTACAGTACTTCTCTCTTCATCAGGTAAGTGACAGTAAAAGTGCAGTATTTGAAAAGATCCTAACTAACTTACACCTCAAGACTCTTCCTAGTGCTAGATTTACATTGAGTTCAACTATGCTGTCTCTACAGATTTTGCCCAGCCTGTTGTCTCATTTTGGTTTCATTGAATAATATCTAAGGGAAGCGGGAATATTATTATTGGGTGGAGTTGAGTGAGGTCCACAAATTGTCTATGAAATACCACTTGAGTGTGAGTGAGAGAGGAGTAGAAGGGCCAGTAAGGGCGATGGTTGAAGAAGGATGGCTTTAACTGAAACCTTCCCATAGTCACAAAGAAAACCTTGAAAATGTGAATTGAATTGTAAACAAATACAGTTCTTCCTGAGTTTGTAGGCAGCCTAAAACGATAGCCTGGAGAAGTGTGAAATGCCTCCTTCCGTTCCTCTCAATGAGTTATTAATTGTGAAACCTAAACGTGACAATATAAACATCAACATCCAGTTAATGCAGTGGTCCCCAAACTTTTGAGGGTCGCTCCCCCCCCTTGCTTGTGGGGGGGGGGTTCTGGACAGGGGTAAGGGGGCCGGGCCTGGGGCCGCAGCTGGGAGTGGGTGCAGTGGCAGAGCAGAGCCACAGCCAGGCTATGGTGGGGGCTGGCAGCCGGGCCTGTGGCCAGGTGGGGTTTCGCTCCTGGCTCTGCCTCCAGCCTTGGTCCCAGGCCAGGAATGGAGCTGCAGCCGAGGCTGGGGACAGGGCCAGGAGCAGGGCTGGGAGTTGGGGACCCAGCTACTGGCAGGACCAGAGCAGAACTAGGGGCAGAGCAGGTCCCATGGGAGCTGGCCTAGACCCTTCCAGATGTTCCTCTGCGCCCCCTAGATGTTCCTCTGCGGCCCACAGTTTAGGGACCTCTGAGTTAATGTGTTTATTCCACTATCCCAAACTGCATCCTCGAGTGCCAACAGCCTTACTCAATTGCCAAAACCTCCAGCTTTCCTCTGACATTTTGTACATGTCATGTTTTGAAAACTGAAAATGTGGGGACAGCATAAATTAAATAACAATGGGTCTGCAGTACTGATTGTATTTATTGTTATATTTAATTCTATAAAAAACTAAATTTAAAAAAAAAGTGTCTGAAGCTACCACATTTCTAAGATCTTCACCGGAGTATTGCGGTATCCAGGGTCCTTGCATCAGAATTTAGGTCCAGTATTCTGCAAAATACCTAGGTCCTTCAATATAGGATTTAGTGACATATAATACTAATATTACTGTCTATGCTGGCTGCCAGTCTAGTCTTAGATATAGCTCATAGTCCTAGGCGTCCAGACTCTTGAAAAGATTGTGACTGAGCTATTGCATATCCCACTTTTAGTCACTATTTTTTGAAAAATCAGGGGAATAGTGCTCCATTTTAAATCTAAGTAATATCACTGAGGCTAGACCTCATATATCCCCTCATAACTGTAATCTACAGATACACTCCTATGTAGTCATAGCTCAGCTGGTATAGTAAATGTGCAACAATGCAGGTTGTGTATTAGACCTTATAATTTCATATACAGAGTAAATACACATCTTTGGCCTCTCATAACTCAAACTGTCACGCCACTGTACTTTAATTCAAAATTTCTCTGAAAATAAAGTAGCTGTTGGTCTGAGACTTGAGACTTCAAAAATTATATTATCTTGAAACTTCGTAGAGCTAAAAAAAACCAAAAACCAAAACCATAACACTTTAATTTATAATAGATATTTTGTCAGACCCTTAACTATAACTTCGCTATCAGAGAAAAATTATCATTTCTAAATCATTTATGTGTATGTTATGTATGTATGTATCTGTTGAGTATTGTGTATCTGAGTATTTTTAATTTCTGTAATTGCTTTTTAATTACAATACCAAAAATATGAGAATACTCATGAAATGTCAACTTGAGAATAAATTATATAAAATAACTATCATCTTTATTGGATTTGAACATGCTAATTGCTAATAGCTTCATGCGATGTGGTGACAGATATTAACCTTTGTTCTTCGACAGCTAAAGGAGATAAAAATGACATGCTCATTATAATAGTTAATGTATTCATTGCTCCTGCAAAATAATAGAAAAATATTAATGACTGATGCATGATCTAGAAAAGTCAAAGGAAATGGGTTACCAACTGCCTCACATTGTGTCTTGTATGTTAATTAGCTGATGTCGGTGGGGAATGTATAGACTAATATTACAATGCCTCTAAAAAGGTACAGTAGAGAATAATTTCCTGGTCTTTTGGTAAAAGTACAGAATGTCTGAGGGGAAGGTACAGGTAATTTGTACCTGTGGAAATTTGTGTGGAAAAATTATCGAAAATGTGTCGGGTAAACAGAAAACAATATTGAGAGAGACCGAGAAATCCTTTTTCAGCAGCAATTCAGGGGGTGAGGGGGTGGCCTGTTGCCGACCAACATTGTTAGTGGCATGTCATTTTCCTGGTAAAGACCAAGCCTATGTGGCTTTGAAATAACGTGAAAAAAATTATGCTGTAGTTATGATTATTTTTGTTGCTTCTCTATATGTCCTTATACTGGGGTAGGAATGTTGATTTTACTCATATTAACTGTATGACCCTCTTATTAAGAAAATCATCATCAGTCAGAACTATGTTAACA
The DNA here is from genome assembly GCF_009764565.3 of Dermochelys coriacea. Lineage (NCBI taxonomy): Eukaryota > Metazoa > Chordata > Testudines > Dermochelyidae > Dermochelys > Dermochelys coriacea. The sequence continues at coordinate 109,100,186 of NC_050068.2, forward strand.
TGAACAAGGACCTTTTAGTTTTTACTTGCAGTGTCCACATGGGAGAGTTACAGAGCTGTGCTTTGGTGTGCACTGCTATTCACACCCCCTTAGTCCAAGTTGTGGGGCAGTGTAGACAATCCCGAAGGCTACTACTTCTGAACATATTCCCCTAATAATGTTCCAAACATTCTGTTATCTATTTGCATCCTTCCTCCCACCCCACCAAGTTTATATATAATCGTTTTTATATTTTCTATTTAACTATCATACCTTAAACGGAGTGTTTTTACATTACCACAAATCCACATAGGATGCTAACAGGGTAACATATACTTGTACTCCCACGCGGATGTAGAACTATGCTGTTGAGTCATCTTGGTATTAGGTGCTTTGAGATTTTTGTTGAGCACTCTGAGGTTAGATCAGAAGCATAGGTGCTGACTCCGTGAATGCTTTGGGGCTGGAGCACTCACAGGAGAGGGAAAAAAAAAAAGGGGTGCTCAGCACCCACCAGCCACTTTTTGGTGGCAGGTTGGAGGCGCTAGGGAGAAGGGGCAGAAAGAGGCGGAGTTAGGGTGGGGCCTTAGGGGAAGAGGTGGAGTGGGGCTGAGGCACCCACCCAGAAAAATGAAAGTCGGTGCCTGTGATCAGATATGTTCAATTAACTCCAGATTAGAAGTATTAGAGAGACCTTGGGTCCAGACAGAAAAAATGCTACAAGGAAATCCACAAGAACAGCTGTTATTTCTTCAAACGGTTGAGAGATGCACTCCTTCTCTCAAAAACGAGCTGAGGAGGGCAGACAGGCCTCAGTTATTCTCCAAAGCCATTGTGACTGTTCGGGGTACTGTCTGTACCACTTCTAAACGGTGCATAACTTCATGAAATTGCATCATGAAAGTACTGTCATGGAAAACCTGTATGTTTGTGGATCAGCCATGAATTAGCAAGGTTGTATCCTGCTTCTGCCTGGCCAGAGACAATAGTGAGGGATCAGCCCACAAGGGTGGTCTGTTCAAAGTAAAATAGGTTGGGACAGTGGGTTGGCTCTAGCTGGGAAAAGACACTTCCTCCTCTTGTCTGAAGAGAGAGGGATTTAGAAGCAATGGAAAGTTACCAGGAGGCAGAATGAAAGAAGCAGAAGTGTATTAAGGGACTCATAGGAGGGAACTAGGGGAGAGAGCCATTTTGCAACAGATTAAGGTGAGGGTGGGCAGGGTGGGTGGGCGGGCAAGGGGGTAGAGGACCCTGGCTGTCTGCCTGGACCCGGATGGTTGCACAAGGAAAGGGTGAACTAGGACATGAGGGACGTTTTATGAGTATGCTTTGTACTGTCTTGTGCTTTACATGAGTAGGGATACAAAGAGAGTAAAGATGTTAAACTGGACAAAATGTGTGTTCTTTCTGCTTCACCAACTGCTGGGTACACCTGAGAGAGTTCAGCAGTAAACCAGAAGCTTGCCACCTTTGGGGTGCAGTTCTGGGAGAGGGGTGTGTTTTAAATACCAGGGAGTCTGAAGCACAGGAGCTGACTTTCTGATTCTCTGTGGTATGCTCCACCCCCACTCCGTCCCCAGCCCTATCCCCACTCCACCCCTTCCTCCAAAGCCCCACCCTGCCTCTTCCGCTCTGCCCCCTCCCCCGAGTGCACCCCGCCATAGATGAATGGGGGCGCGATCTAAAGGGGAGGTCACATGACTGGTCATGTGTCCGTCCGTTCTCCAGCAACCCCTGGACACCCAGCTCGAGGCCACCGCGCTCTCTCCGCTGCATGTTACCTGTAGGGGGACACTCTCCTCCTGCTGCGCTTGCCCCCACAGCATGTTCCGCCGCCCTCCCTGGGAGGGAGTCCGAGCGGGGAGCTGCCTGATTGGGGCAGTGGTTGGGCTCTGTCCAGGCTCCAGGAACTTGGAGATCCAGAGTGGCAGAGGCTTGGATTCCCATCACAGCAGTCCTGGTAGGCAGTGGTGCTGGAATTAGTGCTGGGGTTGCTAAATTGTTTTTGTTGAAACTTTTCAGCCAAATTCACCCTCATGCAGAAACCAAACACGGGAAATTACACCCTAAAAAGTAAATGATTGAAAAGGTTTATGAGCAACTGACAAAGGCTTTGTCTACAATAGAAAGCTGTACCACCAGCAGTACAACCCCGCTAGTGTAAACTCAGTTATATCTGTGTAAAGGTGCTTTATATCAGTATAACTATTCCTCTCGGGGGAGAGGGGTAACTATACCGGTGTAAGGCACCTTTATTCTGGTATAGCTACATCCATACTAGGGTTTGTACAAGTATAACTATATTGGCAAAAATATCACACCCCTGACTGACGTTATCATACAAGTATAACTTTGATGTGAAGATCCCGCCAAAAACTACCTTTAATGATGAGTAAGGCTGCGAGTGTTTCATGGAGGTCACGGATTGCAGCAGCGGCAGGGCCCCTGGCCACCCCCTGCCCAGAGCAGCAGCAGTGGTGGTGGGGCCCCAGGCCATTCCCCACCTAGCAGCAGTGGTGGGGTCCTGGGCCGCCCCCCTACCCCAGCAGCTGGGGGCCTGGAATGCCCCTACCCCCAGGATCAGCAGCATCCCTGGAAGCCACACAGATACACACCCTAAGATTTAATTCGGAATATTTTTAGTAAAAGTCATGGACAGGTCACCAGCCTGTAATTTTTTGGTTATTGCCTGTGACCTGTCCATGACTTTTACTAAAAATATCAATGACTAAATTGTAGCCTTAATTATAAGTGTCGCTATACATTCTGCCTACAGTATGGTGACATAGCTTTGCATGGCAATATATGGAGATTACAGGATAGAATCATTTGAAGAGGAAGATATTTGTAGTTACTGATTCTAGGATAGACTGATGGTTGTAGAGTAATTTGAGGTCTCCTTTCTCAAAGTGTAACATGTTCTTGCTGTTTAAGTCTTTTGTTTTGTCTTGATAGTGTAACTATAATTTAATCTTCCTTTATGTCACTTACTTTAGGTTGCCTGAAGCTCAGCAAAGGGTTGGAGGATGCTTTCTAAATTTAATGCCACAAATGAAAAATTTATACCTTGCATACTGTGCCAACCACCCATCAGCAGTAAATGTTCTCACAGAACACAGGTATGTTTATTTTATATTCAATTAAAACTCCTACGGAAAAAGTGATTAAAATAAGAAGTATGTAATTTTTAAAAAAAAGCTGATAGGTGCACTTACTTTGAATACCCTACAGCCTTTTTTGGTGAGTACTCATTGCATTGTAGCCTGTTTAACCAAACCAAAGCTATTCTGCACAACCAGGGCCATTGTATCACTCTCTGGAAAACTATTCTTTGAGAAGATTTTTATAACATAAAGAATGCACATAAACTGTCAACATGTAAAGGAAACCGTAGTACATATTATCTTAGTTTTGAGAGCATGTGTGTGAAAATGTTGTTGATTTTGAAAGTTCTGGCATGACTGATTTTGGTTTCTGTAACTTTCTACTGTCTGCCATCTGTATCTTAACCGTTGAAGGGTTGTGTTGGAGAACTAACCTTCCAGCTTCTGAAAGACCAAGTGCAGGGCTAGAGTCTAATCTCAGATGCATAAGCATAAATCATGACATGCCTTGAAAAAATTGATACCTTTCCACACACATGTGAAATGCTAATTTTTCAATACAGTAAGAGGTGGTGTGCATTTCCACATATTGGAATTAGAACTTGGATCTTACATTTTGAGAGCAATAAATTTGCATGGAAAGCATTCCGAAAATGTTAATTTAATAGTTCTGAAAACATTTATATTTATTTTCAACTTCACTCCAATGAAGTCAATGTCACGATTTATGTGACTATAAGTAATACGTGCATAGGTGTTGCAGGATCCGGGCCTTAATTTTGTATAATTTACAAAATGAGCATCTCTTGTTTGTCAGAAACAAGCATTTGAGCTAACATGACTACCTTTAGCTGCTGAGGTTGTTTGGCTATGTTTAGGGCCCCATTCATTTATAGCACGGTTACAGGCACCATGTCTTACAGAGGGAGAAAGTTTGGAGCTAGACTGTTGCTTTTAAGCCACAGCCGCATTCTAGTAAAGGTGGGGAGCTGTCCTGCAACTGGATCTCCTCCTAAGGACTCCTGAGAAGCAAATGCTGTGGCATTTGTTTCAGTAACTTTTCAAGGGACTGAGTGTGTGTTCACTTTGGAAGCCTAGGAAGCTTGCATCCGATGAAGTGAGCTGTAGCTCATGAAAGCTTATGCTCAAATAAATTTGTTAGTCTTTAAGGTGCCACAAGTACTCCTTTTCTTTTTTAGGAAGCTTTGGTGGCTGCTGTGGGCATGAGTCAGAGAACCATAGCCATCCTACCCTGCCCTTCTCCATGAAGTTAGAAGACATAGGGGAGCAAGCAGGGAGCACTGCCTGTACATCCCACCAGAATTTTTGCCTTTGGCAATGAGCCAGGGAAAAAGGCTCTTTGCACCCTCTCCACCTTCCCTGTGCAAAGTCAGACATGACTGAGGCCTTCATTTTCAACAGTATTAGTTTTTCAGTAATATGTTCTATGGTCTAGTCATGCTTCTTATTAATTCACAATCATGTAAAATATAAACCTTTGAATCATTTGATACAGGTGATCTGTCCCCAACTTCCTCCTTAACTAAGGTTTTCTAATTTTTTGTGTTTGTGAAAGAACAAACTGAAATGCTTGCTACACGTTACAGTGAAAGCAAACAGTGACAGAGTACTCTATGGGAGGTGAAGAGGAAGGAAAATGAAACAAAATGTATAAAATGCTATGATTTTTTTTTCTTGCTGATGACTAGTTTCAGCTGGCATTCTCTGTACACTGTGAAGTATTCAGACAATACGCGTCCAGAATTTTTAATAATCTTGTTCAGCCTAAGGACTTTCTCACATTTTCTGCTAAGTAGTTAGTGCCTCTGCCATCTTCCCACATGCCAGGCTGGGATTCCATGTAAATAGGACTTGGCAATCGATAGCAAAGTGAACAGATATATTTCTTAAGATTTGGCTGTGTGTAGGGGAAAAATTTATCCAGTGCTTCAAAACTGTTCAGAGAACAGAGGAGAAAACCGGTGCCTTTAGAATTACAGATAAAATGTTTATAATGGGGGAAGATTGTAGTTGTGTTACGGGGGAGAAGAAGAAATGCTGCTTCTGGAAGGTATCACCCAGATAAAAGATATTGCAGTCCCTTTCTGGTCTGTAAAATCAACTTTGTGAATCTCTATAGAAGTCATCAAAAATATCATAGAACAATTAAATAGTACACTGTAGACGTGCAGCTAGTTTCAAAGTAATCTGACTGTTTACCAGAGGCAGAGAGCAAAGGGAAGCATGTCCTGATGAATGAGCTCCCGTTTAGCATGTTGTATTGTCTGTTTGAATGAGATGTGTCAATGGAAATAGGAACTCTGGATTTGTAATTGCCTCCTGTAGTGGCTTAGAGTGGGTCCTCCCTGTCAGTCACTGAAGGAGGCCACTCCACCTTGCGCCACCTAACGGCTGATAGTCAATTGCCAGGGGATTAGCACAGTAAGAGTCAGCAAAGAGTCTAGGACCCTGGCCCCTTGGTTTGGGGCAGGGCAATTGGCAGTCTTTAGCCCAGATCCCTGGTTAAGGCAGACAGCAAACACAGACAGGCTGCCCAGCCTAAGGTGGGGAGGCTGCCACCCCAGGGGGGATTGGCAACAGGGGTAGGAGGCCCAGCCCCACCCTACTCCACCGTGTCCCAGCCCAGGGCCATACCAGTGGCGAGTAGTCCTGCCACTGGGTCAGCGTGGATCCTGCCAGAACATGCTGACTCTGGTTTTGACAACACAGCCAGAATAATGTCTGGTTTCCCTGGGCTACTTCCTACCCCTCCTTGTTCATAAGGCTCCGTTGCTCTTGGGCCCTCAGTCTCTTCGGGATACTTGGCAGCTGGAAGTCCCAGCAGCTCCTCGAGGTATTTGGCCGACGGCAGCCTCAGTAGTTCCCCTCCCTCAGGGTCCTCCTCGGGGGCAGGGGTTGGCACAGCTCAGTCCCGGGCCCAGCAGCAAGGCAGAGGCATCCAACTCCATCCCTGGCTCTGGCCCAACTGAGCTGGAGGCTCCATGTCTTATACTTCCTGTTCTGCCCCTCTGCTTCCAGCACAAGGGGCAGGCCCAGCCTGGCTCTACCCACTAGAGGGCGGGGAGTGGTTCCTACCTGTGAGTCTCAGTGGTAGGCCTCTCCACCTTGCTACTTAAAATTTTTAGTGCTTTTTCTTTTATTAAACACAGCTATAGCAGACCGCAATGTATGCCATTGAAAATACTGTTTTCAAAATCTACCATAAAGAAGCAAGAAGTTAAATTTAACAGTGCAACTCCAAAACTGTTGACCTCTCTTATAGAACAACAGAAACCCCTTAGATCAGAGGTGGGCAAACTATGGCCCACGTGCCAGATGTGGCCTGCGGGACCCTCCTTCACAGCCCCTGAGCTCCTGGCCCAGGAGGCTAGCCCCCAGCCCCTCCCTTGCTGTCCCACCCACCCCTGCAGCCTCACTGCACCGCACCACTGGCGCAATGCTCTGGGCAGCCGGGCAGCGCAGTTGCAGAGCCACAGCCTGACCCGGTGCTCTGGGTGACATGGCTGTAGCGCCACCAGTGCTCTGTGCTGCGTGGTAAGGGAGCAGGGGGGGTTGGATAGGGGGCAGGGGAGTTCGGGGGAGTGATCAGGGGGCAGGGGTGTAGATAGGGGTCGGGGCAGTCAGAGGGCGGGGAACGGGGGTTGGATGGGGCAGGGGTCCCAGGGGGGGCAGTCAGGAATGAGATGGGGGATTGGATGGGGTGGCAGGGGGCAGTCTGGGGGTGGTCAGGGGACAGAGAGCAGGGGGTGGTGGATGGGGCAGGAGTCCCAGGGGGGCCGTCGGGGTGAGAAGCAAGGGGTTCAAATAGGAGGTGGGGACCGGGCCATGCCTGGCTGTTTGGGGAGACACAGCCTCCCCTAACCGGCCATCCATACTATTTTGGAAACCCGATGTGGCCCTTAGGCCAAAAAGTTTGCCCGCCCCTGCCTTAGATTATAAGATTTTAAAGGTTGGAAACATGTCTCTTTCTGCCTTGAGTGTCACTGAACATACTGATGGCACAAAGTAAAAATATATAAATATGTAAAAATTCTAATAATACCATGTATAGTCTCCTAGTTACATAAAACTTTTTCTGTTACCATAAAGATCTGTGAGAAATGTTTAGTTTACACTGAGGTTAAGGGATAGCAGCGTCTAAAACAGTAAATGAGGGAACTTCATTACAATTATTAAATGCCAAAAACTAGGTTAAGATTGCACAGTTAAGTTTACACTAAATCAAAGAATGGAAAAGTTAGGATTGCAAAAGCAATGCTCAGTTGCATTGCAAAGGCTGTATATTTTTATGGTATGTATTTAATAGCAGAAACATGAATATTACTGAGCTATACATTTAACAAGAAAAAGGTAGAGAATATTACACGTGTACTCTGAATTCATTCACTGACTTTTGGGATTTGAATTGTACAGTGTGCAACTGATTTAATTGTATTTGAGGGAGAAAAATGGAAAATGGCTTGGAACTAACACCCTACAGCTTTTCCATCAGAGATTGTACCCTCCTTGCACTCAGCCTCTGTGTGCTTCAGTAACTAAACACTTGTGCATAGCGCTTGCCTACAAAATGGTCTACTTCATTTGCTCAGTATACAATTTTAAAGTCATAACTTTTGCTACATAAAAAAAAAAAACCCACAAGTTTTCTGCAATTTATCAAAGCCACTGCTCCTCAAAGAGGACTAAGTCCATACCAAGTTATAAAAAACATTTAGGATATTCTTACTGTAGCTAAGACTTTTTAAAAAGATTATTTTAATTGTTAAAAATAGTATATTTTTCACTTTCATAACATTCTAGAGCTGCTAGAAGGATTTAGTTCCAGCTTAAAAAAATATAATTATAAAAATTGACTTTCGATCAGGAAGAAGTTCATCCATAAAGGTGAATTTTTCATAGTCATGAGCATGCAAAAATACGGGTTATAATGGAAACCATTTTACAGCATTCATTGTAGCATTTGCTCCCAGTTGAATGCAATAATATTAAGATCATACGATAGGCATCCATCCAGTCCTTTTGAAGGAAACATTAGGTAGCTGGCTTCTACTGCTTCATAGTTCAAAAGAAATATCAAGCTGTACATCGCTGTGAGCTGGTATCCTGATGCCTGTTAAAATTCAACTAACGTGTTAAGAGATGGAGATAAAGTTGAGGTGAACACTGCCAAAATATGCATGTTAAAACACCACTTTCCTGTCAGGACATACATTGACTTTAATTTCCTTGAATGTTCAGCATGCAGTTCAGACTAACGTTATTGGGTTAACTCTTCTAGCCCCAATGCTGAGAGCAGCTCCCCTTGCTGTGATTTTTTTTTTATTTATGTTTTGGTCACTCTCTTATACTCTTGTCGCTGAACCCCATCTCCTAGTGTTTAGTCTGAAGTCAATTTTTAAAAAGTGGGGGCTTCACACTTGATCCTATTAAAGCTAAAAGGAGTGTTGCCATTTACTTCAGTGGGAGCAGGACTGAGACCTATATATGTGCTTATTTTTCGTCATTTATGTCAGAAGTTTGAGAACATCTGTTGGCTTGCTCTGTCATCCCTCAAATCTTGGAGGGGAGGTTCCATAGAGGCTCAGAAAGGAGGAAGTCTGCAAGAGTTTTGAGGCTGCATCTGTGATTTGAAGAGATGGGGAAGATTTATCTGATCCTCTAAGGTGCTGAGCACCCTCAACTCCCACTGAGGACAGTGGAAGGAGAAGGTGTTCTGTACCTTTCAGGATCAAATTCATTTCAGGCTTTAGTTCAACAAATGAAAAAAATTATTTAATTCAGATTTCTTTAATGCACAGTATAAAAACCTGTAGTGAGTCTTGTTGGAGGCAGCGTAAGTCTCCTGGCGGGCCGGGCTAGTTTGTTTACCTACCGCGCCTGCAGGTTCGGCCGATCGCGGCTCCCACTGGGCACGGTTTGCCGCTCCAGGCCAATGGGGGCTGCGGGAAGCAGCGGCCAGCACATCCCTCACCCCATGCTGCTTCCCGCAGCCCCCATTGGCCTGGAGCAGCAAAGTGCAGCCAGTGGAAGCCGCGATCGGCCGAACCTGCGGACGTAGCAGGTAATCAAACTGGCCCGGCCCACGAGGGGGCTTACCCTGGTAGGCTGCGTGCCAAAGGTTGCCGATCCCTGATATAGCACACTCTTCACCCGTTTGATCATCCATTTCCTGCTCCATGCTCGTGTACCCTCTTTTATTCACACCAACAGACTTCTTGCTCTTTAGAAATCTAGTGTAGTCTGGGTGAAGTGTAATTTTTCATGCATCAGTTGAAAAATGAGAGAGAGAGAAAATGGCGAGGTTTATTTTAAAGGGACATTGAGTGGAGTTAACCTGCTGTTTGCACCAGCCATTGTAAATTCCAGTCTGTATCACTTCCTGTTCATATTCTTCATAGTTTTCTTCTTAGTCACATATAGATAGCGTCAGCATGAAAAGAGGCTTTTTTGTTCAGATAAAGTATTGAAATATAGGATGCAAACAATAAGTGACTGTTTAAAAAAAAGCTTTGGGGTAGTTTCTCTCTCTCTCTCTCTTTTTTTTTTTATTACTTTCATTGTGAATGAAACAGAGTTTTGTTCAAATTTACAAAGCCACAAACAAATACATTGTTCTTCTTTTCTCTGAGTTCAAAGTAATAAAGTAGTCAAAAATAAACCATTGAAATAAATGAAAATAAAAGCCAGAATCCTAAATTTTCATGAACGAACATGCAAAAATGGGGGTAATATCTAGTGTAATGCATGCTTAAGTTTGACTGCTGCACCATCTGTTCTTGAGTTGTTGCTTGCTTTCAGACAAGAATTCTCACTTTTCACCTCCTCCATTAAATTTGGGACAGTCTAAACTAGTCCTGTTATTCTGTTTCAGTTGTGGGAGTGTAACTTTATCCAAGCATTAGGGTCACTAACCAAGGTATTATTCCTCCAGTGAATACTGTTCTTTGTGAAATTGGGCCAGTGTTTTTATATGCAACGGATTATTTCAGAGCCATCAACTTCTTTCCCAGGAATAAACCTAACAAGGCTTTTTCTTAAAAATGTCCTGAGTCTTTGTTCTGGGGGTAATTTATCAGCTTCAGTTTTTTTTAACCTATATCAGTAATGTTTAAGATAACTAAGTAAAAGCTTAGAGGAAAAAATATTTTCCCTGTAATTTTCCTGTTCACGTTGTATGTTTGACTGCTTTGCATGTAGTCAGGCCTTGATCCAGGAATTTTACGCATGTGAATAAATCCCTTAGCTACTCTCAGGTATAATGTTTTTACAGGGCTGGAGCAAAAGCGTACACAAGCATCTGTGAGTGGGGCTTTTAACGTATCAACAAGGGAGAGAAAAAATATAAAAAATAGGAAATTATGATTATAAAACTACAGGGGTTTAGATACAGAGACGTCAGTCTTTCTGGTCTCACCAGAAACGTCAGTCTTTTGATACTGATGAGATTTTTAAAGAATGCAGTCAATTTAGACATAAATAAGTTTGATGAACTTTCTGACATGAAGACTGTGGTAGAAATCAGTACTTCATATTCTCCCTCATTTCCCCTCTCCTAGTCTGGTACTCTTGTCTCTCACTTTTAGTGTCTGCTAGCGTCCTCTAAGTTCTCTTCTTTCTCTCCACCTTATCCCTTAATGATCTTGTCTCTGTGATTCATTTCAGTGGGCATTGAGTGTCTAACTCCCTTAGACTCCTTTGAAAATCCCATCCCTATATGGTGGACATTTGTGTATTTGGAGATATTTTTGTTAGATAAACAGAAAATTTCCCGCTTCTGCTGAATGTATAGAGAAGTAGCAGTAAAGAGAGGGATATTTAAAGATGCACATTCAATGCCTACTAAGTAGCATTGGTCTTTAGTGAGGCTACTTGCATGCAATACTGCACATTGATAACTTGCTTGTCTTTTTGTGAGAGAAGAAACAAGGGGAAGAAATAAGGGGATGGAACAAAATAAGAAAAAAGGGGGGGGAGTTGAGGTAAAGAATGGAGACATAATTTTTGGGAAGGGAAGGGACAGGAAAAATAGTCAAGACGTGGCACCTGTTTTATCAAAAGCATGAGGGGATATGTGTGGGCCTGGGCAGGAGTCTGAGCCACCAAAACTATTATGAGGGAAACTCCAGCAAAAAAGCTCAAGAAGAATTAATGTAAAAGGAAGGAGGGACTTGGAGTGGGACCTTACGTGGACTATCTATAAAATGAAGAAACATAACCTATTGCATGGGGGGGAGGAGTGATGACATCTTTAAAAAGAAAAATCACTTTAAGTGTTACACTCAGTCATTATTGTGTAATTGTTCTGAAGAAGTATGAGGGGCATAACCTTAATTTAACATTAAATATATGGGTGCCAAGTGTGATATGTGTTTAAACTTGTGGACAATGGACTGAAAAAAGTAAAATAATGTTTGCTCAGATTAAAACGACAAACAAACTACAGTTTACTATATTAGGTAGTGAATAGCGCATAATCTCAAAATAAATGGAAAAAAGACAGAATAACATTTTCAATAGCAAAAATTATTTAATGGCCCAAAAAAAAGCCAGAATCATTATTATTGTAAATATATTTAGCTTTTTCTTTGCCAGTGCAAAACTTAAAATGAGTTGATTTTCGATGGTAGATGAAATTATCCTTAATTTAAAGCTTTTAAAAGATAGGCAAAACAATATCAATTTCTTTAGCTCTTGTGACTTCAACTTTATTGGATAATGCCTGTCAAGCATGTGCTGTATTTATATTTTACATCCTCATCTTAATAGCAGTTTGGATAAATCTGTGGAGCTTGTACATTAGTTACTCCAATAATTGGAGCATGGAATACGGATAAATTTGAGTCAGAAAACTCTTTGTACCTCCTCCGCTTTGTGTATCCCAGAGCTCGCAAATGTGCAGGCTGATGTCATACTCTAAGCAACAGTCCCAGAGTAAGGAACTCTTTCTATAAATTCAGCACTAGAGAACTAGAAGCTTTAAAACTTAGGTTCATTAAGTGAGCCACGATCTTGCTGTAACGTTGTCAGAATGCGATGTTTATGTGCTGTCCTCAGACCCCTCAGCAGTGAGAGTTCATGTTCTATCTACTATAAACAAAGATCTGCTTCAGAAGTGTAAGTTTAAAAAAAAAAGTCTTAAAAGTGCATGTTTAGCTCTTGGTTTTTGTGTCTGATATATTATGTGGCTTTTTCTGCCTTCCAAATTACTATAGGCAGTCTGAACTTTGAGTGATTCTTTCTTGTTTTAGCTTTTTCTCTCATCTGTTTTGTAAAACTGCCTTTTTTGTAACTGTTGAGTCTGTTATGGAGATATACGTACTAAGGTGTGAATATTGATAAATTTTAAAGACAGAAGTTGTAGTGCTGATTTCTAAAAATATTGCTAAGCTAGCCTTAGTTTGAGCTGCAGACATTAAGATAGAAGTTGTAACGATCACTTTATAGAACAAAGGCCTCCAGTATGCTTTTATTCATATACTAATTCTGTAAAATCTCACAGGTAGCATATTGAAATAACTCTTATTAATAACTCTTAATAACTCTTGTTCTTCAAAAAGTAGGTATTCATGATCAGTTATTCTGAATAAATCATAGGTTTGATCATTTAGCCTTTTTAAAAGTATACATGATTCCAAATGCGTAATTGTTACTTTGTGCTTAGTTAAATGATGCTTCTTTTTGTGTGTGCTCTGCTGCTTAACACTGTCATTTCAGTAATTATAGAGGCAATACACTGTGCCAAACTTGTAAGTGCCAGTCAAAATTGCATGATATGAAAGAGCCATTGTCTTTGTCAAAACAGCTGTGATCTTGAGCTAATGGCATTGATTTTAGTTCTCATGATCTAGTGAAAAAGTAAATAAAACTGATGTGTGATCTGCAGTTTGTTCCCCAGCTCCAGTAGTGTTGTGTTCCTGCATTGAAAAATATGTTGGATAAGCAACGCATATTTCACTGAAAGTAGATTGTTCTATTATCTGAATGAAGTTCCATTTTGTTTGCATTGTCTTTATCAGACATGAAGAATCTAAGGATATTCATGAAACTGCACATGTAGGAGACTCTTTGATGGGCTTGAACAGACTCCTAATAGGGTCTGCATGATAGAACGTTTTTGTCTGAATAATTCAATGTCAGTTGCATTAAAAAAAAATGATGTACTTGTTTTTTAAAATCCTGCTGTTTGTACAAGTTAACATGACAAACCTTGCAAGACTAAAGTTTAGAGAAGTACTGTGTGAAAGAAAACATTGTCATCTTAGTAATGTTAAGAACAAAACTGTGTAATTCAATTATAATTACATCTATTAACACCACTCTATTAAATGGTCTTTTAATGCTTCCGTTAATAAACGTATTTTTTCCAGGTTTTGAATCTGTTTAAAATTGGTTTAGATTTAAAGCTTGTGTTCTCATGCTGTGAGCAAATAAACTGATGCAACACTCTGCAAGGTATCTTTTGTTTTGAAGAACAGAGAATAACTCAGAAAATATGGTTGAAGTCAACAAATACAGGAAGAAATCACAAAGCATACAATGGAAAAAGTTAAGGATAATATTTGTCTTTATTTCAGGGGTCAAAATAGGTTTGTATTGGGGCAGTATTTCATACTGGCTTTTCTCCAATACCCTGCCAAATCTATGGCCCACTGAAACCTCCATGGTGCCAAAATCGGAAGCAATTGGAACAATAGTATTTTCCTCCAAAATATTTGGCCAGCACAAGGAGCAGAAGTTTTTGTTTTGGTGATGGGAAGGGGATTCAGTGATCATAATTGCTCTAAAGTAAGAGGACCTTATAAGTAAGGGGCATTGTACTTGAAGATAGATCAGCAAATATTATTTTATTATGCCATCTTTATATAAACAATCATGTGCAGTGCGTATAATGTGCTGAATGATGAGGGGCCAAGGATTCATGTGTAGTATAGTCTAAAGGTACATGTTGGTGCTGTAGAGAACAATACAAAACAGCTAAAAGAGTGGGCTGTGATCTTTGTAGTTGGAATGTATCATGGAACAGATGAGATTTTTTTGAGGCGCGAAGGGAGGCTGCCCAAACATTGAATTGGATAGTGTTACATGAACGGGGGGTGGAGGAGCAGATAGTGTGAAGGAAGTAATTTATAAGGGAGGAGCAGGACAAAGAAGGTAGATAGCGTTCATAGGTAGGGAGAACAAGATCTGGGTAAAGAGGCAAATAATAGGCTTAAACATTTGTCTGATATTCAATAAAGGAAATAGCTATCACTTTGTTCATATTTAGATAAAGGTCCCTTATATATAGTGCCATCCATGGGTATGCATGGCATTGTCCAGGCAGGTATGAAGACATAGTTTCCCTTCCAAATGGAGTTTATACTGAGTCTAGAACTAGTAACAAAACTGCTGGTATTTAAAGGCTATATACTTTCCATAGCTGCTAATGTTAATTTTACATAAAATCAATTTTTGACAATCACACCCTTGCTAACTTGTTTGACTTTAAATTGTGTTGTATTTGGGACCGGGATTGAACCTTATTTTTATTTGGAAAACATATAGCACCTCTTGAGTACTATCAGACACAAATAATAATCAGTTACCAAAATCGGTGTGATTTTATGCCAGGTTAGACAGAATTGTTCTGGGAAGTATAAGGCAGGTCTGATGATGCATTCTGGAGATTCAGATATTAAAATCAGGTAGTTCTACTTCTTGAAAATGTTCAGAAAGTAGTTTTATTTACATTTGTCTATTTTGCCTTGCTATAACTCCAACACAGCTTGGCCTTGAAACCCCTTATTAGTCTGAATCTATTGTTTTTTGAGTAAGGACTTGTTTGTGCCTTTAACTGATTTTGGGAGACATGGGGAGTTGATGATGCTGGGACATGGTCTGGGGGCTACTTTCAGCCCCCACCCCATTCCAGGCAGGTGGAGGGTCCGCAGCTCCCAGCCATTTCCGGCTTGTGGCTTGGCTGGGGGCAGGGCCTGGGGCGGAATGGGTCACAGAGGGGGAGGGGACACTTAGCCCCCCTCTCTCCCCCCTTTGGAAGGCTCCGCCACAGCTGCCCCCTTCGCTTCCACACTGCAAGGTCACATGAGGGAACTGATCTAACACCCCCAAGACAGAGGCTACACCCACTGACTTTGTTGCTAGTCACCTGACCCAGCTGACTGCTGATTGGACCAGGCATAAAGCTTCCTGTCTCACCTCTTGTCTGACCAGCTACTCACTAGGCCAGGTGCTGACTAGACCCTTGAGACCAACTTTCTGCCTGCTTTCCCCTCCTTGCTCCTGTTATCATACCTTGGTTCTAGTTCCTGTCTCCTCACCTGGTTTCCGTTTCTTGCTCCTGGTTCCTGTGTCCTTGCGCTAATTCCAGTGACTTACTCTGGCCTGACCCTTAGCGTAATTTCTGACCCCAATTGCAACCTAGCCCTTGGTGTGACCCTGGCACTGACACTTGGTGTGGCTTCTGACTCTGACTCTGGATTCACCCTTGCTGTGGCTTCAGATTCTGGCTTTGACCTTTGGCTTGACTTCTGACTGTGACCCTGACTCCGTCCCGGCTCTGATCACTAGTTCAGACTGCCCAGTTACAGGACCTGAAAGGGAGTAATTAGATATTTAAAAGAAATTCATTTGGGAACCCCAGTAATTCCCAAATCCACATGTCAACTTTCAGGGAATTTAGGTACAAAACATTACAGAAAAAAACATAAAAATAATAAAAGAACCTGATGCATGCTAATAAGCTTATCAGAATTCATCTGAGCTCTCTCAAGCGCTCTGGCAAGTGTAGTCTTTTAATACCCCACTCTAGGGTATCCTTATATTATAAATTCATCAGAGTTTCAGCTCGGAACGATAAACAATAAATAAAAATACATATTTTGTATTGGAATTACTACTTGTTTATTTTCACATCTTGCTGTCTCAGGCAAAATTCCCTTGAGCAGAAGGATCAAAATAATCAAGAGTCTAATTTATTTTTCACCTGTTGATAATTAATTCTTCATTTGTTTAAATATTTTGCATGTGCAGTGAGGAACTAGGAGAATTTATGGAAATGAAAGGTGCCAACAGCCCTGGGATCCTTGTATTGACTACTGGCCTCAGCAAACCTTTCATGCGCCTGGATAAATACCCCACGTTACTCAAAGAGCTTGAAAGGCACATGGAGGTATATCTTATCAGCATTTATGTTCCATCTTAATGATGATTTGACAACAGTTATTTTAAAGGTACATGTCAAGCATGTTGGGCCCCAAATTGTGCTCCTTGTCTCTCCTTTTTGCCTTCTGAACACTGCTCCAGTCATTGGGGTGGGGGTGGGAGGGAAACGGGGTGGGGAGGGCAGAAAGCACTTCCAGGATTATCACTCAGAAAGTGAAAGTATTGGAGGTACCGGAACACCATGAAAAGTGCCAAAATGGCGTTCCGGCACGATTTGAGCCCTGCTTCTGAAATAAGAGAAGCAGTAGGCTTAAAACTCAGTGTAATCAGATTAACTGAACAACTCAGTAAGTGTAAAGCAAAACCCACCTAGGAATCTGAATTTCTCACTTATGGATCTGATCCACAAGCTCTCCAGGTGGATTGTGTTTTGAACCTGTCTCCTAAAAACTGTAATTAAGGCTACTCAAGATTTTATCTTACAAGAAAGGATTTTTTTTTCATAGTAGTGGTCTAGTCGTTCAAATGCTCCCTACTTGATATAGTCTCTCTTACTTCTGTTGAAATATGCCTGGCAATGAGACCTGGAAGTGTTCTAATGTGGTAGTGTTTTAAGGGCCTACATTTGCATTTAAATGTTTTATTAAGAAAAAAATTTGGGGGGGAGGGGTTGGTGTGTCATGTCTATGATTTGCCAGCTGTGATAGAGTTCCATGTTATCATAACCTGAAAAGAAGAGTATGGTTTAACTGTGACAATAAGGAAAGAGCAATATAAGAGCATAAGATGTATGTTAACCTTTTTAAAGGAGTACTAATGGCAGAAACTTAAGTTTGCAAGTAATCTGTTGAAATCTAAGTCAGGTATATTTTTTCCAGCATTGCTTTATGGATTCATGAAACAATAGCATTAGTAGTAACATCATCAGAGATTCTGCATTCTTGATACAAGTGTTCTATCAATGGAAGGAGGCAATGAAGGGGGCATAAAGAGGAGAACAAAAAGGGTTGTTACAAAGTTGTCTATACTGTAGTTACTATGCCTCCTAGGAAACGTTTCATTACCATCCCCGGGAATTACAGTACTATTGTTTTTTGTCTTTAGGATTATCATCCCGATCGACCAGACATTCAGAAATCCATGACGGCTTTCAAAAACCTTTCCGTAAGAATTTTGAAGAGTAGATGCGTATTTATTTAGGAGAATGCTTGCTAATTTCATGCCCTATAAAAGTTAATATTTTGATATGTGAAATATTTAGAAATGTAGGGCTTGATTCCATGCTCAGGCATAGTGAAGTGTGTGGGAGGTGTGCGCTGGCAGCCTGTTCCAGCTCCTTCATTCTTGTTTGTCTAGCCCCATTGGAAATTAAGGCAGTACGTTAGCAGCCCTAACTTAATGTCAGTTGAAAATTAGGTTTAGCAGAGCTCTGCTTTACCTCCTCCCTTTCCAGTTCACTACTTGCTCCCAAATCATCCCCTTTTTAGCTTTACACCAGAAGAAGGCTCACCTGCACCTAGAACTTGTCCCTGGCCTTCTCCAGCCACTTTATGGCCTATTGTGCCACTTAGGGAATGTGGTGATAGTGGGCCAAGGAATCCAGCCTGTAGTGTACATCCCTAGTGCAAGAGCGCAAGAGTAAAAATGAGCATTACATCATCGAAGCCCAGAATGGATGAGCTGAGAGGCTCCTGGTGATGGGGATAAGACCTGTCAGTTCTAACATGGGTATCCAAGCAAAGAAATAAGAGGTGTGGTTGTTAGTGATATGTGTGTGCAACCCACTAACACTTTTTGTAGCTACTAAAATAGTCAACATTGTGTGTTTCCTGTTGGATGAGGCTGCGCCATTAGTGTGACTTCATTATATATATTTTGTGGCCACTGTGAGACTTGGGGTCCCTTTTTGTTGGATGCTGTAAAAACAAGTAGGAGGAAACAGTCCTTGCCCCCAAGAGTTTCAGACCAGATGAGACAAGTGGGAGAACAAACAGCAGAAAGGATAAGGGAGGGAGTATGAAGTAGATCTGTATTTCTGCTTTCTGCTGGGCTAGCTCGTTATTGTTTGAGAGTGAATAATACGCATAACATTAGAAGCGGCTCTAAGACTCGAAGAAGAACAAGGTAGTGACTTTTTAAAGGGATGTTGAGATCAATAAATTAAAAGAAAAGTAGTAGTTTTGTAATTAACAATGTACATTTTAAAAAGCTACTTTAATGTAGTCCACTGAAAGAAATACTTCATATTTTCATACTTTGAAAGCTTTGTCACTGCGCCTTATTTTATACTTCAAGCAGAGCACTGAGGACAAGTAATTACTTCAGCTGATACTGACTGCTCATACAGTTCACGCAGACACCACCTTATTAGCACCTTCCCTATCTTTAACAGGCGCAATGTCAAGAGGTACGGAAAAGAAAAGAACTTGAACTCCAAATACTGACGGAAGCCATCCGCTGCTGGGAGGGAGAGGACATTAAAACACTGGGCAATGTAATTTACATGTCCCAGGTCATGATTCAGTGTGCTGGAAGTGAGGTAACACAGTTCAATCTTCATTAAATATTCTTCTCTTTCAACTACAATTAATAATGAATAATGGATTGTATGTGGTAGAAACAAGAAGACCACTCCAAGAAAAAAATATATACTGAACAAATTTTATGTAGTATTTTGTTTAACCTAAGTGTCCTTATAAATGGGGGAAACTACTCTAAGATGTACAAGCTCAGCTAAAAGCTGACTAAATAGTATAGCCAGATACAGCTGTTGGAAACATTATAAAGTCTTAAGGTGTTGTAAGAGAGTCCAAAGTGCAAATTAAAGGGAATTTTCCCTATGTATTGGTTACATTCCAAAAAAATTTGCCATGGTAGCTATTACTACATGTAAAGACAATTTGGAAATACTTACTTTATGTTGTTGTTGTCCCAGACATACTCCTCCTTGGTTGATGGGGTTTTTGGACACCTTCCTCAAATATTGAATATTAAAATGACAAAAATCAGGGGACTGAGTGATTCTGGGGAATTGTAATGCTTTCACCTTGAGATCATTGGTTTTAATGCCAGCCTTGCTTTGTAGTGATCGGAAATCTTTACTTTCTGACCCATGTGCAGTGTCCTATATAAAATAATTGAAGGTCTCTTTCTCAGTTTCCTAACACACAAGCAACTACATCACAGAAACCATCACCACAGTTGGCACTAATTGACAGACTTGTTGGCAGAGAGGCCAAAGAACTGACTGGACCTGAATTATGAGCTATGCTTTAGAGATGGTCTCTCTGTCAGGATTAAGGCCAGACCTATAGCCAGCTAAATTGAAGTGGGAAGGCAGTGAAAAACTCAGGAGTGCAGTTGCAAAGTTTTTTGCATAGGAAGATTTAAAATATCAGATGCACTATCCTGAATTTTAGAAGATTTAAAAAACATTTAAAAACAAAGCTTGCACCAAAAAAAGTAATGGTATGAATCCAGATTTCTGCCATAAGGCAACTTGCCACTGTAGCAAGTTTAGGTTCTTTTATAACACTCATAAACATATGTCTTACCCAACAAAACCCTCCCTCAAATACTCTCATATGTCTCTTATCAAATGCATATGAAAACCTTGGATCCTCAGCTTGGGTTGCTTAGCTTATTGGTCGTGAATTTATAAGTAGCTATGCCATTTTATCCCAGCTGAGAAACTGGCCTATAGTATACACAAATATTGAAAAACTCCATTTAGAATACTTTGGATTAAGAGAACTTTTAGGAGGGGCAGAGAGGGAAAATGGTAGATATTTTGCTTTAAAAAAAAAAAAAAGACAACTCCTAAATAAAGATAGCTAGCATGAATGAAATGTCTCGTATACAACAGGAATCCCATGAGTGGCAGTATAGTCAGTTGCTAGTGTTGAGGTTTATTTCTTCAAAGTAACTTGCATTATAAAAACCTGAATACAAGAGCTTGTTACAAACCTTTTTGAACAGAAAATTGAGTGCAGTATGACTCCTCTTATTGCTAAGTATACATAGGTTAACTTTTGCTAAAAGTACGGTAGTATTGGTACTACACCAGTGAATGTTTTGAACACAAAAAAATTAGTCTACTGCCTTATTTATTTTTTTTTAATTATTTTCTTTGTTTTTTCATAAGGAAAAGAATGAAAGATATCTTCTTCTCTTCCCTAATATTTTGCTTATGTTGTCTGCCAGCCCTAGGATGAGTGGGTTTATCTATCAGGTAAAACAGATGTTTTAATCATGGTTATTAACAGCAAACTTAAAAAAGCTTTCTAAACTTATTTTCACTTCTCTTTCTATATGTATTCAGTATGTATATGTACTCTGAGAGGCAGAATTGTCCAGCTATTGGGATCCTAGGTTCTGTTTCTGCCACTGATCTGCTATATGAAAGTAGGCGAGTAACTTCAACTCTGTCTTATTGTTTCCCTACTACTGATACTTTCCTTTGTAAAGTGCTGTTAGATTTATAAAGGAAAATGCAGTATAAGAGCTTATTCATAATATTACATAAACTGTTAAGTATTCAGGTTGCGAAGTCAAGCACTCTGAAGTTAGGAAATTCCAAAATTAAGGTTGCCTATGCAACCTTAATTCAGTCTCCTAACAGTTATGCATTATGGTACAGTCTTTAATTCTAAGATCACATACTATGTTTTTCCCCCCAAAAGTCCCCTTTTTCATTCTGTGTTTTTTATAGTCCACATTCACAGTGTGGCCCCAGGCCTTATTTAACATTCATGTATGCACTGCATAAAAAATTATTAACTTCCTTATGGGTGTTTCTGTGATGCTGTCACCATAATAATTGAGTGTTTAGCAGTCATTAATAAATTTATCTTCAGAATATCCCAATGAAGTGAGGTAAACATCTAGGACTGAATTTTTCAGAGTACTTAGCATTATACAACACACATGTTCAAAGCTCATCTTCCATTGACTTCAGTTGCAGCAGCGAGTGCTCAGCATTTCTGTAAATCTGGCCCTCTGTGTCTCATGTTAGGCACACTAAAAATAAGGAACATGCAGCTGGTGATCACAGATGAAAAGTTTGGTTATTCTTCCAGTGGTGGGCCCAATGGCTGTTAACTGTGGGTGTGCACACACTCCAGGCACACAAGCCCAGAAGATTCTTTTCTAGCAGTGGGCGTTGGTCCGTGCTTCCTTATCTTGATGACTCTACTTCTCGCAGAGTAATCATCTCAGGAAGTCCAGTGGACACTCCCTCCTCAGCCTCCTGCCCTCCTTAGGGCTTCAAGTAAAGCTAGAAAAAGTCCACTTCAATCACCACGCTGATTATAGAATTCATTAGAGTGCCTCTGGGCTTGACTTCAGTCAAAGCTTGCTTACCTCAGGACAGGAGTACAAATACTCCTTTTCTTTTTACGGATACAGACTAACACGGCTGCTACTCTGAAATCTGTTACCTCAGGACAGGTTCCTCATGATCAGAGACCTCCTTTCCCAGCTCTGACAGAGTCACCAAATGACAGCTTGTCCCTGTCTGGTCCTTCTCAACTACATTGGCGGCTGCATGTACATAACACCCTTCTCCAGACTCCTCCTTCGTTGCTTTCAGGCATGTCTATGCACAGTATAAGTGAGTTGTGAACTCTCAGATTGTTCTGTCTTCTCTTACCTGGTGGGAAAATGAGAAAGCCCCCTCTATCCTTAAAGAAACTAATCACATGCACCTTTCCTACTCTGTTGGGGAGCACATCTGGACAACCAAGTAGTGCAAGGTTCTTGGACCCAACAAGAATCCAAGCTACATATCAGTCTACCTGAACTTTGAGTAGTACAGGAGGCTTGCAGAAGGTTTCTGCCTTTCCCACATTTCCATTGTGTTCTGGTCATGTTGCACAACTTAACCGCAGTTTTATACATAAACAAGCGTAGAGGGTAGCAAGCTCTGCCCATATTTACACAGAGACCATCAGGTTCTGGAATCGGTGCCTCTGACACCAGTTCACTCTCTCAGCAGTGTGCTTTCTCAGAATAATGAACACCCTAGCAGACAGTCTCAGCAGACATTTCCACAGGCAACACTATTGGGAACTTCACAGCTCAGTGGTACAGAACATCTTCCAGCTTGGGGGGTGGGGGACGAGCCACCGTCATGGGACTTCTTTGCACTTCAGGTAAACAAGAAGTATCCAGCCTATTCAGTGATGAGCTGCCAAAATCTTAACAACCGGTTCCCTCCTCACCCCCCAAGGGGGTCGTTGCCCACCCCCACCCCCCGGGACTCCTGCCCTATCCAACCCCCCGCGTTCCTTGATGCCCACCCCCACCAGGACCCCTGCCCCATCAACTCCCCTCCCCTGTCCCCTGACTTCCCCCAGAACGGGGCAGGAGGGTCTCAGGGGTGGGGTGGGCACCCACCCCGGTGGCCCATGAGAGCCAGAGGGACCTGCCGGGGGAGGAGCTGTGGAGTCCCAGCCGTGCTTACCTGGGGCAGCTCCCAGGAAGCATCTGTCAGGTCCCTCTGGCTCCTAGGGGCAAGAGAGCGTAGCTAGGGGAGCAGGGGGAGCGGCTGCTCCCCCCACTGATCACATCAAAAGTGGCACCTTAGATGCTGACTCCCTGGGTGCTCTGGGGCTGGAGCACCCACCGGCAGCTCCCCACCCCCCTGGCCCCAGCTCACCTTCGCTCCGCCTCCTCCCCTGAACACCCTGCCTCTGCTTCTCCGCCCTGCCCCTTCCCCCCCCCCCCCCCGGCTTCCCGCAAATCAGCTGTTCGGCGGGAAGCCTGAGAGGGCTGAGAAGCAGGTGGTGGCTTTGTGCTCAGGCCGAGGGTGGCGGAGGTGAGCTGGGGCAGGGAGCGGTTCCCCTGTGCGCCGCCACCGGGTTACCTGTTGCGGCGCGGACGGCCCTCCTCGTGCTCCCCCCAACCCAGCTCACTTCTGCCTCCCTGGGCCTGAGTGCGAAGCTGCCACCTGCTTCTCAGCCCACACCGGCTTCCCGCACAAACAGATGATTCGCGGGAAGCTGGGGGTAGGGGGTTGGAGAAGCAGAGCGGGGCGGCACATTCACGGGAGGAGGCAGAGTGGAGGTGCGCTGGGGGTGGAGCAGGGAGCTTCTGGTGGGTGCTCTGCACCACCAAATTTTCCCCTTGGATGCTCCAGGGCTGGAGCACCCATGGAGTCGGCGCCTAAGGCACCACTTTTGGCCCGTTAAATTTGGAAGCCCTTTTAGAACCGGTTGTTCCGCCTATTGCTCCTGTGCTGCTCAGTGGCACATTTCCAGAGGGGATTCATTTCTGGTTGAGTGGTGAGAGTCACTAATGTATACTTTCCCTCTCGCCTCCCTCTGACTATGACTCCTGAACAAGTTTAAACAGGATAAATTGACAGTGATTCTGGCAGCATCTACATGGCTGAAACAGTTTTGGTTCACCAGCGTCCTTCAGATTTTCATGTGTCCATGCATCTACTTGCACAGTTGCTGAACCTCCTGACTCAGGATGAAGGCAGAACCGTCCATTCCAGCCTGACATCCATCTACTTCACAGCTTAGTGTTTGGATCGGCATTGAGCATGGAAATATTGTGCTCAGAGGCTGGTGAGTTCATTCTCAAAACAGCAGAAAGGCTTCCACAAGAAAATACTGCCAAGTGGAAGAGATTCTCCATCTGGTGCATTGCCAGGTAGCTCCACTAGACTCTGGAATCCTTGCCATCTTGAAATATCTTCTCTCCCTCAAGTCACTGGGACTATCCATTAGTTTATTGCACATGCATCTGGCAGTGATCAATGCTTTCCGTCCTCTGACAGATAACTGCTTGATATTCACCCACCCTACAACTGCGAGGTTTCTAAAAGGTCTAGTTCAAACCTTCCCTCCAGTATCAACACTGATTCCTAACTGAGACCTCAGTCTACTTCTGTCAGCACTTACGAATTTACCATTCAAGCCCTTGGCCTCCTGCTTCTTTCCCCATCTTTCCATGGAAAGTAGCTTTCCTAATGGGAATTACTTCTGTTTGGAGACTAGGGAGGCTTGTGATGCTTATGGCAGACATTCCCTATGTGGTGTTCATAGGGATAAAAGTGTTCCTAAGGTTACATCTCAAGTTCATCACAAAGGTTCCTTCCAAATTCCACTTGAATCAGACCAGACATCTACTGGTGTTCTATACAAAACCTCGTATCACTAGAGAAGACAGAACACTTAATTATTTGGTTGTTCATGCAGCTGTTATCTTCTACCTACAATGGACAAAGCTCCTTAGAAAATTCCCAAGATTATTCATCTCCTTCACTGAGTGGATGAAATTTTATCACAAAGGCTGTTGAACTGGATTTTGGGCTGTATTTGGCTGCATTTTGAACAAATGGAAACCCATCCTCCTCAGAGGGTGAGGGCTCATTTGACTACAATGTATGCTACCTCTGTAGCTTTTCTCCAAGGTGTACCTCCAAAAATCTGTAGCGTGGCAACATGGAGCTTACTACGCACCTCTACCGGGCACTATGCAGTGGTCCAGGCTACCTCAGCAGGTATATCCTTTGATTCAGCAGTCCTGTATTCCATCGTGCAGCACGGGTCCTCACACCTTCCTCCTCAATGAGTACTCTTGTGAGTTGCCTACAGTGAATACCCATAGGAACCAGCATTCGAAAAAGCAAAAATAGGTGACTATTTGTGGAATTTCCCTTTGTATATATACTTATTTATACTGGAAACCTGATTCTAAGAGTTAGTCATCCAGTTAGCACACAGAAACATATCATGTGGTCTATATATGCCATCAAAAGAGATCAATTGTTGAAAACTGAATACTTGAATGAGCTACAGACCAAAAATTATGTGCAGAAATTATTGAATCATTTTAATTTAGTATTAAGTAAACATGAGAAAACTGCAATCTGCTTGCAGACCATTTTAGGTCAGAAAACGAAATGTAATTTGTTGACTACGTTATTCACTATGAATTACCTGCCCAGTTCTGTTTAAAGCCTTAGTCTTGCATAAAGGATTTTATAGCTTTTGATGACAAGAAGGGACAGGTCCTCAGTTTCACATGTCATCGGAAAGACAGCTCCACTGTATCATAGGATCTGCTGGCATCATGCTGGTGTCTTGGTTCAGTACTGTCTCAGGTAGAAGTTCCATCTATAGTACTGAATTATCAACTTCACTAAGTATGGAACGTGTGGAAATATGTGTTCCTAATAGGTCTCAAATCCACAGATGATCAAGGTCCTCTCTTAGTGAGTTTGTATTGTAATGTATTTACATGCACTACCCATAGCTCGTGCAGATTTCAAGTTGTCTCATGATATTAAGCACAGAAGTTGTTCTTGGCACAAAAAGCTATGTAATTTGGTTATTCTTTTTCCATGGTATTTTAAATATTATTGCTGATCTAATGTGTATGTTTCAGTTTACTGGTTTATCATCTGTTTGAATTATGCATATTTTAAATGTATGTCTTTTTAGCTATTAAACATCTTTGGGTTCTTTTTTTTTTTTTTCAAAAAAAAAAAAAACCATGTTATGACTTTTCTAGGGAAAACTGCCAATGACAGGAATGACCATCACAAAGCTAGAAGACAGCGAAAATCACAAAAATTCATTTGAAATAGCAGGTAATGTTCATGAGCATTATTGATTTGTTTTTGTTGATCACAGAAACATAGGATTGGAAGGGACCTCAGGAAGTGATCTAGTCCATCTGCCAGCGCTGAGGCAGGATTAAGTACAGCTAGATCATCCCAGTTCATTTTACCAGTTCTTTAAAACCTCCAATCACAGCCTCCTAGGTTTAAAATAATTAAAAAAAAAAGACTGCCCATCCCAGGCTGTGTGTGCCCTTGACACTCAGTTTATTTTGTGTAATTTTAACTCCACTGTTCTCTCCCGTGTACCCCAAGCAGCACATTTTATATTAAACATAAGCTCTTCCCCAGGCGCCTGACCCCATCAACACAATTGCCTAGACCCGCACAAATTTTTTCTCCCCCTCTTCCCTTTAAAAGCAAGGAAGAACAGACAAGCCTTACAGCCTGTCTCTAACAGTCAGCAAATTCAGTCTACTACTTTGGACCAAGAAAGGAAGAAAATTCTAGAGTGTCTCTGTCATAAATAGAAAGGGAAGGGTAACCACCTTTCTGTATACAGTGCTATAAAATCCCTCCTGGCCAGAGGCAAAACCTTTCACCTGTAAAGGGTTAAGAAGCTAAGGTAACCTCTCTGTTTTTAACTAACTTTACACCCGAGAGCTAGAAAGAAAACAAAACAAAAAAAACTGGCTTGTAAAATTTTGCTGTGCTGTAACCTGATAGCTGTTCTCAGCCTACAGAAAAATCCTTTTGTTATGCCTGCTGCTCTGTCCCCCAGGCACAGAGACAGAATCTACAGCTGCAATCACCTTTTACAAAAGCTTTTAAAATCCTGCTGTGCTTCTCGTTCAAAATGATCCCACCACTGCCACCATGTCAAGGTTCCTTCCCCAGTCTGAACTCTAGGGTACAGATGTGGGGACCTGCATGAAAGGCCCCCTAAGTTTATTCTTACCATCTTAAGTTAAAACTTCCCCAAGGTACAAACTTTGCCTTGTCCTTGAACAGTATACTGCCACTACCAAGCGTTTTAAATAAAGAACAGGGAAAGAGACCACTTGGAGACGTCTTCCTCCCCAAATATCCCCCCAAGCCCTACACCCCCTTTCCTGAGGAAGGCTTGATAATAATCCTCACCAGTTTGTACAGGTGAACACAGACCCAAACCCTTGGATCTTAAGAACAATGAAAAATCAATCAGGTTCTTAAAAGAAGAATTTTAATTAAAGAAAAGGTAAAAGAATCACCTCTGTAAAATGGCAAATACCTTACAGGGTAATCGGATTCAAAACCATAGAGAATCCCTCTAGGCAAAACCTTAAGTGACAAAAACACACAAAAACAGGAATATACATTCCCTCCAGCATAGCTTATTTTACCAGCCATTAAACAAAAGGAAATCTAACGCATTTCCTAGCTAGATTGCTTACTAACTTTACAGGAGTTGTAAGGCTGCATTCCTGATCTCTTCCCGGCAAAAGCATCACACAGACAGACAAACCCTTTGTTTTCCCCCCCGCCAGATTTGAAAGTATCTTGTCCCCTCATTGGTCATTTTTGGGTCAGGTGCCAGCAAGGTTATCTTAGCTTCTTAACCCCTTACAGGTGAAAGGGTTTTGCCTCTGGCCAGGAGGGATTTTATAGCACCGTATAAGGAAAGGTGGTTACCCTTCCCTTTATATTTATGACAGTCTCTAACAGAGAACTCACTACCAGAAGCAAACTCCCATCACCAAGGGGCCTCAGCTCAGATTTCTCCACTTGTGGTATGTCATGGGGAGAGAAGCAGTTGCTTAGGTATATTCCTAGCCATTTATTGTATTATAGGTTAACACAAACATCTTACAATTGCCCCAGAAAGCAAAAGGATCCAGTGCAGGTTACTGAAGACAAGTTTTTACGTGCTCACAGTAAAACAGACTGCATAGCAAGTGGGCTGCTCTGCTGAATTCTGCACCTGCTTCAGTTTCTGGGTAAATTTAAGGTGTAGCCCCAAGTAGATTCTATTGAAATAGTTTAATCTCAGGGGGACGAAGGTGTCATGAGGATCATAAGGCCTTCAGCCAAAAGAATAACCTCCTGGCTATATGACGAGGGAGAAAAAGCCAAAGCTAGTTATTGCTGCTACCAATTGCTGCTTTCAGAGGCAGCTGAAAATCTAACCTCGCATACCTCATAGCAAACCAGAACAGTCAAGGCCTGCCCAACCACCCTCTCGCTCACTCTCTTCTCAGCTAGCAGCCCTGACGTTGTCTTCATAATACCCTTCAGTTGCTTCCCCCAAGTGATGCACTTTCACCCCAATTTTATTATCTAGATTAAGTGTCAGGCAGCCAGACTGGATCAGTGCCCCCACTCTCCCTTAAACATTGAGTAGTGCAATCAACTGTTCTGGCCAGGTCAAATGAAAATGGAGACTCTAAGCTGTGTCATCTGCATGCTGAAGATTCAGCAATCCATGTCTCCTCTCTAACTGTGTGCCTTAATCTTGTGGTTCTGTAACTGTATAGAGTCTAGGGAGAAATTGTAGGGTTAGATGCTATATGCAGAGTTGTAGCCGTGTCAGTCCTAGGATACTAGAGTGTCAAGGTAGATGAAGTAATATTTTTTTATTAGATGTTGTTTTTTGATTGCTTGATTGTTTCTTTTTGGTGGAGGGGCCTCATCTGCCTTTCTCAATAGAGACCAGGATGACTTCAATTGCTGGATCAATTTCTTTGCATAAACTTTCCTTAATAAAGATTGCAAAATGGCCTGTGTCTATAAAGACAGACATCTGAAGAAAAATCTATCACAGTGAGGAAAGGAGTTGAAATATCATTCCTTCAGACAGAAATTACACTTCTAAGTCTTTGTTCAGCTCTTAGGTATTACAAGGGTTCGGTGCGTGACAAAAACCAATTACTATTTTAGTGTTTCTAAAGAATAAAATGTGTTTTAGACCTTCTAAATCTTGTGTTTTCTCCTAGGAAATATGATTGAGCGGATATTAGTATCATGTAACAACCAACAAGATTTGCATGAATGGGTGGATCATCTGCAAAAGCAAACCAAAGTTACAACTGTTGGGAATCCCACTATTAAACCTCATTCTGTGCCATCTCACACTGTAAGAAATACTTTAGTCATAGGGGCTGAAACAAACAAGCTTTTGCTTGAGTTATTAGGAGAAAGATTATCTGGATTATAAATCTCATACTACTATGTAAATCATTCTAATTTTTTTTTCACCAGTAACAGGAACCAGATGTTTTAATTGACCCAATTTGTTGTTTACCCAATTTACTTTATATATTTTCAAAATTAGAAGAAAGGTTTGGTCACTCATGCACAGATACAAAATATATATTGTAATTTAACAGTTTGGCTTCAACAGATCAAAAGAAAATTCCCAGGAAATTTGTGGTTGAGGCTGAGACTCCATCTCTAACTTAATACTGTTATGCCTGAATATTGCATTTGATATTTTCCTTTAATTGTCCTTAGAATAATGGGTTATGCTGCATCACTGTGGCAAAGCAGGTTAAGACTGTTTGGAAACTTTTTTCACCACAACATTTTTTTCTGTTTAAAAATGCTTCTTTTTCAAAATGTTGTTTTTGATGAAAGTGTTGATTTGGGCTAACGTTCCTTCAGGGCAAAGAAACTTGTAAACGAAAAAAATGTTAGTTTTGAAAAACCTTTTGGGAAATTCTGAAGTATCATTTTGAATTGCAATTTTATTTTAGAGCTTTTTTTCATTTGCATATTATTTTACATCATTTCATATGTCAGTTAGAGCCATGCACAATTTACATTGCTGTTTTTGACATGTCATAACGTGACATTCTATTCTTATTTTAAATTTTACGTTAACTGTTATATTTCATGTATTTTATTTGTGTCAGATTGTTTCGTTACAACACAGAGGAGACACTTGGAGTCTAGAAAAAGATAAAATGTTTCAGTCTGTACTAAGTAGCAGCTGTCTACAATGATTTTAAAAATAAAATAAGATATTTTAACTATTAAATTATGTCAAATTATGATGTCACTAGTAGTACTAGTGGATGTTGTGAAATAATGGAAAATTAATGGAAAAATGGAGAACATGTTAACAAAATTTGTACCAAAATTCTGAAATGAAAATTTTATTAAATTGATTTGCAGGCAGTTTGGAAAATATTTGTTTTTGTTCTGATTCGGTTCAAAAACTAACTTCCAAATGCCCCCAAAAACCAGAACTTTTGAGTTTCAATCTGCTGTGCAGGTAACTTCCTGGCAATTCTAAATTTGAGTGAGTTAAGCTAAATTGTTCTTTTACGCTCACTCTTTAAATGTGAAACGTGAAAGGGGTGTGAGCAAGGATCTCGTAGCTGTTGTGATTCAATACATACTGTTTCTGTGGTAGACAATAATAGTTTCTTGAATTAAATTATGTTCTGTTGTGTCAACAATTATTATTCAGCTTTTAAAACTGTGCTAGTTGGAGCTGTAATAGATAGAAATGTTAGGTAGCCAGTGTAAGTGATTTTGTCTGTTTTTGAATATTACTTTTTAATTTGGCAGCTTCCTTCTCATCCAGTAACACCATCCAGCAAACATTCAGACAGCAAACCAGTACCACTGACTCCTGCGTACCACACGCTTCCACATCCTTCACATCATGGGACTCCACATACCACTATAAACTGGGGACCTCTGGAACCTCCTAAAACTCCCAAACCTTGGAGCTTGAGCTGTTTACGACCTGCACCTCCTCTACGGCCTTCAGCAGCTCTCTGTTATAAAGAGGTGAGGTATTGTAACCCAGAAATGTGACTGTAAAAGTACAGGACTACACTAAGAGGTGTAACTCAGTTCTTTTCATATCATGATCTTACATAGTTCTGTATGTGTGTTTTATATTGTGCATGTTTTCACTTCATTTAAGTTAACACTGAAACAGTGGTAATTGATTAGTGCCCACTTGTATTCATTATTATTATTATTATTTTATTATGATCATCATCATCTGTTGGGGCAGATGGAGTGGAAATCCTCTGCATTCATGCATCCCTATCTGCGCCATGAAGATTTTCTACTTCCCATATACCTAGTTCTCTGTATCCTGCTCTACTTCTACCATCCCTCTGGTCCAATAGGGTGCGAGAAACACCTTTTGCAGTGAGACAATGCTATGTTTAAAATTGACCAAAGTGAGACATTCTCTCTAACCTCAGAGATCAGAGTGTTGCCACTGCTTGCTGGTGAATGGAGAAAGAGTCCAGAATCAGCAATCTAACCGGCATTTCCTACTGCATAGGAGTCGCAAATAATTTTGAACAATCTACAATTGTTATGACTAATTTCATTCCTGAATATTAAACTGTTGTTTACATGCACTTAGTAAACCTTTAAATTTAATCCTAGAAGTTATAGTATGACTTTTTGTGCATCAGCTTCAAATTGTGGTATCATGTATGATGACGTGTAATGATTCTTTGTTCGTCTTTATCCCGCACTCCTCATCCTTTAATGTTGCAGATTTTAATCTGGGCTGTAAAAGAAATACAAAATTATTTTTAGTAATCCACAAAAGGATGGTAGTGCTAGACTAACTTGTTCTTATCACTAAATTCTGCCCTTCTGTAAAAATGAAGAATATTTAAAATGTTTGGTTTATGCAGAATTTGGTGGTGTGTGTAATTTGATGACAGAGGCAGCTGTGTCTAGTAAATTAAGCCAGAGATGCTATTACTGACTTGCTGTGAGACCATTGGTAACTCACAGCCACTTTGTCTCTCTCTATTTACAAGCTGTAGAAAGGGGGAAATAGTGTTTAGTCACTTTGATAAAGCATGCTGAGATCTTCTTATGGGGGTGCACTATAAAAGGGCAAGGTAATAGGCATATGACAGAAGTATTATACTTTATTCAGAAGCAATATTAAACTTCTGTTGAAAAACTTGTTTCATGCATTGTCATGATTCTGATTTAATGTTAAGAACCAATTCCCAAAGGAATGTGCACAATTGTTCCTGCAACTATCTTGAGTGTGCATGCAGGAGATGAGTTTGAAATTTGAATTTTTTGCAGGCACACAAATTGTGCTCTCTGTTTAAAAAATGGGGTCAGTCTTTTGACAAACAGTTGTCACTCATGAAACACTTAAGCAAAAAAAAAAAAACCACCACCACCAAAGAGAATGTGGGAGAGAGATGGCCTTTAATTTGAAGGTTAAACATTTTGATTTAATTACTGCGCTAGCTTATTCAGCTGCAGTGCATGTCCATCTTTTAAATTAAATATAAGTAAATTTCTTTCATGCATTGGTATTTATAACATTTGTTTAATTCTTAAATGTGGCAAAATTTCACTGATCTTTACAGTGTTTAGTATATGACTGAATGTTTGAAACATATCTTCATCCTCATTGGTCTTTATCCTGCTCATTCATCTTTTCACTTTCTTGTTCTACACATGTATAGAGGCTGTCTTGTATTCTGAAGGTAAGGGGTAGATCAGTATGTATTTTGTATCCTTATCTATTCTTTGGCTGTAGCTCTGTTCTTTCAAAGCTATAACAAGCACTCTTCAAATTTTGATTTAAAGAAATAGATGTGTATAACCTACCAACCCTCCACTTTAGGGCTTATTTTATCTGCTTCTAAATATGATGGGTGTACCTCTCAAAAGTTAAGAAAAATACTTTGTTTGTGTCCCGTTTGTCATTGTTCCCTTCGCTCTAGGTCCCAGACAGCCTGCATACTTACAGCAGCATTGCTGTGTATTTCTGTTAATAAGACTAGAACAGAGGTGGGCAAACTACGTCCTGCGGGCCACATCTGGCCTACGGGACCCTCCTGCCCGGCCCCTGAGCTCCTGGCCTGGGAGGCTAGCCCCTGGCCCCTCCCCTGCTGTCCCCTCTCCTCCGCAGCCTCAGCTCACTGTGCCGCTGGCGCAATGCTCTGGGCGGCGGGGCTGTGAGCTCTTATCGGGCAGCACAGCTGCAGAGCTGTGGCCTGACCCGGTGCTCTGTGCTGTGCAGTGGTGTGGCTGGCTACTGGTGCTCCAGGCAGCGCGGTAAGGGAGCAGGCGGGGGTTGGATAGAGGGCAGGGGAGTTTGGGGTGGTGGTCAGGGGTGTATGTGGATAGGGGTCGGGGCAGTCAGAGGGCATGGAACAGGAGGGTTGAAGAAGGGCAAGGGTCCCGGGGGGGCAGTCAGGAATGAGAGGAGGGGTTGGATGGGGCGGTGGGGGGCAGTCAGAGTCGGAGGGTCTGGGGGTGGTCAGGGGACAGGGAGGGGTGGATGGGGCAGGGGCTCCTGGGGGGCTGTCAGGGGACAGAAAAAGTGGGGATTAGATGGGGCAGGAGTCCCGGTGGGACCATCAGGGGGCGAGAAGCAGGGGAGGTCGGATAGGGGGCAGGGGCTGGGCCACACCTGGCTGTTTGGGGAGGCACAGCCTCCCCTAACCGGGCCTCCATACAATTTCGGAAACCTGATGTGGCCCTCAAGCCAAAAAGTTTGCCTGCTCCTGGACTAGAAGAATAACATGCAAACAGCCAATGGGGTTGGGGGAATAAGTGTATTCAAGTAAATTTGAAATATGCCAAAAATAATATCAGACAGCAAAATTTTTTTGTAGCTTTATAAGATTTTTACAGTTAACAGCTACTTGAATAGAAATTAAAATTTCAGCATTTGGAAAATTTTTTTAAAAAAAGAAGCTTTACTTTTTCTTTTCTTTTCTTTTCACCCAGGATCTCAGTAAAAGCCCTAAAACCATGAAAAAGCTGCTTCCTAAGCGCAAGCCTGAACGGAAGCCATCAGACGAAGAGTTTGCACTGAGAAAAAGTAAGTAAGACTGAATAAATATCTGTGTATTCACAAGGTGCCAGTGTATATAAAAGAAAGTTTCAGAGAAATGGATGGTTTTTTTAATTTTTTTTCCCCATTGAAAATTGCCATTTTCAACTTTCTCTAGGTACTGACACTGATATCTTTCAGGGTAGGTCATTTTTTTAGGTCTAACAACTGTACTGATATTTCCTTAGAAACGGGATATTTTCTGTATGTCATTTTTCTGCAACAGAGGTCAGTGAAAAATCTGGACTTTCGTGTTCCATAGGCTATAAGACAAAGCTAGAGAAGTTTCCAAGGAACAAGATGGGTTTATAGATGAAAAAATACCATAAAGAACAAAAGCTTAAGCAAGTGTAGAGGCAGCATTGGCAGTATAATAGAAGTGTGGGGGAATAGGAAGGATGAAAGAAAAGACAAATGTTAATAACTGTGTTATCCAGGGGGGAAACAGTCTGTATTCTACTGTCTTAACTTAGTCCAGTTCTGTCTATATAGTGTGTACTAATATATCCTGATTCATATGTGCAAATGGATAAGTAACATTTGTGATAACGGGTCTGTGCGGTGCTTAAAATAATTAAGCCATTTAGATTGATCTAGTTCATGTACTCAAAACCAAATTCGCTTTCCTCAGTTTTTGTCTACTTCTGTATCCTTAAATTGTGGGCTCCTTAGAACAGAGACCTGTCTATCTTGAGTTTGTGGAACATGTGAAGCACATAGTGAATGCTGTCATAAAGAATCACCATACTTTGAGTTGAGAAGGAATTTTTCCCATGACACTGTGACAGGTTCGGTCACAGAGATCCCCTTGGGACTGTCACCTGATGTGCTGAAATTATCTTTGAGCCCGTTTTCCCTGCCAGCTTGGGACTTCCAGAACCCTGTCTTGTTGAGCCAGACGCACTAGGCTGCTGCAACAGAGACCCAGGGGCTGGTCCACGCCCCCAAAACTGCAGACTTAACTGAAAACAGCTCAGCAGGTTACTTATCTCCAGCACCGACACACAGCTCCCAATGAGATCCAAATCATAAATAAATCCATTTTACTCTGTATAAAGCTTATACAGGGTAAATTAATAAATTGTCCGCCCTTTATTACACTGATAGAGAGATATGCACAGCTATTTGCTCCCCCAGGTATTAATCACTTACTCTGGGTTCATTAATAAACAAAAGTGATTTTATTAGGTATAAAAAGTAGTATTTAAGTGGTTTCAAGTAATAACAGACAGAACAAAGTAAGTCACCAAGAAAAATAAAGGAAAAACACGCAAGTCTAAGCCAAATACATTAAAAACTGATTACAGATAATATCTCACCCTCAGAAATGTTCCAATAAGCTTCTTTCACAGACTAGACTCCTTCCTAGTCTGGGCCCAATCCTTTCCCCTGGTACAGTCCTAGTTAGTTCCAGCAGCCATCCTAGGTGGTAAGCAGGGGCTTTCTCATGACTGACCACCTCTTTGTCCTGCTCCACCCTCTTTTATAGCTTTGGCACAAGGTGGGAATCTTTTCTCTCTGGGTCCCCACCCCTCCTTCTAAATGGAAAAAGTACCAGATTTAAGATGGATTCCAGTATCAGGTGACATGGTCACATGTCCTGTGAGACCCCAGCCTCCATTCTTCCTGGGCTGGCCCACAGGTACCCAGGAAGGTTTGTAAGTAAACAGAGCCATTTACTGTTCATTGATACTGAAGCACCCTTAATGGCTTCCACTTAATATGTTTACATTAGTAATACAAGTTTATATCTTATTCTCCTAACTTCAGACATAGAAATAATACATGCAAATAAATAGGATGAACAAATTTAGTAGATTGTAAGCTTTGTAATGATACCTTACAAGAGATCTTTTGCATAAATCATATTCCAGTTACATCATATTTACATTCATAAGCATATTTTCATAAAACATATGGAGTGCAACGTCACAGACACCACTTGCTGACCTACCATGGGAGCTTTCTCTTTCCCTAGGATGTGCTATGGATTTCCGATGGCAGGAACTTAAGTTAGTGAAGGGAATGATTTGTTGTTTACACATATGTTGATGGAAACTTTAGTTGAGTAGTATGTGGATAGTTGACTTGTCCATATCAAGTTTACTTGCATGACACAGTTGGGCTATAAAGCTTGGGTTGTTTGTTATTAATGTGACAACTGCATAAGCAAGCATCCCTCTCACTAGAATCTTGTATATGGATGGAAGAAAAGACAGTGGAGAAGACATAAGGCCTCCTCAAGAAAGGAACTTGTTACCAAGCACAGGTTCAGGGCCTCCCATAAAGAAGGGCTTGAGCTTTTCCAATAAAAGTCGTGGCTTTGGCCTTTTAAACCAATTACCAATGAGTTGTATTCTACATCATACCAAGACATCTTGTCAATGTCCTTAATACAGATTGGCCCAATAAAATATTTAAAAGTTAGTTTTGTTGTTACATTCTGTGGTGTATGTAACTGGATAGAGCATATACCTGGCCCTTTAAGGAATTCACATGGTGTGAGTTTGAAGTAGTTTTAGTATAATTTTATTAAGCAAATTAAAAGAAACTTGTTGGGGGTTTAGGAAACTAAATACTCTGGCCAACACTTCAGAATTTGAATGGGAGCTGTGAGAATGCCTTTGCAACTCTGAATATCCAAGCCATTGTTTGTTTAGGTGCCTAAATATGGCATTTGATGCTATACAGTAATTAACCAAATTTGAAAATATTGGGTTATGTGGTTTTGAATATAATTTTTGATTCATGGCAAAAAAAATGTTTTTGAAAATTTACAAAGTCTGAACCAGATTATAATATACAGTGGTCATCATTTGACCACAATATTTTCTTCTTTAAAAGCGATTCTTTTTCCACTGAATGCAGCCGATGAAGTGAGCTGTAGCTCACGAAAGCTTATGCTTAAATAAATTTGTTAGTCTCTAAGGTGCCACAAGTACTCCTTTTCTTTTCCTTCTGTCTTTCCATTTTAAGAACAGTCATGGTGGGTCCATCTAGCCCTGTGTCCTGTCTTCTGACAGTGGCCAGTGCTGGATGCTTCAGAGGGAACAAAAAGAACAAGGGATTTATCAAGTGATCCATCCACCGTTATCCAGTACCAGGTTCTGGGACTCAGAAGTTAGTGACCCATCAGGCTTGACTAATAGCCATTGATGGACTTGTTCTCCATGAACTTAACCAGTTCCTTTTTTGAACCCAGTTATATATTTGGCCTTGGCAATGAGTTCCACAGGGTTACTGGGCGATGTGTGAAGAAGTACTTCCTTTTGCTTGTTTTAAACTTGCTGCCTATTCATTTCATTGGGTGACCCCTGCCTCTTGTGTAAGGTGAAGAGGTAAATAATACTTCCCTATTCACTTTCTCCACACCAGTCATGATTTTATGGACCTCTATCATCTCCCCCCGTAGTTGTTTCTTTTCTAAAGTGAACAGTCAGTCTTTTTAATCTTTCCTCATATGAAAGATGCTAATTATTTTTGTTGTTCTTCTCTGTACATTTTCCAGTTCTAATGTATCTTTTTTGAGATGGGGTGACCAGAACTGTACACCAGAGTGTGGGCGTACTATGGATTTATATAATGGCATTATGATAGTTTCTGTCTTATTATCTATCCCTTTCCTAATGCTTTCTTTTTTGACGGCTGCTCCACACGGAGCTGGTATTTTCACAGTTTCCATAATGACACCAAGATCTCTTTCTTGACCACATCATTTTTTCTGTTTAGTTGGGATTATTTTTTTCAGTGTGCATTACTTCACATTTCTCAACATTGAATTTCATTTGCCATTTTGTTGCTCTGTCACCCAGTTTTGTGAGATCCCTTTGTAACTCTCTGCAGTGAGCTTTGGAGTTAATTATCTTGAATAATTTTGTATCATCTGCAAATTTTGACACCTCACTGGTCACTCACTTTTCCAGATCATTTATGAATTTATTTACTGATCCATGCGAGGACCTTCCTTCTTATCCCAGGATTGCTTACTTTGCTTAAGAGCCTTTGGAGTCAAAGGCTTTCTGAAAGTCCAGAAACTGGATCACCCTTGTCCGCACGCTTGTTGACCCCCTCAAACAATTCTAATAGATTGGTGAGGAATGATTTCCCTTTACAAAAGCTGTGTTGACTCTTTCCCAACAAGTCATGTTCATCTGTGTGTCTGATAATTCTGTTCTTTACCATAGTTTCAACCAATTTGCCTGGTACTGAAGTTAGTCTTACCAGCCTGTAATGTAACATCTGAAGCCTTTTCTTAAATTGGCATTACATTAGCTACTCTTCAGTCATTGGAACGGAGGCTGATTTAAACAATAGGTTACAAACCACAGTTAGTAGTTCTGCAGTTTCATATTTGAGTTCCTTCATATTTCTTGGGTGAATCCCATCTGGTCCTGGGACTTATTACTGTTCAGTTTATCAATTCATTCCAAAACCTGCTCTATTGACACCTCAGTCTGGGACACTTCCTCAGATTTGTTGCCTAAAAAGAATGATTAGGGTGTGGGAATCTCCTCACATCCTCTTCACAGTGAAGACCGATGCAAAGAATTCATTTAGCTTCTCCACAATGACTTTGTCTTTCTAGAATGCTCCTTTAGCGTCTCAAACATCAAGTGGGCCCGCTGAATATGGCTTCCTGCTTCTGATGTACTTAAAAAAAAATTGCTGTTAATTTTTTGCTTTTTGCTAAGTTGCTCTTCAAATTCATTTTTGGCCTTCCTAATTAGACTTTTATATTTACATGCCAGAGTTTATGCTCCTTTCTATTTTCCTCAGTAGGATTTGACTTCCAGTTTTTAAAGGATGCCTTTTTGTCTCTAACCTCCTCTTTCACTCTGCTGTTTAATAATGGTGGCATTTTGGGGCCTCTTACTGTTTCTATGATTATTTGGCATATACATATAGTTTGAGCCTCTGTTATGGTGTTTATAAGTAGTTTCCATGCAGCTTCCTTTCACTTTTTGTGACTGTTCCTTTTAATTTCTGTTTAACAAGACTCTTCATTTTTGTGTATTTTTCTCTTTGAAGTTAAATGCTACTGTGGTGGATTTCTGTGGTATTTTCACCCCTACAAGGATGTTAAATTTAATTACATTATTACCGAGCAGTTCAGCTATATTCACTTCTTGGACCAGATCCTGTGCTGCAGTTAGGACTAAATCAAAAATTGCCTCTCCTCTTGTGGGTTCCAGGACTCGCTGCTCCAAGAAGCAGTCATTAATGGTATCCATAAATTTTATCTCTGCATCTTGTCATGAGGTGACATTTACCCAGTCACTATGGGCATAGTTAAATCCCCCATTATTATTGGGTTTTCTGGTTTTATAGTCACTCTAATGTCAGAGTCATTCCCTTTTATTTAAATCTACTGTCCTCTCAAAATCTTCAAAGCAAAAGAGAGTAATGGTTCCCTATAGTACAAAATAAGTTGGTGTTTTAGTTCTCTCGTTCGTCCCCAATCACAGAAGAGAACATTTGGGGAAATCTTTTTTTTTATCAGATTCGGCTGAATAATAGGTAAGTGCAATAGAAGCTCTTTCTTTAATGTGACAGTTTTGTTCTGTTCTATCAACACACAGCAATGATGTTTTTATCCAAGCAAATTGTATATCTTTACTGATAGTTTTATTTTAAATCCATTTTAAAGGACCTATACAACATAATTACATTGGATCATTTTTCTTGTTATTCTTTAAATTTACAAAGCATACTTCCTTTAAGTATTTATCTTAAAGATTGTAGAGCTTAATACTGCTTCCCAATAATAAAATATTAATTACTAGTACTAATTGATACAGTGGGCTAGTTAGAGGTGCAGAAGCCACCCAATTTAAAAACAACTGTAACATCCTTTTCATTACTATGCCTTTTAAGTGAGTGGTATGATGGTTACAGATGGGCTGATGGGGGCGGGAAATGGATCGGTGACTTAAAATGCCTTTGTATTTCACTTTTAAAAGCAGTTATGTCACAAACTTGATTATTTGAGGGGAATGTGAGAAATAAAGAATTAAAATATGGAAGAAAGGATAGAATAGAACCGAAAAACAAACAAGTCGCTACTAATCTGACCATCTTTTAATTTCAAGAACTGCTGAAATATAAATGTTTTAATCTATCACAGCTTCTATAATTAGGAATAGAAATGAAGCAACATTGAGAAACAATGCTGAATTTGACGTATTCTAACCAATGGAGATCAGTTAAGTAGCAAAGAAACTGCTGCCATGCAGTCCCAGTACAACAGATCCCATCAGATATTTGTGTGGAACTTCAGTAGTCACTATCATGCAGTTGCAGTTTCATTCCACTTCTCCAAGATACCAAGCAAACACCTGTAGCCTGAGAGATGATCAAAGCACATGCACTAACGAGCTATTGTTTCGTTTCAAAGAAAGATGAAATAAACTCATTTTTTTAATTGAAAGATATCTTTTCAAAATTACACTTGTCAGCACTTTTGATGTAAAGGATGGCTTGTCTGCCGAAAGGGAAACTTGATGACTTTGTTTGCAGTGACTTTTACTTACTTGAATAACTTCACTGATGCTGCCAGATACTCATCTTTCTTTTTCCAGTGTTTCAGTAATTAGTCGTCTTTGTCCTTCTGTGTTAATTACGCTTTGAACAAATAAATCAGATACGTGAGATATACCAACCAAATACTTCCATGGACCTGGGTATAATGTAAGAAAGTTAATGCCTATGTAATTACTAATTCTCCAGCTCTACTGTACTAAACAGTACAATGGTGTTACATCTTGCCTAGAGGAATTGCTTTGCTGACAGATTTTTGCATTTATTTAAAAAAGGAAATAGTTCTGGAATAGGTGGGAAATGTTTGGACATCTTAAACGTTATTGGGAGACTATCAAGTTGCTATGAGCTCTTATTAGTGGTGTTTGCAAACAGTCATCACTGGTGGATATTCTGTAGAGTATCTGTTTGGTTGTGTTCATAAATAATTGAAAATAAAAATGGGAATTTCTGGCTGTCTTGCCTGCTGGGACAAGATTGTGTTACTTGCTGACTTTGAAAGACTTTCAGATGTCCTCAGTGAAAATCTTCAAGGCCAATGGTATATAAAGCTTTGTGGGGATGGGAAAAAACAGATGGAAATTTAAAAACAAATCAACCAACCTTGGTGAAATTCTGGCTCCATTGAAGTCAAGACTAAAAACTCCCATTTACTTAAATCATGGTCAAGATTTCACACCCTGTTCTTAGCTGAAGCAACTTTGATAAAAGGATCTAGTTGAAGCCCAGGAGGAACAGATTTAGCTTCACATGGATTTTTTTTTTTAACTAACTCCAAAGCAAATATTCTTAGAATTTTGTGTCTGGAATGTTTCTCTGCTCTAAGCTCTGCTAAGAATCCTACAAGCTTCACTTAACACAGTCTGAAAATAGCTGTCAAATGCTGTCAAATTTCACAGAAGTACTCATACGGTAAATGGTATTTTTCCTGATGGACGCAAGGCTGAAATTGTACAACAGTATATGTTGTAATATTATGCTGAGTTTAATTTTCAGATTTCTAGATTCCTTTCATAGTATTGGTATGGAAAAACTGTATGTTTGTATCACTTGTCAACCTTAATAAAGACTTAGTTGTTGAACTACATGATGC
The DNA here is from genome assembly GCF_009764565.3 of Dermochelys coriacea. Taxonomy (NCBI): domain Eukaryota; kingdom Metazoa; phylum Chordata; order Testudines; family Dermochelyidae; genus Dermochelys; species Dermochelys coriacea. Next base: position 109,141,486 of record NC_050068.2, read on the forward strand.
TCTTATTTATTTGCTAGAAGATAATATTCCATTCCTTGTGTTTCTCTAATTAAACTGTGATATGAATTAAGGTGCAACTAATAACTGTTTGGGTATACTTTTTATGTCTGATTGCAGTTTGCACAATACCATAGAAGGAAGACATGCTTCTTTGAAACACTTATATTTCACATAGCTCTCTTTGAAAAGAAACAGAAAGGGGCAGTTTTAAAATATTCGGAAACCTTCTTTAGGTTTGGCTTAATTGCCCAGTTTTGAGGTGTTTTTCAATACATTTTATTATAATATTTAAGTATATATTTGTTTTTTAAAACTCTTTACTTTTCGCTCATTGACACTCACTCCTGAATATAGATTAAGGTATCATGTACAATTTGTGGGGGTAGTTCAGGGTGGTGATAAATAGACTCGCTGAGCTGAACCTTAGTTGAATTATCTGGTACTTATCTCTCGGCTTAAAACGACTTTAAAGTTACATGACTGACTTAATAACTCGAGCCACAGTAAAGGTTTATTTTTCTGTTGACTTCAGGTACAGCTGCACTGGAAGAAGATGCTCAGATTCTTAAGGTCATTGAAGCATACTGCACAAGTGCCAAAACGCGCCAAACACTAAATTCAAGTAAGTTAGAAATGGCTAAAATAATTAACCAAAATGCTATTTAGATACATAACAAAAACAATGGTGGGTTCCAACACTACAAATAATGGGGTGTGTCCTAAGAAAATCAGCCTTTGGAGTGGGTCTTGGTGTGGGGTGCTTGGGTACTCTACTTAGAGCATAAGAAGCCTTGCTTGAAGTCCAGTTTTGGTGAATATAATCCATATTACTAAATTTGCCATGGTATGAAACCTGTTATCAAGCGTGCAGCAAGGACTGGGAAGTGTCTGGATTTAATGACACTTGAAATACACTTTCTCAGAGAGAAAATGGTAAGTGTAGAGGTAAATGGAAGAGCAGTATTCATTTTAGGTTTTGGGGCTATATCTGCTTTATGCCTATGAGGGTTCTGTTCAACAAGATATATGGTTTGCTCAAGGGCTTCTGAGAAACCTTCGCTCCTATTGTGGAAGGGTAAATGGGGCATATAAAGTTTTCCTTGCCACTAGCTATTAAATATTTATTATTACAAATTTTAATCCTCTCTTATAATAATTTCAGGGAGCAACTGTTAATTTTCTTAGATCTCTGTCTTGGGTAAGGTTGCCATCCTCAGTTTTTCAAATTTACGATCAGCTGATTGGTACTTACAACGCATATCCTCGCTTAATCTAAAACAAGGCTGCAGTTGTGGAGGTCCTTTGTGTTGTAAGTAAAACACTCCACATAGCAGGGGAATCCACCAGCATGTGTTACATTTATGTAAGGGAGGAGAGCATGCTGTTCAGTTTGATCCAATTTGCACAGTTTTGCCATTGAATATAAACCTTGTTTAGGAATTATACCTCTGGTATGCTGTAAAATGATCCTGAGATAGTTATTGTTTTTATTGTTGTCAACAATTATTAGTGTGGACATTGTAAATAATTCATTGTCCGTTTAAATTGTTTAATTTCCAAGTATTTGTCAGTGTTTATTACCAAAACGGTTTTTTGTGCATACTTCATTTCCAAGCAAAAGCGTTTTAGACTGGCAATTGGAAAGTCAAAAAATACGACTGGAAATTTAGTGCACAAATTCTTTAACACATGTGCAGTTGCCTGCCTTCTCATCACCTTGAAAAATCCTACTTTGCATGCAAATATACTTAATATTAGAATTTGGCTCTTTGTATGAAGGAAGAATTTATTGCAAGGTTATTTTATGTATATTTTTGATTTTCATTTACTTTGTTTCAAGCTAAAATGTGTATGAAAAGGTCTTCAGGTCTGTCTTTGTGATCCATTTTATCAAGTTCTAAGTCTTCAAGGTGATAAAATTGAAGTAATTTATTAGCTCATCCCTGTTTTGGACTGGTTTCAGTTTCCACAAATTTGATTTTAGCCCTATGATCATTCTGTTTTATTGTGGCTTACCTGGTAAAAATGAAAGAAACAAGTTTACTGTTTAAAATTATAAAGACAAATTATGGAACAAAATAAGGCTAAATTAAATTATTGCTATTTTAAATGTCACAACTGTGCTCAGTTGGTGCTGATCATTTTTCAAAGATAATCTGACAAGAAATGGTTTGTGAAACATTTAATTTTTAATTATGCAGTTGTGTGTGTACACAGAAACATATACCACTGATGCGAAGTATATTTTTGCTTTTTTCCCTCTATTTTTCCTTTTCTATGTATATTTAAGAAATATACATAGTGCAGTAGATATCATTACATACATCAAAAATCAACAGCTTCTATTTGCATTTAACCGCACTAAGAAACAACTGAAGTATCAGTTACATGCACGGCCTCTTCTGTTGTAAAGGCTGGGTAATGGCATTAAAATTTTAGATTTTTTTTACCATTCCATGTCTAGCTTTCCATCAGAGGTGGAAAAACTCCATTTGGTGTTGGGATTGCTTTTGTAAGAGTAGCAGTGCATTTCAAAAATTACCAGACACTTTATTAAAATTGTCACATTCTTTTTGTACCCCTTTCTTACCTCTGTGTTCACATTCTGCCTATCCCTCATAGCGCTGATTTGGCAATTCTGCTAGTAGCACCTTCTGTCTGGCATCCAGGAGGTGCTGCTTTTGGAAGTGCAAATTCAGCACAGCACAGGGCACCAGTGGATTGGAAGGCAGTGGCATGAGAGGTAGGACAGCAGCTTTTTGTTACTACTTGGGGGAAAAGAGGTTTTGTTTTTTTAAGTCTGAAGAGATCATGGGGCAATAGGATGAAGAGAAGAGAATGAAAGGTGGGGCTTTCCCTTCTTATAAATCTGGTCTTTTGCTGGGCATTCCTTGCTCTCAGAAAAATAGGTTAGTTCTCTAGATAAGGGTTTAACATCATTAGTAACACAGTGTGTGTAGTAGCTCACAATATGGCCACCTACAATTTGTTTCCAAATATCTCCAGGCATTTACCTTTCATAAGCAAAAACCCAGCTTCCAAATAGAAATAGAAGAGAGAAATCATTTTTACACCCCTTGTTCACCCTAAACATTTTACAGTGATTATATCGAGAAGGTAAGTTTAGACACAGTCATGAAAACGCTAGTCTTGGCAGGGAGGTAACTGGAAATAGTACAGTAAGTCTAAAATATTTTCAAGTATTTTGGAGTTTTTTGAGATAAGTACTGTGGCTTGCAATGTTTGATTAGCCCTATTAACTTTGCATTTTGTAAAAAGATTTCCAATTGATTTGTTATAGCTAAGTTGTAGCTGTGGGCTAATATAATGTTCCTCTCCTTTCAAATTTCTCTGTCAACTAGAGTTGACTGTCCTGTTCATAATAATAATCAAAACATCTCAGGGGTATTCAGGTTAGGACATATATGTTCAATAAAACTGCTCAAAAATTAAAACAAAATCAAAAATTAGATTGTGACAGTTCAAAAGTTATTACATGCCAAGTGTAATTTTTACATCAAACCCAACCAAAAATAAGAATAATAAAGCTTTGCTGCCTTTTTAACAATATTTTCTCTTTTCCTTCTCTTCCCATCACCTTTTGCTTTCGTTTTCATGTGTTTTGGTTGTGGCTATTCCTTACGTTCCCCTCCTCATCCCATCTCTGCCTATCAACATCCACCATTTCATTTCACCCGTACATCCTTAGCATGGCAAGGCACTGACCTGATGCATAATCACGTCTTGGCTGATGATGACCAATCAAGTCTAGACTCCTTGGGTCGTCGCAGTAGCCTTTCTCGTTTGGAGCCTTCAGACCTCTCAGAAGACTCTGACTATGACAGTATATGGACAGCCCATAGTTACAGAATGGGGTCTACATCTCGTAAGAGCTGTTGCTCATATATCTCTCACCAGAACTAATGCACTTCTGAGCTTTTCTTAACAAATGCTTGTTGTATCACAGCCTGCTTTTCTTAGATGTTTTCTTGCTGTTCCTTGTCTCTTCAATGTGATATTTTAACAACTTTTGAGAGAGTTTCTGATATTTCAATTGTACCTCGTGGGAGGCTCTATTGCCAATTTAATACACATACAATTAAGTCATTCTAAATTGAGAGTGTATATCCTGTTAAGGATATTATACATTTAGGGTTTTTTAAAAGTGACAGCCATTGATTTGTAGCTATGAATAGTCTGTTTTTGACTTGGTCAGTGTAGCAACAATTCCTCCCCCCCCCCCCCCCGGATACACGTTTTTTGTATTTTGTACTGAAACCATACTGGTTTGTGAGCTAAGTGCCAGCAATATGGAACTACTTTAGCCTTATAGTGGTCTAGTTTTCTATGTATTATAAACACAAGGTATAAAGCAGGGAGAACAAGAGAAAATAATTTTTAAAATATGCAGTACAAGAACTGTAAAATTATTCAGATACTCCTATATCTGGGCAATCTGTGTGGCAGTGTTTGATTATCTATGAAAATGTTTATATTGCTGTTTTTTTTTCATTGCTTAGACATGGGTGAAGAATCATACATTTTTCACAAGTTAAGCAGTTGTCTTAAAGACCTGGAAGTCTGTGTTGTTAAATGCAGTGTATAGTTTCACTCTACCAGTAGTCATACTGTCCCTTTACTGTATGTAATAGTGTGGAGGGTTCCAGGTTTTAGACGCTGATCTGCCTAGTAAAATGCACAACTATCAACAAATCATCGGTCCTTCTCTATGAAAACCACAAAATCCAATCTGGATAAAAACATTCAGAAAGGTTCCCTTTATGAAAGCTTGAGTATCCAGCATCTGAAACTGTTGGTATAATTGCGGTCAAAATTGGGTTGTAGGAAGTCCTTAAAAGTGGAATGCCTGGCTTTGGTTTCCACAGTTTGGATATATCTGAGGCGTGTTTATTGTGTTTTGTAATTGCTCTCATAAGCACATTGGTTTTCAGCAACCAGCTCTTCATTCAGAGTAACTTTAGCTTTGCACAGAACTGAATTTGACACATTATATATTCAGTTTCAAATGTGACACAATATATATATTCTGCACCTGGGATGTTGGTGGGGGAAAGTTGTGTCCTGTATTGTGGATAACATAATTGGAATTGAAATGAAAACCTTTCTGTATTCCAAATCCTTATTAACATTAGCATTAAGAAAACAGCCACATCCTAAAAGGGCGATAACATTTTTTTACCTTCCTTAAAATTCCAGGATGCTGTATTTTTTTTTTTTTTTTCAAATATGTACAGTGCTCAGAGTTCTGATATCACTATCTGAACAAATTAAGATAGGTGCAATTGTTGCTGCCTGGGAATTTGATCACACTGTTTACAAGCCCTGAGGCAATAGTAAACTCCTGCAGCTGATTTAAATAGGAAACCAATGGTTATACATGAATGATCCCACAAGGATTAGAAAATGGACAAGCTGTGTTAGAAGCAGTTCATATCCAAAACTTCACTATCAGTTTTAAGTGTTGATAACCGACTTGTTACCCTAGATAATGAAAATTGAGATGCTTATCTGAAAAATTTCAGGCGTTTATTATTGTACTAGTCATTTTATTGACCCTTTGTGGCAGCAAGGTACGTGTATGCACTGTATCTAATTTTAACTAAGAAATATTGCTGAGGGGACAAATATATGGTGTATGTACTCCATGCTATATCAGACAATACCTCTGCAAACCACTTAGCTTTCATTTTTATTTTAAAAGTCACACAGAGGATTCATTTCCTATTTATAATGCTGAAAGCATGGATCATTTTTTCCCCTGATTTTTTTTTTTAAAGCAGTAGTGTTCTGGTGGAATAATATTGATGTTTTCTGCATTGGTTAAATGCCTGTTCATTTACAAATACTGATAGGTTACATATATTATGTACTGTAAATATTATGAGTTTTTGAAATAGTTGCTGCACTTAAACTTTCCTTTATCACTCAAAATAATGCTTTTGTTACCCAGATCTGAAGATTTTGACTTTCTATGCACCAAAGCTTTGACAGTTTACCACCATTGGTTATTGTAGCAATTAAATCATTAACTGTCATCAGAATGATGTTATTTTATGATGATGATCTTCAGTGCCAACATCACTGCAGAATTAAAAATCATATCTGCGTTTTCAATGTTACAGATCACTAGCTATTGTCAACTAATCAGAAATATTAATGCAAGAAGCTTAAAAAATACCAGTGTGAAAATGGTGGTATTCAGTCCAAAGGTTCAGTGTTTCTATTTTTGTGGAACTTTAGTCATGCTAATAATAGTACCTTATGTTTATGCAATTCTGTAAAATATATGTGTACAGTTAATATTATACTGAAAGAATGCAGAATCTGAATTAGAAGGTAGGTTTAAGCCATTGTCAGCTCCTTTCCCTGTGGCTTAAATGGTGTTTCCATTAAATGAGTATTTAACATAAATTGTCACCAAGCTATATTAATTGTGTTTTTTGCATAGTCCTGCCAAAACACAGTAATGTGTATATAGTGACGTAAAACATTGACAGATCTATATATTGTGCATTTCATTTGTGAATGGGAAAAGCCATCTTTAGTAGGTGACTGACTTTTGAAAATACAAACTGGATGTATATCTAAATGTTGCATTGTATTGTACAGTATGCCTATAATTGTTTGTGGTTGCATATAGCAATTAAGTGTTTTGTTTTATAAAAAAAAGGACATCTGTTATGTACAGTTGAAATAAATTTTGCATTTGTTAGCCTGTGACTAATACTTAATCATTATACAGGGGAAAAGACAGCATTACTTACAATTTCATATTTGTTGTTTGGCTTTTCTGAAAGTAGCATAATAAAATGAAAGCCAAATGCTAAAATAAGAGAACGAACCTGCTTTAGTGAAGGTGTTCATGTATGATTTGTGTGTAATGTAATCTAGTCAGTCTAATGTAATCCACCATAGTACAAGTTATTCTGTGTCCTGCTGGGTTTTTTTTCTTATTTTAAAACTTTCCATCTCTAGAGATATTGTCATCTACAGAACATGTTTCCCATTTCCATTTATGGAAATAGTGTTTTCCCCCCCTAATATGAGAAAACTTAAATTGATTTTTGTCAATTTATCCTTGGTAGCGAAACAGGCTAAGCAGTCACTCAGGAGAAAATTGGATCAATTTAAAAAAGATTGAATAAAATATGCAGAGGGCCTGGTGCACAAGAACAAATAGTACAAATTAGTACATATATCTGTGGTCTTAAAGTTTTGCTACTAATGTAGCAATTCTTTTCTAGCCCCGCGGCCATCTAACTGAACAGTGAGCATAATCTTTTTTGATGAACATCTGTATCAATTAGGGAAATGTGGGCAATTCTGTATCTAAAGTAAGTACTCTTTGTATATCCTTTGAAATTTTTTCTTAGGGCTCTCCATACTGTCATTATTCCAAAAGTAGAAGGCCCCTTATTTAGTATTACTCCATTCATATATACCAGCTGTGCGTCCCGTTCTTTTTCCAAGGATTTACTTGTGTCTATAAACTCTTTAAAATTGGTTCTACTCCAAAAAATGACTGAATTTGACATACTGGCATACAAATAAAATGATGGATTTTTAGTTCCCAGCCCTACAAACTCACCCTGAGATCAGAAAGTCGTCATGCTAGGTTCTTTCCTACTGATGCATAACCACCAGCAACAAAGTTTTGTCAGATCAGCTTCTGTCTTTAGCTAATAACTGCACCTGTGCAGCCCCTTTGTACTTAAGCATATCTTTGCAACCTAGTGGTTTTCAATAGTATTTGATACGTTAGACTTAAGGCAAAATATTGCTCTGCAGTTGGAACCTGGTTAATAATTCAGTTGATGCACAAGAAAGCACAGAATACCGCTCACTCTTTTTTAGATTTGTACGGGCTAACAGGAATAAAAAGTAGCAAAAACTTATTCTGAAAACACACACGGCATAGCGGTACCATTTTTAGGGTTCTTCACAGGAGAACACTCTGTAAAGTTTGTTCAATGGGCCACTGGGTACCTGATTTGGCAGCAATATCCACCTGTGTTAATTATTAGAATGTGAATAATGCAATGAAAAGTTGAACATTTAAAGTATGCACAGGTCTAATTTGCACGTGAATATACCACAAGTGTACATCCAAATGGCCAGTTGGGCTGTCAAGCGATTAAAAAAATGAAGTGTGATTAATCACACTGTTAAACAATAATAGAATACCATTTATTGAAATATTTGGATGTTTTCTACATTTTCAAATATATTGGTTTCAATTACAAGACTATACCAAGTTACAGTGCTCACTTTATATTATTTTTATTACAAATATTTGCACTGTGAAAAAGATAATAGAGAGTATTTCAATTCACCTCATACAAGTACTGTAGTGCAATCTCTTTATCGTGAAAGTGCAACTTACAAATGTAGAAATTTTTTTTAACATAACTGCACTCAAAAATAAAACAATGTAAAACTTTAGACAATGTTTCTCAAACTTTTGATGCTGGCTACCCCAATTGGACTTGCTTAAAAAATCATGACCCCACCCACTAGAAAAAAATGATCCCCTACATTCAGTCTCTTGGGGCACAGGCCTTTGGCCCCCCTCGGGCTGCAAGCCTTCGGCTGACTCTGAAGTGCAATTAACACATTAAAAAAATTTACGCGTTAATCATGCTGTCACTTAATCCTTAATTGACAGGCCTAATGCAAGGTGAGAGGTCATGGGGACTTAATAGTTGGAAGTGATGGAGTGTTTTGGTTGAAGACTATGAGCTGCCAATGTGATGCAGCTGTGAAAAAGGCTAATTCAGTCCTAGCATGCATCAGGCAAAGTATTTCCAGTAGAGACAGGGAAGTGTTATTACCATTGCATAAGGCTCTGATGAAACCTCATCTGGAATACTGGGTGCAGTTGTGGTCTCCCATGTTTAACAAAGATGATTTCAAACTGGAACCGGTTCAGAGAAGGGCTGCTAGGATGATCAGAGGAATGGAGAAATTACCTTACAAGAGGAGACTTAAGGACTTTGGCTGATTTAGCCTAACCAAACAAAGGCTGAGGGGTGATATGATTGCTTTGTATAAATACATCAGTGAGAGAGATATGCTATTTAAGTTAAGGGCCAGTGGTTGTACAAGAATAAATGGATATAAACTGGCCATCGACAAGTTTATGCTTGAAGTTAGATGAAAGTTTCTGACCATCAGAGAAGAGAAGTTCTGGAACAGCCTTCCAAGGGGAATAGTGGGGGCAAAAAAAGTATTTCTTTCAAAACTGAGCTTGATAAGTAGGGCTATCAAGAGATTTTTAAAAAATTAGTCTCAATTAATCACAGTTTTGATTGCACCGGATAAAAAGATGGTTATATGTAGCAATTGCAGGGATAAGTTCCAATACTATTGAAGGGTTCAGAGTAGCAGCCGTGTTAGCCGCAAAAAGAAAAGGAGTACTTGTGGCACCTTAGAGACTAACAAATTTATGCGAGCATAAGCTTTCTGATGAAGTGAGCTGTAGCTCACGAAAGCTTATGCTCACATAAATTTGTTAATCTCTAAGGTGCCACAAATACTATAGAAGTACTTCAGTACCACCTACATGCTAAACATGCTTTCGCCTCCAGATCTTGTGCTACAGATAACCCACCAACAGCAAATGAATCCCACCAGCCATAACAGAGTATGCTTACAGAGTTTGTTTGATCCAAGGGCTTGTACAATCCTGAAAGTACAACAGCTTAACCCATGCTATTGCAAAGTGGATAGCTATGAACTGCAGATCACTCAACACTGTAAATGACAGAAGGCTGAGAGATGTTATTCTAATTGCATCTTCCAGTCAGTCATACACCTTGCCCTCCCGAGGAGCCATTCCATCATGAATACATGACCCATATTACAACGAGAAGACCATAAAGTTGGAGCTTCTGAAAAATGCCCTCGCTGTTGCTTTGATTGGTGATCACTGGACATCCTTGAGCAATCACAGCTATCTTGGAGTCACGGCACACCTGATTGATACTGGATGGACACTGCAGTCATTTGCTTTAATAGTAACGCATACTGAAGAGAGACATTATGCAGAGCGTTTCTTGGATGTTGGGAAATAATGGAATATTCAAGAACAGGTAACAGCAATCAGTACTAACAGTGTGATCAAAACTGTGATTAATTTTTTTTAATTGCAATAAATTTGTTTCGAGTTTAATCGCTGAGTTAACTGCAATTAATCAACAGCCCTATTAACTAGCCATTAGTGTGTGTGCACTCCTGATTTAAATATATGCACTTGTGGAATTTGAACTCCAAACTTGACCTTGAAACTCAAGCCCGACAATCCTATTAGTAGATATTTTTAAAATAATTTCTTACAATAGAAAATGATTTGCCATTCTATTAAAAATCAGATTTTTGTAGAAAGAGATGTAGAAAGCAAGAATGTCTGGCATTAATGTGAAAACTGTACAGTTACAAAAGATTTAGATCAGTGTAAGAGTCTGCCCCCTCACCACTTATTTTTGCCATTGAAAATATGAAAAGCTAAAGACAGAATGAAATCTGTGTAAGTTGTTTAGTCCAGTCATCACTGATACTCCCAATTTCTGCAATTAACAGCTGTTCAACTGTAGTGTATATAGAGTATTTGTTTCTTAATAGTTTTTTAAAAAACAATTTTATTTAAACCAGTCCAAGGTCTGAATCTAGGAAAAGGCCTAATATGTGGTTATTAGAAAAGTTTACCTTTTGTTTTCTCCCTTTCACTTTCCTTTTAAAATATAATTAGTTATGTTTGCATTTATCCAGATACCCTCATATAGTGTGCCTCATGTCAGATTTAAAACCAACCGTCAGACATCTCTGAGGCAGCTCCTGTGAAGGCAATAGTGCTGCATCATATATCAATGTTTTCTTGCATGTGTCATTTTTTAGTCTACCCCAACCCCATTAAAAATAGGTGCAGTTGGACGCCAGGGAGAACTTTGGTGGATTCCAGTCTACATTCTGGCTTTCCTTTGGAGTTGTGCTAAACAGGGTCATGAGTCTTGTCCTGCTGGTTTTAGAGTGAGATCAACTGGCCATTTTTGTCATGTGAATGTCTTAGCAGCTCTTAATACAAGTGGCCATAGGTTGTTGCTTGATGAATGTTCCAGATGTGTCTGAAACTGTCCTCCCATGTGAATAATCCATGCCTAGAAGATGTCAGTCAGTGGTGACTAAAAGCACTGTGATCACTGAGGGATCTGATATGTGCATTCTGCAAGTATATATCTTCCTTTCCCGTGTTAAGAGTATGTATCTGAAATCTCTTAATACTGCATAGAGTACCAAGTATGAGCTGATGTACAGATGTATTTCTCTTACTTTGTGGATTCTACAAGTTCAGCCTGTGCCTTGGACGATATTGCTAGAAGGAAGCATCAGAGCTGCTTCATCCTCATCCCTGGGAAAACAGAAGTCTTGCTGCTGGGTAGAAACTTGTGTCTCTGCTTGTTGATAGAGGTTGTGTGTATTTGGACATAGTGAATTGAGTTCATAAACCTGGCATAACTTTCAACTCTGCATTTTCTGTGTCAGGCAGTGTTGGGCTTTTTTCAGTTGTACAGTTTTGCATCATGTATGCAAATTTTATTTTGTGACAGTCCATCTCAATTTTATTTTGTGACAATCATCTCAATAGTAAAACATGCCATCATGACATGCACCTTAATTGTAATTCGTTCACAGGAAGGGTGGGGCAGCTTCATCATGTACAACTTGTTCAGAATGCAATAACATGTTTGTTCGGACGTTTTAAACAACATGATTATATTACACTCCTGAGGGAATTCTGCACCAAAATATCAAAAATTCTGTGCACAGTATTTTAAAATTCTGCAAAATTCTACAAGTTTATTTGTTAATAAATAATTGCAGAGGCTCCAGCATGGCAGTCGGAAGCACAGGTCACTGGCTGCATGAAGGTGGGAGATCACCCTGCAGCCTCCCCACCATCCACCCCGGAGACACCAACTCAGTGGTGAGGCTGCACCTAAACCTGACACAGCACAAGGCCTGGGCCTGCCACAGAAATAACCTGGGGCCTTGGCCCTCTGCGCCAAGCACACCAGGTGTGGGCAGGCAGGCTCAACCAGGCAGGATCCAAGTGTCGAGGGGCGCATTGTGGGGGGAATCCAGGTGTGGGTGAGAGGATTCTGTGTGGGACAATCTGGGTGCAGGCAGTTCAGTGGGGGATCTAAGTGTAGAGGGATCTGGATGCACAGAGGCTCATTGGAGGGAGGGTTCCAAGTGCAAGGGCAGTGGGAGTCTGCAAGGGCTTCCAGGTGAAAGTGCTTTGGTGCTCAGCGGAGGGGTATGGGTGTGGGGGTCTGGGTGCTGGGGGAGTGGAGCTTGGTGGGGTAGGGGTCTGGGTGCAGCTAATTCGGGGTCAGTGGCGTGGGGGTCTGGATGTGGAGGCTCAGGGTGGTGTGGGGGGGGTGGGGCAAGTCAGGGTGGGGGTTTGAGTTCAGGGAGCTCAGTGGGGGATGGTTTGGCTGCAGGCGGCTCCAGGTGCAGGGGTTGAGGTTCAATGGGGTAGGGTTTGGGTATGGAGGGCTAGGGGGTTCTGGGTATACAGGATGAGGCTTGGCGGGAGTGTCTGGGTATGGGACGTCCGCATGCATGGGGGTTGGGCGGATGGGGGAATCAGCTCCCCATACAGTGACCCCTTCCCCCACAGCTGAGGAGCATTGGGGGCAGGAAGCAGGGGAGGATTCTGAGCTTCCTGCAGCTGGGGGAGGTTTCTTGGGGGTGGGTCTGACACAGCCACAGTTACTCCTTGCAGGGGAAGGGGAAGAGGAAGTCCCATCCTCTCCTGCCTCCAGCCCAGCCGGGACTAGCAGCTGATCCCAGCCCAGGGTAGGAGTCACTGCCTGGGGTGTCCCTAACCCTGCGGTCATTTACCTCTCTGCCGGCGCTCCGAGTGCCTGAAATGATGTATCTGCACAGCTAGGGAGTGGTGCGTGACTACTCTTGCAGCTTCCCTTTGTTTCCCTGTCAGAAACTCATTTTTCTGCGGGGAAGCAAAGAAATCTGCAGGGGACTTGAATTCTTTGTACGTGCTGTGGTGCAGAATTCCCCCAGGAGTAATATTACAAGTTTCTAGCACTTAAACAATGCTGCCTAATAATGTTTGGATTGATTTTTCTTTATTTAAATTGGTATTTTGGAGCTTTAAGAACCAAAATAGTGTAGGCTTGGCTATGTTGTAGATCTTTGTCTGAATGTATACCTGACTATGAAACTACTGTCCTTTTAGAAATATCACTAATCTCATCTCAGGTCAGCAGGCCGTTGTGGGAAGGTCCCAGTTATTACTATGTTTTAAAGAGTGAAAATAACAGGTTACTGCTGCTATTGTAGATTCCATCTTTAAAGTTTAAAAGACTTGGGATGAGATTCTTTGTTGTGCCTCTAAGAGTTGCAGCACAGGAAGTAGCTTTAAGCCACATTTGCACCCTTTTGATCCTTTCTGCATTTCTCTGGGAGCTGGAGAGACCCTTGGTGTAATTTGAACAGGCCTTCTGGGTCTGCCATATAGGTGCAGCACTGCTGCAGTCTCTACAATACTGCATAATAATACAATACTGACCCCTATGCCATAGCTTGCAAGGTGGTCATCTGAAAACAGTCTTGTGGCTGTCTTCTGCATAAAGGGACTGGAGAGGGCTGAGGATTTATTCACTCTTGGCCTTTGAGATTTTCAAAGCCCTTCAGGAGATTTAGCCACATATTAGCCAAGTTAGATTTTCTGGTTAAGATGAAAACTTATTTCAAATGCAAATTTACAAGTAAATATAGCAAAGTCAATATGGTTTCTCTTTTAAAATAACAAAGATGGTATAGAAAAGAATCATCAGAGCAATAAAACATAGAGATTTAATAGAGATTTGCATTTTTCTGTTGTAGGTTATCGCATCAAATCTGTACTTTCTGCAAGTACTGTATAAGTTACCCCACTAAGATGTTTTTAGTACAAGCTGAAAAATGCTACGTTTCCTCGTACTTTTATTAATATTCTATCAGCAGGTATATGTGAAGTGAAAATAGAATATGACAGGCTGAAATACAAAATTACTTTTTTTCATAGGAACAAGATAAACACATCTATCTGAGGACAGAGCAGTGAGAATCGTATGGTGGCAACAATAAAAAGCAATTACAACATTAGGAAGCTTGTCAATGCAATAAGAATGACAGTGAAGCTCTCGATGTTCTGACTTCATCATTATTATACACTCTGGCGCACAAAAGACCAGTGACATGGGAATAGTTTATCTTTCTCATAACTGATATGCACACATGCGTGCGTGTATACAGTGTTTTTATTCATGTGAACATTTTCTTTTTTATAAAATATGATTAAATTTTACTTCAGCTTTCTACACCCCAGTGTCACAAGATATTTTCTTTGTGGTTTGTTTCAATTTTAATATTGGTATACACATATATATGCAGATATGGTTATATATGATTAATATATTGTGTGTGTGTGTGTGTGTGTGTGTGTGTGTGTATACATAAATTAGATACGGTATTTGTGAAATAGTTGTACATTTGTAACATTTTCTGGGTTTAACTATCTTTCTCCCCATGCCATCCCCACCCCTCCAAAGGCCCGATATCACTGTGTCCTTATTTCCAGTACAGAGACTTGGATGCAGCTCTATCTAGAGAGAAATGCTTCATTTCTTCAACTGGGTAAAGGGAATCACTGGAGAGAAATACAAGACATTCCTCTTTCCCAAGTAAAGACCACCCTCTGCCCCTGCTGCCTTGGGGTGCTTAAAACTGAGACTCGGACCCAACCTCCGATGCTGCGAGATCATTAGTCTAGCCCAGGGATTGGCAACCTTTGGCACGCAGCCTGTCAGGGAAATCCACTGGCGGGCCAGGACAGTTTGTTTACCTGCAGCATCCGCAGGTTCGGCTGATTGCAGCTCCCACTGGTGCGGTTCGCCATTCCAGGCCAATGGGGGCTGCGGGAAGCAGCGGCCAGCACATCCCTCGGCCCACGCCGCTTCCCGCGGCCAGTGGGAGCTGCAATCAGCCAAACCTGCAGACGCTGCAGATAAGCAAACCGGCCCGGCCCGCCAGCGGATTTCCCTGACACGCCGCGTGCCAAAGGTTGCTGATCCCTGTGCTAGCCTCTTAAAATAATTTTTCTCTCATTGCTCCACAATAGCCTGACATATTACAATTAGCCTGGCCTACCTCAGGCAGTTCCCCAGCTTATTAGTCATTAATAAGCACAAGATGATAATTTTTGCATCAGTCAAAATTACGATGGACAGTGCCAATAGAGAAATTTCTTTCAATGCATATGCAGAGCTCTGCTGTGCCTATGTTTCAAGTCACTCCTTCCTTGCAAAATTATGATTTTTCTCATTATATAACAGCATGAGTTCATTTTAAAACAGTATTTGACCCTTTTTTATTATATAAGATTTATGGTGGTTTAGGACCAGATTCTGCTCTCAGATCCTTTTCTCATGATCGTTATTGTGTAGAGATGTGAATCTACTGTTAGATCCTCAGGGCCTAACGAAGGACTGTTCCCACTGATTTAACTAATTGCCCTCATTTACTGAAAAGTAGTTTGAGCTTTTCTGTATCCGTAAGCAGGGGTCTATTTTTCTCCTGTTGGCTTATCTGTTGTCAGAACGTATGACTGCAGTGGTTTGATAGTTAATGTCTTTCATTGGGCTCATGTTCTTCAACATGATTTTCCTTGTGTTCAGAGATTATAGCATTTTGTTACCATCTGTGAAGCAAAGGCAACATTATAATGAAGCAGCTGGTCATCAAGAATGAACAAATTTCCACTAACAGAAATGCTCCCCAGAATACGCATTTATTGGGTGTAAATTGAAATCATGCTAAAATTAATACATTCCTGGTTAGAGGAGGACCATGATAATGAATTGGTAAATGAGTGGGTATTGTCTATAATTTCAAAGTTGACATTCTGGGTAAATATACAACAGCTCCAAAGCTTTATCAGCTTTATTTAACTAAATATGTAATTCTAAACAAATGCTTAGGAAGCATTTTATTTACAAACCTTTTTGAGAAATGCTAGTAATTTGTTGCAACCTAATTATCATTTCTGGAACAGTTTGCTTCATGAAAGACACATGCCTTCAAAGCAGTGCATTATCTGTTCAGAGCCACCTGTTTCACAATTTACACTAATTATCTTAGAGACATCATTTTGGAATGATAATAAAAATGTACATTGTAAAATGGTGCTGAAGGAGATGTGTTTTGAGATTGTTGTGAAATCAATTTTTCCCGTATAGTTTACGGTTTTTATATTTTTTTTAACTGTGTACTTTGTATAATGATTTTAATAATGTAATCTGGCAATTTATGAGTAAAAAAGCATCATCTTTATTTATTTATATATAAATGATGCTATTTGTAAACTTCAATTTTTTTTTTTTTTTTTTTTTTTGCTACTCCCACTCCTATGTGATTGATTTCATTTGTGCCATGAAACTGCAATTTCAGCATTTGATCTCACGTTCACTGCTTCTCACTAGTGTAGCTATTGACTTTGAAGGAGTTACTCTGGATTTATACCGGTCTAAATAAGTTCAGTATTAGCCCTAAAGGCTTGACTGCAATTTGTTTATATACACACACAAAACTATCATTTACCTCACTGTGGTGAATCCACATGACTCTTACAAATTCAAAGAGACAAATATTTTACTATGCCTTGATCTCTCTGGAAAGCATCACCACTGACAACACCGGGGAATTCCACCAACAACAAAAAGGGAAAAAAATGGGTCACTTTTTTTTTTTTTTTTTAAATTCCAGAGTCGACAGAAAAACATTGTTAAAGAAGTAAAGGATATAAGTCAATAGCTGTGTGTTCATGAGAAAAACAATTTAAAGCAAATACTTGGTTCATAAAAGTGTGTCATGCATTATAGAGATGAAATAATAATCTCTTGAAAGTGCTCTGGTGGTGTTTGCATGTTATTCATTTTGTAATTTTTTTTTTTTGTAATAGGCTCCCGTAAAGAGTCTGCTCCCCAAGTGCTGCTTCCAGAGGAAGAGAAAATTATTGTAGAAGAAACAAAAAGTAATGGTCAGACTGTGATCGAAGAAAAGTAAGAAAATGTCTAAATTTAAAACAGTAAATTTCACACTTGCTCAAAAATAATTTGTGTGATGTACTTGGCTTGTGAAGTTGTTTTTCAGTTTATTCTGTAGCAATAGATTTAACAGCAGTTGTGATATGGTGGAGGTTTTTTCGCTGGTTATTCATAGCGTATGCTACCAGCTGAAAATCGATCAATTTTGTTACTGAATGAGAGAGTCTTTCCTTTAGCATCAACTTGCAGGCTTTTTTCTAACTGTATATTTAGTATTTATTTTACAGTGTATATAACTTAATTTACTAGGCATGCATGGTGTTTTAGAGACAAAGTGACACCAATTATGCTATATGTTACAAATATGATGACAGGTCCTTTTTCTAAGGAGTTTGCCTGGCTAGGTTATGTCTTAATAAGAATGTATAACATTACGCAAAGAGTCGGGGAAGTTATAGGTGCTAGCAGGCTCTTTTGCTTCATGATTTTTCATTTTTCATGTGTTGGATTTTATTTCATGGTACTTGATGCCTTGTAATAATATATACATCTGTTAATTCATTTACACTTTATGAAACAATTGTAATGAATCTTAATCTTCTATTTTAGAAGCCTTGTTGACACAGTATATGCATTAAAAGATGAAGTACAGGAATTAAGACAGGTTGGTAAATAATGCGTACTGTATTTTATCAACACTTGTGGATGGTGAGGGGGTGTACAGATTGTGCAGTTGTAGCAAATAATTATTAAAGTTAGTAGGGTTATGTTTTTTTCAGTAGCAGGGTTAAGACTAGATTCAGAATCTTCAGCTTTTTGTCCAAAAAAGGAGGTCTATTCCAGTTGAATTTAAAAAAAAAAAAAAAAGTTTAGAAACTGAGGGCAGATAATACAAAACAAAAACATAAACCCAGGAGAAAGAAGTTAAGTATATTATCTCCGTGAGTTGACTAAGGGAAACTGTTTTCAAACAGCACTAAATTGTGACATGTTGGGCAGAAATTTAAAATACTATAAAATACTATAAAAGTTTACTATATCAGCTGAAAAACAGAAAAAGCCAAAGATACTGGTACTCAGTAACTTCAGTGGTTTAAATTTGTCTGATTCTATTTAGGCCTTAATCCCTTCTCCAGTTCCCCCCTTCCTCTACCTTCCCCCCGGGTACTTGAGCACCTCCTTTTGATCAATTCTTATATTTTCTCATTTCAGGAGATGAAGAGCCATTTTCATTTCCTTTCTCTCACTTATTGTCATGTGACCGCTATTAAAAAATCATTCATGCCACAAGTTAGCTCAGATATTATTTTATCACATAGGTGAGATATCTTGCAGAATTCCCCTTGAGAAACTAACATGGAACTTCAACTAGAGCTGTCTAAATAACTGATTTTTGTTTGTTTGGCCATTCAAAAAAATGAAAAGAAAATTAAAATTAGCTTTGGGTCAACCCAAAATTAAATTTTTTTCAAAATTTTCAGTGATCCAAACAGTTGAAAAAATTTCAGGTTAAACAAAATACTTAGTTTGACCTGAAAAAAAATGTTTGGTTTCTTTATTGAGCTTTAAAAACTTTTAAAAATAAATAGATGTAAATTTCTAAACAAAAAATAATTTAGAATAAAAATGTTTCATTTAGTACATGTCAAAAGGAAAAATTCCTCCTCCTTCCCCCCCCCCCCCCGAATTTTTGGGGAAGGTTTCTACCATCTCCTCCATAAACTTATCGAGTAGAATCTTAAAACCAGATAGATCTTTTGCCCCCACTGCTTCCCTTGGAAGGCTACTCCAAAACTTCGCTCCTCTGATGGTTAGAAACTTTCGTCTGATTTCAAGTCTAAACTTCCTGGTGGCCAGTTTATACCCATTTGTTCTTGTGTCCACATTGGTGCTGAGCTTAAATAATTCCTCTCCCTCTCCTGTATTTATCCCTCTGATATATTTATAGAGGGATAAATACAGGAGAGGGAGAGGAATTATTTAAGCTCAGCACCAATGTGGACACAAGAACAAATGGGTATAAACTGGCCACCAGGAAGTTTAGACTTGAAATCAGACGAAGGTTTCTAACCATCAGAGGAGTGAAGTTTTGGAATAGCCTTCCAAGGGAAGCAGTGGGGGCAAAAGATCTATCTGGTTTTAAGATTCTACTTGCTAAGTTTATGGAGGAGATGGTATGATGGGATAATGGGATTTTGGTAAGTAATTGATCTTTAAATATTCAGGGTAAATAGGACTAATCCCCTGAGATGGGATATTAGATGGATGGGATCTGAGTTACCCAGGAAAGAATTTTCTGTAGTATCTGGCTGGTGAATCTTGCCCATATGCTCAGGGTTTAGCTGATCGCCATATTTGGGGTCGGGAAGGAATTTTCCTCCAGGGCAGATTGGAGAGGCCCTGGAGGTTTTTTGCCTTCCTCTGTAGCATGGGGCATGGGTCACTTGAGGGAGGCTTCTCTGCTCCTTGAAGTCTTTTTAAACCACGATTTGAGGACTTCAATAGCTCAGACATAGGTGAGGTTTTTCGTAGGAGTGGGTGGGTGAGATTCTGTGGCCTGCGCTGTGCAGGAGGTCAGACTAGATGATCAGAATGGTCCCTTCTGACCTTAGTATCTATGAATCTACTCCCAAAATTTGGCAAATTGAACACAAATTCGCAAAATGTTTTGATTGATCTGATTCTGCAATTTTTTTTGGCCAAAAAAAAAAATTAAAAATAAGAAAGTTTCGGACATAAGATTTCACCCAGGTATACTTATAACTGCTTTCTTTCAGTGCGGGTCCATATTTTCAGAGCTTCACCTACAGGTAAGAAGGCATATGGAAACTTAATAAGAACAGGGAAAAGAGTCCTTTGGTACAGAATAAAGTCTGTTCAGACTCGGTGAGGCCCTGATCTGTGATTGGGGACCTAACCTGCTACCACAGTATGAGTACTAAATAATACCCATAGTGTAAGCAAGTGAATAGTCCCACTGTCAGACTACTCACTTGCTTTAGTCCTTTGCTAAAACAAGGCTTTTAATTGTGTACACGTTCCTTATATAGCAGATAACCCAAGTTAGCATTGATCTTGATTGTATTACTGGAAAAAATGTTCATGTAGATGTATTTGTATCTGTTGTGTACCTGCCGTGGTCCTTGGGCTGTTCCAATCCTCCTCTCTGTAACTTACGAGTCAGCCCACACTTTCAAAGTCACAAGGTCTTTTATTGTTTGGGGGTAAACATAGAATCTCTAGATTCTTAAAAAATCTTGATTGGCTGTGCCTACCTAAACGAAACTAGATGTATAATAAAAGCATTGCAAGAATATGCTTATCAATTTCTCAAGAATCAAATACTGTCACTCTATCTTTGCTAGACTGTAATGGATAGAACTGTCTATGCCAGACCTATGCACTTACTTAAATCCATAGTTGCCCTTCCGCTACCACTTGCTAGGAGGGCCCGGTGCAATTTATCTGGTCTCCTCGTCAGACACATTTTCGCGGGAGATGTTAAAAATGTAACCAACACACAGAATCAGTTCTATTTGAGAAGTCCCAGCTGTTGTTCTCTGCTGCTGCACATCTGCATTCCTTAATGTGCAGGTGGGTAAAAAGCCATCAAATTAGCCCTTTTTCCCTATATGTAAAGTAGTTAAGTGATCTTCGCTTTTAGAGCTAGAGACTATTAGATTAAATCTCCCTTCCGGTGTACCACAAAACACCTAGCTGATTCAATTATATACATATAAATATGAATCCGTATTCTCTCTCTCTCAAAATTTTTGTTCCAGAACAAATGAAATAGTCACAATTCAGATGTCCCCATAAATATCACAATTGCTGCATAAAATAAAATGTTAGAGGGGTTTTGTGTTGATTTCAACATATAAAGAATGCCTATCCCAGGCTCTAGGTACCTTTGATGGACCATTAAAAACACAGTTCAGTTAAGACAAAAACAGCAAAAGTAAACTAGCAGCATTGCTCTGCACCAAAGCAGCCAGTCCGCAAAACAAAAATGCCTCACATTAACTCCTGCAGAACTCTCAATGCCCTGAGATAAAAATCTGCATCCTCACCTGATCCAAATGTTACCACTGTACCCCAGGCCTCTCCAAATAGATGGACTTTTCAGATAGGCCAGGTTTGTTAACCATTAGACGATTTCTGAGTAATGGGGGAAGTGAATTCCAAAGTCCAGGGGCCCACATGGAGAACACCCTGCTAATGTTTTCCTCTCTCACACACCATGGGGGTTCCATCTCGAAGGCCCCTACTGTGGCAGTGTCACGTAGGGAGTGGGGTGATCTCTAAGCAAGGCAAGTCCCAGGCAACATAGGGCTTTATAGGTAGGAATCAAGAATTTAAACTTCATCTGGAAACCCACAGGCAGCCAATGTGGATTCCAGACCACTGGTTTCATGTCCTCACGGTGAGGTACACCACTTAAGAAGTGAGTGCCACCCTCCTTACCACCTTTGGTTTCTAAGCTATTTCAGATCGTAGCACCAAGCAGAGCATACTACTTCTAGTCCAGTCTTGAAGTGACAAAAGATAGAAATGTGGTCTGTGTCTGAGAGAAAAGATTTCACTCCCAACCTGATGAAGATGGGGGTGTGGGGGGGGAAGCAGTTACTGCTCACTGCCACTATATAATCATCTGATAGATGCTGAGAGTCTAGTGAGCTGTCCAGATTACAAATCTGAATGATAAACAGCAGGCACACACCCTCAATCTTGGGGGCTTTAATGTAATCTGTGTTGTATTCTCTGGTTGCTTCCCCTAGCCCCTACCAATATCACCTCAGTCTCCACTGGATTGTATAATGTAAGCATTAGTAGCGTTCAGTTGGTAGCACCCTTACTTATGGCCCCAAAGTTGTGGGCTGAAGTTTCAAACACAGGGCAAAATGTTGGGACTTGGACTCCTAATCAAGTGATGAAACTGGAATTAGAGGAGCTGTCTTTCAGATAATACCTCAGGCCTCTTTTTTTGACTGGTGGTTGTCTAGCTGAAAGTGAAGTCACAGAGCACGTGTCAGAAAGAATGATAATTAATATCTGTGTCCTGACCAATAAAGCAAAATAAAGCTTGTGTGAGCTCTAGAGTAGTGTTTAGGTTTGTGAAACTTATTTCAGTGTGTAGAGTTCAGTGTCAAGAACTTTGAAATACCAGAAGGTGTAAGTGGTTCTTATAAGGTTTTTCATTCTAATCTTTTTATTTCATTCTCTTTCTGTGTTATTACAAATATATTCCATGGTAGTTTTTTATGTGCTTAAACTCTCACAAGGGACTTTAAAGCTATTTTCCATTTGTGGCTTGTTTCCAATAACAACTATGTATATGAGAGAGAAGCATTTTAGTTTCTATTAGGCATTTCTGCTTCACTGTACCAAATAATTGTGTCAGTAACTTTTGAATATTGAATAAGTACAACACAAAATAGCTGCATCAGACAGCAAAATCTGTAACAGACATTTATTTAAAAGAGCCCTCATTGCCCTTCAATTAGCAGCACGCATTTTGGTGAGGAAAGATCAGTTTGCTGTTGAAAAAAGTTACCATAAACTATTTGTCCTCTGTTTAACAGGATAACAAAAAGATGAAGAAGTCTTTAGAAGAAGAGCAAAGAGCTCGCAAGGACCTGGAAAAGCTTGTTAGGAAAGTGTTAAAGAATATGAATGATCCTTCTTGGGATGAAACCAATTTATAACTAATTTACCATTGTTTGTTTCTTTCTATTGAAAGACCAGTTGTCAAATCAAACTGGGAAGCCTTCTGACTAGTCAGTGTTGCATCAAGAGCACTACAAAGCAGAATTTAACTGGATCTAGTGATTTTCTTGCTTGTAATGTATACAAACAAGTCAAACCTTTCAACTGAAGCAATCTATAAGTGTGGAGACCATGGATCCTGAACTCTACAAAACCTAATTTGTTTTCATCTAAATTACCTCATTTTGCAGAATGTGCAGCAGCTGACTAAAAGTCCATGTTTTTCAGTGGCTTTTTAATTAAATATATATATTTTCTTGTAAATATCTATAATTTTGAATGCGTATGTAATTGATGTATCAGGGCTGATACAATGTTATACTGTACTTTTTTCCCATTATTATAATTGTCACAAGTTTTAGAAATAACAGTACACTCTCACCTCAGAAAGATCAGAGTTCTTTGATGCTGTGTTTGGATCATTTGTAGGTTTGATACATACTACTCATATCACATGCACAAATCTACAAAACTATTTTTTTTATTGACCAGTGTATTTAAATCATCTAATTAACATTATTTATGTCTGTGCAAACATTTAAACACAGTTTTAAATGCTTTTTCAATATTAAATCAAAAAAGATATAATAAATTGTGGATTGACACCATTTTTTTTGTTTCATTCTAATGGCCCCGTGACATATTTATTTACACTTGTTTGGAGCACTAATATACAACACTATTTTGACCAATTAAAGACTGATGTGCATGCTTGCTTTTTTATGACTGATTTTTAGGTGTTTGTGTACTACATTTTCTGTTGTTGTGCATGTACTTTAACATACACTGGCTGATCCTTTCAAAAACAAATCCTAATCTCGATTTTGTGAATAAAAATATTTATTTTATGATCACAATAATCAAACAAACTCAAAATCTAGTTATGAGTAGACCACTCAGGTTAGGCCAACCTAATGACAGAATTCTGCTCTGCCTTTAGTAGGCAGGATATTTTTCAGAACACCGTCAGTGTAAGAATAGTCTCTGTCCACATTCCCTTCTCTTATCACATGTAAAATAATATTGTTTCCATCGCAGCATGAATAAACAAAAGCAAATTTATAAATAAGGTTTGTATTTACAATTGGCCTTTTTGTGGCATCTGTTATACTAAAGTGTGTTTTGTAATTTGCAGCTCTGGCAGATTGGAAGCTCGGCAATGCATACAGTGGGCACCATTAAAAACATTCAGCCCACGTAGGTTTTATAACTGCAATAACTACAGTGTCTTCCTAGATTTAAGAAAAGGAGTACTTGTGGCACCATAGAGACTAGCAAATTTATTTGAGCATAAGCTTTCGTGAGCTACAGCTCACTTCATCGGAATGCATCCGATGAAGTGAGCTGTAGCTCACGAAAGCTTATGCTCAAATAAATTTGTTAGTCTCTAAGGTGCCACAAGTACTCCTTTTCTTTTTGTGAATACAGACTAACACGGTTGCTTCCTAGATTTAGAATAGAAGACACTACAGAACTGCAGCTGGTGCCCTCTTTAAGGATCTTATTCAAAGCTCATGGAAGTTAATAGACTCCCATTGACTTCAATAAGCTTTGGATCAAGCACCAGGAGACACAAATTTCTGCTCTGTTTAGTCATCAAATTAGAGGGGAGAGGTGTATCGTCCACTCAAGTGGAGTATTCCAACTCTGTTCTTTTTTTTTTTCACCTGACAGCAGCCAGAAATGGAGGTATAACATAACCACCTGTATATCAAGTTCAAGCACTGGCTTTATCATTGTTATAAAAAAGGCCTTAACCTTTACTCAAGTTGTTCATTGACTTCAGTGGTACTTACTGTAGCCCTTATTCAGCAAAGCACTTAAGCATCTGCTGAACTTTAAGCTTGAACTTAAGTTCCATTGATTTCAAACTGAAGTACACGCTTAAAGGCTTTGTTGAAGCAGAGCCCAAATGAAGCAAATAAAATAGATTTCTTGTTACGTTTATTACTCATTAATATTTTTATCTGATAAACCATTTTAAAGTAGAACGAATGCGATTCCTCTCAGTTTTTCATAGGGCTCATGCACTGTTATTTTAGCAAGAGGACTGTTAGAGTTTGCTCTGAAAAGTCCATTTTAACTACAGACTTCATTTTTCATATACAGTTTTCAATTAATCTCTGGTGAAAAGTGAATTTTCAAATTGCTTGGCTGAGAAAAATGGATGGAGATTCTTTTAACAATAGAAAGATAAAAATATCATCACTTAACAATACAGGGGATTAAATTAATAGCTTGGGAACCTAATGTTAGGGATCTAAATGGGCACATAGACCCCAAATGACCATTTTACACATGTAAATATATTTTAGGCACTTAATTCCATGTGCTCACATTTGAAAATTGGTCCCATATTCTTAAAGGAACAGACTGAGAAAAAGTTAAAGCATTCAGGTGTGTTAGAGATTTTTAGATATCTTCCCAAAGACATTACTAATTACAATGTCTTGTCTTGAAATGATTTCCTGTTGCTGAATTCAAACCAAAATATAGGGCTGATAAATTTGATTGCCCTTTTGTTTAGCAGAATTTATATCATTACTTTTAAAAAGAGTAAGCTAAGTGATGCTAAACATCACAAATATATCATGTTTTTCCTGAATTTAGATTTGGGAATAGCAATGCGATTTGAGTTTTGTTCAGGTATGCTTAAGTTGTAAAGTTCAGGCATTGAAATCCAAGAGATTTACTCAGCTTTTATTTTAGTGTGAATTTTAATTTTCTGTTGAGTGCCCGTGAAAAGACATTCCAGAGGAAAAACATAAAAGGAAGACATTTAATCTAGCAGTATTTAGCAAATTTTAACTCAGGAACAAGTTCCATCATAACATGATCTTATTTTACATTGTATTGTAAAGAGTAGCATTGCTGTGTAAATTTGCTGACAGTACATGTGAGATCTAATGATGATTTTCACTTTGACAGTACCCCCCCATACTGGTATCTTACTGAATATGCCTTTGATATTAGAATTAAGCAGTTAATATGATCATGATTTAATGACTGGTTGTTCAAAATAAATTGGGATGAGGAAATTGGTATTAAAAAACAACAACAACAAAAGGCTAATACAGTATGTTGCTTTTTGTCCTTAGCTCTACAACAGAGAGCAAGATCAGGGTTTTGGGAACCAAGAAATGTCTAAATAACTTTTTTTTTTGTAAAATTTGTTATGCTGTATAAAGATTGTAAATTTCACAGTGTGACCTTCTGAATTGTTGGGAACTTTATATAGGCATGGATAAATGGGGCACTGTTTTTATTTAACTTATTAAAGGGTTGTTTCTTTGCTCTCATCATTTAAGGATGAGGAGGTGAAGCCATTTCTTATCCTATAGATGTGAAGCACTTTCTGTTCTAAACTGTTCAAAAATGTAGCATAACATTACTGTACTTAAAATGATGTATGTGCTTGTTTGTTTCACCATGTCATGACATCTTAAAAATTAAACAACTGACTGCCTTTGTATAAACCTTCTTTATGCCAATCACTTAGGGAATCCAGGGTATACATTTACAATAATTGTGGAGAAATTCAACCATAGTCTAGGTCAGTGGTTCCCAAACTTGTTCTGCCACTTGTGCAGGGAAAACCGCGTGGCGGGCCGGGCCTGTTTGTTTACCTGCCGTGTCCACAGGTTCGGTTGATCGCGGCTCCCAGTGGCCGCGGTTTGCTGCTCCAGGCCAATGGGAGCTGCTGGAAGCAGCGCGGGCTGAGGGATGTACTGGCCACCGCTTCCAGAAGCTCCCATTGGCCTGGAGCGGCGAACTGTGGGCACTGGGAGCTGCGATCGGCCGAACCTGCGGACACGGCAGGTAAACAAACTGGCCCGGCCCACCGGGGCTTTCCCTGCACAAGCGGTGGAACAAGTTCGGGAACCACTGGACTAGGTCACAGATAATGTCCTGATACTGATTACTACAATTTTTATATCACTTTGTTGTAATTAAACAATGATTTTTTCCCCCTTCACCATGAAAAGTTAAATTTCATCTAGTGTGTGATGTATGATTTTAATATGAAGGAAAACTTTTTAGCTTTTTACTGCCTTTATTGATACACATTTTCATAAAATATAATTTCAGCTATCTATATATAATTCAGTTTGCTATCCTGAAAAAAATACCTTTGCATGGTGTTTATATTGACAGCAAACTAAAACCTTGATATCACAAGAAAGCAGGAGAAATGGAAAGAGAGGATAGCACAAAACTGGGAAAAAGATAATATGATATGTCATGATTATACAAACGGCAGCTTCCTAATTCTTGATCCACTGGATGAAGAACACGGAGAAAAGAGATGAAGTGTGGGTATTTAAGGAAGTAGAATGGTCTTACAAACATATTGGGAAAATAGGTAACCAGAATAGAAAAGGAAAAGATGTAATTCTACTTTATGATTCAGCTGCAAGAAGAATGAACAGGAGCAGTCAGTTAGTGATCTGACTTCCAGGAGCCAAGATTAGAATTGATAATTTCATCAGCTTCAGGGTGGAATCTACATAGTATGTGCCCACATGAACTAATACAAACTGGACAAAATGATGGAAGAAATCAAATAAAATATAAGGGAAGCAAAACTATCTTCACAGGTAATATTCTTAGGATTCTTATAGTCCAGGTAAAAGACAAGGAAGAATAAGAATTGTGTTAGATGAGTTGGTGGATGGAGAGAAAGAAAGCATGTAGGGATGGAGGGTTTGGATTCACAGAACATTGGTTAGTTCAGTGAGTGAGAAGTAGGAGTGAGGCCTTTGGATTAGAATGGTCTTCAGCATGGAAAGCCAATTTTAAGCATTCTCAACTTGCCATTTTGAGACAGGAACACAAGATAACAAACAAGGGGGCCTACTTGGTAGGTCCATCATAAACTAAATTAGTTGGGTTATCTTTCATACCAAGAACATCAGTACTGATTTGCACAATCTGTCTGGGATAGGGCAGGGAAACGTGAGTGATTATTTAATTATCAAAGGTTGGATCTAACTTCATAATATAGGTCCAATTTTTAACTTCCCTTAGACACCCCCAAAACACCAATATTTCTGAAGTTTCTTAGGAGGCATCTAATCCTAGGGAAGCTTTTCTAGGAAGTATAGTAAAAATAAAAAAAAAAAATTAAAGTTAGTGTTGTTAAATTTGTGCCTGAAGTTCACTTTAATTTTTTTCCTTTCTGACTTGTCCTAGCTTCAGAAATGGCTTGTCCTACCAACTCCAAGTATATTTTGTTGCTGAGAACTGCCTTTCCATCTTCTTTTTAATTGGGGGTGGCGTGGGTGTGAGGTGGGCAAGTCTCAAAAATAAACAGTATACAAAACCTTACACAAAGGCCCCAATCTGTTGCATGTTTAACTTATGGGACTCCATGCATTAACTCAAATTGGATTACTTGCATGAGTAAAATTAGTCCTGTATGTTTGCAGGATTGGGACCTTAGGAGGGCTTAACTAAGTGCTTGTTACCACAGGAGTATAAATAGAAAACACAGGAAGGGTAGAGATGGGATCCTGAAGAGAAGTGGAAATGTTCCTCTTCCCCAACTTAGCCAAACAAACATGAACTTGGAAACTGGCCACCTTGCTCTTTGTTTAAGGGATTTTAATGCAATTATTAAACATTTCTCAGCCACCATTAGAATTTCTCTCAATTTATATTTTTTCCAAGCAACTGAAGTTCATGTTTGATACATTTCTGATATGCATTTCCTGAACGTTTTTTAGCATTTTATGAATATTTAGATTTAAGCCATTGTTAGTCTTTTAGTAAGCACTTTTCCAAATGCTTGGGAGTAGTTTGCAGGGATGTGACTGTAGATAGCCAGAAGAAATGTCTGCTACCCCCAAACATGCATGTCATTCATAAGTTTACATTCTTATCAGAACTGTGGGGAAAGTATGTGGTTGAATAGAGGAGCACAAGGGACTGGGGAACATGGCAATGAAGGGGGGGACTTGGAGGGCCAAAGAGGAGGTTGGGGGAACATGGAGGTGAGGTGAAGTTGAGTGGTTGTAGGGATGGGAGTTGGGGTGGCTGTGTTCAGCATGGATTTGGGGGGGAGAGAAATTTAAAGGGGCTGGTGGAGAGGCAGGAATTTTGTATCATGCTACCAGCACAGAGCTGGAACACCAGCCTCTGATCTAGGATGGAATGGCTTGTTAGTGAGCAGGGACAGCTGAGAAAAGGACACACTTGTTCAGTCTTGATAGTAGGTGTTGTGGCAGCTTCCTCAGTGCTGAGGGTTCTGCAGCTACTAAAGTTTCTGTGTGACCCTGAAGGTGCTGCCCTGCTCTCCTGGCTCACCTGACTCCCCAGTCACAGCTTGAGTGCTGCTGCCTCCTGACCCTGGAGTTCAGGTGAGAAGCCTGCTGCCTCTCTCTAGAGAGGCCTCTTCTGGGCGGGGTCATCAGCTTCTGGAATTGGGCATGAGAGTGGCTGATTATGAGGGTACCAAAGGGACCGGAAATAAACAGGGAGCCTGAGTGGTGGGACTGGGGTCAGAAAATGCTTGGTGAGAGGGTTGCAGAGGAGAGCCCAGAAATATGTAGTCAGCAACCAGTGAAGAAGTGTTGAAAGCAAATTCAAGGTGAATGTAATTTGTAATTGGAGCTGGTTGGGAAGTCTTCACAAAATGTTTAACTGGAAAACTTTGAGGGAATCTTCTGGTTTTGGAGAAACTTTTGTTGAAAGGTTTCTCAGGTCCAGGCTGGAATGCCTGGTCAAAACCAGAGAGAGCAAGGCTGTAACAGCCAATAGCTTCTTTGTCAGGGGACTGACCTGTGATGTGAGAGACCCAGGTCCTAGTCCATGGTCTGCCTGATTTGAGACTTGAACTGGGGTGTCTCACGTCCCAGGTGAGTGGGCGATTGGCTAGTCTGGGATCTTGCTCTGAAATAATGACAATTTTCATGGGACACAAAAGCCATTTCCTGCCCAGCTCTATAGGCAATGCCCATTCTGATATCTGGGAAGTGGATACATACTTGTCATTTTGTATCTCATGAATGCTTTGGCCTTAAAACAAAACAAACTTGTAGTTTTGATATGTGCTTGATCTAATGGTTACCCCGACCCCCACCCCCAATTCAGTTTTGGGGCTATGCATTTTGGAAGTTAATCATTGCTAAATTAAGAACATCATGGGCCTGTATAGAGTTGGGAAGATAAAATAACTATTTTTGTGGAGGAAAAAAATGATATTGAATCTGCAATTAACTCTACATTTCTATTTGTGTGTGTGTGTGTGTGTGTGTGTGTGTGTGTATATGATATATAATATCTTCTTCTGTAGACCAAGCATGCTTGTCCCACAACTAAAAGTTCACCCACAGAACAGGCAATACTGAATAAAGACCAGGAAAATGTCTATACTTCTTTTTAGAAAATAAAAGGCACTAATTCTTAGTGCCACTACCACTTGGTTCATTTAAGAAGTTCTGCTGTTGAACACCCTTTTAAAAAGTTGTATAACTGAACATCCAGATTGAACTGAGGGATAACATGGATGTTTAATAATATTAATGTACGTTGTGTATTTTATAGAAAAATAAAAAGAATAGTGCTACATGAGGAGGTTGGTTTTCTGCTTTGTTTTTCAAGTTGATGTGAATCACGTAATGGAGTAAAGTTCTTAAGAATGCTAAAAGCCTGTGATTGATCCTTTTCCTATGAGTGGCTGTTGAAAATAGCTAACTTATTACAAATAGACCCAGGTATGAATCAAAACAACACCGTGTACTGCTCAGAATTGTGGAAGGAATAGGAGAAAAGATGGTTTTAGACCTGGATCCAAATCTCAGTTTGGAGGGATACATGGAGCATGGATCAAGATCCAAATTAACTTTCTGATCTTGCAGGTAGTTTGGATACACATCCAAATTTCCCAGTTCAGAACCAACTCTTAATTTTGCTGTAGTCACAAAGGAATTAAAGTTGACTGTTTTAGTAACTACTGCTGTTAACTAGATTTTGTCCTGTTTCTGAAACAATAATGCAGTTTTCAGCTGTACACAATTGCTTCAGCTAGAGCCACCAGGTCCTTAGTGTCTTGATTGATTGATTCTTTCTCCTATCTGGGAGCATAACAGTGGTTGGGCTGTGGCTGTGAGAGCTGCTCCCTGAACTTTTTCAATGAGTACAAACTGTGATGCAGCCTGGCCAGAAGTCAGCAGGAGAGTGATATAGGAGAGATATGTAAGCCCTAGGATGAGGAGAAGCCTTATTCCCTGTAGAGGGAAGAAGGTTGCTATAGATTAATTAAAAGCACTTGAAGCCAATGAGAGCACCTGAAACCAGTCACCTGATGATAAACCCCTGCTTCAATAAGCCAGGGGAAGGAGTTGGAGCAGAACAGAGTTTGCAAAAGTGCCGTGGCTGGCTAGAAGACCAAGACCCTAGGTGCAGAGAGAGGGTAGGAAGTCCCACAAGCTGAAGAGCAGGAGAGGGAAGTAGCCAAGGGGAAGGAAGTACTAGTTCAAGTGGTTTGCCACTAACCCTAGGGCCCCAGGGCTGGGACCGGGAGTAGAGGATGGGCCCGGGTCCCTCCCTCTCCACTACCTTTCTCTGGGTTACTAGTGGGACAGTAGATACCCTAGTTCAGGAGCAGGAAACTGCACCCTGAACCCCCCACCCCAAGAAGAGGAAGCGTGGTACCCATCAAAATCATGCCGGCAATTTGCCACAAAACTAAAAGCAAGAATTTGATAAACCATCTATAAACACGCAAGAGTTTAATACTAGGCATGGACTCTACCAAAACCCTCAGCCATTTGATGTCACACCAACGCATCATTTCAACCATCATTAGAGGTTTGTTGCATTTTGAGCTGCCTGTAATACTTCTGCATTCGATATAGATGGATGGTGAGGTATGTCAGCAATCATTTCACAGAAGTGGTGAGTCCCAAGTATTATTTTTTAGTCCCCTTCGGACTGACTGCTGCTCAATAAACAGTTCTCATTGAACTTGATATAGCTCTGTCCAGGAAATATTAAGAGGATGACCTTTTCTTTATAACTGACTGTGGGCTGTTTTCTCTGCAATGTGCATTTCCACCCCCTGCATTTCACCTTTAATCCCCTTGGCAGCAATAAGTGGTGCTCTTGCTGCATAGTGCAGAGCGCTTCCGGCAAGCTGACGTCAGTGCTAGGAGAGTTCAGGCCCCTGTAGCACTGGGCCATTTTGTCTTCCCAGTGGGACTTGTGAACTGGCTGAAGTCACTGTCAATATTGCTTTGTATGTTACGCGGCCTGAGGGTTCTTTAAACACACACTCCATTTTATGACAAGGCAAACAGGAGTGAAGAAACGAGCTGACGGTTATAGTTCAGTCCCTGGGGCTCAAGTGTTCAAAGTACAATATACACTCCTCCCAGTGAACCTCCTTGCTGCCAATCTCAACAGAGAAGCCAAGGACTCAACAGCTGTGGAGACCAGACTAACCTGTTACTACTTTAAATAAAGGGGATGCATATTGATGGGGAAACTTGTACAGCTTCTATATGTTGCACCAGTTTTGTGGCTAACCAGAGAACTTCAGTCTCTGGCCTTTGCCCATACAAATCACTTGCATACACATGATTTGCTCACTTCCATGAATATGCACAAATGACAGAATTTACAAGCACAAACATATATTTGGGTTTGGTCTGCACATCACTTGTGGACAGAAATGGTCGTATGTGTATGATTTGCATTCCTCAAGGCACAGAACACAAACCATACAGATCTTCTTGCCTTTTCCAGTTGCAGATTATTAGATTGTTTTAAGTTTTGTAACATTTAATTAACCAGATTTTATCTGGAAACAAACATGGATAAAATTTAACTTTAAAAAGTGACTGTTAGGGAGCCATCCCCTTGAAAAAAGCTTTTGTACAATCTGATTATTCAGGATGATTTCTGTTCATTTAGAATATTGTATTTTATCACAGTATGTCACTTAAATATAATCAATTATGCTTACAATAATTATATCACATAGAATGGGCTTAGGTGCAACTGTAATTTGAACATAGGCTTTCGTGAGCTACAGCTCACTTCATCGGATGCATAGTCTCTAAGGTGCCACAATGATTCAGTTTCTTTTTGCGAATACAGACTAACACGGCTGCTACTCTGAAACCTGTCATTTGAGAAATTCTTGCATAAGGTGGGGAAAAATAATATGATAAATAAAACAAAAACACTAAGTAAAACAACCGAGGCTACATTTGTGTGGCGCTGGATGCATCCAGGTAGCCAAGCTTGACTCAAGGTGCTCCCCTGGGGGTTAGATGGCCGAGGGAGTCTCCTCCTTTGTGATGCAAAGGCAATGGAGACCTTCTGAAACTGCTAGTTCAGCCATGAGGCAGCAATCGATGTCTCCAATGCTGGGTCCCTGCTCGTATTGGGAGTCAGTGGTCAAATCCATCCACATACTGATAAATTGACTGGCCCTTGCCCCAAAGCTGAACTTCTTCAGGATGGGAGCTCAGAAAAGGGTGTTCAGGGAGCCACTCTGGGGACTGAGCTCTGCAGTAGGGATGAAATAAATCAGGTCTTCAGGAAAACAGTCAAAATGAGTGTCTTTCCTCCATTCGTTTGATAGAGAAACTGACGTTCTTTGAGTTCGCTGCAACTTCTGTGCTCTACCTCCACAGCAAGTGTGGTGTTACGAACCCCTTGCATGGCTGGAAGCTGCTTAGATACCATGGTGATAAGCATGTTAGGGAAACCTAGCTAGATACCAGCTGACAGAAGGGCTAGGGTCGGTCTGGATTCTCTCCATCAGGTTGATAGATTTTAGTGAGGGGAAGAGCTGGGAGCTAATGGATTTGGGATTGTTGGGTGAGGAAGGAGGAGGAGAGATAAGGGGTAAAGTATTTTATCCAGGGATTATCCCATAAGAAGCACACAGGATCTTTATAGGGGAGAAGGCGGCACGGTGTATTTATTGAGAATACAACAGTTAGCATATGCTTTTCAATCACACACACACCATGCACACAGTCCCGCTAGTTGATCTTTATAGTTACCAGTCCAGAGTCTGGATCGATCTAATGGCCAGCCAGATTGGTCGCAGAGGGGAGCATGGCTCTGTCGGTTGTGATCCGATGCTCCTGGAGTGTGGCAAGACGAACCCAAAATCCCATGGACAAGCACCCTGTTTTTACAGTCTTTTTTTCTCTGTTGAAGTCTATGGATTTTGCTGTGTCAGTTTGTGACTGGTTACTTCTTAATTGGTGTATCTTTTGATGTTAACATTCCAAAACACCTCTTAGAGGACCATCCTGTTCTGGTTTCGATTTAATCAATTGTCTTGTCTTTAGGGGTGCCAGCCTCCACCTCAGGTTCGTCAATCTGCCCTTCCTTCATTATGGATGCGCGTTGATGGTTCTCTGATGTCATTGAGTCTCTTCACTCCTCCTTCCTTGACAATTCCTATAACAATGGCCTTCACACCTTATCTTTTCCTGATGCATATATTCCTCATTCACACAATGTCTTTTACAGAGACCTTTGAGAATACAAACGGTATCAGTTTATATTGAGCAAAAGACATTGTGAATTAAGCCTCCTTCTAATCTCCTTAACATAGACACAATACAAGATCCTGTCTCTTACTTACTAAACCTTAAAACAAAGAAATGTATATTTAACTAGAGTGCCTAATTTGTAATACATATCAGAAACCATAGTAGACGTTATAACTTATCCTAAAACAAGAGGGTGACCATAATCAGTCATAAGGATTGCTCTGGTCGGTCCCTGCCTTAACATCAGTACAGACACCGGCAGTCTGTCAGATGCATTTCTACCAGTGTCCCAGAGAGTCATTCCTTTCTGCTATTCCAAAAGGGTGGCTGGCAGGATGAAATCAATTTATACATTCATTCTCCTAGTACAATTATAAAATCCTGCTCCTACATATTGTCATTGCCAGAGGTGGAATGTTTTGGAGGGAGCGCCTTATTAAAGGTTTGGCTCCAGAACACTGGCCTCATTGTTTCCTTCTGAAGACAGAGGAGTCTGTTCTCTTGTGTCTGCCTTTCCCTGCTCGATTCCTTTTCTGAATCATGCTCCAGCCTTCCGCTACCGAGGCAAACCAGGAGCGTGACAACACAGGGAGCCTGCTGTGATGTCACATTCTCTGGTTGCTCATAGCTGTGGGTGGGAAGGAAGGAGGCAGCATCTCGGCAGGCAGGAAGTGGGTGGGAAAGAAAAAAGATCTGCCTGACCTGTGAGCCCTAGATTTCTATCGGCCTGCTGAATTGCCCACAAATACGTCCTTCTCTTTGACTTTCTGAAAGCTTTCATTTGCCATACAGAAGGCTGCGCTAGAACTCTCTGTCAACTGCCTTCACGGCTTTCCTCAAACTTTTCTCTTTAGTGTTGCCAACAAAAAGGCTTCAAGTACTGGGGCTGAATCCCCGGTTTATTTTTTTCCTGTATTTCCTCATGCTGTGCAGTCTTCCATGGGCATTTGTTAAATTTCCCCCTAACTCAGGTAGTGAAATGAAATCTGCACCTTTCACTCATTTGTTAAAGAAAAGATCTACAAATTTTCTGCGGCATGGATTCGCAGGTAAGATGATGGGCTGAATTTGTATGTTTTTGCTAATAAATGTATTGTTGCCCCGAGCAGTAACCCATTATCTGGGTCTAGGGCTGAACAGTTTCCATTAGGAGGAGAAATTGATACCAGCCAAGTATTTCTTTTGTTAAATCCTGTTTATTTATGAACAGTGAACAAAGGCCTGTTTCCCTGAACAAAGTAGAAACAGACAGCAACAGGTGGTTTCCTTGCTTATAAATTCCCAGGATTGCATTTCCAGTCAGTTCTGTGCCCAAAGAGCTCTCTCTCTCTGCTTCTCCCCCAGGGCCACTCTCAAGACTGTTTCTCTCACTTTCTGCTGGTTTTCTCCTCTCTCACACACAGCTTGCCTAACAATCAGTTAGCTCATGCATTTGCAACCAGTCCCAGGAAAACACTTCATGGTTTAGCCCTGCTTATGCCTTGCCATGTGGGCCATTGCTTTGGGTGTTGGCTTCTGTTGTTTCCAGCTACCTCACTACACAGAAAGGGGTTCCAGAGATCCTCCTATGAGTGGGGTGCTTAGCTTTAAACAGGTCTGTGATTGTCCATAGATCAAAGAGGCACGGGCTGGCCGTCATTAACACCTTCAAGCACAACAGTGTTTTACAGGAAGTGAAAGCCCATTTCATAGACTATTTGAGCACTTCAATACACTAAGTAATAACTCTCTAGGCAATAATGTGCCAAGATGTAAGATTAGTCAGGATACTGGGGTACCTTGAGAGTGTTTTTAAGTATTTTTGGACTAACTTCATGATCTGTCTACTTATTGTTAATACTTGAGGTAAGCCACACTGGTGCACGTTCTTTTCCTCCAGTGCAGTGTCTACACTAGAATTTGCACTGCTGCAAAAAAAAAAACCAACCCAGTGTAGACAAGGTTTCATACGGTGTTTCAGAGGTGATGAGCAAATTTACAAACCTGGCAAGTGTGAAAGCTCAGGGTCAAACAGAACACCTAGGTTCTTATCAGAAGGGGCATATATATATATATATATATATATATATATATATATATATATATACATACACACATACACCCTCCCCCCCATACATATGTAGACACAGACAGAGAGCACAAGCTAGCTGCCCTTTTGTTGAGCAGTGACACATTTTGATGGATCAGTGCCACACCAGGAGAGAAACTGGTGATACAGACCCAGAGTATCTTCTAGAGTAATTCACTGGTTTACAAAATGTCCTATTTATATTGAACAGAAGTGGCCAAAACAACATCAAAACTGAACTCTCGCAACTTTGCTTGCAGAAAGCCCAACTAAAACCTGACTCTGTCAAACCTTATTTCTGTGACCCACCTTGGCCCTGTGTCTTCTTTGCTCAGTGCCCACAAAGTCTGTTCTCATATCTTGACTTTTCCCTGCACTTTTTACCAGAGAAACCTCCTTAGGCCAATAGCACTAGCCCTTGGACTCATGTTTTCTACACTAAATGTGGACTAGTTTAGGTGGCCCTAGGCAATCACCTCTCTCCAGTCCAGCTGCTCTGCAACACAGGTGTGTCTAAACTGCAGCTAGAAGTGAGTGTCCCAAAGTGGGTAGACAGGCTATTTTTAGTACACTAGCTGGTGTATCTGTCTACCCAGGCTGGGAGGCTCACTCCCAGTGGTAGTGTAGACATTCCTATAGAGAACTCCTCACACAGGCTTAATTATACCCAAATGCGCAATGAAGCCAGCTCCTCTGCTACTATCAGTTCAGACAAGAGAGTGCTTAATCCATACAATCCCCTTAGGTCACTGTCTGGAAGTGGAAAAGGAGTACTTGTGGCACCTTAGAGACTAACAAATTTATTAGAGCATAAGCTTTCGTGAGCTACAGCTCACTTCATCGGATGCATTTGATGGAAAAAACAGAGGAGAGATTTATATACACACACAGAGAACATGAAACAATGGGTTTATCATACACACTATAAGGAGAGTGATCACTTAAGATAAGCCATCACCAGCAGCAGGGCGGGGAAAAGGAGGAAAACCTTTCATGGTGACAAGCAAGGTAGGCTAATTCCAGCAGTTAACAAGAATATCAGAGGAACAGTGGGGGGTGGGGTGGGGGGGAGAAATAACATGGGGAAATAGTTTTACTTTGTGTAATGACTCATCCATTCCCAGTCTCTATTCAAGCCTAAGTTAATTGTATCCAGTTTGCAAATTAATTCCAATTCAGCAGTCTCTCCTTGGAGTCTGTTTTTGAAGCTTTTTTGTTGAAGGATAGCCACTCTTAGGTCTGTAATCGAGTGACCAGAGAGACTGAAGTGTTCTCCAACTGGTTTTTGAATGTTCTAATTCTTGACGTCTGATTTGTGTCCATTCATTCTTTTACGTAGAGACTGTCCAGTTTGGCCAACGTACATGGCAGAGGGGCATTGCTGGCACATGATGGCATATATCACATTGGTAGATGCGCAGGTGAACGAGCCTCTGATAGTGTGGCTGATGTGATTAGGCCCTATGATGGTATCCCCTGAATAGATATGTGGACAGAGTTGGCAACGGGCTTTGTTGCAAGGATAGGTTCCTGGGTTAGTGGTTCTGTTGTGTGGTGTGTGGTTGCTGGTGAGTATTTGCTTCAGATTGGGGGGCTGTCTGTAAGCAAGGACTGGCCTGTCTCCCAAGATCTGTGAGAGTGATGGGTCGTCCTTCAGGATAGGTTGTAGATCCTTGATGATGCGTTGGAGAGGTTTTAGTTGGGGGCTGAAGGTGATGGCGAGTGGCGTTCTGTTGTTTTCTTTGTTGGGCCTGTCCTGTAGTAGGTGACTTCTGGGTACTGGAAGTGGTTGTTGTCGCCTGCCCCTCCATGGGCTTGTCTACACGCAAAGTTGCCATGGTTTAACTGAAGTTGTGATTTAAAATGGATTTAGTTAAACTGGTGCAAAAGGCTGTGTGGACATGCTTACATAGATAACACTCTGGTTAATGTTGACTTAGCTAACCTGCAATAATTCAGTCCTAAATGAAATAAAAGTGTGCACATAGAGATTTGTAATGGTTTAACTAAATGAGCTTAAATACAAGGTTTAAATTAAACCAGTGTAATTTCTGTGTGTAAACAGGGTCTATGACTAGCCTTTCTGTGGAGAGTTTCATATCAAGCATTTGCATTAATCACTCTTACTATGCATTTCATTCACACTTTTGCCACAATGCTATTTATGAGGTCGAGTTGGTGATGTGGTGGTTGAGGTTTCTGTCTGTACTTGATAATAGAATGTAAATTTTTTGGTGTGGTGAGTTGAAGGGAAGTTACCATGGAATAAGAAGTTTGAGGATGAAGCAGTGAATAAATAAGAGGGTTGAACAGCTGAGGGATTACATACAAAAGAATCACCTTAAAAAAAGGTTGTTTTATGTGTAGTGAGGTAGCTGGAAACAACAGAAGCCGCCACCCAAAGTCAAGCACTCAAAAGTTAAGAAATGCCAGAATTAAGGCTGTTGTTTCCAGCTACCTCACTACACATGTGTAACCTTAATTTAACCCCCTTGTGGATATGCATTAGGATATAGTCTAATTACATACAGGCTCCATATCCTAGTCTCCTGAGATTTTCAGGGAGATGGCAAAAAGCAGATTCCTGATAAAGGCCCACTCACCAGCAAATTTTGAGTTACTTCTCCAAAGCATGG
Source organism: Dermochelys coriacea (assembly GCF_009764565.3). Lineage (NCBI taxonomy): Eukaryota > Metazoa > Chordata > Testudines > Dermochelyidae > Dermochelys > Dermochelys coriacea. The sequence continues at coordinate 109,180,604 of NC_050068.2, forward strand.
GGATGCTAGACCTGCTCATTATACAAGTTGTAAGATTGTTTTAAGCCCATCTTAAAATCATTCTATTTTTTCCTAACCTTGTTCTTAGAAACAGCTGAACTGTTTTTGCTGCAGATTTAAAACATAAATAAATAAAAATTCAGCCTTCTGCAGACACCCGGCATGGGAAATTTCAGTCTGCATGGTTAAAGTTTGACAAAGTTACAAGCAACTGAAAACAGAATCTTATAATGGGGGAAATGTCCAGCAACCTTAACTACAGGCATGGCTGCCTGCAGTCAAGCTTTCATTTGTATAGAAATGTATGGGAGCGGAAAAAGACTGAGCCTAGGGAGATGCTGCAGTGGAGATGTCTGCAGCTGAGGTGTGTTTATTGACAAAAGAAATGATTGCAAAGGTTGAAGCACAACCAGAACTAAGTGCCTGAGATGCTTATGAACATTTTTTTCTTGGGTTTTGGTAGCTGTCATAGGGTGATTCCCTTCTGGGAGCCTTCCACCATCAGACCATGGCACAAAAAGTGCACCCAGCCTCTGGTTCCCTTTGGTTCAGCCTTAAAAGGATGATAGTTTCTGAGTGTTTGATATAAAACCATTATATACATATTCCCCTAGAACTTTGGAGTAAAACCATTCTCCCGTTCCCACTGTAAACACATAAAGACAGTGGTTTTCCAGTCCCCTTTCTTGGGACATCATGTCCAAGTCATCCAGCCAAGAGTCAGTAGGAGCACTTTGTTCCCAGTTCCTTTTGCCCCAAATCCAGGGTCCCACTCACCAGCCCATCCATCTGAGAGTGACCAGACTCTTTTACCCTGGCCCCTCTCATGGGGCAAGAGCACCCTGCCCCCTCTTGGGATGGGATGAGGGTAATTATCTCCCCACAACTGAGCCCATATGCTCACCCAGTGATGTTCCATTCCCCATATCTCCTCCTGGCCTGAGTCCTATCCCTGCCCTTGTTCCAGGCTCAATTTCCCCAGACCAAGCTGGAACTTCATCTTTTTCCTAGGGGCCGCTGCCTAGGGTGATTGTGGTAAAGTGAGGAAACTTCAGTTGGCACTTTAAGGTGGATCCCTGGGGAACACAATACAGTAGACTCCTGCAGATAAATCTGCTGTGAATGTGGTTTTGTGTATATATATTGTGAGTATGATGTGGGAAATATTTTCACAGGTTAGATATAACTTCATGTGTAAGTGGCAGAACTCAGCCATAGGCGGGCTATGTAATGTCACCCCTTATGAAGCCATTGGAAAACTGTGCACTCCAGACTCTTCCCCATCTCCCTCTAGAATCTGGCAAAAGCCCAACCCCCCATGTAAAACATTCTCCTAAAGAAATCGCTTAGACCCAGAGTTTTAAAGGTATTTCGGCTGCTGCACTCAGTGTCTCAAGGCCTAACTGATTTAGGGGCTTAAATCTCATTTTCAGAAGGGATTTAGACATGTAGGAGTCTAATGGGATTTAGCTCCTGAGTGCATAAATCCCTTCTTAAAATGAGATTTAGGCTCCTAAATCAGTTAGACATTGTAACGTTAGCATAGCAACACCTACATCAGTGGTGGGCAACCTGTGGGCCGCATGCAGCCCATCAGGGTAATCTGATTGTGGACTTTGAGACATTTTGCTGATGTTGACCGTCTGCAGGTCCTCCGCAGCTCCCAGTGGCCACGGTTTGCTGTTTCTGGCCAATGGGAGTTGCATGAAGCTGCGGCCAGCACATCCCTGCAACCCGCCGCTTCCCTCGGCTCCCATTGGCCGGAAACGGTGAACTGCGGCCACTGGGAGCCGCAGGGGGCCGTGTTTGCAGACGGTCAATGTCAGCAAAATGTCTCACAGCCTGCAATCAGATTACTTTGATAGGCCGCATGCAGCCTGTGGGCTGCAGGTTGCCCACCACTGACCTACATACTTTTAAAAATTGGGGTCTTAGTTTGTTTTGATTGCTGATTCTTTTACATTTAAAAAAAAATCACGATCACTTAGAAAAAGAAAAAAATCTGTGTATTATTTGGAAAGTTGTAAAGCAGATTCTGATTGTGGAACGTGTAACACACCTAAATCTGCCTATGCACATTGTAAATCAGGCTCTTTGAGCAAGAGGCATAGATGTTATAAATAATTGAGGAGCTCCACCTGGTGGTTATTAAGTATAAGTCTGCCTTGGGTGAAATCAAGCACATTAAAATGTAACAAGGCAGGTAAATGTGACTTTTTAGGTAGATTGAGCTCCTTGAGTCTAAGAAAGGGAACGTTAAGGGGTGACTTCATCAGTTGATAAATACCTATATGGGGAACAAATACTTGATAAGGAGCTCTTCAATCTGGCAGAGAAAATTATAACATGATCCAATGGCTGGAAGCTGAAGCTAGACGAATTCAGAATGGAAATAAGGTGTAAATTTGTAAGAGTGAGAATAATTAACTCTGGGAGAATTTACCAAGTGTTGTGTGGGTTCTCCCTCACTGGCAATTTTAAAATCAAGATTGGATGTGTTTTTAAAAGAAATGTTCTAGGAATTGTTTTGGGGAAATGCTATGCCCTGGTTTGTACAAGAAGTTAGAATAGATGATCACAAATGTCCCTTCTGGCCTTGGAATCTATGCATATTTGTAAATCAGCTGGAAAATAGAGTTCAACAAAATGATCTGAACATTACAGAAAATCCAAAATATTGTGGTAAATATATTATGATTCCTCATTGAGTCTTTTCCTCTGATAAATAATCTGGGCTGTTAGTACAGCTCACTTTGAAGTGTTTAGCCAGATAGGCCAAAATCAAAAAATTTGAGGCAATGGAAGAGCTCTATAGTGCTCAGATACTCAGGAACAAGTCTGCTGAAATTCAACAGGCTCTCTGCTACCTAGGTAGCCTAGTGCCAGCAATTGTCACTGAAAAGCCATATATAGCTACTGCTTCAATATTCCGTTGAAAAATATCATCTCAAATGGATACATCAAGATACTGTGGTGATAAGGGTCATTAAAATATCTAGACATTTTAGAGGGGAAGCAATAATTGGGGTTCTTGTTGGAAGGGAAAAGACTGAATGGATGGGTAGATGAACTAAATTACCCTCTCATCCACCGAAGCCAGGTTCTAGGCATGTTGGAGGGTGCTATAGGAAGTTGCACAGCTACTGTTGCCTGTTTCAGAGGTAAAGGCAAGGCTTAATTAAGCAGGATTCAGTCTTTCAAAGGCAATAAAATTAGCCCATATCTTCTGGCTGAGCTAGAGCATATCTCTTAGAAAGATATCCAGTCTTGATTTAAATATTTCAAGTGATGGAGGATCCACCACCTCCCTTGGTAAATTGTTCCAATAGTTAATCACCCCACTATTTAAAAATTGTGCTTTATTTCTGCTTCATCATGATTCTCCAGGACCCTTGCAGTGCCGATGTGCTTATGTTAAATTCTTATGCGATTTGCAGTGTATGTGAAGCAACACTGATTTAATGACCAACCATACAAATATCTTTCATAAGCCTGGGATCATTTTAAAAATATTTTTGAGGAAGCCTGCAACAATGGTATTTGAAAATGGGACTTCGAATTCCCATCATGCACCATGATTATGAACAGATAGATGTGAGCAAATCCACAATTCTGGGCTATGAATGCTTCCAATTATGTTTTATTATAAAACTTCTATTGAGATGCATGTTGCTTTGTTTTAATTTATATGTGTTTTTGTTAGTGCTTGTTTTGCAGCTGGGAAGTGCCTATGGGGCATTCCGCTTGTTCTTTCCCATCCTATTATGAAGTATTTCTCATGTAGTCCATTTGATGTGTCTGTATATAGGGGTCTTTTTTTATTTCAGAATTTTTATTATCTTGTCAAAATGATTTTGACTTCCCATTTCCACTTTATAATACAAACACCCTCTTACTGCAAATGTTGAATGTATTGAAAATGTCATTTTTCAGGAAATGTCCTTTCTTTCTTTCTTTCTTTCTTTCTTTCTTTCTTTCTTTCTTATTAATCTTCTCCTGTAGTACATCACATATTCATTATCTATCTTTTCTGTCAAAATTGGAGTAAAAATTTGTCTCTCATTACATGCACTTAAAATCTTAAAAAAAAAATCCCATGATATGGATAATTTAAACTTGGAGTACATTTAAATTTGAAATAATTATACATTACAAACTGAATTCCAAAATGTCTGTTGTATTCTGTGCCTGTCTTCTGCTTCAGTGTACAGAATACTCAGGCTGGCACTGGCAAAAGCCCTCCACTAAAGAATATTGTCTTATTTTGTTTGCTCATAAATTTTAATTTATTCTATATCTAAGCTAAATTTTCACTTTTAATGGTGTAATGAAAAAAATGCTACTTTTAATGGAATTACATTAAAAGTTAATGTTTGTTGCTTTATTTTTAGTGTTTTGTTTTTTTGTAGTATGTGAGCTTCCTCTTTATGAAATATGTTCCGAAAATGTGTCAAGAGTCCAGTGTTCAGGATTAGGATGTTGCTTCCATAAACAAATTTGCTACAGGAAAGCGGTGCCATGTAAGTATTTAGAATAGCAATATGGTACACTCCAGATCCAAGACCTTGTTTGTAATTTTAAAGTGACCTTAGCTCTACTTTTGTGTACTTTGCTCAAATCTTTCATTCCTCAGGCGGCAGGATTTGGGAGCAAGTTATGAGCCTGGCCCAAGGCCCACTGATATGGACAAGAGTCTTTCCATTGACTTGGTTAATATCAGAATGGAGTTAAAACTTACCTACCTGTTTTAATGTGCATATTAATCCACCTACTTTAAATTTAAAAATATTACTAGATCAGAAATACATGCACATTACTCAAATTGGCAATGACATGCACAAGGCAAAACAAGCCTTGAATGACCTTATCTATGATGGGGCTCTTGAAATACTGGTTTCCCACATTGAATAGAAGTTGCATTTAAAGCTTTGCTTGTATTACAAGGTGTATTAATTTCAGCTGTGCTAATTATGTATTGTTGCTCACGCAGTTTGGTAAAACACTTGAAATCACATATAAAGGCCTTCACTACTGCTTCATATATTAATTTGGCAAAGGTGTCCCCTTGACTATAATATATTGTGACAGATCAGACCAGAAGAATATAAGAGAGTGCTGGAAGGCAGGTATATCAGCCTTCAGAATGAGCAGGCCCTTGTTCCCTGGGTAAGCAAACAAAAGCTACTCCAGGCCTATTAAGACACCCGACGCCAATTAACCAGTTAAGGGCTTTAGGCTAATGGAGACTGCTGGAACCAATCAAGGTCCCACTTACACTATTTAAAAGCTCTCCTTCTGGTGCCCTCCAAGAGGCTGAAGTGAAAGGAGCTGGAGGAGAAGCAGCATTGCTGAATCCTGAGGTAAGGGTGAAGCTAGGAAAAGGGGACCACGGGGGAAGTGGCTTAGGGAATCAAAGTAGTCTCAGTGGTGAAGGGAAAGCCACCAACAGCTGCTACCATTAGGGTCCGTGGGCTGGAACCCGGAGTACAGGCCATGCCCAGGTTCCCCCCTGCCCCCGTACTCTACAGAGATCCCCTGGAGAAGGGAAGCAGGACTCGATCCAAGCAGGAGGCCGAACTGCGCTTACTGAGCTCTACGGAGCAACAGAGACTGTGGGGTATCCCCCCCCATCTCCCTTACTGGCCGGTGATGAAAGTAGCTCAATAGGCTGTGACTCTTGCCACTACACTGAGAAAGGGAGGTCCCATTGGGGCCTTATCGAGTTTCTGAGGCCACTGAAACTGCCCAGAAGCGTGGGACCCACCGATACAGGCTCGGGACTTTGTCACAATATGTACTAAAATAATATGCATTATCTGCACCATATATACATTCGTATGCATTAAGCACAAATAACATAGCAGTTATATTGCCTAAATTGTCCTATATCTTTACTGTAATCCTATTCTCTTGTGCTAAATATCCTATAATGCCTTGCATTAGCTGAAGTAAGCTTTGGCATAAGCAGATTGGAAACTTGTCAAAATCAAGATACATTTGTTCTATGTCTTAGTACAAGCTAGGGAAGGAACAGAACAAGAAGTTAGGGAACTGTGACAAACAGGTTGGATTTTAGAGACGTGTAAAGAGATGTATAACTTGTCAAATCATCAGACAAATAATACCAGCTGAAATGTGTAACTTTGGGAATACACCTTCTGTGTAACGTGAATTAATTTCACTGTATAAGATGGCTTTCTGGAGACTGGTGTGGTATAAATCTTTTTCCTGTACTACATTATTACTGGTTTATAGCAATACATTTAATGGACATTGGTTATTTTGTCTCTTGAGTATATTTTATAATGAACCAAAGTGTGGTCAAGCAATTGACTATACCGTTTATCAACAAAATGATCTCCACGGATCTAAGCTGACAGGTAGTAGTGTGCAAGCTTTCTCTAACTGTAGGTGTGACACAATATATGATTTTTGAGGCAGATACTGCAATCCCAGATTACATAAGAAATCCCTGCATGTCAGATCCTAGATACTAAATTATGCATGTTATTAATCTTTGAGAAATCTGCTAATTTGGAGAAGAACTAAGGATTGTGGCCATAGCTGGTTCAGTCCCATTCAGCATTATGTTTAGATTTATATTCTGCAATTAGTACACTGAATTTTTTAGATTTATTTGCATTTCTGAGAATTCAGCTCTGGTTTCAGCTTCCTCTACTTAAAACCACAGCACTAGAAAATGACATGTTAGGAATGAAAGAAGTGTTATGGACAAGAGAGACAGAAAATAACATGGATAGAAAAATCATAAAATAGGATTGCAAAAATGTAAGGAAAGAAATTTGAAGAGATACTCAATGGGAGGGAAAAATCTTGAAAATGACTAATGCCAGAAGACATAAAGGTGTGAGATAGTGGACTGAAAATAGCCTCTGCCTCTATGGTTGTTGTACTCCTGTAATACAGTCTGTTTCTACATAACACAACATTCCAGGTGTCAGAGTCATGAGGACCTTGTTATCAGAAAGACATGGTCAAAGGTATGAGAGAGATAAGGGGTGTGTGTGAGGTAAAACTTTTATTGGACCATCTTCTGCTGGTGAAAGAGACCAGCTTCACAAAGCTCTTCTTCAGGTCTGGAAATATTAATTGGAGTATCACAGCTAAATACAAGGTTGGACAGATTGTTAAGCATTAGGGGTTAACATATGTTGCTGGAGACCACATAAAATGAAGTGGGCAATTAACAGTGCTTCAGTCATAGGTCAAAGGAGGAGTAGATTACAAATTGTTGTAATGAGCCATAAAATCAGTGTCTCTGAGTCTGGTATGTTTAATGTCTAGCACAACCTCCTTCAGAACACTAGCCTTGCCACCATGGATGTCACCTCCCTGTACTTCAGTGTCCCTCACCAAAAATATCTACAAGACAATGTACCCCACTCAGACATCCACCCCAAACACATCATCAAATTCAACCATTTCATCCTCAGCCATAACAACTTTACATTTAACAACACACACTTTATCCAAACCCTGGGAACAGCCATGGGTACTAGGATGGCTCCCTGATATGCCAACCTCTTCATAGGCCACCTTGAAGAATAATTTCTGGACCAATGATATACCTAAGATACGCAGATGGTGTTTTCATCCTCTGGACAGAAGACCTAAATTCCCTCAAAGATTTCCATCGCAACTTCAACAACCACCACCCATTTTTAAGACTCTCTCTAGAACACTCCCTCACCAGCATCAACTTCCTGACACCAAGATCAGCTTCACAATGGAACCTTACAGACAACTATATACAAGAAACAACACACGGATCACCACACCTATGTCCACAGATCCAGTAACTACCTCAGACACACCAAGAAATCTGTTATCTACAGCCAGGCACTCAGATACCACAGAATATGCTACAGGTGAAAGTCTGGAATACACAGCTTAAAACATAAGAATGTAAGAATAGCCATACAGGGGCAGACCAGTGATCCTTCTAGTCCAGTATCTCATCTTCTCACAGCAGCTGGTGGCAGATGCTTCCGAGGGAATGAACACAACAAGGCAATTGAGTGATCCATCCTCTGTCTTTCAGTTCCAGCTTGACAGTCAGGGATTTAGGGATACCCAGAGCATGGGGTTGCATTCTTGACCATTTTGGCTAATAGCCATTGATGGACCTATCCTCTATGAATTTATCTAATTCTTCACAATGAGTTCCACAGGTAGACTGTGCATTGTATGAAGAAGTATTTTCTTATATTTGTTTTAAACCGGCTATGTAGTCATTTCATTGGGTGACCACTGGTTCTTGTTATGTAAAAGGATAAATAACTCTTCCCTATTCACTTTCTCCTCACCAGTCATGATGTTATAGACCTCTATTATATGCCCCCTTCGTGGTCTCTTTTCTAAGATGAACAGTCCCAATCTTTTTAATCTCTTCTCATATGGAAGCTGTTCCATACTCCTAATAATTTTTGTTGCTCTTTTCTGTACTTTTTCTAATTCTAATATATCTGTTTTTGAAAAGGGGGCAACCAGAACTGCACACAATATTCAGTGTGGGCACCCCATGGCTTTATGTAGTAGCACTATGATATTTTCTAGTTTAGTATCTATCTCTTTCCTAATGATTCCTAGCATTGTGTTAGCTCGTTTAACTACTGCTGCACATTGATTGGATGTTTTCAGAGAACTTTCCACGATGATCCCAAGATCTTTCATGAGTGGTAACAGTTAATTTAGACCCCACCGTTTTGTATGTATTGTAACCCTCTGCCAGGTGGAGCCGACAGCAACCAGGGCCGGGTTCCATATCTAGGGGTTCCTTTTCAACAATACAACACAGAACCAGCTTGAGCCCCCATCCTGTAACCTGGGACAATTACACACCACCTCTGGGCGCCTCTGAGAGGCAATACTTCCCCACTCACAAGCACAGAGTCTGAATGTAGAAAAGAAACTTTTAATGAAAGGATAGAAGTCACCTGATATTAATTAGGGAAAAATGCCACAAGCTGGATTCAAAAATGCAAAACGGTGAGCAGGACACCCACCTCAGCATGCAGGGGGCAGAGTCTTCTGCCTCATGTTCTTGAGTTCTACAACCAAAAGTTCCTTTTCTGTGCCCCACACTGCTCCCTCACCGTACCCCACTCACAGTGGTTGTCCTTGGTCAATGAGGACCCAGTGTTCAGAAGTGAACATAAGTGATCTGTCTCCTGCCATCCATCTCCACACTGACAAACACAGGCTAGGGACACCATTCCTTACCCAAACTGGCTAATAGCCATTAATGGACTTAACCTCCATGAATTTATCCAGTTCTCTTTTAAACCCTGTTATAGTCCTAGCCTTCACAACCTCCTCAGGCAAGGAGTTCCACAGGTTGACTGTGTGCTGTGTGAAGAAGAACTTCCTTTTATTTGTTTTAAACCTGCTGCCCATTAATTTCATTTGGTGGCCCCTAGTTCTTATATTATGGGAACAAGTAAATAACTTTTCCTTTTTCACTTTCTCCACACCACTCATGATTTTATATACCTCTATCAGATCCCCCTTAGTCTCCTCTTTTCAAAGCTGAAAAGTCCTAGCCTCTTTAATCTCTCCTCATATGGGACCTGTTCCAAACCCCTAACCATTTTAGTTGCCCTTTTCTGAACCTTTGCTAATGCCAGTATATCTTTTTTGAGATGAGGAGACCACATCTGTACACAGTATTCAAGATGTGGGCATACCATGGATTTATATAAGGGCAATAAGATATTCTCCGTCTTATTCTCTATCCCTTTATTAATGATTCCTAACATCCCGTTTGCTTTTTTGACTGCCGCTGCACACTGCGTGGACGTCTTCAGAGAACTATCCACGATGACTCCAAGACCTTTCTCCTGATTAGTCGTAGCTAAATTAGCCCCCATCATATTGTATGTATAGTTGGGGTTATTTTTTCCAATGTGCATTACTTTACATTTATCCACATTACATTTCATTTGCCATTTTGTTGCCCAATCCCTTAGTTTTGTGAGATCTTTTTGAAGTTCTTCAGTCTGCTTTGGTCTTAACTATCTTGAGCAGTTTAGTATCATCTGCAAACTCTGCCACCTCACTGTTTACCCCTTTCTCCAGATCATTTATGAATAAGTTGAATAGGATTGGTCCTAGGAATGACCCTTGGGGAACACCACTAGTTACCCCTCTCCATTCTGAAAATTTACCATTTATTCCTACCCTTTGTTCCCTCTCTTTTAACAGGTTTTCAATCCATGAAAGGATCTTCCCTCTTATCCCGCCACAACTTAATTTACTTAAGAGCCTTTGTCAAAGGTTTGTCATACGTTGTTAAAGGCTTTCTGGAAATCTAAGTACACTATGTCCACTGGAACCCCTTGTCCACATGTTTGTTGACCCCTTCAGATAACTCTAATAGATTAGTAAGACATGATTTCCCTTTACAGAAACCATGTTGACTTTTGCCCAACAATTTATGTTCTTCTATGTGTCTGACAATTTTATTCTTTACTATTGTTTCAACTAATTTGCTCGGTACTGACGTTAGACTTACCGGTCTGTAATTGCCGGGATCACCTCTAGAGCTCTTTTTAAATATTGGCGTTACATTAGCTACCTTCCAGTCATTGGGCACAGAAGCTGATTTAAAGGACAGGTTACAAACCACGGTTAATAGTTATGCAATTTCACATTTGAGTTCTTTCAGAAGAACATCTGTGTGAGTTTACCTCCCACCCCAGGAAGAAGGCACCTGGCTTTCTCCACCATCTGAGCACTTGCTCTAGCTGGCTGCCTCACCAGCTGTTCCTCGCCGCCTGGCCACCCCACAGGCTGACTGTTTGACACTTTCGCCAGCCACTCCCACTGCTGCCACCCTGCTGTGACCTCTTTAGGTCAGTCTCTTCATGATTTTTAGGTCTCAACAGGGTGGGCAGAAACACTGCCACAGCACAAGTGGTTTCAGCTCTTATTGAATACTTAAAATAACAAAAGGCTCCAAATAAACCCTATTTAGCTCTGTCTTTGAACACTGGGGAGGAACTGGTTAAACCAGATCAGGAACCCTTAGGGAGAGTCCACACCTGCTGGATGGGACACCTGTCCCTTTTACTTTCATGGGGTCTGGCATTCGAGCTCCTGGCTTAGCGAGTTCCTTTCCGCTGAGGATGACCCCTCTATCGGGTCAAGCTCAGTACAGTTCTGTTCCTCTTTAGACATACAATGAAGATAACATTTCACTACTTCTGCGTTCAGTATTAAAGTGATTTGTAACCCAACACCAGCCAAAGCTGATCATTTGGAGCTACACAGCTCCTGTCTGCTAGATATTTATGCACAGTAGGTGTGTTCATGTAAATACGGTTTGCTCCTGAAGTCTTTCTCCCTCCCCAACTAGCTGCCAGGGGAGAGTCCATTCAGACCCTGCTTACAGTATAATAGGGAAAACTGCCTTCACCAAGCAAGGACACTTTACCACAGCAGGAGATCTCATCATGAAATGGGCCACCCACATACCTCAAGAGAACCTGCTTTAATATATTTAAAACACCCACCTCCAACTGCACACCCTAATTGTCACCTACCACTTCAAACTGGAATGCATACGGGGGATCATCAAACAATTATAACTCATTGATTAGTACCCCATCTGGAAAGACCTCTTTACTGAACCCTCTCTTCTGGTCTTCAACCCCCACACTCCTCATCCATGCCAATTTCATCACCAGAAACAAGCTCCCCATAGATCAGGACAGAAACTCAAAGCAGCACCAGACCCTGCCAGAACAACAGATGCAAAACCTGCAAACATATCTCCAATGCTACAAATAGCAACACCCCTCATAACACACCTTTCAAGATCCATGGGTCCTACACAACATGTGGTGTGCTGCATCATGGACAGACCTCCAAAATACCCTGAGAGAACTTGCTACAATACCAAAATAAACCTCCCTCTGACCACACACTCCTAGTTGTCACCTGCCGCTCCACATTGGAACCCATACAGGGTATCATCAAACAACTACAACCCATACTTGATGGGGATGCCATCCTGAAAGAAATTTTTCCTGAACCCCCTCTTCTGGCCTTCAGACAACCTTCCCAGCCTCTCAAAACTCATCATCAGACACAAGCTTGCCACAGACCAGGACACACCAACTCCAAGTGTTTTCTACAAGAACAATAAATGCAAAACCTGTAGAAATATCTCCACTGCTACAATGATCAATAACCTCAGAATACACCTTTCCAGATCCATGGGTCCTACATATACCTGTAAAACATATGGTGTACCTTATCCAGCACATCAATTTCCACAACAACTATGTGTTTGAAACCAGACAATCACTACACTCTCTAATGCAGTCACACAGAAAAATAAGACAAAAATGCCCTATTACCCAACAGCAAATACTTTTCACAAAGTGATCACTATATATGATCTCTCAGTCCTTGTCCTCAAAGGAAACCTGCACAACACCTTTGAATGATGAGTCTTGGAACTTAAATTCATATCTCTGCTAGATACTAAAAATTCTGGACTAAACAGAGAAACTAGTTGTATGGCTCATTACAAGAATTTGTAACCTATTAACCCTCCTTTGTCTTATGCCTGCAAAGGTGTTAATTGTCCACTTCATTTTAAGTGATCTTCTGCAACTTATGTTAACACCTTATGCTTAACAATCTGTTCCACCTTGTATTTAGCTGTGACACTGATTGCTTTTTCCTGGCCCAAAGAAGAGCCCTGTGAAGCTTGAAAGCTTGTATCTTCCACCAACAAAAGTTGTTCTAATAGAAGATATTACTTCATGCACCTTGTCTCCCTCACATCCTGGGACCAACATGGCTACAATAGCACTGCAAACAATGACGGAAAATGGTCAAAGGTATTCAGAGAGACAATAATGAAATTTTTAATGGGATGATGCATTGATTTACCATGGATGATTAACTACATATGAATAGCTTGGCTAAGTGACAATTAAGTGTGAGAGAAATCTGAAAATACTATAGAAAAGTTTAACACAAAGAAGGGAGAGGATTTTTTTTTTTCAATAATAAATGGAGAGGGAGTTTGTGTGGTAAACAGGGGGAATGAAATGGAATGCAACTAAGAAAAGGGACATTTGGGATCCATGTTGAGAAAAACTTCCTGATAGTGACATCATTTAGCCTGTGAAACAATGGAAGTGGTGGAATCACTTTTACTAGGTAGATTTAAATCTAGATTGGACAAAAGGGTAGTAAACATACAGCTGGAGATGCTCCTGTATTAACTGCGGGGGGTGGACTAGCTGACCTAATTTTCCATTTCTAGATTCTTTGCAGTTGAAGGCTCTTCTTTTGTTTTTTACATGCTTTTATCTTCCTCCTTCCCTTCCTCTTTGTGAAACAAGCCCATGTGTGTTTGCTCCAGTGCTTCATCCTGATAATTTGGTCTGCACTTTATGCAAAATAGCTTTTCTACTTCTCCCTGTTTATTTTCAGTGACCTAGGGATCTATGTTCCCCTGTAGCAGCTGTTCCACTATAACCTTATGGATTTTTTCCTAGAGGTGCGGGCGGCAGAGTTCAAGACTTCAGGACTCAGTAGAAGCCTTGCTAACGTAGGCCTCCTGAGAATGTGCTGAACTGGCACATCCCCTTCTTATTGGAGCTGACTGGAACATTTTCAACAAAACAATTTTTTGTTGGAAAATGCTGATTCTTCAAAATTGAAACTTTTCCCTTGAATATCTAATTGTACAATAATTTTAACTTCCAACAGAGTTCTGGTCAGAATAAACTATTTCCTTAAAAATTGGTTATGGGTGAGTGTATATACATTTTTTGCGATACCTTAGGAATTCAAACACATTGCCATCAATGGCTACTGTATGTCTACACGACTGAGAAAAGGTATGAAGGGGAATTCCTTTAGAAATTGGCTGCATTTTGAAGTTGTTTTCATGTCTTATTTGCAAATCAAAGGAGAGAGGTGAAGAATAATCTTTTTAAAAGGTAAACTAAACAGGATTCTTAGTTTAATGGCATCAATATTCAGCAGAAAAATCCAGACTCCAAACAGTAGCTTCTGAGACCAGCTGAGTGTCTTAGACCTTGCAAAGGAGAGCACATATTGACTGCGAAAAGCTGCTGCTATTTCAAAGATTAGTGCATGCAGCTAGTACAGCACTCTCCATACTGTTCCTGTATTTAATCTGCAGGCTGTCCCAAGTAGTATTTAAAGAAGAAGAAAAAATCTGTGAGAGCTTTAGATGACACTAAAATGCAATTATTTTTCAGCATACATGCAAGTGTTCATCGTCTTGATACTACTCATCATGGGATCCTTCATTTTATTTGTATTTCACAGGTGAGTACTTTGATATTATAAAATCAATTTAATTGTTTGACTCAGACAATATAAAATGAAAATGCCCCATAACTTGAATCAAAATACATGGGAATTCGGTCAGATGCTGAGGCATTAGATTTACAGGAAAGTCTGTTAGTCGCCCAGGGAATGTTCAGTGAACACTACTGGGATTCAGAGAATTATTATAGTATGAACCATGACAAAACTATTTTGAACACCTTAATCTGCGATGTAAGCTTGATGGTGATTCATTGAGACTAACTCCTCTCAGTCCTGAAGAAAGGGTGACAGAGGTTGATTACAGCTCCATACCACTTAAGAAGGATTGAGAGAAATGATAGATAGTTAATCATATCTAGAAGACTTGTGGCATTAAGGAAGTCTGGGTTAAATCCCTCTTTTTGTGCTTTACATAAAAGCCTTGAATACATGAACAAAGATCTGCAAACAAGCAGAAAGCCAGATGGTGATCATAGTATGCATTTATTTTAAAGATTTAAGCTTTTAGGAATATAGGAAGCCTAAAGAAATTAACCATTATATGAGCCCTTTTAATTCCATGGAAAACTTGTAAAACCAGCTTGCGTCCAGGTACAGAAGTGCTCCAGATGGCTTAAGTGCATACTCATTAGGATTAGACTTATTCCAAGCAAATGCAGAAGGTACTAAAAATGGTTTGTATTGAAACAGTACAGATAGTTGTCCTACAGAGCACCAGAGGCCTTTTCAAATCTCTCAGAATCAATTGCTTCTGGGAGATATGCCAAGAACTTTGGGAAATGGTATCCTGAGATCATTGCAACTGACACAGTTTAGAGAAGGATGGCAGGACTTATTTCACCTGACAGAAGATATTGGTACTCCCCTGGGAGCTGCAGGTGAATTACTTCTGACTCACTATGGGAGGCATGTTTCAGAGTAGCAGCCGTGTTAGTCTGTATTCGCAAAAAGAAAAGGAGTACTTGTGGCACCTTAGAAATTTATTTGAGCATAAGCTTTCGTGAGCTACAGCTCACTTCATCAGATGCATTTGGTGGAAAATACAGAGGGGAGATTTATATACACACACAGAGAACATGAAACAATGGGTTTTATCATACACACTGTAAGGAGAGCGATCACTTAAGATGAGCCATCACCAGCAGCGGGGGGGGGGGAGGAGGAAAACCTTTCATGGTGACAAGCAAGGTAGGCCATTTCCAGCAGTTAACAAGAACATCTGAGGAACGGTGGGGGTAGGGAGGGAGAAATAACATGGGAAATAGATTTACTTTGTGTAATGACTCATCCATTCCCAGTCTCTATTCAAGTCTAAGTTAATTGTATCCAGTTTGCAAATTAATTCCAATTCAGCAGTCTCTCGTTGGAGTCTGTTTTTGAAGTTTTTTTTGTTGAAGGATAGCCACCCTCAGGTCTGTAATCAAGTGACCGGAGAGATTGAAGTGTTCTCTGGCTTGAATAGAGACTGGGAATGGATGAGTCATTTACACAAAGTAAAACTATTTCCCCATGGTATTTCTCCCCCCCACCCCACCTCCCACTGTTCCTCAGATGTTCTTGTTAACTGCTGAAAATAGCCTACCTTGATTATCACCACAAAAGATTTTCCTCCTTCCCCCCCCTCCTTCTTGCTGGTAATAGCTCATTTTAAGTGATCACTCTCCTTACAGTGTGTATGATAAAACCCATTGTTTCATGTTCTCTGTGTGTGTATATAAATCTCCCCTCTGTATTTTCCACCAAATGCATCCGATGAAGTGAGCTGTAGCTCACAAAAGCTTATGCTCAAATAAATTTGTTAGTCTCTAAGGTGCCACAAGTACTCCTTTTCTTTTTATGGGAGGCATGGTTCTTTGGATTTTACCCTGAACATAAGAAAGATGAGAATAGCCCTCTGGGGAGACGAAGCCAGAGTTTGAGTAGACAGGTCCCAAGGAGAAAAAGTCCCATACGACCAGCTCAGATGAGAGAAAAGGCTTAGGCTAGGGTCTGTATAATATTGCTTTGAATTACCTTTTCTGTGGTGACTTTCTGATTCAGTACAAGAAGTGTGTAGGTTGTTGGAGTTGTTTGAAGTATCCACATGTTTAGTGGCCTATTGCTGGCTGACATTTTAGGGTGGAAAAGGATGGTTAAAACACTGGACCGGGACTTAGAGGATCAGGGTTTTGTGCACAGCGCTGCCATTGTCTTGTTGTGTGACAAGTCACTTAAAGTCTCCATGTGAAGTTCCCCATTTGTACCTTACCTAACAGGAGTGAGGAGACATTTATGTCCCTCTAATGTTTGTGAGGGACTAAGATGTTACGGTGATGTGGGCCATATGAGTACCTAGATAGAAAGCTGAGGAGAAGGAGAAAGCTGTGCTCCAAGAAGTGTGAATTTAAATTTAGAGAGCCCTGTACTGTTAGGTAAGTGTACCATCAAACTTCAATACTTTTAAAGTATTCATTCATTCAGTACTTTTAAACTTGTTTACTTGATATAAAACCTAGAAATATAGTACATATAGGGTCTGTAATAAATAACCAATTTCTTCTGTTTAGAAAGGGCATTAAGAGACTTTTCAACAAAGCTGTCACCTCATCAAAAGCTTTGTAAGCATCTAGAATATTTTGTTAAACCCGATCACTTATCAAGATGTGTCACTTGCATTATTTGGCTCACTCAAGCAAATCAGCCTTGAATTGTTAGTTGCTCTATTGGCACAATTCACTTAACCTTGGTTTTCTGACAGATTGCCTGTAGCTTCATTAATTATAATCTAGGAACAGAGAAGGGTAAAGGAAAAAAGAATCACACAACTCCCTGATGTTTTTAGATTTATTTTTGATGCAGCTGGTGTGTAGGAAATGATATGATTTGGTACCTAAGGTTCATTTG
Source organism: Dermochelys coriacea (assembly GCF_009764565.3). Taxonomy (NCBI): domain Eukaryota; kingdom Metazoa; phylum Chordata; order Testudines; family Dermochelyidae; genus Dermochelys; species Dermochelys coriacea. Next base: position 109,197,830 of record NC_050068.2, read on the forward strand.
ATTCATTAAGGCAAAACGTATCATTATCACTCGGTGCCTCAAGTTGGAAGGGTAAAAAATTAGACAATTAAGGACTCAAGCATCAAAAGAGAAGAAACATAAATACAATGGAACGATCTAAAATAATGAAACACTTTTGGTAATTCCATTTGTTCTGGAGAATGTTTTGCAGAAAGGGCCCTTCCTCTTGCCCCAGTGTATTCTTTTGCAGTGGCATCTACAGCCTTCTCACTGTTAAGAGAAGCGGAGCATTGTCATGAATTCTAACCTAAAGAGACTGATCACATTTTTAAGAAGAATGTACATCAACCAGTTGAGAGCCTTATATGGTATTCTCCCCCATTCATTCAAAAAACGCCAACCTCTCAGGTAGCTTCTCTGATAAGTTCTAGTAGAGGATTTTTCTGTGAATATACTGAGGAAAATACTCTCCGTTATGTTCAGTGGGTGGATGGCAAAGAGCTTTCTTTTTTGTCAATTTCCCCCTCTTCCATACAAGTTCTGCCCTGGGAATAGTAACCCAGAGGGCTGGATTTGCTGGTCTGTCATGATCACTTGATTTTTTTAAACAGGTAGGGCATGATCCAGAATTCCCGCTGGGTAGAGGAAGTCTCTACTAGTGTAAAGCTGGTGGAGATGACTTCCTTGCTTCCTACACCAGAGCAGCACCACCTGGCATGGGAGGATGAGAAGGGTATCTTGGGGACAGGGAGTGGGAAGGCAGTGGGGAAGAGAGGGGGTATGGTGGAGCAAGGTTCCACTGTGGTTGATTCCCCACTGATGTAATGTCCCTGAGGAATCTTATACTAGAAGAACATTGGACCAAGATCCTGCCTGAAGGTTTCTGTGTTGTTCCTCATGCTTTAGACCTTACTATGATCACATGTAGGGATCCTTAATCAGAAAGGCTGAACTAGATTATACACCAGTGGTTCTCAAATCCGGTCCGCGGCTTGTGCAGGGAAAGCCCCTGGCAGGCCGGACCAGTTTGTTTACCTGCCGCGTCCGCAGGTTCGGCTGATCGCGGCTCCCACTGGCTGCGGTTTGCCGCTCCAGGCCTATGGGGGCTGTGGGAAGAGGTGTGGGCCAAGGGACGTGCTGGCCGCCCTTCCCGCAGCCCCCATTGGCCTGGAGCGGCAAACTGCGGCCAGTGGGAGCCGTGATCGGCCGAACCTGCGGACGCGGCAGGTAAAAAAACCAGTTTAGCTCTCCAAGGGCTTTCCCTGCACAAGCTGTGGACCGGCTTTGAGAACCGCTGGTATACACAAACTGCCAGGTTATTCAGCTAATAAGCGCCTGGAGAACCATTGAGAAATATCCCTTGTGATTAATGTACTCGGTGGCTAGGTGGTCTGGTGCCAGAATTGGATTGTGCGTGCCATCTATCGCTCCTCTGCAGTTAGGGAAGCCCATTTGTGCAAAGCCATCCACAATGTCACGCACATTGCCCAGAGTCACGGTCTTTCGGAGCAAGATGCGATTAATGGCTCTGCACACTTCCATCAACACGACTCCAATGGTCGACTTTCCCACTCTGAACTGGTTACAACCGATCAGTATCAGTCTGGAGTAGCCAGCTTCCACAGTGCAATCGCCACGTGCTTCTCCAACAACAGGGCAGCTCTCGTTCTTGTGTCCTTGCGCTGCAGGGCTGGGGAGAGCTCATCACACAGTCCCATGAATGTGACTTTCCTCATGCAAAAGTTCGCCAGCCACTGCTCATCATCCTAGATGTGCATCACGATGTGATTCCATCACTCAGTGCTTGTTTCCCGATCCCAAAAGCAATGTTCCACTGTGGTCAGCACCTCAGTGAATGCCACAAGCAATGTTGTGCCATAACTACTATGCATGGCGAGATCAATGTCACACTCTTCTTACCTTTGTAGTTTAAGGAATAACTCCACTGCCACTCGTGACGTGTTGGTCAGAGTGAGCAGCATACTGGTCAGCAGTGCAGGATCCATTCCTGCAGACTGAAAGAGTCAGGGTGCACCGTACACAAACCGTTGAAAGATGGCGCCAAATGCGGACAGAAGCACAGGGATTGATGGGATGCGAAGCAATGCAAAGTCCAGGATGCCCCACGACCTCCGCTGCCTTCCCACAAGTCTTAGCGGCAAAAGAGAAGGAGGTGCTCTGTGGGATAGCTGCCCAGAGTGCACCGCTCTGAAGACCGCTGCAAGTGCCGCAAATGTGAACACACTATTGCGCAGGCAGTTGTCAGTGTGAACCATAACAGCGGTTTCCCTTCTGCGGTCTCTGAGCAGTGCTGTAACTGCCGGCGCTGTAACTCTGCCAGTGTAGACATGCCCTAAGGTTCCTTTTTCTTTTCCATCTGCCAAAACTTTCCTACCCAGAAAGGCTCTTCAGGAGGAAAAGCAGGGAATTAAAGCAACACAGAATTTCTAACCCAGTGGTTTTCAAACTGTGGGCCGCGACCCAGTACTGGGTCGCAGAATGCAAGGCACTGGGTCGCAGCGGCTCTGGTCAGCACCGCTGACTGGACCGTTAAAAGTCCCGTAGGCGGTGCTGACCGGAAGTGGCCAGCATCAGGTCCAGATCCTAGGTGTGTGTGTGTGTGTGGGGGGGACCATGGGGCTCCATGTGCTGCCCCCACCCCGAGCACTGGCTCCACACTCCCATTGGCTGGTTCTCCAACCTCCTGCTCCAATCCTGAGCCCCCCCAACCCAAAGCCCCCTCCTGTACCCCAAACTCCTCATCCCCAGCCCCATCCCACAGCCCTCACCCCTGCACTCCAACCCTCTGTCCCAGCCCTGAGCCCCTCCTGCACTCCAAACCCCTCATCCCCAGCTCTGTTGGGTCACGGGCATGAACAATTTTCTTCAACTGGGTCAGAAAAAAAGTTTGAAAACCACTGCCCTAACCAACGCCTCTTTGCCTTCATCCAGAACTGTAATTACTAGAGGGAATCTTTATCCATTACAACCACTTGTACAAAACATACGTCTTTATGTACCTCCCATGATACCCATACTATGAGTGTGTTCTCCATGTAGTCAGAAATCCTTGTGGCAGGGCTATTATTTTACCCACCCTCTTAGTTGGGGTTAGAAACCTGCCTAAAGATGCTGAAGTCCTGCTGATAAATACTTGTGGCAGATGTAATTCATTAACTCCACCTGGAATAAAGGTAGGTGGAGTCTTTTCTGGAGGGAGGAATCTAGGGGGCTAGGACTGGGGAGATTGAAACCTTAGGGACAGCCATGCTCAGGGAGATGTATGTTATGTTGCTGGTTTTGTATTACCAGTTAAGCCAGACTCAAGGCCGGGAGGTGAATTGGGGCATTGACTGAAGGCCTGGGCATTGTATTGCAGAAAAAGAGGAGTCTCACCTTGTACCACCTTGTACAGTACCACACTGACACAGGGTGGTGGTAATACTTTGCACTGTTCATCTTCAAAGCACTCTATAAATATAAATTACTAATCCTCCTTCCATCCCTGTGAAGTAGAGCAGTTAGTATAATCACACTCCCTCCTCCACAGATCTGGAAACAATGATTTGCTCAGGACCCCAGAGGGAGTTGTTTCTAAGGAAGAATTAGAATGTCAGCATTCCTGGCTCAAAATCCCATGCCCTAAGTAAGAGATAATGCTCCTTTCTCTCCATGCGCATAGTCTGAAGTGTGCTGTTAAACTAACAATGCTACAACAGTTAAATCAGGAAATCATTTAATTTAGCTTTCTGGTAGAGAAGAGGAGAAGAAAGAACATGAGTCGACAGAAAAATGTGCCAGAACTATATCCCACTGCTACTTATTTTAATGAAGAAGACAAGCAACAACAGGAAAGAAAAATTAGCTCTGATGATTCAAAAAGTAAGGCCATATTTTTATTAGACTAAGTATAATGAATATACCTAGGCACTCTCTTTGCATGTTGTGCAGTAGTGCTGCTTGAAAAGTAAAAGAAATCGATGTATAGAAGAATGCTAGGTAGACGTAAAACCATGAGATGGGGCAAATGGAAAGGAGGATAGGGGAACAGAGTTGGAGAAACAAGTAACATTGCAAACACTTAAATTAGAAGCTCTCCTCTAACAGCACAGACTCTGAAGCACTTCTAGTACTGACTAGCCTAGAGAGCAAAAGACCAGAACTGGGAACTGACCCAAGTTTCCTGGTTAGTGCACAGCATTACCATTGGATCACCAAACTGGCCCAGTCTGTAAAATCATAACAAATATCATAATAACAGGTTTCAGAATAGCAGCTGTGTTAGTCTGTATTCGCAAAAAAGAAAAGGAGGACTTGTGGTACCTTAGAGACTAACAAATTTATTTGAGCTCACGAAAGCTTATGCTCAAAGAAATTTGTTAGTCTCTAAGGTGCCACAAGTCCTCCTTTTCTTTTTAACAAATATCATGGTTGCATCTCAACTTTCCTGTGGTTGGGCTGTGGCGGTGACTGTTCACTTTTTTTTTTTAATTTTAATTTAGTGCTCTCAAAGGTGCCTTATTGTCAGCAACGGACACCGAAATCCACTACTGTGGTGCCATAGGGTCTTGATCTTTCCCTGAGGGAGGCCTGTTCTTTTTTAAACTTTCACTTCTGGACCACCAAACAGCTGAGAAATTCCAATTTTTGCTCATTGCTTGAAATGAGTTTGTTCTCAGTCAAGTGACTGTCACCAAAACACATTGTCAGACTTGGCACTAACTGACAAAGCTTCATGGACAATGATGTAACTAGGGCAACGCTTGCACAGCTTCCCATACCAGTCAAGCATTATTTAATTTGAACTGACACAGAGACTGAGCTTCCCTCTTTTACCCAGAGGTGGTCCCTCTATGTTGCTCAAAGGGGATTTGTGGTGAAGCTCATATTGCCACTGCCCATGCTGTATATCTTCTGTGGCTAAACTCTTGCATTACATAAGCATCAAGCTGAGTTTAAAAGATTACCTACTGTATGTTTAACTATTGCAAGCTGAAGTGAGTAATAAGGCTATTGCTATTTTTATAATGCAATCTTTTTGCATAAGGTAAAAGTTAAAATGCTGGCAAAGATGAACGAAAAATGGTACTGGAAGAACTGGAATAAGAAAAAAGAAAAAAGATCCAATTGCCATATGGAGTTGTGGTATTGTACATTCCTCCATTTTGCGCAGTGTATCGTATGGTATAACACTCATTAGAGCCCTCCTAAAATATTCCTTACAACAATACATTTTGTTTAATGTTTCATTATATACTTTATCATAACTGGCCATAGGGGAGAGAGACTTTTGGAAAGTGTTTCTTGGTCAATTAGGAGTAATTCCCTGTATGAAAGAGTTTAAAGCAAAACTTCCAAAATTGGTTGTCGTTGTGTGTTGACTTAAATGGGGTTTGGACCAGGCCGTTAACTAGGAGTTATTGGGCTCAGTGATGTCCAGATGGCCACTAGAGCCTGCACTTTAGTGTTACAATATTAAACCAATTTCTCTGTGGTTTGGGGGGCATTGTGACTCTGGCCTGATTTTACTACAAAAATCATCATTTTAAGTATTTCTTGAACACACATGCGTAGACAGAGAAAAAGAACCATTAAAATGAATGGATATCAAGAGATGAGTGTTTTTTCATTTTGAAAATGTTTTCATTTCCGTTCAGCAAAGTCTTTCAGAGGGCAAAAGATGGGTTTTAAAAGTCTCTTACTGATACTAAATTCTTTCCTTGTGGAGAACAGTCAATTTGTTGTTTGGTTTTGGCTTAACAGTGGTTTCACACACACACGCGTGGAAAAGAGAGAAGATAGAATAGCCAAAGATATAAAAATCCTGCTCTGATGCGATCTCTCATGCTTGCAGTTGAATCAATGGAAAATCACCAGTCAGGTCAGCAGACATGGACAGGTGCACTTTGATCTCTGGACCTTGTCTCTTTTTCCTGATTGGGGATAGTATTAGTATTTCATGTTAAGACTGGGTTACTTAAGTCGTCTTAGACTGTTGTGCTGGTCGTGGGAATGATATTGTGAGGTTCGATACTTTCCAGAGTTGACTTAAACAGAAGCCAAAAAGATGGTGTAATGGTTGCAGGACTAGCTGCATCTTTCCCCTGCCCCCCCCTCAGAAAGCATCCCTTCAGGTGTCCAGCTTCGTACATTTATATATCTTGGGACAGAATTTTGCAGTTCTCCCATTCCTCAACCAGACCCTGGGCTACGGTACCTTATGTATCCACGGTTGTTACCCTGTAGGTCCGACTGAGTTCAGGCACCTTCAGGTGTGTGACCAGTGGTACACAGTGATGAGGCAACCTTATTAAGCCAAAGCATAGTCTATTTTATCAGTTGGAACAAAGCATTAGAGAAAAAAGGATTTTAAAACAACTGCCTACATGCATGTCTATCTCTTACCTGAAACTCAGCATTCCTGTGATAGTGACCTAGGCAGGCCTAGGTTCTCCAGACACCGGAGCTTTGCCTCAGACTGGTTCCCCTGAACAACTAGAATCTTTGAGTCTATGAAACTACTGCTCCTCTCTTGAGAGCATGTGCTTATTTAAATGCTGCTACAGTTGTTCCTTGCCATTCATGCACCTTTTCCTTCCCTGTTCAGAACCAGTTTTATAAGTTGGCTGGAGACGGGGACAAAATCATCAAAGCTAATAGTTCTGGCATTGTCCCTTAACAACTCAAAAGTGTTAATGGAGAGGTGGCTGTCTTGAACCATATTTTTCCTTCCTGCCTGTTTTTCCAGGCAGCCTGCTATTTCAATAAACCAATATATTCATACAGTAAACGTCCCAGTAACCAGGCCAACATGCAGCATTCATAAATTATCTCAGGACGGCTTCAAATAAATCAGTAACAGGGTTGCCTCTGTAGCATTCCCTAGTGGCCCATCAGGGCATGATTCACCCAGTTTCGGGTCTCCGCTGGCCTGTCACTGTCTCTGTGAGGCCCTCTGTCCTTTAGTCCTACCCCTTCTAGGCTGTTAAGGTCCAAAGCAAATCAGAAACTAAAAGCACAACTCAGAAAGAGTTGTCTGATGAACCTTCAATGGGACCCTGCCCTTGTAGTTAGGACTTGTCTCAAAACAATCCATGCTTCTGTTGAGCCACAAGGATCTGGATGTCCCTATTGGCAGGGGCTTATCTGCCTGGTAAGCTAGCTCAGTCTCTGTGTTACGACCAGGCTTCTTTCCCATCAGGAGAAGTGGATCTCTGCTCTTCCTGGTCAGCAGGGCTGTACAGAGGTTTTTGCGGACCCTGGGGCTAAATCTGAAACTGAATCCCACCCTTCAAAAATTACCTCTGAGGGGAGGCTCGGGGTGTGCGTGTGTGTGCCCTACACTTACCCCTGTTTTGTGGGGCTAGACCCAGATTCCTGCTCCAGGCATTATGACCTGGTGTGTGGGGTCACAGTGCCACTCAGGTTTGGCCTGATAGAGGGGTGGCCAGGCCAAACCTGAGTGGCACTGTGACCCAGTGTGCCAGGTCACAATGCCATTTGGTTTGGGGGCCCTCTCAAATAGAGAGCCTAGGGAAAACTGCCTGTTTTTGTCCCGTGCCCCCTCCGGGCAGCTCTGCTGGTCCGCCCTGAAGTGAGCTAGGTTTGGTCCTTTTAACTCCCCTCTCCATACTTGACATTTGGTGCAGGTGTAGCAAGGCAGGGCCAACTGTATCCACAGGCTCTCCTTAACCCTCTGGCTGTCACGGTGGGACCCATCTGCCTCATCACACATGGTTAGGGAAGAAGAAGAACACAGTGGGTCCAAAAATGACATGCAAAGGAGAGGGAATATCCAAAATTCCAAACCTTAAATTTAAATGTTTAGCATCCCGCTGATCTAGTGGGAGTGGTTCAGTGTCCTCAGTGGCCAGGTTGTGACTTTATATATATCCACAGAGTCCACAGCCAAAGACATTCCCAGGGTGAGGGTGATGTGTGTTATTTCCCAAAGCTCCTGAAGATGCTACTTGGAAATATGCTGGTACTTCTATGACGGTTCTTTGGGTACCCAGGACTGTGAGTCACCTTGTTACCCCCTGCCTCCACTGAGAGGGACACTTGTTTGTGCTTAACAGGGTGTCAGCTCTTTGACACCACCAGCTTGTTAGCCACACAAGCACTCTCTTCTGGGCTACGCCAACCCTTTACTTTGAAGCATTCCCAGTAGTGTCCAGCCTCTTCTTCTTTGAACAGTCTCTGAAATACTGGGTCTGTTGCCCTCTGAGGAACAATGTATACACAAGCTTAAATGATTCAACTCATGATCATTTCCTTGTACAATACCAAAGAATTGAGATGTATTTATAGTGGAAAACAACAACAATAAAGTATTATCAAAGATTCAAGATGTTGTGAGTAAGGATAATGGAAACTAAAGAGTTACATATAAAACAAAATCATAATACAGTACACTTTCTAGAGCCTAAACTTGAAAGGCTATTCTTCTGTCTAAACTAAGACGTTTATCTCACCCTAATGTCCTCTGCAGTGTTTCAGATGAGCCTGATAGAGATCCCATTTTCATGAATATAATCATACTGCCCAATTACTTCCTAGGTGCAGAGTAAAGGGGTATCTCCTTGCCTTCTGCTTATATCCCCGATGTTCATTGTCCATCTCTTGGACAGTGGGTTGTTTTTTTTATGAGTCCCTGCTTTTTTCCTGCCGATTTCATGTTCCCCAGTTGATTTCATATGTAGATGACAGTTATGTTGGCTTACAATGCTTAATTTAATGCCAGCTGATAGGCGAATACATGCTGAGCCCCATCTCCTCACACCCATCCCTCCCATGTTGAGCCCCAAATACCATCACCTGGATCCCCATGCAGAGTCCAATTGCTCCTGCACCTGGAACCACCAATGAGTCCCTGTGCATCCAGATCCCCCCCACCCTCCATACTGAGCTGCCCACACCCAGATTGCCCCACACAGAACCCTCTCACTCCACACCTGTATCCTCCCATATTAAGCTCCTCAACACTTGGATCCTGCTGCGCTGAGCCTGTCTGCCCACAATTGGTGCACCTGGCATGGAGGGGCAGGGACCCCTGGGCATTTCTGGGGCAGGCCCGTCCCTTGTGCTGTGTCAGGATCTGGTGATTTTCCACCTCCATTCAGCCAGTGGCCTGTGCTCTCCACTGCTATGCTGGAGCCTCCATATTTATTTATTGACAAATAACATTTGCAGAATTTTAAAATATTGTGCACAGAATTTTTAATTTTTTGGCATAGAATTTATTTTTTGATGCAGAATTCCCTCAGGGGTAAACTATATAGACACATTGTCATTATCTTTACTTAGTTCTTTCTCCTGCCTTTTATATATCTTACATTTTGGCTACCTTAAATTCATTTTAATCTGGTCTTTCAATTAAATACATGATTTTTAATGTGTGAGTGGCAGAACAGTGTGCCATAGTAATGATACTTGATACGTTATAAAGTGATTTTTTTATTCAAGCTTCACAAAGCATTTTGCAAACATTAATGAATTTATCCTCATGATATAGGGAAATATTATTATCCCTGAATTACACATGTGGAATTACTCTCTCTCTGAGAGAAATTCTGCAAGTGCCTTGTGCAAGTTCATACAGGAAGCCTTTGGCAGAGCTACTGAACCCCTGTCATGTGTCTTAATTACTAGGCTACTCTTCCTTCCAGATTTTTTATGATACAGAGAAGAAAGGTACTTTGGGGGCAGTAAAACCCGACTGTTTTCTTTGGTTCACAAGTATTTATTGCTGTACGTCTTCCCTCCACTTCCCTCCCTTCCCCCGCCCCTTTGTGTTTTTCATTAGGTGCACGTGGGATTTAAAACCTTGGATAACACATGTTGACAATTGACCAAGAGCTAGGTGAATATGAGCACTGTGCACTTGTTTGGCACCTTTTCTTTGGGAGATGAAAAGTACTCAGAAAGAGTGATTCTTACAGCATCCTTTTGAAGAAGGGAAATAAACTGTACTTCAGAGAGCCTGCAATGGTTTTAGTTTTCCCTAGGGGTCACCTAGATTGGTTCCCAGTCCTAGCATTTGCCTTTGAATCTTGGTCAATGAGCCAATGTTTCTTGAAAATTCTGAAATTGGGTTATTTCTTCTTCCTCCATGGGGATTCTTAGGAGGATCAGGCTCTACTAAACCCATATTAGATGAGTATTGGTCCAGCTGTTGAATGATTAATAGTTTTCAGCCCATAACACTACCATTTAGACATCCCTGAATAAGGGGAGGGAATATCACATAATCTTTATTTCCCTATATTTGTGTATTTGTAAAATAGAAATAATACCTACTTTCCAGGTGAGTAGTGAGTCTTAAATTTGTGAATGTTTTAAAGTGCTGTGAGATTCTCAGAAAGTGCTACAGACATCCACAGTGTAACTTAAAAAAATCTGATGCTGACAAAGAGAAATACTGGGAAATGAAGACAAGAAGCCTGTACAGGCAGGAGTGACTGGGAATGGAAGTTGGCGTTGGGGGCAAAACCTGGGACTGGATGGGAAAGGAGACTGGGGCAAGGAACCTTAGGTTGGGAGCGGATTGGGAGCAGGAATAGAGGGAGATTGAGATTGGATGAGGAGCTCAGAGGCTGAAACTGAGACTGGCTGGGCCTAGTAGGGAGACTAGAATGAGGATTCCAGGGATGGAGACTGGAACTGGGCTGAGGGGAAGACTAGGAATCAGATAGGAGCCAAGGTGGATTGGGACTAGTTAGGCAAGAAGATTGGGATTGGGATGAGGAGACAGGGAAGACTGGAGGAAGAGCCTGGACTGGAATAGAAAGAGGCTGTAAGGGTCTGAGGAGTCTTTAGCCACTAGCACACACTCCCACCTGACTCCTGAGTCTCACCATTCCTCTGCTGTCGGCAAATATGTATGAAACCCAGCCAGGGCTGGATTAACTTTTTGTGGGCCTGGTGCCAAACATATTTGTGGGCCCCCCCTAGGGAATGAAGGGGCCACAGGCAAGAGCACAGTGGGCAGGTTGGATTTGATTTAAATCATGATTTTAAAGCACTTGTCAGGAAGACTCGATTTAATCATGGATTTCTACATAAAAGTGCATTCTTGTTGGTTGTTATAACCTTAAAACATATTCTTCACAACTCAAAGATAGATAGATAGATGCAGGTTTCATTTTTAGAAGGTACACACTATACGTTTTTAAAACTTTTCAGATGAGTTTTACAGCTATATCAGAAAATGAATGAATGATTGGTTATTTCATTTACCAAAAGTAATTGAAGCAGATATTTATGAAGTCATTGGGAGGTGAACTATCATTAATATTTGGAGGATTTTCTTGCCATGCTGTATTAGGAGGAGAACATCACCAGACAGACATTTACATTGTTTTATTTAACTAAAACAACAACAACAACATTAGGTATTCTGGATTTTTTTCTTCAACAGCAAACATAATATTTTAACAAAAAAGCATATGTCCCTTGCTTCTCACATTTATCTCCAGACTTCTTCTCCTTGTCCAGATCTATTCCGCCCCCAACGATGTTCTATTCATTAAACTTTTTGAAACTTTTCACTTTTAGAGAGGTAAGGGATTGACTCCGTGTACACAAATTTTCAGAGGGACAATAGAGTTGAGGTCTGTTATTTCTCACCTCTCTATATTATTTATTTATTTATTTTGCTGTTAACAAGCATGTTACCTCTGGAGACACAAATCTACAGTTTGAGAACTGCAAAATAAGCATCTCTGATGGTATCTTCTAGACTGAGCACTGAGTAGATAGAAAGATTAACCTAAATAATCTATACAGAAGTCTGTGGAACACCATAAAATTGGGCCCCTAATCCATGAACTATTAGAACTCCTTTATAAAACTTTTCTTAAACATTACATGAATATATTGTCTTATACTATAGAATTCAAATTTATAATCTCTATTCCATGATGAGATACATTATACCTTTAGATAGGTTTTTCCTCAAAAAGCATTTTATCCAAAAAATCCGATTTAAATTAAAAAAAATCAAATTTTTTGATTAAAAAAAAATCATTGATTTTTATCCACGCTGACAGCTGGGCATGGTGCGACAGGAAGGATTGGTCCCCAGCTGGAGTGAAGCTGGGGTCAGGGGCAAGATGAGCATAGTGGGGCATGGCAGGAGAATTAGTCCCTGCTGACTGGAGCAAGGCAAGGACCGGGGGCAAAAGCACAGCGTTGTGGGAGCTAGGGTTGGTCCCTGGAGCAAGACAGGGGCTGGGGATAAACTGCAAGCGTAGCTGGGCTGGGGAGAGGGTAAACAGGATTCCTTCCGGTCTTGCCCATATAGAGCGGATACCTACCTTCTTCCTGGTTGTAGCCCATTCTCTTCGTCTCTCTCTGCACTGAGCTGTCCCACCTCCAGTGTGATAAAGTGAGAATGTTCTTAATGTTTTCTCTGAATACTGTGTGGGCGCCTCAGTTTCCCCTATGCATTTCTTAAGTATCTAGGTGGTGGGATAAGGTTGCGTGATTGTTGCAGAGCCCTAGGCAGATGTGATGCAGTCTGCACAGAGAATGGCTGATGGGGGTGCAGGGTCTGGCCAGGAGTTAGGGTGAGGGAGGGGGCTCAGGGTTGGGGCAGGAGGTTGGGGTGTGGAGTGCTTACCTGGGGCAGCTCCCATTTGGTGCAAGGGGTGCAGGTGGGAATGTGTGTGTGTGGGGGGGTGAAGGAGCTCCCGTTTGGTGCTCAGGCTGGGGCTGGGGATCTGAGGGGGTGTAGGAGTCAGGGCATAGGGTGTGGGGGGGTTGGGTATGTGTGGGGGATGCAAGAGTCAGGGCTGGGTGTGTGTGAGGGGGGTGCAGGAGTCAGGGCAAGGGGCTGGGGGTGTGGGCTGGTATCGTGGGGGTGCTCCCAAACCCCTGCCCTGAGCGGCTCACAGCAAGGGGCTGGGGGCAGGTATGCCCCGATTCCACCTTCTCCCCCGAGGCCCCACCCCGCCTCTTCTCCACCTCCTCCCCCGAGCAGCGAGCACGCTGTGGCCCCGCTCCTCCGCATCCCTTGCGCCGGCAAACAGCAGTTCGGTTGCATGGGAAGTGCTTGGAGGGGGAGGGGCAGGAACACAGCATGCTCCAGGGAAGAGGTGGGGGGGAGAGCTTGGAGGCTGGTGGAGCCTGCCCTGCAGCAGGAGCTGGCAGGACCAAGCTTCTGCCCGCTGCCCCCACAGGAGACAGTAGGGGGCGGAGAAGAGTGGGCCAGGCCGGGGCCCCTTTGGAGCATGGGCCCAACGCCATTGCGCCAGGGGTGCCATGGTAAACCCAGTACTGAACCCAGCGGCAAAGCATCTTATACCTCTCCAGTGCTGGTCCACAGAGAATTACAATTTATTACTGCTTTCAGTTATTCTTTTAGCTCAAGAGGCTGAGGTCTGTGCTGTGGATCTAACTGTTCCAACCCTGCTGATGACCCATGTGGGTGTCAATATGAACTCTTGTGATGGAGTTTCTGTTTTGTTCAGTTTGCTTTTTAAAAAACCTGCTCCCGTGTTGACCTCTGTGCCTGGAATGGTCTGTCTCTTATCTCCCAAGCCTCGCCACCTCATTCTCCTCTTTCAACCTACTTCCTTCAGAAGTCCGTTCTCCTTCTTGCCAATATTCTTAAGTGACTTTTAATAATAACTAACCGACACCACACTCGTAACAAAAGAAAAGAAGGTTCCGATTGATCCATCTTTTCATTTTCTTTGAAGCTTGAAGCAAGTAGATGCAGCTTTTCTTCCTCCATTTATTTTAAATGTATCTGTATTGTGATAAATATGGACTACATGAAATCCCAATAAGTTGCCCACATATATAGTGTGATATTCATACTGCTTTTTTTGTTCATGCTCACAACTTACATTTTCTAACCCTTACTTCTCATAGATAATGAAATCTTTAGTAACATGCCAAGCTTTTCTCAACAGTTCAAGGTGCATTACTTCTGTATGTTTTCCTTCCTTCATAAACCATTTTCACTTTTCTGAATGTATCACTTTTGTGTGAGATACCTCTTCATCCTTGACAAGGCTGTTGAAAAGAGATTAGGTTTAAATGCCTACTTCAATGACTGAAATCCTTCTAAAAAAGTCATTTGTCTTATGTCTCTGGCTCTGTTATTATCCTTAATTCACACATCATCTCTGCCAAGGTCATCCTTGACCCCAAACTTTTCCCCTCAAACCTCCCTTGTCTGTAAATCTGCTAATTGTCACTTCAGTAACAAAGCCAGATATGTCCTTACCTTGATTCTGCCTCTGCTAACATCCTTATTCATGCCTTAATCACTTTGTAGCTGGACTAGCTGTCATGTTCTGGAGTGCAATCCAGATCAGTGAGGGGTTGAATCACCATCTGCCCTGCAATCTTGGGTGCCTCACAATGCTTTGCTGTTGTAGCTCCCCACCTGGGCTGCTCACAGACCGCCAAACAGCATACAAGTCACACCTTGAGTGTTTGTGGATAGCTGCAACACTGATCCAGCAACTCTGACCCCAGGATCCTGTCAGCAACACTCCAGCCACATTCTGGCTTCCAGCAGTCTTGGTGACTACCTGCAGGGTCACCCTAACACACTCCCAGTTTCAAATTTCCCCCTCAAAATGTGTGTTCTGCAATGTCCAGCCCTCTCCTGGGCAGTTCAGATATTAAAAGTCAATTGCTCCTGTAAGGGATCAATGTACAACAGTATGCTACTTCAGTTGGAGTTACAAAACAGTTCATTTTCAAGACAACACTGGATTAATTTTGATTAAAAATAAAACAAGTTTAACTACAAAAAGAGAGATTTTAAGCTAGTACAAGTATAAGGTATAAAAGTGTGATATGGTTACAAGAGAAATAATGATAAAAGGTTTTCCAGTAACTAAAACTTAAACTAGATTTGTTTCAAGGTAAACTCCTTACCAAGTGCTCCCAGCAACACTGCAAACCAAATTTTCATGTCAGGATCTCTCTCAAAGCCAAAAGGGTTGTTCCTTTGTTTTCTGAGGTGGGGGGGGAGGGAGATCCTTGGTTGTTTTTGCCCCTCGCTTTTATAGTCCAGTCACCATTTGAAATGCATTTGCCTGAGGGTTACCTTTAGATAAAGTTCCTTCCTGCTGTGAGGACGGGGATATGCAATGTTATGGTAAAAGAAGTTCCATGTTGTTGTTTGCTAGAATGAAGATTGATCTGTTCCTGTCCTGCTCCATTGCCAAAGAATGGCCACTTAACAGGTGATTGCCAGTTAACTTTGATGACACCTGACTAGAGGCATCAGCTTGTCTTTTGTCTTTGAGAAACTGGTTTACTCACTCCCCAGACTTGTCTGATACATTGAAATTATGACTGAAATGTGTTTATGTTCATAACTTTACATATAACATTGCTACATGCATTTCGCCATGATATTATTAATAGATGAGTTACTAGTTTACAAATTATACCTCAATTTAATTTGCAAGGCACAAAGATCATTACAATAGTGTGTAGGGGTGCTGTGACAGGGTGCTGAGCAGGAGGGCTGCAGAATCAGCCCCCTGCCACGCCAGCCCCATTTAGGTGAATGAAGTAGAGCTGGCTCGAAATAACCTGCCGTAATTGGGGAATGAGAGCCAGCTGCCAGCCGAGGGCTATATAAGAGGCTGGGAAGAAGGTGGGATGGAGGAGAGTGAGCCTGCCCACCCGTGTGCGTTTAGACACAAAGAACCCAGAGCTGTGCATATTGAATGATGAGAAGGTGGTGGAGCACAAACTTGTAAATAAAAGCACCAGTGGTTTCAGAACCTGAAGGACTCTGAGTGACTTTATTGAAGCTAGCAGAGACAGGACCCAGGAGGGCCAGGTGCACTCTGTTACATGTGGGGGCTTGTCTAGGACCCTGTGCCAGAGCAAGAGTTTGGCAACCCGGAGATAGAGTAGACCCTGCAATGGCTGATGAAACAGTGGGAAGAAGTGCAAAAGGCCATGCAAACCTTTCAGCAGACCCACCAGCTGCAGCAGGAGGCCTTGCTTAGCTGGCAGGCCGAGCAGCAGAAGAGCAGACCAGTGTACAGCAGCTGCTCCTCCAGAGAAGGGTGAGTCCCACGGTGGGGGATGTATTCGGGGACTGGGCCTGGGACTTTGTAAAATGGGCCTGGTGGATGATCCCGAAACCTTCCTGGGCACATTTGAGTGGGTAGCCATGGGAGCAGGTTGGGACAGGGCAACCTGGGCCCTGCAGCTCACTCCCTACCTGGGTGGTGAAGCCCAAGCAGCCTACATGGCCTTAAGCGAGGAGCAGGCCAGAAGCTATGATGTGGTGAACGCGGCTGTCCTAGATCAGGTGAGGCTATCCACTGAAAAATACCGCCAGTGGTTCCAGGTAGCAAAGTGGATAGGGGGTTTGAGACCCCAGGCGTTTGCCCAGAAATTAATGGACTGGCTGATGCCTGATGCCCAGACAGTGGGGGAGACTATGGACATGCTTGTCTTAGAGCAGTTTTTACATGGTCTCCCCGAGAACATAAGGGTTTGGGTGTGAAAGCACCAACCAAGTACAGTAGAGGCAGCGGTGAAACTGACGGAGGAGTACGCGGAGGCAGACTTCCCCAGGAAGAAGGGACGTCCCTATAGAGAGGAGGACGTCAGGAGAAGAACCAAGGAACCCCCGACCGGGAAGGGTCCCAAGAAGAAATGGGAGACCAGGCGGGGAGCTCCCACAGGGACCAAGACAATTGTCTGCTGGCAGTGCTGGTGGCCCGGACATAAAAAGGGGGATTGCCTAGACATGGAATGTGGTTTTGCCCAGTTCTGTGGGTAGACCAATATGAGAGGGCCAGGGAAAAGGAGGTGGCTGTCCATCATTCCCCTGATGCGGGGTCTATTGGATGTGGCCTCAGCCTGCTCTCTCATAAGAAGGGGGCTAGTAAAGCCTGGGGGTGATTCCTGGAGCCAAACTGAGTGTGGGGTGCATCCAGGGGGATAAGAGGAAGTGCCCAATGGCCCAGCTGCCCCTGGAGGTCCAGGGCCGGTTCCGCTGGATGCGGGTAAAGGTAGTAGGGGGCCTGCCGTACCCCATGGTGGTGGGAAATGACGGGGACTCCTCCACAAAGAGAAGGGAGGTGGGGGAAGGAAACCCATGATGGAAAAGGGGGGATACCCCCGAGGGAGGAGGAGAGGGTCCTGGAGGTCAATAACCCTAGACAACTGAGCTGGGGCTCGGAAGAAGCGGAGGAACAAAGGCAGGAGAGGTAAGGCCCGACAGAACTCCCAGAACTCCCAGAAGACTGAGCTCAGGACCCGCTTGACGGGCCTGGGCAACGTGAGGTCCTGGGTGTCCAGGGGAGCGCTGCAAGTGACCCCGAACCCTCAGTAGGGGCAAAGGCAGAAAGGGAAGGGGGAAACACCTGGGGCCGTGACTGGTGTGAGGATCTCTGGGTGGCAGCAGAGCTATAGGGCCGCCCAACCCCCACACAATGTGGCTTCTGCAGATGGGGGATGGCTGAACACCTCAAGGAGGACCCGGAGGGTCATGGGAAAGATGGCAGAGGGCTCCCCTGGAGGACCCCGCCCAGCAGGGGGAGAAGAAGACATGGACAGGCGAACCTGGCAGTTGGAAAACGGGGAAGGTGTGTGACAGGGTGCTGAGCAGGAGAACTGCAGAATCAGCCCCCTGCCACACCAGCCCCAGTTAAGTGATTAAGTGGAGCTGGCTGGAAAATAACCTGCCCTAATTGGGGAATGAGAGCCAGCTGCCAGCCCAATTAGCCCAGGGCTATATAAGAGGCTGGGAAGAAGGCAACAAGAGGGTGGGATGGAGGAGAGCGAGGGAGGGCGGGCAGAGAGAGAGAGGAAAGAAAAAGAAAAAGAAAGGCCGGCCGGCCGGCCTGGATTCAGACACAAGGACTCCAGAGCTGTGCACGTTGAATGGTGAGAAGGTGGTGGGAGCACAAACTTGTAAATAAAAGCACCAGTGGTTTCAGAACCTGAGGGACTCTGAGTGACTTTACTGGAGCTAGCAGAGACAGGACCCAGGAGGGCTAGGTGCACTCTGTTACAGGTGCACTTGGTCACACTAGGGCATGGGTGGGCAAACTTTTTGGCCCAAGGGCCACATCGGGGATGCGAATTGGTATGGAGGGCCGGGTAGGGAAGGCTGTGCCTCCCCAAAGAGTCTGGCCCCTGCTCCCTCCCACTTCCTGCCCCCTGACTGCCCCCCCCCTTAGAACTCCCAACTCATCCAACTGCCCCACTCCTTGTCCCCTGACTGCCCCCCTGGGACTCCACCCCCTATCCAACCCCCCCTGTCCCCTGGCTGCCCTGACCCCTATCCACACTCCTGCCCCCTGACAGGACCCCCAGGACCCCTGACCCATCCAACCCCCCCACGCTCCTTGTTCCCTGACTGCCCGCTCCTGGGACCTCACCCCCATCCACTCCCCTGCTCTCCTTCCCCCCTCTCCCAGGACCCCCTGACCACCCAGGACCTCACCCCCTATACAATCCCCCCCCACTCCCAGTCTCCTGACTGCCCCCCCCCCCGAACCTCCACCCCATCCAACCGCCTCCTGCCCTTATCCAATCCCCACCCCCTTACCTTGCTGCTCAGAGTGGCAGGACAGGCTTATTTGAAAGCCTGGGAGGTGGGTGGGTGCAATCCATGCTGCCCGCATGGCGGTGTGGCTGCGGGGGTGGGGGGACAGCAGGGGATGGGCCAGGGACTAGCCTCCCCAGCCGGGAGCTCAGAGGCCGGGCAGGATGGTCCCGTGGGCCGTAGTTTGTCCACCTCTGCACTAGGGTAATGCTCTTTCTTTTCTGTGCTTTGAAATCCTTAGGTCAAGACTGAGAAAGTAAAAGCCTAAACTTAGGCTCCTAGACCCATATTTAGCTCTCCTAAGTAGGTCACCTGATTTTCATAAGTGCAGAGCACCCACTACCTTCCATACAAATCAATGTGATCTGCTAGGCATCTTGGGAGGAGAAATAATGATTTTAGAGCTTAGTTTTAGGCTCATATTTCTGAAAATCTTGGCTCTATCATATGTCAGGAAATACAAAATGCTGCATACTATTTTCTTACTCTAAGATGTAGGAGTACATCACACTCATCCTCCTTCACCTTAACCAGCTGCCTATCCAGCACGGAATGTAGTCCATATATCGCCTACCTGGCTTTCCAAACTATCCATGGGTTTTCACTAGGCTAGTAATGCCTCATTTTGTATCTTCCCCCTTGCTTGTGCTTGTAGACTTGGCACCCTGTGTGTCCCATCTCCTGGGCTCACCATCCATACTAGCTAAATGCAGTTAATCACTTGAAATCAATAGCATAACTAGGCTGAATGGGTCTATGAGTGAGAAAATGTTGCCTGAAAGATTAGTTGTCAGTCTTCCTTCTCCCTAGAACAGTTTAGTGTGCGCATGTGTGCGCACGCGTACATGCACGTTTTGCTGCATAGGGGCAGTACACTTTACATCTATGGCTGCTCTGATGCATTCTGAAGCATGTGTACCACAGTGCCGAACATGATTGGTGGGAGCACGTGGCTTTGAATCATTGACAAATATGAAACTTTGTGCTACTGGACTGAGCCAGGGAGACTGGCTAACCTGGTGCATCTGCAGCTCTTGTACCAACTCACTTATGCTGGGGAGAAGAAATTATAGATAGCTGCCACTGGCTAAAATGGACTTGAAACTAAATTCTTCATCTCAAGTATTATGACCTATTGATACAACCAAATGCTTTTAAAATGTTAGAGTTGTGTGTAAGGCACTGTAGGGTTGCTACAAACTCAAGGCATTCCTACCAATGATTTGTTGTAGCTCCAGAGAAGGCCTGAAGCAGCAATTCACTTGGACTGCCCCATTAATTTGGAATTCTGTCATTTCTTCTGTTTATAACAAAGGCACTTCTCTTCTCAAAATCTCACCCATAATCTTCCTTTTCCCTTTAGTTTGTCCTTGAATATCTGTGTAGAGTGGTGTTTACTATTGAGTGTAAAGAAGCCGTTAGGAAAATGGAATGCATTTTACATGGTAGTAAAAGAGTTTAATGTCCTAATGATTTAATTTAGATTTCTTTTTAATACTCACCTGGAGCTCATGAGGTAAAAATGATTTAATGGATTTGTTTAGTGGCAGATAACAAATCCACAAAATCAATACTCATTTCATAGTAATCATTCTCAGAACATTCCTTCACCATCCTATCATGTTCCTGACAAAAAATTACCAGATTATCAGATCAAAGTTAGAGTAGTATCAGATCAAAGTCAAAGTAATGCAACAATCTTGGCAGCATAAAACACTCTCATTATAAATTGGTCTTTAATGCCTTGAAGATGAACTGATGCTTTGAGATTTAAAAAACAACAATTTGTTTGGCCAAACGATCAAGCAGTTGGCTGGTATTTGGGGAAAAAATAGTGTTGTGGGTCTTATGAAACGGATTGATCTGGATGAGCTAACAACATGCTAATCCTCGCTATTGGTGAAATCAAACTCTTTAGGAAAAAACTAAATCACTTTTTGGCATATAATGGATGCACCATTATATTTTGATTTTGGGTTTTTTTATTTATCTTGCTGATATCAAAGGGGCCTATTTTATTCAGGTTCCTATACTGTCCTTGTCACTGTAACATATGGGAATTTTCCAGTAGTACTTTATGTGACATGGCTAGCATCTGTCACATGTGGTTCCTTGTCCATTGCATGTGCTTCCTAGATAACATCACAATGGTAATAGGGGGTGATAATTTCAGCATTAATGAAAAAGAAAAAGGTGTGTTTGTCATCTGATGAACAGAGATTATCCAACAGTGGGATTTCCTAGCAACCAATTTGATTGAACTCTGATTAGGAATCACTTAGACCTGTAGGACCTAGTCTAACCTTGAATTTTCAGTTGTGCAGCAACACCTCTTATTTGATTGACAACAACTGGAGCTAATATTTGTGAGGTGTGTCTATTAGTTAGAATGTGTTAACTGGCAGTCATTTAATGGAAAAGGCAAAGATCGAGAAGGCCATAGATTGCCAGTCATGGTTATCTGCTCTACCCTTCCCTAATCCTGTCTCACTACTTCTCACTTCTACCCTTATTCTCCATACTTCTCTGTTTCTTGCTTAAGTGTTGTTTAACATCCGTCTCACTTTGACTATGGTAACATCTTGTTCTGTTCATTCCTGTAACTCTTCTTAATGTCTATTCAAAATTCTGAGGCTAATACCGTCATTTTCCCCACAGTTGTGACCACACTCCTCCTCTATCTTTGAATCATTCTCTTTTGGTCTGAAACAGGCACAAATCAAAAGTGGGTAATTTGAGCCCATATTTTAGCTGCCTGTGTCCTCAGGTACTCCTTCTACTTGGTTTTATCAAACAAGAGTGGACATAATTTCAAGGGGTATGGGTAAGGCCCCAGGTAGATCAGTGGTTATTGTAATAGGGCGGTGTAGTCTCCTTCTGAGCCAGAGGGGAAAGAATCACACTCTCTGCCTGGGTGGGTGGAGTCAGGCTGGGCTCAGCCCTCCCACCAGAAGTTGGGAGGTGGGGTAGGAAGTACAAAAGGTGGAGCCCCTACCTCAGTTGGAGTAGAGCCAGGGAAGGAGATAGATGTGTCTTGTTTGCGGCAGCCTGCTGCCAAACTAGGAGGTGCCCTG
This sequence comes from Dermochelys coriacea, assembly GCF_009764565.3. Classification (NCBI taxonomy): domain Eukaryota; kingdom Metazoa; phylum Chordata; order Testudines; family Dermochelyidae; genus Dermochelys; species Dermochelys coriacea. The sequence continues at coordinate 109,219,412 of NC_050068.2, forward strand.
GACCTAGGGAGGACCGAAGCCAGGGAGGAGCTGGTGGGGCTGCCATTGGCTTAGTACCCTGATGAAGTAGGGGATCCTGAGACAATGGAGCCTGATCTGGAACTCTGGTAGGAAGTAGTCTGGGAAAACCAGACTTCAGTTTGGTGATGTGGTGGCTTAACAGCTGGTCAGTGTGTTGCAGGAGGATCCCCCTTGACCCAGTGGTGGGACACCCCACCACTGTTAGGGCCCTGGGCTGGGATGCAGTGGAACTGGGTGAGCCTGTGTCCCTGTCACCCCACCCCTGGAGTGGCAGCCTCCCCACCATAGGCCATGAAGCCTGCATTTGTCTGTTGCCCACCAGAGCCATGACAATAGACCACATGCCAGCTCCACCTTGCCTAAGGGTGAGAGCTTAGATACTGCTTATTTGTTCTGCCCTGCCTAAGAGCCAGAACCCATATACTGCTTTTTTGCTCTGACAGCTAAAAGGTTTGGGACACCAACGACTAATTTGCTGATTTTCCCCCTGATACTCAGCCATGAGCCCAGCAATGTAGTGAAGCAGTGTGGCCCTCCCTCCGACCTAGAGGGGGAGGCACAACCGTGAGTCCACTACAGTCATAAGGAATGAACTGTAGATATCATATCCTTGATCTCTACCTCAGAATTGTGCTTGGCTGCAAAAGCCACAGAAGAGATGTAGAATAGGATGCCTGCAGGTTTTAAGGGGAGCTAGAATTGGGGAGGAACAGCTCATCTTTATGGTTTCCCTTTCTTTCATAGCTCTTCTAGTATATGCATAGCTCAAATCCATAACTGGGGTGCAAGATGAGGGGGATTAAGGACAGCAATGCAGCCTTAACTCTGGGATAAATGATTTATTTTTGACTCTTTGCAACAAAATTTTCTACAGGAATCTACACATTCCTACCAAATGTTTCCATTTTGATCAAACTGCATTTTTTTTTAAAGAAAAAAAGTTTTGAAAAAACTTCAACCAGCTCTACTTTAAACTCAGATTCACATTGTAACCATTGTTACATGTATGGAAAACTGAATTAAACGCATAGTGACTCTCAGTTTGAAATACAAGCAAATCGGCAAGGGCCTGATTCTGACTTTATCAGAGCAAATCAGGAGTAAATGCATTATAGTCAGTGGGAGTTGCACTGATATGAAATAATTATCAGAACCTGACCGAAAGTCAACAAAAGGACTCTGGTTGACTTTAATGGTTTTGAATCAAGCACTTCGTAGGAGCAGGATCAATCCCAGCGAGTCTAGTCTCTTCAGTGACACTTAAGTCATTTGTGGAATTCTTATTGCTCATGAATAAAATGTTTTTGATGGCAAGTAAAATACCATTAGCTGTTTTAAAAATTCTCCTCTTTATAGCAAGGTCGGGTAATGACATCCTAATGGTAATAGGAATCTACTCAATTTTGGTGCTCATGTAGGCACTTAGATGTCGCGTGGTCATGATACCCAAGAACCTCGCTAAGTAAGTAGGCTTGTGAATCTTCCTGCTAATTTTGCAGGACTGGTGGAAGCACATGTTTAAACTGGTGGTTTTAAACAAATATCTTTAAAGTATACTTTGTGAAAGGCAAAAGATGAGGAGCAGCATGAAAGGCAGAAGTTCCTTTAACCTCACAAGTATCTCAAGCTTTGTTCTCTGAATGGCTCACTCACTACAGTATATGTGATGAAGTTTTTTCTAAAAGAGGAAAAAAAACTGGATAGCTATTGTGGACAAATATATTTTTTCAAGGAACATACCTTCCAACTCCTCATAAATGTTCTATAAAAGAGGTCCTATTTTTCCACCCATGAATAGTTTTTTAATGCTTTACTTTCTAAACATAGTATCTTTCCTGCAAAAAATTAAATGTGTTGATGTATTAAACCATTTGTTGTTGCAATCGCTGGTTGATTACAGATGTACATCACTTTTTTTCAGTCTTTTTAAAGGGCCAATCACTATGGTAACCATATTACAGAAAATTGCTTGGCCTCCTTAAAATACCCTTCAGAAAAAGGCTCATTTGGTATTAACATTTTCCAACTAAAACTCAAAATGTTAGCAGCATCAAGAATATTGTTGTCACCACTTACTATACCCCTTTGTTTTTCTTTACTGTGCATATTTCAGTAATCAAAACAGGACAAAATATTTTGATGTTAAACAACTGTAATATTATAACATTTTGTACTTGTTTTTGAAATATGAAGATTTATTCAAATTAGTGTGGTTTGACTATTAACACAAAGCTTTCTTTTGCTAGTTTCCTTTTTATCCTATGGGGGAAAAATAGAGTTTTTGAAATTGCTCTTTCAGTCAGTAGACAAACTGGTGTACATTAGATGTGGGGGCAGGAGCAGGATTATGGCAGACAGCAGTCTGCTGTTGAATTATGAAATAGCTGTTCTGGAGAGTCATATTACAGACTGGAAATAGCTGGCTAAAGGTTTCCACTCTCGGTGTGAAATGCAACCAAAGGGTGTGGGATAGAAAAAATTAGGTCTGATGGTAATAATAAAATCCTATCCTGTGAAGTGACAATACACGAAGTTGTTCCCTTTCTGGATCATGCCACTTGATTTTTTTTTTTTTTTTTTTTTTTTTTTTGCTTGACTGGGCATGTTGTTTCTTTGTCATTTTGCATTATCTACATTGCAGGCAAAGGATGCTCATATCTGTGTAGTTTTCTTGTTCTGCAAATGTCTATTTCCTTGTAGTTTTTATCCAAGAACAGTAAACGATTTAAAATAAAAATCCCTTTCCTTGGAGTTCTGGCATAATTTGGAATTGATAAACAAGTTAAAAGGCTGCCAAAAGAAAGCATGAGTTGGGGGAAGTTAATTCGCATTGATGTGTGCAAACCACTGATAGCAAGTTATGCCTATGACATTCTGACATTGCCTCTCAATAAAGAGGAGGAGTGGAGTGGAGTGAAAGACTAAAAGGATGTTCGTTTAATTGGAAAGCCTACTGAGATCTGAGGCAAAGGATGTACCCCTTCTCTGCACAATGGCATTGGTTGAAGGTTGTATATAAGGTGGCCTTATTAAAGTGACAAGGCAATTTAATTCTTTTGTGCACAATGATTCTACTTCATTGATTTACAATGGGAAGGATATAATTTTGCTACTGTTGGCAAAAAGCTCAAATGTCAGGCTTTTCAAATTGCCATACTTGCCTTGTTCAGGATGAATAATGAATAAGTCACCTTTTGTCTACAGTTAAATATTCTTGAATAAATACAAAGACCATAAAAGACATAAATGATTGCCTGATTTATATTTAAAATAAAGATCAACATTGTGATAAATGGTTGAAAATGCGTAGTGTGAAATAATATGATGCTGATAATTACATGACCAATTAAGGAGCAGCTCAAGTGTAGAATGATCTCACCACATATTAAGTGTTGGGGGGCCGTTGTCTGGCTGGTAGGAAAAGGTGTGTGGCCCCTTTTGGGGCTAGATAGCTAGAGCGTGACCTGCTGTGGCAGCTTCAGACCAGGTCAGCATGGGGACACTGAGCCATTCCTCCACCTTCAGGTGACTGGGGGAGAGAGAGGGGACTATTTAGGTTGATGCTGGTGCAGGAAAAGCCCTTTTTACCTGGACCAGATAAAGCAGCACCAACCCTCCCACCCATGTAATTAGTTTAATACCAGGTTTGGCCAAGATCTGCTGGGGGCATTGTGCTAGTAGCTCCTTTCTCAGGGGGGCTGAGAGGGAATTTTTTCCCTCGCCACCGGATTGGCCAAGGTGAGGCGGGGGTGTTCTTTGCCTTTCCCCACAGTACATTTGGGGCTTGGTTGAAGAGTAGACACACACAAAAACAGGGTAGGCTATGATGTTGCCACTCATTATGTAAGCATGGGGCAGATGTCCGGGGCAGATGTCCAGGGCAGGGACCCTGTAGGGAAGGGATACAATGATCAGATCAAATGGAATGGGAAAGGATTTAAAGGAGGTAGTCTTTAAAGGAGCAGACACAGAGTGAGCTTGGGGCTCCTCTGACTGGTATGGCTGATAGCCGGCTGATAGCCAACTTCCCCCACCCCTGCTCCTTTTTAGCTCCCTTTAACCTTCATTCAAGGTGAGGGGTTGCAAGATCCCAGCAGCGGGTTGACTGGGGACCAGGATGGGCAAAGGAGGGGTGGGGGGCTGACAGCAGTCCCACCCTTGGTATATGTAAATGTTTATGGAATTACCTGCACTGTGCACTTCTGTCATGTACTCCCTGACATTTAGAAAGAAAGTTGTGGCCTAACGAAACCATGTCTGGTGTCTCCTGTTCTTCTTCAGGCATGACTGGACAATGCTGTAGAATATATGGCAGAGAGAGACCTGCAGTGTACAACATGCCAAATTTAGCTGGAAAGGAGAGAGAAAAATGAGTTATGCAGGGAATTTCATATTAAAATATGAATATCTCAAATGGTCTGGTATCTAGTCTCATTTTGATTTGTGGATATGTCTTCTGATTTTGATCTATGGAAGATTTATATGTGTAACCCCCATTAGCATTATCAGGAGTTGTCTATATGGTTGTCTATATGTCTTGCAAGGTACTGAATGTAATTAACTCCATTTAACTTCACTGGGACTTAAGGATGCTCAGTTCCAGTCAGGATCAGATCCTTATCCAGAGATGAGCGGAGCTGATGGATCTGCTATAGAGAATGACTCTGCAAACCATAATTTAGAAATTTTTCAAAGACTTTAGTGGAAGATCTGCAAAAGGCATTAAACTGAACTGATGTAGATATTATACCATCCTAATAATATGCACACAACACCATTGCTCTTTTATAGTAAGTGGTTATCGGGTAGCAATAGAAAAGTCCATTAAAATGGATGACATCCAGTATGTTTGCATTTTTCTCTTAACTAGTATTAAACTCCTAGGTTATGAAACCTTGCTAGGGGTAAGTTACAACTTCGTTGAGATAACCGGTCACAAGCTGCAACCTAAGACAAAGGGGTATGTGAATGTGCCCAGGAGTTTTTGGCGGGGGGGGGGGTGTAGCCAAACAGCAGCCCTGGAAGAAGCCTGGAGGAAAGTTCTGAGTGAGGGTTGCTAGCTGAAAGAAGCTTGGGCAGTAAGCCAAGAAGCCATCTCCTGGTTTTGGTTCCTCCTGCATTTGGAATAACAGGACTTTGTACATGCCTTGCAAACAGGGGTGCTGGAACAGTTTTTCTAGTGGGGGTGCTGATGGAAACCATGTATTTGGTGTGTGTTCCCACTTCAAGCCAGGGGGTGTGGCAGCACCCCTAGTTCCAGCACCACTGCTTGTAAATATACAAAATTGCTAAAAGAAAATACCAGATTCCTTTGTTAATTTCTGCTTCACCTGGAACATCCCCAGGGTCCTCACCTCTCACTACCAGCTTGGGCTGAAAAGAGGCAACCTCCCACATGCACATGACATTAAGACCTATAGATGTATCATCATGAAGGACAGGATCACCACCTTCAGATTAGCTAGCCTTTTGCACTGCCAACATTCTTATTGTATGTTTTGTGGATGGGGTGACACAATTCTCCAGGCATTTTGCTTTTCATCCACATTGGTGTGAGGATGCAAAGAAGGCATACAAAATATAATCTGTACTCTTCAGTCTCCCATATCTTGACCACAGGCTCTGGTCTTGTCTACACACACACTTTGGTGAATTAAACTGGTGCAAATTAAGTCAACCCCTGTGTAGACCATCTTATTTTGTTTTAAAAGTAACTTATTTTGCTTTATCAAACAATCATTTTTAAGACTGTATTCTAATGCATACACATAAGGAGGCCAAATTAAGGTTACAGAAATAGCCACTGTCTTGTCTTTTGAGTGCTTAACTTTACAACCTTAATAATGTTCTTTTAACTTTTTTTTGTGGGTGATTTCCTAGATTTTTGTTTTTTTTAAAAGAGCAAACTGAAAAAATAGAAGTTCCACCATGTGGCATCATATTGGGACCCACATGGCTCATCAGCAGGGTTGGAACCTGTAGATCCACAGGGCGGACCTCTTCCACTTGAGTTAGTGGAGTAGCTGATAATTGTCAAGCACCATGTAGACTAGCACTAGAGAGAGAAGAGATGCTTTGCCAGTGGGTTTCACAGATATTTGCTGACAGCAGCAGAACTGTGAGACTCCAGAATCTTGGGTCCTTTTCCAGGCTGGAAGGGAGTGTGCTCTAGTGGGCACAGACTCTTGTCATTTCCTGGTCCCCTCCAACTGTCCCAGTCTTTTCTCTTCCCCACCACAGCTCCTTATCCCAGTCCTAGTCTTCTCACTTAGCCAGTCTCCACTCCCTAGGCTTTTCATCCCAATCTCCTTGCTCAGCAGGTCCTAGGATAAGTCCATGCTGCAACGGGACTGTTGTTTCTTAAAGAAAATGTCACCAGAAATTTTCCAACGTGCATAAAAGAATGTGTTCTTTTCCTCTATCTAGGAAACAGTTGAATCATTTTGACCAAAATTTTCCAAAAATATTCAGCCCGAGGCAGACATCCAGCATGAAAAACTTCAGCCCAAACAATTAAAGTCTGGCAAAGCTACAAGCAACTGAAAACAAGATTTTATAATGGGAAGTGTTGGGCAACCTTAATAATAGATGGTGGTATTATAGATATCCTACTAAAACTTTACCCAGACCAGTATTGTGTAATATAGCCGGCTTGTGCAGGCTGCTAACACTGCCAGCTTTAACAATGCACTAGCACCTTGTATCCATAATCTTTGTTTTCTGAACAATTCAATACTCAAGAACTAATGATTATCTCAATGATAGGAGGCCATTTAAACACCAATTTCAATTAATATGGGGTCTGAATCTGACCTCATGCTAGTGAGTTCATTGTAATTATTCCTGCTTTACATCAGTTCAAGAAAGCTCCGAATCAGGCTTATACTTCTAGGGGCCAAATGGCTAGATGGAGCAAATGCTTGATTCTGAACAGAGAAATGTCTCTCTGGAAGCCACCATCACTTATTTCTTTCTTTCTAAATAAGTGCCAGTTTCAGTCCTGATACTGACTGAATTGCTGTTCTGTGCTCCTGTAGATGGAGTGGTCTCTCTGCAGGTCAAGATGGAGGCTGATGGCTAGATAATTGTAGGGAGATTTCACTATGACTGCCCACATCACACACATCTTGTAGGGAGACAGGAGATGTTGATTTCAGGCAATTATCTACCACTTTATTTGCTCCAATGGAATTCTGCTCAGTAGAGAGAGAGAGAGAGAAATTCAGTGACATTTCAAATTGCCATGAAAATGTCATGATAGAAGTAAACTGTCACATGATACAGCAATCCCTGTTGTAGCCTAGGTCTGGTGACTTTCAAATGGTTACGTTACAAGCAGTGATGAGCTGCCAAAATCTTAACAACTGGTTCCCTATAAAAAGTTCTGATTTAAGGGATGTGACCCAGTATATATATATATATATATATATATATATATATTTTTTGTACCAACAGGGTTACCGTATGTCTGTATTTTCCTGGATGGCGATTTAAGAACCAAAAAGCCTTACCTGTCTGGGAAAATATTGATGTATGATAACCCTGCCTAAAGTTCTTTTTTAAAAAGATGGGCCTGATCTAGAAATGAGCTCCATTTCACATATGTGGGTCCCTGCCACTCCCTGGTGGTGTGCTAGGGTGACCAGATGTCCCGATTTTTATAGGGACAATCCCGATTTTTGGGTCTTTTTTCCTTATATAGGCTCCTATTACCCCCCCCCCCCATGTCCTGATTTTTCACACTTGCTGTCTGGTCACCCTAAGGTGTGCACATGTGTGGGTCCCAGCTGCTCCATGCCTCCCTCATTGAAGTAGATGTGCAGAGTTACTGCCCTGGGAACTTCAGGGCCCCAGTGGATGTGGGGCCAGCTGCAGAGAGGGGTGTGGGGCAGGGCTGGCTGTGGGTAGGGCAAGGGGTGCAGAGCTGGCTGGAGAGGGGGGCTGGAGGCAGGGCAGGGGGCGCTCACGGGGAGAACGGCTTGGAGCAGCAGGACGCAGACCTGGCCCAACAGAGCAGCCAGGGACCCACCAGGCAGCAGCGGAAGCCCCGGGGCTAGGGGAGCAGCAGCAGCACCAGGGCTCATGCCCAGGGCCAGGCGGGAGCCCACATGGCTCCTGCAGCGCAGCACCCCCAGTGGCCAGAGGAGGAATTACATCACTTCCCGGCCGGAGCCCATCAAAGCATCAGCGCCCCCTGCAGGGAAGCGGGTTAACAACCGGTTCTAAAACTGCTTCAAAATTTAACAACGGTTCACGCGAACTGGTGCGAACCGGCTCCAGTTGACCACTGGTTACAAGAATAGTGAACCTCAAAGGTTGTCCCGGAGATGCACATAGTGGAGCGCACATTGCTACAGCTCTGAACAGAGCCAGTGTGTAACACTAGCCTTGACTAAGGCTGCGAGTTTGTCACGGATTCCATGACTGCAGCAGTGGCCAGTGCATCTGTCCTGGGGGCTGCCTGAGCAGTTCAGACAGTCCCTGGGCCAGCCACACCAGCCACTGATGGGGCAGTCTCAGGCCACCGCCCCCTCCAGCAGCAGCAGGAGTTTGAATGTGGGAAGGGGCTTGGGGCTGGGGTGTGGGCGTGGGAGGGGATGAGGGCTCTGGACGGCACTTACCTTAGGAGGCTCCCTGGAAGCAGCGACATCCTCCTCTCATAGCTCCTAGGTGGAGGGCATGCGTTGCCTCTGCCCACAGGCACTGCCCCCGCAGCTCCCATTGGCTGTGGTTCCTGGCCAATGGGAGCTATGGAACTGGCACTTGGGGTGGAGACCGTGCCCAGACTGCCTAGGAGCTGAGGGAGGGACACGTATCACTGCTTCTAAGGAGTCATGCGGACCCGGGTTAGGATAAGGAGCCTGCCTGCCCTGCCAGCACCCTCCCCACACCAGTGGGGGTCCTGGGCTGCTACCACCAGAGCATCCGCGGCACCCTAAGGTCACCACCCTGAGCACCTGCGGCATCCCTGGACCACCCTCCTAAGATTTAGTCAGGGGTATATAGTACACGTCAAATTTTTGTTTACTGCCTGTGACCTGTCCATGACTTTTACTAAAACATAGCCTTAGCCATGACACGCTGCTATGTTGCTAGATGGCTGCTGGTGGTGGAAATGCATGTAGCTAGCAGTTATCTAACTGCACTTCTAGGGATGTAGTGTATGACCCAATATATTTCCTGTTTCTCCAATGAACAGGAAGTGATACTGCCTTGCCAGGAACGAAAAGTGCATTTCATTTCTTACTTCCCCAGTTGCTCCAACAGTGCAAGAGAACCCAGAACCTCCAGTAGACCAAAATATAGTATTCTTTTCTCGCATCTTAGCAGCAGTCTCATTTCATAACCTTTCCACATGATGACAGTGATAATACATAGTGCTCTTCATCTGTATATCTCAAAGTGCTTTGCGAAGGAGGTAAGGATCATTAGCCCCATTTTGAAGGTAATCATTGTCACAGGATACATTTTAATTTCATATTACCTTATCTGACAAATCAGACACTTTTGACATGAGTTTACTTTTACTTAGTTTGTATGCTCTTAAGGGGAGGGGTCATCTCTTTGTAATTTGCATGTACAATGGTGACCACAGTGGGGCTGTGGCTTTTATGCACTACAGCAAAACAAATAATTTGAGCATTGCATATTACCTTGAGAGAATGTATATGATCTTAAGTGATATGTAGTTTAAATGCTTCCTTTATGTAGACTATATACAGTATTTGTCTTCATGTAAGAATATTGAGTGGAATGTTGTCTCTAGACTAATTTCTTTCTCTCTCTCTCAGCTCCTTCTGTGGAGTCTAATTTACAAAGAAATGGCTCATTGTCCTTCTGGGTCTATGGAAATAAACTGGTTTGTGATTTATTTAGGCAGGCAGGCAGCACATTTATTATAACTTTACTTACAAAAGGAGCCTGGAGTGCAAGTACAATGTGCAATGGACTGAAGGAAGCAATAAAGCTGTGTGTGAACATACAACATAGAATTTTACTACTTTTTGATTTGAGCAGTTAGCTAATTTTCTGAGCCTAGTGGGTTATTTCTGTTAGGAGGAGAAATTGATGATGGAGTCAGGTTTTTCTTTGATGCAATCCTGTTTAATTACAAAGAATGTATAAAGTCCTGTTTCCCTGAAAACAGTAGGAATCAAACAACAGGAGAGGGAACTGTGAGCAAACAAACTCAGTCTCTTTCAGTTTGTGCTTTACCTAAAAGCTCTCTTTGCTTTTCTTCCAGGGTCATGCTACCAGGGCTGCTTTGGCTGTGTCCTTTGCTCCTTTTATGTTCTTCTATGTGTTTCTGCTGCTTCTGTCACATACATGGACACACATTTCCACCAATCAATGTCCCAGTCCCTGAGATTGCTAGACCAGTCCCTAGGGACACCCCTTAGGCCACATGGTTCAGCTTCTACTCACGCCTTGTCATTTGCCTATGTTTTGGATGGTGGCTTCTATTGTTTCAGCGCTCTGGTTCCATAAAAGAGCTTGATTGTTTCTTACATTTATTCTGAATGAAAGTGGGTAGAGATTCCCACCAGCTTCAATGAGGTTTTCCCCTACCCGCTAGCATAACAATAAAGTATGGGAATGAGATGTACCATCTGGTAGTGTGGGAATGAGATGTACTATCTTCTAAAGACCACAAGATCAGGAAGAGGCGGGGTTTCTAGAACAAATAGCAGAATATCCAGAACACAAGACCTGATAATAGTCAGGGACTTTAATTACCCAGACATCTGATGGAAAAGGTCATAAAACAAAACACAATTTCCAGTAAGTGCTTGGAATGTATTGGGGGGGACAACTTTTTGTTTCCAAAAAATGGAGGAAGTAACCAGGTGGACAGCCATTTTAGACTTGATTCTGACCAACAGGGAGGAACCAGTTGCGAATCTGAAGGTGGAAGGTATTTGAGGTTAAAGTGGTCATAAAATGATAGATTTCATGATTCTAAAGAAAGGCAGGAGTTAGAGCAGCAGAATAAGGATAATGGACTTCAAAAAAGTAGATGTTAAACTCAGAACTGATAGGTAAGGTCCTATGGGAAGAAAAGTCTAAGGGATAAGGGAATTTAGGAGAGCTGGGAGTTTCTCAAGGAGACAATATTAAAGGCACAACTGCAAATTATCCTAATATGGAGGGGGGGGGAAGAAGAGGAAGAAAAGTAAGAAGTCAATGTGGCTGCATTAGGAGCTCTTTAATGACCTGAAAATTAACAAAGGAATACTATTAAAAATGGAAACATGGATGAATTGCTAAACCAACCCAATTTTCTTCATTGACAGGGTTACTGGCCTAGTAGATGATGGTGGGGGCAGAAGGGGAGCAGTAGATGTGATATCTTGATTTTAGTGAGGCTTTTGATGCATGCCCACATGACATTCTCATAAGCAAACTAGAGAAATGTAGTCTGGCTGCAGTTGTTATATGGTGGGTGCACAACTGGCTGAAAGACCATATTCAAAAAGTAGTTACCAACAGTTTGTTGTCAAACTGGTAGGATGTATCTAGTGGGGTTCCAGAGGGGTCAGTCCTGGGTCTAGGACAATTCAATATTTTCATTAATGAGTGGATAATAGAGTAGAGAGCATACCTATAATATTTGCAGATGACTTTGTGACTGAAAGCCCCCCTGTATTCACACCCTACATAGTCCTGTAATAATCTTTGTACAAAATATGCCTTGTGAGAGAGCATTTGAAAACTAATTACTCACTAGTCAGTTATATCCTGGTGAAATGTGTGTAGCAACATTATATGTAAAATTATAAAATCCCTCTGTATGATGATTTTAACATATGTTCAAAACCACACAGCCCTGTCCAGGCAGAAGTATCCTGAACAAAGAAATGTATGTTTACCTCCACTTGCGTATAAGTAATACACAAAGAATCTTCAAGAGAGCAGATGTCAGGAGGCAAAGGAAACCCTCAGAAGAATCCACTTCAAAGGCTAACTGGACTATAAAAGAAAGTGACAGACAACACTAACCTCCCTCTCTCTTTCACCTGAGAAAACCAAGGAACCAGCCCTTTGACTTTGGGGGAAGATCCTGATCAGAGAAATTTGTCAGCCACATCGCTGGAAACCCGAGGTAAGGATTTTACTTTGAACCAAGCCTAGCTTGTTAAAATGCTTTCTAGAAGCTAAAACTTATCTTTATTTCTCTTGTAACCCTTTCTGACTTTAACACCAGATATACTTAAAATCCTATCTTCTTTTGTTAGTAACCTTGCTTTATTTTTTTAATCTAAACCAATCCAGTGAGGTGTTTAAACTGAACTGTTTGGTAACTCCCGTTAAAATAACAAACTGTTGAATATTGACAATTTACAGGGGCAATGGACCTTTAATATCTGAACTCTCCAGGAAAGGGCTGGATAATACAGAACACACATTTTTGGGAAAATTCAAGACTGGGAGTATGAAACTACTTGCCGGGTTAACAAAGACTGGTGGATGTCAGACTGTGACTGGAGTGTTGCTGACAGGCTGCTGGGGTTAGAGTTCCTGGGCCAGGGCTGTGGCTATACACAGACACTGAGGGTGTGACCTGCATGCTGTTTGGTTGTTTGTAAGTGGCTCAGGGTGGGATCTACAACAGCAAAGCATTGCAAGGCACCCAGGGTTACGGGGCAGGTGATGACACAACCTCATTGGTCTGGATTGCAATCTGGCATGTGATGGACACCAACCTAGGAGGGGTTGCAAACGCTTTGGAGGACAGGATTAGAATTGAAAATGATCTTGACAAATTAGAGAACGGGTCTGAAATCAATAAGATGAAATTCAATAAAGAAAAGTACAAAATACTTTAGAAAAAAAATCAAATGTACAACTACAAAATGGGGAATAATTGGGTGGGCAATGGTACTGCTGAAAAGGATCTGGGGATTATAGTGGATCCCAAACTTAATATGAGTCAGCAATGTGAGGCATCTGCAAAAAAGGCTGATCTGGGGTCTATTAACAGGAGTGCTGTATGTAAGACATGGGAGGTAAACGTCCCACTCTACTCAGCACTGGTGGGGCCTCAGCTGGAGTTCTGTGTCCAGTTCTGGGCAATGCACTTTAGGAAAGATGTGGACCAATTGGAGAGAGTCCAGAGGAGTTCAACAGATATGATAAAAGGTTTAGAAAACCTGCCCCATGAGAAAAGACTTAAAAAAACTGGACATCTTTAGTCTTGATAAAGAAGACTGTTATCTGGATCCCCCTCAATCTTCAGATTGTGAAGGGCTGTTATAAAGAGGATGATCAATTGTTCTCCACATCCAGTGAAGGACAAGAAGTAATAGGCTTAATCTGCAGCATGGAAGTTTTAAATTTAGATATTAGGAGAAGCGTTCTAACTACAGTAACTTCTCACTTAACGTTGTAGTTCTGTTCCTGAAACATGCGACTTTAAGCGAAACGATGTTAAGCAAATCCAATTCCCCCATAAGAATGAATGTAAATGGGGGGGTTAGGTTCCAAGGAAATTTTTTTTTTTTTTTTTTGCCATACAGTACTATAGTTGGGAGGTGTCCCCACCTTACCCCACACAGGCACAGCCCACTGGCACAGGAGATGAGGCTGAAGGTGCTGTAAGCTAGGAGAAGCACAATGCGCAGCAGCAGCAGCTTCCCCTACTCTGCAAGCACAAGGGGCGGGGGGGCTCAATCCTCGGCCCGCCCACTCCACCCCTTCCCACAAGCCCCCACCCTTAACCCACCTCTTCTCCCCCCCCACTTTACTCCGCACGCCACGTCCTCGCTTCTCCCTGCCTGCCTGCGGCAATCAGCTGGCTTGGGGCATTCGGGGGGGAGGAGCAAGGACATGGTGCACAGGCTTCCCCCTGCCTCCTGAATTCTGCAAACCAGCTGACTGCCGCGGGCAGGAGGAAGGGGGGAGGTGTGCCGCGTCCTCGCTCCTCCCTCCTGCCCGTGGCAGTCAGCTGACTTGCGATGTTCAGGGGCCAGGAGGGTGGGGGGAGAAGCGAGGACTCGGTGCACAGCCTCCCCCCTACCTCCTTTCCCCCCTTCCCAGTCAGCTGGTTTGCACCATTCAGGTGGGAGGGGGAGCCTGCGCGCTGAGTCCTTGCTCCTCCCCCCTCCCTCCTGAATGCCACAAGCCAGCTGATTGCCACTGGCGGGAGGGGAGGAGGAGGGAGAAGGCGCTGATCTGCAGGGTCTGCTGGTGGATAGGAGGTACGGAGGGGGGTGTAGGGGAGCCGACAAAGCAGGCAGCCAAACGATGTTATAGCGAAGCATTGCACAACTTTAAATAGAGCATGTTCTGTAATTGAGCAGGGACGTAAGATCGAAACAACATTAAGCGAGAGGATGTTAAGTGGGCAGTTACTGTATAAGGGTAGTTAAGCACTGGAATAGGTTACCTAGGGAGGCTGTGGAATCCCTGTCATTGCAGGTTTTTAAAAACAAGTTGGAGAAAAACTTGTCACAGATGGTCTAAGAACACTAAGTCCTGCCTCAGTGCAGGGGCCTGGACTAAATGACTTCTCAGCGTCCCTTCCAGCCCTACATTTCTATGATTTGTTAAGTGGAAAACAGCAGACTCCTTGTGAGAAGTGTGGGTGTGTGCATACATGTGTTGCACGCATATAGCTGTCTGAGTAAACTGTTTTGGCTTTCAACTAAACAGCATTATTCTCTCTCACACACACACACTTTTTTCCACAGAAATTATCGTTTGTTGAAATAATGTCAGCTGAAAATCTAAATATTTAGAGTTAGAAATATCACCACAGTGCCTCATGGGAGTTGAAGTTTGGGTGCTTCATATCCCCACTCCGCCCTACAGGCCCTGCTTCCCAACTGAACTTCATCTTCCATGATGAACTACTGCCATGTGACTCTCCTGGTGTGCTACCTCCTCCCCTCAAGATGGGAGACTAGTGCATTATGGGAGTAGTAGTCAAACCAAGAAGCATAGTCTATAGATGAGAATGGGAGCAGAGGTATCCCAAACCATGACTCCCATGATTTCCCTCCCCCCCCAAAAGTCAGTGTTTTCTGGGGGGCGGGGGGAAGAGGGGAGCAAAATCATTTTTCAGACTAGTTAGTCTTGATCTTTTTGGTAATAAATTCAGCTTGCAATAGTGGTTTCTATTTCAAGAACTGACCAGAAAAAAAATTAGAGGTGGTCCTTTACTATTTCCAGCTACTATAACCAAGAAAAAGAAAGAGCAAAACTGAGTACACCAGAGATGTACATGTATCAATACATTTTAGGACTCTGCTGTTGTGTGTGTTGGTACAAGATTATGTTAAAAAAATAAAATAAAAATGAAGCAGTCCACTTTAGCATAAAGAGAATTCTCATAAACATTAAGGGCCAAATGCTAAAGTAATGGAGCAACATCAGTTTACAACACAAGTCCATATCATGACAAAAGGAAAAAAAAAAAAAAGGGAAATTCTTCCCTCTAAGAGCAGCTATCATGACAGTATATTTTTAAAATATAAAAATTGAACAGAGCAGAAAAAGAAATGCTGATTTTTTTCATTTCTGCAATTCTAGCATCCAACTTTGTTGTGACATTAAAATAAATTTCCTGAGCAACAGCTGAAAGTTAAACTAACAAGACAACATCCTTCTCCTTTGTGCCCCCCCCCCCAAAAAAAAAGAAAAACCCCACATACGGAGGGGAGAACTTATGAAACATCTTCTGTTCAGGTAACCAGCACTGCAAATCCACTTTACATGACTGAGTACTCTGTGATAAAACACAGTAACAAGCAGAAGATTAAAAAAAAAAAATTCACCCTCTAAAAGCACTCTGGAAAAAAATATAAACTCCTAAGTTCATACGAAGTACATTTCACAGGCTACTCAAGCACTCTGATCTGTTGGCGTAATTTAAACTTCAAATGTTAAAATTTAAAACAATTTAATTTTAAATTAAACATTATGTTTAAACAGAAATTATGTCTTTAAAGAGTAATGGGAGGGGGCAGGGGTATTGACAGCTTATCCTAAACCTTACACCAGTATGAGTGTGGTCATATAGCTGAGAAACTCAGATAATTCTTTCAGTCTGTGAAACTATTAAAAATATCTAATTAGATCTTGTTATAGGAATTGAGTCCTAAAAAAGAGAGAGAAGGAGACCCAAATAAATTTTAAGTAATCTGTATCTTTACAGCATTTCTCAGTGCAGTGACAGAATTAAACATGCTTCTACACAAAAGCAAACATACCCCAAGTCTAATGCTTTGTCTACACCAGTGGTTCTCAACCTATTTACCATTGTAGGCTGCATATGTGGCCCATGATGTGTTATATGGGCTGCATCTAATACTACCTCTATGGTCCTGAGGATGTCACGTAGGCGACAGGTCTGTGCAGGTTTCAGAGTAGCAGCCGTGTTAGTCTGTATTCGCAAAAAGAAAAGGAGTACTTGTGGCACCTTAGAGACTAACAAATTTATTAGAGCATAAGCTTTCGTGAGCTACAGCTCACTTCATCGGATGCATTTGGTGGAAAAAACAGGAGAGATTTATATACACACACACACAGAGAACATGAAACAATGGGTTTATCATACACACTGTAAGGAGAGTGATCACTTAAGATAAGCCATCACCCACAGCAGGGGGGGGAAAAGGAGGAAAACCTTCCATGGTGACAAGCAGGTAGGCTAATTCCAGCAGTTAACAAGAATATCAGAGGAACAATGGGGGGTGGGGTGGGGGGGAGAAATACCATGGGGAAATAGTTTTACTTTGTGTAATGACTCATCCATTCCCAGTCTCTATTCAAGCCTAAGTTAATTGTATCCAGTTTGCAAATTAATTCCAATTCAACAGTCTCTCGTTGGAGTCTGGTTTTGAAGCTTTTTTGTTGAAGGATAGCCACTCTTAGGTCTGTGATCGAGTGACCAGAGAGATTGAAGTGTTCTCCAACTGGTTTTTGAATGTTATAATTCTTGACGTCTGATTTGTGTCCATTCATTCTTTTACGTAGAGACTGTCCAGTTTGGCCAATGTACATGGCAGAGGGGCATTGCTGGCACATGATGGCATATATCACATTGGTAGATGCGCAGGTGAACGAGCCTCTGATAGTGTGGCTAATGTGATTAGGCCCTATGATGGTATCCCCTGAATAGATATGTGGACAGAGTTGGCAACGGGCTTTGTTGCAAGGATAGGTTCCTGGGTTAGTGGTTCTGTTGTGTGGTTGCTGGTGAGTATTTGCTTCAGATTGGGGGGCTGTCTGTAAGCAAGGACTGGTCTATCTCCCAAGATCTGTGCAGTGTGACAGGGACAGGCCAGACGGCTACAAAAGAGTGGTCAAAGGTAGATACATTAGTTCCAGGTTAAGCAGGTCCCTTTTCCCTGGGTAAAATAACAAGGACTATTCCAGAACACTCAAGAACTTTCTAGCACTAATTAAGCCAGGCAGGCTAATTAGGACACCTGTAGCCAATTGGGAAGCTGCTAGAATTAATTAAGGCTAATCAGGACACCTGGTTTTAAAAAAGGCTCTCACTCCAGTTAGTGACCTGCATTCAAGGAACTGAGAGTGAGAGGGTGTGCTGCTGGAGGACTGAGGAGTACAAATGCTATCTGGCATCAGGAGGAAGGTCCTGTGGTGAGGATACAGAAGGTGTTGGGAGGAGGCCATGGGGAAGTAGCCCAGGGAGCTATAGCTGTCACACAGGTATTGCACAAAACACTATAAACAGCTGTGATCCACAGGGCCCTGGGCTGGAACCTGGAATAGAGGGTGGGCTCAGGTTCCCCCCCATATCCTCCAACTCCCTATTGGATATAGGAGGAGTTGACTTGGACTGCGGGCCCCACCAGAGGAGAAGGTCCCTGGCCTGTCCCCCGACCCACTATGTGGACCAGCAGAGACTATGGGGATTGTTCTTCTTCCTTTTTCCCCATGCTGACCAGTGATGAGGTTATCTGAGTGAATGGCAGATTTGGCCAAACTGAGGGCTACTGTGAATCTCTGAGGTGAGCAAAATCCACCAATAAGCGCAGGATCCACCAAGGTAGAGGAGGAACCTTGTCACAGCAGATTGGATAGGGTTGCCAACTTTCTAATTGCACAAAATTGAACACCCTTGCCCCATCCATTCTTGAGGCCCCACCCCTACTCCCTCCAGCCCCGCTCCCTCCATCGCTTGCTCTCCCCCACCCACAGTCACTTTCACTGGGCTGGGGCAGGGGTTGGGATGTGGGAGGGGGTGAGAGCTCCAGCTGGGACTGTGGGCTCTGGGGTGGAGCCAGAAATGAGGGGTTCAGGGTGCAGGAGGGGGTTCTGGGTCAGGTTGCGGTATGGGAGGGGGTGTGGCTCTGGGAGGGGGCTCAGGGGTTGGGGTGCTGAGGGGTTTGAGGTGCAGGCTCTGGGAGGGAGTTTGGGTTTGGGAGGGGGCTCAGGGTTGGGGTGTGGTAGATGATGTGGGCTCTGGGAAGGTGTTTGGGTATGAGAAGGGGTTCTGACCTGGGGAAGGGGGATGGGGTGCAGATGATGGTGTGGGCTCTGGGAGGGAGCTCCAACCTGGGGCAGGAAGTTCAGGATGCGGGCTCTGGACAGGCAGCACTTACCTCATGTGGCTCTCAGTTTGTGGGGCTAAGGCAGGCTCCCTGCCTGCCCTGGCTCTGAGATGCTCCCAGAAGTGGCCACCATGTCCAGCCCTTAGGCAGAGGCATGGCCAGGCAGCTCTGTACGGTGCATTCCTGGCCAAAGGGAGCTGCGCAGGCAGCACTTGGGGTGGGGGCAGTGCACAGAGCTTCCCTGATTGCACCTATGCCTAGGGGCCGCAGGGACATGCTGGTTGCTACTGGGAGCTGCACAGAGCCAGGGCAGGCAGGGAGCCATCTGATGAAGTGAGCTGTAGCTCACGAAAGATTATGCTCAAATAAATTTGTTAGTCTCTTAGGTGCCACAAGTACTCCTTTTCTTTTTGTTTAATTTCAGTGTCCTGATTTTCTTTCTTCCTCCTTACTGCGTGTTCCTCTTTATCCCATTACTATAAAAAGGTGTGTTTACTTGTAAAATTTGAAAACTGAAATGTAGATATGGAAATCAGTCAGTGCAGAAGGTTTGGAGAGTGTTATGTGGCAGAAAAAAACAGAAATATTTCTATCTAAACTTGTATTTAAAAAAATTCAGAGTAAGTCTTTAGCAAATTTTAGCCACATGACCATATTCATATTGAATGTTTAATTCATCATAAGTAACATGCTTGATGATGTAGGGGTCTTTTTTTCCATGAATGTGTATATGTAGCAACCATTAACATTAGGCATCCAGAGGAGAAGAGGCCACATCATATTTGAAAAATATATCTGGTTATTGTCTTTTTGCATAATTATTTATTTTGGGGGGTTTTACAACTTCCTCTGAAGCATCTGGCACTGATCGTGGCCAGAGATGGGATGTTGACTGGCTAGACCATTGGTTGGATCCAGTATGGCAGTTCTTGTATCCCTATGGGAGACACTCAGCATTACAGTTTTAATATTTAAACTTGCCATCATTTTTTATATTGCTGTAGTTGGGTTGAATAATGTTAATAAGCAATGAGCACTTCTTAAACACTTGCTGTGGAGCACTGTACATTGTGGAGTTAACACCCTACTCAGATGCATGGGTGTCTCAGAGCTATTATTTCAGGCTATATACAATGTCAGGCAGACATCCTGCATCAGTCACACTCGGGTCATGCTTTTCAGGGATTTTGCGATCAGGAAGACTAGAGATTTACTTTTTAAAAATGAAAGCTGATGTTCTGATTTAATCACGATTCTGGGAGCTGGGGCTTTAGGTATGGGCATATAATGCCTAGGCTTATTTTAGCCTTGCCTGCACCTACAAAGTGATTTAATCCACAGAATAACTAGCAAATTTCTCACAGCAAGAAGCTGTTGCTAGTCTAGTAATCCTATGACTGTTTCAGTTGGCAATTCCTATCAATGAATGACAAGAAATGCTGGTTTATATGAACACACACATATAAAAAGCTGGAAAGACAGTGCTTCCACTTTTGTATTTGTGCTCTTTGTGAACTTTTAACACAGTCAGTAAAGGACTACAGATTAAAAAAGATAGCATTGTCTAAATTGAAAATCTGAATTATTTCACTTGAGTAAACATTGCTCATTACAAAAAAGAACAAATCTTCTGTTAAACAGAAGAGCCCTTCATTTCCTAAAAGCAAATGCAGCTAAACAGGGGGTGATTTTTTTTTTTACAAGGAATCTAAGTGATTTTAAATTTAAGTTCTGCTTTAAAAAGTGATTTATGCACTTAGAAGCCTAAATGAGGCATAGGTGATTTTGAAAAATTTACCCAAGATCTATTATAGAAATATATTTTGGGGGAAAAAAACAGTCACTAAAAGGCATGCACCATGCTATAATTACATTCTACCTGCTATGGCAAATATCAGGCCCTTGGAATCAGTATGGTAATAGGAGAAAAAGGAGACACACCATTTGAGGTGTTTACTTTTGTTTATTATTAATAGTAATGATAAGTGCACCTTTCAGATCATTGGGAACAGGCCGCAAGGTGAGATATTCCTTCTTGATAGTGACAATTCCATCAGTCCTGTGGGGGCAATTTACCTTTCTGTTCTTAAAGGCTTTGAAATTATCGTGAAGGAATAATTTGTGAAATGTTCTAATTTAAAAAATATCTTTGCAATGGGAAAAACATAATCTGTAACCCTGTTCTATAAGCAAATCTGTCTGCTTAGATTTCTCCTGCGTTCAGGAAGAAATATTATTCTGAGCAAATATGGCTCCAACCTTATGTATTCCTCTCATTTTGGCAAACACTTTACTGCTTGGTAATTTCTGTTTTAGTTCTATTTCTACATTTCTGACACAGCTGATTAAATCTCTTTAATCTTCCATTTGAATTCCCATCAAGAACTTAAACTTAGAATACAGTGCAAGCTGCCTTCCAGTTCTCCATAACATAGGCTTGAGTGTTACATTTGATTAAGAGTGTTTTATTCTCAGGGCTGATCTCCACTAGAACTGCTGCAATTGATGCAACAGGGATCGATTCAACGGGTCACGTGAAGTCCTGCTAAATGGATGGTAGAGCGCTCTCTAGTCAACTCTGGTACTCCAGCTCTCCAAGAAGACACCGGGGTAAGTCGACCTAAGCTATGTCGACTCCAGCTACATTATTCACGTAGATGGAGCAGCGTAACTTAGGTCAGCTTACTCACGTAGTAAACATCAACTTTTGTCTGAAGGCTTGTGTTATCTTGACTCAGTGATAAAACATAGACTAGGGTATGTCTAGAGACTAGAGATTGCAGTCCTGTTTTAACTTGAGTTAATTGATTGCCAATTAACTCAAGTGACCTACCTTCTAGAGTAAAACACAAACACTTATGTCCTAGACAAACATTCATTTACAATCAGATTAATTAGCTCAAGTCCTTTGACAATCAATTAATGTGAGGAAAAACACAAACCCTAGATTTTATATACCCATATTGCATGTGAACATTGGCTAGGAGTGATCATAATAGAGTATGTGATTGCTTCAATCCCATTTTCCCCAGTGAAATGTGCCTTCATGGTGGGATTGTCGCAATCCTGGTAGAGCTCTCCCAGCTGGACACTCACCAGGCTGCTGTGTTTTGGTTCCATCATATTGGGCTCCTGTGCTCGTAACTCCCCTTGGTCTCAGTAAGCAGCAGCAGCACTCTCTCTTTCTTTGGCATCTCTGGCTAAGCTAACTGATTTCAGCCTAGTCTTTGCTTGCCATGAATGTTATTTGCTAAATTTGTCCTTAGGTGGACCTGCTGGGTAGGACACAGGTGATGTTTTGGTCAGAGAATGTACTGTGTTGAAGGATGTAGATAAGAGGAAGTTAATCAGGACAATAAATACTGATAATAAATATATACAATAAATACATAAAGGTACTGTAAAAAACACTGTATTGGGAAAAACAGGAAAGTCCCTATATTGAGTGAGATGGCCTAATCAGTGTGCAATGGAAATAAACTAATTGGAAAAGAGAACATGATGACATGAAAATAGCATGGATAGCAAAAATTATGTCAACAGAAGGCTACACATGCATACTGTATGAGTTATGTAAGATTCGGTGCTTAATGTTGTTTGGATGGTCAGATAATGTGGAAAGGTATAAGCATGCAAGGGGCTACTTGGAGCTTCATAGGAGAATCCATCTTAAGCCACCTATGCCCCAGGAGAAGATGTATTTCTGTATAGCTGTCATTCATTGCTTTTATAATAATTGTAAAACGCAAGGCCATGCTTTTGGTTCAAATAAAAATTTGAATGAATATATCTGTGTGCCTCAGCCCTGCATGTGTGGTAATCCTCACTCAACCCTGCATAAACAGAGAAAAGTTGGTTCCTTCCAAGACAAGAGGCAACATATAGAGACAGACACAAGGTAACAGTGAGATAATACCGGTCAGCGCATTAGGGAGATCTCTAACTGCTGTCGGGTTTTTTGTACGTATCACAGCAAAGGAGAATTTGAAGGAGGGATTATGAGATGGGTTTATGAGGTGGTTTTGTGGAAGTTTGCAGGCAGTTCCCTCCTATGAGAAGGAGTTAGTTTCTTTTTCAAACATGACGATAAAGATAGATATACAAATGAAGTTGGAAACATAAAAAGCCTCTTTTAAACAGGGGTTTGAAATTGTTCATATTTTCTTCTTGAAGTAAACCCACCTGACCTGAAAAACTGATTTTGGGACTGGGAATGCCTAGTGTAGGTTATCTTTCACTTAAGGGAAATGATATAGCTGGGGCTGATTGGTGCATTAAGAAATCTGAGCGCAAAACTGTCTCTTACTTGCTTTTCTTGCAGAGACACACCATGTTCCCAAGCAGCTGGAAACTTGGCAGTAAACTAAAGAAAAGCTCACCTGTTGCCTGATCCAATGTGCACTGAAAACAATGGAAACATTCCCATTGCCTCTTGTGGATGTTGGATCAGGGTCCTAATGAGCCAGCAACCAGAAGATTGCTTGTTAATTATTTTACTTTGATGACAAGTTTGTTCCCTGTGACATTTGTTTTTAGTTTTTATTTTCTGTTTATTTCTGTATGATTAAGAATGAAACATCTGCTCCTATTGTCTCCCTTCTATTTTCCACTTTTCATGTTCTTTCATGTCAGCTATATGCTTGGAACATCCTCCCACTTGACATAGCACTCAGGGCTAGATTTTTCAAAAGAGCTCAGGGCCAGAATATTAAGTGCTCAGCAGCCACATTTTGGTCCAGAATTTCAGAAGATTTCAACTCCCATTTAGGGTATGTCTTCACTGCAGAGCAAACCTGGGTCTGGCCACATGGGTTTCTCGGCGCTGACTCTGTGAGTACTCCGGGCTGGAGCACTCATGGGGGAAAAAAAATAGTGAGTGCTCAGTATTCATCAGTCACAGCTGTTTGGCAGCTGACGGAGGTGCTTGTGGGAGAGCTCTGAGTGGTGGTGGGCAGGGCCTCAGGGAGGGGTTAGGGTGGAGGCAGGAAGAGGCAGAGTGTAGGCAGGGCCTTGGAGGAGGGGGCAGAAAGGGGCTGGGACCTCAGGGCAGAGCGGGGGTGGAGCACGCCCAGGGAAAAATAAAACTCCATGCCTATGCCTGGGTTAGCCTAGCTCAGATGTGAGCATCCACACTGGAAAGCCACACTAGAGCCATGCCTGAGTTGCTATGCCCACATTGGAGCTGCACTCACCCTTGTAAGGTGCTAGGACTTGTGGGGGCACATTCTGTAGGTCTTAGTGCTGCACTAAGCTGCCCCACTCTCTGAATTAGTTCTCCGTGTATTGTGGGAGAATTTATTGGCCCTTTCTGGGCCTCTGCGTGGAAGTGTTTTTAGCCCAGCAATTCAGTAAAGTAAAACATTTCTGGCTTGGCATGCAGTAGACTTCTGTTGGCCTCCTCTGTCCCAATTGGTGGCAAGACGTGGATTGAGTTTAGGCTGATGATCTGCTGGCTTTAATGCGCATGCATATATAAACGGAAAGGATAGTACTAACTCATAATTCAGGCTTTGGTCATGAACACTAACACTACAGGACACCAGGGTACTACAGAGATCTGGTATTTTGTAATTTGGATAAACTGGGATTTTAGTCTCCCCCAATAATATGGATGCCAACATAATGTCTAGGGCCATGGTTATTTTAGGGGACCCAGACTTTCATCTACTGTCCTATGTAAGGATCCAGAGGACTAGAATCTGGGTCTACAGATCAACTTCCACTTCCACACGACCACTTGGTAGCCGTGGCAGAGCCACGATCAGTGCACTAAAAGCCTCCTTCCTTCCCCCACTGCCTCAGGCTGGGCTCGTGCCTGTGAAAACCCAAGACCCTCTGGCCCATGGTGCTGAGGAGGAGGAGCCAAGCCCTGCAAAAAGCTCCGCACAGTGCTGGCATGGTTAAGCCTCTCTGCCTCTCAGCTAAGCTCTGAAGTGGCGGGGGTTGTGTGGGGGAAAGTGATTTCCAGCCTGTTCATGCCCCAAATCTGCAGGGTCTACAGCAGGCCCCTGGGCAGAGGCTTAGCACCCTCTTCACTTGCCCCCCCCCCCCGCCTTGGGTTCTGCTCCATCTCTCTGGCTGGGTTCATTGAAGCCCCTGCAGTCAGGTTCCTTGGGTCCTGGTGCACAATGCATCCTTAGGGCTTAACCCCTTCCCTGCACTGTAGTTGGGGGACAGGAGGTGGCTGGGTTATGTCTGTGGCCAGCAGCGGCCTGGAGATGTTAGCTGCCTCTCGACACTGTGCAGGCAGGAAGGGACAAGCTGCTTCCAGCCACAGAGGAGCCAGGTTGGGAGGAGAGATGAGCTCTGCAAAGACCTGGGCTAGGTCATCTCTCTCCCCACACACCCTGCAACTCAGTGGCTGGAAACAGCTCCCATCCCTTCCCTCCCTCACAGTGCCGAAAGGTTGCTGCTGGCCACATTCTGGTGTAAACCCTGGCAGAAATCTGGGGTGGGGGATATGTGCACCCCTCCCATGTGTTGCCTTGGGAAGACGTGGTGCAAGGTACCAGGAGAGGCAGGTCCGTCCTGGGGGCCCAACTAGGCATGGAGGTACATTGCAGTATGAGTAGTCTACATTGTGCAAAATATTCTTGCAAGGACTTGGGTAACAATTTTTGATATACCCTAATTAATGGATGGAATTCATAAGACTTGCATGACAAATGCAGTTGAGCAGAGGTTATCACCAGCGTGTGTGTGTGTGTGTGAGAGAGAGCGATATTACCATTAACATTATAGCTGGAGTACTAATGCTCCATCTAGAATTAATTTTGCCTAAATATTTCAGTATTAAGATACTTTTCAGTTGTTTCTGATTTACAGTCTTTCATCTTTTTGGGCTAATGTTGTCTAGGCTTGATTTATCTTCAAAGGATTTCTTTTTGAATGCTTAAGCAAAAGTGATTGATAATATTTGAAGTTTGCTTGTAGGAAAGAGGACAACATGCATTTTCCCCTTACTCCTTATTTTGTGTGTCTCAAAGGGAATTGGCTGCTCTGTAAGATAGGGCTGATTAGATTTCCCCACCTTTCTGTGTCTAATAGACAAAGCAAGAAGTTCTTAAAAAGAAAAGGAGTACTTGTGGCACCTTAGAGACTAACAAATTTATTAGAGCATAAGCTTTCGTGAGCTACAGCATCCGATGAAGTGAGCTGTAGCTGTAGCTCACGAAAGCTTATGCTCTAATAAATTTGTTAGTCTCTAAGGTGCCACAAGTACTCCTTTTCTTTTTGCGAATACAGACTAACACAGCTGCTACTCTGAAACAAGAAGTTCTTGTAGGTCTTCTGTGCTGCCTACCTATGGGTGAGCCTGCTGCACTACAACCATGTATCTTCCCAGGCCGTCTTACCAAAATTGAAAATACAAAATAGTCAGGAAAATAAACTGTGGATTAGGCCATGAAACTTAATTTTCACTAGAAATATAGAATGAAAGACAAGTGCAGATGAGAATAATCATTTACTAATTCCATGCAGTCATGATTCAGAAGTTGTCAAATGTAAGGTGGATCCTGATGGAGTAACAGATTCCCATTCAAGAGAAATATTAATGGTAAAGAAACTAATTTTATTCTTTCTGTGTCATGGGAATCTGCTACTCCAGGCATAAACTGATCGAAAGCAGCAAACGGTTTAAAAAAAAAAATCCTTGGGAATGAAATTGTAGGCTGGCCTCAGAAACCACCTTATCTGGAAAAACAAAATGGAAAATCAGGCTGTTTGGTGGAAAGAGGCCCAAGTTCACTCCTCCTCCTGCGATGTGATCACCAAAAGGAAAACATACTGAAGAAAGAAGTTTCCCCCAGTGACTCAAATAACTTTTATTGCTAGACTGAAGTTCCAGGGGGTGTTAGATCAAGGGTCGTTTAGAAAATAAGATATGTCTGAATGAGGTGACAGACCTGGTTGCCAGGGCAGAGAGTGGAACTCAGACCTTTATGGAACCCAACTAGTATGGTAGCAGAGATGTTTTTAGTAGAAAATTGCAATGAGTATGATTTTTTTTCCTGGAACAACACACCCTGCAAATACCCTTGAAAACTCAGGGGTGAGTTCTCTGGATGTGGTCCGGAGTTCAGCCATCTCCCAAGTGGTGGGAGATATGGGCAATTATATACAAGACAGGGAGTATCGGACAATGTAGGCCTAGATAAGTCAAAGGGTCTTGATGAATGGCATTGCATGAGACTGAAAAGATCCATGGCTGGCACAAGGACCAGCAGCAGTCTGGGAGACCAACAGCACCTGGCCCAAAACAGAGTGATCAGCATCACTACTGCTGGATCATGGCTGATCTTTCTGGTCACCCTAGATCAGAGGTCAGCAACCGTTGAGAAGTGGTGTGCCAAGTCTTCATTAATTTAACGTTTTGCATGCCACTAATAAATTTTACATTTACAGGGGCCCCCTGACAGAACCCCAGACTGGCAGCAGGCTGAGGCAGGCCAGCGGCCAGGACCCTAGCTAGCAGGGGGCCGAGTGGCTGGAACCCCAGACCAGCAGCGAGGTGAACAGGGCCGGTGGCTGGTATCCCAGGCTGAGTGGGGCCAATGGCCTGGACCCCAGCTGGAAAGGGGCCGGCAGCCAGAACCCCAGTCAGTCAGTGGGCTGAACGGGGTAGTGGACAGAACCCCAGACCAGCAGCGGCTCACCCACTGCCGGTCTGGGGTTTCGCCGGCTCCTGCCAGCCGGGGTCCCAGGTGCTGGCTCCGCTCAGCCCGCTGCTGGCAGGGGGTTCTGTTTACTCAGGCCGGCAGCAGGGTGAGCGGGGTCAGCGGCCAAGACCCCAGCTGGCAAGGGGCTAGCAGCTGGAACTCCAGAATATCAGTGGGCTGAGGAGGGCTGGCGGACAGAACCCCCAGACCAGCGGCAGGCTGAGTGGCTCAGCCCACCACCGG
Source organism: Dermochelys coriacea (assembly GCF_009764565.3). NCBI lineage: Eukaryota > Metazoa > Chordata > Testudines > Dermochelyidae > Dermochelys > Dermochelys coriacea. Next base: position 109,246,857 of record NC_050068.2, read on the forward strand.
TCTGGGGTCCCGGCTGTCAGCCCGCTGCTGGCCTGGGGTTTTGTTCACCCAGGCAGGCAGCGTGCTGAATGGCAGCCCGGCTGGCAGCAGTGTGCCAGTAAAAAATCGGCTCTTGTGCCACCTTTGGCATGCGTGCCGCAGGTTGCTGACCTCTGCCCTACATATTAGAGAAGAGGGTACAAAAGCATAAACCAGCGTAACACTTCCCAGGGAATCCAGCATTGTGAGGCACCTCACCACTACCTGCCCTTAGTGTGAGGGAGTATTATCTGTGTCTGCTGTGGATCAGCTCCCTGACACCACCGGCCTCTGGCAACACAAGCACTGCTTTCCAGGCCCCTGCAGGCCTCACTTTTCCTGTACAGGTAGCAACATACACACACCAACCCCTGAGTCCTCTGAGCGTGTCCCGCCCTTGTTCCACTGAACACTCACAGACCTCTGAGATCCACTATTCCCAAAAGAACGGTACACACCAGCTTACAAGATTCACCTCAGGATCATCACTCTGGTTAACACACACACTTAGATACATTCATAGTGAAAACAAAGATAAGGTTTTTATCAAAGAACAAATATTCAAATGAAAGTGAGTAAGAACATTGGAAACAAATGGCTACATACAAAACAAAATCATAACATGCTTTCCAGAGCCTTAACTTAACTCATAAGACCACCCCCGTTTCCTACTGGACAATTTACTCCAAGTCTTTTCCCTGGCATTTTCAGCCAGGTTGGCTGAGATCCTGCTGTCCTAAAATCAAGCCCACTTGTCCTCACAGATTGAGGGATACCTGGGTGTGTCTCTATACCCCCAGATGGACCAAACCAGACCTTTGATGTTCATCTGAAAATATCCTCCCCCTATTCCCTGCTGTTTACCTCTTCCTGTTAATTTCCTTCTGAAATCTGCATATGTAACTTATAAGTATAGGTATTTGTTAAGTGAGGCATAAGTACAAGGTAAGGCAATAATGCAATGAGCCCACAAGCCTCAAGGCCTGTAAGACACTAACTTAGCCAAACTAATAAAGGCATAAGGTCCCAAAAGCCTTAAGCATAAATGTCTAACTTAGAGTCACCCTAGATCATAAGGTATCACAAGATAGAATGCTGGGGTATTTAGTTTATATCAGCTTGGAATATTTTTAGATAGGGACATCAGCTGATGTCTAGCCACAACTTGCTTGGGAACTTGCTAATTATGTTAATGAAACTATTATAAATGTAGTGTGATTTCCTAAGTGAAGATGTTGCAACTGTATACATCGGGGCTCCCAGTTGAACAGTAATTTTGATAATACTGGGCCTGATCTTGGGACAAGAACCTACCCAATTTCAGAATGTTAATCGGGGGAACTAAGTCAGTAATAAAAATCAATCAATAGATCAGGCAACAATAAGCTCTTCATTAGCATTTGAGTCAGTATGTTAATAGATTCTTGTTGTAAGACACCCAGAACACAATGGTCTTTCAGGGAGATAAGTGTCCCCCCACCACTTTCTGAAGAAGTTTGTCTCAAGATACATTGCCTTGGAGAGACCTGCCTTTAATTACAAGGCCTAGAGAACATAATTTTCAGCATATGTACATAACTCCTCACATATTTTCCATACACACACCTTGTAATGATTCTGATGACCAGTGTGTCATAGACTTTCAATGGGGACCTCACATGATCCCTGTTGGTGAACCCAGGTGATCCCTGTACCCTGGGTACCCATGTGCCCTCTGCCAGTTGACCTCAATAAGTCCTTGGGTCACACTTGATCAGGTAAATGACAGTGTGTCAACTCATCAGGCCTGTGGGTGTCCAGGCTGGGAGCAGAATTTCCTTGTATTCCTGTTGGAGTGGATTGGAAACAGGTTCATTTATGGAAAGGACCACCTTAAGGAAAATCAATAGAAAATTTGCTGATTTAGCTCCTGTCCTCTTGTATCCAGCTTGTGATGGCTGAGGGAGTCAGCCTGACTTTTGGTCTCACTGCAAAGGCAAGCACCTTTGAGGGTCCAAGGTGCAGTAAAATATTTCTGATGTGATGCTATTTAAGCTTTTTGTATTGGAAACAAAAGTGATCTCGAGTAGGTTGGAGGATTCTGCTCTCTTAAAGCCAAATTCCAAGAAGGAGAGAGAGAATCCTGATCTGCAAAAGGAAAATGAAATGGTGCAGCTTTCTTTTGCACAGATCCACATGAAAGAAAACAAGTGGACCTCCCACCTAGTCCAGTTGGGGAAAACAAACAAGAAAAGATCTTACCGTGGCTACGGTTCTGGATATTAATATAGTCATCAGTACAAGACAAGCAAATAATTCAGCAGTTTTTCTGCAAAAAAAATTTATGCAAATATCTATCCAATTCCTCCTTACCTATTTCTGGTAGAGCTGAGCATGAAACACTGTCTCTAATGGCAACACAAGTCTCATCCATTTAGTCATACTACTGTTCAGAATGAAGGCACTAGATCTACATATTTGGCTATGTTGACTGTGACCACCAGATCACACTCCCCACCAGAACCAGGAAAAATGATTAAGGGAATTAGTTAGGAAAATGGACTGGACTGAAGAACTCAAGAATCTGAATGTGGAGAAGGCTTGAAATTACTTTAACTCCAAGTTGCAGAACCTATCTCAAGCCTGCATCCCAAGGAAGGGGAAAAAATCGTAGGCAAGGGTTGCAGACCAAGCTGGATGAGCTAACATCTCAAACGTGATATTAAGAGAAAGCGGAAAGCCTACAAGGAATGGAAGATGGGAGGGATCAGCAAGGAAAGCTACCTCTTGGAGATCAGAAAGTGCAGGAAAAAAGTGAGAACTCTGAAAAGCCAAGCAGAATTGAACCTTGCAAAGGAAATTAAAACTAACAGTAAAAGGTTCTATACCATATAAATAAAAGAAAACAAGGAAAGAAGAAGGGACTGCTAAACTGAGAGGATGGGGTAGAGATTAAAGGTAATCTAGGCATGGCCCACCACCTAAATGAATACTTTGCCTCAGATTTTAATAAAGAAGCTTAGGGGGAGTGGCAGGGAAGCTAATGGAAAGGAGGATAAGGAAGCAGAAATTACCATATCTGAGGTTGAAGCCAAACTCAAACAGCTTAATGGTACCAAATTGGGGGTCCAGATGATCTCCATCCAAGAAATATTAAAGGAACTGGCACACAAAATTGCAAGCCCAGTAGCAAGGATTTTAAATGAATCTGTAAATGTGGGGATTGTACCCTATGACTGGAGAATCGCTAATGTAGTACCTATGTTTAAGAAAGTGGAAAAAAAAGTGATTCAAGAAACTACAGGTCCATTGGTTTGACCTCAGTTGTATGCAAAGTCTTGGAACAAATTCTGAAAGAGAAAGTAATTAAGGATGGAGAGGTTAAACAGCAAATGGGTTTTACAAAAGGTAGATCATGTCAGAGCAACCTGATCTCTTTCTTTGTAAAGATCATTGATGTTTTTAGACAGAGGCAATGCAGTAGATCTAATCTACCTGGATTTCAATAAGGCATTTGATACAGTTCCACATGGGAAATTATTAGTTAAATTTGAGAAGATGGGGATTAATATAAGAATTGAAAGGTGAATAAGAAACTGGTTAAAGGGGAGATTACAACTGGGTCATACAGAAAGGTGAACTGTCAGGCTGGCGGGAGCTTGTTAGCGGAGTTCCTCAGGGTTCGGTCTTGTGACCAATGTTTAAAATTTTCTTTCATGCCCTTGGCACAAAAAGTGTGCTAATAAAATTTGCAGATGACACAAAGTTGGAAAGTAGTTCCAATTTGAGGAGGACTGGAATATCATACAAGATCTGGAGAACCTTGAAAACTGGAGTAATATAAATGGGATGAAATTTAATAGTGTACAGTGCAAGGTCATGCTCTTAGAGACTAACAACAAGAATTTTTTCTATAAACTGGGAATGTACCAGAGGCTGATCACAAGATGACTACGAGTCGCCAATGTGATGTAGCCATGAAAAAGGCTAATGCAATCACAGGATGCATCAGGTATTTCCAGTAGAGACAGGGAAGTGTTAGTACCATCATACAAGGCACTGGTGAGACCTCATCTGGAATACTGTGTGCAATTCTGGTAGTTCTTGTTTAAGAAAGATCATTTCATACTGGACCAGGTGCAGAGTAGGGCTACGTGGATGATCAGAGGAATGGAAAACCTACCTCACAAGGGGAGACTCAAAGAGCTTGGCTGGTTTAGCCTAACAAAATGAAGGCTGAGGGGAGATATGATTGCTCTCTATAAATACATCAGAGGGATAAACACCAGGGAGGGAGAGGAGTTATTTAAGTTAAGTGCCAATGTTGACATAAAAAACAAATGGATATAAACTGGCCATCAACAAGTTTAGGCTTGAAATTAGACAAAGGTTTCTAGTGATCAGAGGAGTGAAGTTCTGGAACAGTCTTCCAAGGGGAGCAGTTGGGGCAAGAAACCTAACTGGTTTCAAGACTGAGCTTGATAAGTTTATGGAGGGGGTAGTATGATGAGACTGCCTACAATGGCATGGAGCCCATCTGTGACTGCTAGTAGCAAATATCCCTAACTACCATAGATGGTGTCAGGGTTCCTTCCCCACTCTGAACTCTAGGGTACAGAGGTGGGGACCCGCATGAAAGACCCCCTAAACTTATTCTTACCAGCTTAGGTTAAAAACTTCCCCAAGGTACAAACTTTGCCTTTGCCTTGAACAGTATGCTGCCCTACCAAGCGTTTTAAACAAAGAACAGGGAAAGAGACCTCTTGGAGACGTCTTTCTCCAAAATATCCCCCCAAGCCCTGCATCCCCTTTCCTGGGGAAGGCTTGATGATAATCCTCACCAATTTATACAGATGAACACAGACCCAAACCCTTGGATCTTAAGAACAATGAAAAATCAATCAGGTTCTTAAAAGAAGAATTTTAGTTAAAGAAAAGGCAAAAGAATCACTTCTGTAAAATCAAGATGGAAAATACTTTACAGGGAATTCAGATTCAAAACACAGAGGATCCCCCTCTGGGCAAAAACCTTAAAGTTACAGAAAACAGGAATAAACCTCCCTCTTAACACAGGGAAAATTCATACAAAACAAAAGATAAACTAATCCGCCTTGCCTGGCTTACCTATACTGGTTGCAATATTGGAGACTTGGATTAGGATGGGTTGGAGAAGATGGATTTCTATCTGGCCTCTCTCAGTCCCAAGAGAGAACAAACACGTAAACAAAGAGCACAAACAAAAGCCTTCCCTCCCCCCCACCCCCAAGATTTGAAAGTATCTTGTTCCCTTATTGGTCCTTTGGGTCAGGTGCCAGCAAGGTTAGCTGAGCTTTTTAACCCTTTACAGGTAACAGGATTACTTGTTTCAGAGTAGCAACCGTGTTAGTCTGTATTCGCAAAAAGAAAAGGAGTACTTGTGGCACCTTAGAGACTAACAAATTTATTAGAGCATAAGCTTTCGTGAGCTACAGCTCACTTCATCGGATGCATTTGGTGGAAAAAACAGAGGAGAGATTTATATACACACACAGAGAACATGAAACAATGGGTTTATCATACACACTGTAAGGAGAGTGATCACTTAAGATAAGCCATCACCAGCAACGGGGGGGGGGGAAAGGAGGAAAACCTTTCATGGTGACAAGCAAGGTAGGCTAATTCCAGCAGTTAACAAGAATATCAGAGGAACAGTGGGGGGGTGGGGTGGGGGGGAGAAATACCATGGGGAAATAGTTTTACTTTGTGTAATGACTCATCCATTCCCAGTCTCTATTCAAGCCTAAGTTAATTGTATCCAGTTTGCAAATTAATTCCAATTCAGCAGTCTCTCGTTGGAGTCTGTTTTTGAAGCTTTTTTGTTGAAGGATAGCCACTCTTAGGTCTGTAATCGAGTGACCAGAGAGATTGAAGTGTTCTCCAACTGGTTTTTGAATGTTATAATTCTTGACGTCTGATTTGTGTCCATTCATTCTTTTACGTAGAGACTGTCCAGTTTGGCCAATGTACATGTCAGAGGGGCATTGCTGGCACATGATGGCATATAGCACATTGGTAGATGCGCAGGTGAACGAGCCTCTGATAGTGTGGCTGATGTGATTAGGCCCTATGATGGTATCCCCTGAATAGATATGTGGACAGAGTTGGCAACGGGCTTTGTTGCAAGGATAGGTTCCTGGGTTAGTGGTTCTGTTGTGTGGTGTGTGGTTGCTGGTGAGTATTTGCTTCAGATTGGGGGGCTGTCTGTAAGCAAGGACTGGCCTGTCTCCCAAGATCTGTGAGAGTGATGGGTCGTCCTTCAGGATAGGTTGTAGATCCTTGATGATGCGTTGGAGAGGTTTTAGTTGTGGGCTGAAGGTGATGGCTAGTGGCGTTCTGTTATTTTCTTTGTTGGGCCTGTCCTGTAGTAGGTGACTTCTGGGTACTCTTCTGGCTCTGTCAATCTGTTTCTTCACTTCAGCAGGTGGGTATTGTAGTTGTAGGAATGCATGATAGAGATCTTGTAGGTGTTTGTCTCTGTCTGAGGGGTTGGAGCAAATGCGGTTATATTGTAGAGCTTGGCTGTAGACAATGGATCGAGTGGTATGATCTCAATGAAAGCTAGAGGCATGTAGGTAGGCATAGCGGTCAGTAGGTTTCCGATATAGGGTGGTGTCGTTCACCTGCGCATCTACCAATGTGATATATGCCATCATGTGCCAGCAATGCCCCTCTGCCATGTACATTGGCCAAACTGGACAGTCTCTATGTAAAAGAATGAATGGACACAAATCAGACGTCAAGAATTATAACATTCAAAAACCAGTTGGAGAACACTTCAATCTCTCTGGTCACTCGATCACAGACCTAAGAGTGGCTATCCTTCAACAAAAAAGCTTCAAAAACAGACTCCAACGAGAGACTGCTGAATTGGAATTAATTTGCAAACTGGATACAATTAACTTAGGCTTGAATAGAGACTGGGAATGGATGAGTCATTACACAAAGTAAAACTATTTCCCCATGGTATTTCTCCTCCCCACCCCACCCCCCCCACTGTTCCTCTGATATTCTTGTTAACTGCTGGAATTAGCCTACCTTGCTTGTCACCATGAAAGGTTTTCCTCCTTTTCCCCTCCTGTTGCTGGTGATGGCTTATCTTAAGTGATCACTCTCCTTACAGTGTGTATGATAAACCCATTGTTTCATGTTCTGTGTGTGTGTGTGTGTGTGTGTGTGTGTGTGTGTGTGTGTGTATATAAATCTCTCCTCTGTTTTTTCCACCAAATGCATCCGATGAAGTGAGCTGTAGCTCACGAAAGCTTATGCTCAAATAAATTTTTTAGTCTCTAAGGTGCCACAAGTACTCCTAAAAAGAAAAAGAGTACTTGTGGCACCTTAGAGACTAACAAATTTATTAGAGCATAAGCTTTCGTGAGTTACAGCTGAAGTGAGCTTTAGCTCACGAAAGCTTATGCTCAAATAAATTTGTTAGTCTCTAAGGTGCCACAAGTACTCCTTTTCTTTTTGCGAATACAGACTAACACGGCTGCTACTCTGAAAGGTAACAGGATGTTGCCTCTGGCCAGGAGGGATTTTATAGCACTGTATACAGACAGGTGGTTACCCTTCCCTTTATATTTATGACAGCAGTAGTCTGGGAGCTGACCTTGTTCGTGAAGACAGAGGCGAAAAAAGCATAGAGTACATTAGCTTTTTCCACATCCTCTGTCACTAGGTCGCCTCCCTCATTCAGTAAGGGGCCCACACTTTCCTTGACTTTCTTTTTGTTGCTTACATACCTGAAGAAAACCTTCTTGTTACTCTTAACATCTCTTGCTAGCTGCAACTCCAAGTGTGATTTTTGCCTTCCTGATTTCACTCCTGCATGCCTGAGCAATATTTTTATAGTCTTCCCTGGTCATTTGTCCAGTCTTCCGCTTCTTGTAAGCTGCTTTTTTGTGTTTAAGACCAGCAAGGATTTCACTGTTAAGCCAACCTGGTCGCCTGCCATATTTACTATTCTTTCTACACAGCGGGATGGTTTGTTCCTGTAATCTCAATAAGGATTCTTTAAAATACAGCCAGCTCTCCTGGATTCCTTTCCCCCTTATGTTATTCTCCCAGGGGATCCTGCCCATCAGTTCCCTGGGGGAGTCAAGGTCTACTTTTCTGAAGTCCAGTGATCACAGCACCTGGAGGGGTTTGCTCCGTGTCACTAACACAGCATTGTAAGTGACAGGCCAGGCTGGAAAGTTGTATCCTGGGATTATGTTAGACACATGCTCGGAATTTACTGCAACCAACTAACATGTTAACATTATAATTAGCCTTGTCTACACTATGTTATTAACACATATTAAGAATACACCTCTTTTCCTAGTATAGAGAAGGCTGTACAAGGGAGGAAGGCAGAAAACTAGCTGGAAGCTGGCTGGAGTGGGGAAGAGCTGAGTGAGCAGCTTGGGGAGAGGGAACAAACTGGTTTGGATGGGAGGGCATGGTCAAAGTGCTTTGTCAAAAGGCTAGGAGAGCTAGGGAGATGGGAAGAGCCTTGTTTCTGGGGGAGCAAGTGGTGGGAGGAAGGTTGCAAGGAGACATGGTGCAGTTTGGGACATGTTTGCTTAATATCCTAGATAATCGAAGGGAAGACACTCACCTCTGATTTTTTCCCCATTTTTTTTGTTACTATGTGGTTATAGTTTAATATTCTGTTGCATGGCATATCATACAAGACTATCCAGGTTTCCTTCCTTCTATGAGAAAAATGTATTTTTCACCAAGGTTGTGTCTTTTTTTAAAAAACTGTCAGAATCATTCAGATTAAATGCATGAGGAAATCAATAGCAGAATTGTATTAAAGAAAAACACAGCTTTGCTCACAGTTAAAGGTTTCAAGTTCAATAACGTTGGACTTTAAAGAGAAAAAAAGAAATCCCTTCATTTTTACTATAATGCACTTAATGCACCATACAGAGAAGAATAGAAACTCTGTCCAATAGATCTTTTGTGTTTCTCTCAACCTTTACTATCAGCTTTCTTTTCCATTTCTGTTTAATTCTCCTTGTTCATTTAAAAAAACCCCTCTTCCATTGCCACTACAGTAGATATAAATATATCCTGTCACACACAATGCTCCTGATGTTTGGGAAGTATCTTTTCAGCCCTTATTTTGAAATATAAGTAGAAAAGAAATTCTGAATTCTGCTAATTCTTTCAGACAATACAAAGAAAGATAAAGAGTGTGTTAGTGCCACACTGAATAAATTTACCCAAACATTCTTCATCTCAGCATGTTAACAATGAGCATACCTAATATACAATGATAGGAAGAACCAAATAACTGAGTCATACCTGCTCTCATTTTACTGATATTACCAATATGTCCAAATACTGAAAGTAACTTTGTCTTCTGAGTTTCTTTCACATCAGAGTCACAACCCAAGTATGGATTGGTCCAAAATGTTGTATACAAAAACACTGTAGTTGGAACTATCCTTAATTTGTAGCTTCAGTGCAGCTGTACAACAGATATGCTTCCCTCACTTAGAAATAGTCTTTTACTATGTCTCTTAGATACCCTCTTCAATTGAAATCTACTTCAAGCAGTTACTTACAACAGCCTTCTTTTGAACCAAGCTTTCTTTCTTTTTTTTTATTGCTGTCTTAGAATATTCCTCCCCCTGACAGCTAGTCTTTCTTTACATTGTACAGTGACTTTGTATGGACTTCTGCCATTTAACTATCACTAAAGGTTTCGTGTTCCTAAAGGCCTTCAGTTTTATTTATTTATTTACTTACCTTGCTGTGTAGCTGTGATACAGAGGCCCATTAATGGCTCACTTCCCTGTCAGCAACGCTTGTCAGGCCTGACATCCTCACTACACCTAACACACTGTTGTCATGACATATACCCAAAAGGTGGCATGTAACATAGCACTGGAAGACTAATAACTCACTGATGATTAATATTCTTGTGTTGTATGTATGAGGTGTGTACAAAGAGATATAAACATGTTGAAATTATTAAAAATGTGTGCCAGGCAAGATGTAGGGTACCCCACCCTAGACAAAGGAATGTGGTTCCACCTACTTAAATGTGTCTCCAACATAAACCAAGAGACACTGGAAATGCTTGTACATCAAAGGTAAACAAAGCCATCAAGCTAACCAGGGGAGGAAGTAACCACTCATCTATCACCCCCAGGGGAGGAGCCAACATGAAGTCTTCACCAGACCACATAGTGTCTCTTCCCAGCAGGAGAAAAGGAACTTTACCTGAAAATACATTTCAGTGGTTTACTGGCCTAACAGAGAGGGAGAGTGAACTCCTAAGTTATCCTTCACCTGAACAAACAAAGGAGCTGAACACTTTGAGCTCTGTGAAGATCATGGCAAGAGAGTCTGGTCACCCATGCTGGAAAGCAGACTCAATGAAAAACACTTTGAACAAGCGAGTCTAATTTATTAAATCAGGTTTTAGTCTTAAAAGGGTATTTTTATATTTGCATGTAACCCTTTCTGTCTTTATTCCTTACACTTGGTATTACTGAATCTTATGTCCTTTTCTTAAACAAACTTACTTTACTTTTACTATAAACTTGTTCAGTTAAGATAACAGTTGGCAGTGTATTGTCTGTTTAAAGGAGCAATGAATTTCATAACTTTGGTAAATATTAAGGAAGAGGGCTGGACACTACAGGGCAGATGGTTTGGGGGAAATTCGGGATGGGGAGAGTGTTGAGGTCACTCTGAAAAAAGTAACTGGGTGGTAGAAGCCAGAGTGTGACCTGCTTACCTGTCTGATGGCTATTGGTGTCTGGGCTGAGACTCACAGTAGCACAGCGTTCAAGGCATCCAGAGTTGCCAGGCAGATGGTGACACAACCCCTTACTGGTCTGGGTTAAACCCTAAAGTGTCATGATAGATATAGAGGGAGTGAATCCAGGATTTCTGCCTTAAGAGTGGAGCATGTGTGTACGCTCCAGATTTACCTCTATCTCTGCTAATATTTGGGTATTTCTGCACCACCTAACTACTTGCAGTGTATTTGGGGTCAAGGGCCATCTTTCTTATCACATTAATTGACACATTTTCTGTGTAAATACTTCTGAAAATGGTATTTGAGCTCACTGATTGGCAACTAAAAGATGGTATCCCTAGCCTCTGTTTGCCAGAAGCTGGGAATGGGCGACAGGGGATGGATCCAGTTATGAGCTGCTAAAATCTTAACAACTGGGCTTCCTCCTCACCCCACGAGGGGGTCGTTGCCCATCCCTGCCCCCCAGGACTCGTGCCCCATCTAACTCCTCCGTGTTCCTTGATGCCCTCCCAGCCCCATTCACCCCCTCCCCTGTCCCCTGACTGCCCCCAGAACCGGGAAGGAGGGTCTTGTGGGCCACCATAGTGGGTGCCCAACCCACCCTTAAGAGCCAGAGGCACCTGCTGGGGGGCGAGGTGGGGAATCCCAGAGGTACTTACCTGGGGCAGCTCCCAGGAAGCATCCGGTAGGCCCCTCTGGCTCCTAGGGGCAGGGGAGCATAGCTGGGGAGGAGCAGGGGGAGCGGCTGCTCCCCCACTAATCACATCAAAAGTGGCGCCTTAGGTGCCGACTCCCTGGGTGCTCCGGGGCTGGAGCACCCATGGGGAAAATTTTGTGGGTGCAGAGCCCCTACCGGCAGCTCCCTGCCCTGCGCTTGGCCCTAGCTCACCTCACCTCCACTCTTTCTCCTCCCCTGAATGCACCGCCCCGCTCTGCTTCTCTGCCTCCCCTCCCCCGGCTTCCCACGAATCAGCTGTTCGGCGGGAAGCTGGGGAGGGCTGAGAAGCAGGCGGCAGCTTCCCGCTCAGGCCGAGGGTGGCGGAGGTGAGCTGGGGCGGGGAGCGGTTCCCCTGCATGCCCCCCAGGTTACCTGCTGCGGCACGGGCGGCCCTCCTTGCGCCCCCCCAACCCAGCTCACCTCTGCCTCCCTGGGCCTGAGCGGGAAGTCGCTGCCTGCTTCTCAGCCCACCCTGGCTTCCCACGCAAACAGCTGATTCGCGGGAAGCCTGGGGTGGGGGGCGGAGAAGCAGAGCGGGGCGGGGCATTCAGGGGAGGAGGCGGAGGTGGAGCAGAGGTGAGCCGGGGCCGGGCTAGGGGTGGGGCGGGGAGGGGGAGCTGCCAGTGGGTGCTCTGCACCCACCAAATTTTCCCCTTGTGTGCTCCAGGGCTGGAGCACCCATTGGAGTTGGCGCCTAAGGCGCCACTTTTGGCTGGTTAAATTTAGAAGCCCTTTTAGAACCGGTTGTCCCTCGCAGAACAACCGGTTCTAAAAGGGCTTCTAAATTTAACAACCAGTTCTAGCGAACTGGTGGGAACCGGCTCCAGCTCACCACTGGATGGATCACTTGATGATTACCTGTTCTGTTCATTCTCGCTGGGGCACCCAGCATTGGCCACTGTCAGAAGACAGGATACTGTGCTAGATGGACCTTTGGTCTGACCCAGTATGGGTGTTTTTATGTTCTTATGAGTCTTATGGATAGGCAAGGGACATCTGAACATCCATCCTGAGTGCCATTGACCAAGAAGCTTTATGGATTATTCAATCTAATGTTTCACCATGAATAAAAGCTGTCTCTTTCTCAGTGTCTGTTTGTGACCCAATTCTGATCTGTAAATCATGGACTCTATAGACAAGAAAAAACTCTTAGTTATCAAGTCAAGGACTCTGTTAAACGTCTCTGCTTCCAGAAATAACACCCATGCTTCACTACATTTACTACTGTTTTACACAGTGTAGTTTTAAATGTGCTAAGAAACAGGGGCTTGTACAATTCCCTTAAGTGATTATGCCACAGCTCACTAGTTCTCACTGTCAGGAAGTATTTCCTCATATTCAGTATGTATTTTCTCTTTATTAATTTAATTTCATCACTTCTACTTACATTACCTTTTATTATGCAGGATAATTCCTTGTCCTTTGGGGCTTACACCCTTCCTATTTGTAGTCTGTCACCATGTGCCCCATTAGTCATTGTTTAATCAAACTACAGTGGGCACAATTAAGAAGTTTTCTTTTTAAAGAGATGTTACTGGTTCTAGCTGTAGTCCCTGTCAGGTATAGAAATACTTGGTAAGGCTGATGATACCAGTAAAAAAGGCAAAAGAAAGCTTTTTAGCTAGATCCACTTCATACATTTTTACATACTTTGACCTCTCATCAACATTCTGGATTCACACAAATCTTTCTCTTTTTCTTCCCCTAGACCTCATTTCTGTTTCTCACATTTGTTCTAGTTATGCATTTCTCCTCACCAAGGTTTTTCCTGGATAATTGTCATCGTCCTCATGCTTTTAGCCCACTGGCACTGACCTAAAGCTCTTTCTTCTCTCTTCTGCATGGACTGGATTGAATAGCCTCTGCTGTGTGTGCCCTGAATAGGTGTTGCTCTTTTCTTGTGGGTGGACTGGCAGCAGGCAGATTTCCTTTCTTAGATGGTGGGGCCATTTGAATAATGTGCTCTTCTTGGTCTGCATGCACCTCTTGCAGAGTAGGAGTACTTATGGCACCTTAGAGACTAACAAATTTATTTGAGCATAATCTACAGCTCACTTCATCGGATGCTGTAGCTCACAAAAGCTTATAAATTTGTTAGTCTCTAAGGTGCCACAAGCACTCCTGTTTTTTTTGTGAATACAGACTAACACGGCTGCTACTCTGAAACTCGTGTAGAGTGTAGGAGTTAGCCAGCTGCAGCAGCAAAGAGATGCAATCTGCTGGCTACTTCCACAGTGCAGGGAACAAAAATTAAGGAGGTGTTATTTTGGAGGGGAGAGGGCCAGAGATCTGGGGGCCTTTTAGGGTAGGGAGAGCAAAACAGATGGACACAATTTAACGTTAGTAAATTCCACTTAATTTATTTGAGTTTCTACATGGTGTTACACAATCCTGACAGAGGTGGGGGCCAAAATCGTTGTTTGGAATATGAGGGAGCTTCTTCTGCCTGACTGAGAGGAAGGAAGGAGAAACAATATCCCCACTTTTCATCACTCTTCCTCTCTTTTCCCGCATTCCTTCCTTTCCCTTGCTGCCTCCTCTGTAATCTCCCACACTTAACTCTCCCTTGTCTTCCCTCTTTATTGTCTTTTGAAATTGGTGGTAGGGAGAGCAGGTCACCCTACCCTCTGAACCTTATCAGAGTAGGTTGGCACTTCACAAAGCTTTGACTCACAACTGGGGAATACTGGCAAAATAGCAAGTTTAGCTCTGGTGAGGAGGGATCATCCAGTACCAGTCCTAAAACCGAATGTGGCAAGCAGCTCCAAAATAGCTCTCCACCACAATTTTACAATGGGCTGTTTGTATCTGAGAGTGTCTTGTGCCCTTTGATCAATCCTTAAAAGTAAGTTTTCATTTTTGTTACTATACTTTATATTTGTTTTTGTTAAAGATATCTTGCTTCCCACTCTTGAAAGAGAGGAGGGCTGCTGACAGATTCAGACTGGGTGGAAGATTGGCTGTTCTGCTGAAGTTATTGTGCTAGCCTGACTCTACTGACACAGTGATACTGAGGGGTCAGATGTGCATTCGAGATTGACATTCAGTATGTCTGTCACATGGTGAGATGGGCCTTTAAGGTGATCAAGTTCTACTTCTGACCTGGGCCTGGTTCCCTGCCCCTCCTCCCCATCACATGACTGAGAAAGCAGGGGTCTGAGAGCCCTGCCCTATTGGGAGATAGAAAAGGCAGCATTTTCCGGAGTGGAAGGATATCTGCGGGAGAGCAGCTGCTTGTTGGGGGAACCTAGACCTGATGTGGGGCTCACCACCAGGAGACCTGGAGAAGCACATATGTAGCCCAGCATGGGCTGTGGAAAAGGTCTGTGAGGAGGCAGTCTAAAAGGAACCTGGGAAGGGGTGAAGGAAACATCCTGGGGCAATATAGCATTGGTGTGGGCTGGAGAATCAGCATTGGTACTGGTTCTTGTTTAGGGGGCCCAGGCTATAGCTTCCAGACAGGATAGGAGGGAAGCTCCCCTTTTACCCTTGTGTCAATGGGGCGTGGAGGGTGATACCAAGACAGACCCTGATGGGGAAATACTATTGATTAAACCTTGGGAGGGTTGAAGAACTGGGGAAGGGCTGATGGTGGTTTTGTGTTTGGACTCTTTGTTTAACCCCAAATGGGGGAGGACTCTTATAAGGTTTGGCCAGAGAGTCATACCCCAAGTCATGAAAAGACCAACCACCAAGGGGGAAAACTGAGGCAAAGCTTGTGTCTCCATGACAGGGAGAAGTAAACTAGTGTTATAATTGCCATGGGCCAGTGAAGACCAGTCATGCTATAGAGGTGACACATTTGAAATCGGAGAAAGGAGGATGGGTAGATTTCTGTTGCAAGTCTTTTTGCTGGCATACTGGGTTATCTTTAATTGTACTGTAATAAAATGGGGATTTACATTTATTCAGGTTCTTAATTCTTCCAAGGCATGTACTCATGTTCTCTTTCCAATTCCAAAATTCAGGACTGCTCTACTTCTGCTTATCCAGTATTAGATTCCACCTACCAAAAATCAGGATGATTTCATAAAACAGAAGCGATAGCTACTGACCCTGTCCTTGCTATTCTATTTAATGAGACCCTCCCAGTAGAGCTTTCATAGTTTGATGTGAGCTAACCATATGAGCTGGTCCTCAGAGTGATTTCTAGACCATTATAAGTTAAACAATATGGGAAGACATACATAGTTTGTATACTTACCATAAATGTAATATTTAGAGAGATACCATGGGAGCAAATCCTGCTAGCTTTACACAGGTAATCCTTAGTGTAATGAGTGGGCAAAATCCTGAGGCCCAAGCAGGGCTCTTACTCCTACAGAGCAGAGCTCTGCTGCTGGTCTGATTGACAAACAGTCTCTATAAGGTTGAATCCTGCAGAGCTCCACAAGGAAGGCCACTTGGCAGTAACCTCCATGGAGCCAACCGAGGGAGCAATGGGAGGCTTCCAATTAGGCGGTTCAGTCAGCATCTCCTGGTAGGATGGGTTAGTGGAGTCGCGGGGAGCTTTGCTACCCCTCAGTGCTCTGATGGAGAGCCCTTGGGGGCCTGATAGACGTGACCAACAGCTGCATTTAAGGAAACCTCCTTCCTATTTCATCCCCCTTTGCTCCCCTGCGGTAAGTCACAGTCGTGGGTTCTACCTCCAGTCACCTTGATGACTACTTATTTATATAAACAGACCCTTTGCAGATTTAGTCCCACATTACATATTGTCTAAATTCCAGAGTATGAGCTCTCTGAAGCAGGGACTGTCTTTGTGCTTTTTGACTGTACAGTGCAGTGGAGCCTTTTATCCCTGTTTTAAAGTCCTTAGTTGCTACTGCAATGGAAATAATTAAGAAATAGGAGAGAGAAGGGGCTGTGGCTGTGTGATTACAGAGCAACTGCTCAGTCTGTGCCCAGCAAGGACCTTATGTCCTTTGATTCCCTTTCTGCACCTCAGGAGCAGAGCTTGGCCAGGTGACAGAACTGTGACTGAGCTCTGCACCCACAGAGGAGGGCAGTCCTGATGTGGCCCAATGGGATTATTTGCATGTATAAAGTGAGCAGGATTTAGCCTTACAATGTACATTTGGTACCATATTTATAGAGTGTGGTCACATTTTAAAAGTGTTGTCTGGTTTTGAAAGATTCTACTGGTCTGGCAGTGATACCCTGTGTTTAAAAATGGATGGAAATCTTGAAGTGCAACACAGAGAGAGTGGAATAGTGTTGGCAGAGAGTTGAGCAGTGCTATGGAACTGGCCAGATTATAGTATTACTTTTAAAATGTACAATTCCATGAGGTTTCCTCCTGTGATCTTCTGCAGTGACCATAGACAGCAATTGTGAAGAATATAGGAACTGGTGGCTAACTGTGACCAGAGTTGCACTACAGTGCACGCTGAAAATGGCATTTATCATTGTTCTCCACTGTAGATGCTCTTATGGCCTGTCAGTCCAGCCATGCCCTGATAAATATTCACCCATAAAATCATGGTGTAGAATTATCACATCTAAATTGACAGAGTTCATTGGTTATAATTTGCCACCCCAATATACAGTTCCTCAACAGTATATAAAGTTTAGCTTTCTTGTGATTTGGGAATACTTAAATGACCCTATCAGATTTTTTTACAAGAATTCTTCATTGTTACAAAAACAGTTTAGGTATTTAAACTTGAAGAATTTGAAAGTACTTACAGTAACTTACTCTTCACCATATCTGCTGTTTTCTTTTTACTCAACTTGGACAGAAAAACAAGGCTAGTTTGTTGTGTAGTCTCAGGAACCATCAATTTACTATACGGTTTGGTTGCACTTTCAGATATTACTGGGGAATGTTGAATCATTGCCACCATCTTTTCAGAGAGGGTTATACTAAAATACAATAGAACATTTTTACAAAAAGAAGAAAACTATGAAAACGTGTAGTATCAGGTTTAGTAAAATAGCAGTTTCTAATGGTAGGACATAGCTGTAAAATTATCTTTTTTGTGCTAGGGTTCTTAGAGTTTGTACAGATGTATGACCATTACATTTTTTAGTTTTCTTCCCCTAGTTGAGATATAACTCTTGGAAACAAAATTCTAACTCCATATTTTGCTCACAATAATTCCGTAATAGAAACACAGGTAGGCTGTTCTCAAAATGTAATTTGAGATTTTGGTGTATCAAAACATGTTAGCACAATGAACTTAGTGTCTTGACTTTCAGAAGTTCAGAGCACTGGCAGCTCCCATTTACTTTGGCATCTCTGAAAATATTTCTCTTGATGCAGAGGGGTCTGAACTGCAACACCAGAACTGAGCCCCTCTAAACTCTGCAGTAGTTTGGATCTGGATATGAACTTCAGGACTAATTCCTTTCTCCATAACAGGCTGACCAGGAATCTGAGCACCCCCAAACTTCTAAGAAGTGTGAATTAGCATCCAATTTCAGATGTGAAATTCCTGAGCTGGGCCCATTTCTAGTTTTTAATGAGCAAAACCAAACACTTTTGCTTGTGAAAATAAACTGGCAGCGGAAAAGTGTCTGATATTTCATTAAACAAGCTGGGAAACTGTTCAAATGTACTATTCTAGCAAAATCCATTTGATTAAAAAAAGATGAATATTATAAGTTAAGGATATACAACGAACTCTGACTTCTTGGCTTCTATGAATTTAAATCTAAAAACATAAAGATAACTTAAAGTCCTGATCTTGCAGTGCCTATGCTGGCAAAACTCCATAGGTAGAGACTACAGGGCTTGTCTCTTAGTGGTAGTTTTCTGTAGTTTATTTGTAGTTCAAATGGTAGTGTCCCTACATAAAGAGATAAAAACAAATTGGTTATGTACTTCATTGTATGGTGTAAATATGCAGTTACAGAAATTGCTTAATAATCAATGACTATAAAGGTTGCTTCTGAATCATTTTGGTCTGTCATATGTGAGCCTACTTGAAGACTTCTTAGTTTTGTGGGTCAGTGAGTGTACCAACCCCAAGTCAAAGTGGAATAGGTGCTGTTTTCATAATACAGTACAGGTGTATGTGGTGAAGTCCATATGCTAACAATTCTAACACCCTTTTAATTTAAGAAACACTACTGTACATGTTTGACAAGCCATTTAGAAACAAAATAATTTGATAATTTAAACATTTTTGTCTAGAGAACAAAACCGACTAGCTCACGTTGTGATCTGACAACTTGCTAATTTTTATTCTTAAAAAATAAACAAACACCCCAAATTCTAAAACCAGGCTTGAGTTTAACAATTGTTAAAAAGTCTCAGAAATTAGTAGCCTGCTTTTCTGGTTTTGTAAATGTTTAACTTGAAAACAGCTAGGATTTTTTTCTTTTAAATTTGTTTAAAAAAAATTGCCATAAAATGAGACCTTGTGTGCCAGGTTTCATTCTAAAGCACAGCTTTACAGCTGAGCTAAAACCCCCTATAATAGGAAAAAAGTGACAGACCCTTAACTATAGTAGTACAAATGGCATTGGTATAATTCCGGGGTGAACTTTGTCCCTGGATGTGTGTTTTTGGAGTGTGTCGGGGTGACATTCAGCCTCTACATTCATTTTTATGATAATTCAGAGTAAATTGTGGTGCAATAAACTCTTCAAGCCTGTCTTTCTTGTGAAAGCCATGAATCAATCAGCTGCAGGCTTTTTTGGGTCTTTTCAATGTATAGTGATCATTTAGATTTGACATGCATTGTGAGACCTTAGCTTGGCTCCTCTCTATGGTCTGTCATTAATTCCAGCCTTTACCATTCTGAAGTACAGTGAAGGATGACTGAGAAATCATTGCCCCTCTTCAGCTCTGTTATTGCACAAAATAGCAGCGCAATAATTTTTTGTCAATGTTTTACTCTAAAAGCTTTCTACGTCAGTTTTGAAAAGGAAGCAATAAAGCCCATTCAATGGTATGAATAAAAATCCTTTGAGGTTTAGGCGCAGGGCTGCTTTTCTTCAGCTGGTAATCAAATTGGAGCTAAAATGAAATTGAGTTTTCTTATGAAAATAGCCTTTGTTGCTGGGAAGGCTGGTAATTCATAAACAATAACCTGCTCTTTTGTGTGGATAATAATATATTCATGTTCTTTCAATAGGGTAAAAGCCAGACCTAGTGCATTATGGTACAGTAAAAATAGCAGAAGGAGCTTGCTGGAATAATCTTGAAGAAGAAATGTAGCATTCGGTGACTTAAGCTTTCAGCTTCTGTCTGAAATTGTACTTTGCTTTTATTTGTGAGCTGGGTTTTAGTTGTTGATTTGTTGCTGCCATACAATATTTGGTTAATTGTGGATGATCTCAAGCTGTGCTCATCACTGTTACTGCGAAGGCTGCTGCCAGCTGCTGGAAACAGAGCCTGCTGCTACAGGATGTACATTATTCACAGGAGCAGCCTCTCAGCACTGATTATCACTGAAGAGTTCTGCTCTCCATCACTGTGTATAGTACATGCAACTGGACTGCAAAACACATGGAGGTAGGCAGAATCCCCTCTCTTTACATGTAAGGTAAAGGGCATGCAGTGGAGCTGTGGAAAGCCCGCGGGTGAACTTGGCTATGAATTTTCAAAGTGCTGTTGGGGAAGCAATCAGTCAGCGTGTAAGAGGATAGTGTGTGCTTGGTTACTTTAAACCTGAACTGAAGGTTTTCATTAGGACATGCATGGTACAGTATAATGTATTCAAAGTGTACTGTGAGGCTCTTTTAGAAATGTTGCATTTTGGTTCTTCTAGACAGCTGGGAGACCTTTTAAGATTTTTGATCTGGCATTGGTGCATATAAATATTCTTAGATATGGCTTAGGATGAAATCTGTATTCTATAACTTAACACTGAAGTTCATGGTACAGTAGAAACATGCATTTGGACATAGATGCATTTGAAAAGTGAGATGCTAATATAAAACTATATATCGATACCTGGTCTGCAGCGACTCTTGTTCTGTTCCTCAACTTGGTGGGGATGCGGGCGGGGAGGGGAGGGAGTTCTACTTGAGTTACTGCACATTTTTATTCATTTATTTATTTAGGTTTTAATTTTGGTCTACAGTTTTGATATTGTTAGTGGCTTTGATGTTCTTGAGTTCTGACTGATGATGAGCAATTTTTGTTCAGCTAGGTGTTTGTCTTAGATTTAACATAAAGGTATGCAGAAATGTTATGCTCATTTGAGGTCGGCTTATCTATACAAAACACAGAGCTCATCAACCTCAGTAACTGTACTCACCAAAATAAAACCTTGTTTTAGGTTTTAGTTTAGTTTTGATTGCACCCTTCATACTTTAGTGACATGAAATAATATTAAAGATCTCACCAGAGTGCTTGGAAGTGTAGAGGCTGAGAAAAGATAACAAGTCAAAACAGTGTTATTACTTGTGGATTTCTGTAGCACTAGAAGACAAGAGGACAGCAGCTGTCTTTCTAGTGTATTAGAAGTAGCTTTACAGTGGGTAGTGCTATAGTGACGGATTTTCTAGTTCAGATTAGAGATTCTGCAAACTCCATTCTTGTGATCTGAAATGAAGAATGGATGCATATGTGTGTTGTTTTCCCTAGAAACTTTAACATTGGTTCCAGGAAAGTTAAACAAAAAAATGGATTCAGACAGACAGAAATTAAATGGGAACTTAAAATGAAAAGAATATAATAATATAATAGTCTTTATTTGCAAAGAAACATTAAGTTGAATATGCACCATATTCAAGACTGACTATCAGGCAGTTTACTTATGTAGCAGTTTTTTCATTTTTAATAGTGAAATTATATGCTTAACAAAAGGAACTTTTAAAGGCACAGTGGTAACTGACAGTCAAAGCAATGTGTCATTATCCAATTAGCATACACAAGTGTGTTTTTGTGATTCACTTCACATACCTCTGTATTAGGCCATCAGAAATTTAAAACTTATTCCTGAAGTGTTTTAACATTTGTATTTTTTATGTATTTATTTTATTTTGTTACAGTTAAAGTTAATATTTTATGCACTAAAATTATTAATATCTTTATTACTGCTTACTGGTTCAAGATACATTTCTAAAACTAAAAATATGTATATAGTTTTATTATAGTGTGTGTAAAACATAGTATAACATAACTTCTCAGTGGTCTCCCCCAACTAGTAGGACTACTTTTCATGGTTGCTTCATTCAGATGCCAAAGTTGAATTGAAATTAGTTGAATTGCTCATATGAACAGGATTATCATTGACAGGATATTACTTGTGTACTACAGCAAAATAAGATTAAAATATTCAAGTATGTGTTTGAGAGAAGTCTATTTTAGCATATATTGAAACATTTCAGGTGGTACAAAGCACATTGCTATCTTGGAAACAGAGAATCTATCCAGTATGGCCACCATTCTGGGATATTAACTAGTTATACCTGAGGTTGTGGTGATCTTTGATTTGCATAGCTAGTATGGTTGCTTTCTAAAACTACAGGTACAAAATATTATAGAAGATTTCAGGAACAAATGTTTTAATCCTAACACCAATATTTGAAGCAATAATTTAAAGTTTTCAAAAATAATTCTTGTAGCAAACAGCTTTAAAAAGAAGCGTTTTTCTTTTCCTGCTCCATGTAATTAAAATTTAGCATATGCAATTGGAAGTAAAGTATGTTGACTAATATTTCTTATGTTGGATGTATCTTTGTCATGGAAATGTGTTTACATTTTTTGTGTTAGGATACATATAGAAACAACATTTTACGTAGTCCCTTCAGGTTCTAACATATCTATTATCTTACAGATAAATGCACACAATCAGGACACCTATTAGAAATATTACAATTGATCAAACAATATTTCTAAAATGGGGCAGTGATAATGCATACCAGGAGCTGTGCATCTTTCCTAATGGTCCTCATGTCCAAAGACTAAACCATTGTGTGGTGGTTATGAATCATCTGCTGTTGAATCAAGCTGAGACCTTCAAACTCATCTTTGCATAAGATTACAACCTAAGCACACCCAATGTTTCCAATCTAGAATGCTAGCCACATATGCCATCTTAACTTTCCAAAGATATGTATTTTCAGTCATAAAAAACATTTGAAATTATGCAAATAAGAGTGTCTCTGTTCTTTACAGCAATGATTTATATGGTACTTACCACTCTATATTAAGTAAAGTTGTCCACTGTTGATACTAAGTTTGATGAACAGTGCAACCTATTTTTTCATTGAGATTTTGTTTAGTATCTGTTGCTGCTAGAGTATAAATTCATAACTGACACTATTCCCCAGCAGAGCCTTGTTACAGATGCAGGACTGACACATTCATTATAATTATTTCATGAAAAAAAATTACACACAAAACATTACAGACAATGACATAAAATTAAAAAAGAGAACCTCTGTAGTTAAAAATATTGATATATTCTAGTCTGGTTTATTTTATCTAATGAATGCAGCTTAACACGGAAATAAACCGACCTTTGAAATGAGAAGGTAAATAAGGTGAATTAAGGTTAAGATTAATGTAAATGAAGATGACAGAACTGTCACTATATATTTTTACAGAATCTGCTATTTTTGCATTAACTTCATTTAAACCTTGATTTTCAAGTGGTTTTGTGGTCACCTCGGCTGAATTAGATTTCCATCTAGAAAACAGAAGTGTGTTCAATATCAAGAGGCATGGCTGAATATTTATTTATTTATCCTGGTTGCAGAATAGAACTGATGACTGCTGATTGTCTAAGAAAAACAGAAGGAAAAAAATGTGTTGAAATAATTTTCAATTATCATAATAACCAATGTCACAAATTGCAACACACATTGTGTGGATAATTATCTGAAGAAAATTGTATCACAGTGTGTCGTTCTTTTACTCTTCTGATCCTTATGCTATCTGAAACTTTGCAGGTTTGGGTTAAACGCTTTTCAACTGCTCTATGCAAATTGCATCTCTCAAGTTCAAAAATTTAGCACAAAGCCTGCCACCACTTTGAAGTTTCTCGTTATTTCAGCTCTTGAAAATGAAGAGCTTGTTTGGAAGTGCTTGTATTATGCCAAAATACAAGATTTTTTAATCTCAGTTTTTATTGGATTCTAAGCTTTCAATATACATCTCATGATCAATTTTCTTGAGTCCATATACTGTACAGAAAATGAACTGCTTCAAACCACTATTTTTATTAATATATCAGAGGAGAGTTCCGTAAACAATATTTAGTTTTTCCACTCTTTAAGGGTCAGATTGTTATACGTTAAATGCAGTTTCTGTTTTTTAACCAATGTTAGTAATCTAAACACACATACCTAATATTCACAAAAAGAAAAGGAGAACTTGTGGCACCTTAGAGATTAACAAATTTATTTGAGCATAAGCTTTTGTGAGCTACAGCTCACTTACGAAAGCTTATGCTCAAATAAATTTGTTAGTCTCTAAGGTGCCACAAGTTCTCCTTTTCTTTTTGTGAATACAGACTAACACAGCTGCTCCTCTGAAACCTAATATTCACAATGCATCTTTAAATGTAGAAATTCAAATGTAAATAATTTGTTTTGAAATATAAATCTTATTACATATGATTAGGGTTTATGCCATGTAAAAGATCTCCAGTGTCTCCATTTTGCTATGTGCTACAGGCCATCAATATTCTATAGTAGTAATTCATCTTATTTCACTAAGGCTTTTTGTGGTAGTCATTGAAACATTTTTCTTGATTTTGGGCCCCCAGCTATAGTACAAGTAATTTAAAAAAAATCTTTTGCAGTATACTAGGATTGCCACTTCTCTAGAGTTTAAAAAAGGGTACCAAAATAGGGACTCAGCTAGGAAATAAGCAGAACTGAATTCTTCCTCCCACCGTTACAAAAAGAAACTGGGATTGTGTATGTTTTTTTTTTCCATTGTTTTGTACCATGTGTTGTCCTTTGCAGATGTGCAATGTGTGTGGAAAATTCTTCCATTCTGATTGGGTAGTGTTTTACACTCTGCACAAGTGCAAATCAGTCAAGGATCAGACTCTAGCTATTTAGGTTGGGAAATACTTGGTCAAGTAACAAACTCCCACCGTCCTGACGGTAAACATTAGGAAAAAAATAGACATATATTTTTGTCCCGGATATTGTAGAGTATTCAACTGAGGGTTTAGAAACTTGCCAAATTCCTTGAGAACTGGTGAAAAGTCCCTTGCAATGTAAAATCATTTCTGTTCTGAAAACCTGTGTTGTGTAATAGACGAGCCAATTTCTTTTTGTCACCTACCTTTTTTTTGTAATCTCCCCTTCTACTAATTTAACTTATTACTAATAAGGCCACTTCCTGATTTCCCAATCTACTCCATCACTCACATATTGCTGTAACTACTTTGAAATCAGATCTACACCAGAAGAAGTGATGGGACACATGGGGCATTAGGCCCTATGTCTTAGAGTAAAACAGGTTTTAAAAGTTTTTTCAGATCTTCTCTTTTATTGTCAAACATTATAGTGTCAAAGTTGTACGACTCTTCTTTAATGTCACGTAATCTAGTCTTATTTGCAAGTATGGTGGTTATGGGTAAAAACCAACATTTACCCCTAGTTGTCACACTGTAGTTCCTGAAGTACCAGCGATTTCCACATAATTAGAACAGGAAATAACTATACTGTCTCAGGTTCTAATGAAGGTAAATCTTGACTTTTTAATAGCAACTACTGTTCAGTGCAGGGTTGAGAAACAAACTCAGATTCTGATAATCAGTATGAAGCACTAAACACCCTCCTTTCCCTTCCCCACACCAGGATTTATACAGTTTTTCACACAATGTTTACATGGAGGCAAAAGCACACTTTATATTCTTACCAGTCACCAAGGATAGAAAGTCTATATAGGATGACATAAATTATGTTTTTAGCACTCCATAAAACCAAGTATCTTAGGAATTGGTGAGTGTGTGTAATGAATGTGCAAAACTGTTCAAATAAAATATGTTGGAAGCCTGGCAAAACACCTCTTGATTTTTGTGTCTGGAAGCTCATATCTTCAACACCCAGTATTTGTCCTGGCCTTCCATCAAGCAAATAAATTTTCCAACCATACAAAATATATCGAAAAAATCACATGGCCTGTATTTCCCAATTAACATTCCCGGTATAAACTGACATTCCACTGCTTTGGGTCACAGATTTAACCAAACAAATACAAATGAGTGAACTTCAGAAAGTTCTGGAAGGTTAAAGTAGAATTTATTTTTGTTTGAATTTTATACTTAACTTACTGCACTGTGTTTTATTATCTATTACAGTAACACACTCAATAAATACATAAAATGCACAGGGGACCATTGCTTTAAAATTGGTGTTATAGACTGAAACATTTCTACCCAGAAGCAAAAATATATGGAGAGCATTTTTCTAGTTTATGAGAAGAAACATAATGATTAGCTTTAAAAAGAAATTGAATAATAATAGCAGAACACTGAAACCAGATTTTTCAATCTGAATGAGACTCTACATGAGTGTTACGTGGCCTACAATCAGCTGGTATTTGGATTGTTTTATCAGAAATAAGAATCCATTATAGCTACACTGATTAAAATTACAAAGGTGGAACACCAAGTACTTTGGAATTTTAGACATAGTATGCTAGGTCCTAAAGGTTGAGACCCACTGCTCCATGGTCTGTCTTTGGGGTTGGATCAAAACCAGGAAGGGGGAGTCTATTTTCTGGATATCCATCTGAAATCACGTAGAACTTGTTCAAATGAAATTTCCACCATTTTGAGCAAAAATCTTGTGAAAACAGCTTTTGAAATTTAGTTAATATTGAACCAAAGCATAAGGTCTAGCACTGATTTAGCTTAAAATCTGAACATCAGCCTTAAATCTAATCCAGAGTTTAACAGCATTTCCTTGGTCCATTTCAACTGCCACTTAAAATATCTGAATTTGCATGCTGGCAAGCTGTTCTTGGAAATCATCTTTATGATGTAGGCCCAGTCTAAGTTAACACCACTATATCACCTTCAAATTCTGTCTGGTCAGGTCTTTGTAGTGAGGCTTGGATGAATAGGAGAAAGTAGACATTGATTCTCTTTCTCCATGTTCCTCAACTTTGAATGTGTAGCTGAGAAAGATGAACTTGAAAGATATTTTTAAAGCTAAAACAAAGTACTTAATTTAGTAAGTGAACTTGTTATTTGGGATGTGCATTCACTTTGTCCATAGAAATTATGCCTTTGTGCATAAAAAAATCTGTCTTGGATGGCAGCATAGCAAAAGGATAAATTCTGTTCTTCAAAAAAACCAACACAAGAAATCTTTAAGCTGTGAGTTTGTGTGTGTAGAATAAATCCTATTGGTTTTAAAAGCATGACTTATCAGTAAATCTAGATCTAGTTGCAATCAAAGAACCTGGAAGTAAAAAGAAGTGTGTGTTAATTAAAAGGCATCTGACAAAACCAATGTTGAAATTGGCAACACTGCACAGTATGCTACATTTTTTAAACTTCATGTCAAATATTTTCAAAGTATGTGTCGTTCCATGGGAATTTCACATTTTTCAAATTCGTTATGTGTTTTTAAAGCCTCTCTCTGTCTATCATGGTCAAAAGTGTCCAAACAGATCATTCATTGTGACAAAAGAAAACAACATGTGATAGTTAACATTGGAGCAAATACACACAAAAGCAGTGCCATCAGTGCATAGTTTGTGAGATGGTTTTCAGATGTGAGGAGACCAAGGAAGTTCCAAAATACTACTCCTGTATGGTGCATTGGAGATTCAATTCAAGTTTCATGACACAGGCAATGAATATAGCTACTGTCCTGGCAGTCCTAATCCCCATAGGTGGAAGGGAGGTCTGGGGTGATGGTGTGTGGAGCTGGAGAGTAAGCCTGCCATGCACTCAGCCTCATGGGTGGCTTCTGTCCTGTGGGATTGGGCCTGGATCCCTGGTTAGGGCCTCAGTGGCCGGCCAAGCCTGAGCAGTGCTGTGACCTCATGTGCCAGCTCACAACACCCTGAGCAGGGAGCCAGCCCCACAGGACAGAAGCCACTACTGTGGGAGAGGGGAAGTGACTGCAGGCTGGGCTTGCTTTCCAGCCTCCTTTTCCTCCCTGCTCCTGCCCCAGAGCCTTCCCTCCACACCAAGCCAGGATTAAGGTTGCAGTGTGGAGGTGGAGGATGCTGCTGCGGTGGTTGGTGCTCCCAGGTCACCCTGTCCAAGAGTGGGAAGCTAGGCCCAGCCCACCAGGACAGGAGACCCTACTGAGGAGTTTCTGTGCATGTAGTTGTAACCATGAAGCCCTGCTAACACTGCACCTGCAGGCTCAGCACCTCTTGTTCGGGTTTATGTGAAGGCACGTGTCTCCGTGAGGTCTCCGACAGGTAGCTCGAGCTTGCTGAGATGATGCCAAGGTACAGGCATTTATGACGTTATTGTCTCTTACTCCCTAACTTGTAGGGCTGATGATAAAGCACAGGTCTTTGTGCAGTTACAGATTCAATTTAGTGCAGAGCATGTTGTGGCTGCTGTATCTTCCTGGATCTACTGACACTGGTTGCTCTGAAATAACCTGAGTGTGAAAGGTGAAATATGAAACCAAATTCTATTCTATTCTAAAGTTAAGGGAAATTCTTCAGTATCTGATAAGACCATTTTGAAGAAAAATAATGTTCTTAGGAAATATATATCTACTACTACAGAGGCATTTTTTATTTATGCTTGTTTTTTTAAAAAAGCTGCACCTCATGGAAATATAAGAGGAGCAGAGTGCATCTTCTCAATTCCACCAAACTGTCTGGAGTCCCATGTTAGTATGTAAAAATGCTACCTCTTTTTAGAACTGATGGCAATGCTCTATTTTTCTGCCCTATTTTCAATTCTTATTAACTGGTTCAAACCAATCTGGTTCAGACAGTTTCAACAGTAATGTGTGGAATTAACTTATGGCTGACAGTGAAGTGGCCAGAGAACAACTTACTGTTAAAATGCCAATAATAACTTTGTGTATTGCTTTGGGACCTTACAATCAGAGAAGAGATTGTTAGTGTACCTATAATTATCACCTGGAATCCAGGACCTATACATGAGCAGAAGTACTGTGGCACAAAGCACTCCTGTCTTCACACTCTACTCACAATTGTAATCATCTTTGTACAAAATATGCCTTGTGAGGTATCATTTGAAAACTAATATTTCCCTGATTATTATTAAACTTTTGTGATGTATGCACACTGTGGGTATTAAGAATTATGAATATATGCTGGAATTATGACTAATGTGTGTGTAAACCAGCCAAGTCAGAGGGAGGTGTTAAACAGGTCTATCCTAAACAAAGGAATGTGTGTTTACCTCAGTCTACACATAAGTAGTAAACCTACGCTTTAAGCTAACAAGGAGTGCAGGCAAATCTCACACTAGAAGATGGCTCAGTGTCTACACTCAGCAGGAAAGAGAACTTTGGTTTGGTTTAACTTTTCAGAAGAATCCATTTCAAAGGTTCATTGGTCTATAAAGACAGGGGAGCTGAACCTCAAGTGATAAACAACTCAACTGACTGTGTACACTATTACTGTATTATAAAAGTGTATGGAATGAGGTCTTTTGTGAAAGCAAATGACACATTGATGGTTAATATCATTGTGAAATGTATGTATTGATACTACATGAGGAAATATGGGTATTCATTGATATTAGGCTTTACAGTCTGCCTAGGCAGAAGGGAATGCCACAGCTATCTACCTGTCTCCCATGTAAATTAAGCATGGTGGAATCACAAACAATGGAAACTCCATTTACATCTAGGGGAATGAGAAGCCACAGGAAGGGAAGAACAGCATGAGGTCATCCTGTCTCTTGAAGCACTGTCATTGAATTCTGGGAGATATAAGCATCTTTGGCATCCATTACTAGACAGACACTAGGGAACAGAGCTCTTGCAAGCTGAGGAAAATGTGTCCATCAAACAAAGGTGGGAGGAGAGGGGTTGAAGCAGTGGTCCCCAACCTTTCTGTGGGAATAGCACATTCCTATTCCTAGAAGACTGTTGTGGGCACCAGACACCTCGCAGCTGACATGCCGCCGAGAACCGGCAATACTTCTCGGCGGCATTTTGGCAGGCGATTCTCCGGCACCTGTGCTCAGCAGCGGCATTTCGGCAGTGCGGTGTCCTGCGGGTACACACAACCTCCTTGGCGGGTGCCATTGCGCCCATGGGCACCGCGATGGGGACCCCTGGGTTGAAGTCTGTAGAACTGAATACAGGTGAGAAACCTTCTTAGGAAAAGCTATGTCACCTAAGAAGACAAGGGAAGCCAATACCATGTACTTTTGTGGAAGGTCCTGGCTTAGGGAAAGTCAGCCATGGCTGGGAAGAACGACTAGTGAGAGAAACCATCTGTAGCTTGCATAGTTACGTTTTAGAATTTTAGATGCGTATTTTCATTTTATTTGCTTGTAACACTTTCTAACTTTATTCCTTTTACTTAGCATCACTTAAGCCGACATATATTTTGTTAATACATTTCTTTCGGTTTTATCATAAACCAACTTAGTGCTGTGTTTAAAGGGAAAGATGTATTCATCCTAGTTAGTTAATAAGCTGTGATGTATTTTTGTGTCTTTAAAGGAACAAATGAAACATTATTTCCCTGAGCTGTCCAGGAGAGGGTTGGACACATCAAGGCCTACGGTTTTGGAGAAATGTTGGGACTGGGAGTGTGTTGGGGTCACCGTGCTGATTGTAACCAAGGCTGGCAGAAGCCAGAGTGGGACTGTGGGGCTGTAGACAGGCTGCTGGAATCAGAGTGGCTGAACTGGGGCTGTCTAGCACACAGACACTCAGGGTGTGGCTTGCATGCTGGTAGACTGATTATGAACAGCCCAGATTGGGAGCTAAACAGCAAAGCATTGTGAGGCACCCAGGTTATAGGGTAGGCAGAGACTCAGACCATCACTGAGCTGGATTGCCTTCTGAACCATGACACTCTGTGACAAGTAGCTTCTGTTTTTTGAAATGTGTTGGACCTAATTAGTATTACTGGATGATTTTGTATGCATTAGCTTGGAGGAGCTAAGTTTTTAATCACAGCTATATAAGAGGTTCATAATGGATTCCAACATCTGTTAGAAACAATTAGCTCTGATTTATAAATGGGAGGTTTATTACAGCTGACAATGAAAATAATTTTATTTTTCATTAAGACAGCCTAAGAAGTTGTTTTTTATTTTATTTGATCAGTTTCAGGACAAGCTGCAAGATATTCTAATTAATGGTGACCGGCTTATTAAAATGAGTAGTGATTGTAATCAATAATGAGCAAGGAAAATACCATGGGGAAATAGAGGCCTCTGCAATTACCAAAGAAAGATGCTATGTACATAATATTAAGGGTGACACTAATAAAAACAGAAACATTCAAAATTTAAAACTGCAATGGAGCCCTCTATTCAGGACCTTATTGTGTATTTATGATCTTTGCAAACCAGTCCCATTGATAACAAATCACAGATTTGGTTTCTTATGCCTATGCATTTCAGCAGATGTGGGATTATGTGTTTCATGGAAAATAAAATGGAAAATGTGAAGTGAGCATGTAACAGTCCTATTTCAATAATTTATGTGGCTGTATAGCATGTTGCATATGTATTTGTTTGTAGAGTATGGGGAATTCACAGGTTTAAGCTGATTTTTTCTCTTGTACATGAGCTTTCATGATTTTTTCTGCAGACGTCACATGCTAGTGGATTCTGTGCACTTTGCCTGCATCCGTAAAATCTAGTTTTCCCCCAACTCATAAGCGGAAGAAAAAAATCTGTGCTTGTATTGTCTGTGACAACACAGCTCCCCTATGTTTGAATAACATGGAAGCTAATTTATTGTTGCTAACTATGGCCAGTATTAATTATAAAATGGAAAATGGCTAATTGATTTGTCTTTCAATTTTTTTAAGTACCAAAGAGAATGAATTAATTTAGTGAGTGGATTCAGGCCCCAATTCCACAAACATTTCTGCACATGTTTAGCTTTCAGCAAAGGAGTTGTCCTAATGATATTAACGGGGTTGCTCACAGACTTAGGTAAGCATACATGTAAGAGTTTGCAGAAGTAGGGTCTTTCAGCCTGATCCATTGTCAATTTAATTTAATAGCAAGATTCCCATTCACTTCAGTGGACCCTGGATGAAGCCTTGCAGCTTGCTGAATTGCATTTTACTTTTCCATTAGAAGTTTAATTTTCTGCAAATGTGATAAATCTCTCATAGAATAAAAACTCATTTGTAGTTATGAATCCTTATTGCTGTTACCTCCTCTTGTAATGTATAAATAGCACTCGGGTTAGGGCAGTCAGGAGAGATGGCACAGCATTGTGTTATCTGTGGACAGACTCTGCCAGCGTTACTCATACACCAAGTAGCACCTCACTTTGGCCTGGTCTACACCTAAAACTTAGGCTGATCTAGTTATGTTGCTCGGGGTGTGAAAAATTAACACCTCTGTGAGATGTAGCTAAACCAACCTAAGCTCTGGTGTAGACACTGGTAGGTGGATGGAGTTCTTTCGTCAACCTAGCTATCATCTCCTGAGGGGCTGGATTTCGTACCGTGATGCAAAAAACCCTTCCATCCCTGTAGTGTCCACACTACAGTGCTACAGAAGCATAATTGCAGCGCTGCAGTTGTAGTGTATGTAGTATAGCCATACTGTTAGGCCATATCTGTACTACAGACTTTCGTCGATGCAAGTTATGTTGGCATAAAGCAGCTGCAGTTAGTATATTACTTATGTATACTTGGCTGTTTATAAAAAGAACAGGAGTACTGTGGCACCTTAGAGACTAACAAATTTATTTGAGCATAAGCTTTCGTGGGCTACAGCCCACCTCATCGGCTGCATAGAATGGAACATATAGTAAGAAGATATATATATATACACACACATACAGATAAGTTGGAAGTTACCATACAAACTGTGAGAGGCTAATTAGTTAAGGTGACCCATTATCATTCGTATGGTAACTTCCAACTTATCTGTATGTATGTATATAATGTATATATACATATATTTTCTTACTATATGTTCCATTCTATGCAGCCGATGAGGTGGGCTGTAGCCCCCGAAAGCTTATGCTCTAATAAATTTGTTAGTCTCTAAGGTGCCACAAGTACTCCTGTTCTTTTTGCGGATGAAGACTAACATGGTTGCTACTCTGAAACTTGGCTGTTTGTGTCAGCACTGCATGTACTCACCAGAAGTGCTTGTGGTATCACTAAGTGTGGTTCATCATGGATAGGTATGCAGCTGCCCCACTCTGGCAGAAAAGGGGTTAAAAGCAGCCCTGGAGAGGGTTGCAGCAGGGAAAGGGATTAAGAACAGCTGGGGTAGCTGACTGTGTAGCTGACCACAGCTGTGGCCAGTTCAATTAGGGCCCAGCTGGCCCTGATAAGAGGGCTGTGGGCCAGAAGCTGAGAGTCTCTGGGAAGGGCTAGCTGTCTGGGAGCAAGGTACCTGGCCTGGAGCAGTGCTGGGGAATAGGGCAAAGGAACTGGGGAGCTCCAGCCTGGTAAACCCCCAGGCTGCAGGCCTTGGTGAAAGCTTACAGAGGTGCAAGCCGGATTTAGGCAGAGGCGGCTGGTCCAACCTCCTTGGCAATGATGAGTGGCCATTACACTGCAGTTGGCCCCAGTGAGAGGGGACTAGATGATGACTGGCAGTAGCCACTGAGGCAAGGTGGGTTTAGAGGGTTGGAGATTCCTAGGGTGGGGAGACCCAGAGTGTGGGGGTACTGCTGGGGAAGAACCCCAGGGTAAAGAGCATTGAGGTCCAGGAGGGACACGGGGGTTAGCGGCAGCGAGACACCGGCCTGCAGAGGGTGCTCTGGGCTGAAAGAGCTAATTCCTGAGACAGCCAGCAGGAGGTGCTGCACTGGTGAGTCATCGCCTTGCTACAGTATGCCATGTACCACTTTCCAGCATAATGCCTTTGGGGGAATTTTTGTGGGGCATACACAAGTCTCACAGGGGTGGGGATGGAAACAAGAGATGTAGTTCTCTGATCTTATTCGATGATAACAGTCCTCTGTGTGCATGTTCCCTCTGTGTGCTGCCCCAGCTCTGCGCAGATAGGTAACACAGCAGACCCCAAGAGAACCCCCAATGACCACAGACTCTAGTAAGGTACAAAGGAACGTCGGCCAGGTTGTGTTTCTCTTTGACAATAAATCTCTAGCTCCCCGGATTATATATCTATGGTTTGTTGCGCTCCCTGACAACGGACTCAGCTCAGTCAGTGGCAGGACTTTTCACTCCCCCTAGGCTGGACAAAGACACCACCCCAGGGATGTATTCTTATACACAGGTACAAACAAGTTACATAACACTCCTGACACATTGCGGTGCAACCCCTTTACTTAACAGTGCACCACCCTTCTATGCAGTGAGGTGCTGCCTCTCACCTTGTACATGTTGGTTAGAGCAAAACAAATCTATCCATCATACTAGCCTTTTGTCTCTGTCCTTGTTATCCACGTGGACAGCATAAGAATGTTCTTGTATCATTTGTGTATGGCTCTGGTATCCAATACACTTTGGATATGTATTTGTGCAACAGCGCATGTTTATGCAACATCAGCCCTTTCCTTGCCAGCTTCTGTGAGCAGGGCCTGCCTCTGGCTCACAGCTTAACTTTTTGCTTTATGTCAGCAAAGTCTTGACCATTACTTTAGCTCGGGCCTTAGGTCTCATACCGGGCCTCAAAAGATATCAAAAGGTTTATGTTTCAGGGCCTCATCTTACTACAGCATGGAGTCTGCACAGCTCTGCACAATTGTCATGAACGTTGCAAACAGAGGACAAGTGACCGTCCAGTATTTGTAGAGCCACAGGAAGTACCGCAACAATGGGGAATGAGATGATTACTTGAGGATGGGTTGCTAAGGGCATAGAGGAAAAACAATTCAAGTTTGTTGTTGGGGTTCAGGGGGCAGCTGCACATAGTGGAGCAGTGCTTCTGGACCCAAGGAAAAAACACTGACTGGTGGGATGACATCCTAATGCTGGTTTGGGATGATTAGTAGTGGCTGCAGAACTTTTGGATGCAACAGGCCACATTCCTGGAACTGTGTGCCAAGCTCACCCCAACCCTTCAGCACAGGGACATCACCAGAATAGGGTTGCCAACTTTCTATTGGCACAAAACTGAACATCCTTGCCCTGCCCCTTCTGCCCTCTATCTCGGCCCTTTCCCAAGGCCCCGCCCCCCACTCACTACATTCCCCCTCCCTTGGTGGCTCGCTCTCCCCGACCCTCACTTACATTTGCTGCGTTGGGGGGCAGGAGGGAGTGAGGGCTCTAAAGGGGGGTATAGGCTCTGGGGTAGGGCCAGAAATGAGAGGTTCAGGGTGCAGGAGGGGCTCTGGGCTGGGACAGGGAGTTGGGGTGTGAGAGGGGATGAGGGCTCTGGCTGGGGGTGTGGGGGCTGGGGTGGGGCTGGGAATGAGGGATTTGGGGTGCAGGAGGGGTATCCAGGCTGGGGGGTGGTGCTGAGGGATTCGGAATGCCGGAAAGGGCTGCAGGTTGAGGCAGGGGATTGGGGTGCAGGCCCTAGGGTGGGGCTGGGGATGAGAGGTTCAGGATGTGGGGGGGCTTGGGGCAGGGGGTTGGGGCACAGGGGAGGTGAGGGCTCTGGGCTGGGAGTATGGGCTCTGGGGTGGGGCCGGGGATGAGGGGTTTGGGATGCAGGAGGGGGCTCCGGGTTTGAGGGGGCTCAGGGCTGGGGCAGGGGGTTGGGACTTGGGGTTGGGGCACAGGTTTACCTTGGGCAGCTCCTGGTCAGCAGCGCAGTGGGGCTAAGGCAGTCTGCCTGCCTGTCCTGGCTCCATGCTGCTCCTCAGAAGCAGCCAGCAGGTCCGGCTCCTAGGTGCAGGGGGCAGGAGGCTCTGCAGCGTGTGCTGCTCTCACACACAGGCACTGCCCCCCAGCTCCCATTGGCTGGGAGCCAGCCAATGGGAGTACAGAGCTGGTGCTCAAGGCAGGGGCAGTGTGCGGAGCCTTGTGGGCCCCTGCGCACCTTGGAGCCAGACAAGCTGGTTGCTTCTGGGATGCAGCGCGGTGCCCCAGGACAGGTAGGGACTAGACTGCCTTAGCCCCGCAACACTGCTGACTGGATTTTTAACAGCCCGGTCGGTGATGCTGACCGGAGCCACCAGGGTCCCTTTTCAACCGGATGCTCCGATCCAAAACCGGACAGCTGGTCACCTGACACCAGAATGAAAGCTGCACTGATGGTTGAGGAAGTGAGTGGCGATTGCACTGTGGAAGATTACAGTGCTGGATTGCTACCAGTTAGTGGGCAATCATTTTGGAGTTGGAAAATCCACAGTGGGGGTTGCTGTCATGCAAGTATTTAGGGCCATTAATTATATCCTGCTATACAGGACTGTGGCTCTAGGCAATGTGCAGGGCATGGTGGTTGGACTTGTAG
The DNA here is from genome assembly GCF_009764565.3 of Dermochelys coriacea. Classification (NCBI taxonomy): domain Eukaryota; kingdom Metazoa; phylum Chordata; order Testudines; family Dermochelyidae; genus Dermochelys; species Dermochelys coriacea. The sequence continues at coordinate 109,282,771 of NC_050068.2, forward strand.
CTATGGAATTCACAAACTGCAGTGGAGAGATGGATAGCACACATATTCCTATTATGGCATCAGTCCATCTTTCCACAGAGTACATCAACAGAAAGGGCAATTTTTCTATCGTTATGCAAGCACTGGAGGATCACTGGGGATGCTTCACAGATAGCAATGTGGACTGGTCAGGGAATGTGCATGACACTCACATCTTTAAGCTCACAGGACTGTTCAGGAAGCTGCAGGCAGGGACACTTTTTCCTGACCAATGGATTACTGTTAGCAATGTTGAAATGCAGTAGTGATCCTGGGTGACCTAGCCTACCCTTTACTCCCATGGCTCATGAAGCCATACACTGGTACCTTGACAGCTCCAAAGAAAGTGCACAATGACAGTTGAATATGCTTTCAGCCATGTAGCAGGGTGCTGGTGCAAAAGCACCTAATTAGCCCTGCCTGGTCAGCTCCAATCAAGGCAAGCGGATTGGGGCTGATGGAAAAGGCCTGATGCGGGCCTGAGGATTGGCAACACCTGCTGGCCTGACAAGCCAAAGGCTATAAAGGCTGGGAGGGAACCAGAAGGCAGGGGGTAGCTAGGGAGAAGTAGGTTATGGAGGGAACTGGAGGCCTCCTAGTTGAAGGCTGACTCTGCCTGTAAAGGAGGTGATTAATTCTGTCAAGCTTGTATATAGATAGACATTGGTGGTGGGATAATCTTAAGTAAATAAAGACATGGGTGTTGCACAACCCTGAAGACTAAGCGTTATTGAGAGCAGCAAGCGGGCTCCAGGAAGAGGGTGGGTCGTGAACTGTGTTATAAGCAGATTTAAGGGACACTGGCATTATTTACTCACTACATTAGAACTCGGTGAGGAAAATGTCCCAATGGCTAGAAGTGTCTGTTCTGAGGCAGAGGGGAGAAAATTGCCACTGGGGTGGGGGGTGGAGGGCTGCTAGTTTTGTACAATCAGACACAAGGTAGTGCATCATGAGCCATTAGAAGAGCTTAGTGTGAAGATATATGCTGAGGGAGGCCTTGAAAGAGCACTTTAACAGTAATATGCTGTGGTGGGAAGTGCTGTACCTAGCCCTGAAGTTTTGGGACTTGTCAGGAACTGTGAAATGCTTAGCTTTATGAATAACACAGTGCTTTTTAATGAATGTATGAGTTAGGAGGTGCTGATTATACATTTATAATTATTACACTGTGTTTTTAACTCAACCTATCAGTTCTGTGCTCCAATTCTGTCACAAATAGTGTGTGTCTTTGATTAACTCTAGGCTGAAGGACTTGGGTATGTTTAGTTTGGAAAAAAGAGGAGATTGAGAGGGGGACATGATAGTGGTCTTTAAATTCTTAAATTCTGCAATAAATAGATGGAGAAAAGCTGTTCTCTCTTGCCACAGAATGCAGGACAAGAGGCAATGGGTTCAAACTACAGCATAGCAGATTTAGATTACATTTCAGAAAAAAAACTTCCTGACTATAAGAACAGTAGGACAATGGAACAGATTGCCTAGGGAGGTCATGGATGCTCCTTTGCTGGAGGTTTTCAAAAGGAGGCTGGATCACCATCTGTCTTGGATGGTTTAGATACAACAAATCCTGCATCTTGACATGGAGTTAGACTAGATGACCCCTCTAACTCTATGATTCTAGGCATTCTGCAGTATATGTTATGAAGGAATAAAGATGAATTTATTTTGAAAAAAAATGTACTAGGTACTAAAACGAGTGCAAAGCATTAATGTGCAATTAAAAATTAGTTCAGTGCAAATTTATAAAATAAATTCATAGAACAGAACTTTAAAATTAGAATGGTAGAAAATATTTGTGTCCATTTCCATCCATTTTTGCCAAACAGACACTAATGTGGCTCTCACAGGTCAGCGTATATGAAGCTGTGGTTGTCCTGATTGTCCCCCAGTGTGGAGTGGCAGGGGTCGGGATGTGGCCTCTGATGTCAAGTGGAATGTTGAGGGGTGTAGGGAGGTGCTACAATGGAGTTCTCCATTGGCTGCGAAGGACAGTGAGCACATGATTGTTGGATCTGCAGGTCAACAACAGTCTTCAGTGTTCGTGTTTGCTGGCTGAGAAGCTCCATTATGTCCTGGTGCACCTCCCTCTCCTTTTCCTAACGGGCCTTTCTCCTGTTCGCCGTTTTCTTCTTCAGGCTGGCTGCTATAGTCACCCTCCAAGCCCTCCGTTCACAATCTGATAGAGCACTGGTTTGCAGGATGTCACTGAAAGTGTCCTCCTAGTCTGCTTCTTTCTCCTCCTCATCAGGGTGTTCTGCAGATGTGGAGGGAGGTATTTTTATGGCCCCAATGGCAGCTGCAACAGATGAAACAGCTGTATCAGTGTAGTTACAGTCACAACAGAAAGTGAAAGATAAGTTTCAGAACTCCCTTCCCTCATTCCCATAAGAATGTTAAATAAGACAGGCTTATTGGCATTTCTGCTTTGGAGTGTCTCTGCACAGAACAGCTCTCCAGCCACAGCCATGGTGAGTGTGGCTTGTGAGGAGTGGGAATGAAGAAGAAATTTGTTCAGTTATGTAAAAAAATACCCATGGAAATAGGGATTGAAATGTATGAGTAGAGGGCAACAGCACTCAGTACTGATACTACTTTTCACAGGCTGTGGTGATTTCAGCTGATTTCTCACTCTTGAGCGTCACAAAGGCAGAGCGAGCACAGCTCCTGCTAGCGTCCCAAAGCTACCCGGGCCCATAGGCCACTAGCCTGTTTACGGCAATGGTGCCTGCCAAAGTCATCGCAGAGCAGCATGGGCAAGTGTCCTGCTGTGGAAGAAGAAATAAAGCAGTCACCTCTAGAAACCTCTGGGAGACATTAGCATTGTGTTTCCATGAAAGTTTCATCGCGATATCTCAGGAGCACAGGAACTGATTTTCATTTTTCTGGGTGGGTGCTCCACCCCTGCTCTTCCCTGAGGCCCCACCCCCCACTCCACCTTTTCCCCCAAGATCCCATCCTCACTCAGCTTCTTCCTTCCCCCCCACCCACTCCCCTGAGCACCTCCTGCCCACCCCTGAACAGCTGGTCAGTGGGGCCAGCCCAACAGCTGGTCAGTTGATGGCTGATGGGTGCTGACCACCCACTATTTTTTTCTAGGGGTGCTCTAACCCCAGAGCACCCCCAGAGTCGGCACCTATGATCAGGAGGATACAGGGGACATCCCTGTGCACATAAATAAACTTCTTCATGTGCCCCTCTCCCCCACCTAACCCTACAGGGGAGTGAAAAGCAGATAATGATCCTGCCTCTGTTTTTTTTTTTTACCACTATCTCGTCTCATATGAGTAAAACAATTCAAAGTAGATACCTGTGTCCTGCTAATCCGGGGATGGCCTGAGCGTCATCTTCACATTTAAACATTGTAAGGGAAAATGAATGCACACGCTTATTAGAGGTTCCTTCCCCTGGATCGGCCTTGTCCGTACTCAGCTGGTAGGACTGGCTGGATGGTGGTGGAGTCTTGAATAAAATCTTGGCTCACAGCATAGCTGGACACTCCCCCCTCTCCCCCCCGTTGTGTCCCCCTTCTCTTCCTTTTCCTCTTCCTCACTGTTCATGCAGAGGCAGATTTATCATGAGACAAACAGTGCTGTGGAATGGGACCCCCAACATGCAGGACAAATCTCATCTGACAACCCCCGAGTCCTGGCTGGCGGCGCAGCAGAGCTCAGGCAGGCAGGCTGCCTGCATTCAGTGGCCGGTGGCCCCACACTGCTCCCAGAAGCGGCCGGTTGCTGGCACGCTTCTGCATGCCGCTGGCGGGGGAGAGGCATGCCAGCAGCAGGGCTAAGGCGGCTCCCTGCCCATGCTGCCTCCCTCCCTCAGCGCAGCGTCTCTCCCAGAAGCGGCCAGCATGTCCCTGCGGCCCCTGGGGAGAGGTGTCTCCACGTGTTGCCCCCACCTCGAGTGCCAACTCCGCTCTGCGGTGTGCAGAGACCCCCTGGCCTCTCCCGCCTAGGAGCTGCTGACAGAGAGGTGTGCTTTGGGAAGCGCCGCCCCCTAACCCCTTCTGCATCCCAAGGCCCAGCCCAGAGCCCGCACCCAAATTCCCTCCCAGAGCCTGACCCCCGTACCCACTACTGCACCCCAACCCCCTGCTCCAATCAAGGTACCTCACTTTATTTTCATTTACTTCCTATTACTTATATTATAGGAGGAGGATGAAGGAAAAAAAGGATGAAAAACAAGGCCGGGGGAGATAAGAGAGAATATTCTTTTTCTTAGCTGGGTCCCGATGGGGGCAGGTCAGCGAAAATGAAGCTGTGCACAGGGCCCCACTAACTCTAAATCCGCCACTGCAAACAGCAGGTGTCTCTGTTTCGGGCTGCACTGAGGTATCCATGGTGATCTGCAGGGTACTGGTGGAATCTCCGCCAAGAACAGCACGCAGCTTGTAAAAGTGCAGGTCTGCAGCTCAGTACAAGAATAACCGTTGGGCCTCCCTAACTTTGTGGTGTACCTGATTCTGCTCAGGTTTCTGGAAACAGCTAGGTCTTGAGTCTCCATTCATTACACCAATTATATGCTGGTGAAACTGCAAGGAAGTCGGTGAAGTTATATTGGTGCAACAAACAACGTAACAGTGTGTAGAATCAGGCCCTTAGTTCACACTGGGAATGCTCAAAGGGTTAGCAAATGCATTAGCATAGGATTAAGAGTGGCTAATATAAATTTAGTTTAATTTGGAAAATTAAGATAAATCAATTTAAGATGGATTTAATTAAGTGTGTCAACACAAGGGGATTTAAAAACTGATTTATTAAACTGGTGCAATAGCTGTGTGTGGACCAGGCTGTAACCCTATAGGTAGTGCCAGTCCGCTTACAGTACAAGATCAGAACTGGTAGCTAATGTAATTTAAAATACCTTAAATAATTATGAACAATGCTTTGAAAGCAATTTTGAGTTGCTTTGAACTTGTGAAAATTGACAGAAACAAGCAGTTGTTGAAAAAAGTCAGTGTTTCAGGCAGGATGGATTTTTTTTTTTCCCCCGCTGTCTTCATTAGGACTGGTTTGAGTTAATTGCAGACCTGCTACTCAAACATCGTTGGTTTTAGACGTATTCACAGACTTGAACCTTTTTGAAAGGCTTTGTGTTTCATGAAAATACATTTTAAAATAATTTCCGCAGCAGCCATAACATCCGATATATGATGAGGATTAACCAACACTAGCACCTCAAAGCGTTATTGTAATAACACACTGAACTTGCCAGAAACTATCATCTTCTTAAAATGTAGCACTAACATATGGAGAGTTTCATGGAAATGGAAAGAGTGTTCACTTTGGGGGGAAATAAAATGGCGTGGGCACAGAGAGGGAAAAGCAAATGTCTTGAAACAAAACGTAATAGTTAACGCTTACAAATTATTATTTATTTTACAGTAGCATCTTGGAACTCCAATCAGAGCCCTATTGTGTTAGGTGCTGTACAGACAAGTAACAAAGACCCAGAGTATTCACAGGCTACATGCCTGACAAGGAGGTGACAGGTGGACAAAAGACAACCAGGGTGCGTGTGGGCAGGAACATGAGGTAACAATGAAACAAATGAGTTTAACTGAAAAGCAGTGGGCTCAGCTCACCAGTTGCCTAACCACCGCCCAAGGAGAAGAATTTATGGACATCATGGCAGAAGTTGGTTTTAAAGAGGGATTTAAAAGAGAATAAAGTGGCAGTTTTATTAATTTTGATAGGGAGATTTCCCCATGAATGGGGGGCAGCACGGGAGAAAATGCAGAGAGGTGCTTGGGGGAGAAGTAGACAAGCATTTGGTTGAGATTAGGGTGATCAGATAGCAAGTGTGAAAAACTGGGACACTTTCTTTTTTGGGGGTGGGGAGGGTCCTGCCTATATAAGACAAAAGCCCCTAACATCCAGATAGTCCAAATAATTTTGGGATGTCGGGTCATCATAGTTGAGACTGACGTTACTGGCAGAAAGATAGCAGAGGTCAATAGCTTGATAAGCTAATAAACCTGATGAGGTGGGGCTAAATGGTGACAACAGGCCTTAAAGGCAAAGATTAGGAGCTTGTGTTGGATGTGGTGGAGAAAGGGGAGCAGTGGAGGGGGCTGATGAGGTCAGAGTGACAAGCCAGGATGATGATCCCCACATTGATTTGAATAGATTTAAAGGGGAGTGAGGTGGCTGGTGTCAAGGCCAGAGGGGAGGAGGTTCCAGAGGTTGAGACATGAAATGATGTGGGTCTGAACAAGAGCCTTGATAGTGTGGATAGACAGGAAAAGCTGAATTTTTGAAAGGTTATGAAGGTAGAAGTGGCAAGATGTAGATATATATGGCCGAACAACATCTTGACAGATGAAAGGAGACGTGACAAAGTCCATCGTGTGTGGTACTTAGCTATGGTATGGGAAAACAGCCCGGTGCAAATGTGGCAAACCTTCCCACAATGTCTACGGGTCCACTCGTCAGATGGAATTTGAAGCACACTCTGCTTCCTGGCTCGCCTGCAGGCTTCGGCCTGGACTCTCTGATGGTGCTCCACGGTGACTGCATTAGTCTTAATCCAGTTTCTCCAGACTGAACAATTCTGGGCAGGTTTTAATTCCAGTAACTAGTAGGAATGCTGAATTTCTTGAGGCCTTGCTTGACCTTGTTGCTGTATTGGAGCTTAGGCCTTCCTCTGCATCGCGGGTGGTCCTTAAGTTGGCCATAGAGCACCTATGGTGGACAATCTTGAGGCATGTGCTCCATGTCCCAACCAGCGAAGCCTGCAAATGTCCAGCATAGTCTGCATAGACCGTAGGCTGGTTCTCTCATGGATCTTGATATTGGTGATCCATTGGTCCCAGCGGAGGTGGAAACTGTTCAATCTCTGCTCCTGGGTAGAGTACATAACCCAGCTTTCATAACCATAAAGGAGGGTACTAAGGACATAAGCCTGATAAACACACACCTTGGTGTTCAGGGTTAGCAACTTGTTGTTCCAAATACGTGAGGTAAGTTTGCCATAGGGAACGGGAGCTTTGACGATTCCAGAATCAAGTTCCCTATCAAGGCTGAGTGAGCTGGTAAGAATTGAGCTGAGATAGCAGAAGTGATCTATATTGTCCATAACCTCATATGACCTGGATATATGTGTCTAGTGAGAGGGCAAATTGAAGGTAGTCTGAGAAACTCGAAGGGTGATGTTGGTATTTACAGTGATAGAAAAAGTGGAGTGAGGTCAAATGAACTTACAAACATTTTCAATCTTGGGTGCCTAAAGTTAGGCTCCTAAGACCATATTTAGGCACTTAAATAAAAGTGTCCTGGTTTTCAAAGATGCTGAGCATCTCCAATTCTCACCGACTTCAGTGTGAGCTAGAGGTGGCTCAGCATTGTTGACTATCGGGATACTTTTATTTAAGCACTTAAATATGGATTTGGGAGCTTAACTTTAGGTGCCCAAGTATGAAAATGCTGGCAGTGTATTTTCAAAGCACAGTAGAAATGCAATAAAGATTGTGAGGTACTCAGAAACTTTATTAATGGGGCCATTGATGTACCTGAGATACATATAAACATGAATCCTCAGAACATATTTGTGAAGTAGTTAAGTATTGTCACCATTTTATAGGTGAGGAAACAAAGAAAGAGAGTTTAAGGGCAGGTTTACACTTAAACTGCTGTACTGGGACAGCTTCAATGAAGATGCTCTATGCCAATGGGAGAGAGCTCTGTGAGAAGTGGTAGCTATGTTGGTGGGAAACGCTCTCCTGCCGATGTAGGACTGTCCACACAAGTGCTTAGTTCAGTATAACTACATCGCACAGGGGTGTGGCTTATTCATATCCCCAAGCGACATAATTATACTGAACTAATTCTGTAGTGTAGACCAGGGCTAAGACTCCAATTCAGCAAAGCACTTGTGAAATTTAAGTGTGTGAAGCAGTCTCACTGACTTCAGTTACATTGCTTGTTCTTAAAGTTACACCTGAGCTTATGTGTTTTGCTGAATCAGGGCCACAGTATCTTGCTCAGGATGCAAGAAGATCCATAGAATGGCTTCCAACGTGAATAAAATTGACTATGACGCATAGATCCTGAAACATGACTCCTTTTGGTTCATATTGTTGTTTGCACAATGCTGTGAGGAAATGAAAGTCTGGATGGCATGATTTTATGTGTGTTCTGAAATGATTTTATTACAATGTATAGTTTATTGCATTCTAATGAATCCATGTTTTTCAAATTAAATATTAATTAAATGAAAGTAGTTTCAATATGATGATCCTACTTGATACAGTATAATTTAAGCTAATTAAAATGTTTCTTATAACACACATTTTATAACAACACATTTTACAGTATTTTAAAGAAAACTGAAGACCAGTAGAAATATTTCACAACTTACTTATCTCCACACCCCATGATTCATGAACAATACAGCAATCTCACCCCACTCCTCAACAAAGGGTGCACTGGAAGTGCTGGATTTCCAACTAGGCAGAGTAGGCCACATGCCTAGTGGCACCATTTTTAGCTGTCAGTTTCCGGGGTCTTTTAGCAGCTGTGAATTGTGGCTTTTTTGGGCTATTTTGCTGCCCTGCTGCTGCTGGCCACACTGCTCGGGAGTTCTTGGGAGGGAGGGAGCTTCCTGATCTGCCCCACCCCCTGCCAAGATGCCCCACACACCGTTTGTTTCAAGTTGCGCCCCCTTCCCTTAGGTGACGTTTGCAGTATGCACAAAATTCTTGTCCAAGGGCGGCAGAATTTTTTTTCCCCTGCAGAAACTGTGCTGCAGTTCACCTTTCACCCACCAGAAGCCACTGTGGTGCCAGAACAGCCTGAGCTGGCTGAGGTGGACTTGTCCAGTGGGCGACAGCAAACAGCTAACAGGCAGGTGGCGGGTGCATTTTTTCCTCCAGTGAAAAGTCATAGCAGCCTACTTGGAGCCAGATTAGGAGGCAGAGCGGGCCACGCAGGGCTGATGGGTGGGGGGGGGGGCACAGGGCCACATGGGGACATGTGAGGGGGCTCCAGGTAGGGCCACATGGCGGGGGAGGGAGGAGCACTGAAGGTGCTGTGCTTAAAGGCATGAAAGGTGTAAATCCGGCCCTGTGCATTAATGAGCTTCTACTGCAGTGATGTGTAATGGATTACCCAGCATTTGTATGTACCATTGCTCTATAATAGCTTGTTTACAAAAATAATATCCCCTACTCATATTGACCATACTGCTTTTGCTCAAGTAGTAGAGCTCTGTATTTTGTAGCCATCGACCTTGGATTTTTATTTTTATGCTGCTGAGCATACAGTGACCAGATCTCAGAAGTTTCATAAATTTGCTTTGGTTTCAGATAAGTATACAAAATGTCAGGTGCTTGTTTAAATGTATGCATACTGTTGGGGCCTAAATACAGTAGATTTTAGGCCTTACAAATAAATAAAAGTTGAATAATTTACACAAGCAGCTACCAACACTGTATATGACTTGAGAAAGTCATATTGTATATTCATTTTTCATCGGTTTCTCTGACTGACTTTTTTTAGCCAAAAATAAGCCAATAGCCTTCAGAAATAATTATTTTCTTCACATTTGCAAGTGCTAGTATTCTTTTATCACTGGTCACATCTGCTGCAGAACTGAGTGGGCAGGAAAAGTTTTTTCGCTCCCCTGAGAATTATTGACTTTTTGAAGTTTTTTCCCCCATCCTGAATTGGGATGAAAAATTGAAATCTGGAAAATTTCCACAAACTGAAAATTGGAAACAAATGTTCTGTTGTGATTTTGATCCTTTCCCCTTTTAAACCTTTATTTTACCGTACATTTGCTAAAATTTTAAAATACGTTTTTTCAACTTGAAAAACCAAACCTTTCTGGTTTAGATAATTTCAAAACTTTTTTTAATCAATTTTTTTTTTACATCAGGTGTTTTGTCAAACCTGATACTGTTTCACAAACAGTTTTGGTTTCAAGGAATCAGCATTTTATGACCAAAAACTGCAAACAATTAATTGGAAAAATCCCAAGCAGCAATATTTCAGAGCACACAATGGAGGATGGATAGCCAAAATATACAGGACTATATTTTAAGAGGCGAGCACAGTGGGTGTGACCACAATAAATGTATGCACTCCAATTGCACGTGCAACACTTTTCATTTGCATGCACACACAGTGACTTAGTTGATCAGGACACATAGGCTATGGAACATAGACAAGGATGAATTTTAAAGTGACAGGCTTTACTAACTTTAACTAATGGCAGATTATGCTTGTGGTCCCTTCTCAAATATCAGGCACTATATGGGGTCAAATGGAGGGTTAAATGGCCTCGTGTCACACAAGCAATACATTTGAGTTGGCCCTCTTCAGCTTAATGCCTAGGACTCGGCCTGACTCTGAATCCTCTTGTCATTCCACCTGAGAGTGGTGCTGAGGGTTATCTCCAGGGATACTTCAATCTGCAAAGGCTTATGGTGTCCCCTTCTCCCTACAAGCTAATATATTCACCAGCCATCTCATGGGTCTCTTACTCATGTTTACCTCCAAGACTTGGCCCTTTCTAGCCTTTTATCTGTACAGGATGTTGAGCATAAATTGCAACGAAGAAGACATTTCCATGTTATTTGGTAACATTAAGTTCCTATTTTTACTCCTTTTAGTCTAAAATTGAGCCTTGAGGAAAGCAAAATCCCCTGGACATCCTGCCAGTTTAGCCAAAAGGGGGAAAAAATTCTTTCCTGATCTCTAAATGGGAGATCTGGTCAGACCCTGAATGGGACTTAGGCATCATCGTAGGCAGCTCAATGTGTAGCTGCGTTCAAAGAAACAAACAAGTTGCTAAGTTGCACGAGGAATGGGATGGTGAGTAATACAGAGAATATTATAATGCCTTCCTATAAATCAGTGGTGCAGCCTCCACTGGGATGCGGTGAAACTCATTGTCACAGGCCACCCCATCTCAAAAAGGATATTGCAGAACTACAGTGATTTCAGAGAAAGGTGATGAGAATATTCAAGGTCATGGAAAAGGCTCATGTGAACAGATTGAAAAGATTGTTTACCTACCCTAAAAAAGAGATGAATAAGAGAGGGCATGATACAGTATATAAAACTATATGGTCTGAACAAGGTAGATCTGGAACTTCTGTTTGCCCCATACCATAATAATAAGACTATGTTCAGACTGCAATCACAGGATGCGATTGTAGCTCGAGTAGATGTACCTGAGCCAACTTTAATCTAGCTAGCTGAAGTTCTGGAGCAGTGAGTCGTGGCAGGGTGCATTTCTGGGTGCACTGTACAAGTCCACCTGGAATCTTAAGTAGTTATTTGGGGTACTAACCCACACTGAAATGTATGCTGCAATGGCTTCACTACTCTGTGTCCCAAGATAGCTAGGTTAAAGCTAACTTGGATATGTCTACACCCAGTGATTGCAGTAGAGATATACGCCCAAACAAGAAGCCATTCAATGAAATTAGAATACAGGAAATACTTTTTCACACAGTGTGTAATTAGACTGTGGAACTCATTGCCACAGGAAGTTGTTGAGGCCAAGAATAAAACAGGAATTGGTTTTAGGGTGGGGAAAAGCTCTTGCATGGCTGAGCATGAGTGCTTCCTGTCCTCTTTCCCCTCAGAACCCCAGCGTTTGGCTACCCCCTGCCAGTCTGATCAAACTTCTTCCCAGTGAGATGGGACAAGAGGCACTGCATGCATAGGCCAATAGGCATTTTGTAAATGCATCTTTACTTGTTTTTCCTGAACAGTTGTGGGCTTTGGGATTACCATTAGAGGCCCCAGCTTCAAGTGTTAGCATTTTAATAGACTTAATAGCAGAATGGCAAAAGATAATTTTTTATGTTGTCTTTTTGCTCAGTAACTGTTCACCCCAGCGGCTGAAAAATAGTTATTCACATATCCTCTTTTCATATTTCATTTATTGTTAAATGACACCAGTAATCATCATTAGCATTACTAGTACTTATACTCACAATGGCTGTCCTCATATCTGCAGTGGTATTTAATTTTGAAGATGATATATTAGACGGATATAAAGCTGTGCAAATTACTGGCTATTTTTTTGGTTCACTGGCAGTTCTGAAATAAAACAAAAACATTCTTTGGTTCAACAAAACATTTTGTTTGACCCAAAATGAAATACTTCATTTAGGTTTTGAGCTTTCTAAAAATGTTTTTCAATTTTTAAAAATAAAATTGGAGTAAATTTCAAAATGAAGTCATTTCTAACAGAAAAGTCAGAATCTCATTTTAAAAATGTCAAAATGAAACATTTCAATAAAATTGTGTATTTTTTATGACTGAAACAATTCAGCAAATTGAACACATTTTCAAAATATTTGTCTACCTGAATCTGCATTTTTCATCAAAAAGTTTTAGTAAAAAAAGTTTCATTGCTCCAGATGGAAGTTATTTCTATCCTGGTTCTATGAGGCTGTAGCTAGAGAAAGATAAAGGAGTTCCATTGAAAGAATCAGTGTTTCTTTGTGTCATCAATTAGAGCACATCACTTTTCATGGTCTTGCCTATAGTTCTTAATTTGGTTTGTTGTATCAGATGGAAGATATTGCTGTTGGAAATACAGGTTTACCAGAACTGTTAGAATGTAAACTCTTTGGAACAGAGATTCTATTATTTTGATATGATGTTTTACTCTAGGTAACATATTATGTACCTATAGCCCTACACAATGATAGTATATGATCCTTTTTTTATAATAAATTGTGGTTTAGTAGTTAGACAAATGTAGAAGTCAATTCTTGATATGCATTTTCCTTCATCTTGCCAAAAAGTGTAATAAATTGACTTAATGCTGGTGTAGCACTGGCCTGTTTTGATGGCCATCATAAAAGGTATGGAGAAGGTATTCCAGTGTGGTGCTAGTGGGCAGAATAAATAACAGCACCCTTCTCAGTGTAACTGCATATATTTCATTTGATGGTTCTTTATGGCCCAGAATAAATTGAGTAATGGAAATAGGTAGAGTTCCATTTCCTTTTTTATCTTAATTAAACTAGATATTTTTACCTATCTGGATTCAAGCAAGACTCATAAGTTTCTATAAAATAGTTAAAGCACTATAGGTTTAAATTTTCTTTCTTACAGAATTACTTGACAGTAGCTAACAAGACAACACTGCTCAATCTAATTTAGATAATGACTGAAACAATGGCTGAGTGTGAATTCCTATGTGTTTCTTATATTGCTTTTATTCATTGCAATGAAGAAGCCACATGGCATGCCAAGGCATTCCAATGTTAAACAGACACTTTAGCTGCTTTTCTGAATTGTCTATATGTGTGGGGGAAATGCTATAGCTTCTCAGTATTACAGTGAGTCCTATTGCTGCTGAATCTATATGGCTGTGATGATAGAACTGCTATTGCTAGACCCAGAAGCATTTCTGACCAATGTTTCATCCCTCTCTTCTAAGTCTAAAGTTAACTTAATGAGCTACAGGAGAAAGATATGTAACTAGCTGACTTCTTGTCCATATGTCAGTAATAAAACATATGCCTCCTACCCAAACCTCCTGTTTCACTCATCATCCAGCCACCCTCTCTTCATTCCATACAGCTGTGCCCGATGTTCTCATCTGAGTATCCCTCATCTCCCCAAGGGCAACTGACACCCTTGATCCTTCAGCACAAATCCCCTTCCCCTCTAGATTGCTCCTGATTTCAGAGGCTCCCAGGATTATCAGCATTTTTAAATTCCCCACAGTTTGATGATAAGAAAGATGACAATGGGCCTGATCCAAAGTTTGTTGAAGCCAATACAAGTCTTTCCATCAACTTCAGTGAGTTTTGGATCAACTGTGTTGTCTCTTTGGTGGAGCCAGTTCACAGGAGATAGAGGGTCTCCTGCCCTTTGTAGTGCTGAGGACAAAGAGATGGAGGACTTGGTGACACATCTGGACTCTACTATCTGCTCCATTCCAGCCCCAGGAGGGATTATTCACACATGACCAGGAGCCAACAGAAAAATGTGAGTTTTTAATGATGCCACAGGGAGCTAAAAGCTATGAAGGCTCCGGATGGTCTGTTCCCCTGTTCCCACACCCAAAAGCTTCACTGTCACTGGCACAGCATCTTTAGGCTCCCAGAGGTCTGGTCTTGCCTCTAGGAAACATTCTTCCAGGGAGCTGCTAGGAGCTTTATGTCCTTGGAGATGTTCCTTCTCCTGCTGGTATTTCGGTCCTATAGGAGCAATGAATGGTGAAGCTGGTTTTGTGGCCTAAAAACACATCTGCCCTGCTTAGATTACCAACATTTCCCCCCTGAGCCGTGTATACTTTACAGCAAACACAGTGTTATGTGGATTGTTCTGGCTCAGGACTCCTAAATGCTGAGCTTAAGTACCTGCATTGGGGAGAGTCTACTGATAAGGTACTCTGTACGAGAGATTTTTGAATTAGAATGAATACAGGCCACTTCTGATTTCATGTTAATAACTATTTTTAAAAACATGTCTGAATTCTAGTCATATAATTATGGGATGTTAATGTTTACAGAAAGCAATGAGTTTGTTAATAGCCATTATGTAGTTAACATTAGCAATCAATTTTGAAAGTGCTGATTTTTTAGTCACAGATTCTTTAAAGTGACAGTAACCCATAGTATAGAGCTGTGGTTCCCAACCTTATTACACAGGAGGGCCACATAAACCTAAGCACAGCCTTGAGTGGGCCAAAGAGATTCTACATATTTTAATGAGATTTAAAGTCACCTATATTGATTTACATTTTAAGTTCAGCCTGTTTCATTGTATTTAGACAGACAATAGTATAATAGAAACAACCCATTTAAAAACAAATCAAGAAATCAGTGCATAAAATTTGCACATGACAACAAAACACTAATGAATCAGCAGTTAGTATATTGTGAGGAAGCAGGTCATGGGCCTTACACAATGCTCTGGTGGGCCTTATATGGCCCACGAGTTGTAGGTTGGGCACACCTGGTATAGAGTATTACATGTGCAAGCTCCATGAAGACTATGACAATTTTCTGTTCTACTTCTAAAACAAATTCACTGATTTTTCATATATTTTTCAGCACCAAATGAAAAGCCATGTTTTTGGAATGAATGCTTGACATTATTTCCCAGGGGTTTTAATAGATGTAGGTGGATGCTTGTGGACATTGCCTTCTTTGTCCTGGATTAAGAACATACATTTAAGATTCTATTTAGTGATTTATATTGTGCTCCTCACTGTAGGATAGAAGTGCCTTGATCAAAGGCTCCCAAAAGTTTTTTTTTAAAAAAATATAGCACAAAAACAATATTTAAAAGTTGAGGAATACTCGGATAGGTGTAAAGTAACTGGGGTTCAGTACCTGAGATTCAAATCAAGTGCTCAAATCAGTATGGCTAGGGAAGCTCTTTTGTGTGTGGAAGAGGTTGTAAAAGTCTGTATGGGAACTCAATGTGCATGTGTGGTATCCATAGAAATATTGCTTCCAGATAAAGTACTTCCAGAAAATAATGTTGAGCATTCAAAAACTGATTGATTGATTGATGGTGTGACATTATTCTTGGCAATACACTTCAGAAACAAAGTTAGTTTGACTCTGCAGGAATCCTGTAGATCTTTCTGGGTATTCCTGGCAGGTGTTTTGAATCTGTCCCATCACTATAGAAATGAAATGGCAAACAACTTAGTTAACACAGAATTAAAGTTGTCCAGATATAGCGTGTGGCCTTCTAGAATGTTGAGTTCAGCAAAACTCAAACTTCTGAAAACCAGGAAACCAGACTTAAGGCATGTGCCCATGCAACCTTAACTCTTCCCCCCTGGAGCTGGCAAAAGTCATATTATCTTCACGTACTCCAGCTGCATTCACTATGGTCGGTATTGCTGTAATGAATGGTGGAGGAATAAATTTAAAGCATCTCGAAAGAGCTGTGATTCTGACGCAAGGAGATCTGGGTCTGAGCCTCCTGTTGTATTGATTGTAAGAGCTAAAAGAGTTAAACGTGTCTATGTGACGGGTTGTCATCCTTGAGGTGCAGTCTGGGAGCCTTGGGAACCAATTTGCCCTCTAACCCTTCAGCTGGGCAGGCCTTTCTCACACTGCTTTGCTGGAAACAGCCACCCTTTCCAGGCCCTGTTATCACCCAACTTGATAGCAGGTGGCACCACACACCCAACCGAGTTACCTGAGTGCTTTACCTATGCCACTCAAGGACATACAACCAATTTCCCAGCTTGCATCCCTGTTGAAGTTAAAACCCAGAATTATACTGTTTTACACTGCACAGCAATCTGTACAAGGTAAGCTCATTAATATAGTTCGCCTTCCCCTTGATGTGGGAAAGATCTGCAACAGCCTTTGCTCACAGAGCTGAGATTTTCCCCAGACACTTCACTTGAAGGCACACTGGCTTAGATAAAACATAAAACAAGTTTATTAACTAAGGAAAGATAGATTTTAAGTGATTATAAGCAATAGCAAACAGATCAAAGCAAGTTACCTAGGAAATTAAATAAAAATGCAAACTAAGCTTAAAATACTAGATAGGATTTGAATCAGTAATCTCTCACTCTGACTGATGATACAAGCAGTCCACCAAGTTTCCGCCCACTGGCTAGAAATCCCTTTAGCCTGGGACTAGCACTTCCCCAAGTCAGTCCTTGTTTCTCAAGTGTTTCCAGATGTTCTCTTGTGTGCAAAGAGAAGCCAAGAGATTTTGTCGCTCCCCACCATGTATAGATTTTCCATATGGCAGGAATCCTTTGTTCCAAGCTCAGTTCCCAGTCCAGTTTGTGGAAAAATACAGGTACCAAAATGGAATTTAGTGTCATGTGGACTAGTCACATGCCCTAGCATGCCCTGCTGAGACACAGCAGCCATTACTCATAGGCTATCTGGAGTATTCACAGGAAGACAAAGCTCTTCCATGGTCCATTGTCTTTGCTGATGGGCCATCCGCACTGTTTAGCTTCTTCATTGTTGTACCTGAAAGGCTGGTTGTGGGTGTTACCCAGAGTTAGCACATTTGAAATACAGATACATAGCCAATATTAATAATTTCAGATAAAGAAATGATTCATACACACAGATAGGATAATCATATTTGGCAAATAACTTTTCTAATGACATAACCCATCCTGTACAAAATGCTCATAATTATGTCATAATCATATCATAGTGACCACTATGGGGTGCAGTGTCACAGTCTATACTCTTTGTTTTTACTGTTTAATACTGTTCTTACAGTTAGGAAAAACTTCTGAACTGTAAGAACATTAGGACAATGAAACAAACTGACTAGGGAGGTCATGGAAACTCCTTCACTGGAGGTTTTCAAAAGGAAGCTGGATAGCCATTTGTCTTAGATAGTTTAGACACAACAAATCCTGCATCCTGCTTAGGCCTGATGACCCTTGTGGTCCCTTTTATCCCTATGATTCTATGAGTTAAACAGTGATAGTTAAATTTTGGGGGTTTTTAACAGAGGTTTCTGTTTGTTTGCTTTTTTTGGCAAACACTAAGCATTTATTTTAAAGTTGAAAGTTTATTGTTTAAATACAAGAAAGAACAAGAAATTAAAACAGCATTTATATTGAAACTGAAATTGAGTGATTATGTAAAACAAAATTAAAACAATTTTTTTGGGAGGAAAACATTAAGAGTTTTTTATTTTTATTAACCACTTTTATTTGGTGAGAAGGAAAGATAAATTTTATTTTTAGGTGTGGTGTGTGAAGGGTATTTACTTTTTTGTTTGTAAACAAGCAGACAGAGAAGATAGAGGAGAGACAGGACAGAAAAGATGGGGAAAACAAGGCTTTTTGGATGTTCTTTGAACAGTAGACAGCTGGTTAGTTATGGATGGATGCTTTGGCTGGTAGGTTGATTATGACACTTGTTGCTTGGACTTTGATTTATATTTTGGTTAGGGATGTTTGTTGTTGTTGATGCAGTACAGTTGATTTTAGGATTTGATGTACAGCCAAGAGAGTCCTGCATTTAGGATGGAAGAATCCCATGTACTGCTGCAGGCTGGGGACCAACTGGCTAAGTGGCAGTTCTGCAGAAAAGGACCTGGGGATTACAATGGACAAGAAGCTGGATATGAATCAGCAGTGTGCCCTTGTTGCCAAAAAGGCTAATGGCATATTGGGCTGCATTAGTAGGAGCATTGCGAGCAGATCGAGGAAAGTGTTTATTCCCCTCTATTCGGCACTGGTGAGGCCACATCTGGAGTATCACATCCAGTTTTGGGCCCCCACTACAGAAAGGATGTGCACAAATTGGAGATTCCACGGGAGGGAATGAAAATGATTAGGGCGCTGGGGCACCCTTATGAGGAGAGGCTGAGGAACTGGGCTTATTTAGTCTGCAAAAGGTAAGAGTGAGGGGGGGATTTGATAGCCACCTTCAACTTCCTGAAGGGGGATTCCAAAGAGAATGGAGCTAGGATGTTCTCAGCGGCGGCAGATGACAGAACAAGGAGCAATGGTCTCGAGTTGCAGTTGGGGAGGTCTAGATTGGATATTAGGAAAAACTATTTCACTAGGAGGGTGGTGAAGCACTGGAATGGTTACCTATGGAGGTGGTAGAATCTCCATTCTTAGAGGTTTTTTAGCCCAGCTTGACAAAGCCTTGGCTGGGATGATTTAGTTGGGGTTAGTCCTGCTTTGAGCAGGGGGTTGGTCTCTTCTAATCCTAATCTTCTATGATTCTATGAGTGAGAGAGAGGCTAAGGAGAGCAGGAATAAAGTAACACGAGGGAAATGGAGCAGGATTTTACAGGCCTCTGTGATGCTGGCAGTTGGATATTTTTATGGATAGGTTGAGGATGTCATGAGAATGTTGACTTTCAGAACTCACAGGTGAAAAATAAAGTTCCTTGAACCAGAGCAAGGCCTAATGGCCTTCTTCTCAGTAAGAAAGTCCTTCAGTTTGGTCTACTTCTGTCTTTGGGTCAGGAAAAATGATGAGTCAAGATGAGGTGGGATGAGATGAACTGGGATACAATTAGCTGAGAAGCATTGCTAAAAAAAATTAAACTTCTTTAAAATGGCTTTTTAATAACTTCTAAAAAGGGGGAAAGTGGGTGGCATAGTTTATTATTTTGTTAATTAGGCTTAATATTTATTACACTAATTTTGGTTAATTATTTTTTGACATTTATTATTTGACATATTTTTGTTAAGTTTAATTTAACAGGTTTTGAGTTATACTAATAGGCTTTTTTTGTTTGGGTTAATTAAGTTTGTTTGTTATTTATAACTTATTATTGAAAATACACTGACTTTTTTATGGTTAATCTTAAACAGGCAAAAAGTTACAGGCTATTGTGTCATTTTATGAATGTTTACATTTTTTTTTATAAATGAGCTTACAACTAAGGTAAATGTTTAAGCCCAATTACTACAATGCCCCCATGTGCGTTATCAAAGGAAAAAGGTGTATATGTACCCGAACGTTCCAGTCTGCATCATTTCAACACTGACTTGTGTCAGTAGCAGGGCACTCGGTTTTTCCTCTGTGATGCTGGCAGACAAAATACCAGCTCATTCCAAAGCCCCTGAACACTGACAAATGCATAGCTGGAAACTAGACAGTCTCACCTGTTAGTATTATTAAAGTAAGTATTATAAAAATGGGTTTAATGTTTAGGTTTAATAAAATGCTTGTGAATTGCTGCATGAATTAATCTAACTTATGATAACTGTATCCCATGTTATAAGATAACATTTAAGTGTTTGCTCTTTAACTATAAAAGTGTTTGCTCTAAAACTGTAAACTCCCACAGGCAGGAGAGAAGCATTACCAAATGTGAAATACTAGTTTACCACCATCTCCTCTCCAACAAAAGTATGTCGATAGACACCGGACAAACCATTGTGGAACATCAGTGGATAAAAGACTTTGTTGATTGCTCCAAGAGGAGACATGCACAAACACTTGTCTCATCAGCTTGAGCTCTGGGGGAAGGGAATAAAAATGCCTGAAACAAGAGACTGTATCTCTGTGTTGCTTGAACTCTGAAGGGCAAACTTTCTAAGCATAATCAAGGGATCCCCAGCTGTTTGGCCTGGGTTAGCCCTAGAGGATTTACAGAGCTTGCATATGACATCAGCTTTTATTAGTCTTATTTCTTTTTCTTATAAATCATATAAATCTCTAGTTAATTTATTATAGGAGAGTCTTTTTTTACAGGATCTGAGGTGCACTTGACCTGGGGTAAGTGACCAATACTTTGGGATGGGGAGTAACTCAAACGTTGTGATTTTCATGTAAGGGGCCATCTATCACAAAAGCAAGCTTACCTGGTTGGCAAGATAGACCAGAGTACCCAAGAGGACTGTCCATGACTCCGTGGTTAGGGTGTTATAGCACCTGAGGAGTTTATAGCTGATAGGTGAAATTTACGTACAGAACTCACAACCATTTTGGGATTGTGCCTTACTTCTTCTCAGTCTGTTTGGAGGTTGGTTCTCATGCTCACGAGCCA
Source organism: Dermochelys coriacea (assembly GCF_009764565.3). Lineage (NCBI taxonomy): Eukaryota > Metazoa > Chordata > Testudines > Dermochelyidae > Dermochelys > Dermochelys coriacea. The sequence continues at coordinate 109,303,239 of NC_050068.2, forward strand.
CTCCAGACAGCTTGACACCCCTACCCCTTGCTGCAGACCACAGCCTCTCTCCTCTGTTCCCACTTGCTCTTCCACCCCTAATTACCCCTTAGTGAGCATTCACATGTGTACTTTATTTTCTTTTCAAAAATAGTTTCAGTACTTTCTGAATATTCTGCTGTACTCATATTACATTTAATAAAAAAGCAAAAACTCAGCTTTGACAGAAGCAGATTTTCCCCAAATGTTCAGAGTTCACTCTGATTTCTGCTCAGGGTGGGTTTCAAACTTCAGAATTGCTAGTCTCTTTGAACTTAATTAAATGCTTTTTTCACTCTGTGGGGCTGTATTGGGGGAAACCACTCAATCAAATGACCCCTTCTTTGGATCACTTACCTTCCCCTACACTCCCATGAGGTGTAGCAAATTGCAAGACCGTTGGTGTAAGCACGCAAATTTTAGAGCACTTAAAAGAACTGTCCTTTTATTTATTGTCCCAGTTCCTGGCTTATATGAGAAGGGTAGAGAGAGGGTTAGACCCCTCAGATACTGACACACACATACAGAGGAGGGAAGGGAGTGTGGCTCAGATAACCCCAGAAAGGCAAGCCTCCTTTTAGAAGAACCGGGCTCACACAAGGGGATAGACCCCCATTGATGAGCAGGGGCCTTCCAGATGTGTGACCAAGGAGCAGGGCTCTGACACTTCCAGAAAGGCAAGGCTGCCCCATTCCCAGCTCCAATGGGGAGGCAGGGAGAAGGACTCAGATGCTCTCTGTCCAGGAAGGTAAGCCCCCCAGTTATCTATGTGGTAACCTAGATCACGAGGGGACACATAAAAGGGGGTGTCATAAATCTAAAGGGAAGGGTAACCACCTTTAAATCCCTCCTGACCAGAGGCAAAACCCTTTCACCTGTAAAGGGTTAAGAAGCTCAGATAACCTCGCTGGCACCTGACCAAAATGATCAATGAGGAGACAAGATACTTTCAAAGCTGGAGCGGGGGGGAACAAAGGGTCTGTCTGTCTGTGTGATGCTTTTGCCGGGAACAGATCAGGCATGCAGCTCAGAACTCCTGTAAAAAGTTAGTAGGTAACCTAGCTAGACAATGCATTAGATTTTCTTTTGTTCAATGGCTGGTAAAATAGGCTGTGCTGAATGGAATGTATATTCCTGGTTTTGTGTCTTTTTGTAACTTAAGGTTTTGCCTAAAGGGATTCTCTATGTTTTGAATCTGATTACCCTGTAAGGTGTTTGCCATCCAGATTTTACAGAGGTGATTGTTTTACCTTTTCTTTAATTAAAATTCTTCTTTTAAGAACCTGATTGCTTTTTCATTGTTCTTAAGATCCAAGGGTTTGGGTCTGTGTTCACCTATACAAATTGACGAGGATTTTTATCAAGCCTTCCCCAGGAAAGAGGGTGTAGGGTTTGGGGGGGTATTTTGGGGGAAGACGTCTCCAAGCGGCTCTTTCCCTGTTCTTTGTTGAACATACTTGGTGGTGGCAGCATAGGGTCCAAGGACAAGGCAAAGTTTGTATCTTGGGGAAGTTTTTAACCTAAGCTGGTAAGAAAAAGCTTAGGGGGTCTGTCTTTCATGTGGGTCCCCACATCTGTACCCTAAAGTTCAGAGTGGGGAAGGAACCTTGACAGGGGTCAGACCCCATAGATTGGCAGGCGTTTTTAGATCCTGGCACACACCCAAAGATAGGGAGACATGCCAGGATCTGGGGTGTCTGAGCCTACACACAGAAGGGAGAATACGGGGCTGACAGGTGCCATTGCCCCTGTTTTCCCTGAGTCCACCTGCCACTCACCCCCATGTTCCCTGTTCCACACCACCCCTCCCAGTCCCCCCAGCCATCCACATTCCCCCCCCCATAATCACCCCCAGTCCCTCTTCCCTAGTCTCACCTACTCATCCAACCCAATTACCCTCCTCTCCTTCCCAGTAAGTATTTGCATGTTATTTATTTTCTTTTAAAACAATAGTTCCAGTGCTTTCTCAATATTCTGCTGTACTCAGATTACACTTCCCCCCCAGTAAAAATTGGAGCAACATGATTAGTTGTGGTGGTTTTTAAATTCTGGTTTATACCTTGCTTTGAATGGGAACTCAGTATACCTGGGGTGAAGCTCATAGTTGATGACTAACATGTCTTCAGAACCAGGCAGGTCTACTGTGTGAGAGGTAGTTTTCTAGACAGTTAGCATCTCTCTGCACATGCACAGTATAATCCTTTAGGCCTGTGAGCCTAGACTTGGTGCGTTTCTAACTGAAGAAGCAAACTCTTTTCAAATGATGTTTTAATTTGATTCCTCCTGAGGGCTGGTGGGTGGTTTGCACATTGTGGGAGTAACCCTTAAGCATTTGAGACCTGGTGTAATGTTTACCTGTGTGCAAAAAAAGTTGCTAAAATGCCAACTTTAAGAAAAGCTGCTTTGCTGGGGTCTGTATTTTGGAAATCTCTTCAGACTTGTCTACACTACAAAATTAAATCGACTTTATCTAATTCAACCTTGAGCCTCCAAATTAAGTCGATTGTGTGTGGCCACACCATCCTTATTATCTCGATGGAAAGTGTCCTCACTAGCAGTGCCTGCATCGATTAACAAAACAGTGCATCATGGATAGATATACCAAAGTGCAACCGCAGTGTGTTTTGGGAAGTTTGTGCAATGCCTCTTGGGACCAAAACATTGTTGCAGGGGAGAATGGGAACACTGCGTTGGCATCCCATGATGCACTGTGCTTAATGGCAAACAATCCAGTGGTTTTCATGCCTTAAAACTGCTGCATGTATGCCATTACCCAGAAGCATGGAGCCTGCTTAGTTGTGCACTCTTGCTGTGAGCATCTCAAACACCTTGTGCCTTCTTCTGCAGTATTTCCAGAGCCAAAGTAGGGTCCTCCACGTGGATCATAGCGATGTCCTGCAAGCAGCCCTGCTGAAAACCATTGAAAAAAACCAATTCACAGGTGCTGTTGCTATTAATTATAAAATTTAGCAAGGCTTAATTTACAATGTCTTTTGCTCAATATAAAACACTGCTGTTTGTATACCTCTAAAGTTCTCTGTAAAACACTGTGAATAAAAAGTGCATGCATCAAAAAAAAAAAAAAAAAAAAAAGGTGTGAAGGCCATTGTCAAAGCCAGATGGTCAAAAAAGTAAAAAAATTTAAGACTTATTGACCCCAAAGAACCATCAATGCACATCCATGACTGAGGGAAGCCAGATTAACAACCCTAAGGTAAAGGCTGGCCCCCTAAAAACAAACCAATTAATTAAATCAAAAGGACAGAATGGCCCTCTTGGAGGTGCTTTGGAATGTTAACATAAAAAAATAACACCGATTAAGGAGTTAAGGAGGTCACAGACTAATACAGCAAAATCCATAAACTTCAATAACAACAAAAAGAGTATTAAAAAACAGGGTGCTTTGCCATGGGACTTTGGGTTCATCTTGCCACTAGTCCAAAAGCATTAGATCGCGACCAACAGAGCCCATCTTCCCTCTGCGACTAATCTGGCTGGCCACTAAATTATCCAGACTCTGGACTGGTAACCATAAATATCGACTGGCGGGACTGTGTGCGTGTGTGAGACTAAAAAGCATATGTTAACTGCTGTATGCTCAATAAATGCGGCATTTTGCCTTCTCCCCTATAAAAGATCTCATGTGCTTTGTATAACATAACACTGGCAGTCACAGAGCAGCTGCACTCTGTTGAATGCCTATTCTGGTCCTGTGAAACAAGCACTGACTGGTGGGACCGCATTGTTTTGCAGGTATGGGATGATGAGCAGTGGCTGCAGAACTTTCGAATGTGGAAGGCCACCTTCCAAGAACTTTGTGCAGAGCTTTCCCCTGCTCTGCAGTTCAGCAACACAAAAATGAGAGCTGCTCTGACAGTGGAGAAGCAAGTGGCAATAGCTATTTGGAAGATTGCAACGCCAGACAGTTATTGGTCAGTGGGGAATCAATTTGGAGTAGGTAAATCAACCGTGGGAACTGCTGTGTTCCAAGCGTGCAGGGCTATTAATGGACTTCTGTTATGAAGGGTAGTCTGGGAAACGAGCAGGACGTAGTGGATGGTTTTGCTGTGATGGGGTTTCCTAATTGTGATGGGGTGAGAGATGGCATGCATATCCCCATCTTGACACCAGACCACCTTGCCAAAGAGTACATAAACTGAAAGGGATACTTTTCAATGGTGTTGCAAGCGCTGGTGGATTACAGGGGGCATTTCACCAACATCAACGTAGGATGGTCGGGAAAGGTTTATGACGCATGCCTCTTTAGGAACTCGGGTCTGTTCAAAAAGCTGCAATCTGGGACTCTTTCCAGACTACAAAATAAACATTGATGATGTTGAGATGCCTGTATTTATCCTGGGGGACCCCGCCTACCCCTTGCTCCCATGGCTCATAAAGCCATACAGCAGTCATCTGGACAGCAGTAAGGAACAGTTCAACTACAGGCTTAGCAAGTGCAGAACTGTCGCTGCCCCAGTAACTAGACCAGAATAGGAGGATCAGTGGTGAAGCACGTCTTTTCCCCCTAAACGGTGCAGACTAGTGAGAGAATCAGTGAACCTCAAGAAGAGAGGTGCAACCTCCTTATCCAGCCGGAGCCTCGGCCGCTCGGGAGGAAACATCCTCCCTTCCTCAATGAAGCTGCTTCTTCCTGCCTCAAGAGCCTGACTCCGCAAAGTAGAACACTTTAAGAGAGTCATAGTTTCCACCAAATGCATCTGATGAAGTGAGCTGTAGCTCATGAAAGCTTATGCTCAAATAAATTTTAGTCTCTAAGGTGCCACAAGTACTCCTTTTCTTTTTTGCGAACTGTGGTTGAATGTACCTTTGGTCATTTGAAAGGGCACTGGAGAAGTTTACTAACAAGATTGGACCTTAGTGAAGAGAACATCCCTATGGTTATAGCTGCCTGCTGTGTGCTCCATAATATCTGTGGGGAAAAAAGGGGGGGGAAATTTTCTGCAGGGGTGGGCAGTTGAGACAGATCACATGGCAGCCCTTTTTAAGCAGCCAGACACTAAGGCAATAAGAAGAGCACAGGAAGGGGCACTGTGTATCCGTGAGGCTTTGAAAAGCTGTTTCAATAATGAGTCACAGTAATGTGAGCGGCTTGTCTGCATTGTGCTTTCCCAAACCTTCACCTGACTTGTCACTGTCCCTGTAAAGCCAACCCCCCACTCCGCTTCTACTCAAAGATTTGTTTCTTGAATCCATTCACTTTATTTACCTTTTCTTTCTGTTCTCCCTTTTTAACTTATGTTTGTTAATCTTGGGAAAAAGGGATTGTAAAGTTGGAATGGGAGAATCATTTTCAGTTGTGTAACATAACACCGCATTCCAGACCATCAAAGGTCTGTGTATGGGAGCCTTCTGTTCCTTGTACCCTCCCCATGAGGGTGAATAAGTGAAAGGGATAATGGATTTTTCTGCCCATGCCTTAGGGAACGCTTGGGAGAGGGGAATTCTGCGCCAGGCAATGCTGGCTGGCTGGCTACTAGGGTCTGCAGAGGGACTCTACCCTCCTGCTTCTGTTCCTGCCGTTCAACCAGACGCCTCAACATATCCGCTTGGTCCCTCATAATCCCATGCATCTCACCCTACGCGGCACGTACTTGCTCATTGAAAGCTTTCCGGCTCTCCATGTCCATGTCTAACTTCCCAAACATGGAAATCCTCCACGCTCTCAGCTCTGTGTCAGCTGTCCTAGAGACTTTCATTATCTCGGTGAACATGTCCTCCTGTCTTCTCTCTCCTCCTTATAATCAGTGAAAGTCTGCTTTCAGGTGTTGATGGCATGCTGAAGGACACATTTCCAGCTGTCAGTCATGGGAAAAAATAAAGGAGCCATTGTACATGAATAAAATGTTTCCATAGTGAGGTCATTTTCATAAAAAAAATTATACTAGGTACAAGCCCTAACAGAATCAGAATCTATAACCATTCACTGTGCTGTTTTGTTGCTCCAGCCATGGTGACTAGGTCCTCTGCTGGGTCACGGGTGACCTCACTTTTCATGAAGTTTATTCAAGTCGGGAGCCGAGGTAGCTAGTCGAACAATGGCTGTTCCCCATGCACCGTGGGAAGCTGTTATGAATGGGGCAGGGGATGGGGGGGAACAGATGTTTTCACTCCCAAATTGCAGACTCTCTTATGTGGGGCCCCAGTCCCCTATCAGCCACTTTAAACTACTTGCTGACCCCTGCCAAGCACAGTAAAGGCACATTAGCAGCCATGTGGTTTGGTGATCCGAAATGTGCGTGTGTGTGGGGGGGTCTACATGCTCTTTTTTTCTTGTAAGAGCTGTTTTAATGAGAACTTGTCCCATTTCCCATAGACAATCCTATTGTGATATCAGTCTCCGGAGGGTAACAGAGGTGTAAAGGAAGGAGATGCTGCAGGTATCTGGGTATCAACCCGATCCTTCTGCTGCTATGCTGTGTACCTCAATGCTGCCAGCAGAATTAATTCAGGAGTTGCGTGGCCACCCTCTGCATAGCTGGAGCAGCCTCCTGTTAGCAGAGAACCACAGCACCTCACCTTTTCTTCACAGTAAACAAGCAATACCACCGAATGTGTGTGCCCGCTAAAGTTTAACTGGACTTTGATTGTAACTGTATACTCACCAGAATGCCTTCCCTGACATCATGGTCAGCCACCATAATGTCCTCTGACCCAGAGAGCTACATGGTTAAAAATATTTCCTGGCTCTCAGGAAGAATGGATCCACCGCTTGCCTCTCTCCCATTCTCCTCCTCTTTCACCATATTGTCCTCGCTGTTGTCACTAGACTCACATTTGTGAGGTGTCCATGTTACTTGTGGGGGTGCTTTTAGGGTCACCACTGAGAATCACATGTAGCTCATTGTAGAACTGGCAGTTGTGGGGTTCAGCACCAGAATGACTGTTCACGTCCCTTGCCTCCTAGTATGCTTGGCAAAGTTTTTATTTTCACACGGCCCTGCTGTGTCCCCCTCATGTAGCCCTTCTCCCCCATTTTACAAGCGATCTTTGCATAGATGTCAGCGTTTCTTCTGCTGGATCAGAGCTCTGCCCGTACAGATTCTTCTACGCACATAGTGATGAGATCCACTACCTCCTGTGCAGACCAGGCTGGAGTGCGTTTAGGGCATGTAGTCTCCATGATCAGCTGTGCTCAAGCTGGCATGCTCCCACTGTTGCTAGAGAAAATGGGAAATCAAAAATTCCCTGGCTTTAACAGGGAAGGGTCTGTTTCCAGTGTACCTGGCTGCAGTGCAGCAGAGTTGAGAATGATCTACAGAGCAGTCACAGATGAGCCACCACCTGGAAGCCAATTAAGTCAAATTACACAATGCGGTGTCTGCACTACCTTGCAGTTGACCCATGAAAATTGAATTAAGTGCAATGCCTCTTGCAGAGGTGGATTACAGAAGTTGACACTGGAGGCAATTTAGGTCAGCATAAAGGATGCGGTAGTGTAGACACATACATTAAACAAAAAGAAAAGGAGTACTGGTGGCACCTTAGAGACTAACAAATTTATTAGAGCATAAGCTTTTGTGAGCTACAGCTCACTTCATCGGATGCATTTGGTGGAAAAAACAGGAGAGATTTATACACACACACACACACACACACACACACACACACACACAGAACATGAAACAATGGGTTTATCATACACACTGTAAGGAGAGTGATCACTTAAGATAAGCCATCACCAGCAGCAGGGGGGGGGGGAAAAAGGAGGAAAACCTTTCATGGTGACAAGCAAGGTAGGCTAATTCCAGCAGTTAACAAGAATATCAGAGGAACAGTGGGGGGGTGGGGTGGGGGGGGGGGAGAGAAATACCATGGGGAAATAGTTTTACTTTGTGTAATGACTCATCCATTCCCAGTCTCTATTCAAGCCTAAGTTAATTGTATCCAGTTTGCAAATTAATTCCAATTCAGCAGTCTCTCGTTGGAGTCTGTTTTTGAAGCTTTTTTGTTGAAGGATAGCCACTCTTAGGTCTGTTATCGAGTGACCAGAGAGACTGAAGTGTTCTCCAACTGGTTTTTGAATGTTCTAATTCTTGACGTCTGATTTGTGTCCATTCATTCTTTTACGTAGAGACTGTCCAGTTTGGCCAATGTACATGGCAGAGGGGCATTGCTGGCACATGATGGCATATATCACATTGGTAGATGCGCAGGTGAACGAGCCTCTGATAGTGTGGCTGATGTGATTAGGCCCTATGATGGTATCCCCTGAATAGATATGTGGACAGAGTTGGCAACGGGCTTTGTTGCAAGGATAGGTTCCTGGGTTAGTGGTTCTGTTGTGTGGTGTGTGGTTGCTGGTGAGTATTTGCTTCAGATTGGGGGGCTGTCTGTAAGCAAGGACTGGTCTGTCTCCCAAGATCTGAGAGAGCGATGGCTCGTCCTTCAGGATAGGTTGTAGATCCTTGATGATGCGTTGGAGAGGTTTTAGTTGGGGGCTGAAGGTGATGGCTAGTGGCGTTCTGTTGTTTTCTTTGTTGGGCCTGTCCTGTAGTAGGTGACTTCTGGGTACTCTTCTGGCTCTGTCAATCTGTTTCTTCACTTCAGCAGGTGGGTATTGTAGTTGTAGGAATGCATGATAGAGATCTTGTAGGTGTTTGTCTCTGTCTGAGGGGTTGGAGCAAATGTGGTTATATCGCAGAGCTTGGCTGTAGACAATGGATCGAGTGGTATGATCTGGATGAAAGCTAGAGGCATGTAGGTAGGAATAGCGGTCAGTAGGTTTCCGATATAGGGTGGTGTTTATGTGACTGTCGCTTATTAGCACCGTAGTGTCCAGGAAGTGGATCTCTTGTGTGGACTGGTCCAGGCTGAGGTTGATGGTGGGATGGAAATTGTTGAAATCATGGTGGAATTCCTCAAGAGCTTTTCCATGGGTCCAGATGATGAAGATGTCACCAATGTAGCGCAAGTAGAGTAGGGGCATTAGGGGACGAGAGCCGAGGAAGCGTTGTTCTAAGTCAGCCATAAAAATGTTGGCATACTGTGGGACCATGCGGGTACCCATAGCAGTGCCGCTGATTTGAAGGTATACATTGTCACCAAATGTGAAATAGTTATGGGTCAGGACAAAGTCAAAGTTCAGCCACCAGGTTAGCCATGACAGTATCGGGGATACTGTTCCAGACGGCTCGTAGTCCATCTTCGTGTGGAATGTCGGTGTAGAGGGTTTCTACATCCATAGTGGCTAGGATGGTGTTTTTAGGAAGATCACCAATGGACTGTATGCTAAACTACTATATGCCACAAGGGGCCACAACAATGGTTCCCGTAACCCACCCAGCAATATTGTTAATCTATCCAACTATACTCTTAGGACAGATGCTTCTGCTGGGCTATCTCGGGGCCTCTCCTTTTGCCCCTCCACCCCCACGAACATGATACAGTTCTGTGGTGACCTAGAATCCTATTTTCGACATCTCAGACTCAAGGAGTATTTCCAACACACCTCTGACCAACATATTAACCCACAGAGACCTTCCTGCCAACACTACAAAAAGAAGGATTCTGGGTGGACTCCTCCTGAAGGTCGAACCAGCAGCCTGGATTTCTACATAGACTGCTTCCGCCGACGTGCACGAGCTGAAATTGTGGAAAAGCAGCATCGCTTACCCCATAACCTCAGCCATGCAGAACACAGTGCCATCCACAGCCTCAGAAACAACTGACATCATAATCAAAAAGGCTGACAAAGGAGGTGCTGTCGTCATCATAAATAGGTCGGAGTATGAACAAGAGGCTACTAGGCAGCTCTCCAACACCACTTTCTACAAGCCATTACCCTCTGATCCCACTGAAAGTTACCAAAAGAAACTACAGCATTTGCTCAAGAAACTCCCTGAAAAAGCACAAGAACAAATCTGCACAGACACCCCTGGAGCCCCGACCTGGGGTATTCTATCTGCTACCCAAGATCCATAAACCTGGAAATCCTGGATGCCCCATCATCTCAGGCATTGGCACCCTGGCAGCAGGATTGTCTGGCTATGTAGACTCCCTCCTCAGGCCCTTCGTTACCAGCACTCCCAGCTATCTTCGAGACACCACCGATTTCCTGAGGAAACTACAGTCCATTGGTGATCTTCCTAAAAACATCATCCTAGCCACTATGGATGTAGAAGCCCTCTACACCAACATTCCACACGAAGATGGACTATGAGCCGTCAGGAACAGTATCCCTGATACTGTCACGGCTAACCTGGTGGCTGAACTTCGTGACTTTGTCCTCACCCATAACTATTTCACATTTGGTGACAATGTATACCTTCAAATCAGCGGCACTGTGATGGGTACCCGCATGGCCCCACAGTATGCCAACATTTTTATGGCTGACTTAGAACAACGCTTCCTCAGCTCTCGTCCCCTAATGCCCCTACTCTACTTGCGCTATATTGGGGACATCTTCATCATCTGGACCTATGGAAAAGCTCTTGAGGAATTCCACCATGATTTCAATAATTTCCATCCCACCATCAACCTCAGCCTGGATCAGTCCACACAAGAGATCCACTTCCTGGACACTACGGTGCTAATAAGTGACGGTCACATAACCACCCCCCTATATCGGAAACCTACTGACCGCTATTCCTACCTACATGCCTCTAGCTTTCATCCAGATCATACCACTTGATCCATTGTCTACAGCCAAGCTCTGCGATATAACCACATTTGCTCCAACCCCTCAGCCAGAGACAAACACCTACAAGATCTCTATCATGCATTCCTACAACTACAATACCCACCTGCTGAAGTGAAGAAACAGATTGACAGATCCAGAAGAGTACCCAGAAGTCACCTACTACAGGACAGGCCCAACAAAGAAAACAACAGAACGCCACTAGCCATCACCTTCAGCCCCCAACTAAAACCTCTCCAACGCATCATCAAGGATCTACAACCTATCCTGAAGGACGAGCCATCGCTCTCTCAGATCTTGGGAGACAGACCAGTCCTTGCTTACAGACAGCCCCCCAATCTGAAGCAAATACTCACCAGCAACCACACACCACACAACAGAACCACTAACCCAGGAACCTATCCTTGCAACAAAGCCCGTTGCCAACTCTGTCCACATATCTATTCAGGGGATACCATCATAGGGCCTAATCACATCAGCCACACTATCAGAGGCTCGTTCACCTGCGCATCTACCAATGTGATATATGCCATCATGTGCCAGCAATGCCCCTCTGCCATGTACATTGGCCAAACTGGACAGTCTCTACGTAAAAGAATGAATGGACACAAATCAGACGTCAAGAATTATAACATTCAAAAACCGGTTGGAGAACACTTCAATCTCTCTGGTCACTCGATCACAGACCTAAGAGTGGCTATCCTTCAACAAAAAAGCTTCAAAAACAGACTCCAAGGAGAGACTGCTGAATTGGAATTAATTTGCAAACTGGATACAATTAACTTAGGCTTGAATAGAGATTGGGAATGGATGAGTCATTACACAAAGTAAAACTATTTCCCCATGGTATTTCTCCCTCCCACCCCACCCCCCACTGTTCCTCTGATATTCTTGTTAACTGCTGGAATTAGCCTACCTTGCTTGTCACCATGAAAGGTTTTCCTCCTTTCCCCCCCTGCTGCTGGTGATGGCTTATCTTAAGTGATCACTCTCCTTACAGTGTGTATGATAAACCCATTGTTTCATGTTCTGTGTGTGTGTGTGTGTGTGTGTGTGTGTGTGTATAAAAATCTGTTTTTTCCACCAAATGCATCCGATGAAGTGAGCTGTAGCTCACGAAAGCTTATGCTCTAATAAATTTGTTAGTCTAAGGTGCCACCAGTACTCCTTTTCTTTTTGCGAATACAGACTAACACGGCTGCTACTCTGAAACCATACATTAAACAGGTCGACTTAAGGCAGCTTCCTTTGACCTAACTTTTTAGTGTAGACCAAGCCTAAGTCAAATGCCCTCTAATATGGAGCACTGACTGAACGCCCTAGCTCAATGAGGCACACCAAATTTCAAGACCATCGATGTACCAAATGGATTTTAGAGCTCTTAGACCAGTCAAGGTTTAAGCAGAAAGCTGAGCTTAACCTTAACTATAGTAACATGACAGCTTTGCTATAACTACAAATCTTATTCTGAAATTAAAATATAAATGTATTGTTTGTTTTTAATACCTTGTTATATATTTTAAAGTAATTATAGTGTATATATAGTTCTTGGGCTGTTTGTCATGCAGCAGAATATTCCTGAGATGTACCTGTAAAGTACCACCCTAGATGACAGTTAAAATTTTCAAAGACTCCTAAAAACACTTAGAGCTCATGTTCCATGGAAATTAAGTGACTTAGGAGTCTAAAATTTAACCCAATGTTGCTAAATGCCCTCTGTTGCATTCTGAGCAGAAGTCCAGCAATTTCAGCCTCTCATTATTCCTCTTTGTTTTAGATCATGATGCAACTTCACATCACCCCATTTTTCAGGCGTTTGCTTTGCCTCACTGACCAAAATGGTAGAGATGGGGAATCTTTTCTTACATTGTTTCCCTTTCTGCCTGTGTTATATTGTAGGGTCTGAAACCCGGGGTCTGATTCACCACGGCATGACCCCACTATTATGCCAATCTAACGCCATTGAAATCAATGGAGTGACATTGGTGTCACACAGTGGTGAATCAGGCTCTTAATTCTAGTTTTGAAGCTCTGAGAGTGCCACTAAGTTCAACTGACCTGAATGAATTTGAGTAGAGAAATAGGCATAGTTATAGCTAAGTAGAGCACTTTACTTTGAAACCTGGATAGAACTTAATCCATTACTATAAAATGGCCTCTTATCTGCATTTCTGTTATTTGATCAAAAGGGAAAATACCACTTTTAAATAATTTCTTAATGAATATTAGCTTGTGGTACATCTGCTAACTGCCATATAACATTAAAAAACATGCTGTGCTTAGTTATAAGATTTTACTTCTAAAAACTACATGCTTCTCTACAGCAAGAAGTCCAGAAACAAAATTGTACAGCTTTTTTGTTGTGAGCAAGTATGCTCAAGCTATGAGCAATAGCTAAGGAGACCAGCTCATACAATCTACAGTAAAAGTTACCTAGAACTAAAGTGAAAAAAAGCAATGTTAGATAAGTTTGAAAGAATTGTGGATAAAGGAACAACTAAAGAAAAAAAATTAATGACAAAGAGCTTAAACATACAAAAAAGCAGCATGGCATTGATATTTCCTTTATTTACCGCATTTAATATCCATGGGGATGGAGCAGTTGCTCAGCAATCACATAAATGGACAAGCAGATTCAGAAGTTTCTTGGCTGCACTTGAAACTGGAAGTTTAAAGTGACAAGATGTGGGTGGAGGCAGCAAATGACATCTGTGAGTAACCACTCAACAATACATCTACTAGAAATAAAGATCCCCTTCACAGAGCCCTTATTCTTCACTGTGACCACTTACATACTTTACAAAACATGTGGTTTCAGATATTTGACAGAAGAACCAGGTGAAACACAGACCAGGTTTATACCAGGTTAAAGCGGCGAGCATTCAAATGTCAGTTTGCTATCTTGGATGGTGAAATCAACATGTAAATTGCAACCATGGTCATTAACCAAAGCTCTGGAGAAGAGCTTTTACTGAACCACAGCTTACATGTCACAGAACTTTGGAGGTACAATGAACTATGGAAGCTGTAGGCCCTGAGCATGGAAAAAGTACAACTGTATATGTTTGCTAACTGCAAACCAGTCTACGGCTTCAGTGGACCAAATCTCAAGAAGATTGGTTTCAAACAGTTGAATAAGTGGTGTCATATTGCAATCCTGGAAGATGCATAACTTGTTCAGCCTTCAGAAATGAATGTCAAAAATAGGGCAAAAAAAGCTAGTTCTGGCACAATATTTGTCCCAGATAGAATTCAAACCCAAGGTAGGAAAAAGGAAAGTTTTTTTTTTTTGGAATATACACGTGCAAAAGAAGCACACTGAAAAAGGTGCTGTGAAGAGGATGTTGAAAATCAAAGAGAAGTAGCTAGAAGATGTGTGACAAAACAGCATGAAGACTTCAGGCAGTTGCACATTGAAAAGGGAATGCTTCAAAAGGAACTCTGGAAGGTACAGGAAAAACTCAATGGGCCTACAAAAAATGCTAACAATATGTAGAGATTCAGAAAGTAAGTGAAGGTGACAATCCAATGGCAAACACAAGGTTAAACAAAGAAAAACAAACTGCTACTGGAGGAACTTTTGATTAGAGCTGGATGGGAAGCAGATTTCCCATATTGTAAAACTAAGATTTCAGAGATTTCCCTGTTCCTACTCAAACAGTCTTCTAGGAAACAGAGACCTTGGGTGGAATGGTGAAGCAGGACAAGACAGTGTGGCAGAGCTCTATCCATCTGAAAATAGCCAGTGGCCTGGATGTTAGGGCACTCACCTTGTAGCCGAGGCACTCAGGTTCAAGTCCTTGCTCTGAATCCCAACCAGCTCTACTTTTAACTTGCATTGTCGGTCAGCAGAATAGAGACAGATCCATCCAGGAGGACAAATACAGCCTGCCTGCCATTCAGGATAATTCAAAGACCCCCCCCTCCCCAAAAGAAAATAGATGCATTTTTTCCTCCATAAAGAACTCATGACTCCAGGAAAACAGCCAGTGGTAAAATGACTCTCATAGGACTCCATTAGAAACTCTGGAAAAGTAAGCCTTCTTAACTTATTGGACATGGCAATATTCTGAATCTGACCATAGTAAGATGACAAGCAGTGGAGATTTGCAGGACTATAATGCTTTGTAAGAGAACAAAACTGTATGGACCAAACCCAAAAGTTCAGTCCATCTGAGCTATACCTATTACAATATTCAGTCATCAGTGGGTAGACAGAATGACATTTTGGAATCTCCTCAAGAAAGTGTACTACTTGCTATGTCCTGTTGCTAAGTAGGAATATGGCACTCACAGAGAAATGTTTATAGGAACCTCCATACCCTCACTATTAATATTGTATCAACAAAACCTTCTGAAAATTAAAGAAAAACACTCTAGTTTCCCCTAGCAGCTCAAACAGCCTTCCTATTTCTCACAGCAACCAGCTATTGGGAATCTATGGAGAAATACTATCTGCTGCTCCTCTCTCCAAATGTTCTCAGCCCTATTCACTATACTTCTAAAGTGTCACTCATTTGTTATCGGTGTATGTGAGTGGCATTTATCTGAGATAACACATACCATGTAGCCATTTTGGGAAACTAGTTGCTGAGATGTTAAAGACAGCAGTTATCCAGGAACATAGGTTGATACAATAAGTGTTTTTTAATGGATAGTTTTTTTACTAGTAGTTTAAACTACTGGGCTTAGCCTGTTGGTGATAGGCAAGCAGCCTGTCCTGTCAGTTAGCCATCATAATACCAGTAGGTTTGGGGACAGCTGAAGATTTCTGAACTAGGTTAGGCCTAAATTTGCTCCATCAATAGAGTACTTAGGATACTGTGATTAGGAATGTTTATTATAGTTCGTTGAACATTAGCTTGCATTTTCCATTAGCTGAATTTTGCAGTTCTTGTTCATCTTCATTTTTAGGCTATATGTAAATTTTCTTAAAATATTGATTTCATTTACAGTTTGTGCACTTGATTCTGAACTCAGTGTTACTGATTTCCATAGAGTTATTCCTAATTCATACTGGAATAAGTGAGATCAGAATCAAGGGCTTTGTCTGTAAAATCCTAGAAAGGAAGGATGGCAGTGGGCTTGAGCACTAGCATAGGATGAGAGACTTGGGCTTAACTCCCTGCTCTTCCACAAACTTCCCATGTGACCTTTGAGTTACTTAGACTTGCTACTATTCCCATTTTACAGATGGGGAAGTGAGGCTCTCAGACAGGTGTTCTAAGGATAAATATTAATATTGAGGCATTCAGCTACTACAGGGGTCATATACATGCATAAAATAGATAAAAACCTGTGCTTTAACACTGCTCCATAGTTATAACACATTCCCTTTATCTCATTGCTGGTTGTATTCATTAAAGTGCTTTGATGGGGTTAAGGAGTTTCACTACACTGGAGAGACATTGTATATTATGTACCATTGCATAGAACTGCATTGACCAATCTTTTCTTTCCCCACCTCACTGAGCATAGCTTCAAGATTGTGTGCCCTTTATCACATATTTGCATGATGACTTGTTAATCTGCATTTTCATCTTTGCTGCTTACCTGCCAGGTACTTTTGCAGGGCAAATATGCATATACTTGGTAACAGATGCTTGCCTGATGCAGCTACACAATAATTAGAGAGAGATAGAAGTATGTAATCATAATGTTTGTGAATTTATCATTGTTCACTATTTATAATTCTACATTTGATATGTATTTATTGCTTAATTAACATTAATTTGTCTTAAGCAGTTTGAATTACATTTAATTCATTTCAGAGTTTGTTCTGATGCATCTGACATTTACAGCATCTTTAACAGGGATTCAAGAAAATATTACATTATACAGTAGATTCAGAGCAACTGAAAAACCGTGAGTTTAAAAAACCAGGCAAAAAACATACACAAAGACGACTTTATAATCAATTCCCAAGTTGAACATTGAGTTAATAGGAAAAGCCCAGGTGTTACATCTGACTGTATAGTCAGAGAAGTTTTATTAACCATTATGTATTTGTATTTTGTTTAAATCTTTCAGTCCAATCAGAATTGGAAGTGGACTTTTAGATACAGCTTTCTGTCATCTGAATCCTTGGTCTTCCTCAGTCTCAGTTACTATGAACATCAAAAATGATTCTTGCTGCTAGTCAGGTACCATTTCCCCTTAAATTAGCAGGCATTGCTCATTTAATAGGCACTGCCCCTTTGTGACCTCTCACTATTGCACTACACCAAATCTATAGTTTCTTTAGTTGGCTTTGGAAAAAATGGTTGCTAACTTATGGGTGCAGGATGTTAGCCCTCCCATGCCCATCATGCAAATACCTTTGTGAATAACTTTCATCTTAACTAATTAGCCTCTCAGTTTATATGTTTATCTATTTTCTTACTATATGTTCCATCCATATGGTGCCACAAATACATCTGTTCTTTTTATGAGTATGGACAGTCCCACTGAATCCTAAAAATATTTGCAGACTGGGGCCTCAGACTATAAGATTTCTGTATATTAGACAGACAATGTGGGTCAGATAGCATCTTTTATTAGACCAACTTCTGTTAGTGAAAGAAGCTTTCAAACTTAGAGTTCTTCTCTGTGTAAACTCAAAAGCTTGTTTTGGTCACCAACAGAAGATGGTCCAATAAAAGATATTTCCCCACCCACCTTCTCTCTAAATCCAGGGACCAACATGGCTACAACAACACTGCATACTGATCTTTAGATAGACAGTGTCCTCCCCAGACAGGTTGCTTACTTCAGACTTCTGGTCTCCAAGACAATTCTTCCTCTCCAGCTAGCTCCAGACAGGGGAATGATTCTTCTTTTCCTCCTTCCGCATCCCATCTGATGGTAAGGAAAAACAAAACAGTGTTTCGTGATGTGGCAGGAAGCTCATCCAAGCTTTATTTGAGGGGTGCCAGGCTGCTGTGATGGTACTACTGTGGGTTAAATACCACCAAGTGGTTACATTGCATTTTGCCACCAGATATCTCAAAGCACATAAAAGGTTCAGCATACCCTGTGCCAGCAGTGTGCTGGAATTGCTGATTGTATTAGGCCTTCACCCAAAGCTTCTTCAATTTCTCCCTCCTTTTGCTCTCTCCTATGGCTCCCACCCTCTTCTCTCTCACTCTGCCAAGATTAAAGGGTCTTTATGTTCTGCTGTTGAGGCAAACAGCAAGAGAAACCACTTAGTTGTATCTATGCTCCTTGCACCATTCCAGATTAAGAATATTAATAGATGTGAGTAGGTCATTGCTTGCCTGAATCTGTTGGATCAGTAGTGGAGAAGCCAAGACATTTCTTCCTACAGAATTTCTTCCCCTCTTCTTTCTGCATACTTTATGGCAAGTAATATGTTAAACCTAAATTATTGACATGCTCCTTTAAATGAAAACATGTACTGTGAGGAGTATCTATATGCCACATCCCTTTAACTAACTGCATTTCTCTGGGCCACTTCATCATTGCTCATTTTAATTGAGTCCTAGCACCCAGCCAGCCAGCCAGAAGCTATCCCCTCACTTTCCCAGTCCCTGTTAGTAACTACCTGCTTTAGCTCTTTCAGCCAGCCAAAAGCACCTCTTCCTCCTCTCATCCCTGCAAGCAAACTGAACTCACCTTATCCCTGCAGCTCCTTTTATATGGGCCTGCTGGGCCCTCATTGGATGCTCCCTGCAGACTCTCTGATTGACTGCTTCCCCTGCAGCAACTCTAGCCCACTTGGAGGACTTCTCCACTGCTCCTTTCCTAGGATGGATGTGACAGGACCCTGAGGCCTCCAGAAGGGGGCCTTTGGGCCTAGTTCACCCCTTCACAGGGACCCTTCTTAAACACATATCTTATTCCAGGAAACTAATATGACTGCTTATGAAGTAAGATACTACTCAATGGGTGTGTGTCACAATCTGGCCGACAATGATTTGGAGTTTAGAATCTATTTTTTTCAAATGTCAGACTGTGGATTTAAAAAGCATAATATAGTCCTACATTTGGGCTGGGGCTGAAATAGGGGCCACACAACAATATGGTGACGAAGTTCTTTCATAGAACCTACTGGGTTCGAGGTCCCATATTTAAGATGAGTTTAACTGGAAATTACTGTTGCTTGAAATGTGTAAGGCGTGCCAGTGATCTAACCGAGATCAAAAGAATTTGTCCAAAGATTACAATATTCTGCAATGAAATAGTAAATGTTATCAGGAATATTTGGGAAGTCCAGTCGAGAACTGGCACAGATCTTTCTGATATGCATAAGGGAGTCAGAGAATATTTAACAATGGATAGTAATATCTTTTTCTTGCATCAAGATACAATTTTTTTTCACACAGATGGAGATTTGATGTGTTGACACAAAGGGAGAGAGTTTGAGGTACTATATCAAATGGAGTAACAAACAGACACAAAACAATCACAGCAAAGTGCCTTCATAATGATATTGCATGGCAGTAAATGGTGATGTTACATGGCAGTGGCACATCATCATGTTGTAAGGGCCAGAATGTCTTACTGTGATTATTTTATGGCTCTTTTTGATTCCATTTGAAGACAAAGAGGTTTTTGTAGCTCTTCAATTTTGAGTAACACTGTGATAGAGAAAACCACTTCAGGTGAATAAGCAACAAGGCTAACCTGAAAACAATGGGAACAACCTCTTGCAGATGAACTGTAAGCAGCAGCAGAAGCACTGAGCCTGTAGTTGTTGGCCATACATGTAATATTTTCCTTACTAATAAAATCAAGGGACTAAATCACTTCAAGTGGTGGAAGTTGTACATCAGTCTAAAGATCCAGTGGAGTTGGAAGAGGTAGAGTGAGAGGTATAATTGAATCATCTATTGTAGGTAGGTCTGAATGCCTGTCTGGGTCCTGAGAGGTACTTGTGGGTTCATAACCCCGTATTCCCTTATGCTGATGCATGTGATTAAGGATGGTTCAGTGGTTAGGGCAGTAGCCTGGGACTTAGGAATCCCAGGTTTGGTTCCCTGCTCTGTCACAGGCTGACTCTGAGCAAATCATTTAGTCTCTCTGTGCCACAATTCCTTGTCTGAAAATGAAAAGGAGTACTTGTGGCACCTTAGAGACTAACAAATTTATTAGAGCATAAGCTTTCGTGAGCTTTTCTTTTTGCGAATACAGACTAACACGGCTGCTACTCTGAAACTTGTCTGAAAATGGGAACCATAGCACTTCCCTACCTCACGGAGGTGTTTTGAGGATAAATACATTAATGATTGTGAGGGGCTCAGATACTATGGCAATGGGGGCCTGTGATGGGGTGTTCATCCCACACTAGCCTAAAAGGTGCTAATGAGTCTGAGAAGGGGCCAGTTAAGCAGATAAACTACAATTGAGGGGAATTAGGTGGCCTAAGTAACCTCTGATTGATGATGGAGGCCAGATGAAAAGGAACAGGTGTGACTAGTATAAAGCCAGGAAGTTTGCAGCAGAAAAGGGCTATACTGTAGAAGCCTGCACCCATTCTCTGAGTAGTAGAGATGGAAAGGAGAAAACCTAGGGGGAGAGTAGAAATGTAGGGGATCTAGACTCCGAAGGAAGAGTTTACCCAGAAGGGAAATAGAGCAGAAGCCTTAGAGAGGGAAATGGCAGCAAGGTGGGATGTTATAGACCTTGGCTACTGATTAGATGATCCCTGAGCTGAAACCCAGAGTAGAAACTGGGCCTGGGTTTCCCTTCCACCCACTGGGGAAGTGGCATAGTCCAGACAGTGAATGGGAAGACTGCTTGAGACAATTTGTATAGAGACACTTTGATGCTCCAGAAGGGGTAAAACCTCTTCTGTAGTGACCTGGCTGGAGGGCCAAACACTAAAGAAAGTGCAGCCTGAGTCACAGAGAGAGAGAGAGGCAGCAGGATGTGCAAATGAGTGACAGAAGGGGGCACTGGATCTGGAAGAAGCTAATTCCCACAGCAGCCTGGCGGAGACATCCCAGCAATGAGTAAACACCATGACATGGCTATATTTATACTGAAGATAGAAGTGGTATTTAGGCTTTTTATAAGAGTGCCTAGCTGATGGTCATAAAAGCAAAAGGTGTGGCTGGGGCTGTAGGAAAAAGGATGGTGTGGCCTTCATGTGGTATCCCCTAGAAAAGCAAACTTTGATTTGGGTCTTAGTTTTGCTCTTCTTTTGGGGTATAGCCATGTTTTGCTCTGTGGGCTATTTTAAACTTCTGGTGAGCAACCATCCACTTGTGATAGTAAAGCATTTAGCTATGGAGCAATATATTTCATACTTGAAACCTATTTCTAGTCATTTCACTTTTATTCTTCCCCCAATGCTGTATGCTAACGATTTGTCTTATCTCTAACCTTCCTTTTCTCAAACATAAATGAGAGACAGTAAGAAAATGTGGCTGAATAAAATTCAGTGACTATTTTTGACAAATTTCACAGGTATTTGTCAAATAGATTATTCAACAAATACTATAGCTGGCCAAATACTATTTGGAGAATATATCATTTGAGGGACACCAATGATGTTCATTGAATGATATGTTAAATCTTTATTTTTGTTGTTCTATCAGCACTAGATTAAATTTGTAAATATTTAAGCCATGATCTGCATGCCAGGGTGCCTAAAGTTGGGCTCCTAAATTGGTATTTTGGTACCACGTGAAGTGGCTGAGAACCCAACATCTCCCATTGAAGTAAATAAGTTAGGGCTACGAGAATGGCTGGGTGCAAAGCACTTTTGAAAGCTTTGCTACTACTTTAGTCATGTAAATATTGATTGAGGAGTCTTACTTTAGACACCTATTTTCTGGATATCTTTCCATTATCAAATAGAAAGTTGGTTGTGAATCTCAAAATCATAGATTGCGTACGCTGCAGGGGAGGTGTAAGGTTATGAGAAGTGGTGGCACAGATATCTTCAGCCAGACTGGTAGGCACTGGGTAAAGTTTTCAAGCCCTAGTTAAATATACAGGATCATACAGAATGTAAATTCCTGTGAGAGTGCTTACTGAATTTGTCTGGCTTGGACTGCAAAGATAGCTACATAGCAGTGGTGGATGGAGTGAATTCTGTGTGTTGTTTATTGCTAATAACTGTATGTCCCAATAAATGTATTTGGCACTCTACAAAATATGTATTTCAGTTTTAAACGCCAGGTTTTGTGTGTGTGAAGAGATGGATGCAACACTCTTGCACGTGCCTGTATGGCTCATATAAAGGGCCAATGCAATTGCAGTCTCTGTGCTCAGAGGAGTGCAGGATATTCTTTCTCCATGCACTACTTGTGGGGGAGCAGTAAAGCAGTCAGAGAAGAGGCAAGATCCACCTTTCTCTCTGCTTTTTGCCTGTGGAGCAGTCTGGGTGCGACTGGGAGGGAGGGAAAGGGGTCTTCTGATCTCTACCTAATGGTGGTGTTAATATGAGAGATGCAGCCTCACATTAGGTGCAATTTTTTCCCTCTTAAATAAGACTCCCATTGATGATGCCCTAGCTGGATTGTGTGTGGGGAATGAACCTGCGATCTCTGGATCTAAAAGCATGAGCCTCTACAACCAGTTATTTGCTTGGGGGCTGTAGTAGATTCATAAACCTTTGTACATGGTCCAGCATCTAGAAATGGACAAAATCCACTCTGGGTGAATATGGGTTACCTTGACAGGCAGGGTGGGCTAGTGGACAGGCACTGGACAGGGGATCGAGAGACTTGGGCATCACATCCGGCTCTGTCACTGACTTGCTGTGCAAGTCACTTCCCTCCCAAATGTTTGCCCTCCTACCCTTTGTCTTTGTCTTTTCTACTTACATAGTAAGCTCTTCAGGCCCAGGACTGTCCTTTAGTATGTTTTTATGGCACAAAAGGACTCCATTCTTGGTTGTGACTATTATTAATAATAATAATAATAATTAATAATAATTAATACTAGTTGTATGAGTATATTAGCATTAGCAGAAAATTGGCTAATTATTTCATTACAATCCACTTCTTGCACAGCAGGATTAGACTAGTTGGAAATTGCCTGAGTCCATTGTTGAGGTGACTAGGAAGATACAGATACACACAGCTGGATGCTTATGAAATTTATCTCTAATAACCAAAAATATCAAACATTAACAAAACAGTTTATAAATATTATTTTGATTTTTTTTAAAATTAACGACAGTGAGTCTGCCATGGAATGGAAGTGGAAGATTATTTTCCCCAAACCAGAGCTATCTACAGAAACAGGAGCAAGGTGGATGTTTGGAGGGGTGGGAGGAAGGACTGTAGGTTAGAATATTCTAGAATGGCTGGGTGGTGGAGGGGAGAATATTTTTTTTTCTTTTTAACCAATATCACCTCTAAGTGGCTTTTTAAATCTTTGGCAATATCTGATTGTACTATAATTTGAGGGAGCTCTCTGAGGTGATCTACAGAAAGTCCTAATAAGCCCATTTCAGCTCCGTAGGATAGGTTCATTGAAATTAATTTATATTTTGAATGTTGCACGTTCCATAATAGCTCAGGTACAATAGGCTTTGGAGTGATATGCTGGTTGCAGAATCCAGTTTCTAGAGATGGTCTTAACATTGTTTGAAAATTCAAGAGGAAGATAAATGTTGTATTTCCAGCTGGCATTTCCCCCTGAAATTTCCAGTATATGAGAACATTGTGAGTTTGTTTCTCTGCTGAGTGACAGAACCAATTACAGCGGTGGTTTTGTGTAGTAAACACCTATCTAATAGAAGTTAAAGTAAGGCCACCAACTCATTTCATGTAGTTTCTGTGCTGGGATAAAATTGGCAGTTGGGAGGGGAAAATGCTCAATGTCATACTACCAGGCTCATGAAGAATCTAGTTCTTTTTTAAATTTAAAGATTAGGGTTGCCAACCTTCTAATTGCACAAAACTGAACATCCCTTTCCCAAGGTCACCCCCCCAGCCCCATTGCTTGCTCTCTCTCACCCTCACTCACTTTCACTGGGCTGGGGCAGGGGGTTGGGGTGTGGGAGGGGTGAGGGTTGCAGCTGAGTGTGTGGGCTCTGGGGTTGGGATGGGCTTGCTGGGGGTTTGGGGTGCAGGAGGTGACTCAGGGCTGGTGCAGGTGGTTGGGGTGTGGGAGAGGGTGCAGGGTCCAAGAGGGAGTTTGGGTGAGATGCAGGTGGGGGCTCAGGGCTGGGGTTGAGATACAGATTTCTCTGCAGTGACCCTTGCATTAGTAGCCTCAGGACTTGAATGTTACCGCTAGAAATGGAGCCACCCAATCTGAAAAGTGTTCTAACTTATATAAAACAGAGCAGCCCTCCTGCTCAGCTACACAGGTTACCACGAACAAGTCACTGCGGGGCTCTGCTCTTTGCATTGCTTCTCCATTAAATACAAAGTCTAGTTCAAGGTTTCTGTCATGAATGATATGTTCTAGCTTTACTTAGATTATCTTTTTCTTGCTGAAAAGTTAATCTCTTCATTGAAGACCAAACACGTTTTGCCCACTATTTTTCAGTTTGGGAGATCTTGGTTTTTTCAATGAAAGGAAAGTAGACACATTCTGAAAAAAGATTCAAAGCCCTACATGGGACTGGCTCTAATTAGTGGAAAAATTGCCTCACCCTCCCTGACAATTATATCTCATGATATTTCAATTGCCTTGAAACATTAAACTAGTAATTAATAGGGGATGGGTCAGAAGCTCTGAAGCAAAATTTTAACAGGAGTTGAACCTAGACTAGGGAACTCAGTTTTTCCACAGAGGAGAATGACCACTGACCTCACCACTTTCAGAACAAAATGCAAAACTCATTTCTTCAACTTAACTTTTCCTCATTAAGTTCTTCATGCACATCTGCACAGACTCTCAAAAACCTGCAAACTAATCAAACTGCTTCTTGCTGGGAAGGAAGAAAGAGGTTGCTACTGACATTTCTATTGTTAAATACTTGGATTGTGCTCAAGGTGCATTGGTGATGAGGGCCATATGAACACATGGATTTGTTAGTCATAAAGTCCTTTAATTTGCAATTAAGTGTGTTCCCTTTTAATATCTTGGGACTTGATCCTACATTTCTTGCACAGATCATAATTCTCATTTATTTTCATAGGAGTAAAAAGAAGGTAGTATGAGCCCTTATTCCCATGCCTTTCTGGCATACCTTGATTAAGGCCGGAAATGCTGGATTCTATTCTGCAGTGTGTACTCCTCCTAGTTCCCAGATTTAACTGACTTCTCCACAGATTGCCTGCTCCTTCAATGAAAGGACGTGGTTGCTGCCTTTAATGGGATTCTGTATTTAAAAGAACTGGCACCTGTTAATAAGTAGAATAGGTCTCTTTAAGTTCATATATTAACTGTATTTCCTTATATTGTGAACGGCCTTAATGTATTCTAGTAGCCCCATGCAGATTAGTAAGGGGGAAATTGAGAATGTGGCTCAAACCATAGAATCATAGAACTGGAAGGGACCTCGAGAGGGCATCTAGTCCAGTCCCCTGCACTCAAGGCAGGACTAATAATTCTGTAGAACAGTGGTTCTCAAACTAGGGCTGCCGCTTGTTCAGGGAAAGCCCCTGTCAGGTCGGGCCAGTTTGTTTACCTGCTGCATCCCCAGGTTTGGCCAGTCGCAGCTCCCACTGGCTGCGGTTCGCTGCTCCAGGCCAATGGGGGCTGCAGGAAGGGCAGCCAGCACATCCTTTGGCCTGCGCCGCTTCCCGCAGCCCCCATTGGCCTGGAGCGGTGAACCGCGGCCAGTGGGAGCCGCAATCAGCTGAAACTGCGGACGCGGCAGGTAAAAAACTGGCCTGGCCCGCCAGGGGCTTTCCCTGCACAAGTGGCAGAACAAGTTTGGGAGCCCCTGCCCTAGGCAATTTATTCCAGTGCTTAACCACTATATATCTATATCATAGATACACACATTTTAGAGCAGAATCTCTGCATATCTTGACAATTGAAGGTTCCATCATTATTTTCTCCAGGCAGAACTTCTAGTCCTGTCTCTTGTGTTAAATAGTAAATATTGCATAGTTGTGATTTCTCTCTGCCCCCCCGCCCCGCCCCAACCCCACTTGTTGCTAAATTAAAAACTCGGCATATCTTATGCTGTCACTTTTACATAAATAAACTTATTGTAAGATAAGGGGTTCTAAAACAGTAATTAATAATTTCTTATGTCCAGTGAAAGATTGCACAGTTCTAAATAATGGGTTTTTTTTAATGTGTCATCAGTATTCAAATAGCCATTTAAAAGCTGAAAATCCTACCAGAAAACTGAGGAACTGATTTATTAAGTAGTTACCAACGAACATCAGCATGATATTGTACAGGATAAATACAGCATAGCATTCCTTCTTTCGTCATTAGTGCTTCTAGGATGAAAAGATAAGTATTTTTTATTTATCTTTAAAATGTAAGTCCTAGAAAGGGCTGCTACTTCCTAGAAACTCAGTGCAAAGTACATTTTCAGTAGTATCCTACACCCTGATCTGGAAATCAGATCCATATGTGTGGCCCTTTGCAGACCATTACCTGGTCTGTTTTTGAATATGTGTTTAAGATATAGTATTGCAATTATTGTATTCTAAATACAGATATTACATAAATGTACTATGTTATGTTTCAGAGTAGCAGCCGTGTTAGTCTGTATTCGCAAAAAGAAAAGGAGTACTTGTGGCACCTTAGAGACTAACAAATTTCCACTCTATACGGCTAAATTCAGTGCCTTGCATATGTTATGTTGTATATACTGGCAAAACCCAGCCAATATATTTTCTATCTCTTCTTAGCAGTAGGCTGCATTTCTTCCAGAAATTGGAATACCAGAAACACTTGCAAGTTTCTTCTTCTCCTAAATATGGTTGCCATTTATGTAAAGAGCTAAATATATGTTTACATGTGTCATGATGACACAAATATTTGACATTTATAAATTTACACTGGTTGTAACAGGGCAGCCTGCCCCTCTAAGGGCCAGGAGGTCTGGGCCCAGTCATCCCTGTTCAGTTAGCCCTGTTCTGCTACACTTACCCTGGTGGTTGGATATAAGAGAAGGAAATCCCAGCAGTTAAGCTGCTCCAATGTGGGGCAGGAAGGCTGGGCTTGAGTGGTAACTGGCTGAGGGACAAAGCCTGACAGAGGCCCCAGGTACACCTGACCCAGATGGTTGGGTTGATAGGATGTTGCTGCTGGAAGCCTGCCTGCAAGAAAGGTTGACCACAGTAGGGCCAAGGTGTTTTTGAACTTGGAGTAAGTGACTCTGTTTACCGCAGAAGAGGTTGAATGCTTTAACGTGGCTTGGCCTCAGGTCCAAGTCTCATTTATGGCTGGAGTAGGCCAAAGAGCATGATGGGGTAGCTGAGATAAAAGTGCGGCAACGCTACATGGTGAAGGGGCACTTTGGGATAGAGAGTTGTTCTATATTGATATTTGCACACATTTTAAAACTTCATTTAAAATTTTTTTGGGGGGCATGGGGGAGTGAAAAGGACTCTCATCTATTTCTAGTATTTTGAATTTTGGACTTCTAGATAACCAGTTTAGTCACAAACCGAACCAAATGATAGTTCTCTAATATTAATGAAGTCCAGTTTAATTAGACTATATCTTGACTTAATGCACACTAGATAGTGTCTTTAATTTCAATTTTTCTTGCTTATCATGCAACAGTGTTTCCCAAACTTACAACAGTTGCATACCCCTTTTGAGACATTTGTCTTACCAGCGTTCCCCTTCTCCGGTGAAGATAATTTGGGGGGAGGCACATTTTTATAACACACTCCTAATTTGTTTAATTCTGGATTAAATGTTTTATTAGAAATAAATACAAAATTATATTACATACAGTTGAAACAAAAATTTAATAGAAATAAGTTACATATAGAAATAGTACTAGAAATAATTAAAATAATAGAAGCGAATTAACAGTCTGGCAGAACAGCGTGTGTGTGTGTGTGTGTGTGTGAATTCGTATCATTCTGAAATTAAAATAAGCTGGTTTGGTTAGGTTAGTGAAGAAAGCACTAGTTTTAAAACTTACTATTTCAGTATTGAAAATTTTTTCAGTACAAACCAAACTATTTAGTGCGAAGGATGGAACTGCTTTTGACCAGACACTATCACAGCGATATCTGGCTCAATGTTTGTGATCTTAAGATGAAGATGGGGCTCCACATCAATAAGATGACTTCATTTTTTTTGTTTTGATGCCAGTCAGCATAGAGAATCTGATCTCGCACAAATACAAGGTGGGAAAAGGCAGAAGATACTTGACAGCTTTGTCCGATAGAGCTGGATATTCAGAGCTAACCCCCAGCCAAAATGACGTCCGTGTATTTTGCTCAAATTTTGTTTTCAAGAAGCTATCTGAAGCCAGCTCCAAGAGCTGTTCTTCTGAAGCAGAGAGGTTATTTGGCAATGTTTGAACATTGATGATAAAAGGGTTCCTTATTCATTCAAAGGTGCCGTCCGGTTCAGGGAAATGCTTCCAGAGATCTTTCTGCACGCTTTCCAAATGCTGCTTTATGGTTTGCAACACATCACTATCAAGTTTTAGTCGAGTTTATTACTAAGTCATGAAAGGAATCCAGTTCACAACGACTAAGATGTTTATGCCACAATTTCAATTTTGCGACCATAGTGCTCACATTGTCTTGAACATGGAATATGGATATGAGTTTCCCTTGCAAGGATAAATTGAAATTTAAATGAGCAAAGATATCTGCAATATATGCTAGTTTGCATAGCCATTTCCAGTCAGGTATACAGTCTCGCAGGTTAAAGGTTTCATCTAAAAAAACTTGCAGTTCTTCTTGCAGCTCAAACAGGCAATTCAGAACTTTTCCATGCAAAAGCCAATGCACTTCAGTGTGAAATAGGAGTTGTGTGTAATCACTGCCCGTCTTATCACAAAGCTGAGAAAACAGCCAGGTGTTCAGAAGGCGGCCTTTCACAAAATTGATTATTTTCACAGCTTCATCCAGTACTTGCTTTATATCTGCCTGCATGTTCTGGGTGGCGAGTGCTTCCCTGTGAATGCAACAATGAGTCGATTTTGCTTCTGGCGCAACAGCTTGAATATGTGCAACAACTCCTTTCTTTGAACCAATTATGGCTCTGGCGCCATCCGTGCTTATTCCTATACAATGACTCCAATCCAAGTAATTGTTTTTGATAGTCATCAATAACTTTAAAAATAGCTTCTCCAGTTGTATGTGTTGGTATAGGTTGGTAGAACAAAATATCATCAAGGACTTCGTTATTCAGCTCATATCTGACAAACAACAAGAGATGAGCTAACTTCACAACATCAGTGGATTCATCTGCTTGCAGTGCATAGTAGCGACTCTTTTGTACTCTTGACAATAATTGCTGCTTTACATTTTTGGCCATATCTGTGATTCTACGATGAACAGTGTTTATTTGAGAGGGGGACATGATCTATAGCTTTGCTAGCCTTGTCTCTAATCATCACTTGCACCATTACTTTGGCTGCAGGTTTTACTAATGTCTCGCCAATCACTTCAGCAGCTCCGGACTTTGCAATTAAGTACGCCACACTATATGAAACTTCCAAAGCTTTCATATTTTCACCTCCCATCACATTATGAATTGTTTTCTGGGACTTTTGGAGATCTTTGCGCCTATTTTCGAAGAATTCTACAAGTTTTCCCTTGTATTCTTTGTTTGCTATCGAAATGGCATTTTAGGGTTAGATGGTTTCATACTTTCATTTTTGAGTCTCGTAACAATCACACATAGTGGAACAGGCTCCACCTCATCACCAGTCCACGAAAATCCCAGTTTAAGAGATTCTTCAACAAATTTGCGGGCTTTTTTCATTTTCTTTGCAGCTGATACATTAAACTTAAAGATGGTTCACACGGTTCACTAATTTTGTCACAATTGTGTGATGTAGCCATATCACTGCATTTTTTGGCATAATTATCACTAACATTTGTATTTCAATTATTTTCTTTTGTAAGTTTCAAACTTCCCGTTTTTAGCCAGTGATCCATTGTAAATGGTTTTAACAAAAACAAAGAGAAATTTTGTATATTAATACACACCAAGTATGTACTTCCTACGATCTTTAGAGTAGTTATTCACTTCTATCCATCAGTATGACTTCTGCACATGCCACCAAAGCAAGTGTATTGCCCCAGCCGCGGTAACGCACATGCATGGTTTGCGTCAATTCTGCTGTGCTTCTGACCCTCTTCTTTCTTCGGCACAGCTCTTCAGCAGTATGACTTTCGCTTTTCTTTTCTTTGCTGCTTGGGGTGGCAAAAAAGCTGGAGCTGGCCCTGGCTGCCGGCCAGTGTGAACGGAACCGCAGGCCGGCAGCAGGCTGAGTGGGGCCAGCGGCCGGGACCCCGGCTGGCAGGAACCGGCTGATGGAACCCCAGACTGTCAGCGGGCTGAGCCGCTCAGCCTGCCCGGGTCTGGGGTTCTGTCTGCCAGGCCCGCTCAGCTCGCTGCTGGCCGGGGGTCCCATTATGATAAAGTAAAATAAAAAATTCTGCCCCGTACCCCTTGAAACCCTTTCATGTACCACCAGGGGTACGCGTACCATACTTTGGGAAACACTGATGTAACACAAAAAATATGGTACAGATGTGACATTCCAGGACTGTGTGAATACATGGTGAAAGAATATACCATCTACATGACTGTTTTTCTTGTTGTGTGCACTGTTAACAGTCATTTTGCTCAAACAATCTCAGCACACTCTAAAATCCACAGATATGCAACAGATTTTTTTTGATATATGTGAGGTTCACAATTTCCCTTCACTTTGCTATTTTTAAATTGTAATCTCTTTGAGGGCCGTGACTATCACTTACCATGTGTTTGTACAATGCGACCAACACCCTAATGGGGGCCTCTAGCTGCTATCACAGTAGAAAGAATAACTTCTATACTCCCATGAGCATACTTGTCAGCACCTTCCAAGGTGTGCAGTGTGCATTTGTGTAATTGGCCACAGTGGCTCTGGGAAAAGGAACTATTCTCAGATCTTAAGTTCACTCTTAATTTAGACCAAAAGGAAGAAATGGAAACATTACATTTTTTGAGACAGACCAAGTTTTGGAGTTCTTTAAAAACAAGTTTCTTGCAGAAGTAACATTTGCAGAGTCTTTCAGAGATATCATTACTTTAATCAGAAAAATATAAATTTGAGTTGTTCTAGCTTTTCAGGGAGTAGTAGTGAATATAGCATTTAATAAGTTTGGGTGACAAATTAGCCAATTTGTTTGGAGAGGTATTGACTCAAAAGTAAATGGCTTTTAGGTACAGTTTAGTATAGAGTGCAGACTTTGCCTCATCTCCAAACCTCAAAATGAACATAAGGAAACACATGCTTGCTTACTCTGGTAATAAACTCTGAATCAACTTAAAATGTGACAAATGCTGCTTGTATTTCATTGTGTGAAGTAAACCCAAATAGGGAGTGAAATCCTGAAGGGTGCATAGCCCCCCATTTTCTGCATAGAGCTACTCTTTGTATCAGCTGGACCAATTTTCAGAAGAGGGTGCAGAATCGCTCCTGTGATCCTTGGTCACATCTTGCAAAGTCCCAGACAAGGACCAGTTTGCTCATGCAGATTAACTCCCCATTGCCTCCACTGGCCTTTGTGTATCTTGATTCCTTTTTCTCATATGGAGAGAGTTTTGCTTTGAAAATTCATAGTAAAATTAATGGAAACTGGAATTGAAATATATGGTTGTACAAAAGCTCAGTATTCCTTTATGGAAAAGTTCTAAAAAATGTAATAGTGATGAAACCAAGAGGGTTCTACAGTAAGTACCCTAACCATTAGCCTACAATTGAATAGGGAATTATATCTCTGCTATAGGTTCACTAGGTTGGTCTAAAGTTATAGCAAGGTTATCATTCCCTATTAAATTTTGACAGATTTCTGTAAGGGTGGTGCACTCTAACAAATACTTTTCCTAAATGCCCACATTTAAAATAAATCTACTGAAGTTTCTAATTGTTTGTAACACAGGCATTTTACAGAACAGTGTGAATAGAAAAGTGGCACTAGTCAGTATTTAATGGGAGAAATGCAGATTAGCACATTTTGAGAATAAAACTCTCATTGATTAGAAATTTGTGAAGGTCACCGCCATCTAGTGATGAGATCTTGAAGATGTTGCCGAGAGCTAAACTGTATCAATATGCTGCTAGGTATTAGTGGGTACCTTTATTTTTATACTCGCTTATCAGATTAGTTGCACACTGGACAAGAGAACCATTGCTTCTTTTCTCTAGTGTTTTGTCCAGTCCATGTAGCTAAACTAGTAGTGGTAATAATTTTATTAGGGAACAACATGCCTTCAACAGCATGAGAGGGTTACAGCCCACCACTGGCTTGGGTTCTCAGAAAAGATTTTAGGCATTTCCAACAGGAGATCTAAGGAGCATTGGCCATCTGGTCCATATCTAACAACCTCTCTTCTTCTGTTTCATCTCCCTGTGCTGATTATAACAGGCATTGGGAGCAAAGTTAATGGTTTTTATACTGTTGCTAGTGTTCAGAGCTGGCACATTTGATTGAATCCATTTAAAACCATGTACTGCCAAAGGGTACCTTTTTCCCCCTCCCACCCCTTTTCCTTTACAGATGGCAAGAACTTTTAATGTGTTTTCAGTGTGAGACGTGCCAGAATCTGTTGCTTAACAGATTTGTATTCCATAAGGAAAGTGCTTAAACATTTAATTAAGCAATACGACACTGGGCCATTAACGCATGTCCTGGGTGTGCTGCAAGACACGGGGCGGAAGTCTGAGTGACTTTAATCACCCTAGAAGTGCACTAAAGCTTTGATAATGTGCATCCTGGAGTGTCCAGTTGCTGTCCTAATATGGCGTTTCTTTGTTTGAAGGGACTTTTTTAAAAAAAAAAATTAAAACTCTTCTTTTGTTTTTTTAGTGATTATAATTCTCTTTGGGGAAAAATATTATTGATGCTGGACTCATGACATGCCTGGAATCTGTCTAATGCTCACTGCTGATCTTGGTTCTTTTCTCTGCCAGTATAGTACCGTTACTCTACCTGGCTTTCAGCCTTGCACAATAATAATTAGAGCTGTATATATTTTTTCTAAATTTAAAATTTTGTATGAAAAGGGACTCAGTTTGCACAAAATTTTCCCATTTGCGACCAGCTCTCCTACCATAATAATCCTTGCGCTAGAGGATTTCAAAGTGCTTCACAAACATTTATGAATTAGTCTCTCAACACCTCTGTCAGGTACGCAGGAGTTGTTACTTCCATTTTAAACTAAGGCACAGAAAAGTTAAATGACTTATCCAAGGACAGTGAGGAAGTCCATGTCAGAGCTGTTTTCTAAAGGTGGGCAAATAATGGAAAAACTATTCTTAAAAACTTTTATATAGTCAATTTTTGGACTATTGTTCTGATTTATAATCTGGGTAATTAATTCTGATAAGAAAAATTGTGATATTTATAGGAAACTATTCAACATCTGCTGAACAATTTTTTTGTATTTGACAGTCTCTAATGGCATTTTGAAAATGCAATATAGGACAAAGAGCTATTATTGATAACTTTAAGTACCAGATATAATTGTTCCAACTGTATCTCATAGCATCTAAATTATTCAGATTAAGAGCAATTTCCTTGATCACTTAATGTCCTGGCAAATAGGCTAATATGGCAGATTTTCCCCAAAACTTTAAACTATTCTTGCATATGATAAATTACTGCTCTGAATTCCAAGTAACTGTGTTTAAAGTAGCAGCCGTGTTAGTCTGTATTCGCAAAAAGAAAAGGAATACTTGTGGCACCTTAGAAACTAACCATTTTATTTGAGCATAAGCTTTCGTGAGCTACAGGTCGTTTCATCGGATGCATTCAGTGGAAAATACAGTGGGGAGATTTATATACATAGAGAACATGAAACAATGGGAGTTACCATACACACTGTAACCAGAGTGATCACTTAAGGTGAGATATTACCAGCAGGAGAGTGGGGTGGGGGGGAAACCTTTTATAGTGGTAATCAAGGTGGGCCATTTCCAGCAGTTGACAAGAACGTCTGAGGAACAGTGCGGGGTGGAATAAATATGGGGAAATAGTTTTACTTTGCGTAATGACCCATTCACTCCCAGTTCCTATTCAAGCCTAAGTTAATTGTATCCAGTTTGCAAATTAATTCCAATTCAGCAGTCTCTCGTTGGAGTCTGTTTTTGAAGCTTTTTTCTTGAAGTATAGCCACTCTTAGGTCTGATGATCGAGTGACCAGAGAGATTGAAGTGTTCTCCAACTCCATGCAGAACACAGAGCCATCCACAGCCTCAGAAACAACTCTGACATCATAATCAAAAAGACTGACAAAGGAGGTGCTGTCGTCATCATGAATAGGTCGGAGTATGAACAAGAGGCTACTAGGCAGCTCTCCAACACCACTTTCTACAAGCCATTACCCTCTGATCCCACTGAGGGCTACCAAAAGAAACTACAGCATTTGCTCAAGAAACTCCCTGAAAAAGCACAAGAACAAATCCACACAGAAACACCCCTGGAGCCCCGACCTGGGGTATTCAATCTGCTACCCAAGATCCATAAACCTGGAAATCCTGGACGCCCCATCATCTCAGGCATTGGCATCCTGACAGCAGGATTGTCTGGCTATGTAGACTCCCTCCTCAGGCCCTTCGTTACCAGCACTCCCAGCTATCTTCGAGACACCACTGACTTCCTGAGGAAACTACAGTCCATTGGTGATCTTCCCAAAAACACCATCCTAGCCACTATGGATGTAGAAGCCCTCTACACCAACATTCCACATAAAGATGGACTACAAGCAGTCAGGAATGTCACCATGAAAGGTTTTCCTCCTTCCCCCCTCCCCCCCTGCTGCTGGTGATGGCTCATCTTAAGTGATCACTCTCCTTACAGTGTGTATGATAAACCCATTGTTTCATGTTCTCTGTGTGTGTGTATATAAATCTCTCCTCTGTTTTTTCCACCAAATGCATCCGATGAAGTGAGCTGTAGCTCACGAAAGCTTATGCTCTAATAAATTTGTTTGTCTCTAAGGTGCCACAAGTACTCCTTTTCTTTTTGCGAATACAGACTAACACAGCTGCTACTCTGAAACCTGTCATTATGCAAGGCACTGAATTTAGCCGTATAGGGTGGAAATCTGTCAACTTCATGAAAAAACTCGCACAGATACAGACAGACATCTTCCTTTCCAAATGCAAACAGATGGACATCATACCGAAAGGACTGAAGGTAAAAAATCCATTACAATCTACATACCACACAGACTATGCTGACAGCTTGTGCCACACACTCTCAAAGAAACTGCGGAACCACCTGATCAACATCCTCTACAGCAAACAGGGAAGGATTAAGAATGAGCTCTCAAAACTGGATACTCTCAAAGAACCAACCTTCCACACAAACTTCCTCGTGGCTGGACTTTACAAAAACTAGACAAGCCATTTACAAAACACACTTTGCTTCTCTACAAAAGAAAAAGGACACTAAGCTATCTAAACTACTATATGCCACAAGGGGCCACAACAATGGTTCCCATAACCCACCCAGCAATATTGTTAATCTATCCAACTATACTCTTAGCCCAGCGGAAGAATCTGTCCTATCTCGGGGCCTCTCCTTTTGCCCCTCCACCCCCACGAACATGATACAGTTCTGTGGTGACCTAGAATCCTATTTTCGACGTCTCAGACTCAAGGAATATTTCCAACACACCTCTGACCAACATATTAACCCACAGAGACCTTCCTGCCAACACTACAAAAAGAAGGATTCTGGGTGGACTCCTCCTGAAGGTCGAAACAGCAGCCTGGATTTCTACATAGAGTGCTTCCACCGATGTGCACAAGCTGAAATTGTGGAAAAGCAGCATCGCTTACCCCATAACCTCAGCCATGCAGAACAGTGCCATCCACAGCCTCAGAAACAACTCTGACATCATAATCAAAAAGGCTGACAAAGGAGGTGCTGTCGTCATCATGAATAGGTCGGAGTATGAACGGAGTACTAGGCAGCTCTCCAACACCACTTTCTACAAGCCATTACCCTCTGATCCCACTGAGAGTTACCAAAAGAAACTACAGCATTTGCTCAAGAAACTCCCTGAAAAAGCACAAGAACAAATCTGCACAGACACACCCCTGGAGCCCCGACCTGGGGTATTCTATCTGCTACCCAAGATCCATAAACCTGGAAATCCTGGACGCCCCATCATCTCAGGCATTGGCACCCTGACAGCAGGATTGTCCGGATATGTAGACTCCCTCCTCAGGCCCTTCGTTACCAGCACTCCCAGCTATCTTCGAGACACCACTGACTTCCTGAGGAAACTACAGTCCATTGGTGATCTTCCTAAAAACCCCATCCTAGCCACTATGGATGTAGAAGCCCTCTACACCAACGTTCCACACAAAGATGGACTACAAGCCGTCAGGAACAGTATCCCCAATACTGTCACGGCTAACCTGGTGGCTGAATTTTGTGACTTTGTCCTCACCCATAACTATTTCACATTTGGGGACAATGTATACCTTCAAATCAGCGGCACTGCGATGGGTACCCGCATGGCCCCACAGTATGCCAACATTTTTATGGCTGACTTAGAACAACGCTTCCTCGGCTCTCGTCCCCTAATGCCCCTACTCTACTTGTGCTACATTGATGACATCTTCATCATCTGGAGCCATGGAAAAGAAGCTCTTGAGGAATTCCACCATTATTTCAACAATTTCCACACAAGAGATCCACTTCCTGGACAGTACAGTGCTAATAAGCGATGGTCACATAAACACCACCTATATCGGAAACCTACTGACCGCTATTCCTACCTACATGCCTCTAGCTTTCATCCAGATCATACCACTCGATCCATTGTCTACAGCCAAGCGCTACGATATAACCGCATTTGCTCCAACCCCTCAGACAGAGACAAAACACCTACAAGATCTCTATCATGCATTCCTACAACTACAATACCCACCTGCTGAAGTGAAGAAACAGATTGACAGAGCCAGAAGAGTACCCAGAAGTCACCTACTACAGGACAGGCCCAGCAAAGAAAATAACAGAACGCCACTAGCCATCACCTTCAGCCCCCAACTAAAACCTCTCCAACACATCATCAAGGATCTACAACCTATCCTGAAGGGCGACCCATCACTCTCACAGATCTTGGGAGACAGGCCAGTTCTTGCTTACAGACAGCCCCCCAATCTGAAGCAAATTCTCACCAGCAACCACACACCACACAACAGAACCACTAACCCAGGAACCTATCCTTGCAACAAAGCCCGTTGCCAACTCTGCCCACATATCTATTCAGGGGATACCATCATAGGGCCTAATCACATCAGCCACACTATCAGAGGCTCGTTCACCTGCGCATCTACCAATGTGATATATGCCATCAAGTGCCAGCAATGCCCCTCTGCCATGTACGTTGGCCAAACTGGACAGTCTCTACGTAAAAGAATGAATGGACACAAATCAGACGTCAAGAATTATAACATTCAAAAGCCAGTTGGAGAACACTTCAATCTCTCTGGTCACTCGATAACAGACCTAAGAGTGGCTATACTTCAACAAAAAAGCTTCAAAAACAGACTCCAACGAGAGACTGCTGAATTGGAATTAATTTGCAAACTGGATACAATTAACTTAGTTTTACTTTGTGTAATGACTCATCCATTCCCAGTCTCTATTCAAGCCTATTTCCCCATGGTATTTCTCCCTCCCACCCCACCCCCCACTGTTCCTCTGATATTCTTGTTAACTGCTGGAATTAGCCTACCTTGCTTGTCACCATGAAAGGTTTTCCTCCTTTTTCCCCCCACCCCCCGCTGCTGGTGATGACTCATCTTAAGTGATCACTCTCCTTACAGTGTGTATGATAAACCCATTGTTTCATGTTCTCTGTGTGTGTGTATATAAATCTCTCCTCTGTTTTTTCCACCAAATGCATCCGATGAAGTGAGCTGTAGCTCACGAAAGCTTATGCTCTAATAAATTTGTTAGTCTCTAAGGTGCCACAAGTACTCCTTTTCTTTTTGCACAAAGTAAAACTTTCCCCATGTTTATTCCACCCCCGACCCCACACTGTTCCTCAGACTTTCTTATCAACTGCTGGAAATGGCCCACCTTGATTATCACTACAAAAGGTCCCCCCCCACACTCTCCTGCTGGTAATATTTCACCTTAAGTGATCACTCTCATTACATTGGTAACACCCATTGTTTCATGTTCTCTATGTATATAAATCTCCACACTGTATTTTCCACTGAATGCATCCAATGAAGTGAGCTGTAGCTCATGAAAGCTTATGCTCAAATACATTTGTTAGTCTCTAAGGTGCCACGAGTACTCCTTTTCTTGTTGTGTTTAAAGTGCTACATACGTTCCTTTGATTATGAAGTACTGTAACTAATGCACTACAGCAAATTTCATCTTTCTTTCCTTTTACTGTGGGGAGTAGTGTGGAAGAATTGGCCACCCACTGTCTAGTTTGAGGGCTTCCAACTTTTGTCCACCTGTTGACTATTATCGCTGCGCTCCCCTCCAGAGATAAAACTTCCCTAAGGAGGGCCAGTGCCGTAAGAGAATATAAATCTTGGGCTGTGGTAGAAAGGGGGCAGGGTGCCAGATTGTGGTGATAGACAACCTGTCTTTAAGACAAAACCTTCTTCAAATATTTCTTTATCAATCCAACCCACTTCCAGAGGGTACCTCTGTAAGGAGCACTTTTGCTTGACAGGGCACTCTTGCACCCAGAGTTTTCAGTGTCCAATGCTGGATGCTGAGACCTCACAATGATGAGGGCCATGTAAGACTGTATATGGTAAGTAGATGTGATTATTAACTTTCTTCCTCAGTTTGTTTCTACAGTCCAATTTCTCAGGGTACATCTACACTAACAGGCTAGAGTGGAGACATTTACTACAGTGCTGGAAGGGATTCTTCTGTCACTCTAGTAATTCCACCTCCTGAGAGGCAGCAACTACATCAAAGGAAGAATTTTTTCTCTTGACCTAGCAGTATCTACACTGGGGATTAGGTCATCTTAATTAAATCGCACAGGTCATGAAACTTTTCAGTTCTGAGCAATGTAATTAAACCAGCCTAACTCTGTAGTGTAGGCCAGCCCTCATTTTGGGCTACCAGGGCCTGACCCCCCATTATAATCAGACTTATGGGTGTTCTCTTACTCTGTCAATTCATCCAAGATTCCTTCTCTCTTTCTCTCTCTCTCTTGCCTTGTTTCGAGCACAGTCCCAATGATGTTCTCGCAAGCAAATGAGATGGTCTAGATGAAATTACTATAAGGGGGGTGTGCACAAATGGTTGAAAGACTGTAGTTATTGATACACCCTCCCAGTTCAGAGAACTATCTAGTGGTGTCCCACAGTCCTAGGTCTGGTGCTAGTCAGTATTTTCATTAATGACTTGTATAATAGGGCTTGCTTTAAAAAAAAAAATTGCAGATGACACCAAGCTGGGAGGGGTTGCCTAGCACTTTTAAGGACAGGATTAGAATTCAAAATGACCGTAACAAATTGGAGAACTGGTCAGATATCAAAAAGTTGAAATTCAATAAAGACAAAAGCAAAGTACTTCACTTAGGAAGGAAAAATCAAATGCACAACTATAAAATGGGGAATAACTGCTAGACAGCAGTACTACTGAAAAGGATCTGGGAGTTGTAGTGGATCACAAATTGAATGAGTCCACAATGTGATATGCCTGCAAAAAAAGGTTGTCATTCTGGGGTGTATTATTAATTGTCCTGCTCTACTTGGCATTAGTCAGGCCTCAGCTGGAGTATTGTGTCCAATTCTGGGCACACAATTTTGGAAGGATGTGGACAAATTGGAAAGCGTCCAGAGGAGAGCAACAAAAATGATAAAAGGTTTGGAAAACTTGACCCAGGAGGAATGTTCTTCCCCCCCACTCTTCCCCCCCCCCCCAAAAAAAAAAACTCTAACAAACCTGGGCACATTCGGTCTTGAAAAAAGAAGACTGAGGGGGGACCTTATAACAGTCTTCAAATATGTTAAGGGTTGCTAGAAAGAAGATGATCATTTCTCTATGTCCATGGAAGGTTGGATAAGAAGTAATGGGCTTATTCTGCAGCAAGGGAGATTTAGGTTAGATATTAGGAGAATCTTCCCAACTATAAGGGTACTTAAGCTCAGGACTAGGTTCCCAAGAGTGGTTGTGGAATCCCCATCATTGGAGACTTTAAAAAAAACAAAAACAGGCTGGACAACCACTGTCAGGGATAGTCTAGGTTTACTTGATCCTGCTCCAACTCAAAGGACTGGACTTGATGACTTCAGCCCTACACATCTATAAGTCTGAGTCTTTTTGTTTCCAAGTTATTAACCTTCTCAGGCAGGGGAGGTTATCAGTATTTTGAGGGTATATTCCCTTTCAAGAATGGTAGAGAAATAATCATAGGTAAGGCTGCAAGTTTCTCACAGAGGTCACGGAAGTCATGGATTCTGGGACCTCTGTGACTTCTGCATTGGCTGGTGTGGCTGGCCTGGGCTGCCTGAGCCACTCAGGCAACCCCTGGGCCAGCCACTGCTGGGGCAGTCTCGGGCCACTGCACCCCACACCCCCCCAGCACAAAGAGTTTGGGTGTGGGAGGGGGCTTAGGGCTAGGGGTT
This sequence comes from Dermochelys coriacea, assembly GCF_009764565.3. Taxonomy (NCBI): domain Eukaryota; kingdom Metazoa; phylum Chordata; order Testudines; family Dermochelyidae; genus Dermochelys; species Dermochelys coriacea. The sequence continues at coordinate 109,343,552 of NC_050068.2, forward strand.
AGGGCATGGGATGGGGTGAGGGGTCTGGCCAGTGTTTACCTTGGGGGGGGCTCCCTGGAAGTGATGACATGTTCCTCCCTCAGCTCCTAGCTCTGCATGCTGCCTCTGCCTGCAGGCACCGCCCCCACAGTTCCCACTGGCTGTGGTTCCCAGCCAATGGGAGCTGTGGAGCCAGTGCTTGGGGCGGGGACAGCGCATGGAGCTAGAAGCTGCGGGAGGGACATGTCACCGCTTCGGAGGAGCTGGGTAGGAAGCCTGCCAGCACTGTTAATCCTCCCTCCCCCGCCCCCCAGCACCAGCCCAGCCTGCATGCCACTGCCCTCAACCCTCGATGAGCACCCATGGGGGTCCTGGACTGCCCCCCATGAGCACCTGCAGCACTCCCAGGTGCCCCCTCCCCAAAGATTTAGTCAGCTGTATATAGGACCAATCACGGGCCATGAATTTTTGTTTACTGCCTGTGACCTGTCCATGACTTTTACTAAAAATACCCATGACTAAAACATAGCTTTCATAATAGGAAATTCAGGAAAACCTGAGTTGAAGTTGCACTTCTTAAACAAAGCAACAGCTCATGCTCAAATAACTGCAGCCTTAACTGAGCCCCATTAGAGACAAAGGAAAAGTTCATTGTGGCAGGCATGAACATCTGCCTTCTGCTATATCAAGTAGTCAGCAGCAAGTGCAAGTAAAGTGTTTTGCAATGCTCCAGCAGGCATAAGGCTGTAATACACTTTCTTATAGATGATTTTGTTGTAATTTGAGGCTCTGATTCTCTGAGATGGGGGAAGGTCCTGGGCTGGTCCCTCTACTGCAAGCTAGAGTAGCTTGAAGGCTGCATTGATCTACACCCATAGTTCTCAAACTTTTTGTCATCCTGAGCCTCCCTGAGCTATGAAAACAATGACTGCACCTCCCCATAGTTTACTAAAACAATACAACAAACTGAAAATACTATGTTTCAAAAAAATGAAGAAAAAAGTAGAAGGGATTTGATCAGTATAGATCAGTAGGAGTTTCAGAAGTGTGCAAGTTCAAAAATAGTACAAAAGGAAACGGCTAAAATAAAACTTCAGAGACGTTTTAAGAAACATATCAATTGGTGTTTTATTAATTCAGCATAATATCCATCAGCCCTGTTTTATCAGTGGGAGGGGTGTGTTTGTTTCCTTGCTGCACAAAGTAGTGGAATTTGGGGTTGCGGTGTAGAAAGGAAGAGACGTAACTCCTCTTCAACAGAAAGCCAGGAGCAGTATTTTGTTTGGATTGCGCTCACATAGGCAGTAGGGTGAACAAGGAATGAGGGCTTTAAGAGCCTGGTGTGTTAACTCATGAAACTCGGATACCACTGATAACCAAAAGTTTGACTGACATTTGTGAAAATTTGTGCTGCAGTTCCTTGTTGGTTGACAAGTCGATAAGGTTTTTCTCTTCTTTTGAAGACCGTATATCTGTGGGGTTCTTCATTAAGCTGAATGGGTTCCTGATCCGTTGATTACATTTGTCTTTGCCTACTTCAGGAAAGTATTCACAAAACTGCAGACCCCCCCACCCCCCAGTGCTGCACAGTTACATCCTTGATAGTGACAACTGACAGAACACTGCACTGTGGCAGAAACAGATCCCTCTGGCACATGTGAAGACCACAGTTCAAATTTGTTACCGAACATTGCTATCCGATCACTAGCAATGAAAACATTTGCATCTCATCCCTGAAGTGACACATTCTGAGAATTCAGTCGCTTGACTATATCAGCCAGGTATGACAACAGGGATATCCAATGAATATCACTGAAATGCTGTATAAGTGGACCGTTATTATCGGCAAGAAGAATACAGACATTCTCACACAGTTCACATAGTCTTGTCAGCACCTTGCTCCTGGACAGCCAATGAACTTCTGCATGTAACAGCAACTGTGTGAAGTTTGCTTCCATCTCTTGGCATAAAATGGCAAAACCCCTTGAATGAACTTGGCATGACTTTTATAAAGTTTACCATTTTTACTGCAACTGCAAGAACATTGCTGAGCTCCTCTGGCATCATCTTAGCACCCAATGCCTGTCTGTGGATCACACAATGATTCCAGGTTGCTGTGGGGGCCACTTCTTGCATCTGTGTCACAAGCCTGCTGTGCTGTCCTGTCATTCACCATGCTCCATTGCTGAAAATTCCAAAACAACATCCTCGATCAAGGCCTGTGTCTTGGACAAAATTATTTAATAGTTTAAAAACCACTTTGCCAGTGGCTCATGTTGGAAGTGGATGGCAAAACGGAAATTCCTCTTTTAATTCTGTTGCTGTAGCAAACGAATATACATCAGTGGCTCTGCAGCATTCGATCTATTGGTAGAACCATCTATCTGAATTGAATAAAATGGGCTCTGACAAATACTTTCTTGGCACTGCTCTTTTACATCAGGGGCCATCTCTGGAATATGACGTGAAAGTGGGATCATGTCTAGCTGTGATGCTGCTTTCTCTCCTATAATCATGGCACACATCCTTTGCCGCTGGAAGTAGTAGCTTCTCACCTATGTTATGTGGCTTACCAGGTTTAGCAATGCGCAAAGCCACATGGTAAGAAGCCTCAGTTGCCTTCATGTTAACAGTGTTGTACACTTCAACTTTTTTTGTCCAGTTAACTCATTGACCTTCCTCTGAAAAAAAAACTCTGGGTTTAGAAAGGTAGGGTGTCTTCTGAGATGCCAGGGTAGCTTGCAGGGCCCTTGTCGCATGTCCTCGCCTCCCTTGGCAGGCACACCCCATAGTTTGAGAATTGCTGATCTCCACCAATTGCCCGTAACCTGGAGAGGCCATTTCAACAGCCAAGGATCACTAGTTTGGAAGGAGTACTTGTGGCACCTTAGAGACTAACAAGTTTATTTGAGCATAAGCTTTCGTGAGCTACAGCTCACTTCATTGAATGCAGGCAGTGGAAAATACAGAGGGGAGATTTATATACACAGAGAACATGAAACAATGGGTGTTACCATGCACACTGTAACAAGAGTGATCAAATAAGGTGAGCTATTACCAGCAGGAGAGTGGGGGAGGGAAAAACCTTTTGTAGTGATAATCAAGGTGGGCCATTTCCAGCAGTTGATAGTGGGGGAGGGGGGGAATAAACATGGGAAAATTAGGTTTACTTTGTGTAATGACCCATCCACTCCCAGTCTTTATTCAAGCCCAAGTTAATTGTGTCCAGTTTGCAAATGAATTCCAATTCAGCAGTCTCTCGTTGGAATCTGTGTTTGAAGTTTTTTTGTTAAAGAATTGCAACTTTTAGGTCTGTAATAGAGTGACCAAAGAGATTGAAGTGTTCTCCAACTGGTTTTTGAATGTTAATTCTTGACATCTGATTTGTGTCCATTTATTGTTTTACGTAGAGACTGTCCAGTTTGACCAATGTACATGGCAGAGGGGCATTGCTTGCACATGATGATATATATCACATTGGTAGATGTGTAGGTGAACGAGCCTCTGATAGTGTGGCTGATGTGATTAGGCCCTATGATGGTGTCCCCTGAATAGATATGTGGACACAGTTGGCAACGGGCTTTGTTGCAAGGATAGGTTCCTGGGTTAGTGGTTTGTTGTGTGGGGTGATTGCTGGTGAGTATTTGCTTCAGTTTGGGAGTCTGTCTGTAAGCAAGGACTAGCCTGTCTCCCAAGATCTGTGAGAGTGATGGGTCATCCTTCAGGATAGGTTGTAGATCCTTGATGCATTGGAGAGGCTTTAGTTTGGAAGGGACCCTGGTTGTCTCTCCTCCTTTCTCCCCCAACTCTTCCCTATGCCCCTACTATGGTAGAGAGAATTATGCAGTACTTTCTATTCCTGTTGTGACTGAATTATCCATAGCAGCAAATCTAGTAGGAAAGGGTCAAGGTTTTGTGACTGAAAGTGAATCATTCCTTTTTCACTAGAGGAACCTTAACCTTGCACTTCCTGAGTTTCTAACTATATTTATTTTTTAATAACATCTAATGTTCCTGAAAGGTAATATACACTCAAACACTATGTACCTGTAACCTTAACTCCCCTTAACAAAGATATATATTTTGTCTGTAAATATCCTTGTTTTTTAAAAAAAAATCCTAAAATCTGCTGGACAGGAACCCTATTTCTGCAAACTTTAGGAGATCCACAAAAGAGGAGGCCCAAACCATAAGACTTGGATGTCAGGCAAAACATCTCCCCTTGTCTACTGACCCGTCAGCTGATTCAAACTCATGGGGCTCAGGCTAAGGGGCTGGGCCTGTAAGCTCTGGGACCATCCTATCGCTTAGGATTCTATGAGCCTAGGCTTTAGCCCCAGCTTGAATGTCTATACCACAGTTAAACAGCCCTTTATCCCAAGCCCTACAAGCCTAAACCAGCTGGCACTGGCCAGCCACGGGTGTTTAAATGCAGTGTAGACATACTGTTAGATGCAGAGAAGTGCAGCTCCCACCCTGTTGATCTCCTTCTCAGACCTGAAGAAATGGGGCTGTCCTTCCTGCTGACCTTAGAAGGTTGCTGGAGAGAATGTTCCTGGAAGAAGGCTTTGGGGTCAGCAGAACTTGGTGGGTGGGTGGAGAAAGAACTTCCCTTGACCTCTTACTGCTTCCTTGCCTCCATGGAGGAGATTGCAGGTATAAACCCCTTCCCTAATGCCCATCAGGCCCTGTGTATGGAGTTTGGGATGATCTCTCACTTTGTCAGGCACCCTACACAATGGCACTCCAATCTCAGTTGTGGTTTGTAGGTGCTATTGTAATATAAATATACAAATAAATAAGAGTTTTTCCACCTACACAACCCTAGTGCTCTCCCTGACAGCCTCCAGTCCCCACACACTTTGAGCCTTGTGGGGCTTGGAAGCTAGTGTGGGGGGCAACTCTATCCATTGCAAGCCTTTGGAAGCTCATCAGATCCATCTTGTGTTCTTTAGGGAGCTCATGGACTTCCGCAAATATGAACCTTAGTTTTCTTCTCAGGACCTCAAACTGTCTGGTTTCCTGTTTAGATTCCTTCAGCCTCCCCCCCCCACCAGAGTAGTCTCCATTTTCAAATGATCCAGAATATGCTCCTGTGCCCCCAAATGATCCAAAATAACCTTGTCAGTCCCCAATGAGACCAGATAGGAGTGGTGGGGACTAAGAAGCCTCCTTGGGGGGGGGGGGAGTTCTTTTCTTAAAATTATTATGCCGCTACATGCTTCAGGGACCCTTTCTTTTTTTCCCTTTCCTCTTCCTACTTTTTTCCTACCACTGTGGTCTATCATTCTTTGAAGACTGCTGACCAGTGGCACTGCAAGAAAGGGTGAACCTGTTGCAGATAATGAACAGCTGACCCAAACCTTTGCCCGTCTCTCATACTGGTTTCAGACATTTTCTGTAGTTTGAAAATGAGTTGGTATGCTTTTTTTTATATACAATCATTTTTTCATATTTGCATGATTCTGTACTCTGGTTCCATCTGAAAGCATAAGCACCAAAACACCACCAGGAAAGGTTGGTCTCATGATTCTGACTGACTTGTAGGAGAAAAGAGACCTCCAGCCCAGTTTCGCAGACTCAACAATTTCAGTTTAAGCCTCCAGACTGCTGGCGGCTTGTCTGAATAGAGCCAAAGATTAAACTTAAGAACTTTTTGAAGTTCAGTAATTGCTAGGTGGATTGCTATTATTTAAAAAGACCCTCCACAAGCTGCGGGGGAAGGCATATACATTCTGCTACATGGGAAATTTGACAGAATTATTCACACAATACAGAACTAGAACTTTGTGAACGATATAGCAGAACTCATTTTGAATTTGTTACAGGCTCAGATCCAATTAGTCAAGTGGTTTGTTGGTGTTCATGCACATTTGGAGAGGAAATTGACTTAGTCTCACACAGGAATTCTATGAAATACAGTTTCATTTGATTTTAGCAGGAGTAATATGGCTCTTTTGGCTGAGATTTATTTCATGGTACAGGAATCATGCAAAGGTGATATTCAAACAGAAATGTATGGGCTGCAAAATCAGGTGGATAAAAACCAAAGGCCATGTACATACAATCTTCTGCAAAGCAAAATGACAAAATTGTTTACATTTCTTTGGAACCTTGCTAAAAGGTTCATTGATATGTTCTGAACCCTCAAAAATCTGGTCAGGTTTGAAATGTACTTAGACATCAATTCCCATCCTATTTGTACTTTCAGTAAAATTGAGGCTTTCTTTAGTCTACCTTTTTATTTTTTTTTATTTTACTGAATTATTTTATGTTGAAATATATCCCATGCTGCCAGCACTGGGACATACATCTGGTCAAAGGCAATGCCAAAACTGGGGGGTTACATTTTGGACCTCTCTATTAAGCAAGTTATCCAGACCTTGGGTCTCAGGCCCATATCTCTACTAAATATGGTTTTGCTAAGGGTGTTAATTACAAATTTTGTAAAAAGGTAATTCTTAATACTGATCTCCAGAATCTCCCATGATCTTCAGTTTGTCTGAGTGACCTTTTTTTAATACCATACAGGATAAACCGCTTTCTCAATGTCCTCTTTCCAAAAGTCATCTTCATCATGTTGCCACTCCACTCCTTTCCCAACCCTTACTCTTTCACTGAAGTTTACCAGCTGTCAGAACTTACACAGGCCAATCTTTTGCTAATGTTAGGATTTTTTTTTGTAAAGGTGAGTTTTCTCTTATTGCCACCAGATGTCACTAAAATCCCTGTTTAAAAATAAATGTTCAGGCTGGTAACTGATGATGAATGGGGGTGATCTATAGAAAGATGATACCTGAGTTTACAAGGGAATTGTTCAATCTATGGAAGGTAAACTCTAGATCAGTTCTTCCACTAGTCTCATAATAGAGCTCAGGCAAGCAGGATTCAGGCATCAGTTTGTAGAACTATTCTACCTTATGATTTAAACCTGCGTATCACACACTGGTTTATCCATGCACTGTGGCGGAAATGCAAGTTAAGATAGGATCTGTAGATTGAAACCCTGATGAATCAAAGTCTAATATACCCAGTGAGTTTTTTGCTTTTCCCTGTGAGCCTGGAACATGCCTGGGGGTTATCACCTCAGTTAAGCATAAGCCCTGAATTGCATCACTGAGATGGTCAGAATTGAAATTCCTTCAAATATGGGACCCAAAAATTGAAAGGAAAGAACCGCATGTCTTGATTAAAATCAATATCATGAGATTTTTCTCCCTTCCCACACCCCCTTTCTTGTGGTTCATTTGCAACCATCCAGGTGTCAGAATGACTGTGTTAGACAGACCTAGGAGGGACAAGGGTACTGGTAGCATGAGATTCAAAAACAAATTTTAAAGTACTGTTGTCTCCACTTCCACCTCCTTCCTTCAGAAGAAAGAAAATCATGGAAATTAAAGCAGCTAAAATCCAACTATGTCACTCATGAATTTCTTTAATGGCTTATTCTTCCTTTCTACATCAAGTTCAAGAACCTCCACCTCACATTATTGGCTTTATACAACTCTATGCATACTTACAACTCAGCCTGCTTTTCTTCCTACGCTCTGTCTAGTCCCTTCTTAATATTCCCTTTGCCACCTTTTCTGACTCTCAACTCTTTGCCTTTTTTTTTCCCCCCTGTACTGCCCAATTTGAAGCCCTGGCTATGAAATCTGCCTTTATTCTTTGAATTTTGGGAGAGTTCTGTTCCTGTGCCTATGTCTATAATGGGCTTACCTCTGTGAAGGGAGGGTTGGTTTGCTTTTTTTATGGTAGGGTTTTGTTAATCTTCTGTTCCTTTTATCTCAATATGTTTGACATATATTTCTTAAAAAAAAAAAAAAAAATCAGGAGCTACAACATGCAAATTAGAAACAGCAAATTCTTTTCAAAATATATGTGAGAACCATAGTACTAAGATCAAGGATTTTACCCATTGTAATGTGCAGTCTGCTTACATTCTATAAATTCCTCTCAAGGGCTAATATTTAGAAGTTTAAATGTGGAAAAATTAGATTGCATTTTTAGGTGTCTTTTCAATATGCAAGCTGGTTTGTGAATGGAGACAAAGATATATAATTAGATAGATGACTTGTTCTTGAAGTTTTAGAATGACTTGTGTTCATATAATTCCAGCAGGAACAATGTCCCACATGGTTGTGGCGAAAATATAAAATAGCAATGGGTGAATCGAATCGTTGAGATCTCCAGCTGATATAAATAAAAATGCAAAACCAGACTGCCATCTGAATTCATGCCTTTTCCCTCTTGGGTTGGCTCAGCAGCTTTTTGCAATGTTTGATAGTGTTTTGTACAAAAATTGTAGTGTCTGATACAAAATTTAAAGGTAGAAAACAAGTTTTTAAAAAATTATATAGGAACAGAGATGGCATCAAGCTTCTCTGGACACAAAGATCACAGCCAGCTTGTATCCTATGGTGGCACAGCTATGTAATCTTTCATTGGACTCCCAGATAGAACTTTATTGAAAAGGTGGGAATTTCTTTTATTGAATGAATGCTGTTGAAACAATTTGACACAAAGGGGTAGAGGCAAAATTGCATCAGCATCCTTAAATTGGGTATTTCCTGTCTCTTGGATGCTTAACAAAGCAAACTTAAGAGAAAGTTAATGTAGGGTTTTTTTTAATGGAGTATAATATAGCTGTAAGATTATTGTGCCATCATGTCATAAAGCATTGGTTAGGCTGCATTTGGAGCACAGTGGATGTTTGCCTCTGTTTAAAGAAAGATTATAATGAAAGTGGAGAGAACGCTGTCAGGCAGTCATTCTCAAACAATAGTTTGTGACTCATTGAGCACATGCTGATGTCCACAAAGAACTAGAAGGTCGTATGATACTGGCTGCTGCTTTTAAGGGGATCCAGTTTTAGAGCATGCTGCGAGACCCCCTTATTTACTAAAGCTTTCCCACCTAACTGACTTCATCCTAAAATAAAGAAGGGCTTCCTAAAACCTCAGAAGGTTGTGGAGCAGAATCCTCTGTACATTGCTACAGGCACTGCCAGGCAGACCAAATTTACCTGTTTCAGTCTTAGACAATACAGTCAAGGGCATTTTAGAAAAACTACAGGTAGATTAAAGAAAGGGAAAATCCTGACTCTACCGGAGGCAGCTGGAGGTTTCACTTCAACTGGATTTAGATTTCATCTATAGCACAGTTTTTTTTTTATGCTTGTAAGTATCCAATTACACTTTCTGGGAAGGGAATTTGATTCTGCTTTTTTTTTTTTTTTAAGATGTATATTTTGTCCTGGGCTCTTCTGCATGGGAGTGTTCGTGTTCTACATGAGCATAACCCTCGTTTCTACAAGCTATTAACAATTCTCATTTTTAATGTTTAAAATATTTTAAAAGATAAAGAGGCTGAACCTGGAAGAGTTGGAATTCTAGCCATTAGGTGCTGCTGGCACAGAGGCCTTAGCTGAGATTGGAGCCCTATTGTTTTGGGCCCTGTACAAACACATAGTGAGAGACAGTCCCTGTCCCAAAGAGCTTAGAACTGAAATAGCCAAGACAGGCAAAAGATGATGCAGATTGCCTAGAGTCACTCAGCAAATCAGTGGTAGAGCTGGAGGTAGAACTTAGGCCTCTTAGGCCAGCTGGCCTCCTACAATGAGCAAATCCTCAGCCTAGTGCTTGGCCTTAGTAGCAGTGCTGGGCTCAGTAGAGGAGCTTGTGGGTTGGAGGCAGGAATCCTTATCTGCAAGCCTGCAGCTCTGAGTAGCACTACTGCTCCTCAGAGTGCCCTTGTGCATCTCTAATGCCACCCACAGATGGGGAGAAAAGGAGGATCTGGAGAGCAACTAGTCTCTAGTCTTAGACTTGTCTCATCCTGATGAACTGTCAGGCGGAAGTCTCCATGGGGCAGGGTTTCATGCTGTGCAAGGGGTGCATACCTCCTGTATGACTCCTTTATACTTGCAAAGTGAAATGGCACTAGTTCTATTGTTAGGGAGATCTCCATAGCCCCCAAAAAGATGGTTACATTTGGTCTGCTACAAGCATGAAACATAGAACACCTTCCACTGGAGAGCTCTACAGAAGAGTGATGGGTTTCACAGTAGCAGCCGCGTTAGTCTGTATTCGCAAAAAAGAAAAGGAGTACTTGTGGCACCTTAGAGACTAATCACTGTCAGGCAGCAAGAGTCTAATCATGACAAAAAATATCCAATGGAAAAATAAACATCATTATCATCTGCCAACTTCATACTGGAGGATCACATTCATAAGTACACTCTAGATATATTTTCACTAAATAATCTATTCTATATAGGTTCTTATCCTATGCTTACCACCGTAGTGCGTTAACCAATGTGACTAACCTCTGTCAGTGGTGTTTTGTTCTCTCATCCTCTCCCCAGGAGGAGAGAAATGTGCATTGGAGAGTCTTGGTTTTTTGGGGGGGGTAGGGTTGTTTTTTGTGTTTTTGGGTGGGTGGAGTTGTTTTAAATGTACAAGTTGCTATATCTTTGTTAGAGAAAGCAAAATGAAATAAATACTCCTTGCATTTGGAGTGGAAGGTGGTGAGTTATGTACTAGGTCCTAGGGGAGTTCATTCCACAGTCTTGGACTGGTCCCCAAGGAAGTTCTGTATCCTGCACAGACAAGCTTTATCGTTTATTGTAGAGTACGCCATGGTGCCAGGAGAGCATAGTTGTTGACCAGTCTTCATTCCAGATGATCTGGTGGTGTGTAGGATATCCTGGGCCCAGACCATAGAATGCCTTGAAGATAAGGACTATGACCTTAAATTTGATGTAAAATTCTACAAGAAGCCAGTACAGACAGCAGAGGACAGGTCTGATATGTTCAAGGTAACCTGTGCTGCTGAGGATACATGCTGCAGCATCCTGTACTAGTTAGTTTCCTAAGTACTGAAGGCTTCATACCCAGATATATCACTTGCTGTTGCTTTGTAGTCCAGCTAAGAAGTGATGAAGGTATGAATAAGTGAGGCAAGGTCATTTGTTCACCAGGATGGACCAGAGTCTCTTAACCAACTGGGGGATGATAGAAAGCATTACTCATTGATGGCTGTTATGTGAGAGCTTAGCATCAGTGAGAAATCCAAGACTATTCCCAAATGACAGATCAAATTGACCAGTTATAGATGTGTACCTTCAACCAAAGGAGATGAGTGACAGATATAGTGATGTAGGTGCAGTTTCTCAACACTGTGTTGGGTGCATCCCTCCAGGGACCTTTGCCACCTCTCAAAAGTAAGACAGCAAACTCTCATAGTCAACAGTGTCGAATATGGCAGAGGTCCAGGTGGATGTGAATGGATGTCAGCTAAAAATAAATAATAATGGCTTGTCCCTCTGAAATGTCTGTCTTAATCGAAAAAGCATTTTATAAACATTTACTGAACCTCCCACCACCCTTATAATGTGGACGAGGAAAGATCTAGACACAAGTCTGGTGGCTTGCCCAATCACATAGGCAGGCTCGAGCAGAGCTGGAAATTGAATCAAGGTCTCCTGCACTGTGTGTCATCCACCTTATGGGTTATATTAATTGACCTGAAAATCAAATAAAACCATCCCAAAAACTTATCTCCACAAACAATGCAGTCCTCAGTTAAGATTACAACATCTTCAAATATGTTTTCAACATTTGAATAAAGGGATGAGGTTACTAACATGCAGGATCTTCCCTTTATATGCAATATTAAAACAGGGCTTTATAGAAAATTGGCAAGTTACTTGTGACCTTATTGGGCCACCCCTTGTTCTGTGACAGTTAATTTGGTTAAACAGAATGTGTAATGATTGCTGTAGATGTTAGTGATTAGAATAAAGCAAGATGAATAAGTATCTGTAAATAAAAATAGACCTATGTGAATATAGGCTCCCTGTAAACAGAAGCAACAAACACTGTTCAGCTGAGTAAAAATCCATCAAGGGATGTAGCTGACATAGAAATATCCTTGAGGAACCAGGTTAATATGATGATCCATCTGCTAAAATGTGGAATTAATTCCAGTAATATCTGTCTGGTTTAACCTGTGAATAAGAGAAGGTGGTTAGTTAAAAATAAACATTCCCAGACTAACAATGCACAGCATGTGAGGTATCATTTACAGAATCTAGCATTTTCTATTTAAAATAAATAAAAGCAATATTAATTTTCTTGCTGCTTCCCAATGTCAGTATTTAACACCAGAATTGCTTTGACATCTGGACAGGTAAGCAGATAAAGACAAATGTGGATCGTGTGTGTTTGTTTATTTTTTTTTAAAAAAAAGGCCATCTAAATAAAATTTAAGTTCACCCATTTTTGCCATGGAGCTCCCATTGCTACCATGCCGCCCACAATTGATAGTGCAGTCAGCCATTTGCAGGTGCAAAACTACAACTGCATGTTCAGAAAGGGAATTTGTGTGCAATTTGTTCTATATCCTTAAATGCCACTCTTGTGTGCATAACAGCGCATGTGCAAATATACCAAGCCATAATAGGCCTGTGGTCTACTTCTCATGCAAGAGTGGGACAAATTTGCAAAACGACACTTGATCTGGGAGAAGCATGGAGTAAATAGTGCAGCAACATTCAGCAGGATATCACACAAAATAAACTTTCCAGAAACATTATGCATGAGATGGAGGCAATTGATGAACTGGTAGCTTCTCCCTCTTCTCACTTCAGGGTCTCTAACAACTGGGTCAGTTGTCCTCATGTCTAGCTTTGTATACTTCCCAAATTTAGTTTTGCAGGAACTTCTTATGCATGTGTGCACACACAACTCTATCAGAACATGGAACATTTCTGCTCAAAATTTCACAAGTACAGCATTCAAATACACATCTTATCGATGCTTTCACTCATGCTGTTGCAAAAAAAAAAAAAAAAAAAGTACTGACATTGCAGGGGCCCGAAACTTATCAAAATGAAACAGCACAAACTTAGAAACTTTTTCAGAATCATTTTCACTCCTTTTGCATAGCCCTTTGCTCTACACCGAGGCTTTCACTATGTGGATCTTATTGCCAGGAGAGGATGTGAAGGCTAAAATATAACTTTTTAAAAGATAGATAAGTTCATGGAGGACAGGTCCATCAATGGCTATGTGATGGGGCGCCTGCCCCACGCTGGCCTCTAAGCGGTTAATCGTGTCCTAGGGAGGCTGTGCAGGAGGCAGCCAGTCAGAGAAGGGCTGAGGGAAGCCACCAATGAGGGCCCAGCAGGCCCCTATAAAGAGAGCTGCAGGGCAGAGCAGCTTCAGTTACTCACTGGCATTCGGGGAGGGAGGAGGACTGTCTGCTTTAGAGGCTGAAGGCAGCTAGCACCCTGGACAGAGCAGTGCTGCAGACAGAGAGCCAGGGAGCTAAAGGCAGCTCCTGATGGGCTGCAGGGATCTGCATGCTGAGGCCATGAGGCAAGGGCAAAGAGGTTGAATGGGGAAGTAGCCCAGGGAAATCTACTGAGAAGTTGGAGGGGGTGCAGCAAGCTGTGGCCTTCTACAGGGTCCCCCCCCAGCTCACCACTGGGGAAGTGGCTAGACAGTAGATTCAGTAGTGACTGCAGAGAAGTGGCTGGACAGGGATTGCAGAGACGTCCCCTGGAAGCGGGGAGGGAGCACAGTGTGTGGCATGGCTGGAGAGCTGTGTCACTGAAGAGGGTACTGCAGTCCTTGGAGCGATGTGGGTTCAAGAGCAGAACAGGTGATGGGCAGAGGACCACCAGAGCTGGGCACATTGGCTACCAGAGCTAATTCCCATATCTGCCATGAGGAGGCACCAGAGTGGTGGGTGAACCCATTACATGCTACTAGCCAAGACAGTCAGTGATGCAACCGCATACTCTAGTATCCATAAACCTCTGATTGCCAGAAGCTGGGAGTGGATGATGGGATGGCTTGCTTGATGATTGCCCAGTTCTGTTCATTCCCTCTGAAGCATTTGGCACTGGCCACTGATGGAAGACTGGCTATACTGAGTTGTCTACCCCAGTGTTCGTTCTTATGTTCCTATGTTACAAATGACACCTTTATTTTAATAGTCTAAGAACTTTAAGAATCCTATTTTACTTTTAATCCCATGCAAAATCTAAATTTAGTCTATGGTATTGCAGTATCTGTCACAGTTATAAAACCGTTATTAGGACCCCACTGTGCCTATGTGTTGTTCTCCCCACCCCAAATTTTTTTTTGTGAAGAACAAAAGACAACACTAGACACATGAGATTCAGGTCTAGATATTGTTAAATGAAATATCCTTTGGACCATAGTGTATTAAATTTAGGTATCGCTGTCTGTAAGGGATTGTATGCAACTCCAGGGAGGACTGTCACCACTCCTCCAAAAACCAAAACCACACGTGTGTGTGTGGAGTGATTAAGGTGAATCACTCCACGTTGTAAACACCTCAATAGAGGTACCACCCCTTGGTGGAGTCTCTCAGATGGTAGTTCAAACTAGGTTTCCCAGAGACAACAGACAAAGGCTTGTGGCATAAAAAGGCTGCATTTAAACTGAGTCAGGACCTTCTTTCTGATCCAGCAAATGGATGGGGCCTTCTGCCCAAGGGGGTCCCAATCTTTACAGAAAGGTTGGAAATATTTTGACCTACTAGGGCCCCATAAGACTGATGGGTGCCCCAGTAAGCTTGAAGCGTGCATATAGGAACTTTTTAAATTGTTTTTTTCTGTAATGCTACCTTAAGAATAAATGTGCTTGCTTAGAAAGAGCTGGGTGGTAACTCGTAACTGCTGGCAATATACTGTTCAGGGCCCTCTGAGAAAGAAAAGCATAGGCTCTGGCCTTTAGGCAGACTGACTTTCTGGGGGTATCACAGTATAAGACAGGGAGTTGTGCAGCCTTAAAATTCCTGGTCAGGAAGGAGAGAGAGAGACAGTGCTCACCTAAGGCCATGACAGCTGAGAGCCAGAAACCTTAAATGGGTGCCCTGGAGGTGGGCAATACAAGTTGAGTTATCCAGGAACTCTGACACAACATGCAAGGCCTAGCGACTTGTATACACTGGGACATCTAAAAATGTAAAGGGGAATGAGAGCCACTAGAGGGCTTCCAAACTATGCAAGCTACTAAATTCCTATACACTGCATGTGGCACTTTGTGTAGTTATTTACATTTACATTTACAGATAAAGTGGGTATAAAATACTATGCAATTAGATTGGTAGCATTTTATATCACTTTGCACAGGTGGAAATGATTCTGCACAGGATCCAAGGCACTGGAAAATAAGGCCCAATGACTTTACGTTATAATCATTATTCTTCAGAATTAACATCCAGTTGGAATGATTGTGGGAATATCTAAGAATGATTGGAAGAAAAAGAACCATTCTTCACAGCTCAGTAGTTTGCATGGCATGGTTTCATAGCTACTCCACCGCCAGTGCAGCTGGGACTTCTGTGTGCTCCCTACACAAGGGGTTTAAGTATGTGGATCCATCTACTGGCCCCTTCTCTGCATTGCTCCAGCCATGCCACCAAATGCCCCAGTGTGCCTGTCCCCTGGTGAACATAACCAGGATGGCTCTGTTTAAGTGACCAGATCATCAACATTAAAAAATAGGACAGCGGTTGCTCCCCATCCAGTGGGGATAATGCTTCATGCACTAACCCTTCATCTCACCATCTGGGCTGGTGCTACAGCTGGCAGAGACCCATTCCCCTTGGCTTAGGAGTGCTATGGGGCCCTGGCAGTAGTGGTGATGTTGCTGCTGGCCTGTGCCCAGAAATGCAACTGTCTTTCCTGGAGCCTCAGGCTGGAGAGAATGGTTTCCCAGTCCCTGCTGAAGAGGAATGAGGGAAGTGGCTGAGCATAAAACCAGAAACTTGGGTGTCCCATTTTACGGCTGCTGAAAAATGGGAGATGTTGTCACTTTAGCTCTGTGTTTTTCAGCCTGCAATTGAAGTGGAAAGGCTCTTGGTGGTGTTTTCCCACCCCGCCCAATCTTATCTGTTGATTCAGCCCTGCATCTGTTCATATTTGAAACAATAGCTGTGTGACATAAGGGCTGAAAATGTAATTAAAAATAAATAGAGCTTAAATAAAATAAATAGGGGGACACTACAGAAGTGCTGATATATCTTCTTATTGTCAGCTGGTTTAGTCAAGCTCCTGCAGCAAACTGAATTTAAAACACAGTGTGCGCACATAACCCACACGCCTCCTGGGTGTGGTGTTCTGTCTCCTATAGTGGCACTGAGACCACTTAAAGATTAATGAGTTTGCTACAGCCTTGAGCTAAAAAACACATGGCCCTTAGCTATGCGTACAGGCTCATGTGTTTCATTCCATAGGTCCCAGGTTTGATCCTGCCTGCTGGCAACCAAGATCTGTTGGTGTTACATGTGCACACAGAGTCATTCAGTTTTTGAATGGATATTCACGATTGCACCTGTTTTAATGGTTTCAGAGTAGCAGCCGTGTTAGTCTGTATTCGCAAAAAGAAAAGGAGTACTTGTGGCACCTTAGAGACTAACAAATTTATTAGAGCATAAGCTTTCGTGAGCTACAGCTCACTGTTTTCCTCCTTCCCCCCCCCCGCTGTTGGTGATGGCTTATCTTAAGTGATCACTCTCCTTACAGTGTGTATGATAAACCCATTGTTTCATGTTCTCTGTGTGTGTGTATATAAATCTCTCCTCTGTTTTTTCCACCAAATGCATCCGATGAAGTGAGCTGTAGCTCACAAAAGCTTATGCTCTAATAAATTTGTTAGTCTCTAAGGTGCCACAAGTACTCCTTACCTGTTTTAATGTCTTCACTGTTTGACTACCACAACATCAATAATAGCTTGCTTTTTGGATCATTAACTTTACATGTGTTTGCCTCTTGGATGAAATGTGTGTTTGTTTCTTCCATTAATGGCTCTACTTTGCATGTCTTTAAAAACAAACAAACAAACAAACAAAAAACCTAAACAGCAAATGAGAATGTGGGATATAGGCAACTAGAGACCATCTCAAGCCACCGTCCCTACCAGCTATTTGGGTCTTGAGGATACTGAACAGCCCGTTTGTGCCATCAGCTCCTCAAGAACGTCTCTGCAAGCCAGTACTTCTGGGAATGTTACTTACACAAATGGCCAGTCATTGTTTCTGGTATTGCCACAGCAATCTGCTTTGGAAGGTGAGGAACTACATTTTAAAGTATAGCACAAAATTATAGGGGACTGCTGTTCATATCTGAGAAGTGGTTGATTAGAAAAGTATCCATCAAAATCAAATGGTTCCAGACTCTTATTTGGATAAGCACAAATGATTGAGTCTGCTCAACTAAAGGTTGTCATAGCATAGATAAAACCATGTTGTTGTGTACAACCCTTGTGATTTTTGCCTATGATAAACATGCCCATACATACCAGCCCAGGAGCAACAGGTGAGAAAAGGTAATAAAGTTAAAAGTTTGCTTAAACTTCCTGTTCAGGGCTGGTATCGGGAGGTTCCGGAAAGTAGAAGG
Organism: Dermochelys coriacea; assembly: GCF_009764565.3. Lineage (NCBI taxonomy): Eukaryota > Metazoa > Chordata > Testudines > Dermochelyidae > Dermochelys > Dermochelys coriacea. The sequence continues at coordinate 109,360,968 of NC_050068.2, forward strand.
ACCTTCATGACCCTAAGGGTGTCTGACACAAAGACAGCATATGGAGACCATACTTGACAACAGAAGGAGTTGTTCTTGGGCCAGGAGCCTTAATGGCATCCCAGGGCAATTAACCAAAGGCCTAGGATAGCTGCTGCATGGGTGGCTCTACTTAGATGACCCCTCTGAGTATATTTGTCATTATTTTTCAGTGTTATCCACACTTGTCTTAAGTCACAATTTCTTTCTTCAGTAACTGCAAGGTATGGAGTGTAACACATCGGTGTTGTCTGACTGTTAAATTACTTAACAAATAATCTGGAGAAGCTCTCCAGGAAGATTTGGGAGCTGTCCCATAGAGGTCTAGAACTGTAGTCTGTCTTGAGCAGGAGCTCTTTCTCTGTCTCAGGTTATGTCTACACAGCAAAGAAAAACCTGTGGCTGGCCCATGCCAGCTGACTTGGGCTCATGGGGCTCAGGTTGTGGGTTGTTTCATTGCTGTGTAGATGTCCGGGCTCAGGCTCCAGCCCAAGCCCTGGGTCCCTCCCACCCCACAGAATCTCCAAGCCTGGAGGTGCCAGTGCCTAACTCATTTCCTCAAAAAGCATCTAAGCTGCCTTTCTTCTGGCAGTGAGTTCCCACTAGTGGATTGATAAGCAGAGACAGGCACCTATCTCCAAGAGAGGGGCAAGACTTAGCATGCAGGATCCAAGGCATGATCCCAGTTGTTGGCATCTCCTATTGGCTAGCTTAGGTGGGGGACTACCTAACATGCTGGCATTTGTAGATTGTATTGTAAGGCACCTATCTCTCCCCATTGATGGTATAGTGATCCTAGGCATCTAACTTGGCTTTGTAGATTAGTGTTGTTCCTGTGATTTCCCCAGGTCCCTAAAAGTTAAGTGTTGAGATGTTTCGCATTGGCCAGAAATGTCCTCACAGAAGATGGGTGCTGAGCACCTTTGAAATATTGGTTCTTTAGTCACTGAATAATATACTGCAAGAAAACATAGCACTGCACCTCCTTCCCCTTGTTTCCACAGAGGCTGGATTAGGTGACACTCAGGGCAGGCTGAAAAGCAGTTTGAGGAATACTGGGGGGAGGTGAAGATGGGGGGAAATAGTACTATTTTGTCGGCTGCATTTTTATTTTGGGGGATTTGGTTTGGATAGATTAGTCCTTACATGTTGGATTTTTATCCATTGGTATGTGTATTTTAAAGCTTTGTATCAATGAGTAGCCCCTTAGAAGAGATGCTTTTCAACTCTATTTATATAAATACCATATTATACATATTATTATATTGCCTATTTACTTTTGACACTTTTAACTATAGCTGTGTAAAAAGAATCTAAACTATAGAATATATTTGAAATATGATACCACAGGGATCTCTGTGCCCTCCCCCATCCCCTGTTTGTTTGTTGTTCATTTTCATTTGACTTCTCAAATACTTCCACAACAAACAGTACGCTCAGTGTACCAGACTTTTTCCTGGTAACTAATCCATGTCCTATGAATGTAATAATGCATTTCAATAGATGTGAACCTATTTAATATTTAATTTTATAAAAAGACTTGGATGGCCTTGCCAGTCATCTAGTAGGAAGGAGAATGATGGTTAAAAGAGCTCTAATTCTGGACTGAGAGAGATTTGGAGGCAGTGCTGTTTTAGCTCCTGGTGGAAACTGAATTTCCTTTTGTCTTTCTCTGGCACTTGGTCACCTCCCTCATGCCTCCTGGTTGGCAGGAGAAACTGAACTCTGGAGGGAATTGCGTTCAGCCCATCTTGTGGGGGATTTGTGTTTTGGGCATGGCTTGGGGTGGCTTTATGGGAAGGGAGTATAAAAGGGAAACAGAAAAGGTTGCATCTTGGATTGGCATAATTCACCCCAAATGAGAATATAGTGGCAAGAGAGTCCATGCATTCCTGGGCCTCTCCTGCCTGAAAATTACTTGATTGAAAGGCTGCTCATCTCTTTCTCTTTCTCTACACAGCCACTTGTGTTTGAAAAAGAAAATATGCAGCTGGCTTTTTCTCTCAGGCTCACTAGTGGTGTCTGCTTCTGCTTGTTTGTGCATGCCAAGCACTGTTTTCTTGTTTTCTGGCCTTAGTCCAACCCCAGAGAGCAACACCTGCCCTTAATGTGTAAACTTTTAAGCCTACATTAAACTGCAAATGTATGCACGTGCTCTCTCGTGCTCGCTCGCTCTCTCCAATTTTACATCTAGCCAAAAAAAAAAAAAGATTGATTTTTCTCTTTTTTTCAGAGGTGCTGGGTACTTGCAGCTCCCACTGACTTCAACTTTAAGGGTACTCAGTACCTCTGAAAATCAGGCCAAGGTATTTAAAGGAATCCGTTGCTGCTTAATAGTTTTTCTCCTAGAGTTGCTGCAGAGTACAAGTGTGTCACATTTATCAGTAACTTTAAGGATTACTAGATTTAATTTATATCATTCTTCCATAAAACAAGGAAGTGAAAGTCAAATTATTTGACTTTGCTCCTGGAATTACACAAATAAGTCAGATTTCAAACAATGCAAACAAGATATAGATTCACAAAATGTTCCCTTTGGTAAAATTACCTGTACTTCAGTGTCATTCAGTGAAACATATTGAGCAATTTGTCACATTAAAATGAGATAAACTAAAACATAAAATTAGGACTTTAACTCAAGTGAATGCTGTAGATGTCTACAAATTCACTGAGATCAGGTGGGGAAGGTAATATCTTTTATTGGACCAACTTCATTGCTTGAAAGCTTCTCTCTCACCCTACACAGAGCTCTTCTTCAGGTCTGGGAAAGGTACTGAGAGTGTTACAGCTAAATACAAGATGGAACAGATAGTTTAGCATAAGTAGTTAGTACATAGTCACATATTCACCAGTTCATCTTGAATGGTCCCTTAGAATATGTGCTAACTACTTATGCTAAACTATCTGTTCTACCTTGTATTTAGCTGCGGCACTCAGTACTTTTCCCCGACCTGAGGAAGAGCTCTGTGTAGCTTGAAAGCCCCTCTCTCACTAACAGAAGTTGATCCAATGAAAAATATTACCTCACCCACCTTGTCTCTCTAATCTCCTGGGACCAATAGGGCTACAACCACACTGCATAGAAATTCACTGTTGATCAGTCAGTCAATATGCGGTAATCTGCCGATCCAGCTGGGATTGATTTATTGCATCTAGTCTAGACATGATAAATCGACTCCTCCTGTACTCCAGCTCGGCAAGAGGCGCAGGCAGAGTCGATGGTGGAGCGGCAGCAGTCGACTCGCTGCGGTAGAGACACCACGGTAAATCGATCCAAGTACGTCGACTTCAGCTACGTTATTCACGTAGCTGAAGTTGTGTAACTTAGATCAATCCTCCCCCCCCAGTGTAGACCAGGCCTTAGATAACTTGCTGAAGGTAACAGAGGACGTTTGTGGCACAGCATAGCGATAGAATGCTACTCCCGACTCCTGCTGCAATGTCTTCTCAACAAGACCATCCTTCTGACTCTGTGTATGGAAACTAAAGATGAACTGAGAATTTTGGATTAGACACTGGGAATCTTAACTTGTTTAGTATAGTACAATTAGTTTACTGAGTTCTCTAGCCCAGTGTTTTGTGCTTGTGAGAGGAAAAGTTTGTAAAATAACTCCTACCATCACTGTTAGCATTCCTCCCTTTCTTTAGAACATATACATTTTCCTCCAAAGCAGGGCATGTATAATCTCAGCAAAGGTTCCATGCACCCTGCTACGTCTGGATTAGGTACCAAAATGTGATGAAGTGGCTAGAATTAAATTTCTACCTCTAGCCTTCTGAATTGGTTCCCTGGGGTCCCAGAATGGCAGGATGAAGTTCACAGACAGCCCCTCCAAGGTACCAGCATCAACATTTTTACAAGGGGAAGTTTTTTGTTGTTTTAAATGCAGATCTGTTTATGTGGTTTTAACATCTCTTCCCCCTCTTCCCCCCCGCCTTTCTTTATTATTATTTTTAAATGTTCTCTTCTAATGCTGCCTTTGTGTTTACCACACCGAGTGTGGCCTTTTGTCTCACAAGAGCAGGTTCACTCCCTTCCTTACTTGACACATGCTGCTGAACGTGGTTGTGTTCTTGCTGTGCAGCAGATCTATTCATAGTTTTACGAGTGGAGAGGACTGTTTGCCATGTGAAGCCCAGCAGAGCTAATAGCATATTTTTTTCCTGAGCTATTATCCCATTGGATTACCACCTGCCTTTTTACTATTCTGCAGGTTATTTACATGGTCAGCTGATAAGTGATAGGTAAGCTTATTACTAATTGAGTTCTTTTTTAGGAGCTCAATTTGGGATGGACAGACCACACATAATGCAGTGAGAGTATTTCTATAGCACTGTTGGAAACTTTTTTGTATTTGAGTCAAGTTGGGGAACAGACTGAACAGTTAACCCAAGTAAATTAGAGGTAGCTGTAGACTAAATATTTTACCTGATGAAGAAGTCCTGTGTTGCTGTGAGAGAGCGCTCCAGAGATACACTGCCGTATGTCGCATAGAAGTACTAATGAACGAGTGCTGTAACTGAGTTTGTATAGTCATATGGATACTCTGTCTGTTTCCTAGCTTTACTTCTTCTGGCTGAAACTTCTGTGTTTGGTCTGTCTTAAGATGAATTCTCTTTTAAAAACTCCCCCAGTCCAGGATCACTGCAGAGCCAGCTAAACTCTGCCGCATTCCTCTCCTAGTCCATGTCTACACACTACAAAATTAGGTTGAACTTCTAGAATTCGGTTTTGTAGAAAGCATTTTTATACAGTCAATTGTGTGTCCCCCCCACACAAATGCTCTAAGTGCATTTAGTCGGTAGAGTGAGTCCACAGTACCGAGGCAACTGTCAACTTCCGGAGCGTTGCACTGTAGGTAGCTATCCCAATGTTCCTGCAGTCTCCGCCACCCATTTGAATTCTGGGTAGAAATCCCAATGCCTGATGAGGCAAAAACATTGTCGCGGGTGGTTCTGGGTACATATCATCAGCCCCCTTCCCTCCCTCCGTGAAAGCAATGATAGACAATCGTTTTGCGCCTTTTTTCCTGGGTTACCCGAGCAGATGCCATACCACAGCAAGCATGGAGTCCGCTGAGCTCACCGTCACCATATGTCTCTGGGGTGTTGGCATGCATTGCTACACAGCTGCCGCTCATTGCCTTCTGGCAGCAGACAGTTCAGTATTACTGGTAGCCATTGTCAACATACTCAGCCAGGTCATTACCCTTTTAAGTTTCATCTCATGGCGATTCAGTCCTGCCGGAAGTCCTACTGCACTGTCTTTTAATGAGCAGCCAGGAGATGATGATGGCCAGCAGTCATATTGCACAGTCTGCTGCCAACAAGATGTATAAAGATAGATGAAGTGGATCAAAACAAGAAATGGACCAGATTTGTTTTGTATTCATTTTCTCCTCCCTCCCTTCATGAAATCAACGGCCTGCTAAAACCAGAGTTTTGAGTTCTATCCTTGAGGAGGCCATTCTGTTTCTCCTTGATGCAAAGTCACCCCCTTTGTTGATTTTAATTCCCTGTGAGCCTGTAAGCCATGTTGTCAGTCGCCCCTCCCTCCGTCAGAGCAACGGCAGGGCAGACAATCATTTCGCGCCCTTTTCCCTGGATTGCCTGAACAGATGCCATAGCACAGCAAGCATGGAGCCCATTCAGATCTCCGCAGCAGTTATGACCATTGTAAACACCTTGCGCATTATCGTGCAATTTATGCAGAACCAGCACCTGAGAAAGCAGGCGAGGAGACAACCCGCAGCGCGGTGATGAGGACATGAACACAGATTTCTCTAAAACCATGGTCCCCCGCAATTTGGAAATCATGGTGTTACTGGGGCAGGCTCATGCTGTGGAATACCGATTCTGGGCCCGGGAAAGAAGCACAGAGTGGTGGGACCGCATAGTGTTGAAGGTTTGGGATGATTCCCAGTGGCTCCGAAGCTTTTGCATGCATAAGGGAACTTTCATGGAACTTTGTGACTTGCTTTCCCCTGCTCTGAAATGCAAGAATACCAAGATGAGAGCAGCCCTCACAGTTCACAAGTGAGTGGCAATAGCCCTGTGGAAGCTTGCAGTGCCAGACAGCTACCGGTCAGTCGGGAATCAATTTGGAGTGGGCAAGTCTACTGTGGGGGTTGCTGTGATGCAAGTAGCCAATGCAATCATTGAGCTGCTGTTATCAAAGGTAGTGACTCTGGGAAATGTGCCGGTCATACTATATGGCTTTGCTGCAATGGGATTCCCTAACTGTGGTGGGGCTATAGATGGAGCGCATATTCCTATCTTGGGACTGCACCACCAGGGCAGCCAGTACATAAACCGCAAGGGGTACTTTTCAATGGTGCTGCAGGCACTGGTGGATCACAAAGGACATTTCACCAACATCAAAATGGGATGGCCAGGAAAGGTTCATGACGCTCACATCTTCAGGAACTCTGGTCAGTTTAAACGGCTGCAGGAAGGGATTTACTTCCCAGACCAGAAAATAACTGTTGGGGATGTTGAAATGCCTATAGTTATCCTTGGGGACCCAGTCTACCCCTTAATGCCCTGGCTCATGAAGGCGTACACGGGCACCCTCGACAGTAGTCAGGAGCTGTTCAACTATAGGCTGAGCAAGTGCAGAATGGTGGTAGAGTATGCATTTGGACATTTTAAAGGGTCGCTGGAGCAGTTTACCGACTCAGTCAGACCTCAGCGAAACCAATATCCCCATTGTTATTCCCATATTCCCAGCTGCTTGCTGTGTGCTCCATAATCTCTGTGAGAGTAAGGGGGAGACGTTTATGGTGGGGCGGGGGTTGATGCAAATCACCTGACTGCTGAATACGCGCAGCCAGACACCAGGGCGGTTAGAAGAGTACAGCAGAGAAGCTTTGAAAACCAGTTTCATGACTGGCCAGCTACTGTGTGACATTTCTGTTCGTTTCTCCTTGATGAAAATCTGCCCTCTTGGTTGCCTCTAAATTCCCTGTAAGCCACCCACCCTCCCCCCTTCGATCACAGCTTGCTTGCAAAGGAAATAAAGTCACTATGGTTTAAAAAAACATGTATTCTTTATTAACTGATTATAAAAATAGGGAGATAACTCACAAGGTAGCCCAGGTGGGGGCGGCAGGAGGGGAGGAGGGCGGGAAAAGGCCACTTTAAAACTTCTTGAATGCCAGCCTTCTGTTGGTTGGGCTGTCCACTGGGGTGGAGTGGTTGGGTGCCCGGAGTCTCCCCCGCTGTGTTCTTGGGCATCTGGGTGAGGAGGCTATGGAATTTGGGGAGGAGGGAGGGTGGTTAAACAGGGGCTGCAGCAGCAGTCTGTGATCCTGCTGCTGTTCATGAACCTCCACCAGACACTGGAGCATGTCCATTTGATCCCGCAGTAGCCCCAGCGTTGCCTCATGCCTCCTCTGATCTTTCTGCCGCTACCCCTCCTCACGTTCATCGGCCACACTCTGCTATTGTGTCCCTCCACACCTTCTGCTGAGTTCTGTCAGTGCCGGATGACTGCTTGAGCTCAGAGAACATTTCATCGCATGTGTGTTTTTTTCGCCGCCTTATCTTATGGCGGCCATGGTAAGCCATAGTCTTTTGGCTTCTGCAACCTTCATAACAGCAGCCCCCTCCTCTCCCATACCAAGCAAAGCATGTTGAGTTGGCTATTTAGTGCTGCGGTTTTCCTGTTAACGTGCAGCAGCAGAAACCAAACTAATCCCCTCCCCCCATCCAATTCTCTGGGATGATTGCTTTACCCCTCCTCCCACCGTATGGCTGGTATCAGGGAAGATCTCTGCTAGCCAGATGCGAACAGCTCAGTATCAATGCCCCCCCCTCACTGCGTGGTTAACTGTGGGGAGGATTTCTTTTCAGGCACAGGCAAATAGCCAAGTAGGAATGGCCACCTCTGAATGTCCCCTTAATTAAATTCCCCTATTTCACCAGGGGTTACCATGAATGATATCATTCTCCTGAGGATAACGGAGATAAAGAATGGATGTTGCTTGAATGCCAGCAAACAACGGGACCATACGCTGCCAGGCTTTGTCATGCAATGATACCAGATTACTTGCTACTAGCATGGCATGGTAAAGTGTCCTACCATGGAGGACGGAATAAGGCTGCTCTCCCCAGAAACCTTCTGCAAAGGCTTTTAGAGTACCTCCAGAAGAGCTTCTTGGAGATATCCCTGGAGGATTTCCGCTCCATCCCCAGACATGTTAACAGACTTTTCCAGTAGCTGTACTGGCCACGAATGCATCCCAAGTCCTCAGGGCTACTTAATCATTAAAAAACGCTTTTATAACATGCATTATATTTAAAAAGATACACTCACCAGAGGTTCCTTCTCTGGCTTCGTTGGGTTGGGAGGGTATTTCAGTCAGGGTGAGAAAAAGATCCTGGCTGTCGGGGAGAACGCTGTGCTGTGTGCTCTCCTCAAGCTCGTCCTCCTCCTCATCTTCCCCATCCGCAAAATCCTCAGGCATGGCAGAAAGTACCCCATCATCTGAGTCCATGACAGGGTTGGGGTAGTGGTGGTGGCCCCCCCTAGAATTGCATGCAGCTCAGTGTAGAAGCGGCATGTCTGGGGCTCTGTCCTGGAGCATCTGTTTATTCTTTGGTTTTCTGGTACACTTGTCTGAGCTCCTTAAGTTTCACATGGCACTGTGTTGCGTCCCTGCTGTAGCCTCTGTCCCTCATGCCTTGGAGATTTTTTTGAAATGTTTTGGCATTTCGTCTTTTGGAACATAGTTCTGATAGCACGGATTCCTCTCCCCATACAGCCATCAGATCCAGTACCTTCCGTTCGGTCCATGCCGGAGCTCTTTTTCGATTCTGGGACTGCATGATCACCTGTGCTGATGAACTCACCTGGCGAAACAGGAAATGAGATTCAAAAGTTCCCGGGGCTTTTCCTGTACACCTGGCCAGTGCATCCAAGTTCAGAGTGCTGTCTGGAGCAGTCACAATGGTGCACTGTGGGATAGCTCCCATAGGCCGATACCTTCGAATTGCGTTCACACTAACTCTCATTGGAAATGGCAATGTCGATTTCAGCGCTAATCCCCTCCTTGGGGAGGAGTACAGAAATCGGTTTTAAGAGCCCTTTATGTCTCAAAAAATGGCTTTGTTGTGTGGACGGGTGCAGGATTAATTCGATGTAACGCTGCCAAATCCAACATAAACACATAGTGTAGACCAGGTCCTAGAAACCCCTGGCAAAGGGGATGTGTTGTGGGTAGGCTTCTATGTTCCATAATAACCACAGGGGCCATAGCAGCAGGAGATACAAATTAGGGCAGCCCTCAGGCTGCTGTAGCCTACTCCAGGAGCCCGGCTTGGGAGGCTCCACAGCTATACAGGAATGAATTCTCTTCACGTCGCTGCTATCCTTATAACATTGTACAAGAAACGCACTGTGTATTCATCAATACAATTAACTACATAACTGGAAGTGTGCACACACACATTTTTTGTCATCTTATAGAAAACTCAACTAGTACTGCAACTTTCAGATTGGCAGTGTATAAAAGCAGCAGGCCTAGTCTTCATATTCAAAGCCCTTAGTGGGCTAGGATTTGAATACTTAAAGAGCCACCGCTCTCCTTCCACCACCCAATGGACACTTGTTCTACAGGTCTGATGCAGATGATGGCACACAAACAGAAGCTCATTGGAGCATGTGATGGGCTTTGAGTGAAGGAGGCCTGTCTGTGGGGGAGTGCCACAGGAGATCTGGATGGAAGATGTCATGTCACCAATCAAGACTCCTTTTTTTGCATTAGCCTTCCCTCACTAGGGCGTTGCATTGAGAATGCAGGTAAACAGAGAAGATAGATTAGATGACGGTAAAAAAGTATAGGTGGAAAAACGGAGGAATGGAGAGACCCTACACACTACCATACAACTTAGGGTGGTGCAGTAGCAGCACATAGTGTGCTCTCAGGACTTGCTGAAGCTAAAAATTTCTTATTTGGCCCCTGGATTAATAGATGGTATGACCAGAAGGGACCAAGGTGGTGATCTAGGCTGATCTCCTGCAAGGGAGTCCAATGCCCTACATTTGGAATGTAAATAGGGTGATCAGTGCACCTAGCCAATTGTGAAATACTGTACATGGGGTGGGAAAGGGGGAAATTCACTTCTTGGCTTCTGCAGGCTTTATCTCTGACACTTTGATTGCCCTTGTCATTATCCTAGCATAGCTACACGTGTTGTAAATATTCATAAAATTATTCATCCCTTTCTATTAAGTTCAGCCACATTTTGTCTTTTGCCTCAGTGATTTCACAAAGTCAGTTAAGAAGAAAGAAAAATGCTATTTTCATTGGTGTTTTTTTAACGCTACAGCTAGACACATTGAAAGCAGTTTTCCTTTCACAGTAAAATCACTCCAGCTGCAGTAAATGGAAAGTTACAAATCTTTTATCAAAAGTAGAGATGTGCACATTGTTTTTATTGTGTTATGAAAGTTCTAAGAGTGAAACTCAGTATTGGGCATACATTTGATTTCACTTCCCCACCAGAATCTGCATGGGCCACATAATGATCAAACTCCATGAGAAAGGAAAGGAAGTCTGTGTCATCTTCTGGTTGTTGTTTGAAAGTTCTGTTCCCATGTGTCTAAGCAGCATGCTGGTTGTTAGTTTCATTTTCATTGAAGTGACAGTCGTAACACATCTTTAATCTAATTAACACTAAGTAGATATGAAAGGAAATGTGAAATATGATGTGGAGTTGCCATTTGAAGACTCTCTTTAGCTGAGACCCCTTTGCCACTTTTCTCTTCAGCAGCTATTTTGATGAGTCAATAGCATCATTATACAAAAGAGCTGGCATGAAATTGTGACCCCCCGCCCTTGAAGTCAATAGCAGTTTTCCCATTGTCTTCAATGGGGTAAGGATTTCACTCCTGGTTCCTGATTGCTGCCAAATAAATCATATAATTCCTATTTTAATGCATGAAAGTATGGCTTAAAGTAGCGCCTGCAGCAGCCCTATGCACATCACACCCAGTGAATACTGTGGGCATTGACGAGGAGGAGTGGCACTGGCTGCCCCACTGCCCACTCAGCTTTGAACTCTGTGGCCCTCCCTCATGACAAGGGAGCAGTGGGGCCAAAACTGAGCAATGCTGTGACCCTTGTGCACTCACAATGCCACTCACTCCATTTTGGCCTTGCCATACCCCTCCCCCTGACATGATGGAGAGGGCTGCAAGGTCAAACCTGAAGGGGCTGTGGGGCAGCTAGTGCCCCTCCTCACCACTGTTGTGGGCTGGTTTTTGCATCAGGGTTCCCCCCACACCTTCGGGGGCCTGCCCGGCCTCGCTTCTCTTCTAGCAGCCTGCGTCTCCTCTTAGGAATGGGGAGTGACACTGTACCTGGCAGGCCAGTCTTCAAGATGTGGGCTGAGTGTGGTGTGGACTTGGCGGGCAAGGGGCTGAGGCCAGCATGTGCAGCAGGGAGGGTCCACAGAGACTGTCAACTTCTGGGCATATCCCAGTGACTTAAGAGCATTTAACAAACTTTTGGAAGCGGAGACCCTTCAGTAAAATGAAATGAATCTTGCCCGACCTCATCCTCCCCCTGACATATCGCCATGTGTCATTAAAGGCCTCCCCATGATAATTCATGCATATTTTGTGCCTCCCTGACTAATTCTTTGTACCTCAGGAGTCATGCCCCACACTTTTGGAAATCAAAGATTTTCATAATATGATAAATCCTCTTCTTTCTCACATGCTTTGATCAGCAGTGTAATAACTAATATTACCCTTTAAATTCTCATAATTGGCATTTGTATTAGCACCCACTAAAATGAATGGCGGCAATTCACCCACTTGTTTCAGGCTCTCTGGAAACTCAAGAAGATATTTAAGGATCTCTTACACTCAGGTCCTATTTTCAAAACTTTTCTTTATAATCATAATAACTAGAGATTTACTTTATATATTTATAAAAAGAGAGAGCTGAACATCTGGAGAACAACTGAGTCTCATTTGTGGCCCACACTCTGGGAAATGCTGGTGTATGACTCAAATATCAAAGAAAGTGGACAGGTATCTAGTTCCCATAATACAGTTGTGTAAGAGCAGAGTGGGAAGAATAATTGGGGGAATTAAAATCTAATGCTGAAGCACTACAATTAGATGAGGAACAGGGCACCATGGGAGAAGATGGTAAAGTGAGAATTGCCACATTAGAACAGCTCCAATTAGACCTTCAAATGAAACTCTTCTCTTTGCCTGCCTGCAAACTTCTGTCCTTATCTTCTAATTTTTCTTTCACCTTTGGATCTTTCTTTTTTTCTTCAAAAGAAACATGGTTTCCAATCTGGAAAAGTTCTGTTCTCTATTGTCCCCCTGGATAAAGGTGTCAGAGCGCAATCACTCTGAGGGATTGCTCACTTTGGGGCAAAATTCTAGTCCCACTGAAGCCCATTTTCCATCCTGGCTTCGTTTCAAGGGACACAACTCCTTTGAGTGCCAAAGCCTTCTACCTTACACACACATTCAATGTTCCTTCCCCTTGCACAGTGTCAAGTTATTGACATCTTAAATAAATAAATTTTAAAAAAATCCTTTCACTGAAATTATAGAAAGAGGTATTTATATTCAAAGAATAAATCACACAGGATTTTAAGATTCTGCATGAACATTTTTTGTCTTCCTTGGGTCTGCTATACATTACAGCCTACATTGGGGCCTTAGCAGGTTTAAAGCTATGTTGATATCAACAGCAAATATGCCTTTACCTATCACTTGGGACCAGGATATGGCTATCTGAGAGTTATAAGCATTCACCAGAGGTCAATTCATACCTCTTTGTCTTCAACTAGCTTTAATCTCACACTTTGCACATCTCCAATTTGAGTGGAATGATTCAAGTTTCTGAATGCCAAACTCTTCACTTCAAAATTTTCACCATTTTTAAAATATATGAGAGCCGGAAAATAAAACACTTTAAAAAACAGCAGCTTAAGATGTTCGTCTGAGCTGCATGAATCACATGCAGCTAGATTCCTCCTTGTTTCTGAACTGCACAGTGGCTGGAACAAATTTTATAGTGGGGGTGCTGAGAGCCATTGAACCAAACTGTAAACCCTGTATATAATGGAAACCACTTCAAGCCAGGGGATCCAGCAATACCCCTATTTCTAGCACCTATACTGAGCTGTGGAAAACAAGTATATTGTTATCTCAGGCATTTTATACATACATCCATTCCAGCTACCCTATTCACTTGGTAGTGAATCCCACAAGATTGGAAATGTGCTACACTGACTTGCATTGCATTGACTAGAAAACAGCATCTTCCCAATTAATGGTGTAGTTGCTGTTATCTTAACTCCCTTGAAGTTGTTTACCCCAGGTGTCTTATTACTACCATTGTTTTATTTCCTGCATGCTACTCCTACCAGCCCCTTTTGATTTAACTCAGCAAAATCACGCAAAAATATCAAGCGGGTACAGTGAGGTACATATGATATTCATATAAATAATGCAGACAACTCCCTCATTCGCCACACTTAGTATTCAAGTAAAATTGTGTTTCATGGAATTTCCCAGAGCATTTGGAAAGAAAGAGTCAAAATAGATACAGTAACTCCTCACTTAAAGTCGTCCCAGTTAACGTTGTTATGTTGCTGATCAATTAGGGAACATTCTCATTTAAAGTTGCGCAATGCTCCCTTATAACGTCGTTTGGCAGCCACTTGCTTTGTCCACTGCTTGCAGAAAGAGCATCCCATTGCAGCTAGCGGTTGGGGGCTTGGAACCAGGGTGGTCTGGCAGCCCCCCATCAGCTCCCCGCTCCCCTAAGTTCCCTGTGCGGCAGCCGCCCAGCACGCTATCAATTGCCGGGCAGTTCATCTGTCCCTCCCTCCCTTCCCCAGGCTGCTCCTGCCCTCTGCCTTGGAGCTACTCCCCAAGCCTCCTGCTTGCTGGGGTGGGGGGGAAGAGAGGGGGGGCTAATGTCAGGGTGACCCCCTCCCCCCTGCTCCTGCACCCCGCTTACCCCATCTCCAAAGAGCAGGGGGACACACGACAGGGCTCAGGACGGAGGGAGCTTCCTGGCAGCAGCTGTGGTCTCAGCTTGCTGATTAACTTAACAAGGCAGTGCACTAAAGAGTGGGTCAGTGTACTTAAAGGGGAAATGTGCATCTCTCTCTCTCTCTCTCACACACACACACACACACACACACACACACCCACACACAGACGGTGTGTGTCTCTGTCTCCCTTCCCTCCATTCCTGCTGCCTTGTAGAGTGTGAGGCTACATTAACAACGAGTTAACCCCTTGATGGCTCAGCCAATTGCTAGTTCATCATTTAGCACGAAGGCATTCCCTGGGAAACATCCCACCCTCTGACTCCACCACCTCAACCAAGCTTCATAATCATCATCGCTGTGTACAGTATTAAATTGTTTGTTTAAAACTTACACTGTGTATGTATGTGTGTTATATATATATATATATATATATATATATATATATATGTATTACACACACACACACACACACATACACACAGAGTGTATAGTCTAAAGTAAGTCTTTTGTCTGGCAAAAAAAAAATTCCCTGGAACCTAACCCCCCCCATTTTTATTAATTTTTATGGGGAAATTGGATTCGCTTTAACATCGATTCACTTAAAGTCGCATTTTTCAGGAACATAACTACAACTTTAAGTGAGGAGTTACTGTATAGTGAAGAGGAGCTTCTCTGTCCAGAGCTTTGGCATTCTACTGGTTTGCAATAATGTTGGTAATAGCACATGTTATAAGCTCTTTACACAGATTATAAACTCTTTGGGGGCATGAACCGTCTTTATTCTGTGTTTGTATAGCACCTCGCACAATGGGGTGCCAGTCAATAAGCGGGCTCTTGGGTGCTACGGCATTACAAATAATATAAATTCTCTAATCTGGAATTTTTAAGATGCACCCTAGTAAGCCTGCAAGAGGGAGCTGTTACTAGAGAGAATCTCTCATATAGTCCTTGGGCCTATGCATTCTTCATTTCCCCCCCACCCCCACCCCCCACATCCCCCTGCATTAAACAATATATTAATTCAACATCAATTGGTAAACGACAAGGTAAGCCTCCCACAGCTTTAATTCTTTGCAATACAAGAAAAAAGCTGTTTATAATATCATTGTGTTGAGGAGAAAGGGGGCAACTACTCATAATGAAAGGTACACCTAGTTTAATTAAAATAAACTGTCTCCATCTTTGCCACCAGAGTGGTGGCTCAAGCTCTGGTGAAGCACACGCACCAAAGAGAGAGGAAAAAAGAAAATCTCATTGGTGACAGCTGTATGGGGATGATTTTTCACTCATTGGAGAGACTGTCATAACTCACAGTCCTAAGAGAGTGTCTGTTTCTCACTGTCACCGGTGAGATAAGCTATATTTAATGCTGCAACATCAAAGCTGCCAATTTTACATTTGCATTTAGTGGTACAGTTACAAATTAAATGCATTGCTTGCCTGGTTTTGGTTTATGGAGAGTAAATGGATGTTATATTATTTAAAAAAACAAAAAAAACCCACCAAAAACTACTCACTTAAAAAGTTCCAAAGCACAGAGTTTGACATTCTAGGGAACGTTGGACATATTTGAATAATGTGAATTTATAAATCATTAGCAACATTTATACTGCAAGAATGCTGTTTACTAGACCTGGGTAACGTGCTAAACATTCATAAAGGTCAAAAATACAGTCAGCAACCAGTCAACAGTGAAGGGGACAGGAAAGGGAGTTTTCATATCAGTAATAATAAAGATCTAATATGTTTCAGAGTAGAACTCTAATATGTGTGACTCTTCATTAATAGCTCCGGTCAATGGTAAGAGAATTAGTTAGCATTGTTCAGTGAATTATCTGTCTGTTTAAAACTAAATGAAGAAAAAATTAATGAAATCCTTTTGATGTGGTGGGATATATAGTAAACTACTAATCAGAACAACCTATTCTTTTCTTTAAAAGGCCTGCGAGGTAATTGAAAAGCCCTGGATAGAGTCTGTTGTACTAAAACAGCATAAATCTAAAGTAGGGGTGACAAACATACAATGGTTACACGTCTTCACTATCTGTGTGTCCTATGTCTGAACTATTTATTAACTGAAATGTGAATGGGCAATGAAGGGCCAATTTATATGTTACACCAAGAGATGTATTATAACTGCCTTAAACATTGATTTCCTCCTTTGCCTATTCTTGATCAGGATATACACACAAGGAACAGCAATAATATGGGGTTTCCTTTATCAGATCTTGGATATTTCCCGAGACTGTCTGCAACCATTAACCTTGCGTATTATCTGACTTTAGTGATTAGTACAAGGCACATAAAACCGTATTGATGACTAGT
This sequence comes from Dermochelys coriacea, assembly GCF_009764565.3. Classification (NCBI taxonomy): domain Eukaryota; kingdom Metazoa; phylum Chordata; order Testudines; family Dermochelyidae; genus Dermochelys; species Dermochelys coriacea. The sequence goes on from NC_050068.2 coordinate 109,377,348, forward strand.
CTTGGGTTAGAAGAGTGAGCTGAATTATTGGAGGCTAGATTTTGCTGACTTTGTGATACAAATGATAGTATTATGCTAGTCCCGTGAAATTGCTAATTTGTCATTTCTTTCATGGTGTAGTCAATGATGTGGTGCTAATGAATGAGGCACGTAATTGTGTGATACGGAATTGTAGCTTCTTGCTGATTCCTTCTGTGCCTGTATTGAGAAGAAAGAATGTCAAGCATCTTTGTTCACTAATTCACTTCACATTTCTGTGCCATGCTACTGGACAATCACAAATATTGTCTGTAATTAATGCTCAGGCTATTATAGTTAGGCTTCTAATTCTAACTTTCTTAGCCCTGTTGTGTTAATTATTTTTACTGGGCACATTAGCAGGATTCTATCAATGCAAGTGCTTTTCTTTCCCTTTGAAGATGTGCTTTTTTACATGTGCTCATTACAGCTGCAGCGAACTTCAGCAAACAAGCTCAAAGCTCACATGATGGCTGCCATTCTCAGGTCCCCCTCAAGTTTACTTTTTAAGGTTTGTTCTTTCAGAATGACATTGAAACGGACTCCCAAAAGGTCCGGGACTCCGGATAGAGCAGTTGAAATAGGAGAGAATGTTTACACTTGCATCAAGCTTGCTTTCTCTACCTGCTTATCTTTGGTGAAATGCCCTGTGTGTGTGAGGAGAGTTGTACTGGACCTCACTGGAATCAGAACTCTTCAGCTGTGTGCCATAGGTCCTGTAGTTCTAACATTTTGAGTTCTATATAAGTGGTAAGAATTTATTTCTAAGATAATTCCTATATGTTAGAACTACAGGGTCTATGACACACAGTTGAGGAGTTCTAATTCTATTAATTAAATTACAATGGTATGTATACGTGGTAGTTAGTTCAGTATGTGAGTGGTGGTGGTTGGGTGTTTACTGAATTTGGATATTGCAAAAATGCATTTATAGTGAAGTAGAATAATAAAAGTCCCAATTCTAGTTAGATACATTTGGGTTTTAAGTAGATGACCCACTATGCCTTTTTTCAGGCTCTAAATTCTATTCAATGATACTTTATAACATATAAATGATGGTGTTAACAATAGTGAACTTTTATATTGATGCCATTTTTATTCACAGTACAACTTCATTATGAGTTTTCCATTGGATTTTATTGCATTAGGGTTCAAGCCAGCTGTGTGGCAGCAGTGCTGTTTCTAAAGGCTTTATCAGTACCTCTCATAGCTTGGGATAAACCAATATCAGATACTCAGAGGTCTCCCCCTATTCAAGGTGTCATCCCTCGACCGTGAAATGCTTGCAAATTACTGTTCTGCCTTAAGCCCTTTAAAGGAAGGTAATCAAGAAGTGGCTGCCTTTCAGATCCATGTGCACCTCAACAGAAATGTCCTTTTGGGTAGGTTCCAGCCTGGGTTCCAGAACTAGGAATCTTCAACTTGGGATCATGAATGATCTCTTGTTGGTTTTATGTCTGGGCCACCGGAATATTTTGTTTATACTGAATCTCTCAAACTTTGAGAACATTGAGATTTATGCGGACTGGTTAGAGAGTGACTACCACTATCAACACAAGCACAGCACAGACTAACTAACACCTCACAAATCCAACTCCCTACCAGTGCACAAAGTATGCACAGGGTTCAGGGTGGGGTGGTTTTTCTTTTACATATAGCGGTTTTGAGAGGTAAAACTAAAACAAGACATACTGAGAAACTGATTTGTGTTAACATCCCATCAAGGTTTTCATAAATTCTAAGACCAGAAGGGACCACTGTGGCCCTCTAGTCTGACCTCCTGCATGACACAGGCCATAGACCTTCCCCAAAATGACAACTGTTTTGAATTAAAGATTTTCTCTTTTTAAAAAAAATCCACTCTTGATTTAAAATTGCTGATGATGGAGAATCCACCACAATCCTTGGTAAATTGCCCCAGTGATTAATTACTCAGACTGTTTAAAATTTATACCTTATTTCCAGTCTGAATTTGTCTAGCTTCAACTTCCAGCCATTGGATTGTGTTTATATCTTTCTCTGCTAGATTGAGGAGCCTATTATCAAATATTTGATCCCCATTTGGATACTTATAAACAGTGATCAAGTCACCCTTTCATCTTTTCTTTGTTAAACTACAGAGATTGAGCTCTTAGAAAACTTGCCTTTTTAAGGATAGACTCAAACTCTTGAATCATTCTTCTGGCTCTTCTCTGAACCCTCTCAAATTTATCAACATCCTTCTGGAATTGTGGACGCCAGAACTGGACACAGTATTCAAACAGCAGTTGCACCAGTGCCAAATACAAAGGTAAAATAACCTGTCTATTCCTACTCAAGATCCCCCTGTTTATGCCTCCAATAATCACGTTAGCTCTTTTAGCCACGGTATCACACTGGGAATTTATGTTCAGCTGATAATCCACCACCATCCTCAAATATTTTTCAGAGTCACTGCTTCCCAGGACAGAGTCCCCTTCCTGTAAGTATGGCCTACAGTTTTTTTATTCCTAGATTTATATGTTTACATTTAGCCATACTAAAAAATGCACATTTGTGGCTAGCTTACCAAGTGATCCAGAGCTCTCTGAATCAGTGACCTGTCTTCTTCTTTATTTACCCCTCTTCCAATTTTTGTGTAATCTGAAAACTTTATCAGTGACAATTGTTTTATTCCAGGTCCTTTGATATAAATGTTAAATAGCATAAGGCCAAAACCCAACTCCTGGGGGGACTTCACTAGAAACACACCCACTTAATGGTGGTTCCTCATTTATAATTACATTTTGAGACCCGTAAGGCGGTTTTTAATCTATGTTAATTTTTATCATTCTAGTGAATGGAGCAATTATCACCTTTTTTAGTGTGAGCCATTCCTCTTTGCGGTTATTGAGGACCCATTGTAGCATCAAAATTGCAGTTCTGGTGCATAAGGTTGGGTTGGATTTGGAGAGCTTATGCAGGGAATGTGCAGTCCTATGCACTACAGAGCCCTTCTCCATGGTGGTTTGCCATCCACTGAGTCTCTGTGTGGCCTAATTGATGGGGCACTGGACTGGGAGTCAATAGTTTTGAATTCTGTTCCTGACTCTGTTGCTGTGTCTCTTTTATTGTCTTTTTGTTTGTGCAATGCATTTCACAATAGGATCCCTCCAAATAAAAATGATCATCCCAACCCCCAACCACACACTATTTGTGAAAAATTAGCAATGGGAGGAAAGGAAGACCATATCTTGTAACAACAAACTTGGGGAAGAGAGAAATGACAAGGCTTGCAAACATTTGATTACAGGCACACCCTATCAGTGATCTACGCTATGTATGTTTTGGAGGAAAGATCATGATGACATGAGATACATCTACCCACAGTTCCTTAGAGTATTTGTTTTCTTTAGTTGTATGGTGAACATGCATGTATATGTCTGTAGATAGCTATATATTTGATATCAACATTCCATGTTAGAGATGGAAAAAGTTAATACATTACCTAGTCCATCCTACAATCCAGGATGGTTCCCTACAATATTTTTCAGAGAGCTCAGCTCAGTGTAGCTTATATAGCTCAGTGTTATATGGCTTCCACCACTTTTGGCAGACTGTTCTACAGTTTACTAGACCAGACAATTAGGAAATATTTTCTGCTATTCAGTAAAATTTGTAGCTTTTTAAGACCAGAAAGAACCATAACCATCATTTTGTCTGACTTCTTGCATAAATTTCACCCAGTGATTCCTGCCTAGAGTCCAATAATGTGTGCATATCATTTAGAAAGCTATCTGGTCTTGATTTACATATTTCAAATGATGGAGTTTTAATTTGTGTAACTCAATCTTATTCTGTCCCCGATTGTGTTATAACAATTTAGCTTCCCCCACCCTGAGCACTGACGCCACAGCTCCCATTGGCTGGGAACTGCAGCCAATGGGAGCTGCAGGGGTGATGCCTGCAAGCAGGGGCAGCACGAGGAGTCCCCTGCTCCCCTTAGGGGCTGCAGGGATTGTGTTGGCTACTTCCGGGAGCGGCATGGGGCCAGGGCAAGCAGGGACCCTGCCTTAGCCCTGCTGTGCTGCTGGACTTTTAGTAGCCTAAAATCTCCCAGTTTGGCTTCAGCAGTTTGGCTTCAGCAGAGCAGTTCATCTCCTCTGAGAGATAGGGCCTGATTCCAGGGGACTCCTGGCAAAACTGGGAGGATTGGCCTTAGCCCTGCTGTGCTACTGACCAGGAGCCGCCTATGGTAAGCGCTGCCTGGCAGAAGCCTACACCCCTCACCTCCTCCCGCACCCTACCCCCCTGCCCCAGCCCTGAGCCCCCTCCTGGAGCCAGCACCCTGCACCTTCTCTCGTACCCATAACCCCTGCCTGTACCCCAACACCCTCCCAGAGCCCACACCCCCAACCCCTTCTCATATCCCAACCCCCTGCCCCAGCCCTGAGCCCCCTCCCGTACCTAAACACCCTCCCAGAGTCCGCACCCCAACCCCCCTCCCACACCCCAACCCCCTGCCCTAGCCCAGAGCCCTCTCCTGCACCCAAATTCCCTCCTAAAGTTTGTACCCTGCACCCCCTCCTGCACCTGAACCCCCAGACCAGTGAAAATGAGTGAGGGTGGGGGAGAGTGAGCGACAGAGGGAGAGGGGATGGAGTGAGCAGGGTGGGGCCTTGGAGAAGGGGCAGGGCAGCAGGGTGGCCTCAGGGCAGGGGTGGGGCAAGGGTGTTTGGGTGATTTAGACAGTTGGAAACCCTATCACCCTGTGTACGCTGCCGTGGCTGGGAGCAGTTGTTGCTGCCAGCTCCTGCCCCCAGGCATTTTCCCTCATCCAGGCCAGAATAGGGAAATGTTTGCTTGGGTCAGAGAGTCCAAAGGTCCTTCTCACCTCCTATCCATGGGGTACCTGCTGGGACAAGATGTTCTGAGAGCTCTCATCTGTTTCCTCTCAGAACAGATCAAAAGGAATGGGTGCTGGGCTCTCATTGGGTCTTTCTCACCCTCCCTTGCTTAGGTCCTGCTGGACAGACGTGAATCTATTGCTGACTGCAACAACTGCTGCTGTTAACAGCCAACATTATGGGTGAACCTAACATCTGGCAAATATATTGTACTATTTTCTGATCCATGGTCCTCACCAGTGAGTCACCCAGATGACCTGGAAGAGTTCACCTTTAAGAGTAAGGGGGTAGTTGAATCTCTATGCCCAGCCTGCTCTTGATCTCTCTATCAATACTGCCAATAGAATGCATGGTGTGACGGTGCGCTGTGGATGTTTAACAGTAGATTAAAAGTTTGTTTTAACAAAGAAAAGACCTTTTTGACCTGAAAGTTTGTGTATTACAACTTCTTTGTTGTACCAAATTATCTACTTTATTTATCTACTTTAAAATATAAAATATTTATGCTGAAAGCAAATATGGCACAATAAATAATTAAACCCATTCAATTGACAATTTTGGTCAGTTCTAGTTAGACCTTAAATCTCAGTTGTCAGCCTTTTTATTTTATTTTTTTAAACTACTGATTATTTAGAGAGATTAGCCTAGCAATTACGGGTTAGTATCCTTAATAGTCATTTTACATGGAGAGCATCACTGTTTCTACTGGGCCTGCTTGAGAAGTATAATACCCTGAATATCAGATCACATCCTACGTGGCCCAGTATTAAAAAAAGACAAAATGAAACTAATATGAATTTCACTGATAAGAGCCACTTTTGTTGTGATTATGTTTCTATCAAAATGTACAAGTCCAATATTAAGCAGATTTTGCATATCTTAGAAATAATACAATTACATATAAGAAAAGTTGCTTTAGTGATTAAGACAATGAGAGCTACCCAAGAGGTTATGGGGAAAATTACCACTTTGATATGAATAGATATTTTTTTCTCTTTCTTATTATTGAAAGTACATAAGGGAGCAAAATATTTTTTTCTTGAGAGTGACGATGGCTCTATCAGTGATACTTCAGGTTACATATTAAATGACCTTCTGGAGGTACCTGTTTTACTGTAATCAACCATTTAGCAACAGCTAGATAGCATATTTGTGCCTCACAGTTAGTTGTTTCACTTAGATTAAGGAACTATGTACCTTCTATATGTGCTATTATTTATTGAACCATGTTTGAAGAAATTCGTCTATTGCTTTTCATTGATGGGAGCTTCTGGCTAACAGCACTTTAAATAAGTGGAAAATGCTCAGTTATCACCCAATGTGAACAGGATCAATAATAGTTTAGTAGTGTCTGATAATTGCATAGCTGTTATACACAAGAGCTTGCATCTTCTTGAGTGACTCTTATCAATCTATTGTCCATCATCATCTGATAACCAGACCAAAAATATAGCAGAGAATTATCCCTTTTGGAATCAAGCTTGTGAAAAACATTTGAAATAATGTTTTTTTAAAAAATCTCATTGTTACACTCAGCAGGGAGAAAAATTTCAGTATCTGTGTGACTATACTGTGAAAGAAAGAAACAAACGACAATATGCACTTACTACGTAGAAAGATATTTACGGCAGAATGATGTAAGGGGGGCAATATTTCAGGAGTATTTGGAGAGTATTCTGCAATACTTGGAATTGTATTCTGAAGCAGAGTAGGCTAGAGCATGGTGGAGTGCAGCTCTCAGTCACACAACACAAGTATCACAGCTGTGTGATGTGACCATAAATGTGGCAGTCCTCTCCTTCCTTTGGAGATAGTGTAAGTCCTGGACCCATCTACTTTATATGCAAAGGCGGCAATTTTTACCTCTCCTATTCTCTCTCCCTCTCTGCCTCTGGGAGAGGTTTGTCTCCTTTTAAGTGACCTCAGTCACCATTTTCCTCCTTGCTACAGTGTAAAGTGAATTAGTACTCCCTTCTCCTTTTTCTCTAGCTGCTGAGAGGAACCTGTCTCTTCTTTTTTATATACAGAAGAGTTCAGGTTTCTAGGGCTCTCTCCCCCCATAGAGTTGCCAGCAGCTTCTATATGGTGGTAAAACTTTCCTATTTCTAGCTTTCCATTTGCTCATTAGATTTTTAAAGTGTGAATTTTGTGCTGGTGAAAAGCGCTGGATGGAAAGCTCTGGAGACTTCTTCACAATAACAGTGCAGCACAGGAAGACAAAGGCTTTTCCTTTCACTAGAAGAAAGGAGCATCTCTAATCCATGTTAACTAACATCTTAAAATCCTTGTGCAGATGAGGCAAGTTGCAGTTTTAACATGTTAGCTGGTCCAGCTAACCTGTTAACTAACACATGTAAAAAATACTAATGTAGACATGGTCATAGTGCAAGGTAAACCACACTGCCCTCCAAAGTGCTTCAGCCTTGATCCTCTAGGATTAAGAGGGTAACTCAGTCTATCCTTGGTCTCTCCACCAGGACTGCCAGCAAAGTTGACCGTTAATGGCAGGAGTTGTTAACAGAGGATTCTGTGATATAAACATGTATCCTTTCAAGTGACGCATTTTAATAATGGTGCATTTTCATAAAGATTAGGTTAATGGCATTGATGTTGTATGCCCTCTTAAGAGCATTATACTGCTTTTGTGTGTTCTAAGAGTAATAACTTCACATTTATGTATGTATCTATCTAGGTTCTTACCCTGGCACCCATCACTGTAAGATGTGAGCTCTTAAACTTCATCATGAGGTGTTGAAATAATTATACCAGTTGTTCTTTGTGGGGAAAGGAAATCACCTTTGATCTGGAAAAGAAAGAGTCAAATTTAAAAAAAAAAGTGCATGAATAGTTCTCATCAGAAAGGAATCTGTTTCCTGTGCTAGTGTATAGGGCTGAGTGTATTTGTGTGATGTGGGGGAGGAGGGGGAAACTCCTGGGTGGATTCCTCCTGAAGGTTGAAACAGCAGCCTGGATTTCTACATAGAGTGCTTCCGCCGACGTGCACGAGCTGAAATTGTGGAAAAGCAGCATCGCTTACCCCATAACCTCAGCCGTGCAGAACACAATGCCATCCACAGCCTCAGAAACAACTCTGACATCATAATCAAAAAGGCTGACAAAGGAGGTGCTGTTGTCATCATGAATAGGTTGGAGTATGAACAAGAGGCTACTAGGCAGCTCTCCAACACCACTTTCTACAAGCCATTACCCTCTGATCCCACTGAGAGTTACCAAAAGAAACTACAGCATTTACTCAAAAAACTCCCTGAAAAAGCACAAGAACAAATCCGCACAGATACACCCCTAGAACCCCGACCTGGGGTATTCTATCTGCTACCCAAGATCCATAAACCTGGAAATCCTGGACGCCCTATCATCTCAGGCATTGGCACCCTGACAGCAGGATTGTCTGGCTATGTAGACTCCCTCCTCAGGCCCTTCATTACCAGCACTCCCAGCTATCTTCGAGACACCACTGACTTCCTGAGAAAACTACAGTCCATTGGTGATCTTCCTAAAAACCCCATCCTAGCCACTATGGATGTAGAAGCCCTCTACACCAACATTACACACAAAGATTTATAGATTCATAGATTCAAAGATACTAAGGTCAGAAGGGACCATTCTGATCATCTAGTCCGACCTCCTGCACAGCGCAGGCCACAGAATCTCACCCACCCACTCCTATGAAAAACCTCACCCATGTCTGAGCTATTGAAGTCCTTAATTCATGGTTCAAAGACTTCAAGGAGCAGAGAAGCCTCCCTCAAGTCAACCATGCCCCATGCTACAGAGGAAGGCGAAAAACCTCCAGGGCCTCTCCAATCTGCCCTGGAGGAAGATGGACTACAAGCCGTCAGGAACAGTATCCCCAATACTGTCACGGCTAACCTGGTGGCTGAATTTTGTGACTTTGTCCTCACCCATAACTATTTCACATTTGGGGACAATGTATACCTTCAAATCAGCGGCACTGCGATGGGTACCCGCATGGCCCCACAGTATGCCAACATTTTTATGGCTGACTTAGAACAACGCTTCCTCAGCTCTCGTCCCCTAATGCCCCTACTCTACTTGCGCTACATTGATGACATCTTCATCATCTGGACCCATGGAAAAGAAGCCCTTGAGGAATTCCACCATGATTTCAACAATTTCCATCCCACCAGCAATGTCAGCCTGGACCAGTTCACACAAGAGATCCACTTCCCGGACACTACGGTGCTAATAAGCGATGGTCACATAAACACCACCCTATATCGGAAACCTACTGACCGCTATTCCTACCTACATGCCTCTAGCTTTCATCCAGATCATACCACTCGATCCATTGTCTACAGCCAAGCTCTGCGATATAACCGCATTTGCTCCAACCCCTCAGATAGAGACAAACACCTATAAGATCTCTATCATGCATTCCTACAACTACAATACCCACCTGCTGAAGTGAAGAAACAGATTGACAGAGCCAGAAGAGTACCCAGAAGTCACCTACTACAGGACAGGCCCAACAAAGAAAATAACAGAACGCCACTAGCCATCACCTTCAGCCCCCAACTAAAACCTCTCCAACGCATCATCAAGGATCTACAACCTATCCTGAAGGACGACCCATCACTCTCACAGATCTTGGGAGACAGGCCAGTCCTTGCTTACAGACAGCCCCCCAATCTGAAGCAAATACTCACCAGCAACCACACAACAGAACCACTAACCCAGGAACCTATCCTTGCAACAAAGCCCGTTGCCAACTCTGTCCACATATCTATTCAGGGGATACCATCATAGGGCCTAATCACATCAGCCACACTATCAGAGGCTCGTTCACCTGCGCATCTACCAATGTGATATATGCCATCATGTGCCAGCAATGCCCCTCTGCCATGTACATTGGCCAAACTGGACAGTCTCTATGTAAAAGAATGAATGGACACAAATCAGACGTCAAGAATTATAACATTCAAAAACCAGTTGGAGAACACTTCAATCTCTCTGGTCACTCGATCACAGACCTAAGAGTGGCTATACTTCAACAAAAAAGCTTCAAAAACAGACTCCAGCGAGAGACTGCTGAATTGGAATTAATTTGCAAACTGGATACAATTAACTTAGGCTTGAATAGAGACTGGGAATGGATGAGTCATTACACAAAGTAAAACTATTTCCCCATGTTATTTCTCCCCCCCATCCCACCCCCCACTGTTCCTCAGATATTCTTGTTAACTGCTGGAATTAGCCTACCTTGCTTGTCACCATGAAAGGTTTTCCTCCTTTCCCCCCCCTGCTGCTGGTGATGGCTTATCTTAAGTGATCACTCTCCTTACAGTGTGTATGATAAACCCATTGTTTCATGTTCTCTGTGTGTGTATATAAATCTCCCCTCTGTTTTTTCCACCAAATGCATCCGATGAAGTGAGCTGTAGCTCACGAAAGCTTATGCTCTAATAAATTTGTTAGTCTCTAAGGTGCCACAAGTACTCCTTTTCTTTTTGCGAATACAGACTAACGCGGCTGCTACTCTGAAACCAATGAATTTCCTGAGTAGATACTCAGGTGGCTAGCCTGAGACACTGCCTGTGCTGCTGTAGACACGCTGCTATTTTTAGACACTAGCTGGAGTAGAGCTAGCATGGGTACATCTATGTGAGTTGGGAATCACACAGAGAGATTCTCAGTTTAAAGCAGTTAGTTAACAGCTAAATTAGATGTCTGTACATTCTGTAGGAGTAACAAAAGCTCTCCCCCCAGATCTCTAACTCCATGAAATATGCCACAGTGGCCAAACATAATTTTATCTAAAGGCTTCTCTAATAATTGAGGGCTGGAATAATACTCACCTGTTGCCAAAATGTTACAGATTTTGTGACCTATCCCTGATAGCTGATACATCTGGTCTTGGATCATCATTTTCAGCTGAGTAGACTAGGACTCTTAGTAACTCCTACATTTGTAACATTTCCTGCCCCTTCTGAACTTTACTTGGTTCAGCTCTCAGAATGAGGAAAAGTAGAAGACACAGAATGGCTTGCCCATAATGGAGGCTTCCCAGTGACTTCAAGAAAAACTACTGAACATGCCTAGTATCCCACCTTTCATCCCACATCCCACCTTTCATCATGATGTTTCTCAGCATGGATAGTTGAGCCCCCTGCTCTACTCTCTGTAAGAGTGCATAGAATGACTATCTTTAAATCATTTGTGTCTGTTCTGCCTTGCTTTGTACTACAGTTTAAGTCGTTTACATATATAATGTGGTTGCGTGTGGCAAATGATATATGCTGTAGAAGTGTTACCAGCTCTCATGATTTTATTACAATTCTCATCCTATAGGATGTTTCATTCGAAGCCCCATCCTTCAGGATTTAAAGTGCCCCTGGAAAGTGTTCTTATTTGATCTCAGACAAACCCATAAACCTGCAAAGGACTGGGGTCCCCAGAATGGTAAAAAAGAGAAAAGGTTAAAATGGTATAGCGTCCATGCAAAATGATGCAGTAACAATAGTGAAAAAAAGGTTGGGGAGAAATGATCATTAGTTCCCTTTTGAAACTACTCAGTTCAATAACATCATTAATTAAAGAGAGTGTAATAGGTCAAATTTTATATTAGGGTTCCATCCATAGTTTATAAAGGGTTAATAAACAATTAATAGCTATTATAAGCATGTTATAACACAAGCAAATGTGTTATAAATGGTGATAAGCACTTCACTAGATGGCAAAATCATAGTTTGAGACAACCTAATTGGACTTTATAGCAATCGATTATTTATTAAAACATCTTTGTCACTTATTAACTCTTTATAAACTTTTTGTAAATGGAACCTAAATATAAAGTGCATCTGTATAAATGGTCATGTTATCAGCTCTGTCAAGCAGCAAATCATCAAACAACAATCACATACAACCTCTCCTGCTTGACTGAAAAACTTCTGGAGGTGTCAAAGAGGGGTGGGAGACGCTTCCTCTTTCCAGGGCTGGAAAGGGACAAAATAGGAGAAAAGAGGTTCTTTACCTGCTTTGCTTTTTAGTCCCTGATGATTAATTGCAAAAAGCCCCTTTTCCTTTTGTAGCTGTCCCCTTTGGCATGGAAGATTGGATGAAGTTCCCTTTGGAACCTGTCACTGTTGATTCTTTGATAGCCAATGGAGCTACAGATTATCATCTCCCATTCCCAAGGCCAAAACTGCCAGTGCTACAGCATTCCTAATCCCATCTCTTGCCAGCTCAGGGCAGCAGAGAGAGCCCGAGAACTGTGCACAGGTTTTCAGCGTAACACAGAGCAGGCATCAGGCGGCTGGACCACCCCCTTAGCACTCTCTTTATCCTTCAAAATGGCAACTGCCTGGTGTCCAATATCCAGAAAATCAGTAGGAGTCATGTTCTTGTATTTTAAATCTAGATAAGTGGGTGTCAATATATAATCTCACAACCTGTGAATCCTCTAGGATAAACACTACATCTGAGCACTCTGAAATGTTGTACCACAGCCATGGTCTTTAAGGCAGAATAGTCAAGTCTAGTGAACCTAAGATCCCTCAGAGTTAATAGCTACCCTTTTAAGAAAGGTTTCAGAGTAGCAGCCGTGTTAGTTTGTATTCGCAAAAAGAAAAGGAGTACTTGTGGCACCTTAGAGACTAACAAATTTATTAGAGCATAAGCTTTCGTGAGCTACAGCTCACTTCATCGGATGCAAATGCATCCGATGAAGTGAGCTGTAGCTCACGAAAGCTTATGCTCTAATAAATTTGTTAGTCTCTAAGGTGCCACAAATACTTCTTTTCCTTTGAAGAAAGGGAGGAGTTCATAGTGAATAGAGAACAAGGTAAAATGCATCTTAAACTGGGACTGGATAATGGCTTTAGCATTAAGGGGCTAAAGTGGAGAGTCTAATGCTCTCAAGGTTTGCAGTACAATTCTGAGCTTTAATAGTTCAAAAAGCAGTGAATGGCAGTTTTCAGATATTATTACTCCAAAAGAAAAGGATCCCCCTCCCTTTTTGTAAGAAATGGCAGGCTCCTTTTAAGAGGCAGACTACATAATGGGATAGCTACAGTTGAGTATATTGGTTGGTATATCCTCTGTCTTTGGGAAATTCCTTTATTTAACAGGGCATACCGAGGTATGAAGTCTTTAATGAATAATTCCTTAGGAAGGGTTGTATGTGTTAATTGGTGGCCAGCAAATATGCACATTTAATGGGCTTAGTCTTTCAACAATTCTAATAATCATACCTCTGGCTCAGTTGTTGAGTGGAGATGTTTATCTGGTTTATTCTGCTGCAAATAGGCTGGGAAGGTTTAGTTTTTTATCAGTAAATGTCTGCAAACATTGACGTCACCAAGCACACACAAACTGACCAAAACATTTCCGTCAATAATCAAAATGTGCACATAGGCAAAGTAAGAAAAAATGCTGTTTCAGATCTTAGTGTTGTATATTTTGATGTGATGCTGATCATTTTTTTTCTTTTTTAACAGTTAAACCTTATAATTTTTGAATTATTTACTCTCATTTAAATATTGTCTGACCCCCTGTAGCTAGCTTCCCTCAGGGGCCAGCTGGCCTTGTGGTCAGGCTGTGGCCAAACTGTCTCTCAGGCTCTTCTAGGTAGTCCAGGGGATTGCCCCCCATCCTTTCTCTCTGCAGAAACCTCTGGGATTTCTCAGGTGGCTGGGGGAGAAGGGAGTGGTAGGGGGAATCCCTCTCCAATAGGTCCTGGTCCAGGCCCTGAGGTGAGGGTTGGCTCAGTCCTTTCTGGATGCCACCCCAGATCAGCCCCCACCCCGTTTCCAGGTTGCTTCCTGCTTTCCATGTGGAAAATGGCTCCTTCTGCTTGCACCATCTCAGTAATTCAGAGCCTCGGCTGGCTGAAGGGGCGCTTCCCAGCTCACTTTGAGTCCAGTTGTTCCCCATAGTCAGGGAAGAAGTAGGTAAAGGGCGAGCTCAGGCCCACAGCCTCCTGGCTGAGTCATATTCACAGTCGCAGTTCTTCCCCTGTACATTGCTCTGCCTCTGCAGCAGCTCCCACCTCCCTGAAGCCAGTTTCTCCTTCACGCTCGCCCCACCCGACAGCCAGAGTTTCCTTTTAAGCAAGTCCTCCAAAGGGAGCATACCCGACAGCTGCTGAGAGATGGGGCCTTCCTGGCCCCATAGTGCTCCACCACTCCTTTAGCCTTAGTCTGGGGTCTCAAAAAGAAAAGGAGTACTTGTGGCACCTTAGAGACTAACAAATTTATTAGAGCATAAGCTTTCGTGAGCTACAGCTCACTTCATCGGATGCATCTGAAAACCTCATCACACACCCTGCCTCTCAGGCTGCGTGCTGCAGGGTCTGTCTGCACATATGGGTCTCCTCTGCCGCACAAACCAAAGTCTGTGTTCTTGTAGTCACATTCTGTTCGATGTAGCACCTTAAACCTGTACAGCTGCAGTGTGAGGCATCTGTGCATAATCTGTGGGTTAGTCTTTCATGGCATTCAGTCACCGAAAGGGTGGTGATCTGTCATGAGATGGAGTGGTTGTCCCCATAAGTAATAGCAGAGGGCAGTAAAGTGGGCCATTGAAGCAAAGGCCTGCTTCTCTATTACTGAGTACGCCACTTCCAAGGGGAACAATTTCCACCTGAGGTAAAGGATTGGGTGTTCTTCCTCCTCCACACCTTGGGACAACACGACCCCTATGGCTGACATTGGAGGCATCCGTCTACAGGATGAAAGGTAGATCTTTCAATTTCTTGAAGATCATGGAATAGTCCCAAGGCCCCCAGATCTTCTTGTGGGCTGAGTCTTTCACCAGGTCCATTAGTGGGGTTTCAATCATGGCAAAATTCAGACTTAACTGCCTATAAAATCCTGCCAATTCAAGGCATTCTGCTAAAGCTTGGACCTGTCCTGTCAACAGACCCAGGTGCTCCCTAACCACTATAAACCCCAGGTTCATCACCTTTCCATTAGCTAGGTGGCACTTGGCAGGATTAGCTGTAAGTACCACACTTCTGAGGGCCTGCAAGACTGCTGCAATGTGTTTTAAATGCTCATTCCAGGACTTGCTGTAGATTACAAGGTCATTGATGTATGAAGCTGCATACTGATTGTAAGGCCGAAGCACCTTGTTCATCAGCCTTTGGAAGATGGCTGCTGTGCCATCTAGGCCAAACAGCATTATCTTAAACTGGTACAAGCCAAATGGTGTGTAGAAGGATCTCTTTTCTCAGGACTCTGAGGTCGAAGAGATCTGTCAATAACTCCTAGTTAGGTCAAAGGTAGTGATATACCTAGATGCCCCTAACCTCTCTCACAACTTGTCAACCCTTGGCATCAGGTAGGTATAGAATTTGGACACTGCATTAACCTTCAGAAAATCTATGCAGAACCTGGTTGACCCATCCAGTTTAGCTACCAACATAGTAGATCTTCACCACTCACCATATGGCTCCTTGAACATCCTTGGTCTAGCATAGCTTGCAGTTCCTTTTATACCATTTCCCACATGTGTTTTGGCAGTGGCATAAAGTTCTTTGATTTTTCTCCCCAGTTCAGTCTCTGAGATAGAACACAATGGGGGGAGGGATAGCTCAGTGGTTTGAGCATTGGCCTGCTAAACCCAGGGTTGTGAGTTCAATCCTTGAGGGGGCCATTTAGGGATCTGGGGCAAAAATTGGGGATTGGTCCTGCTTTGAGCAGGGGGTTGGACTAGATGACCTCCTGAGGTCCCTTCCTAACCCTTGCTGAGTCTGCAATTCTGGGTGGCTAGGACTCCAAGCCCTCACAAAGTGCCAGCTGCAATGCTGTGGGGCATGGGTGCCCCTCTGTATTTCCTGGCCCTCAGGACAAAGCCCCCATGTCATTACACCCCGTATTCTTTATGGAAAGATGCTTAGGGTATGGCATAACATATTTCATACAAGATGGGTCTTGTAAAGTATCGTTGGAAAGGTTATGATTTACTGAATGTGATTATCCAATTTATATGCATGTATCACTTCTGTATCTCACATTGAGAATATTGATTTTGTAACAATTACAACTGGGTGTATATTTGGGGGAGCACCCAGCAGACAGTAAGCAATCAGCCTGGATGAACCATTTAAGGACAATAGAACTTTGGAGATACTAATCTCTCACCATCCTGAGGAGTTTCCTGAGATGTTACTTTGATACTGCAGTCTCATCTGATGATGTCACTTGGTACAGACTCTCACCTTGGTCACTACTGGTTCTTTTCCACTTGAAACAAAAGGCTTCCCACCTTATGTAAATTCTATTTAAGGCTGGGAAGGAAGGCATTCCTGGTTCTCCATTTTGCCAGCCTGCTCAAGAAGAGGGACTGCTAAAAATACCTGAAGGGAAGACAAAGAGGGGAGTTCAGACTGATATAGGGGTCCAGTCTGTAAAGAGAAATAACTGGAACTCTAAGGTACAGAAACTCTGCAACCTACCTAAAATAACATTTAGGTTACAAAATGTAATTTCTTACCCTATTTCTTCAGTGTATTAAGCTTAGCTCACGTATTTTATTTGCTCAGTAATCTGCTTTGTTCTGTTTGCTATCCCTTAAAATCTGCCTTTTATAGTTTAATAATAAAACAAGTTTATTATTAAACCCTGTGTGTGCAATTTTTAACTGTGGGAGGGGGGATAAGAAGCTGTGCATCTCTCTCTTCATATTGAGGGAGAGGGCAAATTCTTATGAGCTTGCACTGTATAGAGCACAAGACAATATACCTTTGGGTCTGCATGTCAAGGGAGGTGGGTACCTGAGTGCTGGGGCAAGTCCCTTAAGCTGAGTCTTCCTAGAGCTGATCTCAGTATCTGTGTCTTTCTGCAGCTGGGTGTGGCCCTACCTGTGTGTGTGCTAGAGGAGGCTTAAGAGCCTGGCTCAGCAAAACAGGGGGCCCAGGCAAGCTCAGTGGTATCTCAGTACATCAGGTGACCCCTTAAAGGGGGGAACCCATCACAGCCCCATCCACTTACCCTGTGAGACCGAGCCTGTGCAGGGAAAGCAGACAGAGCTGCACTCCAAAGCTGGAGTCAGCAGGGGGCCCGTACTCATGGTTGCATCTTTCCACTCCGCTCCTGACCCTGGTCCTTGAGCATGGCCCAGTCTGCTTTCCCTGCACAGCACTGAAGGGCCAGGATCAGGAAAGATGCAGCCGTGAGTACTGGCTCCCTGCTGTTGAAATACAAGATAAAATGCGTTCCATATGGATTTAGTGTGGGACTGACTATTTTTGATTTAAATAAGGGGCATTCCTTGTAATATGAGACCATTAGCTACCCAGTCACCACCCCCAAGTTCTCCAGGATCTCTCAGGCAGCTGGGGAAGGATGGATAGAGAGGTCCTGGGTCCCCGTACCCTCTCCACCAGGTCTCCATCCAGGGCCCAAGTGGGGAAAGGGGTGGCTCAGTCCATTCTGGCTGTCACTCCAGATCAGATCAGCTCCAGGGGCTGCTTCCTACCTTCAGTTTGGGGTGTGCCCCCAGCTTTCTGCTTGCACCATCTCAGTAATTCAGAGCCTCAGCTGGCTGTGTGGGAGCTCACTAGGAGAGCAGTTGTTCCCCCTAATCAGGGAGAAGTGGGCAGAAAAGGGGTGCGGGCAGGTCCCTGGCATCCCAGCTGAGTCTTACTCACAGTCCTGGTCCTTCCCTTCTAGATGGCTCTGCCTCAGCAGCTATCACCTGTCTACCTTTCTGCAGCCAGTCTCTCTTTCATTATCCTCCTACCTGACTGCCAGAGCTTCCTTTTAAGTAGACCCTCCACAGGGATCATGCCCAGCAGCTGTTGAGAGGTGGGGTTGTCTTGGCCCAATACTGCTCCCCCACTCCTTTACCTTTGTGTGGGCGGTCTGTAAACCCCATCACTCACCCACATAATTTCCTGCTACTGTGAATATTTAAATAGATAAAAACCTAAAAAATATGCTTAAAAATAAATAGGTACATTATCCATCAAAATATATATAGAAATAAACATTGAATTCTGCCAAATCTTGGTACAATAAGTGCCCAGGTCTCTATAGCATCTATGAAGATTTTTAAGCCATCACCTGTATCCTTTAGATTATATTTTATATTTGCTATTCATTTTAATAGGCGTCCTTTCCTCCTGTGGTGTGGAAGTGTTTAGAATGAGGATAAAGTGAATCTGAGCTAGCTGTGTGCCACTCGAGGAGGCAGGCAGCCAGGTGAATCCCCTGTGGGTCCTGGTTACCTTGTTTCCTGGTGCAGGGTCAGTGGAAATTATTCCTGGCATGGAACTACAGCAACCCATGCAGGATAATCAGGGTAGGAAAAGGAGGTCAAGTTGGATCCCTGTTTTACTATTCTTCCCCTAGTGCACAAAAAAAAATACCTTGGTTGGGCGTGTTTGTGGAATCATGTGGGGTGTCTGTGTCCTCCTCCCTCCTCCTGTTCCAGATGCAATTGAGGATCTTCATTCCATTAGACACAATCCTTCTCCTAGCTGACAGGTCTTTTTTCAAAGCTGTCAGCTGGGGCAGTCTTCAGTGGTTACATTGAGTCTTTCCTGGCCATGTGGAACTGATTAGTTATAACCCTGGCTGGTTGACAAATGGCACTCCATGCACTCACAAGGATGTGATACGCGGCTGTAGGAGCTCTTAGTACAAGAACAAAATTATGCAATGAAATCTGTGCTTATTTTAGTCACCACTGCTTTGTGTGTAGACCACTGCTGTGCCATGAAAAAGATCAGAGCCACTTATTTATATGTACAAACACAAGGCCTGATCCTGGAAACACTGCTGGGTGCAGTGTTTATTTCTGTGAGCAGTTTCACTTCTGTCTTTGGGATTAACTGGATAGATCACAAGTGGCAAAACTGCAAGTAAACTGTGCCACTTTTGAGTTGTATAAATATTGGAAACTGATACTGATAACAACCCTGTCCCATCTCTCTTTATTCCGTGTATATGAATATATCTTTCTGAGTTAAATACAGATAGAAAAGTAAGCACTAACACTGAATTTTCAGGCCCTGGGTTCACTTTTTGTCAACAGTATAATATTACTTTATGGTATAGCTTTTTTGTGTTTAATTTACTTAGGAGATTTTGGCAGGAAAGAAAAAAAACTTCAGTGATGGATATGTAAAGAATATCATTCTGGTTCTTTGGTAAATACTATAACAAGGCAGGGTTTTTTAAAATGCATTTCACAGACCTGAGAGATTGAAATGAATACTTCACAGTCATTCTGGTCTCTCAGATAAACACATAATTAGATAGTGTAAAAAATAATACTAAGTAAAACATACCTAAGAGACCAGAATGGAGATGTATCAGAGAGATCTTTTAAAAATATTAAATTATAAATTGGAATAGGTCTTTTAGTAAAGAAACTACTGTATTCATACTTTTCAAGATTCTAAAAAAGATTGGTATAAGCATTAGAGCTATCCTGTATAGTAGAATTGCGGTATATTTAGAAGGCTTGGTATTCATTACAGATTATGGGTGAAATTAACTGCTCTTTCTCATGCAAAATTAACTTCTCTTTCTAGTTTTAAGCACCAAAGTATTAATTCTTTTCTAACGTGTATATATGTGTGTGTGTGTGTGTGTGTGTGTGTGTATCTAAAACGACTAAATAAGTGGTATAAAGGAAGGTGGTAATAAAGCAAATAAATAGTTTAGGATTATATCAGCCTTTAGTTTCATGGAATGTAATATAAAAGTACAAAGTTGATGATGCCATACATGGAGTATTTGCTTCTGAGATCAAGCCCTAAAACTCTTAATCTAAGAATAATCTCTTTATCAAAAATACACAACCATTCAGAATTAGTCACCAAACCTGCAAGGTACTGTATAGGCAGACTGTGCCCCTCCACCACCCCAAGGTTGACATTAATGTGGGTACAATTCTTCTGTGGGGTGTGGATAGGGTGACTGGACATCCTGATATTAGGGGCTTTGTCTTGTATAGGACCCTATTACTCCCCATCCCCTGTACTTATTTTTCAGACTTGCCATCTGGTTACCCTAGGCGTGGGTGAGGTGGGGGATTGGTGTCCACTGGTGTAGAGCAGCATGCAGGCCTGGGGCTGTAGTGGCCACTTTTGAAAATGTGAGCTTCAATCTCTGTTTTTCATTTTCCCCATCTGTAGATTATGATTAATCCTCACATCTATAGGCTTGTTGATATTTATAGGGTGACGTGTATAACTGAATACAAAATTGGCCCAACTATAGACCCTGCTGGCACAGGAAGCTGTAAGTTGTACATTTCCACCCCTCCTAATTAGGGTGACCATATTTCCCTGTGCTGAATACGGGACACCTGGTAAAATTACTCATATTCAAGCAAGTTCAATGGCAATCAATCACAACTATGCAGAACAAACGTTCAAATTAACATCAAGTTGTCTGAGCCCCTGTTAAAATAAATACTGCGTAGTTGGATTCTTTTTATTTACTTTCTTATCTTTAAGGCTTTAGGGTTCACGCAGGATGGGGTGATGCACACATACTCCCGTACATCTCTCTCACACAGTGGGGGTGACTGACCAACCCGACCCTCCCTGGCCGATGCTCTCCACCCTCCATGCCTGGCTGGGCCCCTGGGATGGACCTGCCTCTCCTGGTACCTGGCGCCGTATCTTCCCGAGGCAACATATGGGGCGGCATGTGGGGTCACAGGCCCCCCTCCCCAGATTTCTGCCAGGGTTCACACCAGAATGTGGCCAGTAGCAACCTTTCAGCACTGTGTGGGAGGGAAGGGATGGGAGCTGCTTCCAGCTATGGGGTGGCGGGATGAGAGGGGTGACCTGGCCCATGTCTTTGCAGAGCTCATCTCTTCTCTCCCCCACTTCCCTGTAGGTGGAAGCAGCTTGTCCCTTCCTGCCTGCACAGTGTCGAAAGGCAGCTAACATCTCCAGGCTGCTGCTGGCCACCAACATAACCCAGCTGCCTCCTGTCCCCCGGCTACAGCGTGGGCAGGAAGGGGTTAAGCCCTAAGGCTACATTGAGCACCAGGGCTCTGGGAAGCTGACTTAGAGGTAGCGCAGCAGTGGAGGGTGCCTAGAGGACGGAGCAGTCCCGCGCTCCCTGGGGACAGGGCCTAGGGTGGCCGGGGGAGGGGAAGTGAAGAGGGTGCTGTGCCCCTGCACCAGGGGCTGCTGTGGAGCCTGCAGGGTCGCAATGCAAACAGGCCTGAAATCGCTTTCCCCCCCACACTCCAGAGCTTAGCTGCGGGGCAGAGAGGCTTCCCTGGGCCAGCGCTTTGCTGGGCTTTGGCGCATGCAGGGCTCAGCTCCTCCTGGCCAGTGTCCCAGGCCAAAGGGTCTTGGGCTTTCCTGAGGCACCAGCCCAGCCCAAGGCAGTGGGGGAAGGAAGGAGCCGGCTGGCCAGGCTGCTGGTGAGCTGAGTGCTCCGACCAGGGACTGGTTCTCAGCACAGTGCTGGGAATGGGGCGTGCCCCGCCAGGGGCGGCTATGGAGGAGCAGCGGGTCGGGGGGAGGGGGGCGGTGAAGGGGCAAAGCAGGGAGAAGACAGCGAGAGGGGGAGCATGTAAAGGGCCGCTGGGTGGGCAGCAGAGGCAACATGTAACTGGCCACCGCCTGGCACCTGCCCTCACTCCCCAGCCACTGCAGCTCGCAGCGCCCAGCCAGCGCTGGCCAGAAACGGGGTGGGACGGGGCCCAGCTGGCTGAGAGCTGGCACGCAGCAGGGGCTACGCTGACGGACCAGCAGGGGGAGCGGCCGGCCCTGCACGCTGCAGCTTTGCCCTGCCACCCACCTTGTACACCCACCAGCCTTGCACATCATTGGCCACTGGACCCCGCCACTCACTGCTGGTGGGTGGGCGGCTGGCAAGTAGGGATCCGGCTAGCAGCAGGACCTGCCAGTACTGATGGGGGGGAGACAAAAAATAGGGGACAATTTGCCCATTTTTAAGAAAAAGTGAGGACACCTGTAGGAGGGCTTAAATATGGGACTGTCCCTTTAAAAAGGGGACTTCTGGTCATGCTAATCCTCTTGTCCGGGACAAATATTCACCTGCCAGGAGAGCAGATGGTGTTACTTCCAATTGCTTCTCTTTGGTCTTCCACATGGGGCAGCTTTAATTCTCACTGGAGCTCTACAGGAGCTTTGCTGGCGAGAGCTGCCCAGGGAAGGCACTGATTCTGCATACTTTCTGGCCTACAGAGTGCATGGCTATTCTTTCTTGCTCCACCCACTTTTCAGTCCTGTGAAAGCCCACCATTTCCTCCAGCATATCTGAAGCAGCGGCTACTTTGCTTTACTATACTATTAACTAGTTTCTCATGTGGACTGTCCACCACAGGAGACCACCACAAGGGTTTACACTGGCATAAGCCCCACATAACTCTGGCCCATATACCACTGAGAAGAATCCAGCCCTGGCAGGTAGATGGATGAGATAGAGAAGGCTTATAGTAGTTTTATCTCCAGTTTCTATGTTTCTTGGAATTCATGCTGGCCTGGATCCTGATGCCTTTACTCATCTGGGTATTTCCGCTGCAGTAAATGGAGGGAACAGCTCATGCAAATAAAGCTTTTGAGACTGGACTTTGGACAATCAGTGACCAAGGGAGATACAGAACTTGGGTGGAGGGACCCCCTCTCACCTATACAGAAATGCAATCCCCTGAGGATGGCATCCTCATCACTTTGGCAGCCTAGTCCCTTCATGCTCTGCTAAGGAATGGAGGATTTATTTTTAGCACCTCTAATTATATATTTATATTTTACAAACCACTCAGAGAATGGATTTTTACACAGGCCCCCACGTATGTTGTTGAATGCTTCTGGAAAGATGTCCCCGAAATTTCAACCAAAAACAAACAAACACAATGATTTGCCTGCTGTAACATACAGCATACACAATCACATCACAACTTGTGTGTACAGTATGATCAGACAGGACAACCATCTCACAGAAATGAGATTAATGATACGTCTGGTAGAAACGCAATCACTAAAATTAGCAGAAACAAGTAGTATAATGTAAAAGGTAAAAGTCTCCCGCGCCCCGCCCAGCCCCATTCCAGAACTGAATTAAAAAGTTTGGGTAATGGATAATGATAGGCCTGTTAATGAAATGTTTAAATAGGAATGCAGTGTCCTCTGCTTATTATTGCAAATAATTTACAGAACAATAGGGTTTGGGGTTAAATACAAGGACTGTTTCCTTAAGGTTTTTTTGCCTGGACATTTATATACACTGCTCTAGGTCATGGTGTTTTTTTAGTTAAACATAAAAATTATCTGAAGAGAGAAGCAGCAAAGGCCCAGCTGAATACAAGGCACAGTGAAGGTCTCAAACTTCAAGAAAAGTGTAGTTCAGGTTTTTTTCTTTTATTATACCCACATATACCTGACATAGGCGTGGTATTGATCCACCTACTGGTGGTGTAGCTGGCTTTTTGTTCATCTGGTGGTTGTGTTCCCCCCAGCTGCATGTCAGTTCATCAGAATCAATTCCCTTTTGATTTTTGCAACAGCAGAGATGGGTCAGCTAACAAATGACAAGGGCCTTATTCATGACAAAGCGATTGTTGCATTACAAATACAATTTTGCAGGAATTTAACGAAAAAAGAAGCACAAGAAGACAATTTTCCTGCATCATTTACTATCTCACATGATTCATCAAACCCCTTGAATGCCACATAATACAGCATTTAGGCTGTCTTCAGAGTAGAACAATCACCTTCTTAAAGAGCAACACAAGATCCAAACTTTGATATTTTTTTTGATTTCTGGAGAAAAATATGTATTTCAATTGCCCACATATTTACTTTTATGATACACTCAAACTGACTTTGCAAATATTTTAACCTTTCAGAATGACCTCCCCTCCCTCCCTTTGTACACAATATTATTTGTATTTTCTTTCCTCTTTTAATGTAGGTTACATGCAATGGTCAAAAGCAGATGGAGATGCACTGATTGCAATGAGTTAATTGTACCACTATTGCCTGATAACTACAAAGCAATTACATGTGTCTCTCTGAAGGCTGGCTTGACTACAAGCCCATATAGCATTTGAAAGGAATTATTGAGATCAATTTGATAAAATTGCAGAGAGATTTTTACTAACCCAAGGGCCACATTCTAGCACTCTTACTCACGCTGAATACTCCTCAAGTACTCCCATTGATGTTTGTGGGCTATTATTTGAGGAGTAAGGCAATTCTCAACATGAGTAATGGTGTCAGGACAGGAGTGTCTTCTTTAAACTTTGTGTGCTTGAGTGAACATAGGACAAAGTTTCAGAAGGTTCAATTTTTAAGTCCAAAGTTTGTGCACATGTAAAATCATAAATTTCTGCATAGATGTGCGTTTGTCAGATGCCTCATTCACCTGAACATATGGATGTGCTTTAAACATAAATCCATGTTTTGGTTTGGGCGCAAGTTTGGGTATGAAAAACTTCATTAGGAAAAAAAAAGTGTGCACAATTTTATGGCAAGAGCTTTCTGGCCCCTTTGCACTGTATCAGTGATGCAAAAAGGTTGGAAAGCTGCCCTGGGGAGGCAGCTGGGGGCTCTCCTTGCTTGAAAAAATCCCTGGCTAGTGCAGAGCTGTCATAGTTGCTTTTATTCTGTCCCTATTTGAGCACCCCCTGGTGTGGAGAGGTTTAAGCAAGAGAGGTTATGGCCACAGTATCTTTCATTCCAGTGGTTCCCAGCTGCATAATGCCCCTAGTTGGCTGAAGATAGCCCAGCATCAGGACTGCATTTACTTGCACAAGGGACCAAACCAGTCATTAGCTACCTGTAAGAATGTGCAAAAATGATCTGTCCCTTAGAAACCAGGTTGTGGCCTCTTTTTGAAAATTTTGTCCTACAATGATATGTTCAAATACCTCTTCAGTGCATTTATTCTTGAGGATGTATTGTATTTATTTAGTTAAGGACTTGAAAAACTTCATTATCAATAAATGTGTGTCTGAGAGTAATTTATAAGCTTTTCCAGGTAGGAACCAGGAGTATTAATTCTTTTCTTTTAATGGAATGAGAGAGGAATTCTGTGTAGCTTCCTGAGGGCATATATCTTGTCTTCCATCATCCAGCTCTGCACTTTCTTTTGGAAAATTCCCACTCTCCTCTTAGCTCAGAGGCTCAGCCTGAAAATCCCCAGTGGCCTGCAGAGTTTTAAGATGAGTGTCTGTCCTCTTCCTCTAACTACATGGAAGGGATAATGCTGATCAACTCTAATTTAATTGCTAGAGAATGCAAAATAGAAGCAGTTGCTGTTTGCCCATCAAAGGGAATAGAAGTACAAACAGTTACAGTATTATGCTTGTATACATATATAACTTTGCATTTAGAATTATGTGTGTGTATATATATATATATATATATAATGTGGAAATTAGATTGACTTTTTGGCGTTCAGTAGGTTAATAATGTGGCACGGAATTACAAGATTTGGACCCACATGATTCAGCTTCTTGATCATGGCAGCTCGGTCCTATGAGTCAGTAAGTGCATCACTGTTCAGTTTGATCAACATATTGAGGTTCTCTAACTTTTATATTGGCAAACAAATATAGTTTAACTCGGAGTGCCCCCGTGATTCAGAGATGCTGTCAGTTTATCAGGGAGTAAAAGTTGCTTTGATTTTGTATGCTATAATGACGTGTGTTAAAAAAAAAGGGTACTTTATTAATGGTGGGAGCTAGAATGCAGTAGACTTTTGTATCAGCAGTGGTTGATAGCAGGTTCTTATAAAAGACAGCTTATTTTCTGCACTTCTGTTTCCATTGATATCAGCGGGGGATTTTCTCTGTAAGACAACTTCCTGTCTCACTTTTCTGCTTATAGATCCCTGCTGCTTTTGGTTTCCCCCTTTCACT
This sequence comes from Dermochelys coriacea, assembly GCF_009764565.3. NCBI lineage: Eukaryota > Metazoa > Chordata > Testudines > Dermochelyidae > Dermochelys > Dermochelys coriacea. The sequence goes on from NC_050068.2 coordinate 109,403,075, forward strand.
TTGCCATGTTATATTTTTCTCAACCTTCCCCCACTTGAAGGTTGTAGGATGCTTGAGATCTCCTCTAAAATGGGAGACACAACTGGAGTAACCACTTTTCAAAGGTTGGCCCTGCTTCTCATTCACAATGAAAAGAGTTCTTCCTACTGTTTGGAGGGCTGTATGATGATGAAGGTGAAATCTTCACAAACCCTTAAATGCTAAAGAACTAAGATTAGAAATGGAAATTTATTATTGACACTTTTCATTATACCATAAGCTCGATGAAAAGGTATGTAAATACAGATACATCTTTCTGTACCCATTTCTTTTTTCGCTATTAAATAAAACGGTTTGGGAAGGTAAAGTGCAGAACTATTCAAATCTTTGTCCTCCATATTATGTGGCAAACTCCCCAGTTTAGTCAGAAATAAGCCTTTTCTACACTTTACAGCACAGATGATGCGGAATCAGTTAAAAGTTTATATAGAATTGTTGTATTTCTTTTCAATGTAATGACCATGGTGTAGCTAACTGTATGCTCTGAATGGAATTTTGTGTGTGCTTTTCATGTTAAATCTGTCATGCCTGTTGCCCATCTTTCCCCTCTCGCGTTAGTGATCCACATTAGGAAAGTAGCAGGTCGGAGAGGCATGTGGCTATTTAAAATCCTCAACTATAGTACTGGCCTCCGCTGCATTTCTATCTTTTACAAATAGATGGCACTTTTGACTTGTACTAGAGCAGTTCAGTTGGTGGGAGCACAATACCTGAAAAACACTAGCTATGATTTTCATAAAAGTCAGACCTATATTTATTACTCTCAAGGAGGCAGAAGAAATTAAAGCATATTCAGAGAGTGGACTGCATATATCAGAGATGCTGAAACCTAAAAAAACAAAAATAGCAAAATAAATAGTCCATTTGCTTTAAGCTTGTAATGGACTTTGGGACTTAGATGTATATTATTCCCCAAATAAACTGGAACAAGCTTAAAGAGAGTTTTGTTTTAATACTGGATTGTTTTAAAAATGTTAACTAAGTAACTGTGATGAAAGTGTTATTTGCCTGTGTTTTGGTCCACACCCATGCACATACAGACACATACACACATAGGGGGAAAAATCAGCCTGTTGTCTTGCAAGTGTTACTTATCATATTAATTAAAATCTGGTGACACGATAACACTAGCAGCTGTGTGGGAAAGCGAGGGAAATTAACAAACGTTTGATTTGTTGTGTTGCTAATGTGACACTTATTATACAGGTCACAATAAAACAATACCTCAGCCAAAATATGCTAATGCTGGCGGAGAACTGTTGCAGTTGTAAAAACATTGGTGTTTATTATACCGAGGCAAAATAGCACATTAGTTTTAGTAGAGTGGATTGATATTTTTCAATTTTAGAAAAGTACATATGAATCTTTTATAATGAGTAAAATGTGGAGTAATAATACAGTGAAATTGTTACAGTTTTACTCAAAAGGGCCACAAAAAGGAACCAAAGAAATGGACATGAAGCTATAGAAATCAAAATACAAATTATTTATGTATTTATTTTAAATCAGGGATTAAATTGAGTATACCTGTGATTCCTTTAGTTTGGCTTTACAGGGAACTTTATAATTAGAAAAACAGAATAAAAATATTCATCAACACAAACTATGTGACAAAATACTACTGTGGTACTGAAAATTTAATTCAGTTCTAAAGGAGGCTTTATACTCTTAAATAAATATTCATAGTTATTTTTACTGAAGAAATACTATAATATATAAACTTATTTGTATGGTGGCTGGTATCCATCAACCAGTCTGATTTCATTTTTTTAGACAAAGGAGTTCGACTAAAATAATTATTTCTTCCTTGCACATATTCACACTTTTGAGTATCTCTTATCAACTCATTTTCACAATGCTCTGGCTCAATAGAGCTTTTGGTGCCTAAATAAATGTACAAAATCCAAATGTGAAATAAGCAGAATTCCTCCCACAATTCAAGTAGAAAGCACAAGTTTCATGGACATGCACTCAGCATTTTGCATCTGCTTAAATTCTCCCAGGAACAATTTGATTTTTACCTTTTTTGAAGGTTCTTTCAATTACAGTGTATTTTCAATCTTGTACTATATTTTTCCAGCACAGGAAAGGTGTTTTTCCCCTCCTCCTTCTTTCTTTCTGATGTTTTGATCATTTTACTGAAATGGGGTGTATGAAGTCAACCATTTGTTTGACAGTCTTTGACAGCAGATTATGTAGATTTTGCCTGACAGAACACTAGTCATTCGGAACTGAATTCTGAGGAGCAATCTAGATCAAAGGTCAGACTACAGGGTACAAATTGGGACAGATATTTCACCTTGCCATGTGAAAGGACACAAAAAGCATATGAATCAAATATTGGTGAGAACTAAAAGGTTAAAGCAGAGGTGATTCAATTCCACAATATTTACAGCCCAAGATTGTGCTGAAGTCCTTTTGAACCCTCTATACCTCCAGTATGCGAGAAGCAGACTATGCTTTGGAAGTCTTTCCTGAGGAAATGTAAATACACTCTTTAAAGATATAACCAAACCAAAATAGAATGATATACTTTACCTGTAGTTCCTCTTTATTGGTAGTTCCCCTCAATTACCTTGGGACCTAAACTGTGTTTCAAATGTGAAATTAAGTAGGACTAGAAAATGTACTGATGCAGGAGAATAATACGCCTTCCAACCATCCTTTTCTGAATGATTCCATTAAGAAAAATGTAACAGAAGAGTATACAGTTAAGTCAAAATGATGTGCAGAACCCTAAGACCCCCATCTTTTAACTGTAAGGATCAAAATTTCAATTTTGAAAAGGTAGTCCAGAGAGAATTAATTCAATTATTGGAATATTTTTGGTAGATTAGAACAATTTCTTAAAAAAAAACCAAACACACAACAACACCCCCAACCTCACCCCCCCCCCCAAAGTCCAAACTTAAATGGAAGACAATTTAAAATACTTACTATATCTGTTTTCTTAAGATAATTGGACCATAATGAGAAGGAAACAAATTCCCAAATATTAGACGTTATCAGGAAAGCTGAGTCCCCCCCCCGCCGATATTCAGTAGTCTTAATCCTATGCAACAAAAATTCTAAGGACATTTGATATAGAGACAAAATATTTTATTTGCTTTGACTCAGTGATTGGGTTTTGTTTACCATTGAACTTATTGTGATGGAATGTGTTTTACACGGGATTTTACATTATTAATGAAAGAGTGACACCAATAAATGAGGAACAATGATCATTATACTAGTGTTTGCCAGACCACACCAACAGCAAAAATGCAGAAGAGGTTAAAGAAAAATCAATCAGTCATTAAGTTCTGCTTCTGTTCTGAAAGATCTTTTTCAGAGTAGCAGCCCATGTTAGACTATATTCTATATAGTCAGCTGTAGCTCACAAAAGCTTATGCTCAACTAAATTTGTTAGTCTCTAAGGTTGCCACAAGTTCCTCTTTCTATTTGAAAGATCTGTGTAAATCAGATGGAGTTGTTGTGTAACTTCCATCTTGTGCTAATATGGAAAGAGGGGAATTCCATGTATGTAGAGGGGGAATTCCATGTTGTTCAGTTGAAGTTAAGGATACCTAAATCAATAGTAAGATGCCCAGAGTAAAGTCTGAATCTATTAAGTAACCTAAAATCCTATCACCATTAGTAGAGGGAAAAAACAAAACAACAAACAAACACAACATAAATACTTAAGGTTGATGAATATCTAGTTTTATTAATTCTGTTAGATTTTAACAATGAAATGAAAACAGACATTAACCATGTTATTAAACATAGAATTTTAAAACTTAATTTTCAATCATGCAGTCAAAGAAAGGGAGGACATTTTACATTAGTATCATTACAGTATAAGAAAGTTCTCTGCAATGCTGTCTAACATTTTGATTTACACTGACTGCTTGAAGATTACAAATATAAACCACAGCAAGCAAGATAGTATATGAATGAGCTTCTAAGAATGGACTTGTGATCAATTTCATATGATAGTTATATAACTTATGTATCTGTCATATCTATATATCTCAATATGTCATATATATTCTAATTGTCTGCATGTGTACACACGACATTATTATATATGCCCATTATTCGTGTGTATATACTTTTTAAGAAAGGGCACGCAAGTTTTTTCATATAAGTAAGTCCTTATTCATGCCAGTAGACCTTTTGAAGTCAAGGGATGACTTGCCTGAATAGGGTTTGCAGGATCAGGCCATTAAAGCAAAGATGATTGTACAGTTAGTGCCAAAGCATGTGCTACAGGAAGGGTTGTACTTGGTTTTCCTGAATGGATTAATTAATACAGAACAGACTGTTTTTGTTTTGTGTGCCTTGTTTTCATTTTAGCATTGTTTTGTAAATTTCTTGGGGGAAAATATTTAGTGGAGATCAGGCAATACTTTAATTCTGTGTCCTCAACTTTTTTGTTATATATAGTTAGTAGGAAATATAATTACTGATAGATTAGAATTCTCATTGTGGAATTGTTTAAAAGCAATCGTTGAAGCACTTTTGATCTACTTGCTTTTAATGGCCACTCATATAGTATTGTCTTTGTTACCTACTCTTTCTGCCCCTAAATACATTAATCCTAATAATTACAATCACATTCATTATAACATCGTATGTAACACCTACAATATTTGACTCTTAGCTTGCATTAATTTGTATTATCTTGTACTGAACTGGGAAAACTGTCTAAGCAAAAAGACTAAGGAAAACTAAAACATTTCCAAAGGATATGTAAGAAAGAGGAAATTTGTCCATGGTTCGTCATAATGCACAACAGGTTTTAAAGGCTTACATTCGTACGCAATAAGTTTTCAGTCAATTGTTGGTTCAAAGGTCATAGTCATGAATTTTATATAGGGCGTCTTTTCTGAAGAATAAACCTCTAAAGTATGCAGGAATTTCATTTATCAGAAATACAGACCTGCATACAATTTATTGAGGAAGAGTCATTATCAACTCAAAGCAAACCAATTGGCAAATAAACTGTTGCTAATAATTGTTGGTTTAGATTATGTTAACATGCTGTACAGTGTATTTGTAATAAACATTGTGTAGCACTAATAGTAACTATCCTTTAAAAATGTCAGTTACATGCTATTCCCTTTAAACTCTCTATAAATCTGGCGGTGGTGGTAGAGAGGGGGAATTCAGATCATGCAATTTGGAGTTTAGAGGCAATTTTTAAAAAGAGCAATTTCCATATATCATACTTTTTGGTGAGTTCCATGAACCTTTGATATGATTTACCAAAAACAGTTTTTGTATCAAGAGCATTATAGCAGCTAAGCGCATCTGTAAAGAGGGGGAAATGGAATCACATTAGATTATAAATTTAGTGCAAAAAAGTTAATGCAGCATTATGAGTAGAGAACTTAAACATACAATAGTTAGGATATTCAAAGTTATGGTTCCCACAGAACTGTACTTGGCTATATTTACATTGTAGCATATATGTTTTTAAGCGTTATTTCTTAAAGGAAAACTGCCTTATTTTTGCTCATCCACAAACAGGGTAAGGTTGCGCAGTAAGAAACATTTGTCTCCATGATGAAATTGTGAACGTAAGTATACATATTTTAATTCCAAGGGACATTTCTGAGCCCAGTGAAGGAATGACCATTGTACTGAAACGTGATGTAAATCTGTGACCCAGGCAGGCTAGAGCCAGAAGGAAAACAGTTTAAACCACTTTGTAATAGTTCAGAAATGGCAATTCTGATTAAATAGTTTTACTAATGACTTTTACAGAAGAAAAGCTAGAATGTTGAACATTTTAGATGTTCACCTTTTGTTTAAATGTTATGTCATTTTAGGATTTTATTATTAACTAATATTAAAGTAGACTGGAAACGTGTTTTGGCGTCTTCCTTTGGGCGTACACACTGCAAAGATCATCTCATGACATAACTTTCGCAAGGGATGGCTGCCTCCATTACAAAGCTCAGGAAGACCACGTACTGATCATAGCTCTCAACTTTCAAACCTGCAAACAGGTGACCCCAGCAATCAAATTGGTTGATAAATGGCAGAAATGTGTCACACGTATATTTGTTGTGTGTTACCCTATAATTTATAGATTATATTTTAACTACACAATCTGTTTTAAAGGGTTTTTCTCCCTGTTGAATATAAATAAACCAGATTTTTAAGATAGAAAACTGGAAAAATAAATGTTATCACACTATAGCCATAAGAGTTCCCCACATGGACTATCAACCTGGACCTTCAGAGCCCTAACACAGACATTTCCTATCTGAGCTACAGGAGTCAATTGCTGATCTTTCTTTGGGGATCAATCACTAGGCAGGTACTTGAAACACACCTTTGCCAGTAGGTTACCCAAATATTTGCTAGACAGATAGTAGAATATTGAAGATCTGGAATCCTGAGTTCTGTCTCTGGCTTGGGAGGGATTGTAGTGGAGTGATTAGTGTCAGGATTAACTAAAGCGCATACATTTAGTATCATCCATCTTGAGCTACGAGGTGTATTGGGTGCTCTTGTTTCTTTTTCCCTCCTTTTGCCTCTGCAGAAATTTGCCTATCTTTTTGTGGTGCAAAAGTCAGCATACTTGAGAGGTCGGTTCTTTTGCCAAAGAAGGGGTGGTGGGGCTTTAGTGATGCAACAGACTTGATCTACACTAAAGACCTGTATCAGTAAACTATGGTGTTCAGGGGTTTGAAAAATCCCCCATACCCCTGAGCGACACCGTTATACCAACCCTAAACGTCTGTGTAAACAATACTATGTCGATGGGATAGCTTCTCGGTACATAGCAGCTGCCTCTTGGGGAAGTGGATTACCTACGCATGGTGGATGAAGCTCTCCCAGTGGGGTGATGTCTTTGCTTAAGTGCTACAGTGACGCAGATGAATCATTGCACATGCCCATAGTATAAGGACCTGGTCTAGACCCTTAAAAATTAGATCAACCCAGCCCATCACTGAGGGCTGGAAAAATGTTGCATTTAAAAGCGATGTTGTAGTTAGGTCGACCTAATTGCCCTATGGATGCAACTAGGTCAATGGAAGAGTTCTTCCAGTGACCTAGTTACTGCCTCTCAAAGAGATGGATTACCCTTATCAATGGAAAAACCCTGTAAAAAGCATTTATGCTATAGCTATGCTCAGAACCTGCTATGGATTAATGTGAATGAAACGCTGTTCTCCATAAAGCCTCTGAGTGACCATCCCCTTAACCTGCCCTTCCCGGAGAATCAGATTAATGTGAAGTGTGAGACTGAGCACTGCTGCAAGTTATGAGCCTACAATCAACACTGATGTAGTGACACCATATGTAGGTGGCTGCTGAGCCAGTGTGGGTTTGTTGTCCATACTTCTGGTGACTTCTCCTGCACCACACATGAGCACTGGATTGTAACAGGATGTAGGGGGAACAAAAAAACGGGACAAAGGATTGACGGTGGAGATGACTGAGAGAATGTATGGGAGAGGGAGTCGTGAGGGTGAGAACTATGGAGGAAAAAAACAAAAGAGAGAAAACTGAAGCAAGGAGAAGAAAAGAGAAAGGAGCAGAGGAAGAGTAAGGAAAAGGAAAAACAAAAGAAGCAAAGAAAAGGTATTGAAAAATAATGTTTTTAAAAATATACCATTGCTCAAGCAAAAATTATGGGTTTGATGCAGGGACTACAGGATGACATTTATGGCCCATGTTATGCAGAAGATCAGACCAGATGTTTAGAATGGTCCCTTTTGGCCTTAAAATCTAAAAAATCTTAAAATCTAAAATCCAGCTGGCAATGCTCTTGTGGACAGCTCTTTGACCCTGAGTTAATCCCTGTGAACCTTCCTCCCCCAGGATTAAGGCCCCCATTTTGCACTTGGAAAATCTTGCCACCCTATAAACAAACTTTTTATTTTAAAACATAAATACTGTCTCAAATTATTAAACTATTGTAAACAGTTGCCGCAATTCAAACTCTGGTAGCTTCCCATTTCAAAGAGACCTTTTTTATGGTATTTTTCATATGAATTCATCTATCAGACTGCTGTACTTAAGGCTTTTGACAGTTCATGTTCTGCTGATATCATTGCTAATCCTGAGAGTCTGTTTTGACTCAGTGAAGACCTCAAGTAGTTCTTGATCATTTAAGTCTTAAAAAGCTACACTAGGCAGAAGCCACAAAAAGAGGCAAAAGCGGAAAAATGCACAGCACAATAGATTGTGTGGGTAAATCTGCTCCAGTCTGTTCTTCACACTAAAAACGGCTTCTCTTCCAATGGTACAATCTGTAATGTTTCAACAAGATTTTGTACTGTAGTTCCTCTGACATAATGATTAAAGTCAGAGGAGTAGTCCTCAGCTGGTGCAAATTATCATAGCTCCATTGAAATCAAAGCTAATGATTGACTTCAATGGAGCTCTGACAATTTACCTCAGAATGACTGTTTTGTTTGTCAATATTTCTTTGTGAATACCATACCAGAGCTAGCTAGGAGAGGGTCTGCAAAACTGTGAAGTATTTCTGTTCACAAGGATTGCACTACCCTGCACATGGCCAACCAGGGGGATTTTGGAGAGGATTAGTGAGATTATTTTTTGGCACACACCCCAAATTTAACTGGCCCTTCACATCCTTCTCACTACTTACCTGCTCTGTTCTCTTGTGTATCCCTACCACACTCCTTCTGCAGCCAAACTGCTGTCAGCCTCAGCCACTTGTTCTCTGTGTCTCCAACAAAACATAGGCCACTTCTGCTGTTCATCTCTTTGCTACGTATTTATGGTGAATTTAAGTAAGGCTCATCACAGGCCTGAAGACAACATTGACATGAACGATAGACCTTCATGTGCATAGAGGTTGATGAATTATGTTTCTTATAAATTGTTGGCCGTAATACCTGAATGTGGCTTATGCAGGTGTAGTGAGGAGAGGTAAGATGAGCCTGAAACTAGACTAGTTCTACCAGTGACCAAAAAAGGACATGGGAAAAAAAGAGAATAAAGGAGAAAACACAGACAACTAGGGGTGAAATCTTGCCGCATTGAAGTCAATAACAAAACTCCTATTGATTTCAGTGGGGGCAGGATTTCACCCTAGAAATCTAAATGCAGCTCTATTAAGTGGACACTAGGTCAAATTACAAAAGCTGAGTATAAATATATACTACAAGTATGTAGGACAAAATTAGAAAGGCCAACATCCAAAATGAGATTAAACTAACTAGAGACATAAAGGGTAACAAGAAAACATTCTACAAATACATTAGAAGCAAGAGGAAGACCAACGACTCCATGAGAGGGGGAAAACAATAGCAGAAAATGTGAAAATGGCAGAAGTGGTAAATTACCTTTTTGTTTCAGTTTTCACCAAAAAGTTTAGAAGCAATTGGACAGCTAACATAATAAATGCTGGGGAAAATGAGGTAGAATCAGAGGCTAAAATAGGGAACGAACAAGCTAAAAATCACTTAGACAAGTTAGATGTCTTCAAGTCACCAGGGCCTGATGAAATATATCTTAGAATACTCAAGGAGCTGAGAGAGGAGATATCTGAGCTGTTAGCGATTATCTTTGACTGAGCCATTAGCAGTTATTTTTGAAAAGTCATGGAAGATGGGAGAGATTCCAGAGGACTGGAAAAGAGCAAATATAGTGCCCATCTATAAATAAGGGGAATAAGGACAATCTGGGGAATTACAGACCAGTCAGCTTAACTTCAGTACCTAGAAAGATAACGGAGCAAATAATTAAGCAATCAATTTGCAAACACCTAGAATATAATAAGGTGATAAGTAATAGTCAGCATGGATTCGTCAAGAACAAATCATATCAAACCAACCTAATAGTTTTCTTTGACAGAGTAACAAGCCTTGTTGATGGAGAGAAGCAGTAGATGTGGTATATCTTGACTTTAGTAAGGCTTTTGATACTATCTTGCATGACCTTCTAATAAACCAGGGAAGTACAACCTAGATGGAGCTACTGTAAGGTGATTGCATAACTGGTTGGAAAATCGTTCCCAAAGAGTAGTTATCAGTGGTTCACAGTCATGATGGAAGGGCATATCAAGTGGGGTCCTGCAGGGATCAGTTTTGGGTCCAGTTCTGTTCAATATCTTCATCAATGATTTAGATAATGGCAGAGAGAGTACTCTTATAAAGTTTGCGGACAATACCAAAGTGGGTGGGGTTGCAAGTGCTTTGCCTTTATACAAGCTATGTTGACTATTCCCAAACAAATTGGGTTTATCTATGTATCTCATAATTCTATTCTTTATTATAGTTTCAATCAATTTGCCTGGTACTGAAGTTAGACTTATCCATCTGTAATTGCCAGTATCAAACTCTGGAGTCTTTTCTTTTTAAATTGGCATTACATTAGTTACCCTCCAGTCATCTTGTACAGAAGCTGATTTAAGCGATAGGTTGCATGCCACAGTTAGTAGTTCTGCAATTTCACGTTTGAGTTCCTTCAGATCTCTTGGGTGAATATCATCTGGTCCTGGTGACTTATTATTGTTTAATTTATCAATTTATTCCAAAATCTTCTCTATTGACACCTCAATCTCAGACAGTTCCTCGATTTGTCACCTAAAAAGAATGGCTCAGGTATGGGAATCTCCCTCACATTCTCTGCAGTGGAGACTGATGCAGAGAATTCATTTAGCTTCTCTGCAATGGTCTTGTCTTTCTTGAGTGCTCCGTTTTATCATACCAATCTTCTAGTGATCCCAATGCTTCTGATGTACTTAGTTTTTTGCTGTTAGCTGTTGTTTCCTTAGCTAGTTACCCTTCAGATTCTTTTTAGGCCTGCCTAACTATACTTAAACATTTGACATGCCAGAGTTTATGCTCCTTTTTATTTTCCTCAGTAATATCTGACTTCCAATTTTTGAAAGATGCCTTTTTATCTGTAACTGCCTCTTTTACTCTGATGTTTAGCTATGGTGGCATTTTTTGGTCCTCTTACTGGTTTTTTGAATTGCAGCATACATTTATTTTGAGCCTCTATTATGGTATTCTTAAATAGTTTCTATGCAGTTTGCAGGCATTTCACCCTTGTGACTGTTCCTTTTAATTTCCATTAAACTAGCTTCCTCATTTTTGTGTAGTTCCCCTTTCTGAAATTAACATGCTACGGTGTTGGCTGCTGTGGTGTTTTCCCTGCCACAGTGATGTTAAATGCTACTGTAGTGGTTCTTTGGCAGTCCTCCCCCCCCATAAGGATGTTCAATTTATTATTGAACGTTCGCTATATTCTTCTCATGGACCAGGTCCTGTGCTCCATTAGGATTAAGTCAAGAATTGCCTCTCTCCTGTGGGTTCCAGGACTTATCTGCTCCAAACAGCAGTCATTCATGTTATCTAGAATTTTATCTCTGCCTCCCTTCCTGAGTGACTACATATACCAGTTAATATGAGGATAGTTGAAATATATTCTGCCTTTCTAGTCTCTCTAATCTCCCTGAGTATTTCACAGTCACCGTCGCATCCTGGTCAGATGGGCTGGTAGTATATCCCACTACTATATTCACATTGTTGAAGCATGGCAAATCTGTCCATAGAGATTCTATGGGACAGTTTGATTCATTTAAGATTTTTATTATATTTGACTCTATGCTTTCTTTCACATATAGTGCCACTCCCCCATCAGCACAACCTAGTCTGTTATTGCTATATATTTTGTACGTTGGCATTACCATATTTCATTTATTAGTCTCATTCAACCAAGTTTCCATGATACCTATTCTATCAATATTCCCGTTTAATGCCAGGCACTCTCTAGTTCACCCATCTTAGAAATTAGACTTCTAGCATTTGTATATAAGGATTTGCACCTTTTGTCAATAGTCAATTGCTTGCCTGTGTGTTATATTTAAATGGGATTATTTTACCATTGACTGTTCCTCACTAGATCCTACCCGTGATCCTTACTGTAGATCCTTACAGTAGATCCTTACTGACTTTTTCCTATCCTCTTTATTAGGATATAGAGTTCCCCCTTTAATAAATTCATCCCTAAGGGATGTCTTTGCCAGAATCATGTTCTTCTCCACACCTCTTGGCTTTCCCCTAGCCCTTAGTAGAAAAAATCCTCTACAATCTTTCTTTAATTTTACATGCCAGCAGTCTGGTTCACATCCTTCCTGTATAGGCTTCTCCTTTCCCAAAAGGTTCCCCAGTTCCTAAAAATCTAATGCCTCCTCCTTTAAACCATTGTCTCACCCATGCATTTAGATATTGCAGTTCTGCCTGTCTCTCTGACCCTGTGTGTGGAACTGGAAACATTTCAGAGAATGCTATAATGGAGATCCTGGCTTTAATCTCTTACCTAGCAGGCTAAATTTGGTCTCTAGAACCTCTCTCCTCCTTTCCCTATGTCATTGGCACCTATATGTACCACGACCACACGGCTCCTCCCGAGCATTGCACATGAGTCCGTCTAGCTTCTCATGAGATCCACAACCTCCACAACTGGCATGCAATTTACTGTGCAGTTCTCCTGGTCATCATAAACCCAACTATCTGTATTTCTAATAGTTTGAATCCCCACATCAATATTATCTGGCTCACCTAGTAACTGGGGTTTCCTCCCAGGAGTGTATCAGCGTGAGAGGATATCATGAATCAACTGGAAGGACAGCTCCAAACTATGGGATTCGCAAAAAGAAAAGGAGTACCGGTGGCAACCTTAGAGACTTAACAAATTTATTAGAGCATAAGCTTTCGTGAGCTACAAGCTCACTTCATCGATGCATCGATGAAGTGAGCTGTAGCTAACGAAAGCTTAGCTCTAAGAATTTGTTAGTCCTCTAAGGTGCCACCGGTACTCCTTTCTTTTGCGAATACAGACTAACACGGCTGCTACTCTGAAACCTGTAAACTATGGGATTGTTTCCCTCCATCTATATCTTAAATGTTCTCCTCCTTCACCGAGATTTCATTCTCCTTTACAGCACAGAGGCTGTTAGAGCAGGTGTGGGACTGTCCGACAGTGTCCCTGAAAGTCTTGTCTATGTACCTCTCTCTCTGTCTCTCTCTCTCTCTCAGCTCTTCCAGTTGAGCCAATCTGACATCAAGAGCCTATATTTGGTCTCTGAGGATCATGAGCTTTGTATGACACATATCGCACCTGTCTAGGGCAGGTAATCGTACATTGCACATCAGTGCAATAAACTAGATAGTTCATACTCTGCTGCTGGACTCGTACCTGCATTATTTTACTTTTGCAGGGTGTTGGTAGTTGTTTGGCTTGTTTGCTAGCTCCTCTGATTGCTTAGGAGTTGGCTTTTTAAATCCCTGTTCTTGCTGAGTTAGTCCTGGCCCCTTGTCAAGAAATCCTAAACGGGTTAGGGATCAAAGGATAGCAGGTTAAAGTCTCATTAGTAAACTCTCAGCCTAGGCTAGCCGGCTGCGTGAACTCAGCACACAGTCCTCAGAACAGACCACACTATAATTTTTCAAGCAAGCAAGCACATGTGTGACAAACTAACAAAGAATCATGCAGTCTTCTCCTTCTGCTGGAGAACTCCCAGTTCTGAATTCTGAATGTGCACAAGTTCAAGTTAAGTGATTAAATGACTCACTACTCTTAGTACCTCCATCCAATAACTACAGGAAACCATGGTGTTAATACAATGTGCAGGCAATTAAAAGTTTTAAATAAAAAGATAATGTCAATCATGTGCTATCGCTTCCATCTAACCTAAAAACAAATAAAGTCAATCTATGAGATGCACATATAGCCCAAAGGGAGAGTTGATCTTCTTTATAATAACTGTTAGTAATTTTATGCTGCAGCATCTAGATCTAAGGGTCCAAAAAGCCCATATATTCCCTGCCTACTACACTGTACAACTGCCAAAAATCAGTGATACCAATAAGCAAAATCTTGTTTTAAATAGATTTAGTGGAGATGTAATTTTTAATTTTTATTAGTTTCAAAGGATATCAGTGCTTATGTTCATTTTTTAACACTTAATTTTTATACTAGCATGAAAGTAAAACACAAAACCCTCCAATGAAATTATTAATTAAAAAAGACTATAGAAACTGAGATGCCTGACAGATTCAAAATGATGTTTGATCACATTTCAGAGTATTAATTTCCTACTAATTGATTGCCAGAAAGAATGGATAGCAAAGAATTCATTAGCTGTCTATAAGTAAAGTATGTGCATTTTTAAGTGGTTTGTACATTTCAATTATTAACAATTTCCTCCCCTCCCCATTGACTTTTACGTAGAAGGAAAATTCAGCAATTCCTGACTTCTGCCAAGTAAAATCTGTTCTTTCCAATGCTAAAGTAGTTCTGGATAAAACACATTGTCATTGGAGGTACTGCATTAATTTGAATTTTCCATACCGACTTTGTCTTCATGTTGGTAACATTTTTCATGAAAAAGAAACATATCTAGTGGTCAAATGAACTCTAGCAAGATTGATATATGCACATAAAATTATTCTCTCTGATAACGTAAGGTCAGTAGATAATCTTCAAAACAGAATTTTACAAGCTGCATTGACTGAAACCCTCATAAATGAGAACTCATCAAAGCAGACTGTAAAATTTCACCTAGGTTGAGAGCCAATTACCTAAATTTCTATTTGAAATGATGTAAGTTATTTTAACAAATTAAAGATTTTTGCACTTAAGTATTCAGGACTGAGCCTGCTTCTGGAGAGAAGAGACTGGCTATATTGGCTGAAGGCAGGATTCCAGGGTTATGAGTGCTGTAACAAAAAGTGCAAGTAATCAAGAGGTTGGCAGAGTCTAAGAAAATGGCATCTTGAATGAGTGAAGTATTTCTTATCAAAACCAACTCCACTTTGTTAGACCAGGAGGATGTTCCCATCATAGAACCACATACTTACAAGATGCCCTCTTTAGTTGGTATTTGAAAGAGTGGATACTACAACATTTAATTTATTTTTGTGCACCCTGATTTATATTAAAATATCACAAAACCCTCTCAGATGGTTACAGTCTATGCCTAACTGCATGGATTCAAGTGAATAACGTAGGTTACAGTTACCCTCTACAGACCTGGAATTAAAGGGGAGTGTGATGATCAAGGTAAAGACTGAACACAGAGAAACTGAGAGGTAAAAGGAATATGGTTTGAAGGGGAATGAAGATTAGGATCTAGAATCTTGGAAAAATCAGAGTCAGTTAGGACAGATAGGCCATAAAACTATTCCAGTTTGGAGGGGCGCTAAGGTGAAGAAGGATCTGTCATTTACTGTTGAGGAAAGGTAGAAAGAAGACTGATATTAGAGGCATGTGAGGCACAAACTAGACAATAAAAAGAGAGTTGCGTAGATGGACATGGGGGAAGAAGGAAGAAGTCCATAGAAACTGTTGAAGAGAGTATGGGAGATGTGCTGTAGGATTTTGAAATGGCCAGTGAAGGTTTCAGATGATGGTGGTGACATGTTCCCATTTCCAGGTGTGGGAGAGCTACTGCATTTGGGCAAGTTGAAATTTTGAAGAATACAAATTTGGGGGGGGCGGCATAAAGCTGGGCATTTCAATGGTAAAAATATGGGGAGATAAAAGCATTCAAGGAGCAAACAATAACAAAGGGTTTAGACAGGAGATACAATAGGTGCAACAGAACATATAAAATTAAGCTTAATTACATAGTAACTAAAGCCCCCAAATTGAGAGTTATTTCCTCCATGGGCAATCTTAGGAAAGAAAGTAGCTGTCTATATATTGATTTCTTTTTGATTAAGTGATAAAGTGAAGAAGTAAGGTTAATGTTTGCAATCAAGCCTGCTTATGCTATAGAGTTAGTGAAATATACCTGAAAGAGCATATATAAAAGGAACTGAAACCAAAGAGTGTGTTTATAAGGACACTTGACCACAGAGTGGAGTAATCAAAGAGGTAACTATTTAATTAATAATGCACAGACTCAGATCAGCCATACATACTCAGGTCCCACCACTGTTCTTAAAACAAGGAGAACAGAAATGGAATATTTATGCAGCTGTACCGGTGTTGTGGAGAACAATAGTTCTTGAAGTGACTTTGCACAATATAATGGACTGTTAAAACAAGTTTAAAGAGCATCAAAGAATACAGAGGGATTTTATGTAAATTATATGAATTCTAAACTGGACATTTCAGCAGCTAGCAGTGTTGATGGAGAAACTGTAGCTTGAGCAAGCATAACTGCAAAATTGGCCAAGGGATGCAATGCAGTGACTTGCAGGAGATAAGTCACTGACTGGAGCAAACCAGTTGGTGTTCAAGGTATGTCCCAAGATGTTTTGTACCAACAATCATGGTCTAGCTCAGGGATCGGCAACCTTTGGTACCGGTCCGCCAGGGTAAGCCCCCTGGCAGGCCAGGCCGGTTTGTTTACCTGCCGCGTCCATAGGTTTGGCCAATCACAGCTCCCACGGGCTGCGGTTCGCCGTTCCAGGCCAATGGGGGCTGCAGGAAGCAGCAGCAAGCACATCCCTCTGCCCATGCCACTTTCCGCAGCCCCCATTGGCATGGAGCAGCAAACTGCGGCCACTGGGACCTGCAATTGGCTGAACCTGTGGATGTGGCAGGTAAACCGGCCTGGCTTACCCTGGTGGGCCGTGGGCTAAAGGTTGTTGTCCCTGGTCTAATTTGCCTTATATAAGCTGGTATGATGAGATGTGTTGCACAAAGAGAGTGGAAAATTCCAGTCACAGTTGCAAGAACTCAAAAGCTAATGTCTCATTCCCTGACTGGATGGTTAGAGAGGATGACTCTCATTTTCATTGGATAATTCAAGTCTTTGGAAGAAGGATGGGGCATAATCGGATTGGTGCACACCAGCACCTCCAAGAAGTTGGACAACCCAGCAGAAATAGAATAAAGCATCCTGTCTCCTTCAGCACATCACCTCCTGAAAGCCAAAGTGGGAAGACTGAGGTCCTGGGTAGGCCACCTGGGAATCCTCCTAGTGATATCAAATACCTATCTCTGATAGGCACCTTTAATTGTCTCTTTCTGTTTTCCAGCAATTCAGGTTTCCTTGTAGTGCACCAGGAAAGGACGACACAGTTGTGTCTGTACTTCGCTCCATCTGTGTTTATAGTGTCTACTCCTACTGTGAACAATAACTGAGCTGAAAGCTTGTGGCTGAGCAAAGATCTGGTGATAAGTAACTCACAGACTTTCTCCTGAGTGATGACCCAAATCAGTCAATTGACCATTTCCTGAAACTGGGTACCTAATTAGTAAGGAAATGTACATGCTTGTGTATGTGCACAAAAGATTGTCAGAGTTACTATGTCTGTCTTTGTTTTGAAACAGCTTCCAATCAAGATAGTTTTAAAGCTACTTTATAGCAGAACAAATTACTGTTGTTGTTTTTTGTATGTGTGTATACCATAGATAATATTTTCATATTGCCTTTCAAGTTCTAGGTGTATACTGACATACATGAGCCCAAGTGTACAAAGTTCTTGAACTTGTCCTCAGCCTATACAGTCTGTCATAAATATAGGAATTTATCATAGGTAGTTAGAAAAGTTAATGGATTCTGGGGGTAATATAATTCATTGCGAAATAGGTTAAAAGGGTTGACTAAAATAGATCCATTGGGAAGGAGACCTTTGTGAATTGGCAATAAGTAATTGACCAAATTGTTTTGTGATCTAGCTTTGGATTGTGTGTGTGTGTGTGGTTTTTTGCCCCCTCTGTATTATCAACATTGGAGCTAATAACCAACTGGTGCAAGTGAGGCCCTATTCTGAGGGACTCTTAGTCAAAAATCTAAACAGTCACCTTGCCAAGATAGTGATTGAACATAAGTGTTATTTTCTATTGTGTTATGTGATTTGATTCTGGAAATCTGAATGCTCATCAATTAGTGTTCTAGTTTATTAGCGAAATCCTAGTCCAAGACTATTTTTGCCATCTTATATCCCATACTATTATTTGCTATTGTTAAGGATATTAATAAACTCTACAAAATCTAAATTCAATTCGTCTTTTTTTTCTTTAGTTAAGCAATTGAAATTAAAAGATCCCTAGAAAGGTGGTATGGGCAATCAGTTGTTTAATTAAAGGTAGGATATAAAACAATCTTTCTTACAAATGTCTTCTCACAATTTGTCTACATGCTCCTTTGATGTCATAGGCATAAGCAGGTCACCGAAGAGGTAGAACTCTGCCATGGTATTATGTTATGTGGGCCACCAGAAGCCTCCTATCCTCAGCAGTGATCCTTTACAAAACCTCATACAAAGGCAGTCGGTTTGGTCTCATAATCAATTAGAACTGGGGAAACTTTCAGATCAAATCTTGTTATCCATGCCCTCAAATTGTACTTGAGTTTGATAGAGGTTTTAAACTTCAGGAAAGGAAGTCCACACAATCGGAGATATGGAAACATCCCCAGCTGACTGACTCCCCCACACCAATCTGCCTTCCCTGAGCTTCCATAACAGCTGTCTTCCCTGCCACAGCAAAATCCAAGATTCAAGAAGAGATCTTTGATATTTTGATTTTTTTTCGGGTTTGGATGAGGTTCAGAAGGTCTCCTTCCTGCCCATCACCCTTTACCATTGTATTTATTTCCTCTGGCACTTCTTTCAAAGGGAAGTTAAGTAGTTGTTTCTGGTCTTCGTTCCCCCCCTAAACAGACACCTCTTAATGACAGAGGTTGCTACAAGTAGTGGGAGCTGGGCTTAGTATGGGAAGATGCTTTTGTATCACAGGGAAGAAAGAAGCAAGAAATGGTGACCTATCTTTATTTTTTCTCTTGAGGTTCCCAAGATCCCCTATATGTTCCCTTTTCCCCCTAATTTCTTGCTCTCAAAACCTGCTTCATAACGAGCTACCTCCATTTAGCCCTCATCAAAATTATTGGGCTCAATATAGAGGAGAACTGAGTGAAATTCTGAAGCCTTTGTTGTACAGGAGGTCAGATTAGATGATCTAATGGTCATGCTAGCCTTAAACTCTATGAATCCCTATGACTACTGCTCTATGTACATGCTAGAGAATGATATAAGAACTTCTTCCCAGAGGCTAAGTATGCTTCACCTGCAAAGCTTTCAACTCTTGCAAACAGGGCCAGCCCTTAGGTGTTTTGCTGCCCGGGGCATAAAATGTTTTCAATGTCCCCCAAGCAGCCGAATACAAACAAACCAGCACAACAACAAAAAATTAAAAATAGCAAGTGGCTGGGTTCTGTGGTACCCCCTCTCTGCTGATATGGTACCCCAAAAGTTGGTGCACACGCTGACTGCCCTGATCGCCTGCCCCTAAGGTCAGTTCTGCTGCAGGGCATTGGGTTTGAACTCTGATGTCCCCAGACACCTTAGCAGAGGTTGAGAGGACAGATCTGACAGTCAACCCATAATGAGGCCATTAGCTAGAAGTGGTGTCCATGGGGTAATATCCACTATGAAGATTACTGCTTTTGTCTTCTGAAAGTGCAGTGCAACCTGATCTTAGTGAAGTTCCAAATGGTTTCAGAAGATACTTGAAACCCTCATAAAATGGAGTTTCGGATAAGAAAGTGGAGTAATTTATGGTATGCTTTGCTGTGAAGAAACATAACAGATGTACAGTTAACCATGAATTTCAGTTAACTGGAAATGATACAAATGGGTTTACATGGAATACAATAGGTAATTAGTTTATTAATTAGTAAATGTTTATACAGCACCTGAGCGATAAAAAGCACTATTACTACATACTGTGGTGTTGCAATTAACCCATAATACAATCAGATACATCTGAACTCTAGTGGCACCCTTCTAAAGTTTTACAACTCTTTATGGGATAGAGATCCATTAATTTTTATTATTGACATTATTATTTTTTATATTATTCTTTACTTAACTCCCACTTTTGGAGGGTTGGCAAGAGAGGCCACTTGTCTTGTGGGAGCTATTAAGGAGTCCCAGAAATGTGTGCTCTTAAAAAGTGCTTCCCTCATAGTGAATCCTATAGAAATGCTGGGTGAGACCCCAAAATTGAAATACTTATTTTACATAAAACATCAGGTTGGTCTTTAAATAGCAGTCCCAGAAGCACAAGGCATTTTATTATCCATTAAGTTACTGAGCATCCACTATATTTTTAAAAAATTATTTTCCCCAGAGGAGTCCCTAATATATAATATTCCTGCAAAGAGAAAAAGATAGAAGTATCTACTGTAAATAATCTCCTGCTAGTCACTTGATAATTTAGGGAAAAAATGCAGATCACAGAGTTGAGACCAGAAGGGGTGCTGGGAGATCTCTGATACAATGTAAGCTACAGGTTTCAGAGTAGCAGCTGTGTTAGTCTGTATTCGCAAAAAGAAAAGGAGTACTTGTAGCACCTTAGAGACTAACAAATTTATTTGAACATAAGCTTTCGTGAGCTACAGCTCACTTCATCGGATGCATTCAGTGTAAAATACAGTGGGGAGATTTATATACAAAGAGAACATGAAACAATGAGTGTTACCATACACACTGTAACGTGAGTGATCACTTAAGGTGAGCTATTACCAGTAGGAGAGCGGGGGGTGGGGGTGGAGGAGAGAAACCTTTTGTAGTGATAATCAAGGTGGGGCATTTCCAGCAGTTAACAAGAATCTCTGAGGAACAGCGGGGGGGGGTGGGGGAGGGGAATAAACAAAGGGAAATAGTTTTACTTTGTGTAATGACCCATCCACTCCTAGTCTCTATTCAAGCCTAAATTAATTGTATCCAGTTTGCAAATTAATTCCAATTCAGCAGTCTCTCGTTGGAGTCTGTTTTTGAAGTTTTATTGTTGAAGAATTGCCACTTTTAGGTCTGTAATCGAGTGACCAAAGAGATTGAAGTGTTCTCCGACTGGTTTTTGAATGTTATAATTCTTGACATCTGATTTGTGTCCATTTATTCTTTTACGTAGAGACTGTCCAGTTTGACCAATGTACATGGCAGAGGGGCATTTCTGGCATATGATGGCATATATCACATTGGTAGATGTGCAGGTGAATGAGCCTCTGAGGGTGTGGCTGATGTGATTAGCGACTCTGTCCTGTGGTCCTCAAGTGGGATATATTATAGCAGGAAAAGTAAATATATCCCTGTTCCCTTTAATATTTGGACAGCCGGTGTTCTTCTGTCTGGGTTATCATGCGCAACTCTAGTCCCATTACAGGTATATGATGGCATAAAAGGGAAGGTGGGCATTCTGGGAAATGGGAGAGATTTAAGCCAAAAATAATATAGGGATTAGAGCTGTGCAGTGTGTTTGCAGTGACACCACAAAAATCTCACCTGTGCTAGGGGTTTATTACAGATTCAGTCAGGGCTCCCATCAAGCTGATGACATTTCCAGCAAATGTGCAACTGCTAAAAGTGTGCTCAATTTGCATGCTTTTGACCCAAGATCAGGAGAAGCTCAGCATTTTCAACTATCTCACTTTCAGGTGGGGGCAAACTTAACCCAAAACTGAAATTGAAATCTGAAGGTTGTGAGCCCTTGCAGATCAAAACGGGGCAAAAATGTTTACATGGACCTCCAAGAAGCAGAAATCTGAGTGTTGCTGAATAAAATGGAAGAGGAAAATGATAGGTTGCCCTACATTCTACTAAAAGAGTCCCTAGTATTTAATTAAATTTTTGCATACACAGGGACAAATTCTGCCCTCTAATATGTATATACTGTTCTTCTAGTTTTCAAGGGGAGGGCAATGGGAGTTTCAGAGGACAAAGATTGGCCTGCAATATCAATGTCACTCATTTCTGGACACTGCATCTGCTCATAACCATACTGCACAACAGGTTTAGGTCAGAAAAAGTGAAGATGAAAACAGCACCTAGTGGAAGCTACAAAGAATTTTAGTTACATTTGGCATAGTGTAATATCCAAACTGGGATATGACCAGGACACTATGACTATACACCTTTCCTTTTGCTAAAAATGCCATAGGATCTTTAAAGTGCCTTGTGGTGAGGACCTCACATATATCTGTCTTCTGAAAGACACCACCTTCAACAGCTTCACTGCTGCAAGGGTTCTATAGGTGCTCAGAAGGAAGAGCATCTCCTCCTGTATCACTAACACTATTACTTGCAGCATCTGTATTCTCTTTAGAGGTTCACTATCCAAGTAGTCGCCAGGCTTGGTTTTGCTTAGCTTATGAGAGCTGATAGCATAGCAACCCAAGATAGTATGTTTGCAGGCATGCTCTAAATTAGATGAGCTACAGAAAGAAGAATATGTGTACTCTTCAGGCCAAAGAACATACTAAATAGAACTGGCCGAAAATGTGAAAATAAGCAAAAACGTTGTCACCTTTGTTTTCCATTATTTGTCAAATTTTGAAATGTTGATTGAAAACATTTATAAAAAAAGTCAAAATTTGAAAAATTTTAACCAGCTCTACATAACACTCCTACATGTTTAGAGTAATGTTGTGCATATCTTTTTATTCAAGCCCCAAATCAGGGCTTGAAAAAAAAATAAGCATTTCCTCTTAATGTAGTGCATCGGGCCCAAGAATAAGATAAAATGCCTCAAAAGGAGCAGAAGCCAAATTGCAAAGGCATTTCTCAATCCCACTGGCTGCTAAGTGGTAGGCAGGCAAGAAATAAGATCTTTCCAGTGGATTATGAGTAGACTGAGTCTACTAGTTGTTCTCCTGTCTCCTAAAATCTCTACACAGGGAAAGTTTCAGCCACATAGGACTAGATTCACAGAGGGAGTACTGGTTCAGGCACCTGCAGGAAAGACAGGCTGGAGAATGTCTTGTTGGAGAATCCTGCCAGGGCACAGGGCATGACCTAAGGCTCCAAGTGTCTCCTTAGCTTGAGGGAGTCTGAGGATTTAGGCAGCTTTGCACATGCCCACTGGCAGAAACTTAGATACCTACAGAATTAGGCGGCAATTGAGGAGTGGACCTGAAAATGTCAGTGGTGCCTACATATTGGATTTATGTGCCGAAAGCGGCAAGTCTCTTTAGCCCTTGCTAAAGATCCTGGAAATGATGAAGGCCAGCTATTTATTAACCCCCAAAATAGTGAAAAAGTCAAAACCACTGAGCTCCTGACTCTAAATTAGAGGAGCAACCCATGCCTTTTGGAGAGATTCTAAGTGAGCTGTTGCAGGCAGGGGACGTTGCTTGTCTAATGGTGGCTGAACTCAACCATTTAATTACCAAATGGAAGATATATAATTTTAAGGTTTTCTCAGTTTTGGGGAATGCATGACCCTCAGGCAGTGCAAGCCAATAGTTTGGGTTCACTGAGACACTGCACAGCCAGCAGGCTTCAGACCAACCTAATTTTAAGCACATTCGTCTCTGCACCTATCTAAGCCTTTCCAGATTGCACAGCATTAGCATATCTAATCATGAATTCATAATGAGACTATAGGCTTTTCGCCACATTTGAAATGATCATTTTGTTTTTAAAAAAGGCACACAAAGCTTTTGTTCTCCTTATTTTTAAACAGTTTGAGGTTGAAATGACTTGGTTCAGCACAGTCCTTTTCCTTTCAGGTTCATTTCTTTACGATGTTACAGGAAGAATAACTTTCTGTTTCTAGCCTCTCACAGAAGGTGCAGTGTAGTGCATCTGTTTTATGTGCTTTGTATACAGCAACTGCTGATTATATATTATTCACCAACATGCTAAGTACAAAGGCGGATAGTTGCCATGTTTGATAGGTTAATTTTAAATGGGTTTTGTTAGCAAACAAATCTTAAAATTAAACCAGAACGAAACAAGTTTAGGGTCTTTTTTTTCTTCTTCTCTTTTTTCCCTTTAGGGGATGAGTTTCCTGCCTCTTTAGCAAGAATTCAAATGAATTGAGAATTCCTTTAGAACTGACAGCCCAAAGTGTAAGAATGATAAACAGCTTTGGCCTTGATAATTTTTATTAAGCACTAAATGTCACATTTAACCTGCATTACCGAAAGCAATTACCCATGTATCAACAGTCAAGCAGTGCCGAGCTAGGCGCCTGAAACAGCAGCATTATGCTCCATCTGGGAATACGGATTTTCAATTAGAAGGCAAATAGCTGGAGAGGGGATCAAGTCCTCCAGTGGCTCCCAAAGGAGGTCTATGAGAAGTAAAGTCTTCATATCCAAGTAATCGCAGGCAATGTCAACAGAGCATTCCAAACCATCTGCTGCCAGAGTAGCGTTTACTTTATCAAATCTCAATATTTACAGAACGCTGATCAGCTCCTGGGACCAAGATGGCTCATTGCCAGGGTGTTCTGGGAAATTCATTTTAAGGTGTGTTTCAGTAGGCTAATTAAATTACAAGCACCTGTTTCATCACTGGGAGCTGTTAGCACACCAGATGAGCTGCAGCAGGGGAAGGAGACTTTTTATCCCAGCTAAATTGATTTCAATTGATTTCCGTTTACTGATGGCACAGTTGTAGGTTTAATATGAGCATAGACTAAAGTTTTTATTTAAATGCCAATTAGATGGTTTACTATTTGTGGATATTCTACTGATCCAACATTCTTGTTCTTGTGTGTCACTAAATATAGCACACACCTTCCAAAGATAATGCTTTCCTTAGAGTCAACGCTATCTTGGGTAGTTTCTAAGTAAACTACAGCTTGTTAAATTCTACATCTTTGTATTGCCAAAAAAAAAGGCTTTTTTTTCCGTGTTAGGAGAAGATATGCCTGAACCTGCTATTGTTTCATGCAGAAAACCCCTTGTGAGGGAAACAGCATGGTCTAAGGGTCCGAGTACACAGAACCAGGAACTCCTGAATTCTAACCCTGACACTGACGTGCTCAATGGCATTAAACAAATATAACCTCTCTATCTCAGTTTCCCCTGTCTATAAAGTGTACATAAAAATTCTTACATTTCTTCTTCACATCAGGGACATTGTGAGAGTTAATTAATTAATGTTTGCATGGCACTTTGAAAATGGAAAGCGCTGGATGCTTCCAGTTAAGAAGTGACAAGTGTCTCAATGGAGAGACTGTGAAACCAAATTTAGCATTAATAAATCTGATCATTTTTGTTTGTTAAAAGCTTATGGTGTCCCTATGTAATACCTAGAACAGAGGAACTCTCCCCTGGCTGGCTGCAGAGCTCAGGGGCTGCAATGTAGAGGAGAATTCTCTCCTATGTATCCAGTCAAAATAATTCAAAAGCTTGAATTATTGAATATTGAATTTTGAATATGCAGCACTCATGCCAAGTTGCTGGCAAATTAAAATCAACCAAAAAAAATTATTCAGCTGACCATTTGGAATAACAAATTTTGAGAAAATTTAAGATTTGAGTTGAATTCATAACTCAGTTCTTTGGGAGAGGAAGACGGAGAGCCTGGTGGTTAAGGCATTAGCTTGGGACATGGAGACCTGGGTACAATTCCACTTCTTACACTCTCTTTGCCTCAGTTCACCATCTGTAAAATGGGGTAAAACCATTTTCTTTCTCTCATTCTTTGTCTTGTAAGTTTACATGAGGGCAGGGACTGTTTCTTATTATGCTTTTTCACAATGGTGCTCCAGTATTTGTTGGGACTTCTTGACACTACTGCAGTACAAAAAGTAATAATAATTACTATGAATTATTAGCCCAGCTCTCCTATTTATGCCATGAAATGTATATCATAAAAGGATGTTGATTGCTGCTAAAGTATGTAAGTACCTGCATGGGGAGAAGGTCTCTCATACTAGAAAGCAATTTAGTCTACCAGACAAAGGCATAACACGTTCCAATGGCTAAAAACTGAAGCTAGACAAATTTATACTGGAAATAAGGGGCACATTTGTAACATTGAGGGTAATTAGCTGTTAGATCAACTTACCTATGAATTTGGTGCAGCGATGACCCATACCTTATGGTAGTGTGTGTGTTTGTGTGTGGGGGGGTGCACAATGTAAAGATTCAGCTGCCCCTGGAACTGCTCAAGTCACTCCCCTGTCCCAGGCAGGGCCCCCCTTACCCTCAGTTTCCTTTCTTGGAAAGTAGCGGCCCCTCCCAGCAGCTCCGAGCTGTTGTTCCTGCCTCTCGCAACAGGACGGAGCTCACTGGTTCTGGCGGCTGTGGCTCAGGGAAGGGATCAGGGGGGTAACCAAGCGGGGCTGGCAAACCCTGGTAGAAGTCGAGGGTGAGGGGGCATTTGACCCCATGTGTGTCATCCCCCCCACATGTCACTGCTGATTTGGTGCATCACTTGATTTCTTTAAATCAAGATGGCATGTCTTTTGAAAAGATAAGCTCTACCTCAGTGGTTTTCAACCTGTGGTCAGCAGACCCCATGGAGGTCCACAGACTATGTCTAAAATTTCCAAAGGGGTCCGCCCCTCCATTTGAAATTTTTTAGGGGTCATTAAATGACAATTAAATTCATTAAATGAAAACCACGGCCCTAGCTCAACCAGAAGTTATGGCCTTGATGTAGAAGTTACTGGATGATATTCTATGGCCTGTGCTATGCAGGAAGCCAGATTAAATTACCCTTATAGCCTCTTCTGGCCTTAAAATCTAAGGGAGAAATCTTGTTCGGCACTTCTTAGAATGAGGAGTGGGAGCTATCTTTGCATCCTCCTTGATTGTAGCCTGCTCCAGTTGAAACTATGGGCTGAAATATCCCTGGGATAACTAAGGCTGTCCATCCCTGTTGCCTATGCGTAGTGAGATCACACACATGTCTGTAGGACTATGTGTTAGAGGCTTTCTCCCATCCAGTCCACATCTCCCCTATGTCAGGCTTGCAGTGAGGACTTTGCAGGACAACTATACCCCCTACTTGTATTCTTTGGCTGAAGATGTTTTTCTACAAGGATGGTTTAACAGAAAAGATGCACATTATTTAACTTGGCATGGCTATATCTTAACAATGGAAACTTTGTAAAACATTGCAGAAGGCAGTCAAAATTTGCTGAGAGAACCTGAAATTCTGGGATCTATAATTGTTCCATGGCCATGATTTTCTCCAATTTCTGATATTTGATGGTGGTGGAAAGTGTTTAGGGGGTTGGCGGTGGTGAAGCATCTTGGGAGAGAAGGGATTTGTCTGTGTGTTTTCAGTGAGACAGTTTAGTGATGTCACAAAAGGGGATGGGCTTCCTTAATCTGCAGAAAAACATAGCTGATGCCAACTAACTACGATTAGAAGTAATTATTTGTTATGTAGAGTGTGTTGGAGTGTGTAAAAGATGGAAGAGAATGCAGTTCCTGCCTCAAGGAGCTGCACACTTATAATTTTATTATCTTTTATCAAATGTGATGTTTATAATTACTTATTTTTAATTTTCCCTCCCTATGAGGTCTGTCCACATACCAAATTTCAAGTTTCAAATGTCAGCTATTTTTTACATATCTGTGTAGGGGTGATAAAAGTGACAAGTTTTGAAAAATGAGAAGGATCTATTTGTTCTCCGCACAAGTCATTCCAGATTAGCTGAGTGGATTTGCTCATATTTAAAACAAAACAAACACCAGGAAAATGAAGACTAATCATGGAAAATTTCAGAACAAAAGGTGATTTGTATTGGGGATGGGAGTGTTTGTTTTTTCTCTCTTTTTTTTTAAGCTTTATGCACATGTGAAAACAGGGGCTGTCAGGGTTCCCTCCCCATTCTGAACTCTGGGGTACAG
Source organism: Dermochelys coriacea (assembly GCF_009764565.3). NCBI lineage: Eukaryota > Metazoa > Chordata > Testudines > Dermochelyidae > Dermochelys > Dermochelys coriacea. The sequence goes on from NC_050068.2 coordinate 109,430,649, forward strand.
ATGTGGGGACCTGCATGAAAGACCCCTTAAGCTTACTTCTTCCAGCTTAGGTTAAAACTTCCCCAAGGCACAAATTCTTTGCCCTTGGATGGTACGCTGCCACCAGCAAGTAATTTAACAAAGAATTAGGGAAAGGACCACTTGGAGTTCCTATTCCCCCAAAATATCCCCCCAAGCCCTTACACCCACTTTCCTGGGGAGGCTGGAGAATAATATCCTAACCAATTGGTTACAAAGTGATCATAGACACAAACCCCGGGTCTTAAGACAATAGAGAAATCAGTCAGGTTCTTAAAAGGAGGATTTTATTAAAAAAAAAAAGGTAAAAATCACCTCTGTAAAATCAGGGTGGAAAATAACTTTACAGGGTAACAAAAGATTCAAAAACACAGAAGAACCTCCCCTAGGCTTAGTTTCAAAGTTACAAAAAACAGGAATAAACCTTCCTCCAGGAAAGGAAAATTCACAAGCAGAATAAATGATAATCTAAAATGCCTTGCCTGGCTTTTACTTACAATTTTTTTAATATGAGAGACTTTTAGGATGGTTTAAAGGAGGAGTTTTCTGACCTGATGCTTCTCTGCTTCCCAAGAGAACAAACACAAAAACAAAGCTTCCCCCCAAGATTTGAAAGTATCTTCTTTCCCATTAGCCCTTTTGGTCAGGTGCCAACCAGGTTATTTGAGCTTCTTAACCCCTTACAGGCAAGGAGGAATTCTAGGCTACCCTTAGCTGTATGGTTATGACAGGGGTGTATAAAGAAAACTGTTTTGTAACCTTAGTAACAGGTTAGTGGTTGTCATCAGGTCACTGTTCTCATTACAGGAGTCTTTCCAAAACATCCTGTTCCTCCCAACCCTACCAATACTTGTCCAAACCAGTTGAATCCCATGTTGTTTATATTTGTAACAGTTTCATTTTTAGGTAAAATTATTAATATAGTGGTGGATTTTTTTAAAATCTGGAAACAATTTCAGCAGGGGGTTTTTGACTACAGACTAATGATGAAGGAACAAATTCTCAACTTTCATCATTTTTAAAGATTACAGCACTTCAGATCCGCAGCATTTTGCACTTGATCCAAGAGACTGCCTTATATGTCTGGTTTCCTAAGAAGGCTATTTGAATCAATTAATTGTTGTACAAGTGAATGAACAGAGGGGAGAAATCCTGGCCTGATCAAAGTCAATGACAAAACTCCTATTTACTTCAGTAAAGCCAGGATTTCACCCAGTAAGTTTTAAGAAAATCATAGAATCGTAGCACTAGAAGGGACCTCGAGAGGTCATCTAGTTCAGTCCCTGCACTCATGGCAGGACTAAGTATTATCTAGACCATTCCTGACGGTGTTTGTCTCACTGGCTCTTAAAAATCTCCAGTGATGGAGAGTCCACAACCTCCCTAGGCAATTTATTTCAGTGCTTAACCACCCTGACAGTTAGGAAGTTTTTCCTGATGTCCAACCTAAACCTCCCTTGCTGCAATTTAAGCCCATGGCTTCTTGTCCTATCCTCAGTGGTTAAAACTAATTTTTCTCCCTCCTCCTTGTAACAACCTTTTATGTACTTGAAAACTCTCATGTCCCCTCTCAGTCTTCTCTTTTCCATACTAAACAAACCCAATTTTTTCTATCTTCCCCCATAGGTCATGTTTTCTAGACCTTTAATCATTTTTGTCGCTCTTCTCTGGATTTTCTCCAATTTGTCCACATCTTTCCTGAAATGTGGTGCCCAGAACTGGACACAATACTCCAGTTGTGAGTCAAATCATCTGGTGGTTCACGCTATCTTCCCGCTGTTGGCTTATGGAGGTTGATCTGTAAATGTGTGGTGCGCCAGGACATGGTGATTCAAAATGGCAGCAAAATTCCTTACAGGTAGACTTGCCAGGAGGTCCGTTTCTGGAGCCGAATGTCTACACTGCAATTTTTAGCTCCAGAAGCCTGAGTCGGCTTACCTGAGCTCTGGACATGGTGCCGCAGGTTTTAAATTGCAGTGAAGACATACCCTTAGAGACTCCCTAGAGAAGAGCCCTGATGGGAAGTAAAGCTGACCCAATGGACAGGGTGGAAACCCCATCTATTCTCCATAGAACAGAATCCCACTCCTCTTAGGTGTCCTGGGCTTAGGTCAGACCATTACAGGAATTAACCTGGTGAAGTCACTCTGCTGTTATTCATGCGGTCTTATTGTTAGTTGTTTGTGAGTAGCCGAGCAACTGCTTGGTTATTCATGTAACACTCTATAAATCTTGAAAGTTTCACAATGTGAGCACAAATGATTGATAGCCCTGAAGAATGAAGTTTTCTATATATTCAGTTAATATTGATCGTGGTGAAGCCTGGTATTTATATGTGCATGAAATATATGCCTCCCTGTTAGAAGAGCCCTGTCTTTTTGCAAATGTGAAATGACATGAAATAAAATGCAAAACAACAATTAAAATGACATAAAACAAAAAATCTCACCCCACAGCGGTGGCTCCTGTCCCATGGAGGTGGGTCCTGATCCCTGCTCTGGCCGTTACATCCTGGTGCACAGGATCGCAGCACTGCTCAGGTTTGGCCTGGGCACCCCTCTGTCATCATGATGGAGGGGCAGCCAGACGAACTTTGAGTGAATGGCATTGTGACTTGGTTCACAGGGTCATATTGGCACTCACTTAGATTTGGCCCTTCACCTCTTTTGATGACAGTGAGTTATCTGGGCCAAACCTGAGCAGTGCTGCGACCCTGTGCACAAACCTGAAATGCCTGGAATGCGGAGCCAGACCCACCCCCACCCCCGTGGGATAGAAGTCACCACTGCTGCTGGGTAAGTGTAGGGTGGGCTTGCTGTGGAAACCCACCCCAGGATATGCTCCCCACAAGGCAATAGATAATGCAAAATAAGAAGAAATTCCCAACAAATAACATGAAAAATGAAAAAAAAAATACAAAGAATTTCATAAAAAGAAATTCCTTTTCTTTTTGCGAATACAGACTAACACGGCTGCTACTCTGAAACCAAAGAATTTCATGGCGCTCTGCTCATTAGGCACTGAGCTAAGTGAGGTCAACTGATTTCACAGAAACCTCTGAATAGCTATAGGTTAGCAAAAACTTTTCATTCCTACCAACCTAATTCCAATTCTATTCTAACCATTGAACTAGAGGTAAAAGGATTTGTATCTAAGTTTTTACCAGTGCTGTGAACTATCCACTCCCCATCCTAAGGTTGCACATTTCGGTTGGATGTATTCCTGGAGGTTTCCTCACATGGCATAAGCGTTTTAATTAAAGACTTGAGGAAAATCCTGGAGAGTTGGCTACCCGACCCCATCCCCATCATTTACTTTATCACTCCTACTTTACAAACTTTGTAGTGCCTGGCTTCTAAAGATGCTGTCATAAGGATGATAAAATGTCCTGTAGCTTTTAGAGCAAATCAGGAATTTTCTGACAAAACAATGTTTTGTTGGTAAATTGACGATTTGTCAAAATAAAAAATGTTTGCAGGAATGAATCAGTTTTGATGAATCTACTGATTTTAAAACAAAAATAATTGGGGGGAAAACTTTCAAAATGTCAATGTCCTACTTTAGTTAATTTATACTAAAAATAAAAAGGTTATTTTTAAAAGATCAACATTGAAAGGGGATGTTTTGATTGACCTGATCTGAAACTTTTTTTTCACACTATCAGTTTGTGGTCATTTTCAAGCTAGGAAACCATTTTCCTCTTAACTCTAGTAGTTTTATTGCTGGTAGTTCTATTTTCTTTAATGGGATTTGTTTTACTTTGCGAAATTACTTCAAGCTCTGATATGTTGTAGTATAAAGAAGTTATTATGACAATGTTAGCTTCTCTGTAAATTGCAGTGCCTTGAGGATTGCGTATTGAGACTTCATGTAAACAGTTTACAGAGCTAATAATGCAGACACCATATGTAAAGCTAGAAAAAATATTCAAACAGGGAGCATCTGAAGGAATAAAACAATCAAAAGGCTTTTTGGGGATAATGAAGATTACACTGAATTGTTTAAACTCGATGTACAGCTTTTAAAACATAACCCATACACATACTATAATCCATTTTTTCTTTTTTCCCCTGCTTAGCTTCAATTTATTTAAACTATCAGAATACATTTTCAGCAGAGTTCCTTTATAGTAATTGACTAGATCTCTGAGATAATATAGTTGGAACAACAGCCTTTCATTTAACATAACAATCATTAGTCATTTTTGTTCATCTTGACTAGAAGAAAAACAATGCTTAGAAAAATAAGAGTAAGATAGGTAGAGGCTTAGGCAGAAGTGCAGTAGTACCTGCTATGTATTGTTGCTTGTGTACTTTGGTTGACTTTAGATTTTTTCCTAATGGCTCCTCTAATAAATAAAATAGCTATAGCACTGACATTGGTATTTGGGGTCAGGAAGGGAATGCAGCTACTGTATTATTTTTCCACCATTGTTTCTCATCACACATTTCCAAAAAATTATATTCAAATTGAAACCCCAACCAAGCCTTTGCTGAAATCAAGGTACTTACTACTACTCCAATTAACTTCCCTCCCTCTTCCTTAACCCTTGAAGTGATCATCTATTTCTAAACAACAACTGCAGCCACTTGAATTCCTCTTTTTAAAAAACATTTAACATCAAATCCTGTTCACCTTAGTGCCTGTGACTTCAGTAGAATTAAGCAGATGAGTAAGGCAAGAAGGGTGCAGTATTTTTGCACTTTTTTGTACTATGCAGTTTCTTTAAACCATCTGGCCTAGTTATAAGAAGGTCACACAGCAACCCCATGTCAGCTGTCTTAGGAAGTGATTGGCAGATGTAATGTGATGTAAAACAAGACACGATATTCCCTCTGCTTCACTTTCTCCATAATTCCAATTCTAATGGTTATTTGTTTAGTTTGTTAATGTTTTTTTGGGGGGGTGGAGGTTGGATGATGTGTTTTAAATATATCTACAATTTGATCTAGATAATAAAAAAAAGTCCTTAGGATTAAACTTGTATTTGAAATTCTTCAAACACATTGTTTTGGGGATCATTTTGGGACCAATTCTACAACACTTACTTTCACTGAATAGGTTTTACTCACATGAGTAGTCTCTTTGAAGTTAATGGGGACTACTTTTGGGAGTAAGTGCTACTTGATATAACAATTGCAGAATTGGGCCCATGACAGGTCTTGGTACTGCAGCTCTGCTGAAAACATCCCCCAATAGTAGTGGCAAATCACTGGGAGGCACTGACTCATTAATACTGGGTGTCCATAAACTCAGTATACACCCAATATTCCCTCTTTGATTTTCATTTTTGCTCCCAAGTCTGTTCCTTAATGTCAAGGAATCCAATAAATATGAACCAGGCCTCTAATAAACAGAAAATGGCATGTACTATGTTACCGTCCTTCTCCAGCATAAAACTGAACTACTGTATGGCTTCCTATATAAAAAATGTCTTTTGTAAGATTGCCTCTTTGTTTAAACAGAGAGAGAGAGAGAGAATGAAATATACTATGGAATACTCAAGCTGATGCTTGCCATTATATTAACACATGTATTATGGCGTATCATGTAATGGTACACTGTGGGGAATAGTAATGAATAGTTTGGAGCACAATAATGTGCATTGTTGATGTTTGTTAAAATAAAGATATTCAATTTATAATAAAAGGGATTAAAAGATTAATTCATGACTATGTTAATATTTGTCTGCAAGTACACAGATAAATGGGAACGTACCTTATCACATTAAACACCTGCACGTACAAGTTCCTCTGCTGAGATCTCCATGGGATTGTATGTTTTACAGAGCTTAAACTTTCATTTCCCAAAATAATGATATCATTCATTTACAGATATAGATAGGCTCTTCTTACTCTAACTCTAGCCTGAAATGAGTATTGTTACTTCAACTACAAAAATGTGGGATTAATTACCACAGTGATTGCCCCCTGCATCATCTGATGGTATTTGTATATATAATTTATATATTTTGCAACAATCTGATTGCTTGACAGAAGTGAATTAAGACTTTTTTTAAAAAAAATACACTGCTGTTAAAGGTAAATGATACTTCCAACATGGAAGTGATGAGGCAACTGATGGTAGCAAATAGATCTCATCTCAGCACTGATCTTCTAGCGCTTCCAATATTTCCCACAAGCCATCCTCTGTGAACAACAGAAAAGAATGTGCATTTGTGAAGAAAATGCATAATTAGGGAAGGTGATTGATGTCTGAACTATTTCAATATTTAGCTCTGCTGTGCAAGTGTTTACAGGCATGCTGGATGCCTATGCAGACTCTGAGTGTATATATTTGGAATTATCCAAAGAATACCGTGTCAGCAGAAGCATCCACACTATATTTTCTCTGTCCTAAATGAGACAGCAAGAAAAGCATTGTCTGAAATAAATGGTGATAATTCAGACTCTCTAAGTATCTTTATAGCTGTGCACTGGTCATTTGCAAAATTAGATCAGAGATGGAAATACAACCCCTGTGAATAAGTGATGGGCAAAGTTCAATACAAAACTGACTTGAATAGAGTGTTATTGAAGGGTTTATTTTGTAAACGTTTAAAAAATAGAATTGGAGGCTCTGAATTGAAAATATCACAGCCATTTGTAGACAATGTGGAGAAATCCATTGGTTTAATACTTGTTTAAAATAGCAGCAAGCTTTTTGTTTGCAGTTCTGTATATACATTTATTGCAGATACCATGGCTGTCTTCTCAGATAACTGTAAAGTCATGGCTGGAGATGTTACAAGGAGCTTTTTCCTTAGAGAAGGCACAGTATTTAGACACAAAATTAGGGCATCTTTCATTTAAAAAGAAATCTAGAACAGAAACCAGTGACTGTAGTTGGGAATTGAACTGATCAAAATGATCTATAAAATTTCCAGTGATACATCAGGTAAAATTGTAAGGAAGCGTAAGTCTGCAGTACAAAATTATATTTCATAAATGTCCCCAAGGCAATCATTTTTAAAATTAAAATAGGGCTTTTTAAAAACAAATAATATCATTAGTCCATTTATACACCAAGAGCAATCTTAGTTATTTGTGAAGTAACGTTTTGGTCAAAGCTCTCATGTGAAAGACGTTATTTGGTATCTCCTACCTTTAGAGCCATATCACACAGTCAAAATGCCCTGCATATGATGTATATAGTAAAAACATTGACTTTGATATCTTTGTGTCCTCAGACTAAGTAGGTCTCAGACAACATATTCCTCTAATCTTATTTTCAATTTCTAATGTAGTTTCTACATTATTACATCCTTCCTCCACCACATATACTTTTTTGAACGTCTCATGATAGGCAGCCTACTTAATCCCCCTTCTAGTGGCTTACAGTTTAATAGCAAAGTACAGTTTATTAATTGAATCCCCCTTCTAATCCCTCATTTCCTTTTATTCAGCAACTATATTTTTGACTAAAAGGCAGATTTTGTGTTTGAAGCTTATCTTTAGTGTGCTGTTCGATTGTTCTGTGCTGCAGTATCTTGAAAAGATTATGACCCTCTTAGATTTTGTCAATTGCTATCGAGTCTAGTATACATCTACAATCAGAGTGTTAGACTGTGTTGTGTTGGTAAAATTAGGGGAAGGTGTAGTGATGGGTCGAGGAATTAATTCTTTGTCAAATAAGAGAAAATGTCATTCTCAATCTAACCATCGTACTGCATCTTCTGAAATAGCCACTCGCTAAAGATTTTTGTCCTCTCACTTACACAGGTATAAATCAGGAGAGCCGGGCAAAAATTATTTTTTGCTGAAAATGCAGTTTTGGATCAAATGAAATATTTCACAACTGCGTACAGAATTCACTAAATTGTTTCAGTTGGGGAAAACCCCCCCAAGTTAAGAAAAAATTGACACATTTCAGTCTGACATTTTTCCAAATTAAATGCTTCAGTTTTTCAATTTGAAACATTTAGAAATGTATCCCAATTTTATTTAAAAATTAAAATATTTAAAAAAGCTTGAAAGTGAAAGGTTTCATTTTGAGTTGAACAAAACTATTTTTTTAATGATTTTCCAGTTTATCCAAAATTTTGAAAAAAATGTGTTTTGGGTTGACCAAGCCTCCCTCCCCAAATTTTTTGGGAGGGCCAATAAACTGAAAAATCCGTTATTCACATAGCTCTAATTAGGAGCAACTCCACTAACTTCAGGACTTGCTCTAAATAAATAGCAAATGAGACCCAACATTTTATCTAGCCCAGCTCATGGATAATTCTTTATCTAATTTCCTTTTTTAAATTTGTGGAAAAGGCTGATTGTTTTATTGAATTATATGGTGGAATTGTCTTGTGAAAACTCCATATTTTATCTTATCTATATGTCAGCAATGTGTTCTACTCTTTTCAGTCCTCTCCCTCCCTGGCCGTGTCCACAAATGGGCCCTTTGGGTGCTCACTTTTGTAGAATATTGAGGTTTCACAGAGCAAGGCTGTGCATTCGGGTTCCTGCACAATCTGAATAAAGCAGAATTTAAAGGTGTTTGGATAAATCAGAATGAAGGTGGATACCTTGGTATTGGTATCTCTGTTTGTCTTTTACAGGCTTGTATCTATGGGAAACATTTATAGGGCCAAAAATGCAATTTCCATAATCTAGGAATTGATATACCACCAGAAGATCAGATCTCAAAATTCTTTAGGACCCATAAATAGCTCTCTGTACCATTAAAAAGGCCAGTGAAAAGGTAAACACAAGTCCACAAAATACAAATACTAGACCTTCGCATAGCCCTAATTTTTAGGAGTTACTTCACATATATCCCTTCTTCTGAGCAGTCAGAGTCAGAATGCCCTTGCCATATATGTGGGTGAAAAGGGGATAAGGCATAAGCAGACTCTTCTCTATCCTCCGGCAGTTGCCATATATGGATCAATGACAATTGCAGTCTCTGCGCTGGGGAACTGCTCCCTCCATGTACCCAGGTATCTTCTGAAACAGGAGGAGGCAGAGCTATACCTCCTCTTATCCCCCACAGCATGTACAGCTGGCAGACTACAGAGAAAAGAGCATAAGACCTTTACGGAGGATTGTCCAGTGGCCATATCTCCCCCCTTGCAGCAGAGAGACTGGGAAGGGATAGTGCATCCCTGAGCTTCCTCTGGGATGGTGCAACTCCACACTGCCCCCAATGCAGCCTGGGCCATAAAGGCATAATAGGACCCATTTAGAAATTAGAGATGGTGCAGAGAAACCCTGTTGGGTCCTCAGCCAATCCTCTGTCAATGCAGGATTCTTCCATGCACTATAACCATGGGAGCACATCATAGAGACCTCCTTTGACTTGCTTGCCCTCTTTCTCTTTATTTTCTATCTTGGTATATGGATCATCCCAATCTGAAGTTACAGAAAGAAAAAGTGAGAAAGATACAAGAAGGAAACAGAAAAGAGAAGAATTCTTACTGTATTTGTATATACCTGCTGAGGTATAGGGAATGATGCTAACCTAAATAATCTTCCGAATTAGATCCAGTATTAGCAAAGAGTAGTATGGTAGTTGAGTAAAAGGGTACAATAAAATAGTAAGTTAAAATATAATGCATGTGTAGTACTTTAGTTTGAATATTTTTTGCTTTTTTAAGTAGTAAATATTGAGAACATTGTTGTTAAAAATATGCTTCAGGATAAAATTGACTAAATACCCATCTCTCTGTGCTCTTTTTAATTCAGGAATTATGGTAGCATAGGATATTAATAAAAATGCCTTTGTTATGAAAAATCTACTAACATACATCAGATGTGTTAAAAAATTGATAATCTTGGCAATAATAATATTTTGATAAGGAAATCTTCCTTCCACATTGTTATGCATAAACAAAAACCATCAACATTTATTGCCATTTTTAGTTCTGTTTCTTTTTGCCTATATAAAAATATTTATTAGAGAGGTCCACCAAATATGATCTTTGGGCACAGTCTGTTTTCTTATTTATGATACTAAAATAAAGGGAGGGAAGAGTGAAGATAACTAAGTGGTTTGTCCATATGCAAGAAAAATATATGGTCTTAATAACATCATTTAAAAATTCTTCCATTATATATATAGTGTATGGTAGTTGTATATCAGATCTTTCTCTCAATATATATATTTTTAAGATAACTACAGTATGTTTGTAGAAAGATCGGTTTCTTTTTACATTTCTACAGAATGACGTTTTCTTTAAACACTGGGACTTTTGTTATGTTAATCAGGCAGGGAACATTTCCAATTCAATTTTACCTGAGCGCTGGTCAGCTATAGTTTCCTTTGTTTAATGTCCCTTGGGCCCTCCTTTGTCTTTTAAACTGTAATTTAGTTGGAGCTGCTGTCAATTTACTCCGTCCATTACATTTACAGTGATATTCCAGACATTGTCTTCTATTCAGCCCTAGGGAAGTTCCCCAACTGAAACAAAATATGTGACAGAAAAACCTATAGAGATCCAAAAGTGCAAGCACATATCTACTGTATAGCCACATGCAATTACATGGGTAGAAATCATACTTCAGCTCCAAAATCAAGCTTCTGCCACCTAACCAGTATTCTTTTTTCCAGATTTGTTTAAATCTAACAACAGATCCTGGTGCTCAATAGAATAAATACAGAACAGTAATTAATTAGCAATTTCAATGAAGTGGACCTGTCCAGTATTGCAAGGCAGTCAGACTTGTAATCTGCCTTTAATAAGATTTTAAACTCCACTACTTTGTAACTCTCTGCAAAACAGTCCCAACCATTATAAGGTTTTATTATTTTTATCACAATTACTAGCTGTCATGTAGTTCAACAAACAGAGCAATTTTCTTATCCTTAGTCCACAGTAGCAAGTTCCAAATCTTTGGTGCACCAGGTGAGTAATTGTTGCTTTGAGCAGTCACCTGTTCAAGACAAGAAGGAAATGAAACCCAGAGAGGAAACTAGAGATTTTATCTGTCTTTAACTGTTAAGCTGTCATGACAGTACATAGCACCAGTATTCATGGCAGTCTGAGGGGAAAATATCAGTTGGGGGGCTGCCATTAATGACTTTGAAAATCTGCCCCTCAGAGTGAAGAGCATATCTGTAAAACATCCATAATTTTCTGTCCCTTCCAGTGTTGAGCAAAAGAATAGAAAAATAAGATACAATGGAGGTGGTGTTAAATGTAAAAAGGCAGAGGGCAAGTGTTCCCCAAACCACTGTCTGTAGTGCTTCATGGATGATCTGGGGAACTGCTGGATGGTCAAAGAGGGTTTGTTCTCTACCCCCCACTAAAGTGAATGACAAATCTGCCATTGACTTCAGTGGGAGCAGAATCTGGCCCATGGTACTGGCTCTGTTTCCAAATACTAAACTGAAGCTAAAAATTGAGTACTTCCCTAATGTTACAATTGCTGTAGTTGCCACAGGGATGTTGTGTTTCCATGCATTTGTGAATGGGAGGAGAGGCAGTCTGCATGACACACATTTCACAGCATGAAAAACTTTGAGACTCCCTAACATGGGGCAACCCATCTTTCAGAATATTTCTTTGGCTTCTTCTCCCCTTGCATGGAAAGAGAGGCTCCCTCCCTTTTGTGGCACCATCTCTCCTTGCTGGGGTCTCAGTATATGTCTGGGTCTGTGCAGTGGGGAGGAGGTGGGACTCGAGGGGGGCTGATAGAGGAAAGAATGGGCCAAGGGACATATACGTGTTCCCCCATGGCCCTACAGACATTCTGAGAAAGCTGCTTTATCTTTTCTGTGAAGCTCTCTTTGAGGTTGGGAACCCTCTTCCAGGAGGACGTCAGGGAGAGTTCCTAGCAGGGCAGGTCCAATGGAGCTGTGCTAGTAAGGCCTGGGTGGGAGGCAGCTGCACAGAAGTGCTTCAAAGTGGCTTCCCCCAGCTCCCCAAATGCAGGTTCCCTTGGTGTCCAAGGGATCCCTGGGGTTTTTGATGAGTTCTGTGATCCATTCCATAGGGGTACAAACCCTGCTGGCCTGACAGAATGGTGTGAGGGGAAACTTGGGGACAGGATCATCCTGGAGACTTCCTCCCCTTGAGCTCAGTCCAACTTCTGGGCGGGGCCAATCCATCACAAAAGGCCTACTCATTCACATTCACACACAACAGCAGTCACTGTTTTCAATCAAAAACAAACCGGGCCTGATCCTGCAATGGGGGTTTTGCTGTGTGGATGTTGCACGATTGGGTCCTTAAAGGTATAGAGCAGATTATTGTTTATATTCCTCAATATAGACTCAAGACCTAAAATCAAGGAGAGGTCTAATGTTAGAAATGGCAAAATATTTTGGGATAGTCAATTGGGAACCTTTTCGTTTTCAAATCAGTTTAATATCTCAAAGAACCACCGCTATTTTCTGCCCCGGAAGGTAATCCTGATGAGTGCCTCTAGGAGTGTCAAGTAATGAAGCTGTCAATTTACTCATTGGCTTCTAATGTGAAGCTTAAAAATGAGATGTGATCAATACTTAGTGCTACAACACACGGAGGAGCAGGAGCTGGCTGCCCTCTTTACCAGAAGACTTGACAAGGTTAGCGCTGTGGCAATACATAGAGGCATGTATAGCACTAACCTCCGTCAGGATTGCTTGTTGTAATTATCAAGTGTCTTCCTTGGCATTTACCTTTGATTGCTCGTTCTCAGATGGGGTTTTCCAGTTTAAATTGTACTTGTTACCAAGGTTTAAAAGCAGCTAGTTTATGGATTTCTTTTTCTTTTTAATTGGGGAAGAGGGGAAATCTATGTGTCCAGTTCAATTTGGATTCAGTCCAGTTGATTGATATATAGGCACTCTGTATAAGTGTGACTATCTTGAGCCATGTACATAGATTATCATTTTGTTCTATACACAATCAATAAAGCTATTTTTAAAAGGCCACTGAAAGAAAAGTGCTTCAGATAGGGCTTCTGCAGCTTTAATATATATAGAGAAAAGCATTTTGTTAAAAAATTCCCAACCAGCTATACTAGCGGGTTTTTATGTAGTTCAGTGTGGTAAGCAGGAGAGTTTCACCTGCTCTGAAAGCTGGAGTTATAGCCAAGATCTATTTAACACATGCTCAGATATCAGATCTCATGTATGACTTTTTGTTGCAGACTCTGGGACTAAAATAATAAAAACTCAGTCAGGGATTCCAGTCTCTCACACAGCTGTTGACTTGCCCATTATGTTTCTTGGGTACATTTTATTGACATTGATCGTCAGGTGAGGTGATCTTTAATAGGGTATATGAGGCTTTTTCTTATTTTCACCACTTGACCATAGCTTGTAAAACTGGACACAGTTCAGAAAGTAAAGACACTGCTGTTCACCAGACCAACCAAAATGTTGAAATCAGCTGAATTTCTGCCTACTACATGACTGAATGTATTCTTCATCAGAAAGTAGCAATTACTGAATACATCATGTACAATGACATCAGGGAGTGAAATGTTCCTCAGGCTGCCCAATGGACCATGCTGGAACACCTGTTTCATATCATGAAAACATTTATAATTACTACCCAAGAAATCATTGCTAGAATAGCATCCTTAAACCAAATTCTGCCCCTCCTATGCCTATTGGAAAAAAAATCCCTGGAAAAAAACTAAAGGAAACCTAGATGTCACGTGTTGGCTATATATTAAACATATAAACATATATTATATATGTGTTAATGCTGCTGCTCCGCTCCACCTGCTCCCCTGAACACGCCGCTGCTCCACTTCTCCCCACTTCCCTTTCAGGTGAGGGAGAGACAGCGTGTTCAGGGGAGCAGGCAGAGTGGACAGGAGCGGGGTAGGAGCGCAGGAAGTAACGGGGTGGGGGTAGAGGAACCGCTCCCGGCTCCAGCTCACCTCCGCTCCGCCACCGCCGCCTTCCCTGAGCGCGCTGCCGCTCGGCTTCTCTTCCCTCCCTCCCAGGCTTGCCGCACCAAATAACTGTTTGGCGCGCAGCAAGCCTGGGAGGGAGGGAGGGGGGAGAAGCAGAGCAGCGGCGGCGCGCTCAGGGGAGCAGGCGGAGGCAAGCTGAGGCGTTGGGGGCACATTTCTAGCGAGGGGCAGCATGGCCGGTGCCAGAATGCCACCCCTAGAAGTGTGCCGCCCCAAGCACCTGTGTGTTTTGCTGGTGTCTAGAGCCGATTAGAGGCATTTTTACATGAAGATGTGGAGATCCTGGTTCTTTCAGCTGACCTGCTATAGTTCTATATTCTCTCTCTGGCTGCACTCCCAAAGAGCTGGTAGAAAGGCAGTATTCCATCTTCTATTTGTTCATCCCTCCCTGAAAATGTTAAATCCTTCTACACCCTTGGGGACCTTTTGGATTCCCCAGTGCTGCAAGATGCTGAAATAGTCATGACAGCAAGAACTCCCACTTCTATCTGTGACTGGCTAGAAGTAGGTACCCCTTCCTCCCAGACTCAGGCCTGGTCACAGTGATCGATAGGTTCATGAGCTCCAGGCTTTATTTCAACTGATCATATCTATGAATGAATCCAAACACCCAGAAGAATCCCCAACCAGTACAAAATGAAACAGTCTATCTTCACAGCAGCATGGGTCTCTTACTTAGAGCACATCATTCTGGTGTTTTGCTCTCTAAAGTGACTCCCTCCTGAATACAACTTCCAGTTCAAATTCTCTGTATTGGCATTCAAAGCCCTCCATGGGACTGGCACTAGCTCCTGAGAGTTTTCCTCTTCCTTCAACCGTGACCTGCCACCAGAGGTACATTCTGCTGTCAACGGTTTCATGATTCCAGGTAGAGCGAGGCTTATGAGCAAGGAGGCTGATCTTTCACAGAACATATGCCTGGGTTATGGAACTCACTCCCACTAGATACTGCGGACCTCATGACTTTCAGAACTACAGGCTGGAAAGAAAGACAGAGCTCTACTGATGATATTTCTGACTCAAAATATTTGGGAATTGCTGAGATACTACAGTGATGGGACTCTTGCTTAATTTGTGCCAGGGGCTGAGCCCCGACACCTCTAGGCAGTTCATAGCCCCAACACCTCTGGGCTTGCTGCATCAGTCATGAATGTAAAAAAATTGCTTGAGCCCTGGCACGTCTTTCATTACAAATTAAGCACTGGATGGGTACAGTATATAAGCACCATATACAGTTGTGAAAGGCATAGGAGGTAGGGACAAAAAGCTTGAACTAGATGCACTTGAAAGGGAGAGTTAGTGGAGGATTTCAAAACAGGGTCAGAGTAACAGGCAAAGATGATCTTAGCAGCTTTATTTTAAACAGCAAAGTGCATCAGGGAGGAAGAGGTTACTGTAATCAAGAAGAGATATAATGAGGCTGGGATGAGAATCAGGGAATTCTGGCCTGGAGATTTGAACAGAACTTGGACTTGTGTGACAAGACAGAGGGAGAAGTCATAGATGACTCCCAGGTGATGGGCCCCGGGGATGGCAGGAAGGATGGTGATAACTCTCAATAGTGACAAGAAATAGAGGAGCGGATTTTAGATGACAGTTTAGAAGCTCATTTATTATCTACTTTTCTTTGGTACGTATTCACCATTTCCCCTATGCTCCTTGTAGAGCTTCTGTTCCTCTTGTGGTGTGTTCAACTGCAGAGCCCTTATTCTGACAAAATGTCAGGTGAAGAACACCTCAGGATACCAGGATGAGCGAATGAGCCCTTTGCTGCCTTTCAAGGCAGGTCCCTTACAGTAATTTACAAAGGTCCTTAGTGGTCTTCTTGGCTTGTAGTTCTAAGCAGTCACACTAACACCACAGCCGCGGAGTGTACTGTAGTGTTTTGTCCTGTGAGGATACCCTTGGAGGGGTGGCGGGGGGGGGGGTGGGGGGCATGATACAAGCGTAAGTTTCATTCTCATGGTTTATTAAAATACTGCCTTGAATGTACTAACACTTTCATAATTTAGTTACCCATTATAGTCTGTATAACTGTATCTAGTACATAATATATATACGGTATATGGATATGTTTGTATATTATATATGGATATGTCCACACACGTACTACTTAGATACTTTATAATATAAGGCAATGTACTAGATTTTTAATCAAAGCATCCCTTTGTCGAAGTGCAAATCTAATTGTGTTGTTGTGTGTTGGAGGTCAAAGTTGCTATAATAAAACATCCATCTTGGAGCTTTTTAGAGGAACCTGTTTAAAAAGGTTAAAGTGGGTAATTATCACAATCCTAATTTACAACTACTTGGCAATAAGAGTTGTTCTTCAATGAACCATTTATTCATGATCTGCTGCTTCACACTGCAGGATTCTTCTTGACTAGGTTAGAAAATGTAATTAATAAATGATAGGATTATTTATGGTTCATGGTGCCAGATTGGAAATACAATGATATACAAAATGAGCTAAAATTATTCTTGCAAGCAGCATCTCCCTTTTTAATCCATGGGTTGGATTGTTACATTACTTGATATGGTGTGGTGAACTCTTGATGGTATTCACAGGACACCGTTTTTGTCCTTGCTCCTCGAATAAAAATGGACATGCTCCTATGAGAACAGAGTTAATGAACATGTTCATTTTTGTCTTTGAGGTAGGACAACATTTGCCTTGGTATTTACATTTGTCTAGATTAGTGATTATCCAAAACTGGTGCAGGTGGAAGCTCGGAGATTGTTATACTGGATAAACACAAAATAATCCACTGAAGCAAAAATTCTGGTTTTATCAGTTAAAGAAAGGAGCCAACTAAATATGGACATGTTTTTTTAATGTCGAATGAAATACTGTCCTAAAGTATGATGTCAGCTCTCACTTATTTGCTCCTTATGCCTGAGCCTGTCCCACAGCAGTCAATGGGAGCTTTACCACTAACTTCAAAGGGTGCAGGATCAAGCCCAAAGAGAATAGAACTCTTATGCAATAAATCGGAGGTTTTAGATTATTACAATGACTGGCTATGGTAGCAAGCTTCTTAAAAGAAGCAAAAATATTTGTACACTATTTCAAACATAGATGACAAAACAGAATCTAACTAAACAGACTAAAAATTATTCTAGAACAGACTAGTCAGGTGTTGGCTAATCAATATCCAGACATAAATATACCTGGTTAGAATATACAAATTCTGCTCTGCCAGGAAACCCATTGACTTCACTGTGTCAAAAGCCTCACTAAAATCAAGATGTATCATGTCCATAGCTTGCCCCATTAACTAGGCCAGTAACCCTATCAAAGAAGGAAATTAGGTTGGTTTGGTATCAATCGTTCTTCACAAAGCCATATTGGCTATTACTTATAACCCTATTAACCTCCTGTGACATTGCACTCCATATGTTTATGGAAATATGCTTATGAGTATAAATATAATGTAACTGGAATATGCTTTATGCAAAAGGCTTCTTGTAAGATATCATTACAAAGCTTATTATCTACTAGGTGTGTTCATCCTGTTTGTATGCATGTATCATTCTTGTATCTCAAGCTAGAAATATGAAGTGTTACTCTGAAGTCCTATTGTAACTATGCAAAGTGTGGGCCATTAATGGTGGCTTGGAATCTTGATGGCTCCCATTAACTAGGACAATTGGTGGTAAATGGCTCTCTTTACTTGTAAACCTTCCTGGGTACATGCAGGCCAGCCCTGAAAGAATGGAGAATGAGATCTTACAGTGACATGTGATTATGTCATCTTGTACTGAAATCCATCTTAAACCTGGTGCTTTTCCATTTTAGAAGGAGGTATGGGGACCCAGAGAAACAAAAGCTTCCTGCCTTGTACCAAAGCTATAAAAGGGGGTGGAACAAAACAAAAGGGGCTGCCAGTCATGAGAAATCCCCTAGTTATCACCTGAGCTGGAACTAACAAGAACTGTACCGGGGAAAGGCTTGGACCCAGACTAGAAAGGAGTCTAGTCTGTGAAAGAAGCTGATTGGAACATCTCTGAGGGTGAGATTTACCTGTATTCAGTTTCTTAATGTATTAGGCTTAGACTTGTGTGTTTTGTTTTATTTTGCTTGGTAACTTACTTTGTTCTATCTGTTATTACTTGAAAACACTTAAATCCTACTTTTTATACTTAATAAAATCACTTTTGTTTATTAATTAATCCTGAGTAAGTGATTAATACCTGGGGGAGCAAACAGCTGTGCATATCTCTCTATCAGTGTTATAGAGGGCAAACAATTTATAAGTTTACCCTGTATAAACTTTATACAGAGTAAAACGAATTTATTTGGGGTTTATCCCATTGGAAACTGGGTTTCTGGGTGCTGGAGATAGGTAACTTGTTAAGCTGTTTTTGTTTAAAGTCTGCAACTTTGGAGGCATGGACCAAACCTGGGTCTGTGTTGCAGCAAACTGGCATGTCTGGCTCAACCAGGCAGGGTTCTAAAATCCCAAGCTGACAGGGAAAACATGGTCAGCAGTAGTTTCAGCACATCAGGTAAAAGTCTCAAGGGGGTCTCTGTGACGAAACCTGTCACACCTCCCCATCTTACATATGGATTGTTTAATAATTTGTTCCAGCATCTTTCCAGGTATCAGTTAGGCTGACTGTTATACAATTTCCCAGGTCCTCTGTTCCCCATTTTAAAGACAAGCACTATGTTTGTCCTTCTCCAGTCCTCTGGGATCTCACTTGTCCTCCATGAGTTCTCAAAGGTAATTGCTATTAGTTCTGAGATTATTTCAGCTAGTTCCTCAAGTACCCTAGAATGCATTTCATCAAACGCTGGGAATTTGAATACATCTAACTTATCTAAATATCATTTAATCTATTCTTTCCCTATTCTGTCTTGAATTCCCTCCTGTTGTTAACATTGATTGTGTTAAGTGTCTGGTCATAATCATCCTTTTTAGTGAAGACTAAAGCAAAATAGACAATAAATACCTCAGCCCATACTTCAATGAATTAAGGTAGAGGTGAAGTTTCAAAGTTTTTTTGCATGGTAATTGTGTATAAATATTATATCTGAGGACAAAATTTGAAACCTTTCAATTAGGATTCTCTTTAAATGCTCTTCTTCAGTGCTTAGATTTATTGTTGATGTTTCTGTAATATGTTGGTGCCAGTAAAGGATGCTGCCAGAAGTGGACTGAAACAAATTTTTTACATGTCCCTTGTTCTATAATGCCATTTTGAATGCCATCGCTTTATAGTTTCAAATTTTGGGTAAGAAAGTAGTGGGGGAAATCTAGGGGATTTTTTTCTATAATAACCTTTTGTTTTAAATTCTGCTGCATTTTTGCTTTAAAAAACCTTAAACTAGAATTCAACTTCTGTTTTTAGCCTAAGGTCCTCTCATGGATTATATTTATAAGCATAAATTCAGGATGGGTCCTTATTTTCTGCTGGGAGCAATGGTGTCATAAATTAACACACAGTACCTGCTTTGCTCTTCTTTTTGACTTAGTACAGAAAATGTACAATATGAAATGGAAAACAGGTGCTTACATTTTTAATGGAAGGAAAAATTATTACTAAATGTCACTAAAAGAGTTGTAAAGCTTTCAAAGTAAAGTTGAAATAATGTAATTTAATGAAACTGCAACAAAATGAAATATTTATTTAGTTCAAGCTCTATATGTTTTGCAACATGAAAACATGACATACATTGCTCGGTTCTATTTTCAGACATTCTCTATTTTTTCCATTGTTTTATGTCTCATATGTACTTGTTAGGGATGCGTGAAAAGGCTAACATTTGAATTCAGATGTTGTATGCAGAGACCCTGATGCCTGGATAATATTTTAACTTTTTCGTAGCACCCATCTCCTCTCCCCAGCATGTTCTGGACTCCCTCCTGTCCATTTTTTCTGTCTTCTGGGGTAAACCCCACTAGCTCTTTCTCCCCCTTGCCACATGGCATCTTCACAGGGTGGTCAGCTGGTTTTCATCTTTCTCTAGTCTATTCAGGGGGTCTGACCCAAACACCAGGTGAGTAATGTTCAAATTGTCGGTAGGAGGAGTATTGGCATGTTCCCTATCCCACTTACCTTTATCCATGTTTTTCATCAAGAATCAGGGAGACGCACGGGTACCTTATTCAACACAGCAGATAAAGATCTTCCAGAACCAGTTTGCCTTCCTTCCCCATCACCGCTCCATTTCTACAACAGTAGGATCAAGAAATGTTACTCTGCTGATTCTGCACTAGCCTTTATCCCCCTCTAGAGTTAAAATGATCCAGAATACATTGGGGAAAGGGAGATTCCAGACCCTAAAAGAGTGTTGGTGTGAGAGAATCCCCTCCCACACTTCCCAAACATTCGCGAAGCGGGTCAGTGAGCCATACCCTGATTATTCTGTATGAGGGGATACACTGGCCTTTTCCCCTTTTTGTTGTCCCTTTCTCCTATTTATCCATTCCCTGCAAGGTTTCATCTCATTCTGCTACACTCACTCATGAAGTCAAAATCCCCTCATGTGTGGTTAATTGAGTTTCCTTGCCATCTTTGTAAGCCTTCTCACATTCATATTCATTCGAAGGGCTTCCATGTAGAAAATTAGTAAAAGCAAGTGGGAAGTATGGGGCTCGTTGGGGAAAAGTGAAAGTGGGACCTAGCCTAATTTTTCCCTCCATCAGCCCCTGGGCTGGGGCATGAAGATCTCCCCCTTCCTGCTGAGCTGTCTGGTTGTCTTCAGCCCCTTCTTCTCAGATCAAAGGAAGAAGCAGTAGGAATCTTCAACCCAATGAGAATATCAGAGGGAAGGGTATATACATGTCCTTTCCCTCAGGGTGGGGAAGAGAAGACAGGGAAGATACGGCATGTAAGCATTAAACAGTCTTTACTCCCCATCTTTCCAAGGCCTAGAGAGTGGACCTGCAATCTTCTCCACTGTTCTCAAAGATGTGAGAGAGGGTGCTAATCTCTCCGGGATCTTTTTTCCTTTCCCCCCACATAGTTGAGAGGAACGGAGAGTGCCATACAGAGCATACAGTGATCATTGCTGTTTACACAGGGATTGGCAAATAAATATTATTGAACTGAATATTGTCTAAGAGTTATTTAGCCTACATGTGGCTGCTGAACAGCAGTGATATTCTTGCTATTTAGCAAATGTAGCATTCAATTCAGATTTCTCTTATTCTTTCTAGCTGGCACTTAGTAAAACCTTAGGAACCCTTAGGAATTCCTTTCTCTGTGTTGTCTCTTTCCTCTGTGTGTCCTGTACCTGCAAGGTATTATTTCATTCTGCTTCACTCTCCCATGAATGGAATGCTTGGGAGATTGATGGTAAACCAAAATGGTCACAGGCATCACCTTGATATAAACTAAGAACCACCTCCTTCCAGTAACTTTGGGCTTGAAAAGTCCACAGATCCAAAAATGTACCCAATAAGTCAACCAGTCAATGGTCCATAGGTCACTTGCCTCTGGATCCTTTCCAGTTTCTCTACATCCTTTCTATACATTGGTGACCAAAATTGGACACAGTACTCCAGCTGAGGCCTAACCAGCACCAAGTAGAGCGGTACTATCACCTCCCATGACATGCATGCTATGCCTCTGTTAATGCAACCTAAAATTGCATTTGCTTTTTTTGCAACAGCATCGCATTGCTGACTTATGTTGAGTCTGTGATCCACCACAACTCCCAGATCCTTCTCAGCAGTGCTGCTGCCAAGCCAATTATCCCCCATTCTGTATTTGTGCATTTGTTTTTTCTTCCCTAAGCGTAGCACCTTACATTGGTCTTTGTTGAATTTCATTTTGTTGTCCAGTTCTCCAATTTATCAAGATCCATCTGAATCTTAGGTTTATCCTCCAAAGTATTGGCAACCTCCTCTAGTTTTGTGTCATCTGCAAACTTGATCGGTGTGCTCTCTATAACTATATACAGATCATTAATAAAGATGTTAAATAACACCAGACCCAGAACAGATCCATGTGGAACCCAACTTGCGACCTCCCTCCAATCCATCATCATTCCATTAATAGTTATCCTTTTTCATATTGGACTATAAGCTTTTTGGGGCAGGGATTGTGTTTATTCAGCACCTAACACAATGGGGGAATTTAATCCTGATCTGGGGCACTTGAAGCACTTCTGCAATACAGATAAATAAAACTAACATAACTCATTGCTGTAATTGCCTGATCCAATGGTCACTGAAGTCAGTGAGAACCTTTCATTGAATCATAGAATCATAGAAGATTATGGGTGGAAGAGACCTCAGGAGATCATCTAGTCCAAGCCCCAGCTTAAAGCAGGACCAACCCCAACTAAATCACCCGAGCCAGGGCTTTGTCAAGCCAGGCCTTAAAAAGTATGGAGATTCCACCACCTCCCTAGGTAACCCATTCCAGTGCTTCACCACCTTCCTAGTGAAATAGCATTTCCCAATATCCAACCTAGACCTCCCCCACTGCAACTTGAGACCATTTCTCCTTGTTCTGTTATCTGCCACCATTGAGAACGGCCAAGCTCCATCCTCTTTGGAACCCCCCTTCTGGTAGTTGAAGGCTGCTATCAAGTCATCCCTCACTCTTCTCTTCTGTAGACTAAACAAGCCCAGTTTCCCCAGCCTCTCCTCGTAAGTCATGTGCCCCAGCCCCCCAATAATTTTTGTTGTCCTCCACCGGACTCTCTCCAATTTGTCCACATCCTTTCTGTAGTGGGGAGCCCAAAACTGGACGCAGTACTCCAGATGTGGCCTCACCAGTGCCAAATAGAGGGGAATAATCACTTCCCTTGATCTGCTGGCAATGCTCCTACTAATGCAGCCCAATATGCTGTTAGCCTTCTTGGCAACAAGGGCACACTGTTGACTCATATCCAGCTTCTTGTCCACTGTAATCCCCAGGTCCTTTTCTGCAGAACTGCTGATTAGCTGGTCAGTCTCCAGCCTGTAGCAGTGCATGGGATTCTTCCATCCCAAGTGCAGGACTCTGCACTTGTCCTTGTTGAACCTCATCAGATTTCTTTTGGCCCAATCTTCCTATTTGTCTATGTCACTCTGGACCTATCCCTACCCTCAGGGTGCAATCCGTTGTGTTAACTGAATATTTGATTGTTTCCTATGTGTGTTTGCAATACACATTTTCAAAACAAAAAAACAATAACAAAGTGACCCAACGTCACTGAGGATTACTCCTTAGGAAATCACTTTCCTCTCCAAGCCTCTTCCTTGGATAAAAATCTGAGCAAATAGATGGGCCTTCCAATGTGCCTCAAAGATTAACAAACTTGGGCTCTGTCAGACCAACATGGGAAGTGAATTCCGGAGTCAAAGAATCTTCATGAGAATACCCTCCCAGTAGTCCAGTGTCATTTAGATCAGGCATCCTCAATCTTTTTCTTTCAATGCCGCCCCCTCCAACCCCCCATTTCCACAACATGCTGTGCCACAACAACTGTTTTCTGCATATAAAAGCAAGGGCTAGCATTAGGGGCAGCAAGCAGGGCAATTGCCTGGGGCCCCACACCACAGGTGTCCCCGTGAAGCTAAGTTGCTTAGGCTTCTGCTTCAGCCCTGGGTGGCGGGGCTCAGGGCCTGGGCTTCAGCCCTGCGTGGCAGGGTTTAGGCTTTCTACCCTGGGCCCCAGCGAGTCTAACACTGGTCCTGCTTGGCAGACCCCTGAAACATGCTTGTGGTCCCCCAGGGGGCCCTGGACACCTGGTTGAGAACCACTGATTTAGATTTAGAGTATGTTGACTCAGTTATATTCAGCTGCCTCAGAAGGATATGAAGCTGGAGCAGCCCATGTGGTAATCAGGAATCAGAACATTAAGGGTATTAAAATTAAAACCAACACCTTACGTTGCTCTCAGATTTGGAGGTGAAAAAACTATAGTTAACTATTGCAGCTCACATCCAAAGAGAGAAGCTGCAAGCACACATTCTCTTCTTCATAGTTTTCATACATCCAAAATGGCTAATTGTGTACATAAGTGTATATTTTATTGTTTATGCCTGAAAAGCTCCTTTAGGGGTTTCTGCCAGTCTATCTTAGTGTTTATGTGTATCTGTGTTCTATTTCCCATTCTATTTTCTGGGTTCAGTACACAGATGTACATGAGTACTTTGGTTAGATCTCTTGTAAAGATGAGAATTTGACGACAGGACTCTTCCATTCTACTCTCTCTCAATACATTTTTGTTATAGGCACATGCCCACAAGCAGTATTCCTCTGCTTTCATCAAACTTCTTTCATTTGTTAGACCAGTCCCAAACTTTGGCATCATTAGTAAAATACTGGCTTTATTGAAGTCAATAGGATTTCAATATTGAAAGCAATGTGAAATTGATATATTGAAGTCAATGTGGCATTGACTTCAATGGGGCCAGGATTTCACTTCATATTTTTTCTTCACAATATTGATATTTGAATGGTTTATAATATTTTACTGTGCTCTTCCTTTGTAACAAATTTTTTAATTGTTCATCGGCTCCTCTATCATTAATCTGTATATATAATAAAATACCCAGAAGTGCTAATAAAATTAAACATGATGGATTAAAGCAAAGATAGCTCACAATTAAATATGCTAAAATGCCGAGTTTTGGAGATTGGTTATTTTGATTATTTTAGCCAATTATTAACTCTCTTAATTTGCATGATCTTATAGAAATGGATAATTAACTATTAGTTTTGAGATAGGTGGAAACAAAAACTGTGAAATAGATGTACATGAGAAATATTTAAAGATCTGGCTAAAAAAAGAGTGGAGAGAATTGTCTCATAGACATTTTAGAGGAAATGGCTTGCTCAGATTTTAGGGTGATGGAATATTATTTTGTGATAGTCTGTGGAAAAATAAATACTACCTGATTTTTTAATAATGGTGGGCCTGACACAAAACCATATATCTCAACACCTCCATTGCTATGAGTGTTTGAAATCCACATCTAGATCTGAATTTTGCAACTTGGCCCCATCTGTAATCTTTAGAGATGGAAAAAACATAAAAAATCAGTGCACCACCAATATGCACTAAGTTAAAACTTTTTGTATTTCACCTAAAATTGAAGTGTAGTCTCACACAAAGTGCGTAATATATCTATTTGAATTCAGGCCAACATTTCCATGTCTTTAGTGTAAATAAGACATCTCTATGGCAAGTTTGAAGTCAAATGGCTCTATGCAAAATGGCAGCAGCATTAATTAAGCATCTACTTTTCTAGCCCCTGGGGCTTCTGTGTCTATTAATCATATGATGTCAAAATGGTCCCTATTTTGATGGGGATTCATCAGAACAGTCCCCTTCCCCTCTTTTTTTCTTTGTCTGTGAAACCCTCAGTGCTAAAGTAGCATGAGCAGTAGGCAAATACTGTAAAAGGTATGATCAGAAGTGAAGAGGAGTACAAGGAGTCATTGTGTAGAGATGGTATTTTATTATCCTTATCAGGCCCAGTTTTGCTCTTATCTATTGTGAAGTGTTCTGAGTTTAACTATACTTCAAACATCAGATACTGTGTAAATCATTTTAAAATTTAGATGCCAAATTAACCATTTGCATGTGCACTAACCTGATTTGAGTTTGCAGTTGTGGGACTCACGTGTGCAAGCACAGGAGTGCAATTGAATGCACATTTTTTGAAACAATGAAACTATAAAGAAAGCTGAAAAACTGACCCTGTGTGCTTTCTCCTCACTGGATATAAGACTATTGACATGAGATGGTTTATATTGCCCGGACATGTCATATGTAAGATTTATTTATTATTCATTTTAATTGAGGCACTTTTAATTGCTTAATGTTTCCTGCTTGGCAAGTTTTTCTCTTCGTTGACATTTGTTTAATTTCTTTTGCCTGAATGTATTTGAAACTATTGTAACATAATGAATTCTCTACCATTTTTACCATGTTTCTTTAATGCTTAATTTAAAAAAATCATGATCATGATTATTTTACCTCTTGAAAATCCTGGGTCTCTTCATTTACCATTCAGCTATAATTCTTAGACCTCTCCAGCTGCAAGTATATTATTTGGACTCATATTTTGCATGCAGTGGGTTAGCATAAAAGCACTATGGTATGCTCAGCCATCTTGGCATTGTCATTTGAGGTTTTTTAATTAAAAGTCTGCCTTAGAGTATGTCAAGTGCTCCTGTATTTTTGCCATTCTTCTTATCTCTATGGCAACGAAAATATTTCAACATTTACATGGGCATCATATTCTTTGCTAATGTAGTATCTGAACTGTTTGTATGCTGAGAAGAGGAACAGCAGAGATTGGCTTCTGCTGGCTGGGATGCAGGAGTTGTCAAGACAACCAAGAGGCCCAAAGATGTCCTTACCAGTAGCATTAAATTGAAGCTTAAAATTAATTCACCCGCATGTGTTTTTGTAGCTTATGTTGTTAATTGAAATAATAGGAATGACCTTCCCTGTACATTCAGAGCACCTGTCCTATTAAAATTGTATGTGCTATTTACTTAAGTACACTCATCTATCAGACAAATCTAGCGTGAAATAGGGGAAAATGGAAGACACTTATATTGTACTGCTATGTATTGACTTGTAGTAATAGGAAAAGCAGCTTTTCTTGTATCAGGCTTGAAATAGTTGTGATAAACATTTTATTCTGAAACATCATTTATTTTTGCTTCTATCAGGAGAGCTTTAAGTCCAAATAACTCTATGTACTGCATTTTATTCTAAAATGAGTATTTACTTGAAATTAATAGCATAAAAATGTTAATTGTTTTGCAATACATTTGAGGAAATAGCATTTTATGTTTTTGTTTAGCAGCAATTCTGCCTTTTTTCCCCTCCTCATGAAAAATGACCAAATAGGAACATGTTAATTCCATCTGGTCTAAGTCATATTTGTATAGTCTTGAATTTTAAGGGATAATTTTTCTATCTGTGATAAAATATCTTAATAGATGATCCAATTGTTCTTCTTGGGCCTGATCCCTTTGTTCCATCCAGCAAAAAGGCATAATAATATGCAAGAGAGAATATTACATTCATGTGTACAGTAGTCTTCTTCTTCCCTCCCAAAAACACAACTTGCAAAAACCTATTATGGTGAAGTTTAGAATCATTTAGTTTTGGAGCCTATATTTATGTATGGCACATATGTGGTCATAAACCATCTTTAGGACCATACCTAGGCAACATGCCATAATTTGTGAAAGGATTTTATTCTTAAAGGGACAGTGCTGTGATCTCCTGGGACCCTGTTTACATGATAAAAAAAGAAAAGGTGCTCCTTTTAGCTGTCGCTACTTTACACTAGAGAGCCAAGATGGGTGAGGTAATACCTTTTATTGGACCAACATCTGTTGGTGAGCAATAAAAGCTGAGAAAAAGAGCTCTGTGTGTGCTCAAAGTTGGTCCAATAAAAGACATCATCTCACCCACCTTGTCTGTCTAATATTCTGGAACCAACATAGCTACACCACCACTGTATACTACTTTATGCTGCCACATATATCATACGTAAAGCCTTATAACAAACACAGAAATATCTGATTTCTCTCATACTACAAACCCTGATGCACACTGTCAGCAGAGCTATGCTGATTTATACAGCTGAGGGTCTGGCCCATGAACTGGTGAACCTGTGAACCTCTTTATGATGCAGGTAAATATTATCATCCTCATTTTACAGATGAGGAAAGTGAGGCCCTTCCTGCATTGTTTTTGTGCAGTGTTAATTGCAACTGCCTTGGCATCACCCAGGGAGAGAAGCAATCTTTCAGGTTGTCAGGACTGAAACCACTTAGGGCTGTATAAGACATGACCAACAATTTACATTTTACCTGGAAACTAATCTGCGTCCAATGTAGTTCCCAGGATGCCAGCATAATATACTCTCTGCATGAATCAAGGCTTCATAAGTGGGCTGCCCTCTTTGGCACCAGCTGAAGCTTCTTAGTGTCCTTAAGGTAGCTCTATAGAAGTGCACAGTAGTCTAAATTTGGGTTGGCAAGGGCAGGAATAATTGTAATGAGCTCTCCATCCAAAAGAAAGGTTGGACTTTCCTTTACAAGTGCAGATGAAAAGAAGCCAAGCTGGCCAGTGCTGCTACCTGCATATCTAAAAGCCACTGGAATACAATAAAATTCCCAAATGAGAACCCAACTAACAAAAAATGGGTGCAGTCCCTCAGTCAATGAAACTTACGCAATCTTGGTCCGCAACCATCAACTCTGTGTTCTCCAGGCTAGCCCTCAGATTGATACCCAATCTCATCCAAATGCTGGCTAAAGTTGCTCAAATGCTCCAACAGAATCAGACAGGATCAAGCTATAGAACTGTATGTCATTAGTATAATGAAGACAAAACAGCCCAGACCTCATTACAACCCAATCCCTTCTAACAGCATGGTATATGACAAAAGGATGATAAAAGAGAACCATGTGGTATCTCACACAAGAGATCCCTTGGGGTAGCACTATCTTCTGGGACTAGCTGGAAAGAAAGGCATGGAGACATTTCAAAATAATTCAGCCAACCCCTATTAGGGACCACAAATGTGACACAAAAAGTTCCTGATCAGTGGTATAAAAGACAGCTGGCAGAACTAAAATAATCAGCATGGACACATTGAATCTGATTCTTATTTACGCTAAAGCCAATTTACCCTGTTCTGGCTATATAAAAGGGACTGAAAGTGGGAGATAATTACATCCACTTTAAGGCCCAGTTACCTTGCCAGAGCAGTGTAAAATGGCCTTGGTGTAAATAAGAATCAGGTCTATTATTTTTGTCCTTCACCAAGAGGAGATTATTGAGAAATGCAGGCAGAACAGTTTCTGTACTATGTCTAGGCCTGAAACTAGACTGACTGGGGACACTGAAATAGCAGGAGGCCAGACATGGCTACAGTTCCTAGCCACAACTTCTCAATCACCTTTCCCACAAGAGGGAGACTGGTAACTCATCTGGCATTGGTGAGACTGCTTGTGATGAAAGTGGGAAATTTCAGTAATATTTTTATGAACTAGCTGTATGATTTTGTACTGTCACCTTGGCAAGCAGTGGGTACAGAAGAGTTAAACTGCTGCTCCTGGGGCAAAGAAGGAGACATGAGGTGTTTTGTAGCTGTTTGGGGTGATATGATTGGTCATTAAGGATTGGTTGGAGTTAGCCCATGGCCATGGAAGACCCTGCAGAGACAATGGAAACCCCAATCACTGAACAATTGACACTTATCAATTGAAGGTTTCCAGCAGACTGAACAAGTGAACTCAGCCTGGCTTTGCAGCAGGAGAACAATGGTGACAGAAGGCGATCATAAGAACTGGGTTTCCAGAGATACAAGGGCTCTTACGTGGGACTCAGGTCAGGTAACTAAAAGTTAGGTTGACCTAGCTACATTGCTCAAGGGTGTGAAAAATCCACACTCTTGAGAGACAAGGTTAAGCTGCCCCAACCCCCAGTGTAGATAGTGCTAAATCAATGGAAGAATTCTTCCATAGACCTTGTTGCTGCCTCTCAGGGAAGTGGATTAACTACAGCAGCGGGAGAACCCCACCTGTCACTGTAATGTGTGTCTATACTAAAGCGCTATACCGCTAAGTGTAGACATAGCCTAAAACAAAAATGAACGAATAGAGAAAGGAAGTGAAGGTGGCTTCTACAGCAGCATGGCTCAAGGGAACCCTGGTGTTGGCCAGTTTGAACTCGACCTTAACCATTGCTTCTCCATGCTAACCTAAGGACTTCCCTATTGCTAAATTTCAGTAGATTAATAAACTCTATTCTGTTTTGGAAAGGCTGCATGAAGTCACTCCAAATGCATGGTCCCTGGAGAGGGTAAATCTCTGAACAGGAGACTATCAAAGTTGGACTCACTGGGAAGAGCTCACTGTAAGAAACAGGAGGACTTAAGCCCAAGGCTCCGTGCAAGAGGCACTGAGGCTGTCTGGCCTAACCTTGTGGGAAAGTGTGACCCCCTTGGGTGGTCTGGGACACTGAAGGGGTTCTCCAAACGGATTTCTTAAAGTTGGGACAGAGCATAGATCCTGTGGATCTGCAACACTGACCCATGTCAAGAGAGGGTTTCTTAAGTAGAGGCCTAACAGTAGCCTTCTGCAAGAGGCAGGTAAGAAGTGCCCATCAGAAGTTGCCCCAGTGCCTTTCCCCCATCCAGATGGCACGCAAGGGTCTATCTCACAGCTTGTAGCAGGAGCTCCTTTGTGAGTGAGGCCAGCGAAAGCTCAAGCAGAAAAAGGGTAACATTTGTTCGGCCAAACACTGCTCTGTCACCACAAGCGGCAATTCAGCCTGCGTGTGAGTGATCTTATCTGCAATGTAATGTGAATATTCTTCACAGCGAGAAAAACTCTGGCTGATCCAAAATCTGAACTTCCCCAAACTTTGGGGTGTTTGGATTCATTTTTCCAGTATGGAACCATCTCTAGTTCATATCTAGGCTTCCCCACAGGCAGGACTCAGAGACACAATAATCAGCATAGGAAACTCATCATGGAACGTGAAATGAATCAAAAATAGCACCATAGCATAGTAACTCTTTTATCTTTTTATAAAAAATGTAATAATAAATTTACAATTTAACCACAAATGTAGCATATCCTTAGACAGCAATCCAAAGACATCTGTGACTTCTGTTTAGTAATTTAGACCTGAACTGAAGACTCAAGTCCCAACTCCTAGCTAGCTCAATCCATAGGATCTCCATTTTTTTATCTGTTTTGTTTACTGTTTTTAGGGCATGGATATGTCATGACAGGGCTTCCTTATTAAAGCCACTTGCCAATGTTTTCTCTGTCTTCAGCACCATAGGATATTCTATTGACACTGAGGATCTCCTTCAATATTCCTCTCTGGCTCTCTTGACATTTTTGCAAGGGGGGAGAAAGAGACAAGAGGAAGGTGCAGATAATGCTTCCACTGCTGAGCAGTATGAATTATGTCTGCTGGAGTAATAATGTGAAGTGGCAGGGATCCGTTTTGATGAATCTCATGCTGATTTGTAGCCCCAATTCAAGCTGTAGGTAACATTCAGCACCTGGTTTGAGTACTAGAGAGATGGAATAAAGCACTATACAGTAAATGCGCCATGTACTGTAGCTGTTTGTTTATTGTCACATGATAATTAATTTGCAATTATATTTAGAAACATACTGGAAAAGAAGTGCTTTTTTGAATACAGTTTTCAGAGTAGCAGCCGTGTTAGTCTGTATCCGCAAAAAGAACAGGAGTACCTGTTCTTTTTTTTTTAATACAGTGTTATAATTCATACCACCCAGAAGGAGACACAGTGGTAATACTTGTTAGGCTCTGAGCTAGTTGATTTTTCTGTCTTCCCATCAGTGATTTTTGTTCTTCTTTGTCTCCCAACACCAAACTGAAAAGAACTCGTTTGAAGACTCATGACTGGTTATTAATGGACCTTCAGTGCTCTAGAAGTACAGTATGACCTACAGACACACACGTCACCATTAAAAATATATCTATAATTTTGTCTTTAACATGATTAACACACATCACCATGGCGTTCATAGTATTCCATTTACTCCGGAGAAGAAATGTCCTTGTATTTGTTTATGCAAGTCACCTTCTTCATCTCCCATCCTGATTGCTACAAACTCCTCCTTTTTGGCTGCCTGAACACTTGCATTGCTCCC
Organism: Dermochelys coriacea; assembly: GCF_009764565.3. Taxonomy (NCBI): domain Eukaryota; kingdom Metazoa; phylum Chordata; order Testudines; family Dermochelyidae; genus Dermochelys; species Dermochelys coriacea. Next base: position 109,462,133 of record NC_050068.2, read on the forward strand.
CTTCAGTTCATTCAAAATACAGCTTCTCAAGCAGTTTGCCTTGTCACTCTTCATTCTGCCCAGGTCACCCACCTCACTGAATCTTTTCACCAGCTTCCCATCAAGTTCAAGTCCTATCCTCACCTTCAAGACCATCTCAGCTTTGTCCCTCCCTAACTGTCTGCTCTTGTCTCTTACTGCATCAGCTTACCCAGGAATCTAGCTGTTACCATCTAGTCCTTTCAGAAATGGCTCTGTGCTTTCTTCCACAATGCCCCTTGTGCCTGGAAGCCAAGATTTGCAAAAGTGGGTGCTTAAAACTAGACTTCTCCCTACATATTTAGGCACTCCGTGACTGCTCTGATTTTCAGAGGTGCTGAGCAACCCCTTTCCCCCTGCCCGCTCCCATTTGGCAGTAATGCCATAATAGTATTGCAACTCAATGGATGGTGTTAATACAGATTGTGTGACCATTTCTGAGTCTTAGATCTTGAAAGAAATGTTGTTAGCTTCAAATTGCGTCACAGGGAGCAAAGTCTACACTAGGCAAGTAACTTCTCTCTTCTTTGTCTTGCTGTCTGAGTGAATCATTCTTAGGTGTGCCCACACAAGCATTGTAAGATATGAAAATCATGACATAGTCCAATGGGGGAGAATTACCTTGATTTCTGTTCCCTCCTGTTTTTGATTAGTTCTACTATGTTGACCCTTCTTCCTTCTCTCCTATCTCTCTGTAACTCCAGTTTCATTGAACTGCTTGTACAGTAGCTGGTACTTTCGGGATACACATGTAGGATGCCCTAGGACAAAATGTAGCATTTATTGCTAGGATTTATTCATGGGTATTTATTAGTCCATTAAAATTCCAAAACCAAACATATTCTCCCATTATTTCAGTGTTGATATTGCCTGATAATTATATGGGGCAGGCCAACTCCTTGGAGCAATCATGTCCCACTGTAGCATAGAGTTTATTACAGATGCACAGCTGAGTTTTATTCTGTGGTGGAAGACATCTACTCAGATCTTGAGCTAGAAGCCGTTCCTGTTCCCAGAGGAAGCTGCCCAACTTTTCCTATAGCTAAGTTGCAGAGGTCGTGACTCTACCCTATCTGGGCTCTGAAGGATGATATCAGGGATGATGCCAGAGACACTGAATAGACTGGTACTTCCCACAGGAATCTCTGAGCTACATCTCCACAATGCTGCAGAGTCTGTAGCCCATCAGAAAACTGAAGCTCTGCATATGGTGATCAGAAGGGAACGGAGATACAGAAGCACCCCAGGAGTCTATTTTGGTGTGTTGAGGGGGACAGAGCAGAGGAGGGTATCTAATTCTGGTTCCTTTTCTTCCCCCACATCGAAGGTATGAGGGTTACCACAAATCTGGGGGCATGAGGAGCTCATTTCCATAGGGGATGTGAATTTCCTTCACCTGACTTGCACACTGCATCTGCTGTTCCTGAGGACAATTGGGCAGGTGCAGACTGGCATAGTATGTGTTGATTGGGGTTACCAAATCCCATCCGAGCTATGTAACTTGGCCTTAGTCTATTGGCCGTACAGCATTTAACAAAGCTAGAACTCAGTAATAGGCCTCATCTGTCTGAGTTGTCAGACTGCATGAGTAAAGACTAAAGATACTGTAATAAAGATTTTTTCCCCTCAACATGTTAGATTGCTGGTTATGTAAATCTTCTTATTATACAAAGAAAAATTGGTTAGAAAATAAGTACAACTTTTTATGTCATATCTTTCAGACAACCTGCACTGTAGTCCAAAATACTTTACAGATTTAAATAAAAATAATAGCAACGGGAGAAAGCAATTAAGAGTTATAGGCAGGTGAGAAAAGATGTTTTACCCTGATATTTGAAACAGCCTTTTTAAAGATTTGAACAAGTTTTATTATTTTGAAAGGGCCAAATTCTGGCCTTTGGTTCATATATATTGCTCCCTTTCAGCTCAATATATGATTTAGCAGGGGAAACAACTGCAGTAAAAGCTGTGTTATCTGGCATTTTACCAACCAGAAAGCTCTAGAAACAGGCATTTCTGATATCTCCCAATACAAATTAAAATTCTGTTTGGCGTGGAGCTGGCAGGCTCCCTACCTAGCTCCGCGTGGCTCCCCAGAAGTGGTGACATGTCCCTGATGTTCCTAGGTGGAGGAACAGCCATGGGGGCTCCATGCGCTGCCCCCACCCCACCCCACCCCAAGTGCTGCCTCCACAGCTTCCATTGGCCAGAAATTGCGGCCAATGGGAGCTGCAGGGGCAGCACCTGCAGGTGGAGGCAGCGTGCACAGCCACCTGCCGTGCTTCTGCCAAGGAGCAGCAGGGACATGTTGCCGCTTGCAGGGAGCCACCTGAGGTGAACGCTGCCTGGATACAGCATCCCAAAACCCCTCCTGTGCCCCAACCCTGTGCCCTGAGCCCCCTCCTGCACCCAAACTCCCTCCCAGAGCCCACGCCCCATACCCCCTCCCATGCCCCAACCCCCAGCCCTGAGCCCCTTCCCACACCCAAACTCTCACCCTCCATTGGTAAGTATAACTCTTAGTTAACTGGAATTTTTGACTAACCAGCACCCTGTGTTCCCCCAACATGCTAGATAACAACGCTTTTACTAAAAAAAAGGAGTACTTGTGGCACCTTAGAGACTAACAAATTTATTTATTACTTCATCCAATGAAGTGAGCTGTAGCTCACGAAAGCTTCTGCTCAAATAAATTCGTTAGTCTCTAAGGTGCCACAAGTACTCCTTTTCTTTTTGCGAATACAGACTAACATGGCTGCTACTCTGAAAGCTTTTACTGTATTTACTAATATTATTTCTACATACTGCATTTATCTGGCTTTTTCCATGACTGATAAATCCATACAAAATCAGTCAGTGTATCAAAAACTGCCAATGCACATGGTACATAAAATCATCAATAACTTTCCATAGTAAAATTAAAAAAAAATTCAAGGGATTGCTAACTCAATTTCCAAATTTTGTAATTTATATAAGAAAAATAGAGAGCTCTTGGTTTCATAGGCAAGGCTTCCTGAAGATGGTGTTCCTTTGACATTTTTGTGCATGCTGAAAAGTTACTCTTGAGGAATTCATTTACATTGCTCTCTCTGGGTGTCCAACAGTGACTGATATAAATATTTTATTAGGAAAACCTGCAGGTTTCTGAAGATTATATGTCTTATCAAATTGACCCTTATAATTATGTTGTCTTCTGTAACTGTGGGATCTCTTTTAATTTTGCAGTTCTTTTGTAAATATTGAATGATTAAAAAGTATACACCCCTAAGCAAAAGCAGGCTGAGGGCAGGAAAAGGTGTAAACAGGGCTCTTCTGCCTGTTTGTGAAGAATCACATTCTGCTCATTGTTGCAGAAAAGTGAATGAAGACAACCCTTTAATTATATGCTAGCAACTGGTCATAGTGCAGCCTGACCTTAGCTTTTCAGTCTATTCTCCAGCATGTTTGTATAGCGATCATCTTGGATGTGTTGCTTTCTCCTCTTTCCTGGAACATGGGATTTAATGGTGAAATTATTTGAGGCTCTAATGTGTGCATAGTGAAGTCAATGGGAGTTTTGCAAATGACTTACATGGGTGTGAGATTGGGACTATTCTGTGTAGGGGCAAAGGAGGAAAGTGTTTGTGGATTTTTATTTGAAACAGAATATTTTTATGGTGGCTTCTGTTCTTTACATAATTTTTATGTTTTATTTAAATCCCTTGTGGCCCTATGGTGTGATCACCAAGCCACTGCCTACATTGTCCTGTGTCACTCTGTCCTCTGCAATTAATTACTTGACCCCTTTGTCTCTGGATGTGAAGGAGCCATTGCCAGCAGCACTCTTGTAGTCTGCTGTGAAGGAAGGGGGCAGGAGAGAGGGCATGCACTCCTTCATGTCATGGAGCTCTCCTCCCTGTTGGCTCCCTGTGCAGCAATCAGTGCAGCCAAATGCCTGCCTTCTCCTGGTTTGTGAATTGCTCTGGCGCTTTGGTGGGAGACAGGCAGGAGGACCTATGCAATTATGTTGTGCAGAGTCAAGGGTTGACAGTCTGTGCCCCCTAGACCAGAGGAGATCTTAGGAAATGAGGCAGGGAGCAGGCCAGAAATAAAGAGTAGGAGCAGATCAGTGACTAAGTGGTTCTACTGGCCAAACTCCATGCAGAGGGCCGGGCACAGTAGTTTCTGTAGACCCGTAGCAGCTGTGAAGTGACTCTATCCCAAATCTGTGGGCTTTGTGGAAGAGTCTACCTATCTTCTTCATCCTCATGGAACTCCCTCATGCACAGCTCATGTACATGGGCTAAGAGGATTTGGGTACTAGACATTATTTTAACTTGTAAAACTTGTAACTGAGAGGAAAAGCAGTTTAGACTCTATCAGCATGGGCTTGGCGAATCTTTGCATTATTAAATGATTTGTGAATTAATTGAAATCTGTGCATTTTGTAAATTGATGTTATTCTTTTTAAAGCTCCTCATCTCCCCAGAAGAGTCTTCCTGTAAGCATAGAGTTATGTGTAAAAGAACTAACAAGTGTGGGTCTGTGTGGTAAAAGCACCAGTGTTTCATCAAACCTTGTAGTTACTGAATACAAAAACAATATTTGGACTTGTGGAGCAGTGTGCTCTTATCATACCCTATATTACCCACTAGAAAACAAAAATAACAACATATAATTCTTCCTTTCCAAAGAAAATGGAACCTCTACCCTCAAAAAATAAAAACCCAAATCCTACAAACTGGCACTATCTGGTAATATCTCTACTACAAGGAAAACAGGCTTATTATTTTGTAATGTACTGTTGTCATTAAACAAACTATTTTCATTATAGTCTTTATAATGTTAAAAGTCGGAAGGAGATCACAAAGCACCATACCCTAATGCTGATCAGTTTCAGTGAAAGCCAGCATGCTAGAAACAGTAAATTCAGATTCAATAGGAGATATATCTCTTGGTTGGAATTTATTTTTCTTTTAAAATGTAGAAAGACTCAGAGCTTTTAATTTCTTAAGGGATGAACAATTGCAGCATTAAGAGACATTTAAATAATGCTTAATTTTTGAAGCAAGAAAATTAGACAAATGGATGTGTTCAGCCCAGAATTTAGATCAGGGTTCTGTTTTTTAAGCGTAATGTGGGATATTAGCCTTTTAAATGAATTCCTTTATTTCATATAATCTCTATCGCCATTAAACTTCATTTCCATTGATGTTTTGCATTGTTTGCATGTTCGAGTTTCTTACTTTAACTGTGGGGGATGGAGGACATAATTAGATTGATTGCTTCTATAGCACCTTTTATCTGAGCATCTGAAAAATCCCAGTTTATGGATTTGAAGTTTTGTTGTCTTTCCATAAGAAAATCTCTGTAAGGGGGAAGAGTTAATTGCAGGAATCCATGTACTTCAGTTCCATCTCATCCTCCTCCTCCCAAAGTGTAATAGGTGACATTACAGAATGGATTTGGCTATGCTCACACGGCACCTGGGTCTGAGCATTGGCGTAAGACTCACCTGGGTGTATGCAGCGTCACTGCAAAGCCCTACCCACATTATTGTGTCCTCACTGGGTGCTACACTTGTGTGTGTGCATCCTGGGGTGGCTGGGGGGGGATATCCTGCTGCGAGATGCTCTAGGATTCTTTCCCAGTCAGCTATGTCACCTGTGGGAGAACTTGTCTGTCCTTAGTGGGAATTCTGGGAAGGGCACTGGAGGACTATCAGCACTTGAGTGATTTAACCTCTGTCTTCATTGCAAAATGGTTGGGTTCTAGCCCAAGTGAAACTGGAGCCTGAACTCTAACCTATACCCTCAGCCAGGTAAACTAGCCTGGGCTTAATGTATTCCAAACCTGGGTCAGGGTTTTTCTGTGTGAATGATAGGAGAGTTAAGGCTACAACTGGGATAAGAATCTGGGTTAGCTATACAACCCAGACATACCCTTATTAGGGCTTGGATAGGATTGGTGCGGGTTATACAGAGTCAAAGCCTAGGCAGGCTGGAAAATGCAGGGAGGTGTTTTCTACACATTCTTCTGTGCCCTGTGCTGGTCATGTGGTTGGCTCAGTTGCTATGTTGATTATTTACTCCTTGGGCATGGATGACTTCAGTAAATTATCCTGTGGTGTTTACAGAGCTTGGAATGCAAGTGTGGGTTGAGCTGGTAGGGTGCTGAGCACTCAGCAAAGCACATAAGCATGTGACTAACTTCTTCAAGCACAGAATAGTCACATAGCGGACAATGGGACTACTCACATTCTTAAAGGTAATATGTCCGTAAGTCCTTTGCTGGATCCAAGCGGCGGTGCTCAGCACCTTGCAGGATCAGTCCCTAAAACCCAGACTCATTTGTGGTCTAATTGACCCACAGCTCCCTTCTAGCTGCTGGGGTACCTGTCCAATACCAACAGTACTGCAGTAACCACTGTGTAAAACAATATTCTATTTCCTTAGCCTTTTATGAATTGAAAAACACTGAGTCTCTGCCAGCTCATTGGGTGTACAACTGAATCAGTCTATCTATTCCTCTAAGAAATTTCTATTTCTTCATCAGATGCCACAAGTACTCCTTTTCTTTCAGGAGAGTTGCTCCTATTGGTTAATGTTTGTAAAGTGCTTTAAAGATGAAAGCACTAAGTGCTGAGTATTATTATTATTGCTATTATAGAGCAGACTGTAGGTATGCAGAATGAAGATCCTCATGGAAAGTAGTTATTTCACATACTCACAGTTAAATGGCTTGGGCCAAAGTCATTCCCAGTGTAACTCCAGTGAGTTACATTGGGGCTGAATTTGGTCCTTGTTTTGTCTTTTATCCGTAATACAGCTTGTACCAAATAGAGTTTAGACCACATTAGGGCCCATTTAAATAAAAATGTATTGTCTTCCATTCAACATCACTGAAACCCCTCAAAAAAAGTCAATTTTTCGGTGACATCCATATCTTCCATGTGTTCCCACCATTCAAAAGCTAAATGTATTTTAAAGATTCTTCATTATTTTTTTTTGTGCCAATTTGCCACATTTGGTAACCCTTCCTGAGGAAATGAACATTGCCATTGGACCATATCCTCCCACTCCCCTCACCCCTGATGGTGAGAACGTCATCTCCGTACCATGACAATAAGTAGAGAGACAAGCTGTGGCCATGCCCCAGCTCCCACTCAGCTTCTCCTTCCCTGAAGAAAAATTGAGACTGAGGGGACCCAAAAGAGACAAATACAGCCCGAGACTCAAGGGAGAGTTGGGGAGTTAAGAAAAGATTAAGCAAGTGCTGGGACAGGTCAGCCCTGGCACTGGGGCAAGAGCACATCATCAGAAAAGCCCAGCCCTTCCCCTGCCCATCCCCATCCCATATGCTCAGAGACACTGAGTCTGATCCTAGCACTATAAGGCTTTAAACAACACTAACCCTTCACCTGCTGGTGCTGCAGCCGTGAGGGAGAGAGACTTGCTTTGGTTTGAAGCTGTGTTTCTCCTGGAATCACAAGACTCTAGGAGCTGCCACTTTCAGAAAAACCACCAATAGAACTGGCACTGCTGGGTCTGAGTGGCCTTCCCTTCCCCATAACAATATCACCCAGTGGCCAGTCCTCTTCTCTGTACATGCTTCCTCTGCACTGGGGCACTGAGCCCTCTCCAGAGAGAGTCAGGGCTGGGTTGGGAGGTTTACATGGCTGCTTGGTCCCCAGCTGTCTCAGAGGTCCCTTAGGCTTGATTCTCCCTCCCATTTCCTTCCCTTCCAGTCTCTCCTGGGAGATGTGCCGAGCTTCATTGGCGATGCTGTGAGGTTATCCCTTTGCTCATGGCACAAGGCCTGCAAAAGGGGTGCTGCATGCCCTCCCAACGTTTGGGGCTGGCACTACTTGGCCATAGCTGCAAGGGTTCTCTGGTGGACAGGAGGCCATTGGTCTTGAAGCCTTTCCCACACTTGGTGCAGGCAAACAGCATCCCCAGGACTTTATGTTTATGTTTATGTTGGCTGGCCCCTAGTGCTTGGCCATTCCCTATGATCTTATTGAAAATCTAGTTGGAGATCGTTGATATTGAACATCCAAACATTTCTAAAATTCTGTGGTTGCAAAAAACCTGAACTTAGGAGTCAGCTCCAACTGCCATTTGCAACTTTGGAAGGAATCACTTGCTCTTAACCATTGTGTCCTACTGATCACAAAGAAGGAAAACTCTTGCAGCTGTCAATAGCCTAGGCCTTCTTATCTGCACGTAAGTGCCGTGAAGCTGTTGATTATGCAGCAGATCATAGGGCATCAAATCCTGTGGGAATGTGCCCACTCTAAAACAGCTGCTTCTTAGAAGTGTGTACGGTATATTCAACTTGATCTTAGCAAAAATCAGACACTTTTGTTTTCTTAAGCAAGTGGAGGATAACTAATTCATAGATATAAAGCCTGGAACTGAATTAGAACACTATAAAATAGCCCATTGAACAGTGGAAATAGCAGAAAATACAAAATATTCAAGGACATTTTATTTCAATGAATCTTACAATTAGTATGACTAGGAAAAAAAATCCTGCAAGGTACACAACTTCAGTTATTTGGTCTCTTTCGTCCTCTATCTGTCACAAGAATACTGGATATTCTAAGTGCCAACTGGCATAGCAGGAAGCACTAAGATACTACAAAACCCTAAGATGGCTGGATGGTTATATGGATGCTAGTGCTACAAAGCATATATCCTGGTCCTTAAAGGCTTTGCATTCTACAAGTATAGTTACACTCACAGCAACACTACAGAAGAGTCCTGGAGGATCAAGAAATAGAGTTAGTTTGGCTGTATAATACCTGATAACTGTCAGTGCCCACGGGAACTCCCAAATCACACAGGCTGCAATGAGGATGAATTCTATACTCTGTGTTCCCCAAACATTGCTCTCTAATAGGGAAAGATATCATGACACTACCCAACCAAGCCCTCCTTGTTTCCCATGTCATTTCTGAAAGTAACGCACAATTATATTTCTGGAAGAGTGCAGGACATGTTGATTCATCCACAAGCACAAAACAGTGAGGATAGTAAATATCTGCCCCACTGAGAAGCCCCTTTCTTTTCTAGTGTGGTACATGGAGTTTCTGGAACAATTTAATCATTAATCTAAATTCAATAATATTAACTATTAAATATCAATTAATATTATTAATGTTCAATAATATAACTCAAAGCAGTGTTAGCAGAAATTTAGCAGAAATTTTTAGCCTTGGCTGGAAAATGAGCCTCAGACTAGCAGACATTTAACAGATGCTTACTACAGTCAATAACTCCATCAACCAATGATATTAAGCAAATAAACACTCTCATTATCTGTTAGAATAGACAGCCCACCTATGCTATTTCCCTGGCACCACTATGATTACTCTGGCTGTGATTCTTCCCTGTGATCCCATATCCTGTGAGAGGAATATTATTGATTTATATTGAAAGCTGGCCAAGGTGAGTCTAAAATGCCATAGATAACTGTGAAAGGAAACTCAATATCTGAAGGTCATAAAAAATGCATTGTGACTTTAAAAAGCTGCCTAGACTCTGAGGAAAATCAGAACCCTGGCAAAAGGCATCTAAACTGGTTTCTAAAATGTTTGTCCCACCAGGATATTTTACTCAGAAAGTCTCAGTTCACAGCACCTTGCAAAGAATCAGCAATGAAAGGGTAAAAGGAGGTGATGCAATGTAATTATGAAACATGCACTGGCCCAATTTTAAAACAATATCTTTACAGTTGCCAAATTCATGGTAATTAAATCACAAGGTTGATACTATAGGCTTTGAGGATTGCCAGTGGAGTTCTCCTAATCCTCTTTTGATCTTCTCACTGCATCAAGAATGTGGTTTATTGACATGTAATTAGATCAGGGTGTCACTACATCAATGTCAGTGTAAACATCAGTAAGTAAGTAGCTGATCCTTACAAGATCAGCAACCTAATCTGGGATGCCAACTGGCTTTGTTAACATTTAGGTTTAGGATTGTATCTGTTCGCTTGATGCCTGACTCGTAACAATGTGGAGCTTTGACATCCCAAGTAAACCAGCGTCTAAAGTTAAACTAGTTCCATTGATGTTTTGATCATTGCTGTATCTTGTCTACTAATAGACATTATTGACCGGGGGGGAAATCTAGCCAGGATCCCTGCAACTGGCCTTTTGTCTTGTTCCTGATGTTTGTAAACTCTCAGTGAGTGAGTCACTGTGTATGAAACTTTGAATTTGTTAATTCAACATAGCTGATTTCACTTTGGCATTTTGCAATGCTTTAAAAAATCTGCTTTTGAAACTGGTGTGAATTTTGATACTTTTAAAAACTACAACACAGTTTTAAATGTTGATGCATCCGATGAAGTGAGCTGTAGCTCACGAAAGCTTATGCTCAAATAAATTTGTTAGTCTCTAAGGTGCCAAAGTATTCCTTTTCTTTTTTACAGTTTTAAATGATTAGTCAGAAACAATGTTTTAAATACAGCCATAGTGTATCCTTCAAAATTGTTCCAAGAGGAGTAGATTTGAAAAGAAGGTTCTACTTAAGAAAAATATTTTCATGGAGAAAAAGTATATCCATTTATTTTAAAGCTGTATACAAGGTTAATTAGGTTTAATGCCTCTAGTCTAATTTTCCTGGGTATTATCAGCTCAATCCTATAGTTCTTACTTGAGCAAGTTCCCATTAATGCCAGTGTGAGTTTTGTTCAAATAACTGTGTCCTACCAGTTCAAATAAGGAGTTTTTGTTCAAATAACTGTGCCCTACCAGTATATGTAGCTGGCTCTGGAGGATCAGGGGCTTGATCCAAAGCCCAATGAAGTTAACAGGAGTCTTTCCATTGACAGTGAGCTTTGGATCAGGGTAGGGTAGCCAAGCTGTCGGTGTGGCTTTTAAGAAAAGTCACAGCATGATCATCGTGCAAAGGACATGGAAATAAAAGTCCTAATCCTTCTATTGAAGGGATGAGCAAAACTCCCATTCACTTCCATTAAGGAGCAAGTTCAGACACATAGTTTTAGAAAAAATCAGAGACCTGCAATGCAAATAAATAATAACATCTCAATCATTATCCTGAACCACAATAACCTTTGGTAGTTCCTTTTGGAACATGTTTGTTGCATGTCTATTTGTGACAGTCAATGAGCAGTCATGAACATGAGTTATCCTGAAAAGAAAAGGAGTACTTGTGGCACCTTAGAGACTAACAAATTTATTAGAGCATAAGCTTTCGTGAGCTACTTGAAGTGAGCTGTAGCTCACAAAAGCTTATGCTCTAATAAATTGTTAGTCTCTAAGGTGCCACAAGTACTCCTTTTCTTTTTGCGAATACAGACTAACATGGCTGCTACTCTGAAATTAGTTATCCTAGTGAGCCACCTCCATAATCACAAGCTAGTTCACAAATATTTATAAAATCTTGTTATGATTTTTTAAATTTTGGTGGAACTGATGCTCTCATGGAGAATCCACTGGCCTAGTCAATCTGTATGTGCAGCTGGAACTGGGGACAGGGGATGGATTGCTCAAAATAACCTGTTCTGTTCATTTCCTTTAAAGTACCTGGCATTGATCACTGTCAGAAGACAGGACAGTGAGTTAGATGGACCACTGGTCTGACCCAGTGTGGCTGTTCTTATGTTGTGGCTGATCTCTTGCTCTTGGTCTTGTGAGGGAGCAAAAGGGCAGCTGCTCTGGGGCCCGGCGATTTAAAAGGCCCCGGGGCTACTGCAGCGGTGGCCGGAATCCCAGGCCCTTTAAATCGCTTCCAGAGCCCCTGGCAGCACAGGCCGGGCAGCGGTGGAGGGGCTGGCTGTGGGAGGCTGATCGGAGCCGGGCCCCCCATATCGGTAAGTCTTTTATCTTACGGTCACCCCTGCCTTTAACCCAATTTTAACTCTCAGCTCTTTCTTTCTTTCTTTCTTTTCTTTCTTTCTTTCTTTCTTTCTTTCTTTCTTTCTATAAACCTTAGATTTAGATACTAAAGGATTGGCATCAGCATTTTTGGGTAGGATCTAAGTTGTATATTGACCTGGGTACGTGGCTGGTCCTTTGGGACCAGAAGATCCTTTCATTTGAAGAAATTCATTTTAAAGAACCACTCATCTCTAAGTCTAATGTTTTCGGTGGTAATTCAAGGACTGGAATGTCTAAGGAAACTGCTTTTATGACTTCTTGTTAGCCAGTGTGGTGAAACAGAAGTTTACTTTTGTTGCTGGTTTGGTATATCCTAGGAAATTAGCCACCAATCTTGGGGTGTATCTGCCCTATTTCTCAGCAGTTTGTCCTGAATTTGGCATTCACAGTTGTGAACCACAGAGGCACTGTTACACCCCCCTAAGCCACAGAACAATCTACAAACTGGGGAAAGATAGGTGGCCAAATCTATCTTGCATGCAGGGCCTGATCTGATAGGCACACACCCAGGACACCTATTGGATCAGGTCCCAGTCAAAATTACACTGTTAGAGGAGGTGACCCTCTTATAACCTTTGACTCAGTATTTATAGCACTCACATGGGATGTGGGAGACCCAGCTACATTTCCCCCTCTGCCTGATTGGAAGAAAGGAGATGAACAGGGGTGTCTGACGTCTAACCACTGAGCTAGGGGATATTCTGCTGTGGGCCTAACTCAATCTGTCCTGTTGAAGAGTGGTTGGAGCAAGGGGACTAGACCCTGGGTGCCCCATGTGAGTGCCCTAAATGCCAGGCTGTAGAGTCATTCTCAGTCTCCCTCTCTCTGACCCAATAGCTAATTAAGTATTTCTCCACAATGGAACACTCATTGGGTCAGTGAGGGGAAATTGCTCTATAGATTGGTGTTTAGCCTCAACAGCAGAGGTATAGCCACATCAGAATAGCCTATAGCTCAGTGGTTAGAACATTCTCCTGAGTTATGGGGAGATCCCTGTTGAAAGCCTTTCTCCCCATCAGGCAGAGGTGGGAATTGAACCTGGGTCTCCCTCCCATATCCCAAGCTCTGAATGCTGGGCTAAAAGTTCATAATGGGGGCACCTTCACAGCTGTCTGTTTTGTGTGGAATGAGGCTGGTGCCTAAGCTACCTGATTATCCAGGAATGTTTACAGATTGCTAAGTAAAGATAGGCACTTCCCTACAGCCTTGACTTAGGTGGCTTTCTCTGTGAGAGGGGCTAAACTTGGCACACGCCTCTCGTCAGCATCTCCCATTAGAAGCTTCCCGCCTTGCATGCTTGCTCCTGTGGATTGCATTCTAAGGTGCCTCTCTCTCCCATTCATTGTATAGGGAGCCTAAGCCCCTAACGCAGACTTTGTGGATGACAGTGTTGTTCCTGTGATTTTCCAGGCACCTAAAATGTAGGTACTGCAATGCCTTAGTCCCTTTGTGGGTCTGGGCCTAGATGACTTAATGGATGTAAAACACTCGTCTTTCACCCTTAGAACCAAATAGTGAATTGAATTTGATGTCGATTTCACTTGAACTGAGAAATGAAAAACTACCACATAAAATCTGCTACCACTGGAAGTCGAGTCAAGCCTAGTTTTGAGCTTGTGTGGAGACAGAACTACATGATTTCAGACTTTGCATCATCCACACGGGAGTTTGAGCTGTGAAAGGAAATTATTTAACAAGACATATTTTAAACAAGTTTGTAAGCATAGATTAAACAAGGTTTTTGGGTCAGTGTGGGCCAGGCAAAACCATTTTAGAAAATAGTTTTTGAACCGTATCTTTAGACTTCACCTAGTGTGGATAAGAGTTTATTAATACTATAAACATTGACAGAGACCATGTAAATTATTTAATTTGTGTTTAAAAGCTATTTCCTATCACAGGCAACACTCTACTTTATGGGGATTAGAGAGGGGGTGATCATGGTGGGACAAAGGAGAAAGGCTTGCATGGTTTCCACAGTTGCTAGTCCTTTGAAAATTCACTTAGGACAAACAATCATTAAAAAAGTTGTCCACTTTTTTCTGGTTTAGAGATTAACACAATGATGCTGACGTATCAGTTATTCTTTTAGTTGTCTAAATAAACCTGCTTATGTGAATAACTGAAACCCAATATGACCTCTTCCAAAAACACTCCACCAGTTGAGGCAGGAAAAGTCAAATTGTTTGAAAATGACTAATGATTAGTTTACAGTTCTTATAATATACAGGTTCCATAACAATGAAATTAATCCTTAGAGGAAAATATTAGAAGGTAGTTTACTCCCAAGGGAGATGTGCTAGGGTTCTGCATTATTAGTTATGATGAGCACTCATCAGGACAGACAGCAAAACCCCAGGATGCCTCATTGTTTAATCAATTCGGGTAATATCAAGTTGATTAATCAGCTGCGCTTCCTTCTGATAGATGCTATTCACATTTGCAGCAGTGGTAACGTTCCCATTCTGCATAATGCCAATAGCAATGAACTCTTAGGAGCTCCAGTCTCATACACTGGGTTATGAGAACAACACCTAAAGTTTGGAATTTTTTTGCTGTTTTTTTAAAAAAAACATTTTAAAGAGAAATGCTAGAGGCATTTTATTTTTATGATATGCATAATATTAATGTGGAACAGTGTCTAGAACAGGGGTCTCAAACACACAGCCCAGAGTTATTTCCTGTGGCCTGCCACAGGCACTGACTCCACCGGCAGTCAACCTCCCCTCACCTCCCACTTTCCCTCCTCCTGAGCATGCCATGTCCCCACTCCTCCGCCTACCTCCCAACGCTTCCCGCCACCAAACAGCTGTTTGGCCGTGCCTAGGACTTTCCAGGAGGGAGAGGGGAGGAGCGGAGACATGGCACGCTCAGGGGAGGAGGCGGAGAATTGGCAGGAATGGGGTGGAGATTGGGGAAGAGGTTGGAATAGGGGCAGGGAGGGAGCGGAGTTGGGGCAGGGATTTTGGGGAAGGGGTTGGAATAGGGAAGGGGAAAGGGTGGAAGAGGCAGGGCAGGGACAGGGCCTCATGGACTAGATGAGCAGTCTGAGGTATGAAGTTCAGCATATATGATTCTTTGCTGTGGGTAGTTGGGAAGAATGTTTGTTAAAAGTGACAATGTATTTTGTATGAATAGTTACTTTAAAAATTTCCTGCCATTACAGCTATGTTCATAGACTATTAGTGTAGATCATCATCAGTGTTACTGACCACATAAGGAATAGTTACAGGTGTTTATATTTATTAAAGCCCCTCTTTGCATTGCAGTTTTTAAAAAGTTAATACATTGACTTTAATAGCACACTATCTTACTCTTCATTTTTTTCATTTTTGACTATACTTTTGAATTTTTGTATAAAAAGGTGTCAGTGATGCGGCCTTCAGGCCAATGTACTAGTCCTCATGTGGCCCTCATGGTGATTTGAATTTGAGATCCCGGTCTAGAAAGTGTGCATGAAGCTGTACTCGGTGAAATCCGGGCCTCACTGAAGTCAATGAGAGTGTTACCTCCGCATTCAATGGGACTGGAATTTCACTCATTAAGTCTATAGATTAGGTTTTCTCCTATATGGATGTTTTGCACACCCACACACAAAATGAAGAGAGTTGCTGTACATACAACTCTCAGGTATGTGTACTTATGCGCGCACACACACACACAAATGCACATACCTATTTGCCTACCTACCTCTCAACTGCATACACGCACATACATATATCTATGGCACACATGTGCAATAGGCACATAAGCAGTCACACACAGAAGTACACGCTTCACACACACACCATTTGTCCATTGCAAATGCTGAAAGTCAGCATAAAGAAAATCCACTTTACTAATGGACTTTATTTTGTCAAATTTCATGAGGAGTTGCATCAATATGACTAAGTAGTTTAAATGAGTTTTACAAGAAGTCCATGCTGTGTGTGAATGCATGAATTAGAGAGGGAGACAGAATCTGGTGCATTGTATTACATTCTCAGATGATAAATGCCCCAGAAATCCATCAGCAAGTGAAGGCTTTTGGTTACTACTGTGCATTGAACTTAAAGCTATGAAGAATATAAATCCATTTTAATTTGGAGTGAGCCTCTATGCAGTAAAACAAAGCATAGATACTGTTGTCATATATAGCTACAGTTTTGCAGCATATCAAAACAATGCTTCATTTTTTTTAAAAAAAGAGAAACTTTAAAAGTATTTTATCAATTTTGAGTTATATCATTGGTTCTGAGAGAGTGAAAATACTTATCTATTCATTAGGTGTACATGAAAAAAATGGTTAAATGGCATTAATGATCAATGGGATTCTATGGAGCCATTTACCATAACCATCCAATGATGCACTCTAAAGTCTAAAGTGGGGTAGTCAATAGGTAGACTGTGGGCCAAATCCGGACTGCCAGAGGCTTATGACCAGAAAACGAAACTCTGGGGGGCCATGGGCAGTTAGTGAGGGGGTCCAGTGCGAGTAGGGAAGTGACTGGCTGTGTGCTGGTGGGCTGACTCATAACTGGCGGGGGGCAGGCGTCCCCCACGCCCTCCCTAAATGGAACCCTGCCAGGCATGCTGGGGCACACTGGGGCTTGGGGCTTCAGCCCCTCAGGGCATGCCAGGGCTCAGGGCTGCAGCAGTGATCTGCATTGCTGCTGCTATCAAAGGATGCTATAGAAGGGGTAGTCAAATTATTTTTTGTAAAGGTCCAAATTTGTTGATCAAGGTATAATCAAGTTTGGACTCCAGAGAAACATTCTTCACACTGCAAGTGCTCCTGTTCAACGAACACATACTATGCTGTGTAATATAGCCAGGGCCTATTGCAGGGGTAGTCAATAGGCGGACTGTGGGCCAAATTCAGACCGCCAGAGAATTTGCGAAACTCTGAGGAGTTGTGTGCAGTTTGTGCAGGTGAAGAGAGGGTAGAGGGGGCTAGTGCAGGTAGAGGAGGGACTGGCCATGTGCTGGCAGGCCTCAGGGAGCTGATGCCCCGGGCTGACACATAACTCAGGGTGGCAGTTGCCCTCCCCTCCCCCCACTCCCTAAAAGGAGCCCCATCCCCACCAGGCTCATAGCGGGGGCCCTGGTAGGTGCCCAGGGCTGACTCGTAACTCAGAGGGGTCAGGTGTCCCCCCTCCCTAAATGGAGCCCAGCCAGGCATGCTGGGGCACACCAGGCTAGGACTTCAGCTTGCATTAAAGCACTCCCTCTCTAAAGAGTTTATTGTACATTTTATGTGGATAAGGTCACCATGCTTTTCAGTAAATTTTGAGGAAGAAGTTATATGAGAGAGAGCAAAAGGAGAAATACCGGACATGCAGGATGTTTTTTTAAACATACATTAAAAAGGCTATATAAAATATACAAACTAAACTACAGATTGGAATTCACTGAAATTTGGACTAAAAAGCCTAAATTATTGGATGTCTACCTCTGCTTCTGTACTCCCCATTTGCCTCTGGTTCTAAAGGTATCTCTTCTTTTGACTAATTGCACAACAATCATTAAGTGATAGTGTTTGCAACTTGCCATTCTTATGAAATGGTGACTAAGAACAAATGTATGTGAATTAGGATGTGCTATTATCCCATTAGGGATGGGAAGAGAAATGTATTTTTGAATTTCAAAGACCTTCAACATCATTGTGTTAAATTTCAATCAGTAGTTTAATGGACAAAGAAGGGGGGAAGAGAGATATAACTGTAGTGTGTTTTGTTTTCTTTTTCTTTTTCTGTTTATTTTTCCTGTAAAGCCTTTGAAATAAAGTACTGTGAGGAAAGGTAAAAGTCATTGATAAATAACCTAAAGCAGTTCTTACCAAGTGCTTACCAAGGCCAAACTCTGACTTCAGGTAAAGATGTCAGGCTTTGGCTTCTCAAAATGTAGTCATGTTAAATAGACCCCTTTTCGAGCTGGAGGATGGTTTAGTGGTCTAAATCTGCTGTTTTAAATATCTAAATTCCCACTACATCAAATCCATTGCGGACTGGTTGAGCCTTTCATCCTTCTGCTGAAGAGAAATTAAATTCTATGCTGCATGTGTGTGTTGGAATGATTGGTTAAAAGCTGAGGCCATCACACTTAAAGGTCCCATTAGTAAGATCTAGGGGGTTTCCTTTTCACCTGGGAATTTGGTGCCAATTTGCTCCTACACTGCCTTGTCCTGGCCTCCCCGCTATTGTTGTATGATATTTGGTTGCTGCCCTCCAACGTCTAGGTGGCGGCACTTCAATGGTTCTGTGTGGCTACCAGCCTTAAACTTGCTGTCAGTTCTGTATCGGCATGAAGTCTTCACCCATGAGGAGACCCACTGTACTCAACTGGGCACAGCATAGGCACATGACTGTCTGTTTGGGTATAACTATGGATCCCTATGCAAGATTGGGTTCATAGTTTATCAGACATTTTGGTATCCTCTAGAATAAAATATGCTACGGTATATGGAATAGAGGTAAGGTTGAGATGCAGAAGAAATTTTGACTTAAATCCACATTTTAAAACCTTTTGAAGTTCAGATGTGTTACAATCCAGTTGATTCAACCCTTTATAAGAGGGAAGTCCTTAAATTAAGATCCAAGTTTGGATTCTAAGCCACCATCCCCAAAATTTTGACGCTGCTTTGATCTAGTGTTTTGGTTGAGGTCCACCTCCAGTATAAACTTTATTTTAGCTAGTTAGAAACTGAATCTTCAGTGAAACTGATGTTTCCTGTGTCTGAATTTTGGAGGAAGAAGTAGTAAGTTGTATACTGGAATTGTTATTAAAACTCAACTTTTATCTTAACTGTATACCTGTCACTAACCCAGACTTCTCTCCCAACTCTAAATCATGTGCTGCCAAACCCAGTCTTTTACCAGGAGGTTTATTTCCTTAACAGACATTATCAAACAAAGAGAAAAAACAGTCTTAACTCATTTTTTAGCCTCAGCTTCATGGCCACCCCTTCCAGGGGTTTCTGGCATTCCAGTTCCTGTCTCAGTCAGTTCTTCTCTCTTCTTGGAGCAACAGCCCCAGGGCTGGTTCCTTGAACCCTTAGCCTCTTGCTCCAATAACCCACCACAGGAGCTAGCTCCACTCCAGTGTGGCTTTCCCTCACCCAACTACCCATTAGCAACCTTTATAGGCCCAAGTGCAGCCCGGCCCTCTTTAACTGGCTGGATTGGACTCACCTGCTCTGGTCCAGGGGCACTGAACTTAGTTTATTCACAGGGACCAGCTATCCTGTGACAATATCTCAGTCAGAGAGGGAAAAAACTAAAGGTAAAATTGTGCATGTGAAGACAGAGTACATACATCTTTGCAAGAAAGCTAAAGAAACAAGATGGTTTAGAAATGTTGTTTGTTTATGCTCTATAAGGAATATGAATATCCTTTGAAAAAATAAAATTTTTAAGATTACAAACACAAAGGAGTGATCTGTGCAAAACTTGAGTGGAATATACAGCACAGGAAGAAAAGTGCAATATATGCTGTGATATGCACTACAGTGTGAGACATGGTTCATTGTCAATGGTTTAATATCGAGCTCCTGAGCATATCATAGACCTGCTCCAAAGTTCACTGAAGCCAATAGGAGTCTTTTCACCAACTTCAGTGGGCTTTCCATCAGGCCTTAGTAAAATAGTGATGGGACTTACAATACTCTATGGCTTGGCATCTGTCAAGAATGAATTTCCATTATGAACTTCATTTTTGAAGCATGTATAGTTGTTCAGTTTCATTCACATTGGGCTGTCACTTGCTATTCACAGCCGTAGTATAGAAGTGATTTTTTTTTTAAGCAAACTTTCATGTAGCATTCTGGCCATGGAATAAATATGTAGCAATACAAATATATGGCAATACTTTAACTTGTTTAGTTAAACTTTTTGCAGTTCCCCCCAATGTCCAATGACCAACTCTTTAATAGTAACAACAAGAGATATTGCAGGGCATGATATGAACCAGGACTTTTTTAAAAAATACTTATTTATTTAAAAGGCAGAACAATTACATCAATTTGAAAGTCAACAACTATGTACGTGCAGAATTTGCTTTGCTCATTATTTAGATAATAAACATTGCATTCCATGTGACTGTTACAGTATTTGCCTGATATAACATTAGCTATAGTAATTACTCTCAATAGTACTTTCATTATAATTAGAGCGGCATGAAGTTTTTCAGATGAATGATTTAGTCACCCAAAATAAATAAATAAATTTAAAAAGCAATTTTGGGTCAATCAAAATGATCTGCAAATTTGGATTGAATTTGGCAAATAGTTTTGGCTGGCTTTTTTTTAAAGGAGTCAAAGACTCAAATTTTTACAGGTATTTAGCGTTGTTGTGGTCAGCATTGTAGTGCCTAACTGATTTAGGAACCTGAATCTCACTTTCTTTTATTGTTTTGTAAAGCTGGGATAATGTGGTGGGGGTACATCTGAAAAAGCAACAAATGATGGCAGCAGCAACAGAAAAAGGTAGCCTAAAACCCCATCCACTGTCAATGGGATTTTGGCTCCTAAGTGGCTAAATCCCTTTTGAAAATGAGATTTAGGCTCCTAAATCAGTTAGGCATTGCAGCGCTCAGTGCAGCAATGCCCAAATAGCTTTAAAAATCTAGGTCTAAGTATTTTGTTTTGACATTTTCTAACAAAATGTTTCAATTTTTTTGTTTTGAAGCAACATTTTGTTGAAGCTTTTGAAGCTAGATTTATTTCTTTAAAGAAGGGTAAAAAACACGCCGAAATGAAATGAAATAAAAATAAGTTTATTTCAGGATTTTCTTTTGGTGAGAAAAACCAAAATAATTCAATTTCAGATCAACTCAAACTAGTTCCCCTCCCCCCCCCCAGATTTTTTTTGGTTTGGCCACCAAACTGAATAATCAGTTATTTGTGTAGCTTTAATTATAACCTCATACTGATAACTTTTTGAAAGTTTCTCCTTTGAGATTGCAACTTTCCATTCTTGGTCTTAACCAAGACCATTTTAAAAAAAAGTGTAAAAAGTTTGAGGAAAAGTCATGCCACCTGTGAATTACAGGAGAGTGAAAAGATATACTCAGAAGTATTTTAAGAATTTCTGTTTACTTACCAATAAGACAAAAACAAAACATCAGCAACAATCACTTCAAGTTTTGCATGCAATAGGCCTTACTAAGGAGTAGTCCCTTTGCTTGATGTGGACAGTGTGATTAAAAATAAAAAAATGTACAAGCGATTGAAAAATGACTTCTGGGAATGTTCAGTGGCATCTGCTATGGTTTTAGTTGAGACTAATGAAGCTCAGCCTTCTTTGTGACGAGAGCTGGTTCTTGGGGCAGACAAACGGAGGGTGTCCACTGCCAGGGGTGCCAAACTGCTGTGCTAGTTGGGGTTTTTTTGGGGGGGAGGGACAGTTGAACACTCAGTTGGAGGGCTCTAAGAGTGCTGAAAATGTTTACTGCCCCCAGCTGGCAAATGGAGAGGGCTGTTCCTGTTTGTGACATCAAAATCTACACTATCCCAGACTGCTCTGAAATTGTCACAGCAGCAGACCTTGGGCCTCTCACCCAGGGCCTCTTGGTGGGATGATTTCAGTATTGCTAAACCCCAAACCTTCAAAAATCATTAGATTGTCTTCAAAATCAAGAAATTCAAATAATAATAAAGAACCCAACATATATTATTTTGTTTGCCTTCTGATTTCTGAGCCTTTAGGATTCACTTGGGTACAATTTAAAACTTTTCTCCTTATCTGACTGTGAGGGCTAAATTCTTGCTCTTTGTTTTAAATGAAAGCTGAGATTCTCACATAATCCCTTGACTCCAGGAGCTGGGGCTGTAAGAAAACATCAAGTATTTCAAGAACCACAACCAAATCATGAAAGCTCGGAACATGGCAATTAGGAGAAGGGAGATCGTAAGTCTCTCACTGAAGAACACATGCAAGACAATCCTCCACAAGGTGCAAATTACCTTTCAACATTTTTCTGTTGCTTTTTCAGATGTACTCCTGCCCCATTATCCCAGCATTGAAAAAAAAAAGTCTTCTGTCAAACTATTGCAACAGGACATCTTAGGTGTGAATCCACCTCATTCACTAGTGACCTATGATCTTTCCTCTCAAAGATTAAGTAAACTATATATCCAAAAAGGAAAACCAGGGCACCTGTTTGCCATTTGAGGTGTGTGTGGGTGTGCGGGAGGGTTAACAGCTAAGATGGGTAAAGGAAGGAAAGCAGTCTGTTTCTTTTCCTCTCTTTGCCTTGTCTTTTTAGCCTTCCTTGTTTTAACCTTCCTCCAGGAAGTCTGTCCCTCCCCCGTGCACAGTACCTGGTTCTCTCTCTTTTTCTTAAAGGACTTCAGAGTCAGACCCAATTACTTACGTTGAGCCCTGTTGCTGCTTTCAGAACCACTGCAACCTCAAACATGCTTCTTTTCTATTCCCTAGATACTGGTACATAAGAACAGCCATACTGGGTCAGAACAAAGGTCCCTCTAACTCAGTAGCCTGTCTTGTGACAGTGGCCAATGACAATATCCCAGAGGGAATGAACAGAGCAGGTAACCATCAAGTGATCCATTCCCCTGTCACCCACTCCCAGCTTCTGGCAAACAGAGACTAGGGACGCCATCCCTGCCCATCCTGGATAATAGCCAAAGATGGATCTATCCTCCAGGAACATATATAGTTCTTTTTTTGAACCCTCTTATAGTCTTGGCCTTCACAAAATCCTCTCGCAAGGAGTTCCACAGGTTGACAGTACTGCCTATTAAGCTTCCTTTTGGTCACTCCTCATTGAATAAATTGGCCAAACTACTGCACAAAATCTGATGGGGCATCCCAGCATCTGTGGCAGATGGTCTATTTCACAAAGCTAACTGCTGGCAGAGAGCGAGAGGGGTATACGTAGGCACCCCTGAACCTGACAATGGTAGGGAGTAGACAGAGTGATACCAAAGCAGCGGGCAAGAGCAAGTCACTAAATGGCCTGCCAATTGCCTGACTGTTCCTATGAAATCAAAAGAAATCTGAGTTTCACTGTAACCGAGACTGTACCTCAGAACGTAGACAACCCTGGTGAACCGGGATACCTGTTCACCCTACCATTTCAGTGGGGTTTGACTACCAAAATCTGGTGAAGAAGTGCACAGGGAAAGGCCCAGTCCTGTACCTATCAACATAAATTTGCCCTTGACCTCAGTGGTCGCTGGATTGGGCCCAACATCATAGCTCTGTTGGCAGGTGTGTGTGAGTGGAGTGGGGATCTGTGGTAGAAATAGAGCATTCATTACTCTGCTCTTATCAGTGCAGGGGCTACAATTTCTGCCCGGTCCTTATGCAAAATCCCCCTTATACCCTGCCCCATGTCTGTGTAAAAGCCAGGCAGAATCTGACCCCAGGAGTGAGAATTCTGCACAGATAACACCGTTAGAAAAGGGACACCTACCTACCTTGTAATTCTCTGTCTCTTGCTGCAGGATTCTCACCCACCCAGCTCTTGAGTCTGGAGACGTTTCTTCCTGCGCTGGGAGTGCTTATGTCTGCATTCTAAGTTCATTGATTTTGCTTTTTTTAAGGCAATTTTGTGGTTGGATTAATTTCTAATTAATTTTGTGCATGTTGATTTTGGTGATTGGATTAATTTTGGAGAGGGGGGTGGTGTTTGCTTCCTATTCAGTCAGTGGAATATTTGAGGGACAGGAATTGGCCGTCCAGGGAAGTGTGCATTTACTAGTAGGGCAGTTGGATTCATGTTCCTAGTCAATAATGCTGCCTTTAGGGGCTAAAAATAAAATTTGGAGCTTCAAGAGCACAAGAGCTAGGAGAGAGAATCATGCAAGATATTTTCAGAGAAGAGCAAGGTAAATAATTTTTCTCTTGTATAATAAACTCACTTTGTAACTTTGCCAGAACCAAGCCAATTCATCTGAAACTTCTTAAGCACACATTCTTCTCTGTCAGATAAGAATATTTTGGCCAAATCTCATTTGGATTAGCAATATTATTTTTATTACATAGAAGGAGGAAGAGCAAATAATTTGGAAAAAGAATTCTGATCATTTCTGTAAATTCTGAGTTGCATTTTGATTTGACTATGTTCACATTATTTTTTTCATGAATGTCCAGTCAGGAGAGCCAATTCTGTTAGTATATTAATGGAAAGTGAAGTAAGGACCCCTAGCAAAGATTAGTTTAATCAAGAAACAAAATTTGTTTTATACCAAATCAAATTGCATTTAGCTACTTCATCCAGCTAAGGAACAGAAATAATACGAAGTGACTGGGGTGAACAATCTCACAGCTCAAATAGAGGTAGCTCCAACAAAGGCTGGTGAAGGTCTAGCAACCAGTGTATGCTAATTAACACAGAAGTAGTCTAATTTACATACATTATTGGAGAATAAATAGCTCCACATGGCAGGGGTACCAGTATTTTTTAACAATTTGGCAATAAACTTTGGAAAGTTGTGGTGTAGGTTGTTAATATATATCATAAAGTTATGGGAGGTGGAGGGGGGAATCAAGGGTTTGATCCAAATGGCTTTAGAGAAGAGCCTAAAAGAATGTCAAAGTATAAAAAAAAATTCAAACATTAGAAACACAGATAGATTAAATGTAAGGAAAAACATAATTAAAAATTGGAAAATAAGAAATTGCACATTTATTTCTATCCAAGTAGCCTTAACTGGCTCCAAGCTCTGAGGAGTAGAAAAGTGGCTTAGAGCTGCTTTCCCCTCTCGTTAGGTCCTGCACTGAGGGCTGCATAGCTGGCCCTGAGGATCTGGCCCCATGATTTTGTTTTGTGAATATCCTATTATGTTTCACTGCAGTGCTATGAAGTAAACTGAACTGAATTTGACAGTGCCAGCATAGAGTGTATGCATTTTTCCTTGTTGTATAACATCAACAAGGAAAAATACATGCACTCAATGCTATTTTAAACTGATCTTCATGTCTTTAGCTCAGCTATGCTGACTAAAATCTATTGTTTTATCCTAGCCTTGTGAAGTCAGGAGCTGGATCTGCTATTAACTTTCTTTCTTTACTGAGATGTCTGTGATCCAAAATTGACCTGCTTTTGAATTGAAAGAGTGTCTTTATATGCTTCATAAAGAGTGAGGCAAAGCATTGTTTTACCTTACAATTCATGAAATGTGACAAGAAATTCTTTGAATGAAAATAAAATGGGTGTCGTAAACTAGTCTTCAGCCAGGAAAAAGTATGATATGTACTATCTAAGGACAAATGAGTATTTTATAATGGCATATTGGGCTGCTAATTGCATATTGGGCTGCATTGGTAGGAGCATTGCCAGCAGATCGAGGGAAGTGATTATTCCCCTTTATTCAGCACTGGTGAGGGAACACCTGGAGTATTGCATTCAGTTTTGGTCCCCTCACTACAGAAGGGATGTGGACAAATTGGAGAGAGTCCAACGGAGGGCAGCAAAGATGATTAGGGGGGCTGGGGCAAATGATTTATGAGGAGAGGTGGAGGGAACTGGGGTTATTTAGTCTACAGAACAGAAGAGTGAGGGGAGATTTGATAGCAGCCTTCAACTACCTGAAGGGGGGTTCGAAAGAGGATGGAGCTAGCTACCTATTCTCAGTGGTAGCAGATGGTAGAACAAGAAGCAATGGTCACAAGTTGCAGTGGGGGAAATCTAGGTTGGATATTAGGAAAAATTATTTCATTAGGAAGGTGGTGAAGCATTGGAATGGCTTACTAGGGAGGTGGTGGAATCTCCATCCTTAGAGGTTTTTAAGGCCCGGCTTGACAGAGCTCTGGCTGGAATGATTTAGTTGGGGTTGGTCCTGCTTTGAGCAAGGGATTTGGACTAGATGATCTCCTAAGGTTTCTTCCAATCCTAATCTCCTATGATTCTATGTGATCTAGGGATATAGGCATCTTTGTGGGCAGAAGCTGAGAGCATATTTGAAAGGGGGTATTGGGAGCCCTTCCATGCAGCACAAAAGTAAATTGTCTGTGGTGAATGACTGTTGCCTAAATATGACAGTGATGGGCACCTTTTAAGTATTCCTGATTTGATTAGATACATGTCTGAATATGAAAGCTCTAGGGAGTCTGGCCACTGCCATCATTAATTGGTGCTTTTTACATTCAATATTGCTGTAGTATAAATGGTGTGTCTTTAGCAGCATCACAACACCGTTTAGAAAATAATTTCTAATTATTTAGAAAATAACTTCACTTATTATACAATCTTAACTTGAAGCAGTTGCCCAAAATGTCAAAACAAATCCCAGATCCTCACTTTTCCCCCTTTCTTCTTTTTCAGTTTCTTTGAAGTCAGAGCTCATTTGTCATGGTGGTTTTGGTCATCATTTTCTGAGAACCATGAATATATAAAGACTGTATGTTAAGAAAGAGGCAGCTCATTAAGGGTCTGATCCTTCAAACTTTATGCAAGATTGGGCCCTTATGGTGCTTTATCCTGGTCAGGGCTATGGATTTGATCATGTCAAAGTCCACTTTAGAATCTGACCAATGCGTTGGAATTCTGATATGAAACTGAAACAGATGCAATGTCTAGAAGGAAAAAGCTGTTCTTCGTCTTCCTTTCTATTGTAGCTCGAAAAGAAAAGCACTTCAAATCGTTGTCTGAACAACTTTTATAGTGAAATGAAATACGCTGTTGAAGCGATAGGGAAAAAAACTCTTAATAATGACCCAAGTCTCTAATTTCAGTGAGCTGAATGTAGCTGGGTTGCAGGATTGTAGTAAATCTGAGTAGTTTGGTCAAAATTCTGCTGGCCTCACGTTATTTGATTTCTATTCCTCTGTGTTTTCAGGAAGGTGTATCACAGGCCTAACAGCTGAATGAAAGCTCCATGATTATTCTCCACTTTCCCCTCCCCCATTGTTCCAAAGGGCCCCAGCTAATAAGAATGACCTTTTCTGAAGAAGTTTTTCCTATGATGAGTTAAACTTAAAAACCGAAAGAGTAGTGCAATTCCCACAGGACAGCATTATTCAGTTTTAAATTGCTCCCCCTAGAAGTCTTTGAATTTTACACATATCCAGAATTACTTTTATAATAAAAATAAATGTTCTATAAGTGACAGTATCAAGGGAATATCACCAGCACTGACACAAGTCTAGTCAATTTTATGATGAAGTCAGTATTCCTTTTTTGTTCATCTTCCTGAGTCACTGTCACTTAGCTGCTTGACATTATTTCACATAATCATTGTTTCAGTATTGTTTTCATTATGCATTGTTTCTTTAAATATTAGTTCAGTTGGAATCTTAGTTTGCTCCATTCTGATGTGCCATTTCCAATATAAAGAGCATTAATTGTATTTTCTCTGGAATCTCCTCAAAGACTGTACTACAATAAAGTAAAACAACCCTACATGATTTCAGACGTGGACATCCCTTTTCCTCTGTTCTAACTTCTTATCCTACTTCTGTTTATCTATTAACCTGTGGTAAGCCTATTAGATGTTTCTTTGCTAATTATAAATTAAGGAACAATTTAAAGACCACATTCTTTCTCAGAAAAACATTGCTGCCCAAAAGGAAGTAGAATACAGCTGTTTTCAAATATTTATCTTCTGTTATTCATTATATAAAATCATAACATACAGAAAGAATATTGCAGTATGAGCTGGAGCATGTGAAGAGCTATCTAGTGTATCAAGAAGTAAAATCAAGACTCTGTTTTTAACACAGAGTAGAATGGGGTAAAAAGTGTCTTTTCTCCTGAAAAGCCTGATTTTATTTATTTATATGGTATACGTGGCATGAAGTGCTACTGCATACCATTCATGATCAAACTATGACATGTGTAGTGGTACTCATTCTCTTAAATTAAACTGCAGATTAAAATCTATACAGGCAAAAATCAATACCATGGCAATCTTGTCCCAATCGTTTTGTTGTTGTTTTTTCCAAAGAGAGGTGGAAAAAAATGAAAGCATAGCTTTAAACAGTATAAAACCCAAAAATAGAAAAAAAATTGGTTTATTTGTTCTATTTTCCAAAGTCCTTCCAGTCTAGTAAGATAATGCTGCATGAGCACATATGTTTGTGAATCTCAGGATGTGAGTTTACTTTTTTTATGTATGTAGTTTAAGTGTACAGGAGGAAAAACATACAGTCAGAATATGGGTGGGAAAAAGTTTCATAGGGCATTATCCCTTACAGAGTATGTACTAAAAGTGACATAATATTTTATGCTATTTTAAAGAAATGCATATGTTATAATAGTATAAATTATTTATATAAGTTCTGCCAGATTTAGTGCTGAAAAATTAAATGTACATTTTGCGTTATTATAGCTACTAGCCCAATTCCTCCTGCTTTATCTATGGCTAGTAGATATGACGATGCAAGATCAAACATTGCAAAGGCACACTCTTTCACAAATGTGCTGGGACTTCACTCATTTCCTTTCTTTAATTTCTTTACTTTGCGTTGTTGAGAGGGTTATAACAGATTTTTGGTTCACATTAAAGTGTACAGTGTTAACTAGGTGACATATGGGTGGATGAAACATTACTGATTGTCCACTGCAGCCAGGGAGGCCGAGTTTCCATAGAGATAAGAAGGAAAAGTGCTCCATGCAACCTAATTGGTATGCATCTCCAGATCAGGTTCATTGTGCTTTTGCTAATGACAGGGTTGTCTCAGTAATAAGGATGGTGCACTGGAGAAATTTGCTGCCTTGGTATATTTTTCCCTGGCAGAAAACTACTTAGAGACTGTAGTCAGTAAGAAGAGTGACTGGCAGGCTGAAGGGGCTGCTTAGCAGCATATGGGGGAAGGCTGGCGCTCTGTGCCACATGCATATGGCTGCCATTAAACTCCAGCTTTGCGCTTTGTGTATTTCTGGTCCCATGCCAGTAAGCCCACCTGCTGCAAGAATACTTGTAAAGCACAACTCAAAAGTGATTGAAAAGCTACTAGAATAAACTGTAATAACACAGTGCTTCACAGATGGGACATAATTGCAAGCTAAAGTGTACAGCCTCTGCAGTAATGAAAACACGAGCCATTAAATTAAATCATAAGGGAAAAAACTATAAAAGTCTGGGGCTTTTTTTTTATAGTTTTATTGCAAAAACTTCCATTTTCCTGCCCTCATTAATCAAATACCATAAAACTATAGTGTTACTTTGTTCTAGTGGAGATTCGGGCAATTAAGATGATGAATGTAGACTAAAATGATGTAACTTTTGTTATGTACGTATTTGGGTAACTTAAACTTGTGATAATCTTAAGAATCGAAAACTGACATGTATCCTTAAATTTTTAGATTAAGATGCAGTTATGACTTTACACTGGGAGTTCATGTTGAAGAAGTTAGTTTGTGGGAGAAAAGGATACCAATGTCATCATGAATATGGATAAATGTAAAGCAGGTTGATTTCCCTTCATTAGCATGTTTCTTTTTCCTTAGATATTAGTAATTTAATATATTTTTACAAGTTTAAAAAAAACCCTTCAAAACTATGTGAACACCTAAAACTGCTTGAGAAATATCAGTGCAGTTTTTAATTAGTGGTAGTGTGGTAATGAAATCGCTAATCTGACATGTAATTAGTTGTACGGTGTGTATGAGTGTTATGTGAAGTTGAATGGGCTCGGCAGGGCTCTAATACATTCTGGCCTCTCAAGGCGTTCTCTAGTGGAGAGAGGCCTGACAGAGCCATCTTTGTTCTGTTCCTGTTCTGTGGGTGGGCGATGCAAGGAGAAAGAAACATTTGTTTCACAGTAGTCACCGAAGTAAACAGGCTTTAAAAGCCTTTTTTATTTTTAATTATGCATTTCTCCAGCATCCATCATTGTAATGTCCATAGGACACATTTTTAAGAGGCTGAATAATGCCTGCCTGGTTAATAAATAAATTAAGAAGTATATTTATAGACATAGCTATAGATATTGCCTTTGCAGAAGGGTCTTTCCCTCTTTGAGAGTGCAAACATTTTTCTAAATTTTGCATTTATACATTATTATTATGTTAGTATAAGCATTGCTTTTGCTTCAGAGAAGGCCTTTGCAAACACTAGGGGTGCTAATGAGTCACGTCCAGAACCTTGATCCCAGCCCCTACCTCCTCCAAAACTGGTATCAGGAAAACACATCCTCTGAGGAGATAGGATCCATTCATTAGCTGACTGAAAATGCATAAAAGTATCAGGCAACTGACACTTCTTATTACCAAACTGACCAAAAGATAAGTATTTTTCTAAAAGACTTGTATAGGGTAAGGAACGTTGTGAGAACCCACGCTGCAGATAACCACTGTGCTTTACAAACCTAGAATAGGGCCATGTCTCTGCCTCAAGGAGTTTATGTCATAGTTAAGACAAATACAGTGTGAGCAATAAAAGATCAGGCACAACTTTCATGATTTTCCTTTGCTGTGGTGATATTGTTTCCTCAGTCACACTAGCTAACCAGGCATCATTCTCTGAATGAGATCAGCTTTTTCTTGAATAAATAGACATGGTGTGTTTTGCTCACACTTGGTAAATTTAAAGCTTGCTTGAGTGATTACAATCCAATTATTGCCAGGCAGCAATACCCAGGTGCAGACAAATAAACAGTGAAGGCAAAGTGCTTATAAGCAGTTAGTGGATATTATTACTATGTCAGGCTTTAATGCTAGTATTTATTACACAATAAAATATCTTCCCTGAATCAGATAATTTAATCATTACTCTCCCACTGGTGCTCCAATACTTGTATTTTATCAATATTTTTAGTAATAAATATTCTTATTAACCTTTTATTACTGTTATTTCTTATACAGTACTTTCTCTTTCTCTCTCTTCCCTTAAGACTGTTTATCTGATGTGAGGTCTGAATATCTTGGCATATGAGATAAGCCGAATAGTGAGAAATTTTCTGAATGGTTGTCAAACTACACTATATTTTATTTATTATTATTTATTTATTGCAAACAGCAAATGGAATTGCCAACACCGTTGGCATGGTGAATTCGCCATTAAAACGTTTCTGGTAATTTAATGAAACTCATCTGCAACATGATGAAATAATTTCCATCACTACCACTGCAAACTACACATCCAAGCACCTTCCCAAGTTTAGGCCCCACTCCTGTAGTCAATGGGCTCCTACAGGATGTAAAGGTTTGGCGGGGAAGATCAGTTTTTCAGGAATGGGGACATGCTCTTATATTCTGACACTGCCCTTGATTCATGCCATGTTTCCTGCTGCCATCATTTGTCTATATTGGGGGTGCAGAGGCTGCATAGGGGTTGTACATTTTTATGAGGATCTGAATTTTCTCTCTCTCTTGTAAGCCAAATGAAGTTGAAGAACATTCCTTCAGCACAAAAATACAGTTTGTCCCATTCAGCTGTCAATTTTAGGTGGAAAAACTGAAGCATGAAGGCCTAATTGTGTTGTCTGGTGAAGATGGGAGTCTATCATTTTAATTTTTCACCTGGAAACTGTAATCTCAGCATTCTGTGGCCTTTATTCTGTGAAGTGTTGAGCACATCCTGATATGTTTTTGAAGTCAGTAGAATATAAGGGCGTCCATCACTTCTCTTCAATGGAAGATAAGGCTACTTAACTCGTAGGGTCTTTCTGCGGTGTTACTCAATGAAGTGCTATGATATGCCTACATGACAAAATATATTCACCACTAAACATTAAAACCTATTTTGACTCCCTTATTCCTGGGAGTGATACCTTACAGCATGAGTAGCGCTCTTGAAATCACGGCATAAATTAATATACAGCAACAGTGTGTGTGGCAGAATCTGTCCCACTCTGGTTTTTTTTCCCCTCTGCAAAACAGCAGAAAATAAATGTGGACGCTGTCCGCTTAGTTTAGAGACTAGTAGGAAAGAGTAGATTTGCTGCTATGGAAGGCTGAAGAACTATTTAGGAAGCGGCATTGTACATTATAGGCAATGTGATGAAATATTCATGGGTTATTACCTGTTCTTAGTTTAGAGAAAGTGATGGATCATTCATAGAATCATAGATACTAAGGTCAGAAGGGACCACTCTGATCATCTAGTCCGACCTCCTGCACAGCGCAGGCCACAGAATGTCACCCACCACTCCTATGAAAAACCTCACCCATGTCTGAGCTATTGAAGTCCTCAAATCATGGTTCAAAACTTCAAGGAGCAGAGAAGCCTCCCTCCAGTCAACCATGCCCCATGCTACAGAGGAAGGCAAAAAAACCTCCAGGGCCTCTCCAATCTGCCCTGGAGGAAACTCCCTCCCTACCCCAAACATGGCAATCAGCCAAATCCTGAGCACATGGGCAAGATTCTCCAGCCAGACACCCAGGAAAGAGTTTTCTATAGTAAATCAGATTCATAACGACCCTGAGAGATTCTCAACACCCTCTGCTCCCTCTGAAGTCAATGTGGATTGAAGGTTTGTCTCAGGCCCATGTAAGCACTCCATTACAGCAATGCAGTAAAACCACCTCCCCAAATGGCAATGAGCCATGGCCGACCTCCTGAGGTTGACACCATATGAATGTAGTCACTGCATTACCTGCGTCAACCCTAACAGTCCAGTGTGCCCCATTCACTGCAACAGTGACTGCTCTGGTCACAATTTTAAACTCCAGTGTCCAGTGATCAAAGATACCAGAAGCCACCCCTCCTTCCTTTTTAAAATCCCACACATGCTTTTGAAATGCGTTTTCCTGATTGCCCACCTTGGTGAGCACAGCTAGCAGCTCACCTTTGTCGTGTGTAGCTGCCCAAAGGACCATGCCAGCTCCACACACACAGACAGGTACTAGATGTGCTCCATCCTGGAGTAGATAGGAAATATTAGATCTCCTGTAGAGAGAAGAGGCTGTGCGCTTACAACTATGGACCAGCCTTAGACGAGTGGACATCTATGAGCAGATTGCACTGGGCATGCAGGCAAAGGGTTACAACAGGAAGCAGCAGCAGTGACTCATGAAAACAAAGAAACGTTGACAGGAATGCCATAAAGCCAGGGTGCAGTGCTGCAGACCTGCCACTTCTACGAGGAACTGTGTGTCATACTTGGTGGAGACCCATACCCTGCAGACCACTCTGGACACCTCAGAGGGGCCAGAGATAAAGATCCCTGCTGTGAACAGTGAGGAGGAGGAGAAAGGGAAAGAGGAGAGGAGAGACACAGCAGGGGACTCCAGCCATGCTGTGAGCCAGGACCCATTTGAGACTCCACCACAGTCCAGCCAGTTCCGCCAGGCACGTGTGGAGAAGCCTGATGAAGTGAAAGAGAACTCAGGTAAGCATGTGCCTGCATCTTGCTGTACATTGTTTACATTTAAAGATGTTGCCCCGCCCACCTTCAAGTTAACAAGACAAACATATTTTCATTGTTTTACTTGTACAAGAAGAGGTTGCGGGGTTGCAGTACACAGTGCCGGTGCTAGTCAATTGGGAACCTTAAGCCGGAATATTTTTGGCCGCCTTCCCAATGCTAAAACAGGCAAGTTCTTATAATGAAAAGTGAATAAGGGGCAGTTGCTTTGTCTTCTTATGCCTAGTGCTGTCTCTGGTGGTACAACAGAGGTAGAGTTGGCAACTGCTTTTATTCCCCTTTTGGGCTAAGTGCAGGGGCATGTGGAACATTTTGTTTATATGTACAGGGATGTCCCTCTTGAGCGATCTCTATGAAACTTTCATGGGGATGCTCTGCAATCCGCTCCCAAAGGTTTCTAGAGGTGGCTGCCTTATTTCTTCCTTTGTAGTAGGACACTTTCCCATGCCACTATGCGATGAGTTCAGCTGGCAACACTGAAACAAGCTAGCGGCATGAAGTGGGCGGCTTTAGGACACCAGGAACTGCTGTGCTCTCTGTGCCTTTGTGGCCCTCATGAATGAATCAACTAAAATCACTACCACCTGTGGAAAATAGTGCAAGTGCTCAGTGCCCTATAATTGTACCCATGGAACAGGGAATGAAAATTTATAGCTTCATGGAACAGAAAATACTTCCCCGCTTCAGACCTGGCAGGCCATATGCACCATGGCTGGGACTGGAGAGTGATGTTATGCTGAGGAGTTCTAAAGCTGAAGTGTCAATAAGCATTCCTTATTAAAAGGCCAATATTACCGACTGCATGGAGAAAGACAGAGAGGACAGAATAAAAGGCCCAGGAGACCCAGCAGGACAAGGAGTGGGAAATGCACCAGGATAGCAGACAGAAAACTCAAATGCTGCAGACCCTGATTGACTTACAGGGGCAAACATCCCACATTCTTCATTGTTTGCAGTCCTTGGAGAACTCCACAGTTGCTGCTCCCTAAGCTCCCTGGAGGGCTGCTGAGGGATATTGCAAAAAAAACCGCTCCCCAATTAAAGGTTGTTGGTGGCATTCACAGAGTAAGTGCAGATGGTGGAGCGCCACTTCTGGCCCAAGGACCCCGCCTACCCCTTGCGCCCATGGCTCATGAAGCCATACACTGGCCAGCTTGATAGCACCAAGGAAAGGTTCAGCTAGAACTCAGCAGGGGCATAATGTCTGTTGAATGTCTTTTTGGTAGACTGAAGGGACGCTGGCAATGTTTACTCACTAGATTGGATTTCAGTGAGAGAAATATCCCAATGGTTATAGCTGCCAGTTGTGTCCCGTATAATATCTGTGACACAAAGGGGGGAAAGCTTCCGCCAGGTTGGAAGGCAGAGGTGGAGCAGCTGTCTGCTGATTTTGAACAGCCAGACACAAGTGCTATTATAAGAGCCTAGCATGGAGCTATGCACTTGAAGAGGCTTTGAAAGAGCACTTTAATGGTCAGCCATATGCTGTTCTATGCTGAAGTGTTCTCTGGCCCTAGAGCTTTGAGTGCTTCTAAGAACTATGCCATGCTTGCTGTACATTTATAAATATGACTGGGTGTTTTCCTAAAGCTATAACTTATGTGGAGCTTGGTGTGCATTTATAAGTGCTATTTGCTTTGACTACCACTATGCATTCTAGAATATTGGTTGTGAGCTAATAAATAAGTTTTCAAGCTACAAAAATATAACTTTATTGAGTGGAAAAAACACAGTGCAGAAAATCAGCATGCAAACCCCCTCACAGGCAATGTTATAAAAACTTTACACATAACTTAATTGGGTGAAAATTTAAAATGATAAAGGAAATAAACATTGACGTCCATTTGAATAAATAAATGTAGTCCATTGTGGCTACACATACAACAGTCCTGGTTCTCACAGGTCATTGTATGTGAAGCTGTGGTTTTCCTTGCTGTTTGCCAGCATGGAGTGGTGGGGTAGTCATTTGCCCTGTGATGCTACATGAGCAAAACATGCAGCTGAACGGAATTAATATTGGACTGATCATTGATACTTTAGCTTCTAGCATGCGATACGTATGTTACTTGAACCATAATGAAAACAGCCTGTCCTTTCAATGTTATTGCTAACTTTCTCCTTTTTGATACTGATGACTAACAGCTTGTTATAACAAGGGCATTCTACATTTACTTTTATGTCTTTTTAATTCTCAAACAAATTAACATATTTTGTGCCTATCTATTTGCTATTGTTGATTGTTTTAAGCAATTGCAGTTTCCGTACAGTACTTTCAGATTATGGATGCTTAAATAATAGCATACTGCTAAATCATGGAGTTCCAGCTGACTTCTGATGACTGAATTGATTAAATCTCAGACTCTCTCTCTGTCTACTCTGTTTCTGTATGTGCATCTTCATGGTAGTTTTTCAAAACTAAACGTGACTTTTCAGGGCATGATCTTGCAGGGTGCTGGCATAAATGCTCACCAACATAAAGAAGGGTTGCTGAAATGATCCCTGGATACGAGGAATGTACCAAGAAGTAAGGGGTATGAGATTTATTAGAGCACCATAAAACTCTTGAGTCTGGTGAACATTTTACAATGATTCATAGACTCCATGGCCAGGAGACAACTGTGATCATATAGTCTAACATCCTGTATAACACAGGACACAGAATTTCTCCAAAATAATTCCTAAAGCATACATTTTAGAAGAACATCTGATCTTGATTTAAAAGTTGTCAGTGATGGAGAATTAGTAAATTGTTCCAGGGGTTAATTACCCTCACTGTCAAAAATGTATACCGTATTTCCAGTCTGAATTTGTCTAGCTTCAACTTCCAGCCATTGGATCATATTATAGCTTTCTCTGCTACATTGAAGAGCCCATTATGAAATTTTTGTTGTCTGTATAGGTACTTATAGATTGTGATTAAGTCACCCCTTAACCTTCTATTTGACAAGCTAAATAGATAGAGCTCTTTGAGACTATCATTATAAGGCACATTTTCTAATCCTTTAATCATTCCTGTGGCTCTTCTCTGAACCTTCTCTGCAATTTATCAATATCCTTCTTGAATTGTGGACCACAGAACTGGACACAGTATTCAAGTACCAGTTTTTATCAGTGCCACATACAATACAAATGCAATCCATACCTCTCTACTCTTACGTGAGATTCTCCTATTTAAATATATCCAAGGATTGCATTAGCCCTTTTGGCCACAGCATCACACTGGGAGGTCATGTTCAGCTGATTATCTACCATGACCCCCAAATCTTATTCAGAGTCACTGCTCCCCAGAATGGAGTCCCTCATCCTGTAAGTTTGGTCCTACATCCTTGGTTCCTAGATATATATATTTACATGTAGCCATAATAAAATACATATTGTTTGCTTGTGCCCAGTTTACCAAGTGAACCATGTTGCTCTATATTAGTGATCTGTCCTTTTCATTATGTACCACTCCCCCAGTTTTTGTGTCATCTGCAAACTTTGTCAGTGATGATTTTATGTTACTGATGTTCCACTGAGAATGGAAATTGTGCAAATTACACAAATACTTTTGAGGTATCCAATTTCAGCTTTCATCACATTTGCAAACTTTCATTAATTTGGGGAAATTTGTAGACATTTTCAGCTATATTTTCCATTTTTTGCTTTGCAAAAACAGTTTCCACTGGGGAAAAGAAACAAAAACAAAACCATCTTTTGCTTTTTGATAAATATGGTAGCTGCAAAATATTGACGAAATAATGAATATGTTCATCTTTGCATACATTCAGTGAAAAGCCAACATCTTCCACACAGTTGCAGTAATGGATTAGGCCCAATAAAATAAAAACCAGAGATGATATAAAATGGTGGCATTGGTAAAATGGTATGTAAACTTGCAGTGAATCTAAATGAATTTGATGTATATTCCACTGGAGGTGAAAGGGGACTGTAGAAGAAAAAATAAATGAGGAGGGTCTTGTTTATTTACATCATCTTATATACTCATGTAGATTACAACTCTGTTCTCCTGTCCACCTCTAAGTTAAACCCGCATACACCCACCTACTGATACAGAATTTAAACCACCATCTATGTTACTACCCAATGTTGAGCCAGTAGAGGGCTCCATAATCCCCGCATCACAGAAAAGGTAAAAACAACCTGTGGTAGAGGTCAGAGGTGACCAGGGCTCAGGTGGGAGATGGAGTAGCAGGCTGGAGACAGCAGGGAACCGTCTGCAAAGGGAAGGTTGAACAGCAGGCCACCTGGGTGCTGGCTGTAGATAGGAAGCCAGGTAATTTGGGAACTCAGAAGCCTGTTGCTAGCAAGCAGGGGTGGAGTAGTGATAGCCATGATAGGCGGATATTTGGGTGCAGCATGCAAATAGCTGTCATGTAGACAGGTTCAAACAAGACAATGAATGCTGGCTGGGGGATCTGCAGGCCAGTGTGTTTGCTTCCCGCAGCAAGTATCCTTGACACTAGTTTCTCTCTTTTTATCTTCTTATGTAAAGCCATTGTGTCTAGGGTAAATCTACCTTCAGTTCTGGCATCTCTGGTAATGCACTCTGTTGTTGTTCATCAGATTCTGTGAGTGTTTATGAGACTCCACCCAGAGCAGGAGCCCGAAAGGCCATGCTTGGAGCACCTGTCTCATTTGCCTTTGAGCATGGAGTACCCCCAGCGCACAGCCAGATCCCTAGGGGTCGGTGTTCCATGGCATTCACAGTGACACCCTGCAGTGGAGTCAGTTGCAACAAATTCATTTTGCTGCTTGTTTTATACAAAAATCAGATTTTATATTCAAATTTCAGCTATGTAAAGTATGCCATCAGCTCTGACTATTGCACAATAATTGAACAAGTACTCTCCAGATCAGCCCTTTTGTATATGGGTGCAACTCTGCTGAGTTCAATAATCTACTGTGGTTTACATAATCTTACATAAATCTCAGAGTCTATTTTAGCTCATATAAACTACCTGGTGTGCACTGGAGTAAGCTGGTCTTGTTCCTTCATACTTAGGATTAACAAGATACACTAAGCCCAAGTACCAGGCTCAACAACCTTTGACCCACTTTGTTTTTTAATTTTCAGTTTCCAGGGTCTTTCTCTAGTCCTTCACATTTTCTTGCATACTCTATATGCTGATTGAAACCCCCAGGACCTTTTCTCATGTACTATTTCAAAAATACCATGTTTATTAAACTCCAGACTTTGTTCTATTTGAGAGTACCAGCATTTCTATTTAGAAATGAGTTTACAACACTAATAGAACACCAGTAAGACATAGTACATTCGTTTAACAATTTTTCTTTTTCTGCATACTTAGATACTGTGGAGCCACTTTAGGCAGTGGTATGAATGTAATTAAATTCCAACATTAACTCAGAAAGACATTTTTGGATCTTTACTTTGTGTCATGGAAGTGAGTTTACATGTGAAAAATTCATTCTATAAACCATAATTTTAAGAGTATAGCAAAAGATATTAATAATGATGGTCATTTTATATTAGACATGAGTGACACTGTACATTTGACTTTGATGTTTAATCAGGGGCTGTTCTGCATAGTAGTATTTTCATTGGTGATTAAACCTGAGTCATTATATAACAGAGGAACAGGAGCGTAATCCTGAAAAAATATCTCATATACTATCAGTGTGTGTGAAGATGTTCGAGACCCTGATTTTCAAAGAAATGCATGTGCATAACTAACACCCCTAATCTGCCCCCACACGTACCCAATTTCACCTTTCACTGGCACTTTGCAGGTGCAGTTGTAGTATCTGTGCACACAAATTAGATGCAGTTGCATCTGTTAAATTGTGTTTGTTTATCAGAAAAAAAGGTTTAGGGGTGATATATTTTTATCTATAATCATGTACTCGACAGTCTTTTAAGTGTGGAACAAAGCAGCATCCCTTTTTCAAAATGACATCTTATATGGTAATTGATCGTTCAAGAAAATAAATGATAAGTTAAAGATATATCCAGCATGGATTTATGTCCCCATTCAAGATCTTATTGCTTCCCATCCTGATCAGGCCATTTCCTCTTCCAGGCAGAAATAAGAACTTATCCTGTAATAAGGCAAGAAGAAATCACCACCATGGTCTGCCCTGAAAACTCTTGGGCCCTACCAAATTTCAAAACATATAGAAAACTCTTCCCAACCAAGAAGCCAAGGAATAGATGCAATTTTGAAGCACTCCCACTGTTTCCTCACTACTGCTACAGACATCCTGGCACAGAAGTACCTTTCTTATGGTGCTGAGTTACTTGATTTTCAGACCACCTGTGAGGGAAGCAGGGAGGAAGACAGCTCAGGAGTAGGTGGCAGAAATCACAGTCTGATACAAGAAATTTTTACAAATGAATGCCACTTCTGTGTTTGAGGCAGAGATCTCACTTTCTTCTGTCAAAGTGTGACGGGGTGTACCAACCCCACACTGGGCCAACAGGGACAGACCAATCACTGAGGGCCCAGGAAGCCATGCCCATTTTCCCCTACTGCAGTTGCTCCAAGTGGAAGAACCAGATAAAAGGAGGCAACCCAGCTCAGTTGGGCTGGCTGAGGAGGAGGAACAATGTGTACTGCAGGCTCCTGCAGAGGTGCCTGTGATGTTCCAGGAGGCAGAGCCCATGGACCCCGACTATGCTGCGGATGACTCGCCAACTGCGGAGACTGACGGGAACACCAGGCCGCCACCAGCTGAGGAGATGCCTGGGTCGCAGTTTGTGGTAGGAAGTGACCCAGGGGATGTAGTAGAAGCCGATGACTAAACCCTTAATGGGGAAGTCCCCGGCTTCACAGGGCCCTGGGTCAGAACCCAGTGGAGCAGAGGAGGGCAGGATTCCCCTACCACACCCCACGGGCCACTAGGCGTGGCTGCTGTTTGCTCTCGGCCCCTGCCCAGAGGCGGAGGGACCATAGACTGTTTAGTTGCCCTGCCCAGCTGTCCAGGGCAGCTGTACTGCTTTGCCCAAGGGGCCAATCCCCAACTGCTACTGCCTGCCCCGGTCAGGAGGCTCAGGGACCGTAGGCTGTTTGTTTGTCCTGCCCCACCCAGGGGCTACTGACTGATTGTTCTGTCTCACTCAGACGGCCAGAACCCCAGTTGCTACTGCCTGCGCCAGCCAGCAGGTTTGCGGGCCATAGACTATTTGTTTGCCCAGCCCTGCCTGAGGGCTACACACTGACCATTGTTCTGTCCTGCCCAGAGAGCCAGAACTCCAATTGTTGTTGTCAGCCCCAACCCGGAAGCTTAGGGGCTACTGACTGTTTGTTTACTTGGCCCTACTAGGGGTCCAGAGCCCACAGTATTACAATTACCTAATCTAGCAAGAATCCCGATGACGGGGTGATGGACTGTATCAACCCCACATTCGGCAATGGGGGCAGCTCGGCTTGAGAGTCAGGGCCCCCCCATCACACAAAGCAACAGCAAAATCATGTCGCAAAAAGCAGAAATCGCTTGATTAAACCCAGACTGTGCCCATTTAGCCTGTCTCTTGTTGCAAGGAATTATCACCTTATTTCACAGAGATTCTTGCCACATCCAGGATAGCTTCCTGGGCCACCACAGACAAACTGCCCAGCTCAGAATCAGAAACGCAATGCCCTTCCTTCCAAGAATTTTGCTTTTCCACACACACAGTAGTCATGGAACCACTGACAGCAATCACCATTCTGATTCTCTACCCTACCTAAATAGTAAAAGAGTAGACAACACTTGGAAGATACCTAGTAACAGCAGTTGTCAAAAGTTCCTTTGCTGAGGGGAATCTACCACTCATCTTAAGACATGCAATACTTCTGCATGTCTGTGGAGCAATGTTCCATGCTACTGAGCTCTACTCAAACTACCTCTCAGTATCTAACATCTCTTGTCTCGGTAATGTAGCTGAGAAGCTGGTATAGTCTCCAGCAGCACCTGTCAGCTGCCATTGTCATGGATCCCCGCAGAGAGACTTCAAGCCAGGGTATGGTACAGAGATAGCACTGTTGTTCTGGTGGGTGGGGCCTCCTCCTGTCAATAGACAGGGGAAGTAGAGCCATACTTATTCTGCTAGGCCTCTCTGTGGCAGCTGACACTAAGTACTCCAGTACTGCCTCCAAATGGCTGTAGTGTTAAACAGAAATGCCCTGAGGTGGCTTTGGTTGTTCTCAGCTCAAACCCAGAGGGCTGTTATGGGAATCTGTGCATCTGCAATCACCTGTAGAGCCCCATAATGCTCATTACTCTGTCCCATATTGTTCAAAATCTGTATGAAGATTTTGGGAAAGTTGATGAAACAACAGAGGCTAAAGTGTTGGCAGTAGGAATGCAATCCCTCCACTTTGCATCTCTTTTTCTAACAAACAGAAATATATCCCACCCTTCTCTGTGCCTAGCCAGAATTTAAACTGAGATGATGAACAGCTAGCTAACACTGAATCCACACAGGGCTAAGAGAATGCTGGTAGGAAGAACTTGCTTCATCTATAACATCCCCCACTCTTGCGGACATCAGTCTCCAGATTGTTAAATTGGTTTACAATCTAGGGGAGTTTATGCACTCTTCAGTTTTACTAGACACCCAAATAGACATGGCAGTAAAAAAATCCCCATTTCCATCAGTAATTGGCCAGAAGATTGTGCCCCATCCTGTGAAATCAGACTTGGGCATGATGAGTCACAAATTCATGTTCTCCAGGTTTGATTATTGCAGCTCAGCGTATCTAGGAAAGAAGCCACATGCCTTGGAAAGCATTGTGCTTGATTCATGGAGCAGCAGTCCATCTGCTTAACAATACAGGCCACTGTGAACACATCACCCACCCGTAGTGCTCCTCACTCTCTCTGAATTGGCTCCCTATTGAATAAAGGCTCCAGTTCAAGGTCTCCCACCTGATCTTTAAAGTATGCCATGAAATTGATTCTCTCCCCCTCAGAGATCACTTCTTTCTCACAACTGTGACCTCCTATGATAGATACACTCTAGTAGAGCCACAAAACTGTTGACCAACAAGAGTTAAAACACATGAGACAGAACATTTATGGGAGCTTGAACTAGACTATGTAAATCACTATCCTGAAAGGTCTGACTTGAACAGGTTTAGAATTAAGTGTAAAACTTATCTTTTCAATTCAGCTTTCCTTCAGTAAGAATGTTAAGGTGATGACAGAAGTAGTCAATGTAATTAAAATTCTTCTTCACCGTTTCTGTGGGTGGTCACCAAGTCCAGATATGAGCCTCGAAGGGCATCAGATAAAAAAATCGAGAGAGTAGGGAAGTATATATTGTTGGTTAAGCCTAAAATTACACTGAATTCATATTAAGATGTGTGACTTAATACCTTCAAGCTGTATCCATACACTGTTTACACCAAATGATCAGAGATGGGGACTTCTAGGAATAGAGAGTCAGCAAAAATAAGGGAATGGATTTATCTTACAGATATTTAATTGATCAGAATACCCAATCCTTCCATGCATGTATGTTCAGTAGATGTGTCACAGGATGAGAGTACAGGACCTTAATATATAGTTTAAATTTTAATATATGATTAAAAATAAAACACAAATCCCAGCCTCTTAAAATATATGTTCATTAAAAATGACTTGCAAACTTGCAATGTACTTGGTTTTATATTACAAGGAAGATGTATTAGAAATAAATAATCTCTATTTACTAATGAGGTTCTCTCTCTTCCCTCGCATGGGCCCACACATGGCAGCATGCAGCACTCTTGCCATTTAATTTCAGATCTATTTCTCCATTTAAGGAGAGCAGTAATTTGTTGCTTTAACTTATAGGAAATCATGCATCAGATCAGCCAATCATAACTTAAAACAACTGAAATATATACAAGGTCGAAATTTATGGATGACAGCACCAATTAGTGGAGCTGCTTTTATTTTTCTTTCATTTCTGAGCACAGGGCGAGGTATGCCTTTTTCCAGTGAGAGGCAAATTTAAATGTGAAATGTCATTAGTGCTGCTTTCCACTAATACAATTTCTTTTTTGAATAACAAAAAAACATCAGTGTTATTTTTAGTTTAAAAAACCCACCCATTAATTTACATGTATTTAGGGTGATGTAAATGAAAATGCATTATGTTACTACTGTGCTATTCAATAATGAGCCTATAGGGTTCTAAATGGGAAGAAAAGTTCTGTTTTTCAGACCTTGTACCCACTGTTCCAGTTATAAAGGTGCCACTGTGATAAGGATACATAAATGGGGTTTGTAACAGTAAAGATCCACCTTCTGCCAGTATGATTGGGAAATAAAGCACCCCAGTAAGTCACCATTTCAGCAGGAGAAGCTGAGCTAACGAACCAAGTAAAGGTGGAACTGGTCCCTTGGCCTTTCAGTGACATTTACAGCCTCTGTGCAAGGACATGCTCTTTTCTTTCTGTTTCTATTTTCTCCAGTTAATCAGGTGACTTGAAAAGAAGCTAGATAAGGGTATTGTTTGCACTGACAACATCTTGATGATACTGTCAGAGGAGATCACAGGAAAATGTTCCCTTTTTGAACCAATAGAGTCATTAGGGAGAGTACTCATCACTTGAGTGCATCTAGGTTAATTACCACAGAAAATCTGGAATTGGCAGCTATAATTTTTCTGAAGAAAGTACTGCTATTTTTACTCTTGATGACATAAAATATCTCTTAAGTTACCTCATAGGACCCCATTTTTACAGTTCATTGGTATGACAATTTTAGGAAGATAGCTTTCTGGCTTACATTAGTGGGGCACTATCCATGGAAATTTGAAGAAAGTAGGGGACTGCAAGTTATGTACTGTACAAATGAAATTCATCTCTGTTTGCCAGGACCTATTACACTCCAATTTATAACTGAGCAAGTATGTTTCTCTATTGCTGGGTCACTTTGGAAAAGAGAGAAATGTCAGGTTGAAATGAATGACTTGTCCCTGCACAGATGTAATAAACTCATATGCAATACAATACATTATGGCACAGAGAGCCAAAAAAAAAAAAAAATCTCTCCCGCATGAGAGGAACAGAATGTTGCCTTTGGGTTAGCATCAAAGCTGCTGCAGGGGGTGCCTGTTACCAAAAATAGAAGGATAGTTTATTTCTAACCCATTTAAAATGCATCTAGCATTTAACATGCATCTAGCATGTTACATGGGTTACAAAGTTTGAGCATATTAATGATGAAAAAAGCCCTTGAGAAATACAGGCAAGTTGCATCCAGCCTATCAAAGACTAGGCATTTCTCATTACAAAATTTACTGTGGGGCCAGTTCTCACGATCTGCTGAAAGAATGAGAACTGAGTTCCATTTTTAAATCACCTGCATATCTTTCCACAGA
Organism: Dermochelys coriacea; assembly: GCF_009764565.3. Classification (NCBI taxonomy): domain Eukaryota; kingdom Metazoa; phylum Chordata; order Testudines; family Dermochelyidae; genus Dermochelys; species Dermochelys coriacea. The sequence goes on from NC_050068.2 coordinate 109,506,612, forward strand.
ATGATCTGATGTGGAGAAAGCCCTGTGGTTTTTATTTTATTCCTGTTAAAAGTAGACATGCTCACGCTGCAAAATTTGAATCCTGATTTTGAACATGTCCCTATGGATTGTTTGGATCTGGGGTTTTGTTTCGGCCCATTATAAAAACAGAGGTCATTTACAAAATTTGTTTTTAGATCTTTGGGTTTGGATGTTGAATAGAACTGGTTGACTAATATTTGTGAAATGATTTATGTAACCTATTTTGTGATATTTTTCAAGTAAATGTTTTGACAGATTTTCCCTCACTTTTCACCCAGCTTACCTAGAAGGTCAATTCACAAAAAACAGTCACTGAATAATTGAGTTGAGCAAATTAACAACATTTTCCTAATAAAATATTTAATTAATAATTTGTTCTATTATTTGCCAAGCTCGAGTTCTCCACACTCCAAAGTTGAATGGTTTTATCTGTAGGATTTTGGTTTTGGGCCCACTTGTAATCAAAATCCATCAGGAGATTAGGCACCAATAACTGTTTAGTTAAAGTGGAACATAAAATTCTGGTTTATAAAGCAAATATTTTTAGTAATTGCCCTTCATTTAGTTATATTTTTTAATTTGCTTTTGATGCTACTGGGATAGAATATACTGTCTGTGTCTCTCTGATTGAATTACCACCTCCAATACACTTTGTTAAAGCTGCCATTCAGTTCAGCTGTGATTCAGATTCAAGGAAGTAGCACTGATACAATGCACTGAAGGTAATATTTGCAAAGGAAAGGGATAATCGCTGAACAGCAGTGAAATACCTTGATCTCCATGTCCCATGACTTCTTTTCTTTCCTAACCTGGACAGTGGTATAAATTATCAGGAGGATGCTGCTTCTCCCTGTATCCTGTCCCTCCTCCTGATACCTCATCCTCAGCTATAGTTTGGAAGTACTTCTTACATGGTAATATACTTTACTTGATGACAACAGTGAAATACCACAATCAGTTCCCACTAAGAATTTTGAGAAAGCTAGGACAATATCTTTACCTGGTGATATTTGCAAATGACATCCCCTGAAAACAGACCATACTATATAAAAATTGTACCCAATGACAGTCTTTAAAACAACAACAACAAAAACACTTCTTTACCCTTCCCTCTCATTCAGAACATCATTTCCCTCCCACCCCCATTCCAGGATCCATACGATTTTCTAGGACCCTAATTTCATAGTTTTTAGAAAGATGTTTTATACAAACAAGATGCCCAACCTTGGATCTACCTGCCCTTTTAGGTCTGTGTAATCCATTAATTCCCTTGCAGTGATTCCTTGCTTATTACTAATCCCTTCCCAGTCAGATCCCAGTGTGCAAGAAAAACAATAGCTGAAGTGCTGAGGTGTAGACATAGTTACATAAAATAATGACAACAGAAGAATACTTAAGTCACATTGCCTTTTAGAATTATACTAATAGTATTTGTTTTGTTTACCCAGTGCTATAGATTTGCAAGATGCTTTATAGAGAAAAAAAATTGACTAGTCCCTCCCTAGAGGGCAATCTAAATCAGATATAATCCAACAAGGCATGGGGGAATGGGAAACTGAGGAGTATAACAATAAAAAAAATCATAATATTTGCTTGTTAGGTACATATTTTGTTTAATTTAATATACAGTATTAAAATTTGGAGACAGTGTCTTGGATGAAAGCATGGTTACTTCTCCACCTTTCTAACTGAGTTTACAAATTTTTGTGTCAATTTGCTGGAAGTGCCAAAAAGAGTTACTGGTTTCTGCCTTCTCATTATCAGTGCTCTGGGTTGAAATGATCAAATTGTTAAAAAGTGCATGTTACATGAGGTACATGTGAGTATAGGTTTGTGTGGATACAAACCTCTGATTTTCAATATTTCACATCACTTCTTTATCTAGTCAGGTATACAGACTAATGAACATTTGGGCTGATGTGTATCACTACAGCCACTTGTGTTGAAGGTTGACCAAGTTATAACTGTGTTTATGTCATAAATATTATACTAGTCAGGCAAAAGTCTCTTATATGCTGAACATCATGAAGAAAACGTATTCAACTTCCGTAGCTGTATATATTCTGGTAGTTTCACTTTCCCTACATAAAATCAGCACTTAAGCTAAAGCGATATATGAACGTAAATATTACAGGCTGTAGCTCAGTGCACATTGTTTATAGTGTGAAATTATACATCAGATTTTCATCTATTCTGGCATATAAATATTGTTTGCCTGGAAAAAAACAGTCTCTGTGTTAACTCGAGCTTGTTAGGAAATATTCCTTTTTCCAGTTGAAAAGTTAGACCTTTAAAAAAAATCAAAACCAGAAAACTTTTGGCTGAAAATAAAAAATTTCTAAATGAAAATGCTACCATGAGGCATGAGTTTGAGTGCCACATGGTGCCGTTCTTGCCTAGCTACTTCTCCCAGATACAACACATTCTCCCTAATTACTGAATCACTACAGGGCACATGTCAGATACCTGGCCATAATGCATCATGGGTGACGTAGTATGGCTGGGGAACACAGCCCATAGGGGAGAATGAATGCATGAGGCATCCAAACTAAAACTTCCATGAGGCACTATGATATCATTTCCTAATGATTTTTTTTATGTTCAATGTTAGTTTTTAGATGAAAAGTTAGCATTTTCCCTGGGAAATGAACATGTTTTTGCACACACACACACAAAATTAGTTGAAAACTCAGTTTTCCATCAAAATTCTTTTGATGGAAATATGCAACCAGTCCTACTACTAAACTAACACTTCTGTCCATCAGCTGCAAAAAAATAGCGGCTCAAAACATGAGTTCAGTTGGAGTAACATTTATTTTATTTTTTTTCAGTTTGCCAAATATCAGCATTTCATGCTCTGAATTACTGAAGCTCAGTCCAGAAGAAAGTACCTGTGGTTTTGTCATTCTCACTGTCTAGAATAAAAAGTCAGCCTGCTGTGACAGGCTTAAACAGAAGCAATTCCACAGCAGGGTGTTATAGAACAACTTGTGGGAAAGGAAGCTTCTCATAGACCAATATGTCTCCCCCTGTTGGAGCAAGGCAGCCCACATAAATTAGTACAGAACTAGCCCTGGCGTAAATTACTCCCAAAATACCTATTAAAACTATTCAAATTTTGAATACCAAATACTTACAGTTAACTACTAGAGAAAGAGCTACAGACCAAAAATTATGTGTAGGAATTATCTGATGAATAATTCCAAATACATTCTTTTAAAAAATGCATTGTTTGCAGGGGATTTGAAAACCAAAAGAGGTGAGATTAATTGAAGAAACTACCATTCCAATGAAGGTGAAATTTACTCCTGTGCAGAAAGCTAGCAGAAAGCTAGTATGCCATTTATGACTCATGTGAGCTCTATTTTGAGGACTTTTGTGGGACTTAAGTGGTATAAAGAACTTGTGCTTATCCTCTGCACACACATGAATTCCACTGTGAGTGAGGGTTTGTAATATCAGGCTCCTTGATTGAACTGATTTAGCAAGTAGTTAGATATCTCTAAATATGGCTAGAGAAAGGCCTAACTTTTGTCTGAAGAGGCTAATGCACAAAGCATAGTTTGTTTGTTTTTGTTGACTTTTGAGTAGGTCAGTGGTGGCTGCAATGTTATTTTCCTTGCAGTACCATTGCAGATCTCTCATGTCCATAATTCTCAGAATTATGGAATTGAGTAGAGTGATTTAACTCTTGAACTATTTCTGATGCATTATTAGATAACTAGATTAGATACCTTGTTAAGAGTATAAATATAATACAGTATAATGTAATATACTAAACTACAAAACAGCAACATTTTTCACTGAATGGAATTCTTGTTTCCAGCCAGCCCTATTATACATGTATATTTGGAATTTCTGCTCAAAACTAGATAGAAAAAGAATCTTTGCTCTTGACCCTAATAGTCTGGTGATGAGGGTATTTATCAGGGATGTGGGATTCTCAAGTTCAAGATGCTGGTCCAATGCAGGCAGAGCAGAGACTTGAACCTGGGTCTCCCACATCCCAGAAAGTGCTCTAATCACCAGGTTATTGCTTGTTCTAAGGTGGGACTCTCGAGCAGAAAGTCCATATATAATACAGCATATTTGAGGCAAAATACCCAAAACTCCCTCCTTTAGCCCAAGCAACCCCCATTCTTTCATGTATTTATACCTGCTCCTGTATTTTCACTCCATGCATCTGATGAAGTGGATTCTAATCCATGAAAGCTTATGCCTAAATAAATTTGTTAGTCTCTAAGGTGCCACAAGGACTCCTCATTATTTTTGCTGATACAGACTAACATGGCTTACACTCTGAAACCTACTTGCTAATGTTTGTCTCTGATAGTTTATGAATGTTGAGATTTATAAAATCTTTTATATAACAGTAAATGTCAGAGATTAAATGTTCTACCATCCAATGTTTTCCCACTTTCTTATTAGTGGTCAGCTCTTTTCCTTATTGGTAGAAGAGTACAGTAAAAATAAGATGTTATAAGATAATAATTAAAACATCTTTTTAAAAAATCTTTTTTAGATTATCTACTCTAATGTGTCAAATGGCTTAGCTGCACACTGTGCAAAATGAATGCCTAGCCCCAAAATGTTTCCTCTAATAGCAAGAGGACAATACTACTGCTACCTGAAGCCAATGGAAGTTTTTGGAAGTCAATGGAAGCACAATCAGACCCTTTATAATTGGATTACTGAAAGAAGAGATTAGAGCCTAAACTCACACTGGTTACTTAGGTGAGTGGATTTCACAACATAATGTGACATATATCAGTTACGGAGAGTTATGTTATTAAGAGTCATCTGCAGAGAGAGATTCTTGATCATCCCTTAAGCACCTGATTCAGGCCTCATACCAGTTTTACTCTGGTGTCATGGTATTGGCTTCAGTGGATCTCCTCTTGATTTATATCACTGTAACTGAGCACATTTGGCCCAGAGTGTTTTTTTTTAACTCTCAGCCTAAGTGAGAATGGGGTGACTCTGAGAATATTTTTAGTTTTGAAACCATCTCTTTAATAGTGGACAGGGAGATTCTTTACAAGCTTTTACAAAAAATTTTCAAAGATTAAAAACATCAATTTCATAACTATTTTTTTCCAAAGTGTGGTAAAAGAAACATCTTTTCTTGGTATGAATATATGTGTCTTAAAGCCAACATTATGTTCATTATGTTTCTTTTATTTCCTGATTGTGTTCAAAGGTATGGCCTCACCTTTCACAAAGGCTAACTTACTGTAAAGAGCTGTGGCAAAAGAAGTAAACTCGATCAATGTGCTTTCTTTGACGTGCATCTTCTGGGGACTTCAATAATAGAAATCTTTCCCACAGTTATACTGTTCTGAGAGGACTAATCTGCCTTTTGAAATGTTGTCAGAAATGTGTTATTATGATTTGTTATGTTGACTGAAATGTAATTTCCTTTAACTTTCACTGAGATTGACTGTACATTGTCTCTTGTTCTCTATTTCTCTTTCCTCTTCTACTTTTTCTGAGTATTATCAGAAATAATTGTATAAATGATTTTATAGTTGTGCAAGAGATCTTGGAGCATGTTTTTTAACGAAAAAGTTGAGAGAAGAAGGTGGGGGGAGAATATATATATGAACAATTATTATCCCAAAACCTGTTCAACAGGTGGAGCTCTATGCCACAGAATTGAAATCTGTAGAATTACAGTAACTGTCTGATGAATCATTTTCAAAGTTACGAGGAATTATCTTTATAGTCTTTCAAGTGTTCTTAAACATCCTTATACAATATCCTAATTGGGGATAAGAAGAATATTTGCCTTGTGGAGGGTTTTTTTTTAAAGTAAGTTGTGCTACCTGTTGAAACAGAAATCCAGTAGGTTTTTTTTTCTCTCCTAGAAACTTAAGTAATAATAAAATGAAACTGAGAGATCTTTCAGAGTAGCAGCCATGTTAGTCTGTATTCATAAAAAGAAAAGGAGTACTTGTGGCACCTTAGATACTAACAAATTTATTAGAGCATAAGCTTTCATGAGCTACAGCTCACTTCATCTTGGATGTCTCACAGCTAGTGTTCAGCATTGTATTACAGGTAAAGTGTAATGCTGCATCAAATATTTATTAATTGTGACTCCTGATGGCATTTCCCTTCCTATAAGTATGTCTTTCAGAAAGAAGACTGGGTGAAAGGAAAATGAATAACAAGAGACAATTTAATAAAGAAAAGAGATATAGCTATAGAACCTATTCAATAGCATCCCTTCTCTTCCTCTTCCTCTTCCTCCTGCTTTCTTGCAGGATCACTTATAACCATTGTCTCCAATAGTGATGCTGAAATACACATTGACTGTTCCACTGCATATGCCAGCTTCTTTTTTTTCCCAAAAGAGGCTTGAGAATATTTGGCTGAAATTCCTGGGTACTTTAACACAGTACAAATACAGCTCTGATGAATAAGTAATTTACATTAATATCACTCTAATTCAAGGGAATAAATACAAAGTATCTACTATCGCTAGTTCTTCATGGGGTTTCAGATTTGGTTAAATCACAAAATGGAGTCTGGAATAATCTAATATAATCTGTAAGGTCCTGTCCCACTTTTACAGAAATGGTATTATTTATACAGCAGAAAGAACTTGTAATACCTCTGACATTCAGCTATGTCTGGGAAGGTAGAGGAAGGATAAAAAAGCAATGTAGATACTTCACAGTTGGCACATACTAGATACATTTTATTCCTTTAGCAGCTTTATTCCAGTATATGATATTTGTTTGATAAATTTGTGATTCATATATATGTCAACATACCATAAAATGCTGGTCATAACAGATTTGATTACTTCAAACCCACATATAATTATTTTCCACTACTTGTTAGCATCCTTTATCTTTAGGAAGGTTTCTTCATTATGATAAATCTGTTTCTGTATTGGTACATAATGTCTGATTCTGCCATGCTTACAAACACTTAGTATTACCTATGGTACTCTTGTAAATACATACTACTCAAGTGAGTAAAGTGGCAGGATTAGGTCTAATAATTTCATTCTCTTCTTAGATACTTTTATCTGTTTAGATATTTAAACAGCCTTCATCACCATGTTATCTAAGCACCTTACACTTGTACTGTATGCGTTCCAGTCAGTCAAGTAAGAGATGGTTTAGTTATCACAGTTCTACAAAAACAAGTAGCATTCTGCTTTTCTCAATAAATTCAGATTTACAGACCAATACAGTTTACAGTTTTGAACATTTCATTTTGGAATTCTAACACACGACATTTTCTTTCCTGATATTAAGGATTATTATTATTTTATATTTAAATTATGGTAAAGCCCCCAGATCTTATTTAGGATCAGGCCCCATTGTATTAAGTGTTACAAACACGTATGACGACACAGTCCCTGTTCCAAAGAGCTCACAACCTAAGACAATGAGTGCCAATGGCAAGATGACAAATATGAAGGATGAATAGAGAGGGGTACAATCAAATATATATACAATTGTTATATGCATATATACATTGGTAATTTTTTTGCAGTAGAGGATAGCAGTTGACAATTCATTGCTTTGAGCTTGTTTGTTGTAGAGCGTGGTAGTTAAGGTAAAGTCAACTAAAGAGGAGTTAAACTTAGTTAGCAGGATGGGATCTGATATTTAGTAGGCCCTGACACTGCATCATTTCCTTAACTGATATAATATAGTCTAACTGGTCATAAATCAGGATTCCAGGTGCTTTTCTTTCTCTAGCTGGCTAAGAGTCTGGTGATGTTTGTTGTCCTAGGTTACTATTTTGTGATACATCAGGACTCAGTGATAGTGAACATGGTGTAGTCTAACATTGGAATGGTAAAGTCCTCTGCTTCATAGGTGTGTTCACCTCCAATGGGGATGTCTACTGATGTGATCTGTCATGAATGTATGTTCCTCAACCAGCTTTGCACTATTATCACTGGGCAGTATGGTTGTACGTCATCTTCACTGCCAGAAGTCAGTTCACTATCCTGATGTCTCTCTTTGACTTCCGATTATTTCTTGACTAAGCACATAGTGTGGCCTCTTAAATGGCAGCTAAGGTTTCTGAGAGCTGCAGCCGGCAGCAAGTTAAGTGACAAGGTAATAGGGATGTCAACACTGGAGAAACTGTGATCTTTCTTTTCCATCTTCAGGTCATACCTCAGGCACCAGAATGTTTTTGCCTTTCATTCGAAATACAACATAGATCTTGTCTCTCCAAAAGAAGGGTAACTTTACATGTACCACTTGTTCAGCCAACCTTTTTTTATACTTCGTCACCTGGTTGCAAAGCAATGGTATTTATTCAGTGATCATAATCTCTCTTCTGTCTTCCAGCAGATTTTTCAGAATTTTTATTAGCTAGTTTATATGCACCTTGCATTTGCCACTTTAGGTATTATTTTCCAGATTTTCAAGTACAGTACCTTGACTTTAAATCAAATATTTAATTGGTAAAAGGAAGTGGTATCCTAAAAAGAATACACAATCCAGTTGCATCATGGGTTGTTGAATGTGTAAACATGGATAACCTTCTTTAAAGATACCCTTCCTTTTTGTTCTTCTTCTCTTAGGTCCCTCAGCATACATGTCAGTATTCTACTGAATTTGTCCACTGACCCATCACCTTGCAGTATGGTAGACTGGTGTTCTTGATCACCACATGATACAGTGTTCTTTATCTGTGCAATTCAGGACCTCACTAATAAATATGGAGTTTGGCACTGGCATAAAACTGGAATAACACAGTGGAGAATGAGAACCATTGTTTTCAAATTCTGTACCCTGCATCAAATTCAACTGGCTGGGAACCCAAATATCAGGTCAAAGTCATTAAGGCTTATTTTTTTCAAAATGTATCCTATTCTGCATGACTCCATTTCTGGTTGCCCAGTTTGAGTGAACTGGAGCTAAGGGTTCTCAAAACATCTGACATATGCTGAAAAGTCAGACCCATGTTATATAATAATCTATATCTTTAGCTCTGTAGAATCAGTCCCATATTAGATTAGTCCTTCTCTCTATTGTAAAATGTAAGGTGCTACACTTAGGGAAGAAAAAACAAATGCACAAATACAGAATGGTGGATAGATAACTGGCTTGGCAGCAGCACTGCTGGGAAGGATCTGGGAGATGTGATGGATCAACCTCAACCTGAGTTAGAAATGCGATGAAGTTGGAAAAAAAAAAAGCAAATGAAATTTTAGGTTGTATTAACAGAGGCATAGAATGCAAGTCACGGGAGGTGATAGTACCAGTCTACTTGGCACTGGTTAGGCCTCAGGTGGAGTACTATGTCCAATTTTGGTCACCAATATATAAAAAGAATGTGGAGAATATGGAGAGGATTCAGAGACAAGGAACAAAGATGATCAAAGCGATGGAAAGCAAGACATATGGGCAAAGGCTGAAGGAACTGAGTATGTTTAGTTTGGAAAAAAGGAGTTTAAGGGGGGACATGATAGCGGTCTTCAAATACTTGAACAGTTGCCATAAAAAGATGGATAAAAGCTGTTCTCTCTTGCCACCATGGCAGGACAAGAGGCAATGGTTTCAAACTACAGCATAGCAGATTTTGAGTAAATCTCAGGAAAAACTTCCTAACTATAAGAACAGTAGGACAATTGAACAGACTGCTTAGGAAGGTGATGGAAGCTCCTTCACTGGAGGTTTTCAAAAGGAGGCTAGATCACCATCTATCTTGGATAGTTTAGACACAACAAATCCTGCATCTTGGCAGGGGTGGAGGGGTGTCAGACTAGATGACCCTTGTGGTCTCTTTTAACCCTATGATTCTATTATACTATTCTTAAAGACTCATTTCTTCATGAAGTTGTCTTCAGATTTATGTATTATATTTATCCAGTAGCCCTAACTGGAAGTTTGACCCAGTGTTCCTCTGAAGAATGTCATGACTCTCACTCTGGAGTTTGTTCCACTTCTGGGCAAGACCTGGATTTTGAGCCATAGTCTTTTATTTAGTTGTCATTTGGCTTCTGCTCCAATTTCTTATATCTAAGAACTTTGCTTATTCATACATTATCTTGGGGGCTCTCCTCAGTTTCATTCTGTGAATTGGGTTTTTTTTAATTTGTCATTTCAAAATTATATGTATTATAGAACACAAAATAGAAAAAAAAATACCCCAACCTCATCAAATAATTTTTACGTATTGTATTAATAGTGACAAACTCCATAAATGAAAGAAGATTTTGGGGAGTAGAAAGAACTTTAAACATTCACACACATATGGTATTGATTTCATATAATTAACATTGCTCAGATTGGCATGAGAGACTACATTAAAAAGACACTAAGTGACAACTGTCAGCCTCAAAAATTGGAATCTTAGGCCTGGTCTACACTGCGGGGGGAATGATCTAAGTTACGCAACTTCAGCTGGGTGAATAACGTAGCTGAAGTTGACGTACTTAGACTTACTCACCGTGGTGTCTTCATTACAGTGAGTCGACTGCTGCCGCTCCCCTGTTGATTCTGCCTGTGCCTCTCACGGCACTGGAGTACAGGAGCTGACGGGAGAGCGCTCGGCGGTCGATTTATCCTGTCTAGACTAGATACAATAAATCAACCCCTGCTGGATCGATTGCTGCCCGGCGATCTGGCGGATAGATGGCTTATGATGGCTTTTTGATTGACTTATGCATCAATTTTTTATATTTAAGAACTGCTTATTAATAAGTCATCCTGTTGTGCTCTCCTCCAGCTCTCCTCCATGCTACTAATTGGTTTAGAATGAGTCCAGTGTTTTCTAACATATCCTCTTCTTCTACAACTGAGTCTGCTGGAATCACCACTGTCCATGTCTTTTCCCATTCTTGTCATAACTGCCCATGATATCTGTTTTGTGTAGTTTTTCATTAATTCCTCCAAGTGCAGAGGCATACTTGATAAGGCATCGGCACCAGTGTTTACTCTTTCCTGAATATTTTTATGGTAAAATTAAAACCAGCCAGATCAGGTTTCCATCTATGTTCAGGAGCATTTAGTTTTGCTGATGTTAGAATATGAGTTATACATTCTGTATGGTGTTTGTTTTAGTGGGATGGAAGTTTTTGTGTCCAAACTGTGTTTAATTACAGAGAGATGTGTGTGCTTAGCTGAAAATGCAGTGGTTGCTTTTTCTGTACCTTTGTCAGTTTACCCAACTATTTCTTATGGGTGACAACAGGCTCTCTAAGACTCTCCTAAGAGGGTTGGTATGGGATCTTCCATGTCATTTTCATTATATCATACATATGGCTGGTGAAAGTTGACCCTGTTTTTGATAGGATTATAACAAAGTGATACATTAGCTTAAGGACTTCTCTTTATGGGAAAGTCATATTGGTATAGCTAAGGTGTGAATTTAAACTTTTATAGTTCTACCAGTATGTATGGACATTCTTATTCTGGTATAAAATCACTTTTTTTTCTTTCTTTTTTTGGTTTAGATTATGTTGCTTTGGAAGAGATTTAAGTTAAAATGAAAAAGCCACTCTTAGTCCAGGATTAAACGTGTCCAAACAGGGAGTTATAACAGTATAACTATATCAGTTTAACTATACTGGCATAATTATACTGGTATAACTGATAAATCTTCCCCATTTAGTCAAGCCTTAAGTAACTGTTTTCTCCTGGACTTTTTTGGCTGTCAAGGCATTCTGGTTGAGTAAACAGTTGTGCTGGAAGGTGCTTAAAGTATAAACATTGCTCCCATGTTTTAAGTTTATCATCAAGTGAAATTTTTGAAGATGTAAGTCTGTGAAGTAAGCAAGCTTTCCTGATCCAGTCTATCTAATAATACTTTAATTAATAAGTCCATCCCATGATTTTTAGGATGCTTTCATCTACCTACCCATGAGATAGGCCTGCATTATTATCCCCTATACCACTTACTCTGCCATCATATTCTAGTGAGGAGATGTTTATAGAAGATAATCTTAGTGGATTCAGCAGCACATCTGTTAAGGCTGTAGACCTGGAAGTCCAGAAAGTTTATGCAAATAAGCAAATGGCCTAATATACATATCTGAGCATGCATTACCTCATTTGAATAGCTAACTTCCTCATATCCATAATCCACCTCCACAATTACTGTCAAGTATATCTTCTTGCCCTCTCCCTCCTTGAGTTTTCTCCATTCCACCCTATCTCTCTGACTCCCATTTTCCCCTTTGAGTTTCACCTTCCCTCTCTTTGGCTGCCCCTGAGGGTTTCCTTCAGTTTCCCCCAGTCTTGATATCTCTTTCTTTCCCCTTTCAAGTTTCCCTGTCTCCCCTCTGGTGTAGCAGTACCATTCCCCCTCAGCTCAGGAGACAAGTAGTGGTCTCTCCTTTTCCCTCCTCCCTTTGAGGTCTGTGCTGGGAAGTGGGGGACAAAATTATACCTCCTTCCTACCTTACTATGGAGGGTTTCCTGCCTCCCTCCTGCAACCAGGCTGCTGCTTCTTGCTCTCTCTGTTAGCTAAGCTTCTGAGCATCTGAGCAGCCACTACTGATGAGCAGTTCTGCCAGGGGACAGGGAGCCAGGAAATCCCAGCCAGAGTGCAGAGCCTGTGCAGCAATTTCTGACAAACTTGGACTTTCAAGATGCTGCCTGAACAGCCGAAGGGATCCTAGAAGAGAGTGCCTCAAATGAGGAGTCTCTCAGAGAAACCACAGGTGTACAACAGCAAAATACAATGAATCTGAAGGAATGTGTAACTAGTGCCAGATGGAAGCAAAGTTAGCTCATTGGCCATTTACAGAGTAGACTCTCCCAGCAAAGTGTTTAGTCCCACTCTATGCTGAATCTAATCCAGCTCAGCAGATTACTATTGCTAAAACAGGAATAACAAACTTCATTTCTACAGTTCCGCGATTCATATGGTCTTCATCTGGAGCTTTAGTGAGAGCTGCAAAGCTGTCATTATAAAGTCATGTGTTGGACCTGATGATGATGACCGGTTGGACCTGAAAATGATCAGTCTGGTCAGGAAACTGTTAATTGTGATTTCGCCTCTGAGGAACGGCACTTAGAGCTAATATTGGAGGTCTAATTATATCCAGAAGTAGTGCTGACTATATTCCACTTTCAGGTCATTACTAGGCCTGGTCAACATTTATAATTTATGTCCCATGGGAAATTCCATCATCTCAAAATTTTCTTTCATCCAGAATTGGAATAAAAAAGTCAAAAGTCCTGCAAAACAATATTTTGGGTGGGGGGGATTTAATTTCAGAAATATCAAAATAAAAAATTCAAACTTCATTGAAATATTTTGTTTCAATAAGGTTAAAGCACTTTGTGTTTATTTTATTATTTCACCTTTTATTTTATATCATGATACTTTTATACTATGTAAGGCTGTTATATATGAAAGTCAAAATGCTAAAGTTGAAACAAAGCACTCCAATCTTATCAAAATAAAATGTTTCAATAATATCTCATCAAATATTTTGGCAAAGTTGATACTTTCCTGTGAAATAAAACATTTCACAGGAAATAATTTCATTCTTTTTAATGTTGAATCAACATTTTCTGATGGAGAAACATTCCATTGAAAAATTTCAACCACCTTTAGTCATTACTAATAAATACCTACTTCTGTTTTATCCACTAGTGCCTCTCCATGCTTCTTGCTCCTACCAGCACCACAACACAACAATAGATGTTGTGTACTGACTTAGTTGATTTCAAACAGCCATATAAATTCCACTCGGTATACTTGGTGCAGAATGTGTCTTAGTTTTTTAAATTGTACCCTTGGATTTCCAAACGACTGTTAGGGCTTGTTTATACAGTGTGGCAAAGTGCATTCGAGGGGTGAGATTTGCAAAGCGCTCTAACGTGCTACACTGTAACTGCTCTGCATGGACCCTGCTGGAGCTCACTAAATATTACCTAGTTTGCATTAATGTTTATGTGAACTAGATACCTTTTTGTTCATGCCCGCAGAGTCTACACAGTTACAGAGTCTACACAGTTAGAGTGAAGCTCATTAGAGTGCTTTACAAATGTCATCCCTCTCATGCACTTTGTCCCACCGTGTAGACAAGCCCGAAGAGATCTATCATATGTATGTACATATATGTGTCCAGAAAGCATGGGCCTCTGTTTTAAATTTTATCTCCTTTATGTGTATATATATATATTTATATATATTTTTATATATATATATTCTGACAAGTTTCTATTTTAGTTGCAGCACACTTGCTACAGTTTCTCTTTTTTGGCTCACACAGGATCATACAACCCTCTCAGCTAATAGCAGAGTTTCTGAAGAAAAAAAAAGCAGTGTTGCAGAAAAGCAAATGGGAATTATTCTAATTTTTAGTTTATGTTCCATATTATTCTAGTTAGAAAATTGTTGTCCTAACTTTCTACTGCCTCTTGGGGGGTTTAAAACCCTGATGCAGCAAAGCACTTAAACATATGCTTCACATTAAGTAGATGAGTAATCCTATTGAAGTCAATGGTACTATTCACATGCTTAAAATTAAGCACGTGCTTAAGGGCCTTGAGGTGTAGAGGAGCTTCAGCACTTTACACAGCAGTCAAGGTTTACCTGCTTGGATAGGTGGGCTGGGGCCACTATATTCTTCTTCTCCTTTCACACACAGACTCCCCTCTGAGGAGGGGTTCTGGGAATTAACATCCTCTTGAGATACATAGGTCAGTTCACACCTCTTAAAGCTGTTGTTCAGGCTGTTGACTGACTCAGGCATTAGTTACAGTCTAGTCATGTTTTTAGGATTTTATTTACAAGTAGGAGGGCTCGAAATTTACTTTTAAATGCTTACGACTTGTCTACATTGGGGAAGGGTGAGAGTTGCAGTTAGGTGTTGTGTGCATGAACTGTTGCAGAATAACAATTCTGAAATAATTGTGTCCACGTGGCTGGTTTTTACCTACTTCCCTCCGAATCAGTGTGTACATGTGGCACTAACTTATTTCAAAATTAAGCTCAGCATTCAGGACAGGTATCTCATAGTGCCTAGCTTCACTATGGAGCGCTAAGCATTCTGGGATTTTTCTCATTCTACATTATGAGATACTTACTGGAAGCCACTGGAATTCTGGGACTTGGAGTCAAAAAGATACCTATCCCATGATTCATCTGGCTTTTGCGAGCCAGCACTATTTTCAAACTACTGCCAGTCAGCATGGAGGGAACATTGCTGTATGCTGCAGTCCAGATGCTCATTAACGCACAGAGGCTGCCCACAGGTATGTGCAATCACACCAACCAGGTGGGTGGACAGCAGGGTTTGTGTGCGCTGTGGGGCTGAGTGGGTGGGGGAATAGGAGTTTGCATGGGGCAGGTTAGTAATTGCATGTGCACCATTGCAGGCAGTCCTTGCCTTAGAGGATGTTATTCTCTATGATATGAGTGACCAAGAACGGTGAAGGGACTTATTCAAAAAAGCACTGTGCAGACCAGAAAGACATGTGGTGTGTTATTCACTAGAATGGTTCTACCCCAGAAGTACTGCAGGAGTGGACGGGCAACAATACTTACACAGGTATTCTCAGGAAGGCTGTTTTGCCTTGCCATGTTGGTGCCAATATAAGCATTATCTTGTCTGCAATTTTTTGTATATCACCTGCAGACATGCAGAAAGTACACTGCAAAATAAATAGACTTCTACAATAATTGTTCTGCATCTAAGGGGTTATCATTGATGAGAGTCTGATTACAGCTAGCCCAGTGCTTTACAATCTTGGTGCATCTTTAGATGTCTCACTCTGGGAAATATATCTCATAATATGCTAAGATAGCTGAAAGCTCAGGGCATTGCTCAAATTGTGAAGCAAAGTATTTTTTACACTACATTATTTTTCCTGGTTTCAGAGTAGCAGCCGTGTTAGTCTGTATTCTCAAAAGAAAAGGAGTACTTGTGGCACCTTAGAGACTAACAAATTTATTAGAGCATAAGCTTTCGTGAGCTACAGCTCACTTCATCGGATGCAATGAAGTGAGCTGTAGCTCACGAAAGCTTATGCTCTAATAAATTTGTTAGTCTCTAAGGTGCCACAAGTACTCCTTTTTTTTTTTATTATTTTTCCTGTAACTGACATTTCAGTAAACATGCCTGAATTACCTTTTATGGGGGTGTGTGTGTGTGTGGAGATTTAAAATGACCAAAACACCACTAGTTTTACTAGATGGGTGGAAGGCTGCAGCATGGGTGGTCAACTGGGAGGGAGAGGAAGGGTTAAGGGGGATGGGAAAGTGGAGCTGTGGGTGGGTGCTTTTGTGGCAGATGGCTGTGGGAAATGAAAATATTAGGGAAATATCACCTGAAATTCCCTGGTGCGGGTGCCATGTTGAACACACGGGAAGAGGGAAGGGCTAGAAGCTGAGCAGGCTTAGAAAGGCTCCTAGCGCCCATCTATCCAAAATGGTGGCATCCACCGGGGACCCAGAACAAAAGTTTGTTAAAACCGCCTATAAAGTTTTATTGTAATATAGCACAATACTTATTAGCATAGGGCCCACTGTCATGCTTGATGTCTGCCTGGGTTTTGGGAGTTGTCTGTCTATTCCTCGAGGCCTACCTCATGTGGAGAAGTGCTCCTGGCTTTCAGGGGAAATCTCCTCCTAATCAGAGTCCTGATCAGAGGCTATGTTCTCCTCAGTTTCTTCAGTGTTCTCCACAACATACCAAGGTTTGGTTGTGGCCTCCCATGTGAAAAATCCAATCCTGGTTCTCAAATCATTGGCAGGTACTTGGATCACTTTCAGAGGTGCTGTTTCTGTTCTTGTGGGTTTGTTTGTTTTTCCATATTTCTGCAGGAACTCCTTTCTTCTGTTGTGGCCTTGAAAAGTGCCCCAGGAGTTACCCCTCTTCCCCAAAGAACAAGGAGTACTTGTCGCATCTTAGAGATTAACAAATTTATTTGAGCATAAGCTTTCATGGGCTAAAACCCACTTCGTCGGATGCATGCAGTGGAAAATACAGTAGGAAGATATATATATATATACAGAACATGAAAAAATGGGTTTTGCCATATAAACTATAACGAGACTAATCAATTAAGGTGGGCTATTATCAGCAGGAGAAAAAATACCTTTTGTAGTGATAATCAGGATGGCCCATTTCAAACAGGTTGACAAGAAGGTGTGAGTAACAGTAGGGGAAAAATAAGCATGGGAAAATAGTTTTACTTTGTGTAATGACCCATCCACTCCCAGTCTTTATTCAAGCCTAATTTAATGGTGTCCAGTTTGCAAATTAATTCCAATTCAGCAATTTCTCATGGAGTCTGGTTTTGAAGTTTTTTTGTTGTAGTATTGTGACTTTTAGGTCTGTAATCAAGTGACCAGGGAGATTGACTTGTTCTCCAACTGGTTTTTGAATATTATAATTCTTGACATCTGATTTGTGTACCATTTATTCTTTTACATAAAGACCATCCAGTTTGCAAACTGGACACCATTAAATTAGGCTTGAATAAAAACTGGGAGAGGATGGGTCATTACACAAAGTAAAACTATTTTCCCATGCTTATTTTCCCCCTACTGTTACTCACACCTTCTTGTCAACTGTTGGAAATGGGCCATCCTGATTATCACTCCAAAAGGTTTTTTTTTCTCCTGCTGATAATAGCCCACCTTAATTGATTAGTCTCGTTATAGTTTATATGGCAACACCCATTTTTTCATGGTCTGTATATATATATCTTCCTACTGTATTTTCCACTGCATGCATCCGACGAAGTGGGTTTTAGCCCACAAAAGCTTATGCTCAAATAAATTTGTTAGTCTTTAAGGTGTGACAAGTACTCCTTGTTCTTTTTGCTGATACACACTAACATGGCTACCACTCTGAAACCCTCTCCCCCAGTCATTTGTTTTGCTGTACACTCATATATCTTCACCATATGGTGGCTGCCGTTGAGGCGGGCCTGAACTGTCTCCTCTCCCCAGATCACAAGGAAATCCATGAGCTCTACACAGCTCCATGTGAATATATGAGGCATGGCTGCTCTAATGCTCAAGCAGTGCATAATTACAAATGGAGTGCTCCTGATGGCATGCCAGCA
This sequence comes from Dermochelys coriacea, assembly GCF_009764565.3. NCBI lineage: Eukaryota > Metazoa > Chordata > Testudines > Dermochelyidae > Dermochelys > Dermochelys coriacea. The sequence goes on from NC_050068.2 coordinate 109,524,647, forward strand.
TTTAAACAGGAGGATGATATTCAGTCAACCTGGTCCCAGAGCAGTAGAGGACACACAGGCAAACAGACAAGGGGTAAGGCATCATAGTGTGAGGTAATGCAGTGTGGAATAGCAGTGGGAGAACTGAAAAGTTAATTTGAGATACTGATGCATCCAGTCAGACTTTCTGGCACACTAATTTATTCTGAAATAAACTTAATCAACTTTCCAAGTGGATTATCCAATTGGCAAAACCTGGCCAGTTAATAAGAAAGAAAAATTGAATTGTGTAGGTACAGCATAGTGTGGAAACAAGAGCTATGTTACTGTCCATTAATATGTGTAAAATTCATGCTACAGAGTTTCAGCAGTTAGAAGCAGTTTTCTTTACAATTGGAGTAGCTAGGCCAGGATCTGAATGAATTATGTCCAGCCTCTTTTCATCCCAAAATCATTGAGAGAGGCTGTTAGTCACCATATTTTTACTGGTTCTCTTTATCCCCTGTTCTATTACAATGAACACTTTTTTTGTTGGTTTGGGGTTTTTTTTAACCATTGAAATCTGTGTCTGTCCAGTGCCAGAAGTTACTATAATTAGTGATCATGTATATTGTCTTCAGATAGATACTCATGCTCCAAAATCATTGCTTAAGCGAAATAGGTGTCATTGAAACTAGTTGGAAAGTATGTCTGCAAGGCCCTTCATTCGCAAACAATTAATGTCATAGTCTTCTGGATAAGTATTGGGGTTAATAATGGTGGACAGGAGATCAGAAAAAAATGGAGAAAAGTAAGAGTATTGCTGACCTGGTTTATTGCTCTGGAAGGAGAAGTGGCAGCTCAGTAACTTGGGTTACCAAGCCACCATCTCTCCTTCCAGAGCAGGCCCAGAAGCAGAAGAGGTGAGGTTGCCATCTCCTCACACTGCCTCTCCACTTTTGCTGGGCCTGCTCTAGAAGGAGAGATGGCAGGTCATTTACCTGGGCCTTCCAGGTTACCAAGCTGCCATTTCTTCTTCCGGAGTGGGTTCCCCTATAGTCTCTCCAGGTTGTTGAGCCATGATCTCTCCCATCTCTGAGCCATGTCTGGGGAGTTCTGGCACTTTTTTTTTTTTAGAACTTGAGAACCAACGTACACATGCCCATATTTGTGTGTGTATGTGTGTGTGAATCTTCCACTACATTGCCTTGCTTTAACAGACAGCATGACATTTACACTTAGACTAATTTATTTTTAACATAGGCACATCAACCTCATGTACAGTATTGGATTTTCCTAACATAATCAATATTTTCATGTACTTGAGTACTCCAAAATTCAGGTGAAAATCAGTAAAAGCTGAATAATAACTTTTGTGAAACCCAAAATTTTGTTGGTAAAAATTGATAAAAATGGAAAACAAAGGGCCTTGCATATCTGGTATTTCTGTTTGGTCAATGGAAACCTCTTCTATACTTTTTCAATCTCATTTTTGATTGCATATGCCTATGAAAAATCACACAGAGCTGCATGAAATTTAGTAGGAAGTAGTGATCACCATGGGAAAGAAGCAGCAGCCACCAAGGAAGAGAGGGTGGAAACAGAAGGAAGGGCAAGGGAAAAGAGGATGGTCAGTCGCTTCTACAGAGGAGGGGAGTGGAGGGGAAGGCAAAAGTGAGGGGAAGGTTGAAGGAGGGAGCATCTGTCTTTTTCCTCATAACCTGCGTGAGTTTGTCTCTGAAATGCCTATGTTTTTTGAGCATATTGATTCTGTGACCCTCTTTAACTGTTTGAACTGTCTATTGGAAAGAATCAAATTTAATCCAAATCTGTTTCTGGGATCTGTATTATTTTGCATTCCCCTGAGGTCTGAAGGGAACAGAAAAGACAAATGGTGTGATAATCACAGACCACACAGAAAAGAATCAGAATAGGGGTGAAAGAGCTCTGGATAGAGGTCTGACTTTCAGGGACTTCCAGTGTGATGTCCAAATTTCTTCGCATATAATTTAGATGCTTTTCTATGCTCTACAATAACGATAATAACAATCCAATTATTTGGTTTATGGGATTGATTGATTCAGTTTGATTATTACTTTTAGTACATAATTCATTCTGTTGAACACGAAAGAAAGAAAGAAAGAAAGAAAGAAAGAAAGAAAGAAAGAAAGAAAGAGAAAACTGTGGAGAATATACAGCTGTGTAGTTTAAAATTGAGTTAGCAAATTTTTGCAAAGACAAGCACCTGGTCCATAATTAATAAATAAATAAATAAATAAATAAGACTAGTAAAGCTTTAACCTTTCCTAGACAACAGGAAAGATATTTTTTCATATCATCCTTTTGTTTTGTTTGAAGCTTATCTTCGCACCTTTTAGGCGCTGACCCTACAATGAGCACACAGAGTCCCATGCCCTTGCTGAGCCCTAATGAACTCAATGGGGAATCTGTGTGGGTGCAGGCCTGCCCATATGAACCTTATTGCAGGCTTCAGGTCTTAGATTCTAACATTTAAGTAGATCCACATTTTTATAATAAAATCACACTGTATAAGGTGACTGGAAAAAAGAGCCCAAGTTTTGGAGTAAACTACCCTTCTCTCAATTCTACCATGAACTATGGAATGTCTGCAAGGGGATGAGTGAAATGCTCTAGAGGAACAAAAGACATTAGTATTGTAAAACAATTTTCATTCTAATCCAATGTAAATAAAATCATATTTCTTGGAAAGAGGAGAACTGAAGAGAAACTATACTAACTGGGATAGGGAAATGAGTATAGATTTAATTGGCTTTTTAATGATTTCATGTTTCTTCTTCTTTCCTATATATTTAAAAAAATCCAAATGGAAAGGTTAATCTAACTATACATTTAAGGCTTTTAAAGACTCCATTACAAGACTTATTATGCTAAAAGAAACATGCTGCAGTTTTCTAAATGTATCAGCGATGCATGTAATGATTCACTTAAACCATCATGGTCAGAATTCTTTTACATTATTTCTATGTAAATTGGATGCTTCACAATTACTATAATATGTGTGAAATTCCACTTATTATTTCTTTTAACATGGAAACTTTTATCACTTAACTTAAACTGGCTGGACAGAATATGTGAACCATTTGCAGTCATTAGAGCATTTTTGTTTGGTCAAAACCCTTGTGGGATTATACTTTGGAAAAAAATAGAGTGAATTACATTCAATGCAACTGAATGGCAATTTTAAATATATAAGGGGCATCCCAAGTGCTTGTCATTATACTTAGAAGTCAACATTATATTTTATCTATTATAGACTTGTTTTTACAGCTGCATCTTTCATCTTCAAGAGACATATAAAATATCAGCATGTAACATAAAAAAGCAATAGAACATATTGTATGGGGGCTAGGTGATGGAATGGGACTTGTCTTTGATGTTCTAGAGGGCTGCTTTGAAATCCTGACTCAGGCCAAATCCTTAGAAGATATTTCTCTGTATCACCAAACCCTCTCACAGACTGACAGAGTTGGAAGTCTCTGCCCAAGGAAAGCTGAAGACTATGTTGTAGGTCAGAGCTGAAATGTCTTGACCTGTGTGAGAGAGCTTACATAGAACTTCCCTGAGCTATTGAATGGTTAGCTCTGCTTTCATGAGCACTAGACTCACACAAGCATTTAGGAAAGGAAAGAAAGGAGTATAGGATCAGCACTGACACTTCTTCCTTGTTAGGTCTCCAGTATCTGGACATGCACAGTATTCCTGCAAATTTCAATATAAATATGACTACCCGTGTTTGTTTAAATGCTTCTCAGCTCTGTGCATTTTTCCAAATATTAATATAAACAGTGTCTGACACAAGTATTCGCTATAATTAGAGAGGCAATTTTAAGACAAAGTATGTGATAGGCCTGATTTTGATCTCATTAGTGTAGTTTTCATCTCAGTGGAGCTCCTCCTGCTTCCCTGTGTCTGAAAAAGCAGTGGGCCTAATTCTGAGGAAAGGTACAGGGTTCCTACATATGCCATTGTTACATGAATTCAATGGAGATTGCAGAAGCTCAGCAATTCTCATGATCAGGCTGGTTATTAGTCAGAGGAGGGGAAAGGGTTCATGGTCCCGGGACCAATAGCTAAGTGTGACCATAAAGTCACTGGAAATGACACCGTAAGCTCTATGAGCCATATTTTCAAAGTTTCCTGATCTCTAAACTGCGTAATCTTGGATGGAACAATTTTTGTTCTCTCTACACCTGGATTTCTGAATGCAGATTTTGTAAGTGCAAATGCATTTTGTGCATGCAAACCTGAGTTTCCAGGAGTACAAAAACTTGGTTGCACAAAATGGTATCCCAAAACTTCAGCTGTTTAAACACACAGGCAATTTTGGAAATTGTTCCTGTTGGAGAAGTGTAGTTTAATGGTTTGAGCATAGGACTGGGGATCAGGATCTCTCTTGTGTGTTTTTCTTGGCTATGACACTGATTCCGTCTATGGTCTTGGGCAAGTCCCTGTACCGTATCAGTTTCCTCAAATGCAAAAATGTAAAATGAGGGAAATAATACTTCCTTCCTTCCTTCCCTCAATTGGGCTTAGAAAGGTTAGGGCCCATATTCAGTGAAGTATGAGCTCCAAGAACATTTAAGCCATTGACTTCAAAGTTAAGTGTATGTTTAAGTGCTTTGCTGACCTGGAGACTAACAAATTAGATAATGTTTATAAAGTCCTCTGACTTGAAAAGTAGCTAAGAATAATTATTTATTATTATTATTACTATACATGTTGTTTCAATAAGATCCCAGATGCAAACAGAGGACAATAAGTGTTATATATGTTTGTTTTATAATTTTGTACTATATTTCAAATACAAATAACATAGTTATAATTTTCTAGCTAATTATATCCATGATGTTCAGAAGATATATTTAAATTTACTTTGCTTTCATTTGTTTTAAATGAATAAATCCTCATCACAGATTTATAGTTTATGAATTAGTATGCAAATACATTTATGCCGTTACACAGATTTTAGCCTGTATGTTATGAGCATTTTAGCTGTACTTTTAAAAAATGTTTAAGTTTATGCTGCAAATAAAATTCAGGATTTATTTAATATGTCAAATATTTTTAACAAATATATTCCTTTGCCACTCATATTTCTCAGCTATTGTATGTTTATACAGCATTATTTTAGATAATGCACACAGAAACTTTGAAATGAACTAGGCTTATAAATATTTGCTTCATTATATTTTTGTGTCACTAATTGGCATAGAGAAAGAGTTTAAGAGCTTTTCGCTTTAACTTTTCTTCTGAAAGAAAACTAACTGGTATAATATAGACATGCACAATACACTCACATACATAAATTAAAACATTCTAAGGACTGAAGTTAAAATATATTTCATGTTGAAATTAACAACAATGAAGACAAACCTGAGAATAAAGGCTAGAGAGTAAGCATTGCTGCTATAGAGAATAAACCACTGGCTAGTCAAGCAATTCACTGAGGACTGAATGATTAGCCACAAGGAGCACTTACAACTGGCACTGGTAATTTAGGTAATTGTATTGCAGGGTTTGGAGACCCATGAATTACAGAGATGCTTTTTAAAAATATATATTGTGTAATTTGTATATATCTTGCAGAAGACAGGAAGAATCAGCTACAAAGTACTTAAAACAAGATAAAATACAGTTTGATGTATAGTAGTTGGGGAAAAAAGAATATAGGAAATTCCATATAATAAAACTGTTGCATATACATTTGTCGCTTGAAGTTCTTCAGTAGAAATTAATGAATACTAGATATATAGATGGTACACAGCCCTCACAATTGATGTAGATTCTCTACACAATTTTTTTAAAACAAATCCAAAGATGGAGGTTACTTCATTGCATTAGAATATTAGAGTGAACTACTTTATGATTTTTAAATTGATAATATACTCTCAGCTAAATTAGTTTTTTAAAAAAAGAAAGCCTCACATTTATTTCCTTTTTTCACATTGCGTATTTTCAGACCTCCTATAGTTAACATTATAATATAGTTAGTTGCTACAAATAATCTGCAGTGATTATAGGAAAACTGTCAGTGTCTGTTCAAGGTCTGAAAAGGCTGGAGAAAATAGCTTTTCTCTTTGCCATGGAGACTGGGGTCTGTTTTTACGGTTACTCTGGTAACCAAAGCCTTTCTGGTGCTAGTCCTTTTCAGTTACTTTAGCTATTAAACCCTCTGGTTGAGACAAAAGGAAGGCAGTATGCAGACACTTCCCCATAAAGCAAATCTCAGGGTTAAAATTGAGCAAAACTAGTAATAAAAAGAAATAAAAGCAGCTTCTAATTAGCTTGTTACATTTTAGCTGGGAGATGTTTGTGTGTATGCTTAGATGTGGGAAGCTACTGTTTGATATGTTTGAATTTTTAATCTGATTATTACAAGACTAGAAAATTGATTAGTCCTGGTTCTCTCACATGTGCAAACCTCATACTATAAAAGGCATCAGTTTTCTAATCCAAAGTGTTTGGGGGGCTCGTACTGCCCATGATGGCAAATATCAAGATAAATAAAGCACTTAATTGATTCTAGACTACACCCCAAAAACAAAGCCTTTGTTTTATGACATTAATCAACATTAATGGGGACTTCAGTGTTTTAGAAAATTGAGTTAAAAATGTAATTTGACCTGAAAATTTATTATAAACTCACTAACAATATGCCAAACCCTGTGAACCATTTTCTTGCAGTTGTTTACAGAGGGCAGGCAACAGTAACATGAAAGGATAGAAGACTGATTTTTACTGTAAAATATTTCACACAGCTGGGATGGTAGTACGTGTCATTTGTGTTTGGAATCAGTAGGTATAGGCAGACTCCTGAATTATCTTGTTCTTCAAAATAGTAATGCTTTTCACCTTAGGTAAGGATTTATTATTGTAAGCATTTACAATCCCTACCCATTTTGGTTGGTGTGTTCTACTCTGAAGAAAGAGGAATTTTCTCTAGAAGAAACAGCAGACTAAATAGACCACAAATAATATGCTTCACAACCGAACAATCTGTTCTTGCTTTAACATGGTCAAACTAAGTAATACTAAACACTGGAATACCCATGGTGATAAACCACTTTTGAGCTGCAAAGTATCCAATTATTTTTCATTTGAACTATTAAATGTGTCACACAGAAATTCCCCATTGCTGTTTTCACCTACATACATTACCATGTTTAAAAAAAAGAGTAACTTTGTCCTATCAGAGGAGAGTTCAAACTAAAACATATAGTTCAGAATAGCGCAACTAAATTAATACCAATTGGTATTGGTTAACAGTGAGAAAAACACCTGCAGCATTTAAAAACTAAATATATATTTTTCATTCACATATTAACACAGGATCAGAATGCTGGACTGACCTCAATTTAATCATCTTTGTGCATTCAGTGGAAAATGCTCATTTAAATGTATAGCATAGTATTAAAGTAGCAAACATAGGCTGTTCTGAGGCCTCTGTTTTGCATTATCACCATTACTAGGAAGGCCAAATAACTATAACTGGTATTAGGCTAAGCAGGTGTTTCCACATTAAGAGTCGTATAATGTATTAAATGTACTTTTTGTTTCTGAAGAAATCACAGAACTATAGAAAGGCTTATGTGTGAGGAAATAGGGAGAATCTTGTACCTTTGAAATGGTGGAAATTAGAAGGATGTTGGCAAGTCTGTGCCCAGTTCTGCACTCAGTTACACCAGTAACTGGAGTTTATGTGGATTTGCACTTAGAGTAGATTTGGCCATTTCCCCTATTGTTTCATAGCATTAGCAAGGACTGTCATTGGGCAAAAGTGGTGAATTCCTGAGAAATTATTTGATGATCTATTTCCTGTCATGTTGGCATCTGGCATATTTTCATATTTTTGGGGAACTGAAAATTAGTCAGGATTAATCATGGAATGATTAATGAATCATGGAATGATTAATGAATCATGGAAACCCACAGTCCCATGTTCATGGGCAAAATCCACACCTGTGGATTATGAAGAAGCTGGAAGAAAAGGAAAGGCAGGTGCTTTACAAAAGCCACATGGCCAGTGGATTAAGCACAGGGCTTTGAGATTTTGAGTTCTGCTACCACCTTTGTCACTGACTTGTCTTACTAGTATCTTCCATTTCTATTGCACGGTATAGAGTCCTGCAATCACACCTTCTTTCTTCCAGCCATCTCACCAGCACCATAGCCAATTATTAGTGGTGGAGAGCTGGCTATGCTGGTTCTGGGCCACCTGGGGATTCCCCTACACATGGGGAACCCCCACAGGTCAGCTAAATCATCTTACTGTTTGCTTCATGCTGCACAGTGGTTTGTAGTGCCTTGCATAATGGGCACCTGGTTGATTACAAGGGCTTCTAGGCGTTTCAGTAATCCTACTACTCCTATTAATAATAATAAAACAGGAATTATGAGAACCAGGATCTGTCACTGTATCTTTTGACTTCCAGTCCTGTGTCTAGTAAACTAGATCACAATACCTTCCAGACAAATCAGCAACCCCATCTATAAAATGGGGACAAAATACGCACCTACAAACAATATGTATATCTGTTGGCATCCTAAATTCTGTATGTCTTCAGACTTGGCTCATAGTAAAAATCATGATCCTGCTCTACAGCTGAAGAAGTCGCAGGTCAGAGAGGTTAAGTAACTCCAAGTTCACAGAGCAAGCTAGTGTCATTATCAGGATTAGAATGCAAGTATCTGGATTCCTAATCATCTGTCAGATCTGTTAGATCACAATGCTGCACAGCCAGAAGACTGAATTTCTTTACGGGCTATATCCTTAGCTGTGTCTGAGATATATTCAGCTGGGGCAAAGATAGTTCTAAGCAGTGCAAAGCAGCCAGAAAGGAACTGAAGGCCTAATCTCATGTGTCTCATTTTCTCCAGCTATACAATTCAAATGGTGATTTTTACCATAAGTGAAATCAGGAAATCCAAAGGATTTAAGATGTCCACAGCCACATGTCACTGTAGGCAGGCAAATAAGGAGAATTGTTCCTTCTTTACAAATGGGAAAACTGAGACGCAGAAGAGATAGAAGGACACTGCCATCTCAGCTGTATTGTTTGAACAATGCATATTTAGAATCCTTGTCTCAAGGATCAACCTTTCTGTGGAATTGAGTTTGCATTTTGCTCTGAAATATCTTTTTAGCAGGTGTAGAACAGCAGCTTGTGTTTTCAAGACTCTTCAGAATGTTCCCACTGCCACCTTCAGATGGTCTTTGTCCAGTTAGCTGGAAGAAAAGGGGTGTTGCTCCTTACAGAAGGGAGAAGGGGGAGAATTGACAGGCATAGACAGGAAGGGCAGGAAGTAGCTGGGACCAAGTCAAGTGAAGATCACTGCACTGCCTTTCCTGCTGACCAGAAGAGAGAGAGAGAGAGAGAGAGAGAGAGAGAGAGAGAGAGAGAGAGTGCTGGTGAGGGTATTTATACCTTATGCAGCCCTGAAAGTCTCTCTTTATCAGGACTGAGTTAGCATTTCCACTTTCAGGATCATGCACATAGGCCGAGTAAGTGGTGATGTGGGCTTGCAGGCACAGTATTATATACTGGGCATGTAAGTGGCACCTCCAAGTCCTTGGGCAGTTCACATCTGGGCACAGGGAGTGAGACAATCTTGAGCTGGCATGGAAGTAGAGGCATGCTACAGGAGCAGCTGATGCACCTTGTGCACTCTTTGGCAGCCTGGGAGTGGACACCGAATGCAAATATGGTTCATCTCAGTTAAAAGAGAGAGAGAGAGAGAGAGAGAGAGGAAGGAACGTTTGGGTACCTGGCAGGAGGTGGAGGGGAGGCAGCCAAGCATTTTGCTGGCGCCTCCTTGTGGTGGATGTCCAGTGCAGGTGCTTGGCATGGAAGAGATATAGTTATAGGATAAAATGAATTAGAGAAGGATTGAAGGAAGGTATCCCTTAAGCAAGCTGAGTTAGGGAGATTTGTACTGTGCGGAGCTGACCCCTCACTCTAGCCCCCTTTAAGGAAGCTCAGGAAGTGGGTCTGGGGCTTCTATGTCTGGAACAGTGAGAAGCCAACTCCTCCTCTCCCTTCCTGCACAGTACAATTTGCTGTGAGTGCTCCCATATATTTCAAGCAGATAAAAGTTGCAGCCTAGTTAAACCACATCCATGGCCTCCTGTCTTTCTTCTAGTGTGGATAAACAATAGCTGGGAGGTGTTCACAGGCACATGGGTGTATGGTCATCTGAGCATGCCTGCCTTTCTGTCACAGGAAAAGAAGCTGTGGCAGACAAAGAGAGTTTCCAGTCCCCTCAAATACTGTGTACAGGGTGTGCTGTGTATACTTTTGGGGGGAGATTTGTGGTATTGACTGAGGGGAAAAAACCTCTGCGCGCTCTCTCGCTGTGTCTGTCTTTCTCTTTAATTTAAAAGTGTGATTGCTGGCTATGGGAGTGCAAAAGTGGTGCACATTGGAATAAATAAAATCAGGTAACACTACTTCTGGAAACTTATTAATAGAGATCCAATACATTGAAATGGCAACTTAATCCAATACACTGGAATGGCATATTCATGTCTATAATATGTAGATATGATCAGCTGCTCTCCTCACATACTGCTCCACAGGATGGCTGGGGGAAAGAGCCTGCACCTTCCAGAGTAGTGCATACACCTGATGAAGTCATCTGAAGGTACATATGATCAGTGTGCACCAGAATGTGTCAACAATCTCTTGACCTGCCTAAGAATCAGCATTGAAAATAAATGGGGGAACTGAAGAAAGACAAATCCAATTTGAAAACAAATTTGATCTAGAGGATTCTAAGCTGTTGTTAGTGTTACCTATACATATACAGACACATCTTTTATAAACTACACAGGGAACAGCCTCAGAAACTAAGTAATAATTATTTTTAAATGTAACTTCAGGAGTGATAAAATAAGTGTTCTTTATGTTGCTTGCCTGAGATGCATTTTAATGGATTTGGCATAAAGGTGAGATGTGAGAGGCATGAGTCCTAATCCTGGTTCAGACACTGACTTGCTATATGTTCTCGGGCAAGGCATTTGACATCTCCAAGCCTGAGCTACCACTTCTGTCAAATTTCAACCACCTCCCCACCGCATTTCATTCTGAATTTATGCAGTCCTACTAATGCTCTATAGTAATATAATGAAACCTCTTTATGAAGCCTTGTGGGGGAGCTGTGTTGTTAGCAAATTATAAATGGAATAAATCAGTACCTTACAAAGAGGATTTATATAGGTTTTCAGTTTAAATCAGACCCAGATAGAACTTTGATATTTAGTTTCTATTCTTTCTCGGAAAAATCCAGACCTCAGTACTTTATTTTTTTGACTGCAAATTCTTTAAACAATAATAATCTTTATAAATATTAAGAGTGTTGCACAGTTTCCTGAAGCAAAGCTTCTCTAAGGCTGGCTTTACCAGCCAGTCAAAAATACCCTCTGCATAAAGGAATCCATCAGTGGTAAAGTGCTGTGATAGTGATGCCCAGTACGGGGTTTAGGAGATGTGACTGGGAGAAATGGCATCCCAGCAGTGCTGACAACTCTTACAATTTCATCCCAAATCTCTCTATATTTGGTGTCTTTCTTGAAGCCCCAGCTCTTTGTGTGATTACAGGAGGATCTCAGCTTTCATTAAAAATAAAAGTAAGTTTCTGGCAGTCATGGTTTAGAAAAGCTCAAAAATGTGACCCAACTGTAACTTAAAGGTTCAAAAACCAGAAAGTAAATATGAAGAACTCTCTACATTTAAATCTCATGATTCTGGTGGACCTGACTCATGGTTTCTGAAAGCTTGGTGTTCGTAGTGCTGTCCCAGCAATTCCAGTGACCAGAATGGCACCAGGGGCTGTTGGAGGCCAGCATAGGATACAGTAGCCATGAGGTTGCCCACATCTTTGCCAGGGACTGGGCCAGTGCAGAATCAGCCCTAGGATAAGAGAGACACAACAGTTTCTTTGTGTCTCATCCACTCCTCAGCTGTGCCCAGCACTCCTTTGGTAGGTCTACACTGCAATTAAATACTGGTGGCTGGCCCATGCTGGCTCATTCAGGCTCGTGGAGTTCAGGCTGTGGGGCTGTTTCATTGCAGTGTGAACTTTCGGGCTTGGGCTGGAGCCAAGACTCTAGAACGTTGCAAGATGGGAGGGTCCCAAAACTCAGGCTGCAGCCCAAGCCAAGACATCTACACAGCAATGAAGCAGCCCAGCAGCCTGAGCCCCACACGCCCAAGTCAGCTAGCACAGGCCGGCAATTTGTTCTTAATAGCAATATAGACATATCCGTCGGGTACAGCTGAGAATCTGGGGCATGAATCGGAGGAAGTGAATAGATGAAAATGTAAGCCTTTGTATTCCCTGGTGCCTGTTGGTTAGTATCAAAGTCCTAGTGTTGTTTCAGTTCAGGTGGTTAGATGCTATTGTGATACCAGCAGGTATTTTAGAAAAACCTTAGGCAATATCAAGATTAGATAGAAAGAATGGAGTTTGGCATTTCCCAATATACAGCGTCATTTTACACATGAGTGGTAAATGTATGTTACAATATCACACTCAGAAAATGAAAAGGGAATAGATGTAGTAGGTCAACCCGGCCATCTTCCTGCCCTGCAGGATTCTTTCCTACTGTGGATTCTTCAGGGCTTTGTCCAAATGAGTGCTAAGTAACTCAAGTAAAGAGGCTTCCAGAACTGTAAAACATGGATATCTACCTGAGACACAAGAATAAATTTGACAGAGGTGTTCCTTTTAGTTAATCAAACAAATAGAGGTCTCCCCAGATGCAAATAGGTATCTCTCATTAAGGTTAGGACTTTCCTACACTAGGGGCTTGTCTACATTACCTTCTAGATCGACAGGCAGCGATCGATCCAGCGGGGGTCAATTTATTGTGTCTAGTCTAGATGTGATCAATCCACCACCGAGCGCTCTCCCGTCAACTCCGGTACTCCACCGGAGCGAGAGGTGCAGGAGGAGTCAACAGAGGAGTGTCAGCTGTCAACTTTTACCGCAGTGAAGACACCGCCCGCAGTGTAGACCAGGCCTAGGAAATGCAATCATGTTAACTACACACATGTAAAGTAACAAGAGGCTAAACAAGTTAGCACACCAGGGGCTGTTGGAGGCCAGCATAGGATACAGCAACCATGAGGTTGCCCACATCTTTGCTAGGGACTGGGCCAGTGCAGTATCAGCCCCAGGATCGGAGAGACACAATGGTTTCTTTAAAAGAAAAGGAGTACTTGTGGCACCTTAGAGACTAACAAATTTATTAGAGCATAAGCTTTCGTGAGCTACAGCTCACTTCATCGGATGCTGTAGCTCACGAAAGCTTATGCTCTAATAAATTTGTTAGTCTCTAAGGTGCCACAAGTACTCCTTTTCTTTTTGCGAATACAGACTAACACGATTGCTACTCTGAAACCAATGGTTTCTTTGTGTCTCATCCACTCCTCAGCTCTGCCCACTGTGTAGACAAAAACTGCTATGTTTAAAATCCTGCCCAGCTGGGGGAAGGTTAATCATGACCAGGTAACCTAATTTAAAACAATCTTTGCCTGCATAGCATATTAACACGTTTAACATCAAATTTGTTAACACATGTTCATTATCACAATGTCATTTTCCATTATACATTTCCTTAATGGAAATTATATGTATGCATCAGAGGAAGAATGATACCTCGTATATTTAAGGCTAACTAAATGCAAGCATAAGCCTAGTTCATCAAGGGGGAGAAATCTCAAAGATTTCACCCCCTCCCTGGCATCAGAGTTCCTTTGAAGCCACTCTGCCAAAACCACAATACATGAGGGAATAAGGGGTCTCAGTTAGAAAGGTAATATGGGGTAATCCAAAAGAAGGCATTGTGTTTTTCCTCAGCCCATCCAGTCTCACCCCATCCTAAAAGCATGCCAGTGGAGAGGGCACTGCAGAATCCTCAATTTTGCTAAAAATTGATGATTTTTTTAAATAAAAAAAATCAGCTTTTTAAAAAATTTAAATTGAATTTTAAAAAAACCCAATTAATTAAATACAGGGTTAATTTAAAAAATATTAAGTCATATGTTTACTGCCAAGTTCTAAAGATAGTCAGAGCACTGAACTGATGGAAGTCACTTGCTAAGCATCTGAAACCAGAATTTGTTAAAGAACTAGACCAGCCTTTGCAAGTAGTCACCTCTTCTGCAGATGCAGAGAGCATATTTTATTCATTTCAGTTTATTCAGCTCATCCTGTTCAATAACTGATCCATTCAAAGTTAAGAAATCAATTGGGAATTGAAAAGGTAGGAAAGCTTGTTTTCCTTTTTCAATCTATGACTATAAACTAGGTGTGAGAGGATGAGATCTACTAGTTTTAAAATCTTGAAGGACATAGTGAACAGAAACAATTAGTTCATTTCACTAACAGTAGATAATACTTCTGGTGTTTGATCAGTTAATTTTAAATGCAATACATTTTGATAAACATTTTTTGCTTGCGTATCCAGCACATTTAAGGTAGTTTCATTTAACTAATAATATTTTATAAATGCTGTTTTGACACATTTTAATTGATTTAAATTTCCATGCAAATAGAGCTTGACACAAATCAAAAGTATAAAATTAATCATCTAGTAAATAAGAATTGCATCATCTACCCATTTTCTAACATAACAAACATAAACATTAAGAATCTGAATAAATGCATGTTATTTAATTGCATACATAAATGTGTATGGATAAAGAGAATCCTCCTCTTAGCAAAAAGACACACCAAATGTGTAAAGGCTAAATGAATGGTTAGGAGTGAGAACCAACCTTTCTTCACATAAATAACTAAAATGTTCAAATGCAAAACATGATTAAATTTAATGATTTAAATTAAGTGTTTCCGGTCTGCTGATTTAAATCATGTTTAAATCAGTTTGATTTAAAAAAATCCAACCTGAGAGTCTATAAGTGCCCCTTTTATGCAAAACAGGATGGAGTTCCTTTCATATGTGGATCTTCAGGAAGAGATCTGAGCCATTGAATACAATTTAAAGAAGGAAACATTACCTGTTTAGGCTCTGATTTTGCTTCCATTGAAGTCAGTGGGAATTTTGCCATTACTGCAATGGGAGCAAGATCAGGCCCTATATATATACGTTGGAACTGCTGTGTATAGATGCTGGTTTATATATATTAGATGGAAATATTAATTCTTTATTGACTTTGTTTTGTGCTTCTGTTGGATGAATAGCTATTTTCCAGCACGTATTTGTTTTTGAAGATCCTTTTTCTTCCCCAACACTTCAAGATTATTGTTTTCTATTTGTAAATTAGTGTTTGTGGGATATTTGGCAACACATATGGTTTGCCCAAGAGAGTTCAATGGCTTTGTCAGAGCTACGTAAAGATCCATATTCTGACTTCCATAAATCTGTAGTAACTAGATTATTAAAATGGATTCTAGCCCCTCGTTTATCATACACACTCATGTATTGCTTTTCATAGGCGTTATAGTGCTCAAATCCACATTGGAGACAAATGATCAGTAAGGCTCCAATTCATCAAAGTAATTAAGCCCGTGCTTAGCTTTAAGGACATGAGTTGCCCCTTAGAAGCCAAAGGGAGTACTCATGCACTTAAATTTATGCACACACTTATGAACCTTGCTGAATTGGAGCTTACGTGTTCATATTGAAGAGCTAAGTTTTTTTCAAATGTATGGCAGGGTGGAGGGGAAGCCCTCTGTTATAAACACTTTAAGAACGACTAACTCAGTCACCACCACATTAGAGCTAGATATCCTTACTCGTGTTGAATAGCACTTTATTCCATTAGGTTTACCCAATTGAATTCAGAGGAACTACTTTTGATTTGTAAGGTACTATTTAGTGTAAATAAGGATATCAGAATCTGGCCTTCGGTGATTTATAAAAGACTAGCTGCTCATCTGAACTCTGTTATGTTGGGTTTCAATCATGAGTTACTTTTATCATCAAGTGGCTAAAGCCTTTAGAATAAGATGTGTGGTGGTATGTAATTAAAATGTTGATCCCTGTTTACTTTCTTAATGCTGTCTATGACTGAATGCTACAACAATGTGTATATTTCATTTGCTTTCATTTTTTGTATTGATACTGCATGTTAGGGGAATAAATACTCTGACCGAACTAATAAAAGTATTGTAGTTTTTGCACAATTCTCTCTAGGCATTGGTGGGTAATGGACTAAGAGCTAGCTGATTTAATAGATCCTTGATTTCAGTTGCATCCTAAATAATATGATGTCATCTGGGACAATATGGCTATTCTGCAAATACAGACATGCTTCATAGAGATTTATTTGTTATATATTTTGAACATAATTCTGAATTTTTCTGTATTTATAAATTCTGCAAATAATATCAGAAAATATATAGAAGTGCATGAATAAACCTGAAAGCTACAGATACACTGGATTAGTCTGTATATTTTTAAGCAAAGGACATTTTATGTCAGGACAGGCAATAAACACATTCTTCCCCACCCTGTCATCTGTTATTTGAATAGATCAGCTTCAGTACCCAGAGATTGTATGTATTAATAGGTTTGGAAATCTAGTGGTTATTCATTTATCTGTTTGAGTCATAGACTGTTGGAGAATGTTTTTCTTTTGCTATTAATGGTTTGTTTTTCATACATTTATATGAATTCTTATTATTTTGAGGGAAAATGAGAGGCCCAGGAGAGTCCCTTTAGGTCAGGAGTAATTGAAAACACTGGTGGTTAGTTTAAAATTAAGAAAAAAATATATGTAACACAACATGAAATTAAAAAAACAGAACAAAAACTCCCAGGCAGCCTCAATAAAAATGTGATCACAAATATGGCATTAATTGGTGTTCATTAAATGGCTTGCATTTAATATCTGATGATTTTTAGGCAGAATTTCAATGAGTAAATTAATACCTGCCTTTTTGTCATGTTTCATTTCAGTTAAAATATTGCCACCTGGCTCACTTACTAATTTATCACCCGTCATTTCTGTAAGCTCCCACTTGTTTTGTCACTAAACTGTCATCTCCAGAAAAGTCTCTAAAGTGACAGGCAACATGAAACTCTAAACTATAAAGGAGGATTCCCCCTACTTTAGGGCCTGACCCTGCAAAGTGCTAAGCACCTCCTCTTAGGTGCTCAGGGGCCTTAGCTCCCACTGATATTGTAGGCTGATACCAGATGGCCCTTATGATTCAGGTCTCATTGGTATTCTGCAAGCGGGGCTACTTGCATGAGTGGTGGTTTTCAGGATTGAGCCTTCAGCTAGGAGCACGTAGTTTGAAGTCTGAAACGCTCTTCATGGTCTCTCCTGGCTCTGTATATAGTGCTAAATATCCTTCTCCCAAGGCCTGTGTCTCACGCTGTTTTGGATTTTTTTTCAGTGATGTAAAATACCTAAGCCACTTGCATCTGAATACCTGTACCTCAGCGAATCTGCTGTTTTCTGCAAAAGAAGAAGTAAAAAACATTAAACAAAAGCTAGACAATGGAGAGATGTTTCAATTATACTTGTTTGTTTTTACTTAGCTGACAAGTACAATGCCAAATGTTGTCCTTTCTGAAAGGACAAAGAGCTTTCTAAATTGTTTGCACTTTTCATAACTGTATAGGGTTATGTCTACTGCACACACAGAAGAGAGGAAGTCATTTTATTTTACACAAATCAGCTACTTAGAGTAAATTGAGATATATAGAATTTACCAATGAAATGAGTGATTTGATGTGAATATAAGAGGTGGTGTGTTGTAAATCAGTACTGACAGCCAAATGGGAAAAATTGACAGAGCACTGTAATCACTCCCAACATCCACTGAAGTTATTGATCCAGAACCTCTATAATCCCCTTCACATAACACAAGCAATTTCATATAATACCTGTAATAACGGTGCATTCAAACTCAAGTAGCCATCAGAAGCTTTGTATCTAATGGTGAAGCAGGCCTCTGCTGAGTAAGTGTAACAACTAGAAAGCACAAAAACGCCAATGACTCTTGCCTTTCATAGGTAACGGTCTCTGATAAGAGCTAGTTTAAACGATAAACAGTTCCTAATGCCAACGAAAATGAGCTATTAATTGCTTGCTTGCTAAATATGTTGTAAAGGCCTAAAGCCCTAGGTGCAAAATTGAGAGAATGTAAACTGGATTTGGGGATTGATAAACGCCTTACGTTATCCATATGGCAGCTATCTGATGTTAATTACAACAGAGGAAAGACGGCTGAGAGGAGTTTAGCTGCTGGGTCATTACATCCTTCCCAGGTGTTTTTCCCATGAAATGTTCCACCAGTTTTACAAGCTCCTTCTCTCACTGATGGATTATTTCACGGCCTTATCAAAGCTTTGCCAGCTCCTCATTAATATATAGAGCAAGCTGCACTGTTCTATATATCATTGTCTTCTTCTTGGGGAGGGCTAATCAGTCAACCATTATCAGTCAGTCAGCAGAAGGCAGGCAATCAGACCTGACAGCAAAGAATCATGGGAGATCAGGGAAGGTTAAATGAGGCTGACAGTTGTGATAATGATGATTATACTATAAATTAAGATATGATGATAAAGGAGAATAAAAGACACAATCTGAAGCAATATTTGGTTTAACATGTCTCTCTTTTTCGGTACTGTTAAATGGCCATAACATTTATCACGCCGAACAAGAATGGACATTTAACTACCATGATAAAATAGGACAGCATCAGATTGAAAACCCAACAAGTTGTGATTATTGTGTCAGGCACTTTTACACTGGTTGAAAAAACTAGAGATAGAGCATATGTTATAATCATTCATGCATTATTCTGTGGACTGAAAAGAAAATAGATCTATTTTGGAAATGTCTTTCAGCCTTCTAGGTTAAAAAAAAAAAGAATCCAACGGAAACAGTTAATATATTCTTCTGCTTCCGAGATAATTTTTATCAATGAAACAATAGGAAGTTAAGTGATAGTTCCTCCCTGTCGCCTCCTAATAACAAATATGTATGTTTATTAGGAGCTAATTCAGAGCATCTATAAAACCTTATTCCGCGTCAGTTCCATATTGTATGAAACAAGAACAATCAAAGTAATGAAATATTAATATGTTATTTTTCTTAGGTTTCATTTCTTAGTATCAATAAAATTAAATGGGCTTCCAAACAGCTAGAAACAAATCAGAATCAGTATACTCTGACTGTATGGCACAATATATGTCATAGACTCTCCTTAAACCTTTTATGATAAGTAATACAGGCATTTTTAGACTAGATTTGCCTTTGTCCCATGGGTGTATATATATAAAAGCATTTTTTATTGTTAAAATGAGAATGACCAGTGTTTAGTGTGTGGCCCATGTGCTCTGCATGCAGGTTCACCTATACAGGTCTCTGAATACTCTATCCTTCTGAATAGAGAATGCTCTGTGCATGGATAAACTTGCCACATGGCAAAAGAATGGAGAGGTTTGGAAGAGGAAGTGTCAAACCTTTTTGTAAACTCATATGCTGTAGAATTAAGTTGAACCTGATTCATAATCTCTTGCATTTCTATTGATATATAATCGTATTTCCTACAGATATCCAATTTTGCTGCTATTATTACAATTCTATGTGGAGGGACATATGTATATGTATACAGTGGGTGTACATATTATGGGCCTGACACTGCGTCCATTGCCGTTGATGGCAAAACTCCCATTGATTCATTGATCCAAAATTATGCTCTCTGTGTGTATGTGTACATGTGCGTTTTATATTCATGTGTATATATAATATACATGTACATAACACACATATACTATGGATACTTATAATGTACTCGCATGTATGCACACATTGACAATGTGCACATAGTAAAGTTGACTTTGGGAGATTGGGAGATTGGGGAGATTATTTGCTAAATGACCCTTTCCAAATTAAAGCTCTCCTTTTCGCTCAAGGATAAAAAAAATTCTCTAATTTCTACACATTATTTTAAAACAAAATTCAAAAAATGTTGGAGACCATAACAGACATTTTAAACGTTCCCGGATTCCCTGTTCTCCAACTCTCCTGCATAGTCTCAGATACTAAACCATCCCCACAGTGGAAGTTGATCATTAGTGGTATAAGTGAGACTGATGACTGTGAAACTTCTCCAGTGCAAGCAGTGTAGTTGTAGCCATGATGGTTCCAGGGTACTAGGTGGGTGAGGTAATATCTGTGATTGGACCAATTTCTGTTTGTGAGAGGCACAAGCTTTTAAGCTAACATGGAGCTCTTCTTCAAGTCTTAACTCTTGAATGCAGCAATTTGCATAACAAATTAAACAAAGTTTGTATGTATCAAACCTAACATTAAGTGCTCATGCTCTGGAAGTTACTCAGACACAGCGGTGATGGGAGCCATGTAAATGCCTAGACAAATGGAAATCTTTGCTGTGACTACAGCAATTGCCTTTTCTGCCGTAACTGATTCAGTGGAAATAAAATCGGAGCTATTCTGTAGCATACATAAACAACCCAGATGACTGCTATAGTATTTTTTTTGACTGGAAATGACCTATTCTCTAATGCACTTCAAAACAGTATTTTTATTATTTGATCAGTACTATTTACCACAGAGTACTGAAAATTGCATATATTCCTCTCATACAGATGTAAATGGAAGGTATATAGATTAGTTTATAAACCTGTCAGTCTGTCATGGAAATGCTTATGCAACCAGCACTGTCTGGCACTACAGTTTGCTCTTCAGCAAGACCAAAAGGCATTCATTATTAGAGGACAATGGACGAGGGTGGAAAAAATACATCAGAGCATTTGAAAGAAATGGAATCAGATGGACTAACCTACTGCAGTATATTATGGACAGTATATTTGAATTTCTTGTTGGAATGATACATAAACACTTCAGTTTGTTTCACTGTTACTGCCTAAGAATAAAATCACTAGTGTCTTTATGGAGATAGTGATTTTGTTTTGCTATTTATCCTCTCTAAGATCAGGTTTTTTATGAGGTTTTTATTAAACAAGCTCAGCAGTACTGCTTCACTGACTTTCTTACTTGCTTGCTCCATCAGTTCAGGTGCATGCTGAGGATTCAGTCAGATGATGACAGTCCAAGAAGCTGCTGGGTTTTAGTTATTTTTCGATGGTATCTTTCTTTTAAGAGATGGAGAGGGAATAAACCCTTTGAGATCAGAAGGGAGGGCATATGGTAGAGCAGGGACTCTGGTTGTATGTTTTGGGGGGCTTGTTTTGCTGGAATCAAGTCACTGTGCAGAAGCAGCAGCTCAGCCTGTTACTGAAAGATAATAAAATACAGCGGATTCCCCTCCCCATCCCTTGCCCAAACATCAACATGTAGCCCTCCTGAAAGGAAAGCACAGTGATGCAATGTATACAGGTTTCAGAGTAGCAGCCGTGTTAGTCTGTATTCGCAAAAAGAAAAGGAGTACTTGTGGCACCTTAGAGACTAACAAATTTATTAGAGCATAAGCTTTCGTGAGCTACTGAGCTGTAGCTCACGAAAGCTTATGCTCTAATAAATTTGTTAGTCTCTAAGGTGCCACAAGTACTTTTTCTTTTTGCAATGTATACAGTATGTTTGCATGTTACAAAACAACAACCAACAAAACAAGCCTACAAAAGTTGCTTTGCAAAATTTTCTATGACTTGACCTCATTGTTGTACCATTGGGCCTGCTGAGCTGGAAGGCTATCTGGACCAATCCTGCTAGCTTGACTCACAGGAGCAGTCCCATTGGAACCAATGGCAGAACTGAAACCTGATACTGAAGTCAGTTGCAAAATTCCGAAGGTGAAATCCTAGCTTCACTGAAATCAGTGGGAATTTTACCATTGACATCGATGTAGCCAGGATTTCACACAATTTTAATAGAAACAGGCATGGCACCGTTAGCTCTTAGTCTGTAAGCTCCATGGGGCAGGGATTTTGTCTTCCACCAAGATTTTTTTTTGACAGCTCCAAGCAGATAGATTGTACCCAATAAAGAAATGATGCTAATTGTTCTGGTGAAATCTGAAATACTTAACTGAGTCTCATTAGACCATTTATAGAAATGCAATTGGATGTGAGGTTTATCATTCTGAGCTAAGGTTCTAATTTTGGCACATAGGAGGCTACAGGGAAGAAAATATCTTGTACTTATTCCATTTTATTAACTTTGTTTTGTTCACTTGAGCCTAGTACTGTGTTAGACTTTGAATAATCACAGCTGTACAGGTAGCTCCAGTGGAGTGAATGAGAGGCTTTTTTCAAGGGCTCTGCTCCCTGCAGAAATGATTTGTACCTCTGGCTGATTGTCACTAACAGAAAATGAGAAATAGGAACATTCAATGCAAAGTAATGTGTTCTGTACAATTACTGGATTAATAATTTTATTCCATTACTGTGTGGGGAGAGAGGACATCAGGTTGAAGATCTGCAATTCTAGTATATTTCTAAGCGTCCTGTTAAGAGAGTGAGCAAGGGTCAGGAAACTTAATTATGCCATAACTAGATAGAAATTGCCAAGTGATAAAAAGAAACATCCAGCCAGATTCAGCAGGAAATTACAGCTTTAATAATATAGCATAATGCCTACTTCTATACAATTATTGGAGAGACCCTGAATGATTTTAAATAATAGGCTTGGGTTTCTAGTAACGACAGAAAAAAAAAACCCACTCAGAAAATGACATTTTACATTTTGCTATAAATATTTTTCTATTTAAAAAAGCATTATTAAATTACCAAAAATCTTATATTTACCCACATTATCTGTCCTGGAGTTTGTTAATATTTTTAAATGAGGAACAGGAGATACGTTTATTGTAATTTACATTTGTCAAAATTAAGCCTGAAAAATCCTACTTTCAGTCCACTATGCTTCTGTATTTAATTTGTAATTTGGGAATGGGAAAAAATACATTGAAATATTCTATATTATAACGTAGCACTGAGGAATGTTGGTGCATTCTGAACCCATTCCCCACTCCAACCCCCCGACCCCGCAATGTGACCATGTTTGTGGCTGATGTATCTCTGAACTGTATTCTTTCAGTACAAGCACTTATGAACGGATTAAAGACGCACTTTCATGCTGACATACAGGATTGCTTTATAATCCTGTGGAGTCCTCACAGAAGATAAAAAAATAATACTTTTTTTAAAATAAACAAAATCATCCTAATGAAAAGTAGCTCTTTTTTTTCCAGATGTAATAGGATATTTAAAATATTAAACTATTATCGCTTATGATGTAAAGGCCCTTCGCAATTTATATGTGCATGTGTTTGTCCATTTATTTCTAATGGAAGAAGGAAAAGTCATTTCTAGTGCTAACCCATGAGAGCCCAGCATTTCATTTGGTATTCTGAGGATGCAGATTAATCAACCTGACTCTCCTACCCAAGGCTAGCCATTCCGCCTTGAAATCTGCATATCTGCATATTACTGTTCTTCCCTGAATTTAATTTCCTACAGGAGCTGATATTAATCACCCTGTTTAAACAGAGGGGATTTGGAGTCTATACAAATATGACATTTTTTGTGGAAGTTGTAGAATATTTTTCCTTTTTTATTTGAAGAGACAATAGCTCTGTGGTTTAATTCTAACTATAGTAGATTATTTTTGTTTATTAGATCTGATATATATTTGTTTATATTTTAATCATAAAATGTGCTGCACCATCAAAAATGTTTTTATATTTTCCCTTCTACTATGGCGCCAAATTCGGCTCTCAGTTACATCCTTGCAAACCGTGAGTAACTCCACTGGCATCAAGGACATTTTTCTGGATTTAAATGGGTGTAACAGAGCAGGATTTGACCCCTTGTGTGTCAGATGTTTCCTAATTGAGAAGTGTAAATCTCTCTATTTAGGTATTTATATGGCCCTCATCACCATAATACCTGAGCATCTCACAAACATTAATATATGTCTTCTTGCAATACCCCTGTGAGGTAGATATGTGCTATTATGCCCATTTTACAGATGAGAAACTGAGGCACGGAGAAATCGGTTAGGAAGCCTTGACTCAAACCCAGATTTTCAGAATCCTAGTCCATCATCTTTATGAAAGACCATTCTTTCTCCCACTGTCCTGCATCTAGTAAAGGAGAAAGGGAAGTCAAAAAATTAGGCCAAGCTGTGAGTTCACTTCATTGCAAGATTCTTTGGCCTCTAAAACAAGGACAATTTTATAGCAACACCAGCAGAAATTTCTTCTGCTTCCCCTCCCTAAATAAATCTTTCCTCATTTTGTGTTCAGAAGTAGAGAATAATGGCTTGAAACAATCCCTCGTGTAACTCCATTGATGTCAGTGGAGTTGCACAAGATATGAATTTGGCCCAATCTATCTGTCCCTCAGCCAGTGTTACTTGGCATATTTTATTTGGCTGCCTAAACTACAGTTATGGCCCAAGCACAAACAGGAATCAGAAGAACAACATGCTTGGAAATATGTGCTATATACCCTAGGAATCTTTGCCAGCTGGAAAAACGGAACATGCGTCAGTTACTGACTAGATATAGTGCCCTTGTTAAAACCAAAGCTTGCCATCCAGGTTTCTGTTTAGCATTATACCCGGGCCTCTAGTGGCACTGAAAGTTAATTTGGATTGTCATTTTTTTTGCAGAGCTATGTGATATAGCCTAGAAAAAGATGGGGCTTTTTGCAAGAATGTTCTACTTCAGAGGAAACCATGGACCTATGTTACAATGCATCTTTTCACTGCGACTGCTGTCTCTCATTTACATACTCCAAAACTTAATGAGAACAAATCTACGCTAACTATGTATTGAATCCTGCTTGTTTTCTATAGTGAGCTGTAGCTCATGAAAGCTTATGCTCCAATAAATTTGTTAGTCTCTAAGGTGCCACAAGTACTCCTTTTCTTTTTGCGAATATAGACTAACACGGCTGCTACTCTGAAATCTATAAAGATGTACACAGAAGCTTTGAACTTGTGCCATTCTGTTGGCAAAATCCAAAGTTACCTTATTTGTTGACTGTAAGCACATAAAAGTTAGGGGACATTGAGGCAATACCAGAAGGGAGGAAAATTAGATGTAACCTGTGACGATGAGAGATGTTCATTTATTTGTGCAAAGCTAAATTACAGATTTCAACCGGAGATTCACCTGTCCCTAATTTGGGCTCTGAACCTGCCAACAATTTGGGACAGGGGGTGAGTAACTTTACTCATGAGAGTTGTTCTACTGAAGATGTCAGTGGAGCTATTTATGTGAATAAAGGTACATACAGTGTTTGCAGGATTGAGTCATTGGAACGTAAGATGCTAGTCAGCTGCTTGCAATAGTTTTATCAAGATCATAGCGAATTTTCTCTACTAAGTTATCAAACTGAATGTGAGATTGACCTAAATAATATTTTGTTCTTTCTAAAATTATCAAATCTTGGAAATGATTATTATATTAAATAAGATTCAAACTAGCAACCGCCACTCCCTCCCCCCCAAAAAAACCTGAACAACAACAACAACAACAACAACAACAACAAAACCCAGTTGTTTTGACTATCTCGTTTCCTGGAGGATTTATTATCAAAGGCCTTGTCATCACTATGAAGAGATTACTGGTATTCATATCATTCTTCTTGAACACCTAGGCTGCTATATTTTCATTGCCTTCATTGTAAATCATTAGAGTATCACCCCAGGCAAATCACAGCTTAGCATGTTTATCTGTCTGTGCTAATAGCATTTTATTTGAAGTCTTAAAAGTAAAAGGGCGCTATTATATGACTTCACGCTTTATTGCAAAATGACGAGGTCCAGTTTCATTTGTTTTGCTTTGAAGTCTTAATGTCCCTTGGTGGTCGGATTGCAGTGTTTCCCATTTCCAACTTTGAGCAGGATCTTAAAGCAAGATCCTGTCTTCTATAGACAACAGGGAGTACTTGTAAAAATACTGTTTTCAAGATTAGCAGTGTGGTTTCCATGGGTGGACTACTTTTTACCATTATTTGTTTTTTTTCCTGCTTGCCTGAAAAGGAAGAGATTAGGTTAAATTGCAGTTTTGCAATTAACTTAGGCTACTTGTCTCAAGTTATTCAGAAGCTATGCGTGAAC
The DNA here is from genome assembly GCF_009764565.3 of Dermochelys coriacea. NCBI lineage: Eukaryota > Metazoa > Chordata > Testudines > Dermochelyidae > Dermochelys > Dermochelys coriacea. The sequence goes on from NC_050068.2 coordinate 109,550,683, forward strand.
ATTATTTAAGAGCATTAAAGAAAAATCAAACAAGGTTGGCCAAGAACTCAAACCAGTATACTCTGTCATTGCAGAAAAATGCAGCAATGTTTAACAGTTATCTTCTAGTCTGAATTCATGCATCGTGTAATTTTATTGACCTCAGTTTAGTTACACCACCATAGACAGGAACTCTGTTGCTTGGTCTTCAGACTGCAAGGGATTTCTGAGACATTACAAATGTTAAAAGGGGCCCCTATCAGTATATGCTGGTGGGAAAAATCATGTATGTTATTGTTAGAGAGAAATAATAACAGCAAGCCCTTTCCAATGCAGGGCTTAATTGTCTTCAGCACAGTTACACCAGCAGAAAATTTGGCCCATAATGTTTTTGATGCTATCTGGACAGGTTAGAGATACCTGACTTTTGGCTCTTTACCTGTAAGTACTACAGGCTGATTTGGAACTGAAAGGTGTTTAAATTGTGTGAACTCTGGGATAATTATGTAGGCTGAAATCCTAAGGATGCTTAGAGGGGACTTCTCTCTCAACATGTGTTTGTTGAAGGAAACGTTATTGCAAATGGATCAATAGGTAGAAGAATTAAAACATTGAGTGGGCAAAAGAACTTTCATTTTGGAAAAAAAAATGTTTTAGATCCAAAATTAACTTGAAGAAAGTATAGGTAGCTGGAAAACCCTCAAATATAATATGTGTGTTTGTGCACATGTCCATGCATACATGAATACATTTGTGTTTTCACACACAGAGTTCTACAGCAAAAAATGGTCATTTGAAAATATGCATTAGTTTAATAAACCTAAACTACAATTTTTGTGATAGCATATACTTGATTTTCTGTAAATAAATCCATCAAAAAGTAAAAAGGAAGCTGTGATGAAGCAAATGACTACATCTATAAACCTTGTAACAAAAATATATCCTAAACCTCTTAAAGAAACAAGAGGAAATGAGACATATGACAATGATATTTCTTTGATTTGGGTCTTATTCTACAACAAGATTCCTAATTTTTTTACTGGGAGGCAAGAAGAGAGCCCAATCTGCAGGAATCTGAGTAGAGGAGATGCATGTCAGAAAAAAAGATAATTGATGGTAAACGTCAAATATTAAATCTTGATCTGGTTATTACCCAGCATATTAGCTATGTAAGTAGCTTAACAATTACAGCTGTGATTGACTAGGTGGGATCCAAAATCCTAAATATCAACTGCCAGAAGGGATAATTATAACACATTAGCACCTGCATGCTTAGACAAGATTGACAGCTCCAGTCTAACATCTGCTTAATATCACTTTCATACTTTTCATAATTTTTCTTTCCTTTTTGAAAGGAGTAACAAAGATTTTCTTGAAGGATAACAATAACCCAGCATCCATGTTACACATTCAGTTGATTATTGTTGTTTGTTGTGTTTGGTCATGTTGTGAACTGACATATTTAAAATTATATAAAGAGCATTAAAATATTTTTTTGGGATTAGGCAGTCACAGTTGTGGTATACTTTTGACAAAATATACCTGTCAGCTAGAATCATCTGAAGAAATCCCATCATGTAGGCTGCTCTTCCAATGGCTGAATGGGGCAATGCAATTTTTTTTCTAATCAGATTGATTTGAATAAGAAAGATCTGCTAATCCCATAATTAACACAACTGAGAAAAGAATATTTTGTATACTGGGTGAGCACAGTGGTGGACTATCTCTGTGAGAGCTTCACAGATCCTTGGTAAAATTTACTCCTCTCTGCACACATTCTAATTACTTGGGTTGTGTGCATGCAAAATAATGTGTAACAGGATTCACACATCTCACACAGGGCTAGCCTATCAGCTGCAATGGTGGCTGCTCACACTTTGTACCTTCCACTGGGTCTACACAGTACAGATTCTATGAACCCCTCCACTGGTTCATTTCCAGTCCATTCTTCCAAACCATTTTATGAGCCATTCTATTTTGGTGTATCCATTTTGGTTCATGGGAGATGCAAATGCCCTGCTGCATGATGGCTCTGCCTGTGCTCCACAGTCCCCCTGCCCACCAATGGGATTTAAATGGTGCAGAAGACCTTGTGCTGGGCTAGGATATGAAGCAATGTTACTTTTGCTAATAATCATTCTTAGGTAAGCAGCATTTATCTAAGTGATAATATCACTGCCCTATGTTTCACAAGGCACTAATGCAATTCCTGAGTGGAAAACTAAGAGGGAATTGATTATTGCCTAATAAAAGAGGGTGGGCAATGATAGTATTGCTATTATAAAGTAAGTTCAGGTAAGCAATGACATCATTGCCCCTGTGTTTTACAAGCAATAGCCCAACCCCTGAGTGGATAAATTACAAGTCCTCTTGGTAGTGTCCTTGGTTCTGTGTCAGGGGAGTGGCGATAGCTGAGGCCACTTGAACTGTTCAGGAATTTGATGTCACGCCAGTCATCTTATCTGGGATGGAGGAAATGTGTCACAGAAGAAATGACTGCTACAGTAAACTGCACTCTGATGGGATAAATAATATTTTATATAACTGTCTCCTAAGCCAACTGATCACATAAGAAGTTTTTTAATCATAATTAAATGGTCAGTTATAACAGAACATTGGCTAATTTTGTTTTAAAACATTGAAAGAATGTGAATAGTTTTATTAGGAGGTGATCCTGTATGATTCTAGTCTAATATCTGTATTACCTTCTTTACTATTTGGGACCTGATCGTCCCTTTCTCTTTTAAGTGTATGAAAGAGCTGGATCTGATGCCATTGTTGGGATATGTCCTTGATTTTAACTGGCTATTCTGTCATTCTGATCAATAAAATACATAGCCATGGATCTCCTTGCTCTTACTAATACATAGGTCAAGGGTGGATTAAAGGAGGAGCTTCCCCAACACCAATCAGTTTGTATAGCATATATTGGGCAGATTAGAGTCACACAGCACTCAGCCAATGCCTATGCCCTTCTGTGATGTGGTAAATTGAGGCTATGGTGCATCTCCTTCTCCCTGGGTTCCCACTACTGAGTCAGAAACATGAATCCTGAATCACAAGAACCTTGACTTTCTCTTCCTCCCACATAATTTTTATGCTGCCCTCAATTTGCAGCTGAATTTGTCAATTTATTCTAACTGTGTATTTGCAGACATTTATAACTACTAAAATGAACATTGGTAATAGTGGGGAAGGGAGCAAGTGGGCAGCCTGATACTGGGCCAAGTTCCTCCTATATTCTCTGTAATCCTTCTCCACTTTGGTAAACCATATCCCGCATAGTCCATGTCCCAGATAGCAGGATTCACATTTTTATGATCACTTATTTGAAAATATTTATTTAAGGTTCTCCTCATGCAAGCTACTATGAAAAATTCCAATACATTCCACCTGCTAGAGGGTAAGAAAAATTCTTCCTTTGAATGCTTGTCTTATTCCACTCCTATAGTGTGACTTATTTCTTAATCTTAAAGTATACCATAGAGGAAACTTGGTATCATATAAGTGTTATACTAAAGTATTAAGATGATTGCAGAAATACCTACTACATTTTGGTACTACTGCATAAAAGTGATTTGCCAGTGATAATGCTTTCAGCAGATCTCTCCTTCAGAAGATGCTTAAAACTCCATTTTCACCCAGAAAGCCTTAGGAATATTCTGATTCACAAAACCCCTCTATCCCCTGAACACTGCTATTTATTTATTTGATTTGATTTGATTTACAGACTACCGAGGAATATATGCAAGAAAATTGACTTTGGAAATGTTTATTGTATGCATCATCTTTTCTAGTTATAAGCATAGCATTAGCACTATCAGGTCTGGTCTACAGTAATGAGATAAATCAATCTAAATTACGCTAGTTAAGTTACGTCAGTTACGTAATTTAAGTCAAAGTAGCTTATATCAATTTACAGTGGTGTCTACATCATGCTATGTTGACGGGAGACGCTCTCCCATCGACATAGCTTCTGCCTCTTGGGGAGGTGGAGTACTGAAGCTGACGGGAGAGCACTCTGCCATCGACTTATTCTGTCTTCACTAGACCCACTAAATTGACGTTTAAAGCGCTGATTTAGCCAGTAGTAAAAACAAGCCCACAGTTTAAAGGACTCTTAGTTTAAGATGTGACCCAATTTAAAATTGTTTTTTATCTTCTTTTGGATTTTAAAAAAAAAAACATTGTCACCAAAGAAGTTGCCTAAAACAATAAGACATAATTGTTGGGCTTAAAATGGTTCATGCTTTCTGGCCGCAGAAGTAACAGAGGAAGCATAAGTCAGTTGATAAATCCTCTTCTGTGGATAAAATTATGAGTAGTCTTGGAAGGATTAGATTTTTATCAGTAATAGCAGTAAATGGTGATTACACCACATACAAAACCGACAAAAAAAATTATAATCAAAATATGTAGATAGGCAAAGTCAGAAAAGTGCTGCTTGAGAACTGCTTGAGAGTTTGATTTAAGGATATTTACTTTTTATATTTTGATGTGATGAGAGTTTGTTTTTTAACAGTTATAAAGCTTTAACTCGTTGAATCTGAACGTCTATTGTCATTAAATAATTATTGTTTGACTCTTCCCATAATTTCCAGCAACTGTGACAATTTAAATCAACAAAAAGAAAAATGCTTAAAACCCATAATGCTGCACAACTGTGCAACTATAAAGAGAGAAACATCAAAAATGCTTAAAAATAAACCTGGATATAATCCATCAAAATGATAAAATAATAGAATTCTGCCAAGCCTAAATAGGAGTGCTCATTTATGGCTCATCTTAGAGGACCTCTCCAGCACCACAATGCTGCCAGGCTCCATGCTGAGGTATTTTTCAGTATTGACTAGAAGGGAAGAGTGCCACCTATAGAAGCATTAACAATTTGACCTGCAGTGCTTGGGTTTTCCTGAGAAGTCCACCATCCAAGTACTAATTCACCCTGACCCTAATTACTTTGTGAAATCTGATGAGATAATAATAATAATACTTAGCATTTATATAGTGTTGTACTCAACTGAAGTGCTGTGTGATCGTAAGCTAATTAATCTGATCAGTGCTGGCATGGAGGGCACATTGGTGGCTATGCCATTCCCACACTCTCAGAGCCACTGGCTGAGCCAAGGAGGAAAAGGTTGAGACACAGTTGAAGCCTGCCATTCATCTTTTGTGCAGATCCAAACTCCCCCTCTTCCCAGTTAACACTGGGAAAACACTGGATAGAATTACACTTTAAGGTTATAGAGATTGCTATACCCGTTCGGACTAATGATCAATCTAGTTTAATATCCTGGTACAGCGTGGCCATTAACAGATGCTTCAGAGGAAGCTGAGACCCCAATACTAGACCATTATGCAATACATACCAATGTTAGACGAATACATGGTACACAATCACACTCAGATTACATAATGGTTAGGGTCATAAAGAATATATGAGAATTAGGTTAGTTAATTTACCTAAGGAGTGTCACTTGCTCTCCCCCTGGCAATTAATGGTTGTCTTACCTCCTGGTGCATTATATGACATGCTATGTACATTTCTATCCCAGCTACTTTACATGTGAGTAAAATCTTTATTATTTATGTAAATTCAATGTCTAATTCTGTTTTTGAATCTTACTATTCAGTTAGTCTCCATAAAACCTTGTGGTAATGCGTTCTTTCGCATAATTATGTATATGTTTCATTTTATCTGTTTTCAATTTGTTACCTTTTTTATTTCATTGGATGTCATCAAGTTATTGTATTCTGAGAAAGGGTCAATAGAAGTGCATCTCTAAATATTCATTAACCTTCACTGTTTCATCCATTATTTTATGTGCCTCTATTTTGTTTTCTGTCAGAATGAAACAACCTCAATCTTTTTAATTTTATTAGTTTTTCATGCCATTAATCATTTCAGTTGACCTTTTCTACATAACTTTTAGATGGGGTGGGCAAACTTTTTGGCCCGAGGGCCACATCAGGGTTGCAAAATGGTATGGAGGGCCGGGTAGGGAAGGCTGTGCCTCCCCAAACAGCCTGGCCCCACCCTCTCCCACTTCCCACCCTCAGAGGCCCCAACCCATCCAACCCCCCTGCTCTTTGTTCCCTGGCTGCCCCTCCCAGGACCCCTCACCCCTGACCGCCCCCCCCAGACCCTGCCCCCATCAATTCCCCCCCCCCCCCCGCAGCTCCCTGTCCCCTGACTGACATGACCCCTATCCACACTGCCGCCCCCTGACAGGCCCCCCGGGACTCCCACGCCTATCCAACCCCCCCATTCCCCAGCCCCTTACCATGCCGCTCAGAGCGGCAGGACTGGCTTATTAGAAAGCCTGGGAGCTGGGCGGGCACAAGCCATGCTGCCCAGCAGGAGTGCCGGGCCAGAGCGCTCCCCACGTGGCAGTGTGGCTGTGGGGGAGGAGGGACAGCGGCAGAGGGGCTGGGGGTAGCTTTCCCAGCCGGGAGCTCAGGGGCCAGGCAGGGATGTGGCCCATGGGCTGTAGTTTGCCCACCTCTGTTTTAGATGAATTGACCAAAATTCAACATGGTAATATAATAATATAGTGGCACTGTGATATTTTCAGTATTATTATTTATCCCTTTCTTAAAACAGGCTAGTAACTTTTCTTTTGTGACCACTTGCAGACTGAGCCAGCCTCATTGATGCCTGAATCTTTTATCTTTTTAAAGTTAATTTGGAACCTCATAATATGTATGGGTAGTTTAAAGCATTCCTTCCAGTGTGCATAAACTTGCACTTGTATATACTGAATATCATCTGCCATTATGAAAGTCACCTAGCTTTGTATAATTCTTCTGAAGTTCCTAACAGTTTATATTGGACTTGACACACTGAATAATTGTGTGTCATCTGTGAATGTTATCACCTCATTGATACATTTTAAATAACATTTGTCATGTAAAGGAACTCCGGGGTAGCCCACCATTAATTTTTTATATATTGAAAATTGACTGTTTATTCCTACTCTTTGTGTTCTGTCCCTTAACAAAATCCAATTCACAACTTTACCTCTCATTCTGTGATTATTCAGTTTCTGTAGCCTCTTGTGAAGAATTTTGTCAAGGATTTTATTGAAAGTCCAAATAAATCACATTTTCAGTTCTTTTTTATTCACTACATCACTTTCTCAAAGAATTCTAATAGATTGGAGAGACCTGATTTGTTTTTATAGAAGCCATTCTGTATGACTTTATCATAGCCTGGCACTTGATGGGCAATTTTTATAAACTGAAATAAATAAATATCATGCTCATCTAAATGGTTTGGTTCTGGGTAACCTTCTTCAAGATGCAAGATGATCACAGGTAAAATAGCAGTGTGTGTAAGCTTCCTCACCAATAGGCAGAGCAAAGAATTCACAATGAATATGCATTCAATGAATTTACCCTCTCTGATTGTGGCATATGCATGAGTCAGACAATGATTTTCTGTTTTCTGTTCATGGTTCAAAGCTAGTATACAAGCATGCAGGTCACACTTTGCCTTCCACAGCCCAGTTGCTGTTTGAAGAGTGACACCAACACACTCAAGATCCCACATTTCCCCAAAACTGTCTCCCTGCAGTGTCCAGCTCTCTCCTGAAACACCCACAGAAGTTATTAAGTTCGCTGCTTCTTTAAAAAGACAGAAGCAGCAGCTTGTTAGCTTGGCTGGCATTAATAATCACTTCAATTCATGCAAAGCACTCACTTGGTTTGGGAAAAAGTAAAACAAGTGTAAGCAGAGTCTGGATGAGCTCTCCCTTGACATCTACTAGTGAGCTGTGGAAAAAGACATCAGAAACTGATCTCATTTGCATGGACACACCCACCCTGCCTAGGTGCTCAGCATGATGGGACTCTTTGCCCAAATGATCACTTGTGGCTAGTGTTGGATCCCCAGTCTTCTTGTTATTGGGGCAGGAGTAATAAAGGGTTGTTATCCTTGTTGTGTGAACTGAGGGCAGCAGAACTTATTACCACAAGTGGAGGGACTCACCCTCAACTGAAGAGCACTCGCTAGGCAGGGGACATGGGTTCAAAAGCCCAATGAGTTGAGAGGTGGTGAAGACAGATATGCGGAGCTGAGCTGAGCCTGTTTAGAGGGCCTAGACACCATTTAATCCTTCTTCTATCCATAGTATAATAAAAGAGCTATTTTAGACTCAATTGAGAGTCTTGTTACATGCTGCAGAGCTGAAATTACTGATACCTAGGTCTAAGTATTAAACCTACTTTAGGACAGTGTCTCTATTGCAAGAGATTGTTCAGTATGCACCAGCAATGAGGCTCCCCCACTAACAGCAGAAATCATTAAGAGCTGAAATCATTGAGAGCTGTGTTAAATGTGGGGGAGGTCCTGAAGACATCTTGGCGAGTGGGCAGCTGGCAGAGAGGCATAGCAAGCAGCCAGCAGGGCAGCTGGAAGAGAGGCACAACCAGCACAGTGGTTGGCAGAGAGGCATGAAAAATGGCTAGCAGGCAGCTGGAGGAGAGGTGCGACCAGCAGGGTGGCTGGTGGAGAGGTGTGGCAAGTGGCTAGCAGGGTGGCTGGCAGACAAGCTGGTGGAGAGGGCCAGAACAGATCCACACAGAGGTGTGGCAATCAGCCTTTGGGGAGATGAATGAGTGCCCAAGCAGTGCAGCATGTAAGGTGCCTTCTTCTCCCCCCCTCCCCTCCCTGCCTTCCACACAGGGTGGGAGGTGAACTCTGTGGATGAACCTGTGAACTCCGAGGCTGCACTGGCCAAGGATAGCAACTGTGAGTGGAGTACAGAGAAGTTAAAGGGACTTTTGGGTTGCTGTACTTAAGACCCTGAGGGGAAAAGGACACTGCCCAACTTACTTGTGGGGTGGGTCTTTTTGCTCATGGTTTATGTTTATGAATCCTAGTTGCAATGTTTTCCCAAATTAATGCTGAGTTAATTCCCACCTTTTATTAAAAGGTTTTGCTACATTCAGACTCTGTGCTTGCGAGAGGGGAAGCATTGCCTCTTAGAGGCAGCTAGGGGGTGGTGTGTAATTGTTCCAGGTCACTGGGTGGGAGCTCGAGCCAGTTTTATGTTGTATTGTTGAAAAGGAACCCCTAGATACTGAACCTGGCCCTTGTTGTTGCTGGCTCCACCTGGCAGAAGGGTTACACAAGTTTATTAAACTAAAAGTGATAGGTGTTAAATGAGTTCAAGTATAAGGGATAAAGATAAAAAGGGTTCCAAGCAAAAAAAAATTAAAAAAATGTTTCTAAGACTAAAACTTAACTTCAGCAAGTTACTATCTTTGCCTAAGCAGGTTTCTCACCTCTATTCAGTTCCCTGAGACTTCAACCCCCTGGCTGAAGGATCCACTTTTCTCAGCTGTACAAAAGCCCTCTGCTATCTGTCCAGTAGTGGATAACTATGGGGTTCTCTCCCTCTTCCTTTTGTAGTCTAGTAAACCTTTGGAATGTAGTCTTGAAAAGTAAGTCCAGACAAAGCTCTTTTTCCCAGCTGGCTGTGAATGCCATACTGTCTTGTGTCGACTCAATGCTGTCTTCTCCCCCGCTGGTGATTTTTACAATGCAAATGATCACTTCCTGCAACCTCTGAACCAAATGAATAGCCCATTGAATTTAGCCATATCTGGTCTGATGTGTGTTGGCCTCTTTCTCTTGTCTGGAGAGAACCTGTTTATCAACTCCCCCTGCCATGCGTGGCTTTACCACATTTTAGTCACATGTCTCCAGCATATATCTATAAAGCAAGAATGTGAATGAGCAGTGAGTTACTAGTTTACCACTGATATATTACTTGCCACCTTTTGGGTAAATATCATGACAACAGTGTGTTAGGTGTAGTGAGGATTTTGGGCCTGCCAAGAGTTGCTGACAGAGGGTAGTGAACTATCAGTGGGCCTCTGTGTCACAGCTCCAGTCTGATTCAATCTTTCACCTCCTTACTCCTAACAACAAGAGTTTGAGCTGGGATCTGAGATCCCCTGAGTGCCAACCCATTTCACACAGATAATCAGTCAGCCATCTTATGATAAATGCTTTCATTTATCAGTCTTTCCTAAACTAGGTCAGCACACTATAGTTTGATCGTTGTCATTTGTTTCCACTTGGCACTGAACTCTTTCAATCTCTGGAACACATCTTGTTTTGGCAATTTTTTCCATGAATTCCTTCAGTTAAGAGCTGATCTCTTCGATTTCTTCATTGACCTCAAATATTGTTGGGTTCATCAGTGCTGCTTGAACTAAATGTGTCTGTGGAAAGAATGTATTCCATTATAAATACAGTCATATTCATGTTTAGAACAAATGCATCTCCAATATCTACTGTCTCTTGTTTTGGTCTACAGTGTATTAAATCTCTTTCAGGAGTGCTGAAGTGGTGTTGCTTGCATATCAGACTTCACAGAGGCCTATGATGTCAAGGTTTAACGGATACAGCTCCCCTATTTTGGTGCAGTCATCCCATCTCTTTAAGTGCTTGGAAATTCAGAGTGCCAATTGGCAGGTGTTTAGACCATATTATGTCTCCTTTAGGCCCTTTTCAAACTTGTAATCAGCAATTACTGTGAATCTTTATTTGTACAAGTTCCCTAATAGTGAACGTGTACAAAAATATTGTAGTTATCTGATAACAGTTTATAAGTACCTACATAGGGAACAGAAATTTGATAACAGAGAAGTCTTTAATCTATCAGACAAAAGTATAACAAAATCCAACCTCTGCAAGCAGAAGCTAGACAATTTCAGAAAAAATTAACAGTGAGGGTAATTAACCATTGGAACAACTTACAAAGAATTGTGGTGGATTGTGTTTTGCTGGAAACTTTTAAATCAAGACTGGATGCTTTTATAAAAGTTATGCTCTAGTTCAAAGAGGAATTAATTCAGGGAAGTCCTTTGGCCCCTGTTATATGGGAGGTCAGCCTGGATGATCACGATGATCCCTTCTGGCTATATATAAGCTGAATCACATGTGGAGTTCCATTTAAAATATATCTTGAGTTCTGCAATTGGCATTTCATGACATAATACCTGTATTCAACATGTCAGCTCTGTGCATGTGTGACACTATGATTTGTCACTGAGGTGGGACAGGTTCCCACCCCAATCAAGAAGGGCTGAACACAGTTAGCCTCAACCTGGTGCTCCTGTGAGGTCTGTTGCACCTGCAGAGGGGCGATTCCTTAAAAGGGAGGATCCAAGCCCAGTGGAGGATGGCATTAAGAAGGATGCACAAGAACACAGAGCTCTCTGGCCCCACAGAGCAGGGGCTGCTTACTCAGAAAGCTGCTGAAAAGCCTCTGCCACCTGGATCCTCTGAAAAGGTAAAGGGACCATTGTTGCTTTGCTTTGCTTTTCATTAGAGCCCCAGGGCACTCAGCCTTGGCCTCTTGCATGTTCAGGGGGTTAGGAACCCAACCCCTCTTCATAGAGTCTATTTATCTTTTTTGCCTTGTGAAGGACAGTGACTGTTTTTTGGGCTGCAGGATTATTTTGTTTGCCTTCTTTTTATTTTTGGACTATGGTCATGCTTTGAAATGGGGAGAGATGCCCCCCCCCCAAGACTTGCAGCTGGGAGACCGCACCCCTCATTCCAAACTGGCACTACAGAAATGCCTTAAGCCAGAGAGGGGGGTCTCTGACAAGAGAGGCACCCATCCCGAGTCCATGGGGGTGCCCTAGAGATACAGCCTCTGACAAATGGGAGAGAATGTGGGCACTCATTTTCAAACCCTAATGCAAGGGTAAATTAAAAAGAGATTGAAAGCAAGAGAAACAGAATCCAGATGGCCTGGATCCAGAGTAGTGGTGCAAGTGGCCGATGGAGAATCAAGGACAGCAGACAACAGCAGTTCCAGCAGCAACTGCTGCAGTAGTGGGTCACACAGCAAGAGCGGCAGACAACCCAACAACCAAGCTGCTGCGTGAGATGGTGACTCAGTTGAAAGACTGCATCAAAACCTGGTAGACTAGTTATTGATGGGGCTACAGCCTGCCAGATGTCCAGCTGCCAGGACTATAGGCCCAGGCCCTGTGCTCCTCACCAGGATCCGTGAAGGTGACTAACATGGGGCCAGTCAATGACTGTGAAAATCTCTTGTCATTTCTGAGCAGGTGGAAGTCTTCTCCCAATGGTCTCCAGAGTACTGTGCCCTTGTGCTGGACCCCACCTGACTGGCCTGGCCCAGGCAGCCTATTGAGGGTTTGACCCTGTGGCTTCATGGAATTATGCATTGCCATCCTGGACTTTCTCAGTATTGGTGAGGAGATCCATTGCCACTGCTTCTGGAAAGAAACATATCCCTGCAAAGCCCAGCCATGAGTGGTAACCCAAGAACTGAAGGACCATTGCAGGCAGTGGTTACAGCAGGAGGAGCAGGCTGGAGCTCAAGGAGCCTCGTTAATATTGATCCAGCAGTTTGTACAAATAATCCCCACTGGGGGATGGGAGTGGGTACTGAGGCACCATCCAGGTCTTTAACTGATGGAATCCGGCTGATGGAGAACTTTAAGGTTGCTGATAAACCCTGGACATGCAGTGGGTTAGGGATCAGGGAAGGGGACAACTCAGGGTTAAGACGCTGACTGGCCTGACATGAAGCCTGGTCAGAGGAGGACACCCTCTTCTGGCAGGACTAGTACCCTGGTCTTCAGCCTCCTGGCAATTAGGACAGCCCTCCCAATCCCCACTCCGACTGTGGACAAGTCACAGCAACAGGCAATGAAGGGCCTGGATGAAACCTAACCTGGGACTTTGGCCCCTGGTCCTGCTACCAACTTAGATGCCCGACCCCACAGCAGGTGGGGTCACCTTCAAATGAGAGTATGGGCTCAGACCACAACATGATGAGCTGTTTCTTATGAGGGAAACCAGGACACATCCAAAGAGACTGTCCTGTGATGGAGTGCGAGTACACCAAGTGTGGACAGCAGCTAGCAGAACATGTAAGAAAAGACCCACCAAAATAATGGGCCCTGTATGGATCAATGGAATGAAAGTGCAAGGTCAGTTGGACTCTAGATGTAGTCAGACTTGGGTGCAGACTCCCTTGGCTGGAGTCAAAGGGACCTCCGTGGAGATAGTCTTCCTCCATTGCATTCATGAGGATGTGAAGGCCTTCCCCAGCAGATGACCATGGTTAACTATGGGACAATATATTGATGCCCTCCTGGTTGCTCTGTCCTCAACATTGGTCTATCCTGTTATTATTAGTCAGGGTTGGCAGTACTCTTGGAGATTATCCGTGAGCTAGGAAAACTGATGATCACCACCACATGGAACTTCCAACCCAGAGACAGAATATTATTGCTTCCCAGCACAGAATCCAAATTGCTAGTCAGGTGGCAAGGACTTTTTGAAGTGCTTCATCAAGTTGGCTTTGTGGACCAGGTGGAAAGAAACTGGGATCTCCCATGTGAAGCTACTTAAGCCTTGGAAAACCAAAGAGGGAATTTTAATAACTCTTTACCTGCCACACCCAAAGCCCCAAGTGCCTATTCACCAAGAACCAGTACAAATGGGCACAGAACTCCTATCTGAACAAAGAGACCAGATTTCACACATCGTTGCAGCCTTCCCCAATATATTCTCCTCTGCCTGGACCTGGACCTGGACCTGGACCTGGACCTGGACCTGGACCTGGCTGAAACACCATCACATCGAGATGGTCCCAGGACAGTGGATGAGAGAGAACCCTCAGCCCTGACCTTGAAAGATGTAGAAGATCATCCAGGAGGAGTTTTAGGCTGTGCTGTATCTAAGGGTAGTTCAGGGATCCCAAAGTGACTAGCAAAGTCTCATCATCCTTGTCCCAGAACCTGATGGTTTTGCCAAATACCTCACTACCTTAGATTTTACAAAAGGTCTTACACAGATGCCCTTGTCTCCTGAATCATAGGGAAAAACAGCCTTCTTCATACCCTTTAAGTTCTTCCACTTCTGGACAATATCCTTTGGCTTACATGGAGCAGCTGCAACATTTCAACATTTGATGGACAAGACACTTATGCCTCATCAGCAGTCTGCTGCTGCATATTTGGCTGACATTGTTATGTACAATGTCAACTGGGATGGCTGCCGGTGACAAGTACAAACCATCCTTGGCTGAATCGGTCTTGCGGCCAATTCAGCCAAATGCAAATTGGCAAATTAAGAAGTTATTTACCTGGGTTATAATGTGGGAGGAAGCCAATCTGGTTGTTAGTTAAAGGGCTGGCATTGCTGGCATGCCCCATTCCTCAAACAAAGAAACAGGTCAGACGCTTCTGTGGGCTAGCCGGCTATGACAAATGGCTTATCCTTGGATTCTCCACTATCACAGCCCCTTTGATGGACCTAATAAAAGGTGGTCCACTAAAGCAACAACTGTGAAAAGGTCTTTAACATCTTGAAAAATTGGATGTGCCAGGAGCAATTCCTCTTCAATGCAGATTTCTCAAAGGAGTTCATCTTACAGACGGACGCCTCCGATGTAGGCCTGGGTGCTGTACTGTTACAGATAGTTAATGGTGAGGCACACCCAGTTCTGTATCTAAGAAGTTAGCTGTTCCCCAGGGAGAAGGCCTCTTCTATGATTGAAAAGGAAGTGCTAGCAGTCAAATGGGCCATAGGATCCTTTAGGTATTATTTACAGGTAACCCCTTTCCCTTATCATGGACCATGCCCACATCCGGTGGCTAAGCACAATTAAAGAGATGAAGCTCCATATTATGTGAGGGTACTTATCTCTCCCACCCTATAGTTTTAGGGTACAACATCATGCCAGAGAAAACACAGCAATGTGGACTTCTTTTCACAGGAAGTGGGGGAATCAGCATTGGATGAGGGGGATCCTGAGTTCCTGAGGGGCGGGATATGTGGTGGGAAATGTTGCCACTACAGTCAAGAAGGGGATAAAAAGCTCCTCTGGGCACAAGAGGCCCCAACTTGGTGCACCTGTGAGAGCTGTTGCACCTGGAGAGGGGAGGCTCCTTAAAAGGGGAGTTCAAGCCCAGTGGAGGATGGCACTAAGAAAAAGGCAGAGCTGCATATCCAGAAAGCTGCTGAAGAGTATCTGCCACCTGTACCCTCTAGAAATATAAAGGGATCATTGATACATTGCTTTGGTTTTCATTAGAGCTCAGGGCTCCCATCTACAGCTTCTCAGATACTTAGTGAATTTGAAACCCAGCCTCCTTCACAGAGTCTATTTAACTTTTGCTTTGTGAAGCACAGCAAGTTAGCCCAGGCTAGTTTGGGGGCTGCAGGATTAGTTTTGTTGCCTTCTTTTCATTTTTGGACTTTGGTCACGCCTTAAAGTGCGGGAGAGCCCTCTCTGAGACTTACAATCGGGAGACCGCACTCCAAACTGGCTCTACAATGGTGCCTTCAGCCAGAGAGGGACATCTGTGATGAGAGAGACTCCCACCGTCACACTACGGGGGTCCCCTACAAGTCCAATCTATGACAATCACCCATGTAACACAGCCATCAGATCTGTATGTTGGATTTTAGCCAAGTAGGGCTTTCAAATTCTGCCACAAAATCGGAATGATAGCTTTAATATCATCAGTTCTTTTAAAGGCACTGTGTAGTTAAGCTTCTTAAAAATACAGATCCCCTTGGTAATTGTTGGATTTTTGTGAACAGCCATATGGATTTGATCCGAAGATTTCTTGGTGGTATTGACCTTGTTCTGTTCTTCCAGTCTTTAGAACTCAGTCAGGAAGATTTCCTTTGGCTGTTCTTTGCTAGCATGGTAACTGACCTGATATGTGAGGGGCTCATATTTTGCCAGCATATTGTCTCATGAGTCAATCCTTTCTCCATAGCTCTTTCTTCATATATCAATACTTATGGGCATAAATGCTTTCTTATAACAAAACAATGTGCCAAACACATTTTCATACTGTCATATGTCAGCTAATACTACTAAAAGACCAATTCAGTATTTAAGTTTAATCCTTATGTTTCTCTGTTACTTGTCATAGCCAATCTTACAGTGTTAGACATTGGAAACAAATTTGGTGTAGATAATGTTGATGTAAAAATTAAGTTAAATCCCATTTTAAGGTTCAGCCTATAACAGAACTGTTTAATCTATCAGTTATCTGTTAAATTACTTCATGACTGAAAGAACCTGCATTACCAATCTCTAATGCAGGAGCTTCTGAGTGGTAATTATTGACCAAATTTGCGTTCTTATTCTTAGTGTGTGGGGCGGGGGAAGCAAACCAAAAAATTGTGTTTTATTCGGGTGCTTGATTTTACTAATAAATATTTTAATCAGTAATTGAAGCTGAATAAGTATTGAAATGACTGCAACAAAATAATTAGGTAACAAAACCTGTCTGGTGCCTGGAACCATGCAAGTCCTCGATGCCTTATCCAGAGATGGCTGCCTTGGTTACACAAGCTATTGCTTCATATATATTTTTCACTATTATCGTTGCATGAAACAACTGAGGAGTGATCAGAGAACAAAGAGAAGGTATGACCCTTATTAGTGGATTCTCCCTGTCTTAAATGAATGCTATTAACATATAACATATTCTGCAAATCTGAAAGAAGTACTAGAACACTTAAATGCTCTGTGCTATGGCAATGAGGACCTTATAGAAGTAGATGAAAGAAAATTTGTGACACTGGCAATCCATTTCAGGCATGCATTTGGCAGCTTGATAGAAACTAAACTATGTAAAAGGAGTCCTTTCTCAGTACTGACTCATGAACCTCACCCCCCCCCCACACACACACTAGTCAAATGGGATTTGCCTGAATGAAAACATTGAGGGTTGGCACTAAGAACCTAGCTTTCCATTGGTTCTTGGGAAGGAGGGCACTAGGACTGTAACAACCCCTGCACACTCCAGAGAGTAGGGACTACAGCTCTGTCTGGTCTTTATATGGACTGTTCCAGGACCAAGACAAAGATTTCTTATGCATTCCCCTTCCCAACATAAAGGTCAGGCACATTCTGAACCAAAACATGGTGCAGTCAAGTCTGAAGTTCAGTCATTAGAACCCAGAAAGAACCTTTTTGAGTTCAGCTTTGTAACTGCCTCTGATTGTATCACAACTCATAATGAAAGTGTTTTTAAAAAAAGCCTCAAATTAAACAACAAATATTCATCTTAATGGTGTGCCCCTCCTACAATAACATTATTTCAATGGTCTGTTCTATAAAACACATTTTATCTCCTAACTCTTGCCTGAAGAGTATTCTCTGCTGAGTCCCACCCTCACCAGCAATCTACCTTCACTCTAGAGACATCCTCCTACACTCCCAGGTTCCTCAAAACCCAATTGTACCTGTCTCCGTTGGAGGAAATATTTGAACTCATCCCAAACTATTTGGCACATCTCTTTGAAGATGATATTACTGAACACTGAAGCTTTACTTTACTTAAAAGTTTCATAGTTCATACAAAGTTTGATCTCTTTTTCAACATTGGTGCAGTTTTAGAATACTGTTTCGTTTTCTGCCTCTCTCTTCTTTGACATTGTTCAGTAAGTGCTGTTTTGTTAAGAATAATATTTCTTCTGTCATGGGTATTCTTCTATAGTTGTTCCATCTCCAAATACATTTTTTTCTATATCCACATGTCAATCAACAGCTTGTCTTAGACTAGCAAATGATAATCAGTAGAACTAAATTAAAGATAACTGTTTTTATGCTGAAACTTAACTGCTGATGCTACAAGAGACAGTGTACAGGGCTGCATCAGAAATGGGGATGTATTCATGCTTATATTGCTCACATAAAATAAATGCACAGTGTGTCCCAGAATAATGTTCCTTAGAAAGAACAGCTCATGATATACACTCTATTCAATAAGTTCATGTTAACAATAAAGGGCAATGATCCAAAGAAAAAGTACAGCAGTAGTGTACTATCTGTCAAAAATAACAGTAATTAAGTCTGATTCTTACCACAACACATGATGGTTCTGCTCAGGCTAGCATGGTAATATGATGAGGCCTTGATCTCTTGAGTCTTCTGGACACTATTGTAATATGAATATCAAATAATCATGGGAACAGGGAATTTGTACCTGTCTAGAAGTCTTTTGCTAAAGAAGAACAATCCATAATATGGGATTTGTGGGTGTTCAGTATCTCTGAAAACCAGACTACTCTCATTTGGGTGCCTAAAAATTGATTTAAAAGTGTAACTTCAGGCACCCAGGTTTGAAAATTTAGGCCTGTCTCTTCTTTGACCTACCTAAATAAATTGTGACCTAATCTGAATGACAACCTTAATACTGAAACATAATGATCCTGAAATGGCATTGTCTCATCCAGTGAGAGCATAGGGATGCTGTAGTTACTGAGGAAAACCATATGGTGTTTTTTCTCACTAGTTCAGTTCTTTAAACTCTGATCATAAGTGTCTGATATGCATAATCACTAGATGGTTATTTTTTAATAACATTACAGTAAATCCTTGTAAATTCTGACTGGTTAATAACAGCTAATGGCCAATCAGAGTGGAGGGTTTTGCATAATCTCTGTACTCTTATTTTTTCAATATATATGTATCTCTTCTCTGACTAGATGCTATAAACCATTTGCTCTAATTGGCACCTACACGCTGAAATTTTACATTGGTTGCCAAAATGCCATCTCAGCTTCTCAGCCCTCAGCTGAAACAGAAAGACTCCAAAATTTGCAATGAAGAGAAGAAGGAATAAACCCCCAAGGAGAAAAAATGTGGCTGTTGTGTCACTGAAAGGGAAAATGTTTTAAAATTCTTTGACTCATTTTCCTTCTTCAGGCCCCCACCACAGTCCATGGGAGGTTTGCCAATGTCTCCACAGAGTTGGGGCGGGACCCCCCCTCTTGGGGATGGGTGGGGGAGGACAGAAGCTGAAAGAGCTCCCTCATAACTTTTAGCCCAGTGGTTATGTGTCAGGATGTGGGACTTCTCCCTCTGCTTGACGTGGAGCTGTGATGTAAACTTGAGTTTCTCACCTCTCGGGGAAATGTCCTAACCACTAGAGTCATTCTCCCTCACTCTCTGGACCAATGCATATTTCATTCTTTATCCAAAGAGGAACAGCCTCAATAGGAGAGACTGAGAGAAACCCATATCAGAATATCCCATAGCCCAGTGGCTAGGGCATGCACCTCATCAGGTAGAGGGGGGATGTGAACCAGGGTTTTGCATATCATAGGTGAGTGCTGTAACCACTGGGCTAAAGGTTATAAAGGAGGCTGATGCTGCTCCTATCCCACCATTGTGTGTGGAATTAGGGATTTTTCAAGAACACTAACTGAATCAAGCCCCATGGGCGAGATAGGCAGGGCACCACCAATCTTCCCCTTTGTCAAGCCCACCCCTATGAGGCTAAGGGCTAGAGTCACAAAGAAGAGTAGGTGTGGTGCTGCTGAGTGTCACCAGGCCTAAGTTTTAGGCACCTAGAAAATCACTGAGATTCACAAATCCTGAATTCGACACCTTGGCTCCCTATACAATGCATAGGGAGAGGTAGGTGCCTCAGAATGGGTTTCAGAAAAGCCAGCATGCTACATGGCTCCTCGCCTAAGCTAGCCAATGGGAGATGCCAAGCTGAGGGGTGTGTGCTAAGCCCCATCCTTTTCTTGCAAATAGGCCCCTAAATCAGGACTGCAGGGAGATGCCTCCCTCTACTTGGGATTCTCAGCTGGATAACCTCTCTTGGTGTTGGGCACCTACAGGGAGGGAGAGAGAGGGTTGCCAGCCTTCCAGGATTGGCCGTGAGTCTCCTGGAATGGGCAGTAGTTCAGTGACTACTGAAAGCAATCCAGAAGAGGGTAACAGGATCTTTTAAGAAACCGACATTATGTCATGGGGGGGGAGGGGAGGGCCTATCTCATGGAATAGCTTCTGTGTGTGTGTGTGAGTGAGAGATAGGAGTGAGAGAGAGAATGAACACGAAAGAGAAAATGACCACAAACCTTTGGTGTAGTGGGAGACACTTGGTTCAAGTCCCCCTTCCACCCAAGGTTTGGAAGGATCTGTTGCTCCTTCAGTCTCTCTTGATGCACTGAGGGTAAATAATGAAAGAATCATGGGAGGGGGAGGGGAGCATAAGTGAGTACAAGAATTTTCTGTAGCCCGGGGGTTAGAGCACTCACCTGAGAGGAGGGAGATCCCCATCTGCTCTCTCTGTTCCAATGACTTTTTAAAATTATTTATCCACAGTGGATAAAAGTTCTAAGGGAAGTCATCCACCCGCCCACCCTCTGCTGTTTTGTGTAAACTTCTTAATAGGGGCCCAGTCCAGTAGGGAACTCTGTTCTCACTTACCAGGTTAGCCCTTCCCTCCCTCAGGAAAGTTAGGTGGAGGAATGTGTATTTTACTCCAGCTCATGCTGCTCTGGGGATTAGGCACCAAATGCCAGGTGTGGGGCTGCAGTGCACGTGCTCAGGGGCAGAAACATAGATGCCTAAGGAAATTTTACTGCAAAAATTTAGACACCAAGTGATTTTAGGCACCTACAGGGGTCGGTGGCAGCTGAGTGAAAGTTTTGTGAATCCCAGTGGGGCCATTTCCAATTTGGCACAGAAGGTGGCAGTTAGGAGCCTAAGTCATTTTGTGACTCCAACTCTAAGTCTCACTGAAAGTCAGTGGGATTGAGGGTCCTTGGAGTAGGATTCACAATAGTATTTAGGTGTCTAATATTCATTGATTACTGTAGCAGTTATGTTTGTAAACCCATTTTTGAATCCCACCCTTAGTGCCTAGGTCACCCTTGAAAAGGTGATTTAGGCTCCTAAATCAGGTAGCCATCTTGGAAAATGTAACCCATCCTCCCATTATCAGTCTTGTTTATTTAGAAGAATGAATACTTGCTGTGGCCATTAATCCGATTGATTTGGATAATGTATGCCAACAATCCAGCCCCTGTTATATATCTGATTAGTGAGCTATAGTATCATTTGAAAATATAAGACAAATCCCAGAATATCAAACAGGGCTTGGCACGAGAAGCCAATACAATGATACAGTATCAATAGGAAACACTATGTCAATTAAATCAGCAAAAACTAATCCGTCTAGTTAGTTTATTATGATTTCCAGTATGCATAATTTCTAGCTGTCAGGTATTGTTGCTCTGGACTTGCACTTGGAGTAGAATAGGTACAGAGTTAAGCGCAGGCAGTGTAAAACCTTAATAGTAGTTTAGTAATAACAAAAATGCATTTGCCAGCTGTTGTATTAAAAACATGCTAAAAGAGTTGATATCAAACATATGGACCTTCTTGGTCTGTGAAAAATGAGCAGCTGTTCCAAATTGTTCAAGCTGTGATCTTGAAGGATGATAAAAAGTGATGTAGAAACAGCAGTGTGATAATCCATCGGCTCTCAAAGCCAAAGGCACAGAAATGGAAGAGATAGGAGAAGAGCTAGATCAAAGTTGAGAAACATATCTTAGAGCTGGAAAAACACACACTCACAGGTCTGCATCCACACACGTACACATGCACACTCTTGCACAGACTTATACCTACAGACATACACATGCAGCTCTGAGGTGCAGCTCCTCAAAGTTACTTAGGTGCCTAACTCCCATTGATTTCAGCTATTTTCATGTAATAATTAAGAGTCATTTAATAGTCTCATGGGGCCATACCCTCAGCTGGTATAAGACCAGATCTTAGGGCTTCATTTTTACACTCAGGAGAGTATAATTTTACATTGCAACTAAAAACCTGCAGCTGGCCCGTGCCAACTGACTTGAGCTCACAGGACATGGGCCCAGGAGCTGTTTAATTGCAGTGTACTGAAGCTTTTTGATCTTTATCTGTCATTATCTCCAGATCCTTATTTTGCTCAGTATTTTGTACCATATGATTATTTAGGGCAGAAGCCCTTTTCTTATTTTGTGTCCCTAATCTCATTATTTTATGTTTCTCTACACTTAATTTCATAAAGCACTTACCTTCCTCTGGATCCATTCTAGTTGAGTTGTTCTTTTTTGCCTTCTCCTTTCTATTGATTGCCCCTTCCTAGTATGTAGCATCCGCAAATTTCATTACCCTAGCGTTCCTAGGTCAAATCAAAACCTAATACAGAGTTAAATGGTGTTGTAGTAGCTACATCCTTTCAGAACACATTGGTACTCTTCGCATGTGCCTTTTCCCTTTGCTGACACAGCAAGTCTTTATCAATTTATATAGGTCTGCATCTGTAGCACATTTAATGACCTTGTGGAGTAAATATCAGTGTTGCACTATATAGTAAGCTTTTGTTGATAGTTTCTCACTTACAACTCTTTTGTTATTTGCTCAAAGACTCATTAGCTATTATTTTTGAATTATTGCCGGTTACCTTTATTTAAACCTTTGACGATTTAAGATGTATAGTTTGGGTTGGTTTCTTCTGTGACACCAGTAGAAATCAAAAATAACTGTACTCAAATAAGTGGAGGTGTACACAACGTAAAACTAGGGTAAGACGGAAAAGAGGCCATTATGTGCATGTGTGGGTAATATACTGATGGGAAACAGGACAGTGTGTAATATACTGATAGTATACTGTAGTATACAGATTTTATCAGTATGAGTTTGGAATGGCAATATTATTCATGCCCATGTCTTCTGTCAGTTATTTACTTCTGCCTTCTCTTTAAACTCTTATGGTCTCTTTCATTGACCTCTTACTTCATTATGTGTTCTAAATATATCGCATGTTTTATCTTATTCATTGCAGGGAGGTACTGACTTTATGTACCTTTCATGACTATTTCTCCATCCAACGTATAATGATAGATGAAAGGTATGATTGTTTAACATTCATTAATTTGTCTTTAAAGATTTGGAAAAGATAGATAACCTTTGCTCCTCATTTATCTTTCCAAATCTGAAGGAATTGTTTGATTTGCCTTCTTGCTATCCTTCAAAATAAATAAATTAAATAAATTGTTCCTGGTGTCATGTTGGAGTTTAAAATCTACTTTGAAGTCAAGAGACTGGAGTTAACTATTATATGTAAGTTTTCTTGGAGTAGGAGGAAGGAGAAGACTTCATGGAAGCAGCTATTTTCATGTAATAAATAAGAGTCATTTAATAGTCTCATGGGGCCATACCCTCAGCTGGTATAAACTGCTATGCTGATTTAAACCAGCGGAGGATCTGACACATGAACTCTTTCCCTCCATTCATTATTAGTTTATTCTGAATCAAAACTGAATTATACATTTCCATAGTCAGAGGGGGCATATGAATAAAAAGGAGCACATATTTAATTTTAAATACCTTATTCCCTGCTGTGGGTCTTCACAGTGCATCCTGTCTTTTCTGTGTCTGTCTTTGGATAGTCCCTGCCCCAAACTGCTAACGGTCTTCATATATTGTCTTGTATAGAACTGAGCACATTGTATCAGATTTTCAAAAGCACTCCATATTGGCCTAATTCTGCTTCCTTTGAAATCAATGGGAGTTTATCATTGACATAAATGGGAGTAGATCTAGCCAGTGCTAAGAGCTTTAGGAAATCATTCCTATTGTCAGCACTTAACAAGTAATAATAATAAATAAGAACAATCAGATTATGATGAGTTTTAATACTTTCATGCTGTGTGGCATTGGAATCTTAAGTCTCCTGTGACACTGACCTAAAGCAATGTAAACATGTGCTGCAGAACAAGAGGATTCCATTGTAACAGTTTCTGGCTGATTTCTCTGATCAGTGTGTCTACATGGAGAATACAAAAGCCCAAATCTCCATTCCTACAAACTCTACTTCAGTACATTTGAGTTCATGAAACCTGAAGGTACGAGGAAGGTGGTGTTCAGCAGGTGGCTCCTGTATGCCTGTCAGTGTTAGAATTTTTAAAGTAATGACATGGCAGCCTTCACTAAATCTCCTGTGGTCACCATAAAACTGCTTATAATCATTGATACAGGTGGTTTGAAATCTAGGCACTTGGTTGTGTTGTAAGGGATAAATGTCTATCCAGTGACCTGTCACACTTTACAAGGGATAGAATCTGTAAGCTGACATTGTACAGGTAAATGTCAATACATCCAAACATCTAATGTGCAGTTGAATTATATTATTTCAAATGAGCATTGCCAAATTCCGTGGCCTTTTAAAAGGCTCCTCTTAAGCAAATTAAAAGTCATTTGTGGATGAAGAATTTATTGGGCCATGTTTTTAAAAACACCCTCCATTTTTGTGCCTATAATTGATTATGGATGCAAAATTTGAGGTTGAATTATTGTGTGATGGGGTGATGCATTTTCTTAAATTACAAATTGGAGATCAGCAGTGGTGCTCTGCACAGCCATCAGATAACCCCTACGTTTTCAAATCCTGGATCTTTGACTTTGCTTTCTGCCTTTCCCATTTGCTGCTGTGGGGTTTGGTGGTTAAATCATTTTTGTACTTTTTTTAAAAAAAAATGTTCGCCTCTATTCACATTTTCAGTGCTAGGGCTGTGTCTTAAAATTTAAATATAACCTCCAACTTTCCAAGTAAAGTTAATTGTGTATATATTAGTGAGTTGTATTGATTTATCCACTGGCTTTACCCCATGGCTTAGGCTGGAGGAGAATCCGTATGGGCCTTCTGTGCCCTGCTTCAAGCTTAGAGAATAAGATTTGAATGTATAAAATATAGGTACAGGTGCCCATCCTATGCTCTGAGCACCCATCCTATGCTCTGAGCACCTATCCTATAACTTAAATCTCACAAAATAATACAAGTAGAAAATGACTGCCCATGAATATAATCACCCCAACTCCTACCCAACTACTTTCTCAATAGTCTGCAAAAAGCTGGGCTTTCATATCTCTGTCCTTAGCCATTTCCTCTCAAAAAATATGTTCCTTATCCTTTTTGAAATGTGCTATAAACAATCTACATATCTTATCTTTAACCATATTACTGGCCCAAATCTTGAGGTCTTTACTCAGCTTAACTGAAAAACAAACAACTGAGAAAAGACCTCGGGATTTGAATGAGTAAAAAAGAAAGCTAAATGATACATAACAGCCATAATGGGTCAAATCAGTGGTCCATCTAGCTCAGTGTCCTGTCTTCCGACAGTGAAAGTGGTACTTCGCTCCACAAATTGTCCAACTGAAATCAGTGGGACTACTAATGGAGTAAAGTATTATTCTGCATGACTAAGGATGGCAGATTCTGGCCCTAAGTAATGAGACAATAAATCATGTTGGTTTACCCTTCAAAAATGAGAACACATAATTTGTTCAGCTGCTGCAAGATCATTACTTGCCCTTGGTGACCTGAATGTGCTAATTGCCTAGATGGGCAACAGAGAGAGTGTAAAGCAGCCTCCGTAGGCTGCTGTTCCCCATTCTGCATATATATGGAATGGGCCAACCCTTGACTCCTTGCATCTCCCAATGCCCCAGCCCGGACAACTCAGCTAGTGTAGAGGAGGAAATAATGTGCCTGAAAAGGGCTGGTGCAGATCACTTCTTCCCCAGAGTAAGGAAAGAACCAATGACCAAATTGCAAGTCTCAGAGTCACAAATTGTTCTCCGGCCTACTCCTAGGTCAGCTCACCTTATCCACTGCCCCTTATCCAAAGTAAATTGTATTGTTACAATCTAGTCCTCTAGGTTTATGGAAAATCACACTCTACTATTGTAATGTATTTCCCAAATCAAATTTTCCTCTTAAAATAGGTCTGCTTTGCCAAATCTGTGCATGAGATTTACAAGAATGCAACAATGCTCCTACTTCCCAAGATTTAAAAATAACAAGACCGGACAAACAGACTTTTAAGTGCACTGGAGGAACCTAATTTGTAGGGTCCTTCAAACTGTCCATAGTTTTTAAGAACATAAGAACGGCCATACTGGGTCAGACCAAAGGTCCATCAAACCCAGTATCCTGTCCTCTGACAGTGGCCAATGTCAAGTGCCCCAGAGGGAATAAAAAGAACAGGTAATCATCAAGTGATCCATCCCCTCTTGCCCATTCTCAGCTTCTGTCAAACAGAGGCTGGGGACACCATTCCTGCCCATGCTGGCTAATAGCCATTGATAGAACTATCTTCCATGAATCTATCTAGCTCCCTTTGAACCCCGTTATAGTATTGGCCTTCACAACACCCTCTGGCAAGGAGTTCCAGAGGTTGACAGTGTACTGCGTGAAAAAAAACTTTGTTGTGTTTGTTTTAAACCCACTACCTATTAATTTCATTTGGTGGCCCCTTGTTCTTGTATTATGAGAAGGAGTAAAGAGCACTTCTTTATTTACTTACTCTATACCACTCATGATTTTATAGACCTCTATCATATCCCTCCTTAGTCGCCTCTTTTCCAAGCTGAAAAGTCCCAGTCTTATTAATCTCTCCTCATACGGAAGCCGTTCTATACCTCTAATCATTTTTGTTGCCCTTTCTGAACCTTTTCCAATTCCAATATATCTTTTTTGAGATGGGGCGACACATGTGCATACAGTATTCAAGGTGTGGGCATACCATGGATTTATATAGAGGCAATATGATATTTTCTGCCTTATTATCTATCCCTTTCTTGATGATTCCCAACATTCTGTTCGCTTTTTTGACTGCCACTGCAAATTGAGTGGATGATTTCAGAGAACTATCCTCAATGACTCCAAGATCTCTTTCTTGAGTGGTAATAGCTAATTTAGACCCCATCATTGTATATGTATAGTTAGGATTATGTTTTCTAATGTGCATTACTTTGCATTTGTCAACATTAAATTTCATCTGCCATTTTATTGCCCAGTCACCCAGTTTTCTGAGATCTTTTTGAAGATCTTCGCAGTCTGTTATGACTTCACTATCTTGACTAGTTTTGTATCATCTGCAAATTTGGCCACCTCACTGTTTACCCCTTTTTCCAGATCATTTATGAATATGTTAAATAGGACTGGGCCCAGTACAGATCCCTGGGGGACACCACTATTTACCTATCTCCATTCTGAAAACTGACCATTTATTCCTACCCTTTGTTTCCTATCTTTTGACCATTTACCAATCCATGTGAGACCCATCCTTCTTATTCCATGACTGCTTATTTTGCTTAAGAGCCTTTGGTGAGGGACTTTGTCAAAGGCTTTCTGAAAATCTAAATAAACTGTATCCACTGGATCTCCTTTGTCCGCATGCTTGTTGACCCCCTCAAAGAATTATAGTAGATTGGTGAGGCATGATTTCCCTTTACAAAAACCATGTTGACTATTTCCCAACAAATTATGTTCATCTATGTGTCTGACAATTTTGTTCTTTACTATAGTTTCAACCAGTTTGCCCGGTACTGAAGTGATGTGTACTGATCTCTGGTTGCCAGGGTCACCTCTGGAGCCCTTTTTAAAAATTGGCATCACATTCAGTCATTTGGTACAGAAGCTGATTTAAATGATAGGTTACAGATGACAGCTTAGTAGTCCTCCAATTTCACATTTGAGTTCCTTCAGAACTGTTGGGGAATATCATCAAGTCCTGGAGACTTATTGCTGTTTAGTTTATCAATTTGTTCCAAAACCTCCTCTAATGA
Organism: Dermochelys coriacea; assembly: GCF_009764565.3. Taxonomy (NCBI): domain Eukaryota; kingdom Metazoa; phylum Chordata; order Testudines; family Dermochelyidae; genus Dermochelys; species Dermochelys coriacea. Next base: position 109,578,111 of record NC_050068.2, read on the forward strand.
CACCTCAATTTGGGACAGTTCCTCAGATCTGGCACCCAAAAAGAATGGCTCAGGTTTGGGAATCTCCCTCACATCCTCAACAGTGAAGACCAATAAAAGAATTCATTTAGTTTCTCCGCAATGGCCTTATCATCTTGAGTACTCCTTTAGCATCTGAAATGTCCAGTGGCCCCACTAGCTATGTAGCAGCCTTTCTGCTTCTGATGTACTTAAAAAAATTATTTTGCTATTACTTTTCACACAATAGACAATTAGGGCCTTGCTCCCGATTCACAAACACAGTTAACTGGCTGCAAGCCAGGAGAAGAGTAAACAAAGAAAGAAATATGTACGGTTGTGGCACTCTGCAATTCATTGCTACTATTCACTGATATACAACAGTGTTCCTCACACTTTAAGCCCAAAAGAGAACAGCATTATTCATAAAATCATAGAATTGTAAGACTGGAAGGGCCCTCAAGAGGTCTTCTAGTCCTGTTCCCTGCACTCAAGGTAGGACTAAAGGCTTGTCTACACCGGCATTTCACAGCGCTGCAACTTTCTCGCTCAGGAGTGTGAAAAACACACCCCTGAGCGCAGCAAGTTTCAGGGCTATAAAGCACCAGTGTAGACAGTGCACCAGCGCTGGGATCTGTGCTCTCAGTGCTGGGAACTATGCCCCTTGTGGGGGTGGTTTTTTAGAGCATTGAGAGAGCTCTCTCCCAGTGCTCTGCCCCCACTACACGAGCCATGTTCAAGTACTGCCGCGGCAGCGCTTTAATGTTGCCAGTGTAAACTAGCCCAAAGTATTATCTAACATCCCTGAGAGGTGTTTGTCTAACCTGCTTTTAAAATCTCCAATGACAGAGATTCCACAAGCTCCCTAGGCAATTTATTCCAGTGCTTAACCACCCTGACAGTTAGGAAGTTATTCCTAATGTCCAGTCTAAACTGCCTATGATGCATTTAAGGCCATTGCTTCTTGTCCTATCTTCAGAGGTTAAAGAGAACAATTTTTCTCCTCCTCCTTATAACAACCTTTTATGTACTTGAAAATTGTTATCACGTCCCCCCGAGCATTCTCTTCTCCAGATTAAACAAACCCAAATTTTTCAATCTTCCCTCACAGGTCATGCTTTCTAGACATTTAATAATTTTGGTTGCTCTTCTCAGGACTTTCTTCAATTTGTCCACATTTCCTGAAATGTGGCACCCAGAACTGGACACAATACTCCAGTTGAGGCCTAATCAGCGCAGAAGTAGAGCGAAAGAATTATTTCTTGTATCTGCTTACAACACTCCTGCTAATACCTCCCAGAATAATGTTTGCTTTTTTTGCATCCATGTTACCCTGTTGTCTCATACTTAGCTTGTGATCCACTATGACCCCCAGATCCCTATCTGCAGTACTCCTTCCTAGGCAGTCATTTCCCATTTCGTATGTGTGCAACTTATTGTTCCTTCCTAAGTGGAGTACTTTGTATTTGTCCTTATTGAAGTTAATCCTGTTTACTTCAGACCATTTCTCCAGTTTGTCCAGATCCTTTTGAATTTTAATCCTATTCTCCAAAACACTTGCAATCCCTCCTATCTTGGCATTGTCCGCAAACTTTATAAGTGTATTCCTATGCCATTATCTAAATCACTGATGAAGATATTGAACAAAACCAGATCCAGAACTGATCCCTGTGGGCTCCACTTGATATGCCCTTCCAATTGACTGTGGATATTACTCTCTGGGAACAGTTTTCAAACCAGTTATGCACCACCTTACAGTAGCTCCATCTAGGTTGTACTTTCCTGGTTTGCTTATGAGAAGGTCATGTAAGACAGTATCAAAAGCCTTATTAAAGTCAACATATACCATATCTACTGCTTCCCCCTATCCACAAGGCTAGTTACCCTTTCAAAGAAAAGCTGTTAGGTTGGTTTGACATGATTTGTTCTTGACAAATCCATGCTAACTGTTACTTACCACCATATTATTCTAGGTGTCTGCATATCGATTGGCTTAAATATTTGCTCTATTTTCTTTCTGGTACTGAAGTTATTCTGACTGGTCTGTAATTCCCTGGGTTCTCTTTATTCCCCTTTTTATAGATTGGCACTATATTTGCCCTTTCCCAGTCCTCTGGAATCTCTCTCGTCTTAACATGACTTTTCAAAATAATCACTAATGGCTCAGATATCTCCCCAGTCATCTCCTTGAGTACTGTAGGATGTATTTCATCAGGCCTTGGTGACTTGAAGACATCTAACTTGTCTAAGTTATTTTTAACTTGTTCTTTCCCTATGTTTAGCCTCTGATCCTACCTCATTTTCACTGGCATTCATTATGTTAGATGTCCAATTGCTACTACATTTTTTTTAGTGAAAACTGAAACCAAAAGAGCCATTTAGCACTTCTGTCACTTCCACATTTTCTGTTATTGTTTCCCTCCCCCTCCCCCTTTGAGTAATGGGCTTACCCTGTCCTTGGTCTTTCCCTTGGCACGTAATGTATTTGTAGAATGTTTTCCTTGTCACTCTTTATGTCTCTAGCTAGTTTAATCTCATTTTGTGCCTTGGTTTTTCTATTTTTTCTCCTACATACTTTGTGTTTGTTCATATTCATCCTTTGTAATTTGATGTAGTTTCTATTTTTGTAGGATTCTTTTTTGAGTTTCAGATCATTTAAGATCTCTTGGTTAAGCCAGGGTGGTCTCTTTCCTATGCAGTGGGATAGTTTGCTCTTGTGCCCTTAATAATATCTCTTAGAAAAACTGCCAACTCTCGAACTGTTTTTCCCCTTAGACTTGCTTCCCAAGGGATCTTACCTACCAAGTCCCTGAATTGCTGAAGTCTGCTTCTTGAAATCCTTTGTCTTTATTCTGCTATTTTCCTCCTACCATTCCTAAGAATCATGAACTCTATCATTTCATGATCACTTTCACCCATGCTGCCTTCCAAGCTGCCTTTCAATTCTCAACCACTTTGTCAAAATCAATCTAAAACAGACTCTCCCTTAGTGTCTTTCTCCACCTTCTGAAATAAAAATGGTCTCCAATACATTCCAAGAACTTTTTGGATAATCTATGCCCTGCTGTGTTATTTTCCCAACAGATATCTGGGTAGTTGAAGTCCTCCATCACCACCAAGTCCTGTGCTTTGGATTATTTTGTTAGTTGCTTATAAAAAGCCTCATCCACCACCTCTCGTGGTTAGGTGGTCAGTAGTAGACCTTACCAAGACATCACCCTTGTTTTTTACCCGTTTTATCCTTACCCAGGGACTTTCAACAAGTCGTCTCCTATTTCCATCTCAACCTCAGTCCAAGTCCTCCTGAGCAAGTTGTATTCTTCTGTACTAATATTCCCACTGTGATGCCAACTGTGTCATAGTTGTTTTATTAACTAGCTTTTCTAGTTCTTCCTACTTATTCCTCATACTTCTCACATTAGTATACAGACATCTAAGATACTGATTGATTTCCCCCTATGTTCTCTCTTGTCTCTGCCTTATCCCTGCTACAATGGGCCCCATGCTCCCCCCCAGATTCCAACTCTTAATGATGATAAGAGACAGTTCATCAGCACAGTGACTTTCATAAGAACATGGCCAGATCTTCATTTGTCATGTTAGCCAGCATGTGAGGCAGAGGTCCAAAAATTAGCAGCTAGAAAGCTATAAGAAGTCAAAAATCCAAGGCTTTTTTAATCAGCTCCTGCAGTTACCGAGCATTAATCCACAAATGGCCTTCGATGGTTCATTATATGTGAAAAAGCAAGCAAACATAGCAAGCAATGCAAATTATCAGGAGGAGATGATGCCAAATTAGTAGTAAAGTTCTCCTTGCTCTTTAGCTGAGAGAAAATGATCTGTATGGCAGCAGTGCGATAACTCAGACAAGGACTGATCTTAAAGAGACGTAGTACATATTCTTCCATCAAAAGTCTATTTAGAGTAATTTAGAATATAGAGACAAGTAACATTCAAGTTTTACTAAAAAGAAGAAAATCCTTGATGGCAGGTGACTTGTCTTTTGCATCTAATTTCTCTCGAAAGGAAAAAAAAAAGGGGAATAGGGATATTTAAATAAAACAATAGTATGTACTGACAATGAAGCCAAATAAACTGCTCCAAAACATATATCATTTGCCATTAACAGCCAGTGTTCCCTTTGCTAACAGTATCAGACAGTGGTAGTGGAGTTACCACACTATTTTCCAAGCCTCAGAACAGGAAATAACTTTCATCTGTCAGACATAACTATGAAGTAGCTGTTGGTAAATGTTGCCTCTTGATGGTGAGGCATTGGTATACTGACTCTCAATTTGATCTGAAATAAAATAAAGTTAATAAACCACAGAAAATGAAATTAGATATAAGAGCCCAGTTCAATGCTCATTTAAGTGAATGTGAAACTTGCAGTTGACTTCAATGGTACTTAACAAGGGTTGCGATGGATTCCTCCATCCCTGGAAATCTTTAAATCAAGTTTGGATGTTTTTCTAAAAGATATACAGCTATTAGCCTTGAAACAGGAATTATTCATAGAAAGTCCTATTTCCACATGCTATGCAGGAGATAAGATTAGGTGGATACAATGGTCCTTTCAGGCTTAAAATCTATGAAACCATACAAACTTTCTAAGACTTTTTGTATCCAGTTCTCTTCCGTGTATAATAGACAAAGAAACAAACTCTACTTTTTAGAAAGATTCTGTCAGTGATCCATCACATCACGGCAATAGGTGAATATTAGTGACGTTTGTGATGCTCACTCTGAACCTCTCAAAGGACTCTACTGCCACAATCTCTATATCCTGGATTTCAGCGACTGTTGCTCAGAGTTCTAATTACTCTAATTAGAATGGCTTCTGGTAAGAGCACTCAGAATATTGGCTGACATAGTTTTATAGGTTCATCATGTTTTTGGCAGAACACCCCACTAATAACCATAACAAAGATGAAGTGCAGTAGGAATATTTAAATGAATAAATATATAAAATGGATGATCTCCAAAAGGATATTGAGCACTTTCCAGACAATTGTCTGTAACAGTCTTGCAGAAATTATAAAATGCCTATGTTGGCTTTTCTGCATGGGAGTCTATTGACCTGTAATAATTGTGAATAGGTATATATAGTACTTATCCTTTTAATATCTACATAGTTGCAAAGTATTATGTCATTTGACAGAGAGGAAAATTTACATACATATTATATTACATATAAGAGGACATTCTCCTATCCATGACTTTATCCTTTCTTACCTCATTTTCTTCCCTCTCAATGTTAAAATCTGGCATGGAGATTACCTGCACATCTCCCAACCATCTCCCCCAAATTCCTAGTTTAAAGCTCTCTTAATCAGTTGTGCCAGCCTCCATCCTAGAAGTCTATTTCCCCTCCATACTCAGGTGAAGTCCATCCCAAGAGAACAGACCATGAATGCTTCCCAGTAGCTGTATATCCCAAAGCCCTCCTTATAGCACCATTGCCTGAGCCATCTGTTGATAGTCATAATCTTGCCACACATTTGTTGCCCTTCTCTAGGAACAGGCAAAATCCCACTGAAGATCACCTGAGCCTCGATTTCCTTAAGCGTCTTCCCCAGCCTGGCATAGTCCTCCCTTGATACGTTCCAGCAAGAATCTAGCCATATCATTTGTTCCCACATGAAGAACAATCAATGGATTCTTTCCTGCTCCTGTTAGGATCCTCTTCAGCCTCAGGTCCACATCCCGTATCTTAGCACCTGGCAGACATCACACCCTTCTGTTCTCTGGATCAGCTCTGGTTACAGGCCTGTCTATTCTTCTCAGTAAGGAGTGCCCAATCACATAGACGTGCCTTTTCCTGGTGATCGTGTGATTCTCCGGTCTATCCCGTTTCCTCTGGCTGCAAGTCCTCTCGATTCCTATTGTTCCTTGCAATCCTCTGCACCCCACCCTAATCCTCAGCGGGGCTCATATTTGGTGTTGTTATCTCCACTGACTCTTCCCCTCTTCCTATAGGACTAGCTGCTCTTCTCTTCTTCCTTGCCCTTTCACCTTCAGTGACCACCTGCTGTGCCCCTTCTTCATTTTCCAACTCCGCAAACCTGTTCCTGAGCTCTATTTCTCCTTCACTAGCCCATGTTTTCCTCTTCCTGGTTCTCTTAGTTCATATACTTCCACTGTCCACTTTCCTCATACAGCAGTCTCACCTCAGAGTTCTTTGGTCCTGCTTCCATCTGGAGTCTGAGCTTTTCTCTTCAGCCTTCTCATGTCTTTGCTCCATCATCTGCTCAAACCCCCTTCTAAACTCAACCAGAGTCTCCACCTGCATCTCCAATCCTCGGATCTTTCTTCCATCAGCTCTATCAGGTGGTGCTTCATGCAGACAAAACTCTTTCAGGTACCCCCTCCAGGATCATGTACATGCCGCAGCTTCTACATCCAGCCATCTTCATTGTGCCTTCCACTGCTTGGGTCACTACCACTGCTGCCTCTGTGTCTGTCATCGCCTTCTCACCTAAATCCTTCTCCTCCAAAGAACTCCCACTCAAACTCCTCTTGGTTCAGCAGCTTGCACCACAAGCATGATTAAGTAACGAGCATTTGACCATGTGAGAAGCAAAGTACCTGTTTGTTTCTGATGTGTCACATTTATATTAAGTTGTTACATTACACTCTACTATAAGTTGATATGATACAAGGTGCAATATTATTATTAATGAATGGGAGATAGAGAAAAAAAGAAAGATATATTATACATTAAAGGTATTATACATAAAGATATATATACATTTTGGCTGTTAGTGTGATGGGAAGGGTTGCCTTTAGGTGTGGAGGCAGTGGCATGTCTGGCTGCATCTTTCTGTTTAGCATAACTTTCTATAGATACTTAAGAGGAAAACATATAACTAAATCTATAAGCTGTGCAGGGGTAGAATGATCCATTTAACTGGTTCATTCATAAGTATTAGTGATACCTAGCATTTGTCATTATAATTTTTGGCAAGGGACACTTGGGTATTATCAGACATCAAGGGAGATGGGTTTTTTTTTCAAATTGTGTGTCTCTGTGAGGATCAGCAAGGATCCCATAACCACATCAGATACATTATCTGTGTCTGATTAGAGATTTAATTTCAATATATCTCAAGCCATTCACCACAACCTTATCATTGCAGTATGTCTCACATATTTTTTTGTCTGTGATTTTTTTTAAATTTTCCCTGAAGTCTCATCTCCTCAGTTTTACCTCTATGGGCTGCTAGCTTGGAAAAAGCACTTTCTCACTCAGACAGTAGTGTAAAAGAGAGACTCAAGGAGGAGAATATTCATCACAGACATTATTACTCTCTACAAGTATTATGTAATGCTCTACAAGTGTTATTATTGTAGCATCAACCAGAATTGAGACAGAGGACATGCTGTTCCTGCTGCACTATGTGTCCTCTTTTCAGAGTAGCAGCCGTGTTAGTCTGTATTCGCAAAAAGAAAAGGAGTAGTTGTGGCACCTTAGAGACTAACAAATTATTAGAGCATAAGCTTCGTGAGCTACAGCTTACTTCATGTGTCCTCTGTCATTGATCTGCTGACTAGAGAAAGTCTACTAAAAGATCATAAGGCCAGTGTTAGTATCCTGCTTGATAATAGTACTGATCCTTCAGAAACAAAGGATTCTATTCCTCCTCTACTGAACTGGTTAAAGTAAGGAACAGTAGCATGGATACCAAAATCTACAGAACTGTGGGTTTTACATGCCCTCTCTGGTCACTTCACTATCCCAGTTAGTCTACTTCAGCTGTGAGAAAGGGGGAAGGTTCTAGCTGAAAGTCATGCTATTCTATTGTTCAGCACTTGGGAGGAACTTTCACCAAAAACAACTGCACCAGTAACAAGAAACCTGACTGCTATTGACCAGCTGAAAAATAATGCACACAGTCTGGCCCTAAAATTAGAAGGTATGGCAAACCACCGACCAGGCAGAAAATATAGTACAGAGACAGAGAGAGGAGAGAGGAGAAACATGCACAAGAAATAACAAAGTAAGATTCAGCTTGGGGAAATGCAAGCAAGTTCATGGTAGGCAATAATAATTTGAAGCACAAAGACTCAGTCTAAGGGAGAAACCTGGGAATTAGTACTAGTGAGAGAGCGCTAGGGGTGCTAATGCGGTGCATATTCAACACGCCTTTGCATTGTGGTATTTCTGCAAAAAAAAGTAGCCCATGCTATATTGGGCGGCCTACTCAAAGGCATCCACATCACAAAGCAAGGAGATCTAGTCCTTCTCTGCCCATGGAAAACTGAAGTCAATTTTGGGCATTGATTGCCAAACGATATTGGCAATTTGAAGGGAATTGAGAAAAGAGCAACATAATTGATCAAAGGGCTGGGTTGATTGATTTATGAGGTTTAAAAGAACTAAATATGTTAGCCGCTGATTAGCTGAGTAATAACTACGGTGGTGGTCATGGTGAGGTAGAAGGAAAGAGGTAGAATATCATAGGCTAACAAATAGTTGGAGGTTACAAACATCAAGAAGGAAGACAATGTATTCGGTGTGATTCACCGGTGTTTATTGTATTTTATAATCAGCACTAATGAAATGAAACTATAATGGGAACTCTTAAGATGAATGTTGGAAAAACCCCTTGATTACTAGGCCATGGAAAACTTCCAGGGAAGCAGAAAAGTGCAGTTTCTTGGCAATTTTAAACTAGCTAGTCAAATAACTAGAAAATATAGAGACAGCAATCCTGCATTTGCAGGGAGATAGAGTGGCTGATCTTTATTTTTTTCCCATCTCTACTTCTATTATTCTGTTATTCATACCTGTTCAGTAAGGTACTCAGTCCCTTCCTATTGTCTTTATATGTAGTGTTCTTGGATGATTTTCAATGTAACAGTAAACTAACGGTATGTTAGGTGTTCAGATTAAATGTAAGATTTCTGTAATATTTTTCTTGTGCCTGAGTCTATTATTCAAGTTAAAAAAAAATCAACCACATTTAAAAAATTGTAAACCAAAGAACAAATTGGAATCTAATTGTAATAAATGAATCATTCTGCAAATTCTTATCTGAAATGTACAATATTTCTGGCTTTCACTACCAGTATAAGTTTAATTAATTTAGATAAAAATTACTCAGAATGCAAGAAAAGGTGCTTGTCTAACTAGACATTCAGTTGATATTAGAAGATATGGAAAATTCATAATAATAAATGTCCCTTTCAACATCCTAACTGGTGAGAACATCCAGGGCAGAGGCCACTGGCTTTATTCTGACTATACTATTTAACAGAGCGTGGAAGAGAACAATCTAATAGGAGCAGCTTTGGCACCTAAGAGTAAACTAAAAAACTGGAGTAGTTAGTTAATATTTTTAGGCTAACCTTCCTTCTACTCCCATCAGTTGTAGAATCTCTGTCATGTCTGAGAGATGTTCAGAAGAGAATTTGATCATGAGAGGAAGGACTGTTGTTACAGCTAGGCACTGGACTAAGACACAAGAGATGTGTGTCCAATTTTCAGTTTTGCCACAGACTTCCTGGGTAAACTAAAGTAAATAATTTAATCTCTTTGTGCCTCAGTTCTCCATCTCTAATAGGAGGACAACAATACTACTTTGATCCCACATTAAAATACTTTTCCACCTTGCTTTCTCAGGGCAGGAAAAAGTAAGGGGCTACATCAACAAACCAACCAACTACCACTGGAACAAAACACCAGTTAACAGTTAGCAATAGCGGCTTCCTGTTCAGGGGGAAGTTGCAGTGGTGCCTTCCTTGCACTAGTTGGTGCTGTGCAAAAGTGTAACAATTACAAGCCCTTCCCCTCATAGAACCTAAAATGGCACTTCAGCTGCTACCAGAAGCATTGTGGCTTCGCCTTGTTGCAGGGAAAAACAAAAAAGCTCTGCCAAACGTTGCTAAGGTAAGACACCGGAGTCTCTACCTTTTGATCAAGGGCAATTGGAAGATGTCAGTTCTGCTGTGTGCATCCTGTAGTTGCTTTCTCTTATTCCTTGGGACTTTACAAATAAAGGGATTAATACAATACCCTTTTTCAAATAAAACCCTTCACAGATCTACCTCTTGGGTCTCAATAGTCTCTGTAATGGCTTGATCTGCCCCAGTTTACATGTGGTTTGGCAGTATTAATGCTGGGGTTGTATGGTTTTTTACTTTTAGCTATAGCATCCTAGTCATAAGGCATGGTAACAATATGGGTGCGTTGTGAGATTCTAGTGTGAAATGGGTTGGTTTTTATTTGGTGCCAATAGTATAACCACAATAACCCAAACCAGCATTCATTTTGCCCTCAGCCCCAAACTTGCTCCCCTCACTCTTGCTACCTAAACTTATGGTTTCACACTTATGTGCCACCTCAGCTGTTCCACTTCTTAAGAGTTCACCACATCTGTATGGACTTTAACAGAAAGGATGTGGGGAAGAAAAGATGGAGTGGGGTGTGAAAATGTAAGGGATATAATTCCTGAGGAGTCAGAAACCTGCAGCTGGCACCCAGGAAAGACCGCACTGAAAAGGTAGCAGAAAGGGACAATGGGGACTGCAATACCTGCCAGAAAGCTGAGGGGCCATTGGCTGTGCGCCTGATGGACTGCACCTGGAGCAACTCTGGAGAGGAAGTTCTCCAAGAATCAAATGGACAGAAGGGAGACTGTGTGAAGTCCTGTTAACACTGAAGTAAAAAGCCGGAAAATTTGGGTTGATGAATTTATGGGTGTGAGGGACAGATTCTGGGGAAGGATTACTTACCCAGTACAGTTTCTGAGGAAGAGTGTGTGAAGATTTGATCCTGTTTTGTTAAGAAGGCTTGGGAGAAACAACAACCCACCAACTACCACCACTGCTGGAAACTGCTTCCCTGGATTCTCTGAGAGGGCTCCAGACAGCATTCCTCAGTGAGGGAGCAGTCCCAGCAGGAAGAGGGCATTATAAGATGGCCTCAATCCTTACACATGGCACTTGAAGAGTGACTTTGACCTGAGCCCCTTGCATCAAGAAGGACCATAGAAGATCTATTCCTGCTAGTGCCTGCAGGAAGACTAGCTGCCTGAGCATGAGTGGACAAACAGACAGTTCGAAGTAGAGATGGTTCACTTGTTCTCTCAGTGGACTGCTGGGAGATGGAAACAGCCATAGAGAGGAGGGCCACACTAGAGCTTCACTCAGTCTCACCTTGCCCAAGATGGGCAGCAGAATGACTGGGAGGCTTATCTGATTACCTTTGAGCATGCTGCCACCACAGCAGGCAGTGAGAGGAATTCCTGGGTGGCACAGCTGGCCCCATACCACACCTCTTAATGACCTTGTTAAAAGAACCAGCCTCTTGACAAGTCACATGGTCCCCAAAGAGTGATCAAGCATTTCAGAGAATTAAACAGATTCTGTGCAACAAGCCAGATAGAGATCTTGTAGGTGTTTGTCTCTGTCAGATTGACAGAGCCAGAAGAGTACCCAGAAGTTACCTACTACAGAACAGGCCCAACAAAGAAAATAACAGAATGCCACAGCCATCACTAGTCTCTCGTTGGAGTCTGTTTTTGAAGGTTTTTTGTTGTAATATTGTGACTTTTAGGTCTGTAATCGAGTGACCAGAGAGATTACTCGATTACACATCTAAATTTCGCAATATTACAACAAAAAAGACTTCAAAAACAGACTCCAACGAGAGACTGCTGAATTGGAATTAATTTGCAAACTGGACACCATTAAATTAGGCTAACTTCTGGGTACGCTTCTGGCTCTGTCAATCTGACAGAGACAAACACCTACAAGATCTCTCTCAAGCGTTCTTACAACTACAATACCCACCTGCTGAAGTGAAGAAACAGATTGACAGAGCCAGAAGAGTACCCAGAAGTTACCTACTACAGGACAGGCCCAACAAAGAAAATAACAGAATGCCACTAGCCGTCACCTTCAGCCCTCAACTAAAACCTCTACAAACATCATCAAGGATCTACAACCTATCCTGAAGGATGACCCATCACTCTCACAGATCTTGGGAGACAGGCCAGTCCTTGCTTACAGACAGTCCCTCAACCTGAAGCAAATACTCAGCAGCAACCATACACCACACAACAAAACCACTAACCCAGGAACCTATTCTTGCATCAAAGCCCATTGCCAACTGTGTCCACATATCTATTCAGGGGACACCATCATAGGGCCTAATCACATCAGCCACATTATCAGAGGCTCGTTCACCTGCACATCTACCAATGTGATATATGCCATCATCATGTGCTGGCAATACCCCTCTGTCATGTACATTGGCCAAACTGGACAGTCTCTACGTAAAAGAATAAATGGACACAAATCAGACGTCAAGAATTATAACATTCAAAAACCAGTTGGAGAACACTTCAGTTTCTTTGGTCACTCGATTACAGACCTAAAAGTGGCAATTCAACAAAAAAACTTCAAAACAGACTCCAACGAGAGACTGCTGAATTGGAATTAATTTGCAAACTGGATACATTAACTTAGGCTTGAATAAAGACTGGGAGTGGATGTGTCATTACACAAAATAAAATATTCTCCCCCCCCCGCACCCCACTGTTCCTCACACGTTCTTGTCAACTGCTGGAAATGGCCCACCTTGATTATCACTACAAAAGGTTTCTCACACACAAACACACACACACCCCCACTCTCCTGCTGGTAATAGCTCACCTTACCTGATCACTCTTGTTACAGTCTGTATAGTAATACCCATTGTTTCATGTTCTCTGTGTATATAAAATCTCCCCACTGTATTTTCCACTACATGCATCCGATGAAGTGAGCTGTAGCTCACTAAAGCTTATGCTCAAATAAATTTGTTAGTCTCTAAGGTACCACAAGTACTCCTTTTCTTTTTGCAGAAACAGTCTAACACGGCTGCTACTCTGAAACCTGTCATCCTGCCCAGCAAGTCTTCCTGTGGATGCCTTAGCCTTCAAGTGGGCAATGGCCGCTCCTATGAGTCATCAAAGCATATAAGGGCTTGTGACTTGCTCATGTGACCCTGGACTCCATTTTATGCCTGTAATTTTCCACAAACTGAGACTGAGAGCTTTGTTTGGGACTCTAAAATTCCATCCACATCGGAGAGGGTATGAAAGACCCTGGAAACATCTCCGTTTTTTCCTCATTTCCATTTTCATTTCTCTTGGCTGGATTTCTAACAAGGAATCTCTAAACAAGGACTGATAACCCCCAAGGTGTTTGGATAATTTCCAGAGAGACTTTTGCAGACTAGCCGTTTATTCCATCACTGCTACAAACCTAATAAGAACTTCACAATAATTGTATGTATATGATCTATTAACTATTGTAACTCGCTATTTCTTTTATCTTAACTAAAATCTAAAGGTTCATTTTTAACAAAGTATTGGCAACAGCGTGATTATTGGGTATGATCTGAGTTATATGTTGACTTGACTTTGTGGCTGGTCTCTTGAAATAAGAAGAATCCTTTGTTTGATGAAATTGTTTTTCAATAACCACTCATTATAAAGTCTAGTGTCGGGGTGGGGGCGAAATAAGTGTTGGAATGCCTAAGGAGACTACATGTTTGGCTTTTATTAACCAGTATGATGACATAGTACTTTACTTTTGTTACTGGCTTGGTATATCTAATGATAGAATAACCACCATCTGGGGTGAGTTTGTCCTATTTCTCAGTAGTTTGTCCTGAATCTGGTATCCTCAGCTGTGACCCACTGAGGCACGGTGACAGACAGATTAGTACTTAGCCTTAGGTCTTTTTGATTTAGAATAGAGCATCAATCCAGGAAGCACCATCGGAATGCAGACTTTCAAGAACCTAAGAATAGTGGGGGCTCTGCAATGAATGCAATGACAGGGACACTTGAGGATGTGGGTTATGTGAAGGTATAAGGGATATCATTCCTCTGGGTTCAGGGGCCTGCGGCTGGCTGGCTGATTATCCCTGCCTGCTTCACCAGGGAAAAGACCTGTAACTTAACTAGCTGATCCTCATAAAAGAAAGCAGAAGGAAATGAAGGACAGGGACTGCAATCCTGCCAGAAAGCTGAGGGGCCAGTGGCTGGAACAACTGCAGAGAGGAAGTGCTCCAAGAATCAAATAGATAGAAGGGAGACTGTGTGAAGTCCTATTATCACTGAGGATCTGAGTTAGGAACCAGAAATTTCTGAGTTGATGAACTTACAGGCATGAGGGATAGACTTGGGGAAGGGACTACTTAGCCTGTACAGGGAAGAGTCTGTGAATATTTGATCATCTTTTTTGTTAAGAAGGCTTGAAATAAAAAAAATATGATGACTAATCCTGCTGGAAACTGCTTCACTGGATTCTGTGAGAGGGTTCCAGACAGCATTTCCCCACAGAGGTAGTGGGCTCAGCAAGAGCAAATCGAGTCCCAGCAGGAGAAGGCCCCAGTCCTTTTCCTAGGGCTCTAAGGAAAGTCCACTACTGGTGCTACTGCAGAGCAGGTGTCTGTGATGTCAGCTTGGCTGCCTCCTCCCTCAGGGCAACCTGGCATCTACATCGCTAGCTGTGGGACATCAGGCTCTGACTTCACAGCATCTGGTTCAGCCTGTGTCTTCTGCTGAATAGCCTTAGCCTCTTGTCATAGAATCATAGAATCATAGAATATCAGGGTTGGAAGGGACCCCAGAAGGTCATCTAGTCCAACCCCCTGCTCAAAGCAGGACCAAGTCCCAGTTAAATCATCCTAGCCAGGGCTTTGTCAAGCCTGACCTTAAAAACCTCTAAGGAAGGAGATTCTACCACCTCCCTAGGTAACGCATTCCAGTGTTTCACCACCCTCTTAGTGAAAAAGTTTTTCCTAATATCCAATCTAAACCTCCCCCATTGCAACTTGAGACCATTACTCCTCGTTCTGTCATCTGCTACCATTGAGAACAGTCTAGAGCCATCCTCTTTGAAACCCCCTTTCAGGTAGTTGAAAGCAGCTATCAAATCCCCCCTCATTCTTCTCTTCTGCAGACTAAACAATCCCAGCTCCCTCAGCCTCTCCTCGTAAGTCATGTGCTCTAGACCCCTAATCATTTTTGTTGCCCTTCGCTGTACTCTTTCCAATTTATCCACATCCTTCTTGTAGTGTGGGGCCCAAAACTGGACACAGTACTCCAGATGAGGCCTCACCAGTGTCGAATAGAGGGGAACGATCACGTCCCTCGATCTGCTCGCTATGCCCCTACTTATACATCCCAAAATGCCATTGGCCTTCTTGGCAACAAGGGCACACTGCTGACTCATATCCAGCTTCTCGTCCACTGTCACCCCTAGGTCCTTTTCCGCAGAACTGCTGCCGAGCCATTCGGTCCCTAGTCTGTAGCGGTGCATTGGATTCTTCCATCCTAAGTGCAGGACCCTGCACTTATCCTTATTGAACCTCATTAGATTTCTTTTGGCCCAATCTTCCAATTTGTCTAGGTCCTTCTGTATCCTATCCCTCCCCTCCAGCGTATCTACCACTCCTCCCAGTTTAGTATCATCCGCAAATTTGCTGAGAGTGCAATCCACACCATCCTCCAGATCATTTATGAAGATATTGAACAAAACGGGCCCCAGGACCGACCCCTGGGGCACTCCACTTGACACCGGCTGCCAACTAGACATGGAGCCATTGATCACTACCCGTTGAGCCCGACAATCTAGCCAGCTTTCTACCCACCTTATAGTGCATTCATCCAGCCCATACTTCCTTAACTTGCTGACAAGAATGCTGTGGGACCGTGTCAAAAGCTTTGCTAAAGTCAAGAAACAATACATCCACTGCTTTCCCTTCATCCACAGAACCAGTAATCTCATCATAAAAGGCGATTAGATTAGTCAGGCATGACCTTCCCTTGGTGAATCCATGCTGACTGTTCCTGATCACTTTCCTCTCCTCTAAGTGCTTCAGGATTGATTCTTTGAGGACCTGCTCCATGATTTTTCCAGGGACTGAGGTGAGGCTGTCCTTAAGTCTCGCCTCCACCCTGTTATTTTAAGTAAATGCATCTCTCAGGTACATGTTAGCCGAAAGAAAGTAAGTTCTGTGAACAGAAAAAGAATAGAACATCCTTTCTTGGCATGTTTAGTGGTTCTTGGCTACATTTTCTAGGAAAACCTGCAGAACTGATACACAGTTCCATTGTGAATTGGGCTTGTATTTAGATGACTTCTCCTTAGGTAAAGACTACACAGTAGTAATATTTCAAACTTGTGTCATTAATTATACTGCAAGTCCTGTGTGAAAATAAGTGGCTGTTAATAGTAACATGGACTTTTGTGTTACCTTGGCTGCCATTATATATATAAACTTCAGTATAGAATGCATTTTTGTTATTGGTTCCACATGGACTTAGACAGGAGCACCAGCTGGCACAGTGTACAGGGTACATGACCCAGTGATGGTGGGAGAATGGGTGTTTAAATATTCTGCTCCCACTTGAAAATTGCATTGCAATTTTGCAAATGTACTCTCACTAGGGAAAATCAGGTCCTGGAGTCCTTCTGCAGATGACTGAGAGTGCCAGCTCCCTGTCAATCTCCTCTATCTCTGTTCTCATTGGTTAATTCTACATTCAGATGGCATGACTAAATTTCCCATTGTCTGCTGCTCACCACAAGGAAAAGGAATGCCTGTGCTGTCTTTATGGAGATGCTGAGGAGAAAAAAGAACTCAGATGCATTAAGGTCTTTTTGCCCAGGCCTGATCCTGCACTTATTGGAATCAAGGGCAATAGGTGAAGGATCAAGCTGTAAATGCTGGTTTCCTGGTAAAGAAGTAAGCGTCTAGGGAGTCTGGTGCTTGGACTCTTGTACTGAAATCCTGAATGCTTCCATTCCAGTCTTATAAGGTGCCAATCAAATCAATGCTTGTAATAATAATTAATAAATAAGTAATAGTATTTTAAGTCTATTAAATATAAATACTCTACTGCAACATATTTAAAGAAATAGAATAACATTTTCAAGAGTGCCTAAGTGACTTAGGAGCCCAGGTCTCATGCAATTTGGGATCCTAAGTGCCCAAGTCCTTTGGAAAATGGGACTTAGGCTCCATAAGTCTTTTGTTTCAGGGCAATGTCTTTATTTTGTGAATATGCAGATCCTTTTTCCAGCATCTGCTTGGTGAGTCTTTGTGCTGGATAGAAATACATGTGCATTGAGCTAAGCCTCTTTGATTCTACATGGGTCTGATTCTCATTTATACGAAAGTATTCTTACACCCACTGTAAGGGCCTCCTTAAATTGCCAGAGAAGTGTTTAGGGGTCTTGTTGTAAATAAGAATTAGACTTCATCTGTGTTTCTTTGTGGGGGTCTAGCCAATTGGCCTTTTTTATTCATTTGTTTATTTTTTGGCTGATGAACTCAGTAGCTTTAAGGAGCACCACACTCATCCAGTTTTCTGCTTGGAGGGGAATTATAGCATCTTTCCTATAGTAATCATCTCTTTAAGAGGTTTCTAAAATAATGGAAAATGCCTGAGAATTCTAAATGGGCGGGTGAATTAAGACAAGAGGAATCTCCTTCGCTGATGCAGAGAGTAAACAGAGTACATCAAAAATGTACTGTAATTGCCTTACAGAAAAACTTCTAATAAACTGCATCACCATCAATGCAAAATCAGAGTTCACTGGTGGTGGTTGTTGTTGTTTTGTTTTTCTGGTTCTAATTTAACCTTTATTATTTTGTAACATTTCACCAGCATAAGAAGCCTACATACATCAAAGGGTCTGGTGAATGTTTGGGACAAGGTTATATCAAGCAAAAGAATGGGACACTTGGCATTAGAAAGAAGACTGGTGCACTTAAAGCGAACTGCTTTGTTTTAATCCTTTCATCTACCTCTTTAGCTTCTTTTTGTTTCAGCTGCCATAAACACTTGCTGTGAAGCCAATGTTCAGTACTAAAAGGATATTTTTTTTGTATTCCTCTCATTTCTGTTGAAACATGACACTCAAATTGGAGATAGGAGCAGAGATCAACAAACCCTGTCAGCTCTTGTCAACCCAGGTGTAACAGTGTGATCTTCTTAAATTGCTGCTAATCTGCCAAAGATCTCTTTATCTGCAGTCTCCATCATGCTGTTTGCTCACATTTGGTTAACACTTTAAATTTCCCTTTTGGAGGTGTCACTGTTTGCCATTTAGTAACTAAGAAGAACTGTGAGAGCAGCTTAAAGCACATGGATTTGGGAAGCTAGAAAAGCTGATTAGCTATTCAGGGAGAATAATCTTATTGAAAGTAGTAAGAGCTGTATAAAGAATGCTTTTCCCTTTCCTCGTAACAATCTTCTAATTATGTTGTCAAGCTTGCTGTCGTATTCTCCCCCTGTGCCATTAAGAAACCGTTTTCTATGTTAAGAAAGAGATTTCCAGATCATGATGATGTTTGCTGATTTTTTTTATTGTTTAAAGAATCTGTGTGTATTAAACCAAACATTAAAAAATGATTCATGTGCAGCATAATTATTTGAGATGAGGAGCTCAAGGCAGTGGTGGTGAGGAGAGAGGCGGGGTGGGTGGGTGGGATTAGTATTCCACATCAGTGCAAGAGGCTTTCACCTCTGTGGCTGGGATCTGAATCTAGCTGGGACCTTTGTGACTGAAATGCAGTCATAAATCAATAGCTGCTTGCGGGGTCAGAAGCAGGGCCAATAGATATCTGCGGCTGTATATTTCTGAGCAAAACTGAACAACATTTCCAGTCGATAGATGGACGAGAAGTTCAACTGCGCACAAATCTGTTCTTACATAGTACTGCTCTCTATATTTTGAAGGAAGGAATAAGAGTGATGAAAATGTTCTGAGCGGGATGAGCAGCAGGCAGACTCAGCCATACAGCTCATGGCTCATCTCCACAGAACTAATATGCAAGAGACCAAGAGATAACCTTGTAAACCCAGTCAGGCAACATTCTTTGCTTTCAAATGAAACTGAATACCTGTTCATTTACATAGTGGTTCAACAAGGAGCTTTTTTTTTTAACCCAGTATTTTAGATTAGTACATAATATATTCGTATCAAAAGACTTTGTCATAAGCTATGCTGTTAAAATGAATAAACAAAAAAAGCCAAGGTTTTAGTATAGCTCAGTTGGTAGCATTCCAACTTTTGGTTGCAGGCACAACTCTTGTATTAAGCAAAACCCGGTGTTGATATTGAGGCTTTACTGTTAAAGGTGCCATCGTTCTGATGAGATGCTATATCAAGATGCTTTCTTTCCATCACTTTTGGCAGTCCGCGTGAATATTTAAAGATCTCATGCATAGGTGGTAGAATTAGGAGATGAGGGGAGAGGGTTTGCCTTCTCAGATCTAATAGCTTTCATTCCATATCCCCACTGAATGAACTCACTCGGGTGGCAATCCTTCCCAAATTCAACGCTTTTTGCTTTTGAGACACAGGGCATTTTTTCCTCAAGGAAAGAAATGCTAAGTGTTAATAGAATATTCTTGAGTGAATACTAATAGCTCTGTGGTGCATGGCATAAACTTTTTCCTCCTGAAGATTGTCCACATATAATAAACTCTCACCATGCTTTTTAGTGATGTCATCATTGCAAAGTAATTCTTTATTGTACTTATATATGAATTTATAAAGCACCTACCATGATCGATACAACTATCATTTTATGTGTAAATGAACTCATTTGATCTTGACTCCCTGACACATAGTCAAAGTTGAGCCTCACAATGCCAATTTTCAAGTCCCTTTTCAGAGCAGAGCTGCACTGTAAGTCAACTAGTCTGTTAAAGGATAGGGGATCCAATGGGCGGATTGTATTATTCCTCAGAAAGTTCTGAAATCTTTAATTCCTGTTGAAAAACCATCATAACAATTTGTCATCCCAAAAGGATCAAGTATGGGCTCTGGCCTGAACCTGAAAGGAGGTCATGACCAGATCCTGTCAATGGTTTTATCATAACACCCTGTAACCCAGTATCCAGTGCAGACTTTGGTAGAGGGCCTCCAACAGTGACAAGTCTGCCAATTGTGGCAGCTCAAAGCACCTGCATCCCTTCCTCCCTGGCCTTGACACTAGCCATATAACCCCACTCAAGCACATTCAAAATGGTGCTACTAGCCTCTGTTTGCCAGAAGCTGGGAATGGGTGATGGGATGGATCACTTGATGATTACCTGTTCTGTTCATTCCCTCTGAAGAACCTGGCATTGGCCACTGTCAGAAGACAGAATGGGCTAGATGGACCTTTGGTCTGACCCAGTGTGGCCGTTCTTAGGGTCTAGGATCATCTTCCTGCTTCATTGTTCTGATCACATCACCCCTCATTTTGTGTCTCCCCAATGGCTCCCCTTCCTCTATTGCATCAACACAAGCTCTTTGTCTTTGCTTCTAAGTCCCTTTGCCATGTTGACCTGCCCTATCTATCTATCAGCCTTACTATCATGTCAAGCCTTTGCTTGGCCACAGATGTCTGCTTCTGCCTCCTGTACCTATGCACGTTCACCCATGCTGCCCTGCATGAATGGGAAAAGTGACCATCAAAAGTCACAAAGCAACCATCTTATCCTCTTTTAAATCTCTTCTTAAAACTTAACTCTGCTTTGATGCCTACCCATCACTCCCATCGGGCATTGGTAATACACGTGGCAAACTGAGATTCTGCTTTGCTGATAAACTGTCCATTTTTTTACCTCATCCTCCTTCTCATGCACATTCTGCTTGTCTGTTTTGTCCATCTGTTGTATCTTGACTGACACCTAGACTGTAAGCTGTCTGGAGGAGGGGCTGTCTTTGTTACTTATTTGTCCAGTGCCTAGCATAGTGAGACCCTGACCTTGACTGTGGTTTCTAGTTGTTAGCGTATTGTAAATAATAATATGATGATAATCACTATACTGCAAAGCTCTTGATCAAGGTCAATTCAATCCTAAAAGTGGCCATGGTATCCAAGGAGGGTCATGCTCAGGGCTTCCTTAGTGGTGTCAATTTAATGATGCCCCAATTCAAACTCCACCAGAAGGGTTTCTATGCAATCTTGGTGGCTGTTAAAGCTGCCATCTTTTAGTGGTGCTAGGACACTGCCTACCTTTCTGCCTGGTTGGAAAGACCCATGCTGGAGCAGGGATAGAAAATGTAATTTCTCAAACCAGTTGGGATGGACTCTTCTTTCTTATTTAATCTAGCACAGAATAATGGATCCAAGCATGCTCACCTGCATGATTCAAAACAACATAGATTTTAAGGCCAGAAGGAACCATTAGATTATTAGTCCAACCTCTTGTGTAAACACAAGCCATTAAATTTCACCCATTTGACTCCTGCGTGGAGCCCAGTAACTTATGTTTGTCTACAAGCAGATCTTTCAAAAAGCATCCAGTTTGAATAGTGTTTGTACAATGCCTAGCATAGTGAGATCTTTGGTCCATGACTAGAGCTCCCCGAGCATTGCAGTAATAAAATAATACATAATAATAAAGAGAAGCACTGTAACATGGCCATGAGACAAAGCCAAGAAGGAGAGCTTTTTGGGCAGAATGCTGGCAGTAAAAAGGCCTACAGCTGTGAGCAAAGAAACTGGCTTCCTGTTGTTTTATTCTTACTATTGTTGAGAAACAGGACATTGTTGTACTTTCATTGTGAATAAACAGGATTGCATCGAAGAAATACTTGACTCCATTATTAATTTCTTCTCCTCACTGAAACAATCTGCAAGACCCCAAATATTGGCTAAGACCTTGGATCAAAAGGGATAGTGATATACTGGTAAACTCAGTCTTTACTGCTAATTTATTTGCTGTATATGCATGTGGTGTTGAGAGATTTTTTCAGCCCACAGAAATAATTGTTGTGAGCACAATTCACTTGACCTCGATGCATGTTAGGAAAAAAATACACATCACAAAAACCACCATCACAGTTGGCACTAATTAACATCATAGATACATAGATACTAAGGTCAGAAGGGACCATTCTGATCATCTAGTCTGACCTCCTGCACAACGCAGGCCACAGAATCTCACCCACCCCGCTCCTGCGAAAAACTTCACCTATGTGTGAGCTATGGAAGTCCTCAAACCATGGTTTAAAGACTTCAAGGAGCAGAGATCCTCCATCAAGTGACCTGTGCCCCATGCTACAGAGGAAGGTGAAAAACCTCCAGGGCCTCTTCCAATCTGCCCTGGAAGAAAATTCCTTCCCGACCCCAAATATGGCGATCAGCTAAACCCTGAGCATATGGGCAAGATTCACCAGCCAGATACTACAGAAAATTCTTTCCTGGGTAACTCAGATCCTATCCATCTAATATCCCATCACAGGCCATTAGGCCTATTTACCATGAATATTTAAAGATCAATATTACCAAAATCATGTTATCCCATCATACCATCTCCTCCATAAACTTATCGAGTAGAATCTTAAAGCCAGATAGATCTTTTGCCCCCACTGCTTCCCTGGAAGGCTATTCCAAAACTTCACTCCTCTGATGGTTAGAAACCTTCATCTAATTTCAAGTCTAAACTTCCTGGTAGCCAGTTTATATCCATTTGTTCTTGTGTCCACATTGGTATTGAGCTTAAATAATTCCTCTCCCTCTCCGGTATTTATACCTCTGATATATTTATAGAGAGCAATCATATCTCCCCTCAACCTTCTTTTAGTTAGATTATAAACAAGCCAAGCTCTCCTTTCATAAGACAAGTTTCCATTCCTCGGATCATCTTAGTAGCCCTTCTCTGTATCTGTTCCAGTTTGAATTTCATCCTTTTAAACATGGGAGACCAGAAATGGCACACAGTATTCCAGGTGAGGTCTCACCAGTGCCCTGTATAACAGTACTAAAACCTCCTTATCCCTACTGGAAATACCTCTCCTGATGCATCCCAAGACCGCATTAGCTTTTTCACAGCCCATATCACATTGGCAGCTCGTAGTCATCCTATGATCAACCAATACTCAAGGTCCTTCTCCTCCTCCGTTACTTCTAATTGATGCATCCCAAGCTTATAACTAAAATTCTTGTTATTAATCCCTAAATGCATAACCTTACACTTCTCACTATTAAATTTCATCCTATTACTATTACTACAGTTTCAAAGTCATCCAGATTCTCCTGTATGATATCCCGGTCCTTCTCTAAATGGCAATACCTCCCAGCTTTGTATCATCTGCAAACTTTATTAGCACCACTCCCACTTTTATTTAAAAAAAGAACAATGCAACTTAAAACTCTTTCTATTTCTTACAAAAAGAGGAACAAAAAGAAAATACCGGTTAAAAAGAATGAGAGCAATAGTGCAATTATTGTGAGATAGGATAGCTTGGAAAACATTTTTTCAGAAAATTAAAAGGTTTTTACACATTTGTTTTTACACATTTTACAAAATTGTTTTACACATAAATCTTATTATTAATTATTATTATATTATTAGGTTTATTTTTTATCACTTAATATGAAAGAGTCTCCTGGGATCACTGCATACCTTGCATTAAATAAAAAGTGCAAGTATGCCTTGTATCATTTGAAATCCAGCAAACTCTCTTGTGTTTGCATCAAGATTCCTGAAAGGTTACCTCTCTGTGAGGAAGCAAGCAGAACACCCTTCTCGTCCTGCTGTTGTTCTTTTTGACCTGCCATGCCCTGTGATCCTCAGGATGATCCCCAGCAGTTCAGGGCACTTACCACTGCCTTCACACTAGGTGCAGCTTCGTTCGGGGTGTTCTGAAGGGTGTTTTTAAAGACAACAAGGCAGCAGGGGGTAACATTTTAAATGACGGATTTCTCTCTGTCCCATTCTATCATATGAATATTCTTCAGGTGTGTCTGACACTTGAAACATGGAGGGTGGCTCTTCTTCTGCTCATCGAGGCACTGAACAGGGGGATTGCTGAGACATTGCGCAGTTGGTGTCAAACTGGGGTTGAGCTCCCAATTCCTGTAAGGGCCAAAAATCCTTGAGAGCTAGAGGAGTTCCTGCATTGTTTCCCTCTAAGGAGCTGTGCGAACACACCCTTCCTGGTGTTTGCCTTTATTTTAAATTTAAATAACAGAACTTTGAACCTCAACCAAGCATTCTCTTTGTCTTGGTTGTGCCTTGAGTTTTCCTTGCAGGAGACCTCTGCTACTTCCCCTAATTCCCTTTGCCTCATCTCTTGGGTTGGAACGATTTGGACCAACAGCCATCAGTCAGGGTTCTAGCATGGATATAATAGGGTGACTATATTCCTACTGCAGGGCTTCTTGAACCGGCACCCTGTTACAGCAGGGAATACAAAAATTCAGTATTTGTCCCTCTGAAGAACGTGTATGTTGGCTGAACATGGTAAAGCTGAGAGACCCCAGAACTTTCCAGCCACTTACTTTGAAGGGTGGAAATCCCTAATTATGATATGAGGAACCTACATGTCTTGACCTCACCAGGAGCAAAAGCTGTAAAAGTCTAAAGCTTCAGGAGAGTAGTGACATGTCTTCTTTGAAGTTTTATATGATAATTTATAATGCCTATGATACATTTTTACATAAAACAAAGTCTACACATAGAAATAGAGCAGCATATGTTTGTTCTCTAAATGACATCACTCTATGGCATGCACGAATGACACCAGGAGGAAGAGGAGTTATTTAAGTAAAGGGCCAGTGTTGACACAAGAACAAATAGATATAACTGGTCAGTCACAAAGTTTAGCTTAAATTAGAACATAACATAAGAACAGCCATAGTGGGTCAGACCAATGTCCACCTAGTCCAGTATCCTGTGTTTCAAACAGTGCCAATGTCAGGTGCTTCGGAGGGAATGAACAGAATTGTAACTCTCGTTATAGTGTGTATGGTAACACCTATTGGTTTCATGTTCTCTGTATATATAAAGAATCTCCCTATTGTATTTTCCATTGCATGCATCCAGTGAAGTGAGCTGTAGCTCAAGAAAGCTTATGCTCAAATAAATTGTTAGTCTCTAAGGTTGCCACAAGTCCTCCTTTTCTTTTTGTGAATACAGACTAACACAACTGCTACTCTGAAACCTCACAAAATTGAATGACTGCGTAACAAAATGGCAGAAGAAATTCAATGTTGATAAATGCAAAGTAATGCAGATTGGAAAAACATAATCCTAACTATACATAAAGAATGATGGGGTCTAATTAGCTATTGCCACTTAAGAAAGAGATTGTGGAATCATTGGTGGATAGTTGTCTGAAAACATCCGCTCAGTGTGCAGCAGCAGCGGTAAAAAGCTAACAATGTTAGAAACCATTAGGAAAGGTAGATAATAGATAGAAATATCAAAATGCTGCTATGTAAAGCCATGGTATGCCATACCTTGAATACTGCATGTAGTTCTCATCACCCCATCTCAAAAAAGATATTTTAGGATTGGAAAAGGAACAGAGAAGGGCAACAAAAATTATTAAGGATATGGAACAGCTTCATATGAGGAGAGATTAAAAAGACTGGGACTTTTCAGTTTGGAAAAGAGATGACTAAAGGGGGATACGATAGAGGTCTATAAATTCATGAATGATGTGGAGAAAGTGAATAAGGAAGTGTTATTTACTCCTTCCCATAACACAGGGGGTCACCCAATGAAATTAATAGGCAGCAGGTTTATAACAGAACTTCTTCACACAGTGTACAGTCAACCTTGGAACTCATTACCAGGGGATGTTTTAAGGCCAAAACTATAACTGGGTTCAAAAAAGAATGAGATAAGTTCAGGAGAATAAGTCCATCAATGGCTATTAGCCAAGATGCACAGGGATGCAACCCCATACTCTGGGTTACCATAGCTGGGAGTGGACGACAGGGGATGGATCACCTCACTTGATGATTTCTGTCCAGTTTGCAAATTAATTCCAATTCATCAGTCTCTTGTTGGAGTCTGTTTTTGAAGTGTTTTTGTTGTAATATTGCAACTTTTAGGTCTGTAATTGAGTGACCAGAGAGATTATTTGATTACAGACCTAAAAGTCACAATATTACAACAAAAAAACTTTAAAAACAGACTCCAATGAGAGACTGCTGAATTGGAATTAATTTGCAAACTGGACACCTATAAATTAGGCTTGAATAAAGACTGGGAGTGGATATGTCATTACACAAAGTAAAACTATTTCCCCATGTTTATTTTCCCCCCGACTGTTCTTCACACGTTCTTGTCAACTGCTGGAAGTGGCCCACATTGATTATCACTACAAAAGGTTTTTTTTCTGTCCTGCTGGTAATAGCTCACCTTACCTGATCACTCTTGTTACAGTGTGTATAGTAACATCCATTGCTTCATGTTCTCTGTGTATATAAAATCTCCCTACAGTATTTTCCACTGCATGCATCCGATGAAGTGAGCTGTAGCTCACGAAAGCTTATGCTCAAATAAATTTGTTAGTCTCTAAGATGCCACAAGTACTCCTTTTCAATTTCAGAGTAGCAGCCGTGTTAGTCTGTATTTGCAAAAAGAAAAGGAGTACTTGTGGCACCTTAGAGACTAACAAATTTATTTGAGCATAAGCTTTCGTGAGCTACAGCTCACTTCATCGGATGCATTTGGTGGAAGCATCCGATGAAGTGAGCTGTAGCTCACGAAAGCTTATGCTCAAATAAATTTGTTAGTCGCTAAGGTGCCACAAGTACTCCTTTTCTTTTCAATTTTGTGAGATTCCTTTGTAACTCTTTACAGTCGGCTTTGGACTTAACTCTCCTGAGTAATATTGTATTGTCTGGAAATTTTGCCACCTCACTGTTTAACCCTTTTTCCAGGTCATTTATGAATATTTTGAACAGCACTAGTCCCAATACAGTTCCCTGGATGATACCACTCTTTATCTCTCTCCATGCTGAAAACTGACCATTAATTCCTACCCTTTGTTTCCTGTCTTTTAACCATGAGAGGACCTTCCC
The DNA here is from genome assembly GCF_009764565.3 of Dermochelys coriacea. Taxonomy (NCBI): domain Eukaryota; kingdom Metazoa; phylum Chordata; order Testudines; family Dermochelyidae; genus Dermochelys; species Dermochelys coriacea. Next base: position 109,604,938 of record NC_050068.2, read on the forward strand.
TCTTATTCCTTTGTTATTAGATGAAGGTTTCTAACCATCAGAGGAGTAAGTTGGAACAGCCTTCCAAAGGGAGTATTGGGGGCAAAAAACCTAACTGGTTTCAAGACTGACCTTTATAGAGGGGATGGCATGATGAGACTGCCTACAATAGCATATGGCCCATCTGCAACTGCTATTAGCAAATATCATCAACATCCTGTGATGGGACACTAGATGGGGACGGCTCTGAGTTACTACAGAGAATTCTTTTCCAAATGTCTGGCTGATGGGTCTCGTCCACATGCTCAGGGTCTAACTAATCACTATATTTGGAGTCAGGAAGGAATGTTCCCCCAGTCAGATTGGCAGAGACCCTGGAGGTTTTTTATCTTCCTCTGCAGCATATGGCACAGGTTATTTGATTTGAACTAGAGTAAATAATGCATTCTCTGCAACATGAAGTCTTTAAATCATGATTTGAGGATGTCAGTAACTCAGCCAGAGGTTAGGGGTCTTTACAGGAGTCGGTGGGTGAGGTTCTGTGGCCTGTGATGTGCAAGAGGACAGATTAGATGATCATGATGGTCCTTTCTGATCTTAAAGTCTATGAGTGGTTCACTACTCTGTGTTAGCAACTCTTCTCAGGCCTGACAAGCTCACTACACCTAACACATCGCTGTCATAGTATTTCTCTCTAAAGAATGTTGTATGGAGTACCAAATGAAAGCTTATATCATGCTGGTCTTCTTAAGCATAGCAAAATGTATGTATGGTTGATAATTAAGAAGTTGTTTGTATATACTGGAAATATGTTTAAATCATGTAACCAGGCAGGGTTAATAAACAAGTTTATCCTAGAAAAAGGAATGTTTAATTTACTTGTCTGTCTAGGTCTCTGCTATAAATGAAGCATTGCAAAAGCAAAACACAATGGGCATTGTATTTGCATGTAATCAACAGGAAAACCAGGCTGATGGGGAGCTGTGAAATCAGCATGGGAAGACACTGGAGACTAAAACCACAGGGGAGTGGCCTTCTCTGGAGTCAAAACAATGAATTTTAGGGAAATACGAAGAGCAGCAGAACACATTTTTTTATCCATTTCACTGAGAAATACCCTTAGTGGAAGGGGTTGGTTTCATGAAAAATCGTGGATCATGGTTTGACTCAAACCAGAAAACTCTTTAGAAAAGGTTTGAGTTGAGAAACTGCTTTAGAGAAGATTAACTTGCCAGAATTATATTCTAGTCTTGTAGAAGCATGTTATCTTTTTGTTTTATTGGTAACCATTCTGTTTCCATTATTCTTACTCAACACCCACTGACTCTGTGAATCTATGTTATTAAATGTATTGTTAGTTCATTATAAATTCTTCTCAGTGCTGTAATGTTAACGTAGAGTCTGAATCCTCAGCTGAACCAAACACGCTGGTGTGTGCACTGTCTCTTTGGAGACAGTGAATTTGGTAATTGCTGGGAGTATCCAGTGACAGGGGCTGGATATTACAGGGGAACGCCCTTCAAGGGCGCTCAGGGATTGGCTTAACCTGTGAGGAAAATTAAAGGCTGACAGAGCTCCTGAGGATATTTTTTGGGTTTCAAATAGACTGGAGTGACAGGGAGTTGACACCCAATTAGCACCAGCAAGTCTTTCTCTATGAGGCCGGGAAAGTAGCAAGATGATTCAAAGTCCTGAGGGCCCTTAGAATGCATCACATGGGACATTCTGAGATCAGGTGAGGCAGATACCTCGCCGATGGAACCACTACTCTTATCACTGTTACCCTCATGCTCTTCTCCCTGCTTGTTTGTCACACTGCCTTGTGGAGCCTTGTCTACATTAGATTTTAAGCTCTTTGGGCAAGGCCATGCCATCTTCTGTGCTTGTAGAAAACCTAGCACAATGGGATCCTGATCTAACTGAGGTCTTTGAGCATCACTGCAATAAACATAATAAATAATAGAGTAATAATGCAGGTTACCTTAGAAGAAGCATCTAGTATATCTCATCTGTGTAAGAGTGGAAAAGTTTTTGTGGTTGCTCTTTCTTAGATACCACAGTGATAATGTAAGGGGATTGTTGCCCCCTTACTAACATTCCGTGGGGGTGTTTGGTTGGCTAGCTCCCAGACTAAAGGGGAAGGGTCTATAGGGAATCAGGACCTGAGACTGACAGCCCCCAGGAACATGGGGAGAGGCCAATGCTCCAGGTCAGCCTGAATGACTGGGCGGGGCAGGCTAGTCAGAGAGTCAGGAGGTCAGGGAGGGTCCTGTCCTCCATGTGAGCTGGATTGCCTGGGTCAGACAGAGTGGGGCCGAGCTAAGGAGAAAACAGGGGCCCGAGCTGAGCTGGGGAGCAGAGCTGTGCCAGAGCCAGAGGGGCCAGAAAGCAGCCCAGGAAGCAGGTCAGTGCTGGGAGCAGAGTCACAGAAGCAGCCTGCAGAGCAGACCTGTCCTGGAGCAGAGCTGCAGCAACCAGAGGCAGAGGGGCCAAAGAAGCAGCCCAGGGAGCTGGAGGCAGAGCAGCAGAGACAGAGTGGTGGAGCTGGGTTTGGAGCAGTCCAGAGCTGGGTGCGGTGAGCAGCTGGGGAGACTGAGGGAGACCCTGGTCAGCAGGCCCAGCAGAGGGAGACGCCTCAGCCAAGAGGCTCTGCAGGCCAGGCTTGGATCGTAACCCCAACACGGCGGGGGCGACACTGGGAAGAAGGATCCTACCACTTAGAGCCTGAGAGCGTGTGGCTACCACCAGAGCGAGTGTCCAACCCACAGCATCCCTGCAGCACAGCCGGGGCCTGAGAAGAAGGCCTGGACTTACAAGGAACAGACTGGGAACTGCCTGATGTCCCAGAGACACTATTTGTGATGTTCCCTGCCACAGAGCGGGGTGATGTTTCCTTTAACCTTTCCCATTTCCCCTTATTCTTTTTAAAATTAATTGTTGATTAAATACTTGCATTTGCTTTAACTTGTATGTAATGGTCAGTGGGTCAGAGAAGTGCCCAGTGCAGAGAGAGTACCCCCGGAGTGGGGACACCCTAGCCCCTGTCCTAGTGACCACAGCAGGGTTGGGGGTCGAGCCCCCCCGGGAATCCTGGGCCCAGCCTTGTTGGGGTTACGAGGACTCTGCCAGACAGGAGATTGGAAGGGGAGCCCTCAAGGGCAGGGAGGCTACTGGGTAAAGGAAGGGGGAGCAAGGACTCAGATCCTTTCGCTAGCCCATTTCACCGAGTAGTGCAGAAGTCAGGAAAGTTCCCCACAAGAGTGGGACTATTCCCCCGCTTACAGTAAGCACTGTACATAACCAAGAAATAGATTAGCTTGAATTGTAAACATTTTTATTTAACCCCATCTAGGGTATCACCATTCAGGTAGCGTTTCTTTTTTAATTATATCTTAATGTAAAACTTTTTGTTTTAACTTTCTAAGGACATAGTAAGATTGCCTGCCGTGTGTGCTTATGTTTATGGGAGTGTTTGTTGAGTAGTTTTGCTAATTAGTCTCATATAATTCAGTGATGGGAATCGTATAAAATGCCTAGAGCGAGATATGCAGAATTAAGTTAATTATGTACTAAATTTTTCTTCAGTATTTCCTCTTAATTGTATTTGGAAGTTTATCATCTTTTTTTGTGAGTCCTTGATGCCTGTGGCTTTTTGTTCATTCTGTGCTCCTTTGTGAGGTAGTTGGCATTATCTGCGTTGGAGAGCCACTAGTACTTGCTTTGTGTGCCATTAGTATCATGCATTTTCAGTTAGACGTGTTAAAAGTCAATCCAGATATCTCTGCATTGCTGCTCTAAAACAACACGAGAGAGAGAGAGAAAAGCTATTTCTGTCTTCCTTCCCTGCTGCCATTTTTTTATTTCATTATTTAAGTGTAAATTCTAACTTAACTGAGCTACTTGCTCAACTTCTTTGTACTCAGAAGGTTAAATGTTATAAAGGAAACTTCTGTCCATTTTATTGTCATATTTTTTATGTTTGTACTCATAGGAGTTGCCTGTGAGTCTGGTGATAGCATGTTTGTATTTCACTATACCTGGTAGCATTTCTTCTTATTGTATAACTGATATGGTTCTAGATCTGACCAGTTACTGATGTACATGTTTGCTTTGCTGAAAATCCACCAATGGCCTGATTCAACTACAGTTGAACTCAATCGGAATCCTTTTATTGACTTTAATGAGAATTGAATTATACCCTAAAAAAAGTTTAAAGCCCACATTCATTCCCCCAACCCCCTCCAGTACACACGTATGCGCGCTCGCTCTCTCCCTCACACACACACACACACACACACACTCTCTCTCTCTCTCTCTCTTTGTGCACGGCTTGTCAGTAGGAATCCCCAGACTTGACAAGGTAGAAAGAGGATGACATAAGATTGTTATAAATTGAGTTTTCATAAAAATGGCCATACTGGGTCAGACCAGTGGTCCATCTAGCCCAGTATCCTGCCTGCTGACAGTGGTCAGTGCCAGATGCTTCAAAGGGAATTAACAGAACAGGGCAATTATCAAGTGATACTTCTGCTGTCATCTACTCCCAGCTTCTAGCAGTCAGTCAGAGGCCTAGGGACACCCAGGGCATGGGGTTGCATCCCTGAGCATCTTGGCTAATAACCATTGATAAACTTATTCTCCATAAACTTATCTCATTCTTTTTTTAACTCAGTTATAGTTTTGGCCTTTACAACATCCCCTGGCAATGAGCTCCACAGGTTGACTGCACTCTGTGAAGAAGTAGTTCTTTCTTTGTTTGCTTTTGATTTAAACCTGCTTCCTATTAATTTCATTAGGTGACTGCAGATTCCTGTATTATGGGAAGGAGTAAATAACACTTCCTTATTCACTTTCTCCACACCAGTCATGATTTTTTAGACCTCTATCCAGTAACGTAGCTGGGGGGAGGGGGAGGGAAGCAGGGCAGCGGCTGCTCTCCTACCGAGCTGAAGTGGTGCCTTTTTAATCACCCAGCGGCGCTCCAGGTCTTCGGTGAAGGGTCAGGTGGCTCTCCGGGTCTTCAGCGACACTTCGGCGTCCTTGACTCGCTCCGGTCTTTGGCAGCATTTCGGTGGCAGAGGGGTCCTTCAGTGCTGCCAAAGACCGGAGCAAGTGGAGGATGTGACGCCGAAGTGCCGCTGAAGACCCGGAGCATGCTGGGTGAGTACAAGCGGGTGGCGTCTTATTTTATCTCCGCTCCCCCTGTTTTCTCCACCTGGCTACGCCACTACCTCTATCATATCCCCCCTTAGCTGTCTCTTTTCCAAACTGAAAAGTCCCAGTCTTCTTAATCTCTTCTCATATGGAATCTGTTCCAGACCCTTAATCATTTTTGTTGCCCTTCTCTGTTTCTTTTCCAATTCTATCTTTTTTTGAAATGAGGCAACCAGAACTGCATGCAGTATTCAAAGTATGGGCATACCATGGCTTTATATAGTGGCATTATGATATTTTCTTATTATCTATCCCTTTTCTAATGGTTCATAAAATTTTGTTAGCTTTTTTGTCTGCAGCTACCCACTGAGTGGATGTTTTCAGAGAACTATCCACCATAACTCCAAAATCTTTCTTGACTGGTAATAACTAATTTAGATCCCATCATTTTATATGTACAGCTGGGATTATGTTTTCTGCCATCTTGTTGCCCAGTCACAATTTTATGAGATTCCTTTATAACTCTTCATAGTCTGCTTTGGATTAAACTACCTTGAATAATTTTGTATTGTCTTGAAATTTTGCCACCTTGCTGTTTACCCTTTTTCCAGATAATTTATGAATATGTTGAACTGCTCTGGTCCCAGAACAGATCCCTGGGGAATGCCAGTATTTACCTCTCTCAGTTCTGAAAACTGACCATTTATTCCTACCCTTTGTTTCCTGTCTTTTAACCAGTTCTTGATCCATGAGAGACCTTCCCACATATCCCGTGACTTCTTACTCTGCTTAAGAGGCTTTGATGAGGGACCTTTCAAAGGCTTTCTGAAAGTTCAAGTACACTATATCCACTGAATCACCTTTGTCCACATGTTTGTTGACCCCCTCAAAGAATGTTAATAGATTGATGAGGCACGATTTCCCTTTACAAAAGCTGACTCTTCCCCAACAAATTGTGTTAATCTATGTGTCTGATAAATCTGTTCTTTACTATGGTTTCAACCAATTTGCCTGGTACTGAAGTTAGGCTCACCGGCCTTTAATTGACAGGATCGCCTCTGAAGCCTTTTTTAAAAATTGATGTCATATCCTCCAGTCATCTGGTACAGAAGCTGATTTAAGCAACAGGTTATACACCACACTTGGTAGTTCTGCAGTTTCATATTTGAGGTCCTTCAGAACTCTTGGGTGAATACCATCTACTCCTGGTCTCTTATTACTGTTTAATTTATCAGTTTGTTCCAAAATCTCCTCTGCTGACACCTCAATCTGGGACAGTTCTTCAGCTTTGTCACCTAAAAAGGATGGCTCAGGTGTGGGAATTTCCCTCACATCCTCTGCAGTGAAGACGGATGCAAAAAATTCATTTAGCTTCTCTGTAATGTCCTTTTCTTTCTTGAGTGCTCTTTTAGCACGTCGATTATCTAGTGGCCACACTGATCATTTTGCATGCTTCCTGCTTCTGATGTACTTAGAATCTTTTTTGCTGTTAGTTTTAGAGTTTTAATAGTTGCTCTTAAATTCTTTTTTGGCCTACCTAATTATACTTTTACACTTAACTTGCCAGAATTTATGCTCCTTTCTATTTTCCTCAGTATGATCTGACTTCCAGTTTTTAAAGGATTCCGTTTTACCTCTAACCGCTTTCTTTTATTTTGTTGTTTAGCCATGGTGGGACTTTTTTGGTCCACTTACTAATTTGGGGGATACATTTAATTTGAGCCTCTACCATGGTGTTTTTTAAAAGTTTCCATGCAGCTTGATGGCATTTCACTTTTGTGGCTGTACGTTTTAATTTCCATTTAACTAGCTTCCTCACTTCTTCCCCTTTCTGAAGTTAAATGCTAGTGTGGTAGGCTTCTTTGGTATTCCCCCTCCCCCCATGTGGTTTAACTATAGTCACTTATTGGACAAGATCCTGTGCTCCACTTAGGACTAATTCAAGAATTGCCTCTCCCCTTGTGGGTTCCACAACTAGCTGCTCTAAGAAGCAGACATTTACGGTGGTCTTGCATCTTTATATCTTCATCCTGTCCTGAGTTAATATGTACCCGGTCAATATAAGGATAGTTGAAATCCCCTGTTATTATTGAGGGATTTCAACTATTCCCATTATTCCTTAGCCACAAGGAATATTGAAATTGTATAGTTAAATATGGCAACTCTTAAAAATTGCTATGGTGACTATAACCAAGGCACTGGAGGAAATGAATATTGACCTTTGCCATGTGACAGCATTATTAACCTTTTGCCTGACACCTAGGTCAGATGACTGGGGCCAGGAAATATAGGATCAGTCTTTCTTACTAGCCCTCTAGTATACCATATCTTTATTAAGGTGACCTATGCATAAGAATGTTGGATCATATTAAAGTAGTTTTATATTAAAATCACAAATGAGTTTGATTCCCCATAGTTTAAATTCCAGGGTATTACTAATTAAGAGATCTCTTGGTTTTTGGTACTGTTTCTCTCCCTCTATGTGTGAAACCTGCAAGCTGCTAATTGTGTTAGTACATTCTAAAACAGAATGTTCTCAAAGGTTTCAGAGTAGCAGCCGTGTTAGTCTGTATTCGCAAAAAGAAAAGGAGTACTTGTGGCACCTTAGAGACTAACAAATTTATTAGAGCATAAGCTTTCGTGAGCTACAGCTCACTTCAGCTGTAGCTCACGAAAGCTTATGCTCTAATAAATTTGTTAGTCTCTAAGGTGCCACAAGTACTCCTTTTCTTTCTGTTCTCAAAGCAATTCTTTGTAACAACAACTACTCACACAGAGAGAGACTCAAAGCAATACTCTGTAACAACAGAAACAGCACCCAGAGACTCCCCGTCCTTTTGTTATATTCATCTCGCTTTGTTAACAATTGTGATTAAAATAGAGATAGAGGATGTATGTGGATGGGTGCTTGGTGTGGATAATAACTGAATGATCAGGGAGGTGCCAGCCTAAGAATCCAGTGTCCATCGGCTGAAGAAGGCATCAAGTGGAAATAACCAAAGGACCCCCGGAGGGCAGACTGGAATCCACCCAACAGCCTCAAGAATGGGAGAACCAAAGAACAAGATAACATCTGGCAGCACGGAGCCGTCAGGAATTTGCCATCTGCTGATTGATTCAGAAACATCATGATGAAGCAATTCCCATAGACTGGCATAGGAAGAAATTCCTATAAAAATGGACTCTAGAAAGTGAGAACTTTGGGGTCTGATTCTGCAAACCAACTTCCAGGAGCATCAGATGAGCATCTGACAAGGCCCTGCTCCCTCCTCATGTCCAGGCCACCTGGCCAGTGGCTTGGCATGAGCAACTCTAAGGCTGGTAACTATGATAACAACCTTGCAGAACCCTGTGTGTGTGTGAATGAATGTGTGAATAAATATGAAATTGAATGGAATGTTATAGCTATAACTAACTGCTTACTATGATTCTTTCTGTATTCACAATAAATGTGGCATTTTGCCTTTTTTCCCTTTAATAAGATCCTGCTGGTTTTTATTTTATTGGTATAACAAGAAATCCCAATTTGCTCCCATGAGGTAACGTTATTAGTTGATCTGATATGATCTATATGAAGCCTTTTAATATTATTGCCCCTCCTTCCAACACCAATGTCCATTCTGACACCAGTGTCACTCTGTTGACAAGCAGTAGTAGATGTCCAGGGACTTGAAGATTGGGCTTCCAGTGATGAATACATGTGGAGACTGGATATATTCTAAGTTTTATTTTATGCACATATACTGGTCCTGGAATGGAGCAGGTCTCAAATAACATGCAGGCAATCACCTTATTTCAGGAATTTCAGCTCAACACCAATGCCTGGATCCCAGGGAGTGACTCTACTCAGAGACCAAACAAAGCAGACAGCAGACTGTCCTGCTGCTCTCTCTCTCCACAGGAATGGCTTCTTCTAGAACCTTACATAATGAAAACTAACAACTCGATGGTATGTCTTCCCAAGACTGAACATCTGATCACATCCTAAGAAAAAGAACTGGGAAGACTACATGTAACAAATGACACCTGCCATCACAAACATGGAAAAGCATTATCTTTCTAGGCCTGATCCATAACCTATTGAAGTCAGTGAAAGTCTTTCTACTGAATTCATTGGGCTTTGGATCAGGCTTTCTCTGAGTTTAAGCACTATCCAAAATAGTATGAGTAAGGATTAGTTTGCATTTCTTTCATTCTTTCATTATGAGCATATGGCCAATTTAAAATGCACCTTTTTTAAAAAAATGATTTTGTTTCACTGTTTATAACTGTGTACATGATTAATTCATTTCAGGATAGTCAGAATTATTTCTGTGATAAAACAAGATGTAATATGTAAAACAATAACTCAACAGAAATCATTTTTATTAAATCCTTCTGAGCACATACGATTGTTCCATTCATGCCAACCACAATATTGGACCCGGGAGAGAGTAGTATGCTCAAGAATTTTTTATTTGAACTCAACAAAAATCTACCAGTCTTCATCTGGCATTCTTTTTTCTTCTAAATAATAAATATTTAAGTCATCACATTCCATCTAATGAAAAAAGCAAAGTCAAACAAAACCTAGGCACAGCAATTACGGAGATCTTTATAATGTTTCTGGAACACAAACACATAAGCACCATCCAGCTATAACTAAAGATGGAGATGTAGAGACAAATTATCTACTGCTGCAAATAGGCATATTTTGTCCTAAGTCAGTGGAGCTGCAGCCATCCTACATCAGCAGAGAATTTGTCCTGTTTCAAGCAAAAGTCCCAGCCATTTTATGAACTTTGTGGTACATAGTTGTGTATTATCTACAGTATCTTTTAGAGTTATAAGAAAAGACAGGTATCAAATGTAGGGTAGAAGAGCCAAAAGGATATCTTAAATTGATGACGACAATAGAAATAATGATGGCAGCTAAGATTTTCCAAAGTGACTGATGATTTTGGGAAGCTCAGGTTTTGGAACCCAACTTGAGTCACCTCTAAATGGGCCCAAATTTCAGAGGGCAGGTGCTCAGCATTTTCTGAAACCCAAGCTCCTTAAGGTGTCTCAAGTCAGATAGCCAAATTCAACAGTCACTTTTTAAAATCTTGGCTGATGTTTCCAACAGGAGGCCTTATTCAGGAATGATCTGTAAGGCGAAAGATACACAGTATGCATAACAAATTTATTAGAGCCGATGAAGTGAACTGTAGCTCACGAAAGCTTATGCTCTAATAAATTTGTTAGTCTCTAAGGTGCCACAAGTACTCCTTTTCTTTTTGCAAATACAGACTAACACGGCTGCTACTCTGAAACCTGACAGTATGCATAGTAAGTGGATTGTAGATGCTTTTCCTTTAAAAATTTATTCTTGAAAAAGACCGTTAGCCATCATTGCTCACTTCGTTTTCTGTTTCCAGAATACTTTTAAATAACCTCCTTGTTTCATTGGCAGCCCATCAGCTGACACAACATCCTTTTTTATTTCCAGATAGAAAGGAGAGACGGTGAGGTGACCAAAAAAAGTGGTAACAGACAGCACTTATTTAGGAGAAAAGGCTAGAAGATATATAAGCCAACTGGAACACGTGGAACACTAAGATTAAGACAGCCTCCATATACCCCCTTCCCTGCCTGTGTCTGTCTCAGTCGTGCACATATTGTTCCCCTTCTCTTCTTTCTACATGTCCATTCAATGTGAAATATAGGTGGATTTACTTATTTTTTCTTTTGTTGGTAGCAGGGTTTTTTACTGCTGTCCATTTCCACTTAGGGATTTAGATTTTGTACAGAACGGATTTCACTTACTATACAATGCAATCGTCATAATTTTGACTTAGATACTATAATTTGTTTATTTATATAGCAGTAGCACAGAAAAGGGAACAGAAGATCCAGTGCGCCTGTGACTGATTAGCTGCCTCCCAATAAGGCTTATGGGAAGGTGTCTGGGCCTTATAAAGGGAAACATATCACCAAGAAAAGGGAGTTGTCTGCTGAATCCGCCAAGCATAAAAGTAAAGATGGGGGGGGGGAAGAGGGAGGAAGTGGATGAACCTGGTAAGAGGCATCCAGAATCCAGGGCTAGAGAAGAAGCTTGTCTCCAGGGAGAGATCCCTGAGAATGGATTAAATGGAAGAATGGTAAGGAAAAGGGGTGAGGGCTTTAGAACAAGATGAATCCCCCTGTTTGGAGGAGTGATAAGGTGGCACTGTATCAATAAAGAAGCCCAGGTTGGGCATAAGCACAGAGAATCCTCATATCATGGAAGCCCTAATTTGTTGGGAAAAAAGGAGGCAAGAAGGATGCTGCAGAGCTGCTCTTGGCCAGAAAGGGAGCACTACAGGCATGCCCTTCTACACCTGGCCTCGATGGCAGGACGTGTCACCCCCTCCCATCAAGGAGTGGGGATATCTGAGCAGCAAGACATGCTTGTCATGCTGTGGCTTGCTGTCAGAGGGCGCCCCAGCAGGGGCTCAATCACAGGCCCTAGTGTATTAGCTACTGAACAAAGAGATAAGCAAAGACAAATCCCTGTTCCCAAGAGCTTAGAACCTAGGACTTGATCAGATGCAACAGGTGGCTAAACGGACAAAGAGGGGTGAGGTAAAAGGACTAGACTTTTTCAAAATATTGCAACTGCTTCCAGTCCCAGCTAAAACTCAGGTGTGCAGAGACAAGCACAAATTAGAAAAGTGAACTGAACTTTCCAGAACATAAAAAAGAGACTCTGTTTCCATCTGAGTTTTGGGGGAGGATTCAGGTTCTTTCAGCTCTCCAAGGAGTCATTATGATAGTCAGCCATCAAGTATTGATCAGCCCGTAGTGTCTCCTGTAGTGGAGATTGGGAATAGGGCGTCACTTTTAAGGATGGCATGAAAATCAGGGGTCAGGTACTCAGGTGGTGTAAATTGCAGTGCTCCATTGACACTGATTTACACCCACTCAGGGCCTGGAACCCAGTACACACTTTTGCTGTACACAAATTGACTGATAGTGAAGGTATTCAGAATCCCTCTGATGTCGTGGGGTGGTTTCAAAAAGCACAGTGGGTAAAGTCTAGTGATGACTTGTTTTGCCTTTTCTGCCAAATCCAGTGATGGGCTGCCTTCGAATTCTAAGTCACCAAGCAGACTCAAGGGTTTCCAATTTCACTTTCTGGGATCCTTTCATTTTAAAGAGATGTAGCTACGTCTGGGAGTTTCTCTCAGTTTGTGACTCCTGCTGCAGCTGAAGCTGGCTCTGACGGCAAAACAACCATCCCCCGAAGGCTGTATTTCCTCAGAGGCTGTTCAGTACTGCTGCACAGACCTCCTGGACTCTGATCACAGGTGCAGACTGCTCCCAGACACTCTAGAAATGCTACTGTTTCTCAAATATCACTGTAACCAACATGCCATCTAACTCTTGTTCATTGCTTGGTCCTCTGACTTCTTCCCTTTTGCAGCAGTCTGATGGCAATACAGCTCACGAAGACAGGACATCTTTGCCCAGGCCCTGGAAGGGATGGTGATCTGAGGGGAATGGGAGTGGGTTATAGGAACTCTCTTGCCTTCAGCACCTCCCCTTAAAGGTTATGGGGTCGTCTTTTCTCTGGAGATGTCTGCATTCTACCTGTCCTTTCACTGGCAGAAGCATTTTCCTCAGTACAACACCAACTCTATTTCCATTGGTATGAATTATGAATCAGAGACAGTGGCACAGACCCTCTGTCACAGTAACTTGCCACTTTCAACTACCAACATTAAATGCTCCTTTTGGGGGTATGTTTTCAATTTTTAAATCATCTCAGGACTCATTTTATTTACTAGGGAAAGATTGCTACTTATCCGGTGTCGGCTGCCAGTAGTGCAGCTGGCTGTGACAGGGCTGGGAAGCATGTGGAGCTTTGGCTCCACCTCCTCTGTGAACCAGCTAGTGCATTGAACCAGCACAGTGGGGGAAATAGCCTGGGATAGATCAGCAGCAGATTATTTCCCTCGGGAGCACAATATCAGCGCAACGTATCTTCAGTCAAAATATGGCTCCTGCTCTGTTCCTGGAGCAATGCAACTCACTCTGCTCCTTGTTCAAGGCTTACATGTAATACATGTTGCTTGGCTCATACATACCAATAAAATCTTGCATTGAAAGTTTGTACTCTGAGAGAGTTAATTAGGCTGTATGTGCTGCACATGGCAGCTTTCACTTTAAAAGCACTGCTTTGTGGTGTAGCTTTACTGGTTTGGCTTAAAAAAATAGTATAATATTATTCTTTTATTGTAGCTTCTAAATCACGGCTGGAATACTTAGGTTAATTATCCCCATCCTCCTCCCCTCCCCTCCCCAAATTAAACAATGTTTCATTATCTGAATTTGTATTTGGTTTCCAATAATATTTCTACCTCCCTATGCAGTATCTTTGACAAATCTGAACAGAGTGGATTAGCATCATAATTATTTCCATGATATGCCCATAATTAGCCTACTGTACGCTGGGTATTTTACAGTCAGTTTCAGTATCATCTTCTAAAATGCTGTTTCCCATGTGGCTTTGCAGTACTTACTGCTAACTCCCACGATAAGGCCATCCCTTTTTTTAGAGCCCCCTCCTGATGAATGGCTCAGATGGCACTTCCCTTTATCTCCCATGTGCTGTATTTTGGTTCTTGTCTGTTCCTTTGCATTCTGCTGATCCTTTCAAAGTACTTGTCCCTCTAATGTGAACACTGTCTGAGAATCTGAGCTTCATTTCAAAGTGTTCATTTACAGTTCTCGCATATGCATATCAGCATCTGAGTGTTCATTTCATGTGTGCTCGTCTTAATTTACTAACCTTTAGTGGGACTATCAATAGCCAAGGATGCATTTTATGTTTTCATTCAGCACACCATGCTAATCATATATTATTTGTTAAAATCCTTCTCAAGAAGCAAAATTAGGCTTCTTTTCTAAGACACATATCTTCCCCACCCCCACCTTAAAAGAACAGTCCAGGGAAAGGAAAAAGGCTTAGCTGCTAGCAGACACTGCTGTGTTTTAATGCTGTTTTAAAGATTTTTGGGCTTTAGTTCAAATAACTTGCAAGATATAATTTTCCTTTCTCATAGCTTCTCAAATTGCCTCCTGAAAAGTTCAATAAAAGGTCACTTTTGGAAGAAGCAAATATAGAACGACATTTGAGGAAAGTATGTTAATTAATATGCATTGCTAATTGTAGAACCAACCTCCTCACTGGAGGCAACATTTTTCTCAGATCTGCTGGGCCAACCCAAGATAAGCAACAAAACTGACAATTTATCTCTGCAACAAATCAAGTTTCCCCATTCAGGAAAGCACTTAAGCATGTGTTAAAGTCCATCCCTATTTAATACAGCATTTAAACACATACATAGCTTTAAGGACTTGCTTAGTTTTAAGCACGTGCTTAATCCCACTGACCTCAGTGGGACTTCGGCATGTGCCTAACTTTAAGCATATATTTCAATGCAATCCTAAATTGGAGCCCTAAACTGGTGTTTTGCTATATTTCTCTAACTTCTGCATTTTTAGCTGTGCAGCACATCAGCACTGTGCTAAACATATTTTCTAGAGCTATGGACTGACCCAAATGGCAGCTCCCCTTAGTCCAAATTCCCCTAGTTTACAATCCCCAGTTTTGTCACTCGCTGAAATGAAAGCTAGGTGAGCGGCAAAAGGTATTCCAACTCTGGGGAAGGATAGCGATGAGCTATGGTGCTACAGATAGGGGAGTCACACAATCTGTGTCCATATATAAGACTGTAAATGTAAACTTTACACAGCAAGTATCGGCGGTCAAGAACATTGTGTGAGTCTGAGAGAATCTCTGGAGAAATTCAGTTCAGGTCAAATTGTTGGCAGCATGGGACATATATATTCTTGCGCCCATATTTCATGTAATTTAGAGAAAAAAGACATGTTGCTTGGACAAGTATGACAACGTTCGGAAAGATAAGAAATGTACCTTTGCATCAGTGGAGTTTAGACCATTTGGCATCATCTTTTATAAGTTCAGGACCAAATTCTGACTTAACAATAATGAAGCCCTGCTGAAGTCAGTGGTGTTGCAAGAGAGGAAGTCAATGCAGAATTTGGTCAGTAACTTATAAGTAAAGATTTTTGTTGAGTCATGAGTTTATAGTTATTGGAGCAAATTGTCTACTGCACAAGAGTTCCCATTTAGCTCAAAGTTATGCTGTCACCTGGCAATATTTGCGTAGTTTAGCATGACATCCTCTCCCCACCTCTTAATATGTCCCCTTGTGCCCAGCGGGAGCAGGGCAGAGGCAAGTCACTGAGCTCAACAATGCACAGATGCACCAGCAGAGAATTCCCTATGTTAGGAGAATTCTCTGCTGATGATTTCCATCTGCCGCTTTTTGCCACCTGCCTGTTGTAAAGGTTTCCAGATATGTCCCACTGGCTATAAATGCTTCCTCTTAATGGAAGCAAAGGGTTGTAGAAAAATTGTTTGATATTACAGAAAGAACGAGGAGTACTTGTGGCACCTTAGAGACTAACAAATTTATTTTCGCATAAGCTTTCGTGGGCTACAGCCCACTTCATCAGATGCATACAGTGGAAAATACAGTAGGAAGATATATATATATATACAGAGAACATGAAAAAATGGGGTTTGCCATACCAACTTTTAATGAGACCAAGCGATTAAGGTGGGCTATTATCAGCAGGAGAAAAAAAACTTTTGTAGTGATAATCAGGATGGCCCATTTCAAAGAGCTGACAAGGTGTGAGTAACAATAGGGGGGAAATTAGCCTGGAGAAATAGTTTTTAGTTAATGTAATGACTCATCCACTCCCAGTCTTTATTCAAGCCTAATTTAATGGTGTCCAGTTTGCAGATTAATTCCAGTTCTGCGGTTTCTCATTGGAGATTGTTTTTGAAGTTTATTTGTTGAATAATTCGACTTTTAGGTCTGTAATTGAGTGTCCAGGGAGGTTGAAGTGTTTTCCGACTGATTTTTGAATGTTATAATTCTTGATGTCTGATTTGTGTCCATTTATTCTTTTGCGTAGAGATTGTCCGGTTTGGCCAATGTACATGGCAGAGGGGCATTGCTGGCACACGATGGCATATATCATATTGGTAGATGTGCAGGTGAACGAGCCTCTGATAGTGTGGCTGATGTGATTAGGCCCTATGATGGTGTCCCCTGAATAGATATGTGGACACAGTTGGCAACGGGCTTTGTTGCAACAATAGGTTCCTGGGTTAGTGGTTTTGTTCTGTGGTGTGTGGTTGCTGGTGAGTATTTGCTTCAGGTTGGGGGACTGTCTGTAAGCAAGGACTGGCCTGTCTCCCAAGATCTGTGAGAGTGAGAGATTGTCCTTGATGGTGTGCTGGGAAGGTTGGGGACTGAAGGTGACAGCTAGTGGTGTTCTATTACTTTCTTTGTTGGGCCTGTCATGTAGTAGGTGACTTCTGGGTATTCTTCTGGCTCTGTCAGTCTGTTTCTTCACATCAGCAGGTGGATATTGTAGTTTTAAGAATGCTTGATAGAGATCTTGTAGGTGTTTGTCTCTGTCTGAGGGGTTGGAGCAAATGCAGTTGTATCTTAGCTTGGCTATAGACAATGGATTGTGTGATGTGGTCTGGATGAAAGCTGGAGGTATGTAGGAAAGTATAGCAGTCAGTAGGTTTCTGGTATAGGGTGGTGTTTATGTGACCATCGCTTATTAGCACTGTAGTATCCAGGAAGTGGATCTCTTGTTTGGACTGGTCCAAGCTGAGGTTGATGGTGGGATGGAAATTGTTGAAATCATTGTGGAAGTCCTCAAGGGCTTCTTTTCCATGGGTCCAGATGAGGAAGATGTCATCAATGTAGTGCAAGTAGAGTAGGGGCGTTAGAGGACGAGAGCTGAGGAAGCGTTGTTCTAAGTCAGCCATAAAAATGTTGGCACACTGTGGGGCCATGCAGGTACCCATAGCAGTGCCGCTGACTTGAAGGTATACATTGTCCCCAAATGTGAAATAGTTGTGGGTGAGGACACAGTCGCAAAGTTCAGCCACCAGGTTTGCCATGACATTATTGGGGATACTATTCCTGACGGCTTGTAGTTCATCTTTTTATGAAATGTTGGTGTAGAGGGCTTCTACATCCATGGTGGCCAGGATGGTGTTTTCTGGAAGATCACTAATGGATTGTAGTTTCCTCAGGAAGTCAGTGGTGTCTCAAAGATAGCTAGGAGTGCTGGTAGTGTAGGGCCTGAGGAGAGAGTCTACATAGCCAGACAATCCTGCTGTCAGGGTGCCAGTGCCTGAGATGATGGGGCATTATATTCTCTGAGACATAGTATGTGATCTTGTAATTAAGGATTGTGTCATAATACATATGCACAGGGGACAGAGTTAAGATTAGCCTTGTTGCCTTTTCTTTGTTATTTCCTAACTTTTGAGTACTTAACTGTGCAATCTTAACACATTATTTATATGGAATTATAGGACATAAAGGCACACAACTGGCACACCACACCTAAGCCCCAGTTAGAAAAGAATATGCCTAACATTAAGCGTATGAGTGGTCCCATTGAAATGTTAGGCACATGCTTATTAAGTATCTTGCTGAATCGGAGCCATAGAGGAGTCCATCCAAACCACCTTGCTTTTCTGCCATGTGCATAATACTGAGATTCTGATGTTTACTTTGAAATTAAGCTCTTATGGTTACATATTTGACAGTTAATATAGTTAGTTTAGCTGATTTAGCTAAGAGCTTCAGGCCATGTATCATTAAACTGCATACAAAAGAAGAAACTTCAGCGCTTGTTTTTTTTCTCTCACGATTGATAGTTTACTGATTTTTCAATAAAAAAAATAATTTAAAATGCAGAATTGATCCATTAGTAACTTCAGAGGTATTTCAAAAGGCCCTTCAGATTGGTAACACTGCAACTAAAGTATTTTTATTTATGTGTAATTCAATTAATCTTTAAAGAAAAATATCTGGTTAGATGCATATAAACATACTGGTTAAGCTGTATGTCTTCATTTCTTCCACTTCAGTGAGTGAGACTGTGGAGAACAGACTATAAAAACTGCACCAAAGAGCTTATTCTCTTTTTATTGCCTGTCAAATTATTGCTGTGACACCCATAGTTGGTGGTGAAACATTGTGATCCACTGCTTGCAATGAAACAGAGTGTGTTTCTCATTGAGTTTAGGTAATGTACCATAAAACATTGCATGAAAACACTAATTTTCTCAATATATATTAGTAGACATGGTGTTTACCAACGAGAAGTGAAGATGTTTTTAAACATAGTTTGTTCATTTGAAGACATGGCCCGGCTTTACTTAATGACTTTGTACTTAGTGTTGCAACTGCAGACTTGAGGCCTAACTACTGTGGGGCATTAGCAGTGGTATTGTCCCATCTATCAGCCTCAGTCTTGGGTGAAAGTCATACCCAGCATACTGTAGCTCTGTCACCAATATATTCAATATGTGATCACACCTCTTCATTATTATGCATCTTGTCAGGACTTCAGTGGAATTACACCAAGGATGAATTATGCCTATTCTGTCCTCAGCAGGTTACACAGTGTTTGCCTGCTCTTCTCTTGTATTCTGCATATCACATACAGCATCCAGGAACTTTGTAGATAGCTCCTTCAGTCTTACTGGTACCTCTCTTGGTTGTATAAACACTGCATCTGACATTAGCGCCATCTTCATCAACCTCCCTTGACTTTAGCCATGTTATTGAAGATGATCTTGGGGCTGTTAGCAAAGTGTTTTAAGCCGTTGTGCAGATAAGAGCGAGTTTTATCTGGACTGCATAAAAAGAGTCACAAGATCTAGTATTGTCAGCCTTTAATAACACTATCATTCAAACATTTTATTATCTTAATATCTAATAATATATTCAACAAGAGGCTCTTTGTCTCTTGTCCTTTTCCTTAAGATGCCTGTCTCTCAGTGTTAATTGTTTATGATCAGTAGAGGAGAAAATGCCATTTTTTGAATAACACAAAAGTTGATCTAAATAAATAGCATTACAATTAGTTTCAGAGTAGCAGCGGTGTTAGTCTGTATTTGCAAAAAGAAAAGGAGGCCTTGAGCTGTAGCTCATGAAAGCTTATGCTCTAATAAATTTGTTAGTCTCTAAGGTGCCACAAGTACTCCTTTTCTTATTACAATTAGTGTGATTCAGATTTTTTTAGTTTCTTATATTTCCTGGTGCATTATTCTCTTCCCTTCCCCGTCTTCCCTTGTGTATAGGTTCCTACAGTGCCCTCATTACTATAGGATCTCAGCGCCTTCCAGTGTTGTGTATTAAGCAACGTGACAATATCTGAGATCTGTTTGTTTCCTCTTTCCTCTTGTCCCAGGGGGAGAACTGTGTGTGGAGTGGAGAAGTGTTTTGTTTTTAATACACACACTGCTATGTGTTTAGCAGTCATTGATATTTCATATATTTCATTAAGAAAGCTGGCAATATGGTATATCCCCATTATGCTTTTAATCTAAGTCCTGGTAGACTAGGGTTGCCAACTTTGGTTCGACAAATTCCTGGAGATTTCATTACATGACATAATCTTTAATTAAAGATTAATGTTTAATTCCTGGAGAGTCCAGGACAATCCTTGAGGGCTGGCAAACCTATGGTAGACAAGCAACATATTTAATGTTGTATCTAAAGAAGGAATTTGGCTCCCTGGGATCTGGCAAATATCGCATCATATTTACATTTGTTTATTCATTTCTCAAAAGTTTGACTATCCCTGCTGCTGTCATTTCAGCTTCATATTAAAGCTATGAGAATGAGCCAGGCATTTTATCTTACGCTTATTTCTAGCTCGTAATGTAGAAATGAGCACAGATCAGCTGAGGTCTGTAACTGGTAGCCCCTTCATGTGCTCTAACATCTGGTAAAATTATTCAGTAATTCAACAACCACATTTAAAAGTAGTAGTTCAAAGGCCATTGTGAATTGTAGAATGAGGCGTTCAAAACTGAGGTGCACTTCAGCAGCAACAGTGTCAGAGTTTAGAGAACCATTTCCTGTGAGATGAAGGGCCTGGAGAGTGATTTATCAGTCAGGAGGGTTTTCTACTTCATATACTTGTTCTTCCAATCTCTGGCAAGGCCAATAAGTAAAGACTAATTTAAATTCATTTACAGGGGGTGGAAGGAGCACAGCTTTCTATATGTAAATTTCTCCATCAGTGACATTTTATTTGGTTATATAATGTTAAAGTGTGTTAAAGAAAAATTCAGCAAGTAAACACAAGCTGAAGAGAACAAGAAAGAAGGAGAGGACTTTAATACATTAACTGTATTTGAAACTGAATAGAAGGTCACAAAGTCACGAAAGCTTATGCTCAAATAAATTTGTTAGTCTCTAAGGTGCCACAAGTACTCCTTTTCTTTTTGCGAATACAGACTAACACGGCTGCTACTCTGAAAGCCTAGTTGTTATGGACCAGAAAGGCCATAGTGTACAAGTCAAACAAAGCTATTTTTAGCAAGTTATATCTGTTCATATTAGATGAAATTCACCCTGTGTGGAGCGCTACCAAAACACCTATGCTTCACTAAATGGACTCAAGTTGTGCATAGGCCTTGTGCTGGGTCTCCACGCAGGGGTATATTCCCTATACCCAGTATGTGCCTGCCTCATCCTGCAGCCATCACTCATGGGAGCAGTCCTATTGATTTCAATGGGACTAATGTGTGTGAGGGATATGGATTTGGACTTCAGGAGACAACAGCTATTCCATACAAGCCAGTTGCCAAATTCACCTCCCCCGCCCCCTTCCCACAGCTAGTTCCTCACCAGGGGGTTATCTCAAACTAATTTGATTTTTTTAATGAGATTATAAGTTTGGTTGATAAAGGTAATATTGTTGATGTAATAGACTTAGACTTCTGTAAGACATTTGACTTGATACCACCTGACATTTTGATTGAAAAAAACTAGAAAGATGGAAAATTAACATAACACTCATTGAATGGATTAAATGATGGCTAACTGAAATATGTACTTGTAAATGAAGAATCATCATTGATCAGGTGTGTTTCTAGTGGGGTCCCACAAGGGATCGATTCTTGGCCCTATTCTATTTAATATTTTTGTCAATTACCTGCAAGAAAAAAAGTCATCACTGATAAAAATTTGCAGATGACACAAAAATTGAGGGAGGGGTAAATAATGACTAGGGCTAAATATAAATGTATACATATGAAAACAACGAATGTAGTCAATACTTACACAGTAGGGGACTCTGGGACGCAGTGACTCTGAAAAGCATTTGGGGGCAGAGGGTGGATAATCAGCTGAAGATGAACTTCCAGTGTGATGCTGTGGTCAAAACATCTAATGCATAATGTCACCACCCAGGGCTTCAGCAGTCATACCTACTGGTCAGAGCCGGAGTCAAGCCAAGGATGAGGGCTAGAATCTGAGACCAGGGATCAGGAACAAGTCAGGACAGCAGCGATCAGGCATCAGGCAAGAAGACAAAGTCCAATGTAGCAGCCAGCCAGGAATTCATCCAGTTTTACAGGCAAATTCCTGTGCTTCTCTCAGGGTTTAAATAGGAAGCCTGACCAGAGGTTCTGGTGTTCCTCCACTCAGGGCCCAAGAGAAACCTCTTTGATGTAACTTCGGGTTTCATGGTTTCTCCACTCAGCTGAGTAGTAAGCTGCTAGGTGTGAGCAATGAGGTGCTAGTTGACTGTGGTCACACATTGAGATCTGTGGGGTCATGACACATAAACAGGAATCTTGAGTAGCAGTAGAGAGGTTATTTTATTTGGCACTGATGCAACCATTGCTGGTATACTGTGTCCAGTTCTGGTGTCCACAATTCAGGAAGGACGTTGATAAATTGGAGAGGGTTCAGACAAGAGCCATAAGAATGATTAAATGATGAGAAAACATGCCTTATAGAGAGAGAGTCAAGGACCTGTTGTAATAATTTGGGCCTACAAATTTACCCTAATTGTGAGTTCAACTGTAAAAAGTGAATGTATGTTCATAAGATCTCACAATAACCTACAACAACAAATGCTGATGGGAAAAGGTAAGAAAGAGAGACAGACTGAATTAGTCCAAACAAAAAGACCTAGTGATATAACTCAAGATCACACTTAGTAACTGTGACGGACTGTTTCAGCCCCGCCCGGGTACAGCAGGGGTTAACCCTTCTCTCTTAGCTGAGGAGGCCACTAACCCCTGGTATAAAAGCCCGCACAGCAGCTCAGTCTGGGCTGACTACTGACAGGGAATGAGGTGCATTGCTAGCTCCTGAGGGAGGACCGCTAGCACTCCAAGACACAGAGGCCAGCCCGTCGGAGATGGACCCTGACACACTGGCTTGGGATGGCATGGAGAGTGAAGAGACCGAAGAATCCCAGAGACTCGGGTAGGAAGTAACCCCGGGACCTAGTGGAGAGGGCAGGCCTGGGTCCCCCTATCCCCCGGGGTGGTGACCCCACTCACCAGTATTATGGACTCTGGCCGCTCGGCCGCACTGCCCTGAGAGCGAAGGCCATACCATTGACTCTGGCCACTGGGCCGCACTGCCCTGACAGGAAGGGCTGTAGTATCAACTCTGGACATTGGGCCGCACTGCCCAGAGAACAAAGGCTGTATTACAGATTCCGGCTGCTGGGCCGCACTGCCCCGACAGCAGGGGCTGTAGTACTGATGTTGGCCACGAGGCCAGACTGCCCTGATAATAGGGGCCATATCATTGATTCCAGCCAACAGGCCATATTGCCCTGATCACAAGGTCATTGGACTAAGGCCACAGGGCCACGCAACCCCGAGACTGGGGGCAGCACTACAGACGCAATCGCGGGGCTGGAACGCCCCCTGCCCTCACCCCCTCAAAGGGTAACGGGTGTATCAACCCTGCGACAACTGCTGGAGAATGCAGGCAGCAATCAGGAACTGCTAGAAGGACCCAAACCTGACAGATGAAGATCAAAAAGCTTCTGAAATGGCTACGAGAGAGCCAGCAGCAACAGCAGGTGCAGCTGCTCCAGCAGCTTGCCTCCCGGCAACAGCTTCAGATGGCGCAGCAGCAACAGCTGAGGCGGGATTTGGCCACCCAGCAACAGACGCAGCAGGATCAGCTAGTTCAACAGACGGCATCGTTGTGACCCCCTTCCCCTACCCTACCAGGGTTGAAGTCTGGGAGTGGCCTGACAAGTATTCCAGTACACCTAACAAAGATGGGTCCCAGTGGCGACCCGGAGTGTCCCTCGTGACCTTCGAGTGGGTCGCCATGGCCGCCCAGTGGTCACCTTAACACTGGGCCCCATTCCTAGCCCCTTACTTAACTGGCCCAGCGCAGACGGCATACCAGAACCTTGACCACCAGGAGACACTAAAATATTCTAAGGTGAAGGAAGCCATCCTGGACCAAATGGGCATCGACCCAGAAACATACCACCAGTGACTCTGCAGTGAGTGGTACCTGCTGGGGGCCAGACCCAGGGCCATGGCCCAGCAAATCAGGGATTATTGTTGGCAGTGGCTGGAACTGGAACATCAGACCAGGATCCAAGTGGATGAAGCCGTGGCCCTGGAACAATTTACCCAGATCCTGCCCACCGGGGGGAAGGAGTGGGTGCAATGGCATCACCCGGCAACCCTCACCAAAGTGGCTTCCCTGACAGAGGACTACATGGCCACTGAGGGAGCGGAGCGAACAAGCCATAAATCGGGGGCCCGGAAGAGCGAGACTGACTGCCGGGTCGGGGCCTCATAAGACCAAAGAGGGGAGTCCCCGCCCCTATGCCAGGCCACCGGTGTCCATGACAGCACCCAGTGGAAGGGACCCAATTGGGGCAACCCCTACCTGGAGCAGAGACGACCCACTGGGTGGACGGTGGAGCACACTTCAGGCCACCCCACCCACAGGGGGAAATTGTGATCGGTGTTATGAGTGTGGCCACGAAGGGCACTTCCAGAGAGAGTGCCCTTACATGGACTGCAATTTCGGGCAGGTTTGGGTGGCCAGTCACTGCGCCCAGAAGAGGGAGCTGATAAGATCTTGGTTCCTGTTCGGGTGGACGGGATACTAACAACAGCCCTGGTAGACTCTGGATGCAGCCAAACAATCATCCGTGCTGGCCTGGTCAAAACCACCGGCCTGGCCGGAGCATCCATACGGCTGCAATGCATTCATGGGGATGTGAAACCATATCCAACCGTCTGGGTGCAACTCAAGGCCACCCATCAGAAAGAACAGTGCCTAGTTGGGGTGGCCCTGAAGCTAGCCTACCTGGTGGTCTTGGGGAGCAACTGGCAGGGTTTCGCTAGTCTCCTTCAGGAGTGGCGCACACACCCCTTGGGAGCTAAGGAAGTACATCCCACGAGGAGGGGGTTCCTGGGCCTTTGAAGGCCAGACAGCCACACCAAAGGACCCTCGGGAAACCCAGAGGCAGGCCTCCCCCTGGCTGAATCTCTGACAAGAGAAGGGCAAGGATGCTGGACAATGATAGGGACTTCCTAGAAGAGCAAAGGGGAGACCCAATCCTTAGCTGGGCCTGGAAGCAGGCGGCAGGCCCCACCTGGAAGGAGGATCAACCTCAGGGTCTACCACAAGGACCCCGGTTTGAGATCCATAATGACCTTCTCTACCGGTTGGTCCAGGACCCGCAGACAAAGAAAGATCTGTGCCAACTGCTGGTCCCACGGCAGTTCCAGCGAGGCTTGCTCCGCCCGGCCCACTCGGTACCTGGGGCCAGGCACCTGGGGAGGGGGAAAATGCTGCAGTGGATGGCCCAAAGATTCTTTTGGCCCGGTATACACCAAGGAGTGCAGGACTACTGCACCTCTTGCCCCTAATGTCAGAAGGCTCCCCACACTCCTCTTCGCTGTGCAAGAGATTCCATAGTTTTCCCAGGTTTTCCTCTTTCAAACTCCTCTATGGGAGGCAGCCCAGGGGTATCCTAGACCTCCTGAGAGAAACATGGGAAGAACAGGAAAGCTGGGTCAGGGAATCTGTCTAGTACATACTATGGTTGTGGGAATGGCTCCAAGAGCTGGGTACCATGGCATAGGAGAACCTGTTACGGGCCCAACATGCTTAAGAGAACAAGTACAACAAAGATGGGGAACGAAGATGAGGACCTTCAAGACCAGGTCCTGTTGTTGTTACCCTCTTCAGAGTCTAAGCTGCTGGCCAACTGGCAGGGCCCCTTCGAGGTGACCAGACAGGTAGGGCCCGTCTACTATGAGATACGGCTGCCAGGGTGGCGGAGAGATGCACGGGTTTACCCTGTGAACCTCCTCAAGACCTGGAAGGAACGGGAAGGCCTGATGATTGTCCCAAACCCCGCCCCCCAGAGCCCGAGTTGGGGCCACTGGCCAATGAACCCACTGAGCCAGGGCCAGTGACAATCCCTGGCTTGATCCCGAACAGCAGGAACAGGTACGGCGGCTAGTATCTGTCTTCTCCACTGTCTTGTCAGCCCGGCCAGGGAAAACAATTGTGACAAGCCATCACATCACTACCTTTCCCAGCCAGAAGGTGAGAGATAACCACTGCCTGCTCCCCAACAATATGTCGGGGGTTGTCCAGAAGGAACTAGAGATGATGCTAGCCCTGGGACTGGTTGAGGAGTCCAGGAGTGATTGGCAGAGCCCCATAGTACTGGTCCCCAAGCCTGATAGAGTGGTCAGGTTCTGCATTGACTTCAGAAAGGTGAATGCCGTCGCCCCGTTTGATACATACCCCATGCCCCGGGTAGATGAATGGCTTGAGAGGCTGGGCGACATGGAATTTATCTCTACCTTAGACCTAACCAAGGGATATTGGCAGATACCTTTGACACCAGCCTCCAGGGAGAAGACTGCCTTTCCTACACCATTTGACCTCTACCAATTTACCATGATGCCTTTTGGTTTGCTTGGGGCCGCAGCCACCTTCCAGCAGCTCATGAACCAAATATTGAGTCCCCATAATTCATATGTCGCTGCATACATTGACGATATTGTCATCTACAGTGACGTCTGGGAGGAACATCTCCAGCACCTTGCCAGCATGCTGCAAGCCCTGGGAGACATGGGCCACACTGCAAACCCAGCCAAGTGTAACTTGGGGCAGTGAGAGGTGACTTAACTGGGCTACACTGTTGGTTGGGGAAAACTATGCCTCCCTAATGGACAAGTGCAGGCCTTGACAAGTGCAGGACAAGTGCGGGACTATCCTACCCCCACAATGAAGCAGCAAGTACAGCAATTCTTAGGGCTTGCAGGGTATTACAGCCAGTTTGTGCCCAACTTTGCCATGCTCACTGTCCCAATGATGGACTTGACGAAGAGCTCCCAGCCACGGAAAGTTCAGTGGTCAAAGGATCGTGAGGCCACCTTCCAGGCCCTATGAGAGCGGCTGACCCAGAAGCCAATACTGGCCCAGCCCGACTTCACAAAACCATTCACCCTCCAGACGGACGTTTCAGAGGCAGGGTTGGGAGCAATGCTGTCGCAAGAGTTAGAGTGGGAGGAGCACGCCATCCTGTACCTCAGCTACAAGCTGTTCCCCCAGGAGACCCGCTACTCCACAATAGAACGGGAGGCCCTTGCCGTTAAGTGAGCAGTTGACGCCTGAAGATATTACTTCTCGGGGAACCCCTTTTCTTTGGTAATTGACCACTCACCCCTCCGATGGATTAACAGTATGAAGGAAACTAACACACAAATCATGTGCTGGTACCTCTCATTCCAGCCCTACTCCTTCCGTGTGCTGCACCAGCCAGGGAAGACCATGAGAATGCGGACTACTTCTCTCGGGTGGGAGGAGGAGAAGGGGAAGGGGCACCACCCCCGGACGCCATCTTAAGGGGGGAGGGCATGTAACAGTGTATCAGTCCCGCATGGGCAAACAGAGGTTAACCCTTCTCTCTTAGCTGAGGAGTCCACACACCCCCAGCTCTGTTGGGCATGCTCCAGGTGGAAGCAGGGTATAAAAGCCAGCAGAGCAGCTCAGTTTGGGCTGACTGCTGGCAGGGAAGGAGGTGCGTCACTAGCTCCTGAGGGAGGACTGCCTTCACTTCAAGACACGGAGGCCAGCCAGTTGGAGACAGACCCTGACACACAGGATTGGGACAGCACAGAGAGTGGAGAGACCGGAGAATCCCAGAGATGGACAATCCCAAAGATTCGGGTAGGAAGTAACCCAGGGAGGTTTTGCGGGGAGATGGTACAGAACTGAAGCAAGGTTTGGCATGTTTCACTTGGAGCCTCGCTGAGCTGGTGGCAAGCAACCCCACCACCGATAGGGCCCTGGGTTGGGACCCAGTGGAGAGGGCGGGCCTGGGTCCCCCTATCCCGACACCCACCCACCCACCCGGGGTGGTGACCCCCCTCACCAGTATTATGGACTCTGGCTGCTAGGTTACACTGCCCTGAGAGCGAAGGCCATACCATTGACTCTGGCCATTGGGCCACGCTGCCCTGGCAGGAAGGGCTGTAGTATTGACTCTGGCCCTTGGGTCGCACTGCCCCAACAGCAAGGGCTGTAGTACTGATGTTGGCTACTAGGCCAGACTGCCCTGATATAACAGAGGCCGTATCATTGCCTCCCGGAAGCAGCCAACACGTCTCTGCAGCCCCTGGGGGGAGCCAGGGGTCTATGCGCACTGCCCCACCCCAAGCACCGAATCCACAGCTCCCATTGTCCGGGAACTGAAGCCAGTGGGAGCTGCGGGGGCAGTCCTTACAGGCAGAGGCAGCACGCAGAGCTCCCTTCCCCTCCCCCAGGGGCCACAGAGACATGCCTGTTGTTTCCAGGAGTGGTGCGGGCAGGGCAGGCAGGGAGCTTTCCTTTTCCCTGCTGCACCACCAGCCGGGAGCTGCCTAAGGTAAGTGTCACCCAGCCGGAGCCCGTACCCATCACCTACTCCCACATCCCAACCTCCTGCCCCAGCCCTAAGCCCCCTCCCACACCCAAGCTCCCCCCAGAACCTATACCCTGCACCCCCTTCTGCACCCAACCCCCTACCCCAGCCCTGAGCCCCCTCCTGCACCCAAACTCCCTCCCAGAGCCCTCACCCCCTCCTGTACCCCAACACCCTGCCCCAGGCTTAGCCTGGAGCCCCTCCCACATGCTGACCCCCTCGGCCCCAGCCCAGAGCCTGCACCCCCTCCTGCAACCCAACCACCTGCCCCAGCCTAGTGAAAGGGAGTGATGGTGGGGGAGAGCAGTCGGGGTGGGAGGATGGAGTGAGCGGGAGTGAGAGTGTCTTGGAGAAGGGGCAGGTCCTCAGGGCAGGGGGAGAAAGGGTGTTTGGATTTGTGTGATTAGATAGTTGGCATCCCAAGTGTGCACTCCTGCTTTTCAAATTACTTAGGCCCTAGTCTGAAGACCATCAAAGTCAATAGGAGCTCTTCCATTGATTTCAATGGACGTTTGATCAGGCCTCTATTGTGTGCAGCACCCTTAAAATCAGTATAGTTGCACCTGATTGTACAAGGCTGAATATGACCTACTGAAGCTAGGTAACACACATTCAGTAACTGTTTATCAGATTCTAGTTTTAGTCACTTTGATTAAAATTTTCCAAAGCATCTAAAGACCATTTGCAAAAGTGACTTAAACACATAAGAGCCTAAGTCTCACTGAAAATCAATTTTTAAAAATGGGACTTGGGAGCCGAAGTCATTTAGAAGCTTTGGAAAATTTTACAGGAGAACAGTTTTCAGTACATATTTACAGAATTGTCACGTGAAGTGGTTTCTAATATTGCTGGTTTAAAATTATATCTCAAGTTCTGGCCTTATCATTTTTCTGTAAGTGACAGGTTTTGGTATTTTTCATTGACACTTAGCTGATATAGAAAGTTTATCTGTGTACAAAACCCTTTGCACTTTTGAATAACAAGGATAATGCTTTCTCTTATGCAGATGTTTATAAACTAGATATGCAAATAATACAAGCTAACTACACATAAATAAAAGATCCATTGATCAGATCGGGATCATGTTGAGGATGTCACAGGCAAGCCAAACATAACTTTCTACCACCTGATTTTCATACTGCTTGGCAGGTCACTATTTATTTGGCATAGCTCAGAGGGTCACTATGGGCCTACTTCTTAAACTATGGTAGTTATATCTTTGGTGTTTGCACTTGTTTTTCATTGGCCCTTTCTTGCAGCTGTGGTTAGTAGCATTTTGCTCTCATTTTGTTCCATGTAACCTCTTTGCACTGAATCCCAGATGCATGTGAAATGGCCACAAAAGAACTATCTGGGTTAAATGAGTGCTGAACAGGTTTAAAATTAGTGCTTATTGTTTTGAAGCAGATGCAAGCCTCAAACAAATGCAAAATATCAATGCAAATGCAAAAAGGAGGGCAATTTGAAAATCAGATCCTAAGTACTTGATTCTATAGGTTGTTTTTTCTAGTAGTAATACCAAGAACAGTTCTGTTAATGTAATGGAAGCGCATTGAATAAATACTCTACCAGCATTTGTGTTTGGGGAGTTCATGAATCAGCAAAATAACTCAGGTTCTCTGCTATTCTCATTTTAATGGACTGTTCTCACTGTAAATCTACTCTGCTGGGAGCTGAATAACAATAGTTCACATCCCTACAATATATTATAAGAATATAATTATTTTGGGTGCATAATTTTCTTGCTGTTACAGTTTTTCTCTCTTTTGCACACATTCCTCTTGTAAGCTATTAATATTCAGGTTGGTGGCTCTGTAGTTGTATGCCTACAGTGGTAACATTTGGTGATTTTTCACTGTTCATATGTGACAACATTACTACAAATTAATGAGAATTAATACTGAAGAGGGATTTCTAGGCAGGGAACATTTTAAATGCACCAACCATAAAACATAAATCCACTTTTACAGAATTTTACTTTTTTACTGTGTTTTGTAACTTTAAGCAAAATCTAAGAACAAATTGGAACTTGGCATTTCAAGCCTTGTCTTCACTGCTAAAGATTTATTTATTTTTAAACCATGGGGTAACTAATGCATGTGAACTATCCCAAGGTAAAAACACAATGAAAACAAAGCATTTTGGTCTGACTGTGAACGTAAACTCACCACGGTCAACCCTTGGAAGGGATATGGGGCTGTTTACCTCACAGATTTATCTCAAGGGAAAAATAAAGAGACTGTCTTCATTGTGTTTTTACCTCAGAATAGCTTGTGTGTGTTAGCTATCCCAAGGTAGAAAACACACCTTTTTTAGCAGTAAAGACAGGGTCTCAGATTTGGATATAGGCCAGCTGGGACCCACAGCCTCCCCTTCCTCAAAGTTATTATGTGTAAGGGGACTGTTGCCCCCTTACTAACATTCAGTGGGGGTGTTTTGGTTGGCTAGCTCCCGGTACTAAAAGGGGAAGGGTCTATGGGAAACCGGACCCTGAGACTGATAGTCCCCAGGAACAATGCTCCAGGGCAGCCTGAATGACCGGGCATACAGGCTAATCAAGGAGTCAGGAGGCCAGGGAGGTCCCATCCTCTGTGTGAGCTGCAATTGCCTGGATCAGACAGAGTGGGGCCAAGCTAAGGAGAAAGCAGGGGCCCGAGCTGAGCTGGGGAGCAGAGCTGTGCCAGATCCAGAGGGACCAGAAAAGCAGCCCAGAGAGAGCAGACCCTGTCCTGGGAGTAGAGCTGCAGCCACAAAGCCAGAGGCACAGCCAGAGAGAGCAGACTTGCCCTGGGAGCAGAGCTGCAGCAACCAGAGCCAGAAGGGCCAGAAAAGCAGCCCAGGAAGTAGGTCAGTGCTGGGAGCAGAGTCACAGAAGCAGCCTGCAAACCAGACCTATCCTGGGAGCAGAGCTGTAGCAATCAGAGGCAGAGGGGCCAAAGAAGCAGCCTAGGGAGCTGGAGGCAGAGCAGCAGAGACAGAGTGGTGGAGCTGGGGCTGGAGCAGTCCGGAGCTGGGTGCGGTGAGCAGCTGGGGAGACCGAGGGGGACCCTGGGCAGCAGGCCCAGCACAGGGAGACACCTCAGCCAAGGGGCTCTGCAGGCCAGGCTTGGATCGTAACCCCAACACGGCGGGGGCAACACTGGGAAGAAGGATCCTACCACTTAGAGCCTGAGAGCGTGTGGCCACCACCAGAGCGAGTGTCCAACCCACAGCATCCCTGTAGCACATCCAGGGCCTGAGAAGAAGGCGTGGGACTTACAAGGAACAGACTGGGAACTGCCCTGATGTCCCAGAGACACTATTTGTGATGTTCCCTGCCACAGAGCGGGGTGATGTGTTTCCTTTAACCTTTCCCATTTTTCCTTATTTTTAAAATTAATTGTTGATTAAATAACTTGCATTTGCTTTAGCTTGTATGTAATGGTCAGTGGGTCAGAGAAGTGCCCAGTGCAGAGAGAGTACCCCGGAGTGGGGACACCTTAGCCCCTGTCCTAGGTGACCACAGCAGGGTTGGGGGTCAAGCCCCCCAGGAATCCTGGGCCCAGCCTTGTTGGGGTTACGAGGACTCTGCCAGACAGGAGATGGGAAGGGGAGCCCTCAAGGGCAGGGAGGCCACTGGGTAAAGAAAGTGGGAGTGAGGACTCGGATCCTTTCGGTAGCCCACTTCACCGGGGTAGTGCAGAAGCCAGGAAAGTTCCCCACAATAGCGGGACTATTCCCCCGCTTACATATGGCCACGATAACAGAATATTTGGGGACAAATTAGTACCTCTTAGGGGAGGGCCAGATATTACATTAACACACTAGTTCATCTGTGTTGATAGTTTTTATTTCAATGTTTTTACAGGCCCCTCAGACTCTAATTCATGTGCCTTACTTCTGTCCAGGGGGGCCAGCTCTGGACATTATCAGTGCTATAACCACACTGTGATAGTTTAAACCATTTTGAAGATTGGTCCTTGGGGGGGGAAAAGCATTCAAGCAACATAGTTGTGATAGCCTGTTAGGAAGACTGATCATTTAAAAAAATTTTTTTAAATAGCCCCTATCTCACGGGATAGCTCAGCTATTTCACCTGAAAGATTCTGCAAGGACCCATTCTAGAAATAGCTGACAGTTTGGGGAATATTTGCTAGGGGGATAGAGCTGTAGGGGTGAGAGGGTAATTCATTTTCCTTCTCTCTCTGCAGAGAATGCTGAGAATCCATCAGTGTGTGCCAATTACAGTGGTGGTGATTCTGAGGTGAATACCCGTCCACTAAAATCAGGACTGGAAATCACAACTAATTTCACAGAGGCCTCCAAACAGCTGTTTGATGTGATGACTTTCAGGGAAAGCTTTAATTTAACTATACCAATTAAAAAAAAAAGACCCACCTGAAGGTAATGGCAATTATACTCTCTTGTCATGTTTCAGGCAGCCTATAGATGCTCACTGAGATTAATTTCCACTGCAAACTATTCTTCATATCAGCTTCTCAGGGTTATCCATCTTACTACCACATCTTTCTGCAGTAGGTCTAGTTTAGCTTCTGTTGCTTACTTATTTTAATTTTTTCAGTTTAGATAGAAACTATTCTAGTGGTGTGCCATTTTTAGCTCCTTGCTATTTCACTTATACTGTTCTTTTTATCTATAAATATCTTAGACCTGAATAGAAGTAGAAATTAATATAAAAAGACAAGCTTTTCATATAAATATGTATATGGTACTTTGGAATATGATTATGTAGGGTCAGATTATGTCCGGCTTTATGTGGCTAGAGAGGGAAGAGATTATAGTGCATCTGCTCAGGAGGTAACCATAATTTGGCTACAAATGGGAGGCTTGTAAGAAAGTGAAGAGCACTGGCTAATACTGACTACAGCATACAGACCTCCACTGGTATAAATTAGCATAGTTCTATTGACTTAAATGCCCTTGACTTCAATGGAGTTATGCCAAGTTAGACCTGTGGAGGATCTGGACCCATATGCCCAATACCAGTCTAACATATTTTTAGAGGAAGCACAAGAACTATCTTTAGGCACCAGTTTCTTTAGCCTCCCCACCCCCCCTATTCCTCCAGGAGACTTTCTGTTAATTCCCATCCCACAAGGCTTTAGCCTCCTCACCCCTAAATGTTTCCTTTCTCTTTAAAAGAGGACAATGAGTCAATCTCACTGCTTCTACTCCCAGTCCTACCCTCTAGTTGCTGAAAGGGCACTCCAGGCAATGGGTACCATGTGTGGCTGCATCGTTTGCATAAATACAATGAGGTACCATGTGTGTCCAGGTAGGACAAGGACAAAGTCATGACCATGTGTCCCGGGCTCAGGCAAACAGAAGAACACTCGGGGAACACAGGGTATAATATTAATGAGTAGTCCCATTGATCTCAGTGTATGAACAGGTTGCAGAACTAGGCCTTGGTACATCTTTAAGTCCATTGCCCATAGCTAAGGCTACGATTTAGTCTTGGGTATTTTAAGTAAAAGTCATGGACAGGTCACAGGCAATAAACAAAAATTCATGGGCTGTGACCTGTGAATGACTTTTATTATATACGCCTGACTAAATATTAGCTGGGGGAAGGCAGGAATGCTGCTCTGTGAGGTCAAGGGGCTGCTGCTCTGGGAGGGAGGCTGGGGGGCCGTTGCTCTGGGGAGGGGCCAGGGGCCAGCTGCACTGGCCGCTGATCAGGCAGTCCCTGGGACCAGTTGCCCAAGACTGCCCAAGCAGCGGTTGGTGTGGCTGTCCCCAAGGCTTCCCCCCAGTCCCTCCAGCTGCTGCTCCAGCCAACCCTAGGACTGCTGCTTGGGTGGTCCCCAGGGCCAGCTGCTTGGGGCTGCCCAAGCAGCGGCTGGTGCACCTGGCTCCGGGGCCACTCCAGCAAAACTGGTTCATCTGACTGTGGGGCCGCCCCAGTGACTGGCTGGAAAGCCTTTCCAGCAGCAGTTGGTGTGGCTGTCCCTGCGGCTGCCTGCAGAAGTCACGGAGGTCACAGAAAGCCACGGAATCTGTGACCTCCGTGACAGACACGGAGCCCTACCCATAGCACTCCACCCAGTAACCACGGAGGCATTATACTTCCAGATGCCAAATAAATTAACATATAGGGTAGGTACTGTGGGCCAATAGTCAGTGATGTAATTGTCAGTGATGACCTATGTAATAACTGTTCATAGGATAGCACTTCGTCACACACAGGAAGAGACACATTTTCAAAAGGATGTCTCCCGTCTCTGCATGTGCAGTTTGTGGTCACAAAAATTACATCCATATTTTTGCCGCCCAACAATTCAATTGTTGATTATGTAGCTAAAGCCTTGTGCACTTGGATTTGTACCCACAATTTATTCAAAGGGCACAAAATACCGGTGCAACTTTCACAGACACAAACTCCACCTGTAAAAAGGGGACAGACCTTGACACTTTTACAGGATTGCAATTTAAATGATCTTTTAAAGTGATGATTACTTAAAATATCTTGGAAAATATACATTGTAAGGGGACAAACTGGAGCATTACCATATATGTAGGAATGACCTTACCACATGAGTACCAAAATGCACATGCTGAAGATAGTTATATAAGCTGCATTATTGCTGCTGTATCAAATTCAAGCATCACACAGAGGTTCTGCTACTTTCTCACCACCTGCAGTGTGGAGAAATGAATGTCTGGAACCACTGCAGATGGCTCTCTCTTTATAAAGATTACTTCAGATGTTCGCCCTCTCCATGTTTGTTGCAATAGAGTGTTCAAGTGTTTCCACAAAAACCCTCTTCAGCCTCCATAAATGCACTGTACTAAAACACAGTACAGATATATTGCTCACACAGTTTATGCCTGTGGGAGGGAAAAATAATAAAGCATGAAACAGATACAAAGGTTAATAGAGAGTAATGTCAAATATACAATAGTTATGTTGCAAGTACGTAGGCAAAAGTTTAAGGTGATTTGTCTCTACCACGATGATGAAAGTTTTATATTAAAACAAATAAACCCAAACAGTGGAAATAATAGTGACAAAAACCTTAATCTGTAGTTGTACGAAGCAGAAAAAAGTGAACAATTAAGGAGTGTTCTCTTATTGCAGTGTGTGAGGAGCTATGTGCATAATTTCAACTATTGCCAGAGTTATAAATTTAAATATTTGCATATTGAAATGAGAGTATTTTCATAAGGTACTGTTTACACAGCGGCTCATCATATAAACATAATGGGGAAAGAAGTGCATTCCCATGCAAACTAGCAAATCAAAAATACGAGTTAATCAGATCTTAACATGAATAAATGTTTTCAAAATGGAAAATCATGAACTACACCTTCTAAAATTGTTTGAAGCTCTGTGGATTTGCCTTGCAAAAGTTTTCTGTAGATATTGTCCATGACTTTAATCCTAGAGGTTTAACAACTCCCACAACTGAGTCTAGCCTATCGAGCACTACGAGGTTCCAGCTATGGATAATTTAGGGATGAGTTGAAAGACGTACATTTTTTCCATTTTTATAAATGCAAAATAGCCAAACTTTTTGCAAAAATATCTGTTTTCACTGCAAAAACATTAATGGAGAGAATATCAGACAAATGGTATATTTCAAGACCTTATATAAGTTGTATCTATTGTAGAATTCTGAAATGTGTGTGCTGTGCAATACATGCTGGTGAATAGATTGATTTAAAGTCCTTTTTAAAAATGAACTTAAAGCTCATAGAATCTGCTTGCTTGAGCACACTGAAGACTGAAATCCCAAAATCTACAGAAGTGGCATAGCAAGGGTAGCTAAAATACATTTCCCCAAACTGTCCCTCATCCCATTTAATCCTTGGCCTCTGTGTTAATACCATCAATTAGTTGCCTTGGAGGGAATGGTTTTTATGTCAGCTTTCTCTTAGTAACTGGACCGAGATGAAGGGACACCTTGCACCTTGACATAATTGATTATTAATGGTGCTACATTGTGTAAAACAATGATAATTTGATTGATACGATTACAAAAAAAATCCCAAACTGAATACTCTTACTTCATGACAAATTCATGGTAGCAATTAAATGGCAGGAACTCTGCTGTTTATTTAATGTACAACATGAGATTTCAGTCAGAAGACACCCTTGGCAAATCCAAATTCTGTGCTCATGAACATAAAGCTTGCCTAACACAATATGTAAGATCCACATCTAAATCTGTATATAATCAGGAAATTGTAACTATTGCAAAATATTATTAATTATTTATGAATTCAGTAGCACATAGAAATCCCAGTCAGGGATTGGGGGCCCATTGGGCTACCCTGGTACAGATATAATGAAAACATGGGCCCTGACCCAAATATCATATATAATTTTAAAGGGCAAGTATACTCTGAAGAGTGTCTATACATATGACATCCTGTAATTCCATAAAGAAAAGGAGTACTTGTGGCACCTT
Organism: Dermochelys coriacea; assembly: GCF_009764565.3. Taxonomy (NCBI): domain Eukaryota; kingdom Metazoa; phylum Chordata; order Testudines; family Dermochelyidae; genus Dermochelys; species Dermochelys coriacea. The sequence goes on from NC_050068.2 coordinate 109,641,342, forward strand.
AGAGACTAACAAATTTGTTAGTCTCTAAGGTGCCACAAGTACTCCTTTTCATTTTGCGAATACAGACTAACACGGCTGCTACTCTAAAACCTGTAATTCCATACTTATCATTTCTCAGTAGTGTTCAAATATATCAGTTTGCCCCCCTCAGATTTTGGATGGTACACAGCTACCCAGTTGGTCCACCATTAAGACAGCTTTACTAAAGCAGAGAGACAGAACACCAATTTTTCGTCCAGCTAATAGTATTAAATGGATTGTAAGTATTTTTTAAACATTAATTGATGTTTTCTCTCTCTCCATCAGCTCTTAAAATACTCTTCTCCCTCTTTTTTCTTTGATGCATGGAAGTTCCAGGTGGGGAATTATGATTGGCACAGCTAAGAATGTTTGTTTATTAGTCAGAGGGAATGCTAGAATTTAAAGCTACATTACAATACTGATTGACAGTCCTCCAAACCACAGCTTCTGCAGAATTTTTGACCCTACCAAATACACTGTTCTGCCCACTGCACAGAAACTAGACATCAGGAAAAGCGTGTTAGGAAGTCAAATAGAGTTTAAATTGACATTTTCTCATGCAAATCTATATGAAATGGATATCCATGCTGCGATCATTCCTTCTCTATTTAACCCTGCAAAGACAAGACCAGACCTCCATACAATATCCCTACTAGGATGAACTAAGTATTCATAATCTAGAAATGGCAATGAACAGTGAACTGGCAAATTTTGCAGATGATACAGTTTATTGAGTTTCTTCAACTGTACAGGAGATCACAAGGAACTGTAGATGGACCTAACAAACCTACAAGACTTCGGAGCATGATGACATATTATTCATTGAAAAAGATAAGATGTAAATATAAGATCATGCTCATTGGGAGGAATAATTTCAGCTACTTATACACATTGCTGGTGTAACACCCTAACACCCGAATATTCACCACTGTCATGTAATTAAAATACGTTTTGTACAAAGTATGTCTTGTAAGGTATTATTCTAAAAGTCTTGATTTGCTAAACATTAATATCTTGTTGGATTGTATGTGTTATTGTCGTATGTGACGTTATAAAGTTTGGCTGTGTATGTGTTACTGAAACATGTTGTGAGGTTGAAAGCACCCACAAACAGCCTTTCAGATACAAGAGTAAAAAGGCCAATGTTAATGGCTTATTGAGGAAATGCACACAAACACAAGGATTACCCCCAAAACTGTACAATAAAAACCTCTCAGAGATAGCACTACAAAATGGGAACTGTTTGACCGAAGTCACAGCAAAAAAGCTCCAGTAAGTAGGAAAAAATATAAAAGGGGGACAATAACATCATGGGAAACAACACACCTGAAAACACCAGAAGGGCAAAGACGGAATTGTGGGAAGTGATGGTCCCAGACTAGAAAAATCTTTAGCCTGTGTATGAAAACCTGGAAGAGCCAAGGCAACTTGTGCCTTAAAAGTCTGCCAGCCTGTTTATCACTCAGGGTAAGAATTTGCTAATTTATATCCTATCTATCTAGTGTGTTAAACTCAGTTTGCGGTTTTTGTTTATTTACTAAGGTAATCTGCTTTAATCTGTTGGCTATCCCTTATAATCACTTAAAATCTACTTCTTATACTTAATAAACTTGTGTTTGTTTTAAATCCAGTTTGTGTAATTCATAACTGGGGGGTGCAAAAAGCTGTGCATATCTGTGCACATTGAGGGAGAGGGCGAATTTCAATTAGCTTGCACTATACAGTTCTTTGTACAGTGCAAGACAATACAATTTGGGGTTTACTCTCCAGAGCAGGAGTGCACTTGAGTGCTGGGCAAGTCCTTAGCTGAAAATCTTCCTATGCAGTACTGATTTCAGTATCTGTATCTTTCTTCAGCTTGCTGTGTCCCTATCTGTGTGTGTGCTAAAGGAGGCTTGAGGGCCTGGCTTAGCAGGACATGGTAAGGGAACCCAGGTTGGTGGAACAGGCGGGCTCAGTGGTATCCCTGTACATCAGGTGGCACCTGAAAAGGTGGGGTGGCAACCCCTGGGTTCTAAATTACATACAGCTACTCAGGATAAAGACCTTGGCATCACTGTGAACATCTCAGTGAAACACCTCTGCTCATTGTGTAGTGATGTTTTTAAAGGTAAATATTAAAATGTATAACGAATCAGAGGAAATAATACTGAAAATAATATAATACCATTAGATGGAGAAATATTGGTTTGGGGAGTAAGGCATGGATTGGGACTCAGGAAATATGCAGCTCTGCTGCAGACGTAGTGTTTGTCCTTGGGCAAGTCACTTAATCATTATTATTTTCCTTGTATTCCCCACCCAACCGCATCTGTTTGTTTTATTCGTCTGTTGTCTGTAGGATTTTTGTTATATGTTTGTACAGAGCCTAGCACGATGTGGTCCTGGCTTCTAAATGCTCCCACAATATAAACAATAATAATTAATCTCTCTTATCTCTATTCCCAATCTGTAAAATGGGGATGATATTCTTTTCTTTTTCCCACCCTTTTTTTCCTCTCTTGTCTATTTAGACTGAAGCTCTTCAGTGCAGAAAGCATCTTCTATTTTGTGTATGTGTGTGCACGCGGTCGTACAACACCTAGTATAATGAAGCCCTGATGTTAGGTGGGGTCCCCAGGTACTACTTGTAATACAAATAGTAAGAATATATTGATCAATGGTATGTCCTTCCCTAGAATATTGTGTTTAGTTATGATCATCCTGTCTTAGAAATGAGTTAGCAGAAATGAGGGGAGTGGATGAGATGTAAGTAACAAGAAAGATTGATGTCCTGGAAAGATTTCCTGATGAGGAGAGATTGAAAAAAGTAGGAAGACTGAAAGTTCAGGTTATAAAGGAGGCAAATAAGTTGGGATATAAGATATCTGTATGTGTGTGTGTGTGTGTGTATGTGTAATATATATATAAAATTATTGGTATAGAGGAGGAAAATTGGGCCATTTTGCCTTTTCTCATAATACAGAAATTGGTACATTTAAAAATTGAAAGTCAACAAATGTTAAAGTGCTATCAGGTGATATCTTTTTTACACAGCATAAACTAGTGGAACTCATTGCTACAAGAGATTAGTAGGTTTTAAATTGACCATGGACATTTATTTAGAACATCCACTGTTGCACAATCTAGGGCAGTGGTGCCCAAATTTTTCCTGTTCCCTTACCAGCAATTGAATCTGTTTGCACCCCCTTCCATTACTGCACAGCGAAGGCTTCCTCAGCAGAGGAGCTTGGGCTGATGGCAGAGCTGGGGGCAGAACTGAGGTTGGAGAGTAGCTGGAGATAGAGACAGGGCTGGCCTGTGGGCAGAGCAGGAATTTGTGGTTGGGGCCGGAGCTGGGTTGGGGGAGAAGTGAAGCTGCGGCTGGGGCCGGGGCAGGAGCTGGACTGGGGCCGGAGTGGAGCTGGGTGGTGCTCTCTTCCCATCCGCTGTGGGGGCTGGCCTAGGCCCTGCCATGCACCCCTCAAATGTTCCTCTGTGCCCTCCTGGGGGGGGGAGGTGCTGTGCAATTTGGGGACCACTGATCTAGGGTGAAAAAAATATTGAATCATCTCAACCCTCATGCTCCAGGACATAAATTAAAACTAATTGACAGGGGTTAGGGTTAAATTTCTCTTATGGAAAGGAGATTCCATTATGGATTTTTTGCACTTGCTTCTAAATCATCTGGCCTGGCACAGGATTCTGGACTATCCGGACTATTGGTCTGAGCTGATATGGGAATTTCTATGACCCTAAGTACTGATATATAACAGGGAAGTTTATTCTTGCACTATTTTTGACTTTGCTGAAACAAGGAATTAATTGCAATCTCATGATCTTTCCAACTTGATTTCCAGGCCAAAATAGTTTGGATGCTTATCTAAAATCATATTGAATCTCTGAATCTTTCTGTGTTTGCTGATCACTGGTTTGAGCAAAATTAAATTTAAAACGTCTATAGAAGGTTAGGTGCTCCCCAACCTCCGCCCTGTGTTTCTAGTTCAAGTTGTTTTGCTGTAAGGTGAACTCATAACAGTATCTTGAACAAAGTGAGTCTGACCCCAGTGTATTCTATTAAGGCTCTTTTGTGTCAGGCTGATCCTGTAGGGAGTTGAGCACCCCCCAAGCAGTGCTAAGTGCCCTCAACTCCCCTTGACTTCAGTGGGAGCTGTCGGGGTTCAGCATCTCTCAGGATGGAAGTGCTCAGCACATAGCAGGATCAGGTCCTATAGCAGCACACTAAATGCAAAATAAAAGTGCTTGCCTTCTGTTCATTTTGTTTAAATGACATTTCTTTTCTATAGCTCTGCTGAATCCTCTTTTCGGTTACCATTCTAACTAGCCTGTGGTTGTGAGTTTATTATCACAGTATCATGTACAATGTGAAAGTATTGGTGCTCAGGAGCACTTTCACTGGGTCATTCCGTTTATGCCATCAGCGTCTCCTTTTACTTTTGTGAGGCTGATCATTTGGGGATTCTTTCAGAAGCGACACTAACAGCATATTTTCCCCATCAATTCAGAATGCCTCACCTCTTCACCTTAGTCACTAAACAAAGAGCTTGTGCTTGCTTCATCAGACAACATGATGAAAGGATTATCTGACCACGAAGTGAACCTCTTTTCTTTCACAAAACAATGTATGCAAATATGATGTTCTATTTTTTTTTCAATTAAACTGTACTTTGCACATGCAAAACAGTGGAAAACTTTCCAGAATTATATAATGTCTCCATCTTCCTCATTTCAGTGAAAATTTTCTGATATTTCCAGTATGTAAATAGACTGGATTACAATGCTATGACCAAACAAGGCTGTGCAAAGCAAATTGATACAATCAGGTATCAGTTTATAAAACACTCAGGCTTCAAATAAAAAAAACAAGCCTCACTCACAAGCCTGGAATAGCTTCATGTTTCTACTAAAACAATCCGCATCAAAAGACTTACTAATATAATGTTTAAAAGGTTATCATTAGGCTTCAGAGTAAACAAGCCTGAGAGTCACGAGTCAGAGAATTTAAGGCCAGAATGGACCACTATGTCATCTAATCTGATCTTCTGTTTGACACAGGCCATCAGCACCACCCTGCACTCCCATACTAAACCCAGCAATGGAAATGAGCCCAAACTCAATGAGACCCACAGGACACTAGATTATTATGTGCCACAGGCAGAGAAAAGGATGGGCCAAAGTGAACCAATGCTCAAGAGCCCTTAAGGCCAGGGAAATGATTAAGAGAGATATACCCAGATAATCCTGGCAAGTGACTTGAACATGCTGCAGAGGAAAGTGGAAAACCCCCAAGGTCACTGCCAATCTGACCTACGGGAAAAGTCCTTCCGGATCCCACATATGGTGATCAGTTAGTCCCTGAGCATGTGAACAAGAACCAGCCAGCCAAGTACCATAAGCCCATGCTTGAGCCCCGGCTCATGTCTAACCTCCCTGGCTTCTGCACTGCAATTGTGCTAACCCAGGGATTGGACTCAGGGCCACAGGAAGGAACCTACAGGGTGGGAGGGTGTAAGCTCGAGTCAAACCAGGACCCAGAGGTAAAGCCCTATTGCTTTGCAGTGTAGACACAACCCTGCTTGACTCGGGTCCTGAGAGTCATCCAGAAGTATCTCACAAGTCCATGGGACAGCTTCCTAAGTCCTCTCTATCCCAACAATCTGCCATCCACACTGTTAAAAACACAAGCCCTCTGCCTTCCACCACGCGCCTTGGAAAACTACAGCAGCTCAGGTCAGCATTAACCCATTCTGTTCAGATCACTGATCTGCAAGCACACAATCGGAGAGCCTCCTGGGTTTGCAATGGGTATGGCAGGCTGTTCAAACCTGCTGAAATATTCAGGGCAGGCAGTAAAGTTTTCCCAGAGTACACTATAGTCCTACGGCTAGAGTGGCCACATTTCTGGGGGACACTAGGGATGCTGGTATACAGTTACTTTGACTTGGGTCTGCACACTGCAGTGTGGATGCCAGAGCCCTAGGTTTCAGATTGGATTAGAAAAGTCTCAAACCCACATTTCCCAAACACAGGTAGCTGGCTTGAGTCCCACTAACCCTGGGCTTACATTGCAGTGTAGACATACCCTGAGAGAGACAATGCTAAGTATCACCACAGAATCCTGATCCACCTTGCCCAATGTCCCATCTCCAGCCATGGCCATCCCTGGTGCTTCAGGGGCAGAAGATAAAAAAAACTTCCGAAAATACTTTCAGGGGGAAATTCCTTCCTGACCCATGCCAGTGGCTGGCTGAAACTCTGAAGCATGAGCTTTAGGAATGTAAAACAGACTGGAAGTAAGCCCCAGGGCTGTTGAGCCCTGTACTCCACCATCAGAAGCAACCCCATCATATAATTGAGCTCATAAATTTGTCCAGTTCTCTCTTAAAACTAGTTAAATTGTTTGTCCCCACAGCTCCTATTGGGAGGCTGTTCCAGAACCTCACCCTGCTGATGATTAGAAATCTTCCAACCTGTATTTGTTCATGGCCAGTTTATATCCCTTTTGTTCTTGTGTCAACCTTGTCCTTTAGCTTAAAGAGCTCTTCACCATCCCTGGTATTTACCCCCCTAAAGTATTTATAGAGAGCACTCATATCCCCTCAGCCTTCTTTTTGTGAGACTAAAGAAGCCAAGTTCTTCCAGTCTCCTCCCATAAGTCAGGCTTTCCATTCCCCGATCATCCTAATAGCTCTTTTCTGCACCTGCTCCAGTTTACATTCATCTTTCTTGAACATGGGTGACCAGAACTGTACACAATATTCCAAATGAGTCTTACCAGTGCCTTGTACACTGGCATGTGTGAAAGTGTGTAGAAACCCTGCACTGACAGGGAAGGGGCAAAGGAGTCTCTGTGTGCTGAGGTAGTCCTGCCCTTCTAGCCCTGCCAATCATACATGGTAGGGAAGAGGGTTTTAAAAGGAGGGAGCTGCATTCCACAAGGGGAAGCCCTGAGAAGGGAGTGGCTGCTGAAACTCCAGACTCCAGAGACACCTCGTCAGCTCTGCAAGGAGTCCAGCAACCCCAGAGGCAAGCCCGATAGGGAGAGACTGACTCAGCTACCTAGCTGTATGGACTCCTGTAAAGCAACTACCCAGGCTCCCCTGAAGTCAGGTGGTGCCATTGCCCTTTTTGCTTTTTGTTGACCCCATGAGGAACATGTGTTGTGCTGAGTCAAAACTTTTGCATTTCCCCCAACAGTAAACAATGTGAACAGGCCCCCAAGGGTGGGATTCACTGCAAAGACTGAGAGGCTGTGGCCTATACTCGGTTAGCCCTGTGGTGGTAACTGGGTGTAGCAAGGGGTCCCAGCCCACAGAGGTTCCCCCGAAAAGATAATATGGCCTGGCTAGAGTCTGTAGAGTCCATGGCAGAGCTCACCATAGCCAAGGATTGTCCCAGGCGCCACTGTCAGGGGCAGCACCAGTTGCCATCTGGATCTCTGGTGTTCTGCTAGACATGGCGAATGGGCTCCATAGCCTATTCCAAAGTGAGGTGAAGTTGCTCCCTGATGGTAAAATAGAGGAGGAACTCCATAAGGGAATCCTCATGGAAATGACCTTCCTCCAGGGACCCTGCCTGCTGTTTTCTCTAGGCCTGGCTTTTTTTTTTTCAAGTACTTTGATAAGGAAGTCACTTTGGGGATCCTGATGATGTGAACATTAGCTGCAGCTAATGGAACTTCCAGGACGTTGTTTTGCATCTTGCCTGAGAGACCAAATGATTCAACTTTAGAATATGTTCTGCCTGTAAAAGCATTTGCCCTGAAAACTCACGTCTTCTTACAAAGCCAGTTCTCCTAATTATGGAATCAATTAGTAGAGTTCAACGTAGCAGCAAATGAGAGCAAACAAAGCCACACAAAATCCTTTTCTATATTATAATTTATTTCAAAAACAAAACCCCCTGAAATGAACCCTTTTGGGCCTGTTCCTTTCAAACCCATTCCCCTTTGCTTGCTGCTCGTTTCACTGCCAGTATGTCTAAATTAATGATGTATTTGGCAGTCAGACAATTGATCCAATTGGCTATAATGTCACAGTTTGAAGCTGCTCATCAATTTTGAATTTTGCTCATTTTTATGGCTATGACATGAACACAACCATTGAGAGAGTTGGCATGTCTCTCCCTGCACACACACACCAGGTGCTCAGTACTGCATTGTGGCATGAAGAGTGACTTTGCGGTTGACATAGGAGCACTGTTTTCCCACAGCCTAGGGTTACACAATCCTTTCTGGAACAGAGCAAGATGAATATTCAGAAAGCTATATTCTCTTGTAGGTGCAAACCTGTACAGCTGAATTTAGTCTCTAAGGTGCCACAAGTACTCCTTTTCTTTTAGCAGAAAAGTAGTTTAACAGTGCAGGATAGGTGCCACAAGCGGCTACCTTCTGATAGTGAAACCAATGTCCAGGTTCTTCAAGACCATTTCCTGGAGTAGTAATTTACTCTGATCTAATGACCAGCTTCTGGTGTGGTGGATAAACCTACATTTCATAGAGATGATTTACTACTATGGATTGTAGTAAATAATTAACTGGTTTGAGGACACTTCTTCCAAGAGGCCTATAAACACTTCACAGAAAAGCCGGTGAGTTACAAGAGTAAAAAATCATGAAACAAACAGGCTAAACTTTGCTATCCAATTGCACTGCTTTCATTTCAGCCCAGCCCCATGCTCTATATATTTTCCATTTAGATCTAGATTGTACACTTTGTGCACAGCTCACTCCCGACCCACAGTCACCCACCCGAATGATGCCCCTCACTCCCTTCACGATGATGCACCTCACTCCCAACCCACAGCCCTCCCCCCAAAGATGCACCTACCTCTCGACCCACCACCTTCCACCCAGACATGGCACCTCACTCCCGACTCGCAGCCCCACACCCCAACAATGCATCTCACTCCTGGCCCACAGCCCTCACACCGATGATGCAACTCACTCCCAGTCTGGGACAGCATAGTTGCACCATCCCTTAGAGAGAACCTGGAGAGATTGTGAATCAGGAGTCAGAGCTGCTCAGTTGGCCTGCTGGGGTGGGTGCACTCTGCACCTTCCATTAAGGTGGTGCAAGTTACCTACCACCCACTATCCTGCTGAATCCACTATGCAGGCTTGCCTCCTCCGTGCTTTCACCATCCAGGCAACATAATGGAGCAGCTGATATGGGACACAATTAATAAAGAATTAAAGGAGGGTAATATAATTAATGCCAATCAACATGGGGTTTATAGAAAATAGATCCTGTCAAACAAACTTGATATCTTTTTTATGAGCTCATAAGTGTGGTTGATAAACGTAATAGTGTTAATGTAATAGACCGAGACTTCTGTAAAGCATTTGACTTGGGATTACAAGATGTTTTGATTAAAAAACTAGACCAATAAAAAATTAACATGGCACACATGAAGCTAGCTAACTGATAGGTCTCAAAGTGTGACTGTGAACAGGGAATCTGCCATCGAGTGGGTGTGTTTCTAGAGGGGACCTGCAGGATCGGTTCTTGGTCCTAATCTATTTAACATTTTTACTGCAAGAAACCAGAAAATCATCACTGATAAAATTTGCAGATCACACAAAAATTGGGGGAGCAGTAAATAATAAAGAGGACAAGTCGCTGATACAGAGCGATCTGGATTGCCTGATAAGCTGGGCACAAGCAAACAATATGTAATTGCAGAGGACTAAACATATATGTATATACCTAGGAACAAAGAATATAGGCCATATGTACAGGATGGGGATTCTATTCTGCGAAGCAGTGACTCTCGGAAAAAGAGTTGGGGACATAGGGTAGATAATCAGCTGAACATGAACGCCCCGTGTGACACTGTGGCCTAAAGGGTTAATGTGATCCTGGAATGCATAAACCAGGGAATCACAAGTAGGAATAGAGAGGTTATTTTACCTTTGTGTTTGGAACTGATATGATTACTGCTGAAACACTGTGTCCAGTTTTGGTGTCCACTATTCAAGAAGGATGTTGATAAATTAGAGAGGGTTCAGAGAAGAGCCATGAGAATGATTAAAGGATTAGAAGACATGCCTTATAGTGATAGACTCAAGGAGCTCAAGCTATTTAGTTTAACAAAGAGAAGGTTAAAAGGTGACATGATTACAGTCCATGACTATGTCTACACCACAAGCTAGAAGTGTGATTCCCAGCTTGCATATACATACTCATGCTAGCTCTCATCTGACCTAGCACTCTAAAAATAGTAGTGTAGCTGTGGTAAAACCCACAGGTTTCAACAGGGGTTATGCTCAGTATGGCTAGCCCATGCCATGGCTTCCACTGCTTGTGTTGGCTACACTACTATTTTTAGTGTGCTAGCTCAGATGAGAGCTAGAACGAGTACATCTGCAGGAGCTGGGAATCACACCCTAGCTCACAGGGTAGACATATACTACGAATACCTACCTGGGAAACAAATGGCTTGATAGTGAACTCTTCAGTCTAGCAGAGAATGGTATAACATGATCCAGGGGCTGGAAGCTGAAGATAGACAAATTCAGACTGGAAATAAGGCATACATTCTAAACAGCGAGGAATAAAACTGGAACAATTTACCAAGCATTGCGGTGGATTCTCCATCACTGACAATTTTGAAATCAAGATTGGATGTATTTCTAAGAGATCTCCTCGAGGAATTATTCTGGGGAAGTTCTATGGCCTGTGTTATACAGCAAGTCAGACTAGATGATCACAATGGTACCTTCTAGCTTTGGAATCTCTGAATCTATTAACCACAGGGAAGATCTCAGCAACTGCTGTTGTCATCTGCCCTTGTATGGGCGTGCAAAGAGGGATGGCTTCTTGTGCTTCTGTGCACCCATGCAAGGGCAGATCATGATCTGTCACTTTTATTATGAGCTCTTGGCAGTGAATCCTGTTGTTTTACATGTCTGCAACATGACCGGCACTCAGATGGTTCTATATGAAAATTAATAACAGGAATTAATGTGTGTGTCTGTGTGTACAGTTCCCTCTACTGTATGGAATCAGAGTGCTCTAGTGTCATAGGCCTTAGATTGCCCATAGCTAGTGAGGGTTCTCCTTGAGCTCAGGTAGTAGGTGCTCATGCTTCTGGAACAGAAGGATGAGTTCTATCCCCGCTGTCATTTTGAAATTCTGAACACGCATGCTGTGCAGTGCAGTGACATCCATGAAATTTCAATAGAGATAATAAAACAGTAAGACATGCATCTATGTCATGCCAAGACTCCTAGGCCATTTGCAATATCAAAGGTAATTCAACTAATCACCACCCTTACTGTACAGCTAAATTACATGCAACTGAGTCTAATGAATCAGTGATACGAGTGAGACTGAACAGATGGTGGATTACTTCACCCAACTGCTGTATAGGTTGATTCACCACCCACAGAGCTCAACCACAAAGTCCCCAACACAACTCTCACACCGAAACAAACCAACACCAAATTGCCCAGCACAACCCCCTAAACAAAAAGCAGCACCCACACAACAACACAGCTAGCACATACAATAACCCCAAGCACATGTAAGCCAGTGGTCTCAATGCATTCTCTCCTGCCATCTATTGATGAACTGGGGGAAAAGACCTCATGAGCAGACCTTATTTGCATTGACACAGCTACTTTGTCAAGTTGATCAATATTGGCTTCTACGCTGCCAAAATGATCAAACTTAGTTGTTTAGGAGTTAAAATTCACTTAATTCTTGGATGCAGGGGTAATGAAATGTTGAAACCTTATTGTACAACTAAAGAGGAGCAGAACAGTATTTAATATGCCCTAATTGAGGAGTCACCATAATGTAAATCTCCCTTGCTAGGCATGGGGTGCTGAACCAAATGCAAGTGAAAGATGGATGTGGAGGATTTTGGTTGTAGTGTCTAGATGCTACTTGGTCTTTCTTCTCTAGTCTTTAAAGGCAGAGTTGATCAGACTCAGTTGAGAGTTTTTGTTTCTTCTTAGAGTTCATTTACAAGTGAGATTCTCAGATAAGCTGGTCTAGAGCCTCTTTGAGCGGTTGTGGGGATAGTGTTGTAGTAAAAGACAATGTTGAGGAGGCAGTAGCAGCAAAGAGGTTCCTCACTATCTAGAGAGCTGAAATCATTAAGAGCTGGAACCTCGGGACATGACATCATGGCTGAAAGCAGTATGGTGGGTGATACAGCAGCAGCAGTCCTCTACCCTGCAAATCCTAGAGCTGTGTTAATTAATAGCTGGGCCAGGTGATCATGGCACTGTAGGACCGGACCAAGGACACAGCATAGCAGCAGAGGCGGTAGCAATAGCATCAAGCAGTGGCAAAGGTGGCGGTAGAATGCACCCCTGGACTCCAGGGCTTTGCTGACCTCGGACAATAAACAGTGAGTGGGGAGCTGTGGAGGGGAAGGGTTAGCAGCGTGTTACAGGGACATCCATCCACTGGACTTTCACACTGCAAAGTGAGAAACTGAGGCAGAGGACTACTGCCCAAGCTACTGTGGGGAATGTGTCTGACTTATTGTTTGCTCACCTTCGAGTCATTGCTGCTGTTTTCTCAAATTAATGCTATGCTCCCTTTCCCTTTTGTAAAATTTTTTTTTTTGTTATACATAGACTCGGTGCTTGTGAGTGGGCAAGTTCTGCCTAGTAGAGGCATCCAGGGAAATTATTTAGTTTTCCCAGGTTTCCAGGTGGAAGCTCGAGATGTTTCCTTTGGGTACTCAGGGTGTGAAGCACCTCGCTACAACTTTCCATTAAGTGTGAGGGACCCTTGTCTGTGCCTGCTGGGGGTCAACTCCTCAAACCCATGGGCCATCAGCAACACAAGCACACCTCTCTAGGCCTTGCAGGCCCTACTGCCTCTCTACAGGTTAGCAATTGGCACCAGCCTAACCCCCCAGGCCTCCAAGCATCTACCTACTGTAGGAGATATAGTACCAGACTAGATGATCTTCTGTGGTACATTGCCTCCTACGTTGCCACCTACTAATTCCCATCAAATATTATTTGTTCCAGGAATGTAACTATAGTAAAGATTCATGACAACAGCTAAGAGATTTCTGGAAGCTGTTTCACTGGAGGGAAAAAGGTTAGCAATAGCAAATGAGAGCACCCATGCTTTACACTCAAGATCAAGGGCTCTACAGCAACAAAGCCGACTATAGTATTGCAGACTTTTCATTGCTAGTGGATGTTGCTATGGGAATCAGGAGCTAGACAGGACTGGCAGAAGCTAAAAGGGAAGAGAGATCTGTCTAATTTAAGATGATCTTTATAATTTTAACTGCATAATCATTGGGAATGTATGTCAAAATTAGAACTATGGAACAATGTATTAACTGAAGGTAGTTTGAAAGTTAAATGCTTTATAGGTTTCATGGTCATAAAATATGTCTCCAGCCTTCATGATTTACAGAATATATGTATGTTTTACAGGCCTATGACAGAAAAATTTGTAGATCGTTCTTTCAAAATACAGTATAACTATTTGCTTCTTTCAACTTTGCAAACTTCTGCATCTGAATCATGCTGCTAATTATTTGACAATTTTGATAATTTTACCAAATTTTCACTTTTTACCATGAAAACTTAATGAAGTAAAAGCAGCAAGTTTTACTCAGTTCTGATGTTAACCTTCAGACTCATATTCTCAGTTCATGAGACAACATTGCTAATAAGAGATACAGCATCTTTTTGGCTAGTGTTATGTGGCATGTTATTTTTGCATGCCATGTTGCATCAGCCCACGGTAACTGTTTCTGGCCTTGTTCTCTGGCAATAGTTAGTGATAACTCATAGATCTGATTGGGAATGTAATCACATTTTTTGCTGACAAAGAAGATAATGAGCTAATTTCAGCCCTGGCATACATGGGTGCAACTCCTTTGGCTTCAATGAGGCGACTTGAAAAGTATTTAATGTGAGTTAGGGTGACAGAACTGGTGACAGCAGTTGTTATTTCTCAAAAACTATACAGTATGCAAATCCCTGTACTCTGATTGGTACTGTGATAATCATTAATTGTTCATAATGATTTCATAATCGGTGTTATTTCTCAGTAAATATATAGTGAATATGCAAATCACTCTACTTTGACTTCAGTGGAGCTATGCTTATTTACATCATCTGAGAATCTGGCCTACAATATCTTGATAATTTAGTAATAATAATACCCTGGGCTAAGACACTACAAGGCCTTTGGCCTTTGAGTTAATTTATCAGCACCATCTTGGTCCTTGGTAACAGTTTATTCAGCCCAGAATATAATTATTACTTCATAAACACCACGCATTCTCAAATAATATTATAATAAATTTTACTGTGTATATAAAAGGAGTAAAAGAGGACATGAACCAGTAGAAAGAGTAATTTTTAATGTGTGTTTCTATGGTTCTTATTTCCTTAAGATCAGATGATGTGTTCCAAAAGTGCAAACCCAGCCACAAACATAATATTCATAGATGAAGCCAAATTTCACTTCTTATTAAAGACTCCACATGATCACTGTAGCTACTATAAAGGGATGAGGAAGGGATGATTGTTCTGTCATCAACAAATTTGAGATTACATCAATAATAACCTGAGAACATGAGTTGTTTCTTCAACTGTCCCAGTGAGTTACTTACTAGAGAAACTTCTCACCTGGGTCCCAGGATATAAGATCCTATAAGATGAGGTGATATAAATTCACCTGTTGCTTAACACTTCAAAGACAAGTTTTATCCCAGTCATAGTTTGTTTTGTGGGGAAAGAGCCAGGAAGAGTGAGAGAAGAACATTGGCCTGATTCTCCACTGTGCTGTGACAGAATTACCCAGTGTAACTCCATTGTCTACTGTGGAGTTGAACTGACATAAAACTGGAGTCACATAGGGTAGACTCAGACCCTAAAAAAAGCAAAAGGAGAAACACTGGATCCCTGTTCTGTCCACACTATCCCCAAAAGAACCAAATCAGGAGAGGGACTTTTCAGCTTTTGGCCAAATAAAACATGTGTCAGATACAATGATTCATATAGTATCCATAAGAAAAATTGAGGTCAAATTTTCTCTGATTTACATCAGTGCAAATCTGGAGCAACTCCATTGATTTTGGTTTACTATATCTATAGATTGGTATACTTGAGAATAGAATTTGGCCTGTAGCTTTATGTAATTAAGTAATCCCTTGATTTTCCACATGAGACTTTTTAAAGTAATACAAGACAATAGTTGTGAAGAACTCAAGTACAGATTATGTCTGGCATGAATTATGAAAAAGTGGCAATTGATATTTGCATTCATGTAACTTCTGATGGGCAGGAATAAAGCAGTGACATTGTTGTACAGAAGTTGAGGTCCATCTATGGAAAAACCTCAGAACTAGCAATGTCTGGTATGTTCACAGAGAAACCACCCAAAATTCACCTGGCTTCTGGGTTGACTGTAAACTTGAAACTAAGATTGGGTTCAACAAGAGGTCATTGAGATTTACAGTCCTTTTGAGCAAGTCTAGGCTTTGTTATGGTTTTGCATTGAAATGGTGCAGAATTCATGGTTTCACATAGTTTTGATGTGTAAGTAGGTGAAACAGCTATTTCAATTGTTTGTGTTTTTCATTTGAGGCTGAAACTCTAATAGAAACTTGGGGATTGGTGGGGAGAAGACGTGTGAAGATCTGCCCAGATTGAAACCCAAAAGAAATTTCATACGCAAGTTGCTGGAGCAGAATGATTGAATTTTGCACAATTTAAAGTGACAAACTTTAAGATTTATGTTTTATGATTTCTGAAGAATATTAGAGGTGAGACTGTACTGGTTTTTCTGCACTTTGGCATTAACTGTTTACAAACAGTCATTTTATGTTAACAGAGAATAATGGGGGTGTAATTTGGTATAACTATGCCAATTTGCACCAGCTGAGGATCTGGGCTGTAAATGAAAAATAGCTTCACTGCGTAACCTATTCTGTGATGACTCTGTGCCTGATTCTGCAGCTCTTACTTACTGTGACAGACCCAGGTGTAATCTGGACTAGTGAGTCGTTGTGTCATGCCTGCCTTCTAACCTGGACTATCCTTTACGCTGCTGTTGCTTCCACTCCTGACCGCTCACAAACGGCCTCTCACGTATAAGTCATTTCCAGCTATGTCTGCATGCACGTGCCAACTGCTGGCCACACTCAGGCTTTCATTAGCCTGAATTACACAGAAGGGTAACCCCAGCACATTCCCAGTCCCAGACTTTCCCCAGAAATGTACATCTTGTATTGCCCAGCCCTCTCTTGAACAATACAAGCTCATACAAAACCTGTAATTTTTATTAATAGAAATGATCTGCACAAATCCTGTGGTCCCATATGGAGTTTCCCAAGAACATCCATTCAAACACACTGAATTAAATAAAACATAAATCAAGTTCATTAACTACATAGAGATAGATTTTAAGTGAATACAAGTAATGAGGCATAAAAGTCAGAATTGGTTATAAGAAAAATAAAGGTAAAACGCAACTAATGCCTAACTTAAACTAGTCAAAGCAAAGTTTCTCTCACTACATATTTCAGCAGTTCTACTGGCTGGACTTCTTTCAGCTAGGATCCCCCCAGTTCAACGCTGCTTCTTTTGTTCTTCAAGTATTGTGAATGTTGTGTGCAGAAAGAAAGGGTGTGTCTGCCTCTCCATTTTATAGTCCTTGCCTTCCTTTCAGAAGCATCTCCATCTGGGAATATGGTCACAAGCAGACGGTGTGGATGGGGACCCCATGCTGTTTCTTTGCTAAGATGTAGGTTTTTCACCCATGTCCCTTTTCCTGCCAATGAATAGCCACTTAGCAGGTGATGGCCTATTTGACCTTGTTTACAGCTGGCTGAGGCATCAGCTTGCCCTTTGGCCACTCTCCAGACTTGGAACATGTTTTAGTAACACCATACAATGTAATCTTATAATTTTACATACAACGTTACCACACATATTTTACTAGGACAATAATGATCAGCAAATTATGAGTTTTCAAATGATATCTCACAAGGCATACTTTGTGCAAAGATTATTACAATATTGTTCAAGAGGTGAATAAGGAGTACAGACCATCACACTCACCAACTTAAGTTCACTGCAATCACTCGCATGAGTAAGCGCTGCACGACTTGGCCATTCATTTTTTATTTAATAAAAATATAAGAAAAAAACATGAAATGATTCTTGGAATGTTCCAAAAGAAACTGAGTGCATTTAATTATAAGCCCTTATACAGAAGTATTGTCCTGCTCACATCTCCAGTAACAGGGATTTCCTGGAGAGATGTCAAGACAACAATTTTACACATTGTAAAATGACTGGAAAGTGACTAGTCTGAAAACCCAGAGGAAAATGATTTGCTCAAACAAAGACTGGATCCCGCTGCTTCCAAAGGAATACAATCTTACTAAAACTGGGTTTGCATATGTTTTGAAAATAAGATGACAGTAAGAAAGTAATTTATATTGAGAGTTTGATCCTACTTTAATTTAAGTCTTTTGAAGTTTTGCCACTGATATCAAAGAAAGCAGGACCATGCCCTAAGAAATACTGTACTAATCCCTTCAGTGTCCAAATTGGTGTTTGAGATACTGGGCCAGAAGAGAACATTTTGCCAAAGTTTACATTAACTTAATCAATTTGGGGATCTGTGGCTTGAAACATTCAGCGTTTTGTTTGTTTTGGTGAATTCTTATCAAAGTTTCTAGTTGTGTCATAGACTAAAAATTGAGAGGCCACAAAAACTTCAGATTTATTTTGTTATGGAAGTTTCAGAATGCCAATGCCTGTTTCCATTTTCAAGTTCTGGAGGAATGCATTTGGGAAGAGAGTCACTGGCAAATTAGAAATGTCACATCTAGTCTCCTGGAGCCTTCACCCAAGCTAACTAACCAATGGAGACCTATGCTTTCATTAAAAAGTCCCTCATCTAGGGGTTCTCAGAACAATTTTTGGTAGCCACCAACCCTCACTGTTGGCCGCTCCAATAATTTTTCCAAGCCTGAGCCCTGCCACCCTGGGCTGAAGCCTAGAACCGGAGCCCAGGGGCTTAAGCCTGAAGCCTGCTGAGCACACACAGTGGCCCCACATGTCTGCAGAGGTGCTGCCCAGAGCCCCTAGGAGGCTGCGTGGTGCAGGGTGCTGATCTCCTGCTGGTGGTGCTAGCAAAACACCAAGGCAGCTAAGAGCAACAGCTGGGCACTGCAGGAAGATGCTGCAGCTTTTCCCCGCCCCTATCTCCCCCAGGATGCTGTCATGCTGCAGAAAAATTCCTTAGTTGTTGCATGTAGACATGGTGGCTGCATTTGAGAAATGCTGCCTTGGTCCTTGTTTTTGCATAATAAGCCTTCAAGATGTAAACCAATTGTTAGGAAGCTTTATCCAGCAGATGCTTCCTTTAAAATAAAATAAAATGGAGGGAGAGAGAGTGAGCAATCACAGCCTATTCCTCATAACTATACTCACCAAGAGTCGATCCAGTGCTTGCTTAAGTCAATGGGACTCTTTCCATTAACTTCACTAGGCTTTGAATTGATCAGCTACTCCCACTCTTGGCTGACATTACCTCCCACCCAGCCCGTGGCAGCTGGAATTTGAAGTCTTGTCTTGTCTTTCAGCTCCCTCCACTAAGCATTGGACAACATCCTCTCAGCACTGAGGGAATTCTGAGGAAAGAGGAGGTGGCTGTTGTCAGAAGCCGCTCAAGCCCATTTTCCACACTAGGCAAAAGTTCAGTGTGCTGCCCCCTCCGACCCTCTTAGAAGTTTGAGACAGGGACCCACTCCCCATACTCCCCTGGCCCAGTCTCCCCCCATCCTCTCCCCCCGGGGCCAGGAACCTCCACCCTTGACAACCCTTCTGGATCCACACAGTTAAATCACAATGGGACCCAGACACCCCTTACATTCCGCACCCCTAGCTTACACACCCCTGCCCAGATGAGCTCCTCCCTCTTGGACTCATAGCATGGGGCACTGAAGTGCAAGTCCTGGGGAGCGGAGGGAGCCGAGGCAGGAGCTGGGAGCTGCTAAGGCAGCATGTCCCAAGGGCTGGGTGCTGACCTGGAGCCGGGCAAGTTGCTCTGTTTGTGACCAAAGCCCTGGCAGTACTTGTGGTGCCACCATGAACAGCCCCAAGCCTATCAGTGCCTGAGCTGTGGCTGCAACCTTACCCATGCTGGAGGTAGGAATGCTTCCATGGCAGCCTGGCTGTGGGCCACCTCCTACTGATCAGAGATCCTAGGGAGGGAGTAGGAGCACTTCCCCGGCAGCCTGGTGGGTGTCGCTTCTTGGAGTCCTAGCTGGCGAGTGACCTCTCCTCCAGGCAGCCTTGCCAGCCTCATCCCCTGCCTCTGCTGCCACCCATAAAAGGAACCAGGGGAGGTCCCAAAACCTGCAGCCCCTGAAATCTGCCGCCCTAGACAGCTGCCTATGTTGCCTGTGGCCTAGCGAGGCCTTTGGCTGCTCCTTGGTCATCTCCACCTGCCAGAATGGCCCTGGTGGGGGGCCCTGGGGGAGTTTTCAGCCACAAAGTACTGCTGGGCTGAGGCTGCTCTTACTTGTTCCAGGGACCAGACCGGACCTTCCCCCGCCGCCCCCTCCCCTTGGTCTTGTGCTGAGTCCCGCTCATTTGGAGCACGGGCTCGTGGCTTTAGTTTGAGGACTATACGTTATTTCTCAGTGAAGTCCCATTAAAGAAAGTTAAATAAAACTACTGCATGAACATGAGTGGATCAATCTGTGTTACACTATCGTCAGCTGTGCCTCTCTTCCAACTCACCAAATAGTTTGCTTTCATGCGTGCACATTTTTAATCATTTTTTTTCATTGCTGTATGTTTTGCAGTGAAATTAAATGCTAAATATTCATGAATGCCAGCTCCTGTTGCTTCCTCTGACCACACACAGTCAGATATTCAGAATAATTCTGTCCATTGGCGCCATGGTTCCCAAGACCCCGGTCTACATATATAATTACAAAAAAAGTTTAAGAAAAGTTATTTAGGTTGCAGAGTCAAGCACTGAAAAGTTAGGATATGCCAGATTTATAGTTGGCCACGCAACCCTATTTTGGTGCCTTTGTGGTCTTTAAAGCATTATGGTCTTTAATTTCATGAGTACATCCTATTTTTCCACAGGACCCCGCCTCATTTAGTGCACAGAATGGATGGCATTCAGGAAATGAATCAGGGTTGTGTAGTGATTGAGTAAATAACTTTATTTTAATGTAGTTTTTTTAAATGTAATTTCTTTTTTTAAAGAAAAAAGTAAAAATAATCCTATTATGAGTATTTGACATACACACACACATACGCCCATCATGCAACTTTAGCAGCACTTGAACCCTGAACCTGCATTACCGCAGTACAGATGTCTACCACTTGAGCTACAGACTTAATTACGTTACATGGCTTTTAACTCAGCCATACATAAACAGAATGTCATAGAACAAACAAACGACACCTTTCTGACTCCTGGGCTTATTCCCTATCAAAGTCCTGGTGCAAACAATGGGGGTATTAGACCTTCTCAAAAAAAGGTAACAAGAATCTTGTATAGTGGAAATTGTTAGGCAACCTAAATATAGGGGTCACTGCCAGCTACCTCTGTAATCCCTTCTAGAACATTGACTTTGTTTTATAATTCAGATCTTAAATGTTCTTCTGCTTAACATTCCCAAAGGCTGATTCTTCTCTCACTTGCATCATCATAAATTGGGAGTGGCTTCACTGAAGTCGGCGGAGTTACACTGGTATGAAACTGATGTAAATATAGGAGAATCAAGCCCTTCGAATCTAAATTTCAAACCTTGCATTCACATTAAGGAGAAAGGACAAGAGATAAAATACCTAAAGGATTCCAAAAAAGCATGATACTTGTCAGAAGTTTTCATAGTCAGCAGCTAGTTCTTAAGAAAAACAAAGTGTGCTTTTTTAAAAAAATGGTTCAGAGTGATGTACGGTATTTCATCCTAGCTGAAATAGACCTGTGATCAAATTTTAGAGTGTGTGACATTTACAATTTTTATATTATAGACAAGAAAAGCTCATCTCTGAATCAGTCTCACTAGATAATAATAAACTGGAAATTACAGCTAGTTTTAGTCCATTTCCAATAGCTTTGCTTTGGCCCTGAGGCAAAATTGAAATGCTGATATTTAAGGCTGGAACAGCTGCTAGATCTGAACTTGTGTATTAAATATTTAGAGGAATTAGTTAATTAACTTTAACATTGTTATAATCTCCTTAACAGAGTTCCAAAATAACTGGCTGTGATTAATAGACCATGATAAGAATTTTGATTAGTCATGATCTAGTGTGGTTTTTTTTTTTCAGTGAAGAATTTATGTACATTAAAATTACTTTGTTTGAATTATTTAATTGTAGATTTCAGTCTTTGAAAATGCAATCTTAATCCATTCAGTGATATACAAAGTTAGCTTCTTCTGTGCAAATGTTTACAAACTTGTCTTTATTTCCTTTTCTTCTGCCATTATATCATTTAGTTTCATGTGGTTTTAATGAGTGATTGTTTTCAACAGTTTCTGGGACTTTGTCAGCAATATTTCATTCTGGAATAAAAGCTAATGATCCATAAATTCTTAATGCCATATTTTTATAGCCAGTAAATTAGTCTTTAATGGGTTCAATAAGTTCTGTGATGTATGTCATTAATTGTTAATGGTATTTTAACTAGATAATTGTTGTGAAAGGTTGTTTATCATCACCATTGGTGGATGACTGATTCTGGCAATCTGTTCCACCTCATACTGCTGAACTTACTCTATCTACCATCATACACTGCACACAGATCAGGAGCCTGTAAAGCATAGATCAAATATCAAATTCAAACATTTCCAGTGGATAATGAACCATCACCTACAGACTGTCATATGTAATAAGGTCAGATTAGTTTTCATTTTTCAAACAGAAACACATTCAGATCATATTCCCAGCGCTATTTGCACATAAAGCCACATTATAAATGAGCCCTGTCTAAGTAGTAAAAATACTGAGTTTAGATCCAAGCCAATTCAGGCATTAAATTAACTGAAGATTATCCTATCCAATGATTTAGTGACCTGAGTAGCAAGTGAGGTTTGGATAGTCATTAGTCTTCTCTCTTTAGGAAAAGGAGGTAGTATTAGCCTAACTACATGAAGCAATTAGAGAAAACACTTCCAAAAAATGCTGAACAAGGTAGACACTTCAATATGTGAGACTGGCTGCATAGTTGACAGGAGTGAATATTCTTAACCCTTCTGACCTGAGTGGTTAGCCAATCTTCAGGGTCTTGTAGGTTGTTTCTGTTAGAAGGAGAAATTGATTATGGACTCAGATATTTCTTTGGTGCAATCCTGTTTATTTACAAAGAATGTACACGAGTCCTGTTTCCCTGAATACAGTAGGAGTGAAATAGCAGGAGGCAGTTTCCTGCTCAGAGTTCCAAGCCTCTTTCCAGCCAACACTCTACCAAAAAAGTTCTAGGCTTTCTATCATGAAAATACTACAAGTGCATTTCAGCTCTCTCTGGGCTTCCTTGCTGCCATTTCTATGTGCTTCTAGAGTGTTTCTGTTACTTCTCTGTCTCTCTCTCTCTCTCACTCACACTCTCACACACACACACACAGTTCCCTCAAACTATACCCAGGCCCCAGCATTTGCGATCTGCTCCCAGTCAAAATCCTGAACTCAGATAGCTCAAATTCCTGAATGGCCATGCATGTGACCTGTTTTATGGGCAATGGCTCCTATTGTTTCAGCTATCTATTCCATAAAGGAATGTAATTGCTTCTTTTACCTTTATCCTGAATGTAGAGCAGTTGGTAAGCCTTTGAGTTTCAATGAGGTTTCTCCCAACCCCCAGGATAACAATGCCCCCCATCTCATCTCCACCTATCATCTCAATGGAGTCCAAAATGGTGATGCTGTGTGTGGAGTCAGATATTTCTGAAAGAAAATAAATAATTTTCAAATTAACAAACTTAACTGCTTACATAGTGTCTTTCTGTCAGGATATTTTCACATCTCTGGGTGAAGATAAAAGGGGGGGAAACAGGGCCAACATCATGGTAGGGGTCTCCTACAGAACACCTAACAAGGGTGATGAGGTAGATGAGCCATTTCTAGAACAAATAACAGAAATATCCACCCAAGACCTGGTAGTACTGAGAGACTTTAACTACATCACTATTAAATTAGGTACAATATACTAGGGTCAACTTCATGTTTCAGAAGGGGAAGGAAGTAATTGGGGGAGAAGCCATTTTAGATTTGATTCTGATTAACAGGGAGGAAATAGTTGTTGATCTGAAGGTAGAAGGTAACTTGGGTGAAAATGACCATGAAGAAAAGGTAGAGAGAAAAGTAAGAGGCCAATATGGCTTCATCAGGACCTGAAAATCAAAAAGGAATCCTATGAAAATTGGAAAATTGCTATGAATAAATTGCCAAGGAAGAGTACAAAAGAATGGTGCAAGCATGTAGGGACAAAATCAGAAAGGCTAAGGCATAAAATCAGTTATACTTGGCAAGGGACATAAAAGGTTAGAACAGGTTCTATAAATACATTAGGAGCAAGAGAAAGAAAAAGAAAAGTGTAGGCCCAACTCTTTTAGTGGGGAAGGAGAGGTAATAATGGATGACATCAAGTAGGCTGAGGTATTTATTGTCTATTTTGCTTCAATATTCTCTAAAAAAGTTAAATGTGAGTGGATGCTTAACACAACTAATACTAACAACCAAGGGAAAGAAACACAAGCTAGAGCTGGGTCAGAATGAACAGGTTAAAGAATATTTAGATAAGTTAGACATATTCAAGTCAGAGGGGCCTGATGAAATTTGCTCTATTGTACTTAAGGAACTACCTCAAGCAATCTCAGAATCATTAGCGGTTACCTTCCAGAACTCGTGAAGGATGGATGAGGTCCCAGAAGACTGGAGAAGGTCATATATAGTACCTGTCTTTAAAAAGAGGAATAAGAGGATCCAGAAAATTATAGCCCCTCAGCTTAACTTTGAGACCTGGAAAGATACTAGAACAAATAATTTAAAATACATTTTTAAGTACCTAAAGGATAAAAGGATGATAAGTAATAGCCAAAATTGATTTGTCAAGAACAATTCATGCAAAACCAATCTAATTTCCTTCTTTGACAGGGTTATTGGCCTAGTGATAGGACGAAGCTGTAGGTGTGATTTATTTTGATTTTAGTAAAACTTTTGACACTGTGTCACATGACATTCTCATAAGCAAATTAAAGACATGCTCTAGATGAAATTGCTCTAAAGTGGGTATACCACTTGGTTGATAAAATGTACTCAAAGAGTGATTATCTCGTTGACTCATTGTCAAAGTGTGAGGACATATTTAGTGGGGTCCCAGAGTTGTCTTGTGTCCAGTGCTATTTGTTGTTTTCATTAATTATTTGGGGTGGAGAGTTTGCCCATACAATTTGTGTATGACCTCAAGCTAGGCAGGGTTGCAAGCACTTTGGAGGACAGGATTAGAGTTCAAAATGATCTTGACAAATTGGAAAATTGATCTGAAATCAACAAGATGAAATCCACAAAAGACAAATGCAAAGCACTACACTTAGGAAGGAAAAATCAAATGCAGAACTACAAAACTGGGAGTACCTGGCTAGGCAGTAGTACTGCTAAAAGGATCTGGGGGTTACAGTGGATCACAAATTGAATATGAGCCAACAATGTGATGCAGTTACAGAAAAGGCTAATACCATTCTGGGGAATATTCATTGACATCTCCTCTGTAAGACATGGGAAATAACTGCTTCAATCTACTCAGCACTGGAGTGACTTCAGTTGGAGTATTGTGTTCAGTTTTGAGCACCACACTTCAAGAAAGATATGGACAAATTGGAGAGAGTTGAGAGGAAAGCAACAAAAAATATACAATGTTTAGAAAACTTAACCTATGAGGAAAGGTTAAAAAAGTGGGCATGTTTAGTCTTGAAAAGGCTGAGGTGGGACCTGATAGTCTTCAAATATGGTAAGGGTTGTTATTTAGAAGACATTATTCAATTATTCTCCATGTCCACTGAATGAAGGAAAACACGTAATCAGCTTAATCTGCAGTAAGGGAGATTTAGGTTAGATATTAGGAAAAATTTTCTAACTATAATGACAATTAACTATTGGAATAGTTGCCAAGGGAGATTGTGGAATCCCATCATTAGAGGTTTGTTAGAACCTGTCATGGATGTCCTATGTATATTTGGTCCGGCCTCTGCATGGGGAAGGATGGACTGGATTACTTCTCCAGGTCCCTTCCCGCCCTACATTTCTAAGATTTCTACAATAACCAATCCAGATTGCTTTTACTCCCATCCAAATCTCCTTGGAATTTGTCTCTCCCTGCTCGATTTTCTTTCAGCCTCTTGGGAGGGGTCTCTTTCAGTGAGCCCCTGAAGAATGTAGAACCTACTCATTTTGTTCAATGGTGAACTCATTACTGTCACAATATTTTCAGCCTTAGTTTCCACAGCTACATTCCCAGCTACATTTCTGCAACCCCACATCCATTATTCTAGTGGATGAACCAGGAGCATTTGCACTTTTGAAAATTATGAAAAAAGAGAAGACAGCAATGTGTGTGAGGTAATATCTTTTATTGGACCAACTTCTATTGGTGAGAGAGAGATGCTTACTGAAGAAGAGCTGTGTGTAGGCTCGAAAGCTTGTCTCTCTCACCAAAAGAAGTTGGTCCAATAAAAGACATTACCTCACCCAGCTTTTCTCTAATATCCTGGGACCAACATGGCTATAACTAGACTGCATCTCTTCCTGAGCACACTCAATCCCTTGAGCAATCAGTCCCTTGCTCTATTGCTTAAGGCAGTGTTTGCAATTAGCCTCCCAGTAAGGCTGTTTGGACAGGGGATCAACATTATGATGCTTGTGCTCATGCGTATGTGTGACTGTGAAATCATAACATTGCTGATTTCCCATCCACCTGGCAAGTTGCCCCTCAGGAGCAGGAGCATCATTTGCTGAGGCAAGGGAAGTAGTTGCTTCTTCAGACCTTGGTTTGCCCCCACTACATGACTTTGTATAGGTCTTTGTGCTCCACTATGTCTTCGACTCCCCATCACCTCCTCAGACTTCGGACATAGTCAAAAGGAAAGAAAACTTTGCCCCCTCCCCAGAATTTTTTTGATGACACAAGAAGCTCCTCTGATCCTGCCATTTGCAGGGCTGTGCAGAGCTATGTGTAAAAGCGTCAGGGTTTGAGGACACAGACCTGCCTTGCCACTGAGCCCTGCCTTCATGTATGGCCCTATAGAGAGAGTCCCAGGGCAGCAGGAGGCAGTGAGGTGGGAGTCGGGGAAAAGCTGCTGTAGGGTCCGGGACCTGGACCTAGTAGCAACACTTCCCTGCCTCCCACTTTCTTGGGACTTCTCCTCTACTTGGGATATGGTCAGAAGAGAAGTACTGGTGGGTAGTGAGGCAGAGCTGGGACTGTGTGGGGAAGGTGGTGCCGCCTGGTCCAGAGAAGGGGAGAAGCCCCAGGGCCAGTCAGGTAGGGGAATGGGAAGTCAAGACAGTAATAGGAAATGGATGGAAGTTCTTTGGGGGGGGGGGTGAAGCGATGGCAACTGGTGTCCCTATCTGAGCAGCCAGGGAAAGGTATGCATTTTTGTGTGCTTTAAAGGTTGACTTTTCAACCTGAAGTTATCACATACACACATTGACTGAGGAACAGAGGTGAGTTATAATCAAAAGACAGACTAAAAAATGTGGTTTGATGTTTTGAGAATCTCATGATTTGTGGAACCAATCTCATGATTTTGGGGATCAGACGCCTGATTTTTGATCTCTTGAGATTGGCAATACTGATATCATCTGGGTATAACAAACGGGCAGAGAGAGGCATGCCATGACATACCCTTACCATTAGCCCCTCAAACATGGCAGGTAGATTATGCAGGCTGAAAGCCATTACTTTAAGTTGCCACAGGCTGTGTCCTGCTGTGAGAGCAATCATTTGCCTGTTCTTTGGATCCACTTCCATTTGCCAATAACCACTTTTAAGATCCAGGGTGGAAAACTAGACTGAACTTGTTACAGCATTCAGGGTGTCATCTATCTGTGGTAATGAATAAGAATGCTTTAAGTATCTTCTCTTAGTTTTCTATAATCAACACAGAATCTGGTGCTGCCATCTTGTTTCTTAACTGGCTCTATGGGGGAGGCCCAAGGTTGAATTATGCCTTCCTGATACAGACCACTGAGTAAATATAAGGCCTGTTCCCTCTTTGCTATTGGTAAACAGTGAGGTGACTGTTTAATGTGCTGTCATCCCCCAGTATCAATCTTGTTACTATTTAATGTGCTGTCATCCCCCAGCCCAGTGCAGTAAAACCTGTATCTTTGTTGGATCAGGGGAACAAGTCCTGATTCCTAACCAGAATGTCTCTCAGACTCTTCTGCTGTCCCTCATTTAAGTGTGTAGCACTGTGCTGGAACAAGTCCAATAGACATTCTGGGAGCTCACCTTCAACTCCCTCCACCTGGTTGTTTTCTTCTATATTAGCATTTATTAGATCCACTGGTTCACATTTTTACTATTTGCTGCTTGTCAGAAACATAAAGCAAATGTGTAGGAATCTGTCCCTACTTCAGATTCACAAGTATTCAGCAGCTAAAATTCCCCTAAGATCCTGGTTCTCAATGTGGGTCTCAACTGTTCCCCATCTTTCCTTTGCAGAAAAGGTACTACAGCATGCAGCTGCTATTAAAGTTTCTGCATCTGGAGGCAGGAGAATTTGCAAATAAATTACTTATAAATCATTTGACCCACATCTTTAAAGGGAATTACTACAGACTTACTATGTAGGACATCTTTCCTGGCATTTATTTCGCAATTATTAGTTATTACTTTGGGTGACCAGATTACCAAATTAACAGCAGAAAATTCACTAGTTAGGGGAACTACTTTGGAAATATTTAGTATTGTTTTGCATAACCTAATACTTCACCATATGTAAATCTCAAGGGAGGAAATAAGCCTGCCATGTTTTTAGCCTAAGCCTTTAATTTCTACTCTTGCTTTACTTCTCACACATAAGATTACCTTAATCTTCTTAATATTTATGTCCTATTTACAATATTCTGAGCAAAATAGACCCTAAAGTACTAATCAGTTTTTTATGAAAATTAGTTTAATTTTATTAGTACATAAATGGGCAGTATTTTCAGATCTAATATTTCAAGTTCTAGGCTGGAATTTTAAAAAGAGCCTAAGGGAGTTAGCTGTCCTACTCTCATTGAATTTAATTGGTATTTGGATACCTAACTCCCTTAGGCCCTTTGAAAATCCCATCTTTAAATATACAGTAAAACCCTGATTTTATTAACAGTGACCTTATGAATGACTGGTTATGTAAACCATCATTATCCCTTAGTCAAAAAGATACCTGTGTATGCATCTGTACAGTGAACGGAGGTCCCACACAGTCCGGGTGTATTGACTTTTCCATGCTCTGGTGAAAGCGCCTCAGTATCAGACAAGTCACACCTGGAAGAAGTTCTGTGTGAGCACTCTGTGTTCTAGTGTTCTTCTTCACAATAGACAAGAAATGTAAGTGAGCTGTACTCAGTATTCAAAAGAAAGTGGAGATCTCTGAAAGGTTGAACAGAGGTGAAAGCTGGCCCAGGGGGTTGGTGTAGTGAAATCCATGATTTTGCAACTGAAGAAAAACAGCAACAAACTCTTACATTTTGTCTCACCAATGGCTGCTGGAAATGTAATTTGAAGATGTTTAATTTCATGAACTCCCTATTAGTTCATAAAATAGGGATTCTGTTGTACCTCCTTGCTTAAGATATTTATAACATTTCTAATACTGATATACTGTACTTGATACACCGATATACCGTACTGAAGACATAGCTGCATACCTACTCATACTGCAGCCCTGAGTCACAGTAGCATAAATATGGGAAGTGGGGATGAGAAGAAGTGAGGGAAAAATTGCTTCCTCGCTGCAATATGCACTCTCTCTCTCTCCCCACTGGATCTCCCTCACACACCATCCTAAATCCACAAGCTGGCATGGAATGTACTGTGTAGATGGATCAGTGGTGGTACACTTCTGAAACAGATGTCCCTATCTGGCACATGAGTTTGACCTTGTGTTTTTTAGCTGACCAGTCAGGATCCAGATTTTCGGGGGAGAGAAGGGGATGGGAGAGAAATGATTCTGCACAGAGCAGGAGAGAGCGATAAAGAGTAGAAGTGCTCCCTCCACTAAGGAATAATTATTATTTATTAATAACCAGCTTCGTGCTTGTGCCAGAGTCAGCACTGCTCCACCTAACTACAGGAAAACTTGGAGCCACTCAAACGCCCCAGCCAGGTACCAGCACTTCCTGATCCTCCCACTTCACATTCTTCTGACTGATTCATCCTCATTTGACAGACTAGGAAGAAAGGGGACCTCTGTGGGCAGGAGGATCTGAGCTCCCCCAAGCCCAAGGCAGAAAGTGGAGGGAGAGCTCATCCACTGTGGAGGGCAAACTGTGCTCCCCTATAATCCTCCTTGCTTTAACTCTAGCCCTGCAGGGCGTCTCCAAAAATTGTTGGCAGCAGTCACCACCCCATTACCCAAAGGAACCCATAACCCCCTTCCCAGTTCCAGTATCACTTCCCCATGCACACCTTAACTAGCCCCTGGGGCCTCTCATGCTTGGGGTTGTACTAGCCACTTGCACTCACTGGTCAAAATAACATGGCTCCCCAAGATGCTCTTACCACTACAGTCTAAAGGTCAAAGTGGGATTTCACAAAATTACTCAAACTTTAGTGGGACTGTCATGGCCACTCTCACCTCTTTGTCACCTGCCCTGGCAGTCCACATCTAACGATCGGCAAGTCCCTCCCACTGATTGAATTTCTCACCCTCGCACCAGAACTTTTTGCTACTACAATTCAGCCTCCTGCTACCAGGCCAAAAGACAGCCCCTTGCATGGAAAAGGAACCAAGTCATCTTGTCACAATATGACCTCCAAATAAATCTCTCCACTCTCATAACTTCAGAAAATCACATACTGTCCTCCCTCCCCGTCCCCACAGCCAAACCTCCCACACCCCTAACTTTCTCCCATTGACAGCAGTGAAAAAGAAATCTGCTACAGTTCTGCCACTGCTGATCTCAGGCTTGAGGAGGAGCTGACTTCAAGGAATTCAGTGGGTTGGTGCCAGAATCCCAGCTTGGGAAGTGCAAGTGGGAGCGGCAGTGGTCCAGCAGCTCCCAGCCTTGCATCTGTCATTGGGCTGGGGTGAGTGTGGAGTCACCCATGGGGTGTCAAAGACCTGGCTGACGGCCTAGTGATCCCAACCCTGATCCTGGGAGACAACTTTGTGCAAGAAGTTCCAATACTAAAATCAAGTGTTGAGGTATAGCAAGTCAAGGCTAAACTGAATATTGTCAGACAGCTAGATACGTTATTTTCATGTTAAGACAAAAGCATTTTGCATCTGGTGAACAACCGGGCAAACGTACTGCATGTAGACTGAATAAAGGTGAAACCCAGCATTGCATACCAACCATCTAGGGTAATAATGGAGCAATAATCACCAAGCACTACAGAGGATTGCCATGGATTTCAAAGGCTGAGAACTTTTATAGCATTTGTGGGGATACCAATGGCACTAGTCTATCAAACTGCCTACACTGTCTGCAGATCCCCATGATGTTTCCAGAGGATAATATAGTGTTGGATGCACCTATCTCATTACAGGAATTGAAGGAGGCTATTTCATGTCTAACGCTTACAATCAATCCTCCTCTGACAGGACATTTTTACAAACATGCATTAAAATGTGTGCAAAATGTGAATGACAGGTGTACAGTCCAATCCTGTGACGTGCTCAGAACCTGCCACCCCACTGAAGTCAGTACCTTGAAGAATTGTGCCCTTGCATTGGTACAGTAGCAGTGGAAGTGGCTTGCAATGAGTTAGTGAAATTAAGTTAACATCCTAAAAATTCTTAAACTGTGTAGAATGTTCAAGCAACTTTCAACATGTTTTCCTCATTTTTTCCTCTCTCATTTACTAAAATAGGACCGAGTTTCTTTTATTTGCTTTCAACTTCCTGCTCATCTTTATCCTTGTGAGTAGTCCTTACTCATGTGCACAGTTACTTCAAAGTCAACTTACATATGAATAAAGGTTTGCAGGATTGGAGATTCAGGAGGTTTAGGTTCAATTCCTGGTTTTTCTCCACACTTCCTTCATGGAGAAGTTTCCTCAAGCAAACTACTGTGGTTCAGTTCCCCATCTGTAAAGTATGAATAACACCACTTCCATTTTATCAGCCTCTCTTTCTTCTCTGGTTAGATGGTGAGCTTTTTCAGGCAGGAACTATTTTGCTGTATTCATACAGTGCCTAGCACAATGGGGCTCCCACCATGGTTGGGATCTCTAGATGTTACTCTAATACATATAATAAATAACAGTTAAAACCCCGTTGAGGACTCCAGAATTTGGTCCTGTAATTGTTAGGCAGTGGCTCCTAGCAGCTTGCTTTAGTTCTTATGAATTAGAATTCCTTACAAACGGTTGTAATGATATTTCAGTATTGTTTTATCTGACAAAACCTGACATGAAACAAACTCTCTCCCATATGTTCTCTGAGGTAGCCTTACTCTCTCACATAGACTGGTGCACCTTCACTCGTTACAACACCCATTCCCACTTTCTGTTTGGCACAGGATTTGTGCCATAATGTTATAGATTCCTCTCACCACAGAGCAGTGTGGTCCTTCAGATCACTGTAAATCACAGATCATGATTTTCTTCTTCTCCCGCTAATTGCTGTATTTTTAAAAGCCATAATATAATGCTACAAATAATATTATAATATATGCTACAAATTATATTTTAGGTAGGATTTTCTATAGCATTCAGCAGTGGTTTAACTCTCTTCCCATTGAACAGGCATAGACTAAGGCCAATGTTGAAAGTTTTTAATAATTCCATCCTTTATTACTTAAACTGCTTTGAAATCCATTGACTGTAGTTGTTTCCTTTCTTTCTTGAAGACATATGGAATTTCTTCTGTTTGTATTATCCTTAGATCCTGTGTTTCTATAGGGACAGATGAATTCAAATCACCATGACATTAGATACCGATCGGGGAAACACAGTAGCTACTAACAGACCCTTCTTTCCATTCCCAGCTTCCTAGTATCTTGAAGGTTTAGTCTCTGCTCTATCAATCGTAGAGGCCCATTGTAGTAGGGCTAAAAACTGATGCAAGGTTAAATAGCTACACAAAGGCAGGAAAAGAGTGAACTGTATTCAGTATTTTTCATTTGTGCAACACCTCTGACAGTAAGTGTAACTGAAAGCAGAATTTTACCACATAGGCCAGATTATTCACAAAGGACTCCACTTTGAGTTTGCAAATAATTGTACCTTTATTTTTGTGCCTGCAGTTAATTGAAACAAGGATAGGTTACTACTGTACCATTTACCACCACAAAAAATATTGTGACCAGAAAATTATTTAAAATGTTCCCATTTTCTCCTTTTTGTTACCAGTTAAAGTTCAAAGAAAGACCACTAACAACATAATGAGACTAGCGGATAAGACAGTTGATAGGTAGAACTTGCTGTAGCAAGATAAAAAAGGTTATTAATTGTTCTGCTTTGACAAAGACCTAAAAATGGCCGTGAGGTGGTTCCATGTTTGTTGTGTCCCGAAAGCTCCATATGAAATCTGCTCATTTTACAAGTGAAAAGAAGGTTGGTTCTAACTTCAAGCTTTGGGATTTGAAAGTCAAACTGTGTTGTTGTTTTTTTCTGATTTGTAAGTGAAGTAAGGTGTCAGATTGCCAATGGTGGCTGGGAGATACATTCCTTTCTTTAAAGTTTAGGGGAAATTATGTGATCTGGTGTTAGTTGTTGTTTAGCAATTATGAAATTGAAATATACATGGGTAAGATGTTTATCGTCAGAGTTAAGGCTTTATGTTAGTTATCCAGGAGGAGGGTGGACAGATGTGGGTGATGTTGTAGAAGGGAGGCAGTGAGGTGAGAAGGGGAAATAAATTGAGTTAATAGAATGGTGAATTTTGAGCTGCTTATTTTCTCCTTTTTTAAATTAGTGTCAGTGGAATATGCAGTGTTGCAAACTTAGGTCTGGTTCACCACTTCGTTACTCTGTGGATTTCAGTGGAGTTTCACTAGTATTAAACTGGAGTGATGCAGTGGTGAATTAAACCCTTAATTCTAAATTAACATTTTTAGGGAATGAGGGGAATAATATTAACACTTACTGTATTATTGACATGGTACTTTGTGGGGAAAATTGTTCTGCCAGATTGAGGTCTGGCCTCCATTGTGTGAGCACAAGGGTGAAAAATGCATGCATTTTAATATACTTGCAAATGAAACTCAGGCACAAATCTTAGAAGTTGATATAGCTAGTTATGTGGCTTATGCTCATTATCACAGTTACCCTAGTAACAGCTAAAAAATTGTCCCCACAAATTTGGAGGCACAGAAATGTGGGCATACTTTGCACCTCCAAAAGCAAGGCTGGCCTTCTGAAAATTTAGGTCTATGCCTACTAAGTTCTTTAAAAGCTACTAGCCCAGCCCTATATCCTTCAGACACCCAAATCATCCTAGAAGCTTATGCTCAAATAAATTTGTTAGTCTAAGGTGCCACAAGTACTCCTTTTCTTTTTTGCGAATACAGACTAACACGGCTGCTGCTCTGAAACCTGTTATTATGCAAGGCACTGAATTTAGCCATATCGAGTGGAAATCTATCAACTTCATGCCACCGAATGCATCCGATGAAGTGAGCTGTAGCTCACAAAAGCTTATGCTCAAATAAATTTGTTAGTCTCTAAGGTGCCACAAGTACTCCTGTTCTTTTTTTCATGTAAATAGTCTAATTGAAGCCAGTGGGCCAGATCTCAGTCCCCAGCTCATGTGTGTTAGAAGGTATAGTCTGGGTCCATTAACTAAGTAAATCTGACAATATCCCTGATAGGTATGCAAATATTACTGCATAAGAAAAAAATGCCTTTACAGGAGGAACAACAAGGAATTAAATCCTCACCAGCTCTAGTTGAGTCAGAGGAGTGGGAAAACAACATTAGATAAAATACTAGTGGGGTTAAAGGACAATCTTGCCTGATGCAGATGGTTGGACTGGATGAATTAAGAGATGTTTTCCAACCCTATGATTCCATGATTTACTGCAAAAGGAAGCCATCAGGATTTGATTGTTGTATACCAAATGTGAAGGAATATAAACTTCTCATAAATGTAGACTTTAAACTGTGATTTGACTCAGGCTGTTGCACCTCTTTCTCAGAGGTGACTATTAACACTGCTGTTGACCTCCTCTGTTCCCTGCAGAGCTTCCTTTCAGGAAGTCACTGATGTTTCCACATGCTGAGAGGAGGTGCTGTTTTCTTAAGCACTGATTTCACATCACTGGGAGAGAGAGTCCATTGGGAGTGAAACCTGAAGGAGAGAGAGATGAAAAAGAAAAATGCCACATTACAGTACTCCAGCTCCATTCAATCACTGACTAAAAACAACCCTGATGATCAATCCACCTATAAAAAAAAAAAACACACCAAACACACACCACACTAACTAGAGAGAGGGAGTGGGGAAAAAGGTGGTGGAGAGAGGCCCCTCTCTAAACTCTGCCCATATTTCCAGGGTGAAGTGTGGAATTTGAAGCTATAAGTGCTGATGCAGGGTGGCAGGTTTCCAATACTACCGTTGTCAGTTTATCCTGAAAAGCTGACCTTTTTAAATTAACACTGAATCTTTTCTTTTTCTGTATTACAGCGTTTTGCCTTTTTGTGGAAACAGTTCTCTAATAGGTTTTCTCTTTGCCATTTATTACACATCAAGTGCTAGGTTTGGTTTCTAATAGTTCCTTTTCATCTCACTGCCTACTGCTGACTGTGGAAAGTGTAGGTTTGGCTCCATTGATGGCTCTCTCTAATGGCTGTGATTACACCCTCTGCATCTTCTTCACAGTGCCAGCCTTTCAACTGAACAGCACATTATCCCTGGATAAGACTCAAAGAGCAGCTTAATATCAGGGTTCTCTGGAGCTATAATAAATGGTTCAAAATGGAACAGATACAGCCACATCAATATTTCTGTATAGTCCATGCTGTAAAACACATCAATCCTGCATATGTGTATTTCTGAGTTCAAGCTGAACTTGATTTTGCCATATCACTGGGAAAGGATGGAAATAAACAAATGCCATACAAAATGTGAAGACCAGTGCAAGTCTGAGGCAACCAAGAACTAACTACCAAGGCACTTGTTATAGGTGGCAGAAAAATGATCTCTTCTCACAATACCAAACAGACCTGTTTGCTACTCACCATTTCCAAACAGGATGACATTAAATCAGTGAAAGTGAAAATAGGCTCTTGCAAGATATATTTTACACCGAGTGAAACTGAAGACATTTCCCTTATAACCAGCTCCTGGGAAACTTTTGTAAATGTTGTCATCAGTGCAAATAGAATTTATGCTTCTCTGTGGAAGGCAGAAGATGGGCTGAAGCTCAAAGAGGCAAACTCTGTTTATTGCCTGGGCCTTCCAGTGCCATCATACTTTAAAGACTTACTACTTATTTTTGACAATTTCAAGCATTCAAAAACGTGAGTCAGGATCCCCCAAAATCATGAGATTCAAAAGAGCTCGTTCATTTTGGATCCTTTATTTGCCTTCTCTGGCTATTGAGCTCTTAGGGTTCATGGTTTCAAGTTTTTCGCAGCAAACAGCAGGGCTACAACCTTACTGTTTTGTTAATGGAAATGCGGATTCTAATGTAATTACCTTATTCAAGAAGCTGGGGCTTTCAGAAAGCACCAAATATTGTGAGATTCATGATAAAATTTCAGGAGTTGGCAAAAAAAAAAAAAAGTTGCTGCTACTACATGTAGCTGAATCATGCCCTCCTGCTTGCAATGTTCATACTTAGGTCAGAAGTCCGTGGGCAGACAGGATGGGTTGTCCTACAGATGTAAGGAGGGATAGCTCAGATGTACTTGTAAAACTCTTTACATATATGACAAGAACTGGTATTTCTATCGAAGGCTAATAGAAAGAGTTGCATGGAAGTCTTCATTAAGGAAGAGTTTCTGATACCATTTTCTACACCAGGTAGCGTGCCTTCCTTTATGAGCAGTCCTATTGATTCTAAGTTAAGGATGGTGCAAACTGGCCCCAAGTAAGATTCTGATCCTGAAACTGAAAGCTTGTGAGTGAACTTCTGTTGGATTCTATATAGGTGCAGTAGTCCACCTGCACGCTGTTAATTGCGGGGTCAGGGCCCATGGGCTAAATCAGGAGTTGGCAACCTTTCAGAAGTGGTGTGCCAAGTCTTCATTTATTCACTCTAATTTAAGGTTTCACGTGCCAGTAATACATTAATGTTTTTAGAAGGTCTCTTTCTATAAGTCTATAATATATAACTAAACTATTGTTGTATGTAAAATAAATAAGATTTTTAAAATGTTTAAGAAGCTTCATTTAAAATTAAAATGCAGAGCCCCCCAGACCAGCAGCCAGGACCCAGGCAGTGTGAGTACCACTGAAAAAAAATCAGCTCACGTGCCACCTTTGGTACGTGTGCCATAGGTTGCCTACCCCTGGGCTAGATCCACAAAGGGATTTAGTTGCCTTCCTGCCACTTTTGATGCCCAAGTACTAAATGGAGAGCCTCCAAACCCCTGCTCAGGTACTGCCTAATCCTATAGGTGCCCAAGTTTCTGCCAGCAAAGTTTCCTAGGCACCTACATTCTGGCAGTGAGCATAGGCAAAGCCACCTAAGTCCTGACACACTGAACTGCTCAGCACCTAAGCTCCAGTGGGATCCTCAAACTAGGCATTTGCTCACCTATCTGCTGGGCTTGACAACCAGATCCTTTTTGCCATGGAGATGGGCCGGAGAGGGTAATTTTTGTTTAAGCCTGAGCCTTTTAAAACTTTTGATTTACTTGTTCTGTCCTGAGCCTCCTGCTACAGAAATGTTATTTATTATTAATTTTTATTATTATTATTATCTACTATTTTTATTATTATTACTCTATCGAGCATTATTCTGGGATGACCAAATGACTGGCATTAGCATAGGAAGGATGTATGTGTGTCAAGTTACATCTTTCAGTCATGCATACATTTTATACTAGGTAAAATGTCCTTTTGTTTTTCCAAATGCTTTACCATTTCAATCCAACACCTGACTCTTCTTTTATCTCTAAAACATGAAGCCAGCACTGAAATATCTACCAGGAGTGGAACCCCTTCCGAGTCAGTGACACTGTGGGTCATTCATCAGAGTCTGTGGCATCTTCTTGCTCCTTCAACCCTCCATTAGTGAAAATCTGGAATCTGACAACAGTAATAGAAACACAGTGCAAGTTTCATTTTGTACTAAACAGTCCTGTTCCTGGAGGTCTGCTCTCCCCCTGAGGCACGCACTTACCGTAACTGCCATTGGCGCTGTCAGGAGTGACGAGCGCACATCCCACAGAGGATGTATCTGTACAAGTCTGGATGTGCATTCCCCCCCCCCCCAATTGATTTATGCTTCATTAATAAAGGGGGGCTATGGTGACATTACTAGAGCTGACATTTATTATTCAATCAGAACCTGAGACTCAGTATGTGAGTGAAAGGTCCCCATGAAAAAGGTGTTGTGTGTCTATTTCCCAGAATGCCGATACCTCGCTTTGCATCCACCATCAGCAATGCAGTCATTCCAATAAGCTGAAATCAATCATATAATGAGTCTCACCATGTGATACTCATCTTTGAGGGGAATTAATAAAGCATTGTGCCTTCGACAGGGTGTTTATGCCATAAATTGACCTAGGAAGTGGTGTGGCCATACCCTGATAGTTATGGCTGTGGGAGTGGCAATTTAGGAATAAATGCATCTTTGTACTGTGACCAGTTCAAATCCTGGCACCTCTTGAAACTAAAAATATGCAGAGAAAAATCCTGCTGCTAATAAGGAAGCTGGAAACAAAACCCACAGCTGTCAGAGGAGAAGTCACTGGAGGCCCGATGGATGAACCCTCCCTTCTGCCCCACCAGGGCAAAACTTACCTGGGAGCAACAGGAAACTGATAAGCTTGCAGGTCTGAATAGAGATCAATCACATTCATAAGCCTTTCACCACTCAGGCCCAGCTTCTGTAGGCAGAAGTTCAGACTGATCAGGTTCCTCCTCCCAATATTCCTCTGTATCTTGCTGCACTGTGTCTAGGATCAGCAAGTTTCTCAATTATAATTAATGTTTTCATACATAATGCAGTCCAAAAATATATATTTGCTGTAAATATACAAGTTTATCTAAGACTGTTATTGGCATGTGGCCCATCTAGGACTGCTAGTAGCAAATATCTCCAGGGATCAGAGATGGGGCACTAGATGGGAAGACCTTTGAGTTGCTACAGAGAATTTTTCCTCAAGTGTCTGATGTGTTTTGCCCACATGCTCAGGGTCTAACTGATCACCATATTTGGGGTCAGGAAGGAATTTTTCCCCAGGGGAGATTAGCAAAGACGCTGAGGCTTTTTTTTTTTTTTTTTTTTTTGCCCTGCTCTGCAGCATGGGGCACAGGTCACTTCCTAGTTTGAACTGGAGTAAATGGTAGATTCTCTGCAACTTGAGGGCTTTGGTAACTCAGCCAGAGGTTGGGGGTCTATTACAGGAGTGGGTGGTGAGGTTTTCTGGCCTGCAATGTGCAGGAGGCCAGACTAGATGATCACAATGGTCCCTTCTGGCCTTAAAGTCAATGAGTCTTGGATATACTCTGGGGCTGAGGGCAGGGTATATTAAGTCATAAAAAAAAAACAGTGGAACTGAATGTGAAGACAATGGTTTGGCTTTCTGTATCTACTCCTTAGATTTTTTTTTAAATCTTTATTTTAATGCACCCTGAATGACACTCTGTTGAACACAAGAAAACCCCAATTATAGGCAGGGCTCTGAAAAAACTCTGCAAAATGTTTGCTATTGCTTACACTTTCAGGTTTCAGAGTAGCAGCCGTTAGTCTGTATTTGCAAAAAGAAAAGGAGTTTGTGGCACCTTAGAGACTAACAAATTTATTTGAGCATAAGCTTTTGTGAGCTACAGCTCACTTCGTCGGATGCATTCATGGATATTCCTGTTTGTGTCTTTTTGTAACTTAAGGTTTTGCCTAGAGGGATTCTCCTTGTTTTGAATCTAATTACCCTGTAAGGTATTTACCATCCTGATTTTACAGAGGTGATTCTTTTTACTTTTTCTTCTATTAAAATTCTTCTTTTAAGAAACAATGCTTTTTCATTGTTCTTAAAATCCAAGGGTTTGGTTCTGTGGTCACCTATGCAAATTGGTGAGGATTTTTATCAAACCTTCCCCAGGAAAGGGGGTGTAAGATTTGGGAGGATTTTGGGGGTGGGGGGAAGACGTTTCCAAACGGACTCTTTCCTAATAATAATAATACCGGTTAGATGTTTGGTGGTGGCAGCGAAAGTCCAAGGGCAAAAGGTAAAATAGTTTGTACCTTGGGGAAGTTTTTACCTAAGCTGGTAAAAGTAAGCTTAGAAGGTTTTCATGCAGGTCCCCACATCTGAAGTGAGCTGTAGCTCACGAAAGCTTATGCTCAAATAAATGTTAGTCTCCAAGGTGCCACAAGTACTCCTTTACTCTTTCAGTAATTATTTTAAGCACCTCACCTGTTGGTTTCTAAAGACTTGAAATATAGATGCAAATAAATCATGGATTTTAGGATTTTCAGGTGGGTAGCGATACACAGCGTACCTAGCAAAGGAGCAGGGGAGTGACAGCTTTCAGAGAGTGTAGTAAGAAAAGTCTCCTGTATATTCTGTCTGATTGGTAGCAATCCCTTTCCCAATATTTTGGTGCTTTCCAACGTGAATACAACAATGTGTGTTACTTTTTATATTCAGCATTATTAGACATTATCTAACCTATGCTAACGATAGCCATGTATGGAGGGTAAGTGGGAAAAGGAATGTATTCTAGAGGTGAGGAAACTGAGGCGGGGGTTAACTATTTCTTGAAAGCCACAAGACACTAGGAATCAGGAACTCCTGAATTCTAATCCTGTCTTGTGCTCAAGCTACATTATAAGGAATAACTGGTGTAGCCCCATACTGGGATCCCCAAGCATAATAGAGTCTACTTGCTCCTCCCGTCATTGTGGCTCTCTGTCCTTTGTGAGGGTCAACGGGCTCTGGGTTCTCTGTGCTGCTTGGGCTAATGGTTGCTGGTTGTTAAAGCCAAGTTAGAGCAAAGTGCCTCCACCCAGTGGGCAAGTGAATACATTTAAATTCAGTCCCTATGACTTCCAGACACAACAAATTAGAAGTAATCAGGATCAACCAAGCTTTTAAAAAAACAGAGTTAAAAGGTTTTGTTTCCAGCTTCCTTCTTCGCAGCAGGATTTTTCTCTGCACATTTTTAGTTTCAACAGGTGTGTAAAGGGGCTATGCCAGGGCTTGACCCTCTCCGGGGCAGCAGGGAGCCACACCGGCTCGCTACACACAGTTAACTTTGGGGAATTCGTCCGGCCACCGGAGTCTCCCTCGGCAGCCCTTGCGGTAACTGGACAAAGCACCATAGGCCCGGGCCCCTAGTCAGGGTGGGGCACCAAATAGTCAGTAGCTCAGGCCCTCAGGCAGGGCTGAGCAAATAGCCCAATGTTAGCAGGCCAGGCCCTGGGTCAGGGCAAGGGGAACAAAAAGTCAATAGCTCAGGCCCTCAGGCAGGGGCTGAGCAACACAGAAGGTGTGAATTAGCCCAGGCCTCCAAGGACCTGGAAGAGG
Source organism: Dermochelys coriacea (assembly GCF_009764565.3). Classification (NCBI taxonomy): domain Eukaryota; kingdom Metazoa; phylum Chordata; order Testudines; family Dermochelyidae; genus Dermochelys; species Dermochelys coriacea. The sequence continues at coordinate 109,682,201 of NC_050068.2, forward strand.
GGGGAGACTGCCACCCACAAGTTGGGTGGCAGGGGGGACGCAGGCCCACCCACTCCACTGCATCCCAGCCTGGTGCCCTAGCAGCGGCAAACAACCCGCTGCTGGGTCAGTGGGGATCCTGACCGCAACACACTGACATGGGTTCTGGCAGAGTTACAGCCAGACTAGGGTCAGCTGCCCCCGGGCTGCTTCCTAACTCCCCTCCTGGTACCTGGCAGTGTTCTCCGGGGGGTCCAGCACCATGGGTTCCTCGGAGCAGCGGACAAGCGGCCAGCCTGGTAACCCCCCTGGATCGCTGGCACGGGGCAGGTCCGGTAACCCCCTGGATCGCTGGCATGGACCTGGGGCCATGGGGTTTTCCCAGTTGCGGACCAGGCTGGCGATGTCCGGCCTTCCCAGCAGCTGGTCCTCTAGTGAGCGCTGCGGGCCCACCTTTATACTTCCGGGTCACCGCCGGTCCCTCTGAGGGGCGGGCTCAGAGCTTCCTGGCTCCGCCCATTCTGGTGCCACACCACCTCGCTACAAGGTGCCAGGATTTGAACTGGTCACAGTACAAAGATGCATTTATTCCTAAATTGCCATTCCCACAGCCATAACTATCAGGGTATGGCCACACCACTTCCTAGGTCAAATTATGGCATAAACATAAAGGATAGGAATTGGTAAATGGAGAAGTCAAGAGATCCAGGTGGAACCAATACATGAATGAGCAACATAGACCCTATAACAACAATCAGCTCCTCCCTCAAATAAAAATATTCCTCCAATAACTAAATGTGGTTACAATCCCACAGAGCATATCAAAGGAAATGGTTAAAGCTCCGTCTGTCCCAGGAGGTTGGTGTGCACTGTTCTTGTGGGAGGTTTTATAGGGCTGGCTATATATATATACATATATATATTTGCACAGTAAAATAACCAAAGACAAGCTGCAGGCCTGCGCTGTGCAGTACCAGGCCCGCCTTCAACTCCCGTGAGCCTTCACCTGGCTGTGCACCCACCAACCAGCATTTTCCTCACCCCTAGAGTCCTCTCCAATATAGCTGGGTGAAATATGCCCCTGTACTCACTTTTAAAGCTGCAAAACAGCCCCTTTGCCATGTGGAGAAGGTGTGGCATTGCATAGAGAGGCAATGTGGCCTAGAGGCTAGGACACTGGATGGGGAATCAGGAGAACTAGGTTCAATTCATAGTTCTACTATTGGCTATCTGGGTGACCTTGGGTGAGTCACTTCCCCTTCCTGTGCCTTAGTTTCCCAATCTGTAAAATGGGGATAATGATACTGCTGCCTTTGTAAAGTTCTTTGTGATCTATGGATGAAAAGCGAGATATAAGAACTAGGTATTATTATTAATGGGTGAGGCTGGCAGATGATCTGGTCCCTCTGGAGATCTTCTCTCCCTGCTAGGCCCAGCTTGTAGCTGGTGACTGCTTGGCTGGAAGTCCTGGTTTCTGTCCCCATCTGATGCTACCAACTGGCAAACTGTTTCAGGGACAGCGAGCCAACCGGGGACACACCAATGAAGGTGAATACTTCTGATCAGCTGAGCTCCACTGGCTGACAGGCAAAATGCGGCTCTCTCCCCTGGTCTGCAGAGAGCAGCTCAGGAGCTATGATGCCCAGCAGCAGACTCCCTGCCCCCCAACACTGTTTCTGTACTTGGCATGGGCAGTTTAAGCCATATGGAAGCTGTTGGGGCCTCCAGTTGGTTGCGCTGGCCTGACAGTCAGGCCTCTGGACAGGTAACCCCTCCTCTTTTCCTCTGTCCCCTCTCCACTGCTGATTGATGCAGGAAGCTTCAGGTTCTGCAGCCTCTGTCACTGTGCTGCTCCCAGTCCATGTGAGCTACTGGGAGCTGCATTTCTCAGGCCCCGTAAAATGGCAAGGGAGCTGCCTCCTCCACTAGAACATTTGCTATGTGCCTGTGTGGAAGGACTGTGCCAGGTGCCATTCCAGAACCCACACCCCCCAGCTGGAGCCCTCACCCCCACCCACACCCCAACCCCCAGCCTGCAGCCCACTCCTACACCGCAAACCCCTCATCTCTGGCCCCACCCCAGAGCCCACAAGCGGAGCCCTCACCCCCTCTCAATCCCAACTCCCTGGCCCTGTCCCAGCCTGGTGAAAATTAATGAGTGAGCAAGGGTGGGGGAAAGTGAGTGATGGAGGGAGAGGGGATGGAGTGAGCAGGGGCGTGGCCTCGGGGAAGGGGCAGGGCAAGGGTGTTCGGTTTTCTGCAAATAGAAAGTTGGCAACCCTACTTGATGGTAGGCTACTTGTATCTCCAAGTAGGCCAGCTCTGCCTTCATTGCTGGTTAGAGCCACTCTGATGGCTGCCTTAATTTGCACTGCAGCTGCCAAAGGCCCTATGCACCTTGCACAGGTAAGATATAGCCACAGCTTAGGGACCACCCACCCTGCCTCATTCCATCATTAAAATGCCTCCCATCAGCACTTGATCCCCAAAATGACCCTTACCACAGGAACTGCTGTAGGGGGGGAGTGCAGAGCTTGGTGGGGGGGTCCTCTTGTGCTGGTGATATTCACTAATGGGAGCCTAACACCCACTGTATAGCCCATCTGCGCTGGTACAAAGGGGCCATAGACAATGATGAACTGGGCTCAGAGGCCTTGCTCCTTGTGGAGCTATTTCCACCTATGCAAAAGGAGTGTCAGATGTTTGCAAGTCAGAATGGTGGCATTTTACATCGAGTTTGCACAGGTGTAAATGGCTCCACAAGGATCAAAGCAGTGGAGACTTAGGCCACAGAGGCCCCCTGCATTACTCCAGTTTTATGCCTTTGTAATTCCATTGAAATTAATGGAGTTACTTACACTGGCATAAAACTGGAGAAACATGAGGGTAAATCAGGCCCTATATGTACTCAGTAGCCTTGAACAGGCCAGTGCTGAGGGGATTGTTGTAGGAGGGCCCAAAGCACTCAAGAAGGGAGCTCCTGCTGCTATTCCAACCCAGGGGCAGTTCCTTGAACAAAGCCCGATTATCTTGACTTTGTGTGAAGAGGAAGGGGACATACACCAATATTTGTAAACTAGGCAAGCACACTGTTTAGTAAAGTGGTGGGCCTAAGGGCTTGTCTACACTGGCAAGTTTCTGCGCAGTAAAGGAGCTTTCTGCGCTCAAACTGCAGACGTGTGCGCACTGCCAAGCCACTTTGTGCACAGAAACTCCTCAGTTTCAGCGCTGCAAAAAAACCCACCTCGAAGAGAGCTGTAAGGCTATTTGCGCTGCGGCGCCAGTACTCTCTTGCCAGTGTGAACACGTGATTGCTTTCTGCACTGTAATTGGCCTACAGAGCTCTCCCATAATGCTTCAAGTGACCGCTCTGCTAATTGTTTTGAACTCGGCTGCCCTGGAGATATGCACCCCTCCCCTTTCAAAGCACCCTTTCTGACAGCCTTTATGTGCTGTGCTGATCTGCTCTGGGACACAAAGCAAACCATTAATGTGGAATGCTTGTGCTGTTGAACACGGAGGCAGATGTGTGTGTGTGTGTGTGAGAGAGAGAGAGAGAGAGAGAGAGAGAGAGAGAGAGAGAGAGAGAGAGAGAGAGTGCTATGCAGAGAGCCCAGAAAGGGAGGCAGGGGCTAATGTTGGAGTTTCCCCCATCCCCTGCCTCAGGTCTGGTTGCTTCTTGCCGCTGTCTGAACTTACAAGACAGCTTGCTGACACACCCTCTGTCCCTCAAAACACACTGTTTCTCTCCATCCCCTCCATACACACACACACTCCCTGTCACACACTCTCCCCCACCCCCAACCCCTTTAGTTGAAAAGCAGCTGGCAATGTAGTGGGATGCCCATGGAACAATGGGATTGGGAAACCTGCAGCATGTGATGCTGTGCCTGCTCCATGAGGCATTGAAAATGTTTCCCAAAGTACCCTGTGGCCAGTTGCACAGTGGGATTGCTACCACAATGCAGAGCTGCTAATGTGGATGTGCTCCAGCAACACAAGGAGCATAGTGTGGACACGCAACAGCGGTTTAATTCCAGCGTTTTAATAAAAGTGGTATAACTTGTGGTGCAGAGTCTTGCCAGTGTAGACATACCTTTAGTTACAATGAAAATCTGTCTGCAATTCTTTTAGGAATCCTTATTTTCATTAATTTACAATAATTATATTTTACATGTTTTATCTGTCGGTCTCAAAGTCTTTTACAAACTAGATTAAATATTACTGTCTCCTTTTTACAGATGAGGAAACTGAGGCACAGAGAGTTAAATTGCTTGGCTGAGAGACTAGAACCCAGGTCTCCTGGTTGCTAGTCTAGCACTCTGCCCATGCCATGCCTCCTATTTAAAAAGTCTACGCACCTATTCTTTGAGCTACATGAAGAAAAAGGAAAGGAAATTAGGATAACGGCTTTCTTGCATCCCACTAACTATAAAGTTGTTTCATTTTCTTTTTAAGACCATATTTTGCAAAAAGTCCATCATTTTAGCAAAGCACTTCATAGTGTTTTAAAATGAAAACGATTTGACCATGAAACAGTGAAACGTTTAAATCATGTATTTTGCGTGAACCAAGGTAATTAAGGGGAGGGGAACTTCAGTAAGAATTTTGATCATATCATTATATGCAGTATAATAACAACATCATTACAAGTTGTAAATTTTGTGTCATTATCCATTGTAATTATCTGATTACATTCATTTACATTAACTTTGTAATTAGATGTAATTTCACACTTCTCAAGTTAAATCAGTTTTACGACGGCGTGGCAGTGCTTTCCCTCTTTATGGGGAAGATCCGGGGCTGGTCTCTGCCAGGATGCATGAGGAGCATCGCTGAGAGAGCCGTTCTGCCCCATGAAAGGGAAGGGAGTGCCTGCTTGCAGATTTGAGGAGCAGTGACACCAGGCTGTGAACAGAGTCCCATTCATTCCTCTTTGGCTGGAAGAATGGAGGCCATGATAACAAGCCTCAAGGAAAGCAGGGGAAATGTGGCATCTACATGGATCCTGCAGCAACATGGAAAATATACTCCCTGAACAAAGTAGGAAAAATAATCCGCACCCCATAATGTCTATATTAAAATAATAAAGTTAAAAAGTGAATATCCTATTTCCTATTTGCAGCTTACAAGGCCATCCTTAAAGAGACACGGATTATGTGGATGAAATTGACCTGTTCTAAATTCCCTTGTGATTCTTCCCCCCAATTGTTTTTTCGGTTTCCCTGGCTCATCTAAAAGTTTTTCTTCTCTGTTACTGTATGAATGACCCACATGAACAGAGGAGTGTGTGCACATGCATGACAGCTCAGAGTGCCCTGTTGGCCACTAGCCTCTGTAAGACAGCTATCCCCAAGCATGGCTTCTCTTCCTAGGGGGACAGGGTGGGGAATGCCCACTGCCCCATGTCTCTCTGTTGCCCAGTCCAGCTTCTCCTGGCTCCCATCCCTCACAGAGGGGAATCGGGGGAGGGAAGGAGAAATCCCTGCTACCTCCCAGTCTGGATTTTCCTGAATCCCACAGATGGGGACTCTCACTGGCTGCTAGCGCCACTTCTCTTTTATTCCAGGAGGTGGCAGGGGATACCCATTGTCCTGGCTACCTCTCAGCCTGCCTTCTCCTAGCTCCCACAGAGGCCAAGCCTGAGGCCTGCTCCCTCCAAGCTCTTCTTCTTTTTTCTCTCCCCCAGCTTCCATGGAAGGGCTGAGGATCTCCACTACCTCTGGGTCTCCCAGGTCCTGGGGAAGATCTGGAGGCATTTCTGTCTTTTGCCAGTGCCTCCTGCCCTTCTCCTGCTACTTTGGACAGCTTCAGTGCATGAGGAAGTGGCTTCCTACCCTTCCAAGCAGGTGTCTCCTCTCTCATGTGTGTCTCCTGGGTTGGGGTCACCTTCCCCACACTGCTACCAGATACTGGGGCCTGGTGGAGTGGTTGGGAAGCAAAGAGGGGTCTCTGCCCGTCCTCCCCCACCAAGCTCCAGTTGCTCCCCATCTCTGTGCAGGAGTCCTGGGAAGAAGAGACATCCTCTTGGCTGAAATAGCAGCAGCTCTCCTGCCATTACTATTCAGCACCTTCTTGCAGGGCCTGAGAAAGGGTAGTAGTGTGATCTCCTTGATCTGAGCAGGGCAGGAAAGTGAAACTGGCTATACACAGGTTTCAGAGTAGCAGCCGTGTTAGTCTGTATTCGCAAAAAGAAAAGGAGTACTTGTGGCACCTTAGAGACTAACAAATTTATTAGAGCATAAGCTTTCGTGAGCTACAGCTCACTTCATCGGATGCATTTGGTGGAAAAAACAGAGGAGAGATTTATATACACACACACAGAGAGCATGAAACAATGGGTTTATCATACACACTGTAAGGAGAGTGATCACTTAAGATAAGCCATCACCCACAGCAGGGGGGGGAAAGGAGGAAAACCTTCCATGGTGACCAGCAGGTAGGCTAATTCCAGCAGTTAACAAGAATATCAGAGGAACAGTGGGGGGTGGGGTGGGGGGGAGAAATACCATGGGGAAATAGTTTTACTTTGTGTAATGACTCATCCATTCCCAGTCTCTATTCAAGCCTAAGTTAATTGTATCCAGTTTGCAAATTAATTCCAATTCAGCAGTCTCTCGTTGGAGTCTGTTTTTGAAGCTTTTTGTTGAAGTATAGCCACTCTTAGGTCTGTGATCGAGTGACCAGAGAGATTGAAGTGTTCTCCAACTGGTTTTTTTTGAATGTTATAATTCTTGACGTCTGATTTGTGTCCATTCATTCTTTTACGTAGAGACTGTCCAGTTTGGCCAATGTACATGGCAGAGGGGCATTGCTGGCACATGATGGCATATATCACATTGGTAGATGCGCAGGTGAACGAGCCTCTGATAGTGTGGCTGATGTGATTAGGCCCTATGATGGTATCCCCTGAATAGATATGTGGACAGAGTTGGCAACGGGCTTTGTTGCAAGGATAGGTTCCTGGGTTAGTGGTTCTGTTGTGTGGTGTGTGGTTGCTGGTGAGTATTTGCTTCAGATTGGGGGGCTGTCTGTAAGCAAGGACTGGTCTATCTCCCAAGATCTGAGAGAGTGATGGCTTGTCCTTCAGGATAGGTTGTAGATCCTTGATGATGCATTGGAGAGGTTTTAGTTGGGGGCTGAAGGTGATGGCTAGTGGCGTTCTGTTGTTTTCTTTGTTGGGCCTGTCCTGTAGTAGGTGACTTCTGGGTACTCTTCTGGCTCTGTCAATCTGTTTCTTCACCTCAGCAGGTGGGTATTGTAGTTGTAGGAATGCATGATAGAGATCTTGTAGGTGTTTGTCTCTGTCTGAGGGGTTGGAGCAAATGCGGTTATATCGTAGCGCTTGGCTGTAGACAATGGATCGAGTGGTATGATCTGGATGAAAGCTAGAGGCATGTAGGTAGGAATAGCGGTCAGTAGGTTTCCGATATAGGGTGGTGTTTATGTGACCATCGCTTATTAGCACCGTAGTGTCCAGGAAGTGGATCTCTTGTGTGGACTGGTCCAGGCTGAGGTTGATGGTGGGATGGAAATTGTTGAAATCATGGTGGAATTCCTCAAGAGCTTCTTTTCCATGGGTCCAGATGATGAAGATGTCATCAATGTAGCGCAAGTAGAGTAGGGGCATTAGGGGACGAGAGCTGAGGAAGCATTGTTCTAAGTCAGCCATAAAAATGTTGGCATACTGTGGGGCCATGCGGGTACCCATCGCAGTGCCGCTGATTTGAAGGTATACATTGTCACCAAATGTGAAATAGTTATGGGTCAGGACAAAGTCACAAAGTTCTGCCACCAGGTTAGCCGTGACAGTATCGGGGATACTGTTCCTGACGGCTTGTAGTCCATCTTTGTGTGGAATGTTGGTGTAGAGGGCTTCTACATCCATAGTGGCTAGGATGGTGTTTTTAGGAAGATCACCAATGGACTGTAGTTTCCTCAGGAAATCGGTGGTGTCTCGAAGATAGCTGGGAGTGCTGGTAACGAAGGGCCTGAGGAGGGAGTCTACATAGCCAGACAATCCTGCTGTCAGGGTGCCAATGCCTGAGATGATGGGGCGTCCAGGATTTCCAGGTTTATGGATCTTGGGTAGCAGATAGAATACCCCAGGTCGGGGCTCCAGGGGTGTGTCTGTGCGGATTTGTTCTTGTGCTTTTTCAGGGAGTTTCTTGAGCAAATGCTGTAGTTTCTTTTGGTAACTCTCAGTGGGATCAGAGGGTAATGGCTTGTAGAAAGTGGTGTTGGAGAGCTGCCTAGTAGCCTCTTGTTCATACTCCGACCTATTCATGATGACGACAGCACCTCCTTTGTCAGCCTTTTTGATTATGATGTCAGAGTTGTTTCTGAGGCTGTGGATGGCACTGTGTTCTGCATGGCTGAGGTTATGGGGTAAGCGATGCTGCTTTTCCACAATTTCAGCTCGTGCACGTCGGCGGAAGCAGTCTATGTAGAAATCCAGGCTGCTGTTTCGACCTTCAGGAGGAGTCCACCCAGAATCCTTCTTTTTGTAGTGTTGGCAGGAAGGTCTCTGTGGGTTAATATGTTGGTCAGAGGTGTGTTGGAAATATTCCTTGAGTCTGAGACGTCGAAAATAGGATTCTAGGTCACCACAGAACTGTATCATGTTCGTGGGGGTGGAGGGGCAAAAGGAGAGGCCCCGAGATAGGACAGATTCTTCCGCTGGGCTAAGAGTATAGTTGGATAGATTAACAATATTGCTGGGTGGGTTACGGGAACCATTGTTGTGGCCCCTTGTGGCATATAGTAGTTTAGATAGCTTAGTGTCCTTTTTCTTTTGTAGAGAATCAAAGTGTGTTTTGTAAATGGCTTGTCTAGTTTTTGTAAAGTCCAGCCACGAGGAAGTTTGTGTGGAAGGTTGGTTCTTTATGAGAGTATCCAGTTTTGAGAGCTCATTCTTAATCTTTCCCTGTTTGCTGTAGAGGATGTTAATCAGGTGGTTCCGCAGTTTCCTTGAGAGTGTGTGGCACAAGCTGTCAGCATAGTCTGTGTGGTATGTAGATTGTAATGGATTTTTTACCTTCAGTCCTTTCGGTATGATGTCCATCTGTTTGCATTTGGAGAGGAAGATGATGTCTGTCTGTATCTGTGCGAGTTTTTTCATGAAGTTGACAGATTTCCACTCTATACGGCTAAATTCAGTGCCTTGCATAATGACAGGTTTCAGAGTAGCAGCCGTGTTAGTCTGTATTCGCAAAAAGAAAAGGAGTACTTGTGGCACCTTAGAGACTAACAAATTTATTAGAGCATAAGCTTTCGTGAGCTACAGCTCACTTCATCGGATGCATTTGGTGGAAAAAACAGAGGAGAGATTTATATACACACACACAGAGAACATGAAACAATGGGTTTATCATACACACTGTAAGGAGAGTGATCACTTAAGATAAGCCATCACCCACAGCAGGGGGGGGAAAGGAGGAAAACCTTCCATGGTGACCAGCAGGTAGGCTAATTCCAGCAGTTAACAAGAATATCAGAGGAACAGGGGGGGGTGGGGTGGGGGGGAGAAATACCATGGGGAAATAGTTTTACTTTGTGTAATGACTCATCCATTCCCAGTCTCTATTCAAGCCTAAGTTAATTGTATCCAGTTTGCAAATTAATTCCAATTCAGCAGTCTCTCGTTGGAGTCTGTTTTTGAAGCTTTTTTGTTGAAGTATAGCCACTCTTAGGTCTGTGATCGAGTGACCAGAGAGATTGAAGTGTTCTCCAACTGGTTTTTTTTGAATGTTATAATTCTTGACGTCTGATTTGTGTCCATTCATTCTTTTACGTAGAGACTGTCCAGTTTGGCCAATGTACATGGCAGAGGGGCATTGCTGGCACATGATGGCATATATCACATTGGTAGATGCGCAGGTGAACGAGCCTCTGATAGTGTGGCTGATGTGATTAGGCCCTATGATGGTATCCCCTGAATAGATATGTGGACAGAGTTGGCAACGGGCTTTGTTGCAAGGATAGGTTCCTGGGTTAGTGGTTCTGTTGTGTGGTGTGTGGTTGCTGGTGAGTATTTGCTTCAGATTGGGGGGCTGTCTGTAAGCAAGGACTGGTCTATCTCCCAAGATCTGAGAGAGTGATGGCTTGTCCTTCAGGATAGGTTGTAGATCCTTGATGATGCATTGGAGAGGTTTTAGTTGGGGGCTGAAGGTGATGGCTAGTGGCGTTCTGTTGTTTTCTTTGTTGGGCCTGTCCTGTAGTAGGTGACTTCTGGGTACTCTTCTGGCTCTGTCAATCTGTTTCTTCACCTCAGCAGGTGGGTATTGTAGTTGTAGGAATGCATGATAGAGATCTTGTAGGTGTTTGTCTCTGTCTGAGGGGTTGGAGCAAATGCGGTTATATCGTAGCGCTTGGCTGTAGACAATGGATCGAGTGGTATGATCTGGATGAAAGCTAGAGGCATGTAGGTAGGAATAGCTGTCAGTAGGTTTCCGATATAGGGTGGTGTTTATGTGACCATCGCTTATTAGCACCGTAGTGTCCAGGAAGTGGATCTCTTGTGTGGACTGGTCCAGGCTGAGGTTGATGGTGGGATGGAAATTGTTGAAATCATGGTGGAATTCCTCAAGAGCTTCTTTTCCATGGGTCCAGATGATGAAGATGTCATCAATGTAGCGCAAGTAGAGTAGGGGCATTAGGGGACGAGAGCTGAGGAAGCGTTGTTCTAAGTCAGCCATAAAAATGTTGGCATACTGTGGGGCCATGCGGGTACCCATCGCAGTGCCGCTGATTTGAAGGTATACATTGTCACCAAATGTGAAATAGTTATGGGTCAGGACAAAGTCACAAAGTTCTGCCACCAGGTTAGCCGTGACAGTATCGGGGATACTGTTCCTGACGGCTTGTAGTCCATCTTTGTGTGGAATGTTGGTGTAGAGGGCTTCTACATCCATAGTGGCTAGGATGGTGTTTTTAGGAAGATCACCAATGGACTGTAGTTTCCTCAGGAAATCGGTGGTGTCTCGAAGATAGCTGGGAGTGCTGGTAACGAAGGGCCTGAGGAGGGAGTCTACATAGCCAGACAATCCTGCTGTCAGGGTGCCAATGCCTGAGATGATGGGGCGTCCAGGATTTCCAGGTTTATGGATCTTGGGTAGCAGATAGAATACCCCAGGTCGGGGCTCCAGGGGTGTGTCTGTGCGGATTTGTTCTTGTGCTTTTTCAGGGAGTTTCTTGAGCAAATGCTGTAGTTTCTTTTGGTAACTCTCAGTGGGATCAGAGGGTAATGGCTTGTAGAAAGTGGTGTTGGAGAGCTGCCTAGTAGCCTCTTGTTCATACTCCGACCTATTCATGATGACGACAGCACCTCCTTTGTCAGCCTTTTTGATTATGATGTCAGAGTTGTTTCTGAGGCTGTGGATGGCACTGTGTTCTGCATGGCTGAGGTTATGGGGTAAGCGATGCTGCTTTTCCACAATTTCAGCTCGTGCACGTCGGCGGAAGCAGTCTATGTAGAAATCCAGGCTGCTGTTTCGACCTTCAGGAGGAGTCCACCCAGAATCCTTCTTTTTGTAGTGTTGGCAGGAAGGTCTCTGTGGGTTAATATGTTGGTCAGAGGTGTGTTGGAAATATTCCTTGAGTCTGAGACGTCGAAAATAGGATTCTAGGTCACCACAGAACTGTATCATGTTCGTGGGGGTGGAGGGGCAAAAGGAGAGGCCCCGAGATAGGACAGATTCTTCCGCTGGGCTAAGAGTATAGTTGGATAGATTAACAATATTGCTGGGTGGGTTACGGGAACCATTGTTGTGGCCCCTTGTGGCATATAGTAGTTTAGATAGCTTAGTGTCCTTTTTCTTTTGTAGAGAATCAAAGTGTGTTTTGTAAATGGCTTGTCTAGTTTTTGTAAAGTCCAGCCACGAGGAAGTTTGTGTGGAAGGTTGGTTCTTTATGAGAGTATCCAGTTTTGAGAGCTCATTCTTAATCTTTCCCTGTTTGCTGTAGAGGATGTTAATCAGGTGGTTCCGCAGTTTCCTTGAGAGTGTGTGGCACAAGCTGTCAGCATAGTCTGTGTGGTATGTAGATTGTAATGGATTTTTTACCTTCAGTCCTTTCGGTATGATGTCCATCTGTTTGCATTTGGAGAGGAAGATGATGTCTGTCTGTATCTGTGCGAGTTTTTTCATGAAGTTGACAGATTTCCACTCTATACGGCTAAATTCAGTGCCTTGCATAATGACAGGTTTCAGAGTAGCAGCCGTGTTAGTCTGTATTCGCAAAAAGAAAAGGAGTACTTGTGGCACCTTAGAGACTAACAAATTTATTAGAGCATAAGCTTTCGTGAGCTACAGCTCACTTCATCGGATGCATTTGGTGGAAAAAACAGAGGAGAGATTTATATACACACACACAGAGAACATGAAACAATGGGTTTATCATACACACTGTAAGGAGAGTGATCACTTAAGATAAGCCATCACCCACAGCAGGGGGGGGAAAGGAGGAAAACCTTCCATGGTGACCAGCAGGTAGGCTAATTCCAGCAGTTAACAAGAATATCAGAGGAACAGTGGGGGGTGGGGTGGGGGGGAGAAATACCATGGGGAAATAGTTTTACTTTGTGTAATGACTCATCCATTCCCAGTCTCTATTCAAGCCTAAGTTAATTGTATCCAGTTTGCAAATTAATTCCAATTCAGCAGTCTCTCGTTGGAGTCTGTTTTTGAAGCTTTTTTGTTGAAGTATAGCCACTCTTAGGTCTGTGATCGAGTGACCAGAGAGATTGAAGTGTTCTCCAACTGGTTTTTTTTGAATGTTATAATTCTTGACGTCTGATTTGTGTCCATTCATTCTTTTACGTAGAGACTGTCCAGTTTGGCCAATGTACATGGCAGAGGGGCATTGCTGGCACATGATGGCATATATCACATTGGTAGATGCGCAGGTGAACGAGCCTCTGATAGTGTGGCTGATGTGATTAGGCCCTATGATGGTATCCCCTGAATAGATATGTGGACAGAGTTGGCAACGGGCTTTGTTGCAAGGATAGGTTCCTGGGTTAGTGGTTCTGTTGTGTGGTGTGTGGTTGCTGGTGAGTATTTGCTTCAGATTGGGGGGCTGTCTGTAAGCAAGGACTGGTCTATCTCCCAAGATCTGAGAGAGTGATGGCTTGTCCTTCAGGATAGGTTGTAGATCCTTGATGATGCATTGGAGAGGTTTTAGTTGGGGGCTGAAGGTGATGGCTAGTGGCGTTCTGTTGTTTTCTTTGTTGGGCCTGTCCTGTAGTAGGTGACTTCTGGGTACTCTTCTGGCTCTGTCAATCTGTTTCTTCACCTCAGCAGGTGGGTATTGTAGTTGTAGGAATGCATGATAGAGATCTTGTAGGTGTTTGTCTCTGTCTGAGGGGTTGGAGCAAATGCGGTTATATCGTAGCGCTTGGCTGTAGACAATGGATCGAGTGGTATGATCTGGATGAAAGCTAGAGGCATGTAGGTAGGAATAGCGGTCAGTAGGTTTCCGATATAGGGTGGTGTTTATGTGACCATCGCTTATTAGCACCGTAGTGTCCAGGAAGTGGATCTCTTGTGTGGACTGGTCCAGGCTGAGGTTGATGGTGGGATGGAAATTGTTGAAATCATGGTGGAATTCCTCAAGAGCTTCTTTTCCATGGGTCCAGATGATGAAGATGTCATCAATGTAGCGCAAGTAGAGTAGGGGCATTAGGGGACGAGAGCTGAGGAAGCGTTGTTCTAAGTCAGCCATAAAAATGTTGGCATACTGTGGGGCCATGCGGGTACCCATCGCAGTGCCGCTGATTTGAAGGTATACATTGTCACCAAATGTGAAATAGTTATGGGTCAGGACAAAGTCACAAAGTTCTGCCACCAGGTTAGCCGTGACAGTATCGGGGATACTGTTCCTGACGGCTTGTAGTCCATCTTTGTGTGGAATGTTGGTGTAGAGGGCTTCTACATCCATAGTGGCTAGGATGGTGTTTTTAGGAAGATCACCAATGGACTGTAGTTTCCTCAGGAAATCGGTGGTGTCTCGAAGATAGCTGGGAGTGCTGGTAACGAAGGGCCTGAGGAGGGAGTCTACATAGCCAGACAATCCTGCTGTCAGGGTGCCAATGCCTGAGATGATGGGGCGTCCAGGATTTCCAGGTTTATGGATCTTGGGTAGCAGATAGAATACCCCAGGTCGGGGCTCCAGGGGTGTGTCTGTGCGGATTTGTTCTTGTGCTTTTTCAGGGAGTTTCTTGAGCAAATGCTGTAGTTTCTTTTGGTAACTCTCAGTGGGATCAGAGGGTAATGGCTTGTAGAAAGTGGTGTTGGAGAGCTGCCTAGTAGCCTCTTGTTCATACTCCGACCTATTCATGATGACGACAGCACCTCCTTTGTCAGCCTTTTTGATTATGATGTCAGAGTTGTTTCTGAGGCTGTGGATGGCACTGTGTTCTGCATGGCTGAGGTTATGGGGTAAGCGATGCTGCTTTTCCACAATTTCAGCTCGTGCACGTCGGCGGAAGCAGTCTATGTAGAAATCCAGGCTGCTGTTTCGACCTTCAGGAGGAGTCCACCCAGAATCCTTCTTTTTGTAGTGTTGGCAGGAAGGTCTCTGTGGGTTAATATGTTGGTCAGAGGTGTGTTGGAAATATTCCTTGAGTCTGAGACGTCGAAAATAGGATTCTAGGTCACCACAGAACTGTATCATGTTCGTGGGGGTGGAGGGGCAAAAGGAGAGGCCCCGAGATAGGACAGATTCTTCCGCTGGGCTAAGAGTATAGTTGGATAGATTAACAATATTGCTGGGTGGGTTACGGGAACCATTGTTGTGGCCCCTTGTGGCATATAGTAGTTTAGATAGCTTAGTGTCCTTTTTCTTTTGTAGAGAATCAAAGTGTGTTTTGTAAATGGCTTGTCTAGTTTTTGTAAAGTCCAGCCACGAGGAAGTTTGTGTGGAAGGTTGGTTCTTTATGAGAGTATCCAGTTTTGAGAGCTCATTCTTAATCTTTCCCTGTTTGCTGTAGAGGATGTTAATCAGGTGGTTCCGCAGTTTCCTTGAGAGTGTGTGGCACAAGCTGTCAGCATAGTCTGTGTGGTATGTAGATTGTAATGGATTTTTACCTTCAGTCCTTTCGGTATGATGTCCATCTGTTTGCATTTGGAGAGGAAGATGATGTCTGTCTGTATCTGTGCGAGTTTTTTCATGAAGTTGACAGATTTCCACTCTATACGGCTAAATTCAGTGCCTTGCATAATGACAGGTTTCAGAGTAGCAGCCGTGTTAGTCTGTATTCGCAAAAAGAAAAGGAGTACTTGTGGCACCTTAGAGACTAACAAATTTATTAGAGCATAAGCTTTCGTGAGCTACAGCTCACTTCATCGGATGCATTTGGTGGAAAAAACAGAGGAGAGATTTATATACACACACACAGAGAACATGAAACAATGGGTTTATCATACACACTGTAAGGAGAGTGATCACTTAAGATAAGCCATCACCCACAGCAGGGGGGGGAAAGGAGGAAAACCTTCCATGGTGACCAGCAGGTAGGCTAATTCCAGCAGTTAACAAGAATATCAGAGGAACAGTGGGGGGTGGGGTGGGGGGGAGAAATACCATGGGGAAATAGTTTTACTTTGTGTAATGACTCATCCATTCCCAGTCTCTATTCAAGCCTAAGTTAATTGTATCCAGTTTGCAAATTAATTCCAATTCAGCAGTCTCTCGTTGGAGTCTGTTTTTGAAGCTTTTTTGTTGAAGTATAGCCACTCTTAGGTCTGTGATCGAGTGACCAGAGAGATTGAAGTGTTCTCCAACTGGTTTTTGAATGTTATAATTCTTGACGTCTGATTTGTGTCCATTCATTCTTTTACGTAGAGACTGTCCAGTTTGGCCAATGTACATGGCAGAGGGGCATTGCTGGCACATGAAACTCCCTGAAAAAGCACAAGAACAAATCCGCACAGACACACCCCTGGAGCCCCGACCTGGGGTATTCTATCTGCTACCCAAGATCCATAAACCTGGAAATCCTGGACGCCCCATCATCTCAGGCATTGGCACCCTGACAGCAGGATTGTCTGGCTATGTAGACTCCCTCCTCAGGCCCTTCGTTACCAGCACTCCCAGCTATCTTCGAGACACCACCGATTTCCTGAGGAAACTACAGTCCATTGGTGATCTTCCTAAAAACACCATCCTAGCCACTATGGATGTAGAAGCCCTCTACACCAACATTCCACACAAAGATGGACTACAAGCCGTCAGGAACAGTATCCCCGATACTGTCACGGCTAACCTGGTGGCAGAACTTTGTGACTTTGTCCTGACCCATAACTATTTCACATTTGGTGACAATGTATACCTTCAAATCAGCGGCACTGCGATGGGTACCCGCATGGCCCCACAGTGTGCCAACATTTTTATGGCTGCCTTAGAACAACGCTTCCTCAGCTCTCGTCCCCTAATGCCCCTACTCTACTTGCGCTACATTGATGACATCTTCATCATCTGGACCCATGGAAAAGAAGCTCTTGAGGAATTCCACCATGATTTCAACAATTTCCATCCCACCATCAACCTCAGCCTGGACCAGTCCACACAAGAGATCCACTTCCTGGACACTACGGTGCTAATAAGCGATGGTCACATAAACACCACCCTATATCGGAAACCTACTGACCGCTATTCCTACCTACATGCCTCTAGCTTTCATCCAGATCATACCACTCGATCCATTGTCTACAGCCAAGCGCTACGATATAACCGCATTTGCTCCAACCCCTCAGACAGAGACAAACACCTACAAGATCTCTATCATGCATTCCTACAACTACAATACCCACCTGCTGAGGTGAAGAAACAGATTGACAGAGCCAGAAGAGTACCCAGAAGTCACCTACTACAGGACAGGCCCAACAAAGAAAACAACAGAACGCCACTAGCCATCACCTTCAGCCCCCAACTAAAACCTCTCCAATGCATCATCAAGGATCTACAACCTATCCTGAAGGACAAGCCATCACTCTCTCAGATCTTGGGAGATAGACCAGTCCTTGCTTACAGACAGCCCCCCAATCTGAAGCAAATACTCACCAGCAACCACACACCACACAACAGAACCACTAACCCAGGAACCTATCCTTGCAACAAAGCCCGTTGCCAACTCTGTCCACATATCTATTCAGGGGATACCATCATAGGGCCTAATCACATCAGCCACACTATCAGAGGCTCGTTCACCTGCGCATCTACCAATGTGATATATGCCATCATGTGCCAGCAATGCCCCTCTGCCATGTACATTGGCCAAACTGGACAGTCTCTACGTAAAAGAATGAATGGACACAAATCAGACGTCAAGAATTATAACATTCAAAAACCAGTTGGAGAACACTTCAATCTCTCTGGTCACTCGATCACAGACCTAAGAGTGGCTATACTTCAACAAAAAAGCTTCAAAAACAGACTCCAACGAGAGACTGCTGAATTGGAATTAATTTGCAAACTGGATACAATTAACTTAGGCTTGAATAGAGACTGGGAATGGATGAGTCATTACACAAAGTAAAACTATTTCCCCATGGTATTTCTCCCCCCCACCCCACCCCCCACTGTTCCTCTGATATTCTTGTTAACTGCTGGAATTAGCCTACCTGCTGGTCACCATGGAAGGTTTTCCTCCTTTCCCCCCCCTGCTGTGGGTGATGGCTTATCTTAAGTGATCACTCTCCTTACAGTGTGTATGATAAACCCATTGTTTCATGTTCTCTGTGTGTGTGTATATAAATCTCTCCTCTGTTTTTTCCACCAAATGCATCCGATGAAGTGAGCTGTAGCTCACGAAAGCTTATGCTCTAATAAATTTGTTAGTTTCTAAGGTGCCACAAGTACTCCTTTTCTTTTTGGCTATACACAAAGTGCTGCCAACTAGCTGCACAACATGTATACCCAGGAAAGAGTCCAGAGAAATCCTCTCGACCTCTAATCTCTTTCACGGACAGTCATCATGGCTCCATAGCGGTGCAAGATTTCCCAGCAGAAGAGTGATTTTTTTTTGGCAGAGTCCCTTTATCCTATCACATTATACAGAAATGGAAAAACTAGTTACCCAAGATTATCGAATCCTGGGTCACTTAACTTGCTACTCAGGCTGCCCTATGGAGCTCTCGGGGTGAAATTCTGTAACTGGTCTCTTCCTATAGACCACAGGCACCCTAATATTGCCCAGGCACTGGCTCCACTGGAAATTGACCAGCCCAGACCTGATTAATGTAAAATGGAGCAGACTGTGGGCATCCTCATCTTAAATATGAAGCTGTGGTCCCAGAGAAGCCGGTCCTGGAATGCACTACTCTGATCTGAGCCAAGCCATATGCGGTTGAGGATAGCTGCTGGTTGCGTCTGAGCACTTTGCAAGGCTGGAAGTTGAGACATTTGAGATCTACGGCTAGGTCTGCATTCAAAATGCTTCTGCGGTACAACTGCAGCTATGCTGCTCTATGCTTCAGTGTAGATACTCACGGCAGAGACAGGCAAGGTTTTCCTGTCACTATAATTAATCCACCTCTCTGACAGTAAGATAGTGGGGCAGGAACTGCGGGAGCACTTTTGATCTCACATGTGCTGTATGTGCAAGGTCACACTCCATGGAGGATGCCATTTATACAGAAATGAACTGGAGGGCGTCACGCTGACTGGGCAGGGTCACCCTGCTGGGAGGCCAACGGGGCAGAGTACCTGCACTTAAAAGTCAGAACAACACCCCTGCTTTCTGAGAGATTGTAAGTAGGTTGACAGAAGAATTTTTCTGTTGACCTAGCGCTGTCTACACTGGGTGCTAGGTTGGCTTAACTACATCACTCAGAGGTGTGTTTTTTTCACACCCCTGAGCGATGTAGTTGGGTTGACCTAACTTTTCAGTGTAGACCAGCCCACAGTAAGAGAAAAAAGCCCAGGCTCCTTTGCTGCCTGCAACTTTACCTTTCAGCTAGGAAACCAAGATGTTGCCCCCCTATTTCTTCTGTAATGAAGTGTTACAACTGGTCCTCCCCAAGCCAAGTTTCTTTTTCTTTAAATAATATTATCATCTCAAACTCCTTTGTACAC
Organism: Dermochelys coriacea; assembly: GCF_009764565.3. Taxonomy (NCBI): domain Eukaryota; kingdom Metazoa; phylum Chordata; order Testudines; family Dermochelyidae; genus Dermochelys; species Dermochelys coriacea. The sequence goes on from NC_050068.2 coordinate 109,701,254, forward strand.
TTATTGTGCTGCAGAAGAAGAAAAGGGCTATGTTAGAATTCAGCTGTGTTAGAATTCAAGTCAGAAGCTCTAAGTTAAGAGCTCTAAGATAGATGCTTTTTGAATAGATCCAAAGAAATAAAAAATAAGTATTCACTCACACACACACACACACACACACTTAGCAAATAAGAGCAGTAAAGGTTGTGATTCTTCTTCATGTTTGCTGCATGAAACACCCCTGGAACTCAGACACCCTCACTGGAGTTGTTCAAGGAAATAAAGGATAAACATAAGACACAATACACAGCCATTTCTGACAGCCCAGAAAAAATTATCATGGATGATTCTTGTACTGCAGGGGGGAAATTACCACCCTACAGTAGCTGAAGATCTACCTGTCATCAAATGCAGTTACAGAAATCCATAAAAGATTTATAGTAAATGTAGTGGGCCAAATAATTTCAGCCCTGGTTTATGTTTTAAGCCAATGGCCTTACAACAGGTTGAGTTTAGCTCAATTAAAATACAGAAATGTATGCAGCAAATGTTTTACACACTAAGAGGTATTATTACTTTTTATCGTAATGCATTACATTAAATTAGCACAACTTTCTCAGTTAAGACATCCAAACAGGAATTTTCTCTTACCTTAGTTGGCTTTCAGCGCAAGTAAGTGTCTAAGGCCCGTGTACATCTATATCTCTGTGTCTACCTGTCCTTTACACTCAATGATTTTATAATTGCCAGTTTTAAACTGAGTCAGCTGTCATATGGAAACCTTGTTCAAACTGAAGGTGGGGATGCAGGGTTATGGTTGGCTATGGTTAAGTATCACTATGTTATAGAAAATAATCCCTCTCTTTTTATAAGTCTCCAATCCAGCAAAGCAATTAAGCACATCCTTAACTTTAATCATATGAATCATCCCACTGAAGTCAACAGAACTACTCACTTGCTTAAAGTTAGTCGTATGCTTAAGTGCTCTCCTGGATCAAGCTTTAACCTGTATAGCATTACTGCATCGTTTCTGATAGCTATCTGGGTGAAATTAGCCAATACCATTGTCTAGGAGTTTTTTTCTATTCTTCTTGCAAATGCTATTAAAATGTGCAAGTTATTTAGATACACCTTTTTTTCTTTTCTTCCCCTTGTTGCCATTCACACTTTTTCTTCTTTTCTCACTTCATATTTAACGTGATTCCATGGTAGGCGGTAACATCAGAGCAGACAAAACCAGTCCAACATTTCACTCACTGATATTTCTGAAGCAGAGCAGGTGCAGATGGGGAAAAAAGGAACAGCCGTTTTGTAAGAAGTCAGATGGCATTGTGCAGCACACAGAAGGCAAAGGACTGATTTCAAAGCACCAAATCAGGTCTTTTTATTTATGTAGAATATGTCAATTTGCAATGCACAATTTGAAATGGATGGTTATAGAAATTTATACATTTGATTGTAGTTTAATTTTCCCTGGTCTGCAATATCCAAATCAGGAGAACCATGAGCTTAGTGTGCAGGTTGATTCCTTTTGGAATCATCATCTGGGGAGTTTCACACATAGAAGACAAGCAGGATAAGGTCAGTGTTGTCCAATGGGGAATTTTAAAATGAACTCTATTTCTGAATAAGGAAATAAATTTTACAGATTATATTTTTATTGACTCAAACATTTCTGTTCAAATTCAACCCTGACTTTCACCCTAAGTCACCCCATAGGCATTAATAGAGTTTGCTGGGATGTAAATCAAACCCATCATGCCTATTCCACAGCCGCCTTGCTGTGAGATACCAGCCTTGAAAGTTTTATGGCAGCCGTCAGTGGAGGTGTTGCCACATGACAGGAAAAATCTCCCTTGTAAATGATTTTATCTGTGAGGTCACTCCGAATCTAAAAAGTACCTCATATTTTCACATAAGCCGTTTACATTTCAGCACTTACTAGACAACACATGAGATACCAGTCAAATATTTTGACAACTTTGGGAAGCTTTGAAATGTTCCTGGCTTGCTTTTAAAAATAAATCTCTTTTTCAGCTCTCTCTCAAGCATGTGCAGTGTGCACTACTCACTGTTGTGCTGTGTGTTATAAAGGAAGGAAAAGTAGGTATTGAAAAACCCAATGTAGCTGGAGATTGCCGAGATAAACATGTGTTTGGGGTAATCTAAGGGCATGTCTACCCAAGGAGAAAAGGGTGTGTTTGGTAGCTAACGTGAGCTAAAATCCTAGTGTAGGTAGGGTAGATTGGAGTTTTACCTCAGATAATCATAGGGTTCATCTTGATGAGCTAAATTGAAGTAAAACTATAACTAGCCCTGTCTACATTCGAGGTGAATTCCCAAACCCATTAAAGTCAATGGCAAAACTTCTGGTGATTTCCATGAGGCTAGGATTTCACCTAGGGTTTTACAACTTTTGTTATTTTTAGCTTGGATTTTTTGAAGGGTTGGATTATGGTATCTCGCTGAGGAAAGCAAATTTATCCAGAGTTGTGTATGAATTTCTGGTTCTTCCTTCCTGCCCCTGATTCTCAATGTTAACTGAACTATGCACATGTGTATGGGTATGAAGGGTTAGCCCCTTACACTGGTGTAAACAAAGAGTAATTCACATGAATAATATGAAGTGACACTTGTTCTGAAACTGGTGTGCATGGAATCAGATCCCCTCCTCCTGATTTTCCTCTGTTCTGGACATATCCTATCTCTGGAATTATGTGGGAATAGAATTAATAGGAGCCACATGATTCAGCCTGCCCTCTGTGCCTACTAATCAAATCCTGACAGAGGAACCTGTCTTCAGCAGCAGACAGAGAGGGCCCTCATAGCCACTCACTGCACACACTTCCCCTTCTCTGCTGGCCCCTGCATAAGAACATAAGAACAGCCATACTGGGTCAGACCAAAGGTCCATCTAGCCCAGTATCCTCTCTTCTGACAGTGGCCAATGCCAGGTGCCCCAGAGGGAATGAACCAAACAGGGAATCATCAAGTGATCCATTCCCTGTCGCACATTGCCAGCTTCTGGCAAAAAGAGGCTAGGGACATCATCCCTGCCCATCCTGGCTAATAGCCATTGATGGACCTATCCTCCATGAATTTATCTAGTTCTTTTTTGAACCCTGTTATAGTCTTGGCCTTCACAACATCCTCTGGCAAAGAGTTCCACAGGTTGACTGTGCGTTCTTACCTCAGTCCGAAGGAAACTTCCCCAGAGTGGTGGATTTCTTCATCATGACCCCCCAGGTGTGATGGATCGGGATACCAGCCTCATAGTCAGAGACTAGCTAAAAAGCTGTAGTCTGATTCTTCACTGTCTTTCAGTGTATGCTGTACTCATTCCCATCTGCATACAGTGGCTGTAAAATGCCATCCCTAGTGTAACACTGGAGAATTCTGAAGAGAAGAGAGAAGGGCTGTACTATTGTTCTCACTATGATCATTATTATAATTTCACTATTAAACAGTCCCCATGTGTATTTGAAATTCAAACGTGTGAAAATATCTTGATGATCGTACATTGCCAAAGCACAGCAGCACAGTGAAATACATTTTTCTTGTTGTCCTGTGCAGCTAGCTTTAATCAAGATTTTTTTGTAAGATGGGGGAAGTTCCCTTGTATTTATTTATTTATTTACTTATTTATACGTGCCTTTGTGTGAACTGCTTCTTTCCACCAGTTGATAAGCCCCAAAGAGGTTGGCGGGCTTGATAATTTCCCTGACAGTTTTCTTCCACTGATTCAAGAGAAGCATCCTGTAGTATTCACAGTTCCAATCTCCAGATGAGCTGCTCAGAGATCAGTAATATGGGAGTTAGGTGTGTTTCTACCTGTCAGTCACATCCATCAGCTGCTTGGCAATCACCCTCCCTGGCAAGGGAAGACATTATTGCTTTCATAGGGAAAACCCACAAAAACCTAACGTTCAGCAGAGAATTCACTATCATCATCGCAAAAAATAAACTGGCCGAGAGCCTTCTGCTGCTGTAAACTGTTCCAGTTTTGCATTCGAAGATTTAAATCCTGGCATGCTTGAAATAGATTAAATAGAGTGTCTATGCGCACACGCACATACCTTCGCACAGATGCATGACAACTCTTACAGAAAAGTCATTGCCTTTGTTTTAGCACTGATATTTTTAATGTGCCAATTCAGACTTGAAGCTCTGTCAGTCCTGCATGACCACATCTCATTCTGGGCACAGAGGGGAAATATTGGAAGAGGGAGTGAAGCCAAAGCAATATTATCTCCTCCTTTCCCAAGCCCCAGAATTTCTTTTCATGCAAATGTATGGTTGGACTCATCTATTTTTTGTGGGGGAAGTGACCAGCCAGCAGAAGAGAGGAAAGAGGAGGATGGGGGCATTCTACCTGGTGTCATCTTCAGGCAGAGAAATAGAATTTCCATCAGACATCTCCACTGGAGTTAATGCTGGCATTCCACATTAACTCAGTGTCACCTATTTGCATAATTCTATTGTGACTAGCGATATCTGGTGTTTTTCTTATAGCCCCAGCTCTTGGAGTCCTGCGATTACCTGAAAAATAAGTTTCTAGCCGTCATGGTTGCACAGAAAAGCTTGGAGGCATGACCCCAAAGGCTTAAAAAAAGAAGACAAATAAAAATATCCCCAATTTATTTTTTTTTTTATTTTTTTAAAAAGCTTTATGATTTTAGGCCAATCCAATGGATTTGGGGGGGCTGACTCATAATTTTTGAAAGCCAAATAGCTGAAGGATTCTTCTGTTGCCTTACACTCCGTAGCATATATTCCAATACAAGTGAGGCAACAAGGAAGTAGGGGAGAGAGAGAGGAAAGGATTGCTTACTTGTGTGGATGCGTTAGGGAAAGGGAATTAGTTCTCGTCGTGAGAGGTGCTGTTACAGTGACAGAAAGGGATGGAGCATTAAAGCTTTCACGTTAGTTTCTTGGCTGGTTGCTAGTGGTACCCGAAGTTGAGAAATCATTTGTCACAAGGATAAAAGCCAAATATATGGCTCTGGGTGAAATGTAATCTGACAAACAGTCTCAGGTGAGTGATACATTTGAACTACTAATACACTCTATATAAATGCCTTTCCCGACAGCTAGCCGTCATGTTTTCTGCTTAGTTTTTCTGCTGGTTCATGCTGAGCTTTCTGACTTCTTTCAGCCCTGGCTTGTTAGATATTAGACTTTTCAGTAAGGAATATTGGGCAAGGGGACAGCTCTCTGTGGTACTAGTTTATCACCAATTTAGGAGGAACTGAATTATAAAAAGAACTACAAAAAAATTTTTAAAAATGACTCTGCTGTGGTATCTGTCATTTTTATTTATGTATTTATTTTTACAAGATCCCAGAGAGTCAGCTGGCCCGTTCATTTATAACTATCAGTTTAACAGTTCATTTACTTCATTGAAGGAGAGAGACACAACAGGGGTGTGGTAACTATGAGATAATCACACCTCTGGGGTTTTACAAGGCAGGAGAAACAGCCAATTCTGTCTAATCCCACAGGGGTGTGATTAGTGCTCCTGATAACTACAGCCAAGAAGGTTATGAGATAAATTGTGCATTTTGTGTACTAGCAAAATTCGAATGTTAAAGTCTCAGCTGAGTTCTGTAATTTCATCTTGATTATAGATACAATGTGGATCCACGTATATTTTGCTTCTTTAGAACCAGTCCGTCAGAATAGCCACTCAGTGCCAGAATTTTTCTGTTCTTAAAATATCTGGTGAATATCAGTCTGTTTCAAATCTTCGTATGCAGGATCATTACTGTGGTATCTGAGAGCCCTTCACCATGGTATCTGAGTGCCTATATGAAGAGCCGTGTAAAATAATCAGGTCCCAAAAATACAACTGCACATTTCTCGTTTGTTTGGATGTGCCCCTGCTAATCAATTTTGTTGAGGATTTATCTGTCATCTATCTTATGCTTTTTCTAGAGACCATAAAACTGATATTTGGCAAGCAGAGAATTACAGCATAGACCACAGAAATAACGGAATCATACCCCACTCTCTCAGATTAGGTTATCCTGTCCCTCCCTATTTCTTTGAGTGTGTTTTCTAGCACTGCCTCCTGTCAAGCTTTAAAAGACTCATTGAAGAACAGTGTTTTATTTTAAAAGGACAATTAAAGGGCATGTTATGAATCATAGAAATGTAGGGCTGAAAGGGACCTCAAGAGGTCATCTACTCCATCCCCCTGAGCAGAGGCAGGGCCAAGTATACCTAGATCACCCTGATAGGTGTTTGTCTGATCTGTTCTTAAAGACCTCTAGGGATAGGGATCCCACAACTTCTAATGTCTGTATTATTCAAATTCATTTTAATATCATTCTTAAAAGCTTAAACCAACAATGTTAGAAACAGTGTCTCCAGTATGAGCAAGAGCCTGGGTCCATTGTGTGCCAAGAGTAGCACTTACTGGTTTCTCCTCCTTCTGCTGAACTCTTGATTGATATGATGGTGCCCCACTCTGCGGATCCTTTTCTGATCACACAGAAATGGGTGCTTCCTCCAGGGAATTCTAAAACACTAACAGTACTGTGGGTACAATACCTGTTTCTGAGAGACAGGGCAGTTTATTTGGGTTCACAAAGAAGATTTTAAAGTTAGGGTTGAAAAGGAGAAGGGTACAGCATAGCCAAAGGGTACAAATAACTCACGTAAAATATCCTTATCACATTGCCGAATCCCCAGATCAAGCTTCCAACCGCTCAAAATACTTTTTCATTCATGCTGTCAGCATACACTGGAGCTGTAAAAACCTGTTCTGGCCTGTTCTGATAGGGAAGTGTCTAGATGGTGGGCTTGGCATATGGAAATCTAGAGAGGTCAGTTCTTTCAGAACATTGCACTGAGCCATTTACACAACTTTCTGATGAGGACTTTAGACAACTTGGCAGATGTTTTCAGCCATCATGTTCCCCCTTCTGGGTCCTGGGACTCCAGTCAGTCCTTGGGAGAAGAAAATAGGACTGCAGATGTTAGAGGTCTCCTAAGTGCCATGGAAATGCATCCGATGAAGTGAGCTGTAGCTCACGAAAGCTTATGCTCTAATAAATTTGTTAGTCTCTAAGGTGCCACAAGTACTCCTTTTCTTTCTGCTTTCAAAGTTCACCTGACACCTCTCAAACCTTACTATGTAGAACTCCTCAAATGCTATTCATTCGGCAAGGGACCAGGAACAAAGGATAGCCTCACTGGCTTCCTGTTTCTTCTGCCCTTTCTGACCTTTTTCTTACGCTCCCCTCTATCTTTTTTGCGCTGGCTGTGTGTGAGGGGTGAAGAAGGGATTATGACCTATTCCATAGAGACCTCTTTAACTCCATGTGGGCATCCGTCCAGGATACAGGAATGCATAATGGGCCTAGCTCTAAGTCCACACTGGTTCTACACACCAGTGTCACTCCCTTGCTGTACATGGAATTATTCCTGAGATATACTCATGTAAATGAAATCATAACCAGACCCTGAGTTTTTAGTGTGTCCTTAGTGATCAGTCAGCCGAGGTTAACCACATCTTGCTATGAAAGATCTGATTTTTCAGTTGCTGGTATGTGTGTTGCCCTTGCAGTGTAATAAAAAGACCCAATAATGACTAACACTTTCAGCATTTCTTTTAATTTAAGCATTAATCAAAAATTAGAAAATGGACAGGATTCTTCATAGTAAGGAATGGCCATCAGCTCTGTCTGCTCAGTGGGTACCACAACTCCGTGCCATGTTCAAAACTCCAGGTTCTGGTGGGGTTCTTATGGACCTCTGGATTCTCAGTCAGTGCTCACAACTGAAAGAGAAGGAGTTAGTTAACATCCCCCTTCCCTCCGCACCAAGCTGCTAACAATGAAATGGAGGTATAATAGCATAACCATCTAGAAAGCCCTACTGCAATTTCAGTACAGTTCTCAATCCTTAGCCTGAAGAGGGCTGGCATTTTTATGGAGCTGAGGCTTTTACTTTTTTGCAGGGGAGGGATTTGTGTATGGAAAGGCACTTGCAGGTCTTTAAAGGTGGTTGTCTCCCCTCCCAGATCCCAGGGTGGATGCTGCAACAATGTGGAACACAGTTGCTGATGAAAGGTGAAAGGAACATGGGCATATATGGGAGTGGGAGGTGGAGAAGCTAACCTAAAAGAAAAGCATGGGTGGCAAACATTTGACTGCTTGTTTGAACAGCTCCTAATTGATGATCAGAAGTCCTCCTTTATAGATGTCATGGCCAGCGTCAGGTTGACCCTCCCAGGAAGCATATTCCCATATTTTATAATAATGTTCAAATCAAAGCAGTAATGCTTTTGTGAGTGGTAGTGTTTTAGACCAATACTGTTGTATTTCTGTTACTAAGAAAGCTTGGGGAGAACCAGATATCAGATACCTAGAGCACTCAGCAAAAATTAAAAGACTTCTTAAAAAATTATCCTCCTTTCAATACAAAAGAGAATTATAACCCTTTTGTCCTAATGATAGGGAAAGGGTTTTAAACTCCTGAGCACTCCCTCCCTCTAACCCCCACATTTTTGTACTTGCGGCATTGAATGCAGTCCCATTATTTTTAATCACATATCAGGAATGGCTAGAAGAATAGCATATGGTCTGCTGAAAGCTATGAACTTTGAAATCATACAGCACTTCCAGGGGCCATTTAAGGGTTAAACAGTGATCTGACCAATTTGATTGGGTTCATTTCTACTATGTAGATTTTTTTTAAAATGCTCACTTTGGTTCATAGTCTGTGCTGTGCTGAAGGCACAGGTTTCAAAGCCACATTTCATTAGTAAAAGCTTGGTTGATAAAGCATAGAATAATAAGAATTTCTGTTCAGAGTTCTTCCAGTTGAAGGAAATACATGGAGTAAATACTGTACAATTCTTAATATTCCTGTTTTTTTTAATGTCCCATTATTTCAATTTTCCTGAAGTATTTACAGTCAAATTATTCCTTCCCTTCTCTCCTGCTAGAAGGCTTTTGTATCTGCCTGTCTGATGTATGGCCTTTTGTTGCACCCTCGGACCATGACCTGACAGTCATTATTTTATCTTTTATCTTTATCTCTCTTTTTTTTTATTAGACTAGTCAAGCTTGATATTAGGCGTCCCAAAGATACTATCCATTACAGTGTCAGCAAAGCAAGCTGCCTTACTGTAGACCAAGTGTCAACAGAAGGTGAGGCAGAGAATCAGCCGCAATCTAAAGCTAATTACCCTGCCTGGAAGTTAATTAAATACTTGTTAGGAGCAGCAGGGTAGATCCTAATTAAACTTGTCTAATAACAGTATGCTGACATACCCTGACACTGGGAATTCCTACAGGGTTTAAATAATTGTACAAAGTGCAATAATACCTGTCACATCATGGTGTGCAGGCAAACTCTGAAGATGCACGTTTCTCAGTATTTTCCGTACTAATTTGCCACATATTGTGCACTTCACGTGTGTTTAATTTACACACGTTTTAATTTTGGTGCCCTGGATCTTTTTGAATGACTTTGCCATCCCCTTTCTGAAAGGGAAAGGGAAAATAATCAATGCAGAATCGGTCAACTATATTATTTTGTACGATTCGGTGTAATGATCATGATTAATCCTTGTTTATTATTACATCTGGTATGTTATGGAAATAAAACTGTGGCCTTTTCCTTCCAATATCAGGATGGTGCTGCTTTCAGTTGGAACTGAGCAGAAGGGGAAGGTATGAGAGTGTTTGCCAGCCTTAAGATGCATTCCAAGGGCCAAATTCTGTTCTCAGTTCTCACTTCTGTAACAGCACATTTAACTCCATTGGAGCAAAGGGAGTAACTCTGGATTTACAGCAATACCCCAAGTGTATAGACACATTTTAAACCCAGCCTCTTTTAATACTAGTTTGACCCTCAATTTTCTATAAAGAAAAGAGACCCCAATAATAGGAAGCCACTGTGTGAGTTTTGTTGCAAACAAATAAGAGCAATAAAAGAAAAAAATCCTGCTATCTTTACTCATTTTCAGCCTTTCTTATATGAGGAAATATTTTTGTTCCCAAACAAAAATACCCAATTTGACATAATTTAAAATAAATGTAGGTTCCCCACAACCACGGCAGGGCTTTTATTTTGTTTTGTTTTGTTTTTAAGGGATCCTCTATGCCAGCAGTTTTAATGTGGGTTGAAAACTGACATTTGACCAGGTTCTGTTTTTCAACTGATGAATTGTCACTCTGCCTTGCGTGAGGGTTAATCCCCCATTGTGTTGTCTATGCCACTGCAAAGAGTGATGTCAATAACAAATATGCAATTGCTGATAATGCTCATCTCTTCTAGAAAACCCCTGAGAGGCTTTGTCAAATGTTGATGGTCATTTACTGAGTGGAAAATGCTGAATAACTGGTTTAGGAAAGGGATGTTTTGAAACTTTTTCTTTTTATTTTTTTTTTATTTTTTTTTTTTTGGCAAATCAGGCAGATCTTTTGCTATTTGCTGTTCCTTTCTTAATTTGAATGCGACACCCCTTTTAATACTTTTCGTTTTGTTGTCGTTCATGGTAGTTGCTTATAAAGTATATCTGATATTGCCATCATTAGGCCATATTTGAAATGCCATGCAGTGAAACTAATGAAATGAAATGCCATGACATGAAACTAATCAGACATGAAACAACTTGGGGAGAAATAGACCTGGGAATAGTTAAACCAATCATAGCCCTCTTATTTTACACCCTCTGACAGTACAGCTAGGATTAATGAAAAGATGTAAGCACTCTGATCTTTTCCGGCAGGACTGTGTAGAAATAATCAATTAAACCTTGGGAGATCAAATTGACAGAGCTTAAGTGTGAAGTTATTTAAAATGCCAGGTTATCTAGGCAGATGAATACATGTGTCGTCATACTGAAGAGAAAATGGAGGTATTTTTCTAAACTTCAGTCTCCCAAACTGATTTCACATTATTTTCCCAGGAGTCAACTCTGCCTTTTTTGGTGTACACTTTAACACATTAAAACAAAATTAGATTTGATGTATTCTATAAAGAGGCTGGGTTTTTTTCTCCACTTTCTTGGAGTGGGAGGGTTATTCTATCAAGCAGCTTACAGCAGCATCATGCGCTTAGCTTTTCACTTTTGTATATTTGACAATTTGATTATTTGGGTTACTAGTTTTTGTGATGGTGTGATGGGTTGATGAGAGTATGACCCAATCATACAGCAACTCCATGTGTGGTATAGGGACTGCAGATTTTGCCTGTTGTTTTTAAACTTACCAAGAATGTGCAATATTTTGCAGTATAATATATATACTTTTAATATAATATAAATAATATATATATATATAATATATATATAATATAATATATTTTTATCAAATATGGATGATCCAATCAGATGCTCTGAAAACAGCCAGTTTAATTTCCTCAATCCTTATTAATTGAAGAGATGGCAATTTCATTGGCTGATAATATTTGACTCTTGGTTAGTTGAACAACCTCTGTGCTGTTTTATTCTGTGGCACTGTACTAGGAGTTGAGGTCATGCAGACCCTCATAGGACTGGGCCCTCATTGTAGGCCTGTTGCTGCAGACACTGGCCCTGCTCCAGCAAAGCACTTAATCACATGCTTAATGTATGTATGTGAGCTCAGTCCTGATTGCCTCAATGGGACTGCTTACATGCTTCATGTTAAACACATGCCTTGCTGGGTAAGGGCCAATGTGAACCATACCACTGATTTCACTGGAGTTACTCGTGCGTTAAAGGCTACAACACTGGGCTCTTTGTATGAATATATTTGTATAGATACATACTGGGGGCCCAAACCAGCTTTTGCACAGAATTCTCATTGACTTCAGAGGGATTTCTGCAGGTGGAACAGCTACAATTATCCCGTAGGGTCCGATCCCAAACCCACTCAAGCCAATGGAATGACTCCTATTGACTTCAGTAGGCTTTGGATCAGCCCGTTAGTGTTTATTCCAAATATCAGCTACTGTGAATTGGCAAAGGTCCATTAGCTTCAGTGGAGTTACATCAATTTATGCCAGCTGAGGATCTGGCCCATCACATTGTGTAGGGGGAAAGGGGAGGGTTTTTTGGTTGGTTGGGTTTTTTTCTACATCTGTCAGAAATATATACATTTAAAACATCAAATAAGCAAACAAAAAGACCATACAATTTCTAAAAGTAAATTTGAATCCATCGGAAGCATAATTTCATTCCCAACCTTCTAGCAGACAGAGCTAATGGCACGGTATTTGGTTCCATCCTGACAGGAGATTCAAATCAAACTAGTCAATGGTGTTAGCTTCACTCAGGGCCAGATTATTCTTCAAAGTCCCTTGCGTGCATGGGGGGTGATGCACTCCATCATAGGTAGCTGTGGGAAGGATTGTACCTTAGGATACACATTCCCTTCTTGAGGGGCCTACAGCACTTAGGGAGTGTGTAGCATTCTTTCCCGTGGTCCAGCATTTTCCCCTTTGGCCTGGCTGGCCAGCTTCCTTGGAAAGTATAAGGGGCCAGGAGTCAGGGTCATTGCCTTTCTCTTCCTCCCTTCTCTTTCGGAGTGGTTTGAGCCACAGTGCGTGACAGGTTTTTTCCCTCTCCTGGCATTAGAAATGGTAGGTGGGAAAAGGCTTCTTATTCCCTCCTCCACGCAGAGCCCCAGGTAGAGACAGAGTCTAGGTTAGTCCTAAGGGATTTTTTGGGACCCAATCTCCAAACCACTCAAATCAATAAAAGGATTCCTATTGACTTCGGTGGCTTTTGGACACAGGACTTTAGGGCCGGTGAAGTTCAAGTTGATGTCTAAGGTGTTCTCTGCACAAGGGTTTACACTGCATTACTTCAAGCAGTTTAAAAACTGATTTAAGTTGGTGCAGCTTTCTCATGTGAACACTTTTATTTTTGTTTTATTTCTTTATTTGCTTGCTTGCTTTACTGTAGCACCTATGAGTCCCAGTCATGGATCAGCACTGCACTGTGCTGTACAAACAGAACAGAAGACAGTGCTTGCCCCCAAAAGCTTACAAGCTAACTATAAGACAGGAAACAACAGATGGAGACAGACAGATAGGGGAGTACAATGAGACAATATTGTCTAAATAGGCAGGATTCGGGGAGGGATAACCCACATAAGCAGAGTGGACAGAACAATGGCAGCAAATGATAGTTTTGGGGGTGCAGGATGAGGGGGACAGGGCAAGGGAGGAGAGGGTAGAAGGGGCAGGTGAAGGGTGAAGCTGAGGCGGGGAAGAGACTGTGAGAAGGGAGGGTGGGGGTTGGAGCAATCATCCAATCAGCACAGGGCAGAGAAAGAACATTCCACAGGTAGAATGTCCAGAGCTCTAAAGATCCCTGCTTTGGGTGTTTCTGGTCTTACCAGCTGGAGTATCTGGTTTCAGTTTAGCTTCCAAATTCATTTAAACTAAACAAAAATAATCCTGGTTTAAACCAAATTAAATGTATCTACACGTAAAGCTTTGTCAAATCAGTTTAAAATACACATTTTGGCAAATTGGTGCAACTTCCTGATGTAAACAGGGTGTAAATAGTGAAATAATGCACACAGTCACTGTATGAGGTGTCTTTCTCCATTTGATATTTTATCTCAGCAATAAAGCAAACCTTAAATCAATTTTCTTGAATCTTTATAGAGAGCATCACTTAAATAAAGAACACACACATTAAAGTCCAAGCACACTACACCTGGCTAGCACCATGATTTGAAAGCAGCTTGTTGATCAGTGTGTTTTACAAACATGGGCTTTATTTTACTTCCTATAGCAGTTTGTTTGGAATGTGTTGTATTTCATTTTGTCATCTTTTCCTCTGAAATTAATCTGTTACATAATTATGTAGCAGCACAGAAAACCATGATCTACAATGAGATAAAATAGTTCAACTTCTAATCCTGTATCAAAGGACCACAGTAAAAATGATAAATGTATTCAAAGTTTTGCCAAGAATGTTACAGAACATGAAGATTTGTGGACATACACGCTTTTGCTAATGGAATCAAATTGATTACACCTGGTCAGGCCCTCAGCAGTCATCTAAGAAGGGGCAGGATATGGCCTTACATGAATAATTCATTATATTTACCATGTTTTATCTAAAGATCTCAAAGTCCTTTGCTAAGAAGAGTAAGTGTAGTTATTGCTATTTTTATGTCTGGCGAGGGGTGGGGAAGGAGGCACGGAGAGCCTGGGTAACTTGCCCAAGGTCGCCCAGCAGGTGGCTTTCAGAGCCAGCAATAGACACTCCTGACACTCAGGCTCATGTGTGACTGTCATATGATCATTTATATTCTGCATTATTGCTGGTACCTGAAAAGTTAACCCACAGATCTAAAGTATTGGTTGAAAGAAATAATTTGTACCGCCATTGCTCAAGAAATAAAAAAACACCTTGAGACTGAAATAATGCCTTTGCCTTTGGGTATTATATTAAAGTAGAGTTGTGTGAAACCCTCAAAATACATATCCTTGCCTGGTTTCTGATTTTGTCATAAATGTGAAGTTCAGCCCAGGCTTGTGGAAAGGGTTAGCCAGGTTTGCAAACCTTTCACGTGACCCTGAGAGTAGCTTTGAGCAAATGTGGGCAAAATTGTGGTTTTGCATCAATAATAATAAAACTTAAATGAACCACTTTGCCTTATTTTTTTAACCTAGCAGATTAAGGGAAGATGGGAGGCCCAGAAGTAGGGCCCAGCATGGGAAGAGGAGGAATCAGAGATTAGGAGGGTCAGAGAAGTTGTACATCATTCCTTGCTTTTCCCATCTGCAATTCATCTTCATATCGCTCACTTTTTACTTTCTGCCATTTTAATCCCTTTTCCATTACATTCTCACCTCTTTTTTCCTCATATTACAAGTTGTAAAAGTTTAGCTAAAGTTGTTTTTAAAATGATGTTGTTAAACTGGTGCAAGCCCATGTTTATATGTAAGCCAGGATTAAAGCAATTTAAGAGCATCCACACAGTTTAACTACACTGATGTAAAAACACACCTTTAGTTAAACAGGTACAACTTGTAATATAGACAAAGCCATACAAGCAGTTACTCATGTATTAATTCACTCTCTCTCTCTCTCGTTCCTCTGACCTATTCACACTTACATTCATTTTCTCTTCTCACTCACACATTCTCTCCTCTTTCCTTCACCCAGGGCTTGTCTACACAAAGAAGTTGCACCGGTTTAATTAAAGATGTGGTGATGCACTGATTTAGTTAAACCAATTGTGTGTGGACACTGTTTTTTATTGGTGTAGCTTGCATCTTTTATTGACCAGTACAAGCAAAGCCAATATACAACAGGTTTAAACCAATATAAAAGTGTCCACACACAAAGTCACACTGGTTTAACAAAAGGTGTGATTTAAACTAGCTGACATTAAACTGAGGCAACCTCATCTATTTAGTCTTTCATTCATTCACTATTTCCCCTCATATGCATCCACTGTCCCTTGGGGCAATGAGGGTGAGCCCCAGGCTGGGGCTGTTGTATAGAGAGGGTAAGATGGGGCAAATGGCAGAAAAAAGGAACTCCTGAGCAGCTGGGGTTTTGAAGAAGCAAGGGGAAGCTGGGAGGAAGGGGTTTATTATGGAGTTGAGGGCCTGGGAAAGAGGGTTTTTTGAGGGTTGGAGGAACAGGGAGGAAGAGGGATTTGGGGGGCATGGGTTGCTAATGGGAGGAGACCAGCCAGGCATGCTAGGAGTTGTTAGGAAGAGGGCTCTTCTGCGTTTTAGTGTAGAGGTTGGTGACCTACAGGAAAGAGGAGATGCTTGGGTTGGGGTTGATCTGGACGGAAAGGAGACGCTGAGAGGAAGTAGATGGGAGGATGTAGTCACTGGGATCAGAAGGCTTGGATGAATTAGGATGTCACTGTATTCCTGAGGGGCTTGGGGGAAAGTTAGCTTCTGGGATTGGGAGAAAGGGGTCCTGGTTGCATTTGGGGTAAGACTGGGGGAATGGAGGCTGCTGAATTCAGGGCTGAGGAGGAGTCAGGAGATGAGGAGATTATGTGCAGGAAGATAAGGCCATGCTCTCTGCATGGCAGGTTGGCAGTGAGCAAGTTCTCCCAATGTGGTAAATCATTTGTGAACGGAGGTGGCTGAGCTCAAGAGCACCAGGCTGTTCAGGGATGGATTGTCTCTCCCTTAGGCACAATCCCTTCTTCAGATCCCCAGGGGATGGAGCAACCCTGCATTGCTGGTTACTCAGGTCAGAGACTAAATACTACCATTTGGCTCTTATTTTGCATGAGGCACAGAGAGAGAGAATGAGGCTAATGTATAAGTTAGCCATTTTTTAAAAATTATTCTTCTTGAGAAAATGTGAACTTCAGAGGTCCGTTTCATTCCTGACAAGGAAGAAGTAACAGAAAAAATATTTAGCCTGTTAAAATCTTTTCTAAAGTCAATCTTGTCTTTTAAAGGTATTGAAGAAACTTCCACATTCTGACATAGGATCTTTTCCATGTGGGATTGTATTAATCGATATATATCAGCTCTCCAGGTGCTACTGTAAGAAGCTAAAGAGAAGTGTCAAGCACACAAGTAGGGGAAGAAAGTCTGTTGATAATGAAATATGGAAAAGACTGATTATATGTTGTAGAAGTTCGATTAAACAACTGGCCAAAACCAAATTAAGGTGCAAAGTAATTCAGGCCATTCAACTCTGTCAAATGCCTTCTGAGCATGATTGACAGTGAGCATGCCTCCTTCCGAAAGATTCTGGCTTGGTGTATCAAATGTTATCAGAACCAGCTTGGAAAGGATGATTCAACAAAGGTGGAATATTATTCATATAACTGTCTTAGGAATCATTTTAAGTCTGTGTTGAGAAAGGAAACTGGCCTGTAATGAATGCAGGAGCATCCATCTCTATCTGTTTTCAAAACCTCAAGGATCAAAACCATCTTTGTCTCCCTTACAGGTTAGCAACTTCTGCACATATCTTAAAATTCTGATTGAAGAATAGGCAAAAATAAGTAGAGACTTTATAAAATTCTGAAGAAAAATATTAATGTGGCTTAGTCACTTAAAATTATTTAATTACTGTAACTTATTAATTTTGAAACATTGCATGTCAAATTCCCACAATGGATTACGTAGCAGAAGTGCTCTGTTTAGTGCTCTGATCAACTTTATCCCTCTTACAACTTTAGTTAACATAATAAAAGATTCTGGTTGCTTATCTCCCATATAGCTTACCTTTAAAAGATATTCTGCCAGCAAGACATTTGGCAGCATGTGGGGAAGAAGCAAGTGAAGTACATGAAGCGAAGTGTGGAGAGAGGTGTGCCAAGTAATCTAGGCCCATTCTCCAAAGGGCTTCTGGGCATGAGCTCTGGGAGGCCCTGCCCCCTTCCAATTCCTTGGTAACACTTCTCCTTTGGAGAACACCGCTGGAGGTATCTTTGCCCATTACTATCCCTGAAATCTACATATAGAGGACATGTATTATGGGACAAGACAGAAGAAATTATTATAGACTCTGATGGTTGTTTCTTCCCTGCATATTTTCAAGGGGAGAATCTGGGTGAGGCCAGCTGACTCACCCATCCCACCCTCTCACTCCAGTCTGTCCCTTACCACTCTACAGATCTGGAACTCCACAGATCTCCAAATGAGGGGCTTCCATAAGTATAGAGAAGAGAACATAAGCCACAGAGGCAGAACTCCCCTTGTCGGCAGGCACTGGCTCCCTTCCGTGCACATGTAGGAAGGGCAGCATGTGTCCTTGTCTTTTCAGTTTACCCCCTTTTTAAATATCTAAGATCTGTCTCAAAGTATGAAAGGTGGAGAACAAGGCAAAACAAGTGTGATATCTGGGCAGAAGAAGCATGCTGTACATATTCTTCCCAGAATCAGGTGGCTCGACTTAAATCTACCCCAGAATGCCTTATCCTGCACATGCCACATCAGAGTAGCAGACAACACAAGGTCTCACTAACTTCATCAACATTATGATTCAATCTCAACAGAGGGATTAACTGACAACAACAGCTCAGATGCAGTAGGTATAAACAGGCTTCAGAATCAAGCAGGACTGTCTTCCTGTTACAATGATTTTTGTTTCAATATGTATATTGATTGTGACCAATGGAAAGAAAATCCTACCTGCCATTCACAAATGAGTTCTGTTATAACCCTGATGCTGCACAGCGGGACATTGTTCCAGCAAACCCTTGTCTAATTTTTCAGAGCAACATTGAAAACTTCATACGTTCACAGTGTTTCCGACATTGTACAATGACTTTCTTCATCAGATTAGGTCTGGGTTTGGGGGATCAAAAATCAGAAAGTCAGCGGCTATTGCCATAAAAATGATTATGTCACAAGTTTGCTTCTGGAAAGATGGTCTACAAGAGAGAAATACTTGTCTAAAAACAAAGATAGTTAGCAAGAGTGGTGAGGAAAATTATGGAAAAACAAGGTAATTGGATTCAAGTTTAAGTATGGTCTACTTGAAAGACCAAATCTTATCTATCATACCCAGAACAGCAGTTCTATATAGCCCTTTAATAGCAAGCATAGGGCCAAAATCTCAGCTGGTATAAATTGGCATAGCTCCAGTAAAGTCACTAGAGCTACACTGATGTATACATTAAGGAGCTAGCCCATAGTTTCTTGTTGTTGAGTTAGATTACTGTTGGTATGTAGTGGTGTAGTCTGTGAAGGTAATGGAAAAGAACACTATGAATAAATTGCACAAGGTGTTTTACTAGATTGGTCTCTGAATCATTTGTGGGGCTAGAAAGTAGGTAGGAGCGAGCCTGCCCTGCCACAAGTATCAAGAATGTTTTAGTGGTGAGATCTTCAATAAGCAGAGAATAGGGTTTAGGTGGTGTGAAGAGAATCCAGAGAGATGGTGGATTATGGGGAAAGAAAGATTAAAGGAATGAAAGATGGGGGGGAGGGGATGGAAGTGAGGGAGTAGGCTAGCTGGTAAAGGGGAAGATGGCTTTTCAAGGAAGCAAAGTGAAAAGAAGGTAATAGCTAGTTAGTGAATCAAAGGGCAAGAAGCCAAGTTCTGTAATAAAGAAGTGATTAATTGAGGCAGCAAGGGAGAGGATTAGAACAGAGAGGCTTTAATATTACGCAGTTGGAAAGGAAGACTAAAGAACTGTACAGCATATAAAGAGAGCAGAGAGAAGGGAGCTGGAGGAAAGGGAAAAAAGAACTTAAAAATAAAAAAAGAAAATGGATGACAAATATATGTATTCCATGCAGTCCAGTGAAGGAATGAGTACCCAGGCTGCAAATAAGATGGAGTTCTCCTTCATTGTTCTTCTGTATTACTAGATGCACAGAAATTGACAGCCCAGACACAGAAGTCATGCTGATGTGAAATGAAGTTAGAAACAACTGGATAGACCAATCACTATGTTTAATAGTCTTAAAGAATTGTTATATCAGTCTGCCAATCTATTTTTTCCTACTGCTTATAATGGGGTTATTCAGTGAATATGAAGGTATTAAATCCCACATCTCAAAATATTTTATGTAAGAGCATGATTCCTGTACTATAACTCACTTCTAGGTGGTTTTCAGAGTTGTTTCTATCACCACAATGCAGCTTTGCTCCATTTTCAAGCAGTGCTATCTCCAGTAGTTGTTCCCCAGTCGTGGATTCTTATTCAACTAACCAAATTTAAAAATAAAAATATAAACCTGACTGTCCATGGAGAAGTACTCCAGACCTTTCATTGTCTGCTGTTTCTCTGTTGAATAAAATATTCACAATCTTAAGTGTCTTGCTTGATATTAGAATATTGGCTTCGTGCATTTGACAAATCATTGAGTGAAAAAAGATTAGATCGTTTGATCTTGGTCATTTTTGGATTGAGAGGAGGCAAGGAGGGTCTATTACATTAAAGGTTCTGGATAAGGTATGGCAGAGGCAGTCGCAGCGTTAGCATTAGCTGTCCCCACGCTGCCCCACTAATATTCCTTGCCCCAGACCTGGAGATACATCTACTTGGGTGAGATCATGATTTAGTGTCTATGTACATTCAGTACTTGGGGTGAAATCCTGGCTCCCTGGAAGTCGATGCGAGTTTTGCCATTGACTTTAGTGAGGCCAGGATTTCACCCTTCATCTGTTTGCTGAGACTGTATCAACAAGGGTATGTGATGGTATTTTTCTGTTATGCTGAGAGCACCACCTCATTTGACATAGGCCACCAAACAGCCATCAGCTGGTAATTACTTTTGTTCACACTGACATGGTTACATTCATATAAATCATCTAGAGGTGAAAGGCTCTATATCTTCTCACCCACCCAGTCCCTCAAGGGTGGCGTGTTTGGATGTGTTTGGAATGGAAGAGGGTACAGATAAGAAAACCGTGAGTGTCTGAACTCTGGAAAGGTTTTATTGGTTGACTGGGAGACAAAGTCTGAAATTATAAATATTTAGCCTTATTTAAAAATGAAACCAACTATGGAGGAATAAATTTTGGTAGCCTACTAAAACAAGAAAAGCGTAAGAGGCAGTTTTGGAAGCTTTGAATGCAACAAAAAGCTTTGCTCATATAGCTGTCAGTGTAACACTTGACAAACTGGAGCAAGAACTCCAGAGTATAACTGAAACAATGCTAATTCACTGAATAGGTTGGCCCAACCACAACCCATCTCAGCACCCATGGCAACTCCATGATAAAAACTAAATCCAATTAAAGAGCATTCATTTTAATATGTATTCAGCTAGTCAGATCGGAGTTTTGAGTGGATGGTTGCTAGAGTGTGAGTTTGATTAAAAAAAATAAAATACACAAGTTATTGAGTGAGCATGTTTTGTATGGAGGTGTGATACCCACGATGAAAATGCTCTGATATTCTTCTATGTCCTGTACCGCAGCACAATGTGTTACATATCTGGAATGAAGTAAGAGAGGATAGCATCAACAATTAGGCCTTGTCTGCATTAAAAAAGAAAAAGATGGACATTACAACAGTATGACAAGAAATTGACTTTTTTCAGAGTAGCAGCCGTGTTAGTCTGTATTCGCAAAAAGAAAAGGAGTACTTGTGGCACCTTAGAGACTAACAAATTTATTAGAGCATAAGCTTTCGTGAGCTACAGCTCACTTCATCCGATGAAGTGAGCTGTAGCTCACGAAAGCTTATGCTCTAATAAATTTGTTAGTCTCTAAGGTGCCACAAGTACTCCTTTTCTTTTTAAGAAATTGACTGTGGTGTCAAAGCACCAATTTCTGATCTCAGCCACACTAGCGTAAATCTGGAGTAGCTCTAATGAGTTCAGAATTTGACAACAAAGTCTCTTAATCTAATCAGGCAAAAGATAAAAGAATGCTTAAATTGTATAATGATGTCTATGTATTAGTACTTTTGCTAAGTCACAAATTCTTGGTCTTGTATAAGTATCTTTCCCTAATACTTTTTAAAAAACGTTAACCGGGGTCATCAACAGTGAAGCTGAGAGAATAATTTGTAGTGAATAATATAGTTAATTACTTCAAACATTTTTATTAATGAATTGCCCACAAGCAGCTTGCAGTTATCTTGAATGTTTTTGTAATTCAGAATTACTCACCATACAATTTTTCCAAATAATTCTTGCTCTGTAAACTGTTCTTGAACTGCTTGTACAGAGTATTCAGCATCTGAAATCTGTGTTGTGTTGGTTTGTTTTAATAAGGCATGTATGTTACCAGAAAAACATAACTTAGAATCAGGGATCCAATGTGGTTTTATCCTTATGAGTTCAAAATCTGCATTTCATGAAAATTCACTAACATTTAATTAAAATATACTATTTCCACTAACATCCCAGCCAGTATATTCAATGCCCTGCAATAGTCTCAGAAAATGAACACCAAAGGGTCATGGCCACTTCTGAAGTTAATTTCATTATTTTTATGTACGCAAATAGTCCCCGAAAAAAAATTGAGGTGTTTATCCTGTTCTAATCAAAGCCTGGAAGAGTTTAAAAGTACAAAAGTTACAAAGAGGCTGCTTAGTAAAATGGCAAATGCTATGGCTGAATAAATGTATCAGCTGTCCTATTTTCCTGCTAGAGGATATGAATAACTCCTCTTGATCTCAGTGGGAGTTACTTATATTCTCTGGTGGGAGAATAGGGACCTAGACCTCAAAAAGGAAATATAATCACTCTCTTTCACTCCCAGAATCCTGCCATCCTCAGATTAACAAATACTCTGTACTCCTCCATGTTTTTCCATCTGGTGAGCTGTCTACCTCTAAACATTTTAGATACTGTAGAAGCTTTTGGATCATTCCTATTGTGGGACTCTTTCTGCAAGCACTTCCAAAAAAAGATATAATTTCGCAGAAGTATGTTAGCACTGATTTATGCAGTTATGCACAAGAGGCCCGGCTCATCCTGTCAATCGCAATCAAGCAACTCCCAGTGAGGTCAATGGGAGTTGCACTAGTGCAGCTACCAGGGTGACTGGGCCACAGGATCCTTATTCACTCCCCTTCCCCCCAGGTACAAGCAAGTCCCACTGATTTCTATGAGAGTTATTCATATCCTGTGGCAGGAAATTAGGGCCCCAATGATACAGCAGAAAACTGATGATGATAGTTTCCATGAGTTGCATGACAGAAACAACCTGTACTGAGTGTCTGTAATGATTTTCAAATGCAAATCTTGTAAATGAGGTCAGGTGCACACATTAAAGTTGTATTTTAACTTACACACGCTTTCCCATAGCAGCCTTTGACTCTTTGACTTTGAAGAGGTAATCTTTACATTATAATTTATTTTGAGCAATTTCTCCAATTTCTGGACAGAAAAGTTTTCATTCAGAAAATATTTTGAATGTTTTCTTTTTTCGGTTTTTTCTTCAGACTTTTTTTTATTGTTTTTTGTCTGTTGGTGATCAGTAAAAAGACAATCCCCTTCTTCAATTTTTTTGAATTGCAGTATATGTCTTATACAACATTTCATGGTAGTTCAGGATCCTGCACCTCCGTTATCTGAAACTCCTGTGAAGAACTTCTGAACTACTTTGGCTTTTGAGAACTGAAACAGACTTTTGTCATGTGCAGGACTTTTATTTTATTCCTTGAGAGAGTGATGCAGCACTAGAAGGGAAAAGAGGAGACAGCTTTTTAGGAAAAGAAGAATCAGAATGAATAATTTCTTACGTCTGTTTTCACCTTTCCTATGAAAGCTTCCAGTGAAACAAATTTTGTGTATGTAGCTCCCATTGCTATAGGTTGGATGAATGGGTGCTCAACACTTCTGAAAATCAGTTTGCTTTTAATTAAATGTCTAAGTATGTATTTAGCAGTCTATCTTTTAACACACAAGTTTGAAAATGTTGGCCATCATGCATCACTTTGAGACTAGATCTTTCTATCTCTGATCAGCTGTTGTGTTTGTGTCCGAACTGCATTGTCTGTCGAGTTTAAGCTATAAGTGGCTGGCAGAATGATCCGGACCGTGTCTTGTTCAAACAAAGTAATGGCACTCAATAAATAACAATGCCCAGTTTACATAAAAAGCATCTGTATATCTTTTATAATGTCACATAAACGAAAGTCCTTGTGCCTATATCTGAAATACAGTCAAGTACAGAAAACAATTGACCAAGCCCCACCCATCTGCCATTACGTGAGTATGTATTTTAAACACTTTGTTTTTTACTGGATTCCTTATAAGCACTACTTGTCATTCGGCATCTAAAATTCATATTAGAAAAATGGAGCATTCATGTAAAAATAAAAAATCAGACCCCAAATATAGCTTCAGTGGTGTACAATTGACAGTTTTCCAAATAACAATGGGTCTGTCCATCTCCTTATGCCTTTTAATATCAGGTCTATGACTTTTTTTCAAGTCCCATGATCTCTTCTGATACTTACTAACATACTGATGTTTTTTGGCACAAACTTTGTCTCCTTTCCCACATGCAGTGGCCTAAAGTATTCTAGCCTCCCTTGATGCTCTTTTCTCTAGCTCATACATGTCCAAAAGGGCTTCATTCAGGAACCACTGAAATCTATGGAAGTCTTTCTATAGACTTTCTTTGGATCAAGCCCTAACTACTGTACTATACCAGTTTGAGATGGTTTTTTCAGACTCCCCTCTCTGGTATTTTTTCACTATGGAGGCCAGTCCTAGTCACACAAATTTGTAATCACTACTGATAACTAAACAAAATCATTAATTATCCATTTATTTATTTGTACCTGAAATACAGAACATTGTTTTAGTTACTGAAAAACAGACCCCTATTCTCCTACATCTATTAGGATAATTTACAGATTTACTTAGAGACATATAGCTTGTGAGAAATATTTTTAAAAAAGGGGTGTAGATATACATTAGACATAGCTATTAGCAAATCACACAGTAAAATTCTGTTTTGATGATCAATTTAAGTAACTTCCATTTTGATTATTATACTCAAACAACCACTCTATCCAGATCCATAAACAGTGACTTATCTACACCAGAAACATCAGAGGATCAAAATCTCCGTGATGTCTGAACTAAGTGAATTCTGCCAGAGGTTGTAGTGCTATGGTAGTTCAGTCAAGCTATAATTAGCTCTAAGTGGCTCCAACTCCAACTGGCACGCCCCAAACTACAAGTCTTTGCTTACAGCTTAGTGCCATCAAACAGGTCTGAAATTCTCCTTGAGGGGTACTCTGCTATAAGCAAAATATTGAAGAAAATGAATACATAATTTCTAAGCTGATTCTTAGAACCAAATCCACAGTGATCAGGGTAAGAGAGGAAGCAACACATCAGTGCTAATAGAAAAAAGGCTTTTGGAAAGTCAGACTTGCTTCCATGATCACTGCAAGGATTACTCTGAATTCCACCGCACGGTGTGTATAAAGCAGACTACAAATTACATGGAGTATAATACAGTCATATCTTCTGCAAGATTCCATCCAGTGAGCAGAATTTCGGCACGTGAGCTTCTATGTAATAGCATCAAGTGTAACAGGAGATGGGGGAGGTAAACTAGAACTTCCTGAATTAAGCTGAGCAAGGGAGGAAAATAAGTGAAGGGGACATACATATTTTTTAAGCTTTCTTCCACGTGACGTGAGTGGTTCCCCCTCCCTCACAAACACTGTAAAGACGTTTTCTCTGGCAATAAACAATGAAGGACATAACCTGGTTTGTAGCACACTGCCTAGAGGCAGTTTACGTTCAGCTGGCAAGGTTGCTGATCTCTTATTTTTAGTCGCAGGCAGCAGTCTGTGATTGCTACTAAACTTGGAGGACCCAGGCCTCCACTTTCCCATAACACGTGGGGTGCTGTACTGAGGAGCAATGCAAAAGAGAAAACAGATCTGCGGGACCCCCAGACCAGTTTGGCTTCTGCCTCTGAGATCTTATTGCTGCCTTAGAACAGTCATTCTGCTAGCAGAGAGGGGAGACCATCGCTCGGCCGTCGGCGTCCAGTGGCCCCCCTCTTACATTTGGAATAACTTTGGGAAAGATCGAAAACTTTCCCCTGTGAGATTCTTTTGCGGATCAAAACGGTCTTCCTGTTATTTATTTTTTAATGAGCCATTTCGACGTACACAATCACAAGCTCTGTCGAGTTACTCTGGAAAAAACGAACAAACCTGTTTACCCGATTTAAAGTTTATAAAGCATTACATTTTACCTTCACAATGCTGCTGGAAGGGATGAATCAAGTGCGGCCTCGCTGCCCATATGCCATTCAGCTTCTGTCTGTCTTTTTGTTTACACTGGGAAGACAATAGAAACTATAGTCCTTCCAATGCATCATTTATAAGTGTATTCTACCTCTGAACGTACAGACAGAACTGGCTCTGTGAATGAGGTCTGTGAATATTGCCAAGACACTGTGCTTTGTTCAGCATTATTCTTCACAATAGACACCACACTTTGGAAGTAATTTTAAAAAGGGAATCAAAATAGTCGTACTTTTAGCCTTTGTTTCTTTTATACCACACTGCATTCTCTGTCTCTCATTCAGCTGCTTCTATTATGCTGCCAAATTAAATACACCACTCCATTGCTACAGAGGCTTCCGCAGCTCCACGGCCGCCCTGGGAAGTTGAAATAAACATTTGTGCGGGTCTCTATTCTTGGCCATCTTAAGCTAACTTGAGTCAAACATCTTTTTTTTTTTTTTTTCCCTAAACAAAAACTGAGAGAGAAGGAGCGCTTCCACATGTTGAGTTGATCGGCAGCACCCAGAGATCTGGCATCGGGAGGCGATGGAAAGCCCCGCGTCCAGGTAGTGGGGAGCCTGCTTCTTTAGTGCTCCCCTCTCTAGAAGCACTGACCGTCCCGTGCCGCGGTGAGGCCTCTGGGAGCGTGCACTGGTGAGTTACATTCAGAATGGGCCGGGGCGAGCAGGAGTAGCCGTGGCGCCAAAGACTTGCGCAAACTGCCGCACTCAGCAGCAAAGTTTCGGGTGGGGTCTCCGGCCGCGCGCCGGGGTGGGCCTGTATTTTACACGGCAGATTAGCCGCAAGCTCGTTCTCTAAAGGGGTGCGGTGTATGGACAAGGGGTGCGGGATCGGGGCAGGTCTGTCTTCCAAAGGAAAGGTATTGATTGGTATCTCGTTAGCCGGCACAGATATTCCCATTGCACCGCGGGCGGAGGGAGAGCGGCGAGCTCAGAGACAAATAAACACAGGGCTGCAATCCGACGCAGTGAGCGGTAGCTCACGAAAGCTCATGCTCAAAATCAATGTGTTCGTCTCTAAGGTGCCACACGTCCTCCTGTTCTTTGTAACTTTGCCAGGATGCTTTTCTGACTCGGACGGTGGGACAGCACCTTGCTTTTAGCAGGCCAAACAGCGCAAAATGCAAACAAACCCAAAGCCCCTGGGGACGTCTTGTGAGAGTCACAGATTAAGTATTTTTGCGAATACAGACTAACACGGCTGCTCCTCTGAAACCTGAGATTAAGTCTGGTTTCAGAGGAGCAACCGTGTTAGTGTGGATCGGCAAAAAGAACAGGAGGACTTGTGGCACCTCAGAGACGAACACATTGATTTGAGCGTGAGCTTTCGTGAGCTCCAGCTCACTTCATCGGGTGCATCCGACGTAGCTCAGCAAAGCTTATGCTCAAATCTATTTTTTTTTCCACCAAATGCATCCGATGCAGTGAGCTGTAGCTCACGAAAGCTTACGCTCTAATAAATTTGTTAGTCTCTAAGGTGCCACAAGTCCTGCTTTTCTTTTTGCGAATACAGACTAACACGGCTGCTACTCTGAAACCTGCTCAAATCAATGTGTCCGTCTCCAAGGTTCAGCATGCAGTGCCGAACAATGTGCTTGCAAACAATTACCTGGGGGGATGGGGCTTGTCGGGATGATGATGATGATGTGTGTGTGTATTAGTGTGCTGAGAAATAGCATCCACTGACGACTTCATCATTTCACCTCGCGACTCGTGAACGTAACCCGCCCGGGTTAGCTTTGCAAAGCTCTTCCAAAGGCGCCTGGAGCCGGAGCGTGTAAATAATGCAGGCTGCGTCTCTACCCCGTGCCTTTCCCCTCCTGTCCTTAACAAAGCGAATAGCTGACGGGTAGGCGTGGGAGCGTCGTGTTGTTTTTAAGGGACCTTAGAAGCAGCCAGATTCCTTCTGAACGCAGAACTCCAGTAAATGCCAGTTCCGGGAGCTGGGCTTTGAAGACTTCAGCCACCAGCTACCCCGAGCTCATTTGGGATGCGAGGCGGCTGAGGCAGAGCCTGGGGGCCGCTGTCTTCCAGCAGCGCCGTCCCCGGGCTTCTAAGTCAGAGCGCGCCGCAGGCCAAGGGGGGTATTGAGCCATCGCGGTTTGAACAGAGCGCCGAGGCTTCATCTTTTATTACTCAAGAAAGGGCTTTAAAAAAAAAAAAAATTAAATAAAGCTGAGGTGAAATTTCCTTCTATTGTCTCGGGAAACTCTCCGTAATTTGCCCCAAGGGAAATCCAGCTGCCTGGTGAAAAAAGCCTCGCTCTCTCTCCAAACGTGAATGCCTGTGGGGCCCCCGGAGCAGGGAGCGGGGCGGGGGGGGGAGCTGAAGGTCAGGGTTACCCACTGTGGCATGACTTTTAAGCTAAAGAGGTTTGTATGTCTCTTGTTGCCATGTCAGGCCTCATTTGGGCTGCATTATGCCAAAGGGGTGGGCCCGCTCGTGACAGGAGGGGGTTAAATGAGATTACAAGCTTCAGAGGTTGTCAGCAGCTCCTGCTGCCTGGGGATGTTAAATTGCGATTTAATGGTCAGCTTTGTCAGGGGAGATCTGCTGCGCTCAGCCACTTCGTTGGCGCTGGAGTTGCTTTCGAGTTCGGTGGGGGCAGCTGCCCGGCTGTCCCCAGCGAACCGGGCGCCAGGGGCGGGCCGCCTGCGTGGCGCGAATTTTTGCGGCGCTTTGCTCGGGCAATGCGCGGCTGAAAACAAACGTCAGCTGGCCGGACGTGATCCCGCCCGCTCCGGGTTCAGTCAGAGGGAGAGCGCGCGCCGAGGCCCCCTTCTGCTACCGAAACATATGCCCCGGAGCGGGGGGGAGAGGGCGGCTGGGGAACGGGCTGTTCCCGCGCCGCGCCCAGCACGCTTCGCCCGGGCGCGTGAGGGAGAGCGGCCATGCGCGCGCCCGGAGAGGCCGGGGAAGGGCTTGGCGGGCGTCGTGTGTTCACGAGTTCAGGGCCCAGTCCGGAAAGTTCAGGGATTAGTCCCTTTAATGTCCTGTCCAAACGCTCGGGCTACTGAAGCCTGGCTGGCCGAGTTGGCACAGCAGCCTGGGCGCTGCAGCTGGCGCGATGGCGCTCCTCGTTTGTGAGCAAGGCACCGTGTGGTGCTGGCGCGAGCAGGGCTGGTCAGACGGGAGAGGCTCGCTGGGGGGGGCTTTTTTGGGCTCTGCAATAGCCGCCGCGCTGGGGGAAAATACACAGACCTGGATCATTTTAAGTGACTCTTATTCATTGCAACATCTTCCTGGCCGAAGTGACGTGTGCTCTCTGTTTTTCCTCTCCCTGTGTTGCACGTATGGGCTGCACATGGGAGTCATTCAGGAATTCTGCCATTAAAAATAAGAAAGAAAGAATCATGTGTGTACACACACACACACACACACAATTTCCCAAGCATGGCTTTTTAATGTACAGAGTTGTCAAATTTAAAGCACAAATCCTAGAGGAGGGAAACTAATCAGAAAGCAAATAAATAAGGTTGTAATAAACTACAAATTGCAGCCCTGATTGAGTAGTTTTTGAGCTGCTGGGGTAATTTTAAAATATACTGTTCCTAACCAAGTTACAACGACAACAACAACAAAAAAAAAAAAGGAAAGGGGGGAAAAAAAGTTCCTGTGTACTTTGTTCAAGGTTCTGCACCTCTCTAAGCAGCTGTCACATCCGTACATTATGGTACATTGAATCTGAATGAGGCTCTCCACATCAAAACCTTGCATCCATTATGATATCATCTCCTGCTCTAAGCTGTAATGCTTATTAATTCTGCACCCATACTCTCCAAGCTTCAGCAAATGTATTCCATCAGCCTAGCATTTAATTTAATTAGTACAGCTGGGCTCTCATTCTCCTTTCTGTGTCAGAGGTATTGTCAGCACGTTCTGCTATAACACAATTACTGATTGCTTTTAGATAGGCAGAAATATGATTAGGGTATTGGGTGACTGTATCATAAGCCTTATTAGATTCATTTGAAATCTGGAGATAAATAGGAAACTTTTATTTGCAGTGTAATGAGATTATGCTTATTAGGCCAAGGCCTCACAACCTTTTGCAAAGAACATAGTGTATCGCTAGGATTATACTCTGGAACCACACTTTTTGCTCAGAGCGTCCAAGCAATTTCTTAGTGGCTTTGAGATTTAACTGTTGTAGCACTGTACACATTTGAGGATTGTTTTCAGTCTCATTGGCTTTCCCGGATGGTGGATAGTATGTAACTTTCTTGGTGTGTTTTCTTCTGATTTAATCGGAAATCTTGACGGTGTCTTTTGTTCAGCCGATAAAACAAGTAGATGAAAAAGGTTTGGGTAGGTTGGGGCATCGTGTGAGTGAGCAGACAGACAGACACCCTGGACAGAAAAGGGTTTAAAAGAAAAAATTGAACTCCATTTTTCTAAAAAGAAATACACATGCATTTTGTAGCTGTTTTCCAAGGCTAAAAAAATAAATTCATATTTAAATTCTCTGAGGGCTATCTAATCTATAATGATAGGGTGCTCATGAAATATGTAATGAATTTCCTTGTGTAAAAGATCTGGACCCACTGTGCAGTTTCATATAAGGATGAAAAACCAGAGTGCAGTTAAGTCACATTTATGTCACACCATTTTGTTTTATGTATTATTCTGATAACACATACAGTGTACTGGAAGCAAGGGTTTTGTGACTAGAGTTCATTTATCATGAGGATTCAGAATTATTATCTGGTAGTTTAAGGGTCACTCTCACTGGTCATTGACTTAACAGGTTATGGGGGACCCACCAGTTTTAACATTAGTGTAGACTTTCGGTCTGATCTTGCTCCCATTTGCGACTGACTTCAGTGGGAGCAGGATTGGGTCCTTTTCACTCATGACAATTGCTGGGAAAGCCTTGGGTATCGACATTTGTGCTGCTCTCAGATCTGAGTGTAACAAAGACGGGGGTCTTAGTTTTATATTCTTTGTGGCATCATTTTATCAGAGACCAAGATCATTACACTATGTCTGTGTTACTAGTTTTGGCTAAAGGATCGCTCAACAGGGTGTATCAATATTTCCATGGCTTTTTATTGTTCAGTTGGCTGGCACTGAGGTTAAGCAGGCATTGGCTTTGTTACTACTGCCAAATGGTGATGAGTTCTAAGGTAACTTTTAGAAAACATGAAATAGCTGTGGGTGGGGGAGGGAGTGTGGCAATTCAGAAAATATCAGACAGAAATTTTAAATGTGACATTTGTATGGGTACATTTTTGTTTTAGTTAATGAAAAGAGTTCCAGGAGCTACAGTGTTGCTGGGTCCAACTGGAGGCCTTCAGGAGAAAATGAATTGAGTTAAGGGATGTCAACTCAGTTTCAGCTAGTAATAGCTCAGTTGCAGCTTAGCATGGTTTTGTGTGATTCCTTAACTGATTCGCAGGTGACAGCTGCTGACCAGTCTCAGAACCTACCCTTGTGTGTATGCACGCATGTAACAACCATAATAAATACACACCACTTCTATAGTAGCTCTCAAAGCACTTTGCAAAGGTGGGGTTCATTCTCTCTGTTTTACAGATGGGGAAACCGAGGCACAGAAAAGTAAGTGAGTTGGCCAAGGTCACACAGCAAGTCAATGGCAGAGTCAAACACCGGTCTGGTGTCCTGTCCATTTTACTGAAAAGTCAAACGCTGAAGATAAAATACCAATACGATACATAAGGTATAGAGAAATATATTATTATTTATATAACACCATAGGTGTGGATGTCACTCGACAAAAAAAAGCTCTCTAGAAAAACAGGTGATTTCACAGATAATTTTAAGATGAAAAATACACAAGCTTTTGAGACACGATAGTCTTTAGCATCTTTCTACCTACCAAATGAGACGAACAGAAGAGACAGGAGCCCTCTATTACTCTGAACTGGGGCTTTTTCATATTGAAGGAAGGGGAAGTGACACATGCTACAGTTTTTCAGTATTTTATTTATTAACAGAAGTATTTTAAAATTCACTGTAATTGCCTATATGTGAAAATGATCTGGTGGCCTCATTTCAATTCCTAGTGATCTGATGTCTACATTAAGGCAGAGGGGCTACACGGTTGCTTAAGGTTACATCGGTGCTTCAGTGCCTTGCTGGATCAAGGCTGAATTGACACGCTCAGTAAAGAGAAGCTGAACTATGATGTATCATTTTTATTCCCAGAGGCAGTTTGTCCAGATTCTGTTTGAGATGAGTTATCAAGCAGCCTGTGCCACCTTTTTGCTACAGCTTGTTGGTTATTTCTTCTATGCATAGGCAGAGGACTTGAGTCTCTGGGCCAAAAATAGATGAGTTGTTACATACGAGTGCTAAATTACAACAAACAATTTTATCTTTGGCCTGTTCTAAAAGAGCAGGTTTGTAAAAAGGAATACTAATAGCCAGTTATCCTAAAATTGGTTGATTAAATGAAAGTGTAACTAATTGTTATATGTTTGTTTCATGTAGACTCAAAGGTAGAATCACAACAGAAGTAATTAGAGTAATTATTAAGGTCTGTATTTAATTCAAAACCCCCAGGGAATATTGCATTTTCATTCATGTGAGCTACACGTCCTATTAAAAGATAGACTATTTTTTAAACCTTCCATTACAGGTATGTTTGCGGTCGTGTCATCTCATATGACATCATGTCATCTTGCTCTCTGTCTACAGTGACAACATTTGTTAATCATAGTCTTGGTAATCAAACGGGAAATGTTACTGGTAACTTCTGTGTGTGTGTCTTTTGCATTTCTCACCCCTAAACAGAAGCGGCAATAATTTACATAAGGCTTTCAGAGACTTAGGATGGGAATGTTAGGATGAACTCTCCTTGATCTTTATAAAGATTGTACTGCACACATGAAGATGCTAAAACTAGGCATTATTGATGTAACCACAAAGAAAAATGGAGCCACGATTTATGTCATTTCATTGAATCAAGAGAAGGATCCAGTTCCATCAACCTACTAAACTGTTGCATTTTAACACCAGTCTTGTAAAATCCAAAGACCGTCTACCCAAAAAAAAAAAATGTTTTCAGCACCATTTATTCTGGAGTAGCTCTCAAACCGCTTTTTCAGTCTGCACACTGAAGCTGAGTTTGGAATAGAGCACCCTGCAAAAGCACCCTCTAAGGGCCCAATTCTGCAAATTGCTGAGCCCCTCTTCTGACATGGTGAGTAGCAAGCACCCTCAACTGTTTTTGACATCTGTACTTGGCAAGAGGCACACAGTATCTTCACAGGATTGGGCCCTAATTGAGTTGAAGCAATCTCTCTCTGAATGGATTAAAATGTCTGGACGTAAGGCCAGATCCTAAACTGGTGCAAATAGGATAGCTCCATTGACTTCCTGAAACACAGAATAATGTCAGTCAAACAGAAAGCACTGTAGCTTGATAAATTAGTGCATAGCTTGCTTTTCATTGCTTCCGGTTCTGATCCAGTCATGGCACTTGCTATTCAGAGCGGAGGTGTATGTATGTATATACACAGATATCAAATCTAGGTTTTCTCCCAGGTAGTTTTCAGACTATTACATTTTATGTAACAATAGCTACCCAAACAATTTTAGTCCCATTCTTTACATAAATACACAACATATTAAAACAAAAAAACACAACAACAATTCCATACCTACTGCTTTCTAGTATAACTAGAGCTGCTCTGGAATTAGGTGAATTTTTGCCACTATCGTGATGCTGCTTATCACGTTATTAGTAGTAGTAACTTATTTTTTACTTATTTGTAGGTACTGCAGTTGTGCCTAAAGGCCCTGGTCAGGGATTGAGTGTCATTGTTTTATGAACTTTACACACTTATAATGAAAAGGCAATTGCTGCTCAAAACAGCTGACAGTAGAAATATATGAGAGACAACAAGTTGATATCTTTTGCACCCCCTGTATTTGTGTTGTAACAGTGAGAGGATTATGATTAGCGCTGTCACGACCCTATAGTTAAAGCTGTGTCAGCATTCTCTATAACTCACATTTTACCACATTTATAATTTGTATCTAAAAGTTTCCAGGGGCTGAAATTTGATATCCAGTGTTGTTTGTAACCATTCTTAAAACAATTATTTTGGTCACATTTAAATATCAGTTATTAAATTAGGAAATTGGCGATGCACGCTTGGTGCTTGCTTAGCCACTAGGGGACAGAACACGATGAGTTATTTTCTAATGAATCCTTCTGGTCAAATGGAGGCACAAGCATTGGTGAGCTCCAGAGGGAACTGCTCAAGCCCTCCTCACAGAAGGAGGGTATGTGCATTGTGAGTCCTGCATGTGTATGGGAAGAAAATAGGATATGTAAAGTTTCAAGAGAAGACTGGATGAGTCCCTTCCTCTAATCCCCATTAGAGCTGGTTGAAATTCTTTTGTCAAAACATTTTAGGAATATGGAAATTGCCAGCCTGGATCAGATCCAAGGTCCATTTAGTCCAGTACCCTGTCTCTGAGAATGGCCCAGTCCAGATAGTTCAGAGGCAGCTGTAAGAACCCTACAGCAGGCAGATGTGAAATAGTCTGCTCCCCACATCAGATCTCATGCTGATCACTTCATAGTTAAGAAATTAGTTTAAACCCTGAAGCAGGAGATTCAATATCCTTTCCAATTTTTTTCTGTTATCATTAGTTATAATTCTAGATATTTTTGACATCCATAGAAATATCTGTGCCCTTTTTTGAATGTCGCTAAATTTGTGGCCTCAGTGACTTCCTGTAGCAATGAGTTCCACAGTCTAGTTGCCCATTTTGGGAAAAAGAATTTCCTGTTTTCAGTGGAAAAAAGGCTTTTTGGCCAAAAGACAACTTAAAATTTTCATTTTTTTTCTAGGTACATTTTGGGGTTTGGTTTTTGAAAACCAAAAATTTTGGGGGAAGTGTTTTGGGTTTTTTTGGGTTTTTTTTTTCAAAATTTCTCACCAAAAACAATTGAATTTTTCCCATCTGCCTTGTATCCTTTGATATTTGATATTTGCACATTAGGGCCTGGTCCTACATTGCTTTTAAGTAGGGCCCTACCAAATTCACAGCCATTAAAAAAGCATCACGGATCGTGAAATCTGGTCTTTCTTTTGTGTTCTTTTACCCTATACTATACAGAATTCATGGGGGAGACCAGCATTCCTCAAATTGTGGGTCCTGACCCGAAAAGGAGTTTCAGGGGGGTTGCAAGGTTATTTAAGGGAGGTCGCACTATTGCCACCCTTACTTCTGCGTTGCCTTCAGACCTGGGAGGCCCAAGAGCGGTGGCTGTTAGCCAGGCGCCCAGCTCTGAAAGCAGCACCCCACCAGCAGCAGTGCAGAAGTAAGGGTGTCAATACCATGCCATGCCACCCTTACTTCTGTGCTGCTGCCCTCACAGCTGGGAAGCCAGAGAATGGCAGCTGCTGACTGAGGGCCCAGCTCTGCAGTCAGCAGCGCAGAAGTAAAGGTGGCAATACCATACCATGCCATCCTTCTGCACTGCTGCTGGCGACAGCTCTGCCTTCAGAGCTGGGCGTCTGACCAACAGCCACCACTCTCCAGCTGCCCAGCTCTGAAGGCAGTGTCACTGCCAGTAGCAGCACAGAAGTAAGGGTAGCAGTACCGCATCCCCCCCTGCAATAACCTTGTGACCCCCTCCCTAGCACCTGCAACTCCTTTTAGGGTCAGGACTCCTACAATTATGGCACGTGAAATTTCAGATTTAAATAGCTGACCTCATGAAATTTACAATTCTAAAAATTCTATGACCGTGAAATTGACATAAATGGACCATGAATTTTGTAGGGCCCTACTATGAGCCAAACTGCCTCTGAGTTCAACAGGAGACTTGGGTGACAAGAAATGCAAGATCCAGCCCTTAGGGATAAACTTGTAGGGCCTAATTCTGCCCCCACTTCCAGGAGCATAACCAATAAGAGTAGGAGGAACCCTCCTCTGCCTGTCTTGGGTAAGCAGAGCTCCCCTCCCAGATCACCCCGCCCCGACCCCGTCTTGGCTGGAGATTTGAGAACTCCCCTTCCTCTTTCAATTTACTTTAGTCACTAGGTGTAACTCCCATTGAAATCCATGAGGAGTTGCCACCACGCAACTGAGGACCAAATGAGATTTTAGCCAACCAGTTCCCATTAATAGCGATGAAATTCTGCAGCAAAAACCCCAAAATGCTTTTGGCCACTTATGGATTACAAAATAGCTTTGCAAAAAGAAAAGGAGTACTTGTGGCACCTTAGAGACTAACAAATTTATTAGAGCATAAGCTTTTGTGAGCTACAGCTCACTTCATCAGATGCATTTGGTGGAAAAAACAGAGGAGAGATTTATATACACACACACAGAGAACATGAAACAATGGGTTTATCATACACACTGTAAGGAGAGTGATCACTTAAGATAAGCCATCACCAACAGCAGGGGGGGGAAGGAGGAAATCCTTTCATGGTGACAAGCAGGTAGGCTAATTCCAGCAGTTAACAAGAAT
The DNA here is from genome assembly GCF_009764565.3 of Dermochelys coriacea. NCBI lineage: Eukaryota > Metazoa > Chordata > Testudines > Dermochelyidae > Dermochelys > Dermochelys coriacea. Next base: position 109,737,334 of record NC_050068.2, read on the forward strand.
ATCAGAGGAACAGTGGGGGGTGGGGTGGGAGGGAGAAATACCATGGGGAAATAGTTTTACTTTGTGTAATGACTCATCCATTCCCAGTCTCTATTCAAGCCTAAGTTAATTGTATCCAGTTTGCAAATTAATTCCAATTCAGCAGTCTCTCCTTGGAGTCTGTTTTTGAAGCTTTTTTGTTGAAGTATAGCCACTCTTAGGTCTGTGATCGAGTGACCAGAGAGATTGAAGTGTTCTCCAACTGGTTTTTGAATGTTATAATTCTTGACGTCTGATTTGTGTCCATTCATTCTTTTACGTAGAGACTGTCCAGTTTGGCCAATGTACATGGCAGAGGGGCATTGCTGGCACATGATGGCATATATCACATTGGTAGATGCGCAGGTGAACGAGCCTCTGATAGTGTGGCTGATGTGATTAGGCCCTATGATGGTATCCCCTGAATAGATATGTGGACAGAGTTGGCAACGGGCTTTGTTGCAAGGATAGGTTCCTGGGTTAGTGGTTCTGTTGTGTGGTGTGTGGTTGCTGGTGAGTATTTGCTTCAGATTGGGGGGCTGTCTGTAAGCAAGGACTGGTCTGTCTCCCAAGATCTGAGAGAGCGATGGCTCGTCACATTTGGTGACAATGTATACCTTCAAATCAGCGGCACTGCGATGGGTACCCGCATGGCCCCACAGTATGCCAACATTTTATGGCTGACTTAGAACAACGCTTCCTCAGCTCTCGTCCCCTAATGCCCCTACTCTACTTGCGCTACATTGATGACATCTTCATCATCTGGACCCATGGAAAAGAAGCTCTTGAGGAATTCCACCATGATTTCAACAATTTCCATCCCACCATCAACCTCAGCCTGGACCAGTCCACACAAGAGATCCACTTCCTGGACACTACGGTGCTAATAAGCGATGGTCACATAAACACCACCCTATATCGGAAACCTACTGACCGCTATTCCTACCTACATGCCTCTAGCTTTCATCCAGATCATACCACTCGATCCATTGTCTACAGCCAAGCGCTACGATATAACCGCATTTGCTCCAACCCCTCAGACAGAGACAAACACCTACAAGATCTCTATCATGCATTCCTACAACTACAATACCCACCTGCTGAAGTGAAGAAACAGATTGACAGAGCCAGAAGAGTACCCAGAAGTCACCTACTACAGGACAGGCACATCTACCAATGTGATATATGCCATCATGTGCCAGCAATGCCCCTCTGCCATGTACATTGGCCAAACTGGACAGTCTCTACGTAAAAGAATGAATGGACACAAATCAGACGTCAAGAATTATAACATTCAAAAACCAGTTGGAGAACACTTCAATCTCTCTGGTCACTCGATCACAGACCTAAGAGTGGCTATACTTCAACAAAAAAGCTTCAAAAACAGACTCCAACGAGAGACTGCTGAATTGGAATTAATTTGCAAACTGGATACAATTAACTTAGGCTTGAATAGAGACTGGGAATGGATGAGTCATTACACAAAGTAAAACTATTTCCCCATGGTATTTCTCCCTCCCACCCCACCCCCCACTGTTCCTCTGATATTCTTGTTAACTGCTGGAATTAGCCTACCTGCTTATCACCATGAAAGGTTTTCCTCCTTCCCCCCCCTGCTGTTGGTGATGGCTTATCTTAAGTGATCACTCTCCTTACAGTGTGTATGATAAACCCATTGTTTCATGTTCTCTGTGTGTGTGTATATAAATCTCTCCTCTGTTTTTTCCACCAAATGCATCCGATGAAGTGAGCTGTAGCTCACGAAAGCTTATGCTCTAATAAATTTGTTAGTCTCTAAGGTGCCACAAGTACTCCTTTTCTTTTTGCGAATACAGACTAACACGGCTGCTACTCTGAAAATATCTTTGGTTTATGAAAATGAAATTTGGCTGTAATGTGGTACGATAGAATTCCAGGCTATTGTTTTTTTTTTAAATAGCCAGGAATCAGGATCTTTCTCATGCAAATGTAAGGCCTGAATTTGCCACTCTAAGGCTATGTCTATACTGTGTACCTCTTGTTCCCATATGTAGGGTAGGTATAGCTACTCACCGCAGGAAAGAGGAGGCAGCATCCACACTTCAGTGTATAGCTACATGTGTCAGTGAAAGGCTCAGCAACGGGGAGCTGCTGGAGCCTTTCCCCTCTGTCAGAGTCTTTACCTGTTGCATGGAAAGGCTACTGCAGCTCACGGCAGCTGGGAAAGGTCCAGGAGTAGGGAGTGGCCATACCAGAGCTTTTCCCTGCTGCCTCCTCTGCCAGACTTTCCCTGCTGCTGGAGCCTTTCCCTGTGGGAGGGAAAGACTCCAGCAGTGGGCAGCAGGACTCTACACTGCTAAAAATAGTGTAGACAGGAGAGGCACTGCTTGGACATCTAAAGAGCTGTGTAGGGTACATACCCACAGCGTTCAGGTGTGTCTTTACTCGCCTAAGCAGTGCCTCTCTGTCTACACTGCTGTTCTGCCTGTGCTAGATGGGTGTGTAGTGTGTGTGCTCTACACAGTGTGGAAAGGAGTGTGCAGTGTAGACATATCTTTACTCACATTAAATAGTACTTGACTCCCTGAATAGTCTTATTGATTTATATGAGACTGCTTACAGAGTCATGTCCTGCTCACCAAGCGTAAGGGATCTGAGTGCAGTTCCCTGGCAGATGAAATGACATAATAGCAGTCTGATAGGATATTCTGTGGGGTCACTTACCAATGAATGAGGATGGTCTCAGATTTTGGGGATCCCCAACAGAAAATGCGAACATGTACCTCCACCCAGTGCTTAATTTGTAATGAAAGAGGTGCTGGGACTCAAGCAAATAGGTGCCGGGGAGCAAGCAATTTTTTTACTTTCATAACTGATGCAGCAAGCCTAGGTTTGGAACTGCCAAGCCTAGAGGTGCCGGGGCTCAGACCTGGCACAAATTAAGCACTACCTCCACCTGGCAGATGCACACACCAACACTAGAGTTGGTTGAAAATTTTCAAGTTTTGACAACAACAACAACAACAAAAAAATATTTCCATGAAAATTATTTTGAAAATTTATCCTGTTTTTCAGAGAACTCTGGCCCACACACAGTTTTGTTTTTTGTCTATGGATTATGTAATTGTTATCTCTTCCATACCACTTTAGAGAGGATAGTTTAATCAGTGAGTATAACCACGTGCGCTTTGCTAATTATGTCTTAGACCATGTGTGTCCCTATACACACACACTCCCTCATTCACGCTCCAGAAAGACTCTGAAGAATCATTTCCAATGGCAGAGACATTATAATCTATCAATTATATAACCTACATTTAATTCCTCTCTCCCCCCCATTTTCCAAGTGCAGTTAGTGCTTGTCTGTTCAGCACTTATACTTCCCTGAAAACTGAAGTCTTCTTCAGAACAAGTACAGCACGAGAAGTGGCAAGGAAATTCCCCACACTGCTTCCTTTGCACTTCAGCATCCATCTGGAAAAAGGGCAGGGGGGTTACGAAAGTTGTTCCCTCCTCATATCTGCTGAACAGTTGGCTTCCTAACTGAGACCTCTAACAAGGTGTATTTATGGTGATGGTTTTCATGATGTGGACAGCTGCAATAAGGAATGATATTATTTTGCTTAAGGCACATTGTCACAAGTCAGAAGACCTAGATTTTATTCTGAGCTCTAACACATACTGCCTGCGTGACCTAGTTTTTCCCTTGAGCCAAGATTTTCAAAGGTGACTATTGATTTTGGGTGCCCAAATGAGACAGCTTAAAAGGCTTAATTTTCAGAAAGTGCTGAGCACCTACCTTCTGATAATCAAGGCTCTATAAAATGGCTCAGATTGGGCCCCCAAAATCAATAGTCACTTGTAAAACTCATGGATTTCTATACCTAAGATTCCTGTCAATATAATGGGGGTAATAATGGGCCTCTACCTTATAGGGTGGTTTTGAGGCAAAATTAATTCTTTGTAAAGAGCCCAGAGATGCCTGCATGTCCAACATTGTATATTTTTATTGTTACACTGGATCAAAAGTTCCTGAATTGTGTGTTTTCAATAATTTTCTGTCAAAAATTTCCAATTTTGATTAAAATTCCCTCAAAACTTTTAATGAAAAATGTGGGGACTGTGGGGTTGACTGACTAGAACTTGTTGACACTTTTCTATAATGGACAAAAGTATTCAAAATGTTGGCATTTTTCAAAACAATAAAAACATTTCAAAAAAATCCTATGACATTTTTACCAATTTTTGCCATTTTTTGACCAGTTCTAATGATGATTTCATATGGCCCTTATTTGTATTATAGTCCAAGTCTCAGAATGGAAAGGGATGCAAGACACAAGCTAAATGGTCAAGGTAATGACTGACAGACATCTTAGTTCCATGGCTTGATTTGTTATTTTGGAGGCAAGGGGAGGGGAGTTGTTGGGACACTCAGGGTTGAGGTGGGAAAGAGGAAGGGAAGGTTGGAGTATGATAGAGGAGAAGGTAAAAGGAGAGAGTAACTGCACAGGGAGAAGCTAGAAAGGGGAAAAGGGAGAGGGGAGTGACGGGAAGAGAGAGTGAGGCGGGGCAGCTGAAAGGTTGCAGAGGTAGGAGAGGGGTGAGATGAATGGGAACCAAAACCCACTGGTAACAGATCAAATGGGGGGCAAGGGGAATCCAGAATCCAAGTTTCAGGATGTGATTCTCCACCATGTTATACCATTTTTACACCATTGTAACATGAAATCAGATGCAATGGAGAATTCTGCCTTTTGGGTTGAGGTAATTGTGATATAAGGAGGCTTGACTCCTGTGTCTGGCTTTTGTTACTGTTCCCTGCATGGAGTAGGAAGGAGAGGCTGTCAGACTTAATGTCCTGTGTGGGTTTCTTGCGGTCCTGTGACAGGGCCACACTGTGGCAAGGATGAAAGACGCTGAGTAACCCCCCTATGCCCTCGGCAGCAACTGTTGCCAGTAGCTATAGGGAAGAATCCCCAGGAAACTGAAGATTTCCCCTGTAAACTCCTGCTAAAAGCTTGAATTGAACCCTATGTAGATGAAGATGGGATGAAGGAAAGCCACAATACTTGAGAGAGGACCCTTTGGGTCCAATAGGGGTATGGGAGGTCTGGAAGTCCATGCAGCCTGAGCTGTCACTTGTACCTAGCTACTCTGAGAGAGAGCCCTGAGCAGGACTGATTTCCAGAGTGAAGATGGCTTTTCTCTGTTAGGAACTGAACAAAGACCACCAGCTGGCTTCACATGAACCATCAAGCAGCCATCAGATAATAACAATTGCAGGTCATTACTGATCAGCTCCAAATTTGAACCAGTGGCATAGAGGTAAAAGATTGTAATATATAAAATAGGTATGGAAAGCAAAATACATATGCAGTGAATATGTCAGTAATTTTAATAGGGCCATTGTGGGCTACCAAGGGGGATGTATGCTAAGGCACATGCTTAGCCCTATTTTAAATGTGCACTTACACATAGGCCCATAACAGCTTTTGGTGAGAGGCAAAAACTCTGTTGAATATGGGCTTGTTACTCAGGGTTTTAAGTAATCCTATCCATCTTGAGAAATGTAAGTAAGTGTGTGGTTCATGTATTCCTCCATTCCTCTTTGTGTTGGATCTGGAACCTTTGGACACAGCCATTATTAATTCTCCTGACAACACAAGCACTCAGATTGCTCAGCAAGAGCATAGAGACTTGCACAACACTTCATCAATGTGGAGATAATGTTCCTGTTTGTCCTTGTGCCCTTTCAGAATGTGACCGATAAACCCTAAGGGTGAAATCCTGGCCCCATTTAAGCTAATGATTTCAGTGGGGCCAGAATTTCACTCCAGAACCTCAAATGTTGGGAGAGCAGGAAATGTGGAATTAAGTTCCTTACAAAGCTGTTAGTGTTACAATAACCCACAAAACAGAAACCAGAAAAAAAACAGGAAATGAAGTTAAGGTGACATTTCCCACCAACAGATACATATATCACTGAACAACTAAATCTAAGTTAAAAAGGCAAAACCAGATCTCCTAAGATATTCAATCTCATTTTACTGTAATGATTATAGCATCTTAATTAACAAACTTCGCTCATAAATTCACACACAATCAAATTCTTAGATGGAAATGTTAGATCATTTTTATGGGATGAGAAAAATAATGCTTCAGGATTAAAAGTGGGTTAACGGCAGATATCACAATTCCTGTGTAACCTTAAATTACTGAATCTAGAATTATATTAGCTAGCATATGGTATGAATCCAGTATACTATTACATGAAAAACAAAATTTCACCACCAACTTCATATTCATCTATTTTAAGGCAAGTGGGGACTATTATGCTCATCTAGTCTGACCTGCACAACACATAGAAGTTCATCCCGTGATTCCTATACTGAGACCAATAACTTATTGTTGAAATAGAGCGTATCTTTTATTACACCTGAGTGTACAAGCTGAGTACACCTGATACAAGCTGAGTATCTTAAAAAAAAGCAACCCACAGTCAGTCACTCATGATTCTCCTTCTCATTCTCCAATATGTAATATCATTCTAATTTTAAAAGATGGGAAATGCATCCATCGGTGTGTATGGTATATAGCCAGACCAGGAATGACTGGAGATTTAGGCACCAACCCTGCAAACACTTAAGTATGTACTGAACTTTAGGGCATGCAAGTTGACATCAGTGAAAGTATTTGTGAGTTTAAAGTTAACACATACACAAGTCTTTGCAGGATCAGGGCCTTATTCCGCAAGGGAGTATTAAAAATCTCCTTGCTCAAACTTGTAGAGTTATGGAGCTACATCTGACTCCCATAATATTTTCACATAACAGATATATTAAAACCAGCCACTTCCCAAATAGTCTCCCTATTAAATAACTCTAGTTATTAGTACAGTAAATGTCTGTCTATGATAGAAGATTATAAATAATCATGTAGTATATATTAGTAACCCTTTGGGGTACATGTATGTGTTCAGTCTTGTATTATGATTGCTAAATGCTAGCAGTGCATGGTTTGGGTGGCTGTGACGACCAGTCTTTATGTCCATGATGCACTCATTCACCCTCGACAAGTTCAGATTTTTTAAATGTTATGATATTATTTATTTATTTTATTTTAATCAAAGACAGTGGCCAGCAATCAGTGAGGTCATGGTTTTATCTTAATCATGGATCTCATATTCATAAATATGCAGATTTTCAGCTTTCTAGTAGCTCTGTCAATGATTTTTTTGATGCCTGATGACAATGGAGAGAAGTAATTTCACCTTAACTACTATAAAGCTGGTAGGCGTGTTATATTAATATCAGAACAGCATATTATTGCTTGTGCCTGTTTAGAAGTTGTGGGAGTACTACGGTACATAGACAGTGCCTCAGGTGTATCCCTTTTCTTTCTACGGATGTTAAGACATGCTGTAGTGCAACATTCAACCATGTATAATCAAATACCCTGTTTCTCAGAAGGCAGTGTATAACATTAATATGATATAATTATTTTAGAAAATCATATTTTCTTAGCTCAAATCTGATAACTAGGATTGGCAGTCTCAGATGGCCTTCATTTCTCCCAGTTGGAACTCCAGATCCTAAGTGACTGTCTCCATGAAGAAATTAATAGAGTTCTGTAGACCGTTACCCCATAAGGTGTGCAAAGGCACTTGTTGAAATCTGATCAAAGCAAACAATGATATTTGGTTGCTTATGATGGAAATATCTAAATTCACTTTTTTTTTTTTTTTTGGTGTGGGGCAGGGAAGGTACTGTTGTTTTGGTTTTGTTCCTTTATCCAGTGATTGAACATACCAGATTTCAAGATGGTGGCTCCATGGAAACATGGAAGTTACATGTTTCAGTCATTTTGTTACAAGGACCTGTATTATAGGTGGTGGTTGGTTTTTGTACTTCATTGTAATATATGTTTTATTCAATAAAAATAATTATCTCAAAGGCACCAACCAATAAAAGCAAAGAATTCCAAAGGTCAAGTGGTAACTCTGTCTCTACCTGCCCTTTTCCTGCTTTTACAGTGTCCCTTTGTCCCTGAATATTACAGTGTACATAATAAAGAAAAGGAGTACTTGTGGCACCTTAGAGACTAACAAATTTATTTGAGCATAAGCTTTCGTGAGCTACAGCTCACTTCATCGGATGCAGTGAGCTGTAGCTCACGAAAGCTTATGCTCAAATAAATTTGTTAGTCTCTAAGGTGCCACAAGTACTCCTTTTCTTTTTTGCGAATACAGACTAACACGGCTGCTACTCTGAAACCCCTGTTAGTGTACATAATATACATCATGATGTGCTGACATCAAACTGTCATACCAAAGGTGAGATTAATTGGTCTCAATACAATAAGAACCAAGCTGAACAGTTGCCAAAAACATGGTCTAGTTTTTGAGGTTCAGATATATTTAACTTGCTTTTTCTCTTTTCATTTTCGAATGCTGCCTTGTACTGGCTAATATAATACTGCCCTCTAATGGATAGAATGGCAAATCGTCTGAAGTGTCAGTGATTATGTTGCCCTCTAGTGGCTCACCCACAAGGAATATAAAAGTTCTTATAGTACAGGGCCAGAGGGAATTCTGCTTTAGCCCATGTGGCAAAGTCTTGTGTTTTGCATAAATGAATATCCCAAATTGTTTACTTTAACTGTTCACTTGTGTGATATTTACAAGTAAATATATATGTAAAATGCATAAATAGATATAAAGATTTTAGGGTGTGGTATTATTGCATACCTTTATGAACACAGGCACATTGGTCCAGGGTGTGGTATTGTTCTATATAAGAATATATGTAGGTAGTTGATGCAGCAGTGTTATATACAACTATATACATATGTATTTGATGCATTATTGATGCACACTGAGAGGTCCACAAGTAGCTGATGTAGAACTTTTCTAGCTAAGTAGGTACATGGGAATCTGGTGCAGAGTTCTTATACTTGAGTAAATATCGAGGTGTTTTTTGTTCAATATATCAGTGAAAGGTTGACATTTTTATAAATATTGCACAATGCAGTATGGCATGATTGCTGTTTGGTGTTGTTGCTTTTGCATTACAAGTAGCTCAGTGCTTCCGTAACTGATTTTGGCACTGTCTAATCTGAGCTATGATCCATTGCATATCTGATATTTCTTGTCTTTTGTTTAGCTTCATTGTAACTGTAGAATTTTCTCTTGTGAGCCATAGTTTTCCTTCTGCTTTTTTTAAAAATTATTTTTTCAATAACTATCTTTGTTTTGGAAAATCTTTGTAGATGCGAGGAAAGGCTTCCCAGAACATACAAAAATAGGTTTTTATCAAAATGGATGTCAGAGATTTTCTGAGCGCTTTTAGATGCATGCAAGCAACATATTTGGATCTATGGGTATTCCCAGAAAAAATTATAGGTAGATAGAAAGATAAATATAGAGATATAGAGAGATATCTTCAACAAAATGTACTCAAATACTCAACATTGGCTGTGTGTGTGGTGACTTATTGGTCTACAGCCAATGTTGAGTATTTGAGTACATTTTGTTGAAGATAGATATATTGAGTGGAGAAGAAACATGATTACTTACCACAGAAATTCTTTCCATGAAGAGGTGAGGGTGTGTGTAGTTTGGAGGATATCTGCTCAGAGGTAGTCATCTATAATACTCTGAAATTCCGCTTCCTGTTTTTCTGTTATGTGTTGTAACTTATCTATTTCAGCAGTATTCAGTGCTCCGCAGAGAATGGCAATTTGTCCTTTAGATTAGTTCTTGTTTGCTTTGTGATTCATTTTTGAATTTGGACATGGATTTGCTGTATATCTGCCCAGTCAGTTCAGGTGTGCTGAAGCTGGAGATATTTTTAAAAATCTATCACTGACGGTTGTATTAATTGGCTAGTTCATCAGTTTTCAAACTTTTTGACTTACAATTTTTGGTTGCGTCCCCATCAACCCAAACCCAGAAAAAAATGTGAGTCGGGGTGAATGTAGGGCTCCCTCTCTGAGCCCCACCGCATGGGGCTGACTTGAGCTGCCTGGCATCACCACTCCCCCACCCCGAATGTTCCTCCACACACTCCCTGCAGGGACATGCCTCACAATTTGAAAACCTTTGGGCTAGTTGTTCAAAGCTTCCAAATCTGTATGGGCTGTTGTAGCTAATTCTGTTTATTCTGCTTCCATCTACTTGTGGTCTCATGGCAGACACCAGGGATATGGTCTAGGATGTTAGAATTTATTATCTGTATTACAGTAGCACCAAGAAGCCCTATTATTCAGGCCCTTCAAAAATTGCTTTCTTTTTCTTTAAATTCATGGCAGTGTCATTGGTAAGTGCTTGAATTTCATGCAATATGCCTGGTTGCCGAGTCCTTCCCCTCCCCCTAGCTCCCAATCTGCTGCAATTTTTCCAACAGCAGGAATTCCCGCTTCTGCCTCCCTGCTGAGACTGCAACTGTTGGTGGGGGTTAGTGGGCCAGGCCTATCCCACAGAGGGTTGGGAAGTGCTGTGCTGGACCTATTCCAAGAAGTGGGAAGTGTGTCAGGCTGAGCGGCTCAGCCCCACATTTAGGGTAAGGGTTCAGGGCCTGGCTCACTCTGTGCTGAGCTCCAGCCCAGTCTGCTGCTGCTTCCAGTCTGGCCAATATGGAGAAGCAGGTGGCAATTAGAGCCCTGGCCCAGCCCACCCCTGGCAGCCCCATGCAGCTCCAGGGAGACACCTCAGTGCTGGCTGTTGTGGAGCTGACCCTGAGAGCTGCTGCATGGAGCACGAGCAGGTGTGTGAGTGGATGGATCTGTCCCATCCCCCAATCCTGATCCCCCCAAACAAGGTAGGGCCACCTTACACCCCAGTCCTCCCACCAGGGTGGGCAACAGTGGTGACCTGAGCCAGAGCTCAGTGCAGATGGAGCCAAGCCCTCATCCCTGATCTGACCTGACCAGTGTCTCAGACACACTGTCTTTACCCACCTCCCCCGGCCTGCTACCCTCTCACTTACTCCCCAATAAGGAGCCGAATTAGTCCAATACTGTGATTATTTTGAGGAGTGGGGAAGCAGACGCAGGGATTCCCATTTCTGCCTCCCCAGGATTGGAATAAATCACAGTATAGGGCTAATTTAATGATTTTCATACAATGTGTGAAACTGTGATTTACATGGGGCCTTACCCATTGTGCTAGGCATTGTACATACAGATAACACGAGACAATTCCTGCCCCAAAGATTTTACAGTTTCAATAGATGAGACAGACAAAGGAAGGTCTCGTTCCTGTCTTCTGAATGGGGAACTCGAGCACAGAGAAAGATTAAGTGACTTGCCCAAAGTCACACAGCAAGACTGTGGCAGAGCCAGGCATTAAACCCAGATCTCCTGGTGTGCAGGCTGATGCCTTAAACATAAGACAATCCTCCCTCTAGATAGTAGGTGGCACAGGGATATTTTCACACTCCACATTTTTTCCTATGTTTCCAAACAGTTCTGGTGGTCTGGACCCAGACATTAATCTGGATCTGTGGTTTTTGTCTTTGTGGGGCCTATAAAGAAAGTTGATTTCAGTGGTGTAGCTTTAAGGACTGGTTTTCCATGTGCATCCAATCTGTGTGGGTATGATTCCTCCATGTCCAGTCTATTAAATATTTATTTCAAGTGCAAGTCTGGAGGAATGAGTGTTTTCATCCTAATAACTTTCAGCTACACCTAAGTGCTCAATGGATTTAACCTAAATCAAGAATTCAGTGTAACACCTGGCTATAAGAAACATAAATCTAAGAACTAAGTCTTTTCTCTCTCAGGTATCTAGGATCTTAAGCCATTTAAATGGCATAGTGGGGTTCCAACAGTTGACCAATAGTACACCCAAGCATAAATACTCTATATGACAAAAACTTGCTCAAATGATTTGAACAGTTTAAAAACACTTTGCAGAAGATCAGTTCTACTATTAATCCTAAGAGGCAGGCTAGATTCTGGAAACCAGTAGATAAACATCCAACCAAGTTTTTCTTGTTCCTTTCCATGTACTTCCCCTTGATATTTTCAAAAAGTTTGTTGTCATTTCTGATCATATGTTTTCAGGTTCGTTTGGGGTCTGAAAGAGAGCAGAATAAATCCTGTGTTCTGTACCCACCTCAGATCACAGTCTGCAGCCACTATGTGCAGTATAGCTGACAACCATGGAGTCCTCTACCACCATGGAAGTTGAATTATTAGAGTGCCTCTGAATTTTCTGGTTCCAGCTAGAGGTGAAAGTACCAACATCTCATATAACAGACTATTCTGTAGGATTTCTTACCCATCCAACACTGAGAAATACCAGGAGTCTTGTGAAAAGTCCTGTTCCAAAGCAAACTCTGTTTCTTTAGCATTTTAACCTGTCCCTAATTATACCCTGCAAGGCCTATGTACAATAGAGCATGTTTAGTGCAAAGTTAAATCTTAAACTTTAAAATTTAAGTTTAAATTAATCTGTGTCAAGACTTTGTTAATCTGTGTCAAGACTCTTAATGGTACATAAAGGGTTGGGGGTTTTGCCTATGGATTTCTTTCATTTCTAGGCAGGTTTGACATCCAAGTTTACACTGTTGTTTGTAGCAATAGCAACAGTAGCAATTTAAGTTCAGCAAATTTCAGCCAGAGGTGCCACATTTGCATTTCATGAGCAGCACACGGTGAATGCAGTTTCTACATTCCCTCCTCAATGAAAACAGCAGTGGCCACAGCAGTATGAAAGTGGTTAGTAAGGATGCTTCTGCCCCGGCTAGCACATAGCAACCACTATGTTTCTAAGGACAAATAGCTCCTGGCTACCCTAAGCAACTAGATGAGAACATCAAAACATGCCTTGTACGAGACCTCTAATACCCATTAGTGTTAGAAACTGTTTCCTCAATCATGAATGACACAGCCCTAATTATTAAGGTAATTAGAAGTTATAACACTGGCAATATTAAAGGGAGAACTTCTAAAGCCCATTAACAATGTTACTTAAAGTGATCTAGCTGTGAACTGTTCAAATCTCTAATTACATTATACGTCTGTCTTAAAGGGTGATGTAATTAAGTGAGGGGAGAGCGAATTAATGTATAGTGACTACTGTGGAACGCTTCTAAGTACTATTTTCACAGAAACCAGCTTCAGTAATGTCATTATGTCATTTCAGGTTTTTTCAGTTTACTGTATACAGTATGTAGCTAAATAAAACCCCCTTCCTCAAAATATCTGTAAATGGATACATGGCAGTATGGTATAAGGGTTTTATCAACATGCGTGTGGGATGACTCCATTACTCAGGTGTGGCAAAGCTGTGTGTAAGATATGCACGTCACCGCAGACAAGTGCTACCTTTATACTGCAGCTCCCCACCTGTGTTACAGGAGAACCCTGTTTCAGGAATGATTCAGAGTATTAAACATTTTACTAGGATTGTATCTTGTAGTATTATTTTTTATTATTTGCATGATTGTAGCACGTAGGAGCCCTAGTCATGGGCCAGGAGCCCATTGTGCTGAGTGCTACACAAACACTGAAGAAAAAGACAGTCCCTGCCTTTCCTCCACTTATTTTCTGTAAGTCCCATTGACCGGGACAAACAGGCCGATAAGTTACAGACACACAGGATGGATTTAAATGGCAGGCCACAACTTTATTAATGATACCTTGGGGAGGGACCCAACCCTTGTTCTCCCATGCCATAGGGCTTTTACCACCAACCAACCAATAACTTGGGTAGATGCTCCCCAGGGTACCTCATGGACTCAACTCTGTTGTGAAACCTTCCCTCCCCCAATCTCCCACACATTAAGGGAATGGAGTGACAGAGGCCACAAAGCTGGGAGGATGACCCTCAGCCTGCTAAGACTTCAAGCTCCTCTCTCTCCACCCATGAGTTCGGTCCAACAGTGCAATCCCAGGCCTCATTTACCTCTGAGAGCTGCCCCAGTGAATAACCAGGACATTAGGTCTCTGAAGCTCAGCCATCAAGAAGGGCATCAGAGGCAGGAGCTGGTCGCAGCATATACCCCATCTGCCACACCATGGAAGAGAAATGGCTTCAGCTTTGAAGCTCAGTTGTGATCTACTTGCTGATCTGATCACCTGCTTGTGGGTCCAGTGCACAACCTTCCAGACATCAACCTTCCTCCTAATGTCATCTGCTATCATGATTGACAAGGTTAATATGACCTCTGGTGTGCTCAGTGATGGCCAAGGCCAGAAACACCCACTAGGCGGCAATGAAAAATTAAGCCTCCAAGGCACCCCCAGACACTCAAGGTTGGACCATAAAGTTTTGAAGTCCTTTTTGAACTCTACAAATTTGACCAAACCAGCCATTAAACCAGAAAGCCCAGGGAGCAATGGAAGATTTTAGGGGTGGTGAGTGTAGGGAGGTTTGCCAATTCTAAAGCTGTCACAGCTAGCAAATGGAGCAAACTCCTGGAATTTAATCTCCTAAAATTGAGACAGAGGGTCAGCAATGTCATTATCTATGCCTGGAACATGAACTAAACAGAATAGGATTTTAAAATGAAAACCAAGGTAAAATAAATGCTCTCACCAGCTTCATTCCCTGGGTTGACTTTGCTGACTGTCGATTGTTGACATGAACCAGCGTCTGGCTGTCACATCAGAAACATACCTGCTTATTTGGAATTCCTCACCCCAGATAATGACCACAGCCAATGTAGAAAAACATTTCAGAAAAGCAATATCCCTGCTTATACCTAGGATTGCCAGGCATCCGATTTTCAACTGGAACACTTAGTCGAAAAGGGACCCTGGTGGCTCTGGTCAATGGCCATTAAAAGTCTGGTCAGTGGCACAGCGGGGGCCTGGGGCTAAGGCAGGCTCCCTGCCTGCCCTAGATTTGTGCAGCTGGAAGCAGCCACCAGATCTTTGTGGCTGGCTCCACAGCTCCCATTAGCTTGGACCACGACCAATGGGAGCTGTGGGGGTGGTGCCTGCAGACATGAGGGTAGCGCACAAAGCCTCCCTGGCCCCCGATGCGCCTAGGAGCTGCAGGCTCCTGGTAGCCACTTCCTGGAAGCACAGTAAGCGCTGCTGGGACCCTGCCCCCTGAACCCCCCTTCTGCACCCCAACCCCCTGCCCCAACCCGGAGTCCCATCCTACACCCAATCTCCCTCCCAGAGCCCACCCTCTGCTCTCCTCAACCCCCTGCCGCAGTCCAGTGCCCCCTCTTGCACCCCAAACCCCTCATCCCTGGCCCCACCCGAGATCCCGCACCCCCAGCCGGAGCCCTCACCCCCTCCTGCACCCCACTCCACAGCCCAGAGCCCCCTCCTTTACCCCAAACCCCTCATCTCTGGCCCCACCACAGAACCTGCACCTCCAGTTGGAGCCCTCACCCCAGCCCTCTGCTCAAGCCTGGTGAAAGTGAATGAGGGTGGGGGAGAGCAAGCGATGGAGGGAGGGGGGATGGCATAAGTGGGAGCAGGGCCTTGGAGAAGGGGAAGGGCCTCATGGAAGGAGTGGGGCAGGGATGTTCAGTTTTGTGCAATTAGAAAGTTGGCAACCCTACTTATACTTGTGCTGTCCAATCTGCTGGCCAGCTCTGTGCACCATTTCCCTTGAAAAAATACTCCAAAACCGATTCCCCGAGGGCATCAGATTGTATCTAAAGCTCAGTTCCCATTATCCAAACAATCTCCAGATAGATACTCTACTAAATGGATTGAGAAATCTCATCCAGACCCCTAAGTCAGCCTTCATTTCCCTGGATCTCCTGATAAAATGTTGAGGCTCCCTGATCCCAGCAGTGGAGGAAGCAAACAGGGCATAAAAGGCTCTGCCTAGAGCCCCCACCTTACAAGCAAAATTCAGATGCCCTAAAATCACCTGCCACTGCCTAAATGTTGTTTTTCTACACCTCAAATTACCCATATCATCACCTTTAGATAAGCCAGTTTCTCCCTGGGTATCCATGATAAATCCAGCACTGTGTCTAACTCAGTTCCCAAATACATCAACCTCTGCACTGGACCTTCTGTTTTTTTCAGATGCCAGTGGGATACCCAGTCACCCACCTGTGACGCTTTGGAGGTCAACCCAGACGAGTATGTTATATCACCACCTGCCCTGGAAAGCTGCTGTCCCTGTGCTGTGCACCCTTGGTTCAGAGCTCTGACACCAGCGGCATGCTCACAGCACAGAAGCCTCATCCTGGCTTCCACCAGCCTGGGCTACTCTTTGCAGGATGACCCCAACACCCTCCCAGTCCCAAATATCCCCCAAACGGTATGCCCTGCAGTGTCCAGCCCGCTCACTGAACACTTACAGAAGTTATTGAGTTCGCTGCTGCCTTAAAGAGACAGTATCCCTCAGTTTGTTACCTTCACTGGGGTTAACAATCGCACTATTTAAATCAAAGTACAGAAGCAGGTTATAGACAAAGTAAAACAAGTTTATTATACAAAAAGACACAAGTGTAAGTGATACCAAGTATTAAGATAGAAAGGGTTAAAAGCAAACAAAAGGTTTTTAAGACTAAAACCTGATTTAACAAACTAGAGTCTTTTGCTCAAAGAAGTGTTTCTCACTAAGTTGCTTTTCCATCTTGGCTGACCAGATTCTCTGGTCTCACAAAGCTCAAAGTGCTCAGTGCCTTTGTCTCTTCAGGTGAAGGATGCCAAACTGGCATTTTCTCCCTACTTATATGTTCCCAAAATTCACTGACCCTGCTTCAAGAGGCAGGAAGGCTTCCTGGGAGTGCAGTTGCAATCCCCTATCAGGATTGTTAAGTGATTCCCTTTCCTCACTTGCTCTCCTGATAGCTTTGTTCACCTTGCATGTAAAAGTGCTTGTCTTTGGCTTTGGTCACATCTTACTTAATTTCCATCAGAGAGTCATGTTCGAGTAGGGAGAAACACATTCCTATGTCTGGAACAGGCATGGCTTAAGCACTGCTTGCCAAATACATTTTAAGAACATATTTCCAGCACAGATCTATAAAGTCCTTTATGGGTTTACTATAGATACATCACACAAGACTATTAATGATCTGTGCATTATTAGTTTCCCATGATATATTTGGGTATATATCATGACAACAGTGTGCCAATTGGCATTAGGATGCTCTTAAGGTCACACCGCCTATTCTCTAAAAGTCACCGGTCCCCAAATCTTCCTGCAAAGAGGAACTCACCAAGATAATGAACTGCCTATTCTTAGGCCTGATCTACACTACAAACTTAGATCAATGCAAGCTGCCTTATGTCAACCTAATAATGTATGCGTCTACACTACCAGGTCCTTCCGCCGACCTAACTCACCTGTAACATTGACTTAATTACTCCACTTCCATGCTTAATTCGTGAGAGGCATAGTGCTTAATTTGATTTTGATGGATCAAGAGAGAGGTAGTATAGATACAGCAGTGTGAAAGTCGATTGAATTGGCCTCCAGGTGGTGTCCCACATTGCTGTGTTGCGACCGCTCTGGAGATCATATTCAACTCCACCACACAGCAGCCAGGTACACAGGAAGCAACCCCTCCCCTCTTAAATGTCCAGGAACTTTGAATTCCCATTTCCTGTTTGATCAGCATGGAGAGTTCACCAGCCCAGCTGATCATGGCGACTTAATGCCCCAAACATTCTCCAGCCTGGAGTACACAGGAAGTGATGGATCTTATTGGTCTGTGGGGAGAAGAGTCTGTGCAGTGACAGTTCCGATCCAGCTGTAGAAATGTAGACATCTACAAAAAGATCACGAAGCACATGGGGAGAAGGGCTACACCAAGAACATGCAATAGTGCATGTGAAAATCAAAGAACTTCAGCAGACGTACCAGAAGACAAGGGAGGTGAATAGTCGTTCTGGTTCTGCCCCTCAAACATGCCACTTCTTCAATGAGCTGCATGCGATTCTCGGCACTGACCCCACCACTGCCCCCAAACACAGCATGAATACCTCCCAGGAGTCTGTGTCCTGGGCCACCTCAGGCAACAATGAGGAGGACATCCTGGATGAGGAAGAGAAGGAGACAGAAAATGGGAGACAGGTGAGCGGGGATCCATTCTCCCCCAGAACCAGGAGCTATTTTTAACTCTGGAGCATAGCTGCTCAGGGGACAGCATGGCAGCCAAGTGTAATGCCAAGGAAGGCACCTCTGGTGAGTATGCAATTCCAATCAAGCTGTAGGGGTTAGATGCTCTTATATTTTGTGCTTAATATGAAGAAAAGATGCCATACTCACCATAGCTGGAACAGCAACTGGTTCATTGAATAGCTAGGGATTCTCTTTATGTTCTGGCTTGCACTTGAGCATAATAAAGGGAGGGATTTTTAAACAGCAACTCCTTACTAGACTCAGGGTATGCATTGACAATGGTTGACTTGTGCTTTTCATGTCCTACAGTGAAAAGCTTGGCCTTCAGCGCATCCGCCACACCGGCAGAGAGGCTTTCACAGATTGGAAGATGGAAAAAAGAGAATGTGTGATGACATGTTCAACGAGATAATGAACACCTCTGGGACATGGAGCTCAGAGCCTAGAGGATTTCATGGTCTGAAAAACTGGACACGGACATGGAGAGCATCCCAGGAGCATGAGCATTCCATGCAGAATGAGATGCTGTGGATTATGAAGGACCAATCAGACATGTTGAGGCATCTGGTTGAGCTTCAAGAAAAACAGCTTGAGGCTAGACTCCTTCTGCAGCTCTTGCAGAACTACCTGCAAGCATCGCCCTGTTCACAGTCCCCCTCCCCAAAACACTCCAGGAGGCGAGGAGGGGAGGTGCAGTATCCTTTCCACTCAACACTGGGGGAGGATACTAAAAACAAAAGATGGCCACTCAAAGACCTTTGATGAGCAAGATTTCTGTGCTTTCACAGACAAGCTGACTTGGTTTCTCCCCTCCCAATTTTATCACACCGTTTGTCCAAGGTTAAATTATTTTCCTGTTCTTTCAGTTTCTTTATGTTTGTGCAATAAAAGTCAAGAAATAGAAGTCATTTTGAGAATGAAATACTCTTTATTAATTCCAAGCATGGGAAGGGGGTGTTGGGTGGGAAGAGGAGGTACAAGGAAACTGATGTGATGGAGGGGATGGTATGGGAAGTCACAACACAAATAAGTGGCGCACTTTCCTGTGCCTCATGACTGAAACAGGTTTCCAAAGTTTCCTGGAGATGCAGAGCTCCTTGCTGGGCTCTTCTTATTGCCCTGGTCTCTTGCTGCTCAAAATTAGCTGCCAGCCTATCCACCTCCATGCCCCTCCCCGGTGGAAACTTCTGTCTCTTCGCCTCACAGATATTGTGGAGCACACAGCAGGCGTCAATAACCATGGGGATATTGCTCTCATGGAGGTCCAACCTAGAAAGCAAACTGCGCCAGTGTCCATTTAAACATCCAAAGGCACATTCCACCACCATTTTCTGACCCCGTATGAAGAAGAGATATATCACGTACTGGCAAAGAATTTAAAATCCCTTAAAGGATTTGAACATATAAAACAAGCACAGGCAGAAGTAGCTTCTAAAAGGCAGGCTGGTCCCTATCTGAGTTTACCAATGCTGGACTTGCACCTTTCCCTCCTGGGTTTGATTCCTAATAAAAACTAGAGGGAAGTACAGTATTATACACTATTTTTCTTGCCTCCTGGGATTCTGCTGTTAATAATAATATTGATCCTAATCTATGGTTAATTTGCTATTCCTCATTTGGTACAGCAGTAGCTATGATCAAGAGGTGTGGCCAAAAACACTGCTAAAGTGCAACATTAAGTCTGGAGTTTGGTTGCTTACTATCCATCCCAAGGATTTTTAATTGTTGGGTCTCCAGCTTGAAGGGCACTACCATTTTGAGCAATGCTTACCAATGGGCATATCTACGCTACAAAGTTAAGATGAGTTCATTTAAATCGACATCTAGCCACCGCAGTAATTAAGTTTTTAGTTAAGTGTTGCACACACAAAACCAGAGAGGTAGCTAAGACCAAAGAGCTGATGGAGGGGTCGAAGGGGTTGAGTATGCTTTGTGTCAACAAGTTTACAAGTGAAGAGAGGGTGCTTCTCATTTACATCTTTCGTGACTTTTCATAGTTCTTTCTGATGGAACAAGGAAATCAGAAGGAAACACACCAGTGCTTCTCCACCTCCAATACAGTAACTCCTCACTTAACGTTGTAGTTATGTTTCTGAAAAATGCAACTTTAAGCAAAACGATGTTAAGCTAATCCAATTTCCCCATAAGAATTAATGTAAATGGGGGGGTTAGGTTCCAGGGAAATTTTTTTTTTGCCAGACAAAAGACTATATATATATAGTCACACACACACACACACACACACACACAGAGTGTAAGTTTTAAACAAACAATTTAATACAGCACACAGCAATGATGATTGTGAAGCTTAGTTGAGTGGTGGAGTCAGAGAGTGGGATGTTTCCCAGGGAATGCCTTAGTGCTAACTGATGAACTAGCAATTGGCTGAGCCCTCAAGGGGTTAACTTGTTAATGTAGCCTCACACTCTACAAGGCAGCAGGAATGGAGGGAGAGGAGACCGCATGGCAGACAGAGACAAGAGACACACAATATGTGTGTGTGTGTGTGAGAGAGAGAGAGAGAGAGATGCGCATTTCCCCTTTAAGTACTCTGACACCACTCTTTAGTGCACTGCCTTGTTAAGTAGATCAGGAGACCACAGCTCCTGCCAGGAAGCTCCCTTCGTCCTGAGCCCTGTCATGTGTCCCCCTGCTCTTTGGAGATGGAGTAAGCGGGGTGCAGGAGCAAGGGGGAGAGGGACACCCTGACATTAGCACCCTTCTTCTCCCTCCCCTACCCCCCCGAACACAGCAAGCAGGAGGCTCGGGGAGCAGCTCCAAGGCAGAGGGCAGGAGCAGCCATGCAGGGCCGGCTCCAGGCCCCAGCATTCCAAGCAGGTGCTTGGGGCAGCAGTCAGAAAGGGGTAGCAGAGTTTCCGCAGTGGTGGCCATTCGGAAGCGGCTTCTCTGTTCTGCCAGCTGCAGCAGCAAATTGGCGGCAGCTTCTCCCTTTTGCTGTCTGCGGCAGCAGTTTTTTTCACTGCTTGGGGCAGCAAAAACTGTAGAGCCGGCCCTGAGCACATGGCAGCGGCGGGAGGGACAGCTGAACTGCCCTCAATTCATAGCCTGCTGGGCGGCTGCTGCACAGGGAACTTAGGGGAGCAGGGAGCTAATGGGGGGGCTGCTGATCCACCCTGGTTCCAAGCCCCCACCCACTAGCTGCAACGAGCTGCTTTTTCTGCAAGAAGTGGACAAAGCAGGCGGCTGCCAAACGATGTTATGAGGGAGCATTGCGCAACTTTAGACGAGCTTGTTCCGTAATTGATCAGCAACATAACAACGAAACAACGTTAACCGGGACGACTTTAAGTGACTTTAAGTTCCTGTATAATACCTATTTTCCCCTCCATGGTAAAAAGAGCCAAAATACCGTCATTCAATCTTTTTATCTAAACTCAGACTTTGTTCTAATTATAAAACCACTGACCTTCAAAGGGCAGGTGTTGGGTCTGGGGTTTGTGTGGTGCTTTTGCACCAGGTTGTGTCAGAACTGGGGGGAGTCAATTGCAGCAACTAGGTTTGTTCTCCAGTTAGTAGTGGAATTTGGAGGGCTAAGCCCAAAAAATGGCATGATCTGTTTTTACTCAGATCTTTGTACTTAGATTGAGTGAGAGGGAAACAGAGTTCCTCTTGCAAAAAAAAACCAACCCAATTCCCTCCATCCCCCCATAGCTGTTCACACACAACACCATGCTATCGATTTATAGCTTGACTGTGTGAGCCAGTTTTCATAATTGTTCAAGTGGCTGGTGTATGCACATTGTTCCTGGCACTTGAGCTCTCTAGGGCTGACTGAAGTAAAGGAAATTTACAATGAATAATCAAGTACATCTTGCAAGGCCTGTCTATGGCTTGACGGGCCTGCTGATGACACTGACACATCTCTTCAACTCCATGTGAGCCTTCACCTGTCTGCGCACACACACAGCCCAGATCTTAATTCACCCCAGAGTCTTTCCTAGCTACCTGCCTGTACTCAGAATAGGGAGGTCTCACTGCTGGGCAGACAGATCATTCTCTGAAGTGGAGCCAGTCTCTGGGTCTCTCAAGCCTGGCTCTTCCCTTCTCTTCCAGTGTAAGGGTGGAAGCAGATTCAGTTAATGATGCTATCAGCAAAAAAGCAAAGCCAAGGAGGGAAATACACCAAAATGTTATAATTGTAAGGTCCCTAGCCAAAGAAATAAGCTTAGGTGATTTTAACCTTGTGAAAATAGCTGACAGGATTTCAAAAGGTGTAGGAGATATAGTAAGAGCCAAGGAAGCTGAAAGGTGAGGATCTTTTAGTTGAATGTAAAAACAAAGTACAAGCTGATTAGCTGCTAAAAACTAAAACATTAGAGAAAGTTAAAATAAGCTGCCAGCTACCAAAATATTTGACTGAAACAAAGGAGGTAATATATTAGAACTGACCAATGATGAGAGAAAGTGTTAGTAAGTAAGTGACTAATTAGTAAATGAGGAGTTGAAAGCAAGCCATCAATAGCAGTGCTGATTACATTTCAGGGAGGGACTCTAGCTGAGAAAGTCCCATTACGGTTTCAGATATTCAGAACCACACCACATAGCCCCCTCCCCGAAGGTGTTATAAGTGCCAACAGTATGGGCATGTAGCAACTTTTTGTAAAGGGACAATAACATGTGGTAAATGAGGGAGAGAGAATTCCTGTGAAAATCACATGGAAGGGACAGAGGTCAAATGTACTAACTGCAATAGTAATCACAGCCCAGCATATTGAAGGTACATTGCAGCATGATATAGTAAGGAGATACAAAAACCAAAAAATATTAACATATCTGTGCAGAAGCTATAAAGAGACTCAAAGCATCAGGCAGAGAAGGAAGAGACAATCAGCACAGGAAAAGGGGAACTGCAGACACAGCCTTATTCTTTAAAGCATATGGTAAACACTGCAGAAGGAATAGGCGATGATATACTTAGTAGTGAAAAAAAGGTTTATTGCATTTATGACAAAAGAGATAAATTCTACAACACAAACAGGGAAAAAATCAGAAAAAATGAAAATTATAGCAAAGGCAGCAGAAAAATACTTGCATGTTAGCAATTTGTCAATAGACCATCTTCTTGTGATTTTGATTGAGATTAATAGTGAAATATGACTATTACGGGAATCATAATCTTTTGTTGGAATGCACACAGCTTGATCGCACATGGTCAAGAATAAAAAAAAATCCTGGAAATGAAAACTAAACCAGCTACCTACCATACGTATCCAGGTAACACGGTTGGTTAAAAAGCTTGCTTTTAAAATTCTAGGGTATATTACCTTTAGGCAAGACCAGAAACTAGGAAAAGGAGGAGTCATTTGTACTTTCCGAAGGAAAGATTAAACTATATAACAGTAGAGAATGAAAAAGTAAGCCTAGAATATAATGCTGTTGAGCTCAGTGCAGAAGAGAAATATTTCTTTAAGGCTTTATAATATCTATAACCCATGCGGGAAATTGAGAAAGCTCCGAGCTACAAGAAATAGTGAAGAATGCTAAAAGACCCTACATTATATGTGGTTACCGAAATAATTATAATAAATTGAGGGGAGTAAGACAACTTATAAAAATGGTGCATGCTTAGAAAAGTTCATTGATGAAAACAATCTAGTGGTTTTAAATGATGGCACCCCAACTGGACTTAGTGCAGCAGATGGTAGTTTTTCCTGCTTAGACTTGGGAATTATAACAGCAGATATTGCAAGTAAATTCAACTGGGAGGTCATAGAATCATAGAATATCAGGGTTGGAAGGGACCTCAAGAGGTCATCTAGTCCAACCTCCTACTCAAAGCAGGACCAATCCCCAACTATATATATATATAAGGAAGAAGGAATGGGGAGTGATCATTTCCTTATATTTATTACTTTTCAAGGGCACTGTAAGGTTGAAAGTAATGGAAAATTACCCTCCTGGAATTTTAGGAAATCTAACTGGGAACTCATTATAAATCAGGAATTGGCAACCTTTGGCATACAACCTGTCAGGGAAATCTGCTGGTGGGCCGGGACGTTTTGTTTACCTGTGGCATCCACAGGTTCGGCCGATCGCAGCTCCTACTGGCCACAGTTCGCTGTTCCAGGCCAATGGGGGCTACAGGAAGTGGCGCGGGCCAAAGGATGTGCTGGCCACTGCTTCCCGCAGCCCCGATTGGCCTTGGAAGGTGACCCAAGGCCAGTGGGAGCTGCGATTGGCCGAACCTGCGGACGCTGCAGGTAAACAAGCCAGCCCAGCCCGCCAGCAGCTTTCCCTGATGGGCCGCATGCCAAAGGTTGCCAGTCCCTGCTATAAATAAATGTACTGAATTTGTGAATAATGATTGTGTGAGTGTTGACACAGAGAATTTCAGTGACAATGTAATAAAGGGATCAATAGCAGCAGTTACTGGAGACACACCAAAGATACTGAAGTACACAAAACTAAAAACTCACTTCCGTGGTGAAATGAGGAGTTAAAAAAAGGAACAAAGCCTATAAAAAATCAAAATAGTGAAGATTTAATGAAGTATAAAAGAAGCAAGACAATAGCATAAAGAATTATTTAAAATTCAAATAAACAGAGCTGGAGGAAGTACTGAGGTCAGATAAATAAAGATACCAAAACATCAGAAATATAGAGCAAATTAGAAGAACGAAGGAAATTCAGACTGATTAGTCACATCCCAGGTCCAACTGGGACTGACAGCATAGTTAAAAGTTCTGATAATAAGAAAAGCAGAAGTTATAGCAGAAATTTCTAAGGAGTGAGTAATGAGGAAAATCAAAGTGAAGTTTTCCACAAGATTAAAAGACAATTCATTGAAGAGAGTCATGTTCTAGTATGATGTTGGGATAAACATGAAGATAATATACTGAAGTAATGGTTTTGTATGCAAGAACTTGAGAAAGTTATTGATATCAGCAAGAATACATCCCCAGGTAAAGATCATATATGTAATATAATGTTTAAATATCTCTCTGAGGGCAGTTTGAGGGTTCTCTTGGAATTGTATAACACAATATGGGGAAAAGGAGTGATAGCTGTAGGATGGAAACCTGCAGTTGTAAATCCAAAATGAAAACCATGCAAACTAGCCACAAAAGAGGATGCCTAAAGATCAATTGCCTTTATGTCCTGTCTGGATAAAATTATGGAGAGAATGGTGAATGAAAGAGTGGTTTGCCTATTTGGAAAACAATGGCATTATAGATAAGATGCAGAGCTGTTGTAGGAAGGGAAAATGCACCATTGATCACATTGTTAAAATAGAAACTGAAATACAAAAAAGTGAGGCACGAAGGTTTCGTGATAGTTGTCTTTCTGGATATTGAAAAGGCATGGAACATGGTATAGAGGGAAGGCTTGTTTACAAAGTAGGTTCACAAGGGATAAGGGGAAGAATGTTGTAGTAGGAAGAGAGCCAGAGACAGAAGCCCTTGGATCAGAGACCAAAGATAAGGTCAGGATGACAATGTGATGGATAGAGATGCTTTGATCGAACCAACATGTATAAGGGAATGGATGGTAACAATCCATGTCATGGGGCAGGAACTAACCACGTCAGAGGGGCAATACATAACTTGTTTGTACTGATGTACAAAATTAAGCCTCAAAGGGAGTGTTTTTGTCTGGCCTGGAGGGAACAGAAAGTCCCGCTATTCACTGAGCTGGTCCATTGTTATGGGCATACATGTATTAGTCATCCGGGGTAAAGTCTGTGGGATACTAGCACATCATCAACAATACATCAACAATAAATCTGGCCGGGTGCCTTTGTACCTTAACAGATCTTGTGGTCATTGGGCAGTTTGCTTGAGGTTTGCTATGCCAGCTGCCTACACAGAGCTGGGATGGCATAGAGAGGGAACACATGCAGCCAAACATCTGATAACAAATGTATGAGTGGATTAGAGAATTTTTGAGTAAAAGGACCATACAGGTCAGAGTTGGGAAAGTTAGCTTGAATGTATATAATATTAAAAATGGTACACTACAGGAAAGTGTTATCAGCCCAATGTTATTTAATATAATGATAAACGATGTCCCAAAACAAATAAGTGCCAGGGTAGATGTTACTCTACTTGCAGATGATTCTGCTCATGGGTTAGGAGCAGGAATATTGAGGTGGCAGAAAAGAGAGTTAACAAAGTGTTACAAGAGACCTCTGACAAGAGAAATGCATGTTGTTTCAAGTTCTCATTGCTAAAACCAAAGGATCAATCTTTACAAAAAGGAAAGTTGTAAAGGAATGAAACTCTATATGTATGGGGAACAAAGAGATATAGTTAAAAGGTTTAAATTCTTAAGTGAAATATTTGATACTACATTACTTTAGAAAGAACATATAAACTATGTTAAAGATCAATGTACAGGAAGGATTAACCTGCTTAAAAGTCTCGCTGGAACTGCTTGGGGGAGGATGAAAAAACAGAGTTGATAGTAAACAGAGCCTTAATCAGACCAGTTATTGACTATGGCTGCCAAGTTTTTGGGTTAACCTTAAAATCAGATCTTAAAAAAATTAGATTTAATGCAAGCATAGGCGCTATGAATTGTGTGCAGTGCACTTATTACAACACCTCTATGTGCACTACAGATCACTTCTAGTGAAATGCTAGTTACATTACTAATGAAAGTACTGGACCTACCTTTCTGAGCCAAAGTTAACGGGAACTGCCATGATGAAAGTACCAAACAAATAAATGAGGTTTGTTGGGAATTTGATAGAACTATAGCACACCATGTTAGAGCACATGTTAGACCTGGGATTACTTTAAATCAAAGCTGCAGAAGCTATCGGAAGCCTGCATCCCAAGAAAGGGGAAAAAATTCATAGGCAGGAGTTGTAGACCAAGCTGGATGAGCAAGCATCTCAGAGAGATGATTAAGAAGAAGCAGAAAACCTACAGGGAGTGGAAGATGGGAGGGATCAGCAAGGAAAGCTACCTTATTGAGGTCAGAACATGTAGGGATAAAGTGAGACAGGCTAAAAGTCAAGTAGAGTTGGAGGTTGCAAAGGGAA
This sequence comes from Dermochelys coriacea, assembly GCF_009764565.3. Taxonomy (NCBI): domain Eukaryota; kingdom Metazoa; phylum Chordata; order Testudines; family Dermochelyidae; genus Dermochelys; species Dermochelys coriacea. Next base: position 109,764,390 of record NC_050068.2, read on the forward strand.
TGAAAACCAATAGTAAAAGGTTCTATAGCCGTATAAATAAGAAGAAAACTAAGAAAGAAGAAGTGGGGCCGCTAAACACTGAGGATGGAGTGGAGGTTAAAGATAATCTAGGCATGGCCCAATATCTAAACAAATACTTTGCCTCAGTCTTTAATAAGGCTAAAGAGCATCTTAGGGATAATGGTAGCATGATAAATGGGAATGAGGATATGGAGGTAGATATTACCATCTCTGAGGTAGAAGCGAAATTCAAACAGCTTAATGGGACTTAATCCGGGTAACTACAGGCCAGTTAGTTTAACATCTGTAGTATGCAAGGTCCTGGAAAAAATTTTGAAGGAGAAATTAGTTAAGGACATTGAAGTCAATGGTAAATGGGACAAAATACAACATGGTTTTACAAAAGGTAGATTGTGCCAAACCAACCTGATTTCCTTCTTTGAGAAAGTAACAGATTTTTTAGACAAAGGAAACGCAGTGGATCTAATTAACCTAGATTTCAATAAGGCATTTGATACCGTGCCACATGGGGAATTATTAGTTAAATTGGAGAAGATGGGGATCAATATGAACATCAAAAGGTGGATAAGGAATTGGTTAAAGGGGAGACTGCAACGGGTCCTACTGAAAGGCGAACTGTCAGGTTGGAGGGAGGTTACCAGTGGAGTTCCTCAGGCATCGGTTTTGGGACCAATCTTATTTAATCTTTTTATTACTGACCTTGGCACAAAAAGTGGGAGTGTGCTAATAAAGTTTGCAGATGATACAAAGCTGGGAGGTATTGCCAATTCAGAGAAGGATCGGGATATTATACAGGAGGATCTGGATGACCTTGTAAACTGGAGTAATAGTAATAGGATGAAATTTAATAGTGAGAAGTGTAAGGTTATGCATTTAGGGATTAATAACAAGAATTTTAGTTATAAGTTGGGGATGCATCAATTAGATGTAAGGGAAGAGGAGAAGGACCTTGGAGTATTGGTTGATCATAGGATGACTATGAGCTGCCAATGTGATATGGCTGTGAAAAAATCTAATGCGGTTTTGAGATGCATCAGGAGAGGCATTTCCAGTAGGGATAAGGAGGTTTTAGTACCATTATACAAGGCACTGGTGAGACCTCACCTGGAATACTGTGTGCAGTTCTGGTCTCCCATGTTCAAACTGGAGCAGGTACAGAGAAGGGCTACTAGGATGATCCGAGGAATGGAAAACTTGTCTTATGAAAGGAGACTTAAGGAGCTTGGCTTGTTTAGCCTACCTAAAAGAAGGTTGAGGGGAGATATGATTGCTCTCTATAAATATATCAGAGGGATAAATACAGGAGAGGGAGAGGAATTATTTCAGCTCAGCACCAATGTGGACACAAGAACAAATGGGTATAAACTGGCCACCAGGAAGTTTAGACTTGAAATTAGATGAAGTTTTCTAATCATCAGGAGTGAAGTTTTGGAATAGCCTTCCAAGGGAAGCTGTGGGGGCAAAAGATCTATCTGGCTTTAAGATTCCACTCGATAAGTTTATGGAGGAGATGGTATGATGGGATAATGGGATTTTGGTAATTAATTGATCTTTAAATATGCAGGGTAAATAGGCCTAATGGCCTGTGATGGGATATTAGATGGATGGGATCTGAGTTACCCAGGAAAGAATTTTCTGTAGTATCTGGCTGGTGAATCTTGCCCATATGCTCAGGGTTTAGCTGATCGCCATATTTGGGGTCGGGAAGGAATTTTCCTTCAGGGCAGATTGGAAGAGGCCCTGGAGGTTTTTTGCCTTCCTCTGTAGCATGGGGCATGGGTCACTTGAGGAAGGATTCTCTGCTCCTTGAAGTCTTTAAACCACGATTTGAGGACTTCAATAGCTCAGACATAGGTGAGGTTTTTCGTAGGAGTGGGTGGGTGAGATTCTGTGGCCTGCGTTGTGCAGGAGGTCGGACTAGATGATCAGAAGGTTCCTTCTGACCTTAGTATCTATGAATCTATGAACTCCCCAAGTGTGGATGCAGCAGTTGAAAGAAAAGGAAAAGCTGAATGACGTCAAAACCTTCAGTAATGGGAAAATTAGTTATGGATGGAGAGTTGCATGTCCAAATGTGGATTTATTTTTGGTTTAGAAACTTAAAGGTAAAAAAAAAGACAGTGGGTATTAAAAAAAGAAGTATGCCAGTATATAGATGAAAAGTGGAGTCTGATTGGTCAAATGTACACAGATGGATCCAATAAACAAAAAACAGGAGAAGGGACAGCATATTGGGAACACCAACACTGGGAATTAGTATATCTAAAAGAATATCTGATTAAGTAGCTGTTATGACAGCCAAACTAGTAGCAAGAATGCTAGCATTAAATTGGATCTGGGATGTATGCCCAGCAGTGGTGGTCACTTTTTTTAATTCAATCTCATGCTTTGTGGTGATAAAAAAAAAAGATTGTCTCAGTATGTAGAAGTAATTTAATCAATGAAATTATATTTCTAATAACAGAGAGGGTACAGATGGGGAGACATGTCACATTCACTTGGATCCCATTGCATAGTGGGATAACAGGGAACAAAAGGTCGGACAAAGCAGCTAAAAAAACACTGTAAGAAATGGAAGGATTGACATCGGAATACCATTGAGTAAACAGGAATTCAAAAACCTAGCACAGAAAAATTTAAAAGAGGAATGGCAAAAAAATTGGATTAATGAAGAAAGAGGAAGAAGAATTTTTGAATTATGTCCTAGAGTTGAGGATAACAACATACTTCAGGGATAGGACTAATGAAGTGCTTTTATTTAGAATACTAACTGGCCATTGTGGATTAAACAAAAATCTTTTTCAAATAGGTAGCCAAAAGATGGACAATGTGTAGAGCACACATAAGGGGAAGAAACAATTGATCACCGTTTATGGATAAATAAGGGCTTTGGTAAAGAATGGGAAAAGAATTCTGAGGAAATCAAACATCTTAAGTTAATAAAAATTACATTATGTTATTTAGTAGGAACATCAGGGACATGTGTTACTATTAAAACGTTATTCTTACATTACCTGACAGACACACGACAGAGCGAGAGAATATAAACCGCTGAGTGTGGAGGATCTGTAGTTGGTGGCAGCTATGAAGTTTTCAGGCCAGTCTGCTTCACCATACAAAAGAAAAAAGAACAGGCAGTGCATTGACAGAAAGAAGGAAGCCAGAGTCAGAAGGCTGAGTTTCTGCTGGGGAAGACAGGATCAACAGTTCTGTAAAGAACAGTCTGGGCCAGAATAAGAACTCTGTATCTGGCAGAATAGCTGGAGAGGAGCATGAACTATTGTGTTGCTATGATGGGCTTTATGTTCAGGACAGTGAGCACTATTTTGAACCGCTTTCAGCTACTAACCCAGCCTCAGGCAGGGGTTGGTGATGATCCTGAGACATGTTATGGGGAGTTCTTAAGGGGCTTGAAGAGGAGGGACAAAGAGAGGGCACCGCAGGGACACCTCTTGCCCCGAAGGGGTGCTCAGCAAACAGCAACCCCATTACACATCACTATTCCTGAAAGCACTAAAGCATCTGCTTAAACACTTTCTGGAATCAGGGCCATAAACTGTACATATAAAGTGTGCATAAGCTGCAGCTGTAATAGGCCAGATTTCTGCTTAATTCCGAAGGTACAACAAATCATTGGGGATGCATGGCTATAATAGAAGGCAGAACATGACCCATTGGCTGTGTTTCTAATTACACTGGGAATGGAAGAAACTGCTCCAGTTAAAGGCTGCATAAAGGATTCCATGGTATGTTCTGATTCAGAAGTTGAAGCCTTTCTTGAAGCTTTCACCTTCAGGCTGGAAATTCATCTGTTCCAAGAGTGAATTGTTTTGGGGAGTTTGAGCAAAAATATGTTTAGCAATTTGGAAGCAGAAAGAGTCTAAAATAATATTCCCAGTATTGAAAGAGAGAGAGAGAGAGAGAGAGATACTTGATTTTGGTCCATTCTAGTGATGGAGGGTGGTAGAAAGTGGAAATTTTTCATGGAACTAGCCCTCAAAAAAGGTTGAATGTCTTTGAGTGTTCAGGTGAAAACTGGCTGAGTTATGGCTCTTTAAATAGTACACTCTGCAAATGGACAGTCAGTTTGAAACTACAGCATTGAGGCTGTGAAATAAACACTAAGGAGGTCCACTCTGTGTGCATACATGACTGACTAACTTAGCTACATACCTTACAAGATACACGCAGGCTGAGACAAGGGCTCCACCGGAGACTGGCTTCAGTCACTTAACCTGACAAGCAAAGAACACCTGGCCAGCTTTTTAAACTCCCATTGTGATCTCCCTACAGAGATGGGTGTGAGGTAGATAAAATGAAAGTTGGGTGCTTTTCCCTGGTGGGTTTAGGGACTCTGAAGGCGGGTGCTTTGCAGCTCCTAAGGTTGAAACAGAGGAGATTTCTCCTATGGACTTAATCAGATGCATGGGAGAAGATATTTCTCAGGTGTCTAGCCAAATCTTTCCCTAGTGTAGAATTTCTTTTCTTTTTCCCTTCCAAACAAACTTGGAAATTCCATACAAAAATCTATGTTATGAGAATGTTAAGGTTGCACCGTTAAGACCTCAAAAGTCAGGAAATTACAGAGGAGACATTCAAAGTAAGGCACCTAACTGCCATGGAGAGTCAATGAGAACTGGCCTCCTTATTCCCAGTTCTACCTTTGAAAAGCTTGCCATATAAAATATGAAGGTGTCACTCCTATAAGGGGCTCAGTGTGACCATACAACCATAGTTTTTCCCATTATACACACATTATGATACGTTTTTTAATTCCATGATTATATACCATTTCTCAAATAGTGCATCATATCCAATATTTTTTCTAAACACTTAAATTCACACGTATAACTTCTTTGTAATACTGTGCGCTACTCTGTGTTTTCCAGACAAAGAGAATGCAGAAGGTCACAACTGATGGAGAAAGAATAAACATCACTTTGGCAGGCTGATTTAATTTTCTTTTTTTAATGGTGTCTGTTTGAAAATACTCAGTGGTTTGAATTATAAGTCCCATCAGAGATGGGTTAATGCACAGAGAATACGTGAAGTGGTCAAAGGTGCTTAGTTAAATACAACATATAAAACATAGACCCTATATCTGTGTGATAATTCATGAAGCCATGTAATAATTTGTAGCAATATGATATATTTCATAACTATGTGCTAAATTTCATTTAATTTTGGCTGCCTTACCAACTTGCAGCCCCCTAATCTATACTGTTGGAATTACTTCTCCAGCAGCTCTTTGCCAACCTGGGATTCTCCTACACTGCACTGCCTACAACCAATAAGTGGCTGGGTAATCTTCTAGGCTAGCAGAGCAGAGGGCAGGATCTAGGCTACTATGTAGCACATAAAACCCATGCTAGCATTTGAGCTGGATCACTAATTAATACAATCTAAATTATATGGTGAATTTTGCTTCTTTTTCTGTTTGCAATTGTCTCAAGTTTTTTCATTATTCAAAATTATTCACCTAATAGCTTTAGTGAAATCATCTTGGTCAGCAAATTATTTGTGAGCTGTTCATTATGAGAATTCAGTTTGGGCTTGATCCAAAGTCCATTGAAATCAATAGGGGTCAACAGGGCAGAAAGACTGACACAGTGGGTCAAGTACTGGACTGCAACCCAGGTGGCAAGGGCTCTTCTCCTTGGTCGACTGGCTTTTTGGGTGACTTTGGGCAGATCACTTCACCTCTGTTTGCCTCAGTTTTCCCATCTCTAAAATAGAGATATGAATGTTTCCTTCCTGGAAAACATCTCCAGATGAAAAGGGCTATAGGCCATGTTTTTATTCAGTGGGCTTTGTTCAGGCCCTCTATGAATTCAAAATTCAAGCTCTTTTGAGTGGCTATATGGGTCACCTGATACGTTTCTATTCCCTGACAGGAGGAAGGCAACTCTTAAGATCAGAGGAATACTTGAGATGGCAAGCTCAGAATTTACTTTTCTGCAATATTCTGCAATATTTTTAAAGGGCTGGGTTATTTTGGTTTAATTTGGTTTGATTGGGACGGAGGGAGTGTTTTTCTTTTATTTTTTTGTTTTGCATTGTTCTCCGTGTTCTTGCTAACATACAGGGAGCTGACAGTGAAAACCTTGAAATCAAGGAGGGTTTTGCTTGAGAAATGGCTGTGGGCCCACAGCATATTTATCTTTTATCTGTGCACTGATGAACCTGTCTGTGTTGTGACCAGTGTCGCCTGCTAGCTCAGAATCAATTGTTTACATGAAGTCATACTCACATTTTTTGATTAAACTGGGTTTCATGATATCTAACACAATCTAAACTTTTTGGTGTCAGTATGAGCCAACTTAAAGTGATTCGTGTATATTTTATGTTTACATCATTTATTTGTATGAGAATTGGAGATAAGTTTAATATTAACATTTATCAGGGTGCTATGCAGTATACATAACAAATATATCCTGTTACTAAGGCTGTTATTCTATTGAAATGTTCTGATAACAAACATAAACCACTCACGTTTCATTCTTGTTTGGTTATTATATCATCAGATTACCCAGTGGAACCAAATCTGCTTATGCATTATCCTAAATGGAATGTTTTTAAACTTTCCACTTAAGATTGTCTGCTATTTATAAAGCAGAAAACAGAAAAAACTATTCCTTTTTATGATTTGTGTGAAATTTATTTAAATACTCTAACCTGTTTCCCCAAAAATCAGTTACATACATTCACTGAAATATTAAATTGGAATTAAATCTAAATTCACTTCTTATAAATATTATGTAAAACTGGCTCTGATTTCTTATTTACTGTCCATTGATTCTTTATTAAAATTAATACTTAAAACTTTGTTGTGGAGCATTTATGTTTGCCACCTACCATACCTGACAAAACCCCAGAAAAGCAAAGACATTAAAAGTCAAACCACCTAAGAGTACATACCCTATATTCCTCCACCCACAAGCACATACCTTTACCACTACAACAACTACTGTGCGCCGTACACCACAACCTCACCTCTGCCCCTTTCACCTTTCTGCACATACTCTTTTAGCAGATTAATTTCCCCAAAAAATAAGTAGTTGTGGATGTTTGGTGTAGTAGTTGGATGTGGTGAGAGAGCGTAGTTTGGTGTAGGTATGTTTGCACAAGGGATTTTAAAGGGACAGATGGAAGGCTTGCATGCCAGGGACTGGGGGATGAAGTTTGTTAAGATAATGTCATAGCTAGAAAGTAGCCAGAGCTGTAGTCATAAGGAAAAGAATGTGGCATGACCACTTTGTGTTTTTTGTCATTTCATTGTGAAAGGGAAGTAGTCACTTTTGTGGCCTAAAATTACTTATGCCTAGTCTTAGGCCAGAGAACAATTATATTGAAAAGTTTGAAGTAAATCCAACAATCCATTTCTGAGATGCATGACTTAGAAAAATTGATGGTGGTTCTCCTTTTCAAAAATGATCCTCCTCATTTTTCATTTCCTTGTATTTTGGAAGCAAGGAGTCTAGCAAACTATAAAAAGAACTTGTCTGCCCTGGGAAACTGGCCAGCAGAACTATAATGGTATAATTATACTACTCCAGCTATGCTGATATAACTCCCATGTGGATACTCCATTCCAGAATAAAAGTGACTTTTTTCAGTATAGCCATAAACTATGAAGTCAGGAAAAAAAGTCATGTCTATGCCGAAAAAGCCACTTTTATTCTGGAATGGCGTATCCACATGGGGAGTTACACTGGCATAGCTATAGTGGTATAACTATACTGCTGTCGTTCTGCCAGTCAGTTTCCCCATGTAGACAAACTAAGGTCTGACTTGCCAGGTCTCCTTGCTAAGACCTCCTATGCAGGATTACTTTCAAGAATTTCTGGTCTTTTTTTTTAATTTATTCAGTATTAAAACTTTAATTGTTGGGGGAGATGTGAAGTCTCACATGGACATTACACTGTCCTTGAAGTGCTGTACAGACTTTATAATATCTACGAAGCTCGTTCCGGACTGTTTATTGTCATTAAAGCACTGCAAAGACGTTATAAACCCCTGAGGCCTCAGGATGGACCTGACAGCATTAATAATAATGGCAAGTTCACTTTGCAAAAGGTATACTATGAGTTCATTGAAGTATAAACGGCAATAAAATGAAGGGCACAGGTGATAGATGGAAGGCTGAAGGGCTGCATTAGCACTTGGAAAAGGAATGGGAAGTCCAGGGAAAATCAGCTTCCGTGCACTGTGTAAGGAACACAGAAATGAGACCTTCCCTAGCATTAAGGGTAGGGAATATAAGGGACTGGAGGGAACAGAATTACCACAGTGACACAGAGATGAGACCCTCCCTAGCCCTAGGGTTGGAAACACACACTCTACACACATAGGATTAAAGGTTTCAGAGTAGCAGCCGTGTTAGTCTGTATTCGCAAAAAGAAAAGGAGTACCGGTCTCTAAGGTGCCACCGGTACTCCTTTTCTTTTTTCATAGGGTTAAATTCACCCCTATGCAGAAGGCTGGCAGAAACCCCCTGAACTTCTTAAATATTCCAAATAGGGCATTTGTCAGGCTTAAGTGGTGTATAGGCTTTGTGCTGGCCCTTTGCACTTATGAAATGCACTAATAGTGCATATAAACCTCATAATGAGACTATCTTCGCCCACTCATGCTGTACACACGTGTAGGCTGAGATTTTCAGAGCTGCCTTAGAGAGTTAGATGCATCCCTCAGACAGCTTTGGAAATCTCAGCCATAACATACATACTCACACCACATACATCTCTGCCTCACAAAGCAATTCTATACTCGGTACACACACATACACACCAACATGTATATTCCCCATCCTCACCAACCTATTCTGTAAACACTCACACACGTAGTGTACACACAGGCAAAATTTGTGAGGTGGAGAATTATGCTTCCAAAGCTATACTTTTGTATGTGAAATAAGCTCATTTTTATAGCTGACTTGTACAAAGACAAAAATATTAGGGAGGTCTTTTTGGCCCATAGTATCTTAGTTTTAAGCCAATTTTGTGAACCTGAGCAGTGAGATGTATATGAGATGCACTACGATTGTTGTAAGTACTGCATGGCTCAGGATGTAAGTGTAGCACACAACTTTTACAATGTCCCTCATGGGCATTGTAATCTCAGTGCGCAGTGCATTGGTCCTAAATGCTGCAAGCACATTAAAACAATTCTAACAGTAATCAATGGAGGAAACTTCTCTTATTTTCCCAGCTCTCCCAGGTACTTTCTCCATCCCTCCAGCCACACTGAACTTTCCCTTTTCACTTTATTAAAGAGGCACACAAACCTACAGTGCTATTAGTCCTCCCACACCCAGCTTACTCATTCAGGCCTGGTCTACACTACTAAGTTAGGTCGACCTAACTGCATTTCTCAGGGCTGTGAAATATTTCACACCTTGGTGCAATGTAGTTAAGCCAACCTAAGCCCTGGTGTAGGCACCATGAGGTCAACAGAAGAATTCTTACATCAACCTAGCTACTGCCTCTCAGAGAGATGGCTTTACTCCAGCAATGGAAGGACCCCTTCTGGTGCTGTAGTGTCTACACTACAGCGCTGCAGCTGTGCCACTCTAGCATTTCTCATGTAGATATATTCTCAGTGCCCATCATCCCCTCATAGACATCGCTCTTCCCCAGTGCAACCCAGACTTCCATAACACCAACACATCTACTTCACCCGGTCCCAGGGATTTCTCTCTCCCTGATAGCCATTCTCCACTGACATGTCCACTCTTGACACTCTGTTTCCCTTTGTCCCCCTGAGTGTCACCCTGCCAAGATGTCATGTAAATTATATATATTTCTGTTCTCTATTAATGTAAGAAAACAAGGAAACAATGAGGCAAATATGTAGTTAAGGTGACGTTTGTAAGTGCAGGTTTCAGAGTAGCAGCCGTGTTAGTCTGTATTCGCAAAAAGAAAAGGAGTACTTGTGGCACCTTAGAGACTAACAAATTTATTAGAGCATAAGCTTTCGTGAGCTACAGCGAAGTGAGCTGTAGCTCACGAAAGCTTATGCTCTAATAAATTTGTTAGTCTCTAAGGTGCCACAAGTACTTCTTTTCTGTTTGTAAGTGCATATCACTACCTTAATGAGGGAGGGAAATAAAAAGAATTTAGGGCGTCTAAAAATCTGAACCTGCATGGGAAGGAAGTTCTACACTAAGGGTACATTTTAAAAACCAAACACCCTCATGCCCTGTCAATAAAATATTTCTATATTGTACTTGGTATTTCCATTCTGCAAGCAGAAGAGTTTACAAGCATAGAACAAGTATTTTCTTTTTCCTGCTTTATTAATTTTTTATGGTAGAAATGTAGATTTGGGCAAAATTTCAAGAACAGATTCACAGACTTGCTCTACAGTGAAGGTCTTCTAATTTCCAGTATCACAGTCAGGTGGATTATTTTCTTATGCCCAAATTTTCCAAAATGACTAGTGATTTTGGATTGCCTTAGTTTTGGGATGCCCAATTTAAGATCTCTTAAATGAGCTAGATTTTCAAAGGGCAGGTGCTCAACATTTTCAGAAAAAGAGGACCCCTTTCAATTTTTGCAAGCTGGGCAACCAAAATCACTAGTCACTTTTAGAAATGTGAGCCTAATTAGTTAGTTTGCTTTTTTGTTTGTTTGTTTGATTTAAAGTGCCCAGCTTATAGAAAGCCATCCTGTATTCTGACCACCTATGCTGTAATAAAAATACAAAATATAGAGGACAGCTTACCACACCTTGGCACATAAATAAATATCCACTAGCGATTATGGGGACTGTGAAAAAAAAACCAAGTCCCACTTATCTTCAGGCCCCCACTCTCCAAAAGCCTAAGGGAAAAAATAAGTTTAAGGACATATTGGGCCTCAAAAAATACAAATGAGGTGTCTGAATAACACCGTTTTTATTAGACTGACAAATAATTTGCTACATGCACAAACTTTGGGGCCCAAGAGTTTTCTTTTGTTTCTACACCTTTTGGCTGTAAAGTTTTGCACTATCACTTCTTTGTTGGTTTAGTAGAGGATATTCCATTAACTGTTATGTCAAATTATTCTGGGCAAATGCAAGACAAATTTCACAATTTTGTTGTAAAAAAAAAAAGGAAGTCAAGTATATGCTAAGATTAAAAGTAGTTTTCACTTATAAAGGCTACTTTATCATATTAGAAAAATCAGGCAAAAGGGACACTTTAATTTTGCTTTTTGTGAATCTGGTAAAAATATGATAGTTTTCTGTCTGAACAGCAAAGTGGTAAGTTGTTTGTTTTCGCATCGACAACTGAGATTGCAAAGTTTTTTATGTGTTCCAGCTTCAGACAAGCAACCCACTGACTTTAATGGGAATTCCATTCACATAGCTGAAGCCAGAGTATGACTGATTACATTGATTTTACGTGCATAATTGCTCGAGCTAAAGACTGTGATGAAGCAAAAAGCCAATGTATTGTAAAACAGGTCAAATGTATGCAAAAATTAGGAAAGAAGAATATCATGGCTCACATTCCAACAACCCCACTCTCACCCTCTTCTCCTTCAGTTTGGTTTTCAATCCTGAAATCTCTCTTCTACTATCTACCTCTAACTTCTCAAACTGTCTCCTTAATCCCATTGCCTGCTGTCTTCCATCACTCCTTCTCTTCTTCCTTCCCTCTTCCTTATATTTAACAGTTTGCTTGCTCTCCTTTGGCTCCTTTTTCTTCATATTAATAATAATACACAGCACTTATATCATACTTTACATGTTCAATGTGCTGCACAAACCTTTGCTAATTAATTCTCACAACACCCGTGTAAGATAGGTAAGTATTATGATCTCAGTTTTACAGATGGGGAAACTGTCATCAGGAGTCAGTAGCAGAGACACAAGCGCTTTGCCTATAACCTCATTTTTGTGTTCTCTATTTTGAAATTACCTTCCCCAACCCCATAAATACTTCCTTCTCTTTTGTCTCCAAACTTCTACAACAGTTTCCTCCAATATCTTTATTCACAATCCCCTTTCTAAAATCTTGTCAGTACCTTGGTCTTCTTTCACCTTGAGTGCCTTAACCTGTGCTTCTGGCCTCCTTATTTTTCAGTTCTCCCCATTCCACAAAATGCCTCTGCTAAAATCTTCCTCTTCTGCCATTCTGACCACATGATAGCAGTTTTGGGTACCCTTGGTTGGGTTCCTGTCTCTGTTCACATAAAATGAAAGATTCTCATTCACACTTCCAAGATGCTACATAATCTCAACTCTGTATTGTATTGGCACCAGTGTAATGCTTTTGTTTGCTTGCCATGTATATTCTGTTGGCAGCAGCTGCACTTGATAAATTATTTAAGTCAAAGTGACAAAAGACAAAAAGAACCAACTTTACAGGTGATGTGCTTAATTCTAAAAAGAAATGTACCACACTTGAAAATAAGCATTTCTCCAAAATCTAACTGCCTATACAGTCAGTTAAACAAAACCTGCAAGACTATCTCTAACCATCTAATGACTCCCAATAATTTTACACTTCCCTTTTTACAGAAGAAAACAAAACATACCAAGTTGACCATTAACATAGATTGAAATTTTTTCTAACCAGATATTTCACAGTCCCTTAACTTCAAACTGCATTATTCAAATATTAACTTCATAACAAATATTTAGAGGTTTAATTTTTCAGATGGTTTTCCACCTTATCTGCACAGGTAAAATGATTGCTCATGTTTTTTGGTTTTGTTTTGGATTCACACATTCCAAATTTAGGTGTAGATACAAGTCTCCTCCTGAACCAACCTGTCTTGTGGGGAAGAAATAAAGCTTCCATTTGAGTGTTCAGACCAAGCTAAAACTATCATTTCCAACCCTACCCTTGCACTTCTCAACTACCATGTGTCCCAAATGAAGATCTTTCTGGTTCTGGGGGAAACAGCGTGACCAACAATCCTTCCCAATCTTTCCACTCCTTCAGCAAATTGAGATGGTATAACTTGGTATTCTTTCTCTTGTGTGGCAGACAGATTTCATAATCTATAGGGTCAAATGCTGCATTACCTCAAAGGGCCCTGCCATCTGGCCATCAATTTGGTCTCTGTGGTGGATAACAACAGTAGTACCCGATTCCCTGTCTGGAAATCTCTTCTTGTCTGCTTTGCACCTTCAGGAGTTTTCTTTTGCAAAAGCACTCAAGGTCTTCAGTTTCTCTTGGAGCCATTGCACTGTGCCAGCTGTCCTGGACTCTTGCTCTCTCCTGATTTCTCATAATAGGTTCACTATTCCTCTGGGTTGATACCCATACAGCTGTTCAAATAGGAAAAACCCCATCAATTCTTGGGGAACCTTATGGATGGCAAACAATAGGGGTGGGAGTAACTGGTCCCAGTGCAGGGTTCCGTGTCTACAAACTTCCACACCATCAACTTTAAAGTCTTATTAAAGCATTCAGCTAGTCTATCGGTCCATGGATGGTACACCAATGTCCTTGATGCCTTCACTTTTAGTAGTCCACACAGCACCTTCAGGAGCTGAGACATGAAATGATGCCCTAGTCAATGATGATCTCTTTCAGGATCCCCACACACTCGAACACCTTCATTAGTTCTGGGACCAGGGCTGACTGTTTTTTGGGCCATAAGGGGTCATCTTTGGATTCTTGTGGTGTAATCCACTACTACCAACGTGTACTGGTACCTTCTGCACTCTATTCTAGGGGCTTACTGGCTCCACACCAATTCATATGTACGAAGTGCCTACTACCAGGAGGTGTATCAGTGGGGCCCAGGGTAATAACACTTATCACCCTCACAGAGATGTTGTGATCATTAATTCCTATTTGTATATGTGCTATAATTCACTGGAATCACACAATGCCCTCCAGTTGGTAGGGGCCTGGTAACCTCCAGCCTCATATCTTCCCTGGTAATTGTAAGGGCTGGGTCAGGAAATGATTATTTTTTCATGAAATATTTGGATGAAAACAAAGGAAAACATTTTCATTAGGTTTTTTCCCCAACATTTTTCAATGAAAATGGATTTTTATATTATTTTTATGTACTAATTTATTTATTTATTTGGCAGAAAATTTTATTCCATTGAAAAGCCATTTTCCATTGAAAAAAGAATTTGTGACCAGCTCCCTTTTCCCCCTTTATCCTATCAAAGAAAGTAAAAAAACAAACAAACAAACAAAGAGATAAATTGGGAATTTTCCTACTACTTTGAAATAAAGAGGTTTTTTTTAAAATTCAACAACATTGAAATCTGTGTATCTTTTTTTCAAATTCAAAATGTTATCTGACTAATTTTTTCCACAACAATTTTCATTTTCAACAAAACCCCATTTTTCAGTTAAAATATTTTTAATTGCAAAAATTTCCATATGCCTTAATAATTATCTCTTGATCTTGGGGATGCAGTCCGTAACCAGCTATCACAGATTGATGGATATTTATTACCAAATGATTTTTTGGTAATCCTCCAGGGGCTTTCTAGCAGAAATGGACATGAGGAATTAATCTCTCATCTTCTAGTAGCTGCTCAGCTATTAATAGCCTCTCATTGGAAAAAGAAATATAGTCCAACCATAGAGGAATGGTTCAAAAAATATGGGAGGTTGTTGCTGTAGAAAAATTAATGCACCAATTACATACCCAGCAAAAAGGACAAAAGACAAATAGATACTTAGATATTTGGCTACTATTTATTCAGTACTGAGACAGAGTACATTCACCTGCCCCTCCCCCACCCCAAAAAACACACCTGTCCAATTGTTTTTGAATATTAACATTTGTTAGACATGCCTGGTCTGTTAAATCTGTGTAATCAGAGATTTCACTCAATATAATAAAATCAATAGACACAACACAGCATAGATGTATTGATGCTCCCTCTGTATGGTAGCACCCTATTAAGTAGTCCTGATATTCCTTATATGATGTTTCTTTAAACAAATTCATTTTTGTACTGGTTATTGTTTTGTTTCTGATATTGAAATGGCAAAGATTTGTAAACTTGTTGATACTTCCAAAATAAATAGTTTTAAAAAAATCCTCCCTTGAAACACATTAAATTGATGGCAAGTCTGCACAGACCCAAACACAAACAAGCAGTGCCCTGTTTTTCCTGCAGCAGTTGGTGGCAAAATTGCCCCACTCCTTTTAAAAATAGAGAATCAGTTAAATTTCAAGGAAATTCCAAGACTCTTTCTGCTATAATTTCCACAAATTCTTACTCTGGCCTTCTGCACAGTGGTGTAATTACTGAGGTTATGTCTGGGACAGAACATTGGTGTCCTAAAACTGTTTTGTAGGACCCCTCAAAAATGCTAAGGCCATCTGTTTTCAGTGAGAGCAAGCAAGATGTGCTTGTTGTAAAGTGCTTTGTAAATGTATTGTGCTATACAAGGGCTCAGTTAGTTCATGGCCTTACAAGGCCTCACAGACACTTAAGGGGGCTGCAAGGCCACACCCTACTCCTCTGCATTGTGATGATGTAGGGCTTGCCCAAATCAGGAGTCCAGGTGTGGGGGGAAGAGTAGGCTCCAGTGGGCTGCTTTTCCCCCACCTGCAGCAGAGTCAGGCAGTGAAGTGGGGGAGTGGGAAGCAGGAAAGAAGGAGGTGAGATGTAGGAGTGGGGAGCAGGCAGATCAATGGCTCTATCCCATCTACGTGCCAGATAGTAAAGGTGGTCGGGCATGAGGCTAGTATGCTGAGTCAGGAAATGAGCTGACAAAACATCTCCCCTAACGCTTTATGATAACTTGCTCAGCTTGGGAAATTTTGACCTGAGTTGCAATTCCTTTCTAGAGTTCCACCTGGGGTGACACACCTACATGCCACCCCATACTCAGGGCAGAGGAGTAAAGACAATCTAGCCCTAAAGCCACAGCCAGCAAAGCACTTAACTATGAGTAGTTTGACTTTGGCTGTGTCTACATTATCGTGGGATCGACTCTGCTGCGATCGATGCACCGGAGGTCAATTTAACTGGTCTAGTGAAGACCATAGAGCGCTCTCTGGTCAACTTCAGTACTCCACTGGGAATGAGAGGAATAGGTAAGTCGATGGGAGAGCATCTCCCGTTGACCCAGTGTGGTGTAGACACTGCAGTAAGTCAACCTAAGCTACATCGACTCCAGCTACATGATTCACGAAGCTGGAGTAGCGTAACTTAAGTCGACTTACAGCCATAGTGCAGACATAGTCTTCAATGAGACTACTCAGATTCTGAAAGCTAAGCTCCTTCATACATGGCTTGCTGGATCAGGGCCTAAATGACTAATGATAATAATAATTCTTATTATTGAGAAGAATCGAGTATTACAGGTTCATGGCTACTATAGATTAACTGTTTTCACAATGTACTGACAGGTACTATATCTTCTCCTTATTCCACATAGTATTCTCCTTTCCTAAGTGGCATCATGTTGCAGATTTGTATGTTGATTTCTCATCCACAGTATTTACTTCTCAGAGGACAGAATACATAAGTGCAAAATTCTGCCAACAACTTTTTGAAGGTCACTTGGAATGGAGTTAAGATTAATATTTCCAGTCCTTGAATGACATCAGTCAGATATTTTGGTCTTTGTTAGTCTTCAGTTGGATATTAGAAATAGTTTCTAATGTAATTTGCTACAACAATAAATAGTTTCTACAATTTGTCATAATTAGTTTCTATAATTGGATAAATAAGAATATTAACATTTAATTCAATTAGTATTTTAACCTAACTAAGAAGCCTTTCAGTCTACAAATTCCTATTTAAATAGCAAATAAAGAAAAACTATTTACCCTCTAGAGCAGAGGTTAGTGTTTTGTATCTGATTTGTGTCTTTGCAATTTACTTTATTTTTGGTAAATACAAGTTTTGAAAGCTGATGGTTGCATTTCAGACAAAAGCAAAGCATGAGGCTAATCTATGAAGTATGTGAAACTCAAATTAAGCTCCTACCTTTCTACATATGCCTGCTTAAAGGCCTAAAATAACCTTTCAGACTCAGGCTGTCTTGTGGGATTTCCTTCTCAATCTCCTATCCTCAGCCACTAGTCATGACATTTCAGTAACCGGTAATCTCTCGACAACCTATCCATGTGTTGAATGTATGAGACTTAGGTGAGCATATTGAATTTGCCAGATTCATTTTTTCATTTGTAAATGTTAAGATGCCAGGTTTATTTTTTCCACATTAAAGCCCAGAAACTTTATTACCTGCAAAATGTAGTTATTAGGGTCAAAGATTAGAATTCATTGTAATAAGTATGGTGATTTACTTTACATTTATGCAGTATACCAGCAACAGCTTTGGCAGTGGTATGCAATTTTTTGATGTGAAGACACTCAGATCTAAGAAACATATTCAGACCCACTGTCAGTGAGTGGATCTACTTTGTAAGTCTCTGGCCAACTTCACCAATAACATAAACAGAGGCATAAATCTCAGGTGTAAGCTGGTCAGAAAACATGCAAATCAGCACAACTTACATGCTGAGCAATGGAAGCAAAAAAGCATTAACAATTAAGGTGGGAGTAAGACAAAGTAGGGGTCAGTGGGACTACTGGGCATGAAAATAGCAAGCAGGATTTGGTGATAATTGCATGCAAATATAAATATGTAATATGTTACTACCTATTTATAGTGAACACACCCTTCAAATACAGCAAGTGTATGTGCAATGTGTGTTGATACAGTGTCTTTATTCAGTGCTCTAATGTCCAAACGATAGTCCTGCTGAACTTAAGGTAAAACTGCCGTGGCTTCAATGGGATCAGGATTTGCCTCGAACTGCATTGTAAATTATGTGTCTGTGTGGTTAGTTATACCAGCCTTGCACAATTCTACTTCCAAAGAGAGTAACTGGTTTTCACAGTTGAGTAAAATGTCTACCCCACCCTCCATTATAGTCACCATCAGAGTAAAAGGAGGGTGAGTCGATTTTTGTTCCTGCGCTGGTAAATTTTCTATACGTTAACGTAGCTGGCTTATTCATTAGTGTACTTTATAGTGTAATTACAAATATGTTAACTCTTTATAACTCACTGATAGGAAACTTTTTTAAATGAACAGATCATTTTATCACCTTGAGTTCTCCAGACAGTGTGTATTTATTAGCTAAAAGGTCCCCAGCAGCACTTACCATGTTCCATGAAGCTGCAATGAAAATGGAGTATTTCGTGTATGTCCATACCATCGCTGAAAAGTCACTTCTCTCGTGCATGGATTAGGCATGCATGCCATAGGGATATGGTTAAGAATCCTATCATCCACTCAATACCCAAAGAACATTATGGTCAGGAATATCATCTAATTCTTAAATTGGTTTACATGTTTAGAGCCCGGGGTTGCTTGACTTCCTTATTTAATTTAGACTTCACAACATGCAGTAGACTGGAGATGGCCATATCACCACTAGTCGCTATGACAAACAGCTAAATCAACCCTCTTCAGTATTGAGTTGATCTCTTTGTGAATCCATTTTTATTTATTTTTTAAATTAAGTGCTTACAGAAGATCCCCAACCTGAAGTTCTAGGAGGCTGATGTCCTTTGTTTGTCTACAAAGTAGACATACCTCAGGCTCAGCAGTGAAAGCTTCTTCCCACTGCTTTGCAAATGTGCTTCAATCCTACCTTGGAGGGGTCATTTCTGGGAATCAAAGAATAATTCAGTCTCCATTCAGTCTTTGGGATCTCTGAGACGTCCAGCAAGGATTCTAATTAGAGATAGTTGAGGTGATGCTTGTGTGATGTGAACACCTCCCTGAAAATGAGACCACCAATTCTTTCACATCTGGCAAATGAATAGCCTTCAGATGATAACTTTTCATCCCTACCAATATTGGCTGGATTTGATCTGGTGACCCATTCATTTAAAGGTTCCATGTGCCATAACTAGTTCCTTGTGTCATCCAATCCCTCTTTCTTATGCATTATTATTTATTTATTTTATTTTGAGAAATGCAGAGATCCACTCATTATTGAAGTAAAGTTAACTTACCTTTTTCTTACACACGCTGTGGTTTTGTAGCCATGTCAGTCCTGGGATATTAAAGAGACAAGGCAGGTAAGGCAATATCTTTTATCGGACCAACTTCTGTTGGTGAGAGAGACAAGCTGGACAGAAGTTGATCCAATAAAAAATATCCCTCACCAACCTTGTTATCCCTTTTTTTTATAGGCAAACACCCTAGTCCGTGGGGCTGATTACTGGTGCTGTTGCTGGCACCAATACATTACATGCTGGAGCATCTCAAAACTTGATGTTGACCTCATATATTCCAACATGTAGCATGAGCAAAAGTAGAATAGCCCATGCATTTCAGGGGCTAGCAGCAGCCTCCACACAAAGCTGTCTTCCAAAGCATGTATTTGGACAGTGTTGTGTATCTAATGCACCAGCATCAAAGTGCCATAATGGAATGGGATTTGAAGGAAAGAGGGAGGTTTTATACCTACATGCCAGGCATTCACCAGATAAGCTCAGAACTGAGTTTGGGCCAGTACAAAGCTTCACCCAGCTCTACCTCAGGAGAAGCCTCAGGGTGAATAGCCTTTCAGAAAGCACAGCCCCTCCTGGAGCTCCCCAAGGTGCAGGTAGAGTGTGTATGCTGCACCATCCATCCCAGAATGCCCAACCAGCTTTGTGGACCAGTGCAAGAAGCATAGCCATGCCCTTCTCCCTGCCCCCTTTGAGGTGCAGTGCCTCCCTGGGCAACAGTAGGAAGGAGCAGTCTCTACACTCTCCCAAGAGGGTAGGTTTCTTACAGCCTCCTTCTCATTGCCCCCCACTCCCCTGCACACTTGTGAGGATCAGCACAACTGAGTCCTTGCTTGCTTTATGTCATTAGCATGCTGAGTCCACACCTCATCAGTGGGATACACTCTGTGCATAAATGCATATCATGCGTAGGGGCATTGTCAAAAGGCAGATGTCAACTTTTAGGTCCTTGAATGCAACTTTTAGCCAAAGCAATGATCCTGGTTCAAAACGTAGACTGTGTTCAAAATCCCCTTTTCTTCCCTGAGAGGCATGCCACTTGTCTCCAAACATTGTGGTGCATGATGGTGAGGTGCGTAACATTTCTGGGCTCTGTGTATCAGTTTGTGGTGAGAGGTCTACGGGGCAGCCATGAGAATTATTTTTAGATCTGGTCTTGTTTAATGTCTGGAAGAAGTAAACAGCACATAAGGAAAATCTGATGATGATACTTAATTTGGAGAGGTTACAAACACTAACGAGGAAGAAAGAAAGAATACAAAGCTAGAGATTAAAATAAAAGAAAGTGAGATTCAACTTAGAAAAATACATCTATCCTGTAAGATTCTACATAGGTTTGTATGCAATGCTGATTACCAGTGTCTGAGTACTTTCCAATAGTGTGTTAAGCCAGGTCACTACACATCTGTCACATGTTGTTTGTTCTCTCAACCTCTCCCTAGTGGCAGAATCATGTGCAGTGGGGTGTCTTGTTTTGGTATCTTGTGTGGTTTGTGTGTTTGGCTTTTGAGGGGGAGGGGTTAGAGAGAGCCAGCCAGAGAGACTGAGATTCCACGGTCTTAGATCAGCCTTGGAAAAAGTTTTGTCTCCCACACAGAGAAGCTTTGCTCTCATTGTAGAGTGTTCCACTGTGTTAGAGAAGAAGAGTTGTCAATCATGGTCTTCTTCCCAGAGCTTTAGACAATCTCTTAGGTATCCTGGGTCCAGGCCACTTTGAAGATAAGGACCAAGCCCTTGAACTTGATTTTAAATTCTCTGGGAAGACAGTGTAGAGAGCAGAGGAGAGGTTTGATGTGTTCGCATTAGCCTGTGTTGCTGAGGAGATGCACTGCATCTGGGGAAAATGCCTGAAACACAGCTATTCACAGGAAAATCTGTATTACTCAGTAGGACTTGTGGAAAATCCTTGGACTGTAAGCTCTTTGTGTTAGGGAATGTGTCTTCATAGGTATTTGCACAGTGCTGAGCACAATGGGACCCCAATCCTGATTCAGTCTTTTAGTCACTATTGTGATATAAATATTATTTATTTATTATTATAGATAGCAAATTAGATGTTTGTGTTATTTATTTCAACTAATTTGAAATATGCCTATCTGGAGTTCTCAGTGGATGCATATAAAATATTTTAATAATATTCCATAAAGTAAACCACTGGACAAGTGTCCAAAACTAATGGACCTTCTAAATCCCCCAGAATGTTGTCATGTGGGGAATAATCCTTAGAGACTCAGCCTCCCACATTGATCTAATTTGCATCCCCCTGCACCACTGCCTAGGGAAGTGGTGGGATCGCCATAACTGGAAAATTTTAAGAGCAGGTTAGACAAACACCTGTCAGGGATGGTCTAGATCAGAGATGGGCAAACTACGGCCCGCAGGCCACATCTGGCCTGCGGGACTATCCTGCCTAGCCCTTGAGCTCCTGGCCAGAGCCCTTGGGACCCCATACCCAACCCCTTTCACCGCCACGCACACGCGCGCCACTGCTGCCCCCTTACCATGCCGCTCAGAGCGGAGGAGCTCACAGCCCCGCTCTCCACATGGCTTCTGTATGCAGACTGTGCCATGAGGGTAGATACCTTTGCTCCTTTCAGGCTAGATTACTACAATGCGGTGTCTTGAAGGCTGCCCTTAAAAATCATTCATAGGACTGGATGCAACCTTGTGTTACACAGGAGAGTGTAGGGTCCCCTGGATAGAACATCTGCCTGGAAGGGTGTTGCAAAGATAGAAAGAGCTGGCCTACTTCACTGTGCCAGGGGCCCACAGCCAGCTGGCGTGGCTCCAAAAGTGGGAAGCACTGACTGAAGAGGGGGAATGAAAAAGGAAGCAGGGAAATGATTAATCAGCATGTGCCCCAACAGCCATCCCCAGTGCATGGGGGAAAAACTCCCTGGCATAAACTATACAGCCACCGTCTTATCTCCCTTCAAATCCCTCCTTAAGACTCCCCTCTGCCATGATGCCCACAGACCCACAGCTGCTGCTCTTAAGTATATTTGTACAGTCCCCATTTGTGCTATAATTATATAAATTTACCACTACTACTATTACTAATAATAACTGCAGCTTAAATATACTACCCCCCCCAACAGAAATCCCAGGTAGGGCAGCAGTGCAAACTCTATCTGTATGCTCAGAAGGGTGAATCTTCCCACAAGTGCAGCTGTCCCCATATCTGAAGCCTCTTCAAGCCCATGGACTCCAGCTGGAGAAGGACACAGCAGCATCCCTGTCTGGGCTTTCCCCTTGCAGTGCTGGGGAAGCTCATCCTCTCACCACTGGCTGGCTGTTGTCCAGGTAGTGTGGTCCATTGGTCTCACTTCTTTCAAACTTTTAAAAGGTTTCTGTGATTTTACTTTCAATATAACATGCCTTCAGTTATGCTGAGCCCGTCTGACTGAGGGACAGCCTACACCCTCAATTCCTGGGACAGTCCTGGGCCTCCTGACCATCCCCTATCACTGTCTCCAAGGAACAGAAGACAGAGCCTGCTTTGTTAAGAGGCTCGCAACTCAGGGATGCTACTACACATCAAAGCCCCTCCATGGTAGCCTTTCATGTAAAGCAGGAGTTCCTGATTTACTTTGTGGTGTGTTTGGTGTGTTATGGGATGTGTTTGTGTCTTTTTGATGTTGTTCCAGTTGTTTATTTTAAGGGAGAAGTCACGTTTCCCTTTACAAATTATTGTGTTAGTTAGTAATATTTTCTAGTAATTGGTACACCATCTTTCATCCAAGGAGCTAAATGCATTTGGCTAAGTATCATTCCCATTTTACAGATGGGAAAATTGAGGCTCAAGGCATCTAAGTAAATTGTCTGCCATCACATGAGTCAGTGAAACAGGGGAAACAGTATCCAGCACTCCTGATCTCCAATCACCTTGCTTATCCTATTGGATATTTTCCTTGGTGGTACCTTTTGTACCCCTGTGTTGTCTAATGGCTTGTTTACATGGTGAAATTTCCTGATATGGCTATACTGGGATAATTATTCCGCTATAGTTATAGCGGTAAAAATCCCCATGCGGACACTCTATTCTGGAATAAAAGTGACTTGATTTCAGAACCATTACTCAACTTCCAAAGACCAAGCTGGTCTTTTCCTAGACTTAGTTGAGCTGCCTGACATGATTACCTTTCTTGTTATGTATTTGGTGCAATGTAGTAACACTCATTCCCAAGTGAATACTTGTGTGTAAATAGCAATAGGATGATACATTGGCTTTGGCTCTGTTTCATTAGGAGATTTACCCTTACATATTTTGTGATTTCTTTGTTTAATTTGTTTACTTAGGGCATATTGCCCTTATTAACCCCTTAGTATGCTAAAGTGTTAGAGCATGACACTGTATACATATATTCTAAGCCATTTCTCTACACCAAAGATGGTGGATAGACAGTAGCTAGGGCACTTTTTACAAGTGATTAAAGGCTGAATAACTGATTTCATATAACACTGTAAAAAGTGTGTGGAGACTTTAAATCAGGAGGCAGCCTTCTTTGCTTGACCATGGTAAGTTTTATGCTTTAATAAAGGAATCAAATTGGGGAAAGAAGGCGGTAGTGCTCTGCCCACCAGCTAGGCTCCACCCAAATGAAATGCCATTGGGAGTAGACTGTGCGCATGTTCAAAATATAATCAGGCATGCCCTCTGGGCTCCCTAGGGCGTGGCTCCCCATCACTGGGGTCCAATACACCAGGGGCTTTGCTGGGCTCCTCAAGTTTGACTTCCCCTTAGTGTGGCTTGTAAACCCTGCTGGGTGTTTTGAGCTTGGCTCCCCCATGAAGGGGCTCAGATGGGCTCTTTTAGGCTTCTTGGATTTGGCTCCTTCTTGACTGGGGCGAAAAGACAATATCCTCCCAAGTTCACTTTCCCATGGTGCTAAAATGAGCTGTCACTCACAGTAGATTGTGTAGATCTTCCTAATATGATCCTTCCTCTCCTTTCTTACATGTTTTGGTGAGCAGTGAAGTAGCTAACAATGTTGACATTTAAAGTATCATCACTGGGCATCTGAGTTCATACCTCCATGTACCAGTGGAATCTGAGCCCTGCTTGAATGGTTCTGCTGTTTCTGGGCATTTTGAGTTTTTCTGCTAGACAAACACAGATTAAAAATGTATTATTATTATTATTTAACAACTATATTGTGGCAGCAACTGGAAGCCTGCCTGATCAGAGCCCCACTATACTAGATGTGGTACAAGCAGATGCACTCTATTATAAAATAACTTCACTTTTCTCTTTCTATGTCTTGACGGTATTGTCACTTTGTGGCTAGTCTGTTTAAAAATGTCTCTCTAAAAACAAAAAACAAAATTCAAATGAGCCCTTATCTCATCATCAGAAACAAAGAGCATTTGGCATTTAGAGCAAATACAGCTATTTTTAAAAAAATCCTATTTTCCTAAGTGTTAGCTTCTGATATGATCCCTCTCCTAAAGATGTTGGACTTAAGTGTATTGCAGTCACTCTTACTCAAGGGTTCAAGCATAATTACTTTTTGACCCAATAGGACTAAGTTTAAGAATGGCTTCACCTCTTTTGTGCTCTTCAACTAGCTTTTCCAAGAAATTCAGTTGTCAAGAAATTACTTCTCTAAACCTTGTGCCAACTTGGCATGCTCCCAGTATATATATGGGTAGCTGAAGTCAAGCATTAACTTGACTATTACTACTTTATTAGATTGAGATCTAATCTCAGATCTCTCTCAACAATCTTTAATCTCCCTTCTCCATAAAATTCAGTGGGTGAAATCCTGGCCCCATCAAGATCAATGGCAAAACTCCCATTGACTTCAGGAGCCAAGATTTCACCCAACATCTTTTTCCTGATATAGGGGTCAGTAGTGTAACCCTTATAATGTATTTGTGGTCTTCATTTGTATTCATACAGGTTCTACCACAGGATCCTTTTTACTTGACAATTTTACCTCATTAGATTCTATGGATTTTCTTCAGATATGATGCAATTCCCAAACCTGTTATATAATCTATTCTTTCTCAATAATTTATACCCAGGTGAAACAGTATGCCATTGATATATCATACTTCAATAAGGCCTATTACATAAAGGTTCTCTTCCAATGCCAGGCATTTCAGTTCACCTTTTTCTTTTTAAGTTTCTTGTAATGATATAGGCAGACATTTATTATTTATTTTTTATTTTTGACCATGTGCCTTTTGATATTTAACTACTTTATTTGATATCATTATTTTTCTCAAATGTCACCTGGTGATCTCAGCCTGTCTCTCCCTTCATTTCAGTTGTAGTTTCTGTCTTATACTTTACTACTAAATACAGAGCTACCTTTGTATTACCTAATCCCCAGCAGATGTCTTAGTCTGGTCTGAGCAATTCTCACCCCTCTTTAACTTTCATTAACTTTCTTCCAGCTCCTAGTTTAATAATCCTAGTTTAATAATCACCCAAAATATTGTCCATTTTCAGTGCCAGCAACCTGGTTCCGCATTAGTTAAGATGCATTAATTAAGATGAAGCTGATCTTTACTGTATAGATGCTCCCTTTGTGTTGAAGTTACCTAGTGCCCAATAAATTTAACCTTTTTTCTCTTTGGACCATCTACTCATCCAAACATTAAGACCTTGAATTTCTCTGTCTACCTGGGCCTGTGCATGGAACTTTCAGAGAAAGCTACCATAGAGGCCCTGGACTTAAACCTTTTTTCTAGTAATCTAAATGTAGCTTCCAAATGCTCTCTTTTGTAACTCTCTATATCATTAGGACAAGTATGTACCATGGCCACAGACGCCTTCCCAGCTCTCACAAGAAGTCTGTCTATAAATCTTGGTATTTCATGAGCTCTACCACATTCATGATCAGTAGACAAGTCAGCGACCAGTTTTCATGGGCAGATAGCAATTGTTTTTTTTTAATGAGTGAATCCCTGGTCACTACAGCTTGCCTGAATCTAGCATCTGCGTTCCCTTCTTCTGGAGGAACTGCCTAGTTCAAAAGGAATGATTAGCTTTCTCTACCTACCTGTATAAGGTGTTTGTCTTCTCCTTTACACCTTGGTCTCCTCCCATCATGAAACAGATAGCCTGAACTGGATGACCTGCGTGGCCAGTTTGGAGAGGTGAACCTCCTCTCCAGTGTCCTTTTAAAATGCCTCTTTATAAATAATTCCATTGTTCTCTGCTTCTTTGTATGTATATAATTTACCCTTGGTTATAGTATCTTTTGTACCCTCTTACATCAGATTAAATATTTATGAAAGACATGTGTACACTGACTAACCCTTCATTTTTTAAACTATGTGTAACTCTTCTATAAAGCACTTAGGTGACACGGACACAGGGGTGACATTTTCAAGCAACCTCAAGCTGGCCTTAATTTTATAAACCTATCTTCATGCTTAACTGATTGCATTGACAAAAGGGGCCATGCACAAAACCTACACTGGTGCCTGCAAATTAGATTGTTGGGTACCCAGCCACGTATTAGTGCACAAATGACTTTTTGCACATGTGAAATGAGGACACGTACAGTTTTGCTGGTGCATTCAGTCAGTCAGAGGCTGGTTCTGAAAATTCTGCCCTCATATAATTTCTCCCTCTTGTATGTGTTCATTCGGTATCCACTGGGGAAAAGATTAAGAACAAAGTGAACAAAAGAAGCTAGATGACACATTGTATTTTAGACAATAGGTGAAATCCAGGCCCCATTGAAGTCACTGGCAAAACTCCCACTGACTTCACTAAGGCCAGAATTTTACTTATTAGCTTTCCACCTCTGTTTGTTGAAGACATAAATGAAACTAGGTGTGGTTGTCTGTCAGCATAGATTCTAGTGTTTGGCATTTGTTCTTCATATTTCACTGTACACACCTTAGATGCAGATGAAAGGACATGGGTAATCTGCAGCTTTCTGAGACCTAAAACAAAGGTTACCACAAAAAGACTGAAAAATACCCTGCAAGGTACTGAGGAATTCCCACTAATCACAGCCCTGTGGAAATAAGTGACACAAGAGAGGGAAGATTCAGTTGAATCAGTGATGACTTCATGGTCCCAAGCAGAAACACAAAGCAGGTTTTAC
Organism: Dermochelys coriacea; assembly: GCF_009764565.3. Classification (NCBI taxonomy): domain Eukaryota; kingdom Metazoa; phylum Chordata; order Testudines; family Dermochelyidae; genus Dermochelys; species Dermochelys coriacea. The sequence continues at coordinate 109,791,440 of NC_050068.2, forward strand.
AGAGATGATTTTCTTGGACTACCTTTGGGTCCAAGCATGAATGTCTGGGTCAATCCAAGCATAATGATTTACCAAATTTTAAACAACAATTAAAACGCCCGTTCCAGGAGCTTTAGGTATCCTAACAACTAATTAAACCATGATGTCCACACTGCAACATCACATACTCATTTACAGATACCCTGTTAATTCAGCCTAAACAGCAGCACTCAATAATCATATTTAGTAGCATATTAACTCAGCTAGCCAATAAATGAAAGCAGCAACAAAGCTCCCTCCCCCTGCAAGAATGTACCTCAACAATCTTTCCCAAAATCCTGTCAAATTAATGGCTTTTTCAGTGTGCCATTTAATGTCATATGGTTTCTGCCGTGACACATCATTAATATATCTTACTAAATACAGAACATGAAAACTGCAGAACACATCCCACAAGTAAATCTGTCCCATATATTTGTGCAAAAATGATGAGGGGGAGCTTTCACTTAAATAATTTGGCATGTATTTCCAGCAATCTAAAATGAGACGTAAAATGGAATTCATTTGCAACAGAAAATGAAGAGTAAGAAAAGCACTATTAATATACTAACATAACTATACAAAAACACAAGCATAGGAAATAAGCAAGGAGAGCTAGATTGCTACTGAAAATAGGAGAGCAAAACTTCCTAGCTGTTACTGACTCCTGCTGGGATACATTTCATAACTGGACTATCAGTACAGGTGAGTAGAAATCTGCTCTCTCTAGGAATATATAGAAGGAGAAGGAGGTACTATGGAATAGATTTTCTGCTGAGCTGAGGCTTAGCTTACCATTTTGTGGGTGCAAGTACATTTTCCAAATGTACCTCACAAAATGAATTGTGGATGTATAGCTGACTACTTTCCCCTTGCTGATTTCAAATGCACATGACACAAGTAATCAGGCTTGTGCCCATAACTGAATTGTGGATGCATAACGTGAGTGCAAACTTCAACCGCAAAAAGAGGAATAACCTGACCAAAACCACCGTCTTATGTCAAAAGCATTCACAATACTACTGCAATATCATTTGAGAAGGAAGAAAGTGATGCAAAAGTGTTTTGGGAATGATAGGAGAAATGAAAAACAAAGGTGTACCAGTGGACATCTGCTACAGACCATCAGGACAAGAGCTATAGTAAGAATGACAAATTCATGGCTCCACTCTCAAAATACTTGAAACTGCAGGGTACTAGACTTTCCAGGGCCACTCTGACTATCCAGATATTTAGGGGTCCTGTCATCTGCATGGCTGCATGGCTGCAGAGAGGAGTTAAGGAGATGTAAGGTGCCCTTTTTACTCCCTTGTGTAGGTTACCTGCCTTGTGAGCCCCTGCATGAGAGGAAAGAGCAGGTGCTATCAGGCTGCAGCTCTCCCTCCCATGTAAGTGGGCAAGGAGTGGATGGAGTTCCGGTTCTCCCCCCATGCACCCAGCAACGCAGCTGAGCCAGTGCAGAAGGGGAAGTGAGCTGTGCTAGAAAAAGGGCGAACACAGCTTACTCCCTCATGGAGCAAGCAGGGACCAAATTATGATTCTGTGTCCTAACTAATCCCTGTTCTGCTCCTGAGGCTGTGCAGCCATGCACTGCCCTTTACGCTGGGCTGATTGTAGGATTACAAGCTAGCCCTGCGGCGGTAACAAATACAGCTAAGCTTGCATCATCAAAGCACAAAGGAGAAGTGATTGACAGACAGGAGACAATGACCCATTATGAAAGACTTAAAGGAGAGAAATATGTGTAACTTGGCTTCTCAACAACTAAAACAGTCTAGGGTAGAGAGTTATCTGCAGGGAAACCCTAGGAAAAGACATTATTAGAAAGGAAGCTTCAGCTGAGTTTGTATTTTTGTTATTTGAGTTATCAGTAAAGCCAACCTAAGGAGGGGCAAGCTTGGGCTAAGTACAGTGGTCCAGATCTCTGGTTCTGCTCTGACTACTCTGTGCCCCTCCAGATCCATCTCCCAGCTGCCAGATCCATTTCCCTGAAGTTTCCCCTTCCAAGGGAGTCTCTGGGCGGTATAGCCGCTACAGTGAGCAAACATCTGCTCTCGAGCCAGGCACACAGTGCAGGGATGCGGCTTGGGTGTCCTAGAGCCCTGGTAATTCCCAGCTGCCAGAACGTCCTTTCGGATCTGTGTCCAGCTGGGTGTTAGGCTCATCTAACTTACTCATAGAAGTGTGTAACTTTAAAGCTAATGTTGTCCTTACTCCTAGAGGATCTGGACCAGTAGGTCAAAGAAGGGTGGGACCACTGTCTATTTAGAAATGGTACTAGAAGCAGGATTTCTGGTCACCTTTTGTACAAAGTGGGGAGACTGAAGAAGCCTTTAAACAAATGATACAACACTGCTGGCAGCAGCAAGCCTTGCTGCAATTCATAAAGGAGAGTGTTTATTGGACAATTTTTAACCAGAAATGTAATTAATCAATTAAAGAGATATAAAACACAGGAAATGCTTTTCAAAATCTAAAACAGATCGTATGGTGCCTGTTGCTCTAGGATAACAGGACTGATCCTGCTGTCCTTTCACCAGCAAAACTCCTATTGACTTCTGTGTGTGGAACAGCTGTGTGAGTGGGTCTATGTACAGTGAGTATATACTCACATAGGATATGTTTTAGTACATTTGGTATTAAGCTAAAGATTCGTCCAGGAATCAATCAATTCCAGAGAAGTCTATTGTACTATAGGCCCAGTTCCTTACATGCAAACTTCCACTGATTTCTATAGGATTTCTTAGCATCTCTGAAAATCAAGCTGTTGTTTATTTATGTGTTTAAATATGGATTTAGGTGGCTAAATTCAGGCACCCACATTTGAAAATGTTGGTCTAAACCTACATACAAATGTATAAGCAATTCACCTTATCCTGTTCCTGATGTGTGATTCAAATATGGTGAAATTGCTTCAGAAAAAAGTGCTAGTGTATACAAGGATACTGGTTTTAGTCACACCGAAGCTGTGATACTTATTTGGAGCACGGCCAAGGAAAGAAATAATAAGGCTCATTTCATTGTGACTTCTTGAAGTCCTCCTAAAGTCAGAAGTCTGTGAGCCCCCCCAGAAAACAAAAACGGATAATTTGGATCACCCAACAAGGAGAGAAAAGAATGTTGCTCAAAATGTTTACTGTTCTTGATCCTCACTTCCTCGCTCCCTCTCTCCCTTTCCAGTCCCCCAAGGTGGTTGTTGTCTCAACCTCTGCATCTGAAAGTGAAGGAGGATAGGCTAGCCCTTCTGGCAGACATGAACACGCACTGAAAATCCTTGGACGCTCAGAGAGATGCTCATGTTGAACAGGCTTTATCTAATGTGGAGGTGATTTCCAACGTATTACCTTATGATTTTTTAAAATAGCTTACAAAATACAGAAAATAAAAATGAGCACACACGACGAAAAAAGTAATTTTAGATTAAATATTCACCTTGGATATGTGAAGTCAATAAGTCACATAAATGCAAACAAGGGCAGATGTTGAATTTACCTGTTTAAAACTACATCCATCCAAATTTTTCAAAGCAACATTTTTCAGCTTTTCCACTCTATATATTCAGCCCAGAGAGATAATGACAGAGGTGGAGCAGGAAAACTGCTTATATACAAATTAAAAAGAATGTTATAAAGAGAACAGGGACCAACTGTTAGCAGGAAGTCATTGTGATTACTATAATAACTAGGTTGCATATCAAAGAAAACTTTAGAACTATAAGAAATGTTGGGCAATGGAACAAGGTGCCAGGGAGTGGCCAGAGGCTTACCAGCCTGAAGAGGTTGAAGAAGGCTAAAATTGACACAGGTGTGTGACCCTGGAGAGATACCAAATGATTCAGTGATTGAAAATGTTCAGCACAAAACCTCCTGGTTATACAAAGACTCACAAGGCCCCCAAAACAGGGAAACCAGCATTGGGAGCAGCAGGGCATAGACAAATTATGCCTACCAGGGAGCACAACTATGTAGCAGCTGCCACACTGGATTCACAGAGGGTTGTTTTTTTTAAGGAGCCAGAAGGTCAGCAGCTGTGTAGATAATTGGCCAAAACACACCTGTAGGTATGTACAGAGGGCTGAAGATGCTATTACAGTCCTTGGGTTGAACTAAGACTTCTGTTTTTCAATCCTTAATGTAGCTGTCCTGCACAGAGTTTGTTTATTCAGGCAGCATGCAGGGGCCAAGATCTGTCCCAGAGGCCTAAATTCAGTGCCATTCAATAGTCACATATCTAACTTGCAACACTTCCGTTACCTCTACGTTATACAAAATCCTGCTTTCTGAAGGCTGCAGATCAGTGTTTGTGGATCTGCCTGATGTGGCATTTTTGTGTCAGTATCGCTATCAAAAATGGGCCTGATCCTCCTCACTCAGAGGAAATAACCATTGAGGTGAACAGCATTTTTGTATGAATAAGGAATAAAGAGAGCGAGAGAGCATACACATACACACTCAGACTTCTGTTTACATATCACTGTGTCCTCCAGGTACCTAATTTAAACTGAGCAATTTTGAATTGGCTTCCCAATAGCGGGTAGTCAATGATTTTTTGTCAAGGTCCAAATTTCTGGGTCAAGATAAAGTCAAGATCCAGAGAAAATAATTTAAAAAATAACAATAATGATAATAAGTAGTAAATAAAAAGATTTTGAAGTCCATTTAAAAATGTCTGGTGGTCTGGATTTGGCCTGTGGTCTGCCTATTGGCTACCCCTGACATAGAATATAAGCATTATACATGCATATCTCCACCAGTGGAGACAGGCAGTTCCCAGAGTCCCAGAGAAGAATGCATGCTTTTAGCCCTGGAAGGTCCCAAGTGTTTAGAGTTGTCATATTTTTCTGTGTAGAAGTTTGTTTAATTTCCATGATGCCAACTCAGAGTATGCCAAACTCCCCAAATTTGAAACACATTTTTTGAAAAATCTACTTTTGTTAGTAGAGTTTTGCTGGTGAAAGGACAGCAGGATCAGTCCTGTTATTCTAGAGCAACAGGCACCATATGATCTGTTTTAGATTTTGAAAAGTATTTTCTGTGTTTTATATCTCATGTTATTTCCAATCATTTGACTGGACTTGATTTATGTTTCTGTCTACATCTCAGGGAAACGTCAGAGTTGGTGTCAGTAGTGGCAGCTCCATTGAAGCCAGGTCTGAATTCCACCCAATATAATTTTAAATATACATATTAAACTGCTCATTTGTATTCAGAGGACATCTTTAGAGCTCAGAAAATGTCTTTTAGGATTTGTTAGAAGTTCAATTACAGTGATCATCTATTTTACTTCAGGAAAGAGGTAAAACCTCCCAAATTTTACACTGCAATGACAATACAACTGTGATTTTTCCCCCTTCTTGGTTCAGTGGACAATTTCAATGTTGGTGCAGATACACATTAAAGCCTCCTTTAATATTGCAACGCAACAACCACATTCAGTAAAGTGACTTTCATGTGGGAAAAAAATTCAGTTATGGATCTGTTCCAGAACCACTACAGTGAAATGGAGTTTTGCCTTTTACTTTGCTAAGAATAGGATTGGGCCCTAGTCAATGTGCTATCTAGCTGTTAGATGAACCTACGTTTAACATGAAAAGGAGACTTGAATGAGACAAACAGTATTTGTTCAGTGAAAGACGGCTCTCTGAATCAATATTTGGATTTGTATAAATCCCGACCTTGTTAAACCACTGATACCAGGAATTCCTGACTCCTGATACTGGGCATCTCTGCAAAAATGGATTAGCATATATCATCAGGAAATCAGAACTTACTGGGCCCAGAGAAATAAGGCCCATTGACGTTAACAGCTCTGCTATTTCAAACCAGCTGAGGATTTGGCCCTGTGTTTTCAATTTTCCTGCTTTTCCTTTAGAAAAAAATGTGCAGAACTCTCAACATTCCATCCCTTCTCACATCAACTGAAGTGTTGAAACATGGGGAAATATACAACTACCTGCCCTCCCTCCTTCAATGCAACATCAAATATATAAAAGTTACTCTGACCCACACAGAGCGTTTCATAACAAAGACATTGCCCCATACTTACGTCATAACAGACACCCCATGTGAGAGAGAACAGCTGGGTGAGATTCAATTTGCATTGAACAACAGCGTAAATAGGTCTGTAACACCCACATAACTTGGTACACTAGCCTTCAAAATATTGCTACCACAGGTCCATGTTTATTTCCTCTACTTGCTTTCAGAACACTTTAGAAACCTTCATTGTTCTTGGGTTTTTAGTATGCAGGTGAGTATATAGAAATAATCTGTCTAGAACTGCACATGCCTCTGAGGTGTAACTGGCAAGTGTCAATTCTCACATGCAAGAAAGAGTTAAAGTAAACCAAACATCATAAATAACCAGACTGTGCATGGTAAAGGATCTGCAAAGAACTAAAGTATGTGAGCTTCACAAGAAAATTGGGCAAAACATTCCCTATGTTCCCTTAACTAAGGAAAACTAAAGGCCATATTCCACCTTTCTTACTCAGCATTGAAATCAGTGGAGTATTTGCAGAATAAGGTGCTACTCAACTGAAGTGTGGCAGAATCTGACCCTAAATTTGTGTGTATGTCTTAGTCTGTGAGAATACAATTTATATTTGTAAATGTTCTGTGTGTGTAAGGGAGTTGCTTGGTATCTATTATAATCCACGAGACCTGAGAGTTTGTCACTTTATCATGAATACCTGTTTGTATTGCCAATTTGGTAAATTACAGGAAAGTGTTAGGTCTAGAAAGAATAGAATCATAGAACTGCAAGAGACCTCAAGAGGTCATCTAGTTCAGTCCCCTTCACTCATGGCAGGACTAAGTATTATCTAGACCATCCCTGACAGGTGTTTGTCTAACCTGCTCTTAAAAATCTCCAGTGATGGAGATTCCACAACCTCCCTAGGCAATTTATTCCAGTGCTTAACCACCCTGACAGTTAGGAAGTTTTTCCTAATGTCCAGCCTAAACCTCCCTTACTGCAATTTAAGCCCATTGCTTCTTGTCCTATCCTCACAGGTTAAGAAAAACAAATTTTCTTCCTCTTCCTTGTAACAACCTTTTACATACTTGAAAACTGTTATCATGAATATCCCCTCTCAGTCTTCTCTTTTCCAAACTAAACAAACCCAAGTTTTTCAGTTTTCCCTCATAGGTCATGTTTTCTAGACCTTTAATCATTTGTGTTGCTCTTCTCTGGATTCTCTCCAATTTGTCCACATCCTTCCTGAAATGTGGCACCCAGAACTGGACACAATACTCCACTTGAGGCCTAATCAGCGTGGAGTAGAGCAGAAGAATTACTTCTCCTGTCTTGCTTACAACACTCCTGCTAATACATCCCAGAAGGATTTTTGCTTTTTTTGCAACAGTGTTACTGTTGACTCAGATTTAGCTTGTGGTCCACTATGACCCACAAATCCCTTTCCACAGTACTCCTTCGTAGGCCGTCATTTCCCATTTTGTATGTGTACAACTGATTGCTCCTTCCTAAGTGGAGTACTTTGCATTTGTCCTTATTGAATTTTATTCTATTCGCTTCAGAACATTTTTCCAGTTTGTCCAGATCATTTTGAATTTTAAACCTACCCTCCAAAGCACTTGCAACCCCTCCCAGTTTGGCATTGTCCACAAACTTTATAAGTGTACTCACTTTACCATTATCTAAATCATTGATGAAGATATTGAACAGAACCGGATCCAGAACTGATCCCTGTGGGACCCCACTCATTATGCTTTTCCAGCATGACTGTGAACCACTGATAACTACTCCCTGGGAACGATTTTCCAACCAGTTTTACACCCATCTTATAGTAGCTCCATCTAGGTTGCATTTCCCTAGTTTGTTTATGAGAAGGTCATGCGAGACAGTATCAAAAGCTTTACTAAAGTCAAGATATATAAAGTCGCTTCTTGGCCTTTGTGGGCTAAGATCAAGTGTAGACTGGAGGTTCATCCACAGGGCCCGCTCAACTGCGTTCCACTGAATGAAACCATCCGCCATGGGAATCAGGACAAGCGATGCAGGAAGTGCGGCTATGCCAACGAGACACTACCCTCCATCCTGTGCAGCTGCAAGCCCCATTCGAGAGCTTGGGAGCTGCGACACAACACCATCCAAGATTGCCTGGCCCGAGCCATCCCGCCACCGATGGGGAAGGTTGCCATAAACTCTGCCATCCCCGGAACTGACAGCCAACTGCGACTGGACATCGCCATCACCAAGAGGACCAGAAGAATATCATCATGGTGGACATCACAGTGCCATTCGAGAACAGGGCCCTGGCCTTCCAGCTTGAAAGATAGGGAAATATGCCCCTCTGGCTGACACCTTGAGAGCAAAAGATTACCAGTTCCAGACACATGCACTGATCATCGGAGCCTTAAGTGCATGGGACCCCAGTAACGAGTGAGTGCTGAGAGAATGCGAAATCATTCAATGCTAAGCTTGGCTGATGTGGCAACTCATGGTGTCGGACACCATCAGATGGTTGAGGGACATCTATATAGAACACATCACCAGACATCAGCAATACCAGAAGGGATGAGCCTGTGTGCTGATGAGAAGCACAGTCAGGAAAATAACTGAAATACTTTCCTCATGAATTGTATTTCTAAATGGACAATCTACCTAATTCTCAATTACTGAGGGACAGTCTCCACTCATTGTTATATTTTGCTTTCCACAATCAAATTCCTGTACAACTTTTCATGAGTGATGTACCCAAGTATTTGGATTCTAATATCTAAACTGTATTGTTAAATCTATTCACCTAAATGTGGGTTATTGCTCATTATGTACTCTATGTATCATATGACTTTTAAAAACAAACTTTGTATTGGTGGATAATCTAAGCACTATATCCAGATGTACAGACACCCTTTTCTCAACCTATGTATTATATAATATTTTTAACATTAGCTTTAATAAAAATGTTAAATCTGTTCTTATCAGTTTAATTACTGAGGCAGAAACTACACCTTCTAGAAAGACTCAACCTGCTATCCTGAAGAAGACTACTGCTTTGAAGATGGATTCTACTGCTTCGGAGGTTCCAGGATAGTCCAAGAAGATGACCACTCCCTTGCTGATTCCACAGAAATCTTCAACTGCTACTTGGATCACTGCTGCTTCACGAAATGCCCATCGGGGAACAGCCTCTAAGAAGACCCTCAGCACTTCCCAGATGTCGCAGATGAGCAGCATCAATGGAAAAAGCAGTGCTTCCTCAAAGAAAACCCATGGAGGTGCTGCTGCAGGGATATCTTGCACCTCAAGGACAGCCTTCTGGGACATCACAACCAGGACAAACATCATCTCACCTGCTCTTCAGTAGCAGGATGCTACAAGGAGAACTTCTTCCATTGCCTCTACTGCCCAGGATCCTGATGATGGTTGTTGTCCTGCTGTACAAGACGGTACCTCAGCTGGCGGGACCAGCATCTCCATCTTCCTAAAAGGACAAGTGCTGTCCTAAAATCTGTAAGGGAAAACACTGCCCTCATTCCGGAGATCACACCTCAAGATCCAGCCAAACGGAGTAGTCAGCACAGTGAGGAAAATAGGTAACAGGCTAATCCCACAGCAATTTTCCAGCCTGAGCCTGGGGAGATTGAGCAGCCAGAGGAGCAGCAGCCTTCAGTGAGGGCCACCACATCATGGCAAGCCGCTTGTATACAGGAATTGGTGAGGACAGCCTCCTTCAATGACTTTGAACTCTTGTAGACAGACTCACTGAAGACCTGTCTGCAGAAATCGTATCTGGGAGGAAGGGAACTCAAGAGAACACACCGACTGCTCACAGAGCTCCTTTGTGGACACATAACAACAACCACCACCACAGGAGAGAAGCCAGAAGAAGGAACATCAGTCGCTGCTATGACCCAGGAGCAGCTTCCAGGATCCAGAAGCTCTACTGGTCAAAACGCCCAAAGGCTAAGAGAGAGATCCTCGACAGGCCCTCATCCTACTGCGCAATCCCATCCGAGAGACTATTCTTGTACTTCAAGGGGGTGGTTGACCATGTAGCTCAAAACAACGCACAGCGTCCAGAATGCCTTCATCCTCTACCCCATGTTGACTGTGCAGGGAACCTGGAACAAGACTTTCCATCATGGGAAGTGACCAGACTTACAAAGACCAAAAACACAGCCCCAGGAAAAGATGGCATTCACTACAACTTCCTGAAAAAACGAGACCCCAGCTGCTTGTTATTAACTGCACTTTTCAACAAATGCAAATAGTTCTGCCATACTCCCCACTCCTGGAAGAAGTCTATAACAGTGCTTATCTACAAGAAAGGCAGGCGAGATGACCCCAGCAACTGGAGACCCATTTCTCTCTGTTCTACCATGTACAAACTGTATGCCAGCTGCCTTGCAGCTAGGATCACAGACTGGTCAGTGAATGGAGGAGCCATCAGCTCCACCCAGAAAGGCTTCATGTCATGCAAAGGGTGCTACGAACACAACTTTGTCCTTCAGACTGCCATCCACGCAGCTAGGAGGGCATGGAGGCAATGTGCCATAGCAAGGCTTGACTTGGCTAATGCTTTTGGATCGATGCCCCACCAGCACATTGTTGCCATGCTGCGAGAGTTTGGGATGCCTGAAAACTTTCTCCAACTGCTCCAGGAACTTTATGAAGGCTGCACCACCACCATCCACTCCATGGAAGGAGAGACACCTGAAATTCCTATCCATAGCAGCATGAAGCAAGGCTGCCCCCTGAGCCCCATCGTTTTCAACTTAGCCATGGAGCTGCTCATTCGAGCGATCTCCAGCGGTCTAAGCAGTTTTGATCTATACTGCAACAGAACGAATATCCTGGCCTACGCAGACGATCTGGTCCTGATCGCAGACAACCCCAAGAGTCTCCAACAAATGCTCGACATCACCAGCCGGGCTGCCAACTGGATGGAATTCCACTTCAACGCCAGGAAGCACATCCCTGCATATCGATAGCAGTGGAAGGGACTCAGTCCAGGTGACTTCTTTTCAGATCCAGGATGAACCGATGATCTTCCTCGAGGATGGCCAGGCGTACCAACACCTCAGCATGCCCCCAGATTTCTGTGTCCAGCAGACGCCTGAGGATACCATTGCGGAGATCCTACTTGATGTGGCCAGGATCGACTCCTCCCTACTGGCACCATGGCAGAAGATCAACACCCTGAACACCTTCCTGATCCCCAGGGGCAGCTTCACCCAATTTGCCGACTTGAGGTTCATCCACAGGGCCTGGTTCAACTGCATTCCACTGAATGGAGCCATTGGAATCAGGACAAGCAATGTAGGAAGTGTGGCTATGCCAACGAGATGCTACCCTACGTCCTGTGTAGATGCAAGCCCCATTCCAGAGCCTGGCAGCTGTGACACAACACCATCCAAGATTACCTGGCCAGAGCCATCCTTCCACCCACGGGGAAGGTTGCCATGAACTCCACCATCCCCGGAACTGACAGCCAACTATGACCAGACATCGTCATCACCAACGAGGACCAGAAGAAGATCATCATGCCATTCAAGAACAGGACCCTAGCCTTCCACAATGCCTGACCTTGAAAAATAGAGAAATATGCCCCTCTTGCCAACACCTTGAGAGCAAAGGGTTACCAGGTCTAGACACACGCGCTGATTGTGAGAGCCTTGGGTGCAGGGGACCCCAGTAACAAGCAAGTACTGAGAAAATGCAGAATCAGTCAACTATAAACTTGGCTGATGCAGCAACTCATGGTGTCAGACGCCATCAGCTGGTCAAGGAACATCTACATAGAACACATCATCAGACATTGGCAATACCAGGAGGGATGAGCTGGAGTGCTGATGAAGCGCAGTCAGGAAAATAACTGAAATACTTTCCTCATGGATTGTTTTTTCTAAATGGACAATCTATCCTAATTCTCAATTAGTGAGGCCTGGGTTACACTACAGGGGCGGGGGGGTTCGAACTAAGATACGCAACTTCTGCGACGCTATTCGCGTAGTTGAAGTCGAAATATCTTAGTTCGAGTAACCTAGCCGTCCTCACAACGGCGAGTTGACCACGGCAGCTCCCCTGTCGACTCCGCTTACTCCTCCTGCCGAGGTGGAGTACAGGCATCGATTCAGGGATTGATTTATCGCACCAAGATAAGACGCGATAAATCGATCCCCAATAGATTGATCACTACCCCCCGCGCCGGTGGGTAGTGAAGACGTACCCTTAGGGACAATCTCCACTCATTGATATATTTTGCTTTCCACAACCAAATCTCTGTACAACTTCTCATCAGTGATGTACTGAAATACTTGGATACTAATATCTAAACTGTATTCTTAAATTTATTCACCTAAATGTGAGTTATTGCTGATTATGTACTCTATGTATCATACGACTTTTAAAAACAAAATCTCTATTTGTGGATAATCTAAGCACTATACCCAGATGTACAGACACTCTTTTCTCGAAACCTATAAATTACATAATTTTTTTTCTTTTAACATTGCTTTAATAAAAAAATTAAATATGTTCTTATCAGTTTAATTACTGAGGCAGGCACTACACCTTCTAGAAGACTCGACTTGCTATCCTGAAGAAGACTATTGCTTTGAAGATGGATTCTGCTGCTCTTGCCTCAAAAGAAGATCTGTATGCTACTTCGGAGACTCCAGGACAGACTGAGAAGACAATCACTCCCTTGGTGATCCCACAGAAATCTTCAACTGCCACTCGGACCACTGCTGCTCCTCGGAACGCCCATCAGGAAACAGCCTCTAAGAAAACCCTCAGTTCTTCCAGGACTTTACAGATGAGTAGCCTCGATGGGAAAACCAGCTCTTCTGGGACATCACCACCAGGACAAACATTGTCTCCCCAGCTCTTCAGGCAAAGGATAATACAAGGAGAACTTCTTCCACCTCCTCTACTGCCCAGGATCCTGACGCTGGTTGTTGTCCTACTGTACAAGAAGGTACCTCAGCTGGCGGGACCAGCTTCTCCTCAGAAACCGCCCAGTGGGACCTCAACACCTCACTAGATGTTTGCCTCACTAGATGAAGTTCTAAGATTCCAAATATCTTTGAATTAGTGATCAATCAAGGTTAGGCTCAATGTTGTTCAGAGTGGTGCCTGTAATGGTGGACACTGTAATCACTGTTACAAAAGAAACTCTGCTGGGAAGAAAAACTCACATGAGATATCAATATCCATTTATACAAAGTACCTCTGGTGTGCATTCAGATTATACACTTAACACCGCTAACTTATGAACTTAATCACTTTGCCACTCTTGCGATACCAAACACAGACATTAAATAGGATTATGCAACAGCTGTCTGTTCATGCTAATCAAAACATTGAAAACAGCCAGTATCAAATTATTCCTTGTAGACAATTCATGGCTACTTTAGATTTTTCCAACAGTTAAACATGCAGCATGGTGATTTTTCCACACTTGCTGAGGCTTTATGGTGATCCTTCTAACATGCAGGCTCCTGGAGAGGACACCGTCTTTTTTTGCTGTTGCAGAAAAATCAACCACTAAAATGTTCTTATAAATGAATATTTTAATGGAAAGTCTGAACAAAAGATTTTGGCAGTTTGTTTATCTGGGCAAACTTATTACCTCAGGCCTGATTCCCAGAAGTGCTGAGCACCAGCAGCTTTCGTTGACTTCAGCCGGAGTTTGAATGTTCAGCACTTCTGGAAATCATTCCCTTAATGGAAACAAAGACTTTGAGCCAGATTCTTCCTTTGGATGTACTTGTATGGATTCCATTAATTTTACCCTTTTACAGGGCCCAATCCAGACTGAATTTGCCTCTGCAGCACAGAACCCATGGAAATTATGGTGCTATCTCCTCTACACCTGTGACCAAAAACACGAAAGGGGGAAAGACATGTTGGCTATACTGAAGGTTACCCCTCCATAATTTCCAGCTCATCATCCCCACATATACAATAAATTTTTGGGATTCATGGAGTGTCATGGCTGTTTCATCAAACGCATATCTAAAGGTCTGAGGGGACATTTATATGCAAGCCAAGCCTTCCATAAGCCCCTTTTCACTCATGACAGCACAGCTCCTTTCAGAGGGGCTGTCCTCAGCCATCTTCCCCTCCACAAACCCATGAAGTAAGGGTTCAGTAGTGGTGAGGGGACAGTTGGGGCTTTTGGACACCAAGGAAGTGTTAGAAGGCAGTTTGGATTTTCTGGCACACAGGAAATGGTTAAACCTTTTGCTTCTTGTCTATATATCTGCATTCCCTCCTTCTTACAGCGTTGCCAAGATTTTGTACAGTCTCATGTGACATTCTTGCCAGTGAGAACAGTCAGCTGATTTCCCCTTCAGGATGACCACAAACTGTGGGTAGGATGTGGCAGGAGGAAGGAACATGCCTATCTCTCATGCCTTGCAGAGGCGGGGGTTGGAGGGGCAGGTTGTAAGTGGAGGGAACTGAGGTGACATGGAACTCTGGAGAAGTTAGTAGGAACCAGAGCCAGTTTATGGCAAACGGAAACCAAGGCCTGGTTTTTGTTTTTGTTTTTGGAGGATGGTAGAAGAGCCTCCTCCATCATAGCCCCTCCTTCACATTACTATACCTGTCCCATCCTAGTAGTCCAGTGGTACTCCAGACTGTCCCAGTCCTCTTTGTTCTTCTTCCTCCTCAGCCTCTGATGCCTCCAGCCTTCCCCGGCTCCTCTCTGCTCCTGCTTGGCCCTTGCCACTGTTCCTTTCCCTCTGTGTTTGATTCAGGCTTTTCCTGATCCTCCTTCCCACAGCAGGCAGTTCCATGTTGCCAGGGTGCCATCAGGAGGAGCATTGAAAACACAGGCAAGACACCCTGTTCTTAGTGCAGACACACAGCATAACAGTAACTGCAGTAAACAACTAACAGAGGGAACACATGAGGAGATAGGCAAATGTGTGACTGGCATGCCTAATGCATGATGCTTGGCAGGTCTATTTTTATAGGCAGGGTCAAAGGTGACTTGAACTTTTGGGATGTATTTGCACTCGGTTCCCAATGTAACTACCTTTGATAGCACCATCTTCCCCACTGCATTGCTACTCCAATATCCATCTTAGCATTCAACAAGGTGAATAAGCATAGTTAATTGGTGAGTCTGCTAAAAGGATCAGCAGAAAAATAGTTTTGAAAAATGCCATTTAAATTGTCACTATTAGACATTAGAGTCAACACCCCATTGAGATGAGTGGAGCAATTTACCTCTGTTGAAGCTTGTTGTATCAGGTTCTTGCTCTGCAGATAATACAGCATTGGTTTACAGTCCCTTCACTTTTAGAAGATTATTTTAAGCTATGATAAAGACTAAAGCTTTGTTGCATAAAATGTTAGATTCTGCCACACAATTCTGTGGTGAGGTAGATTCACTTGGAAATCTTGCAGCCATAGAATCATAGAGCTCTGTTTTTTGGCTGGTTTGTAAAAGGAAGCTAGGATTTTTTTCAAACTTTATTAAGTGTGGGGGGTTTTTGAAAAAAAAATTACTGTTCTAACACAACAAATTCGGTTTGAAAAAACATACTACATTTTTAGTAGAGAGCCTTAAAATCAATAAGCAAAAAGCCTTAAAAACTTCTTCAACCCTTGTTTTCATCCTGGCATGAAATGGGCTCATTAAAAGTACACATCAGTTTGCTCTCTATGAATAGCAAAGTGAACATCAACACAACTGAGGAATTTGCAAAACTGTTCCATTGAATGCAATATAAAACAAGAGGGTTAGGAAGATGCTACATTAACATGTGGCAGATATGATGAGGAAAATGCAGATTTCTTTGTAAGAACAAGGAGGATATTTGAATGTGTAATTATGCTTTGAAAAAAAATGTAACATTGCAGTTTTCAAAAACCTAAAGGCTCTTAATTTGGTAATATAGTTCATGCACTCCAAATTTCAATATAATTTAAGCATACTGAATATTTTGTTTCACACTTTAGGTTTGTCTGTTTTTCTGACAAACAAATTTAACTGCACAGTTGTTATGAGAAACTTAATCACTTTTTTGCCCCACCCCAGCATGTCACAGAGTTCCACAGCGGCTCTTTGTGTTGGAATGTGTAAGTGACAACAAGTGTGGGTTCAGGGCATGACAGGGCTAGAGAGTCAATGGAAGAATTCCAGGGAAATTCACAAAGTACAAATATAGAGGTCCCCAGCTCTTGTGCAGAAGGGAGTAAGGGGCATGATCTGGCTCTTCATTACACTGGTTCAAATCTCAAGTAATCCCACAAACTTCAATGGAGTTACTCTAGATTAACATAGCTATGACTGAAAACAGAATTTGAATCATAGTATTTGGGGGCAGGAGGAGAGTGGTGTTCTGATCGTTGCACTGCTATCATTTCAACAAGAAATGCTTTACCCAATTAAATTCACATAAAATCAGAGCAGCGTTTATATCGATTAGGAGATCTAACTGTTTACAGAGATTTAGTTTTTGCATGCTGTCTTGGTTAGGAAGAAATCTAGTATTATTATGTATAAAAACATTTTTGAAGCAAATATTACATTAATTGGGAGCTGTCAGTGATCACATTTTTCAGGACACAATTATGCTGGTGAATTGTACTACTCAGAGGGACGTTCGTATGAGAATACAGCCTGGGAATGTTCAGCTAGTTCTGCTCAAAGGAAACAATGGAGCTTGTAGACATGGTAGGCTACCATTCTAATTGGCAAGCTTCCCATTACAAATATTCCCTCCTTTGAATATCTCTTGCCATCCAAACCCTACATGATGCATATAATTTAAGCATTCTTATTAATGAATTTCAAATGAAGAGCAATGTTTACAAGGAAATTTCAAGTAAAGTATGGGCTTTATCCTGTGACAAGCTGAGCAAGCACATCCACAGAAGTCAGAGAGAATCAAAGGCCTGATCCATGATCCAAAGCCCATTGAAGTCAACATGGAAGCTTTAATGCTGGCTGCAAAAGGCTATGGATCCAGCCTGGAGAGTATCCAGCACTTCTCAGGTAGCATTCAGCCACTTGCAGGATTGGGGGCTATCTGAACACATTTAGGGTGTAGTCCTGCAGTCCTTTCCCAGGCAGAACTCCCATTGGATTGTCTAAGAGTTTTGACTGAGTAAAGACTATATGGGCAGGGCCCTAAATTGCTGAAAATAAAATATATATTGTTATATGTTGCTACAATATGTTTTGTACAGTTTGTATATGAAAAAGAAAGTATGATTAAAAGTCGATGAGAGACTGTTTATAAATTTTGATTGCTTCATAATTTTAACTTTGAGCAACATTTTTATCATAATTATAGGCTTTCTTAAAGCATTTATGTAGAGTCTTTTACTCAAAAGGGGTTTATTCCATTTTTGTATAAACTACACTCTTTTATCTCTTCATAAAATCAGTGTGGGAATTTCCAGCACCCAGTGCTCAACTAGATAGGCATAACACAAATAACCAAGGAACTTTCCTTAAATGCAAGAGGTATTCTGTCCCTTCTTCCTCACCTTCCCAGTCAAAGATTAGTGGTAGTCCTAGTAATGATAATAGTATTTAGCATGCATATAATCTTGTTTCTCTCAGTTCAGTTTAGACCCATTAATTAGCTAATTCTTTTACACCCCTAAGTGATATCACACCCATTTTACAGGTGGTTCAACTAAGGCTCAGAGAGATTAAGGCTGAGATGTCTCAAAGCCATCTATAAGGATTCAGATGTACAACTTCTGTTAATTTCAACGGGAATGTTGTGTCTAAATCCCTTAGGCAGATTTGAAAATCTCAGCATAAGTGACTTGCCCAAGGGCACCAGGACATTTCCTGATCACTTTACTCATTCAAGTAATTCCGCTGACTTCAGTGACTGTTTGTGTGATGTGACTAGTATTTAGCCTACTGGCAGAATAGGTAGCTGAGCTGAGAACAGAACACAGGAGTCCTATAAAATTATTAATCCTTTTTGGAAGAGAAGCAACAGGATAGTAAGAGCCTTGTAGCAACTGCATCACCATGCTACACAGTCCCAGAGTCTTAGTGTGATTACGTGTAGGTTGCTTCTCTAGTACTAAAACACCCATCACTGTGAGTGTAACAGGATAAAATATAAACACTCAATTTAGATATAAATAGGTCTCAAGAACACTTAGTGGGGAAAGTGTCATCATACCACTAAGAAATACAAATAAATGAAACATACTTTGATAAATATATAAACCATTTTACATTTTTGTTTCTTGTATTTAATAGTCAAAATTAGACCTTCCAAAGTTCTTTTTTTAAACTTTGAAATAAATTGATAATTGTAAAGCTATATCTTATTCAAACTAATTGATGTAAGACTGTGATGATGAAGAGTCTATACATTATATACTCCTCCATCTCTTTGAATAGTAATCACAGGGCCTGATGCTAAACCATTCAAAATGTTCTGTTCACAACGGCTGAATCTTTAGTGAATTCTTCAGACAATTGAACCAGGTTCAGCCATGAGGGCCTGATTCACTGCTGTGTTTCTTCAGTCCTGCACAAGTGTCAAACCATTTTAAACTATGGACTTACACCAAGATAAGACTGGAATATAATTTTACAATTATATGTCTATACAATTGTAAAGTGATAGTACCCAATCCTGCAGGCCTTATTCAAGAAAATGTCTAATTATACCTAATACAAATAATATGATAAAATAATTAATGTATGGTATAGCATATCCACTGCTATTAAATTAAATGTGATGGTCGTCACTTTTTACTGACCCTGTTGATTTTAGAACAATCAGGTTTTCTCCTCATTTCTCTTTTCAATGACATGTTATAGCCTCATTCTGATCTCTTTTACACCAGTGTAAATCAGAAATAATTCCTTTGAAGTCAGTGGAATTAAGCTGATACACCAGAGTCAGATTCTATCTTACTATTTCCTTCCTTCCCTAAACTGTAAAAACCCAGTCTCCTTTATTTCAATTCCCAATGTTATTGTACAGTCATTCACTACATCTATTGTTTATAAAAGTGCCATAATACTTCCAGCTGAAAAACATGCAAATATTAATGCTTGAACTACAGGAATAAATATAAATTGAGTGCTCTGTTTTTCTGGTGACGTTGCAGTTACAGAGGGTGCAGATGTATATTTTCAAGCAATGTTTAGGATACTCAGGCAGTCACTGGGTTTCATTTCTAGACTTCCTAAAACTGCAACAATTGATTAAAAACTAGGGTCAATTCCACTTGGAAATCTGGGAATTAGAACTACTTCATGGCCGTGTACTGGAAGACATAGAATCATGCTTATATGGAAATGTGATAATATACTTACTTCTGAATAGCAAGAAAATAGTATCAATAGCCATAATAGTTAAAGGATAAAATTATTTCTTTTGGGATGACAATAGCAGTCACTATCTATCAAAGACTATTTGTATTAAATATGAATATTTTCCCAGAAGAGCTGATCACTTCCTTGCCTGAAAATAATGATCACAGAGGTATATTTTTATAGTGGCACTGCATTTTGTATACTTTCATTGGATATTAGGCGTATATTATTTTTCTGCATAAGAAAACTAAATAGAGAATTTCAGGGCACACATTCTAGTTCCATGGAATAACTTCAGGTCCAATCTGTGTATTTTAACAAGTTGCTGAACAAGCTGTAGCTATAACTGACTTTTAAAGTTGGTTTCTCATGTGTATAAACTTTCATGTAAACATGCAAAAATAAAGCAAATGTATTCATTTAATATTTTGCCAAATACAAAGTTTTTATTTTTATTTATAATGGAATGGAAGTAGTAATTCTGCACTCTAGAAGTCACGGGGAGTTCTGCTATTGACTCCAGTAGCTCAGGATCAGCCCCAAGAGGGCTTTGAGTAGCTTAGTAAATTAATATTATAGACTCATAGATGTTCATTATCTCTTACACATTTTCCAAAGTCTACATTTGATGATCAGAAATGGAAATGAATTGCAGGGCAACTTTCAGGTGACTCTCAATTGAATTGGGTCTGATTCATTGACAGAGGAGTCCATACTCTGATTACGAACAATTGTTCTGAAAGAGCTGTGAGTCCATATTTGCAGTGCAAAGTCAGAATTTTAAAATAATGTCCTAAATGTAATATACTTACTAAGGAGGGAAAGATTTTCCTTTCCCCTGAGCTTTAAAAAAGTCTGAAGGATAAAGTATTTTCCCTTCACCAAGTTTTGTGAGTAGTCTAAATCTTATAATCTAGTGCTCCTGGTACAAATTACACTTCTAAAAATGAAGAATTGATAGATTATACCAGGAGGAAAGCGTTGTAATCAAAACACAATTTTTATGAGTGAGCAAAGCCAAATATGGCATAAAGTTAACAGTAACTATATATTATCAATAATAATTTAATATAAACTTCTCTATGAAGTCAGTGTAAAATATGATCATGTAAATGTGCCAATTAAGTGCACAAGGCTATGTATAAAATGATCGGAGTGTGTGTTTAATTTATGGTTAATGATTAACATGAATAATCCTAAATATACCTTTTCATATAGTCCACTCATTATGTTGCTTTGTTCAGGAACTCGGAAATGATAAAGTGGGCACAAAGAAAGTGATACTAGCAACATAACATGCTTTGTAGGATGAATGATCATTTTTCCCCTTGCTGCATTCTGACCACCTCATGCAATGAACATAAATATTTATGACCTTTTTTAACGTTCAAAGGAAATTTGACAGGGGGTGTCTAAAGCAAAAAAGAAAAGAAAAGAAAAGAAAAGAAAAGAAAAGAAAAGAAAAGAAAAGAAAAGAAAAGAAAAGAAAAGCATATATTGGGAAAGAGACAGACCTTGAAATGACATGTTTTTAAAAAAACAGCTCGTCATTTGAATATTAGCTGCAGTTAAAATAACTGTAAACATTATTTTCCTCATCAAATGCCAGTGTGTCCTTTAGTGTAGTGGCCAAGAATTATCCCGATGATTTCTTGATGCTATGGCACAGTTCCTTAAACGCTCCTGGTAGCCTATGCACGCTGCATGGCCCAGCCTCACTCATTATTGTATCTGTTTTATGTTCCCTTCCCCGCCCCTGGCCCATAACTCGAGTTCTGCCCAGAAGAACTTATGGTTTAACAGGCCCCCAAAACTTCAGCTTTATAAATACCTTTCTTTCTCCTTCCTAATACTTTACAGTTGAACAGTGAAACCGTAGTAAAGAAAGGTTTCAGAGTAGCAGCCGTGTTAGTCTGTATTCGCAAAAAGAAAAGGAGGACTTGTGGCACCTTAGAGACTAACAAATTTATTTGAGCGTAAGCTTTCGTGAGCTACAGCTCACTTCATCGGATGCATTTCGTACTAAAGAAATGAAGCTCTCTATTTTTCAGTATATACGGCACTCAGCCCCTTGAAATGCGCCATCATATTTGTCTTTAATTTATACTTTGCCAAGTAGCGTTCTCATAGTCCGCTGTTAGAGAGATGTAGCTATAATTTGGCGGTCAGATTTCTCGTTTCAATAAAAAGCATACACGGGAGGTTGTCAGTGCCTCCATGTTGTATAGAGTTTACACACTGGCATCGCTATTTAAAAACCGATGTGGGGGTTAAAACTCAATTTTACAACCCACATTTATATGAGATGTAGGTTTGACATCTGTTTGCCAGAGTGTTTTGCACTTAGCCTAACACCCACTATTAAGTGACAAAATTGTGGCAGGCTGTCAAAGCCAGCTGACTGACAGCTGCTCTACTTTACAAAAACCATTCAAATATTTGCAGGGTTTGAAGCTTTCCTTAATGTCTTACCCATTCTTTCGGTTATTTCACGTGTAAAATATAAGTCAGCGTTTTAAATCTGCCTTCCGAAATGTTTCCACTTTCCATATAAAAAGGAAACGCGTTCGCTGCTGGAAAAGATCCAGTCCCAAACGTATTGCATGTTAATTTTGTTGTGTCCCCGAGTTTCTCGTATCTGCACCAGACCGATAAAACTGTCATTTATCAGCGTTTCTTAATACTGCAGGTAGTTAGAGTCGGTGTGTTAGGGAAGTGAGAGCAAAAGTCCACTTAAAAGCAACGGGGGAAAGGGGTTAAAATAAATAGAATTTCAGAAAATAGACGCCCAGGTTCTGTTTTCTTGCAGAGGGGATTATTTACACATATACATGTGGGAGCGGGGTTTTTAAAGATCCATTTCGCTGTGGAGAAACACACGGACCCTTCAGAAAACATGCACGGTATACCATTGCTTTTCTACCATGCAAAATTAAAAGGGGGGTCCTGGGATGATTTGCCTTGGCTAATTCAAGCGCAGCTAACAAATAATTTACAAATGGCAGCGTTTGTCTATGGATTGATACCGACTGAATAAAGAGCAGTTTAAGTGTTCTGTGTCTTGGCGCTCAGAGACATGCCCAATGATACATATAGAGCACTGATTTCTAGGGAAGTCCTATTTGCCTTTCCATTTCCAAAAAAGACAAAACAAATAAAAAGTATTCGCTATTTAAAATAGAAAGCAACTCTTGTTAAAAGATCTCTAATGAATGTAGGGGACTAAAAGGCATATTAGATATAGATAATCTTAGAGTCTCTGGGTATGACGTGCTGCAGAATAGGTTAATCTCAGATGCTTTCTGTAATCTTTACAAGACAAACAGGTAATGCTCTAATCTCACTGTAAAGCAAGGAGCCGCTTAAAGTTAGGCTCCTTCTTTGTTATGAGGACTACATCCATTCCAGAACGTATGGACGCAAATGGAAAGCATCCATATATAATAATGTTGGCGAGCAGCTTTCTCCAGTGCCCATGCAGGCTGCCCTGGCCTCTCTGATCCCCCTGCAGGGTAGGAGCAGCCACAGCCTCCTTCACAGCTAGCTCAGGCTCAGGTGCTGGCCAAAAATCCCCATTGCCCCCCACCCCCATCCCTACACGCACACATATACACCCTCGCCCCCCCCCCAGCCACCTAGAGCAGAAAAGAAACGGATTGCTCTTCGCTTTACCTGAAAATCTTTAGCTGCTTTGTGTCCATTTTAATAACCTCTATCGACTGTCTTTCCTAGAGCAGTTGTCATGTTGATAGGAAAGGGACGGGAGAGGAGTATTACAAAAAGTACAGAAAGAAAACTAGCAGCTCTATATAGAAAACAGAAGAGATTAACTTGAGTATCACAGATTGCAAAAGGTGCAAACCTTCAGTAAAATCCCTCGGGAAGAGAAGGGGAAACTGACAAGGAGCAAAAAGCTTTATCCTCAAGAAACTAAAGGGAGGGAAAGAGCGAGGAATAAGCAGCTCATCCTCCCGATTATATAACCCCAAGGAAGCCATGGAAGGCTCAGTGAGAAATCCAAGTTTATTGGCAACAAAGGAGTGGAAAGGAGGGTCTGGCAGTGTACGAAGTGTTAATTCGGAGCTGTGGGGCTATTTAAAGACTACGGGTAAGAAAAGAGGAAAATCTAAGAAGTGATCAAAGATTGGAATAATCGAGGGAGTGGGGAGTGAAGGATCCAAATAGAGGTAACTGTGCAGCACAGGTGCCTGGAGCAGCTGAGGTTACCGAAAGGATGCTCTTTGCATACACGAAATATTCCCAGGGAAAGGGGAAGGCTGAGGGAGAGATAAGGGAAAGTGGGCCAGCACAAGAGGGAGGGAGAAAGACAAGGTGAGAGCGGAAAGTGCATCTGAGCCAGAGAGAGAAAAGAGAAAGGAAAGGAAAGGAAAGGAAAGGAAAGGAAAGGAAAGGAAAGGAAAGGAAAGGCTCCACCTCCCTGTTCCAAGCAGCGTCCCAGCTGCTCTCAAACCAACTGCTCAATTCTATTCACTGTCGAGACGGAACAAAAAAGTGGCTATTTATTAGAGTACTTGTTTGGTATTGTTCAGGACCACACAAAAGGCGTTTCATTATGTGGGGGCAGAGGGGGGGAGAGACAAGCCCCTCTTTTTCCAGAGGGGGACAATAACTTGAAATTGTCTTTAAAGTCTTTTCTATCAATAATACATTTCGTTCGCTTCTCTCTCCCTCTCTCTCCCCCGTGCAGTGTGTGGCTGGGTGTGAGTGCGGAGTGTGCCGGTGTAGCCGGGCAGTGCTGGCGGAGACACAGAGACACCTCTCTCCGGCTTAGGCTGGGCGAGGGGCTAGGAGGGTAGGCATTTCCCTTGCTCTCTGGAGGCGTAACTAGCGAGCGCTGTAGCGAGCTCTCCAGATGTGTGTGTCTGGACAGGGAGGCTTGAGGAAGGTGTCAAGGTCAGATTGCCCAGGGGGCGAGCCTGGCCCTGAGCGGCTGTTGGGAGGAGGCTGGAGCTGGAAGAGGAACTGTAAGTGTGCCTGCAACTTTGGAGGGGGGTCTTCACCCTGGCGGGTGCCGGTGGGGCGGGCGGAGGGGAGGTTTCAGCGCTGAGTTTCCGGAGAGGAGGGCGGCTCCCAGCTTGCTTTTGGCACTTAGAGCAGGGGGAAGGGACGTTGCCCTCGCTGGTTTCTGGGCTGTGACACTGAGCGGGCTTTTTGCAGTGGGTTTTTTTGGGCTGCTGAGCCCCCTCCCCCGCCCTTTCCCCAGAGGGGTGGGGAGGTCTCTGGCGGCGGGGGGCTGCTGCTGCTGCTCTCCCGGCTCAGCGGAGGAGGGGAGGCTGCGGGGTCCCCTCGGCTGCGCGCTGGGGAAGGAGCTAATTCGGCGGTTTTACAATTAGATTTAAAAAAAAATAAATAAATAACGTGTTGCAGCGCGGGTGCCATTGAGTGAAAGGTGTCTGGGGGCAACGAATCAATTTAACGTTGGCTGGCCGGCGGTCCTGACCGTGTGCATCCTGCCAACAAAAAAATCAACAGCAAAGGCAGCCCTCCGCTATTAGACCTGCTGCCCTGGCCCCGGCGAGGCGCGTTCAGACGGGCTGCGAGCATCTCTCGGGCAGCCTGGATAAGCAGCACCTGCTCTCTAGCCGCCCCGCGAACTTCGGGCAACAAATACTTGGAGCTGATCTAATTACATTTGGGTCGCAGCCTTGTGTAACGGTGACACGGAAATCTATGACTTCCTGCGGGCGAGATCTCATTCTCCTTCAATTTCATTATGTAAAAGAACGAGAGCTTTCAATCAATAAATAAGTACCGCTAAAGAAACTCTTAATTATTGCGGGTAATCTTCCCTGGTCTTGAGAGCAGAGTGTCGCCTCTAGCTCTGAGCTGTTGTAGGTATTATGTGAGGCCTCCCCTTATGGTTGCCACAAACTGGCCCGAACTTTAAAAGGTGAAATGGATTTTTTGTTTTGTTTTGGTCGATCAACAGGCAATGGAGCAGCTATCGATTGGGGAGGGGACAGGATTTGGCTGAATCTCCTTTCAGAAACAGTTGTTTAAACGTGATAGCAACTCCAGTCAATTAACCCATTAAAAACCCGTTTTATCGCATTGATTCCCGCAGGCTGCTGCAGCGGGTTTCGGTGTGAAAGCCTTTGTTAAGGTGTGTGTGTCAGTGTGGGTGAGAGAGATTGGGGAAAGGTGGGAAGCATCTGGGTATTTACAGTATCCACGAGAAAAGGGACATGGAAAAACTTTCGTGTCATTAAGCAAAGTTGTTGTAAAGTAAACAGCGCCCCACGCCAAACCTGCTCATTGCTGACCACAAAATGTAGATAGTAGCTAGTTAGCTTAGGTGAGAGTAGCTATTTTACCAGCAACGTCCCGTTCGAGATAAACTTCACGGGTCAGGCTGGCTGTCAAAGGAAAACGCTATGCCTGTACCACAGCATGCTTAAAAAGTTGGCCCGAAACTTTAAAAATAGGAAGGTGCTCTCCCAGTTCGTGCACGCTGGGGACTAAGAGGATATCCAGGAAAGGACGAGACAACCCAGCGGTCTGCGGGTAGTTTAGCTGCTCTGCGTTGTAAATGTTGGAGCATCCACCTTGACCTGAGCGCGTATATATTGACGTGGGCATGACAGTGAGGTGCAGTTGGGAGCCAAACTGGGGGCTTGTCTTCTGTATAAGGTCAGTGGCGCCTTGGTAGCCGTGAGCCCCTGACGTGTGATGACACTTGCAGCACATGCAGATGGGATGAAATGAAACCCTGAGAAAAGAGTTCAAAATAACTGCACAAATCCCTCTTGGGAGAAGGACCTTCAGGGGCGGGGGGAGACAGCCCCATCAGAGCGCAGGGTTAACCATGAGCCTGCAATCTCTGAAAGTCATGGAGTTGGCTCCACATGTGCCTGGAAGAGGGGGAGAGGGGAAGGACTACACCCCCGGTCCCAGGGCTATCCTGCCCAACTGTTGGGGGGTGTAGGGCAGACGAAGAGTGATAGATTGGGCGGCAGTATCCAAAGCGAAGGATACACACGATCCTGCATACAACTACTTTGTGAAAATACCCTCCTGTAAACCAGAACAGCGGGATTTGGTTTCGTGAAATACGGTCCGGACCAAACAAACTTTAAACGATAGGAAACAAAAGGAAGGGAAGGTTTCGGCGTTCAATTCCCCAGCTTAGCGATACATGCAGAGTACTGTCCATCAAAAAGGATTAGTAGCTAGATTAATACATCCAGATAATCAATTTAAATAGAAATAACCCTTTTCATCTGAAGTTCCTTTACAAATAGGTTTAGGAACCCAGAGCTGATTGGACGATAGTTACGTCTACATGGCACTGAGGAAGAAGAGAAGAGCTAGTATTATATTTTGAAGCGAATACACCTGTTTTTTACCTGCACAGGCTCATAGAACTGAGAGTGTTCTAAATTAGCGGAATCAGCGTGGCTTTGTATACATCTCGCCCTTTGCATCAACTTTGTTGGTTTCAGTTAAAGAACAAACGTAGAAAGTTGCAAACGCTTTCATTTTTTACCCGGGACTGTTTGTTAATAGAGCAGTCCCCCACCACTCTTTTTCCAGCCTTTCCAATGATCAGGTTATAAAATATTTATTTGTATAGGCGTGTGTATGTTCCAACGATCATGTTATAAAATATTTATTTGTATAGGCGTGTAGCTATCCAGCATTACAGTGTGCACAAGGTACACCTCATTAACAATGTGCAGGTGTAATCTTTTTCAAATCACTCGCACCCAAAAAGGCAAATAAACACGGCGAGAGGGTCTCCTAGTTGCAGCCAAGTCATAATATCTCCACTTGCTGCAAAGGAAATAGGGTTATTCTCTTTGCTTGGTGGAGTTTGATGCCTTTAGATGACTACGCTAATGGCTTTAGATGGAGCAAAAGGATCATTTATTTCCTCTGGGTGTTTTTAACTTCCAGAATAGCATTTTGAAATTATTTAGATCGTTCTACTTTTCCCCTTGTTTACTGTTTTCTGAAGTAAGCACTGGATGCGACTGAAAAGGCTTGAAATTGTGTCAAAGTGATGTTTTAATCGCATTGAAAAGTGTATTAAAGGACAAGATGTAATTTATGTGAGATGCTTCGATGAAAAGAGAGATTGGAGTGGATGATCCTTTCACTCTCCTGTGAACCTCATGTCATGTTTATATTGAAGCCTGTGTAGCTAATCTAATTTGCAATAACTGGGATGGTCCACCAGAAAAAGCTTCTGTGATTTCTTTCTTTCTTTACTTATTTCATATAAATTCGTTCTGACTTGTCTACCTCTTTGACTGAGTGAGGCCTTTTCTATTTTTGGCTAACGAGTGAGGATGTCATATAGAAATATTTAAGTTACAATGCTATCATTCCAGTTTTTCTAGGCGACGCGCCATGAATTCGTGAGATATTGCCTTACTGTTGTTTACAAGTAATATTCTACTGTGGCATGTAGCGCTTTTCGGTATCTTAATGCTCCATAGAACAGAAGCCCAATTTTAAAGCCAAATTTTCTCAGATGCCCGTTTCTTGCCCACTTTACCTCTTCTTCTTTGTCTCGATTTAAAAGTTAAACTTCGCAAAAACATCACCCCCAAAATATTTTCCATATACTAGGAGGTCAATTATTCGGCACATTTTTTGTCGAAAGTATCTTTTGATTAACGTATCTTGTGAAAAGCAATGATCTAGTATCCCTTAAAAGTGACCAAATAAGACAACGTAAACCACACATTTCATAATACATTTGGTATTTTGCATCCTGATTAGCACATATTGCACGTGCGTACTTTAACAGTAAAAAAAAAAAAACAAAAAAAAAAACAGAACAAACTTGAAAATTACAACTTTTATGTAAGGCAAAAAAGGTGTATTCAGGATGTTAATTACAGGGGTTTCTGTCACTGGAATCTTATCAATGACCCGTTTAATATTAGTGTAATTACTGACAAAATAAGACAAGGGTGGATCACAATACAGCATATTTCTCTCCCAAAACAATATTGTGCTGGAAGTCTGCTTAATATATAATATAAACAAGCATTTTATAAAAGACTCCTGCTGACAAAACGTGATGAAAGGACGGGTCCTGCCTTTTTTGCGAACCCCAAACTCCTATTGGACTAAGGATCAGGCCCTGTTCAAATAGGTACTAATATCGATATATCCTGTAATGAAAAAAAAAAGGCAGAGAAATCTCCCATTAGTCTCAGGCTAACAATCCCAGCTTCATTTAAGTGTGTCTTGCAGTTTCTCCCTGATTGTTAGCTCTTGAATCTGACAACTTGGTACTGCCAGTTCATCCACAAGACAGGGCTCCGATGAAACTTCAGTGTGACTGTAGACTGCAGTGTAGATCAAACATACAGAAGATCGATACTATTTCAGTGAGACGCAACCAAAATATAAAGCACTTACTGAAAGTCAGTATCAGATAGAAATGAAGGAGTGACAACAAAAGCTAGGGATTTCCAAACTCTTCCTATCGCACTGAAGAATAATTTATCAATACTCGCTTGATCTGGAAAAAGTTGAGCAAAATTCCCTTTGAAAATGGCTCCTCCGGACCTCATTTAAACATCTGGTTTCGCGATAATTATGGTTTACAAAACCATAATTACCGATGTATTTAGTAAGTGATCGAATTGTTTATTAACAACCATTTATTCTTTTTTTAAAAACATCAGACTAATGTATTGAATGCACTTTTATATTTAGTTTAGTATCCCTACCTAGAGAACTGTTATAAACGTCCCAGTAGTGCAATCCGTTCCATTTAGGTAGCTTCAGAGCTACATTTATTTCCCAAGCAGTTGGGGTTGTTGCTTATACTAAGGGAATCTGCTTGGTTTTAATAATATTTCATCAACATTTACATTAATCGTCACACGTTAATATCCCTCTGTTTTTCCTTTCTATGTGTATGTCCCATTCTTTTGTCCCTTACAGATTCTTGTGTGTTGTCATTAAGTTTTGGTGACTTTGGCTCATCAGTGCGCTGACATTGAAAAAAGGACAGTGGTCCATGTTTAGGAAGCTCTGTTTTCGTTGATTTTGAGGGGAAACTCATCGAACCCAACTTTAGAGATAGGACAAATCATTCCCGTTTCCTAGTAATAGTTTGTATGACTAACAATAAAACACCTAGAGATCTGAGAAGAAGCTGCCGTTCTGGTCTCATTGAGGTTTTATTTCATCCCTAATATAGACAAGAAAGAATTAAAATGGCAACTAAAGGATTGGGAGAAGGATCATGACTGCTTATTTTGGGGGGTACATGGGGTGTGGTTAGAGTAACCTTTGCCTTTTGGAGCTTTCCCTTGATGGCACAGCTCTCCTTGGGAAAGGGGAAAGACATTTCTTGTCGGGGTTTAGCCTTTTCCCTTTTCTTTCATTCATAAACCTGGTGGCTGTAGACACAGCTTGAATATTGACGTCTCTTCCCCCAACTGCTCCTCCGTTAACCCAATTACAGAATTCATCAAGAACTGTGTTGAATTATCTCTTTCCATACAGTATCAGCATTAGCCTAATTAAAAGCTATAATGTCTGATATAATGATTAAATCGTTAGCTCTGCTGTAGGGAAGCAATATTTTGTTTTCCCTTCAATTAGAAGCTGATTGAGGTTTTCAGAGCAGGTCAGCTGTGAAATTTGAATTATATGTGCGAGTACTGTTCACAGGGTGAGCCCCTACTCGAAAGCTCCAGAGATTCTCCAAACGCTTTCACCCGGCGAGCAAGGAAGCGACAACAGAAAACACACAGAGAGATGATATATTTGCTTTAGGATTGTGGAGTTAGGATCTCCAGATTAACTGTTAGTATTGGAAAGGGAAAGGACTTTATTTATTTACCCTTGTCTCAGTCGCTATCCAACCCAACTGGCTATTACTTTGAGTCCAAAGCATGATCACGTTTTTGCAAAGTTACCGAGCCACTAAAACTTGTTCTTTTGCTCCGGTTGCTTGTCTCTGGTCCAGATGATGCTCCGAGCTGGATTGCACAAGCAGAGTCGGTTTTGATTCTGCATTGGCCGGGAGCCTGTTCAATACGGGCACGGGCGACCTGGAAGGGATGCTGCTTAAAGCCAAGGCTGTGGGGGGACATCGGCACGGGGACTGTCACGGGACTGCAGTCGGACGGGGAAGAGGCTGAACCCTGGGGTGTGGGGAGAGAAGGGCTAGAGGTGAGCTGGAGGGGGCTGAAGCAGCCGGCTCCGGGCACTGCTCTGGGCAGGGGAGCTGAGCCAGGCAGCGAGGCGGGGTTTCTGAGTTACTTTGCAGCCAGCAGACGGCGATCGCAGCCTGCGCAGGGGATCTCCTCCGGAGCCCAGCGCGGGCTCGCTGCAGCCCGGAGCTGGGGCCTCGGCTGCAGGCGTCGCTTCCTCCTCCTCCCCGCAGGGGCCTAGCCGCTCACGACCTCCGGCAGCAGCCACAGCGCCGGCTTCTGGCCCGCTGGGGGAGGCGCAGGCGGGCTGCGGAGCAGGCGAGGCGGGATCCCCCAGCTGGGCTCGCTCCCGCCACAGGCGCGCTCAGGCAGGGGGGAGACGCCCCCCGGGGAGGTGCGGCTCGCAGCCAAGCGGAGCCGGGGCGGGGGGAGGGAATCACTTGTGGCTCCCGACGCAGCGCAAGCGGGGCAAGCCTGCGCTTCCTCCACCCCCGGGCTGCGCTGGCGCCGGAGGCGGGACCTTTAACCCTTTCTACCCCGCTGCCGGGGGGGGGAGGGGGACGCCTCCGCTGGCCCGGCTCTCCCGGACATGAAGGCTTTCTCGTGGGATCCTGGCCCCGGAGGAGCGGAGGCATCAGCCCTGCAGTTATTTCCTAAAAATACCCTCCCCCGCCCCCAGCCAGGCTGTGCCCAGCCCCCGCTCTCCTCTCCAGCCCCCGCCTAACTTCGGGTTGCTTTGAACTGCGCTTCTCGCTGCACAGAGCGAGTTTGGGGAAATCTCTTCCCCGCAGCCAGTCCGTGTAGCTGCTCCCGGCGGGGCGCTGCCCGCAAGACAGCGTCTGTCCTGCTATCGCACAGCGTCGCTGAGTCCACTCGCTTTTAGCTTCACTTCTGCAAAGTCCTTCAAGGCCTGGAGGCCTCATTGCTCGAGGCTCGAGCCTGCCTCTGCTCTGCGCTCTGCAACCCACCACACACTGGGAAGTAGGGCCAGAGGAAAGAACAGGAACTTAGATGCCTGCTCACTAGCCTGGGCTGCTCCTTATCCCAAGTCGCTGTTGCACAGTCTCCTGTCAGGACACACAAGAACGAAGTGCAAATATAGACAAGGAGCTAAACTATCACACACTAAGTGAACCCACCAGTGAAGCTCTGAGGGTGAGTGCAAAGATTCGCATTCACAGCTAGCTGTTCTGTCTGTCCCGGGGGCACATGGGGGTGCGCTATTCCCCTGGAGATCCTCAAAGGAGTGGCCCAATGTGACCTGGCCTCATCCAAACAGCACCATTGCTAGGCAGAGCTCCTCGCCCTTGCCTGTCTGTGTTTGGTTTGTTGGTGGGTATTTTCTTTGCAGCAGTTTTGTTGTTGTGGAAGGAGGGGAGTCGATGGGTTTTATTGTTTGGGGGGTGTTTGTTTACTGGAAGAAGGGGTGGCATTGCTTCCAGAGCAAGTAGAAAGATTGTGGATGAGCTAGTGTACGGCTTTTCTTCTCCCCTTGCCAGACCCGGAGTCTTGGCGCTGGATGCCCTGTTGCTGCCTGATTGGCACACGCAGCAGCTGTCAATCAACTGTCACTTGGCAACAAGTTACACCTGCAGCTTGAGTTTAACGCTCATAAATGCAGGCACCCAAAGTGCCTGCAACTGGGCCACAGTAACATAATCCATAAAAGGTTTATTGCGGAAGCTTTGAACACTTGCAATAGCGCAGTATAATTCAAGGCTAAACATCTACTGTCAGTTTAAATGCACGGGGAAACAAAGGGCAATGTCATATTTGGAAACAATTTGCGGGAATATGATTAATAGAGGGGAAAAATCCATACTGAACCAAAGTCAGTTATCCAAATTCCAAGGATTATAACTTCTTCCTGTGATGAACGTTAGATCTCGGGGTAGGTGTTAAACGAACTGCCGAATCCCTATGGAAAAGATCTCACCAAAACTGTTTCATACAACTTATGTTCAGGTCTTTGGCTATTTTAAAATGTAATTTCAAAAATAAAATATCACTCGGTCGTTGAGTGAAAAAAACAGTTAAAACTTCTTATAAATCATTGCCTTTATCTGTTGGTTTATTACAATATTCAACTCTCTTTTCTTTATCAGCTATCAAAGGGGAAACGTATTTATTTCTTAAACAATTCCCCTCCCCCCCACACACACACACTTATTAATTGGTAACTTTTAAAATACATTATTAAACAACTAAAATGTTTGGCTTGTTTTTCCTCTACAGATGTAACAAACTCATTATCATTAGCTAAAATAAACGGGCTACTAAAACACTGAGGGGCCCGATCCTATAATCCTTAGTTAAGCAAATCTCCCACTGATTTCACTAATGACTTCAAGGGAAGTTTTGCCTCAAAAAACAAACAAACAGCAGATTGCAAAATAGAGCCTGGATCCTGCTCCCATTGAAGTCAATGGCAAAACTCTCATCGAATATAGTGGGAGCAGGAGCAGGCCTCATACATTCAATCAAAAATTTCAAGTAATATTATTCTTCTAAATTAATCAAAATGAACGTGAGGAGATTACAACTTAATGTCCAGTAATCTAAAACGAAAATTGTTTAATCTGGACACAGAGCATCGTGCCGTTGCCTTGTATATTATAACAACCCTACTATAAAAAGTTCTTCAATAATGGCGGTGACAGGTATTATTTCTGTACTTTGGACAGCCATTAGGGTCCCGAAAATTAACACTCATATAAAGTTGGAGAAAAAGAGGGGATATCGGGTGTCCATTTCCCCCCCCACGATGAAATATTATTATGATCCTAATACATATATGTGTATTTGTACTATAGAATGGGCATACCCTTAACGATATTAAGGGTATATCTTCACTTTCCTTATATACCCTTATTTGCAACGCAGTACAAAATCACTGTAATCTGTCTCACTGGTCAGCGAGGGAACAAAAATGTTCCCTTTAACGTTTTCACAAAGAATTAACTTTTCCATGTTTACTTTATAGAAATACAAGATGTTTATATATATGTACATTTAGGAGTTTAACACCCCTAGATCTAAATATAGAACAATGGCAATTTAGGTGATTAGCCTATATTATGGACTAGGCCTTTGCGTATTTTCAATACTTGGAAAAGCCATGTCATTAACTTGTGTAGAAACATTTATGGTCCGAGTCTGCAGTCATCATCCAGGCAATGCTCCAGTAGATATAACTCCTTAGGAAGAATGGATAGATCTCTACCACACAATTCGGAAACCGGCGCTGATATAGCCGTGGGAGATTTCTCTGAGTAAGGGGTGCGGGATCGGGCCATTGTCTTTTCAACTCCACATTTAACATAGTAAACATCGAGTTATGGACTGGCATGTTGATATTATTTATTAATCTACCGAAGTGTGCTACTATATACAAACCACTGTAACAGCTGCGAAGCTGTTGCTCTGGAAGTCAATAGCGTAGGCTTTAAACAAGTGCGTTCATATGGATGTACTGGATTGATTAAAAGGTCTATTGAGTAAATATATGAGAATAATATAGGCTCCCCCAACCATTTCACCACTCCCATCTTTTAAAAGGAGTGAGAGAAAGTTCAGTGAGAACTGAAGAAAGCGTGTGGTCTCTAAGGCCACGCAGGCAGAAGATTCAAATGTAAGGCTAGCGCTCAGGAATGCAGATGGTGTGTCCCTGTGGTCCTCCAGCGAACACACAAGACACGCAAAACCATGCCAACAAAACCTTTCATGTCTCCCACCACGCACCACCGTGTAGTCCTGACACAGGCACACACGCACCTGCCAGAGTTTTGGCAAGAATGTCATCCATAACTTTGTAATTTCCTGGCTCTTGTAGGCTATGTAGCTAGCACTCTAAGTGTTTCGAGTGAGGGATTATTATTGCTGCAGGACTCTAATGGTATTTAATTGCCATTAACTCCTCTTCACCTAGCAGGGCAAAGCAGGGTAGCCGTGACCCCTGCTTTGGCCCCTCCCAGCCTCCCCTCCACCCCTAGAATAGTTTAGACTTCTCACCTCCGGACGTCACTCCTCAGCGCGCCATGCAAATAATCCCCCGCCGCCGCGTTCCGATTGGCCACGGCAAACTCATTTAATCCCAGTGCGGTGCGCGGTGTATGGCTGCTGGACTCCTCTCTCTGCGTGTCTCTCGCCAGCTCCTCCTCTCCTGATTCCTCCCGGGCAAGAGGAGGGAAACCACAGAGAACAAATTACTGTGCAACTTCTCTCTGGCTCTGGGGGCTTTTTTTTCTCCCCCTCCTCTCTATTTTCTTCTCCTCACTCCCTCTCCCTCTTTTTTAGTTATCGTTTTATTACTTTTTTCGGCGGCTTTTCCTCTCTCTTCTCCTCTGTTCACCTGGGAGCAGCGGACGCAAATCGCACACAAGCTCTCTAGAAGTTAGCAAAGAACAACAACAACAAAATAGCTCGGTTAAGAATAAGAGAAAGAGAGAGAGAGAGAGAGAGGAGGGGTGTGCGTGTGTGCCGGAGAGAAAGAAGGACATTTCTGAGTGCTCTGCACACTCCTCCTCCTTGCAAAGTGAAGCAGCAAGTTTGCCTTGCACCTGTTTGAGCAGCTTGAATCCAGATCGCCAGCAAGCCCTGAAAGTGGTTTTCAAAGGAGAAAGTTTTTTTGCCTAAAGTGTGGCCGGTAGTGCTCTTTTTTTTTTTTCTTTTTGTGTGTGTGTGTCTTTTCTCGTCCCTTCCTTCTTGGCTCTCTATGTTTGATATTTTTATGCTTGGTGCCGGTGGAAAATAAAAAGCTACTTGAATGTACAGCATGATGATGGAAACGGACTTGCACTCCCCCGGTGGAGCCCAGGGCCCCACTAACCTAACGGGCCAGACCGGAGCGGGAGGCGGCGGCGGTGGGAACAAAGCGAACCAAGACCGGGTCAAGAGACCCATGAACGCCTTCATGGTGTGGTCCCGGGGCCAGCGCCGGAAGATGGCCCAGGAGAACCCCAAAATGCACAACTCGGAGATCAGCAAACGCCTGGGGGCCGAGTGGAAAGTCATGTCCGAGGCGGAGAAAAGACCCTTCATCGACGAAGCGAAGCGGCTTCGGGCGCTGCACATGAAGGAGCATCCGGATTATAAATACCGGCCCCGCAGGAAGACCAAGACCCTGCTCAAGAAGGACAAGTACTCGCTGGCCGGGGGGCTGCTCAGCGCCGGCTCGGCAGGAGGAGGCCCCGCCGGGGTCGGGGTGGGCATGGGGGTCGGGGTGAGCCCCGCCGGGGTCGGCCAGCGGCTGGAGAGCCCCGGCGGCACGGCCAGCGGAGGCTACGCGCACATGAACGGCTGGGCCAACGGCGCCTACCCGGGCTCGGTGGCGGCGGCGGCGGCGGCGGCCGCGATGATGCAGGAGGCGCAGCTCGCCTACGGGCAGCACCCGGGCAGCGGCGGGCACCCGCACCACCCGCACCCGCACCACCCGCACCCGCACAACCCGCAGCCCATGCACCGCTACGACATGAGCGCGCTGCAGTACAGCCCCATCTCCAACTCGCAGGGCTACATGAGCGCCTCGCCCTCGGGCTACGGGGCCCTCTCCTACGGCGCCCAGCCCCACCAGAACTCGGCCGCGGCGGCCGCGGCGGCGGCGGCGGCGGCGGCGGCTTCCTCCGGGGCTCTGGGCGCCTTGGGCTCGCTGGTCAAGTCGGAGCCCAGCGTGAGCCCCCCCGTCACCGCGCACTCACGGGCCCCGTGCCCCGGGGACCTGCGGGAGATGATCAGTATGTACTTACCGGCCGGAGAAGGAGGGGACCCGGCTGCGGCGCAGAGCCGGCTGCACTCCCTGCCCCAGCATTACCAGAGCGCCAGCACGGGGGTCAATGGCACGGTCCCCTTGACACATATCTGAGCCGGGAGGGGAGGAGAGGGACAGAAACTTGCATTGAACCCGGCTGAACGGGACCTCTGTCTGCCTGGCCGCCGCCACCTCTCCCCGTCCCAGCGCGCACACCCCGCCGGCTCCCTTTTTGTACAGAAAATGTTTGGATGTCCTTGTAATAATAATAAATAATAATAATGAATCGTGAGAAAAAAAGGGAACGATTGCTCTCGTTACCTTTTTTTTTTTTTTTTTAGGACTAGTTTCTAAAACTAGTTTTTGCGTTTTAGACTGAACTTCTGTGTTTTATTGAGACCTTTTTGTACAGTATTTATCATTCACCCACGAGGCATAGAGCGTTTTATTTGCTAAAGAGAAAAAAAATCACAAAAGGACAAAAAAAAAAAAGAAGAATCACACAAAGATCTAGGCGATGCCAACTTTTATACCGCAGAAGCGTTACCCGCTTCTTCCTTGGATCGCTTCTTGTGCAGGCTTTTTAGTGCCTAATTAAGACAAAGTTGATGGGGAAACAGTTCTCATTTATTACACGTACTAAGACAAATCCAAAACCACACGTAAAAGTTTTTGTAGATGTTATTGCGGGGGGGGGGGGTATTTGTTTGTTTATTTATAAAACTTTTTTTCCCGACTGCAACATTATTCTTGGTTTTGTAAAACTTTATCGTACCTTTATTTTTATTTTTTGTTTGGTTTGGTTTTGTATGATTTCTTGTAAATGCATTGTGAATTAATTTTTATTTTAGGCGTTACGAGGGAATTGTGTATATAGTTTACTAAAAAGCCTTTCTGCTAAAGAAAAATCCTAAGGATGCGTTCGTTGAATACTGAGTTAAATAAATTTCAAAGTGGAAAAAGTCACCTGTTTTTTTTTTCAATAAACCCGAAAGGTACTAATTTTATACGCATGGTATGCCTTAAAATATAACCGGTAAACGTAGAAATTGAAAAGGAATTAAAAATATATGATCAGAAAATAACCGAAAACAAATCCCATATTGTGTTTAGATTTCTCACAATCTATATAAAACTGAAGGGATGAAAGAAACTAAAGTGGTGTAGCTTTTTTTTTAAGATTTTAATATCTGTTAAGTATTGTTAAGAAGGCGACCTATTAAAATACTTTCCATAGTACTCATGGTTCATTTTGTTTATTTTATTTGTGGAACTGACTGTCCAAACCTGGAGTAACTTCATGGCTAGGAAACTTTTCCACCCTGAATTAGGTTAGGGGCTCTTATTAGGTCTGGACAATCTGCCTTCCCTTTCCCTCAGATTTCAGACTGGGCATCCCAGTAGCGATGGGGAAACCTGGTCCCGGAGGGATGCAAAGACTCCAGTGTATGCACAAGTTCCTCTCTAATCACCACAACAATTGCAAGAGAAATTGATTGGGTTTGAGTGTAATGAAAAACAATCTCTGTACCAAAAATATTTAAGAAGTCCTGGCCCTCCCAACTCCCCCCCCCCACCCCCCCAGGGGGCTGCAAACAACTCCGGACTTCACACACACACGCACGCACACACACATCTTCTGTAACTGGAATGCAAGTTCTTAACAACTGGTGTGAAAAGCTGTCAAGCAAAAATGATGTATTTGTTCCTAACAGGAACCTGATGTTGTTTAATGCTTTGAAAATTGATTATATTTTTTTCTACGTGTTTATCGGTTCCTTGCGATATTCTGGAATTAAAAGTTTGCTGTAAACTTCATTTAATAGTAACGACAACACTCAGTATTGCATTTAAAAATCATATTGTAGCAAATACATTTTGAAATTAGTCGAAACATATTTAAACAAAAAAATAAGAAGAAATATTTTAACGTCCAGAGTGGAAACATCGGTACAGCAGGCTTTAGAGCATCTTTTTATTGGTGGTGAATAAGTAATTTTTCCATCCAAAAATTGGGCAATGTTAGTTGGTTAATAATGAGCGGGTTCGGTCCGTATTAGAGATTGCACTTTAACTATAATGCTAACATGACAATTGACATATGTAACTCTTTGGAGTCATTTTGATAATTTTGTTTAAACCATTCATTCGTTAAAGTGATTGCGAAATTTTACTGAAAGATGTCTATTGATTTCTAACAAGGTAATAAAACTCCTTTTTGTAACTATTTGGATCCTTTATTAAACTGTTGTGTGTGCAGGTTTAGACTTTCAGCAGAGCAGGTTTGTGAAATGTTCAGAGTACAAATACCGCACACACCAAACCAATACCTTATGGGAAAGCTCTGTAGTTGTGCTCCTTCTAACCAAGCATGATCCTCTATCTTTCTAATTTAAAATAATCACATTTGTACTTTTAAATATGCAGAATAAATTGAGTACCTGTTGAACTATTTCTTAATATGACAAACACACACACACACATTTCTCGGCTCGTGGTGCAATATGAGTGTATATGTACACGTGTGTGTATATAGGGGTGTATATATATTTAAAACGTTTGGTGCACCCTTGGTACCTGTCCTTTCTCTAAGAGTTACAGAGTAATTGAAGTTCAGATTTATTGGGGGGGGGGGGAAATAAACCACTAAATTTGCATAAACAAAATATAATTTGGAAATGCTGTTGTATGCACTGTTCTACATACTAAAATTATGTAATAATCCTTTTTGGGAAAATAAACATTTGAACAGTTCCAAACTAAGTATAGAACGATTTCCATCCACTCTTGGTGAGATTTTTCTTTTCTTTCTTCCTTTTTTGCCCCCTCACTCTTCCCGCCCCTCCCCCATTTAGCATTAGCCCTACAAATAATAGAAATATCTGCACTTTTAATGTATCGGGATTAAAAAGAACAAACCCGAATACAGTTAAATAAATTTCGAATATTCTGAGCATTCCTTTCAAGGGAATAAAATCCTCTCCACGAATGTCAAAGAGAGAATTACATGATTATGTAATGTATTATCTGCTCATGGTTTATTGGTGTTGTTGCTTTGTTTTTGTTTTTTATTTTATTTTTTTTTAATCGTGTGTGGCTATAGACAGCATCTACAAGCCAAATTAAAACAACTTCGTTAGGCGGAAAAATAGGGTTAGGTATGGTAAAACAGTTCATTCTTCGGGCTCTTTTCTTTGCAAGTTATATATAAATGAATAATTTAATATGCAAAACTAAAGATAGGTTTAAACGATTTATGGATTAAGTACTTTACATCGAAAATGTATGAAATGTTCATCCTCTAACATGATTGACAGAGCTATTAAAATCACCTATATGGAAGAATTAAAAACTACGCATTTCGTTTTCAGGAAAGGAGGAAATTCCAGGCACTAAAAAGGAGGGGGCGGAGGGGAGAATATCGTCTGTACTGAGCTCTGTTATATGAAGCTTGGGGGCTTTGGATTCAGGGCTTCCCTCCCCACCCCAGGGGGTAGAGATACAGCTTTTCCCCCACCCCTGGACACTGCTGCCCCTCTCTTGGCTCCTGGCCTGGCTCCGGCCCTCATCTAGACGTCTTGGGGGATAAGGACCGGCAGGGTCGGAGGCAGAACTTGCTAAGGGGGGTCGATTCTTTCTAAACTTCAAATGAGAAGGCACACTTGGCCTTGACTGGCAGCTCTTTTCCCAACGGTTGTGGGGGGAGGGCGGGTAGCGCTGGGTAGCCCGCCTAGCTGGGGTGAGGATTGTGCTGGGCTCTGGGATTAGGGTTTCCCGTAAACTCCACTCCCCCTGGGCGGAGGGGGGGGCATTGTGCAGGAGCCTGAGGGCTGGCAAAAGTGGGGGAGGGACATTGGCGACTGAATGCGC
This sequence comes from Dermochelys coriacea, assembly GCF_009764565.3. Lineage (NCBI taxonomy): Eukaryota > Metazoa > Chordata > Testudines > Dermochelyidae > Dermochelys > Dermochelys coriacea. Next base: position 109,831,509 of record NC_050068.2, read on the forward strand.
TGAGCTCTTGGGGGAGATATCAGGCTGCACGAAGTGGCCCGCTCAGATGCTCTCTTTGGGAAGGGGATGGGTCTCCAGAATCTACCCGCAAAACTGCGGGCACCCAGAGCAAAGCCCCCCGGATCGCCACGCCAGGAGAGGAAGCCCGAGCGATGAGCCTGGCGGCGGGGCGCGGACCCTCCCTCCGAGCTGTGCTACCTCCTCCAGGCAACATCAGCCCGGGGGGGGGGGGGCGCTGAGCGCTTGGCAGGGCTGTAACGTTTTCTTCTTACTCAGAAAGTAGACCCCTCCCCGGAAATCCCCAGTTAATCCGGGCGGGCGGCGGGACACAATAAAGTGGGACTGCACCCCCCCCCCCCACCAGCAGCAGCAGCTGCGTCTGTGCTTTCCCTTCACCCTGCTTTGCCACACGATTTGTTGGGGGGGGGGGAAATGAGGTGGCCGCTCGTGTTCCTGCCCCCTCGCCTCTCCCATTCCCCTGCGCCCCGATCCCTCTGCCGACCCCCGCCCACTCCCCTGCCCTCTGCTCCCTTCCCCTCCCTCTGCCCCCAGACTTTTCCTTCCCTTCCGCCTCCTCCTCCCCCAGGCCCCGCTCATCTCCCCCAGCCCTTTAGCGCTGCCCCCTTCCTTTCTTCTCTCATCCCCCGCCTTTGCTTCCCCTCCCCTGCCCCCCTACCCCAGCCCCACATGGCAGCCTGGCGGGCGGGGGGCGGCTCTGGTTGTGCGTGTGCGTGTGTGTTGGGGGCAGGTGTTCGTGGGCACGGAGCCCCCTCCCGGCGAGGCCCAAGGGGGTGGGGAGGGGGGATCGCCTCGGCCTCCAGCGCAGCAAAGCAAAGCGCCACAAGTGGCTGCGGCGGCGCGGGGGCTCCAGCCGGGTGGCAGCCGCCGGGCTGCTGCGGCTGAATGACGCGAGGCCGGGGGCCTGTGTGGAGAGCGCGGGATGAGCGAGCGGGAGCGAGGCCTGACCTCGGGATCAGCGGCCAGTCAAAGCCATTTACACTCAGCCAGCGGAACCCTGACGGCTCCCGCCGCAGCAAGCGGCCGGCCGGGCAACAGGTGAAAGCGGCGTCCCCCCGCTGCGCCGGCGTGGGGGCGGGGGATCGGGCCAGAGGGGAGCCGCGGAGGGTGGGAGGGGACAGGAGGCCGCTGGGCTCGGGGAGGGCGGGCCGCTGCCGATCGCACGAGGGAGGGAGGGAGGGAGGAGGCTGGCCCGGGGTGGGGAGGGCCAAAGCCGGCGGGCAGAGGCACGGCGGGAGAAGCCGTGCGCTGCCTCTTCCCCGGACGTGGCGTTTGGCCCCGGCTTTTCCTCCCCTTTCCCCGCGGGGCAGCAGAGGAGAAGGAATCTATGGTCCCGCCCAGCGCAGCGTCCGGAGCGCGGCTCAGCCCGGGCCGGGATGGGCCAGGGCGCAGCTCCCGTGTTTTCGCGTGGGACGCAGCCGCTAGGGCGGGCAAAAGGGCTCCGAAGGGGACGAGAACTCCCTCCGTCCTTTCAGTGGCCGCCCTCCCGGGCTCCTCCCGCGCCCAGAGCCGCACCCTGCTCCTGGAGGGGGCTTGCAGAAGCGCCAGGGCGCGCGTACACGACGGCCCGCGCCCGCGCGTCAGGGCGCCTGCAACTTGCGTTCCCGGGCGCGGGATAAGGCGGCGCCCGCCCGCGAAATGACCGCGCCCCCCGGCCCCCCCCCCGCCATCGCGTGCACTTCTGCCGCCGACCTTTCCGAGCCCCCTCCTGGCAGGGGTACGGTAAGAGATAAAGAGACCCCAACGCCGCTCGCCGCGGTGCCATACAAAGGCGCCCAACGAGCAGGAGGCAACCCGGAGCAGCAAGCGCAGCCCGGGCAAAACAGGAGCTAAGGCCGATGAACCCCACCGGCCTTGGAAAGAGTCTCTTGAGAATGGCCCCGTTGCACGTAGAGTGAAGCTACACTTGGCCCCATGTAGTGAGAGGCGAGCCCCGGGCATGGCCCTTTAATCAGACACAACTGGTGCCCACTCGCTCCGATTTACGTTCTTTACCGCCTCCTGGCCTTCATAGGAAGGGGGGACCCAGCTCAGCCCTGGAGAAGCGCAACCCCGGTGGGGAAGAAGGAAGGGGCTCACGGCTGGTGGTCACAGGGGTGCAGGGTGGTCAGTGGTTGAACTGCACCCCGCGGGGTCCAGAAGAATGCGCGTCCCACATCACGGGAGCCCCGCATAACCCAGAGAACGAGCAGGGAACGAGCTCTGAACAAAGGAAAACCGAATGTCCCGGGGGGCCTAGGAGTGAGCGGCCTCCCGCAGCTTGCGGGGAGGGCGAGATGAGGGAGGGTAAGGGAGACCCGGAGTCCAGGGAAACGCGGCCCTGGCAGGGCCTGACAGGAAAACGGAACCCGAACAACTCGATTTCCAGCAGTTCCTGTGGTATGGGGATGAAGGGGTCTCCAAAGGCCCGAAGGAAATTTAGGGTGACATGGAGAGGGAGCACTCACCCGGTGGAAATTGACACATAATAGAGATAGGGGGCTGGATCCTTTACTTCTTTGCGTTGGCAGAGCTCCATTGAAGTCAAGAGAATGATTAGAGTTTACACCAGCTGAGGATCTGTCCCGGGGATCCCGCGCAGATTAAAGGAAAGTAGCTCCAGGAAGACAAGAGAAAGGAGCTCTGCGGAGAGGTAAATATTTAACCACCTCCAAGCAGACGGGGTTTGATCCTAGCTTACGTCATCACCTCCAGGACAATTCCTGAGTTAAGACAGCAAAAGAAGGGAGCCTGAAATACAGAGCTGAAGTCATTTTATTCCCCAAAACATTAAAGAGGAGAAGGTTTTTTAGCGTGGAAATAATTTTTATTGCCCAGCAAGGCAAGGCCTGCAGTGGTAATTGTTTTATAGCAGAAGACTTCAAACTTCAGACTTGGGTAAAGGAAACTGACCACTCCGAAGACTATAATGAAATATTTGTCTATGGGGGAAATATGCAACAGAAGCTATCAAACGGGAGTTCTGAGGCCTTCGTCGTGACAAAAAGTGTTGCTGGTTTTGTAGGAATTGGAAACTATTTTTCAGCTTTGCGGTTGGATCAGGAAAACGCGGGTGAACTAAGGCTGATAGGTCTGTATGGTGGGGATCATTGGGCAAATCGGCCTGCGTTTGCCTGAGGACTAATGCACGGCTTGGACTCAAATTGCCTCCAACACACGCATGGAAGGAAGAGCGGGAAACAAAGTCTGATCGCTGATGTAACAATTCCCGGAGTTTGCGAGCAGCAAGAAGAGGGGGACGTTGAAACTAAATGCCTTAGGCACTGGCTAGCAAATCAAAACCCTGGGAACTGGTGGCGTCTATGCTTCAAGTCTGAGACAGTTTGGGATGCCATGTGAGCATTTTTCTGCACCGTATGTTCTTAAGGCATTTTCCTGCACCGTATATTCTGTAAAGGAAGGGACCCGCAGTGGGAGGCACATTTCAAACGAAGCCGTTGAACTCTCCTGACGAAGCATATAATTATGTTGGTTGATTAATATGATTCATTCTAGTTAACACGTCCAGGTCCTGCTGTTCCAGCTTTCAGTATGGGTATCTCCCATTCATGTGAAGAAGAAGGGATAAAGGGTTCCCACCTAAGGAAGGCTCCTTTAGCGACCTGGAAAAGAGACTCACTGAAAATGCAAAGAAAGGGGGAACTATCTTAGCTAATCCAAGATGTACAATCGATAGAGGGAGAACATAACTCTGGAGAACGTGAAGAAGTGCAACTTCGACCAGACAGGAGGGGCCCTGCAGCGTGCAGGGGAGTGTGCCTCCCCCTGGAAGAACAGACTATACGAGGGCTGAAGAAATAGAGCAGACACCATCAGGAGGAAACGTAGACTGGAAATAGGGCATTTAAAAATGGAGGCGCTGTCACCAGAAGGAGGGCTAGAAAGTTTCGCAAGGGCTAGAACTCCCCATAACGACTGGAAACGCGCGGCGAGCAGCGACACCCTAGGTTCTGGGCGGGATAGTTTGCCAAAGGGTGGGGGGAAATATGGAAACCTTTGTTCTCTGGGCCACATTATATTGCACGTACACATTTCACAAATATTCCTCTCTTCTGGAAGGCGGAACGAACATAGAGGAATGACATAGAAAAACTGTTTTGCAAGAACTTTTTTTCATTGGTTCGATGCTAGTCAGGTTTGCAAAATTTAATGGGAGACTCTTCAAGCTGAAAGTTTGCAAGCTGTTTTATCGTAAAAGAGACAATGAGTCCTGGGAAGAAAGGTGTAATTTTTCAATCTCGATCAAAATAAAAAATATATACCGCGCTAATTGGAAAAAGGCCAGGCTCTGGGACACTCCAAATCACATTAGGTGTACATTTTCTCTCTCTCTCTCTAAAGTGCCACAAGTACTCCTTTTCTTCTCTCTCTCTCTCTCACACACACACACAGAGAGAGAGAGAGGATTTCTCCCCTCTTGAAAAAAATGGAGTAATCAATTAGCAATGATCTGGTTGGCTAAACATACTGAAGTGCTTCCTAACTTTACCTATACCTAAGAGCAGACAGAGAGGTTTGTTTGTAATATATGTATGGAGAATCTACCATTGAGTCACTTCATGGCTCTCAGTCAAACGTAGTGCAGGGTAGTTGGAATTCTTTCCGGACATTAGAATTGGAATTTAGAAAATGAACAGGAAAAATAAAACTCCCATGCAACGAATTTACTTTGACCTTTAAGAGGGAGAGAGAGAGAGAGAGGCAGAAAGAGGACGAACACTGGGACAAGAAGCATCCTTAGAGAAAGAAAAATTTTCCAGCTAGGAAAGCTATACTGGGAAAGGAGTTGAGGGTGTATAATATCTAGGCTACCACTCCCCAGCGAGATGCAGATCCCAGACGTAGTGAGGGTGTTTAGCTAAAGACAGGTAAACAGCCAAAAATCATGCACAGAAAAAAGTACAAACAAAAAACAATAGTGTGTCACAAAATATCATTAGCTGAAGAGGAAGGATTATAAACATGCAATGCATTCTCAGACTGGGTATTTGGTAATCCACAATCTGGCATCAAATAACTCGTTTAGCATCTAACAAAATAAGAATGGGAAGAGCGAAGAAAAATAAGCACGCAAATTACATTTTTCGAAACATTCTTGTGCTGAGCTTCCAGTTAATGTGCTAACTTTGGGTAGCTGGAAACCATGGCTAAGAAAGATGCCATTAACATGTCAACTAAAAGCTCCTTTTAATACAGCAACTCATAGGTCATAATCTAAATAAAGCCTCTTTATTTGTTTTCCTTTCAATCCGCAGCTGCAGGCGTAAGCCACACATGATTTTCGCGAATATAACAACATTCTAGGAGCTGCAAAGTGAGCCTAGATAGATAAGAGGTCCAATCTCAAGATGATAAACATGCCAAAAGTTCCAAATACTTAAGATATGAACACCATGTCTTTCTTGACCAAGAAAGAGGGATACATTCATAGACAAATGTACTGACTTCGGATTTATACTTTTGTTGTAAAAGAGACATTACAAACATTTTAAGAAGATGCAGGAAACACCCATTAAAAAGGTCTCTTGCTATTTGGCAAAATTATTGGGCAACATCTCGATTGGTACTTATTTAAAGGAAAACTTCAGTGTAAATTCAACAGATCGTTACTCCTTTAATTAATAATGTGTTGTAGCATGTTCTTGTTCTGTATATCTCTGTGTGTTTATAATTGAAAGTAGCAAATGTTATTTAAGAAATCTCTTCAACTTTTGTATTGTACCTCTGAATGGAAGCTGCCATTTTCCTGCTAACAAACACGAAATAAAAGAAGATGGGGAAAAAAACTTGTTCTGCACTGAGATAATTGGGTACAAGACTGGGTTTGGATTACCACATTTAGATAAATTCCAGTGCAGTGTAACCTCCCCTAGCGGTACCTGTTATCTGAAACTCCCTGTTGTTTAAAATCGGGTCATGTCCCTAGTGTCGATTATTTACATTGAAAATGAGGTTCATTAGCCAAACCTTGGTTGTCAGAAGCTATTTAATGTCTCCAGTTACATTAATGTAGAGTTGAGAATGAAAGAGAGAGAGGTAAGTTTAGCTTTGTTTTAACTTAACTTACATTTGTGTCTTTGGGAATGTCAGGGAATTTCACATGAACGCATGAACTGGCCCCATCCGTCTCTGCAGGGCGCCTTCCATTCCTGCGAAAGACCTCTGTCCCATCACCCTCCTTCAGCCCAGCATGTCAGACTCCACCACTCCTCAGAGACCAGGTGTAATCCTAGTGCTCTTGGCAGGTGATATCTGGAACAGAGCTCGTAGAATTCTGAGTTGAGGGTAAGTGAGGTTTAGTGTCGAGGGTGCACTCCAAAGTGAGAGGAAGGATGATGTGGGCCAGTGGCCTAGCCTGGTCCCACAGTGCCACACTGGAGAAAGGAAGTGGGAGTGCACAGATTGAAAGCCCGCTTTCTTTCTGAGAGAAGCACATCTGACTTCGTCTGAAATTCCTGGCCCTGGCTGTAATTTAGCTCAAATCCGCATTCTAAATTCAGTGCTTTTCCTGTTGTCTTCTATATAGAATGAGTTTCTTCCTCCCTGATTTCCTATTGACTGGCAACAAAACGGCAACTCCCAGGAACTAAGTTTTTACCTGTCTTTTTAAAGAAACGACAACAATATTTCCTGCTGTTTTTAAGTAAAGTCGATGAATGCTGGAATTTGGACAGAGCACTGTAATTCTCCTTTTAAAGAAAACCTGCTAATATGTGAGACTTGTGACTAGGATATATTTTTTCCTGTGCACAGAACACAAAATAGAAACGTTAATTTAAATGGACACTTGAAAAAGAAACAAACACATTCACAGGGTAATCTTGCAGTACAATAAAAGGCCAAGGGAAAACTCTCCTGTTAAATGAATAGCTGCATTAGGTCAATACTTTTCCTTGTATCGAATCAAAGATACTTCAAATTATAACAGCGTTCTCCCTAACGTTACATCTTAAATATATACATTTCGTATGCCTTTTTCAGAACATTGCTGCTTTATCAACACAAGAACAGTAACACAAAAGGTGCAGGCAGGAATGCTGATGCAAGATTTGCTACTTGGATAATTTCTTCAAGGACAATTTCTTTCCAAATAGTGGCTATGGAGACACAAAATCAGAGTTTAGTGTATGTCTAGCATAATCTTTTAAACTTCAAAATAAACACAGTCCCATAAATACTATTCTCAAATCGTTCAAGCATTCTGGAAACTTTACAATACAATTATTGCAAAGTACTAAGATCACTACCACTGACCCTTCAACCATACTGCACAAATATTGCCAAATTGAATTCCCCTATTATTTCTCGGAGCCAGCAGACTGCGGGGGCGGGCAGCGGGCGGGAAGAAGAGCTCTTTTTTAAAGTGAAAGAAATTTCAGAAGTCTGTAGAAAAAAAGTCTAAAGCTAGATAGCTTAGTATTGTCTCTTGTTCAACCTACATGTCTCCTGCAGGTTATTTTTTCTCTCGTACAAATGTAATTTAATAGCTGATGTTGATATTGTTTCACTTTCAGCTATCTGCTCTATACTCCGGTCTCATTCTATACTAGATGATTACCTTACTATCCTATATGCACAATTTAAAGGGAATTACCTATTACTTCAATTATTTGTTTCTTATCAACTGATGTTACACTACAAGATTTGCATTGAAAGGACACAAAGAAGGAGCAAGTCATGGCACATTGCCAAATAAAAGAGTAATGTTCTGGTGAATTTAGACTAAATAATTTACTGCTATATAAAAGTGGAAAAGTGGAAGGTGAACCCTTTGACCAATAAATCTCTTCTGCATGTGAAACCCTTATCTTGTCCCCTCCAATATATTCCACACTAGGAAGCCATCATCATTGGCTCTGGTTTGTTATTTGTAAACCTTGATCTTCTGCACTCGGTGTCCTAAATATGGATAATTAGCATCAGTTTATCACGCCTCTGCATATTTTCTCTTCTCTCCAAACATGCATGCTTCTATTGGCTGCCATTCTGTCACAGAAGATTATGGAGACAGATTGCAGAGAATGAATGTGCTAAACGAGATTAGGAAGGAATAGAAATAGCAACTTGGCCAATAAATTCCTCGTGAGAGCCTTATCATACAATTACACGTTGACTTGTTTCACACTCTCCCAGCCTCTTAATCCAACGCCCCCACCAAGAATAAAATTTCACTAATTTCTGAATTACTGCATAGCCTCATGACTTGTCACCGAGAATGGCTGGAAGAAGCAACACGGTCGAAAATAGCACATCAAACTTCCAAAAGGAAAAGAAACGTTCAAGGCAGAAATAGCTGGAGGTTTAAACCATTTGTGGACACGTTTAGAAGTGTTGGAGCCTCCACCGTTTCACGTGGCAAGACTTCACCACGAAACACTGGCGCGTTTGCTTTTACCTCCAAACTTTTGTTATAAAAAAGACACCAAATTGATGCTGCTAAATTGTTTTAAGTTCACGTTTCCTGCACTGAAATATTACTGCTAAACACCGTACAGACGTGCCAGACAGCTATTGCAAAAATGTTTACCTTCTCTGACTAGTTTCTTGAACGTCGCCGAAATTAATGTAGTCAATTAGGAATAGGTTACGGGTATGATAACACTGTTGGGACAATATGACTGTGCAGTTACAAGAAGTAGGTGTCCATTCAGATCTTTGGGAATAATTACAACCAGTGAAATGGATGAGATATTTTGTGTGGATGTTATAAACCATGACATATATTATTTAATATTAAAAATCAAATCATTCTACCTATGTAGGTAGGCACAGTGAAAAAAATCTCAATTTTTTAAGAGACTAAAGAAATATTACTCACTCCAGCCTAGAACATGTGTACTTGCATAGTGATGCTACTGTTTGTGGTACTGTTGTTTTAGATATTTTGGATAAACGGAGGGAGAGAACAAAAAAAAAACCCACAGAAATCCCGTAGAGAAGCCCCCAACTCAATGGAACTAAACTAAATACAATTAGATTGTGTCCTACAAGTTGTTTAACTGTTTTAGCAGATTTAAGATTTTGGCAACTTTCTGTTATTGTAAAATGACTGCTTTAAGGAGACCTTATCTGTATGAATGGAGTTGTTTTTTAAAATAAAAGTGAGTCGATAGCTGCCTTTCAAAGCATGAGTTAAACTATGAAAAAGTAGTGCCAACTGCTTTCAAGTTGACTGGCACCATTTTTGCTGCATGCTATCCCTATGTCAGGAGATGCTGAATAAGTTTAATGTAGCAAGAAGTTATATTTTAATTACAAGTGTAGAGTGGATTCAATTAATAATGAAGAAAAGAAAATACGGCTAACTGGAAACTTTTCTTAAAACATCTAATCCCAGTGAAAAAGAATAAAATACTCTATACAATATATTGTATCATAAAACTCTACCGAAAATAAATGATACTGGAATGAAAGATGCCACCTTTGAAATTTTGGGTAACATGGCATCCTGAACTGTACAACGGAGCGTACATACCTATTGGTCAGGCCCCTTACATCAGTGGGGGCTGAAGGGAGGTACCATCTTACCCTCGGGGATAGTATCTGTAGATACTTTTCTATAAGGAAACAATACATTAAATCGTTTAAAAACCTATCCTGCAAATATATATCTAGAGCCAGGACAATGGGTATGTATGGAAACTCCAGTCGCAACGTCCTCTGGGCCCTAACACGTGGAATCAAAGAGGGGTTATTTTTTAGATGCGTCTTTACACATTTTACAGCTTTTGAATGGTTTGTTTGTAATTCAGCTTTCTCTGCCTTGCCCATGCTGTCTTTCCCACATTGCAGCATGGTCCACGAGCAAAATTGTCCACAGCTGAGCGTCACCTTCCTCCATAGCCTTAAAACCATAATGTTGCTGAAAATATTGAGATGATAAGCCTGACCTGGGAGTGATACTCAGTAAGGAAGCCGCGATACCTGTGTGTTACAACAGCAGTCTTTGCACTCTGCAATCACATGAAGTGATATTAACACACACTCCCCCCCCCCACACACACAAACTTTTTCTTTTTCTTTTTCTTTTTCTTTTTCTTTTTCTTTTTCTTTTTCTTTTTTTTTATATCCCCTGAATTGGTTAGTTACATCAGGGAGAGGCGTTTGCCATTAATCTGGGAACAAACTGCTAACCTCGGTGACTGGTATTTTAGCTTTTCTTTTCTCACTTTTCTTAGTGTGGGGAAAGCAGTAAAGCTTGTGTGGACTGATTGTGAGGGGCTCCGCTGGAATTTGGCAGCCCAAAGGCTTGGAGAGCAGCCCCATGCTGACTCCTATTCAGCGGGCCAGTTTTCCGCGAGCTTTGGAAGTTTCACTCAGCCGTGCACTCAATGGCTTCACAAAGCTGATTACAAGCTTCAGCGCATTCCTGAAGGAGCCAAAAGCGACGCAGGTGCAAACGAGCCGAGGGAGCCCCTTATCCCGGTGACAGAATGGGACAAGCTGGGAAAAGCTTGGACCACACAAATCCAAGGCTCACCAGGCAGCAGCAAGCCTGCCTTGGGAACCGGGGGTCATTATCCGCTCCATTCAGCGGGGACCCAGAAGCAGCCGCACGTACCAGCACTGGGGACAGCTCCCCGGCAGCAGCTCTTCACCGGACACCTCCTCCCAGTTTATGCCAGCCGCCCTTCCTTTAAACTAGCTACCTTGGGTCTATTCCCCAGCCTCCTTCCGTCTCCCAATTGTAACTCAGCGTACAACAGCTTTTAGCCCCACAGTATGCAATACCTATGCTTTGTTTGTCTTTAACCCCACACACATGAAATCTCCCTCCCCCTCCTTCCTGATATAAAATATTGCTCAAGGATCTAACTTGAAATCCAGCATGGAAAATGAGCGGATCCTAAATGCCAGCCTCTTGATTGAAGTTCCTGAACACCACATTTTAAAGTGTATCTTTTAATGGGGCATTTCAGGGGGAAATAAGCAGATCCTGCCTCGGTCTCTAGGTAAATCCAATTCCCATATAACCTTACTGCAACTGCCAATATCTAGTCATTGTTTTCCTACACAATGAAAGCAGCCCCCAGTCCCTGTCCTGCCTCCTTCCCGAACGAGTGTGGGGGTGGGAAGGAGTCGAGGAGGGGTCTCTTTCTTGGCTGAAATGGGCGTTGTTGGATTTTATTTGGGGTTACTGGGCGACGCTCCCTCTTCACCGTTTCTGACTCTCCTTGCTTTTCTTCAGCCAGGCTAAGAAGCCGCAGTTTACTTTGCGGTGAAATTAATTACGGCCCTTCCCCGCTATCAATTACTGAGAAATCAGCCTTTCCTGCAGAGAGGAGGAATAATCAAGGGGATTTCAGTCTGGGGAACCTCGGACTGGAGCATGCACAATGCTGCAAAGGAATTGCAGGACGGCTGGTCACTAGTTTCATATGCAAATAGGACCAGCCTCCACGTTACTAGGATGATTTTATTTTTTGTAAGGACTGTATTATTGCGTTGATTTTTAACAAGCCACCCTCCACATGCCCTCCCTTCTCTTACAGCGAGGGGACCCTTGCTGCTACCTCCTCCTTGGGGCGCATTTCCTCCTGGTTTAGCTGCTGTCCCACCTCCATGTTAATTTCGCCCCTGAGAAATGAAGGCAGACTGGCTGGTCGCTAATATTAAAGCGATCTCCCAGTCCCTGGGCGCTCCCGCTCTCGCCCTTGCAGTGGCCATGCCCCTGCACGATCGTGATGTGCGGCTGGCATGGCAGAGGCATGAAATCCCCCCCCCCCCCCAGCCCTCCCCCTCCCGCTGAAACCCCCAAGTTCTCGTTGTCTTTCCTGTTTGCAGAATGTTGAGGAGGCAGGCAGCGGTGCATTTGCTTGTGTGGAGCGCACCGCCTGCAAGCGGTTGCCTTGGCAGAAAGGTGCAGCTTTCTGATGTTCTTTTGTCTGATAACTAATTCAAGTTAATGCGATCTTTATGTAAAGCTAACAGCGGATAATTGTCTATTTTCTCGCCAACAATCTCCACCACAATCACTTATCTGGAAACCTGCAGTTGTATTAATCGCTATATTCCCCGAGATAAGCGTCTCTCGAATTATCAGTAAACACTAGAGGGAAATTAAACAAACTCCAGAGCCACTTAAGTTTCCTCTGCAGCGTTAACCCCATCCATTGGGGGGTGGGAGGACAGAAAATCTGGGACCTAAATACAGAGCTAGGTCGCAGTAGGTGTGAGATAGGGAGGGGGTACAGGGGAGATGGGCCTGATTTTGTTTGTTTGTTTGTTTGTTTTATGTGACTTTTGCGTTTGAAAAATACAGCAGCAACCTCTGTTCGATATCTGGGGCTCTGCCTTTTGTAGCGTGTGGGACTTTACAGGCAATTCTTGTAAATCACATAATTAAGTATATTAGAAGCTTCCGGGGAAAAAAGAAGCCAGGAGATCATGCACTGAGAGATTAAGAAAAGTTGTATGGCTTTAGTTGGGTTATACCAGGGAGGAAGGAGTTTCTCCTTCTGAAAATCTCCGTATTAGCAAATTTTTGGCAATATTTATACTAGAGATTTATTTAAACCTCAGGAGAAAAAGAGCGAGAGAGTGAAACTACGGTGGGAATATGTTTTACTGCTTAGATCCCATCAGTTCTGTTAGGTGTAAAGAAATTATAGCAAATTGTTCTGGAAACCCCTCAAGGGAAAACATACTCGTATGGCAAAGATTTTGTCTTTTTGAGATGAAGTCAAAACAGCAGAGTCGAATGAAATTTATTTTAGGGGTAGGGGAGGGAGAGTGTGTGTGGGGGTGGGGGGTGTGTGTGTGTTGGAGTGCTGCAACAAAAAGCCAGCCCCTGACATTTCATTCGAAAGCCTGGGACAGTACAGAGTTTTCAACTTGTGGGGAGGGGAATGCGGTTTAATCCATCCTCTCCTCACTCATGCCCCTCGCAGATAACCGCTTTCTATCTGCCAACTCAGAACACAGCCCCTTCATTTTCCTGGAAAATAGCGGATTTCAGAGTGAAGCTGTGCGCTGCTTATTAATAATCACCATCACACTTAGTATCTATATAGGGGCTTTACATGTTCATAGCGCTTTAAAAACACTAATTAATTAATCTTGCCGTTTGGTTATAGAGCAGGCAACAAAGACCTGTAAAGCATGACTTTGTCCTGTGGTTAATTTTTTAAAAATAAACTTTTACATATAAAAGCCTTTAATTAAGCAGCTCTCTTTTTGACCGCGGGGGGGGGGGAGGGGAGAAGGATGGGGGGTTATAGATACTTCTGTGATATTTGTATATGTAAAGGCATAATGTTTCCCTTAAACAACTGATTAGGTCTTTCTAAATACTAAAACTGCTTGAACTCTGCGGTTGTTTGTTCCTCTTGAGCTGCAGGTTCCCAGGGTAGCTTTTTCTTATGGCATTCGAGAGTCATCCCACTTCATCTCTCACCTGAATCTTGTCATCTCTGCCATCTTGAAGTGATCTGTGAACAATGCAGGTCCCTTGGACAGCCCAAGCTGGTCAATCAGGCAGAACAGACTATGCAAATGGAATGGAAAGGCGAAGCGATGGAGAACAGTGGCTCCCATTGTCTTGAAAATTTCAAAGCGAAGCCCAGCTGCAGCAGCGTTGCTGTCTCGGACCTTGGTTGCTACTCTAATGTCATCATTGCAAAACATCAGATTTTGAAAACTATACACTCTGAATGCATGAGCAGCCCTCTGCAGAGATTTCACTTTTCCATAACACGTTTATCAGTTACAAAAACCTAAGGTTGCCTAGGGAAGAGGTAGGGGGAGGAGATTCGAGCACCATTATTTGATTAGATTTATAGTTTCCTCTTATTATTCAATCATATACTATTAAATAACTGTTGTGGATCTGATGCTAAATGTCCTCCCCCTTAGTTTTCTTGCAACGTGCCTCAATTTCCTGTTGCCTCGAGAGTCAAATCAGTTTGTCGGTTATCTTAAACTTAGTTTATATTGTAAAAAAGAAAAGGAGTACTTGTAGCACCTTAGAGACTAACAAATTTATTTGAGCATAAGCTTTCGTGAGCTGCAGCTCACTTCATCGGATGCATGTGTTTTAGCAGTTTTTGAGGAGACCTAACTAGCTTGCTCCAGTCTTGCAAACCGCCAGTGAAACATTTCTTAAATCTTTGTTTGCAGTTCTTAAAATATGTAGAACGTTGCAGGGTACAATAGTTAGACTATGTGTCTGCAAGTAATTAATACAGAAACGTAGTTATGTTTTAATGAAGGCTTTGACATTTTTGAGCAACCAGTTTTTAATTATCTTAAATAGCTGTCCCTATTAAATATACATTAAAGCCCTGCTTAAAATCTTCAGTTTCCACTGTGAGGACTACAGTTAAATTCCTTAGATGCTACATAAAAATAAAACTTCATCTTAGTAGAATTTAACGCTGTTGAATTGTTAATGTGTATTTTTCCCAGGACGAGATCTCTGAACATGTTTCACTTACAATTTCTTTTCCTTTTCTTTTGCCTTTAGATGACTTTTGTGATCACCATGTGGTTAGCTGAGGAAACGCCTCTCTCAAAGGCCTTCATGTCAGGAGACTGCACCTAGGAGCATAAGTCTATGTAACCAATGTTTCCCCTCCCCTCGCTTTCTCAGTTATCTTTCTGGAACTAATGCACATATAGATTGACTATATTACATTATTAAATGGTGGAATGTTCACACATTTTCATCCAGACTTTAATTTAGAAGAGAGCATGTTTAGTATTCACTTGAGAACAGGGAAGAAAGTGTCATCTTGATAAAACAACTAATCTTCAGTGAAATCTAATCGTATTTTTTGCAGTCGCATATACATTTCAACTGACCTTTTCTGTTTTATACGTTAATTCTTTTACTGTAAAGGATGGGATCTTTTCATGAACAATACGAGTTCAAGGAAAGGGTTCAGACAGGTCCTAATACTGAAGTTATCTAGGATTAAGGAATTCCTATTAAAAGTTATTTCGTCATTTTCAGAATAAAGTGACTGAGGCGCTAAGAAAAAATGGATGGGATTATCGTAAAGAAACGAGAAAAAAAAACCCCAAAAGCAAATGAGATCATTATATTATAACAGTTGTGGCATTTGATCTTCTGGCTGCAAGCTTTTCACTTAGCCAAAGAGAAACCCGTTTCCAATGCTTAGTACACAAAATACAAATTATGGTTTAAAAGGCAACCAGAGGAAAAAGTCAACATAAAAGCCCCGTCTCATGCACATAACGAAATGCGGAAAGGGAGCACGCAGCCCTCCACTCCTCCAGTCCATGCCCATGTCACTGGTCATGTTTAAATGGAAATTGTGTATGTTTGAAATTCTGCACCGTTTCTCTCAAACAGATTCCCGGGCGAACATCTCCCCAACTCCTTTTCTCCACAGTAAAACTGACCACTGAAAATATAAGATGTGCAATCTCCGCATCCAGCTTACTTCCTGAAGATGCCCTGGGTATACCTCAGCTCCTGCTGACCTTAGCTAACCCTAAATGCAGACAGCCACAGAGCGCCAGTGCTGTTCACCGGGGAGGTCAGAGTCTGGGTTCCAGCTCCAGCAGGGATATCTTCACCGCTGTTTTCAGCCCGACACCTCAAGCCAGAGGCAGCTGACTGGGGTGGTTAATTGCTGTGTAGAAAGACGAACCCAAGTCCAGCCGCAGGGTTTGTTTTGCAGTGTAGACATACTCATTAGCCAACAGATAAAGCAACGTTTGCATGGGACCATCACCGGTGCATGGCCCAAATGCTCGGCTGGCATAACCCAGCGCATCTCTAACTGGAGCTCTGCCACTTGACCCTAGCAGAGAATTTGGCCTCCTAGCCATCAAGTACGTTGGGCAGAGGGTAATTAGGTTGCAGCTAGTAAAGAGGCCCAGTTGTCCCTCCACTCACATGTTGTCTCTTATCTTGCTGGTCAAGACCCCTCCCCAGGAAGGAAACTCCACCGAAAGGCCCTGCCCAGGAACCTGGCCAGTCACTATAGTCTATAGTATCGGGTTTTTAAAAACTGGGCCTGGGCCGGCCGCCTTTGGTGTTGAGCTGCTTTCTGTTCACACCGGAACCTCGAAGCAGATCGGGAGCCCCAGCTCAGGAGGGAGCATAAAGGTGCGGAAAACTTCCGCCTCCCCTGCTGAGCGGGTTCCCCTTCCAGAGGGCAGCCGTGCGCTCCCCGGGAGCGAGCCCCGAGGGGTGGCCGCGGCGAGCCTGGATCTGTGTCTTCCCGGGGCTGCGGGGAGGGGGATGGAGAAGGAGCGATGCTGGCTCGGGAGCGAACTTAGTGGAACCGGGAGGTGGACAGCTGCGGAGCTGGGGAACAGTCTCCCTTGTCTCATGCACCAATCTTCCCCATCAGCTCCCTCCCCAACGCGCACTTTCTCCCCAAGCCCACAGCCTTTCGGAAAGGAGCGTTGTCACATCCCTGAGGCACCTCACGCCTGCCCCGGCGCCGGGTGCAGCGCTCTGAACTGGTTTGATGGGGTCCACATTGGCTTGTGCCCTCTTTGTATGCGTGTCCAATCTGGAGCCAAGCTCCCGCCTATCATACCACGCAGTGTGACCAGATGTCACGATTTTACAGGGACAGTCCCGATGTTTGGGGCTTTGTCTTAGATAGGTGCCTATTACCCCCCACCCCCTGTCCCGATTTTTCACCCTTGCTATCCGGTCACCACTCTATGATGTGACTTTGGCACGGGTGGCTACTGAGTTTCCCAGAGCTCATCCCACCGTACACCGCCGGGGTGGTGGTCACATTGATAGGACGTCCCAAACAAACTTTAGCTAAACCGATATCTTTTCTGCCCCCCCACCCCCACCCCCCGGCGACCATCACCCAGAGAGTCTTCTTCAGCTGTTTGCTCTGCATCTGCTCCCAAGCTAATATTTAAAAGACATCAGCTGGACTCTTGCAGAACGCAACTTCATCTACGCTCACAACTTTCCACTTCCGCCCCTTCTCCCCAGCCGCCGCACCCCGGTACATTCAGCCACAGTTATCTCTGCTCCTGCACCGACAGTATTTTTCATGGTTATTATCATCCGAGGCTGTGTAGTGCCATCTGGCACACGCGCACTTGGGGGACGAAAATCATATAGTCAATGAATGGAGCCTCCATGGGTCTGCTTTTTCTTCCTTCTTATGGAGCGGTGCCTGTTTAAAATTATGCAGAGGGGATAAATGAACAATTCACCCTCGTGACAAACGATCAGAAATACCAATCATGAAATTAAAAATCACCGTGGAGAAGCGATGCCAAGAATGGACAAGAAAGTGCTTTCCTCTGAAATATTGCCTTGTATTTTCTGCCTTGTACGTTTCTTTCACCTTATGTCCTCTTAAGGAACAGAATTCCTCCAAGATGTTATGCTAGCTCTGTTCCCTCTGGATCTTTATTGATCTTTCAACTAGCCTATTTAATTAGGAGGCATATATCTGAAGTAAGTGGCACGTATGAAACATCACTCCTCATGTACACCAGTTCGTCACATTATGGATCAGGTTGCAGTCCTTGAGACCTTTCTCAGTCTTACTGCTATTGTACAGGTTTCAGAGTAGCAGCCGTGTTAGTCTGTATTTGCAAAAAGAAAAGGAGTACTTGTGGCACCTTAGAGACTAACAAATTTGTTAGTCTCTAAGGTGCCACAAGTACTCCTTTTCTTTTTGCTATTGTACAGTGAGCGCAATACCAATGCTTCTACTAGGCTCAGAGCAAGCTAAAAGCCAGAGCATAGCCACCTTATTTCAAAGCTAGTTTTATAACAGAGATATATAATCAAAGCGTCTTTCTTTCATAAGACTGCAAATAGTGTAACATTATCGGAGATGCCTTCTGGAGAAAACCACACAATGTATTGTATTACTTGATTCATTTTCTTTGAATTTTTACTTTAATTCTGCCTAATTACTGTATTGTGATCTAAGTCAGCAATCTTAAATTAACTATCAACGAAACTTTTGAAGAACCCCTACAAGTGCTAGATAATGATGAAATTTAAATTACTACAAGTTATTGTGTAATGTCTACACAGTGGAAAAGCGAACCTGATATTTTCATTTCACTCGCTCACGTCTCATTTGGTTTTTCTTGCTTCATTTTTTAGCAGACAATTCTCTGCCTTTTCTACGATATTACAAATAGAGAAAACATTTGGGGGCATTTTGTTTTCCGCATTGGAGGAAGACGGTGCCAAAAGGAGAACGAAAATATCTCCCATCCCAGCCAGGATTCTGAACTAGGCAGACTTCTTCAGATGGGCAGCTGAATGATACATACATAGCCATGTGCATGCACACATACACTGTGTTAACGCTCTCTTCTTATCCTGTTGAAACAGACTAGTGGATTTCAGGACAACTCATAACATCTCTGCACGTGGACTTGGGTCTGATCTCAGACATTTTAACTTCAGGATACTCCTGGTTTAGGACCTAATCCGATGCCCATTGAAGTCAATAGAAATATTACTTCCATGGGCTTTAGATCAGGTCTTTACTCCAGTGTCATTTAGATCAGAATCCCATCTCTTCTTCTCTATATATTTATTCTCCCATGAACTCTGATTAGTTATGGAACAAATTAGAAATGCTCAATTAGGAAAAAAAAAGGTCGAGTTTAATTTATTTATACCAAATAATGCTGGAAATGTTTAATGTAATCAGGGATTGATTGCAACAATAAAAACTGTAATTTGCTATATGTTTCTGATTACTTCCGGTTCTTTTAGGGTGCAGTGGGTTTTATTTTTACGTGTGTATGCTCGTTGCTTTATTTTTTGGTTACATTTTTTGGCTACATTGCGGGTTTTATGTAACTAACGAGTGAAAGAAGAATCTATTGTAAAATACAATGTATGACAAATTCATTGCAACAAGTCAAATAATTTAAACAATGGTCTTTCAATAAATGCCAAGAGCTCAATCCCACACCTTCCTTGATCGAGGCTGCTACGTAACGGGTAAGAAAACGATCGAGGGAGACTTTTTATGCAGTAATGTATGGTGCCTGTTACAGTTGTTAAACCCTTCATTAGAAATTCAGCAAGTCTTACCAAAGGGGATCATAAACAACCGCAATTAAAAACTCAGATCTCTCTCGTCTTTGTACGGTGACGTGTATAGAAAAAATATGTTTATTTTTTGTGTGATGACTCATTAGCTCTAATTAAACTTTAAGTGTGGAAGCTAAACTGAAAAGCAAAAGAAACGTACTGTCAGATGTTGCTGTTCTACTTTTGGAACCAAGAGAACTGCTTCAATACCACCGGTAAAAGAGATATAAAAGAGAAATAAAAAATGGAAGGCACAAGGATGATACTGCAGTGGTAAAATAAAACCCTTATTTGCTGTAAGCGTTGACCGGTAACAAAGCTGACAATCTCCACCTCTGTTTATTTCATACTGTAGGGCACAAGTTCAATTACAACCAAGTCTTGTAGAAAGGGTCCTGGTGTAGAAAGGATACAAAGGTTCTACATTTTCAAATATTCAGAGTGGAGGTACTCTGGATAAATAATCCAAGATGTCGGTCAATGATCAGAGTGATAGTTCCACATGTTGAAATTATCTTGTGCCAGCTACATTGATTAAAAAAGCACTATGGACAAAAATGGTCTTATTACAAGATGTTTCAAAAGTAGATAAGAGTGGAAAGATCCCCTATCGTAAATGAGTGACCTTATCTAGATTTTAATATGGTGGTAAGTAAATTATAAATGGCTGGCAAGTGAAACAACTCTTATTATAAACTGCAAGTCCTTGGGAAGTTTTCAGTATTTCAAATGGCTGGAGATGTTATTTCATAACAAATGCTTAGAACCCAATTTTTCCTATTTATTTCTCTTGTCCTGTCCCTCACATGGTCCGAGGAATAGGTAAACCTGGATTTATTGCAAACTTTGTTACTGTTTTGCTGTGATTGTTCGGATCAACCCAGGGCAAATGTGATGGCTTAAACTAATGACTGAGCATCCATTGTGTTAGTACTGTTTCCTGGTTATCTATTTATTATTTATTTCCTGCTTGTCCTATTGTTTCTTTCTTTGTGAAGAGTCCTGTTAGCTGTGATAAAATTCCATATAACATGCTGACAGGCCACGGGTTGGTTAAAAAGGGTAAACTGAATGATAACAGAAAGAACATATAAAAAATCCATCACAGCAGTCAGTAGAACAATACAATTTATTTTCACTAGACACCTCTTCACTACTGGATAAGTCATTTCACAAATGAGCAGATGACACATAACTCACTTGAGTGGGGACTCAGTTGTTTAGGTCCTTTCGCCACCAGTGTAAATGAACTGCCAGTGCACTCACCATTATATAAGCTCTTCGTGTTTATGGCACCGTCCTGTATTTCTTGCACATTCAGTACTCACTAGGAGTTTGGAATGTGTAAGGATTTCAGGAGAAGGCATCAATCCAGGGAGTCATATACTTGCTTGGTATTATTTCTAAATGATTACAATGGATATGAATAAAGACACTGATATAGCCAGGTGGTCAAAGTTAGGAGGCCAGAGGTACACTGAAATGGTTTTTAAAAGGCCGTCTTTCTGTCAGCACACAGGCTAATGCATTCCAGAATGCTTTTTCTCCTTCTATGCTAGACATCCCTGGAGTTTGTCTCCAGTGCTCATGTTAGCAAGGTTTCCAGTCGCAGGATCAATTCCCTCTGAGTACTAAGCGAAACTGACAGCATGAAATCTGAAAATTCCTGATAGTTTTAATAAGGAAAAGGAGAGCTTGTAAGAATATTACAGTGACTCTAGGATCTACGGAATGGGATCCAAGAGTCCAACACTCTTGCCACTTAACTATGTCATCTCTGACAGCTATTATATATATTTATCAAACCCATTCCTGAGACCTGATCCCGAAATTATTGAAATAAATGAAGTTCAGAACCAAATTCTATCCTCAATAAATGATTAAATTTGGGAGATCTCTCTCTGTGACTGGCAAAAAGGAAATGTTACCATATTCCGCACTTTACTGTTCGTGCATACAGATCTTTGGGTAGGCAACAATTTCCATGTCTGGGCTTTGGTCAAGAAAAGATATAGGCCTCTATTTTTGCATTTATGTATCAATTAGGCATCTTGTTTTGCCTGTCCAATCCAGGATTAGTCTGCCAAAGGTAAATTCAGCCCTGCCCTAAACTGGCACAGTTCTACTGGCTTCGGTGAAGTTGCCTTGCTTATGCCAGGGTTGAATTTATTCCTAAATCACAGAACATTTACCAGACATAAAACAGATCATCATAATTTGATAATCACAGTCTGAGTCTGAATCAACAGAATCCCTACACTTTGCCCATCTGTACACAGGATCAGGCAGTAGAACTGTACTCAGATCCTAAATAAGGACCTGACCCAAAGCCCCTCAAAGTCAGCATAAAGATTCCAATTTTTGACTTCAATGAGCTTTATATCAGGCCTATGCATAAGGTTCTATCTTTATTCTACATCATTGATTGTTCTGTGCCAAAAGCCAGGTTAAACTATGGCCCTATGAGTGTTAGAGTCACAAAATAAATCAATTTAGCTCAGCAGTACCATACAGAATTATATATCTGGCCACTGCATTATGTAGTAATATTTTATTGGATAAGTAATTGTTATAGGTTTTTTTAAGGCCAGAAGAGACCATTATGATCATCTAGTCTGACTAGAGATGAGAGAAAAAAAATTGGATGAACCTTTTTTTTCAATGAAAAATGTATATTTGGGTTGACCAAAACATTTTGTGAATTCATGTCAAACTAGTGAATTGTTTTGGCTGAATTTTTTTTTAATTGTCAAAACATTTCATTCTAACATTTTCAAAATAAATACTTGAAACTTTTAAAATTCAAAATGGCTTTTCATTTCCAAACAACTTGCCATTTTGAATTTTATTTCCATTTTTTTAATTTAAAAAAAATCCTCAAAAACTAAATGAAACATTTCATTTTGGGATGAGTGAAATGTTTCACTGAAATTTGTTATACAAATTTCATTTTGGGTCAACCCAAATGGATTTTTTTCAGTTTGATCATTGAACTGTTCACACAACTCTAAATTTGATCTCCTTCATAATCCATAGGATTTCCTTGATTTAATTTCTGCTTCAAGGCCAAAAGCTGCAGTTGAACTAGCGCTTATCATTTAGAATAGCATCCCACTCTTGATTTTTAAAATTTCCAGTGATTGAGAATCCACCACAATCCTTGATAAGTTGTTCCAATGGTTAACTATCCTCACTGTTAAAAATTTGTTCCTTATTTCTAGTCTGATTTTGTCTAGCTTCAACTTTCAGCCATTGGATCTTGTTATACCTTTGTTGATGAATTGAAGAGCTCTCTATTATCAAATATCTCTGCCCCAGATAGATAGCTACAGACTGTGAGCAAATCGCCCTTTAACCCTCTCTTTGATAAATGAAAGAGATTGAGGCCCTTGAGTCTATCACTAAAAGATGTGTTTTCTAACTCTTTAATCATTCTAAGGACTCTTCTCTGAACCCTCTTCAATTTATCAACAACATCTTGGGTTATTCCATTGTGTTCACTTAAATAAATTATTCTGAAACAGTTAAGCAAAATTAAGACTATTTTAATCCTGAAATTACTGGAGAAATAAATGCATAAATAAATGAGCCAGCTGGTATCCTCAGATTCATATCCCTTATGTGAATGTTTTTCTAAAAGATATCCTCTAGGAATTATTTTAGGGAAATTCTATTGCCTGTGTTGTACAGGAGGTTAGACTGGATGATCACAGTGCTTCCTTCTGACCTTGGAATTTATGAATCTATCCTTGGTATATAGAAGGATGGGAGGAGAGGATGAACGGGAGTTGTTGTGTTGTCAGCATTGTTGAAAATCAGTCCATTTCTTTGGGTGTCTAAATACAGACTTAGGAACTAACTTTAGAGACCCATTTTTTGGAAAAGCTTATTGTGTCTGTGTTGGAAGAAATATAAAACCTAAATTCCTAGATTCATAGATTCTATGGCCAGAAGGGACCACTGTGACCATCCAGGCTTGATCATGTGTGTTCATGAAAAATCCCATAACACTGCATAATCATAGAAGTGCTGGCCTAGGTGTTCTGGACAAATTCCAGCTCAGTCAATTACTATGGCACAGATCCTTAAAGGTATTTAGGCACCTAATTCCCACTGAAATCACTGGGGGTTTGAATCTAAAATACCTTTGAGGCTCTCGGTATATCTGTCTACCTAAATTCCCATTCTGATTCAATTAGATATGAAGTTCTTCATTTTTTGCCTTGACTATTATATAGAGTCCAATTGCTGTTATGCCCTATGTTAATGGAAAAAAATGCAGAATCAAGTCCATAATGTCTACCCCGGAAGTAGCTGCATTTCAGGTAGTGGGTGTAATAATAGCTGTATGTCCTAATAGCTATCTCACAGGGCTGTTGGGAGGCTTAATGTTTACAAAGTTTTTGAGAGTCTTTTATGAAAGGCACTATGGAATTGCAAACACCTATTTTATTTATTAGTAATTATAGTCTAGCAACTCAAATATTCCCTGTAGCATCAGCTGAGGAAGAGTATTCTTTGTTTTCTATCTGGAATGGTGCCGTGTGCGCATTGTTTGTATGCGTTGTTAAATAGTCACGGCTTTCACCACGGAGATTACTATGTCTAGTGTTGTATCAAGCAACTTTCTGTATATGTAAATTTGTAAAAGCACTTTCAAGTTCTTCTAGGTAAAAGAAACTATTTGCTTTCATCATAAGAATAATATAGATATATTTATTTATATTATTCATCTTTCTATACTATCTGTGATTTAAGTGAAAGGTGAATAAAACTCATATTGCTGGAGTTCCATATTTGTCTCCTATCTGAGGAGGCTCATGCAAATTATTCCAGTGAAGCTCACTAATTGGCTTGAGATACAGCTTTTTCATACATACACGGCAAAAAAAATGTATGCATTTGGCATTTTTGGCTTAGCTACAGCCTTATTTGTGGAGCTGCCCTGAGAACATAGGAACTCACTGTATGCTAGAGGATCGAAATATTCTTCATAGATGATTCCAGATTTTCTTTAATACATGTCAATGTGCAGGAGGAAATACTGCCTCATTATACTAATAAATACTACAACCAAGACTTCAGACAGTAACATAAATATCAGTTTGCCTGATAGAATCATTCTCCATGTCCATGAAGTGCCACATTATTCAAAACATATATTTATGTTTTTAACAATATGTTTATGAGAAGAATAAACTATATTCTATCTATAGTTTGTTCTCATAAAACATATTGTTTTATTCATGCCAGTCACAGAAAACAGGAGATGATAAACACAAAAGCAAATAATTACAGATCCATAATGGATAATGAGTTTAGTAAAATGCTAACTGTGTGCTAATTCTTGCTTCCTTTACTCATACAATTAGTTCCGATGAAGTCAAAAAAAGACCACTCCATCTGAGTTTGGAGGAGTTCAGGGTGGTCTGAAGGGTTAAAAAGCCAGAGATTTACAAAACCAAGTTTCCCCTCTTCTGCCGGTTTTTATGAGAAAAGAAAAATAATGTCCTAATCAAGTCTTCAAACTGAGGCCCAAACATCCCTTCTGCTTCTATGCATGGCAGAGAGAGGAAATCAGGAATTGGAGTGCTGAAGGAAGGTAGAGAAAAGAAAAGAGCCAGCTTCCACACCTATGGCCGGATTATAGAATCCAAGTACGTTTGGGGTGGGTGAGTGTTTTTCCAAAGACACTGGAAAAAAACAACCACCAACCAACCTCTGAATAACAACATTAAACTATAAATTCAACTTGTCAGGGTGAAGCAAACAGTTTCTTAAATTTCTTTCCCATTTTCAGTTTTTTCTTCTAGTTATTTCCTTTAGGTAGTTTCCTTCTAGTTAGTCTTCTCCCTTAATCATTTTTTATTCAATGTTTTCCCTCTCTCCTCCTTTCTCCCTCAGACACTCCCAACTATTCTCCCTCCTCCACTTCTCTCTCCCTTACAGACTCTTCTTGGGTGGGGGCTGTAGCCTAGATCCTCCTCACTTTCCAGATGCAGGTGATGAGAGACATCTGGGTGCTATCCTCTGCATGAAAGGGAGCTGGGCTGGGGCATGCTCCAGAGTCCTGAGTACTCTGTTTAGAGTATTAGAAATGAGAATCAAAGGCGAAAGAACACAGAACTGGACAATCAACCCTAACAAGAGGGGGTTTAAGTGAAATCCTTTTAGTTTACTACTTTAAATCCACTGAATGAGGGTGAATACTTGTGCATCTTCTTGTGTTTGATCCTCATGTCTTGTAGTTTCAATATTCTTGCTCAAATTTCTACACAGTTTTGTAAGTAATTATTGCAAAGTCACCCCTGTATTTCATTCTAAGATATGCCTTGGGTCCAACAACACTCAGTGGCAAAAACAAATTCAGACCTGATTGTAAATGCCTGCCAATAGTATAATGACAATCCGAAGGAGATTCAATTCAGAGCTGCATACATGTTGCAGAAGTCCCACCTTGGAATTATGCTAAACTAAGAAAGCTCTGGCTCCCACCAGATCTCTACTCCCCTGCCAATTAGCTCAGCCATGCAATTCTTCCTGGCTTTTGCAGAGGCCAAGACATATTTTTAGCTGAACGCTGTGCTCTTCTCCCCTGAATTCCTGGTTCCCTGCTGAGCAATGGAGTCCCAATCAGTGGGCTAGCTCTGATGCTGCCCCTTCACAAAATCCTATAAAGCCAGATCAGCCAAGGGAACTTTAATGAGCTCAGCAGTTAGGGGCTTTCACAGTAAACTGCAGAAGTGAAGTGAATTCTTGTCTGAAACACCAGCCCTTTGATTCCTGAACATGCTATTGATTAGCGGTTTAACATGCAGAATAAGATGCACACATTTGTTGCCAAGTGAACAGCTTAGTCATACAATGTGTTTGGATGTGTTGGTATTAATATTTGTATGGATTCTGGCCAGTGTTTCACATTTAAGCTTAATAAGACTCCAATGCCCAATGAAATATGTTTTCTTAATTTTATTACATCACTCACAGTCCTACAAAGAACTTTTCAATCCAATTCAAACACAATATGCACAACCAAAACATGAAGCCTTGTCAATTAAAAATTAAATCCATTTTGTTCACAGATCAAATGTTTCAGTAAGCAAGAAACATATTAGAAAGATGCAGATGACATTTAAAAATGCAGGATATTGATATTATAACACAAATGCTGTTTATTTCTTTTTGGAAGCACCACTAAGGATTCGCATCACACTGGCAACACTTTTGGAGCAATCAGTGACACATGTCCTTCCACAGCCTCCCTCTTCCATTCCCCTTCCTAGGATGATCTGGTTTTATTCCTTCCCTAGTTCCTATGGACAGAGTCTCTCTGAATCTATATTATATCATTTATAATTATTTAGTTGTTGTATTATCATGCAGCCTGTTGTCAAAGATGGCAAAAAGAAACATCTGTCCATTCAGCTAGGTTCCCTGTGGCCCCCACATCCAGAGCCACCACAGGAATAGAAATGGCTGAATTAATCATGGCCAACATGCATTCGCTGAATGTTGGCCATTTTTCTTTTGGCAAATTGATCAGAACAGTTTAGATTTTACAAATGTGTTCATTTTTCACCACCGTTTGAGGAACACACACCGTGAGTATAGTTCATCCAATAGGTTTCTTGTAAACTGTTGGCTGTATGTATTGTTTTTCATTACTGTCATTTCCACTGTGTGATCAGTCACCTTAGTCACAATGGTATTGTTTCTTGTCTGTCATTGGATGAATGTAGCTAACAAGAATGAGAGGGCTTTATGAATTAGTAATTTCCTTCTTTCTGGGGAATTAGATCCCCTGTTCTTTGGGTTGAACGTATAATTGCATATTTACTCAACCAAAGCTTTTACACAGAGTAGGAAGATCAAGTGGAGGGAGTGATCAACTCCTTGGGCTTCTGATTCCCTCAGGAAGAGAATAGGTCCGCTTTATGGCAGCCAGCAGATTTAGGGACTATTTCAGACAGCGTTAGCCTTTTTCTTCTGGGCAACTTTGGTCAGTCTGTGCCTCACACACTACTGATAGAAAAATCTGCCAAGTGTATCACAGTTTGGGGCCAGCTTTAATATTAATTTTCATTTGTCAGAGTCACAAAAAACTCTCTCTCAGATATCTCATTGCTGTTATCTCAAATTCAGCATGGCAAAAACATAGTTCATAATCTTTCTTCCACAAAACTCTCCTTTACCTCCATTTTTTGATATACCTAATAATATACTTATAACCTGGGAACCAACTTAGATTCCACTCACATACGGGCCATGGCCAAATGATGGCCATTTTCCCCATCCTAACATTTCAGAAATCTCTCCAT
This sequence comes from Dermochelys coriacea, assembly GCF_009764565.3. Classification (NCBI taxonomy): domain Eukaryota; kingdom Metazoa; phylum Chordata; order Testudines; family Dermochelyidae; genus Dermochelys; species Dermochelys coriacea. Next base: position 109,858,866 of record NC_050068.2, read on the forward strand.
TCAATTTTGTTCCTAGTCAAATTGCTTGTCCACATGCAGGGGCAAGCACAGGATTTTATATTTGACTGCTTTTTTTGGGGGCACCTTAAAACACACACAAATGAAAGTTTAGTGACCCCCTCCTGCCCAGATTTCTCAGGATCGCTCTGGTGGGGATGCTCAGTAGCGAGGAGAGCAGCAGCCCTCCCTGGCAGTGGCATTCTCTGTGTCCCCGCAGCCCAGGAAGGGAAGAAGCAGAAAGGCGGCTGGTCACCAGCTGAGCTCCTTCTCCCCTCACCCTGACAGCTGCTGCTTCTCCTTCCCTGTTGTTGGAGTCCCACCACTGCTACCTGCTTTACAGGCTGCCCACTGAGGTAAGCCAGGGGGTGGAGGCAGTGGCAAATGGTGGAGATTTTGGGGGTGGGCCATCACCCTGCTTGCCCCCCTTTGTGCACGCCCTTGTCCACACCCAAATCATCACTGGGCTACTGCAATCTTTCCCTTGGGTCTTTTAGACACTAACCTTGTCCCTTTGAGCCATCCACCATTCTGTTCTACTCAGATCATTGTATCACGCCCATTACTATGACAAAACTGACTGAGGCCAAAGTAGAAAGTGTGGAATTTAAAGGTCCATCTTTAGAGACTCTTGAGAATGTGGATGATAGTGTCTTACTTGGAAAGACTAATGACCAATTACAACTAACACCAGAAGAATTATGAAAAACTGTTCAATCTATGCACTTAAGATCAATGGGGGTAAAACCAAAGCGCCTATAAAACAGAAACAAATGACCTGCCAATGCTGCATGTAGATGGCAGTGACATTGAATGGGTGGATAGTTTTATCTATCTAGGTTAGCTGCTTGACAGCAGGAGTTTCTATAACTGAAGTCACATATTGGATCCCTCTTGCCTAACTGTCAACTCAGTATCTTCAATGGCCTCTGTTTGGGCAGTGGGATTTTTGTTATGACAGCTAAGCTATGAGTCTGCAAAGCAGTGGTGTTCTGCTTCTGTTATATGGAACAGAAACACTGCCATTAAAAACAGCGGAGGAGAGGAACCTTAACAGTTTTCCATGTCAAAATTATGGTGTATTATTAATACCCACTGGTTTGATTTTGTCACAAACAAATTGATACTTAGATGCTCCTGGCAAGTTGCAGTCTTGTAACAGTTGAGAACAAGACAACTGCAAAGAGAGGTTCATTTTCAGTGTGCAGTAAAAGAGTTTATAGAGTTTATAGGTTGAAAGAAATAGAGCACAAGGATGACCACAAATTAAGTTGGAAGATACAATTTTGAGGGATGCAAATGAATTCCACGTATCTGAAGAGGAGTGATAAGCCATGAATAACATATGTAATGTATTTTCCCCCTAAAAGAGAGAGGAAGGTGATAATAAAGGAATAATGTCCATGCCTTCTGGGGACAAGGAATAGGGAGAGAATAGGGTCACAGTGCTTAAGACCAGGACTTAGAAAAGGAAGACAATATGGAGGAGGTCTTGGAGCACTAATGATGATATATTCTCCATAATATGCTCCATACAGAAAACATACAAATCAACTGCCTTCCTTGAAAAGAATGCACATGATATTTTTTAATGGAGACAATTCGGCTTCAGTTAGTCAGATAAGTGTGGGAAGGGGAGCTCCAGACAGAGAGATCATGAGCGAGAGTGAAAATACCAGACTCAGTATTAGGCAGCTGGCACTCCGCAGACAGGCAGCACATAAGACAACCCAACTCTGCCAGTCAACATGTCAGGACTGTCTCTCTCAAATGATTTTTTGTTGCATTTGATTGCACAACAGTTATATTGATCTATGTCTCTGTATGCATTTAACATCTGCTAACAGGTGGGTGGGAAGCCCCATTTTAGAATTTGTTTATAATCCCTATTTTGATTTAATTTAATTTAAAACATTTAATGTATTTTGAAGAACATATGACTTGATATGGGAAATCACTGTGCGTTATTTCCTTGAATGCCGTGCTTTGCAAAAGTACAGCATACTTATCTATCCCAACAGGCCAGGCCTCACTGTGCAAATGCTAATGAGAAACCAGGGGACACTGATATTTCTCTCCATGTAATACGTAGGATGACACTGCCTCTGCTCCTGCAGTCACATAGGTCTAGCATTTAATTCATGGGCTTCTAATTCCATCTGAAATTACTTTCATTTCATCACAAAAATAATTTTGGCTACAAGTTTGAAATTAATTCCATACAAATAGCATTTTGCTTGTCTAAACGTTCATGGAAAGTCAATACTAAAGGGGTGTGAGCTCAGATTCAGAACTTAATTTCCCAGTGTTTATCACTACATTTTCCCACTATTCTCCCAGCTCTACTCAACAGTTTAGTTTTTAGAGCTGTATGCTTGTGACACTAATGCTTCGGGGATATGCATGAATCATGCGGCTCATGTTTGTAATCTTCAATATCTTCTTTGGCATGATACCTTGTTATAAATGTGATTGGGCCTAATTCTATGCTGCATTACAGCTGATGATCCCCACTGACTTACAAGGAGTGTCAGTGCAGAGTTTGACCCACAATTCTATAAGATATAAGAAAGATTCGCATTCATTCTTGGTTCTTATACAGTCCTTGGCACTGTTACATCTGAGAGTCTCATACACCAACCATAGCAATAGGAGCTACATGTTTAGGAAAACTTCCTGGAACCATTGCAAAATGTCTAAGGAATTGTCAACACATTTGAAATCATGAAGCCATTTACTTTGACCTTGCTACAGAGCACATTAATCTTTCCTTCTGTATTTATATAAACTTGTCAACGCCTTATCTGGAACAGAACAATCTGAAATAAGGGCTGCAAAGCAACTCTTCTCAACTTGTCAACTGCAGCCATTGTCTTTTTACAGCATTGAAACTAGGAAAGCATACGGTATATTCAGTATAACACTAACATGAACTGTTTCCACTTGAGATTCCACTTGAGATTATTTCAATTACAAAAATTGTGTTAAATATAATCAGTTAATACAATTTGAAAAAAAAAACACCTTGACACCAGATTGTAATATCATCACCCTGAGATATACAGTTGTAATTTCATTTGGAGAAAAGTGATAATGTAGGTGTTGTCTTTATGCATCTAAGGTCTATTGACACTGTAATTTCAGAGCATACTTTGCACTGGTAACTATTCTGCAGTAATGTTGTCAATATATCTTGACTTTAGTAAAGCTTTTGATACTGTCTGCCACGTCCTTCTCATAACAAACCAGGGAAATGCAACTTAGATGGAGCTACTATAAGGTGAGTGCAAAACTGGTTGGAAAACTGTTCCCAGAGAGTAGTTATCAGTGATTCACAGTCATGATGGAAGGACATAATGAGTGGGGTCCTGCAGGGATCAGTTCTGGGTCCCATTCTGTTCAATATCTTCATTAATGATTTAGATAATGGCATAGAGAGTACATTTACAGAGTTTGTGTATGATATCAAGCTGGGAGGGGTGGCAAGTGCTTTGGAGGATAGGATTAAAATTCAAAATGATCTGGACAAACTGGAGAAATGGTCTGAAGTAAATAGGATGAAATTTAATAAGGACAAACACAAAGTACGCCATTTAGGAAGGAAGGATCAGTTGCACACATACAAAATGGGAAATGATGGCCTACAAAGGAGAACTGTGGAAAGAGATCTGGGGGTCATAGTGGACCACAACCTAAAAATGAGTCAACAGTATAACTTTGTTGCAAAAAAAGCGAACATCATTCTGGGATGTATTAGCAGGAGTGTTGTAAGGAAGACACGAGAAGTAATTCTTTCGCTCTACTCCACACTGATTAGGCCTCAACTGGAGTATTGTGTTCAGTTCTGGGCACCACATTTCAAGAAGGATGTGGACAAAGAAGAACGAGTCCAGAGAAGAACAACACAAATAATTAAAGGTCTAGAAAAATATGTCTTATGAGGGAAGACTGAAAAACTTGGGTTTGTTTAGTTTGGAAAAGAGAAGACTGTGAGGTGATATTCATGATAACAGTTTTCAAGTATGTAAAAGGTTGTTACAAGGAGGAGGGAGAAATTTTTTTTTCTTAACTTCTGAGGATAGGACAAGAAGCAATGGCCTTAAATTGCAGCAAGGGAGATTTAGATTGGACATTAGGAAAAGCTTCCTAACTGTCAAGGTAGTTAAGCACTGGAATAAATTGCCTAGGGAGGTGGTGGAATCTCCGTCACTGGAGATTTTTAAGAGCAGGTTGGTCAAACACCTGTCAGGAATGGTCTAGATAATACTTAGTCCTGCCATGAGTGCAGGGGACTGGACTAGCTGACCTCTCAAGGTTCCTTCCAGTGCTAGGATTCTATGAATATTAGAAATCCCATATAAATACAGAACAGTTACCAAGTTCAAACACTGTACTTGATGAAGCTTTTGAAGTTACCAAGTCATTCTAATTATTATCACTATATATATATCACAGTCTAATTTAAAAGAAAAAACTACCGAAGTGCTTTGTGACACAACATATTTACCTGATATTTACAGTTACAGTATATGAAGTATAGAATGGAGGAGAGTTAACTTCTGACTGAGTAGCTCCATGATATGAAATCTTTATAAACTACAATTTTGAGACATATAAGGAAAATATTTTAGTCTGATAAATAAGTTGTCTTGCCTTTCCAAAGAGATTTCCTGTTTCATGGCCTCTTATGTTTTAGTGCAAGGCTGCATGATTTCTCTTTTTCAATTCCACATTTTTGTCAATGCCTGAATTTATTTTCCAGCAGAAAACAATATGCAGATTCGACTGGAGCAGATAATATCAGCATGTGCCTTCATTGCAGAGTTAGCACAGGCTTTTACCCAAGTGTTGCCCCTAGCCTACACTCAAAAACCTCTCACCTGGTGGTGCTTTTGTCCTGGGCTAGATGGCCCGGCTAGGGGTCTGGATTAGAGTCCAGATGCTGTTTTCACTCAGGTTGATAACCCAACCATTTTGCAGTGAGTATAGAGGCTGAATCATTCCAGTGCTGAAAGTCCTCCAATGCCTTCCCAGAATTCTCCCGTGTGCCCTGAAAGACAGAAAAGTTCTCCACAATTCACAAAAAAAAATAAAGTCATAGAACAAATCAGCTTACTGCAGCATGAGAAACCATAGGATATGCCCCCAGAAGTCTAGTGACACAGACGGGGGATTGCAGCATCAGTGAGGACACAGTAACTTGGGTAGAGCTTTGCTGTAGGGACACTTACACCCAGCCCAGGCTAACCTGAGTGCTCAGATCTTGGTGCTAATCACCTGGACTAACTCTGCAGTGAAGATATACTCTTAGGAGCTGGGACCTGAGTTAGAGCCCAGTGCCCATAGGGTATGTCTACAGTGTATTATAAAGCTGGGTCTGTGGGATCTGGGCTTGCGGACTCGGTGTTTTGAACCCCATGCTTGAGTGTCCATGTTGCATTGGGTTTGTAGTCTCTGGACCTGGGTCTCACAACCATGCTAATACATCCATAGTGCACTACACCGACCTTCTGACTTCGGTCTGCAACTTGAGTTGTGTCCACACTGCAAAGTGATAGGGCTTGGACTTGAGTTTCAGTAGGACTTTGGCTCAGATTCACCCCCCCGGGTGGGGTCCTGAGTGCTTGCTGAACTGAATCTGACAGAGTTGTGTGTGGATGGTGGCAGGGGATTGGACTCAAACCAGAGTTTGACTCTGGATTTACAATGAAGCATAAATGAGACCAAGGCTTAATCAACACTGCAGGGTGTATACAACACTGCAGCTGGGTGTGTGCCTCCCAGCCATGTAGACAGACTGGCACTAGCTCCATTCAAGCTAGCGCACTAAAAACAGCAGTGTTGACATTGTGCCCTGGGTGGCAGCTCAGGAGAGCCACGTGAGTCCAAGCCCGCCTGATCCCCTGGATCCAAGCTCAAGTGGCTAACCCAAGCCACACCCATGATGCATAGTGCACTGCTAGTTTTAGCGCACTAGCTCAAATACAGCTAATGTGAGGCTTTCTACCCAGACTGGGAGGCTCGCCCCCAGCTGCAGTGTAGACATATGTTCACAGTCAAGTGATTTCAACATTCATCAAAATAAATGTTAATAAATAGTGTCCTTGAGTCCAATTAATTGTGCTCAGATTGTGTTTACAATAATGTAATTCTCCATAGATAGGTGGTACTAATTAGGTGCATGAAGTTCACTATTTGCTGTCTCCCAAAGTTCAGAATCACAACATGGTGTTACCATATAACTCAGGAGTGAAAGAACTGATTTTTTTTAAATCTGGTTTTTAAACAGACAGGATTACAGAATGGATTGTGTAGTGAAACAGAGAATAGCTCCACAGGAGCAATGATTCTTCCTATGAATCATCCCACCTATCTATCCCTTCCCTATTATATTTTTCTTAAAGGTAAAAAAAAATCTTCTCGAAGAAAAAAAGATTCTAGGCAGATAACTGTACTTTAAAGTGGCTTTAGCTGGCAGTTCAATAAATGTTGACTGCTAATGGTTATTTACCTTTTTACTTCCAGACAGAAAATGTATTTTAAGCATAAGAAAACACTTTGTTAAAATAATAAACATACCTTTCCCCTAAAATACTAAATACAACTAAAATGATGCACTTTTAATATCTGGAAAGGGAATGGGATGGAAACAGTGGTAGATTCTTTTAAGAGTAATGTTCTGTTAACAGCAGCTATTAGTCAACAGAAGTTACATAGGGAGAGGTGTTGGTACTGCAGGAATATGGTGTAGCGAACTTGCAGCGTATAACTTAGAAAATAAGGGACTGGAAGTTAAAGAAGTAAGTGACATTTAAAACTCAAATGAAAACAATGACTTGTTCATGATACATAAGTAGGAAGGCATAATCACAGGTTTCAGAGTAGCAGCCGTGTTAGTCTGTATTCGCAAAAAGAAAAGGAGTACTGGTGGCACCTTAGAGACTAACAAATTTATTAGAGCATAAGCTTTCGTGAGCTACAGCTCACTTCATCGGAAATGCATCACGAAAAGCTCACGAAAGCTTATGCTCTAATAAATTTGTTAGTCTCTAAGGTGCCACCAGTACTCCTTTTCTTTTTATAAGTAGGAAGGGTTACATGTGTGCGTGCAAGTAATTCTTCGATATTATTGGCTAAAATTGTTTCCCCTTTACTTTCAACAGACATTAGTAAAACATTACCAGCAATATTCTTGAAGAGAGAGCTTCTTTTAAATCTGTCTAAGGTATACTATTCAGTTTCCCATTATGGCACAATCCAGCCTTGGGAAATGCAGAGCTACTTCTTGCATGTCCCTGGCAGCACACTATTTGCACAGCACTTTCCATGAGCCAGCAGGTCATCCTGTGAGAAATGACCGGGCTGCACAAAGCATGCTATCCAATAGAGCCCTGACAATGCCATATGCTGCACTGAAGCCAATGTGACTACTAGGTTCCGTGTTACAGAATAAGTGACCATGTTTGGCAGAGGAAAGGATCAGGATGGGCAGGACACAACAGAACTTAAACACATTTACTGGCCATGCTGAAGATACAAAACAAATGCTGAAGTGCAGAAGCTATTGTCCATGCACTCATCCCATTCCATTTTGAATTCCATAATCACCTACTATTTCTCAAATAATACTAACAATATCTTACCTTTCCCCCTACAACTATTGTAGTACTGTTTGCTGCTTTATATTTGCCAGGCAGAGTCCATGAAAGTCAGCTTTATGGAATGGAAACAGTAAAACAAACTTACTCAACATATTATAATCAGGGACAAATACTCAGGTGTGACTGAGTTGTGCTTTCCACCAACTTCCTGCCACTCCATCTTGGGGTGAGCGGGGGCTAGTCTGGCTCCTGGTGCAAGTTAGAGCAGTCTCAGGGTGGCAGGAACTGCTCTCTTGGGCCTACTTTGCTGTCCAGTGATCCCATCCCATCCTAGGACACCGCATATGCTGGAGTGAGGGGACAGTAGCCAGTGGCATAGAACCAGCTACTCTAGTTGTATAGCACCTAGGGATTCTTCTATCAAAGGTAAGTCCCCAGGTGACTATTTAAGCCATCTCTCTGTCTCCTTTGCACTAGCAAAGTGGTAGCCAGGATCTGGCCCAAAACACAATCACCCAGAGTCATAGTGCAAAGTATTATGTGCCCACATATAAGTTCATTATAAAATGACAACAAGAACTCTTTCACTAATAACTGTGAGAGACAAGGTAGGTGAGGTAATATCTTTTATTGGACCAACTTGGGTTGGGGATGGTACAAGGTTTTGAGCTACATAGAGCTCTTCTCCAGCTCTATGTAGCTTGAAAGCTTGTACCATACACCAACAGAAGTTGGTCCAATAAAAGATATTACCTCCCCCACCTTGTTTCTCTAATATCCTGGGACCAAGATGGCTACAACACTACAAACAACTAATAACTGTTCCATGCCACTACTGGTGATGCTTCATAAGTACATCATTATATAAATACACTATTATTGTATAATACAGTTACACATTTTGCATTTGAAAATGCATACACACTCGATAGCTGTTTATGAGAAAAATAATTTTCCAATATATTTGTAGGTATGAATTAGAAATATATTGCTAACTTTCCAATCAGTAGCAAACAAGCATTCATTCTCAGTACAAATTCCTACATCAGATAAAAGAAAAAGCTTAAGAATGTTTTAAAGAAAACACATCCAATATATAGAGAGACATAAATATCAGACTAATCAGATTAATATTAAGACAGTGTGAGGACAGGTCACATGAAAAATACAAATTAGATACGTGTGTACATAAAAGAGACATAGTCATAAAAACATATTAAATTGTGTATGTGTATTTTGCTTTAGAAACTGCTTCAGAGGTACTATGGTAATAAATTACTGTCTCAGAAAGAATCTGTCCTGTTACATAAGTGTATAGTATTGCTATGCAGAGAAATTTATGAAAATACCTACTTAGAGAGTATAGCTTTTCTCATAGTAACAACTATGTCAATAAAGATTAGGATAATGAAGTTAAGGCAGTTGTACTAGATTGAAAAGAATGTTACAAGATGTTGTAATGTGGATCTAAGGTTGTAGAAACAACTGTATGATATTGTGCTATTTGAGAAACTGGATGTGATCATTAGAGCTGTGCGAATAACTGATATTTTGTTGGCTGGCAGTTTGAGCAGTGAACAAAAAAGTCATTCAAGTCAACCCAAGACTATAATTTTTTGGAATTTTTCATGAATTGAAAAGTTGAAAAAAAATTGTTCCAGGTCAAACAAAAAAATTCAAACAAAATGCTTTGCTTTGATTTCAAGCTTTTTTATATTTTTGCATTTTAAAAAAATTAAATTCAAGGACCTTTTAAAATGAAAAGTCCTGAACAATTGAAACTTTGTGTTTCAAAAATGTCAAAACAAAACATTTTGACTTGCTCATAATTTTTTCTTTGCCAAAATTATTTGTTGAAACCAAAACATGTGTGTGAAACATTTTGGTGTCACTGCATCTGTGCTTTTTGATGAAAAAAATTTTGGCCAAAAAATTTCACCTAGCTCTAGTGATCATGTAATTAAAGACTATCAAAATACAAGCAAGTCAGGGGACAGTGTTGTGGCTGGGCATTCAGAACTCAGTTTTTCAATCCTTAGCAATCCCATTGAACTCATGGTTTTGGGCTTGTACAGGACAGAAGATTTGCCCTGATGTTACAATTGGATTATTATTCAATTAATCTGCAAATAAATCCCAAAGGATATCAATGGGAACTTTTTGGAAGAAGGACTGTGGGATCTGGCCCAAATGTGAGTAACCTGTGTGTTCTGGTGTTAATTATTCTGAATAATTCTGTTATAGTAACCAGTTGGTTTAGACAAAAAAAGGAAGTCCCTGCATCACAGAGTTTACAAACTAATTTTTGTCTGTTTTCTTCTCAAAATGAGTCACCATTTATAAAATATCTAGAGTAAATTTAGACAATGAGACAGAAACAAATATAGACCAATTCAAATCTCTCAAGTGACCATCCAAGAGATCAACAAAAATCAATTCCCTTGCAGAGATAGTTGATCTTAAATAAAGATTGAAGAAAACAGCACTGGAAACCTCAGGGATTCTTTAAATTGGGGATTGCCTACCACAGGTTACTTTGTGTGTCCGTGCGTGTGAGAAAGAGAGAAGATGGACCAATCACTGTATAGACACACACAGACACCCCACATAGCACAAGTATTAAACAAGTTATTTTCAGCTATTAGCATGGGTTCCATAATTCACAAGTAGCAGAGCAACGTAAAGCCAGCATTTACGCATAGTTCTCCCTAGCAAGTAAAAAAGGAATTTTTACAACCCCTCATATTGGATGTATTTTTAGAACACTTTCTAAAATAAGTGGCTAGGTTAGTTGTGTTCTCTGATGCACGTCAATTCATGCCCACGTAGCGGATGGCAAGATTGAACCCTAAGTGCAGATCATGACATCTGCTGTGATAAAAGCCGTTTCTGTTTGCTTTAACATTCATACGTAGCGGTGAATGCCACCTGTAAAATATTGAGGATAAGTATAACTTTTTTGTTGCATTGAAAGAATATATATATATACTGAAAGTTAGACTTATTTCTGAAAGTTATATGACTCCATCTGCTTGACTAAATCCATTTACTCTAGGTTTTTAAGTTCTGTGAAAGCAGACTAGATACAGATAACGCAGATATAGACATAAATAGACTCTACTTCAATGCAACTTCAAAACATGTTACAAATTGATAACAAATAAAAACATGTTAACAGAAAGACAGCTGCTACAGATATAGGTCTTGATGCAACAAAGCACTTAAACACTTGCTTAAGTCCACCTCATTCAACAAAGCACATAGACACTTGCTTAAATCCCAGCTTGCTTCCTTAGTGTGCCTAATTCTTTGCTGAATCAGGGCCATATTAACTCTGTGTGTGTGTGCGTGCGTGCGTTCATATCTTTAGCAGAAGATTTTTTAGCCTCACTCCACATCAGACCAGGATGCCTGCATCACCTCCCAGAACTCTGCCTCTCCTTGCACAATCCAATCAGACTAGTTCTACTATCAGTTAAGTCACTGTGGTTGTGGAGGCAGGGTCAGAAATTGCCTGGAACCATTTAGATTCCTTTAATCAATCAATCTGGTTGCTCAAAAACTGGTAACATTATTCCTGATGTAATTACTGATGTATGATAGGGGCACTCAAGCAGGACAGTCAAAATGGCAGCCGGTCCCCCAAATATTCTTCATGAAAAGTTGTGCAGCTCCTCCAACAGTCTCTCACTCTGGAAAATGAGATAACTGTGTTTGTAGTGCTGCTCCTGTCGAAGTAAATGGTAAGAAAGCCTATTGATGTTAATGATTACTACCATTATTACTTAGATCATAAGTTCTCTGAGGGAGGGAGTATCATTTTATTCTGTGTCTGTACAGTGCCTAGCAAAATGGGATCCTGGCCCATGACTGAGGCTTCTAGACACTATGAGAAAGAAAGAAAGAAAGAAAGAAAGAAAGAAAGAAAGAAAGAAAGAAAGAAAGAAAGAAAGAAAGAAAGAAAGATCAAACTCTCTCCCTCCATCTGCCACCTGGGAGTAGAGCTGGCTGACTGGGAGCAAGGATGTCCCAAGGATGAGGAACCATCAGCTTCCCTCAGCCTCTCTCAACACAAGAAATAGCTAGCCAATTCCCCAGCACCTCCTTTTCCACTCCAAAGCCCACTTAGGCCTAGTTCTGTGAAATACTAAGCACCTGACGTGAACACCTTCAAATCCCATTGATTTGTGAGGCATTGAGCACCTTCCAAAACTGAGCCCTTAAGTCACTAAACTCCCTATGCCCGTAAGGTCTTTAACATTTTAATAAAATGCAAATAGATAATAAAACAATTAGTGACTGTTTCCAGCGACAATACCAATAAAACATAATAATAAAATTGCCCTCATTTAACATTTTCCTTGAATTGGGCAAACTGTCCTCATACGTTAGCTGACAGTGGTGCAACCAAAATCTCAGCAACTTTTACCCTTGAGCAATATTTTACTACTATGTGTGTATGCCTGTGTGTTATTTAATACATAACCCACTCCCTTACTCTCTGTGGTTTGTATATGTGTTTATAAAGAGAGAGTGAGAGTAAGTTTTATTTATATAGAGATATAAAACTTACTCTCATGCTCTCTCTCTCTCTCTATATATAAACATACATACACATATATATCCTACACTCTCTTTATATACGCCTGTGTGTATACGTGCATATATATGTTTCTATCCCCTGTTTGCCAAACCTGAAGTAATTTATGTAATTATACACATAATGTATTTTAACCAAATACACAAAGAAGATTTTTTATAATGCCACTTAGAATCTAGATTTAACTTAAACCACTACTTAGTCTATCTTCCCTAATAGGATACTAAAAAGGAATTTTATGACAACATTATCAGTAGCATTTTGCTGATAATTAGAATAACAATAATAATACTGAGATATTTTTTCAGTAATAATGGTGTTATTAATGAGATTTTTATGAAAGACAGACTTCTTTGGTATAATTATGAAAATTGATCTTTTGCATTTTACTTATTCACTGAAATCAGATAAGTGGCTTAACTACATGTATTATTTCTAATAAATATTCAAAAGAATGCATTTAAACAAGGCTCCTCATTCTATTCTTGCTCATATTCCTTGCATTTAAATAAAAGTGTAATTGCTCTGCTTTTTTAAACTGCTAGTTTGGATTAGCTGTCTAACCTGTACAGTGTAGCTGTTTGCTGTTTGCATTTTTAATAGCTTTATTACCATTTGGTGAAGCCTTAATTTCTGACTCCCTTGAAGAGTCCTGCCTTTAAGTCAGCTCTACAATTTAACCAGCAATAATCTGTCAAGATAAGATAAAGACCTACCCCAGATGAAATGCAGTATTTTTGTGTAGCATTCTGTCATTGTTAAAGGAAAGATCTGAGTATGTCAAAATGTAACACCTGAAAGTTTAATAAACTTTGTAGCATAATTTTACAGTTCACATTTTAAAACAAATGGCTTCAGAATACATTAGCTTGTTCACTAGTGAAATCAGTTAAATATGTATATAAATATGTTTTGGATGGAGGGAGCCAGCAGTTCAACAAGAATAAAAGTTCTTTCATTTTCCAGCTGCAGAATAAGTTACTTTAAAAAGCAATTCTAACTTCAATTCAATTTTATTAACTCTGCAATTGCCTTATAACTCTTAGCATAACATTGAGCACTAAAGTTACTCTAAGGCAGAGGTTCCCAATCTTTTCTTATTGCGTACCCCCTCCCAGATCTACCAGCTGCATGGGTACCCCAACCCTTCTCATCACTCACACTTTGAGAGTTCTTCTTAACACTACCTGTCTTTAGCCATCTGTCCATATTTCACTGTTACGTACAGATATAGTTACAGTGTGACGTATACAACTGAAAAGAACCACCCTGAATTTCTGAGCTCAGTTAGACTGGACAAGTTGCTGGACAACTGAACCTGCACCGTATGGTGATTGGAGTTGAGGGCTCTGTACATCAGCATTCCTATGTAACTATGATCTTAAGGGTACATCTTGATGTAAATTAACTATGGTATTTTATATGACAAATTCCCACAGAGTTTCAAAGCTTTGTATGAGCTGCCTGTTATGAAAACACATTAAATAAATAAAAACCACTTTTACACAATTTAGTCCGTGTATCCCCCCAGAGATGTCTTGCGTACCTCACCACAGTTTGGGAATCCCTGCTCTAAAGGGTCATTTAAAAATTAAACCTAACCTGAAAAACACTTTTGAAGACTTAACTATTCTTTCCAGTATTACAAATATTTCTAAGTAGCCAATGGTGAGCCAATTTAATAATGGCATATTTGACTTCTGTTTTCATGTTAGATTAATATAAATTCAGTAGGTTTGAAGTTCCTTTTTAAATGTACATGTATATGATTTGTTATTCACATAGGTCAAGATTTTTAAAAATAGGTGCTTAAAGAGAGGATTCTAAATCCATATTTCAGACTAGCAGCCGTGTTAGTCTGTATTTGCAAAAAGAAACGGAGTACTTGTGGCACCTTAGAGACTAACAAATTTATTAGAGCATAAGCTTTCGTGAGCTACAGCTCACTTCATCGGATGCATCCGATGAAATGAGCTGTAGCTCACGAAAGCTTATGCTCTAATAAATTTGTTAGTCTCTAAGGTGCCACAAGTACTCCTTTTCTTTTTGTAAATCCATATTCAGGCTTTGAAATAAGTGGTCTGTTTTCAAAAGTGCTAAATACTCAGCAATGCTCTATGGATCACCAGCAATTGCTCCACAGACAACGAAAGGTGAGATTCTCAGTAACACTCCATCCCCTTTATGCCGGGTCATGGGCTCAGAGTGGTGTAAAGAGATTCTAAAGTCCCTGGACCCAACCATAGGAGAATTCCCCTAGCAGAGGAAATGATGATGACAACCACACAATATCCTCTGAGGACTTCCTCATGAGCCCTTGTATGTGTTGTGCTGGAGATGTGGCTGAGGAGAAGGGAGCGGGCAGCACTGCAGCACTTAGCTCTGTGGAGATGCTGGGCAGCACTGGGAGGTCATCCTAACTTAGAGCTATCTAAATTTGGCTGTGGGCTGCTTTGGCAGCCATCTTAGCATTAGTGATGGGCAGGAAATAGTTTTCCCATGCTGTGAACAGTTTGGAAATTTATTTTTTTTCCCTGCTCTGCATTGTGAGGAAGTCAAGACTTTCTGAATTTTTTGATGAAAAGCCAGAGAGAGAGAGCAAGAGAGAGAGAGAGACTGACACCCAGAATAGCCAATAGTTTTCAGGGCACTCATCTGTAGGGACTTGGATCTGGGTCTCTCACATCCCAGGTGAACACCCCTAACCTTTGGGCTAGTGAAACTTTTTTCTCTCTCTCACTCATTTTGACCAGAAATTTTATCCTGGTCCTGGGAAACTTTCCTAGTGAAAGTTTTGTTGAAACTGATTGATTTCTGTGAAAAATTTGATTTAGATGAATTGGCATTTTCAGAGGAAAAAAACCTTTATTGAAAAATTCCTACCAGCTCTACTTAGCAGGCCTGAGCCCTAGGCTGTGAGTTCATAGATTCACAGATTCCAAGGTCAGACGGAACCTGTGATCATTTAGTCTGACCTCCTGAATGACACTGGAAGGCCATAGAGCTTCCCCAAAATAATTCCTAGAGCAACTCTTTTAGAAAAACATCCAATCTTGATTTAAAAATTGTCAGTGATGGAGAATCCATCACAACCTTTGGTAAGTTGTCCAAATGGTTAATTACCCTCACTGGGAAAACATTACACCTAATTTCCAGTCTGAATTTCTTTAGCTTCAACTTCCAGCCATTGGATCATGTTATGCTTTTCTCTGCTGCACTGAATAGCCCATTTTTAAATATTTGTTTCCTATGTAGATACCTATGGACTGTAATCAAGCCACCCATTAACCTTCTCTTTGTTAAGTTAAATAGACTGAGCTCTTTGAATCTGTCATTATAAGGCATGTTTTCTAATCCTTTAATCACTCTCGTAGCTCTTCTCCGAAACCTCTCCAATTTATCAACATCTTTCTTGAATTGTGGTTTCCAGAACATGACACCGTATTCCAGCAGCAATTGCATCAGTGCGTAAAAAGAGAAGTAAAATAACTTCCCTAACTCCTACTCAGGATTCTCCTGTTTGTGCATCTCAGGATTGCATCAGCTCTTTTGGCCACAGCATCACTCTGGGAGCTCATGTTCAGCTGATTATCCACCACAACCTCTAAATCTTTTTCAGTCATAGCTTTCCAGGACAGAATCTGTAAATATGGCCTTTGTTACCAGATTTAGCCATATTAAAATGCATATTGTTTGCTTGCAACCAGTTTACCAAGCGATCCAGATCACTGTGAATCAGTGACCTGTTCTCTTCACTACTTACCACTCGCCCAATTTTTGTGTCATCATCAGAAAAGTTCTGTGCTGAGCCTCTTACAGGGACAGCACAGACTCTCCCTGCAGAGGTCCAGAGATCACAGTTGGAGAACTGCTGTTCTCAGAAGCTGGCACTGAAAGGGTCCATGTGATTCATGAAATCACTCTCTATTGTGGATTTCCATTCCTCACCTTCAATGATTTATGAATTGCAAAGGAATTACTGAATATGCTTTTGACTCATAAAAACCAGCCTCTTCTTAAAACTGCATTTTCCCCCTGAATACTTTTGTTCTATTTTGACATATACTTGGTGGTTTTCTGCACCTTGTTTATTAGCTATGAGGAACAAAAACAGGTTTTACAAAAAGTGTAAAAATATGTATGCAATAAATATTCCTCACTAGATACCTTATCAATATACGAGTAACATAGAAAACATGACACATGTAAAGCCTTATCATGAAATCCCAGTGAAGTCAGTGGGACAGCTCACATGAGTCGGGGCTTGTAGGATTTGGCCCCTTAGTTCCCAAAAGCAGTTATGAGATTTAAATCTATGTCTGAAATCTATGACCAAGGCTTTCAAACATAAGAGCCTAAAGTTAGGCTCTTAAATCCATGTTGAAGCCCCTAAATATGTGGCCTGATTTTCAAAAATACTGAGCTGCCAGCTGCTCCTATTGAGGTTCGTGGCAGAAGTTGGAGGCTCAGAATTTTTGAAAATTGACCGCTTCATTTAGGTGCCTATGGACTTTGGATCCTAACTAGAGTTATTATAGCTCTTCTGCAAATAGTAACATGACATTTCAATAGTAGTTCTCTGACCTTTTGCGTTCCATGAAGAATTTGCTCATAATGCATTAAAAGAAGCTAAAAATAAATTCTTTCCTAATATTGCTTTTCTATGGGAACAGTCCCCAGGGATCTGAGGCACCTGCAAATGGAAGGGAAGGTGGTCCCTGCTATGACGAAGTTTGAGAGTACTTCATTTAGAAAACTGTCCTTAGAACAGGTTTCAGAGTAACAGCCATGTTAGTCTGTATTCACAAAAAGAAAAGGAGTACTTGTGGAACCTTAGAGACTAACAAATTTATTAGAGCATAAGCTTTCATGAGCTACAGCTCAATTCATGTGTGCCTCAAAAGGCAAAGATCTTTTGCATTTGGAAATATGTCTGTTATCATAGGCTTTTGATCCTAGTCCAACACAGAATCTAATCACATGCTTAAGTTTACACATGTGCCAATATCTGTCCTCACTCAGAAAAACACTTACACACTTGTAAGCCATGTAAGAAGGAAGGACAATTGGAGCTTCCCATTGGACAATGGGAGTGAGGTTCAAGTTAATTGGACTTTAGCATTTGCATAAGTACTTTGCAGGATTGGGGCCTTAAAACTGGCATTACATATAGTACCTTTCTATCTTAAACAACTTTCTAGGGAAATTATCCAAACAATGTTAATTCAAGGGTAAATGATATTGGAAATGTTTGGGCCTTTGAGAACATGATGATGACTCCCCGTTTTTGCATTTCTATTGTGTCATTTTTTTATTTCTGAAAAGTATGAGCATTCCCCTGGCCCTTTAATGTCTGTGATATGATTCAGTGTTTCAATTAAGGGTGTGAGAAAATGATTTGAAACAAAGGCTCTGATTAGAACAACCACAAGGAAACCAAGGAGTTCATGGATCAATAGCAAGCTCATTCAAGAACTTACAATAAAAGTGTGACAGCTTTAGCAAGGAAACACTTGTGGCAATACACACACACACACACACACACACACACACACACATATATATATATATTTAAAAATTACATGTTAAAATATTTAGTTTTTCCTTGCCACAAACAATAGTGTACTGGTCATAAGCCAAAACCTGACGAAGCTCCAAGGTAGAAAAGGGTTTCATTGAGTCTGTCTTCCTAGTATAATTATTGCAGGTTCAGAGGAACCAGATCTGAAATGTTGTAAAACTCAACACAATGAACTTGACAGACAGCCAGATTTCTGTTTTCAGGCAGTTTAGGGTTACTATAATCTCATTATTATGCTTGAAAGACGACAAGTAATAGAATCTCAGGTAGTCGTTCTGTCTTTACTCAGCCGCATCTTCTCTTTTATGCCGATTTCCCTTGATTACCTGAACTAGTGAAGCTCGGTTTTCAACCACTTATCTTCTAGAAATAATCATCTGATCAGCCTTACAAGGTTCTCACTGCACTCAACGGTTTTAATGGGTCAAGCGTTAAATTAACCCTTTAACCATACCCCTGGAGAATACAAAACTTATTCAAAAGCAATTTACTTTTCAATCATTGTTAACTATGCAAAGGAGAAAGAGTTAGCTAGCCAGCTTTGCTTGTGTCTGCTCCTTCAGTGTCCCCCTGTAATACTTATTTTGCCCTTGTGTAGCAAGCAAACAAAATCATTTTTAAACTTAAGAAAATCTTCTTCTGGTTTTTGCTTACATTAAGCATTTGTAAAACCAAGCCACGGGAGGAGTTGTGAGTATTTTATAGTCTGATCTAAAGACAATACATGTACATTTCTAAAGGCTGAATAAATGATTAATGTTACTTTATGGAAAAACACATCTATTAGAAATGTGAATCACCTACACAGCAGCTGATTCTGTATTACATTCAGATTTAAGACACAACCCTTACAGGTCCATCTCTGAAAAATAAAAGGCTTGCAGCCTCCCTATGCATGAAAAGCACACGGCATGGGAAGTCATTTATACTGGCCTCAGTCATAGCCCCTAAACTCACAAGTGGAGATTCTCCCCGTGCATGCACCTCCTCTGTTCTGCTCAAGAGCAAGGTCAGCCACTTCTGCTGCACCTTCCAACCTCTCTGGGGAATGTCAGCAGTGAGTTCAGGCTAGCAGAGGCATCATTCCCATCCCACCTGAGTCCAGTTCAGACTCTGTGGACTTACTTGTGGAGTCCCCTCCACGCTGGGGAAACTTCCTTTAAGGGGGTTCTCAGAGCAGGCACCTAATGAAGAAGCCCAGGCAATGCTGCTCCAATGGAATTGTGTGATCAGGAAGCTGGAGAGGGAGCCAAAAGCCCCCAGAGCCAGCACAGAGGTACAGGGCCCTTACTTGGATGGTCCTGTGAATCCTGAAATCTACCTGCATGTGGAGACTCCACAAGGCTCTGGGGGTGGAAATTACTGTCTATTTTATGATGGGGTAAACCTTCTGCACAATAGGATGATTTGGAGGAAGCTCACAGTTTTCAGATGCCACCGACAACTTTTTCTGCCTGAGGAAGTGACCAGAGCTAAAACTCAGATTGTGGTGTCTCTAATCCATAACTAATCATAGCTACATAAGAACAAGCAATATGTGGTTCATGAGTCATGACAGCAGTGCACCTGAAAGAAAATTAACCTAGAAATCACTGTGTAATATATATGCACAGAATGTAAGTCTAACCATGCATTCTTAATGCAATCCTTACTCAGACAAAACTCTCGCAGACTTCAATAGGCATTTTGTCAAGAAAGGACTTGAATGAGGAATGGAGGGTACACAATAGAAAGGAAGCTCACACACCTTCCTAATATTCTTTCACTTTATACAATCCCATGTTGTGATCCTTAATGACAACTGAACTGCTGAAATCTAAACAAGTTAAGGACCTTCATCAACTCGGCTCAGTAGTAATCAAAGGTTGCTGCCATCTGAAGATAGTACAAATCCCTGGTGTATTTTGTTCATGGTGTGCCTGTATGACAAAAGTTTTGTGGTTTCATTCCAATTCTCAGTGGACATGCATCCACATCACAAAAACATGCATCCACAACTGGCAAGACTGACACCTTTGTCCGCAGCTTCATTAGACCAAAGGTGGAATGAGCATGGAGTCTGAATGACTCTCTCACCCACAGAGTTGGTCTCTTTACATCAGGGCTGAGGCATGTTGATGTGCCAGTGTGGGGAAACTTGTTCTGACACTGACATGCTGTCTCTATTCTGCAGCTGCATAGATAGATTCACCTTCCTGGACCATCAGTCCATCACCTTTCCCCCTTTTGAAGGCCTAACTCCATTCAGAGAGGTCAAGCACGTTAGCACCCTTCACAGCACTAAATTCAAATGACTTTTTTAAAGAGTGATGGAGTTCATGAATACTATTTATACTTTATTTGACTTAGTTTAAGCCTTTTAAATACAAAATGCTCTCTCCTCAATAATTTGGCTGTTCATGCTGTATTAGCCCATTACTAGCAAGGGGAGGGACAAGATGGAAGAGATTTTATTCTTTTGACTGATACCTGGTTTTGCATGGAGCATCTTTTCCCCTCATTAATACTCATAGAAAAACACACAATAAGGGGTCCTGTACATGAACAACTTATGTTAATTGTATACTTAGTCCATTTCAATGGAAGCGATACTGAAAAAACCCATGTGACAGCAGTGCTGTGTATATTGTACAACAGCACATTCATAGAGAGTAAGTAAGCTAAACAACAGAGAATAATAAAAATGTCAAGCAACATTGAAAAAACTGAATAAAAATCCACAAAAATAGAAGACAACTAAACAAAAATAATTTTGAAATTTTAAAACATGTTCATGACATTTTTCTTCATTTTTCAACCGGTTCCAGAATTTCTACAGAAAGACAGTTTTTGCTGCCTCTTGTTCACCATTACAAGCACTTCCAAAGCAAAATAAGCAAGTTTCTGCAAGGCCCAGAGGAAGTGGAAGTCTATATAAATGACATTTCAGTCAGGCAGTATCAAAATTAGAGAAAAATGCATGTTATTACAAACTCAGTTTAAACTTCTGGGCATGTAATTGATAAAGGGGAGAGGTGGGAAATGTACTAGAAGTGATGCACTTCTTCAATAGGATACAGTTTTGAAGCAAATCTGACATGCCCACAGAAGACCGACCTCTTTATGAAGTACTTAAAACAGAATGTGTGTGTAGCTCGAATAAGCGTGCTTCTCATGTTCTAAATAAACTACAGACCATGCCTCCAGTGCTGGCATTTTATGATGTTTCCCAATCTGCAGTGATTTCAGCAGCTATGGTCTTGTAGGGGAGTTAATCAAGTCACAGAGATAATTGGCAGCCCATAGCATATTGTTCCAGATGTCTTTTAGACTTCAAGGAAAGGGTCTTCCAAAAGAAAGAGAAGGGAAGAGAGAAAGAGCCTAGAAAGTGTCTGGGTGTGCAAGAGGTTCACAAACGATTTGTAGGGGCTTGATCATTTCAATCAATTAGTCCCCTTAGTAAATAGTAAAAACCTAGACAAGGTGCCATTTCAGTGCTGGAGTTTGCTACACTAAACCTACTGGAAAATACACCAGAAAAGTCTCTAAAGACAACTGATACCTTATTGAAAATCTCTAATGAACATCAAAATTCTCCAAAAGCTTAGAGGCGGCTTAAATTCACCAAATGCAAAACTATACCATTGGATGTTTTGATATAGATTTTGAGCTACCTTTTGGATTAAAAACCAAAGTCCACCATATTTGTTTTGCTTTAAATAATCAAAGGATGAACCCTGTGATTTAAGGGAAATGACCCTCACTCTATTTGGAAGAGAAGATTATTTTAAATAGCACCCACAGACCATATTAAAAAAATTCTCTTTAGACTACTGAGGAGTTGGGATTTTCTGATATATGGAGTAGCCCTAATACAATGTTTAGGGGAAAGTCAATGCAAAACCTTAAGTGGTATGCAAGAGGTGTTAAAGAAATAAAAGATTTATATAAAAATAGGAAATTTATATCTCAGATAGATTAAGGAACATTTTGATCTGGGAAGACTAAATCTCAGTGCTATGCACACACAGAACTTTTACTAATTAATTTGAAAGGTCCTGTCCAAATCAATGGGCCTACTTATATGCTTAAAATGTATATATGTGGTTAATTACTTGGCTTAACTGGGGCCCACAGTGACAAGGCATGCTAGGATAAAAATGAAAAAATAATAATGGAAATGGCTTATAAAATGTATAAATGTATAAAATCTTCCCCTCATGTGAGACTGAGATTTGAAAGGCCTTAATCGTGCAAACTGTTCTACACCGGTAGATCCCGGAGCTGATGTGGAATTCCACTGAAGTCAAACCACATGAAGAACAACTTGTAGGATCAGGGCATTGGGGTGGAGATGTGTCTTCCTATATGTGTGTATAGGGCATGGCCCACAGTAGATGCTACCAAAATGCAAATAATTACAAATAAGGGGTGAAGTCCTGGCCCTTTTGAAGTCAATGACAAAACACCCATTGACTTCAACAGGGCTGGAATATCATCTAAGAAAATAATCCAATTCAAAATCTCCAAAGTTACGTCTCTCTTTTCAAGATGTTGAATTCTTATTTATTTGATTGATAATTTTTATTTATTTTGGTTTATAAGAAACCAAAACATGCCTCTCCATCATTCCCAGTTCTAGAAGATGCACTGATCCTATCCCTCTGCTCGTGGGAGCAATATGGAGCCCTGACTAGACATTAAATCTGCTTTCCCCCAGAAATAGACTCCCTGGAAAGGCAGTGTGGTCTAGTGACAGGGCACTAGCCCGGGACTCCAGAGATGCAGATTCTATTCCTGCTTCTTCCATTGATCTGCTGTGTGATGTTGGGTAAGTTACTTCATCTATCTGTTCCTTCTTCCACCTTTGGTCTGACTTGTCTACATAGATTGTAAGCTCTCTCTTACTGTGTGTTTGTACAGTCTCGAGCATGACCCAGCTGGAGCATCTGGGCATTGCTGTAAATATTAATAACTAACCCTACCCACCTCCAAGTGTGAATCCGCCCTCCTGTGCGGCAATGAAAATTGTCTCCTCTCTCAACTGTGCAGTGAATGGGGCCCAGTTTGTTAGACAATTGGCTATTCTTATTAATGCTTTACTTCATTTCATACAAACACGTACAATATGGACTCTAGTCAACCATGGAAATTATTAAAATTAAACCAAAAAGAAGTTTTACCTTATTTCATTATGTGATGAAATACTGGAGACAATCTCTCCCCACTCATCTTTGAAATTAACCATTGGAATTCTGGGTCAGTCAATGGAGAAATAGATCCCTTGGTCTTGTGAAATGGGCAAGTTCATTTAATTAGTTCCTGAAATAGAAAGTCCATATAAATATTAGAGGCCAAACTACTGCTGTAAGTAGGTACTTTGCACAAAATCATGTGTTACTTACCTGTTTATTGAGCTTTTAGGATGTATTGGTAATATTAGTAAGGAACCAGCCTAATTTAACATGCATTGGCCATAGCAAAATAGTGAACTATTTTATAATCCAAATGAAAAAACATGTGCCATTTAGCAGGCCCTGCCTTTACTTGGCCTGACCCAATTAATCACATGCTCTCAGTTTATACTCATCCAAAGATGGTTTCAAATCCTCAGAAGGAGGTTTGAAAAACGCTGCAGGGCAGGATTCACATGGTTCACGTAGACTGGACCCTGAAAGGTCTGTTGAGAGGCATTATCAACAAACAAACCTCTGTAGCTGCATGTGGCAGTTGGGGTCTGAACATCCAAGAAAATCACTACTCTCTGCCCACATTGACCCTGCTTATAATTACCCCCCTCATCATTTACCCTCATGTACCATTGTCCGTCAATCTGCTAGAATCTTCAGAGAATCTGGAAGCACTTTCTCTTCCAGGTCAGCTTGAGAAAAGTAATACTCCCTCTCCCACTGCAGCCCCCAGCTCCAATGGGCAGTAACAGAAGTACTTCTCAGTCCATAAAATGGGAGATCAGGAACATTCAAGGTTTTCCCAACAAACATATCCTAGTGATGCGAGGTCCCATAATTCTTAGTGCACGGTTGTTACAGAACCTTAAAGGTTCCCTAGAACAACACTAAGGGCAGCTGGGAGGTGTGAGTTCCAGTGTAAGTAGTCATTCGCATGCTAACTCTGCTCAAGTTAATGCTCTAAAATAAGCATTGTGGCTTTCGTAGCAATGGCAGCATCTCAAGTTAGCCACCTGAGTACAATCCCACCCGACTCCCTGGGTATGTATGTGAGCAGACAGCCTGAATCGCAGCCACACTGATAGTTTTAAACATGCTAATATGAGGAGAACTAGCACATCTGTCTACTTGCGCAAGGAATTACATCTCCCAGCTGCTGTGTAGACATTACCTATGGATTAGGGTCACAGTTTGCCACTGTCTCAGTGGAGCCACTAGCTGCAGCATGAGAGGAAGTGTTTCTCTTCGGTCCCTACCATCTGGACAGTAGCTTGGTTCCTGTCCCCAAAGACCCTTCAAACTGAGGGCAGTGGTCTTTCACCTGGAAGCCCCCTGAAGTGGCACGATGAAGACAGTGGCCAACTGGGGCCCCCTGAAAAACCTATGGGACTCCTGACTCAGAGCAGTCACATACTTAGCTCATTGTGGTCTGAAACTGACATAAGTGCTAAAAATGTTTTGTTACAGTGAGATGCAGTGTTGTTGTAGCCATGTTGGTTCCCGGATATTAGAGAGACAAGGTGGGAGAGGTAATGTCTTTTATGGGACCAACTTCTGTTGGTGAGAGAGACTAGCTTTTGAGCTTATACAGAAGAGGCGCTTACCTGAAGAAGAGCTTTGTGTAAGCTCAAAAGCTTGTCTCTCTCACCAACCGAAGTTAGTCCAACAAAAGATATTACCTTACCCACCATGTCTCTCTTGTTATACTGATGACTGCTATCTTGGCAGACACTGGGGAGTCAACCAGAGACTTCCAGAGCTAAATGCATGCGTATCTATGGCTTGAACTGAAGAGCCATGCTCTCAAGATGAGAGATGTAACAGACTCACATCCTTTGTGAATCAAGCACTGAGCATTATACGTAGCACATACTGACCAATGGGTTACATTATTTTACTGTTGTTAATTTAATATGCAAATAACGAGCCCATTTTCTCCTTTCCCTGAAAAAACCCACAAATGTGGCCAGGGGTTAGAAGAAAACCTCAAGGTTCCGCTTGACTAGAGGTCCTATAAAGGTAGCCAGCCAGTCAGGCAGCGGCACAGACAGCTGCAGAGGCACAGGAGCTAGCACACAGAGCTGTAAACAGGGGAGTTTGTATTGTGGTGCTTGTTTGGGGTTTGCTTTTGCTGGGGGGGGTGGTCTTTTTGGTGACTTGTTTCCCAGATTAGCAGGACTTAGGTGGGAAGGCGATGACAGGTACGGAGGCAGCTGTGGGAGTGACTCATGTGGTGGAAGACACATTGAGGATGACTGGATGTGGAAGCTGTGGTATGTACATGATCCTGGAGGGGGGACCAGGTAAGAGTTTTTTCTGCATGAAATGCCGTCTGATAGAGCTGATGGAGGAAAAGATCCGAGGTTTGGAGATGCAGGTGGAAAGTCTCGTTGAGTTTACGAAAGGGTTTGAGCAGATGATGGAGCAAAGATATGAGGTATCTGAAGGGAAAAGCTCAGACTCACAGATGGAAGCAGGGCTGGGGAATTCTGAGGGGAGACTGGGTGAGGAAAGTGGTCAGTGGAAGCATGTGACTAAAAGGACCAGGCAGAGGAAAAGACGGGCTAGTGAAGGAGAAATAGAGCTTAGGAACAGGTTTGCAGAGTTGGAAAATGAAGAAGGGGCTCGGCAGGTACTTGTTGAAGGTGGAAGGGTAAGGAAGAAGAGAAGAGAGGCTAGTCCTATAGGAAAAGCGGAAGAGTCAAGGGAGACTACACCAAATATGAGCCCCAGGAGGATACAGGATGGGTTGAAGAGGATTATAAGGGAAAATAGGAATGGAAAGAACTTTCAGCCAGAGGGAACAGGGGAGAGACTGGAGAATAGCACTGTCACCAGGAAAAGGCAGGTCTATGTGATAGAGGACTCTTTATTGAGAAGAATAGGCCTGTAACTAGAGCTGATCCAGAGAATAGAAGGGTGTGCTGTCTTCCGGGTGCTAAGATACGGGATGTAGATCTGAGGTTGAAAAGGATCCTAAAGGGAGCGGGAAAGAATCCCCTAGTTATCCTTCATGTGGGAACAAATGATACGGCTAGATTCTCGCTGGAAAGTATTAAGGGAGACTATGCTAGGCTGGGGAAGATGCTTAAGGAAATTGAGGCTTAGGTGATCTTTAGTGGGATCCTTCCTGTTCCTAGAGACGGGCAACAAAGGTGTGACAAGATTGACTGTCAACAGATGCTATAGGCAGTGATGCTATAAGGAGAGCTTTGGGATGTATGGCCACTGGGAGGCATTCACAGACAGAGGACAGTTCTCTCGGGATTGACTTCATCTGAGTAGGGAAGGAAATAGACTTCTAGGATCAAGGCTGGCACAACTGATAAAGAGAGCTTTAAACTAGGAATTAGGGGGAGATGGTTGGGAGATCTCCACGCCAGATTTTAGCATTGAGAGGGAAGAAGACGAAGTAAGAAAGGATACAGCCGTGGGTAGGAGAATGTATATAAGGAGTGAGGGCAGTGTGGATACTAGTCTAATAGGTTATACTGGCTGTAGAATGACTGTGCCTAATAGGGTACAAAATGTGAGCGACGCCGAACAGCAAAAATTAAGATGTTTGTACACCAATGCGAGGAGCCTAGGTAACAAAATGGAGGAACTACAGCTACTGGTGCAGGAAGTGAAACCAGATATTATAGGGATAATAGAAACATGGTGGAATAGTAGTCATGACTGGACTACAGGTATTGAAGGGTATGTGCTGTTTAGGAAAGACAGAAACAAAGGTAAAGGTGGTGGAGTAGCATTGTATATCAATGATAAGGTAGAATGTAAAGAAATAAGAAGCGATGCAATGGCTAAGACGGAGTCCGTCTGGGCAAAAATTACATTGGGGAAGATAACTAGTAAAGCCTCTCCTACGATAGTGCTTGGGGTGTGCTATAGACCTCCGAGATCTAATTTGGATATGGATAGAGCCCTTTTTAATGTTTTTAATCAAGTAAATACTAATGGAAACTGCGTGATCATGGGAGACTTTAACTTCCCAGATATAGACTGGAGGACCAATGCTAGTAATAATAATAGGGCTCAGATTTTCCTAGATGCGATAGCTGATGGATTCCTTCATCAAGTAGTTGCTGAACCGACTAGAGGGGATGCCATTTTAGATTTAATTTTGGTGAGTAGCGAGGACCTCATAGAAGAAATGGTTGTAGGGGACAATCTTGGCTCAAGTGATCATGAGCTAATTCAGTTCAAACTAAATGGAAGGATTAACAAAAATAAATCTGCAACTAGAGTTTTTGATTTTAAAAGGGCTGACTTTCAAAAATTAAGGAAATTAGTTAGGGAAGTGGATTGGACTGAAGAATTTATGGATCTAAAGGTAGAGGAGGCCTGGGATTATTTTAAATCAAAGCTGCAGAAGCTATCAGAAGCCTGTATCCCAAGAAAGGGGAAAAATTCATAGGAAGGAGTTGTAGACCAAGCTGGATGAGCAAGCATCTTAGAGAGGTGATTAAGAAGAAGCAGAAAGCATACAGGGAGTGGAATTTGGGAGGGATCAGCAAGGAAAGCTACCTAATTGAGGTCTGAACATGCAGAGATAAAGTGAGACAGGCTAAAAGTCAAGTAGAGTTGGACCTTGCAAAGAGAATTAAAACCAATAGTAAAAGGTTCTATAACCATATAAATAAGAAGAAAACCAAGAAAGAAGAAGTGGGGCCGCTAAACACTGAGGATGGAGTGGAGGTTAAGGATAATTTAGGCATGGCCAATATCTAAACAAATACTTTGCCTCAGTCTTTAATAAGGCTAAAGAGGATCTAAGGGATAATGGTAGCATGACAAATGGGAATGAGGATATGGAGGTAGATATTACCATATCTGAGGTAGAAGCAAAACTCAAACAGTTTAATGGGACTAAATCGGGGGGCCCAGATAATCTTCATCCAAGAATATTACAGGAATTTGCACCTGAAATTGCAAGCCCATTAGCAAGAATTTTTAATGAATCTGTAAACTCAGGAGTAGTACCGAATGATTGGAGAATTGCTAATATAGTTCCTATTTTTAAGAAAGGAAAAAAAAGTGATCCGGGTAACTACAGGCCAGTTAGTTTGACATCTGTAGTATGCAAGGTCCTGGAAAAAAATTTTGAAGGAGAAATTAGTTAAGGACATTGAAGTCAATGGTAAATGGGACAAAATACAACATGGTTTTACAAAAGGTAGATCGTGCCAAACCAACCTAATCTCCTTTTTTGAAAAAGTAACAGATTTTTTAGATAAAGGAAATGCAGTGGATCTAATTTACCTAGATTTCAGTAAGGCATTTGATACCGTGCCACATGGTGAATTATTAGTTAAATTGGAGAAGATGGGGATCAATCTGAACATCAAAAGGTGGATAAGGAATTGGTTAAAGGGGAGACTGCAACGGGTCCTACTGAAAGGCGAACTGTCAGGCTGGAGGGAGGTTACCAGTGGAGTTCCTCAGGGATCGGTTTTGGGACCAATCTTATTTAATCTTTTTATTACTGACCTTGGCACAAAAAGTGGGAGTGTGCTAATAAAGTTTGCAGATGATACAAAGCTGGGAGGTATTGCCAATTCGGAGAAGGATCGGGATATTATACAGGAGGATCTGGATGACCTTGTAAACTGGAGTAATAGTAATAGGATGAAATTTAATAGTGAGAAGTGTAAGGTTATGCAATTAGGGATTAATAACAAGAATTTTAGTTATAAATTGGGGACGCATCAATTAGAAGTAACGGAAGAGGAGAAGGACCTTGGAGTATTGGTTGATCATAGGATGACTATGAGCTGCCAATGTGATATGGCTGTGAAAAAAGCTAATGCGGTTTTGGGATGCATCAGGAGAGGCATTTCCAGTAGGGATAAGGAGGTTTTAGTACCATTATACAAGGCACTGGTGAGACCTCACCTAGAATACTGTGTGCAGTTCTGGTCTCCCATGTGTAAAAAGGATGAATTCAAACTGGAGCAGGTACAGAGAAGGGCTACTAGGATGATCCGAGGAATGGAAAACTTGTCTTATGAAAGGAGACTTAAGGAGCTTGGCTTGTTTAGCCTAACTAAAAGAAGGTTGAGGGGAGATATGATTGCTCTCTATAAATATATCAGAGGGATAAATACAGGAGAGGGAGAGGAATTATTTCAGCTCAGCATCAATGTGGACACAAGAACAAATGGGTATAAACCGGCCACCAGGAAGTTTAGACTTGAAATTAGATGAAGGTTTCTAACCATCAGAGGAGTAAAGTTTTGGAATAGCCTTCCAAGGGAAGCAGTGGGGGCAAAAGATCTATCTGGTTTTAAGATTCTACTCGATAAGTTTATGGAGGAGATGGTATGATGGGATAATGGGATTTTGGTAAGTAATTGATCTTTAAATATTCAGGGTAAATAGGCCAAATCCCCTGAGATGGGATATTAGATGGATGGGATCTGAGTTACCCAGTTAAGAATTTTCTGTAGTATCTGGCTGGTGAATCTTGCCCATATGCTCAGGGTTTAGCTGATCGCCATATTTGGGGTCGGGAAGGAATTTTCCTCCAGGGCAGATTGGAGAGGCCCTGGAGGTTTTTCACCTTCCTCTGTAGCATGGGGCATGGGTGACTTGAGGGAGGCTTCTCTGCTCCTTGAAGTCTTTAAACCATGATTTAAGGACTTCAATAGCTCAGACATAGGTGAGGTTTTTCGTAGGAGTGGGTGGGTGAGATTCTGTGGCCTGCGCTGTGCAGGAGGTCGGACTAGATGATCAGAATGGTCCCTTCTGACCTTAGTATCTATGAATCTATGAATCCTAATTCTTTTGTCAAGCATGTCAGATTTGACTCTCTCTTCCCTAGCAAGGTGCAGCAGCCCCAGCTCCCAAGCTCCAGAGATTTCCTGAGATCTACATATATCTTGAGGGATCACCTGGAGGCACAGGGCCATCTTTATAGAGCTCCTGTTGGTTTCCTCAGTTCCCTGGTAATGCAGCTCCAAAGAAAATAGGCAGCCAAGGCTTTTCCAGCTGGTAGCTACACTCAGAATCTCTTTTAAAAGGGGGCTCCCCAGTGGATTGGGGACACCACTAATGAGGCATCGAGTTTAAGGCCAGAAGGAACCATTAGATCATCTAGTCTGACCTTCTGTATATCTCAGGACATTACATTTCACACAGTTACCCCTGTATTGAGCCTAATAACTTGTGTTTGACTAAGTCATAAGCTGAATGTATTGCCGGGAGATGAGGGTGAAGTAGGGAGAGAAAAACCGTCTCTCTAGCCCTGCCATTTCCCCACTCCGTCCAAGCTCTCCCTGTGCATGAATCTCCAGACACAGAAAGAGCCCTCTGCATGGGAGGCAAGCATGGGGCATAATGGCAGCTGCCCGCTGCACCACACACAGGTTTGCACACGGATTTAGGGGGAATGATAAGGTCCAATCTTTGCTTAGTTTTCTATAGCTAACTAGGAATTTGAAAACAGGCATCACTGTCACAAACTTCTGGAGTAGATCACCCTTTGTATAAAAAAAATGATTATTCTAAGTGACTGCAAAAACTTTGCAATGAGAACCAAGAGTGCACTGATAATTCTGCTGCCCCGATTATCAGATTCATCCTATTACCATTCTAACTTGTGATTTGTTCTTCTCTCCATCAACTGAAACATGTAGCTCTAGTTATATAAAGCAAATCTGGAGCTGTCTTGTTTTTCTGTTTATTTGATGGAACCTTCTTCGTGACTTTTCCCACTGAAACCGGAATGAAGCCTCAGAACACAAAAAAGTTCATTTGGGACATCTTTCAGCAGTTCATCCGCTCTACCTAAAGTCAAGATTTCTAACAGCTGATTTGGTACATTCTAGAATATTAATTACCTCAGATGAGAGTGTAAGGCTCAATGGTTAGATCAGTGACCTTTCACCTTTAAAACTTGGGTTGCCATGGTGACTAAAAATCACTCATTAGTTGGATAAAATGGAGCTAAATAGAATCTGCTGTCCCGTAGCTAACTAAACTGGCATATTCCACTGTAAATCCATATTCCATATGCATATAGCAGTTCTTATCTAGACAAAAGCCTAGTATCCAAACATATACCATTTCTCATCAACACGTTGCTCTGGTAAAAATTAAAGTTGTCATTCATGCAGGGTTATTCTTGAGACGTCCAGAGTTTGGCAAACACATTTCACACAGTATAAAGTAAACAAAATGAATATTGCTCAGCATTCCGTTAGGGGCTAGGGTACCTGAAAGCATGCTCTCCAGGAGAAACACACACCCTGGATTTTACAACTTTCAGTGTAACATGTCCATGTAGTGTAAGTTTGTTTGGAAAATAAATCCCCCTTTTGTCTGAAGTATTTAATTATCTTGATAGAGGAACCAAGCCAAATGAAAGATTTATGGATCCCTGTTTCTCATAGTGAAGGAGAAAGTGATCGGTTTGCAGGAGTTATATTTTCAGGCACTTTGCTGAGACACCCCAACCCCCCTTGGTTGCTGACTGTAAAATAAGAAAACTATTACCCAGCTGGGGTAACAATAGGCTCCCACAGTGCTTTTCTGCTCAGCCCGCAGCTGCCAGTGAAAGTGGAAACTACAGCAGCAGGATAACATTCTTTTCTTACAGCCTGTTTCTATGGGCAAGGAGCCCTCCCACTGATTCAATGTATTTTCTATGCAAAACTGTAGAAGAAGTGACATTTTAAAAGTTTTGACCTTTGTTTTTTTTTTTTGCATGAACTGAGGCATACATTTTTTAAACCTTCTGACAGGGTGTCTGTTAGGAACGGCAATAGCCATTACTGTAATAATAAATGTTTCAAAATTTGAAAATTCTATATTGAATATAGTGCACAGATAACCTTTGTCTGGAAACTGATAGTGATGGGAAATTTAGTACTCTCTATTTTATTTTTGCAGAACAACAGATGATGATGACAGACTTCAGACACCTCTGGGAAACAATATCCTTGGCTGCAATATTTTCATTTGCTAATTTCAGATCTTTTAAGACACTATTTTTTAAAGGATTAAAGAAATCTTTGCATTTGATCTGCATCGTTTTCCCCCTGTCACTAAACTAAATATTTGCCAATTAATAAAAAGCGTGGACAGCAGAAAGAAGAGTCACCAT
This sequence comes from Dermochelys coriacea, assembly GCF_009764565.3. Classification (NCBI taxonomy): domain Eukaryota; kingdom Metazoa; phylum Chordata; order Testudines; family Dermochelyidae; genus Dermochelys; species Dermochelys coriacea. The sequence continues at coordinate 109,890,919 of NC_050068.2, forward strand.
AAACAATAATAAATAATTGAGAATTGTGCTCAAAGGTGGCCAAGTTATATTTATCTAATTCTACACAAAACTGGCATGGTTCAGAATCTGATTAAGAAAAGACACTCAACCCCCACCCACCCCCCACACACTTAAGGTTAACATACAAAACAACAAACCAATGAAAGATGTTCAAAATGTAAAACACATTTTCCCAAACACAAGTAGAATAAATGAAGACTATTCAAGCAAGAAGGGGGAGGTGGGGGAAAGAAAAGCAAATGAGTCATTAAAACAAATGCAGTATAGAAGCCAAAAAAAAAGCCTGGCAGGTTAATCCATTAGAGAGGCTCCCACGCACCACCAATTCTCTGTGCCAGTTATAACCACTAGATCTCACCAGCTTACCCCTATGTTCACCAAAGGGCAATTGCCCTGCTGTGTGTCCATCTACCTCCCCATCTCTTAGAGCCTGATCCTGCACATTTTGCATGCTCAAAACTCCCACTGAAGCCAATGGTGGTGGAAGCAATGAAGGACCGGGCCTGTAGAATAGCAGTAGCAATGTTGACTTTTTAAAGCTATCTTAAAATACAGAGATTCCAAGAGGCAGAGTAGAAAATTCTGTATTTTTAATGTGTGGCTCCATACACGAAATGCATTTTGGTAACCTGAGCATAGCACCAAATACCAGACAAAATCATCTCTCGCTATACAACAAACCCTGTGTAACAAAATCCATCATTAGCAAACTACATGGAACAATCATCCATCATTAAACAGCAATCTACAATAAATTACAGTGAGACCATTAAACGATCACTGAACCCAACAAAAGACAGGAGATTCAGTGTTAAGGCTTAAAATTCTTTCTTAACTCTGCATGTTGTGCCCGAGTTATTGCCTGGGTCTCTGAACCCAGATTTCGTATACATCCCACAGCAGTTCCAAGGCAGACAGAGCAAATAAAGTACTAGTGGCCACCTTTTCCTGGCTTTTATTGGTTGAACATTTTGTGACAGCCTTTTTCAAATTAAATGTCTCTTTTCTACTTTTTAAATGTTAGTTAAAATATTCAAAAGTACTTTCATACCAACACAACGGCTCTGGCACTAGAAAGTGCCATTGTTCTGCTGAAGCCACCTGGAGCCCATTTTAAAAGTGTGCCACGTGGATTTAGCCAAGCAGCTCCAAATGACAATAAGACAAGTGAGTCACCGGGCTGATAGCCTGATTCTGCACCCACTGAACATAACAGGAGTTTTGTCACTGACTTCAGTAGGAGCAGCAGCAAGCCCTAAATCTAGTGACCTTATTTTGAAAGTACTAGCCCTAGTTGTCTGTTGAATTAATAATTGTTTAGACGTTATTTTCTGGTTTCTGTATTACAATATGTAAATATAGGTGGAGAATTTTTTAAGTGTGTTTTAGGCCAATTGTTCTTTCATTATCCAGAACAATGTATTGTCTGGGGGCAGTCAGCTATTTGGGATAGAAGACATGGCTCCATTTGCCCAGGATTGCCAAGTGTTTGGCATGATTCATGCCAAAGAGGCAACTGGTTAGTATGAGTGCAGTAGCAACCTATTACAAGGAAGAAAATATTGAAAAGTCTAGAGAGAATTAAAGGTGCAGAATGAGAGAGGGTCTGTGGGGGCAGCAATACACAACAAATTATAATCATTAAAAATGTAAGTAAGTCAGCATTTGCCAAGTTACCAGATAATGGTATCCAAGATACCACAGATTTCCTCTGTACTTAAAATAGAAAATAATTGTACTATTTTAGATGCTGGCAAATATTGTCTGTATAATATATGTAACATAGGAAATGCAATATCTGTTTTACAGAAACACTGATTGGACATATTTTTCTATCCTAAAAAAAAATGTCCTTCAGCAATAGTTCCTTTAAGAAGGCTGATGACAGACCATTTGTAAAGTGTGAATTATTTGCCCAGTAGACTATGACTGCTTCTTTGGCACTTTTCAGTTTTACAGGTGATGTAAGTTACTCACATGCCTTTACAAGATCAAACTCCAAATATGCTTTTAGAGTGATTAGACTACAAAATCTCAGGGAAATTAATTCTTTACACATCTAGAGCTCCTCCCATGGCAGTTTCTAAAGGCGAGGTCTTCTCAAAGCACTTTAATAAACGGTAATGAATAAAACTTCAGATATCCTTTTGAAATAGTTAATAATCCTTTACAGATGGAGAAACTGAGGTAAAATATTGTAAGTGCATTACCCAAAGTCACACCGGAAGTACATTGCAGAGCCCGGAATAAAACCTAGTTCTTCTGAATACCAATCTTGTGCCACAAGATCATCCTTCTTCACAGTAATTACTGTGCAAGCACAGAGATAATATTTCAAATTAAACAGCTTGGCTAGTTACATTTATTTTAAAATGATAAGAAAGTAATCCCTGGTGTTTAGTAAATTACTTGCCAAATTTTGGATTTTTAGCTGAAATTATTTGTAGTGACTGAACGTGCAATAAAAAAAGGGTAAATGTTTAATTATTCATGCTTATAAAATATCAAAGCTGGCAAAATTAGCTGTGTGAAATTTTTAGGCAAAAATTGCTGCCATGAGGCGTTATTTGGTTCCAAATTATGGCCCAAAGTGACTTCCTTTTCTAAAGCCTTGAAAAAACAAGAGTTCACACTGCACTGGAAATATTGACCCAGTCTTCACTAAAATGTGTCCCCAGGGTAATGAATTTGCACCTCGGAAGAAGACGAGTAGAATCTTAACAGAGTACTGTACCTTTAAAAAATCAGAACAGAAGAACAGGCTGACTCAGTGGAATGTTAACAGGACATGGAGTCTTGCACCTCTAGGTGTGTTTGGAAGGGTGAAGTTTCTTTTGCAGGGAAGATATTTTACTTAGGCCTTTAACTGATATGGCATTAATGTTTTGAACTGCAACGTTAATGTGCAGATTTGCACATTTGCTTAAAGAGGCTGGATAAGCACATTTTATAAATGGAACAAATAAAATAAATATATAGGTCACTGGTTCAAATCACGCAGGTCAGTAGAGAGCAATACCTATAGTTATCATCTAACTGACGTTCAGTGACCTGTGTGAAATAAGTTGGTGGTCACATTCCATTTCCTAAAGGACAGATGTCCACTTCACAAAGCTACCATGAGTGGAGTACCCTGGTTGGCAGAGAGGCAAGGACTGCAGGGGCATTGAAAAGGAACTCTCCTCTCCCCCTGAGAGGTGGTCCATCCACTTCAGGCACATTGGCAGGGGCTATGGGAAGTTGGCTCTGCCACTACTTCTTTGCTTCTTATGTTCTCTGTACAAACAGAGGACTCGCTCTCCAGCCGAATTAATCGGGCAATTTTCACTGATACTAAATTCACATAAGTAAGTACATCTGTTAATTGAACATTCTAAAGGACACTGTCTTTTGGGTTTTGTTAATTTGCAAAATAATACCATACATATGCAAACTTTTATGCATTCTCAGAGTAGAGCTGTGCTGATCTTCACAGAGTTGCAGCCCCGTTGAACCCATTTCAATAAGGGGAGAGAGTCAGAATATTCCATCTCGTACAAATAAGTTGCCCAGAAAGCCAGCTGCAGACGTTGAAGTTATCTCCGTCCCATTCTTTAAAGTTCAAGTATCCCAAGATACTAGAGTACTGGGCACCAAAGTGTAAGTGACTTTTTTCAACAGAATACAGATCAAGTTATTAATAAAAAGCTAATTCTGGATCAGACCAGAAAACATGAAGCAGGATTTCTTGGTGAGTGCAGGTCCTTCAACATCTGTCAAAGAAGTGCTTTGCCATCTTGTTCATTTTCCCTGGAGTCCAGTATGAGTGTGTTATATTGCAAATCTAACAGATTTGTTGAAACAGAACAAACATCTAACACACATCGTTATGTCTTCATCTTATCTCTCGCTCTCATGTTCTATTTCCTACTTCTTTAAATGTTACATTAGTGTTTGAAACAGAAACCAAAAAAAGATCAGATTGTATTTGGTTAGATTTTATTCATGACTTTTTGTATTATCCTCTAGCAATAAAACTGTGATTAAAAATATCTGCTAGAAATCAAGATGGTTACAATAAGAAACTTGAGAGGAAGGTAAGATTTCTTATAGCACTAAAGAAAATGCCTTAAGTAATTAAATGTAATAGTATGTTGAACAACAGACATACTGTAGTGTTTGTTTGTTTCATTCATAACAGTAGGTAGTCCTGTAAAGGACTCTATAGAGAGAACAGTCTTTTTGTTATTACAAAGAAAACTAACATTGTGTACTGTGGGGGGGAAATGAGTAATACCAAAAAATGACGGCCCTTTATGCACATTTTTAACAAAATGTTTACAATCATTTACCTTTTCTCTTATCAGGATTTTCTCTGTAACTTCTTTTAGGGTGGAAATGAATCTGCATGACACAAAGCCATGTACGCATAATCCCCAAGAAGAATGACAATAATGAATCACATGCAAAAACTCAAGAAAAACTTTAGTGGAAACTGCTTTTAAAACAGTTCTGTGGGCCGATCAATACTAAAATAAAAACAGAAAGTCACAAATTCCCCTTTCTTTTGATGTTACTGGTTTATTCCCTCTTCACTGTGGATATTTGTTGAGAGCATCTGTATCACTGAAGAGCAGTATCAATAGCTGAACACAGTTTCTGACCATCAATTTCTGTTTTGTACTGGAAAATAAGATTGTTTGTTCTAAATGAGGATGGGATTTTGCTCCTCTAGGGCAGTGCACTGGAGCATAACAAATGTGAGGACTGGCATTATTGTTAGAAATTATTTTACTGAGAATCCCTCCTCTAACACGGTCAATTTACACGGTGCTTTCTAAACACGGATCAGACCCATCCCCTGTCCCAAACTGCTTACAGTCTAGCTAGTGCTCCAACAAGGCTTGTGATAATCTGTTGCAATTTCTTCTCTGCCTCATTCTGTCACCCTGCAGATGGGCTCCTGGCTCTCTGCCCTGGCTTGTTGTAACCCAGAATAGACTAGCTGAACCTAGGGCCCTCAGTGCATTCTCCTGGGAACACTCACAACCCTCCCTCCATCTGACTACTTCATTAGTCTCCTAGCTCCTTTACAAATCCTTCTCTCTTTACTGCTAAATTTTTACAATCCAAGAAGAGGGGTCCTCTCTGCTGGGCCCCAAAACAATTCAACATCACATCAGCATATAATACACGTTATGCACAAACAGAGTGATGTAAGGGACCATCAGAAAGGCTCTAAGACAGGGGTCTCAAACTCAAATGACCACAAGGGCCACACGAGGACTAGTACATTGGCCTGAGGACCGCATCACTGACACCCCCTGCCACCCTCAGCCCGACCCCCACTCCACCCCTTTCATGAGGCCCTGTCCCTGACCCACCTCTTCCCACCCCTTCTCTGTCCCCATTCCAACCCCTTCCCTGAAATCCCCAACCAAACTGCACCCCCTCCCTGCCCCCAGGGGATACAGGAGGGGTGAGGGGTGTGGCAGGGGGTCAGGGTGCAGGATGCAGCTTGGGCTCAGGGTCAGGGCAGGGCAGGGGGTTGGGGTGGAGGAGGGGTGTGGGGTGCGGCAGGGGGCTCAGAGCAGGGGGTCAGGGTGCGGGGTGTGGCAGGGGGTTCAGGGCAGGGGGTTGGGGTGCAGGGTGCAACAGGGGTCTCAGGGCAGGGGGTTTGGGTGCAGGAGGGGTTTGGGGTATGGCGGGGGCTCAGGGCAGGGGGTTCAGCTACAGGAAGGGTTCGGGGCGGGGGCTCTGGCCTGGTGCACACTCACCCTGCCCACGCCCTGCACCGATCCGGGAAGCAGCAGGAACCTGGGGGAGGGGAGGCACAGGGGTCTGTGTGTTGCTGTGGCTTCCAGGCACCGTCACCAGCAGCTCCCATTGGCCGGGAACAGGGAACCGGAGGAGCAGCCAGGGCAATACACAGACTCCTGGGCCCCCACCACCCTCTCCCAGGTCCCGGCCGCTTCCCAGAGCAGTGCAGGGGCAGGGCAGGCAGGGAGTCTGCCCTGCCCCCGGTGCACACTGGGCCGGAGCCACTCTAGGTAAGCGCGCAGGGGGGCTGCGGGAAGCTGGCGGGCTGCAGGAAATAGCCCTGTGGACCACATGTTTGAGACCCCTGCTCTAAGAACTGCTGGCTACGGGCTAGCAGGAAGCAGCATAATATGGAAAAGTTTCTGCTTCCGTTTTACAATTCATGATAATGAGAGATCACTTCACTGGGTCTCCCAATGCTCCAATGGGTCAGGAGGAATGATAGAGAGAAAACCTTTCAATTCCCTGTGGTTAACATCATATTGCCTCTCGTAACACTCCCATTCCTCTGTTCGTCTCAGACTACCATTTTACCACCAGCATGGAGATTAGTATAGAAACCTGAACACTCAAACTGGGTTACAAGCTATCAGACTTCAGAAGGTTCTTAAGCACATTCTCCAAAATGAATAGTGTCTCTCCCTAAAAGACCTGTAGAGGTGAATCTTGATGAAACATTGGTGAAGATGGTTTTTCAATGGTGTAGCATCCTGGACAATCAGGGAATTGCATTCTGGGAGCTTGACAAGCAAAGTGTAATCATTATTAGAGTCTTTAAGGACACAAACTCCATAATTAAAGTGCAGATCAAGGAAGTTCAGTTGAGTCTGAAGGAAATAATTGTGGCTTTGGACATTTTCAAAACTCGTCTATCGAATTACAAAACTGAGGATAATAATTGTTACAAATTGTTTTTGTGTATAGTTCTCAAATATCTAATTCTCTCATATATGGCAAGTTTCAGCAAACAAAATAATGATGCCTTGTTTTAAAACAAATCATCATCTAAAAGTGCCGAAGAATGAGAGCTGATGGAACAGTAGGAAAAAATGTTCCCTAAATACAGCAAATTAGTAACCAAATTTTCAGTTTACTATGTTCTGTGGCATGTTTGTTTGCAAACATTCTTGTGTTCAAAGTTTTGTTTACAAAATATTCACACACAAAATAAGAAATTTGGGTCCCGTGATTTAAATTTGTTTAATGATTAACTTGTTTTGGGCAGAAGCAGAGGTAGTATATTGGGCACCTAAAGTAAAGTCCATACTTCTTCCCAGAGAGCCATTATAGCAATAGGTCTTCCATCTCTGACTCTTTTCAGAGTAGCAGCCGTGTTAGTCTATATTCGCAAAAAGAAAAGGAGTACTTGTGGCACCTTAGAGACTAAAAAATAAAACCTCTGACTCTCTACTCCATCTCAATCAACATCTATGAGAAGCTGATGGAGGAGACTATGAGGTAATATGGCCTCAAATGGCACTGATATTTAGTTGACCCACAGCTCTACATCTCCTTTATACTTGAAAGACAAAGGGCACCCTTCCCAGTGCACTCCACTGGCTGGAAGACATTGGCACCTGGATACAGGGCAGTTTGCTGAAGTTGAATTCAGACAAAGAAGAGGAACAAAAGCCTAAAATGAAAAGGCTACATAGGGAGCACAATATTGCAGCCTGCCTACTTAGCAACATAGGCCACCAAGTACATACTGCATGCCTCTTACAGCCTCCTGCCTGAACCTAGAGTCAAATGCAAAGTCATTTATTTGATCCTGATATTCAAAGCCCCACATGGGACTGCCCCAGCATACCTAAAAGACCACCTCTTTTTCTACAATGGAGACCTCCCTATGTCCCTTGTGAATGACAGAAACAACAGCTTTGGGAGCATGGGACATAAAATTCTCTCAGCGGCTGGGCCAGGAGTATGGACTTTGCTTCTGTAGGAGATTAGAATGAAAATCAACCTCACCACATTTGGAACAAAATGCAAAGGTCACTTGTTGACTTAGCAAATAAAACTGAGGATGGAAGGGAAAGAATCAGAGATAATCTCTGTTCACTTTTAAGGCATGTGGAGATTCCAGTGATAAATAACCAGGCAAACAGAGATCAGGCTCTACCGATGGATGTTGTGCATCTGAGTGGAACAAAACATGGTAATGACCCTACATACAAGTTTCAATGAAGGGCCATTAGATTGGAGATGGCACATTGTGTGAACATGTCATGTATTTGGAGGAGAAATATGAGTCACTCCAAATCTGGTTTGAGCAGGTGATGTCAGGAATTGGCTGGGAAAATGGTGTCGTTTTGGAGAGACAAAGGCCCTGCTTTGTGAAAAGCACTGAGTCACCTCTTAGGAGAAAGAAAGAAAAACTGGATAAAGCTACACTGAATGAGAATTGTGAGCATGGCTGAGCAAGAGACAGACTTGTTTAAGGGGAAAAACATGCACATAGACCCAAGGCTTCATCCTACAGAAGCTTTTAAGATAGTATCCTGTAATACTTTGCAACTGAAAGTCTGCCTGGCAATACTTTTACAAAGGGGGCCAGTCCCTCCAGCAGCAGCTTCCCCAAAAGCAAACATCTCTATGAAATTTCACAGCTCATCCCAGAGTAGAGCTTTTTTTTGGAAGTTTGGTGGGGGAAAAATCATACATGAAGTTTTAAAAATAAGCAGCTTGATTCTCCACTGCACAAAACCAGTTTCATGCCAGTCTAGCACCATTGATTTCAAGGTGTTGCACCATTGTAGAATTGGTGTGATGCAATAGGAATTCAGCCCCATCGCCTTCCCAAAGTTTCTCTGTCCTGCTTGGCAATATTACAAGTTACTCAATGCCGGGGTAACTGGGTGAAATTCTATGGCTGGAGTTATACAGGTGGTCAGACTAGATGACCTAATGGTCCCTGCTGGTCTTAAAAATCTATGAATATGAATTGGCCATTATACCTCATATACCTGCATTTAATTAACATAATTTACTTTGTGGGGACTTTTATGGTGAAGTTAATCACTGCCACACATTCATGAGAGAGAAAAAGCCTGAAGAGGCTGAGTGGGAATAAAAGTACTGGATCAAAGGTGAAGAAACAAACAGGACACTCCAAAATGTTACTGTAACTAACACCCTTGCAAGATATTGAGGGCACCAGATAGTGATGTTAGAAGTGGATTTGGAAATCCTAGAGAACTTCACTCTTTAGCACATTGCTAGATGTATGTATCAGAGTCCTACAGTGCAGTTCTGATATCTCCTTTGGAAGCTGCTTTACCTGGTAAGCTGCAAGTGTTGATGTGGCAGGCAGCAGCAGCAGTAGAATATTAATGGAGGGTGGGGAGGGAGGAATTGAATCATTCATGTTGAAGAATACCACAAGAAAACACTATTCCAGCATCAGCTACATCAGATATGTGCTTAATTTTCACTCTTATTAATTAGTCAGGCTCTATAGTTCCAAATCCCTGCTTCTCTTTCATAACATTTCAGATGGCCCTCAAAAGAGCATTCTCCCTGACTTGGCTTAGCTTTGCCTTGGCGAATGCAACTTTTATGTCTTCTGTGAAAAAGCTGTAAGTGAGAAAAGAATGTGGTCCTTGATGTACATATTTGTTTCACACTTCACTTTTCAAAGGAAATACACGAGATATTCTTGTTTACAAGTTCATCCCACTCAATGAGATTAAAAGCATTCTGAGTTCTGAGGTAAATTTGGCCCAGATCAGTAAAGGTATTTAGGCATTGCTGTGCTCAGCTTTGCAACACCTAACAGATTCTATCAACTGCTGATGAAATTTAGACTCCTACCTGCCTACATCCGTTTGAGAATGAGATTTTTTAGTCTCCTAAATCAGTTAGGCGTTATGACACTGAACGCAGCAATACTTAAATAGCTTTAAAAATCTGGGCCAATGAGTATTTTCTTTGAGATTCCACAAATGATATTTTAAACCTTTTGGAATAACTTGGCCAAAGTTCAGGACAAGAGTTATACACAAAGTTATTAATAATTAAGAACCCCACTAAATTTTTTTTAAAGAAAAGGGAAAAAAACAACCCCTTTCATAGTGTTTGTTCATTATACAAAACAAATCCAGAGTGAAGAGAAGGGGGAAAGAAGATGGCAAACTGCCTGATAAGTGCACCCTTAAATCTATAATTAAAACCAAAGGCAAGCTCCAGATATAGCCCCAATTCAGTTATATAAGATCTTACAAAAGCTTCACACTGTTTTCTAGTTTTTGCTTTATTATTGTTCCTTCTCCTTGGAGTTCATTTGAGGTCAGTAACAGATGAGCTCTTGTAATCAGGTTTTATGGCAGGATAGAATCTAACAGTGCCCTTCTTGTAAAGATATTCAAGTGTGCATCCAAAGGAGAAAAATAAGTACAGGCTCAACTTAAAAGAGAAGTTAACAGTCACTTTGGAGCCCAGCTCAGACCTTCCCCAGCCCCAGAAATGACTTGTCAGCTAGTTAGAAGTTATTTTTAACAGTATCCTATGGTTCCATAAAATCCCGTTGCTGCCACTCAGAAAAATATGGTAAAATTACATAGCAAAGACATTAAACTAGATATAGTAGCAATACTTTAAACCTCAATGAAACAAAGGAGTAAATTGGTACCATAAAAGCCTGTAGCAACTATACATTTCCACACATGTACTAAAAGCAAAGTATAGGATTATATGAAAACAGCTGAATTTCACGTGGTTGCTGCTTATACCCAAAAACAGAAAACAAGATTTGTTTAGTTAATAACTCTAGCAAATTTATTAACCCCTTAACTATTGTGCCCTGCTACAGTCTATGCAGCATTGGAAAGCAGTGGTGTTCCATTGAAGCGCTGACATTACTTTGAACACAATGCTGAAATTAAGCAGTTAAACATATACAAAAGCAATAAAATTACATGTCAACACCTATAAACAACAAACAATATTATGCAGACCGCCAAACAGAGCTGAGGTACCAGATTTAGGAAGGTTGAGAAAGGTAAGCAGACTGAAAGTGCAAGAGGCAAGAGAAAGAATTGCCTCTTTCATAGATTCATAGATTCATAGATACTAAGGTCAGAAGGGACCATTCTGATCATCTAGTCCAACCTCCTGCACAGCGCAGGCCACAGAATCTCACCCACCCACTCCTATGAAAAACCTCACCTATGTCTGAGCTATTGAAGTCCTTAAATCATGGTTGAAAGACTTCAAGGAGCAGAGAAGCCTCCCTCAAGTCAACCATGCCCCATGCTACAGAGGAAGGCGAAAAACCTCCAGGGCCTCTCCAATCTGCCCTGGAGGAAAATTCCTTCCCGACCCCAAATATGGCAATCAGCTAAACCCTGAGCATATGGGCAAGATTCACCAGCCAGATACTACAGAAAATTCTTAACTGGGTAACTCAGATCCCATCCATCTAATATCCCATCTCAGGGGATTTGGCCTATTTACCCTGAATATTTAAAGATCAATTACTTACCAAAATCCCATTATCCCATCATACCATCTCCTCCATAAACTTATCGAGTAGAATCTTAAAACCAGATAGAGCTTTTGGCCCCACTGCTTCCCTTGGAAGGCTATTCCAAAACTTCACTCCTCTGATGGTTAAAAACCTTCGTCTGATTTCAGTCTAAACTTCCTGGTGGCCAGTTTATACCCATTTGTTCTTGTGTCCACATTGGTGCTGAGCTGAAATAATTCCTCTCCCTCTCCTGTATTTATCCCTCTGATATATTTATAGAGGGCAATCATATTTCCCCTCAACCTTCTTTTAGTTAGGCTAAACAAGCCAAGCTCCTTAAGTCTCCTTTCATAAGACAAGTTTTCCATTCCTCGGATCATCCTAGTAGCTCTTCTCTGTACCTGCTCCAGTTTGAATTCATCCTTTTTAAACATGGGAGACCAGAACTGCACACAGTATTCTAGGTGAGGTCTCACCAGTGCCTTGTATAATGGTACTAAAACCTCCTTATCCCTACTGGAAATGCCTCTCCTGATGCATCCCAAAACCGCATTAGCTTTTTTCACAGCCATATCACATTGGCAGCTCATAGTCATCCTATGATCAACCAATACTCCAAGGTCCTTCTCCTCTTCCGTTACTTCTAATTGATGCGTCCCCAATTTATAACTAAAATTCTTGTTATTAATCCCTAATGCATAACCTTACACTTCTCACTATTAAATTTCATCCTATTACTATTACTCCAGTTTACAAGGTCATCCAGATCCTCCTGTATAATATCCCGATCCTTCTCCGCATTGGCAATACCTCCCAGCTTTGTATCATCTGCAAACTTTATTAGCACACTCCCACTTTTTGTGCCAAGGTCAGTAATAAAAAGATTAAATAAGATTGGTCCCAAAACCGATCCCTGAGGAACTCCACTGGTAACCTCCCTCCAGCCTGACAGTTCGCCTTTCAGTAGGACCCGTTGCAGTCTCCCCTTTAACCAATTCCTTATCCACCTTTTGATGTTCAGATTGATCCCCATCTTCTCCAATTTAACTAATAATTCACCATGTGGCACGGTATCAAATGCCTTACTGAAATCTAGGTAAATTAGATCCACTGCATTTCCTTTATCTAAAAAAATCTGTTACTTTTTCAAAAAAGGAGATTAGGTTGGTTTGGCACGATCTACCTTTTGTAAAACCATGTTGTATTTTGTCCCATTTACCATTGACTTCAATGTCCTTAACTAATTTCTCCTTCAAAATTTTTTTCCAGGACCTTGCATACTACAGATGTCAAACTAACTGGCCTGTAGTTACCCGGATCACTTTTTTTTCCTTTCTTAAAAATAGGAACTATATTAGCAATTCTCCAATCATTCGGTATTACTCCTGAGTTTACAGATTCATTAAAAACTCTTGCTAATGGGCTTGCAATTTCAGGTGCCAATTCCTTTAATATTCTTGGATAAAGATTATCTGGGCCCCCCGATTTAGTCCCATTAAGCTGTTTCAGTTTTGCTTCTACCTCAGATATGGTAATATCTACCTCTATATCCTCCTTCCCATTTGTCATGCTACCATTATCCCCAAGATCCTCTTTAGCCTTATTAAAGACTGAGGCAAAGTATTTGTTTAGATATTGGGCCATGCCTAGATTATCTTTAACCTCCACTCCATCCTCAGTGTTAAGCGGCCCCACTTCTTTTTTCTTAGTTTTCTTCTTATTTATATGGCTATAGAACCTTTTACTATTGGTTTTAATTCCCTTTGCAAGGTCCAACTCTACTCGACTTTTAGCCTGTCTCACTTTATCCCTACATGTTCTGACCTCAATTAGGTAGCTTTCCTTGCTGATCCCTCCTGTCTTCCACTCCCTGTATGCTTTTCTGCTTCTTCTTAATCACCTCTCTGAGATGCTTTTATCTGTGGTCCCTCTAAGATTAGGTTACTATATGTTGGGACAGCAGGATTGGACAACCCTTGACCCAGTCAACCAGCACCTTGTACCAGGCACTCAGATCCCACTGTGATAGGCAACCTCATAGAAACTTACACAGACCAACCAGTGATTGCTGGGTAAAGCACCTGAAACATCAGAACCAGTCAATCACAGATCTAATTATTCTAGTGAATATTTAGATTGATTAGTGTTTTAAATGTAGAGCTGATCAGAAAATGGGAAATCTTTTCCAAAAGAGTTTCACAGCAAAATCATCCCTTTTTTCCCCTGTCCAAATCCCAGTTTCAATTTTTTTGACTAGCTCTGTAGTGGTTTGTAAAATGGGATGCATTTTTTTGCAAAATGCTTTAAAAAACATTTATCCCTCTGTGACCCTAAGGGCATCCTAAGGCCAGTTGGCACACCTTTGTCGTGATATCTACCCAAAACATAGCATGTAATGTATCACTGGAAAAATAAAAATTCATTGGTCATTAATAGTCTTGTGTGACTTATCATGGTAAACCTACAAATGATTTTATAATATGTGCTAGAAATATGTTCTGAAAATGTATTTGGCAAGCAGTGCCTAAGTCATGCCTGTTCCAGACACAGGAACGTGTTTCCACTTGTTTGAATGGTGTCTCTGATGGAAATTAAGCAAGATGTGACCAAAGCCAAAACCAAGCACATTTACATGCAAGGGAAACAAAGCTATTAAGAGGGTAAATGGGGAAAGATGACCACTTAATAATCTCACTGCGGGGTGGAGCCTGCACCCCCAGGAAGCCTTTCTGCCCCTTGAAGCAGGGTTAATTAACTGTGGGAAGATAGAAGGAGGGAGGAAAAGCCATTCTGACATCCTTCACCTGTGGAGACAAAGGAACCGAGCACTTTGAGATCGGTGAAGGGTCCTGGCCAGAGAGTCTGGTCAGCCAGGTTGGAAAAAGAGACTTTGTGAGAACCATTTCTTTGAACAAGAGACTCTAGTTTGTTAAATCAAGTTTTAATCTTCAAAGTGTATTTTTACTTTTGTTTGCTCGTAACCCTTTCTAGCTTTATGCCTTATACGTGGTATTACTTAAGCCAATGACTCCTTGTTTAACAAACTTGTTTTACTTTTACTATAAGTTCAGTGCTTTGATTAAAATAGAATGATTGTTAACCCTAGTTATGATAAGAAACTGCAATGTACTGTCTCTTTAAAGGAGCTGCGAATGTAATAACTTCTGTAAGTGTTCAATGAGAAGTCTGGACTCCACAAGGCAAACGGTTTGGGGAAATCTAGGACAGGGAGGATTTTGGAGACTCCCTGCAAAAAGGATCTGCATGGTGGAAGACAGAGTGTGAGCTACATGTATGACTGTTGGCTATTGGTGTCCAGGCAGTGAGCCCCAGCAGCATAGCATTTAAGGCACCTAGAATCTCAGGACAGGTGCTGACACAACCCCTTACTGGTCTGGGTTGAACCCCAAAGTGTCACAACCTCTTTTAATTTAAATTTGAAATATCAATGAAAAGTTTCATTGAAAAAAAATAAAAATGTGGCCAGCTCTTTTTACAAAGGCTTGTTTTAGTTACTTACATTCTATTGTCTCAGTTTCTGACTTTCCAGCAGATAGCTCCTTATTTATAATTTTCATAGGAAAAGTACAGTGAAAAATACCATAGCTAGAATTGTTTGTAGATGCAGTTTAATACAATATTTTATTCTCTCACATCTCACATGTGATCTTTTTCTAAGACTTTGCAATTAATATCTATCAATTGTAGGCACTACAGTGGTCACATCAATCCAGTTGTTTTAATTCCCTTAGTTAGATTTTCATAAATTCCGAGGCCAGAAGGGACCGTTTTGATCATCTAGTCTGACCTCCTGTAGAACACCAGCCATAGGACTTCCCCTGAATAATTCCTAGAGCCGATTTTTTAGAAAAACACCCAATCTTGATTTAAAATTTGTCAGCGATGGAGACTCCACCACAACCCTTGGTAAGTTGCTCCAGTGGTTAATTACCCTCATTGTTAAAACCATTAAGGTCTCAGTTGTGCACAGCCCTATGTAGGAGTGAACTGGGAAGAAGAGTGCCCCTTGCTCTTGTGACTCTGTCAGGACTAGTCACAATTGCAGTCCTTGCACTGAGGGTAGGGATGAGGTTTCAACCTTGTAACGACAGTAGTAGTAGCTTCGTCAAAGGCTTAACCACATGCCCTCAGCAGGATGGCCTCTCACCCCTCTTAACTAGCCAGTAGAATTGATGATACATAAAATGAATGCCTGCTGTACCTCTTCTAAGAGCTATACACTGGTTGTTCCCCTGGAGGCACCATGACTCTAGAGACTACTGCTGGCAGAGTATGTCTCCATACTTCATAAAGCCAAAAGCTTCATGGAATTCACTGAAGTTATGCCAGATATACAAGAGTGCCACTGAGTGGAGAATTTGGCTCATAAAGTTTGGTCAGAATCTGCTCTCAGTTTAGGCTATGCCTGTTGGTTCCATGTTAGCAGACATCACATCAAGAAGAAATTACCTTCTGAAAAGGCAGATGTTACTCTAGGAAAGGAGGAGCGTGTCACTAGAAGGTGAAGCCTCCAAACATTCATTCATTTGGATGAATCTCCTTCAGAGCAGCCTGCTATAATGCTATTCTTGTCTGACAGACGTCAGCAATTATACAAGTTTCTGCCACCCAGGTGATTTCCATGAATTCTGTGATTTTACATTTAGCACCAGTCTAGAAATGATTAGCCAATGAGAGTATATATTTAGCTACATTTAATTGTATGGGTTTCCCCTCTATGAAAATGCCAATAAAAATGTCATTGGTTAATATCAAACTGAATTGGATACTAGTTGCTGGATGCTGCACTCAGAAACAATTAGATCCTGATTTAGGGGAGTAGAGAAAAGTGGATAATATGCTGCACAGGCACCAGATCATATTCATGGAAAAGGCTACTGGCTTCCTCTGGAGTATGCCAAAGAATGGCTGATGAGGGCCTTTGTGGGCAGAAAAAGAGGTATATGACCTGAGTATGAAGTGACAATTACAAGTTCTGTTCACACAAACTCTTCTCTCTAATCTGTTATTCTAGATTTTTAAACAGCCTCTAGCTAAGTATCTAAGCATCCCTCCAAACACCCTTACTAAGATAGAAGCTCATGGAAGAAAGCACAGATCTCCACTTCCTGCTAATCTATTCTGATAAAGGATGGCCAAGACATAGAAGCTTGTTTTGTCCAGTTCTCTTGAAGAGGGACCAAAGGAAGCAAAGATTCAATTATGTACCTCAATGCACCGTTGCATCTCCATGATCAGCTCAACCTCATTGAAAGCAGTAAGGAAAAATCAGAGGATGAGGCCTCAGAAGCATTTTTTTTAATTCTGAAAGCTAACCAAACTTTAGTTCTAAAAGCTAATCAAATTCTGTGTGGTATTAGAGATGACATAGCCTTCATCACTGATTTGTAACTTGAACATATTTGATACGCAACGCAGTCTCTCAGCTGCCAAAAATCACCTAATTGTGTCATTCCCAGTGAGGTTCAACCAACCACTTCCCATAACCCTATGTAGGAGTGAAATGGGAAGAAGAGTGCCCCTTGTTAGGATATCCTAACAGACTTTTTATTATATGTACTTCTCTGTGAACTAATTCATGGTGTCCTACCATACCTCCTCCAATTTTTCGTTCATCCACTTTCTTCTAGTTTATATTTCTATTAATAGTACTATACTGGTACTCCATTCTCTTTTTCATTATATTGTATATCAGAAGACAACACGATTGATTTCAAAAACACAATCGGGTATTTATGTATATTATAGACCTTAGCTACAGCATCAGAGTTGAATGTTACTCCATGTCTACCTGGGATACAGTGAAATAAGTCCCTTACAGTTGACTCTTTTGTGCTATAATGGTCCCTTCCTCTCTAGAGCTGTACAACAACACATCCTTCATGTTCATACCACTTACATTTTCTCTGCGGATTCCCTAATGTCTGGTATATCCACTCCCAGGCCTCTGATGTTAGAGAGACACATTGACATGTGACATACCAAATGGAGTTTAATCTTTCATGCCTGATTTATATATTTGCTGGATACTTTTAATTTATCATTAAATAGTTTGTTTTTGCACAAAAGCTCAAGACTAGAATTCTTTAATTTTTTAAAATTTTGGAATTTCAGAAAATCTGGAGAGCAGTATGGATAAATATGGAAAATAAAATACAGAACCCATTCCTCTTCTCTTCTTTCCTTTTTTTTCCTTCTTGTCTAAATTTTGTAAGTTATAGGAAGAGGTCTCCATTGTTTTCAAGGCTTTTTCTCTACACTCTCCAGATTTAATTCTTGTTTCCAATAAGGAACCTGGCTTACTATGCAGAATTCCCATCAGAAAGGTTTTACTGTACTTCTGAACTCTCTGCTCCAAAAGCTTAACTTCATTCATAAGATACTTGGTTTTCCCAAAGAGACATGGTTCTAGACGTCTTATCTCAGCTGAGCCTACTACAAATAAATTGGTCAAAGTAAATAGGGAACTCCTTCTTTTACATAACCCTTTCTTCAAGTGATGTGCAAGTCTCTCTCTCACTGCAGGAAGATCTTCCTGTAATAGATAGCTGGGAACTTTTTCAGAAAGTACTTCCCCAGACTGTACTTCAGATGTTCCATTTGCATGGACTTGTATTTAATAATAAGTGAGGATGTCTCTGAACAAAATACTTCTGTGACTATCAGCTACCACACTTTCATTAGAGATCTGATTCCTCCCGCTCATTATTTACTTTCCTGAAACATGCCAGACAGAGAAGTGAGATTAAGGCTGCCTCTGCTCTTAGCTCACTTCAATCTCTGAAGCGGGCAAGGTAGAGAGAGAGATATCATCTATGTTCTTCCTGTCACCTTCTCCCCAGGAGTATTGCTGAAGCTGAAGCCTGTCATATTTGGTAGACACAGGAGAAGTTTTTCTCCATGCTCTATGGTGATCCAGTGTTAGTGTTTGTGGCAAAACAGAAAAAACACACTTTATCATGTATAGATATATTGCAAAAAAAGCGAACATCATTCTGGGATATATTAGCAGGAGTATGGTAAGCGAGACAGGAGAAGTAATTCTTCTGCTCTACTCTGTGCTGATTAGACCTCAACTGGAATATTGTGTCCAGTTCTGGGCACCACATTTCAGGAAAGATGTGGACAAATTGGAGAAAGTCCAGAGAAGAACAACAAAAATTAGTAAAGGTCTAGAAAACATGACCTATGAAGGAAGATTGAAAAAATTGGATTTGTTTAGGCTGGAAAAAAAAGACAGAGGGGACATAATAACAGTTTTCAAGTACATAAAAGGTTGTTACAAGGAGGAGGGAGAAAAATTGTTCTTCTTAACCTCTGAGGATAGGACAAGAAGCAATGGGCTTAAATTGCAGCAAGAGAGGTTTAAATTGGACATTAGAAAAAACTTCCTAACTGTCAGGGTGGTTAAGCACTGGAATAAATTGCCTAGGGAGGCTGTGGAATCTCCATCATTGGAGATTTTTCAGAGTAGGTTAGACAAACACCTGTCAGGGATGGTCTAGATAATACTTAGTCCTGCCATGAGGGCAGGGGACTGGACTAGATGAATTCTTGAGGTTCCTTCCAGTTTTATGGTTCTCTATGATAAACACAAAGTCTAAAAACAGGGAAAGAAAAGAAGACAGAGCACCATAAGATTAGCAGGTCAATGTTTTCCTCTTTCAGGTAGAGAAGGGACTCCATATTCATCTTAAGACCATGCCTGTGTGTGTTTCATACCATGTGTTTCCTCCGACAGAGATAAGAATCTCCTTCTATGCAGTACTTGTTAGATCAAGCAGGTACTAGGAACAAGAGCATATCTTTGTCCTTTGAGCGTTTTGTCCATGGGGAGAGAATTTATCAACCACCTGAACACTGGAGAGGGAATCACATTTTTTTTTGTCAGATCAAATACATGAGGTTGTATGCAGGGGAAGGATGTTGGTTTCCAGAATCCGTTCTAGAGCATTTCATGTCTTAGATCAAAAGGGTATGGGTTTTGTAGCCCCATTGGTCAGTAGGTATACATATATTTTTGACAGTCCCAGCAACTGTTCTCCTGGTTTAGTCCAAATTAAAAAGAATTGTGCCAGGGTCCAGAAAATAATAGCTAGTTAGTCTCCTTTGGGGAAGGGGAAAAAAAAGAGCTCTTCAGATACACAATCAACTGGCAGCAATTTTCACATTATTCCAGACAGTCTCCCATTCCTCAACTGACAGTTCCGTTTTTAAATCATATTTCCATTTCTGCTTAATCTCTGCCGTTGCAGGGTAGACTATAGAATTGAACTGTTTGCATCCACTAGCCAGTGTTGTTTCTACTGCCAAATTGTTTCAGGAAGTCTTCTAATGAGAAGCATGGGACCAGTGCCCAGGGCCATCTGACTTTACTATGCATTGCACAGAGCATTAGAAAGATAGGAAAGACTGGGGGTGACTAATGACTTTTCACTCATAGGAAGTTGATCTTCTGAGATGCACTCACCACACCCTATTTGATGATGCTATGGAGTATTAAGTAGGGACCGGGGGAGACGAACAGGGGAACATCCTGCTAATATAAGGTCAAGGAAAATTGCATCTCAGCCACAAACTGGGGAGCAATTCAATCGTGCACATGTGAGCAATGCTCTTTATGGGCCTTCTAAGTAACGCAAATATAACAGATTATGAAAATTACTTGTTCTTACAACACATGACTTTATTAATTGCAATGATCTCCTTTACCCAAAATATCTACATATGACCATTTAATCAGTTTTCAATTTTACCCAGGGAATGTAAATTTTGGGGGAAATAGAAGGGAAGGGAGAGCAAATTTCGAAGTTATTAATATGTAGAGTTATTAAGGTTATTAGTTATCAATATTTAGAGAATTATGTAGCATGTACCAAGTGCTACTAAAATGGTTTTTCTATAGACCAGTGGGAGTTTTTCTATATATTGGAAGGCTGCTAGAAAACTAAAGGGAGATGCTAAGTTTCTGTCACTGAGAATAAATCCCAGTTTCCAATAGTCATAGCATGGATTTTGTTGTGATTCTCTCAATTTTAGCCCTGATAGCTATGTCATACGATGATAGGATATATACCATTACACCAAGCCAATTACCATCTCTGGCTGAATTACCCTCTCCAGATACAATATAGATTATTCATAGATTCCAGGATTCTTGCCACTCCTCAAGTCAGCTAAATTGTAGGAGAGCTTTTTCATTCCAGTAAAAATCCTACCACTTGTATTTACAGTCTACAGTAGTGTGTGAAGTGAAACTGATAAGGTTTGGGTGTCTGTGGATCTATCAACAGAATCTGCTTGGCTAAAGTTAGTTTTCAAAGCATCAGTTCTGAATTACCATATGCAAAGCACTGTAACATGAGAGAACAAAGTGCGTGCATCCTCCTTTAGTAAACTGGCTTGTCTCCTCTGGCCAAGTGCTTCAGCTGCTGGATTAAGGCCACACTTGGAAGTTAAGCTGACCCAGCTACGTCATTCAGAAGTGTGAAAAATCCATACCCCGTAACAATGTAATTAAGCTGACCTAACCCCTAGTGTAGATAGTGCTACTTCAACAGAAGATTTCTTCCTTCAACCTAGCAACTGCCTCTCTGGGAATTGAATTAACTACAGCAATGGGAGAACCTCTCCCGTCCCTGTAATGAGCATCTACAACTGAAGTGCTATAGCAGCACAGCTGCATCTGTGCCACTATAGTGTTTCAAGTGTAGACAAGCCCTATGTTTCCATGCCTGACTATGTGTCAAACAGTAAAAGCCTAAATCAGACATTCAATCAAAGTCAGGGGATATTCAATTGGTGATGATTCAGTCACCAATACAGATACAATGCTCCCTGTGTGACACTGAAAAAAGACTCAAAAGTAGGAACAGGAGGAAAGTAGCACAGCATCTGCTCACTCTTCCTTTATTTCTTACCCTTAAAGGCCTCTGGCAAACATACTAGTGGAACAAACAAACAGTATGGGCTAAATTCAGACAAGGCGCAAGTAACTGCAACTTTCCTGTACTCAGTGGAGTTACAACTCACTTCCATCACCTTATAGAAAAGTCCTGTAGAATTTAAGGATGAAATCATTGGAGATCTACAGAAATTAAGGTAGTGGAGCAATCTCTCAGAATATCCATAGGACTTATTCGAGAATTATGCCCTTTCCACTGAATTTTTAAACAGTTTTACTTCTTTTAATAGAGAAATATGATCCCTACTCAAGAATTCTAAAGGTTAGTTTAAAAATTCCACAGGACTCTCACTCAGTTAAATTCTCCACAATAGCCAGGCCCAAATTTGGCTCCATGCTTCCAAGCTGGGAAAGTCACATAGCTGGCAAATACATACCAGCAGCGCATGTTGATCTTTTCACCTTTCCTACCCCAAGAACAGAAGTACCCCTGGGTGACACTGAAAAGAAAGAGAATCAGAAGTAGGAGCAAGAGGAAAGTGGCACCGTATCTGCTCTGTCTTCCTTTGTTTCTTACTCCAAAAGGTCCCTGGCAAGCAGAAAAAGAAAGCATGGATTTGTGGTGGGCTGCTTGCTGACTCACAAACAAGATGCACTGCAGCAATAGCTTTTTCAAAATTCAGCAGTTTCGGATTTAATGCAAAACTTTTTTCGTCTCAGCTTCTGTGAGTTCATACACGCTGAGTTTTGCTTTGTAGGATGAACAAACTCAAACCTCCGAACTTAGCCAAGTTTAGGCTTGGGAACAACTGCTATTGATTGTGTTAGGACTGAGATTGGCTCATTGAGTCCCTTCTTGGAGTTGGTTGAATTATTCATTATGAACCATTTGTCAGATCTGGCCCTTCTGCCTGTGAATTGCCCTCAGACTGATCATTGGCTTTACAAATATATTGCTCATAATTGTTTGATAAATAAATAAATTTGATAAATAAATAGCTGTAAAAGATATTTATTTGTGCTGATGAGGTTTTGAAGATTGCTCATAGCAGTGTTTTTAGTATTGTGACGGGGCAAGGCCAGATGGCTATAGAAAAGTAGTGGGAGATAGATATATTAGCTCCAGGCTAAACAAATCCCTGGTACCAGGATAAGTGAAATGGCAGCTGCTCCAGGTCAATTAAGACACCTGGGGCCAATTAAGAACTTTCCAGAAGGCAGGGAGAAGGCTAGGTTGATTGGCACACCTGAAGCCAATCAGGGCCTGGCTGAAACTAGTTAAAAGCCTCCCAGTTAGTCAGGTGGGTGTGTATGTCAGGAGCTGTGGGAGGAAGTTGCGCTGTTGGAGAGGCTGAGTAGTATACACCATATCAGGCACAAGGAAGGAGGCCCTGAGATAAGGGTGAAGTGGAGCTTGAGGAAGTGAGGGCTGCTGTGGGGGAAGTAGCCCAGGGAATTGTACATGTCATGTTTCTAAAAGGTTAGCTACTATAGCTGATACTATTAGGGTCCCTGGGCTGGAGCCTGGAGTAGAGGGTGGGCCCAGGCTCCCCCCCCTTTGCCCCCCGATTAATCACTGAGACTGGGAGACAACAGTGACTGTGCAAAGAAGGATAAACTTCTCCTCACCTCCCTCGCTGGCTTATGATGAAAATGGCTCAGTAGACTGTGACCCTTGTCTCTAGAGAGAGAAGGGTTACGTGCAGGGTCACGGTGAGCCTCTGAGGCTAGCGAAATCCTCCAGGAAACGCGGGACGCACGGAGGCAAGGACAGAGCTTTGTCCCAGTATTCAATATGCAGAAATCACAGTTTGAGTTGTGTAATTAGTTACATAAGCCACTCTTTGTGCCTCAGTTTTGCCACCTCCAAAATGGCACTTGCCTACCCCATGAGGTTATTGCGGAAATAAATTGCTTTCTGTAAAGTACCTTCAGATCCTCAGAAAGAAGACAGAGGAGAGAAGAATGCTATTGTGCTACATGGCTTGAGAAAGATGACACTGCAAGGAAAATGATCATTGACAAGCAAGTTTCAGATATGGTTTGCAATTCTTTTAAACATCGCTGTACCATGGTTTGAGAAATCAGTGATGAATATGTCAAAGATCTTCAAGGAGACAAACCATTCATGAGGATGTAAAGTTGGAGGAATTTCAAGTCTTTATGCAGTCAAGATGGGACATATGGTTTTGCTGAAGGGAAGAATTTGGTAGTGCTAAGCTACAGGAACAGACGGATCCTGAAGTAATTCTGAATGATACAAGTGGATTATAAATATCGAGGAGGGAAGGCTTAAATCGAGTCTTTCTGAAAATCTCACCAAATATCAAACATCTTATCCTCATAAGGGTTTCAACTAGGGCTGTTAATTAATTGCAGTTAACTCACGTGATTAACTCCAAAAAATTAATTGCGATTAATCGCAATTTTTATCGCACTGTTAAACAATAGAATACCAATTGAAATGTATGAAATATTTTTGTACGTTTTTCTACATTTTCAAATATATTGATTTCAAATACAATACAAAGTGTACAGTGCTCATTTTGTATTATTTTTATTACAAATATTTGCCCTATAAAAATGATAAACAAAAGAAATAGTATTTTTCAATTAATCTCATACAAGTACTGTAGTGCAATCTCTATCATGAAAATGCAACTTACAAATGTAGATTTTTTTTGTTACATAACTGCACTCAAAAACAAAACATTGTAAAATTTTAGAGCCTACAAGTCCACTCAGGCCTACTTCTTCTTCAACCAATCACAAAGACAAACAAGTTGGTTTACATTTATGGGAGATAATGTTGCCCGCTTCTTCTTTACAATGTCCCAATAAAGTGAGAACAGGCATTTGCATGGGACTTTTGTAGCCAGCATTGCAAGGTACTTACATGCCAGATGTGCTAAACATTCATATGTCCCTTCATGCTTTGGCCACCATTCCAGAGGACATGCTTCCATACTGATGACGCTCATTAAAAAAAATGGTTTAATTAAATTTGTGACTGAACCCCTGTGGGGAGAATTGTATGTCTCCGGCTCTGTTTTACTCGCTTTCTGCCATATATTTTATGTTATAGGCAGTCTTAGATAATGACTCGGAACATGCTGTTTGTTTTAAGAACACTTTCACTGCAGATTTCACAAAACGCAAAGAAGGTACCAATGTGAGATTTCTAAAGCTAGCTACAGCACTCAACCCAAGATTTAAGAATCTGAAGTGCTTTCCAAAATCTGAGCGGGACGAGGTGGGGAGCGTGCTTTCAGAAATCTTAAAAGAACAACACTCCGATGTTGAAACTACAGAACCTGAACCATCAAAAAAGAAAAACAACCTTCTGCTGGTGGCATCTGACTCGGATAATGAAAATTAACATGTGTCGGTCCACATTGCTTTGGATTGTTATTGAGCAGAACCCATCATCAGCATGGAAGCATGTCCCCTGAAATGGTGGTTGAAGCATGAAGGGACATAGAATCATAGAAGATTAGGGTTTGAAGAGACCTCAGGAGGTCATCTAGTCCAACCCTCTGCTCAAAGCAGGACCAACCCCAACTAAATCATCCCAGCCAGGCCTTAAAAACCTCAAAGGATGGAGATTCCACCACCTGCCTATCTAACCCATTCCAATGCTTCGCCACGCTCCTAGTGAAATACTTTTTCCTAATATCTAACCTAGACCTCCCTCATTGCAACTTGAGACCATTGCTCCTTGTTCTGTCATCTGCCACCATATGAATCTTTAGCGCATCTGGCATGTAAATATCTTGTGACGCCAGCTACAACAGTACCATGCAAACGCTTGTTCTCACTTTCAGGTGACACTGTAATCAAGAACCAGGAAACATTATCTCCTACAAATGTAAACAAATTTGTTTGTCTGAGTGATTGGCTGAACAAGAAGTAGGACTGAGTGGACTTACAGGCTCTAAAATTTTTCGTTATTTTATTTTTGAATGCAGTTTTTATACATAATTCTATATTTGTAATGTCAACTTTCATGATAAAGAGATTGAACTACAGTACTTGTATTAAGTAAATTGAAAAAAATATGTCTTGTTTTTTTACAGGGCAAATACTTGTAATCAAAAATAAATAAAAAGTGATCACTGTACACTTTGTATTCTGTATTGTAATTGAAATCAATATATTTGAAAATGTAAAAAACATCCAAAAATATTTAAATAAATGGTATTGTATTATTTTTTTAAATTGTGTGATTAATTGCGATATTTTAATTGCTTGACAGCCCTAGTAAGAATATGTAACATGTTATATTTTTATGTATGTAACACATATACATAACATGATGAAAAGTTAGCTTAGTTTGTGTTCTCTTTGCTGGCTGATAGGATTTACAGCAACAGAACAAAATATTGTATTGTATTGTAGGGGAATACAGAAACAGTGGATATTGATTTCTGTAAAACAAAAAACCAGGTAAAAGCATATGCAGACAGAGATATTTTATAATCTGGAGGGAAAAAAATCAGAATTAGTACATACATATGTTACCTAAGAAATTAACTTATTTGAAGTTGTTATATATTTTTTATAAAAGCACCAGCTATTCAATGACTTCTTATTTAGTTTAATCAAACTAATTATTCCCTGAGCTCCAGATGATGAGAAAAAATTACATCCTCCTATCTTTGGAGACTGCCTGTTGCTGTTTTTAATGTCTTGTTGACCCAATGGTGGACTTTTTTTCCTTTTTCTTCAAAGAAAACTTTGTGTGTGTGACCTGAAAGCTGCCATCCTGACACCTCTAGGGAGTGAAATCTATTTATCCACCACACAGACACATTGCAGCCTGCTTCAGTACAAGTTTCCTCCCAGTGTTCTGCCGACATAGCTCAGCCCTGCACTGGAGGGGCTGGGTATCTACAGGTAACAATAGTTCAGTCACTGTGCCCATTCATTTCTTGGCTTCTTCACTGTGGAGGTGGGGAGGTTTAAAAAGAAAGGCCATGCATCGTCCAGTAAAGTACTAAAGAACATGCTTAAAGTCACAATGTGCTCACAATTGCTTGACCTCAATGGGATTCAAGCACATTCTTAAGTGCTTTGTGGAATCTTGGCCAGGGTGATTATGAATCCAGAAGACGTTCTGAATTGTCAGCAGATTCTAACAATTTTATGTTAATTGGATCCAATTTGCTTGGACACTGGGTCTTAGTCATATATGGAACTGAATGCACATGCAACCAAGATATTTCATTCTGAATTTTCTGAAACCCAAAATGCTTAATATCTGAAGATGTGAGCTGGAACCTCCCACCCATCTCCTCCCTCCCAAACTAACACACACTGTGGGTGGTGTCTTGAGCTCCCTACAAGCAGGTGAGGGGCTCCACATCAACCTTGAATTTTAGGCAACTGGAAGTTCTGCTCCAACAGGAGCTTCTTAACTTTAAAAAGTCTATGTGGGGTCCCAGCACTCCTTTGGGGTGTCATTCATCCACTCCACTTCACCTTATCTAACTGCATCCCTCTGGCCAGAGGGAGCTGACTACAAGTTCTCAGATACTTGGAAAAACTTAGACTTCAAAATTCACATAAGGAGGGTTGTTGTTTTGTTTTTAATTTAAAAATTCTACCCAAAACCTGTGACTGAGAATCTCAAAAAGGCCCATGGGTTGGTGTACTTTTTTGGTGGGGGACAGGGAGAATAGGACTGAATATTACCCTTACTTGATTTCATTTGTATTCTTATCTAAAAGGTGGACACAAAATCCGACAACAATGTTATGATGTGCTACTTGATACTGATCTCTATTAAATATCTAATGTGCTTTGGATACACTTGACATGAACATCCCCAAATAAGGTATTTACCTCACAACGTACCTACATCCATGGGAGAGAGACCTCACATCACTATAGGAAGGTGGTATTTACACAGGCAAACCATTTTCCTGTAAGGAATGTACAATATTAAATCTGGAGAAAAGCACACAAAAAAGTAGGCAATCACACTCTCCATGTGACTGTACAGTATATCAATGAATTTCTGCCTGCATATATATGCACATGCAATACTCATACATTTTACTAGCCTCCCAATTCACTACATGACCAATTAGTCCACCTTTAGCGAATGAGCATATTTTCCTTGAATATGCACACAATACATGGGAAAAACTTAATTGCAGGAACTATTGAAAATGCAGCCCTATTTGAATAGCCAAGGAGAATACAGTATATTGAATGATAGAGTCTCCCCCATTCCCCTTGAAGCTTTGGGTCCAAATCTGGTTTAGGGAATGGATATAGGTTCAGTGAGTGCAAAGAGTCATTCCAGGCTCTAACTGCCAGGAGGAGGTTCAGAAGCTTTCCCTCATCACTGTTGTTTGTTTTTGGTTTTGCTTTAAGTGGAGATTCTGTCGCTTGAAGAAAATATCAAAACAAGTTACCCTAAGGAACTTTTCATATTTATATATATATTATCCCCCATAAAATGGTAACTGCAGGACTTGATGATGATGTGTGATAGGTTGAAGTTGATTTATTTATTCAAGGCTATTATGTGCTGTAATGAAGCATCTTTCTTCTCTCCCTCTCCCCCTCCCCCTCTCTTGCTAATAGGATTAGAAGGTGGATGCTTCTTCTGTAAGAAGAATTGATGATGGTGCACTGTATTATTGTTCCTATAATACATTAGGGATGAGAGGTTTCAGAGTAGCAGCCGTGTTAGTCTGTATTCGCAAAAAGAAAAGGAGTACTTGTGGCACCTTAGAGACTAACAAATTTATTAGAGCATAAGCTTTCGTGAGCATCCGATGAAGTGAGCTGTAGCTCACAAAAGCTTATGCTCTAATAAATTTGTTAGTCTCTAAGGTGCCACAAGTACTCCTTTTCTTATTAGGGATGAGGTCTCCTTTAAAGGTGCTATGATTCTAAAATGCTCCAGAATTTTCAACACTTATTTCATCAAACTTAATGTGATACATTATTTTTAATCCCTGAGTAAGGTAATGAAAAAATGCACTTGTTAGTAAAGTAATGTACATTTTATGGCATGAAATAAATTACTATGGCAAAGATTTTAAAAATACCCAAATCTTAGACTGTTAGCAGTTTCCAAGGATTATTCCCCATTATTCTTTGGTCCTGTCTCTGTTTCTCCTTTCACCTTGAAAGGCTCCATACTTCCTCTTCCAGGAATCAGTGTCACATTTTTTCCTCTGGCTTCCATTAAATAAACTCTCTTTCTACTAGGTTTTCCCTTTTTCCTCTCTCTTTCTACTAGGTTCTCTCACTCTCTCTCCTCTCTTGCTTTCAGGACCTCATCTTTACTACTTCATGCCCAATCGCTCCCTTTCAGCCTTGTCTCCTTTTCGCTCTATCCAGCAGCCCCCCCCCCCACAAACACACACATCCCCGCCCCTTCATCTGTGCCTCGCTTTAAAAAGAAAACTCACAACTGTTCTCCAAGCACATTTTCATTTAACCCTAAACTACACACTGAAGAATAACCTTCTGAGCCTTGACCATGTCTCAGTTTAAGAAGTTTTCTATGTTAACCTGTTTGTTGTCTGGTGCACGATTTAGGATTTTGTTGTTTTATAAACAAAGATTTTATAGAAAACCCAAAGGAAAAAAACCTTATAATTCTGTTTAACGCAAGTTATAGCAAAATGTTTGTGATGTTAAATGGGCTCCTAAAACTGTACCCATTGTTAGTGATCATAATGAGTTTTACTAACTGCTATATCAGAGGATATGTGAAAGTTAGATTGTTCACTTGCAATAGAAATGCTATGATACAAGTCTGCAGTACTTAGCTTTCAGACACTTTTTTCCCCCTCACTGCTTATCTAATGTCACACACAAACTCCCTCCCCTCTCTCCTTACATGCATATTCAATGGACCATATGCTTGATCTCAGATATCTCCAGGCATTATAGATCCTATTCACCAAGAAGTGGCTTGTACACTCATGAAGTGGGGAAGGGGGGGGGGCTCAAAGAGTATTCAAGAGTTTTCTGAGAAAGTAATCCAAGTACACAGTGACCTGTATGTACTATGACACGGTCCACTTTAAAACTAGCCCACACATTTCTCCAGAAAACACACACGGGCATTAGGAAATTCTCATTATTTCACCATAAAGGGGCCTGTAGAGAGATCTCATGAGGGATTTAAGGAGGAGCTTATTGACAAATTTTAAAAAAACGACCAATTCCTTGGCATCCAAGGAAAAGTCTAAAGAAAACAGTTTGCAGGGTGACAAGGCAGCCCATCATCAGCCCAAAATGCATGACAAAGGCAGCAGCAGCTCCAAAGCCAACACACCAACTGCCTTCAGAATCTGCCACGGGGCCAGATGCTGTGTTGGGAATTGCTCCCTGACAGCATGGCATATGGGCTCTGCATGGCCAGCTGAAGAGAGAGAGATGGCCTGGAACAATCAGGAGTGGGTGGGTAGAGGTGACACATCAGCCCACCACTATATTTTTGTTGTTGGTTAGTTATATTATGTGCAAACATGTCATTGGCTTTACGATTATTAAAAATCTTGTGCTAAACACTTCCATTGTATAACTCTATTGACTTCAATGAAGTTCAAGCAGGAATTAATTCATCCCCTTGTCTTTTAAATAAATTCAAATATTTTTTCATTATCAACTTGTAGGATCAAAGTAGAACTGAATTCAGATACATTTATTGTCACTGTATAATGTTGCTTGTTTCTTAAAGCTGCAGTAATCTGTTCACACTCTGATGAACAAGTCTCTGCAACTTCACAATTTACTTAAGCCCTGCACCAGGAAAGCACTTAAACATATGCACAACTTTAAGTATGGGAATAGTCCCATTTAAATCAATTGAACTTTTTGTGCACTTAAAGTTACACATGTGCTTAAGTGTCTTCAGAAAGCTGGCAGACTACACGGCATTGGCTCTTCTTCCTTGTTTCCTTGGACATCCAGGTTCTTCACTGTAAAAAGCCTGGATTTCCTTAAAAGAAGTTGGTGTCAAAAGAGGCAATAAGGCTGCCTCAACTAAAATCTGCTGCTACCCAGGAAAAGGAGGAGGAGGAGATGGGGCCACCAGCAAGAGCTGACAATGGTCCTGATAGTGGGAGAAGATGATGAGGCATGAAGGCAGCATGTCCAGAGAAGGGAACCAGATTGCAAGAAAGCATGTGGAAAGAAAAAAGGAATCAGACAGCAGGGAAGCATGTGCATGGGAGTAGTGGGAGGGAGAGGAATATAAATAGCACTGCAGAATATTTGAGTGCATTTTTTGTAGATTTAAAATTGCATAGTAATTTTGTTTAAAAATAAGTATGTTCTTGAGATGGGTGTTTGAAAGCCCTAGCAGGGCTCATTTTTTGTTCCACTGATAAACCTTTGTTTAAATAGTGTCAATATATCTCGGCAATGACTTTCATGAAGGAAGTGTCCTATTCCTTACTCATTTTTTACATCCCATAATTTTATGAAATAATGGCTGCTTTGTGCTATTGTGCAACTTATTCTCCTGCCTAGAATTCATTGGGAAGGTTTTGAAACTTGCTGGAGGCATCAAACAATGGGCCAGTGCGCGAAATGAAGGAGGGGAAGGCAAGAACTGTCTTAGCCAAGTCCTATATACTAAGTCTTTCCTCTAGTACCTGTGAAATTCTTGAAAATAGTGTATAGAAATCTAAAGCTCTTGAAGAAGAGTGTTGACTTGCAGAAGCAAGAAAGCAGCAACTTAGCATATCACTGCACAAGACTTTTGGTGAAAGGTTCAGCAGTCCCAACAATTGAAGAAAAGCCTAACTTTTACCCACTCTCCTCTCCACACAGGCCCCCAAGACTTAGAGAGTGTCTACACTCCCAGGTTTGATTGTATCATGGCAGGCATACCTACACTAGCTTTCATCTGTCTTGCATGGGTGACAATAGTAGTGGAGACATGGCAGCATGGGGTTGAGCATGGAGCAGCCACCCCAATACAAGTCCTCTGGGGACCCTAGGTATGTATTTGGGTTGCTATTGTTACCTGTGCTAGCTAACTTAAAGCTATCTTGCATACACATACCTGTGCTATAATCACAGCTTCACTTGCAGTGTAGACATACTCAGTATTTTCTTGGTGACTCATATAACACCCTCCTTCTCCCAGGATCTTCTTGGGACACTGGGAGACCATTCGCTCACACAAACTATTCCTAATAACATTCATACAAAATATAATGTTCAATTCAACACTATCTATGCATTCAACTAGAGCTGATCATGAATATGCTGTCCCTTTCCTGTTCAGCCAGCTCCAGATTCAGTGTTTAAATATCACACTTGTAAAACCCAAGAAAGAGTTTTCTTCCATAACAGTTTCAGGGGGCTAGCAAAGACAAATGAAAAGGAGAGAAAGGTAAACAGAAAAATAAAGTAGAGAGAGCAGGCTATATTTTACAGCCTCTATATGTGGCTCAAAACCTATAAGACCTGCACAGATGGAGTGTAATTTAAGCTGTTCCTTCATTTATGTCTTATCCCAATTTCCCACTTTTGGTTGTAGCACATTTAATTAGACAATAAGCTCTTCAGGGCAGGTACCATCTCTTCCTGCTCTACGTGACTGATCCTGCCGTCAGATCTGTGTGGGCAAACTCATAGGTGGTGGGTAGCTACAACTAGAGGGGGTTCAGCCCCCACCCTCACAAGCTATGAGCCACTCTGCTGCCTGCACACATGTGAAACCCAGTTCAGCAGGCAAAGCCTCACCTCCAGTGATGCTAGGGCCTGCCTGGCACTGAGCCGCCTGCCTGGCACTGAGCCGCCTGTCTACCCAGCAGCAAGACAAGCCAGGAGAGTCCCCACAGCCCAGTGGCAAGGGGAGTCCACGGGGCCCCAGTATGGTGCTGTGGGCAGTGTCTGTTCTAAGTGTGGCCAGTGCCCAGCAAGCCAACTCCATCCCTGGCGCAGTAACGTTGCCTCCCTAGTGCCACAGAGCAGAGCTGGGGTTGGTGACCAGGAGGGAGGGAGGGAGCGAGTGAGACACCACCGCTTATCCCCCCCCATACACCTTCTGCATTCCCCCACACCCAAGTCCATCCACCCTACAGATGAGCCCCCAGCTCCTGTCTGAACCAACCCCACCTCTCCCTTCTTCAATTGCTCCTGTCCCCTTAGGCTCAAACAGGAACTCCCCACAGGCTCCTCACCCCTGGCATCAGCATTCTATCTTCCCTATGGAGTGTTATGCAGAGTTGGTCACCTTTTCCCCTCCTCTCCCTGTGTTCTTGGAATGGTCAGATGGCTGCCTCCTCTCCTTCAGAGGAGCCCAACATAGCAAATCTGTGAGCAGCAAGAGCCAATAGGCCAGAGCAGGGGGAGGTGGGCCCAAGTCTCTGGAACAGAAGCTGCTGTTGTGGGGTGAATGCAGGGTGGACTCACTCTCCAAACCACCCTCCCAGGGCTTCCCCTCTGCATTGGGCCAGGATGAAGACAGCAATCCTCCCACACACACACACACACACACACACACACACACACAAAAGTGGGGCCTCACAGTTTTACTCAGCTACTCCAAAGAATATTTTCATCAGCTGTTTATGGGCAAACTCTTGAAGTCAGTGGGACTATGGTCCACCAGCCTGAATCAAGGTCTATGCTTGTTCCAGGCCTGACTGAGGTCTTTGGATTCTACTACCATAATAAAACAATACCATAATATATTTAATCAACAAAACTTATGTATTTATTATGACCAGTGCAAAGAAAATCCCACCCTTCCTCTGTAGCATCACAGCACAGCGATGGAGGGCATCCTCCTTTAGTTACATACTCATGTCAAAAAATTCTTGCTAAAGTATCCAATGCCTTACTAAAAGCTGTAGTGGTTATTCTTTCTCTGTAAGAGTAAATCTTTGGTTATGTTTTTCTTCTAACAGTAAGTCCTTGTTACAGGGTATTTAAAATGGATTAGCCTTATCTTAAAATATGAGATCTAAAGATAACTTCTTGAGTGTGCAACAGCAGTGTGAGATATAGCAGGCCTACTGTATTAAGAACCTGGCATGTAGTTGTCTGGCACGAAACATCAGGATTTGCAGCAAGTACAGCATGAAAATAACAACACTTTGCAATAATATGGAGGCAAATGTTTCAAAATAGCTCAGATCTCAGTCAGGCACGGAAATAAGGGCAGATTTTCAGAAGCGCTCACTACCCAGTGTGCTGAGCTCTTTTGTAATACTGGGTCATAGTGTCTTTCACCCAAGGTTTTCAAACTGCTTTATGAAAGTTGGAAGACAAAGTTTATTTACCTGCATTTCACAGACAAGAAAACTGAGGCAGAGAGAGATCAAATGGGAGATTTTCCAGAAGTATCTTTTATAGGTGTAAATTATGCCCACAACATCTGCACCTTCAGCTTTTGAGTACAGAATTGAATTGTGGACATAAATATGAGGACTTGCACTTCTAACCATCCAACTGTCGACCCACATCAGGGAGTTAGAAACACAAGTCTCACATTTGTACCTTCATTTTATTTGAGAGGCACAACATGTGGGCTCAAATCATACTCGATAAAAGAGAAGCTGGGTTTCTGGCCAGCTGACTATACACCTCTGCACGATGCACCCAAGATCAGTGAGTCAGCAGCAACTCGGGGAGACAATCCTGTTGGCCTGCCTTTGCTACCAACCCATCCTTCCCCCCTGACAGCTGAGTGTTTCTGACGGACATTGCTATCACTCAGGTTATGAGCATTTCTATTATGAAATCACTTTCTTTAGGCAGTAAGCCATAAAAAGCTTTTCTACTGGCTGAAACTTAGCATATAGCTTAAGTTATGGAGCAGAAGTTGCACAGAATTTGAAAGAGTAAATTTTTCAGCCGTTGTAGGAGGATAGTTGGTTTTTTTAGGGAGGTGTGGTGGCCAAGGGAAGATTTAAAAAAAGAACTGGTTTTTCCCCTTTATAAGTATCAAGCCCATTAGATTATAATTTAGAAATTATACTCATGTACATATATACATGTACTCATGGCACACACTTTTTTAAAAAATTAAAATATCGTGATGATTTTTAGCACATTAACTTAGTGTTTGAGAGCAGCAGCTAGACTGACAACATACAAGGGAGCCGTTTCAGTTTTATATTTCAAGAATTCACAAACTTAGAAACTTTTACATGATCAATTACAAACCAGACCCAAATTAAGAGCCAGTGTAACTGTATTGACTTCAATAGATTTACATCTGGAATGAATTTGTTCCACTGAGTCCAAAGGACTCATTGGGTTATCAGGTAAAAATACACATCTACATAATTAATACACAATTAAAGCTTTGTTCTGAACTCAATAGCACCCCACTTTCTTCTTACCACCCAGAGTTTTTTCTATTCAGCATAAGTTTTTTTAAAAATCAGACAATTAACTTTTACCTTCAAGTTCTTGTTAATTTGTGCCACAGCTTTAACATATAATTATACTTGGCTAAAGTTTAAGGCTTAAATGCTGAGTGACTACTATTGAAGAGAAAGCAGCACTGAAACTGATGCTGCTGCTAACAACACACAAAACTTGCACCCCTGTATAGGAAAATGAATATCTGCAAAAATCACCCGTGTGGCTTGTCACACAAGGAATGTCAGATTAAGCCCAGTATATTGACTATGAACCAGCCTTGTAGTACTTACTCAGGCAAAGTTGGCGGACATTGACTTCACGAGGAGTTTTGCCAGTGAAAGGACTACCTGTTTGCAAGCAGGTTTGGCCCAAAGGGCTGAGCAGACATGGACCTAGATCCTGCTCCATTTGAAGTCAATGGGAGTTTTACCATTTACCCTTATGAAAACAGAATCGGGTCTCAAATCTCACTTTGAGCTCTGTCAGTAGAAGTTTAGCAACTGACCTCAACAACAGCAAGGCCAAGCCCCTAACTGGTGATCTGCACTTCTGAGAGAGCTGGCAAAGGGGCCAGTCCACCTTGTGTGGATTATTCCTACGTAGGGGCCAGACAACTAAGTGAGCTCTCACTCACAGCATTTCCGCCTCCTCACTCTTCCCTCAGCGGGGTGGCACATTTGTTCCCCTCGTAGAAGTGGCAAGGAAATTACCCCTGAACTCACAGATGCCCAATGAGCTATGCAGATTTCAGAGAGCCCCCTGACTTCACACAACCACCAACCTCCATCCTCGCCCCTTGGTAGCATTGCTTCAATGGATCCATGCGGCCATGGACTTTGTGCCAGCTCCTGCTCATGGACCCCATTTCAGGGTGGTGGGAAGGTTTGCATAAAACGGAGACGGGAACCTGTGTAACTCTGACAGCCTAAATTTAGCTGGGGTTGGCCCACAGAGTGGGTGGGGACCAGTGCTCAAAACAGTTGCACATCCCCCAGAGTATCCACAGAGGTGGTGGAGAGGACACTGATGGAAAGGCTACACTCTCCAAGGTCCACTAGGTTCTCTTATTCTTCTCCCTGGAAGCAGAAGGTGGCCTGCAGGGTACGCTTTGTATGGCAATCTTGATAAGCTGATTTTGACATTATAGTTTGTTTTTCCCAGAGAGTAGATAAAATTTTGAGCACAAACTCTACTGAAAAAAAATCAAACCCCAGAAGAATCTGAACAAAAATATTCTTGGTCCCTCCCTACGTTACTTCTGTACACTGGTAACTACAGCTTCCCCAGCCAAGTGGAACAATACTCTGGATTTACAAACATGTATGCTTGAAAATTTATCCAAAATTTCCAGTGCTGTATTTTAACTTTGCTTTTTACTGAATTATTAGGTTTCGATTTCTTTAAAAGCAGATTCTATTTATTTCTCTTCTTTTACAAATGTTATTTTCCTGCCCAGAATTAATGGTGAAGATCAATTTTAACTGGCTTAAAATAACTGCATATAAATCTGTGGAAAAGCACATATTTGAGGTGATTGCCCTATCAACAAAATAATCAAGTGGAATTACCTCTGTCCATCCCCAGCTGCAATGTATGTCTAATTATTTCAGAGCATTCATTCAGTATATTTGGAACAGACAAAAATTAAGAGTAATTGTGGGGGGGAAACAATTCTACTTTATGAATATTTTTAAAAATAAATAATTGCATAGTTACATTCAATTTCACACCATAAGTGCTATAAATATATATTTAGTGCCCCAGCATTGTTAATGCATATTTAATTAGCTGACATGTATGATCAGTATTTTATAAAGTTATTAGTCAACATTTATTCTGTCTCCCCATGGTGATCTAGCACAGAAATACAAAACATTCTATGACACAATGATGAGCCATTTAAAACACTCCTATCCTTCTCATTGTACATCCCTCATACTGAAATCTTCTTCTTTTTTCTTTTGCTCTTCCCTTTCCCACCCCCATTCTTTCTTCCCCTAACAATGTGCTCTATTGAAATACCTAGTAGATTTCTGAATTAGTTGTATTTATCATATCTCCTCCTAAAATACATATCCTCTCAGCTAAGGAAAGGAAAAGTGGAAAGCAAAAGTCTATTTTTAGCAGGTGGTTATAATTATACAAACTTTAAAAGGGTTTATTTTTCTCTCTCGCTCTTTTTTTTCTTCCCCCAGGTTGTGCTCCCTTCAATCTTGTCAGCTGTAAAATGGGTCTCTTTTTAACCTATAATGGATCTGTGAGATTAAAGGTGAAGTCATGAATTAGTAGTAGTGACAGCCCAGCACGATGGCCCTGGCAGCAGGGGGTCTTCTTTTGTATTCGTCCACTCTGACCTCCAGTGCCACTCTATGTCTGTGGGAACCGGACAAGAAGAATGTAGGGGTGGAGTTAAAAAGCACAGAAGTGGCAGATCCTGCTACTGGCCAGAGGAGAGTTGACATTCTTTTGCTGGAAATATTCTGACATCATCCCCGTCATACCTCCTCGGCAGTCCATTCATTAACTCTTTTATGCTTTCCAAATGAAAAACAATCGATTCTGTTATAGGATGAGGAGAGAAAGAAAAAGTCTCCCCAGACAGCTTTTTTAAGCTACTACTTACTTGTTGCAGTGTTTTAATATCTGAAGGTCACTGGTTTTCTAGAGCCAAGTCTATGTTTCTTGAGACTCTAAGTTGAATGACAACTATAACCAGAAACATAGCTGACAATACACTAAGATTAAAAAGTTTACCAATACATTGCTAAAAAGCAACACAACGTGATAGTTTCAATTTGCTGACCATTCGGGTGGGGGGGGGTTGGGTTCCCGCAGGGAGTGGTGTGGGGAGGGGTTGTGGTTAGGAATATGTTGAAAGGCCATAGCGAAGCATTTAGCCATCATATACAATACATCTCCAGTTTCCTGCCAGAAGGGCTACTAGGGGGCAGCGTTCTCCCTTACAGGAATAAACCATGGAGGGAAACAGAAATGATCATTCATCTTGAGAAATGTTTTTGGATTCAGCGGTTGGGGAAGACGGGGAAAGGGGATGGTTGAGGGGTTCAGGGTTCACGTTTTCAGGGGACAACTTTTGTGCTCATTTACTCCACGATACCTTAGTGGGGCACATGGGCACACACACAGAGAGACAGGATCTAGTGAGCTCTGCCAGACAAAATAATTAAAGAACGTACAGTGGCCAAATTAAAAAAATTAGTTAAGAAATAAACAACACCTCAAAACAATTTGTTTAGACATTTTCTAAACAAATTGTTTCAACTTTTTGTCCGAGATGATGTTTTGTTTCCAAATTTAGCCAGATTTGTTTAACAACAAAACTTAAGCGATTAAAAAAAAATCTGAAAACACAATAATGCAAAACAAAAAATAACCCCTCCCCCAACACAGGGAAAAATATCATTCGTGGTCAATTAAAACATTTCATTTGACACCCCTCCCCCAAAAAATTGGGGGGTTGTTTTCTTCATTTTGTCAAGAAAAACAAATTTTTCAGTTTGACCCAAATTTTTTTTTATTTTATGTTTGTCCCCTAAACCAAAAGAAACCAACTACTGTATTTGCTGAGCACAACTCGTCATTCCTGAGGAATCTATTTTGTCCCACTGGAAAATGGATGCTTTGATTTTGGATTATTCTGGGGGGAGGAGGCTCCTCAAGCTTCATGGGTCCCCCCCAGCTAGTCACTCCTAGGGCTCATGGGATGTGGGGACACAGATCTCCACTCCTGCACACCTCAGAGCTTCAGAAGGGCTATAGGAAGTTAGAGAGAGAGGGGGGAAACATCCATTGGTCTCCCCTAGGCTTCCTGTTCTCACCCACTACCCCTTTCCCTGCAGACCTCCTGAGATATTTAGGAAGGGAGCCCTGCTCCTGCAGCCCTTTAGAGTGGGGGAGGGGAACTGTGACCGAAGGGAGTTGCTGGAGTACTTGTGGGGGGGCATTTTTCCTTCTCCTGTGGACCACCTGAGGTCTGCAGGACAGGAGAACACCAGCAATCATTAGGAGGTTCATTGCCCTCCACCCCCGAGCCCACCCAAGGCTGTTAGTCTGACAAGCCAGTTTTATTTCATCAGGAGTCCTATGGCCCAATTTTGTCTTGTTTGGTTTCTGAGATTCAAATTTCGCTCATTTGGAGATGAGGAGCCTACTAAGAGTGTGTACGTGGGGTGGGGTGGGGTTGGGGGCTCCAAGGAGCCTACTAATGCCAGCATTGGGGCACTTTGGGTGTGTCTACACTGGACACTAACCCTGGGTGCAGACACAGGTTTGAGCTCCAGTCCCCCTTCCATCCACATACACTCAGTCTGACTCAGGTCAGCAAGCACTCAGGACCTGGGTCGTAGGACCCTGCTACGGGGGGAGTGGATCAGAGCCCAAGACCCACTGTGACTGTGGTCCAAGCCCTGTCATTGTGCAGCTCAAGCTGCAGACTAAAGTCAGAAGGTCTCCGTAGTGCAGTATGGATGTGCCAGCATGGCTGAGAGACCTGGGTCCAGCAAATGTAAATCCAGCTGTACAATGCAGTGTGGACACTCAAGTGCAGGCTTGGAAACACCACATCCACAAGTCCAGGTCCCACAGACCCATGTTTACAATGCAGTGTAGACATACTCATTGGGGCCCTGATGATCACTTTAAGGTTCACTAGGGAGGAAAGGGGGCAGGAGCCTCAGACAAAGTGCATTCCAACCACTGCCAGGTGCTAGAAAATATAACTTCATCTGAGCAATGGCTTCATTGTGGGATTTTAAAGTTTACTCCAGAATGAAGGTCCCCTTTCAATGCTCCCTCAGGCTCTTCCCGCCCCCACACATAAGTTACAGCATGTTTGCAGTAATTTCCACAGGAACGCTGCAACTCAAATAGCTTCAAAAAGCAGCTACCATTTTTCAGCCAACAATTAGGACTAGCCACAAAGCAGAGTACTTCAGAGAAGCTGGCATATTCCTCAAAGACAGGGAGCGATGTGTATAAATAGTATGGATTGGAATAGATTTCTGAATAAATCAGGTGATAGTCTTAACACTGACGGGTTTCAGCCCAGTTACTCATTTATACTTTCCACAGGTCTGACGTACATTTTCCCAGAGCGGCCTCCATCCAGATCTGGCCCTTGTTATGATGTAAACCATACTGCTGACTCTGACGACAAAGAGGAAAGTAGATTGAAGATGTACCTACATGGAAAGAGAAGAATGTGGGATTTACATTGCTAAGTGTCACTTAGCAACATAACATGTGAGGAATATATAAGAACCTCATGAGTCCTGGATCAAAAAAGGACACTCCCGAGTTTTCATGTTTCTTTCCTCCCTGATCAACAACATTCCTGGCCGGGAGTTCCTGCCAAACTTTTAAATGCTCTTCTTTCTCCTAATCTTGGCAAATGGCATCTCAGGACCTCAGAAAGAAAATATTACCACATCTCTACTGTTCCTGCCCTATTTTAGGGGTGGTCAAAGATGATTGTTACAATATGTGAAAGCACTCTGGTATAGAAGGGGTTACCAGGTTCCTGCCTATCACATGGTTGATCTGGCCAGGGTTATAAAATGAAAGAAAGCAGGAGAAAAGGAGGCTACCACAGGGGATAGGGAATGTCCTTTCCCATCCCAGCTGGCTGAAGCTGGAAAGGGTTCAGGTGGTTACTACCCAGTAGTTTTAATTGATTTGTTATGGTTTCGAGTTTGTGGTTTTAGAAATAAATCAAGCCCTGAAGAAAGGGATGCAAGAGCCCTTAGCTGGAACTTCATTTTTTCCATCTCCAGCTGGTGAGTCTTTGCACCAGCTTGCACTGACATCATGATTTTTGAGCCAGTCTCATTTTTAGAGAGGCATGACTCCTGATTTTTGAATGCTTGGTGCTGGCAATACTGGGCCCATTGTAGCACTCGATTCCGAGATGAAATACTGCTCAATATCTGTATCAGATGAAAAGATGAAGATGAAGAGCTATAGGCAGCAGGTTGCTGTAAGGAGCAATAAAAGTACAAGAGAGGTGAAATATTCACATACAGCAATGCCCTCTCAACAGAATAGAATTAGCTTATTTGTGTTTCTAGCAACCAAGGACAATATAATCAATGAGGGATTTTATGGTTTTATTGCATAAATTCCATAAGCTGGATACTTTGACAATACATACTAATAAGAGAGAGGACAAGTCTTAATTACTGGATTTTGCTAGTTAGAGAGTAAACAATTCAATTAAAAATCCACATTATTGCATGACAACTGCAGTTCATTTATTTAACAAGTATTGGGTTTTATTTATGGTACCTCACAGTGGGGTATATTATAAAAAATATATCTTAGTAATTTAACATTTCACCAACCACTCTCGGCAGGAAGTAGGTGGGGAGAGATGGCTACTTTTGGGGTATGAATTACAGATGTATAAATTAGTTAAACAAGAACTAGCCAGGTTAGTGTAGAGTGACAGTCATTTTTAATATCTTTAAAAATATTGTGCTTTATTCACCACTGAATTATTCCACTTTTACACTGGTTTACGTCCACTGAAATCAGTGGAGTTACACTGATAAAAATGGTGTGGCACAGTAGCGTGTCAGGTAGGAAGACTACTTGCAGATGCACTGTTTATGTCTGACTAGAGTTTCACGAAGCAAGGGGGGGTGAAGTAATATTTTTTACAGGACCAACTTCTGTTGGGGAACGAGACAAGATTTGAACAAACTGGAGCTCTTCTTCAGGAGGTTCATGACACACGTAAGTCGGCTTGTGCTATTAAGAACATCCTTGTATTAGCATTAACTAATTTGTATGTTGCTCTTCACGTGACCACAGAAGAAAAACTGATGTTCAGAATTAATCTGTGAAATTGGAATAATCATCTTAAAAGCATGAGGCTTAGTGTGACTATGGTCAGAAAGGTTACTATATAAAAACCATCACCTTCTAAATCAATAGATCAACTCTCTATATACTTAAATGTGTACTTCTTTAGTGGCTACAAAGTTAAGGGGGTTTTTTGTTTTGTTTTGTTTTGTTTTTTAAATACACTATAGCAATTAATCACCTATACAATTAGGAAAAAACAGAATCCAACTCATTCTACCCTCACGTGTCAACATTTTTCACTATGGCCCAGGCCACCACCCTCTTGTGGGGAATCTACAAGCAGGACACCCAGGAGGGCAGAAATACCCTATGGGTGAAAGCCTGGCCTCATTAAAGGAACCGGGAGTTTTGTCTGTGACTTAACTGAGGCCAGGGTTTAACCCAATGAGTTTGACCTCTTGGAATTTTGAGGAATTATCCCCTCAAGGGCAGGGTATGAGTGGCTACAGAATTTGGAGAGGTGACACCCTCCCTGTTCGGGGATTTTTTTTTGAGGGAGGGAGGGGAAATTACACTCTAGATCCACAAAGGCATGAGCAATCCACTGGGAGATCTGTCCATCTGCCCCCACTACTCCACTCCCTTACCCTCAGCAGCCTGGCTTTCCCAGGAACCATGCTGTTTTGGGCTGATGCTCCCGTGGCTGCTCATCAGCATCTGAAGAGGAGACCCAGAGGGAGATAATACACTCCCAAGCTGTATGAACCCTGAACTGCATTTCCATGTAAAAATCCCATTGGTCTGGAGTCTCAATAACCATCAGTGTTAGTCCCTCAAGTCTCCATGGGACAATGCTACTGCAACAGTCTAACTCCCCGCTCTCCCCAGGCCTCTCCCCCTGCTCCTGTAGGGTCCTGTTCCCTTACAACTTCAGGGGAGAAGCTCTCCTAGTAAGCTGGCCTCCAGAGGTGGAGATGATGCAGCTGTGCTGTTCTTTTCATATGCTCGGGGGAGATCTGTCCAAGCAGGGTCTCCTCTGTGGTGGGAGACTGTTACTAGTGTTGAGGCATGAGCCAGAAGGAACACAGCTTGACTTTCAGCGCCCAGCTTGAGGTTGCAATGCTGGCCGCTACACATTAAATACATTGAAAATGGAGTCCACTTACTCGGGCAGTGACTGGAAAACAAAGCCATGTTTTCAGAGAAGCAGCATGCATTCATTTCTCAGTATTCGTACAGTGCCATGAGCTCTTTGGATGGAGGGGCTAGAGAATTATGACGGCCTCCCCTCCACCTCTTCCTCAAATACATGTTATGGGTACAACTGTGAATCTATATTACATGCTCATGTGAGGGGGACACTTTGTGCTCCCCGCATGGGCTACTGAAGTCATATGTTGCAGTGTGAGGAGAAGGAATGCATGTATTAGAGTAGCCTCCTTGGGACAACTACTGTCTCTCCCACGCAGGTGGGTTGACGGGAAGAGGGTGGTGCTTTAATCCTTTTGCCGGAGCACCTGAGCTTGTGGGGAAGGAGAAGGGGAAGTTATTTGTTACAGGTATAGGGCTGCTTTCACTCTCCCCCATTCATCATCCCTCAGAAGAAGGGGCAAATACCAGGGACCATCCTGTGCTCCTATAAATTACAATATGGCCCTTGGTCTCTCCTTCAGCCACAATCCAGCCCTATACTAATCACTAGGGTTTTTTTAAAAAAAGAAAGTCATTCAGAACTCCCAGCTCTTCTCCACAGACACTTTAATATCCATCCAGAGTCCTTGACATTCAAGAACATCCAGTTCTGAAAATGAACTAACTACCAAAAGAATAAAAAGCTAAAATGTTAACCATTATATCTACGCTCCCATCTTATATTGTTTACTTAAAACCTAACACTGAAATATTTTGTTTTCTAATATCACCAACTGAGAAATTGAGGCATGACCCTGAAATATTGAGCTTTCAGAATATTAGCAACTTATCTCAAGCACTGCTAATGACAACCAAAAATGTCTCCACCAGAAATTTAAAAGAAAAAAAAATACATTTTGCTTTCAGTCCTATCTGAGGCTCTTTTATTGTTGTTTCAGAGTCAATTCCAGTTATCTATTAAATTGTATTGTACGAAAAATATAAAGAAATTTTTATTTCCATTATATTTTTATTTTAATCACCTAAAAAATCATTGTTATGGAAATGAGAAAGACAAAAAGAATCCACAGGGACTGAGAAACTTCAACGATTTGCATCATTAGCATCGAAAAGAACTTGTCTGGAAATGGCCTCTTCACATTTTCTTTTATTTACATTTCCAGACAAAAATAGAATTAATTTCAACAGGGAGGATTTTCCTAGATTCAGATCCCATTTTATTAGTGTAATTAAAGTGTAAATATGGCTTTGCTGTTCGTTGATGGACTAGGTTCCTCTTTGTTACACTGAAATGTTTTTGAATTTTCACCCCATT
The DNA here is from genome assembly GCF_009764565.3 of Dermochelys coriacea. Taxonomy (NCBI): domain Eukaryota; kingdom Metazoa; phylum Chordata; order Testudines; family Dermochelyidae; genus Dermochelys; species Dermochelys coriacea. The sequence continues at coordinate 109,934,785 of NC_050068.2, forward strand.
TGTACTGGGTTTGCCATAGGGGAAACTCTTGGTAATCAGCAATTGTATTAGCATTCATAATTAGCACTGGTAACTGTGAAGACACTTTTCTAACAATTACCTTTTTCAATAAAGAAATGAGGAAAAAGTGACATTAATTTAACTAAACTCTGGAGTTTTCATTTAACAAGACTGTCCAAGCATGAGGCAAAAAATGAAAAACAGAGAATACTAAATCTATATTTAAATGCAGACAAATTTCTATGGCAAAGTAGTTCTTTCAAGCACAAATCAAAATTCTAAACAGTTTACCTTCTTTATGTCTTCTAAAGAGTTTTATGTAACAAACTTTCAGTGTCATCACTAATAGCAGTTCATGCCAAGGATTACTTTCTTAAAACTGCTACTCAAGCCTTGTGATTTGCAGTACACTTCTTATTACAGGATACATTATGCAGAAACCCTCTGCTATGTGATGGGACATGGCAACCCTGCTGTGAGAATGCCTATCAGCGCTTCTTTTAAGGCCCTTTCTCAATTGTCAGCAAAGTATTTTTTAAGGTTAAAAGGTGTAAAATTATTCTGAAATGCTTTTCTGACCTGTCGCCTATCACTGCAAAAAGCTATCGTTCTTTTTTTAAAAAAAAAAATTTTAAATGCAGTAATATTATAAGAGTAAGTCTAGTAAGAGGAAATAGTTTTTCATGCTTTTCATTACATTTTTGTAAATGTTGGTATGGATATATTATGATTGTTTTATTTCTAATTTTCTTCCTTTTGATACTCCCTTCCCAGAGTGTGCAATCAACAAAAAATCTTCTCATTTTTATTTTGTCAATTGTTCAAATGAGTTTCTAGACCATCATTTATGATGTAAAAATCAAATGCACCAGGATCATGAAGTATAAATTCAATGTAGAGGGGTATAAAGCTCACATGATCTGTCATTCTTTAAGTGGTACCTGTACTTTGATTAAAACAACACTGAATATCAACAGAAGAAGGCTTCTTTTCTCTAGCCTTGTGTCTGGCTTTCACGGTTTTGCAAGCTGCTTAACTCTAGATTTCCCAGGCTACATAAATCATTTAAGGTCAATGATCTTATGATTTTAAATCCTATGAACAAGAGTTTACCGTCTCCCATTGTCTATAGCTTAGATTTTCCAATTGTAGCTAACTGTTTATACTCCAGTGTAATGGTAGAAGGTTTTCAAAATCACTTTATACAAAGTTTCATGGAGTGTTTTATAACAGTGTATAATCAAACCTATATGGGACAACTTAGCCTTGTACTAAAGATAGCAACATTGTGTAACAAAAGTGTGCATCAAATACTCAGGGCCCAATTGTCCTCTCATATGTGTGATATATGCACACAACAGTATGAGCTGCAACTGGAGCTGGGAACAGCAAGGCAAAATAGATTGGGGGGGGTTCAGAGAGCAGGGAGAGGTAGAGCTGCTGTGCCATCCTTATGCATCAAGAAGGGTGGACAGCACTGCACAAGTGAGGCACATATGCCAAGTACTGCAACAGACAAGAGGATGTGGCCAAGAGAAAACACAGACAGTCAAAACACAGCACTGTGTTGTATGTGCCCCTCTCCGGTGGAAGTGAAGAAAAAGCACAAGGAGATCCAGCATGAACTCTGCTTTTTCTGTAGCTCTAACTATCTCCTGTAGTCTTGAAAGTGAGATTTAGCTCCTAACAGATCAAATGCTATATGTGATAAACACTACAGTGTTCCGCAATTTGATCTCTGACTTTATCATCCCTGGGTAAGTTCTTCATATTCACAGATTTATGCTAGGCTCTTCGGCTTAGTTATACAACTTTCAATTGACATACCTTCTCTTGCCCTCTGACTTCCCCCGCCCCCCAAAAGCGACTGAATTGTGTGTCCTGATGGAAGGCCTCCACAGGGTATATTTTATTCTCACTGAAAATATTCAGATATTTTCATTTAAACTGTATTCCAGTGTCCTCCAAACCTGCAAACACGCCCTATACTTCTGGCCACACACACAGTGGAGTATCAGCAGTACTTAATTTGCGCTAGAGCTTGCCAGGGTTGAGCCCCAGCACCTCTAGGCTTGGCAGTTCCTAGCCCTGGCACCCCTGGCCTTGCCATGTCAGTTATGAAAGTAAATAAATTGCTTGAGCCCTGGCACCTCTTTCATTACAAATTAAGCACTGAGTATCAGGTTCTTTTTTGTGTATTGTATAACTCCAGTTTCAGTAACAAAATTATCTTTTCCACAGGTTTCCCATCCTGGGACAAAATGGTACGAGTCTGAAACTACAAAGGGTTCCCATAGCAGGTACATTAACCTGATTCTCCATTCCTCCCAGCCAGGCTGTAGTGTTTAATATCAGGATTTGACTCAGGCTCATACTCCCTCAAGCCTTGTCTGTGCAAGGGAATGTTGTTAAAAGCTTTCCCACCTACTTTTGCTGGCACTAGCAACAAAGGGACATTTTCAGCAGATTTCCCTAGTATAGAAATAGCTTTATATTCTGCTTCTGATTGGTTTGATCACTCCCTGTTTTCTAACAAAGGGTCTGTCTACACCGCAAAGAAAAACCTACGGCTGCCCCAAGCCAGCTGACTTGGGCTCACGGGACTCAGGCTGTGGGGCTTTTTCATTTCTGTGTAGACATCCAGGCTTGGGCTGGAGCCATAGCTCTGGAACCCTCCCCCCTAAATGTATCCTAGTAGCATGAAATTCATCAGCAGATAGCACCAATCTGTTTACTACAGAATCAGTGCTAAAGTATGAGGGGAATTATTAAACTAGGAAACTGTGGAGACACAAGGAGGAGGAGACATGATCATTGTGAGACAAAATAGGGCTAGACTAGGCAACTCAGTGTGGGGGGATGAGGAAGCCTAGGGCCAGTGTGCCCTTGAGGCAACCCCATTTCTGTATCAGAAGGCGCAATCTGTCCCAGAGTCCCTTGGCACATGGGAGAGAGGTGCATACTCTGTGTTTGCTCCAGCATGTAACCCCTGCTCCTCAGGCTACTAAGCAGGGACAGGGCCATGACCTTGCCTCATCTTCCCCCCACTCCCTTAGGGCAATTTGCTCCCAGGAGGGAGGAAAGGGCAAGCACAAGTATTGCTTCTGCACCTGGCTCTTGAGTGGGCCATGCAAGGGGTAAGAGCGGGAGGCTTCATATAGAAGGGCTGATCCCCATTTGACCCTGTGAATATTCTATGAGGTATGTCTAAATGTCTGGAGGTTCTTGGTCTCCTAACAAGCAAGTGTGCACCCAGGCACACACCCCCTCCATCACATCGCAAAGGCTATGTTTTCTGACTAATAGGTAAGAGTAGCTAAGGACTAAGTGATACTGTTAGCTAGCACACAGATTGCTCATGGATGATTGATGGTGCTAATGTGCTTTATAAACACCAGTATTAACATTACTTTGTTTAAGCTATTTGTAAAGATTTTTAAGTATTTGAAGTGTAAGGTGAGGTCACTGTCATCCACCGGCCGCAGAAATCCACTTCCCTATCTGTGTGAGGAAAGTGCCAGATCACAGCTAATTGCACAAGAAGCGGTCAGTGTATCAGTAAGATGAACTTACAAATTAGGGTAAGACTTAAAAGTTGTATATCTGCTTTCTGAAATAGTTAAGAAAATAAATCTCAGATTGAAGAGTTTGACTTTATTTTACTATCAGACCTATCCCAGGACCTTTCCACCTGCTATCCCAACAAGTTCTCCTTATTCAAATACCTCTGAAAAACCTACTTCTCCAACAATGTCCCTAAAGAGTTTATAAAAACCAAACACTACATTATCTCCAAGTCTGGACTTTAAATGATAGACCCAGAGAAGACACACAGAGAAATCCATCCAGTCCTATTTATTATTTTTAATTGCACCCAGAAGAATGCTAGGCACTTGCCAAAACAAGAGAACAACCTGTTCCCTGCCCCTAAAGCTTATAAACTGAGGGCCTGATCCTGCAAATACTTATCCAATGCTTAACTTTATTTACATGAGTCCCATTGACTATTCATGGGTGTTATTTTAAGCATGCATATAAATGTTTGCAGCATTGTAGCTCAATATTAGACATGATACCTAGGGGTATGAAAGACTGTAAAGAGGTGTGAAGAAAGGAGGGACTGGATTATTCTACTTGATGTTACCAGATTCTGCAAGACTGGGCTCTTAGGATTTTCAAAGACACTCAGCACAGCCCTAACTCTGACTTCAGTGTGTGCAACAAGAACTGTTAGGTCAATGTTGAGCAATGTGGAAAATCCCACTCTCAGTCTGTAAACAGAATTGGTTCTGTTATTACCAGGGAGACAAGGTGGGTGAGGGAATATCTGCTATCGGACCAACTTCTGTTGGTGAAAGAGACAAGGTTTTGAGCTCCACAGAGCTCTTCTTCAGGCCTGGGAAAGATACTACTACTAGTAGTAACACAATGGAGAAGAATTAAACAGTCTTTGGGCACTGATGCTTTCTGTTAATTGTACTCCAATCCATGACTAAGGATTTCAGAGCATTAAAAATAAAATAAAATAAAATAAAATACAATAAAATAAAATAAAATCCAACCCTCCCCCTCCCCCACAAACACCATACCAACTCAAAAATCAATTCTGTATCCTGTGTGGATGCTTCAGGTCTCTCACTGTCATTGTTTCTTAACAAACAAGGTTAGGAGGAGCTGTGCTATTCCATGAAAACCAGAAAATGAAACTGGCTTATGGAGCTGATCCTACACCATTGGAGTAAGTTGGAATTTTGCTGTTGATTCCAATGCTTCAGGCTCAGGCTTGATAAATACAGTTATTTTGTATTACAGTAGCATTCAGAACCCCCCAGTCAGGACTTGGAGTCCGTAATGTTAGACAGCACCTGCCCTGAAGAGTTTACAATCTAAAGCACCAATGCAGGATCACGCTTCCTCAATGGAGCATGATGTGACTAGAGAAGAAAAATGGACAGGGACAGACAAGTGAAGAGAAAGGTGATAGTAACAGGAATGAACACACTTACATGTATTAGCCAAGTGTACAATTCGGAGCCATGTTTTTTTGTTGTGTTGTGTTGTGTTGTGCTGTGCTGTGTTTTAAGAAAGACCAAATGGCCAAGAGATAAATTGAATTAACTGGTCTGTTTTAATTGATGGAACTGCAAGAAATGCAGATATTAAACAGCACAAATTGCCAAAAGTTAATACTTTTTAATTTTCAGCTTTCATAAGCTAAGAAATCAGATGTTAAAATGTATTAGTTTTAACCAGACATTATCCATTTAACTGTGGGATGTCTGTTTAATTCAACAACATTGTCACCATTTGTACAAGAGAATACTTTTTCCAAACGATTATACAAGCATTGATTAATTGGTCTGCTTTCTTGATTCCCTCTCTTTTCCTTCCTGCTTAGCCTGCCTATTCTCACAGATTTTAATGCATCTCTAAAGAATGTCACTGTGTTGAATGAAGACATAATAGCAGAAATGTTCCAAAAAAAAAGCAATGACTTTGTTGCTGATGCTCACAAAGTTGACATAACACAGAGGAAGCAGAAATTTGTGTTTGGTTTTACAGCCTAGATGACAATTGACATATATAATGCCCAGAAATCAGATGAGGTAACAACAGCACCCCCTTCTGAGATCAAGTACTGATCTTACATATTACCTTCACATAAGAGCAAAATCATGACTCTTTTCATTGTGGCCCCTTAACTTCCCATATCCAGTTCCCTACCTGCAAGGAGCATGTTAATTTTTTTATCCATTCTGCTAAACTACAGGATGTACTCAGTATTTACTCAATGTCTGGTTGCTTCACTGCTTTGCACTGGTCAACACAAGAAAAGCTTAGATGGGAGGCAGCATCATGGCCCATATAATTCCAGTCAGTAGACTGGAGCTACATTTTCTACAAACAGTCCTTATCTGTAGAATATTTCATCTGGCTCACCTCGAAGTTAGGGAGCAAAACAAATAGTCCTTGTAAAGGAAATGTAAACATATGGATTCCAGAGGGTTGGTTTTGGCTTTCACAAATCAATCAAAGGGAGGTGCAAGGGACTGTGATGCAATGGGAGCTCTAAGGAGGAACTCTGTGCTCCTGGGGAGGAGGAACTGCAAAGGCATCACCATCTCCTTTGAAAAGAGACAGCATTCACCATTCCTTCCCCCATTCTCTCTGCAGCCAAACTGCTCCAATGGCTGGTGCAGAAAAGGGATAGGACGCTGGCCTCAACCTCACCCTGCTCCTCCTCGGGTGGTTAGTGCTGGCAGCAGCACTATCAGAGAGTTATATCTGTAATCACTAATGGGCTTATGCCCAGTGCCCAGGCTGCACGATGAGGGAGACGGGAAAGCTCTTGATGCCATGCCCTTCGCTTGTGTACCTACACGGAGGCAGACACAGGCTGGCTCTATAGTCAATTATCATGTAATTACAGCTCCTGCATTTCCCAGGCACTAAGGCAAAACGTATGCAGGGAATGTACAAAGTCCTTCCATTTCATGCCCCGTATCTTCTTTCCCAGTGTTAAATTGCTCAGAGAAGTATTTAATCTAAGCAGTAATGAGAGCAATTTTACCCAGACGCAACATACTGCGGGCTAAATTCACTGCTGGCATAATATGGGTGCAACTTCTCTTTTAACTCAGCAAAGGGCAATTGTGCGATGACTAGGTCATATCAGATCTAGACTGTAGTGACATATATGCACTAATAGTAAAATCATATTTATCAGTGCTCAGCTAACTAGTCCTGTACCTAAACAAGTCACACCAAATGACAGCAAACACAAAACCACTATAGACTACTCAAGAAATATACCTAGAGACAAGAGTTATAAGGGAAAAAAAATCAGAGAGCCCACCCTTAAAAAAACCCGGTTTAGAATTTTATTGTGTTTCTGAACACACATGATGGGGAAAAAACACCAATTTACATTAACACTGCCTCAAAAGACTTCCATGTGGTTCTCAATAGAGCAGCAAAGCAATCCCACAACACAAGCAGAAAAAACAAGATTTGTTTCTCTTTGAATGGCAAAGAAAGAAAAATAGTTTGATACAATCTGCCATTCACTAAAAAAAGTGAGGGAACTCCAACTTAAAAAACAGAAACTCACAACATTAAGCTATGCACAGTTTGCTACAGTTCTGTACCCCAGCAGGGAGAGTCAGAGCATACGAAGGAAACGTTAGCACTAACTGAAGGTGTAACAGAAGCCATCCCAGTATAGCAAACCTGAAAATAACTTAAGCCAAACAAACAGAAAAACAAAGCCTAGCAATATAGAAGGGGAAAAATCTGGGAAGACGTATATAAAGGAATCCACCTGGAAATTTGACCCAACAACAGCATAGTATCATTAGAGACGCATCATACTTCAAAATACCATTAAAACTACTAAACACCAATGAAGAGCCCTGTAACAATGCTACAGTTGAAGGAAAGGCTTCAGAAACCCAAGCCCATGAAATCACATGGTACAGACAATGTAGAAAACAAATGATGAAACAGCACTGAATGCAGAAGTCATCCTGGACTGAACCTTAAATTATTACAAAATTGAATATCTGGGAAAACATTAAATCCATGTGCCAGTCTATCAAATGCACCACATCAAAAAAACAACCAACCAAACCCCCACACAAAACAAACTCATGCCTTCAAGCAACAGAGGTGAGTCAGACAAGGATGTAACCTCAGTTCGACCCTATTTAACATTTACGTCAGTGTCTTACTAGTCCTGCTGAAACAATCCCCAAGAGCAAGACTCCCACTGAACTCCTTAGAGATAAAAATATCAATTGCACGCTGTTCATTCTATCATTTATGCAAGATGATCTCCAAAAAAAAACCCACCTTCTAGAAACTTAGTGCAATATAGGGGCCTGACAGGGGAACCTGGGGGAGGGGAGAAATCATGATATTTCAGAAAAAGCTCCCAATCAAAGCATGTACAAATCTTACTCTAGAGACTGAGCACACTCTAGATGACATACATTTCCTGTGAGAGATATCAGGGAGCTTCAGCCTGGCTCTAAAAGCATTACAAGAAAACACTATGCTATAGAAAACCTCACAATAAAGTTATTTGACAATATTACACTACATGTGAATGGAGCCTAGAGCCCAACTCGAACCAATTCCACTGCCTTGGGATAAATCCCCAGTTAAAACCCTCCATCTACAATTTGGCAAACAAGTCCTCCACATGCACAGAAATTCCAGCAACAGCAGATGCAGAGCAGAACTAGGCCAAGGCCACATGTTGATCAACATACAGAAAACATTCAGCTTCCGGGGCCATCTTAACCAAAGCATCTTTACCACCAAACACTAGAGGGCCAAAAAATAAAGCAAATTAAAAAATACGATCCACTTCTAGTTACCATTGCTCACGACACCGACCAACTCTAACTTCCTGATCAGTGGAATAACCAACCCATTCAAAACCAAAGAGTGATCAAGTTGCTAGACCAGTGCCTAAACCATGAAAATACACATTGCTGGGAAGAACAAATCAAACCCAGCAACCATCTCAACTGCTACTGATCCCTGCACAGAACTATCACCTTGCTAGCAGACTACCTCAGTCTGATGCATCCGATGAAGTGAGCTGTAGCTCACAAACGCTTATGTTCAAATAAATGTGTTAGTCTCTAAGGTGCCACAAGTACTCCTTTCCTTTTTGCCTCAGCACAGTGAAGTGTGCAAAACTAACAAAGACTTTTGCCATTAACAGAGTCAGTGACCACAAACTAGAGGTGGGAACAGGCAGAAACAAAGCACAATCTCAACCCAGAGCACAGGGACCATGCAGGCAGTGTGGCAGATGAGAGATCGACATTGACACTTTCTAGTCTACTGTCAAACACCAGGAAGTGCAAGAAAGACATTCCTCATAATCTGAAGAAATCACAAGAGATTTACTCAAAAAGCAATGAGGAAAAGCTGTGGCTGACTTTGCTGGGGGAAAAAAAGAGAGAGAGAGAGAGAGAGAGAGAGAGAGAGCACAGCAACCTGCCAGTGGATCAGGAATGAAACAGTAACTATAAATGGACATGGGGGATCAAGCCCCAAACATGGCATTTAACCCTGTCTTGGGTGGACACACTGAACCCTGGCCAGATACTTGAAGGGTCAGTCTCCTTCTTACACTTTGGCAACACATAGTTTTTGCCTTGCCAAAAAAGTCTCATTGACTCGAAATGAAACAAACTGGTTCAGCGGATACCAGTGATGAAGAATACCACCTGTATGGAGTGGCATGTTACCCAGACTCAAGGGGGGCATAGGGACTCTGGACTCTTTTCCTGACCCTCTGATGTGCTGCCACACCAAGCTTCAGCGGCCTGGCTGGATCCAGCACCTCTGGATAATTAGCGAGAATAAATGCAGCATGGAGTCTAGGTGCAAGGCTTCTTCATCCAATGCAGTTGTTCAGCGAAGCCTCTCAGCTTAGCACGATGGCACATCATCAAGATAGAGAAGAGAACCAATGAGGAACAAGCAGCAGCAATACTGACAGGAGGTAACCAGGGCCATAGGATGGGATAAGGAGAATGGAAAGCCGATGAGAGAAGAGAAGAAAGACAGGAAATAAAATTAAGAATATGAATATTTTAATAATGTCTGTCTATGAAACAAGAAAAGGAGTACTTGTGGCACCTTAGAGACTAACAAATTTATTTGAGCATAAGCTTTCGTGAGCTACAGCTCACTTCGCATGCGCATGCATCCGATGAAGTGAGCTGTAGCTCAAGAAAGCTTATGCTCAAATAAATTTGTTAGTCTCCAAGGTGCCACAAGTACTCCTTTTCTTTTTGCGAATACAGACTAACACGGCTCTATTCTGAAACCTGTCTATGAAGCAAATGTAATAAATTTCTGTGCTTATATTTTTCCTGAAAAAGATGAGGACATGTGCACTTATGTTACCGTTCATTTGGATATTTGTGGTCTCCCACCAGTTTTTTTAAAAAGATGAATTCAGCCATTACCAAATGTAAGCATTTTGTAACATTTATAGAGTTTAAAAATCAAGTTTAATTTTTTGGATGAGAAAGTTCATCATGTGCAACAACATAATATAATCCAACACATCATAATAAATGGGACAATTACATTCAAGTTGGACAGGAAGACTGAAGCATGTTTCAGTTACTGTGGAGTGCCTGCACAAATTCTACATTCTTTTACACATACTGAAGCCAGCCACATTATAAATAAATACTTGAAATGCAGATAGAATGTTGACGCATGCAGTGTAAGTGGGCTAATTATTGTCTCTCCAAAACTCATCCTCTTTGTTAGAGAATATCGCACATCTTGAATAGACAGAAGAAAGCATTACAATCAGGGGAGAATATCAGGAGTATGAAGATGACATTGTAAACTTCGTGGAAATGCCAGAAGATCATGAACCAGTGATCAGAATATTATGACTTAGAAAAATTTGGCTCAAGAAAGAGCAGTTAAAATAATCTTCCTGGCCCATCATTCTGACCATATAATTCCCCTTTGAATTAACCACTGGCTGCCCCTCTTCCACTCTCTCAAGCTCAAGTTTTTTGGCTTAACCTTTATGGCCCTTAATCACGTGTCCCCATCCTACTTAACCAGTATTGTCTTACCACATTGCCCTCTCCCCCATCATGCCAGGAGGCCAGCCTTGAACACCCTCCTCTCCCTTCCTCCCACAAGTGTCTACTCTTTCTTCCACATCAACCTTTGCTATGGAATACCCTCTCTGAAATGATCAGTAAGACTACTTCCCTCTTCTCCTTCAAATAATTTCTTAAGATCTTTTTCTGCTGCAATACCGACATGAAATTAACCAGTATTTAATGGTTTGGCTCAGGGGCAGTTGTGGAAAAGCCAATATTCATTTATTTAATTACTAAACTTAAAAAAAAAATGAAATAGATACATAAATATGTATAGCTGATAGTCTCCATTTTCCTCCCCACTCCAATCCTCCTTACATTTCTCACTTTTTAGGTCATTGCATTCAGCCTCAGAATACCCCAAAGGTATGTAAGGCTCATTTCAACCAACACTTGGTTGGAAACTAATGAATAGCATACAGTAATACTGCACAATAGGTTAGAGTCTTTAATGGCCACACACGGGCAGGGTCTCAGTTATGCATCTCATCTAAAAAATGAGATCTCCAACCGCACAGTGCCCAGGAGCACCATGCTGATACAGAGAGAAGAGTGACACCTAGTGAATCACAAATACTTCTTCATTCAACACTGAGGTATTTCTAGAAGATCTGCCATCCAAGGATGAAAATAGCCTGACCAGGCCTTAACATAGTTGCCAACTTTCACGCAGTAAATAAGCACCCTGACTTTCACAACAAACCAAAAATCAAGCTAATCCCATTTCAAAACAAGCCATTTCCTAAGAACCCCAACACTCTATGTGACTAGATCCCCCCAGCGTGCAATCTGGGACTGTGGTGGGCCCGCTGTGCACCCCTGACTCTCTCTTTCTCCCTCCTTACCCCTGCTTGCCCCACCTTGCCAGGAGCTGATCAAAAAACAAAAAAGAAGCAACAAGCTACAAGCAACAAGCTACAAGCCAAAACCTAGCCAATAAGCAACTCACAAGCCAATTAAGCCAAAAAAGCCCAATTTCTGTGTTTTTCCCGTGGGTTTGGCATGTCTGCCTCACAAGCCCAGTCAGAAGAGGTCACGACAAAAGGTCGGATGACTGCAAGCCACTTAAAAGCCTTTAAACTAGGAACTGTGATAATCAAACAAATAAGTATTCTTTGCCTCCATAATAAACAAATCGGCTAGAATCCAGAGTGATTCCACAGACTCCAGTGAAGTTACTTTGGATTTGCACTGATGTAACAGAATGATCTAGTAGCATTGATTCTGTTTCAACATATTTACCATCAGAGCATGCACAGAATTCAGCCTGTCCTCTCTCACAGGACACGACAGTCACTCTCCAGCACAAATTTTCCCAGTCAAAACTCCCTTTGTCTGCCCTTCTGCAGATGCCTTCATCATTTCTGTACTAGCTCCCTTAGTCAAGTATCTAAGAGGTAGGAGGGGGAAGGGTTGTCTGTCCATTCTTATAAAGCCTCAGAGTTAATACCATTGCCCTCCTTCTTGAGGCCAAGAACATTACCTGTGGAATGCACATGTTCTCCTCTTTACTGGCCTTGGTAGCAAGACTCCCGAGGTCTCTCCTGAATATGCATCTCTCGCACAAGGCAGCAGCCACTTTGTTATCAGTCCAGCCAGCACCCTTTTGTTGATCAGTGAAGTTTTGTCACTGCAGATGTGATAAGAATAAAAACATTTAAGCAATCAGTTAATCTAACAAATATGTTAAATATTATGAGACAATAAGATTGAATGCCCACTGCTTTCATTTACACTGGACATAAATCTCCGCGAAAATTGCACAGATGCAATCAGTGTTGAACATGAGAAGTGTCTGGCACATTTGAGCTCTGCTACCCTGAAGATAAGACTTGAAAAAAGGACGGACTGCCTATCAATACCTTCACAGAGCACACCCTTTTGAGCTTTCTAAATACATTACATTCTCACCACAATACTTTTTTCCCCCCAGAGCTGTCTTTAAACACATATTCTCAGTTGTAACTTAAGACTTTTAAAAGGCATCTTTTGATAACTCCCTCCAACCCGCAAATTATTAGTAGGCTATTTAATTGTAGGTAACATTTACTAATGTTAGTCAAAAGTCACTATAAATACACTGCTACTTATAAAACGTTTTAACATTTATAAAGCATTTACAGTAAACTTGTCATCAACTAGTATTCCTTAAAATCAAGTCTGACAAATATATTATGGAGGGGTTGGTAGAAACTCCAGAGGAGGTTGTATTACGATTTACAATTAAACCAGGACTACACATCCCTCTGTTTCACACTATAATGACCAAATATTGTCTTCAAATTGGGCACAATAACTTTTTGGGGCTAACTGAATTTCCACAAAATTTAATTTAAAACTTTCCTAACTTTTAGAGAAAATGTGCTTGGTTTTTTAAATTACATTCATTCCTTCCCCCCTGCCCCTCAATTGTTTTTTGGTTTTTTTTTTTTGCTTCCCAGAAAACCACCATCCCCACAAATTTCAATAATATGTGTGTGTCACACACACACTTTGGACATAGACTACCTGAACTTGTAAAATTAAATCAGTAGTTATTTTTCTTATTCAGGACAAGCTAATAAAGTTATGCCATTCACCAGTGGTATTATTAGTTCATAATATGACTAAATGCAGTCTTTGAGCAGAGGGTGGCCTAACCTCTTACATTTTCTCAAAGGGCCGCAAATTGTCTGTTCAATTTTATCCACAGCTTAATCCTGTCTAGAGAGTAGCCAAAGTCACTTTTACATCCAGGGTTGCATGTCCTCATCTCCCCAGGGAGACTATGAGGCTTTGGGTAAAACCATAGACAATGATGCAGACTGGCTGACATGTAAATAGAATACAATTTGGGGTGAGATCTAAGTACCGCTTTGTCTTTGTGGAATATGGTATAAAGCCACCAATTCTGATATCTTAATAGCCAACACCTCAGCCAGGAACAATTAGAAGAGCTTTTAGAGCCCTTAGCAGATTGCTCTCTCTCCTTTCCTGATGGTCTATGACTTTGGTTAACACCACATGCAAGTCCCAAAGAAGTGCAGTCTCCCAGATGTGATCGTTCATGTTTATATGACCCTTTAAAAATTATTTTACCAGGTGATGGTGAAATAGTGATCCTTTTCACAGGGACATGCTTGGCAGGAATAGCCAGTAAGCAAGCCAACTGAAAGCTTGCACAAATCCATTCATGTGGACCTGGGAACAAAATCTAGTGGAGAGATACTGTGTTGAACTTCCCAGACCTGTCTTGTGGGCCCCAGGCACAGGAACTGCAGAGGTAGTCACAAAGATGCTTCTGGAAGACCAATCACAAGCCCTGACATAGGTGGCAGCTGTGGTGCATCAGGGCAGGATCACACCACTGCTGAGATTCCAGGCAGGGCTGGGCCCACAAGACAGGCCTGGGAGACTGCTGTAACTTTGACAGCTAGGGGGCCCACTCCAGGCCCCAGAGCAGCCCAGAGGAGGAGGCACAAGAGATGGCTTTAATCCACCATAGCCTTCTCCTCCCACTTGCCTGAGAGTTTTGTTTTGAACTTCTAAGGGGCCCAATGAAGAATCTCTCCACTAGGTTTCATTCCCAGCTGTGCATGAATAGATTAGTGCAAACTCTGAGTTATCTGCAACATGGGTAAATCACAGATTGGTACACACCTCCTCCACCCCCTCCCCAAAGCAAGGTATGAAAGTTGCACAACAGGAGAAAAGGTTCCTGGCGTGATTCCCCACTTTCACATCAGTGCAAAGGCCTATCACACTATGGCCCTACAATCCTTATGGAATAGTTGTCTCACCTCAGTTGGAGGATACCATGAAACAATCCAGTAAAACAGTTCTCACAGCATGGACCACTGTATGCTAAATTATAGTGGTCTGAATGTTTAGCTAATAGAGGAATCCTACTGGCTGAATATCCTTAAGTGTTTTCTAATATATTTAATAGCAGTGAAAGTGCCTGTAGAAAGGCCCTCTTTAAAGTCCTGGCAGCCCCTTTTGTAACTGAAAAAGTATCACTGAATATAGCAATTGCTTTTTTTTTTCTGAAATGAAAGACGGTAGGGATAGAGGTGCTTAAAGAACACAATCATTTCAGTTATATCACACACTGTCTTACTTTTAGAACTATCAGATGGCGATAGTCTATTACTACTGTTACATGCTCACAATGTGTTTGGAGCTGCACAAGACAAAATGGAGGCAACCCATGTTCCACGGAGTTTACAATCTGAGGCCTTTAGCTGTGCAAATACTAGCCTGTGCATTTTTACACATGTGAGTTAATCCCAGTGACCACAGTAAGACTATGTACATAAAGTTAAGCAGGTGTATGTTTTCATCTCCTTTTTAGATCCTGATACTGCAGAATCCAGAATGACCTGAGAAGTCTAGAGGAAGAATTAAGAATGCAGGGTGGGGTGGAGGGATTGTGGGTTTTTTCCTTTGTTTGCTCACTGGTGTTTTCACATGGATATCTGAAGTACATTGTCAGCTATTTCTTGCACTGCTAGGAGTTTAGCTCATTGCAGTAATCGGGTCCCATTAGAATTTAGAAAATAGTTCCAATGTCTGCGCAAACTGCAAGCACCAGGGCACCTGTGCTCATTAGCACAAATTTTCCTCCTGTCTCTGCTCCACCCATGACCCGTATCACTCTCTAGGCAGTGAGACTGGAGCAGTTCTCAGGCACTGGAATTAGGGGAAAGGGTCTATGCATCCTGTAACGCTATGCTCCTGTAAGGCAGGATGATGATCTGATTGTCCCAGCACTCAGTATGGAAGCAATGATAGTGCAAAATAGACAACTTAGTGCCTCCCTAAGTTATGAGGCAGACATAAGTCTGCAATAGAGGCAATAGAATTGCCTGATACAGGATTCCATCTCTCTTGAACCCCACAGGACTCTGCCCCTATGCATTTAACTTGGGCAGCATAAGGACTGTAGGGACCAGAATTTGGCCTATTTTGCATATGGACCTAAGGATATAGATCTGAAAAGATCCTCAACTTGCCCTCTGTATGCAAGTGTTCTCACCTCTAGGGGGCCCCCTCATGCCTGGATATGGCATTACAGGGAATTGTCTCCAATGTTTCCCTACCCAGGTCTCCCACAGACCTGCAACAACCTCTCTCTTTCCGATTCCCCCTCTGGGTGCTCTGGGGTTTGCCCTTTGGCCAAGTCCCATAGAAGTCTGAACCCCTTCTGGGGTAGCACAAGTCCAAATAAAAGTTCAGACAAGTCTTCAAACTCTTAGCCCTTCCACCCCACTTCAGCTTCTCTGTAATTTCCTCGTTCACCCTACCTGGAGCATTCGCTGCTCCTGTAACACACACCCCCTGTTGTACCTGGATCTGGATAAAATAAAAACTAGCCTGAATCTTTTAGGTGCTTCTCTGCCTTTTAACATTTGCCTATCACATGTCAGAACATGCTGGACAAAATGGCACACAGCACCACACCACAACTCGAGATAAATCCATTGGGAATTTGTGCATGGAGAAGTGTGGATTAAACATGTAAAGTTGTGTGCATATGTGATTGTGTATGCACACACATGCAAGTTTCTGTGCGGAGACCCAAACACGAAAGTTCACACAATAATTAAATAAACAGAAAGCAGAATGTCTGGGAAGATTCCAAATGCTGTGACTTAATTACCCTGCAGCCACATTTCAGATTATTCTGTTTATTAGTTACATGTTAAAATGCAAATCACATACTGTAGTTTTAACAAAACAAAAAACTATTTTTGACATAAAGATCTACCAAAATAGATTTTTTTTCCCCAAATTAACTTGTCTGAAACATCCTCTGCTCCAGTATTAGTTCCTTCTTCTCTATATTGCAGTTCTTTTGGTAAAACGCCAAAGCCTGTCAATTAACAGTAAGCCTATCCCTTATAAACAGAAGCAGAGACTGTGATCATGTTCAGCTAAGATCAAGGATTAGTAAATCAGCATGGCACCAGATTGCAGACACTATTTAAACCCCACAGGCCTACAAGCCAGTGTAGCTATATTATATTCTGGCTGGATGTGAAGAACAGAATCTCAGGGTTACAGAGGAGCTCACTTTTACCTTTCCTGTACAGTCAATTACAAGTCAACTTAAAATGTGCACTGATTTTATCGTGTGGGTCTGATCAAATGCCAGCTAGCAAACATCAACATCCTACCCCTATAATGTCTTATCAGGGACTTTCTATCAAATTAAACATATTTCATTACACCCCCAATCAATTATAGAAGACTGGATTTATTTATTTATTTACAGGCAAACCAAATATCGCACTGGGGTTGGCACAGAGGATTCATTTCAAAGCTTGATGGAACATAATTGTATCTTTATATTCTCCATCACACATTGTTGCTTTGGAGCCAGCCATTTGCAGCAGAATCACGGTCTGAACATTAAGAGACATTTTTAACCTGCATAATAAAACAGCGCTTGAGTCTAATGCTTCATTTTAAGGCCAAATAAGGACACACCGTACAGTACACATCTTCCTCAGAATAATCATTTCTTTCCCCAGTATTCTTGCAAAAGGAACAGATTTCTTTCATCCCAGATCAAGTGACAAGGGAGGGAGTTGAGATGTTTACTGCAAGGTAGAATACAAAGTCAAAGAGGTCCAGAGGGACCTTCACTCCACAACGTGAGTGCGAGACTGAAAAACAAATGATATTATCAGAAAGGGATCACAGAAAGCAAGCTTCACTCAAATAAAAACAGCCTTTATTAACCTCTCTTTGAAATAATCTGAAAGCAAAGTCAACGAACAATGGGCAGGGGTGACCTGTACCCCTATTAGCTCCCCTCCCACCCCCACACCCATACACATACAAGCATCTTCAGCTGGAACAAAGTATAGTGTACTGCTAGTGTTAGGACAATGCTACCTCTGTAACTAGAGAGGGTATAAAAAAACCGAGGAGTCCTTGTGGCACCTTAGCCTTTAAGAATAAGCTTTACTTTAGCACTACCTCCCCACAGAGCCAGAGTTTTCTGTATCTGTGAAGTGCAAGACTTGGAATAATACAGAAAGAAAACTAGTTATCAAATGGTCATCTCTGCATCCAGTAACTTTCTCTTGCTCACATCAATGATACAAAGTGCAAAGAGTGAATGAGGCCAACAATCAAGGGATCCTCTAAGTATGGTGAGATGGCATCTCTGGAACCTGAACTTCCAACTTAAAAAAAAAGTATTGTAATTTTGTTTAAAATGCATGTTTAAAAACAGGGTCAGGTCATCCTTAACACATCTGTCTTGTTTTGACTTACCAGCATGTTGCCCCTTTCCTGAGTGGTAAGAGATCTGGGGGGGCTTGCAAGTCAACTCCCTGTTTAGAGCAGAAATCAGTGACAAGATCAGGATATTTTCTTAGCATAATTTATGTACAAAATATATATTTCCTTGCACAAAGGCAGCTCCCTTTTGCAGAAACATCAGGTAAGACACCACTGCCTATCCCCAAAATAGCCATCTTTGGCCTCGGTCTCTTAAGGATCTCACACCAAAGTAAACAATAGCTTAATAAAAGTCCTCCTCTTCACACCCCAGTTCATGAGCTCTCCACCTGGGAAACCCCTCTAGGTAAAAGCTCCTCCCCAAGGATCACATGGTCTTCAAAGGCGAGCCTGAGCATCAACCCCTTCTTTTGCACAGCTGTTCTGCAGTACAAAGGAACCTCCAAGTTCTAACTGCCAGTCAGAGGAAAGTGATTTAAACCACATGGTCTCTTTAATGAGAACCTGGGTGCTTATACATCAGTGACCCCTTGATGGACAAGCAATTAGAATCTTTTTGCACAACAGCACTTCTGCAAAGAGACCATCCTAACGTTAGAACTGAATCCATTTGGAGCTATGCAGACTCCTGCTTGCCTTGAAATCTTAACTTTAAGCCCCTGCTTAAATCCAAAAAGTCAAAAGACAGGTTCTTAAGGTGAATAGGCATGGTGAATCAGGGCCTCAAGTACTATAGTCTCTCTAAGAATTGTGCCCTGTATCTGTCACTAAATTCAAGTCACTTTAGCAGAAGCATTCTTAAAAATCACCAATCATTGGATACTCAGGACCCAGAATACTGAACTGGGGCCAAACTCATCCCTAGTCATTGAAGTCAATGGAGTTACGTTAAATATGACTTTGATCCAGCATGCACACATTGTTTTACACTCAGACAAGTAACCAGGCAAAACTAGACATTCATATTTGCTATAAAGTTAGACACTGAAAAAATAGTTTCTCATTTTCTCTTTTATTCTATGCAATTGCTTAGACGGACATATATTGGCTCGCATAATGTCTGACAGGCTCTGAAGAGCTAAGTAAGAAATAGGAAGTTAACAATGCTGCAGTAATTCTACATGTACCAGTAAGAATGATCACTCAGAAAATGTTTCTTGTACCAAATGAATGCAACTCCTCATTGATTTAACTTGTTACTGCAATTTGCTTCTAACTATGTCCCCTCATGTGACAGGGTTTGCATGTGAGGAAAATCCTAGAGCAGTGCTGTATCAGGTCTATCCGGACTAGGAAAGCATTGGTAATTATTTGAGGTCTGAAAAGAGGGAGGAGGGATGAAGAGAATGGAGGGCTGTGGGGAAAACACAATGAAACCTGATATAGATTTTCCAGTTCCCTTTGAAATTAACATTTAAATGCAAAGAACTTCTCCATGTCCTTGAAGTCCCAGACTGTTATATTAGATATATTTTCCTATTTTACCAATACAGAAAGACTTTCAACTTCTGACTCATTTATATACCTACTCTGGAAGGCCTAGAATAAATTTAAAAATTTTTAAGTATACAATCCAAAGCCAAACGTATTTGTAGGAGGAATTTATCATATTTGTTAATTACAAGCTGAAATATCGTATAATCAGTATCACTATCAACTAATGAACAGCATTTGTGTCAAGTTTCAAATCTTCAGAAGTGTATTATTATAGTTTCATAGAATGGGGTACTAGTCAAACAACCTTCCCTCCCCATCCTGTTTCAGACTTTTTTTAAATTCTCCATACTCATATGGAAACATTGTAATAAATTTGTCCAGACATACATTGTAGTGATTGGCTATGGACACTCAGATTCATTGGAACCAAAGGTTTTCATAGAAACTTATGGGTTTTGACAAAAATGTTTATCAGGAAGGTTTCTCAGGTCCAGGATAGAATTTCTGATTAAAACCAGAGACTGGTACCCCAGAATAGCCTATAGCCTGGGGCATCAGTTAGTCAAATGGGAGGTTGGAGTGCCGGCCTGATTCACCCAAACCATTGGGTTATTGGCTATTTTCTTTTCGTCTTTTGGGAAGTCTCATTTTCATCCCAAAAAGGAATGAAAAATTTTGAAACCTCAAAATATTTCACAAGAGAATTTGTATTTTCCAGCCTGCCCTATGTGGCACTTTTTCCATCACTCAGATGGTTCACTTGAAAGATATGATGTAGAGTATCAAGAATGGGGTGGTTTTTTTCCAGGTATAGTGTAGGGATCAGTCTGGAACTAGGTTTTTTTTAAGGACGCCTTTAAAAAGAAATAGGTTCTCAGTGAGTTATTGCTGGTGTGTCTTTGATAGGGATGAAGAAATGGCCTTATTCATTCATAAATACCCAACAAACAGCTCATCAGGTTTGTCTTAAAGAAACGTGAGGAGCTCTGTGACAGCAACAAAAGCTACACTGAAGAACTATAATCTTTAAGTGACTCATAGGAGGATGTAAAATAAAGTGGGTGTTTGATGGTTGTGTCTCTACACCCCTTCTGCCCTTTGCCATGTAAGTTACTTTAGCCAACCAATGCCAAAGTGGTGCAAGATGCATGTTGAGTGTAAGCAGCCAAGTAGTATAATACCATTTACTGTATAATAGCAGTGAATTTGGCCCAGAGACTCTTCTCTCTGTATGAGAGATTTGAATTTGAACTAGTGCAGACTGTGATTAATATCATTTTATACTTTCCCCAAGCTTCTGCACACAAAAATATGAAAAGGAAAAGGGTCTTTTTATGATACAAACACATGTGGGCCATGGTGGAAAAGTGTTACTTATATACTAATATCACAAAAGCATCTTTTTCGTCCAACCTAACATTCAGTGGTTCCCACAAACAGTGCAGTTTGTCCAGGTTGTTTAAAAAAAAAGTGAAAATGTACAGAGTATCACAGTGACCACAGGTACATGGGAAAGATGTGTTTATATCATCAGCTTCCTTCCTTTTTCTCTCTGCAGTGTTAAATACAGTGAGGCATAAAAAATGTACCATAGCCATAATTCAACAGCAAAATAAATATCTTCACTTGTGCACACTGCTTTTATTTTGTATGGTTCAACCATGTCTCATGTGCACATGCATGCATGCCATGTAACTGGGTTTTAGCATACAGAATAAGGTAATTATTCATTCTTGAATAGAAGGATAATTATTGTCACAGAAACTCACATAACTTACAGATTTTTTTGTTCTTTTTAAAATGATAAAAACAGTATTTTCTGTTTTGGAGCAGGATGCACCCTTTTCCTTCAGATTCCCCACCACCCCTCCCACCCCACCCCATTGAATTACAGATGTTTTGAATGAACAACGAGGGATATCACTTCGCACAAGGGAAAAAAACAAGATTATTTAGAATTTATAAAAATAAAAGTAATCTTGTGTCTCTAGAGACAGCGAGGTGAGTCATCATTTGTTAAAGTGGGTTCTCATCAGTTATGACCTCACTTCACATCAAATTACTGATACAAACACACCTGGTAGAAATGGGAAAAATAAAGAGGTGGCAAAAAAGAAAAAATTAACCAGCCGCAGATAGACACTTAAAACAAGATGTTCATATTAATAATTATTAAAAAGCACCAATAATTCAAGGGTATCATTGTCCCAGTCATTTAGATGCCACAATGATGAGCATTAGCTAGACCAGTGGTTCCCAAACTTGTTCCACCGCTTGTGCAGGGAAAGCTCCTGGCGGGCCGGGCCAGTTTGTTTACCTGCCGTGTCCACAGGTTCGGCCAATTGCAGCTCCCAGTGGCCAATGGGAGCTGCTGAAAGCGGCGGCCAGTATGTCCCTCAGCCCATGCCACTTCCAGAAGCTCCCATTGGTCTGGAGCAGCGAACTGCGGCCACTTGGAGCCGCGATTGGCCGAACTTGCAGACGCGGCAGGTAAACTAACAGGCCCAGCCCACCAGGGGCTTTCCCTGCACAAGCGGCGGAACAAGTTTGGGAACCACTGAGCTAGACAGATACTAGAATAGGCCGTGGGAAAATGGGCCCATGTCTGTGCAATTCACTCCTTCATCAAAAGTAGCACATATCTGATGGACCCCCAGAGAATGCTGCAAGGCTGATCTCCCACCACCACCACTGGCAACTGATAATGGGGATAATTGTAATTGTGGGAGTGGGGAATTGTTCAAAGAAAGAAGGTGGATTTCCAGCAGTTTCTCTTAGATTGCTGCAGTCAGAATATATTTTTAAGTAATGTCAAGGACTCCTGGAGTGCCCTTTCTATCTTTTTGTAAGTCTAAATAATTAAATATAAATGCTGATTAATTATAGGATACTAAGCCAAAAATATGGATTTTAGAAATAAGTTTATGATATATCCTAACAAAATATTTATTAATCTCTCTTCTTTGATGGTGATTGGGATACTTAGATTCCCTTTAAAGACCCCATTGGAGACCTATATTGACAAATTAATCTTTGTCCATACGGTTGCAAAAAAATTAAGAAATCTCTGTCCTCCTATCATTAAACAGCAACAAATATGGCCACAGCCACTAAAAGAGAAGAGCATGGAAGTCAAATTCTGCTCTGTCCACTGGCATAAATCTGAAGTAACTAAATCAGCTTCAGTGAAGTTATCCTGGATTCACACTGGTGAAGCAGAACAATTTATATTAAAGTAGCATTTTGGGGGATCCCATTCCAGGACTTGATTTAAAAAAAAAATCAGTACACGTTCTTTACAATCCACCATAAATAGTAGACTGTCAGTTCGACACTCAAATTGAGATTCTGCCTGTTTGAAATAACTTCCTTAACAACCAAAAATTGCACAAGATGATTCATATTGGCTAGGTATAGCCAAACCACATACATTCAAAATGCAAGCTCTTCTCATGAGTCTCAGAAACAGAATTTTTAAGTAAATCTTGCATTTACGGAGTTCTCTTCCATATTGACCATATTCCCCTTCGACTTAGCACATTGTCACAGATAGGAAGTCACAATCACCATATTCTTTCTGTAGATTTTTGTGGTCCTCTACCCCAACAGCTTCAGTTTCAACCCTCCCAGCACCATACCCCAACTCAGTTTTGTGAGCTGTGTCAGACCACATTGGTCTTATTTAAAAAAAAAAAATATATGTTTATTGTACCACTTCGTCAGCTAATAAACTGCCTTTTTCAATTGGTTTTGTAAATCAAGAATTTTAGAAGTTCACTTTGTTATTAAAAACTGAGAATTTTTGTTTGGGCTGTTGCCAACTTCTGTACCATTTAGGGCCAAATCTTTGTGGGGAAAGAGCAGGGGTGGGGGAGAGGAGAGAGAGAGAGAGAGTAGAAAAGCCCCTAATAAAAGACTTGCTTCAGCAAGAAAAATGTCAGCACAAGGACAGAATTCTCAGCTCCAATGGGCCAGGTGGTTCTGTATGTGGGCCAGAGCTGATAGAAACAATTTGTGTCCTGCAAGAAATTTTTCTATTTCAATATTTGTTTTGTTCTCAAATCAGATCATGGTGATGCCAGAGGCCTACTTCCACAATCCTGCTGTCTCACGGGGGAGTGGGCATCAGAAGCGCCACGGTCTCTAGAGAAGTGCTGCCCTTCCCTTTCCAGAGGGAAGGCTGCTGCAGCATGTGCTAACCTCATCATGTGTTTTGCTGATAGCTGGAATTGGTCTCCAATTCAAAATTCAGTTTTTCCCCTGCTCTAATTATCCCTTCAATTTAGCTCCTGATATTTTAAAATTATGCTCTAATTCTCCTTCTTTAACCAGATGGTTTATATTTTTAAAAATCCTTGATTATACTAATTTGCACATCCCTACTTAAACATTGTTAGCATCTGCTGACCTATCCCCCCATTAAAACTGTGATGAATTTTGACTGCAGTCACTCCAGCTGTTCACTAAATATTTTCCACATTTCTACAGTGGATTTTTCCATTACACGTGGGATTCTAACACCGGATTCTCAAAACCTTTTCTGCTAATTCCTACTATTATTTACCTTACAGAATTATAGAACTGTAGGGTTGGAAGAGATATCAAGAGGTCATACAGTCCACCCCTCCCACCCTTCCTGGAGAAAAGATTAAGTACACCTAGACAAACATTTGTCAGGGATGGTCTAACTTGTTCTTTAAAAACCTGCAAGGACAGGGATCCCACCACTTCCCTTGGTAACCTGTTCTAGTGCTTAACTACCTTTACAGTTAGAAAGTTGTTCTAATATTTCACCCAAATCTCCCTTATTGCAAACTAAGCAGATTATTTTTTGTCCTACTGTTGGTGGAATGGAGAACAATTGCTCACCATCCTCTTTATAACAGTCCCTTTACATTTTTGAAATCTTATGCCTCCAGTAGATTGGCGCTGTCTCAGGGCACCACCTTGTGGCATGAAGTGGCCCTGCAGGCACCCTGCCTCATTTTCCTTTAAGTCCCCAGAAATATTTTACTCGCAGCACAAGTATTTAAAATCATATTCTCATAGGGTCTAATTCATTAAGCACCATTTGGCTCCCAAAAGAGCCCCTTAAGTTCACAGCTTACCTTCTACAGACTGTGGCTTTAAGTTCTAGCCTCTCAGGCCCATATCTTGCCCCTCAACTCAAGGGTCTCACAGTCCTCTGATCGGAACTATGAGCTACTTGATTTATTTTCCTCAGGAGCTGGGTTCAGCAGCTCCCTTTCAGGGGCACTGCCTCTGACTGGGCTTGGAGCCTCCTTCTAAGTCATCCATCTAGTCACCTGAACACACCCTTAATCCTTCACAGGTAGGTCTAAGAACCCCAGACAGCTGTCTTTGCTGACTGGGAGAGAAGGGAGCTCTGGACATGCTGCAAGGCTTCTGCTCCAGTGCCCTTAAAGAAACAATAGTCTGGGATGGCCCTGTACTTTCCCTCTGCCAGACACCAACTCTTTCCCAGGACCCAGTGATTGCTTTGGTTATTCCAGACACCTGGAACTGGGTAACTGGCCTCTCTCAATACCTTAGAAGGCAGTACCCATTACATTCCCCCTCCCCCCCCATCTTCTTTTGACTAAACGTGTATTTGACATCTAAAAATATTGTCATCACTAGGTCCTAGGAACTGCTGAATTTCGACTTTGTTTACTGAGACTTCATTGTTTTCTTAGGAGTAGATCCAGAGCAGCCTATGATCTTACAGTCAATTCAACAAATTATAGTGGAATCCTGAATTACTTCTCAAAACATTTGTCATCACTTCACTATTGCTCCTCTTGTTCAAAGAGGAGTCATTAAAATTCCTGGATCAATGTTTTGGCCTCCTTATGAGCAGTGTGGCAGGCTTGTTTGTTTGTTTTGTATTTTTAAATCTGTAGAGCATTTCTTGATCTACTTTCTCCAGCTGCTACGGAGGACCACTGCAGCAGTCAATGTGAGTAATGATGGAATCATGATGTCTATTTTCCCTAAATTTTATACAAGAAAGACATGTTGCTATGAACAAAATACCTATATCAGTCCTCATCGATATCATCTGCCCCTTACCTATTTTATTATGTACATGTACAAATAATGCTTTATTTATTTATTATGTACAAATAATGCTTAGTTCTTAGGCAAAAAGGCCCATAGATTTAATCTGAGCTTTCCTTAAGTAAAAATTGAATTGAAGATCCCAAATCCCATTTTAAATCTCAATCATTTTTCCAAATTAACCACTTTCCTCTTATTTGTAGCATATTAATTCTTCCCATGAGCATACAGAATTCAAAACCAGCAGTCTTAAATGCTCACAGCAGAATGCGTGTGGCACCTTGTTTTAATTGACACTTCCTTGCATTCTATTTTTGCTCTGAGGTACAGTGTTGCCATAATGATATTAAGGGAAAAAAATAACTTGAAGAGTTAGGGATGAAGATTTGTTTAATAACAGCTCACGATTTAACATGTACAGAGTTATCAGATGTTGGGATTCACTCTGAGACCTTTTCCACTCAGCTAGGGTTTCCATATTGCAGGCTCCCAAAAAGAGGACACTGTAGGGTAGGGTGGGAGGGAAAGACCTGGAAGAAGGGGTACAGTTGGGGGAGCTGGAGGGGTACCTGCGGCAGGGGTTTTGCTTTATGTGACTTGTCCAGCATCACACAGGAACTCTGTGGCAGAGGCAAGGATTGGAATCCAGGGTGGGGTCCTACAGCATGAGACAGGAGTCCTGTGTAAAAGGCTAGTACATAATCATGCAATTAAACACTATATCATAATGCATTTATACAAGGGGGCAAATTAAGGTGGCATAAGCAACATTCTAGGCCTTTTCTAATTTTTGAGTGGTTAATTTTGCAATTTTAATATTCTTTAAGTGTTAGAGGGGCTATCACAAGTTTCAGAGGGCTATGTAATTTCCTAATTTTAAAAAAATGGAAATATAATTCTGCTATATCAAACTATATTAACCCCATACTTGGATAATCAGCGGGGTTCAGATTTTTAGATCGATAACACAGTCCCCTATACGTGAACTAGTGGAGGTAAATGGAGCATTAAGAGGTTATCTTCAATATGGCCCTGTCTCTAGAGGGGGATGAGGTTTTGCCAGTGGCTTTCACAGGTATGTACTGACTAAGGAAAAATGGGTTAAATTCCAGGTTTTGTACAGTAGTATGCTTTAGGAGTCATAAAGCCTTCTGTCCTCACCCCCTTCTGCTCCTATCCCCCACTCCCCATCTCCTATCCTTTTTCCCCTCTAGCTCCAGCTATCCTCCTTGATCCTACCCCCATCGCCATCTCCTCAACTCCCAGACGTCTGCCCTGATCTCGTCTATTCTCATCCTTCCCAGATCTTCCCCTCCCAACTCCTCATCTTCTTCTTCCTGTCCTTGTCCCTTAACTCCCATTCTGCTCCTAGCCCCAAATCCTGGCCATGTTCTCCCCATCACTCCTTGCTCCTCTCTCTTCTTGTGCCTGCCCCTCTCCCTTCATTCTGGAGACTGTACCTGATCTTATTCTATTACTAGGACTGTACAATAATTTTAGAAACTGTAGAGCTTTAGACCTCTGAATAAGGCAGAAAATAAAGAAAGCTTCCAATTCATGGTCATTAAAATTTCAGCTTTATTTTATTTTATAGTTTCTGCATATTCATACTTTAGATGTTGGTACATTAACTAGAATGTTCTTCAGTGCAAACGTTTTTAAGTGAGTGCTGGTCTGTAACATTTTCACACTGCTGTAGAATAAGTTCTTTTTGGAGGAAGTTCATCTTACTGGTTCAAATGGAGTGGCATTGTCTGCAAATTCTCATTTTGAAATTATTGCACTGTTTTTTTGTTATGCTGCAAGATGTGAAGTCCACAATATTTACGTTTCTGATTGTCAGTCTTTCCTTCACAGAGATGTGTGAGTGAAGACAAATAGACAACTTATTTTGTTGAATCAATAGAGGCATATTATCACAGCAAGATTGTAAAATACAAGTATTGTACACCTGAATTATAGGGTACAAAAATGAAACTGCCATGTACTGTGTGTCACAGCAGGTAACTAATATCAACAAAGTACCAAAAACTATGTTCAAATAACATTGTATGGGTCTGACTTCAATCCACAAAAGCAAGGCAATTCAAAGTTAAGGCTTAAGCTCTATCTTTAACCCACTCTGCTGAGATTTGGAATTGCAATATAACTAAGGCTGAATTCTAATCTCCAGTGTATATTGGTACATGTTGCTGGGCATCTTAAAAATCTGCTGTTATATTTGCATGCAGATGTATACTGAGCCATACTATATCTACTAATAGCATTAAAATATTGTTTACCTTTACCTAGGTCAGAAATGTATTTTGTGAACATTTGGACAAACTATGAAACACATCAAATGGAGCAAGTGTTTGGGAAGAGTGAGGTTTGGGCAGGTGGATTTTTTTTTCTTTTTGGTGGTGAGATGGATGATGATTTTATGAAGGCAGAGGTGGGGAAAGTTGTTTTGTGCATTAACTTCTTGTGCAAAGGAAAACAATTGGTTGCTGTTGCAGTCCAACAAAGAAGCAGAAAGCTGTCTTAATTAAAGGGATGCCAAGAGCATGCAAGAGATATTATGTTTCATGTTGAAAAATCAGAGTTATACTGCTTTTCATCCAGAGAATCCCAAAGGTATTGATGGTCGCAAGATAAGGGATCACTTCTCCGACCACCAAAGTTTTGGCCCTGTGTGTGTTGGAACATGGCAGCCCTTAACAAATATCACACAAAAGTTTAGCACAGGAAGTGAGGAATATCAAATCCAGCTGAACTCCAGCTGGGAGTATAGGTAGACTGAAGACCTACAAAAAATATCTTTACTTTTTTTATACACTAAGTGCACAAACACATAACTGGTGACTGAAAGTATGTGTCTAGCTTTTGAGTACAATTAGTTTATAGTACACATGTTCCCATAATGCATAGCATCTCACTGCATGAGTCGGCCCTTTGAAATCAATGGCACAGATTGCGGGGCAAGGTGTTATTCAGTACAGCTAAGGGGATCAAAATCTGGCCTAGGATGATATCTATACAAGCCTGAAAACATAGGTAGTTGAATATATGCCATATATTTTCTTGCTCTAATAAGAACACACAAGAAGGGTGTGGTCTAAGCATCAGACTGGGAGCAGCAAGGAATAGCTAGATTTTGTTAGAAGAACATAGTCCCTTTGAAAAGAACATCCCAGGAAGAACTTGTGACTAAGAGAGCCATAATTCCCTATCTGCTCGCTGGGGTGCAACATGTGCATATGTTATTAATTTACTGCTGGGATAGGCCAGGAAGTTAATACAGATGTGCGGTGCAGCTGAGCTGCTGCAGGGTTAAGTGGGAGTTGGAAATTCTTTCCCCACCTACTTGCTCTAAGGGGGTTTTATCCGGTAACTGAGTTGCATACTGCCCTAGACTTTGATCCAAGATCACGAGTCTTATCCAAGCAAAAACATAAGAATGGCCATACTAGGTCAGACCTATGGTCCATCTAGCCTAGGGTCCTGCCTTCTGACAATGGTCAGTGGCAGATGCTTCAGAGGGAACAAACACCACAAGGCAATATATTGCATGATCCATCCCTGTCAATGACATCAGCCAGTCCCAGCTTCTGTGGTGGGACAGCTTGCTTCCCTTTTCTGTTCTGCTCTGCCAAGTAAGAGGCAAGCACATTCAAGATGTCTCTATTTGTAAAGCATAAAGCACAGGTGGCTCTGAACCTGACTAACTCTAGGTATTACCACAATATAAATTAAAACCTATTAGTGCTATGCATTGAAAATGTATTTGTTTCTACACTTCCTTGATTTCTCTCAAAAACAGTTCTAATATCAGTTTCCCAATGAGATTAGTTATTTTTGTAGAGGATCCTAGAAAACACTGAAGGCCTCAAAACTGAATGAACTGTTTACTAGGACATTGAGATTTTACAAAATAAAAAGCAACTGTTTATTGCTTCAAGTATTATAGCAGCATACTCTGCGAGAGAGATCACAGAAGAGTCTTTTGTGTCAGTTTTATTTTGAACCCCTTTTGCTGCTGACTATGGGAAGAGATTAGTTCACTGCTAATTGTGCTGTTGGTTTTGTGATCCTATGAAACCCCCCTAAAAGTCTGCATGCAAAACCAGTGAGGTAGAACATGTTTGACAAGCTTAGCTCCAATATGACCGATGTAGCAGGAAAAGATTTTAAAATCATTGCCTCTCTTCAATAACAATAGTACATACAAGTGTTTACAAGAGGATTAAAAGCTGCTTTAGTGAGCTGTATTAAAGATTCCTTTATCAGACAAGTTTTACTGAAAAACCTGTTGGAGCACTAGTCGACTAACCAGATTCACAGAGGAAGGGGTTATTTTATTTACTTTATTTCACTTGCTTTAAAAAGGTGCAGAATGTATTGGTCAGATATACATCATGGCTATAATAAGCCATACCTATTAATAACCTGTCCAATTACAACAACAGCAGCAAAATAACCCACAAGCTACGACCCCTAGCACCTGGTAATTAAAATTGCTAATCACCAGCAATTATCTGGCAGAGCTTTATAGCCAAGGGAAACAGTTTGACCCTTTGCCCATTGAAAGAAGAATGTTTGCTGTCTATTGATAAGCGCTTAGGAAAGCTGTGTGCAGCTCCCATCCATTAAGTGGCTACTAATAGGAAGTCAACAAAAGAGCTTTGACATCTGTGGTGGGTACTTCTACCAGGCCAGGCTTGAGAGCACAGGTGTTTGATGTGCCCTTGCCAAAGAACACATACAGGAGAAGGAAAGTTTACTAAAAATGAAAGGTTTCAGAGTAGCAGCCGTGTTAGTCTTATTCGCAAAAAGAAAAGGAGTACTTGTGGCACGTTAGAGACTAACAAATTTATTTGAGCATAAGCTTTCGTGAGCTACAGCTCTATGCTCAAATAAATTTGTTAGTCTCTAAGGTGCCACCTTTTCTTTTTGCTAAAAATGAAACTGTCCCACATTTCAAAGCTGGTGTCTCCAGTCGTCAAAGAGTAACTGCAATCAGATTCAAGCACATAGATTAAAATAGTTACATTGCTGTTTTCAGGAGCCGCTGTTTGCTAAAAGGAATATTTTTAAAGTATAAAGAGGTACAAAGTCATTTCAGGTTAATTTATGTAAAACATACATCTTTTCTATTAGAAGTATATTATTTTCTGCTTTTATTAAGCACTCAGTAAAAGACAGCAAAAATGTTGCTTTATTGTTATTTCTTAGTCTCAAGGAGAGAGAGCTTGAGATAATAAAGATTCTTCCCATAGGATGCTATTATGACACTGGCTGTAAAGTATTCTGCTATCGTTAGAGCTCAAAGAAGCAGTTGCTAATCTGCAGCAAACAAGTCCATTAAAGCTCCAGAACTCACTAATACCTGCTCTGAAAAGGGCTGGATAAAAAGATCAACTTCCCCCACCCCCCCAAAAAAGGTTTAAAAATATTGCAAACTTTTAATGAAGAAACGGCTAAAATATCTGCAGGACAAAAGCATCACTTAGCCACTGAGAGTTCAAATTGCTCCACGAATAGGAACTAATAGAAAGGGTGATGCCAGGAGCTGAGGTTGTTCAGAATCAAACAACAGTGTGATCTTCTCATTCTAAAATGTGGTTGGTTGTGGTTGGGGGGGTTGTGGTTGGGGGGGGGGTTGTTTTGTTTTTTGGCTTTTTGGAAATGGAGGGTGGGGAGGTGCTGCTCAGGCACCTATAAGCTAAAGTCTGAGTATCAAAGAAACAAGGAATGAAGAATCAATTCCAAACACTTTCACAGAGCTAGAGAAACAGTACTGACTGCTGATTTATATAGTACCTTTCATTGCATAGGATCTCAAAGCACTTTACAAATGTATTTATACTTATAAGCAAGATTCAGGCATGAAACTATCCACAGCAATGGGTGTCCACCAAAAAAAAATAGCACAACAGAGGACTACAGGGTAGAAGGTAACTCCAGCTGCTGATTCTTCATAGTTTCTACTCATTGTTTCCATCCAGGCATCCAGTCTATCTCATTTCCCATGACACATGCATAGGACTGTATCTTCTGCAGACCTGAACCATTATGAAGGCTACAGCCATCTCCTCACCAGTGAAGTACTCCCAGTTTCTTTGGGCAAGCCTACTTTGTTCCTCACCATGACCACCACACTTGTGGTCTTCAACAGCGCTATGCTCCAGCACACTACCAGTCTGTCTCCTACAGACACTCCAGCAATGCTGGCTTTCACCACTTGTCACTGACTCCCTGTTGCCACTTGCTTTTAATTCACTTGCTTCCTTGCTACTAACTGATTTGGACCTCCATATAGTACTTCACTGTGCCACCTGCTTCAACCCTCTTGATCCTTGTCTCTACCCACTCATACTCTATACCTATCCATTGCCTACTCTCTCTGTTCCCATCCACCATGCATACACCCCTCATTCCTATCACCACAGCTCTATATCTACCGCACACCAAGACAGCCTGTGAAAATTGATCTGTGTTTAAGATTCCATCAGGTTCTACTCTTGACTAGCATGAGCATGTCTTTGTTATTCTCATTCTATCTGCCTTCTTATCGCTTCACACATGTATGAGTCATGTATGACTTATTTCTTAGACACAGGGACCCTGTCTTTTGTGCATATGATGCCCAGCCCTTTTGGGCATTTAAATAAATTACTGGCATTTCACAAGCATTGACAACTTTTACCCCACATTATTTGTGTTATCATAGCACCTAGGAGCCCTACTCATTGAGCCACTTCCTACTAATGCTAGTTGAGATTTTGGGCCGGTTTTTTAAGTCTAAGTTTCAATTAATTTTCAAAATTTTTCACGGAAACTTATTTTCAAACTCTTCAATCCATAGACTTACTTCCCATCTAGAAAATAAAAGTCTGTTCTATATTGCTCTTTGACATGGGCATAGCTTATTAGTCCGACGCCAATTCCTAATGATGAGATAGCAACAGCCTAGGATCCTCATCCATTGTTTGTAAGCTCACATCATTGAAATCCCAGGGCCAGATTCATCATTGGGAAAAAATTCCAGAGAAGTCAACATAGGAACTAAAATCAGTGGAGTTGCACACCAGGGATGGATTTGGCCCTGTGACAGGGTTTACAAGCCCTGAGCAAAGACCAAGACAGGGAAAGGGCTGGAACAGTAATGGGCTAAGGATGCCCAGCCCCTCAGGAAACTTCAGCAGCCCCTGCTAGTGGGGAAGAAAGAGGCCATTTCTTGAAGGGGCACTGCTCTGCAGCAACAGAAGAGAAAGCTTCTTCTGAGGAGACCTGGCTGTAAGTCTTCACCCCCGACCCCTCCCGCCAACCCCAAGAGTCAAGGCTCGAGAAGGCTGCAGGCATCAGCTCTAGATGGTGAGAAGCTGGAAGGAAAAGATTAAGTCCACTACAACTATGTCCCAAACCGAGATGTAGCAGTGATAGGAAGTAGTCCAGGGGAAATGAACAAGGGCTGGCGGAACCACGGCTGGTGCATGCCATTTCACTTGTAGGGCTGGGCCCCAGTCGAGAGGGAGGGTCTGAGTCCCTCTACCCACCCTGGAGCTATGACCCCTGGCCCCAAGAAAGGCAGAGCTAAGGGGTTACCATCAAAGAGGCCAGTCCAGCTAAGACCTCCATCCAGAGGGCTGGGGCACCTTGAACTAACAGAAAAGCTGGAATTGGAGGCCCAAACCAATAGATCTGCTGACTGAACAAAGTACCCTACTACAGGCCCCTAATATCCAAATCAAGAGAGGAAGAGAGTTTTGCCTACAAATGCGAGCATTCCTGGGATACTAATGTTCACATCCTTCTGTGTTTCCAGTTCACCAGTGGTCCATTGTATGTTAATCTGCTCACATTCTTCTGTATGCTATATGTTATAGATTAAGTTATACCTAATGGCAACTCCCTGGTTTATCTGATGTAATGGAAGATGAACTAGGCAATGGGAAGCAGGAACAGATTTTTTTTAATTCACTCAATAATAATATTGAGGGTATTAAATACTACTAGATTTTACAAGCAACAGCCAACCTATTCTAGTCACTACCCAGGTTAAAAGTGTCTGCAACACATGGCATGTCCACAAACCTTTACCTTTAATTGAACATTTAATTTTAGTTCTATTGTCCAAAACTGCAATCCTGTGGAAAGGTCACTGGGGTTAAGCCAGTCAGCTGTTTCTTTGTCAAGTTAATGTATGAGGTTGTCAGGAGTATATGGTACTTTTCTGGGTGGAGGAAGCAAAGCCAGGAAATAATAAATTCATTTGCCTATAAAGATTGTGTGGCCCAGTAAATTAGCAGATAGAGCAGAAGGAGACCTAAATCACAAGTCCCTAGTGTATGGATTTATAAAATGTGCACATTTGTACATCTCAGGGCACATGTACAAACATTACAAAACCACAAACAATTATATAAAGAGAAAGTGGCCAGCCCCAAAACAAATTAACAACTCACCTATTCTACCTTCAGGTGAAAGCCTGAGAACAGAGAGATGAGTGGGCCCTAACAGTCAACACAAACTGACTATGGGGCCACCTGGGGAAGAGAATTCCAGAGTCAAGAGCTCTCCACTGAGAATGCCTTGCTACCATCTCCCAGACATTTAAGTCTAGGTACTCTTAGGTCATGTACCCCAGCTGACCTCTACCATCATGGCAGCTCAGAGGGAGAAAGTGAGAGCAATCCTAAACCATTTAAGGTTTGATTGTGCTGTTTAGATAGAGCCCTATATTGGGGGTGGGATGGAACTGTATTATCAGAACAGCTCTGGGAGGCATTCGGTCTCAAAGCCAAAGGTCTTCCAGAGCTCCCAGGCATGCAGAGGCTGGTGTGCCTGCTACTCCACTCTTCTGTGGGTTTCAGCATGCAGCTTGCAAGAGTTTGACCCCAAGTGATTTTAAAGTATGATCCTACTAAGAGTGAATACTGTAATCTAGAATTCAGAAGGATCTGCCCTATTTTATGTCCTGCATCTGAAAGAAAAGGTCACCAGTGTCTAGCTAGATGCAGATGAGAGATGGAGCTTTTGCTACCTGTGACTCCACAAGTAGATGGGGTTCCTAAAACACTCCCAAAATTGCCACCTCTTGGATGAAGGGCAGTGGTGAGCTTGAGCTGGTTCACACCGGTTCGCACGAACCCGTTGTTAAATTTTGAAGCCGGTTTAGAACCGGTTGTTAAAGAGGTGGGCAAACTGGCCCGCGGGACCGTCATTTCCATCCCACCTGAGCAATCAGCTAGGGAAGCCCCCCTGAGAATTTTTACTCACCCAGCGGCATTCCGGGCCTTCGGCGGCACTTTGGCGGCAGGGCCTTCAGTGCCACTGAAGACCCAGAGTGACTGAAGGAACCGGTTCTTCAGCTTCTGGCAGGTCATCACTGATGAAGGGTAGACAAATCCTCATAAAAAGGGAACAGAGCCCACTGCACCATTCTGTCAAGATCCTTCCTCTATCACCACCCCTGTGTCTTATGCAGATTAAACTTCAGCCAACTCACTTATCATCCATCTCCCAGTCTCTGCCAGCCTCTTGGTAAGAGAAGATTGTACCATTTGGGCTTAATGAAGGAGACAGAGCTGCATATCAGCCTTTTGCCTCCAGAGAACCTCCATGTGTTCAGGTGTCATGTTTGTGTCACTTCTGGAGGTTACTGGGGTGCCCTGAGGTGAACAGGTGGCAGTGTGTTCTCCAGGGTGACTCAATGTGATTATGAAGAAGCAGAAAGCATACAGGGAGTGGAAGATGGGAGGGATCAGCAAGGAAAGCTACATAATTGAAGTCAGAAGATGTAGGGATAAAGTGAGAGAGGCTAAAAGTCGAGTAGAGTTGGACCTTGCAAAGGGAATTAAAACCAATAGTAAAAGGTTCTATAGCCATATAAATAAGAAGAAAACTAAGAAGGAAGAAGTGGGGCCGCTTAACACTGAGGATGGAGCGGAGGTTAAAGATAATATAGGCATGGCCAATATCTAAACAAATACTTTGCCTCAGTCTTTAATAAGGCTAAAGAGGATCTTGGGGATAATGGTAGCATGACAAATGGGAAGGAGGATATAGAGGTAGATATTACCATATCAGAGGTAGAAGCAAAACTGAAACAGCTTAATGGGACTAAATCGGGGGGCCCAGATAATCTTCATCCAAGAATATTAAAGGAATTGGCACCTGAAATTGCAAGCCCATTAGCAAGAATTTTTAATGAATCTGTAAACTCAGGAATAGTACCGAATGATTGGAGAATTGCTAATATAGTTCCTATTTTTAAGAAAGGAAAAAAACGTGATCCGGGTAACTACAGGCCAGTTAGTTTGACATCTGTAGTATGCAAGGTCCTGGAAAAAATTTTGAAGGAGAAATTAGTTAAGGACATTGAAGTCAATGGTAAATGGGACAAAATACAACATGGTTTTACAAAAGGTAGATCGTGCCAAACCAATCTAATCTCCTTTTTTGAAAAAGTAACAGATTTTTTAGATAAAGGAAATGCAGTGGATCTAATTTACCTAGATTTCAGTAAGGCATTTGATACCGTGCCACATGGGGAATTATTAGTTAAATTGGAGGAGATGGGGATCAATATGAACATCAAAAGGTGGATAAGGAATTGGTTAAAGGGGAGACTGCAACGGGTCCTACTGAAAGGCGAACTGTCAGGTTGGAGGGAGGTTACCAGTGGAGTTCCTCAGGGATCGGTTTTGGGACCAATCTTATTTAATCTTTTTGTTACTGACCTTGGCACAAAAAGTGGGAGTGTGCTAATAAACTTTGCAGATGATACAAAGCTGGGAGGTATTGCCAATTCAGAGAAGGATCGGGATATTATACGGGAGGATCTGGATGACCTTGTAAACTGGAGTAATAGTAATAGGATGAAATTTAATAGTGAGAAGTGTAAGGTTATGCATTTAGGGATTAATAACAAGAATTTTAGTTATAAGTTGGGGACGCATCAATTAGAAGTAACGGAAGAGGAGAAGGACCTTGGAGTATTGGTTGATCATAGGATGACTATGAGCTGCCAATGTGATATGGCTGTGAAAAAAGCTAATGCGGTTTTGGGATGCATCAGGAGAGGCATTTCCAGTAGGGATAAGGAGGTTTTAGTACCGTTATACAAGGCACTGGTGAGACCTCACCTAGAATACTGTGTGCAATTCTGGTCTCCCATGTTTAAAAAGGATGAATTCAAACTGGAGCAGGTACAGAGAAGGGCTACTAGGATGATCCGAGGAATGGAAAACTTGTCTTATGAAAGGAGACTTAAGGAGCTTGGCTTGTTTAGCCTAACTAAAAGAAGGTTGAGGGGAGATATGATTGCTCTCTATAAATATATCAGAGGGATAAATATAGGAGAGGGAGAGGAATTATTTAAGCTCAGCACCAATGTGGACACAAGAACAAATGGGTATAAACTGGCCACCAGGAAGTTTAGACTTGAAATCAGACGAAGGTTTTTAACCATCAGAGGAGTGAAGTTTTGGAATAACCTTCCAAGGGAAGCAGTGGGGGCAAAAGATCTATCTGGTTTTAAGATTCTACTCGATAAGTTTATGGAGGAGATGGTATGATGGGATAATGGGATTTTGGTAAGTAATTGATCTTTAAATATTCAGGGTAAATAGGCCAAATCCCCTGAGATGGGATATTAGATGGATGGGATCTGATTTACTATAGAAAACTCTTTCCTGGGTATCTGGCTGGTGAATCTTGCCCATGTGCTCAGGGTTTGGCTGATTGCCATGTTTGGGGTCGGGAGGGAGTTTTCCTCCAGGGCAGATTGGAGAGGCCCTGGAGGGTTTTTTTGCCTACCTCTGTAGCATGGGGCATGGTTGACTGGAGGGAGGCTTCTCTGCTCCTTGAAGTTTTGAACCATGATTTGAGGACTTCAATAGCTCAGACATGGGTGAGGTTTTTCATAGGAGTGGTGGGTGACATTCTGTGGCCTGCGCTGTGCAGGAGGTCGGACTAGATGATCAGAGTGGTGCCTTCTGACCTTAGTATCTATGAATCTAAATGTCTCCCCCTGGTCAACAGCTGGGAATAGACAATCAGCCATGCCAAGGTTAGGTTTCTGTCCCTTTCTTCAGGGTTCTGTTTACTGTCTTCACAAGCAGAAAAGAAAAGTGCACAAAACAGCAAACCATCTGGTCAGGGATTCAGACTGGAATACTCTGGCATGTACTAGCTAATGGATAGGGCCTTCTCTGACCCCAGAGAGTTGAATCATAGGGACTGGCTACAACCTCCTGCTCTGGTAACCAATCCTCTCTCTCCTGGTTTTCCTCCTTTATATTGTCCGGCTGAGTGTGGGGGGCTAATCATGCAATGCTGATGGGCTGTGTCAGCAGGTTCCCAGCACCTGCCTGCTGGGCTGCTCCCTGTTTTCCCTCCCCTCCCCCAGGCTATTAAAGGGGCAGATCTCACTGTCACAGTGCCTACCAGAGGAAATTCTGCCCAGCCACAGCAGCTGGGAATACAGGCACTCAAGTCAGAGTGCCCCAAGCCCCACTCTTTCCTCCTGTAGGCTAGCAATTTACACAACCCACTTTGTTACATTTGACAGGCTTCAGAGTAGCAGCCGTGTTAGTCTGTATTTGCAAAAAAAAAAGGAGGACTTGTGGCACCTTAGAGACTAACAAATTTATTTGAGCATAAGCTTTTGTGAGCTACTTCATCGGATGCATTTGAGTGCACAGTCACTTGTCTTCTATCAGGGGGTAGCCGTGTTAGTCTGTATCCATAAAAACAACAAGGAGTCCGGTGGCACCTTAAAGACTAAGGTGCCACTGGACTCCTACTTGTCTTCTAGACACCCACAATGTACACTAATCTGCTGCCTTCATGGAAGCAGTGCCCCCCTACCTCCTTACCCCCCATTCACCTCAGTTCAACACTTCCCTTAGCACAGGGCACTTAGACCTGTCTATTATAGAACCAAACTGAAGTTTAATAGAGCTTGAGAAACAGATTCAAATAAAAGCAAGTGTAAGGGTTTGCAAACATAAGGTTAGAATTAAAAGGAAAAAAACAACACAATGTATAGCCTATACATCTGGTAAGTCCTTGTAGTGCTCGTAGATCTCCGCTTTCTGAACTAGACCTGTCCTGAGATACCCTAACTGGCAGTCTCTCCTCTATAATGGATCACAACTTTGGCCATTTCTTCTGCTCTCATTCTGTTACAGACTATTGTCTCTTACCCCAGGGAAGGGGGCCCTTTTCAGAGAGCTCTCCTGGGGTTTGTCTTTGTCAATGCTCAAGTCTCCACCTGGTTAAGACTGTAAACAAAAAAGTTTGGTCTCCACAGATGTCCGTTGTTCTCCACACTCATTGAGTTAGCCCTGAAACCCTGCCTCTCCCCAGGTGACAAGCCTCACTTCAACTGTTTTGCAACCTAATATTCTACATATCTCAAACTATTTTCCATACAAACATCTCAATAACCATGACAATCAGCTAGTTCTTAGCTTCTGCCCAAAAGCACACATGACCCCTTTCAGTAAAATATTGAAAAGATGGTCAGACAAGGGTAATATGCCTGCCAGGGTACATCTGAGACAGTGTTTTGGGGTCCTCCCCCCACAGTTTAGCATTCCCTTTAGCCAGTCTAGTTCCACATCAATTTGTCACTTTCCATGGCCTAGACCTCCAGCCAGGTCACTATTCAGGCCATTGCCCTTCCAGGGTAAGCAAGAGTGTCCAAAAATAGGAAACTCGGAAGCTAATGGCCTTCAAGCCTGTCTCCCAACATCTATCTGGAGCTTGTCATTCTTGTCCTCATATACTCTTTTTAAGACTCATGCACCCTCGCTTGGTCTGGGAGGAGAGATAGGGAACCCAGGCTCACCCTTTCTTCCAGCCCAGAGATCCTATTTTGGGCTAATAAGAACTGTTTCCTATAGTCAGTCTGCCTCTTTCCTGAGCTGCTCCTACCTTCACCCCACTTGTCAACATCTTCACCAGGTCTCCTTAGCCAGCTATGAAGGTGGTTCCTCAAAGACCAGTTTAGCCCTTCTCTGCAGCAGCTAGGTTGTATTGCAAGCAGTCCTCTGTCTCTCATCTTTAAAGCAATCAGTATCTCCCTCCTCCAAACAGAAGTTCCCCCTCAGACCTCTCCTAGATCTGAAGTTTGGATCTCAGACCTCTTGCCTTGGACTAGTCAACTGCTAGGCTTTTGCTAGCTTCTATCAGCTGAACACCCACTCTAATTAGCCGTCCAGTCTGGAGGACTCAGCAGACTAGCCATCAGTGTCTGCCCTCCCTGTGAGGGAGGAGAAGGGCTTTATGCTGGCCCCTTTCTGCCAATTCATCCCCGATTGGTTAGAGAGTAGGGGAGCCTTGCCCCACTCACTCTGCCAGGTTCCTGGCCTCAGACCTTTACAGAAACAGTGCCAGTCTTTCTCCCAACCACTACTTATTCCTAAGGATTGCTTTTCTTCGTCTATCCCTACAACTCCTTAGATCCTTGTATATATATATATCTTTACTGGCCTTTCAAAATCCCTAAAGGACCATGCCAGGTGGTGGGTGGGCTGACCACTAGACACTACTGCCCTAAAAGGCAGGTCACCCCATCACTGATGGCATGGCAGCCCAAGTCATTTCACTAGTTTCCACAACAGTCTTAGTACACAATGAACAGGAGGGGATTAGAAAACAGTTTTGCATCCCCATATAAGGGAAGAATGGTCCCGAAGCAACTTCTTACTCTTTTGATACCTATAAAAAGGAGTCAGCATGGACTCCTGATCCATTAAAAAAAGGATAAACAGTGAAATTAACTCGCCGGAGGGTGTGTGGGGAGAAAAGCGTTATGGCTGACTCTATGGGCCAGATAAGTGGACACAAACCAAGAAATTCTATAAAGAATTTGTAAAAAAATATCAGAGGGACAGTTTTCTCCGCAGTAACTTGGGAGCTACAAGAAACATGGTGGCGGAGAACTCACATTGGAACAACGAGGAATCCTTGTGGCACTTTAGGGACTAACGAATTTATTCGGGCATAAGCTTTTGTGAGATATAACCCACTTCATCAGATGCATGGAGTGGAAAATACAGGAGGCAGGTATAAATATACAGCACATGAAAAGATGGGAGTTGCCTTACCATGTGGGGGGTCAGTGCTAACAAGGCCAATTCAATTAGATGGATGTAGCCCATTCCCAACAGTTGACAAGAAGGGGTGAATATCAGAGGGAAAATTACTGTTACTAGTGTTTTTACTGATACAGACTAACACGGTTACCCCTCTGAAACCTGTTACATTGGAACAGTGACTCTAGACACTACAGGCATGCTGTTATTCAGTATTAGAATGTCTCAAGAGCAGTTAATTGTAGCTCTAACATTTATTAAAATAGCAATGAGAACTTGATACAAGAGTTAGTAATCTAGAAGGAAAGTGGCAGTGAGGTGGACCTAGTGTACGTATACAGAAACATGATCCAAGGCTAAAAGCAGAGGTTAACCTCTCAAGCATACTGGGTTTTGCAGGGCATGCCACACTTTGCCTGAATCAGGATGCCATCTCCACAAAAGTCAGCCATGTTCTACAGACACAAGAGAGAGGACACATCAACTGCCATTGCACCAGGAAACTTAGGACAAGGTCGTAAATCCTGGCACAGGGCCATATTGGGGCAGGAGGGACATGTCAAGGAGGGGGCCAAAGCATGCAACTCTAGTGGAGATTTCAGACAGCACTTCAGCCCATAGACCAGTCCAGGGAAGCTACCCCTAACTTAGACAGGGCCTGGCCTCTTTCTGTATATTGACTATGTATTTCTACAACAACATATCCCTTAAGTGCTGTTTTGCTGTTAACAAGATGTAGGGGCAAACACAAATGAATAAAATTCTAATACTTTATTAGGGCAACATCCCAGATTCCCTATCAAGTTTGGTCCTGGATACAGAGTTACAGTAATACCATCTTTTTTAAAAGTTGGCTTCAATAATCCCTACCTTGACTCTCAGATCCCACAAGCTAGATATTACATGTCTGCCTAGCGCTCAATAACTGACAAAGCATTGTAGCAACTGTAAGGCGCTGTTTGTTATCTGTCTATGCACTGGGCAGAGATTTCTCATTTCACACATCATTCAAAATTTACTCTAATGAGTCCAAAAAGCCACAGCCTTATCCTACCCACATATTAACACTAAACACTCTCAGTTACTTCTTCCTGTTTGCTGCAGAAATTTGTCTGGGAAGCTGGTTGCACAGAAGAGGTACACTGGCTGGCATTCTTGCTCAGTCTTTAGAAGGAAATCAGTTTTAGTAGGATTATTTTAACATTATGATGGTCACAACCATGAGAGGTTTTTGCAGATCATTAGCAATACTGTAGTATCCCCAGCTATTTCCTATATTAAAAGTATCATGATAGTGTTATCTATTTGCACAGTAAAATGGTGAAAATTTTAAATGGTGACCACAATACTTTTATTCTATAAGCATTTAGAGTAGCACTGGAATTTAGGAGCAGCTATAATGGATCAGATCAATGGTCCATCTTGTTGGGTATTCTGTCTGATAGTAGCTAGTATGAAATGATTCAAGATGCAAGAATCTCTTGGGCAATGGGCAATTACAGAATTGTCTACCCATAGGGGAAGTTGTTCCTTCTTACCATAGAATCATAGATGATATGGGTGGGAAGAGACCTTAGGAGGTCATCTAGTCCATGTCAGTTAGTGGCTGGCTTATGCCCCGAAGTATGACAGGATAAAAATGGGGCTGGGATATAAACTAACTTCTACAGTTATATTAGATCTCATTATCCATGAAAATGTCTAGTCCTTTTTTGAATCCTACTATGCTCTTATAATATAGACAAGCCTATAGAGGCTGAGTGTTAGTATAAATGACATGATCCTGAACATTACCTTGATCTATACCTATGAGTCAGTTGTGATTAACATCATGTCAAATAACTTGACTCTTCCCAATCATGTTTGGGCATGACAAAGTTATGTAATTGTGGCCCTAAACATCCCTGTATTCACACCCTCTACACTATCATAATAATCTGTATACAAAGTATGCCCTGTGAAGTATCATTTGAAAACCAATAACTCCCTGATCATTAATATTCTTGAGTGATGTATGTACATGGTGGCTATGAAGAGTTATGAATATATGCTGAAATTATGCGTAATGTGTGTAAATCAAGTATGGCACGGGAAGTTGTTAAACAGGTCTATCCTAAACAAAGGAATGTGTTTACCCCAGTTTACGTATAAGCAGTAAACAGATCCATCAATACAGCAGAGGGAGGAGATGGTATGAAACAGAACAGTTTGCATTTAAGCAAACAAGTGGGGGAAGAAAGAGCATGGAACTCCCTTCAGCACCAGACTCCATGTTCCCTGCAGCATGAATAAAGTTTGTTTTCTTGGGAAACCTTCAGAAGAATCCATTTCAAACATTTAC
Organism: Dermochelys coriacea; assembly: GCF_009764565.3. Taxonomy (NCBI): domain Eukaryota; kingdom Metazoa; phylum Chordata; order Testudines; family Dermochelyidae; genus Dermochelys; species Dermochelys coriacea. Next base: position 109,977,603 of record NC_050068.2, read on the forward strand.
TGGTCTATAAGTGTAAGCAGAGTCAGGATGAGCTCTACTCTGACATCTGGTGGCGAGTCATGGTGGGTTGTGGAAAAGAACTTCAGGGGCTGATCTCATTTGCATAGGCACACCCATCCTACCTAGATGGTCACTTTGGCTGCTGTAGGAGCCCCAGTTTCTCTGTTATTGGGGCAGGAATAAACTGTTATTATCCTGATTATGTGAATCAAGGACAGTGGAACTGTACTTGGCCTTTTGTTATGATGGAGGGACTCACCATCAACTAAGCAGCACTCGCTAGGCAAGGGTCATGGGTTCCAAAACCCAGTGAATGGAGAAAGGCATTAATACTTGGTGGTAGGGGGTTTCACATGCTAATTGTATTTTCTCTTCTGTCTGCTGTGGAACATCAGAGTTAATTTTGATTCCGTTAAGAGTCTAGTTACAGGCTGCTGAGCTGAATTCACTTTGGGCCAATGGTGTACTAACACTGAGGCTCCCCTACTACAAGCTAAAAATCACAAAAGAGCTAAACTTACTAAGAGCTAAAAATCACTGAATGTTGTGTTAAGTAGGGGGGAAGCCTGAAGATATAGTGTGGAGTGGGTTTGTGGGGGATGGCTGGCAAAGCAGAATGGCTCTTAGAGCAGAGCTGTTTGCAGGATGGCGAGCAGAGCAGAGCAGAGCAGCTCTTGGAGCAGAGCACCTGGTAGAGCAGAGATGTTTGTCAGAGGCCTGGAGCAGCTCATGGGGGCAGCTGGCAGAGCGGAGCGATTCTTGGGATGGCTGGTGAAGCAGAGTGGAGCCCTATGGAGATGTGGGGGAATCAGCTTTGGACCACGTAAGGTGCCCGTTAACTCCTCTCCCCCATCTCCACCCAGGTTGGGAGGTAAAACTCTTCAGATAAACTTTTGAACTCTGGGGCTGCCCTGACCAGGAACAGAGACTTTGGGTTGTTGGACTTTTGGGATTTTGAGTGATTTTGGGTTGCTGGACTCAAGAACCAAAGGGAAAGGACATGCCCCAATTTGCTTGGGGTAGGGTTTTTGCTCATGGGTTGTGTTATGAATCCTGTTGGTGGTGTTTCCACAACAATATGCCACATTGTTTCTCTCTGTTATTAAAAGGCTTTTGCTACACTCAGACTCTATGCTTGCGAGAGGAGAAGTATTGCCTCTTGGAGGCGCCCAGCGGCGGTGGTATATATTTGTCCCAGGTCACTGGGTGGGGGCTTGAGCCGGTTTTGCATTGTGTTATTGGAATGGAACCCCTAGATACTGAACTCGGCCCTTGTTGCTGCCAACTCTGATGGGCAGAAGGGTTACATTAGGACAGGAAACTGGACCTCAAGTGATAAGCAGTTGAATCAACTGATTGTATATAATATTATTGTATTGTAAAAGTGTACAGAGTAAAGTCTTTTCTGAAAGCTAAAGACACACTGGTTGCTAATATCATTGTGAAATTTATGTATGAATGAATACTATTAGGAAATATGGATACCTAGTGATATTATGCTTCAAAGTCTGTGGCCAAACAGGAAAAACAAGTTCCTCCCAGACAGGAGAGAAGGCACATACCTACCTTCTGTATAAGTGTAGGGTGGTGGAATCAGAACAATGGAAGCTCCATTTACATACAGAGGGAAGGGAAGAACAGCATGAGGGCATCCTGCCTCTGGAAATAGTCATTTAAATTTGCAAGATATAAAAGCAAAGACAGAAGCCTCTTTGATGGGTCCTTCAGGCCAGGGGTTTTCCATCTTTGGAAATTGAATGTAGGTGAAAAACCATCTTGAACAAAGCCTGTACTGTGCTAGATTATGTTTTAAATGTTTAGATGTGCATTTTTGCTTTTATTTGCTTGTAACCCTTCTACCTTTATTCCTTTTACTTGGCATCACTTAATTTATGTCCTCTTAATAAATTTGTTTTTTTCTTACTATAAACAAATACAGTGCTGTGTTTAAATGGGAGTCTGTTTACCCGAGTTAAGTTAATAAGTTGTGATATATTTGTTCCTCTAAAGAGAGGGGAAAAACAAGCCCCAAGGTATCTGTGCTATATCAAGAATATGCATTTTTAAAAATCAGATTTCAACAAGCTGCCTTCCAGTTTCACTGGATGTTCCTTTTCCTGTTATCTTAATAAAAGCCAATTTATTTTTTATACCATTCCTTATGTTGGACACTATCTTGTCTCCGTTTGTTTCTCATCTGTTCTAGACAGCTCTAGTTTCCCTCCCTTCCCACTGTCTCCTCCCACAGAATTTTCTTTATGCTGTTAGTCATTTTGGTCACCTCTCTGGGTCTCTTCCATTTCTGTTATTGTCACCCAAAGGGGATATGCTTATGATTCAGGGCTTTTCTACATGAACAATTAGTCTGAAGCAAGCTGAGGTGCAAACTTACCCTTTTGTGCACTAACAGTACATGGCAAAAGGGTCCCACATGGACAAACAGTTCCCTAGGGCACCTTGATCTACTCCATTTCAAAGCCAGGTAGATCAAAGTGTACCAGTGAACTGTTAATATATGGCAGCAGGGTCCACTTGGACAGTTAGTGCACAGAAGGCTAGTGAGGTAGATTTCCTCTGCAGCACGCTGGGGAGTAACTTCATGTAGACCAGCCCTTATGATGTAAAATTGCATTATAATATTCTTAGTCTGATTTTAATATCCCATTATTCCTAAATCCCAACGTTGGTTTTTGACCACTAACCATCAACCTGCAGCTTTCACTGACTGTACCCAGTGACTCCCACACTCTTTTAAGTGCTTACTATTAATTTAGAACCAAGTAAACCCAGACATGAATCCATGGCTGCACAGATGGTGTCAATGGGAGAGCTTGTTTCCTTGACCCTGGGATGCTGTTCTGGGAAGGAGAGCTGCTAGGAAGAGAGGGAGTCTACCCTTCATCTTCATACACCAACTCACATGAAGGAGGGCTTTAAATTATATTCAAAGGGGGCAGATGACAAAAGCCAACAGGTAAGTACTAAAAAAGAGATGTTAAGAGAAGGCTAGATGTTGGGGGAGGAGGGGACATGTGGAAGATTACAATAGGGTCATAGGAGCAACAAGAGGGAAATCAGTGGAGGAATTTGCTCAGACTCTTAGCTGTCTAGACACAATTGCAAGAAGTATGAAAACAAGACAAACTGGAAGTATTAGTACATAGCCAAATTATGACTTAATTGGCATGAGAGAGAGTTGGTGGGATAAGTCTCATGACTGGAATATTGTTATAGAGGGGTATAGTTTGTTCAGAAAGGATAGTTGTGGGGGGGAAGGGAGATGGTGTTTCATTATACCTATACTATTCCTCCCCCCCACCCAACCCCTCTGAAGTCCAGGAGGCAGCAAGAGACAGACAAGTTGAAAGTCTCTGGATAAAGATAAATAGGGTTAAAAAAAAAAAGAAATAGGTGTGCTGTTATGGTGGGGGTCTACTGTAGACCACCAAGTTAAGAAAAGGAGGTGGAGGAGGTATTTCTGGAACAAACAGAAATGCCCAAGACCTGCAGTAATTGGATAGTTAAAGTCCCCAAACATCTTTTCAAATGTAATACATCAACAACACAAAATTTCCTGTAAGTTCTTGGGAATGTACTGGGGACGGCTTTTTGTTCCAGGAAGTAGAAGAAACCAGAAAGTAACCGGGGGCAGCTATTTCTGATATGATTCTCACCAAGAGGGAGGATTTGGTTGCAAATCTGAAGATGAAAGGCAATTTAGGTGACAGTGATCATGAAATGCTAGGATTTCAGGTTTGTGAGGAAAGGAAGGAGTGAGAGCAGCAGAATAAGGATAATGGACTTCAAAAAAGTACATGTTAACAAACTCAAAGAACTTGTAGGTAAGGGCCCAGGGAAAGAAAATAAGGGAAAAAAGGAGTTCAGGAGATCTGAGGAGTTTCTCAAGGAGACAATATTAAAAGGCACAACAGCAAACTTTCCTGATGTGAAGGAAAGATAAGAAGAATAGTAAGAGGTCACTACAGCTCTACCAGGCAATAAGATCTTTAAATACATTAAGGAACAAGAGAAAGATGAAAGAAAGTGCTGGCTCTTTATATAGTGGGGTCAGAGAGTTAATAACTGATGACATCAAGAAGGCAGAGATGTTTATTGCCTATATTACTTCAGTCTTCATTAAAAAGATTAATTGTGACCAGATACTCAAACACAATGAATTTTAACAACAATTAATTGTTAATTGGGGGGGAGGGATAGCTCAGTGGTTTAAGCATTGGCCTGCTAAACCCAGGGTTATGAGTTCAATCCTTGAGGGGGCCATTTAGGGATCTGGGGCAAAAATTGGGGATTGGGGTCCTGCTTCAAGCAGGGGGTTGGACTAGATGATCTCCTGAGGTCCCTTCCAACCCTAACCTTCTATGAACAATGGGGAAGGAATGCAGTTTAAAATCAGGAAAGAACAGGTTCAAGAATATTAGTTAAGTTAGATGTATTCAAGACATCATGCCCTGATGAAATTCATCTTAAGATACTTAAGGAACTATCTGAAGCAATCTCAGAACTGTTAGCAATTATCTTTGAGAACTCCTGGAGGATGAGTGAAATCCCAGAGGGCTGGAGAAGGGCAAACATTGTTCCCCTTTTTAAAAAGGGGAACAAAGAAGACTCAGAAAATTATAGACCAGACAGCCTAACTCAGATACCTGGAAAGATATTAGAACAAGTTAATCAATTTGTAAGCACCTAGAGGATAATAGGGTTATAGGAATAGCCAACATGGATTTGTCAAGAACAAATATGCCAAACCAACCTAATTTCTGTCTTTGACAGGGTTACTGGCCCAGCAATAGGGGGAAGCTGTCACTGAGAGACACTGATTTTAGGAAAGCTTTTGACATGCACCCACATGACATTCTCATAAGCACACCAGAGAAATGTGGTCTGGACAAAACTATCAGGTGGATGCACAACTGGTTGAAAGATCATACTCAAAGAGCAATCAATGGTTTGCTGTCAAACTATTTACTAGGCCATGTGGAGGGGAAAAAAACCTCACCTGTTGCCTTAGTACTTTTGGCCACAGATCCACAAGGAAGTGAGTGAGTATTGTGCATCCTTGTCCTGGTTGCCGGTTAGTGGCCACTGTGGACAGCTGCACCCACTTGGGGAGAGGGAACAAAAGGGGTAAGTACTGACTTAAGAGCAGGGGCATGCCCCCCCAATAAGCCAGGTTGGGGTACAGAACTCCTCTGGCTCTGGAGCTGCAGCAGGGGCACAGAACATTCAACCTCCAAAAGCAGTCAAATTTAAATTGCCTAATACACCCCTGCTGAAGAGGTAGGAGTAGATCTAGAAGGCCCAAAAGAAAAAAGTTCCAATTGATATTAATTCTGATATGATTGACTATGCCACCTATTACCCAGAGGCCATTCCCCTTCGAACCACTATGGCCCAGGTGACAGCATCTGAATTATTAAAGATATTTTCAAGGCTAGTAATACCTACTGAGTTCTTAAGTTATCAGGGTACAAACTTTGTCTCCAGACTGATGAAGGAAGAATGTGACTACACTAAGGTGTGTCAGTCCTTAATTTACAGTATCACCTACAGACTGATGACCTAGTCAAGAAGTTCAAAACAGATCCTGAAGGCCAGCCACAACCTCCACCACTGGAAGTGGCTTCCTGTTTGTAATACAAGAAGCCCTGCATGCCATGATGGGTTTCTCCCCCTGTGATCTCCCTCTATGGTAACTAGCCGAGGGGTGTGCTCAGTCTGGTGAAGATGGCCTGTTCCACCCAGCCCTAAGTGGTAATGTATGTACTACAACCAAAGAACAGCTTGAAGGCTTTACATGTCTTTGCACAGCAGAACCTTCAAAGAGCCCATGCAATCCAAGAAGAAACCTACAACAAAGGGACCAGTCTAAGAATTCAAGCTCAGTGACTGGGTCTTAGTGCTGTTACCCACCTCCTAATTTAAGTTATTGGCAAAGCGTCAAGGCTTGTCTCAGCTTGATGGATTATGGAGGTTCATCAGCCAGATCAGAAGGAAAAACACAAATCATGTCAATTTGTTAAAACCCTGGACAACCAGAGAAGGGTTTCTTATAGCCCTGTACTCTTATGAACCAGAACTAAGACTGTGATTACCAAGGCCCCTTACAAGCTCAGAGATCCAACTGGGAATACTTGACCCCCAAGCATAGGTAGACCAAAAGTCTTGTAAGCAAGTTCAAGGCCATCTTCTCAGAGGTTGGGACAAACAGATCTGATGTTCCACTGCATCAAGTCTGAGCTAGGGAAGGTAGTGCAGGAACCCCTATGACTCCTGCCTAAGAAGATGCAGACTCTAGTCAAAGAAGAATTGGAGAAGTGAAAGCTGCAAGTGGGAAGGGGTGTCAAGGAATTTCAAAGCGCCTGCCACAGCCCAATAGTTCTGGTCCCCAAACCCAACCACTCAGGCAGGATCTTCATATAGACTTCCATAGATTAAGTGAGATCTATGTTCAATGCCTACCCTATGCCATGTAGATGACCTCCTCCGGCTCCTGGGGCAAGCCTAGTATATAAGGACATTGGATCTGAATAAAGGATGTTAGAAACTCCTTCTGACAAGAGGATGTTGGGAGACGACCACCTTTTCTAGACCCTAGGGAGTAGGAGTTTAAGAAATGCCCTTCAGCCTACCTAATGCAGCAACCACCTTCCAACAATTGATGGCTAAGATCTTCCGACCATATACTTTTCATAGTTGCCTTTTTTGATAATGTAGTAATCTTCAGCCAAGACTGGGGATCAAATGTAGAGGAAATGATGGCAGTTCTACACTTCTTAAAAGCCAATTAAAAGACCGCAAACCTGGCCACACATGCTATCAGCAAGAAGGATACATGAAATCTAGGGTACCTCCTGGGAGAGACTGTATGGTCAAACTCTTAATTGATAATGTGCAGGCTTTAAGAGACTGTCTCACCCCCATGACCAAAACAAAGTGAGGTCCTTTAAGGCTTAGCCAGCTATTAATAGAAAATTCATAATTTGGCTGTGGACCAAATGGTGCCCCAGGTGAAGAGCATCCTCTCCATTTGTTAAACTTTTGAATACCTTATTTTTATTGCATTTGTAGCCCATTTCATGTCTTTGATGCATGTATGATTTATCCTTGTCATACAACATGATACATATGCATGCTAGGATCTGTAAGTCTGTATTTATTCATGTCATATGTAACCAAATAATTCATTTCCTCTCAGCTTATAGATCTACATTGTAATTGAACTTTTCACTTCCTATACTGAGCTCCCGAAGGCTTCTTTGGGGGGCATCTTTTATTTTCTATGGGGGAAAACAGACTACATTAGGGAGAGCAAAAGTCTGTTCTGCAGTCTTAGAAAATCAAACATTAAATGTTAAGCATGACAAAAATAATAACAGTATTTCTTTATATTGTTGTATAGCTAGGGGTTTGATAGGTATGTCTCATTAAATATGTCCTTTGTTAGTTGCTACTTACTATTCAAGAGTGTATACACGAGTACACTTTCACGATGACACAACAAAACAAGGTTCACAATATCACATCTGGGCTCTCACTTTACTTCATTCTTATATCTCACTGACTGGCAACCCCCCACCCCTTATATGCTCATGAGGGCATGGCTGACAACTTTCTAGGCGATTCAAGGAAAATGTAGTTCTCAAAGTCTGGAAGGTTCCATGAGATGCTACAAAGGTCTGGGTTTGCACCTCACTCTGCTCACCAGCCCCTCTCAACTCCTGCAGGTTTCTTAACCTCTTCCCCGTGGGTAGGGTTACCCTCGTTCCTTCATGCTGGTGGTGGGAGTCTCCCTGCTCTGCTGGAGCAGGGTCTCCCTTCCTCTGGTCTTTCAATTCTCAGCAACACACCTCCAAACTCATCCTCTTTCCTTCCTCGTGCCACCCTGTCTGCCTGAAGTCATGACAGGGCATAATTGGCTACAGGTGCTCCAATTAACCTGTAGTAATCTTCTCTAGTCTACAGGCAACCATGCCTTAATTAGCCTAAGGCTTATATCTCCCCTCTCCCACTGCTCCCTGGCCCTGCTGTATCACACCACATACAGAATACCTGAAATATTTTACTTCAATCTATTTTCCCTTTTGTCACTAACAATAGCACCCCGAGCCCATTGCCTCCCCCAACCCTAGCACCCTAGGTCACTTTGTTCCATTCTGGGCTTTTCTACATCCTCCTGGGCAGCAACAGCTTTGTGTAGGCACTCGGAAAACACCTCTGCTCACTTGTGTCTGATCCAGTTCTAGACCCTTTGAGGGCTATTATTTGTATTGGCATAGTGCATAGGAGCCTACTTATGGGCCTCACTGTACAACACCTAGTGTAAACAGAGAAGAGTCCCTGCTTCAAAGAGTTTACAATCTAAGCAGAAAATGAAACAATAGATGGATACAGACAGAGGAAGGATTACAAGAAAACAGTGAGACAATGTTGGTCAGCATATAAGCAGTGGTCTCTGCACACCAGCAGCCTAGTCTTCGTCAAACTTTGGTAGGCATCATGGAAAAGGAAAGTTTTTTGAAGGACAATAGTGAGCTAGTTTTGAAGATGTTTACAGGGAGCACCTCCTAAGTGTGACGGGCAGAATCAAAGAAAGTGAACAGATACTTGTTACAAAATTTAATACATGGGCACTGAAGGCTAGCATCATGGGCCAATCAGTGGAGGACTGAAAGATCAGTAACAAACGAAAGATGATAGATGGTGTAGATAAGAGGCCTTGAAAATAAAGACAAAGTATCTTATGTTTGTGATACGGGAGAGGGAGCTAGGGAGGAATACAAAGTAGTGTGAAATGGTCACAGTGATGGACTAGGAAACTGATGTTAGTAACAGCATTCTGAATAGATGTGAGTGGGGCAAGATTGCATTTGTCAAGGCCAGAGAGCAGGATGTGGTGTTAATTGAGACCTGAGATGCTGAGAGCCTGGATGAGAGTTTTAGCTGGGTGGATCGATAGGATCGCCTCTTTCATGGAGGTGTTATGCAGAAATAATCTGCAAGATATAGACAGACTTCTCTCTAGGTTTTCACATATAGACTGAATCAAAGATGATGCCCAGTTTATGGGCCTGAGTGACAGGTGGGATGGTGGTGTTGTCCACAGTGATCAAGAAAGGAAGTAGCAGGGATGGCTTGTGAGGGGGGAGATTAAGAACGGTTTTGGCTTTGAGCTTGAACTGATGGCTTGACATCCAGAAGACAGACAGGCCAAGAAAGTACAAACAGAAATATGGATCTGGAGCAGAGAGGTAGATCCAAGAGTCACTAGCCTAGAAATCAGAATTCATGTTTGCAGAAGAGATTAGGCAAATATATGCTTAGAGGAAGAAGAGGAGGTGACCAAGGAGAGAGCCCTGTTGAACTTTCACAGAAAGTTGGAGGGGGATAAGAAGTATGCTTTCTGAAGGACACATTGGTACATCTATGCTTTGAGCTGGAGGTGATTCCCAACTTGAGGAGGCATACCCACATTAGCAGTCAAACAATTGTGCTAAAAATAGAATATAGCAGCAGCCATCCTAAGTACATGCCTAATGTCTCGGATGGGTACATTCTCAGGGTAACTAGTTCCTCTCACAGCTCATGCTGCCATCGTTACAGGCTGTTTAATGCACTAGGTCTATCAGAGCTAGTGCAAGTACATCTCCTCTAGCTGGAGGTAGAGAGGTAGGAAAAGAACATGGAGAGGACAGAGCCGCAGAAGCCAAAGGAGGACAATTTCAAGAGCATAATCAGTGGTGCCAAAGGTGGCTGACCAATCAAGGATGAAGGTGGAGTTCTTCTTCTGACCTTTGGCAAGGAAGCTATAATCAGCAACTTTGGCAAGGGCAGGTTCCTTGGAGTGCAAGGGGCACAAGCTGGATCAGATAAGACCTAGGATGGAATTGGAGGAGAGGAACTCCAGACAGTGATTAAACTCTAAGCTGATTGAATGCTGTCTAGATAGAAGGGAACTGGGGTGGTAGTTGGAGAGGCAAGGGGGGTCCAGGATGGGTATTTTTTATATGGGAGAGACTAAAGCATGCTTGCATATTAAGGGGGGAAAGGACCAGAAGAGTGAAAGGTTAAAGCAAAGAGTAAGGGAGAGGATGAAAGGAGGCACAAGGAATATCAGGGGGTGGGAAGGGATCACTGGGAAGAAAGCAGATAAGCTTATGTGACGGGGAAAGAAATCATGGGGAGGAGTTGTTTAAATTTTCTCAATTTTGAAGAAATTGGCAAGATTCTGTGTGAAGAAAAGTGGAAGCAAAAGAAGGGGAGAGTTTAAGGACTGAGACAAAGGTGTTTTGAAAAGGCAGCTGGGATTGTGGGTCTGAGATTCAGTTAAAATTTAGTTAAGTGGCAGAACTGAAGGAGGAGAAAACAAGTTTGTAGTGAAGGAAGTCAGTCTGGTCACAGGATTTCCACCAGAGATACTCCACAATGCAACAGCAGGAGCAAATGTTGGAGATAAACCAGAGCTGGCAGGGCAGATTTTGCAATTGGAAAGAGGGGCAAAAGAGTCAAGGGTGGAAGAGGGCAAAGCAGGGAGTCAATCAACAATACTGATGGAGAAAAGAGCTGGCAAGGAGGAGAGGGCCAACAGCAGCTGAGATGTCATCAACACTGATGGACTAGAAGTCATAAGAAGGCCAAGAGAAAGCAGATTAATGAGGGGGCTGATAGGAGAGCTAAAAGAGGCCAGCTGATGCTCTGAAAGGGGAAACTCAGCAACAGAGATCAGAGAGAGATCCGGCTTAGTGAAGACAAAGTCAAGTGAACAGCCTTCTCCTGCTCGGGACACTTCCCCGCGGTTGGTATGAATGCAGCAGACTCATCTAAGCCTTCCCCATCTGACCAGTGTCAAGATCTATTTTCTCAATAGACTGAATGGGTGCAAATAGTTACTTAGGCACCCAGATAGAGGATCAAGTAGGAGATGGGTGTGACCCTAAGAGCACCCCAGTGACAGAGGGCTCCCTGGTACATGGCAGTGAGTCTCAGATGGCCTGAGCAGCTCAGTGCACCCCACCCATTGTTATCATGATAGTTATCTAAGACATGTCTTATAATATAGCACTGGAAAACACTGGTCATGAATAGTCTTGTGTGATAGCATGTACAGTTAACATGCTGAGAACTATACAGATCTGCTGGAAATATGACGAGCATGTTTAAACAGGCATGTCAGGAGAAGGTAATAAAACAGGTTTTCCTTAGACCAAAGGTTGTGAATTCCTGCTGTCTACCTCATTGTAGAGGATGGAGATACCTCCACAGTAAACAAAGCAATCAGCTCCCAAGCAGGCAGAAGACTTCATTTGCATTATAAAATTGCAGCAGGAACCATCACATGGGAACTCACCAGAAGAGGAAACTGATCAAGATGGTGTAACCCCTTGGAGAAGTCTGAATCCCCCAGAAGACATTCCTGGCTCTTGACACCAGCATAATGAACTGCGGGGAATATATGGAACTGGAAAAGGACTTTGGGTTGTCCTTCACCTGTGGAGAAAAAGGAACCAAGCACTTTTGGCTCTGTGCTGGATCCTGGCTAAAGACGGGCCAGCTTCAACTTGTTCTATTTTTTCTATAAAGTAACTCGGTGCTGTGTATTGAAGTGAAGGGTGTGTTAACCCCATGTGACATTGCACTACATATGATTTTATGAAAATATGCTAATGAGTGGGAATATAATGTAACTGGAATATGCTTTATGCAAAAGGTATCTTGTAAGGTATCATTACAAAGCTTATAATCTACTGAATGTGGTCATCCTATTTGTATAAATGTATCATGTATATGAAACTAGAAATATGAAATAGAACTCTGAGGTCCTATTGTAATTATGCAAAGTGTGGGCCATTAACAGTGGTTTGGAATCTTGATGGCTCCCATCAACTAGGACAATTGGTTGTAAATGGCTCTGTTTACTTGCAAGCCTTCCTCTGAGTCAGGCCAGGAAGAATGAAGGCTTGGGGTCTCACAGGACATCTGCCCATGTCACCTGGTACTGAAATCCATCTTAAACCTGGTGCTTTTCCATTTAGAAGGAGGGGTGGGGACCCAGAGAGATAAAAGATTCCCGCCTTGTGCCAAAACTATGTAAGGGGGTGGAAAAGAACAAAGCAGATTCCAGTCATGAGAAATCCCCTAGTTACCACCTGAGCTGGAGCTAACAAGAACTGTACCAGGGGAAACGATTTGGCCCAGACTAGGAAGGAGTCTAGTCTGTGAAAGAAGCTTATTGGAACATCTCTGAGGGTGAGATTTACCTGTATTTAGTTTCTTACTGTATTAGGCTTAGACTTGTGTGTTTTGTTTTCTTTTGGTTGGTAACTTACTTTATTCTATCTGTTATTACTTGGAACCACTTAAATCCTACTCTTTATACTTAATAAAATCACTTTTGCTTATTAATTAACCCAGAGTAAATAATTAATACCTGGGGGAGCAAACAGCTGTGCATATCTCTCTATCAGTATTATAAAGGGTAGACAATTTATGAGTTTACCCTGTATAAGCTATATACAGAGTAAAATGGATTTATTTGGAGTTTGGATCCCATTGGGAGCTGGGTGTCTGGGTGCTAGAGACAGGAGCACTTGCTAAGCCATTTCCAGTTAACTCTGCAGCTTTGGGGGCATGGGTCAGACCCTGAATCTGTGTTGCAGCAAATTAGCATATCTGGTTCAACCACACAGGGTTCTGGAGGCCCAAACTGGCAGAGAAAAGGGGCTCAGAGGTAGTCTCAGCACGTCAGGTGACAGTCCCAAGGGGGGTCTCTGTGACCGAACCCGTCACACCCCAGTTAAGTAACAGGCTACTGCATGCTGTATCTTTAAAGGAGCAGGGAACTTGAGAAGGTTTGTGAGTGTTACAGTGAGAGGGGCTGAGCATGGCAGAGAAGTGTTTTTTGGGGAGAACTCAGGGCTTAGAGTTGTTGAGGTCTCCCTGCAAAGAGTAACTGGATGGTGGAAGCCAGGGTGAGACCCTCATGGCTGTATATCGGCTGTTGATGTCAGGGCTGTGAGCCACAGTAGCACAGCATTTAAGGCACCCAAGGTTACAAAGCATGAGTTGACTGAGCCTCTTTCTGGCCTGGATGAACCCCAGTGTTACAATGGGCACCCAGAGAATTTACAAAGGTAGATATGACAGTGTGCACAAACCTCTTCAGAGCACCCATGTCAGCCAGGTGCAATCCTGCACTAATTTTTCCAGCTCCTGGCACCCTCCATAGCCTGTTGCCTTCATCAAGCAGGTCTTCAGTGGCTCAGCCCTCCAGCTAAATCACAGTCTAAAATGGGCAAATGGATGAACTCCTTCTAGGGTAACAAAAGGTCCAACAAAGATTATTGCTGTGCCCTGGCTGGTGGCTGCAGCCCTGACTCTGGGCTCAGTTCTCAGCCCCAGCTGGGCTAGCTTCTGCTCCCACCCTCTTATAGAGCACTGTCCCTCGGGCTTTCTCTCTGGAGACTTTGTCCTCAGCACTTCTCACTACCCCAACTCTCCAGCCAGATCACTCCTTAAGTTCAAGCCCTTCCCAGCAGTGGTTAACCAAGAGGTCGGATGGTCTGTCTGCCCTTACCAGGGTCTTCATCCCCATCCCTCAGTCCTTTAAATTCTAGCCCTTTGCTTGGGCTTCTAAATGATCCTGATCCCTTCCTGCAGGCTTAGGCCGCTTCTCAGTAGCCAGTGAGGGGACCCAGGCCACCTACTGCTCCAGGTCCCAACCTAGGGACCCTACACACAGCAGCCATGTACTGCTTTCCTTAATAATTGCTGCTACTACATTCTCTGGGCTGCTTCCCACTCAGTCCCATTACCTTACAGTCCATGGGTTCTCTCCGTCTGTTTTCTGCTGGAGCAGGGTCTCCCCAAACCTCCATGCCCTTCCTCACCCTTCTGGCTCCAGCCAGGAACTGACCTGCTTAGGCCTTGCAGCTCCTTTTAACTGAGCCTATTGCACTCCGGCTGCTTCCCTGCAGCCTCTAAGGACCCACCTTTACTGCTCTTTCCCTGGGAGGAGGCATGGTAGCATAAGGGGTCTGAAAGGGCCTGATACACCCCATCACACTAGGTTATAGACCTGCTGTTATCAAAGCACCTTGGGGACTATGTAATCTAAGAAGATGGGTCTGGGGAGTGTCCTGGGGAAGAGGCATATAAGCAATATTTTCATAAGTGGCCTGGCTGTGCTCATGAGCTCCTTCAGTTGCTCAGAATTTCAGTCACATGCATGACTAAATGAGGATTGCTGTTTGAACACCTTAAGTTGCACCTCTAGGCTTAATGTCCTGTACCGCATTCACCTCTAAACATACCAAATTGGCATTGACAGAACCATGTCCACCAGCACAGAGAACATGGCCCAGTGGCAGCTGGAGGGAAGAATGGGTCCAGTTGGCCATTTTAAGTTGTTAACCATTATTAAAAATGCATACAAAATAAAAGCAAAAACATGTAATAAGTGATGTTTAAATTAAACTTAAGACATATTGCATCTCAGCTATTCAGATTTATTGTACACATGGGTGCTCAAATAACTGAATATGTATATTTTATTATAGATAGTGCAGGTAGCAATACACATAGTTATGGTTGCCTGACATTTTCCATTATATTCCCTATTTTCAGTTGCTTATAACTAGGGCCCTTCCAAATTCACGGTCCATTTTGATCAATTTCACAGCTAGAGGGTTTTTTAAATTGGTCAATTTTATGTTTTCAGCTGGTTACATCTGAAATTTCATAGTATTGTAACGCTGGGAGTCCCAACCCGAAGGTACCCCAAAGTAGGTCTGATCTCCTTCCTTCTGTCCCTGCCCTGAGCTGCCACACAAGGAAAGGACAAGTCCTGTCCCTCCCCAGCCCAGCTGGGACTCGCAGCTAGGAGCCCCTTGTCTGGGGTGTTTTCAGGAACAGTGGGAGATCGGACCCACCTCCACAAGTCTCCTCCAGCTGCAGGGGCTAGAGCTTCCTGCAGCAGGAGGAGGTACTCCAAGGTGAGTTTGATCTCCCCCTGAGAGCGAGAGTGACTGTGCAGGGGAAGGACAAGTCCTGTCCCTCCCCAGCCCAGCAGGGACTTGCAGCTAGGAGCCCCCTGGTTGGGGCGCTCCTAGCAGAAAGGGAAAGATCAGATTTCACAAGGAAGGGCTTATTTCACAGTCCAGTACACGTTTTTCATGGTCGTGAAATTGGTAGGACCCTACTTATAACTTTTCCAAACTTAGATAATTTGGACTGGAATTTTTGATGCCAAGTATATGTCTCAGGCGGATTTCTTTAAAAAAAAAAAAAAGTTTCAACTAAAATGGTTCAGGCATTTCTGAGAAGGAAGCTAAGGAAAAGTACATTGTTTTGTCCATATTAAAAAGATTCTTACAACCATTTTGTTGAGAAATACTAGTATCTCTGAGTTTTGGTACAGGGACTTGAAATTTGGCAGAGAGTCACTCTGGTTCCGGGAATATGCCTTTTGCATCCCTATGAAAAACTATCCAAATTTGCAATATGTCCAAGCTATAAGTCTGAAAAAAATCCTTTTTTCACAGTCTCAGTAGAGGCTTGTTACAGTTAACAAAATAAATTGCCAATATCTGTTAGCTCAAGTAACAGAGGTCTGTGCAGTGGAATTAAAGGATCCAAACTTGCTGATGCCCATGTTGATAAGATGCCATCTAATGGACTAGAGCTCCTATGGAAAATACAGTATGTGATAATGTAATTAAAGACAGGTTTCAGAGTAGCACCCGTGTTAGTCTGTATCCGCAAAAAGAAAAGGAGGACTTGTGGCACCAAATTTATTTGTGCATAAGCTTTCGTGAGCTACAGCTCACTAGCTGTAGCTCACAAAAGCTTATGCTCAAATAAATTTGTTAGTCTCTAAGGTGCCACAAGTCCTCCTTTTCTTTTTGTAATTAAAGACTATATCATAATGCATAAACACAAGAAGGCTGAGTTAAGGTTATGTGGGCATCCTTAATTCTAGCATTTCCTAATCCTTGAGTGCTTGACTTTGAAACTTATGTTCTTTTAAATTAGTTTTTTCTGTATAATATTATATATTAATAGTATATCTTGTATCTATTATTAACTCTATATCTATATAGATAGATTGGTAAGTTCTGGGGCCTGAAGCTCCAGAGGAAGGACCTCCCTGTCCCATCTATTGGTCAACAGGAGAACTGTGGCTACAAAGTGCTTTGTTTGCATAAGCTTCCTACCCAGAATTCATCCTGTGACACTTTGGGAGCCACCATCTCTGTACACAAATCCAGAATTGACTGGGTAGTGGAACTAAAATGAGAAAAGAGCTTTTATCTTGTTGGAAGGACTCTGCTTAAATGTCTTGTGTTCTATTGATTTCCTCCACTATTCTATTTGGGAAGATTCTTTGAGGCAAGATAGCACCAGACTTGAGTGAACTCTGCTGAGGCTCCTCCAGCTACAAAATAATAATTGAAATCACTATAGCTGGTTACTGTGGTAGAGCCACAGGACAGGACTAGGGAGCATTTCCTAAGGGACTGGAGAAAGGCCTCCTCAAGGGCATCTCAGGACTCTAGGACTATGCTACCCACAGACCCCAAACTGAGGCAGGAGTTAGCAGATAAGGAAGGAGAAAATGATGTAGTAAAGGGACATTTGCTATTGGACTTCAAACTAGTGAGTGAGGAACTGAGTTAGTGGATTACTTATTATGGGGGAGTGTTTTATTATTCATAGAGATTGCTGCTGTGTTTTCCCAAGTTGATGCTGTGATCCCTTTTCCCCTAATCAAGTTTTCCTTGTTTCATACACAGATTCAGTGCTTGTGCATGGGGAAGTAGTTCCTATTACAAGCACCCAGAGAAGTGATCACAGAAATCCTGGCTGGAGCCTCAAGCTGGTGGTGTTTGTTAGTTACAAGAGTTTGAATTCAGCCTTTGTTGCTGACTACAATACCTGGGAGAATGTCTACATCCATATATTAGAAGAAACATTTCAGCTCTTCCCTTACTCCTAAATGAGGCCTAGCTTTGTGTATTACATAATCTTGAGAAACTCACCGATTTACATACTTAATTATTCTTCTGCATCCTTTCATTGTTAGCATGCATAAAAAAATTTGACCCACCTGGAGATAGTGTCATAGCTAAGTCAGATATTAGTGTACAGTGAACCTTATTGTTACAGTTTAGACATTCATTTATTTATTATTCATATGGGTGACATATTGGGGAATAAAATATGTTTTGTAAAAAAGTTAGATTAGATTTTTGGAAAGAAATTACAAAATCCAGAAAAAATGAGATTATGCTCTTTTTAAATTTTATATGTGTTCCTAGTTAAGTATACACAACTATACATGCACCCCCACAGCCTATATAGGATATGCACACATTGTGTCTTTATCATCCTTATAGTATTAGGGCATGCAAGATAATAAACAGATCTGTTAAAGTACCAATGATGTCTCTATTGACAGACTTTAAAAAGAGCTCAGTGACCTTGGTTAATTAGCCATGTAATAAACCAGAACTGAAAGCCCCTATTCCCACAAACCATAGCACAGCACCAC
Organism: Dermochelys coriacea; assembly: GCF_009764565.3. NCBI lineage: Eukaryota > Metazoa > Chordata > Testudines > Dermochelyidae > Dermochelys > Dermochelys coriacea. The sequence continues at coordinate 109,995,169 of NC_050068.2, forward strand.
TCCATCCCTGGCTTGTCAGAGGCTCTATGAATAGGAAGTCAGCAGACTCAATGCAAAGTGCAGCCACTTAGCCTTACAGCCTTTTTGAATATATGCAAAGATTAACAAAGAACTCTTCTTCCAACCACTGATTAAGAAACATTCTTTAAAACAAAAAGAACAAGTTTTGTAAATACTCGTGGTAGTGATTTCTCTTAGTTTATTGGCTGGTATAGTTTTAGAGGTACTGTCTTACATTTATAGATAAAAAAAATATCCTCCTTGATATTTGTAGAGCAGAAGAAAAAAGAAAAAAAAACTTGAGTTTATTTTTATCCCCTTCAGAAAAAAAAGTGCATGTAAATTAAGTATCTACTTTATTTATTTTTCCATTTCCTTCAGCTATTATTGGGTTATGGACTATCTTAATTAGTTAATTATTAATATGTATTCTTTAAATATTACATTTTGTTGCTGTACTGGAAAACTCATTGTCAAGTATAAATCATGCTGAACACAAACTGTTGTAAAACAATCTGTTTAAAAATTTCACCTTCTGTTCTCTGGGGTGAGCAAAAAAATTGAGCAATATACAATATGCAGTGAATGCTTAGGCCTTTTGGGGGAGGGAATGAAGGGAAAGAGAAGAATTTAACAGACTCTTTGGTTCTGTTTTTAAGTATCCGACCAAAATTTTTAGAAATAAAGCAAAATGCCTGTTTAAGTATAAATGAGTCATTGCTGTTTTAAAGTCTAAGTGCCAGTTCATAACAAGCACATTCACTATTTGCAACAAACACTGAGTTAATATTTTGTGCATTTACAGTACTTTAATTGCCTTACAATGTATGTTTTCTTCAGTAAACTTCCTTGAAGCACATGAATATTGTACTTTGATGGCATTCCATTCAATGCTGGTTTTAAACAGCAAATACCAACAAATAATCTCAAGTGGCTAATGTCACTTTTCATATAGCATGCTTCCATTATCATATGGGACACTGGATGAAATTTAACACCAAGAACACCATCAAAATTAGAATTTTCTTTATTTGATTTTGTTTCCCACCCCCTCATCCACTTCTGAATTTTTAAACTAAGAGTGCTATTTTATTCTCTCTATTCCTGTACAGGAAAACAAATGGATAGCATTCTAATTTTGATGGCTATAAATCTACTCACCCATTTTGAATTATTCTTGCTGCAACCAAACAATCTCACTCACTATCTCCGATCACAGTATATATGAACAGAGACCCAGATACTGCCTTCCGTTTCATTGGTGTATGTCAGACAGACTCTATTTGAAAGGAGTTTCAAGCACAGTACTTCCATTGCAGTATATGGAGTCCTATACAAATCACAGTGGTGTAACCAAGAGCAGAATATGACCTAGATATTCTTAATGACCCAATCCAAACAGAAAACATGAATGCATTTTGGCAAAGCACATTTGCTAACTCAATCAATTTGTATTGTCTAGGAGGATCAGGAAGATCTTCAGTGTACATATAGTCTCCCCCCCATTTGATTTTTTTTTTGCACTTTAATTGCAGAAATAGGCCCTGATCTGTAAAGACTTACATATGTGAGTATTACACACTTAGGCATGCGAGTAATTGCACTGACTTTAATGGGTCAAAAATTAAGCATATGCATAAATGTTTCAGGATTGGGTCCCTAGATTGGACTATTTTTTTAGGTGTTCTGGTGGTATGGTGATTAGTGAGTAGAGCTTTTTATATTCCTCTAAAGCCAGGCCACACTGTCTACATTGCTGTTTATACCATGCTAGCTGGGCATGCAGTGTCTCTACTCAACACACTGCCGTGAGTGTAGATGTACCTATAGACTCAGGAACCTAAATCCCATTGGCTATCAATGGGATTTAGTTTCTTACATGCGTAAATCCCTTTTGAAAATGAGACGTAGACTTCTAAATCAGTTAGGCATGGCAAAGCTGAGCACAGCAATGCCTAAATACCTTTTAAAACCAGGGCCATCTGTTTAGTATTTTATCATATACTAAAATGGTTTGTTAAGTAACACCCAGCCTACCAGGAAAAGTAGCTGATACAAAAGAGCCTCAAATGAATTCTGATCTCCTATGATAGGCCCAGATACTGCAATTCACTTCACCTTTGTTAAACCCCACTGAAGCCAAAGGGGGTCTGCACAGGCAGCCACACACCATGATTTGCAGGCCTGGGGCCTTATAGGAGGTGTGAGACGTTAGTACTACATATCACTTGAGAAATCCAGGGAATGCATACTTTGGAGTAACCTAACTTGCCATGGGATGTCACTGTTGCTGCATCAAAATATACCTAAGAGCATATTTTCCTGGTTAGAAATAATTTGTGCCCCAAAAGATAAAAGTTTGGAAATGTCAGAGTGAAGTATATCTCTCCTCTGATTTCAGCTTCTGGAAGATTTTTAGTTGCGAAGGATGGAGGATGACGCCCTCCACTGGCTAAGCCTCCACTTTTCATCAATCATCAGACACTGAAGAGAAATCACTTTGAACACTGAGGCGGGGAGCTAGAGGCAATTACTTGTGATTGATAGCACTAAATATGAAACCGCATGTACCTCATCCATGAAGCATGGAATCAGAGGCATATTGTTAGTGGGGGAGATGAATGGAACTTGAGATAACCTTGGCAAATTAGGCATATGTTAGCATTAAGCTTTGTCAGTAAGCAGGCTATAAATTACAGACATATTGTAACTCCATAAACTCATCTAATGAATTGAATGACAGTGGTAATTTAATGCAGAATGTAACAGTTTAACCCTTTTAAGAATTTAGCTACATTTCTGTATTATGCAACAAGCCAAATTATATTAAAAGGTTGGTGTTTAATATACTATAGATACCACAATCATAAAAGGGAAATGATTACTTCACATTTCAGGTACATTTTAACAAACAGTTAACCTGAGAATTACTTAGGAGTTAATTAAAAAGTAATGGAATAACTGGGGGGAGGAGGTCTTCTATATTCTCTTAGTTTTGTCATTATTTTTCTGCATGATCCAGCTAAATGTATTTAAGCAATAAGGCACAGCATGCAGTGCATTTCTGAACTATTACTGAACACCTCGGGTGGTGTTATGCAGCACAAGGCTAAAGGCCGAGTGACTTTAATCACAAGAGAAGTGCAATAATCCCTTCAAAATGCATGGCCTGCAGTGTTTTATTGCTATTATGAAATGCAATTTATAAATAAAAATAAGGGGAACAAAGTCAGGCTCGTGCATTTACTGGTGTTACTGACAGAATTATGGCACCCGTGACAGCTAATCCAGGATTTGGAAGCCATTTGCTAATTTATGGTATATTTCAGTCAGTTACAAAGGAAATCACTGACAAATCAATGGAGAAAAAAGTTTTAAAACCTAAATAGGAAAATTAAATGGAATGTCATTTCAAATGTGTGTTGACATATTAAAAAGTATATTTGTTCTTATTCAGATGGAAGTAATTCAAAAAACAGTGGCAATAGCTATAATTATTATACAACCAGTACAGGTATTTGCACTTAATGTTACTATAATAATTTAACAAATAAATTACCACTTAATTTTAGGAAAGCACACTGTAACGTACATAATCCTTTATTATAGTTGTTAGCAGAAGACACTGGTTTTGATAATTACATTATAGAGTATAGTGTGAAGTATAATATATTGACCTTTTAGTATAATGCACTACCTCTATGGTAATAAATGATAAGCACATACTGTAATTCTAAACAGGCATTCTTTCAGCATTTACCTAAACTGGTATAACATTTAGCATCCCACTTTTGTGACTTATTCACTTTAATATACACAGTATTCACTTCAAACTGACATTTCAAGTGAAATGAACCACAGCATTTTTTCAAATGGAAATTCAAGACAGAAATCACAGGCTCAATCCTGTGAGATGCAATGCCAAGACAGGGCCTCAGCAGAGGAGACAGGTACATATGAAATCATTAACATTCAGTACATTTTTTTAAATTAAGTAAATAAGCATTACTTCAGCTTTCAAACAGTAATAATTACCAATCGGGATAGATGTCCAGGGATTGGGAATGACGCTGAACATGGTCAGAGCAATGGGCAAGGGTGAAAATTTGTGTTACAGCATTTGGGATTGAGTGGAAGGGGGAATGTTGAGGGAAGGAGGTTGCAGTAGTCAAGGTGAGAGATGATTAGTACTGAGAGTGGGTTTATAGATGTGGAAGAAATGGCACATTTTTAGATCTTATAGAAGGAAAATGGCAGGATTTAGTAATAGCTTGATGTGGGGGAAGGAGAGAGAGGAGTCAATTTTTTAAAAAGTTTCCTGTGGTACTCATCACTGAGTATCTGAGCCCTTCTCACACACATTATAGAATGTTATCCCTCAAACAGTCCTTTGAAGCAGGGAGGCACTATTAACCCAATTATTACACTACACTATAAGGATACTTACCTATTGGAACTGGTTACCAAGGGCAGTTGTGGGATCCCCCACATTGGAGGTTTAAGAACATGTTAAACAAAAGCCTGTCAGGGACGGTCTAGGTTGGCTTGGTCCTGTCTCAGTGCAGGGGGCTGGAGTAGATGACCTATTGAGGTCCCTTCCAGCCCTACATTTCCATGATTCTGTATTGCATTTGAGTGGGCAGCAAGACATCCAGGAAGATTTATCTCAGGATGGCAGTCTGGGATGCAAGATGCCATCTGGGAGATCCCCAACCCAGCATGCCAACTGGCCAGGGGATTGTACCAGAGCTCTGATTGCTGTCTGGTGTGAGTACAGCAAGAAACACGATTTTTGGAAGATGCACCCAAAATCAGCACCCGTATGAGAGTATCAAGAAGACAGCTAACTGGTGTTGAGAGGGAATTAAAAGAACTCAAAGGGTGTCTACTGCAAGGCAAAGAATGCCAAGGCTAGTCTGGCAACTCCCAATCTACCCATCCCTGCTTCAAGGAGTTTGACCGATCAGCATGGCCCCAGGTACAGAGCCCAACATGCATAGCCAGCTTTTGAGTGGAACAGACTCCACTGCTATCCCTGCCTGAAATAGTGTTAAAACCAATACTGGCAACAGGCCACTCGTCTGAGTGCCTGAACACCTCAATCAGGCCCCACATTTTCCCTCCTTTTTTTTTTTTAAATTTAATTAAATCTAAAATACTGATCATAGTTGCTCTGTAAGCTGGTACCTGCCATGCTACAATGTCTGAACAGAGATGAACTACTAAAGGCAGACTGAGCAGATAAGCATCTGCTGGTGGCTTGCCATGATGCAGACTATAAAAGGGGAAATATTTTTTTCTTTCCACAGACAAAAAAAAATACTCTCTTTCATCCAATATATTTTGAATGGAAGTCGGAAGGGCTTGGTCAGCTTTAGCAATTACCTCCTCTTCTTCTGTTAGCATTGCCTTTTAAGCCATAACTTTATTGCTAATTTAAGGCTTGAGGGAAACAAATTCACTCTCTCTGCAATACAGTTTTCTTCCAGCAGGAGAAGGCAGACATTCAGTGGCTCAAATAATAATACATGAACTGTGTATCTGTTTTATTGGTGTTCAGGGGTGCCAGTGGCATGGGCGTGGTGCTGCTGAAGACATGGTGTGGGATAAGAAAGTACTAAGGCATTTTAGTTATTAAAAATAATCTGAGAAGTATAACTGAATGAGGTAAAGATGCTTTATGTATATAGTGAAAGACCTTACAGCAACAGAATGCAGGAAATCAGTATAATTCTTGTAGGAGGGGCAGAATAGGAGAAAGGAATTTACCCAGAAAACGATTGTTTTCCAACACAAATAGCAAATAATACTTTGCCCTAGAGGGTGTTAACTTCACTCAGAAAAGCAATAAAGTAATCATTCAACAGTTACTGACCTTTCCTCCAGTACCACAGCAAAAACAGGACTTCAGCCTCTGTATATTCTGTTGTCAGCCATGTTTTATTTGGTCAGGGAGTGTCTATGTGGCTAGAGAATTGTGATTACTGAAGAGAAAAAAATTAGACTGCTAAGAAACAGATGATGGAAGTGCAGTGACTCAGGCTAGGTCATGCAATGCTAACTGTGAGCAGAGGCAGAGGCCAACCAAGACAAAAGGGATAATTTTGAAGTTTTAGAACTTTATAAGGGAAGACCCAAAATTGTAGCAGGAGCATAAACAGAGCATTGCCAAATACTTACTACTTACAGTACTAAACTATAAGTTACCAACACGTTAACCTTTGTGAGCTGGTACACACTACTCTTCCCTACTTTGTGCTGTTAACACAACATGCATCCTTGTCAACAAGAAAACAACAAATTACTCAACAGTGTACTGTGTCACTTCAGAAAAGGGTCCACTTTTCCTCTCTTTGACTGTAAGTCCAATGTGATGTTGCACCCTGCAATGCTTTACAGAAATATGCTTATTAGTGTAAATATGACATGACTGGAATATGTTTTATGCTAGATATGCCATGTAACATATCTCTGCAAAGGTTATGATCTATTGGATATATTCATCCTATTTACATGAATGTATCATTTTTGTATTTAAAGTTATGAATATTGGCTATGTACTTGTTTAATTTTAAGTAGTCTCAGTGAAGCAGTTGGTCACTTCTTGAGAAGAAACTATTCTCAGTAAGTGCCTGATCAAGAAACACTTAAGCTAACAATGAATTTTGAGAGATGCCAATCCACATCTGAGCTTTCCCGGGAATGTGGCATCAGCTGATAAAGTTCTGAGTCATGCATGGACATGTGACTTGCCTATGTGACTCCAAAACTCCATCTTGCAGCTGGATTCTGCATAGGAGAGGAGATGGAGTTTCCACCCATAAGAAAAAGTCTATTTAGGACCCTGGAAATCCCTCCATTTTGTCTTCAACTGGCTCAAGATATAGCCTCTCCACCCCCAAAGGATACCTGAAAGAAACTGGAACAAAGGACAGTAACTACAGGGGTGTGAGTGATTGCTGGACCCAGATGAGAAGGAGGATAGTCTGTAAAAGAAGCTTACTGGAACATCTCTGAAGGTGAGATTTCATCTATAATCACTTTCTTACTGAATTAGGCTTAGACTTGTATGTTTTATTTTATTTTGCTTGGTAATTCACTTTGTTCTGTCTGTTATTACTTGGAACCACTTAAATCCTACTTTTTGTATTTAATAAAATCACTTTTACTTATTAATTAACCCAGAGTATGTATTAATACCTGGGGGGGGACAAACAGCTGTGCATATATCTCTATCAGTGTTATAGAGGGTGAACAATTTATGAGTTTACCCTGTGTAAGCATTATACAGGGTAAAACGAATTTATTTGGGATTTGGACCCCATTGGGAGTTGGGTATCAGAGTGCTGGAGACAGGAACACTTCTTAAGTAAATAAATAAATAAATTTGTTAGTCTCTAAGGTGCCACAAGTACTCCTTTTCTTTTTTGCAAATACAGTCTAACACGGCTGCTACTCTGAAACTTCTTAAGCCGTTTTCAGTTAAGCCTGCAGCTTCTGGGGGACATGGTTCAGACCTGGGTCTGTATTTGCAGCAGGCTAGCGTTTCTGGCACAACCGGGCAGGGCACTGAAGTCCCAAGCTGGCAGGGAAAACAGGCTCAGGGGTAGTCCCAGCACATCAGATGGCAGTCCCAAAGGGGGTTTCTGTGATCCAACCTGTCACATCCAACTCTTCTTTTGCTGTCCTATCCATTGCTTCTCTTTGGCTTGTAGTGCTCCTTAGATTTCAGTGTTCCTGGGGCTCTTTTCAAGTGGGGTCTCTTCACTTAGTGGCCCTCGCTTGACCATTAAGTGCTTTTGAAATGTATTCCTTCAACTGATGTTCAAACAGTCATTTTCTGTTCATTTACTGTAGGTCCTTTGCAGGTAGGCTTCTCATTCTCTGGTTTCAGGATCTATTTTAATCTAACACAGCTTTTCAATCAATTCCCTTTTTCAGCCACCCTGATTCTCTCTCTGGTACATCTGTAGATTTTATTTTCCTCTACTTCCCTTCTTCAATAGAGTCTGCTAACATATCCAGTCCTGTGTTTTTCTTCTTCTGCCCTGAAACCTTTCCTATTTTCCTTCTCACTCCATACTTTTATTCTCCTGTTCTTCTTTTATTGTATCACCTTACCTCCTACCCCAGCTCCACTTCATCTGCTAACTCAACATTTAGGTCCTTCTTCCCTAAAAACCCTTTTTCCAACAACCTCTCCTTCCAAGGTCATCCAAGCCCCTCCTCCAGCTTAAGCTATTCTCCCATTGGCTGTTCGCTTCCCAGGATAGCATTTCATGCTGCTGCATCACAGCTTCAGGCCCTAATAGCACCTCAATAACTCTCAGCTGCAGCAGGGCCTAGTGCTGGGACCTGGCTTGCTACAGGAGACAGCACCTTTCAGGAAAAAAGCAGCTTTAGGAAACAACCTGGTCATGCTAAACCAAACGTATTAAGTGCTATAAGCCCTGAAGCTGATAGCCAAGAATATAAAGGAACACTGAACATTACTGTTGGGTCAAAATGGAGACTTCTCATCACAGCTACACTATTTCAAGACTACGTATTTATAAACCATACTCATCTACTGTGGCTCTTTGTCCCCCTTTGTGGTGGATAGACTACATGAAGAGGTTCATGAGTCTTACCACCTCTAAGGCCTTGTCTTCACTGCACTGTTAGCTTGAGGTGAAACTTGAGTGTTCCCCTCACCTGACTCCTGGCCCCACACACAAATCTCAAGCTCAAGCGAAGCAGTGCTTTAAACTCATGAAAGCTGACATGTCAGGGGTATAGGTTGAAGCTCAAGTGGTCCTAAATCTTGAGATAGTCGTGCAGTAGGGATGCAGCTATAGGCTAACCCTGGAGTCAGTACAGCCCATCAGCTGCTAATCCAATTACTCTGCTAAAACTATCGAGTCACTCTGTGCAGCAGGAGTCTTATGTCACAGTGTGGCCACTCTCATTTGAGCTAGGCTAGCTCAAGTGACGTAACTGCAGTGTACTAATTCCAGCTAGTGGTTGCAGTGAAGACAAGCCATAAGTTAATGGAGCAGTAGAGGCATATGCTTTTAGATTCAAATGCCTTGGGTTAAATCACCACAGATCTCCCATCTAGGGATGTCATTACATTTATATGCTAGGGATTCTCAAGGTGTTGTTCAGCAGTCATTTTTTAAAAACAAAAAAAAAAAAATCAGAAACCAACCTTTCTTAGAGTGTCTCTCTCCAGTTTTTTGGATATATTAAATTATGATCGATCTTAAATGTGAAATGGTCAGTTTCAAAAGCATTGAATGTTTAACCCTGTGCTGCACAATGAAATTTAAAATCAATTATGTGTTACAGCATTCCGAGCTCATCCGAAACAGCACAAAGGGCTCTGACATCAGAGGCACAAAGGATTCTGGGATCAGGCATCACAGGAGAAAAGAGTGGGTGTTTTTGGAGTCTATCCTAAGGTCACCCTCTCAGAGCATCCTCTTGTGACCTGGGTGGCCCTGCATGAACCCCACCCTCAGTTTCCTCCACTCAAGAGCATTTCTCCACCACTCTCGTAGCCTAACACCCATGTCATGAGGTGATTAATTAATAAGGGCACCTCAACTCATAACGTATAGTCCAGTGCCAGAACCCAAAGGTTTAGACTTTACCATCTTCTGTGACTCCACACTCTTCATCAGTCTCAATCGTCCTTCAGGCTGGAGCATGCTCAGACTTCACCCCTTCACCCTCTACTGGACTTCAAAAGCTCAAGCAAAGCAACAGCACAAACAATGGCCACCTATCCTGGGCTTAATGAAAGTGACATCTTTCTCCTGGGCTTTTCCCCAGCCCCTTGTACAGGACAGTAACACTCCCCTAGGCCTTCCTCTTGCTCCAGTCCCCGTCCTCAGGTCTCCCAGCTTCTGGCATGTCTCACAGGTAGCAGCCGCAGAGCTTTTTGCTCTCTACAGCTTCTCTCTCAGGCACTAAGAGCCCCATAGCTGATCGATCAATCGATCGCTCTCGCTCTCTCTCTCTCCCCCTTTCCTGACTCACCCAGTCTCCTCCTCTCTAGGGTCCAGCTGCCCTCTCTTAAACCCAACTGGAGGTCAGCTGACCAGTCACAGGTGCACTGGCCTCTTCGCTCTTAAAGGGCCATTTTTCATAGAAGGAAAACTCCACAGTCCACTTCTCCAACCCCCCTCAGGGACCATTCGAGCCAGCACAGACACTTCCATACCATATGGATGTGTGAAGACTCCCTTTATATCCACTCTATGTTCACATATACTTCAGAGGCTCTCCATACTTGAAATTCACAAAATATGCGTGTGTGGAGGGGACTATGCCATGTGCACAGTTTTCCATCTTCTAGCAAGCAATGTTCTTTTTCTAAAATAATGCATGTTTATGCAGCGTTGTGAGTTCTAACTTACACATCTAATGCTTAAACACTTAAATAATGGCATGACATGTGGATTTCAAAGCTTTTGGTACTTGTGTCCTCTGAATAAAATTGGTGCATGCAGCTTCATTCCAGAAAAGATTGCTGTGACCTTCACTTTCCCATTTTTCTAATGGTTTCTTCACTACAAAGACAAATTGAATGACTAGCTCAGCCATCTGTAAGATTTAGAATTAAATTTGCCTAGTGCAAATCAATAGAATGGAAATCAAAACTAAAAACCTGAGGTTATTTTTGCAATACTCCGTGTAATACAACTTTGCATTTATCCTCTGTACTAAACAGTGACTCCATAACAAAGTCACTCACTCAATGGATGTTTTGCATACTTTAATGGTACCAAGCTGTTTTGATCAACAATGATTAATGACATCATCTATTAAAAATGACTCAGTAAAGTCATGCCTATTCAATCCTGAGAGTTTGTTAGGCCTCTGAGTTAGAAAACTTATTTCAGATAGATAGGTATCAAATGATCTTTTAAAATAGATCAGGGTGAATTTTGCATCTCCTATATAAAATTCCAGAGTTCTGGTTTTAGTCAGGTGAAGTACATGGAGGCTGAAGAATGAAATATATCCCACAACACCGTGGTTCAAAGCTGCCAAAAGTGCATGCCACTGCTCTGCACCACTTGTGTGTGAAATTAGGGCCACTGTATCTGTGCAACTGCAGATTCTGTGGCCTTGTCCTGGCTCCTTCCATCTCTCCAATGCCATTCTCCATAATAGCTGAAACAAGATGTTGAAGAAATTCTTCTCTTCTCCACAGCAAACAAGGGGTACAGAGGTAACCTGGAACAAAATCTGCAGCTGCAGTTCCCCATCACCATTCCCTCTGCACTGCTGGAGCCAGTGATGCAAATGGCCAATTCTGCACCAGAATTTCACACTCACTAATTAGATTTCAGTCTCAGTAAATACTATGGTTTGTTCCTCGGTGTGTTTGCTGAAATTTTAGATCTGTTTATCACTGCCCTGCTCTGCTCCTTTTGTATTACTCATTTGGCTGGAAATTTTCCCAGTATCAGAGAGTCCCCAGTGAGCATAGATCTAACATAACTTGCTCTTACATCACTGCAGCTCCTCATGCAAGGGAAGGGGAGGAGCATGAATGAGAAGCAGCTTAAAATGCTGCATTTCCAGGGACCTTGTTTGCTGTACAAGGAATTTCTTGCACATCTTAGATAGGTTATCGTGGAAAATGACATTGGGGTGCTGAAAGGGGCCAGGAGAAAACCACAGAATTTGCAATTATGCAGATTCAGTGGCCTTATTCTCAGCTGGAAGCTGGTCCCTTGGGGAATGCTGAAAGCTAGTTCAGGTTAAAGGAACTCATAGGGTGCTCTAGCTTGCATTGGGTAAAGGGCTGGGCAGAGAACTGAGGAGCTGTAACTGGCTCCCTAGCAGTCCCCTGCCTCTACTTTACCAAGCATAGGTTTGGCCACGCAGTGAAACATCGACAGTGACCTATCGGAGCTAAATATTTGAATTAAGAGGAACAAACATTTTTACTGTTTACAGTGTTGGTGTAGCTCATTTTGGTCCCAGGATATTAGAGCAGTATAGAAAAGACCTAAAGAAGAGCTCCATGTAAGCTCGAAAGTTTGTTTCTTTCACTAACAGAAGCTGGTCCAATCAAAGATATTACCTCATCCACCTTGTCTCTCTAAACTTTTTTATTATTACTTTTAGAATATTCTCACTTAATTTTTACATTGATATCAATAACAAGCGCAATACAAAAATAATCCATTCAGTGTGAATACTAATAGAGACTGGGAAAGAAAAAGAAATATAATTAATTTTCAATAATGTAAATGGGAACATGCTGAGAGACTTACATCAAACTGTAAAAGAACAAAAATATCTATCCAAATAAAGGCCACAATTAAGATGGGGGATTCTAAAAACGTTTTTTTAATAACATATTGGCTACGGGATGAAACACTTGGGGCCAGATTCTGATGTGGCTCACTCTGGTGTTAGGGCCTGGTCCTATTCCTATGAAGTCAGCCATTAGAAACAAGACGATCCAAGCTACTCTCTTCTTGGGAAATGAGTAGAAATAGAACTAAGTTTCGGACGTTTCAGCAAAAGCCCCTGGAAAACAGGAATATGAAGCACTTGCAAACATTGCTGTTGGAGGGCTCAGTTTCTAAGCACAGTGACATTAGTGTAAATCCCAAATGACTTTATTGGCTGCAATTAACTGATTCCGATGGACAGTCCAATTCTCCTCCCGTTGACCTTGAGCACCCAGTAATGGGAGTCAAATAGCAGCAAAGTACAAAGAGAGAGTTTGGATCTTTCTGGGAGTTAAGACCTGACTTATACGTCTTCGTCAGTGATTATTTTGTATGCACTCAGGAGACATACAATAGAGTTTAATACTTGGGCCCTGGTCCACAAAAGTACTTAGATGCCAGGTTTAAGGACCTAACTCCAAGTTTTAGGCTCCACTGTGACCCACAAAACTCCAGCCGAATGCTGTAGGCATTTCAACTCACTTGGCACCTAAGTACCTGCATGTGGGCATGCGCACTGACACCTCGCTCTTCGTGTCCAGAGGCCTGTCACCCACCTAAGCCCCCGAGTGAGCCACGAACCACAGTTAGGTAAGCGGCTGAATGCCTATCTCACTTGTGCAGGGCCCAATCTGGTAGGTGTGCTCAGAGGTCATTGGATTGGATCCCATTAAAAATACCGGTGCAGGAGGAGGCAGTGCCATTACTTTAGCTTAGTGGTTAAAGGGCTCACCTGGACCAAGGAAGACCCAGGTTCACTTCCCCACCCCCTCTCTCCCTGACGGGGAGAAAGGATTTGAACAGGAATTCCCACATCTCTCAGGAGCACATGCTAACCACTGAACTAGGGGATATTCTGATGTGCCACTTCCTCAGCCTTTCCTACTGAAGCTTCTGCACTCTGAATAATGAAAGAATGTTGGGTGCAGAGGGACTGGACCCTGGGTCTCCTACCTCCCAGGTGGATACCCTAACCACCAGCTATACAGTTATTCTCACACTCTCTCTTTCTCTGGCCCAGTGACAGCTGTGCCTGGGATAAATAGAAGCTACTTAGGCACCTAGGCAGCTCCCCACAGCATGCTAGCTTTTGCGGATTGCATTCTAAGGTGCCTGTCTCTCCCCATGCATTGCACAGGAATTTGTGGATTGGAATGTTGTTCCTGTGATTTTTCTAGGTGTCTAAATATTAGGTGTCATTTGACATTCAGCGTTGAAAAGCCTAAGTCCCTCTGTGGATCCAGCCTTAAGACTTCCTGAGTGAAATCCTGGTCCCACTGAAGTCAATGGCAAGACTCCCATTGACTTTAATGGGGCCAAAATTTCACCCTCTGATTTCAGTGGGAACAGAGTTAGGACAACACTGAACAGTACTGAAAATCCCACCTGTTTTGTAAAGTGCAGTCATTTTGGTTGTATCCACTAAGAAAGATTTAGGATTTAAATTGGAGAAACACTTTAGGCTAGGATCAAAGTGACGCAACAACTGTGCTAATAATTAACACACTGTTTTTTTACATCTTCAAAGTGCTTCACAAATATTAAGACTGAACTATGGATGAAGTCAATGGCAAAGTCATTGACTTTAGTTGGGCTAGAATTTCACCCTTTTTGAGGAAGCTTAAATACTTGGTCTACCTGCCATAAATCCAAATCTAGACAGTGCTTTCAGCCTTTCACGAGCACTGAAATGTACCAGACTTACACATACCCCCTTCCTAAAAGAAAAAAAATGTATTAAAAAGAGAACACCATACAGCATCACAACTAATTCAAAGTATTTATTTTCAAGTGGACTAGTGAAAGATTATTTATATTATCATAGTGCCACAGATCAGGACTCCATTATGCCAAGCACTGTACAAACAGAACAAAATACATGATCTCTGTCCTCCCAAAATTACAATCCAAGTATAAGACAAGAGACAACAGATAGATACAGCCAGCCATTACAGAAAACAATGAGAAAATATTGGTCAGCATGACAGGCAGTGGTCTCAGCATACCAGGAACCTTGTTTAAAATATTGGCTTTGTTTTTAAGAAAGAAAGAAAAGCACACACAACTAGTAACTGGGTACAATGCTCATTAATTAAATTAGGGACTAAAGTTCTTGAAACAGCAGGTAAGGAATTAAGAATTGTGTCATAGTATTAAACATCATCACACAACTAGGATTTAATTTGAAAGGACAGAGTTCTAGGAAAAAGGGCTAATGTTTGTAAAGGGCTATATAAGTACATGCTATAGTTTTTTAAATGTCCTCACTTCAGTAGACATCTTAATGACAGGTAAATAGCTGTGAAAGATGGAACATTGAAATTAATGTTAGAAGCTTAGAAATGACTGAGAGTCATAAAAAGGCAGTTTGAGAGTTTGTTTTATTTTGACTTTCTTAAAATCTTTTCATGTTGTTATCAAACTTCTTACTGACAATAATTCCCTATAATAAACAATAATTCTGATAACATGTTGTTGCCTTTTGGGCCTGGGCAATTAGCCAAAATTTGGAGCCTTGCAGGGTTGTTTCCGTTAGTATGAGAAATTGATGGTATGTCAGATGTAGTCTTGTGTAATATTGTTTATTTACAAAAAACATTCACAATGTCAGGTTTCCCTGACACAGTAGAAATCAACAACAGCAGGCAGTTTCCTTGCTCAGGCATCCCCAAGTGTGGCACGTAGGCAAGCTCTGAGCCCAAGGGGCAAAGCTAGTCAGAAATTTTCCAAACTGAGTGGTTTTCCACCAGAAAATGTCAATTCTTCAAAACAAAACAGTTCATGGGAACATGTTGCTTTCAGTGACTCCTTCAAATAAACAAAGGTACAGTTCCATGAGGCAGGCTTTGAAACTTACCAGGAAGGCTGTCCTAGGGCCAGGAACTGCAGAGCTTTGAGACTCCTGGGCCAGCTGGGTCCCTGGACTGACCAAGTCCCCCAGTCTGGTCAATTTCAGGACTGCTATTCACCCCTGAACAGCAGTGAAATTGACAAAAATCATGTTAATTTCAGTCAGCAGCTGCAGGAATGCCAGGGAGCACATTTTATTTCAGAAACACCATGTTTCAATGTTTTGGAAACAAAACAAATTAATTTAATTATCTGTTTCCCAGGAAATTTCAAAAATGAGGTTTTGTTCCAAATCGGAACAAAAACTAATTTTGAAATGTCAACATTTCCAGCAAAACAGAAATGTTGAGTTTCAATCAGTTCTATTCAGATCTGTCTTTCTGCTGCCTCTCCAAATCCTTCTCCTGACTTTTGTGTTTCTATCGCATACAGTCTGCAATTAATGTCCTAGCCCCTGTACCTGCAACTAAAGAAACCCTTGTAATGTACCTGGGTTAGTTCTGAAGCCTATTACCTTGGGTGGTTGCCTCCACGGACTGAAACTATTTTTACTACATAAAGGATTCTTGATTGCACCTTCTGTGGAGCCTGAAAGAGTGTACATGGCACACTGACTAGCTTGGACAAGATCTAGGATAGTCTTTGGTTTCAAAACTCACCTGATGGCAGCGATTAGCATCTTTCAGCATAACAATATAACTGTACTAACTGCGTGTAGGTAATTATGAGCCAGATATGGAAAATATATTGCATATTGTTTTTGAATTAATTGTCTGCCTCTAATTTGTTGCAGGCATTTATCTCATAGTCTTGGTACTGTGGCTTCATATGGGGTTCCCTTTGTCTTCTCTCATTATCCATTTCATTATTTATGGTTTTCTGTATAACCTTTTATTGATATAATCTTTTAATTTATACAAAATAATTAAAACACATCAGGGGAAATTATATATTAGAATATAATTACTACTCCTGCTTAATGATAATTACAATTTACAATCTCTGAAGGGGTATACAGAATATTTAAGAATCAGGAAGGAAGTGTTAGTAGATATGAAACAGTTAAGCTAATTACTACAAAGATGTATGTTGTTCATTCACATTTCCAGGAAGATTGTACATTAAGTCTATGGAGTGCTTGTCCCATCTTGGGCTATTTATATATTCTTTTAGTAGATTCATAGATTTTAAGGCCAGAAGGGATCATCATGTTCCTCTAGATTGGTCTCCTGTATCACACAGGCCATAGAATTTCAACTGATTATCCCTGTAATGAGTCCGATAACTTGTGGTTGAACTAGCGTTTCTCTTTTAGAAAGCTATGTGATCTTGAAATTGGAATCTTCATTATCCATGCATGGCATAAAGTTGGATAGTTGAAAGTCCTGTCTGGTTTCCTCACAACAGCCCAGCCACAATGGGATTCTGTGCAGCCTGCATGCAGGGATGCAAAAGTAAGTCCCTGCCCCTGCCTTCCCTCCCTCAAACACGCAACCATCGAGAAGCTGGCCATAATCCAGCACAAAGAAATCATCATCATACTGGCCAATATCAATTAAATTAAACTCCAGCACCATCTCAATGCATCCAATCTTCATGACTGGTCCCCTTGGAATCTGATCCAGTGAAACAAAGTTTACCTGAGAGACAAGATGGGCGAGGTACTATCTTTTATTGGATCAATTTCTGTTGAGAGAGAGAGAGAAGCTTTTGAGCTACAGAGCTCTGTGCAGCTCGAAAGCTTGTCTCTCTCACCAACAGAAGTTGGTCCAGTAAAAGATATTACCTCCTCCACCTTGACTCTGTAATATCCTGGGATTGACACGGCTACAATGACAGTGCATACGAAGTTTACCTGATAAACTGACAGAGGAGATACTGAAAACCTTGCTGCCAGTTGGAGTTTTGCCTGAGTAAGGATTTTGGGATTAAACTAATTGCCAATGGTTAAAACAAGTGTTCCTCAGAGTCTCAAAAGCTATAAATGTAAGGCTTTATCTAGCAAGGTGCTCAGCAGCCTCAACTCAATAGGAGTGCAAATGCTCAGCACCTTGCAGGATTGAGCCTTAAAACTGCTAGCAAGTGCTCCTGCTGAACATTCAATCACTTTCAGAGAAATCCTGGCCCCCATTGAAGTCAATGGGAATCATTCCATTAGCTTTAATGGGGCCAGGATTTCACCCTTAGGGTGTTTGTGAATGAATGTACATCTATTTTGATGTACAAATACCTCCACATATCTTCCATCACACTTGTTCTTTTTTTTAAATGAACTCTGACTTGTAGTCTAAATTTATTTTGGAATGAAGCTAATCTGAGACTACAGTTCTATGTATAAAAAAATGGCAACTTCAAACGGTAAGAAAAATGAGCTAACAGAGTGGGAATCATTAAATACACATTAACTACATGTTGTCACACTAACTATAGGGTATAGCATCAATTTTCTCTTCTTTGTCATGAACTATCCCCTTTTTTTGGTACACATTGTACCCACCGTTCATGTGATATGATGTCCATGATCTGTCTCTGCTTTTGCACTTTTCTTGTGGATTATTTCTCTATTGTTATTTCTCTGTCACCAGCTTTATCACTAACCCAAAATAAATATTGTTGATTACAATTACATAATATTAGTACTAGTAGCAAAATAAATTCTCCAGTCTACCGGTAATTTGTAGTAATATTTAGGGATTAAATACTAATTTGTTCACTTAGGGTGAAATGCATCCCTGCCTGCTTGATTATTTTGGGTTTGTGCAGGGCACTAAGGAAGGGTGGAGGAGAGGAAAACACCCCCGCTCCCATTCTTCCAATCTGTAAACAGATGCCAGGGCTTCAGTTCAGGCCTTCTGTATGTTAGATTAACAGCTGTCATCTGTCCACACGTCCTCCGTGGAAATTGTGGAGCTCTGGCTCTGTGTACATCCAGGTACTATGGCCCTTTCCATACCTCAGCAGCACTCCTTGCACTAGCCTATTCTAAACCTGAGCCAAGACTGCCTCCACAATGTGTTGGGTGTGCAGGGACTATTCTACCCCCCCCCCCCCCCACGCACACAGCAGACATGCCAAGCCCACGAAAAAAAACACAGAAATTGGGCTTGCTTTTGTCTTAATTGGCTTGTGAGTTGCTTGTTGGCTAGTTTTTGTCTTGTAGCTTCTTTTTTTTGATTGGCTCCCGGCAAGCAGGGGCAAGGATGGGAGAGAGTCAGGAGTGCACAGTGGGCCCACCACAGTCCCAGACTGCATGCTGGGGGGAATCTAGTCACCTAGAGTGTTGGAGTTCTTAGGTATTGGCTTGTTTTGGCCTTGTTTTGAAATGGGATTAGCTTGATTTTTGGCTTATTGTGAAAGTCGGGGTGCACGTGAAAGTTAGCAACTGAGACACACATGATCAGCCCAACACAAGGGCTTTAAGTAGGGCAGAGATCCTTGTGGTGTCTCTCTCACCTAAATAAATGTCACCTTTACTGAGTAATGTTCTGATTTATGGTGTTTATCATGGTCCTCACTTATAAATATTATTTTGTAATTAATATAACTACATTTAAAAATGATTGATCTTAAGTCATTCTTACTAAATGCCCATAAACAAACAATTGTTTTACTTTGTATCAGTAATTAAAACAACTAATTTTCTGCTTGGAGAGATGAACTGGCTGTAGTGTCAAATGGAAAGATAGTCTTTGTTACATTGTTCATAGAGGAAAACGTTGGATGTTAGGACCCTAAATAAAAGGAAGGAAGTGGGAGGAGTGAGGCAGCATGCACAGTGAGATGAATTCTGAAAGAATTTGTGTTTGGCTGTAATAAAATGACAGACAGTTGTGTAGGAGAGTGGCTGTTTTGTTATGAGAAGCTGACTGTCTTTTCTTTCTGCACACCATACCATATATGAACTAAGGTTCCAACCCTGAAAACACACAAGCATTTGAAGTCAATGGGGCTACCCAGGTGAGTTACTTTACTCATGAGGGTAAATGCTAGGAGGACTGTGGCCTAAAATATTGCACAAACCTGCACCTACAGATCCCTCAAAATACACATATGCCTATAACTCAATGTTTCTAGAAATAGTGCTTACTTAATGTAAGTACTGGCACAATAGAACATTAGCTCTCCTTGTTGTCATATGCTACCTCTTGCCATTATTCTGTTCAGAAAATACCTGAATTTCTTCCAAACAGGTTGTGCCTGTGTAATCCATTTGCCTTCTATTAATGGCAATTTCTGCAGGGTGAGTCTTTTTCAATAGTTGTGACCAGAATTTCAATTATGTAAATCTCTCTAGCTTCTAGGGTCCCTCAACAACGTTGTCCTTCTTGGGTTCTATTCTTCTGCATGTTGATATAGAATATAAAGCTTTCTATCCACGCCGGGGGATATTTTCAATGGCATAAATGTGAGTTTGTTACTGAGCCTCCCATTGAGCTTCAGTATGGTTTGGGTGCCAAACTGCCCTAAGAGACTTTGAAAAACACCACTATATCCGTACTCTTTGGTGCATTTCATTTTGCTGTAATGTTACACTTGTCAGTCACATACAAAATGGCAGATGAAATTCAGTGTTGATAACTGCAAAGAAGTGAACATTGGAAAAAATAATCTAAACTATACATTTAAAATGACAGGGTTCTAAATTAGCTGTTACCACTCAAGAAAGAGATCTTGGAATTATTGTGGATAGCTCTCTGAAAACGTCTGTTCAATGTGCAATGGCAGTCAAAAAAGCAAACAGAATGTTGGGAACCATTAGGAAAGGGATAGATAATAAGACAGTAAATATGATAATGCCACTACATAAATCCATGCTATGCTCATACCTTAAATACTGCATCCAGTTCTGGTAACCCTATTTAAAAAAGATATATTAGAATTGGAAAAGCTACAGAGAAGAGCAACAAAAATGATCAGAGGTATGGAACAGATTCCGTATGAAAAGAGATTAAAAAGAATGGAACCGTTCAAGTTAGAGGACTAAGGGGGAATATGACAGAGATCTGTAAATGGAGAAAGTGAATACAAAGTGTTATTTACCCCTTCACATAACACAAGAACCAGGTGTCACCTGATGAAATTAATAGGCAGAAGGTTTAAAACAAACAGAAGCAAGTACTTTTTCACATAACGCACAGTCAACATGGAACTTGTTGCCAGAGGTTGTTGTAAAGGCCAGCACTCATCTTCCAGCTTGGGCCTCTTGACTGTCTTGTCCTCTCTCCGTGTCTCCAGTGATGCCACCAACAACCCATAGTCAGCAAAAGGGGTTAAACAGAAGAAAGGTAAAGAAAAGCCTCCCTCCAGGCTAGGGGCCTCTCTGACTTCAGAGGGGCCCTGTGAGTGTCAGAGTTCCCTGAGCTCCAGTGCAAGCCCCAATTCTTTCCCCCTTTTACTCAGAGGTTCTGCACCTGCCTTCTGCGAGGGCAGGGGCTGTGCAGGCTGTTCAGTGCTCTCTCCAGGGCTGGAGAAACTCAACATTCTGTTCCCTTCCCAGGCTTGCCCTGTATGTTTTTAACTCCCCCTCCAGTCCAGGCATGATCTGCAGGTAAACTGGGGCACGGCCACTCCAGCCCAAAGCAGCTCCTTAACCCCTTCCATGCTACTGTGGGGTTACAGGCACTCTATATCAAAAATGCCATTACCTCCTTCCAAGTCACTGATAACTCAGAAGAAAATGATCTTGAAGGCTTATGAATCCATGTCCTAACATAAATCCCAAGATGGGTATTAGTTGGTGTCTGCTGCAGCCCACCAAAGCACATTAGGGAGCAGGATGACCATTTCCTTATGTACCAATCTTCAGTGTGTAGGGGAAAAAACCCCGTGTGATCATGGGGACTTCAATTTGAGTGACATATGCAGGAGGTCTCATGCTGCCAGTACTGAAACATCCCTGGAATTTCTAAACTTTATAGGTGACAATTTCATAACTCAAAAAGTGTTGCAGCCAACACAGGGGAATTCTATATTAGATCTCATCTTGACAGATAAAGAAGAACTGATCACTGAATTTAAAGTTAATGGTAGCTTGGTAATCATGACTTGATCACATTTTTAAATGTGCAAGCAGAATAAAGTCCAGACCAGTAATATATACACTTGGTGCTTTAATGGGGCCAATTTCACAAAGCTGAAAACAATTATGAGCCAAATCAGCTGGGAGGAAGAATTTAATCAGAAAAATGTGAATGATAATTGAGAATCATTAAAAAACACCATATTAGATGCCCCAAAATCCCACACTTGAAGAAGGTCGTGCTGGTTAAAAGAACAACCTTGTTTAGAGGGGAAGTGAAGACTGCTGTAAAAAAAAAATGATTAATAATATATAACAAATGGAAGAAAAGAGAAGCTGATAGTAATGAATATAAATCAGAAGTTAGGAATTTTAGAAAATTATTTGGGAAGCCAAGGGACACAAGGAGAAATCTACAGCCAGCAGAGAAAAGGACAATAAGAGAGTTTTTTTAATATATTAGGAATAAAAAGAAACCCAATAATGGCATTGGTCCATTGTAAGATGGAAATGATTGAATAATCAATAGTACTGCAGAAAAGGAAGAAGTGTTCAATAAATATTTCTGTTCTGTATTTCAGGAAAGAACAGATGATGCAATCTTATCATAAGAGATGATAACACTCTTTTCATTCCACTCGTATGTCTGGAGAATATCTAACAGAAGCTACAAAAGTCAGATATTTTTAAATTAGCAGGTCCAAATAACTTGCATCCAAGAGTTTTAAAATAGCTGGCTAAGGAGAATGCTGGACCATTAATACTGATTTTTCAATAAGTCTTGGAGCACTGGGAAAGTCCAAGAAGACTAAAAGAAAGCTAATGTTGTGCCAATTTTTAAAAAGAGTAAATGGGATGACCTTTAGGCTTGCCAGCCTGACATAGATCTTGGGTAAGGTAATGGAGCAACTGATATGGGACTCAATTAATAACTAACTAAATGAGGGATATGTAATTCATGTCAAACAACATGGGAAAATAGATCCTGTTAAACTAACTTGATATCTTTTCTTGATGAGATTACGTTTGGTTGATAAAAGTAATAGTGTTGAGGTGATACACAGACTTCTCTTTATCTTTATCAGTGACTGAAACAAAACATAAAATCATCACTGATAAAGTTTGCTGATGACACAAAAATTGTGGGTAACGGTAAATAATGAAGAGGACAGGTCACTGATTCAGAGTGATCTAGATCACTTGGCAAACTGGGAACGAGCAAATAATCTGCATTTTAAAATGACTAATAGTAAATGTGTATATATAGGAGGACAAAGAGTGTAAGCCATATTTACCAGATGGGGGACTATCCTGGGAAGCAGCGACTCTGAAAAGGATTTGGGGGTCGCTGGACAATCAGCTGCATACAAGAGCCCAGTGTGATACTTTGGCCAATAGAACTAATGGGAGCCTGGGATGATATGAGGGAGCAAAGAAACCTCCCACCAGCAGAAAGGGGATTAAAGAGAGCCTCTGGGCCCAGCTAGCCCTGCTATAGCTGCAGCCAATGCCACATGTGGTGGGGGAAGAAAAGGAGAGAACCTTGCTCAGTGCAAGGCTTAATGGCAAAGGGGCAGGAGGTAGCTCTGCCTCTCTACATAAGGGGAGCTTCACTACAACCCTGACAGTTGGGACAGCTGCCAAGAGAGAAGCACACCAAGAGACTGTTGAGGACAGGGCCGGCTCTACCTTTTTTTGCCACCCCAAGCAGTGAAGCCGAGGAAGGAGTGCTACCCCAAGAACGGCCGAAGTGCCGCCCCTTCTGATTTGCCACCTCAGGCACCAGCTTCCTTAGCTGGTGCCGAGAGCTGCCCCTGGTTGAGGAGACTGGGAAGCACGCAGCAGTGAATTAACTTCAGTATTTGAGGACATTGTAGGGCTAGGCCCCTCCAACCTGACATCCTCCACACCTAGAGGGACCTCAGGCTGAGGCAGGATACTACAAATGGTCCACAAGGGGAAGCTACTCCAAGCAATCCACTGCAGACTATTTGGACTATTGGGACCACACATTAAGCTGAAGGGACATGAGTAGGAAGTAGCCCAGGGCAGCGGACTTAGACTCTGCGGAGGATCCTGCCAGTGTTGCTTCCCACAGAGCCCTGGGCTGGGACCTGGTGGAGTGGGAGGGTCCAGGTCCCCCCTACCACATTTTCTTACAGGCCGATACCCAGATGTGGGTGAAGGTCAGAAGAGTCCCAGCCTAAGGCAGGCACCTCTTCCACGTGGTCAGAGAAGCAAGGGGTTGGAAGATAGGTACACTAACGGATGGGCTTCCCTCCTCCCTCCAAGCACCCTATCATAGATGCATAAACAGGGGAATCTCAAGTAGGAGTAGGGAGTTTATTTTACCTCTGTATTTGGCATTGGTGTGATCACTGGTGGAATAGTGTGTACAGTTCCGGTGTCAACAGTTCAAGATGCACATTGATAAATTGGAGAGGGTTCAGAGAAGAGCTACGAGAATGATTAAAGGATTAGAAAACATGCTGTATAATGAGAGACTGAAGGAGCTCAATCTATTTAGCTTAATAAAGAGAAGGTTAAGGGATGACCCGATTACAGTCTATAAGAATCTACATGGGTAACAAGTATTTAATAATAGGCTCTTCAACGCAGCAGAGAAAGGTTGAATGTGTTCCAATGGCTGAAAGTTGAAGCTAGACAAATTCAGACTGGAAACAAGATGTACATTCTTAACAGTGAAAGTAATTAAATATTTGAATAATATACTAAGATTGTCAATGGTGGAGAATCCACCACAAGTTTTATATCAAGTTTGGACGTTTCTCTAAAAGACAGGTTCTCCGAATTATTTTGGGGAAGTTCTATAACCTGTGTTATGCAGAAGGTCAGACTACATGACCACAATGGTTCCTTCTGGCCTTAGAATCTATGATCTCAGAAAAGCATTTAAGCTTATACTTAAATCCAAAGTTATTCAGGAATGCACAATTAATTTTAAGCATGTGCCTAATTTCCGTTGACACCATTGCTTACATGCTTTCTTGAATCGGGGCCCAAGTCCTGTACTCAGACCATTAAGGGTATGTCTACGCTGAAGTTAGACACTCGCAGCTGGCCCATGGGGCCAGAGCTAAGGGTCTGTTTGATTGCGGTGTAGACATTTGGGCTCAGGCTGGAGCCCAGACTCTAGGACCCTGCGCTGTCCTATATAAATTGTTGGGCAAAAGTCAACATAGTTTCTGTAAAGGGAAATCATGTCTTACTAATCTATTAGAATTTTTTGAAGGGGCCAACAAACATGTGGACAAGGGGGATCCAGTGGACATAGTGTACTTAGATTTCCAGAAAGCCTTTGACAAGGTCCCTCACCAAAGGCTCTTATGTAAATTAAGTTGTCATGGGATAAGAGGGAAGATCCTTTCATGGATTGAGAACTGGTTAAAGACAGGGAACAAAGGGTAGGAATAAATGGTAAATTTTCAGAATGGAGAGGGGTAACTAGTAGGGTTCCCCAAGGGTCAGTCCTAGGACCAATCCTATTCAACTTATTCATAAATGATCTGGAGAAAGGGATAAACAGTGAGGTGGCAAAGTTTGCAGATGATACTAAACTGCTCAAGATAGTTAAGACCAAAGCAGACTGTGAAGAACTTCAAAAAGATCTCACAAAACTAAGGGACTGGGCAACAAAATGGCAAATGAAATGTAATGTAGATAAATGTAAAGTAATGCACATTGGAAAAAATAACCTCAACTATACATACAATATGATGGGGGCTAATTTAGCTACAACTAATCAGGAAAGAGATCTTGGAGTTATCGTGGATAGTTCTCTGAAGACGTCCATGCAGTGTGCAGCGGCAGTCAAAATAGCAAACGGGATATTAGGAATCATTAAAAAAGGGATAGAGAATAAGACAGAGAATATCTTATTGCCCTTATATAAATCCATGGTACGCCCACATCTTGAATACTGCGTACAGATGTGGTCCCCTCATTCAAAAAAGATATACTGGCATTAGAAAAGATTCAGAAAAGGGCAACTAAAATGATTAGGGGTTTGGAATAGGTCCCATATGAGGAGAGATTAAAGAGGCTAGGACTTTTCAGCTTGGAAAAGAGGAGACTAAGGCAGGATATGATAGAGGTATATAAAATCATGAGTGGTGTGGAGAAAGTGAATAAGGAAAAGTTATTTACTTGTTCCCATAATATAAGAACTAGGGGCCACAAAATGAAATTAATGGGCAGCAGGTTTAAAGCAAATAAAAGGAAGTTCTTCACACAGCGCACAGTCAACCTGTGGAACTCCTTGTCTGAGGAGGTTGTGAAGGCTAGGGCTATAACAGGATTTAAAAGAGAACTAGAAAAAATCATGGAGGTTAAGTCCATGAATGGCTATTAGCCATGATGGGTAAGGAATGGTGTCTCTAGCCTCTGTTTGCCAGAGGGTGGAGCTGGATGGCAAGAGAGAGATCACTTGATCATTACCTGTTAGGTTCACTCCCTCTGTGGCACCTGGCATTGGCCACTGTCGACTGTGCTGGATGGACTTTTGGTCTGAACCAGTATGGCCGTTCTTATGTTCTCAGGCTCCTGCCAAAGCCCAAACATCTACATTGAAATTAAATGGTCCCTTAGCCCAAGCCCAGCAAGCCTGAGTCAGCCGGCAAAGGCCAGCCGCAGGTGTCTAACTGCAGTGTGGACATACCCCAAGACTATGTTTTTCTGTATTTACATTTAAATTGACAACATTTGTAACTTCCTATAGCTCTTCTTCCTGAGTTTCTGTCAAAAATTGCTTGAGATCAGCAGCAGGAACTGTATTTCATAAGAAATTTTCCACTAAAGGAAAGCATAGCATAGTCAAATGGCTGCAAGGGGCCACAAAACACACAATATTTTGTCTAACACTTCTCTCCACTTTTACTGCTAAACATTCTGAGGGTTTCTAGAGGTAGAATCACTGAGACTGGAGGTGCTACTATTATCTGTCTTTAGGGAAGTTGATGAAAGCTGAAAGGAGCATAGCACCGCCTTGCACTCCCACCTCTTTTCAGTAAAACAGGAAAGGAAAGAAGATTAATTTGTACAACAGATGAAAAAACTATGTGATTTTTGACATGGCTAATCTATCCTAGTTACACTTTATGAGAAAAGACAAAAGTAAAAAGGACAATTAGACTGTGTAGAGACAAGCAACAAACTAAAAAAGCCAAAAACAATATATCACAAACAGCTCGGTAAATAATAGTGCAATTTTTGTAGCTAACAGAATGGTTTAACACCTGAATACATTCACATGCCTGATTAAACATGAACAACATAAACCCATAAAAGAAGATTATAAGGTGTAATATCTCTTTGCAAGTAGTCTCATATTAACCACTGTTGTATTCTTCTCCAATTACATTCCTTTATTCTTTTCATTAGGAAAGCAGCTCACATTATAATAGTCAACATCACTTTTGTTTTAAAACAACTGATGACATTATATGTAAGTATATTGCCAAATTGCAGGTATATGTATTGGTCTTAGGGCTTGTCTACACTTATAAATTAGATTGACCCTAGCTACATCACTCAGGGCTGTGAAAAATTTCACACCCTGACAAAAGCAGTGAGGTCGACCTAACACCAGTGTTGATGGGGCCAGTTCAACAGAATCTGCCTCAGAGAAGTGGATTCACTACAGCAATGGAAAAACCTTTTCTGTTGATGTAGGAAGCATCTACACTATGGCATTACAATGGCACAACTACAGCAGTGTAGCTATGCCGCTGTAATGTAGACACAGCCTTCACACATTTTCAAAGTGAAGTAAAACTGAAAATGTGTAATGAAGGTTTGAAAGTAAGAAATATGGAACAAACACATTCCTTTGGCAAAACAGAAGGAGGGTATGTTCAGGTTTCATAAAGAGGCTTTTTAAAAGCAAATAGGGAAAAAAGAAGAAGTAAAACCTATATAGAAATAATAAAAATAATAAAAATCCAGACTGCAGTATTTAGACGTCCCTCAACCTCAGAAAACTATATTTAACTGAAATCTCTAAATATTTAGGCTTGGGAGCTCTGTATAATATACTGGCAATCAATAAAGAAAACAGATGGGTGCCTTTGGCACTAATTCACCCATTGACATCCTAAAAGGAATTTAAGTATTAATCACCTGTCCCTCCTAAAGGATGTTCAGGAAGGCAACAATCAAATCTTCACATGACCTTGAATAACAACTCTTCCCTCATCAGGTCTACCTGACTAATTACTAATCGAGAATATTTACTAGCTTGTGACAGGACAGCCTTCTAAAGGGCATTTCTTGATACTCTGACAGGCAGCGCCAGCCCTCACTTACTTGTTTGGGCCCAAAGTGCGCTAGGGCACCCTCGTCAACAAAAGGAAAACAGAACTCTTGATGCTGATGTTCAGCACAAGAGCTACTTTGTCCCTTACCACCTCAGATGTCTTTTCTCACTCAGCTGAACTACCTGCCTGTCACTCCCAATACAATCTCTCCTTTATACCTCTGTGCTATACCTATGGTGCTGTACAATAATAAATACAAGTGCAATAAACATCAGTTATTAGGAGTGTGAGAGAAAATACTATCCATATTGTCTTCTTTTGTCATCATCCTCTTTCACCTCTTTCCATTGCTCTCTTCCCTAGTTCTTCACTTGATATTTTTTCCATCATGTTGTGCAGCAGCAAGAGGGAAAGTGGGTCCACAGAGATTTCTTTAACACCAGACAGGAGTCGGGATAGACACCCTCCTATTAATAAATTTGCATGGTGCTATTCAGAATTATAAAACATAATCCCTGCTATAAAGAGTTTACAAATTGGAAGAGATGAGTACAGGAAATGATGTGGGTGAAATTTATTTTTAGCCAATAAAGTAATAATAAAAATTCCTTAATTTTGTTAAGATATGATTTAGAGTTTAGTATTATGAAGAATTTACCTATTTTAACCCCCCAGCAATCTCATTGGAGCAATAAAGAATAACTTGCCATGAAATACACTGAGACAGCACATGGACTAGAGTCAAAATCATGAGTCTTCAAATTACACATTTCGGGGGTGGGGGGAGGGGAGGAAAGCAGGGAAGAGGAAAGAGGTACAAATTTAAATAATTTAAACTTTCTTTATAAGAGAAGAATTTGCTATAACAGAGCTGACCATTGGTCCAGGAAGTCCAAGTCCTAGCTCTATGAATGGCCAATACCTTGTGTTTTGGAAAACAGTGAAGTAAAACTCATAATACACCTAACTGACGCTGTAGTGGCCAGTAACAGATGCTCTCTCCTCACTCTTCTGTTCTGTAGACTAAATAACCCCAGTTCCCTCAAGCTCTCCTCATAAATCATTTGCCCCAGCCCCCTAATCATCTTTGCTGCCCTCCGCTGGACTCTCTCCAATTTGTCCACATCCCTTCTGTAGTGGGGGGACCAAAACTGAACGCAGTACTCCAGGTGTGGCCTCACCAGTGCCGAATAGAGGGGAATAATCACTTCCCTCCATCTGCTGACAATGCTCCTACTAATAGAGCCCAATATAGCATTTGCCTTCTTGGCAACAAGGGCACACTGCTGACTCGTATCCAGCTTCTTGTCCACTGTAATCCCCATGTCCTTTTCTGCAGAACTGCTGCTTAGCCGGTTGGTCCCCAGCCTGTAGTGGTGCATGGGATTCTTCCTTCCTAAGTGCAGGACTCCACACTTATCCTTGTTGAATCTCATCAGCTTTCTTTTGGCCAATCCTCCAATTTGTCTAAGTCACTCTGTACCCTATCCCTACCCTCCAGCGTATCTACCTCTCCCCCCAGCTTAGTGTCATCTGCAAACTTGCTGAGGGTGCAATTAATCCCATCATCCAGATCATTAATAAAGATGTTTAACAAAACCGGCCCCAGGACCAACCCCTGGGGCACTCCGCTTGATACCGGATGTCAACTAGACATCGAGCCATTGATCACTACACATTGAGCCTGACAATATAGCCTTATCGTCCATTCATCCAATCCATACTTTTTTAACTTGCTGGCAAGAATACTGTGGGAGACCGTGTCAACAGCTTTGCTAAAGTCAAGGTATATCACATCCCCCGCTTTCCCCGTATCCACAGTGACAGTTGTCTCATCATAGAAGGCAATCAGGTTGGTTAGGCATGGCTTGCCCTTGGCTAATCCATGTTGACTGTTCCTGATCACCTTCCTCTCCTCCAGGTGCTTCAAAATGGATTCCTTGAGGACCTGCTGTGAGGCTGATCTGGTGTGAGGCTGACCAGTCTGTAGTTCCCCGGGTTCTCTTTTTTCCCCTTTTTAAAATATGGGCACTATATTTGCCTTTTTCCAATCATCCGGGACCTCCCGCAAACGCCATGAATTTTCAAAGATAATGGCCAATGGCTCTGCAATCACATCAGCCAATTCCCTCAGTACCCTTGGATGCATTGCATCCAGCTCCATGGACTTGTGCATGTCTAGCTTTTCTGAATAGCCCTTAATGTGTTCTTTCACCAATGAAAGCTGTTCACCTCCTCCCCATATTGCGTTGCCCAGTGCAGCAGTCTGGGAGCTGACCTTGTCTGTGAAGACCGAGGCAAAAAAAGCACTGAGTACTTCAGCTTCAGCATCATCCTAATAGCCCTTCTCTGCACCTGTTCCAGTTTGAAATGATCTTTCTTAACCATGACAGACCAGAATTGCACACAGTACTGCAGATGAGGTCTCACCAGTGCCTTGTATAACAGTACTAATACTTTCCTGTCTCTACTGAAAATACCTTGCCTGATACATCTTAGGACTGCATTAGCCTTTTTCACGGACACATCACACTGGCAGCTCTGTCATCCTGTGATCAACCAATACTCCTTAGTCTGTCTCCTCTTCTGTCACTTCCAACTGATAAGTCCCCAGTTTATGGAAAAAAATCTTCTTGTTAGTCCCTAAGTGCATGACTTTGCACTATTACATTTCATCCCATTTCTATTACTCCAGTTTTCAAGGTTCTCCAGCTCTTCTCGTATAATATTCCGGTCCTCCTCAGATTGGAACTACTTTCAAACTTTGTGTCATCTGCAAAATTTATTAGCACACTTTTTGTGCCAAGGGCATGAATGAAAATTTTAAATAACATTGGTCACAAGACCGATCCCTGAGGAACTCCGCTAACAAGCTCCAGCCATCCTGACAGTTCACCTTTCTGTATGACCCAGTTGTAATCTTCCCTTTAACCACTTTCTTATCCGCCTTTCAATTCTTATATTAATCCCCATCTTCTCCAATTTAACTAATAATTTCCCATGTGGAACTGTATCAAATGCCTTATTGAAATCTAGGTAGATTAGATCTACTAATTATGTCTAAAAAATCAGTTATCTTCTCAAAGAAGGAAACTAGGTTGATCTGGCGTGATCTATCTTTTGTAAAAACATATTATACTTTATCCCAATTACCATTTACCTCTATGTCCTTAATTACTTTCTCTTTCAAAATTTGTTCCATGAAGTTGCATACAATTGAGGTCAAACTAACAGACCTGCAATTGCCTGGATCACTTTTCTCCCTCTTTTAAAAATAGGTTCTATATAAGCAATTCTCCATTCATAGCATATCACTTGAGTTTACAGGTTCATTAATAATCCTTGCTATTGGGCTTCTAATCTCATGTGCCAGTTCCTTTAATATTCTTGGATGGAGGTTACCTGGGGCCCCCAATTTAGTTCCATTAAGCTGTTTGACTTCCATGTTGGCTGCGGTAATTTCTACTTCCATATCCTCATACCCATTAGCTACCCAGCCTCTAACCCTAAGTTTCTCACTACCCTTATTAAAAAATGAGGCAAAATATTTGTTTAGGTGTTGGGTCATACCTAATTATCTTTAATCTCCACCCCATTCTTAGTGCTTAGAGATCCCACTCTTCCTTTCTTCAGGTACACAAATTCAGAACAATGAGGTCCAGTGTGTATGTGTCATCTAATTCCCTCCAGCTACTAGATTATTTATTATTTGCATAATTTTAGTACCTAGAACCTTAGTTATGGACCAGGACTCCATTTTGCTAAGTGCTGCTTGGGTTGAATTTATTAATAATCAATGACATATAAAGAAAGTATGTGACTAACATCCACTTAAAAGCTCACTAGGAAATTAATAGTAATAATGTTAGAAAGTATAACTGTTCAGATACCCTGTCAAGGCTGATTCCCCACTCTGGCACTTCGAGTGCAGAAGGTGGGGGCCCACAAGGATTCTAAAAATTAATACTGGCCACTCCAAGCTTGTATTAAACTCCCAAGGTTACAGCTTCTCTCTGACCTTGGATGGGTAGATGCTACCACCACCCAAAAGCAGAACCCCTTTGAGAACCCAGGAAGGTGTATTTGGAAATTCCTTCCTGTGGGGTACCCTCAAGCCCTTTCACCCCACCCCTAACCCTCAAGGGATGAGCTGAGAAAAAGAAAAAATCAGCTGTTGCCTGCAGCTAATTACGCAACATGTGCACAAACCTCTTAAAACACAAAAATACAATTCTGTTCTTTAAAAAGGTAAATTATATTAATAAAAGAAAGAAAGAAAGAAAATACATCTGGGAATTTAGGCATTTGCTAGATTTAAAAAAAAACCAACTACAAGGATTAAGCATCAAGAATAGCTTTTATGAGGTCCAGCTTAAAGGTTACAAGCAAAACAAAAGCATCTGGGGTTAGCAGAGAGGAGTCCGCAAGCCATAAAGAAATAAACCTAATCGCATCTTCCTAGACATTTCCTGATCTACTTACATATCTGGGATTTCAAATGAGTAGTTTCTAGGTATGATACTGATGATTTTTCATACCTGGTCCCAAGCTTCTTACAGCATAGTTGCTGTCCTATTCCCTCTTCCTGGGAGAGCCACAGATAGACAGACAAAAGGGGGGTCTTTATAAAGAAGTTCTAGCCTTCCCATTGGCTCTTTTGGCCAGGTGCCCACTCACTTCCTTTTACCTATGCACAGCAGTGGAGACTTTTTAACCCTTTACAGGTAGAACAATTAGAGAACAGCTACTAAGAGGGATTTTATAGCTACTGGCTGGCTGGGTGTCCATAAAAGGGAGCTACTCTCCTCCCCTTCATTTATCACATACCCTCAATAATTATTCAGTAATTCAAATTTCCACTGTGTGTACTGTATACCTAGGGCTTCTGATTTTAGGTTTTAACTGATAAACACTGATACAAAAAAATGAAATTGGTATTTATGCAACACTGGGAAAAAATCAGAAATGGTCATTTGCCTCTACGGACTTGTCCACACGGAGCAGCAATGTGGACTACAGGGGTGTGATTTCTAAAGTGCACTCACATATTGCACATTAATTGGTGCATGTAGACCCCACTGGTGAGCCCTAAAGGTTCCCTAATTCACTTTAACACAGCGCTGTTCAAAACAGTACTGTTAACGTGCACTAGGGAACTGTACAAAGAGAAAAGGAGTACTTGTGGCACCTTAGAGACTAACAAATTTATTTGAGCATAAGTTTTCGTGAGCTACAGCTCACTTCATTGGATGCATTCAGTGGAAAATACAGTGGGGAGATTTATATACATAGAGAACATGAAACAATGGGAGTTATTATACACACTGTAACGAGAGTGATCACTTAAGGTGAGCTATTACCAACAGGAGAGCAGGGGGGAAAACCCCTTTTGTAGTGATAAGCAAGGTGGGCCATTTCCAGCAGTTGACAAGAATGTCTGAGGAACAGTGGGGGTGGGGGGGCGGAATAAACAAGGGGAAATAGTTTTACTTTGTGTAATGACCCATCCACTCCCAGTCTCTATTCAAGCCTAAGTTAATTGTATCCAGTTTGCAAATTAATTCCAATTTAGCAGTCTCCTACTGACCGCTATTCTACTCTTATGAGTAATGTATATAATGTACATTATTCATTACAATAGTATATACAGTACAAAGAACCCCACAAAATCCTGATTTTTTCACATCTACCTAAAACTCAAAAATTGCTAATAAAAGACCTCAGAAATGAAATTAATAACCCCCCAAAACCCAGAAGCCCCACTGTCAAGGTTCCTTCCCCACTCTGAACTCTAGGGTACAGATGTGGGAACCTGCATGAAAGACCCCCTAAGCTTATTCTTACCAGCTTAGGTTAAAAACTTCCCCAAGGTACAAACTTTGCCTTGTCCTTGAACAGTATGCTGCCACCACCAAGCATTTTAAACAAAGAACAGGGAAAGAGACCACTTGGAGATATCTTCCCCCAAAATATCCCCCCAAGCCCTACACCCCCTTTCCTGGGGAAGGCTTGATAAGAATCCTCACCAATTGGTACAGGTGAACACAGACCCAAACCTTGGATCTTAAGAACAATGAAAAATCAATCAGGTTTTTAAAGAAGAATTTTAATTAAAGAAAAGGTAAAAGAATTACCTCTGCAAAATCAGGATGGTAAATACCTTACAGGGTAATCAGATTCAAAACATAGAGAATCCCTCCAGGCAAAACCTTAAGTTACAAAAAGACACAAAACCAGGAATATACATTCCCTCCAGCACAGCTTATTTTACCAGCCATTTAACAAAAGAAAATCTAATGCATTTTCTAGATAGATTACTTACTAACTTAATAGGAGTTGGAAAGCTTGCATTTCTGATCTGTTCCCGACAAAAGCATCACACAGACAGAACCCTTTGTTCCCCCTGCCCTTCCAGATTTGAAAGTATCTGTTCCCCTCATTGGTCATTTTGGGTCATGTGCCAGTGAGGTTACCTTAGCTTCTTAACCCTTTACAGGGTTTTGCCTCTGGCCAGGAGGAATTTTATAGCACTGTATACAGAAAGGTGGTTACTCTTCCCTTTATATTTATGACACCTACATATAACTCAGTGACTTATCTTTGGGGTCTGCCCATCTTATGATAACTCTGAGACCTTTGTTCAGATTTTGAGTTTAGTGTTGTTGAATGATCTCCTAATCAGGTCTAGCAAAGAGCCATTGTTTCAACTGCAGGTAGGTTAAAAAATTTCCGCAGTTTAAATTACATTGCTTTGACACTTACTCAAGTGGTTCATGATCAGTATTCTGGAAAAGCTACTCAAAATAGATTAATTTGTTAAATTACCAACTGGCTCTAATGTCCTGTGAAAATCCTGGTGTGAAATCAGAAATACCAACTAAACTGAACAAAGAGGAGAATATATTTTCTTAATCTATGTCAAGATAGTCAGTATATTCTGGACTTATAAATTGGACTAGGGCAGAGCTTCTGCCTCTGCAGAATCAATAAATGGCAATATTTTAAATGAGACAGTTGACAGTCCTTATTATTCTGTTATATCTGTATCTACTACTCTAGCTTTCATCTCATGAATATATTGTTATGGACGCAGCCATCAACGCCATCAAAAGCCTGCCTGTTATGAACCAACTCAACGATGAACTGACTGTCAAGGAGCTTAGCCTTGCCATAGATGGCTTCCTCAATGAAAAGGCCCCCGGAAAAGACTGCATACCATCGGAGGTCATAAAATGCAGAAAACCTATTCTACTGCAACCTCTTCACAAGTTGCTCTGCCTGTGCTGAAAAGAAGGCAGAGTAACTAAAGAAATGAGAGATGCCAACATCATAATTCTCTAGAAAAACAAGGGTGACAGGAGCAACTGTAACAACTATCATGGCATTTCCCTTCTTAGTATTATGGGAAAAGCCTTTGCCTGAGTTGTCCTAAACAGACTTCAGACCCTTGCAGACAGAATCTATCCTAAATCACAGTGCAGCTTCAGAGCTGAAAGGCCAACTATCAACATGATCTTCTCGCTGAGACAACTACAAGAGAAATGCAGAGAACAAAAAAAGCCCCTATACATAGCCTTCATCCATCTCACAAAGGCTTTTGACTTTGTCAATAAAAGTGGACTATTTGTGCTTCTAGAAAAGATTGGATGTCCCCCCAAGCTCTTAAGCATGATTCGATCCTTCTGTGAAAGATGTACAGCACAATCCAATATGACGGCTCAGTGTTTGAGGCTTTCCAGATGCGTAGCGGAGTTAAGCAAGGTAGTGTACATGCCCCAACTCTGTTTGTGATCTTCTTCTCCCTGCTACTGAAATAAGCTTTTGGTTCCTCAACTGAGGGGATCTACTTGCACACAAGATCAGATGGAAAGCTATTCAATCTTGCAAGA
Organism: Dermochelys coriacea; assembly: GCF_009764565.3. Lineage (NCBI taxonomy): Eukaryota > Metazoa > Chordata > Testudines > Dermochelyidae > Dermochelys > Dermochelys coriacea. The sequence goes on from NC_050068.2 coordinate 110,030,660, forward strand.
TTCAGATCTAAAACCAAGACTCGGGAGGCCCTTATCCACTATCTCTTCTTTGCTGATAACGCAGCAGTGACAACCCACACAGAAGCTCATCTTCAAAGCCTAATGGACAGTTTCTCCAAAGCCTGCCAAGATTTTGGGCTTACTATAAGCCTATAAAAGACTAACATAATGTGCCAAGGAGTTAAGGAAGCATCCTCCATCAAGATCAACAGCTATGAACTCGAAGTGGTGAACGAGTTCACATACCTAGGGCCCACTATAGCAGTCAACATTTCACTTGAAACAGAACTCAACATCCGTACTGGAAAAACCGCCACAACAATGTCTAGACTGAACAAGAGGGTATGGCAAAACAACAAACTGACAGAACACACAAACATCTGTGTGTATCGTGCATGTGTTATTAGCACACTTTTGTATGGGAGCAAGACATGGACCTTATACTCTCATCAGGAAAAGAGGCTCAACAGCTTTCATATGCATTGCCTTCGTCGAATCTTTGGAATCTTCTGGAGGGAGAGAGAGTGTCACCAACACTGAGGTGCTCAAACGGGCCAGCATACCCAGCATGCAAACTCCCCAAACAAATATGCCTCCGCTGGCTTGGGCTTGTGTGCTGAATGAATGATGGGTGCATCCCAAAAGACATTTTCTAAGGCAAATTGGCATCTGGAAAAAGACCTAAAGAATTCCCCAAATTGCATTTCAAGGATGTGTGCAAGCGAAACCTCAAAGAAATGGACATGGATGTGGACAAATGGGAAGATCACACTCAAGACCGCAGCCTTTGGAAACAAAAGCTTAATAAAGGTCTCCGGTGTTACCAGAGAAAGCAGTCCAGCTTCGCAGAAGAGAAAAGAGCTCACAGAAGGCAGAGCCCAAAGGGTCAAAACATCACCTTTAAATATGACAGATGAGACAGAGATTGTCTATCTCGAGTGGGTCTCTTCAGCCACTCTCTTGGTTGCCATAAAACCGAGTAAATTCTTTACCTCTCAGGGGGGCATACCCATGGTCTCTCGAGACTGAAGGATGCCTGCTACTATAATCTGTATCTATGCAGTGTAGTGGTGAGAAATGTCTGTGATCAAGGCCAACAAACACTTTAAGTGAACTGTTTGACATTAATAAAGATGGGAGGAGAAAATCCCCACATTTTTCTTTCTGCCCTGAGCAATTTAAACTTAATCCTATTCCTTCTAATGTCCTTTTCCTTCCATCCTCTTTCCTCTCAGCAAAAAACAAAGAAAAACAACATTACGCATTCTATTTAAATAATGTAAAAAACATGTATCGACCAGAGTCTGCCTCACTCACGCTAAGTAGCACTTTCCTCCACAAGTATGAGAATATAAAGGAAACATGAGAAGAAAGCCAAAAAAGTAGTAAAACATTCATCTAACAATGCTTTTTTCCCTGCTACAGACAAAGGAAGAACTTGAGCACCAATTCATCTCCTATAATGTCTTCAAACTGTACGAGGCACATGTGAGGAAAACATTTACAAAATAAGGCCCCGATTCTGCAGACTGCTCTATAAGCCACATTGACTTCAGCGGCAGTTTGCAGTATCATGCCCTCAGGCTTGGATCCTCAAAGATATTTAGGCTCATAACTTCCATTGAGGGCCCTAAATATCTTTGAGGATGTGGGCCTAAATCCCAAAGTAAGTTACACAGGCCATCCTATCCCTTCTTTCTTTTCCATTCACTCCTTATCTTCTCATTTTCCCCTCCACTTTTATTTTTTCCTGTTCTTTATCCTCTCTTTTCATGTATCTATCGTACACTGTATGAGCAGTTGACAATTTTTTTTAAATTACTCTGGACTAAACCCTCATAGACTTCAAAGCAAGTAATGCTGGGCCCTGTTTGTACAGGACCTACTCCAAAGTAATGTTTAATGTTCTTGTGCTCCTGTTTGTTCTGCAGAAGGTAACTAGAAAACAGTATTGCCAGAACTGTGCACATGCCTAGTGCCAGCATAATCACTGATTAAATTTGTGCACAAAATAGGAAAGAAAACAAAGGAATCAGGTTGGTTTCTCTTCCATTAAAAACAAAGGAAAAAGTTCTGAGAGTGCCAAGTGGATCTGGATAAGATCACTCAAGCTCAAGGTCAAATTCATCCTGGGTGTAACTGCACAATGTAGTTCAGGACAGCCGGGATGAATTTGGACCATTTTATTTAAAAGCTTTTAACAACAGTAAAAAGTTCCATACTTCCAGCGCCCATTTACGATCATGTCATTTTGTAATAAGCAACAAAAAACAATTATTTAGTGCTGATGCAATGCATTAATTATGCATTTGAATGCAAATACATACTGTATGCCCATCAAGTGTACTCATTTATTCAAACAACTACTACAGTAGTAGACTGAAATACTATAACTAGAAGGTTTCAGAAGTGAGCTGTAGCTCACGAAAGCTTACGCTCTAATAAATTTGTTAGTCTCTAATGTGCCACAAGTACTCCTTTTCTTATAACTAGAAGGTGTTTGTTTAATTTACTGTCAGACTAAACTAAGGAAACTGAAAAGCTGAGTGGCACAGTCAGAGCTTTTGAAGGGATATTGTTTACAAGCATCTTCCTATTTACAGTGTGAGAATATCAGGCTCTAGTCTGATCTCATCTGCTGTGCTGGACACTGTACAAATGCACGGGACAGCATGGTCCATATCCCAAAGAGGTTTACAATCTAACCTGCAGTATTTTGATAATAAATCGCCCTTGTTTACCCCACCGCCTCCAGGCACTTGGCAAACCTGGCCTTTCTGCTTAGATTTGACAGGGCATTTACAATACTGAAATGCTTCTGTGCTTTCTTATTTGTACCTCAGCGAGGCCCAGAGACGCCAGGGGCGGATTCATTGTTGCAGAACCGCCCAAGCCAGTTTAGTTTTTCCGGCGGGGGGAAGATGCAGGGCGGGGGAAAGGGAACGCGAGGGCCCCACGCAGCTCCACCGACTGGCCACGGCGTCCTCGGACGCTTTTAACCGTCTTCTGTTTCCCAGCTTCTCCGCTGCTTGGCGGGGAGGCGCCTTTCCAGTCCAGCCCCCGCCCTCGACGAAGGGGAAGGCTCTGCCCGGCCCCGCACCCAGCCTCCCCGCTCTCCCGGGCCCGCGGTGCACCAGGGCCGACCTGCCCCCCGCTCGGGGCTTGGCGGCGCCCTGAGGCGAGCCGGGCGCGGGCTTCGCACGCGGGCGCCATTGTCCCGGGCGGGTGAGGTCACAGAGGGCCCCGCGTTCTGTGCCGCGCCGTGTCCTGGACACCGAGCCCCGCCGCGGGGGCCGGGAGGTCGGAGGCGCCGCGGTGAGCATGGTGCGGGCCAGAGGGGCTGCGGCTCCCGCCTTCTTCCTCCTCCTCCTCCTCCTCCCCTCCCTGTGCGGGGGCGACACGCAGGCGGGCCCCCGGGGGGAGCCTGGCCCAGGTAGGGAGCCGCCACTGGCCCCGCGTGGGATCCTCAGCCCCTCGGGGAGCCCACCCCGGGCACCGCATGATACTGAGCTGCCGCCCCACCCGTAGAGCCGGGGGTGGGGGCTGAGGCTGGCTGGGAGCAGCTGCGCCCTGCCAGGCCCGGCTTTCCACGGCAGCTCCCCCTAGAGGCAGGCCGGCCTGGCACTTAGCGCGCCCCCCGACCGCAGGTGCTGCTAGGCCCCTTGCCGGGGCTGCGGCTGCTGCTGCACCTCCCGCCTCAGGGCTTCACCTCCGGCGCAGCACAGGGGGGGCAGAGGATGCGGTGGGTTCCCTTGATACAAACTGGGGGAGCGGCTAATGGAGTCCCCTCAGGTGGGCGGAGTGTTGAGACTCCCCTCTCATCCCCGGGGCTCCTCTCCTCAAAGAGAGAGCAAGGCCGGGCATGGAAGTAAAGAAGCAAACTCTGAGTGAGACTAAACTGGGCGGGGCAGGGACCCTTTCCTCCAGGGATTTTGTGCAGCCTCCAGCACAATAAAAAGGTCTCGGTGGTGGCCCCTGGCTTCTAGCGTAATACGGGCATGGCTACGCTGCCAGGTGTGATCGCAGTATGTGTAGATACTGGAGTTAGCTTTGATCGAGCTCAGGTAAGAGTAGCAGTGAAGCTTCAGCAGCACAGGTTAGCTTCCCGGAGTATGTTTCCAGGTGGGTTTGTACAGCCCCTGCAGAGGCAGCTTTGTTGAGGGTGGTTCCCTGGAGTAGTTGGATTAATGCTAGCTCAGGTATGTCTACACAGGCTGCAGTCACACACCCTGACTGCAGTGTGGACATACCCACAATCATAGAATCATAGAATATCAGGGTTGGAAGGGACCCCAGAAGGTCATCTAGTCCAACCCCCTGCTCAAAGCAGGACCAAGTCCCAGTTAAATCATCCTAGCCAGGGCTTTGTCAAGCCTGACCTTAAAAACCTCTAAGGAAGGAGATTCTACCACCTCCCTAGGTAACGCATTCCAGTGTTTCACCACCCTCTTAGTGAAAAAGTTTTTCCTAATATCCAATCTAAACCTCCCCCATTGCAACTTGAAAATAACAACAGGCAGGACATTTGTGTTTTGTTTATCCTAGCAGCTCTTTAGGGGAGAAAACCTGCCGAAATAGAAACCCTGATCAAACTCTAGTAATATTCCAGGGGTGTTCTGCAAGTGTTCACACAGGACACTACTAAAATAAAATTATACAGTTTTTGTAGGTCTCTCAAAAAATGTAAATTTCCCAACAAGATTTTTCCTGCTGTTCTTTTCCACTGATACTTCCAAACTATTCCATGTGATTATTCATGCTATTTACTCTATGATACCAGTTTCTTCAAAAAAAATTATTTGAATAGTCTAGAAGGAAAGAGGAAATCTAGTCCTCTGAAAGTTTTGTGCAATATCAAGAGTACAAATACTGGAAATTAAGTGATTTATTCCAGTAATTCACTGGCAGTGAATAGTATATTTCAAAGTCTGCCAATAAATAATGGCAGCAGGAAAAGTAATAAAGTAACTTCATTCTGTAATGCACTGTTAAATACCATATAGTTATTGTAAAAATATAAATATTTTACTGCATATGTTTACTGCCTGCTTTGCACAATATCTCTATTATAATTATGGGACAGACACAAAGTGAAAAGAATATTTTTAACAAGGGCTCATATGATGCAGCTGTATCCATTCTTAATCATTCATTAATGTCTCATCAAAGGAGTACTGTACTTTTTTTGTTTGTTTCATTTACCAAAGGTCAGCATACTTGGAAGCAATTGTCATACACCATTACAGACCTTTTTACATATTTTTCTGGTATTGTTCTAAGCCATCATGTGCGTAAATGAGTCAATTGGTATGCAGATTGTCTATCATTAAAACCATTTCAAAATCAGCTTTGTCACTGGTTTAGAGTTGGAACTTTAGATTCTTGCATATATTTCTTGAATATTTTGTGGTGTTCATAATGGGTATGGTAGGTGGTTATGTCAGACTCTTAAGGGCCCAGTATTTTCAGTGGGAGTTTTGCTTGAGTAATATAGCCTTTATAAAATAGATGAGATTACCAATGGTACTTTAAATCGCAGTAACCTCTGCCAAAGGTTCACGCTCCCTGAGGCTACAGTATCAGAAGTAGCAGGGTGAGAATCACTATTAGAAATATCATTAGATTTGGAGACTCTAGGAGCACAGGACGAACAATAGCAATGAACACAACATTCTCAAGTTATCAATTGTCCTTTTATTAAGAATTTCGTTAAGCACATGAACAAAACCAATTACTGAGACATAACGCAGAGAAATAAACCACAAAAGATCTAACATCAAAGATTTTATACTCACATCCCCAAGGGTACCACCATAGAGATGAGTATCTCTCAGCAGGTGGTCATTTGTGGAAGATCTCCTTCCTGTTGGGGAAGATTCTTCCTCCTTTATTCATGTTGGGGAACCCCTTTTCTTTTGCGTTACAGTCATAACCCTTATGCATATACATGAGGGTTCTAATCCTTTTCCCCTTATCTGGACTTCCACACCCCATTAATGTTGTGGTGCTTCCTTTTCATAGACTATCCTCTTAGCTCTCCTTATCTTCATTAACATTTATATCAACATGTCCCAATGGTAACTTGCTGTCATTGCAGTTTCCCATGATGTTACAATCAGGCATCTTGCGGTAGCGATGGGCACATTGTGGCATATTTTCTTGAACATCACCCATTAATACATCTTTTACGATAATCTTACAACTTTACTGGTACAAGGTTACCCTTGGGTCTGTAATCATGTCAGCTTCTTTCAGGCCTAAAGCTTGATATGGCTAAGCTAAAATTTGACGGGTATCAGCCTGTAGGCCATGCTTTATTTACAGCTTTTTCTTACTTATATACCGAACAAATATGCTTATCAATCCTATACTGCTATAATACTATCCTGCATATTCCTTTTCTGGCCTGATAGCTCTATAAACTTTATATATGCAAATATCAATGAGTATTTACAGGGAACTGATGAAAGATATTCTGTAACTGTAGTAAAAGAGAGTTATATTGTGTTCTGAGAAATAATGTGGAAACTAGTTTATTTATGGAGATTTATCATCACTATAGCCTTTGGAATTCTTAGATTGTTCAAATAATAAAGCAATGGAAATGGCCGCTGCCCCTCAGTTTGCCAGAGCTGTTGCTTTTGGTGCAGAGAAGCACCACAGCATTCCCATTGGATTGAGCACACCACCTGCTAGCACAAGGGATTATAGAGCTGTCAGATTGACTTCATTGAAGGAGCAGACCCTTATTACTTGGTGTATGACTTGGTGTAATAGATACTGTGGCAAGAGTTTTAGTATGGCTAGTTATATTTTGGAAATAAAATCTTAACTATATTTATGATTTATATAATAGATTCTTATTGTAAAATGTTTCATTTTCAGATGCACACGTTCCAGTCCTTTCCAAAAATAAAATTAAATCAATGATTAAGTTACTCAGTAAGTAGCATTTCTTTTATCTTAATTTACAATATTTATTACTGTGTGCATGCAGTCTAGAACGTTATGTCTTATGTTATGCTTAAACTATAAATCCATCACAGAAGAGCACTCAGAGAAAGATTTCAACAATGACGTAAAAATGGGTCAAGACAATCCACAAAATAAAATATCTGTAATAGATCTAGCAACAATTTAAAGTGTTTTTAATAATTTTGCTACTTCTTGTAATGTCTGGCACGTCTACAGCATAGACGAAAGGTGTAATTCCAGCTCAGGTATATGTACACCACTAGCTCTGCTCAAGCTAGGGCACTGAAAACAGCTGTGTGGCCACAGCAGCTCAGGTTAGCTGCCTGAGTATATACATATGATCTCAGTCATGGCTGTACTTGGGTGGTGAGCCCGAGCTGCCACCCATACCACTGCAATCATACTACTGTTTTCATCGTGCTAGCTCAAGTACATGCCTACCCAAGCTGGAAATTACATCTCTCCGCCACAGAGTAGACAAACCTACTATTAGTAGTTCTTTTATTTCCCTGTTGTTATTTTTCCCTTAGACTTCATTCTCTTTAGAGACTGCTGTCGTTTACAATCTGAATATGAAAGAGGCTCTGAGATTTTTGTACTGAAGAACTAAGTGTTTTGGAAAACCACTTTGGCTTTTCTTTACCCATGCAGAAAGGACAGCAGGGGAATATTTTAGCTCAGAGGCTGTCTAAATAGAGTACGGAATGTATTAATGCTTGTTATAAAGAAGTTGGTGTCCAAATACCAAAAAGGAAAAGGTCTCAAGACCACTGGGCTCACTACCAAACAGACAGACAAACCACAGCAGTTTCTAAAATTCTCAATTGGAGCTTTGTGCATACCTCCACCCAATATAATTGTATAGATTCAAGGCCTAGCTCAGATGCCCACTTTGGGAAAATGCTTCTTCAGTCCCTCTTCCATTTTCCTATCATCTTCAGATTGAAAGTGTGCGTCATACCAGATGTTAGCTTCATCTGTGGGAGTAATTTTATGAAGGAGAAAACTAAAGTTACTCACTTAACAATAGCTGGAGTTTGATGAAAATCTTAATGTCACAGATTCACACTGTGCCTCCTTTCACCCTGTCAGAGTTCCCAGGTAACAGCACCTCTGACCCCTCCTTGACTCTTCAAACATTCCAACCTCTCAGGCCACCCTGCCTGGGGTGGAACCACACAGTTCTCTCACTCTCAAGCTGGGCCCTGGATGACAGTTCCCTGGTACTAATCATGGTTGACTCAACAGGTCTGACTTACTGCCTGCAGTTCTGTTCCCTCTGGAAGCAATGACAATGGTAATTAGAGACCAAACAGCCTTCTTCAAGCAAAGTATTAGTATTAGAACAAAGGCAGTTCAGAGAAAATACACCTTAAAAACAATAAACCAGCTTATATGCATGCCTGCTTTTTTCTTAAGGTTTATCATTCCCTGCATCTGGAAAGGCCCAGCTCCTTCAGACACTGCTACAGAGCCTGTGCTCTGGTCTACACTACAAACTTATGTCTGTATAACTACGTCAGTCAGGGGTGTGGAAAATCCATTCCCCTGTGCAATGCAGTTATACCGACCGAACCCCTGACATAGACAGCATTATGCTGACAAGAGGGCTTCTCCTGTCCATATAGCTACTAGAGGCAGAGTACCTACACCAACGGGAGAAGTTCTCCCATCGGCATAGGTAGTGTCTTCACTAAGTGCTACAGCCGTGCAGTGCTGTAAGTGTAGACAAGTCTTGTCAGCATGTCTCCCTGTCAGAGCACACTGACAACTGGCTCTCCTCCTCCTCCTGAGAAGTGCTTTTTAGCAGTTTATTGTCTAGTACCCAGCCTGGGGCTGGAAGTATACCATTGTCTTGTAATTGGCACCCTAAACCGGTTGTTCTCAACCAGGGGTACGCAGAGGTCTTCCAGGCGGTACATCAACTTATCTAGATCAGTGTTACTCAACCTCGGGGTTGTGATTCCGGGGGGGAAGGTCATGGGATGGGTTTAGGGGGGTTGCAAGTGCAGCGCCAGAGTTGGGGAGTAGCAAGCAGGGCAATTGACTGGGGTCCCATGCCACGGGGGGCCCCACAAAAATAAGTTATATGCTTCAGGCCTGGGCATCAGGGTTAGACTTTAGCCCTGGGTGGCAGGGCTCAGGCTTCAGTAGTCTGGAAAGGCTGAGCACCACAGCCCTAAATGTTTGGTCAGAGGTTGCTTATCCAGGAAGCCATTGTGTTCTCTTCCTGTTTGTACCTCCCACAGCCCCTATTACGCTAGATGAATACATTTATATAGGAAAAAATTGTTACATCTCACTATTTCCAGACTAATGCATAGCAACTCTGACAGTATTCATAAGATTATTACACATCAGCTCTACTTCTGTCATATATCCCAATTTGGAGTCTCGCTATTATGACTGGTTGATAGGAACTACAAGGGACTGAGCTGTAGTAACTCGTTTACAGACACAGTCTCAAGGGGATTCTGCATCTGGGGTAATATGTGCTTATTCTGTGTGTATGGTGCACAGCTCCAAGAGTTCAGTTCTGTAGAGGTAATAAATGTAGGAAACTAATACCCAGTTAATGAGATACATTAGTTTTTCACCTCAATTTACATTTCATTTTGATGAGGTTACTCTTGACGAAAGGATTTTATACTCACGTTCTCAGTTTCTTTAAAATCCTTGATAATCCACACCTTCCTCTCATGTACATTGTTTCTCTTATTAAATCCTTTTATATAAAAGTTTTGGGGTTGCTTATTTTTCTTCTCTCCTTCTGGATTAGAGATACATTTCATTGCTAAAAATTAGAAGCAATATTTTATGATCAGTAATTCTCATTTACAATTTACTGTAGTATTTGACACTTTCAAAACAGTTTAAAATACTGTAAATATTTTCTCTCTTTTGTCTTTTCACAAGTAGTCATTCACCTATTTTATTTTAGATCATCGGATTCAAGTTCTGCACCAGAAGCATATGATGCATGAACCTAAACTTTCAGAAAAACAAGATGAAGTGTTAAGCACACCTGTGAATATGACAGACGTAAAAGGCAAGTATTCCCAGTTTTTAAATTTCTTATCTATCCTCTTCCGATAAAATCCATCCCTGTGCAGGGAGCCAGCACAAAGACTGAATTACTTCAACTTTGGCACCAACCTTGTGCTAGCCATCTGAATTTCATACCTACTGTGTGAACATACAGAATTATGATTTTAATATGTACAATTATATAGTTTCAGGGCCATCTGTAAAAACACAGTTATTACCAAATGGAGTGCAGATTGATGTGCAAGAGATGCTATCTTCTAACAGTGTGACAACAGAAGCAGCTCAGGTATCTAACACTTCTTCAATGCTGATTATTAACAAGCTGCAGAAGATTTTCCCAAATATACTTTTGGACACTCGGACAAAATATAAGAAAGTGGATAATGAAAAAAAAGAAGAGGGTAAAAAGAAAAGTATGTTGTTTCCTGATTTGGAGCAAGATAAAAATACTGGTAATAACAAAGACAGATTAACAAGAACTAATATTACTATAAGACTCCATTCCAATGATAATTCAAGCCAAACTCAGATTGATATTTACAATTTAAAAAATTCAAGAGCGAATCCTGAGGTGCATATTGTCGCCAGCAATATTATTGACCAACAAAATAAAATAAATTCAGTAGTAGTACAAGATGATGTTTTGCAAGTGACCATAAACAGTTCACTGGATAAGAAAATACAGAATAATAATAAAGTAAGAGGAAAAAATCTTGCAAAAATTGAGGCTGGAAATGTGGAAAGAAACTCCACAGGTAGCAACAGGAAACAACTTCTTATAGCAGGTATGAAATTCTTTTCTCTTTTCAATAAAACATTAATTCCCTGTGAAAAGCTATTTCTACATTGTTGCAAAGTAAAATTAGTTTTACTATAATATTATTTAAAGACAGATTGTAAACTCCTTACTCACACTGGTGAGTAATTACTCAGATGTTGTCTCACTGATTTTAATGGGACTACTTGTGAGTAAATGCTCACTGAATGCAAGTGGTTCTCAGTGTAATATTTAGATTGTAAATTCTTTAGGTCAGGGATTCTCTTTTCATTATGTATGTGAAGAGAACTAGCACAAAGGGAGTCCTAAGCCTTGATTGGGTCTTCTAGTTGCTACTGCAATAAAAATATTCAATACAAACAATAATACCCAAGGACATGTACTTCATGAAAAGCTTGATGATTCAGCAAATCACCTGTGCAACATACTGGAGATCAACTTCAGATAAATTTAAAATTTGAAGATTTTACTGAATTAAATTTGAAAATGAGTAGTCCAATCAGTGAGACAAGGTGGGTGAGGTAATATCTTTTATTGGACCAACTTCTGTTGGTGAGAGAGAGAGAATCTTTCGAGCTACGCAGAGCTCTTCTTAGGGTCTGGGAAACTAACATGGCTACAACAGCACTGCATACATAATACAATCAGTGTAATAGTCCATGTGTTATTAAATTTGATATTCTATGTATGCTGGTCCAGATCTTCCACACTCACCTAATTCCCATCAAAATCAATGCACCCAAATACCTTTGAGGATCTGGGCCTCTGTTGCTAAATTTGTAATGCAGGAAAATTCTGCAGCACTCTAAATTTAAACCACAACTGCAATGTACAGGTTGTCAGAAGAAACTGGAGGTTTTGGCAGATGGGGTTTTGGCTCTCACAAAAAAGAGTGTAAAGATGATTCGGGATTTCCGATGTAAACATCTGAATGTGAAATTGATTAATTTTAAAACTCCCTGGCGGTGAAATTGACCAAAATGAACCAGAAATTTGGTAGGGCCTTTGTAATAGTTAATATTGATATTTAATTGCCATCATGTTTCAGAGTTAACACCCCATTCAGATGAATGAGAGTTTTTTCCGACTTTTCAGAGCTGCTATTTCAGGCTCTCTGCAGAATCAAGGATATAGAATTGCAACCATTTATGCTTGCCTCATGTTTGGAAGGTTTTCTTTGCAACCATAAACTCTAGAAACTCTCTTCTTTTTAATATAAGATTGCATGCTGAAGCACAATTCTGGAGTAGAGTAAGGATTCTACAGCATACGTCTATAGAATTATAACATACATAGGATCATAATATTATCTTGTATCTTGATTTCAGCTGAAGTTTTTGAGTTTGGATTAGTGGCAGTGTGTGGTCTTTATTTTGTAACTTTATAATATCAAGTAAAATTTCTCCCACAAAGGAACGTAAATGCAAATAGTATTACCCATGGGAAAGAAGCCCTTGAGGAATTCCACCATGATTTCAACAATTTCCATCCCACCATCAACCTCAGCCTAGACCAATCCACACAAGCGGTCGATTTCCCAGACACTACATTGCTAATAAACGATGGTCACATAAACACCACCCTATACCAGAAACCTACTGACTGCTATACTTACCTACATGCCTCCAGCTTCCATCCAGGACACACCACACGATCCATTGTCTACAGCCAAGCTCTAAGATACAACTGCATTTGCTCCAACCCCTCAGACAGAGACAAACGCCTACAAGATCTCTGTCAAGCATTCTTAAAACTACAATACCCACCTGCTGAAGTAAATAAAAAACATTGATAGAGCCAGAAGAATACCCAGAAGTCATCCACTACAGGACAGGCCCAACAAAGAAAATAACAGAAAGCCACTAGCGGTCACCTTCAGCCCCCAACTAAAACCTCTCCAGCGCATCATCAAAGATTTACAACCTATCCTGAAAAATGATCCCTCACTCTCACAGATCTTGGGAGACAGGCAGCCCCCCAACCTGAAGCAAAATACTCTCCAGCAACCACACACCACACAACAAAAACACAAACCCAGGAACCTATCCTTGCAACAAAGCTCTTGCCAACTCTGTCCACATATTTATTCAAGTGACACCATCATAGGACCAGCATTTGCTCAAGAAACTCCCTGAAAAAGCACAAGAACAAATCCGCACAGACACACCCCTGGAGCCAGGACCTGGGGTATTCTATCTGCTACCCAAGATCCATAAACCTGGAAATCCTGGACGCCCCATCATCTCAGGCATTGGCACCCTGACAGCAGGATTGTCTGGCTATGGAGACTCCCTCCTCAGGCCCTTCGTTACCAGCACTCCCAGCTATCTTCGAGACACCACCGATTTCCTGAGGAAACTACAGTCCATTGGTGATCTTCCTAAAAACACCATCCTAGCCACTATGGATGTAGAAGCCCTCTACACCAACATTCCACACAAAGATGGACTACAAGCCGTCAGGAACAGTATCCCCGATACTGTCACGGCTAACCTGGTGGCAGAACTTTGTGACTTTGTCCTGACCCATAACTATTTCACATTTGGTGACAATGTATACCTTCAAATCAGCGGCACTGCGATGGGTACCCGCATGGCCCCACAGTATGCCAACATTTTTATGGCTGACTTAGAACAACGCTTCCTCAGCTCTCGTTCCCTAATGCCCCTACTCTACTTGCGCTACATTGATGACATCTTCATCATCTGGACCCATGGAAAAGAAGCTCTTGAGGAATTCCACCATGATTTCAACAATTTCCATCCCACCATCAACCTCAGCCTGGACCAGTCCACACAAGAGATCCACTTCCTGGACACTACGGTGCTAATAAGCGATGGTCACATAAACACCACCCTATATCGGAAACCTACTGACCGCTATTCCTACCTACATGCCTCTAGCTTTCATCCAGATCATACCACTCGATCCATTGTCTACAGCCAAGCGCTACGATATAACCGCATTTGCTCCAACCCCTCAGACAGAGACAAACATCTACAAGATCTCTATCATGCATTCCTACAACTACAGTACCCACCTGCTGAAGTGAAGAAACAGATTGACAGAGCCAGAAGAGTACCCAGAAGTCACCTACTACAGGACAGGCCCAACAAAGAAAACAACAGAACGCCACTAGCCATCACCTTCAGCCCCCAACTAAAACCCCTCCAACGCATCATCAAGGATCTACAACCTATCCTGAAGGACGAGCCATCGCTCTCTCAGATCTTGGGAGACAGACCAGTCCTTGCTTACAGACAGCCCCCAATCTGAAGCAAATACTCACCAGCAACCACACACCACACAACAGAACCACTAACCCAGGAACCTATCCTTGCAACAAAGCCCGTTGCCAACTCTGTCCACATATCTATTCAGGGGATACCATCATAGGGCCTAATCACATCAGCCACACTATCAGAGGCTCCTTCACCTGCGCATCTACCAATGTGATATATGCCATCATGTGCCAGCAATGCCCCTCTGCCATGTACATTGGCCAAACTGGACAGTCTCTACGTAAAAGAATGAATGGACACAAATCAGACGTCAAGAATTATAACATTCAAAAACCAGTTGGAGAACACTTCAATCTCTCTGGTCACTCGATCACAGACCTAAGAGTGGCTATACTTCAACAAAAAAGCTTCAAAAACAGACTCCAACGAGAGACTGCTGAATTGGAATTAATTTGCAAACTGGATACAATTAACTTAGGCTTGAATAGAGACTGGGAATGGATGAGTCATTACACAAAGTAAAACTATTTCCCCATGGTATTTCTCCCTCCCACCCCACCCCCCACTGTTCCTCTGATATTCTTGTTAACTGCTGGAATTAGCCTACCTGCTTGTCACCATGAAAGGTTTTCCTCCTTCCCCCCCCTGCTGTTGGTGATGGCTTATCTTAAGTGATCACTCTCCTTACAAAAAGAAAAGGAGTACTTGTGGCACCTTAGAGACTAACAAATTTATTAGAGCATAAGCTTTCGTGAGCTACAGCTCACTTCATCGGATGCATTTGGTGGAAAAAAACGTTTTTTTCCACCAAATGCATCCGATGAAGTGAGCTGTAGCTCACGAAAGCTTATGCTCTAATAAATTTGTTAGTCTCTAAGGTGCCACAAGTACTCCTTTTCTTTTTGCGAATACAGACTAACACGGCTGCTACTCTGAAACTCTCCTTACAGTGTGTATGATAAACCCATTGTTTCATGTTCTCTGTGTGTGTGTATATAAATCTCTCCTCTGTTTTTTCCACCAAATGCATCCGATGAAGTGAGCTGTAGCTCACGAAAGCTTATGCTCAAATAAATTTGTTAGTCTCTAAGGTGCCACAAGTACTCCTTTTCTTTTTGCGAATACAGACTAACACGGCTGCTACTCTGAAACCTGTCATCATAGGACCTAATCACATTAGCCACGCCATCAAGGACTTGTTCACCTGCACATTTACCAATGTGATATATGCCATCATGTGCCAGCAATGCCCCTCTGCCATGTACATTTGCCAAACTGGACAGTCTCTATGCAAAAGAATAAATGGACACAAATCTGATATCAAGAATCATAACATTCAAAAACTAGTAGGAGAACACTTCAACCTCTATGGCCACTCAGTTGAAAGATTTAAGGGTGGCAATTTTGCAAAAGAAAAGCTTCAAAAACAGACTCCAACGAGAAACTGCTGAGCTTGAATTAATATGCAAACTAGATACCATTAACTTGGGTTTGAATAGAGACTGGGAGTGGCTGGGTCATTACGCATATTGAATCTATTTCCCTAAGTTAAGTATCCTCACACCTTCTTGTCAACTGTCTAAATGGGCCATCTTGATTATCACTACAAAAGTTTTTTTCTTCTGCTCATAATAACTCATCTTAACTAAGCCTCTCACAGTTTGTATGGCAACTTCCAACTTATCTGTATATAATCTTCTTACTATATGTTCCATTCTGTGCATCCAATGAAGTGGGCTGTAGCCCCCGAAAGCTTATGCTCTAATAAATTTGTTAGTCTCTAAGGTGCCACAAGTACTCCTTTTCTTTTTGCGGGTACAGACTAACATGGCTGCTACTCTGAAACCAGTATTTTTTTAATCTTTCAATTTTGTTTCAGAATTAAATAAAGTTAAAGAAGTTGATATAACAAGTAATGCACAAGATTTTCCAGTGCTAATAAATAATTTTACTTTAAATAGCTTGTACAGTGTACAAAGTCAAGGGTCTTTTACTGGTAAGTAGAAAATGTTATGCTTGGCAAGGGTAAAATTAGCCAAAAGGTCTAGATTTGTATAATAGATTTTCCCATATAAGCAATATGATGGAGATATCATGAAAGTGATACCATTAATGGGGGGGGGGGGGTCAGTCTAAAGAAAGCAGTTCTCTATTGTCAGCAATAGTGGAAACCAGCTTCTGCTATCAACTATATTAAAAACATTATGAAAGTTGTAAAGTCAAGCACTCGAAGATAGGAAATGCCGAAATAAGGGTTGCCTGTTCAGTGGGGTATTTGACAGCACAGGAGAGACAGTCTCCCTGCTCTCAGTTCCAGTGCCCAGCCCCGGGATCCACTGGGAGCAGCAATTATAGGGAGTCCTTCTGAGCCCTCATAGCCCTGGGCTGGTGCATGCTTAATTGCTCTGTGTGGATGGCAGATGCACAATCCGGTCAGCACTAGGAGCAGTGAGAGCCATAAGCATGGTCAGCAAAGATTGAATCTTCAGAGATTTTAGCTGCTAAAATAGGTCTCTACTGAAAACATGCAAACTGCAGTTTATCAAAGACTTATGATGTGATTAAACTTGGGGGAATTTCCCCAGGGATAGCAAAAGGCACATTCCTGACACACAGGCCATCCCACTCCCAAATTTCGAGTCCCTATTCCAAAATATGGGAGTGCTACAGCATTTCAAAGAAAAAGTCTCAATTTTTTTTACATTTTCCTAGTCCTGTTCTCTGAAATAGCTGAACTGTTTTGGCTGAAACCTATAACTAACTAATCAGCCCAAATAATTAAAGTATCGCAAAGTTATAAGCAACTAAAACAGGAGCTAATAATAGAAAGCGTCAAGGCAACCTTAATAATAAGTAGTGGTATCAGCCCTGCCTAAAATAATAATAATTAATAATAATGATGTTGAAGAGAAGGATGCCGGAAGAATTATGAAGGGAGGAAACATAGCTTTGAAGAAAGGTATTTCACTCTTTTATAACCTCCCCTCCTTCAATTTATCTCTTAGCTACTGAATTCCTAACTTAATAAATCTCAACTGGTAGCTGGAGAGCTGCTTGATTGAGGTGAGCAAGCAATGGATAGGCGCAACAGCCGTAAAAACTGAAGTTCTATACGATCTCAAATCTTTGCGTATGGACACATGCACTTGCTGCTGCTCAGGGTACCCTTCAATATTGCCTATTGGTGGAGGCTGATCTCGCTGGCTAGGTCCAAAACTTGGAAGGTGCTCAGTCCCTTCAATTCCAGTTGATGCCAGTGAAGGTCTGATGCTGCTTTGGAACTCCTGTTGCAAAGGGCATATGTAAAGTCTTTGAAAATGGAGCAGATACGCCACACCAGTTGAGGATGTAGATTGATAAATTTTAATTAACAATTGTGAATGAAGTTTACTCTGTCTCTGTTTTTCAACTTTTCTGAGGTGGGATAGTGCTCCAGTAGTAGACCCTCTAGTGATTTGGGGATAGGGGAATGACCAGAATTTTCCTGTTGAAAAGTCTAATCCCTGGATAATCATAATGCTTTTTACACAGCAAATGGTTTTTTGTTGATGTAAAGCCAATACATTAACTAAATCATAGCACTGATTTTCATTTTCACCAAATCAATTTTCAAAAATTTATTAAACATTGTACATTTACAGATTTGACAACAAATAGTATGAAACAAACAAGTAGTCCTTCACCATTTTCTGAAGAAACTTATCCAACAGAGAGCAAAGCAACAGGTTAGGAAAAAGATATTTTTAAAAAATTGTTGCGTTTTCCCCCTTCAGAAACGTATCATGAAGAGCTTGACTATTTAACAACATTTTCCATCCCTGAATATTTCCTACCACAGAAACTGTGAAAATTGGTTCTACTTCCAGTTAATCATCAGTCTGCTACAGGAAGCCTATTAAAAACTTCTTGTATTTGGCACAAAATTATAAAACTTTGCAGAGGGGACAGAGAAGGGTATCTCATTCATAGAGAAGCCCATATGTTCCCTTTTATGGCATTGTCCCCTATAGCTACATATGTTTTTTTTTAGCCTTAATTGCAGCTTAAAGTTTGCTCTGGCAATTTTGTAGAGACATGATTAAGTCACACAAGGAATTTTTGTGACAAAGGTGTTACTACAATTTGAGTAGAGTACCTACACAGTGGGTGTAGGATAGAGATTTGGAAGCTGTTCTCCTAAAGCCTCCCTTTTTTGTTTCTCTTAAATACTGGTGTGTTGTTGTATTTGGTTATGAAGAGGAGCAATTTTCCTATTCATTGGAAGGAATTTTGCCCTCTACAATCACCTCCTTCCATTGTTGCTCTGTAACCATAGTTGACCGAGAAGCCTGTTTCTGAGATCAGTAATGGAATATATAGCAATATAGAGATGCTTCCACCACCATCTCAGTGGTGGCAGACAGAGGCAAATTACTAATAAATATAGCTTACTTTTCCTGAGAGGCATCAGCATCGAAAGTGTTAATCAGGGAAGAGTTTATTTGTGTTTGGCATTTATTTAGTGTAGGATTCCTTTATTACGTCAACCAGGAAACCACCTCAATATGTTATCCAATTAGTGTACATGGTGTTAAAAAGTAAAGATAAATTTGCAAGTTATATTAATGTAACCCAGAAAACCTAACATTAAGTCCTACCTAACATCGTGTTTACTGTAGGAAGTTGCCCACCATATGTACAGAGGTACACTAGGCCGAATTAACGTTTAAATGGCAGTTTTACCTTTCACGGGAGAATGGGCGTTTGTACAACTGAAGTGCAATTTATTGTTTTTATTATCTTGTGCTGCATTCCCCCCCGGCCTTTTTTTTTCCTCGCATTTTAGAAGCCTTTTAATGAGAAAGGGATATGACAGGCAAGTTTAATTTTTCATCCCATTTTTACAATAGCAGTGGATGTCACATAAGAACTATAGCTTCAGATGGAGATTACAACACTTCCTTCAGGATGTCAAATCCCAACCTTATGGGCTTCCAGTTCCAATAGACAGCTTTGAAAATCTTAGCCTGAACGTATTCCCCATATATTTTACATATTTATATTCTAATAAGGGACAGTCCAGCTTTTGACTGAGCTCTGCAAGAAAGGAAAATTAAGATAATTGGACTCACTGGAAATTATGACCAGTGCTTTTTAAATTCTGTTTTATTTTCTTTCCTATGTACTACTGGCAACTAGTGGTTTTATTACTCTCAGAACTAAGTAGAAAAGTGTTCTGCCTGAATGCTTAGCACTGAGAAATCCCGACTGCCATCTCCAGAGTGTCTCTGACACTTTAGTGTGGCTTGTTCTGCCATCGTTGTAAGCTGCCAATCTAACAAGCCTGTTTTTATTTCTGTCTACAGAACGTTCTTCCACTGAGACATTGCTTTGGTGAAGCCATTTAAATTTTAGTTTTGTTATCACCGAGTGTTCTCGCAGAAGCCCTAAAATCCATTTGCAGCTACTCATTTTATAGCACCTATCACTTTACTAGCTATATAATTAAATCATTCCAAAAGATATTTTCATCCTCATTTTTGATTGGTAAAAGTACTATTCAGAGTAGTTCACTACAATTAAAGTATGGAAGAATTGACCACAAGTGTGTTCATATGTTTGTTTGCAGATCTGCCTGAATCAGCTACTTATCCATTGCATCAGTTGAACCATATTTTACAGACGCTGGAAGATCACATGGGTAAATCTAAATATTTATGGTATAACTTTTTAAATACAAGATTCAATCACTTTCTAGTAACTTAATATTTTTTATAGGTGTTCAAACATATAATTTCCAAAGTGTAAAAGAAAGCCATTCTCAAATGTCAGTGAGGATGCTGAAGAATGTATTACAGGATTTACAGAAAGAATATAGTATGTATATTTCACTCTCCATTAATCTTTATATTTTGTAAACATAACATTGTTATTTTATGGATGAACACACTTTAACATACTGGAAACAGAGAGGATCAAATCCTCTACTGATGTAAATTGGTGAAGTGCCACTGAAGTCATTATCGATTTACATCAGCTGAAGCTCTGGTACGAGGCCTCTATCTTCAGTTCAGTTTTAACTTGGGCTACAGCCAGATGCTACATAAACTTCACACAGTGTAAGAGGTATTGGTAAATAACATTATTAAAATCCAGAACGTATGAAATTGTGCGCTGAATGCCTCTAATAACCAGGATAAGAGAGGCAAACGTTACCAGATAAGAAATGTAACTACGTTTACATTTCTTGGACGGAAAGAAAAAGGCATGTAAAACAAATAGCCATCTGCTCTTTTAAGAACTTACAAATAAAGGCCCTGATCCTGCAATTGCTTATGTACTTGCTTAAGCTCAAGCACATGAACAACCCCATTGATTTTAATAATGATTTCAACAAATAAAAATCAATGGGGACTTATTAATGTGCTTAAAGTTAAGCAGATACATAGGTGATTGCATGATCAGGGGCTTATTTATTACCCCTAAACTATATATACAATGTAATTAAAAAGAGAAGCCTGCTATAAAAAAGCTCCCTCAAATGCCGTACCAAACATATTGGGGGCTATAGTATGTACACACATACAAAACCCTGCTGCCACTGAACGTAGATCACAAGTACATTTCACATAGGCCTAGAGCTGGTGCTAGGGGCATGCAGAGTACAGATGCATGCAGCACCCTATTTAGTAGCCCAAGCAATTAAACAAATAGGAAGATGCTAGGAGGTGAAACCTCCTGTTCGGGAAGAAAGAGCAGTGGTAGTCAGGGAAGTGCCTGAAGAAACTGATGCCTCTCTTGGCAGTTCTCACACTTCCTCTGGAAAGAGGAAGCAAGCATTGTGTAGACCACTGAACAACCAGTCATCAGCTAGTATGCCATGTTCAGCTTAGTGATAGAGGAGGAGCTATGCTCTGTTGCCATTGAGTTTACTGGTCTATCGATCCTACTATTATTTCTGCTTTTAGAATTGGATCTGAAAAGTCATTACAGTAGAACAATGGGTAAATGCTTTTCTTTTTCAAGTGCCTTTTCCAACACTAGAAAGAATTCACCTGCTCATACACATTTGTGACATTGAAAAGTATAGTATAACCACGCTCTGCTCAGGGTAGCTCTTCTTATATAAATATTATTAAATCCTGAGGAAAAACACTGAAAACAGACAATAAATACTAGTAGAGAATGTTGCTTTAATGGATATTTTGCCTGAGTAAGGACTTCAGGAGTTGGCTGTGAGAAAACAGAACAAAGGCTCACTAGTAAAAAATAAAAATGAAAATACAAAGAAATACACAAAACCAAAGAATAAAAGAAAGGAAATAAAATATTCCTGGGCCTGATTTATTAATATCTTGAAAGGGTCATTTGTTACGGATTAGGTTGAGAACACTGATTCCCCAAGTTGCATGTAAGCAATGAAATACATCAGTACTGCAACTTGTCAATGCAATACTTTTGAGTTTACAGGAGTAAAAACAAACATTCCCCCCCCCCCTTGTTGTTATAGAAACACAGGTGCCTTTATCAGTTAGTGAGAGTATGAACTCTTCAGTCATGGAAAACATTCTTCAAGATTTAAAAAAACATAAAGGTAAGGGAAATGTGGATTGATTGCACATAGAAAGAAAATAGCAAATCAACATGCATGTTAATAGGGATGTAATTATAGTAGCCCTTGGCTATTAGAAATCTGCTTCCAACAAGTTTCATTTTCTGATTCAAGGCTGAAAAGTGTAAATGTCCTTCTAAGATAGTAAGTATTTTAAAAGCTACGTAAGAGAAAAAACATGTTTTGAAGTTTTTACTGAAGCAAGTTAAGAACATACAGCGTTCCTAACAAAAGCTCATCACATGTAATTTCCAAGGCCATCAGTTAAAATAGGCCCTGATACAGGAAGGTACTAAAACACTGGCTATCAGTTAGTTAGAGAGAGCCTTCCCAACCCCATCATTCAGAGGTATCAGAAGAGACACCACTTCCCCAGCATCACTCCCTGGCACCCCCACTACAATGTTTACAGCAGTGGTGGTGGTGGTTTAGGGTTGGGGGCAGAGTCCATAGGGCTGCGTGATCTCAGAACAAGTTTGTTAATGTTCCTCAGGAAGCAAGTAGTGCCCACAACTATGGAGGCTGGCCAGGCATGGCTCTCACTTTGGCCTATTCCGATCATATCAAAATTCATGGACTGTAAGGTATTCAGTCACATAACTCTTGGGGTTTCAAGCGTAATTTGGTGTCTTCGCAGCAGATTTTACATTATGTACTATTTTAAAAGTGCGCTAGGAAAAGTAGCTTCACACAGGAGTAATGGTTTGTGTTTTTAATTTGTTTTTGAAACTTAATTGTGTAAGGGGCAATGATTATTTACATTCAGAGAGCACTCTTAGCCCTGCTTAATCTCCTGCCACTTGTCACTTAAATTCATGTCACTTTAAGTATCCATGAATGAGTCTTTCTCCCAAGGGAAAATGGCACAGAACTACATATGGGCATGTGCTGCCTGATGTGCACTTCCCTGATGGAAACCTCAGCAGTGAAGACAGTGGAGAATGGACCCTGAATGTTAATAAACTAGTTAGTTAATCCCAAACCATCTATCTGCAAGAGGCAGAGAGTGAGCAAGGTGGGGCACTCCATCGTTTCTGCCTCATTCCCACCCAGCTGCTGAAAAGAGGGCTCTACCCTCTCATTCCTGGCTGCTGGGAGGAAAGGAAGGCTTTCTGCTACTGTACCCTGGCAGCTGTCTTCTGCCCTCTCTATGATTGGGGGCAGAGACGTTATAGCATTGCTAGGCATTTTGACTGAATGCTGGAGCTGTCCATCTGCCTGATCTATGGGTATGGGGCAGAGCAGGGAGTGCTGCTTTGATTGTCACTGCTATAGCTCTGCCTAGATAAGAGCAAGTGGAGTATCATTCAGTGACAGCAGCAGCAGGACTCAGGGTTTGCAAAAGCCAGCAGGTGGCAAACACAATGGGCCCTTTCAGAGTGCACGCCCTAATTACAGGTCATCACTTCTAGCTTCCCTCCACTACTCGATATATCATTAGCTACTATTTATTTTCTTAGAATTTTTACTATCATAGATTCAGTTTCTACTTAAAAGGGACAGCTCCAGCATGACCCAATATGCTAAAAGAGTCACAATTTGAGACATTAACTTTTTTATGCAAGATGTTATACAATAGATCTCTAAAGACAGGAATCTGATGCCATTTGTAGTGAATATTGTAGAGTTGAATCAGCCTGGGGACAAAGAAAGAACAAAAATGTTTTGTGATAGGTAGTTTATCACATATACTGTAACTATTTGCCTTGTACAGTGTTTATCCTTCCTACTAGACGCAATCTGTTTTTAAAGGGGGTACCTTACTCAAGGGAGAGCTTTCATTCTGTGGAATTTCCTTAAATTAAGCAAATTGTAATTAACAGGGAATAACAAATATTTGTTGTGCTAACCTGCTTGCAAATTATTCTGTATTTGAAACACTAGATGCTAGCAAGTCCTTCTGTGATCAGTATGTACAAAAAAATTCTTTCAAGGGACAATTAATTTTCCCCCTAAAACATTTATACTAATCTAGTTCTCTCATTATTGGACCAAATTCATCCCTGGAGTAACTTCACTGATGCCAGTATTATTACTCTAGAAATAAATATGACCCAAACATTTTTAAAAAGTCATTCTATAATGGTTTCTTTATGAACCAATTTTTTAAATTATCAAAGCTGAGATTTGAAGTTCTCCGTGTTGGTCCTTTGTTCCTTAAGGCACCATAGTTGCCAAGCCATTCTCTCTCATTGCAGCTTCAGAGACAAAGTGCAATCCTACAAAGTTCCAGCAGGCTGCTGAACTGTTGGGCATTAAAACTAAGGCAGGATTAAGGCAATTCAGGGCCACACCTTTCGGCCAGGACCCTTCCTCCCACTTGAAGTGGTAGTGGTTGAGGGCCCGTCTCCCAGAGAGGCAGGGATATGGAACCCCCTTCCTCCCATCCCTGCCCCCCCCACGCAGGAGTGAGAATAGGGTTCTCCCCGTCCGCTTAGGAGCGTCAGGATGGTTTTGATGGGTGGTCTTGCCCAGAGCAATAGGGCTTAGAGCCAACATCCTACGGAGGGTACTTCTAGACTGCAGGCACTGGCTGCGATTGCAGCTCAAGCAAACATATTTGAGCAAGCTTTATTCTAGCTAATGCAGGTCTTGGATCAGCAGGGCTGTGGCAACACGAGCTGTATGAACCTGCCTAGAAGGCTGGGTAATTACACGTGGGGTTAGCCTGTCCTGAAGGTCATGCTGCCAGTTTCACTGTTCCAGGACTCGAGCTAGCTAGAATAAAGCTAGCTCACATACGTCAGTTCAAGATGCAGTTACACTCTACACTGCAATAAAAGACCTGTGGAATAGCTCCAGCTAGCCCGGATCATCTGACTCAGGCTCATGGGGCTTGGGCTGCAGGGCTACAAATTGTAGCATAGATGCTTAACTGGAAGCTGGGCTCTGAAACCCTGCAGTGGCAGTGGATTTCAGCACCCCAGCTCTAGCCTAAGTCTGAGCGTCTGCTATTCTGAGCCCCACAGCCCAAACCCAGTGAGCCCGAGTCAGTTGACCTGGGCTTTGAGACTTGTTGCTGTGGGGTTTTTTTGTGTAGTTTAGACAGACCTGAGCTGTCTGGTGTAGTTCACACCTCTTAAGCTATTGTTCCAAGCTGTCAGTTTACTCAGGCAGGCCTCACTGCATTGGTTACACATGACTAATGTTTTCAAGCTTTTTTCTTTGGAAGCAGGAGGGCTAGGCATTACTTTTTTGGGGGTGGGGGGGAGAAGAAAGATGAGATTGTGTTGTCGTAATGTGATTCCTGGAGCTGGGGTCCTAGGCAAAGGCTCTAAAAGTTCATTAATCCTGCCCTAATGAAGTCCTATTTTCAGTCATGACTGACACATTAAGCCTCTGGGTGGCTCATGTTTTCCACAGTTGGTTCTGGCCAAAGGTGAATTCTGTTTAGTTACTTTGAGGAAAAATAATCCAGCCACGTTTTTTGTTTTTGTTTTTTTTTAAGTGAGGGGAGAATGAAGAAAGCATATTTTTCTTATTTTGAAATTCTTGCAGCTTTTGGTGTTCACTACCCAACAGTCAAAAATGCCGTGCTTTGAATACAGCAGTTTGTCGTGGAAATAATCCTCATTGACAAATAGTATATATGTGGACTTACTCTGGAGGAAACCGATTTGGATTTGGCCAAGTTCTGAGTGTTTGAAAATTTCACAACGAGAAGACAGTTTTTTTGCTAAGCTTGTAAAAGATGAACCTATTACATTTTGTGCAATCATAAGATGACAGTGACCCTATCGTGTGGTGGTGCTTTTTTGGCATACTACCCCTATGCACATATAGTAGGTATCCATAGAAAGTGACTGACCAATGTTCTTGGGCTTGCTTTCACTCCTACAATGTAAGTAACTGGTCCCCAGATCTGCCTGAAGAGCACTTTCTGTTCCTGTCCCTCCCTCCCCAAAGAACCTGGAACCTGTAAGATAAACTCAGGGAAAAAATGATCAGAAAGTCATACATCTAACTCAGGAACAATATGTATGATTGCTTCTTTCATTCATCTGAGAAGATCTAGGTATGCTAAAGACCAAATTGCAGATTTAATGAGGTGTTACTGTCCCAGTTGTAGAGAGCAAAAACAAACAGTTCAGGAGAATTTAAGATATTCCGGTGCTTTGGAACAAAAAACTATTTCTCTTTCAATACATGCAAGTTTGATATTAGGCATATGCAATAACGATTTCCTTCACATGCAGCCATCCTCTATTGAAGCCTACAAATTCATTAATTGCATGATAAAAAAGCTTTATTTCACTTAATTGTTTAGTGAAGCTTTACCAGAGAAAGATTTGTTTTTACTTCCATATCTGGAAGAGAGATCAGACCATCAGACTGATTTTGATAAATGTGCCACTTGGCATTTTGTTAAAGACTGCTGTTTCCAGTACAATTAGGGAAACCCAGGTAAAGATCTTACAGGTCAGAGTAGCTCATTTCCTAACTTAATGCTATTCATCTTCCCTCTCTTCCTTACAGGTCCCTCATAGATTTGGTGACTGTGTTCCCATTCATACGATTTTGGGCTCCCACAGAAAAGCTTACATACATAGAATCCTAGAATATCGGGGTTGGAAGGGACCTCAGGAGGTCATCTAGTCCAATCCCCAACTAAATCATCCCAGCCAGGGCTTTGTCAAGCCTGACCTTAAAAACCTTAAAGGAAGGAGATTCCAACCACTTCCCTAGGTAACGCATTCCAGTGCTTCACCACCTTCCTAGTGAGAGTTTTTCCTAATATCCAACCTAAACCTCCCCCACTGCAACTTGAGACCATTACTCCTCATTCTGTCATCTGCTACCACTGAGAACAGTCTAGATCCATCCTCTTTGGAACCCCCTTTCAGGTAGTTGAAAGCAGCTATCAAATCCCCCCTCATTCTTCTCTTCTGCAGACTAAACAATCCCAGTTCCCTCAGCCTCTCCTCATAAGTCATGTGTTCCAGTCCCCTAATAATTTTTGTTGCCCTCTGCTGGATGTTTTCCAATTTTTCCACATCCTTGGAGTGTGGGGCCCAAAACTGGACACCGTTCTCCAGATGAGGCCTCACCAATGTTGAATAGAGGGGAATGATCACGTCCCTCGATCTGCTGGCAATGCCCCTACTTATACATCCCAAAATGCCATTGGCCTTCTTGGCAACAATGGCACATTGTTGACTCATATCCAGCTTCTCGTCCACTGTAACCCCTAGATGCTTTTCTGTAGAACTGCTGCCTAGCCATTCGGTCCCTAGTCTGTAGCGGTGCATGGGATTCTTCCGTCCTAAGTGCAGGACTCTGCACTTGTTCTTGTTGAACCTCATCAGATTTCTTTTGGCCCAATCCTCTAATTTGTCTAGATCCCCTGGTATCCTATCCCTACCCTCCAGCGTATCTACCTCTCCTCCCAGTTTAGCGTCATCTGCAAACTTGCTGAGGGTGCAATCCACACTATCCTCCAGATCATTAATAAAGATATTGAACAAAACCAGCCTGAGGACCAACGCTTGGGGCACTCCACTTGATACCGGCTGCCAACTAGATATGGAGCCATTGATCACTACGCGTTGAATCCGACAATCTAGCCAGCTTTCTATCCACCTTATAGTCCATTCATCCAGCCCATACTACTTTAACTTGCTGGCAAGAATACTGTGGGAGACAGTGTCAAAAACTTTGCTAAAGTCAAGGAACACCACGTCCACCGCTTTCCCCTCATTCACAGAGCCAGTTATCTCGTCATAGAAGGCAATTTGATTAGTCAGGCATGACTTGCCCTTGGTGGATCCATGCTGACTGTTCCTGATCACTTTCCTCTCCCCTCTATGTGCTTCAGAATGGATTCCTTGAGGACCTGCTCCATGATTTTTCCAGGGACTGAGGTGAGGCTGACTGGCCTGTAGTTCCCTGGATCCTCCTTCTTCCCTTTTTTAAAAGATGGGCACATCAAATTAGCCTTTTTCCAGTCATCCAGGACCTCCCCGATCACCATGAGTTTTCAAAGATAATGGCCAATGCCTCTGCAATCACATCTGCCAACTCCTTTAGCACTCTTGGATGCAGCGCATCCAGCCCCATGGACTTGTGCTTATCCAGCTTTTCTAAATAGTCCCGAACCACTTCTTTCTTCACAGAGGGCTGGTCACCTCCTCCCCATGCTGTGCTGCCCAGTGCAGTAGTCTGGGATCTGACCTTGTTTGTGAAGACGGAGGCAAAAAAAGCATAGAGTACGTTAGCTTTTTCCACATCCTCTGTCGCTAGGTTGCCTCCCTCATTCAGTAAGGGGCCCACATTGAAGGAATTAAACTTGCTTCTATTTTGCAAGTTTTTTTTTAAAAAAAAAAACCTATTCCTGGGATTTCCCCACAGAGAATATTCTAGGTAATTTATATGGGCTCCAATCACACTGCTGAAGATCAGTCTGTACTCTCTTGCATGCGTCCATTCTTTCATCTACAAACAAACTGTTCCCAGCCTATCTGGGATGTCCTAGTTATGGAAAATTAGACACATGTGGAAATGATACCGTGGTTGCCATTAAAAAGAAATAACTTGCTAGTAGATATTAAGGCCATACATATAGACTATATAGTGACAGGTGCTTTAGAAATGTAGGTAGGTAGTTACCTATCTGCAGTAGATACTACAGTGTCCCACTATTCTTGGAATAGGCAATAATTGTGGTAAAGGGTAGTACAGGTTGGCAATATCAAATTTTTAAGTGGTGTCCATTGTCCATACATAAGTTATATTGCTGTTTAAATTCCTTTTCAGAGAGAAGTATGTTTGCTGGCCAATACAGTGTGATCACTGCTGCTGCTATTTGATAACTGTTACTGATGGACTAAGAATTGCACACACCACTGCTCTGTACTAAAACTACTATTTTTTGTTCCCCCACTCCTCTAGCTCACTTGTTTATCTCATTCACTTGTTATATCTTGTTCTTTTTTTAGAGTGTAAGCTCTTTGGAGCAGGTGCTGTCATTCACTGTGTGTTTATACAGAGCTTAGTGCACAATGGTATTGAAGCCTCTAGGGTTCGCAATAATAATGATCCACAAGGTCTTTAGAACCTTTCCCATGAGACCCTCCCATTACTCCACATCTTCCTCACTGCTTTTTTTTTTAATGTCACTTCTCCCCAAACCTTTTTTTGTCCCTGTGAGCATATGGAAGTTTGTAGTAGGAGCTGATTCTAATAAATTGTTAGTTTTGTGTTGAATATTGCATTAGTTGTTAAACTTTTCAGTTACATGACAAATGTTTTGTACTTTGACTTTGTTACTAGTGTTATTTTGTATTTATACTGATGTAACATGTTATGAGCTACTGTTTCAGTTATCCATTTCCTCTTTGATACATTAATATTATGGGATACAAACTATTTGAAATATAAAACATTTTAAAATATTTTACCAGGGGGCCTTGAATATATGTTGGCAGTTATTTGGCTCAGTCCACTTTCTATCTGGATATTGTGCCTATAGTATCAGGAGTCTACATAATAGGACTTGCTTCTACAAAATTGTGGGGTGGTGGATGTGTTTTTGTTAATAAAATATTCAGCTTCTTACTGTAATTTGCTAAAAATGCAGTAACTGGAATGTAAAGTAAAATGTGTGCAATGTAGAAGTCGCCCAATATGTCTGGTTTACCTATCTGCAGCAGTTAACTGGATTTTAAAAACTATTATGTAGTTTAATTTCCCCCAGAAAAATAGGGGGTTTGGGGTTTGTTTGTTTGGGGCTGGACGGGTGAGATGACTCACTCACAAAAATACAAAATGATCTTTAACTTTTCAAGCTGAGAAATATTACATCATTGATATGGTCATCATCAGCTAGTGAAGACTTAAATGCCATTTTAAAATTAATTGTTTTCTCTTATTAAAGAGAAGTCAGAATCCAGTGAAAAGGAAAACAAGACACAGACTCCTTTTGAAGGACATAGTCGCAGTCTGCAAGTCTCAGATGAAAATATAGAACAATTTAAAGCAACACCTGTGCCAGGTAATAAACTGGAGTAGCAAATCAAAATGTCTGCTGTACGTAACGTCTCCAGTTTTATCTCCTAGTATAACCACCACTAAATGGCTTTTCACTTCAGTTGTTTCCTGCTAAATTGACCATTGCCTACCCACCACAGGCTGATGTTATATTAAACTACAACAGACTGCACCCAAATATTAGGGGTTATAGTCTGTGCTTGCCTCAAGCTGAACTCCAAAGTTGTACCTGAAAGTTTTGCATTCACAAAGTAGGTAAAAAGAAAAGGAATACTTGTGGCACCTTAGAGACTAACAAATTTATTAGAGCATAAGCTTTCGTGAGCTACAGCAAAGCTTATGCTCTAATAAATTTGTTAGTCTCTAAGGTGCCACAAGTACTCCTTTTCTTTTTGCGAATACAGACTAACACGGCTGCTACTATGAAACAAAGTAGGTAGTTAGACATGTAACTACCCCTGCAGGTGTACCCAGTGTCAGAGGCCAAGCTTTAAAATATTAGTACTGTAACTGTCAAATTTTTCAAAATAAATCAGAAAAAGCTTTTCTAAGTTTATCTTCCTAACTTTAGCGTCTAGATATCCCTGCTATAGGTGCATTAGAAATGCCTATATTGGCTCACCACATCTCCACATTTAACCTGTTAGTATGTCAGAGTTATGGGCTGAATAAGTGATTGCTGAGAAGCCATAATTTGCCTTAGTGGTTATTGTACTACTAATTAAGACACACACTTAGAATTTACTCTTTTTTCCCCCCAAACAGAGCCTACAAGTATCACAACAAAGGAAAACATGAAGGATGCCAAACTATTTGAATTTTTTAAAGCGCATGAAGGTAAAATATTGGCTGCTACTTATTTTAAAAAAAATAAAGCTGCACATTAAGACAAGGGTTTAGTGTAGGCAAACAGATAAAATACCAGTTTGCTCTTCCTGCCCATCTCAACAAAATGTACTGTAGTTTAGTTAAATGGAGTCTTACCTAATGCAACCGGGGTATAATTTCAGCTTTGTTGTCCTGTATTTATTGACTTAGTAAGCTACTGCTATTTTTAAACTCTTGATTTATGCCTTTCAGTTGAGTTTTATTCAGCTAAAATGTACTGTGTGTGTTCAGCTGAAAGAGGGCAAACATTTTTCTATGGCTATGGCAATTTGTTTGCATAGACCTCAATTACAACATTAAAAGGGTAGATTGTGTTGTTGTTGGGCTGCTTAGATTACAATAAAAGCATCTAATAAAGTGAGACATGAGAAATCAGAACTAAATACTATGCAAAAAACTATGGTCTACCTATTTACTACATTTAATTTTGTATTCAAGCTGCATGGCTTTGGTTTCAGAATTCAAACAAGTCACAAGAAAATAATTTACAGACAGTTCACCAGTAAGGCTCTGGGTTAGTAGGACTTTATCTATGGAATAAAGTTCAGCTGACAGATAAAGAACAGTTAAATAAATGCAGTATTGCTATTTTTAATATGAATGCAACGAATAAATGTGTGTGGATATATTTTCCCTCAAGTAGCCAATCATCCAGTTGAAAATCTACAGCGTGCGATTCCTAGAAACTAGACTATGGGAAGAAAGGACTACTACTGGCATTTATTGAAGAGAATAAAGTGAAGTCAAGTAGCAGCATAGCTGGATGGTAGTGTCTCTCTATTTCATTGAGAGATTTTTATTTACATTAGTAGATTTTAGTATGAGATGTATGCTAAATTACTGCTTTAA
Source organism: Dermochelys coriacea (assembly GCF_009764565.3). Taxonomy (NCBI): domain Eukaryota; kingdom Metazoa; phylum Chordata; order Testudines; family Dermochelyidae; genus Dermochelys; species Dermochelys coriacea. The sequence goes on from NC_050068.2 coordinate 110,062,017, forward strand.
GTGCTGGCTTTTGGATTCCAGAGTACTGTTGCTGCAGATTAGGTTGCCAGAATTAAGGGTGCTGTTTCTAAGGAGTAGATTTAGTACAATATGTGTCCAGCTTCTATGCATACTGATTTTTCTGGGCTTCCAAAGATTTGTTCTGAAGCCAGATGTTTACTGGCAGAGCATCTGAGTCCAAGGTCAAATTACTGCAGAGGCAGAACACACAGCCCTGAGGGAAGATAATCATCTCTCTAGGGACAACCTCAACTCAGCTGAAGGAGCAGCATTGATTGGCTTTGAAGGGGGGATCATCACAATTTATATTAAGGGTAGAGAGATTAAGTAAAATGTTGAAATGGGTCCTACAAGATACCCCTTACTTTCTTTCTTCTCCCTAACAAAACGAAAAGGAAGAGCAACTAAGAAGGGTTGAAGGAAAGCAATTCAGACACTAGAAGAGAGACGGAGACTAGTATGAAAAGGGTCTGGGGAGAAGAAATACATGAAAATCAGTGTGTGTATGGGGGGGGGCTGGCAGGGTGGAAAGACAAGTCATGGAAGCAAATAGCTTACTTATGGGGCAGGACTGTTTGACAGAAACTCAAATTTCTTCCCCTAAATCTTACTCTTTGAAAGCGATAGAGGGGTGTTTCGTTATTACACACAACTCCCTACAGTAGGATCAGACATTTTAAACTATAGCTTGTTGCTATTATAAATATATTTATTAAGCATGACCATCTATTCACTCATCTCAGTTATTACAATGCTTCTATGCATTTTGATTACAAGAGTAGGAGAGTTAGGAGGAGCTATTGTGTGACAGAGGCACATACAGAGTAGTGATGAGTCCTGTTTTAGATCTCAATAAACAAAGTTTAAAAGTATTTGGAGAGAAACAGAGGGCCAAATTCAACCTGAAGTAAATGGTGGTAAAGCCAAATTTAGCAGATATTGAAAGAGTGCTGTAAATTACACATGTTTAGGGCATGAAAAAGTGAAAGTTGCAAGTTTGGTCTTCATTGGCTATGCAAAACAAGTGTAACTTCATGCTGATGGAATGGAAGAGTGTTGTAATGAGCAGGGAAATGAAAGCTGCCCTTCCATTCCCACCCACCCACTCCCCATTCTAATTTACATCCACACCATCCTCAACACATTTGAGAGAAAGTCCAGGCCCAGCATAAGCCAGTGCAGCTACCATTAACTTCCACACAAGTTGTATCCACTTATGCCAGCCTTGAATTTGATCCGAGAATACCAAATCAGTGGTTACACTCATTTTTACACACCCACTGAGGGTTTAGCTTAGCAAGATACATCACTGCTTGCCTAACTTTCAGCATATTAGTAATCCCAATTGCAAGTCAGACTCAGAATCCGTTTACACTTTAATTAGTGGTGTAAAATGCATGTCAGGTGTAAGAAGAAATATCAAACTTGCACGGTTTTGACATTTAGGTCTCAATTCATGAAGGTTCTTAAGTACATGCCGAACTTTAAGCATGAGTAGTCCCAGAAGTCTATAAGCTTAAAGTTAGGTACATGTGTAAGAGTATCTTGATGAATCAGGGCCAAAGTGTCACATCAGTGCAAGTTACAATACTTCACTTCTTGCACCTGACATCTAATTTACTCCACCATTTAAGTCGCTGATGAGTTGATCCACAATGCGTCATTTGAAATGGTCCTTTGTTTGGATAGGTTATATGACAGCAAGATTCCAAGGCAAAGATAATTTGTATTTAAAATTGGTCCAACAATGTAAACACTAAATACAGTGCTGGGTTTAAATAAACAATAAAACTTTACAGCCTTCCTTAAATACTGAAATTACAGTTCACTTGCTGTTGACATTTAAGACCCAATCCTGTAGTCCTCACTAGCAAAGCTTTATTGGCATGAATGGCAGAGAATATATGCTTGTCTGTTAGCTGATCTGAGTGATTGGAAAGGGAGTAGACAGGAGGGAATTTGGCTGCATCCTTACTAGTCTATCTATACAAAATATTAAAATTGCCATAGTCATGAGCATTTCAAGAAAATATACCAGAATATATCCCAAAGTGCATAAGTTGCATAACTTTAATGCAAAAATGTAACAGGATTTTTACTAATGCAAAGAAATTACAAAAGGAGAAAGAAAAGGAGTACTTGTGGCACCTTAGAGACTAACAAATTTATTGGAGCATAAGCTTTCGTGAGCTACAGCTAAGTACTCCTTTTCTTTTTGCGAATACAGACTAACACGGCTGCTACTCTGAAACAAAAGGAGAAGAATGTTTTACTATTATTTGCAGCAATGTTTAGAACACATTGTTAAATTATTAATAATACACATTTTCCCCTCTAATGTGGAATTGTATAATTTCCTTTAGGTATTCATGACAAGAAAAAAGCAAAAGCTGCAGATCTTAAAGGCCTTCTAAAGCATATCATCATAGCCTGTGTAGCGGTCACTGGTTTGATATTGGCTGTAATAGTGTTGATGCACATATTTACTTCGATATTTCCGAAGAACAAACAGTGAGTTGTTGTTTTCCCCCCCCATTATATAGTACATGGTTGCTACTGAATAATTAAGATGTTATGGTTAAATACACATCACGGTTTTTTGAATTCTGGAACACAAAGTGTTAATTCCGCAAAGTAAAAGACGACATCAGATTGTAAATTAGGTTTCTGCTGCAAGATAATTTTTAAATTGTTATCCAAATTCATAAAAATGTATATTGCTTTCTGAACTTATTTTTATTATTGTAGGGAACCAGTAATAACTAATACTTACAACATTTACAAAAGAGAAAACCCAACAAAAGATGAAACCAAATCAATCTCAGAAATAGATTGCAAAGACTTGAAAAAAGACACTGCTGTAGTGAAAAATCAGTCTGAACATAGTAACCTGAATCAATTACCAGTGCGTTTATCAACAGAAGAATCTAAAGAAAATGGTAAAGACTTAAAACCTTCAGAAAAACAACCAGGCCATAATCCTTCCTCCATTAACTCACCATCAAAAAGGACTGATGAAAGAAATATAATTCTGTCAATGTCAACTGAACCTGTAAAATGTAACCACTCTTCACAAATGCCTCCCAACAATTGTTCGTCTTCAGAAATGAAAACATGCAAGAACCACAGAACTAGATCTAGAACTTTAAAAACAAATCAATCTTGTTGTCACAAACCAAGACAACATTGTAAAGAACCAAAAGAACATGGTTATAAAAGACTATGGGATAAAGATATCGCTCTTCATAGAAAGCATTTAAACCATCAAAGATCATCTAGGCATGACAAACATGGATCAAAGTCTACAAAATGTAATACAACTCATTCAAATTGTTCACTTCTAGATGGATGTTACAATGACTCAAGTCCTAGTGATGACTCTTCATCAGATCTATTCATTTCTTCAGATACAACTGCAAAAACACATCTGTCAGAAATATCCCAACATGATGGTTCAAAGTGTACATGTTCTCAGCACAGAATGGGTTCTTGTAGCTCTGATTCATATTCTGATTAGAACATTAGTAGCATTCAAAGGAGTAAACATTATCATTCTACATGATCAGTGATAGCCAGCAGCATGTAGTACCAATCATTTTATCACGTGTGATCATGAAAGTCCTGAGAGTCCTGGAGGTTGTTTTCTTTTGTAATCATGCTAATAAATAAATATTTTTATATTAGGCATCAGTACTTGCTAATGGAGAGTTAAGTTTCAGGTTTGTTCATGACATTTTATAAACTTTTAAGCTAACATGCACATTTTCTTTATGTTTGAGTTTTCACAATGCCCATAACTAACTTTGCAATACTAATACCATAAATGAGCAACACAGAAAAGACCCATATTGAATGTGAATCTATCAAGCCTTTTGGATTTTTTTTAATCAAACGTTTTTGTCTCAATTCCTCCAACCCCAGTGATCATCCTCTGTAGAGGTAAGGAATGTGAAGAGTTCAGTTTACTGATACCTGCATTCTAACAAAATTAAATCCTTTATCCAGAACTTGGTCCAGTTCCAACTAAGCAAGAAGAGATGGATGCTAGACATTAGAAGACATTTACCCCATCCCAACACAAGAATTGTAAATGAGAGAGAGAAAGAGAGACCGCACATTGTAAAGGGCTTGATTCAGCAAAGCACCTTTGCACATGCTAAACTTTAAGCATGAGTGGTCCCACTGAAGTCAAGTGGACTGCTTAAGTGCTTTGCTGAATCAGGGCCTAAATGAAGAAACATTTTGAAAGATGAAGTCTAATCATACAACAACAACAAATGTTCACATACAAATAAATATTAGAACAGATCATCAATTTAAGCTGTTCTGAAGAGGATGAAATTTTCAAACTTGTGCATAAATCTGTTTAGTTTTCTTAGTGCAAAGCAATAATTGAATGTTTACTTATACATAAAACATCTACATAGCATTGGACTTTCAAAAGCTCTCTGTTGGCCTGTGTGCTCCAACTGAAGTCCGAGTTAGGCCTGTGTTCTGTGGGATTTTAAAATCCCACCCCTATTTTTTTTCCCCTTGTGCATTACTCTAAACCAGTTCCATAGATATTAACCAAGATTTGTGTTCATCTTTTGGATGAAACCAAGCATAAACTTCAGCCCAAAATACAGAGTGGGTTTTTTGTTTTGTTTTATATTATATAGATTTTATGTCTGATAATGAGGATCTAGAACAGAAGCTCCAAACTTAACCTTCTACAACATTGGTACAAATGTTGTAGAAGGTTAAGTTAAAACTGTACATAAAAAATTACCCATCAGCTACACGTGTACTTTTACCCCTCTCTAAAAATTATCATTGGTAAGAATATAGTCAGCTATTTTAGGCCATATAGGCCCCAATTCTGCAAAGACTTGCACCCATGTTTAACCTTAAGCATGAGTACACCTCCATGAAGTTAAGCATGTGTGTCAATCTTTGCAGGGTTGGAGTCTCACTGGTTAGGCCCCAATTCAGGACAGCACTTAAGCACATACTTAACTTTAAGTACATGATTAAGTCCCACTGACTCGTGTTTAAATGCTGTCCTGAATAGGGATGTTTTCTGAAGCAGGCTTACAGTACTGCTGTGGGAGAAAAGTCTTAGTGAGAGCAGGTCTGACTATAGAGCAAGATGACAGAAAAATAGGAAAAAGTAGGTTTATTTTATTTTTTATAATTCCATTCTTTAAAAAAAATGGTGCAATGGGGATGGCTAACTGTTTCAAGAAGATAGAAAGAAAAGTGACAAATGAGTTTTAACTCAAAACAGAGTATCAACTTGTCAGAGTTTGCCAAGAGTCCAATGAAATTTTCTAGGAAAACCACACTATTGGGCTGAAAGGATTAAAATATAAAGGGAATAGAAGGAGCTTGGATGGGAAAGGGAAAGACTGTAATATTAATTATTAGAAAAATTGAACAGAGCATAACAAATTAAAAATACCCATGGAAATAGCATTACTCAGTTCCATGCAGTCAATATATGAACACTGAAGATAAAGCAGAAAAACTAACAGCAGGCTGATAAAGAAATATTCAGAGAAAACCTTTGGAATCATATCCTCTCTCTAAAATGAACTAACGTTGACTGTTTCCTTTCCAGAGGAAATTAATAAAATACTTCCAGATTTTAAAAACAAACAACAACAACAAAAAACCCACAACATTCACTCATGTGAAATTAAAAAGAAAAAAAAGGAATGAATTATCTAATGGAATCCAATTTAAATATCACATCAAGATACAGACCACCACCAGCAGACCCACCATGGAAATCCAGAAGGCCATAGAAGACCTACTGTCTGAGGAAAGCCAGGACTGGATGGGCTACCTATCAAATATTACAAGAACTCACTCTTCAGCTAGCCTGACATTACCACTCTGATGGGTCAGAAAGAACCTGACCACCCCTCCCCCTGCTACATTCCTCCCCCCATACCCGACTGTTAAAATACAGATTTAGCTAATCCACAAACCTCACACTCCACACACACTACAACTAGTCTTCTCTCAGAAGCAGCAGCAACAACACTGCTGTAGGGAGAACTTGGACTATAACATTACAAAAACAGAAGGAGTACTTGTGGCACCTTAGAGACTAACAAATTTATTTGAGCATAAGCTTTCGTGAGCTACAGCTCACTTCATCAGATGCATTTTTGCGAATACAGACTAACACAGCTGCTACTCTGAAACCTGTCATTACAAAAACAATGTCACTTATACAGGGCTTTTTCACGGAGTAGCTTACAAAGCACTTTCAAAGGTGGGCAAATACAGTTATCCTCATTTTGTCACTGAGGTGCAGAGAAGATCAAATGACTTGACTCGCCTTATAACAGAGCAATGACACTCTGCCAGACTTCCTTTGTGGCCTCGGGGCAATCACTTAGACTAGTGGTCCCCAAACTTTTCAGGGTCATGTCCCTCCCCATCCATGCCCCCTGCCCCCGCCCAAGCCGGGGCTGGGAGCAGAGCTGCGGCTCCCAGAGGTAGAGAGGGATGCGGCCGGGGTAAGGGGGCCAAGGCTAGGGCCAGGAGCAGACATAACAATGGAGTTGCATCAGGGGCTGAGGGCAGGGCCAGGTGAAGAGCTGCAGCCAGGCTGTGGCCGGGGGCAGAGGCTGGGGGCAGGGCCGGGAGCTGCGGCTGAGGCAGAGCTGGGAGCAGAGTAGGGCTGAGTCGCATTTGCTCTCCTCATCCCCCATGGGGGCTGGCCCAGGCCCTGCCGCACCCCCGCAAACGTTCCTCCGTGCCTCAGTGTTTGAGGACCTCTGACTTGGGCCCTATCCAACAAAGCACTTAAAACACTACATGCAAGTAGTCCTTTTGAAGTCAATGGGACTATTCACATTGATTAGAATTACACAGGCCTTTGAGCTTTGCTGAACCTGTAGTTTTGCGTCTCCGTTCCCCACCTGTAAAAACTGGGATAATAATGGTTCCGTACATCCTAGGAGTGTTATGAAGATAACTTAATTCATGCTTGTGTGGCAGTCTGATATGATGGTAACAGCACACAAACATTCAGAGAGAATAAGATACAGAATTTAAGATTCCAATTGTCTCCTATGTCCAGTTTCATAAGTCCATGTGATGTAACCTTTTCCAGAGTGGACTCTATCATCATGTAAACTCCTTTGAGAAGATGGAACGGGCACAGGGCCAGATGAAGGTAAACTGGGGACCTAGGCACACTATGACTAGGATTTCCTGGGGTTCAACCCTGCAACCCATAGAATGGAAGTGGCAAAGGGGCTTCTACTATTCCAGGGCGGGAGGGGCAGCAGGATGGGGTCCCCAGGCCCACCAGGGGTGGTTGTGCAGGGGTCCCCAAGTACTTACCTTGGCTTCCAGGATATATTGGCATAGGTGGGGAGACCAGACTTCCTGCACACAGTGTCCTCTCTACTGGGACGGTGCTGATGGGTGTCTTGGAATTAATACCCCATTAAGATGCTTGGGACAGTTCCCCTCTCTCAAAAATTGTTCCATACTGTCTACAGACTCAGATCCTTGCATCAGTTACATTCCTGTCATGTTCTAAAGCCACAGACGTTAACTCAGTGTATAACTTAAGCATTTTATCTAATGGGGACTAGGTACCCACATTGTGAGCATGTTTAAACTCAAAACTTTAAGCAGCAAGCCCGAGTGGGTTCTAGACTGGCTTACTGGGGAGACGGGGAGATTTGACCTAAGTTGTCAGGGGAAGAGGTAGATTTGCAAGTCATTGTAAAGGTGGCAGTTGAAAATGAGTTAAGTTGCAAAGGAGAAGAGGATTGTGAACGTACCCAGAAGGGACATCACAGTGGGAGGAAGGGAGGAGGAAATAGGATCCTCCAAAGTCAACACAACAGGCTCAGTTAAGCAACATAGGAGAACCAGGAAAGCAGGGAGTGAATCAAGGGAGCCTATATAGGGGAGGGCCTCAAGGAGGAAAGGAGCAACAGCCCACAGTGCTGAAGAAAAATAAAAGTCATGAGTGTTTATATGGATGGAGTATATGCTATTTTACACTTGGCAAAAAGATTGTCATTAGGGCAGTTTAGGTGCAGTGAAGAAACTGAAAACATTATTGGGGGGTGGGATTAAGGAGAAAGTTAAAGAAAATGCATCGACAAAATCCTTCCTAACACAGGAAGCCATTCAATTAACTTGAAAGACAAAGCATTTAAAATTGATGGACAGTATTTTTTCACACAATGCACAGTTAGCATGTGGATCTCATTGCCACATTTAAATCAAGGGGCTAGTAGGATTTATTAAAAAAAAAAAATCAGATTTTTATATGGACAACAATAGCCAGAGTTGTGATAACAAGGATTTAAAAATCCCAAGAGTTCTGGAAGGGATAACACCCCTCAGGCTTCAGGGCATAAACCAGCCGTTAGCTAATAGGGATTAGGAAGAAACTGTCATTGTGGGTAAATTGAGTTCTCTATGGTTAGGGCACAGCTTTCCTGGCAGAGCAATGTACCTATTTTGATGGTTTGCCCTCAGAGGTTAATTGAACCTGGACATTTCCAAACAAATTGAAGAACACTGTTCCATTCTCAGACCATTCTACTGATGATTGAGTAGGACTTTATACTGTACCAGACTCTTGTTTTCCATCAGTGCACTGGCCCTTAGGTGTCTTAATCCATAGCTTTATTCTCACAGATCACCTCGATCTGCAACAAATGAACCAAGAGGAAAAAACAACTAAAACATTAGTGGTGTAAGTCTCAGGATGAATCCAGCTGATTCTGTTGAAAATGCTTGACATCTTATATTGTGGCTGGGAGGGAGGCAAAAAAGTTTCTCTGTCTACTTTAAGAGCCACAAGGTCTTGGTAAATCAATTTATTTCAAGTTGACATTCTGATTAATTCACTGTCTCCTCACTTCATTTCTATTTCAAGTGCCTCCTGTAGTGGGGCAAATTTATAGTTTTGAAAAAAACCCTGATGATTCAGGCTGAACTGTGTTCATAGTACCAGGGCAATACTGAAAATGAAAAAACTTTGTGTCATCTTTGCTCAATGCTTTAGCTGCCTCTTTCAGGTACTGGGAGTTGAATGACCTTTGTACCACAACTTGTGATTTAGGCCCATGTTCCTCTTGGCTGATGACTTGAACGACCTCCTTATTTGAAGGACCTTTCCCCCATTGATACCACTACACAGTCAGTGGAGGAGCTTAAACTGAAGCACCAATGTTTTAAAGTAGGCAAGGCTGTTGTGTGACAGGGTGTTCTCAAAAATGGAATTTTCTTCCCTCTTGATCCAAAGTAGCCCAAATTTGATAGACAAAGGGGCTTTACATCTCGCAATGTAGGCTGTTTCCCCAGATGTTCAGGGAGGCAAAGGGAAGGGGAAAGAGGCAAGCTTTGGAGTACTTTATCAAGTGCTCTGATCACATGGGTTGTTTTATTATGGGACTGGACTGTTGGGATTTCAGTGTAATTATGTTATAACTTTTTGTAGAATTGTGAACTTAGTTGATGTGAGCATACCAAGACCTGCTATGGATAGGGATTTTGTAATTAAAAAAGATCAATGCATATTGGTATGCAGTTTACCCTTTTTCCACCTTCTCCAAAAATGTGTCATTTTCCAGTCACAAAAAACAGCAAAGTATTTGAAAGATAGTTGTGTTTTTATTTTTCTAAGCTTTTACTTGTGGAACATAATAAATGGATACTTAAATGACTTGATATAATGACATCTTTACAAAACCATTTCCCCCTAACATCTGGACAGCAATATATAAATATTTACAATGGAAAAATAGGCAAGAAAGAAATAAGTAGTCTTCATTATCCAAGTCAATTTCTTTCTAATCATAGGATTTTGACCACAAAATACTTCATTCACTTCTATCCATATTTACACATTTCTTTACTTCACTTGGGCTAGCACTAAGGTTTTAACTTCAATTTTAGGATGCTATATTATGTGATACATATCACACTTGTTATGTTCCTGTAATTTGCTTTTGTATAGTAGCAGAATTTGCCTGGAATAATAAATCAAAATTTTGAAAATGTTATCCTTGAAGAGAAAAAAAAAAATTAAAACGTATGTAAAGTTTACATACCAGGATACAAAGTTTCTCACACAAATACATCACAACACTGAAAATCAGTATAGTAAAATGTTTTTCTTAATACGGATATTAGGTCTCGATCCAAATCTCTTGGTTTTAACAAAAGCAATATCCCAATAGAACAAATATATATAGAAAAAATAACGCCCTCTTATTTTACTGTTAAAAAAGGAAACGGTGCCTTTTGAAACAAACTAAGATGTGATTTCCTGGAGACGAATATAAGTTACAGTGAAGAGAGCTTAAAAAGCCCCAAATAAAATATGGTCTTCATTAAGAGGAAGATTTTGCAGATCAGCTGGAACAGTTTAAACCAGCCCATTTAATTTTGTAATATTACAAACGTTAATGTAAAAAACAAGACTTTTTTGCTCTCTGTCCTATAGTGTCACACAATCACGACTGAAAACATATTGCCTGCAGAAATCATAGACACCTATTGCATGCCATTTGATTTTAGTATGTAGTAGACACTGACTGCCTTGTCCAATACCAGGTTTAACATCCTTCAGAATTCCAGGAAGACTCATTAGAAGTTGCTTTACATATGTGAGCTGCGTCTCCCTCTAGTGCCCAAAGACATACGAAGTCTTGGTTCTCTTGCTTTATAATGTTCATTGAAGTCCAATCTAAAGCTAAGAAATCGAAGGCTTTCATCGGAACTGGTTGTCAGTAAGATCAAAAACTGTTGCACAATGCCCTGAATGAAAAGGGAAAAAGAAGAGATTCACCAGAATGTACAGATGGTGTCATTCGTGTGCAATAGTATTTGTTGACAAACTGAGGATCTGAATGGTAGCACTGTATTAGAGGAATAGAGAATTCCGAAAGGAAGGGCAAGCAGAATGTTTATAACCAGTAATTCACAAATCAAGTAGAGATGGTTATACAGAAGTGCAAAACTAAGTATAACAAATCCACAGCTATATACAGGGACTTCACGACTGAAGTTAAAAATAGAAAACCTATAACAGCAACAGCTCTAAGCCAATTGGGCACTAATTCTGAGAAGCCTATTCAGCTTTGTATCCCACACCAGAATCACTGCAACATGAAAGTACTGATGTTGCAGCTGCACCATTCCAACTGGTTTTCCGGCAACCCATTCAGCAGCTACTTTACAAATGTTTACTATACTATCAATTACTTTTCTTTTTCGAGGTACTGCAGCTCATGTAATTATATCCACATAAATTGTGTTCTGTTAGCTGCAGTGCATGCACTCAAGATTTTGCTTGTTTTAAAAACGTTTTATTTATAATCTCACAGAAAAATGGTTAAACTAGCTTTATTATGGTTGCAAAGTCAAGCACTCAAAAGTTAGTAAATATCAGAACTAAATTTACCTGTGAAACCTTAATTCACACCCCTTGTGCATATGCATTCTATGATGCTATCTTAATTACATGATCATGTTATTTTTTCCCCACAAGTCCCTGCCTCATTTGCACAGAACAGACAGTGCTCACTTAATTCAACTGTCTGTTTTCTCCTCCTAGTTCAATGGGTAGCCCTAGGCCTTATTTACTACACACTATTCAAACTCTGTTCTGAAATCAATTATTAATTTCCTCCTGGGCTTTTCTCTGGTGCACATCTCTATAATGTCTGAGTGCTTCACAAACATTCAGTAACTTATTTTCATAACACCTCTGTGAGGTGAGGGAGTGGTATTATCCCCATTTTACTGATGGGGAGCTAAAACAGAGAGATTAAGGTAAAAAATATCCAGCAAATGTAGGTGTCAACCAACACCTAGTAGCTGACTTTTCTATAGCAAATTTTATATGTTCAAAGCAGGGTTCCTACTGACTTCACTTGCAGCTGTGAGTGCTCACCACTTCTGCAAATCAGACCCTGGGTCTCAAGTTGGGCACCCAGAAAATGAGGAATACACAATTAGCGTCTACCTGTGAAAAGTTTGGATTACGTGACTTGCCCAGTATCACACAGGAACTACCTGACAGAGACAGGAACTGAACCTAGTTCTCCAGGATTGCTTTCAACCACTTTCACCGTCCTGAGACTGAGACCATAATTTCTCTTCCAGCAATCCTCTGCCTCATTCACTACACACCTTCCAAATTCTACAATAAATGAGGCAGGGGCCCTACAGCCAACAGTTTCCTTCACTATACAATTCTGATTCATCCCCAGATGACATTAACACATACTACAAAACTTGCAGTGAGTTGTAGCAGTGCCCACATGGGATATTACTGCGTGGCAAGCTGGTGCCTTGTAGATTCACAGACTGGCTTGTCTTTTCCGAGAATTTAGCTGCAAACCTTTTATGGAGTCTCTACTGAGCGTGTGTGAACTGCAGTCTGTCAAAGGCTTATAACTTGGCCAGTTTAGATGGAAGAGACAGGTCTCTGACACAAATACCACTCACCTGCCAAATTACAAAGCATGGAGGCACTAGAGCTTCTGAAAGATGGTTGCCAGATTTTTTTTTTTTTTTTTTTTTTTTTTTTAAATACGGGCAAAACATTTTTACCTGGCCTTCATCTGAGAAACAGCTGAACCACTTTGGCTGAAATTCTGCACAAAAATTCACCCGAAAGCAGACATCTGGCATGGAAATTTTCAGCCCAAAGGGTTAAAATTTCACAAAGTTATAAGCAACTAAAAACAGGGTCTTAGGAAGTGCCAGACAACCTATGTAGCATCAGTATTTTAGGTGGAGCTGGTATTATTTAATTTTACAAAACAATTTCATACATTAGAAATGCTAAATTTACAAGATTCACATTTTAAAAGCATTTAGTACAGAACCTTGTCAGTTGTGGCAGTTACTATCAGAAACCCAGCTTTGGAGACCTGGGTCAGAAACGATGAGCCAGATACCCACAAATTGGTATTGCAAAAGATGGAGGAGTGCTGTGCAAGGACACATTGAACAGGTTTATAAACAGCCAGAATGGCTAGTGTAGACACGATGCATCCTTGCAAGCAGTAATGGTGGAAATACTGGTGGCTTAGTGTTGCAAAAAAAACAACAAACTCCTTAATGTGTTTTATTGTCTAAGGCCTACATCAGTCCTGGTAACAACAATGCTGTATAAATGCAGAACATGGTTCACTTAGAAGAAACCTCTGCTGTCTCCCTAACTCATTGATCTATTTTTATTTAATAGGTCTACATTTAACATCTTGTATTTTGTCTAATGTACTAAACATGTGAGACATTATAAACAGCAAAACAGGAAGAGTACTGGCTCAAGTTTAGTTAGAAACATACATTAAAACATACATTATGAAGACTATATCACCGTAATCTTCAACATCTAACTTTATATTTTATTTACTGGCTTTTGAGTAGTTATAGCTAAAAAACACTGTCCTTATCCTACACAGTGCTCTTTGCAGGGGGTTTCAAAAAAGTACACAATGAGACATTTCAGATAAGCTTTGACAACTAGACACAACAGGGCAAGTTGAAACTGAAAATCCATCCTTGACAATCAATTTCCTGACCTTCGTAAATTGAAAGAAGTGTGACCCTAACGTTTTATGGTAGATTACAGTAACGTTAATTTCCTTAAAAAAAAATCCTGTGGAATGCTTTGCTTGAAATGTAGCTACGGGTTTCCACAGTGAATGGTGCATCTGGAATAAAATGCAACTAATTAAGAGTAAGCCTGAATAATTCTCTTTTCACAGCACGCGACTCTGCATGCTTTCACTTAGCTGCTCAGACACTACCCATTTCAACATCTCTAAAAGAAGAACAGAAAATGACTGTTTCTTTAAGAGAATTATTTGGGTAGTAATCATTTGCAAAGATTAGGAAGGTAAATGGAATGCAATTAAGATTATTTTTAAAAGAGCTAATAAGTCCATTATGAAACAAGTATGAGACTTAACAGAAGAGGCTATCATGGTCCATCATGTAAGAAAGTACTTGCTTTCAAAGCTCATACAGAACAGCTACTAGAAGTTCCCAAATATCATCCACCTACAAACTATCAATTTTCCTAAGGTTGATGTCTTCCATGGAGCCACTCTTGAATTAATTAAAACATATTTAAAAAGACAACACACTGTATTGAGGACTAGCTAAAATGAATTTTTAAAACAAAAAAATTCAGATCATGGACAGACGAACATTCATATTGAAATTGCAAGTAGTTTTGATTTTTAGAAATTCAGATGTATACAAAATTGGCAAATTTATTTTTTTGGTACAGATTAAACAATCCTTATAAATCTGAAGGTCACCTGATAGAAATGTGTAAGTATTCGTAGCTGTGAACACATTTTTGGTATAGATTCTTGAAACTCTCTAATCCTTTTGTTCTCTTCTTCCTCTTCGGATGTAGTTACTCCCCACTCACCCTACAGAACAAAGTGAGAGAGATGTTTAACCTCACATTTATAAAATATAGGTCCAGCAAACAACTGGACTAAACTGACATGTTCATACATCGAAATTCATCATAACAATCCACATATTCAGCTTCTTATATTGTGACTGTCATCCCCTTCACACTGGTTATGTAGCAAATATAACTAACTAGTTGCGTTAATGAATCTACAAAAGGTGACAAGTTATAACATGTACTGGCCAAGAATTATTATATATGATAGACAACGGTAAATGAGAATTCCGTAAGTTTGTGTGTGTTTAGGAATGAGCTGGTTTCATCACATATCCACTCTTCCAATTGAATGTATGTGTATGGTGGGAGGGAAAGGGATTTGACTTTTAGGTTTAGGCAAGACATTTTCCATGAGGGGTTCAGAGCTCTGAACCTACTCTCCACTCCTCAGTCTGAAACATCTCAAAAATGGCTGACTTTCAAGACCTGCTGCAAGACCTTCTATTTAACTTTCTATGGAGTGTGTGGAAGCTGCTGATATATTCTCTCTCTGACTATATTTTTAACTTTTGGCAAAGGTACCTAACAACCTTGGATGTTTGTTATGTCTTAAAAAACATCCACTTTAAATTAAAAAAAACATTGTTCTTCCATCTGTTTCAAATAATTGCCACCCATAATTAAGGCTAAGATTATGTCAGATAGGTCACTGAAGACACTGAATCCATGACTCCCAGAGACCTCCATGACATTTTCCACTTCAGCCCCAGGATGGCCAGGGCCCCCCCACAGTTCCTAGCCCTTCCTCCCCCTTTTGTCAGTTATTTTAAAGAAAAAAAGTCAGGGACAGATCACAGGCTTCTGTGTATTTTTGTTTATTACCTGTGACCTGTCCGTGATTTTTACTAAAAATAAACTGTGATGAAAATCTTAGCCTTACCCATAATACATTGCACCGGCAGCCTTACTGTACCTCAAGTTCACGCTGCTTCTTTTTCTCTTCAAACTGCAACCTCAGCTGCAGCTCCTCCAAAGCAGCTCTGTACATTACATCTTGAGCACTCTGAAGCTCAATGATTTGATCAAAAATGGCTCGAAGCTGGTTAAGAAGCGTCTGTGAGAAGATTCAGAAAGAGCGTAAAAAGGAAGAAAATTCTGGATATAAAGAGGATTTTAAAACTACTGTTAATTTGTTGAGATTCTAAAGAATTATTTAGCTGGAAATAAATTGGTAACCTATAGCACAACTGTGCAAAAAACCCTAATTCAGGAGAAACTTTAATACACTTCTTACTGGAACCAAAAAGGGCCAGTCCATATTGCAATAGCAACATGCTTCATCTCATGCTCTGTGCCTGCATATGCACCCTAAATGCAAGCCAAGTGACCCACTTTTCTATGTGAAGATTATCACAATGGTTAAGAACATTAAGGAGAAGAGTGGAGTAAAACAGATGGCCACTAGTCCACTTCTAGGGAGGGAAGAAAGAGAGAAAGAGAAAAAGAGAAAGAAAATTTTGCAGTTCCTCTTTGTTCTCCTAAAAGATTCTTTTTAAATTCTTATCAGTGGTACAGCTCTTAGTAGCTGTGTAAAACAACTGAATTTTTAACATGAAGGGCTTTGCTCTGGTATTGCCCTTTTCCAATTCAAAAGCAGCTTTTTTGGCTAAATGGCCCATCAAGGAAATAATTATTTGTATTACAGTAGTGCTTGGAGGCTCTCAGTATGTTATGTATTATACAGAACAATATGGTACCCACCCCAAAGTGTTTACAATATAATCAAGGCAAGATGCAGAGAGTGGGTGGATTACACTATTGAAATGAATATGAGAGAGGAGATGAGGGCAATGGTAATGAGAACAGGCATTTACATAGGTCAAAAAGATAATAAACATCTGATGTCTCTACTGGCTATCTATCTAGTAGTTATCTGTTGGCAGATTCCCATAAGCATCATGGAAGAACAAGTCTTGAGAAGGTATCTGAAGGAGAATAGGGTAGTGGTTTCACATTCTAATCTGCAGAGGGTATTCCTCACATAAAAGGAGGCACGGAGGAAGGTGTGAAGATTCTTGTGGGAGAAGTCGACAAACAGGCAACCAAGATAGGAATCAGCATTGGAGAAATGTGATAAGATACAGAGCATGTAAATATTTAGGGACTTAAAAGGTAAATGTTAGAAATAAAGCTGGTCAAAGCTTGTCAACATTTCAGAAAGTCAGAAAAAAATTTCAATAGAAAATTTACAATTTCCTCCCTTTTTTCCAACCAGGTCTAATCTGAAGCTTGTATTTGATGTGGGGGGAAGATGGTAGTGGAGGGACTCAAAGCTGTGTGCGTCATAAAACATGGTCAGAATGATGCTGGAGCAGGAGTTAGATGATACTCTATGGACACTATGTTCATTCTTGTCACTCAATCCTGTGATCAGTGACAAAGAAAGAGAGGGTGGGGGGGCCACAAAGAGTTCAATTTTGGCCCTGCAAAGTTTAAGTTGATGGCAAGACATCTTGGAGGAGTTAGACGGGCTGAGATACAGGACTAGACAGAGGCAGACAAATTAGGGGTAGGTGGTAGATTTGAGCCATCAGCCTAGAGTTGGTGAAAGCCATGTGAGCAGAGGAAGTCACTTAAAGAAAGGGGTAGCTAGAGAAAAGGATTCAGTGTAGGGATTCATAGTAGCAGCTGTGTTAGTCTGTATTTGCAAAAAGAAAAGGAGTACTTGTGGCACCTTAGAGACTAACAAATTTATTAGAGCATAAGCTTTCGTGAGCTACAGCTCACTTCATCGGATGCACCGAGTCCAATAAGGCTCTGATCCCGGGGGGAGGACTCTAGGTGCTACAGTAATATAAATTTTTTTATCTATCATTTAAGCATGAGCTGACATAACGAAGTTATGATTTTATACAAAGAAAAAGGCTTACCCTGGAGTCGCTATCCAACAAACAGCGAGAGATGATTGTGTCCAAGAAAACTTCATGAGCAGCAATGATGTGATCTAAGTCCTGTGCTTGTTGGACCTTGTTCCAGAGCTCATCCCATGAGCATTCAAGTACCTAGAAAAACAAGGATTCAGAGCTAAGCTGTTCCATATTTGATAGATTATATAGTTACTCTTCTACTCTAAATAGAAGACACATAAGTCACTTTGTTTATTAAATGTGACTATTCTTCCTTTTTAACAGTAACAAATTAGATGGATAAAGTGTACCTCAAATGTAATGTAATACTGCATTTGATGAATGAAATGGACCATTTCTGATGCCAGAACGTGGCACTGATGCAGCACCCCAGAAAGCTCTGTAAAAAACCCAGAGTTTATATATTAAAAACAGAGGACAGACACACACAAGCCAGTGTATTAATATTGATTTATCCAACATACTAAGTAAGCTATAGCAAGACAGTCATTGGTCTTCGTCACTAGCTTTAATACTAGCTAATAATACTTGAGTAAAGATCTCTCTAATGAATTTCTATGCAATGTAAGACAAACAAGGAACCAGATGTCTAATCATATAGTGTTTTATGGCTTTGCATTATGTAAAAGCCTTTTGCTTCTCAAATCCAAGAGAAAGAAAGAAATGCATTATACCAAATTCAATATTTAAATATGAAGATTTTACAAATCAGTGTCTTGAACAAACACTTACTATCCTTCAGGATTTTTTGTTTTGTTTTGTTTTTTTAAACACAATTCTTCTGCATACTGTACATGAAATATTTGCTCTCTCTCAGATATTTTGAGGCAAAAGAGAAGGATGGTCCAGTGATTAGTGCATTTGCCTGGAACTAATGAGCCATGAGTTCAACTCTCTGCTCTACCACAAATTTCCTGCATGACCTTATTAGATAGATCACTAAGTGTCTCACTGCCTCAGTTGTCCATCTGTAAAGTAGGGATAATAGCTCCTCTCTACCATGCCAAGTAGTTGTGAGAATAAAATACATAAAAGACTGAGATGCTCAGATACTTTTATAATCCCATTAGCGTAGTAAAGCAAATAGATTAAAGAAATAACATTTCATTAACTGCAAGGTGATCTTGCCACCCAAGAAAAATATGAAACTTTGAAATAGGTTAAGGACAAATTAAAACTGTGGTGGTGGATTGTTGTTTTGGTTTTTTTAAACATTTTGTGATCTTATAAAACCATCGAAAGATTTGAGGGTCTACCAATGAGTACCACCTCTGGTTCTTCACTCAATTTCTTTGTTCATAAGCCATTCCTAGCACATTACCTTACATTGACGCATGTGAGGAGTCAAATAAAAAATAAATCTCTAGTTTCATAAGAAATGGCTGCGTCTGCTACTTTGTTTTTTAATACATATTGTATCAATTTGTTGCTCTCCCTGTGACCAAAGTATGTGGGAGCACAAAGAGATAGGACAAATAAAGGTATATTCGGTTTCTTTGTTTGTGTAACTTGTTTTAGGCTGAAAATAGGCATTATGCTGGGAGCCAGTGTCGGAGTTCCAGCACAGACTGTGTGTGACAACAGGCATGTCATTTACCTTCTCCAACCACGAGGTTCTCCATCTGTAAACTGGGGATACTGATATTTACCCATATCATAGGGAATAGGAGCCGAAAGGCATAGCTAAGTGTTAATCACTCACTATGTTAGAGCAAAAAGAAAAGGAGTACTTGTGGCACCTTAGAGACTAACAAATTTATTTGAGCACAAGCTTTCGTGAGCTACAGCTCACTTCGTCGGATGCATTTGGTGGAAAATACAGAGGGGAGATTTATATACACACACAGAGAACATGAAACAATGGGTTTTATCATACACACTGTAAGGAGAGTGATCACTTAAGATGAGCCATCACCAGCAGCGGGGGGGGGGGGGGGGGGGGGGAGGAAAACCTTTCATGGTGACAAGCAAGGTAGGCTATTTCCAGCAGTTAACAAGAACATCTGAGGAACAGTGGGGGGTGGGGTGGGGTGGGGTGAGAAATACCATGGGGAAATAGTTTTACTTTGTGTAATGACTCATCCATTCCCAGTCTCTATTCAAGCCTAAATTAATTGTATTCAGTTTGCAAATTAATTCCAATTCAGCAGTCTCTTGTTGGAGTCTGTTTTTGAAGTTTTTTTTGTTGAAGGATAGCCACCCTCAGGTCTGTAATCGAGTGACCGGAGAAATTGAAGTGTTCTAAGACTGGTTTTTGAATGTTATAATTCTTGACGTCTGATTTGTGTCCATTTATTCTTTTACGTAGAGACTATCCAGTTTGACCAATGTACATGGCAGAGGGGCATTGCTGGCACATGATGGCATATATCACATGCTATGTTAGAGCAAATTATTAACGTCTTCCCTCTAATTATTTCTTCCCTCTGCAGCTTATGAAGCTCTTAATCTCCTTTCTCTTGGATGAGGATCTGGCTATAGATGTTGATGCATTGTGAATCTCCCAGACTGGATTATAATACATTGCATCTAAAGCTGAAGATGGACAACACAACACCACATCTTTACATCAGGACTAATCGTTGGGAAAATATATACCGCGCTCTCCACTGGCTTTCAGTTTGCTTCTGGTGCCAGTTTAAGGTTTTACCCTCTTAATCTTCAAGGGCCACAATGGGTCAGGACCAGGCTACATTAAAGAATGACTCTCCAACCATTACCCTCCAAGACAGCTGCACTCTTCTGGGACAATGCATCTAACAAAGCCTAGCCCAAAGTTTGAGAGAACTGAAAATAAGGCACTCTCAGTGAAGGGTACCCAACTATGGAACAACCTACCAAGCAAGTTAAGACTATACCAAAGCCTTTTTTAGAGAGTATGTTACAAAACCCACCTCTTTGCTGCATTCTACCTGCCATAAGTGAAGACAAGGAATTACTTACACTTACAAAAGTAAAATAATCCCAAAAATCAAAAGACATGGTGAAGAAAGCTTTTGCAAATCAGGTAGAGACAAAGCAGAACACACTAGGATGCCATTCAGGGCCGGATTAACCTTTTGTGGGTCCAGCGCCAAACATATTTGTGGGCCCCCATGGGGGAAATGGAGCATGGTGCAGGGGGGTCGGTCCCCAGAGCAAGGGGCCAGCCTGGGGCAATGGGTCACGGCATGACAGGGGTGGCCCTGCTCCACCCAGCCCAGTGTGAGGGCACTATTTACAAACTGGCAGTTGCCAGATGCACAATGACCCGCCCGGCTCTGTGCTGCCAGCATGCCCCTTCCCCTCGGGGGTGGGCCCATGCCGTGCCACACAGCTTCCCTGCCCAACACCAGAACATGCCCCCCCACCCCCGATTCCCTATGGCCAGAGCCCCCACCAGATCCTGCCACAAATGCATAGCGCCCTGCACACCACCATAACTGCCCAGCACCCCATACAGAACCCCCACTCCCTAGTGCCCCAACACACAGAGATCTTCCCTGCCCCCTCACAGCCATGCACCCACCCTCAGGCCCTCCAGAGACCCACTCCCCTACCTCTTTGCCCCACTCACCAGCCCTGCTGGGATGTGACTGTGTCTGCTGGGCTGAGCCACTAACGCAGCCAGGGTTGGTCCCGGGGTAGGGAATCACTCCGGTCCCTTGCGAGTGGCGAGATCAGCTAGACCAGGGCCTGCCCCGCCCGGGCTCCCTCAGGACCAACTTGCCTGGAGGAGCCCAGCCAAGCCCCTCCCCCCCACTCCACTGTTCCCCCCCCCCCAATTGACCGAGACTGGCCAGTCTTCTGCACCAGTCCCAGGTGGCTCAGCTCCAAGGAGACAGGTGGTGGGAAGCAGAGACTGCCTGGAGGCAGTCCGGAGGGGCACTAGGCTCCAGCCAGGAGGCAGAGAGAAGCTGGCAGGTGGGGCCAGAGGGTGGAGAGGAGCCCTCGGCCAGCCGGCGGGCAGGCCAACAGGAGCAAATGGTTGAGGGGGAGCCAGTGGGCTGTCAGGGTATGAAGGCGCAGTGCAAGCAGAGCAGGCCAGGGCCCCTTCTGAGCATGGGCCTGGCTCCATGGAGCCACTGGCGCCATTTATGGACAGTGTTGTGTGACTATATTGCTGAGTAAAAACAACCAGGGGTACTTGTGGCACCTTAAAGACTAAAATTTATTTGGGCATTTTATATTGCTGAGTGTAGCACTTAGACACCAAAAGTGATACTATTCTAGAAATACATAAAGGGCAGCCAACGGCAGAGGTCAGACTAAAACTCCGGTATATTTGGCTCTCAACCGTGTGCACACTTTTTTAAGCTACAGTTTCACTCCTTTAGGGCCTTCTGGGTCTTTTCCCAAATCTTCTGAGAATTGTTAAACAGATCACTAAACACCAGCACTGTACAAGACAAAATGAAGGTGATCCTTGTCCTGAGGGACTTGCAACCCAAGAGAAACAAGACAGACAGGGAATCCTGGGATGGCCAAAGGAAAAGGATTCGACAGACTCAACATATTTGTTGGTTTAGATCAGGGGTTGGCAACCTATGGCACGTATGCCAAAGATGGCACACAAGCCCATTTTTAATGGCACGCTGCTGCCTGCCGCAGCGTGCCATTAAAAATCCGGCCCGGCCCAGCCCGCTCTTCTCCGCTCCCTGCCCCATCCTGCAGGGGCAGAAGCTTGGTCCTGCCGGCTCTCCTGCCTCTTCCCACAGTGTGCTGAGTTCCTGCCCCTCCTCCTCTTCGTCCCTCCCTGCCAGCCCTTGCGAGGGAGGGGTTGGGGAGGAGTGGAGTCAGCGTGCTCTCTGCTCCCGACAAGACAGACAGAGAAGAAGCAAGGGCAGGGCCTTGGGGAAGCGGGGCATATCCCCTCCAGCCCCCTGCTGTGAGCACCCCATGACCCCAGCCCACACCCCCAGCCCTCTGCCCTGACCCCCCCCCACACACACCCAGTCCTATGCCCTGAGCCCTGCAGCCCCGCACATGCCCAGGGCCCCTGCCCTGAGCCCTGTACCCTCCTCACACACACCCAGCCCTCTGCTTGTCTCCTTCACCCCCCGCCCCCGCAAGACCCCAGCCCCGACTCTGGCAGCCCCACACATACCCAGATCCCCATGCCCTGACACCTGCACCCCCCTCACATGCCCCCAGCCCTCTGCCCTGACTCTTGCACCCCCCCCACATCCCCAGCCCCCCCACACCACATGCATCCCCCACATCTCCGCCCTGAGGACCAAACGGGAGCCCTGCATCTCCCCCCCCACATTCCCACCTGCACCCCTCCCACCAAATGGGAGCTGCCCAGGTAAGCGCTCCACACCCAAAATTCCTGCCCCAACCCTGAGCCCCCTCCCTCATTCTAGCTCCTGGCCAGACCCTACACCCCAACCCCCAGGCTGCTCCTTCACCCCCAGCCCTGTGCTGAGTGCACTCCCACCCTCAGCTCAGTGCAAAGAGAGAGGAAGAGAATGGCCAGAACCAGGGAGAAGGTAGGTACCCACTGTATGCGGGCAGGGCCGTGACCCCAGACTGGCAGTGGGCTGAGGGGGTCTGGCAACTGGGACCCCGGCTGGCAGGAGCTGGCGGATGGAACCCCTAAGCGGCAGCAGGCTGAGCCGCTCAGCCCACTGCCGGTCTGGGGTCCTGGCCGCAGGCCCCGCTCAGCCTGCGGCCAGTCTGGGGTCCCGGCCCTGCCTGCATACAGTGGGTACCTACCTTCTCCCTGGTTCTGGCCATTCTGAACAGAACACCAGACCAGCAGCGGGCTGGCAGTGTACGATCAACATTTTAATTTAATTTTAAATAAAGCTTCTTAAACATTTTGAAAACCTTGTTGATTTTACAATACAACAATAGTTTAGTTATGTAATATATAGACTTAGAGAGAGGGAGACCTTCTAAAAAACATTAAAATGTATTACCAGCACACAAAACCTTAAATTAAAGTGAATAAATGAACACTCGGCACACCACTTCTGAAAGGTTGCCGATCCCTGGTTTAGATTAAGCCAATATGTTTCACAGCACCTTAAGTGATCAAAGTTACTGAAGACTTAACAGGAAAAAAAAATAGCATCTACTGTGTCAGAACATCCTATACATTGTAACTCACAGACTTAGAAAAGATGTCTTTTAGAAAATCCTAATATACATGAGGAAATAAATACATAAATAAATAAAATCTTCAAAAACTAGTGAATCAATTCCCTCCAAACAGGACTTGCTCCAAAACTGAGTTCATTCAAACAGCCAACATTAAAACAAAACAAAACAAACCTGAGAAAAAGACTTGTCCTATTCTCCTGCCTTCCACTCCAAACATGGAATCTTCCTGAAAAGTTACCTTGGCACAAGGCCCAGGACCATCAATATTCAGTCATGTACCAGCAACAGCTAGTCCTCATGATGGAGCCTAAAAATCATTAATTAAAAGAGGAGGTTCCAGCTCTCTAGTGAGATTCAACATATGCTTCTAGAGTTGATAAACAGAATCAAAGAAATGTAGGGTGGAAGTAATTCTGAGAAGTCATATAGTTCAGCTCCCTGCACTGAGGAAGGACCAAGTATGCCCAGACCATCCCTGGCAGATATCTGTCCAACCTGTTCCCAGAAACCTCCAATGATATGGATTCCACAACCTCCCCTGAAAGCCTATTTCAGTTCTTAACTATCCTCATAATTAGAAATGTTTACCTATCTAACCTAAATCTCTCTGTTTGCAGATTACGCTTCTTATTTCTTCATTGGAGATGAAGAACTGAACACCAACCTCTTTATAAAGCCCTTAACACATTTGAAGATTAGCAGGTCCCCACTCAATCGTCTTCTTTCAAAACAAGACACACTCAGTTGTTTAGCCTTTCAACAAAGGTTAGGTTTTCTAAGCCTTTTTATCATTTTTGTTGCTCTCCTCTGGACTCTCTCTCCAATTTATCCACATCTTTCCTAAAGTGTGACACCGAAAACTGGACACAGTACGTCAGCTGAGGCCTTGCCACTGCTGAGTAGAGTGGGACAATTACCTCCCCTAAGGGCATGTCTACACTTACCTCCGGAGCGATCGATCCAGCGGGGGTCGATTTATCATGTCTAGTGAAGACGTGATAAATCAACCGCTGAGTGCTCTCCCATCGACTCCGGTACTCCACCGGAGTAAGAAGTGTAGGCGGAGTTGACGGGGGAGCGTCAGCAGTCGACCTACCACAGTGACGACACTGCGGTACGTAGATCTAAGTACGTCAACTTCAGCTACGTGAATAATGTACCTGAAGTTGCGTAACTTAGATTGATCCTCCCCCCAATGTAGACCAGGCCTTACATACGACTCTCCTTTTAATATACCCCAGAATTATTAGACCTTTTTTTTTTTTCCCCCACAACTGCAACACATTGTTGGCTCATATTTAATTTGTCATCCATTGTAACCCCCAGATCCCTTTCAGCAGTACTACTGCCTAATCAGTTATTTCCCATTTTGTATTTGTGCATTTGATTTTTCCCTCCTACTGTATTTATTGAGTATCACCTCATTGAGTTAAGCCTAATTCTTCTATTTGCCGAGGTCATTTTGAAATCTAACTTGTCCTCCAAATGCCAGCACCCCCACCAAACTTGGAGTCATCCGCAAACTTTATAAGCGTACTCTCCATTCCATTATCCAAATTGTTGCTAAAAGTGTTGGGGGAAAAAACTGGACCTAGGACAGACCCTTGAGTCAGCCCACTAGATACATCCTCCAAGTCTGACAGCAAACCACTGATAACTACTCAGAGTATGGTCTTTCAACCCACTACACATCCACCCTATAGTAACTTCATCTAGACCATATTTCCCTAATTTCTGTATGAGGCTGGCAAGGCTTACTAAAAATTAAGGTCTCTCAAATCAAAAGCTTCCCTCCTCCCCCTCCACTAGGCCAGTAACCCTGTCAAAGAAGAAAATTAGGTTGGTCTGGCATAATTTGTTCTTGACAAATCCATGTTGGCTATTACTTATTACCCTATTATTCTTTAGGTACTTACAAAATGATAGTTTAATAATTTGTTCCACATCTTGCCGGGTGTCAAAGTCAGGCTGATTGGTCTAGAATTTCCAAGGTCCTCTTTGTTATCAATTTTCAAGATAGTTACTATATTTATCTTCTCCATTCCGCTCATGAGTTCTCAAAAGATAAATCGCTAACGGTTCCAAGATTGCTTCAGCTAGTTGCTTAAATACCCTAACTTGAATTTCATCAGACCCTGCCAACTTAATTACATCTAACCTATCTAAATATTCTTTAACCTGTTCTTTCTCTATTTTAACTTGTGTTCCTTCCTCCTTGTTGTTAATATGAATTGTGTTAAGTATATGGTCAAAATTAACCTTTTTAAGCAAACACTAAAGCAAAATATGCATTGACTACCTCAGCCTTTTTGAAGTCATCTGTTATTAGTTCTCCTTCCCCACCAAGCAGGAAGGGTCTACACATTCTCTCCTCTCTCTCTTGCTCCTAGTATATGTATAAAGCCTTTTCTTATTGCTTTGGATATCTTTTGTTCGGTGTAACTCATTTTTTGCCTTAGCCTTTCTGTTTCTGTCCCTACATGCTTCTATTATTCTTTGGTATTCATGCTTAGCAAGTTGACCATGTTTCTACTTTTGTAGGATTCCTTTTGATTTTCAGGTCATTAAAGAAATCCTGATGGAGCCATATTGGCTTCTTTCTTCCTATCTTTCCTTCACATCAGGATAGTAGGCTACTGTGCCTTTAATATTGTCTCTGAGAAACTGCCAGCTCTCCCGAACTCCTTTATACCTTAGATTTTCTTCTTACAGGACCTTACCTACCAGCTCTCCGAGTTTGTTAAAGCCTGCTTTTTGAATTCCATTGTGCTTATAATGCTGCTCTCACTCTTTCCTTAGAATCATAAAATCTATCATTTCATGATCACTTTAACCTAAATTGCTTCCACCTTCATATTCGCAACCAATTCCTCCCTGTTAGTCAGAATCAAGTCTAAAATGGCTGTCCTTTGGTTACTTCCTTAACTTTCTGAAGCAAGAAGTTGTCCCCAATACATTCCAAGAACTTTTTGGAGATTTTGTATTTTGCCATATTACTTTTCCAACAAATATCTGGGTAGTTCAAGTCCCACATAGGTACAAAGGTATGGGGACCTTAACATTTCAACATTTTGTTGAAGGATGTTGAAGGAAAGCTACATTATGTAAATTTTATAGGTTTCTATAATTAGTTATAATCTAATTCCCCTTTCTAAATCTTGTACAGTTGGACACCTGATAATAACGTAGCCTGCCTTTTCAGGTGTATGGTGCAGCTGTGTGTGTGGGGGAATATTAAAAAACCTCTAAAAATAAAGTTAAATTAATTTTTTTCTAAAAATTCTCTATTTATATTTGGTTCTTCTATATAAATGCCAGTGAATACTTTCTAAGTCCCTCATACCTTTGCCAGTAGTAAGTATGTGGCCAGCATACCAAAAAAAAGTTTTACATCGTAGCATACATACTTCCCTCTCTCATAGTATTATACAGCTTTGTTTACACCCAACTTTTATTACATACAAAGAAGCACCTATCTATTGTTCTAGGTAATCCTTCATATACTTTAGAACAATTAAAAAATCCAGACTCTTCTAATACTCTCACTTTGTCCAAAAATTAATATGTCTATAACCAAGCTGCTACAATATATAACCCATCTTTGTGATCTCCCGGTGTCTCAAAGTCAGAATACACACAGCCTTGGACCGGATGGGAGGTAGGAGGGGGAGAAGCAACTTGGAAAGCGGAACGGCCCTCAAGGAGAACACTCCACCAGATGTCTCCCTCACTCTTATACAAGTGGAGCTCCAACTCAGACACCTCCACTGCTCACAACAGTGACTGCAAGCCATGGGGAGAGAGGTGTTTGGTCACACAAGTACCAGTCCATTTAGGGCTAGATCAAAATCAATAACAAATTTTAGCCAATACCTAGTAGGTAGCCAGCATGGATCCAAAAAACACTGCTGTTGTGTGCTCCCAGAAAGATGTACACTATAAAAAGAGCACTGACAAATTCAAAATCAGCTTCAAACGTCTGAATAGATTCAGGATCTAGTCACACAGAGCACAATACAATGGTTTATTCTAGACATGACAAAGGTGTGACTAGTCCATTCATATCCGAAAAAAATGGCAGCTTCCTGGCTGTAAATAGATGAAATAAAGCTGTTCTGGCCACTGCTGATATGTGCTCTTTTAACAGCTGGAAGTCCAACCAGACTTCTAGATTGTTCACCTGCCCCCACAAATGAAAAGCAAAAACCAACCAACCAACCAGAGAGGGGCAGATACGGATTCCTGCCAGCTAGCTGTCCCAAACATCACTTTCATCTTCTCTGGATTGAGTATTATTTTATACACACACACACACACACACACACACACACACACACACCCTGCAGAGAAAGCAGAAACAGTACTATGCCAAAGCAGCAATGAACTAAAAATCAGACTTCTAAAGACTAACAAGTACCATATTCTGTAAAATTAGACAAGAAAACTAGACTATATATTTGGCTCTGTAGATGAGAAACACACACAGCTAAAACCCATTTGTAATTCTCTACTGCCCTCTAAAGGCTGTTTCAAGATTTTCAACTTTGTAGTTTGGATGATTAAAAACAGGTGTATTACGTATATCTTTGGACTAGACATTGTTAAAATAGCCACAAAAGGTTGATATTAATTTGAATAAGACAAAAGAGGAGTTTTTTTTTAATACTATAGATTTTTTTCATAACACATGCAGTGAAGCAGTCGTAGCTCAGAGTAAGGCTGTGGCCAGAACTCAATCTTTGGCATGAACTAGAATCCCCAAGTATTCCAGCACACAAAAACGTAAAACATAACCCAATAATTCCCTCAAAGCATAAATGATTAAGGTAAGTTTTCCATGTAATACATAGTTTTGCTGTTATTTAACACAAACAAGTGCTTTAGTGTTACTTCCAGTTTTGCATGCTGTAAGGGTTCCCTCCCCACTCTGAACTCTAAGGTACAGATGTGGGGACCCGCATGAAAGACCCCCTAAGCTTATTTTTACCAGCTTAGGCTAAAAACTTTCCCAAGACACAAATTTCATCTTGTCCTTGAACAGTATGCTGCCACCACCAAGTGATTTAGACAGAACAGGGAAAGGACCACCTGGAGTTCCTATTTCCCCAAAATATCTCCCCAAGCCCTTACACTCCCTTTCCTGGGGAGGCTTGAGAATAAACAAGTTGAGCACAAATCAGCCTTGGATTTTTAAGACCCAAAAAACCCAATCAGATTCTTAAAAAACAGAACTTCATTAGAAGAACAAAAAAAGATGAGAACAACTCTAAGATCAGAATGGAACATAATCTTATAGGCAGTCAGATTCAAAACAGAGAATCCCTCTAGGCAAAACCTTAAGTTACAAAAAGACACAACAGGAATATACATTTCCTCCAGCACAGCAAATTTCACAAGCCAAAACAAAGAAAACCTAACGCATTTTCTAGTTAGATTACTTACTAACTGTACAGGAGCTGGAGGGCTTGCATCCTTTATCTGTTCCTGGCAAAGGTATCACACAGACAAAAGCATTCCCGCCCCCCGCTCCAGATTTGAAAGTATCTTGATCCCTCATTGGTCATTTTGGGTCAGATGCCAGCCAGATTACCCGAGTTTCTTAACCCTTTACAGGTAAAAGGACTTTGCCTCTGGTCAGGAGGGATTTTATAGCACTGTATGCAGAAAGGTGGTTACCTTCCCTTTATTTTTATGACACGTGCATAACCCACAGGTCAAATTAAGAGGGAATATAAGTAGATATCAAGTTAGACCTACTTAAACTGATGTAGTCATTGAAGTAAGATGTGTTGAAACTGGCAATGTAATTTACAAACCAAAGAACTGGAAGAAGTCACGAGTGAAAGTAGGTGGCTATCTACTTTAATATAACCCTTCTTGCATCCTCGTTTGTTGCCTTGCTTGCTACACTCCTCTTCCAGCCCCTCAGCACATACATTGCCACCAAATCAGACTTCACTTTACTGAAGGGAAAGGAGGCGATATGTAAAATAGGATGCAAATTAAAAACTAGTAATGAGCTACATCTGAAGTAAGTCTAAGGGGAGCTTCTGAGAGCCTAATTAGTGTAATGTACATATTTATGGAGGGTGGGAATTGGGGGGGGGGGAAGAACTAGAAGGTTTAAGATTCAACAGTTTCAGACTCTAAGACGCATGTCTCAATTTATTACACTGAGGCAGAGGAAGAGGAAAGCGAGAAGGTTACTCACCTTGCAGTAACTGAGATTCTTCGAGATGTATGTCCCTGTGGGTGTTCCACTCCAGGTGACGGTGCGTTCTGACGCCATTGATCGGAGATCTTTGGTAGCAGTGCCTGGTCGGGACGCACGCGCCCAGCTGTTCTCATGGAGTTAGTAGGGTCTATCTGTGCGTGCGCATCTCGCACCCCCTCGGTTCCTTCTCTACCGTAGAGTCATATGATTCGTACTTCAAAGTAGAGGGGAGCAAGGTGGATAGTGGAGCATCTTGAAAAACCTCAGTTACTGCAAGGTGAGTAACCTTCTCTTCTTCTTCTTCTTCTTCAAGTGCTGTCCCTGTGGGTGCTCCACTCCAGATGAATGTGAAGCAGTACCCACTATGGTTGCTGGGACTTTGGAGTTGCGTCACTGATACCGGAAGACAGTACCATATGGCCTACTATGGTGTCTGCTGTGGTGTCCTGTGTGATAGCGTCATGTTTGGCGAACGTGTGGTCTGATGCCCATGTGGCCATCTTGCATACATCAATAATAGGTAAGTTTTGCAGGAATGCAACGGATGTTGACATCGCTCTAGTAAAGTGTGTTCTGATGCCCTTGGGGGGGTTGAGCATTCTGGGTCTGGTAGCAGGACCTAATGCATTCAGATATCCATTTGGAGAGTCATTGCTTGGAAATAGCAGTACTCTTTGATCACTCAGTAGTGGACACAAATAGTCTAGGGGATTTATGGAATGCCTTAGTTCTGTCTAGATAAAAGGCAATTGCACATTTGACATCAAGAGTATGCAATGCCGCTTCTTGTGGGTTCTTATGAGGCTTGGGGTAGGATGCAGGTAAGTGCATTGGCTGAATGAGGTGGAAGGTGGACGCCACCTTGGGAAGGAATTTGGGGTGGGGGGGTCACATCGTAATCTTGTCTTTAAAGAAAATAGTGTATGGTAAGCCGTTAGTGTGCTTATTTCCATGACCCTTCTCACCAATGTTATGACGACCAAGAAAGCTACTTTCATGGACATGTGTAGTATGGAGGAGGCAGCCAGTTGTTCAAAGGGAGGTTTCATAAGATGCTGGAGAACTAGGTTCATATTCCAGGTAGCTGCAGGTAGGTGAATCTCAACGTAAAGGTTTTGAAGGCCCGTGAGGAAGCATTTTATGGTGGGGTGGGTGAAAACTGAAAACCTGTCCAGTGTGTCATGGAAGGTATTAACTGCTGCGAGGTGTACTCTGATAGAGCTGAGCAATATCTTTTTTCAGTTGTAAGAGGTAGACCAAGGTATCAGGGAAAGGCGTGGTCTGGGGTGGCAAGTTTCTGAGGGAGCACCATATGGAGAACTGTTTCCATTTTTGCAGGTAAGTCTTACAAGTGGATACTCGTCTACTGTGGAGGACGACGACTTGTTGGACCTGCTCCGAACAAGCTAGTTCGTGTGTTTGGAACCATGAAATCAGCTTCTGCAGTTGTGGACAGAGAATCCAACCATTGCCCTGTGAAAGCAGATCCAGACTCGAGAAGAATTCTTGGAGGGCAGATGGACATGTGCAGCAGGTAAGGATACTATGTCTGTCTGGGCCAGGCTGGGGCAATAAGTATGACCTTGGCCTTGTTCTCTTTGATCTTGCATAGGACTCTGTGTATCAGTGGGATTGGCGGAAAAGCGTACATAAGTGTCTTGTTCCAGAGAATGAGGAATGTGTCTCTGAGGGACGCGGTCCCAAGTCCCGCTCTGGAGTGGAATAGATTGCATTTGTGCTTTTGTGTTGTGGCAAACAGGTCTACCGACGGGGTTGCCCCAGTGGGAGAAGAGCTGTCATAGTATCGTGGGATGCAATTCCCATTTATGTTCTTGAGAGAAGTGTCTGCTGAGTGTGTCGGCGGTAGGGTTCTGACACCCAGGCAGGTAGGAAGCAGTAATCTCTATGTGATGTTGTATGCACCAATTCCATAGTTGGATGGCTTCTATGCATAGGGAGTGCGATCGTGTCCCCCCCGCATCTGTTTATGTAGAACTTGCATGCTATATTGTCTTTCAAGAGCTGAACAGATTTGTTCCTTATGATTGGGAGAAAGTGGAGGCAGGCATATCTGACTGCTCTGAGCTCTAGAAGATTTATGTGCAGACGCTTCTGACAGGGACCATCAGCCCTGTGTTGTGAGAGCTCCTAGGTGCACTCCCCAACCTATCAGAGAAATGTCTGTCATGATCATGAGCACAGGGAATTTTGATGGAAGGGGACACCCGTGCATGTGTTTCCCGTTTTTGTCCACCATTGTAGGGAGGCGAATACCTTTGCTGGAGGAGTTAGCATCATGTGGTGGCTGTGCCTGCTGGGTTTGTATATGGAGCTGAGCCAACCCTGAAGGCAACTCATATGTAGTCTGGCATATTTGACCACGAAGGTGGTGGTTGCCATGTGACCAACAAGCTGCAGGCATGTTCGTGCCTCTATTCTGCGGCAAACAGACAAGGAGTGTATAATGGCACAGAATCTGGCGTGTGGGAGTGAGGCTGTGGTCAAAATTGAGTCCAGATGAGCCCCGATGAACTCGATTTGCTGTGTGGGTATCAGGGTGGACTTTTGGAATTTTATTTGCAGGCCTAGACTGTGGAAGAGGGAGATGGTAAAATGGAGTGGCCTCTAATGTCTTATCATACGAACGGCCTTTGATAAGGCAGTCGTCCAGGTAGGGGAAAAGTATAATTCCGGGTCTGCATAGGTGGGCCGCTACTACTGCAAGAGTCTTGGAGAACACTCTCAGTGCTGTGGAGAGTCCGAACGGTAGCACTCTGTATTGGAATGGGTTGTGCCCTACTGTGAATCGCAGAAAGCGTGTGTGCGCTAGGTGAATAGATGTATGAAAATAGGCATCCTGTAAGTCGAAGGCTGTGAACCAATCCCCTTGTTCCAGCGCGTGTATTATTGTGCCTAATGTGACCATCTTGAATTTCTGTATGCGTACGAATTTGTTCAGTCTGTATAAGTCTAGTATATAGATTGCCATCCTCCGCCTTTCTTCTGGGTCAGAAAATAGTGAGTAAAACCCTTTTCCCCGATGCTGCACTGTTACAGGTTCCACTGCATCTACCTGTAGAAAATGAGTCACCTCTGCTCGAAGTAGGTGCTCGTGAGAGGGGTCCCTGAAGAGGGACGGGGAAGAGGGAAAGGTGGGTGGGCATGAAATGAGAGGGATGGAGTAGCCCAATTGTACTATTTCCAAGACCAGCGGTCCTCTGTGATCTGTTGCCAGACATGGTGGAAAAACTGGAGGCGGTGGCCAAATGGGCAAGTAAGCAGTGGTGCCAAGGGATGGTCGTGCAGACCCCTGACCAAGGCTTCAAAATTGTTTGTTTCCCGATGTGTGGAATGTAGTCGATTGTGCATGGTTTTGTCTGCGCCTGGGAGGTCTGTTGTGGTTCCTCGCACTATCATACGGTCTCGACTGGGGCCGGTGATATTGTTGTGCATGGGGCTTCTGATAAGGCTGATACCATTGCCTCCTGGGGAAGGAGGGGTATATCCCCAGCGTGTGCAGAATGGCCCTAGAGAGTCTTTCATGGTGTGAAGGACTTCATCATTTTTTTGGAAAAAAAGTTTATCCACATCAAAGGGAAGGTCCTACACTTTGCTCTGCAGATCTTTAGGGATGCCAGATGCAGACAGCCAGGAAGATCTGCACATCACTACCATGGTGGCAGTAGTGCGGGCTGCTGTGTCCATGTCCAGGGATGCTTGTAGCGCCATCCTAGACACCAGTTGACCTTCGATGAGGACTGATTTAAAATCCGCTCTTCTGTCCTCTGGGATATGGGAGGTAAAGTCAAATAACTTCTTGTAATTATCATAGTCGTAGCTTGCGAGGAGGGCGGAATAATTTGCAATTCTGAATTGCAGAGT
Source organism: Dermochelys coriacea (assembly GCF_009764565.3). NCBI lineage: Eukaryota > Metazoa > Chordata > Testudines > Dermochelyidae > Dermochelys > Dermochelys coriacea. The sequence continues at coordinate 110,095,543 of NC_050068.2, forward strand.
GGAGGAGGTGTAAAATTGCAGCCCAGGCGGTCAAGTCGTTTGAGGTCCTTATCTTGCGGAGTGGGCCGGTATTGTGGCTACTTTGTTCTGTGGGTCGCTGCATCCACCACAAGAGAGTTGTGCTGTGGGTGGGAAAATAAGAAATCTACGTCCTTAGACAGTACATCATATTTCCGTTCAGCCCTTTTACATGTTGGTGGGATGGAGGCAGGGGTCTGCCATATCGTGTCAGTGGGTTCCAGGAGGGCCTCATTTATGGGTAGTGCAATCTTTGATGGCACAGAGGGTTGGAGGATTTTCAGGAGTCTGTGTTTTGTCTCCTGCACTTCCTCTAATGGAATGTCCTGGCTGATTGTCACCCGTTAAAAAGTTCCTGGAACTGCTTAAAACTGTCCACGTTCTGTGGTGGTGGTGGCGGCAGCATGAGAGCTTCATCTGCCGCTAACTGAGAGTTACGAGCAGATGATTCAGGGAAAGGTTCGTAGCCCATATCTTCGAGGGGGGGCTCAGGAGCTCTGGATGTAGATGGAGCTGGAGATAGAGGTGCAGAGTGGGTCTGCGGTCTGGTGGTCCGCAAGAAAGATTGCCGTCAGGGGTAGACCAAGGGTACCACTGAGGCCAGGGAATATGGTATGAAAAGTGGGGCCTCGCCCATGAGAGGACAAAGTAGGGAAATTGAGGCTGATTGTTGTACGGTGCCGTGTCTTGAAATGAGTATGGCTCCAGTGGGAGAGGAGAGTCACATGGGGAAAACTCTGCCTGCTGCGGCATGTCATTTTCACTGTCAGTGAGGGTGGCCAGGTCAGGTGGCGAGAGCGGCTAGTCAAAGAGTGAGTGCTCGGTGCCTAGGAGAGGGGAGTCAGGCTCTGGGGCCACAGAGATGTTGGCATGATTTACGAACGGTTGCTGATTCTTGAGCTGCGGTGCCATGGGTCTCGGAGCATGAGCAGATGTCCGCAACAATTTTTGCTTAGCCTCGGTGGGTGCCATCGGCCGCCTATAGGTGCCCTGCAAGGGTGGTGTGTCTGCAGCAGAGGTCATTGTCAGGCTCGGTGCCAACGTTCTTGTCAGCACTAGGGTGGACAGTGTCGCTGGTACTGGGTCCGTCTGTGGTGCCGGCAGGGCTGGTGCCAAGGAAAGCTGCCCACTGGCGGGGGGGGGCGGGTCAAGTCCTTGTTTCTGCACCCCATGTGAGCCATGCCTATGGTGCTGGGGCATTCAGCTGTGCCAGTTTTTGGTGTGGTCAGCACTGGAGGAAGTGATTTCACCAGAGACCTTTTCCATTTCTGTAGGTCTCTGGGTGGAGAGGTTGGGGCTTCCTGACTCTTCGCATGAGAGGGTGAAGCCAAGCTCCTGGTTGGTGCCGACCTGGCAGGGGAGCGTGAGGGAGAGGGTTTACTTGTGCCTGTCTCCATTGGTGGCTGCAGAAATGTCTCCATAAAGAGCATTTTTAGCCGCAGGTCTCTGTCATGGCTAGCCCTGGTTTTCAGGCTAGTACAATGGACATACTTAGCGGGGATGTGTCTCGCCTAGACACTTCACACACAGTGAGTGTCCATCAGACCACGGCACAGACTCATTGAAGGAGCTGCATTTTTTTTAATCCGGGGGACCCCGGCATCAAGAAGCTATGCTTGCCTGAGGGGAAGTCGCAACGGGAGACAAATGTGAGAGAAAAAAAAAAAAAGTGTTTTTGGGGTTTTTTTAAACCAATAAGCAAGGAATAACTATTCTAAAGGGAGGGAAATAACTAGGATACAACTATTGCTACTTATTTCCTTCAGTAACCAGGGAAGAGGTTCAGCACTGCCTCGAGTTCAGTCTTCAGCCGAGGACGGTTGAGAAGGAACTGAGGGGTGCAGGACGTGTGTTCACAGAGACCCTAACAATGCCACGAGACAACAGCTGGCCACATGTGCCCTTACCAGGCACTACTACTGAAGATGTCTGATCAACAGCGCCAGGTTGCACCGTCACCTGGAGTAGAGCACCCACAGGGACAGCCCTCGAAGAAGCAGTAACGTTTATCAATGGAATAGCTCTGCCAAGTTGTGGCCAACAATTATTGCAAATGGAATCCTTTGAACTCCTATACAAGTGTTAATTCATTGATATAACTGTATGCCCTTTTTGTGGAACCTCTCTATTAATATCATTGTTTTCCAGGTTGGACATCACCTGACTTTCCCAGACGTCATTTCACAGCACCAACATGGCAACAATATTTCATGTAAACTAAATCAAGAGTGCAATGATCTCTCACCTACACACTTTACAGATGGAAATCTATAATCTTGATTGTCCCATTGATAGAGTCCTGCACAGATACAAAATTTTTATCCCCATCTGATCTGCAAACATGGTCTGTGGATATAAAATGGATATCCATAGATTTGCAGGGCTCTAGCAACTGAGTTTGTTGAGTCCTGCTGTACCAGCACTGAGTACTCAATACAGTATAATTATCTTAGTTTCGATCCAGTGTTAGGGTGCTTGATGAAATGGTAATGTTGTGTATGTATGGTTTATTGTTCACTTTACGTCCTATTTTGGCACTGCCTAGGACGGTGGGGAAGCAAACGCTTCATAGGAGTTTAGTATAGATCAAGACTCTGACTATATATATATATATATATATATATATATATATATATATATATATATATATATATATGTCAGTGTCTCAGTCTTGCCTTTCTTTCTGTAGTTCCTGGAATTACAAAGAATTGGACAAGTCCGTCTAATCAGAAGATGGAACAACTTGATTTTATTTTAGAAAATGTGTTGCCCTATCACTACTTTTGGCTCCATTCGCATAAGATGGAAATATAATGAAAGCAATATCTTCATCAGTGTTTTTATGCCAGATGCAACTGAACCAATTTACAAGAATCCAGAGCGCATTCTGCAACATATCCTAAAAAATATTTCTAAGCAAGCTTATAGAAGCAGGACACAAGTACTGCTTTTCAAATGTGGGGTGCAGGCAACAAGAATATTAGAAAGCATCTGTCAGATTCAACTTCATCTATGTTTTATTGGATATTTCTCCCCACTATACTCATTGCAATAAGTGGAGTGACTTCACTCCACTTTCATGCATGTGAAAAGTGCTCATTGTGCAGGTTCAGTTAATCCCTTACCCCAAGACCACACAGAAATACATTTGGGTACAATCCTGACATGAAGAGTCTACTGCTCTCAAGCCACTTAGAGTTACAGCTTCCAATTTTAGATTGATATGGAAATGGTGTAAAGTTCCAGAGAGTGCTGCCCCAATAGATAAAAGTATGTTGTACTGGGGTGGTCACCCAGCTCCAGCCCTGAAGGGGTGAAAGCAGCCCTGGAGAAGGCTGTGGCTGGGAATAGCTGGGCTAATTGGGGGAAGCAGACACAGCTGGAGCCACACCTCAATCAGGCCACAGCTGGCCCTTATAAGAGGGCTGTGGGCCAAAAGCTGGAGAAGTCTCTCTCTAGCTGAAGGGAGAGAAGGACCTGGCTGCCTGGGAGCTGAGCAGGGTACGGGGAAGGCCAGAGGAGATGGGGAGCTCCAACCTGGAAAACACCCAGGCTGCAGGCCTTGGTAAAGGCCCAGAAAGGTACTGGGGCTGCAAAGGGGCAGCCTGGGAATAGGCAGACGCACCTGGTCCTAACCCCTTGCCATTGATGAGTGGCCATTACAGACTGCAGTCTACCCCAGGGAAAGGGACTGGCAGTAGCGAGGTGGGTTTAGAAGGTTGGGGGTTCCCCTGGGAGGGGAGACCCAGAGTGTGGGGGTACTGCTGGGGCAGAACCCCAAGGAAAAGGGCCCCGGGAAGAACACAGCGCCAGCGGCAGGTGAGATACTGGCCTGCAGAGGGCGCGCTGTAAGCTGGAAAAGAGCTAATTCCCAGACGACCAGCAGGAGGCGCTGCCGCTGGTGAGTCTCGCCTTGCTACGTGCGTGTTAATATTTGTGAAAAGCCAACAAAGTGAGGAAACAGAGGGTGAAATGCTATCATCTCACCCGATTGTACCCAAGTATTGCAGAGTTCTCATTGCTTACAGGATGTGTATCATATACCACGTGTGACATTCCACGTGTTACATTCACACATCATAGGAAAGTAGTCTCGAGGTAGCCATCTTGACCAGTATAAATCAAACTTGAAAATTCAGGGGAAATTGGGGGAAAAGGGAGGTAAAGACTAGGCCAATACAATATATCGACATCTCTACCACCCAGTCTGTTCACTACCACATTTCCAGCAGGGAAGAGCAGATGAATTGGAGGGCAACAAGTTCTTATGACTCTTGTTAGTGCTAGTATGCTTCAGAGCTTTCAAATTAAGGAAATTAGTTAGGGAAGTGGATTGGACTGAAGAACTTATGGATCTAAAGGTAGAGGAGGCCTGGGATTACTTTAAATCAAAGCTGCAGAAGCTATCGGAAGCCCGTATCCCAAGAAAGGGGAAAAAAAACTCATAGGCATGAGTTGTAGACCAGGCTGGATGAGCAAGCACCTTAGAGACTAACAAATTTATTTGAGCATAAGCTTTCGTGAGCTACAGTTCACTTCATCGGATGCATTTGGTGGAAAATACAGAGGGGAGATAGATATACACACACACAGAGAACATGAAACAATGGGTTTATCATACACACTGTAAGGAGAGTGATCACTTAAGATAAGCCATCACCAGCAGCAGGGGGGGAAAAGGAGGAAAACCTTTCATGTTGACAAGCAAGGTAGGCTAATTCCAGCAGTTAACAAGAATATCAGAGGAACAGTGGGGGGTGGGGTGGGAGGGAGAAATACCATGGGGAAATAGTTTTACTTTGTGTAATGACTCATCCATTCCCAGTCTCTATTCAAGCCTAAGTTAATTGTATCCAGTTTGCAAATTAATTCCAATTCAGCAGTCTCTCGTTCGAGTCTGTTTTTGAAGCTTTTTTGTTGAAAAATAGCCACCCTCAGGTCAGTAATCGAGTGACCAGAGAGATTGAAGTGTTCTCCAACTGGTTTTTGAATGTTATAATTCTTGACGTCTGATTTGTGTCCATTCATTCTTTTACGTAGAGACTGTCCAGTTTGGCCAATGTACATGGCAGAGGGGCATTGCTGGCACATGATGGCATATATCACATTGGTAGATGCGCAGGTGAACGAGCCTCTGATAGTGTGGCTGATGTGATTAGGCCCTATGATGGTGTCCCCTGAATAGATATGTGAACAGAGTTGGCAACGGGCTTTGTTGCAAGGATAGGTTCCTGGGTTAGTGGTTCTGTTGTGTGGTGTGTGGTTGCTGGTGAGTATTTGCTTCAGGTTGGGGGGCTGTCTGTAAGCAAGGACTGGCCTGTCTCCCAAGATCTGTGAGAGTGATGGGTCGTCCCTCAGGATAGGTTGTAGATCCTTGATGATGTGTTGGAGAGGTTTTAGTTGGGGGCTGAAGGTGATGGCTAGTGGCGTTCTGTAATTTTCTTTGTTGGGCCTGTCCTGTAGTAGGTGACTTCTGGGTACTCTTCTGGCTCTGTCAATCTGTTTCTTCACTTCAGCAGGTGGGTATTGTAGTTGTAGGAATGCATGATAGAGATCTTTTTGTCTCTGTCTGAGGGGTTGGAGCAAATGCGGTTATATCGTAGCGCTTGGCTGTAGACAATGGATTGTGTGGTATGATCTGGATGAAAGCTAGAGGCATGCAGGTAGGAATAGCAGTCAGTAGGTTTCCGATATAGGGTGGTGGTTATGTGACCATTGCTTATTAGCACCGTAGCGTCCAGGAACTGGATCTCTTGTGTGGACTGGTCCAGGCTGAGGTTAATGGTGGGATGGAAATTGTTGAAATCATGGTGGAATTCCTCAAGGGCTTCTTTTCCATGGGTCCAGATGATGAAGATGTCATCAATGTAGCAAAAGTAGAGTAGGGGCATTAGGAGACGAGAGCTGAGGAAGTGTTGTTCTAAGTCAGCCATAAAAATGTTGGCATACTATGAGGCCATGCTGGTACCCATTGCAGTGCCCCTGATTTGAAGGTATACATTGTCCCCAAATGTGAAATAGTTATGGGTGAGGACAAAGTCAAAGTTCAGCCACCAGGTTAGCCGTGACATTATTGGGCATAGTGTTCCTGACGGCTTGTTGTCCATCTTTATGTGGAATGTTGGTGTAGAGGGCTTCTACATCCATAGTGGCTAGGACGGGGTTTTTAGGAAGATCACCAATGGATTGTAGTTTCCTCAGGAAGTCAGTGGTGTCTCGAAGATAGCTGGGAGTGCTGGTAGCGTAGGGCCTGAGGAGGGAGTCTCCATAGCCAGACAATCCTGCTGTCAGGGTGCCAATGCCTGAGATGATGGGGCATCCAGGATTTCCAGGTTTATGGATCTTGGGTAGCAGATAGAATACCCCAGGTTGGAGTTCTAGGGGTGTGTCTGTGTGGATTTGTTCTTGTGCTTTTTCAGGGAGTTTCTTGAGCAAATGCTAGTTTGTAGTTTCTTTTGGTAACTCTCAGTGGGATCAGAGGGTAATGGCTTGTAGAAAGTGGTGTTAGAGCTGCCTAGTAGCCTCTTGTTCATACTCCGACCTATTCATGACGACAGCACCTCCTTTGTCAGCCTTTTTGATTATGATGTCAGTTGATTCTGAGGCTGTGGATGGCATTGTGTTCTGCATCACACAGAAGCCTACTGACCGCTATTCCTACCTACATGCCTCTAGCTTTCATCCAGATCATACCACACGATCCATTGTCTACAGCCAAGCTCTACGATATAACCGCATTTGCTCCAACCCCTCAGACAGAGACAAACACCTACAAGATCTCTATCATGCATTCCTACAACTACAATACCCACCTGCTGAAGTGAAGAAACAGATTGACAGAGCCAGAAGAGTACCCAGAAGTCACCTACTACAGGACAGGCCCAACAAAGAAAATAACAGAACGCTACTAGCCATCACCTTCAGCCCCCAACTAAAACCTCTCCAACGCATCATCAAGGATCTACAACCTATCCTGAAGGACGACCCATCACTCTCACAGATCTTGGGAGACAGGCCAGTCCTTGCTTACAGACAGCCCCCAAACCTGAAGCAAATACTCACCAGCAACCATACACCACACAACAGAACCACTAACCCAGGAACCTATCCTTGCAACAAAGCCCGTTGCCAACTCTGTCCACATATCTATTCAGGGGACACCATCATAGGGCCTAATCACATCAGCCACACTATCAGAGGCTCGTTCACCCGCGCATCTACCAATGTGATATATGCCATCATGTGCCAGCAATGCCCCTCTGCCATGTACATTGGTCAAATTGGACAGTCTCTACGTAAAAGAATAAATGGACACAAATCAGACGTCAAGAATTATAACATTCAAAAACCAGTTGGAGAACACTTCAATCTCTCTGGTCACTCGATTACAGACCTAAGAGTGGCTATCCTTCAACAAAAAAGCTTCAAAAACAGACTCCAACGAGAGACTGCTGAATTGGAATTAATTTGCAAACTGGATACAATTAACTTAGGCTTGAATAGAGACTGGGAATGGATGAGTCATTACACAAAGTAAAACTGTTTCTCCCCCCCACCCCACCCCCCACCGTTCCTCAGATATTCTTGTTAACTGCTGGAAATAGCCTACCTTGCTTGTCACCATGAAAGGTTTTCCTCCTTTTCCCCCCTGCTGCTGGTGATGGCTTATCTTAAGTGATCACTCTCCTTACAGTGTGTATGATAAACCCATTGTTTCATGTTCTCTGTATGTGTATATCAATCTCCCCTCTGTATTTTCCACCAAATGCGTCCGATGAAGTGAGCTGTAGCTCACAAAAGCTTATGCTCAAATAAATTTGTTAGTCTCTAAGGTGCCACAAGTACTCTTCTTTTTGTGAACACAGACTAACACGGCTGCTACTCTGAAACCATCTTAGAGAGATGATTAAGAAGCAGCAGAAAGCATACAGGGAGTGGAAGATGGGAGGGATCAGCAAGGAAAGCTACCTAATTGAGGTCAGAACATGTAGGGATAAAGTGAGACAGGCTAAATGTAGAGTAGAGTTGGACCTTGCAAAGAGAATTAAAACCAATATTAAAAGGTTCTATAGCCATATAAAGAAGAAGAAAACTAAGAAAGAAGTGGGGCCGCTAAACACTGAGGATGGAGTGGAGGTTAAGGATAATCTAGGCATGGCCAATATCTAAACAAATACTTTGCCTCAGTCTTTAATAAGGCTAAAGAGGATCTTAGGGATAATGGTAGCATGACAAATGGGAATGAGGATATGGAGGTAGATATTACCATAGCTGAGGTAGAAGCAAAACTGAAACAGCTTAATGGGACTAAATCGGGGGGCCCAGATAATCTTCATCCAAGAATATTACAGGAATTGGCACCTGAAATTGCAAGCCCATTAGCAAGAATTTTTAATGAATCTGTAAACTCAGGAGTAGTACCGAATGATTGGAGAATTGCTAATATAGTTCCTATTTTTAAGAAAGGGAAAAAAAAAGTGATCCGGGTAACTACAGGCCAGTTAGTTTGACGTCTGTAGTATGCAAGGTCCTGGAAAAAATTTTGAAGGAGAAATTAGTTAAGGACATTGAAGTCAATGGTAAATGGGACAAAATACAACATGGTTTTACAAAAGGTAGATCGTGCCAAACCAACCTAATCTCCTTTTTTGAAAAAGTAACAGATTTTTTAGATAAAGGAAACGCAGTGGATCTAATTTACCTAGATATCAGTAAGGCATTTGATACCGTGCCACATGGGGAATTATTAGTTAAATTGGAGAAGATGGGGATCAATATGAACATCAAAAGGTGGATAAGGAATTGGTTAAAGGGGAGACTGCAACGGGGCCTACTGAAAGGCGAACTCTCAGGTTGGAGGGAGGTTACCAGTGGAGTTCCTCAGGGATCGGTTTTGGGACCAATCTTTTTGTTACTGACCTTGGCACAAAAAGTGGGAGTGTGCTAATAAAGTCTGCAGATGATACAAAGCTGGGAGGTATTGCCAATTCAGAGAAGGATCAGGATATTATACAGGAGGATCTGGATGACCTTGTAAACTGGAGTAATAGTAATAGGATGAAATTTAATAGTGAGAAGTATAAGGTTATGCATTTAGGGATTAATAAGAATTTTAGTTACAAGTTGGGGACGCATCAATTAGAAGTAATGGAAGAGAACGACCTTGGAGTATTGGCTGATCACAGGATGACTATGAGCTGCCAATGTGATATGGCTGTGAAAAAAGCTAATGCGGTTTTGGGATGCATCAGGAGAGGCATTTCCAGTAGGGATAAGGAGGTTTTAGTACCATTATACAAGGCACTGGTGAGACCTCACCTAGAATACTGTGTGCAGTTCTGGTCTCCCATGTTTAAAAAGGATGAATTCAAACTGGAGCAGGTACAGAGAAGGGCTACTAAGATGATCCGAGGAATGGAAAACTTGTCTTATGAAAGGAGACTTAAGGAGCTTGGCTTGTTTAGCCTAACTAAAAGAAGGTTGAGGGGAGATATGATTGCTCTCTATAAATATATCAGAGGGATAAATACAGGAGAGGGAGAGGAATTATTTCAGCTCAGCACCAATGTGGACACAAGAACAAATGAGTATAAACTGGCCACCAGGAAGTTTAGACTTGAAATTAGACGAAGGTTTCTAACCATCAGAGGAGTGAAGTTTTGGAATAGCCTTCCAAGGGAAGCAGTGGGGGCAAAAGATCTATCTGGTTTTAAGATTCTACTCCATAAGTTTATGGAGGAGATGGTATGATGGGATAATGGGATTTTGGTTAGTAATTGATCTTTAAATATTCAGGGTAAATAGGCCAAATCCCCTGTGATGGGATATTAGATGGATGGGATCTGAGTTACCCAGTTAAGAATTTTCTGTAGTATCTGGCTGGTGAATCTTGCCCATATGCTCAGGATTTAGCTGATTGCCATATTTGGGGTCAGGAAGGAATTTTCCTCCAGGGCAGATTGGAGAGGCCCTGGAGGTTTTTCGCCTTCCTCTGTAGCATGGGGCACGGGTCACTTGAGGAAGGATTCTCTGCTCCTTGAAGTCTTTAAACCATGATTTGAGGACTTCAGTAGCTCAGACATAGGTGAGGTTTTTCGTAGGAGTGGGTGGGTGAGATTCTGTGGCCTGCGCTGTGAAGGAGGTCGGACTAGATGATCAGAATGGTCCCTTCTGACCTTAGTATCTATGAATCTAAATTTCACTCTTACCCTGGAAGCTTTGCACCTCCTCCCTTCCTTTATACCACTTTAATCCTACCAATGGAGTGGAGTAAAGGTGGCAGACAGGGAAACTACTAAGCTTTGAAGGGTGAGTCAAAGGGGCTTGCTACTTTCAACTATAACTACTCCCTTTAGCTTGGGAGTGGACCACCATAAAGAGCATGTGGGACAGAACAGCAGGAGGAGGGAAAAAAAGCACTACAGGGAAGAGAGACAGGCTGAGAGGAACAAAGGAAAAGGGAAGAACAGGTGGGACAAAACAGAGAATTAGAAAAAAAAACAGCAAAGAAGAGAAGACTATGAACATAGGAGAAATATTTTGTCATACTCCTCATCATAAAAGGAAAAATTAGAAACCAACAATTGGCAGTATCTCCAGGAGCAGCAGAAGTTTTTCTGAGGATGGGCCTAAACCAGCGATTCTCAAAATGTGGGTCGGGACCCCATTTTAAGGGGTCACCAGGGCTGACTTAGGCTTGCTGGGGCCCAAGGCCAGAGCTGAAGCCTGAGCTCCACCGCCTCGGGCCAAAGCTGAAGTTCAAGCTCCACCACCCAGGGCCAAGGCCTGAGGGCTTCAACCCTGGGTGGTGTGGCTCAGGTTACAGGCTCCCTTCTAGAGCTGAAATCCTTGGTCTTCGGCTTTGGCCTTCCCACCCTGGGTGGTGAGGCTCGGGCTTTGGCTTTCACCCCTTGACCCGGGCAGTGGGGATCAGGCTTTGGTTCAGGCTTCAGTTCCCCACTTTTGGGGTCATGTAAAAATTTGTTGTCAGAAGGGGGTCATAGTGCAATGAAGTTTGAGAATCCCTGGCCTAAGAGATTTAAGAGATTATGCCTTTTTTCAGGAAGGCAGGGTCTCTAATAATAATGGACCCAATTCCCTTTGCAAGATTTTGCCAGCCAAGAGGGTCATGGATCCAAGTTACAGATTACAATACGAAGTTATTATATGTATAGCACTAACAGCTTTGCTGATAGCTGTGGAGACAAGGGCTCTGCCCCATTTAGCTTACTGTAATCTAAACCAGTTGAAATTTAATTAGGGAAAATAAAATTTGTAACAAACAAACTCGAGTGTTTGTAGCTCAATACTGATTTATGCTTTTTTTAAAGTACTTATTACATAACAATGAAAATTTTATCAAGATTAGTTCTATTATGACTGCCTTAGTTTATTTTCCTTGTGTTAAAAACACACACCTCAAAGCACATTTAAAACTGAACAAACCCTCCACCCACTGCCTCTTGTGCTCATTTAGACAAACAATACTGGCGTTATGCTCTTAAATGCTCCATGTTAAAGTTATCACCATGTATGCAAGGGCAATGGAGTATCTAATTTCAGTTTTAGCCATATAACAGGATTTTCTTTTTAAATACAGTTTCAAATTTATTGAACAAAATTAGCTTTTACTCTGTGCAATAAACAGAACGCTATTTATTACAACTAAGAAAGATATTTTAAAAAACTTTAGTTTTTTCATTAAAATACACTAACCAATGAATAGGTGAAAAGCTATTTCAGATATCAGTGCTGGGCCTACAATACAATGGACAATGTGAGAATAAAACTGCACACATGGAACCCTACTGAAGCCAATCAAGCTTCACCTGGGTGTAGCTGTCCACCTTCATGTTGTCCCTTGCAGGATTGGGACCTTAATTATATAAAAGGTTCAGGCATCTAATAATCTGACTGTAGTAAAAGAAATTGCCAGATTGTAGCAAACAGTACTGCCAAAATACAAAATAAGTGATTTAATGTATTCTGAAAAAATTGATTAAAACATTAATATATATAATCTCGATTGTGAGATTTTTTTAAAAACATACAGAGTAGGCCTAGTTTAGAGTTTAGCTACTTCTGACCGATGCCAAGCTGTTTTGATGCATCTTTTAAAAACAACTGCATTGATTTTCATCCTTTCCCTCCCCTGAAAAAAAAAATAGAAAAAGTGAACAGAAGCCTAAAAAGTTCTCAATGCCCAATAATTCAATGGCTGAAGATCAACAAGCAGCAATACAAAAGTCATGGGATAGGCTTTCCATTCCCAACTACCATGCCATTTCTTCTTCACTCAAAATTTCTTATGTGATCAAGTTAAATAATAAAAATATTATTTTTATTATCGGGGGGAGGGATAGCTCAGTAGTTTGAGCATTGGCTTGCTAAACCCAGGGTTGTGAGTTCAATCCTTGAGGGGGCCATTTAGGGATCTGGGCCAAAAATTGGGGATTGGTCCTGCTTTGAGCAGGGGGTTGGACTAGATGATCTCCTGAGGTCCCTTCCAACCCTGATATTCTATGAAAAACAAGACATTTCTGAGTAGGTGGCAACAAAAAGTTATTTATAAATTCTTTTTTTTATCTCCACTAGCTGGATTTTTCTCTTGTGTACAATTTTAGCTAAATTGCATCTAAACACCAGTTAACACATTACCCGTTTAGTTTTTCCCCTACCTGGCATACATTTCAGGAGCTTTGCATTGCACATATGTCCTTTCCATATGTCTGTGAGAATATATTCCATCCGCTTTGCTCGCCAAAGGAAGTTAAACACCCTTAGGTAGTGGCTCATGCACTCTCGTGTAAATACCTGCAAATAAAATCAATGTAACAGCTTAAAATAAAATTACCAGATTTACTGTCTGTTCATTTGGTTTCTTTAAATCGTTCTATGCTATCCCAAGCAACGTATACAGGTTTTACCAGCAGATTACAACAGGAAATAAACCCAAAGCTCTAGGGAAGTTACTCCCTCTGTGCAGGGAGCTCATCTGGCTTAGTCATCAATTGCCCAGGCAATAGGCAAAACACCATTATAAAAGCTTAATCGGAAAACCATTAGAGCAAAAGGTTCCACTACACTAAAATAAAGTCTAAGTCTGGACTGGCACAGGAGGACTTCTCAAAACCAAGAGATCAAGCAAGTCTCCAGGTTCTCTCTGTGCAACAACAGTCATAGGCTGGCATACAGGTGAATCAGGAAAAAAAAGATTTTCTATAGCATGCAGAAACTGCCTCAAGGCAGTTTATAGACTACAATGTCAAGTCAGCAATGATGGATCTAAGGCTGCCCAGGTGGGCTCTAGAGCACTAGAACAGAAACATTGCTTTTCAGTCTCAGACAGCCCCAACAACGGAACAAGCCTTGAATAATGACAGAGTTTCTTTACAATGGACTGTGTAACCTTCCCTAAGGTTGTCAATACAAATAAGACACTGATCCCTTTTAACCTGTTAGACTTTCTTAAGACTCCTAAAGAGAAAGCAAGAGCTGATCTGAATAAGGTAACTTCAGAACCTATTTTCGGACCCACACAGAGCTCTTTCAGTGCATGAAGATACTTCTCTCTTACTTCATTGGGGTGGACAGGAGAGGGAGAGAAACTGGCTGAGTCAAGTGGAAAAGGGAACCCATCTTGGGAAGGACAACAGGAAAAAACAATGATTAAGCCTATCTCGATGATAAACCAGGAACATATCCCTGCATTAAAAAGCATAAGTTTTCCCATACACACATCATCAAGATAGCTGCCAGAAAATTAAAGGCGAGTCTCTCTCAGATGTTCCTAGAGACCATGTCACATGGTGGCTGGCTCCTTAAGAGGAGAAGCACCTAAGACCACCTATGACCAGCTTAATTCACTTCCCAGGTAAGAAGAATGACGATTCTGTGACAGGTGGATCAGGTGACCAATCAAGCCTCTAATTAGGGAGAAGAATGTGGGAGAGGAAGAAGCTCAAATGGGAGCCTCTAACAAACCATCTAAGATAGATGGGAAGGCTAAACAGGACAGAAGTATGGAAACCTGGCTTGAGGAAACAGCTGCAGGCGAGTGCTGCAGAGAGATAGAATTGCTCCTCCACAGAATAAAGGGACTGTTTGGATGATAACTCAGCTCCAGGAAGGAGAGCTGGGGGGGGAAGAAAGACTGAACTGTGACCATTCTCCAGGAAGGAGGGCTGAGGCCTCTTGGTTCCCAGACACTGGACTTCATTATGAAGCACCTACTCTTTCTAACCCAGCCAAAAAAAAACCCAACATATGGGAGTGGGGGGTGTGGCCCATGAACCCCTCAATGCCAACTGGCAAGGGGGTAACAAGAATATCCAGATTCTGTTATGTACATTCTGGGTCACCAAAGAATGTCACATGGGATCTTAAATGAAAGCCAGGATCACATGGGTTCATAGAATATCAGAGTTAGAAGGGACCTCAGGTGGTCATCTAGTCCAACCCCCTGCTCAAAGCAGGGCCAATCCCCAACTAAATCATCCCAGCCAGGGCTTTGTCAACCCTGACCTTAAAAACCTTTAAGGAAGGAGATTCCACCACCTCCCTAGATAACCCATTCCAGTGCTTCATCACCCTCCCAGTGAAAAAGGTTTTCCTAATATCCAACCTAAACCTCCCCCACTGCAACTTGAGACCATTACTCCTCATTCTGTCATCTGCTACCACTGAGAATAACTAGATCCATCCTCTTTGGAACTCCCTTTCAGTAGTTGAAAGCAGCTATCAAATCCCCCCTCATTCTTCCTCTTCTGCAGACTAAATAATCCAAGTTCCCTCAGTCTCTCCTCATAAAAGATGTGTTCCAGCCCCCTAATAATTTTTGTTGTCCTCCGCTGGACTCTTTCCAATTTTTCCAAATCCTTCTTGTAGTGTGGGGCCCAAAACTGGACACACTACTCCAGATGAGGCTTCACCAATGTCGAATAGAGGGGAATGATCACATCCCTCAATCAGCTGGCAATGCTCCTGCTTATACAGCCCAAAATGCCGTTAGCCTTCTTGGCAACAAGGGCACGCTCTTGACTCATATCCAGCTTCTCATCCATTGTAACCCGTGGATCCTTTTCTACAGAACTGCTGCCTAGCCACTCTGTTCCTAGTCTGTAGCAGCGCATGGGATTCTTCCGTCCTAAGTGCAGGACTCTGCACTTGTCCTTGTTGAACCTCATCAGATTTCTTTTGGCCCAATCCTCTAATTTGTCTAGGTCCCTCTGTATCCTATTCCAACCCTCCAAGATAGCTACCATTCCTCCCAGCTTCGTGTCATCTGCAAACTTGCTGAGGGTGCAATCCACGCCATCCTCCAGATCATTAATGAAGATACTGAACAAAACTGGCCCCAGGACCAACCCTTGGGGCACTCTGCTTGATACCGGCTGCCAACTAGACATGGAGACATTGATCACTACCCGTTGAGTCCGACAATCTAGCTAGCTTTCTATCCACCTTATAGTCCATTCATCCAGCCCACACTTCTTTAACTTGCTGGCAAGAATACTGTGGGAGACCATATCAAAAGCTTTGCTAAAGTCAAGGAATAACACATCCACTGCTTTCCCCTCATCCACAGAGCCAGTTATCTCGTCATAGAAGGCAATTAGTTTAGTCCGGCATGTTGTTAATATTGTTTTGATGTATGTTTTGTTGTATGTATATTTGTTTTGTTGTATGTACAGATGCTATGCAAGGGGTTACATATGTATACTGAAAATATGTTTTAAAGTGTGTATTAATGTACAGTTGACAAAAGGATTTTCTGACAGAGAAGCCACCATCTCTGTTGGCATGTAAATTAAGCGCTGTAAGAGTCATTTTGAGTCAATGGAGAGTCATTTACGTATGAAGTCAACAGAGGGGCAACACATCAGAGAATAAGCCACAGAGGGTTATCCTGACTGAGTACAAACAATGAACTTTGGGGGAATATAAGGAGAAGGCAAGGAACACACCCCTTTATCCTGCACCTAAGGAAAGTAATTGGGCAGTGTGATTAAAACAGCCTTGATTAAAACACTAAGAAAGGACATTTGGGGTGAGATAAAAGGCTAACCTAAGGAAGGTTTTGTTTAGCCTCTAGAAAGCTTGTTATGATTTTGTTTTGAATGTAACCTTTTTGTTTCCACTAACCCTACTCACCACCTCTTGAATCTTTGATAGCAAACTTATTTATAGTGAAAACAATACTATAGTTTAGTGTTGTGGTATTATACAAGCTGCTAATCCTAAACTGAATCAAACAGGCTGGTGTTTATGTTGTTCCCTTGCAGGCAGCAGGCCCGGTATTTGTGAGTGTTCAAAGGAGAAGGGGCTGGACACTACAAGGGAATGCTTCAAAGGAACTGAGAGACTGGGCTACTCCTGTTAACCCACAAGCCAAAGGAAGGCATAGCCCAGAGGAGACTGCTTAGGTGGCTAACAGGCTGATGATGTCAGTAAAGAACAAGCAGGTTTCCCTCAGACTGGAGCCCCACCGGGGGAGGGGAGGTGTGGTGGTAACAAGGTGATGCAAAGTCCTGGGTATTTTGAGAACTGTCACAGGAGGAATCACCAAAAGAAAAAAGTAATAGACAAAAAAAAATTAAGACCCAGATTTCAGAAATGCACATGCTCAAACGTTGTATGTCTGTCTATTTACCACAAATGAATGTGCAATCCTG
Organism: Dermochelys coriacea; assembly: GCF_009764565.3. Lineage (NCBI taxonomy): Eukaryota > Metazoa > Chordata > Testudines > Dermochelyidae > Dermochelys > Dermochelys coriacea. The sequence goes on from NC_050068.2 coordinate 110,112,234, forward strand.
GTAATTATGCATATGCCATTTGGAAAATCTGGGCCCAAAACCCCAAGTCCAGCACTCTTGGTTGGTTCTGTCCACCTGCTGGAGACAGGAAAACAATTAAGCAGGATTGGACAGATACCCTCTTTATAGGGAGAGAGATGTCATAAGAACTTTGCTACCTCCCATCTCCAGATATTACGATCATATCAACTGTCTGGGTTGGTCTATGGACTCTGGAGTGCTAAACTATTCTTTTTGCTTAATCTCAATGATTTTATCTGCAGATGCTAGAGGAGAATCTCTCTCTCTCACTCACTCACTCCTGCAAGTTAAAATATAGTTGAACTGTAGTCCATTAAGAATAGAAGCCTTAAGTATACAGAGATCTGAAGCACTAGAAGAGATATTTTCTAATGCATTCCTGAGCAACACACAGTGCTTCTCTAAAGCATTTTCCTCTTGTTAACTGAAACAGCAACTGCAAGCTTTCCAAGTACTAACAAAACATTTCGGATGGCAGAAATGTAGCATTTTCATTTATCCAGAGTATACCTACACCGACATGCCTACACCATATGTATTTTGATTTTTACATTTTCAACAGTGAAGAGGCTTCTATAACACACTTTAAGACATACATGAACAAAGATCAACATTACTATATTGTTATATTCTTGACTTGATTATTAATAAGAAATATAAATGCATTAAATGTTATATGGGTTTCTATTACATGAGATTTACAGATTACTGTATGATAGTAGATTACATCACTTCAAAAGTTTCCAATACTTCTATGGATGTTCTTGCCATTTTCAATTTATAGCAGGACCATAACCATAACCATTTTAGTTATGGTTCCATCACTATTCCCATTATAAACACTTGGGCTCTGTCAGACCAGAAAGCACTTCTTGTTCTTGGGAGGTTTTGTGCACCTTTCAATTCCCAATATAAGATAACTGGGAGTTGAGAATGCCCAGCACTCTCTTAGAAGTGCTCAGTAATTGGACCTTTTGCTATGCATATGGAGTTTTAATATTCCTCTTCAAATGAGACCTTCCAGGTCTCCCAAACAAAGGCTGGCTGGCTGGCTTCCCTGTAACTTAAAAATGAAGTGACATTTTGTTCAAAGAGCTCAAAAAAAAAAAAAAAAACAACCTCAGGATCTACTGAGACTTTAACCCTTCATAAAAAGATGCTAATTTTTCTACACTGGTTCCTAAAAATATCACTTTGCTTGAGAACATGAGCAGTGACACACAGCCTTTCACCAAACTTAGTTTCTACTGGACAGTTGTACACCTCAAACCCCTCACACCTGATTTTCCTCCTCTACTCAATGAGCTATTCTGGAATAGCAAGAGTTGCAGATATGGGTACTATAGTGCATTTGTGGAGAAGCCTGCATCCTGGTTGATGCATGGGGGATAGATAGCAGTGAATACAATCAAAAGTATCTGAGCCACCCAGAAAAAAATTCCAGGGAAAGAGACCAAATTTCTGTGTATGTTAAAAGAAAACTCACAGGAATCTAGAGTTTTTACTCTGGATGAAGTAGCAGGGGCTGGTAGGGATAAGAACTTAATTTTTTTCAAAAAGTATTTAAGACAATAATTCTAACTTTTAATAAACAAGCAGTCATATGTTTCACTGGCAACAGATGGACTTAAAATATTTGATCCCATTATTTCTAAGTAGAAGCATTTAAATTTACAAACATAATATTCCTTTTTTATGTCCTGTTTAAATCAATTACTTGTATAACATTAGGTACATTCTATGTGTTTAATTACTTGCTCAGTTGTCTACCTCCCTGTAACTACCGCTTTGAAAGTAAAAAGTTATGTAAACAAAAAATTATCATGAACCATAAAAGTGAAAAAAAAATGATTCAATAATAAGAGAGACTTTCTGTGTAAGTCATTTCACCACAATTGAGGATTACACCATGTTTCTCCAAATGGTAATGTCAAATGGTCAAAATTAGCTTAAGGGAGGTGGTTTGAAACAAAGAAAAAAGTTTATATGGATGAGTAATTAGCAAAAAAAAATCTGCCCCGACTTTGGGGAATGTGGGAATGGATGAACACATTAGAGGCCCAGAGAGGTATTTCTCTCCTTTCTCTAACTATACAGCTATGTAAAATACCTTCTGCTGGTCACTGAGACCTTGTTTATAAAAAAGCACTGAAGTTCTTTACATAGGGTAAAAGCATTTTGAACAATAGTGCAACTATTTTCTCATCAGTTTTAATGAATACTATATATCAACTTTAACTAGTATAAATAGATTCCCCTAAATGTATTTTACAGTTTCTTGCAAATTATCCCAAATTAGTTGCTACAGTCTAGAAATAGTATCAGAAAACGAACAATCCATTTATTAAGTACTTGCTAAAATCTTGCTGGAACAAATGAATTATTTATTTTAAGTAATGAATGTTTTAACTGTAGCATTTTAGCACTCATTAATAATTTAGAGAAATTGAGATTTTGGTTGAACTGTTAATACAATGGGGTGCATCTGACATGCCAAATCTCTTTAATCATCCATTTCTAGAGTCAAAAGGTTATTTTAATAACAAAGCAGCTAGCAATCTAAGTGGATATCTGAGAAATCTACACAAACTACAATATAAAGCCTTACTGTTGCAATTGGCCCATCCACATGATAGTCTAGACTGAAGACATCCCATCCAGTATCACCAGGAGATACCTATATGAAAAAAATGCTACATTTAGTCATGTACCAAAGTCTGCACACTGATGAAATCTTTACTGTTCTCCCAAGAACTATGAAAAAGCAGTTGCATTTGCCAAAAATGGCTTTATCAATATATATTATATTGCTAATTTTCACAAAGAAATACTATAACAACTTTGTTTTGTTGGTTTAATAACATGTAGATTAGACATCTTTTGAGGCTAAGCACCACATTCCCTCGCTAAACTCCCATAAATTTACAGAAGTTTCTCTGATGCAAGGCTGACCCAGAAAATATTCACTGTTCATCTTCTTCATGATTCCATACCACCAGTGTCACAAAGACCCTGCCCCCGATTCTCAGAGTGGCGACTGAAGGAGCTAATTTCAGCCCCCTGATTCTGGACTACTAGCCCCTGTTTAAATTACAGCAGGACTCTCCCTACTCTCTCTCATATACTGCTCGTGTAAGGGACCTTATATCAGCAGAGGATCAAATTTAGCAGAGATAATTTTATACTTTTAGGGGGTGGTGATGGGGAGAGGAGGGAATAGTTGGTTTAGAAGGAGGCTGTGTGTCATCTACCAGCTTTACACCAAAGATTCACTCTAATATGGGGTGAGGAGAAGCAATTCTCTGCTGGGAATCTCCAGCCAGGGTAAGGCCAGTTTGTGCTGTGTGAGCAATACAAAGTGACCTTAGTGGACAGAAGAATGTGACTCAGCATGAATAGAGACTAGAAGTTCACCTGATGCTGATCCAAGAGCTAATTTTAGATATTTAAACCCAGAAAATAACTTTCATGTCAGGAACTGAAATGACCCAGAGTACCTCTAGAAGTCTAACATCCAATCGTTTGAGGATCTCAGGATTATCAAACTGTGCATTAGTTGCCCTGACAGCTGTTTCAAGGATTCCCGTCAGATTATGTTGATACAAAGTGGTAGCTGGTCGGGCAAGCTCTGGCCTAGAGGTTACAAAAATAAAGTCATTATATACAGTTTATGATATTGTATAGTAGCTACTTTGTAGTATGGTAGTAATTGCAGTGAGTCTGTGCAACATTTAAACATTTCTCTCCAAATTGTACTTTCAAAATTAAGGACAACTGCCTACATTCACTACCTGAACGACTGAGAAATGAAGCATTAAATAACATTGAGAGATTTTAAGTAATTTGTCTATCTGTGTATATAACAAACATCAGTACTAGTACTAGATTCATCATCATTTAATGCAAGTAATTATTTTAAAAATTGTATTAGTATCCAACACAAAACTGTTCTATAATTTTAGTCACATTTACAATCAGAATGAACTATTGTTTATTTGTACAGCATTAATATGGCAGCTACAACCAGAAAGCCACTAATTTTAGTTAGTGGTTATGAGAGACTTGTACATACTAATCTAAAGTGCTTAGACTGGCTGATGAAAGTATCTAAAGTCTATAATCCACAATTTAATGGGAACTTTTTAAAGTTCTACATCAAGAGGTTGTTTTTCCCCCACTAGAAAGTTCCTCACTATTTATGCGTCAAAGGCAGTATTGATTCTATACACGATCCCTAGTTTTTTTGCTGCATATTATTTGCTTTCTTAAAAAGTGCAGACACATTAAATCAATAAAAAAAAATGTTGGCCAAAGTTGTTTTTGATGTTTATCAAGTTAATGGAAGCTTTGTAATACACAATCTGTTTTGTAGAAAAGGAGAGCTGCTTAATGTTTTTTTTGTTTTGTTTTGTTTTGTTTTTTTTAATTCTTGCACATGAAATTTCAGCAACATGACCATGACCTAAAATAAAAGATGCTATGCAAGTATGCTTCTTACTAACTCAGGTGGGCACTTATGCCTGCAGTTGAGGGTGCCAAACGTTAAAGATGTAAGCTGTCAGTTGAAGCTGTAATCATAAATCTTACCTACACACTCTAAACTTTTTGGGGGGGAAAAAAAAAAGAAAAAGAAAGAAATACACTTAAAAGCATGTAGAAATGTTGTATTTATAGCCGTGCTCATGAGTGGTGTTTTAAAAGTACTAGAAAGTGAGATAGAATTTAGAAATCACAAAGCACGGGCACTGGAAACGCAGGCAGCCCAGAGCACATCAGGAAGGAGAGGGTAACAGTAATTCAGCTTTTAAAGATCTTGAAATTCTTTTGTACTTGCTACTTACAGGAAAAAACAAAATTTCAACTACTATTAAAAGGTCAAAAAAATCCAGTCTAATATTTTGTTGAATCTAAGGATGTCTATAATAATAAAATATTAGCTGCATTAAAATGTTTTCTTTTTAGAAAATGATCTCTTGTACATTTGCAAATATTCAAAATGCAGTACAATTGTACTGCATGTCGTCTTACTTAAGCAAGTCCATTAAGTGTCTTATAAAATCTCCTTGACCAAGAAGTAAGTAGCGCCTCATAGCCTGCATGTGCTCCAGTAAATTGTATTTTTTATTGAGAACATCCAGCAAGTATTTGCTGGTCTCAAAGTAAGCTGCATCGATTTTTCCCTGAAATGCATTTTCCAAATCTGTGAACAAGTCAGCAGCTGCAAAAACAAAAACAGAAAAAACAAGGATTATTAATATACGTATTTAAGAAAAACACTGAAGATGAAAAAAATGATACAAATGTAGAGGTATTACCACTTCCAGATTCTAATTCTCTATTTCTGAACTGACCTATCCATGAAAAATGGAAGCATGTCTGGAGTAGCCCATACATCAGTGTCAATCAACATTAGGCAAAGATCATTAATATTGACCTTCAAATTAAGAACTCATACTATTTTATAATTTTTTACAGAAAATATCTGTGTACTTTCGCCATCTGCTGTGATATTGTGGTAGTCAGGATCACACACTATTCTGTAACCATCCAACAGAACATATAAACAGGATGTGTATGCAAAAGACAAAATGTGCTGTGATGGCTAAAACAAGTTGAGAGAGTTGTGGGTTAATAATGTAAATTAAATTTTCAAGAGTTAAATTGTAATCCTGACATTCTACTTAGAGCTGAAAACACTTGTCAGACCAAAGAAACTGTACGAAAGGACAGAAGTTAGAAACAGTGAGATTTAAATGCAGGGGAAGAGGCAAACAACCAAGAAATGATACACCTGGGGGAAATAGTTGAAATACATACATACCAGGAGGGAGAAACCTAGGAAGCACCAATGTTGCAAGAGACTCAAGTGTGAGTGGAAAGTAAATTCAGTATTACCAATCATGAGCGTGCAAAAGCAAGCATCAGGCTAAAAGTCATGAGATTGACTAATAAGTTGAGATTTTTAGAAAATAATAAATTTATGGTCATTTATATGCCTTCTATTGATTGAACCTATAGAATTCACATTCCAGCTTCTCTCTACAACCATGGAGGCTATAAAATTACTTTTTTTTTCTATTATTATAAAGAAAGCTGAGATTCTCATGTAATCACATGAATCCAGGAGCTGGGGCTTTAAGGAAAAACACCAAATATCACAAGACTCTCAATAAAAGTTACAAGAGTTGGCAGCACCAAAATTAAATGTGGGTTTTCAGTGGCAGAAGCAGAGATGGAAGAAGGAGTGACCAATATATATATATGCTTCAAAACTGCAAGGGAATCACATCAATGAATAAGGAGGCAATAGTCCATCTCTACATGACTATGATACAACTGCACCTGGAATACTGTATTTATAGCCTTCACATCATATTACCATTGACTTTGATGAAATCCAGTGAGAAAAACAACAAAAGTTACCAGGAGACTAGATTCCATTTACAAAGAAAGATTAAGTAATAAATATGCATAATTAGGTAAATGAAAATGTGTGTGTGGTGGAGCTATAATAGCCTACAGATATTTTAAGAATAAAAGGATAAAAGGGACTGAAACTAGAAGAAACTGAACAAAAGAAAGAAAGGGAACACTGACAAAATATGAAAAATTTCTTAAGACTGAAATACGTTAGAATAAGATTCTCCAATGGGAAAGGGTTGTTACATTTAAAGTTGAAGTGGACAAAAAACACAAGAAAGTGAATTGTAGGGAATAATCCTGCATTGTCCGATAGATGGAGTTAGTGATCTGGTAGTTTTCCATCATCTCCAACTTTTGTTGGTTTGGAGATAAAAAAAATAATAAAGGGAAGAAAGTATTACCTGAAATATGCATTTAAATAAATGGTGTTATTTTACACTTTTGTGCAAATACAACAATGCCATCATCTCAGGCATTGGCACCCTGACAGCAGGATTGTCTGGCTATGGAGACTCCCTCCTCAGGCCCTACACTACCAGCACTCCCAGCTATCTTCAAGACACCAATGACTTCCTGAGGAAACTACAATCCATCTGTGATCTTCCTGAAAACACCATCCTAGCCACTATGGATGTAGAAGCCCTCTACACCAACATTCCACACAAAGATGGACTACAAGCTGTCAGGAACAGTATCCCTGATAATGTCACAGCTAACCTGGTGGCTGAACTTTGTGACTTTGTCCTCACCCATAACTATTTCACATTTGGGGACAACGTAAACCTTCAAATCAGCGGCACTGCTATGGGTACCCGCACGGCCCCACAGTATGCCAACATTTTTATGGCTGACTTAGAACAACGCTTCCTCAGCTCTCATCCCCTAATGCCCCTACTCTACTTTTGCTACATTGATGACATCTTCATCATCTGGACCCATGGAAAAGAAGCCCTTGAGGAATTCCACCATGATTTCAACAAATTTCCATCCCACCATCAACCTCAGCCTGGATCAGTTCACACAAGAGATCCACTTCCTGGATCCTACAGTGCTAATAAGCAACGGTCACATAAACACCACCCTATATCAGAAACCTACTGACCGCTATACTTACCTACATGCCTCCAGCTTTCATCCAGACCACACCACATGATCCATTGTCTACAGCCAAGCTCTACGATACAACCGTGTTTGCTCCAACCCCTCATTCAGAGACAAACACCTACAAGATCTCTATCAAGCATTCTTAAAACTACAATACCCACCTGCTGAAGTGAAGAAACAGATTGACAGAGCCAGAAGATTACCCAGAAGTCACCTACTACAGGACAGGCCCAACAAAGAAAATAACAGAACGCTACTAGCCATTACCTTCAGCCCCCAACTAAAACCTCTCCAGCGCATCATCAAGGATCTTCAACCTATCCTGAAGGACGACCCATCACTCTCACAGATCTTGGGAGACAGGCCAGTCCTTGCTTACAGTCAGCCCCCCAACCTGAAGCAAATACTCACCAGCAAGCATACACCACACAACAGAACCACTAACCCAGGAACCTATCCTTGCCAACAAAGCCCGTTGCCAACTCTGTCCACATATCTGTTCAGGGGACACCATCATAGGGCCTAATCACATCAGTCACACTATCATAGGCTTGTTCATCTGCACATCTACCAATGTGATATATGCCATCGTGTGCCAGCAATGCCCCTCTGCGATATACACTGGCCAAATCGGACAGTCTCTACGTAAAAGAATAAATGAACACAAATCAGATGTCAAGAATTATAACATTCAAAAACTAGTGGGAGATCACTTCAATCTCTGTGATCACTCGATTACAGACCTAAAGTTGCAAATCTTCAACAAAAAAAACTTAAAAAAAAGCAGACTCCAACGAGAGACTGCTGAATTGAAATTAATTTGCAAACTGGATACAATTAATTTAGGCTTGAATAGAGACTGGGAGCGGATGTGTCATTACACAAAGTAAAACTATTTCCCCATGTTTATTTTCCCCCCTACTGTTCCTCACATGTTCTTGTCCACTGGTGGAAATGGCCGACCTCGATCATCACTACAAAAGGTTTTTTTGTTTTTCTCTCCTGCTGATAATAACTCACCTTACCTGATCACTCTTGTTACAGTGTGTATGGTAACACCCATTGTTTTATGTTCTCTGTGTATATAAAATCTCCCCACTGTATTTTCTACTGCATGCATCTGATGAAGTGAGCTGTAGCTCACGAAAGCTTATGCTCAAATAAATTTGTTAGACTCTAAGGTGCCACAAGTACTCCTTAACATTTTTTCAGTTTGTTTTAAACGTCAAAAAAAGGTGGGGGGGGGATTGGAATGGGACTACTGGAATAGAGAGAATATTTTTGTTGAGGTTTTGCAGGTTCAGAATCGGTCTGAGTCCACTGTTGGCTTTCGCAATTAGGAAATACCAGAAGTAGAACCCCCGGCCCTTTAGCTCTGGCAGAACCTTCCCCACTGCTCCCTCCCTTATGAATGACTGCACCTCTGGGGCTAGAAGCTGCTCTTCAGAAGATCCCTGAAGAGGGACAGGGATAGAGGGTGGGAAGAAGGAGAACAAAACTAAAGAGTGTATCCCAGTACTATCATGCATAGCACCCATCGATCCAAGGTGATATAGGCCAACGCTCAATAGAAGTGGGATAACAGGTCCACAAAAAATGGGGGAATTTGGATCCATGAACTGTCTTGGCACATCATCCTCGAAAATCCCATCAAAATACCTGCTTTGACTCCACTGAGGGTCTGGGGGGTGCAGGCGCAGGTGAAGACTGTGGCAGATATCTCCTTCTCTAGCCCCTGATCCTCCTCCCACTATAATCCTGTAAAGGGGAGGAAGGCGGGGGGGGGGGGGGAAGTGAGCAGTCAGCGGTGTCCTGTGGTGCTTCCTCACAGGGGCTGGAGTATGAAGTCTCAAGGACTTACGAGTGGCCTTTGAGTCCTTTAAACTGTGAAGTTTGGAGTCTGTCTTCTCAGAAAAGAATGGTTTCAGAGTAGCAGCCGTGTTAGTCTGTATTCGCAAAAAGAAAAGGAGTACTTGTGGCACCTTAGAGACTAACAAATTTATTAGAGCATAAGCTTTCGTGAGCTACAGCTCACTTCATCGGATGCATTTGGTGGAAAAAACAGAGGAGAGATTTATATACACACACACAGAGAACATGAAACAATGGGTTTATCATACACACTGTAAGGAGAGTGATCACTTAAGATAAGCCATCACCCACAGCAGGGGGGGGAAAGGAGGAAAACCTTCCATGGTGACAAGCAGGTAGGCTAATTCCAGCAGTTAACAAGAATATCAGAGGAACAGTGGGGGGTGGGGTGGGGGGGAGAAATACCATGGGGAAATAGTTTTACTTTGTGTAATGACTCATCCATTCCCAGTCTCTATTCAAGCCTAAGTTAATTGTATCCAGTTTGCAAATTAATTCCAATTCAGCAGTCTCTCGTTGGAGTCTGTTTTTGAAGCTTTTTTGTTGAAGTATAGCCACTCTTAGGTCTGTGATCGAGTGACCAGAGAGATTGAAGTGTTCTCCAACTGGTTTTTGAATGTTATAATTCTTGACGTCTGATTTGTGTCCATTCATTCTTTTACGTAGAGACTGTCCAGTTTGGCCAATGTACATGGCAGAGGGGCATTGCTGGCACATGATGGCATATATCACATTGGTAGATGCGCAGGTGAACGAGCCTCTGATAGTGTGGCTGATGTGATTAGGCCCTATGATGGTATCCCCTGAATAGATATGTGGACAGAGTTGGCAACGGGCTTTGTTGCAAGGATAGGTTCCTGGGTTAGTGGTTCTGTTGTGTGGTGTGTGGTTGCTGGTGAGTATTTGCTTCAGATTGGGGGGCTGTCTGTAAGCAAGGACTGGTCTATCTCCCAAGATCTGAGAGAGCGATGGCTCGTCCTTCAGGATAGGTTGTAGATCCTTGATGATGCGTTGGAGAGGTTTTAGTTGGGGGCTGAAGGTGATGGCTAGTGGCGTTCTGTTGTTTTCTTTGTTGGGCCTGTCCTGTAGTAGGTGACTTCTGGGTACTCTTCTGGCTCTGTCAATCTGTTTCTTCACTTCAGCAGGTGGGTATTGTAGTTGTAGGAATGCATGATAGAGATCTTGTAGGTGTTTGTCTCTGTCTGAGGGGTTGGAGCAAATGCGGTTATATCATAGCGCTTGGCTGTAGACAATGGATCGAGTGGTATGATCTGGATGAAAGCTAGAGGCATGTAGGTAGGAATAGCGGTCAGTAGGTTTCCGATATAGGGTGGTGTTTATGTGACCATCGCTTATTAGCACCGTAGTGTCCAGGAAGTGGATCTCTTGTGTGGACTGGTCCAGGCTGAGGTTGATGGTGGGATGGAAATTGTTGAAATCATGGTGGAATTCCTCAAGAGCTTCTTTTCCATGGGTCCAGATGATGAAGATGTCATCAATGTAGCGCAAGTAGAGTAGGGGCATTAGGGGACGAGAGCTGAGGAAGCGTTGTTCTAAGTCAGCCATAAAAATGTTGGCATACTGTGGGGCCATGCGGGTACCCATCGCAGTGCCGCTGATTTGAAGGTATACATTGTCACCAAATGTGAAATAGTTATGGGTCAGGACAAAGTCACAAAGTTCTGCCACCAGGTTAGCCGTGACAGTATCGGGGATACTGTTCCTGACGGCTTGTAGTCCATCTTTGTGTGGAATGTTGGTGTAGAGGGCTTCTACATCCATAGTGGCTAGGATGGTGTTTTTAGGAAGATCACCAATGGACTGTAGTTTCCTCAGGAAATCGGTGGTGTCTCGAAGATAGCTGGGAGTGCTGGTAACGAAGGGCCTGAGGAGGGAGTCTACATAGCCAGACAATCCTGCTGTCAGGGTGCCAATGCCTGAGATGATGGGGCGTCCAGGATTTCCAGGTTTATGGATCTTGGGTAGCAGATAGAATACCCCAGGTCGGGGCTCCAGGGGTGTGTCTGTGCGGATTTGTTCTTGTGCTTTTTCAGGGAGTTTCTTGAGCAAATGCTGTAGTTTCTTTTGGTAACTCTCAGTGGGATCAGAGGGTAATGGCTTGTAGAAAGTGGTGTTGGAGAGCTGCCTAGTAGCCTCTTGTTCATACTCCGACCTATTCATGATGACGACAGCACCTCCTTTGTCAGCCTTTTTGATTATGATGTCAGAGTTGTTTCTGAGGCTGTGGATGGCACTGTGTTCTGCATGGCTGAGGTTATGGGGTAAGCGATGCTGCTTTTCCACAATTTCAGCTCGTGCACGTCGGCGGAAGCAGTCTATGTAGAAATCCAGGCTGCTGTTTCGACCTTCAGGAGGAGTCCACCCAGAATCCTTCTTTTTGTAGTGTTGGCAGGAAGGTCTCTGTGGGTTAATATGTTGGTCAGAGGTGTGTTGGAAATATTCCTTGAGTCTGAGACGTCGAAAATAGGATTCTAGGTCACCACAGAACTGTATCATGTTCGTGGTGGTGGAGGGGCAAAAGGAGAGGCCCCGAGATAGGACAGATTCTTCCGCTGGGCTAAGAGTATAGTTGGATAGATTAACAATATTGCTGGGTGGGTTACGGGAACCATTGTTGTGGCCCCTTGTGGCATATAGTAGTTTAGATAGCTTAGTGTCCTTTTTCTTTTGTAGAGAATCAAAGTGTGTTTTGTAAATGGCTTGTCTAGTTTTTGTAAAGTCCAGCCACGAGGAAGTTTGTGTGGAAGGTTGGTTCTTTATGAGAGTATCCAGTTTTGAGAGCTCATTCTTAATCTTTCCCTGTTTGCTGTAGAGGATGTTAATCAGGTGGTTCCGCAGTTTCCTTGAGAGTGTGTGGCACAAGCTGTCAGCATAGTCTGTGTGGTATGTAGATTGTAATGGATTTTTTACCTTCAGTCCTTTCGGTATGATGTCCATCTGTTTGCATTTGGAGAGGAAGATGATGTCTGTCTGTATCTGTGCGAGTTTTTTCATGAAGTTGACAGATTTCCACTCTATACGGCTAAATTCAGTGCCTTCCATAATGACAGGTTTCAGAGTAGCAGCCGTGTTAGTCTGTATTCGCAAAAAGAAAAGGAGTACTTGTGGCACCTTAGAGACTAACAAATTTATTAGAGCATAAGCTTTCGTGAGCTACAGCTCACTTCATCGGATGCATTTGGTGGAAAAAACAGAGGAGAGATTTATATACACACACACAGAGAACATGAAACAATGGGTTTATCATACACACTGTAAGGAGAGTGATCACTTAAGATAAGCCATCACCCACAGCAGGGGGGGGAAAGGAGGAAAACCTTCCATGGTGACAAGCAGGTAGGCTAATTCCAGCAGTTAACAAGAATATCAGAGGAACAGTGGGGGGTGGGGTGGGGGGGAGAAATACCATGGGGAAATAGTTTTACTTTGTGTAATGACTCATCCATTCCCAGTCTCTATTCAAGCCTAAGTTAATTGTATCCAGTTTGCAAATTAATTCCAATTCAGCAGTCTCTCGTTGGAGTCTGTTTTTGAAGCTTTTTTGTTGAAGTATAGCCACTCTTAGGTCTGTGATCGAGTGACCAGAGAGATTGAAGTGTTCTCCAACTGGACACCCTCAAAGGGAAGATCCCACAAAGTTTGTTGGAGCTTGTGGGGTAAGAATGAGGATTGAGCTTCTCCACATAGCCACAGCTGAAGCCACGGATCGGGCTGCAGACTCCAGCACATCCAGGGCAGCCAGTAGTGACACCTTTGCCATGTACTAGCCTTCCCCTATGAGTGCCACAAATTCTCATCTTGACTCCTGAGGTAGCAACTCCTTAAATTTTTGCATAGAGTCCCAGGAGTTGAAATTGTACCTGCTCAGGAGTGCCTGGTGACTGGTGATCCTGAGCTGGAAACCCCCATCAAACAGACCTTCCTCCCAAAAAGGTCTAACTTTTTTTCACCTTTGGCCTTAGGTGTCAGTCCCTGTTGGCCCTGCCTTTCCCGCTCGTTGGCTGCTGCCACCACCAAAGAGCCTGGTGATAGGGGTGTATACACGAACTTGAACCCCATCACCGGGACAAAGTATTTTCTTTGTCTTTTTTGCAGTCACCCTGATGGGGTCTGTGATAGCACCATTCAGGGGGCAACACCACCCTTGCAGGGTCAGTTGCTGCCAAGATGTTCACAAGGGAGTGGGAAGACTTCCTAATTTCCTCCACCTGGATACCCAGGTTCTGAGCTACCCTCCTTAGGAGCTTTGGTGCACCCTATAATCCTCCTGCAGGAGCACAATATCAGTTCCCGTGGCCACTTCATCTGGGGAAGAGGAGGAAGACACCTGAACCAGCACCGGGCCCTGCTCTTCACCCTCAGCACTGGCTAGGTCCTGTGATACTGTCTCTTGGTATACGGTACCAGAGCATGGATCGTGTTCTGGTGGTGGAAGCAGTCTGGGCTCTGAAGCCACCAAATATTACCTCTTGGATTGGGAACCCACCTGCGCTGGAAATGCCCAGGGATTACAGAAAGGCCATTGCATGGGGAACTGCCACTGTCCCGGTGGCCACACCATAGTTGAAACCCCTTGGCTTGTGTCCTTAGCGGGACAGTGTTTGCTGGAATGGCAGTGCCAACTTCTCCGTGAGATGCAAGACTCTGCCTCTCAGTTAGTCTCCGAGGATCCCTCCCAAGACCTGGATGGAGCGGTGTCAACTGGTGCTGGTGAGCAGTGCCAGAAGGGAGGAAACTGGGGTTGTGCTATCATGACTGGTTTCCCCTTTGAAACTATTTGAGGCCTCAAGCCTGCAGAAATCTTTCCAGTCAGTTCCACTCCTGACAGCTCCTATAAGGCTGAGGACATCGGCATCGGTAGTGCAAACAAGTCCCTCATCGCTGCAAATGCCTCTAGCGTTGACAGTACCAGCAAGGTAGTAGGGCTCCAGTGCCTCTCTCGTGATGGCAAGTCTAATGGTGCCAGACTCAATGGCTCCCGTTTCGGGACTGGAATCAACAGCGTGGCATGGGTTATCAGTGCCACAGGGTGGCCTGATGCAGGTCGCACCCTGGCAGTGTCCCTCTGTCCCACTGACCTCAGTGTTGGTGATTGGCCTCCGTCTATCTTCCTTTGCTTCTTCCTACACACCGGCGATGGTGAACGGTGCCTAGGCTCTCTCACCTGCACATCCTTCTTTGGCACCGGAGTTGGTTGACAGTGCAGAGGTTCCTTAGATGCGGTCGGAGCGTCTCGCCTTGGTGCCAGAGATAAGAACGGCACTAGGTGAAGCCAGAGTGCTCCTTACTGAGGCTAACGTATTCAGTGCCAAGACCCAGTGGCCTGGCTCTGATGGAGATCGGAGTGCTGCCTCAGTGAAGACAGAGCAGAGTCTAGCATTTCTATCCTTCTTGGTGTAGGGTTTAAAATCCCTACGAATCTTGCACCGCTCCCGTATGTGAGCTTCTCCCAGAGACACTTGAGACGGCTGGAATGGGGGTCATTCACAGGCATAGGCTGTGGCACGATTCACAAGGCTTGAAACACGGAGACCAAGGCATGTCCAAGTGCTGGAGGGGAAATGGGGGGGAATTAACCCCACTTAGCGGGCTTCCTAACTAAACTAACTAACAACAAACTTAACTAATTAAATTTAAATCAATGATATACAATGAGAGAGAAAAAAGTCCGCTGAGGTGTACTTGTAGCAGCAAGAACGAGTCACAGTTCCAGTAACCACCATGGGCAGGAAGAAGGAACCGAGTGGGCGGCGGGATCCTTTATACAAGCACTATGAGAGCACAACTCCAGGGGGCACCAGAGCAGACGGATACCGCTGAGGAAAAACTTTCCCCAGTGGCAGTGCTTGAATGGATATGAGCAAGCACTTGAAGAAGAATTACTTGGACAAGTTAGATGCCTAAGTCAGCAGGGCCCGATGAGCATCCTAGAACACTTAAGAATTGACTGATGAGATCTCTGAGCTATTCAAGATTATCTCTGAGAACTCAGAGGCAGGAGAGAACCCAGAGGACTGGGAAAAGGGCAAATAAAGTACCTATCTATAAAAAAGGGAATAAAGGACAATCCAGGGCATTACAGACCAGTTAGTTAAATTTTGGTAACCAGAAAGATAATGGCGCAAATAATCAAACAATCTATCTGTAAGAACCTAGAAAATAGTAAGGTGAGAAGTAACGTCAACATCGATTTAAGAACAGAACAAATCATGTCAAACCAACCTAATATCCTTCTCTGACAGGGTAACAAGCTTTGTGGATGGGGGAAGCAGTAAAAGTGATATCTCTCTACTATGGTAAGGCTTTTGATACTGTCTCACATGACCTTCTCATATACAAACTAGAGAAATACAGCCTAGATTAATTTACTATAAAAGTGGGTGCACAACTGGCTGGAAAACCATACTCTGAGTCTAGTTATCAATGATTCATAACTGAGCTGGAAGGGCATATCAAGTGGAGTCCCACAGGGAACTATCCTGGATCCGATTTTATTCAACATTTTCATAAATGATTTGAATGATGGCAGAGAGAGTACACTTATAAAGTTTGTGGACAATACCAAGGTGGGAGGGGTTGCAAGCCCTTTGGAGGACAGGATTAGAATTCAAAATTATTATGACAAACTGGAGAAATGATCTGAATTACACAGTATAAAATTCAGTAAGGACAAATACAAAGTACTACACTTAGGAAGGAATAATCAATTGCACAAATACAAACTGGGAAATGACTGCCTAGGAAGTAGTGCTGCAGAAAAGTATCTGGGTGTCATAGTGGATCACAAACTAAATGAGTCAACAGTGTAACACTGCTGCAAAAAAAGCAATCATTCTGGGATGTTTTAGTGGGAGTATTGTAAGCAAGATAAAGATGTAATTCTTCCACTCTACTCAGCACTGATAAGGCCTCATCCAGTGCTTAATTTGTGCCAGGGCTTGCCAGGACTGTGCCCTGGCTTCATCTGGAGTACAGTGTCCAGTTCTGGGCACCACACTTCAGGAAAGATGTGGACAAATTGGAGCAGATGGGAGCAACAAAAATGATCATGTTTTCTAGACCTTTAATCTATAAGGAAAGATTGTGGGGGAGGGGAGAAAAAAAATCAGGTTTGTTTAGCCTGGAGAAGAGAAAACAGAGGGGACATAACAGTCTTCACATACATAAAAGGTTGTTATAAAGAGGAGGGTGATAAATTGTTCTCCTTAACCACTGAGGAAAGGACAAGTAGTAATGAGCTTAAATTGCAGCAAGGGAGGTTTAGTTTAGACATTCGGAAAAACTCCCTAACTGTAAGGATAGTTAAAAACCTAAACTATCTAGGGAGATTGTGAAATCTCCATCACCAGATGTTGTTAAGAACAGGTTAGACGAACACCTGCCAGGATTGGTAGATAATACTTAGTCCTGCCTCAGTGCAGGGGACGGGACTAGAAGACCTAACAAGGTCTCTTTCAGTCCTATTGTTTTATGATTTATAAATATTACACACAAATAACTACATTAAAAGATTATTATTCAAGTTGCAAGGTCAAGCACTTGGAATTTAGGAAATGCCAGGTTAAGGTTGAGTGTGCAACTTAACTTGCCTCCTTTATGTGCATGCATTATGACAGGAGTAGCCAACCAGAGCCTGAGAAGGAGCCAGAATTTACCAATGTACATTGCCAAAGAGCCACAGTAATATGTCAGCAGCCTCCCCGAGCCCCCCCATCAGCTCCCCCACTAGGGTGACCAGATAGCAAGTGTGAAAAATCGGGACGGGGGTGGAGGGGTAATAGAAGCCTATATAAGAAAAAGACCCAAAAATCTGAGCTGCCCCTATAAAATCGGGACATTTGATCACCCTATCCCCTACCTTGCTCCCAGCGCCTCCCACCCACCAGCAGCCCCGCCGATCAGCACCTCCCGCTCCCAACCAGCGCCTTCCGATCAACTGCTTTGTGGCATGCAGGAGGCTCTGGGAGGGAGTGGGAGGAGCAGGGGGCATGGAAGATTCAGGGAGGGGGCAGGAAGGGGTGGAGTGGGGGCAGGGCCTGTGACAGAGCTAGGGGTTGAGCAGTGAGCACCCCCCGGCACACTGGAAAGTTGGCGCCCGTAGCTCTATCCCTGGAGTTGGTGTCTATGCAAGGAGCCTTGCATATTAACTTCTGAAGAGCCACATGTGGCTCTGGAGCCACAGATTGGCCATTCCTGTATTATGACATTCTTTAATTACATGAAAGCGGCAAAGAGTCCTGTGGCACCTTATAGACTAACAGACGTATTGGAGCATAAGCATGCATCCGACGAAGTGGGTATTCACTCACAAAAGCTCATGCTCCAGTACGTCTGTTAGTCTATAAGCTGCCACAGGACTCTTTGCGGCTTTTACAGATCCAGACTAACAGGGCTACCCCTCTGATACTTTAATTACATGATCACACACTATTTTTTTTCCCTACAGGATCCTTGCTTGATTCAGTGAACAGGGCAGACCTACTTTGTGGTGCTTGACTTTGCCTTTATAGAAAATGAAGTTACATACTGTGACAGTGTAGTTCCCCGCCCACCATACCTTGAAGGGCTTAAAACAGCCCTGGGAGAGGGCTGAGAGGGAAAAAGCGGGGCTGTTTGGGAAAACAGCCACAGCTGTAGCCTGTGTAATTAGGGCCCAGCTGGCCCTTATAAGAGGGCAGTGGGTCAGAAGGAGAGAGACACTCTTTCTAACTACATGGAGAGAGGAGGACCTGGCTGCCTGAGAAGCTGAGGAGGGTACTTATGGCAGAGCAGTGCTGGGGAAGGGCAGAGGGAGCTAGGGCACACCAGCCTAGCAGAGCCGAAGGCTGAGGTAAAGGCCCACAAAAGGGTACTAAGGCTGCAGAGGAGTAGCCTAGACCTAGACTGAGGCAGCTGGTCCGACCCCCCCCCCCCTTGCCGATGATGAGTGGTACAGACTGCAGTCTGCCCCAGGGAGCAGGGGCTAGACGATGACTGACAGTAGCCACTGAGGCAAGGGAAGGATAGGAAGTTGGGGGATCCCCTGAGAGGGAAGGCCTAGACTGAGGGAGTACTGCCGGGGGCAGAACCCTAATCTAGAAGGGCACCGGGGTCCGGGAGGGGCACAGGGGCCAGCGGCAGGCAAACACCGAACGGCAGAGGGCACTCCTGGCTGAAGAGAGCTAATTCCCTGGACAACCAGCAGGAGATACCGCAGCGGTGAGTCGTCGCCCTGCGACACATACACATTAAAAAAAAACCCTTAAAGAATATTAAAGTTGCAAATTGAATACAGACATTTCACACTGTGGCATAACACTGACACCCACATGGGTCATTAGCAAGGTTGGAACCTTTGGATCCACCATACAGACCTCTGCCACTTGACAAAGTAATTGATAGCAACAGTAGGTCATCGTCCTCCGTGTGGACAAGCATCGAACAGGGATGAGACGCACACTTTTGCCAGAAGGTTTCACAGATATTTGCTGACAGCAGAGGAAACAGAGACTCAGAAACCTTGGGTTCCATTCCAGGCTCTGAAGGAAGTGTTCTCTAAAAGTCACAAACTGTTTTGTCAGTTCCTTTGCAAGCTTGACCCCTTCTGGTCCCCACAACCTGTCCTGATAATACGTCTTCCCCAGTCCCCGGCTCCTCAACCCAGTCCCCAGCTCCTTGACCAGCCAGTCACAGTTCCCTCCGCCACTTCAGTTTGTCATCCAATTTCAGTCCCTCCCCTCATCCAGTCTCCTTGATCAGCCAGTTGCAGTTCACCCCCGACAACCTGGCTCCTTGTCTGATAGGTGTCTCTCCCCCCCCCCACCTCTGTAAATCCCCATCGCTCCACCAGTGGTCCCAGCCTCAGCCTGTTTGTCCAATCAGTCCCAGTCTTCCTTCCTAGTTATCCCCATGCCCCCACAACTCCCACCCTCAGTTTCTCTCCCCTCACCCAGGCCCCAGTTTCAGCAGAGTCATAGAATCATAGAATATCAGGGTTGGAAGGGACCCCAGAAGGTCATCTAGTCCAACCCCCTGCTCAAAGCAGGACCAAGTCCCAGTTAAATCATCCCAGCTAGGGCTTTGTCAAGCCTGACCTTAAAAACCTCTAAGGAAGGAGATTCTACCACCTCCCTAGGTAACGCATTCCAGTGTTTCACCACCCTCTTAGTGAAAAAGTTTTTCCTAATATCCAATCTAAACCTCCCCCATTGCAACTTGAGACCATTACTCCTCGTTCTGTCATCTGCTACCATTGAGAACAGTCTAGAGCCATCCTCTTTGAAACCCCCTTTCAGGTAGTTGAAAGCAGCTATCAAATCCCCCCTCATTCTTCTCTTCTGCAGACTAAACAATCCCAGCTCCCTCAGCCTCTCCTCATAAGTCATGTGCTCTAGACCCCTAATCATTTTCGTTGCCCTTCGTTGTACTCTTTCCAATTTATCCACATCCTTCCTGTAGTGTGGGGCCCAAAACTGGACACAGTACTCCAGATGAGGCCTCACCAGTGTCGAATAGAGGGGAACGATCACGTCCCTCGATCTGCTCGCTATGCCCCTACTTATACAACCCAAAATGCCATTGGCCTTCTTGGCAACAAGGGCACACTGCTGACTCATATCCAGCTTCTCGTCCACTGTCACCCCTAGGTCCTTTTCCGCAGAACTGCTGCCGAGCCATTCGGTCCCTAGTCTGTAGCGGTGCATTGGATTCTTCCATCCTAAGTGCAGGACCCTGCATTTATCCTTATTGAACCTCATTAGATTTCTTTTGGCCCAATCCTCCAATTTGTCTAGGTCCTTCTGTATCCTATCCCTCCCCTCCAGCGTATCTACCACTCCTCCCAGTTTAGTATCATCCGCAAATTTGCTGAGAGTGCAATCCACACCATCCTCCAGATCATTTATGAAGATATTGAACAAAACGGGCCCCAGGACCGACCCCTGGGGCACTCCACTTGACACCGGCTGCCAACTAGACATGGAGCCATTGATCACTACCCGTTGAGCCCGACAATCTAGCCAGCTTTCTACCCACCTTATAGTGCATTCATCCAGCCCATACTTCCTTAACTTGCTGACAAGAATGCTGTGGGAGACCGTGTCAAAAGCTTTGCTAAAGTCAAGAAACAATACATCCACTGCTTTCCCTTCATCCACAGAACCAGTAATCTCATCATAAAAGGCGATTAGATTAGTCAGGCATGACCTTCCCTTGGTGAATCCATGCTGACTGTTCCTGATCACTTTCCTCTCCTCTAAGTGCTTCAGGATTGATTCTTTGAGGACCTGCTCCATGATTTTTCCAGGGACTGAGGTGAGGCTGACCGGCCTGTAGTTCCCAGGATCCTCCTTCTTCCCTTTTTTAAAGATGGGCACTACATTAGCCTTTTTCCAGTCATCCGGGACTTCCCCCGTTCGCCACGAGTTTTCAAAGATAATGGCCAAGGGCTCTGCAATCACAGCCGCCAATTCCTTCAGCACTCTCGGATGCAATTCGTCCGGCCCCATGGACTTGTGCACGTCCAGCTTTTCTAAATAGTCCCTAACCACCTCTATCTCTACAGAGGGCTGGCCATCTCTTCCCCATTTTGTGTTGCCCAGCACAGCAGTCTGGGAGCTGACCTTGTTAGTGAAAACAGAGGCAAAAAAAGCATTGAGTACATTAGCTTTTTCCACATCCTCTGTCACTAGCTTGCCTCCCTCATTCAGTAAGGGGCCCACACTTTCCTTGGCTTTCTTCTTGTTGCCAACATACCTGAAGAAACCCTTCTTGTTACTCTTGACATCTCTTGCTAGCTGCAGCTCCAGGTGCGATTTGGCCCTCCTGATATCTTTCCTACATGCCCGAGCAATATTTTTATACTCTTCCCTGGTCATATGTCCAACCTTCCACTTCTTGTAAGCTTCTTTTTTATGTTTAAGTCCTCATCAATCTACTCCTTTCCCTCCTCCACCTGGTCTGGCTCTCAACCTCTCTGCATTTGAGAAGGCAGATTATTTCTCCAGGCTGTGTGAAAGCACAGGAGAGAGACAGGATCCTAGCTCTCATTTTTGATGCCATGACCCACTTTGTTCCAAGGCAGCTAGGAGCTCAGCTACAGTTATAGGTAAAGTCTGGCTTCATCCCTGTGACCCTACGCTGGAACATGCTCAGTCACTCCGTGGGATAGTGTACGTAGAATCTGGTCAGCATTAGAAGCTATGAGGCAATGGAATATGGTCAGTAAGCAGAGTCTTCAGAGATTTTAGCTGCTAAATTCTACTATGCATGTGAAAACGGATTTTTCAAAACCTGTAATTCAGCCAAATTTTGGAGGATTTTCATGGGAATAGCAAAAGGCACATCCCTAAGACAAAAAGCTTCCCCGTGTTAAATTTCAAAACCTTGCTCCATATCACAGGGGCACTAATTTCTCACAGAAAAAGTTGCTTTTCGCTAGCTTCGTTCTTGGAAATTGGTGAACTGGCTTGGCTGAAAATTTCCTGAAAATTCAACCTGGAGTACACTCCTGGCAGAGTGTTTATGCCAAAACAGTTTGGGAAAGTTAAAAGCAACCAAAAACAGGTTCTGATAAGGGAAAGTGGCAGAAAACCTTAATTACCAGTGATGGTGCCAGCTCTAGCCATAACAGTGATATCTGCAGTAATGCTAGCTACTACAAGAATTTGTAAGTGTTAAACCATCATGCATTAGGGCACAACGCCTGTTCATTATAGGGTTCTCACAACTTCCTCTGAAGCACCAGGTTATAGTTACTGTTGGATAAAGAATACTAGACAAGATGGAACAGCTATCTTACATGGCAACACCTATATTCCTAGGATGCCCAAAACTGACCAGTCCAGGTAGGTATAAAATAACTGGAGGAGGTTGGGACTATCAATAGATACAATTGTATTATGGCAAATGGTTGGAGGTGACATGTCACCAGAGAAGTCTGCTCAATTCTAATGATCTCTCATCAACCCTGACTGGCCTCCAGCCAATCCACCATTATCTTTAAAATGTGAATTGAGGCTTACAGGAGCTGTCTGTGCTGGACCACTTAGTATTATCACCCATTTGAAATGCTGCATGCCTCAGTTGTTAACTTTGCCATAAGTTTATGATGAAAAGGAAGAAAAAAAATCTTCAAGGAAGGGAGAGGAGGAAAGAAAAACAATGTTATGCCAGGTCCACCCCAAAGTCATGCATTCCAAAGCTCTGTCCCTGAGGAGCCACTTCCTTCTACAGGGTGTTTTGAGTCCAAGTGGAAGGCAAGACAAAATAGCAGACAAATCAGCCAGAAAGGAGCTAGAACGTCTAATCACATGACCTAAGCTCAGATCTTGCATAATACTTCTCTTTGATCAACAGCTGTATAGAGTGCCATTTCTGTTCTGGGTGTAAGGCAGCTATGTGAGGGTTATTGTAAAAGGATTTCTTAGCATATGTGCAACGTGCCTCAGGTGGCATGTGACCAGGATTCATCACCAAATTTGGTCCGCTGATTAGATCATTAGCTTCCCCAGAGTGGGCCAGGTACAGTTAGGGAGTGCGATGTGAACACTGAACAAATACATATGTGCATTGTATAAGAACAGCTTCCTTTTATCAGTTTTACATTTGATTCCTTTCTCAATTTCATACACTGAGCTCTCATTCTAGCATTATGAGGCAGGCAACCTGAATAACCTTCTCTACACTTCCTATAAATATCTCTTTCCATGGATACAAGTTTAAATATCCAATGATTACTGTCACCTGTTTGAAAATTGCAACTAGTATGGCATTGAGCATATTTCACTCATTGCACTGCCATTGCATCACAAGATGTAATGTAATTTCCTGGACTAAACATGGGAGCCAGGAACTCAACACTTTTAACCTCAATTTTGGTCACACACAAGTCAGTCATAACCTCACTCTCTCTTCTCCATTCCACTAGGAAACAGGTACTACTTAATTAAGTAGTATTATGACAAACTGGCTGCTCTTCAAAGCAGTAGATTTTTGAAGCCAAAAACAAACAATGGCATTTGCAAAATCTTTAAGTTTAAACATACTGGAATTTGAAACCCTACAGTGATATAGTTCTCTACCTCCATGAAACCAAGTTGTGTTTGGGTGTTTGTTTTGTTGTGTGGTTTTTTTGTGGTTTTTTTTTTTTAAATCAGCACTGATAGTAAGCAGGTCAAAGTAATGACCAAACAGAGAATTACAACTTTATGCTCTAGGCAGCAACCTTCACTTTCATGTTGTATAATAAGTAAACATACAAAAGTCTAAGTATACCATCAAGAAAGCTTACAATTCATTTATATTACAACAGTAAAGTCATTCTATAATTGTTCATCAAAAATATCAAAAGTTAAATGAGACTGGCAATCTCTTTCAATCACATCTGGTATCATCTGGAAGTAATTAGATAGAGAATGCAGGAAACCTCTTTTACAAAGTAAGATTAGTAAATTCAACACCACACTAGGAACTATGTGATTCTAGTGGTGGATTTATAAAGGGAACTAACATAGCTTATATCTGACAATTTGTCTTCAGTTACGGCTACTGGTTTTTTTTAAATTTCTGTTGTAAACTTATTTCTAGTCATTATAATGACACTATTCTACAAATCAGTGCATTTCCACTACACTTAAGCTACCTGGGTTACACCCACTCACTGTCAGAACTCAGTGTTAGTTTAAAGACAGCAATTTTATGTTTGAATAAAATAATTTGCTAAAAACTTAACCAGCTAGCTTCCCTTTAAGCCAAACTTTAAAAAAAAAAAAAACTGGTGAATTTAGACTGTTTGTCAAACTAATATCAAAACGTGTCAGTTTTTACTCATTTAAAATTTGCTTAGGCGTAATGAATTCTAGCCACGCAATTTTCCTGTGAAAATTACAATGGTAAAACAGTACTGATTGTGTACCAACATGGATTGATCTATCTAAATGGGAAACTACATACAAAATTTTGTGCAAAAATCACCACATTACTTCAATGTTTGCCTTCACACATACATCTAGGTTGCAATGTTTTGCAAAAGTTAACCCTGTATTTCCAAACGTACCATTTAGAATTTACCAGAAAAATATTTCACAAGTTTAAGACTTCTTAAATAAAGATTTACACTATACATACACCTAAAGCATACATCAATTTTTACAATCCATCTAAATACACCTAGGACTATAACAATTTTTAACGTTGTTGTGCCTGGGTAACTTGTGTATATTTTTAAACTGGCTGAATACATATTTAATACACTAACAGCTGTCACATTCTCTCATATTTCCATAAGATTTGTTTTTAATGCTAATGTAAAAAAAATCCAAAGCTAATTAAAGCAATAAAGCATATATTCAGGTAAAGTTAAGGATCTGATTTAAAATGATAAAAGCAAAGGAATAAAGAATTAAGACTGGAACTCTAATTTGGCCTAATATAATTAATTATATAAAGGGAAATTTCACAACACAGTGGCAGATTAAGCAAATATGCACAGGAAGGGCAAGATGAGTTAGAAATGCAGTTTTACCACTGACAGAATTTTCTATTCGTGTGGACAAGCAAGATAACCATTTCTATGCTAATTTGTATAGTTTTATTTTACCATACCATTTATACTTAAATTGTAAACTAGTAGCAGCAGGGACTGTCTTTTTGTTCTATGTTTGTACAACATCTAGCATAATTGTCACTACAGTAACAAACAAACCAAACCAAACCAAACCAAACCGTGTATTTAGGTTATAGTCCCCAATCTTGCCAAGATCATAATAGAGTAGGACTAGAGTAGAGTCAATTTAAAAAACACAATGAAAACTAAAAAACCCACTGCTGTGAAAACGTTTTAAACTAAACTAGTCTTATTTGTAACATCTAAAATTACTGCAATTGAAAGATTAGAGACTTT
This sequence comes from Dermochelys coriacea, assembly GCF_009764565.3. NCBI lineage: Eukaryota > Metazoa > Chordata > Testudines > Dermochelyidae > Dermochelys > Dermochelys coriacea. The sequence goes on from NC_050068.2 coordinate 110,137,555, forward strand.
TTTTCCCAAGTTTGTTTCCTTTGTTCATTGAAACTCAAAAATTAATTCCCCCATGTAAAACGGTAGCTTGCCCATGGGCTGGAGAACCTGGGGCTAAACTAGCTCAGATTACAAAATGAGTCCCACCAGAGTGGAATAAGATTATTCAAATATAAAAAGCAGCAGGAAGCAGGAGGGAGTATAAGGAAGAGGTCAAGCTCCTACAATGAGGAAACTGCAGAATGAAACTGCAGGGAAAGTCTCCTGCAGAAGAATCAAAAGCTGTTTTGTTTTTTAAATTCAGTTCAGAAGTAGTCAAGAGAAGAAAGGCAAATTGGATGAAATTTGAGAACAGGTATGGCAGAAAGGAGATTTTACCAGATGTCAGGAACTTCAGAGGATAAAGCTTTTACACCCACAGAATTTAGATTACATGAAAAAAAGAGTTAGGAGGGGACAGAAAGTGCCTAGGGTTCATATGCCCACAAAAAATCATTTTATTAATATGATATTCAAAATGTACTTTGATCAAGTATGCACAACATAGTATTGGGAGTCTATTTAACAACCACAGAAACATCACACTTTCATAAATGTTCCCTTCAAAAAAATTAATGTTGATAAATGCAAAGTAATGCACATTAGAAAACATAATCCCAACTATACACACAAAGTGATGGGACCTAAATTAACTGTTTCCGCTCAAGAAAGAAATTTTGGAGTCATTGTGGATAGTTCTCTGAAAACATCCGCTCGATATGTGGCAGCAGTCAAAAAACCTAACAGAATGTTAGAAACCATTAGGAAAGGGATAGATAAGACAGAAAATATCAAAATGCCTCTATATAAACTGATGGTATGCCCACATCTTGAATACTGCGTGCAAATCTGGTCGCCGCATCTCAAAAAAGATGTATTAGAACTGGAAAAGGTATAGAGAAGCGCAACAAAAATGATTATGGGTATGGAACAGCTTCCAGATATGAAAGAGGTCTATAAAATCTTGACTGGTGTGGAGAAAGTGAGTAAGGAAATGTTATTTACTCCTTCCCAAAACAAAACTACTAGGGCTCACCCAATGAAATTAATAAGCAGCAGTTTTAAAACAAAGGAAAGTACTTTTTCCACACAATGACTCATTGGCAGGAGATGTTGTAAAGGTCAAGACTATAACAGGGTTCAAAAAAGAACTAGATAAGTTAATGGAGTACAGGTCTATCAGTGGCTAATAGCCACAATGGTGAGTGATGTGACACCATGCTCCGAGTGTCCCTCGCCTCTGTTTGCCAGAAGCTGGGGGTAGACAACAGGGGATGGTTCACTAGATTATTGCTCTGTTCTGTTTATTCCCTCTGAAGCACCTGGTATTGGCCACTGTCCACAGACAGGATACTGGGCTAGATGGACCATTGGTTTGACCCAGTATGGCAGTTCTTATGTTCTTAACTACACTTTTCTACATATAAATGCATTTTGCACATTAAAAACATTATTAGGGAAAGTTTGCTATAAGCAAAAAAAACCCAGTTAAACTTTACTTTGACAAAATCACTTTTCTGGATGGAGTAGGACCGTAGGTGTTACATTTTATTCACCTTTGTTTAGTTTTTAATAAACAAACATAACATTTAGAGTAAAAAATATTTTTAATTATGAATCTGGTTGGACTTTCACAAGTATTCAACAACAGGACACTCTTCCAATCACTATAGGGGATATGTCGTCATAAATGAGAACAAGAATTTAGTATATTCTCTCTCATAAGAGTGCCGTTTTAATAAATCTTATAAAATATTTTCAAATTACTTATGTTAGAGTGTAGTGGTGTTGTTGCCATGTTGGCCCAGATTATTAGACAGACAAAGTGAGTGAGAATCTCTCTCACCAACAAAAATTAGTCCAATAAGAGACAAGCTTCCACAGAGCTCTTCTTCAGGTTGTACTTGTTTCCCAGACGTGAAGAAGAGCTCGGCATAAGTTCAAAAGCTTATCTCTCTCACCAACAGAAGTTGGCCCAATAAAAAAATATTACCTCATCCACTTATCTGTCTCTCTCATGTTAGAGTGCTCAAACAAGGACTACTATGTACTGTTAAAATCAGATTTGATGGAAGATGACCACTCTTTTATAGGCCATATATATGTTCTATGCCACTTGGGCTCTTGTTGCTTTTCACCATGTGTCTGAGTTTCTTATCACAGAAAGGTTTTTATCCCTCATGTCTGTACCGTTTATTCTTTTAAATTATAACAGTGAGAATAATTTCAGATATCACAGAATTTAATAGATCTCAGAATTATTACAAAATCTTGTGAAATTAATCTGACAAAAGGTCACTAATTATCGTGAGGATTTTTATAATAAACTTGAGTGATGAGAACTCAACAAAAAATTTGTCAAAAGATGGAAATGGTTTGATTTTTGCCTGCACTTCTCATTATATACACAACTACAATACTACAGAACTAAAGAGGGAAATTACGTATTTACATCTTCCTGAGACATCTTTTGTAGAATGACTTAAAATATAGGTTTTAAGGAATATACAGGAATTTTTTTTTTAAATTCCCCTTCCTGGTCTCCCCAAAATCAAAAAGTTACTCCATAGTTTAAAGTCACATACTGTGTAAGACTAATTACAACAGGTCTGAAGTTCAAAGGTACAATTAAGCTATCAGTTTTGATATCATACCATCTTTTGGTGATTCTGCAGACTTTGCCACAGCTATCATCTTTGTAGATGGAGTTTGGTCATGACAAACCTGATGTAAGAAGTTTATGGATTTTCCTATTAGAAGGACCTAAACACAAGAGAATAACTTTAGAAATTATTTTTATATAAATAATAAATATGAAATGTTGTCTGTAAGTTAATTGTTGCTGCCTCACTCCCAACCCCTGAAAAACAGACGAACCCCCAGAGGTAGTAATATATATCAAGCACTGCTTGTTTTTAAAAGTCCTCTTTTTTCAAAGTAATTCAATTACACAAAACAAAGTTTCTTCCTCCATCTCAAAGTAACAATCCAGGTTATCCAAACACCTTTTTCAGACAACATGGCAGGTTCAGAACATTTGGCTAAATTTATGCTACATGTTCTTAATGTTGTTCCAGCCATAAACAGCAGCAAAGGGTCAATGACACAAACAAATAATACTTTTTCTCATACCTTTTTTGATTGATCCATTGTAATGAACGAAGGGATCATTGATTTTCTCAAAGTGTACTTGTCATGCCACAACCGGTCAGCTTTAACTGTAGGATCTGAAGCTACAAAAAACTGCAGGTTGACAGAAGCATTAGATATAAAAGGAATTTACCTGGTATTTATGTTTCACACACATATACCCACTCTTGTATTTCATTTCTAAGTGGAGACGTATTACATATACATGTTTGTTTATAGTCCCATGTCAAGTAGGTGTTATTGCCTTTGGGCTTTTTGGGGGAGTGGATTTCTTTTGTTTTGTTGTTTCCTTGAATAATTCATGCACATATTACATAGAAGTCAAACTGCATTTTTGTATAAGCATTTTGCTACTTTTAGCCTGTGTGGGCAGTGTTTTGACACCGTTTTTTGGTGGACAGCAGCCTTTTGGCACATAAAAAGAGCCATAGCTGAATCCACCCAAATTAGCTCATTATTTCTCCTGAGCTTCTCATCAGAAGGATCTTTCAAGGAAGCTTTGCCCTCTATGGGAAGAGTCTGATGTGCACAAAAAGGACCACATCTCTGCTCTCACAGAATCTCTGACAGGTGGTTAAAAAAACCCAGCATATTGCCAGATGTGCTCTTTGCCCAGAGAGTCTTCTTGAGAGAAAAGGCCTTTTATTTGACTTGAATAGTCTCTTCACAGAGATCTGAAGTCTTCTATGGCAAAGACCCTGGCTTGATCTGGAGAAGCCTCCATATGGGAGGGCATACACTGGATCTGACTCAGGTATGATCTCTTTCATGTGGGCCATTCTGCCTAACCCGTCCCTAATTGCAAAGGATGAGGCCAATGACAGACCATGAGTTTGAGAGGAGGTAGCTCCCTTTCTGGGCACTCTCTTCACTTCTAAGTTCTTTAAACAAGAACTTGTATCATAAAAGGGTTTAAAGTGGAAAGAAAGTCAGGATCAGGCAGCTACCCGCAATAATGTAACAGAGCAACAGCCCAGGCTGCAGACTGGCAGGCTCTTCCAAGCCCCTCCTGCCTTCCAATACCCTCTACCTCAAACACGAGTGAGAGATGTACAGATAGGATAGTGGGGTGAGGGAAATCTGGTCTGTTTGTAATGATGCAGTCTGAAGAAGGAACTCTAACACTTTCATCCCCATGAGGGGAGAGTTATGGTTGCGATGCATTTGTCTGTAGCGAGGTGTGTAGAGGGCATGCGTAAATTAGATACCTTAATTTACAATTTCTTGTTCTTTGGGATTGGTGTTAAGTGTTATGTACAGACTAACCTTAATTAACACACAACATACTGTTATGTATTTTCTTGTTTACTCAGATTCTAAAGGTACTGACAACACAGCAATAGCTAAATTAATTAAAAAAACCATCAGGATCTGCTGCTGAGCTGGCTGGGGCACTTCCATTAAGATCCTAGTATTTGGTAAATTAGCTGCTGCTTTGTCAGTTCCTGTTCTTCATTAAAATCTTAGTTGGTTGATTAGTAGATTGATAGGATCCAGGAAAGATGATGCAACAGGAATACAGCACATACTCATGAAACCTGAATGTGTCTACATAGGAGTTTGGAAAGTGCCTAACAGAAATTTCCAAACTGTTTCATGGAGAGCTGACTGGCCACATAGTACTGGTACTCCTACTTATAGCCAACTGCTAAATTTCATTAAAAACAGATAGGAACTTATAAAAATTATTTCCTAATGTTACTTTTTCTGGTAGGCAGGCATGCTAAATTGCAATTAGGCAAGCAATGTGATCACAAAGGGGAAGGAACATTCCTACAAGACAGTCTCCATTAAGATGTGGTCTACACAACCAAAGAGTTTTTGAGAATTCCTGGCTTACTATTTAAAGTGAAGTCCAAAATGTGGTAAGTGCCACATTCTCTATTCAAATTGGGCAAGTTTCTGCTGGGTTGGTGATCTAGAATGCTGAGGTTTCCATCTTGTTCTCAGCCAAGTGCAATTGATGCAAAGATGCCTGTGCGAGCCTGCAGAAAGCCAGAAATAGTTCTGGAAAGCATGAACTAACATTTATCTCAATGGGGTACCCACTGAGGAAAATTTAAATGTCAATTGTTCTCAGTGCTGATCAAAACATACAAGAAAGAAGAGTGACAGTCATATCATGAAGTACTTCACAATCTACTGAGTAGCAACTCAGCTTGGTGCCACAAGTGGATGGCACTTTGAAGAGTACCATCAGTTTCTTCCTCTGAATAAACTTGACCTGTAGAGCTAGAACGCTAGATGTGAGGAGCTGAGGCCAGGGGAATGAGAAACTCCTCAAGGGAGAGTCAGTCAGAGGCCAGGATGATATCTAAGCCTTGTCCCCACATAACCAAAGTGGCCTCCCCCACACAAGCCAGATAGCTTTCTCCCTATAGCTAGTAGTTGCTGCTACTGCTCCCCCTCCTCCTCTTCTTCTTCTTCTGCACGGTTTCAGCAGACATCATTGCATCAGTTACAGTCAAGTCACATTTTCAAGCTTTTCTTTGTAGCCATGAATGTTTATGAAGACATTTTTAAATGAAATCTATTCTGATGCTGTGACATGACTGAGCCAGGGGTCTAGACAGATGCCTATTCTGCCTAGGCCTTAATCTAGCCTTGCCCACAGATGTAAATGAACCCCAGTGAATGGGAGCCAGGATCTAGAAGCCTAGCAATGGATATGCTATCTGTTAGTGGCCTCTTGTATGGGTGGAGCTTCAGAGAAAGCCCCCAAAATTTCTCCCCCCAATTTGAGTCTGACTATGAATATTCAGATCACCAGCTGTATCTATACTTAGATACCTTATCAGAACATCTTAGTAATTTAAAAATCTGTTTTTTTAAATTATTAATTATCTTAACATTTTTTGTGACAGAATTACAACTGACAGACAGACTAGACATATGTAAATATACAGTGATATTTAGCATGGATGTACAAACACCAACTACAGAAACTGGTAAGAAATGATATAAAATAGTCAGACTATGTACATAAACCAAACACTCAGATTTTTTTTTTATTTTTCAAGAATGCCTGATTTCTTCACATAATGAGGCTAAGAGCAGTCTTCAAGATGCTGATGGTGTTATATTGCACTAACACACTACCCCAAAAATTAGAAATTTAAAAATTTACTCAACCAAGAGATTAGGTATAAAGTAATGCATTTCATTTATTGGTTATTCCTTTAACCACAAGGGCTAATTTTTACAGACAACATACAGACCCATCTTGGTAATTGACATGGAACTGGATCTTGATCAATATGAACAATGAGAAATGTAATTTAAAAAAAGAAAAACCTTAGACAATTCAGTCACTTCTGAAAGTTATGAAAACAATGCTTCCTCTAAGGTCAAAATAAAATGCAATTACTGGATCTAGAAAACATCCAGCAAATACAAAGAGACAGGAATGCATTTTAGATTATAATTAATCCCATGAAAATACAGAGCTTGAAGAGGTGTGGGTGGGTGGGGGGAGGGAATCTAGGTCAAACTATCAAAGAACCACAGGAAAAAAAGAACTCATCATACAATTTCATGGCTAGACAAGTGCTAAGGCCTCCTAACTAAAAACAGAAATTAAAAAATTGTAATTTTCTTAGCAAGGAACAAAATTTCAAAATATTGGATTCATTAATGTGGATTGTGAAGGATCCCATCTTCATATTATCAAGCAAGTGGACCATACTGGGGAGGAGAAATTTGTTTCCAAATGCCACTGCTAGCAAGACTAACATATGGCCTTCAGACAAAACGTAAGCTGTAAGTCCAACATACCACATCCAGAAATTCTTTATTTTCAATATTTAAGATGCACTTATCCATCCAAGTGCACATGTAAATTTAAACAAGCTACTTGCAAAAAAATTAACTAATAAGCAACAGTGTCAATCACTTATGAGTTTAATTTTTTACTTGCAATATGGCAGAGGAGGAGGGACAAGTTACTTTTAATACTTTTGAAAGGTGTCATAGTGGCAGCCCTAAAGACTGAAGTTCTCTATTTATCCACATAATAGATATAGGCTTCCCTATGTTGACCTTAAAGACCAACTCTGGATGACACTAATTCATTCTTCATGCTCATTTAATTTTTGACTCCAATATAGAATCATAAAAATTGAAGAGGTTATTTAGTCTATGGTTAACATTTTCAGAAGAGTTTAAGTAACTCGGTAACCTAAGCATTTATTTTTAAAAATGGAGTTTAGGCTTCTAAATCTCATTGAAATTCAAAATAAGATTACATAAACAGAGTTGTAGCCGGGCAAGAAGAAAAGCAAGCGTGAAGATGATTGAGGCAAGTGTAAACAGGTACAGTTAACAGTGAAGTCCTAAGAAGATCTGTGAATAAAAAGCCTTATGTAAGGGTTGAATACTCTGATTAATTTTGTTAAATGACAGAATAAGGAGGTACTATGAAGGTGATGTTCTAGTTATTCATGTATTAAGGATGCATTTTATATGACTATTACTGCAAAGGTCAAAGCAAATTCTGTAGGACTTTTAAAGGTATTTCATTCTCAACATTTTCTACAGAATTTGAAAAAGCGAGACTCCAAGAGCTCAATCTATTTAGCTTAAAGAGAAAGGTCAGGGGTGACCTGATTACACTTTAAGTATCTACATCTGGAATAAATATTTAATAACGGGTTCTTCGATCTCGCAGAGAAAGGTATTCCACAATCCAATGGCTGGAAGTTGAAGCTAGAAAAATTCAGACTGGAAATAAGGCATTAATTTGAGATAGGGAGTATAATTAAAACATTGGAACAATTTACTAAGGGTTGTGGTGGATTCTCCATCACTAAAAAGTTTTAAATCAAGACTGGGTGTTTTTCTAAAAAGATATGCTTCAGGAATTACTTTGGGGAAGTTCTATGGCCCATGTTACACAGGAGGTCAAATTAGATGATCTCACAGTGGTCCCTTCTGGCCTTGGAATCTATGGAAATTATTAGCACTAATGCCTAGGATAACAGTAGGATCTGTAAACATAAGACATTAATAAAAATAAACTACAAAGCAAGAGAAATAGTCAAACCACATACTTCAGGCACAAAATGGATTGCTTGCAAGGGCTAGAACAATTTTTGTACACCATAATGTTATGAGTACAATTTTCCAGAAAGAGGTTGAGAGGATCTGGGCTCTCTAACATCAATTTTTTGCCACGTGTAGAGGCAGCATGCTGAACTAGATGGATCAGTTATCCAAATCAGTCAGGTCATTACCACATGTAGTTTAGTTACATATACAGTAAATTACACAGGCAATTTCATACTTTAAAGTAATGTGCAACTGAACTATTCTTATGCTCATAGTGGGTTCAATCCTACAGTTCTCATTCAAATGTCTCCTTGATTTTTACTCAAGTAAGAACTAGAAAGAGGTCTCAACATGACTAAAACAACGAGGAGGTCTTTATGGCACTTTAGAGACTAACAAATTTATTTGGGTATAAGCTTTCGTGGGCTAAAAACCCACTTCATCAGATGTATGGGGTACTGATACAGACTAACACAGCTACCACTCTGAAACCTGACAACATTACTAGTTAGACGTAACTTACTTCATGGTATGTGTCCTCCAGCTCCCCATCATAAATCCAACGGTAAAGGAAATTCAAGACAGGATGGGACACTAGGCCAAGAATGTGTTGTACCAGGGATCTCATATAGGGATCTCCTGTTTTAGTGTAGGCATGGACAGCTGATGCTAGTTCACCACCTTTTCTTCCTAAGGAGACAAAAGTAGACAGGCGAAGGAAAGAGCAGGTTCTGATTATGTACTTTATACTTCAAAAATAACTTTTTTCAGGCCTTGAAGACTAGCTATATGTCTGTCCATTTCTGACCTTGTTATACAGCAATTTAAAATCCAACGCATATAAACGTTTAGGCTATGTCTACAATGCATGCCACTTGCAGCAGTGCTTAGAGTATATGTAGCTACATGCTGTGGAGAAAAGCAGACTGCAGTCACACTGGGGTGTGTGGCTACACGTGTCAGTGGAAGTCTCTGGCAGCCTGGACGCATAGGAAAAGTCTTGGCAGCAGGGAGCTGCCAAGACCTGCTGCCTCCCCCCCGCTAAAGCCTTTTCCCACAGTGGTAAAAGGTTCTGGCAGCTCCCTGCTGCAGGAAAAGACTGGCAGTAGGGAGGCAGCAGGAAACTACACTGCTAAAAATAGCAGTCTAGATGAGGGCGATGCAGCTTGCGCAAGTAGAGAGCTATTTATGATACATACTCAGGTACACCACATGGTCTAGGTGCGTCTTTAGTCTACTCACCTAAAGAGTGCCTCATCATCTACACCGCTATTTATACCCCTGCTAGGGGTAAGAACATGTAGTGTATGTACTCTACACACCACCAAACGGAGTGTGCAATGTAGACATACATTTAGAATTATGACAATTAGAAGGAAGATTTAAATATTAAATATCAAACTTTAATCTTAATTTTAACATTTGGACACATCCACTGATAAGCTCTGGTTGTTTTATGCCACCCTGAAGCAAGCAAGACCAAGCTTGCCAGTTAGTTTTTGCTTTATACTGCTCTTGTGAAGCAAGCCAACTAAAAACCCAGCTTGAGGGTACATTTCAATTTCCTCTCTCATCCTCTAAATTATCCTTGCCTCTTGCACCTCCCTACATTCCTGTGTGCATGCATGCACACACACAGTTCTTCCCCTCTTGCCAATCCTTCCTATCTTCCCCTGAACAGTTTCCCCCTTCCTCTTGCAATCTGAGTAGCTTTAGTGCAATGAGTAGCTTTTGAAATAAAATATTTAGGATTAATGGTCTCTCTTTACTGTTATGTCACATAAGTGAAAGTCTGTCAGCACAGACTGCTACATAAAATCTTTTTCTTCAGAGAAACTCACTGAATTACCTCTTACAAAATGACTATCATTTCTCACTGTTCTCTGTGGTACCGAGACCATATGCATTCTTCCATTAAGAAAAGGTTTCAAAATGGCCATAGCCTCCCACTGTTTCCAATGAGAGTGAAGTCAAGTTTTCCTCAGTGCAGATTATACACCCTCCATGCCAGAGGAACACTCAGACCCACTACAGCAATGGGAGATGACACACATTTTGAAAGAGGGTAGCTTAGTGTAATTCTCCGAAGCAGAACATTAAATCTTCAGGCTCCACAGAGTAAGCAACTTTTTCATGTTCTTCATAAGTGATTTTTTTTTTCCCCTCAAATGTATCCTGTACAAGAGATTTCAGTGAGTTTTAGTTAGATGGGCAGTTAGAAGAATCTGCATTATTTTGATAAGAAAGCTTCCATTTATCCACAAACATTTATGCTGGTAACCAGCAACAACAGGAAAGGAAATAAAGTAAATAATAATTTAAATGTGTTTTTAGTAAGTAAACTTACAAAAAGTGCATGAGAGTATTACTATGGTTATGTAAATATCTATTTAAAATGCTGAAGACAGTCTCATGGATCTACTGCTTACAGACTTGTTTGAAGGAAAGGTGAACATTTTTACCTGGTAGCCACAACACTACCAGAAATCTATTAGTTTAATCTCAAATATAATTAATATAACTGGCATCCATGCTTGGCACGCACAATCACTCCTGAAGTTACAAAACTTTAAAAAAATAAAGAAATATATTTAAAAAACAACAGACCTTGACAGTGATCAACAAGTGCTGCAAGTGTCTTGAGTCTTATTTTAGGATCATACGTCCAGACTAGAAGACGACGAAGTGTTAAACTGCTCTCAAGTCCCAAATTTACACCCTGATCATCTTCAAGTTGCAGCTGATCAAATTAAAATACACAGGCACAGTCAAAACACAGCATTCAACTACTGGCAGCAAAATAGATATTCTACATTTCTGTTCTGAAAGTTAGCTTTGTTTAGTTTTTTTTTATTACATGAAACTAGTCAATACATACATTTTATCATAAAATTCTTAGCCTGCAACTTCACAGACCGACATGAGAAGAAACCAAGAATCAAGTGTAGATGAAAGCACAGAGCAAAATGTAAAAATAATGGATGACAGAAGAAAGAGGGTAGGGAAGACACAAGGGGGCGAGTATGCAACAGAAGCATCAGACAGCTTGATGGATAGGTAGTTACAAAAGCAGCGAAGGACAGAGAAACAATGCTGAAGGATACCACGTGGCAATCAGAAAGGCTATTCAGAGATGAGTGGAAAGAAAACAAAATATGTAAAACAAGAATCCTGAGAGCAACAGAATGAATAGTGAAACTTCTACCCATGACAGCAGCAACTTGATTTTAATTCTGTATGGGACAAACCCTCTTGAAATTTTCCTCCAAGAGTCACCAGAACAAAGCAAATAAGTTAACTATAAAGTTCAAAGATGGAGTGCTATTAACAAACAGGAGCTTAAGTCACTTCTAGAAATGGAACTTGGGTGCTTTTGAAAAAGTTTTACTTCAGATTTAATGAATAGTGCTTAATTAAGGTGTGAATTGAAATCCATGTGGCTGCTCTGCAAATCGTCCCAAAGGGCATCTGCTCAAAACATACACAGAAGCAGCTGTATCATACGTGGGTGGGCACCAACCCCTGTTAATAAGGGGACCCTAGCCTGAGAGTACACAAGCAAATACATTAATAAATGCATGGCTGTTGAGTGGAAGAACGCACTGGACAAGATGATGGTATGCCAAAATAGCAGCTAAATGGCCTTCTAGGAACAGGACTAACTCCTTGAGGTGTTGCAAGTAATCCATATAAGGGAACATAGGAGGACCCTGGAACAACACCTGTAATAGTCGCCCAAGGAGAAAAACTCTTCCATCTCTGACCATAGCCCTTGGGAAGGGCAAGTGCCTAGACTGAAAAGAACCTCTTATTCTTGTAGAGCAAGAGAGGGCAGAACTGGTTCAGAGTCTATCATCCAGGTAGCCAAATATAGCAATTCTAGATCAGGGTAGAGGATACTCTGAAGTGTCTGAGACAGCAGTCTGGTGTTGGATGAAAGCTATATGGCAGCTCCTGGGGGAAAGTGTATCAGGAAACCAGCATACGAGAGCTGTCTGGATTATACTGATGTATTCAGAAGAATTTTTGCACTGCCTCTCTGGATCTTTTGTAGAAGTCTGGATCTGAGAGGCTTTGGAAGGAATGCCTATAAAAAGGTCTTTGCATCAACCAGGAGGAATGAATCTGTGAGGGACTCCTGATCTATATTTGCTCTTGAGCAAAAGTCGTGACACACTGTTCTCGCTGGTGGTGAAGATCTATTGCATGTGTTCTCCAAGGGCAGAGGTAATGATAAACCATTGATGTTTTCAGAGATCACTCACTGGTCTTGTCATCTTCTGCACAGGGAGCCTGCCTGGACATTTTGTATTCCCATTAAGAGTAGCGCTATCGGATGAATGTAACATCAATGCAGCTCCACAAGGGGAGAGGCAACTCTAGAACTAGTCCTGAGTGGAGCGCAGGATCTGGTCCAAGAGGTAACTATAACAAGACCGCTTGGAAATAGTGACCATAATATATCAACATTTAACATTCTTGTGGTGGGAAGAACACCTCAACAGTCCAATACTGTGGCATTTAATTTCAGAAAGGGGAACTATGCAAAAATGAGAAAGTTAGTTAAGCAGAAATGAAAAGGTACAGTGACTAGAGTGAAATCCCTGCAAGCTGCATAGACATTTTTCAAAGACACCAAGATAGAGGCTCAACTTAAATGTATACCCCAAATTAAAAAACAAAGTAAAAGAACTAAAAAAGAGCCACCGTGGCTTAACAACCATGTAAAAGAAGCAGTGAGAGATAAAAAGGCATCTTTTAAAAACTGGAAGTCAAAACCTAGTGAGGTAAATAGAAAGGAGCATAAACACTGCCAAATTAAATGTAAACATGTAATAAGAAAAGCAAAAAAGGAGTTTGAAGAACAGCTAGCCAAAAACTCAAAAGGTAATAAAATGTTTTTTTTAAGTACGTCAGAAGCAGGAAGCCGGCTAAACAACCAGTGGGGCCCCTGGACGCTCGAGATACAAAAGCAGCACTTAAAGACAAGTCATGGCGGAGAAACCAAATGAATTCTTTGCTTCAGTCTTCACAGCTGAGGATGTTAGGGAGATTCTCAAACCTGAGCCGTCTTTGTAGGTGACAAATCTCAGGAATTGTCACAGATTGAAGTGACACTAGAGGAGGTTTTGGAATTAACCGAGAAACTTAATAGAACAAGTCACCAGGACCAGGTGGCATTCACCTAAGAGTTCTGAGAGAACTCAAATGTGAAATTGCGGAACTATTAACTATAGTTTATAACCTGTCCTTTAAATCAGCTACAGTACCCAATGACTGGAAGATAGCTAATCTAATGCCAATATTTAAAAAGGACTCTAGAGGTGATCCTGGCAATTACAGACCGCTAAGTCTAACGTCAGTACCGGGCAAATTAGTTAAAACAACAGTAAAGAATGAAGTTGTCAGACACATAGAAGAACATAAATTGTTGCGCAAAAGTCAACATGGTTTCCTGTAAAGGGAGATCATGTCTTCTAATCTATTAGAGTTCTTTGAGGGGGTCAACAAAGATGTGAACAAGGGGGATCCGGTGGACATAGTGTACTTAGATTTCCAGAAAGCCTTTGACAAAGTCCCTCACCAAAGGCTCTTATGTAAATTAAGTTGTCATGGGATAAGAGGGAAGATCCTTTCATGGACTGAGAATTGTTAAAAAGACAAGGAACAAAGGGTAGAAATAAATGGTAAATTTTCAGAATGGAGAGGGGTAACTAGTGGTGTTCCCCAAGGGTCAGTCCTAGGACCAATCCTATTCAACTTATTCATAAATGATCTGGAGAAAGGGATAAACAGTGAGGTGGCAAAGTTTGCAGATGATACTAAACTGCTCAAGATAGTTAAGACCAAAGCAGACTGTGAAGAATCTCAAAGAGATCTCATAAAACTAAGTGATTGGGCAACAAAATGGCAAATGAAATGTAATGTGGATAAATGTAAAGTAATGCACATAGAAAAAATACCCCCACTTATACATACAATATGATGGGGGCTAATTTAGCTACAACTAATCAGGAGAAAGATCTTGGGAGTCATTGTGGATAGCTCTCTGAAGACATCCATGCAGTGTGCAGCGGCAGTCAAAATAGCAAATGGGATATTAGGAATCATTAAAAAAGGGATAGAGATTAAGATGGAGAATATCTTATTGCCCTTATATAAATCCATGGTATGCCCACATCTTGAATACTGCATATAGATGTGGTCTCCTCATCTCAAAAAAGACATACTGGCATTGGAAAAGGTTCAGAAAAGGGCAACTAAAATGATTAGGGGTTTGGAATGGGTCCCATATGAGGAGAGATTAAAGAGGCTAGGACTTTTCAGCTTGGAAAAGAGGCGACTAAGGCAGGATATGATAGAGGTATATAAAATCATGAGTGGTGTGGACAAAGTGAATTCATTTGTTCCCATGACATAAGAACTAGGGGCCACCAAATGAAATTAATGGGTAGCAGGTTTAAAACAAATAAAAGGAAGTTCTTCTTCACTCAGTGCACAGTCAACCTGTGGAACTCCTTGTCTGAGGAGGTTGTGAAGGCTTGGACTATAACAGGGTTTAAAAGAGATCTGGATAAATTCATGGAGGTTAAGTCCATGAATGGCTATTAGCCAGGATGGGTAAGGAATGGTGTCCCTAGCCTCTGTTTGTCAGAGGGTGCAGATGGATGGCAGGAGAGAAAGATCACTAGCTGTGTGTGGGAGGTAGGGCTGCTCTGCAGTGCCCCCTTGAGGGTCACATGTGATATTGCAGGTGCTCTCTGCCTTAGTCTGCTAGGTTTGGCTGCTTGCTTGGAGCAGGGTAACCTGAGCTCTAAGATTGGCAGTAGTCTTTAATCAATCAACAAAACTGCAATTCAGGATTTGGCTGTCTGAACCGAAAAAAAAAAAAAAAACACAAAGAAAAAGGCTTCAAAATGACAGCACTTAGGACAAGGCCCTGGCCTGACTGCAGAATCCATGTTTGTAAATCTTGGAAGCAGGCTGCCCATCCTAGTTTGGAGGTGTCTGTCCTGACTAGGGCTGCAGAAGTTGTTTATGTTCAAAATATACTGCTCCTACAAAAGGAGAGTTCCTGACAAGTGAACAGTTTCAAATTTTGCCGGTTGATTTTGAGCCCAAAATGATGATACATTAGATCTAGAGAACAGAAGAGCCCCTGCTGTGATCTGGCCTTGAGAACCCAGTCCTTTAAAATATGGAAATATTTGTACTCTTTCTTAGGTGGGCTTTCATTATGGCCAGAGACTTCAAAAAAATATACATACACACACACACACACACACACACACACACACACACACACACACACACACAGAGCACTGCTGACTTCTTGGAGGGGATGGTTTTTCTCTTCAGCAAAAGCTCAGGTATCCCTGTGCAACTGCTCTGTACCAACGTGAAAGTAGACATCTTTCAAGTCAAGAGCCACATAGCCTCGTTGGTATGGAGATCATCCATTTCCTATGGTGATCATCCTGAGGCCATCAACCTTCATGGAGATTAGAAGTATAAGTCAGAAGAGAGTAACTTCCGTGAGTTAATAGGCAGCAGGTTTAAAACAAACAAAAGGAAGTATTTTTTCACACAATGCACAGTCAACCCATGGAACTCCTTGCCAGAGGATGTTGTGAAGGCCAAGACTCCCAAGACTATAACAGGGTTCAAAAAAGAACTAGATACATTCATGAAGGATAGGTCCATCAATGGCTATTAGCCAGGATGGGCAGGGATGGTTTCCCTAGCCTCTATTTACCAGAATCTGGGAATGGGCAACAAGAGATGGATCACTTGATGATTACCTGTTCTGTTCATTCTCTCTGGGGCACCTGGCATTGGACACTGTCAGAAGACAGGCTACTGGACTAGATAGACCTTTGGTCTGACCCAGTATGGCCATTCTTATGAGTGTATTCCTGAAGAGGGATGGGTAACAGGGGTTGGGAGGCAGTGTGATGAGGATCTGTATACGGAGAAATTTTGAATTCAGGCTTCTGCGTACCCAGCAATCTGAGGCAATTTCTTCACACTAGGCGTCATAGAACCTCACAAACCCTTCTCCAAAGAGACAGGGAAGAGGTGGCGTCAGAAGAAAGGATGAAAGGCTATTGGAACAGGTCTCCTAACTGCAGTGTCAAACCTGTTGTCTGGATACAGACAATACAGAAGAGTAACTAGGACAAGATGAATGTGGAAGCCTGTTATACAGTGAATATCTGTGACCTAATGCAATCTAGAAGGGTCTCTGGTACCAGAAGCCAATGCAAGTTGATTTTTTCTTTACTTAGCTGGTAGGAGACTGGGGTCTCAAAAAGACCACGGGAGCAAGCCATTGCCATTGTTGTTTCAGCCTCACTGTGGTTTCATCATTCCCTCTGTTCCCTCTCCCCACCACACAAACACTAAGACCACCCTGAGTTTCACAGGTTAAATTCTCTATTCATCCTTGTTATTCTGGAACAGGGCTCAAGGAATGAAGCCATGGATAATCTATGCAAACTGACTTACGTGGCCAAGACTCTGGTGCAAGAATTGGAGGAGTCCCAGGGAGGTACAGTGGGTCATAACACTGCCATCTGCAGCAAGATTTTTTTGTTGCCTGTCTCTGGTTTTCACGGATTGAAGCTATCAGCCCAGAGGGCATATGGACAGTGTACTCGGTAACTGTGTAAATGTGTAAGCAGCATACATCCAGGCGACTAGACTAGATGATCTCTCGAGGTCCCTTCCAGTCCTATGATTCTATGCCCAACACACCTCAATGAATGAGATTTCTGTCAGCTATCACTCATCCAGATAAGGATATAGATCTGTCTCTTTTGGGTAGGCAAACTGCCACTATCACATGCATTTGGTAAATACTCTCAGAGCTGACAACAGACCGAAGGGTAAGATGGTTAATTGGTAATGGTAGTCTCCTACACTGGCCATGAGGAACCTCCTGTGGTCAGGATGGATCGCCTCTTAGAAATGCATGTCCTGCAAGTTGAAGGCAGTATAATATTCTCCTGGATCTAGGGAAGGGATGATCGTAGCTAAGGACACCATGCAAAACTTCATCTTCTTGATGTATTAGTTGAGGTTCTAAATGTCTAACATGGTCTGAGGCCACCTCTGTCTTTGGGTATCAGAAGGTAATGGGAATAAAATTCCCTGCCCTGATGACGCAAGAGCATGCCCTCTATGGTTCCAAAGAATATAGAGCCTGCACTTCTTGTCTTAGCACAGACTAGTGAAAGGGATCCCTGAAGAGGGACTGGATAGTAGGTGGGAGGGGAAGGAGGGAATTTCCATCCAGATTCCATTGTGCTGAGCACCCAGTTCTTTGAGGCAATGAATTACCAAGCACAGAGAAAATGGGACAACCTGTCCCAGAAAGGTGGGAAAGGACCAGTGAGATCCAGACTGGATAGTACACAGTCCTCAATCTAAAGTCAAAATGACCGCCTGGAGGCCTTTGATTGCTGAGATGAAGAGAAAGGCAAGGGCTTCTTTCTTTGTGATCTTTGCCTCGTTTTGGATTGGTCAGGCTGCTGGAAAGGATAGTATTGGTGTCTGAGCTGTTCGTTCAATTTTAGGCCCAGAATGTTGGAGACTCAGGATTTGGTGGACAACGACCTGCACATAATGTTTGGACTGTATAGTAGCCAGGGCAGTATCTGAGACCTGGACTGGCCTCTCACTAGCCAGTCATCTATGTAGGGGAATATGTGGATGGCTGACTTTTGCAGAAATGCTGCTACCACAGCCATGCACTTTGTGAACATGAGGAGCTACTGACAGATGAAAGGGCAGCACTGTGAATTGGTAGTGGGATCTATTGATCACGAACCTGAGGAATTTTCAGTGGTTCTGGTGAATAGCCATGTGAAAATGTGCATCTTTTACGTCGAGAACAGCATACCAGTCACTGGAAGAATCTAGGGAAGGGATAACAGAAGCTAGAGTGACCACCCAGAATTTTATTTTTTTTTAGGAATTTGTTTAGCTATCTTAGATCTAAAATAGACCTGAGACCCCCAACCTGCCCCCTTTGCTTTCAGGATTAGGAAGTATTGGGAATAAAATCCCATCCCCTAAACAACAAGGGAACTTCCTGTATGGTCCCCCACAGGAGGAGAATGAGAAATTGGACCTCCTGAAGCAACACATTCTTGTGAGGGTGGTCCCTAAAGAGGGACAGAGAAAGGGGATAGGAAAGAGGGAGAGAAACAAATTGAAAGGTGTATCCCAGTAACACCATGCTTAGGACCCACTGATCTCTGGTGATGCGGGCCCAAGCCCTCAGGAAGTGGGAAAGATGGTTGGCAAATATTGGGGTGGAGAAAGATGGTACACTGAGGAATGATGGTACGCTGAGGAATGACAGACTGCTTTTGACCCATGGGTCAAAATGTTTGTTAAGAGGACACAATTGCCTAGATAAACTGGCAGCTGCAGAAGGGGAAGGAAGAGAAGGATGCCTCGTGTAACTTTTTCCATTATTTCTGGACAGATCCTGTGTATGAGGGATGAAAGGCAAAGATCACGGGGACTGCTGCGGGTTGAACTGCTCTCTTTGTTGCTGGTATAAATCACCAGAGACTAAGGGTCACCCTTGAATCCTTAAGACTACATAGCCTTTTTTTTCCCCCCTTCTTTTTCAGAAAAGAGTGAGGGGCTTTCAAATGAGAGATCTTAGATAGCTTGTTGAACCTCTGGGGGGTGGGGTGGGGGGAGAAAGACTGGGCAACTGCCAGCAAGATGAGTACTACATAGTGATGATGAAAGCCATAGTTCAAAATGCAGAGGCTGTCACAGCTAGACTTGCCTGCAAGGCCATTCCAGCAAATAACTTTCCCTTCACCACCACAGCAGTGAACTCCTGTTTTACCACATCCAGAAATCTGTCCTTAAATTTCAGGATATTGTCCCACCAACTAAAATTGTACCGACCTAGGAGAGACTGCTGGTTTGCTATTCTAAGCTATAAACCTCCAGTGGAATAAAGCTTCCTTCTGAACAGGTACAGCTTCTTTCATAAAATCATAGAATACCAGGGTTGGAAGGGACCTCAGGAGGTCATCTAGTCCAACCTCCTGCTCAAAGCAGGGCCAATCCCCAACTAAATCATCCCAGCCAGGGCTTTGTCAAGCCTGACCTTAAAAACCTCCAAGGAAAGAGATTCCACCACCTCCCTAGGTAACCCATTCCAGTGCTTCACCACCCTCCTAGTGAAAAAGGTTTTCCTAATATCCAATCTAAACCTCCCCCACTGCAACTTGAGACCATTACTCCTTGTTCTGTCATCTGCTACCACTGAGAACAGTCTAGATCCATCCTCTTTGGAACTCCCTTTCAGTAGTTGAAAGCAGCTATCAAATCCCCCCTCATTCTTCCTCTTCTGCAGACTAAATAATCCCAGTTCCCTCAGTCTCTCCTCATAAAACATGTGCTCCAGCCCCCTAATCATTTTTGTTGTCCTCCGCTGGATTCTTTCCAATTTTTCCAAATCCTTCTTGTAGTGCGGGGCCCAAAACTGGACACACTACTCCAGATGAGGCTTCACCAATGTCGAATAGAGGGGAATGATCACATCCCTCAATCAGCTGGCAATGCTCCTGCTTATACAGCCCAAAATGCCGTTAGCCTTCTTGGCAACAAGGGCACACTCTTGACTCATATCCAGCTTCTCATCCATTGTAACCCGTGGATCCTTTTCTACAGAACTGCTGCCTAGCAACTCTGACTCTAGTCTGTAGCAGTGCATGGGATTCTTTGGTCTAAGTGCAGGAGTCTGCACTTGTCCTTGTTGAACCTCATCAGATTTCTTTTGGCCCAATCCTCTAATTTGTCTACATCACTCGTATCCTATCTCTACCCTCCAAGATATCTACTCCTCCTCCCAGGTTAGTGCCACCTGCAAACTTGCTGAGGGTGCAATCCACGTCATCCTCCAGATCATTAATGAAGATATTGAACAAAATCGGCCCCAGGACCGACGCTTGGAGCACTCCATTTGATAGCAGCTGCCAACTAGACATGGAGCCATTGATCATTACTCGTTGAGCCCGATGATCTTGCTTCTTTCCTTTTAGATGTTGAGGCCTGGTGTCCCTGCCTCTCTTTTTCATTAGCACCAGAGACTACCAGGAAGCCAAGAGAAGGAGGGTTATAAAAGTGTTCAAATCCCTGTAAAGGGACATATCTTCTCTCCATCCTTTTTGCAGTGGGAGATAGGGGAAGACTGGGTCTGACATAATACCATGACAGGCTCCTGGATAGCCTCATTAATAAGGAGAACTACCCTAGATGGTCCCGCCGAGACGAAAATGTCCATCAACCTGTAAGACTTTTCCTGTACCTCTTCCGGTTGGATGCCCAGAGCTGCAGCCACTCTCCTCACCAATCATCAGGTGGGGGATAAGCAGACTCTTATCACCACCTCATCAGGCAACAAAGAAGAGGAGGTGTGGCACAAGAGTATGGCACACAGGTCACATGCCACTCCCCCCTACCCCCCCATTTCTGCAAGCACAGAGCTGCCCAGCTGAAAGACTGCCGCCCGGTTTTGCTGACCTTGTAGCTTGACTCTGCCTTCTGGGTCCTAGTGTTATTCATGCTCCCCTTCCGTATGCTGGAAGCCATCCTGTTTTCTGTACAACAGTGAGTCCCCACAGCGAGGCAGGGTGGTGGAAAAAGCCAATGGGGAAGGAATGGGGAAGAGAAAGGGATAAGGGAATCAGGGACAGTGGGGGGAGCAGGATCCCAGCATAGGGCATCCCCTCAGCAGCAGCTGGGGCTCCCCCATTAGCAGGCCCATCGAACCCCTACCCTACTTGAGCTCCAACCACCATCACCTGACCCCCTGGCCAAGTCCCATTGCCCCAGCAATCCCGCAACAAGCCCCTGTGCATCCAGATCCCCTCACTGAGCCGCCCACACCCAGATTGCCCCACATTGAACCCTCTTACCCCACCTCTACACTTGGATCCTGCTTGGGTGAGCCTCTCTGTCCACACCTGGTACACCTGGCACAGAGGTTATTTCAGGGGTAGGCCTGACCCTTGCGCTGTGTCAGGGTCAGGTACAGCCTCACCACTGTATCGGGGGGGTGGAGGGGGAAGGCAGGTGCAAGGTGATTTCCCACCTCCATGCAACCAGTGGCCTGTGCTCCCCACTGCCATGCTGGAGCCTCCACATTTATTTATTGACAAATAAAATTTGCAGAATTTTGCAGAATTTTAAAATATTTTGCCAGAATTTTTTTTTGGTGCAGAATTCCCTCAGGAGTATTGGCTTAAGGATTGTTTCTGGGAGTGCCTCTCTAAGCACACTTCTGTATCCTTGTCTCCACTCAGTGCTTTCACTGAAGATTTAAGATCTCAGTACCAAGTGTTAAACTTGCCTCTTCTTCAGTACAGGCAATGAAGATCTGCCTCTCAACTCACTCAGAGCAGGGGGAGCAACCCTAACAGATGAGAACATGCTTGGTATGTGCTCTGTGCAGAAGGCTCTGATGCTGGGCAAAACATACTCCATGTGCAAATACTTGAGTCAGGTTGCTCTGTCTTTCTTTGAGCAGGGTTTGAACCCCCTACAAATCTGACATCGGTCACTCACGCGTACCTGTCCCAGACACTTAAGGCAACTGGGGTGCGGGTCACTCACTGGCATAGACTTGTTACATGAATGACAAGACTTGAAGCCAGGAGAAAGAGGCAAGAGTCTGGTACTGGTACCCAAATGGGAACTGGTGAATCCATGCTACTACATAATCTAATCTAAATTGTGTATAAAACCTCTAAACTAAAACTACCACAACAAGTACTATTTACACTAAAGAGGGCAGAAACTTGCAAATGCAAAGATAGCAGCTCCAACAAAGTCCTGGGCAGCAGAAAGGAACTAAAAGGGGTCAGGGGCAGCTCCACCTGTTATACTGCGTGCAGTGGTCTTAGGCAGCAGAGGGTGCTCACATGGCCCTAACAGGTGCTGCTGAGGGAAAAATCTTCAACAACTGTGCACGAGGCACGAACATACCTACAATGCAATGGACATGTGCAATCACTCAGAGAAGAAGCTGACACCCTTCTGTGGGGCTCCTGATGCACCTTAGAGACATAAAGTACCAAAGAGGAAGTCTCCAATACCAAGGCTTCATCAGGCAATGATGATGGCGGCCATGGAGGTACTAAGGGAGAACATTCTCTAGGCTGCTTCTGTGGTACCAAGAGAAATTGTGGCTCCATGATAGATGAGAAAAAACTAGAGCTGCAGTGTCCACTGGTTGATTGGTACTGACCCTGACTAATTTGTCAGTACTGGTAGGAGAAGGGTCCCCCTGTCGATTTACTAGAGTGAGGGATTGGTGAAGTAAATCTAGATGCTAGAGGCATCCCCCATGTCATCCAATAGGACCATTGAGGGGGCTAGTATGATACCCAGGCACTCCTGGCCCAAGCTTCCCAGTCTCTAGAAGTCATCTCAGAACTCCACCAACAAGCATGGGAATGAGAGCAGGATGAAGCTCTTAGAGACTCTTGGTACCAGAGCACCCAAGAGCCAGCAGTCCAAGGGCTAGTGTCGGGTGGTACCAAGATTTGTCCTCTAACTGTGACCAAGACGTACATCCAGGGCACGATAGTGGAAGTAACATAGAAGGCTTCCTAGCCACTGGCAATGTGAATTGTGGAGGAATTGTTACTGACCCCAAAGATGAGGCAGGGATAGGTACCAAGGAAGGCAATGCACAACTGGAGTGCTCCAGTGCCGATGATCTCAATTGCTGTACCGATCCCACAGGTGGGTCCTTGAAATAGGGGAAAAGGCAGTACCGACAAGCACAGTAAGTCTCTGGCCGCGGCATTAGCCCCCGGAGTAGTTAAAACAACATAGGCTGTTGACCTGCAAAAATGAAGGATTACTTTATCATTGTCAATGAAGTAGCCAGTCTCAACAGTCCCTCAGAGGGCACCAGAGTCAATGACTCAAGTCTGTCTGGATGAGTTGGTACCAGGGAATGGCAAACCAAGGGGAGCACTCGATCATCGGTACCAGGCCGAAGTTCTGTGGAGGAATCCCTAGCTCTGGACTTTGAAGAGCCAGTACTGAATTATTCTTATGTTTCAGAGGTCAGGACCAGGGATTTCCCCACAGCCGCCTGAACACCCCATCTCCCCCTGCTGGTCAAGTAGGCAGTGTTGTCAATTTAGTCATTTTCCAACCCCCCTGGTAAATTCAAACACCCCCTTTAATTTCAATTCCTGGGGAAAAACACTGATCAGGAATGTTCAGAAGCCCTAGACTTCAAAGACAATGGACCTGGTGATGGGGGATCTGCTCTGCTGGTAATGCTGGAGAAGCACTTTGAGAAGGGTTACTGAAGAGCTTCCCTTCAACGACCAAGGGCATTCCAGAGCCAGTCTCAGGGCTGCCTTCACCAGGATGCAGTGGAGACGTCCCTCCCTCAGTTTTTGTTTTGGTCTTAAAAGCATGGTAAAAGGAGCACCTGTCTCTAACACGGCCCTCCTCCAAGCACTTCAGATAGCACAAATTGGGAAACTGATGGGCACAGGTTTTCTGCAGCCCATGCAACGCTTGATCCTCGGGGATCTTGGTATAGGGTCATCCCAGTACTGGGTGGGGCCCAGAGGCCCTGCTAAGCAAACATTAGCCTGAAAACTAAAATAATCCAAATAAAATACTAAAAAATGATTAATGAAATTTAGAAATTAAATATATATTTTTTTTTGCTTAAAAGAGTACCACTAGGAACACTGACACTGACTACAAACTTCTTTGTGAGAAAGAACTGAGGGTGGGGTGACTCCACCCTTTCTACCCTCACTTTCCAACACATGGAGCTTGGCAATGGGCAGGGCCACCTCTACAGGAAAACTAAGGAAAACCACTAAGGAAAACCCTCTTGCACCAGTGCAAAGAGGCATGCATAGACCTACACTGTAATGGACATATACAAGCATTAAAAGAAGAAACATGCATAGATTTAATTCATGAAATCAAAATGGCTGGTAAACTGTAAAACTGAGTGATGATTCAACCTGGTGATATTCTGAACATATACAAGTCCTCACCCATGCTTGTAGCTGTTTCCATTACTTCATACGGTCTCTATAGACATTTCAGGCTTCAGAGTGACACACCTGGCGTCTTACTTCATAGTTGCCGGACGCCCACATAGTTAGACCCTTCACCAGCCAGATTCCTGCTTTTACCATGCTCATACTGTATCAAATTAGCTAAATAAAAACTGTCTAACCAAAAGTCACAATCTTCTAGAAAATTATTTAGTGATTTGTAAACACCAAAGGGTGAACTCAATAACCAATCAGAAGTATTAATTTACCTGGGAGTGTAAAACAGAGAGAAGCCTGTAGTATTCTTTGAGTTCCTGGTGTAAGGCAGCACAAAAACTCTGAGGGGGGGAAAAAATAAATCAAATAAATGCTATTTCCATTTTCACTTTTATCTAGCATTTTAAAACACTGATATTAAGATTGAGTCTTTTTTAAAAACCGCAAACCTAACTAAAGTGTCTTTAAGAAAGTCAAATTAGGTATCATCCAGAAAGATTATATGAATGCACCAACTGCTGCCTGTCTCTTCAGCATGCAGCTAACAGGTATATACATTGTCAGTAGGGAACAAGAAAATTTCTGCTGGCTGCCAACTTAATTCTACTGACAGTCTAAATTCTGACATCAATACCCTAAGTAATTGGGTTCTCAAATGGTTAAAAAAAAATATGAACAATTCTATTGTACTGCTCCTATCAGTTCTATGAAGACTACAGACTTCTTGGGACCAAGAATGGCATTTGCAGTGTTTGTACAGTGCCTAGCATAAAAGGCTCTCAACTTGATTGAGACCTCTCGGCATGACCGCAATATAAATGTTAAATAATAAAAACATACAGTTAAAGACTAGTATCTAATATAAAGAAGAGGTCTGTATACATCATGGGCAAGCCAGTACATTCTTCTTTCGTGCTTTGAAAAGAATTAATATTCCCTCTTTAGGTGCTGCTTATTTAAATTAGTATTGTACATTTTGTCATTGGAACACTCGATAACCGCTCGCCTTTCCTCACCTGGTTTCAGAGTAGCAGCCGTGTTAGTCTGTATTCGCAAAAAGAAAAGGAGTACTTGTGGCACCTTAGAGACTAACAAATTTATTTGAGCATAACCTTCCGTGAGCTACAGCTCAAAGCTCATGAAAGCTTATGCTCAAATAAATTTGTTAGTCTCTAAGGTGCCACAAGTACTCCTTTTCATTCCTTACCCGACACTGAAGAAAGGAACACCAAGAATAATGAAAAGTTTAAATAGTCTGAAAGGTGCACTCCATGATGTGGTCAAGTTTACAAAGGCCTGACCCAAGCTCAAAGAAATCAATAGAATAATGTTTTTCAAAATGGAGTACGCGAGCTCTCATCAGGGGGAACGCAAGAAAAATCCTATAATGGCAGACAATGCATTTTATTTATTAAGATTTGGCAATCTAATCAAAGGTATATTATGTCCCTATCTCAGATGGGGGTACACAGTAGACTACATTATTTGGAAAGGGCCTAAATTTTGAAAAACCACTGCAACAGAAAGACTTTCATTGACTTAAATGAGCTCTGAGCAGTTGCAAATACAGCACTCCATCAGAAGCAAAAAGCATCACAGACCATTTTGTCGTCATCTTCCAAGAAGGCCTATATTGTTAGAGTACAACCAAAAAATAACTGAACTACAGTTTTGATTAAATATTTTTCTAACAGCAGTTGAAAACATTTTGCCAGATTTTTTTTATTATTTGGGGTAGAAACAGATCTAGGAGAGGATATGAAATATCATTCTCCATTATTACTATTTATTAATTCTGTTAACCTGGCACAGTTGGCTAAAAAGACTAATTTAATTTTCAAAAATTGATTACCATTCTTGAACTGTGACAGAAGTGTGTGTTGCTTTTTAATCTACTTCAAGTAACAAATGACTAACACTTTATGAAATATCTAAACTACTTTGCTAATCAAAGTAAATCACCAATTTTGATATATGCCTTCACAAATTTGACTGGAAACAGTCCAGGTTAGTAAATTTATGTAAATCTGGTACATCATATGCAGCTAAGTGAAATTTTTCTACTCCCTACCCTCTTCAGCCTAAAATCAAGTTAAACAAATCCAAAGTAAAAAACTGGAGCTAACAGTACTCTATAAAAGTAAACTAACTATTTGCTACCTTAGATGTACCTCACTGAATAATTATTACTGACAGAAGGAAGAGAAATCCCAATTTTCCTTCCATAAATTTAAATCCCTTATCAAAAGAATCATCTCCTTTCCAGATTAAGAAAAAATGTGACCAGTCCAGACATTTGATCCTATCCTTTAAAATAAGTGAAAGCGTTCCTCTCTTCCATTTGATTTTATGAGAAAAAGAAATGCGAGACGATAAATTTATGCTAATCCAGAGAGGGGTCAAGAGTTATGTACAGATTGGTGAAGAATTAAAAACTCCATCACATATAACCCTACTTGCCATTTCTTCTCACTTGTTTCTTCAGTACAATTTAGTAATCTACCAAAGCAGTGCCCATTAAACTGAAGGGCAAAGTAGGGTCTATAGTAAGAGAACATTTCAAAGGCACTAGTTAAATGTTACTTCTCCACATTCCTTATGTTAAACATTTCTAAACTTCAATACTCAAAGCATTTAGTGTCATACTGGACATCAGATTATTGTAAAAGAAATTAACTTTAATAGTTCAAATTTGCATTCAGTGCCAATTGCAATTACTTGGTAAAATAAGGTTTGGAATACAAAGTATGCAATGAAAACTGGATATTATCCTAGAAGTCTCACATGGCTTACAACACAGAAAGAAGGGGTTTCATGGGGAAAGTAGAACTTGTGCTTAAGAGAGGGAATTTAAAATGCTTAGCACCTCAACCCTACTTTAATATTTTCTTTGAGAATGTGTGAACATGTAAGGTAATTATATTTCACTGCTGATTATCCTGGAAAAGCAGCAACAATTAAGAAGTGTAGGTGGAAAAATAAAAGGTCGATGTGCAGTATATCTAACACGTATTGCTAGTAACTGACAGACTAGTTTCTGATCCTCATATTTCAGTCAAAAAGCTAGGTTAACAGTAACACATACAGGTGGTTTAGGTTTAAAATAAATGTGTAATTTTCTGCGTGTGCTCTAAATAAGGATGACATTTTCTGAGACAGCAAATTAAAGAGGCTTTCAACTGCACAGTATATTTGCAATACTAAGTTCTTAATGCTTAACATGCAGCATCTGAAATTGTCAAATAAAGAAGTGTTCAAGAATGATAAAACATGATCTTTTGCCTAGTTACTGACAGCTTAAGTAAATTATACAGCTTTATCTTCAGACACTGGTGCCATAGAAGTCGCACAAATGCTAGTCTCAGACAAAAATCATGAATGGAAAGCTATACAGATACACTTGATGGCCTACACAGCATTCTACACAGGCCTTGAAAGTTGCAATTGATGTCAGAGATATAAAACATTTAATTTACTCAGGAATTTAAAGTCTCTTGTTTTGTGAAATGAAAAACTAAAACCAGAGACAGTGAAAATAAGCATAAGCAGGAAAACTATTGTAGAAAAGAGGGTAGGAAACCTCACCTAGAAATTGAGAGTTTTACACACACACACACACACACACACACACACACCATGGATGTCAGTATTAGCCTTTAGAAAACAATTCTTAATATTGTATTATATATATTTATATAAATATATATATTTAGAATGAAAAAAAGTCAGAAGGGGACAGAATAAAAACGATAGGAAAGTAGAAAGCACCATAGTGTCTCTACTGACCTCAAGAAAAATTAGACTGAAGGAAGGAGCACTTCACTTTCTTTGCAGATTAGGTAGGATCTTATGGCTAGAGGCAGGGACAACAACATTTCTGACGACTCAGAAGGGATAATATCCAGTTTTACAGAGGGAGCAAGTGAGAGGAAACGGGAATATCTTAACGGTAAATGTAGTTTTAGGTTTTACAGCAGCTGTGATGTTACTGCAGACTATAAATCATGGTGATGGAACCTATAAAAACAAAAATTGACATTCTTTTGATGTTGCATTCAAAAGAAATGGCAGCAGATAACTGGTGATTTGCATTTAGCCTCAGTATGAGCAGTATTTTATTTATCATCAATGATGCGTTACCTAGGGAGGTGGTAGAATCTCCTTCCTTAGAGGTTTTTAAGGTCAGGCTTGACAAAGCCCTGGCTGGGATGATTTAACTAGGACTTGTTCCTGCTTTGAGCAGGGGGTTGGACTAGATGACCTTCTGGGGTCCCTTCCAACCCTGATATTCTATGATTCTATGATTCTATGATCATCATCTATCAGCTAGTCAAGAAAGTGTTCCCTTATACATTTTTCAGGGGAGAACTACAAAAGTAAAGCAGAATCTCTCCCCTAACAATGCAAGTGGGCACACTTAAATTAGCTCAGAGATGTCACTATGCCATTCCTGGATTTTTTTTTTTTAAATATAAAAGTAAACTGTAAAAAAATTAAATTTAAGTCTAAGACACTCCCAACTAGGGATAGAACGGCAAGACTGCTCCATAGGACTAGCAAGAATGAACCTTATTATGACTCAGCTGAGAGTTACTTTACCCTACATCCAGACTTTGGCTCATCACCAACGATGACAGTTCACACAGGAGTAAATCAAATGATATGGAACTACTCCAAGTTATGAATTCTCCAGAGTCTCCCCACCATTCCTGTATTGTATTTCTAGATCCAGCAGTTCCTAAAGGGAATGAAACCAAAGTATTGTAACCGAGCCAACATACCTGACCTACAAGCCCAAAGGCACGATCCAAGCTCCTCTGGTCTGTGTATCTTCTTATTTTATTGTGTAGCCATCCTAACTCTGCAAGTCTGCTTGTAGTATCTCGGAGCGATTTGGTCAGGCTGACCTACAAAGTTAGCAAAAACAACAAAAGTTCATTAAGTCTGGATTAAAAAAAACAAAACAAACCCTCCCTATTCCCCCAAGTATATCTTTGCTCAGAATAGAGCAAATTCATTCAGTGAATGTCATTCATCCTATACCCTGAAGGGATTCTGCGAGGGGAAGAAAAAAATGTGATCACATAATTAAAGACTATCATAATGTACACATACAAGGTGGCCGCATTAAGGGTGAACAAGCAATGTTAAGCCTTTGGCCTTCAGAATGCTTGACTTTGGAAACCTCACTGTTCTTTTAACGTAGGTTTAATGAAAATTCCTACTTTTTAAAAATGCAAAGCAGAAACAAACAAAAAAAAAAAACACAGAAATTACATCATGTGGAACTATAGAGAATCCCAGGTAGGTGAGCAGCAGAGTTGCAACTTTCAGATCTGCAAACCTCTAGTACTTGAATGAATGAAGTAAATGGTAGCAGCAGTACACTATTATCCTCTCTGTGGACCAGCCACTAGAAGCAGATAAGATGCACACTTTGCATTTACTAGACAGCAGAGACTCAGGAATCAAGAGCTCAATTCCAAGTCTTGGATAGGGAGTGTGTTCTTAGTGGTTGCAGACCCTTCTACTCTGGTCTTATAGCATAAACCTCCCTCGCTTGTCCCTTTCTGTCTGGCTCAGTCTTCTCCTATTTATCGCTATCCCCTTTCACCACCTCCACCAACCTGCCTCTGTCCCATCCAGGTATTCGCCTTTCTGTATTTGTCAGGCTGCTTCTTCCTACACATTATCTGGGTACCAACAGGAGGAGCGAAGAGCACAGGAGAGATGGCTTTGTTCTCAGTTTTGCTGCTCTGTGCCACAGCAGCTGGGAGGAGCAACTGCTGGAAAAGTCCTGGTCAGTCCTGGGCTAGGACATGCTCAGTGCAGACAAAAATCTTTGGAGAATTTAGCTGCCAAATGCTAATGAGCCTCTGAGCATTTGCACATGGCCATTCAGAGGCTTATAACTCAGGCAGATTTGGTCCATTTCCATGGAAACCGCAAAAGGCATCTCACTTTAGAGCCCCTGCCCTGCCAAATTTCAAAACTCTGCTTCTAGGCTGAGAGGTGCTACAGCTTCTTTGTGCAACCATGGTAAGACTAACATTGACAAAACACAGTATTTTCCTCTCTGCTCTCATAAATGGCTGAATAGTTTTTGTAGAAAAACGTTAAAAAAAAATTCGGCCTGAGACGAAAAACCCAGCATGGAAAATTTCAGCCCAAATGACTGTAGTTTGGCAAAGTTACAAGTAACTGAGAGAAGGGTTTTATACTGGAAATTGTTTACAATAAGTGGAGCTGGCAGTTTCACCCATAACTTTAGCACAACAGATGACAAGAGCAACACATTTACAATTCCACAAGCAAGAGCACTTGGTAAGGAGTGACTGCTGGTCGTGACCCTCAGCGATGTATGAGACGAAAGAGCAAACCACAGCTTAGTGAGATGATATCCACACCAACTAAGTCAAGTTGGTGACTCCACAAGCTCACTAACTGCTAAATGTAACTAACAGGTTTAACAATATTCATATGGATATTTGACCTGTCTATATATGTTCTAGAGTTCTGGAAGTGTGTTTTTACTCTGAAAAGTTACCATGTACAAAAGGCACTTTTTTTACTAAATAAATCTATTCCTGTGTATTCGGAGGCATACCTGCCCCCCTCATGGGCAAATATAAGTTTTGACAACTTTTTAATTTGATTGGTAACACACATCCAACACAACTACAAGAAAGGGAATTGGAATCCATTCTTTCTCGTGCATTAAAACTGCTTACTAACTTTATCACTGAGGGCAAAAGCCAAAGACATTGGGGCTGCATAGATGTAACTGAAGGCACAATTCACTATGCAGAACTTTTATTACTGGCAATGATGCATATGAAGAGAAGAACCCAGTTTCACTCTCAGAGCTGTTTGTAATTTTTAGGAAAAAGGACTGGAGGAGTTTTCAGGCTCTGTATTCTGCAAAGGCAGAAGGAAAGCTTTATAAAAGCAAGCTGCTAAGAGAGATTTATCTGGATATGAAAAATCTCCCCAATTATTGTTTGGATATCTGACCATCTCATGAAAGGGCAGTTTATGAATTCCATCATGTGCAGATCCCCAACCAAAAGAACAAAAAGCCCAACACACACACAAAACTGGACCGGATTGTCATTTATGTTATGGCCACTCTATACAGCTTTGGCAACATGAAGCGGCCTGAAAGTAATTTTCACCCTCTATAAGGCTAAGTTACACTGCCAGAGCAGCGAAGAGTGCATGAGAATCAAACCTAATATTCTTCATTTGAATAAACACTTAAAGGCAGTTGAAGGACGGTCATTGTACTCATGCTATAGGCAGAATCCACCTGTATACCTAAAAACTGTAGAAGGGGTTAAGAAAAGCATTTAGACCCACCCAGAGGTCCACTGCTCCCCCACCCCCACCACTTCTCTGGCTCCTTGCCCCCACAATACAAGCATACTCTAGTCTCCTTGCAGCCTCAAAAAAGTTGATCTTTCATCTCTCTGGCTTCTCCAAGCTTGGGTCCATCTTTAGTCTTCATTTCTAAACTCATTGGATGCACCATTTACAATCATTGCCTTTTGGTCCTCTCCTCCAGCTCCACCAGAGATCACCCCTTGCCCATATCTGGATTCCACTCTGCTTCATTGAAACGGCTGTCACCAGACCCTCAGGGCCACTATTCCATCCCATTTCTCCTTGACCTTTCTGCTGCTTTTAATACAGTTATACTCTCCTTTCATGGCATCTTGTCCCCAACAACTCTGACCTGTCCTGGTTCTCCTCTTACTTCTTTGGAGATTCAGTGTATTTTAAATGGATAATCCTACTATATTCCTGCTTTCCTAAGTTCGGTTTATGGTCCCTCTTCCTCCTCTTTTACTTAGATGAGCTCATCAGATCACAGATTCAACTACTATCTTTAGAGTGGCAATTTACAGACTAGCCTTTCCACTCCTGACCTTTCCCACATCTCAGCCTATCTAGAGCCTGTTTGGATAGATCATCAGTAACAGGATCAAACATGAACTCTTTAGATCCATACCTACTCCATCTCTATCTTCTAACACTGCTGACAATATCACTATACCTGACTCCCCAGCACATGAATCTGATTCTATCTCTTGAACCTCATCATCATGGCCATGGCCATATCTTGCCATTTCTCCCACAACACTTTTAAGATTTGATTTTTTCCTTTCTATACACACAGCTAGAAATCTTGTCGAGGCCCTCATTTCCTTAGGTGAGTAGCAGACACCACCAATTTGGTCGACTTAAGGTACCCATTCTACACATGCACATCATACATAAATTTGAAAGCTTATTATGACTACCTTAAGATGAAGTATGATGTTGTGCTGTCACGCAGTGCTGTTACCATAAAAATAGTGATAAAAAATATCAACACTTCCAAATGACCATGGTGAAATATGTGCATTAATTTGTTTGTTTAATGACTATTTATAATTTGGAGAGACCAAATTAGATTTTTTACCTCAAAGCATCACAACAAAAATCATATTAAATTTGCACAAGTATCATTCAAATATAATAGCACTGGTGACATTTCTAGTCAACATCATTATCATCTCTGCCAAGACTACAAGGGTTATCACAGTCTTCATTGCCTTGGCATGAACACAGTTCTGTTCAGGGAAGATTGTGCAGCAAACCCTACAGGTACAAACCCGAATAAGTTTTGTAGAAGCTCAGATGCCATTGGGCCCATTGAAGGATAGAAGTAGTTGTTCATCATCCACATTTTTCTATCTATTTTGCAATGGTGATCCAATATCTGGCGAGAAGACATTCAAATCTTTGTTTGCAAAGATGCCTCCTTTTGACATGCTCTTCAAAACTGTCTCACATGGTGGAAGTTTGGCCAGTGACTTGTCCTTTTTGATAGCTACATTGAGACACAAGCAATTGAAGTCTCTGAGTGTCCTTTTCTTTCTTGGCCTGGTCATACAGCACTGCTACCAACTTCCTTGCTGCAGAAATTGTGCCTTGTCCATCATTCACTCCCAGTTTAGCAAGATCTCTTAAGCAGAAAGCTCCTTATGTTTGTGTTTAAATGTTGTCAAATCCCCCTCTCTGCCCCATACCAAATAAGGATGACAGAGTCACACCCTGTTAATGCATGTACAGCAGAAAGTATCTTGCACAAGACAGGAGTGAGTGTGTCACAAATTGCATGCACAGGTATAAAGTAATGCTTTTCAGTTATGCTGGTAATGGTGCCTGAAAGTAGTGAACAGCAAGGACCAAAATATCTGCATCAGGTGACCTAATTACTATGGTTCCTTTCACACCAATAGAAAAAAAGCCATATTGGCACAAGCAGCATGCAGAAGCACGCTGGTGTTGGTTCCTCTTGAGGACTGTACAAGCCCTGGGCTTCTTCAACATTTCTACTGGTGATGGACTTTGTTGCTTCACCATTGAAAAGCCTCCAGCAAGGAGGAGCGTTTCTGCTGGGTGTGCTCCTACACACAGGTGCATTTTGAACAATATATTCAGAGGAATGTTACAAGTGACTGCTTGCTGGATGCCACATTTAGAAACTTCTTCCATGGAGACACAGGGCTTCCAGCAATCACCTGGTATTTCTTGCATCCAACTTTGGACTCTGTCTAGCACTGTCCGTCTTATCTGCAGTTCACAGTTACTGTTCTCATATCTGTCAAAGACTTAGATTACAGAATTAGCTTTGTCAATCCTTTTAGGACCTGCCTTAAATACTTGGCAGCCAATCAATCAATTTTGTGGAATTTGTCTCCAACCATCATTTGTATGACTGCCATGGCATCTGATGTACACTGTGGTTTCTTTGTTGCATACTCTTAGCTCATACATTCTTTCAGCTTGAGCTTCCAGCTGATGCCTTAAATTCAGCTTTGTCTGCTCTTCTCATTCATCAGCATGGAAGAGGAAAATAGGCAGAGGTCCTAATAGGTGAACAACAACAGTTGCCACTGAAACATCATCTCTGCTTCTTGATAAGGAAAGGGCTCTGCAGAAAACAAATTTCTGGACTGATGGCTGCTATGACTATTCATCACTTACCAGACTTAAATTTGGTTGTCTTGGCTATGTTTTGTTGCCAGACTTCTTGACTGGGCTGAAGAAGCTATGTGTCCCATCAGAATCAAGAGCACTTCTCACAAATTCATTTGTTCTTCATCAACATCTGCTATTTTCAGGAGACTCTTGTACATCTGATGTTACATGCAGCTTAGTAGATATGTTGATAAGCATCTTTGGATGTGATTCATGGTTAGAGGACTTTGCCATATTGTTGGTGATGTGATTGGTAAGAGCTGTAACATGCTCTTCATCCCTCTTCAGTGTAGAGGCAAAGTCTCTTCACTATTTCTTGTTAGGTCATTTCTTTCTCTCTTAGCTTTTGCATATCCACTCAGGACATAGAATCATAGAATATCAGGGTTGGAAGGGACCCCAGAAGGTCATCTAGTCCAAACCCCCTGCTCAAAGCAGGACCAAGTCCCAGTTAAATCATCCTAGCCAGGGCTTTGTCAAGCCTGACCTTAAAAACCTCTAAGGAAGGAGATTCTACCACCTCCCTAGGTAACGCATTCCAGTGTTTCACCACCCTCTTAGTGAAAAAGTTTTTCCTAATATCCAATCTAAACCTCCCCCATTGCAACTTGAGACCATTACTCCTCGTTCTGTCATCTGCTACCATTGAGAACAGTCTAGAGCCATCCTCTTTGAAACCCCCTTTCAGGTAGTTGAAAGCAGCTATCAAATCCCCCCTCATTCTTCTCTTCTGCAGACTAAACAATCCCAGCTCCCTCAGCCTCTCCTCATAAGTCATGTGCTCTAGACCCCTAATCATTTTTGTTGCCCTTCGCTGTACTCTTTCCAATTTATCCACATCCTTCTTGTAGTGTGGGGCCCAAAACTGGACACAGTACTCCAGATGAGGCCTCACCAGTGTCGAATAGAGGGGAACGATCACGTCCCTCGATCTGCTCGCTATGCCCCTACTTATACATCCCAAAATGCCATTGGCCTTCTTGGCAACAAGGGCACACTGCTGACTCATATCCAGCTTCTCGTCCACTGTCACCCCTAGGTCCTTTTCCGCAGAACTGCTGCCGAGCCATTCGGTCCCTAGTCTGTAGCGGTGCATTGGATTCTTCCATCCTAAGTGCAGGACCCTGCACTTATCCTTATTGAACCTCATTAGATTTCTTTTGGCCCAATCTTCCAATTTGTCTAGGTCCTTCTGTATCCTATCCCTCCCCTCCAGCGTATCTACCACTCCTCCCAGTTTAGTATCATCCGCAAATTTGCTGAGAGTGCAATCCACACCATCCTCCAGATCATTTATGAAGATATTGAACAAAACGGGCCCCAGGACCGACCCCTGGGGCACTCCACTTGACACCGGCTGCCAACTAGACATGGAGCCATTGATCACTACCCGTTGAGCCCGACAATCTAGCCAGCTTTCTACCCACCTTATAGTGCATTCATCCAGCCCATACTTCCTTAACTTGCTGACAAGAATGCTGTGGGAGACCGTGTCAAAAGCTTTGCTAAAGTCAAGAAACAATACATCCGCTGCTTTCCCTTCATCCACAGAACCAGTAATCTCATCATAAAAGGCGATTAGATTAGTCAGGCATGACCTTCCCTTGGTGAATCCATGCTGACTGTTCCTGATCACTTTCCTCTCCTCTAAGTGCTTCAGGATTGATTCTTTGAGGACCTGCTCCATGATTTTTCCAGGGACTGAGGTGAGGCTGACCGGCCTGTAGTTCCCAGGATCCTCCTTCTTCCCTTTTTTAAAGATGGGCACTACATTAGCCTTTTTCCAGTCATCCGGGACTTCCCCCGTTCGCCACGAGTTTTCAAAGATAATGGCCAAGGGCTCTGCAATCACAGCCGCCAATTCCCTCAGCACTCTCGGATGCAATTCGTCCGGCCCCATGGACTTGTGCACGTCCAGCTTTTCTAAATAGTCCCTAACCACCTCTATCTCTACAGAGGGCTGGCCATCTCTTCCCCATTTTGTGATGCCCAGCACAGCAGTCTGGGAGCTGACCTTGTTAGTGAAAACAGAGGCAAAAAAAGCATTGAGTACATTAGCTTTTTCTTTTTTTTTTTCTTTTTTTTTTTCTTTTTTTTTACATGTCTTGTGCGGGTCCACCTGACAAAGGCTGGCTTCCTTCCCATCACTCCTACAATCCCATTGCTATCCTTTGAATCTTTAATGACAACTTTTCTGTTCCCACATCACTTCAAATTCCATTAAAAGAATGTGACGTCTGATGCACAGCAAATTCCCCAGGTTCAAAGGCACTGTGTACTTGAGCAAGATTTAACACATCAAGAATGTAGACTGATTTCCACCTGGCATAGCTGGGCCTGTTAGCAGTAAAAAAAAAAAATATGGAATTATGACATACTATGTGTGTAGATGAAGTTTCCAACCGTCCTCTTACTCTGCATAGACAATTTAGAAGCAGTATCTCCATAACCTGGAGAAAGCAATCCCAGAACTTGAATGTAGTAGTTTGGGCACACCCCTATGTCTGAAATTACTCCAGTAGTAGTAGCAGCAGCATATGCTGAATTACAGCATCATTAAGCTCTTTAATGACATGTTGTAAGGAGGACTCAATGCCTTCAGACTCAACACACCTTGTGAGTGGTCAGCCAAAATTTGTCAGACAAAATGCTAGAAATACAGGAGTAACTCCTCTCTAGTCACACCATTTAAAAAGTGAACAACATTTCAGAGCACTCAGGTCCTCAAATGCTAAAGTCAGCCCATATAAAAGCATGATTGAATTGCTTACCAGCAAGCATTTGATTTGCAGTACAAACTGCATACACATCAGAAAAAAAGCAGTCCTGCATCTCCCCAAAAATGCAATAAAACAGCACAGGCTGTGAAAAACTACTCAGGCAAATCACATTGGTACCAAGCGCATTTGGGAGAGGCCATTTCACTTGTTGAGCAACAGCATCTGGCTGCTGCTCCATGGTCTGAATGGCATGCTGCTGTTGTAGAACTGATGAGATTGCCTTACATTTCCACACTGTAAACGACTTTGTACGTATCAGCCGGTCTGGAATCCACAATAAGTGCAAATGCAACTTTTGTGTAGGTGCTCTTAGTTGCAAGCTTATGGCTGAAATCAGTCCAGATTGGAATCACCTGAGCATGAACAATATCAACCTCAGCAGTCATAAAAGACAACTGAAGAGATCTCAAACAGCAGTCATTTGTAGGTGACAAGAGTTTATTTTCTCAAGTACTTTTTCCATGGTGAGACAGTTCTGGACATATTCTAGGTTTTTCAAATGCTGCACAAAAGACTCATTGCCTGGAGAGAGTAAGTGACTTTTCTCTCCAACACTTCAGTGATATTTCTTATCATGCTGGACTATCTGCAGCCTATTCTTGAAATACCACTCTAGCCTTTCATTGGAAAGTATTCTTTCCATCAATGGCCTCTACGTTGATGTCTATCAAAATCTCATCCATGAAGAAGATGATAAATCTGTTAAATACTATGCACTCCGCAACTAAGAAGCATCTTTGAATGTCTTCGGAACTGTTGCCTGAATTATGTGTCTCAACCAACCAACCAAAAGAGACACTCCTGTTCCAACTGGGGTACAAAAGCAGATGACCTCTGAAAACTACAATGACCTGGCTTTGAATAATATTCTGAGGCATTCATTTTGGCTATTTCAGACACAAGGATTGAAGTGGCATTATACAAAGCTACCTGTTCATTTAAAAGCTGTTCATCAGGCTCACGCGCCAGAAGAACATCTACAAACGATATCAATGACTTAAGCTCTTGTTTCAGATTACTAGCAGCTTGACTAAAATCAGCTAGTGTTATTGATGTGGATAGAATAATGATAGATTTGCCCTGTCCATGCTATTCATGGCATGAAGTTTCAGAAGTTGCGTTTTTCTAATCTTACCTGTAATTTGCTACTGAAATAGCTTGCAGGATCTACATCTAAGAGAAATAGGGATTTATATCTTTGTAGGAGCTTGGAAAGGAGAAGAGCCTTCTTGTTGTACATAAGATGATTGTCTACCTCTTCAATCAGCTGATAAAATGCAATGTCATAAGGCGATTATTGTTGCAGTATAACTAGATGGCTTTGCTTTAAGATTCATTTTACTCAAGTAGGAAGAAAGGCATGTTGAGTGATAAACTGCATCCTTAGCAATCAAGTCTTAGATAGATATTCCATGAAACGTCATCTCCTCTTTGAAATGATGCCTCCCTTAGTTTGATTGCTCTCTCATATATTTCTATTTTATGATTTTTCTTGTCCATATTGTGTGCTTTGCCTCAGGCCAACAATGCAACAGTAGCAAATGCTGGAGGGTGTGCTTGCTCTGGTGGCTATAGAAGCAGATGAATATGATGCTCTCTGATCGGATTCAGAGTCTATTTTCTTTCCTGAGTTCAGTACAACTCTGACATGTACCAAATTCTACTTGCTTATGTATTTCTGAAAGCAAACCCTATGAAGGAGTATAGGTAGCACATCATCTAAACTAGAAAACTCATCCAGTAGCTGCCAACAGAATTCATCTCTCCTGGCTTCTGCTGCCAGCACCAAGAATTCTGTACAGACTGATGGATTTTGACAATTTTACATTCTTTTAATTTTCTTGACAAATAACATTTTTCAAAGTTTGTAGAGAGTCTTTTTCTATTTGATGTAAGCTTTAAGAGCCTTGCATTCGCCATATCTTCATATACTGTAACATCCCTGTAGAGGTAAAATTCCCAAAGGACATTGTTAGCATTACCACCACCACTTTTCATTTTGTACAAGTATATAGATATATGCTAAATTAGATAGAAACTAGATCTGTTAGTATCAAAATGGCCATTTTTGTTTGGTGAGCACTTTGACTAAAGTCCAATATGAAGCTGTGTATTGTCATCTCTAAATGAATACTGATCTGTGCATAAGTGTCACTGGATTAAAAATCTAGTTTTCAAAATTATTTCAAAGGTTAGTACTGCATGCACAGGCAATGACAAATTAAAGCCATCTGTCAGGCACACTAGATGCTACATTGTATGTACAAACAGTTTACAAATGGAGAAGCATTAAATTAGGAATTCATGTACATTTACATGTACACGTAAATGTACATGAATTCCTAATATAATGCTTCTCCATTATGCAGTACATTATATAGTACAAACTATGGGAAACTGATCTGGTCAGCAAGTTTCAACTGAAAATATACAAAAACTATTATAATCGCTTGATAGATACTTTGACAATTAAGAATATGTGATGTGAAAACATTTCATGTTAGCATATTGCAAAATGTGGATATTCGCCATTTTTGCTCCATCATTTCTGAGAAAAAAATACTTGTCCATGCAAAACTAATAAAAATATTTTAAATACATTGTCATTTGATAGCTTTAACCAATAAATACCACCTTAAAGGTTTTGAAATTAACGTAAACAGTAAAACCTGTAGTCATACTGCAGTGTTTCTGGTACTGTGAAAAAATTACACTCACTTTGTTTCACCCTGCCTACAGGCTTACAGCATCACTTTACTGCTCCACATCGTACCTCATCTAAATGTATATATAATAAGATTTTAAATTGTATATGATGTGGGTGTGTGTAGGGTGGGTACATTAAACTCCAAAATATGGCTCTTTCTGGACAACTGTTACATGCTTATCTGCAACGATTACTGTAGCCTGCAAAACACCCATATTGCCCTTTCCCAGACCAACAAAAATTCTACAGCTTAGATAACGTTCCTTGCTTATTCTTCTCAACATGCATCTCTGATACTCCCCTTCAAATTCCTCCATTAGCTCTGTAACACAGAGATCCATTGGTACCAACAGGCAAAAGATTCACTGTTCTTTACAAGCAACTGTCTCGGACCAGACAAACTCACTACACCTAATACACAAACCTTTCATGGCATTTATCCAAGAGGGGTATCCTGTGAGGTCTCTACTGTAACTTAGCAATACTCAAACATTGCGAGATGTGTGTATGGTTAATATTTAAGGAACAACATAACTATATTGAAAATTATATCCTTTATGGTCTTTGAGTTAAAATGAGTCACCAGGAAACCTTAAGGCTCAGTGCTGGCCTATTCAAGCAGGAGGAAGTTGTCACCTCTCACCAGCTAGCCAATTATGTAATGTACTGCTCAACTGTCCACTGTTGCAACAGCCCAGAAAGGTCAATGGAAAACCATGAGAGAGCCATCAAAACCTGTTGGAGGTAAAAAGGAAACTTACAGACAGGGGATCTCCCTGTTTATTAATAAAAGACGAAAGACTGATTCAGTACATCACAGGGTGCAGAAAGACACTCTGATTCCATTCACTGAGGAGACATCTTGTTGAGTAGGGTTGTTTCAGGAAAGATTGGATCCTGGTTCCTGTACTATGTGTTATACAGGAGTGGTGATTTAAGGTAAAAATGATAAACTGGGGTGCACTGCTCCTTTGAGAGCAGAAGGCTCTGGAATTTCTGTGAGTACCAAGTGTCGGGGCTGGATATCGCAGGAGAATGCTTAAAGAAGACTCAAGGACTTAGATGCACTTCTTATTAACCTGCAAGGCAATGACAGGGCTGGCATAGCCCAGAGGAGAGTGCTTCCATGGCTGAAAGGATATAGAGATGTTAGGAAGCTAACACGCAGCCACTATAGGCAAGACTCCCTCTTGTTAGAGGGAGCCCTGCAAACTGTCATAAGTTCCTCTTTATCCATCATATAGAATTGCTTGTATTTACTTTCATGGCCCTTCACTGGTCTGCACCTTCCCAATTATCCACCCCACCTCTTAACACACCGAACATCCAACAATACTAGCCTCATCCATTTTGATGGGATCATCTCCATCCTTTATTCTACACTGCCCCTTTATGCATGCAATGCCCTCTCTGAACTAGTTTGTAAAGCCACTCTCCTCTCCCATCTTTTTGCAGGCAGTACATAAGAAGTGGCCTTGAAGATGGTTTGAACAACAGATAGTGGATAAGTTTAGAGGCTGTTGGGTATTGCTGATAAGGTGTGTTTTCTTAAAAATTAAATTGCACATAAAGTGCATATCAATATTGTACATTCCAATGGTATCCCTCTCCCCTAAAATTTCCTGCCTGTTCTGATTCCACTCATAAATAAAGTGATAGCAACTGTACAGTACCTTTCCTTCTACTTTATAGCAGTTTTCAGAATTACACATTTTGATGTTTTTGCCATCTATTCCCTGGAAGACGTACAAAATGTCTCTTACAAGGTTTGCTTCAGTTATTTCAACATTGCCTAAAAAAAAAAAAAAAAAAAAAAGAGAACATTGGTTAGGACTGTTTAGATTTGTAAGGTTTCAGAGTAGCAGCCATGTTAGTCTGTATCCGTAAAAAGAAAAGGAGGACTTGTGGCACCTTAGAGACTAAAATTGATTAGAGCATAAGCTTTCATGAGCTACAGTTCACTTCATCGGATGTAACAATACTTAGATTATTCTTTTTAAAAGTTACGTAGAAGTTGAATTGAAAAACAAAAAACAAAAAACAAACAAAAAAAAAAAAAAAAAAAGACTTCCTTCCATTTATTTTAATTTTTCAATGATGAAATTGTCCTGAGGAGGCACAAAGAAAGCCATATGCCTATACCTGAAAACATATCAAAGCAGTTCAGCCACCAGATGTGTGCTCTAAACTTAGCACAACATTCCAGAGACTATGAAAGGAACAGACAGCCTTTAAGGTCAACTCCCATTTTGATCTTACCATAAGTGAAAGTAGCCCTGAATAATTCCTTGTCCTTTCTTGACTGCACAGTTGAAACTTGTTTGTTGTTTCAGAGTTAATTTTTTAATAGTCTCCTTTGGAGACAATACAGCTCATCCATGAAGGAGATCTGCTTATTAAAAAAATGTTTCTTGTAAAATCAGGATATTTATCTCTTATTTAAAAATTACTCCAGTGTTGGGTGCTGGGAGATCACTCAAACTTTGTCACTTGTACAGCCTTTAAATGCCAGGAAAAGTAAATGCAGAGAAAAATTTAAGTTATACTCCTATAAAAAGATCTAGCTCTTGATTCAGTACAGCTTAAGGTGCTGGAGCATCCAATTTGTCCTCTAGTTCACAGCTCCGATTGAAGTCCAGACTGCTTTTGCGCCTCAGGCTAGTTATCAATTTACAGAAGACAATTCAAGATAGTGAGCAGCTTTTCTTCATTTGCTGGGTCTTACAGTATCCTGTACTTTTGTGACCCTATCTGAGGCTAAGAACAAAGCCATTTCAGTCTTGATGATGTTCTCAGTATCAACTACAGATTCTGTCTCAATAGGATGCTACCTCTTCTGGAATTGGCAAGAGAGCTGTCCTGATTTGGGAACCCCAATGAGTTCCTTCACCATCTCCCCCAACTTTTGTAATAAGACACAGGTCTGCCTGGTTTAGGTTAAGGAAGCCAGCTAGGTCATCTAAAGACACTATCTACAGAAGCCAAGAGAGG
Source organism: Dermochelys coriacea (assembly GCF_009764565.3). Taxonomy (NCBI): domain Eukaryota; kingdom Metazoa; phylum Chordata; order Testudines; family Dermochelyidae; genus Dermochelys; species Dermochelys coriacea. The sequence goes on from NC_050068.2 coordinate 110,180,352, forward strand.
CTGGCTTCATATCAACATCCAGAACCTGTGCTATAAGACTTATTTAAGTGTAGCAAGGTTTTCTGAACACCTCACAGACAAATAAATCTAGTCTATGTTATGCTTTAAAACACTCCCATCAGCTAAGAGGGTACAAATTCTCAAACATAACTAAAAAGTATTACCTGTACAAGTTTATTTCACAACAGAGAAAATAAAAGGTTCTCCAAAGTCACTGTATCTGCAGATCCATATGAACCTTCTCTTCCTTTCTCCCTTCTTCAGAAAGTCAATAGTCTGGAGGAAGGAGAGAGGAACTGAGGGCATATGACAGTGTGGTGGGGGATTCTTTTATAGTTTCAGCTAAAATGGGGGTGCACTCTTACATCTAGCATTTCAACTGTTAGACAGTTCTAGAACAGGTTCACAACTCCTGAATTGCACGTTTGCAGAGGTAATATCAGAGAATGCCAAACAACAGTAATCAGTCTATTTACAGAGCTCTGTAATTATCTGTATGTTTTGTAAATTTCAATAGCTGCCTGTTCTTATATTTGGAATGTGGTTTTACTCCAAAAAGTGACTGACACTTCATGTACACTTAATATAATCTGTTCCTTGTACGAATTAAGAGTCATACCTACTGGTACACTGAGAAAAATAAGTTTTTACTACTTTTTAATCGTATTAGCATTGAAAAGCTAGCATGACTATAAGAGATGTGCTAAATTATATATTTCCTCCTGTGCATTCACAGTATTGTTAATCAGATTCTAATTGCAAGGCCAAATTCTCTCTTCAGTTACAAGTGTACACTCCATTTGGTCTATTTTCTTTTTCCTAGCAACAATACACAACTGGAATAACCCAGCTTGATTTTCAAATCCAGGATACATTTAGCAGGGCTGGCAGCTAGGAGATCTTTTATTTGCTAACTGACCACATTTATTCAGGAAGCAGTTGAAAAAAAAAAAATGGCATTGTGAGGCACCTTGTCTCTTTTTAGTCACTATTCCCAGGAAGAGAATAGAATAGTCACAACAAAACAAGAAAACAAAAAAGTTGCAGGAAATTTTTTTTTTTTTTTTAAGCAAAAAGCATCTTGCTCACCACTTGTCTCCCCTTCTCGCCTTGACCTTGGCACATTGCGAGACACAGTGTTTGGAAGGCCTTTTGAGGTAGAGCTTTGTAACGAAGGCTGGCCAGCAGTTAGAGCCCATGCAAGACGTGAACCCAGCTGTTGACGAAGGCAATCTCCCACCCCCGGAGCTTGACAGGATTGTCTAAAAGACAGGAAGAAAACAAAGTTAAACAGGACAGTGTATGAAGTCTGCACAACTGCTGCCTCTATCATAGCTGTTCTGCAGATAAACCGAGGACTTCAATATCCAAGACTGCAAGGCACGTAAACTTCACAGGCACTAAGTTGAAACAGAGTGTAATGCAAAAGAGTGACATGAAGATATTCACTAACAGGAATTGTGAACAAGTTAACCATATATCCTCGCTATTCCTTCATTCAGCCATCTGTAACATGTGGTTGGTAAACATACTTAAACCCATAACAATATTTTGAGGTTTGCTGCTTTGAAAAGGTATGTGGATACCCATACAGAACGTGCTTATCACTGTAAGAAATTTGAAATCACTGGATAAAAATGTTAAGTAATATTAAAAATATTTATCCAAGTCTTCACTATAGGCAAGATTTAAATTACCCTGGAAGGAGGGACTGTGGAGTTGGCGTTGGCCCATTCAGGGCATACATGCTTATGCTGCTGATCCCACTGCTCGCCATACTGCCCACACTCTGGGCAGACTGAGCATTGCGGTCCTGGTAATTCAATGGAAGGCTTTGAGGCCTGGCATAGTAGTAAGGGGTTGAGTGAGCATCTCGTGGCAATGCTTGAGCAAACAATGTGGCATAACTTGACACCTTAAAGACAAAACACAAATTGAGAGTTACTTTAATCAATCACATCAGTAGCTAAAATATTTTTTCTCCAAACGTATGTCTGAACGGCTATCGCCTTTCCCAATAGTAAATTAAAGTCAGGTATATACTAGAAAAGGTTTGCTGGTATAGCTATATCAACAAAACCCTCTTAATGAAGAGGCAGCTTATACCAGCCAAAGAATGCATTTGGCAGCACTGTTCATTTCACTTGCCAAAATGGTATATACTATCCCAGCAAAAGCAACATTTTTGCCAGTATAACTGCCACTACACTAGGACATTTGCTCCTAGCAAAGTGTTGCCAAAACACCACACCCCCAACCAAAATTGCTATGCCAGCAAAAAACCACACACACACACACACACACACACACACACGTTCAGTATGGACTTGACCTAAGTTAAATCAATCCAAAGTGTTCCAAATAATGACTGCCTTGCATGTTTAATTATTCAGTTTTATGCTTAAAGAGAATAGCTTCTTTAATTCTCATTGTTAGAATATTTACTCAAAATACATTTTTAAAGGCATCCTTATATTTAATTAAAAATTCCTTGCTTCCAGCCTTTCCAAGGACTTTGCAGATACTTTCCTTTTTGAAGATATTTGTTTTAGTCTGGATATTAACATCTCTTAACACTCTCATTTGGGATTTGTACTGAATTTTAAAATATTTATTGAAGAAACAAAGAACCCCTTACCTACCTTGTTAGACTGCTTACGTGGGTCTTCACTAAGGCTGAGGAGGAGGTAGAGTATTGACCATTTGTTTTTCAGGACGCCCTATTCAGAGATAGGCATGCATTAGATAATACCCAGTTAAAAACAGACACTGCTCCACAATTATTTCCAGCGTTTATTGCATTTTTATCCCACCTTACAACCTAGATCATAAGCAACTCATTTCTACGTTGTAGTTGTAAAGAGCAGGCTAAAACTTTAACAAACCAAAACTACACAAAAACATAATTTAAATATACACAGAGAGGATGTCTGAAGTCATGTTCTCAAGGTAGAGACACTGGAGTTTATATGTCAGTTCTATAAAGAAAACTTTCTCCAGCATTCAACTTTCTTGTGTCAAATTCTCACATGCACTGAAAGAGGTCAACTAATCAGCAACCAAATTTTAAAATTCATAGCTAACTATAAAGGAAGTTTACATACTGCTTCATGTACACCATACATCAGTTTCTCTTTGATCTAAATCAGCATCTTGGATTAACCCCTACTTTCTACAATAGAAAGGAGGTGGAAGACCCAATCCCAATCCCTGAGAAATCTAACAAATAGCTGCCCTTTCTCTGCTGATCCCCTTTCAGGGAGGCTCCAGAATAAGAGGGATCTAACCTGGGATTTCTATAATCTCCATAAAGAACACAGAGACAAAGGAAACTACCAAACTATTTATGAAATTGGAGGCACAGAGATCACATAGCTCAGCTGTGGACTGTCCCAAAACAAAAACCAAGAGAAAGGAAAAGTGGAGCTGTGTAGGCTGCTATCTTGAAACACAGCATTATCAACCTTTTAAATCTCAGTAGGAAAGTTGACCTGCAGGAGATAACTTAATGGTACATCCGTGTCAGATTAATTCCAATGTCACCTTGTAAGGAGTAATAAAGACAACTGTATAAAGGATGTCCTTGTTTTTGCTGCACATTAATACACTTGGAACCATATACTCTATTCTATACCACTAACTCACAAATATAAGGGAATATGGTGGCTGACCACTTTCGAATGAGTTGATGATGTATCACTTCACGGGGAATCAGTTGCAAAGTTGAGGAGAATGAGATTTCATAGAATTTTCCAAAAAAGTGATTTTTTTTCCCCTTCTAAATTTCATTTGTCTGAATTCTGTACCAGTGCAACCTTACCAAATCAGGAAATTCAACTGTATGCAAGAAATCTTTACAATTTAGGTTTTGCACTTAACTCTAGTAATTTGACTAAAACCGAAGTGTTACAATCATGAAAATGGAGAATATTGTGTTCCATGCACTTCTACCTTTCCTTTTCCATATCTTCAACAGAGTCAATAGAAAGGCCCTTAACTTTAATTAAAGTTAATATATGTCAGCAGTTTTCAACATCCCTCTCTGTGTAGAATATACAGAGATAGATGATCAAAGTGAGATCATATGTCCAATTGCTAGATTTCTATGGTCATGGACTCTGTCTTGTGTCTTCTGAGACATTTTATAATGAAGAACCCCTAGATAATTTTGTTAAAGGTCACTTTCTAGAACAGTCTTCTTTAATTAGAGGCTGGCAGGCCAGATCTGGCCGCATGGGGCCTTCGCTTAGCCCGCTGGACATCAACTATGCCACTGGGGGCTCCACTGCAAGGATGCTCCCACTATCCAGTTCTAGTTCACCCCAGACTTCCAGCATCTCTGGCCCCTGTGCTACCTTGCCAGTCCAAGCTGCAGCATCCCCATGCTGGCCCACCCTCTGAGCACCCCCACGCTCCCATCTGACCAGCACGTGCCAGCTCAAAGGACGCTCTAAAGCGGTGTAGGAAAAGGGGCCTCCTGGAGGGGAGCACAGGGGCCTGAACCGCCAGGAGCAAGCTGTAACTGTGTAGTGGGGCCACCCTCACAACAGAGCCCCCAGTGGGGACAAGATGGAACAGCTGACACCCAGAAGGCCCTAGCGAAGTGAGTACAAACTAAAATTTCATATAAACAATGACTTGTTTATACTGCTCTATATACTATGCACTGAAATAAGTACTATATTTATATTCCAGTTGATTTATTTTATAATTATATGGTAAAAATGAGAAAAGCAAGTAATTTTCCAGTAATAGTATTTTTAGGTCAGATTTTGTAAGCAGGAAAAGTTGAGTGCCACGGTTCTAAACCTTTTATCATTTTTGTTGCTCTCTTCTGGACTCCATCCAATTTAGCCACATTTTTTTTAAACTGTAGTGACCGAAACTGGATGCAACACTCCAGCTAAGACACGTTACCTCCTGTGTTTTACATATAACACTCCTGTTAATACACCACAGAATATTAATTTTTTTTCCTCGCAGTTGCATCTCATTGTTGACTCATATTCAATTTGTGATGCACTATAACACCCCAGAGCTTTTCAGAACTATTACTGCCTAGCAAAATGGCTATTCCCCATTTTGTAGTTGTGCATTTGACTTCTTCCTTCCTACATGTAGTACTTTGTATTTGTCTTTAATGAATTTCATCTTGTTGATTTCAGACCAATTCTCCAATTTGTCATGACCATTTTTAATTCTAATCCTGTCTTCCAAAGTGCTACCAGTCCCCTCCTAGTTTGGTGTCATCTTCAAATTTTATAAACATACCCTCCACTCCATTATCCAAGTAATTAAATATTGACTAGTACCAGAATATTGACAGATTCCTGTGGAACTCCACTAAATAGTTCCCATCACTTTGACAGACAGCCATGGATAACTACTCTGAGTATGATCCTTCAACTAATTATGTACCCATTTTGCAGTAAATTTCATCTACAGCACACCTCCCTAGTTTGCTTATGAGTGTCATATGTGTGTGTCAAAATCCTTACTAAAAATCAAGATAACAAGTCATATTTCCCCCCACCCCAACCCCGTCCACTAAGCCACTAACCCAGTCAATAAAAGGGAATTAGGTTGGTTTGGCAGGATTTGTTCTTGACAGATATATGCTGGCTATTTCTTATAACACTATTACCCTCTAGGTGCTTACAAATTGATTGTTTAATAATTTGTTCCAGCATCTTACAGGTACTGAATTTACGCTAACTGGCCTATAAATTCCTTGGGTCCTCTTTGATCCCCTTTTTAAAAGATAAGTATTTATATATACAGCAGGGGTGGTCAAACTTACTGGCCCTCCCGAGCCGCACACAACAATCTTCAGAAGTTCAAGAGCCAGAGCACACCTGCCAAGAGCCAGGGCTCGGGGCTTCAGCCTCGCTCCTGCTGAAGCTCCAAACCCTAGCAGGTGCGCCCTGCAGGGCTGAAGCCCCGAGACCCTCTCCCCACCGCAGAGAAGCTCCTACTCACCACCCCATTGCAAGGCAAAAGTCCCGAGCTTTCCCCCAGGCTCAGTCTGGTAGCAGAAAATGGGGAACATGGAGGGGGTTTGAGAGCCGCACTTGAATGGTAAAAGAGCCGCATGTGGCTCACAAGCTACAGTTTGGACACCCCTGATATATACCCCTTTCCTTTATTATCATAGCACCTAGAAGCCCTAGTCAGGGACTTCGACCACTGTGCCAAGTGTTCCAACATACATTTTGTTTTTTTACAAGTCCTCATAGGTGAGATGATGACTCCTTTCTGTGATTAGTTCAGATATTCAGCAAACTGGGCAGGGCATCCAAATTCTACCTGCTGGAAACAACTGAACCAGCAAAGACCTCATTAACAAAGGGGAAGCAGGAGGAAGAAGAACGACATAAGATTTTGATGTACTGGCCAACCATGATGTGATAAACCTTAATGTCAATTGATGAACAACAAATATAGCTTGTTGGATTAGATATACCCCACTAAATACATATGAACTGGCCTCATGAGTCCAGGGGAGGGAGATGGAATTCACAAGTACTAAGCAGCTTTCACTTTAAAAGGTTACACACTGAAGGCATCTAGGAAAAGTAATTACTACACTTTTGAAATAGATAGTTTCCAAGACTGTCGCAAAAAAAGTTAATCATAAAATACATATCCACACCATCACCACCAACATATAAATATGGAGGAAAAGGATTTCCATGGCTAATACTACACCTAACAGCACAAAAAAAATATTTCTGTGGAATCAGTTGTGTAGCTACTGTAAGCAGGGAAATGGTCCCCCTATTGTGGGGAATTTTCCTGGCTTCTGCACTACCCCAGTGGAATCAAACAGCAAAAGGATCCGAGTCCCTTGCTCCAACTCCCTTTACCCAGACGCCTGCCTGACCTTGAGGACTTCCCTTTCCCTCTCCTGTGACGGAGAGTCCTTGTAACCCTGATAATATTGGATCCAGGATTCCTGGGAGGCTATGCCCCCAGTCTCATCATGGTCACTTAGGACAGGGGCTAAGGTGTCCCCACCTCAATGTACTCTCTCCACACCAGCCACTTCCCTGGCTCAATGAGCACTACATTAAGTTCAAACCAAATACAATTTATCAAACAGCAAGAAACACCAAGAAAAATAAGGAAAAAAAAAATCAGAAAGATTAAAGGAAACAAGTAACCCCACCCTGTGGGCAAAGGGAAACTACAAACAGCAGTCTCTGGGACGTAAGAAAAGTTCAGTCTATTCCTCACATGTCCCAGGCCTCCTTCCCAGACCCTGGCTACATTGCAGTGATACCACGGGTCAGACATGCTCTGGTGATGGCCACATGCCTTCACTCTCTCCCCAACGCCAGCCCTCCCTCCAATTAGGGTCATGACCCCACTCCAAGTCCAACCTGCAAGACTTTGCCCGGTGATGTGTCCCTGTGCTGGGCCCTCGCTTGTCCCAGCTGCTCACAGCACTCGACGCCAGTGTTATTTATGGCACAGCACGCACACACTCCCCAGCTCTGGGCTCGCAGATTCCCACTGTAGCTCAGCCATGGCTGCTCTGTGCTGCTCTAGTTCCAGCACAGCTTTGGCTCTATGCTGCTGCTCAGCCTCCAGCACAGCTCTGCTTTCTGGGCTGCTTCTCTGGCCCCCTCTGGTTCTGGCTGCTGCTGCTCTGCCTCCAGCTCAGCTCAGGCTGCTGCTCTCCCCTTAGATCTGTGCTACTCTGGCTCAGGCAGCTCCAGCTCACATGGAGGATGAGACCCCAGGCTCCTGACTCCATTGCTGGCCTACCTGCCTTGTCAATCAGGTTAACCTGGACTGTTGGCCTCTCCCCATGGGCCCCGGGGACTGTCAGTCTCAGGATCTTGATCTCTCATTGGCCCTTCCTCTTCCTTTTGGAACTGAGAGATGGACAACCAAATAAATCCCACTAAGTTTCAGCAAGGGACCAACAGTCTCCTTACACTACTATTAGCATTCAGAAATCACGTGTGCATTTTCCAAAAACAGAAAAAATAAATCATTCTAGTGCTTAGACACTACAATGACAGGCATTTAAGAGAGACTGCTATAGGGAAATGGGGAGGAGGGGAAAAGGTTCCAAACAATGCTCTATGAAATAGGTATAACCTTGTTCTGGTAGATGTCAACTAACAGTTTGGGGGGGGGGGGGGGAAACAGAAGGTTGAAACCAGCTTAAAAATTTAACTAGCTTATAGTCACATTCTTGTAATTATGCTCACATCATCTATTCTGCTTCAAGCAATGTATGTATTTGTGCACGTGTGTGTTATAATTGGTTAAATTTTGGAAGTTTTCATATGTTGTGTGTCCATACTACTCTTGCCAAATGCTAGCTATGATAATACCACATTAGATCAATAGCAAAGCATGAGAGAGAGAGTGTATTCTACACATATAAAAGCTATCTTAAAAGAACAAGGTAGCAAGACTGCTGATAGTAGGACTAAGGACAGCTGCAAGTTAGTGCTGCTGAAATGGAAGAGCTGATGATGAAGCCTACTGCAACCTGGTGATACTGTCCATCACTATAGAAGCTGGAAAAGAAATCTTGTAGACATATGGAATCCATGGGGAAGGGAAAAAGGAGTAAAGGTGAGCTGATAAACTTAGCAACAACATTGGTATTTTCAGGATTATTTTTTTATTAAGGGCCTTATTTTTCTAAAGTATATGCTTAACTTTAATGACTTCTTAAAATTAAGTACTGTTTGCAGGATTGGGACCTAAATTCAGTCAGTCAGATTGACTGAATGTGTCTCATTTGTAATGAGACAGGTACTACCCACCAATGGCCCATAGAGTCTAGTATTTTTTCTGACAATGGCCAGCACCAGATGCTTCACAAAAAAGTGCAAGAAGTCCTGAAGTGAGCAGCTGCGGAATAACCTGCACACAGGGAAAGTTTCTTCCTAACCCACTGAAGTCAGAGACTGACTTACACCCAGAAGCATGAGGGTTTATATTCTTTCCAAACTACTGTATGGAATTTTTGTTCTTTCTGAATATAACACTGGATGTTCTCCATATAAAAGTGTCCAATTTTTAAGAGATCTTGCTAAGCTCTTTTTTCTCAATTATATTAGTCTATAGAATTCATTGCCACAATATAAAGTTCCTTAGTAGAACCATTTTTTTATCTGACTTAACTCAAGTTATTTTTCCCCTTTAAGATAAGGGGTGGTCACTGAAACATGTTAATAATCCTCTATTACAGTGGTTTTCAACCTGTGGTCCTCAGACCTCTGCGGGCCCACAAACTATGTCTAAGGTGTCCACAAAAGGTGACTATGAAAACAAAATTTCAGATCCCAGAACAGGCATTCTGTTTTTCTGATCAACCAAAAATATGTGAATAACCCCACCTACAGGTCAAAACCCAGAAGTGTTATTATCATAGTAGCCCACAGTTTAGCGCCCTTTCTCATGCTGTATTAAATGCCATGCCAAGCATGTGCAACATTTATAGTTGAAGTCTGTTCAGTCAGTTTTCAGTCTAAGACTTCTGTAGTAAGGATCGACAGCCCACAGTTTGAATTTACAAAGGGGTCTGCACATCAATTCGAAATTTTACAGAATCTGCAAATAAACAAAGGTTGAAAAGCACTGATCAACTACACTGGAAATTTTAATCCTGCATATTAGTTTTTGACAACTAAAAATACCCCTATAATATTTCTCCCTATCACACTATACAAAACAGAGGACCTAAAATACTGTCTTATTGGCTATCTCAGTTTCACTGAGATTTTCATCAAACATGACAGATGTTCAAGTTTGAGAATTCAGGACACATTTAGAGTATTGATTTCTTTCTATCTCATCTAAAGTTCTAGCCTTAGACTTTCCCTTCTTCCGATATGTAGACTCTACAGATCACCTTCTATTGTCAGAAAATACTGACATACACCGCTCTTTGATAAGTGCTTGTGTGTTAGCAGAACTCTCAAAGTCAGCAAAGCCCTTAACCTTCAACATGAAAACCTCAGATCACTTAAAAACTCTAAATCAATACATCGATACACTTCAGGACACATTATCCTAAAAATAAGTGGCAGTGAGATAATCCTTCAATTTTACACATAAAAAAGTAAACACTTCTATTTTTGGAAAGCTACTTCCTTCCCATAAAATGTCCTTTATGCAGTTATATGCAAACCAAAATACTGCTGATATTTTATTTTAATCCAAGCTAGTTTCTTACATCTTGAACTATAGACAATTTAATAGCAAGTCCAGAAGAAACACATTGCAAGAATGAAATTATTGGTAAAGGCACACATTACTATACCTGTGAATGGAGTTTTCTGTAAAGTTCTGAAAACAAAGCAGCATCCGCTTCCCTTCTTTGTCGCACAACTGTTAAGAGGAAAAAATCTTCTTAGGGTATGAAACTTAAGAAGTCAATTATAGTAACAACATTATTTTGTATTGGTACATTTGTGCAATTTGTGGGGTGGGAGGAAAGCAAGAGGATAAAGAGACAGTTCACTTTCCATACACATGCACTCCTTGGCCTCCAAGGGTACGTCTACAGAGTAATCAAACACCTGCAGCTGGCCCAGACTCCAGCCTGAGCCTGAACATCTACACAGAAATTTTTAGCTCCACAGCCCAAGCCCAAATCAGCTGATCCTGGACAGCAGTGTCCATGACACTGGTCTTTTATTCCAGTGAAGACATATCCCCAGACTGCAGACAAAGGTCCCAAGAGTTATTCTATTTTTTCTTCTGCAAAATGGCATCTAGCAAAGATCTATTCACTTCACAATCACTATACAGGTGTTAAATGATAATGATTTTGGGTCCATAAGTAAGCAAGCCACTGACAGAGATAAAATTGTATTCCATTACAATTCTGAGGTGTTATAGCTCTTTCTGATGATCTACAACATTCTACTAATAAATATAGGTAAGGACTCGCCTATACAGCAACTCCTCATGTAACATCCTGGTTATGTTATTGAAAAATGCAACTTTAAGCGAAACGATGTTAAGTGAATCCAATTTCCCCATAAGAATTAATGGGAATATGGGGGGGTTAGGTTCCAGTGAAATGTTTTTTGCTAGACAAAAGACATATACAGTTTAAATTTAAAAAAAAAAAAAAAAAAACCTTATACAAACAATTTAATACTGCATTCACCAATGATGACTGTAAAGCTTGGTTGAGGCAGGGGCATAGAGTCAGGGCACAGGGGCTTGCCCCACTCTATCGGGCATTCCAGCTGTGGAGCGGGGTCGGGACACGGAGGCTTGTCCCATTCCGACCACCTGGCATTCCTTCTTGGGAACAGGGTGGGGGTTGCCCGCTCCCCGGCAGGAAAGCTGGGTGGGCAGAATGGGAGAAGCCCCTGTGCCCTGACCCCGCTCCCTGGCCGGAATGCCAAGCTGGCGGAGGGGGGGTTGGGGGCCAAACAACATTATAAGGGAACATTGCAGGACTTTAAAAGAGTATGTTCTCTAATGGGTCAGCAACCTAATAACGAAACAACATTAACCGGGACGATGTTAAGAGAAGAGTTACTGTACAGCGACACTCCAGAAAAAGTTAAGTCAAATCAACTAAATGTAAGAAGTAAACATATAAGGTTAAAACCTGTTAAAACTGCATGTGGATGTTTTTTATTCAAGAGTAAGGTGGTCTTAGCAGGCACTGACTTTGCACCTTTAGTTGAGTCACTTTAACTTTCCTGAATATTCCTATATAGATCTGGCCACACATTTATTAAATTGTACTTATGCTCTCTTGACTTATATGTCTCCACTTCAAAGTGTCTTGATTTTTTTTTTTTTAATATCAATTGCCCAAGTATGAGATTCACAAAAGCCAGTAAGCTGAGTAGGGAGCTGCCTAAGCTAGCCAGTAGGAAGTGCTGGGGAGAAGGTCGTGGTTGTCTGTTTATACTCTATAGCCCACTGGTTAGCACACACTGAGTTCAAATCCCCACTCTGCCTGATGTCCTTATGTGAAACAGGGACTTGAACCTAGGTCTCTCACATCCCAGGTGAATGCCCAAACCCCTGGTCTAGTGGGCATTCTGGGATGAGTGAGTCAGTCACACTCAAAGCTTTTTTACTTTTTAAATAATCAATCATTGGAGCAGGGACTAGAATTTGGGTGTCCAGCATGAGTTCCCTGATCACTGGGTTACAGTCACTCATTCTGTCTCTGGTCCAATAAATACTTAAATATTTTATACAAAGTGGAACAGCTTTAACTGGAGGGCTGGACAGACCCACCCCCCTCGCAGAATATCCAATACCCCAATAGTTAGGGTGCTTATCTGGGATGAGGGAGACATGGGTTCAAGTCTACACCTGGCAGAGAGGTATTTGGAACCACCATCTCTACATCCTGGGTGAGTGTTCTCACCTCTGGGCTATTGGGTATAAAGGGGGTGGGGAGAGAACTATATCACCACCAGTTCTGTGCTGTGTGTGGAAATTGATCCAATCGGCAGCCTCTGAGCATCCTACTGGATCAGGCCCTGGAGGCAGGATGATGTGGGCTGGCCTAGTTTGAGGAAGCGACCAGGATTTAGGCACAAGTTAGACACCAAGCAGTTCAGTATTGTCAGAACTTAGACAACTTTGTGCATGCCCACCAACAGAAATTTAGGTGAGTAATGGGATTTTAGGTTTCTCCAAGGTTAGGCGATCTTTTGAAAAATCTAAACTTTCAGTTTAGGCATCTAGAATGGCAGTTAGGTGTCTAAATTCCGTTGTGGGTCTAGTCCTTAGCTCTTACAGAAAGCTTTGTAAAGTCCTTTGAGATCTAGAAATGAAAAGGAAAATTTTCATTCTCATTCTACATATGGGAAAAGTAAGGCACAGAGAAGTGAAGTGATTTGCCCAACATCACACAGAAAGTGACGAGCATAGGTGGAAATAGTTTGGCATAGTACTTCAATACATCAGAAGAACGTACCTTAGTCTCAATCATCTAACTAGTTAAACAGGAAAGCTTTCTCCAGGAAATTGGAGTTTCGTCTTAAGCTTTAAAGTGGTCATTTGAAAGATTACATTACAGTAAAAATAGTCAGACTCCAAATCAAGCAATAATCTACAGAAACCTTTACATAATAATAAAAAATAAAAATGTGTCACTCTACATGTCAGTATTAAAAGCTATCGATAAAAACATTTTCACAACTAAAGTCACTTCCTGCACCACAATTCTTAAATAAGAGTTAATAAGAAGGATGTAACCCACTATTTCTTTTCATGAGGGCTCACTCAACCCACAAATTAGGGGAGGGGGACAAGGTGGGGAGAAATGGAAAGAGTAAGTTTATAAACTCTTGGTGTCAAATCTACTGCATAATCAGGTGTGTATGCCGCATTATGTAATGATGACCAAACTACACAGAAAACCTTCAGTATTGAAGGTCCATATTGAAGAATATTTGTGCTTTGAAAATTTGAGTTGGAGAATTCTGAAATTCTTCTTTGGAGAAGGCAATGTGAACTCTAACCTAGATATTCTTTAAGAGGAGTTCTAACCGATGATCTATGTTAATCCTGATCCAATATAACAGGTTTACGCTTAATAGCTCTGAATATCTACCAACTGGGAGGCTTACATGTAATTAAAATATACCCTCACACAACTTGCTCACACTTTTTACTATGAACTCAAGAATCTGTAGCGGACAAGTTCACTTTTTTTTTTTTGCGGAGGGATGTACTGCATCCCTACTGCTTTCATACTACATTTGGTGCTCTTGTATCAAAGCACAGAAAGTGCAATAGAACAGAGTACATCTAATTTTGTAGTTTAAAAAAAAAGTATATTTTGTATTTCGGGGGGGTGGGGGGGTGTAAGTAAAACTCACTTTGGCATTTCCTGACTTTAAAAATTGCATGTTAAGAGTCAAATTTAAGGTTTATGGTGAGCAAGTTTCACCCTTATTACTTATACAGCTAGTTTTTGTTATTTGGAGTGGTATTTTAAAACACACTTAGAATACTGTTACAATTTTCACCCTCTACAAAACATGATTCATTTTAAAATTATTCAGATCTAAATTCCTGAAGATGAAAGGAAGCCAGACATACGTTCTTTCTTGATTTTCTCCGCAACAAGAAATTCATCTCTTTCAACAGTAGGAGCAAAGTTGCTTCCAATAACTCTCACTGCATATTGAAACTGCTGGGCTACATCAGCTGAAAGAGGGAGGGGAAAAAATTAGTTAAGCCAACTTTTAAAATGAAGAAAAAAATAAATAAGAGCTGCAATAATTAAGTGATTAAGTCAAATAAAAATGCAAAAAAATGTAGACGTTTCAGATGAGAGATCAAATAGGATAGTGACTAGATCAAATCTTTCCCCTAATACTACCTTGCATTGATATTTTGTCGTGTATGCTCTTATGCAGAAACAGTCAAGCACTTTAAGAGCACAAATCCAATCATGGAAGTAAACTACAACTTAAAAGTGCTAGCACCTCCTTTTGTCAGCATATTTCTTAGCATCTTGCTTCATGCAGCAAACATCTGTACTATCTACAAACATGAGCAGTTTAGTCAATAACGTCTTCGGTATGGGCCAATATTCACACAAACAAAAATGAGGGTGCATAATCTCCTTTCTCTTCCCTAGTCTATGCATTCTGCAAGTCTGAATTCCAGGCTCACCAAAAGCAGATTTCAAGGACATGAATCAAACTGGAGATTTACTGAAGTCAAACTACAGAATCCCATGGTAATAACATAACATACTGATTAGTAAAACTGCAAGAGATCTGCTTTAACTCTCACACCATGTTTATTCATTAGTTTTGACAAATCAATTAAACCTACTTAATTTTGGTAGAGTGAAAAAGTATCTTTCAGTTTCTTAAATTGTTATGCACAAGGACCAAGTACTTTACCCCAGTAACTTTCTACCAAAAAAATTAAAAGTACGCCACCAGTTCAATTTAAAACCTACAAAATCCAACTAGTCAGCAATCAATTTCATTATGATCACAATAAACTTATGTGCTTATTTTGGGGATAAGTTTAAAAGTATCGCAGCATGCTAGTCAAATGGCAGATAAGGGAAAGGTGTAGAAAAGCCACTAAACAAAGACTGAGCTCATCTCAAATTGGCTATGGAAGATAATTAACCAGAACAATTAATGATAAGCATCTCTGAATGCTAGATGTTGATCAAGGTTAAACAAACACTAACAAAGGAAGAATCATAGCTTCATCGATACTAAGGTCAGAAGGGACCATTCTGATCATCTAGTCTGACCTCCTGCACAGCGCAGGCCACAGAATCTCACCCACCCACTCCTATGAAAAACCTCACCCATGTCTGAGCTATTGAAGTCCTTAAATCATGGTTCAAAGACTTCAAGGAGCAGAGAAGCCTCCCTCAAGTCAACCATGCCCCATGCTACAGAGGAAGATGAAAAACCTCCAGGGCCTCTCCAATCTGCCCTGGAGGAAAATTCCTTCCCGACCCCAAATATGGCAATCAGCTAAACCCTGAGCATATGGGCAAGATTCACC
Source organism: Dermochelys coriacea (assembly GCF_009764565.3). NCBI lineage: Eukaryota > Metazoa > Chordata > Testudines > Dermochelyidae > Dermochelys > Dermochelys coriacea. Next base: position 110,195,856 of record NC_050068.2, read on the forward strand.
AGCCAGATACTACCCAGGAAAGAATTTTCTGTAACTCTGATCCCATCCATCTAATATCCCATCACAGGCCATTAGGCCTATTTACCCTGAATATTTAAAGATCAATTAATTACCAAAATCCCATTATCCCATCATACCATCTCCTCCATAAACTTATCAAGTAGAATCTTAAAACCAGATAGATCTTTTGCCCCCACTGCTTCCCTTGGAAGGCTATTCCAAAACTTCACTCCTCTGATGGTTAAAAACCTTCGTCTGATTTCAAATCTAAACTTCCTGGTGGCCAGTTTATACCCATTTGTTCTTGTGTCCACATTGGTGCTGAGCTGAAATAATTCCTCTCCCTCTCCTGTATTTATCCCTCTGATATATTTATAGAGAGCAATCATATCTCCCCTCAACCTTCTTTTAGGTAGACTAAACAAGCCAAGCTCCTTAAGTCTCCTTTCATAAGACAAGTTTTCCATTCCTCAGATCATCCTAGAAGCCCTTCTCTGTACCTGCTCCAGTTTGAACATGGGAGACCAGAACTGCACACAGTATTCCAGGTGAAGTCTCACCAGTGCCTTGTATAACGGTACTAAAACCTCCTTATCCCTACTGGAAATGCCTCTCCTGATGCATCCCAAAACCGCATTAGCTTTTTTCACAGCCATATCACATTGGCAGCTCATAGTCATCCTGTGATCAGCCAATACTCCAAGGTCGTTCTCTTCCATTACTTCTAATTGATGCGTCCCCAACTTATAACTAAAATTCTTATTAATCCCTAAATGCATAACCTTATACTTCTCACTATTAAATTTCATCCTATTACTATTACTCCAGTTTACAAGGTCATCCAGATCCTCCTGTATAATATCCTGATCCTTCTCTGAATTGGCAATACCTCCCAGCTTTGTATCATCTGCAGACTTTATTAGCACACTCCCACTTTTTGTGCCAAGGTCAGTAACAAAAAGATTAAATAAGATTGGTCCCAAAACCGATCCCTGAGGAACTCCACTGGTAACCTCCCTCCAACCTGACAGTTCGCCTTTCAGTAGGACCCGTTGCAGTCTCCCCTTTAACCAATTCCTTATCCACCTTTTGATGTTCATATTGATCCCCATCTTCTCCAATTTAACTAATAATTCACCATGTGGCACGGTATCAAATGCCTTACTGAAATCTAGGTAAATTAGATCCACTGCATTTCCTTTATCTAAAAAATCTGTTACCTTTTCAAAAAAGGAGATTAGGTTGGTTTGGCACGATCTACCTTTTGTAAAACCATGTTGTATTTTGTCCCATTTACCATTGACTTCAATGTCCTTAACTAATTTCTCCTTCAAAATTTTTTCCAGGACCTTGCATACTACAGATGTCAAACTAACTGGCCTGTAGTTACCCGGATCACTTTTTTTTTTCCTTTCTTAAAAATAGGAACTATATTAGCAATTCTCCAATCATTCGGTACTACTCCTGAGTTTACAGATTCATTAAAAATTCTTGCTAATGGGCTTGCTTAATCCTTAATCAGCGTAATCCTCAATTTTTCCACCCACAAGAAGCAACCCAGAAGTGGGTACCATCTGAGTTGTAGAAAGAAAAAACCCCAGCAAAATTCCACAGGCACTAGGATTCAGCTTAAGGGAGGAAGACTACATTCTCCCCTCCTCGTGCCCTAGCACTACCTCTCAAATACCACTTATCCAATCCCAACCACTCTCCAAGGATCTTTGCAGCAAGCTCAAATGAGAGGGCTACAGAATTTGAGCAAGTCCTGAAATGCAATAGCTGGTGGATTTGAGGTCCCAGGTGGAAAAGTCTGACAAACTGTATTATATAACACTGCCATCATATTATTTGAACTTTTGTGTAAGTATTCAGATATTACTAGTTGTTATGACAGGTTTGGCTCTGTATATGTGCAGAGTTACATAAAGGTCTTCACTTTATGCTTTTGCAAATATATTTGCAAGTCACAGAGGTTGAGCTACAGCCATATCTTAAAACAAAAAAAAATTGTTTCAAAAGCTTTTGAGGGTGTTAAAGTGCTAGGTAAATTATCATGTTTTCATAAATTCAAGCACTTAAGAGCAGGTACATCAAAAATCTTCTACTGGCCATGCACACCACATTTTTACTATTATAAATAAATGTATGTTTTAATTACAATACCTTAACTCTGAAATATGAATGGTAAGTGTACTACTGTGTTATCTAGAGATACTTTTAAGAGAGATATATGGGAGAGCAGTCAGTCAATATCTCAAAGCTTGTCTCTCTTACCAGCACAAGTTGGTCCAATAAAAGATATAACCTCACCCACCTTCTCTCTCCAATATCCTGGGACTGACACAGCTATACCACCACTACACATCCCCCTCATTACCGGCAGTAGAACTTTTGTTACAGCACTTATTTGAGAGGGAGTTGCATATATGGTCTATTAGGACTATAGTGACTATAATATAGTATGGCACCACTATGGTATGTGGACATGCATTTGAAGCTGATCAATACAATTTCTATTTTTCCAAATCTATTGCATTTATATTTTGAGATTACCAGTAAAAACATTTATTTTGTGTCACAGTTAATGGTGTATGTATGTTACTATTACAAACACATTCCTTTGTAGCAAGTAAAACTGTATTGCTTTCTGTGTGTCTAAGAAATTGCTGTTATTTCAGAATTAAACATTTTGCTATCTGTGCCCTTGAAAACTGCCTCTGCATGAGCCAATGTAAAAGTCTACATATGTTTCTAGTTCTGTGGTGCAATATGTCTTTGCTGTGCAGATTATGGGACAAAAGACATGGAAGCAAAAGTTTCTAAACAGTTATTTTGAAATCTTATCCATATTCAATTTAACAACAAAATTTAAAAACAAATCCTCATCAGTGAGAGACTTAACCCTAAAAAGGATATTTTGGGTTATCCTGACTTGAAGAGACCATCCGTTTCCAAAATGGTAATTCAGTCTCCTTATCCATTTAGTCCTTGCTCTCTGCTAAGACTGAATCAATGAACTTTTGGTCCCTCCTTTAATAATTCAAGACTAATCTTCAAAATTAGAGACTTTTCTTAAGATTTATATTGGACCTGCAGTCATACAATAGGTTTGAATCAAAATGGTTTACCTATTCAACCAAGATTTCAAAGTCCTTGATTTGAAAGAGACTCGCATTCTGTGGGAGCGCTTTTGGTGTCACACTCCCGACTTCACGTACAGAACAAGCAAGATGGCATACAGAAGTTATAAGAGTTAAAGATATATTTAGTAGTAAGATGTCCAATAGCAACACACACAGGAAGTTTATTACATAAGCAGATGTCCCCCATGAGACATTAGATGAACTTAAAAATAGATGTGTACACATGATACACACATTTCATTGCATAAATATGTAAACAAGTGCAACTGCTATGCAACACTGCTATCTTGATCTGCCTAATAGGTGGGAAGGATGAAATTGTTTATGGAAGATGCGATTTAATTTTCAGTGTTCTGGTGTGAGCTCTTTATGCAGAGCCAGAAGAAGACTGTCAAAATTCTAAAAATTATGACTACAAACATAGCAGAATAATGCTATTAATTATATGCAACTATATTTACCAAATACATAAAAGTTAAAAACAGTGTAAAAAGCTTGCTATATTCAGAGGAGGGGAAAACAAAAACAAATCAATAATTCAAGATCTATAAAATCTTAATTTGAATTGCCTAAAGTAGATTCTTATGTTCCATCTGCAAATGCAAATTTCTGAGGCTTAGTAGAGAATGTCCTTTATGCATGCATTCATTCCTCTCCTCCCCTCCCCATCCACACTGTGATCTATCAGAACTGTATGATACAGTTTTCATGTTCCATTTCAAAGCCTAAAAGGAGCTTTAAACAAAGCCCATGTGAAAAGTATAAAAAAAACTAAAGAGGAAAGGAGGGAGAATTCTTGGTGGGAAAAAACAAGGAAAAATAGTAAGAAATGGTGTAATTTAAAAAGGAGGAAAATCGGAGACAAATACAAGAATTTAATTATACTGGCTGAATAATTTTTATTTCCAGATAAGCCTGATAAACTGGAGGACAGCCTTTCGGAACATTCCTTTTATTAGTAAGCAACTGATCTGCTTCAGTGCACTTCCCAAAGTTAGTAATATCAGACACCTCTCACACCTTTCAAGAGACTATAGCTATTGGAAGAGAAAGTCTTGCTTCTTATGCCGATCGATATGAGCAGTTCCAGACCGCCAGAGAGGCGGGGCAAGCTGGAACAAAACGAGTGGAGGGAAGAGAGAAGAACAACCCTGGTCGCAGTTGGAGCGGATACCAGAAGGGACACTCTCAGACCACACCCTATTACCAGGGGAAGCCCAAGGACCCAACTACACACCAAGGAACCCTTCAGACATCTTACCATCCTGCCACATTCTCCGGTAACCCACCTCGCCCCAGTGACCAGTCAGCTGGACGATGTTTTAAATGTATTGAGCTGGGGCATGTGAAGGCCAACTGCCCCAAGAACCCCAACAGATTACAGTTCATTGCACTGGAATCACACCAGAGGTTCTTAGGCCCAGATATCTCCCAGATACCCTCGGAGAGGAGGGAAACTGTGAGTGTGGGCGGGAAGAAGGTCACCACGTGGAGGGACACCGGAGCACAAGTGTCAGCTATCCATGCTTCCTTAGTGGACCCCAATTTAATCGGCCCAGAGATCCAAGTGACGATTCAACCCTTCAAGTCAAACTCTTTCAATTTACCTACAGCCAAGTTGCCTGTCCAGTACAAGGGCTGGTCAGGAACGTGGACGTTTTCAGTCTATGATGATTATCCCATCCCCATGCTGTTGGGGGAAGACTTGGCCAATCATGTGAAGCTAGCTAAGAGGGTGGGAATGGTCACCCACAGCCAGGCTAAGCAAGCCGTCCTGCCTAGCTCTGTTCCGGAAACTTCTACCCGGACCCCATGCCAACATCTGCAACAGCAGTAGTGGATCCAGTCCCAGAGACCCAGACAGAACCAGTCCCAGAACTGGAACCAGCAGAACAACCAGCACCAGACCCACTGCCAGCACTGAATCCAGTATTTGCAACCCCAATACCAGAGGGCCCCTCCGAACCTGAACCGGCAACAGCCGATAACCCTACACAAGAGGCTCAGCCGGAGCCTGAACCCCAACACAGTGCACCAGCGGAGAGCGGTTCACAGTCAACAGAAACAGCCCCATCCCCTACTTCGCTTCCAGAGGGACCAAGCCTAGGTCCACAATTCAATGAGGAACTGATGTCTCCAGCATCAAGGAAATAGTTCCAGACCGAACAGGAAGCAGATGAAAGCCTCCAGAGAGCTTGGACGGTGGCCCGGAGCAACCCACCGCCTCTCAGCTCTTCTAATCGATCCAGGTTTGTTGTAGAAAGAGGACTTTATATAAGGAAACTCTTTCTGGTGGACACCAGGAAGACTGGCATCCTCAGAGACAGTTGGTAGTTCCAACTAAGTAATGGGTCAAGCTCTTGAGCTTAGCCCACGATCATCCTAGTGGCCATGCTGGGGTGAACAGGACCAAAGACCATTTGGGGAGGTCATTCCACTGGGAGGGAATGGGCAAGGATGTTTCTACCTATGTCTGGTCTTGTGAGGTATACCAAAGAGTGGGAAAACCCCAAGACCAGGTCAAAGCCCCTCTCCAGCCACTCCCCATTGTTGAGGTTCCATTTCAGAGAGTAGCTGTGAATATTCTGGGTCCTTTTCCAAAAAAGACACCCAGAGGAAAGCAGTACATACTGACTTTCATAGATTTTGCCACCCAATGGCCGGAAGCAGTAGCTCTAAGCAACACCAGGGATAAAAGCGTGCGCCAGGCACTAGCAGACATTTTTGCCAGGGTAGGTTGGCCCTCCGACATCCTCACAGATGCAGGAACTAATTTCCTGGCAGGAACTATGGAAAGCCTTTGGAAAGTTCATGGGGTGAAAACACTTGGTTGCCACCCCTTACCATCATCAAACAAATGGCCTGGTGGAGAAATTGAATGGAACTTTGGTGGTCATGATACGTAAATTCATAAATGAGCACTCCAATGATTAGGACCTAGTGTTGCAACAGTTGCTCTTTGCCTACAGAGCTATACCACATCCCAGTTTAGGGTTTTCACCATTTGAACTTGTATATGGCCACGAGGTTAAGGGGCCATTACAGTTGGTGAAGCAGAAATGGGAGGGGTTTACACCTTCTCCAGGAACTAACATTCTGGACTTTGTAACCAACCTACAAAACACCCTCCAAACCTCTAAATCCCCTTTTATTCCAGAGAATTAAAGGTTTGTCAGTTTACAGCCCAAGGCGGAGATGACGCTGAATGGCCTGAAGGTGTCTACTACGAATGGAAAAGTGACGGTGGCGTGGAAGAGGTGAACCGACAGCATGCAGCGACAGCAGATCAAGGAGCTGTGCACTAGCTACGCGCTGACGTTCTCAGCCACCCCAAGGCTGACTGAACGGGCATACCACTCCACTGACACAGGTAATACTCACCCACTTAAAGTCCAACCTTACCAGGTGTCTCTTCAAGCTAAAACTGCTATAGAACAGGAGATTCAGGATATGCTACAGATGGGGGTAATCCGCCCCTCTGGCAGTGCATGGGCATCTCCAGTGGTTCTAGTTCCCAGAGCAGATGGGGAGATACAGCATTTAGCTTACGGTATTCCACGCAAAAACGTAACTCACCCAGACAACTATCCAATGCCATGCACAGATAAACTATTGGAGAAACTGGGATGGGCCACTTCATCTCTACCTTGGACTTAACCAAGGGGTACTGGCAGGTACCGCTAGTCAGTCTTCACCACAAATGTTGGACTGTATGAATTTAATGCATTCCCTTTCGGGCTGCGGAATGCACTCGCCACCTTCCAAAGACTTATAGATGGTCTCCTAGCAGGATTGGGAGAACATGCAATCACCTACCTTGACCATGTGGCCATATTTTCAGATTCTTGGGCAGTAAACCTGGAACATTTACAAAAAGTCTTGGAGCGCATAAGGGAGGCAGGACTAACTGTTAAGGCTAAGACGCGTCAAATAGGCCTAAACAGAGTGACTTACCTTGGACACAAGGTGGGTCAAGGAACTAACAACCCCTTACAGACCAATGTGGATGCTATCCAAAAGTGGCCTGTCCCAAAGTCAAAGAAACAGGTCCAATCCTTCTTAGGCTTGGCCAGATATTACAGGTGATTTGTACCACAATACAGCCAAATCAATGCCTCACTGACAGACCTAACCAAAAAGAAACAGCCAAATGCTGTTTAGTGGACCGAAGAGGGTCAGAAGGCCTTAAACCAGCTTAAAGCGACACTCATGTCTGACCCTGTACTAAGGACCCCAGACTTTGACAAACTGTTCCTAGTAATCACAGATGCGTCCAAATGTGGTGTGGGAGCAGTTTTAATGCAAGAAGGACCAGATCAAGAATTCCACCCTGTAGTGTTTCTCAGCAAGAAGCTGTCTGAGAGGGAAAGCAACTGGTCAGTCAGTGAAAAAGAATGTTATGCCATTGTCTATGCTCTGGAAAAACTATGCCCATATGTTTGAGGACGGCATTTCCACCTGCAAACTGACCATGCTGCGCTACAGTGGCTTCATACCACCACGGGAAATAACAAAATATTTATTCAGTGGAGTTTAGCTCTCCAAGAGTTTGATTTCGACATCCAACACATTTCAGGAGCTTCTAACAAAGTGGCTGATGCACTCTCCCGTGAAAGTTTCCCAGAATCAACTGGTTAAAATAGTCCTTGAGATGTGGAAAATATTGTTAGTCTTTATATACTTAGTAGTATATTTAGAGATGCATGTCTTATTAACTCTGTTTTCTCCTAGAGTTCCAGGAAGAAATCACAGCCAGCATTTCACCCTATCTGTGATTTGGGGAGCGTGTCATAAATATAAAGGGAAGGGTAAAGACCTTTTCCTCCTGGCCAGAGGAAAAACCCTTTCACCTGTAAAGGATTAAGAAGCTAAAATAACCTCGCTGGCACCTGACCAAAATGACCAATGAGGAGACAAGATACTTTCAAAGCTGGAGGAGGGGGAAGAAACAAAGGTTCTCTCTATCCATGTGATGCTTTTGCTGGGACCAGAGTAGGAATCCAGGTAAAGAGTTAGTAAGCAATCTAATTAGATTCTGTTTTGTTTAAATGGCTGATAAAATAAGTTGTGCTGAATGGAATGTATATTCCTGTTTTTATGTCTTTTTGTAACTTAAGGTTTAGCCTAGAGGGATTCTCCATGTTTTGAATCTGATTACCCTGTAAGGTATTCACCATCCTGATTTTACAGAGGTGATTCTTTTACTTTTTCTTTAATTAAAAATCTTCTTTTAAGAACCTGATTGCTTTTTCATTGTTCTTAAGACCCAAGGGTTTGGGTCTGTGTTCACCTATGCAAATTGGTGAGGATTTTTATCAAGCCTTCCCCAGGAAAGGGGGTGTAGTGCTTGGGGGGAGATATTTTTGCGGGAGGGGGGATGTTTCCAAGTGGGCACTTCCCCTGTTCTTTGTGCCAACAGGTGGTGGCAGCATTTAACCTAGAGTTCAGAGTGGGGAGGGAACCTTGACGGGGGAAAAACCAGTCCTGGAGACAGGAATACTGGGAGACTTGTGTTTCCTACTTTCTGGGTATTTTTCTGTTCCAAAACAGTGAATTACTAAAAATAAGCTGTATGATTACTTTAATTTGTTCTATTACTTAGAATTGATGTTTACCGAAAAGTTGTCTACTTGTAACATATGGTTTTAATTCCTTTATTGGCTTTGTTTTACTGGTTGTATGACTTTTGTCACCACCCCTCCAACTCCAAACAGTTTTCAGAGATTAACAATATCATCTTCTTGGTAAGTCCTATCAAGAAAACATGTTTAATGTAATACTGCATTACATTTTTTTGTTGCATGCAGAGAAAAGTTTCATGTCTGTAGTACAACCTCCAAATTTCTCCTGCAGTTTCAACTGGATACAGTATTAATTTGGTACTGAATGGTTCCATCCCTGTGATGGCCAAGGTGATGTCTATCTCTTAGCCATGTCATGTTGGTTTTGGTAGAAAAAGATTAAATGTTTTTAAAGCACTTTCAGATGAGGTGCTTTACCAAACGTATCAGACTGCAAAAAGACACCATGAACAAAAATGGAAGTTATAGAACTTAAAGAAAAATTGTCTTGAGGCTTGTCTACACACAAGAGTTGTACTACATCTAATCAATATAATTAAAGTAGTACACCTCTCTCGTGGACAGTTATAACTGTATAAAGCTGCGTTGTATCAATACGGATAAAGTACAGGGAATAAGCTGAACCAGTATCAGGCATATTTTATACATCTATAACTGCATCCAAACTACATATTATACCGGTATAACTAGATCAGTTAAAACAAAAAACCCCCATCCAAAACAGGTATACCAATTCAAAAACTTGTGTTGCAGACCAGCTCTTTAGCAAGGTATAATCTCTAAAGCCCAACACCTACTCTGACGAACCTCTGAGTGTTTGTTTTTTTCCATATAGAGAGATTGTATAAAGCAAAAGCTAAAGCGTCTCATTAGTATCTTCCATTACAAAGGAGAAAGTGACAGTTAGTTTCTCCAGTGAACAAGCACATATTTCCAGTCCCACCATCATTCATTTTTATGTATCAAGATTTTATTTTTAAAATTTTTCCAATCTCCCCAATGCCTAAACATTTTCTTGACTGAAAGTTTTTCTTAAAATTAGAACTAAAAATGGTTATGCTTCCTATATTGTATATATGATTCTTTAAATCAGGGATTCATCTTGCAATGTAGTAAACAAGCCTATTTGAAGAAGGCTCCTCCGAGTTCTCAGCAACTAGAATAAACTTTCCTGGAGGACCTTTTCCCCAGAGTGAATTTCTTGCCAGCTTAACCAACCGCTCATATGGTTTCTTCCCTGATATACGGAGATCGTTTTATCTCACAGCTGAGTTACACATTTTCAGTCAATATTTGTAAGTTCTCTGAAAGCCCTGGATATAAGATGTATCAGAGTACATCACTGTATGCAACATAATGTATTATACTGATCATCAGCTACAGATTTTTCCTTCACTCTAACCGCAAGGGCACACCACAGATTAAAGGAGCTAGCTGCCCAGTACACAGCTAGAAATCATTAACAGGCATGAATTCTATAAATATCTAATCTGAACAGGAAGACTAACTGTGTATCTCTGGGACAAAAATTATCAGAGCAGAATTCTAAGAGTCATTAATGAGATCTCAAAAAACTAAACCATCACATCAGTGAAAATGGCCTTAGAAACAGAGGGAAACATCATCTTAGAGACTTCAACCATGTTAGTTAATTAAAGACCAGGATACCAAGAGCTGAGTCTTTCGGTAAGACAAGTTTTCCGAGAAGTGGACTTGACAGAGCTGGAAAATCCATAAGGTCTGCCAGCTTTGCCTCGGTTAATACACTTGTGGAGTTGCTCCAAGACACTATACTGGTTGACAATTCTCGTATTTTTCAAGCTGTCCCACAGTCCACAATCCACTAGACGACATCTCACAGAACTAGAAGTTTCAATTGAAGCATTTACGTGACACAGATGAATTACTATGAGAGAGATTTTTTTATAAAAATACAAAGGAAGTGATCAAATAGAAAGCTTCTTTATGCTGGAGCTAGATCTACATAGATGCACTGAACCAGCCCCAAAAATACTACGACAGGCACTGGAGTCTCATGAAAAGTCAGTCTTCAATTCCAAAAAGGCTTGCCAAAGCACTCCTGAATATAAAGGAGCACTCATAGCGACTGCCTTGCCAAAAAAAATTGGGAAACTGGGCTGAACTGCAGGGAATAGAGGAGTAAATTTAATAAGTAAAGCTCTTTCCCTGGTTACTAAAGAAGGAACTGAGTGACACGCAGAGAACAGTACTGATCTCAATAAGGGATGGCATAAATTGCCAATAAGGGGCTGTCTTACACAGCACAGATAATCACTGCCTGCAACCATCAAAAAAACCTTAACAAACTAAGGAAGTAGTTGTAGTCTGTGCTAAGGATCAGGACCCAAAAGTGACGATTCTGTACTGCTTTTTGTAGTTAGAGCAATCTCTTTTCCAACTGAATTTCAATGGGAATTTTAGACAGGGAATTTTAGCTACATGAACGTTTTTTTGTCCAGGATACTGGAACTAAGTCCCTTAATTCTGAAAGGTGTAGCCAATTTTTTTTTTTTTTTTTTAAAAAGATTACTTGTGGCACCTTAGAGACTAACAAATTTATTTGAGCATAAGCTTTTGTGAGTTCCAGCTCACTTCATTATTCAATTTTTAGTTTATTATTCACTTATTGTGTGATGTTATCATTACCCTGTCACATTATATATTATCATTGTATGTTAAATATAGTTAAATTGGTAGAAATTATAGAAGTATAAGATTGATCAGTATTTAGAAGGAATATCATGCATTAGATATCTAAGTAAGAAAGGCTGAAACACAAGACCTGTAGGCTGAGGCCTGCAAGATTTTTAGCTTAGCTATTTAAGGTCTTGGAGATAAGAAACGCTGATATAAGTAAGGGACAGAAGAATAACCTGATGGCCTAAGATTATGGGAAAAGAGATACCAAGTGGTAATACTGAGGAAAAAGTAGCCAGAAGATTAATTTTAAAAATCACAAAATGCTGTAGAGGCACTTCTGCCTTCAACGTGTTTCTTAACCATAGGATACAGGTTTCAGAGTAGCAGCCATGTTAGTCTGTATCCGCAAAAAGAAAATGAGTACTTGTGACACCTTAGAGACTAACAAATTTATCTGAGCATAAGCTTTCATGAGCTACAGCTCTCTTCATTGGATGCATGCAGTGGAAAATATAGTGGGGAGATTTTATATACACTGAGAACATGAAACAATGGGTGTTATCATGCACCAGTTATAACTACAGAAAGCTCACGAAAGCTAATGCTCAAATAAATTTGTTAGTCTCTAAGGTGCCACAAGTACTCCTTTTCTTTTTGCGGATACAGACTAACATGGCTGCTCCTCTGAAACCTGTACTTAAACCAGTACTACACGAGAGAGCTTACAGCAACACAGCCTTATCGATGCAGTTGCGCCACGGTAAGATCTCATGTAGTCACTCTATGCTGATGGGAGAGAGCTCTCCTATCGACATAATTAAACAGCCCCCCAACGAGCAGTGGTAGCTACGTCAGCGGGAGACGCTGTCCACATTGGCAGTGTCTTTTTTTTTATTTTCCCCATACCCCTGAGCGACCAACAAAAGAGGTAATGTAGACATAGCCTAAGAATCAGCAAGAGACAGGGGAACTCAAAATTTTACACCTACAGGCCAAGGCTCTGTATGCTGCCAGGAAGAACCTAGCCCCAGGGAGCACAGCCTTTCAGCTCAGTGTCTAGCCAGCAGGCAGCTAGCCCATTGCTCCAGCCCAGAGCTGGCTATTGCCAGACCCAGCACAGGCCATCGGCAGGGAGGAGCTGAGCTACAGGAGGGGGCTAACAGAGCAGGGTGAACTTTCTCACAGAAGAGGTAAGTGGGACACACCTTCAAGGCAACCCCCAGGGCAAAAGCCAGGCACACAGCAGTTGACAGTGTTTTGTGGCTGCCCTCAAGCTCTGAGCAGCAGAATTAAACTAAACCCTGGTCTACACTACACATGACACTATAAGTACATCACTCAGCAGCATGGAAAATACACCCCTGTGCAATGCAGTTATACTGATCTAACCCTGAGCATAGACGCTGCTATATCAACAGGAGGCCTTCTCCCATTGACATAACTACTGCCTCTCAAATTGATCTACACTACCGCTTAAATCGATGCAACTTACATCACTCAGGGGTGTGAAAGACATCCTCCCTCAGTGACGTAAGTTACATCGACCTAGTGCCGGTGTGTTCAGCGTTTGTGTCGGCAGAAGGCGCTCCCCCGCCAACACAGCTTCCGCTTCTCACGGCGGTGGTGTAAGAAGCTTGCCGACGGGAGCTCTCGGGGGTAGCGTAGACTTGCCCTCAGGTACTTACACCGACTGGAGAGAGTCTTCACTAAGCGCTAAAGCAGCACCGCTCCAGTGCTGTAAGTGTAGACAAGTCTTAAGTATTTTGCAGCTGCTGCTGCTGCTAAAGGCTGAAGCCCTGCCTTGGCTGCAGCCGCTTGGAGGGAGAGGAAGAGACTGAGACACTCCCGGGTGTCCCCTTTTCCCACCCACCACAGCAGCAGGCAAACGGAAGTTTCCCTCTCTCCCCTGGGGAAAGCGGGGTCTCTCTCCTCCCTCTTCTGGCGCCTAGAAACGCACAGGGCGAGCACGTCCCACCCTCTTCTCTTCCCCGGTTCCTCCTCCTCCCCTTCCCCACGGCCATGGCATGGAGCAGGCTCTCAGCCGCCGCCCCACCCGGCTCCCTTGGGGCAGGGTCTCCATCAGCCGGCCCACGTCTGCCTGCCGCTCCGGGCGGGCACGGCCCCGCTGCTCCGGTGAGGAACCAGCTGACGACAGCCGCCGCCGCCGCCGCCGCCGCCTCCCCCAGCGCAGGGGGGCCTGGGTTTCCGCCGCGGGACGCCGCGCGGGGCGGCTCCCCATTGGGCTCGCGCTGTCCCGCGGGCGGTGGGGGCCGGGAGGGGGGGGGGGAAGGGCTGTTACCTTCGCTCTTGCCCAGGATGCGGCAGCACAGGTTCTGCAGCAGAACGTTGGGGGATTTCTGATCCGGACACGCCATCCTCACCGCGGGGCGTGGGGAGGGGGCGGGGAACCTCCCTCGGCAACAGCCCCGAGCGCGCGCGCGCGCCCTGCGCCTAACGGCCGCCGCCTCCCGTTACCTAGGGCGCCATTTTAACAGAACCCGCGGAAAGCGGCGAGCGCCCACAATGCCCTTGTGCGCTGCGCGACCCGGAGCGCGCGCAGCGCCGAACACCGCCCGCTCTCCTCACACAGCCCCGGCGGAGAGGTTCCGGGGCACAAACTGACCGCCGGTCCTCTCAGCCAGATAGTGACCCCAGACCCATACGTAGAACCCGTTACCATCGCAGGGGGGTGGCTAGGATTAGCACAAAAATCAGGACAGGAGTCTTCAGATCTCTCCCCCCCGTCCCCTTGGTGCTGACGACAGTTGTTTTTTTGGGGGGGGTACAAGGCCCCGGCCAGACCCAAGACTCTCCTGCTCCTGCCATGGTGACGCCCCAGCAGCGTTTCAGGCTGTCACCCGACCTGCTCTATGATGTCACCAGCCTCACGACTACCCAAGGATGTCACCGAGTTGTGTCATGCTGCAAATGGGGGCTGGCCAAAATACGGCCCATCCAGCCCCCAGGAGATTGCAAAATTCCAAGACTTCTGTTTCCAGCCTGAACTGGGATGAAAAATCAAAAGCTCCCCTGCCCTCTCCACATGCCATGTTCCCCCATAGCTCCCTGCAGCTTAGCAGTATGATTTTTATATTATACATTACATCATATTTCGTAGAAATGTTGAAATTATAAATCTTACTCTAACAAACACAGAAAAGAAATATTTTGATAATTTCCTGTCACACATGCTTGTTATCAATTCACCATCCTGTGAAACATTTCCATTGTGTGGAATCAGAATTTTCTGACAGAAAACTGTTCCATTGGAAAAATTTCAACTATCTTCAATGCAAACAAGGTTGTGGCCTAAAAGAAACCACCATACGGTGCCTGCACTGCTTACCCACCTTGGTACAGTTGCAGGATCTGATGGAGATTTGCAGCCTCCATAATCTCTGGAGTTTGGTCTCCACCCTGGCTAGGTTCCACTGCTTAATCATGATGTTGAGTAGAAAAGATAAAGAGACACTGAGAAATTTTTATCGTTTGGAGGGAGGTGGCTGAGGATGTCAGGAAAGGTGGAAATGTCAGGCTTTTCATTTTCCTCTTGAAGGCAGGTATGCATATGTGTGACCCCTCCAGATGGGCTCCGGGCCACCACCTTGATCAAAACACTAAGGGCCTAGCACTAAAAGCAGGAGTCTCTACTTGAGCTAATGAGCAAGTGTCTCTAGCCGAGAGCTGAAATAGACCCATAGACGTGTCAATGCAGCAGAGGGATGTCACACATAACACACACTGACACATGGGTTACATGTTCATCTTCGCAAAATACTGCTTGCGTGCATATGTGGTTAAAAGAAGACTAAGGGCCCATTCCTGGAAATTCTTACTCATGTGGTCTTTACTAAATTATAGAGGGAGAAAGAAGTAACCCATATATTTACATTACACAACACTTTGTAAAAGGTTCTTGTGACTAGCTTTTGAAAATCTCTAACACTTCTATCATTTGCAGCAGGCCTCTGAAGTTCAACTTGGAGAAAGCTCTCAGAATAGAGAAGCACCTTTTCTTTTTCCCCTGAAAATCTGTTCAGGTTTAACGGAGTTATAAACTGTTAAAAATCACCATTTCCCTTAGCACACTTACATTCCATAGGAACATTTTGGGATCATATCAAAATAATAATTGAACTTGAACTAAATCCAAGATTGTGTTCAGGCCACCAAAGCAGCAGCAACAGCCCTCACTGTAGCAGTGGTGAAGAAGGAGAGGGATGGTTGGGCTGGGCTGTGCCCCACCCCTAATCCTGAGCTGGCATGTCACATAGTCCTAGAATCCCATCCTCTCCTCAGGTGGTCCCACACAGGACAGAAGCTCCTGCAACTCCTGCAGAGATTAGAAAGAGATGGACCAGGCTCCCATGACCACCCTCTGGAACTAACAGAACATCACACCTGCCCCTCCACACCAGGACAACAATTTTCTCCTGCAGCCAGTTAATGTAGTTATTGCCATAGCTCAAGTGCTAACAGTCTGCTCTTCAGTGCTGAAGGTTCAAGGTCTAAAACCCTGCTGATAATGAATGATATGGGAGTTACATTTGTACGTAATAAAATGTTTTTACCTGATTCTTTAAAAAAAAATTATAAAAATGATAAAGAAAAATTATGTAGTTGCAAAGTCAAGCGCTCAAAAGTTAGGAAATGCCATTTTTATAGTTACCTGTGCAACCTTAATTCAGCTCCCTTAGGTGTATGCATTATGGTACAGTCTTTAGTTAGATGATCACATCACTTTTTCCACAAACTTCTTCCTCCTTCAGTGCACATGATGGATGCACGAAGAGGTAGAATTAATGTTGAATGGCTTATCATAAAAACTGGCATTTCCTGACTTTCGAATGTTTGACTTTGTAATGTAAATACATTTCATCTATCAAGGCACATGCGGGTTACTCATATACCGTATAAAGAACATTGACAATACAGTGCCAGGAAACATTGTTGCTTCACCAAATCTTTAGATCCCAAGGAAACCCAACAACTAGCAAACATTTTGTTACTGACATACTTTCAGTTTGTAAAATGGACACACTTTAAACTATAACAAAAAGAATGAGGAGTACTTGTGGCACCTTAGAGACTAACAAATTTATTTGGACATAAGCTTGAAGTGGGCTAAAACCCACTTCAAGCTTATGCCCAAATAAATTTGTTAGTCTCTAAGGTGCCACAAATACTCCTCATTCTTTTTGCTGATATAGACTAACACAGCTATTACTCTGAAACTTAACTATAACAGTTTCTGCTCCTGTTAATCATTTCTAATTATGACTATTATATAGGTCATGGCTCTAAAACTAAAAAAAGCATCATGGAACAGAATAATAAAAACACACTGTTAAAATGCACATACTCATGCACGAGTGAACACACATGCAATTACCCATTTAGGTTTCCAACTCCTAATCACAACAAAACCATATTCTTTGTTTATGCTTCTGAAATATCATAATGGGTATCATTATTATTTATCATTTGTATTACCATAGCAGGTAGAAGCTTCAGTCATGGACCAAGACCCCATTGTCTTAGGAGCTGTACAATAACAGAACAAAAAGACAATCCCTGCCCCACAAGAGCTTATGATCTAAGTATCAGACAAGAGACAACAGATGGATACAGACAGACAAACAGGGGAGTACAATGAAACAATGATAAAATATTGGTCAGCTTGATAGACAATGGTCTCAACATACCAGCAGCCTAACAGTTGCCAAGTTTTTTAGGCTTCACAGCAAAGGAGAATTTTAAGCAGGGTTTTGAAGGAGAATAATGAAGTAGCCAGGGGCGCCAGAATAGGGATGCCAGGGGGCCATGGCCTTCCTACTTTTTGAAAGTTTACGAGCCTGGCCTGTCCACTTTTTGACATGGCCCTTGGCCCTCGCCCCTCCCCTCCAAGGCCCTGCCCCACCCCCACCAGGCAGGCAGCTGGAGTCTGGCCAGAGAGCGCAGGCAGCAGGGGGCGCTGCGCCATGGACCTTCCACTTGCACAGGCTGGGAGTGCGGGGGGCTGAAAGCAGCCCCCAGCGTGTGTCCCCACCCCTGGGCCTGCCACCCAGGGAAGGTGGAGGGTTTGCAGCTCCTCACAGCTGCCTGGCCTCGTAGCTCTTACCATGGCTCGGCTGCAGCTTTGAGGCCCCGTCTCCCGGTCAGAGCAAGGTCAGGGTAAGAGCCACATGGGCAGCTGTGGGGACCCACAAACCCTCCACCTGCCTGAACCCTCTCAGCCCGCAGCTTCTCGGGTGGTGGGAGTGAGCCCCAAGAGCAGCTGAAGCCCTGAGCCCCGAGAGAGGCTGGAGCCCCCAGCCCTACACCCGGAGAGCCCCACGCACCAAGGACGGCTGGAACCTCGTACTTCATGCCCCGAGGAGGGCTGAAGCCCAGAGCTTCCAGCCCTGACCCTATATTTGAAAAAAAACCAAAATATTTAAATAAATGGTATTCTAATTTTGTTTAACAGTGTAATTAAAAACTGAAATTAATCAAAATTAATTATTTAAATCTTGTGATTAATTTTTTAAATCATTTGGCAGCCCTAATAATAATAGCTTTTGCAATTCTTGAGTAGATTGCATTGCTCTGAGTGCAGAGAACACATCAGTGAACAGAGATAAATACATATTTTTAGAAAGTCTACAGTGACTTACAAGGAAATTTAATTTATGCAATAGTAGGTTAAGAGGTGACTTTGATCACAGTCTACGAGTAACTACATGGTACTTGATCATTTGATAGTAGACATCTCTTTAATCTATCAGAAAAAGATATCTGATTGGAAGGGGAAGACTGATAAATTCAGACTAGAAATAAATCATAAAATTTTAAAACAGCAATGGTAATGAACTATTGGGACAACTTACCTAGAGAGATGACACTTTCTTAATCTCTTGAAGTCTAAATCAAAATTGGATGCCTTTCTGAAAGTACAGTATTGCTAAAGTTCAACCATGAGACATGGGCTTGATGTAGAAACTACTGGGTTAGATTCTTTGGCCTGTGTTATGCAGGAGCTCAGACTCAATGATCATAATGGTCCCTCTGGCCTTGAAAAGGAATCAGTGAATCTATTAAGTAATTCTAACTAGGCATTCTTGCTCTTAAGCAAATCCTGAGGCCCAGATTCTCTGTCTGCTAAGTCCATTTTGCATCATATAAGTAATGCAAAGTGGAATTAAAGCAGCTGGAGATGGTCAGTGGAAAATTCCCCCTATCCAGGGATACTCCTCACCAGTAAAAAGCTGGCAGAGGCACCTTTTCTTCTTTCTACTCCAGCTGCCCTCCTCACACACACACATATATATACTTCTGGTGTGGGAAAAGGCGAGGTGGCGGTAGGTAGTGGAGCAGTGCCCTGCTAAACCAAATCCTCCACTGGCATTATGTCCCTATAGGATCCTGCAGCTCTAACTCTTGTTAATGCCAGATGTCTCGGGATCAGACAGCTGGAACTGCTCCCTGACACCTGCTCCGATCTCTACTGTGTGCAAGCGGAGCTCAGGTGAGTGGAGAATCTGCCCCAAATGGTTTAACAAACCACCCAAGAATTAATTCTGTATAATATGTTGTAACCCATTTGTTGATTGGGTTAGTTCGTAATATGTATATAGCCTCACCATTATCAAAACACTTCAACTAAGCTATCCCACACTAGAACCCTAATCCTGAAAGGTACTCCATGCTCCCACAGGGGCCACCACTAAATTCAGGATTGCACCCACACACACACAATTTGAGAGTGTTGGGATTTTTGGTTGGTTGGTTGGTTTTTCTCCCCAACTGCAAATAGTTTTTTTTTAAATTTCTGTTAAATAATAATCTCATGATATATCTTATCCAAATAAGAGTAAATATCCATATAAAGTGAAAGAAGTACTAATACACCATTTTGTAGCACCACCAGTCTCCTCGGCTGGTTCCACTAGTATCAAAGTTTCAGAGTGGTAGCCGTGTTAGTTTCTATCAGCAAAAAGAATGAGGAGTACTTGTGGCACCTTAGAGACTAAAATTTATTTGAGCATAAGCTTTCGTGGGCTAAAATCCACTTCATTGGATGCATGCAGTGGAAAATACAGTAGGAAGATATATATATACACACACAGAGAACAAGAAAAAATGGGTGTTGCCATACCTACTATAACAAGAGTGATCAGCTAAGGTGAGCTATTATCAGCAGGAAAAAAAAACCTTTTGTAGTGATAATCAGGATGGCCTATTCCAACAGTTGACAAGAAGGTGTAACAGAGGAGGAAAAATAAGCACAGGGAAATAATTTTTCTTTGTGTAATGACCCATCCACTCCCAGTCTTTATTCAAGCCTAATTTAATGGTGTCCAATTTGCAAATTAATTCCAATTCAGCAGTTTCTCGTTGGAGTCTGCTGTTTAAGGTTTTTTTGTTGTAATATTGCGACTTTTAGGTCTGTAATCCAGTGACCAGGGAGACTGAAAGAACAAAAAGCAGGCAGCATTATCTTCTGGAAATGTAAACAAACTTGTTTGTCTGAATGATTGGCCGAACAAGAAATAGGACTGAGTGGACTTGTAGGCTCTAAAGTTTTACATTGGTTTATTTTTGAATGCAGTTATTTTTTTAACATAACTCTAGTTTTGTAAGTTCAATTTTCACGATAGAGAGATTGCACTACAGTATTTGTATTAGGTGAATTGAAAAATACTATATCTCGTTTTTTACAGTGAAAATATTTGTAAAAAAATATAAAGTGAGCACTGTACACTTTGTATTCTGTGTTATTATTGAAATCAATATATTTGAAAATGTAGAAAACATCCAAATATTTTAATAAGTGGTATTCTGTTGTTTAACAGTGTTATTAATCATGCACTTAATAGTGATTAATTTTTTAATTGCTTGACAGCCATAATTTATAATATAATAAAAAATCAAATTTATGAAGGCTTCAATTTTATCAAAACAAAATATTTCTGTGAGCTTGTTTTATATTCCTGTAACAAAACTTTTTGGAAATTTTGTTTCGTTTTTTTTTTTTGTTTTTCATTTTTCTTTTTTTTGGAAATTTTGAAATTTGAAAATTCATTCCAATTGGGGATAAGAAGGACATTTTGAAGTGTCAAAATTTCCCATGGAACAGAAAATTTGAGTTTTCCAGCTCTAGTCACACCATTTTCTAACACAGGCTTTCATGTTAATCTTTCTGAACCTTGGAGAAAGGAAGAAAGAGTATTAGAATAAAATGCTGAATACAAAGAATAATTGATAAATATGTAACTCTATATTTGTAGTGAGATATTTCTGTAGAGATGTGAAAATACCACAAAGCTCCTAACATACAGAAATAGCTCATTAAAATGACCTAAAGTCAATAACCAACAAATAATATATCTGAAATGAATTGCAAATCTGTACAAGAAAATATACAAAGTATGCTTAAGATCCTAAATCAAATACAATGAACACATCAACTGGAATTAGAGATTGTTGCATTGTAAAACATGAGTGAAGATATTATTCTGTACTTTACTAACCTTACTCTCTTTTCTCATGTCCCCAAGTGCCTGTTCATGGTCCCAACTGCAAATCTCACATCAGCTTGGGCCCCATGACTCAAGTCAGGTTTCAGTGTTTATTCTGTAACAGCTGATGGTAAAACAGCTCCAAGATGGTTATGGAGGAACTGATTTTTCAGATATTTTCTTTAAATGTTAATTGCAATTTAAACTTTTGAAACAACATTTGTTATCTTGAATTTCTTTGAACTAACTTGCTTTTATTTGAAAAAATTTCTAACAATATGCTCTATAAAAAGTGTTTCTTTGAATGTGTATGTGTCTATCTGTATTTGTAAGTCCTCTAAAAATATTTAAGAGTTTTCTGCTCTCCTCTTGATTGCTAGGATTTTTTCAATTAGTCATTTTCTCCCTTGCCAACCAACTATAAAGGGAAACAGGAAAAATGACTATGCCTAAAGTTCAGTTAAATGCACAAGCTATTCAAACTGAAAATTAGAGGAAAACATTTTTTCAGCTGGCTTTTTTCAGCTTTAACTGTCTTCGTTGTTGTTCATGACATAGTAGGTACAACATTTTTAGACATAAATGATTGTCAAGTTAACAGAGTCACTTGAAGTCTGCATTTTGAGCTTGATCCTGCTTCCCTAAATGTTAAAAGCAAATCTCCCATTCACTTCAGTGGGACTATTCACATGTATCAAACTAAGCATGCATTTAAGTCCTAGCAGGACTGAGACTGTGGATCATATTTCCAGCTCAGCCACGTAGATGATATTTAGGCAAGTCACTTAACTTTCTGTGCCTTTGTTTTCTCATCTGTACAATGGGGATAATGCTTACACCTACCTCACAGTGGTGTTGTGAGGCCTAATTAACATTTGTAAAGCTTCTTAAAATTATAAAGTATAATATTTTAATTCATTAGAACTGTGTTGGGATGTCCATGTCACGTCAGTCATAGTGCTACATAGTTCTCTTCCATCAGAATTAATAATGAATCTAAGATGCAATCCTAGTGTTAGGAGCAATCACGTATGTATTACTGGATGTTTAGGATGAAAGATAAAAATGAGGTTCTGAACAACTGAGGTCACTGGAAAAAAATCACATGGCACTTTTTGTTAGAGTAGAGGTATAATTCCCAGCATCCCTGCCAACTTCCCGTTTGGTTAATAACATCCTGTCTATCTAAATTCCCCTTTCAGTCTTATTGAATGATATTTTTCTTCATCTGCTGTATTAAACTATTGAATCGTTTTGCTTTACATTGTTAAAAATCTGCTTTATTCTACCAAGCAAGTGGCTGCACTGTAGCAGTGTAACTAAATAAATATTAAATAAAAGGTGAGAATATTCAACATGCTTTCAAATCCTCAGATGAAAGATAGTATAGAATTGTGAAATATTAATTATTATCACCACTGTTAAATCTGTAGCAACAGGAAGGCCTCAGCCAAAAAAGGAGCTCCAATGCCCCATTGGTTTGGTTGTCCTAAAATGCACCACATATCCAGAAGAACTTTGCTTGGTTCCTGGATGTGCTGGGGAACTTCTTCACTCTTTGACAACGTAGCTTGGCAGCCAAATTAAAATAGCTAACATTTGCTATGCCAAAAGGTACAAAGATTTTTTTTAAAAAGGACCTACTGGGTGGTGGATCAGAAGCTCACATCAGCATTTCCTTCATTTTAAAAAGCCTGAAAGAGATGAAAGAGTTGCAAGCGTATTCAAGGAGAGTCAAGGACACGGAGAGACATACACATAAACAGACACATTAAGCAAGTAATCAAAGCCTTTGAGAATAATTTTTATTAACTATATTTCTTAGGTTTCCTAATGTAGTTAGATCAATTTTTTAACTGAGAGGCTAGTTAGAGAGGGCCTATGTTTTCCATTTATAATAATACTTTGTACTTATATAGCACCTTCCACCTCAGAATGTCTGGTACAGTACAAGTCTTACAGAATTATTTTCAACATCCCTTTGAGCAAGACAAGTGTTATAATCCCCATTTTACAGATAAAGAAATGGAGGACTAACAGGTGAAATAACTGGCCCAAGGTCACACAGCAAATCGGAGCTAGGACTATAACCCAGGTCTTCTCCTTATGTTGTTCTTTAACCATAAAACTATCATCACTTCCTATTTACAACTCTTTGTTCTGCAGCATTTATAAATGTTGCAATTATTTTTTGGCTGCATTCTATTTAAAGAACATGCGTTCAGCATGTCTCTAGAAGGCACATGAGCATCATGCATCCATTCTGTGCAGATCTTTCAGTTTTCATAAACAGGGAAAACTGATCATTATTTTTAATGAGCCGAGCTGCCCCTCCCCCCAGAGCTCTGGCACCCTACAGGGCAGAAGTCCCCACACCTCCATGCTCTACAGGGCAGAAGCCCTGAGCCCCAGAGCCCCACAGAGCAGAAGCCCCAAGCACACCCCCCCCACTCCATGGCTGGAGCCCTGCAGGGATAAAACCCCAAGTCCCCCCTTTCCTCCCTGTGGCTGAAGCCAGGAACACTGAGGCCCCCCTCCCCAGCTGGGCCCTGGAGTTTTTTTAGCATGTTGGGGGAGCATCAGGAAAAAAAAGGTCGACAACTCCTGCACCAGGGTACAATCTGGACTGACGGACAGCTGTGCCCCCTCAACTCTCCAACGTGGAGTGCCTTTTATACTGCTTTGCAGTGAGAACAACCGCTCCTGCTCTGTTCTCACACGGCCTCTAGCATGCAAACACTCCCAGATGAATATATAAGTGCTTCTGGTCAGCTACTCCTAAAATATATTGGAAAGCAACACAGCAAATTCCCAGTCCCCAGAAAAGTGCAGCTTGTACTGCCCAGCTCTTTCCTTCTGTGCAGAACAAGCTCATAAAAAGTTGGTCATTTCATTAATAGAAAATAATATGCACAAATCTTATCTCAAATGGAGGCTCCCAAACACTTCAACCCAAACACCTTGTCCTAGATAAATACAATAAGTTTATTAACTACAGAAAGATAGATATTAAATGATTACAAGTAATGAGGCATAAAAGTCAGAATCAGTTACAACAAAATAAAAGGTAAAACACAAACTAATGCCTAATTTGTCAAGTAAGTGAGTTTAAAGGAAAAGGATTACTCTCGCCATGTATTCACAGCAGTCTGGCTAGATTCCTTCACCCAGGAACACTCCCCCAAGTTCACCGATGCTTCCTTTGTCTTTCAAACATTGTTGATACCGTGAATAGAGATGAGAGGAGAGAGGTGATTTGGGGCCTCTATTCCTCATTTTTATATCTTTTCCTTCTCTTTGAGAATAATCGCCAGCTGGGGTTCAGGCGACAGCAAGTCTGTTTGCCAAGATGTAAATTTCTCACTCACACCCTTCTTCCTGCCAAAGAATGGCTGCTCAACCCGGTATTAGTTCACTTGATTATGTTGACACATGGCTGAGGTACTGGCTAACCTTCTGTCTCTGAGGAACTAGTTTGGGCTGCTTTTCTAAACTTGGAGCATGTCTCAGTAATGTCATACAGTAAATCTTATAACTTTACATACAATGTTGCTATACATATTTAATCAAGACAACAATGTTCAGTAGATTATGAGTTTTCAAATGATACTTCACAAGGCATACTTTGTACAAAATTTATTGTAGTCTTGTAAAAGTGGTGAACATAAGGGTACAGTCTGTCACAATCTTCTCTCCAGCATAAACTACTGAAAATGTGAAGCAGATCCATTAAAAAGGACTTCATCCAGGGAGACTTTCTCCCCAGCTCTTTTTTCCTGGGATCTCGTCCCCTTATCAAGCAGGTGGATCTCATTTGGAATCTACTCCTGCATCTCAAATCTGGATATAGCACACCTAGCTGCAGAAGAACTTTGTAAGTCAGTAATGATCTCATTTATTTTTATACTTGTGTTCATGATTTGAAGTCCCTTGCTCTTGTTGAATAATACTGATCACACTCCTCAGTTTCTTCTTGCACTTGAGTGTGCTGTATTATCATCCTACCTGATACAGAGCCTGTTGCACAATTAAATATGTGATCAAATCTCAAAATAAAAGTATAGTCCAATATTTGATGCTGTGACAAGTCATTACAGAGAAAACCCATCCTAATCATTTCCTTCATTAGGGACATATATAAATGTTGGAGTGTCTATTAAGTCCAGATCTCTGACACCAAACAGTTGAGGCAGAAAACACCACACACAGTAATACGGTTGCAGGTATACTTTCTGAAATCAAATAAGGGAAACTGATCAAGAGCTTGTGGCACCTTAGAGACTAACAAATTTATTTGAGCGTAAGCTTTCGTGAGCTACAGCTCACTTCATCGGATGGATTCAGTGAAGTGAGCTGTAGCTCACGAAAGCTTATGCTCAAATAAATGTGTTAGTCTCTAAGGTGCCACAAGTACTCCTTTTCTTTTTGCGAATACAGACTAACACAGCTGCTACTCTGAAACCTGATCAAGAGCTGTGTGTGCTAAAGGCCTCTTAAAATCAGACCACTTATTTAAGTGCCAGACTTTAGGCACCTACATACAAAAAATTTGGCCTAAATATAAAACACAGAATATCAGTAAAAATTTGCTGGCCACCCAACTTCACAAAGCTATTTGCCTCACACCCTGACCTGCACCTAAGAAAAAGAGCATTGCACATCTATACACAACAAACTTGGTTTTGTAGTCAACTGCCTTATCCCCTCAACTGCCTGTGCTAGTGGTTAAAAAGAAACTATATATCACGTAATTCCTGACCAAATTATTAAAATACCTCAGAGAAAAGGAAACTTGCATAAAAGTCTGTCAAAAATATGCTGGATCTTTGACAATGACATTAGTGTAAATATAACTTAAAAATATTACAAGTAGCTACATATGTATCTAAAGTCGTAGAAAAATATTTAATGTTATTTAAGACAGTTTGGGATCATGCGATTAAGACTGTAGCATAATAATATATATGCACAAGAAGCAAAGTTAAGGCTACACATTCAACCTGGAACTTGCCATTTCCTGATTTTTGAATTCCTTACCAGTTTTTATTGTAGTCTTTTATATGGAATATTACATCAGTTCTTCAACAAGTGCACTGGCACTGCTCTTAACTTCAGTTTTGTCCAGTCTGTCAGTCTAGGTATTCATAGTGCACTGATCACCATTGTATCAGAATTGCATATTCAATGTGTTGGCTTTAGTCTTAAAGAAAACCCTGTGTGGGCTTCAGTCCTGGATATCGGAGAGAGAGCATGCCACCTCCTGAAAGTAAACTAACAAAGGCCAAAGCACAAATTGAGATTAAACTAGCTAGAGACATAAAGGGTAACAAGAAAACATTCTATATATACACATTAGAAACAACAGGAAGACCAAAGACAGTAGGCCCATTACTCAATGACGGGAGAAAGACAATAACAGAAAATGTGGAAATGGCAGAAGTGCTAAATGACTGTGTTTCAGTTTTCACCAAAAAGGTTAGTAGAAATCGGATGTCTAACATAGTGAATGCCAGTTAAAATGAGGTAGGATCTGAGGCTAAAATAAGTAAAGAACAAATTAAAAATCACTTAGAAAAGTTAGATGTCTTCAGGATGGCAGGGCCTGATAAATACATCCTAGAATACTCAAGAGCTGACTGAAGAACCTGAACCATTAGTGAATATCTTTGAAAACTCCTGGAAGACGGGAGAAATTCCAGAGAACTGGAAGATGGCAAATATAGTGCCAATCTATAAAAGGAGAATAAGGACACCAGGGAATTACAGACCAGTCAGCTTAACTTCTGTACCCAGAAAGATAATGGAGCAAATAAGCAAACAATCAATTTGCAAACACCTAGAAGATAATAAGGTGATAAGTAACAGTCAACATGGATTTCTCAAGAACAAATCATCTCAAACCAACCTAACAGCTTTTTTGACAGGGTAACAAGCCATGTGCATACGGGAGAAGTAGTAGATGTGGTATGGTATATCTTGACTTTAGTAAGGCTTTTGATACTGTCTTGCATAAGGTGGGTGCAAAACCATTCCCAGAGAGTAGTTCATAGACAAGCTGGAAGGACTTCTTGAGTACGGTCCTGTTCTGCTTGATATCTTCATCAATAATTTAGATAATGGCATAGAGAGTACACTTATGAAGTTTGTGGATGGTACCAAGCTGAGAGGGATTGGAAGTGCTTTGGAGGATAAGATTAAAATTCAAAATGATTTGGACAAACTGGAGAAAAGGTCTGAAGTAAATAGGATGAAATTCAATAAGGACAAATGGAAAGTACTTCACTTAGGAAGGAACAATTAATTGCACACATTCAAAATTGGAAATGACTGCCTACGAAGGAGTACTGTGGAAATGGATCTGAGGGTTATAGTGGATCCCAAACTAAATATGAGTCAACCGTGTAACACTGTTGTTTTTAAAAAAAAAAAAAGGGGGGAGCAAATATCTTTCTGAGACGTATCAGCAGGAATGTTGTAAGCAAGACATGAGAGTAATTCTTCCACCCTGCTCCACACTGATAAGGCCACAGGTTGAGTATTGTGTCCATTTCTGGGTGCTACATTTCAGAAAAGATGTGGACAAATTGGAGAAAGTCCAGAAGGGAGCCACAAACACGATTAAAGTTCTAGAAAACATGACCAATGAGGGAAGATTGAAAAAATTGTGTTTGTTTAGTCTGGAGAAAAGAAGACTGAGGTGGGACTGATAACAGTTTTCAAGTGCATAAAAGGTTGTTAAAAGGAGGAGGGAAAAATTGTTTTGTTAACCTTTGAGGATAGGACAAGGAGCAATGGGCTTATATTGCAGCAAGGGAGGTCTAGGTTGGACATTAGGAAATACTTCCTAACTGCCAGAGTAGTTGTACACTGCAACAAATTGCCTAAAGAAGTTGTGGAATCTTTGTCGTTGGAGGTTTTTAAGAACAGGTTGGACAAATACCTGTCAGGGATGGTCTAATTATTACTTAGTCCAGCCTTGAGTGCAGGGGACTGGACTAGGTGATCTATTGAGATCCCTTCCAGTCCTATGATTCTAATCTGCACCACAGTACTTGTAGTTAGCACCAAATGACAGTGCCTAGATTTAAATATGAGGGGAGTGGTGGTAGGATATTCTCAGCAAGCGTGGGCTCCCTGACGCTGGAATTTTTCTCTACAACCAATTCAACCGAGTCCAAGTTTGAAGACACGCAAAGCCTATCTATTTAAATATGGTGGTGGGGGGGTTGAGAGGGCTGTTTAAGATAATTTGTTTGGTAATGGAGTTATTTGTGTTAGTAAGCCTTGGTTTAACTGACATATCATGCAGTTTTATTTATTGGAAGTGTGCTCTGATGTTAATGATAGGCACATTTTATAAATGTAAATAAACAATTGTTAGCAGGAAAGGAAACAAAAAATAAAATTTTCCGGAAAAGGAAAAGCCTTTCTTAAAGCAGAATATTCAAGCTACAAATAATGGAGTGGGTAAGTACTGTAGCAGGCTCTATGTTCTACAATGCTAAGCCCTGAAAGTGTTTTGCTGCTTGACTGAAATATACCATGTGGTCAGTTTATTTGGAGGAACATGTGCTAAGCCTAGTGGCTTGCTAGGCAAGGCTGAGAAATTCTTAACGAGGCTTTGATCCCCAAGCCCTTTAGTACCTATCAACCCTTAACCAGGAGGCAGGGCTACTCAGGAACACTGGGACTTTAAAAAGTCCATTCCTAAGTGACCAGAGAAGCTAGTGAACAGGATCAGCTAACAGGGGAGTTTTGCGAGGGAGTTTAGAGGGAGAATGTGAGTGCGGCCTAGAAACACTTAACATTCTTTAATCTTAAAGCCCAAAACACCCCCTGATAAAAACAAAACATCAACAAAGGAATGAGCTGCAGGAGTAAAAAAGAGAATGCAGGCAGAAGTCCAGCAACAGAGTGGGGGCTATCCAGTTTATTGCACCAATGCAGCATATATGATTATCTGCCATATGGACAGGTGGCGTATGTGTGCATTCAGTGTAGGGAGCTCCTGGCCCTCACAGACCACGTATGGGCTTTGGAGATCAGCATGGCTGAAATGGAGGAGCTAAGGGAGACAGATAGATACATAGATACATTTTCCGGGACACAGGAGAACTGTTCCACCCCAGTCTGACAGCCTCTGTGTCACTGAGGAGGATGAAAGTCTCAGGAAAGTTGAATATCCAACTGGAGCAGAGGAAAATGATCCCATAGTTAGGACCCTCCTTCCAGATGATGTCATGGTATCTTCTTGCACTGAGGGTACCTCCCCAGGGGAGGGAACTCCAGTTATTAGGAAAAGCAAGGTAATAGTTATGGGGGATTCGGTCATTAGAAACATAGATAGCTGGGTTTGAGATGACTGGGAGAACTGCATGGTGACTTGCCTGCCTGGTGTGAAGGTTGTGGATCTCTCAAGACATCTAGATAGATGTATGTGTAATACTGGGGAGGAGCTGGTGGTCATGGTATATGTATGACAAATGGAAGGATAGGAGAGCGGTCCTGGAGGCCAAATTTAGGCTGCTAGGTAAGAGATCGAAGTCCAGGACCTCTATGGTAGCATTCTCTGAAATGCTTCTAGTTCCACGTGCAGGGCCAGTTAGACAGACAGAATTGCAGGGTCTCAATGCATGGATGAAACGATGGTGTAGGGAGGAAGGATTTCGGTTTATTAGGAACTGGGAGATTTTTGGGAAACGGGGGAGCCTGTACAGGATGGGTGGGCTCCGCCTAAACCAAAATGGAACCCGATTTCTGGCACTTAAAATAAAAAGGTCATAGAGCAGTTTTTAAACTAAGGGCTGGGGGAAAGCTGACAGGTGCAAAGGAGCATTTGTTTCAGATAGAGGCATCCCTTAGGGGAGGATCTATTAATGGAAATTCTCTATGTCCCATCATGTAATGGCAGACAGCTAAAAAGTGTCAAGTTTTTAAAGTGCTATATACAAATGTTAGACGTCTAAATAATAAGATGGGTGAACTAGAGTGCCTCATATTAAATGAGGATATTGATATATTAGGCATCACAGAAACTTGGTGGAATAAGGATAATCAATGGGACAGTAATACCAGCAAATACAGTAATACAAAAGATATTGGAAGGACAGAACAGGTCATGTTGGCAAGGGAGTGGTATTATGTGAAAGAAAGTGTAGAATCAAATGAAGTAAAAAATTTAAATGCACCAAACTGTACCCCAGAATCTCTGTGGATAGTAATTTCATGCTCTAATAATAAGAATTTAGCAGTTGGGATATATTATCGACCATCTGACCAGGATGGTGATAGTGACTGTGAAATGCTTAGGGATATTGGAGAGGCTATAAAAAAAAAAACCTCAATAATATGGGGGATTTCAACTAACCCCATATTAACTGGGTGCATGTCACCTCAGGACAGGATGCAGAGATAAAGTTTCTTGACACCTTAAATGACTGCTTCTTGGAGCAGCTAGTTCTGGAACCCACAAGAGGAGAGGCAATTCTTGATTTAGTCCTAAGTGCAGCACAGGATCTGGTCCAAGAGATGAATATAGCTGGTAGTAGTGACCACATAATTAAATTTAACATTCCTGTGGTGGGGAAAACACCACAGCAGCCGAACACTGTAGCATTTAATTTCAGAAAGGGAAACTACACAAAAATGAGAAGTTAGTTAAACAGAAATTAAAAGGTACAGTGCCAAAAGTGAAATCCCTGAAAGCTGCAAGGAAACTTTTTAAAGACACCATAATAGAGGCTCAACTTAAATGTATACACCAAATTAAAAAAACATTGGAAGAGAACCAAAAAATGCCACCATTGCTAAACAACAGACTAAAAGAAGCAGTTAGAGGCAAAAAGGCTTCCTTTAAAAAGTGGAGGTTAAATCCTATTGAGGAAAATAGAAAGGAGCATAAACTCTGGCAAATGAAGTGTAAAAATATCATTAGGAAGGCTAAAAAAGAATTTGAAGAATAGTTAGCCAAAACTCAAAAAGTAATAGCCAAACAAATATTAGAAAACATAATCCCAACCATACATATAAAATGATGGAGTCTAAATGACCTGTTTCAGAGTAGCAGCCGTGTTAGTCTGTATTCGCAAAAAGAAAAGGAGTACTTGTGGCACCTTAGAGATTAACAAATTTATTTGAGCATAAGCTTTCGTGAGCTATAGCTCACTTCATCGGATGCATTCAGTGGAAAATACTGTGGGGAGATTTATATACGCACACAGAGAACATGAAACAATGGGTTTTTATCATACATACTGTAAGGAGAGTGATCACTTAAAATGAACTATTACCAGTGGGGGGAGGGAGGGCGGGGGGAAGGGAGGAAGAAAACCTTTAGTGGTGATAATCAAGGTGGACCATTTCCAGCAGTTGACAAGAACAGCCTCAGAAACAACTCTGACACATAATCAAAAAGGCTGACAAAGGAAGTGCTGTTGTCATCATGAATAGGTCGGAATATGAACAAGAGGCTACTAGGCAGCTCTCCAACGCCACTTTCTACAAGCCATTACCTTCTGATCCCACTGAGGGTTACCAAAAAGAAACTACACCATTTGCTCAAGAAACACTGAAAACACTCCCTGAAAAAGCACAAGAACAAATCCGCACAGACACACCCCTGGAACCCCGACCTGGGGTATTCTATCTGGCACCCAAGATCCATAAACCTGGAAATCCTGGATGCTCCATCATCTCAGGCATTGGCACCCTGACAGCAGGATTGTCTGGCTATGGAGACTCCCTCCTCAGGCCCTATGCTACCAGCACTCCCAGCTATCTTCGAGACACCACTGACTTCCTGAGGAAACTACAATCCATTGGTGATCTTCTTAAAAATGCCATCCTAGCCACTATGGATGTAGAAGCCCTCTACACCCAACATTCCACACAAAGATGGACTACAAGCCATCAGGAACAGTATCCCCGATAATGTCACGGCTAACCTGGTGGCTGAACTTTGTGACTTTGTCCTCACCCATAACTATTTCACATTTGGGGACAATGTATACCTTCAAATCAGTGGCACAGCGATGGGTACCCGCATGGCCCTACAGTATGCCAACATTTTTATGGCTGACTTAGAACAACGCTTCCTCAGCTCTCGTCCCCTATGCCCCTCCTCAACTTGTGCTACATTGATGACATCTTCATCATCTGGACCCATGGAAAAGAAGCCCTTGAGGAATTCCACCATGATTTCAACAATTTCCATCCCACCGTCAACCTCAGCCTGGACCAGTCCACACAAGAGATTCACTTCCTGGACACTACGGTGCTAATAAGCAATGGTCACATAAACACCACCCTATACCGGAAACCTACTGACCACTATTCCTACCTACATGCCTCCAGCTTTCACCCAGATCACACCACATGATCCATTGTCTACAGCCAAGCTCTAAGATACAACCGCATTTGCTCCAACCCCTCAGTCAGAGAGAAACACCTACAAGTACTCTATCAAGCATTCTATCAACTACAATACCCACCTGCTGAAGTGAAGAAACAGATTGACAGAGCCAGAAGAGTACCCAGAAGTCACCTACTACAAGACAGACCCAACAAAGAAAATAACAGAACGTCACTAGCCATCACCTTCAGCCCCCAACTAAAACCTCTCCAACGCATCATCAAGGATCTACAACCTATCCTGAAGGACGACCCATCACTCTCACAGATCTTGGAAGACAGGCCAGTCCTTGCTTACAGACAGCCCCCCAACCTGAAGCAAATACTCACCAGCAACCACACACCACACAACAGAACCACTAAGCCAGGAACCTATCCTTGCAACAAAGCCCGTTGCCAACTCTGACCACATATCTATTCAGGGGACTCCATCATAGGGCCTAATCACATCAGCCACACTATCAGAGGCTCGTTCACCTGCACATCTACCAATGTGATATATGCCATCATGTGCCAGCAATGCCACTCTGCCATGTACATTGGCCAAACTGGACAGTCTCTACGTAAAAGAATAAATGGACACAAATCAGACTTCAAGTATGATAGCGTTCAAAAACCAGTCGGAGAATGCTTCAATCTCTCTGGTCACTCGATTACAGACCTAAGAGTGGCTATACTTCAACAAAAAAACTTCAAAAACAGACTCCAATGAGAGACTGCTGAATTGGAATTAATTTGCAAACTGGATACAATTAACTTAGGCTTGAATACAGACTGGGAGTGGATGGGTCATTACACAAAGTAAAACTATTTCCCTCCTTCCCTCCCACCCCCCTGTTCCTCAGATGTTCTTGTCAACTGCTGGAAATGGCCCACCTTGATTATCACCACTAAAGGTTTTCTTCCTCCCTCCCCGCCCCCCGCTGGTAATAGCTCATCTTAAGTGATCACTCTCCTTACAGTGTGTATGATAAAACCCATTGTTTCATGTTCTCTGTGTGTGTATATAAATCTCCCCACTGTATTTTCCACTGAATGCATCCGATGAAGTGAGCTGTAGCTCACAAAAGCTTATGCTCAAATAAATTTGTTAGTCTCTAAGGTGCCACAAGTACTCCTTTTCTTTTTTCTAAATGACCTGTTACCACCCAAGAAAGAGATCTTGGAATCATTGTGGATAGTTCTGTGGAAGCATCCACTCAGTGTGCAGCGGCAGTCAAAAAAGAGAACAGAATATTGGGAATCATTAAGAAAGTGATAGATAAGAAGACAGAAAATCTCATATTGCCTCTATATAAATCCATGGTACACCCACATCTTGAGTACTGCCTGCAGATGTGGTTGCCCCATCTCAAAAAAGATATATTGGAATTAGAAAAAGTTCAGAAAAGGGCAACAAAAAAGCGGCATGGAACAGCTTCCATATGAGGAGCGGTTAATAAGACTGGGACTTTTAAGCTTGAAAAAGAGACAACTAAGGTGGGATATGATAGAGATCTATAAAATCATGACTGGTGTGGAGAAAGTAAATAAGGATGTGTTAGTTACTCCTTCTCATAACACAAGAACTAGGAGTCACCAAATGAAATTAATAGGCAGCAGGTTTTAAACGAAACAAAAGGAAGTATATTTTCACACAACGCAGTCAACCCATGGAACTCCTTGCCAGAGGATGTTGTAAAGGCCAAAACTATAACAAGGTTCAAAAAGAACTAGATAAGTTTATGGAGGATAAGTCCATCAATGGCTATTAGCGAGGATGGGCAGGGATGATGTCCCTAGCCTTTGTTTGCCAGAAGCTGGAAATGGGTGACAGAGGATGGATCACTTGATGATTCCCTGTTCTGTTCATTCCTTCTGGGGCACCTGGTAGTGGCCACCATCAGAAGACAGGATATGGGTAAATGGACCTTTGGTCTGACCCAGTATGGCCATTCTTATGTTCTTATATTTTAATGACTAAGAAAGAGTTGGACTTTTGGAGGTTTTAGCTTCAAAACAGACTCCCATGTGGAAGTCTAGGGTAAAGATAGGATTATTAGTAACTAACTAATACTAATCTCTGTAATGAAATTTAATGAAGACACTAAGATAACTGACTGAATGATGAGAACAGGTTACAGATTGCTGGGAAAGAGCTGAAGTGCTGGGCCCATTGGATTGTATCACTGAACTAGATTGCTTCAAAATCAGCAGCCCATGTAAAGTAGGAATGTGAGGAATACCAGAACAAAGATAGAGAGGGGGATATCTAAGCAACGAAAAAAAACTGAGGCATGAGAGCTGACAAAAGTGACTCCAAGCATCAGAGTCTGATATTGATGATATTTTGCTTTTGAGGAAAGCTCAATGAATTTGACCACACAGAAAATGGTGTTTTTCTACATGGAGGATTATATGCAAGTAGTGTTATGAAGCTACTATTGCTTCTCAGTGTGACACCTAGAAAATGACTAGAGTTTGGAGTCTCGAAGAATACACAAGGTGAGTGGATGCCAGAGACTAGTTGGCTGCAGTAACAGGGCAACCTGCCTCTCAGACTTACTGGTGATTTTGCGAAGGAAGCTGTGTGTACTTCAAACCTGTCAGGAAGGTACATTATCTATGAAATTCAGAAATTGCAATTCCAAGTAAAAGCACCAGATGGTAGTGCTAAAGCTAGGAAAAAAGTAGCAAATTTAAAGCAATTCAACAAATAATGCTCAAGCAGCCTTGAGCCTACCTACCCTCTTGCTAAAATATTATTTTGGTTGCACTAAAATGATGGCATCACTATCAGTGACAATATTGTTTGTCCCACATGGATGCTACAGACCAGGATCTAAAAGATGAGAGGATGGCACATAGTATGATGTGGTATATATATGAATTTTTGTTTGTTTTCTCTGATCAGGAATAAGACTTCTTTGTGTACAGAATGTGCACAACACATATTTCTGGATCACCTCCTCTGCCAACAATCTAGACATTTTGTGTTGTGCTTCTCTTCCTGCAAGTACCTGAGGCAGCTCAGACTTGTACTCAAAATTCCAGAGCTTGCCCACACCCTTTCTGTCTTTATTCCGGCTTCTCTGCTTCTTGTCAGACAAATAATGTAGCAGCTCAGCTCTCCAGCCTTACATGCTACTATTTCAGATTTTAAAAGCCAAATTTTGGGGCAGCATTGTAGTATTCCTTCCCTCTCCCCTGTCTTTCATCTGTGGGATGAAATTTGGGAAAGGAAGTATCATTCCTGAAACAGTCCCACTTGCCAAGCTCCTTTCCTCTCGGCCCCGAACAGTGAAGCTAGCCAAATAGAGCAGGCAAAAGGTCAGGAAGAGATCTTCTAAAAAGCCAAAGAAGAGTATATCTGCCACAAGTGCTCCCAGTACGTGTCCTTGCTATGCAAGAGAAATGGGCTCTCAGTTTCCACAGATGTGCCAGCCAAGACAACTCCACCTCCTAAAGCAAAGGAGAGAATTCAAAGGTAAATAAAACTGCAGACACAAGATTTGTTAATGATAAATGTGGAAATAATCACAACACATTGCAAAGAAGTGTTCATGACAATGGGTGCAATTCCATGAATGCAATAGAAGCAAACCCTTTATCATTCTCAAGACATACTGTAAATTCAGTATAAAAATACATTCATGAAAGTACAGCTGCTGGACAAACCTCTGATGAGGAGAATGGATGATGCAAAGTTAATTGTTGGAGGTTTTTTTTTTTTACAATAAATGTACAAAGAATAGTTACTTACCTTAAAGTAATTCTGGTTCTTCGAGATGTCCTGTCCACATGGATCCAATTCTTGGTGTGCATGCACCCAAACCATATGAGATTGGAATCTTTTAAAAAGCAGTGAGTTTTGGGGCTGTTCACACTGCCATTCAGCTACTTTGCCACACACAGTCCAGAATAACAGGATTCCCTAGAAGTGAGAAAGGAGGATGTGGGATCCATGTGGACAGAATATCTCAATAACCCACTATAATCCCCAAATCTGTGCTCCCAATTGCCACCTGCACAAATCAACATCTCCCAGCACAACCCCCCGGACATAAATCAACACAACCAACTACACAAAACAAAACAACCACCATACACAATACACCATACACTGTAGAGATAGAGGTGGTTAGGGACTATTTAGAAAAGCTGGACGTGCACAAGTCCATGGGGCCGGACGAATTGCATCCGAGAGTGCTGAGGGAATTGGCGGCTGTGATTGCAGAGCCCTTGGCCGTTATCTTTGAAAACTCGTGGCGAACGGGGGAAGTCCCGGATGACTGGAAAAAGGCTAATGTAGTGCCCATCTTTAAAAAAGGGAAGAAGGAGGATCCTGGGAACTACAGGCCGGTCAGCCTCACCTCAGTCCCTGGAAAAATCATGGAGCAGGTCCTCAAAGAATCAATCCTGAAGCACTTAGAGGAGAGGAAAGTGATCAGGAACAGTCAGCATGGATTCACCAAGGGAAGGTCATGCCTGACTAATCTAATCGCCTTTTACGATGAGATTACTGGTTCTGTGGATGAAGGGAAAGCAGCGGATGTATTGTTTCTTGACTTTAGCAAAGCTTTTGACACGGTCTCCCACAGCATTCTTGTCAGCAAGTTAAGGAAGTATGGGCTGGATGAATGCACTATAAGGTGGGTAGAAAGCTGGCTAGATTGTCGGGCTCAACGGGTAGTGATCAATGGCTCCATGTCTAGTTGGCAGCCGGTGGAGTGGAGTGCCCCAGGGGTCGGTCCTGGGGCCCGTTTTGTTCAATATCTTCATAAATGATCTGGAGGATGGTGTGGATTGCACTCTCAGCAAATTTGCGGATGATACTAAACTGGGAGGAGTGGTAGATACGCTGGAGGGGAGGGATAGGATACAGAAGGACCTAGACAAATTGGAAGATTGGGCCAAAAGAAATCTAATGAGGTTCAATAAGGATAAGTGCAGGGTCCTGCACTTAGGATGGAAGAATCCAATGCACCGCTACAGACTAGGGA
The DNA here is from genome assembly GCF_009764565.3 of Dermochelys coriacea. Classification (NCBI taxonomy): domain Eukaryota; kingdom Metazoa; phylum Chordata; order Testudines; family Dermochelyidae; genus Dermochelys; species Dermochelys coriacea. The sequence goes on from NC_050068.2 coordinate 110,233,133, forward strand.
CCGAATGGCTCGGCAGCAGTTCTGCGGAAAAGGACCTCGGGGTGACAGTGGACGAGAAGCTGGATATGAGTCAGCAGTGTGCCCTTGTTGCCAAGAAGGCCAATGGCATTTTGGGATGTATAAGTAGGGGCATAGCGAGCAGATCGAGGGACGTGATCGTTCCCCTCTATTCGACACTGGTGAGGCCTCATCTGGAGTACTGTGTCCAGTTTTGGGCCCCACACTACAAGAAGGATGTGGATAAATTGGAAAGAGTACAGCGAAGGGCAACAAAAATGATTAGGGGTCTAGAGCACATGACTTATGAGGAGAGGCTGAGGGAGCTGGGATTGTTTAGTCTGCAGAAGAGAAGAATGAGGGGGGATTTGATAGCTGCTTTCAACTACCTGAAAGGGGGTTTCAAAGAGGATGGCTCTAGACTGTTCTCAATGGTAGCAGATGACAGAACGAGGAGTAATGGTCTCAAGTTGCAATGGGGGAGGTTTAGATTGGATATTAGGAAAAACTTTTTCACTAAGAGGGTGGTGAAACACTGGAATGCGTTACCTAGGGAGGTGGTAGAATCTCCTTCCTTAGAGGTTTTTAAGGTCAGGCTTGACAAAGCCCTGGCTAGGATGATTTAACTGGGACTTGGTCCTGCTTTGAGCAGGGGGTTGGACTAGATGACCTTCTGGGGTCCCTTCCAACCCTGATATTCTATGATTCTATGATTCTATGATTCTAACCCCAAACACACATTTGCCACCCACGCAAATCTACACAACTCTCCACAGGCTGAGAAACCCTATCCTAGATCATTGTGAGATCAGAGGTGACTCAACCAATCACCTCCCTTACTCTACAGCTAATTTGCATGCAACAATTTTATTGGTTGTATGAGAGATACAGCATTGATTGTGGATCACTGAGGACCAACTGGCACACCCCTGCGACAGCACAGACTTTCAGCTACTCATCTATATAATAAGATTCTGGGATTGTCATTCTCTGTGTCATGCTGAAGCCTAGAATGTCTGGGTCACTGGGAAGTGATGGAAACAATTACAAGTAGGGCTGAGAGCTCTTTTTGTTCAGGTTCAATTTTAACTGGATTGCACGGTCTGTTACCATCCAATTTTTAAGTTCTTGTCCATTTTGACTTTACAAATTTATACCTATAAAACAGCAAGGCATGTATACACACCATGCCAAGAATCTTAGACCATTGTGATATCAAAGGTAACTCAACTGATCACTACACTTACTCTACAGCTAATTTGCATGCAACAACTTCACTGGTTGAATGAAGGAGCCTGCATAGATGGGGGAATACTTGATCCAGCTGCCACATTCTTCAAAACCGCCTCCACAACACAACCAGCACATGCAATAATCTCAAACACACATAGGCCCTCAGAGCAGCACACCCCCCCTCATTTGCCACCTACATAAATGAACACAGCTCTGCCAGGACAACACAACCCTCACACAAATCAATACAGCCAGCACACACAATACTCCCAAACATCACTTTGAAGCCTAGAATGTCTGTTGAATCAGTATGAAGTGACAGAAACAGCTACAAGCATGGCTGAGAGCCGTTTTTTGTTTCGAATATCAGCAGGTTCAGTCATCACTAGGACTCATGATCTGTTACCACCCAATATTTAAGTTCTCAGCCATTTTCAGCTTTTTTACATACCGCTACATGTGAATGGCACCTGTGCAACAGCACAGGCTTTTGGCTACTAGTGAGATTTGATGGTGGGGGGAACCAATTTGTTCCTATAAAATCCTAATGCAATCTGAGATCTATTACAAAAGTCTTTGTGTAGAAATGGCTTGTCCTCTAGACTTAATTCCAAAAGGCTACAAAAAGTCTGAGCAATGTGCATAACAGTTTCAATTAAGGGAATAAGAAAAGCTTCAGAACATCTTAAGTACGAGTTTTGCCTTCCCAGATGAATGAGGCTTGGGGGGTAAAAAAATCACTGATAAGGGTATATAATGATTCAGGTGAAAGTCTGAAACTTACTTTTGGTAAAACTTTGGGCAAAAATCTTAGTTATTCTTCTGTTCTTATGGAAAATAGTATGTGAAAAGCCTGCCGCCTCTAATGATCAGATTAGAGTTCCTATGCCTCAAGCCACTGGCCAGGTGGCCTGGACATGAGGAGGGAGCAGACCTGTCAGATGCTCTCTTGATGCTCCTGGAAGTTGGTTGCAGAATCAGACCCCAAAATCTGTTCCTAGAGTCCATTTTTATAGGAATTTCTTCCTTTGCCAGTCTAGGGGAATTGCTTCGTCATGCTGTTGCTAAATCAATCAGCAGATGGCACATTCCTGATGGTTCCATGCTGCCAGATGTTATTTTGTTCTTGTGTCCACCCAACAGCCTCAAGAATGGGAGAACCAAAGAACAAATGGGTATAATCTGGCCACCAGGAAGTTTAGACTTGAAATCAGATGAAGGTTTTTAACCATCAGAGGAGTGAAATTTTGGAATAGCCTTCCAAGGGAAGCAGTGGGGGCAAAAGATCTATCTGGTTTTTAGATTCTATTTGATAAGTTATGGAGGAGATGGTATGATGGGATAATAGGATTTTTGGTTAGTAATTGATCTTTAAATATTCAGGGTAAATAGGACTAATCCCCTGAGATGGGATATTAGATGGATGGGATCTGAGTTACCCAGGAAAGAATTTTCTGTAGTATCTGGCTGGTGAATCTTGCCCATATGCCATATTTGGGGTCGGGAAGGAATTTCCTCCAGGGCAGATTGGAGAGGCCCTGGAGGTTGTTTCGCCTTCCTCTGTAGCTGGGGCATGGTTGACTTGAGGCTTCTCTGCTCCTTGAAGTCTTTAAACCATGATTTAAGGACTTCATTAGCTCAGACATAGGTGAGGTTTTTCATAGGAGTGGGTGGGGTGAGATTCTGTGGCCTGCGCTGTGCAGGAGGTCGGACTAGATGATCAGAATGGTCCCTTCTGACCTTAGTATCTATGAATCTATGATGCAGTGGATAAACGTGTTCAGCCATCTGAGGTCCAGAATAGGAGGCCAACCTTCCTTCTCTGAAATAAGAAATAGGGAGAATAGACATCCTCTGTTCCACTCTGGAAAAATGACCTAGGAGGCAGAGAACACCTCATACCTCCTGAGTTTGTACCTTCAGAGGTGTTAGGAGTGAGGGAGTTGCACAAATCTTTTTGCTGATGCACTCAAAGAGCCCGAGGCAAAAACAATTGTTTTTATTGGAGAAACCTATGACTGTGAGCAGGACTCAGAAAACGCTTCCTGTGAAGTCTGTTGTTCCCTCTTCAAAACTGGAGTTACCTAGTGCTCCAGTCACTAGAGTGGTTACCTGCAGGCACTCGGGAGCGAAAGACATCATACCATGGCAGATTCTCCAAAAACTGTGGTGCAGATTGTCACAGTTCTGAACAGCTACACCTGCATTTCCCCTCAGTGTCCAGGAAAGGCACCCACTCTAGGCCTTCTGGCTCCCATCATCATCACCTCTCTTGGATGGAGACCTGCATCTATCTCCCTGCTGAACATTTTCCCTGTCTTCACTGTGTTAGTCCCAGCAAAAGACAGATTTGTGTAACCCCTCTCCCACCCCCGGGGTGCCTCTGAGGATACAACTTCAGGTGGTTGGGGATGTGCTCTGTGTCCTGAGGTCCTGGTCATTCTGCCAGTGTACTTATGACTCCCGCTTCCTGTCCGTCCCCCTTGCGCCCCGGTGTTCTGGATTACTCAGACTGCTACTGTAATATTATGCCTCTGGGAAATGATGGGTATCCACCCTAACAGTGGTTACCATACTCCCTTCATAATAAGTACACCCTTCTCGGGTACAAAACACTCCAATAAACTTATACAAACAATAAAACTATGAACACAAAAATGCTAGAACAAGTTACACTAAATTAACACAATATGGCTAGATTTTTAAAATATACATCCAGAACCATTAGTAGAGGATGACATAAACTTCTTCCCTCCTCCCCATTTTGGTCATTGAACACAACCACGCACAGTCTCCTGCATGACTCTAGTTGTTATGTTAACCCCCTAATATGTCAGTCCCAGTCCAGGTAATTGTCATTGGGTGCTCTTGTAGATTTGCAGGCACTGTGGTCCAGTGTCTGTCTTGTCTGAGGGGTCCAAATATCCGCATGCCTATATAGGACACTACCACTCAGTTTGAAATACAGGAAACAGGAAGTCCCATTTGTGCTTGAGTGGAAGAGCAATCTGCAAATACAGGTGATAGAATGGGTGCATAACTTGTCTACTGAACAAAAATGCAAAAGAATTTCTTAAAGGATTTGATAAGGAGTTTAAATATTAGGATGAATTAAGGATATACAGTAATATATCACACAGATATAGATCCTAGCCCTGGTCTACACTAGGAGTTGAGGTCGAATTTAGCAGCATTAAATCGATTTAACCCTGCACCCGTTTTTTCAACTTAAAGGGCTATTAAAATCAATTTCCTTACTCCACCCCCGACAAGGGGATTAGTGCTGAAATCGGCATTGCTGGGTCAAATTTGGGGTACTGTGGACGCAATTACATAGTATTGGCCTCTGGGACCTATGCCAAAGTGCTCCATTGTGACCGCTCTGGGACAGCACTCTCAACTCAGATGCACTGGCCAGGTAGACAAGAAAACTTTTGAATTTCATTTCCTGTTTGGTCAGCGTGGCAAGCTGCAGGTGAGTACAGAGCTCATCAGCAGAGGTGATCACGATGGAGGGCCAGAATCGCAAAAAGAGCTCCAGCATGGACTGACCGGGAGGTATGGAATCTGATCGCTGTATGGGGAGAGGAATCTGTGCTATCAGAACTCCATTCCAGTTTTCGAAATGCCAAAACATTTGTCAAAATCTCCCAAGGCATGAAGGACAGAGGCCATAACAGGGACCTGAAGCAGTACTGCATGAAACTTAAGGAGCTGAGGCAAGCCTACCAGAGAGGCAAACGGCCGCATCCAGGTCAGAGCCCCAAACATGCTGCTTCTGTGATGAGCTGCATGCCATTTTAGGAGGTTCAGCCACCACTACCCCCAACCATGTGTTTTGACTCCTTCAATGAAGAGGGAGGCAACACGGAAGCAGGTTTGGGGAACGAGGAAGATAGCTCACAGCAAGCAAGTGGAGAAACCAGTTTTCCCAACAGCCAGGAACTGTTTCTAACCCTGGACCTGGAGCCAGTACCCCTCGAACCCACCCAAGGCTGCCTCCCGGACACTCCAGGTGGAAAAGGGACCTCTGGTGAGTGTAGCTTTTTAAATAGTATACATGTTTAAAAGCAATTGTGTTTAATGATTCATTTGCCCTGGCATTCGCGGCCAGTACAGCTACTGGAAAAGTCTGTTAACCGTGTCTGGGGATGGCGCGGAATCCTCCAGGGACATCTCCATAAAGCTCTCCTGGATGTACCCCAAAGCCTTTGCAAAAGGTTTCTGGGGAGGGCAGCCTTATTCCGTCCACCATGGTAGGACACTTTACCACGCCAGGCCAGTAGCACATAGTCAGGAATCATTCAAGAACAAAGCATTGCAGCATTTGTTTTCTGGCGTTCAAACAACATCCATTCTTTACCTCTCTGTGTTATTCTCAAGAGAGTGATATCATTCATGGTCACCTGGTTGAAATAAGGTGCTTTTCTTAAGGGGACATTCAGAGGTGCCCGTTCCTGCTGGGCTGTTTGCCTGTGGCTAAACAGAAATGTTCCCCGCTGTTAGCCACGGGAGGGGTGAGGGACTAGCCACGCGGTGGGGGAGCAAAATGCGACCTGTAACAAAAGCACACATGCGACGTATGTAAGTTAACAGCAAGGTTTACCATGAAAGAGTGTACCCATTGTTCTATAAAATTTGTCTTTTTAAATACCACTGTCCCTTTTTTTTTTCTCCACCAGCTGCAAGTGTTTCACGGATCACAGGATCTTCTCTTTCCCAGAGGCTAGCGAAGATTAGAAAGCGAAAAAAACGCACTCGCGATGAAATGTTCTCTGAGCTCATGCTGTCCTACCACACTGACAGAGCACAGATAAATTCCGTGGCAGCAGACAACGGTAGAAGTGCAGGAAGCACAAAATGAATGTGAGCACAGGTGCAGGCTGAAGAGAGGGCTGAAGCTGATAGGTGGCGGCAGGATTCAATGCTGAGGCTGCTGGAGGATCAAACTAATATGCTCCAGTGTATGGCTGAGCTGCAGGAAAGGCAGCTGGAGCACAGACCGCCACTACAGCCCCTGTGTAACCAACCGCCCTCCTTCCCAAGTTCCATAGCCTCCTCACCCAGATGCCCAAGAATGCGGTGGGGGGGCCTCTGGCCACCCAGCCACTCCACCCCAGAGGATTGCCCAAGCAACAAAAGGCTGTCATTCAATAAGTTTTAAAGTGCTGTGTGGCCTTGTCCTTCCCTCCTCCACCTCCCCTCCCATTGCTTCTCTCTTCCACCAACCCTCCAGGCTACCTTGGCAGTTATTCCCCTATTTGTGTGATGATTAATAAAGAATGCATGAATGTGAAGCAACAATGACTTTATTGCCTCTGCAGCGGTGATCGAAGGGGGGAGGGATGGGTGGTTAGCTTACAGGGAAGTAGAGTGGAACCAAAGGTGGGGGGGGGATTCATCAGGAGAAACAAACAGAACTTCACACTGTAGCCTGGCCAGTCATGAAACTGGTTTTCAAAGCTTCTCTGATGCGCACCGCGCCCTCCTGTGCTCTTCTAACCGTCCTCGTGTCTGGCTGCGCGTAACCAGCGGCCACATGATTTGCCTCAACCTCCCATCCCGCCATAAACGTCTTCCCCCCCTTACTCTCACAGATACTGTGGAGCTCACAGCAAGCAGTAATAGGCAATGGGAATATTGGTTTTGCTGAGGTCTGAGCGAGTCAATAAACTGCACCAGCGCACTTTCCAATGCACATTCTATCACCATTCTGCACTTGCTGTAGTTGAACAGCTCCTGACTACTGTCCAGGCTGCCTGTGTATGGCTTCATGAGCCATGGCATTAAGGGGTAGGCTGGGTCTCCAAGGATAACTATAGGCATTTCAACATCCCCAACGATTATTTTCTGGTCTGGGAAGAAAGTTCCTTCCTGCAGCTTTTGAAACACACCGGAGTTCCTGAAGATGCGAGCGTCATGTACCGTTCCCGGCCATCCCACGTTGATGTTGGTGAAACGTCCCTTGTGATCCACCAGTGCTTGCAGCACCATTGAAAAATACTCACCAGCTTGGTGCTCCGGCTCAAGATAGGGATATGGGTTCCTTCTATGGCCCCACCACAGTTAGGGAATCCCATTGCAGCAAAGCCATCCACTATGACCTGCACATTTCCCAAGGTCACTGCCCTTGCTATCAGCAGATCTTTGGTTGCGTTGGCTACTTGCATCACAGCAGCCCTCACAGTAGATTTGCCCACTCCAAATTGATTCCCAACTGACCGGTAGCTGTCTGGCGTTGCAAGCTTCCACCGGGCTATTGCCACTCGCTTCTCACTGTGAGGGCTGCTCTCATCTTGGTATTCTTGTGCCTCAGGGCAGTGGAAAGCAAATCACAAAGTTCCATGAAAGTGCCCTTACGCATGCGAAAGTTTTGCAGCCACTGGAATTGTCCCAGAACTGCAACACTGTGCAGTCCCACCAGTCTGTGCTTGTTTCCCAGGCACAGAATCGGCGTTCCACAGCATGAACCTGCCAATTAGCACCATGATGCCCACATTGCCAGGGCCCGTGCTTTGAGAGAAGTCTGTGTCCATGTGCTCATCGCTCTCATCACTGCGCTGACATCGCCTACTCACCCGGTTTCACTTTGCCAGGTTCTGGTGCTGCATATACTCCTGGATAATGTGCGTGGTGTTTAACATGCTCGTAATTGCCAAAGTGATCTGAGCAGGCTCCATGCTTGCTGTGGTATGGTGTCTGCACAGAAAAAAAGGCGCAGAACGATTGTCTGCTGTTGCTCTGACGGAGGAGGGGCGACTGATGACATGGCTTACAGGGTTGGCTTACAGGGAATTAAAATCAACAAAGGGGGTGGCTTTCATCAAGGAGAAACAAAAACAACTGTCACACAGAATGGCCCCCTCAAGGATTGAACTCAAAACCCTAGGTTTAGTTGGCCAATGCTCAACTCACTGAGCTATCCCTCCCCCTGATATTTCAGGCAGGACTGAATCTCCATTAAACTTTTCAAGGTGCCCCTGACAGACCTCACCAAAACGACTGTTGGCCGTTGGGGACACACATAATCAACAATATAAAATGATTTCTAAAAAACGGACTTCTATAAATTCAACCTAATTTCGTAGTGTAGACATACCCGTAGTGTGCCACCAAAATATGTGGATGATGTAAAGTCTCATAGAACTGAGTGATAAAGTAAAAGCTCTACTTGACCATAGACGCTATTGAGCAAATTCAGATACCAACTATGTTAGTAGTACAGTTATTATAATAAAACCAAACAGTTCAAAGATTTGTACAGAGCTAAAAGATTTCAGTAAGGACAAGAAACATGAGTACTACCTAACAACTGAGGAGGTGTAAGCTGAAGTTATAGTAGAGGTTATGAACAGTTTTCCTAATACATAAATAAACAGAATCGTAAAGACAAGTCTCTATACCTATCTCGTACTGGCCATCAAGTTCAGAACATTACAAGCTTTCGTAAAAGACCTTTCCTGATATTCTTTTATAGTCTAATAATACAGTATGCAAATCAGTTGGTTCACTGCTCATATTGGGACTTAAATCTTCCGTTTGCCTCTTGGCATTTCTGGACACTGATTGTCACATATGGGGAGAAGATTTATTGGATCTACTTTTTTGAAGTTTGTATTTTCATGTGTAATGAACCTAAAGTATGAAATAAGCACATAAATCTAAATAATTTCCTTCAGAGGATAAACTCCATCTTGTGATCTCTAGTAATTTGTCTTCATTTAAAGGAGGAGGAGATCTATATTAGAAAAAAATGTTTTTAGTTTTTGGGAGTTAATGGTATAATTTTTTTAATAAATATCTAATAGAAACATGAACAACTCTGGAATTGACCTAATATCTTTGGTAACACTCTGGAGTAGAGTTGGTAGAATCATACACAGAACAATCTCTGAATATTTTTGTCAATAAAAGGAACTTGACTGAATAAAACTTGTGACTTTGGTTTTTAATTTGTAAGATCATTTATTAGTTCACGCATATTCAAAATATTCATAACACTTTTGTAATTTGTGAAGTTTAGCACAAGTGATTAAATTTATCAAAAAGTTCAAATTGGAAATACTTTATTCACTACACATTATTTGTCTTTTTTCCTATTTTAAAAGTATGTCATCTATTACAGATCAGAAACACCATGTGGCTTAGGTGTGATTAATCATACCTAACAAATAATGAAGTCAAAGCAAACAGTTTGTGAACACCCATGTGCTGACGTTTTTATGGTAGAGGTCAGTGATGCCAGCTTCCAATATTCCCTGGGGGTGCTCAACCCCCAGACCCTGCCCCCACCCTCTCTCCTAGCCCCCACCACTGTCCCTTCCCACCCCCATTCTGCCCCCACTCCACCCCTTCCCCCAAGGCCCCACTCCTGCCCTTCCTACCCCCCTCTCCTCAGTGTGCTCCGTCCCCACTCCTCCCACTCCCTCCCAGCACCTCCTGCATGCCATGGAACAGCTGATCCGCGGGGAGGGAGGTGCTGGGAGAGAAGGGGAGGAATTGATCAGCAGGGCTGCCAGAAGGCTGGAGGAGCTGGGGGGAGTGAGTTTGGCTGACAGTCAGTGCTAAGCACCCACTAGGAAAGCTAGTCCACAAGTATTTACAAAGAAAGTCCTCAATTCTGCAGTGAACTCTGCAGAGGCACAAGGATCCACCCACCCAGAGCTCATTGCAGGATCAGGACCAAGGAATTACTCAGTCCATACACAACTTGCATGTAAAAAAGGGGATGGATATTACTACAGTACTAAATTCAAAATTCAAGAGTTGATCTGACTGAAGTGTTGCAAATGTCTTAAACTGAACAATATTAACAAAATTAAACTTGCACGAGTTACATGCCCTTTAAAATGTCTTACATCAGTGCCCTTTAGACCATGTTCAGGTAGAGATGTAGACTAACTAAAAGAACCAACATTATCTACAGCAGTGTTTCTCAACGATCAGTCCATGGACTGGCACTGGTCCCCGAGATCTGCCCAACACCAGTTTAGAAAGGCAGCTAGCCGGTCCCCAGCATTAAACCGGTTGAGAAATATTGATCTACAGGATTTAGTTTACAGTTTATAAAAGTTCAGCATTCATTGACCTTTCTCTCATAAGTGTAATCCCCGCTGCTTCTTTAACCAAAATAGCTCTCTTTTGTTATAGCACCTTTAGTTTTGCTAGATACAGTAGTACAGCTTCAGTATTCCATTCAGTAAACAGATGCCTGTAACTCAATAAGAGGTGGATGAGGTCGTATCTTTTATTGGACTGATTTTTGTTGGTGAGAGAGACAAGTACACAGAGCTCTTCTACGAATTCTCTTCTTCTTCTGAAGAGCTCTGTGTAAGCTCAAAAGTTTGTCTCTCACCAACAGATGTTTGTCCAGTAAGAGAGATTATCTTACCTGCTTTGTCTCTCTAATATCCTGGGACCACCATGGCTACAAAACTGCATCCAGCTCAGTAACATTTCCAGTGGCAGATTACCCACTGGGCCAAAGGCCCCAGCCAATTGGGAGATCCCAGAAAAATTGGCATCCCCCTGCACCAATCTGCTCTGCCCACCTGCCCAGCACTCCTGCTGGGGAGCAGGGTCAGTGTGCGGGGTCTTACCCCGCTCACCAGCCTGCCTGGCACTCCTGCTGGGGAGCGGGGGAAGCCCCTGCTCCCCACACCCGCTCCCCAGCAGGAGTGCTGGGCAGGTGGAGCGGGGCTAGCCCCTGCACTGCAGCAGGAGTGCTGGCTGAGGCAGTACAAGCCCCCGCGCTCCAACCCCATTTCCCCAGCAGGAGTGCAGGATGGCCCACTTGCTTTGGCCCAGGGCCCCAAAAAACCATAATCCGCCTCTGAACATGTCTCCTGCTTTCTGTGGTGGGGCTGATGTCAGAAACAAAAGGATTTCATTGTCCTGATCTTAGAGATTGTGTTGCTTTCACAATAGTCTATCCTGTTCTCCGATTTCAAACATAGATTAAATAAAAGTATTTCCTCTGTCACTCACAGTCATATTCTCCTCATTGGTATCCTACAGCACTTTCCCCACATAAAAATGTTCCTTCTTGACATCCATTTCCAGAAGTTCAGCAAGAGTTTAAGTAACAAATGTAATAGAATCTGCTCCCTTTACATCAGAGGGGAATCCAAGGATGGGCAAATCTTTAGATGTTATTTGGTCTTCAGTTGCCTCTAATCTCCTCTCTATTGTCTTCTGACTTGAGCCTGCCACACACTTCACAAAGGAGGCTCTGTACACTTCAATCTTTAACTATATGTTTTGCATTTTAAAGGTGTCTTTCAGCCTACCTCACTGCACCTGGCCCTGCCATCAGACTCAGTCAGAAGTTTTCTTAGTTGGTCCTCAAGGAACGTTAGAGAGAATGCTTAATATTAAATGGGACACTTGTAATTTTGTATTCTGTCAAAGCCTAGAGCAGGGGTCAGCAAGCTATAGCATGCATGCCAAAGGCAGCATGCAAGATGGTTTTGAGTGGCATTCACACTGCCCAGGTTCCTAGCCCCCAGCCTTGGGGCTCTGCTGCTGGCCTGGGGTCCTGGCCTCGGCCCGGAGCTCCGTTCCTGGTCTCAGCCGGGGCTCTGCTCCACAGCTGTGGCCCACTCGCCCCAGCCTGAGGCAGTGAGAGGTGCAGACAGGGGCAAGGGAGGCCACAGCTTAGCACCCCCACTTTAAAAATTGTTCCAGTGCCACTGTATTGGGATATTTTTAAGTCCTGATTTGCTGCTTACATCACTATCACGTCATGTGGAACAGCACACTGCGTTTGACATTGTGCGTGCCGTCTGTCGCGATTTTTTTTGAGGGGTACGATTGACAAAATATCAGCTCTTAAGAAAGCAAAGTTAGATGTCCATTCATTTCAGCCTTCTTGGACAGACACATTTGGATTTATTCAAAAGGACCATGCTGGTTTGTGCTTTCTGAAAGTGAAAGTTGTGAAAGTGTGGTTTGTCATACATCAAGTGTTCGACAATATTTTCAAACAAAGCATGAGATAACCTTTCTTGATGAAGCGGACAAGACTGAATCAATCAAAAAGGCAGTAGCAGGATATGAGAAGCAAAGCAGTGTTTTAAAATGCTTAAGTGTAAGTAAAAATCAAGCCACAGAAGAACGTTACAAGATTGCACAGTGCTTTGCAAAAAACAGAAAGTCATTTACAGATAGGGAATAGATAAAAAGCTTTTCTCAGCAGTTTGGATATTTTGTTCAATGATTTGCCAAATAAAGATGCGATCATATCTAGAATAAAAGAACTGCCTGTCTCTGCCAGAATAGTTGAGAGATGCATAAGCGAAATGGCAGAAAACATTAATGAAAAGCAGACGACTGCATTAAAAGACACAGCAGTGTTTAGCATTGCAGTTGATGAGAGCGTGGATATAAATGACGTTGTACGTTTGGCAGTGGTTGGAACATATTGTGCTTCCGATTAAATCCAAGAGGAACTTTGTTGCCTAAAATCCCTGCATGGCACAACAAAGGGGGGGAAGATATAGTGGAAACATTTGTAAACCATTTTGAAGAACGAGGCATTGACATCAGAAAAATATTTTGTGAGACAATAGATGGTGCTTGTAAAGTTACTTGAAGATCAAATTGGCCGCTCAACAGTCAAATTTCACTTGCATCATCCATCAAGAAAACCTGTGTGCTAAATTTCTAATTCAGAGCTTAATAATGTGATGAATACAGTGGTGAGAATTGTGAATTTCCTTGTTGCTCGATCTGCTTTGACTCACAGACAGTTTCAAGCACTGATAGAAGGATGGACAGTGCTTATAACGACATTCCATTTCACAGCAATATTCGGTGGCAAAGTCATGGCAAGGTTTTGGTGCGCTTTGTAAACTCTTTTAATGCAATCAAGGCCTTTTTGTCGGAAAAAGGACAAAACTACCCAGAACTGGATGATGACAAATGGCTGCGTAAGCTCAGGTTTCTAAATGACATCACCGCTCACCTAAACGAACTGAACCTCCGTCTCCAGGATGCAGAGCAAACAGTTCTGTATCTTTATGAAATCTGGAAGGCATTTGTTATAAAACTAGCAGTTTTTTCTCGGGATATTCGAACTTTGACTTTGACTTTCTGCTACTTCCAACCCATGAAAGAACTATCAACACGTTGCACTGTCAGTGTCAATGAGATTGGAATGTACATGCAAGAACTGGAATCCGAATTTTCTGACAGATTTGAAGATTTCCAGCTATTTGGCCCAATGCTTTCTTTTCTAAATAAACCTGAAAACTTCAATGAAAGTGACTTGGATTTGTCTGTATTTCAGTGGATGGATGTTTAAGATTTCAAAATGCAGCTCATTTAGTTAAAAAGCCCAGAACTGTGGGCATCAAAGTTTGGAGACCTGAAGAGTGCCTTTGATGCTACCGAGAGAGATCATGGGGCCTCTATTCTGACCTGCTGGATGTCCCTGCCAGTGAAATTCAACTGTTTGAAGAAAATTGCGTTTGCAATGCTTTCAGCATTTGCATCCACATACCTGTGTGAACAGGTATTTTCACACATGAAATCTGTTCTCTGACCCTCTCGGAGCCGGTTAACAACTGATCACTCAGAAGCCTGTGTGCACCTTAAAGTATCCATATATGTGCCAGACATTGGAAAACTCAGCAAGGAAAAGCAAGGGCAAGGATCACACTAAACTGGTAAGATCTGCATTTTAATATAATTTTAAATGAAGCTTCTTAAACATTTTAAAAACTTTATTTACATTACATACAACAATAGTGTGGTTATATTTTATAGAGAGAGACCCTCTAAAAATGTTAATATGTATTACTGGTACGCGAAACCTTAAATTAGAGTGAATAACTGAAAACTTGGCCCACCACTTCTTAAGGGTTGCCGACCCTGTCCTAGAGTGAAATTTTCTGCCTCACCAGTCCTACTAGTGGAGACCTCAGGGGAGAATCTATTGTATAAAGTGGTATCCTCGTGGAGCTTCAGAGAGACAGCCAAGGCCCACAGTTCAGGTGTTGCCCCTGATCTTGGAAGCAAGTTAGTTTTAATTAGGAAAACTAGAAAAGATTTATACTAATTACATAATGGGAAATTATGTGCTAAGAAGATTATGGGAAAATTTTTCAAAAGCACCTATCTGATTTAGGAGCATAAACCTCAGATTTTTATAGATATTTAGTTTCTGGTCTGCACAGTATTGCAAGGTCTGACTGATTTAGGAGACTAACTCTCATTTTCAAATGTAACTCAGGAACCTAAGTCCCATTGGTTTTCAATAGAACTTGGTTTCTAAGTGCCTAAGTCACTTTTTAAAATGTGACAGGCTCCTAATCATTGAAATGTTTTTGAAAATATACATTTTAGCTTTATTAAGTCTCGTATCGTAAGTGATGCAACATTGTCCAAAACGATAAATTTTAAAGTAAACTGTTTAATATTCTCAATATTGTTAGAGCTAAATAGAAGCAATTTTGTAAAACTATAAATACTGACTTGATACTGGACATTTTTGAGACCAATCTCTGTAGAATCACTAGAAGCAGTTTATGGTCTGTGTGACCGGGGGAGTGGGGCGGGAGCCCTGTTTGTCGAGCCGGGCTGTCACTGTTGGCCCAGTGCAGGGTTGGTATTCTCCGTCACCCAGTCATCGGGATTCCCTGTTAGAGCAGGTAATTGCAGCACGGTGGGTTCCGGCCCCCTGGTGGGGCCTAGCAAACAAACAGAACATAGCCCCTGAGCCACCAGGCTGGGGCCAATAACAGTTGGGAGTTCTGGCCCTCTGGGCAGGGAGGAATAATGATCAACCTGTAGCCCCCGGGTGGGGCGAGGCAAACAAATAGTCTGTGGCCCCTGAGCCTATTGGAGTGGTAAGGGAACCCGGTCCCGCCCGCGCCACCAGGTTCTGACCTGACCCAGGGCCCTATGAAGACTTCCCCATTAAGGGTTTAGGTATTGGCTTCTACTACATCCCCTGGGTCACTTTCTACCACAAATTGTGTCCCAGGCATCTCCTCAGCTGGAGGAGACCTGGTGTCCCCAACAGTCTCCACAGTCTGTGAATCATCCACAGAGTAGTCGGGTTCCATGGGCTCTCTGCCTGGAACATCACAGGCACCTCTGCAGGAGCCTGCAGTACACATTGTTCCTCCTCCTCACCCAGTCCGACTGAGTTAGGTTGCCTCCTTTTATCCGGCTCTTCCACTTGGAGCATGCGCAAAAGGGGAAGGGGGCATGGCTTCCTGGGCCCACAGTGATTAGTTGGTCCCTGTCTGTTATGCTGTAAACTAGATTAGATGATTCTAATGGTCCCTTCTCGTAAAATGTGTAATAGACCTTAATATCCTTTTTGGGTAACCTATAAGCCAAGTGTTCATTAAAAATGTTACATATATAAATAATAATAATTTCTCTAACCTAGGAGTCTTTGGCAAGAAACCACAAATTAGGTGGGACAGAACCACCATTTTTATCACTAACAATCTGAAAATAAAATTTTGGCTTGGTATTAAAGAACATTTTAAGTATGTCATGTATACGTTTTTTAAAAATTCACATCCAAAATATTAATGGGGGTGGGGGAGAAAAAGCAAAATACACAACCCACAACAGTGGTGTTGTGCTGCTTATTTTGTAACAGTTCATGAATAAGCACAGCCATAATATAATGCTGGCAGTTTTCTTTCACACAAAAATCACCTTCTTTTCCTGAAAAAGTCATTTCACAGTGAATTACTGTGTTCTGCAACTGCAGTAATTTTTGCTTATATCCTATCATCTAATTGTACGCAAACCCCCTCTTTAGAATTCTTGCTAGGGTTCAAAGCCAGAGAAATCTCTATAGCAATTAAACCAGGCTGTTATTGGTGTTTCAAAAAAGCAACCATGAACTTTGAAAGGGATAGATTACAATATTGGTGACTATTGGTAAATTACACACTGAATAATCAGGTATTTAGAAACAAAAAGTGTGGGGCCATAATTCCCCATCTTCCTCTTACACAGATGTATGAGGTGTGGAAAGGGCAGGGTGACCAGATGACAAGAACAAAATATCGGGACACATGGGGGGGGGCAGCCACACGCTCACACCCCCTGCCACCAGGGCCGGCTCTAGGTTTTTTGCCACCCCAAGGAAAAAAAAAAAGCTGGAGTGCCGCCGAAGCAAAATATCGAGACAAATGGCATCCCGACCGTACATCAGTTGGGACGCGGGACCAACAACTAAATATCGGGACAGTCTCGATTTTATCGGGACGTCTGGTCACCTAGGAAAGGTAGCAAAGAAGAAAACGTGTACACAAGCAGCATTAAAAGCAATATGAGTCAGGGGCGGCAGGTTTGTAGAAATTTTGGTAGTGCCCAGAACGCCCAGAGCCCCCCGAACTCCGAGTTTGGGTGTAGGCTCTGGGCTGGGGCAAGGAGTGGGGGTATAGGAGGGGTGAGGGGTGCAGGTTCTGGGAGGGAGTTTGGGGGCAGGAGGGGATGTGTGGGAACGGGGCGGGAGGGCAGGCTCTGGGACGGAGTTTGGGTGCTGGGTGCAGGCTCTGGGAGGGAGTTTGGGGATGGGAAGGGCTGCGGAGGGAGGGGGTGCAGGCTCTGGGAGGGAGTTTGGGTGCTGGGTGCAGGCTCCAGGCTAGGGCAGGGGGTGGGTGTGCAGGAGGGGGTGAGGGGTGCAGGCTGTGGGAGGGAGTTTGGGTGTAGACTCTGGGCTGGGGCAAGGGGTGGGGGTATAGGAGGGGTGAGGGGTACAGGTTCTGGGAGGGAGTTTGGGGGCAGGAGGGGATGTGTGGGAACGGGGTGGGAGGGCAGGCTCTGGGATGGAGTTTGGGTGCTGGGTGCAGGCTCCGGGCTAGGGCAGGGGGTGGGTGTGCAGGAGGGGGTGAGGGCGGGAGTTTGGGGGTAGGCTCTGGGCTGGGGCAAGGGTGGAGGAGGGAGTTCGGGTGCAGGCGCTGGGAGGGGATGGCGGGCGAGCAGCACTTACAGGGCGGGGACTGCCCTCACATGTGGCTTCCTTCCTCCCCCGCTGCCCTCACCATAGCCTCACTGGGGGTGGGGGATGGGGCTGCCCCTTGCCCAACGTTGGGCAGGGGCGGTGGCGGGGTGGGCGGATCACAGGGCCAAACACTCACTGAAGCCCCAGCAGCTGCTCAGGTGAGCGAGGTCCACCGCAGATGTCTCCCGCCGGAAGTCCCCTTGGCGTTTCCTCCTGGGGTGGGTGCAGGGGGAGGGGCGGGAGGGCTGCCGAGCCTCCTTCCCCTCCCCGTCCTGAGTGCAGCAGCCAGCTGCCCCCGCCGGCGCCACTCTGGTGCTGTAGCCTTAGGCGGAAGCAGCAGCCGGCGACGGCGGGCAGGGAAGAGCCACGCCGCTTTCATTCAGCAGGGACGCTCCAGGGCTGGGGGAGGGGACGCTCTCGGTGAGGCACACAGGGCGGGGGCCTCTCCAGGCAGGGCTGGGGGAGGGACCCAGCTCCAAACGTTGGTTGAGCAGGGCCCCCAGCCCTGAATATTCCTGGAGCCCGGACACCACGGGCCCTGAGTAGGCAGATGGTCCCTAACAGCAACCACATGTTGGAGATGCAGCTACACAGGGCTAAAGTGACGGGATGTCCACCACAAACAGCCCGTCTGTAAAGCCCCATATGCCATCGTACACAGCAAGCACCCGCAGCAATAATCATGGTGCATGAAGGGAAAGCAAGAGTAGTAACCACCCTGGCGTTTGCTGAGATGGTCCTACAGTGATGGCAGGATATTTTTGTTCCTTTGCACCAGACATGCCTGACACATATCTGAGTGTGAGTTACTATCTACTCTGTGCACGCTTTATCATGCGTGTCCTATTAATGTCCTCTTTAGTCTTCAAATGATGTGTGCACAGTAGGGCTGTCAATCGCAGTTAACTCACCTGATTAACTCAAAACATTAATTGCGATTAATCGCAGTTTTAATCGCACTGTTAATAAAAATAGAACACCAACTGAAATGTATTAAATATTTGGATGTTTTTCTACATTTTCGTATATATTGGATTCTGTGTTGTAGTTGAAATCAAAATGTATATTATTTTTATTACAAATATATGCCCTGTAAAAATGATAAACAAAATAAACAGTATTTTTCATTTCACCTCCTACAAGTACGGTAGTGCAATCTCTTTGTCATGAAAGTGCAACTCACAAAATGTAAATTTTTTTTTGTTACATAACTGCACTCAAAAAAAAAAACTATGTAAAACTTCAGAGCTACAGTGCACTCAGACCTACTTCTTGTTCAGATAATTGCTAAGACAAACAAGTTTGTTACATTTACAGGAGATAATTCTGCCCTCTTCTTATTTACGTCACCAGAAAGTGAGAACAGGTAGTTGCATGGCACTTTTGTAGCCAACATTGCAAGGTATTTACATGCCAGATATGCTAAACATTTGTATACCCCTCATGCTTCGGCCAACATTCTAGAGGACATGCTTCCATACTGATGACGCTCGTTAAAAAAAATAATGCATTAATTAAATTTGCGACTGAACTCCTGTGGGGAGAAATGTATGTCCTCTGCTCTGTTTTACCTACATTCTGCCATATAGTTCATGTTATAGCAGTCTCAGGTGATGACCCAGCATATGTTGTTGATTTTAAGAACACTTTCACAGCAGATTTGACAAAATGCAAAGAAGGTACCAATGTGAGATTTCTAAAGATAGCTACAGCATTCGACCCAAGGTTTAAGAATCTGAAGTGCCTTCCAAAATCTGAAAGGGATAAGGTGTGGAGCCTGCTTTCAGGAGTCTTAAAAGAGCAGCACTCTGATGCGGAAACTACAGAACCCGAACCACCAAAAAAATCAACCTTCTGCTGGTTGCATCTGACACACATGGCCCTACGGATACTGCTATGGCAGAAATCTCCTTCCACTGTGCACATGGGCACACCCAAGCCTCAATGGCCCCACCGTGGTCCCTGGAGGGACAGTGATCAGGTCGGATAGCGACTTTAGCCTGTCGCCAAGACGGACGGACTCCCTTCCGACGTGGGAGACTGATGTGGCTCCGACCATGGTGCCGACGCAGCAGGGGCTGTGGGCCCCCCAGTGGACATACTGGAACTTGGTGGGGGTGCTGGTGATGACAGTCCACTACTCCCACCCCTCACTGGCCGCATCGGACAAACCAGTAGAGGTACCATCGGTACCACAATCAGAACACAGCACCACGATGGAAGCAGAGCCCATGCACCCCGGCACTGAGGGAGGCTTCCCCTGACAAGGGAGAGAATGATACCATCCCTGGGGTGGTACAATCGTTCTCGTTGTCCCCAGACAAGGCAGGTTTATTCAATGGACAGCTTACAGTTTAGGGTCTTTTAACCACTAGGCTTGGACGTTATAAATGTAACCCGTGGAACTCCCTTAAGTTCACAGAGGCCCTCCCTTAGGAGCATGCCCAAGAGTTTGCCACTTGGTGAGCGAAGGAATGACGGTGGCCCAGGGAATCCTCCAGACAACCTGGGATGCGATGGACTCAGCTGTCAGGGTGGTTGCGTTGGCCATGAGCTGCAGCTCCTGGTTGCAGGCTTCTGAGCTGTCCCAGGAGATGCAGGCCACTAACCAGGACCTGCCATTCGAGAGTTCGGGGTTCTTTTCTGAGCTGACTCTAGGCTCCCTGAGCTCAAGGACTCACAAGCTACCCTCTGGTCCCTGGGTTTGCCCAGGAAGCTGTTCTGTCCTCTACCTCCTCTGACGCAGTCTAGATCCTGGAGGGCTCCCAGGTCTGGCTCCTACAGGAGGAAGGACAAGGACAAAGGGCCTAAGAGATGCTACCCATCCTCTTCCCACCCAGCTGCCCAACCTGACCCTCCCAGAAGTTAGGGAGGGAAGAAGCAGTTATTTCGAGGGTGTGCTCAAGGACGTCGCCCCAGCCAACTTACTGGATCCAACCCTCCCTTTCCTCGGCACCGTGTCACCTCGGACCAGTGGGTGTTAGACACAGTTTCTTCAGGCTACACCCTTCAGTTTATAGCCGATCGTTCCTCCCACCCCGCTTCCCCATCCTTCTTCAGGGACTCTTCTCATGAGCAACTCCTCATTCAGGAGGTTGAAAACCTCCTGCTCCTGGGGGCAGTGGAAAAGGTTCATCGGAACATGGAAGGCAGAGAATTCTACTCCCATTACCTCCTAATTCTGAAGGCAAAACGGGGCCTCAGACCCATCCTAGACCATCCTAGACCTGCGGGGCCTCAACAAGTCTCTCAAGGAGTTGAAGTTTTGCATGGTCTCCCTGGCTTCCATCATCCCCTGCCTAGATCCAGGAGACTGGTACTCCACCCTCAATATAAAGGATGCTTACTTCCATATTTTCATCTTCCTGGGGCTCCGGCACTTTCTCTGCTACTTGTTGGGTCAGTGCCATTTTCAGTTTACAGCAATGTCCTTTGGTCTCGTTGTTTGGTCTCCTGAGAGTGTTCACAAAGTGTATAGCGCCAGAGGCCACTTACCTGAGACGACTGGTTGACTCAAATATACCGGTATCTCGATGACTGGTTGATAAGGGACCAGTCTTCAGAGCAGATGCAGAGACATCTCAACCTGATATGTTCCACCTGTTGCAACCTGGGGTTGAAAATAAATGAGTAAAAGTCAGCCTTGACACCAGCACAATGCATAGAATTAATCGGAGCGGTCCTCGACTCTATTCAGGCCAGGGCCTTCCTCCCCAAGACTCGGTTCCAGACCATGGCGAACCTCATCACGGGCTGCAAGCCCGCCCACTCACCACTGCCTCCGCATGCCTGAAGCTGTTGGGCCACATGGCAGCATGTACTTATATGGTCGGGCACACACGGCTCTGCCTCAGACCTCTTCAGGTGTGGTTGGCGTCGGTCTATGTCCCCAACCGGCACAGCCTGGACCAAGTGGTCAGGATCCCGGACAGCGTACTGGTCGTCCCTCCTCTGGCTGTAGGATCCCAAGTTGGTGTTGGAAGGAGTTCCCTTTGCAGCCCCAGCCCCGTCGGTGACTCTTGTCTCCGATGCCTCAGACCTGGGTAGGGGAGCCCACCTTGGCACTGTCAGCACTCAAGGTTGCTAGTCCAGTCATGATAATTCCCTGCATATCAATGTCAGGGAGCTCAGGGCACTTCAGCTAGCCTACCAAGCCTTTCTACCTCATATACAAGGCAGGGTAGTCAAGGTCCTGATGGACAACACGACTACGGTCTTCTATATCAACAGGCAGGGCAGAGCCAGGCCATTTGCCCTCTGCCAGGAAGCCCTCTGGCCCTGGGACTTCGGTCTGCAGCACAACATCCATCCCGTAGCTGCTCACCTTCCAGAGACTTAAAACGCTGAGGCAGATTGCCTCAGCGGGATGTTCTCATCTCGCCACAAGTGGCCCCTTCATCCAGAGGTGGCCAGTTCCATCTTCTGCAGGTAAGAAACTCCCTGGGTGGACCTATTTGTGTCCTGGCAGAACAGGAAATGCCACATCTTCTGATTAATTGGGGGCATTGACAGAGGAGCCCTATCCAATGCCCTTCTGCTCCCATGATCGGGGATCTGATGTATGCCTTCCCTCCGGTGCCATTGCTACCCAGGGACCTCATGAAAATCAAACAGGACAGGGTGAGGGTCATCCTCCTACAACCAGTGTGGCCATGCCAACACTGGTTCAGCACTCTGATGGACCTCTTGGTGGCGACCCCATTCCAGCTACCACTCCGGTGGGACCTTGTCCCAGAACCACGGCCGTCTTTTGCACCCCAGCCTGGTGGCATTACATCTGACAGCCTGGAGGCTGCATGGCAGGAGCAGCAGTGCTTGGCTGAGGTTCAGCACATTCTCCTGGGAAGTAGGAAGCCCTCCACCAGAGCGACTTACCTGGCCAAGTGGAAACGGTTCACCGGCTGGATTTCGGACAAAGGTGTTTCTCCTGAGAGGGCTTTGCTGCAGCTTATTATGGACTACACCTCCTGCAACTCAAGCTTCAGGGCTCGTCTCTCTCATCGATCAAGGTCCATCTAGCGGCCATCTCAGCCTTCCACATGCCGTTCAAGGGCAAGTCAGTTTTTGCTCAGAATATCACAGCCAGATTCCTAAAGGGCCTGGAGCACCTTTACCCACACACCAGGGACCCCGTCCATCTGTGGGACTTCAATCTGGTGCTGTCTCAGCTCGTGGGTCCTCCTTTCAAGCTGCTGGTTTCCTGCTCCCTCCTTCTCTTCTCCTGGAAGGTTGTGTTCCTGGTCGCGGTGACATCTCGGTATCTGAGATTCAGGCGCTCACCTTGGAGCTGCCATACATGTTCTTTTACAAAGATAAGGTCCAACTAAGGCTGCACCCGGCTTTTCTTCCAAGGTAGTCTCTCAGTTTCATTCAAGCCAGGTCATTTACCTAGTGGTCTTCTTTCTGAAGCTGCATAGATCGGAGGAGGAGTGCAGGCTACATGCCCTGGATGTCAAAAGGGCTCTGGCCTTCTAGGTTGATAGGACTATGCTGTTTCTGTAGTTGACGCAATTATTCGTTGCTGTGGCCGACAGAATGAAAGGTTGCCCTGTATCCATTCAAAGAATTTCTTCTTGGATCACTGCCTGCATTTGCTTCTGCTACAACCAAGTGAAGGTGCCACCCCCAGCGATTGTCACTGCCTACTCTACCAGGACACAGGCCTCTTCAGCAGCCTTTCTGGCCCATGTGCCTATCCAGGACATCTGTAGAGCAGCCACCTGGTCACCTGTCCACACTTTTACATCCCACTATGCACTGACGAAGCAGGCCCGGGATGATGCTGGCTTTGGTAGGGCAGTACTGCTAGCTGCTAAGCTGTGAACTCCAAGCCTACCTCCATGGATATTGCTTGTGAGGCACCTAAAATGGAACTGACATGAGCAAGCACTCGAAGAAAAAAAGTTAACTACTTTTTCTTACCTGTTGTTCTTTGAGATGTGTAACTCATGTCCATTCCATTACCTGCCCTCCTACCCCTATGGGGAGTTGCCAGCAAGAAGGAACTGAGATGGCATAGGGCTGGCGATGCCGGATATACTGCCCTATGAGAGCACCACAGCCAGACCTACAGATACTGCTAAGGCAGAAATCTTCGACAACTGTGCACGTGGGTGCACACACACCTAAAATGGAATGGACATGAGTAACACATTTAGAAGAACAGTAGTTACAAAAAGGTAGGTAATCGTTTATTTTTTTTTTTTTTTTTTTTTTTTTTTTTTTACAGTGCAAGTACTTGTAATCAAAAATAAAATGAGCACTGTACACTTTGTATTCTGTGTTTTTAATTGAAATCAATATATTTGAAAATGTAGAAAACATCCAAAAATATTTAAATAAACAGTATTCTAATATTGTTTAACAGTGCAATTAATCGCAATTAATTTTTTTAATTGCTTGAGAGCCCTAGTGCTCAGATAAAAAAGCAATTTTGATGAGCAGTTGTTTTTTTCCAAACCATCATGTTTCAACAGTTATAGCAAAGATTATTTCCGTAGAGCTTTCAGTGGTTAAGCAGGCCCATAATTTATTCTATTGATGGGTCCCCGTGGGAAAAAAATATCCACCTGGATTTGGGACAAACGAAAATATTTATTAATTTAGAGAGAGATTATTGTGCCTCTGTAACAATAAAGTAATGCATCTATGTTTCTTATGAGGTGTTGCAAAGGACCTAGAAAATATGTTCTTCTAGTCCATTGTCCAGCTTCCTCCCCACAACCATCACTCCCCAACGCCACATACTCCCTCATTTTCTGTAACTGAAATAATGTTTCCTGTGATATACATCCGTATTTAAGGATGGAAAATAGAGGAGCCTGGTATATAGGCTGCAAACTAAGTGTCACAAATGATATTTTTTCAGCAGTATAATGGGTACAGTGCCAGCACTTGTAAAAACTCATCTTCTAAAATAAGCATAGCCTACACGCCCTAGATATCTCAGAGTCTGATGTCACTGAAAAAGTGGTGCTTGCTATCTGACTTTCCAGACGGCTGTGCTGAGAAAAAATGCGTGCAATTTTCTTTGAAAATGTGAAATCATCATGCTGTAACTCAGGGGCAAGCAAACTTTTTGGCCTGAGGGCCACATCTGGGTATGGAAATTGTTTGGCGGGCCATGAATGCTCACAAAATTGGGGGTTGGGGTGTGGGATCTGGGGTGGGGCCAGAAATGAGGTGTTCACGGTTTGGGAGGGGGCTCCAGGCTTGGGCAGGCGGTTGGGGTGTGGGTGGGAGGGTGAGGGCTCCAGCTAGCAGTGCACACCCTGGGATGCAGGAGGGTGGGACTGAGGGCAGGAGGGAGATCAGGGCTGGGGCAGGGGTGCTGGAAGTGGTCAGGGGTGCAGGTTCCAGGCAGCGCTTACCTCTAGCAGCTCCTGGAAGCAGCGGCATGTCCCCTCTCCAGCTCCTACGCAAAGGTGCGGCCAGGCAGCTCGGCATGCTGCCCGGTCTGCAGGTGCTGCCCCTGCAGCTCCCATTGGCCGCAGTTGCTGGCCAATGGGAGCTGCAGGGGCGGCGCTTGGAGCGGGGGCAGCGGCAGCATGCAGAGCCCCCTTACTGCACCTACACATAGGAGAAAAGGGGAGACATTCTGCTGCTTCCAGGAGACACGTGGAGCCATGGCACACGGTGAGTGGGGCAAGCCCTGGACCCCGCTCCCCGGCAGGAGCTCGAGGGCCTTATTAAAATGTCTGAAGGGACGGATGCAGCCCCGGGCCATAGTTTGCCCACCCCTGCTCTAACTGAACAGTTATAGACACACAGGAGAACGAGCTTACATAGGCTGACTGATGACAATATCACCACAGCTGGGAGCCCTAAAAGGAACAATGCTTGTTAGTTCGTGTCTGTCAGAGCTGTAAGGTCATTTTCTGAGTGTGTATTATTTTACTGGTTGACATATTACTGGTTGACTGGCAGCTTTCACAGGTAAGAAAAAATGAGGGAGGGGAAGGGCACAGAGGTAAGATATTTTCCGACATCTAATTCAAGAGAACTTGATGAATAGTTTTTGACAAGGCACATATGAACAAGTTTATTTACCATTAAGGGGAGGGTTCTTATCGTTTGTGCATAGTTGACAGCTCACTTTATAAACCCCAGAGCCACAGTACTGGGATTAAATATGTGCTGCCACATGTCTCCTAGTGCATACCACAGAAGACACACTTATGGCATCAAGAACTCACATAATTCTGTTCCCATTTGTCCAAATTTAGTCCTGAGGCAAATCCATGCACTTCAGTGAAGTTTTTCCTCATTTACATCAGGGATAATTTTGGCCCATACCATCTACTTCAAATTCTGCTGCTGCCCTATTTTTCATAACATGTGTCACGCTGGCTGGAGTGGCTCACAACTGAGAGTGCCTACCTCAGGGCACACTGTCAGAAAACAGGGCAGACAGCTCCAACTGGTGATGCATTCTATAGTTAGATTTCACCAAGCCGGTAATGAATGTGAATTCCTGGATCATTGTACTAGTCTTACCCTGGAGTCACAGACAGTCCCCTTAGGCTCTCCAGTCTATCTTGCCACTCAGACAAACTGCACTTGGTAATAAAAGGTCACTTACACCAAAAATCATATCACATTCAGGTTACTCCCAGTCCCAAAAGACCAGTGACTTACCCCAGATCAACTGGTACCCTAGGTCTTACACCAAAGACAATGATGGTAGCCAGTTCTATAGTTAACTGAAGGTTTATTAGCTAAGAAAAGGAAATGAGAGTTATTGAGAGGTTAAAGTCGTTAAAATATATGTACAAGTGAGTCACAGTCTATAAATCCACATTGTAGCAGAGATGTAGTAATCTGCCAGTTTCTCAAAAGTCTCTCAGGGCTACCCGGAATACCCAGGATCTCCATCTTCTCATTCAGCTATTCCACTCTGTTAGAATCCAAACAGTCCAGAGATGCAGGATCTTTCCCTCAATCCATACTCATAGCTTCTTCTCACAGAAAACAAGCCAACAGGGTCACTACCCACATGGGCTTTTCCTTTGATGACAGAGAGTGAGGAATGCATTTTGAGACTTTGACCTCCGATCATCACACACAATGACCACTTGCTTTGCAATTATCACTTTTCTGTTTAAGTTCTTCGTTTGCAATCCACAAGGCATCTTTCTCATTTGATGGGTTATTTAGTTACAGGAGTAAACACAATATAAATGTTTGCTAGTACATTATAATGGCATACAGATAAGTGAAAACAATGCTAGTTACATCCCATTAGTTTTCATGAAGTTTAAACTCCAAATACACTTTTATACATTTAACAAATCACTTTGATCTATACTCATACACAGGTGAATTGTCCTGGGGCTTTGGCATGAGCTGGCACCTGGTTTCCAGCATCAGAACATGACACCATCTTCTCCTGCCAAACTCAGTCATCATATGACTAGAACATCTAAAGAAATGTACACAACCTAGGTCCTCTGTCTTCTCTGTGGCCTCCTAAGGACACCATCAAGGAGGAAGAATGCCAAAATCATCTACTGTACTCTGATTAAGTATGGTCCAGCATTACAGAGGCATTTCAAAGCCATTCCCAAAATAGCAAAAGTGTTTTCAAAATTGATTTTTAATACCATGAACAATTGTACCCAGCAGAAGTCTTAACTAACAAAAATCCTTACCTATAACACCTGGAACAATCAAAAGACTTGAGAAGTATCCAAAGTAATCATGCAGTATGCTATTGGGGAATCCAGAATGCTAGCTGGTTGATAAATTTATAATAAAGCCACACTATGTGTTTTGCCAGAACTAAAAAGGGGGTCGTGTGTGTAAGTAGGCTTCAGAGTAAAAAAGTTCTTCAAAATAAGTGAAGAAAATATTACTGATGACTAACTGTGTAAGTCAAAGGCCAGCAGTTTATGAGTCACATTGTGAACATATTTCTATATCTAGTTTAGTATATGCCCTGAATGAAAATGGAAGGCAAGGAAAGGAAAATATTGACCCAAATGACTAACTGAGAATCTTGACTTCTAGTCTAATTTTCAGCCAGATCTAAAAACTGTAGCTAGCTGCTACAGTTTCTTACCTCCCCTAGGTGACAAGTATTTATTATTGATGGACAAGATGAGCCTTAATAAAACCAGTTCTTAATATGGAAACACTGATCTACATTCCATTCATTTAGAATGAGAATTACTCCTATAAAATGAACATGTTCCGATATGGCTGTTAAAGGTTTGAAATTAATGAAAAGAGTCTGGCTTAATATATATTAATTTTGATCATCTCTCCAAGACTCCTCTGAAAAAAAATCTGTCTTATCTATACTGATCTTTTTAAATGATATATTCCACTTCCACCCCAGGATCATTACACAGAGATAACAACATAGTGGTTTAAAAATACGTAGGACAAAGTTTAATGATGGGAGCAGCAGTCATTGTGTTTTACAATGCAAGTCTAGAAGGAAAGAAAATTGATATTTGCTTAGTTCTTCCTGCCTTATTATCTGGCAGCTATTTCAGGTCTCCTACTTTAACTACAAAGATAGAAGTAAAAATAGTTCTTAAATGGGTAATATTTTAATATTTAACACATCAGAGCTGATCTAAATCAGCACATGGGCAAAGAACATTTCTTGCTCTTATAAAGCCCTGTTATAAGAGTGGTGAAACTAGTTGCCAATTCAAGTGCCAGGTAATTTCACAGAATAATTACCAGCCTTAAACAAAGGTCCATATTCATCCTCTGCATAGGACCAGGAAACTCCATGAGTTTCCCCTCCATTCTTCTATCCTGGCAAGATGGCTCCCTGGGGAAGGAAGCAAGGATCTTACCCACAAATCTCATGTATCTCTAGGAATCTGTGGCAAGCATGAAGCCGTCTGCCTGAAGGCCCTGTCCATCCATAAGAAGCTCTACCCTGTTTCCTGAAAGTACAGCTCTAATGGAGCCGCACTTCCAAGACACAAAGGGAGGCTTGCCAGCATGGAGGGGGTGCCCCAGAAAATTGTCTACAGTCTTTGCTAACACTCCCGACTAATCTCCACTGTGTGTCAGGGAGGAAATAAAGCACATCCTTTCCCTCCCACAAACCCACTCATTTCTCTCCAGTTACATTTCCTCTCCCCTCCACGCAGATGCAAAGCAGTGGGGCCCTACATTGGCTCTGAGGGAAGGGGAAGTTTTGCCATAGAGGCAGCTGTCCCTCTCCCATTTACAAGAGAAGAGGGAGGTCTTTGCACAGAGGGACCCCTTCACATGTACAACCTCTGGAATGCTTCCAGTTCCATGCACAGGGCCAGTTAGACAGGCAGAACTGCAGTGTCTCAATGTGTGGATGAGATGATGGTATTTGGAGGAGGGATTTAAGTTTATTTGGAACTAGGGAACCTTTTGGGAAAGGAGGAGCCTATTCAGGAAGTATAGGCTCCACCTAAAATGAATGGAATCAGATTGCTGACATGTAAAATTAAGAAGGTTGTAGAAGAGTTTTTAAACCAGTAGTTCTCAAACTTTTGTACTGGTGACCCCTTTCACATAGCAAGCCTCTGAGTGCGACCCCCCTCCTTATAAATTAAAAACACTTTTAAATATATTTAACACCATTATAAATGCTGGATGCAAAACTGGGTTTGGGGTGGAGGCTGATAGCTTGCAACCCCCCCATGTAATAACCTCATGACCGCGAGGGGTCCCAACCCCCAGTTTGAGAAACCCTGTTTTAAACTGAGGGCTGGGGGAAAGCTGACATGTTTGGAGTACCACACAGTTCAGACAGAGACATCCCCAAGGTAGGGGAGGATTTATTAATGGGAGATACTCTATATCCGTGCTTCTCAACCTTTTCAAACTTACGACCCATTTGTAAATGTTTATGGCCTATTATGACCCAGTAAATAGTCTGGGGGTGGAAGCCCTGGGGTAGAAATGTAGTCATTTTAACGCCCAGAGCAAACAAGCATATTTGCACCCCCTACCAGAGGCGACGCATGGAGGGGACATGTGGGGGCACGTGCCCACCCTCGGTTTTTTGATAGCGTTCTCCTTCCCCCAACCCAGAGATGCTGAGTGGGTCACTGAGGCAAGTTGGAGGTGGAGGTGGCACTTCCTCCCCAAGCTCTGCCATGCGGGGTTGGCTTGAGCCACCTGGCATCACTGGCCTGAGCCAGCCCTGTGGCTTTGCGCCCTAGATGGCTGCCCCATTTGCCCCACCCTGATTACAGCTCTGTTCTGGAGTGGTTTCAGTCTGATCCTGCCGCACCCGGAGGATTGAGTCCTGCCTGACACTCACCCCACAGTGATGGCTTCTGCAGCTCCTGTGCTGTGGGGCTGGCTGGGCTTGGCTCTCTGCTCTGGATGTTGCAACCTTTGGGGTTGAAGCACCACTCAGGTTTGGCCCCATCATCTCGACTGGACCAAATTTGTGTGAATGAAGTTTTGACATAGCTCATGGGGTTGAAGTGCCACATACTCAAATTTGACCTACCCAGGCTCCCGTCGTCATGACGACTTGCCCAAACCTGGTGGTGCTGGGACCCCAGAGGTTGCAGTGCCTGGAGCAGGGAGGTGAGCCCAGCCAGCCCTGTGGGACAGGAGCCATGGGAGCTGCCAAGTGCCCCTTTGAAACATTCTGGCCACTCAATTTTGTGTTCCGACCAATGGGTTGAGAAACTCTGCTCTATATCCTAGTAAAGAGAAAAGGACAGACATTGATAAAGTACAGGTAGGAACTGAAGAGAAAAAGTAAAACTAAAACGAGTCCCATTCAATTACATCACATGAAGGTGGGCAACTAAATACTGACAATTTTATACATGCTGATATACAAATGCTAGAATTATAAATTTTAAGATGGGTGAACTTGAGTGCCTGGTATTAAATGAGAATATCGATGTAATAGTCATGGCAGAAATTTGGTGAAACAATGATAATCAGTGGGACACGGTAATACCAGGGTACTAATACATATATATATATATATATATATATATATATATATATATATATATATATATATATATATATATATATATATATATAGGAATGAGAGTAGGTTGCACTGGTGAAGGAGTGGTTCTATATGTGGAAGAAAGCATAGACACAAAGAGTAAAAATCTTAAATGAATCAAACTGTACCATACAATCTCTATGGATAGTAATTCCATGCCCTAATAAGAATATAGCAGTTGGGATATATTATCGACCACCTGACCAGGATGTGACAGTGATTGTGAAATAACCAGGGAGATTAGAGAGGCTAGAACAAACAGAAAACCCAATAATAAAGGGGGATTTCAACTATCCCCATATTGACCTGGTATATGTCTCCTCAGGATGGGATGCAGAGATAAAATTTCTAGAAACCATTAATGACTGCTTTTTGAAGCAACTAGTCCTGAAATCCACAGAGAGGCAATTCTTGATTTAATCCTAAACAGTGCAGAGGATCTGGTCCAGTAATAGCAACCATAATGTAATTAAATTTAATATCCTGGGAGAGGAGGGGAATACCAAGGAAACCCACCACAGTAATATTGAACTTCAGAAAGGGGAACTACACAAAGATGAGAAAGCTATTCCAATAGAACTTAAAAGGAACAACCACAAAAGTGAAATACTTGCAAACTGCATGGCAGCTTTAAAAAAAAACACCATAAAGAGGCTCAAAGTAAATGTATACCCCAAATAAAAATAATTAAAAAAACCCCAAGAGATCCAAAAAAATGGCACCATCGCTAAACAGAGTTAAAGAAACAGTTACACACAAAGACATCCTTTAAAAATTGGAAGTCAAATCCTAATGAGGAAAATAGAAAGGCACATAAATTCTGGCAAGTCAGGTATAAAAGCATAATTCGGCAGGCCAAAAAATAATTTGAAGAGCAACTAGCAAAAGACAAAAACAACAAAATTTTTTGAAGTACGTCAGAGCCAGGAAGCCAGCCAAACACTGGGGGGGGGCTACTGGTCGATTGAGGTGCTAAAAGGCCACTCAAGGAAAACAAGGCATTGCAGAGGAACTAAATTAATTATTTGCCTTGGTCTTCCCTGCAGAGGATGTGAGGGAGATTCTCACACCTGAACCATTCTTTTTAGGGGACCAATCTGAGGAACTGTCCCACACTGAGATATCCATAGAGATGGTTTTGGAATAAATTGATATAACAGTAGTAAGTCACCAAGAACAGGTGGTATTCACCCAAGTGTTCTGAAGGAACTCAAATATGAAATTGAAGAACAACTAACTGTGGTATATACCTATTGCTTTAAATCAGCCTCTGTACCAGATGACTGGAGGGTAGCTAATATAACACTGATTTTTTTTAAAAAGGTTCCAGAGGTGAACCTGGATCCCCTAGAAAAGGGGATCCACAGGACCTAGATTCCAATTAATTTCGGGGGACAACTAATGAAATATCAGGGACAGGAGTGTGGTCAAAGGGTCAAACGAAGGGAACCGGACGGGGACACTGAGCAGAGAACCCCGGACAGCGCTCACTGCTCCTCAAAGGCGTCAAGGGAGTCAGAGGATGCCGCCCAGAGGAACCCTGCCTGGATACATGAACAGACCGAGGATCGGAAATAGGCCCCACAGTCACAGAAAACTCCATCGGCCAACCTCCTCACTCTGGTTTTATAGATGGCCATTTTAGCTAGGGCCAGGAGGAGGTTGACCAGGAAATCCCGTGACTTTGTGGGGCCATGGTTAGGGAGTGCATAAATGAGAAGGTGAGGGGAGAAGTGCAACCAAAAACGTAATAAAATATTGGTGAGGAGCTGGAATAGGGGCTGCAGCCTGGCACACTCCAGGTATATATGTGCCAGGGTATCCCTCACGCCGCAAAAGGGGCAGGTGTCTGGGATTAAGGTGAACCGCGCCAAGTACACACTGGTGCTCACGGCTCCGTGAAGGAGCCGCCAGCTGACATCCCCGGCGGGCCTTGGAACTAAGGTGGAATATAGGCTGGCCCACCGGGGCTCCTCACCCTCCAAAGGTGGCAGGAGGTCCCACCATTTTGTATCGGGGCAGGACACGAGGGTGAGGGCGTGAAGGGTGTGGAGCACGAGCGTGTATAGATGTTTTCTTGGCGCGCTTTGAAAGCAGACTGGCTGCATCTCATGCAGCTGGCTTCCAGTGAAGGGGTCGATTGGGTCCACGGGGCAGGGGTCCAATTAAAAGGTCCGGCAGGCTTGGGGTAGTGGGGGGGCGGGGCATGTCCTCGTGCAGGACCCGGTTGAGATAAACCCGAGCAGCGAGCGGCAAAGTGGCCTTCACCTCTTGAAATATGTGTCGGGGAGTACAAGGTCTGGAGAGCCCCATGCGCTGAGTGAGCGTCAGGGGATCCAGCCAGTCTCCCCGGTCATAGTCCAGGAGGTCTCCGACTCTTGTGACCTCTGCCAAGACCAACCTCTGGCGCACCGAGCGGGACTCCGCCACCTGCACACGAAGCTGGGGGTTGTGTAGCAGGGGCTCCACGAGGAGATCTGCCCCCTCGGTGGCCGCCACGGACATGGTCGTTGAAAAGATTTTCCAGGTCCGGAGGAGGTCCTGGTAGAAGACCGGCAGCCCGGAGAGGTCTCGCGGAAGAACTCTCGGATGGAGATGAAGGAGCTGCCGGTTGTATCGGAGCCCTCGGAAGCGGCGCAGGAAGGCATGCACCAGTATGCTCCACGCTGGACTACCTGCACCATAAAGGAGCCTCTGCAGGGTCTGGAGGCGGAAGACATGGACCTGAGTAAGCAGACATTTTAGGCTCTGCCCTCCCTCCTCCAGAGGTAGATGAAGAACCCCTGCAGGGACCCAGTGCAGTCCTGACCAAAAGAACTCCAGAATCGATGTCCAGAGGTTGGCCAGGAAACCCGGGGCCGGGACCAGGGTGTTGAGCCAGTACCAGAACATGGACAGCACTAGTTGATTAAGCACCAGCGCTCTCCCTCGAAGGGAGAGGCACCGGAGTAGTCCTGTCCATTTCCGGACCCGCTCTATCACCCCGCCCTCTAAATTCTGCCAGTTCTCCGGCGGAGAGGGATGCGTGGCAGAAAGGTAAACGCCGAGATAGAGCAGCGGACCCGTGCCTGAAGCGCAGGTGGGAGGGAGCTCGCCTGCCGCCAGTCCCCTACCACCAAGCCAGAGCTCTTGACCCAGTTGACCCACGCGGAGGAGACTGCCGAATAGATGGCCTGGCAAGCCTCCACCCACGCCAAGTCGCCCGGGTCCTGGACCACGAGGAGCACGTCATCAGCGTACGCCAACAGGACCAGCCGCAGCTCCAGCTCCCGCAGCACCAACCCTGTCAACCTCCTCGGAGGAGACAGAGGAAGGGCTCCATCGCCAGAGCGTACAGCTGGCCCGAGAGGGGGCACCCCTGCCGTACTCCTCGCCCGAAGCTGACCGGTTCGGTCAGGGTTCGGTTGAGCCTGACCAAACACTCTGCGGAGGCATACAGCACCCGGAGAAAACTCACAAACTTGGGTCCAAAGCCAAACGCTTGCAGAGTGCTCAGGAGATACCCGTGATCCACCCTGTCGAATGCCTTCTCCTGATCTAAGGACAGGAGGGCGAACGACAGACCATCCTTACACCCAAGTTCCAATAGGTCCCGGACCAGATATAGGTTGTTGAAGATGCTGCGGCCCGGGATGGTGTAGGTCTGGTCTGGGTGGACCACGTCGGCCAGCACGGACCCTAGCCGCAGTGAGATGGCTTTTGCCACGACTTTGTAGTCCGTGCTGAGAAGCGAGACGGGACGCCAATTTCGTAAATCGCGGAGGTCCCCCTTCTTCGGCAATAAGGCGAGCACGGCTCGCCTGCACGAAAGAGGGAGGACCCCGCTCTGCAAAGACTTGGCCCAGACGGTGACTAGGTCTGGACCCAGGACGTCCCAGAACACGCAATAGAACTCCACGATCAGCCCGTCTATGCCCGGAGATTTATTGGTGGGCATGCGACGGAGGGCTTCCGAGAACTCGGCCAGAGTGAGAGGCAGCTCTAGCCGGTCTCGGTCGCCCACGCTGACCATCGGGAGCTCCTCCCAGAGCACTCTGCAATTGTTAGGATCGGTCGGATCCGGGGAGAAAAGGCTTGTGTAGAAGGCTCTCGCCCTCCCGCACATCTCCACCGGATCCGTGAAGGGGGTGCCATCTTCTGCCAGTAGGCAGATCATATGTTTCTTAGCCCCCCTCTTTTTCTCCAGGGCATAGAAGAAGCGGGAGCCGCGATCCATCTCCCGAAGGAGACAGATGCGGGATCGAACAAAGGCACCCCGGCCCGATGGTCCTCGAGGGTCCGGAGCTCCTCCCGCTTCTCCCGGCACGCTCCACAGAGGGGTGGATCCTCGGGGCTGGCGGCCAGATGCCTCTCCAGCTCTAAGACCTCCCGTTCCAACTGCTCTATCACCGCATCCCTCCGTCGGCTGGCGCCCCGGGTGTAGTCATGGCAGAAGAGCCGGGCGCGCACCTTCCCTAGGTCCCACCACCGCCGCGCTGAGGGAAAGGCACGCCGCTGCCCTCGCCAGGCCAGCCAGAACTCCCAGAAGGATGCCACAAAGCCCGCATCCTCCAGCAAGCTGTTGTTAAAATGCCAATAGGCTGGCCCCGGCCCCTCCGCGCAGAGGGACGTTGTCACAGTGGCTATATGATGGTCAAAAAGGGGCCGGCCGGATGCTGGAGGAGTGGGCTCGTGAAAGATGAAAGCATGATAAATAAATGCGGTCCAACCGGGAGGCCGATGGGCCTCCACCCGGACAAAGGTGAACGTGGAAGTGTCATCCGGGTGGTGGTCGCGCCAGACATCCACCAGGGAGTGGTGTTAGACTATCTCCTGGAGGATGGCGATGGCGGCCGGGCTCTGCTCAGTCCCCGAGTGGTCCCGCTCCTCGAGGATGATGTTAAAGTCCACTCCCAGGACCAGACATGGGACCCACAGAGGCAAGGACAGAGCTTTGTCACAACTGGTGTCAGGAGTGGGATTTTGTTCACAGCATGGCGGAAAAAAGAGGCTTTTTTTAAAAAAAAAGTGCACTGGGGTTTTGGATTTTTTTTTGTTTTGGTTTTTGTTTGTTTGCTTTATACCACAATGGAGGAGGTGGTAAGAGCTCTGGTTCAAGCCACGGCAGCCCAGCAGGCCGCCACCCGGGTTCAGACAATGGCACAATAGGAGTCTATGTGGCTACAGCAGGAAACCAATCAATTATTGATGAGCCAGGAAACCCAAGATCGTGCCCTCTTGAGAGAGGTGGTGGACCAACTGAAGATCCTCACCACCTAGGCCTGGGGGTCCGATGGGACACAAACCCGGATGGCCACTGGTTGACCATCCCGATGAGTCGAAAGAATAGTAAATATGGCAGGCGACCAGCTTGGCTTAATGGTGAAATCCTAGCGGATCTTAAACATAAAAAAGAAGCTTACAAGAAGTGGAAGGTTGGACATATGACCAGGGAAGAGTATAAAAATATTGCTCGGGCATGTAGGAAAGATATCAGGAGGGCCAAATCGCACCTGGAGCTGCAGCTAGCAAGAGATGTCAAGAGTAACAAGAAGGGTTTCTTCAGGTATGTTGGCAACAAGAAGAAAGCCAAGGAAAGTGTGGGCCCCTTACTGAATGAGGGAGGCAAGCTAGTGACAGAGGATGTGGAAAAAGCTAATGTACTCAATGCTTTTTTTGCCTCTGTTTTCACTAACAAGGTCAGCTCCCAGACTGCTGTGCTGGGCATCACAAAATGGGGAAGAGATGGCCAGCCCTCTGTAGAGATAGAGGTGGTTAGGGACTATTTAGAAAAGCTGGACGTGCACAAGTCCATGGGGCCGGACGAATTGCATCCGAGAGTGCTGAGGGAATTGGCGGCTGTGATTGCAGAGCCCTTGGCCATTATCTTTGAAAACTCGTGGCGAACGGGGGAAGTCCCGGATGACTGGAAAAAGGCTAATGTAGTGCCCATCTTTAAAAAAGGGAAGAAGGAGGATCCTGGGAACTACAGGCCGGTCAGCCTCACCTCAGTCCCTGGAAAAATCATGGAGCAGGTCCTCAAAGAATCAATCCTGAAGCACTTAGAGGAGAGGAAAGTGATCAGGAACAGTCAGCATGGATTCACCAAGGGAAGGTCATGCCTGACTAATCTAATCGCCTTTTATGATGAGATTACTGGTTCTGTGGATGAAGGGAAAGCAGCGGATGTATTGTTTCTTGACTTTAGCAAAGCTTTTGACACGGTCTCCCACAGCATTCTTGTCAGCAAGTTAAGGAAGTATGGGCTGGATGAATGCACTATAAGGTGGGTAGAAAGCTGGCTAGATTGTCGGGCTCAACGGGTAGTGATCAATGGCTCCATGTCTAGTTGGCAGCCGGTGTCAAGTGGAGTGCCCCAGGGGTCGGTCCTGGGGCCCGTTTTGTTCAATATCTTCATAAATGATCTGGAGGATGGTGTGGATTGCACTCTCAGCAAATTTGCGGATGATACTAAACTGGGAGGAGTGGTAGATACGCTGGAGGGCAGGGATAGGATACAGAAGGACCTAGACAAATTGGAAGATTGGGCCAAAAGAAATCTAATGAGGTTCAATAAGGATAAGTGCAGGATCCTGCACTTAGGATGGAAGAATCCAATGCACCGCTACAGACTAGGGACCAAATGGCTCGGCAGCAGTTCTGCGGAAAAGGACCTAGGGGTGACAGTGGACGAGAAGCTGGATATGAGTCAGCAGTGTGCCCTTGTTGCCAAGAAGGCCAATGGCATTTTGGGATGTATAAGTAGGGGCATAGCGAGCAGATCGAGGGACGTGATCGTTCCCCTCTATTCGACACTGGTGAGGCCTCATCTGGAGTACTGTGTCCAGTTTTGGGCCCCACACTACAAGAAGGATGTGGATAAATTGGAAAGAGTACAGCGAAGGGCAACAAAAATGATTAGGGGTCTAGAGCACATGACTTATGAGGAGAGGCTGAGGGAGCTGGGATTGTTTAGTCTGCAGAAGAGAAGAATGAGGGGGGATTTGATAGCTGCTTTCAACTACCTGAAAGGGGGTTTCAAAGAGGATGGCTCTAGACTGTTCTCAATGGTAGCAGATGACAGAACGAGGAGTAATGGTCTCAAGTTGCAATGGGGGAGGTTTAGATTGGATATTAGGAAAAACTTTTCACTAAGAGGGTGGTGAAACACTGGAATGCGTTACCTAGGGAGGTGGTAGAATCTCCTTCCTTAGAGGTTTTTAAGGTCAGGCTTGACAAAGCCCTGGCTAGGATGATTTAACTGGGACTTGGTCCTGCTTTGAGCAGGGGGTTGGACTAGATGACCTTCTGGGGTCCCTTCCAACCCTGATATTCTATGATTCTATGATTCTGCCAAAGATGATATCAGGAGATGACGTAGAGGCATATCTCTCCTCATTCGAAAGGACTGCTCAGCCTGAGGCGTGGCTCCAGGAGCTGTGGACCAGCATTCTCGCCCCTTTTTTGTGTGGAGAGGCCCAGAAGGCCTACTTTGACTTGCCTGCCACGGATGCCACTGACTATACCCGTCTGAATGCAGACATCCTAGCACGATCGGGGATAATGGCAGCGGTAAGGGCCCAGTGGTTCTATGAGTGGAAGTACCAGGAGAACAAACCCCCAAGGTCCCAGCTATTCAACCTCATACACCTTGCACAGAAGTGGTTACAGCCCAAGGTGTGCAGGCCGGAGGAGATTTTGGAGACCCTGGTCATAGACCATTACATGCGGGGTCTGCCGACAGATCTCTTCAAATGGGTAGGCCAGAATGATCCATCCATGTACGACGAGATGATCACACTGGTAGAAAGACGGATGACAGCCAGGGAACTGACCCGACTACCCAAGGAAGGCCCCTTTCGAAGCAAGCACCCAACCCCAACCCTGGAAGGTTGGGTGGCCATACCCCCGGGGGATCCTAGCTGGAAGAAGGGGGGGGCCGAAAACCAGCGGGGACCCCAGAAGGAAGGGATTCGCCTGAATGGGGGGAACCCTGGGACTAAATCCCCTAGCCCCTGGGATAGGGGAGCGATTAAAAGCAATTATAGATGTTATGCACGTGGGGAGTGGGGACAAATAGCAGCACAGTGTCCCAGCACCGAAGAGCCTATGCAATGTAACTTGGGGGATTGGGAGGTCCCATGCTCCCTTAACCACCTCACGGGGTTGCATTAGCCCCGCATAATTACACCAGGCCAGTGAGGATAAATGGAGCAGAGACTACTGTGTTTGTGGACTCTGGTAGTGCTATCACCCTCATATCGGGTTAGCCGGTAAAAAATAAATAGTCAGCTGCTACAAGCCAAACGCGTAGCAGTGACATGCGTGAATGGTGCCAGGAGCCATTACCCCACCATCCCAGTGGAGATAGAGGTTCAGGGAAACCCCATTGAGGTGACCATGGGCGTAGTTCCTAAACTCCAATATCCTGTAGTCATTGGGAGGGACTATCCAGGGTTTGATAATTTACTCCCCCGGAGAGGCTGGAGGGAGGTAGGGACCCTGAGGACAGTGACTCATCACCAGGGGAATGTCAACCCCCGATGTTTGCTGAGATTTCTCAGGATCTGTTCTCAGCCCCCCAAAAGACCCGGAAGACAAAAAGAGAGAGGAAGGCTGCGAAGGCCTTGGGAACCCAGATCCTGACCCAGGGCCAGAAGACCTCCCTAGTAGGCAGATGGACGCGAGCAGCCAACAGAGAAACTTCCACCACAGAAGGTGGAAGCTGCCCTCAGCCATGATGGCGGCGAGCCATTGGAAGAAGCAGAAGCCGGCCCCTGGGAGCTTGGGCAGGTTAGTCCCAGGAGAGAGACTTTTGGGCGGGACCAGGCGGAGGACCCCAGATATGATAATGCCAGGAAAGAGGTGGCCGAGATCGATGGGATATCTGTGGATGGGAAGGTCCGGGACCCTTCTTCACTATAAAGTAAGATCTCCTGTACTGCGTGGTGCAAATGCAGGAGCAAGAGATACAACAACTTCTGGTGCCATGAAAACATCAAAAAAAACATATTGAATCTCGCTCACAGTCACCTGTTTGGAGGACACCTAAGGGTAGAGAAAACCCAGGCACAGAGCCTGCGGAGGTTCTTCTGGCCAGGAGTACATGAAGGCGTCCGGCGATACTACACCTCTTGTCCGGAGCGTCAATTACATAGCCCTTGCCCGCACTTGCAGGCTCCTTTGATACCTTTTCCAATAACAGAGGTTCCTTTCAAACGGCTAGCCATGGATCTGGTAGGGTCCCTAGGGAAGACAGCTCAGGGCCACCAACATGTGCTTGTTTTACTGGACTATGCAACCCGGTATCCGGACGCTAGTCCCCTGTGCAACCCAGCTTCCAAGACAATAGCTAAGGAGCTAGTACAGATCTTTGCCCAGATTAGGCTACTCAAGGAGATATTGACTGATCAAGGGACACCTTTCATGTCCAAGTTGATGAAAGATCTCTGTTCATTGCTCCATGTACAAGCCCTACGGACCTCTGTATACCACCCGCAAAC
Organism: Dermochelys coriacea; assembly: GCF_009764565.3. Taxonomy (NCBI): domain Eukaryota; kingdom Metazoa; phylum Chordata; order Testudines; family Dermochelyidae; genus Dermochelys; species Dermochelys coriacea. The sequence continues at coordinate 110,272,806 of NC_050068.2, forward strand.
AGATGACCTTGTGGAAAGGTTCAATAGGACCCTCAAGGCCATGATCAGGAAAGTGGTGAGCCGGGATGGGAAAGATTGGGATACCCTATTGCCTTACCTCATGTTCGCCATCCGGGAGGTTCCGCAAGCCTCCACGGGTTTCTCTCCATTCGAACTACTATATGGGCGCCACCCTTGGGGCATATTGGATATAGCCAGAGGAGCTTGGGAAGAGGAGCCAAATCCCGGAAGGAACATAGTTGAGCATGTACTGCAGATGAGAGATCGGATAGCCTGAGTTACACCCATTGTACGGGAACACTTGGAGAGAGCACAGGAGACCCAACGAACCTATTATAACCACCAAGCGAAGCTTTGACGGTTCCAACCAGGGGATCGGGTGATGGTACTGGTGCCCACAGAAGAAAGTAAACTGTCGGCCCAGTGGCAGGGACCCTACGAAATAATCGAAGCTGTGGGAGAGGTGAACTATAAGGTGCGGCAGCCAGGCTGCTGGAAATCGGAGCAAATTTACCACATCAATCTTCTAAAACCTTGGCACGATCGAGAGGCATGCTTAGTCATGCAGAAGACCCTTCCCCAGGAGGAGAACTTACTCGAGCAAGTGAGGATATCATCCGATTTGACGCCGATCCAAAAGATCGAGGCAGCCGACATGATTAATCACAACAGAGATGTGTTCTCTACAAAATCAGGGCAGACTGAGACCTATCACCATATCCGCATGATCCCCGGAGCCAAAGTAACACTGAGACCCTACTGAATCCCAGCAGCCAAAAGAGAGGAAATCAAGACCAAAGTAAAGAAAATGTTAGAATTAGGGGTTCTTGAAGAATCTTACAGTCAGTGGTCCAATCCAATTGTTCTAGTGCCTAAACCTGACGGTACCACGAGATTCTGTAATGACTTTCGCCGACTGAATGAAATATCCCAGTTTGATGCATACCCCATACCACGCATCGACAAACTGGTTGACCGACTGGGTAGTGCCCGATTCTTGACTACACTGGATCTGAGAAAAGGGTACTGGCAGATTCCTCTGACCAAAGAAGCTAAAGAAAAGACAGCATTCTCCACCCCAGATGGGCTATTCCAATACACCGTCCTCCCTTTTGGGCTACATGGGACACCAGCCACATTCTAGTGCCTCATGGATAAGCTGCTGCGCCCCCATACTAATTATGCAGCTGCATACCTAGATATCATCACCATACGCCAGACTGGGGAACCCACTTGGAGAAAGTTGAGGGGGTACTGCGCACCTTAAGGTGGGCTGGCCTCACTGCTAATCCCGCTAAATGAGCCATAGAGGTAGCAGAGGCTAGGTACCTGGGATATATTGTGGAAAGGGGCATAGTGAAGCCCCAAATGAATAAGCTAGAGGCAATTCAAAACTGGCCCCGGCCGACCTGAAAGAAGCAGGTCCGTGCGTTCCTAGGCGTGGTAGGCTACTACCAACGGTTTATTCACCACTTCGCCACTAAGATAAGTCCCCTAACGGACCTGGTGAAGGTCCGAGGTCCAGACATGGTAAAGTGGACCGACGCAGCAGAGGGGGCATTTACAGACCTTCGGACGGCCCTCTGTAATGACCCCGTACTTATAGCCCTGGACTTAAACAGGGAATTTGCTTTACAAACAGACGCTTCCGAGGTGGGGTTGGGAGCAGTTCTGTCGCAAATGGTGGAAGAAGAGGAACACCCGATCCTCTACCTAAGCAGAAAGTTTTTCCCAAGAGAAGAGAAATACGCAGTAGTCGAGAGAGAATGCCTTGCTGTCAAATGGGCTATGGAAATACTGCATTATTACCTCTTAGGCTGGCGATTTACTCTTGTGACGGACCATGCATCCCTCCAGTGGATGCAGCAGAATAAGGAAAAGAATGCAAGGGTCACCAGTTGGTTCTTATCCCTCCAACCATTCTAGTGCCACATACGGCACAGGCTTGGATGCCACCATGGCAACGCTGATCGTCTGTCACAAGCATACTGCCTGGCGTCCCAAGTTGCCCAACTCTATGGTGTTGAGCGGGGGGGGGGCGGGGATATATGACGGGGCAAGGCCAGATGGCTATAGAAAAGTAGTGAGAGATAGATATATAATAGCTCCAGGCTAAACAGGTTAAGTGAAATGGAAGCTGCTCCAGGTCACTTAAGTCAACTGGGGCCAATTAAGAACTTTCCAGAAGGCAGGGAGAAGGCTGTGTTGATTGGGACACCTGAAGCCAATCAGGGGCTGGCTGAAACTAGTTAAAAGCCTCCTAGTCAGTCAGGTGGGAGGGCATGTCAGGAGCTGTGGGAAGAAGTTGTGCTGTTGGAGAGGCTGAGTAGTTCACACCATATCAGGCACAAGGAAGGAGGCCCTGAGGTAAGGGTGAAGTGGAGCTGGAAGAAGTGAGGGCTGCTGTGGGGGAAGTAGCCCAGGGAATTGTACATGTCATGTTTCTAAAAGGTCAGCTACCATAGCTGATACTATTAGGGTCCCTGGGCTGGAGCCCGGAGTAGAGGGTGGGCCCAGGCTCCCCCCCCAACCTTTGCCTCCTGTTTAATCACTGAGACTGGGAGACAACAGTGACTGTGCAAAGAAGGATAAACTTCTCCTCACCTCCCTCGCTGGCTTATGATGAAAATGGCTCAATAGACTGTGACCTTTGTCTCTAGAGAAAGAAGAGTTACGTGGAGGGTCACAGTGAGCCTCTGAGGCTAGCGAAATCCGCCAGGAAATGCGGGACCCATGGAGGCAAGGACAGAGCTTTGTCACAACATGCATAAATTTCTACAGGATATGGGCACTCACTCAGAGCTGTTAAAAACTGCATGATTTTGAATCATCACTAGCCACCTGATCAGGATAGCTAACGCACCCTGGCTAGATTTCAGATGGTTGGTTATCCTTTCTTTTAGGCTTTAAAACACTTCCAAAGATCACTACACAGCTAACAGTTATGAGTCCGTGCCCCTACAACCTAGGTCCTTGATCCTGCAGACTTATGCATATGCTTAATTTTACACATATTAATTCAATGGGACTACTCAACTGGGTAAAGTTAAGCACACCTGCAAATTTTTGTGGTATCACGGCCTAATGTAAGACAAGAAACAAGACGTGTGGGTTACAAATAGCAGCTCAGAAGGGGGGAAGAGAGGAAGAGGGTGACAATAATAAATTAACATTAATAACTTTCTAAATTAACATGAAAACTCACATTTATTCAAACCATTAGTGTCCTCCCATTATAATCTGCACTAACAGTTTAATTGTTGGGCAGGATTATTTTTTGTTTTTAGAGAAATCTACTTTTTGCATTGAATTATATTTTTCTTTATTCATCTCTCAGGTATTGTACACACAAAGGCCTCACAAGGGTCAATTGTGATGATTTGGGTAATCTATGGAACAGATATATTACTGTCGTGAATATAGCACTGCTAATATTCTGGCTGTTCCAGCATTACTCCAGATAGCTATGATTTTATTACTGCTAATAGTATTGTGTCCAATCTGGATGTCCCAGCATTACCTCCAAGATTTAGAATGGCATATGGGAATACTTCAACTGTGGAAATGTTTAATCTCCAGCCAGTATCAAAGGAGTTATTCAGTGTTAAGATCTAAGAACTGCATTAGACCTTTGGAATAGAAAGAAATAACATGAGCAATGATATTATCAAACAGTGGACTGTACTGAATCCAAAATCATGGAAGGATCTTTACATAAGAAACAAACAAAGTCACTTTTGTTAACTGTAGAATGGCTTTATATGGAGACAATTAAATTATAGGTTCAGATGTTTTATAAATGAAATCTCAAGTGTCAAACAAAATACTAAATAAGAGATTGACATTTACTAATAAATAATTGAAAATGCAAAGTAAAATATTCCTTCTCCTCTCTCCCCAAAGAAAGGGAGGGAAAAAATCAAAATGCAGGTTGTGTGGAGAAAAATACTTCCAAGAGTCTTAAAGAATGTTCTGTGTAGTGCTTTGATTTAAATACTGGAGAAATTACCTGTGTAAAAGTAAATAAAATTGAGTAGGCAATTCATGTGTCTGGCTTGAATGTGCCTATGAATAGCGGGCCCAACTGCAGATCATTTGTGGGGGGAAAAAAAAAGCTAACCATTATTAGATAATACACACACACAGAGGAGACTACTGATTGGACTCAATAACATGGCATAGGTTCCCAGTTCTGGTTCTCTGGACTGTGGCAGATGTCCATGAAATATTGTTCATGTTGGGCAGATGGGCAACTGTTGCAATCCATGGGACAATTATTAAGTATGCATATGATTAAATTTTTTTATTAGCAGATTTTTTTCATTAATTGTTTGAACATCTGCCACGCTATTGGATTGCAGCAGTGCAATACTTCTTGGAATTTGCATGTCAATTTTTTAGTCAAATGCCCGAAGGAAGAAAAACAGAGCTGATTACAGTAGTTTCTCTGTAGGATCAGACTTTAAATCCTTTTACTCTTTGTTGACGACAACACCACCAAAGAACAGCCATGCTTATTTATCCTAAACAAATAATAAAAATTATAACAGTCTTACAAATGGCAATTCATATTTGTTTAGTATTAACATATAATCAGTGAAGCGTTACCTTTAAGACTTAATTGAAAACTAATTGCATAATACATAACTATATATAAAAAATTTGCTGTTACATCAACTATTAAGGCTTTTTACTTAAATAACTCTTTGAAAACATTAGGAAAAGTAATCTTCTCTGAATGGTGCCAAAAACACTTGGCTAGTTTCAATCTTAAGAGCGGAGTGATTTACACATCATAACAACCATATAGATATACTATGCTCCTGTAAAAGATTAATTATGAACGTAGCAGATAAAAATCAAGAGGCCTTTTCCCAGGATTCTCCAAACTATTGCAATGCAGAGTTATAAATACTGTAAGGCTTACATCGTGTTAGTGATTTTCAATTCAGACTCAACAGATTTGAATTTATAGAATCATAGGACTGGAAGGGACCTCGAGGTCTTCTAGTCCAGTCCCCTGCACTCATGGCAGGATTAAGTATTATCTAGACCAGGGGTGGGCAAACATTTTGGCCCAAGGGCCACATATGGGTATGGAAACTGTATGGCGGGCCATGAAGGCTCACGAAATTGGGGGTGGGATGTGTGAGGGGATGAGGGCTCCAGCTGGGGCCAGAAATGAGGAGTTCAGAGTGTGGGAGGGGGCTCCAGGCTGGGACAGGGGGTTGGAGTGCAGGTGGGGGCATGGGGGCTTTGGCTGACGGTGGGGGCTTTGGGGCAGGAGGGTAGGACTGAGGGGTTCGGAGGGGGATCAGGGCTGCAGGCTCCGGACAACACTTACCTCAAGCAGCTCCTGGAAGCAGCGGCATGTCTGCCCTCCGGCTCCTACGCGGAGACATGGCCAGGGAGCTCTGCACACTGCCCCGTCTGCAGGTGCTGTCCCTGCAGCTCCCATTGGCCACCGCTGCCAGCCAATGGGAGCTGTGGGGGCGGCGCTTGGGGTGGGGGCAGCATACAGAGCCCCATGACTGCCTAATGCATGGGAGCCAGAGCCAGGACATGCTGCTGCTTCCAGGAGCCGCGCAGAGCCATGGCAAGCGTGGAGTGGGGCAAAACCTAGACCCTGCTCCCTGGAAGGAGCTCAAGGGCTGGATTAAAATGTCTGAAGGTCCAGATGTGGCCCCCGGGACCGTAGTTTGTCCATCCCTGATCTAGACCATTCCTGTTTGTCTCACCTGCTCTTAAAAATCTCCCATGGCAATTTTTTCCTGTGCTTAACCACCCTGGCAGTTAGGAAGTTTTTCCTAATGTCCAACCTAAACAGCTGCAGTTTAAGCCCATTGCTTCTTGTCCTATCCTCAGACTTCTGAGAGAAATAGAAAAATCAATGCCAACAGCATGAAGTTACTTAAGATTTAACCTGTAGTTATCCTCTTGCTCTTTGCCTCTCTGGACTTTAGCTTCTTTTTAGACTGTGCCAGGACAATTTTGAAAAAGAATTGGTCTTCTTCAGTGTCACCTCTTTGCCAGATCAGCAATTCAGCAAATATTATCCTTTACCTCTGTTTATTTCTTCCAGAATTGAAGACAGGAAGCATAAATCTCTTCAGGAACAGTAAAGACAGTGTTTTCTCCAATATAGCAGTCGGAGGTTAAGTCCCCATATTTGATGAGACTAAGGAGGCATTTATATAAAAAGATACATTAAATAATCAGACAAGAACTGGACTACTTGTGGCACCTTACAGACTAACAAGTACTCCTGTTCTTTTTGCGGATACAGATCAACATGGTTGCTACCCTGAAGCCAGACAAGAACTGGTAGATCTTTAAAAGCTATACTTTTCCCTATTAACAGACAAACAGTTAAGGTGTGTTTATACCATGGAAAGTACAATGTAAGACCAAGGAATATAAAAGCATTAACCTGTGACTGCATTTAAAAGTACAGAAATTAACAGTTCAGGGAAGGTAGGTCTTGTGAAATAGAACACGACACTCTTCAAAAACAGCTTGAATTATTCCCCTGTATCCCTGTAGAGACTGAGCCCACAGACATGAAGCTTTCTTTCACCCATCCACCTTACATAATATAAACTTCCCAATATGGTGTACTGACTCTGACAATCCACCATCTATGCACACCCACATATGTCCTCCAGACCATCCTTCCAGTTCACTACTGCCATTGGTTAGAGAAACTGTGACAGTCCGGTAAGCTCCTGGACAAACTTTACTGAACTGAGTTAAAACTTATTGACTTGAGTTTAATATCTTTGGAGTTCACCATATTAAAACTGCAACTGTCTGTGTTATTGCGTGATTGTATGCATTGCCATGGGAAGAGTAAAAAGGAGAATAGCACAGAGTGATTAGACTAATTCACTCGGGTTGTAACATCTCTAGAGAAACACTTCCCCCTGGAGAGGTCTGCATAGACTAGTTCAAACTAGATTCTCCATGGACCAACAGATAAAGGGAGGATTTTTGGATAAATAGCCTGGTTTTAAACTGGCTCAGGGCCTCCTTCCTGATCAGCAAGCAGACAGGACTTCTGGTCCAAGGTGAGCCCCAATCCTTAGGGAAGTGTTGGAAGGACTTGTCCTACTGAGGCCCCAGAAGAGTGGGTGCTAGTTCTGAGCTAAGGATATTATAAACTTGTGAGCACAAGAAGCCCCTTTGGGGAAGCAGGGGTTTAGGGACTTACCTGCCAGAGCCCATGTTGGAAACAGTTGGAGTGATCTCTGGTAAGCTTATTCGCATGTGTGAAGGTTCTTTTACTGTTTTTAATAAGTTTTCTCTGTAATGCTTATGCCTTTGGAAATGCTGTGTAGTAACCTATACTGTTTGCAATTACTCTGTTAGTCTCTGAAGAGAAAGCAACCACACCTGCTTAGGCAGATGTTCTTGTGTTGTGAATAATACAGTAAAGGCAGGGAAACGTTTGGCCTGGAAATACCCTGGTCAGGAAGGAGAAAGACATGTGTTTCTTGGGTGGAGACCTAACAGCTAGGGAGCCAAAAGTCTGAGAATGGGTGCTCTTGCTGAACCACTAAGGGGAAACACAAATGCAGTTGCCCTGAACTGTGACAGACACCATCATCTTCCCTCTTTTCTCTCTATATCCAGGTGTAATTGAGATATGACCATGCAGATCATTGATCATATATTGGGTGACAGGAAATGGATCACCTGATGATTGCCTGCTCTGTTCATTCCCTCTGAAGCACCTGGCATTGGCCACTGTCAGAAGACAGGATACTGGGCTAGATACACCATTGATCTGACTCAGTATGGGCATTCTTTTGTTCTTACGATATTGCCACTGTTAGACAATTGCAACAAATCTTGTACGAAGTTTGACGTACAAGGTGTCACTGGAAAAGTTGCTAAATAAGATTATCCTGTTTAAATCCATGTATCATCATGGTAGCTAAAGTTATATATCTATATCTCCAATATTTATATCTCCCAAATGCATTTATTTCTGGGATAACACCCACAAGGTACACCGGACCCTCACTAGAATGCGGGATTTGGGATCCATTCACGGTACTGCATTAACGCAGGGATCGCTTTATAGCGAGGACCGCGTTAAAATGAATTCCAATTAAAGTAATGAAATTTGGGATCCATGGCCACGACTGCATTACATGTGAATTTGCGCTATATAGACGCGCTTTCTAAAGGGGGTCCGGTGTACTTTACATATCCAAGCTAACCACCTATTGTGAATGGACTACTCAAGCTTGATGACCCATTAATGACATTTCACTCTAACAATGGGCCATAGAAGAAACTCATTCTGCTCAGATATCTCTTCTTGCAGACACCTCAGCCTCCCAGGGGCCAATGGATACCTGTGGTGAGTCATCAAACCTTGTAAGGAAATGCGATATCCTCATTTGACACTGGACTTCATCTTGTGCCAATAACTTTCCAAAAAGTGGGCTGTTAGCTTTGTTTGAAACAGAAAATTTCCAGGCACATAGCAAAGAGCATAAAAGACCCCTGGGATGACTTCATTTTGTATATTTCCTGCTCTCAATTTCTGGACTGTGGATTTACAACTAAAAGCAGCATATTGGAAGGTCCTTAGACCACAGTTCAATCTTTTTTCAGAGTAGCAGCCGTGTTAGTCTGTATTCGCAAAAAGAAAAGGAGTACTTGTGGCACCTTAGAGACTAACAAATTTATTTGAGCATAAGCTTTCGTGAGCTACAGCTCACTTCATCGGATGCATTTGGTGGAAAAAACAGAGGAGAGATTTATATACACACACACACACACACACACACACACACAGAGAACATGAAACAATGGGTTTATCATACACACTGTAAGGAGAGTGATCACTTAAGATAAGCCATCACCAGCAGCAGGGGGGGGAAAGGAGGAAAACCTTTCATGGTGACAAGCAAGGTAGGCTAATTCCAGCAGTTAACAAGAATATCAGAGGAACAGTGGGGGGTGGGGTGGGAGGGAGAAATACCATGGGGAAATAGTTTTACTTTGTGTAATGACTCATCCATTCCCAGTCTCTATTCAAGCCTAAGTTAATTGTATCCAGTTTGCAAATTAATTCCAATTCAGCAGTCTCTCGTTGGAGTCTGTTTTTGAAGCTTTTTTGTTGAAGTATAGCCACTCTTAGGTCTGTGATCGAGTGACCAGAGAGATTGAAGTGTTCTCCAACTGGTTTTTGAATGTTATAATTCTTGACGTCTGATTTGTGTCCATTCATTCTTTTACGTAGAGACTGTCCAGTTTGGCCAATGTACATGGCAGAGTGGCATTGCTGGCACATGATGGCATATATCACATTGGTAGATGCGCAGGTGAACAAGCCTCTGATAGTGTGGCTGATGTGATTAGGCCCTATGATGGTATCCCCTGAATAGATATGTGGACAGAGTTGGCAACGGGCTTTGTTGCAAGGATAGGTTCCTGGGTTAGTAGGCTTGAATAGAGACTGGGAATGGATGAGTCATTACACAAAGTAAAACTATTTCCCCATGGTATTTCTCCCCCCCACCCCACCCCCCACTGTTCCTCTGATATTCTTGTTAACTGCTGGAATTAGCCTACCTTGCTTGTCATCATGAAAGGAAAGAACATGTTCTCTGTGTGTGTGTATATAAATCTCTCCTCTGTTTTTTCCACCAAATGCATCCGATGAAGTGAGCTGTAGCTCACGAAAGCTTATGCTCTAATAAATTTGTTAGTCTCTAAGGTGCCACAAGTACTCCTTTTCTTTTTAGTTCAATCTTTTGGAAGTTACCAGAGAGACTTTACAAGTAGGGTTGCCAACCCTTCAGGATTGTCCTGGAGTCTCAAGGAATTAAAGATTAATTAAATATTATGTTATGTGATGAAACCTCCCAAAATACATCCAACCAAAATTGGCAACTCTATTTACAAGTCAGCAGTCTATTCCATCTACAAACCTGATGTAAGGAAATTGCAATTATAGTATATAAATGACTAACGGGGATGCGACTCACCAACGCTTCACCTCCTGCTGGCTGTCCCAGGGATTAGCTCTGCTAGCCAATGTGCCCTCTTCTGGTGGTGTCTCACCGCTGTCTCTTCTGCTCCAGGACCCACGTCACTACCAGAACTACAGCATCCTCTTCATGACACAGCCCTCCGGCTGTGCCACACTCTATGCTCCCTCTTTCCGGGGCACCTGCAATCCACCATCCAGCCACTTCCCTCAGTTGTGACTGCAACCCATTGTCTGGCCACTTCCTCAGTGGCAAGGGTGTGGGGGACCCAGGACCACCCACAACTCCGAGTCCCGGCCCAGGGACCCTGTAGATGGCTGCCACTTTTTGCCTCCTCCAACTCCTCAGTTCATTTTCCTGGGCTACTTCCCTGTGGCTCTTTACCCTTGCCTCTGGGCTTCAGCCTGCCAATCTTAGCAACTAACAAGGTGCTCTCTCTAGCTTCCCTGATCCCTGCTGGCAGTACTGCTCTGACAGGGGTGTCAGTACTCCTTTCTGCTAGGAGCCTGGTCTTCCCTCTGCAAGCTCCAGGAAGCTACTGACGCTGCTCTACAGCCCTTCTTATATGGGCCAGCCCAGCCCTGATTGGCTGCTCCTTGCAGCCCCTCTCTAATTGGCTGCCTCCTCTGCAGCCTCCCTAGGGCCCTGTTAACCCGTTATGGGCCAGCATGGGAAAGCACTCCATCACAATGGCCTATTAACCATTTTAACTTGCTTCTTCTTTTCTTAACAATCCTTTAGATTTTAGTTACTAAAGGATTGGCAGCAGTTTGATTACTGGGTAAGATCTGAGTTATATATTGACTTGGCCAAGTGGGAGATTTCTTGGGATTAGAAGGACCCTACATTTGATTAAATTGATTTTCAATAACCACTCATCTTAAAGTCTAATGTCTGAGTGGTGAGACAACGGCTGGAATACCTAAATAGACTGCATTTCTGACTTAACCAGTGTGTAGAGAAAAGTTCATTGTTGCTACTGGTCGGTATAATCTAATGACAGAATAACCACCAGTTTGGGGGTAAATCTGCCCTATTTTTCAGCAGTTAGTCCTGAATCTGGCATTCTTAGCTGTGACCCACTGAGGCACGGTGACACCAGGTCAGAAACATGACCCTATTCCATCCAACAATCCCTGGTGGTCAAGAGAAAACACACACTAAAAACCATCTCTCATCATATATAATAGAGAAATAGCACCCTTCCTATCATCTACTACTATGAGGTGGTAAAAAACCCCTCTGCCCCTTTCTCCCATCCCACACAGGCTGGAAACCAGTTATATTTATACAAATTTTTACATGATATAAAACCAAATAATTTCTAAGTATCATCACCACTTTCACATTCAAATAAAGCCTCAGTTTAAAATTATAAATACACATATTAAGGCCCTGATTCTGCTGCACAGAGAACCACGTGGACAGTGATGCTCAGATTGGTCTCATTGCAGGACAGCAGAACTTCCCCAGCTCCCAACCTGAAAATCCATTTACAAAAACTGAGCTTAAGACTGATTGGATCAGCTAAAGAGATAAAAGGTTCCCATATTATGGAGCACTTAGGAGTGGAATTCATCAATAATTCTGCCTTTCCTCTTCTCTTCTAACTTTTAGATGCGTCTAACCAGAAATCTCTTAGCATACAACATATAGGCATCCGTCCAGCAGAAATTAATTGACTCCTCTTCTCATCTCCAGTCCCTTTTTTATTTTTTTTTTTTGGAGACACTGGTTAATGCTCTTTTATATCTTTAACAGAACAAAAATGTGGAGAGTGGGAGAAGAAGGAAGGGGAAAAAGTAAAGAAGACAGGAAAAGTAGAAAAGAGGAAGGAAAAGCAGAATGAGAAGGAGAATAAAGAGAAACAAAGGAGAAGACAGGAGAAAAGGAGAGAGAATAGCAGATGTAAAAAAAGTCAGACCCCAATTCAGCAAGATATTTAAGCACATGCCTAACTTTAATCACACAAATAATCCCAGTGAAGAACCTACTCATGTAGTTAAAGTTAGGTATGTGCTGAGGTACTTTACTATATTGGGACCTAGTTATACACACTGAACAAAGCCAGAGTAAAACAGGAATTTTAAGTTATGCAACTGGGGAATGAAAAGATGGACTTGAGAACTCATACAGGTCCATTCAAATTAGAAGTTATGGCCAAGATTTTCAAAAGTGTCAAGTGATTTTGAGTGCCTTGGTTTTGGGGGCCCCCTTATCACCCTTACAGAGGCCTGATTTGCAAAGGCTAGCACTGAGCACTTTCTGAAAATCAGGCTCAGTTAAAGCTTCTCAAGTTGACACCTAAAATAACGAGTCACTCTAGAAAATCTTGGTCTAAATTTAAAAGGAGCCACAAATAATCAATATTGAACATCATGTCATGCTCAATATTTTTTAAAATTAAAAATGGAAGGAAGGAATTGGGAACTGTTTCAAGTCTTATTTAAGATTCTCATGTTACTGCATCAAATTAAGTTTTATTTTCTGGAAAAAAAAACCTATTTATAAAACAATTCAATCTGGATGACACCGTGGTTAAAGCATTAGCCTGAAACTTGGGAAATGTGCATTCAATTATCTGCTTCACAAGAGACTTTCTGTATGACCTTGACCAAGTCACTTAGTCACTCTGTGCTTCATTTGTAAAATGTGGACAATAGCGCTCACAGGGATGTTGAGAGGATACATTATAGATTGTGTAGTGCTGAGAGAAAAGTAATGTAAGCCATATAAGTACCTCCGGAGGTACTTTAAGAGGTCTTCTGCGACCTTGTGTTCTAACGCTGCTCCAATTAGACAAATGAAAGACATAATGTATAATATTTGTTGTACAATATTTTAGCCATTTGTCTTTTTTTCCCATTATAAACTGCAAAATCATGCTGACAGTGCAGTGGTTCCTTTAGATTCCATACTTTACCAGACCTTTTTTCCATTGACAGTTTTCAAGAAATCTCCCACTAGTGCTAATGGGGCATTCTCAGAGCCAATAGACTCTGGTCAATGGGGGAATTCAAATCCCAAACATTTCTTGAATGTGTCACTTGTGTAACTCATTTCTCATAGTACTCATTAAGCATTGTCTAGGTGCCCTCAGACTGCAGCCCGGCAAGCAACACACTCTGGGTATGTCTTTACTGCAGCGTTAACTCGGGTGTGGCCCCTAACTCCACTTCCATCCACACATAAAACCTCCTCACCCAAATCAGGTGTTGCTTTCAACCTAGGCTAACTGGCCCATCAAGAGCTAGGTTGGAGGTTGGGTGCCCCTTTCACCTGAGCTGGTAGCCGACCCATTTCACAGTGAGGACACAGGCTAAATCACTCAAGTGCTAATAGTCCTCCAGAACCTTCCCACAATTCCCCCTATATGCTCAGGACAGAAAAGTTCTCTTATCATTCACTAGGAAAGAATCAGCTTACTGGATGTGCCCCCAAAAGTACTGACCCCACATATGGGGGAGTGCAGCACTCGTAAGAACAGAGTGACGTGAGTAGGGCTTTGTGGTGTGGTTGCTCACACCCAGACTAGGCTAACTCAGGTGTTGATCATCTGAGCTAACTGCAGTGAAGGCATACCCAAGAGGATTTATTAATCTGTACCCTTTCGGCTGAGAATCTCAAGTGAAAGATGCTCTGCGTTTTCCGACCCCATCTTAGCAGTTGAAAATTATTTCAACTTTCTAAACAGTCTACTTAAAGCTCCTAAGCAGCATTCTCAGGCTATGTCTACACAAGAGCCCTTACAGCAGAACAGCTGTACCCAGTGGTGAGCTGGAGCCGGTTCACACAAACCAGTTGTTAAATTTTGAAGCAGTTTTAGAACCAGTTGTTAACCCGCTTCCCTGCAGGGGGCGTTGAGGCTTTGATGGGCTCCGGCCGGGAAGTGATGTAATTCCTCCTCCGGCGGCCGGGGGCCCTGCGCTGCGGGAGCCATGTGGGCTGCCGCCTGGCCCTGGGCTCGAGGCCTGTTGCTCCTGCTGCTGCTCCCTTGGCCCTGGAGCTCCCGCTGCTGCCTGGTGGGTCCCGGCTGCTCTGCTGGGCCTGGGCTGCGTCCTGCTGCTCTCCCTGTGAGCACCCACCATCCTGCCCGCAGCCAGCCCGTCTCCAGCCACCCCCGCACCTCTGCCCTGCCCGCAGCCAGCCCCCGCCGCACCCCCTGCCTGCAGCCAGCCCCCGCCGCACCCCCTGCCTGCAGCCAGCCCCCATCTCCAGCCATCCCCTGCCCTGCCTCCAGCCACACTCGCACCCCCTGCCCTGCCCGCAGCCAGCCCATCTCCAGCCACCCCCGCACCCCCTGCCTGCAGCCAGCCCCTGCCGCACCCCCTGCCCTGCCTCCAGCCCCTCCCGAGCCCCCTGCCTGCAGCCAGCCCCCATCTCCAGCCATCCCCTGCCCTGCCTCCAGCCACACCCACACCCCCTGCTCTGCCCGCAGCCACGTCCACTGGTGCCCTGCAGTTCCCAGGGCAGTAACCCTGCACACCTGCTTCAATGAGGGGGGCAGGGAGCAGCTGGGACCCACACATGTGAACACCATAGGGTGACCAGACAGCAAGTGTGAAAAATCAGGCCAGGGGCTGGGGGGGGGGGTAATAGGAGCCTATATAAGAAAAAGACCCCCAAAATTGGGACTGTCCCTATAAAATCGGGACATCTGGTCACCCTAGAATACCCCCAGGGAGTGGTGGGGACCCACACATGTGAAACAGAGCTCATTTCTAGTTCAGGCCCACCTTTTTAAAAAAATAACTTTAGGCAGGGTTAACATACATCCGTATTTTCCCGGACAGGTCAGGCTTTTTGGTTCTTAAATTGCTGTCTGGGAGGAATTTTTAAAATTTATTTTCAGGAAAATATGGATGTATGGTAACCCTGTTGGTACAAAAAATACATACTGGGGCACATCCCTTAAATCAGAACTTCTTATAGGGAACCGGTTGTTAAAATTTAGCAGCTCATCACTGGCTGTACGGATGTAGCTGTGCCACTGTAATCTCTCGTGTAGCCCCTGTATGCTGACGGGAGAGTGCTCTTCCCTTGTGTCGTGGGGTTGATACACTCATCACCCTTTGCGGGGATGAGGTGGGGTGCATTACAGCCCCGTGGTTGCGTCTGTAGGGCTGCCCCTGGTCTCAGGGCTGCAGGGCCTTAGTCAGATATCCTTGTGATCAATGCAGCGTGGCCTGATGGCTGGAGTCAATAATGGCCCCTGCTATTGGGGTATTGTGGCCTAGCAGCCAGAGTCAATAATATGGCCCCTGCTATTCGGGCAGTGTGGCCTAGCGACAAGAGTCAATAGTGCTAGAGAGCTGAGCCACCACCCCAGGGTGAGCGGTGGCCAGGATGGGGGACCCAGGCCCGCCCTCTCCATCGGGTCCCAACCCAGGGCCCTTTTAGTGGTGGGGTTGCCCACCACCCGCTCAGCAGTGATCCTATTGAAACACACTGGGCCTGTCTCCTATTCTACAACCGCTTCCCCGCCAAGTTTCCCTGGGTCACTTCCTACCCAAGTCTCAACAGTTCGCCGTCTCTGGGTCTCCACGTCTCTCCCCTCTCCATGGCATCTCGAGCCGGTGTGTAGGGGTCCATCTCTGGCTGGCTGGCCTCCATGTCCTGCAATGCAGGTGGTCCTCCCCTAAGAGTCAGCAGCATGCCTCCTTCCTCACCAGTGGTCAGCCCAGACTGAGCCACTCTGCTGCCTTTTATATCCTGTCTCCAGCTGGACCATGCCCAAAAGAGCTGAGGGAGCCTGGCCTCCTCAGCCAAGAGAGAAGTGTTAACCCCTGTTGCATCAGTTCGGGGTTTATACACCCCGTCAGACCTTGACATAATTAAACCACCCCCAATGGGTGGTGGTAGCTATGTCAGAGGGAGAAGTTCTCCTGCCAACATAACACTGTGCACACGACTTATGCTAGCGAAACTTTTGTCGCTCAGGGAGGTGGTTTTTTCACACCCCTAAGCAACTTAAGTTTTGCCAACATTAGTGGTAGTGTAGACATGACCTAAGACTCAAATACTTAAATCAACCAGGTTTATTAAGAAAGGAGAATGAACATCTGATTAAAATGAAAAAAAAAATCTATATATTCATTCTTATACTCTGCAAGAATGGAGCTAGGGTGGTACAACTTTGGATAATCTACAGTGAAAGAAAGGATATCTTACTTCTCTGTGACCTTCCCTGGGTACCCTATTAGTGAGACAACTTCTTCCCTCAAGGTAGCTGACAAACTTTTCCCACTTTGATCCACTCAGCCACCTAGCATCTCAGAGAAAGAGCTTCTGGTTTCAAGTGTCTTCAGTTCCCTTTCACCCTTGAATCCCAGTCCTTTCACCACAAGGTGAATTTAGCTAAACCACTTGGTAATAGTGATCATAATATAATTAAATTTAAGATCTCTGTGGCGGAAAAAATACCACAGCAGCCCAACATTGTAGCATTTAATTTCAGAAAGGGGAACTACACAAAAATGAGAAAGTTAGTTAAACAGAAATTAAAGGGTACAGTGCCAAAAGTGAAATCCCTGCAAGCTGCAGGGAAACTTTTTAAAGACACCATAATAGACACTCAACTTAAATATATAGCCCAAATTAAAAAACATAGTAAGAGAACCAAAAAAGTATCACTACGGCTAAACAACAAAGTAAAAGAAGCAGTGAGAGGCAAAAAGGCTTCCTTTAAAAAGTGGAGGTTTCAGAGTAGCAGCCGTGTTAGTCTGTATTCACAAAAAGAAAAGGAGTACTTGTGGCATCTTAGAGACTAACAAATTTATTTGAGCATAAGCTTTTGTGAGCTACAGCTCACTTCATCGGATGCATTCAGTGGAAAATACTGTGGGGAGATTTATATACAAACACAGAGAACATGAAACAAAGGGTATTACCATACACACTGTAAGGAGAGTGATCACTTAAGATGAGCTATTACCAGCAGGTAGGGAGGGTGGGGGAAGGAAGAAAACCTTTTGTGGCGATAATCAAGGTGGGCTATTTCCAGCAGTTGACAAGAATGTCTGAGGAACAGTGTGGGGTGGGGGTGGGGGGGTGGGAATAACATGGGGAAATAGTTTTACTTTGTGTAATAATCCATCCACTCCCAGTCTCTATTCAAGCCTAAATTAATTGTATCCAGTTTGATTAAATCTTATTGAAGAAAATAGAAAGGAGCATAAACTCTGGCAAATGAAGTATAAAAATATAATTAGGAAGGCCAAGAAAGTATCTGAAGAACAGCTAGCCAAAAGACTCAAAAAGTAACAATTTTTTTTTTTTTTAAAGTACACCTGAAGCAGGAAGCGTGCTAAACAGCCAGTGGAGCCACTGGATGATTGAGATGCTAAAAGAGCACTCCAGGATAACACCATTGCAGAGAAACTAAATGATTTCTTTGCATCGGTGTTCACGGCTAAGGATGCGAGGGAACTTCCTCACATTTGTCACCTAAAAAGAATGGCTCAGGTTTGGGAACTGTCCCAGACTGAGATGTCATTAGAGGAGGTTTTGGAACAAATTGATAAATTAAACAGGAATAAGTCACCAGGACCAAATGGTATTCACCTAAGAGTTCTGAAGAAACTGTGAAACTGTGGAACTACTAAGTAGTTTGTAACCTATCATTTAAATCAGCTTCTGTACCAAATGACTGAAGGATAGCTAATGTGACACCAATTTTTAAAAATGGCTCCAGAGGTTTATCCTGGCAAGTACAGACCGGTAAGTGCGACTTCAGTACTAGGAAAATTGGTTGAAACTATAATAAAGAACAGAATTGTCAGACACACAGAGAAACATGATTTGTTGGGGAAGAGTCAACATGGTTTTTGTAGAGGGAAATCATGCCTCACCAATATACTAAGATTATTTGAGGGGGTCAACAAGCATGATCCAGTGTATATAATGTACTTAGATTTTCAGAAAGCCTTTGACAAGGTCCCTCACCAAAGGCTCTTAAGCAAAGTAAGCTATCATGGGATAAGATGGAAAGTCTTCTCATGGATTGGTAACTGGTTAAAAGATAGGAAACAAAGGGTAGGAATAAATGGTCAGTTTTCAGAATGGAGAGATGTAAATAGTGATATCTCCCAGGGGGTCTTCACTGGGAATAGTACTATTCAACATATTCATAAATGATCTAGAAAAAGGGGTAAATGTGGCAAAATTTACAGATGATACAAAACTACTCAAGATAGTTAAGTTACAACAGACTGCGAAGAGCTACAAAAGGATATCACAAAACTGGATGACTGGGCTACAAAATGGAAGATGAAATTCAATATTGATAAAGGCAAAATAATGCACATTGGAAAACATAATCCTAACTACACATATAAAATGATGGGGTCTAAATTAACTGTTACCACTCAAGAAAAAGATATCTTGGAGTCATTGTGGATAGTTCTCTGAAAATATCCACTCAATGTGAAGAGGCAGTAAAAAAACTAACAGGATGTTGGGAATCATTAAGGAAGGATAGATAAGACGACAGAAAATATATTGCCTCTGTATAAATCTATAGTATGCCCATATCTTGAATACTGCATGCAGATGGTTGCCCCATCTCAAAAAAGATAGACTGGAATTGGAAAAAGTTCAGAAAAGGACAACAAAAATTTTTAGGGGTACAGACAGCTTCCATATGAGGAGATAAGATTAATAAGACTGGGACTTTTCAGCTTGGAAAAGAGATGACTAAGGGGGGATATGATAGAGGTCTATAAAAATCATGACTGGTGTGGAGAAAGTAAATAAGGAAGTGTTATTTACTCCTTCTCATAACATAAGAACTGGGGTCACCAAATGAAATTAATAGGCAGCAGGTTTAAAACAAACAAAAGGAAGTATTTCTTCACACAAGGCACAGTCAACCTGTGGAACTCTTCCAGAGGATGTTGTGAAGGCCAAGACTATAACAGGGTTCAAAAGAGAACTAGATACATTCATGGAGGATAGGTCCATCAATGGCTATTAGCGTGTCCCTAGCTGGGAATGGGCAAAAGGGGATGGATCACTTGATGATTGCCTGTTCTGTTCATTCCCTCTGGGGCACCTGGCATTGGCCACTGTTGCAAGACAGGGTACTGAGCTAGAAGGTCCTTTGATCTGACCCAATATGGCCATTCTTATGTTCGTTATAGTCTGTGACTGTTTCTGAGTTAAAGTCATGACAGAAATCAGGCATGCCGATGAAGTTTACATCAGCATTTCACCAAAGTAATGTTGATCATCTAGAGTGGGGGAAGAGATGGTAATAGTCCCCGTTTTCTGTACAACCACTTTTGTTTTCTCTATCTTGTAACAACATTCTCGTACCTTCCCATCCGAGGGTGCGTCTGCCCTTACTTTAGTGCTGGAGTATTTCCCAGTTTCTTCTTTCAACAGCAAACATTTCAGATGCCTCTTTGATCTTGCCATGCATGAGAGAGCCCAAAGGAGCAGCATGATTGGGCCCAGATTTGCATGTCAATTGTCCATGGTTGGACTGAATCAAACTCATGGTCTTTGAAGCAGCAGGATTTGCAATTTTTGTATAGTTTAATTTGACCAGATATGTACTGACAGACTAAAGTCCACCTGTATTGGTAGGCAACGATTAAGATACAGGTAGGGCCCTACCAAATTCAGTCCATTCTGGTCAATTTCACAGCCAGAGGGTTTTAAAACTGGTCAATTTAAAGATTTCAGATGTTTCACAGTGTTGTAACCCTGGGAGTCCTGTCCCAAAATGGGATGGGGGGGAGGGCGAGTTGCAAAGTTGTTATAGGAGGGGGCTGCTAGTCTAGGCCAGTGACAGAATAAGTCAGGGGACCCCAGCCAATTTGGGCCTCTGTGCTCCCAGCAGCAGGGGAGATCAGATTTCATGGGGAAGGGCTGATTTAACAGTCTGTGACATGTTTTCCATGGCCATAAATTAGAAGGGCCCTAGATACAAGTATTTTAGTCCTATTCTTCTTAGAACTTAAGGGAGCTGGACTGATTGGCTTTAAGACTTCTTTCCAGCAGGGCTCTTAGCTGAATTAGCGTCCCAGATGTATTAGACTTTTTCATCACGGATATGCTGAAACTTTGCTGGGAATAATATTGCTGTTCCTACTCCTGCTTTTTCAACTGCTCATTTAAGAGGCACTCTTTCTAATGTGCCTAAGAGAGGACTGAGCTCAGGGAAACAAACAACATGGCCTTGATGAATTATCACATTTGTTTAGCCATTTTCCGACTTTGTAACAATCGGAGTCAGAGTAACAATAGCCATAACTTTGTTTTAGCCTTTTAGGTTTTGAGCACGTGGATCAGTGGTGGTTTTCACTTGTGGGGGGGCACTGCTAGTGGTCACGGTTTTCACCTTTCAACATGCGGGGGAGGGGAGACACGGCTCCAGCCCAGAGCCCTGTGAGGGCAACACAAGGGTCTCACAACCAGGAGCATCTTAAAGCTGCCCTCTCTGGGCCACTTCCTGCCACCCTGCTATTGTCCAAAGTTCACAGTCTATCACAGGAGGGTGTGAAGACCATCAGCTCGCCAACTTACATCTTTTCTTGGCCAGGCATGGCGTGATAGTTCTCTCCCTCTTCGAGCAATTGCTGCCTCCTCATGTCTTGGCCCTCTGGCAGGCGAGTTCCAAGTCTCTTCCCTTCCAGCGGAGTCCATAAACAAAACATGGGGAATCAATGCAAATAAACTGAGTTAATAGGTGAGAAGGGGAAATACCTCCCTCTCCGAGTATAACAGAAGCAGATCCTCCCTTTCCTCAGGGAGGGGTCTTCAGACAGTTGTTGAGGAAGAGATCCTGCCTTCCTTCAGCCTTTTTCTCATGAGCTGCAAGGTACAAGTCTTTTCTCATCCCTGGTCTGCCCACACGTGAGCTGTTCTGCTCCCTTTTAGCACCTTCTCCAGTCTGTACATCTCTTGCAGGGGTGGCAGGCTGGGGCTTAATCCCTTGTTGCCCAGTGTGGAGTTTGTATACTCCATCACAGGATCCTGTAACTCCTTCTAAAATATGGCATTTGTTGTTCAATGTCAGGGAGTCTGAGCTTATTTTGATGGTCTGGGATTCATAATCAATATCTTCTAGAATTCTGAGGACAGAAATATTTTAAACCCTGACTTGGTACTTCAGTATTTCCACTTTTCTTTCCAGCAAGGAATTTTTTTTATAAGACATTTTGTAATTCTCGACGTTTCTTTGAGCTCAGATTCCATGCAGCCTAACACTGCTCAGTAGTAAAATATCTTGGATCTTAAATTAAGAACTTCTCAGAAAACTACTCTATTTTTTTCCCCCATGACAGAGGGGCATTGTTGGCACATGACAGCATATATCACATTGGTAGATGTGCAGGGGAACGAGCCTCTTATGGTGTGGCTGATGTGATTAGGTCCTATGATGGTGTCCCTTGAATAGATATGTGGACAGAGTTGGCAATGGGCTTTGTTGCAAGGATAGATTCCTGGGTTAGTGTTTTTGTTGTGTGGTTGCTGGTGAGTATTTGCTTGAGTTTGGGAGGCTGTCTGTAAGCGAGGACTGGCGTGTCTCCCAAGATCTGTGAGAGAGAGTGAGGGATTATCCTTCAGGATAGGTTGTAGATCCTTGATGATGCGTTGGAGAGGTTACAGTTGGGGGCTGAAGGTGACGGCTAGTGGTGTTCTGTTATTTTCTTTGTTGGGCCTGTCCTGGAGTAGATGACTTCTGGGTATTCTTCTGGCTCTGTCAATCTGTTTCTTCACTTCAGCAGGTGGGTATTGTAGTTGTAAGAATGCTTGATAGAGATCTTGTAGGTGTTTGTCTCTGTTCGAGGGATTGGAGAAAGTGTGGTTGTATCTTAGAGCTTGGCTGTAGACAATGGATCGTGTGATGTGGTCTGGATGAAAGCGGTAGGCATGTAGGTAAGTACCGCGGTCAGTAGGTTTCCGGTATAGGGTGGTGTTTATGTGGCCATCGCTTATTAACACTGTGGTGTCCAGGAAGTGGATCTCTTGTGTGGACTGGTCCAGGCTGAGGTTGATGGTGGGATGGAAATTGTTGAAATCATGGTGGAATTCCTCAAGGGCTTCTTTTCCATGGGTCCAGATGATGAAGATGTCATCAATGTAGCGTAAGTAGAGTAGGGGCATTAGGGGACAAGAGCTGGGGAAGCATTGTTCTAAGTCAGCCATAAAAGTGTTGGCACACTGTGGGGCCATGCAGGTACCCATAGCAGTGCCGCTGACTTGAAGGTATACATTGTCCCCAAATGTGAAATAGTTGTGGGTGAGGACAAAGACACAAAGTTCAGCCACTAGGTTTGCCATGACATTATCAGGGATACTGTTCCTGACGGCTTGTAGTGCATCTTTGTGTGGAATGTTGGTGTAGAGGGCTTCTACATCGATAGTGGCCAGGATGGTGTTTTACACTAAGCCAGGAACCTATCCTTGCAACAAAGCCCATTGCCAACTCTGTCCTCATATCTATTCAAGGGACACCATCACTAATCACCTCATCACACCAGTCACACCATAAGACGCTTGTTCACCTGCACATCTACCAATGTGATATATGCCATCATGTGCCAACAATGCCCCTCTGCCACGTACATTTGCCAAACCGGACAATCTCTATGCAAAAGATTAAATGGACACAAATCAGACGTCAAGAATTATAACATTCAAAAACCAGTCGGAGAACACTTCAACATCCCTGGTCACTGAATTTCAGACCAAAGGTCGCATTCTCCAACAAAAAGAACTTCAAAAACAGACTCAAATGAGAAACTGCAGAAATGGAATTAATTTGCAAACTGGACACCATTAAATTAGGCTTGAATAAAGATTGGGAATGGATGGGTCATTACATAAAGTAAAAACTATTTCCCCATGCTTATTTCCCCCCCGCTACTGTTACTCACACCTTCTTATCAACTGTTTGAAATGGGCCATCCTGATTATCACTAAAAAGATTTTTTTCCCCTCTTGCTGATAATAGCCCACCTTAATTAATTGGTCTTGTTACAGTTGGTATGGCAACACCCATTTTTGCATGTTCTCTGTGTGTATTTACACATCTTCCTACTGTATTTTCCACTGATGAAGTGGGTCTTAGCCCACGAAAGCTTATGCCCAAATAGATTTGTAAGTCTCTAAGGTTCCACAAGTACTCCTCGTTTTTTGTTTTTGTTGATACCGACTAACACGGCTACCACTCTGAAGTCTAAGGCCAGGTCTACGCTGGAAGTGCTTTGATGGAATAGCTATATCAGTATTCTATACTGGCAAAGCCCTCCTAACATGAACAGAGCTCACCCTGGAAAAATGGTGCTTTTGTGGTTATTACTTATTCCAGCTGCCCCTACCCCCAGTGAAATAAGCTATATCAGCAAAAGTGAAGTTTTGCCAGTATATTACAGCTACACTGTAAGGGGCTTTTGCTGGCACAGCTCTTTCAATAGCAAATCACACCTCTGACTGACATAGGCCTGGTCTACACCTAAAACTTAGGCCAACCTAGCTACATTATTCAGGGGAGTGAAAAATTCACACACCTCTGAGACATAGGTCAGCTTAACTAAGTTCCCGTGTAGACAGCACTAGGTCAATGAAAGAACTCTTCCATCAACCTAGCTGCCGCCTCTCAGGGAGGTGGATTACTACAGTGATGGAAAGACCCCTTCCACCATTATAGTAAACGCCTACACTACACTGGTGGTACTGCAGCTCTGCCGCTGTAGCATTTCTAGTTTAGATATACTCTTAGCTATGATGAGAAATATCTGTACTGAAGACCTGGCCTAAGTATAAGACAAAAGACCACAAGTAAATATAGACAGACAGACTAGGAAGCACAAGGAAACAATGAGATAATATTGATCAACATGGTAGACAGTAGTCTCGGCATACCTTAGTGTTTCCTAAAGTCTAGTATGTATCCCATTAGAGGTGCGTGAGAACAGACCTCTTAATTATTCTCGACAGTCTCAGCTTTCAATAACAAAACAAACAAAAAAAGCGTCTAGTAAGCAGCTGCTATTGTACAGATAGCCTTCAAAATGTGAAGTGTGTTTAAGTGGTGAACAGGCTGCTCCTGAATCTGCTGAGAGCCTGAAACAACAGCTCTGAGATGTGAACAGCACCATTCATCTTAACTCTTGCTAATTCAGATGACAGAGGTCACACTGAAATTATTGAAAAATGTTGTTGACAATTTCATCGCTTGTCGAAGCATGTGAGAAAGGAGAAGAAATTTACTATGAAGATCTGCAAGTGTTTTTCCAATAATTGGGGGGGGGGAAGGAAAGATGTATGATTGAAGATGCATAGGCCTTTAGCATCACATGGAGCATGATGCATTTCAATTGCCTGAAAAGAGAGAGGACACTCAGGTTTCAAAAGTTTGGGAAATATTCATATTTTTGGATGCGGACCATAAATTCTGCAGCAAAAGTCTTGATTTTATTTGCTCACAAATACTGGATTTTATGACAAACTATAGTAGCATGAAATAAATAAAAAAAAGTAATCAGATTTTTGTTGAATATTAAAACTACACAATCAATGCAGTATTGATGTTCATTTTAATACAATGAAAATTCTTTAAGATATTTTTCCATTTATTTTATGCTGCTGCAAAAATTTCACTCAGTCATCATATTTTGCATTGACAATAAGGTAGTGGGGGGATAGAGAAAAATAAGCCAAAGATTTGGCTCGCAGGAGGTTTGGGGCTCTTAAAAGAAGGCTGTGTTAGCAATAGAGGATACATGAGGTTGCAGGAACTGGGAAGGGTGGTTAACTGAGGCAAGAAGCGGATTTGAGTTCTATTACCTCTTCCTTTGTGTTTGTGGGAGGGGTAAAATATTTACCTTCTTGTCCGTGGGTCCTCCTTAGTGAAAGAGCCAGAAGCCTTTGTGAAATCAAGTCATCTAGCAGACCAATCAGCAACACACCTTCTTTCTACGCCTGAGGCAGGGACAACATTTTCTATGGGACCATAGCCCCACTCAAAAGCAGAGACTAAGTTTAACATACATCTCACATAAATCTAAACACTGTAGAGCTCAATAATAAAGATAGAAAACATATACAGTTTTAGCTATCATATTTAATGAGTTCCCATGCAAGCAAGTTCCTCTTCATTTATATAAAAAGAACAGGAGCACTTGTAGCACCTTAGAGACTAACGAATGTATTAGAGCATAAGCTTTCGTGGGCTACGAAGCCCACTTCATCGGATGCATAGAATGGAACATATAGTAAGAAGATGTGTATATGGCGAACGGGGGAAGTCCCGGATGACTGGAAAAAGGCTAATGTAGTGCCCATCTTTAAAAAAGGGAAGAAGGAGGATCCTGGGAACTACAGGCCGGTCAGCCTCACCTCAGTCCCTGGAAAAATCATGGAGCAGGTCCTCAAAGAATCAATCCTGAAGCACTTAGAGGAGAGGAAAGTGATCAGGAACAGTCAGCATGGATTCACCAAGGGAAGGTCATGCCTGACTAATCTAATCGCCTTTTATGATGAGATTACTGGTTCTGTGGATGAAGGGAAAGCAGTGGATGTATTGTTTCTTGACTTTAGCAAAGCTTTTGACACGGTCTCCCACAGCATTCTTGTCAGCAAGTTAAGGAAGTATGGGCTGGATGAATGCACTATAAGGTGGGTAGAAAGCTGGCTAGATTGTCGGGCTCAACGGGTAGTGATCAATGGCTCCATGTCTAGTTGGCAGCCGGTGTCAAGTGGAGTGCCCCAGGGGTCGGTCCTGGGGCCCGTTTTGTTCAATATCTTCATAAATGATCTGGAGGATGGTGTGGATTGCACTCTCAGCAAATTTGCGGATGATACTAAACTGGGAGGAGTGGTAGATACGCTGGAGGGGAGGGATAGGATACAGAAGGACCTAGACAAATTGGAGGATTGGGCCAAAAGAAATCTAATGAGGTTCAATAAGGATAAATGCAGGGTCCTGCACTTAGGATGGAAGAATCCAATGCACCGCTACAGACTAGGGACCGAATGGCTCGGCAGCAGTTCTGCGGAAAAGGACCTAGGGGTGACAGTGGACGAGAAGCTGGATATGAGTCAGCAGTGTGCCCTTGTTGCCAAGAAGGCCAATGGCATTTTGGGTTGTATAAGTAGCGGCATAGCGAGCAGATCGAGGGACGTGATCGTTCCCCTCTATTCGACACTGGTGAGGCCTCATCTGGAGTACTGTGTCCAGTTTTGGGCCCCACACTACAGGAAGGATGTGGATAAATTGGAAAGAGTACAACGAAGGGCAACGAAAATGATTAGGGGTCTAGAGCACATGACTTATGAGGAGAGGCTGAGGGAGCTGGGATTGTTTAGTCTGCAGAAGAGAAGAATGAGGGGGGATTTGATAGCTGCTTTCAACTACCTGAAAGGGGGTTTCAAAGAGGATGGCTCTAGACTGTTCTCAATGGTAGCAGATGACAGAACGAGGAGTAATGGTCTCAAGTTGCAATGGGGGAGGTTTAGATTGGATATTAGGAAAAACTTTTTCACTAAGAGGGTGGTGAAACACTGGAATGCTGTTATATATATATATATATATATATATATATATATATATATATATAATACACACACACATACAGATAAGTGGAAAGTTGATATAGTAAGAAGATGTATATGTTCCAGTCTATGCATCCGATGAAATGGGCTGTAGCCCACGAAAGCTTATGCTCCAATACATTTGTTAGTTAGTCTATAAGGTGCGACAAGTACTCCTGTTCTTTTTGCGGATACAGACTAACAAGGCTGCCACTCTGAAACCATTCATTTATATAGTGCATGCAATATAACTAGATCCTGTTTTTCAACCTAACCCTTTTCTTTCTCCTGGAGAGAGCAGGGGAAGCAGAGGGGCTAGCGAGCTACCTTTTGATCAGTCCCTTACGGCACAGAACATTAGCTATAGGTTTGCTCGAGAGATCAAAGATCTCTTTAGATTAAGGACTGCATCTTCATATGTGTTTGTACAGGGCCAAGCACAGCTGTAATACTAATATATACAGAAATAGATGATTGGCAGTGGGCAGAGAAACCATTCCTGATGTTTTGCAACATGTGTGTGTAAGCAGATAATCAGACCATAGTTTTATTCACTCTTACATGATATGGAGCCATTGCTCCCCACCTCTGCCCATCCAGACTCAGTTTCCCATTAGTCAAATTTTCCCCCAAGCATCTTTGTACCTTCTCTCATGCCACTTTTTATGCCCGAGAGCAGATCCTCATAAAAATCCACAATGCCATTACATTTTTATTAATAAATTAATGTACATTGAGGTTGTGCTTTTTTAGTTTATTTAAGAGGAAGGGAGGGGAAGTAATTTTAGTTACACCCAAGTAATTTCATTGATGTTAATGAGGCTGCATAGTTGTAAATGAAGACAGAAATGCAGCCTAAGGACCAGTCATCTCAAAGAAAGAATTCCTACTTCATGACTTCAAAGCAAGGAAACCTTCATAAATCACTTCAAATGGTACCAGTTTTGCTCCTTAGTAGCCTCAGTTTGCTTTAGGGGCCTGAATCACTTCTCTTTTCAAGGTGCAGGAAGGTAGAGGGAGCAAACACTCCCTTCTTCTCAGAGCAATTTGTTGGAAAAGTGGGAAGTAGAAAATTTTAAGTTCCAGCAGTTTATACAGTCCTCCTCCTTTGCGTACATACTTCCAGGTGCATGGGAAAGGATGACCCTTAATTTATTGTACTTGGCTTCAAGAGAAGTATGACAATTCTTTTTATTTTGGATATATATCATATCCATTAAAATGATTGTTCTGAGAGAGTGTTTAGGTCTGAAAACATCCACCCACTAGATCTTGTCAGGGCAGTCCCCTACATTTCAACGGTAGTGCTCATTTCTTTAAACTGGTTTTAAGTTGCTACTGTGACTCCGAACAGTAAACTATTGTTGCAGTCATTAGTCTTTAAGGCTGTAGCCTATAATACCTCTTTTGTAGTAACAGCATAATTTGAAAATGGAGATTTGTATCTAGTTAGATGCCAGTAAGCATTGATTTCAGGAAGCAGATAAAAGGAACAGAATCAAGAATTAGGGTAATTAGTACTTAAGAGTTCCTTTCATCTAAAGATCTCAAGATCTCTACCCCCATGCCCTTGTCATACTCCCATTCTTCCACCCCAGCACTAGCCAGTTGTACTGAATCAATAGGCTACGGAGGGGGCAGAACGGCACCAATCATACCGGTCTTTAAGTGGGCCAACACTAAGTGACTGCTGTAGGAGCACTCTAGTATACACGTCTATTTGTAGCTTCTAAAGTGTTGAGCATTGTTGGTGGCACTTAATCACAGTATTTAAAAGTATTTAAACTACTGCCCAAATACATCCCCATTACACAGAGACTATTACTATTGTCTTACTTTAGCATTACTCATTAGCGCTTACTAGCATTAAGGATTAGTTCCCTGGAACAATTTCCAGTAAGACAGCCATCCCTGTGTATACTGTATTCTATCCAAGGGCTTGTCTACATTACCGGCAGGATTGACGGGCAGCGATCGATCCAACGGGGGTCGATCACATCTAGTCTAGACACGATAAATCGACCGCTAAGCGTTCTCCTGTCGACTCTAGTACTCCACCGGAGTGAAAGCACAGGCGGAGTGGACGGGGGAGCATCAGCTGTCAACTCACCACAGTGAAGACACGATGGTGAGTAGATCTAAGTACGTCGACTTCAGCTACGTTATTCACATAGCTGAAGTTGCATAACTTAAATCAATATCCCCCCCCTCCCGCAGTGTAGGCCAGACCCAAGTATCTGAACACTGAAGGGTCAAATCCTCTTTCTTCTACCATGAGCAAGAGTCTCAGACACAGCAGAACAAATATAGTTTCATTGCACATGTCGGGGTTCCAAGAGTCTCTACTGAGTAAGCACGCTTGTAGTCATATGGGACACCCACCCTGCATCTGGAACCTCCAGGCTTGGGTCCTGAACAAGATAACACTGACTCCTGCTCCTCTATGACCAACCTATTTCCTGAGATCACTTCTCTCTCTCAGTACAAAGTAAATGAAGGCTGGAGCCAGCCTATTAAAAAATAAAATATTATATTTTATTTGGGATATCTTCCCTCCTCAAAAGAAGGTATGGCAGCCTCTAGCTATTTCTCAGACTATTTTGAGGAGTGTCTTCTTTCCACAACACAGAGAAAGTAAGGCTTGCAGGCAGATTGCTGGTAAACAGTCCAAGTTTTTTCTTCCCTGCAAAGAAAAGAAAGACACAAATGCAAACCATCAGAAAAACCAGTCGCTTTGCAACTCTTTCCCTTCCTCCAGACTAGCTAGTCAAACATAGAAAAAACTCAAAGTCTTTTCATAGTATTTTATCCTGTGAGGCACCACATTTTTTGCCAGGGTGTCCCCACAGAACTGCTTCCCCACTCCCAGCAACCCTTAGCAACTTTGGCCAAGATTCACAAAAGGACTTAACAGCTTAAGTTCAACATTTTGGCATCACCAAGATTCTTAAAACCCCTGCTCAACTGCTGCCTAACTCTGGATGTGCCTGAATTTCTGCCATTAAAATCCCAGAGACAGCTACGTTTCTACTGCTGGGCATGCGTACGCCACCTCAATCCTGGCAGATAGGGCCTCTCTCACACCTACATGCCAGTCGAATCCTTAAGGTAGGCGCCCCCCATTCATTAGACATACTCAGAGCATATCTAAGTCCACACAAAATGTCCAAGGTGAGGCAGGAATAAAAGGCTTCCTTTATAACCCATAAATCTCATTGGTTAAGACACTCACCTAGTACGTGGGACCCTGGTTAAGTTCTCCCCTCTGCTTGATGAGGCAGATGGCTTTGAACTTGAGTGTTCTCCAGTGTGTGTTCTAATCACTGGGCTATGGGATATTGAGGAGTGGGTCTTTGTCAGTCTCTCCTGTTGAAGCTGTACTACCGTGTATAAATGAATATGCATTGGGCCAGAAAGAGTGATAGAATAACTCTATAGCCCAGTGGTTGGGGCCCTATTTCTCTCCATGATCATATAGGGACCCTAGGCACTTAATTTAAGGCTGTGGATTCCACTGGGTGGCAAGGCAACCTAAGTGCCTTTATGGATTTAGCCCTTCCTTCCGCTTCCTTATAAAGGCTCCAGGAAGACCAACAGATTCCTGCCATTCCCTGGATGCGGTGGCTAACCAGTAGTACCTACTGGTTAATTCTTCCCTTCCCAGTGTACATGTCCAGGATTTTTGATGCCATCATCTTCCTGTTCTGAATGAGACTCAAATGAATGGTGTGCCCCAAGACAGGATGGAATTCTAGCCTGTGTTCATATACAAAAGTTACAAAATAAGTTACACATTAAAGTTAAGTTAATGAAATGTTGTGAATTTAATTTTTATTCTTGTATATTAAGCAAATTTTTCAGTTTATATCTCTGTATTTCCAATTCTTTCCCCTCATTTAGGGTGCAAGATTTCCACTGGTATATCCCAGTCAGGATGAGCCTAGGATAAATTATTGCCTGCTTAATTGAACTGATTTCTATTCATATATCAACAAGTTGAAGTAAACTTAGACCAGTAACTTTACTGCAATTGCAGACAAGGTCCCCAAGGAAAAAAAGAGACTCAGTGACTGTGGCCATTACACAACAAGTGATATGATGGAATTGAATGTGGTCATGGGTGAAGGCTTCAGGGACCTCATACACCTCAATGAGCCTGCCTACAAAGTGCTGCATCACACCATGTTCCCTCAAAGCAAGATTTCCAGTACAGACAATGCACAAAATGCCAAGCCTCTTTAATACCAAGAAGATCAACCAGACATAGCAGTGCTAAGGAAAAAGCATAGCTGCATCTTTAAAAACTAGTTTTCCACCCAACAAGCTTGTAACATTGGCAACAAGTTTGGACACATGGTACAAGCATATCAAAAAGCTTTTGTGGGCTATTAATATTGAACTTCAGAAAATTGCATTTGACAAATTTCTTTAACTATTGATAAGTAGAATAGATTTGCGGTTGGTTTGTTAATAGGAGTTGAAGACAGAATTGTCTTTCAACTTAAGAAAATACCCAGGAACAACATGTCCTAGATTTCATAGAGACCATTGTACTCTAATTTGCATTAACCTTTCTAAATAGGGAAACTTGATGACTGTATTATTGCATACTTTTTCTGAACCAAAAAGGTAATACAATATTTACCATTACAAAAATGAACGTATTTACTTTATGGTATTGATTTGTAAAAATCACTCATGCTTCCTAAGTAAATGGCTGTAAAAAGATTGAAGACCAAGTCAGGAAAAAAAAATGCAGATATTGTTGAGAAACCTTTTTGAATCTAAAAATGCTGATGCTACTAATTTGAGTGCTTTATTTGATGGGAAAGAACAAGCCACTAAAAAAAAGAGGTCTTTTTTGAGCACTGAAGCAGAAGAATGGTAATCACAGATGATATTAAAACGGAATTTTATTTACTTCGCTGATTTGGAATCAGTTACCCATTTCAGTAGCTAGAAAAGATTTTTAAAAGTAAAATTCCCAATGTGATAAGTACCTTATGGTCCGTGGTAGTTCTGCTAAATAGTAACAGTCCATCCAGTTATTTTCACATTACGTAACAGTGACTCTCAGCTACCTGACCCTCAGGCTAAACTGGTCGCTTTTTTATAACCCTTCCCCCCTCCCCACCCACCACCACACAGGCAGCAAGAGACAGTTTGCAAGCCATATAGATTTGATGTTATCAGAATTATGATATACTAGGTGGTTTGACATGTTGATCAGAACAATGGTAAATTGAGATCAAACTAGCCAGAGACAAAAAGGGTAACAAGAAAACATTCTACAAATACATTAGAAACAAGAGGAAGACCCAGGACAGGGCAGGCCCATTACTCAATAAGGGGGCGGGAATTCCAGAAAATGTGGAAATGATAAGGGTGCTTAATGACTTCTTTGTTTTGGTTTTCATCAAGAAGGGTTGGTGGTGATCTACGTAGTGAATGCCAGTGAAAATGAGGTAGGAGAAGAAGAGGCTAAAATAGGGATAGAAGAAGTTAAAAATTACTTGGACAAATTAGATGTCTTCAAGTCACCATGGCCTGATTAAATGCATCCTAGAATATTCAAGGAGCTGACTGAGGAGATATCTGAGCCACTAGGAATTATCTTTGAAAAGTCATGGAAGACGGAAGAGATTCCAGAAGACTGGAAAAAGGCAAATATAATGCCCATCTATAAAAAGGGAAATAAGGACAACCCAGAAAATTGTAGACCAGTCAGCTTAACTTCTGTACCTGGAAAGATAATGGAGCTAATAATTAAGCAATCAGTTTGCAAACATCTAGAAGATAATAAGGTGATAAGTGACAGTCAGCATAGATTTGTCAAAAACAAAATCATGTCAAACCAACCTGATAGCTTTCTTTGACAGGGTAACAAGCTTGTGGATGGGGGGGAAAAATGGTAGACGTGGTATATCTTGACTTTAGTAAAGCTTTTGATATGGCCTCGCATGACCTTCTCAAACAAACCAGGGAAATGCAACCTAGGTGGAGCTACTGTAAGGTGGGTGCAAAACTGGTTGGAGAACCATTCCCAGAGAGAAGTTATCAGCAGTTCACAGTCATACTGGAATAATAATAAGTGGGGTCCCGCAAGGATCAGTTCAAGGTCTGGTTCTGTTCAATATCTTCATCAAATAATTTACATAATGGTATAGTGAGTACACTTATAAAGTTTACGGATGATACCAAGCTGGGAGGGGTTGCAAGTGCTTTGGAGGATAGGATTAAAATTCAAATTATCTGGAAAAACTGGAGAAATGGTCTGAAGTAAATAGGATGAAACTCAATTCGGACAAATGCAAAGCACTCCATTTAGGAAGGAACAATCAGTTGCACACATACAAAATGAGAAATGACTGCCTAGGAAGGAACACTCTGGAAAGGGAGGGCGTTAGAAGCTAAATATGAGTCAACAGTGTAACACTGTTGCAAAACAAGTGAACATCATTCTGGGATGTATTAGCAGGAGTATTGTAAGCAAGACACAAGAAATAATTCTTCCGCTCTACTCCACTCTGATTAGGCCTTAACTAGAGTATTGTGTCCAGATTCCACATTTCAAGAAGGATGTGGACAAATTAGAGAGAGTCCAGAGAAGAGCAACAAAAATGATTAAAGGTCTAGAAAATATGACCTATGAGGGAACATTGAAAAAAATTGGGTTTGTTTAGTCTGGAAAAGAGAAGACAGAGGGGACATAACAGTTTTCATGTATGTAAAAGGTTGTTACAAGGAGGAGGAAGAAAAGTTGTTCTTCTTAACCTCTGAGGATAGGACAAGAAGCTATGGGCTTAAATTGCAGGAGGGGAGGTTTAGATTGGACATTAGGAAAAACTTCCTAACTGTCAGGGTGGTTAAGTACTGGAATAAATTGCCTATGGAGGTTGTGGAATCTCCATCATTGGAGATTTTTAAGAGCTGGTTAAACACACACCTGTCAGGAATGGTCTAGATACTTAGTCCTGCCATGAGTGCAGGGGACTGGACTAGAGGACCTCTCAAGGTCCCTTCCAATTCTATGATTTTATGAAATTAGGCAAAGGCAATTGTACCTCAGGATTAGAATCAGAGCAACAATGAGGTGTTATGTGAAAATAAAATACAATAGCAAAAACAATATTCTGAGTCTTTAAAGCCCTAAAATGAGAAAGAAGGCTTTCCTTATCTAGACCCCAATACTGCA
Organism: Dermochelys coriacea; assembly: GCF_009764565.3. Taxonomy (NCBI): domain Eukaryota; kingdom Metazoa; phylum Chordata; order Testudines; family Dermochelyidae; genus Dermochelys; species Dermochelys coriacea. The sequence continues at coordinate 110,306,553 of NC_050068.2, forward strand.
CGAGCAGTATACATTCACAGTAATTGAACAGCAAGGAACTAATTGCAAAACCAACATACTAGAGCCTAAAGAAGAGACATAAGACAAGGCTAACCTTAATGCAACTCCTAAGCAAATAGAAAAAGGCAAAGCCTAATTCAACATAGCAGCAAAGAGAGAAGAAATACCCACTTTACCTGTAGATTCCAACAGTTGCTTATTCCCTGCTTGTTTATATCTTCCTCTACCCTGGTTATAGGGGTGGCTTCCACTACTGAGACTCATTACTATTCCAGCAAGAAGCACCTGTAAATGCACTTGTGTAAGGGTATGAAAAGGAAGGCAGGTAAGTGAAAGAAGTAATTAGTATGTTTGTAACCATAGCAGCTAACACTGTTTTGTGTTTCACCCCACCAAAACATGAGTCTCGGAGAAGGTTGTCTATCTTCTTAACAGAGACCAGGTAGGGGAGGTAATATCTTTTATTGGAGACAACTTCTGTTGGTGAGAGAAACAAGCTTTCAAGTTTACACAGAGCTCTTCTAGTTTAACACATTGTAGTTTACACTGTGGGCAAGTCTGGTCCTTCTATAGCTCTGTGTGTAAAGATATTCCAGAATGCACTGACCTTCATGCAGAAAAGGTTGCTCTGTGGCTGATAAGTACTGTATACCTTGCTGAGGAACTATTTGATACAAATAATTGAGACAAACATAGTTAAGTAGAATGGTAAAGGTAGCAGTACAACCACTATGGTGATGGTAGAAAAAGCAACTGTGTAGACACAAACCAAATTAAGTTACTTACAATTAGCTCATATGACTGTCTCTGCTGCTTATAAAATCATAGTTAGACACTGTAGTATGTTCCATTAGAGGATTTTGTTATTAAATTAGGAAATACGGGGCATCTTGCAGGTTATATCACAACCAGGATGTGGTCAGTCTTGTATAGCGGGTAGGACCAGAAGTCAGGCCTAGTGGTCAGAGCCAGAAACAGAAATCAGCACTCAAACCAAGGGTCAGAACCCAACAACAGAATCAGAAGCCAAAACAGGGCCTGTTGTAACAACAGGTTACGTACTTCTAAGGTGCTTATACATCTTCCTGGAACTCCCTCCATGCTTAAATAGTGCATTTGGACCAAAGGTCATGGGGTGCTGCCAACTGAGTCTTCTATGAGTAGCACTTCCTGTGGTGATTAGCTTTACCCCTTCCCCCCAGCATTTATAGCACATGGATCACAGTTCTCCTATGGCTGCTGGTGCGAAAGTGTTGATCACCAAGAGCCCTGCAAACCTGGGTTTTAGTCCTCTAGATTCTCTCTTATTAATATAATGGAATTTTGTTGTCATAGCTCGCTGCTGTTGCAGATAGGATATAAATAGCAAGCCTAGGTACATATTGTCAGAAAATTAGGAAGAAATATGTCAAAAAAAAATCAGAAATGCATCCAGCTCATTCTCACTATGATTTTTCCAGGAAATAAAACCTCTTTAAGATTTTAATAGGCACTAAAACATATCTAAAACACGTTTAATAAACCATGGTAAATGCTAGGAATACCCAATAGGTTTTAACTATCCATGGCACTATGGAACTGAACAAATCCATAGTCTGGCCATCAGATATTTAGTTCTTCATAGAATGGTGGTGTAAAACCCTTTCCATTGCTCTTTTCACTCTGTGTGTGTGTGTGTGTGTGTGTGTGTTTAAATTTTTCACCTCTCATCCTCAGGGAAATTAATTACTGCAATGTAAAGGCTGTAAACATTAGTATGACTAAGAGTTAATATAAATGCAAAAGTTAATAAATATTTATCACTAACAAAGGTACAGAAACTCAGTTTTTAAACTGATGTCCCTTTAAGGTTTGAATAGCAATATTAGCTTGACCACATTGCACATACCATATATTAAATTGCACATTTTGTGGGTTTAAGGAGTAATAAACAATCCTGAATGTATACTATGTGGCTAAATTAAAGGTGACCTGAACAGAGGAAAAAAATTTTGGACCTGTGCCCTTATTTTTTTTCCAGGATGTATAAAGAACTCAAAAAACACAATAAAAATATATATTGCTGGGATTTTTTTTCCACATTAGAAGTTTCAGGAATCGTCTGGCCTAGGAGATTTTATGATGGTTGGAGAACTAGTGAATTTTGACAACACAAGGACCAAGAGAGTGAAAGTTGACTAATCTAGGCCATGATCTAGGCCACGCAAAGCAGGTCGCATCATTAGGGCCCTAGATAGGAAGTGATTTTTAGTTTGACTATATGAAATACTTTGTGTTTGGTTTGCTCTTTAAAAAACACTTATTTAACTAAAACAAAAGGAAATTTTTGTTTAAAGTAAAATCTCCACAGCCTTACTCCTTCCCTTAAGGTGTGAAAACTAACAAAGAACATCTTCTGAGCCTCTCAACAAGTCCTTTAGCAAACACAGGGGAAACCAGAACCGATGTGAAAAAACAAGCGTCATGAGACCCATAGAACATATTAGGATTACTCATGGGTAAATTGTTTGCAGGAATGGGCCTTAACCAACCCCCCCCCCCCATTAGCAATAAGGAATATTTAACACAGCGGGAATATATTCCCAGTCCTTGTATATTTTTCCATGTTTGCAGTATCCTTGTGTGTGCGAGACACACGCTATTCACCTCGATTTGCCACTGTTGGGACCTGTGTGTGGTTTCACCCCTAGGAATTTTACAAATAAAGTCCTGCACGGAAAAAAAAGCGATTTTCACAGCTGCTCGGTCTAAAGTTCCCTTTCCTCGACTTCCCACTCTCAACAGCGAAGGAAACAAGGGAGAAGCGCTCATCACCGGCTTGGAGCGGCAGGTGCTCTGCGGCCCTAGAGCTCCCAGCCGCCGCAGCTCGGAACTGCGGGAGCGCTCTGGGGCTGCCCCACTGCTTCGCTAAGTTCGCCCCGCTCCGGGCAGGGCTCTAGCTATCACCCCCTCCACTGCTTGCTAGGTAGCGGCGTCAGGAGCGCGGGTTAGGACTCTGCGGTCAGGTGATGAAAGAAGGAGCTTCCCGCTCTTTTCTCTTTGCTCCACTTATGGGATACGCTCTTTCAACAGGCGCTGGGAACCTTCCGCTGCTTTCCGGATTTTCTGTTGCAAACTCGTGTGAACGGATGTTGGTTGCTAGCACTTTCTGAGGTTGTCACTCACCCCCCCCCCCCATCCGGAGGCGGGACAAAAATAAGGACAAGGAAGGATGGCGAAGGAGACGTGTGTGTTAGCCGGCATAGAGCACTCACCCGGCCTCGGCGGCATCAGCCTGCATTCTTTGCACCCTCACGGCCGAGTTCAAGGAGTGTTTTGGGTGTGCAAAACGTGCAGGAGAAGGCTCCTTGAAGCCATAGCGGAAGAGGCAAAGGGGACTGGGGGAAAATCAGCTATAGCGCGGGGCGTTTTCCCCTGGAGCGAAGCGACAGGGTCCGGGGGAGGGAAGCAGGATGCAAACGCTCCAGTCCGAAACCTCTAAGCTTCGGCAGACCCGAGCGCGCGTCACCCGCGCCCGCAGAGCGCCTCGCTCGCAGCCGGCCGCAGAGCGCAGCGCAGGACGGGAGCCAAACGGGCGGAGCTGGAGGCGCTGCGTGGGTTGGAAGGGGAGGGGGTCATTTGGGGGAGGGGGCTTGGGGAGGCGGAATGCGCATGCTCTCGCGCCCTTTATGACGTGCACTGCCTGAGGAGCCGGCAAAGATCAAAGCGGGAGGGGGGGAAGGCGAGCCTGGGAGTTCGCGAGCCAACTGCACGCTCGATAAAACGCTGGTCTGGCAGCCGGCGCAGAGGCAGGGACGCTCCCCCTCCCCCTCCCCCTCCCCGGCTTTTTCCTCCTTGCAAAGTGTCCAGGGGCAGCAGCTAGAGCCGAGTTCCCTGCGCGGGGGGAGATGAGGCGCCGGCAGGAGCAGCGGCGCACAGTGGGGTAGCCTGGCGCACGCAGGATTTAGCCGGGGCAGCGGGGGAGGAGGCGGGAGGCAGCGGGGCAGGGGAGTCGCTCTCCGCTTCCGTGACTGGGCGTGCGGGCGGCTGAGGAGGAGCAGCCGCCGCTCCATGGAGGCGGAAAGTGGAAGCGAGGCGAGCTAGGCAGCCCGGCCGGCCGAGTGCCCGAGCGGCTCTGGCTCACCATGGATTGCAGCCTCATCCGCACGCTCATCAGCAGATATGTAAGTACCCGGGGCCGCGCCGCGAACTCCCCGGGCGGGCGGCTCCCAGCGGGGCGTGATCTCGGGAGCCGCTTCTCCCCGGCATGCGGGGGGGACCCAAGTGCCCGCGTTAGAGCCACGCTGGCCCGGGAAAGCGCCCCGGGAGCCCCCAGGGCGCTGCGAAGCCCCCGTCACTCCCTCCCCGTGACCGCTTGGTCCCCTTGGGGAGCAGCCGCTCCGCTCCCTGCCCGGGGGGCACTCGGCCGGGCAGCAGGTTGCCGTGGAAGCGGTGGCGGGCGCGTCCGGCTGCGAGCGCTTGCACCCTGACAAACCGCTTACTCCCGGGACTCCCCGCACTTTCCAGCTCTGCCCCCTCGCTTCCCGCCGCTCCGCCGGCCCCTTTGCTTCTGCAAAGCGCGGCGCCGCCGGGTCAGTGTCGGCCGCTAGTTCCTTGTAGGACGCGAGAGATTTGAACTCTCCAGGCTGGCCCAGCAGGTGCCTCTCCTGTGAACGCGCTTACGGGACGAAGGATAAACACTTGTTCTGGCTCTGATTAATCGCCTTGCGTTGCGATACAATATTTTTGGCTAGTTGATGGGCTAACTATTCGCTGGTGAGTAGCTGAATGGTACCGTGTTTCGAGCTATTCAGCATCTGAAACCTATGTTTGATGCAATAGGATGGATATTGTTGTTGCTCGACGGTAAGAAATCCACCGAGAGAGGGATGGCTGTGTTTACTAAGTCTGTCTTCCGCTTTTGGAAGCCTTTACATCTGAGGTAACATACTTGAAATACAAACCCTTACGGTAGCACTCCAAGATAACGTAGTTATTTTTGTCAAATTGGTTACAATGAACCAGAATAAATCTGTTCACACAGTGACGCTCTCTTCTGTTGAAGGCTGACAGCAAGTGATCAGTCATGAGTTTTTGATAATCTCCTGACTTGCAGGAGGTCAGGAGAAGCCTTCAGGGCTTATCATTGCACATGATGGATATGGTTTACACAGTTGTTAGTGTTCCCCAAATAGGTATGGGTATCGTCGTGCACTCTTTTACTAAAGCAAAACTCAGCTTTCCTACCTAAAACCGCGACAATTTACTATACACAAAAATAAGTAATACTACCAGAGTGGACCAGAATTAGCATTAATAGCAAATCATATTTGATTTAGAATTTTTTAAGGATTGAATTTAGAGGTATTTCTCACAAAACTAAGGTGACATTCACTGTTAAGTGCAAAGTAATACACATTTAGAAAAAATAATCCTAACTATGTACAAAATGATGGATTGTAAATTAGCAGTTATCATTCAAAAAAGAGATCTTGGAGTCATTGCGAATAGATTTCTGAAAACATCTGCTCAATGTGAAGCTGCAGTCAAAAAGCTAACAATGTTAGTCGCTGTTAGGAAAGGAATACATAATGAAACGGAAAATATCATAAAGCCATGGTATGCCCACACTTTGAATACTGCATGCAGTTCTGGTCACCCTGTCTCAAAAAGATGTATTAGAATTGGCGGGGGGGGGGGGGGAGTACAGAGAAGGGCAACAAAAATGGTTGGAGGTATAGAACAGCTTCCGTATGAGGAGAGATTTAAAGAGACCTGGACTGTTCATTTTAGAAAAGAGACAACTAAGGGGGATATGACAGAGGTCTATTAGACCATGAATGATGTGGAGAAAGTGAATAGGGAAGTGTTCTTTAACACTTCATGTAACATGAGAACCAGGTCACCCCATGAAATAATAGGTTGCAGGTCTAAAACAAACATAAGGAAGTACTTCTTCACACAGTCTGTGGAACTCATTGCCAGGGGATGTTGTGAAAGCCAAAATTATAACAGGGTTCAAAAAATAATTAGATAGGTCCATTAATGGCTAGTAGCCAAGATGGTCAGGCTGATCCCAAGCTCTGGGTGTCCCTAAACCTCTGACCATCAGAAGTTGGGACTGGGCAACAGGTGATCACTTGAGAACTGGCCCCTTCTGTTCATTCCTTCCGAAGCATCTGGCCCTGGCCACGGCTGGAAGACAGGATACTGGGCTAGATGCACCACTGGTTTGACGCAGAATGGCCATTACTTCATATGAGGAAAAATGAATTGACTTTGAGATGAACAAAGCACATGGTTTTTGAAATCTGTATGAAAGGACAAACACATGATATCAAAATTAGTGTTGTATTAAGTTGGAGAAAAGTGTATATTGAGGGACAAAAGAATCAGTGCTAAATCTGGCTTTCATTAACATCCTCACTGATGATCAGGAAGAGAGGATAAACAATATGTTTACTAAGTTACTACTAAAACCAGAAATATGGGCAGGAAATTGAAACTACATGTGAACTAATGCAAATTAGTACATTTGGGGATGGGGGGAAGCCAAACCATAAATATTTTATGAGATGGGGGTAATACTAAGAGACTTTGGGGTGTTCAATGTATGTGTAAGGTTTTTTTTTTTTTTTTTGGACTGCATATTCAGAAATATCTTGTCCTAGGTCAGGGAGATGATTTTCACTCTTGGTGAAACAATAGCTAAAGTACCCAGTTTCTTTCTAAGCTCCTCAGTCAGAAAGCTATGGACAAATTGGAGGGAAATGAAGAGTTTAGGGGAAAAAAACCGAAGAGAATAAAATGAGTGTTGAAGAGATTTCCTTGTGGCAAGACTTATAATGCTTGAGCTAAGTGATGGCGGGTGGGTGGGATGGCAAGGTAGGTAACTGTACTCACACATCCTTAGAATGTAACCCTGAAGAAAGGAGAGGCATTTCTAAATATTGTACAACTTTAAGTCTTAGTCCTTCAGTTGGATCTTCATTGGGGAGGATTCAGCTCAGGTAGACTCTTATGCCCACGCAGAGCCCCATTATAGACAGCAAGTCTCCATTTAGGTGCAGTGATTTGTTAGTGCGGATCCAATTGCAGCATCCGGCCTAAGTAAAGGCCAGTTTTGGATGTAGCTGTGTTTTGAAAAATGATTTCTAAGTTCTAACGAATAGTCTTTCAGAGGAAGTGCTGCAAACAACTTTGGTAAAACCAGGCTAGAAAAAGCATGTAAAAATCATCATGTACTTGTGGGAGGATGGACTGTATCATCTAAGTTTCTTTTTAGTTTTGATGATTAACAGGCTAAAAATTTAAATGCAACCACTTTATAAGATGAATTATGGAGTGTTCATATTTCTCAAAGCTCAGAACTTTCTGTTTCAGGATAAAGTCAAGATATATGAGAGAATTAAAAAGATCTTTATAATTCACCAGATTTTCTAGACTGGCTTCTGTGAATGGCATACTTCATCAGTTGCATGTTGTTACGTTGCTTGGAGCAGGTAAACTATCTTTGTGTGTCTTGTTGGTTTCTTAAATTTGAATTATTATTTATTATTATTATTTTTTTTTAAATGAAGAAAACTTGTGGAAGAAGCTGCTGTGGACACTATAAGGTTTACCACTTCAGAAAACTCTGCAAGTAGATGTCTAGCCAGTTACTTTTCCCAATTCAGTGGTTGAACTGTCTTATTTAACCATGGCAGTAAACATACTCTTGCAATATTAAATGCCATTCCTGAAATTGATTGGCGTGAAAGATTAGATGTCCATGCCACAGCATGGATCTTTATCACTGTTACTTCATAGATGGTACCCACATACTCCTCTCATCTTTCTCCTCATTCCAGAACTTTTTAAAAGGCTGGTGAGTAGGGGGGGATGATATTGCTGGAAGAAAGCCATAGAGAAAAGGTCAATTTTATGTTTGCGTAAACAATGTCAAGCTCAGTCTTAGTCTGACTTCGTGTGGTAAGTTGAGGTCCTGCCACTAAGAATTCTCTGCCCCTGAGTCTTCTCCTGAATCATTTTGGCCACAATGGTTTTGTAGTGTGTAGTTGTCTTGGTGGATTGTGGATGGATAAATGGTCTCTAAGGTATGCGGGTGCTAGCCTATTGGAGGCTTTGCAGATGAATAGTTTTCAGAGTAGCAGCCGTGTTAGTCTGTATTTGCAAAAAGAAAAGGAGTACTTGTGGCACCTTAGAGACTAACAAATTTATTTGAGCATAAGCTTTCGTGAGCTACAGCTCACTTCATCGGATGCAGATGAATAGTGTTTCTCTGGCCGAATCCAGACTAAACTTGGCTGAATGATATAATCTCTTCACTCTCTGGCTAGTAAACAAATGCTGCATGTTGAATTAGTTGTAGCTTCTGTGAGGTGGTCTCCATCAGTCCTAGATAACTTCCAGTTGTGTAGTTTTCAGTTAAAACATCGGGGGTTTTTATTCAAAAGGAAAGGTTCGTCTCCTGGCTTCCCAAAGGTGGGAGGTTGTAGTCCTCACTACAGTTGCAATCTATGTCCAATAGCAGTGTGAAGTCCAGCCTAACTTCAAGGTTATGCAAAAACTTTTGAATCTGATGCCCTTAGTTCAGGGTGAAGTTGGTTTGGCTAGCATCTTCAAATGTTTTTGTCTTGTGTTTTACCTGAATTGTTAGTCATTTGTTTCCTTATTTGTTCCAGGTATGAGGACCCTTGATAATGACATTGGTTTGCCAATGCAGCCTGACTTTTTAATCAGTATGCTGAGCACTTCCAAATATACTGTGTCCATACCATCTCCCTGAGTGGTGGGAGAACACTCTAGAAGAGTAGAGGTGCTAATAGTAACAGTGTAGTCAAGTCCAAATGCATTCTGCCTCCTTTCTGCAAATTATTCTCTGCTTCCACACATACCCTGTCCTGTACACCCTTATAGGGCTGTGGGTAGGGGAATAACTTATATGAGAGATCCCAATATTTGAACAGTTTGTAAATGCTTTGGGTTCCTTGAGGATAAATGGTGTGAGAAGAATATACATTTGTTTATATTAAGTTTAAAATGGAAAATTTCCATACGAGTTTTGTTTACTGAAAGTAGTGCTTTAATGGGTTTCGGTTTGTTGAGCATAGTACATGGGTTCTTAATTGAATATCTGTACTTTATTATTCATAGTTTTTTCTGTAATATAGAACAGAAGCTTCTGACTAAATATATACTGTTTAAGTTTAAACCATTCAGTTCCCTGAAGTCTTGAACATGTTTTGATTCTTATGGCAAACATGAAAATTAATTTCCTAATGAAAAGTTTCACTGAAATTTAACAAATATACATGATTAAAAATCAATACAGCTTGTAGCCAAAAGTTTTTTTTGTTTCCCCCCCCCCCCCCCAAAGTTAATTAGACTGACTTTTTTTACAGGGAGAAATAGATTTGAATTTTTGCCGATTTTTACAATGAAGTTAAAGTAACTTCTATGTCTGTGATGGGGTTATACAAACTCCACACTGGGCCCAAAGGAGCCATGCCCCAAACTGAAGGTTCACGTAAGACAGATGTTACTCAGGGCAGCAGACTTTTACACTCTGTAGGAAGGAATTTGCTGATGTTCCTTCCCACAGGGCCCTGGGCTAGGACCTGGTGGAGAGGGGAGGGCCTGTGTTCTGTACCATGCCCCACTTACAGCACAGGCCCAGATGCAGAGGGAAGGCACAAACTCCCAACCTGGAGTCAGGAAGCAGGCACCATTAACCCTCTTCTCTCCTTGCTGCCCACGGTGCCCTGAAAACAGAAGATGGAGGTCAGGTGCACTAACCACTAGGAAACCCAACCTTCCAAGCATCCAATCGCAATATCCCTGATAGTACTCCCTGGTAATTTTTTCTGGTTTTACAATCACATTTTTGTTTTTAAAAAATGTTTCTTTCCTCTGTTGCTGTGTGAAGGATTAAAGCAAACTGGAAATCATACTGTACAGGAGAAACAGGGAAACTGATTATACACAAACTGAAACAGGTAGTAATAGAGAATCTTTTCCTCTAAACTCACAGAAGTTTACTATAGCTATTAATAACTATATCAGGGTGGATTTGATTTAAATCATGATTTAAATCACTAGTCAGGAAGACTTGATTTAATTATGGATTTCTACATAAAGTATATTCTTGTTGGTTAAACTTGGACGGATGTAGGTTTCATTTTTAGAAGGTACACACAATACATTTTTAAAGTGATTTATTTTGAAAACTTTTCAGATTAGTTTTACAGCTAAATGAGAAAATGAATGATTGTTTGGTTATTTCATTTACCAAAGGTAATTGAAGCAGATATTTATGAAGTTACTGAGAGGTGAACTATCTCCAATTCAACAGGTTAATCATTAATATTTGGAGGATTTTCTTGCCCTGCCCTAGGAGGAGAACATCCCCAGACAGACATTTAAATTGTTTTATTCAACTAAAACCAATATTGTGTATTCAACAGTAAACATATAATATCTTAACAAAACAAGCATATGAATTTTTGAATTTAAACATTCAAGTTCTTGTAAAATCAGGTTTATTTTTGTTTGTTTTTTAACTAAAATAGCTAAATGAAATATATTTTTTAAAAAAATTAACTCTACTATGTCAACCCGGTCAACATGAGAAATTTAAAATATTGGCTTCTGCAGCTAACTCAGTTGTCTTCACCTTCATTTTCCTGTTTGTTCATAATCTGGAAAAGAAAAACAAGCTTTCTTGCTTTTTCAGGTCCCAGATTTCTCAGTTTGGAATTAATTCTTCCAAAGGAAGAAAATATTCTTTCGACACTGGCAGAAGAAGCTACTGCTGTTAAAAGGGAGATTATCACTTCAACAGTCTCTGAATCCAAGTGCATAAGTGACTTCCACCAGTTCACTGGTGTGACTTTCTTGAAAACATCGGCAAACATGTATTTCTTGAATGGTTCTTGTTCCCAAACTGGGTCTTTTTTACGGCCTGCTGCCATTATAGGTTTTCCTTTCTAGTGAGAATGGTATGGTAGATCTCAAATCAATGAAGGCTACACTAAGAAAGATGTCGTCAAGACTTCTGGTATATGTTGCTCAAACAGTTTCACTTTTTTTTTTTCTACTGCCTGTCCCTCCCTTCTCACATTTATCTCCAGACTTCTCCTTGTCCAGATCTATTCACCTCCAACTATCTTCTATCCATTGAACTTTTTGAAACTTTGCACTTTTAGAGAGAGGTAAGAGATTGACTCTGTATGTAAATTTGCAGAGGGACAATAGGGTTGAGATCTGTTATTTCTCACCTCTATATATTATTTATTTAAAAATATTTTTGATGTTACCAAGCATATTATCTTTGGAGACACAAATCCACAGTTTGAGAACTGCAAAACCAAGCACGTCTGATGGTATCTTCTAGACTGAGCACTGAGTCCCATTGGGTGGGTAGATTATTTAGATTAATCTTTCTATATAGAAGCCCCGGGAACCCTATAAGATTGGGTCCCTAATCCATGAACTATTGGAACTCATTTACAAAACTTTTCTTAAACATTACATGAATATATTGTCTTGTACTATAGAATTTATAATCCCTATTCCATAATGAGATATCTTTGAGCTATAATGTGTCTTAATTAAAACTTTGTTAGTTTTTTTCCTCAAAGCATTTTATCAAAAAAATTGTTTTTTTATATTTAAAAAATTTTTTTTTTCCACCCTGACTATAGTAGACATATGACTTAATTTCTTTGCATTTTAGAATCCAACTTTACATTTGAAGATGTGCAGCCATCTAAAATGACCTGAGAGGATTGAAAACTCATTAAATCTAGAGGCTTTTTTTGGTGGGTTTATTTGATTTGATGTCTCCAGCCTCTCCCCCACCCATTCTGATGAATATGTGGTTTAACAGAGACCGCAAGAGATTCCATTTACACAATTATGCTAACAGTTTAGAGGAGAATCCTATATTTGAAGGCAGGTCAACTTGAAGGTCAGGGCTTAAATACTTACTAATAACCAGGTATTAGTCTCATTGCTACACATCGGGTCTGAATAGCCTCAGTGAAAATGGCCAGTTGTATTAGCTTTCCCAAGCTGCGGCAGAGGTACTGGAGCTGTCCATGTGGAGATTTGGGAAGATAGCATTGCATCAGATAATACTTGAAAGAGTTGTCCTTTCCCCCAAGGGCTAGAAACTTAACCCACCATAAACTTTATTTTTTCAAATATTGGTGGATATATTATGTGCCTTTCTTTTCCTAGCCACTATGGATGTAGAAGTCCTCTGCACCAACATTCCACACAAAGATGGACTACAAGCCGTCGGGAACGGTATCCCTGATAATGTCACGGCTAACCTGGTGGCTGAATTTTGTGGCTTTGTCCTCACCCATAACTATTTCACATTTGGGAACAATGTATAGCTTCAAATCAGTGGCACTGTGATGGATACCCGCACGGCCCCACAGTATGCCAACATTTTTATGGCTGACTTAGAACAACGCTTCCTCAGCTCTCATCCCCTAATGCCCCTACTCTACTTGTGCTACATTGATGACATCTTCATCATCTGGACCCATGGAAAAGAAGCCCTTGAGGAATTCCACCATGATTTCAACAATTTCCATCCCACCATCAACCTCAGCCTGGACCAGTCCACGCAAGAGATCCACTTCCTGGACACTACGGTGCTAATAAGCGATGGCCACATAAACACCACCCTATATTGGAAACCTACTGACCACTATTCCTACCTACATGCCTCTAGCTTTCATCCGGATCACACCACACGATCCATTGTCTACAGCCAAGCTCTATGATATAACCGCATTTGCTCCAACCCCTCACACAGAGAGAAACACCTACAAGGTCACTATTGTGCATTCTTACAACTACAATACCCACCTGCTGAAGTGAAGAAACAGATTGACAGAGCCAGAAAGACAGTACCCAGAAGTCACCTACTCGAGGACAGGCCCAACAAAGAAAATAACAGAACGCCATTAGCCATCACCTTCAGCCCCCAACTAAAACCTCTCCAATGCATCATCAAGGATCTACAACCTATCCTGAAGGACGACCCATCACTCTCACAGATCTTGGGAGACAGGCCAGTCCTTGCTTACAGACAGCCCCCCAACCTGAAGCAAATACTCACCAGCAACCACACAACAGAACCACTAACCCAGGAACCTATCCTTGCAACAAAGCCTGTTGCCAACTCTGTCCACATATCTATTCAGGGGACACCATCATAGGGCCTAATCACATCAGCCACACTATCAGAGGCTCGTTCACCTGCGCATCTACCAATGTGATATATGCCATCATGTGTCAGCAATGCCCCTCTGCCATGTACATTGGTCAGACTGGACAGTCTCTATGTAAAAGAATGAATGGACACAAATCAGACGTCAAGAATTATAACGTTCAAAAACCAGTTGGAGAACACTTCAATCTCTCTGGTCACTCGATTACAGACCTAAGAGTGGCTATCCTTCAACAAAAAAGCTTCAAAAACAGACTCCAACGAGAGACTGCTGAATTGGAATTAATTTGCAAACTGGGTACAATTAACTTAGGCTTGAATAGAGACTGGGAGTGGATGGGTCATTACACAAAGTAAAACTATTTCTCCATGTTATTTCCCTCCTCTCCTCATCCCCCACTGTTCCTCAGACATTCTTGTTAACTGCTGGAAATGGCCCACCTTGCTTGTCACCATGAAAGGTTTTCCTTCCCCCCCCCCCCCCCCACTGGTGATGGCTCATCCTAAGTGATCACTCTCCTTACAGTGTGTATGATAAAACCCATTGTTTCATGTTCTCTGTGTGTGTATATAAATCTCCCCACTGTATTTTCCACCGAATGCATCCGATGAAGTGAGCTGTAGCTCACGAAAGCTTATGCTCAAATAAATTTGTTAGTCTCTAAGGTGCCACAAGTCCTCCTTTTTTCTTTTTGCGAATACAGACTAACATGGCTGCTACTCTGAAACATTTCTCTGGTGAATAATTGAGTATATTTTTCAAGCACTGCTAATGGTGGGGGGCGGGGCAAAACCTGACCTCATTCTTCTGTGGTGGTTTTTCATGCTTCTCCTCTCACGTTCTTGCTCTTGTAATCTGTTCTAATTCATCCCCCTTCTTAACCGTTCTATGTACCCCATATTGCTGCCTTATTTCCTTCACTGAGTTCAATGTTGTTACAAGTAACGGGTAATAAAATACTTGTCTGATAGCCAACACAGCTATTTCATGTTCCAGATTTGGTTTTTAAGGTCTTTCTATTTAATAACCATAAAAAATAAAAGCACATTTTGAATTTGCATTGCTTTTCTTACCCTATTAAGCTAGTTTCACATACATGTCAGTGACTTCTATTAAGCAACTGTAATCTTTCTTATATAGCTTGGACATCTTAAGAAATTTCAGTGGATTGACTGGGTAATTAATTAGGCTAGAAAAAAGGACTTGCTCTCTTTCATTAGAAAAGAATACTTTGGTTGTTAAATTAATCATGCTGTGAGGGGGAAAAAATCACGTTCCATGTGTATTTAACAAAGTTCTCTGAACTTTATCACCACATCTTCCCTTAAAAATAACCCTCTACCCCAAATAACCTATGCCTCCTGTAAAATAAGCATTTGTTGGAAATGGGGTTGTGGGAGAATTATCCAAGGCCATCAGTTGGCTGTGGACTGGTGCAGAAGATTGCATTGAGCAGGGTGACCAGATAGCAAGCGTAAAAATAAATAAATAAATAAATAAAAATTGGGACACCGTGGGGAGTAATAGGTGCCTATATAAGAAAAAGCCCCCAAAATTGGGACTGTCCCTATAAAATCGGGACATCTGGTTACCCTAGCTCTGAGTAGTAATGATTTCTCAACTTCTGTGTATGTTGGGGCTTAGCACCATGGGGCCCTGATCTTGATTTGGGGATAATGTAAGTACTGTAATTCAAATTGGATAATCAATTACATGGAAAAAATATCAGCGTTCACAGTGCTGTCACTTTTAGAGAGGAATTAAATATGCTGTGATTAAAACCGTCTTTGGAAAAATCTCTCATAAAACAGGTTATGATATGCAAGGCATTACTTAGATGCCATAAAGCAGGTGTATCTTGCTGACCTAATCAGCTTCAACTGCATCCCTTTTGTGAGGGATAACAACATGAATGAGTAATCTTAACTTCTGAATTTCCTGCTTCACTCATCTTCTTCTCTCCTTTTTTTTTTTTTTTAAATGTGGAGAGGTTGCTCACATTCTGGAAATGAAATACACAAGTCTTCACTTTTTGTAAAACGAAAATTTTTTTTTGCACCTTTGGGTATAATCCTGATAACTATTCATCAGTTATAAATGGATGTTACTGTGCTGGCTGTGGAGCTTGACAAGCTTGAAGGTATTTGCTTCTCCAGGCAATCTGGTAAATGTTGCTCACAGCATACATATGCTTAGATACTAAATGGTCAGTAAACATCTTGCAGCCCATGGCGACTGCCTGTTCTGTATGCATGGGACAGCTGACTATCTCTAATTTGTAGATACTGCTATTTAGGCTGACTGCTTTGATTCTTGGCAGGACTAGTTGGGTTCAAGAATCACAGTTACGGAACTGCTCTGCTTTTTTGTTTATATATTAATTAAAATAACTGCCACTGCCGCTTCATTGCCTTTGCTCTTCCATGTGTTCCCGTTACTTCAGAATGACAAATCTGGCATGTTAAATCTCTCTTCTTTTCTGGAAGCACGGACACTTTGTTTTCAGAATTATATTTGATAAATTATAGGTTCCCTAGAAAGGAAATCTCTCTACGTCTTTGGTCACTGGAGAACTTCCAGGGTGGTTATGATAGTCCTTTTTAAAATATTTGAAAAGCTCAACAATTTAAATGATTTCATAAATGTATGCTTTGCCCTACTTTAACAGAAGTGGGTGGAAGGTGAAGCCTTGGTTAGGTAAGATGACAGTAGTGAATGGTATAACAATGAGCTTCTCTGGAAATATACATAGTTGCTGCATATTCCCTATGAGTGTGGAATTTCATATAAGTGTTCCTGCACAGTGTTTGTAGTCATTGACATAAAAGGTGTACCATATAAGTTGAATATAATTTTGAAATTTCTGTTCTTGTTGACTGCCTTAAACACTTTACTAGTATACATGTTTTTGTTTTTTTAATGAAACAATGAAGAGAAAAATTCAAAGCTGAATATTTGTTACACTAGAAGTGTATAAAATGAAGTAAGGCCAATACAGCTTTAATGTGAAACTTGGAGACTGATGTTTTAGCCCTGTTGGTCTGGGATCCTTTTGTTTAAAGAGACATGGTCAACTTAAAAAAACAAAAAAAACCAACCCAACCTTAAGTTGTTTCAGGTGCTACACCTACCGCCAGGCCAGTATATTTGGGTTTAAAGTCACATGTTCATATTTAAAATAACTATTTTTTATTACCTTACTGCTAGGAGGTTCACACAAACAGGGAAAACTGATTGACCATATTGGGAAACTGTGAAACTGACTTTATATAAATTGCTATCAAATGTACAAAGCAAACAAACTGGAAAAAATATTTCTCTAATTTGTTTTTAGGTGTAAACATAGTAAATTTTAAAAAATATGGCAGTATGTCTTGGTATCCTGTCCCTTTTTAAAAAAATCAAATTCTGAAAGGCAGAGATTATTATTTTGAATGACTAAAGGACAGTTGAATTTGAAGGATGTCAGAGTTAACTCAAAGACTTGGGCGGTGGCGGGGAGAAAGCAATATAACTTCCTGAAACATGAATTTCATGTTCAGTATTCTAGTTTTCACTCGATCTAGGATCTAATATTAATGCAGCACAAACTGGAAATGTACATTCATATAGCACAATATTTTTTTCCCTGCTATTTCGAAATTCTGCGAGAGAGAGAGAGAGGGGATTTTTTTTTCCTTCCCCTTCTCTGAAAGATCTGTACTGTTTCAGTGGCCAGGTGCTCAGGTACATCCATACTTTATATTGTGATTATTCATATTGCTACATACACACATTCTGCTGCGATAACTTTTGCACCCCAATTTTTGCTTTTCCTGATGGTCAGTTGGCTTTCCCTGGGGTACCTTTCTTGAGTAGTTCATCTCATGTGTTTTCCTGCTCCCTGGAACTCTAGTCCTTCATAGACTGATCCTTTTTGATTTTAAAGGTATGACAAAATTTACTGTCACATCAGCCTACAGGCCTACCATTTCAGCAATCTAATGTTAATTTAGATGTGTCACTGGGGGGATGGAATACTCTGTCCTCTGTATGAACACAAGAGATGTTCCCTAGCCTACCTTTGCACTTTATTTCCAGTTAAACATCCTCCATTCCAAGGGCCATTTACTTGTTGGTCAGGTCTAACAACTTCAGTTTTTTATAAGTGTCCTTTAATCTATCTCGGCCTGCCATTAAGGATGCAGGGGGTAAATATGAATTCCTGACATATTGCTAAATCTAATTATGATGCAGTAGAGAACTATTGTAACTTTCACTCTAGTCTTGTGTGTTGTTGTTTTGGTTTCCTAGTTCTTTAAATGTTTAGTATTCTAAGGCCTAAATGTGAGGCCCAAGAAACCTGAGAACAATAAATACATGAAGAGCTATGTGGGTTCTCTTCTCTTCCCCCCCCCCCCCCAGATTAGTCAACAGGTTAATCATAAGGAAACTTTTTTCTTCTTCTTCTTTGAACATACAAATGAAGGTAGGATTGTGGCTGTAAACCACTTCAGTTACAGTAAACTTGAACCAACATTACAAGCTGGTTGCTATTGGTTACAAAGCATTGCTCTTCTATGCTCACCAAGTGCTAGGTTTTCTATAATTACAGATTTCTTTTGGAGACTCTGGATTGTTCTAATTTTTATGTCTGTGACAATTTTCTACAAGAACATGTAACTGACATTTTTAGCACCAGAAATTCTTAATGCGACCTCTTCCTGTTTATAAGACAAGAACTGTATATATTTTGTTTTGTTTTCTGATATGTTTATATTTTCTTTTTTCAGGAAAGATTATTTGTAGCATTACTAAATAACCACAAAACATCAGTGTGAAAATTAAGAAACGTTTTAAAAAGGTTGTTTGGGAATGAAAAAGGACAAGACTCCGTACAGCACATCGTAGATTAAAATATATTCGCTCATCATTATTCCACCTTTTTCCCCCTTGTCATACAATAGTAATTGAAACAAGACAAACAAAAGGGGAAAGTCTTGATTTTTTTTTTCTACTTTATTTTATAGTCCATTCGAATCAAAATATCTCAAATTGGTTAGTAAATTGCATTCTGCATGCAGTAACTTTGGATTAGCGGGAAAAAGTTACTGTATATAAATGCCGTAATTGGCTACTATTTAAAATATCAAGACGGATAACTCGAGCACAGTTTAAACAGATTTGAAATGTAATTGAAAATGGAGGGAGTTTTGAGACAACACAAGCTGATTTTTCTCCCCTCCTTCTCCCTCACTTAAAAGATGAAATCGTGCCTTAAGACTGACTGAGCAGATGATGTTCTAGCACACATTATGTAACTGGATTTGACTAAGCAGGCTATTTTGTTCATGAAATACAGTCATCCTCTCATTTAAATCTTTTAGTCAAATTGTATTTTTCCTGAGTACCATTTCTGAACCCATTGGTTTACCATTATATGGGATAATGTAACATTTCCATTGGTATAATTGTCAAGGGACATCTCAGTTGAAATTTAGCCTGAACTACAAGGCAGAATACTGGAATGCTGTTGTCTCCTCTGCTATAATTGCCATAGCAACAATTGCAGGTAGGGAAGCAAACCAAGTCTTCTTTCTCTGTCAGAAGGACACCAGTTTTTCATTTTAACTGTAGAGTCTGTTACAGAGCTGTACCCTAAGTCCCCTTGGAAGGTGTTTGGATTGAATGTCTAGTATCAGAAATGTTTCATATTAAGGTTTATTGGCACCACAAAAGTATTTTGAAATATTATTTTAAAAAGAAATGTGTACTTTCTAGCAGAAGATGACATTCTGTACTAGATTATTTTAGAGGGGAAGGATGTTCCAGTAATTAGGGCTTAATCTCGGTCTCCCAGGTGCAGGCTCAATTCCCTGCTCTTCCACAGACTTCTTGTGTGACTTTGGGCAAGTAACTGTTTGTTCCTTTATGCCTCAGTCCTGCATCCCCAAAATGGGGACAATAACACTTCCCTACCTTATAGAAATGTAGGGAAAAGCCTGTGTACATTAAAGCCTGTGAGGTATTCGCATACTATGCTAATTATGATCATATAAGTACTACAGATAGGTGGGGTTTTTGGTGTCCCCCCTGCCCACCTCCCCCAGCACTACTTGTTTTCCAATTATACATGATTTACAATAGCCTTGATCTGGGTTTCTGAAAGCATCTCCTCAAACTTTGATTTACTTGATATGCTTTGATAGTAAAGGTCTCTGATAGTGTTTCCATTAAATCTCCCCGAAATTACATAGCTATTCTTCAGGACATTTGTTGTACTTGTTTCATTATCCTGAAGCTACAAATATCACTGATTTACAAAGTGAAAGTGACCTTTTCAGGATGGATGTGTGTGTGTGATTCGTATATACATGCACTGTCCTCTGTTTTATGGAGACTGATTTCCCTTGTTGAAACTTGTGACTAGTTAAGTTGTTTCCTTTGCTGTATCTGGAAGAGTCTAATACTTAAATACAAAAGATGTAGCAATTCTGTTTCTTGGTGGCACGGACTAATCTTGCTTCAGTTGAAAGAGGACTTAATCTACTCTATTTTAAATAGAGGATTAAGGACAATTAGGTTCTTCCTCTAGATCACTACTAAGATATTACTTTGTGAAATCCCCTGAAATGCACATCTGCTAAAGCACCAGAAAAGTGTTGGTAAATTAATAAAACACATACATAACCTTTCTCTTTAAAAATAGAAATGGAGTATATGCTGATAAAATGTACTAAATGCCAAGGGTGCTGGAACTAGGAGTGCTGGGGGTGCACACCCAGGCTTGTAGTGGTTTCGATCATATACGGGTTTTCAGTTTTGTTTAAATGGCTTTCAGCACTCCCATTATAAAAAATTGTTTCAATGCCTTTGCTAAATACAACATGTACTGTTTGTACACTGTTCTTCATAGGGTTAAATGTATAACAAGTATCGTAAGCCATGCAGAATGTACCCTGCATTGGTCATTTGTAATTTACATTAGTGAACATGTAGATCAACTGGAATAGATTTCTTGAAATGTATGGTGGTTAATGCAATTAAAATAATATGCTTAGCACTTTATGCAGCCCTTTATATTTTTTTACAAGTACTGTTAGTTTTATAAAGCAATATAGCAATTAAGTACAGACAAAAATATACACTAACTTTGCATGAATGAGTTTTTACACTGTACCTAATGAATATGAATTGTCTCTCTTGAGGCGAACCTGAATCAGAAGGGACATTCAATCATCTGTATTAAACCAGCACCCGTGGCAGGAGGTGGTCATACAGTAAAAGTGGATATTGAAGTGTTTGAATGTACATGGATTATAATTATTTAATCAAATAGATGTAATACTTAATCCTATGTGAAGGAAAAAGAAATGACTTACTGTTTTGTTTTGGTTTTTTTGGTTTTTGGTTTTGTTTTTATTTGATTAGTTGTAGAGAATATAACTATTTAAAAGACAGATGTAAGTAAATTGGTTTGACTAGAATGACACTTGCCTCCGAGAAATTGTAAAAACATTTTGGTTTTCTTTTCATCTTTAAATCTAATAATTCTCAGTTATCAGTAACTTATTTTCTTTAGTTTTGTTTATAACAAGAACATTAGTGCAGAGACTAGTTTGTTCTCTTGGATTACACTGTTATCTCTCTGTATTCAGGTGCTGTTTAACCCTGCATCTTTTGGGCTGGCAACCAAATGCTTCAAATACATAGATAGGTCCAGTCGCTGACAATTTAACCCACATATAAAAGGAAAGTGCATGTTGACCACTGTTTCTGTTTTTCTGAGGGCATGGAAAATGAGGAGAAAACTAATTGCTGGAAAACTTCAGGTACATTCTGTTGTCTCGTCTTTTTAGAGTTGTGTAAACCATTATTTTAAATGAAACGGTGCCATGAAAGCTCTTACAAACCAAGCTGTCATTTAATCTTAATACAAAATGTGCCTAGGTATAAACAATACAATTTTATTATTGGAAATGTGATGCATCAAGAGGATGAGAAAATTGTAAGTTAAGACCTAAGCAGTTTAACTTAATCTTTTTATTTATTTATGGCTTTGTCAATAACTGTTATGCTGGAGTTAGCAGATATATAATCTAAATGTTTAGAGTTAGCATTTAGTTTTGACTAAAATACTCCATTTATTGTTTATAAGTAATGGTCAGCATTTTCCTTGTAAACCTGGAATACACACACATTGAAAATGCTGTTCATGTTAACTGGGATTTCCTGTATCTTCTATATAACAAATGGCAGTTATGAATTGACTAACTTTTTTGTTTTTTCTAAAGACCAGCTTTAACTGAAAGTACTCTATAGCTTGGGTTTTTTGTTTTCATTTTGTTTTGACTAAAACTCATCAGTGAAGTTAAGCTAGAAGTGAATATGCATTTAAACCAACTTCCAGACTCTAGCGCGCCCCCCCCCCCCCCCCCCCCGGCAACTTCTTTCTTGGATAGTTAAACAACTTCTGCTAAGATGGGACAGTTAAAAATGGGGTAAGACTTTTTTTTTTCAGACAAATGGACAAAATTATAGCACTTGAAGCTAAATTTACATTTTTAATCCAATATAAACTTTATACCTCCTTATTGATAAGTTTCTATAAAACAGTATAAGTATATATCTGGATGGCCAAACTCACTGGCCAGCTGAGCTGCATGTAGTAATCGTCAGAAGTTTGAGAGCCAGAGCGCACGTGCTGGGAGCCAGGGCTTGGGGGCTTCAGCCCCACTTATGCTGAAGCTGCAAGCCCCAGCAGGCGTGTTCCATAGGGAGGAAGCCCTGAGACCCTCCTCCCCACTGGACAGCCTCTCCTACCCCACCATGCCACTGCCAGGCATATGTTCTGAGCTCCCCCACTCCCCAGTCTGGTAGGCAGATAATAGGGAGGTGGAGTGTGGCTTGTGAGCCACACTTAAATGGTAAAAGAGCTGTATGTGGCTTGCGAGCCAGAGTTTGGCCACCCCGGTGTATATATATTACAGTGCTTGCACCTATTCCTATTCTCACTTAAAAAAATTTATTTTTTTTCTAGTTATTCACTCATTTGTTGCTAAACCTTGTCATACTCTGTTGTGCAACAAAGGCCACATTTCTGGTGCTTGACAAATACATTGGAAATCTTTGTATTATTATAGCTTGACTTTGCGGGGGAGGATTTTGATATATGTATCTAGATAATCACCTTGTAAGCGGTTCCTTTAAAAAACAAAAACATAACCATTCACTTCTGCTGTTAGGAAGCTATAAGTCATTCATTTTAAGAAGTGAATGTTGAAGTACTATTAATCTCTTAAATGGTGTTAAGTGGTGAACTGTGAGTTACAGGAATAAAGTGACCAGAGGGCCTACTGTATCTGGCAGGAAGATTCTCTTGTATCTGTGTTTGGAGCAAGGGAAAGGGGAGATGTGATAAAGAACGCTGTGACTGTTTTAGTGCACCCACAGCTTTCAGAGGGTGTGCAAATATGTTTTTGTTTTTGAGAGGTCACATTACTCTTCAGCCATATGATTTAATGAAGGAAAGCTTGAAATACTTTCTGTTGTGGGAGAGGGGGCGGATTCCAGTGACCATACAGACTTAAATGTGTGACATACTAGATTCATTTTTTTTTAGAAGATTTGAGCTCTTAAATTTGGGGTGCTATTCTTCCCCCAAAGAGGGCAGTTCCAGCCATTTGAATTTATTTTTAAGGGGTGAGTTACCTTAACCAATAACTGACTGATTGTAATATTGTGCTCAAACACTTATCTCTGGAGGCTTGTGCTGACATGGGTGTGTATGACTGAGATATCCCTATGCATTTGTCATTGTTTGCATAATGGAAAAGTCTAAATAAAAAGTGCCTGTACGCAGGTTCTCTGTGCCCTGCTAATTTAAAAAGACAAAAACAGTGTGGCCCAACCACAATTGGGGTAGAAATACCAAAGGAAACTACCGACAGTCGGACACACTTGAAGGGTGGATAGGATTGATGAAGATCCTTGCCAGAGATGGGGAGAAGTTATAGCTGTGGTTCTCAACCCCTCTTCCTACTCACCTCATCAAATCTTTACTTTCTCCTTTCCTCCCTAGGAGTGCTTTGTTGTGGCTGCCTGTTCTGTGGCTCCTCCCTTAAGTGGTGGTCAGAGCCAGTTGCCGCTGCCTCTTTTTTTGATGGGGGCAGAGCTACCCTCTTCCTTCTTTGTGGGCACACTGGCCTGGTAGCAGCAAGGACCTGACACTCCTACTACTGGAGCTCATGCTCTGCTCATTTCCTTAAGTGGCAGCTCAGCGGAGCGGGGGAAGGGGTGTGTGTAAGGGGTGTATTCCTCAGATGGTGGCTACTGCACTGGCTTTGCTCCCCTTCTTATGGCACGAGGGAAAAGGCGAAGTATATGTATGAACTTCCAGGGCTGCTAAGTGCATGGGTTCTTGGTAAGAGCACTTCTAACTGGATTCACCGATGGCATCATGAGAGATTTGTCCCATAAATTGGGGCCAAATCCAGCAACTTGCTGACAACCTGTGAGGTACTGAGTGCTCCTTAAGGACCATCCAGCATTGGAAAGGAGGGGAATAAATGACCAGAATATTATCTAATTTTCACAAACCCAGAAAAATAAAGAAGAATGTGGGGTGGCATGATAGTGGGAATGTGAGAGAATGTTGTGTGGAGTTATTTCTTTAATACCTTTCATTCTTCATGCATGTCTGGCCTTCATGAAGTATCAACTGAAAATCTAATGACTACAGGAAAATGGAGGAGCCATTATGTGCTCAGCAATTACTCCCATACGTACATTAGAACATCTTTTATTGAAGATGAATATTGGTCAGAACACTAGAGTTATCCCTTACTCTTGTCCTTGGTAAGCAGATGTATCTTCAAATCTTCCCCAGACAACCACGAGACACTGGTAGCAGGGATCTTTTGATCTAAGGCCAATTTCTAACAGTACAGCATGCAAATAATCTCAGTAGTGGATTGTCTGGCTTGGAGGCAATTGCTCTCTTAATTGAGCCATGTTATATCCTTTGTTTTTTCTTCAAAGGTATTTGGGATTTCACTTTTCATTTTATTCTGAAAGCAATTGGTAAAATACAGTAACTTGTCTTTTAAAAATATAAACAGGACTTCAGGGGATGAAAAAGGTAAAGTTCATAGATACTAAGGTCAGAAGGGACCATTATGATCATCTAGTCTGACCTCCTGCACAACGCAGGCCACAGAATCTCACCCACCCACTCCTGCGAAAAACCTCACCTATGTCTGAGCTATTGAAGTCCTCAAATCATGGTTTAAAGACTTCAGGGAGCAGAGAATCCTTCAGCAAGTGACCAGTGACCAGAGCCCCATGCTACAGAGGAAGGCGAAAAACCTCCAGGGCCTCTTCCAATCTGCCCTGGAGGAAAATTCCTTCCCGACCCCAAATATGGCAATCCGCTAAACCCTGAGCATAGGCAAGATTCACCAGCCAGATACTAGAGAAAATTCTTTCCTGGGTAACTTGGATCCCACCCATCTAATATCCCATCACAGGCTATTAGGCCTATTTACCATGAATATTTAAAGATCAATTAATTACCAAAATCATGTTATCCCATCATACCATCTCCTCCATAAACTTATTGAGTTTAATCTTAAAGCCTGATAGATCTTTTGCCCCCACTGCTTCCCTTGGAAGGCTATTCCAGAACTTCACTCCTCTGATGGTTAGAAACCTTCGTCTAATTTCAAGTCTAAACTTCCTGGTGGCCAGTTTATATCCATTTGTTCTTGTGTCCACATTGGTACTGAGCTTAAATAATTCCTCTCCCTCTCCTGTATTTGTCCCTCTGATATATTTATAGAGAGCAATCATATCTCCTCTCAGCCTTCTTTTAGTTAGGCTAAACAAGCCAAGTTCCTTGAGTCTCCTTTCATAAGACAAGTTTTCCACTCCTCGCATCATGCTAGTAGCCCTTCTCTGTACCTGTTCCAGTTTGAATTCATCCTTCTTAAACAAGGGAGACCAGAACTGCACACAGTATTCCAGGTGAGGTCTTACCAGTGCCTTGTATAACGGTACTAAAACCTCCTTATTCCTACTGGAAATACCTCTCCTGATGCATCCCAAGACGGCATTAGCTTTTTTCACAGCCATATCACATTGGTGGCTCATAGTCATCCTATGGTCAACCAATACTCCAAGGTCCTTCTCCTCTTCCGTACCTTCTAATTGATGCGTCCCCAACTTATAACTAAAATTCTTGTTGTTAATCCCTAAATGCATAACCTTACACTTCTCACTATTAAATTTCATCCTATTACTATTACTCCAGTTTACAAGGTCATCCAGATCCTCCTGTATGATATTCTAGTCCTTCTGTAAATTGGCAATACCTTCCAGCTTTGTATTGTTACGAATTATACCTGATAGGTCACATACAATTCAAGTCTAGGCTGAGGCACACAAACAAAGTCCACAACTGCAGAGTTCCCAAACTTACTAAGTTTATTACACTCGAGCGTGGTGTCCCCCTGCTAGTCAGAGGGGGACCCCGAATGCAGGTTATACCAAGATTATATACCTCTTAGCAAAGCATGTTGCCCTTGTGCATTGGAAACCTTAGCCAATAGACAAACCTCTTTCTTATCTTCCACCTATCCCTGCTAGGTACATTCTCCCTGCTAAACTATTACTTTAACTACATACCATGGCCCTGAAGCAATGCACCGGTAACTTTTCTTATCAGGATGGGAGGCCCACATCAAAAGGCCAGGAGGCAGGGAGTTAGGAACAGACAAAACACGGACAACGGGGAGAGTTTTCACAGGAATGCAGTATCTAAGGAACACTCCTCTTGGTGCATGATGTGCTTGCTTTTAGACAATGGTGGGTCCAAACCAAAATGGAGTCACATATGCTAACTTTTCCTTAACAGAATCATTCGCAAGCTTTATTAGCACACTCCCACTTTTTGTGCTGAGGTCAGTAATAAATAATTTAATTCCTTTAAAGGGATTCTCAGTGAACGTCCTATTGATCATTATGTATCAATAGCTTGAACTGCATCTTGTTCAGATGTGTGCGCGTGGCTCATATTAGCAGAACTTGCGGGTGGTGCTAGTGTGGTAAGGTAGGATGTAAATGAATTTTAAAAACTCTTGAATATTTAATTTCTGTGGTTTTCATTGCTAATGAAATAACAAATATAAAAGTTTATAATTCAAATAACATATACATTTCCCCCTTCTCTTTTTTACATGGAATTTAAGTCATTAGAATATTCAGTTATCAAAATGTGTGCCGTTACAACAAAATCATTTTTCAAGTGTCGTTATTCCCTTAAGAAATTAACAGAATTTCTCCCCTTTTTGTCTTTCAATATATTCAATATCTAATGGTTATCTTAAACTAGTTTGGATGTTACAAATCTAAAATATGTAAATTTGGTCCCCTGGGACTGGATATTTAAAACGGGGACTGCAAAAGTGTAATTCTTTCAAATTTTACTTGAAAACAACCATGTCTAAGTAACTGAATAACTAGTATCTTTCTAAAATCTGCACTGACTCTTTTACAGTAGTTCCTGTTAGTCTGAAATTGCAATATGAGGAGAGATTCCTTTCCAGAAGTATTAACAAGTACTTCTTGTTCTTTCACTCTTGCAGGAAGTATTGATGTAACTTTCCTTTGTAAAGCCCTTAGGAGTTATTCAAATAGCAGTAGAGGGTCAGCTGGCAAGCAGAGTCTGAAGCATGTAGGTGAACAAAATAAAATTAGAACTAGAATCTTTGCTGGCTGCCTCCAGCCACTCTCTCTGCACCTGTCATATCCAAGTGGTCACTGACAGTGGTGCTCACAGTCCCTACAGATGCTGAAAAAGGCTGGTCTCCTTCACTCTCAGCTTTCCAACTGTCTCCTGTCATCCTCATAGACTTTGGTGGTTTGTCATTAAATCAAGCCCTACAGGGTGTATTCAGCAGGTGGGAAAGATATGGAATGTCTAAGCAGACAAACTATCCCTATCCTTGACAAAAGTCTGGTAGTGCGGCTGGATGGAGAAATGCCCAATATCACTCTCAGAAGTTTGATGCGTCAAGAGAGAGCCACTATATTTAGACAAGTAACAATATCTTTAGTGGCTTTCCCTTGATGCATCAAACTTCTGAGAGTGATATTTGAACTGTTCATGATGCTACTCGAGAAACCCAAAGATATTTATACTCCTTTCTATTTATTTCCATAAAAACAGTTGGGTCCTACTTCCCATTTAAATTAAAAAGAAAATGGTCCCTCCTGCCTCTTTAGAAGACATTTTTTTATCATCTGTTTTATCATCATGTTTTATCATCTGGCCAAATCATGGTGGTAAAAGATCCTGAGAGGTGTTTAAAACTGACTCTGGGTATAGAGAAGCATAATACTTTTAATAATTCACAAAATATGTGCTCTGTTATAGCCATACAGAATATAAAAGGTCATAAAGATTACCAATGACTATTACTTGGTGGCTCTCTGTCTCGTCCCTGAAGATTGTGGGCCTTTATTATGGCAGTGATTTGTGTATAGATCTCTACACTACGAAAACTACCTTAGAATTTACACGGAATCACCTGTTTTAGCCTGAGATTATTGCTACTGCTTCTAAATACAGAAACATCGATTAGGATAATGACACAGGGATAGATTAACCATAAAGAACTTATTAGGAAATACGGGAAAATTTAGGAAATCACCCTGGAGAGGATGGAAGTGAACAAATAGGGGATGCAGGCACTTCACGCATGACACATCTCTTCGCTTATTCTCACCCCATTCATTTTACGCCTCCAAACCCAATCTCAACTCTGGTTACAAGGAAAAGAAGGCAACACCTCTCAGAAAACTCTTAGGTGTATTGGTGGCAGATGAACACCCTGTTATCTTTTTATAAGATACTGGGCCTGTGATCTGAAAATGAATCTGGGCTCCACTATTCCATGTGTTTTTAGTGAACTGACGTGGTTGCACTTTTCTTAGCAGTTTGGGGAGAGAGCAGGGTTGACTTTGTGGAGATGGTTAGGACTAATACAAACCCTATATAGGATTTTAACTTGTTTCTTTTATGGTATTAGGAATAAAAATATTTGACAGTTAAATTGCAAGTTGTTCATAGATAAAGTACAGGTTGTTTTTTTTGTACTACATATAATTAATTGTTATGCAAGTTCCAGCCCAGACTGGCCATGGACTTGCCCAACGAGTCCTGAGACATGCTTTTATTGAGTCATTAGATTTTAGAAAAGACTGCAATTCTGAAAGTGAGTACTTAAAGGTATGAGTCAGCTGAACTGCGTTCAGACTACTTGAACTGGATTCAAACTACCTGTATAATCTTGTATTGTTTCTAGAAAGTATTTTTAAGGTAGAGGCTCTTGCTTTTGTTACACGGTAACAGAGGATGTATTGTGAAGGATTTTTTCCACATAGTTAGGCAAGATTCTTGGCTGAAACATATCTTGGGATTTGACACCCATGCTGTTGGGAACAGGTGACCTACTGTTCTGAGATCTGTGAGCTGGCGTTGCTGAGAGACCTTGACATGTTTTCTGCCATTACAAATATTTTTCTGTTCTGCTCTGATGTGGTAAATTGGCGCTTGCAGGAGTCTTGCAGTAAAATTAATCCAACAATGTGGAGGAGGGTTGGGTGGACTTTTCTATTTCTGATGGAGTTCATCACCTCTCTGGATACTGCTAACTCCCCAGGCCAATGATTGTTTTTATCCCTGGATTCCTTTTTAGATTAGATTGTGACAAGCTGTTGATACGCCTGTCCTGTGATATAGTATTAGTGATCTCAGTGCCACCTTCTTGGTAGACTGTAATGTGTCAAATCTAATCTAATTGTTTTCTGGAGCTCCTTCAGTGTAAGTGTTTTGCACAGGTAAATTAGTGTTGAATAGTAACTCCATAAGGCACATAATAAAGGATTCTGCTCTTTGTTCTTCTGGGGGGTGTTGGAAGATCAAGTTGGGGTATGTGTTTTGAGAGCATGTATTTTTACACTGAGGTTGCTGATACAGAGCCATCTGGACAGTGTGGTAAGCTGGCCTCAAGCAAACTATGAATTTTAATAAAGCTAAATGTATACAGTTAGGAACAAAGAATGTACTTGCAGGATGGGGCACCTCTAACCTGGGAAGCAGTGACTCTAAAAAGGGATTTGGGGGTCGTACTGAATAATCAGCTGAACATGAGCTCCCAGTGGGATGCTGTGGTTAAGAGGGCTAATGCGAATCTTGGATGGATAAACAAGGGAATCTTGAGTAGAAGTAGAGAGGTTATTTTTCCTCTCTCTTTAGAAGTGGTACAACAGCTGCTGGGTTACAGTGTCCAGTTCTGGTGCCCACAGTTTGAAAGATGTTGATCAGTTGGAGAGAGTTCAAAGACCACCCTTGGGAATGAGTAAAGGATTAGAAAAAATGCCTTGTATTGTAGACTTTAGGAGCTCAATCCACTTAGTTTAACACCGAAACAGAGAAGGGGTGACTTCATTATTAAATATTTGTTTCTCATATAGGTATGTATAGACTAATCGTCTCTTCAGTCTAGCAGAGAAAGGTATAATATGACCCAGTGACTGAAAGTTGAAGGTAGACTAATTCATACTGGAAACAAGGTACACATTTGCTGCGCTCTCTACTCCCTCTGTCATGTAGACTGGTCAGCAATAGTTTGGTCAACCTGGGTTAGAAGTTGCAGGCAGGTTGACCACTCCAGGCGTTGAGATAGTGTCCATCCATTGCTGTGAGGTCATTGTATGTTAATGCTAGCCACGCTACCTATGTGCTGATCTGAAGCTCAATTATGAGGCATTTAAAATATCAGATTTCACATATTGGAACTTTCTTTGTGACTTTGCCTCAAAATAGGAGGTTGGAGACAAGGTCAAAGTTGGTCAAACTTTCTCTATATGGTGTTTAGTCTCTTGGAGAATCGGACTGAGTATTGTGTGTTTTAGTGGGTTGGTGTGTGTGACCTTCTCTGAAGGTGTCAAAGATTCCCATCAGCAGTGGGCATAGCTGTTCTTCTGTGATTCTCACCAGCTGAGTGAGGTATGGACCTTTTTCTCAAGTAGTAGCGTAAATATTTCTTGTTACTTTTAAAGGTGCATTGGGTGTGATAGTGCCAAACTCGGTCAGAGAAAGCTAGTGGTCTATTGCATTTGTATTTCACTGAAAGATTTTCCTTTATTTTCTTCAAGTGTTGAATAGCATTTTTATGTTTGACACAATTACTTGAAAGGAATAGTTATTAACTTTTTTAAGATGCTTTTTATGGTGTCTTTAGGACAATATTTTTAATTCAAAATGTCAAATTTTCCTTTGCATTTTCTGGCTATTATCCAGACCATTTGCCACCATCTTGCCCTCTAAATGTAGTTCTTGTATCTATTTCTAATTTATAATATTTCTTTGCAGTGTTTCAGTGAGGATGCCAGAACAACCATATGGTAAATATTTAATAAGTAGTGAAGACTACTTGTTCTCAGCAGGTTGAAGTCCAGTCAAAAAGGAAATTTATTTATGAAATGCTGCATATAACAAGATGGTTGGCTTTATTGTTCAGTTTACTCATGTCATCTGTATCATAATGCTTTCAGCTTTAAGACATAAATAAATGGTGCAAGTGAGCTTTAGATTTTTATTATGCTTTAAAAAGAAAAAAAGTTCCATTGTAAGCAGTGGATCTTTTAATGCCAGTTGAAGGTGATGTAGTTCCATAACTGGGATGGTACTCATGGTATAGTAGGTGATCTCATGGCCATCTGAAACCTTGGAGTTGAAATATGGATCAAGTAGATGACTTGTCTCAAACTTAATAGAACTTGAATGGTGGTAATTCCAATTTGAAAGGCTTTTTTAGAGTTTAACAGTGAAATTGTCACTTGATTTAGGTGTGGCCTCAGCTCTCTAGGGAATGTTACATCTCTTTAATTTACTGCTATTTAAAATATGGATCACAACAGAATTAATTTTGATTTGGAGTTGAAGCAACCTTTTAAACTAAAGTTAGAACTGAATAAAAAAAAACTTAATAGGGGAGGAAAGCCACAAAAACTCTAAATTTTTGCACGGTACAAACCAGAAAGAAGTTCTAGTTAAAATATAGAGCTCAACCTTACCTAAAAGAAATTTAAAAAAAAAATGGTGGAGGATGTTTTAGGATCTTGATATAGTGACCTTTCATATGCTGATTATCAATAAGGTTTATATGCAATATAGAAAAAGACAAGAAACTTAAAATTCAAGGTGGTATATTACTGGTCTCATAAGACTTGTGAAATAATGCAGTTCACAGGTATCCAAGTCCTCCTTGGAACAGGTGAGTAATGACTTTCAGTAAGGACACCTATTAAGGTTAAAAAATCACTTAGTAACTGGAATGTGGATGCCAGCAATCTAGTCTAGGTCACTGGAATATTATGGAGGCATTTGTAGCAGCTCCATGGTTAATGTTATGTTGAGCTATGTACTCTTAGTGTGACCTAATTTCTGTTCCTTGATATAGTTGTAGGCATGAATGTGTGGTGTGGGGGGGCATCAGGCTATGTACAAAACTTCTGGAGATTTGGGGGAAATAGGAGGGATGAAGAGGACCAGAGCAGTGGCAGAGGGGAACACCTGTGGAGAGGAAGGGGCCAGTGCAAGGACTCAATTTAGGGTTGCCAACTTTTCTAATCACACAAACTGAACACCCCGCCCTCATAGGCACTGACTTCCCCTCTGCCCGATGGGTACTCGCCCCCACTCCTGGCCCTGCCTCTTCCTGCCCTGCCCTCACTCCACCCCCATTCCGCCCTTTCCTCAAAGTCCCCACCCCTGCCCTGCCTCTTCTCCGCCTCCTCCCCTGAGCATGCCACCAAACAGCTGTTAGGCGGCGGGGGGTGTGTGTGGTGGTGGTGGGAAGTGCTGGGAGGGAGAGGGAGGAGCGGAGAGGCAGCACTCTTGAGGAGGAGGAGGGAACTTGGCTGCTGGTGGGTGCGGAGCACCTGCTCGTTTTTCCCTGTGGGTGCTCCAGCCTTGAAGCACCCACGGAGTCAGCACCTATACCTGCCCTGCCCCTGTTCATTCCATCCCCTCTCCCTCTGTTACTTGCTCTCTCCCAACCTCCCTCACTTGCTCATTTTCGCTGGGCTGGGATGCAGGAGGGGGTGAGTGCGTTGGCTGGGGGTCCAGCTCTGGGGTGGGGCCAGAAATAAGGGATTCAGGTTGCAGCAGGGGACTCGGGGGTGTGTGGGTGTGTGTGTGTGTGATGGGGGGTGAGGATACTGGCTAGGGGTGCAGGTTCTGGGGTGGGGCTGGGGATGAGAGGTTTAGTATATAGAAGGGAGCTCTGGGCTGGGACTGAGCAGTTTGGGTTGCAGGAGGGGGCTCAGGGTTGGGGTTAGGGGGATGTGGGCTCTGGGAAGGAATTTGGGTGTGGGAGTGGGCTCTGGGCTGGGGGGTGCTGGCTCTGGGTGGGGCTAGGAATGAGGAGTTTGGGGTTCAGGAAAGGACTCGGGGTGGGGGTGTGGCCTCCAGGAAAGAATTTGGGTGTGAGAGTGGGCTCCAGTTTGGGCTGTGAGAGGGGACTCCAAGCTGGGGGAATGCAGGCTCTGGATGGGTCTGAGGATGAGGGGTTTGGGGTGTAGGAGTGGGCTCAGGGCTGGGGCAGGGGGTTGGGAGGGGATACAGGCTTTGGGATTAAGTTTGGGGTGCAGGCGCCAGGCAGCATTTACCCAAGGCAGCTTCCGGAAGTGACAACACATCCCTCCAGCTCCTAGCGGGAGGGGCAGTCAGGGGGCTGTGTGCTGCCCATGCCCACATGTGCTGTCCCTGCAGCTCCCACTGGCTGCAGTTCCTGGCCAATGGGAGCTGCAGAGCCAGCACTAAGGGCAGGGGCAGTGTGTGGAGTGTCCCTTCCCCCCAGCACCCCAAGGCCATCCCTCCACCTAGGAGCCAAGGGACATGTCACTGCTTCTGGGGAGCTGTGTGGAGCTAGGTAGGGAGCCTGCCAGCCCCGCACAAACCAGACTTTAACAGCCTGGTCAGTGGTGTTGACCAGAGCTGCTGGGGTCTCTTTTCAACTGGATGTTCAGGTCAAAAATCAGACACCTAGCAATCCTAACTCCACTGTTTCTGCATTGTGGTATTGGCGCTTAAAAGGAAATATGTCAAATACTGATGATTCATTATGCGAAAGGCACACTCCCATCCTCAGTGCTGCAACCTCGGCTCACTTGCATGAAAGGGGAAAAAAGTGAAACCAATGAATATCAAAAAAAGGAAGGAAATGCAGAGTCTGGGTTTCACTTCCCAAAAAAGGCATGTAAACTACCTTGGTTATGGCCTTGCACCAAAGGGCCAGCTGCTGGGAAGGTTGCCTCTAACTAGTGTCATCCTCTTGTTTTGTAGGTAAGTCTATTCCAGAGGAGTGCATTTCACTCCTCAAGGACAATGAAACTACCTAAAAGGATAAGTCTTGGTTGTGGGTAGGAAGCAGTCCCTGAGGTGATGAGTGCTCAGCTTATTGCAAGCTTTGAAGATCCAGACCAAGATCTTAAACTTAATCCTATATTTGATGGAGAACACCTGTAGTAATGAGAGCACTAAGGGGGGTTGATCATGACCTATGCTGGTCTCAAGTAGAGAGCCATGGCTTTCACTAGTTTGAACTCTCATTTACTCTGGGTTTTTACTTTAATTCCATTGTGCCTTAACAGTGTGATCTATTCTTTTGGTAGTAGGGCTTATTTCTACTTGAGGCTATTTTTCTTCTATCCCTGATATTCATGGTTTTGATGATACAATATGCCTCCTGAATGAAAGGATATTATTTCTTTAGAATGCATAAACTCAATTAGAAGGTCTCATAAGAATTCTCAAACTTTTGACAAGGGAGGGGGTAACTTAGAGAGGTTGTTAAAATGTGTAGAACTTAAATACATTAAGGCTGGGATTTTCAAAGGAACTTAAAGTGAGTTAAATGCCCAACTCCTATTGCCCAACACTGCACTAGGGGAATTGAGCACTCAAATCCAATTGCAATGCAACCTGTGGGCCATGAGACTGTTGCTTACACTGACAGTCTGCAAGCACAGCTGCCTGCAGCTCCCAGTGGCCACAATTTGCTGTTCCTGGCCAATGGGACCTGCAGGAAGCGATGTGGGCTGGCTGCCACTTCCCACAGGTCCCATTGGCTGGGAAAGGCAAACTGTGGCCACCAGGAGCTGCGGGCAGATATGCATGTGGACGGTCCATGTAAACTGTCTTGCGGTCTGCCGGTGGATTACCCTGACTGGCCGCAGGTTGCCTACCACTGCCCTAGTGCCTTTGAAAATCTCAGAACAAAACACTTTGAATGCAAATGTCCTAATGATAAACTTTCCCACTCCTGGAAAAGACAGTTTTCAAAGAACAGTTCTGAGAACAAAGATCAACCCACTCCTCCAAAAGTAACTACTCCTCAAGGCAATGAGGAGGAGAGGCTCAAACAACAAACTGGAATTATTTAGTAAGTATTGTCCTGTGTTGGGCAAGACAGGAAGATGCAATACCTACCTTGAGGCACTTACAGCTTAAATGCAACTTAATAAATAAATAGTGAAATTTCATTAGTGTATATAAAGAATGAATGCTATGACATACATATATTGCATGCTCTGTTGCATTTTATATTTCCTGAGCTGGCCATCAGATTGACTTGAAAAATTTTAGCTTTTTTTCATTTCTTTTTAACAGTAATCTGCCTCTGTAAAAGAGCGGACTCACCCCTGCAGCACTCTTGCTGGTCATTGGGAATTGGCTCTTTTTCAGCTTGGAGCACCCTCTGCAGGCCAGTGATCCATACAGCTCTGGCCCCCATGTCCCTCACAGACCCCAGTGCCCCTTTCTCTGGGGTTCTGCCCCCTGGCAGTACCCCCACACTCTGCTTCTGAGTCTCCCCTTCCCAGGGGAACCCCCAACCCACTCCCCACCTTTGCTCAGTATGGGCTACTGCCAGTCATCACCAAGTCCCTGCTCCCTGGGGCAGACTGCAGTGTAAAGGCCACTCATCATAGGCAAGGGGGTTTGGACCCATTGCCTTTCTCTGCCTCCCAGTACCTCTATCTGCCTTGGACCAGGCCCTACAGCCTGGGGAGTTGCTAGCCTAGAGCACCCCTACTCAGCCTGCTCCTTCCCCAGCACTGCACCACCCTCAGTACCCTGGCTGGCAGCCAGGCCCTACTCTCTCCCAGCCTGGAGAGAGATGCCTCTGGCTCACAGCCTTTTTATAGAGGCCAGCTGGGGCGTGGCCCAGCTGGAGCTGTGTCCCCAATCAGCCAGCCACAGCCTTCTCCAGGGCTGCTTTTAACCTCTTCCATTTTAGGAGTGGGGTAGCCACCCTGCTACAGCCAGAGAGAGAGAGAGTGTGTGTGTGTGTGTGTGTGTGTGTGTGTGTGTGTGTGTGTGTCTGCTTCCCCCCCCCATCCCCTGTTGCTTAAAAAAAAAAAAAAAAATTCCAGCACTTAGGAGTGGAGAATAAGGGTGTGTCAGCACTGCGGCTGGGAGTAAGACTCCCAGCCCAGATGGACAGACACATGCTAACTCTGAACTAGTGTGAAAAGTAGCAGTGTGGATGTTGCAGCATGGGCAGTAGCTCAGGCTAGGAATCCTAGTATAGATAGCCCATGCCACTGCCCATCTCACAACATTCATCCACACTGCTATTTTTAGTGTGCTAGCTTGAGCCATGCTCCCAGCTGCTGTGTAGACATACCTGAAAGATTGGTTGCATCAACCTCATTTGCCTAATGTGCATGTAAGTAGGACTGAGACTTGAACTTGCATTTAAATCTGGTCCCTAGCCTCTGCTGCAGATTTTAGCTCCATTCTTTTACTCTAAGTCTGTATAGTCCTGTATTCACTGACTTTAAAACCTTTTCAAAGGATGTTAACCACAACTTTGCATCATTCTAAAATCCTGTCCATAGTAGGGGGAGGGGAAATAAGCATGCTTGGAATAACTTGAACTTGAAACATCTGTAAAAATTTTTTTCTTAAATATTTATAGAACTCCAATATCACTCTTGCACTGAAATGCCGTGATTCCTTGTGTGTCCATATTCAGAAGTTGTGTGCGGGATTTTGATGCGCTGGTCTCACACTAGTTTGCAACACCTGGGATTCTGTTTAACCTTAGGTCCCAGTGAACCAGTGCAATCTACAATTTTAGCCAAGTATGGACCTGAAAGCCACAAAAATTATACCTGCATTAGTTGAACTGTTTTCTTTAGCTCATCAGGCCTTAAATTTGTAAACTGCCAGTACACTTCTTGCATAAGTGCTGGTGTAAGTACTTGGAGACTGGGTATTTCATGAGTCCAAGAATGCACAAGTACATCGGTGATTTGTAAGGGGTGCTTTGAGTATGTGCCAAAACTTATGTAGCAGAATCAGGATTGATTCATAGATTCATAGATACTAAGGTCAGAAGGGACCACTCTGATCATCTAGTCCGACCTCCTGCACAGCGCAGGCCACAGAATGTCACCCACCACTCCTATGAAAAACCTCACCCATGTCTGAGCTATTGAAGTCCTCAAATCATGGTTCAAAACTTGAAGGAGCAGAGAAGCCTCCCTCCAGTCAACCATGCCCCATGCTACAGAGGAAGGCGAAAAACCTCCAGGGCCTCTCCAATCTGCCCTGGAGGAAAATTCCTTCCCGACCCCAAATATGGCAATCAGCTGTGTGAACAACGCATCAAATGTGTAGATCTGCCTTAAAACTAATTTAAACTAGGAAAAATGTTTGCTAAACTGTACTTGAAAACCAAACAAAACTATTTTTAAAAGTATAAGTGCATTGTAATTTGATGTGGCAATTAAAAACAAAAAAACAAACAAACCACAAATACTGTGTAAAGCAAGTGGCCCTAAGCTCATTATAGGCAAATGTGCACACTCCTTGTCTCAGATTTTACAATCCAGGGCCCTCCACTTGGGGTTGCCTGTTACGGTAACTACTAATTGCAGTAGCAAGTTTATGAAGGATTTGGCCCCTATATGCAGGCAAAGAAAGATGTACTGAGTCCCAGAAGATGGTGTTAACGTATCTAGAATCTCAGCAGAACACTTCCAAAATGGAGGACAAAACTGATGGGCCTGAGGATTGTTTATTGCTAGGCTTCCAAAAACAAGTTATTGAATGAGTAAAAGAACAAACTGCCAAACAAATCCATGCAGTCTTTAAATGTGAGATGGGGAAACTGAAATTGGTTTATATTATAAAATGGGCCATTTTAAGCTCTCTGAATGTACTTAATTCCTGATATGCACTGTCCAGCCACTCAGTCCAAGAGCCCCCCTCAACGGCAAGGCTGCACTGTAGCACAGTTTTGCTAGCTAGTGATTACAGAAATATAAGCATGGCAGCTTCCAGCTCTCAAGAGGAGATGAGTGCATAACTAGTGTTCTATTAGGCTTGGATGAACTTAAGCTCTTAAAAAATCCTCAGTTTTGCGGGGCTGTTTAGGATGCAGTTTTCTATAAGCCCTCTGTAATATCCTAACTGCTTATATCAATGCCAAAGGGAGTTTTACCATGGACTTCAGTGAGGGGCAGAGTAAGGTCAATGCTGAGCACTTTTGAAAATCCCACCCTGAATAATTAAATGGAAATAGAGATTGTCTTTTTAAAACTACCTCTGTGTAGGATGTGTACTCCGCATGCCTCAGACGTTCAGAACTGTCAGGATACCTGTCTCTCGTCTCACGTTTTTCATCTGTAGATTTCAAAGCACTTTACAGAGGAGGTAAGTATCATCTCCATTTTATGCATATAGGGAGACTGAGGCACAAAGATGAAGTGATTTTTGGCCAGGGTCACAAGGCAGGCCAGTGCAAGAGGCACAGATATTTCTAAGTCCCAGTCCAGCACCCTACCAATAAGGCAACCGCTTCCCAATAGAACTGTAAGTAACTAAAATGAAGATGGTGATCTAGAAAGAAGTGCACGTTGGGCATGTTGCAAACGTGTGGATATAATGTTCTCCCCACAGTTGATTATATTTGCCTGCTTTTCCAAAATGTACAGAACAAGAAACTGGTCTTTTGAGTTTAGATTATCCCAGTAATTTGTTTTTTGAAGCATAGTCTTATCCCTTAGAAGGCATTAAACTGCTCTGTTTTCAATGTTTAAAATGAATCCTATCGGTTTCTGCAGATCAGTTACATGTAATTGAATTTGTTTTTAGCCTGGTAGCTTAGCTTTTTGAGGCTGTAAATAGCTAAATTGTGATAAGAGGTTAATACTGGTTGGTTGCTTGGCTTTTGACTCAGTTAAAAAATTGCTTAATAGTTTCAATAAAACAGTTCACAATGGTGATGCTACAGCTCAGTTGTGAGACCAGTTACCTTTCCTATGACTTTCAGCTGCTGACTGATCGTGTGTGTGTGTGTGTGTGTGTGTGTGTGTGTGTACAATCCCACTCCTCTCCTCAGACAAGAGGATATGGAATGTTGGTTTTAGTTCCACTTGTCAGCATAAACTCTGATAAATGTAATCTGCGAATCTGGTTGAATTAGGCATTCTGGCAGCCTCTGCAATAACTCTTACCCCTAATACCCCAGTCCTGAAAGATAAGCTGGCTAAAGGTACTGTAGTTTGGCTGTTAGACCATATGTGCATTGGTGGTGTTCTTGTAATTGGTTAAGTGGGTAAATAACCATACATGTTGTAGATAAATATAATGCACCAGATCACTAACAATCATAGAATCCTAGAATATCAGGGTTGGAAGGGACCTCAGGAGGTCATCTAGTCCAACCCCCTGCTCAAAGCAGTACCAATCCCCAACTAAATCATCCCAGCCAGGGCTTTGTCAAGCCTGACCTTAAAAACCTCAAAGGAAGGAGATTCCACCACCTCCCTAGGTAATGCATTCCAGTGCTTCACCACCTTCCTAGTGAGAATTTTTCCTAATATCCAATCTAAACATCCCACACTGCAACTTGAGACCATTACTCCTTTACTCCAATGGTTGTATACAACAATGGTTGTATTCAACTTGTACAGTAAAGGAAAGAGGGACTGCTAAGTGCTTTTGTTTCAGAGAAAGGGCTGTGTGAAATTATAAAGTGTTTGTATGCTTAATAAACTTTCTGGCAACCTCTCATGAACATGTTTTTAAGAAGTTAATATCTACCCCCTGAAACTTGGTATCATGTTGGAATTAGGAATTCTAAGGGAAAGTTGTGGAATGCTACCTCCTATTCAATTAATTTCATACGCTGTTGGAACTTTACATTTCTGTGTGGTGTGTTTGAACTAAAATGGATACAAGCTGTGAATATCAAATAAGATACTTTAATATTTTAGTAAATATTTTTAAAATAAAATGTAAACACAAGTGAATTGCAGTCAGAACATACGCAGTATCTTGTAAAATATTTGAAAGTCTCTTCGATGAGCAGGAATATGTGTGTTGCACATCTTCCCTTTTGGTCAAATAAAATAGTGCTATATTTTTGACAGTCCTGTAAAATATTTAATGTTTTTCACAGTAATGTGTTAAACCAAATTGTCCTCAAAATATATTGACGTAGATTAACTGTGAAAGACGGGTATTGTTTCAGAGGTAGGACGCAGGGGTTTTATAATGATCTATCACTCTAAAGTTGAATTTTCTTGTTTTTGCATTGTTCATATGTATAACCCTTTAAATATATGACTGCAGCCTTTTAATTAGGATATATTCTATAACTGGATAGTCTAAAAGGTGTGTGTGTGTGTGTGTGTGTGTGTGTGTGTGTGTTTAAAAAAAAAAAAAAAAAAGTGCTCCACACCAGTGGCACCCTTTCCTTTTTTCTTAAATACTAAGTTTCTTATGAGGAGCAAATCCCAGGCACAGATTTTGGAGATGTTAAAGCTTAATTTTAACTTTAAATGTATTTTGAGAATGGAGGCTACTTATAAAACAATCATTAGGATTCTAAAACAATAAAAAAGCTGCAGGGATTTTTCTTCAGCATATTTATGAGAATCTGTCAGGAAATGTTGGTAGTAGCTGTTTCAACAGTTAAAAATGTTAATGGCATATTGAGTATCAGCCGATATATTGAAATTAAGTTAAAAATATAGCTTTAACATTTAGGACAAAAAATAATTGGAAAAATACCATACCAAAATGTCTTGCTCTGTTAACATTATAGACTTCAATATGGCCTGCTATGTGACCATGTTTACAATTTTGCTTTATTTAAAGCTAGAACTAGTCAAGTGTGTATGTAACTTTAAATATCTAAAATTCAAAAGCAATAACTAAAGTCATGTTGCATCCAGGCTGACAATTTATGTACCACGTTTAAGATAATGTCATTTAAAGAGATAAATGACACTAGCAAAGTTGGCCTTCATTCTAAGGTAGTCTCTTATTTTGAAAAAGTCCTCGCCACTTCCCACTCTCAAATTTCAGCATTATTCCCATTGCTGAGACAACTGAATATAGAATAGAACCTCAAAGTTGCGAACACCTCAGGAATGGAGGCTGTTCATAACTCAGAACAAAACATTATCGTGGTTCTTTCAAAAGTTTACATCTGAGCATTGACTTAATACAGCTTTGAAACTTTACTATGTAAAAGAAAAATACTGCTTTTAACCATCTTAATTTAAATTAAACAAGCACAGAAACAGTTTCCTTCCCTTTTCAAATCTTTTTTTAAACTTTTTCCCGTATTTTTTTAGTAGTTTACGTTTAACTCGGTACTGTGCTGTATTTCCTTTTTCCCCCCTCTGCTACTGCCTGATTACTTACTTCAGTCAACCACACACTGCATTTGGAACCAGGTCAGTTCGTAACTCTGGTGTTCGTATCTCTGAGATTCTACTGTATAGTCTTTTTGCAAACCCACTGTGTGACACTGGCAAACCAGCTGCAGTTTATGCCTCATTTGGATACTGACAAATACATAGCTGGAATTAATCGGACTCACCTATGTGTCAGTATTGTTAAAATAGATATTAGAATTATAAAAATGTGCTTAATGTTTAGAGATTATTGAATGCTTGTAAATTGCTGCATTCATTAATCTCATTTATAACATCTATATCCCATGTTACAAGGAAAAATGTAAGTATTTTGCATTGTAAGCCTCTGTAACTCTGTAAATCACCTGAGAGCGACCAGCTCTCATAAGCTTACCCAGGTGACAAGATAAACCAGAGTACCCAAGAGGATGGTCTGTGACTGCATGGTTAGACTGTTATAGTGCCTGAGGAGTTTATACTTAATAAATGATTGGTGAAATTGAAGTCTAGAACTCGCAACCAGTTTGGGGTTTGTCCGCTGCTTCTTAATAGTCTGTCCTGAAGTTGGTACTCATGCCCTTGAGTCACTGGAGGATGGCTTGATGCACTATTACTGTTCCAGAAAATGGCCTCGCAGGAGGTGTCCAACAGTATTCCCCTCTTTCAACACTACAGATGCTACTTCTGTAATAATTGATGCTTCTTCGAGAGAGGTCCCTGTGGGTGCTACACTCCAGGTGTTGGTGCACCCCGCGCCTTTGCTTGGAGATTTTTACAGCAGCGCATGTGAGGTGCTTGCCTTGCGCGCTGACACTGCTTCAGTAACGCGTACACATGGCCCAGGCTCCTCAGTTCCTTCGCTATCGTCTCTGGCCTGAGACGGAGCTCAGCAGTCTCGCTCAATTATTTCTTGCTTTAGATAGTTGTTTATACAGTTTATCTAGCTTTTTTTAAATCCAATATGTTTAATTCATCCCTTCTCTTAAAAAAAAAAAAAAAAAAAAAAAAAATTAAATTAAATTAAATTTTTTTTTCCTTCCCAGTTTTTTTCCTGTCAGTTAGACAGTTTATACTGTGCCTGGCTCTTCAGGTTTTAAAAGATGAACTGCGTGCAGAGAGGCTATCCCTATCTCTGATGACCATTCTCAATGTGTTTGCTGTTTGGGGGAGTCCCACATCCCCCCTCCCCCAAAATGTGTCCACTGCAGTAAACTAAAGGGTAGGACACTAAAGGACCAAGACCTGAGACTCAAGTTAATTCTAATAGAGGCAGGTCTAAGGGACTTCTCTGACTCGGATCAGGAGTCCTACTTGAAACAGATCCCTCCTAAATCCACTAGGGACAAGAAAATGACCAAAAAAAAAAAAACCTGCCAGCTTCATCACCTCACAGCAATGAGCCGGTATCCAAATGGTCTCCAACCAGGTCTCTCTCGTCGGTGCCGACAGCTCTGCGGCTCAGCACATTCTGGGCACCTCCAGCACTGTCCGTACCTCAGCTGCTGCCAGTACACACTGCTCCAGTGCTGAGGCTATGGGCTTAAAGTTGCCTGCCTCTTCTACTACGGCACCGCAAAAGACTCGGTGCCTACTCAGCTGAGCCTGCCTGTGCCGCACACCAATATAGTTGCTGTCCCAGCACCGACATCTCAACCACTTATCACTCCACATACGGTGCTGCACTGGCTGACCCTATGGCCCCAATGCCGCACCCAGCGCTATGTATTCCAGCTCCATCTACCTTGGCACTACAATTTATTCATTCCGGTGATTTGCTAATCTTGTCAGCTCCAGATTCCCCATTACTTGGTACTGATCTCTCACCGGGACTGACAGTTATCCCCTATTCCCTCTCTTCTTTTCTAGTGATGAGGACAATGAAGTGGAGGGAGTTTTTTCACCATACCATTCCTCCCCCCTTCACACTCCTGCTAGCATGGGACCAAGGTCCTCATATTCCAGGGATTTACCACCCTGGTATGGACACCTGTGGATGGGACCACCCATGCCCTTCCCCGGACAATGGCATTATTGGAACCTGTGGGGGGGGGGGGGAAGGTCCTACAGCAGGCACCACAGTAGCCATGCAGAGGTGACATTAGATCTCCTTCTGTACCCATCCATTCTTCTGTGACGGACGGACAGAAGCAACCTGCATCAGTGCACGTAGACAAGGAGGCACCTGAACCCTCCCCTAATAATAATAATTAATCCATCTCACCAGAAGAAGCTGTTCTGCCCCCACCCCCAACAATAGCAGATGATTTTACTCATTTTCCAGACCTTTTCTAAAGAGTGGCTAATGAGCTCAAGATGACCCTGGAGGAGGTGTCGGAGACTCAGCATGAGCTGACTGACACATTACGACCTTCGACCTCCTGCAAGATTGCCCTACCTATTAATGGAACCATTATGGACCCTGCTAAGAATATCTGGTAAATCCCAGCCATCATACCCCCCACCTGCAAAAGGGCAGACCGGAAATACTGTATCCCCTCCAGGGGCTCAGAATACACACACACACACACACACACACACACACACAGCTATTCACTGGTAGAAGCAGCCAACCAAAAGAACAAACAGCAGCCATTTCTGGTCCACTCCCTCTGTCAAGGACAGCAAAAGAATGGACCTACTCAGCTGCAAAGTTTATGCATCATCCACGCTACAATTTAGAGTGGCAAACTGTGTGGCCCTACTGGCCAAATAATATGATTTTTCTGTCTTTATTAATGACATCCCAGAGGACAAGAGACAACAATTCAAAGCAGTAGTCTCTGAAGGGCAGATTATTTCCTGCATTGCAGCCTGCCCTAGATGCTGTGGACACAGCTGCCAGGTCCACTGTAATGGCTGTAGTGATGCGTTGGACTTTCCCACGTGAGATACAAAACATGGTGGAGGATCTCCCCTTCAATGGCGAGAAGTTATTTGCAGCAAAAACCGAGGTGCTGCACACCATGAAGGGTTCCAGAGCGATGCTCAGATCCCTAGGCATCCATACACCAGCAACTAGAAGAAGACAGTACGGGTATCCGCCTTATCAATGCTCACGATACCCGACCTCCACACAACAACAAAAGAGGCCATACGACCACCAGCAGCAACACCGCCAGAGACCCAGGCATAAACGATGATGCACTACAACATCGGCACCGTCCCAACCTGCTCCATCTAATAAGCAGATTTGAAGCCTTGGTCGAGACCTTCTACCCACTCTAGCACTTATACTTCCCATTCAATCTTTTGGTCACCATTTATTCCTATTCTGCCACAACTGGTGAGCCATCACTACAGACAGATGGGCCCTAGTGGCCATCCGATTGGGTTATTCCATCCCCTGCCTCTACGGGGACCCCTCTCACGACCACTTGCTCCACCAAGAAGTGCAACGTCCTCTACAACTA
The DNA here is from genome assembly GCF_009764565.3 of Dermochelys coriacea. Lineage (NCBI taxonomy): Eukaryota > Metazoa > Chordata > Testudines > Dermochelyidae > Dermochelys > Dermochelys coriacea. The sequence goes on from NC_050068.2 coordinate 110,350,960, forward strand.
GGAGCTGTCGAGACAATGCCCAATCAGCACAGGGAAAAGGGTTTTTATTCCCACTACTTTTTGACAGAAAGAAAAGGTGCGGGATGGCGACCCATCCTTAACCTCAGGCGACTCAATAAGTTTGTCAAAAAGCAAAAATTCAAAATGGTTACTCACGCCCATAATTCCAGTGCTGGAGCAGTGCGATTGCTTTTCAGCCCTCGAACTGCAGGATGCTTATTTTCATGTAACTATACACCCCGCCCTCAGATTTGTTTTGGGCTCAAATAACTACCAATACACGGTTCTGCCCTCTGGCCTCTCAACAGCACCCCGGGTCTTTTTCCAAGATTCTCATGGTGGTAACGGCACATCTATATGGAAAAAAGGAGTCCATAATTTTTCCTTACCTGGACAATTGCCTGCTCAAGGCACAAACTCTTGGGGAGGCCATCCAAGCCACGCAGATGATCATCAACTGCTTCCAGGGTCTGGGCCTACAAATAAACAAAACTGAATCCACTAACTCTTACTCAATGACTAGAGTTCATAGGCGCTCACCTTGATTTCGCAACTGGACTTGCATTTCTCCCATTTGACAGATTCAATACCATAAAGAATCTTGTTGCCAAGTTGCAAAACAGCCTGCAGGTCACTGTCCAGGACTCTCTGCAACTTTGCAGCCATATGGCCTTGTGCACTTCTGTGGTCAAGAATGTACACCTCTACATGTGGTGCCTGCAGGGTTGCATGTCCATTGTCTGTCTACAGACTGAATGCGCGTGGCCTAAACAGACTTCTATCCATAACTACCAAAGTTTAGGACTCACATGATGGACTCTTCCATGCAACCTCTGCTTCAGAGTTCCGGTTGTGCAGGAGTCCCCCTCAGTTATAATTACCACAGATGCTTCCCTCACAGGCTGAGGAGCACACATGGCATGGCACACCACACCACTCAGGGACCCTGTTCCCCTACAGAAGCCCCACTACACACAAATCTTTTAGCTTCAAGCGGTCCACAATGTCCACCTCCAGTTTCTCCCACGCATCCAGAACCAACACATCTGGATCATGACCAACATCGCCTGCATGTTTTATATAAACAGACAAGGTGGGAGTTCTATCCCACTCGCTCTGCACAGAGGCTATGAAACTTTGGAATTGGTGCCTCCAAAACAATATCCAAATTTCAGCCTCCTACCTGGTTCACTAAACACCACTGTGGACAAGCTCAGGAGATCTTTTCCCCTAAACGATACCATCCTACACAACATATTCAAAATATGGAGCTATCCGCAACTGGATCTTTTTGCAATCACGACCAACAAAAAATGCCCAGAATTTTGTTCCAGAGCGGGCCTAAGGAAGCACTCTGAGAGACGCATTCATCAAACGGAATGACAATTTCCTATATGCATTCATCCAGATACCACTTGTTCACAGGGTATTACAAAAAATTATGAGCGGAGAGAACCAGGGTCATGCAAATAGCCCCTACATGGCCCAGACAGATGTGGTACCTATTTGTAATGAGGATGTCCAGTTTGTCTGCCGATTCCACTTCCCCACCTCTTCCGAACCTATTATCATAATTATCAGCTACACTATCCCAGCATAACAATGCTGCACCTCAAAGCATGGCTCCTCAATGATTCTCTAATGAGGAACTAGACTGCTCTGAACAGGTACAAAGAGTACTATTACATAGGTGGTATGTGTGGATTGTGTTCTGATACCTCCATAAGTGGACTAGGTTCACTCACTGGTGCTCCACCAAGCAAACCGCACCCCTCTTTCACTAATAGACTAGACTATCTGGGCTCTCCTTTAGCTCCATAAAGGTACATCTAGCAACAATTACAGCATTTCCTAATAAGACTGGAGACACTACTATCTTCGCCCACCCCATCATAAAGCAGTTCCTCAAGGGCCTCCAGATCCTATACCACTCTAATTGCTCTAATTTTAAAGGTGGAGGTTCTATTTGAGTTTCAGTACTAATCCAATTACAGCAGCATTAATTTAGATTAGTACCCAAAAGAAACTCAGTAATGTCCTCCCAAAGAACTTTTTTTTTATTATTATTTATTATTAAAGTGGTATGCAAACAGTGGGGTAGAAGAGGAGTAGAAAATGTGTAGTTAAGAGATAACACCATTAAAGCTCTGCTTATACCCATGTGTTCATTAGGATAAATTGCTGAAACGGATTCTGTACCAAAAAACCTTGAAAATTCTGGTGGGGTGTGGTGTTTTGTGTGCGCGCTTTTGTTTGGTCTTGGTTAACTTCAGATTTAAAAAAAAAAAAAAAAAAGAAACTAAATTCTCAAACTTTACAGTAGCACCAAAATATAGTGTGGACACCCCTCCCTCCCCCACAGCCTGCACACACATGCGTGCACACACACAGTCTACTACATGATTATTGGTCTAAAGCTATTCCATTTTCTGTTTGGTTTCATACTACTAAAAAGAGGCATCCCCATTAGATTCCTTGGTTTCTGAACATGACTTAAAAATCCATGCACATTGAAGCAGGCTAAATTCAAGGATCTAACTCCTACTGCATTATTTCATATGCCAGGTCAAATAGTATGACAGCACAGCTGCAGGTTATGGCAGTCATGTCAAGGCCAGAGTCTTTTAAGCCTACAGAACAAAGACCAATACCATAATGTAACCCAAAACTACTCGTCAGTGTCAAAAATATCTAATGATTGAAACATCACCACCAGATTGATTGATTGATTTTTTTTTTGATGCGATACTGAAAGAATACAAACTAATATATTAGATTATAGAAATGCTACACTATTTAGCATTATTAAGTTTAACATGGGTTGGGATTTTATCCTATTATGTTACACAAATGTTTGGATTATATCACGTGTTAGCAGCCTGCTCCAACAAAAACCAAATTGGAAATGTATTTTTCACAAAATTACAGATTTTAAATAGGTTTTAGTTCAACAGTAGACGGGCTTATGGTCTCAAATTTATACCTCTCAGATGAACAGGTCATGCCCTAACTAGTATACAAATGTATTTGTAAGAGAATAATTCTCCTCAGAAGAATGCCCCATTATTGTATTTCATTGTATTGTATAAAGCAAGTACAGCACTGAAATAAATTATCAAGTTTTAGCTCTATAATAACAAAAGTCACAGGATGCTCTCACAATATATAGTACCTTTCAAAAGAGCCCTTTCCATGTTTATAAAATCAATTATTATTCTCTGTGGACTACATCAATAAAGGGAATATTTAGGGTTGTACTGGGGAAATCCTACTGTGTGTAGGATTTATCATAAAATTAAAACTTCAGTCAGCTACCTATCCAAAGGAATATCGTATTTTAATCACATGGTAAATATATTATCTTACAACTCTAAAACTGCTTAGAAATGGATTCTTTACCCCCCCCCCAAGTTAAAATTCTATAGATAACCAACAGCATAAGCTGTATCTCAACATTATTTCAAAAGGACACTAAAATTGTTATGCCTTTCCAAGTAGGGGATGTAATTACAAAATGGACAGGTAAAGTCAGCGATAGTCATGTTGGACATTGTGCCAACTGATGAGCAAACTCCTAATGATGGCGTGCCTGCTAATGTAGAAAAAATGCATTTAGTATGTAGGCATACACTTCAGTAAGTGTCATTCCATTATATCCATACCTGAGTGTTCATGATCCAGGTTTGTCATAAACTCGAAGGTGGTAATGTCTCTAGGAATCTTCACCACACAGATCAACATGCAATGCTGTAGAAATGTTTTATCATGTATATACCATGTATATGGCCAGCTAGGCAAAATTACTGATGCTTATGGAGCCTTAATTAATTAACCAGTTTTTCTATTTAGTGACACTGACTTGCACTGACATCACACTTTTATTATTTTTCCCTTTTTTAACTGGAAAAAAAGCTAGTGTCCTCTGTGTGCTTCCTTTCACAAAACCAAGATTGGATCATGCTGCTATGGCAGTGTCCTATCCTGATCAGAGGCCCCAAGTCATTTTTTTTAATCTTAAAACAATGAATTTCCATCATGCACTGAACATTATAGGAGCACATGGCCCTGGGTTTTATAATAAAAAATTTAAACATATTTCAATCTTGGAACAGAAGTTGTACTTAAAAAGCTAATATGTTTTAAAGTGTTCAGTAATTTTTATTAAATATGTGAAGAACGACAGACCCCCAGTAACTGCAGCAGTTCCAAGCACCATTATAACTGTTAATATACATGTAAGTTGAAAAGGTCTGACATTATGTCTCCATAGATTCATATGTTAATTCATCAGAAAATATTTCCTCAGGAAATACATTATAGACCCTTTGGCTCTTAGGAATTTTTTTTTTTTTTTTTTTGCCCGAAGAGCTTTCATTGCTCCAGCTGCAGAATAAATGCCTACAGTTGATCCATTTTTTTTTTAACTTCACCTACAAGGTCCACTTCTTTCAGTGTGATATAAAGTGTGACATTTAATAAAGCTTAAAATCAAGATTTACTTCATACATTGTGTAATTTAGACTATCAATATGTTTGTAATATTGCAGTTTCCAGACTCTTAACAATGCAAAGACATTTTAAGAGAAGTTATGAATGAGATGGCCAAAGTGCAGCTACAGAAGAACCATCTCTGTGACCAGGAAGTGTTAAAAATTGGCTAACACAGAAATAAGGTGAAGATGGAAGATCTTACCCAAGGGCTGAAGCTTTGTCAGAACAGAAATCTGATTGAAGTACTCAAATGTATTCAACACAGGGGATGACAACTTGGGATACACAGGATTAGTTCACCATGCAGACACTTGAAAGGCGAGCAAGTCAAGTTGGGGCATTGAATTGTCATAAAGCAAAGCTTGAGAGCTGCTTTTATCGGATGAAGGAGCATAGAGTTTAACCTTCCACAAATTTATAGAGTCCTCTAATTGTCCTTGTGAAGAAGGATGGGGGAATGAGAAGGTGTGGTGACAATTGGTGGCTGAATAAAGTTTCAGAAGGACACATGCCCACACTTAATCTGTTGTCCAAAGCTTCCTGTTTTACTACACTTGACCTAGCCAATGGATACTTGTGAGTGGATGTTCATCCATATGATTGGCCTGAGGCCTGTGTGGGACAAGAGGGGGTGATTCCTAGAACTATAATGAAGGTAAAGCATTGCTCCCAGTGAGTTGTTTAAGTCAGCTAAATATTCTCTGTCCTCATTCTTCTCTATTCTAATCAAGACCTCTATCCCAGGAGACTTTAGTGAGAATGGCAGAGATCTGGAATCCCTTTCCTGTAAGGAAACAAAGACTCAAGATTACAGGGAAACTGTACAGTTTACTGTTAATGTTGGGTGGGTTATTAGGAGATTGGAGACTCCGTTCTCGTTTGATGTTTATCTTTACAATGCTTTCTAAATTGCAGGGTAGGCCAAGATCTCTGCTTATCATTTTGCTATAGTAGAACAAACATGCAGATGTAAATACTTATTGTAGTTATGAGAATTGTATATCGTAAATATTTCTTTGTTCCTAAATTTTTATATACATTTTCTCCAAAGGTTTTCAAGATAAATTGTTAAAAGAAATATAACAGGCTCTAGAGAATCAGAGTAAACCATAATTCACCCCGGATGGGGGCCTGATGCAAAGCCAGCAGAGTTCACTTAACTTTTGACTGCAGGTAGAAATCAGAGGATGTTTTCAGTTCTGTCATACATTACACATTTTAAAATGAATTTTGAATGTAAGATGAAGAATTAGAAACTAAATTAAAATGTTTTGAGATACTCAGTACTGGAGATCCCAGAAATATTTTTGATCAGAGTTCTATATTTTGTTTTGCCAAATATTTTACAACTGTCTCCAAAAATAGGGGGTCTCTAAAAGATAAGAGTGTAACATCCCCCTCAAATAGATTAAACATTTTTAAAAAAAAGATACAAGATTTGTAATTCTGAAACCCACGAAGTTCCAGAAGTTTAACACTAAGTTCTGGAAACTTCCTTTTCCATAATCTACACCAATATTTAAAAATAGGAACATAGGTCAATATGAAAGCCTAAGGTTTAAACCACCTAAAATTGCAACTTGACACTTAAATAAAAGCAGCATGGCATTCAGAGATGCAGATACAGCTGCAAAGTCTTTGAAAGTCAGGCAGTTTTTAGGTAGGTGCGTTGTGTTAGTCACCCAAACTTGAAAAGGTTTAGCCAAATCTTTAAACTTCATTGGCCACAAATCTCTTTTGGATGGTGTGCAGGGGAAATTCACATTTTATAGTAATTCTGTGGATTGTCCCTTTTGAGAATTTCAGTGTACAAGATTTGCAAAGTTAAGTACTAAGAAGTGCCAAAATTAAAGTTGCTCATTCAACCTTAATTCAGCCGCTTTGTGTGTATGCATTATGATAGTCTTTAGTTACACAATCACATACTATTTTTTTCCACTCCCACCCACTTATCTTTATTGTTAGGGTAGGAATATATCTTTGCCATGATTTTATTTGACTGAGATGGAGCTGATAGTCTGCTCTCTCCAGAGAGTACTGTGTGCGACTGCTTCTGGTTAAGCAAAGTATCTTGAGAACAGTGAGTATATAAATAGATGTTTGGTTTCTTTGTACCACATGTCTGGATCCTTTAATTGTTTAAGAGTCAAGTAAACACATTTCAGAAACCTACAAACAAAAGGCAGTTTGCCCTAATACACAGAGCTGGAGTCAAGGTAAACAGTACAAACAAAATATGTCCAATATCTATTGTACCTGGAATATCAAAAACAAAATAACAAAATTGAACATATACAGAAAACTACTTGGTTATTAAATGCCAACATTTAACCAATTTTAAAGGAAACTTTTTTGGCATCTTTTCATGATTTGGCCACTAAAAATGACAGGAGCATTAGAGGTTGTTTTTTTTGGATACCTCTGTCACCATTAATTTTCTTATGACCTTCATGGAACTGATAATATAGGGAATAGCTGTTTCCTTCCTCTTAGTACCCTTGACAATCACTTTTAATTGCATCTGTTTTAGAAACATTTTGAATTGGCAGAACAGAAATCTAAGTCCAGTTCTTCACCACATCCTGCACCTTATATTTCATTGGAGATTATTTTTTTTAATGCAATAAAGCCACTAAAAACTAAAAATGACACATTCTGTGTCTGTTAGATATTGTTTTTCAAATACAATGCTAAATTTAGAATTGTGTAAGAGGGGGGAAGGAAAAATTGATAAGACCAAGGATTTCTCTTCATGGTGTGCTAGCCTCTTCAGGATGGTAGCATTGCAGTTCTAGCTGGAACACTTATAAAAGATAATGTGCGTGTTGACCTGAAATTAAAACTAATGGACAACAGTATTAAAACCATTACTAAGATTTTTGGTATTCCCCAAAAAATTGCTGTGGAGGATCCGTTAGTTATATATAAATCTCTATTAACTTTACTGATTGTAACTGACCCTTGTTTAAACGCACTAAAAGTGCATCATATATGTCTTGAAAGAGTCTCCATTTTGATCATTCAAGTTCCATTAGTAGCATCTGTTTTAGTCATTTTTGTAATATTACCCATCACCAATTTGTTAATGAGAGAGGTCTGTAAATGAAAAGAGAAACTGAAGTTTTTCTTTGAGTGCTTGCTCATGTCAGTTCCATTCACGGTCGTCGGAGTTTTTTTGCCTTAGCGGTATCCTTAGGGTCAGCAGTGGCACCCCCTTGAATGCCAAGCTCATGCACCGGTATATTAGGCGCCGCCGACCCTACACCCTCTCAGTTCCTTCCTACTTCCAATGGTGGTTAGTCGAAGTGCCTTTCCTTGCATTGTAAGGGCTAGCGGTTTTTCATCTATTGACATTGAGCCTTACGGCCTTGTAAAGAGTTAGTTGTTAGTATTAAGTAGTTAACTGTAGTTAGTAGGTAGCAGTTAGAGTCCCAGCAGGGACTTTGCCCCAGGAGGAGCGTGCCCCGGTCTCCTGGGTTTAAGCCCTGCATGGACAGCAACAGGCCTATGCCTGTAAGTGACCCCCATAGCAGCTGCTGCAAGTGCTTGGGGGAATCACACTTGAGAGATAAGTACAGAATTTGTAAAAACTTCTGCCCCGCACTCAAAAGGAACGGGATATTCAGTTACAAGCTCTCCTCATGGAGTCCGGCCTCCGTGCAGCCCTGCCAGGCAGCGCCGAGTACCTCAGCCTCAATGCACAGTGTGTCCCCGGCACCAGGCTCTGCCCGGCATCGTTCCCAGTCGCCAGTGCCCAAAAAGAAGACCAAAAAGCATGGCTCCCTGGATGAGGCAGTGGTGGGACCCTCAAGCATTAGTGCTGGAACACTTTTTATAGTGGGGTGCTGAAAGCCAGCAAAACTATCCACAAACTTTTTACCTCATGCTACCCCTCTCAGATCTGAGGCCAGGAGCAGGGCTGTGTCTCCAGCTTGGGGGACATGTACAGGGATAAGGGGGCTGAGGATTGGGACAAGCATGGGGTCCGTAGTTGAGGTGTGCATGGCTGGGAATGGGGCCAGCAGCTGGGACCCCACATAAAACCTGAGGGTTCTGCAGCACCCCCTGCACCCCTACTTTCCGTGCCTATTCCATCAAGGGTCAGTCTGCCAGACGATTTCAAAGAGCACTAGGCTCTGCTACGTCGGGTGGCTGAGAACTTGGGCTTGGAGGTGGATGAAACGGTTGAGCAGGTGGACACCTTATTTAATGTTCTGTTAGCCTCTACCCCAACTTGTGTCGCACTACTGGTGCATGATGGTGTCCTTAAGATTGCCAAGCCCCTCTGGCAAACTCCTTCCTCCATTCCTCCCACCTCAAAAAGGGCTGAAAAGAAATACTTTATCCTGGCCAAAGAGTTTGAATACCTCTACACTCCCCCTCCCCCTGGCTTGCTGGTGGCCTCCGCGGCCAACGAAAGGTACAAACTGTCATACCAGCTCGATCCCCAAAAATAGAGAGGCCCAAATGGTTGGACCTGTTTGGGGAAGAAAATTTATTCGATGGCCAGTTTTCAGTTCCGGGTGGCAAATCATCAGCCCCTCTTGGGCCATTACAATTTTAACTTATGGAACTCCCTCCATAAATTCAAGGAGTCCCTCCCACAGGGTGTAGTCTAAGAATTTGGCACCCTGGTGGAGGAGAGCACTGCGGCTGCCTGTTGCTCCCTCTGGATGGCATGGGACACCACTGACTCAGAAGCCAGGGTGGTCGCTTTGGCAGTGGTAATGAGACGCAGGTCCTGGCTTCAAACTGCCGGACTCTCCCAAGAAATGCAGACCTCTGTTCAGGAGGTCCCATTTGATGGGAATGGTCTCTTTTCCAACCAGATGAATGTGATGCTGCAAGGGCTAAAGGACAACGGCCACCCTTCGCTTGCTGGGAATGCATACACTGCAGCCTGCGAGGAAGCAGTTCCGGCTGCCCCTACCACCTAGGCTTGGCAGTCTCATCCAGGGTCTGCAAGGAGAAGGGACTGAGACTTTAGGTTCAGCCGCCACCACCTTTTCTCCTACTGCTCACCCGTGCAGCCTGGCCCAGCAAAACACTCTGGGCCAGAAGTGCTCATTTTGAGGGTGTGGTCAAGAGCAATGCCCCAGTCACCTTCCAGGATCCATCATGCTCTTTCCTCAACCATCTTTGTCCCTTCTGTTCAGCCTGGTCCCAAGTCACCTCAGACCATTGGGTGCTGGACATAGTGTCTCAAGGTTACACCCTGCAGTTTATGGCCGCCTCTCTTTCCCGTCCCCCCCCCCCTTTCTGTCCCTCTTCAGGGACAAGTCTCATGAGTAATTCCTCGTTCTTGAGATCGAGAACCTCTTGTGCATGGGGCCATGGAGGAAGTCCCTCGGGACATGGCAGGGAAAGGTTGCTGCTCCTGTTGTTTTCTAATCTGGAAAGCAAAAGGGAGCTTTAGACCCATTTTGGACCTGCAATTCCTCAACAATTCTCTCTCAAAAAGTTGAAGTTTCGCATGGTCTCCCTGGCCTCCATCATCCACTCCCTGGATCCGGGAGACTGGTACGCCGCCCTTGACTCGAAGGACACCTATTTCCATGTCGCCATATTCCAAGGTCACAGACGTTTCCTCTGTTTTATTGTGGGTGAACCCTATTTCCAATTTTACAGCGCTCCCCTTCGGCCTCTCATCAGCCCCAAGGGTCTTCACAAAATGTATGGCGCCAGTGGCCGCTTACCTGAGGGGTCCAGGTCTTCCTGTATCTCAGTGATTGGCTCATCAAGGCCAAGTCTTAGGATCAAGTGCAGAGAAGCCTCGATCTGGTGCGTTCCACCTGCCATGACCTGGACCTCTCGATAAACAAGAAAAAATCAACCTTAAAGCCTGTCCAACGCATAGAGTTCATAGGGGCGATTCTCGACCTCATGTGAGCCAGGGCTTTCCTCTTGGAGGTGCGTTTTCAGGTCATGTCGGATCTGTTCTCCCATGTGATGAACGAGCCGCACACCACGGCTCACACCTGCCTGCAGTTGCTGGGCCACATGGTCATGTGTACGTACGTGGTCAGTCATGCCCGACTCTGTCAACCTCTGCAAGGGTGGCTGGTGTCAGTTTACACCCCCAACAGACACGATCTAGATTGGATAGTCAGGGTGCCAGATCACATCCTGTCATCCCTGGAGTGTTGTTGCAGAGAGTTCCCTCCGCAGCCCTGTCCCCATCGCTGACCCTGGTCTCAGATGCTTCAGTCCCGGGCTGGGGAGCCCACCTTGATGAACTCAGCACTCGGGGCCGCTGGCTGCAGGAGGATCTGGCCCTTCACATCAATATCAGGAAGCTATGGGTTCACCTGGCCTGCGAGGCCTTCTTGCCCCACCGAAGGGGCAAGATGGTGCAGGTCCTCATGGACAATACCACTGCGAACTATTACATCAACAGGCAGGGTGGGGCCAGGTAGTCACCCCTTTGCCAAGAAGTTCTCCGACTTTGGGACTTCTGAGTGCGGCATGCCATTTTTCTGGTAGCTGTGCACTTGCCTCGGACCAAGCATGCACTAGCAAATTGCCTCAGCAGGACCTTCTTGTCTCTCCACAAGTGGTCGTTCCATCCAAAGATGGCCAATATGATCTTCCGAAAGTGGAGGACTCCCCAGGTGGACTTGTTCATGTCCTACCAAAACAGGAAACGCCACGTGTTCTGTTCACTCCAAGGGATGGACAGAAGATCCCTGTCAGATGCTTTTCTGCTTCCATGGTCAGGAGCCCTGGTGTATACCTTCCCACCAGTGCCATTGATCCACAGAGTCCTCATGAAGATCAAGCGGGGCAGGGTATGAGTTATCCCGATAGCCCGAGTGGCCTCACCAACACTGGTTCGACACACTGCTGGACCTTTCTGTAGCTGCACCGCTGTGACTCCTTGTCTGCCCAGATCTGCTGTCCTAGGACCATGGCAGTCTCTTGCACTCGAACCTGGAGGCGATGCACTTGACAGCATGGCTGAGTGCAGCCAAGCGGGAATGCTCAACCAGGATGCAACAGGTGGTGGCGGGCAGCAGAAAGCCCTCCACCAGAGCAACTTACCAGGAAAAGATTCACATGCTGGACTTCAGATCAGTGCATCCGGGCTGAGCAGGCTTTGTTGCAGATGATCCTGGATTATCTTCTGCACCTCAAACTTCAGGGCTTGTTCCTGTCGTTGATCAGGGTCCACCTGGCTGCTATTTTGACTTTCAACCCCCCCGTTCCAAGGCAGGTCGGTCTTCGCTCGTGACATGATGGCCCAGTCTTAAAAGGTCTGGAGTGTCTTTACCCTCACATCCAGGATCCTGTTCCTCCCTGGGATTTGAATCTCATGCTGTCAAGACTCATTGGGGCCTCCCTTTGAACTTCTGGCTTCCTGCTCTCTTCTCCTTTTTTCCTGGAACGTTGTGTTCCTGGTGTCAGTTACTTCTGCCCGCAGAGTGTCTGAGATCAGAGCACTTACGTCAGAACCACCCTATATAGTGCTCTACAAAGATAAGGTCCAGTTGCAGCCATGGTCATTCCGTAAGTCAACACAGCTGTTAGTTGTGGCAGTAGTCAGGATGAAAGGTCGCCCGGTGTCTGCTCAAAGGATTTTGTCCTGGATCACAGCCTGCATCCGATACTGCTACGATCTGGTGAGTGTGCCTCCGCCGGCAGTAGTCAAAGCACACTTGACTAGAGCGCAAGTGTCATCAGCCGCCTTCTTGGTCAGGTACTCATCCAAGAGATCTGCTACCTGGTCATCTGTCCACAGGTTCACATCCCATTATGCACTGACCCAGCAGGCCCAGGACGATGCTGGCTTTGACAGGGCAATGAGTGCTGTAAGCTGCCAGATCATGAACTCTGAGCCCACCTCCATTGGCACTGCATGTGAGACAACTAGAATGGAATCAACATGAGCAAGCACTTGAAGAAAAAATGGTTACCTACCTTTTGTAACTATTGTTCTTCGAGATGTATTGCTCATGTCCATTCCAAACCCACCCTGCTGCCACTCTGTCGGAATTGTCGGCAAGAAGGAACTGAGAGGGCGAAGGCTCGGCAGCGCCTGATATACCGGCGCATGAGCGTGGCACTCAAGGGGGCGCCACCGCTGACCCTATGGATACTGCTAAGGAAAAAAAATCTCTGAATGTGCATGAAGGTGTGCGCATACCTAGAACGGAACGGACAAGAGCAACACATCTTGAAGAACAGCAGTTATGAAAGGGCGGCAACCGTTTTTTCATTGAAATATCTCTTCCCTGGTATTGCTAAAATAACTCCTAATGGCAGAAAAGTAGCTACATTATCTGAATTCTCTTCTCGTGTTTCCAGACCTCCGTATTTACCCACTAAATTTAATCAAATTAAAAATGTCTATTTTATACTATGTCTGTTTTTTTTTAAGCTGAGAGAAAATTTTGTGTTTGTACATGAAGATCTGGATTCAGATGTCAGGTCTGATATATTTTTGTTCCCTGAATATCAGTAATGTCATGTTAGCTTAAAAAAACAAAAACCCCTCAGCTTTTTTATTTTCATGTTTAATTATTTGTATGGGTCTCATTTTTGAGCACTCTTCTAGCAGGATTTGATATATTTCTTGTTTGATGAAGGCATACTTGAAATTATTTCAAAGGCTTAATAAGTGTTTTCTCATCACAACCATGAGTGGAGTTATTGAGTGGTTGAAATAACATTTTAGTAGTATTGTTTGTAGACCTATTTGCCATGTAGTATTCCTTGCCTTGTCTTCAAAAGAGAGAGGTTAGCTCTCCAGTTTAAATTTTTCATTGAAGTATCTGGATCTAGTATTGACTAGTTTGCATCTTAAACTTGAAAAATTCTAGCTGCTTTTTGTGTTTTGTTTGCAACTGTGGTAATACAATCTTGGCAGATAAATCTTTTGAAATATTTTTCTGGTTAAGTATTCATAGCTGTGCTTTTGTTGGATGTTAAGAAATTCTTCTTTTATGCAAACTTCATTACTTTGAACAAACTCTTGTGGAAATGGCTCTGACAGGATTAACATTTCAGAGGTCTGGAACAGGTCTGTCTTTAGGGACTGTGACTGCTGGAAAGATGTTATTTAGAGGCAAAATATTATTTGGCCTTATTTTGTGTGTGTGCATGAGAGAGAGAAAGAGAGAGAACATCAAAATCTTGTTTCTAGGCTGAAATCTTACATGAAATGCATCCTAATGTCTCATCTGATGTGCAACGTTGAAATGAAATGGCTTGTGTAATTAGCAGTCCCATCAAGTTTAAAAAAATGTCATTGTGATAATGAAGGGGAAAGGGGGCATAGCTCCCTTTGATGGACACCCAGCCAGCCAGTTAGCTGTAAAATCCCTCTTGGTAGCTGTTCTCTATTGTTTTACCTGTAAAGGTTTAAAAAGTCCCCCAGGTAAAGGGGGGGGGGGGAAGTGGGCACCCGACCAAAAGATCCAATGGGAAGGCTAGAACTTTTTAAAATTAGAAAGGAAACTTTCCCTTTGTCTGTTGTTCTCTGGGCTGGAGGGACACAGAGCAGCAATGCTATAAGCAGGAATGCTGTGTAAGGTTTGAACCAGATATTAGAAAGTATCTTCCATACCTATATAAAAAATAATTTTGATAGGGAATGTTTAGTTAGACGCTATCAGGTTTATTTCTTATTTTGGCTTGTGGATCTCCTCTGTGCTAACCCCGATGCTTTTGTTTGCTTGTAACCTTTAAGCTGAATCCCCAAGAAAGCTAGTTTGTGCATTTAATTTTTGGAATTGCTCTTTTAAAATCTAGCAAAAGCCTAAGTTCCAGATGTATTTTCTTGCTTTTTGTGTTTAATAAAATTTACCTTTTTTAAGAACAGGATTGGATTTTTGGTGTCCTAAGAGGCGTGTGCATATGCCGTTTTGATTAGCTGGTGGCTACAGCTAATTTCCTTTGCGTTTTTTTTTCTCAGCTCTTCCCTGGAGTGAAAGGGCATGAGGGTGCCCCATAGGGAGGAATTTCCAAGTGTTCCTTCCTGGAACCAAGGGTTTTTGATTTTGTTTGTTTTTGTTTTTGTTTTGTTTTGTGTTTTGGTGGTGGCAGCTTTTACCAAGCCAAGGTCGGAGAAAAGCTGTACCCCTGGGAGTTTAATACAAGCCTGGAGTGGCCAGTATTAATTTTTAGAATCCTTGCGGGCCATCACCTTCTGTACTCCAAGGTGTGCTAGAGTGGAGAATCAGCCTTGACAATCATATTTAATCCAACTAAAACAGGGGTGGGCAAACTTTTTGGCCCAAGGGCCACATCGGGGTGCGAAACTGTATGGAAGGTCAGGTATGGAAGGCTGTGACTCCCCAAACTGCCTGTCCCCCGCCCCCGTCCACCCCCTCCCACTTCCTGCCCCCTGACTGCCCCCCTCAGAACTCTCGACCCATCCAACCCAACCCCCGCCCCCGCTTTGTCCCCTAAGCACCCCCTCCCAGGACCCCTGCCCCAATCGCCCCCGGTACTCTACCCCATATCTAACTGCCTCCCCGCTCCCCGTCCCCTGACTGTCCCCCCCCAGACCCTCTGCCCTATCCAACCGCCCCGTTCCCCATCCCCTGACTGTCCCCCATCCAACTGTCCCCTGACTGATCCCCGGGACCCCCTGCCCCTTATCCAACCCCCCTAGTCCCCTTACCACGCAGCTCAGATCAGCATGTCTGGCTGCCGCGACGCCCGGCCGGAGCCAGACATGCTGCCACGCTGCCCTGCATGAGTGTGGAGCCCTGCTGCCCAGAGTGCTGTCCGCACAGCGGCGTGGCTGCAGGGGAGGGGGGTTAGCCCCCCGGGCCAGGAACTCAAGGGCCGGGCAGGATGGTCCCGCGGGCTGTAGTTTGCCCATCTCTGAACTAGAACAAAATAATTTACCAAAATGAGACCATTAGATTTTTTGTATTTTCTGCCCTTCATTGTGGTTTATCACTTTTTTTCTTTTTACATGTAAAAATACTGTCTCTTTTTCAGTCAGTGGGTTTGGTTTTTTTCCTTCCTGATGTCAGAAATACCACCTGTGACATCAGGTTTACTGCCAGATTTATCTGATTGCATTATCAGTAGCCATGTTTCCAGTTTTCCCCACACTATCCTGTTGTTTGCCTTCATATCTGAGGGAAGTTATTGCTTGAGCAATTAATAGTGTGTCATGGAGACACCTGGCTAAAGTGATTTATACATTTTTAACTCTAACCGAAAGAACCATTTTACTTTCCTTATGGGTGAACATCATTATGCCTTTCCAAAAGTAGATTAGCATTTCTTTGTGCCTTTTCCCCTTTACCTTAAGGTACAAAGTGTATTGAAATGTTCATGAGACTTAAAAACAAAATAGCTGGTTGTAAAGACAGTCCTGGGAATATTTCCTTCTGTCCATCTCAAAAGGAATCTTTGAAATTCTGCCAATGTCTAACGTAAATATTTATCTTAAATAAGAGTGGCCTTTGCCATATCATTCCTACAGGATATCAGTGTAGTGAGAATTACTATCTGAAATATTGTATGGCTCACTGAAAGATCCTTCAGAATTGGGAATATCTCCTCCATTAAAACCTGAGGTTACTCTCATTTATACTTTGTTTGAGAAGGGAGAAAATTTCCAGGGATACTGTTCACTTTGTTAAATCTAGATATAGAAACATCGTTGTAAAATGCATCTGAGCATTTGTGGCAATGTATGTAAATAGAAAATCTCTCCTATTGTTTTGGCGAAAACATTGTCTGAAACCATTGGAACTAGATAGGAAAAATATTGTAAGAAGCTCAGGCTTGGTGGCTTGTGGGCCTTCTGAATTAAGACCCCACATAACTATTGTTGCTGCCTCATTGTAATTTACCAAGTACCTAGTAGAGAGTGCATTACAGTTCCCAGAGACCCTCTTGGGATTTCTATCAGGATTACAATAGGATTTTTGTTGGTGTTAAATTCCCTGTAGAACTGATATTTACTCCCCAAGGAACTTTATATCAATGGGAGCTGAATGTGCCTAGATCCGTTCCTATGAAACTAACATTTTTCAAGATACTCATTTTTTTCTTCTCTTGGGGAAATGCATCTCTTTCTGGAGTAATGGAACTGAATGAGTGGACAAGTGTTATCCCTTTTTAACACACAGGTATACAGAGGTATACCTTGACTGGTGGCACAAAAATGGGAAATGACTGCCTAGGAAGTAGTACTGCGAAAAGGAATCTAGAGGTCATAGTGGATCACAAACTAAATACGAGTAAACAGTGTAACGCTGTTGCAAAAAAAAAACATAATTTTGGGATATATTAGCAGGAATATTGTAAGCAAGACATGAGAAGTAATTCTTCCGCTCTACTCCGCACTGATTAGGCCCGAACTGGGGTCTTGTGTCCAGTTCTGGGTGCCACATTTCAGGAAAGATGTGGACAAATGGGAGAAAGTCCAGAGAAGAGCAACAAAAATGATTAAAGGTCTGGAAAACATGACCTATGAGGGAAGATTGAAAAAATTGGGTTTGTTTAGTCTGGAGAAGACTGAGAGGGGACATAACAGTTTTCAAGTACATAAAAGGTTGTTTCAAGAAGGAGGGAGAAAAATTGTTCTTCTTAGCCTCTGAGGATAGGACAAGAAGCAATGGGGTTAAATTGCAGCAAAGGCGGTTTAGGTTGGACATTAGGAAAAATGGCCTAACTGTCAGAGTGTTTAAGCACTAGAATAAATTGCCTAGGGAGGTTGTGGTATCTCCATCATTGGGGATTTTTAAGAGCAGGTTGGACAAACACCTGTCAGGGATGGTCTAGATCAGTGCTACTCAAAGTGGTGGTCCGCGGACTGGTGCCGGTCCACGAGCCATCGGCTGCCCATCTGTGCGCACATTGGAAAAAAAAATTGCCAGTCCCTAACATCAGGTAGCTTGAGAAGCACTGGTCTAGATAACACTTAGTCTTGCCTTGAGTGCAGGGGACTGGACTAGATGACCTCTTGAGGGCCCTTCCAGTTCTATGATTCTATACCAAATCTGTAGTAGAGTTGGGCGGAAAATCCAGGTTTGTGGTCTCCCAGTCCACTATGCTAACCAATAGGCAATACTGTGGCCCCACAGTTGTTGTTGTCCATCACATGGAAAATGAGGACGCCAGTTTTACTTTCCTTGCATACAAACATAGCACTCTATCTTCTCAGCAAATTCTTTTTCTACACATCAATTCCTTTCTTGTCCTTATTCACCCATATCCTTTCTCTGAATTTAGAATTTTATTTTGATTTCTGATTTTGGTATCAGATCTATATCTCCATGTTCCAGAAGAGATCAGTCGTTCCCTCTGATGGGTATCTCTGAACAACCATGTCTGAAATGTATTTAACAATCCTAATAGTTAGGCAGCACGATGTAAACTTATATCAATCACTACAGTCTACTCAATACTGTTTAAACCACGTTAATGTGTATGTTTATAGTAGGGCTGTCAATCGCAGCTAACACGTGATTAATTTAAAACAAATTAACGCTTTTTTTTAACAAGCATTAATCGCACACTTCTGAAGATAGGACTAGCAGCAGCCAGGCAGGGAGGAAGACGCAGCCAGCCTCAGGGGTGAGTGAGGAGGTATCACTGCTCAGGGGGTGCCCCTCTGCCTGCTGCCCTGCTCCACTGCTTCTCCTGCCTCCTCTCTCCCCCTGAGCCATCCCTGCTCAAGCTGCTCTGGACCGGTAGGGAGCCTGCTTCCTGTCTGCTGCACAGAGTGGGGGCAGTGAGGAGGCTGATGTTGGGGTGTCCCCGTCCACTCAGTTATTGCTGAGCTGGGGTCAGGAAAAAGGGAGAGCCTGTCTGTTGCTGGTTCAGGAATTAGTGCTGCCCCCAGCAGCTGCTGCCGGCTGAAAATGAGTTCAGGCTCCTTAGTGTTCGGCTGAAAGAGACAGCACTCCCCCCCACACTCCCACCCCGTACACACACACACACACACACACACACACACACACACACACACACACTCTCTCTCTCTCTCTTCTTCCTGCCCCCCCGCCCCCAAATCTGAAATGGTGTCCCTGGTGAGCCAGGAATGGCCAGAGGGGCTGTGGAATGGTCATGGGCTCTGGAAAAATGCAGCCCCTGTGTGAAATCATGAAGCCTGCCTTGAACTGCGGGCCGAATGCCAGGCACCACGAGCTGCAGCAGCTGCGCAGAAGTAGGTAACATTCAAGAATATTTAAATAAATGCTATTCTATTATTGTTTTAACGGTGTGATTAAAACTGATTAATCACGACCTTTTAAATCTTGTGATTATTTTTTTAAATTGTTCAACAGCCCTAGTTTATAGTTGTGCCAAGTAAGACGCTGTAATAATAATAAAAAAAAAAGTCAGAAAATGAGGTAGAGTGGTAGTATAGTCAACAGTAGAAAGCTTAGCATCGGCCTAACCAGGGCTTGAAAAACAGGTTTGGCCACATTAAATTGAAGTTTTGCCAAGTGGGATATGTAGGGAATTGTTCTTTCTCTGAGAACGAGGAACTGGACTGGATTTTATCTTATACTTAATTTGAGCCAGATAGCCTAGGGTTGAAAGAATGTATATATCGTCACTCCACTAGTTACCAACAAATATTTTTCTGTGAATGTTACTTTTAGCTAGGGATTAATCATCTGAAGGCAGCAATATTCCTGCACACATGAGTGTGTCATCATTTTATTAATGATAGTTATTTTATACAGTTTGCATAGAATCTTTTTCTTTAGCTAATCCAAACTTGTATTATAGAGAAAACTAAGAAACCTGTGGGAGTCATGCTCTCCCCTTGTATTTTGCTGTATTCTCAGAATCCAAAGCTTTTATTAATTAAAAAAAAAATTTCTTCTAATTGTTAAGATGATCTTCAGAATGTAAACAGATGAACTGTTATATTGCTTGCAGCCTGCCAAACTGAGATAATAGTAATGAGACGTGTGAAATGCTTCCATTAATCTAAATGGGGTACTAATTTTGAAACCTTATTATGATGTATTGCCAGTGCTGTTAACTACTTGACTACATAATGATATATCAGGTACATTCAACAAATATGACTGAATACATTTAGTGTATATTGTAGCACAGGAACATTTCAAGCAATGGGAAAGGATAGCTGAGAAATTGGGTTTATCTTTGATTGTTAGAGGATTTATATCAAACAAAGCAAAATTCCTACCTACAAAGGTATGCTTGCTTAGTGAACTCTATTTAAAGCATTTTTTTCTGAACTGTCTCTAGCCTTTCATTTATATTTAAAATTGTGTATAATTATTACTTGAAATGCTGTTTTTTATCCAGTATACATGAAATTTTTTTCTAAAAGAACTGAAGAATATGAAGGAAAAAACCTCTCGTCAGATCTCGGGTGACCCACAGTTTAACCTGCTTTCCAGAAAATTCTTAGTGACAGGTTGTGTGTGAAGGCGAGGATGGATACGAGCAAATTATTTAATGCCTCTAGGTTTTTACATTGTCAAACAAAATTTCACATGCACTGTAGGCAGCGTGCCTTTATGTGTGAATCTTCCAGGATTTGCTGTTCTTTAAATTTCAAACCTTCAAATTTTCTTTGCAAATTAATTTGTAATCAAGTCTGTAAAATTTATGGGGGAAAGATAGAAAGAGTTTGGGCTTGTTCTTTGTTTCCTATATAGCAGTTTCACTGACGGTCTTATTTCTGCTGAGCTTATATTTAGATCTGATGGTTTGGAGTGTTTGTTTTATTAAAAGCTGCATTTTTTGTAGTAGTTGCAGAACACCAAGGGAAAGTTATTTTGAATCTTTGTTTGTAGTGAATTGATACTCTCATGTCAATAACTTTTTGATTTGACTGTGGGCTAGTGAGGGATGTTCTTATTTGTTTGAAAAAATGTCCATGTGCAGATGTCATCCCCCAATATTTGAGTGTACTCTTTTTAAAAATATAAAGTGTGGCATAGTGTTAATGACGTATACTTATTTTTTTGGGAGATAATGTACACTTTTATTTTAAATCAATTGCACCATAAACTACAAGTTAATATAATATGCAATCAGTTCTGCTACCTAAGTTATTTTGAGTCATGTTACACTCCTTTTGGAGGGATATATATATTGTAACTTACCAGAAGACTGTTGGTTCTTTCATGTTCTCTTTAAAAAGAAAATGTTTAAAAGTAAAGTAACTTTTTAAAGCTTTCCCCTAAATATTGGGAATGTAAAAAAACAAAAACAAACAAAACCAAACCCCTAACCCTGTCTAAATGTGTTAAATAAGTAAATTTTTTTTCATTAAATTAATAATGAGGATGACAGATCTCTGGGGGAAAAATGTTCCCTTGCTTGGAATAAAACAATTGAAAGCTAGTCGGATTTCTACACTGACAGAAAAACCTTTTCTGGCAGCGTGGGCTGTGCCTATACTACAGGGCTATGCTGGCATAGCTATACTGTTAGTGTCCATAGTGCAGACCAGGGTTTTTGGTATAGACCAAACTTTTTGCCTGTGACCACCCACCCTGCATTTTGAGACTTACTGTTTCCTATGACCCCAGACAGCAACACAGTGACCAAGGAATTTACACATTAAGTACACTATTTGATGCTCTCTAATGTGGCATTAGAGAACACCGTGTGACATAGCAGGCAGTTTGGCCTTTCTTCGTACTTGACCAAAACACTGGTGAAGCGTAATCAAAGAAAGCCTAGTCATATTTGCAAGCACATTTCTTGGATTCTAGTTTTTCATTCATAACTGCATCACTAGACTTGCTGCTGGAGGTTGACGCAGATACTGTCTGTAAAAATGAGCGCATTGTGCCGCCTCTTCAAAAAGTTAAGCAAATGAGGCCAAGACTTACGAAGGCCTTGTGGGTTGGTATTAGGGCAGCACTGAGACAGTTGTATGTCACTATCATTGAGTGCTAACAGAATACTCAAGGTGACATAAAAGAAGATGTGGGGTTTACAAGCCACTGCAGGTTCCATCTCAGAAAAGGCTAGCACAGGCTCCTACCAGCTCGAACAGAGAGGATGCTCTGTTGATGAGGCTGGTGCCCACAGATAAGGCTCTTCTGCATTCAGGTACCTCAGCTGGATGCTTGCATAGCTGGATGCTGCAAATGACCAAATTAGCGTCCACACAGCTATCTCCGCACAGCCAATGCGTCCGGTTTTGCTCCACAAATGCCACATCAGGTATTGTAAAAGGGCCTTGCTATTATGGCAGCTCGGCTAACAAAACAAGGAGGAGTCGAGGTGTATCCTTCCTAGATGACTGCCTAGTACTGAGCTCCTCCCAACAGCATCTCTTGACATCTTCACTTCTAAGGGTTTCAAGGTCAACAAGGACAAATCCACACTGACCCCAGTGCAAAGCATCAGATTAATAGAAGCAGTGTTAGATTCCAGGTTGGGAAAAGCATATCTACCTGAGAGATTCGAAACCATGGCAAACCAGCATACAGCAGCTCCAAGTGCGGCCCTCAACATCAGTGAGAACCTGTCTGACGCTTCTGTGACATTTTGTTGTACATGTTTGTCACACAGCATACCGGAATTCACCTTTTGTCCACTACAGGGGTAGTTGAAGTGAGCATATCTATCCAACAGCGACAGCCTAGACAAGACGGGCTCCCTCCCTGGCTCCTGGGCACTCTGCCTGTAGGCAGCAGCTCTCTGGACTTGGAGACTCCCTAGCAGCCCATCTGGCTGCCGGAATTGGGGCTTCAGGGATGGCCAACTCCCCAGCTGGTGGAATTCCTGCGCTTCCTGGCTTTTTGGGTGGCCAATTCCCAGGTATTGGGGTCCCAGACTGTGGAGGTGACTGGCTTCCCAGCCAGCAGGATCCCTGCTCCTGGGGTTTTTGAGTGGATGTCTCCTTAGATAGTCTGGGTCCTTGGCCTGTCCTGCTGGCGGGCAACCTGGGCAAGCCAGCTAGCTGGGCAACTGGGCCTCCCGCCCAGCAGTTTGGAGGCTGGGCAGGTAGCTGGCAAGCCAGAAACCTCCATGCTGATTCTTCTGAAATGGATTTTTTTCCTCCTCTTTCCTTCCTGTTCAAAAAACCCCCAAAACCCTCTGTTCCCATTCGGAACAAAAAACCCTCAGTCTTGAGATTTTTTTAGGGAATGGAAGATCTTTTCCCCCACACAGGTCTACTAGTCACTTTTGAAGACCTCAGGGCCAATGGAGTACATCACACTCAGTTCTCAGTGTGCTCTATAAGCACCCAATTTTGTTCAGGATCCAGCTCAAGGTTTTTATTCATTTTTAAAGTGTTATCTTAGAATGCCTTTTCTCTGACTCACCCTAAGGAGTGGGCTCTTAGGTGACTTGCTGGTGAATCATTTGTTATCTAGGGGTAAGGCATTCTTGGTCTTTTGTTAATAAGCTCCTTACTGCTGAAGAACAGGATGGCCTGACAGTCATAAGAACACAGTGCAAGACTGATTCTTTGGCAGAAGCCTTTTCTTGGAGGGTGAACCAGAGGAGAGGAAATTTTTTCATAGGAGAAAGAACAAAAAAGGCAAAGGAGAAAACTTTCAGTATGTAATTGAGGCAATGGTAATTCAAACAGTAACGAACCAAGGATACTTTATTAGACTACTCATTTTTTTTTAATTTAGTCTCCTGCATGGCACATAGATACCATGGTTATGAGAGCATCAGAAATGTATAGATGGAACTATCGCAGCATTACTTGGCCCTTATATGCACTTTACAAAAAAGAAATGG
The DNA here is from genome assembly GCF_009764565.3 of Dermochelys coriacea. Lineage (NCBI taxonomy): Eukaryota > Metazoa > Chordata > Testudines > Dermochelyidae > Dermochelys > Dermochelys coriacea. The sequence goes on from NC_050068.2 coordinate 110,374,123, forward strand.
CCTTTAGTAGTACAGGATATGTGTCGTTTACTGTGGTATTTTTCTTCCAGTATATAAAGGTTATAGTGACAACAGCTATAATGAAGATTTAATAAGGACATGTGACATAAGAGGCTGTTTCTTACTGTATTGTGTGGTGACTTAAGAGCTTATGCTATAGCTTACTTTTCCTTCGTGAAAGATTAACTGCTTTTATTAAAGGCTTTTTCTTCTAGAATAATGCTGAATAAAATTCCTGTTGCAGCTGCTTGTATCATATTGCTTTCAACATAGTTAGAAATGAAACTGTGAAATTTTAAACACTTAATCTTTTTTTAACTTGACATTTTGTAGTAGTGTCTCTGATGCAATCTAATTGAAAAGATCCCCCTCAGAAACTCTCAAACAATGCTTAGTTTATAGGCTTTATTTTTACAAAAGCAAAGCTAGGTTTTTTTTTTTCTCTGTACGGAAATGTCTTAACACTAGATTTAAACATAATGTTTGTAGAAATTTTGTTTTGCTCTAATGAATAAGTCTTATGTGTAGCAATTGGTGCATTGTTAATGTCTAGTCTCTTATGTGGTTTACCAACACAGTTTACGAGCTCAAGTTTCAACTTCTGTCTGCTTCAGTTTTCAAGAACAAAGAAAGCAGCATAATCTTGTAACACAACAGTTTTTTTTGTTTGTGTGCGTAGAAATAAAAAGGCAAATTTGTATTCTTGATCTTTTTTAACAAACATTATCAATAGATTATATACAGAATATTTCCTGTCTTGCTTAGTACTTAAGATTTGTTTTTTAAAAAAATCCAAAGTTTGCTATAATTTGACCCCTACTACAGCACCATTGTGTTGAGAGGTAAAGAATGGATCTGCATGACATTTTGAAGATGCCTTTAGAGAAAGAAAGTTGTTTTGTTTCTACACTATTACAATGAATATATAGAGTGCAGCAACTGATTCTTTCAGGTTGTTCTAGCCATGAATTAAAGCCTTTATCTATACCATCGGCATAAGGAAGTAATTGATAAAGGCAGCAGTGCATAGTTGTGCTATTAATAGGTAAAAACATAAATTCGTAGACTATCTACTTCTATCAGTGCAAGCAGAATTTGCCCCACTAAAACCAGTATCTCGACAGCAACTTGTTTTTCCAGTGGGATAAAGATTTGGTTTGTTAGATGACATGCTTAAATAAATTAATTGTAAACCTACATTATGGTTAACTATTTGAAGTGTACAATAAAAATATCACAAGTATTTGATCACATACACTTATACTGTACCTGAGAAACAGTATCATACTTTTTTTCCTTAAGAACTTTGCTACAGAAGTATAGCATTTGGTAAGGTAATACTGTTTCAGACAGTCTATGAAAATGTTTTATAGACAACTACACAGTGGAAGTTTACTTAAGTGTTATACAACTTCTGTGCATGGCTCTTGACTAACCAAGATCTCCTGACCTTTGGAACTTGATCTCCCAATTGTTCTTCAGAGTCTTTAGATCATGCTGTAAGGTTTGTCTGCTCAGCATGAAAACTTCGTATGTTTCATTTTTATTTTTGATTTCTCTTCTGGGTAATTGGATATTGGATGTGGCCAGGTTTCTAAGTTTTTGATCCACGTTTCTATAAAGGGAAGGACTGACCAGGATGAGCTGGAGCCGTTTCGCTGGAACTGGGTGTTAAATTCTGAAGCCCTCTTAGAACCGGTTGTCCTGTGAGGGACAACTGGTTCTAAAAGGACTTCTAAATTTAACAACTGGCCAAAAGTGGCGCCTTAGGCTCCAGCCCCGGAGCACCCACGGGGAAAATTTGGTGGGTGCAGAGCACCCACCGGCAGCTCCCCACTTGGCCTCAGCTCAGTTCACCTCACCTCCACTCCGCCGCCTCCTCTAAACGCATTGCCCCACTCTGCTTCTCCGCCCTCCCCCTCTTGTTTCCCGCAAATCAGCTTTTCGCGCAGGAAGCCTGGGAGGGCTGAGAAGCAAGTGGCAGCTTTGCGCTCAGGCCCAAGGAGGCAGAGCGGAGGGTAGCTGGGTGGGGGAGGCGTGAAGAGGGCCACCCGCGCCGTTGCAAGTAACCCGGGAGGGGCGCGCAGGGGAACCGCTCCCCGCCCCAGCTCATCACCTCTGCCTCCCCGGCCTGAGCGTGAAGCCGTTGCCTGCTTCTCAGCCCTCCCAGTCTTCCTGCACGAACAGCTGATTTGAGGGGAGCCGGGGGTGAGGGGTGGGCAGAGAAGCAGAGCGGGGCGGCGCGTTCAGGGGAGGAGATGCAGCGGAGGTGAGGTGAGCTGGGGCCAGGCAGCACCAAATTTTCCCCATGGGTACTCCAGCCCCGGAGCACCCACGGAGTCGGGGTCTAAGGCGCCCCTTTTGATGTGATCAGTGGGGGAGCGGCCTCCCCCTGCTTCCCCCCAGCTATGCTACCCTGCCCCTAGGAGCCAGAGGGACCTGCCGGATGCTTCCTGGGAGCCACCCCAGGTGAGCCCCGCCGGGACTCCCCAACTCGCCCCTTGGCAGGTCCCTCTGCCTCTTAGGGGTGGGGTGGGGTGAGCACCCACTACGGTGGCCTACGAGACCCTCCTGCCTGGTTCTGGGGGCAGTCAGGGGAGGGAGTTGGATGGGGCAGGGGTCCCGGGGGGTTGGATGGGGCAGGGGTCCTGGGGGGCAGGGGCGGGCCACGACTTTCTCGTGGGTTGAGGAGGGAACCGGTTAAGATTTTGGCAGCTCATCACTGGGACTTACTGAATTGAATTCTGTTCTATCATTTTGGTTATAGATACTACATAATACAAATTGGATGTGTTGTGTGGATTTGTTGGTTATATCTGGCTGTTCACTTAAGATATTGGGAGGAATTTAGCGAAGTAACAGCCTAGTGTAAGTGATAGTGGATTGGCTGCCTATATTTGGTGGCAATCATTTTTATCATTTTTGCAGTTGATTACACTAGTTACTAAAATCCAAAAAGCTAAGGTAACTGTTTACAAAAATCTCAGCAGAAAGCAGCTATAAAGCTTCTCTTGGATCTTAATTTAATTATGATCAAACTGAAGCATCTCCTAACTACTGTCACCACTTACTTTGTGGAGAGAAAAGGCAGCCACCGTAGGATTTGGAAGCCGTTTTCTATTTATAAGATAGTTTGGCTGAGATATTCTAAAGTGACTAGTAATTTTTGAGTGTTTTAATTTTTGGGTGCTCATTTTAGGGAGCATCTTAGAGTCTGATTTCCCCCCAAAAGTGTTAAGCATCCAGCTTTTAAGGGGGAGGGGTCTGAATTTCAGAGTGTTTGGCACTTAAAATTACTAATCACTTCTGAACATTTTGGGCTTTCTTCTGGAATTATTAGTAATATCTCTTCTTACTCAAAGCCATGCTCATTTTACTTTATATTTGGTCTTATACCATTGGTGGTGATAACTTTAGTTATAGAGCTTGTTTACAAAGCCGTAATTTTTTCATCTAATACAGAAAGGCAGATAAAAAATTAAACTGTTAGGCATCAGTGGGGTTAATAGCAAACAAATGTGACCAATTTATAATCAACTCCTTTTTTTATCAGTTCAACATTTAGTGTCTGGTTTGCTCAGTTATTTATTTTTATTTTTTTAAATCACCCAGGCAATTGATTTACTTAGCTTTGTTGTGTAACACGGAGTGTGTCTGAGCTGGGGCAATAGTTTGGGCAACCTAATAAAATTGGTTTCAGAGTAGCAGCCGTGATAGTCTGTATTCGCAAAAAGAAAAGGAGTACTTGTGGCACCTTAGAGACTAACAAATTTATTTGAGCATATGCTTTCGTGAGTTACAGCTCACTATGAAGTGAGCTGTAACTCACGAAAGCATATGCTCAAATAAATTTGTTAGTCTCTAAGGTGCCACAAGTACTCCTTTTCTTTTTGCTAATAAAATTGATCTAAGTTTTAATGTAAACCTCTGTAGTATAACTTCTGAAACAATAGGATTTAGCACGATTTGCTTTAGAAGAAATTGCACCAGCCAATAATGACAAGATAGCAATCAAAGCAAAATAGCCTTTTTGGAGAGGTTTCAAAAGCGTAACCATGTTCTTAGATGATTCAATATGTAGTCATTTGAGAGATCCTGAAACTACTTAACTGCTGCTTGCAAAGTGAAAAACAGAAAGCTAGTGAAATGCTGGCTCTACACAAAATGGAAAAGGAGACATCTTGGGCTAGATGATCAATGAAGCTATCTTCAATAAGCTTTTGTACCTGTACAATGAAATATAGAAATGGAGACTTTCAAACTTTTGAAAATAGAAACTTAATAGAAAGATCCATGCATTAGTGAATTTCTGGGCATTGCAAAAGTAAATATGCTGACTGCACAGAATGCTGGATGTGGCTCTTAAATGAATACTTGAACATCCCGGGGAGGGGTGTAAATTCATGCAAAGTAGTTTTCCCTTATTGTTTAAATTGGAAAGCTGTCCAGAGGTATATACAGTTGGCTTGACTAAAGTCTTGTTTGAAGCAGAATTGTTGCCAATAGCTGTACTACAGTGGCTGCTAAACTTCTTCCAGATATGCTCTGTGACAAGTATAGTGTAACTGATGCAGTCCCTGGGACATCTCGTATTTGCTGCATCACTTTTAGAGGTTGAGAAGATTTGCATTGTTTCTTGTAACATGTAATTACAGCATTGCGACATATAGTAATTGCTTCAGAGATGTAGTGTGTCCTGTTGATTTTGGAAAATTTGGACCTGAAAATATTGAAAGAAGTTGCAGAGTTTCTTGGAATTATGTATGACTGTTCTCAGCTACCTGTCTGTAAATCTGAAGTAACTCGATTGAAGTAATGTCACCTAGTGCAGAATTTTGGTCCATTACAGGCAACTCCCATTAGGAGTTAGAAAAATGCTCACTTCAGTTACATTAATGTATTCCTTTGTACCCGAGAAGGCTTCTGTAATACACTTCTCATTTGCAACATTGTAACTTTAAACATTGTGTGGTGTTTTTGTTCTTAATTACAGTGCACAAAACTTCTTAAAAAAAAAAAGCACTTACAATTAATATATTTTTGTTTGAGATCTGCATGGTTAAACGTATAATCTACTTATGTATACATGTTCAAATTGGAGGAAGAGATGTCTGCTTTTGTGGGATGGGGTTAGAAGATTTCGTTCTTAATCAACCAAATGGGTTTTGCTTTTCTTTTCTCTGGAGCCTTTAATTACAGAAACCTTCTTGCAAAATCTTTCACAAGCATTTCTTTCCTACTTGCAATGGCAGAGTCATGAAACTGAATGATAGAACAAGTAATGTGCTACCAAAATTTTAGCAAGGTGTTCCCTCAAAACTTTCCACTTCGTGAGGTGATCTATATGACACTCCGTGGGTGAAATAACTTGCACATATATTCAGCGGTCTTATACCTATCCCCTAAAATTCATGAATCCTTTCAGTCCCAGTCTTCATGACTGTCCCCCACACCTCTTTGCTTTCTTCTCCCTAGTACCTCTATTGAGGCTTTTCAGTGGTGGTGGCAGCTAGCTTGTCCTGGATGTGGCCTTTGTTTGCTGCAAACTGGCTGTCCAGTGTTGGCTTTCAGGTGGCTAGTGTGTTGTGGTTCGTGAGAACTCCTGAGACTGGCAGCAATTTGGTATTAAAGGCATGACTCTTCTCCTAAGGTCTGTAGATCGTTAAAATGCACATATCATGTACATGCTGGCCTGGACACACATTCATGGGCTTGTAGTAGTGTCTGGATTATGTCAGTTGTGCTGATTTTTGACTTGCCAAACAATATGGTAAATGCTTTATTATATCAGGGATTGAGGCCTTATTTTTTTTAAGGCTTTCTTTAAATTCTCTTAATTGTTTGAGAGACTCACTGCCAAATGCATTTCCTTCATCCAGAATTATGCATTTTAAAATGTTAAATTGTGAGGGGGTGTTTTGTTCCTCTTCTGTAGATCAGGAAGTTCTTTCTAAGATTATGGGTTGAGCTCCCACTGCAGGTTTAATATATCGTCTGCTACATCTTAGAGCTAGGTTTTTCCAGTCTACTGAAAGCAAAATAAATTAACCGCTCTCATTTGAAAACTGCCCATGTATGGATCTACTCCTGTTGGGATAAGTAGTCCTTCAGAGTTTCTAGAAATATGTGACCGTTGGAACTCTTTTGCAGAGTTCCGATGATATAAATCAGGGAGTGACACCAGCCATCCTCCATTTCCTTTTCAACAGCAATGCAGCATGTTCAAATGCTGTGTCCTCAACACTTGCCTAGCTTCTCCTCCCCTTTAAGGTGCTATTTTTAATTTTTGTCCAACTTGGAAGCATAGCCTTGTGGTCACTTCTAACAGTAATACTCAATCCATTCCTGGTTGTTTAATCTTCAACCTGTGTGTATCCACATGGGCAGTTTTCAAAGGTGAAAGCCTAGATGGCTCCACACTCTGCATCCACTGCTATGGAACCTCAGGATAAGGATTCCTGAGTGTGTGACTGGAACTAGGAGGTGGATGGGCCACTCCTACTCTGACGTTCCTGGAACCCTACATGACTCAAAGGGTTGGGGGAAGTGACTCTAACGGGCAGCACTTTCTAGAAGATTCTGAGATGGTGGGCCAGACGTGCAGAGATGCTCGTACTCTAAGAGCGTGGCTCCATATGGGCAATATTCATGTTGCAGAACCACAGTCACTATGGTGAGAACCCTTTTTCTTTCACCTTGTGTGGGCTAACCGGTGGTCTCCAGAGGTGAGTACAGAGAGGATTAATGACTGCCAGCCTTCTGTAAATGCCCTGGCCTGACAGATTAACATATAACTAGCTCTCTGAAGCCATAAATTTGCATCTGCAGACATCCGTGTATCTTTTAGTCTCTCTAGGATGTCCCGCTCTTAGTATGAGAGAAAGCATTCCCCCCGTGAGTGGGAAAACCTTCAGTTAGCCCAAGGAAACTTTTTTTTTAATGGACCTAAATTCTTATATCTAACAATATGCACTGACTCTTCACTGCTTTCACCAGTTAACGCCTCACTCTTTAATTTCAGTTGCTTAACACAGACTGTCACCTCTAAATTAAGTAAAGTACAGGTTGTAGATAACTCACTCTGTTATACTGAAGAATTTCACAAAAGAAATTGGAACTGGGTTTGAAAAACTTGTACCTTTTTGTCTCTTATATTGTCTCAAGACTGTTTTGATTGCTGTCCACATACATTACAGGGTCCCTGAGTAAAACTGCATTTATTATAATAAAATGTTTGTCAAAGCTAAACACTGTGTTCTACTTTAAAATACTTAAACTCAAGAACTTTCTCTTCAGGTTTGGAAGGCTCCATAAAGAGGTTTATTTCCTTTCTGAAGAGAGGCTGATGAAAGGAAGGAAGGTTTCAGGGAGTTTAATTGTTGGGAAAGGTGCCAGATTTGACATTTCTGAACTGAAGTATTAATCAACATATCTTTTTCCCTTTAACAAGAATCCACCTTATCAATGCAGCTCCAGTTCACTACCCTTCTCCACACCAGCCACGTCATCTTCGAGAGGGGGATCTTGGGTTTTAGCGGTATAGAATGGCAAATTGTCCCATACCGACTCTGTGTAATAGGGCTGTCTTAAAAAGGTCCAGTACTTTTAAAAGGCATTCCAAATAGAAAAATGTCTTTTCTAGAGGAAAGTAAATACTCAGTGCGATGCTAATCTGAAGAGAGTTTGGGAATGGCACCATGGAGTTCAGTTTTTGTGCCTCAACAATATTGAATCAAATACACTCTGTTCACAGGTGGTAGTAGTATGGTTTGCTTTTTGTTCTCTTACCTGACAACCCTGCAAACGGAACATGAAAGTCCAGCTGGAATATTCCCATCTTGTGCATCATCCCCAGGATCTGACCATGTCTGCATGCCTAATTATGCCCTCAGTTACATCTGTGCAACTTCACAACAGGCAGTGGATTTGCACAGGTGAATCTGATTGGAAATTGACCAACAATTCTCTTCATGATACTCAAGAAAGGAATAGAATCCAATTTACCTCATTTGTCTCTGTTTGCTCTGCAGAACTAACTGGAGTGAAAAATTAAAAAAAAAATTGTCAAAGTAAACAGCTATGACTGAATACACACGCAGCAAATCTGTTAAGACAGTGATTTTTCCACACATTCACTTTAAAACTCAGACTTCACTTTCATGCCTTGTCTACACTAGCAAAACCATTACTATATTCAGCAACTGTGCAGCTGCAACAGAGTGCTAAGTGCTAAAAGATAGCAAAGTTACCCTAGACAACAAAGGGGAAGGAATGCAGATCAGGATAAGTAAAGAATACAGAACTGGAAGCCATCGGAGTGGAGTTGGACGCAGGGTGCCGGAGATGATGCACTTGGTGGCATGTAACTGCGAATCCACCAGTTTGGTGTGCGATGATCGACTCCAAACTGGTGCGGAGTACTCCGCCACCAAATATGAGATGGGAAGAGCTGACGTCCGCAGAGTTGAAGCATGAGCACCACATCATGAACTTGCCAGTTTGCTAAGAAGATTGTTGCCCATCTTAACTTTAGCTGCTGTCATCTTCAGGTGGGCATGGTAACTCGGTATGCAGTCTAAGGTCACACCTAGATAGACTGGTTCTACTTCGTGCTTCACCTTCTGACCATTCAGATAAACATTCAGTTCTCGTGTTTCGCTGGCATGATGAAGATGGAACAAATTGGAGACTTTTTGTGATGCTTGGCTGGAGGCACCAAGTCTTACAGTAGAGTCAGCTAACTTTATCATGCCCTGGTTTAAGGTGGCATCAAGGATGTACAGAAACTGGAAAGGATCCAGAGGCAAGTGATGAAGATGATCAGTGGAATAAGAAAAGGAGTACTTGTGGCACCTTAGAGACTAACAAATTTATTAGAGCATAAGCTTTCGTGAGCTACAGCTCACTTCATCGGATGCATTTGGTGGAAAAAACAGAGGAGAGATTTACACACACACACACACACACACACACACACACACACACACACACACACACACACACACACACACACACACAGAGAGAGAACATGAAACAATGGGTTTATCATACACACTGTAAGGAGAGTGATCACTTAAGATAAGCCATCACCAACAGCAGGGGGGGAAAGGAGGAAAACCTTCCATGGTGACAAGCAGGTAGGCTAATTCCAGCAGTTAACAAGAATATCAGAGGAACAGTGGGGGGTGGGGGGGAGAAATACCATGGGGAAATAGTTTTACTTTGTGTAATGACTCATCCATTTCCAGTCTCTATTCAAGCCTAAGTTAATTGTATCCAGTTTGCAAATTAATTCCAATTCAGCAGTCTCTCATTGGAGTCTGTTTTTGAAGCTTTTTTGTTGAAGTATAGCCACTCTTAGGTCTGTGATCGAGTGACCAGAGAGATTGAAGTGTTCTCCAACTGGTTTTTGAATGTTATAATTCTTGACGTCTGATTTGTGTCCATTCATTCTTTTACGTAGAGACTGTCCAGTTTGGCCAATGTACATGGCAGAGGGGCATTGCTGGCACATGATGGCATATATCACATTGGTAGATGCGCAGGTGAACGAGCCTCTGATAGTGTGGCTGATGTGATTAGGCCCTATGATGGTATCCCCTGAATAGATATGTGGACAGAGTTGGCAACGGGCTTTGTTGCAAGGATAGGTTCCTGGGCTAGTGGTTCTGTTGTGTGGTGTGTGGTTGCTGGTGAGTATTTGCTTCAGATTGGGGGGCTGTCTGTAAGCAAGGACTGGTCTATCTCCCAAGATCTGAGAGAGCGATGGCTCGTCCTTCAGGATAGGTTGTAGATCCTTGATGATGCGTTGGAGAGAGACAACAACAGAACGCCACTAGCCATCACCTTCAGCCCCCAACTAAAACCTCTCCAACGCATCATCAAGGATCTACAACCTATCCTGAAGGACGAGCCATCGCTCTCTCAGATCTTGGGAGATAGACCAGTCCTTGCTTACAGACAGCCCCCCAATCTGAAGCAAATACTCACCAGCAACCACACAACAGAACCACTAACCCAGGAACCTATCCTTGCAACAAAGCCCGTTGCCAAGTCTGTCCACATATCTATTCAGGGGACACCATCATAGGGCCTAATCACATCAGCCACACTATCAGAGGCTCGTTCACCTGCGCATCTACCAATGTGATATATGCCATCATGTGCCAGCAATGCCCCTCTGCCATGTACATTGGCCAAACTGGACAGTCTCTACGTAAAAGAATGAATGGACACAAATCAGACGTCAAGAGTTATAACATTCAAAAAGCAGTTGGAGAACACTTCACTTCAATCTCTCTGGTCACTCGATCACAGACCTAAGAGTGGCTATACTTCAACAAAAAAGCTTCAAAAACAGACTCCAACGAGAGACTGCTGAATTGGAATTAATTTGCAAACTGGATACAATTAACTTAGGCTTGAATAGAGACTGGGAATGGATGAGTCATTACACAAAGTAAAACTATTTCCCCATGGTATTTCTCCCCCCCACCCCACCCCCCACTGTTCCTCTGATATTCTTGTTAACTGCTGGAATTAGCCTACCTGCTTGTCACCATGGAAGGTTTTCCTCCTTTCCCCCCCTGCTGTTGGTGATGGCTTATCTTAAGTGATCACTCTCCTTACAGTGTGTATGATAAACCCATTGTTTCATGTTCTCTGTGTGTGTGTGTGTGTGTGTGTGTGTGTGTGTGTGTGTGTGTAAATCTCTCCTCTGTTTTTTCCACCAAATGCATCCGATGAAGTGAGCTGTAGCTCACGAAAGCTTATGCTCTAATAAATTTGTTAGTCTCTAAGGTGCCACAAGTACTCCTTTTCTTTTTTGCGAATACAGACTAACAGGGCTGCTACTCTGAAACCTGTGATCAGTGGAATGGAATGCAAGCCAAATGAGCAAACGCTGAAGGGACTGGGTATATTCAGTTTGGAAAAGAGGAGATTAAGGGGGGACATGACGGCAGCCTTGAAATACTTGAAAGGCTGCCATAAAAAAAGATGGAGAAAAGCTGTTCTCTCTTGCCACAAATGGCAGGCTAAAAGTCTATGGGTTCAAACTACAGCACAGCAGATTTAGATTAAATCTTAGGAAAAATTTCCTAACCGTAAGAATGGGAGGACAATGGAACAGATTGCCCAGGGAGGTTGTAGAACACGGGTCTCAAACTCAAATGACCATGAGAGCCACAGGAGGACTAGTACATTGGCCCGAGGGCCGCACCATTGACCCCCTGCTCCCCCGCTGCCCTGGCCCTACCCTCACTCTACTCCTTCAGTGAGGCCCCACCCCTGCCCTGTCTCTTCCCATCCGTTCCCTGAAATCCCCACCCCATCTCCGCCCCCTCTCTGCCCCCAGGGGGTGCAGGAGGGGTGCAGCAGGGGGCTCAGGGCAGGGGGTTGGGGTGCAGGAGGGGTATGGGGTGTGTAAGGGGGCTCAGGGCAGGGGGTTGGGGTGCAGGAGGGGTGTGGGATACAGCAGGGGACTCAGGGCAGGGGGCTAGGGTACAGGAGGAGTTCAGGGTGCAGCGGGGCCTCAGGGCAGGGGGTCGGGGTGCAGCGGGGCCTCAGGGCAGGGGGTCGGGGTGCAGGAGGGATGCAGCAGAGGGCTTAGGGCAGGGGGGCAGGGTGCAGGAGGGGTGCGGGATACAGCAGGGGGCTCAGGACAGGGGGTTAGGGTACAGGAGGTGTTCAGGGTGCAGCGGGGCCTCAGGGCAGGGGGTCAGGGTGCAGCGGGGCCTCAGGGCAGGGGGTTGGGGTGCAAGAGGGGTGTGGCAGGGGCTCAGGGCAGGGAGTTGAGGTGCAACAGAGGGCTTAGGGCAGGGGGTCAGGGTTCATGAGGGGTGTGGGGTGCAGCAGAGGGCTCAGGGCAGGGGGTTTGGCTGCAGGAAGTGTTTGGGGGGCAGGTTCAGCCTGGCGCGCACCGGGGGCAGGGTAGGGCAGGGTCTCTGCATGCCTACCCTGCCCCCATGCCGCTCCGGGAAGCGGCCGGGACCTGGGGGTGGGGTGGGGGAGGCACAGGGGTCTGTGTTTTGCCCTGGCCACGCCTGCAGGTACCTCCCCTGATGCTCCTGTTGGCTGGGAACCTGCCCCTGGTGCGTGCTGGGCTGGAGCCGCTCTAGGTAAATGTGCAGGCCGCGTGTTTGAGACCCCTGTTGTAGAAGCTCCTTCACTGGAGACTTTCAGAAGGAAGCTGGATCGCCATCTGTCTTTACTGGTTTAGATAACACATCCTGCATCTTGCCAGGGGGTTAGACTAGATGACCCTAGCAGTCCCCGCTAATCCTATGATTTTATAGGGGCCATGAGTCTATACAAGCACATCATTAAAATCTGCCAATTCTGCTAGTATGCAAGCATCTCAAGAGATCAGTTATACATTATAACAACTCAAATGGGGGTGATGAACTATGTTCTAAGTGTTAGAGATAATTACCTACTTTGCTGGTTAATGTAAGTTGATTATGTGCTTATGTAAGGGGATAGCCAGTGAGACTTGGAACATTCGACTTACCCTGAGCCATCGCATGTAGTTAGGAGCTACATGTAATGGAAACAACTTCTGGAACTATTTTTTGTTATAGCAGTGAATGAGGTGTTCACTCTGGTTTGGGAAGTTTTGGGACATATAGATGGTTAGGAAGTTATCTGGCTTTTTGCATCACAAACAAGATAACTGGGTTTGGGTTTTTAATTAAAAGGGAGATTTTGATTTTCAGGTGGTGGATTGTGGATAATGTCTGCTAAAAAGGTAGAGAGTCTCACTCATGGGTAGCACTGCTGGATGTACGGTGAGTAGGGAGACACCTGATTCCAGTTATAAACGTTTGAGATGCAAACTTTCTTGATAGTTTGTGATGTATCAGAGATATTACACTTTAAAATGGGTAGCAATGGGTCTTTTTTTAGTAGCACTGGGTCTCTAGTATTTTTTACATTTCCCTTTTTAATTTTTTAAAGCTTTTGAAGTTTAATTTAAATCTTTAACAAGCAATTCTAAACTCCTACAACAATTATAGCAGGTAATTTATTTTGCTACATCGTTTAAGTGATCATAGATTTTTTTTTTTTTAAGTATTTTGAAATTACTATTTCTGGACACAAGTTTTGAACAAATTCAGTGGATATATACATACAACTAATAGAAAGCTCATGTACTTCGTCCTCTCAGTCTTGCTGCCTCTAGTAATGGAGTTGACACTCCAGATCAGAGAATCTCAAGTATTTCTCTTTAGCACAAGAATCCAAGAGGATATTATTTCACTCTTGTTTTGTGCCTCAAAACTAAAAACAAAATAATATTCATAGGTAAGACCGAATAAATCCGATACACTGGACAGAGTACATCAACAATCTACATGTTCCTTCACACATACTACAAATCAAATGGTGAGGGTAAAACAAACACTTAGCGTTGGGTATAAAAGGTTTGGTCCTTTAAAGGAAAATTACAGGCTTTAGAGTGTTGCTAAGGAGCTTACATAAACACGAAACTGCACACGTTTGGTAGAATACCATGGTGGCAAAGTTGGGAAAGTCAGGAGATACCTTTAAGAGAGAAGGTTGTCCATGCCCTGGGTTTAAGAGCTATAGTGATAAGGTGTCCCATATATAAATTGCAATGAAGTTTTAGAACATTCTTAGGTTTTCTGCAATGGTAATGGGGAAATGTTTGTTATTTCTCAGGCATATTAGGTGTTACTTCCTTGTTCAATTTTGTAGTGCTGCCTGCCTGAATACGTACCATTAAAATCAAAGAAGGCTGTAAAGGGGTTGTTAAAGAACCCAGGAAAGGAAAAGTAATAACAGAGAACTCAGCTTCAGGTACATAACTTCAAAGCAGTCAAGAGAACCATGTGATCATTACTGGAGAATGCTACTTCCAGATGCCAGCAAAATTAACAAGTTTTGATTTTGCCAAGGCTGAGAGCCTAAAGATCAAAAGACCTGATTGGTGCTCCTGGAAGGGAGGGGAGAAAGGAAATGATCAGAGGATGGCCAGTGTCAGTGAGTATGTTGACTAAAACACAGAGGGAGAAGGCTGCAAGTAGCTTAGGTAGGCTGTCCCAACTCAGAGGGAAACAAGCCAGATCTGCCTTTCCCTCACCCCAAGCTATGGGTAGACAGGTTAAGTTTAGGTAAGGAAATGTGTGGACACGTCTGTTATTTTAAATCCATCTGTATAAGTGCTGTGAACCTTTGGGGCAAAATAAACCATGCTTTGTTTTGAAGACAGTGTTTCTGTATTACTGGAAATGTATCTTGTTACAGGCTCCCTGTAAAAAAAACAAAAACAAAAAAATAAAAATTTTTCCACCAAATGCATCCGATGAAGTGAGCTGTAGCTCACGAAAGCTTATGCTCTAATAAATTTGTTAGTCTCTAAGGTGCCACAAGTACAGCTTTTCTTTTTATAATCTTTTAGAACATTTAAATAAATAAATATGATGAATCCATGAGCCACTATCAAAAATTTGGAGTTAAAGGCTGGTTTTCTATATTGAAAATCAAGGGTGGAGGACAAATCTAACTTTTCAGGTCAAGCTTTATAAATACGACACACAACTTAGACTTAACTTAGACTTTCTCAGTTTCAAGAGACTTAGGCAAACAGGAATTTAACCTCCAGTCATTTTCACCTAAGCATATTTGAAAATGTCCCCAGGCTGAAATAATCAGTTTAAGGCATGATTTATTAGAGGGATTAATTGTAATTTAGTTGTAAATGTGAAACATGTTTTGATAAGAAATGTATGCATCCAAAATATTGAAGGTTATTTTGTTTAATAAAAATAAATTTGATATGCTGTTTTGTGTTTAATTAAATTCCAGTTACCATCTGAATGCAGCTTGACGCAGATCATGAACAAAAAGTTAATTATATAGTAAATCATGTATCATTCTAAAACACTAAAAATAACAAAATTAATCTGGAAATATTAAGATATATAATTGCTTAAATAAATGTATACAGTTCTAGTGTAATCTTGGAGGCAGCAAAAAGATGTACCACATCTAGCATAAGCTCTATGTAGTTGTAAATCAACTTTTTAATGGTTATATCAACCAAGGATAATGCATCTTTCTTCAGAAAATAACTGAAATTGATTAAAATCAATTATATAAAATTGAGGCTTTGCACTTGTTGATTTTAGTCAGCATTTCTCAACCAGGGGTCCAGGGCCCCCTGGGGGGCCAGAGCAGGTTTTAGGGGTCCACCAAACAGGGCCAGCATTAGACTCATTGAGGCCCAGGGCAGGAAGCAGAAGTCCCATCATGCAGGGCTGAAGCCCCCGCTGGGCTCAGAGCCCTGCCACCCGGGGCTGAAGCTGAAGCCTGAGCAATTTAGCTTTGTGGGGCCACCTGTGGCATGAGGCCCCAGGCAATTGCCCTGCTTGCTACTCCCTAATGCCTGTCTGGCTTTTATATGCAGAAAAACCGTTGTTGTGGCACAGGTGGGCCATGGAGTTTATATAGCATGTTGTTGGGGGGGGGCGCCTCAGAAAGAAAAAGGTTGAGGACCCCTGATTTAAAGTCACCTTGATTTAAATCAGTCCACCCTGGGGTGGGGAAATAGAAGGAGAGAGATTCATGGCTGGGGGCCCCAGAAGGCATTAGGAGGGGAATACAAGTATCATAAAATAATCTGTGCTGGAGAAGGCCCTAAATCCTAAGGAACCTTAATTTAGGGATGGAGCAAAGAATCACTTCACCCGCATTCCTGATTATCCTGAATTTGTCCCTTTAGAAAGGGGGCTAGAGTTTTATTGATGGTAATATTGCCCGTTGATCATATTCATAGAGGGAAATTCCGTCCTTGTGGACTTTTAAAACTGAAGATTCCAAAAATTTAAAATATGGTAATCCAAATCTGAAAAAAATTGACAGTTCTGCAGGACACCTTTTTTCAGCATCCCCAAATGCACTGAAACTATGCTGCTGATCCCTTTAAAGTTCTAAATGCCTTAAGATGACTGGACTTGGTCAATGACCAGGAAATTATCTTCCAAGTTACTGTCAACCTAGGGAAATCAGTTCAATATATAGCTAGATTAACAAAATCTTTTGGTAGGCAACTGGATTATTGTGATATGAAGTCATATGTTCAACAGTAACTATATTTTATTCTATTTCATAGAAGGGTAATTTAAGGAAATGTACTAGAGTCCACATTGTACTTCATGATAGTTAGTCTGTTTAAATCAACACTTCGAGACTCTCCCATAACATCAGTCTCACCTTCAAACAACTAATTCAGTCAATGCAATCAATATTGTTGGACAAGCACCACTCTCTTGCCAGGACAGGTGTGGGAAACAAATGTTAAAAAATAAAAGAGGCTAACTAGTCTATTGCATAAAAAAGAAAATCAAATGGTAGAAACTGGGCAAGGAGGAAAACTACACAAAGCAAGACAAACCAGAAGCTCTGTTTGCTTAGTGGATTTCAAGTACTTAGTACTTTCAAGGGCATGCATGCCATTATATTAAAGCACAAAACCTAAATTTCTTTAATTGTACTTAGTCCAAATATTTTCAACATCTTTAGTACATGCCACTTCAGACATTTAGTATATTTTTTCATTACCACGCATTTTTAAAATAATGTTCTGAAGACTAATTGTAACTCTGGAAATACTATTTAAATTACAACCCATTATAATAATTAGTTAGTTATTTTCCAAATCCTTTTGTGGGAATTCACACATTTTTCACTGCAATATCAGATTTCACTTGAATAGTCTTTGGACTCATCCATGCATTGGCTCAGCATTCTTCCTGCCTTCAGATATGAAAATAATTTAATTTTGTGTATTTATAGACTAAGGCCAGAGGGGACCATTTGATCATGTAGTCTGATCTCTTCTATAACACAAACTAGAGAACTTCATCCAGTTACTCCTGTATTAAGCCCAATAACTTGTGTTTGACTAAAGCATATCTTCCAAGAAGGCATCCAGTCTCAATTTCAAAGATTTCAAGAGATAAAGAATCCACCACTTCTTCTGGTACTTTGTTCCCTCACTGTTATAAGTTTGTGTCATATTTCTAATTTGTATTTGGTTGACTTTAACTTCCAGCCTTTGGGTTCTGTTATACCATACTCGCCTAGATTACAATGCCTTTAGAACCTAGTGTTTTTCTCTCCATGAAGGTACTTGTACAGAGTAATCTTGGATGGGCTAAACAGATTGAGTCCTTTAGGTATCTCACTGTAAGCCATTTTTTCTAGCCCTCAATTTCTGTGGTTCTTTTCTGCATCCTCTCCACTTTTTCAAAATCCTTTTTAAAATATGGACACCAGAATTGTATACAATATTCCAGTTTCACTCTTACCTCTTACTAGAGGTAATATCAACTCCCTACTTCTCCTCACTATTCCTGGTTATACATCATATAAATCTTGTAGGTATGTACAGCATTGTCTATCAATATATTTGTGCCCTGTTTATATGTCTATATAGAGATGTGACTGAATAAATGGAGAGGGTTCCCCCCCAAATTTTAATACTAAGGTTCCTGGCTGCCATTGGCCTGGCTGGTTGTGTATTCAGGACCCTTAACAGCAAACAGCCCCCCGCCACATCCTACAAAAAAAGAAATTTTGGTTGCTAGGCAGAAGGTGGCCAAGATGGAGCCACGCAGGTGCAGTGGCTCCTGGCTCCAGTTGCTGCTGATGTTGCTTGTAGTTCAGGGGATTCCCTTAAGCGGGCAAAAAGAAAAGGAGTACTTGTGGCACCTTAGAGACTAACAAATTTATTAGAGCATAAGCTTTCGTGAGCTACAGATTGTCCTGGCTGGTGGAGAAGGAAGGTAGGGGAGGACCTCTAAAATTAGATGCCTTAGCCAGCCACCTGTGTGTAATCTATCCATGAGGTCAGCCCTGCTCTTTTTTTCCCCCTGGAAAATATTTGTACTTCTCCAGATTACCTCAGATCTCTTCAAAACAAAACAAGTTTTTGACCAGTAAAAGGCAAAGGGGGGAGGAAACATTTATACACCCACATATCCATATTCAGTGATCTTACAAATTTATGTAATGGATATTCCTTTAACAAAATCACAGCTAAACAGTCTGATTTTGGTCTTATTAACATGTATTACAGTAATGCCCAAATATCCCAATTGGGATTGGGGCCCCAGTGTGCTAGAAGCTAACCAAACACACCAGAATGCATAGTGCCTACCCTGTAGAGTTTACCATCTAATTTAAGAAAAGATGCAATGACTGTGGACAAAAGAGTAGGAAGGATATGGTAGGAAGGACGTGTAATGGTATCAAAACCACTTGGTTACATATGTTAATTCTTGGCACATCTTGATTGTTGTGAATAATTTCTCTTAAAAATGTTTAGTGCTTTTTCTTGTTGCCTCTGACCTATCCATTGCTATTTGGTTGATAGGTTGTAGACATTATAGCAGAAGGTAGGGTATTGAGGAGTGATTTGAAGGAGTAGGGGATAGTGGCCATATGTGTCTGTTCAGGGAGGATACTCTCTGCATGGGAAATGGCATGACAGAAATTGGGAAGATGGCTGTGGGAGAAGGAAAAAACAGGCAGCTGAGGCTGACGTTATTGGTAGAGTAGGGGGGGGCAGAAGGCAATGCAATAAGAGACAAAAGCAGATACATGTAAACTAAATTTTAAATTGCTTTATGAACCAAAAAGTAGGATAGGATTGTAACACTGCTGTTTATTTTATATAATGGTCAATTATCCAGGAATCGGAAGAAGGTATGTAAATATTTTTAAATATCGTCCATGAAATCACATTGAGATCTGTTTCTACAATCTAACTTGTATTAATTTGTTGTTGTCGTAGCTCAAGCTATTTTAAAAACCTAAATCCACTCCATTTTTTTTTCTTATCATAATCCCCAGTGGGGCTGTGGTGGGTGAAGAGAGCTCACAGAGAAGAGGGGACATGCAGTGCTAATGATTCAGTCATGGATGTTTCCTGTCTCTCTTAGCTGTATGTGAAACTGGAAACCTCTCTGAAAACAGCTGTTTTCTTCATTCCTGACTTGACCAGTAGCACTGGGAATCAGTCTGAGGTTCTCAAGAACAGTTTCGGGTGCAACCCTTTGGAGCATGTTGAATCTGCACTTACCAAATGTACCGGTAGTTATTTTTGATTTCCAAATGAGCGCCAAATGGGAACTGTTCCTAGTAACAAGAAGGGGTAATTGCCTCTTCAGATTAGAGCATGATATTTTTTTCTGATCAGATGGCTACAATCTACTGTTTATATAGATGACACCTCTTTTTCTTTGCAATTCTTTTATGCAGAAGTAGACAAAAATAAGACGTGACAAAATACAAACTGTAAGATAATCTCATTTGTATTAATACCTGTTGGGCTATGTCATAAATACAAAGGGAAGGGTAACCACCTTTCTGTATACAGTGCTATAAAATCCCTCCCGGCCAGAGGCAAAACCCTTTCACCTGTAAAGGGTTAAGAAGCTAAGGTAACCTTGCTGGCACCTGACACAAAGTGACCAATGAGGGAACAAAATACTTTCAAATCTGGAAGGGGGACAAAAGTTTTTGGCTGTCTGTGTGATGCTTTTGCTGGGAACAGATCAGGAATGTAAGCCTTACAACTCCTGTAAAGTTAGTAAGTAATCTAGCTAGAAAATGCATTAGATTTTCTTTTGTTTAATGGCTTGTAAAATAAGCTGTGCTGGAAAGAATGTATATTCCTGTTTTGTGTCTTTTTGTAACTTAAGGTTTTGCCTAGAGGGATTCTCTGTTTTGAATCTGATTACTCTGTAAGGTATTTACCATCCTGATTTTGCAGAGGTAATTCTTTTACCTTTTCTTTAATTAAAATTCTTCTTTTAAGAACCTAATTAATTTTTCATTGTTCTTAAGATCCAAGGGTTTGGGTCTGTGTTCACCTTTACCAGTTGGTGAGGATTCTTATCAAGCCTTCCCCAGGAAAGGGGATATAGGGCTTGGGGGGATATTTTGGGGGAAGACTTCTCCAAGTGGTCTCTTTCTCTGTTCTTTGTTTAAAACGCTTGGTGGTGGCAGCATAGGGTTCAAGGACAAGGCAAAGGTTGTACCTTGGGGAAGTTTTTAACCTAAGCTGGTAAGAATAAGCTTAGGGGGTCTTTCATGCAGGTCCCCACATCTGTACCCTAGAGTTCAGAGTGGGGAAGGAACCTTGACAGGTTATATTTTAAATTTTTATTTTTGGCACTATAGTTCTGATATCTTGCCCCACCTTCTCTGCCTGCAGAACAAATGTGTGCTAGGATAAGTGTTTTGGCTTAAGTAGCATGCATCTAAAACCATTTCCCAATCTACAGCTTTTTATGTGGGTGTTTGCTTTTTAACTGATCAAATACTTCAGTTGCTGAAGCCCAACTTACTGCTTCATTCACTGCCATTGGTGGCAGGGGGAATGACTAGACTCAAGGTTTTTTTTTTACCTTGAGTTAGTTTATTGTGATGGACTTGAACTAGGTAACATGCTTAAACATGCTAGTCAGGACACTTGGCAATCATTTGTTCCACAGCATGCATGTTTGTGGTTTATGCTAGGTTATCCCCCTAAATATCTCTATTTTGAATAGGGTGAAGCATTTTGTGTCTCAGGATAAGTGTCCAGACTAGCATTTAGAAACATGTTTGCTGATTAATTGGTACTCAATGAATTAATGTTAAACTCTAGTCTAGACTAATCCTCAAAAATGCAAAAGAAAATCCAAACAGTGTGTGTTAAACAAGAGATTTATACAACCAGTTGCTCAGTCAACATGGGGTCTTCTGAAAAGACTTGTAACAGTGTGGAACAAGGTACTGAATTTTCAGGGTCATATATTCTCAGAAGAAAGTGTTGAGCGTAATATATAACCAGTTTTCTTGGATATTCAATGTAAACTTAATTTATACTAATTTATTTTGTAGTCAGTCTTATAAAGGTAGTTTGAGTTTTTCATCACTGCTTTTTGTGGCTCCACTTTGCAGTAGCTGAGCTGTTATGGTTTCTGTGCTGTTTGCTGTTATGGTTTCTGTGATTTGGCTTAGTTCCATAACCCCACTTAGACACCAGGAGCAGACTATATGGCCAGGAAAACACCCTGGTGTGAGAAGAGGCAGATCTTATGCTCAGTAAAACTTAAAAACAAAAACACTTTTGAGTGTGTACTCAGGACAAGGCTCAGAACAGAAAGCAAATGATTATAAAATTTTTTCATTAGATTAAAAGCCCCTTTCTGCTGAATTTCCCTCATTTTTAATTGTGTGTGTGTGTGTGTGTGTGTGTGTGTGTGTGTGTGTAAATACACACATTCTTATATTTGTGCTTATAGGATTCAGCTGCACCAGCTTGTAGGTTATTTGGCTTGTCTTATGCAAAAAATCAGATTATGATCAGAGTCGTCCCCTCTGGTCTTAAAAAATCTATAAATTTCATCATCTTATTCTTGAGCGTTTGAGGAAGCAACTCTGAGTCGTAGATTCCCTCTTCTCTGTCTTCATAAGAGAAATTTGAATATGTAGATCTCATAACTTTGAGGCTCCATTTTGGGCTCTGAAAGGCTTGTAGCATTTCATACTCTTATGTAAAGTTCCTTATATGAAAGAAGGTCTTGCCTCTCAACAGGCACATTTCCCTCCTGATCCCTTTTACAGTAGGGTAGCCAAGCATAGGGTGCAGCACAATCTCAGTGCAAGTTTTTCCCATTCTGCCCTGCTAACATAATGGGTTGAGATTGGTTACATGTTCCTGAAGGGAGGCTCAGTTTTTAAAGGTTTTTTTAGGGAGCAGGCAAAAAGGGATATTAAGGATGTGGGTTAAAGAGTTTTGGAAGACCTTTTGGTTAAGGAGCAGATGGGGAGATGTGGTAAGAAGAGACCACCATCCATGACCAGCTTGTCTCTACAGCATCTCTTCCTCTTCTATAACCATGATTCTTTTCCCCTCCCCTAATCAAACAGTGTATGACAGCAAATCAGAGACTGGTGGTGTATGCTATCTCATGTATTGTTTATGTATGTTTTTGCTGTTTGAATAGGAAACTGCTACATCAAAATGTTTAACCTTTTTCTATATCATTGAACAACAGACACATCTGGAGGCTATGATTACACTTATCTTCTCACCCCAGACAAAACTACCTAACCTCCCTTGCCGTTATCAAAATCATTGCAACTCAAAATGTACTAATATTAAAGTACAGTTCTATACCTGACTTTATAGCAAAATCTTTCTCTAGCAATATCTTGGCTTTCCTAGATGAGAGACAACAGTTTTTTCATATATTAAATGCTCTTGAAATACAGACACATATTAAGTCTCTATCCAAATATAAATGGAGGTACATGGTACGTTAAAAGCATTTTTCCCATCTCCATTCCCCATGTTGTGTAATTATATGGGTGTAATCCACACTGTGATACTCAAAGGTCTGTTACTCTGAGTACATACATAAATGATATAATGTATATCTTGTATTTAGAGTGGGAAGTGGCTACTATTTCATTAAAATAAAGAAAATTAGTTGAACCCCATCAGCCTCTAAAATGACAGTCACAGTTTATAACACAGTTTGATGTGTTACAATTTGAAGCTTACAATGCTTACCAGGATTTACATTAGCCATGTCCCTCCCTTGAGTCACTACATACAATCCCACAATAATACATACACATTTGCATTTTTTAATACCATGAACTCCTAAGGTATTGAAAGATTTAACTTAATAAGGTTTATCCAAGCAATTGCCATATTGTCACAGGAAGGTACTGTTATCCTTTCAGTTTTACATGCTGAACCCCAAGTCCTTAAGCATTCTCTAACATTGACGGTAATTGGCCTCCAAGAAGCCTTTCTGAAAACATCTCGTATCATGCCACCTCATGTCTTGGGTTTAAATTCTTTCAGGGGAGGGATGATGGTAGGGCCCATATATTCCCCCTCTCCACCTTGAAGTTGTGTGATCTCAGATTGCTACTCAATATCTCAATTAGGATCTAACACTCTCTTCCTCTGCCATTAAATACAGCACCATTGCAAGCAGACACCTTTGTCACACCATCATAGCAATAGAATACACATGCACCATGAATTCCGTGGGTCTCTAGCCCAAGTATGCATGTGCCTTTGTAGTCCAGGCCATGAAACATTGGATTAGTGGGTGTGTATCAGTAACAAGAACTACCCTTTCACCCCTCGGGAGACAGGGTAGCTATTCTTCCCTTATTCACATAAGGTGGGCCATATTGGGTGGCAAGAGAGCAGGCAGATTACAAAGCAAGCATCACTTTATGGCTCTCTAAAATGGATTAAATGTCACTATAAATTGGGTTTATGGGCAAATTATTTATTCAGAATGCACCAGAGCGATTGATCTCCCAGTGTAGCTATGTCTTCTACCTGAAAAAAGGGAGATATCCAATACTGTGTGCTGGGAAAAAACACCTGTGTTATCTAGTTCGTAAATGGATGAAGGTGGTGAATGGTAGGCAATTATTTACTGTACCTGGTACCCAATTAACCATGTCTTATTTCTGTTACTTTAGCCCAAACCTTAAATAAGCGAACACTGGTATTTTGAAGGATCACTACATGTTTAACACAACAACTCTTCTTTCTCATGATTTCATTCTTTTTGGTTTCATGCTTTGGGCCTATTTCTCAAGTGCCCCTCAATTTCATTGTCAGTAGTAGAAGTTCTTTAATGTGGAATATGGTAAACTTCTGATATTCAGTGTTTGTACCAAAACTGCACCAACAAACATTTAGGCTATTGTTTATATTCTCAAGAGTAGGTACATTCAAAGATAAGACAGATGTTCTATCCTGGTTATTTTGCCTATGTACACTTTTGAAGTGTAGTTCTCAGCAGCAGATGAATTAGGTATTGGATTTTCTTTACCTACCTATGGTAAGATGTATTTAAATCAGTGGTAAGTTCTGAACTACCTTTTTGTGGATATGAAGTAAACTGGCTATCATGATCCACAGTTCAGTGTTTAATTATATTACAAATATAGGTTTGATATTTTGTGCTGAAGTCTGGCAGAAGAATGTCTATATTCAGTTCATACTTCTGCAAATACATTCACATTTGGGATTTTTTAGCTTTTCTGAATTGTGGTGGAACTTCTTCCTAAATAGTCAAAATAAGTGTTTGCATCTGATTTCTCCTGTTCTCATGTTATTATTTTTGGGAATTATACTTTCATTGCTTTGAGAATATGAATGTCAAAGAAAGATTAAGAATGCAAAGGAAAGTTTGGGATGTGAAACTGAAAATCTTTGTTGAATATCCAACAAACTTCTGAAATGTAAATAGTACTGAAAAATAGTAAATGTTTACTATGTTAAATATTTGACTGGCTAGTAGATAAGTGCTTATCATTAAAATGAATCTTTTGATGTCATTAAATGCAATACATTGTGAAATATTCATACTTTGATTTGGTATTCGGTTATAGATGGAAAAAATTATACTCTTTGAAAGAATGAAAAGTAAACAGGACTTAAAGCTCAGTACATCAAAGGAATTTCTTAAATATTTAATCTTTAATTGAATTGTTTCTTTTCTTCAATTGCTGTGAAAATCAAACTTATTCCGCAAATGCTGCGATTAGCGGTATTGTAAACCTTTTTATTTATTGGGGTATGTTTCTCCATACTCCTGACGTTAACGCACAATAGAGTGTCAAACATGAATTTGCCACTCTGTCAGCTTCAGACATTCACCAGTATAGGTATTACATGAAGTCTTTGATCTAGACGCTGTTAGTTTGAGGTGTGTATTAAAGATCCCCACAACTATAATCAGGGATCAAAGGGATATATCATCAGCATCTAATATATAAAATGGTAGGTAACTATCGACTGTAATTTGTGGGTGGTATTAGAACTTGAGTATTTTTCTGCTGATATATTTAAAATTGGAGTTCTTCCTTTATATTAAAGGGTTTGATATTTTAGGTTCCTTTATCATGGCAAAATTGCAGTGGAGTATTGTTTTAGTAAATATGTGAAATTCCGTCAGAGGACAGTCTGGTTTTTGTATAGCTCTGAACAAATTTCTCATCTAATTTTTATAACTTTCTAGAGTTAGGGTCTTTCTTCACATCATAGCAGATCAAATGTGGGTTACCATTTTCTAAACCAGACATTACAGAACCAAGGATTGCTGCCAGTCTACTGGAGATAGTCTTTAAATACAGGGAACTATTTAATAATACATTGTAAGATAATATTTATCACTTATCCTGAAGAGACAAGTGATTTTAAAGCTATATGTACAGGAATAACTGTGTGCAGGCTGAAGTGTAGCTACCCTTGTGTTAGAACATGACAGCTGTATAATGTTTCAGAATTGCTAAACAATTATATGCTATCCAACTGAGACTGCAGCAGAAATTTAAATAGGAAAAATCTAATAATCCATATTAGAATTTGGCCAGCACATAAGACAATGCCATAATTTTGCCTAAAGGAGAGGGTGGGAACTATAACAAGTGATCAGGATGTTGGTTTTAAGCTTTGTTGCTTGGGCTGCATTTTTCAGATAAAGTGTCTAATGTATTGCTCGAGCATTTGGTCTATACTAACTGATAGTGAAGAGTACCATCTACTCAGTCAATAACACCACTCCCAGAAGCACTTGGGTTTGCTTTGGAGAACTCCCATTAGTGTCTCTACTTAGTTTAGGAGATCTGATGAACTTGCAATACGAGCTGGTATGGCTATACAGATTAATCAGGAGAACCTTGAACACCACTACCTTTTCAAAAGAGGTTTAAGGTTGTGAGGGTTTCCTGCAACAGTGCAAATTTACATTTGCTGACATTTATTGATTAAAAATCTAATCCTTATTAGTCTAGTGATATTGCATTTGTGATGCAGGTTTGGACCCAGTTGTAAAGAGTGTAACAAAGTCCTTGTCTTTTTTTCTTAATTGTCTCTTTGCCAAGGTTTGTTACAGGAGGTCTGACCAAAAAGTCCAATACATGTTTCCTTCTCTCTATGTTGCTTAATATACTAGTGCTAGGATTCTGGTCTGAGGCTTGGGGAAATCTGCCTCTCTCTCTAGTGCAGCGATGGTGGTAAACATTGTACAGCAAAATTTATTTACAGTGAATATTTTATGAATGAAAACTTGCTCAGTCAGTTGCTTGCGAAAGAGCTGAACATAAAAGGGGTATAAACAACCAATTAAATTTGCGTTTATTATTTGCCATAGCACTTGCACAGAATTTTCACTACTGCTTACTTCTAGTCATGACTCTTCAAAGGCTGACAAAATATATTACTTTTACTTAATACATTTTTAGAATGCAGCCCCTCTGAACAGTCTGAAAGTACTCTAAAAGCAAGAACCTTGGTTCAGAAATGGTACTGTTTTATCTAATCTGAATTTTTTTGTATGGGGAGAATACTTGGCCCCTCCCCCCCATCCATTAAACTGTGTTTTTGAGGGGATTGCTTACTGGAACTGTTGCTTGATCTGTCTTAACAATTAATATCTCAGTATTAAAAACTTAAATACAGAGATTTTGATATTTCCAGAATTTTGCTACTTATTTTTGCATGAATGAAGGGACAAAATCACCCCCCAAACGCAAACAACATACACTATTTTCAGAATTTGATGTACTGCAAATAACAGCAATACATTTAAGAAATTGAAATGTTGAATTTTGTAGCTTGACATTGTCTCCTTACTTTCTTTTGAGGAACAATTGTAAATTCAGTGTTCCCGTTGCAACCAAGAGGATGAAGTTGCCAGTCCTCTGAGGCATCTTATGCAAGTTCTCTTAGTTTAGCCACTACTGCATGTAATTCTTAGCACCACTATCAGTTATCTTGTAAAAACTGAAAAGGTTTCTCGGTACTCTCTAGTCTTCATTAGCTCCAGGAGCAGGAACTCCACATCCTCTTCTCATAAACTCAAGTTTCAGTTATTGTCATTGTCTAAGGGCTAGCTAGGTATAAACTTGACTTATAATTAATTTAGATGCCAGGGCTGCCAAGTATCACGCATCTCATGTGACATCTTATGCCTGCCAGCCCCGCTTGTCATTCCTGCCCACAGTACAGTTGGATTCTCCTGCATCCATCTGGTTTGCAGACAGGCAGGAAAAGTTACTCTGCAGTGACTCCTCCTAACTGTTGGGGGCCACGCAGCCTCTCTGCCTCAGCTCTTTCTGCTGTCTTACAGCCACCATGGAGCACAATATGGAGCAGGCAAGAGTGAAAAAGGTGAGGCCCAAAGCACTCCCTTAGATGCCCCGTCACTCCCATGTTCCCCAGACCTTTACTTCCTGCTGTTTTCCCCATATTTCCTTGATCTGGGGTCCCAAGAGTGTTTATAAAGGGACCCTAGGGAGTGTTGGAATAAGATGCTGCTTCTCTGTACCATGTCCATCACTACTCCTTTTATAGAAGGGAGGGGGGAGAAATTGGGAACACACACTCAGCCACCCGAAGTATCACAGGTGGGTCAATTCTAAGTCTTTAATATAGTTTACTTTGTTTGGAATTAAAGATGACTACATATTAACAATCTGCTTCTTGTTCCAATAATTTAGATTTGTTTATGATCTGAAACAAATTACTGTAAACTCTGCTGAACAAGAAAATGGATGAACTAAGCTTGTCAGTTCAGTAATCTGGAATTAAGTATGGATAGCATGGAACTGCAGTTTAAGTGTAGATTTTTAAAATTTGTAAATATAAAGTGAAAGTGGTCTGAGATGCAAGTATCCCTACTAAAAGATAACGACTTGAATGAATAATTTCATCATATTGGTGCATAATAATATTCTAGTGATGCCACAGCAAACATGAGGTAGGAAAGGCATCTCAATTTTTTGAATTAGGTCGGAAATTAGAAATGATGGATTCTGATTATTAATTTACTGGAGACGCACTGATAATTTTCTGTTGCAATTCAGTTGGGGTTGGTCCTGCTTTGAGCAGGGGGCTGGACAAGATGACCTCCTGAGGTCTCGTCCAACCCTAATCTTCTGTGCTTCTGTGAGTAGGCAGAACTAGATCTGCCATTGGTGTTGTGCTGGATATCGCTATGCTTGATGGCTAATCTGATGTAAAATAGATTTTAACTAGATCTATTAGATGATCTTCTGAGCATATGGCTGTGACTGGGCTTTCTGCTTACTGCTCGAAGGTGCCTCCTCCTGGCTGTCTGGAGATTAGCTCTGCCAGGCCAATGCCCCTTCCTGCTGTCGCACTCTGTCTCTCTCTATCTGTGGCCCCTCTCTCGCTCCAGGAGCTGCTACTTCCTCTTTGTGACTTGGCCTTCTTGCCAGGTCACTATGCCATTTCCCCTCTCAGGGTACAGCCCTTCAAAGTCTTCCTGTCCAAGCAGTGTCAGGCAGTTCTCATGTCCACTGCCCTGACCCTGTCACTCCTGCAATGACCTGGGCAGTCTTCTAGTTCACTGCCCCAAGCGGTACCACTCTGCAGTGGTTCATAGGGGAACCCACACCCATCATCTACTCTGGGTTCCTGTCCAGGGCCCTTTACCAAGCTGTCACAGTCTGCAGCATCCCTAACCTTACTGCTTTCACCACAGGACTACTTCCTACCTTACTTCCATCAATTCTAGTCAGACCTCTCTCCTAGGGTTTACTAGGTCTCAGGGATTCCTATCCCTCTTTCCTTCAGGGAGAGTGATTGCCACTCTTCACCCTATAGCCATTTCTCTGGTGCCAGTCTCTTGATGTTTATGTAAACCCTGCCTGTTCCCTCACAGGTGACTGTGCTTCTAATTAGCAGCCTCCTTATAGCTGAAATCTCTCCCCTGTTTGCTGCTTAATTGGTCAATTGATTGGGCCTGCCTGGCCTAATTCAACCCTTTCAGGGCTAGTGTGGGAAGCCCATCACAACGGCCCCAAAGGGGAAGGAGAATGGAGTCAAATACATTTTCAATACATTCCCAGAAATGCTAGGCTTTTCACAGAAACTAGAATGTTTGCTTGTTTGTCAGGATATATGTTCCAACAGGTGTGACAGAAACTTAGTAGTTGCATTATGTAATGTTTTGTATCTCCTGTGCCAAAAGTTTAATTAGTGCCCTGACATTTTCTACGATTATAATCAGTGTGGGGCTTTGCAGACACCCACGCAGTCTGTGGATCTGACCAGAGCTCTTTTCACTCTCCTGGAGCACCAGTGACTTACCATTGCTCTATGCAGTGTTGTTATAGCCTATAGGTTCCAGGATATTAGTGAGACCAGATGGGAGAGGTAATCTCTTTTATGGGACCAACTTCTGTTAGTGAGAGAGACAAGCTTTATAGAAAACATTTAGAGAGCTCTGTGCAGCTCGAAAGCTTCTCTCTCTCTCAGCAACAGAAGTTGGACCCATAAAAGATATTACCTCCCCCACCATGTCTCTCTAAGGCCTTGTCTACACTACGAAATTAGGTCGAATTTCTAGAATTTAGTATTGTAGAAAGCGTTTTTATACAGTCGATTGTGTGTGTCCCCATACAAATGCTCTAAGTGCATGTAGTTGGTGGAGTCTGTCCACAGTACCGAGGCAACCATCAACTTCCGGAGCGTTTTAATTCCCTGTAAGCCAACCAGTTTACTGTGTCAGTTTACTGACTCGCTCAGACCTCAGCGAAACCAATTTTCCCATTGTTATTGCTGCTTGTTGTGTGCTCCACAATCTCTGTGAGGTGTAAGGGGGAGACATTGCAAATCGCCTGGCTGCTGAATATGCGCAGCCAGACACCAGGGCAGTTAGAAGAGCACAGCAGGACGCGGTGCACACCAGAGAAGCTTTGAAAACCAGTTTCATGGCTGACCAGGGTACTGTGTGACAGTTCTGTTTGTTTCTCCTTGATGAAAACCCGCCCCCTTGGTTGACTATAATTCCCTGTAAGCCTCCCGCCTTCGATCACAGCTTGCTTGTAAAGGAAATAAAGTGACTATCATTTAAAAACATGTATTCTTTATTAACTGATTATAAAAATAGGGAGATAACTCACAAGGTAGCCCGGGTGGGGTGTGGGAGGAGGATAGGAGGGAAGGAAAAGGCCACCTTAAAACTTCTTGAATGACAGCCTTCCGTTGCTTGGGCTATTCGCTGGGGTGGAGTGGTTGGATGCCCGGAGCCTCCCACTCCGCGTTCTTGGGCGTCTGGGTGAGGAGGCTATGGAACTTGGGGAGGAGGGAGCCTTTGATCCTGCTGCCATTCATGAACCTCCACCAGATGCTGGAGCATGTCCGTTTGATCCTGCAGTAGCCCCAGCGTTTCCTCATGCCTCCTCTGATCTTCCTGCCACCACCTCTCCTCACGTTCATCGGCCACTGTCCTGTATTCTGCTATTATGTTCCTCCACATAGCTCTGTCAGTGCTGGATGACTGCATGAGCTCAGAGAACATTTCATCGCGAGTGCGTTTTTTTTCACCGCCTTATCTGAGATAGGCTTGAAACATTTGCAGCTGCTGAAGGAAAATAAGGGAGTGAAGTATTTTAAAAGATACATTTTACAGAATAATGGCTATACTCTTTCACAGTGAACAACACTATTCACATTACATAGCACATGTGATTTTTGGTACAAGGTTGCATTTTGCATCTTGTGTTGAGTGCCTGCGGCTTTGGTGTTTAGAAATCACACATGCAGGGCCAGGCAACAGAATTTGGCTTGCAGGCAGCCATGGTAAGCCATAGTCTTTCGGCTTCTGCAACCTTCATAACTGCAGCCCCCTCCTCTCCCATACCAAGCAAAGCCCGTTGAGTTGGCCATTTCGTGCTGCGGTTTTCCTATTAATGTGCAGCAGCAGAAACCAAACTAAGCCC
This sequence comes from Dermochelys coriacea, assembly GCF_009764565.3. Lineage (NCBI taxonomy): Eukaryota > Metazoa > Chordata > Testudines > Dermochelyidae > Dermochelys > Dermochelys coriacea. The sequence goes on from NC_050068.2 coordinate 110,404,933, forward strand.
CTCCCCCCATCCAAATCTCTGGGATGATCGCTTTACCCGTCCCCCCACCGCGTGGCTGGTATCAGGTAAGATCCCTGCTAGCCAAACGTGAACATCTCAGCGCCAATGGCCCCCCACCGCGTGACTAACTGCAGGGAAGATTTCATCTCAGCCACAGGCAAACAGCCCAGTAGGAACGGCCACCTCTGAATGTCCCCTTAATCAAATTCCCCTATTTCAACCAGGTTACCATGAATGATATCACTCTCCTGAGGATAACACAGAGAGATAAAGAATGGATGTTGCTTGAATGCCAGCAAACACTGGGACCATACGCTGCCAGGCTTTGTCAAGCAGTGATACCAGATTACTTGCTAGTAGCACGGCGTTGTAAAGTGTCCTACCATGGAGGACGGAATAAGGCTGCTCTCCCCAGAAACCTTCTGCAAAGGCTTTTAGAGTACCTCCAGGAGAGCTTCATGGAGATGTCCCTAGAGGATTTCCGCTCCATCCCCAGACACGTTAACAGACTTTTCCAGTAGCAGTACTGGCCATGAATGCATCCCATGTCCTCAGGGCTGCTTAATCATTAAAAAAAATGCTTGCTTTTATAACATGTATTGTATTTAAAAAGGTACACTCATCAGAGGTCCCTTCTCCGGCTTTGTTGGGTTGGGAGGCTATTTCAGTCAGAGTGATAAAAAGATCCTGGCTCTTGGGGAGAACGCTGTGCTGTGTGCTCTCCCCAAGCTCGTCGTCCTCATCCTCCTCCTCCTCATCTTCCCCATCTGCAAAATCCTCAGGCATGGTGGAGAGTGCCCCATCATCTGAGTCCACGGACAAGGATGGGGTAGTGGTGGCGGTGGCCCCCCCTAGAATTGCATGCAGATCAGCCTAGAAGTGGCATGTCTCGGGCTCTGTCCCGGAGCATCCATTTGATTCTTTGGTTTTCTGGTACACTTGTCGGAGCTCCTTACATTTCACGCGGCACTGTGTTGCGTCCCTGCTGTAGCCTCTGTCCCTCATGGCCTCAGAGATTTTTTGAAATGTTTTGGCATTTTGTCTTTTGGAACGTAGTTCTGATAGCACGGATTCCTCTCCCCATACAGCGATCAGATCCATACTTCCCATTCGGTCCATGCTGGAGCTCTTTTTCGATTCTGGGACTACATGGTCACCTGTGCTGATGAGCTCGTCTGGCCAAACAGGAAATGAGATTCAAAAGTTCCCGGGGCTTTTCCTGTACACCTGGCCAGTGCATCCAAGTTCAGAGTGCCGTCCAGAGCAGTCACAGTGATGCACTGTGGGATAGCTCCCGGAGGCCAATACCTTAATAATGGGATTTTGGTAAGTAATTGATCTTTAAATATTCAGGGAAAATAGGCCAAATCCCCTGAGATGGGATATTAGATGGATGGGATCTGATTTACTATAGAAAACTCTTTCCTGGGTATCTGGCTGGTGAATCTTGCCCATGTGCTCAGGGTTTGGCTGATTGCCATGTTTGGGGTCGGGAGGGAGTTTTCCTCCAGGGCAGATTGGAGAGGCCCTGGAGGTTTTTTTGCCTTCCTCTGTAGCATGGGACATGGTTGACTGGAGGGAGGCTTCTCTGCTCCTTGAAGTTTTGAACCATGATTTGAGGACTTCAATAGCTCAGACATGGGTGAGGTTTTTCATAGGAGTGGGTGGGTGACATTCTGTGGCCTGCGCTGTGCAGGAGGTCGGACTAGATGATCAGAGTGGTCCCTTCTGACCTTAGTATCTATGAATCTATGAACCTTCGAATTGTGTCCACACTAACCCTAATTCGAAACGGCAATGTCAATTTCAGTGCTAATCCCCTCATTGGGGAGAAGTACAGAAATCGGTTTTAAGAGCCCTTTATGTCGAAAAAATGGCTTTGTTGTGTGGACAGGTGCAGGGTTAATTAGGATTTAACGCTGCTAAATCCGAGATAAACTCGTAGTGTAGACCAGGCCCACGTGACTTAGCGTAGTCATTCATCGTCATTGGGCCAGGGAAAGCATGAGAATGACTCCATAGTCTGGTAGTTAGGGCGTTCTTCTGCAATATGGGAGACCCAGGTTCAAGTAGTTGCTCCAATGACTAATTAATAATTAATACAAATTGTAACAGCTTCATCAGGTGATTGAGAAAGAGCCATACCAGAATATCCTATAATGGCTGGGTACTCTCCTGCAGTGTGGGGAGTGAAGTTCAAATCTCTTCCCTGCATCAGGCAGTGGGGGGAATTCTGGATCTCCCATATCCCAGAAGAGAGCCTTTAACCTAGAAAGGGTTATAGTAAAATAGTGATCCATAAACAAATTGAGCATAATCTCACTTTATCTTGGTGAAACATTCTGTTATGATTAAGTTAATTTCCTATAATGTTGGGAAGAGAGATTTTCAGATATTCTCAATTACGAAAGTTATTCTTGGAGATTTTAAAAATGTTTCACTGTTTGTTTCTAGCAATACGCTATAACGACAGAATGAAACATCTGATCCAATGATACTAACATTGTCCAAAGGAACATGCTCATTAAAGACATTGGAGTTCCTTAGTGCTTTGAGCTTTGTTTTGATGGCTGCCTCCTCTGTGCTTGATTAATTCGTAACTGATGATGGCAAAGTCTGCATGCTTTCTAAATACATTATTCCTATGGCTTGTTGTAGTCTGCTTGAGAATCTATTTTACAATTTGCTCCACTGTTTTTTTTACCAAGATGATAAATATAAACATAATTCTTCATTTTACTGATTGATTTTTGTAAGTAACCATTGATTTAAGAAATTTAAGGTATTTTGCATTTATAAATTAGGTAAAGATTTATACTTAAAGTAGGTGATCATACAAATGATTTGTGAAGTTTACATGGTCAAATTGAGCCATCCACATGCCTTTCATATGGCTCATGTGAACTTTGATAAAATAACTTTTTCTTAATCCCAATATATAATCTGGAAATCTTGCATGGAAAATTATTTTAACTTTATAGCTCTTGTAACGGAGTACTCTTGAATTTTTTCTGAAAAGAGGGAAAAAACCCTATAATAAACGAACTCTATCTTAAGTAATTCTATAGTTCAATTGTTTCTATTTATAATTCCACCACCACATAAACACTGTTAAACCAAACAAAGGAAACCTTGTGTGTTAATGAGCAAAGATGTAGTGGGGTTTACACAAAGCAGTATAATAACTATAAAACAATTGTTTTATTAATAATTGATGTATTGCAGATACCTAACAACTCTTCCTTACCTCCGCCTTTCCCCCTTAGGTAAAATGAGGTAAAACCGGTAGAGATTTCTTTTTCTAGAAATAAGTCTTTAAACATACACAACTGTCAGATATTTACCTGGAACTCTCATTGAGTTAAATAGCAATCAAGTGTAGTGTGTTGGGGATTTTTTTAGCCCTCTTATGGAAATGTGATGAAAGGTTGCCAGCTCACAAATTTCCCCTTATTCAAAATGGCCACCATCTCCCATTATTGTCAATGTGGCTGAAACCAGGAAGATGGCTGCCATTTTCCTACATTCTATCTGTGTGTAGAAGTGAGGCTGCCATTATTAAAAATTGGCTGCCAACTCCCACTATCTTCAGTGATATTGTAGCCATGTCCACAGGCATAATGTCTGCCACTCCATAGTCTGGGGGCTAGACAGGATACAGGAACTGTGAGGAGCAGGAGACACTGTGAAAGGTGGATGCGGAGAATGAGGGGTAGCAGGAGGCAGACTTAAGAGCTACAGGGGAATGAGGTGCAGGAAAGTGCGATGCAGGGTCCAGAGTACTGAGAAGCAGGGCATGAATGGGAATGGGGATGGGAAGGGAGGTTCAGAGCAACAGAAGGCAGGGATGGAGTAGGTGGAGGAGTGCTCCCCAGTTCCAGGCAGAGAAATTGCTGAGAGGGGGTCAGGGAAATACATCTGCTTGCAGAAGGCTAAAACAATCCCATATTGTTTTTACTGTGACATTTTGCATACATCAATCATTCATATAAGCGATCAGGTTTTTTAATATGTATATCTGTAACTCATCACCCCTAAAAACTAATGTAAGGGAGGGGTGTGTGTCTGTTTGTGAATCATGATTAAGGTTACAATTTAGTCACGGGTATTTTTAGTAAAAGTCATGGACTGGTCACGGGCAGTAAACAAAAATTCACGGCCCGTGACCTGTCCATGACTTTTACTAAAGATACTGGCGACTAAAATTTGGGGCCATAGGTGCTCGGGGGGGGGGGGAGTGTCCAGGGGCACCGGAGGTGCTGGGAAAGGTGGCCCGGGACCCCTGCTGATGCTGGGGGTGTGGGTTGGTGTGGCTGGCGGGGCTCCTTACCTGGCTCCATATCCCTGCAGCTTCTAGGTGGCAGAAGGGCACAAGAGCCAGCTGCTGCAGTTCCCATTGGCAGGGAACCGCATCACGGGGTGCAGAGCCCCCCGTGACCCCTCCGCTGCCTAGGAGCTGCAGGGCTATGCCAATGGGAGCCTGACACACCTCCCGCACCTCACAACCCTCTGCCTCTAGCTCTAAGCCCCTTCCCACACATCCAAACTGCTGCTGCTGGCCCAGGGGCTGCCGGAGCCAGCACCAGCCGCTGCAGAAGTCATGGAAAGTCATGGAATCCGTGACCTCCGTGACAGACTCGCAGCCTTAATCATGATACATTAATTAGATCGGTGGCTTTCAAACTATTTACCATTCAGTCCTTTTATCAACAAAAATTAAGTAGGAGGGGCAGAGACGTTAAGACAGTAATAAGGGAACTGTCAGTCATTTCCTATCTCAGGGTTGAGAATATGGTAAGTAGAGTCTCCATCTGAGCAGTTAGGGAGAGGAGTGCATTCTTGTGCATGTTAAAAGTTAACTTTTTCAACCTGAAATTATCCCACACACCTTGAGAAACATCAGTTTAAAAAATATGATTTGCTTTTTTTTTTTTTTTTTTTTTTAAAATCTCATGGTTTTTGTGGATTGACTCTTGACTTTTGATCTCTTGAGATTAGTAATACTGAGTACTGTTTGCAGATTTCTAGAAGGGTTTTTTAATCAATGTGCAATATGTGTAACGGGAGGCTGAGCTTTATAACAAGCCTTTATAAAATTTGTCTTGATACTGAATTTATGTAATAATTACCTATTTATTTGGATTCTTAGAACGCATCTATAAATATGCCTGAAGTGCATGTACAATAAAATAATTTGACAAAGATTTGTTACTGTTCATTCTGAGTTAAAGTCACATGCATAGATGGCCTGGACCTGATCCTAATCAAAGTATAATCCTCCTTAAGCATTTTACATGGGTATTTGTGTTGGCCCTCTGTACAGAGGTGAGGTTTCACCTTTTATTTCCACATAGAAATGCATCTATTTTTAGGAGGTTTCATACTTAGTAAGATATTTACTCATATCTATGGATAATATTAATTCGCTTGCAGTTGCTAGCAATTACTGGTTCACAGTTCTTAAAGGAAATGTAAAATTACCCCTTAAATCAAAGTATTCTATAGAATTTATACTCTATCTGCATTGTTATGATTTACAGATTATCTGCATTTAAAAGCATATTTAAAATGTATGATTGGATTCAGCAGGGCCCAATTCAAATGCGCACATCACCCCCACCTCTACCAGAGACAGTTGGATAGGGCCTGACTCTTTTTTTTAAAGGGGGTGGGCATTCCCAGCTGTGGAAGCGTGGATACTTGGCACCTATCAATAATGAAGCCCTTTTTGTATAAATCAAATGAGTAACCTAATAAATTGTGTGATTAGAATATTGAAAATCAGAATGCAAATCATTTTGTTTTTCCCTTTAATGAACTATGCCTTCTTACAATGTTAAAATAGCTATGTGCATTGAATAGTAAACTGAGAACAGAGGGAATTGCGGATGTACAGTAATGTACACAACTAGATGTGAGCAAAACATTTTACACTTGGAGGTTTTTCAAACTGTGGAGTATTCGTACTTAATACAGATTTGGATGATAATAGCTTGTCCGTTTCTGTTATCCTAATCTGCTGAAGTGACTGAACAGCTGTGTTCTTGTGCAATTTCAGCAACAGTGTTAATTGCGTTATCAAGGTCAAAAAATGGAGTAGTGTTTTTACTGAAGCACCATATCTGTTGCAAATGTTGCTTCTTAGAGTTCAAAGCATTTGTGTGAATGAAATTTGGTTTTAGCCTGAGCAGATAGGCTTACAGCTGATTCTGAGCATTCATTACTAGCAAGTATACAGTTTGTGTGTGCCATCTGTCTGACTCTTCTGATACAGTAATTTTTCCTGAATGAACGTTTAACAACAACAACAAAAGAAATTATTGCACATAGTTATGTTTCCAGTCTGGTCAATGGAGATTATTGCTGAAGTTGTAGCTGTAAATCTAAATGCAGTTATTTATTCTGTAATTTTGTTAGTTACATTACTTAGAGTAATAATCTAATCTTGAGTTTCTTCTAGTGCTGATCCCAATGTGTATTCCACATGTGGGTACACATGCATGCCATGCGCTGAAGTCTGGAGATTCTTTACAAGCAGTATACATTGGTCCATGTTTGCGCAGTTGCTCTCTTCATGCTCTACACTGAGCCGACAGCATGGGCTGACGTCTGTCTGTTTCCTTCTTACTGCCGCATGCCCCGAGTTGGAATCCTCTGCATCCAGATTTCTCCAGCTTCTTTCTTGTTAAGCCTGTAAATAGATATAGTAAATCGCTTTTTTATTAGCGTAGTTAGTTTTCTAGTATGGTTAGTATAGCTTGCTTTTCTCAGTCCTGGGGTTCAAGATTTACATCTCTTGCCCTCATTCTTTCTTGATGAATGATGACCACCAGCACTGCCCCTACTCTGGTTGAGATACAGATCTCTATATAGCGCAGCATCTGTTACTCATTTCCCATGCAAACATGTGGTGCTCATGACCTTCAGTACAGGAAAAACTCCTTATGGAGAAGGCTCTGAGGCCTCACTCTTATCTGGTTCATGAAGATCCCCCTGTACGTTGGCCCCAACTGACAAGTAGCACCCTTCTGAGCATGAGCTTGGAAGTGGTGCCTAGAGCTGCCTAGGCCAAAGTCTCCTCATCCAAGGCTTTGCATGAGTGCAAGGGATACTCTCCTGGTTATAAGGACCATAAATAATGTAGAACATTACCGAGTACATACTACTTATAATAAACTGTAGGTTACCAACACATTAACCTTTGTGAGCTTATACATGCTACTCGTTCTTACTCTGTGCAATCAATACCAAATGCATTGTTGTTAACAAAAATAAAAGTGATTACTCAACAATATACTGTGTCACTTCAGAGAAGAAACAACTTTTCCTCTCCTGGGCGGCAAGTCCAGCTCTACTCTTGCTGTCCTGTTCTTTGCTTCCTTTCAGCTTGAAGTGCTCCTTAGATTTTATTTGCCTATGGCTGTACCTCTTTTCACTGAGTTTATCCACGGGTTTATCTTCACCTTGTGGGCCTTCATTTGTCCATTAGGCACCTTTTGAACTGTATTCCTTCAATAGATGTTCAAACAGTCTATGAACAAAGAGAATGAATCATAGAATATCAGGGTTGGAAGGGACCTCGGGAGGTCATCTAGTCCAACCCCCTGCTAAAAGCAGAACCAATCCCCAATTTTTGCCCCGATCCCTAAATGGCCCCCTGGGGGATTGAACTCGAAACCCTGGGTTTAGCAGGCCAATGCTCAAACCACTGAGCTATACCTCCCCCACTAAAGTTCATATACTTTAGGTTCTTTGTGAGTGGGCTTCTCATTTACTGTTTTCAGGATCTGTTTTTATAGAACAAACTTTTTGATCAATTCCCTTTTTCACCACTTATATTTCCTGTCAGTTTTTCCCCTTGACTCTCTCTCCGGTACGTCTGTAGATTTTATTTCCCTCTACTTCCCTTTTCTAATATTCTGCTGACATACCCAGGTTTTTTATTTCTGCTTCTCCTGAACTGAAACCGTTCCTATTTTCCTTCTTTCCTCCTTCCCAGTTGCATATATTTATTCTCCTGTTCTTTTGTTTTATAACCTCACCTCCTACCCCAGCTCTGCTTCATCCACTAGCTCAGTATCTAAAAGAGTTGAGACATGCTATTTCATCTTGACCAAAGGATCTGAGTTCCTTTTCAACCATCCAGCAGCCAACTTGCCACTGTTGCAAGCAGCCATAGAGAGAGCAAGGTCACAATATCCTAAGATAGTGGTCTCCAACCATTTTATGCACAAGACCACTCTTTGAATTTAAGATCAGCCCAGGATCTACCCCACCCCTTCCCCAAGGCCCCGTCCCACTTACTCCATTTCCCCCATCTCCATCGCTCACTCTCCCCCACCCTCACTCATTTTCACTGGGCTGGGGCAGGGGGTTGGGGTGCGGGAGGGGATGCAGGCTCTGAGCTGGGGCTGAGAGGTTCGGAGTGTGGGAGGGGGCTCCGGGCTGAGCCTGGGGTAAGGGGTTGGGGTTCAGGAGGGGGTGGGGGTGCAAGCTCTGGGAGGGAGTTTGGGTGCAGGAGGGATCTCTGGGCTGGGGCAGGGGATTGGGGTGCGGGAAGGGGTGAGGGTTCTGGGAGGGAGTTTGGTGTGGGCTCAGGAGGGCTGGGGCAGGGTGTTGGAGCGTGGAAGGCGGTGCAGGGTCTGGGAGGGAGTTTGCGTGAAGGAGAGGGCTCTGGGCTGGGCAGGGGTGCAGGAGGGGGTGAGGTGCTGGCTTCAGCCAGGAGGCACTTACCACAGGTGGCTCCTGGTCAGCAGCGCCATGGGGCTAAGGTAGGCTGCCCTTGCTTCCCAGGGAATTTACACCAAGACCCTCAAGTGAAAACACTGCAGGCATGGGTATAGACCAAGGCCACCCCCTTCACAAACTTTCTACCGCCAGGGTCCACCAGAGCCTCTGTGCAAGCACCAGAGAGTAGAGAGGCCTTGATTTTCAGCTCCCTCTACTACCATGACCTCTGTCCATTCCCATCCAGCCACTGTGAGGGCTGCTTCTAAAGCACCCACTGTTATTGATGCTGACCATTTCTACTCCTCTCCATCGTCTTTGATGGTTCTCTCTTACTTTTTTTTTTTTTTTTTACGACAATTGGGACTCAGTCACAACAGACAATTGGGTTTGAGAAATCATTCACCGTGGTTACTCCATCAAATTTCTCTCCCTTCCTCCCAACAAATCCTTTTCCTGGTTCCTCTTCAGGGACCATTCTCTCATGAGGAGATTCTTCATAAGGAAGTGGATTCTCTTCTTCAATAACAGGCAATAGAATGATTCCCACCTCAGTATCAAGGGAGAGGATTCTAGTCCCCATACTACTTAGTCCTCCAAAAAGACAGAGGTTGGACACCCATTTTGGACTTTTGACAACTGAACATCTTTATTTGAAAGTCAAAATTCAGCATGATTACACGGGCATCGGTAATCCCCTCCCTACAGGAGGGAATGTGGTTTATGGCTCTTGACATAGACATCTATTTTCATGTAGATATTCATCTGTCCCACAAAAAGTTTTTTCAGTTCCTGATAGGTCAGGAATGTTACCAGCGCAGAGTCCTTCCCTTTGGACTAGCAACAGTGTCCAGGTATTCACAAAGGTTTTCTTTGCAGTGGCCACCCAAATGAGACAAGTTGCTTGTTTGAATTTAATAACAATTGGAGATTATCGAATAACAATAATAATCTTTGATTAAATAATTCCATCTGAGAGATCCGTTTTAGCCCATTCCCTTGCTACCATAGGTCTTGAGAGTGGCTCTGGCCCTGTCGAGCCAGCTCTTTCTCACAGCACCCAACAATTCCCAGAACTTTGGAGACTATCAATCCATCCTCCATCAGGATTTGTCCCTTCCCAGATCTGCTAATTTAAGAAGTTGGTAAAATCAGTCACACCAATCCAGACCCACTTCACCTCATGGCCTGGTGTCTGGATGGACATCAGACCTTCAGCACTCATGTTCTGAAGCTGTCCAAGCCATTCTTACACAAAGTAGGAAAGATTCAACTAGGAACTGCTACTTGAGGACGCTTCTCTACCTGAGTATGGTGCAATGGGTCTTCCTCAAACTCTGCAGATATCCTAGTCATTTTAGACTATCTCCTGTCGTTGAAGAACTTGGGTCTTTCTCTTAGCTCACTGTGGGTACTTCTTGCGGCATTCAGTGCCTTTCTTCTTCCAGTAGGGGGATGTTCCATTTTTTACTCACCCAGCAATGGTTAGATTAATGAAGGGCCTAGTCAGGATCTTTCTATCAGTGGTAAAGTCTGTACCTCAATGGGACCTCAAACTCTCCTGTCAGTGCTGACCAGACCACCATGTGAACCTTTGCCAACATTCTATGTCCCACTTTTCCATGATAGTTGCATTCTTAGTTGATGTAAGTTCAGTCAGAAGGGTGAGCTAGGTGGAGGCACTCCTGACTGACCTACCATATACCACTTTTCACAAGAAGAAGGTCTTCCTTCACCTTCATCTTAAATTCCTCCCTAACTTCTGAATTTCATGTCAACCAACCTGTCCATGCTTATCATGCTTCCATTGAAGAGAAAAGACTTCATTCCCTGGATGTCAGATATGCCCTGGCATCCTACCTGCAAAGGACTAAACCACTTAGAAAATCACCAAGGCTGTTTCTCACTATAGGAAAGAGCTTGCGAGGACAAGCAATATCTTTGCAGAGAATTTCTGAATGGATTTCTGGTTGCATCATCATGTGCTACCAATTAGCATGTATCCTTCCTCCGGATGGAATAAGGGCACACTCCACAAGGGCGCAAGCTGCTCCTACAGCATCTCTGCAGGAGGTACAGATACTGGATGTATTCAGAGCAGATACCTGAAGTTTCATTCACAAGTTTACAAAACATTATGTGTGTGTTCAGGCCTGCACTGAGGATGCAGTGGAGTTCTTCAAGCATCTTTACTGCCAGCATCCTTGCACACGCACCCCTTTCTCCCACCCCACCCCAGTCTGAGCACTGCTTGTCAGTTGCCCACATGTGGAATATACATAGGGACCAGCACTTGAAAAAGTGGAGGTTACTTACCTGTAACTGGAAGTTTTTTGAGATGTATGATCCCTGTCTGTATTCCACTACTTGCCCTCTGACCTCTTTTTTGCTTTGGATCCTATTGGATTCACTGTAAGGAGAGGCATTGACCCGCACTATCTCTTATGTCCTTGGTTTGGAGCACAAGATGAGCAACTGCTATGTGCAAGCCAATGGACACCGCTTGTTCTGAATCTCCAGACTCAAGTGCATGGTGTGCATGCATATACCCATGTGTGGAATACACATACAGACTGCACGTCTTGAACTTCTAATTACAGGTATGTAATCACCTTTTAGATTGTTACTTTTGGCTCTGTTCCAAACTGGTATTCTTTTTATTTGAGATTTCTGGAAATGTCATTGTTTGTTTCCATTGATTTTTCCAGTTTATAGCTCAAAACCATGTTCCTTAAAATTATCTAAGATTCTGAATCTTTCAAGATCAGTTACTTTTTCAAAATCTGCTGTTGCAAGCTAACAGAGTTGTCAGTACCTTAATTAAAGTTGCCTTTGGACTGGAAGAGCTAAAATTACATGTGAAGAAGAAGAAGCTGATTTGTTATACTGCTGGATTTTACCAAATTGCTTTTATTTCTCTCTGTTATTAATATGAAAATGTCTATGTAACTTAATTCTCAGAAAACCATTGTTTTTTAGCTCACAGACTGTTAACTTATCTCTCTTCACTCCCAGCCTTCACCACCTGTTGAATATTTATACCTTATCTGGTCAGTCTCTAAATGTATCTAGCTAAAAATTAGCAGAGTAGCATACAAGTGATTCAGAAGTTTTGTCACAGTTTGGAATTAAACCTAGAAAAAAATGCTTAGTGTATTTTGTGTGATTTCCTCAACTCTCAGATTTTATGAAGATCGTACTAGATCATCAGCCTTCTTTTATGTGAAGTACAGACAATTTAATGGATTTTTCACCAGTCTTTGGTTTCTGTATTGCTGACAGCGCTGAAGAGAGTGCAGAACATAAGTAATGCTGCTTCATTTGTGTGCCAATGAAACTAGGTTTCAGTACATTGAGCTTTGTACTAGTAATAGAAACACATAATGCTTTAGGTTTATTTATGGTTTCTTGGACATATCTGTATTGGGCTTAAGCAACAGAATATAAAACATTGAATACACTTCACTACACTGGCCACAGTGCAGAGTTCCTTTTTTCTATTATCCTGGTGTCACTCTGCAAATGATGTCTAATATCTAGTACCTGGACATCAAAAGAATTCCTTGTTCAAAGTGTTCTCTTTGTAGGACAATATTACTGTTAATTAAAAGATGGTGTTTTGATCTCTGCAAGTGGCACACATTAGAGCTTCACTGTGCCATTTTCCTCCATATACCTTTTCCTGATTAGTAGAGATTAGTGCCCTTATGGCATAACTGAATTGCAGTGTCATTGAATAATGCATGATGCTCCCTTTTTTATTACAGTATTACTTCACTGAACAATGCAGTTGCACATATTATGCAAAATATTCCATGTATATGTTGTGAAATGTCTTTTTGTTTGGAGTAGACCAGTGATGTACATTAATTCATCATTTCTACAAACAGATGGGAAAAATCAAATTAATTCTGCTGTGGCAAGTGGTTAAAACTGTATGTAAAAAGTTAATTGACTTGTTTTTAATCCATTCTCTATGGTGAATTCATTTTAAGAACAAAAATAAATCTGATGGACTGAGTAAATGAGCCTGTCTTAATTTATACCTCTATGTACAATTGTATTGTGCCTCTGTGTAGATGGACAAATGTTGGTCATAATACTTGACTGGCAGCCTGACAGAAAAATACTAGCTTTCAAGTCAACAAAGTACTGTGGGGGAACTTCAGCTCTTTAAAGGACTTTAAATAAATAATATTCAATATTATATGAGCTCCTCTTGGTAATCCAGTTAATGGGGGAGGGTTGTGCACTTGTAATTGGCTCATGGCAAAGACCAGTTTATATTGCAAAATGAAGGAATTGGTTACCTCACCTACTCATGTTCTCTCCAAATCCCTTTATGTGGACTCATAAACACAAGGAATATGTTTGTCAGTCTTGCTCAGTGTAGAAGGAAGAAGCTAAATAGTCAATTCTTGATGTTCAAGGATTTATGCATTGAATTCTCATTAGCTCAAATGGAAGCTTCTTACTTGCATCCCCTGTGTATCGTAAAAATTGTACTACAATACAAACAATTGTTCCTGTTTCTTAAAGTCCTCCTTAGTGTAAAAACAAATGCCAATGTACTGTATAACTTAATAGACTATTCAGGACTGTACTGTACTCTCTCTGTTTTCAGCAGTATTATTTGACACACACATCCATAAATCTTTCAAGTGTTTTGCACATCCTCAGGTACTGAAAAGGTGATATGTATGGCAATTTAGGTATAAAATATACATTTTTTTGAACCTAGCTATTAGTTTCTGTTGCCCCAGAAGGTCAGTATAATATGGAAATGTTTCCTGTACAATTTCCTTTTTCCTCAAAATTCTTTGACTTGCCACAAAATCCTGGGTACCTGGGTGGGGGAAGTGGTATGAACTATAGCTATTCTAGGGTAAGTTGAATATTTGGAATGGCAACAAGCTTTTTAAATTGTGGCAACTCGCATTAAAGACATGGGGAATTGACTTGTTGGAGAATTAGGCTTGTTGGAGATTAATTTTTCTTCCCTTTCCCTTATTCCACTTTTCAAAAGGGATGTGCTAAATGTTTTTTAGATCTACACATTTGGGGCTTGATTCTAAAAGATGCTGAGTACCTACAATATTCATTTGAAGTCAGTAGGAGTTGCAGGTACACAGTACTTCTCGGGATCATGGTCTTCCTCTGTCTTGAGGTAGTCTTCATTTCTACAGTCTTTGCATCTGTAAATGCATTGTCAAAGTACTTATTCTTTAAGGTGTACCTCTCGATGTACTGAGTAGGATAGAAATAGAAGAATAGGATGGCGAAAATGCCAAGAAACACTTTATCTTCTTATCCTTTTATCTTATTTAGTTTTGTATACCAAACTCACTATTTTGGCATCTGAGTGCCATCTCTTCATATTTCTGTATGATTTCAAGAATGAATACTGATGTAAGTTTTTTGTTGACTAAAAGAAAAGGAGTACTTGTGGCACCTTAGAGACTAACAAATTTATTTGAGCATAAGCTTTCGTGAGCTACAGCTTATGCTCAAATAAATTTGTTAGTCTTTAAGGTGCCATAAGTACTCCTTTCCTTTTTGTGAATACAGACTAACACGGCTGCTACTCTGAAACCTTTTTTTTGACTGTTTTCAGTACAGACATATTGAAACGCATAGATTAATTATATAAAGGTACAGTTAAAACGTAATGGTTCATAGATTTAATTTTCAAAGTCTTAAACTTTTCACACTTTTTCCCCAAGAGAAGCTTCAAATCTACACATCTGCAATTAGACATTTACTGATTTTTCTACACACAGCGACTTCAGGTTTTTCTTTTTCCTTTTTTCTTTTTTGTAATACTGCGTTGACAAACAGTTGAACTGAAAGTTTTTCTTCATATAAATGTAGTATTTAAGTCATTAACTTGCTGTAGTAATGAACCAGCGTGGGCAAGTCTAAGTGTTGGCAATCTAAGGGCAAGTCTCTTTTGCTTAAATGTGAGAATGAAATTCTGTTTTCAGAATTCTGGGGTTATTGTGGAGGAGGCAGAGGAAAGCTAATGTTCTAAGATGCTAAACACGAGCATGTGTAAAATACCAGCATTTCAGTATAAGGTAATATGTGTGTTTAAAACAATTGAAACGGTCTTTAAATAAATAATTAAATGTAAACTTAATCCTGTGGCATTTACAATACAGTGAACCTTCTGTTTAAAGATACCAAGTACTACACCCTGTGCAAATACCGAAGAGTTGGTGCACTAGGATAAGTTTTAGCTGTATGTGGAAACTACTTTTTTTTTTTCTTAAGTGGCAAGTACTTTCTATTCTAAACTCTCTGAACCAACCCCTCAAGTCATAATCCCAAGGGAAAGGGATCTGTGTCCTGAGATAGTAGTACTTAAAAATTGTGAATACATAAATGCTAATGTGAACCAATTATATAGAAGGTTTGTGATGTGGGTGCGTGGGGACTAAATGTGGGCCCCACTCATACTCCTCTTTTTTTCATGATCATAGGCTTTGAACCCAGATAGTATATTCAGAGATGAAAATCTAATGCATTGCCCTGGTGTACAGCATAGCCCCAATGTCTGGATTATGAAAAGTATTCTGGGGATTTCTGGATATGCTACTGTGGCTTGGTGCCTGTGGGATTCACCTTATTACTAGTATTTCAGACAACACAGGGTAGGTTCTGTGTAGAAAGTAAAGCACTTTTCTATTACATTTGCTTTAGTGTTGGGTAAAAATGGAGCTATAGCTGGCTATTCATCCAATCTAGATTGTTCTTGTCATATGAATGAAATGTTAATATTATCAGTAATTTTATCAGAGTAGTGAGATAAGCACTGGCCATGTGTAAACTTTATAAAACTCAATTTAATGGAAAAATTGTAAATCGTCTCTTCTTTTTCTTCAAAGGCGAGCATTTCAAGGATATTACTTTTATTGCGATAGGGGGAAAATCTTTCTGAAGAGAATTAAAGGCAGAGTTTTGATAGCTTGCTCCTATTTGTCATTTAGGGTTCTTGGGAAGACTATAGGCAGAAATTTAGGGACAGTACATTGAAGACTGTGTGAAAATGGCATCTGTGTTAAAAAATGACAGGACTAGCAGACTCAATCTGACTATTTTTAGACAGAAATACTGGGTGAAGTGAGGATAACTCTTTTTCTTCCTTTTGCAGTGTGCTGGAGAAGAGAATTGGGTGGACAATCGGACTATTTATGTTGGGCATCGTGAACCTCCTTCAGGCACCGAAGCATACATTCCACAGAGGTATCCAGATAACAGGATAGTCTCATCAAAGGTAGAAGTATTTCCTTTCATTCACTGTTAGAAAACGCATCACTTTCTGCTTTATTCTGTTCATTTTTTATTTCCACAAAAATCTTTTTTTGCTTCTTAATTCATCATCATCTTGACTGTGACAGCTTCTGGAAAAGGTAAAATGAAAAGTGCTGCAAGTTTCCTTCACCAAATTGCCTCTGGCTTGAAGGGGAATAAATGACTCATTCTGTGTTACTATCAGCGATGTACATTAAACCAGTAATATGACTCCACATGATTCATCAAAAATGTGGGCTTTTTTATTTTTAAAAAAAAGGCAAATATTAGTGTGGAGACAAGTTGGGAAAAATGGAGGAATAAATCTTCCTTCTCTTACTTTCTATTCCCCTGCTATATATCCAAGAATAGTGTTAGCTTTCTTAGCTACAGCATTGGACTGGGAGCTTGTGCTTAGTTGGTTATATGCTATGATCATGGGCAACGGATGAACCCCTGCTTTGGAGAGACTAGCCCGTTGGCCCCCCCTTCTGGCCACGGCCCCAATGCCTGCACACCAGAGCCCCTGAATTCCGCCCCCCCCAACAGGAGAAGCCCTGAGGGCACCCCCATGACTGCAGGCACCCGCCCCAGCCACACCAGGCTGAGCCACTGACCCCCCTGAGCTGCTCGATCCACTGCCCCCCCACCCAGGTACCAGGCTGGCCCCTCCACCCCTGAAGGCTGTCCCCTGGCCAAGCAACTGACCCCCAGTGCTGGGCTGAGCCGCTGGCCCCCCAAGTGCCAGGCTCGCCCGAACACCAGGCCAGTCGCCCCGAGCGCTGGAACCCCCCCAGGCCGAGCCTCTTTACTCCCCTGCCCACTGCTGACTCTCTGCATTCCTTCTCATTCCCCTGTCCCCAAGGAGGAGGGATGCTGTGAGCAGCAGGGCCCTCCAGAGCGGGGGTGGAGGTGAGGAGACATGGCAGGCAAGCAGGAGCAGCAGCAGGCAGTGGGAGCCTTGGGGAAAGAGTGGGGCCCAGGTGTCTGGTGGTGGGAGGGCAGCAGCGCCAGGGAAGGCTAAGCCTTCCCTGGCCTATTATACCCACCGCCTATGGCTATGATCCCCAGAAGTCCCTTTCAGAGTTGATGCATTCTAGGATATTATCCCCCATCCTGCATGGGCGGCGGGTGGGGTTGCCCTTCAGGGAAGCTAGCCCCCAGCTCCGCCTCTTCCGCCTGCACCCATTTTCCCCCCCACACACACACACCCGAAGGAGCTCCGGGCACCCCCTCCCCTTGGCCGGAGAAGCCTCGGGCCAGCCGGAGGCTCGAGTGCGCACCCACCCACACTTCGGCCGGAGGAGACCCGGGCCAGCTGAAGTCCTGAGGCGCCCCGCCCAAAGGAGCCCGAGGCCAGTCACGCCTCCCCAGACCCTAAGCCACCCTGGGGAAAAGTGTCTCGTCTGAAAAAGCGATTGCTATGCCCTATGCAGGTTCCGAGGCAGCTGAGGAGACAGTATTTGCTACTCAGCTTCCTGGATTCATCAGTAATTTCTCTGAAGTCTTGGGAGATTACTGATGAACCTGGGAAGCTAAATAGCACATACTGCCTCCCTCAGCTGCCCTGGAACCTGCATGGGGCATAATAAAGCAAAAACTTCCCCTCCAAACCCTGCACCTGTGGGTTCAGCAACAGAGGCATCACCAAGCAAGGCTGAGCGCCATCCTGCAAGTGTGATCTACATTAGATGATCCTAAATTAATGACCATGCATTTGGCAATATTAAAATGGTTATTGTTCAAATGAGCCCAGCTTACCAAGCAATCCAGATCATGCTATAAAACTGTTCTGTTCTTATCACTCTTTATCACTCCACCATTTTTTGTCATCTAATCAGTAATTTTTCTACCTCATTGATAAAAATATGCAAATTGTATTGGGCCAAGAAGAGATCTATGCAGGATCACCCTAGAAACCCGTCCCCCTGGGAATGAATGATCACTTATTTTGAAATGTAGTCACCAGTTTTAAATCCTCATAGTATGTTACTTTGTTAATTTGTAGAGTGCTGATTTTATTATCAAAGTAATATGCATGCAATACTAACTCAAATGCCTCACAAAAGTCTGAAAATGTCAATGCAGTTATCATAGTTAGCCAAATTTGTAATCTTATGATAAAATATGACTAAGGGAGTGGGATGGGGATAAAGGTGCAAAGGGAAGCGGGGCAGGAGCCAGGGGATGTGAGGGTAGATAGGAGCAAAGAATCAGGGAGGCAGGAACTGGAGAGTAGGCAGGTTGTAGAGAGGAGAGAGAGAGAGAGAGAGAGAGGCAGTACTTGGGGGAGAGGTGGGTTAGAAGCAAGGACAGGTTAGGTGGTCAGGGGCAGAAGGATCTTGTAACTAAAGACCATATCCTAATGCATATGGAAGGAGACCAAACTAAGGTTATATGGGCAGTTCCGGCATTTCTGAACATTAGAATGTCTGACTTCACAACTTTAACAACCTTATAATTCTTTGTAACATTTTTTGGGATGTAATAAATTACATGTACTCTACACTTACGTAGGGTACAATTAACATCTCTGGGGTGGAATGCTGAAATTGTAGTATACAGCAACTTCATTTCCTGTGCTAAGTAAATATGTTCTCATAGTGACACTGTGAAGGGAATTGAGCACCAGCAAAATGTGCTATTGTGTCTTCAGTGACCACAGGTGTTCACAACTTCTGTTTTATGTCTCAGCTGAAAGATGTTACCTCAAGTAGAATCACTGTACCCCAAAAGAGGTACCCCCGCTGCCACCATTTCTTGTAGTATCTGGGCTTTCCCTGAAGGATTACCATCCAAATATTTACAGGTTTCAGAGTAGCAGCCGTGTTAGTCTGTATTCTCAAAAAGAAAAGGAGTACTTGTGGCACCTTAGAGACTAACAAATTTATTAGAGCATAAGCTTTCGTGAGCTACAGCTCACTTCATCGGATGCATTTGGTGGAAAAAACAGAGGAGAGATTTATATACACACACACAGAGAACATGAAACAATGGGTTTATCATACACACTGTAAGGAGAGTGATCACTTAAGATAAGCCATCACCAACAGCAGGGGGGGGAAGGAGGAAAACCTTTCATGGTGACAAGCAGGTAGGCTAATTCCAGCAGTTAACAAGAATATCAGAGGAACAGTGGGGGGTGGGGTGGGAGGGAGAAATACCATGGGGAAATAGTTTTACTTTGTGTAATGACTCATCCATTCCCAGTCTCTATTCAAGCCTAAGTTAATTGTATCCAGTTTGCAAATTAATTCCAATTCAGCAGTCTCTCGTTGGAGTCTGTTTTTGAAGCTTTTTTGTTGAAGTATAGCCACTCTTAGGTCTGTGATCGAGTGACCAGAGAGATTGAAGTGTTCTCCAACTGGTTTTTGAATGTTATAATTCTTGACGTCTGATTTGTGTCCATTCATTCTTTTACGTAGAGACTGTCCAGTTTGGCCAATGTACATGGCAGAGGGGCATTGCTGGCACATGATGGCATATATCACATTGGTAGATGCGCAGGTGAAGGAGCCTCTGATAGTGTGGCTGATGTGATTAGGCCCTATGATGGTATCCCCTGAATAGATATGTGGACAGAGTTGGCAACGGGCTTTGTTGCAAGGATAGGTTCCTGGGTTAGTGGTTCTGTTGTGTGGTGTGTGGTTGCTGGTGAGTATTTGCTTCAGATTGGGGGGCTGTCTGTAAGCAAGGACTGGTCTGTCTCCCAAGATCTGAGAGAGCGATGGCTCGTCCTTCAGGATAGGTTGTAGATCCTTGATGATGCGTTGGAGGGGTTTTAGTTGGGGGCTGAAGGTGATGGCTAGTGGCGTTCTGTTGTTTTCTTTGTTGGGCCTGTCCTGTAGTAGGTGACTTCTGGGTACTCTTCTGGCTCTGTCAATCTGTTTCTTCACTTCAGCAGGTGGGTACTGTAGTTGTAGGAATGCATGATAGAGATCTTTTCCATTTTACCATTTTTCCCCATGGTATTTCTCCCTCCCACCCCACCCCCCACTGTTCCTCTGATATTCTTGTTAACTGCTGGAATTAGCCTACCTGCTTGTCACCATGAAAGGTTTTCCTCCTTCCCCCCCCTGCTGTTGGTGATGGCTTATCTTAAGTGATCACTCTCCTTACAGTGTGTATGATAAACCCATTGTTTCATGTTCTCTGTGTGTGTGTATATAAATCTCTACTCTGTTTTTTCCACCAAATGCATCCGATGAAGTGAGCTGTAGCTCACGAAAGCTTATGCTCTAATAAATTTGTTAGTCTCTAAGGTGCCACAAGTACTCCTTTTCTTTTTCATCCAAATATTGACACAGCTGTTGATCTTAGGAGATGTAGCCAGAGCTAGTAACGCTGTAGTTTGAAAGTCCTCCAAATATCCTTGTTCTGCAAATGAGTCCTCAATTGCATCCCACAGAAAAACTAAATTATAGTTTTTTGAAGATACTAGTTATTTGAGTCATCTCAGATGATGAAGTGATCTGTAGCTCACGAAAGCTTATGCTCAAATAAATTTGTTAGTCTCTAAGATGCCACAAGTACTCCTTTTCTTTTTGTGAATACAGACTAACACGGTTGCAACTCGGAAACCACTCAGACCTTCAGAATCACAGTGAATATACCTTTTCTTGTAGCTAAAGAGGTCTCTCTGTTCTAAGTAAATAATTTTAAGATGTCACTGACAGATATTACAATTACATGGAGTATCTGTGGGGATCATATTGTATTAAATCTATGAATAGCTTATGTATGATTGTATTCTACATGGGGGAGGGGGAGTTACCACAGCACCTTCAGGGACTAAAAATGGTGGAAGGTGATTAAGGTGAATCACTGAAAATGAAAAACTCTAGAGAGGTACCACCCCTTGGAGTGGCTTGCATATACTATTCATATTGGGTTTTCCAGAGACTAGGGGACAAAGAAAGGGCTTTTGGCGTAAAAGGATGAGCTTGAACTGACCCAGTGTGTTCCTTCTGATCTAGCAAACAGACAGGTCCAAGGGGAGAGACCCTTGTGGAATGACTTTGGCCTACTAGGGCCCCATATGGTTGGTGGGTGACCTCTAGTGAGCTTTTAGCATATGTACAGGAACTTTTATTTTTTAAGTTTTTCTCTGTAATGCTTTTATTTTGAGAATAAATGTGCTTGCTTATAAAGTGCCATGAGGTAACTTGTAATTTCTGGAGATACATTATTTGTAGACTTTGGAGAGAGAGAAAAGCACAGACTCTGGCCTTTAGGCAGACTGGCTTGCTAAGGCTATCACAGGGTAAGGCAGGGAGCTGTACAGCCTTAAAACCCTGAGTCAGAAGGAAGTGGGACAAGGTTCCCTGCCCAGAGACAGATGTGGCTGGAGACCTGACTGGGAACTCCTGGAGTGGACCATGGAGAGGGGATACAGGTGCAGTTACCTATCACTGTTTCAGGGTGTGTCTACACAGCAGCTAGACACTCAAGACTGGCCTGTGCCAGCTGACATGGGCTCACAGGCCTTGTGCTGTGGGGCTGTTTCATTGCTTTGTAGATTTCCAGGTTCAGGCTGGAGCATAAACTCTGGGACCCTCCCATCTCTCAGGGTGCTCATCATGACCCTCTCCTTTCTGTCGTTGTCACTTGTTGCCAGTGTTCAAAAGTGTGCATCTAAAAGAGCAGCTAGTGATGAATGCATGTGTAGTTCATTCTGTATTAGTAGCGCACTTAATAAGCCTACACTAAAAGCCAGCACTACATGTAGTCAGTAGGTGTTTTCAGACCTACATAACTTAGTCAAATAAAATGAATTTTCTTCTGAAAAAAGGCCATGTTCTGATCCACAGTGAGGACTCTTTCTGGGACAAATTGCAGCTTTTGAAAACCAGACTTTTCAAGTGGACACCTATTCAAACCTCACTTAAAGATTTTAAAAAGGGCTGTGAAGTGCAGAGGTTATGAAGGTCATTCAGGAGGAGGGAACACAGGACTCCTTGACTCCAGCTTTGTGTGCATTCCCTATTATGAAGAGGACTTCTTCTGTGAATAAAGCAGGAGGCAGGGGAAGGTTTTCAGAAATGTTTGGACAACTGTTCATGTTGGTTTGGAGTCATTCTTGGAACTAACCAGTTTTGTGGGAAGCTAAGCTAGATACAAGTTAAATTATAATGGAAACTATTTTATCAACCGCCATTGTGCCCTCCAAAAGGCTAGACAGTCCCTGTTCTTTGTTACTTGCTTTTTAAAATGTGGCTAAGATATTTGCACATTCATACATTTTTATTTGTCTCTTGCAAAGCACTTTACACAATTGCCGAGGCATTATTATCTCAGTTTTATTTGTAGCATAGCTAAGTTTAGAGGTCTCAAGAAAATTGCTTCAGACGCTTTAGTTGGGGGCAAAGACGTATGTCTAACTCATTTAAAGATCAGAGTTCAGTTCTGCCACGAACTTCCTATATGGCAAGTCACTTAATGTCTGATTTCTAGAAAAATGGGAGCAGTGAACGTTGTCCCTCTTTGACTGTTAGTGTGAGGACTTTCTAAGAAGGTTTGTGAAGCAGAAAGACATAAAAATATTGGAGGAAGAGGTGGGATTAAATCTCCAAGCCCTGTCTGTGCACATTTCTTTTGGTTGTAGCCAGCATTTTGGCGTGTCTTCCTACAACATTTGAAAAATGCATCCTGGCTAGTTGGCATAAATTTAAGAATGAGCAGCTCAGTGGATACTTACTTAAACGGTGCATGCATATTTACTAGATTGGCAGTGCACTCTTTTATAGGTGGGCTTAACAATTTTGGCAAACAATCTCTACTGCACATGTTCAGTATGTGATTTTTGACTTGTCCAAGTGGTGAGCATGCATCTTCCAGAATAAAGATGTGAACTGCATTTTCAAGTTCCGTGTCTGAAAAGTGTAATTTTATAAATTTAGAAGTTCTGAAAACAGAACAACTTTCTCATTATGGATAAAGTATATTGAATATAAACTGTATAATTGCAGCTGGCATTTGAGCTCTCTTGCTGAAGGCAGACACCTTGTTTAAAAAAATCATTTGCTATTTTGGCAACATTGGAACCTTACATAAGAAATTGTAAACATTTTCTTTAAATGTTGTTTGTGTCAATAAAAATCCATATGCTGGGAATATTGCTGTTAATACATAGGAATCCAAATATTGTTTAAATATCTTGGTCTTTTCTGATGTATAGTTATACTTATTTTAGATGTTAGTTTCTAGCATTTGTTTGGCTTGTTGTAAGAAAAAAATTATTTGAAAATCTTAATTAAATAAAAAGAGATTGAATCCATCATGGTGGTGGCTAGAATTCAGGATGTGGCTGGAAGTTTACCATTGAAGGGTTAGATAGAGAGAACACAGGGTTGAGGGTGGCACAACAGTCTGGAGGTTCTTAGGAGCATGGGTGAATGGTTGTATATATATATGGTTATAGGAGGCAGCAGGAAGAATCCAGTAAGACTGGGGGAGGGAGAATCTGATTTGTGTGAAGTGGGAGAAATTTGGAAAAAGTGAGGATGTGGTGGTAGCTGCTTGGCCAAATGGGCTGTGGGAAATTGAGGAGACAGCTGTCATCAAAAGGATTCTATTACTCTTGGGGGAAATATGTGACAAAAAATTAAAAATTGTACACCAAAAAATTTAAAATTCTGCAAAATTCTGAAAATTTTATTTGTCAAAATAATCATACCAGTTTCAATTATTTTGGTAAGTTATCTAAACTACAATGCAGAAAAAAGTCACAATAACTATTCAGCATTTCCTAAACACATGAAAGTTAAGTTACAAATATGTGGTAACTAATACCCTACATTCCAGTTATAATCCTGGATTTTCATTCAAATTACATTACAGAACACCAAACAGGGAACAAAAACATTTAAAATGTCATTTTAAATTGCTCAGACTTTCACACATGAAAGTCATAGAGTTTTGCTAATCATTGTACTGCACCTAACTGGGTACTTTGGGAAGTGCTTGGTTCTGATCATCCTGACATTTTACTGACTGCTTGGTAAATGTTTTATTTGCCCTCAAGTCCTTTTTTTTTTTTTTTTTTTTTTTTGGTAAAATCTGACTCATTGTGCCACATTGGCACAGGAGGAAAACGAAAAAGTGAATAGATCTTCCGCTGATTCCCTTATTGTCATTTATAAGGCTTTACACCACTTTGGGAATGTAGGGACTTTAAAAATTGTACAGGTTTTGCTCCTGGGGGAACTGACTGAGAATGGGAACAGTTAACTAACAATAGAATAATTAACAATGTTACTATGCAGACAGGTTTCAGAGTAGCAGCCGTGTTAGTCTGTATCCGCAAAAAGAAAAGGAGTACTTGTGGCACCTTAGAGACTAACAAATTTATTTGAGCATAAGGTTTCATGAGCTACAGCTCACTTCATCGGATGCATTCAGTGGAAAATACAGGTTGCTATGCGGACAGGTTGCTACATTTCTGTCTCTGAGAATGAGATTAATTAACCATATTTTTTTATTTTTTTTTATTTTACAAAAGCTATTTTCTTTAACTTAAACAATTTTCCATAACATGACACTAATATTTAATTACATGTTTTTTCAGTTCTCAAGAAGTTACATTTTACTAGGCAGGCAGGCTGCTACATTTCTGTCTCAGGCACAAAGCCGTCCTCCTGCATAACAAAAAGACCTACCCTCCTCCACGCCCCTCAAGCCACAGTATCAAGAGAGACTGACAGTCTCTCTCTCGCTTGTTGGCCAGCCCCGCCCCCTGACAGTGATCAATGTCTGCCCCGCAGGCATGCATGCCGAGCTCCCACCCCCCACAGTGATTTGTGTGTCTGAAGCTGCTCCAGGCAAACTGGAACAGACGCGCTGCCTGGGCTGCCATGGAAGAGACGAGTGTCTCCCGTCCCCGCTCACAGTTTTAGTTTGTGTTTTTCTGCATGGGGGGCACAGAAATATGTGGGCCATATGAATTCTGCGTCCCTTCATTGGCGCAGAATTCTGTCAGGAGTAATTCTATGCATACAGGAGCACTGCCACAGGATGCAAGAGCAGCACAGCACTGTAGGAACGTGCTAGAATTACAGAGGAAGGCTGTTACTATAACCTGGAGAAACACTTCTATGATTGGTTTCAGAGTGGTAGCCATGTTTAGTCTGTATCAGGAAAAAAAAAAAGGAGTACTTGGCATCTTAGAGACTAACAAATTTATTTGGGCATAAGTTTTCGTGGGTTAAAACCTACTTCATCGGATGCATGCAGTGGACAATACAGCAAGAAGATATATATACACAGAGAACATGAAAAAATGGGTGTTGCCATACCCACTATAACGAGAGTGATCAGTTAAGGTGAGCTATTATCAGCAGGAGGAAAAAAAACCTTTTGGAGTGATAACCAGGATGGCCCATTTCCAACAGTTGACAAGAATGTGTGAGTAACAGGAAGGAAAAAATTTAGCATTTAGTATTTAGCATTAGAGAAATAGTTTTTACTTTGTATAATGATCCATCCACTCCCAGTCTTTATTCAAGCCTAATTTAATGGTGTCCAGTTTGCAAATTAATTCCAGTTCTGCAGTTTCTCGTTGGAGTCTGTTTTTGAAGTTTTTTTGTTGGAGAATTGCGACTTTTGGTCTGAAATTCCATGACCAGGGAGGTTGAAGTATTCTCCGACTGGTTTTTTAATGTTATAATTCTTGACATCTGATTTGTGTCCTTTTATTCTTTTGCGTAGAGATTCTCCGGTTTGACAAATGTACATGGCAGAGGGGTATTGCTGGGACATGATAGCATATATCACATTGGTAGATGTGCAGGTAAACGAGCCTCTTATGGTGTGGCTGATGTGATTAGGTCCTATGATGGTGTCCCTTGAATAGATATGAGGACAGAGTTGGCAATGGGCTTTGTTGCAAGGATAGGTTCCTGGGTTAGTGGTTCTGTTGTGTGGTGTATGGTTGCTGGTGAGTATTTGCTTCAGGTTGGGGGGGCTGTCTGTAAGCAAGGACTGGCCTGTCTCCCAAGGTCTGTGAGAGGGAGGGATTGTCCTTCAGGATAGGTTGTAGATCCTTGATGATGCGCTGGAGAGGTTTTAGTTGGGGACTGAAGGTGATAGCTAGTGGCGTTCTGTTACTTTCTTTGTTGGGCCTATCCTGGAGTAGGTGACTTCTGGGTATTTTTCTGGCTCTGTCGATCTGTTTCTTCACGTCAACAGGTGGGTATTGTAGTTATAAGAACGTTTGATAGAGATTTTGTAGGTGTTTGTCTCTGTCTGAGTGATTGGAGCAAATGCGGTTGTATCTTAGAGCTTGGCTGTAGACAGTGGATTGTGTGATGTGGCCTGGATGAAAGCTGGAGGCATGTAGGTAAGTACAGCGGTCAGTAGGTTTCCGGTATAGGGTGGTGTTTATGTGACCATCACTTACAAGTACTGTAGAGTCCAGGAAGTGGATCTCTTGTGTGGACTGGTCCAGGCTGAGGTTGATGGTGGGATGGAAATGATGAAGATGTCATCAATGTAGTGCAAGTAGAGAAGGGGCGTTAGGGGACGAGAGCTGAGGAAGCGTTGTTCTAAGTCAGCTATAAAAATGTTGACATACTGTGGGCCATGCAGGTACCCATAGCAGTGCCGCTGACTTGAAGGTGTACATTGTCCCCAAATGTGAAATAGTTGTGGGTGAGGACAAAATCACAGTCACCTTATACTACATTGATGAAATCATCATCTGGACCCATAGAAAAGAAGCCCTTGAGGAATTCCACCATGATTTCAATAATTTCCATCCCACCATCAATATATTTATACCTGAGATGGACTGTGTCTGTGTATAGTTCAAGGATGGATATATTTGGAAGGATTTGATTTAATTTACATACTAACTGGGCTATCAATTATGCTGTTCCCCTTTATTATAAAAATATAACAAATCTGGCTGAAGCAAAAGCATATATAATATTTGAGGCATCTGAGACCTGTTAAATTGTAGAAAAGTAGGGAGAGGCCTATATGGGTTGGAGAGATGATGTGCTGAGGTTGTAAAGTGGAAGGTATCTTCTTATCCAGAACTTCTCTCAATCACAAACCCTCGGGGAAAGGACTAAAATTCATATTTTTGTCTGTTTGTTTAAACTACTTGAATTGGCTTTCCCATTCTGACATATAAAGTGTCTAGACTAATGAAGGTAATATGCTTCCAACTTACATTATTACTCAAAATTGTTTACAGAAGAAAAGTCATTCTATAAGCTGTTGAAATTTGACTTGTTAAACAGTCTTTTGGGGAGTTTTAGTGCTATCAAAAAAACCCGTATGTTAAAATGGTGATCAAAAATGTATGTTTTCCTTGTATAATTAATTTTCAATGTTGATGGAATGAAAAAAAATCTGTTTATTCCAGACACATTAAATTTGTAGTGTATGTAATTTTTTCTCCTCCTTGACTGATTTGCCTTGATAATACTTGGAAGTAAATAGGTTCTCTTATTTTGAAACTGAGTATTTCTATTATGTTCCCCAATCAGTCGTAGCTATCTTACCTATGAAAATGCAGTAGCAACTAAGGACTGGAGAAGAAGAATTGTATAAATCTGCGGAGACTGTGATTTATTAGCAAGTGATGATTACAAGATCTGAAAAGGATAACTTTTACCTGTTAGTCTAATTTAACAATGAAAGTGTAGAATTACTTAAATCAGTCTCTCCCCACAAACCATCTCCAAATTTAATATAACTGAAAGGTCACATTCAGATTTTAGTGTTTAAATAGTAGAAAATAAATTTTCAAGTGAAACTTCAGGTGGCCTACCTGAGACTACATTTTGGAATATATGACTTAGCTGCAGATTTTGCCACTTGTAGAGCAACAGTGACCAAAGATGATGACAACAGGGATCAGGAATCCAAAGAACCTCTTTTTAGTAATCCCTTCTCTTTAAGTGTTGCTAAAGAGTTGGTAATAAATCTTGCTCTTCTCTCTTTAAAGATGTCACCTAAGAGATTAAAAGACTGAAGATAGGAGCTGCAAAGATGGAGAAAGATTTATATTCTCCCCCCAGTCTCTGATATATCATCATTTTATTAATCTAATTGAATGCCCCCATGGCTGCCTCCTTGTCTCTTTCAATCCTCAGCAAGTTATAACTATTATCCCCAGAACTGGCATCAGCAGCTTCTTAGAATCATAGAATATCAGGGTTGGAAGAGATCTCAGGAAGTCATCTAGTCCAATCCCCTGCTCAAATCAGGACCAATACCAACTAAATCATCCCAGCCAAGGCTTTGTCATGCCGGTCCTTAAAAACCTCTAAGGATGGAGATTCCACCACCTCCCTAGGTAACCCATTCCAGTGCTTCACCACCCTCCTAGTGAAATAATGTTTCCTAATATCCAACCTAAACCTCCCACACTGCAGCTTGAGACCATTGCTGCCTCTTCTGTCATCTGCCACCACTGGGAACAGCCGAGCTCCATCCTCTATGGAATCCCACTTCAGGTAGTTGAAGGCTGCTATCAAATCCTCCCTCACTCTTCTCTTCTGCAGACTAAATAACCCCAGTTCCCTCAGCCTCTCCTCGTAAGTCATGTGCCCCAGCCCCCTAATCATTTTCCTTGCCCTCCACTGGACTCTCTCCAATTTGTCAACATCCTTTCTATAGTGTGGGGACCAAAACTGGACGCAATACTCCAGGTGTGGCCTCACCAGTGCCGAATAGATGGGAAGAATCACTTCCCTCGATCTGCTGGCATGCTCCTACTAACTCAGCCCAATATGCCATTGGCCTTCTTGGCAGCAAGGGCGCACTGCTGACTCATATCCAGCTTCTCGTCCACTGTAATCCCCATGTCCTTTTCTGCAGAACTGCTGTTTAGCCAAATGGTCCCCAGTCCATAGCGGTGCATGGGATTCTTCCTTCCTACGTGCAGAACTCTGCACTTGTCCTTGTTGAACCTCATCACATTTCTTCTGGCCCAATCCTCCAGTTTGTCTAGGTCACGCTGGACCCTTTCCCTACCCTCCAGGATATCTACTTCTCCCCCCAGCTTACTGTCATCTCCGAATTTGCTGAGGGTGCAATTAATCTCATCATCCAGGTCATTAATAAAGATGTTGAACAAAAACATCCCCAGGACCAACACCTGGGGCACTCCACATGATACCGGCTGCTAACTAGACATCGAGCCGTTGATCGCTACCCGTTGAGCCCGACAATCTAGCTAGCTTTCTATCTACCTTATAGTCCATTCATCCAATCTGTACTTTAACTTGCTGGCAAGATTACTGTGGGAGACTGTATCAAAAGCTTTGCTAAAGTCAAGTCTTTCCAAGCAGTGACTTTCTCCTCTATTTTTGTTAGTCTTTGTTCTTAACTGGAATTTTAACTTCATATTAAACTTGGTTGCAGTAGACTTTTTCAGTTTTTATTTGTATTCATTTTCTGTGTTTATAGCTACATTAAAGTCTTGTAACAGACTAGAAAATTTTTATAAGTTTATTTGAATTATGATTTCACAGATTTGATTAGAAATCAGGTGTTTTGTTAGCAATGAAATAAAAACAAGCTTTTTTGAAGTGTCAGTTATATTTGCAATCTGCATTCCCATTCTGAGTGTAACCACATATAAAAGAACCACCACTTGCCATTGTGTTGCTATGTGCAACCAAGTGTGCTGCTGAGAGCACAAAGAGCAAAGCGACGCAGGCTGAATTTAACTCAAAAGTATGAACAAGACTTGAATATAGTTGGAAATTTGTCACTCTGGTTTTATTTCTCAAATTTTTTTCTATTTGTTTAATTTTAAACAGAAAATCAGAATCCCAGATAATCTAATACCCCTGTAATTGTAGCTCCTACATCTGATAATTTCAAAACACTACAACACCTTTTTGTAATCTTGTCCATCTTCCAGTTACCCATGGCTCTTGCCACACCCTTCTTCTGGATAATTGCATCTGCCATCCTCTTCCCCCTTACTTCCCCATCGGCTCCATTTCCCCATACATGTTAACCTCACCCCTATAACGTTCCCACCAGCTCTCCTCGCTCTTCTTCCCTTCTCCATCCCCATTTTCCCCATTCTCCCACCAATACAAATCCAGATGTCAGATCCCACATCCACATTCTCTTTTGCCTCCTCACTTCTTGTGACGTTTTCCCAACCTTGCCCTTCCCTCCACACCAACCCTCTCCACCATCTTTGCCCCTCTTGTGCCACCATTCCTAATCTCACGCCCATCCACCTACTACCCATCTCCCCCTTCCTTTTCTCTTGCTGTCTCTGGAACTCCCACTTGATTTCTAAAAAGATCTCAGCCGTCCACATCCTCCTCATAGCTCCCCTCCCTCCAGCTCCTGGATCCTGGGAGTGTTGGGCTTTTCTCCTCCCATTCCTGCCATTTCCAACCTCTCCCTTCCCACACACATTCTTCTGAACAGCACTGCATCCGACTCTCTTCTTCCCTCCATGTTGCTGTCTACCATTCACCCAACTCCTCCCCATCAGCCTGCCTCTCTGATTTCAACTTCTGATTCACTCTCTCACACTTTCCTTACAATCTCCCACACTCACCCTTTTTGATTTTGCCCTATACAACCCTTTACCTGAACATTTATTTACCCTCATATCTTCACTTGACCTGCAGTCCTGTTTCCAGGTTCCCACTCCCCAAGATGGCCATTCACTTGACTTGATCTTCACCAAGCACTGCTCTTTCTGTTGCTGAGTTCCCTCTATCCAACCCAACTCCCCTCACGCCCTATCACTTGCCCTTTTTTTGACTTTCAATTCACCAGGGTTGATGTCTTCTTGTCTGCTGACATCTGCTCCTATGTGCCAGCTTTTGTGCTGAAGAGAAATCCCATGACTAGGCTGACCAACTTAATTACAAATTAGTTCTCTCTTTCAGTTCTGCCATATTCTTAGATAAACGGTTCTACTTCCCCAACTTAATTGAATCCCACATGTACAGTCACAGCCATTTTTTTTACCACTTTTGACTCCCTCCTCAAATCCTTCCCTCTTTTGCCTCCACTTCTCTCCACACTGGATCTCCAAGAGAAAATTTAAATTTATATAGTCTTTATTTGTATTTTCATATTCTGTCACTTGTATGTCACATTACATTCATTACAGTTTTGCTGTGTATAACACCGTCAAATAAAGGTTTTACAACCATAAACTGTTAGTGCTCTTGATTGTTTTAAGGGATGCATGTTTAACAAAACCAAAGAACATAAAGGGGGCTGATAACTTTCGATTTTGTCCCTGACTTGCTGTCAAAGCAGGTTTAGCATAAATGAAAAAAGAAAATGGAGATTAATTAAATACAGCATTAGAATCAATTGTTTTAATATTTTAAACGTTTTTCAGTGGCTTTCAACTAAATATACCATAACTAAATATCTGGGTATCACTGCCATAAAAACTTATTTCAGTCCATAGTACCAAGATGTCCAGATGTCAGATATTTCTGAATGGAACTGTGGAGTGCTACACTTCTGCTTCGGGTAGTCATGTTAGATTAAATCATTGAGTTAATAACTGAAATTCTAAGAATGCATGAATGCCAATTGCATACAAGTATATTTGCCTAAATAAATTTAACAAAAATTTCTAATTTGCATTTCATATTTAAACTTAATTTGTGAATTTTAAGCTTGTTTGATTCTTAAAGTACTTGTATATATTTTGCTGCTGTTAGTGATGTAGCAGGGCACACAGAATTAGAGAAAACAGCATTATCATCATAAATACTTAAATACTCTACTTTTTTTTTTAGTACACATTTTGGAACTTTGTACCGAAGAACTTGTTTGAGCAGTTCAGAAGGATAGCTAACTTTTATTTTCTCATCATTTTTCTTGTTCAGGTAAGCCATTCCCATTTCTTAAATAGATTCATATGAACATTGAAAAAATAGAACTTGTAAAATTCAGCTAAAGCTTGAAAGAGATCTAAAAAAGACCAAACCAAACCACCTGTTTTTGGTAGCAGGAGAAATTGGATGGTTGAGATTGGTTGGTTTAAAGATTGAGTGGTGACATGCAAAGAACTTTTTCAGCTGTTTCTAGTGTGAATCCAATCATGGTGGGAGTGGGCACTTACTAATCATCAGCTATAAGTGTGTATAAAATGAGTGGTTTTTATGTTGTAATAAACAGGTTTTCACCTCACTAAACCCACCATCATAATTGGCACTATCTGGCATCCATGTTGGTAATACTCAGGATAAGTGGCAGTCTAAATGGTATGGAAACTGGATTATCCTCCATCAGCAAAAGGTAGTCCCTCCAGGCCAGGGTCAAGGCACACTGACAGGGTAGTGTGGGTAAGCTTTCACTGTCACTGTGCATGTTGACATGTTTCAGTAATTATAGGTTGTCACTTTTTAAATCCCTTAATTTTGCACCTTGAATGAGCACTGAAATACACTAAATGTAATGAAAATACACTGGTTCGGAATGAAAGACCTTTTCTATTTCTTCACTTGTGTAGACCAGCGTTTTTCAAAGTTCGGGTCGCGACCCAATACTGGGTTGCGGCAAATAAGGCACTGGGTCGGTCTGGTCAGTACTACTGACCAGGATCTTAAAAGTCCTGTTGGCAGTGCTGCCCAGCTGAGGCAGGCTAGTGCCTACTTGTTTCAACAGTGTGCTGCGCCCCGGAAGTCGCCAGCAGCGGGTCCGGCTTCTAGGCAGGGGGGCCACAGGGCTCCGCATGCTGCCCGAGCACCGGCTCCGCACTCCCATTGGCTAGGAACCGGCCAATGGGAGCTGGTGGGGGGGGAGTTACGCCTGCAGGTGACAGCTGCACGGAGCCACTTGCGCACCTCTGCCTATGAACTGGACCTGCTGCTGGCCGCATCAGGCGCAGCGCGGTCTGTGGTCCCAGGACAGGTGGAAAGCCTGCCTCTGCACCCTGGCTGCACTGCTGACTGGGAGCCTCCAGAGGTAACTTCGCACCACAACCCCACGCCCCAGGCCTGAACCCCCCCAAACCCGGAACCCCTTTCTGCACCCCAAACACCTCATCCCTGGTCCCACCCCGAGCATGCACCCCTTGCCCCAGTCCAGATGCCCCTCCCACACACTGAACTCCTCATTCATGGCCCCACCCTGCAGCCCTCACCCCTGCACCCCAACCCTCTGCACCAGCCCTGAGCCCCTCACACCCCACGCCCCTCATCCTCAGCTCTATTGGGTCGCAGGCATCAACAGTTTTCTTCAACTGGGTCCCCAGAAATTTTTTTTGAAAACCACTGATCTAGACAGTAGCAAGCAATATTTATGTAGGTTCTTAGAACATTTTTTATTTTTCTCATTGCACTGGGACCCAGTCTGTGATCTGCCTCCTTACCATCTAAATGCAGTAGTTACAGTTTGGTATTTTTGCATTTTCTCTTAGGACAAGAATAGCAGTGTGATGAGGCTATGAAGAAAGCCCTTTTTACTGCCACTTTTCAGCTAACAATTACTGCAGTCTTATTTCCTCTAGCCTTTACTCCTTAATGACTAGAAGGAGGAGTGAGCATTCCAACCCATATGTTTTAAACACTTGATTAATTATGTGTTTATTTTGCACTTAAAAATTCTTCCAAAGTACAAACAGGTATTATGTTTTAAGAAAATGTATAGAATCATAGGGTTAGGAGGGACCGCAAGGGTCATCTAGTCTTAACCCTTTGGCAAGAAGCCTTTGTTGTCTAAACCATCCAAGACAGGTATTTATCTAGCCTCCTTTTTCAAAGCTCCAGTGAAGGAGCTTCCACTACCTCCCTAAATAGTCTGTTCTATTGTCCTGCCGTTTTTCCTGAGATTTAATCTAATCCTCTATGCTACATTTTGAACCCATTGTCTCTTGTCCTGCCCTCTGTGGCAAGAGAGAACAACTTTTCTCCATCTTTTTTATGGAAGCCTTTCAAGTATTTGAAGACCACTATCATGTCTCCCCTTAATCTCCTCTTTTCCAAACTAAACGTACCCGGTTCCTTCAGCCTTTGCTCATATGGCTTGTATTCCATCCCTTTAATCATCTTTGTTGCTCGCCTCTGGATCCTTTCCAGTTTCTTTATAAACATCCTTTCTATGCTTTGATGAACAAAATTGGACACAGCACTCCAGCGGCGACCTAACCAACGCTGAGTAGAGTGGTACTATCACCTCCTGTGACTTGCATGATATGCCTCTGTTAATGTAACCTAAACATGCATTAGCTTTTTTTGCGATAGCATCACATTGCTGAATCATGTTGAGGTTGTGATCCACCACAAATCCCCAATCCTTCACAGCAGTGCTGTTGCAAAGCCAGTTATCCCCCATTCTGCATTTGGTTTTCCTTCCCTACGTGTAGCACCTTACATTGGTCTCTGCTGAATTTCATTTTGTTGTCTATAGCCCAGTTCTCCAATTTATTAAGATCCCTCTGAATTTTATCCCTCTATCCTCCAAAGTGTTGGCAAGCCCTCCTAGCTTTATGCCATCTACAAACTTGATCAGTATGCTGTATTCCTACATCCAGGTCATTAATAAAGATGTTAAACAACATTGGACCCAGAACAGATCCCTGTGGAACCTCACTTGCGACCTCCGTACAATCTGACATCCATTCCATTAATAGTTACTCTTTTTGTTTGCGGTTGTTTAACCAGTTATGTAGCCACTTAATGGTAGTTCTGCTGAGCCTGCATTTCTCTAGCTTGCTTATCAGAATGTCATGTGGGACTGTCTCAAAAGTCTTTCTGAAGTCCAAGTATATTATATCCACCACATTTTCCCTACTCGCCAAACCACTTATCTTGTCAAAGAAGAAAATCAAGCTGGTTTGGCATGATTTGTTCTTAGTAAATCCATGCTAGCTGCTAGTGATTATCCCTTCATCCTCCAGGTATTCACAAATTGAATGTTTTATACATTGCTCGAGTAGATTCCCAGGTATCGAGGTCTGACTGGTCTATAGTTGCTTGACTGGTCTATCATTGCTTGACTCCTTTTTTCTCTCTTTAAAGATGGACACTATGTTAGTCCTTCTCCAGTCTTCCAGGACCAGTCCTGTCATCCATGAGTTTCCAAATATTATTGCTAGTGGCTCTGAGATTTCCTCAGCTAATTCCTTGAGTACCCTGGGGAGAATAGCATCAGGCCCTGCTGACTTGAATTCATTCAAATTGGTTAGAAGATCTGACATGTTCTTTACTTACCCCGATCTGCATCCCTTCCCCTTTATTGTCTGTAGTAATTTGACTAGTTGTCCAGTCACATGTTGGTTTTTGTGAGAAGGCTGAAGCAAAGTAGGCATTGAGCAGCTCTGACTTTCTATCATCTTCGGTTACCAAGTTATCTTCTCCATTGAGCAGCGGACCCACACCATCCCTGACCTTTCTTTTTTGTCTGACTTATTGAAGAACCGCTTCTTGTTTTCTTTAACTTTTCTCGCCAGCTATAACTCATTCTTTGTCTTAGCTTTCTTGATTTTATTCAAACACGCTTGTGCTGTTCCTGTGTATACTTCCTTGATGATTTGGCCCTCTTTCCATTCCTTGTACGTATCCATTTTGGTTTTTATAGCTAAAAAGGTTCTTGTGCAGCCACATTGGCCTCTTGTAGCTCTTCTTATCTTTCCTCTGCATTGGAATAGAATGATGTTGAGGCTCTAGTATTAAATCTTTTAGGAACTGCTAGCCCCCTTCAACTCCTGTACTTCCTAATTGGTCTTTCCATGGGATCTTGCCTACTCTTTCTCCTAATTGGTCTTTCCATGGGATCTTGCCTACTCTTTCTCTGAGTTGGTTGAAATCCACCTTTCTGAAGTCTAGTGTCTTGTTTTGCTGTTCTTGTCCTCTTTTCCTTAGCATCTTGAATTCCATCAGTTCCTGATCCCCTCCTCCAAAGTTCCTGACCACCTTCACCATAACAAGCATTTACCCTAATTAACTATTTTCACTATGGGGACAGACTTGGATATTTCCAAAAGATAGAACGCTAACTTTTACCCAGTTAAAACAAGGATTCATTTTATTAGGTTCCTACTAATGTTTGCAATGAGTTTTATATGGTATTTTAAAGGGTACCATTTGAAAGAACATCCACATATTTAGCAGATACCGATATCTAAAACATAGAGGATACTTTATATGCTCAAAGTACTGGGCAAGCATTTACTAATCATCACAGCATCTCTATAAAGTAGGTATGTAAATCTTGTTCCCATTTTAGAGATGGGGATGTAGAATAAAATATTTATTGACTTGGTCAAAGTCACACAGCAAGCAAGTGGCAGAACTCTGATTACAATTTGGAGTTCCTCATTCCCAACCCTACACTCATTCCTCTTAACATTAAACAAATAAAAAAAAGAGAGAGTTCTTATGGATTTTTTTCTTCTGCCTGCCTACCTGAAAAGAACATTAGATATCAGAAAAAATAGTCACCTGTGGTAGTATTAAATGGACAAGCAATTTGAAAATGGTCCTTAGTGCAGGTTTCACTATATTTATTCAGAATTATTGGTTTTTATTAATCTAGAACAGGGGCCTCAAACACGTGGCCCGCAGGGTTATTTTCTGTGCCCCTCCAGCGTTTATCTAGAGTGGCTCCGGCCCAGCCCGGCCTGGCCCAGCACACACCGGGGGCAGGGCAGGCTCCCCAACTGCCTGCCCTGCCCCCAGGCTGCTCTGGGAAGTGGCCGGGACCTGGGGGAGGGGGAGCACAGGGGTCTGTGTGTTGCCCTGGCTGCACCTCCAGGTACCTCCCCTGAAGCTCCCATTGGCCACGGTTCCTTGTTCCCAGCAAATGGGAGCTGCCGGGAGCGGTGCCTGGAGTTGCGGCCAGGGCAACACACAGACCCCTGTGGCCTCCCTCCCAGGTTCCGGTCGCATCGCGGAGCGGCGCGGGGGCAGGGCAGGCAGGCGGGGAAGGAGTTGGAATGGGGGCAGAAAAGGGGTGGGAAGAGGTGGGGCAGGGGCACAGCCTCATGGAAGGAGTGGAGCGGGGGGAGTCAGTGATGATGCCCTCAGCCCAATGTACTAGTCCTCATGTGGCCCTCGTGGTCATTTGAGTTTGAGACCCCGCTCTAGAACTAGTGATAGATTTGAAGGTCCAACCCCCCGCCCCCAAAAAAAGGAATATTGGTAGCCCACTCCATTTGATTTTTTTTTTAAATGGAGGGGACCTTAACCAGATAGCTCAAGGTGTTTTCAACAAGAATGTGCTCAGATTTTCTTTTGACAAAATATTTTTTCATAGAAGTGTCTCATAGGTTTGAAAGCAGAGAATAAAGATTGACATTTCCGGATAACTAACTTGTTGAAGACTTATTGCTATTGCAGTTTTGCAAAACTTGTTGTTCTTCATGTGAATACATATGTGCCTGAATCTAGAAATTCTTCAAAGCAGTATCTGTTGACCCGCACTTGCTCAGTAGCTCTCCTCATGTTTCTGACTGAGGGCATAAAAGACAGTGTGGGTCAACACCTGTCCAGTTCCTTCTTACTTCCACATAACCAGAGTCAGAATTGTGTCCTTCACTCCATGTATAAATTGTAACATAAAATACTTGTAAATAGTTTGTCTATCTTAACTTATAGAGTCATAGACTTTAAGGTCAGAAGGGATCATCATGATCATTTAGTCTGACCTCCTACACATTGCAGGCCTCAGGACCTTGCCCACCCACTCCTGTAACAGACCCCTAACCGCTTGCTGAGTTACTGTAGTCCTCAAATCATGATTTAAAGACTTCAAGTTACAGAGAATTCACCATTTACACTAATTTAAGTTGTAAGTGATCCGTGCCCCATGCTGCAGAGGAAGGCGAAAACCCCCCAAGGTGTCTGAAAATCTGACCCCAGGGAAGATTCCTTCCTGACCCTAAATATGGTGATCAGTTAGAGACCCTTAACTAGTTTGTACTTAGTATAGTCTATGGTTAGTATAGAGCAGTTCCCTCACTCCCAGTTGGGGGAAATCTTCTCCAGTCCCAGGACTATGTCCAGAGACCTGAGCTTCAAGAATTGCATTTCCTGCCCTTGCTCCTTCTCCATCAGCAACGATCATTAACTGTGCCTGTACTGTCTGGGAGAAGTATATCTCTCTGCAGGTGCAGTATCTGCTGATCCTTTCCACCAAGAACTTAAGAGATCTGGCAGCCCTGACTTAAGTTCCTGATGGAGGAGGCTATGAGGCCCCGCTCTGATCAAGGCCCAGCAGACCTGCCTGTAAATTGGCCTCCACCGACCAGCAGTGCCCCTCCAAGTACATGGCTTGGAGCGAAACAGTTAACTCCAAAGCCCAAGGACTTTTCCTTCAGGGCTTTCTATGAGAATAGAAGGCACTGTCATGGGTGCAAGGACAGATCCTCACAGAGGACTGTCTCTAGCAAATGTTTCCTCCCCAAGCCAGTCCAGGTTGGGTGAGACATCACGTCTGGAACCCATGGAAGTGGCTCTGCAGAAGATCCCCAGGTTGGAGGGCAAGGCATGCAAAAAGAGGGATCCTATGGTGACTGTGCTTCTGAAATGGAAGGACAAATGCTTACCCATTCCATATTGGAGTGTGGGTCCAGACTGCTCATTGGTACTGCCTTGTTCACCTAAAGAATGTTTGGCTTCAACAAATGAGCCGGGTCCTTCAGACATATCTGCTGGAACTCCCTGGATCCCAAGCCATACAGGGACCTATGTAACACCGGAGGACATACTCCTCCCCTACTCACAGTCTGCACTCTTTTCTGGCCCTGCTGTCTTGAGGGATGTCCTTTCTCCAGAGGAGGAATCTTTACTGATGTCTCAGGAGCAGTTCCATCTCCAACCATTGGGCAGGAGCGACCTGGAACCTGCTACCGATGGAACAGTCCTCGTAATAGGAGGAGTCAGAAGAGATAGCCGCACAGTATCTCTGCTCAGCACAGGAGCCCCAACAGACAGCCGAGAGGCCATACTTGCCATCTGTCCGGGTATGACCCTCCTAGGCACTACTGGTACCGATTCCCCGGGAGCCACTGCAGTGGATGGATCCTGCCTTCTGGACTTATTGGGGCCTGTGGGATCCTTATGGCAGGCCTCTGGATCCCTTTCAGAAGTTGCACCACTCCTCCCCTTCTCGCCAGCCAGCTCCATCTGTGTACAAAGAGGAGGAGCCCGAACCAGTTCCACTGGTACCAACAATTCCAATAGTCATAGTCTTCATTATCACCAGACAATGCTGTCATTCTTTCATCACCTCTTCTGCCAGATCATAGAATCATAGAATATCAGGGTTGGAAGGGACCTCAGGAGTTCATCTAGTCCAACCCCCTGCTCAAAGCAGGACCAATCCCCAACTAAATCATCCGAGCCAGTGGTGATCACTGTCAGTACCAGCAGCTTTTACAAAAGGTCACAAATGATCTACAGATCCCAATAGAGGAGGTTCAGGACCTTCCACACTAGCTCCTGCATATTTTGCAACTACAGGGATGGAGTAAGGTTGCCTTTCCGATTATACTCTGTACTAGAGTCAGCCAGAGTGGCATGGTACACACCAGCATCTTGTGGCCCTACACCAAAAAGGGCCCAGCGACATTATTTTGTTCCTGCCAAAGGAGCTGACTTCTTGTTTTCTCATCCTACCCCCAGTTCTTTGGTGATACAGACAGTCATGGAAAGAGCTCAGTCGCACTATCAGAAATCCACCCCGGCACATAAGGGCTCAATGAGACTGGACCTCCAGGGAAGGAAGGTCTTCTCCACCACACGTCTGCAGTTTCGCTTAGCTAACTACCAGCATTGGTAGCAAAATATGATTTTAACACTTATGCCCGGCTTGCAGACTTTAAAGATAAACTTCCCATAGACAACCCAGTTCCAGTCCCTTCTAGATGAAAGAAAGTTAGTAGCAAAGATAGCCCTCCAGGCAGAGGTGGATGCTGCAGACACAGTATCCAGGACTTTGGCCACAGGACTTCTATTGTGGTGGGACTCATGGCTACATTTGTCAAGGTTTCCTAGAAAGGTCCAAATCACCATCCAGGACCTCCCCTTTAATGAATCCAGTCTTTTTTTAATGGAAATACAGATGAGTCCCTGTAGTCACTAAAGGACTTGTCGTACTTTGCGGTCCCTGGGATTTCCCCTCCTTCCCCCAGGAAGAAAATACCAGAGACAGCCTTTTAGACAAAGACCACCCCCTCCACACCTTCCCTATTGCCATCACCCACCTGAGCCTCTGTACAAATGCTAGCAGACTCGTAGGTCCTGTTTCTCGGCTCCGTCTACTGCCACTGCTTCCACTCACTCCCAACCGCAGGCCAAGGGCCATTTTTGGTTGAGAAGTTGAGACCTGCATACCACACTGATGCCACCCACCTTTGTGTGCCATCTTACTCTCTTTGCCCATAGCTGGAACCAGATCACCCTGGACAGTTGGGTCCTGGAGATTATGCATCAGGGATACTTCATAGAGTTTCTTTCCTTCCCTTATCATAAACCCTGTTCCCAATTTCCCTTTGAGGACCACTCTCAGCAATTGATTTTTCATCTGGAGGCAGAATCCCTTTTACACTGGGGGTAATGGGTGGCAGCAGCCCAGATCAGGGGTCTCAAACTCAAATGACCATGAGGGCCACATGAGGACTAGTAGATTGGCCCAAGGGCTGCATCACTGACCTCCCCCTGCTGCCCCGGCCCCGCCCCCACTCCACCCCTTCCCTGCCCCCATTCCAACCTCTTCCCTGAAATCTCCACCCCACCTCCGTCCCCTCCCTGCCGCCAGGGGGTGCAGGAGGGGTGCAGGGTGCAGCAGGGGCTCAGGGCAGGGGGTTGGGATGCAGGAGGGGTGAGGTGTGGGGCAGGGAGTCGGGGTGCGGGGTACAGCAGGGGGTCGGGGTGCAGAAGGGGTGTGGGGTACGGCAGGGGTCATGGTGCAGGAAGGGTGCAGCAGGGGGCTCAGGGCAGGGGGTTGGGGGACAGGGGGTTGGGGTGCAGGAGGGGTTTGGGGTTTACCTAGAGCAGCTGCGGCCTGGCACTCACCAGGGGCAGGGCAGGCTCTCCACCTGCCTTCCCTGCC
Source organism: Dermochelys coriacea (assembly GCF_009764565.3). Classification (NCBI taxonomy): domain Eukaryota; kingdom Metazoa; phylum Chordata; order Testudines; family Dermochelyidae; genus Dermochelys; species Dermochelys coriacea. The sequence continues at coordinate 110,445,961 of NC_050068.2, forward strand.
CCCGCACCGCTCCGGGAAGCGGTCGGAACCTGGGGGAGAGTGCGGGGGCCACATGGGTTTGTGTGTTGCCCTGGCTGCGCCTCCAGGCACTGCCCCCCGCAGCACCCATTGGCTGGGAACGGGAAACCGTGGGCAACTGGAGCTTCGGGGGAGATATCTGGAGGTGTAGCCAGGGCAACACACTGACCCCTGTGCCCCCACCCTCCCCAGGTCCCGGCCGCTTCCCAGAGCGGCCTGTGGGCAGGGCAGGCAGTCGGGGAGTCTGCCCTGCCACTGGTATGTGCCGGGCTGGGGCGGAGCCATGCTAGATAAACGCTGGGGGTGGGGGCTGCGCGAAGCTGGCGGGTCGCAGAAAATAACCCCACGGGCCGCATGTTTGAGACCCCTGTCACAGATAAAGTGACAGGGCTACACAGTGTTCCCATACATGGACAACAGGCTTCTGGTAGACTGATCACATGGGGAATTCATGTCAGTGACAGGATCTCTTTGGCAACTTCTTGCTACCTTGGGCATTTGTACCGTTTTGTCACCCACGAGGACAGTAAACTATTACCAGCACCCACCTGAGCCTCCAGGCAAATTAGGAACACGACTGGACTCAGTCTTTGCAAGAGCATTTCTTGCCACAGACAGATGTCACATGATGAACAACCTGATTTTCTGCATTACCCGCAAACCGCGAGCTATGATCACCAGCATCTCTTGCTGTTGGGTCACGTGGCTGCATACACCTACGTGATGCTGTTCGCCAGACTCCACTTACTGTGTCTGTAAGCTGGCTCCACTGGACTTAGCAGCCAAAGAGGGACCACATCAACTCCAAGGTGACTGTTCCTATCAGAGTTCTCGCCTCCCTTGCTTGGCGCTTGAACCCAAACAAAGTCATGGTGAGAACTTCTTTCAGCCCTCCCATACCAAGAGCAACCTTTGCGATGGATGCCTCCCTCAGGGAGGGGGCCCTCACCTGGACTACCACACTGCTCAGGATACCTGAACCCCCAAAAAGGCCAGACTGCGTATAAATTTACTGGAACTGAGGGCAATCCGCCTTGTGATCAAGGCTTCTTTTCCCTCATATGCCCGCTCCATGTACAGATAATGTCAGGCAGTATAATCATGGTGGGGTATATAAACAGAGGATTAAGATCTTGTCTTTTCTGCCTGGAAGCAGTCAAACTTTGGAATTGGTGTATCAGAAACCACATTATGATACAGGCTGCATATCTTCCAGATGCTCATAACTCCCTAGCAAACAAACTAAGCAGACCACAAATGGCAGATTCACAACGCAGTCCTAATCAAGATATGTAGGAAATGGGGTACTTCGCTATGGGACCTCTTTGTGTCCCAGATGAACAGAAAACTTCCCCTGTATTGTTCCAGGGGAGCCATGGATTGTGATTCCCAGGGTGATGGTCTCCTGGATGGGTAGTCTCAGATACACCTTTCTTTCCATCCCCCTACTATTTCAAGTCGTAGGGAAGATCCATTGTGACAAAACCCTCCTCCTCCTCCTAGCACCCTGCTGGCCCAGACTATCCTGGTTCATGGAACTTCTAACAATGTCCATACACTCCCGTCAGGATCCTCCCTTTTCCAGACCTCCTAACCCTGGACGGTGGAAAATCAAGCACCCCAGTCTGGAATCACTTCACCTCACGGCCTGGTGTTTGGATGGGCGTCAGAAATAATGCCCATGTGCCACCCTGGTTTAGGAAATCCTTAACCAAAGTAGAAAGGATTCTCTACTAGAGTCTGTAGTTTAGCTAAATGGAGACACTTTTCAGCCTGGGTCCACCTCCACCAACTTTTGCTGAATACCGTGAGCATTCCAGAAGCATTGGGGAGCTAGCAGCCATTATGGCAGATCCTCTCTATAAAATGTTTCACAAGGAGAAGGTTTCCCTTACATTATACCCCAAATTTCTTCCCCAAGATTGTGTTTGACTTCCACATCTATCGGACAACACCATTACCTATATTTTTCTCGAAACCCATGCTTCTTCCGAAGACAAGAGACGTCACTCCCTCAACATTAGGCTCACATTGGCATTCTGCCTGCAAAGAACCAAACCAATTAAAAAAATCTGAGACTCTATTGCCATAGCAGAAAGATTGCATGGGCAAGCCATATCCTCCCAGAGGATTTCTAAGTGGGTTTTGGAATGCACTTAGAATGCTACAAAACAGCAAATATTCCCTTCCTGGCTGTATTATAGATCACTCCATGCAAGCACATGCTGGCTCCATGGCATCCCTATATGACGTTCTACTGCAGGACATTTGCAGAGCAGCATCTTGGAATTCTGTTAATATATTCATAACACACTACACTCTAGACCAAGCAGCAATTGCAGATGCAGCCGTAGGAAGGGCATAACTACAAGCAATTCTGCTGCCACCTTCCTTGCACCCTTCTCTAGTTTGAACACTGCTTGCCAGTCACCCATGTGTGAAAAGTAAATAGGGACTACACATAGCAAAAATGTCCAGTTACAGTAAGTAACCTCCATTTCTTCTTCAAGTGATGGTCCCTATCTGTATTCCACACATGGGTGACTGGCAAGCAGTGTTCAGACTGGAGGAGGGTTTGAGGAAGGCGGCACAGAGATCTTGTAGTGCTGCCTTTCCTATGGCTGTGTGTGTAGTTGCTGCTTTCCACCCTCCATCCCTTCTGCTTCAGATCTGGTTGGATTGCAGTAAGAGGAGGAACTGGAGAGGTGTTGATCCACACTGCCTTTTATTCCTTGGTTGGGAGCGCAAGGGGAGCTACTGCACAAGTGCAGGTCAATTGACACTGCTTTGAAGAATTTCCAGACTTGAGCACATGGCGCACATGCATGCTCACGTGTGGAATACAGATAGGGACCACATATCTCAAAGAACCTCCAGTTACAGTAAGTAACCTCCATTTTTACTGAGTGCATGATCATGAATTTGTGGATAGGCTTATATGTATTTGCAATTACAGATGGTGTCAGGGAACGGTATTGTCAATAGAAATAACCTTGATTTCTTATTGCACTTACTTTCCTTTTTTTAATAATAAGTTGCTTTGTGTATGGTTGCACTTTTTTAAAAGCCCAATATAAATTTCATGCTTGGAAATTCACAAAACTAGTATTCAGGAAATGGTGTGATTATTCTTTATGTTGCAGTTAATTATTGATACACCAACCAGTCCTGTAACAAGTGGACTTCCACTTTTCTTTGTCATCACTGTAACAGCTATCAAACAGGTGAGAGTTTCTTTGGGGGAAAGCAGGGGAGTAAAACTGAAGTTTGTATGAAAATGTAAATTTGTTTTCTTCTTTTTCTTCTTTTCTTTTTTTTAAACAACTGCCAGTGTTACTTTTGTTTGTTCTTAGGGACTCAAGGGAAGGGTTATCCTTTCTTTGAGGGCTTTACTTTTTATTTGCCTCTGTTTTAAGTAGAATTTTATTGATGGTTAAACGATGCCGGCTTTCATTTATTCAACAGAACTTTCAAAATTATTTTGTAATATTAGTTTGTACTTCGTGTAACTGTGTTCCGAAGAATAGTTTATACAGTTGTATCTATTAAAAGTAGCCAGATGTTTGTTAGTTTTTTGTTCCTAAATATTTATTCACCTACCTATTCAAAACATTTAAACTATGCGGAGGAAGAATTACAGCAGTAGGTTATGGGATAAAATTGTTGCTCTTATTGGTGAGGAAATTTCCAACATATAGTTGTTGTGATATGTATCGACAACCTCTATACAGCATCCACAAGATGGACTTTAAGTATTTGGGTCACATTAATTTTTACTCAAACTATTAACAGTTTATAACGAGACTTAATGGATCTTACAAATTATTGAGTATACTATATAATAATGCTTCAAATATATTTAAAAATTATCTATAAAAACTAAAATAATAAAATTCAAGTAAGTCAATACTTGCCATATCAATGTAGCTTGGAAGATCCTAATAAAGGTTCCTCTAATCTAAGTAAAATAATACTAAAATAGTACGGAACTGTGTCAGCCTTCCCTTTCTCTTTTGTAGATTTTAAATTAATATTGCCATAGAGAGTGGATTACAGCAGTTTGTCACTCTGTGACCCCAGTACTGCAATGGTATCTGCTAGAGTGGATTGGTACACCTGTGTAGAATCCCAATAAAATCAGAGAGGGACCCTACACAGAATATATGCTATGACTTATGTGTGTAAGAATTTCATATCTTCAATTACACTGGCTCAGCCTGTTCCCATTCATACTCTAGTCTGCATTCTGCCATTGATCAGGACACCAACAGTTTCATTCACACAATATAGAGAGGGAAGAGAGAAAAGAAGTGTTGTGAAAATTGGGCTTACAAATTTACCCTAATTGTGAGCTCTATTGTGAAAAGTGAGTAAAAGTTCATAAAATGTTACAATAACCTAGAACAACAAATGTTGCTGGGAAAAGGTGGGAAATGGAGATCAATTGAATTAGTCCGAACAAAAAGGCCTACCGACATAATTCAAGGACTGTGTTAAAAAAACATGTCTGGTAAACAAGGAAAATGTTGGACCAGAAATCAATTTAACCAGAATTGGCATATAGGAAATTAGGCCTAATTGGTGGATAAAATAGTGAAGGGAAGAGCTATTTTACCCATCACTACCTTTTGGGGTCCTCAGAAAGACTTTGGAGGAGAATTAGCGATAGTGGGCTGCCAACAACCACTGACTAAGAGACACAAGATCAGGAAATGAGTGAGCTTTACCATCATAGCTGTCACCTACTCCATTTCCTGAGACCTCAGGATCTACTGTAACACAGTTGGGCCTTCATCTTGACCCTGAGAGAAGTCCTGACCAAGTCAGGCCAGAGAGAGGAGGGACCCAAATGACATCACCCGCTCTATTGAGACTGACTAAATCCCAGCCATCACCCGGGATGTGAGACTTTCTTCTGCTTCTCTGCACATTGGTTTTTTTTCCTTCCCTACCTTATTTCTTCTCTTTCCTATCCTCCATCTTTCTTCTGTCTACTAAGAGTCTGGGTTAGCTGGCCAAAACTGTGTTTTACGGCACTGCTATAACCCTGTGACCAGAAGGAGACAGCTAAAAGCAATGCCCTAAACAGCCCTGGTACAAGTTTGCCAAGTCTTGGAGTAGCTAATAAGATGATATGCGATGCTTTCGTTTTTTCAGCAGTGAGGTGCAAGTAAAAGTCAACATGAGACAGAAGCCTGCATTTTCTGTCTTTTATAGTTCTTTTCTCTCCCCTTTTGAGAGAGTGTTTGTTTTGTCTTCTAAGAAACAGAATCAGACTTTAACACCACAACCACCACCATCACCTCCAGACCATCTCATCTAACTTCTTCTCTTTTCCCTAAAAGGGCAGTTATTACCACTTTAATACCTCTAAGACACTGTCAGATGGGTATGGTGCGTTTTGGTGGAATATCTTTCTTAAAATTTTCTCCAGCAAAAGGGAAAGAGAACAAAAAATGTTGTTAAAACGAAAGCCCTACTTAATACTTCACATTTCAAAATTTTAACTGTTTCCTTCTTTTCTGCATCTTTATTAAAAGGTTTTAAAAAAAAGGTAATGTGTTTGCCATGGTACTAAGCAGGCTAGGATCTCTGTCTGCCTAACCTTGTTTAACACTGTTTAATATTGGACAGTGACAGGATCATGTTGACACCTTTAATTCTTTGGACCAATATATTCCATCTAACATGATACTACAACAAGAGGGTACAATTGTTTGAGACTCTGTATTAACACTTTCTGCTCAAAATTGTGTGATGCTATCTGCTAAGTGCCAGGAGTCAACACTCTTTGTATAGAAATTAGCCAGTTATTTTTCTTAACTTCTTCAAACAAAAGTATTCTGTGCTCAGAGAAAGAAGTTGAGGAGATTATAGGACATCGAGATAATATGTCAGCCTTCAGTTCAAAACTTTTTGGCTTGCAATGGGGCCTCTCTATTCCAATATTCCATGCCAACATTTGGGCTTTCCCAATTCTGGTCTGTAGAAAGAAAGTCATGTGGCAGTGATGAATGCAGAGAATACTCGTTCTACAAATTTCTCATTCTACAAATATCTCATTCATTAGTTGTAATAGAAATTACAAACAGCAGCATTTTCATACCTTCACACTGCATGACTGACTATACTTTGCAGTCAAATTCAGTATTTCCTGACACTAGGTGGTTGTGGGAAGCACAACAGCTAACTTTTTATGCGTGGCTTTCCCGCTCTAAGATGTGGGGGATTATTTTTAACAATCTTTTGTGGTTTGACCACAATCAAACAAAGACTGGATTATTACAAAGTGTTCCACATAACACTACACTTGTATCCCTTTGTGACTACCCTCAGAAACTACAGCTGGTGTGGACTTTTGTGGGCTGCTTGTATACCAGTGTTAGCTGCTGAGAGCATGTTACACAGTGCTCCAAAGACTACCCTGGTTCCCTATTCATTTCGGGGTGCAATTCAAAGTGGTGATATTGATCTCTTAGGCAAGGAGTTTCAAACATTCCTAAGGAAACTAAAAGCAAAACTCCCATTGAATTCCAATGAGATTTGAAATCCCAGCCTTTAAACCCACTGTTTTTTAGACTCTGTGTGTCTGGGGAATCACCTACAGTAGAACCTCAGAGTTACTAACACCTCGGGAATGGAGGTTGTTCATAACTCTGAAGCATTTATAACTCCGAACAGAACGTTATGGTGGTTCTTTCAAAAGCTTACAACTGAACATTGACTTAATACAGCTTTGAAACTTTACTATTGTGGCAAATTGCTGGCACTACTATGATGGGTCCCGTGCTTTCTCTTCTTATGGGGGGAGTTCAGGACTCCATTTCTCGCCCCTGATCTGGGGTATTAACTGTCCTACTAGTATCCCAGAGAAGTGGAGTGGAGAGGGAGGGACCCAGGCCCACCCTCTACTTCGGGTCCCAGCCCAGGGGCCCTAGGGATTATGGCAAACCACTTGAACTAGTGATTCCTTCCCCTGGGCTACTTCCCTCTTCGGCCCTTCAGCTTGTGGGGCTTCCTACCCTCTTTCTGCTTGGGCCAGATTTCTCCCAACCCCTTGTATTTGTGGGGTCCCTCTGCTCTGCACAAGCCAGGTTTCCCTTTACCTAGGATCTTGGTCTTCTGGCTGCCACAGCACTTCTCCAAACTCTCCTCTGCTTCCCTTCAAACTGCTCTCTGCTCCAACACCAAACTACTCTGCTTCAAGTCCTCCAACTGTCTGATTGGAGCAGGGGGTTTTTGTCAGGTGACTGGCTTCAGGTGCTCTAATTGGCTTCAGGTGCGCTAATTAATCTATAGCAACCTCTCTTCCCTCTACAGGGAATAAGGCTCTCATCATCCTGGGGCTTGCATATCTCCCCTCTATCACCTTCCTGCTGCCCTCTGGCCATGCTGTATCACACTATATAGAAGAAAAATGCTGCTTTTCATCATCTTAATTTAAATGAAACAAGCACAGAAACAGTTTCCTTATCTTGTCAAATCTTTTTTTTAAAACTTTATTTTTAATAATTTACATTTAACACAGTACTGTACTGTATTTGCTTTTCCCCCCCCCCCCCCTCTCTCTGCTGCTGCCTGATTGTGTACTTCTAGTTCCAAATGAGGTGTGTGGTTGACCAGTCAGTTCATAACTCGGAGGTTCTACTGTATTTCTTTACCACAACAACTGAGATTAGCTGATTGGAATTTCTGAGGACTAGGGCAGGATATTTTAAATTGGTGGCCATAGACTCTGGAATTTGCTTTTCCTGCTGCTCTAACAGAGCCTGTGGAGTGTGACCTTCAGTGGGTCTAAAGGTCATCTGGCCTTTTCTCATTCATTAGTTATTAAAGAAATTACAAACAGCAGCATTTTGATTGCTCCCATTGCTGGGGTATATTTGTGTCTTCAGTTGGATTTTGGACTTATCTTTTCATATTTGGTTGACATGTCAAATTGCTTTTTCATTTGTGTGTGTGCTCCTGCATATATGTAATGGGTGTATCTCTAAAAATAAAAAAAATAAATACAGCCACAGAAAATCCTTTATAAGCTTGAAGTTATCCTTTCTCATAAAAAAGAATGGAAAACCTGTGGGGTGAACTGTCACTTGATATTGTTAGCAGCTGCTGTTGCATCTTCCAGTTGTCATTAGTCATGAGCAATATGCTGAATTCTGTCCCTGGATATATGGCATCTATTGCCTTGTGTCTAGGAATTTCCAGGGAATTTAAAGCAAAAGAGCTGCTTAGGTCAGCTCTCTGTTTAAATATCAGTTCTAGCTTCTGGTCTTTATGTGTACATTAGGAGCTTCCATGGAATTAATGTAAGAGAGATTTTGGGAGGATGGGAAGTAGGAGGAACTTTTACCTCCCAAAAAAAGGATCCATTCATTTTTTTAAAAAAACTAATAAAATAATAAAACTAATTTTTTAAATTTTATAATATGGCTATACAGATTTGAAAGCAGAGTTATTGTATTGCTGAGATTCTCAACCATATTTATATGTGTTCCTCTCTAATGTAACTTGATAAATTGGTGGAATAATTCATCACCTAAAATAAGCATCAGCAAGTTCACTTTCTCAAAACTTATTCTGGAGGGTTGGTATATTGTGTATACCAAATAATAGTTCAGTGTAATCAGAAAACAAACAGGGAAACTCCCCAGTTTGTAGTTCATTCCAGCCCTGTAATCACTTCATGTTGAGCCCAACCTTACCAAATGCATTCTGCACACTTTGTCTCCTAAGCAGCCACTCTTATAGGAAACCCCTTAGAGCGCTTGGGCAAGGAGTGGTGGAAATTGAGCTGGAGTTTACCCATTATTCATGAGAGACCAAGAAGTGGCTCTGCATTTTTTCACAAACGCTACTCACACCATCACATTACCTTCACTTATGTTATTTAAGCACATCTGATTTGCTAAATAATAAACTATTGAAGATTTTAGTGATATGCTTTACTTTTTATTATCATCTTGTAATGGAAAATTCTTTAACTATTTTTGTAAGAAAGCTTTGATCTACAACTGCAATGTAAAGTGTGGCTAGCTGCATTTCCTTAACTTTATTCCATTCCACTTCACTTTTTTCTAGGGTTATGAAGATTGGCTTCGACATAAAGCAGACAATGCAATGAACCAGTGCCCTGTTCATTTCATTCAGCATGGCAAATTGGTTAGAAAGCAAAGCCGAAAATTAAGAGTAAGTAACAACTAACACTGGGTGTTTTTTTAGGGATCAGGCTTAACTCTCCCCACTTGCAAAACAAATTAGACAAAAATGTAGTGCACTCAAGATCACAATATTCACTACATCAATATGGAAAATAAAAGTTTAGAACAATATTTTAAAACGATTAAATCTGAATAAAATATTGTTAAAAGCTATAGCATTTCCTTCCTCATCCTTGCTTTGCTAGGCTCTCCCCTATTCATTCCCTATGCTGGGTTGTCTCTCTACCTTCCTTGGTCCTTTCATTATCTCCTTCTTAACTTCTAGCCCTTCACTCATGTTTTTTCTTCTGTTTTCATCTCTCTCTCTCTCTCTCAGGAAAGTAAACATGATTAGCAAGATATCTCTTTTAATCCAGTTTTAATGCAAAATCCATTGACTAATTCCTCTCCTTCCAAAGAGGACACAGCCCAATCAGAATAAAATCCTCACTTTGTACCTTTTCAGCATCATAAAGCCTCTCCTTTAGATTTCTACCTTTGTACCTGCACCCCTGATATTTTGGGGGTTATTTTCAGAAACTGTCTGTAAATTCTCATAAGCAAAACAACTTGCCTACCTGATTTAATTTTCAGAATGTCAACGGTTTGAAACAATTGATGGGCATCTCTTTGGAATACCTTTTTTTTTTTCTGGTGCCTCTTACTTTGCCAGAATTGTCTTGTCAGAGCTCTTGGCAAAATTCCTTGTGACCCTTCCATTTGGTGTTCTGATCTCTTCACTAGCCTAGTATTTTTTTTAAGACCATTTATCCTTATGACACAGTTTGTTTGGGTCCCTTCATCTTTACCTTTTCAAACAAGCAGCTATAGTTCTAGTGCCAGTCAGGTATTCTTAAATCCTCACCGTCAAAAAAAAATTACTCTTGCTACCATTTTCAATATAAATATAATTCACTGTTTGTTTCTTGTAAACATAAGCACATTTAATTCTAGTGGTGCGGGTTCTGTAGTTGCTGCATTGGAGAGTTGCTTTTTTCAGACTTCTGAAAACATGCTCCATACCTCGTCCCTCTCAGATTTTGGAAGGCACTTCAGATTTGTAAACCTTGGGACGAGTGCTGTAGCTATCTTTAGAAATCTCACATTGGTGCATTCTTTGCATTTTGTCATATCTGCGATGAAAGTGTTCTTAAAACGAACATGTGCTAGGTCATCACCCGAGACTGCTAGAACATGAACTATATGGCAAAATGCGGGTAAAACAGAGCAGGAGAGGTACAATTCTCCCCTAAGGAGTTGAGTCACAAATTTAATTAATACATTGTTTTTTCAACTAGCAACTTCAGCATGGAAGCATTTCCTCTGGAACGGTGGTCAAAGCATGAAGGGGCATACAAATGTTAAACATATCTGGCATTTAAATACCTTGCAATGCTGGCTACAAAAATGCCTGTTCTCATTTTCAGGTGACATTGTAAATGAGAAGCTGGCAGCATTATCACCCATAAATGTGAGCAAACTTGTTGTCGTAGCGATTGGCTGAACAAGAAGTAAGACTGAGTGGACTTGTAGGCTCTAAAGTTTTACATTGTTTTATTTTTGAGTGCAGTTATGTAACAAAAAACTACATTTGTAAATTGCACTTTCACAATAAAGAGATTGCATTACAATACTTGTATGAGGTGAATTGAAAAATACCATTATTTTTATAGTGCAAATATTTAAAATAAAAAATAATAATGTAAAGTGAGCACTGTACACTTTGTATTTGTGTTGTAATTGAAATAAATACATTTGAAAATGTAGAAAAAAAGGCAAAAATATTTAATAAATTTCAATGGATATTCTATTGTTTAAGAGTGCGATTAATACTGCAATTAATCACGATTAATTTTTTTGAGTTAATCACATAAGTTAACTGCGATTAATTGACAGCCCTAATTTTTATTGTTCCTTAACTGTATGGTGAAAATCGATGTTATTACTCCTTTGTCTCCTAGGTAGTAGACTTCTGCAACTTTCTTGTCATAAGAGGTCTGTGACCAATGTGCTTTACATGTTCTTAATATTCCTTCTTTTCACAGTTCACTCCGTGCCTTTATATGACTGTGTGTTTGTATCAAAGAGCTTGTTTAGGCTGGTTCCTTAATTTTGCAGCCTAATGACTATATCATAAATCTAGGACATACATATTTAATACTAACTGTATTCACTTTAATAATAATTCAGCCCAAAACAAAAAGAACAATAGAAAAATTAGTAGTTTGTAGTACACTAATTGAAATTTTGCTTAACAAAAGCACAAACAAAAGAAAAAAGTTACTAAAAGGGAAAGTCCTCCTTTCGCCAGTGCACTGGTAAATGAAATCAGAGGTGCACTTAACAATTTTGGTTAACAGGCTTCCTGTTGCTGAGCTTTATTTTTATTACTTTTCTAACTTTTGTGTTAATACTAGGATAATTCTAACTCTTGAGTTAATACTAACTTCTTGAATTAATACTAGGATAAGTTTGATTATTAATCATTCACATTTTGGCGGGTTCTTATTACAGGTTGCTCAGTTTCCTAGATCAACTCAAGTTTTTTGTGTGCTATGGATTGCAGAGTGAACCTTGCTAGAATCAGTACATTTCATTTTGTAGTCTGCGACTCTTGGAACTCAAGAAACCAATCTTTATGAATTTCCTGTATACATTCTCTTTATGATTTTAAAATTCCTTCAGTGGCAAGCTGCAACCCTATAGAAAAAGTGTTGGTGTGGATTGTGCTCATTCATTCCTGAGCTTTACTGCTTGAATCCTCAGCAGGCAAGCTTGTCAGTGACTACTCAAAAGCGTTCATGGTTTTGAAGCCGCAGATTGGCTCCAAAAACTACTGACAAAAAAGTCTAAGAAATCTATTTCAGAGACCCTTTGGATGCATTGAAGACAAAGAAAGGAGGAGGCAACAGAGAGCATAGCCATATGGCCAGACACACACACAAACAAAATGGAGGATACAAGGATTCTAGATTTATTAGGCCTTGGCACCAACATAAACTAGTGTGATACACCTCAATGATCGGCAGATACAGAAATTGGGTAGGCAGCTGAGCTAATTTACTTAGAATTCCTTCCATAATCTGTGAAATGTAAAAATACATCTTATCAAGTCCTACCTAAACTGTCTTGATTTTTACTTTTATACTTACTTGGTCCTTGTCAATTACCAAAATATTTGCGTATCATTAGAATTGCTCACCTCCTAAAAGTTTGTTTTGGTGATGTCAAAATTCAGTCTTTAATGTCATAATTTTCTGTTATGAAATTCATTGTGACCACACTAAATCCTTCTGACAAGAGGACAATGATTAACTAGAAAACTATTTAGACAAGGACATCTTTACATGATAAAGTAGGCAACCCAAGAAATCCACACTAGTCGAATGTTCAGCTCGTCAAAATTCCAAAATTTAATTTTTTCATATTTTTCATTGAACCTTTGATATTTTTACAGCCCACCTCCCCCCCCCCCCCGACTAAATTCTTACAATTTTTTGACCTGCTGTACTTAAATTTGAGTTTTAAATTATATATCAGAAGCTGCCTCTACGGGGGAGAAAAATCTTTAAAATAATCTTTGACTGTGGGAGCTGGTTTGTTGAACTATAGCACACTATAAGAAGCCTATAGTCTTGTTGACAAGGTCTATGAAAGTATCAAAAAAGAAAAGGAGTACTTGTGGCACCTTAGAGACTAACAAATTTATTTGAGCATAAGCTTTCGTGAGCTACAGCACACTTCATCGGATGCATTCGGTGGAAAATACAGTGGGGAGATTTATATACACACACAGAGATCATGAAACAGTGGGTTTTATCATACGCACTGTAAGGAGAGTGATCACTTAAGATGAGCTATTACCAGCAGGAAGGAGGAGGGAAAGGAGGAAAACCTTTTGTGATGATGATCAAGGTGGGCCATTTCCAGCAGTTAACAAGAACGTCTGAGGAACAGTGGGGGGTGGGGTGGAGGGAGAAATAACATGGGGAAATAGTTTTACTTTATGTAATGACTCATCCACTCCCAGTCTCTATTCAAGCCTAAGTTAAGTCTCTACGTAAAAGAATAAATGGACACAAATCAGACGTCAAGAATTACAACATTCAAAAACCAGTCAGAAAACACTTCAATCTCTCCGGTCACACAATTACAGACCTGAGAGTGGCTATCCTTTAACAAAAAAAACTTCAAAAACAGACTCCAACGAGAGACTGCGGAATTGGAATTAATTTGCAAACTGGATACAATTAACTTAGGCTTGAATAGAGACTGGGAGTGGATGAGTCATTACATAAAGTAAAACTATTTCCCCATGTTATTTCTCCCCACGCCCCACTGTTCCTCAGACGTTCTTGTTAACTGCTGGAAATGGCCCACCTTGATTATCACTACAAAAGGTTTTCCTCCTTTCCCCCCTCCTTCCTGCTGGTAATAGCTCATCTTAAGTGATCACTCTCCTTAGAGTGTGTATGATAAAACCCATTGTTTCATGTTCTCTGTGTGTGTATATAAATCTCCCTACTGTATTTTCCACCGAATGCATCCGATGAAGTGAGCTGTAGCTCACGAAAACTTATGCTCAAATAATTTTGTTAGTCTCTAAGGTGCCACAAGTACTCCTTTTCTTTTTTGCGAATATAGACTAACACGGCTGCTACTCTGAAACCTATGAAAGTATCAGTTATGGTTACAGAAATCTGAATTAATTTACTGGCCACCAAAATGGATGGGAGATGAGATGAACTTTTCATGAAAACTTTTTCTAAAAATTTCTTTCAATAAAAAAACCCGAACTTGAAATTTTTTCAACCAGCTCAATATCAACAGCCAATGATACTGGGTCATCCACAGTTTAGGCATGGAGTCAGACTCCAGAGTCACACTTCTGACCTGGCTCATTGTGTAACCCAAGGGTCGGCAACCTTCGTCACGTGGCCCATCAGGGTAATCCATTGGCAAGCCACGAGACGTTTGGTTATGTTGACCATCCACAGGCATGGCCCCAACAGCTCCCAGTGGCTGTGGTTCACCGTTCCCAGCCAATGGGTGCTGCAGGTGGCCATCCTTGCAGACTGTCAACGTAAACTAAATGTCTTGCGGCCCACCAGCAGATTACCCTGATGGGTCGCATGCTGAAAGTTGCTGACCCCTGGTGTAATCTATCTGTGCCTCAGTGTTTTTATCTGTAAAATAGGGATAATGCCATACATGTGAATATCTAAAAGGGATGTTGTAAGGCTTAATAAAAGAATCTGCCCTTTGAGGATCTCAAAGTAGTTTTGAGACCCTCAGAGGATAGATACTATACCAGTGCGAAGTATTTTTTATTGTCTTACAGGATGTAGTACTCCTTTTGAGAATTGTATCTGCAGTTCCTTAGTCTTGTGATGAAATCTCAGCCCTACTAAAGTCAATGAAAATTTTTCCATAGACTTCGATGGAAGAAGGATTTCATCCTTGGAATCTGATCTTTGGGCTATTTAACTAATGATAAACATGTTTTCTTTTCTATTTTTTTTAGGTTGGAGACATTGTGATGGTAAAAGAAGATGAAACATTCCCATGTGACTTAATATTTCTATCAAGCAGCAGAAGGGATGGAACATGTTTTGTTACAACAGCTAGTTTGGATGGTGAATCTAGTCATAAAGTAATAAAATACTATATTTTTTATTTTAAAAATGCTATTACAAACCTTTTTGCTACAATGCACAGTAACAGCCTATATAATAGTGTAAGCAAAGATACTGGTTTGTGTGATTTTTTTTTTTTTCATTTAAGCCGTCATTAACTTATTTCTGTACCATTGAGCCATTTTATGAGGAATTTTCTAACTGGTGCTTGCTTATGTGTACTTGCACTTTTGTATGCGCCCAACATGGGCACCCAGAGTGAAGCACAAGCTAGTGTTGTTCATGCGTATACATACATGCAATCCTGATTTGTACAGGATTGGGGGCACTGAGGCATGCACCTATTTGGAAATGTGTACCTTTTATGTAAAAGGTTAAGAGAAAGCAAAAATATTTCACTTAAAAATTTAGGCTGCTTAGATTAGAGGAAAAGAGAGTTCATACTGCAAAGAAAACTGAATCAATCTGTGAGTTATGACAGGCAGAGGAAAATTCCAGATCTATATTTGGAAGTGCATATTTTTTAACGAGAATCATTATTATATGGCTCTTGACAGTCTAGCACAAAATATGAAAAATTTACCTACTTCATGGCCTTTCTTTTAATTACATACATAACTTGGTCACTGCATCTGTTCTGGCTTATTGTTTTTGTTACACCTTTTTCATTCATTCTAGACTTACCGTGCTGTTCAAGATACAAAGGCATTTCATAATGAACAAGATATTGATGCACTGCACGCTACCATTGAATGTGAACAACCTCAGCCTGACCTTTATAAGTAAGAAAATGATTTGTATTTTTATAGCTTTAGTATATGCTACCAAGGTATCCTGAAAACAAACTATAAAATAATGTAATCATTAAAGGGATGCTATCAATTCAAAAAAAGAAAAGGAGTACTTGTGGCACCTTAGAGACTAACAAATTTATTTGAGCATAAGCTTTCGTGAGCTACAGCTCACTTCATCGGATGCATTCGGTGGAAAATACAGTGGGGAGATTTATATACACACAGAGAACATGAAACAATGGGTTTTATCATACACACTGTAAGGAGAGTGATCACTTAAGATGAGCCATCACCAGCAGCAAGGGGGGAAAGGAGGAAAAACTTTCATGGTGACAAGCAAGGTAGGCCATTTCTGCTGGAAATAGCCTACCTTGCTTGTCACCATGAAAGGTTTTCCTCCTTCCCCCACCCCCACTGCTGGTGATGGCTCATCTTAAGTGATCACTCTCCTTACAGTGTGTATGATAAAACCCATTGTTTCATGTTCTCTGTCTGTGTATATAAATCTCCCCACTGTATTTTCCACCGAATGCATCCGATGAAGTGAGCTGTAGCTCACGAAAGCTTATGCTCAAATAAATTTGTTAGTCTCTAAGGTGCCACAAGTACTCCTTTTCTTTTTGCGAATACCTACTAACATGGCTGCTCCTCTGAAACCTATCAATTCAAACTTAGCCCAAAATTTAAATGTAAGACAATTAAATAAAAATCCAGTGAAGTGGCTGATTTTTTTAAACAAATGGTCTCCCGCAGTATTTGAAACCTAAGCATTGCAATCTAAGAAGTTCAAAGTGAAACTGATTTTCATTGTCCTATCCAAGCAGACAGGCAATTCAAAGGCAAGTAAGGAGCATAAATAGTGACACGTAAATTGGATTTTAAAAAAAATTTTCTTCTATATTTTTAGATGTTCAAAACATGGGCTAAGAAATGTGTTTGCAACCTCACAATCCCTCAATTTTTTTACTTAGTTGTTCTAGTTGTGTATAGTTAGTACTCTTAACTAAGCTAACTAATACTAAGTGTTTTCCCTGGTGATGCCCTCACCAAGGTTCAAACGTTGTCCATCGTACAGAGGGGTGATTCCTAAATGGTTTGAAAGTGTAGGTATGGACGATCATTTGGTAGCCCTGCAAATGTCCAATATTGAGATGTCACTTAAGAACGCCATTGACGTAGCTTGTGCTCTCGGAGCAAGGCTGCCTAGCCCTTCACACAGTCCATGTACAACACAAGTAGATGAGGCAAAGCATGACTGGGTTTAGTCTAGAAGGACAGATGTCCTCCGATGTCTAACCTGTGAAGGTGCTGCTCTTCCAGGGATGAATGTGGCTTAGGAAATAAAACCGGTAAATATACCCTTGGTTCAAATGAAACTGAGAGACTTTTCTAGACGTAAATGTTGGTTACAGCTGCAATGTCTCTTGGTCTTTGGACAACTGCATATAAGGAGGCTCTGCCATCAAAGCCTGTAACTCTCAGACTCTCCTTGTGGATGTTATCGCCACCAGGAATGCAGTTCTTTTGACACAAGGAAAGGAAAGTGACAAAATGACTGACAGGCTCGACCAGAGGTCCCATCAGAGCTGCTGAGACTGTATTAAGATCCCAAAAAGGAACTGGTTCCCGCCCTGGCAGATGGAGATGAAAAATTCCTTTTAAGAATCTTGTTACCGCTGAAAAATACTGATCTCCCCTGAATAGGTAGATGAAACCTTGAGATCATTTCCAGATGCACCTTCCATGAGCTAAGCATAAGGCCCCATGACTGAGGATGCAGCAAGTTCTCCAAGATGTCCTGGATGCAAGACAGCATCAGCTGAATTCCATGGGCCAAAGTCGCATTGAAAACCACTTCCATTTTGCCTAATAGGCCATTCTGGTATTGAGTAGGATCTGTCAAGCAGCTGGCAAACATTGCTCTTCCTCTTCATTCAACTACTGAGCAGCCATGCAGTGAGATGCAGGGAGCTGAGCGGAGGATGCAAATTGCAACTGTCATTCTGTGTGAGTGGGTCAGGATGGAGAGAAAAAGATATGGGAGACTGAATGACAACATGAGAAGGTCAGAAAACCAACACTGCCTTCTTGGTCATGCCAGGGCAATGAGGATGAGTTTGACCCAATCCACTTTCAGCTTGAGAATGACTTGTGGAATGATAGGGATCAGAGGTAAAGCATAGAGGAGTGCGGATTGCCACTTGATTTGGAAGGTGTTGATCAGAGAGGCTGGACTGGGGGCTCCTCTGTAACCCCCAAGATCAGACTCCAGGCTCCCCTGTAATGGCCTGCCTACATTTGTAACTCAATCCTCGATTTGTCTGGTTTTGGTAGGTAAAAGCAGGTGGCCTGCCCTAGAGGAATTGCTAGGGTTTTACCAGAGGGTTTCTCTCCAACCTTTGGAGGACTCCCCGAAACAGACTAGTTGTGTTAATCCCTGGGAGGACCCGGATACAGCCTTCCGCTGAAAGGATTTACGCTCAGGTAGTAATTCTTCAAAAACAAAAGTAACCTTTATTTAATGCAATATTTCCTAATACAGTAACTCTAAAACACATAATAATATTAGGAAAACACAGCAGATCTAAAACATATGCTAAAGAAATAAACCACATGTTTTCATAACAAAGCTATAAAATCCTGTTAGCACAGATGCACATTAAAGTATGCAAAATTGCAATATCCTACAATTGGAAAACAGCTTTAAGTGATTGCATTCTGTATGTGATGGCCCGTTACATATAGGAGGTTGACAGCAAGTTCTTAAACATTAAAACTATACATATAACAACAAAGTATACATACACAATCATCCATCTTTAATATCCCATACATACACATTTACAGATTGTTATATGTATATCAGCATCATTATGCTTTCTACTTTGATATCTTCCCTTCCCTCTGACTGTTCCTTCTGCTCTGTCAAAATGGCATTGTTATTGCTGCTGTTTTTCCACCGCTTGCTGATACTTAGTGATTTAGCTTTTTTAGGGGACTTCCTTCTCTCCGGTTTCTATCTGCTATGATACCTTTTTCCCACACAGGCACAGAGGTATCTTTTCACTTTCACAGACAAACTAACTAAAGCCTGTCAGCTCCTTGCCTTATATACAAATTTTGATCTCTTCTGATTGGTTGTTTTTTCAATCCCTATTATTATCAGCCAATCAGCTTCAAGCCCTGTCTCTGTCAATCAAATTTGGACCTGATTGAAGACCTGCACTTTAAAGATGGACCTGTTTGAAGACCTGTGTTCTGCCTAACTGACCCCACCCTTCAGGTTTCTGGAGTGACCTTTATTTCACCCCAACCAGCCTTCTTGCTATTGGCTGAATTGTTCTAAGCCCTCCATTTTGGTTTTCACAGCTTTGGTTTCTTGCTACCATCATCTTGCTTTCTCTAGCTGTAACTGCTTAAAACTTTCTTTATTAACTATCTAAATCCTTATAATTGCCAAATATATATATATATATACATACACACACTTATATGCACCTTAACATTATGTTTCACTGTCACCAGTTCAATTTCACTAATTTACATAAACCCCAAATTCGATCTTTCTCCCCGTCAGCTAATGGTGACAGATGAGTACTATTGATGCTGGACAGTGCCTCAATGCTGATCAGTGTTTGCAGCACACACAGAAGCTGGAAAATCCTTTGTATCACCTCGAGAGAAGAAGAGACAGTATTTCCTGTTTTCTCTTGTAGCGAATAGGTTGATTGTCAGGCTGCCCCCAAGCTGTGAAAATGATTTGCAGAATACTGGGCTTCATAGACTACTTGTGACTCAGGCTAAATTCCTGCTGAGATGGTCCATGAGATGGTTCTGGGCTCTGAGCAAGTGATCAGCTATCAGAGTAATACTCTCATTGATGTAGAACTGCCACGGCTTGGTTGCCTCTTCGCAGAGCACTCTGCAGTGTGTTCCCTGTCGTCAGTTCAAATAATACATTGCAATGGCAATGTCGGTAAGTATGTGAACCACTGAGCCTCTGATGTGGTCTAGAAAACTGTGACATGCATTATGATGTTGATATGCAGTGGAGCATCCTGCTCCGATCACAGATGCTGAACATTCATTGGAACCAGATGTGTTCCCCAACCTATCAGAGAGATGTTGGTGACCACAGTCCTGGTTGTTAAGAGCCAGACAAGGGGAATGCCCTGACGTACATTCCTTTGAACCATCCACCGCTGGAAGGAGCCCAGGATCGACAAAGAGAGGTGGACTAAAGGGGTGATGGATCGGACAGTAAACTGTCCTGAGCCACATTTGAAGAGGAAGAAGGCAAATTGAACCACCTGAGTGAATGCAGACGTGTGGTACAAGAGCCTCAGACACATGCAAACTGTCTTGGAAGGTTGAAACTGTAGACTCTGAAACAAAAGTAATAAGTTGTCTGGGAATCGTCAGTTGTCAAAAAAAACTCTCAAATGTGTAGCGTCTATTAGGGCCCTAGTGAACTCAATTTTCTGAATGGTTGACTTCCCACTGTTTAGGATGAGAGCCAGATGGTCAAGCAAGCACAGCGTAATGGGTACATGAGAATATTTTCTCTGGACCTGTCCCTTAGTAACCAGCTGTCAGGATACAGGAAGACATGGGCTCCCTTGTTCCTGAGGTCTGCCATCAGCATGCTCATGCATTTGGTTAAAAACCCAGGGACAGAAGACAGACTGAAGGGGAGGACTATGTATTGAAAATGGTGGTTTGCCACAATGAACCGGAGGAATCTTCTGTGGCTCGGGAGGATCACCACATGAAAATAAGCATCCTGAAGGTCCAGAGCAGCAAACCAGTCATTGAGTCAACCCAGGAGGATAGTTGACAGGATTACCATTCAGAGCTTCATGTATCCTATACATTTGATGAAGCTGCATAGGTCAAAAGTAGATCAGCCCCTCCTTTTGGATTTGGGAACCAGAAAGTACCAGAAATAAAAACATTGATGCCGGTGCACCAGAGGAATTTCTTCCACTGCTCCCAGAACCAGTAGAGATTGAACCTGCTTGAGGAGCAGTATCCCTTGAGAGGAATCCCTGAGGAGAGACTGGGAGGGAGCGTGTGGAGGAGGAGCGAAGAGGAACTAGATAGCATAGCCTGATCTGACAATTTTTAGGAACCAGCTGTTGGTAATCAGGCCCCAAACATTGAGAAAGCAGGCTAGCCTGTCCCCAAATGGCAGGGGGGGAGAAGGGGAAGGGGGAGAGAGAAAGACAGGGAAATGAGATAATAGAAGTCCCAACTGGACAAAGGAGTCAAACGTGATGCTTGGGGTGCTGGCCTAGGTCATATTGACTGGCAGAATCCAGAGCCCGAATGCCCCCATTTGGGACATATGTCCTTTTCTAGGTAGTACTGCTGTCTCGGGGGAGAGAAAGATTGCCCAAAGAGGTATTGAGGGCAGTACTGCTGCTGGCGCTGTTGCTGGGTGCTGTAAAGGCACATTTTGGCCACCAGCATATACACCCCCAAGGAACATAGAGTAGCCCTAGAATCCTTGAAGGAGTGCAAAGTTTCATTGGTTTTGTCTGAAAAAGCACCCGACTACTGAAGGGCAAATCTTCTATTGCCTGCTGCACTGCAGGAGAAATACCCAAATTGTGCAGCCAGAATGCCCTTCTCATGGTCACGGCTGGGGCCATCAGTCTGGCCAAAGTGTCGGCCACATCAAGCACACACTGCAGTGACATCTTTGCTACCAAGCAGCCTTTGGCAATAATCACCCGAAATTTCTCCTTGGAGGGTTCAGGCAGGTGGTTTGTAAACTTAGACATAGCTGTCCAATTTACAGAGTTGTACTTGGACAACAGTTTCTGCTGGTTATCAAACAACATTGGCAGGGAAGAGGAGGTGTAGCTCTTTCTACCATTTAATCCAGTCATTTAGAGTCCTTGTCCTGAGGAGTGGACTTAAATTTGCCCTGCTGGGCTGTGTCGTTCCCAGCGGTTATGACCAGGGATATAGGGGCAAAGTGGAAGTAAAACCCCTCAAATCCCAGCATCAGGACAAAGTAGCATTCCCCTCAGTGGCATCAAAGCTGGGGTATTCCAAAGAACCTTTCCAGGTGCGCATCATTAATGGGGAGGGTCACTCTCCATGGGGTCTAGCAAATTACAGATGCTCTCCTGCAAGAACTCCATCTGGATGCTCAAGGAAGCAGCCACACACCACAGGGGGTCCTTGAAGACCTTGAAATCCTCAGGCCTTAAAGGAGAGCTGGGCATCTAAATTTGTCCAGGGACAACGAAGAGGCAGTTAACTGTGCCAGTGATGGGTCATGGACCTGGATGGGAAAACTCTGGAGGCTCCATATGGGGAAGGACAACCCCAGCCACTGAAGTGCCCATTGATGTTGCCTTGGAGTGGGTTGAGGAGGGCAACCTCCACGATTGAGGAGCATCCCACAGTTTCTATGGGGGCTACAGAGCATAAGGATAAAGCATTGGTGGCCAGTCGGCACGAGGCCAGAATGCTGAACTCAGTACTAATGCTGCTCTGTGAACAGTCCTGAATATGAGCCAGGTGATGGAGAGCGGAAGAGGATCCTGACCTGGATGCCGAGGAAACTTGGGTTTCAGGGCATAAAAGGGGAGCCAGCCCAGAAGGCTCAAGCAACTGGCCTGACTTGTCTATTACCCATAGCGAGGGAAGGACTGGTACAATGATGGAAACTGCACAGCCACCACAGAGTATGCCTCAGTTGTCTCTGGCGCTGGGAGTGGTGTCAGTACGAAGTCAGCGGTGGTACCAATGCTGCTGATGGTGCTGAGGTGGAGGGCAGGGAATGCTGCCACAGTAACATTGGCAGCACAAAGGAGTTTCCCAGTGTCAAGGAGATCCCTTGTGCTGAGCCCCGCAATGGCCTCACTTCCACTGTCTGCGGTGCCCGTACACCTTGAGGTTCAGCTGCCCATCCAGGCAGTGAGGCTGAGGATGCCGTAACCCTGGTGAAGTCCTGGACCAATGGTGAGCTTGGGATGGAAAGGCAAAGGAGGTCTGACACCTTCTGATATGCCACTAGTGTGGAAACAATCAGTGCCGGCATCGCCGTCAATACCAGACTCAACAGGTGCCCCAGGACTGGAACTGGAATCAGTGGTATGGTGTCTCCCACACCCCTGCACAGGACTGGGGAGCAGTTGGAAGGATCTGCTTCTTCCTGCGTGCTGGGGTGGCAATAGCCATACTCTTCCTGGAAGAGGAAGAAGTCTCCACAAAGTCTGGAGCGATCTTGATTGGTCTTGACACCTTTTCTTTGGCACACTCAATGCGGAGTGTTTTCTTCACCTCTTTGGAGAGGGGCCAGTTCCAGAGTGTAAGTCAGTAGCACTCACCGAGGTTGAGGGCGACTTCCAATCCTCCATAGGCCTTGGTGCTGAGACAGACTTCCTGGCCTGCTTGAGAAGATGCTGCTTTAGGAAAAGGTGTCTAAGCTAACTAACATTAATATTAAGGGTACTAACTATATGCAACTAGAACAATTAAGTCAAAAACCAAGGAATTGTGAGGTTAAGAACTACACACAGTTCTGACTCTAGCCATGGTTAGTAAGAAGGAACTCGGCGGGGGCAGAGGCAGTGCCACCTCATTATAGCCGGGGAAGGGGCTATGGCCATAAAGCACAAGCGCCGACTGCTACAGGTACTGTAGGCAAAATTGTTCAGCTCTGGTGTGCTGGGCATGCACACATCTAAATGAAATACACAGCTGCATCACTTCCCAAAGAACTACAGTTTCGGTAGGTAACTGTATCTTTAAGGAATTGAAAATGAATGAATAAATGTGCTCTAATTAGAAGGTCTGCAAGTAACCTTAGAACCACATTCGCCTTTGTTACACACAAACTTTGTATTGACTCACTGTTATAACTGATGTCTTCAAATGCTGGCTTATAAAAGTGAAGTTTATAAAAAGTTCAGTATGTTTTAAATAATCCAAATTTTCAGGCTTCCTTCTCTATTATTTTTATTATATGTTGTCCATATAACATTTAATGAACTTTTATAGCATATAGAGCCTTGATAGAGAATTTTAAAAATAATCTTCATCTTAATGTATTTTTGTAAGTTTTTTTTACAAGTGAGATGCTGTCTCTCTATATAAAATTTCAGATCATCATAATATAGATTTTTAAAATGTTTTATAAATATTCTCAAGTTGTTTGCATATGTTCTATATAAAATAAATTAATATCTGGGATTAATACTAAAGTACTTTTCCTCTTACAGATTTGTTGGTCGAATAAATGTTTACCAGGATAGGAATGAACCTATTGCAAGGTAAATCAGAGAGAGGGTTTTTAACATACAATACATAGGTTTCTTTTGTCCCTGAATATGTGGTGATCCTGAGGGAGAAGTATGTTGTCTTGGTTTTACAGTAGGAATTTTTATTTTAAAAAAGTTTACAAAATTCAGTTTTGTGTATAGCGAATATTTTATGTTTCATGTATTCAATCATCTTTTTTATATTACATTTTGTTTTTAATATTAGGTTTGTGATCTGTTTTGATGGTACTTTGTGGTTGTCTGTATCATAGATGTATGAATGTAAGGTTAATAATTGATTTAGTACATTTATATAGTGTTGTTTACAATCCCAGATTGCTTTGCATGCACAGTATATAGATATTTCAGATATTGCTTACTCGAATAGCTTCATTCTGTTCTACTTGTATTGTTCTACATAGGTTCTTACACTGCCCTTCTCACTGTAGGATTTCAGCACTTTTCAGTAACGTCTGTCACATGTAGTTCATTCTTTCTCGTCTTCTCTGCAGGGGAAGAATTGTGTGTGCAGCATAGTGTTTTTTGTTTTGATAGAGGTTTGCAGCGGGGGGTGGAGTGGTGTTTGTTTTAAATATATGTATTGCTTTATTTGTTAGAAAAGGCAAGTCCAAAGAAGTGCAGCTTGCTCATGGAATAGAAGGTGATGGTACTGAGTTCATTCCTCAGTCCGTCTCCTGCACAGACAAGCTTCACCCTTACGGTAAAAAGTTCCATTCTGCCTGAGGAATGGAGTTGTCAACCATGGTCCTAATCTAAGGAGGTTTTAGATATACTGGGCCTAGGCCATTGAGCACCTTGAAGATCAGGACCTTAACCTTGAACGTGACTCATTATTCTGAGGAACCAGGGAGAACAGGAGTCATATGCTCTTATCCTTCATATTTCAGTATATTGCAAACAATATGCAGGGTGCACAACTGAGGGCTGTGATCCTGCCTCATAGACAGAGTGCTGTCAAAGTCCACAAGACTCCACATAGGCAGTCAGATTGCTTTTCAGGAGAGGGGTCTAACATTGTAGACAACACTGAGCAGTCACAAATGTAGTGTTTCTTATAATAACAAAACTTCGTAAAATATGGAATGAAAAATTTCAAAGAGAGAGAGAGACTTAACTCGCCATTGGCATGAAACGTGGCATCATATAATTGTGCGCAGCAATACCACTCAACAGTTTGGAACAGGAAGTGAAGAAATTTTCAATTGAAACTATTGGGGAAACTTGGAGAAACAAAACATATTGGCAGTACATCTTCTCCTGTTCTGTCTGGCAAGAGCCCATATACACAGCATTCATTTTCCACCAATTAATTTATCGGTGGAATATAAGCTCCAATTCGCCCACTTCCTCTCAATTTGTCTCCTGCACGTTGGAAGCATGGAAGAGCAATTGTCTCTTTTTCTGTATACTTTCTTATTTGTTATAATTCTTGTTTGAGAAAAGAGAATGAAGTACCACAGAATCAAAGCTATAGAGGAGAAGCAAAGATGAACAAAGCAGCACAAGGAGGCACCATTCCTCCTGTCTGCACCGTCAAGGACCTCATCTACAGAGGGAAAGAAGATCCCTCCTGTATGTGCTTCTGTCCAGATCTCAATCCAAAGAGAACAAAAACTTTTCCTTTTGTGGCTACTTGCAGGAGCCCAGGGCTCTGCATTCTCAGAGTGGCTCCTATTAAGCCTTCTGCTTAACCTCTGTAAGTGACTGCAGGTTGTCAGTTCTCTGTATCAGTGAGCCCAGTGGATGAGGGGAATTCCTGCTATTCCAGAGCTTCTTGGCCCTCCCTGCTTAGTCTGTCAAGGTATTCTGGCTCCCTCAGGATATCTGTGTACCTCATTAGCTATAAGTGCTTGCACAGGTCTAACTGATAAAATTTGAAAACAGGATTGCACAGGTATATCTGAGAAGCCTAATTCAGGCAGCAGAGCAAACCATTGCAACTTGAGCAAATTTGAAATGCAAATCAGTGAGACAGTGAATTATAGAACTCTACAATGGCATTTTTTACAAAGGTATTTCAGTACATACAGTCCTGTAAGATCACGGCCTGTCCTTCACTTATGACCCCATTTTACCTTTTGCTTGCTTTGGAGGATAATCCCTTCAAACATAGCATGGATTCCAAGGCAGACCCTGGCCTTCCCCACCACTTTGGGCTCATTTCCATCTTCAGAGGTTCCCACTCCTTTAGTGGCATTGGCCTTTTTCCCCTCATTCTGTCTGTCAAGGAGTCAGTCCTATGTGGTACTTCCTCTTCTCTGCATACAATGGGTCTTAGGTATGTACTGCATCACCCTAATTCTTGCCATAATACTTGCCTCTTGAACTCGGACTTCTTTTGAGTCTAGGAAATTATTCTTTCCCTGTAGTCTCAATACCAACATGCTGGAGCTTTGGGTTATCATTTGGGACATGGAGCACACCCTGCCTCCACACCTCTCCTGAACTATGTGGGGTTGAGGAAGAGGAAAAACTCCTGGGTGGAGCCAACCAACAAGTCACCCTCAAGCAAACTCAGGAAGCTCCTGCAGGCACTGTTGGCTAATTTTTACAGTTCTTAGGCGGGTCATTCTCTCCCCTGAGCTGACAGGCTATTTGCTTCAATCACTTTACGCATAATCTCTTCACCTAAGTTTAACTCTACCTGCCTTCCATTTTTTTCTTCTCTCTATTCCTTTCTTCGATATCCCCTGTCCTTTACTTTTAGCTAAACCTTTCCCACCAGGACACCTCACCTGCCCCTTCCCCCGCCACAATAAAACCAGATCATGGAACTAGCTGATGTTTGCAAATGAAAACTCAGTTCACTCTGCTTGCATGTTGTTGCTATTCCCTATTCTTTTTTGTCTATTTAGATTATAAAATCCTTTGGGCAAGAACTGCCTCTTGCTCTCTGTATACAGTGTTTAGCACAATGGGGCCCTAGGACTACATAATGCAAATAACAACCAAACTGCAGTAAATAGGAATACATAGCTCCATGTTCCTTTCCTTCCTCACTTGTCCCATCTGTGTTTGGACATAGCCTTTCCCTGCCTCCCTCAGAACAGTCTCTCTCTTAGGCCAGGGGGAGCTCCTGTCCAGGACATTGGGAAAGTGGAGCCTGCACCTCAAGTCTTCCAGCAGCTGAGTCCAGAACAGTCAATTGGCTTGACTCCAGCAAGACAGCCACACTAACTGCATTTTGGAAAATACTTCTGTCCCCAAACAATGGGGAAGATACATTGGCCTGGGATTGAAGCAAGGAACTGGGATATTGTTTCCCTGGCCTAATCGTGTTCTGTAAAGCTGCAAGAGAAATTAGGCTAGATATAAATGACTCCTGCTGGCTTCTTGGTGGCCCCATCATCTTGGTTTTCTGACCTCCGGAGCATCGCCGTATACTTCTACATAGCTGCTACTTAATAGGCCAGAACTGCTGTCTGAGATAGGCCAGCTTCCCCAACTCAGAACACCTAACTTTGAGGGATGGCCTGGAGATTGAGCAGAGCTATTTAATTGTAGATTTCTCAGAGGAAATTGCTGAGTGGCCTTTGTGAGCTGATGCTGAAAATAATCAGCCTTGACAACGTTCTCTTAGGTTAGTGCATCTTCATTCACTAGATATTGGAGAAAGAGGAGTATATATAATGATGCTTCTTTCAGTGCATCCTCAGCATTTTACCAGCAGGCTTCAAGAAGGTCCTGATTCAATAATATTTCTCTCTCCAATAGAGTTCATAGCTAAAACTCAAACTCTAAGCAACTATTCTCTTTGCTTTGAGAGTTGCAATAAAAGCAAGGCCACCAGTAAAAATACTGTAGCCAAACTATGAAAAGCTTGTCCTTACATTGTAAGTGTTGCATGGTATGGCAAAATCTAGTGCATGGAGAGTTGAGAGATCTGCCTCTTCTATTTGCAAGGTGAGCATCTTTTCATAGCTGTATACTTTCAACTGTCATTACCAGCTGGTTGTCTTTTGCCAATGACGCTTAGTTTGGCTAGTTGGTTTTCCAAGCTTCACTACACGGAAACCCTCCTTTGGGATGACACCATATACTATATCCACAATCTCTAAGGGAGTTTGCCAATTGGAATGGGAGAAGAGGGACATATGACATTAGTAATCCTATTTGTTATAGTCTTCTCCCATTCTACATTCCTCCGACCTCCCCTCAGGCTATTTAGGGATGGATTGGGCCTTATATACTGACTATGATTGACAGATATTTTCCTCCTGCTTCCTGATCTGGTAGAGTCTGAATGCTGTCTATAAGACTTGTTGCCAGGAAGGATAGGAGAAAAGAGAGAGATGATAAACAAGATTACTGGGAATAACCTTCCCTTATACAAATTGACATTTGGTCCGGACACCAGCGTTAACAGCCAGTATCTTACAATGTCATGAAATGTCTACAAGTGGTCAGGTCCAGGTTTTACATGTTTTCTAAAACACAGCACCTTTTAGCACAGTGCTAGTGCACTCTTCTAGTTCAGTGCTGACTCAAATTAAAAACACCACTTTTTGGATATCCAAACTTCCTTTCCGTAAAGGACCAAGCAAAATAGATCTTTAAATTCAACAAGATTACAATATAGTTTTCAATTCATTGCTTATATTTAGCACACATATTTCCAGCATGCCATATACAAATACTTGCTTCTCACAAGATATATTTGAAGTACTGTATAAATTCTCAAACGTTTGGATGACTTCAACATTAGTTTATAGCAATCTGAGTCTAAAACTTTTGCTCCATCAAATTTCTTGGCAGCTAACTTGAAACGGGAGGGAGAAAGAGAGCTTGAAAGAAGCAATCTTTCCCATCCTAATGAGTTTCCCGTCCTAATCAGTAAACAAAAATAGACTGTACAATTTTCAGGGGTGAGAAGTAAAGCAAGATAAGTTGGTTACGATATGCCATGTATATCTGGACAGTGCTGTTGGAACAAACTCTGTAATGCATTTTTCAGTTATCTTTGTATATTGAGGTTTATGGTCCAAATTCAATCTGAAGTCAGTGGTAGCTGTTGGATTCTCAGTGCTTCTGTAAATCAGGCTACAGGTGTCTAAGTATGAATTTAAGAGCTCAACTTTAGGTATTCATATATCTAAAAATCTTGACCGTAATACTTCAATAAAAAATCCCAAATGCAAACTGCAAATGTTGGTTGCTTGTTAATTGTGGACTTTCGCGAAACAAAATACTTTATTTTCTGTAACTAATACTGTCTGTTATGTTTCATGTGGCTTTCATAACAATCTGTTTCCTATTTTTGAACACTTAGTATATTTTTGATAATCCTTTATCTTTTGTAGGCCATTAGGATCTGAAAATCTGCTTCTTAGAGGAGCTACTTTAAAGAACACAGAGAGAATCTTTGGTAAATATTGGAATTAACATATGATGAAAATGCATTCTTAATTAAAATGTAAATGTTAAATCAAGTTAAAAATCTATAATTACAATCACCTGAGCATAAATCGTCCCTTGCATTGCCTGAACTACATCTGCATCACGGAGTGCACATTTGTCATTATTAAGAGAACTGAGATAATCACAACTGACATACAATAGCAATGACGCCCTTTTTTTCTTGAAATAGCAATTGATTTAGTATGTAGTAATCTCTAATACTAGCCATCGGCAAGAGACCTTGGAAGGAAATGTTTCCTAAATTCTGCACATAAATATGTGGCTTTAATCCACAAAATTGTTGATGCAATGTGGATATGACAGGTTAGCAGTGTGTGCTCAAAAGCCCAATTGTGTTAGAAGTTAATGAGCCAGTGGAAAACGTTGAGTCTCTGTTGCTGAATTATTAGGGCAGATGAATTGTTAACCCAACTTAATATACGAAGGGCTGGCCGACATTTTCTCTTAAAACTGCTCTTCAACAGAGTCGGATTTTCATCTCAACCTTTTTCCCCTCCATAATGTGTCTGCTTTCTGCAGAAAATTTCAGTTTTATGTTTACAAACCAATCACTGAAAAACTGAAATATTTTTATTTGGAAATGCTGCCACGATGCATCATGGAAGTTGTAGTTCAGTTGCTTTCATGTCCCCATTCTCCTCTATGGGTCGGGCTCCTGGGCTAGACCATATCTCCCATGATGCACCACTTTCTCTTTCCAAGAGGGAAAACTGTGAATGGCAAGGAATCTAGAAAATTCAAATTTTGCAACTTTCTCTCTCCAGAAGAAACCAGCAGGAAATGATTAGAAGAGAGATGTTGTCAAATTTCCCTTATTTACTTGGAATAAAGAACAATGTAATAGGTATAATTAATGTCTTTTTATTATTATTTTCAATTTCATCAGGCTATTTTATAAATTCAGTGAAGATGTGTATCGAGCTGAGATATTGCCACTCCTTGAGCAGTTGCTGTTGACCTTGTTAATAAAAACATATGGAATTATCCCAGCACAGCACACATGCCAGAGTGTCTTATTTTTAGTAGTGAGTTATGACCCAGGATACATTAGATCTGATTTAATGTGTACCTTGAATACATTTTTTTGTTTATAGCTGATTATAATTGCTGTATTTAATCTTCTATTTTTTTTAGTCTCTGAAGCGGTTATTAATGGGGCTATGCAAAACTATAATATTTTTTAAATGAATGAGTAGGTTCTGCTGAAGAGAGCAAAATCTGTGGATTTCTTTTATTCTTGGATACATCATGTAGTTTAGGCTTGTTTAGAATACTTCTTATAATCTATCATTTAGTTTCTAAAATTGAAGCTGGACAAATCTAGAATTACAATATGGACTATTCAAAAATACTTTGTATAGTTGCATTGGGTAAAATGTCAAAAGGCACTCCAATGCAAGAATTGTGAGGAACATGGTGTAGATTCAAGATGGAAAAATGTGAATTAGAAATGGAATGTGAATGTTGCTATTTCTAGTGCTGGTCCCTATGTGCGTTTGGCTGTCGATACATATACGCTCAATGTGCCTGAGTCTGGAAGATTTTTGCTAGTAGTGTCCATTGGTTTGCACCAGATGACCAAAAACGGTTTCAAGATCTGTTGGAGTTGTGGATGAGCTCCAGATTCTTCTGGAGCAAATTCAGGAGATACCTTACAGACTCCTGGATAGTTTACAGACTGCGGGACCTAGCAGAATGGCATTCGCCATTAACAGTGCCATCCCTAAGCTTGACAAGCTTGTGTGGCATGCTCCAGCAACAAGTGCACCTTACTCCTAGAGGGTAGAAAAGAGATATTTGTCCCAGACAGGGTAACGGCATTTTTATTTACTCATCCTGCCTGGAATTCTTTGTGGTTTGGGCAGCCACTGAACAAGTAGGTAACAGCATCCAAGATCTGTCCCCCACAGGTAAAGAAACCAATAGTTTAGACCTCTTTGGAAGAAATATTTACGTCCACCAGCACGTGATTCTGAATAGCCAACTACCAGACCTTGCTATCGAAATACAATTTGTCAACTATTCAAAAATTTCTGAATTCAGAGATGAGTTCCTTCCAGAGAATAGGGCATAATTTGAGGTCCTTATTGAGAAGGGTAGATTGGTGGCTAGAACATCTCTACAGGCTGCAGTTGATACAGCTGACATGGCCTCAAGGTTAATAGCACCTGCTGTTGTGTTGCAAATCCTTGCAGCATTTCTTGAGATTTCTCAGGGAGGTTCAATCAGCTGTAGAGGATTTGCCATTCAATGGGAATAATTTATTTAGTGAAAAGACAGATGAGTTTTACACTCACTGGAGCACTCCAGGGCAACAGTATGCTCCCTGACTTTATATACACTAGCACTGAAGAGGAAATGTTATAGACAGCCTTATGAACCAAGACCAGTATCACAACCCTTCTACCACCAAAGGGGATACAAACCACCACATAAGCAATAGAGGATTCAGAAAAGTAAACACAACACTCATCCTCCTTCCTCCTCCTTTCAGCGACAACTTCATGTCGAGAGGTACTTTGATGAGACCTTCAAGAGCTACTAACCAACTGAGATGCCATTTCCTTCTGACACAGACATCCATTTTGGTGGCTGAATAGCCAAATTTTTCCATGCCTAGTAGATAACAGACAAATGGGTTCTTAACATCGTCAAGTTCAGATGCACAAAGCGTTCCTCTACCCTCCCCCTTGAAAACCCTATTCCCTATTCCTTTTTAGGGGTCACTTTCCTGAATGAGTATCTTCTTATGAGGTAGACTTCCAACTTCAGCAGGGAACTGTAGAGCTGGTACCACCTCAGTATCGGGGAGCAGGGCAGGAGGATTTTATCCAAATATTTCCTCATATCCAAGAAAAGGAGGGTGGAGATCCATTTTAGACCTTCAACAACTATCTGTAGATTGAGATTGTGGATATGGTTGCCAAGTCTGACTGAAGCTGTTCCGGGAGATTTTTTTTTCCCCAGCATGACGTAATGTCTTTTTCTTAAAATAGCCTATTAAAATCTCCTGGATTGCTTTCAGTAGTCACTGTGAGATCAATGCTGATTCTGGGAGACTCCAGGCCAATCCTGGAGGGTTGGCAACCCTAATTGTGGATGGTCATCCTGACGTTAATAATTATGTCCCTAAACAGAGACTATTGGATCACAGGTCTTGGCATGAAGGATATCTATTTTCATATCAACATCCATCCCTCTAACTGAAGATTGCTGAGATTCACTATAGTCCTAATCATTATCAGTACAGCTCCCTTTTGGACTAGCAACAGTGTCCAGAGTGTTTACAAAGGTACTTTCTGTCATGGCAGCATGTCTGACACCCCAGCTCAATAGTCTTTCCTTACCTGGATGATTAGCTATTTACAGGGAGATCTCATCAGTAGGAGGCACTGACATCAACCTCATCTCTCCTCAGTTTTCTAGTGTCACTGGAAATCTGTGTGAACACAGAAAAGTCCATTTTAGTTCCATTGCAGACCACAGAATTTATCGGTCCACCTCTGGACAGATTTCAGTCACTGAATAATTTAATCAGTCAATCCAGAGCCCTCAGTTATTGATTTGTACTTGTTTTATTCTCCTATGGCACATGGCATCCTACCTACTTGACACCATTTGCAAGATTTCAGCTTCACTGCCCATAAACTTGGCTTCAGATGGTATCTGTGCCAAGCAGGCGATGGCAGTGCAACAAGTAGATGTGCACAGGAGTTTCCTTTGTTCCACCCCCAGAAGATGATTATTAGACACCTTCCTCCTAGGATGGGGCTCCCATCTGGACAAACTCACAGCACAAGGGGTGTGGGACTACCAAGAGTCCAGGATGCACACAAATGTGCTGGCACAGAGAGCTGTCTGAGAGGCCTGCAAGCAATTCTTACTGCTTGTACAATCCCAGTGTATTCAGGTGATATCAAACGATATCACAAAAGTGTGCTACATCAACAAGGAAGGGGGAGCAAGGTGCATATACCTGTGCATAGACATGGTCAATCCATGGAATTGGTGTATTAGTCATAAAATCACTCTATCATCAGTACATCTCCCAGGATACACAGAACATTAGTGGCTCAGCATACATGTCACGATCAACCACAAACGAGAGCTATGTGATCCTGTGGTGCAGAGCATATTCAAGCAATTGGGATTCCCTTCTTGGGCTCTTTTAGTAGGACAAGAAAACAGTAAATGCAAGACATACTGCTTCAGAAGAGTTAAAGGTCAGGACTCCAAAGGGGATACCATCCTAATCCCTTGTGTACCCCTTTCTCCTCATTACTCTCTTACCTCGAGTCCTCAGGAAGATCCAGAAAGATGGAGTGGTGATCATCCTCATTGCTTCCAGATGGTCTAGGTAGTTTTGGTTACCCAACCTTCTCCAGCTGTCAGCTCGACCCCATCAGCCTCTGATCTTTCTGGACCTTCTGACATAGGACAATGGCAAGATCGGACATCTCAATCCAGAGTGTCTCCACCTCACAGCCTGGTATTTGGATGGGCATCAAATCTAGAACAGACACGTTTGTTTGCAGTTCAAGCCATCCTTAACAATAGCAGGAAGGAATCCATCAGAAAGTGGCTAAGTGGAAGAGATTTTCTATTTGGACCTGACATTGCCATATGGCCACAAATGAGTGGACATTCCCACTATTTTATATTATCTGCTCACCCTGAAGATCTCAGCTCCCTATGAGTGCACGTGGTGGCAATTAGTGCCTGTCACCCTCCAGTCAATGACCACTCTATTTTCACCCATCCAATAATTACATTTTCTAAAAGGTTTAGTTCAGGGGTCGGCAACCTTCGGCACACGGCCCATCGGGTAATCCACTGGCGGGCTGCGAGACATTTGTTTACATTGATCATCTGCAGGCACAGCTCTCCACCGCTCCCAGTGGCCGTGGTTTGCCATTCCCGGCCGGTGGGAGTTGCGGGAAGTGGTGCGGGTGGCAAGGATGTGCTGGCCACCGCTTCCTGCAGCTCCTGTTGGCCAGGAACAGTGAACCGCAGCCACTGGGAGCAGCAGGGGACCTTGCTTGTGGATGGTCAACGTAAACAAAATGTCTTGCAGTCCACCATCAGATTAGCCTGATGGGCCACGTGCCAAAGGTTGCTGACCTCTGATCTAGTTAGAACCTTCCCTCCAGTAACTAAACCCACTCCAGCATGGGACCTTAATTTGGTCCTCTTGGTATTAACTGAGTCACCGTTTTGATGACCGTTTTGATTATTATTTTCGTGACATGCTTCTCCCATCTCTTTGTGAAGGTCACCATGTTAGTGGCCATCCCATCAGCAAGAAGGGTTGGTGAACTAGGTGACATTATGGCTTATCCACCTTATGCAATTTTCCATAGCGATAATTACGCTGTGGCTACACCCAAAATTCACCCCCAAAGTCCTCTTGGGCTTTTGCCTAAAACAGACTATACATCTACCTCTTTTTTTGTTTTTTCTGAAGCTACATGCTGTTAACGAGGAGAGGAGACTTTATTCTCTGGATATATGCCAGGCACTGGCACTCCACCAACAAGAAAAGTCTTTTAGGCAATCACCTACATCGTTTGTTGTTTCACTGGGAGAATGGATGAAGGGACAAGTGATATCTTCTCAGAGGCTTTCCAAGTGGATTTCAGCCTGTATCCTGCTCTGTTAACAATTAGTTGATACCCTCCCCTGCAAAATGTGAGGTCCCATCAAGCATCGCTTCATCTGCCACTGATTGACATCTACAAAGCACAAGATGGAGTTCTATACATACCTTCACAAGACACAGGTTTCAGAGTAGCAGCCGTGTTAGTCTGTATTCGCAAAAAGAAAAGGAGTACCGGTGGCACCTTAGAGACTAACAAATTTATTAGAGCATAAGCTTTCGTGAGCTACAGCGCACTTCATCGGATGCATTTGGTGGAAAAAACAGAGGAGAGATTTATATACACACACACACAGAGAACATGAAACAATGGGTTTATCATACACACTGTAAGGAGAGTGATCACTTAAGATAAGCCATCACCAGCAGCAGGGGGGGAAAGGAGGAAAACCTTTCATGGTGACAAGCAAGGTAGGCTAATTCCAGCAGTTAACAAGAATATCAGAGGAACAGTGGGGGGTGGGGTGGGAGGGAGAAATACCATGGGGAAATAGTTTACTTTGTGTAATGACTCATCCATTCCCCGTCTCTATTCAAGCCTAGTTAATTGTATCCAGTTTGCAAATTAATTCCAATTCAGCAGTCTCTCGTTGGAGTCTGTTTTGAAGCTTTTTTTGTTGAAGTATAGCCACTCTAAGATCTGTGATCGAGTGACCAGAGAGATTGAAGGGTTCTCCAACTGGTTTTTGAATGTTATAATTCTTTACGTCTGATTTATGTCCATTCATTCTTTTACGTAGAGACTGTCCAGTTTGGCCAATGTACATGGCAGAGGGGCATTGCTGGCACATGATGGCATATATCACATGGGTAGATGCGCAGGTGAACGAGCCTCTGATAGTGTAGCTGATGTGATTAGGCCCTATGATGGTATCCCCCTGAATAGATATGTGGACAGAGTTGGCAACGGGCTTTGTTGCAAGGATAGGTTCCTGGGTTAGTGGTTCTGTTGTGTGGTTGCTGGTGAGTATTTGCTTCAGATTGGGGGGCTGTCTGTAAGCAAGGACTGGTCTGTCTCCAAAGATCTGTGAGAGTGATGGCTCGTCTTTCAGGATAGGTTGTAGATCCTTGATGATGCGTTGGAGAGGTTTTAGTTGGGCTGAAGGTGATGGCTAGTGGCGTTCTGTTGTTTTCTTTGTTGGGCCTGTCCTGTAGTAGGTGACTTCTGGGTACTCTTCTGGCTCTGTCAATCTGTTTCTTCACTTCAGCAGGTGGGTATTGTAGTTGTAGGAATGCATGATAGAGATCTTGTAGGTGTTTGTCTCTGTCTGAGGGGTTGGAGCAAATGTGGTTATATCGTAGCGCTTGGCTGTAGACAATGGATCGAGTGGTATGATCTGGATGAAAGCTAGAGGCATGTAAGTAGGAATAGCGGTCAGTAGGTTTCCGATATAGGGTGGTGTTTATGTGACCATCGCTTATTAGCACCGTTAGTGTCCAGGAAGTGGATCTCTGTGTGGACTGGTCCAGGCTGAGGTTGATGGTGGGATGGAAATTGTTGAAATCATGGTGGAATTCCTCAAGAGCTTCTTTTCCATGGGTCCAGATGATGAAGATGTCATCAATGTAGCGCAAGTAGAGTAGGGGCATTAGGGGACGAGAGCTGAGGAAGCGTTGTTCTAAGTCAGCCATAAAAATGTTGGCATACTGTGGGGCCATGCGGGTACCCATCGCAGTGCGCTGATTTGAAGGTATACATTGTCATCAAATGTGAAATAGTTATGGGTCAGGACAACGTCACAAAGTTCAGCCACCAGGTTAGCAGTGACAGTATCGGGGATACTGTTCCTGACGGCTTGTAGTCCCTCTTTGTGTGGAATGTTGGTGTAGAGGGCTTCTACATCCCTAGTGGCTAGGATGGGGTTTTTAGGAAGATCACCAATGGACTGTAGCTTCCTCAGGAAATCGGTGGTGTCTTGAAGATAGCTGGGAGTGCTGGTAACGAAGGGCCTGAGGAGGGAGTCTACATAGCCAGACAATCCTGCTGTCAGGGTGCCAATGCCTGAGATGATGGGGCGTCCAGGATTTCCAGGTTTATGGATCTTGGGTAGCTTATACTCTAATAAATTTGTTAGTCTCTAAGGTGCCACCGGTACTCCTTTTCTCTTCACAAGACATTATGCTTTAATCCAAACCTCTGCAACCAATGGTTCATTTGGATCTGCAATCCTTCATTTATTCATACTGCGTAGGTCCTCGCGTTCTCCTCCTTCCTCAGCAGTGTGCAGTGGAATACACATAAGGCCCATTACTTGAAGAAAGAGGGGCTGCTTATCTTGTATAGTAACTGGAGTTCTTTGAGATGTGTGGTCTCCAGCTGTATTCCCCTATCTGTCCATCTTGTCCTCTACTTGGATTCTCACATGATTCATGGTAGAGAAGGAACAGGAGAAGTAGTCAGTCTGCACTGCCCCTTATGCTCTTGATCTGGACCCAGGTGGGGACCAATGGACACTACTGGCAAAAAATAAATTCAGTCTCAGGCGCATGAAGTGTATGCGTACCCCAGTGGAATACAGATAGGGCCACACATCTAAGAATCTTCAGTTACTATACAAAGTAAACAAGCTCTGTTTCTTAAAATTTGCCTCTAGTAATCATGATGTTACAACTGTTTTTAATTTCTGAATATCATCTGAACCAGTATTATTTTTTTTTTGTATGGCCAAGGCAGGATGTAATGGTAGGGTATGTAAATACCAGGGCAATCAGAGATTTTTATTTTTTTTTGTTGCTGTCAGGATCATATATCCTCCTTGATCTTGTGCTGTTCATTAACATTGCGGTCACAATCTTCAATCACAATCTTTACTAAAATAGTTTTTCTTGTTCAGGTGTTGCTATATACACTGGTATGGAAACTAAGATGGCATTAAATTATCAGTCAAAGTCACAGAAACGATCTGCTGTTGAAAAGTAAAGCTTTTATTATCCTTTTTAAATATTTATTTTGGGGCAAAAAAGAGTACGTTCGGATTTAAAAAAATAATATTCAGATGCATTTTTGTTTACACTAAAACTGTATGTTACATTGACTAGTATATAAGTGGAAGAAAGACGTAGTAAAAATTGCATCTTTCTGTGTGTCACCATGGGCGCCCTTTACATTTTTGTTCCTTTTATTGAACAGATGACTAGATTTTAAAAAACAACAACAAACACTTATTAATTCTAGTTACCTTTTTGAAATCAGCTGTTCTTTACCATTCCGGAGTATAGTAACTCTTGCTGCTTAGAGTAGATCCACTGACAGAATCAGCAGATTGTGCCATATTCCAGTACCCTTACAGTTCCCAATTTTTAGCAATTAAATGTTGAGTTCAATAGACAAAACTCCTTTGAGGCACTTCAGTCTGGAACAGCATATTAAAATACAATAAAATGGAACCAAACTGCAGAAACACTGTGTACTACTAGTCTGTTTTTGGCAGGGTTTCTGTGTTTTAACTAAAATGAATGGTGTTCTACACCAAGCAAAATGAATGCTATTGAAAAGGAAGCCTGTTGCTTTCTGAACACACTGTCATCTATAAGGGGAGTAGCAGCTACTTGGGCTGATATTGGTTGTCTGTTACCACAGATATCGGGGATTCTTATATAGTCTCATTGTACTATCATATAGCCCCAAAGCTTACCCTGGTGTCTGAGTGGCAGATAGGATGCCATTGCTTAAGGCAAGCTACGGTAATCAGCCTGTGTACCTCCTTTTTCCTTTCACAACCGCTGGGAAGTAGTGAAGGAGCTCTTCTTATTGTTAAAGGTGTACAGGTCAGAACGTTCAGTCATGCCCATCACTGATGTTAATAACATTTTTGTTTTCTTATGCTTTGAGAAGAAAGTTAGGCTTTATCTGCACTAGGACGTTTTTGCCATTATGTTGGTGTAGTTATACCAGCAAAATCTTGAGTGTGGACGCAGTTATATCAGTATAAAAGTGCTTATACCAATATAGTTTGTGCTGGTTCAGGGAACTGGCTTAAGCTGTCCTGGATAGTTATGCCAATGTAATTGCATCTACGTTAGTGCGTTTACCAGCATAGTGATGTTGGTAAAACATGTATAAAATTTGTGATCAAGTTCTGTTGGTAAACTTTTAAGTTTAGACCAGGTCTTAGTAGTAATATTCTCCACTGGAGAAATACTGTACAGAACTTATTAACATCATAACATTATTAGATTTGTTTAATGAATATTAATTAGACTTAAGGAGCTTCAGTATAAAGTTTTCATAAACTCTGTACATTTTTATATACTAATGGAAGAGTTGTTTTCTTTTGTTTGTTTTAGATCAATGAATGTATTCCTTATTGTATACCTCTGTATTCTAATCAGTAAAGCACTAATAAATACTACCCTGAAGTATGTCTGGCAGAGTGATCCATTGCGTGATGAACCATGGTATAATCAGAAAACAGAGTCAGAAAGGAAAAGAAACCTGGTATGGAAAATTACTGTGTGTTTGTGTAACATAATTTTCTCTCAAGGTGTTCAAGAGTGACACATGTAAAAATTATAGTGTTCTAAACAGAAGAGCATGGAGGAACATATAGCAACTAGGAAAGTGTAAACTTGCCTTTTTTATTTTAGTCTCCCTGAGATTGTTACAGTTCCATTTTACCGTAATCCGAGAATACGTGATTGTATGACCATTACTGATAACAGGAAGCCCTGCTGTTGAAGTGTATGATGGATTGATGTAGAGTTAGACATGTTTATTTTTAAAATATTTTTAAAAATCTATTCTATAAAAATTTAAAAAGCTATTTTTTAAAAAGTATATTACCAAAAAAAGTGTCACTTACCAGACGCATATTGACTGACTCTATAGTTAATGATGCTTCATGGTATGTGTGACATCACAATGGGGTCAAAATGGCTAGCATAACCTTAAGAAGATTGGAAAAACTAGTTTTTTCATATCTGTTACTTTTGAATGACTCTTTGCCCTTTTGTTCATTTAGCACACACTAGATAAATATATTTCTGAATGTTTTGGAGGTTTTAAAATGCTGAGTGTTAAGTGCAGATAGAACTCTTGACCATACTATGCTGATCTGTTGTTTTCGTTCTGTTTGGTTTTTTTAATTCTAAGTCTTTGGATAACATACTTCCATACTATCCTAAATTCAAATGGAGATACCCAGCAATCTTTGTTTTTATACATTTCTGTTTCGTTAATACTTGTTTCATGAAAACCTTTTAAGTAGTGATTGTTAAATAGTATATAGATAATAGTAAACTGAAAAGTTTAAAGAGGCTAAAATTCTGTATCAGTTAAAGGGAGGCAAATCCCCTAGACATAGTAGCTAATTACTTAAAAAAATAAATATTGAATAATAGTAGATGTTGTCTAAAGTAAACATATTAAAAATTAGATGGCAATGTGTAGGATATGATGTATCTTATATGGTAGCTTATGAATAGATCTCTGAAGTTGGGGATGAGCTTCTATTGAATAGAAGTAATTTTGACTGTCTGAGGGAAAGCCATTTCAGGACTTTTGAGAATCATTTAGGGGATTACTAGAGCCACTGGATATCTACAGGAAAATTTATAAAATTCAATGGAATTTAGAACAAATTGAGTGAACTTGTTGGATATTTTTGTAAAGCAAATCAAAATAAAAGTGAGACTGCTAGTGATTGTAGTAAGTTATCTGTATCTTTTCTGGATCATTTAAAATAAATGTATTCTGCCCTCTTCTGCCCCCACCCTTAACCTGGAGTCCTTTCTTTGTGACTTCCCACTCCGACCTCTTCCCAGAGGTCTTCCCATATCATCACCTTTCTCTTTCTTCTCCATTTTATTCCCCCATAAGGACCAAAACAAAATTCAAATATTTGATACCATATTCCAATGCAACCTGATTTGTGGAGCATGTCCTTTTGAATTAATCCAACTATATTGCATAAAGCACATTAGCTAGGTTTTTATACTAAAATAAAATAGTAGACAGTATTGACATTTTAAATTGGTATGGTCATATACAAAGTTAATGACCCCAAGGTGAATGAGGGAATATACACCTGTTAGCTCCTCTTGCTGTAAAAATGCACCATAGATGGGACTGTTACATCATGCTCCACCATGTCCTATATAAATGGATACTGGCTGTCTTGTCTGTTTCTATAGATTGATAAATACAAAACTGTCATTTGTTCTTTCAGAAGTAGATCTGTGCAACCATGATTCGCAGAATATTTTTAATGAAAATTTATCTTGTGAAGAAAACACTTGAAATACCAAAATAGTTTGAGTACCCTAAATTCACATATGTTTCCAGTGATCCTAGTGAAGAGTGACTATCAGTCATGAATTATTTCTCCTGGTCCTTGCTGAGACTACTAGCAGTGCAGTTTGGAAAAGCTTGTATTTTGGCTTTCTGCACTTTAAGCTGGATGTTTGTTCAAATGTAATTTTAAAGAGACTATATAGTAATAGTGTGTTGTATTCAGTCTGTTCAGTATCAAAAATCCATCTAAATTGAAAGTGTGTGTTTTCTTGTTGCTGGTATTAGTTACTGAGAAATCGGTATTAAACGCTGAGCTTTTAACTTTGGGCCTCACTTTGCAGCCTTTCTTCACATAAATACATTTTCTTACAAATAAGATTGGATTTTGCAACCTTTACTCCCACAAGTAATACTTACTTGTGTGATCTTAATGACTGTGATTGCTAGGCTTACGAATGGGAGTAAAGGTTGCACAATTCAGTCCTTTATTTCTAAATTGCTTAAAATCTGTCATTTATTATCTCTGGAGAAAACATCAAAGTATTAATATATATACACATGAATACCTTGCTCTTTCATTGAGACAGGGAAGCCCTTTATTTGAAATATGGGACGTGCCTGTAATCTGTACAGATCAGCAACCTGCCTCCTTTCTTGCTGTTTGGTTTTTCTCTTTTATGATATTCTGTTAATTTTAATTTTTCATCATTCATAGGTAGTCATTCATTCGACACTCTAGAACTTTGTAATACATTGATATGTAACTGAAAATATGTACTCTAAACTTGGACTCACATTATGAGAATTACAAAGTTGGTTTCTCCTTCAAAGCTCTTTCTTCCTCATGCTTGATTAGTAGTGAAGTTGGAATCATAACAGATGTATAAAAATGCGCCAGATTCTGACTTCATTGTATCGTGAAGCATGGAGAGATAAAATGACAGTGATGGGAGAAATGCAGAAATGCAAGCTTAGGGTTGAGAGTAACTGAGAAGATTTTTCTTTTAAATGGTTCCACTTAATGTTTGAAAGACATTTGAAAGATAAACTCATAAATAACCATTTGAATCTTTTAATTTCCACTGATTAATGAAAAATCAATGTTTTGGTTTCGTTTCTTTGGCAGATACTTCGAGCATTTACAGACTTCCTTGCATTCATGGTTCTTTTCAACTACATTATTCCTGTATCGATGTATGTCACAGTGGAAATGCAGAAGTTTCTTGGTTCTATTTCCTTACTTGGGACGAAGAAATGTTTGATGAGGACACAGGTGAAGGACCCTCTGGTGAATACTTCTGACCTCAATGAGGAATTAGGACAGGTAAATTGATTATAAAAATGTATCAATCGTTTCTAACACTTAAAGAAAAATAACCCAATTATGGTCATTTTTGGCTTAATTAATTTTTGTCACTTCAAAATGTGCTGTTCAAGATTTGATCTGGAGTTTAAAAGTGTTCTTCAGTTTAAGATGTCCAACTTGATACCCATGAAGCTCAGTTTTCAGAGGTACTGACCACCCAAGTCAGTGGGAAGTTGGTGAGAATTGTAGGTGCTCAGAGCCTCTGAAGAATAGGCCTGAGGTTTGTCAAGTTGTGCAACCAAATTTAGTGGACACATTCATTGTTGATGCAGTGTTATAGCCATGTCAGTCCCAGGGTATTAGAGAGACAAGGTGGGTTAGGTAGTACCTTTTATTGGACCAACTTATTTCTTTTAACGTGTGATAATTTCTAAGGCTTTTAAACAATATGATCATTATTAATGATCAACCCATTATTAGCACCATTAGCTTAAATGACGTATTTGGAACTGCTTGCTGTCAGTTACTCAAAAAAAAAAAACACTCACCCCACCTCTGAGATAGTATACTAGTCTGACATATCAGTTGTCCCTGCTACAGGTCACTTTTCATTTTCTTTTTACTGCTGTGGATTTTGAATTCCATGAAGCTCTATGGAAAGTGAAATAAAAACTAATGTTCAGGTGAAGAGTGCAGTTGCTAGGCCTACACTGTAACACTATAGCTACAATTTGTCTGTTTTTGCATAATTGCTATGGT
Organism: Dermochelys coriacea; assembly: GCF_009764565.3. Taxonomy (NCBI): domain Eukaryota; kingdom Metazoa; phylum Chordata; order Testudines; family Dermochelyidae; genus Dermochelys; species Dermochelys coriacea. The sequence goes on from NC_050068.2 coordinate 110,489,280, forward strand.
CCAAATTCTGATCTCACTAGTATCTCAATTACATACACATTAGTATGTAATGCTTGAGTAATTCTGTTGACATTGTTGTAGACACTCTGGATTTACATTATATAACTATAATCGAAATCTGGGCTTATGCATCAGATATCAAAAGTCATTGACAAGTGTAAGCCACGTGCAACGTGTTTCCAGAAATAGCTCTTGCAGATAAGGGATTTAACATGGGAAAGGAGGAGGATGGAAGTGAGAAAAATGGATTAAATGCTTCACTACTGTCTCACATACTTCCTTTGTCAGGTGAAACATAGTTCTGCAGCTATCCCATGTACTGTAGAACCTTTCAGGTGCTGCCTGTATTTTGACAAAAGTTGACACCCCAAAGGAAAGCTACTGTGTTCTTCTTTAGTGAGGACTAGTAGCTAAGGGCTTGAAAATTATACAACTTGAGTTATGAACAGAGACTTTCTCAGTGTCTGATAATATATCCAGTTCTCTTTAATAATGTATTTCTTTGCAGGTTGAGTATATCTCACAGATAAAACTGGAACATTAACTGAGAACAATATGGAATTCATAGAATGCTGCATTGAAGGGCATGTTTATATACCTCATGTCATCTGTAATGGGCAAATCCTCCATGATTGTACAGGCATTGATATGATCGACTCTTCTCCAGGAGGAAGTGGGAAAGTATGATGCCCCTTTAAAAAAAATATGAAAATGGACTGATCTTTATATGGAAAAGAAAATGATAAATATAATGTCCCAGAGATTGTAGTAAACTAAGTGGGTTTCTGGTGGAATTGTATCACAGCATAAATATTTTCTTCTTGTAGTTTAGTCTAAGGGATTTATTTGGTTAACAAGAAATGTCCAGGAGAATCCACTAATAGAATTGTAAAATATCGTTAACTGAAAACTAAATATGAAGTTACCAAGTTAATAGCTAACATCTATAATAATAGTTAGTTGACCGATTAAAGTGGAAATCAGTCATGATATATAAGACAAAAAACTATGATAAAATGGGTAAAATGAGTGCTAAAAGCATATTGTATAGTCTTCAGAAATTTAAACTAGTGCAAAAGCTTTTTTCTGGGTGACTCTATTCTCTACACAGTTGCAGTTTTTGCTTTGCAGGAAAGAGAGACAGACACCAAAGTGTGATTAGAGCATAGGCTGCAATTCTTCTTTGGCTTAACTAAGCAACCTTCATTGGGATAAAACAGAACCCCAAACAACTGCCCGGGAACTAGCAGTTACCTCTTTGATGTGGTTCCCAAGCTGCACTCAGAGGCCTGTCATGAAGAGGCTGTCCTTAGTCAGTCCCTGCAACTGACTATAAAGTTTTTGCCCCAGCTCCCAAAATCGCCTACCAAAGCATACCTTATATGAGCAACCAGAAAGGGGCTGTTTCAAGCTGTGCAAGACAGCGAAGTCCACACACTCAGCTGACAATATCAAAGGTCCAGACCCAATGCTTTTCTGGCTCTCAGGTTGGATTTAAGGCCCCTAAAAACATGCTCTGTTATTGTGTAGTAAATACTTGTTAGAGTTGCATCAGAACAATCAGAAACTCACCCCACAGTAAGACCAGGGTGCTGAGAGAAAGTTTATCATATCACTCTTGTCCTTTCTCTGTGACCCACAGCCTTCTGCAAGAGCCTGTCTACTCCCTACATGATTATATTCCACAGGGCATCTGCCTGAGAGTCAGGGCAAGCCTCTCTCTACTCCTCTTACCTTTAGTCTGCTGCCTGCAGGCCATTCCCCTGAGAATCATATATAATCTGTGTTCCTTCCCCTGTCCCAGGGACTCCCGCAGGAACCTTCCTACAACCTGCACCTCTCTATTCTGCTCCTTTTAAGATTATACTTCTTTCAGAGAGTTGCAAATGAAATAGGCCATTTCCCTTGATCCAGGGATTCTTACAGGAGTCGTCTTACTTCCTGCTGCTCTCCTGAGCTGCTTGGTGGCTTTTATGAGGACCAGATAATCTTCAAGCCGTCACCTGATCCTGGCTTTGACATCTAGGAGGAAGCTTGATTAGTCATGGGTAGGGCTAGCATCCAATTTCCCCATAAAGGATTAGCCACCATGTGAGACTGTATTACCTATCAAAAAAATTCATAATTGGTTGTAGGTACAAGACCAAATCAAATAAGTGGTTCCAATCTCCTACAAAACAGAATAATTTAGGAGGAAGATGGGGTTTTATTTGTTTTTGTTTTCATTTTTCTTATCCCTTTTCAAAGTAATACTATATAACGATAATACTTTTCTTTTTATTTATTAGGAGAGAGAGGAGCTATTTTTTCGGGCTCTTTGTCTTTGTCACACTGTTCAAGTGAAAGAGGATGACAATGTAGATGGATTAAAGAAAGCCCAATTGTCCGGAAGATCTTGTGTGTATATATCATCATCGCCTGATGAAGTTGCTTTAGTTGAAGGGATACAGAGGTATGTGTATAATTTGATTGTTTTTAGGTCTCCAAAATAATTTTGAATATGGATATTCAGTTCACTGAAGCTGAAAATATATTTCAGCAGCGAAATATTAATAGGCAACTTTACAGAATCATATCAACATGTGATGTTTACTATCTTCTTAGCATACCTTAATGATTCTTTTTCTAAGCTATGAATGAAATCAAAACAGGATATTTCTATTTCAGAAGATAAAGTTAATTCTTAAGTACTTACAACATGTTAAGCTGTGTAATTATAAATGTATTACTTGTAATCTCTTCTTGTCTGAATTTGCATTTAAATTTGCAGGCTTGGTTACACATATTTAAGGCTGAAGGACAATTTTATGGAAATTTTAAATCCAAAAAATGATATTGAGAGGTGAGTGGTTGTGGAAATGTGAACTGGTTGGGACTGAGGAAATGGATTTTATCAATAGTGTATACAGCAATTTTTTCTTTCCCTAAGTATATTCATTTGTAAACCAAAAATTGTGAGAAATAATAAACCAGTTAGTTGAAAAAATGGAGAATTATATCCCTGTTGGAAAATCGTTTAGGTGGTTCAAGTAATTTACAGAAAGGGTACTCTACTTTGTTAAATTCTCTGGGACTATAGAGTAACTTCTGTAGAACATTTTTATGAGTAAAATTTTCAAAAGCACTTAAATCCCACAGAAAGTTAATAGGATTTATGTGCTTTGAAAACGTTAATCTATATTTCTGTAGAACCCCATTGGTTTCATTCCTGTTAAGTAATATAGGACTCTGATATTTATAGCTAAATTCATAAGCAAATGGAGGCACAGTAATAATTTGGCCGGTAAAATATGGAAGTACTAAAAAATATTTGGAACTTACTCCAATTTTCACTGCATTTTGCAATCATAAGCCTGATCCAGCTTCCTGATAGATTTGTACCATTGACTTCAACAAAAGTAGTATTATGGCCTTACGTAGATTTTTTTTTTTTAATTCCAGACTGTAAAAACATAGAACTGAGTAAATTCTCTGATTAAACAAGTGAAAACAATATGATGTGGTCTGTCTAATGATTAGAGCATTTTTCATGAGTAAAATATTTACGGAGAAGGGTCTTTCAGAGGTCAGAACTTGGGTTAAAGATATGTTTATATTGAAAAAAAAATTGGGACTCTTTACTTTATAAAAAAAAAAATAAGAGACCTGATAAAATATATTAAATGAATGGTATGCAGAAGGTAGAGGGGAATCATTGGGTCGAGGGGAATATTGATGTTGGGTGGGGATTTATTGGGGTTAGGAGTCTCATTAGAATATTCAGAGTTACAATAAATCTTAAAAATCCTAAAACATCTGAGGGATAGAAACCCTCATACTTCAAGGCATAGGACAACCTCTAGCTATTAGGGACTAGAAGGAAACTTTCCCTGTGAATAGTATGTTCCGTATCCCTGTGTTATAGGGTTTCTTGCATCTTCCTCTGGTACTGGCTGCTGTCAGTGACTGGATACTGGACTCCATCATGCAGCCATTATCCAGCCAAAACTCCTGGTCTAGTTGCCAGGGGACTCACCCATTTTTCCTTAAATGACTGCATCTTACTTTGTTCCACATGGCAGAACTTACAAATTATTATTTAGGATTAGTAACAAGCTTAGCTGTGTGAAAAAACAGGCTAACTTCAAAATGTTGTTTTTTCTCTTTCAGGTTTGAATTGTTAGAGATTTTGAGTTTTGATTCTGTAAGGAGGCGAATGAGTGTGATTGTCCGATCAGTGGCAGGTAGAGAATCATATCCTGGATTTAGTTTGCTTTGGAGGGAAGGGGTTAGTGGTTTGTGAACTTTGTCTTGATTTTGAATTCAACTGGGTCTCACCAAAGTGTTCTTTTCTTCATGCTTTGCTCTTTTCTGCTCTTTCAGTGAAACTTTGGAATTTTAAGATGGTAATTAGCGCTTTCAGAACAATGTATGTCTGAAGAAACTGTCTTTAAGGATATTTAACCTGTATAAAAACTTTTTTTTTTTTTTGGAGAAAATAAATTTTAACCATTTTAAACTTCATATTTTGTCTCTTTTAGGTGACATTTTTCTGTTTTGTAAGGGAGCAGATTCGTCTATATTTCCTAGAGTTACAGAAGGCAAAATAGACCAAATACGATCCAGAGTTGAGCGCAACGCAGTGGTAAGATTAAATATGAAATGGCATTTCCTGACCCTGCATTGTGTACCAAGATGGGGAGGAGGGTTCAGGGAGCCTCCACCATTGTGCAGGACCTGGACACAGCTACAGTCCTTCTGCCCTCCTGAGTGCAAGGATTACTCTTCATCATCGCCCCTGTAGCAGTAGCTGCCGACAAAAGTGAGCCCCCTCTCTCCTCTGCCCCCTGGAGATCTTTCCTATGATTTTTGCTCCAATGCTTAATAAACACTAAGAACCCATATTTTGAAGGATATTTACATGTTAATTTTGTGGTTAGGATAATCAAACTAGTAGTTATCTATTATTGTGTATTACCCAGAACTAGTTAATTGGCAGTCAAAGGTGAGGTTTTTAAAAAGTGCTCAGCTTTGGCCTAACTTTTCCCCATTGAAGTCAGTGGTAAAACTCCTATTGAAAATCCCACCCCCACTTTCAGTCTCCAGCTTGGCATCTGATATTTTTACTGACTTTAGAATACTTCACAAGATCTCCTGAGAGAGAAACCATTAGAACATAATTTTGCTGTAAATGTTCTTGTTATGAGGAAGCAATACAACAATAATGCCTGTACATACATTTTTGCTCGCTAAAAAGGAAGTATGAGCTTGCTTGATTCCTTTGGGAAAAATATCTAACTTGGTTACTTGAAAGATAGGATTAGGAGTTATAAATACTTGTCTCACATGCCATTTAAAACAACAAAGGCCATTTAAATGAAATATTATTATCTCTTTTAAAATAAGATAGCATTGACTGGCATCAAATACTCAGACTGAAAACAGGTATTACTACAGAAAGTGAAGAAATGTCCGTCAATGTTATCTGCTGTTTTAGAGAAAAACTGGATTTCCTCTTTAAAACTCTTTCCCAGAGCACATTATTAAGCTTTATTATATAAAATAGCTTTCTCTCCTGTAAGAGAATGGTTGTTAAATAGAGGTGGAAGAAGCTAATAAAACTGAAAGAGCAATTTTTAATGTTACTATATCAATCCAAATTCTGGCAGAGTCTGAGAGAGAATCGAGACCCTCAGCCTCAATATTTCTTCATCCTGGATAATTGCATTTAGGCCAAAATCTTAAATATAGCTGCTTCTTCAAGAGCATACAAGCAGCAAATTGGCTCACATGCTATGATAAATGATAGGTATCTCATAGATGTCCTGATGATTGTCCTTTTTGGATTGCATATAAGTAACTTTGTAGAGAGCTGGCAGAGTACCCAGAAGTCACCTACTACAGGACAGGCCTAACAAAGAAAACAACAGAACGCCACTAGCCATCACCTTCAGCCCCCAACTAAAACCTCTCCAACGCATCATCAAGGATCTACAACCTATCCTGAAGGACGACCCATCACTCTCACAGATCTTGGGAGACAGACCAGTCCTTGCTTACAGACAGCCCCCCAATCTGAAGCAAATACTCACCAGCAACCACACACCACACAACAGAACCACTAACCCAGGAACCTATCCTTGCAACAAAGCCCGTTGCCAACTCTGTCCACATATCTATTCAGGGGATACCATCATAGGGCCTAATCACATCAGCCACACTATCAGAGGCTCGTTCACCTGCGCATCTACCAATGTGATATATGCCATCATGTGCCAGCAATGCCCCTCTGCCATGTACATTGGCCAAACTGGACAGTCTCTACGTAAAAGAATGAATGGACACAAATCAGACGTCAAGAATTATAACATTCAAAAACCAGTTGGAGAACACTTCAATCTCTCTGGTCACTCGATCACAGACCTAAGAGTGGCTATACTTCAACAAAAAAGCTTCAAAAACAGACTCCAACGAGAGACTGCTGAATTGGAATTAATTTGCAAACTGGATACAAATAACTTAGGCTTGAATAGAGACTGCGAATGGATGAGTCATTACACAAAGTAAAACTATTTCCCCATGGTATTTCTCCCTCCCACCCCCCCCCCCACTGTTCCTCTGATATTCTTGTTAACTGCTGGAATTAGCCTACCTTGCTTGTCACCATGAAAGGTTTTCCTCCTTTCCCCCCCCTGCTGCTGGTGATGGCTTATCTTAAGTGATCACTCTCCTTACAGTGTGTATGATAAACCCATTGTTTCATGTTCTCTGTGTGTGTGTATATAAATCTCTCCTCTGCTTTTTCCACCAAATGCATCCGATGAAGTGAGCTGTAGCTCACGAAAGCTTATGCTCTAATAAATTTGTTAGTCTCTAAGGTGCCACGGGTACTCCTTTTCTTTTTGCGAATACAGACTAACACGGCTGCTACTCTGAAACCGGTCTATCTTTATTTTGCTTGATTAATCTTCCATACTAACATTAAATGCCACTTAAAATATATTTCTTCTGACAACATCATTTAACTGGGAAATAAAGTGCTTCCTTATTCTAATATAATCCATAGTTCAAAGGTTTGAACCAACTTGAAAGGTCGTTGCTGGAATCTAGTCTTAGCAGTCAACTAAACTGGAACAGTTAGATTGAGTCATGCTTTCAGTATTAATCTGGTCCTTTCCCTCTCTTTTGAAAAATTACTAAGACTTTATTATTCATTTAGTCCATTTTGTCATATAGACTTTACTGACTAACATTAAAATAACACTTCAGCTTCTGTGTCCAGGACAATATACTGCTTTTTTACAAGAAGCAACGTCAATTTATCAATAAAATCACGAAATAAGTTGCCCAAATTGTTGTTACTGGAAGGAGTAAAATTACTAGAGCCTCATCTCAAGCTAACTTCTTCAAAAAGTGGCTATTAATGCGTTCTGTCTCAAAGCGGAAAACTAAATTGAGAGGTGGTTGTAGTTGTTAATTGCTAAATACCAAAGTACAAAAAATACAGAGGATTCTATAATCAATACAAATTAATAATCTAGGTGATGGGCAAAGCGCTACAGCCACAAACTGCCCAGGCTTTAACCAGGGGAAGATTAGCCTAAAACATTAAGATTAGGAGCTAGGATTTTCTTATTTACTAAAGCAAAGTACAGTAACACCCAGGGCAAGACCTTGCTGTCCTTCCATTTTCAATTAATTGACTTGCTCTTCTGTCCAAGTAAGACAGTCCTGTTGATCTAGCAAAGCAAAAAAATAACATTCATTTTCTTCTGTCTATGCATTATGTTCATTTTTAAGTAAAATTCACCTTTGTGTAGAGAGCCAGCATCAAGACTGTACATGGGTTATGTGGCATTTAATGCATTGGCCTTGTGCTGATTTATCTTCATAGGGATGAATTTCATCATCTTATGTACATGTTGCCTTCCAAAAATGGAATAATGTTGTTTCCTCTTCAAAAATTTAATTCAGTCATCTTTGGCAACTGGGTTCTGGGCACTGGCTCAGATGAGTTAATCACTTTATTAATAAACATTCTTGGCTTTGTTGCCATCAGCTGTTTCTTTCCTCATGGCTCCTTACGGACATAATTCAAAAAGAGCACATTGCACTTCTGATTTGTACATTTTCCCATCATATTTTTCATAGCGTGACTTTTTTTCTTTGGAGAAGGGTACATGGGTTATTTACCTTCTGTTTAGTAAATTCTACTCATGGATCAAAATATATAAAGCCAAAATGGTAATGGTAGGTTATGTTGTAGAGCAGAATCGTTCGGTAGTGCCCATCAAACTGTAAGAGACTTGTTTGTATTTATTTGTCGGTTAGATTAATGGGAAATTCCTTTAACTTTTCAGGTTACATTAAAGGTACTATTTAACAGTACAAAGGGAACTTACAATGATAGTTTGTCATAAATAGTACTATTATTTCTAAGGATGTATAAACCAGTTCAGATCAAACCAGAAGTAATCCAGCCCAAAATAATATACTCAAATCTGTGCTTCCTGGTCATGATCAAGATAGAAAGTGGAAACATCAAATTACTAGGAGTACGATAATTACTAATCTTGCAGTGCTATTCTATGGAGAGCAATATCCATATCTCAAGGCTGGAAGTGGTGTTGATCAAGTGAAATGCTGTTGCCATAAAATTCCTAACTCATTTTTGGTGATTGTTACTTGTTTTTATCCTTGGCACTGTGCTCTGCTATTTCAGGGACAAATAGGGAGTGGGAGGATGTGATCTAGGTTAGAGGTTCTCAACCTTTTTCTTTTGGAGGCCTCCCACCAACATGCTATAAAAACCCCAAGGCCCAACTGGGGATGGAGGGGGACTTCAGAGCTCTGGGCTTCAGCTGCTGAGCCGGGGAGGGGGGGCCTCAGAATTTCCACCCCAGTGGGTGTCAGAGCTCCAAGCTTCAACCATAGGTCCCGATCAGTCTAATGCTGGCTCTGCTTCATGGACCCCCTGAAACTGCCTCGCAGTCCCCCAGGGGCTTCAGACCTGCAGTTGAAAACCATTGATCTAGGTGTTGTGGGCAGTCATCAGGATGCTTAAGGTACTGTACATCAGCAATAGAAGCCACTGTGAGCCAATACAAAAATATAGTAATACCCAATCCCTGCAGTAGTGCTGTGTGAAGGTGAACGCATGACATTTACACACAGTGAAATGCTTTACTGCCTAGTCCTCAAATTCAACTGCTGTATTGCAGCAGGGCTCTTTTCAAGTTCCAATATTTAACTGAAATAAAAATGGAATGCTCTCTCCTCTCCTGCCTTTTCACTCTGTGATCACCACCCTCTCTAACATGGTCTTCTGATATTCTGTCCTTTCTTGGCTCTCCTGCCTCACTGATGTTTTTTTCAGAGGATCATCTTCCCTTCCCTCTCCATTTCTATAATTGCTGACCAGAATCTGCCATAGGTTCCTTCCTTTTCTCCTTATGCCCTTACTCTCTTGGTGATCTCGTTGACTCCTATGATGTCTTATCACCACTGTGCTGATGACTGTCAGATCTACCTGTTTATTCCAGACCTTACCCCTTAGTCTAGGTTCATGTATTTTCCTCTCATCCTGAATGTTGTAGTACTTATTTTAAATTAAGTATGGCAAAAACTGAATTTTTCATCATTCCCTCAACACATCCCTTTCTCTGTTTCCATTGATAACTCCACTATCCTCCCCATCTCTCTAACTGGAAATGTCAGAGGGGTTTTTTTTGGGTACTTCCTTATTTCTCTCTTCAACTCTGACTGTCCAGCAATCTGCAACTGTAATGAACTTTTCCTGTTATTTTTACCATGTCCCTTAATTGGTTCTTTGTCTCTTTCTGTGTAAAATTAAAAACTTTTGTCACTGAAAGCTTGAGAGAATTCCTGCCTACACATGTTACTTATCCTCTTCACCTTGTACTGTGCAATCTGCCTACTCTTAACTGCTGATTGTTCCCACCCACTCATTCCTCAAACTGGAATGACCTCCCTCTGTAATGTGTCAAGCATCTACAGTCATCTTCAAATGCCCCCTCAAAACCCATTTCTTTCACCCTGATTTCTGTCACTCACTTCCACTCCTGTGCTATCCACTCGATCCTTCCTGCACTACCTCAGCCTCATTTAAAAAATCACAGGTTATATAATTCAATCACAATTTAACATGACTCATGTTATCATTTGGCCTTAATCCTTGGCCCTCCTTTCACTGCTTCTTTATCTTCATTTCCTTTGTTTCTCTAAATAAGTATGCAAACTCCTTGGGGACTCTTCCATTTATAATTCTCAGTAAAGTACCATTCAAAGTTTTGGCTACATAAATATTTAACAATATCTGATGACCAGCAAGAAAATAATTGATCATACTCGCATCGAAAATGGTCAAAGGGAAATGTTCTTGTTGTATTGCTTTCTGAACACTTGTCATTCCACCTGACTTTCAGTCCAATTACTGTGGTGCATTTGTTGAAGTGTAACATTATGGTGAAAAAGGTACTGATCGTTCACTAGATCATTCACCAGACCAGTACATACAAGAAAGTAGCTTCTTGTTTGATTTCCTTTTGTTAATGAGATACTTGACATCCTGCTTTGTTTTATATGTGCTTGCTTTCTCTTCTTCTGTTACAATTAAACTATTATAAATTAAGAAACGATATGTGCAGTAAACATAGGATTCAGATTATCGTGACATTCAGGTATTTTGTGCTTAACTTCACAGAATAATATAACTATAATATTTAGTTATCTCAAAATTGGATGATGCCAGCCCTTTCAGTGTATAAGGAGTTACCGAGAAACATGCATTGTTTTAGATTAGACAATTGTTTATAGCTCTCAAAAGTGAGGTCTATTTGTACAGTTTTAGTATTTTTTTCATTTGTACCTATTTAAAGATAATCTCGCCAAATGAATCAGAATTTTAAAGATGATCTTTTTAACATGGAAAATATATCAGTAAAATCAGCTGAAAAAATTATAAACTTGAATCCCTTTTAAATAGACACAAAAATGCTTGCCTATAAATTATATCTTTGTGCATATAATGTAAGGACCAGCCAAGAGCCAAATTCTAGCCTTGCTTGTGCAGCAGCACAAGGGATTAAGAGTGAGAAGCACCCCTTTGGACCAGGTTGCAGGTAGCAGCTGAGGAGGGGCAGCAGGCTCCACAAAGCGAGTACATTTCCCCCCTGTGCAGGTAGGTAGGAGAGGTCAGAAAGGGGAACATATAGCCTTGGTTTCCCATGCTTTTCCACCTACCTATCCTACACACTCAACAGGATAGCTGCCGTGGCATGTCAGGCAGTGCGTGCTGCAGTGGGTATAGACCCAGTACAATTTACTCCCTACTTGGAGGGTCACAATGTCTCTCCCAGGCTACTCTCAGAGCAGCATAACATCCTGATGCCTCTTGTATAGTCATCATCGAGCCCGAAACTGATATAGAGGAACCAAAGAGGGACTCTTCATATTAATCATAAATATTAGATAATATTAATTTCTTCTATTTTCAGAAATTTTCTTAATGGTGTTTAAGACTTTCACAGTATAAACATTGTTCTTTGTTTTTATCATATTCTTTAGGAGGGACTGCGAACATTGTGTGTTGCATATAAAAAGTTCACACACAAAGAGTATGATAGTGTCTGCAGGCTGCTTCAGAATGCAAAGATAGCCCTTCATGATCGGGAAAAGAAACTGGCAGAGGCATATGAGCAGATAGAGAGAGATCTTATTTTGCTTGGTGCTACAGCTGTTGAGGACCAGTAAGTATATTGCTTTGGATATGTTGAATGGTGTAAACTAGCAAATGTGATAAATGGGAAGATGTGCCTATTACCAGAGGCGCAATAATTATACCTCTTTTTTTGTATTAGGCGCAGATCTCTTTATTTGTATCCATCTCCTATAAATTAGGTACCTACATTCTCAGTTATGCATAATAAATACACAGAAATCAGTATTTTCAGATAATCAGTGTTGCAAATTATTACTTTTACTACTATTTTTCTAACTAAGACCTACTACAAATAAAAATGTTAAATATGGCTTATTTCTTTCAGTCATAGATACCATACTAAAATAAAACTTTGAAGAATAATATGTCGTGAATATTACCCAGTATTTCTATATTCATTTGATTTGAGTCACAAATAGTAATGAATATTTTGGTTTATATCAAAGTCAGCATTTCCTAGAATTGTTTAATCAGACTATACTGTATATTCACACACAGACCATGATTAAGGTTGCATGATCTACCTTAAATCTGGCATTTCCTGAGTTTTGAGTGCTTAGCTTTGCAATAATAATTTTCTTTTAATTTGTTTTTTATGGAGTTGATATAAAATCTGTCACCCATGTGGAAAAGCGGATACAAAACTCAGCAAGGTTAGGTCTGCTCAGAAGACATTGCTTGGAATTCTTCACTTGTCACTAGTTCTGGCTATGAAGGCTGTGGAGCCCCAGAGGAACAAAAAGGAATCTCACACTTTTGAGAACAGCATTGATGTGTGACAGGGCTGGGTGGTATTCCTGGTATTCATCTGCTGGAGGGAAGATCATGGAGAAGCAAGTCTCTGAGATGGGCAGTCTGAGGAAATGAAGGCAGAATCTTTCGGGGTTTGTGAGGGGAGCAAAGGATACACTTATTGGGTGCTGTGATGGGGATGTGTGTGTCTGACTTTTATCACCCAGCAACTTAGATGTTTCATTTTTTTAACACAACTAACTGAAGAGAGTGGATATGTTGTGTGTTTGTACTTGCCCTGGAGCTGATGAGATGAAACATCCTATTCTTTAAGTAATAAAGATGAAAGCAGAAACCTTTGAGTAACTTGAAAATGGCAAGACACATTACTTATACAGTAACATGCTGATCTTTGTCTGTCTTTAAGCATTTTCAGATTCCCAGCTATGATTTTCCTCATATTAGAAACTTCTTGTGTCTAAAACCTTTTACTGAAATACTGTTAGTGTCATGGAAACCTTTTAGTAAGGACCCTGAATTTCTCATTTCCAGTCAGTCTATCAACATTTATTGTCAATTGATATTCACAGGCTGCAAGAAAAAGCTGCTGACACTATTGAAGCACTCCAGAAAGCTGGCATTAAAGTTTGGGTTCTGACCGGAGACAAAATGGAGACTGCTGCTGCCACATGCTATGCCTGCAAACTCTTCAGAAGAAACACACAGCTACTTGAACTAACCACAAAGAAAATTGAGGAACAGAGTTTACATGATGTATTGTTTGACCTAAGCAAAACTGTCCTAAAGCACAGTGGCAGCTTATCCAGGGACAACTTCTCAGGGTATGTAGAAAGTTCAGCTTTCAAGCTGAGAAAAGAATTGTTGGGCATTTCATAATTACTGTAATTAAATGATTGTTGGAACAGCAATGGCGGCAATATACTATAGCTCAATTTATGTTGCCAGAATGTGAATTATGGTATAGCAACTAATACCTAGTGTAGGCTTGTTACATGCCAAAAATCTTTACACTCTTCATCCTCGGGCTTGTTATGTGACTTGCATTATTTTAACCATTCCACTGCTAAAAATAGATCATGGACAAAAATCATGGTTATGAAAAATATATTATTTTTATTTTTAAAAGATACTATGAACAGTATGTTCCTGAATTCATATTTTGTGTGCTCTGAGGCTTCCCTGATAAGCCCATTTGCCAGGAGGTTTTGTGTACTATATTTAAGGAAGCCTTAGAGTACACCTATGTGCATCTGGGACACAGCAAGCACACTGCAGGATCTCTTGGACCACATGTGAACCTTGAAACCTCAGTGACTTAAATATGAAGGTAGAGGAACCAGAGAATATTGAATTATATTTGTTGAGTGGCTAAGTGGCAGCTGCCCATGATCTGGGGAAGAGTGGTTGATTTCATCAGTTTAGAATGTGGCATGAAGGGAGAGGATGGTTAGAAAGTCAGAAAAATGGGATTTGGAATCAGAAAATGGGTGTAAATGTCTGAATAAAACTTCAAAAGGTTAAAACTCTAAAAGTGTTTTTTTTGTCTGAAAATTTGGGGGGAAATCAATTTCTGGGTTTTCTGGACCTAGTAATACAGTATGTATGTTTGCTTTGTTCTCTTTGTTAATATGAAAACAAATAACAATTTCACCCTAGTGATAAGTTTGTAATAAAGGGATAGCATCAATTAGCAAGCATTGTTATGTTTTGGCAGAGCGCTGCACAAATGTAGGTATAAGTATATTTACCTTGGTAGTGTCCCTTTTAATGTTGCTTTTTGGTAAATAAATTTGTCACCTTCTCTTTCCAAATCAAAACTCAAAATATGTATATTTGTACAGTAGTTCTTCACTTGCATTTTCTTCCTCAACAGACTTTCAACTGATATGCAAGATTATGGTTTAATTATTGATGGAGCAGCATTATCATTAATAATGAAACCTAGAGAAGATGGGAGCTCTGGTAACTATAGAGAGCTCTTTCTTGAAATTTGCAGGAACTGCAGTGCAGTGTTATGCTGTCGAATGGCACCTTTGCAGAAAGCACAGGTTTGTGTTGCATGATCAATTACTTGTTAACTATGCATCTATGTAAATATTGAAAGTCATTACTGTTTGTGACATATTATGGTAATTTAAAATGTTATCTTTCACTTTTCTATCCTATAAAATGGAAGCAAAATTTTAGAAAAAGAATGAGAGGAGAATTTTTGCTAGAAAGCAATTAGGTAATGGCACATTAAGAGAGAACCTCGCTATTCCCCTGATTTTGATTTATGTATTATGATCAACTTTTGTGGTTGATACATTCTCGTAAATGAAACATATTTAATGAACTAATTGCTTCATCTTCATTCATACTACATGATGCTATTGGGAAGAATGAGTTACCTATTATTGTAGAGTGTTAGTTCTTGTTTTTTAAACACAAATACAAATAACATCCAGATGGAATAGGTAGATGGTGTAAACTATTTGAAATACTGTCTGACTCCTGTTCACTCATTGATGTTAACATAAACATATACATTTTTGTAGATATTCCCAGATTAAAAACTCTGTTTTACCTGGAGTTCAATTTGTAAACAATATTAATAACTCCGTTTTACCTGGAGTTCAATTTGTAAACAATATTAATAACTCCAGGGGAGAAAACGTTAAAGCATGTTGATATTTAAGACACAAAACATGGGAACATAAATATCTTGAATCCCCATATCTTTGTTTTAGTGCTCATATACAGTACACATGCACATTATTTTAGTCTAATGAATGTATTTAGTCACTCTTCTTTTCATCCTGGGGAAGTCTGTATAAGTATTTAGTTTGAATAGACCAGTTTATTAAAATTATAATGCTTGCAAGTTAAAATGGATAGATCTGTGCTCCCATATTTGGTCTTCTATATCCAGAAAGACATACAGGACCCTATTATCTTTGTTCATTGTGAGCTTGATATTCGTTTTAGATTCATAGATTCATAGATACTAAGGTCAGAAGGGACCATTCTGATCATCTAGTCCGACCTCCTGCACAGCGCAGGCCACAGAATCTCACCCACCCACTCCTATGAAAAACCTCACCTATGTCTGAGCTATTGAAGTCCTTAAATCATGGTTTAAAGACTTCAAGGAGCAGAGAAGCCTCCCTCAAGTCAACCATGCCCCATGCTACAGAGGAAGGCGAAAAACCTCCAGGGCCTCTCCAATCTGCCCTGGAGGAAAATTCCTTCCCGACGCCAAATATGGCGATCAGCTAAACCCTGAGCATATGGGCAAGATTCACCAGCCAGATACTACAGAAAATTCTTAACTAGGTAACTCAGATCCCATCCATCTAATATCCCATCTCAGGGGATTTGGCCTATTTACCCTGAATATTTAAAGATCAATTACTTACCAAAATCCCATTATCCCATCATACCATCTCCTCCATAAACTTATCGAGTAGAATCTTAAAACCAGATAGATCTTTTGCCCCCACTGCTTCCCTTGGAAGGCTATTCCAAAACTTCACTCCTCTGATGGTTAAAAACCTTCGTCTGATTTCAAGTCTAAACTTCCTGGTGGCCAGTTTATACCCATTTGTTCTTGTGTCCACATTGGTGCTGAGCTGAAATAATTCCTCTCCCTCTCCTGTATTTATCTCTCTGATATATTTATAGAGAGCAATCATATCTCCCCTCAACCTTCTTTTAGTTAGGCTAAACAAGCCAAGCTCCTTGAGTCTCCTTTCATAAGACAAGTTTTCCATTCCTCGGATCATCCTAGTAGCCCTTCTCTGTACCTGCTCCAGTTTGAATTCATCCTTTTTAAACATGGGAGACCAGAACTGCACACAGTATTCCAGGTGAGGTCTCACCAGTGCCTTGTATAACGGTACTAAAACCCTCCTTATCCCTACTGGAAATGCCTCTCCTGATGCATCCCAAAACCGCATTAGCTTTTTTCACAGCCATATCACATTGGCAGCTCATAGTCATCCTATGATCAACCAATACTCCAAGGTCCTTCTCCTCTTCCGTTACTTCTAATTGATGCGTCCCCAACTTTTTTTTTTTTTGCCAGTCATGGAATGATCATGAGATTAATATTCAAGAAAACTATTCAATAAGAAAAGAAAAGCAATTTTACTGGCTTAGGAAGCATTTGAGAAAGTAAAAACTTTTTTTTAAAAGGATTTTACTGAAAATGTACAGTCCATACCTTGGGAATTATTTTAATTAAAGTTTTCACAGCCTGTAGATGATGACTGTGCATAAGCAAAACTTCTGAATAATTTCTACATTAGTCTCCTCAACAGTCTCTCTCCCCTACCCCTTTTAAAATGCACTAATAATACTTATAAAGCCAAAGGACTATTCATACCCAAGGTTTTTTCTACCCAAAGAAAATCTGTTGGGTTTAATGTATAATGATTGAATTGGACAAAAGTGTTTTTCTTCACTTTCACAGAATTTCCTTTGTAAGCATGTTGCTTACATTTAATTAACTGTACACCACATGCCATCTCACAGCACAGTAACCAAACTGTAAACATGTCAGGAAAGAGATTTTTAATGCTAGTTCTTTTTCAGATGGTAAAATTGATTAAATTATCAAAGGAACACCCTATCACATTAGCAATTGGTGATGGAGCAAATGATGTCAGTATGATTCTAGAAGCACATGTTGGTATAGGTAAGTGTGCAGTCTAGATTTTAATTTACAAGGAAATAAATATAATTTAAAAAAGAATAAGATGTTGTTTCAAAGAATTAACCATTTTCTTAGGTAACTTTTATATTTTATATATAATTATAAAGGCATTTATAATTCCAGCTAATTATAAGGCATAGTGAAATCTAATAATATTAAATTAACATCACCGCATGCCCTGCAACTTTGCCAGTATTTGTTTGTATGCTTTAAATAATTTGTTACCTTTTTGAACAGCTTCTAATACCTCTTTCTTCTAGGAATCACTGGAAAAGAAGGCCGTCAAGCTGCAAGAAATAGTGACTATGCAATACCTAAATTTAAACATTTGAAAAAAATGTTGCTTGTTCATGGACATTTTTATTATGTTAGGATATCCGAGCTTGTGCAATACTTCTTTTATAAGGTAGGATGACATCATGTAATCCACGAATATGCATGTGGTATTAACTAACTATATGTAATAGGTACCCTCAACCGTAGAAAATGCTGTAATTCTACAGAAAGTCTGTTGATTCCTAGATACAAATCCCCAGGTGGTTTGCTCATTGTACTCCTAGGGGAATTCTGTGCCACTGTGCATGCACAGAATTTATGCCCCCCCGACATACTTCTTTGTTTCCCCGCAGAAAAATGACTTTCTGATGGGGAAGCAAAGGGAAGCCACAAGAGCAGTCATGCAACCCTCCCCAGCAGTGTGTTTTGGATGCCCAGGGCAGCTAGCAGAGAAATAAATCACTGTGGGACAGGAAGCGGGACTGGGGAAGACCCAACGGGTGGCTCCTACCCTGCACCGGACTCAGGTGCTAGTCCCATCTGGGCTGGGGAGAACAGGATTTCCTCTTCCCCTGTACAGCATCTGCGGCCGGGTCAGACCTATTTCCAGGTTTCTCCCCTGGCTGCAGGAAGCATTGCAAACTTCTCCCTTTCCCTTGCTTCTTGCACCCATCGCTCCTCAGGCACAAGGGGAGGGATCTCTGTACAGGGAGCTGCTTCCCCGTCCACCCAAACCCCATGCATCCAGATCCCCTCGTACCCAGACCCTCCCACTGAGCCTCACACCCCCACACTCAGAAGCCCCCAATGAGCCCCACTTCCCCTACATCTGGACCACCCCAACGAGCCACCTGGATCCTCACCACACCGAACCCCAACCAGTTGAGTCTGTGTCCCAGGCACGGGAGGCTCCAGATGGGATCTCCCATCTCTATGCAGCCAGTGGTCTGTGTCCCCAGTGCCATGCTGGAGCCTCTACATTTATTTCTCTGAAGGACATAAATTCACACCGTGTAGAGGTCAAGCACAGGAGTTTATTACATACAGTGCTGACGGAGTGTCACTTCGCTTATTAGGCTTAGAGACACTGTCAATCAATTGAAGACAATGGAATATATGGATTTTCCATGGGTGGGGAAAGTGACGGCGTAGGCAGTCCCACTTTCCCGGATAGGTTTAGCAGGAAGACATGATAGCACAGTAGCCAATGGTTAAAGGTTACGTAATGTCTTCGCCCATGGTCTCAAGTTAACAAATTAACATTTAACGTTTAAGTAGTACTTTAATAAATGTATTAGCATAAAATATATATGTTGAATTTTTATTTGGGGTTTATAGGAATGAAGTAGCTCCTTTGATTGTCCAACAGATACATATCTAGGGGTAAAAGCAAAGAAACAGTGAAAGTATATGGCAATAAAGATTGTCTTTCAAGTTGTTCTTTTGTGTTTTAAGGCAGGCATTGGTCCCTGGGAAAGGGAGGTGGGAGGAGGCCATATCTTATACTGACATGCTTGAATCTTTTATAAACTCAAGGTTGGATGTGTGGGAAGAACATCTTCCTACAGAAGAAACTAACACAACAGAAACAGGGCTTCTTTGTTTTATTTGCAACTTTGAATAAGACACAATTATTGCCCCCAACATTTGGCGTTTTGCTGACCCAGGCATATCTTAGCAAAAGCAAAGTTATCTTTTGATTATTCTGCTTTCTCTTAGCTATTGCTAAACCTTTGACCTTTTGACCAAACTCAGGACTTTGGGCCTGTACACAGATTCATATACCAGGTTATTACATAAGCAATGGATTTAACCCTTTAGTCCCTTCTCTTGACCCTAGGGTTCCCTAACCCACCAAGTTAAACATACCAAATTTAATGTACCCAGTTTATTTTGGAGTTGCGGATAAAGCACCAATACCATCAGGAATGTCAGGATAGCTTGACAAGATAGCACCCAGATTTGTCCTCAGGGGACCTTATTACCTGAGATGGCATTGCCCATGATTATCGCTTTAACCTCCACTGCCTGGTTCCGCTCCTTCGAGTACTTTACATTGGCCTGGTCCATGATTTTTCCTATTAGGGTGTACCTTAGACCCTCTGGGCCTTGGCCACCATCTCCTCGATTTTTGCCTGCAGGGCCTGTAGACCCTCCTTTAGATAATTACTGTCGTAGTGCCATTCCGGATTTTATGTTAGGTTACCCATTATTGGCGGAGTATGGTGGAGCTGCACCCCGTTAACAGTCAGGGTTGCCTTTTGAGAAACTGTCATGCACACGGATGGGTGCCTTGAGGGGCAGGGCTTTTTATTTAACTTGATGGAGTGGTTTGGGACAGTTACACACCAGTAGGTACCGTTTATTTGGACCAGCTCCATGTGCGCCAGTTTTTTTGTAATGACCACTTTGAACCTAGACAGATTCGTTAGAATATTATATGGGCATGTACACAGAATTTTCTTATTAGAGTGGGTGCAACATTCACTAGGATAGAATGCTTTTCCAGCGACCTCGGAGTATGCAACGCCTTCTATTTTAATAAGATGACCCCTCCTCCATACTGGCAGGGAGGTCAACATCCTGGCTTGCTGTAAATGAGGGATGACCAGAGGTACCAAAAGGTTGAAAAGTATACTGTGACCTGTTCAAACTGGTTTTTGGACTTCGATTGATGTTTTTTTGTTTCCTCATGCCCACGGAGGGGTACTAGGGAGATAGGGTTCCACCACTTTTATAAGGGCTGGGTGGACCCGGCCATTAAGGAGATTGGTTACAATTCCCTGTGTGGTGATGGCCAAAGTTTGTTTTGTTCTTCAACAACTCTCTCCTCCAGTGCCTTTATTTTGGTACTGTGTTAGTATAATTGGCACGTGATTTTTTACAAGTGTTTGGGTTTTTTTCCCAAAATTCCACACAAATTCCAGTATTGAGGTTTGTGTGTTTTCTTCCAAGCCATTGTGGCAATATGCCATGTAATTGTGTTTAAATGAAGGATAACCCAGATCCTTGTCCGTCCCCTTCACTAGTGGTATGCAGTTGGCCCCCTTTTAAGGTAATTCGGACACTAGTTGCATTAAGTATAGAGTAATTAAGTAAACAGCATTGTTTAAGGGTGTTATCCTGCTTGAAGGGGTAGCTTATGCACTGTCATGATTTTTTTCAAATGCCTTCATTAAACTCCATAATCTCTGGCACCTGACATCAGCGAATAACAGGGCAGTGAGCTGTTGTTAAAATTGTGATGTTACTAGTCTCCCTGTTATGATCATCAGTATATGATTTTATTTGGACCTTTTTACATTTTATTGTGTGCTCATGTCCTAACCGTAGTGCCACCTTTACGTCTGGCCAATCTTGTTTGTTGGCCACCGCACGTGTTTTGCAAAAGCTAAGTGTTTTTTTAGTGTGGCAATTAAAGCGAAGCAAACCTGGAGGAGGGAGGTTAGTGACCCATTTTCAGTCCTTCTTTTCACATGGCACACTACTTGCATTTTTTTTTATGCACCGCAGGAACAGCAGGAGCCACAGCAGGAGCCTTCCCATGGTTACTCCAGTTGTTTAATTACCCTTTAGTTTTTTCTCCTTTACTTCCTTTTGTTTACCTGTCGAGACACTTGTGGAAACATTGTTAGTATTGACAGATGCTGATTTAAACAATTTAAACTGATTTTGGTGCCTTCAAAATGTTCCCAATTTTCCCCCAATCTTTGCACATGTATTAGTAGTTAGAAGGACCCTTATAGGGCCTTGACATTTTGGCTTGAAACATTTTTTAACCTCTTGGTAAATGTGACACATTACCAAATTTCCAACTTTAAATGCCGGTTTCCTTAAAGTGCTGTTATTATTCAGTTGGGTTTGATTTTTTTTTAACTTGATTGTACAAATCCTTTAACTCTCTGTCCAATGCCTTGATGTAGTTTTGCAGCCTGTCTGCAAAAAGCCCAGACCCCACCCCACCCACGGGGAGGATTACAGTGCTAGGCATTCTTATTGCTCTTTCTGTTATTAGCTCAAAGGTCGTTAGCTGGGTCAGCCTGTTTGGGCTGCCTCTGATTCGATACAATACATCAGGGAGCATATGATCCCATCCTTCTCCTGTATTCAGTACTGCTTTTGTTAAGGCTGCTTTTATTGTTTTGTTTATTTTTTTCACCATTTCTGAACTTTCAGGGTGGTATGGTATATGGAATCTTTGCTTTATTTCTAGTGCCTTACATGCCTTTTTCATCACTCACCCTGTAAAGTGAGTTTTTTGGTCAGAGTTTATTGACAGGGGCAGACCCCATCTGGGTATTATTTTTTTTTTGCTAGGATTCGAGCTACTGTTGTGACAGTGCAGTTCTTGGTTGGGAATGCCTCTATCCATCGGGTAAAAGTGTTGTTAATTACCAAAATGCAAGTGTATTCCCTGCTTTGTGGCAAGGGTTTAGTAAAAATAATTTGCAGATTTTACCACTGTCCCTTTGGCTGTGGTTGGTGGTTTAGAGGCACCTTTTTTCTTCTACCCACATTCACTTGTGCACACGTTACATGTTGTTTGAGAAATAATAAAGCACTTTTTTGCATAGAGTGCAACCACCAGTGTTTTGGGGCAGTTCTCATTTGTCTCCACCCCAAATGAGCTGGAGAGATGGCATGGAGCAGCAGAGCCCGTATGCATTCCCGGGCTACCAGCTCCTTCCTCCCCCCCTCACCCCCCAGCCCATACCAGAGGTGATTATTATACACAGCTTTGCTCTTTCAATTTTTTTTTCTGGGCTTATGGTTGCATATAGCTTTTTTAAATTCACTTTCTTTTTTGACACTACAGCTGCAGAAACCTTAATAGGACTTGCTTGTGCAATTTTTTTGGCCTGTTTATCTGCCCAGTAATTTTCCTTTTTTTCCTTGCTTGAGATTTTATTATGTACTTTTATCTTTACTACTGCCAGTTCTGATGGTAGTTTGGCAGCTTTTGTTAGTTTTTGAACTGCCTCCATATTATGAATTGGCTTGCCAGTTGTTGTTATAAACCCTCTGCATGACCACACATTCATGTAGTTATGCACTACTCCGAATGCATATCTGCTGTCTGTGTATACAGTGAGCTTCTTGCCTTCCCCCACTCTCAAAGCTTTAGTGAGGGCTGTTAGCTCCGCTTCTTGTGCTGACTTTGATCCTTCCATCTGACCTGATGCTATTACTGTCCTATTACTGAGTACCACTGCCCATCCGATGTATGGCACTCCATTTTTATACTTTCTTGATTTATTTACATTCAGAATTATATTTGAATTCTCTAATGGCTCTTTTTTAACTCTCCCCAACACTTCCTCTTTCCTATCTATAAGACATTTGTGTATCTCTCTCTCTCTGTTTAGACATTCTGCTACATTTATTTTTTTGTTTCTTACTATAGAGAAGTTGGGGTTTTGCAAGCACAATGTTGATTCCCACTGACTCCTGCGGGCATCTGTTACAGATCTTAGCTGCCTGGTATTAAGGAGATTAATAAGTGTATGGGGTGTATGTAGCATTAATTTTTCCATGAGAGTGTATGATTTACAAGCTTTTACCGCCCATGTAGCGTAATCTAGAGCTGCAACTCACTCAGGTAGTTCCTGGGATACAGGGGGTCTTAAGGTAGATCGGTATGCTACAGACCCTGTTTATCTTCTTGAAGTTGTCTTAATACAGCTGAGTATTGAGTTTCACTATGGCTTTAGTAAAGGTGGAATGGCTTTTTCATATTGGGTAAGCCCAGGCTGGCGGTAGAGGCTAAAGCCTGTTTTATTTTTTAAAATGCCTTCTCTTTTTCTGTGCCCTATATTACTAACTCATTTGCAGACTTTCCTCCTCTAGTGAGGCTTTGAATTGGTTCTGCCATCTCTGAGTACTCCGAAATATATGTTTTACAGAAATTGAGGAGTCCCAGCACCGTTCGGACTTCCTTAGCTGTCTGTGGTTTTTTAACTCTCGAATTGCCTGCTTTTTGTCTACCGTGAGTGCTTTTTCTCCCTGTGATATGCTGTTGCAATTGAGCTTTTTTTGCGCTTAATTTAAATTATGCCTCACGAAGATATATAAACAGTTTTTAAATGGTCCTTTTTATTTGAACTGGCAATTAGCAAGTTATTTACATACTGCAATATTACAGTATCCCCTTCCAAAGGCACTTGTGTTATTACTTTTGCCATCGCCCTGTGGAAGATAGAAGGAGAATTATGGAACCCCTGGGGTACTCGGGTTCAAGTATACTGCTGGTCTTCCACTGTAAATGCAAATTTTTCCTGACTCTCCTTTGTAAGGGGAATACTCCAAAATTCAATAGCTATATTCAGGACTGAGAATACTGAGTGTTCTGGTTTTAGCAAATTAAGAATAGTGGCAGGGCTTGCCATAGTAGGATGTGCCTTTGGATTCACCCGGTTAAGGTGGGGTTAGTCTATAGTTAACCGCCAGGTCCCATCCGGCTTTCGGACAGGCCAAATTGGGGAGTTAGTTGTGGAGGTGGGTTTTTTAATCACCCCTTTAGCTTTTAAATTAGTGACTATAATTTTAACTGCCTTTAAGGCTTTTGGTGTCATTAGGTACTGCCTGTGGGCTTTATGCGTTGGTCTTTCTACAGATATAGGCTTCATGTTTACTAGCCCACAATCTTGTGTATCTGTTGTCCCCACTTCAGGGTGAAGGGAACACAGTGGTTTTTACTGGACTTCGCCCCCACCCCCCCATGTATTATTGCCTTACTACTGGCAATTATGGCTATATTTTGAGATAATCTCTCTGGCCCATTCAATGCAGCTGGCTCTGGGGTTGATTACTCCCCCAAGATCCTTAAGGAGATCAGTGCTGCAAATTGTGTCTTCCTGCTTGGGGCAAACTCAGATTTGACTGTGACCATATTTTAAATTTTATTTCTACTGGCTGGCTTATGATTGCTTTTAAACTTCTCTCTCCCACTCCTTTAATTTGTATGGTTCGACGGGTGAGGGAGAGATTTTGGCTGGTTATCGATATCAAGGCTCCTGTGTTTATTAACATGTTGCACGGTTGGCCCCCCCACTCGTGCGTTAAGAAACATCCTGGGGTCACTTTCAGTTCAAGCCACAGAGGCCGCAGATACCTATTAGCTAGCCAGTAGTTTGAGCAACTCCTGGATTTGTTTTTTTGTTTTTGGGTACTAGTTATATCAGTTTTATTTTGCTTGTTAGGCCACTGGCCCTCCTTACTCTCCTCCCACACCGAGGCGGAAGCAGTCTTCCTTTATGTGGCCGCTTCTTTTACAATTGCTGCATGTTTTGATTTTATTTTTACAGTTACGTGCCAGATGTCCAGGCTTATTGCACGTGAAGCAGGTAGTGGTTCTGATTGCATGAACTGCTATAATTTCCTCAGAGGGGGTGGTTGCTGCTACCTTCCTCTTTTTTCTGTTTTCTACTTCTGTGTCCCATTTCATTACTGCTGAGTGTGTTTCTCCCACTGAGGTGCCTAATGCCAGGACCGCTTGTTGGTTTGCAGACTGACACTGCCTTTAGGATTTGGAGGAATCCATCATGGTTTTGGGATGTTATAGTCTCCAGACCCGAATAAGCTCGAAATGCATTCCATTTCTTTTCAGTATAAGACATGGCAGATTCCCCCTTCTGCTGAACCAACGATTGCAGAGCCCCCCAGTTCGTGGTCTGGGCTCCTAGAACAGCAGATAGTGCATTTCTGAATTCTGTTACACTGCCTGCATCAGGGTTTGGAATTCCTGCTGATTCTCCAGCCTGATCCCCTCCCGCAGGGTTGGGGTTATGATTTTTAGCCCAGTGCCCCATCTTCCATTTATCTTTTAAGTTGTCCCACACATTCCTGGGGCATTTACACTTGACCAGGATGTGAACATCCTTCCTGTGGAGGCTGTGTATTTTAGCCATGCCATTTAGCTTGTCCCAAAACTCAGTATTTTTGTTATCACGTTTGAGTTTGGGTAAATCAGACAGTAACGCCTGTTTTTCCTGGAGGGTGAAGGGATGGTAGATTTTAGTTGTTTCTGTTCTGAGTCCCCTTACTGGTTCACCCTCTGCATTAACATTTCTGAATCTCCTTAACTGCGTTTTGATTGGAGCCATATGCTGTACTTGCTCCCCTGGGGCATTTAATCCTTGTGACGCTCCTTTTATTATCTTTGTGGGTGCTTAAATTTGGCCTTTCACACGAAGAAACGCATGGAGGGGGGTTGGATTCCTCCCCTTTGCTTTGTGCTGCTGAGTTTTTTCACAGATAGTTAATTGGTGGTGCAGTTGGCTGACAAATGCTGGGAGTGGGCTCTCCCCCGTCCCAATCTGGAGGCGTGTTTTAGGCATGGTAAATGTAATTAGTTTGCTCTGGGATCTTTTCCAATCTCCGGACAATTACACATTTTAAAGCACAAACTTTTATTTTTTAGAGCTTGGTTTTTAGATTTAAAAATTGCATTTTTTTTCTTTTATGTTGAGTATATTCAATAACACTATTACTGCCTTGTCTGTTTTGTCACTTTTCTGATTATTCCACCAAGTAACCAGATCAGCCTCTGATCCGACTGCAGAGTAGTTTGTTTTTTTTAGCTGCTGTTTGCTGAGTTTTGACATGTTTATATTTCAAATACTCTCGAGGGCTGATTATCGCCTCTCCCTTTGATGCCATGGGCTTTTACTCACCCTGGCTGCTGACCTTACATTTTCCCCTCTAAATGCTGTAGTTTCAATCTTTACAGCCTGTCAGCCTTGATGGGGATTTACCTTTTCCCCTTTTTATGCTATGGTCTCAATCTCCACAGCCTTTTATGAGGATGTCTCCCCCCCTTTTTTAAATACTGTGTGGTTTTAAGTTATACACAGCTGCAGGCCTTATTGGTTGGAGACTTTGTGCTATTCGAAAGCATGTACGTTACATGCCTGCGGGGGGGCACTCCCCTAGGACTTGCAATGTTATGTGCAATGAGGAAATGGGACCACCAGTTTGCACTGCCTACCGCTTGCGTACCCAGCCAGTCCTGGGCTTAACTCACGGCCAATCGCTTGCTGGTGGTTTATTCAAGTTCCCTGTAACATACCCCGTAGTTTAAACAGTACATGACCCTTTTGCACTTGTCTTCCCTCCCATTTGATACCCATATTTAACCTCTCTGCTACACGTGCCTAGGTTCCTTCACACTTAAATTTAAAAAGTGGAAACAAGATGCGTTTCAAAGGGGATGAGAGACTTCTATCCCTGGCCTAATGAGGTGGTAAACTCGCCTCTTTGAATTTCAGTCTCAGATCCTCAATTAGCTCACAAGCCTGAATCCCGGACGATCCCCCAAATGGAAAGACATAAATTCACACCGTGTAGAGGTCAAGCACAGGAGTTTATTACATACAATGCTGACAGAGTGTCACCTCACTTATTAGGCTTAGAGACACTGTCAATCAATTGATTACAATGGAATATATGGATTTTCCATGGGTGGGGAAAGTGACGGGGTAGGCTGTCCCACTTCCCCAGATAGGTTTAGCAGCAAGACATGATAGCACAGTATCCAGTGGTCAAAGGTTACATAATGTCTCTGCCCATGGTCTCAAGTTAACAAACTAACATTTAACCTTTAATTAGTACTTTAATAAATGTATTTGTATAAAATATATATGTTGAATTTTTATTTGGGGTTTATAGGAATGAAGTAGCTCCTTTGATTGTCCAACAGATACATATCTAGGGGTAAAAGCAAAGAAACAGTGAAAGTATATGGCAATAAAGATTGTCTTTCAAGTTGTTCTTTTGTGTTTTAAGGCAGGCATTGGTCCCTGGGAAAGGGAGGTGGGAGGAGGCCATATCTTATACTGACATGCTTGAACCTTTTATAAACTCAGGGTTGGATGTGTGGGAAGAACATCTTCCTACAGAAGAAACTAACACATCAGAAACAGGGCTGCTTTGTTTTATTTGTAACTTTGAATAAGACACAATTATTGCCCCCAACATCTGGCGTTTTGCAGACCCAGGCATATCTTAGCAAAAGCAAAGTTATCTTTTGGTTATTCTGCTTTCTCTTAGCTATTGCTAGGCTCTGATCTCTTGACCAAACTCTGGACTTTGGGCCTGTACACAAATCCATATACCAGGTTATTACATTGGCAATGGATTTTAACCCTTCATTGTCAAATAAAATTTGCAAAATTTTGCAGAATTTTAAAATATTATGTATAGAACTCTAATTTTTTTGGTGCAGAATGATCTCAGGAGTATCATTGTCACCAAACTCTGAGGCAGAACAGCTTTTATTTATATGTACTGTGTGATCTTTAATACGGTTGCAAATAAAATTTTCATTTTTTCTTTAATCCCTTATGTATTCCAGCAACTCCCTCCTCCCCTACCCTCCCGCCCATCCATCTTCTAGGCTCCATATACAGTGGCCTTTTAAATCAAGTCTGAGGAACAGTGTTTTAAAAGTTAACATAATTCTAACTTAAATCAGTTTCTAACTTCAGTTGACCAGTGTGGATGTAGAAACCCATTTTACTGTTTATGTCCACACTGATTGGCCATCATATATCAAACTAGTTTACCTGAATCCCATTGTTGATATGACCTTAATTTCCTCTTTCTGTCTTCTGTGCCCACCCACCCCCGGGTAGCATCTCATTTCCCTCCAACTTGATAGAGTAGTTATAATTTTTCTTTCAAAACTGTGTTTGCCTGTGCTAATGTAAAAGGAGAATGTGAATGCCATATTTCTATAAATCTGTCACAGTATTTTCTGTATTCTGTGTGCAGTACAATTAGTATTATACAATATTATAATATACATGGTTGTAATAATGCATGATATATGTTGTTGATGGTGCATCACTTGATAACTCTCACTTTGTTTTCCAGAATGTCTGCTTCATTTTTCCTCAGTTTTTATACCAGTTCTTCTGTGGGTTTTCACAACAGGTTAGTCAGGCATTTTAATTTTTCTGCTTTGTGTAAAACCTTCTCTTTGGCCTTTTTTAACTAAAAGCGTGGGGCTGTTGTATATTCTTACTGGACCAAGTAGGCTGGAAAAGCTGTTAGTTTAGCTTACAGCTGTCACTAAAGAAGGCTATTACCTTTGTTTAGTGTGGCTTTCAAGAGCTCTCCTGACTGCTACTGAAATGAATTTGATGAATTATCAGAAAACCCACATTATTTTCTGAGTCAAAGACTTAATGGAAAAAGCAAAACTGAGAGTTAGCTGTGGAAAGCAAAATCTCCATGGAAAACGTGCAGTTCAATCTTTCCATCGATTTTTTTTTTTTTGCTCACAGAGATGGATAGAGGAAAATCTAAAAGGTGTGGGTGTGAACAAGCAGTTTGTCTTTTGAGGCAGGGGTGAAAGTTCAGAAGGCTGCTGGCCTGATCGGGGGGGGGCTCTCAGGCTGCGCATGCAGATGCCCATACCGTGGAAATCCCTGGTGGGAGAAGGGAAAATAAACACACCAGTTTAGGGAAAAGGGACCTAATTCTCCAAAAGAAAAAAAAATAAGGCATTCTTGGGGGATGGCAAGGTCCTCTTTCTTCTAAATTCTTGTTTCTTTGCTCCTCCTCGGCTGTTCTCAGCTATCTAAGTTGTATGGAAGGCTCCTTGTCACTCCTCCCATGAAGTAAGGGAGATGAAAACAAATTCAGGAACTTGGAAGAAAAGGAGACCAGACCTTTGTCAAAGATTTTCCCAGTAAAGCTCTAAGGAGCTTAACAAAATGGAGTTTGAGTTAATTTTAAGGATGCGCTGAAACCTATCTAGCATTTTGCAAAGCACTCTCTGGCTAATACTAGATGTTAAAGCATGTGTTCATGAACTTCGACTGCAAAATTTGCCATTCTTTTTCATGAAAAATAACACTACTTTTTTTTAAGAGAAGCCTTTGTAGTAAGGATTTTCAGTGCACATGTTTCAGGGCATAGGCTGATCATGAGGCAGGGTCTGAAAAAAACCCCTACTTTATAGGGGTAAGGAATAGGTTTGTTGTTGATGATAAACATTATGTACCTAGAATAAGACCCAGAACAGGGAGAAGGGGAGAAAAAGTTTGGTTCATACTCATTCCCTTATGCTGTCAAGGAGCTGATTTGATCCCCCAAGCTGTTCTCTAGAGCCGCTTTAGCTTAAACTTGCTAGTTACAGCCCCACAAGTGACCATTATGTCGGGGGAGGGATAGCTCAGTTGGGGGAGGGATAGCTCAGTGGTTTGAGCATTGGCTTGCTAAACCCAGGGTTGTGAGTTCAATCCTTGAGGGGGCCATTTAGGGATTTGGGGCAAAAATTGGGGCTTGGTCCTGCTTTGAGCAGGGGGTTGGACTAGATGATCTCCTGAGGTCCCTTCCAACCCTGATATTCTATGATTCTATGATTCATATTCTATGATCTGAGGATTGTAGCAACACTCCAGCCATTACACCTGAACTCTACCCTACATTGGGTGGGTGAAAAGGGGGTGGAGTGGAGCTGGCTATGCCTGACAGAGATTTCCTCCACCAGAGGAATCAGTTGCCCAGCTAGGGCGGCTTTACGGCTCCTTTGCACAGCTGAAACATTGTGAGGCAGCCACTTACTATTGTCAGGTCAAATTTTGATAGATTTGTTTGCCCAGAGGAACCTGGGTGAAAACTGACTTTTATCCTATCTCAAAAGCTGTCATCCAAGGATGTTATATGGAATTTGTCTTTATTTTAAGGAATGTGCTTTTATGGCTCTAAACAAGACAACATTCTCCCATTAAATCAAGCATAATATGGTGTATTGTGTTTGAAAATATAACTGGTTAATATAACTCTTTTTTCCATCTGCAGCCTTTATATGATACTGCGTATCTAACACTATACAATATCAGCTTCACATCTCTTCCTATCCTCTTGTACAGTCTAATGGAACAACATGTCAGTACAGACATGCTCAAGAGAGAACCGTCACTGTACAGGTAAAGGTAATCATTTAGCCCAAAATGTTTGGCTATTCATTTGTAGACAGTATTTTTTGGAATGTGCCTCTAAAATACCTTTAGCGATTCAGTACTTCCATTGTGCACAATATAAGAAATTCAACATCCTCTAACAATTAAATGTGCTGCACCTGAGATGGTAGTTCTGTAAATATTTTGGAAATGACCAGATATATATATAGCATACTATATAGCATATGTATGTTTAGAGCTGTTGATTAATCGCAGTTAACTCGCATGATTAACTAAAAAAAATTAATCATGATTTTAAAAATTAATCGCAATTAATTGCAGTTTTAATTGCACTGGTAAACAGTAGAATACCAATTGAAATTTATTAAATATTTTGGATGTTTTTCTACCTTTTCAAATATATTGATTTCAGTTACAACACAGAGTACAAAGTATACACTGCTCACTTTATATTATTTTTATTACAAATATTTGCACTGTAAAAATGATAAACAAAAGAAACAGTATTTTTCAATTCACTTCATACAATACTGTAACGCAATCTCTTCATCGTGAAAGTGCATCTTACAAATGTAGATTTTTTTTGTTACGTAACTCACTCAAAAAAAAAAACAAAACAATGTAAACCTTTAGATCCTACAAGTCCACTCAGTCCTACTTCTCATTTAGCCAATCACCCTGGCAGACAAGTTTGTTTACATTTATGGGAGATAATGCTGTCCACTTCTTATATATAATGTCAACAGAAAGTCAGAACAGACATTCACATGGCACTTTTGTAGCCGGCATTGCAAGGTATCTATGTGCCAGATATGCTAAACATTCGGATGCCCCTTCATGCTTCGGCCACATTCCAGAGGACATGCTTCCATGCTGATGATGCTTATTAAAAAAATAATGCGTTAATTAAATTTGTGACTGAACTCCTTGGGGGAGAATTGTATGTCCCCTGTTCTGTTTTATCCCCGTTCTGCCATATATTTCATGTTATAGTAGTCTTTGATGATGACTCAGCACATGTTCATTTTAAGAACACTTTCACTGCAGAT
Source organism: Dermochelys coriacea (assembly GCF_009764565.3). NCBI lineage: Eukaryota > Metazoa > Chordata > Testudines > Dermochelyidae > Dermochelys > Dermochelys coriacea. Next base: position 110,520,702 of record NC_050068.2, read on the forward strand.
GTGACAAAACGCAAAGAAGTTACCAATGTGAGATTTCTATAGCTGGCTACAGCACTCAAACCAAGGTTTTAGGAATCTGAAGTGCCTTCCAAAATCTGAGAGGGACGAGGTGTGGAGCATGCTTTCAGAATTCTTAAAAGAGCAGCACTCCGATGCGGAAACTACAGAACCCATACCACCAAAAGAAAAAATCGGCCTTCTCCTGGTGGCATTTGATTCAGATGATAAAAATGAACATGCATCAGTCCACACTGCTTTGAATGGTTACTGAGCAGAACCCCCGTCATCAGCATGGATGCATGTCCTCTGGAATGGTGGTTGAAGCATGAAAAGGCATGTGAATCTTTAGCACATTTGACATGTAAATATCTTGCAGTGCCAGCTACAACAGTGTGATGTGAACACCTGTTCTCACTTTCAGGTGACATTGTGAACAAGAAATGGGCAGCGTTATCTCCTGCAAATGTAAAAAAACTTGTTTGTCTAAGCGACTGGCTGAACAAGAAGTAGGACTGAGTGGACTTGTAGGCTCTAAAGTTTTACATTGTTTTATTTTTGAATGCAGTTATTTTTTGTACATACTTCTACATTTGTAAGTTCAACTTTCATGATAAAGAGATTGCACTACAGTACTTGTATTAGGTGAATTGAAAAATACTGTTTGTTTTGTTTTTGCAGTGCAAGTATTTGTAATGAAAATAAATATAAAGTGAGCAGTGTACGCTTTGTACTTTGTTATAATTGAAATCAATATATTTGAAAAAGGAGAAAACATCCAAAAATATTTAAATAAATGGTGTTCTATTATTGTTTAACAGTGCGATTAATCACGATTAATTTTTGTAATTGCTTCGCAGCCCTTATATATATATATATATATATTTCAATAGCTGGATAAACTCTGTAGATCATGTACAATCTTGGACAGAAGTTCAGAATTATAGCAGAAAATTATTGCCCTACAGAGTGGAAAAAAATGTATTCATTTAGTATTGTTTAATACCTCCATCTGTGGAGGACAGCAGATTCCTAGAAACAAAACACACTATATATCTATTTATAATCTTTTCTTTTGAGGAGAAAGAAAAGACTAAAAGCTGCAGTTTCTCGCTCTTTTTTCCTTAAATATTCTCTTTGCTGGATCTAATTCCATCAGTGAGTTCCTTGTTCCTTGCAGAGCTGAGTGGTGTGGGTATTGTCAAAGATGGCTTTTATGCAGGAACATGTTTTTCACAATAGACACCATGTGAACAAATTTTTTTGAAGCCCCATAAATATATTATTGCTGCTTGTTGAAATATCTCAAGCCTGCTTCCAATATGCCATAGTGTTTCCTTGAAACATCCATCAGTTTTACATGTCCCAAGATCCTTTTGGCAGGTAGACTAAAATAGTCAATGGCAAAATGTTGACTAGCTTTCAGGACAGTAATGCTAAAACCAATTTAGGTTACTCTTCTCTGCCAGTTGGATGACTACCTCTCTGCCAGTAAACTGCATTTGGCAGTCCACATTAGGATGAGTGTCTGGTTTGGATTGCTGAAGCTGCAAAACCCGTGCCTTATTTTGAGAGTAATTGTAGATGTCCAAAGCATAAACTTGAAAAGTGTAATATGGCTCCAGGTATTTATTTCACAATTGGGTGAACTCTTAGATCCTAAGGGCAATATGACATACTGCTATTGAAAACTCATTTTTATTACACGTTACACTTTAAAAAAAATATATTTAAAAAATGCTTGTTTTGGAGAGTGACATTTTTGTTTGGCTTTTGAGAGCATAGCATATTTAATGCCCACTGATCTTCTGAACTTATTTTGTCAGTCAATAGCACAAAATTATTGTAGGCCGCATGAGACACATGATGGTCTTTTAGCCATTTATAGTGATGTATTCTTTTGAAAAAATTCCTGTTAAATGAATAGGGTAATTTACTCACAATGAAAAATTTAAGATCGTCCTGAGCCCAGTCTTTTTAAAAACTATTTGGATGAAAATATTGATTGATATGATCAGTGTTGGAAAGGGAGACAGTGTATAAGTGCTTTTGTTTCCAACTACTGTTTATATCTTTATAATTCACATTTTTCATTTCAGTTTTACTCTGACCTATTTTATGATAGGCCATGTCTCAGTTTTCTATGTATGAGAATTAAACAAGTACCATTCAAATTCATATGCACTGTGGAAAATTTACTATAGCCAAATACTTTTGTCCAACAATCAATCAATCAATCACATTTTCTAAAGGAAAGCATTCTAGTAATACTCTTTGTTAATATACTCTTTGATTCTGGTAAGCGTGACTCCACCTATGTTGTTAACATTCCATATTGTAGTAATAAGTTTGTCCTGTGCTCTTTTTGTTTACAAAGAGCACCACCTGGAAAAGAAAACAAAGTCTCCAGAGACCTCTAGTGTTTCAATTTATTACATATCTTTTTAGGTCATCAGTGTGTACAGCACTTTACAAAACTTGTACTTTAAACATGTCCCTTTCCTGAAGAGATTGAAATCTAACTTGGACTGGTACAGTACAAATACAGAATTTACCATCAGAGTGGGAACTGGTAGAATTATAGTCAATGAGTAGTGGAGAAGGCTAGAAAAAAGTCGTAGATCTTATGGAGAGAAATGAATGTGGGTCTGGTAGACACTTGTTGCATGGGAAGCGTTTAGCTGTTCCAAATAAAATATTTTAAATATTTCTTCTCACAGAATAATTTGTTGACTTGATATTTCTTGGATCTTTTTAGCATGCCAGTCTGAGTGCATATGTCTTGTTTTGTTCAGGGATATCGCCAAGAATGCTCTTCTGCGCTGGCGTGTATTTATTTATTGGACGTTCTTGGGACTGTTTGATGCTGTGGTATTTTTTTTTGGTGCCTATTTCTTATTTGACAACACAACTGTAACCAGCAATGGACAGGTTAGTATTTAGTTTGATCAAAGTAGACTTGGGAAATGAAGAAACTGTAACTTTTAAAATCCCAAATGTTCAATTATGATTTACATAGGCATAATTCATTAAAAATAACGAACTATTATCATAAAGGCTTCCTGTAGAGAAGATAACTTTTATGGGTGGTAGTGAGGTAGGAGTGATTTGTAACACTGTGTTTAACAGAAACAGAATTATATAGCTAAAATACCGTGGATCAGTAATCAGCATGTGACTGCATGCTACTTTGTTGGGGTATGGGGGAATTTATAACCAGAACTCGAAATATCCTGTAAGAATTTACATTATAACTTTGCTATTTCATAATTAATACCTACTTCATCAATATCTTGATAATTTGACTCATTTAATTATTTTGTGTATATTTTAAAAAGATAGTCACCTGAATATCCTTGTAATGGGCACCACACAAGAGCCTAAATATAACAGACTAGAATTACATGTTTAACATTTATATATTTTACATGTCATTTAAGATATTCTATTTCTACTTACGGTACAGTGACATGAATATAAATTCTTAAGGACCTTTTGCATTTTAGTTATTTACACATTAACATTTTTTGGTCTATTTTATTTGTGTCTTGCTTTTTTTTTTCTTTTTTGCTACTTGCTTCTCTTCCTAACCTCAGCTAATGACAACCAACACTCATATGGTAAGACTACTGTGGTTTTGTCATGATGTGCATTTTCTCTTTCCCAATTCTTGTACTAAAGAACAGTTAAAATATTTCCTACAAATATTTTCATGACTTCTGTCCTTTATAGAAATATTAGTAGTTGCTGCCTTTTTCATTTCTTTAAAAATTGTTACGGTCAGGGAGTTGTATTAGAAAGACTATAATTTTTTGACAAGATTCATTTTCTGCTTTCCTTTGCATTATGTTGTGTTTTCATCAGTGCTTCCCACTCAGCTTTTTTGTCTTATTGAAAATCTCTACTCTAGTCGATTTATAATATCTGATATTTCCAAAACTTTAGAGAAGATTCATTGAATGACAGTGAGAATACAACAGTGTAATTTTTTTACCCAATTTTAAGTGAAACAGATCTGTCCACAAATGTCACTTGTAATTCTACATTTACTAGAGAAGTAATATTCGACTAGAATGGATCTTGTGACATCATTGAATGTAATAAACTAAACCACTATGTGAGAAAAGACAGGAATCTTCTTTTTAAGTTTGCCTGTACATTGAAAAAATTACCTTTGGGCAGTGTAGTGTGCTACAGTAGTTCTGTTTATCCTGTACTTATGTTTTCAATCTGATGTTGAAAACTCTATATAGTTTCAATTTTTGTTACACATAAAATTGTCTTTTTCAGAGCTGTGGGAGTCGCATAGCCTCTCGTTGTTGCCAGATGCATTGATTCAGAGTCCATCTTTAATCTTTTAGTTCAGTCTTGTTGTGTAGATAGAGCCAGCTTGTTTTTAACCATGTTCCCAAATCACATTAAAGCCTCCCAAAATGTTCAAAGTTGGGTGCTTAAGGTTAGGTACCCATATTTATGTTTAGGTACCTAAAATAAGTAGCCTAATGACAGAGGTATTGAATATCCTGAGCTCCATTTGAAGTCAGAATTTAAGGGGAAATTCAGCACCTTTTGAAACGCTGACCTTTTATTTCAGTGTTAAGCGTGGATTTTGGGTGCCTGAAAATGTTGGCTACCAGGGATAAGTTATCAACTGAAATGTGGACATCAACCTCAACTCTAAGCAATGATTGAGTGTCCAATATGTGCAACATGCCACACAATATCAAGTTTTGAGTGGCTTACAATATCAATTCAGTATCTCACAATAAGTCAGTCAAAAACAAGTGAAGGAGGAGAGGAGAGACAAGTGTGACAGTCTCATGAAGCTACACTAGATGATCCACCTTAGGTTCCAAAGTGTTAAAATGGACAACTTCTAGGTTCTTGCATCAAGAGGGTATTTTTTTTCAGCTTTTCACCCCAAATCTCCGCTTCTGCCAAGGCTAGTAAAAATGTGAGGCAAGTTAATGTCCTTTTCTGTGGTGAAAAACTCCAATGTGACAGACCAGATAATGGAATGACATTCAGCTTAAAAATAAATCACAAACCCAAAGCATCTAATTTTATTTAGAAATCTTATTGAGGGTCCACTACAATCTCTAAAGTGATATACTTTTAGAATTTTGGGTGTCCTTTATCACCCATCGTCTTTCATTTCTCTTGGCCAGCTGACTGCAAAATGGCTGGCCCAGAGCAATTGGCTGACGAGCAAAATTCAGGTGTCCAAGATCTGTCAATAATAATAATAGTAGTCAATTTACTACAGCAATGCCTAGATACCCCAACTGAATTGTGGACCCCATTGTGTTAGGCACTGTACTAACACGTAGTAAGAGATGTTCCCCAAAGAGCTTGCAATCTAAATAGAGAAGGCAAAGAGTAAAGAAAGGAATGCAACATAGAAGCAGAGTGATTGCAGGTGGTAAATGTCATATAACTTTTACAGTGTGTTTTGTGTGCGCTTGATTTGGTGTTTTGTTGTAGGATTTTTTAAAGTATATTATTGGGGTCGGAAAAGTGGGAAAAGGGCAGGAGGGATGCTGGGTTAATTGGAGCAAAGGTGTGGGAAAGACAAAAGAAGGGAATAGGGACACTGAAGGAGAAGAAGAGATGGGAGAAGTAGGATTGAAAGTTGGAGAGGAACATGGAGGACAGGGACAATGAGGTCAGAAGCAGAATGATAGTGAGGGCGAAGGGAGTAGGAGCATATCATAGCAAATCAGCAAACAGAACACAATACCCAGAATTTCAAGTAAAATGTTCACCATCTGGGTTTGATACACCTTCTTTTACTGGGAATCTGGACTTGCCATCCCAAAAAGTCTGCTCAGCACTATACATACAAACACTCAAACTGGTACCAGATCTTCAAGTTCTTATTCTGTCAGAGAGGTGCCTAGACCAGCATCTAATTACTTGAATATCTAATTGCTGGAAGAAAGTCAGCATGTGTTGGCATGACCCCAAGTCCTGAACAAGTCAACTAACTAAAAGATTACAGAGTCCAGCCTAGCCTCTCTAATCAAGAAGTGAACTGAATTTTTCAGAAGTGGCGCACACAATAGCACAACCATGAGCATGGCCATGTCAAAATCAAGTTGATTAGCAAAACGAAAACTCAGTAAATCAAAATCCTTCAGGTTGTACAGGTAAGAGGATTAAATGCAGAAGGTCTGACTAGTGAATGAAAGGTGCCACGTAGGTTTAAATAAAGAAATTAGATGGATGTGAAAGACCTGATTATGGAGGAACAGACAATCACTTTAATATTTCAGTCATTCATTGGTTTAATGTTTCTTCGTCTTAAACACCATGCACACAGATAAATTTGGATGAACAGTTGAAATGTTGTATTGAATGTAAAAATATAAAGAAGTTAAAAATACAGCAGCATGTGATCTTAGTTTCAATGGAATTAACTTAAGATAAATGAGAAATCAACACTGTGGGATAATATATGGTTGAAGGTATCCTTTCTAACTGAGATTCAGCATTTGATATTGGTATGATGAAGTTTGAGTCCTGGTCTATGTAAAATGAGTGGATGGTGTCTGTCTACTTTCTCGTGGAGAGGTGTCCACATCAAAGAAACTACTAGCACAGCTGGCACTGAGGCACCCTTGCTGGAAGGTTCATTGGAGATACAAAGGATCACCATGTGAAAAAGGGAAGTTACCATCCCTAGAGGTGACACCATGTGTTATCAACCCTTTAAATCAGAACTAAATCAACCCTTCAAATCAGAACTAAATCAAATTGAATGAGACTTCACAGCTTCATATGCTCTAATGGTTATGGGACATAAATCTCTAAGGATAGTAATTTACACATTTCATCAACACTAATAATTATTTCTGCAGAGAGCCTACTAGTCTGGAGTAAATGTGGTGAACCTCAAGGCCTGGGCAACTCCACACCTTTCTCCTCAACATGTAGTTGAGGAGGTCCACCAGATCAAAGTATAGCTGAGAGGAAAGACCCTTTCTACCTGACTGTGTGCTCCTTCTAGTCTCTGCTCTGGTGCCTCTCCTGTGGAACAGGTTGCCTGCCTGATATCTTCTCAGGAAGTTGTCCAAAATCTTGTGAAGTCTCTTCCATTTGGTTTAGGGTGAAGATCCAATGAGGTATAAGGGGCTGGTCAGGCCTGGCCTGTTCCAGTCACTGCAACACTCCATGCACAGTTTCAGTCCTACTGTCATCACTATAGCTGTAGGAATACCACTGCAATAGTACTTGTCTCATTGTGAAGTAAAGATGACGGAGACTGGTGGGGGGCATGTTGCTGGTAGAGAGGACATTGCTGGGCACCAAAAGCCTAGCAACCAAGTAGGGAGAAGAGCTACAAACAAACAATGTAGTGAGAAGCAGCACAGATTCCAGACTGGTGGTTTCCTTCACAGGAAATCAATTTAAAAGACACACCAAAATTTCTCTTAAACAAAATAGAAAACCTGGGATATTTTATCAGTCTATTAAAGTACATTATTTCACGATTTATTGTACCATAACTATAATTTCTGATAGTAGCTCAGATACCATGGTGAGGGGTGATCTTATGAAAACCTAGATAAATAACTGAGTAGTGAATATACATAATACTATGGATTTGACAGAATATTATTAATAATCATAATATTTTGTTACAGTAGTATGTAGAAGCCCAACTGAGATTGGGGCTTCATTGTACTAGATAAAACACTTACTTAGAAGTCTCTATTTTGCAGAATTTATAATATAAACGGTCTTTATTTCTCTTGGTGTAAAAGCCAAACTTATTTTAGTTGGTTGATGGTGTTTTTCTTTTGTTTTAAAGCTCTATGTTAAAGTTGGTATCTGAAATAAATGACTTACAGTATGTCTGAAGTTTACTTAAGTAACACCTAATCTCTATTACAAATACTAGTATATGGAAAATATGCATGCCACTTCTGTGTCTTGGTTTAACAAGGCAGAAGTCATATTTATCAATTGCAACACAATTATATCTTAGTATAAAATAGCACATTTTTCATAAATCTTGGAAATGGAATGAAGTGGAAAGAAATTGTAGCTCATTTAATCTTTGCATGTCTGCCCTGCCTTCATGCAACCAACTAGCAGCCTCTGGTGCAGCATGCTGGAAGACTACAGTCACTACATTTGAATAAGAAAATTCAGCTCAGTTCATCTGCTCGTGAGCTGTATGCTGTCTCTATCTGAGTAAGCAGCAGCTGCTGCCTCGTGTGTTGTCTGTGTTCATCTCTCAGGTCCCCTTCACATCATTTTCAAATGTTCTTCTCTGTGCCATCTATCTGAAGAATCTCGAGCATGAGATACTTCAGATATTGCATCATTATCACAGCTTTTAAAATAGATATACGTGTAGGTGTTAAAAGGTATTATGTTGGTATCCTGAACCATAAATATTGTATGCTACATAAAGCAATGTGCATTTAGGGTAGTTGAGGTGATTTTATTTCAAGGTGCATGTAGTGAGGAAAAAAATCTAGTATCAACTACTCAAAGGTATTTTTTTAAAAAAAATCAGTGAAGTTTATACATACCTACATTTCTATGATGCATAAGACATTCTTACTTGTCCTGTTACCAACGTGATGCATTCATCAGTCTCTATGAAGACATGTGACTCCAAGAACTAGAGAGGAGGAAGGTCAGAAAGATGGCTGTGGAGAAGACTCTGAAGATATCATCAGTGCTCTCATTGAAACAGCATGATGACACACTAACTGTGCTTCAATTTTTCTTTACACAAAGAAAACTACCAATGAGCTTTGGGCTGAGTGTTCTGATTATGTGTATTCTGCTTGTGTGCAGCCTGAAATATGTGCACACGAGCAAAATAAACTGATATCTAAATAGTTTTTTTCTAGATGGATCATGATACAATGAAGTACATTACCTATAATGACTTTGGACCCTTTTTTATAGATGTTTGGAAACTGGACCTTTGGAACACTGGTGTTTACTGTGCTAGTATTTACAGTTACATTGAAGGTAAGATATTCTATATTAATATTTCATTTACTGAGACTCTGGGATCTCCATCAATAGCGACAGTTGTACCCTATCGTATTTACTAAAACCAACTCTCCCAACATGGTATTTTGACTATAATCCTTCTACTTGCGGAGAACTAGACATGGTTTCCTTCGGAGCTTGTCGATGCTGCTCCTGTCCAGAGCTGTTGGCATGTGAAGCTATAAAAAAAACTCTGTACCTTGGTTGTATCTGTGCAGGGTTACTGGCAGCTCAAGAATGAAGGATTTAGCTGGAGTTCCAGAGTTGGATCTTGACATATCATCACATTGTTACCAATGAATTGCCAGATTGATCCTGTTTATGGTTTGGTTTGGTTTTGATTTTTAAGTTCAGCTTTTTAGCTTGGTATGGTGATGTATTCCTTTTCAGATGCTCTATCAAAGATGGTTTATGTTTAAATATACTGATTCATTACATATTCTATATAATGAAATGGAAATTTCTTTGCAGAAATGCACATATACTTATATTTTGCTTGAGTTCCTTTCATGTGACATTTTAGCTAGGGTATTCAGAATAGCTGATTTTACTGAGTTCCTTGTTGGAATATTTTCTCCAGTAGATTTTCACTGTCAAAAGAGAGAAGCGTTGGGAGTTCATGACTTATATTTCTATTATCCAATAAGTACAGCCTATTAGATGAAAAGAGAGCATCAGTAATGAGCATGACTATGTAATTATTTGTTTGTTATGAGGAGAGAATTCTTTTAATTGTTGATGCAGTTATAATTGCCAATTTTCAGTAATTATATACATAAGTTTTTAACTGATATAAAGTAGGACAGTTACAGCCTAATTATAAAGAGGAACAAGAGGGAGGACAGTGAAACAATAGTCTGGGTCTGTGCTAGTAATATCTCAATGTTATAATTTCCTAATGAATAGTCAAGCCTTTGTCATGACATATACTAGATCTCAGTACAGATTAGTACTTGGGTATGGGAACTTTCTTAACTATGGTAGAAACAGAAAGGTATCATTATTCCCTAAAGTTCTGCATAGATTTCTCAGATTAATTCTTTAAATAGTTCACTGATTTTCTTTGTACCTCATCTCCGGTTGAGTCTTTTATCACTTCTAAAAAATAATATAAACACCAAGATGACCTGTTTTCTTTCAGCTTGCACTAGATACACACTACTGGACATGGATAAACCACTTTGTGATCTGGGGATCGTTGTTGTTCTACATTATCTTTTCCCTCCTCTGGGGAGGAATTATCTGGTAGGAATCTAGTGTGAATTGTATTGCAAATGTTATTTTCAGAAGCATAAAATAAGTTCAACTGTTTTTTTTTCCAAATAAAATACATTTCAGCTTTTATATATACTGTAATTTACAATACGAGTTACCAACTTAAACATGTCAGTCATGGCGATTAATGAATACTTCGCTTTTCTTTAGGTTAATAGCTGCTAAAAATGTTCTTAAAGAAGAGAAGAAGAATAGCGCTCAGACTGAGTCAGTAAGCACCTGAGTTTCTGGTTGTTCTATTGTTTTAAGAAACCAAAAACTCTATTTTTAATAAAGGCTTAAGTACATATTAAAGAGGTCCGCTATTGTGCTAATATACATACTAAATTTTATAAAATGAGTTCATGTTAAAAGGTAAGGAGTTGTGTTGAATTTCAGACACTAGCTAAATGTGTTAGTGAGTACTACATTTGTTATGATAGCTATAATATTTCTGCTATTTACCAGATGTGAATAACATTTTAGTAAATGTTTTTCCTTTCCTTCTTTTCTTAAAATATATATATTATTATTGCAGAATTTGTGCGCCACCTACTGCTACTTTTGTTACCTTATTTGTGTATTTTTATGAATACATTCTGGCAAAGTTTAATATCTACCACTAGCAAGGAAAATGGAAAGCAAAACTCATATTACAAAACTATTGGATGTATATAGAAGAGAATGTTTGTCAAGAGACGTGTCTGGTTTCATGCTTTTGGCTGCAAACAGACTATAAAGGCATATGGCTTTAGATTAAATACTTTTTTAAAAAATAGCTATAAAATGGCTTAAGTTTTATCCACATTTACATTTTAACAGGATTAAATCAGTTGTATATAATTGAAAAATCACTGTCAACTTAATTACATTATTAGAAATTGTGGGGAGGAGAATAAACAGGTATGTTATAAAAAACTTGATTCTCATTCTCCACCCACATACTTCCCATGGGATTCCCATGCCCAATGAACTTTTGACTACCTTCTGGATGGGAGACCTGTGCCATTTATCTCCAACACATGCACATTCTGACACTCTTATTCTTTTGGTGTCTTAACTGAGTGAGCCAGCTGGTTCCCCTCGCAATCTATAAGTGGAGAGGGGGACTGTTGCTAGCTTGCATCTTGCATACTAATTTGGGACTGGGAAGTCAGGGAAGTGTGGTCTGCTCCCCGCTTCCACCAGATCAGGAAGAATCTTCTGGGAGGCAGCCTATCCAGTTTTCATTTCTGCAACAGCAGGGCTCAAGGTTCCCGTTGGCCCTGTTCCTCCCTTTTGAACTGAGTCTATACGTCTGAGGTTCCCCATGTTAATGACCTGGATGTAGAAACAGAAAGCAAATTTGCAGATGATACAAAGCTGGGAGTGGGGATTGCCAACGCTTTGGAGGATAGAGCTAAAATTCAGAGGGATCTTGATAAATTGAAGAACTGGGCAATAGATCACAAAATGAAATTCAAAAAAGATAAATGTAAGGTGCTATACTTAGGGAAGAAAAAACAAATGCAGAATGGGGGATAACTGGCTTGGCAGTAGCACTGCTGAGAAGGATCTGGGAGTTGTGGTGGATCACAGCCTCAACATGAGTCAGCAATATGATGCTGTGCAAAAAAAACAAATGCAGTATTAGGTTGCATTAACAGAGGTTTCACATGCAAGTCACGGGAGATTAGGCCTCAGCTGGAGTACTGTGTCCGGTTTTGGTCACCAATGTATAGAAAGGATATAGAGAAACTGGAAAGGATCCAGAGGTGAGCAACAAAGATGATCAAAGGGATGGAATGAAAGCCATATGAGCAAAGGCTGAAGGGACTGGGAATGTTCTTTTTGGAAAAGAGGAGATTGAGAGGGGGACATGATAGCGATCTTCAAATACTGGAAAGGCTGCCATAAAAAAGACAGGAAAAAGCTGTTCTTTCTTGCCACAGAGGGCAGGACAAGAGGCAATGGGTTCAAACTACAGCATAGCAGATTTTGAGTAAATCTCAGGGGAAACTTCCTAACCATAAGAACAGTAGGACAATGTAACAGGAGTGGAAGCTCCTTCACTGGAGGTTTTCAAAAAGAGGCTGGATAGTCATCTGCCTTGGATGTCCCTTTTACCTTTGTTGATAAAAGTGACAATGGCTCCTTAGTCACCATATGATCATGGCCATGCAGGAGACAGGAAAATGTGGAGGTACAAAGAATGAGTCTGTGAGGGCCGCAGAGAAATGAATGTGTTGGGGAGCTGGACAAGGAAATATGTAGAGTCTGGGCGTGTAGAAGGCATGAGATGGATGTGGGGGGAATGTGGAAGGCAGCAGGCAGACTCAGGAGGAATGCAGGAGACTGTGATGATGAGGAGACTGAGGAGAAAGAGAGAAATATGGGGGGCAAATGAATGTAGGGAATAGATACGGTACAGGAGCGTACAGGGAGAATGAGAATGGGGCTGTTCCCTATGCTTTCAAAGGAGGGAGGGGGATAGAAAGGCGAGTTCCCCACGCACCAGCAGACAGACGAGGGTAAGTGGAGCTCTCTCCAATTAATGAACAGGGAGGCTACATTCTTGTGAGTGTATTTAAGGTTGAATTTTAAACCTGAGATAACATACAAGTTGTGGAGGGGAGGTGTTCTTTCCCCGTAAGGTGAAAAAAGGTGTGTGAAAATGTTTTTCGTTTTTATATCCTAATTTTTCAGCCAATCACGAATGGGGTGTTTTGGGGGCATTAGGGGTCTGACTCATGATTTTTGAACATTTGGAGTTGGCAATATTAAGGATGTTTGGAACATTTGGAGGGGGAAGGGAGACCTATTGAGTATCCCAGATCAGGCTGAAGTCTATTCTGTGGTTAATTTGGGGGCCGGAGTTGCTGATAATCATTCTCCTTCTATGGCCAGAGGAAGATTTAGGCTAAAATATTGTACAAACTACAGTGGTTTTGACGCTAAGGGCTTGTCTACAATTACTGGGGAACCCGCTAAATCGACCGCAGATCGCTCTCCTGTTGACTCCTGTATTCCACTGGATCGAGAAGAGTAAGTGGAGTCGACAGGAGAGCATCTTCTGTCGACGTCACGTAGTGTGGACCCCGTGGTAAGTAGATCTAAGCTATGTCGACTTGAGTTACACTATTCACGTAACTCAAATTGCGTAGCATAAATCCACTTTTCCTTGTAGTGTAGACAAGGCCTGGGCCAGGCAAAAGGTGGAGGCCCTTCGAACTAAGCTTGTCTGAATTTTCTGGTTTGTTTGAATGTGAAATACGAAGTGAAACTCCAGTGGATGAACTCCCACAAACTGAAAAGTGAACTCTGTGCGAATTGGAAACTGTTTCACACAACTCCGCTACTCCAGTTTTTATATTTAACAATGTTGGGAATTTTTTTCTTCGATGTTCCATTGAGGTTTAATTTCTTTTCTTTTTCCCACTAGGCCTTTTCTCAATTATCAGAGGATGTACTATGTTTTCATGCAGATGTTGTCTAGTGGTCCTGCATGGTTAGGTATCATTCTGCTCATAACTGTCAGCCTTCTTCCAGATGTACTCAAGAAGGTTTTATGCAGACAGTTGTGGCCCACAGCAACAGAAAGAACCCAGGTAAAAATATCTTTCTTAGTAGATATAGTGATATTTACTATGAATCCTTAAAAGTTAGAGTCCTCTAGCATTTTAGAAGCAATAAATGGAAAGAATAGAAATCATGTTTATGTTTAGTGAGAAGTATGTGTTAGTCATTTTCTGCAGTGTTGAAATTTCACTGTGAGAACTTTTTGATCAAGTCTTCATAAATTATAAGACTGTTGAGAAATAGTTGATGGTACTGATCCAGGCAGTTCATTACAGCTATATACAATGGAAAATCGTGTAAAGGCATTTCCTGAGCACAAAATAAAGCCAATAGCAAGAAGGCAAGTTTTCTTAACCAAATTCAAAGTAACTCTTTGCAAAAGCAGTTCTACTCCAATATCAAAAGAAGACTATATGAAGGTTTGTTTGTTTAATCCAGGATTTGTAAATTCAAAAATTAATATGCATAAGATGACTAAGTAGTTTAATACTGCTAAAATATCATGTTACATGACCCATGTAATCTAATCATTTCCTAGGAAACTATATTACTCTTGTTTGCTGAGTATTCTAGTGAGGCTGTAGTTTTTACAAAAAATCATGCATTTAAACCAGTTGTTCTCAACCTGTTTACCATTTTGGGCCACATATGCAGCTCTCTCTGTGTTATGTGGGCTGCATCCACACAATATATGTACTATCTGTATAATGCAGAGGATATCACATGGGCCGCAGCTGTGTGATAATTGGGCTGCAAGTGGCCTGCGGGCCATGGGTTGAGAACCACTGATTTAAATATTACTAATTCATAATGCTGTTAGCTCTTTTCATCTATAGTTAACTTAACTTTATTTTTGTTTCTTTTGGTACTCTTTCTAGAATTAATATTCACATATATGAGATGCATATATTCACAACGTACTGAACAACATACAAACACACTGACATGCAATGTAGTCACATCACTGAAAGACAAGCCTGTTTTCAGATCTCTACTTTCCCCATTCCGTTGATCAGCCAACAGGAGAAACTACTGTATAGTGTCAATGAAAAACTCCCTTACTGACGAATGAGAATGGAGCCAAACTCAGGTGGTTCAGATGGTAGCCCACAGCACTACTGCCGAGGGCCATCAGGCCAGTTCCAACCTTAAAACTTTCATATCTGTAAGGCAACTCTTAATGCCATTATTCTGCATTCCCTGTATGTATAAAACTATAACTGACCGATTTCTATAGGAAAACCAAGCTTGTAGGAATAGCAGAATATTGGAACAAGATTTCTGCACAGATCAGATTATAGAATTTTTCCATTTGGACCTTTGAAGATAGGACTCTTCGGTATATGACTACTACTTACAGAAGCTCACTATATCAACAAATCTCTGACCTCTATTTAGGCTGTGGGTGCTCAAGCTAAAAACTCTGAGAGAGAATGAGGATGGGTTATAAAACAAAAAATAGAAAGAGGGTGGGGGGAGGATGTATATCTAATGGCATTTCTCAGTGCCATTATGTGTTAATGTTGGAAAATGAACTAGCTGGAATGCAGAGTGGGCTTAACACTGGCAATGTTCATTTTTTAATAAGCTCTAATATCACTAGAAAATCTTTAGTTTTTAACCAGATTTATCCCTTGTATTTCTTTCTTCTCTCTCTCTCTCCTCCTATCTTCCAACCTGCTTTTGCCTAAATAACCACTACCTTGCTTTAAACATACATGATGTGCACGATTACTTCCTACAATCTTCTGGGGAAATCAGAGTAAACATCAGTGCCTTTCTGTTGAGCAGTCCACCATCTTTATGCTTTCTCAGACTTCAAGCAGTCTAAGTTTCTAATGGAATAAAAGGTGATTTTTTTCTGCCTTTCTGCATGCTTGGCCATTTCATTCAAAGGACAGTAGAAAGCTTAATTATCATCAAAACCTGTTTATTGTTATCATTGTCTCCACTTCTGACTCACATATAAACTACTCAGCTTTAGAGAAAAATACTTTTTTGGATTAG
This sequence comes from Dermochelys coriacea, assembly GCF_009764565.3. Classification (NCBI taxonomy): domain Eukaryota; kingdom Metazoa; phylum Chordata; order Testudines; family Dermochelyidae; genus Dermochelys; species Dermochelys coriacea. The sequence continues at coordinate 110,536,536 of NC_050068.2, forward strand.
ATTTTTCCTCCTTATGTTTATCCTAAAGTTTTTACACATCATTAGTGGTTATCTGAGTCATCTTTGTCACAGTCATTTGAATTTTATGCAGTAATAGTTCTGCTTCAGGAATCAGAGATCTGTGACTCTGTCCCTCCTTTTTGAAGCACTGATGTTTCTGTAGATGAATGCACATAGTGCTTGCATTGTAACTGACTATGTTGACTGTTGACCACACAAAGAAGTGATAAAGCCCTTAAGCAAGATGATATTGGTTTTACCATATTTCTAACTTAATACAGAAATGATGGTATTAAGCTATTTAATGGCTCTTTTGTAATGTGTCTACTCCATTACCGTGGGGAAAAATGCTGCAACTCTGATCTTTTGTTCTGCGGCCATTATTTCCAGCAAACATGTTTCATTTTTTAAAGGAAATTTTCCTTGTATTCTATTTCATGAAATCCTATGCTTTCTAGAAAGGAAAAAAATCTGTAAGATCAGAAATACTGTTGAATTCAAAATATTTAAATTAACAAAAATGTTAATAGGAAATAGACTAGTGATAGCTACCCTTTTATAGAACAATTTAAGGTGAAATCATGTCCCCATTAAAGTCAATAGCAAAGCTCTCATTGACTTCAGTGGGGCCAGTCTCTATTTCAGATTTCATATTCATATTTTCTGACTGACCAACATAATAAATAGAATTTTTTTTAAGTGTGATTTAAAAATGAGTTGTTGCATAAGTCACAGGAAGGACATATGAAGTTAATTTTGAAGTTGAAATTTTTGGCTAAAATTGTCTTCTAAATATGCTAGAATTGGTTTGAACTAGCTGCTTGAACAGCAATAATTTTTAGTTTTTGTGTCCCTTAAAATGATAAAGCCTTCTTTATAATATAGTTTAGAGGGCTTCTGCAACAGCTGAAAATATACTGAACCAATTCTGGCTCTACTGAACTTCGTATTTCTAACCTTGAGATTATTTGTGTGTGGTGAACAGCTATTTACCATCCATTACCATTAAAAAAAAATTTAAAATATCATTTAAAGTCTGTCACCGTTTGAAATTCAATATCAGAAGGGTGTTGTATATGCTGGGATAAAACAATCAATAATTCTGCAAAAGCTTTGGAGGAATCTATTGCTATGAGTAACTTCAGGCCAAAACCGCATGTACCTCTCATACAAGTAGGCTCAATAATTACAGTGAAACTATTTGCCTGTGTGAGGCAAGCTGAATTTGGCCCTTTAATTTGAAATTACATGTGTATGGTGTTTTCTCTGTTATCTGTCAGACACTGTGGTCATGTGTTATATCCAAACTGCATTAATTTATTACATTTCCACTATCATTATTCTTTCTTCTCTCTAACTAACAGCAGACACGTCTAATATCTGGCAACACTCATTTGAAAAATGCAAAAGCACTTCAAATTATCTTCTTCCCACTTTTTTATTGGCTCTGTAACTGACACTTACTCTAGTAACTGAAAATATTTATCTAACTCAAAAATGTCAAGCATTTTGTCTGAGAGTGATGAAGAATTTTACATTTTTGACCTATTTTAAAAAAACACCTTTCCCTTCCATTTGGTTGCTGACTGATATTTTCTCTTTAATATTTTGCTTCAGTCCCAATTGCAGGTCATCCACCTTGTTATGAAATCTTTGCCCTTTGTTGTTTCTAGAGGAGCCAAAAATGGTACTTTGCTTTAGAAAGGAATAATGGGGATAATAATAATACTTCCACTTTCCTATGCGTATAGCCCTGTTGAACTAGAGTGCTTTTATTACATCAATGGCCAATAAATTATTATCTGTCAAGTCGTTGGCCTCTTCTCTTTTGAAAAAAAGAGGACAGGATTCTGCTGTGGAAGAACTTGAATCCTATGACAACTACTGACCCTTTCCCTGTGTTGGAATGAGTAGTCTTCAAAGTGACCTCCTGTAGCACCAACCCTCATCAGTTTTCAAGTGCAACTGCCTACTTTTTCAGTACAGAATCATTCTGCAAATTAGTAAAGGGGACAATTTGCTCCTTAATTTTGGTGGCTGAGCACTTTGAGCTGAAAGCTCATAAATAAGGCTACGATTTTGTCAGGGAGGTCATGCCAGCCACAGAATCCGTGACTTCTAGGGACCTCCGTGACTTCAGCCTGTGGCACCCAGGAGCTGCGGGGTCCTGCGGCTCCTCATTTTGTCACCGATATTTTAGTAAAAGTCACGGACAGGTCACGGCTTCCCTGAATTTTTCTTTATTGCCTGTGACCTGTCCGTGATGTTTTCTAAAAATATCTATGACAAAAGCTTTACTCATAAATAAACATTCTACCAGCATAGCTAATAGCCTTGTTCGAGGGCAGTTTTGACATTCTTATAAGCACTGTACTCTCAAGTCATTTGATCATGTCATAAGGAAATCTCTTGTTAATACAAATAACTTTTTCTGCTGTAATTAATAAATAGTCAAAAGAGTGAAGCAGAACACATACCCATTACTAGTTAATTATGGTACACTGTATACATCTCTGAGAGAGTGATTAGTATTCTATCAATGGAGTTCAAAATGGGATTAAAGTCACTCTGAGTGGGCAGTATGGCTCAGGAAATTAACCTCAGGATTAGGAATATGCATTTTGCTTTAAACCTAACTTTAAAAAAAATCTGTATTGGAAAATTTGTTGCTTTATATGACCTTGATACAACAGTTAGATTTTTATTCTTTACATATTGAGAAATTCACTCATTTCCCTCATGTATTCAGCTGTAGTCTCAGTGTTTTTCCTCATCCTTGCAGAAGAGTATGAAACATAAAACAACTCTAAATGCACTGGCGAACAGCGATGGGCCACTTCTTGAAGGAACTCTTTCAGCTTCCGAGGCATAATTAGATCAATGCTAGGTAACAGTATTGCACATGTTGCCAGTTTGGAGTCATTTCTGTTGGTGTTCTGTGCTATTTAAAACTAAAACTATTTCCTCCAGAGTTTTTGTTGTGCTTTACCAATTTTGATATATAATATCATTACCATTTTCTTGGAGAGCCAAGTTTTTGTATGATGTATGTCATATCACAGGTAAGGTCTTTTTGTCTCAGACATGTAACAGAAAAGGGCCCTGATCCTGCAAAGCAATCTGCCTGCATGGATCCATACACCCATAAAGGGGTCCCATTGAAGAGGATTGGGTTTAAGAGATTAAGTATTGTATGACAGTTGCTTTCATATTTATAAACTACTTGTTCTCATGCTATATCTTGGGTGTTGAATACATAGTATACAAAGAAATAATACTTAATCATTAGCAGTTTATTCGCCATAGCCCCTGTTCTTCTCAGATACATGTATAGACCAAATGCAGACAAAACAAGATGTTAGACATACAGAGTCTTAAAATGCTGTAGGTACTACTGAAAACTGAAACATGGAGTTCCATGTATTATGTCTCTTGTGTGATACATATTCCTGGATGAAAAACTGCATTAGAATGGCATTAAGATTGAAATTACATAGCTGTAATTTAAGGTAAAAAAAATCACACAGGGATTTTGTAATTATCTCCAAAACAGGCATCATAAACCCAGAAAATTTGGAGTTTAACATCTTTTGATTTCTTTTAAGGTTAAGAAAAGCGTAGTTAAAGCACAGGAAGAACCTTAATTCTGCCCTGTGGTGACACTATGCAATAACAATATAGTTACTATTAATGCATTATTCTAGTGTCTGGGGTCCCTGATTAGATTAAACTGCTTTTCAGGTTTTTTCTCTCCTGGTGTCACAACAGAAGTCACCATGGGGAACCTGTGAGGGGGGTCAGGAAGGGTGAGTGGAAATATAGAGGGTACAGGGGTGTTCATTGGTCTTCAAAGATAGTTGTGGGAGAGGGTGTTATGTACGAAAAGGATCATGTGTTGAGACCAGGGCTATGTATCAAGCAGGGACCTGAAGTGGGGAAAGAATTCCTGTGTGCCCAGGGCAACAGTGTTTTCCCATGGTACTAGTGGAAAAGCAGCATAGGGTCATGAGCTCTTCAAGCACAAAGACATTGAGACTCAGGATCCGGGTCTCCAGTATCTCCAGTCTCCTTAATACCAGCTGCCTTACCCAAACAAACTCCCACCTGGACCCATGAATATACCTTGCTTCCCACTTTACCTCTTCCCATGGTTGCCTCACCATTTCCTGATACCAGAAAACAACAGTGGGGTAATCAAGGGGAGGTCAGAGTGACAGTGTGTGAAGAGAGAGATAGGTGTGTGGGGGAGCCAAGGGGAAGCATGCAGGGAAGTGGGCTCGGGCTGGAGGGAAGCTGTGTTTTTAGATATCTTGTAACCCTGCAGAGCAAAACACAGGCACTTTATACCATTCTTAGGGGAGTTTCCCAGTTTTGCAGTGTGGACACAACTTGTTTCTAGCCCTGGACAATCCTAAAATAGAAGACCTTGAGCTCAACACATTATATATATATATATATATATATATATAGAACAACACATCATTTTTAGAGGTATTTAGGGTAACTGGCTTTGTAGGTTGAGGGATATGAAATATAGTTCCTGTACACTTCTTTTTAAAAAATCCTTTAAAAAAAAATTTATAAAATGCTTTCCCATAAGATGCAATGTATACTTATCTGTTTTTTTCTTAATTAATGCCTGTCTTTGGTCTATATATGTTGAAAAGATTCTGGGCTATATTAAATACCCCTCTGCTGAATAATTCCCTGTATTTGTCTCAGTTTGTCTTCAAAGAGTGACTATACTGTGGAGTTAAAAAGAGAGCCTTATTGCTGGTCTTGAGCATATACAAGTAGCATTTGAGGGTTGTGATTGTTATGAAAGAAATAATGTCTCAGGCAGGTTTTATAAACCGAAAGGGGATGAAATGACTAACATTGATTTTTTTTTTACCTCCTTTTGCCATTTTTTGTTTTGAACAGAGGAGATAGGTTTTATTAATGGTTTATTCATTACTCATGAGAAAGTGACTGATAGCATTGGCTTGAATGCTTAAGGTTAAGGTTAAGCATTGGCTTAAGGTTTATTTCCTTTCTATCATATAGCTTCTTTAACCCATAAATATTAGTTATATGTGCATTTGCAGAGGAGAATAGACCACTGTTTTGGGAAGGCCCAATGCAAATTTCCCCTCAGTCAGTGCACATGTACTTCAGTCTTGTCATGCAATACTGCTATTATTGTAGTCCGGAGTATTTCCTCCATAGATGTTACCCATTGTGCTAGGTTATGGGGTGATTTTTAGCATAGATAAATGTTAATGGAAGATTAGACTAAGATAATATTGTGATGTGTAGTATAAATTGCTAAATAGATCCATATGTAATCCAAACAAGATCTGAATTTAGATCTGCAGAAGTAAAGAGCTAGTGCATTTAACCCCACTGTGCATTCTCATCTATTAACATAAACTAGTTGAGGAGAATTCTCTCTCTTTGGAAATGCTGAAGAAAATATATGAAATTATTCTGGCCTTTTTAAAATTCCTGTTACACTGATAAAAGGTCAAGGATGAAAAGATATTTAAAGCAATATAGCAAATTATAATGTAAATCTGGTAGTAATTCTCAAATTGAAAATAATCCTTCTAATCCCTACTCTGCTCTTTATTAAGACATTATCAACTTCATGTATGAAGAATAGCTGGCTCTCTGATCTCTAAATCTAATGTAAAATTAATCATGTAGAAATTGGCTGATTGCTCATCACTTTGGGATTGAAATAAACAAGCCAGACTGGTGCTTTAGTGAGCAGTATGTGTGTGCCAAAGGCATAGTGCGTCTATTAAATGACATTTTTTTAGGATATTTAGCTATTTTATTATCCACTTACTTTGTTATTTCTTTGTTTTCTTGACAGATTATGTCCAGGCACTGTCAGGACCACATTTCAGAATCCACACCTCTTGCGTCTCTGAAAAACCCAAGATATAGGAGCAGTGACTGCAGCAATTCCCCAGCCAGGAGGTCTAATTCTCATTCTAAAAAAATGATGTTTACGCACTGGAGAGGCAATGATTATTCAATACTTCCATCCATCTTTGGCTATTCAAATAACCGTTGCAATTCCAGTGCAAGATACTGCTACAGTGGGTCAGGTCTGGAAACATCCGTATGACAGATCACCAATTCAAGCCTTTAAGAACTGTATTTTTCTTTTTTTGCAAAAACAGGAAACGTCACAGAACTGTACTAAAATATACTTGGCTTTTCGTGTCTGAAATAATGTTCAGACAAATAGGATCAAGAGCTAGAAGTATGAATCTTTCCAGGCCTGTTGGCCCCTTTTTATGTTTTGAACTGCTGCAGCAATGAACAATCTGCACAGTCTGGTACTGTGAAACTGATAGCACTAGAAATTTTCTTCATGCAGTGTCAAGATGTTTGTGCTTTTGTTGTCATTAGTCATTTCTGTATTACTTGAAGTGTATAATTTAAGTCAATGACCTACATTTTGAGATCAACAGTTTGTTTTCAGCCAGAAGCAATGACCTCAGATAATTCCAGTGAAAGTCACTTAGAGAATATTTAACAAGTGCGGTTTCTGATTTTCCTCTGTACTTTTTTTCTTTCTTTGCTCTTTCTGTAGAACAAACTGGTGTTTCCTCTGTGCAAATCTGCTTTCAAGAAACACTCTCTAATATTCACTACCTTGTAAGTGGCTAAATCAGGGCTAATATGGTTTTAAGTTAGTTTCCCCTGTAGAAAGGTAGGCTAAATAAATTTTGCTTAGACTTAGATACATAGCATATGGAGTCAAGCTGGCTGTCAAATGCATAAAACCATCAATATTGACATTTACTCGGTTACTGAATTTAAGAATTTAGCCTAAAATGTCTGAATTTAAGAATAAATTAACCAGTGTTCCTATCACCTAGCTACCTCTCTGGAAAAGTGTAAGTGCATGATTCTAAATTATACATGTTAGGAAATATTGGTGGGTTAAACTTTTTCCTGTCAGTGATAGGAAATAGTTGTTCATAACCAATCTTTTATGCTACCCAAATAGAATTTTTTTAACATCTCCATTTTTGTTCTTTGATTCTTATTTTGACTTAATGGCTAATGGATCCACTATATGTATCTTATTCTGAAGAAGCCAGTATATGTTTTAGTCTTTTGTGACATAACCACTAGATGACATGCGTCTATTACTGTGGGCTAAAACATATTTCTGGTAGAAATGAGTCCGACTACAAGCTGTATGAATTATTTAAAGCATTACAGCCAGCTTGTGCTTCCAATTTCTCTGCAGCATTAATTTTACCTTACACTGTTTTTACTTAGCTATGTACTTGCTTGGTTTTTGTCCAGTGTTTTATTTGGGGTGTAAAAATGCCTCAAGGTTTAATCTAACTCTGATCAATTTTAATTTACCCATAGTTAATACCAGATAAACAAGCATTTCCATTAATGCTTCTGGCAGGCCATTAGTTAAATGTTTATTTCTAGATGTACTTGTGGCACCTTAGAGACTAACAAGTTTATTAGAGCATAAGCTTTCGTGAGCTATGCTCTAATAAACTTGTTAGTCTCTAAGGTGCCACAAGTACTCCTTTTCTTTTTGCGAATACAGACTAACACGGCTGCTACTCTGAAACCTATTTCTAGATGGAAACTAAGTATTTGGGATGAGAGTTGCTGCCTTTATTAGAAAACTTGACCAAGGTATTGTTTGCAGACTTTTTAATGCTGTAGGTAAGGGGGAAAGGGGAGGATTTCATTTTTGTGTAAAATAACTTAGAAGTACATGTTTTTTAAATACAAGTAAAATCAATTCACTAGGAAATGTTTCACACAAACATTTACAGTGACATAAGAACCAGTGACCTACTGTTAAGAAACACTGGGGAAAACAGCTAGAATTTTTAAAAAGTGAATTGTGAAAACTTCATTATACCAAAGATTGGAGAGAAGAAGAAAAAAGTCAGACAACCTATTCATTACCCTATAGAATGATATTAGGGCATCTTTACCATTTGACATGTAGCAGTTTTCAGTTTCAAACAATGCCATCATATTGGTCACATACTGTAATATTAATAAATATAAATATATTTATATTTGCCATTGCATACTTGAATGTCGGTCAGTTAGAACTGTCCCCTATATAAAACACTGGTGTATATATTTTAAAAATATATCTTATATGGGTATACGTTTTATACCAGTAGTAGTGACAAATTTCCTGTGTGCAGTTAACAAATTATTTGTAATGTATTTTTCAGAAATCTTAAAATTGCCTTTGCACTGAAATATTTTTCATACTGTAGCTATTTATACATCTGGTTTACGCATACATTTGTTAACACACCATTTTTATTATTTTTAAATACCTGTTTTGAAGGCTTTTTTAATATTTGAGTTTTGGCCACTTAAATTTTAGCTTACAGAGGAATTGTGGCTGAATGTTAAAATTCTAAAGAATGTTAAATTAGAAATTTAGGTCTCTTGCTCTACCAATCTCACCCAAACTACTGATGTTTTGATGCTGTTTATTATAATAGTGATTAGTGTGATACATTTTCTGCTTATATACTGTTACTCTCACTTTTTTATTCTGTAAAGCCTCATCCTTTTCGATTTTTTTCTCATTTCCATCCTTCAGCCTTAAATAAGACGACTCTGGCTTGATCTTGAAAATGCTTCATTCCTGCGCTGCTTACTAACAAAACAGTTTACTGCAACCTTCGTACAGCCCAGCTCTCACCTAGAAATCATTGACAGAGATTTTATACAGACTGAAACACTTTTTGTTTGGGGAGTTGTTTAAAGGACAGAATAGTTTTATTTAAAAAAGTCATTTTCAGGAGGGAGAGAGATGTTTTGCACTTACTAAGTCAAAGCAGAAATATCTATTAAAGCTTTTAGTTAAATAATTGTACTATATTTGTCTGCAAAAATATGCCATCTAAATGAAAAAGACACATGTTCTCAATATTAATTTACACTGGATACATCTTTCCTTCAATCCCTTGTTACCATAGCCAACCTAGTCCAATTCAGCAGATGTTAAACTCAAGAGTTTCGTTGTAAATGGATCAGATAGGACACACGTGTAAATGTAAGTTGTATCTAAACAACGTTATAAGGTTCTATTATTAATGGGACATGGTCATTTGATGGACTTTTGTATGATGAAAGAAATTTCAGGAAGATGAAAAGAACAATCTATATAACTCCTCACTTGCCTTGTTCAAATTGTTGCAGCTTTAACAACAAAATATCTTCATAACTGCTTTTATAAATGTATTGAAATTGGTAGGCATCAACCAAATGTTTGTGAAGACTTAGAAAGTATTTCAAGCTTCTTAGCTACTGAAGTTCATGTATTCCTGCAGTGGCTAGTAGTAAAATACTGGAATCATTTTCATTGTATGGTACATAGTAATTAATATGGTTTGTTCAACCACTTAATCTAAAAGCTTACAGTTTACTTTCTTGCTTGCATTAGCCTGTTTGTCTTGATCCCACTGGCTTGCAAGTATAAAAGGAAACGAGTTTAATTGAGGAACTGCACTATTTTGGAAAGCCAGTGGGATCATTGTGATCATGCTATTGTCTGTGAACAAAGCTTTTAATGGAAATTTGTCAAAGTATTATGAAAGTGTAAGTATACATGATTTTAGTTTGCAGAATAATCTAAAAATCAGTTTATGTAGCTTTAATTTTTTACCATAGGAACGTATACAGACTTTAAAATGTGGTGTTTCTGACTTGTTATATTGTGTGCATATACTGTCACTTAAAATGTCCTCATTATATAATGTAAAGTAGACTCTGCAAAAGTGCTGCTGGGAATGTGGGGAGAGTTATCAGTGCGTTAACCGTTGAAGATCTCTGTAGTCATCTGCACCAAATACTGACCTTTATTTTTAATTGTACAATGATAGGTGCATTTATCTGAAAATAAATCAGCCTTCAAATCTAACGTTTAGATTATCCTGTAACACTTCATTCACTTGACCTAAACAGTCAAATAATCATACATTACTGTAAAGTTTATTTTCAATGCTATTTTTAACTTTCGTTTCTATAGATACCCACACATAACTTGTTTATATATACTCATTCATATTTTGGACATTTCTATAGAATATATAAGCAGGAGATATGAATCTGTTCGCAATAAAATAAAAATTGAAGACTGGTTTAGCTTGTTGATAAGCAATTAAAATCATTTAAGGGTCAATATGAAATTATTTCTTATTAACCTGTAATTAACTGTAAGTAGATAATAGAATAATAAAGTAGTGTTTTAATCCGTTACTGATGTGTTCTCACATTTTATTTTAGTCATCTGATTGTGTCAGCTTCAGTGAGCTTTGTGCATCGTGACCAAGACTTTTTTTTCTTTTGCAGTAGTTTGAAAAAGGTGTTACATTTTCAGGAAGTGTATGTAGCCAGAAGAGGAGCAGAGTGATAACAATGAAAGTTCACTGGAGGCTTAGGTTTAAACACAAAATCACTCACTCTGGATTAGTTTTAGTGCAGAGGTTCTGGGTTAATACAAATTGGCACCAGTTTGGCAAAGCTTCATTCCTTCCATGCAGTTTTACAGCCAGCAAGCTTAAAAAAATTCCAAACAAAAACTATAAACCATACCATGTAGCATACATTTTTCCCTAGTATTTTCCCCCCCCTGAGTAAAACCCTTCTTTTAAGGTGTTTTCCAATAGGTAGGGCACTACCAAAGTCAAGGTCCATTTTGGTCAATTTCACAGTCATAGGATTTTTAAAATTGTAAATTTCATGATTCTAGATATTTAAATCTGAAATTTCACGGTGTTGTAACTGTAGTGGTCCTGATCCAACTCGGAAGGCAAGAGTACAGAAGTAAGGGTGGCATGGTATGGTATTGCCACCTTCTGTGCTGCTGCTGGCGGAGCACTGCCTTCAGACCTGGGTGCCCAGCCAGCAGCTGCCACTCTCCAGCTGCTCAAGACTGAAAACAGCGCAGAAGTAAGGGTGGCAATACCGACCCCCCCCAAAATAACCTTGCGATGCTCTCACACACACACACACACGAATCTCTTGGGTAAGGACCCCCAGTTTGAGAAATGCTAGTCTCCCCCATGAAATCTGTATAGTATAGGGTAAAAGCACACAAAAGACCAGATTTCACAATTCATGACGCGTTTTTCATGGCCAGGAATTTGGTAGGACCCTAGATCAGCTGCACTTAATTAGCTTTCAAATGATAGTTCCTCCCTGAGCTGTCTCTAAACTATGGTTGGGAATTAACCCCTGAAGTCCCAGCCGTTGGCTGGCTTGTCAAGGACTCCTCTGAAAGATGCTCCTGGGGCAGACAGCAGCAGGGACCTGAGGTTCCCACCCGGGACCACCAAAATATTTGTATGCACCATCACAGTGTAAGGGAGATAATACATTTGTAGACCGCTAGTGTTAAAATAGGTGTATTAATATTGCCATGACTTCAAAATAGCTCATTAGAAATCTGAAAGACACAGTGATTACTGAGTCCATAGCAGAATGTATGGGTCAGATCAAGTGTACAGGAAAACTTGGTTTTATTGATTTATTTATTCATTTCAGAGAATATTGTTAGGATCATTTCTTCTCTTTTGATCAGATTTAATTTCTGCATAACATTGTCATAATCCTGTACAATAAAAATTAGAAATTTTTATGAAACTTGAAGATTTTCCTCAACCCCATCACAAAATGTGAAGTCAAGAAATCGCATAAATGTTTTATTTTAAGACACAATCATTCAGAAATATTTATTAGTTTAACTGAACTGCTTCTGTTGCTGACTCAAGTTTTAAAGAAAAGCTACATCATAAAATACTTTAGATTATAGATATCCCACTCCTTTCTTCAAAATGAAATCTTGGTAAGAATTAATTAAAAACCCAGCTAAACAGAATTCTTACTGAAACATTCTAAAGATCAATATTTAATATCAGAACAACAGAAAAGAAGTAGAAGAACTGTCTTAAACTGGAATTCTCAAAACAATAGCTAAATTTTCCATAAGTATTAATATTGCATAAGATAAAATATTGTTTAATAATTTCTAATCTACCTAGTCTTTGTTTCAGCATTTATGCACACTGAGCTGTGGAGAGGTTGCAGTGGTAGCACCAGTGACTTTGTGACTTCTAAGGTTAGAGTAAAAATCATTATACAACCTAACTTCCCGCTTTTAGTCATTTCTAACGCTGAAACTTTTACCTTTTGATAATATTTTTCATACTAGGTCTCTGCCTCAAAGTGAATTTGTTTAGAAAACTTTGAGCCAAAATAATTCCATTTTTCAGTAGAAGGAAAATGGAAAAAATATACACTTTTCCCATTATTTTTTTTAAATGTTGTTTGACTTTTTGTTTTGAACAGAGTTACAGTCAAAATGGCTGGGGCTGAAATTTGGAATAGAAATAGTCCTCGCTGAAAAGAAGTGTGTTTGTGTTCTGCAAAAATTTGCAAACTTTTGTAAATTGCATACTGAGGTATGCAGTAGATATTTTTGCTAAGTTGGTAAAGTGCAGAAAAAAAATAAAAGTTCTCTAAATGTATGTATGTCACTAAGGTAGCTATAGAATGAACTGTGTGATGAAACATTGCTTTGTATCACCAGGGACACCTATAACTGTGAATCCCTATAACTGGGATTTTGTACGTTATGCAAAATCTCCTTGTAATGCATTCAGAAGCTAAGGAATTCTTGGAGAATAAAGTTCCTTTTTGTTCCTTTTAAAATCTTTTTGAGTTAAAAACCTAGGAATTTCCATACCAAAACTGTTAACAGAATATTAGGGTTGAATTATGATTTATGGTCACAGTAAGCAGCTCAGGCCCCCCTCTTGGCATAAACCAAATTGTAGTGTTTATACCTCTGCTGGCAGTGTCATTTAACTGACCACTTAATTAAACTTCATAACCAACATGTTCCCACTCAAACAGTTTGAGCAGTTCAGGTATCATGGCTTTGAATTCCACATGTCCCTCTCCCCCATCCCTTTGGCTGGGGGAAGTTGGAAATTGAAATACAAAAAGTTAAGATTTTCTTTGTAATGTTACTTTGGCTAATTTGTGGTATTTTATAGTTCTTTCATATGTATCTTAATATATTGCTTATATTTTAAAGCCCTAAAATATGGGATGCAGAATACGGCAGAGGTAACATTACTTTGAGAACTTTTTCATTTCCACATTTCTGAGTATTTAAATTTATAAACATAACACTGGAGTCCCAGACAAAAGTATGTTAAGATAGAGTTAAGGTTGAGGGCACATGTTCATATTTTAGGATACACCACCACTGTAGAGTAGAGTATTTTAATTATCCCATACCAAAGCATTAGAAACCTAGGAAATTCAGAGTTAAGGTTAAACCTGAAAGAAATCAGAAATTATTAAAATATATAGCTTAGTTAAGGTACACATGGTTTTCCTGTCCCATGAACATTTTTGAGATTTCAGAATTTTTCCCGTTCTCCATTGGGGCCCCTGGTGGTGGATATTTTTCTCTGACCAGAAGTTCCCTCCTGGACCCAAGAAACCTGCCACAAAAATCTTCTTTGAAAAGTTTCAACAAATTAGCATTTTCTGCTATCCATGTGCAAATTACTTGGCTACAACCTGTATTTGTTTCCACCAGACATTTGAAATGCATTTTACTGCTTTGATATTGTTCTGAATATTGGGGATGATGAGGTACATTGCAGTTAGCATTGCAGTTGCTTTTAAACCCCCTAACAAAGGGGTTTGCTCCATAGGAAGAGGGAAGAGATCACCACAATGTGTAAATGAAGGAGCTTCCACTGCTGCACAACTGTATTCTAGAATAGATATATTTTATGCTTTGCTGGAGTATGTTTAATATACAAGCTCAAGAGGAAAGGGCAAAATATTAACTCCGCCTCCAGGTATCACAAGCTAAAAATAGTGGAATAAAGATATAACAAACAGCAGTAAATAGGAATGTTGGGGCTTCAGCAAAGACTCGTGCACAAGCTGAGAGCTAAATGGAATTATAGCCTCATCCTTCAAAATGTGGTTTGTTCGACTGCTGGTCTGTATGTGTATTTCACATGTTGGTACACATGTGCTTCATGCACCTGAGACCAGAGATTTGTAGCCAGAAGTGTTGTTGGTTTGTGCATCTGCAGTTACTCTCTGAACCAAGGGCCTAAACAGTGGCACAGACTGATGCCTCTCCAGTTCCTTTTTACCACCACATGGTCTGAGGATTCTCTGTGTCCATTTCAATCTGGAGTAGACACCAAAATAGTTGTCTAAGAAACCCCCTCATGAGAGTAGGGGAGATGACCATAGCAATAAGGACAGATCCCAGTACAGATCTGCCTGTGAAATAAATAAATGAAAAGGATCCTTCCTTATTTTGGTCCAAATGAGGTGAACCCTTGCACGCAGGTTCTAAAGAATTAGATCTGCATAAACCTTCTGTCCAAGAAGGTAAGGTGCAGATGAAAGAGCCCATAGTTCCAGCTGCATCCCACAGGCCAAAAGATGAGTACCCACCAGTCCCATCTGGGAGCTTCATGTTGGACCCCCGTTCAGTGGTTCCAGCACACTCTGACTGGGATCCTCTGATTAATCAGTCCCCACCTCAGGGACTCTGCAAGCTCCAGGTAGGACTGAAACCCTTATCTTGCTGGAACATATTTTCACTCTGCCTTATCCACAGTCCTCTCTTCTGTCAGGCCTGGTCCTCCTTAGAGACATTTCAATGCCAGAAACCACTTTGAGAAGAGGATCCTCCCCTACTGCATCCACAAGTTAGAGCATTCTTCCACTGGAACCAATGGCACCTCTGGTAGAACAGGAGCCTACCTTTTAATTGGACGTATCTGATGCTCCAGACTAGCCTTCCCCCAGGCCCTCTAGAGAAACAAGCCCAACAGAACGCATGGGCAATCTTGGACCATCCTCTTTCTGCAGGTTATGACTACATAGAGGGCTGCTGGTACTCTATGCCTTGGGGGGCCTCTCTGAATGGTTGATCCTTCCTACTGGCCTTACTGGGCCCCAGGGAATCTGCATTACAGACAACCCAGATTTGTGCAAGAATTACACCAACTGTCTTCTCCCAGTTGATACCAGCTGTCAGAGTTTGCAGAGAAAACAGTCAAATAGATCCTAAGGAGTGTCTTTCTGCTGACTTGATGAGGCAATTGCTCCATCATCTCCTTCCCCATCTGATGATTGTAGGCAATACCAGGAACCATTACAGAAGGTGGCAACCGAGCTCCATGTAACTCTTGAGGAGGTCCAAGACACACAGCATGGTCTACTGGACATTCAGCAACCCCTTTGACCCTAGTAGGGTGGCCCTCCCAGTCAACAAAGCCATTATGGAACCCACCAGGTCTGTGTCATACCCGTGCCTCCTGTGCCCCTTCTGTGAAAAGGGCTGACAAATGTATTTGTGCTGACTAAAGGGCAGAGGTTTTTAGTTACACAACCAGTGCCCAAATCCTTAATCGTGCAGTAGTTACAGAGAGGTCCAGGATACAACACAACCAAGACTGCTCCAACCAACAAGGGTGCTAAATATCTTGATCTCTTGGGGAGGAAGGCATTGTTATCAGCTAGTCTCCAGTTCACAGTTGCTAACTACCCTCAGTACTGTTAGCAAAGTACAATTTCCTAAATTATTCTAAATATTTGGAATTCAGAGACTAACTTTCCCAGGGAGACATAGCTCAGTTCCAAGCCCTCATTGATGAAGTCAGGTTGGTGTCTAAAACATCACTCCAAGTAGCAGCGGACACAGCTGACACTGCATCTGGAGCCATTGCCACAGTTGTAGTCATGAGGATGAATCATGGCTTCACTCCTTGAGTCTCTGTGTTGGAGTGGATTAGGCCTAGAGCCCCTTTTGGAGGCTTCAGGGTCCTACCACACCCCATCCCAGAAAGGAGCAGTAGAGAAGTTCTCCAAGTGGCCTAGAGTGATTGGGGGGAAGCAGCCACTCAAGTTGCAGGGAGCAGTCAGTCAGGGCCCAGGAAGGCCATATAAAACTCTCTGCAGAGCTGGAGACAGTGAGTTGCTGCCTGGAGCTGGAGGCATGAGGACTGTGTTCCTGGCTGGCTGGCTGGCGGAGCAGCAGGACCACGGACAGCTTAGTGCTGGCAGGGACCAGGGCAGTGAAAAAGAGCTCTTGGCTGGCTGCTGGGCCTGAACACAGAAGAGCCCTGAACTAAGGCTGAAGCATTGGTGAAGGCTGGGGCCAAGGGGAAGTGCCCCAGAGAACTGAAGGCAGCTTTGTTTAAAGGGACAGGGTGGCACATGGCTGCTATTGTTAGGGTCCCTGGGCTGGGATCTGGAGTAGTGGGCAGGCCTGCGTTACCCCGTAGATCACTGGGGAAGTGACTTGCAACTGGACAGTGATAAACCCCAAGAAGGGGATCTGAACTAGTTAGTGACCCAGCTAGAGAGCTGGGCCCAGAGAGGGCAAAACCATTGCCTGCAGTGAGGAAACCCTCGGGATATGGCCTGACACCAGGGCCAGAACCATTTAAAGATTGCAGACACGCCCAACCCAAAGGAGTGCTTACAAGAAGTGGTTGCCATGCTGTTACAATTACCCCGGCTGGGGGCAGAATACCACTGAGGAGTTGCCCTTTGACAATTTAATTTCTTGAATGAGAAAACCAACAAATCCCTACACTCTCGACTTTAGGACAACTCTCCACGCTGTAGGCATTTGCACCCTGGCCCAAAGCGAAACCACCACAAGCAAACCTACAGATCCAGCTTTACCCCCCAAGCATTTTACCATCAATGCCCTTATAAACCACCACACAATGACAAAGGGTTCGAAGACCCACATCTGCAGCTTCCTCTGCCTCCATGATTGCTGCCAGTCCCCACCTGCTATCTAAGGGTTTCTTTGAGGGATGCTTGAGGACCGCATACCGATACTGATGCCATGCCATATTGCCCCCCAAACCTTTGGCTACCTAACCCACTTCGCACACAACTAGAGGGCAATAAAAACAGACAAATGGGTACTAGAGATCATCCGCTCTGGTTACACAATTGAGTTTATCTCCCCTCCCCACCACAAGCTTCCCTCCCAGCCTCTTCTCAAGGATCACTCTCACAAGGAGATCCTTCATCAGAAATGTGAACTCTGTCCTCCAGTGTTCCATTCCAACATTAAAGGAAGGGGTTCTACTCCTACTATTTCACAGCTCTCAAGAAAAATGGAGGCTGGAGACCAATTCTTGATCTACACCAACTAAAGATCTTTATTTGCAAATCAAAATTTCTTGTGGTAACACTGGCATCAATAATTCCCTTCCTGGAGGAGAGCGCATGGTTTGCGGCCCTTGATGTGAAAGATACTTGCTTTTATGTAGCTATTCACCATTCCCCCAGAAGGTTTTTCAGGTTCATGATAGGACAAGAGCACTATCAGTTGGGAGTACTCCCATTCGGGCTGGCAACAGACCTAGGTTCTTCATGCAAGGAAGGAAATGGCTGAGCAGACAGACGCCTTGTTTAACATCCCATTAACCTCCACCCTGACCTGTATCACACTACCGGTGTTCTTAAGATTGCCAAGGGTCTCTGGCAAGACTCCGTTCTCCATCCCTCCCACCTCAAAGAGGGCTGAAAAGAAGTACTTTGTTCCAGCCAAGGGGTTTGAGTATCTCTATATCCCCCTCCCCCGGGCTTGCTGGTGGTCTCTGTGGCCAATGAAAGAGACAAAGGGGCATACCAGTTTGACTCCCAAAAATAAAGAAGCCAAACGGTTGGATCTGTTTGGGAATAAGATTTATTTCACGTGCAGTTCCAGGTGGCAAACCATCAGGCCATGGTTGGGCTGGTACAACTTTATTTATGGGACTTCCTCCATAATTCAAGGAGTCCCTTCCACAGGGGTTGTCCCAAGAATTTGGCACCCTGGTGGAGGAGGGCACTGTGGCTGCCAGGTGGCTCCCTCCAGATGGCATGGGACATGGCGGACTCGGCAGCCAGGACGGTCGCGGTGGTGATGAGGCACAGCTCCTGGCTTCAAACTGCAGGTCTCTCCCAGGAAATGCAGAACTCTATCCAAGACCTCCCATTCAATGATAAGTCTTTTTTCAGAGCCGACTGAAGCGATGCTGCATTGCCTGAAAGACACCAGGGCCATCCTTCACTCACTGGGAATGCATACGCCACAGCCTGTGAGGAAGCAGTTCTGGCTGCCCCCGCTGCCTAAGCCTTGACAGTCTCACCTAGAACCTGCAAGAAGGGACAGAGATGCTAATTTCAGCTGCCATTGCCCTTCTTCCTCCCACTCACCCAAGCAGCCCAGTGCGGCAAAACATTCTGTGGGCCAGAAATGCTAGTTTTGAGAGTGCGGTTGAGAGCGACACCCCAGTCACTGTCCAGGATCCACCCCACTCTTTCCTCAACCATCTGCATCCCTTTCGTTCAGCCTGGTCCAAAGTCACTTTGGACCGTTGGGTGCTGGACATAGTGTCTCACGGTTACACGCTTCAATTTTCAGCCGCCCCTCCCTCCCAGACCCCATCCTTCCCATCCCTCTTCAGGGACCCCTCATGAGTAACTCCTCGTTCAGGAGATCAAGAACCTCCTGCACATGAGGACTATGGAAGAGGTCCTGTGGAACATGAGGGGAAAGGGGTTCTACTCCCACTACTTCCTAATCCCAAAGGCAAAAGGGGGCCTCAGACCAATTCTGGACCTGCAACGCCTCAACAAGTCTCTCAAAAAGTTGAAGTTTTGCATGGTCTCCCTGGCCTCCATTATCCCCTCCCTGGATTTGGGAGACTGGTATGCCGCCCTCGACTTGAAGGATGCCTATTTTCACATCTTAATATTCCAAAGTTATAGGCATTTCCTCCAGTTTATAGTGGGTGAATGCCATTTCCAATTCACAGCACACCCCTTTGGCCTCTCATTGGCTCCAAGGGTTTTTACCAAATATACAGTGCAGGTGGCCACTTACCTCAGACTTTGCGAGGTCCAGGTCTTCCCATATCTCGACTGGCTCATCTGGGGTAGGTCCTGGAACCAAGTGCAGAGAAGCCTCGATCTGGTGCATTCCACCTGCTATGACCTGGGGCTGTTGATAAATGAGAAATGAGATAAATGATAAATGAGAAAAAAAATCCTCCTTAAGGCCGGTTCAGTGCATAGAGTTCATAGGAGTGGTTCTTGACTCCAGATGAGCCAGAGTCTTCCTCTTGGAGGTGCATTTTCAGACCATGCTGGATCTGATCTCCCATGTGACGAGCTGCCCGCTCACCACAGTTCACACCTGCCTGCGATTGTTCTGCCACATGGCTGCCTGTACATACGTGGTCAGTGATGCCCAGCTCCACCTCTGGCCTCTACAAGCGTGGCTGGCGTTGGTCTACACCCCCAACAGACATGATCTAGACTGGGTGGTCAGGGTGCTGGATCACAATCTGTCATCCCTGGATTGATGGTTAGATGCTGAGTCAGTATTGCCGGGAATCCTCTTCACAACCTGTCCCCTTCATTGACCCTGGTCTCCAATGCTTTATACCTGGGCTGGGAAGCCCACCTGGGCAAGCTGAGTACCCAGGGCTGATGGGTGCGGGATGATTGGGCCCTCCACATCAACATCAGGGAGTTCAGAGTGGTTCACCCGGCTTGCCAGGCCTTCTTGCCCCACCTAAGGGGCAAGGTGGTGCAAGTCCTCACAGACAATACCACCGCGATGTTTACATCAGACAGGGCAGAGCCAGGTCGCCAGCCCTCTCCTAGAAGCTCTCAACCTTTGACATTTGTGTGTGCAGCATGCCATTCAGCTGGTAGCTGTGCACTTGCCTGGCACCAAAAGTGTGCTAGCAGATCACCTCAGTAGAGCTTTCTCATCTCGCCACGAGTGGTCGCTCCATCCGGAGGTGGCCAGTATGATGTTCCAGAAGTGGGGGACTCCCCAGGTGGATTTGTTCATGTCCCACCAGAACAGGAAATGCCACGTGTTCTGTTTATTTCAGATGATGGACAGAGGTTCCCTGTTGGATGCTTTCCTACTTCCGTGGTACTTCTGATGTATGCCTTCCTGCCAGTGCCGTTGATCCACAGAGTCCTAGTGAAAATCAAGCGGGACAGGGTGAGGGTTATCCTGATAATCCCCGAGTGGCTCGCCAGCACTGGTTCGGCATGTTGCTGGATCTTCCGCCTGCAGAGTGTCTGAGCTCAGAGCACTTACGTCAGAACCACCCAATACAGTGTTCTACAAGGACAAGCTCTTATTGCGGTTGCACTCAGTGTTCCTGCCCACGGTAGTTTCCCAGTTTCAAGCCAGCCAGGACATTCTCTTTCCTAAGCCACATAATTCCAATGAGGAGCGCAGGTTACACGCTGTGGATGTCTGGAGGGTGCTGCCCTTCTATATCAACAGGACACAGCTTTTCCTTAAGTCAACGCAACTGTTCATTGCTGTGGCAGACAGGATGAAAGGTCACCCAGTGTCTGTTCAAAGGATTTCATCCTTGATCACAGCCTGCATCCGATACTTCTAGGAGCTCGCGTACGTGCCTCCACCGAGGATAGTCAAAGCACACTCGCCTGAGCGCAAGCATCATCAGTGGCCTTCTTGGCTCAAGTGCCAATCCAAAAGATCTGTAGAGCTGCTACCTCGTCGTCTGTCCACATGTTTACATCACATTCTGCATTGACCCAGCAGGCTCCTGACAATGCTGGCTTTGGCAGAGCAGTGCTGCAAGCTGCAAAACTGTGAACTCTGAGCCCACCTCCATTGGCATTGCTTGTGAGTCACCTAAAATGGAATGGACATAAGCAAGCACTCAAATAAGAAAAAACGGTTACCTACCTTTCATAACTGCTGTTCTTTGAGATGCGTTGCTCATGTCCCTCCCATTACCTGCCCTCCTGCCACTCTGTCGGAGTTGCCATCAAGAAGGAACTGAGAGGGCGTAGGGTCAGCGGCTCCTGATAAACCGGCACATGAACGCAGCACTCTAGGGGGCACCACTGCTGACCTTACAGATCCCGCTAAGACAAAAATATCTGACAACTGTGCATGTGGGCGTGCGCACACCGAGAATGGAATGGATGTGAGCCATACATCTCGAAGAACAACAGTTATGAAAGATAGGTAACCATACATTTTAAGAATATAATTCTACCATATATTCATAACTTTTTGTACACACCCTGTGCATACATCTTGCAAGAATATTAATCTGTTAGTTTCTAGTTTTCCAATCATAATTTTACATGACACCTTTTAGATGCAGTTTATAACCATAGTGAGTTGGGGTACAATATGTTGGTCAGGTTGGCTGAAACTCATTACTTGATAACGGTGAGCCCCTTACCCTCTAGCATTGGGGTGCTCTTAGTCACACGCACACACACACCCCTGTTGACAACGGGGCGCTACTACCTCTGAAATGTATCTTTACTGGCTCCTTGTGGAGCAGATCACTGTCATACCAGTAAAAAGGGTCCACAGTAATTATCTGCAATATACAGCAGTTTATTGAGAAAGAATTACGCAAGCGGTAAAGGGTTTTGGCTACTCTGTCTAGCAGTGTTGCTTCTTCAAGTGTCCATTAAGGAATCCCATCCACAGTAATTTACTTTGCTTGATTCTTATACTCTTTCCTCAAAGGAGTTAGTCTTAAAAGCATGCCCAGTGGGTGTGTGGTTCTTAATTTTTACCTAATTAGTGTTTTAGAATAGGAGCTGGGGATGGTGGTACCAAACAAAGATCACCCCACGTTTACTCACTCATCAGTCACTCACTCTGGCTCTCTGCGTGGTGTCCTTGCTGTAAGGTCACTACAACCAGGTCAACCCGTGCTCCATGCTGGAACTTTATGCATGTGATATTTACTTTTCCGTGGGCCTGTATTTGCCGACCAATAGGTTCAATATCGATCCTACACGCAAACTTTGCCAGTTCTTTATCAAATTTGCTTCTGCTTAAAGGGAACCTGCTCCCGGGATCCTCTGCTGCCATTCAGCCTGTTTAAGTCATGTTAAGTTATGTTCACACCATTCCTTCAGTATGGCCGCATCATCCCAACACCCCCTTACAAAACTGCAGGAAGGTTAGCCATTGGCTTACCCAGAGGCAGTAGGTCAGAGCCCTGTTTCGTGGATACGGCATCACCTTTGTCTGTTAAATCTCCATGGTACATCCACTGTAATCCATAATTTGACCTACTGAGGAGTTATTGTTGTTTCACAGTGACATTAATGACAAGTGTATACTTAATTTCAAACAATGTATTTCATCACCTTTTAAATAAATATCATGACACCAGTGTGATGTGTAGTGAATATGTCAGGCCTGACAAGTTGCAGAGACAGAGTTGTGAACCACAAATAGACTTCTGTGTTGCATGTGCACAAGTGGCTTCCCCAAAGACTTTACAGGATTAGGAAAAGGAAGATAGCATTTTTTTTGGCTGCTCCTGGCTGTCCCACCATGCAGGCTCGGAACACACGACAAGGAATAGTTTTCTGTATAAAACACCAGACTAGATCTAATTCTTTGCATCCCTAAACTGATGTTGATATGGGTAGAATACAAATTCACCATGATTTTGGAAAAGTTTGGGTTTCTAACCTGTTTTTACGTCGATATGGATGTCAGTCTTACTCCTTCTGTAGAGTTTCCAATGTCTTGACTGAACCTACTAGTGCTATAATCCCCTCCTTTTTTGTTGCTGCTCTCCCCCGTAGATTCCAATATCTAGTTCCAACCAATGTTTTCCTATCTTTTCTGCTATAGCAGGTTTCCCTCCTTTTTTTGGTGATTTCTCTTACAATACTGGAGAGTCTCTTTACATCACTCCACTGGCTTTTTCATAGGATCATAGAAGGGAGCAATGAAAAAGACCAACTTGATCCCTGAGTTTATCCCCATAAATCCAGGATACAGTCCTCCTAATAATGGCATCATGCATCACTCATGCTGCACTTCATCACAGCCAAAAGGCCAATATAGTGGTAGCAAAATATTGCTCGAGGCCAATATTTTCAAACCTGAGTGCCTAAAGTTAGGTTCCTGAATACAAAACTTCACTTTCAGAAATGCTGAGCACTCCAAGTTCCATTTAACTCAGTGGGAGCTGCAAGTGATCAATATTTTAAAGTCAGGACATATGTATACACATACCTATTTATCGATAGATATGCATACACACATTAGGGCTGTCAATCAATCACAGTTAACTCATGCAATTAACTCAAACTAACTGCAATTTTAAAAAGTCACAATTAGTCACACTGTTAAACAATTGAATACCAATTGAAGTTTAAATATTTTTGGATGTTTTTCTACATTTTCAAATATTGATTTATATTAAAAACAGCAATACAAAGTGTACAGTACTCTATTAGTTTTACAAATATTTGCATTGTAAAATGACAGTATTTTTCAATTCATCTCATACAAGTACTGTAGTGCAACCTCTATCGTGAAAGTGTAACTTACAAATGTAGATTGTTTGTTCATAACTGCACTCAAAAACAAAATGTTAAACTTTCAGAGTCTACAAATCCACTCGGGCCTACTTCTTGTTCAGCCAATCTCAAAGACAAACAGGTTTCTTTACATTTTCGGGAGATAATGTTTCCTGCTTCTTATTTACAATGTCACCTGAAAGTAAGAACGGGCATTTACATGGCGCTTTTGTAGCCAGTATTGCAAGGTATTTACGTGCCAGATATGCTAAAGATTCGTACGTCCCTTTGTGTGTCGGCCACCATTCTGGAAGACATGCTTCCATGTTGGTGATGTTCATTTAAAATAAAATGTGTAAATTAAATTTGTGACTGCACTACTTGGGGGAGAAATGTATGTCCCCTGCTCTGTTTTACCCACGTTCTGCCATATATTTCATGTTACAACAGTCTCGGATGATGACCCAGCACATGTTGTTCATTTTAAGAAAACACACTGCAGATTTGACAAAATGCACAGAAGGCACCAATGTGAGATTTCTAAAAATAGCTTCAGCAGTCCACCCAAGATTTAAGAATCTGAAGTGCCTTCCAAAATCTGAGGGGGACAAGGTGTGGAGCATGCTTTCAGAAGTCTTAAAAAAGCAACACGCTGATGCAGAAACTACAGAACCCGAACCACGAAGAGAGAAAATCAACTGTCTGCTGTTGGCATCTGACTCAGATGATGAAAATGAACATGCATCGGTCCACTCTGTTTTGGATAGTTATTGAGCAGAACCCTTCATCAGCATGACTGCATGTCTTCTGGAAGGGTGGTTGAAGCATGAAGGGACATAGGAATCTTTAGCACATCTGGCATGTAAATATCTTGCGATGCCGGCTACAACAGTGCCATGAGAACACCTGTTCTCACTTTCAGGTGATATTTTAAAACAAGAAGCAGGCAGCATTATCTCCTCTAACTGTAAAACTTTTTGTCTGAGTGATTGGCTGAACAAGAAATAGGACTGATTTGACTTGCAGATTCTAAAATTTTATGCTTATTTTTAATGCAGTTTTTTTTACATAATTCTACATTTGTAAGTTCAACTTTCATGATAAAGTGATTACACTACAATACTTGTATTAGGTGAATTGAAATACTATTTTTTTACAGTGCAAATACTTGTAATCAAAAATATATATACAAAAGGAGCACTGTATACTTTTAAATATTTTTGGATGTTTTCTACATTTTCAATGGTATTCTATTGTTTAACAGTGCGATTAATTTTTTAATTGCTTGACAGCTGATTTTATTTTTTATATATGTGTATGCACACATGCCTGTGCACATGCATGTGTGTGTATATAATATATGCAACAGCACATATGCAGTAGTAGCAGCAGGATGGCTGCAGCTTTCCATTTCTCAGAATAAAACAAAACCTCTCCGCATTCTGTTTTTGAAAGCGACTATCCAAACTTAAAGATTTGGAATGAAGTAAGAGCTCTTGGGCCATGCAACTAAACTGATCTTTTACTGCATATCAGTTCTGTTTTAAAAATTCATGCATGTATATTGCTTTTTGTTAGTGAAATGGGGTCAGGAAAGGCATTTAATGGCAGTTTTCACCACTAGGTTTTGTTCTTGAAACTAATCAGTTTATTGTAACCCACTGATACATTTGAGTGAGTTGTCCATTTGATTCCTCCACCCACCAGTGCACTTCCATACAATCTACTTTGTTATGGTAATGTCTCGTTTCATTAGGGACTTGCATGGGCACCAAAGCAGTCTGGTGGAACACCAGGGTTGTCTATCTATAACAAGTTAAATCTTCAACGGCACCTTCTTGATGGAAACTAATTTACTGTAGGCTAGACTGTTTATAGGCTGTTATAGTTTCTCTAATTCATTCAGCCTTGAATTACTCAGCTTTAGAGTAACCCTGAAATCAAGAGCCTCCATTAGTAATGGAGAAACTGCAGGTCTTTCCAGTGAATTTTCAGGCTTCATATTCTGTTTCTTTGTAGCAGCCCAGTATAGAAGCTCAAAGGCTAATGTTTTCACCCCCCAGAAAGAAGGATTTCTAGTGCCTTCTAACAGAGTGTCATGTTTGTGCAGCACTCTAGTACATTGTTTATTAAAAAGGCAGACTAGTGTCATGATGAAAATAAACGTTGTGCACATCTTGCTTAAACATAGAACATTATAGCCTGAGATCCCTATGAACAGGATTGTCTGTTAGGTCACTTGTTTTTCCTCTCATTTTGCTGCCTTGCAGTGATTGTAGCTGCTAGTGCATCTTTTTCTAGTGCTGAATTATCCAGGTTTCTTTTGCTTTTTTTTTGGGTGGTGGTGTTTCAGCTTTTGTTGTTTAATCAAAAATAATTTGACACCACTTAATCATTTTTCTTATAAAATCATATCACTACTCAAGATCAATTCACAACTTAATGAAAGAGAAATTGACAATATTTTAAACTATAAACATAGAATTGTAGGAGTGGAAGAGACCTTGAGAGGTCTTCTAGTCTAGTCTCCTACACTCAAGGCAGTACTAAGTATTATCTAGACCATCCCTGACAAGCGGTTATCTAAACCTGCTCTTAAAAGTCTCCAATGACGGAGAGACCACAACATCCGTAGGCAATTTATTCCAGTGCTTAACCACCCTGATAGAAAGTTTTTCTGAATGTCTAACCTAAACTGCCCTTGCTGCAATTTAAGCCCATTGCTTCTTGTCCTATCCTCAGAGGTTAAAGAACAATGTTTCTCCCTCTTCTTTGTAAGAACTTTTTATATGTTTGAAAACTGTTTTCTTCTCCAAAAGAAAAACCCAGCCCCCCCCCAAAAATCTTCCTTCATAGGTCATGTTTTTTAGAACTTTAATAATTTTTTTGCTCTTCTCTGAACTCTCCAATTTGTCCACATCTTTCCTGAAATGTGGCACCCAGAACTGGACAGAGTACTCCAGTTGGAGGTCTAATCAGTGCAGAGTAGAGCTGAAGAATTTCTTCATGTGTCTTGCTTACAACACTCCTGCCAATACATCACTGTGGACAGTCATTAACATTGACCCTCTCATCCTCAAGTGTTTCAACAAAACAAAATCTTTCCCACACCCCTTGATGCTTATTTCATGAAAAACTTTGATTGTTGCCTTTTGTTGCTTAATCTTCTTGTTACTCTTCTCCTGCGTACTATGAATTCTCTCTAGTATATTGGCTCTCCACTGGATAATAATTACAAGTTCCAATAGTAGTGTGATAATGCTGTACAGTTAAGGTTGTATGACATATGGGCAGTTTCTGGTTTTGGACAGGATGTAAACAATAAAAATTAGTTCTGCAGACTTCAGACATAGGACAAACATTTCTTATAATTTCCCTTGAAAACAAAAACTAACACAAAATGTAAGCTGCTTTTTATTCCTATCTTTCTGTTTTGTAGTCTATATGCTATCCATTCTGTGTGTTGAGCTAGGCCTACTGATTTCAGCAAGCATTGTTTATTTCAGGCTTACCTTGCCACCAGCCAAGTTTCACATGGAATACAATGACCTTGTCAAGGTTCCTTCCCCACTCTTAACTCTAGGGTACAGATGAGGGGACCTGCATGAAAACATCCCTAGCTTTTTTTTTTTTTATTATTATTATTAAAAACCAGCTTAGGTTAAAACTTCTAAGGTAGAAACTATTTTACCTTTTGTCCCTGGACTTTATTGCTGCCATCACCAAGTATCTAACAAATATACCGGGAAAGAGCCCACTTGGAAACATCTTTCCCCCCCAAAATTCCCCCAAGCTGTACACCCCCTTTCCTGGGGAAAGCTTGATAAAAATCCTCATCAATTTGTATAGGTGAACACAGACCCAAACCCTTGGATTTTAAGAACAATGAAAAATCAATCAGGTTCTTAAAAGAAGAATTTTAAGAACAGAAAAAGTAAAGAATCAGCTCTGTAAAATCAAGATGGTGAATATCTTACAAGGTAATCAGATTCAAAACAGAGAATCCCTCTAGGCAAAACCTTAAGTTACAAAAAGACAAACAGGAATATACATTCCATTCAGCACAACTTATTTTATCAGCCATTTAAACAAAACAGAATCTAACACATATCTAACTAGATGGCTTATTAACCCTTTACAGGAGTTAAGACCTGCATTCCTGCTCTGGTCCCAGCAAAAGCAACACCACAGACAGAGAGAACCCTTTGTTCACCCTCCCCCCCCCACCCTCCAGCTTTGAAAGTATCTTGTCTCCTCATTGGTCAGGTGCCAACAAGGTTATCTTTAGCTTCTTAACCCTTTACAGGTGAAAGGGTTTTTCCTCTGGCCAGGCAGGATTTAAAGGCGGTTAGGCTTCCCTTTATATTTATTTATGACAGACCAACAAACAGACACAGATCACACTAACAGAACTTCTTTCTTAGTTGTATAAGCACCTTATTATTACTAATTCCAGCATACCTTTAAAATGTATGCTTTTGGAATTGTACCACCTGGACTGCCAAAAACAAATATACTTTTAAAATGCATTATAACATCAAACTATACTTCTAGAATATTTTTTCTTATTCCTTACTTGTGTAACTAAGCCTTATTTTTACATTTTTCTTGAGATGGAGGCATTCTCCAAACTTCTAATACATTTAATTGCTCTTTTCCATTTCCGCAGTGTCCTTTTTGTGATAATGTAATACATACTTGGTTATGTGATGAAGATCCTGTCCCTTTTAAAGTCTACAGAATTGTTGCAATTGACTTCAGCGTTGTCTGGTTTTCTCCATTCTCTTCTTATTGCAGCTTAACAGCATGGTGAGATTGACTTCTGTTTCACATGCTGCAGACATCTGCATTGAGATATTGAGCATATCTACAGTGACTTCTATGTCTGTTCACCTGAGAGATCACAGTTAATGCAGAAACCTCCTCGTACAGTTATTTTAAATTGCTTCTTCCTACATGATTTACCTTGCACTCTTCTCTGCCAAATTTCATCTGCTGTCTTGTTGCCCGATTACATATTTTTATTCTTTATAGAGAGATTTATGATGCACCATTGGCACATAGGGTCTCTGGATACATTTGTAATATAAACAATACTTTCTCCCAAAGGCAGCTGCAATCATCAGCTACCTGCTGATTAGCCACTCTCCAGGCTTGAAAACATGGCACTCTAATCCAAACCCATGAAAATGCATGGGTAAACAGGCCAACTTTGCATCAGGCTTTGGTGGATTAACAGAGAAGTTAGATCTAGATCTCAGGCCTCCCCACTGGAAATATTGCTGCGTGTCCCCTATACCTCAAAGCTAAGGCCTGGCAGCAAGAGTACATCAGCTGCTTTCAAACAGTTGGATGGCAGACTGCATGCTCAAACAGCCAAACAAGCTGCAGGTCACACCCTGAGTGTCTGTGTACAGCTGCAGGACTGGTCCAGCAACTCTGCTGTTGTTGACCAGTGAGTTGTAAGTTTTCAAATGACACCTCACAAGCCATATTTTGTATATAGATTATTACAATAGTGCATAAAGTGTGAATACAGATGTTCATTTGGTCAAAATTGGGGAAAAATCTCCAGAACGCTAGAAAACTAAAAAAAAAAAAGGCGTTTATCATTAAATAAGCCCCTTTTACAAATATTGCCACTAATGCTAATTATTCCATCTATTCTTCCAAGTGAAGTTTTCAGTAGAAGTCCTGCTGAATCAAATAGTTTTCAGTCTTTGTTAGTTATTACTTGTATTGGGGTAGTGTATAGAGGTTCCCATCAGGGCCTAAAGCCCCATTGTATCAGACACTTTATTTGCCTATAACAATGGACAATGCCTGCTGCAAAGAAGTGAAATAGCAAATATCTTATTAAAGTCCCCCTCACACTACAAAACCTTTTTTGATATCTGTCTTCTCTGCTATTTCATATCTTCTTTAACTGACCATCACTGGGGTAATAGAAGATCCACTTGCTTACATGAGGTTTTTGTGCTATACTGAAATATTTCTAATGATTTGATGACATCCTAGTTTTTTTTTTGTTGATTGTTATGCTTATGTATCATCCATATCCAATCTATGGATTTTAAATTTCTTTTCCACACATTTTCAAAAATCCCCCATCTTGTACTTGTCATAGTACTACCCTTTCCTATAGGATAGCACAAGATGATAGCAGGTGTGAATTTATGATTGCCAATGCACAGTGACTCAATCGCTCACTCCTATCCCAGTTCAAGAGCTTTTGTCTTCCAGAACAAGCTTTTTCTGGAAGAAATAATTTGATAGTGAGATTTTCTGTAAACTATTCCCTGACAGCACATTGAGTCATTTCAGAGTAGGAGAGTGTATGGACAATTATGAAAACAATACTAAAATTGGTCCCTGGTGCCCCCTGCAGTTAAGGAGTGGAGGGTGCAAAGAATGCCTGTGTAGCTGGTTACTAGCCAGAGGAGCAGCTTGAGTGAACATATGCTGTCCAGTCATAGAGGTTATATTTTTTTAGGCTCTAGAGAGCCTAGTACATTCTGGAATGCTATTACCAAGAGGTTGGAAATTTTCAACATGAACATGTGATCCAGTAATCAGACATTTAAAACAACACTATTGGGGAAGGGGGTAGGGAATAAGCCACCTGGAAGGCTGCTGGGCAGGAAAACTAGTTTAAGTATGCACTTTTTGAGCTACCCAGACATGCTCAGGGCCCCTCTCCTGACACATTTAGGGTGTAGTTTTCAAATATTCATAAATTATTATGTTCAAGCTTATGAAAGCATGTACTCTTTAATGAAGACTTTCACTTACATTCAGTAGGGTTGGGACCTTTAGAGCTACAGCATCGGCCTCTACCAGTTGAGCTAACAGAGTAACTGGTAGTAGTAGAAGGGTATCCTCTCTGTGGACCTGCCACTAGGGGGATTGCAGTCACACATTTTCCAGCAGGTTTTATGGATATTTGCGAGACAGCAAGTGAATGGTGAGTCTCAATGTCTTAACACTCCCCTCTAGAATTTATCTAGTGGTTACAGATCCTTCTGCTCCTATCCCCAGGTCTTGCCCTGTCCCCCATCACCTTCAGCTACCCCCTTGGCTCCTGCCTGTTCCCTTCTCCAACCCGTCCCATCCTTTGCCCTGTCCCTATTTCCCACCATTACCTGACTCCTGTCCATATTCCCCTCCTTTGCAGCTATCAATCCCTAGCTCCTTTCTGCAATTTCATTTCTGCCCCCCCTTATCTTCTGCCCTCCTCATCTCTCATCCCCTCAGAATTCTATTTGTCATGGCCTGCATCTCTCCCTCCTCTCCATCTGATTTCTTAATCTCTGCATGTCTAACACTCTTCAGTGCCTGGGCACTAGCAGGAGGCACTGAGAGCAAAGGAGAAAATCTTCCTGTTCTCAGTTCTGGTGCCCAGTGCCATAGGAGCTCCAGTTGCCTGATGAAGCAGTTAGGAGGAATTCTAGCCATATGTCCAGGATTGGACTATGGTCAGTAGCTGTGTGAGGATGGTGCATACGCCTTCTAGCTGCATGAAGGAGCTGTGAGGGAGTAGAGCATGCTCAGTGCAGGTGGGACCTTCAGGGAATTTAGCTGGCAAACTCTAAGAATCCTCCGCTGAGCTTGTGCAAACAGATTTTTTTGGAGGCTTGTAACTTTCCCAAATGTAGTGAATTTTTATGTGGAGGGCAAAAGGCTGATGCTTGGATAAATATCAAATTTCAAGTCCCTGCTCCAAAGCTGGGAGGCACTAAAGCATCAACAGAAGTCATGAGCAGCAACATGGACAAAAAAAAAATATATATATATTTTTCCCTAATCTCACTCCTGGAAACGGCTAAACTATTTTAGCTGAAAGGTTCTTAAAATATTCAGCCTAAGGCAAACATCCAGCATGGAAAATAACATGCACAGTTTAAGTTTGGCAAAGTTACAAGCAAACGTAAAAGATAGGGTATAATAAACCTCCGTTAAACAGATTACTCATACCACCTTTCTTAGGGTTCTTTGGAGACCAATTGCTTAACCAAAGAAAAAAAAGACACTACCATTAGATTTGATTTTAGAGTTTTATCCTCTGCCCTTAATAATAATCAGTAGTATAGGATAAAAGAAAGCAAAATGGCATTGATTATTGGACTAAAATACTAGAAAAAAATTGGTAAACATGATAACCATCCAACTTTTAAGAATCACATAACACAACCATAAAAGAATACAACATTGCTTTTCAACAATTATCCTGAGACAGTAACTTTGTTTGGAATTTTGAGTGAGTGCCTCAGAACAGATCCTCACCTTGTGCCAATTAGTTATAAACTCCAGTTATTTAACCGCAGGATAGGAAGATACCCAAAGCTAACACATAAGTCCATGTGGTCAATTACTCACATGCCACTTCACCAAGATTGCATTCCCAATGGCTCTATAGTAGTCAACCCTTTTAACCTATACCCACCCAATTCACATTAGCCCCAGGATATGGTTAACACTCTTAAATATTTAACACCTATATTTTATTCACAGATTCTATAGACTGAGTGCAATTCATGAGATTTTCCACGCTTAATCTTATTTTGTGTCCATATATACTGTGACAAAGCTCTGTCCTTGTCTCCATGGGTCCTGCATTTCCCAGCAGATTTTGCTAGCCTCAGGAGCTCGTTGTGACTCTCCATGTAACCCTTCTTTCTCTCTAGGGAGAAGGGTCAGTCTATTGAGCCATTTTCATCATAAGCCAGCAAGGGAGGTGAGGAGACGCTATCCTCCTTTGTACAGCCTCTGTTGTCTCCCACTCTCAGTGATTAATCAGGGGTGAGGGGGAGACAAAGTGGGGAGCCTGAGCCCACCATCTGCTCCAGCCTAGGGCCCCTAATAATATCAGCTATAATAGCTGACCTTTTAGAAACATGACACATACACTTCCCTGGACTACTTCCCCACAATAGCCCCCACTTTCTCAAGGTCTACTTCAACCTTACCTCAGGGCCTCCTTCCTTGTGCCTGATATTGTGTGTCCTGCTCAGTCTCTCCAACAGCACAATTTCTTCCCGCAGCTCCTACCATCCACCCCCACCTGACTAACTGGGAGGCTTTTAAGTAGTTTCAGCCAGTCACTGATTGGCTTCAGGTGTCCCAATCAACCTAGCCTTCTCCCTGCCTTCTGGAAAGTTCTTAATTGGCCCCAGGTGTCTTAATTGACCTGCAGCAGCTGCCATTTAACTTATCCTGGTACCAGGGATTTGTTTAGCCTGGATATATATATTTAAGCTATCTCCCACTACTTTTCTATATTGACCACACTCCTGTCCCTGTTATTTCGTTAGTTATCTCCCAGAATTTTTTGGGTATCTAGGTCCTGTGGATCCCCCTTTTAGGCTGGGGGGGATCCTTTAGCAGTGGATGGGCTTCGTCCTCCCAGATCCCAATAAGATTACTTTTCTATATTGACCACACTCCTGTCCCTGTTATTTCATTAGTTGTCCCCCAGAATTTTTTGGGTATCTAGGTCCTGTGGATCCCCCTTTTAGGCTGGGGGGGGGGATCCTTTAGCGGTGGACGGGTTTTGCCTGCCTACTTTCCGGATCCCAATAAGACTACTTTTCTATAGCCGTCTGGCCTTGCCCCATCACAATACCTAGAACTCAAAATGCAATATCTAACCATTAATTTATAATTGACACATGGACAGAGTGTCACAATCCTAGTTAACTATAGTAACTGATTCAGTTTTAAACTTCCACTATAACAGTTTTGATTGGAACCTGTTACCAAACAAGAACAACACTGACAATCCTTAAAGCACTACACAAACATGTACACTTCTCTACTAATTAGGCACCTGATTTCAGGCAGTGCTCAATTGACTGATCTGGGTTGCCACCCAAGAGAAAGTCTGCATCACCCAAACTTTGATCAGCCATTCAGCTGAGTTACTATTCACCAGGAGTTAATCCTGCAAACACACACTTTGAAGCTACCTAAACTGCTAGGAAAAAAATACAATTAACGTTACCTATTCAAGATAGGTACTTGGTAACACCAGGAGGACTTCCAGATAGTCAGCCCAGGACTTCAGTCTTCTCCCTTTGCTTTCTGAAAGTAGAAGACCCAATGTGCTGAATGAAACAGGTCATTTTGTCTTGTTCTGTTGCGCAGCATAACTTCTTCCTAGGGAAGCTGATGTATCTCAGGGTGACCCATACGCTAATGTAGACTTGAAATGTCCAACCCAAACGAGTGTTGTGTTGTCTCCCACCATCCAGCCAGAGAATGAGGCATCATTTTTGAGTTCTTACAGCTGGCTTTTGAAAATTCCAGTCTTTTTGTGTAAAAGACCTTGTGTCATACCAGTTTGTGGAAGAACAGGACTGAGAGCAGCTCTGATCATGGGAAGTATTAGGCAATCGTATCTACAGGTAGTGCTACCTCTAATTAATAACAGAAAACTTCAGCCCCAAAGCACACTCTTCAGAAAAGTTATGAGTGACTGAGTGTGGGTTAGAACGGAAAACAAAAACTTATCACCATCCATGTGTCCAGCTATATAGAGATAAATTTAAACAAAAAACTCCAGAAGCCTTTCAACAATTATAAGTTTTGGTCAGACTGTTGAGTCAAAAAACCCCATGATTGTCTTCTCCCACTGAACATACTAGAAAAGGAGTACTCGTGGCACCTTAGCAACTAACAAATTTATTAGAGCATAAGCTTTCGTGAGCTACAGCTCACTTCATCGGATGCATCCGATGAAGTGAGCTGTAGCTCACGAAAGCTTATGCTCTAATAAATTTGTTAGTCGCTAAGGTGCCACAAGTACTCCTTTTCTTTTTGCAAATACAGACTAACACAGCTGCTACTCTGAAACCTGAACATACTAGGTGAGTCCTGCTGGTTCTGTGGTTTCCCTGGAGCATTCAAGTGTGCTGTACCACAGCAGGTGCAGTCACAGGCCCACCAGCAAAGCAAGGGGAAAGGAAGTTTGCACGGAACTAAGATCTTTTGTTTCAGAGTAGCAGCCCTGTTAGTCTGTATTCACAAAAAGAAAAGGAGCACTTGTGGCACCTTAGAGACTAACAAATTTATTAGAGCATAAGCTTTCGTGAGCTGCAGCTCACTTCATCGGATGCATTTCGGAAATGCATCCGATGAAGTGAGCTGCAGCTCACGAAAGCTTATGCTCTAATAAATTTGTTAGTCTCTAAGGTGCCACAAGTGCTCAAGATCTTTTGCGTAACGAAGGCGAAACTACAGCCATTGTCAGCTCGGTGCAGCGTGGGCGGCTAAAGTGGACAGACGACTATTGCAAGCAGGGCTACGAACAGGGGCCTGGGACTTACTCCCCGCGTGCTCGGTCAGGGCTGGCTGCGTGAGCTCAAGCAAGCGGTCGAGCGCTCCCGCGCCTCAGCCGCCACCTGCCCGTCGCTCCCGCCCGCACGGCGGTGCCGGAAGGCAGCTTGAGGTTCCCATTGCTCTTACTCGGGTCCCCGGCGGAGCCCCCCAGCCCCGCCCCTGGAGGCGGCTGCACTAAAGGGCTGACCCAGGTGGGCCAACTGCCCCGTCTCGGCGCGAGGGGCTGCACCGGGCGGAGTTGCTGCGCTCGGCCAGGCGCCTCCTGGTGCTCCCCCCACCCACCTGTGCCGGGAGGGAGGGGGCGGGCGCCGCGCTCATCTCTCCTCCCTCCCCCCGCCGCCTGCAAAGGCAACGCGTTGGCAACAAGCCGCGGGGCGGCTTCGTGCGCGGCGCTCAGCCCCCGGCGGCGGCACTAGTCAGCGCTCCCAGGTGAGTGTGCCCGGGGCGCGCCCCGGCCTTGTGCCTGGGGAGCAAACAGCGGAGCCCCCCCCCCCCCCGTTTGTGGCTGCACAGAGCAGCCCGGGGGAGTTAAAGCCCCTCCCCTGGCTCTCCTCCGCGGGGCAGGATCAGCCGCTGCAGGGGGGCAGCGGGCCGGTCCCAGCTCCCGGCAGGCGCGCCGTGTGCGAGGCGACGCAGGCCGAGGTCTCTCGCCTGAGTCCGGCCCATTGGGGGCGCGGCAGAAGCTCGCAAGTGCCGCAGCCCGCGCCGCGCGCTCAGCTGGAGCTGCCCGGGCTGAGCCGTAGCTTGGGACCGGGGCTGGGGCTGGCGCCACATCTCCGGTTGTGGTGTGGGTTAAAGCAGAGCTGTGGGGAGAGTTCCGGGCTGCTGGGAAAAATCCGCTACGCGATTGTCAACCCCCGGGTAAACCTGAGAGATATTGCAGCGTGTTGTCTTTTCAGGCTGCATTAGAAATGAGTGAGAGTGTTGGGGGAAAAAACGAACCTTGTATTGCTTTTCCCGTAGTTGAAAAGAACGAAGAACTTTTCCCATCAGGAGGCACTTAATTTAACATGTATATTTTAAAACATCGCATTCGTTTCAGGGTAGCAGCCGTGTTAGTCTGTGTTCGCAAAAAGAAAAGGAGGACTTGTGGCACCTTAGAGACTAACAGATTTATTTGAGCAGAAGCTTTCGTGAGCTACAGCTCACTTCATCGGGTGCATTCAGTGGAAAATACCATTCCTTGGGTTGCTAATAATACCTGGTATTATTAAATGTGAAATAGTCCTTTTTTTAAAAAAAATTACTTCTTGTGCTGTTGACATTTTATATTTCACTCGGTTTCAGTTTGATCTCTCAAAATAGATTAGCCATCCTTTTATTTGTAGTCCTTTTTCTAATGAGTAGTTCATTCTAGTTTCCACTGGGGAAAAGGGTTATTTACAGTCCAAAGATTACAAGGCAAGATGTGTTTTAAAAACATCTTTTACTGACATTTTTAAAAATAATGGAAACATTTCTTCTGTTAGGTTTTGTAAAAGATTTGCAAGTCCTACACTTTGGGCCTAGATAGATCTAACAGTGTCTCTTTTAAGAGACAATTCTGCAAGTAATATGTAACTGAATGAAAGTTCTGTAGTGCCAGTGAGTTCAGTGGAATCAGCATTGCCAGCTCTTGCAACATTTGGCTTCTGTCATAAAGCCCCAGTCCCTGAATTCATTAGGTTCATTAGGTTATGTAATAATCTCAGCTTTTATTTATTTTTTAAGTAAATTTCTAGCCCTTATTATTGCAAAGGAAAGGATGAAAATGTGAACCGTGACAGCAAATAAATAGAACCCAAAGTTTACTATTTAAACAGAATCTCATGGTTTTTAAGCCAATCTTATGAGGTTTTTGAATGGTTGGGGCTGACTACTGGGAAGTACTTGAATACATAAGATTAATCATGTGGCTGTTTGCAGGGTCAGAGTATGTTTTTAGTACTGACTCATCTTTTTTTGATTGATTTTTCTTTTTCTTATAGATTACAAGTACAATGTGACTATTAAACAACAAAGAATAACTGTCATGACAGCCAAAATATGTTGCTAATGTCAAATACTGTATTAAAAGACAAAACCAACTACCATTGATTTAGTTCACAACTCAGGAACACACTTGAGCACTGTCTTAAATCTTGTTTATTTCAATGGGATTTAACCTCATGTTTAACTTTAAGAATATGCTTGTGTTCTTCCTGATTTGGCATGCTTTACTGACTCAAGAATTTACTATACAAGAACAATTGAGCATTCATAGAAACTCTTTTATTGACTTCTGTATCTGTGGTGGAAGAAGAAGGGCCCACCTATGCAACACTGAAGGAAGTTGCATGTGTGAGTAGTTGATGGGGACCCACATGAGATACTAGGGCGGGCACGGCCAAACTGTGGCTTGTGAGCCACATGCATCTTTTGCAGTTAAAGTGCGGTTTGCGGCACTCTCTTTCCCCCCCCCCCCCTCCCACTGAGAGGGATTGGGCAGCAGGGCTTGTGGCTTCTGCTCTGTGGGGAGTATGGTCTTGGGGCTTTAGCCCTGAAAGGGGGCATCAGAGCAGAAGCCCCATGCCCCGGCAGGTGCCACCCAGCAGCTCTCAAACTTCTGAAGCTTGTATGCAGCTTGGAGGGCCAATAAGTTTGGCCACCCCGTACTATGCTGTAATACTGTAAACTTATTAATTTGGAATGTTAATTTTCCTAAACGCTTTTAAGTAATTTCTGTAGTTCTATTTTAATGCTGAAAAAATGATGTCCATTACCATCTGTTAGAAGGCAATAGAACCTGCCTATTAAATCTATACAAGTTTTGTAAACAAAGTGTTCAACATCCCATTACTTCATTGAATTGAAAAAACAAACAGATCAGAAGTCCGTTAACTAATTTCTTCCTATAGGAGCAGAGGATATATATGTGTGTGTGTGTGTGTGTGTGTATATATGTGTGTGTGTGTGTTAAGGAAAGCAGAATACATTCTACATCAGGGATATTGGATAGGCAGACCACAGGCCAAATTCAGACTGCCAGATGGTTTTGAATGGATTGCGAAATCCTTTTATTTACTTATTATCATTGTTGCTGGTGTTCTGTTATTCTCTCTGGACTTGACCTTGACCAAGAAATGTGGACTTTGACAAAAAGTAATTGATTACCCTTGTTCTACATTCTAAATTGAAGGAAATCTAGTCTGTTTTTTAGGATTCACATACTTAGCCATTGTTGAGCCTGGGTTAAACAAATCTGTGTGTAGAATATTGGCAACATTCTATTTGGGTATTATGTTTGTCATATCGTTCATATAAGAATAATGCGCTATTGGTAGAGGCGTTCTCATGGCAAATTATCGTATCGGAAGACTTATCAGTATTTCAAACGAGTGTAAAACATCCAACTGACTTGATTTACTTAATTGATCTAATAGCATATTCAACTTCTGCAGTATTAATGTTTACTATTTAAAATAAGAAGTAAATTTCTAAGTCTCCTGGTTGTCAAGATAATGTGAACAAAATGTGAACTAAGTGTAATCTGATAGCGTTTATCTTCCTGAGTCTAGAGACAGTCTTAAAGAAAGACTTGGAGAGGTTTAAACCAGTGGTGGACAACCTGTGGCCTGCGGGCCACACGTGGCCTGTCAGGGTAATCCGCTAGCTGGCTGCAAGATGGTTTGTTTACATTGACTGTCCGCAGGCACGGCCGCCCGCAGCTTCCATTCGCTGGGAACGGCAAGCCACGATCACTGGGATCTGTGGGCGGCTGTGCCTGCGGACAGTCAATGTAGACAAACTGTCTAGTGGCCCGCCAGGGGATTACCCCAACAGGCCATGTGTGGCCCTCAGGTTGTCCACCACTGGTTTAAACTGTGTCTTCCTCTTTAATCTCATTGGGGTGTAGAGTCTGAAATCTAATGATTTTATGTAAATGTCAGTGCAAAATATTTTATTGGGAATGGATTCCGTGCGTGAAAGAAGATAGGAGTGAAGTCTGTGTGAGGTGGGAATTGGGCATAGTTGCAGAGAATAAAATACAGAGGGAAGAAAGGAGACAAAAATGGGAAGGGAGCAAAAAAGGTGGATGGGGAATAAAGAGGAAACAATGGGCAAAAAAAGCAGCCCTCCTAAAGGGGGAAAACTCATTCATCCAATGAGTGAGGATGTTGTGATGCTTTGGGGGTTAACCCAGCTCAGTAAGGGATTATGTCCTCCCCCCCCCCCCGTAACCGTGGCTTCTTCTGTGCTGTGCAGTTTTGGCTCAGAGCCCTATCACCAATAGCAAGCTCATGGCACAATGGCCTCATCCTGGTTTCCACAGCCTGGTTACTCCTTACCAGGTGGCCCCAACAGCTTTTCCAGACCCAAGTTTCCCCCAAACTGTTTCCCCTGCACTGTTCAGTTCCTCTCACTGGACTCTCACAGAAGTTATTCCATTTGCTGTCTCCAAAGAGACACAGAGGCAGGAAGGCTTCAGAGGGAGTGGACTGAACAGAGCATTGAGTGATCCATCCCCTATCATCCACTCCCAGCTTCTGGCAGTCAAAGTTTTGGGGACACCTGACACACAACATGCGTTTGTGTGCCTGACCATCTTGGCTAATAGTTGTTGATGGACCTATCATCCGTGAACTTATCTAATTCTCTTTTTAACTCTGTTATACATCTGACCTTCACAACATCCCTGGCTAGGAGTTCCATAAGTTGACTGTGTTAAAGAACACAGTACTTCCTTATGTTTGTGTTAAAGCTGCTAATTATTAATTTCATTGGGTGATCCCTGGTTTATATGTTTATGTGAAAGGGTTAATCGTACTTCCCTATTCACTTTCTCCACATCATTCATGGGTGTTGATTTTTTTAAGACCTCTGTCATATACCCCTTAGTTGTCTCTTTTCTAAACTGAACAGCTCTGTTCTGTTTTTAATCTCTCCTCATATGGAAGCTGTTCCATACCCTTAACCATTTTTGTTGCCCTTCTCTGTACTTTTTCCAATTCTGATATCTTTTTTTCAGATAGGATAACCAGAACTGCATGCAGTATACAAGATATGGGCATACCATGAGTTTATATAGTGGCATTATGAGATTTTCTGTCTTATCTATCTCTTTCCTAATGGTTCCTAACACCTTGTTTAACTTGCATTGGAGAGACAGTCAAGCCTGAAAAAAATAAATTCCTTTGTCTAGGACCAGCTGGGCTTATGCACCAGGGTTAAAGATGGAATTTGGCCTTCTCCAAGCAATTAATTTGGCTCCCCTTCTCTAATGTTTTAGGGGGGGTGCAAGCAGCATACTCCACTCAGTGTATGCAGGTAACCTTTATTAATGTTACAAAATTACACAATAAAAACTTAGGGCTTGTCTTCACAGGACATTGCATGCTAAGGTGTGAATTTCAAACCAATATATTTGTACTGGTATAACCCCTATTTAGACACTCCTATTCCAGTGTAACAGCACTTTCAATTTAGCTTATGTCATTTGGGAATGGATTTAAGTTAAGCTAAAATAGGGTACTCTTATACTGGACTAAGTGTCTTCATGGGGTGGATGGGAGAATTATAATGGTATAACTGATGCATGGCAGGATGCAACATGGTGGAATTCTAGTTTCTGTCAAAGGTATTTCAGCATATTTCTTAGAGATCTATGCAAGCTAGGTCTGTGGAAATTGAACTTTTTTTGGTAAAGTGATATGGAAGGAGACCAAGAGCACTGAGCAGTGGGGGCACAGCACATTAGGTTTATGCTAATAATGCTCTAAGGGTAAGTACAAATATTTGGCATACCCAATAATTTAATTTGGTATACGCCAATCCTAGACCCAGCTGCTTCTGTGGCACACTTGTGGTGCGAGTGCCACAAGACGCATAGGGGCTCCCCAAGAATGAAAATTAACAAAGTTCTTGAGGGCAAGCTCTCTCCTTGAGTTGCCACCTCTCATTTACATGTCTGTGCAATCTCCTTTTTAACTAAGGGGCCCTGATTTTTCTTTCTGTGGAGCCAGGAAGAAAATATTTGCAAATTTAGGGATCAAGCTTGCGAGGGAGTTAGAGTCAAATTCATGTAAGGCTGCTTGGGAAGTGGGAAACTTCTTTACATAAATTCACTGTCACCTGAGCAGTTCTGCATCTCCTGCATGCGTGACAATACTGATCCCTTTTTTTGTGTTCCCTTTGCCTTGTGCTCCAGGCGGACTGTCCTTAGTCAACACTGTGTGTAGTCAGTTTGTGACTGTGTAAAAAGGGTGCATGATTTCATGTCGTATTTTCAGTTGCATACAAGCAAATTATTTTCCTAGCATATACACTGTACAAATGGGTTCCCTGAGTTCCGAGCTTGCACGTCCATGCTCCTGTGTTGTGGATGTTGCATTAAAAATATTCTTCTCTTGAGTTTTGTAATACTTTGTCAGATATGGACGTGCACAAGTCCATGGGGCCGGACGAATTGCATCCGAGAGTGCTGAGGGAATTGGCGGCTGTGATTGCAGAGCCCTTGGCCATTATCTTTGAAAACTCGTGGCGAACGGGGGAAGTCCCGGATGACTGGAAAAAGGCTAATGTAGTGCCCATCTTTAAAAAAGGGAAGAAGGAGGATCCTGGGAACTACAGGCCGGTCAGCCTCACCTCAGTCCCTGGAAAAATCATGGAGCAGGTCCTCAAAGAATCAATCCTGAAGCACTTAGAGGAGAGGAAAGTGATCAGGAACAGTCAGCATGGATTCACCAAGGGAAGGTCATGCCTGACTAATCTAATCGCCTTTTATGATGAGATTACTGGTTCTGTGGATGAAGGGAAAGCAGCGGATGTATTGTTTCTTGACTTTAGCAAAGCTTTTGACACGGTCTCCCACAGCATTCTTGTCAGCAAGTTAAGGAAGTATGGGCTGGATGAATGCACTATAAGGTGGGTAGAAAGCTGGCTAGATTGTCGGGCTCAACGGGTAGTGATCAATGGCTCCATGTCTAGTTGGCAGCCGGTGTCAAGTGGAGTGCCCCAGGGGTCGGTCCTGGGGCCCGTTTTGTTCAATATCTTCATAAATGATCTGGAGGATGGTGTGGATTGCACTCTCAGCAAATTTGCGGATGATACTAAACTGGGAGGAGTGGTAGATACGCTGGAGGGGAGGGATAGGATACAGAAGGACCTAGACAAATTGGAAGATTGGGCCAAAAGAAATCTAATGAGGTTCAATAAGGATAAGTGCAGGGTCCTGCACTTAGGATGGAAGAATCCAATGCACCGCTACAGACTAGGGACCGAATGGCTCGGCAGCAGTTCTGCGGAAAAGGACCTAGGGGTGACAGTGGACGAGAAGCTGGATATGAGTCAGCAGTGTGCCCTTGTTGCCAAGAAGGCCAATGGCATTTTGGGATGTATAAGTAGGGGCATAGCGAGCAGATCGAGGGACGTGATCGTTCCCCTCTATTCGACACTGGTGAGGCCTCATCTGGAGTACTGTGTCCAGTTTTGGGCCCCACACTACAGGAAGGATGTGGATAAATTGGAAAGAGTACAACGAAGGGCAACGAAAATGATTAGGGGTCTAGAGCACATGACTTACGAGGAGAGGCTGAGGGAGCTGGGATTGTTTAGTCTGCAGAAGAGAAGAATGAGGGGGGATTTGATAGCTGCTTTCAACTACCTGAAAGGGGGTTTCAAAGAGGATGGCTCTAGACTGTTCTCAATGGTAGCAGATGACAGAACGAGGAGTAATGGTCTCAAGTTGCAATGGGGGAGGTTTAGATTGGATATTAGGAAAAACTTTTTCACTAAGAGGGTGGTGAAACACTGGAATGCGTTGCCTAGGGAGGTGGTAGAATCTCCTTCCTTGGAGGTTTTTAAGGTCAGGCTTGACAAAGCCCTGGCTAGGATGATTTAACTGGGACTTGGTCCTGCTTTGAGCAGGGGGTTGGACTAGATGACCTTCTGGGGTCCCTTCCAACCCTGATATTCTATGATTCTATGATTCTATGATATCTTAAACTATGTCATATTTTGGATTAATTTGCAAAACATGCAATTCACTTGTGGAGCTGTCCTCACTGGTAGGAGGAGAGACTGAGAGAAACCATTTTAAAGTATAAATATTGTCGATCTTCATACTAAGAAGAGGCAAGGCTACCTGAAAGATGAAAAGATTAACATGAGAGAGAAGCTTTTTAT
Organism: Dermochelys coriacea; assembly: GCF_009764565.3. Taxonomy (NCBI): domain Eukaryota; kingdom Metazoa; phylum Chordata; order Testudines; family Dermochelyidae; genus Dermochelys; species Dermochelys coriacea. The sequence goes on from NC_050068.2 coordinate 110,579,436, forward strand.
TACACACAATTACACTTGATTATCTTAATCCCCTTTAAAGACTTGTGAGGTCTGTTTTACTCACACTGTAGCTGCAACTGCTCTGAGATTAATTTTTCCTTATTTAAATCATAATGGGAGATTAATAATCCTCTACAGGGGATTTTTTATAGAAAAAATTTATCTTGGAGGAATAGGAATCTCTGGTAGTTTAGATTAAAGTGATGATCACAGTATGCTTCTGAAGTAGAAAAAGAGCTCTTCAGTCTTTAAAGTATCCTACACCTTTTAAAATCAGTTTAAATATACCTTGGAGATAAAATATGCTCTCTCTCTCTTCCCCCCCCCACCCCCACCCCCCAGAGCAAAAAGTAAAAGGGATGTGGCGGGGGGGGGGGGGGTAAAACAGCATATTTATGAATTCAAATGTGAATATCCTTAGGAAGAAGGTTGCATTGGTAGAACTTAAGAAATAAGGCTTGCCAGTAGTTTAATTGGCATTGTTTTGCTAATAACTCTAAAATGCATTATATTCCTTATTAGAATTACATGGAAAAAAGTCAGTCATCTATTTGTAGTATGTCATACTGCATTTAGGAAGATAGTTCCTATATTGTTTTGTGTACAGGGCAACCTTCCTAATTGAGAATCATGATTTGTAGACCCATTGCAAGGAAGCAAACAAATATGAATGTGAAGAATATTGCATCATGTTCATTCACTTATTTTGACAAGTGTACTTCAGTTTTATTTATAATACTGCATAGTTTTAAATAACAGTGAATGTACTAGAATATATAATTTAAAATAATGAAATGGTAGTACTATGAAACCATGTTCCAGCAATGTGCTATTAAATCTTTGCCGAAAATTGGGTACAAACTCAAAATTATTTGAGAGAATTACTGGGTTTGCAGACTAATTATCACTTCATCAGTGAGGTTCCACTGTATTTCCATTAGTATGGATATACAGAGCATGGTGAATTATTAAATAATCTCTAAGTATGGAGTTAGGTCAGGGATCAGCAACCTTTGGCACCTGGCCCACTAGGATAAGCCCCGTGGTGGGCTGGACTGGTTTGTTTACCTGCTGTGTCCTCAGGTTCAGCTAATCGCGGCTCCCGCTGGCTGCGGTTCGCCGTTCCATGCTAATGGGGGCTGTGGGAAGCGGCGCAGCCAAGGTATGTGCTGGCTGCCACTTCCTACTGCCACCATTGGCCTGGAGCATCAAACTGCAGCCAGTGGGAGCTGCGATTGGCTGAACCTGTGGATGCGGCAGGTAAACAAACTGGCCTGGCCCCCCAGGGGCCTTACTCTGGCGGGTTGCGTGCCAAAGGTTGTCGATTCCTGGGTTAGGTAATACATTATCTGATTTCTTCTTAAAGCTTTGGAATGAAAGGTGCATGTTTTCTATGTGAAAACTGAGTTGTGGAGTGTTGAAGGGCTCTACATTGGGACCAGCACTATTGTTTTTTTATGCCTTTTTAATGGTTTAGACAAAGTTATTGTACAACATTGTAAGATGATACTAAAATAGGTGAAGTAATTAAAACCCAGAGTGGTATAATTTACTTAGTAATCTGGATAGATCAGGCAAATAGGCGCAGAGGAGAATTAGACACATTAATACTCTTTAAATGTAAAGTGTTGCACTTTCCTAGAAATAATGCACAACATAAATGGTGATGGGTGAAATAGCTCATGCAATATAGATCAGTTCAACATGAAACAGCAAAGAAATCCAATAGTATGTTGGCTTGTAATAAGAGGGATGTTATGGAGCATATACTTCCCTCCATAGCTTAGGCCTAATCCTATGAATTTGTGTTTTCAGGAAGTGCTCCTATAGACAAGATTTTGCAGGATCTAGATCTAAGGTTGCAAGATACTTTCCAATCTAAGCTCCCCGTTCCCCCATGTTTTTGGACAGATAATCCATCCTGCTAGAACCGCCACTTAGCTTTCAAGGAAATAAATCTTCAAACAACTTTTGTTTTGGAGTGACATTTCCCTTCCTTAGGCCTGAGGACTGTTTTGGGTAGAGAAGGTTGAAGTAAATCCAATAAATTTTGGAGTTATTGACTCTAAAACATGATTTTCACTCTTTTATAAATTGTTCTTGGGTGGGTTTTTTATCATTTTGAATTTCAGGAAGAGTTTGTTCTGAAAAACTACAATGGTCTTAAGTCTTAAAGTTAAAATTCCAGCTGTTCAGCGAGGTAAGAGAGCTCATAGCCAACATATTTTGTGTGACACTTTCAACAGACATCAGAATAGCTTGGGTAGGTATTTGTGGATGATCTAAGCACTATACCTAGATGTACACACATTCTTTTCTTAACCTGTGTACTATATAACTTTTTTATTATTCGCTTTAATAAAGTCACAGCTGATGAAAGGTTGGTGACAATAAACAGTGAGTTATGTTAACATGCTGAAAGACCATACAGATTTCATGTACTGTGGGTAAAACAGACTGGACCAGCTTTACCTCTTTGGGTGAGAATAATGAATTCTCATGTGTCCTGTCCACAGTGTGCAAGTCTTTGAGCACAATCTTCATAACCCAAGATGCATGCACCCACATTTTCTCTCCTCAAACCATACTGCATATAATTTCCATATGTCATATACTTCCTGCAATAAACATCTGTTACGTATGCCACCGAAATACTTGCATTCATTGCACACCTTGTTGCACATCCGTTATAAATGCTGCAGGCTGGCTTTATAGACAGTGGGCTTGATTCACACATTTCCTGACATGGAGATGGAAGTGCAGTTTGCAGTTCTGCCTTCAGGGATGGATTCATCCCCTCAGGTTTGCACTAGGGATGTAAAAGGTTAACTGGTTAACCGATTAGCATTAGGCTTACTGTTAATCGGACCTAACTGTTAACATGGGCGGGCGGCTGCACCAAGCCAGCCAGCTGTAGGGACCCCAGCTCCAGCACCCGGGCTGGGCTGGACCCCAGCCAGAGCCACCCCCGTTAAACAATATAATTTTAATCATTTAACCAGTAAACTTTTTTAACCAATATTTATATCCCTAGTTTGCACCCGTCTCCTGGGGTTCTGCCAGGGCAAAGCAGCCTTAACTTATGGTTAGGGCTCTATAGGAGCTCTACAAGCTGTGGTGGTGCACCGAGTCATTGCGTCTTCTGGAAGCCCTGGCTATGTCTCTTTCCCAACCAACAGAATCCACTTACAATCTCTAGGCAACCTTTTCAGAAGTCATTTATATTCTGATTGTGTTGCTTCGTTGACACATTGACATATAGTTCCGAATTCTGACCTGACTTCTCCCCTTTGCAACAACACTGAAGTCAATGGGGTAGCTTGCAACGGTAGAAAAGTCAGGGCAGCATTTGTATGTAGGAGCTCAGAGGACAGGCAAAACTTTGAGAAGTGGAAATGTTTTCATTCTGTTACATTGGGAACATGAAACAACAATCGCATATCACAGCTGGTGAGAACTGAGCTGAAAATTTAGTAGTTGTGTTTTTTTTCCCCCCCCCAAAAACAATCTAGTTTTATGCCACCTTTCTGGGTTAGACTAAATCCCGAGTTATGAACGCTACATGACGGGGGATACTTCAGTATCTTTGGAATGACCCTCATGGACTCGTATCTGTCAAGGGCACAGTGAATGATGCAGGCACATAATAGCTCTAACATCCCAAAGTAATTGCGTGTCCTTTTTTCCTCCCTTCTGCCCTTTCCATGCCACGCCAAATCTCTCTCCAGTGTACTTGTGACCCTCCACCAGTGCTACTTATCCCTCCATGAACTACATCCACCTACACTGTTGAAGCCCACACTTCCATCTCCTGTAGTCCCAGTGTTTACGCTTCCTTCCACTACAACTTCTCTGCTTCCTGAGTCACTGAGCCTTTGACTCCCAAATTAAGTTTACATATTTTATGTTGCTTAAAATAAAGACATGAACTGGGCAAACAACTTCATTAAGGTGGAGTTAAGGTTGTAAATATGTATCTCTTTGGATTTCCTTATTTAAAAAAAAACAAACTTCTAAAGTGAAGGTTAAACTGATAATTATGAAGTAATTTCTGATCACGGAGGTGTAACTGTGATGCTCTCTCTGTACCTCGGGGGAACACCCCACACCCCTGTGTTCATCCTTTATAATATGATTGTGTGGTATCTATTTCAAAGTTTGTCATGTTGTGTGTCTTCGGAAGGCTTATGATGTACTGAGCATTGTTGTTCTAGTAATTGATGTTATAGGTTGTAATTTCATGTATATAGTTATGAGGCTGAAAATGTGTCCTCGTGGCTTAAAGCAAGCCTAGGCAAAAACTCCCAAGAGCAGAGGGGCAGTTCACACCTTATCAGGGCATGTATGGGACGGGACAAGCCCAGCCCAGCCTCACAGGCACAAAGGACACTGGCCTAGGCAGCAACACAGGATCTGTTGGACTCTTGAGTGAGTCACCCCACATTCCTTTGGTCGGTTTGGGACTGCGATGAGGTAATGCTCACCTGACTCTGAAGGGTTGAGGTGAGGGGGCAAAGCCAAGAGAGAAGAAAGAACATAATAAAAGGGAGAGACGTTTGCCATGCTCTTCCTCGCTCTTCCACCTCCATCTGCAGACATCACCACCAAGCGACTGAAGCGCTGATCAAAGGGGAGAGCCTGTCTAAAGGGCAGCCAGCCAGCCTGTGGTGAGAGGAATCTAAGTTTGTAAGGGCACTGAAAGTGTTATGATCATCTTAGAATCCATTTTGCTTTTGTTTCATGTGACCAAATCTGGCTTGTTATGCTTTGACGTAGATTAAGTGATTATATGTCTGTAATTAGTAAGTTTGTTTTGTTCTACCTGAAGCAATGCATTTGGTTTGAAGCATGTCAGACTCCCCTTGAGATGATAAGCCTGGTACATAGCAATTTTTTTAAGCTTATATGAGTTCATCAGTTTGCAGTGTCCAGTGGGCATAACTGGACACTGCAAGATGGTGGTTCCTATGGTTGTGTCTGGGACCGGAGATATTGGCTAGTGTCATTCGGTTGCACAATCCAAGGAGCAGCTTGCATGCCAGAGGCTGTATGAGAACAGCCTAGGAGTGTGGGCTCTCACAGCAGAGCAGGGTAAGGCTAGCTCCCAGCATCTAGGATTGGAGTGACCTAGCAGATCACTGGCCTAGATAACACCACAGGGGAACGTCACAGTAACCCTACTGCATTTCACTTCACTGCTGAAGGAAAAATTACTCTGATGCTCTATGATGGTGTCCTCAAGGGATATTTTTCTTTTTCTTTTTTTTTTTTCTTTTTTTTTCAAATTTTTCTTGATTAGAAAATTCCAAACATTAGCCAAGAAACTAGGGAGAAATATTTCCTGAAATATACCATGTGAGATAATAAAGAGAAACAATGAATAGTGCCATATCAACAAATAAAGTACAAAATACTGTTATACTTTTATAGTATTTATCTTCTGCTGAAATTCCAGTATTACATAGTTATCTCTGCATGTGTAGTCTCTCTTGTTTTCATCGTTGCCTGTGATGTATTTAACTCTCTTCAGGTGTTCAAACCAAATTAATTTATCATAATAGTATTCATTTTTGTGAATCTCACTCTTGTAATGCTGCACACACTCCAATAGAGGTCTCCTAGAGAGTAACAGTTTGTTTACTTGTATTCTTTTCCCACTGGGAGTGGCTTATTGCTTTAAAAAAAATTATTTATTGCCATAGGGGTACAAAGCATATGCAGCTTCTATTAAATCAGTGGGTGCTCTGGATACTCAGCACCTTAGAAAATCAGGCACTCTGCTTCTTATTTTAAAAGTAGACTTAAAAGTACAGCAAAGCCTACAATATTTGGAAAGTTTGTCATGAGGTAGAGGCAGGAGAAGAGGGAAGTTGTCAGCAACATGTTGGCTGCAAATAAAACAAGTTATTTTTATACACTGAGAAAATACAGCTTATAACAGTGTTTAGAGCAGAAGGGCTTTGGTAGGAATGATGTGTAGTGTGTGTGGGAAGTACAGTAATTAACTCTAATTAGATAATACTTAATCCTTCTCAGACCATTCCTGAAGGATTCATGGTTAAAACATTGCTAGTCTCATTCTTTATTTACAAACAACCATTTTATTCCAAGCTAAACTTGCTGAATGAGTTTTCTTTAAATCATAAGATTGTCACCTTCAAGTATAATGCAGATAATCCTGAAGTATAGCAGTATTACCATCTATACTCTTGGATAATATTTTTATTCTAAGGCAGTCAAAGTCAGCATCTGGAAATATGGAGAAAGTTAAAGGAAAAGAATCAACTAATATTTTCTTGCTATTGTAATAAGTGGAGATACAGTAATCCTAGGTTACATACTTGTCCGGCGCATACTAAATGCGAGTGTAGGAGATGTCACATGTCCCTTCTTCCCTCTTGTTCACTTACCCAGAGTTACTTAGAAAAGCTACTTGGGTCTCCAACAGCTTTGTTCCCTGCCTTTCCTTTGCAGATTAAAGTCAAAAGATGGCCAAAGGTGTTTTCTAGACTGATAAGAAAAGTCAGGTTGCTTTGCTGATGTAATGTGATGGATGTTGACAACAGGGGCCACTACTACCCCTGAAATGGATCTTGAGTGGCTCCCGATGGATTATTGTCATACCAGTGAAAAAGGCCCACAGTAATTATCTGCAGTACACAGCAGTTTGTTGAGAAGGAATTACACAAGCAGTAAAGAATTATATTAAGCATATAACTCCTATGTTAGACATTAAGAGCTATACATTCCTCTTAATGAGTCTCTTTCACAAACGTACACAAATAGGCCCCACACTAGCCTCACGCAGTTCCTGCTTGGCAAACAGAGAAGGTGGTTACCAATTTTATAGACATCTTCTTTCCTCCTGGTCTGTTCTTCTCAGCCCTCTGGTCTGTCTCTGGTTCCTCCTGAATCAAGCCCTGGTTGCCTTGAGACCCCTCTGGTTCACAGTCCTACTCTAGTTTACAGAGCAGAGTTTTGGCTACTCTATCTAGTGTTGCTAGAAGAAGTGTGGCTTCAAGGGTCAATTAAGGAATTCCAACCAAGAGTAATTTACTTTGCTTGATTCTTATACTCTTTTTTTTTTTCCCCTCTCCCCCCCCCGGCCAAGGAGTCACATGTCTTGTAAGTATGCTCAGTGGGCATGTGGCTACTAATTTTTACCTAACTAGTGTTTTAGAAGGGGGATTGGGGGGAGTGCTACCAAACACAGATCGCACATTTACTCACTCATCAGTCATTCACTCTGGCTCTCTGCATGGTGTCTTGCTGTAAGGTAACTACAACCAGGTTGACCTGTGCTCCATGCTGGAACTTTATGCATGTGATATTTACTTTTGCATGGGCCCGTATTTCCTGACCAATAGGTTCAACATCGATCGTACTTGCAGACTTTGCCCGTTCTTTATCAAATTTTGCTTCTGCTTAAAGGGAACCTGCTCCCAGGATCCTCTGCAGCCATTCAGCCGTGTTTAAGTCATGTCGGGTTATGCTCACACCATTCACTCAGTGTGGCCACACCAATTTCGCATCATCCCAACGATGGAGGGGAAACTTCCTCGTGCTAGAGCCTTGTTTCTTTCTAGACTTTCTCAATGAAGAGCTCTGTGGAGCTTGAGAACTTGTCTTTTTCACTAATGGAATTTGATCCAATAAAAGATATTAACTCACCCACCGTGTCTCTCTCATATCCGGGGACCAACACTGCTACAACAGTATAAACAAATATAACTTGGCAATATAAGTCTCAGGAACTAAGATGTCTCCCACAATGTTAAAAATAATATAGCTTTATTCCCTGGTTAATGATGATTTATCTTTGATTTCAAGAACAGGTGACTGAGGTCAAGATACATTATTTCCACACATCTGCTTCTGTAAACGCACAAACCTGCAGGTGTCTCTCCCATCCATAAACAGTTAAATCATTACCTTAGACAACTAACATTTACATCTTCCCCCTTCCCTCCAATTCTTCCCTTCCAGGAATAGGGCAGCCTCAAGAGGCTCAGACTCCCTGTTAAAAGCTAAAACAAGTTAGTAATATAATGCATTTCTTCTTCCCTGACCTGGTCCTTCTCCCACCACCAAAATGCCCTCTGAGTTAATTTGTTTCCTAACATGTACCTTTCAAATCTGTAACAGTCATTTTACCTCTTTTCATGTTGCAGGAAATAATTTAATATTTAAACATTTATATTGTTTCCTTTTTGCAAATCTTGTATTCCTGGGACATTTGCTCTTATATCCAAGCAACCTTGTTCGAGAAATTTGTTTTGTATAAGCATTGGTCTCTCACATTGAAAGTATATAGAAGTATCTTTGGCTTTCATGCACTTGTTTATAAGGTTGTATATTTAACTTCCTAATGGAAAACAAGTTTGTAGTTTAAATTGACTTAATCTGTCTCAAGGCCTCTGGTTCAAGACTACGTGAAGAAAGGGCCTTTTTATACAAGGAAACCTGATGTTAGTTTTGGATGAAAGCTAGTTTCACTCATCTGATGTCCTGGATATGCACCTGTCCTCTTAAATAAGTATAAAGTAGCTTTATTCTCTTCCAAAAATCAAAGGTTCTGGTAATGTGTGTTGCAATCGCTGTTTTTAAACTTACCTTGAATAATACTAAATGGTTTTAATTTGTCTCACTTTTGGCAGAAGTCAACATAAGACACTTTAATGTCTGTCTATTGGCACTGGAGGGTGATCCTATGTAAGGAAACTGGCAGCTGCAATTGTTTTGTAACAGACAGCCAGTCTAATGAGAGGAAAGAAGAAGATATTGAGCCACAAATTGTGGTATCTGACATCATCCAGCTTGTGCGAGAGAAGCAGCAGGTGCCAGCAATGCAAGCAGGTGAGAAAAATCTACCAAATGTTGCGAACGTTTCTTGCTGGTGCCAAGCTATAAAAAGCCTTCATAACATAATATCCACGTGTTGGCTGGTGGGATGGCATAGCTTAAAAAAATTGGTTGCATTCAGCAAGGATTCTTCCTCAAGGGTTAGTGTTTATAAAAAGAAATTTAAAATAAGTTAATTCTGGAAAGTAGACCGCAAAAAATGATCCAGCATGGGGTTCAGCTTGAGTGTCCTATGAGCTGCCACTTTGTTCTCCAAGCAGTCTGTCTGAAAGCTCTTCCTCTCAGCAACTGCACACAGCATTTCCTTGTCTAGGTCCACTGTAAGCGGGATCCAGTCAATTTGGTTCACTGGTTGCAGCTTTGATTTTCCCCAAAGGGTAATCACAGGGAACATGCCGAGAACATAACCGCATGTACCCCAATGCGTAGTGATGGTTAAACTCTGCCCACACTTGACTAGTAGACACTCATCTTAATCATACCGTGAGAAATATCCCAGGCACTTGCCAATATTCCTCCACTTAACATCCAGCCTTAGAATGCAGCCAACAAACGGATCACCAAAGTACAGCAAATGCCACACTTGCCACTGTTCAGGGATATACCTCACCACTGACTGAATAGCAGAAATCCTATCTGGGCAGTGCTGCCCACTTTCCATCCAACTAATAACAACATCCGTTCTCAGCGATGGACAGAGCAGGAGAGAGCCTCTGCCACTCCAAGAACTCCCACATCACCACCAGGCTGCATGAATGACCGCCTGGCTTTGGGCTCCCAAGCCACCTCTGGAGCCAGCTTAGGTTCAGGTTGGTGTGGTTCACTATACCAAGATCAACCACCATGTCTGGGGCATACAGAACAGCCTCCTGTGCACCTGTGGTGCTGTGGAAGATGCTATACACTTGCTGTATGGTTTTGCTCTTTGTGTTGGGCTTCCTGGAAGTCTTCCCAAGCTGAACACTGCTGACTCAGAGGCCATGGATGGTTCAAGAGCACTTAGCTGTTTTTGTTTTTGTTTGTCTTGTCTGCACACAATTGAATTATATGCTGCTCAGGGCGAGTGAGAGACTGAAGTGATATTGACTGCTCACCAGGTAGAGTCCCTGCATCCCCATACAGTTCTTCAATTACAGTACTCTGTGTCCACTCTGTAGTGAATGTTGTAGCCAATATTAACCTCTAACAGAGTGAGACTAGGAAAAGACTTCCTGTATGACAGGTTGTTTTATAATTGGCCACTTAAGGGTTTCTTGTAGCTTGTTCCAAAGGATCTGATGCATTAACAAGTGTTAATTTAACTTTAAAAGCAACATTATTTTTTTCTTAAAGAAGAGCCTACTATTTTACTGAGAAACATAGTTATATTAAGTGTGGGGTGATCAGGCTGGGGCAGGAAAAGAGAGGAAATTAAACTTTTTCTCTACCTGCTGGTTCTTTTTTTATTTTACTTTTACTAGTCTAGAAGCTTTTATAAACTACTATTAATTTAAAATGTTTAAACTTCAACTGCTAGTAATTTAAGCAGGAATCTTATGGTAGGCTTGCACAGAGTACTTTTGCTTTAAATACCTTGTCAATTTCCTAAATTGAAACACTTAAGTGGCTTCAGGCATGGTGGGTTGGATTTTGGCTTTTAAATGAGGCTTCAGAGATTTCTAATAGTTCCTTATCCTTTGAACACTGTGGATATCCACAATTGTGTATACCTATATCTGGATATCTCTGCTTGGGGTGTACTTAAGACAGTGAGGAAAATAATGTACTGTGCATTCAAGACGATGGTCATTTCAGTTGTTAACTTTGGTTCCAGTGCTGCTCTTAAGAATTTTGCATTAAACTTCACTACAGACTTCAGTGAAAGCAGGACTGGGCCATTCTTCATCAATATTGTCAGTTCAGTACATAGCAGATTCTTCACCTGAGGACTACATCCATCCCAGATTTGACACTTGTGTTCCACAGTGCAAAAAAAGCACCTTAAAATTCATAATTTGCTACAAAAATTGTTTTTTTCCTAAAAAGTCAAGATATAGGAACATATTTTCTTGAAACTAGATGGCGGGCACAGCTGCTGAGAGCACGCATAAGACATTTCAGCCATGAACGTGATTTTTTGGGGGGGGGGCGGAAGTTATAAGTTTATAAAACTAAGAGCTCAGCATGAAAGCTCCTTCTCCATCATCACTAACAGTGTTGCTGGCAACAGTAATCAGACTAAAAGAAATTGAATCGTGTTTGTGGTCATTCTTAGTGAGGTTTTGATTTTAATAAATTAGCCTCATTGATAATACAGAGTTCTGTGACTGTCAAGGGATTGCTTAAAAATCGATTCTAGAAAGAATTACAATTGCATAATATTTTACATATTTAAAACTAAACGTTTTTATATAGTGGGTTGCGTAGGAGGTGGTTGATGGATTAACAGTTTCAATGCTTGTTCAAATGATTTCTTCAAGACAAATTAACCTCATCCCTTTTGTGAGCTCTGATTTAAGAAAACCCATGTGAGCTTATCCCATTGAAGCTGAACACTTTTTGTGGGGGAATACTGCTATTAAAATATTGCTATGGGGAATAAATTACGGAACTTGTAATGGAGTATTCTCTTTTCAGTGGCCATTTTTTGGCTCTCACAACACATTGGGTTTTTAAATCTCTCATGCAGCCTAGTAATCTGTGATAGATCGCATTAGAGAGCATTCTCACTGCCTTTATTTGTTTAACTATCTGCTGTTTAGTGTTTTAACCTCTTGCCTTTCAAAAGTCAACCTCCCTATAGTAGTATTAGGCATTATTTATATTAGAATATCTCCCAGGAGACCCAGGCAGGATTGGGGCCCCATTGTTCTAGGCATTGCACAAATGTAGAGCAGGGGACAATTACTCCCTCAAAGGGTTTAGAGTCTAGATTAAGATGTGATGTGGGGAAATAAACAGTGGAAAGAATAGAAGGCAAGGGTAACAAGAACAGAAGTGTGACTTTGCACAGACAGGTTGTGTGTACAATTACTGTGAAGTTACATCTATAATACTCACTCTTTCCTTGGTTGCCTGTAGAGCTGGTTTGGGGGGGAAAAGTTCATGATTGTGTTGTCCCTGTGTGGTGGTTGTGGTTTTTTTTGTTTTGTTTTTGTGGTGGTGGTGGTGGTGTTTGTTTTTTTAAATGGAAGAATTTCAAAAGCTTTCAACCGATTCTAGTCAACCTGCCTTCTTTCCCTTAGGGCACAATGTCTTTAAGATGGCACTGCCTCCTCTCACTGCAGCTCCACTTGAGTCAAGCTCCTTGAGTGCTGTGCTTGCAGGCCAGTGTCAACTGCTGCCACCTCCTGCAAATTATGTTTCAGGGTATGCTCATGTAGCAATGGTGTCTTTTGACCAGTGGGCTGACTCAGCCTGCAGGCAGGGAAGTGAGCTTTCTGGAGCCTGGTCTTCCTGCAGTTTTTTGTTCCACTCTCCACCCATGGCTTAGAGTGAGGTCAGGGTGGCTCTAGAATTTGTAGAAAGGTAAATGTGCTAGTATGGCATACTAGTGAAAACCATTGTAAAAACCCAAGTAGGAATGCTGTGACAAACAGCTTCCAAATGAGGGTGCTACAGACAAAGCTTTTACTAAAGTTAAGACCCAAGCACAGCTCAGCTGGTGAGTTTAAAGACTCAAAACAAGCAAAATCTGGAATAGAAAATAAAGCTTGAAAAATCACTCTGGTGCAAAATTATGCAATAAGATATACTTACCGAATAGAAAATACTTTTTAAAATGTAAAACTGAATAAAATGGGCTTCTTTTCTGTTTAGTTTTTATGTGGAAAAATTACAAAAGAACTGAAAAAGCAGCTGAAGGTACATGTGTATCAGCAATTTATATAAAAGCACAAAAACTTGTTACAGGAATAATTAAAAACCAATTTAACCATTGTAAAGCTGTAATTCAGACTCTTGAAATGCTTAGCTATTACATTCATAAACTCTTTGAAGAATGTTCTTGGCCTCAACTGAAAATGTTAAATTACATAGCTTTCTGTAAAAAGAAAAGGTGTACTTGTGTATTTATTTGAGCTGTAGTTCACGAAAGCTTATGCTCGAATAAATTTTAGTCTCCAAGGTGCTACAAGTACACCTTTTCTTTTTGTGGATAGAGACTAATATGGTTGCTACTCTGAAACATAGCTTTCTGTGTACAGCAACCAATAGATTTTCAGCCTTAGATTGCTGAGATTGCTTGTTTTGTGATGTTCTAGCACATCTAATTCAATACATCTGAAACAAATTTTCAGCCAACGTTGTATTACCAAGCCACTGATATGTACTCATCTTAATAACAGCCTAATGGAAGTACAAGCCAAAAAAGAAATAACATACTAAGCCTTTATAAATTCTGCTAAATCCACTTATGCATTGCACTCAAATGATTCACCACCAGGAGCAAATCAGGATAAATGCAAGAAGTGGTAATGGTTGTTGCTTACTAAATAGTGATATGCAACTGTTTTACCATATATTGTCCAGAATTTACTGCCCTCTCAAAAAGGGATGGGAAGTAATGTATTTGGATTAAATCCATTGTACTTTTGAATGTAACTAATTTCCCCCACCACTTTAAAAAAAAAAATTGGAATGCTGAATGTGCAGGAAAGATAAATTAGCCAGTCTAGCTAATCCTTTATTTATTTTTGCACTTTACTGGAGAAAGTCTCTTAAGAAACTTTCATGGAACAGGTGCTATTCCCCAAGAAGCTTTACCATACTTGATATTTCATTGGAATTTAACCTTGGTTTTATTTGGAAGGCTGCAGGGACAATCTGAAGAATTTTTTTTTTCAAAGGGTTTATCACAAGAAATACAATTGGCATGTGTACAGAGAAAATATTGATTAAAAACAATAACCAGAATGGATGATCAGATTGCTTGATTATAGAAAGAACTGTAAAATTTGTATATTGTCCTCAACAGTTCTGAGTCCTATCTTGGCTTTGTTTTATATTAGAAATCACTATGTGATACGGCATAGCAGCAAAAGGATTGTTTTAACTCTGAGCAGAAAACTCTGAGAGAGTACCAATATATAGGGCTTTAATTTGGCCTTTCACACTCATTTAAGAACGTTGGCATATCTTTTACATAACAAAACAGGTTCGTGTGTATGAAGTTGTACAGATGAGAGCTTGTAAACCTAGGTCCAGGAGATGGAAAATATCCCATTCATGTCTTTTTTTTTAAAAACAAAAAAAAACTAGAGATATGTGCAAATATCTGTGGGTGAAAATCTTTCTCCTCTCCCCCAGTCCACTCCACCTGTGTGCCAGTGATCTATCCTTAATATAAAGGTGGCTGAATTTCACTGGTGAAACTGTATGTATGTACATTGAAAAGTTTGCTAATTTGCATTATGACTGGAAGACCTACTGTGGATAGCTGAATCTGGTAAGTGAACAATTTTGTAGATTTGAGACAACGGTGATTGACTAATCTGACCACTGGCATAACACAGGGCATAGGATTTCCCTGTGTTTTTTCCTGCAGGTACAATAGCTGTGTTTGAACTAGAACATACCCCTGTGGTGTGGTTTGTGAGGAGTGGTTTTTTTTTTCTTTTGGTTAAGAAAATGTCATCTTGATTTAAAAATGTCCTGTGATGGAAATGCACCATGTCCCTTAGTCAGCTGTGTTGGGGGAACCCCCGCTTTTTTTTTCCAGTCTGAATTTGTCTAGCTTCAACCTCCAGTCACTTATTGCTGAAGGAATTCTGTACCAAATAATTCTGTGCACAATATTTTAAAATTCTGCAAATTTTATTTGTTGTTAAATAAATGTGGTGGCTCTGGCATGGCAGTGGAGAGCACAGCCCATTAGCTGCATGCAGGCGGGCAATCACCCTGCAGCCTCCACCCTGGAACACAGATTCAACAGTGAGGCTGTGCCTGACACAGCACAAGGGCTGGGCCTGCCCCAGAAACACACCGGGGCCCTCCCGCTCTGTGCCAGACACACTAGGTTTGGGCAGGCAGATTCAGCCTGACAGAATCCAAGAGTAGAGGGGTTTAGTGAGTGGGGGATCCAGGTGAGAAGCAATAAGGTTCTGTGTGTGGAAATCTGGGTCCAGGTGCCTGTGGGGGCAGGAATCTGGATGCACGGGCTTGTTTTGAGGGGGGAGAATCCGGGTGCAGGAACAAGGAGATGCTGCAGGGGGGTCCAGCTAAAGGTGGTTGGGGATTAGTGCGGGGGAGGGTCTGGATGATGGGGGAATGAGGTGGGGGTCTGGGTGCAACTGTCTGCAGTTCAGTGGGGTGGCAGTCTGGGTGCAGAGGACTGGTTGGGGTGGTGCTCATCGGGATGGGGATTTGAATGTGGGGGTTCTGAATGCAGGGGGTGAGGCTCAGCAGGGGACTCTGGGAAGGGGGGGGTCTGAATACACAGGGGTTGGGCAGACAGGGGAGCAGCTCCCTCACATGACCCCCTATGGCTGAGGAGCAGGAAGTGCCCTGCCTGTTTCGTGCAAAGGAAGTGCGCTCCCCCCTCAGCCCAGCCAGGACTAGCAGCTGAGCCTGGCGCAGGGTAGGAGCCACTCGGTAAGACTGGGGAGAGCCAGGTGCACGGGGGTGAGGCTCAGTGGAGGCAGGGGGGCACTCTGGGTATGGATGCATGGAAGTTGGGTCTGACCCAGCACAGCAGGGAATCCCCAGCCTTCCCCCTCCCCTCCCCAGTAGTGACTTACCTCTCTTCCAGCTGCTCTGGATGTCTGCAACAATGTATCTGTGGTTCTGGGGAGAGGTGCATGGCTTCCCTTTGTTTCCCTGTCAGTCTTTTTTTTTTTTTCTTTTTTCTGCAGGGAAGCAAAGAAATCTATGGTGGACATTAATTCTGCACGCATGCATTGGTTCAGAATTCCCCCACGAGTAAGTCATTGGATCTTGTTAGATCTTTCTCTGTTTGAAATTTTATAATCTAGTTTCCTGTGTAGGTGTTTCTAGACTGCAGTCCACTCATTCCTGAACCTTCTCTTTGATAATCTAAATGGATAGACTCAAGAAGCACAGTTGCTATAAGGCATGTTTTCCAATCCTTTAATCATTCTTGTGGTGCTTCTCTGAATCCTCTTCAGATTATAACTATACTTCTTGAATTGTGGGTATCAAAACTTCACACCATTTTCCAGTAGAGGTTGCACCATTAGGAGAAAAAAAGAGGCAATGGGGTGCACAAACCCCACACAGACTGGGAAAGGGTAATTGAACTGCTATGGTCTCAATAAGCCCTGTCCTGCTACACCTGCAGTAGGTGTCAGGCTTGGAGGGAGGAGTTAAAGGGGGGAGCCCAACTCAGCTGGGGGCTGGCTGGGAGGGAGAGTAGACTTCAACCTCTTTCTCCGTAAGAGGAGCCTGGCAGGGGCTAGGAACTAACTACAGACTGCTGCCTTCCAGAGCATCCATGAGGAAAGGTAGGCTTGACATGGAGTATTGTTTTGAATTTGCTACCAACAACTTGTGTTCTGTTGCTGAGTATGAGTGCTGCAGGTGCTGCCCTGCCTGAAGGGGGCGACACCTGAATAAACAACTTGTCCTTTTGCAACTGACTGGGGATCCAGCAGTGGTTTCTTGCAAACTCAGTACCAACCGTGTAACAATAACCTCTCTTTCTACTCCATATTTCCCTGTTTATGCATCCAAGAATCACATTAGTTCTTTTAGCCACAGTGTTGCACTCGGAGCTCATGTTCAGCTGATTATCCACCATGGACTCCAAATCCTTTTCAGTATCACTGCCTCTCAGGATAGAGTCCCCTACCCTGTAAGCATGGCCTGTTCCTAAATGTATGACCTTCCGTGTGACAGGCAGTCCTCAACTTGATGATGATCAACTTATGATGAACGGCACATGTAATGCTTCTGAATTGACACCCTGATTTGACTTGCGACAATTGGTTTAGACTTTACAATGCTCAGTCCCGCAACGGAGAGGATTACGGTTCTGAGTTAGGACGTTTCGACTTGCGACGCAATTTTTAGGAACCAAGTGTGTTGTAAGTCCGAGGACTGCCTGTATTGAAATGCATGGTAAGCTGGGCACAAGCAAACAATGTGATCCAGATTACTCTGTATCACTGTCCTATCCTCTTCATTATTTACTAGTGCCCCAATCTTTGTGTCATCTGCAAACTTTTAGTAACAATGATTGTTGTCCCTGCCCCCCGGAGTAATTGATAAAATTACTAAACAGTGGCAGGGGCAACCCCTGACGGATCCCACTAGAAACACAGCTGCTCAGCAGCGATTCACTGTTAAATTATCTCAATGTAATTACAGTTTTACTAGTTTTAATCCATTTAATGTGAGCCATATTGATTTTGTATCATTCTCACTTATTAACCAAGATATATTTCACTTGGTACTGCAAGACGTTACAGAAATCTATTCCATCAACACTATTACCTTTACAAACCAAACATAACTCTTTTTTTAAATACCTTAATTTGACAAGACCTATTTTCCATAAATACAGGTTGATTGGCATTAATTATATTATCCTCCTTTAAATCTGAGTCCCATATCAGCTGTGCTCTGTGTGGCATGTGCGCATGTAAGATCCGATATACAATATATATATATACACACACACACACACACACAACATACAGGTGGAGTTGGTGGTTTTCTAGAATACTATGAAATATTACATACAGCAGTGTGATATTTATAGTAAAATGATGGACTCTTAGTAGTATGAAATTCATTCTTGTCCTCTGCTAAATAATTACTGTGAAGTTGGGTGGTGATAGGTTTTTCTTGAATTTTAGCAGGTTTGCAGACTAGTGAAATGACGACTGGCAGGTCACTTCTAACTGAGTACCGTATATACTTGATCATAAGCCGATTTGTTTCTAAGTCGACCCCCCCCCCAAGATGGATAAGTAAAAATGGAAAAATTTTATGACCCATTCATAAGCCGACCCCATAATTCAGGGGTCAGCAAACTTTGGCTCCCGGGCCATCAGAATAAGCTGCTCGCGGGTCGAGATGGTTTGTTTACCTTGAGCGTCCGCAGGCATGGAGGTAAACAGTGTCCTGGTGCACCAGCTGCTTACCCTGACGGGCCAGGACAGCAACTGGTGAGGAATTTTTTTGTGGGGGAGAAGCTGGGGATCAGGGGAGTAACCCCTCTGATCACCCCCCACGTGATCCCACACTCTCCCCATCTCTTCCCACCTTCAGGATCCTTTGGGCATGAGAGATGCAGTTTTTAACTGTATGTTACGCTCAATAGCAAATAGTTATAATTATGTCCTGAATAATTACTAACACATTCAGTTTAAAGTAAGGAATATAATATTTCCTTAATAGGATGCAGGCATTTTCTTTACTAAGGTATTCTCATGAAGAGGGTGAAAAGAAGTGCCAGTTGGCTAATTGTTTCTTTCAATATGTCTATAAAAGCTCTTCAAGTTGGATTGGAAGCATTCTTATTTGTCACTTTTCAGAGTAGCAGCCGTGTTAGTCTGTATTCACAAAAAGAAAAGGAGTACTTATGGCACCTTAGAGACTAACAAATTTATTAGAGCATAAGCTTTCGTGAGCTACAGCTCACTTCATCGGATGCATCACTTGCATTTAACAGTCACGTACCGAGGTGCTATCCAGTCCAGTGGAGGGCTGTGTCACTCCTGTCTTGTAACCTTGCATGCCTTGCAATGCCTTGCTGAAGTAGCTCACACCTGGCTGCTCACAAACAGCCTTCTGGCATGCAAGCTACACCCTGCATGTGTGGGTAACTGCAACCTGCCAGCCACACTTGGATTACACTCTGGCTTTTACCAGCCTGGGTTATACTGCAGGGTGACACCAATGCACTCAGTCCCAGGTCTCTTCCCCCACCCTCCAGCCCCAAAATGTAAGTCTTGCACTGCACAGCCCTCTCCTGGATGGTCCAAATATACTAAGTCCCATTATTCCTGTAAGAGAATAATACACAATAGTTTGTTGCTCCAAATGGAGTTACCCAGGTACTTCAACTTGAACACACCGGATTAAATAAAACAAGTTTCTTAACTACAAAGAGAAATTTTAAGTGAATACAAGTAATGATCCATAAAAGACACACATCGTTACAAGAAAAATAAAGATAAAACACTTTCTAGTGCCAAACTTTTAACAAACTATGTTAGATTAAAGCAGTTTCTCAACACATGCTTGTAGTAGCATTACTAATCCAACTCTTCAGGTCAGGACCCCTCCCCCAGAGTCCAATGGCTGTTTCCTTTGTCTTCTCAGGTACAGAGAATGAGATGGGCAGGGCGAGAGAAATAGTTGTCTTGGGGTGTTTCCCCCTCTTTTTATTTTTTAAGTCCCTCTTTGTAAAGCATTTCCAGCTGAGAGCCAGGAGACAGGCAGTCTGCTGGAAGGAGGAGATGCCATGCTGTTTCTTTGCCAAGATGCAGAGCTCTTTGCCCTGCCCCCACCTCTTTGCCAAAGAGTGGCCACTTTGTAGATAATGGTCCATTAGCTTTGTTGACACTTAGCTGTTGTCAGCTTGCCTTTTGTCTTTGGAAAGCTGGTTTAACCACTCCCCAGACTTATTTGTGAAAGTGCTTCAGTCATTATTTCAGCTTGTGATTATAACATTACATCTAATGTTGCTATACGCATTTTACCATGATATTACTGATCAGCAAGTTGTGAATTCTCAAATGATGCCTCACATGGCATACTTTATACAAAGATTATTACAATAGTGTGTAGGGTGTGAACATGGATGTATTCTGTCACATGAATACAATAAGGTTTTTCAAGGATATTGCAGGAAATTGCCATAGCACACTAGGTACTCCTCTGAAGGACCAAGCCTCCATCGTACTTGGCATTGTACAAAGGAAGAAAGTCCCTGAATTACAGAGCTTGTAATCAGCGTCAGTGTTCTTGCACTGACCCTGTGTGTGTATGGGGCATGCTGTCTTATATATTCATAATAGATATGCTGACAGTCCTTAATTCTAGGTACTACTGATACTAGTATAAAAATTATGCAGTCAGTAGTAAAGGGAAAGGAGTACTTGTGGCACCTTAGAGACTAACAAATTTATTAGAGCATAAGCTTTCGTGAGCTACAGCTCACTTCATCGGACAGACTTTATAGATTTTTACAAGTCTGTTCCTTTACTGACTATACTGTTCCTTTACTGTTCCTTTTCTGTAATGGTGTCAGTAGTGCCCATAGTTAAGGAGTCTGTCAGCATGTCTATAATGAGCCAATATTTTCAGAAATTTATCAGCTGATGTTTTTCTGCTGTTTAGTATAAAATAGTTTTAAGTTTTTGGCACATTTAGAACTTTAGACCCTCAGGGTGAGACATGCTTAAATGCATAGCTCCAGTTAGCCATTAATCACATGGAAATAGACCCACCATATGACTAGTTTGTATTGTCTCATTGCTTCAAATAATAATAATAATAATAATTAATAATAAAAAGGGTTGAAATCCTGGCTCCACTGAAGTCCATGGAACTTTTTGCCAGGACTTCATCCAGGATGTTTAAGTTGTGCAGGTTAAATCACACCTTAAACCAGTAGTTTTCAAACTTTTTTTTTTTTTCTGGAGACCCAGTTAAAGAAAATTGTTGGTGCCCATGACCCAATGGAGCTGGGGATGAGGGGCTTGGGGTCTGGGAGGGGATGAGGGTTGGGGTGCAGCAGTGAGGGCTGCAGGGTGGGGCTGGGAATGAGGGATTCAGGGTGTCGGAGGGGGCTCTGAGCTGGGGCAGGAGGTTGGGATGCGGGGGTGGGGGGCGGTGCAGGCTTTGGGGGGGCAGGATGAGGGATTTGGAGGAGTCTCAGGATTGGGGCAGGGGGTTTAGGTGTAGGAGGGGGTCAGAGCTCTGGGCTGGGGATGAGGGGTTTGGGTGCAGGAAGGGGCTCTGGGTTTGTCTGGGGCAGGGGATTGGGGTGCAGGTTTGGGGCACAGGCCTACCTCCGGCGGCTTCCAGTCAGTGGCACAGTGGGGGTGCTAAGGCAGGCTTCCTGCCTCCACGGACTGCGCTGCGCCATGGAAGTGGCCGGCAGCAGATACAGCTGCTAGTCGGAGGCGTGCGGCTATCGCCTGCAGGCACTGCACTGCCCACCCCTCCCTGGCCAAGGGGAATGCAGTGCCGGTGCTCAAGGTGGGGCCAGCACGCAGAGCCCTGTGGACCCCCTGCCTAGGAGCTGGACCTGCTGCTGGCCGCTTCCGGGGTGCAGTGCAGTATTGGAACAGCTAGCGACTAGCCTGCCTTAGCCGGGCAGTACCGCCGACGGGACTTTTAATGGTCCGGTCGGCGGTGCTGACCAGAGTCGCCACGACCTAGTGCCTTACATTCTGCGACCCAGCACTGGGTTGTGACCCACAGTTTGAAAAACTACTGTCTTAAACTAATAAAACAATGTCCATAGTTAATACTGAAACATCTTTCTTGAATCCCCTGTTTGGCTAGATTATACAGCATGTATGGTATGTAAAATCAAATCTTATTTGGATAGGAATATTAAAGTCCAGACACTTTTTTTTTAAAAAGTGTAGCGAAAACTCAAGTCTTGTTAGCTGAAAAGGGGACCATTTACCAGGGGGAAAAAAAAAAAAATCACACTTCAGGTAAAATTTCAAGCTATTTTTTTTTATTCTAGTAAACATGCATGTTGAGTAGAACTATATCTGAAAAGCCACCTCATTGTCCTCCTTCAAATCCCAATACCATGACGACTACATAAACACAAACAATGATTAAGCAACTTGACTGCTGTGACCACTGTCTTGCATGCTGATCATTATGGTCTCTTTTTTTCCATGTGCTCCCTCTGTTTATAGTCATATATACTGACCCAAAGTTCATCAGACTATACTTACTACCATCTGTAGTTGCAAGGGCTGTATTTTTGTTGTTTCTCATCTGGTTCAGTGGATTGGAAGTTAGATTTAAGGCAAAGTTTCAAGTATTGCATTCTGCAGAAAATAGTTCTAATTGCACACTTGACACAACTTAAGTGTGAGATGTATCTGAAGTACTGCTGCAGTACTCTATTTCTTGGACTATTCACATATACATTGTTAAAAGGCAAAAAAAAATCTTTTTGAAGTAGGGTTTGCCTACATCTGTGGAAGAAAAACATTTTTTTTTTTTTAGTCTTATAATAAATAACACATCAAAGGCAATGGGTTTTCACATTTTGTTCCTTTCCTTCAAAAGTTTCCTGCAGAAACTATTTGCTCACCAAAACTAATATTAATGGGATAACTTAAAACCTCCAAGATAATTTAGTAGTTATAGTTCAAATTCTTTGTTTTGACTCACCTGGTTTTGCTCCTTAAGACCACACACTCCTCTGAGAGAGGAGCTTACAGAGTGGCAGGGGGTTATATAGAGTTATAAGCCTTCACTCAAAACTTCCTTGCTTTTTGCACGCTTAAAGGGAAGCTGCACCCATTTTGGTCAGGATGGACTTCAGAGACTTCTCATGGTAAAAGAAGCATCGTTACCAAATATAAATATAAATTGAAACTTTACAATATTTTGAGGCCTCTACAGAAGGCAGCTGAATTGCTGAAAATCCCATATTTTATACAGGAACAATAAAAGCAATAAATAAAAATGAAGGCCTGTAGAGTTCTATCCAGTGTATCAGATCTTAAATGTTGTCTGAGCAATTTCTTGTCACTTTTTTTTTTCCCCCTGAGTAGTAGATTAGCATTTATAGAAGAGGCTAATGAGGGGGAAGGTCCCCCATTATATCTACTTGCTCATTTCAAAGGCAATAGTTTAAAATGCTCTGTCATCACTGATTCAGAGAGGCGGTTTAAACATTTCTGGTTTGCTTCAAAGTTGGCCTAGAAGAGAATTGATTGAAAGTTATCTGACTACTGTTTGAAATGAGTTCCTTGTCTCAAACCACTTCCTCATCACATAAAAACCATCAGCACAATTGGAGTCCTTGTTATAAGCATCAATAGAAAGACAAATACTGAATAGCCTCACTCCTACAGGCAAATTGGGAAGGTCACTGCCTTGGGTGTGGCCAGAGACTTCTGAGCTGTTAGAGCTATTAATCCAGCCAATGTCGCATGTGCTAAACTATTAAGAAATGCTAGTTTATTTTTAAAAAATCCTGTTATTTTATACCAATTTGTTAGACATAAAATTTTCTTTTTTAATCAGATTAGGTATAGCTTTCTTTAAGTTTCTTCATGTTAGAGAAGTGGGTGGTTCTTTTGTTACGTACTGTATAAAAGATATATTTTTAAATGTGGAAGGGGGGGAAAAAATAAGTAACTTTCTTATGTAAACTGATGTAGCTTTCATGGTAGCAAAGCTTCTATTAAGATTGCAATGCAATTTCTGTTATAAACCTTCACTTTAATTCACTTATCAGTTCCTCAGATATTCACCTTGTGTGCTGAAACTTTTGATGCTTGTTCAGAGCTGAAATAGGAATATTTCTGGAAGCTTTACCAAATCCATTTAGTCACTTGGCCAGATTTTCAAAGGCATTTAGGCACCTAAAGGTGCCTAGTGGGATTGATAAAAGGGCCTAAGCAGGTTAGGTGCCTTACTCCCATTGATTTTCAAATCTGTAAATCTGGGCCACTGTCTACTTTAGAAGGCAGAGGAACCCATTCTTTTTTGTTTTTAAAACTATATTTTTGTGAATGGATAACATCTAGAACCTTAAAACTTTATACCTCAGATGTGACTCATCTATAATGACAAGTAAGTACATGGTAAGTTTAGGATTGTTGTAGCTTATTAAAATGAAGTGATTAAAAGTGGTTTCTTTGTATAGATTAGATTAGATTAGTAAAAAATCTTGCATTAGATTTTGAGTTTTATTATTGCTCATGGCACTTAGGAGTTGTTTTTTGTAATTGTTTTTTTAAAAACTCAGTGAAATAATACATTTATATAAAATCTGTAATATTGAAGTTATGAACTTGGGCCCCAGTCTTGTATCTGTTTGCTGGAGTGGACCTGTGCAGCATTCTACTAACTGACATGAGTCAAACTATCACCACCTAAGGAGAGAGAATTCATAACAAAAATTGTGTGTGTATGTATGCGCGTGCGTGCGCGCACACACACACGCTGTACTGTAAAGTTGTAATCTTGCATTTTAGTATGGCTAGAAACAAGTGTCGCCTCCCAATGGAAAGAGTTGTGCAGAAAAACTATATTTTTATAGGTAAAGATTGATGGTTCCTTTTATTTTTCATCCTGTTAGACAAACTCCAGACAAAATGCTTATCATTATTGAGTTCTTTGTCTCTTTAAAAAACCTATAGTATGTATTTTTGAATTGCTTATAGTTTTAAAAATGGTGATATGTCAAATATACTTTTTGCTTGAGGAAAAGGTTTGTGTGTTTTAATGGCTAGAGTTTAAAAGCAGGATATTTAATCTGCAGAGTCAATTAATGAATTGTATGATTTTCTCAGATCAGTTTATCAGATTAGTTTGAACATATTTGATTATAAGGTACATTAGAAAAATTGTGATTCTTTGAAATTAGTTTAAATTGTTCATAATTAAATTACTGTCTGTTTTCTTAAAATGCAAGCTAAACTAACAAGTGAACGAGTTATTCTTCAAAACTGATTAGTTTAGCAATTGCACATGGAAATATATTTCTTGTGTAGGAGATCCTGCTCATGTTACATCTGTTGTTTTTGTTTAAATTTAATCCTGTCAAAAGTGTGTGACCGTTTTTGAAGAAGCTCACCTGGTGAGAAGTACTCTCACAAATTACTAAATGCACTGGAAGAAAAAATAACCATTATAACAACCCTCTTATATGTGTGACTTTCAGTCAGGAAGCACCTCAGGGTAGAGTTGTTCCTAGCTATTACCATGGAGATGGTGATTCACTTCTGCTTCCTCTTGGAACTCTGCACTAAGGGAAGATTTGTCCGTGCTGAACTGCTGCTGGATGATCCCTAACTCCAGTAATCCAGAGGTGATTGCTGGTGGTGAAGGCAGGCTAGGGTGGTGAAGGCACTCCTTCAGTGCTGCCAATGAGGTCTGTGGGAGGTGGAGTGTTGGTCCCTAAAAGACTGGGAAGTTGTGCTGGTAGAGGCTTCCCCAGTCGTGCCTCAACAACTGATTATATGATTGGGCTGTGTGTGGAGGTTGTTTGGCTACCTTTGACAGATCCCAGTTTTCACAACTGAAGGATCCAGAGGCAGACTGACCCATCTAACATAACAGCCACACTGGGTGAGACCAGTGGCCCATCTAGCCCACTATCCTGTCTTCTGACAGAGGCCAATGACAGGTGCTTTGGAGGGAATGAACAGGTAGTAATCAAGTGATCCATCCTGTCGTCCTTCAGGCAGTTAGAGGCTAGGGACACTCAGAGCATGGGGTTGCATCCCCGACTTGGTTAATAGCCATTCATGGATTTAACCTCTCTGAACTTCTCATTCTTCTTTGAACTCCATGATAGTTTTGGCTTTCACTCCTGCCAGTGAGTTCCAAGGTTATGTGAAGAAATACTTCCTTTCATTTGTTTTAAATCTATTGCCTATTAATTTCATTGGGTGACCCGATTCTTGTTACGCAGCGGAATAAATAACACATCCTTATTCACATTTTCCACACCATTCATGATTTTATAGACCTCTGTCATATCCCCTCTTAGTCATCTCTTTTTCCAAGCTGAAAAGTTCGTCTTTTTTTTAATTTCTCTTTATATGGAAGTTGTTCTACACCCCTAAAAATTTTTGTTGCTCTTCTCTGTACCTTTTCCAATTCTAATATCTTTTGAAATTGGGTGACGAAAACTTCATGCAGTTTTCAAGGTCTGGACATACCATGGATTTATATAGTGGCAATAAGACAGAAAATATATCTATCCCTTTCCTAATGGTTTGTAAGATTAACTTTTTTTGACTGCTGCTTCACATTGAACAAATGTTTTTAGAGAACTATTCACAATGACTCCAAGATCTTTAAGTGGTAACCACTAATTTAGATTCCATCATTTGGAAAGTTTTTTGTCTTTAGTCCTCCTTATAAAGTGCCAGGGGTGGTGGATTCTTTCTAAAAGTGTGGGGGGGGGGGGCTTCCCCTTCCTCTTTCCCCTGAGGTCCTGGCCAAACTGAAAGCTGGAGTCAAGCTGGGGAGCTTGCCCCCTTCCCCCTCCCGAGGCAGGTGGAGGGTCTGTGGCTTCTCACAGGTGGCTGAGCCTGGGACAGGTTCCAGCTTCTGGTCTGACCAGGGGGTAGGGCCTCAGGGAAGAGGAGGGGCAGGGGGCAGGGCCTGTGGCAAAAAGTGAACAGGCTAGGCATGTCCACTTTCAAAACTGGGAGGACCATTGCCCCTTGCTTCTCCTCTTTCTTGCCCCCTGCTCCCGGTTCTGGCATGCCACCAAAAAGAATGTCTGTCTGGCATTCTGCTGGTGTTGTAAGGGACGTTAAGAGGTATGCTGATAAAGCAGCTTCCTTTATTACATCTCATTTTGAACAAAGTTCCTTGTATTTCATACCAATTTGCTGTTCCTTCTTTTCTATCGTTGAAAAGTATTTACATCAGAAATAAAGAATTATGAAAGTGAGGTTATAGAAAGCAGCGTTTACACTAAATGAATGTATCCCACAGCTTTTAAATGTCGTCATACATGAATATTTTTCTGTCCCTTATTCTGGGGCTTTTTTCACACAGTATGGCCCATATTTGAGCCTTGGCATATGGCATGTGACATATGTTTTAGTTCACTTTCTACCCCCTTTAAGCAGTTAGCCCTTAATGGACCTGCACATAGTAGACTTCCTCTCTGAGATGTTTAAGAGAACCTTTACTTGATATGATAGCCTGTAGTTGAGGCTGTGCTTTTTGTACCACCCATTTAATTGCCTAGCTATGGGGAAGTTGAACTGGAAAAGCTAAAGTAAAGCTGCTCATTGCATACATTGGAGGCTGTTGAAATTTTTCTATTTGTACAAAGTTCACAGGTCCTGCTTAAGGACAATATTAAGGACCAATGGGGATAATCCATTGCACTCTTTGCTTCTGGATATGGAGGGTCTGGCGCCTTAAGCATAATTCCTTCCCATTACTCTGAATGCAAATCTCATAGCCCTGCAAATCTATCTTCCTAAAAGATCTGCACTGAGCTTGAATCCTACTTCTGCTCAGCCAGCAGGTGCTGCTGTTGAATCAATAGGACTGAGGCAGTGTAAGGATGAGAGGTATTGAAATGTTCTGGAGACTTGGATTTAACACAAGGGGAGAGAGAGAGACAAGGCATTACTATAAAACAGCAAATATAGTGTACATAATGGTTTCCAGTAAGGTATGAAAATATAGCAGATTAGGAATCTGTTATTTGAGATCTGCAAGTATATTTATAGAAATTAA
This sequence comes from Dermochelys coriacea, assembly GCF_009764565.3. Taxonomy (NCBI): domain Eukaryota; kingdom Metazoa; phylum Chordata; order Testudines; family Dermochelyidae; genus Dermochelys; species Dermochelys coriacea. The sequence goes on from NC_050068.2 coordinate 110,606,667, forward strand.
TTTATTGAGTTTTATAAGTTGAATGCCACAACAGTAAGATATGGGGTGGAGGTGGGGGAGAGAAGTAACTTTACATTTGCCTTTTTACTGTAGGATACAGTTTTGCCAAATTTGTAAAATTATTTTTACTTGCATCCTAAGAGATACAAATGTTTCATCACTGATGATGACTATAACCTATGAAACAACACAACTTGGCAAAAACAGTCCAGGGAGATTACTGGTTAACCTAGGAAGCTGAGTAGCACATGCTGCCTTTTCAGCCGCCCCAGAACCTGCATGGCACATAATAAGCAAAAACTTTCTTGTGCAAACCCTGAAACTGGCATCTGGTGTCAGCAGCTGTGCCAGGGGAGGCTTAGCCTGCCCTGGCCTATTATACCTGCTGCTCATGGAGCTGAAGTTTTCAGAGAGCTATCCATATGGACATGAAGATCTTTCCTGAGTGGTAATGAATCCATTATTATATATGAGTAGTTGGGAGTATTTTTCCAATGTGCATTACTTTGCATTTATCAATGTTGAATTTCATCTGCCATTTTGTCATATAGTCACCCAGTTTTATGATAGCCCTTTGTAACTCTTCAAGTCGGGTTTGGATGTAACTATCCTGAATAATTTTGTATCATCTGCAATCTTTGCCACTTCATTGCTATATTTCTTTTCCAAATCAGTAATGAATATACCACACAGGTCCCAATACAGATCCTTGGGGGACTCCATTGTTCACATCTCTCCATTGTGCAAACTGACTCTTTATTCCTACCCTTTGCTTCTTATTTCTTAGCCGGTTACTGATCCATGGGAGGACCGTCTCTCTTAACCCACAAGAGCACAGGAGCCACTACTGCTGTAGGTAGCAATGAACAGATACCAGTGTCTGTAAATATTGTTTACAAATTAGTGTAGACCCGAATGAAGAAATGTGATAGAACATGCATGTTGATTAATTCAGGTAAGATGTTTGTTTTTTAATTCTGCCCCAAAATTCACTTCTATCAACTTATACCTAAAATAAGAGAACAAGTTTTCTAAAAATATCATCCATCACACTGAAAATCACCAAGTTGCCATTCTGTATCATAGCCTTTCTTTTTCTTGGCATAATTCAGGTCAAAAGAAACAAAGTATACTGCTCCTAAGTATAAGATATAAAAGTGAAGTGATGAATTTGGTGCTCGCAGCAACAAAAGGCATGCCTGTGATGTTTTATGTGCATGATGAGATTTTGTGCTGTGCCTTTAAGGGAGCTTAGTTCGGGGAGAGTGGGAGTTAAGGTGACTTTGACTGAACAGGTCCTAGCACAATTTTGACAGGCCTGGGGGATGTAAGGGTTTGTTTATACTGCAATAATAAACCCGCAGCATGAAGCTTCAGAGCCTGGGCTAATTGATTTGAGCTCAAGAAGCTCAGGCTGCCTGGCAAAAAATAGCAGTGTAGATGTTTGGACTCAGGTTAGAGCCCAAGATCTGAGACCCCTCACCTCCTTGTGGAGTGTCAAAGGCTGGGCTCCAGCCTAAGTCCGAACGCCTACATTTACAATTTTATAGTCCCATGAGCCTGAATGAGCTGACCTGGGCCAGCAGCCATGGCTGTGCTGCAGATCTTTTATTACAGTGTAGCTGTACTCTAAGGTACATCAGCCTCTTTAGGCTGTTCTATGTCTGCAGCACTGCCTAGAATCTGCAGAAAGCTGCATGCTGCAGCTCTGCCCCTTTCAGGACCCTGTTTCATGGTTTGTGAGGGGATCCTTCCAATGCCAGGTGGAGTGGCATACAGGGACACCGCATGCCTTTTACCCAGAATGAAGAAGTCGGAGTGAGGATGAAGATCTCTCCCTCAACGACGAGGGTAAATGGTGTGTGCAAAAAAAAAAAAAAAAAGTTGTAGAATTCTGTTTTGCAAATAAGCAAAGATCTCACTGCAGAAATGTCTTTCCCTATTGAATGGTAAAGCATCTGCAGCCATTGGTTTCCGTGAAAACCAATTTTGCTGGGAACACACTGCACTAAACTGAATATGTCAGTTTTTCTGAACTTGAGATTTATGTTACCTCTGGAGTTTAACGCTTGTGCGTGGAGTTTTTCATTTGGCTCTGAAACGCTGTGTACTGTACCCTTTTTTTTTTTTTTTTTTTTCAAATTTACAAAGTAAATGGTCAAAGGAAGAGATTAGTTACACACTTGGAATTTGTGACAAAGCAACAAGAAAGGTTGGTATTTATGAAGCTAAAAGTTAGGGTGTCTTGTTTTTGAGTGACTTTTGCAGAAGAATATTTTTTATTTAACTGCTAAGTCAAAAGTTGCTTCATGTTACAACATAAGTTAGTTTTTTTTCTTTTTAGCAGTATTAGTTTAATGTTGCTGTTTGTACATAGCTACAGCTGCTTTGCAGAGTCTGGTATTGGAGAGCTGGTGGAAGAGTTACTAATGTGTTTGTTTCCTAATAAGTTTTTGGCAGGAAGTTGGTCTTGTAGCTTGTTCAGATTCATTCAGTGTGAACTGTGCGACATGTGCTCTGATAGAATGGTATTTTTGGTGTTGGTTGTAAGGTAAGTTTGATTTCATATTTCAAATAATGCTTGTTGCAAAGACTTTATTTTGGCTTGGAAATTTGAGACTGGTAATTTTATAAACATTAAAATATGCTAAATGAATTAGTATAGTGTACTTTGCTTGACACTAAAAATATCTCTGGCAGAAGCTAACAAAATGAATAAAAATTGTTTAACTGAGAAGAGTGAATAATTGTATTTATGTATGTATATTCATGTTTTGATTAGAACATTTAATGTAGCTTCATGTGAATTACTGAGTCACGGATATGTGAGGTAGAATTCAGTTTTGCTAACAGGAAGACAGACACAAATCTGTTTCCCATATGTAATTGGAAAATAATGCACAGTACTGAGAAAAGTGTCCTCTCTATAGAAACACTTTTATAGGTATGTGGACAAAACATTGGTTACAGCTTGGCAAATATTATGGAGGCACCTGGTCATGATTTCATAGCTGGGGTTGCATTCTAAAGTAGACTTAAAATGTGGCTTACATTTCTGTTTTTCTCTTAAAGGGGGCAATCAGTCAGTGTGAAATTTCACAGAGGGTTAGTTTTTGTGCCCTTTACGAAGGAAAAAACAAAAACGTTCAAACTTTTAATAGGAAGCCTTTGAACTTTGGGCTCAGGCTGAAAATTCCCCTGTTCATTCCCCCTTTCATTGTTGATGATTGCTATCTCTCTCGAAGTATTGTCTGTCTACAAAGGACTTCATAGAGAAGTTGAACTATTGCAATGGGGATGTAGGTGGTGTGTTTTTTTTTTTTTAATGTTTGGATTTAGGATTTTAGCAGTTAGTCATGTTGCAGCTGAAAGATTGTGCTTCGTGGTTGTGTGGGTGACTGTAGTGGGGAGGGTATACCTGAAATGTTTTCCATAAGGAGCTAGACTTTTCTCTCACTCCTTCCTATGACAGTGAAGGATTCATGGACAGCTGCTGACACATTTAAAAAACAAAAATTCTCCCACTGCTCTTCTACCCTAGTACTAGTCTGTCCCCACCTCATCCAATGCCCACTATCAATTAAACATGTTAAAAAAAATGTCATTGTGAAGCAAATAGTATTGCTACACACACACCGTGACTGACACAAATCCACAAAAGTAATGAAAGGCCAGATTAGCAGTATATATCTTCTACTCTTCCATCCACAAGGGCACACCTTACAATTACCATAGCTATCATATACTATAGACCATAGACCTCAACCATAGCTGTCCCCCAGCCTTATAACAGCCTTCCATCACCCCTTTAACTGCCATTCTGCGTACAACCATTTGCCAGTGTACAGTACTTTGTCCCAGCACAGCTAACTGCTATACCAGACACCCACAACTACTAGTGTGAGTGAGGGCAAAAGTTCTGGTGTACAGAGGGTGAAAACTGGGTGGAGTTCCTATGAGGAACAAACGATTGGACAAAGCTTTTGAATGGATATCAAAGCATGTGATCTCAGCTTTTAAAACTCTTAAGATCTTTCTTTCCTTTCTAAAGTTTCTCTTTATGCCAGATTTAGAAGCAGATAAGTGGTTTCTGAGGCAGATGTTAATGTAGATCTGTACCTAGAGACAAAGCAAGTAACTGTCCTCTTAAATGATTTTATTGCCTCAGTACAAATTCTGTGCATTTGGGATCCTGAGTTGTACTTTACAGTGCATCATCAAGCCCATCGCTGAATGTTTTGCCTTGATGATCACAACTTTTTGAATAGATTTCACATGTTTGGAATCTCTTGGAAAATATCTGTCCATGTTGTAGTGTACACATTAACAATATCGAGTTCTGAAAATGCTCTTCCTCTTCCAAACCTGCAGCAAATTCATAGAGGAGCACACCCTGTGTCTTGTGTTCTGGTGCAGTAGACAGGAAGCACCCCAGAGAGAATGCCTGACCAGAGAGAAGCTGACACATGTCAAGTTTATCATAGCTCTACGATAGTGGCGCTTATTATGGATGAGGATGAGCAAAAGGGAGTCTGGGGGCATGCCCTCTTTTTGCCTCCTTCCACTAGTTCTTTTCTCTTTCTGCACACACTGTGGCCCACTCCTTGAACTATCACCTGACCTTCATTTTAAAGGGTAGCCTGTATTTCATGACTAATGTAAAGTCAATGTAAGAGAGACATTTTTGCATGACTGTTGCCATCAATCAAATGCATGGGTTGTACCATGAAACATCATATGTTGCATTTTGTCCTGTATTTTTCATACAGTTCTCCTTCATTTCGTTGGAATGTAGATGGTCTTCTTCATATTCGAGTAAATCATACTTGATGAGAAAAGGAGCAAAATGAGCACTATAAATATGCTATTTGGGCATGACATAAATCCAGTATCGTGTTGCAAGGAAATCTTGGTGCAGCAGTAAATTATGACATTTCATTCCTTAATCTGGTGAATAGCACCAGAAGTAGTATGACAGGACTATTAACTGTACTCAAAACTCTGGGGTAAATAGTTTAAAAATTAACAAAAATAGATGTCATTTCAGCCTGTTTAAAACTGGGCACCTTGGGGAAAAAACTCCTGTGGTAGCAAACCTTACAAAAAGAACAGAGACAGAGTTTAAATATCTATTTAAATAGAAAAAGAAACTCCAGGTTTGTGCTCTGGAAATGAAAACTTCATTGACTTACGTCGATGGATTAAGTCTTGGTGGAAACACGCTGCCAAACTTTGATCACCAATTGGACAACTAAGTTCAAAGGAGATTCCTCCACAGATATAGATATTATCATGTTTACAACAGTATGATCTGAGACTAGAATATAGCCCAGGCTATATTCAGGCAACGTGTTATTCATGGCAGCTAGCCTATCACAGAAATTGCTCTCTAACACCGGATCAAGGCAAAGAAAGGGAAAATAAAACAGTGCAATTAAGTCTAATTGACAATGTTTGTTATGTGATGAAAGAAAATATGCACCACAAAGATGAATTTGTTGTTGGTGAAAGGAATTGAACCATAATTCCATCTTTCTTAAGATAGGTTTTGCAGCATGGACAAGGACATAACAGTACAGGGAAAACTGAGAAGCATGTATATTAACCTAGCTTAAACAAGAAGAAGTAATACTACAAGAATAATTCAAAAATTTGGGGGAGGGAGGGAGCAAAATGCTCTGTTCTTCCAACAGAATTGTGGTAGCATGGGAAAATTTGGAGACATGCATGCTTATTAATTATGGGGTGGTTTTTGAATTTTCTTGAAGTAGCAACGTTACCAGATACAAGCACAAAAACTCTCATTTTATAACCCATGTTTGCAAGACATGGTATAACATAGTAATTGCTGATAATGGACTACTATTTGAAGATGCATAAGGAGTAGCCGACAAATGAGAATTCCAACAGCTCATTTCAAATTAAGGCTGTCGGCAATCAAATGGATTGACAGTGTGTGGAATTAAAATAGTGAAACATCTCCTCAGAAAGTCTCTAGGTAGGTGGGGGAAGATCCACACCTATGTTAAAGATTCAAAGCAACACTTTTTGAACAACAGTAAACCTTCAGAGCTGCTATTTTGAAAGAACTCTATAACAGTGAAGCCTGTTAAAACTCCCTGGGAGCAACAATCTGATGTTTCCATTCAAAATACAAAGCTCAAAGTAGTGACTTTATACCAGGGATAGTCAATTCCCCCTCTCCCCACCAGGTCCAAATTTCTTGGTCAAGGTATAGAAAGGTCCAGAGTCGTGGAAAAAAAAATTTTCACACCGCAATAACTATAAAAAGTTTTCATGGTCCATTCAAAAGCATCTGGTGGTACTGATTTGGCCTGCAATCTGCCTATTGACTACCGCTGCCTTATACTATAAAAGAGGAACAAAGAAATTTTCCTGACAGATCTACAGTTTTATAAAAATAGAGAGAAACCCTAATGTGACGAGCAATTTCTGTCAAGGGTATTTAGTATACGCTAATTCCTAGGAAAGGTATAGTTTTTTTGAATAGTTGAAAAATGACACTTTTTTCCCCTCACAAAAAGTATCCAGTGAAACAAATTTCATTTCATATGAAAACTTTTACAGTCTTTGATTTTTTTTAAATCAGTTAAAATGAATTTTAATTCTGAATTGAACATTTTAATTTTGTTTTGACAAAAGATGGAAAAATCGGAGTTTTCTTCAAAAGCCATCATTCCCTTAAAGTGACTTTTTTTAACCAAAAACCAACCAAACAAAACTTCTCCCTTCCTTCCCACTACCACAACCATACCTGTTTGGATCGCATGTCGTCTAGGTTTTCTCTCATAAATAGCAATCAGCTATAACCCACCTGGGAAATTAATGTTTCTTTATTTAATGAAGGTGTTGTTGTGCAATAAAATAAATGGATGGAAACTCCTTACAACAGATAAATGTCAAACTTTTTGTTATCAAAGACACAGATAGAAAATGAAAGAGCAATTGATGGTATAACCATTATTCTGGTCATGCTGTTGGCCATCTTTGAAGAGAGAAAGTCATGAAGTGATTCCTGTAATGCTGAGTGTTAATTTAATTAATATACTGCAGTAGGACTGAGACCTTGATCAGGATCTGGGCCCCATTATGCAAGAGGCTGTACAAGCACTAAAACATGGACAAGTTATTGACAAAGGGGTGTGTGTTTTCAGTTTCTTCTGGTCAAACAAATAGGAAGCACTCTAAAGAATGGCCACAACCAATGAGAGGTTGTATTAAACCAGTTGATCCAGTGGTAGCAATCAGAGACCAACTACATGCACCTGGTGGTGGTCTGGGTGCTGCTTGATTAAAATATTCTGTTTATAAACATTAGCAAAGCGTACACTTTCAGAAAGGAAGAAGCTGTCATCTCCTTAAACTGTAAAGGAGCCTGATTTTTCAGAAAATACTCAGCAACCCACCCTCAAAAAATCAGGCCTTGTTTTGAGGCTTCCAGAATTGGTAGCAAATTTTGGATATTAAATCAAAAGGTTTCCAGACCATCTTGTGTAGATTTCAAGTAAAGCAAATATTTTTGTTGTTAAGCATCCTTTATGTTAAAAGGAGTGATGATCTGTGCCCCCTCTGTGTTGCATGTAATTTATCTAGTTGACTCACTCTCTTCAGTTAAGGGTCTTTGCCTATTTGCTGTTTGCTTACGTAGAATTATTTAATTATAGCAACTTATTTTAGCCAAAAAGTCTGAGTTTTGTAGCGCTCATCACTGATCCATCACAGACAGAGGCAAGACTGGTTCATGATAAGGGCTGTTGGATATCCTAGAATATCAGGGTTGGAAGGAACCTCAGGAGGTCATCTAGTCCGACCCCCTGCTCAAAGCAGGACCAATCCCCAACTAAATCATCCCAGAAAGGGCTTTGTCAAGCCTGACCTTAAAAACCTCGAAGGAAGGAGATTCCACCACCTCCCTAGGTAACTCATTCCAGTGTTTCACCACCCTCCTAGTGAAAAAGGTTTTCCTAATATCCAACCTAAACCTCCCCCATTACTCCTCATTCTGTCATCTGCTACCACTGAGAACAGTCTAGATCCATCCTCTTTGGAACCCCCTTTCAAGTAGTTGAAAGCAGCTATCAAATCTCCCCTCATTCTTCTCTTCTGCAGACTAAACAATCCCAGTTCCCTCAGCCTCTCCTCAGAAGTCATGTGTCCAGGCCCCTAATCATTTTTGTTGCCCTCCGCTGGACATTTTTCCAATTTTTCCACACCCTACTTGTAGTGTGGGGCCCAAAACTGAACAAGTACTCCAGATGAGGCCTCACCAATGTCGAATAGAGGGGAACGATCATATCCCTCCATCTGCTGGCAATGCCCCTACTTATACATCCCAAAATGCCATTGGCCTTCTTGGCAACAACGGCACACTGTTGACTCATATCCAGCTTCTCGTCCACTGTAACCCCTAGATGCTTTTCTGCAGCACTGCTGCCTAGCCATTTGGTCCCTAGTCTGTAGTGGTGCATGGGATTCTTCTGTCCTAAGTGCAGGACTCTGCACTTGTCCTTGTTGAACCTCATCGAATTTCTTTTGGCCCAATCCTCTAATTTGTCTAGATATCCTGCAGGAGTGTCACACTCTTCCATTTGTGGTGTACAGTTTCTCTCCTGGGACATCATATGTGTTGAAGGAGATCTGAGGAGCAATGGTGATGGCATCTGTTTGACCTGAGTCAGATGGGAATTTCATGGGAGTCCTCTTAGATCCCTACTTCCCTTTGAAATTAGTAGGGTGATAGTTAGACGTTGAGGCCTCATTCCCTTCCCTCCTACCCTCCAATTATCAAGTTGATGGGTCCCCAGGGTTAGATCTCATTGTCCCAGTCTGGGTGTTGCATGGGATTTCACTTCTTTTCCCCAGGACTCTGGTTATCCATCTGGAGTTCCTTCCTCTTCCTCCCATTGCTCATGGGGAAGAGAGTGAAATGAGACTCCTCTGTGCGTGCTTGCAAGGGGGAGGCCTCGGATGACGTCAGAGGGGAAGCAGGCCTACTGGGACCATCCTTGAAAATGCAGCTAGTAGGTAGAGGGCACGTTTTCATAGTGGGCATTAGGAATTAATAAAATAGCGTATGGTTTGTTGGTATTTTCTATTGCACATATAAAATACTGTGATAAAAGTTAAAATACAACAGTGTAGTAAATGTTGGGTTTGTATTATTTGGGCAAATCTGGAGTCTTGTTTACTCTGTGCTCCTGTACTAATTTTGCTAATGCAGTGGTCTGCTGTTAGTGTTTGAAATGCAGAGCTGGGCTTTTTAATATCTTTTAGTTTATTTCCTCTTAGTCCTAGAAGCAGGATAGCAACTTGTAAAATGTAAAAATCTCCCTATTCATCTAAGCTGTGGATCCAGGGACGCCTTTGTCCTTGTAAAGAGCTTGGGTATTGCCAAAACTAGAATATTGCCATCTCTGTTTATGATCCTTTGTTTCAAAATAGCACCCCAGATTCTTGCATAATGAAGACAAACTGGGTTCAATGCCGAGAGAATTCAGTCATTCGGAAAAATCAAGGGGAAAAACCAGTTCCACGAAGGAAGAGCTGGTGCTTAAAGAAGGATAAAATGGTTAGAAATGTACCAAACCATATTATGCCACAAATGTAGTTTTTTAAAATATCTGGAAGCTTGTATCTTTCACAGTGTGACCTTTTCCCAACCTAGGGTTAGGGACAAATATTGATGTTGACTAAGATGTGCTGGAGCTTGTGTTGTAAAACATGCTACAGGAAGACCAAGGATAGTCTAGTGGTTTAGGCTCTAACATGGGACCACAGACTCCCATGTTACCATAGGCAAGTCAGTTGGTCAATTTGTGCCTCAGTTTCCCATCAGTAAAATGGGGATGGCAGTACTTCTTTGTCCTCATGCGGGTGTTTTGAGGATATATATGTTAAAGATTGTGAAGCACTCGGATACCGTGTTAATGGGAACCATGTAAGTACCTATGATAGGTCTGCTCAAAGTAAATTTCAATCAAGGCTTTAGCCTTTTATTTCTTTGAAAGCAGCTTATGCCTTATGTCTTACGTTTCTTATATAATTTCATAGAAATTATTTTAAGGCGAGTTTGAACCACTAAATTAATCTACTCCTAACCTCCTGCATAACAAAGAGCAAAGAACCTTGCCCAGTACTTTCTGCATCAAGCCTGTAATTTCTGTTTAATATCTTAGAATATATGTTTTTAAAGGAGATCCTGTCTTGATTTAAAGACTTCAAGTGATGGAGAATCCACTAAATCCCTAAATTATTCCATTGGATAATTAATGTCACTGTTTACAAAATTGTACCTTATTTTAATTTATATGTGTTGAGACAAATGTAAATAATATTTTATATTAACCATAGCTTTGTCCATTGCTGCTGCTACTTCTGACAGCTAATATAGATTTACCATTACATATTGCAGCTTGATAAGTAGATCTGCGGGTCTCTTGTTCATTTTGCAGCAGGATGGATTCCTAACACTTGGCAGTTTATTACATGTGTACAGAGCCTATTGTCACAGTTCAGGGTAACTGCACCTGTATTCCCTCTCTATCTGGTCCACTATGGCCATTCACTCTCAGGTTTCTGGCTCTCCAGCCATCACCTATCTTGGCAGATGCATGTTTCTCCCCCTCCTGAGCAGGGCATTTCCAGACTTCATAGTTGTTGTCTGTGTTGTGGATTCCCCAGCAAATCAGACTGCCTCAGCAGGCCTGGTTTGCCTTCCTTTTTCAAAGGCTATAAACAACCTAAGTGTCTAAAGTTATAAGTTTCTACAAAGCTTTTTCTAAGCAGGCACATTTAGTTTTAAGGTAAAAGTATTACAGAGAAAACCTACTAAAAACGATAAAAGAACTTGCACACAAACTAATAAATTTACCAGAGATCACCCCAACTCCAACAAGGACTCTAGCAGGTGTAGGTTCTTCAAACACCAGCAAGGGTTTTTTCCCTGTGGTCATAAATGTATAGCTCAGAACAAGCACCCCTATGAGTCTAATATTCTCCTTCATACCTTTTGGGTCCTTGATTCTTAGAGATCGTGGGTTTCTCTTCAAGGCATAGCTTAAAAATCTTGTGTCCAAGGTGAGGCATCTGCATTCCCTTCTCCAGGTATTTCCTAGGAAATCCATTTTACTTGAAAAGTTGACATTGTTTCAAAGAGTTCTTTGAAGCTCCTAACACTTCCCAAGGTTTAGATTAGTCAGGTCTCCTCCCTGGAGAACTTACATACAATCCTACAATAATACATCAACATTTGCATTTTAATACAATGAATTCCTAAAATATTTAATTCAATAAGTTTTTTGTCCAAGATATTGCAGGAAAATGCCATATCTGTCACATCCATCAATGGGGCTATCGACTCTGATAGTTGCTTTTAGGTGTTACTGCAATTTATATACTTATTAATAATAGTAATAATAATAATACCTAAACCCTAATTTATGATTTGAATCCTTTTCATGAAGTCTGATAAAACTTAGTATTTACTGGAGAAAACATTATCACTTCTAAAGATAGGCATAAACTGGAGCACTTGAGTCCAGGCTACCTTGAACTCTGGGGAAATTAGGTTCTGAATTTGGAGACTTGGACTCTAGTTAGAACATCTTTGTTGTGATTTTTTTTTTTAAGCTGAATACTTGGTTTAAGTGTGGGAAATACTTGATATTCTCTCTTGGAAGTAGACAGAAGCCTGTAAAGAGGACCTAAGTGCTGCTACTGCTGACAGATAATGGAGGTGGTTCCTCAGTTCAAGTGGTAGCAATACAATTGTTGCATTTACATTTGAGGGTCAGCAAATGTAGGTCCTACAAGGATATTACACATACTTGGTCAGTAGCTTTTAAATAACTATTCATTTGTATATATCAGCATTTCTACCTTTGCATATTTGAAGTTCCTGTAATTTAAGTGCTGTACAAAGATCATGTATAAAAACAAAACAAAGGAGATCTGTCCTTTTGATTTAATTGCTTTTGCGCTGGTTCTCTGGGGAACGCTGTGATGAAAGAACGAGTCTTACAGCATGATATTAAGGTAGTGAAGGGCTCTTTCTGATTTTCCTTGGGAAAGTGTTCTAGAACCTTGGGCCTGTTGATGGCTTCCTGGAGTTCTTGAGCTCTTTGAAACAGTGTGCTGGGTAATTGCAGCTGCCATGGTGGCCCTGGAACAAGAGGTTGTCACTGAGATAATGTGGGGATATCAAGTTAAGGGCTTGGCATATCCATATCAGAACTTTGAAGTGAATCTGGTAATGCAATGGGTCTCCATACAAGTTGTGACTTCCAATGAAATATACTCTCTTCAGCTCACTCCATTCAGATGATGGACTGCTGTGTTGTGTACCAGCTGCAGTGTCCTTATCTAGGCTGAGGAAGAGTGAGTTACGGACAGTCCAGCCTGGAGGAGATGAAAGCATGAATTACTATGGGTAGGCCATGATACAAATGGAAGAGGTGGAATTGTCTTGCTAACCATAGATGAAATCAGAGCCTTATGATGCAGGATCACTGAGTCCAGCAAAACCTGTGGAGAGCAGATGCCCCCCCAGTTGAGGATAAAGTGTTGGTGCTTGTGGAATTCCTCAAATTAGTGTGAAGAGAGAAGCAAAACCCTGTATAAAACCACAGAACTTGTCCATCCCATTGCTTAGGTGCTAGTGTGGTAGGGCATGCAACTGTTCCTATTTATTCTCTATCTTTTTGTCTGTGAGAAATCTTGGTGTTCTGAATGTAGAGCACAAAAAATTGGTATTTCCTACGTTTCCTCAGACAATCCAAATATAAGGATGGGAACATGGGATTGTAGCTAAAAATCTTAGATTATGATTTAGGAAGTCTGGTTTCTGTTCCCTGCTCTGCCATATTCTTCCTGCGTGATCCGGGGCAAGCCACCTCCACTCTGTACCTCTATTCACCATCTGCAAAATGAGGATGATAGTACTTCCCTACCTCGGAGATTTTGCTGCCTATATAAATGAATGCTTGTGAAGAATCAAGATACTATTGTGATAGGGGTCATATAAGTACCTAGATAAGGTCAGATGTGAGAGAGCTTACCTACAGAGCAGATGGAGGGTGAAATCCTGTCCTTATTAGAGTTAGGGCAAAACTCCCATTGACTTCATTGGCGCCAGGATTTTACCTAAGTCTTTAGATAGATTTGTGGTTATGATTTTATTTCTATTCAAAGCTCTTTATTCATGAACAGCTGGGTTCACAATCATAGGACCTTGTGTGACCCAAGGTGCCTACAGTAGCCCACGCTAAAAAAATGCCAAGGTCAGGGAAGGCTGCAAAAAGGAGAGCCGGTTTCCCCAAAAAACTGGTGGTTAACACTGTAGTTAGATTCACCAACCAGACACAAACTGTACTCCTGATCCCTTACGCCTGTTATCTAGAAGCTAAATTTAAAAAAAAAAAACCACATAGCCCCCTTATTGCGTTCCAATCTCAGGCTCCCAATCAGCAAATAGGTCCAATAAAATGAGAAGTTAGTTAAAGCTCTATTCATTGTACAAAATGTTCTTCTGAACCCCAAAAGGCCATCACCATTACCAGATCAGTACTAGTTTAGATTTTACCCGAAATACCACCCTGCCAGCCAATCCTTTAGGGTATGTCTACGCTACGAAATTAGGTCGAATTTATAGAAGTCGGTTTTGTAGAAAGCATTTTTATACAGTCGAGTGTGTGTGTCCCCACACAAATGCTCTAAGTGCATGTAGTCGGCAGACTGTGTCCACAGTACTGAGGCAACCATCGACTTCTGGAGCTTTGCACTGTGGGTAGCTATCCCGCAGTCTCCACCGCCCATTTGAATTCTGGGTAGAAATCCCAGTGCCTGATGGGGCTAAAACATTGTCGAGGGTGGTTCTGGGTACATATCATCAGGCCCCTGTTCCCTCCCTCCGTAAAAGCAAGGGCAGACAATCTTTTTGCACCTTTTTTCTTGAGTTACCTGTGCAGACACCATACCACGGCAAGCATGGAGCCCGCTCAGATCACTTTGGCAATTAGGAGCACATTAAACACCGCATGCATTATCCAGCAGTATATGCAGCACCAGAACCTGGCAAAGCAAAACTGGGCAAGTAGGCGATGTCAGCGCAGTTACGAGAGTGATGAGAACATGGACACAGACTTCTCTCAAAGCACGTGCCCTGGCAATGTGGGCATCATAGTGCTAATGGGGCAGGCTCATGCGGTGGAACGCCGATTCTGGGCCCGGGAAACAAGCACAGACTGGTGGGACCGCATAGTGTTGCAGGTCTGGGACAATTCCCAGTGGCTGCGAAACTTTTGGATGCATAAGGGCACTTTCATGGAACTTTGTGACTCGCTTTCCCCTGCCCTGAGGCACAAGAATACCAAGATGAGAGCAGCCCTCAGAGTTGAGAAGCGAGTGGCAATAGCCCTGTGGAAGCTTGCAATGCCAGACAGCTACCGGTCAGTCGGGAATCAATTTGGAGTGGGCAAATCTACTGTGGGGGCTGCTGTGATGCAAGTAGCCAACGCAATCAAAGATCTGCTGATATCAAGGGTAGTGACCCTGGGAAATGTGCAGGTCATAGTGGATAGCTTTGCTGCAATAGGATTCCCTAACTATGGTGGGGCCATAGACGGAACCCATATCCCTATCTTGGCACCAGAGCACCAAGCCAGCGAGTACATAAACCGCAAGCGGTACTTTTCAATAGTGCTGCAAGCACCGGTGGATCACAAGGGACGTTTCACCAACGTCAACATGGGATGTCCGGGAAAGGTACATGACGCTCGCATCTTCAGGAACTCTGGTCTGTTTCAAAAGCTGCAGGAAGGGACTTTCTTCCCAGACCAGAAAATAACCGTTGGGGATGTTGAAATGCCTATAGTTATCCTTGGGGACCCAGACTACCCCTTAATGCCATGGCTCATGAAGCCATACATAGGCAGCTTGGAGAGTAGTCAGGAGCTGTTCAACTACAGGCTGAGCAAGTGCAGAATGGTGGTAGAATGTGCATTTGGACGTTTAAAAGCTCACTGGCGCAGTTTACTGACTCGGTTAGACCTCAGCGAAACCAATATTCCCGCTCTTATTGCTGCTTGCTGTGCGCTCCACAATATCTGTGAGAGTAAGGAGGAGACATTTATGGCGGATGGGAGGTTGAGGCTAATTGCCTGGCTGCTGGTTACGCACAGCCAGACACCAGGGCGGTTAGAAGAGAACAGGAGTGTGTGGTGCGCATCAGAGAAGCTTTGAAAACCAGTTTCATGACTGGCCAGGCTACGGTGAGGAGGCTATGGAACTTGGGGAGGAGGGCGGTTGGTTACACAGGGGCTGTAGCGGCGGTCTGTGCTCCTGCTGCCTTTCCTGCAGCTCAACCATACGCTGGAGCATATTTAGTTTGATCCTCCAGCAGCCTCAGCATTGAATCCTGCCTCCTCTCATCACGCTGCCGCCACCTTTCAGCTTCAGCCTTCTCTTCAGCCCGCCACCTCTCCTCCCGGTCATTTTGTGCTTTCCTGCACTCTGACATTGTGTGCCTCCATGCATTTGTCTGTGCTCTGTCAGTGTGGGAGGACAGCATGAGCTCAGAGAACATTTCATCACGAGTGCGTGTTTTTTTTTTTTTTTTTTTTTTTTTTTTTTGCCTTCTGATCTTCGCTAGCCTCTAGGAAGGAGAAGATCCTGTGATCCTTGAAACACATACAGCTGGTGGAGGAATAAAAGGGAGAGTGGTATTTGAAAAGGCACATTTTATAGAACAATGCGTACACTCTTTCACGGTAAACCTTGCTGTTAACATTACATACATAGCACATGTGCTTTTGTTACAATGATGCATTTTGCCTCCCCCCACCACGTGGCTAACAGCGGGGAACATTTCTGTTCAGCCACAAGCAAACAGCCCAGCAGGAACAGGCACCTTTGAATGTCCCCTTAAGAAAACAACCCTATTTCAAGCAGATGACCATGAATGATATCACTCTCCTGAGGATAATAGAGAGATAAAGAACGGATGTTGTTGGAATGCCAGCAAACATTCACTGCAATGCTTTGTTCTACAATGATTCCTGAGTCCGTGCTACTGGCCTCGAGTGGTAAAGTGTCCTACCATGGTGGATGGAATAAGGCTGCCCTCCCCTGAAACCTTTTGCAAAGGCTTTGAGAGTATATCCAGGAGAGCCACAATGCCAGGACAAATTAATCATTAAACATGCTGGCTTTTAAACCTTGTATAGTATTTTAAAAGGTACACTCACCAGAGATCCTTTCTCAGCCTTGCGTGGGTTCGGGGAGTACTGGCTCCAGGTCCAGGGTGAGAAACAGTTCCTGGCTGTCGGGAAAACCGGTTTCTCCGCTTGCTTGCTGTAAGCTATCTATAACCTCATCATCATAGTCTTCCTCGTCCCCAAAATCTGCTTCCGTATTGCCTCCATCTCCATTGAAGGAGTCAAACACAGCTGGGGTAGTGGTGGCTGAACTCTCTAAAATGGCATGCAGCTCATCATAGAAGCGGCATGTTTGGGGCTCTGATCCGGAGTGGCCATTGGCCTCTCGTTTTCTGGTAGGCTTGCTTCAGCTCTTTAAGTTTCATGCGGCACTGCTTCGGGTCCCCGTGATGGCCTCTGTCCTTCGTGCCCTGGGAGATTTTCACAAATGTTTTGGCATTTTGAAAACTGGAACGTAGTTCTGATAGCACGGATTCCTCTCCCCATACAGCAATCAGATCCCATACCTCCCGTTCGGTCCATGCTGGAGCTCTTTTGCGATTCTGGGACTCCATCATGGTCACCTCTGCTGATGAGCTCTGCATGGTCACCTGCAGCTTGCCACACTGGCCAGACAGGAAATTGAAATTCAAAAGTTCGCGGGCCTTTTCCTGTCTACCTGGTCAGTGCATCTGAGTTGAGAGTGCTGTCCAGAGCAGTCACAATGGAGCACTCTGGGATAGAGGGTATTGGCCTCTGGAAGCTAATTGTGTCCATAGTACCCCAAATTCGACCCAGAAAACCAATTTCAGCGCTAATCCCCTTGTTGGGGATGGAGTAAGGAAATCTCTTTTAAGAGTCCTTTAAGTCGAAAAAAAGGGCTTCGTCGTGTGGACGAGTGGAGGGTTACATCGATTTTAATACTGCTAAATTCGACCTCTACGCCTAGTGTAGACCAGGGCTTAGTATCTAAAACCAAAGGTTTATAAGAAAAGAATGAGAAGAGAATTGTTACATGGTCAAAACAATCTTGATATATAACTTTAGAATCCATATATCAGGTTATTAACAGCATTGGTGAGTTTGCTGGCTTGCAAAAATCCCTCTGGAACACATCCGTAGCTTGAATGGGTCATTAGGCCCTTTGTTCAAAGCTTCAGTTTGTAGAGAAGTTGCTACAGAGATGAGAAGCAGGACTGAAGACAAAATGGAGGTGATGCAGCTGCCTTTTTATATTCAGTCATGTGGCTTGTACATCCTTTGTCCTAAACACAAGCTCACAGCACATGCACATGGAAAATTTAGAGTCCCCTGTCCATAGGCATCTCTACATTGTCCTGCTGACTCGGGGGTAGCCCCTGGCTTCTCTCAAAGGGTTAATTATACAACTGATGGTCTTTGATGGGCCATCAAGCAGGCTGGATAGTGCTGATGCCAATATGTCTGGGGATGTTACCAAGATACTCAGCACAAGTTTGAGAGAGCAATAGAACATATATATGTATCTCATGATACAAAGATGATGCATACATATACACAAGCTTATCATATTTAGCAAATCATAACTTTTCCACTGATACCTTACATGACGACCATCTTGTATAAGATTCATTGTAATTTTGTAATATTGGTATTGATAATATAAATGGTCACTCATACTCTCTACAGTATCACACCTTGCCTCCCACCAAGGAAGCATGGCTGTACAGTCTTTCTGAAACTGTTGATGCCATGCTGTGAATTATTTGGTAGGGACCACTAAAAGATCAGTGTGTCTAGCACCATCAACATGGATGCCAAGGGCATCTGCTACTGTGTATTCCAGGTTCATCAGCCCAAAGTGCAAAAATAGATTGTTCAGTGGTCTCCCCAAAAAAACAGTATCTAAGTGACCAAGCTGATGTGCATTTAAAGATAAAGATTGAAGTGTAAAACCTTTGAGGGATCCATATAATACAGCTATAGAAGTTCTGATTTACATAATGGTGGCCAAACATTTTACAGGTTTTCCATGTTCTACCTAGATTCAGGTGAAGGCTTCTTACTAGTAGAAAACTTCAGGGATTCCTGATTGTGCAAGAGTCTCTTTGAAACAGATGTCACTCATTGCCTGGAACCATGTGAAAATTAGGAGGAGTTAACTGTCATAAAAATAAAAGGAAGGATAACCAGCTTTCTGTTTACAGTGCTATAAAATCCCTCCTGGCCAGAGGCAAGACCCTTTCACCTGTAAAGGGTTAAGAAGCTAAAATAATCTCACTGGCACCTGACCAAAATGACCAATGAGGAGACAAGATACTTTCAAAGCTGGAAGGGGGGAAACAAAGGGTCGGTCTGTCTGTCTGTGTGATGCTTTTGCCGGGAACAGATCAGGAATGCAGTCTCAGAAAACTCTGTTAAGTTAGTAAGTAATCTAGCTATAAAATGCGTTAGATTTCCTTTTGTTTAATGGTTGGTAAATTACTCTGTGCTGAATGGAATGTATATTCCTGTTTTTGTGTCTTTTTGTAACATAAGGTTTTGCCTAGAGGATTCTCTCTGTTTTGAATCGGATTACCCTGTAAGGTATTTACCATCCTGATTTTACAGAGGTGATTCTTTTACCTTTTTCTTTAATTACAATTCTTCTTTTAAGAACCTGATTGATTTTTTCATTGTTCTTAAGATCCAAGGGTTTGGGTCTGTGTTCACCTGTACCAATTGGTGAGGATTTTTATCAAGCCTTCCCCAGGAAAGGGGGTGGAGGGCTTGGGGGGATATTTTTGGGGGAAGTCGTCTCCAAGTGGGCTCTTTCCCTGTTCTTTGTTTAACACGCTTGGTGGTGGCAGCATAGGGTTCAAGGACAAGGCAAAGTTTGTACCTTGGGGAAGTTTTAACTTAAGATGGTAAGAATGAGCTTAGGGGGTCTTGCATGTAGGTCCCCACATCTGTACCCTAGAGTTCAGAGTGGGGAAGGAACCTTGACAGTAACACACCTGCATTTGCACATGATCTACAGACATGCAAGCAAAGCTGTAATTACAAATTGAATTAAATAGTGTATGGCTGTAACAGGAAAGAACAGTAGTACAGAAAAGTTTATAAGACTAATCTATCACTGACAGGGCTCTTGAAAATGTACCAATACTACTAAATTTTTATAAATTATGTAAGCTACTGTGCTGCTTCTTGAGTAAGCCAGTGCAAAGCCAGATGGAAAACAAATTAACCAAACTCAATTGTTTCTTTGTTTTTTGTTTTTTTCCTCTCAGCCCATTTTCAGCTCTAAGGAGTAAAACTGTATTATAATGGATGCCGAATCTGTTTTTATACACAAAATGTGAACCAAAATACAAAGTAGGTGGTATTAGGAAAAACGAATTCTCTTGCTGCTTTGAATCTCAACATAGCTTTAAGAAAAGTCAGTGTAAACCTGCAGAAATTGGGTCAGATATTGCATTCATGTAGCCCTCTAAGATGACTGATCTCATTAAGATCAGCAATATTTTTTTTTATTCCTTGCTTATTAATTTTGTTGTTTTTCCCTGAGAGTGTAGAAAATGGGAATGTAGATTACATAACAATGTTTTCTATCCACACTTACCAGTTAACAGCGAATGAAGGGCATATACTGCAGTGTACTTCATGTAACTGGCATTTTCTTGTGTAGCACAGCAGTTTGAGATAAATCTCCCTGCTGCCATATAGTCTTGCATAGGAATTGTTGAACCTTTCTTACTAGTGATGATGCATAGGTTGGAAAGGATCCAGCTAAGCTCTCATAGCCTGGGCTGAGTTTGCAAGGCTGTCTGTTTTTTAAAATAATAATTTTAAAATTGAAAACGGTACATTTGATCTGAAATCACTGAGAATGTGGAATCCCCAATGCCACTTTTCAAAGTAGAACTGCTCATTAAGTTTTCCTACACAGACCCCAATTTTTGATTTACAATGAGACCTGCTGAAGAATGAGTAAAAAATACTACTAAATCAATATTCTCTACTACTCAATTTGCTCAAGTGGAAACAGTTTCACAAGATGCATGGCAGCAGTGGAGAATCAGGCCCATTATGTTTACTGACTCTGTAGAGAGTTAAAAAATAACTTGTAAGCTGAGGGCAGACAACATAAGAGAGAGCCACTGCTGAAACAGCACACTCTGCTCCTCTAAATGATTGTGAAAAGGTGTATGTGTATCTTGCATTTCTTGCTACCCAGGAAATGGTGTAATCTCGGGGTTGCCTTCACTGTTTAGTACAAACTATGATTTCTTACTCTTTTTTGTATTTTACTAGCAGGAGTCAACGAGTCCATCCGATCTCCTGAAATCTGGAAATCTTCACAGAGGATTTCTTGGACATGGTGTTCCATGGCACATCCTGTTTCAAAACAAAATTCAGATGTTAACAGACAAGCTGCGGGAGTGTTTGTGTGCTCTAACTCATTACCCAATAAATTCAGAAATAGAACTGTTACAGAATCATTCTATTACTATGGATCTTTTTTCCCTTGCCAGGATACATTCTTAAATGGATGTCAGATATATGAAATATTTATCATATGACAAGCTTTATACACACAGTATTTATAATATAAAATTAATCTTGCTACAAAAACTTGATAAAGGGAATATAGTTAATCTGTTTGAATAAATAAACCCAAAGCATACAAAACAAATTGAGATGTTGTAGGCCTATTTAAACTTGGAATTACTATATGCTGTTAAACTTTGCAGAAATTAATATCTAAATAAGGAAAAATCCATATGACTGCAGAGAAAGACCTGATATATTGAGGGGTATCTCTTTTTTCAATTCATTTTATTACTCCGTGTCCTACTCACCTTTGTACTGATTAGTCACCACAGGGATCCATGTATTTTTCTGGAAAGGACCATTTTCTTTTAGCCAGCTTCATGGTGGGGTAGAAATTAAGTTTATTTAGCAGTTGGCTTGTGCTAAATAAAACAGTCCTTTACAAAAATGAATGTTTGTTCTTCACTTACTATTTTAGAAGCAGAAATTTGAGAGAAAATACATCATTAAAAAAATAGTTAAAATGACATGAAGGTTTTGAGATATAGCAAAAAGCTGGATATTTGCACTCTTGTGAGAATAAGGTCACTGTTCTACTTCTTACTGTTTATCGAGGATCACATGAATGGCAATATCTAGGCAGTCAGCTGAGTTCAAGGAGGATGCAGTAACAGCTTTAATTCTGGGTGTCCTTGCTCTATGTATAGTTAAGCCAGATCTTTATCACTTTAATTATTGAAAGCCTTATATTTAATATTTCATGTTTTTACATACTCAAATATTAGAATCTAATAATATTTTGCTCTTGCATAACACTTTTGATCCATAGATCTTAGATTTTATAAAAAGAAGGTATTGTTTCCTTTTCCTAGATGGGTAAACTAAGGCACAGGGAGGTGAATTACCTCCCGCTAAGGTGTCGTGTCAAAGTATGCCTGGGAACTAGACTAGTGCAGTGGGGCTGATCCTGGCCCAATGAAAAGCAAAGCTCCCTTTGACGTCCATAAAAGCAGGACTGGTTTCAGGGGGGAAAAAATATGGAAACAATATTCTATTATTTTTTTATTTTTATATAAATCCATCCTAAAGAGTGGATATCCAGCTGAGAGAGTGCATTAAGCATGATGTATTAGTTCAAAATGTGGTATAACAGTCACCTGCTTTTTCTTCAAGAATCAATACAGTTATACAGATTTTCTTTAAACTGCAGGCATGTGTGAATGTGAAAGAAGCAACATAGCTCTGGTAAAGCACGTCCTATTATTACAAAGCAAACTTCCATTGAAATGTGTCAGAAAAATTGGGAGAAGTGCTAGTAGGTAATTAGCATTTCTCATTGCCAAAGCAGAATTGCTCACTTCAGGATATTTTTCCAGCACTTTTGCCACACTTTTTTAAAAATTTTAAGTCATCAGGCATCTCTCACTTCCCTTGGGAGACAATTTCAGTTTAGTAGATTTCGCCATAAGGATACCTAAAATAGGTGTTTGTAGACTGAAAAACTTGCTGTGCAATAGAAATTGTAATGTTGACTTGACGCATGCTAAGTACCTTATTTTGCATTCCTTGTGCAACCCAAACTCCTATTAGCTTAAGAGAAAAGCTGCCAGAAGCTGAGAGCAGACAACCGGGGATGGGATCGCTCGCCTGTTCTGTTCATTCCTTCTGAAGCACCTGGCATTGGCCACTGTCAGAAGACAGGATACTGGGCTGGATGGACCATTGGTCTGACCCAGTATGGCCATTCTTATGTTCTTAGGAGTCGTTGGTGCTCTAAGAATGTGCTGTCTCATCCTTAAGTTTTGTAAAGTAAAGTAGTGGCTGCATATGCTCAATTGGTTTTTTTGTTTTTGTTTTTTGTTTTCTCAATAGTAGATTGAATCCCATTATATACAATCTAGTCTTTTCATAGTTAAGGTTGAAATCCTGTTAATTATAAGCATTAGTTTTGACTATTCTGTACCCAGCCAAATTGTGTTGGTTAGCAACATTGTTTTTGACTGAAAAATGCCAGATTTGCTCCAACTGCTAAAGAGAAATCTCTGCACAATTTAAAAAAGAAATCGAATTTTGTGGGTCTTCTGGGTAAGTAGACCTGACTTTCCCATACTATAAAGCTGTCCTTGCACCTTTGAATAGCATCAGGGTATGCTCTGGGCAAAATTTCAGAGGAGAAAGATGCCCCTTGATGGCATATCGTGGTTTAGAAGACAACAGGCTAAGTTCATAATGATCAGAATTGGGGACGGTTTCTAGAATAGATCAAAGATGAGAGAGACCAGGGTAATGCAGAAATTTTATTGTAAAACCAGTACAGTATATTGTAACTTGAAATGAACTGTAATATCTTTTCTCTGTCAGGAAAATATAAGTCTATAAACACAATTTTGAGATATGTCATTATTGTAGTCTTACGCTCAAAAATTGCTTATTACTATTCCTTCAAATTTTCCACACAGCTATATCTCCTTTAATAATTATTGTAGCTGCTTGTAGTTAATCTTTTTAAAAAGCTTATTTTCAAAGTATCTAAAGTTTTAGGTCCCGCTACCCTTTAAAGAAATAAGCTTGATTCTAAAGCTTCAAACATTACATATTTTAAATAACATTAAAATCTAAGACATAAGTTAATTGTTTTTAAAATACTTATTTACAAAATTTGGTTATAATTTGGCACATTGACAGATATCTTAAGTATCCTTAGGGCTTTATATGCAGGGCAAGGAGAAGTGGAGGAGAAATGTATCTACTGCAACTTTTATGCAAGTCGATCTTTATCCGGCTAGCTGGAAGAAAAGGGTCATTGCCCCTTTAAGGGCTCCCTGACAGCTGGTAGGAGAAAATGCAAAGTTTATGGGGATGGACAGGAAGGGAGGAAGAATTTGGAGCCAGGTCAGGACAGGGTCACTGCATTGCCCTTCCTGTTGACCAGAAGAGTGGACAGGTATTTATACCCCATGCAGCCACAGAGAGGCCCTGTTGAGCAGGATTAGGATTGGCACACTGACTGACAGGTATCTTACAACATCCTAGGGCTTTATAACGCTTATGCAGGACAAGGAGAAATGGGAGCCTTGCAAACAATTCCAACGTGTGTCAGAGCAATGACAAGGCAATAGGAACTAGAGGGCCCAGGACTAGAGAGAGAGAGATCAAGCCAGGAACTCCCTGGAGATCTTAAGTTCTACATTGGGCCAGTAGTTTTTAATAATTTATAAAAGGCAATAGACTGAAAAATATGAGTAAAAGTGAAGGTTGCTATTGTGTGTGTGCATATGCTGAGGAATGTACAATTTGGGAGTGGAAAAAGCGGTTGGAAATGAACCGTTAAGAAAAGGCTGATAAATAGTCAAATGCACCATTAGGTCAGCAATCTCTTAAAGAAATGTACATATGTGAAATACATTCCAAAGGCAACCTTCCTCTAGCCCCTTATAGCTACCCATTATCCATTTATTAGGTTCAGTTACATCATAACTGAACGCATGTTGACTCCTTTCATCTTCCTGTGGTAAATAAGTAACTCGATTAGACAACCACCAAAGTAAAGCATCAAATACTTGGGGTGGCACAAGGCAGTATAATTGCAATTAATAGGATGAAAGTAAGGAGCCAATTTAGCTGAATATCAGCAAAAGCAAGCATCCTGACAGTGAGATTTATTAGACTGTGGAATAGTCTCCCAAGGGAAGTAGTGGAAGTCATTGCTTATGACTTTAAAAAAAAAACTGGATACAAGCACTGAAAATGAACTTCAGGGAACAACCATATGGAGATAGTGTAATGGACTAGGTGACTTAGATCTTGTCCATATCTAATGTCTATGAATCCAGTGCCATAAAGTCAGACATTTTGGATTCTTGAAAACAGAGATGTAGAAGATAAATGGGCTGTTATTGGACAGGATTTTAACAGCTAAGCTCATCCAAACTCTCTCGAAAATGGTTCTAATATCATTGGGGATTTTTTAAAGCGAACACTGAGGATAGCAGCCACAAATGCAAAAAGTAATGTGTTAACTATAACTAGAAGAATGTAAATCTATTGTGGAGGCTAGTAAAATTTTATTGCCCCTCTGTCTGCAATGAGTGAATTTTCCTATGTAGCAGTTGAATTGGCAAAAGGGTAAAATAAAGACTAATGCTCACTTAAGAAAGAGGATACTGCTTTGTTCAGGTTTGCTGAATTGCTTGTTTAAGCTCGTACGGCTTGCTGTTACCAAAATATGCTGTTGCTTCAGTGCAGCTCTCCCCAGTACTTGCTTCAGTCTGATGTAGAGATTTTTGCTACTGTCTCATCAGTGCTTCATATTAATTTTGACATGTAATAGTGATGCTGCAGACAAACCAGTGCACAGAGGAGAGAAGTTTAAGTGATCCTGAGGTAATTAACATTCATGACTCTGGCTTGGAGCAGCATCCGCCAAGCCTATGCATCGCAGGAGGGAATGTGCACTCACACCTCCTTTTGTGCTGATAGGGGATCTGTGTGGAGTAATTGAAATGCAGGGCTGTGAAGCACTGCTGTAGTTTTTTTATTTCTGGAGCAGGGGGAAACATGTTTGCTGTGGATCTTTTTTGTTTTACCAGAGAATATGTTTGCCGAGAATTGAAGAAATGGCCCTAGAACAATTGGTGCAGAGATTAAATGCGGTTTTCCAGTGCACTGGTAGGAGGAGCTGCTGGTCTGAAATAATGTTTTGTTGATGCTGTCAATGAATTTATAGGTGTCGGGGTTTTGTGTGTGTGTGTGTGGTGTTTTTTTTTTTTTTAAGTAAATCCCTGTGACTTGAATAGCTTTCTTTATGTTCAGCTGTGTTAATGAGAGAGAAAATGTTTGTTATTCACATAAGACTAACTCGTGTTTACATTGACACTCATTATTTTTAGTAACATTTCATTGTGTTTAGAAAGGTTTTGGTTACTGTAAATTAATGAAGCCAGGTTTAAAAAGATCCTGTTGAATTGATTCTTAACTTATTTAAGTTATTTATTTGTTGTTCTTAAATAACTGCTAGCACAGTCAATTAGTATAAACCAGTCTTGAGTCTTTTGCAGTTCAGACCAAGCTGCAGCTATGGAGTGGGGGGAGCTGTAAAGCAGGCTTTAAAAAGCTGATATGTGAAATAATGAACATCTAAGGCACAGCAACCTCTATTTTAGATGGTTCTAAATTGCATTTCCAGGAGGATGAAGCTATGACTCCATTAGTCATAGCAAATTCACTGGTGCATCACCTGCAGGAATAACACCTGCAGCAAATACCTGTAAATGTTTTAGGATTATAAAAAGATTAGTATGATTTCTGACAATTGCTTAATTTTTAAAGGTGTCTGAAAATTTAAATATTTAGAACTGAGTAGCAGCGTATAATGTTTTGATCTGTGGTTGG
Organism: Dermochelys coriacea; assembly: GCF_009764565.3. NCBI lineage: Eukaryota > Metazoa > Chordata > Testudines > Dermochelyidae > Dermochelys > Dermochelys coriacea. The sequence continues at coordinate 110,632,784 of NC_050068.2, forward strand.
ATTGAGGTCCAGGAGAACTTGCATGGGCAATTGTTTATGCAGAAATGTGAACACATTATAGAATCTACAGCATACGCCTTTGCATAACGGATCTAACGGTTATCTTGACAGTGCAGGGAAATATTTTTTACATCCTTTGAAAATATTTTCTTTTGCTAGTTATGCTTAGGCAGATTTTCCAAGTTTTGCATCTCCTTGTCATCCAAAGTGTACTGGTGGGTTCTTAATACAGAAATTTCAAAGTACAATTCCTTGCAAATATTGAAATTTGAAGGATTTATTTTGTTGGGATAAACAACACTCTCATTCCCAAAGAATGAATATAGTATTTTTCATTCTTGCATATTGTCCTTTTCACTTTTAATCTGATAGTAGGAGATAATTTTCAAGATGGCTGACTCCATTTTCCAATTAAGAGATTAAATACCAAATTTGAAACATACAGATGAGCTGCATCAATGTTGTTGACTAGAGGGAGTGCTAGTTTAATAAAAGGTATTTTAAGGGGAAAAGAGTTTAATAAGAAGAGCACAAAACATTACAATTATAAGAAAAGGTCACTACCCATTGTTTTCTACTTAGATGGCTTCTCACATGCCTGTTTCCACCAGATATCTTTATCATTTCTCTGTTCAGAAACATTGGGTTCTCTCTCAAATTCACAGGTATTTCTTTTTTTAATGCTGCTTTTAATTTAGTGTTTTTGTTTTTTTTTTTTATAAAACACAAAGCCGGTGACCTTATTTTTGTGTACTAGTCATCTAATAGAATAAGATGCTATGCAGTAACGAAACTGTTATCTTAAATAATTCCTATATTAAAAATGTTTCTTTCCCTCTCAGTTGTGGCTGTACTTTGTCTAGGGTATGACACACCTATAAAGCACACCTTAGATCAGTGATGCCCAGTGTGTATCAATATAGGTAATAGACTTGTGACTTGTATGGGAGGTTTTTCTTCCTGAACTTTAGTATGAGTTTGCAGGCTGGGTGCTGGGCAGCGTGGGCACATTGACAGGCACATCTCCCAACCATCCAGCTGTGCGCACCCTAACCCACAAGAGTGCAAAGAGCTCCCAGCCCTAATTTCTCCCAGTGGGCAGGCACTGACTTGTATTGCTAATAATTTATGCAAATATATCTTTATCTCAAAATGGGATGATACTTTAAATAGAATGACACCTTCATGGTTATATGATTTAGATGTACTTGTATGCGCTCTGTGTCTGTGTGTGTCTCCATTTCTCAAGTGCCAATCACTAATATCTAGGAACAGTCTTGGCAAAAAATACCCCTGCGTCCTCTTTTCTGTCTTCCATGAGATTGCATTTATAGGTAACCTTACTTCAGTTGTAGTACTATTTAAAATGAGCTTTGATTTTTTTTTCTATCCTTTTTATTTTTTTCCTTAAGACTGATTCATTGTAGTCTTCTCAAAGGGCTCCGTTGGCCACCTCCCAATTTTGCATTGTGCTCCTCGAGTAAAGCCGTCTACTCACATGACTTCCACTACCACCACTATCCACTGACAAAAAAACTTCATTACTGCAGAGTTCAAGTTGCACAGGGGTGTCTCGTGCCCTTTCAGGAAGTCAAGTTCAGGAAAACTCAAACTTCTGTAAACCAGGAAATCTAAAGTTACGGTGCACACCCACGTAACTGTAACTCTGCCCCCTAGAGCTGGAAGTAGTCCCTGGGAATTTGTATGTCCACTCCAGCTGCATTTACCATGATAAGTGCAAGTATATTGAATGGTGGAGGGATTAGCTGGAGCAGCTTGGAAGAGCTGTAACTGTGATATGAAGCAATCAGCGGGGGGAATGTGAGGCCCTCTGTCTGACCCCCTATGTGTGTGTGATCAAAGGAAAGAGGTGGAAGTGTATCTTGAGAGATCCAGTATGCCTTATTTCAGCATTGTGTTGTGTAGGTTGTGTCAGTAGCAGGGCACAGGGGTCTTCTTTCCCTGGGGATTGTCAGCAGTGAGGCAGGAGATGAATGTGATCCATGGGTTTAATGAAGGGCAAGTGAAAGTATCGTGTTAGATGGCATCATGTCTCAAAGGGTGAGGGAGTTGTGAAATTTTGCAGATTTGGTGGTCTTTTTGTGGTATAAGCTAAGGGAACGTCTACACTTCAAGCTGGAGGTGTAATTTTGAGCATGGGGAGACATACGCATGCTAACTTTGGTTGAGGTAACATGCTAAAATTACCAGTGTAGCTGCAGCAGTGCAGGTGGTAGGATTGGCTAGCCACCCCAAGTACAGTCCCGCCCAGGACCCTAGGCACCCTCATTTAGGAGGCTACCCCAGCCAGCTGCCTGCACCGCAACAGCTACACTTCTGTTTTTAGCAAGTTGGCTCTATCAAACCCAGTGCGCATACATTTATCCAAGCTGAAATTTATACCTCCAGCTCACAGTGTTAAACATACCTTAAGAATTGCTTGCACTTGTGGGGGTGCTCTGCCAGGCATCCTGACCCTGGAGATTTCCACAGAGGCCTGGTCTTGACTTGCTGGGAATGCAGCCTGCATCCCCTGTCAATGAAAGCCAGGCAGGGGGAACCACCAGGTGTGAGAAGTGTCTGTTAGTGGAAGCTGGCAAGAGAGCTGCAGGAAGAGGTGGCTCATCTATGTGGCATCTGGGAGTCCAAGGACTTCATAAACAGGACGCACATGGAGACGTGGGATGGAGGGTACTAGCTGACTATAGATAACTATAGTAGCACCAGAGGAGGAAGGAGAACTGTCTGTTTTGCGAGGAGGAAATCAGTCACCTCAAGCAATAGACAGTTCTCCAGCCCCCCCCCCCCCACTCGGGTCCCCTCTCCATCAAGGTGAAGAACTGTATGCCATACTGGCAACAGGAGGTGAGGAGCAGACCTAGTAGCTGAGGAGGAAGAGCCATTTGCCCCCATGACTGGGAGGCTGATGGCAGCTGCACCCAAGGGGAGGAGACTGGTGGTTGGTGACTCCTTCTGAGGAGAATGGAGGCATCCATCTGCCAGCCTGATGTGATGTCCCAGGAAGTGCGCTGCATGCCTGGAGCCTGCATCCAAGATATTACAGAAAGGTTGCCATAGCTCATCCATCCTTATGATCACTACCCCATGCTGCTCACCCATGTGGGCACTAATGGTACTGCCAGGTCTGACCCTGAGCAGATCAGCAGTAACTACTGGCTTCTGAGCACAACGGTGAAGGGGTCGGGGTGCAAGTTGTGTTCTCATCCAGGCCCCTGGCAGAGGGTCAGGCCCCAGGCAGGGATGTGCTCATCCTGGAGATGAATGCATGGCTGCACAGATGGTGTCTATGGGAGGGTTTCAGCTTCCTCAACCGTGGGATGCTATTCTAGGAAGAAGGTCTGCTGAGAAGAAATGGGGTCCACAAGACCAAGAGGGAAAAGAGCATCTTCATGCCCAGACTTGCCAACTTAGTGAAGAGGGCTTTAAACCCTCTTTTAGCCCTTCAGATTGGGCAGGTGCCAAAAATCCACTGGTAAATATATAAAAAAGGCTACCTTAAGAGAGGAATCTGGTGATAAAGAGAATATGCATATCCGATAACAGAGAATATCTGTAGGAAAGTGTAATCTTCAAGCCCTGGGCAAAAAGTGTAAGTTACACTGGCAGCATTCTCTTAAAGGCATCGTTAGTTTAAGCTGACAAGCCGAAGAGAGCTAAAAGTAGGAGGAGTTCAGAATGGGACATGTGACATAGTGAGATGGAATAGACATATACAGTTTTGTTGTTGCTGAATCAGACTGAAGACTTTTCTGTACAAGATTTTCAGGTATCTGAAACAATACATTTTAATGGGAGATTTGAGCCTGCTTCATAGAATCTGTCTGGCAAGTGTGTTTTTTATTTGTTGTTAGTTCATGATTTCTTTTGTCTCATCCTATTGTGCCAATAAAATCTGCTTTTAATACAGCTTGGATACTGTTAAGTGGATCAGTCATTGGTGGGTCTTGTGGAGTGTGACTGAATTTAGACTTTGGGAAAGACAGAATCAGGAATGAGTTTTGCCCTGAGTACAAAGTCAGGAACAAGGGTTTTGTGATATCCAACCCCAAACTGTGTTGTTGTATATGGAGGCTGGCAGTAGCCAGTGTGAGTACGGAGAGATCCAAATAACCTAGGCCAGAGTGTAATATTTCTAAGGTGCAGGGAGCGAGAGACCACTTCCTAGCAGAATGTCTTCCTCAAATAATTACATGATAACATTTAATGTAAGAGTACACACTTTTGAGGATCATTGTCTAACTCTCTTTTTTTTCTGTCAATAGCCTGATTTCTTATTTAAATGTTGTACCTGGAGTAAAATAAGATTTGAAGAGTACAAAAGTAAAACCTGCTAAGATGATTGGTGTCACTGAATAGCATTGTTACCATAGAGCACCTAAACACGATCACCTTTTTAGTTTTAGGGCTTTCACTGTGCTCCATTCTTGTTACGAAAAGAAAAGGAGTACTTGTGGCACCTTAGAGACTAACAAATTCATTAGAGCATAAGCTTAATGCATCCGATGAAGTGAGCTGTAGCTCACGAAAGCTTATGCTCAAATAAATTTTAGTCTCTAAGGTGCCACAAGTACTCCTTTTCTTTTTGCGAATACAGACTAACAGGGCTGCTACTCTGAAACCTATCATTCTTGTTACAGTCACTGTATCTACAGCACTTCTTGTAGTGAGCCCTGCTTCCACACCTATGACTGACAGTGCAGGTTGGTGTCTTTTTATTCCTCACCCACCTCTCATCAGCAATTTTTCTCCCCCTCTACCCAACAGCTGTTCATATCCCGATTAATTTAAAGGGAGGATTATTTACAATAGAAATTATTAGAGAGAGAATCAAACTATACTGAAATGAAGCAGAGTAATAAACTTGTCTGATTCTAGAAATAACATTCACCAAGCTAAATTCTTTGCATTTAAAAATATTAAATACTGTAAACAGCCCTGTCTGACTTCCGGAGTGGACGAAGTCCCTTATTTTGATTAGTATCTTATCCCAGCCGGTGTCATGTCTTCTCCACATAGTACAATCCTTTAACCCATGGCACACCTCTCTCTCGCTGGCTGCTTTTCAAATCCAATTTCAAACCATATTCTGGGCAGTGTAACATTCTTGCAAAACCTGTTTGGTGGGTAACTCCTCTCTCTCTTTTCTTGGTATTTCTACTGTACTCAGCACTATGATGCCTGAGCACCCTACTGCCATGGCAGGAAAGCTGTGCCAAACATAAAGGTCTTGTGTCTTGTCAGGAGGACAGCAAGTTTTAGTGACCATTCTTAGCATTTACATGAGGGAGTTCCATAGCTAAGCAGAGACTGCTTCCATTAATCTGGTTGTCAGTCATTTCTCTCCTAACTTTCAACGCTTGTGCACCAGCAACCTGACCAACCATTTTCTGTTAATGTCAGTGTTGAGATTAGCAAGATAGAAAGGTATATATGCTACTTGGAAAAACATTGTCAATGGATTCTATTTTTCCTTTGGAAGAATTATGGGTTTCCATTATTTCAGTCTGTTCAAGCACAGGTTTTAAATAAAAAAAAAAAAAAATGTAAACCAACACATAATGATTCCCAAGAGCTTAATATCTGGGCCCTTTGAATTAAATGTTCAGTGTTTAAGCTTCAACTCTAGAATCTCCCCATCCTTTTCACCTTCCCCCATTATATAGTGCTTGATTTCCACTTTGATCTAAAAGATAATCCTATTTCTTTGCTTCAATAACATCATTTTCTCTTAATCAGTTTATTTGAAAACACAAGACTTTGAGCTACTCTGAGAACAGACAAGACAGGAAGCAAGATGGTTATTTTTAAGAACAGTTCCTATCCTGTGCTGCTGTGGGGTGAAGAAAGGAAGAGTTGTCTCAATGTGATGGGTGAAGGTCTTTAAATATAGACTGTTTTGGTTTGTTTTTTTGTTGTTTTTTATTGAGCGGTAAGACAGGAAATTAAGAAAGTTGTAAGGAATGCAGCTCAAAGAAGAGCACCATTATTTTCACATTAGGGGAGTGGAAACGTTTACCAATTTCTATGTTGTTAATTTTGCACAGTGTGCTTCGCAGAGTACCAATTTATTGTATAAGTGAGAGATCCCTTCCTGTTCTTAAGAACTGACTCGACAGGGAACAAACGTTTCCACATCCTCCTCCTCTGATCTAGTATTTGGACACAAGAATGATAATTTTAGGTTTAAATTGACATATTTAACTTCCTCCTTTATTTTTCTTAGCCATTATATGATCTAGTGCTGAATTAAATACACATTCCAGCTGGCAATTGTGGATTTTTTAATTTTTTTTTTTTTTTTGGCCCTGAAAAATTGTTGCTGGGGGCTTATCTAAGCTCTGGGTTGTAGAACAGAATTCATTTAATCGTAACTGCTAAGTTTTATGCAACTGCATGTGTTGCGTATTATGCAAGTTACTTAATTAGCTAATTTGCACACTTAGTCAAATTTGACTGACCACAAACATCAGTGTTGAAAATACTGTGGATTTAGTGGTGGTGAGAGAGAGTTCAAGACTATGGTTCCCTTACAGAGTTTCTCCCAAGTGATAGCCGGTGTGGGGAGGCAGGACCTTTTATTCCTTGCCCCCCTACGTTCGGGCAAGGATTTGTGGAGAGCCAGAAGCAGCTTGGGGCAGAAATAGCAGTAACTAGGGCAGTGTGATGCAGGGGAAGCACAAGTGGCTGCTGAACTACCGATACTTCCACAAGTAGTCCCTCATCTACCCCCTTCTCTCCCATGCACATTGGGGCATTGATGCTGCCACTGTGCCACCACCTTCTCTCTGCTGCTCCACGTGGACAGGAAAGTCGGGGGGGGGGAGCAGAGAGCAGCAGAGCAGAGGCAAAGAGGGTCTCTGGACTCGTCTGGTGCCATATCAACTTCTCTGGTGACGAAGCAGGACTGCAAACCAGAATTGAGTGCTAGCTGAGTATGTGACATCCTTCATGTGCTACAGGAACGCATATTGGGGTAGCCTTTATGTCATTCTCTCACCAGATGCATGACACTTGGCAGGTCTGTTAAATTAGCCCTATGACATTTATTATGGACAAACCCAGAACCTAGAAATTGGCAAAAAAGATGCACATGGAGTGCGGGGGAGGGAAGGAAAAAGACATTCCCTATCCAAGGCAACAGAGAAGCCAGGGAGGAATTCCATAGAGACTGCTTCAAGTCAATAGTTGAAGTAGCTTCTGTGGGGCCTTCAAGGTATGTTTGCACCACAATTTAAACCCAAGGTTCAAACTCAGGCTTAAGCCTAACCCTCCCTTCCCTCTACACACAAATTGCACCAACCCAGGGCTCAAACCCAGGGTCCCATCACCCCGTGGGGATGGAGGGTCCAAGCCTGAGTCAAGTCATGTCCCAGGATTCAAGCCCTACTGCTTTGCTTTGCAGTGTAGTCACTGCTCCACTGGACTCATTCTCTGGAAGTCCACCCAAAGTATCCCACAATTCTATGGGCCAACTTTTGGACTGTCAAGTTTGGTGGACAGTCAGATTTTCCCACACTGCACCATCACTTTGCATAATGAATCCAAAGCTCGCTGTGCTACTGATTTATATTGGAGTATGAGTTAGTAAGGAAAAAGTTAAGTGTCAAGGTTTGTTCTCTGACACCATTATTGCCAAAACAGAAGGCTGTGAACACGATCATTAAATCTGACTTCCTAATTGAAACAGCTTAGTTTTAACCCTAGGCATTAGTTTAAAAAAAAAAGGCAGCGATTAAAGGATGTTCTCAGGATAAAATCCTATTTTAAAAAATATGAATGTGTCACAAGTAACATTAAGTTAATTTTTAAAAAAAATCTTAATTTGCTTTTCGCTCTTTGCTTGCTGTTAGTTTGCATTTTGTATTTTCTGCATACTGTAAACAAGGCTGACCTGTTTCTCTAATTATTTTTGCTTTGATTCTGTCAATGCTAGAGAATATGGGCATTGCCAGCATCATTGCAACTGCCTAGCTTGCTGTTAATGTACCATGTGTCCACATGCTGGTGTGTGATTTGACTGAAGTGGAAGGAAGTGGTAGGGAGTAAATGATTGAATTCACGGAAGTAGTAATAATAAAAGATAATTGTTCTAAAATTAAATGTGCATATGGTACGTAAGAGTGCCGGGACTAGAGCTTCCTGAGGCACAAGCTCTTTCTCTATCCCTCTCCCCTCAAAGAGGGTACATGGGAGGTGGGGGACCATAGCTCTCCATCTCTCTCACACCAGCCAGTGGAGTTAATTACCATGGAGAGGACCGCTCACTACATTCTTCTTTAAAGGTTGCACAGAAGGCATGAACTATGTGCTGGGGAGATTTGCAAGGCATTTTGACTAGAGCTGGTCAAAAAGTGGAAAAACTTCTGTCAAGGTTCCTTCCCCACTCTGAACTCTAGGGTACAGATGAGGGGACCAGCATGAAAACTTCTTAAGCTTACTTTTACCAGCTTAGGTTAAAACTTCCCCAAGGTACAAACTATTTTACCTTTTGCCCTTGGACTTTTGCTGCTACCACCAAACGTCTAACCGTTTTTATTAGGAAAGAGCCGTTTAAAAACGTCTTTCCCCTCAAAATCCTCACCAAAACCTTGTACCCCCCTTCTTGGGGAAGGTTTGATTAAAAAAAACCTCACCAGTTTGCATAGGTGACCACAGACCCAAACCCTTGGATCTTAAGAACAGTGAAAAAGCAACCGGATTCTTAAAAGAAGAATTTTAATAGAAGAAAAGGTAAAAAGAATCACCTCTGTAAAATCAGGATGGTAAATACCTTACAGGGTAATTAGTTTCAAAACAGAGAAAATTCTTCTAGGCAAAACCTTGATTTACAAAAAGAAACAAAAACAGGAATATCCATTCCATTCAGCACAGGTTATTTTCTCAACCATTTAAAGAAATCATAATCTAACACTTACCTAGCTAGATTATTTACTAAATTCTAAGACTCCATTCCTGTTCTGTCACCGGCAAAAGCATCACCCAGACAGACTCAGACCCTTTGTTTCTCCCCCCCTCCAGCTTTGAAAGTATCTTGTCTCCTCATTGGTCATTTTGGTCAGGTGCCAGTGAGATTATCTTAGCTTCTTAACCCTTTACAGGTGAAAGGGCTTTTCCTCTAGCCAGGAGGGATTTTAAAGGTGTTTACCCTTCCCTTTATATTTCTGACACGCCCCCCAAATCACAGATAGGGTGAAACGCTGGCTGGGATTTCTTCCTGGAGCTCTAGGAAAAAACAGAGTTAATAAGATACATGCATCTCTAAATATACTACCAAGTATATAAAGACTAACAATATTTTCCACATCTCAAGGACTATTTTAACTAGTTGATTCTGGGAAGCTTTTGCCAGAGAGTGCATCGGCCACTTTGTTAGAAGCTCCTGAGATGTGCTGGATGTCGAAATCAAAATCTTGGAGAGCTAAACTCCACCGAATAAATATTTTGTTATTTCCCGGGGTGATATGAAGCCACTGTAGCGCAGCATGGTCAGTTTGCAGGTGGAAACGCCATCCCCAAACATATGGGCATAGCTTTTCCAGAGCGTAGACAATGGCGTAACATTCTTTCACTGACTGACCAGTTGCTTTTCCTCTCAGACAGTTTTTTGGTGAGAGGGACTACAGGGTGGATTTCTTGATCCGGTCCTTCCTGCATTAAAACTGCTCCCACACCACGCTCGGACACATTTGTGGTTACTAGGAATGGTTTGTCAAAGTCTGGGGCCCTTAGTACAGGGTCAGACATGAGTGTCGCTTTAAGCTGGTTAAAGGCCTTCTGACACTCTCCGGTCCACTGAATGGCGTTTGGCTGTTTCTTTTTGGGTAGGTCTGTCAGTGGGCCGGCAATTTGGCTATATTGCAGTACAAATAGTCAGTAATAACCGGCCAAGCCTAAGAAGGATTGAACCTGTTTCTTTGACTTTGGGACAGGCCACTTTTGGATAGCATCCACTTTGGCCTGTAGGGGGTTGATAGTTCCTTGACCCACCTTGTGTCCAAGGTAAGTCACTCTGTTTAGGCCTATTTGACACTTCTTAGCCTTAACAGTTAGTCCTGCCTCCCTTATGCGCTCGAAGACTTTTTGTAGATGTTTCAGGTGTTCTGCCCAGGAATCCGAAAATATGGCCACATCATCAAGGTAGGCAACTGCATATTCTCCTAATTCCGCTAGGAGACCATCTACAAGTCTTTGGTAGGTGGCGGGTGCATTCTGCAGCCTGAAAGGGAGTACATTAAATTCATATAGCCCAACATGTGTGGTGAAGGCTGACCTTTCCTTGGTGGATTCATCTAGCAGTACCTGCCAGTACCCCTTGGTTAAGTCCAAGGTAGAGATGAACTGGGCCCGTCCCAGTTTCTCTAATAGTTCATCTGTGTGTGGCATTGGATAGTTGTCTGGGTGAGTTACAGCATTTAGCTTACGGTAGTCCACGCAAAAACATATCTCCCCATCTGGTTTGGGAACTAGAGCCACTGGAGATGCCCATGCACTGCCAGAGGGGCGGATTACACCCATCTGTAATATATCCTGGATCTCCTGTTCTATAGCAGTTTTAGCTTGAAGAAACACCCGGTAAGGTTGGACTTTAATTGAGTGAGCATTACCTGTGTCAATGGAGTGGTATGCCCATTCAGTCAGCCCTGGAGTGGCTGAGAATGTCGGCGCGCAGCTGGTGCACAGCTCCTGGATTTGCTGTTGCTGCATACGCCCGAGGGTCATGGGGAGGTTTACCTCTTCCACGCCACCAGCACTTTTCCCTTCATAGTAGACACCTTCAGGTCACTCAGTGTCCTCTTCTCCCTGGGCTGTAAACTGACAGACGTTTAATTCTCTGGAATAAAAGGGCTTTAGAGAATTAATATGGTATACCTTAGGCTTTCGGTGCGAGGTGGGGAATGCTGTGAGATAATTAACAGCTTCCAGGCACTCCTGGGCCGTGAATGGCCCTTCCCATGACACTTCCATTTTATGGGCCTGGAGCGCCTTTAAGACCATGATCTGGTCTCCTACTTTGAAGGAACGCTCTCTGGCATGTTTATTATACCAGGCTTTTTTCTCTTTTTGAGCATCCTGTAGGTTTTCTTTAGCAAGGGCTAGAGAGGTTCGGAGGGTGTTTTATAGGTTGGTTACAAAGTCCAGAACGTTAGTTCCTGGAGAAGATGTAAATCCCTCCAACTGCTGCTTCACCAACTGTAATGGCCACTTAACCTCGCAGCCATATACAAGTTCAAATGGTGAAAACCCTAAACTAGGATGTGGTACAGCTCTGTGGGCAAAGAGCAACTGCTGCAACACTAGGTCCCAATCATTGGAGTGTTCATTTACGAATTTACATATCATGGCCCCCAAAGTTCCATTAAACTTCTCCACCATGCCATTTGTTTGGTGGTGGTAAGGAGTGGCAAACAAGTGATTTACCCCATGAGTTTCCCAAAGGCTTTCCATAGTTCCTGCCAGGAAATTAGTTCCTGCATCTTTGAGGATGTCGGAGGGCCAACCTATCCTGGCAAAAATATCTGCTAGTGTCTGGCACACACTTTTAGCCCTGGTGTTGCTTAGAGCTACTGCTTCTGGCCATCGAGTGGCAAAATCCATGAAAGTCAGTATGTAAGGTCCCAGAATATCCACAGCTACTCACTGAAATGGAACTTCAATGATGGGGAGTGGCTGGAGAGGGGCTTTGACCTGGTCTTGGAGTTTTCCCACTCTTTGGCATACCTCACAAGACCGGACATAGGTAGAAACATCCTTGCCCATTCCCTCCCAGTGGAATGACCTCCTCAGCCGGTCTTTGGTCCTTTTCACCCCAGCATGGCCACTAGGGTGATCGTGGGCTTGGGTCAAGCTCTTGAGCTTAGCCCACGTACTTATTTGGAACCGCCAACTGTCTCTGAGGATGCCAGTCTTCCTAGTGTCCACCAGAAAGAGTTTCCTTGTATAAGAGTCCTCTTTCTACAACAAACCTGGATCCATTAAAAGAGCTGAGAGGTGGTGGGTTGCTCTGTGCCACTGTTGAAGCTCGCTGGAGGCTTTCATCTGCTTCCTGTTCAGTCTGGAACTGTTCCCTTGATGCTGGAGACATCAATTCCTCATTGGATTGTGGACCTAGGCTTGGTCTCTTTGGAAGCGACGTAGGGGATGGGGCTGTTTCCGTTGACTGTGAACCGCTCTCTGCTGGTGCACTGTGTTGGGGTTCAGGCTCCAGCTGAGCCTCTTGTGTAGGGTTATCGGCTGTTGCCGGTTCAGGTTCGGTGGGACCCTCTGGGGTTGGGGTTGAGAGTACTGGATTCAGTGATAGCAATGGGTCTGGTGCTGGTTGTTCTGCCGGTTCTGGTTCTGGGACTTGATCCACTACTGCTGTTGCAGACATTGGGCTGGTGTCCGGGTCCATCACCTCTGACCGGGTCCTGGTAGAAGTTTCGGAACAGAGCTGGGCATGATGGCTTGTTTAGCCTGGCTGCGGGTGACCATTCCCACCCTCTTGGCTCGCTTCACATGATTGGCCAAGTCTTCCCCCCAAACAGCATGGGGATGGGATAATCATCAGAGACTGCAAAAGTGCACGTTCATGACCAGCCCTTGTACTGGACAGGCAACTTGGCTGTAGGTAAATTGAAAGAGTTTGACTTGAAGGGTTGAATCGTCACTTGGATCTCTGGGTTGATTAAATTGGGGTCCACTAAGGAAACATGGATAGCTGACACTTGTGCTCCGGTGTCCCTCCACGCGGTGACCTTCTTCCTGCCCACACTCAGTTTCCCTCTGCTCCGAGGGTATCTGGGAGGTATCTGGGCCTGAGGGCCCTGGGTGTGATTCCGGTGCCATGAACTGTAATCTGTTGGGGTTCGTGGGGCAGTTGGCCTTCACATGCCCTGGCTTGTTACATTTAAAACATTGTCCAACTGCCAGGTCACTGGGGCGAGGTGGGTTGCTGGAGAACTGTGTGGCGGGACAATAAGGTGTCTGGAGGGTACCTTGGGGGGTAGTTGGGGCCTTGGGCGGCCCCCAGTAGTAGGGGGTGGTCTGAGGTTGTCCCTTCTGGTATCCGCTCCAATTGCAACCAATTTTTTTCTTTTCTGCAACTTCCACCCATTTGGCTCCAATCTCCCCTGCCTCGATTACAGTTTTGGGCTTCCCATCTAGGATGTATCTTTTTATTTCTTCAGGAACACCCTCTAAGAACTGCTCCATTTGCATTAGGAAGGGCAAATCTTCTGGGGATTTAACACTTGCTCCTGATATCCAGGTATCCCAATGTTTCACAATGTGGTAGGCATGTCGGGTAAATGACACATCTGGTTTCCACCTTAGGGCTCTGAATCGCCGACGGGAATGCTTGGGTGTTAGCCGCATTCTGACTCTCACCTTGGTTTTAAACAGTTCATACTGGTTCATGTGTTCCTTAGGCATTTCAGCCGCCACCTCAGCTAAGGGTCCTCTGAGCTGCGGTCTCAGCTTTACCATCTATTGGTCTGTAAAGATGCTGTACCCAAGGCAGGCCCTTTCAAAGTTTTCTAAGAAGGCCTCGGTATCATCGCCTGCCTTGTAAGTGGGGAACTTTCTGGGATGGGAAGTGGTACCTGGAGAAGGATTGCTAGGGTTTGTTGGTGTATTCTGCTGAGCCTTTGCCTTCTCCATCTCCAGTGCATGCTTCCTCTCTTTTTTTTCCTTCTCCTCCAGTTCTTTGGCCCTGCCTCCATTTCTTTTTTCCTTTGCCTCCATTGCTCTCCTGTGGGCAGCCTCTTGGGGTTTTTTTTGCCTCCATAGCTCTCCTGTGAGCAGCCTCTCGGTGTTGTTCTGCCTCTTTCGCTGCCTCCATTTCTCTCTTGTCGGCAGCTTCTAGGGCTTTTTCTGCCTCTTTCACTGCCTCCAGTCTGGCTAACTCCAGTTTGTGTTGTCTTGGTTTTTATCATCTTTACCTCTCTGTTTGTAAGTAACTTTACACCCAAGAGTTAGAAATAAAACAAACAAACAAACAAAAAAACTTTGCTTGTAAAATTTTGCTGTGCTGTAATATGATACTTATATTCTCTGATAGTGATTGTCAGCCTACAGAAAAATCCAAAAAAACCCCCAAAAAACCCAACAACAAAAAAATTTAAAAAAACCCCAACCCTAACTCCTTTGTCACCAGGCAAATAGGCAGAAAACCCCTCTAGTTGCTCTAGGTAAAAAAATAAAATAAAATAATAATAATCTTTAGGTCTGTGAAGACTGGTGAACTTCCCTCCAGGAGGTTAACTACCCTGCCTTTAGGTAAAGAAAACTCTAGCTCACAAAAGAGAATTCCCTTTTGTCTCTGCTCTGGCCCCAAAGCAGAGAAGAAAAACCCAACTGCTTCCAGTTGAAAACCTGCTTTCCAGCAGCCCAAAGGAAAAAAAAATTCTCTTTTAAAATCAGTGTTTCTGGTTCAAAACATCTCAAATTGATCTCAAAATGATTTTAAGTTAATCCCACCGCTCTGCCACCATGTCAAGGTTCCTTCCCCACTCTGAACTCTAGGGTACAGATGTGGGGACCAGCATGAAAACCTCTTAAGCTTACTTTTACCAGCTTAGGTTAAAACTTCCCCAAGGTACAAACTATTTTACCTTTTGCCCTTGGACTTTTGCTGCCACCACCAAACGTCTAACTGGGTTTTTTATTAGGAAAGAGCTGTTTGGAAACATCTTCCCCTCCTTCCCCCCCAAAAAAAATCCTCACCAAAAACTTGCACCCCCCTTCCTGGGGAAGGTTTGGTAAAAAAACCTCACCAATTTACATAGGTGACCACAGACTCAAACCCTTGGATCTTAAGAACAATGAAAAAGCATTGTTTCTTAAAAGAAGAATTTTAATAGAAGAAAAGGTAAAAAGAATCACCTCCGTAAAATCGTGATGATAAATACTTTACAGGGTAATTTAGTTTCAAAACTAGAGAATCCCTCTAAGCAAAACCATAAGTTACAAAAAGACACAAAAACAGGAATATCCATTCCATTCAGCACAGGTTATTTTCTCAACCATTTAAAGAAATCATAATCTAACACTTACCTAGCTAGATTATTTACTAAATTCTAAGACTCCATTCCTGTTCTGTCACCGGCAAAAGCATCACCCAGACAGACTCAGACCCTTTGTTTCTCCCCCCCACAGCTTTGAAAGTATCTCGTCTCCTCATTGGTCATTTTGGTCAGGTGCCAGCGAGGTTAACCTAGCTTCTTAACCCTTTACAGGTGAAAGGGTTTTTCCTCTAGCCAGGAGGGATTTTGAAGGTGTTTACCTTTTCCTTTATATTTATGACCACTTCACACGAAAATGTTTTCCTTTTCATTTTTATTGTCAAAAAAATTCCAAATTAACTTACTTTATTTTATTTTGGACCAGTTGTAATTGTGACCTTAATGCAGATCAGAGCATACGTGGCACAATCCAACTTGTAAATAAATCTTTAGTATAGGAAATGCTTAACTAACTTACTGAACATATGATATACTCCTGTCTTCCTCAATTTGTTACCTTTTCCCTACCATGACTGTCCATTATGACCTGGGCGCCTCAAGATAGATGTCCCTATTAGGTTAACAATTTAAATAACCAGGATTTTCAGGCAAAGTGAGAGACAAATAAAAATAATGGTGTTATCATTCCATGTGGGGCAGGACTTTAATAATCACTCACTTGCGACATAACTCTGGTCCCACAGAAGTTACTGAGAGTTTCATCATTGAGCTTATTGAGAACAGAGTTACACAAAACTGGAGCACTTTGAAAATCTCATGCATTGTGTAATAGTATGTTGTACATCGTGTGTAATATTTACTCATAAAAATTATCACTGCTGAGTGCAGTCATCCACAACACTATGACTGAGTATGGGGACTGTGTTTTTATATATAATATATAAAATAAACACACACACACACAGTGCCAGAAATGTGCATGGTACTTTGTAGATGAGCCATACTTGACAGGAAGGAAATTGAAATCTAAATTAGACTCAACAAAAGATGAAAACATCAGACAAGGATGTACGGTCTGGAAACGTAGGATAGTCATCACATAAAATAAGGTCACAGTCATTTGATTTTACATAATATTCACTGTGATTTTGGTTTTAGTGTTTTATTTTTGTGAGCGTTGGAGATGGAAGGCTTCCTGAGTGAAGTCGGATTCAAATAGGTATTTGAAAGACAAAAGAGAAACTAAGTGACACATGGGATTAAGGAGGTCTACAAATTGCAGTGGGCACAGGGGAATAAATATAGCAGTACCTGAGGAAGGAGGACCCAAAGGGACCATGAAAGAAAGGAGGCATGGTGAATGTGTGTGTCAAAAGATGGGAGGGGAAGGAGTTAAGGTAGTCCCACTTGACATGTTGGAAGTGGGAAATACGAGGGACATCTGTCTAGAAGCACAGGATGGAGGGTTGAGAGAAGGCGGGGGGGGGGGGAGAATTTGTCAGATAGTTTGTTCTCCATACTACCATAAAGGCCAGGTCTAGACTACTGTGGTAAATCGATCTGAGCTATGTCACTTCATTACATGAATAATATAACTAAAGTTGACGTAGCTAGATCCATTTACCACGGTGTCAGCACCACCCTATGTTGACGGGAGACGCTCTCACACCAACTTCTCCTACGCTTCTCAGGGAGGTGGAATACAGAAATAGATGGGAGAGCGCTCTGCCATCAACTTAGTGGGTCTTCACCAGATCTGCTAAATCGATGCCACTGCATCGATTGCTGTAGCGCCGATTTAGCTCCATAGTGAAGACATGCCAAAAGAAACTGACAAGCTCTTAGCCCAAGGAGGGGAGGGTACAAGCGAGTTTCAGCATTTCATGCTTTTTGCAGTAGTTCCTTTTTGGCTCTGTATAAAGCTGAGTAAAATCAAATTAAATAGTTTGTCAATATTGTCACTATTGTGTCATGCCCCTTTAGCTTCCTCTTTGTACCCTCATTAGTCTTTCTATGACACCATTTTGATGAAGATCACGTGTCACCACGGCAGTGGCCTAAACTATTCTCTGCCTCACTCAGGATTAGTTTGGTCTTACTCTGTCAGCTTTAATAAGTCATGAAATAGAATTTTTGTTCCAATATTGCTACACTAATCACCTTTGTGATACTTTTTTTTATAAAACTGAATAGAAAATGGCATAAAATAACACCTTTGAAATTGCTCATTGTGATTTTAGTACAATGTAGAACTGCAGGGTACAACGTGCTTCTGAAAATCTGGCCACTTCATTTAGGTTTGTAAATATGAACTGTGCTTTTTTTTGAAAGTCTGGGCCTTGTAATCTACTTGCGATAGTGTGCTTATGTGATGTACTGAATTTTCTTTATCTAGCAATTAGTAAATCTAGAGAACTTTGAGGGTGGTGGGAAGAAACTTTTATTGCATTCAGTCTCCACAGTCTATAATGTTGCCTCTATAATCATAGAATCATAAAAATATAGTCCAGCCTCCTGCTCTGAGACCGGACCAAGTGAACCTAGACTGTCCCTGACAAAAAGAAAAGGAGTACTTGTGGCACCTTAGAGACTAACAAATTTATTAGAGCATAAGCTTTCGTGAACTACAGCTCACTTCATCGGATGCATTCGATGAAGTGAGCTGTAGCTCACGAAAGCTTATGCTCTAATAAATTTGTTAGTCTCTAAGGTGCCACAAGTACTCCTTTTCTTTTTTGCGAATACAGACTAACACGGCTGCTACTCTGAAACCTGTCCCTGACAAGTGTTTTGTCTAATGTGTTCTTAAGAACCTCCAATCATGGGGATTTCCCAGCCTCCATTGGAAGCCTGTACTTGTACTTAACTATCCTTATAGTTAGAAAGTTTTTTCTAATATCTAATCTAAATCTCTTTTGCTGTAGATTAAGCCCATTACTTCTTGTTCTACCTTTAGTGGACACAGAGAACAATTGATCACTATCCTCTTTAGAACAGCATTTAAGATCCTTGTATACTGTTATCAGGTCCACCCTCAGTCATCTTTTCTGAAGACTAATCATGTCCACTTTCTTTTTAACTTTTCTTCATAGGCCAGGTTTTCTAAACCTTGTATCACTTTTGTTGCTCTCTCCAATTTGTCCATCTCTTTCCTAAAGTGTGGAGTCCAAAACTGGACACACTAGCCAACAGAGGCCTCACTAGTATCAGGTAGAGTGGGACAGTTACCTCCTATATCTTACATACAACACTCCTGTTAATACACCCTAGAATTATATTACCCTGGTTTAGCAACTGCATCACATTGTTGACTCATAATCAATTTGTGATCCACTATCATCCGTTCCCACCCCCATTCCTTTCTGGAGTATTACCGGTTGTCCAATTGTTCCCCATTTTGTAGCTGGGCATTTGATTTTTTTTTTCTTCCAACGTGTAGTACTTTGAACTTGTCTTTATTGAATTTCATTTTGGGATTGAGATTGCATGAAAGACTATTATGTCAAAAGATGTACAATTAAAAGAAAAGACAATGTAGATGGTTCATTTTCTTAAGCACTTGGAGAGGAAGGTGATCAGGAACAGTAAACATGAATTCACCAAGGGAAAGTCATGCCTGACCAACCTGATTGCCTTCTATGATGAGGTAACTGGCTCTGTGGACACAGGCGCCAACTTCTTCTGGCACCAGTGGGTACTTGACCCCTCTCTGCCCCTGGCCCCACCCCAATTCCACCCCTGCCCCATCCCCTCCCGCCCCCATTCGACGATTCCTCCACAATCCTTGCCCCAGCCCCGCCTCTTCCCCGCCTCCTCCCCTGAGCGTGCCACGTTCCTGCTCCTTCACCCTCCCTCCTAGTGCTTGCTACAGCTGTTTGGCGGCATCAAGAGCTGGGAGGGAGGGAAGAGCAGAGATGTGGTGCGCTGGGAGGAGGCGGAGGAGGAGGTGGGGCGGGGTGGGGAGTTTGGCTGCCAGTAGGTGCAGAGCACCCCCTAACTTTTCTCTGTGGGTGCTCCAGCCCTGAAGCACCCACTGAGTTGGCGCCTATGTCTGTGGACTTGGGGAAAGTGGTGGACATGATATATCTTAACTTTAGCAAAGCTTTTGATACAGTCTCCCACAGTATTCTTGCCAGCAAGTTAAAGTATGGATTGGATGAATGGACTATAAGGTGGATAGAGAGCTGGCTAGATTGTCAGGCTCAAAGGGGAGTGATCAACGGCTCAATGTCTAGTTGGCAGACAGTATCAAGCGGAGTACCCCAGGGGTCAGTCCTGGGGCTGGTTTTGTTCAACATCTTTATTAATGATCTGGATGATGGGATGAATTGCACCCTCAGCAAGTTTGCAGATGACACTAAACTGGGGAGAGAGGTAGATACGCTGGAGGGTAGGGATAGGGTCCAGAGTGACCTAGACAAATTGGAGGATTGGACCAAAAGAAAGGTGATGAGGTTCAACAAGGACAAGTGCAGAGTCCTGCACTTAGGACAGAACAATCCCATGCACTGCTACAGGCTGGGGACCGACCTGCTAAACAGCAGTTCTGCAGAAAAGGGCCTGGGGATTACAGTGGATGAGAAGCTGGATAAGAGTCAGCAGTGTGCCCTAGTTGCCAAGAAGGTTAATGGCATATTGGACTGCATTCGTAGGAGCATTTCCATCGGAGGGAGGAAATTGATTATTATTCCCTTCTATTTGGCACTGGTGAGGGCACACCTGGAGTATTGCATCTAGTTTTGGGCCCCTCACTGCAGAAGGGATGTGGACAAATTGGAGAGAGTCCAGCGGAGGGCAACAAAAATGATCAGGGGGCTGGGGCATGTGACTTATAAGGAGAGGCTGAGGGAACTGGGGTTATTTAGTCTGCAGAAGAGAAGAGTGAGGGGGGATTTGATAGCAGCCTTCAACTACCTGAAGGGGTTCCAAAGAGGATGGAGCTTGTTGGTCTTGGTGACAGATGACAGAACAAGGCGCAATGGTCACAAGTTGCAGTGGGGGACGTTTAAGTTGGATATTAGGAAAATTATTTCACTAGGAGGGTGGTGAAGCACTGGAATGGGTTACCTAGGGAGGTGGTGGAATCTCCATCTTTAGAGGTTTTTAAGGCCTGGCTGACAAAGTCTTGGATGGGATGATTTAGTTGGGGTTGGTCCTGCCTTGAGAGCGGGTTAGACTAGATGACCTCCTGAAGTCTCTTCGAACCCTAATCTTCTATGATTCTATGAACCCTTCCTGTATTTAATTGAGTTGTTTGTATGGTTAATTGGATTTTTGTATAGCTTGTAATATAGTTTTTATTTTCTATGGAAGCTGTTCAACTCTGGCTGTTTCAGAAGAGGCTTTTTTTTTTCTTGGTTTACATTAAAACCTACACATTGTTGTGTTTTTTTTTTTTTTTTTTTTGTTTTTTAGAGCCTATCTCATTTTCTTATTGCATTTAATATAGTGATTTTAGATCCCAATACTGCAACATGCTCCGTGCAAATGGACTCCTGTGCCCACATGAAGCCAGTTATGAGACTAGGGCCTTAGGCTTCTTTACAGTGCCAATCACGGGAAGGGTCCAATTCAACTCCCATTGAGGTCATTGAGTGTCTGATCAACTTTGTGGGGAGTTGGATCAGGTCCTAAGTGCTTCCCTGGTAAAATAGTTCTGCAATATGTGGATGTTGTGTTGTCATCTTGTTCTCTGCCCAACCTTTACAATTGAAGGAGATTCTAATTTTATAAGATAAAAGATGTCCCTTTATAAAATATAAAATCACAGTGCAAATTATTTTAAACAAGATTTAACTTTAGTGTTACTGTATAAATTAATAATAGCTTGTATTTTGTATAGTACCATTTATCCAGCATCTTCCCAAGGTTCTTTATGTACCTTACACAAATATACAAGGTCAGTGCACCATTTAACATCTCTGGCAACACTCTAAAGCTGGCAGTTAAGGTGAGTAACTTAATTCAGTGAAATTACAGGGAGAATTTAAATAGACAGAATGTGGTTATCCAATTTGGAATTTGTTTATTTCCAGATTTGTACTCTGTGTGTGAGTAAATAGTGTGTGGCTGTAACGAGCAAGCTACCTTTGGAAGAAACGCTCTGTCCCCCACCTCAAAGAGGGTAGAAAAGAAATATTATGTGCCAGCCAATGGGTTTGAGTACCTAGTCTTTCCCCGAGGGCACTATACCAGTTCCCATCTTATTTTCAGACCTACAGTCCCACTTCAGCCCAGCGTGGTCCTGCATAGCAGTTGACTGTTGGGTCCTGAGCACAGTGACAGTCGGATATACTCTTCAGTTTCTTTCCAACCCTCCCTCCCACCCCCAACCCTAACTTGTGAGAAGGGTCTCTGAAAAGGGAACCTCCTGCCCAGGAGGTGCAGATCCTCGTACAGTGGGGCCCGTGGATGGGGTTCCTCAAGACTTAAGAGGGAACGTGTTTTACTCCCAATGTTTCCTAATTCCAAAGGTCAAAGAGGGCTTTTGGCCCATCCTGCACCTGCGTCGCCTCAATAGATTTTTCAAGAAACTGAGGTTCCGCCTGGTCTCCTTGACATCCATCATTCTCTCCCTCGATCCAGGGGATTGGTATGCCACCCTCAACTTAAGACACTTGTTTTCATATTTCTATCTTCTGTGGCCACAGAAGATTTCTCAGGTTTATTATAAACCAGCCTCACTACCAATTCACCTCTCTTCCCTTCAGCCTCTCCACAGCCCCCTTAGTTTTCATGAAGTGCATGGCCCGGACAATGAGGCATTCAGGTCTACCCATAGGTTGATGACTGGCTGATCAAGGGTTGTTCAGAGGCTCAAGTAAAGAACCACATCAGCGTGGTCCAAGACACCTTCCGAGCACTGGGCCTGTTGATAAGCAAGCAAAAGTCTGTTCTTCTGATTCAAGGAATATAATTTATAGGGGCAGTGCTCAACTTGACCCAAACCAGAGGCCCGATTCCAGACTGTCGGACCTGATATCCAAGGTCATGGTCCACCCCATTACAACAGCCCAAGTTTGCCTGGGCACAAAGCTGCATGCACGTACATGTTCTGGCCTGCAAGACTGGGCTTCAGGCCCCTGCAGACATGGCTAGCTTCAATTTACTCCCTAAGCAGACACCACTTGGACATGGTGCTCACTGTTCCATCCCCATCCTCGCCTCCCCCGACTGGTGGAGAGAATCAAGTTCAGTGATAATGGGAGTCCCCTTTGTTGCCCCTCAGCCATCAGTGTCCTAGTCTTGGTGGCATTTGACCTAGGTTGGGGAGTCTGCCTCAGGACTCGAGGCCTGTGGTCCCAGGAAGAGCTCTCCCTGCATATAAAGGTCAGGGAACTCAGGGTGGTCAGCTTAGCCTGCCCCAGATCTCAGGCAAGGTGGTGCAAGCTCTGACAGACATGCAGCCATGTTATATGTCAACAAGCAGGGAGGAGCTCGATCCTGCACCTGTGTCAGGAGGCTGTCAGTCTATGGAACTTCTACATGAAGCACTTTCTCCATCTCGAGGCTTCACATCTCCCAGGAGTCCAGAATGTTCTGGTGGATCACCTCAGTGGATCCTTTTTCTCTCACCACGAGTTGTTCCTTCACCCGGAGGTCACCAGGTTCATCTTCCAAAGGTGGGGGTCTCCCCAGGTAGACCTGTTTGCAGTCAAGGAGAATAGAAAATGCCACCAGTGATGCTTGTTGTGCGGGCACAACCTGGGCTCTCTCTCACACATTGTCTTACTTCGATGGACAGAGCTCCTGTTGTATGCATTTCTCCCAGTCCCTCTGGTTCACAAGGGTTCTCCTGAAAATCAAACGGGACAAAGTGAGTGTTGTTCTTATAGCCTCAGCATGGCCACATCAGCACTGGTTGGGCATGCTAGTAGAACTATCAGTAGCAACCTCGCTTCCCCTCCGCCCAGACCTGATCTCACAGTACCACAGTTGGTTACTCCACCCAGACCTCAACTCCCTTCACCTAACTGTATGGATGTTGCATAGCTGAACCTGGAGGCGCAGGCCTTGTTGGAACAAGTTCAGCAGGTCTTGCTAGGTAGCAGGAAGCCATCCACTAGGTCTACCTACCTGGCCAAATGGAAGCGCTTCTTAATATAGGTGTCCCAACAAGGCCTCTCTCTGATTGTCTTCCCTTCAGTGTATCTTGGTCTACTTGCCCCATCTAAAACAGCAAGGTCTGGCTCTCTCATCTATCAAGGTGCATTTAGCAGCAATTTCTGCCTTCCATCCACCGGTGAATGGCAGGTCAGTGTTCTCTCATGAGATGACAGTCCATTTTCTTAAGGGACTGAAGAGACTTTATTCTCAGGTCCATGAGCCGACTTCCCTCCCCCCCCCCCCCCAACGGGACTTAAACCTGGTTCTGTTGAGGCTCATGGATCCTCCCTTCTAGCTGCAAGTGTCATGCCCTCTACTGCTTCTGTCTTGGAAGGTCACATTCCTGCTGGTTATCACCTCAGCCAGAAGGGTCTCTGAAATCAAGGTCCTTATGTGCCCCCCAATCCAGCCTTCCTGCTGAAGGTGGTTTTGCAGTTCTATAGCAACCTGGCCATTGTCCTGCCAGTCTTCTTTCAAAAATCTCACAAGAACTCAGAAGAGCAGTGGCTTCACTCATTGGACATTAGGAGTGTCTTCGCCTTCTATATTGAGAAGACAATCCTTTTGTATGCCAACTTTTATAGCATGTGACAGGGATAGCCCAGATGACTACAGAAGTGATTTCCCCCCCCCCAGGGGAGAGCATGAATGCAGTCCCCCCACTACCACAAATTATGCAGTAGAGATTCCCGCATTCCCGCATTTGGGGAAATCGTAGGGGTCAGCACACCCGCAGTGCAATGGATAAGCCTCACCCTGGGAAACCACAGATGAGTGATAGAAGGCGGATATATTAGTCCTAGATTAAGTAGATCCCTTTTACCTCGGTAAGGTAACGGGGAGTTCCAGAACAAGCAGGAACTTGCTGGAACCAGTTAAGGCAGGCGGGCTAATTAGAACACCTGGAGCCAATTAAGAAGCTGCTGCTAGAATCAATTAGGACAGGCTGGCTAATCAAAGCACCTTGGTTTAAAAAGGATGTCACTTCAGTTAGGGAGAGGCGTGTAAGGAGCTGGGAGTGAGAGGATGTGCTGCTGGAGGACTGAGGAGTACAAGCGTTATCAGACACCAGGAGGAAGGTCCTGTGGTGAGGAAAAAGAAGGTGTTGGGAGGAGGCCATGGGGAAGTAGCCCAGGGAGTTGTAGCTGTCGCACAGCTGTTCCAGGAGGCATTCTAGACAGCTGCATTCCACAGGGCCCTGGGCTGAAACCCGGAGTAGAGGGCGGGCCCAGGTTCCCCCAAAACCTCCCAACTCCTGATCAGACATAGGAGGAGTTGACCTGGACTGTGGGTTCCACATGGTGGATCAGCAGAGACTGCATGGGTGGTGGTTCTCCTTTTCCCCATGCTGGCCAGTGATGAGGTTATCTGAGTGAACAACAAATTTGAGCCACGAAAGTGGCCAAATTGAGGGCTGCTATGAATCTCTGAGGCGAGCAAATCCGCGAATAAGCGCAGGACCCACCAAGGTAGAGGAGGAACTTTGTCACAAGCATTAGCAAAAAGATGAAAGAGCTTCCGGTGTCAGCCCAGCAGGTCTCATCCTGGATGACCTCCTGCATTCGGGCATGTTGCGAGCTGACAAATGTTGCACCACCACCCGTCCTAACTGCTCTCTCCATGAGATCTCAGGCCTCTTCAGCAGCATTCCTCACGCAGGTTCCAATCCAAGATGTTTGCAGAGCCGCCGCTAGGTCATCGGTGCAGACCTTCACATCCCACTATGCCCTTACCCTACTGGCTCAAGATGTTACCAGGTTTGGAAGAGCAGTGTTGCAGTCCATGAACTCCGAGCCCACCTCCTGAGGTACTGGTGTGAGTAACCCAATGCGGAATGGACATGGACAAGCACTTCAAAGAAGAAAAAATGATTACTAACCTTCCCTAACTGTTGTTCTTCGAGATGTGTTATGTCCATTACACGACCCACTCTCCTACTCCTATATCGGAGTTGGCGGGCAAGAAGGAACTGAGAGGGTGTGTGGCTGGTAGTGCTCCTTATACTGGCGCATAAGCGTGCGGCACCAAAGGGCACTAGAGCTGGCTTGACAGATACTACTGACAGAAAAATATCCACTAATGATGCAAGCAATGCATACACACCATACATGGAATGGACATGAGCAACACATCTCAAAGAACAACAGTTACAGAAGGTTAGTAACCATTTTTTATTGTTTAGATTTGAAATGAAGCCACTTTTTGAAATCCTTCACAAAACGGAACTTCTGGAACTCTAGTCTTCTTTACACATACCCCCTACAGTGATTCCTGAAATGGGGCCTTTTTATGATATAAAAAGAGTAACATGCACAGTTATTTCAATTTAAAAATTCTAAATCACATTATACTATGATTGGTCTATTGTTGATACCAAAATCCTTATAAGATCCAAGCATATATTGTTTTGTATTTACTTCACAAATAACTTCTTGCTGTACAGTCATTGATGTGCAGAATCTGTGTTGGGTCTGAAATACTATATTCTTAGGATAGAATGTAGCTTCAGCAAGAAGTATTTTAAAGGAATGCAGTCATGTATGTTAAACATAACATGTGACTTGTGTTAAATTTACAGTTTGTTAGAAACCATTTTGGATTATCATCCTGATTCTACCCCCTCTCTGGCCCCTTTGTTTACAAAAATAAATCAATACATCTCCAACAGATTGAGGAGAAAACGCTCAGACCTTGCTCTCGTTGCAAGGTTTTGAATCTGGATTCCAAAAGAACTTCTTCAACATTTTGGGATGTTCAGATCCAGAGTTCTAGTTTGGGTCAGCCTTTTTAATTTTTCTTTAAATCTTCAAAAAGAACATAAAATACTTCAATTTTGCAGAGCATCTTCCATCTGGTTACTTTATAGCACTTCTAACCATTAATGAATTAATGCTACAGTAATTCACACCTTACGTATGCTTGGTTGGACATTAGCACGGTTGTGCAATATTTTGTTGAGTAATATATCAATTATCTTTATTAAAATAATAATCCGACAGACAGTTTTATGGCATTTCTGACAGTGCCCTTGTTTGCATTTCACTCAGATAGAAACTGCACAGATATTTTTATTAAATTGTGTCCTTAAATATTTTTTTAAAAGGTAAGACAGCACTGTTGCAGGAAAACTCTGTCAAAGCTGTACTAAAATATATGCTTTAGTTTAACCAGAAGTTACGGGCTCAATATAGGAATTACTGGGTGAAATTCTTTGACCTGTGTTACAGGAGGTCAGACTAGATGATCATAATGGCCCCTTCTGGCCTTAGCATTTATGAAAAGCCTTGATTGTTTGTTTATGAAGGCCAGGGAATAGCTAAGAGCTAACATCATGTACATCAGACATGTGGATGTTTGACAGCAAGATATGTAAATTAAAGGGGTTTTGTAAGTTTACAGGTTTAATAGATTTTGCCACTAAGTTTCTAAGAATAAACGCTACTCTGATCCCCTCTACTACAGAGGGGCTCACTTTAGAAGAGAAAGGGGAGCTTGTTCAGATGATCCTTTAATGGAAGTGGGGGTGGAGGCGCTAGATAGCCAATGGATTGTTCACAGAAAGGCCCTTGTGTGGAGATTACAACAGTATATATTCTGAAGATGAACAGACACTTGGGAAGAAACTTTTTTAAAGCAATTTTCAAGAAAATTTCAAGTTTTATAAACCAGCAAATTTATATGAAGGTTTATCTTGTTCTACACCAGAGTTAATTTATGTTTTCAAATAAGAATTCTTAACTGTTTCAGATCTGTTCCTGGTTCTTAACCTTATTTTTGGTTTAATTATATATGAGAAAAAGCTTGTTGTATGAATAAAAAAAGATTAGCTTCCTAAAACATTATAAGGGGCTGGTTATTGAGGAAGTCTGTTCCCAGCACTTGTCTGCATCATTTGTAGAGGTTCTTTGACTTTGTATAGAAGTTCAACAATTGCCTATTATTTCGTAAATTTATGCATTCTTCTTTCAGTTTTCTGGAAAGAAAATCTGATGTTTAAGCAACTGAATGGAGTTGGCAAATTTGAGAGTGAGAGAGCGGACTTCACGTCTGTTCAGTATTTTATAGCATTATCCATCCATTACAAATGAACTTGGAATTTACTCCATTTGTCTTTGATAATCTAATCAGCTGCTTGTGCTTGATAGTACTGAGCACCAGTGACTTGTTCAGTTATGTTCCACGAAGATACTGGATAGAATCTTAATTGACTATAGTAGAAAATTCTTCCAATAGAATTGCAAAATCCCATTACATTACTTCCAGCCAGAAGTGTGTTCATAGACTAGTAGTGTTGAAGTTGGCTGTATAGGTACACTATCCTAAATATATTTTTCCAGGTCTTGCTAGTACAAATAATAAGCTAATACAAATCTGAAGACCGTTTTTGTGTCTTTTGAAGAAGGAGTTTGGCTGCCATGCTTAGAAATTGCTCTGTTTGTGACCAGCTGGTAAATATTTCATGGTATTTCTACAGTGTGTATGTAAATAATTTAAATATTTTGTTTCTTTACTCTTTCCCATCACATCACTCTAAAGTAAACAAGATATAATTTTATTAAATTGTTCAGGGAAAAACTGAAACAGCCAAATAGCTAAGGGCCAAAAGTTGCTCTCATCCTTCTCTGTGGATGCATGCACAAAGCCCTGAATTCCGCTGGACCATAGTGGCACTTCTACATATGTGAGGCAGATTGCACACATGGACTCTACATCTTCTTTCAGCTTAGGGTGTAGTGATCCACAGCAACTTTTTTCCAAGGCAGTCTGATGGGGAAGTGGGTGTGACCAGTGGTCTGACTATTACACAGATCCACTGCCTGAAACCCCCATGCTGGGAAATTACAATAGCTTTTCATAGGTGTGTGCTGTTCTAAAGGCAGCAGAAAGTGGCAGAGCTAGTGCTCTGAATTGCAGGGTGGATTGATTGAAATCACCAAACCTCAATTTAAATAATAAGTTGTAATCAACTTTTCCATTTTTACTTTATTTTCTAAAGAAAGGTGCATTCTCATTTGCTGATCTAACCATTAGAACATGTTGATTTACAACTAAATAGAATCTTTGCATTAGATTTAGTACATCTTACTGATACCTTGTAGGGTAAAACACTATATATGCATTTATTAAATAAAGAATCTGAAAATATTAAGCGATATAATTGTTTAATGGTACATTTTTGAGTATGTTAGAAAATGGTAAATGATATATTGCTTATTTACTAGATAATTTAACTTTTTGCTCATGATTTGTATCATGCTTCATTAGGATGGTAACTGGAATTTAAACACAAAACAATATATCACATTTACTTTTCTTAAACAAAACAAGCCCTTAATACAGTACATACTATTGTGCCATATTTATAACTAGGGTCCTATCAAATTTATGGCCTTGAAAAAGGCTTGTTGGACTATGAAATCTGGTCTTTCGTGTACTTTTTACCCTACTATGCAGATTCCTTGGGGGAGCCAGCATTTCTCAAACTGGGGGTCTTGACCCAAAAGAGGGTCACAGTGGGGGGAGGTCACAAGGCTATTGTAGAGGGGTTGCAGTATTGCCACCCTTACTTCTGCACTGCTTTCAGAGCTAGGTGCCCAGAGACCAATGGCTGCTGGCCAGGTGCCCAGCTCTGAAGGCAGAGCCCTGCCAGCAGCAGCACAGACATAAGAGTGGCAGTACCATACCGTGCCACCCTTACTTCTGTACTGCTGCTGCTTTCAGAGCTGGGTGGCCGGAGAATGGTGGCTGCTGGCTGAGGTCCCACTTCTGAAGGCAGCAGCACAGAAGTAAGGGTGGCAATACCCTACCATGCCATCT
Organism: Dermochelys coriacea; assembly: GCF_009764565.3. Lineage (NCBI taxonomy): Eukaryota > Metazoa > Chordata > Testudines > Dermochelyidae > Dermochelys > Dermochelys coriacea. Next base: position 110,661,670 of record NC_050068.2, read on the forward strand.
TTACTTCTGTGCTGCTGCTGGTGGCGGCGCAGAAGTAAGGGTGTTAATACCGCAATCCCTCTACAAGAACCTTGTGACCCATCCACCCCCTTTTGGGTCAGGACCCCTACAGTTACAACACCCATGAAATTTCAGATTTAAATGTCTGAAATCATGAAATTTACTATTTTTTCAATCCTAAAACTGTTAAATTGATCAAAATGAACCATGAATTTGGTAGGGTCCTATTTATAAAGCATGACCTCAAAAATTAGATATTCCCCTTACCCCCCGATTCTTTCTTTGTATAGAAAGCAGCTAAAGCTCAAAGTGTGTGATAGAGGCTCATGGATTCTATGTGTGTAAGATACATACACACTTATCTCTTAAAACATTTAAATTTTATATATATAATTGTTGTAAGAGATTATAATAAGCTTAGTATTTGGTATTAAATTCAGATTTCATTTTAAACAAGTTTATTTTATTTTATTTTTAAAACTTGTTGTTTAAATAAAAGCTGATTTAAATAAAGATCAATTTTTATTCACCCTGCTGAATTATGGAGAAGGATTCTGTTCCTCTCCCTAGTGATGACCTTACCAGTCTTCTAATCATAGCATCTTTACATTGCCTTTATACAAGGTTCCAGGACTTTGACTGTTTACAAAATAAGTTGATCTTTTCTTTTTGTTGCAGTCATTTGTTTCTTTTCTTTTTTGTTTTTTTTTGTTTTGTTTTATGTGGATTTTTTTAAGCAGCAATTGTTGTTTCTGCAGTGTCCAGGTATTATGGATTTTTGCAATTTTCATCATCCTAGTTCAAATGTTTGAAGAGAGGGAAAGACGTAATTTGATTGTGGGAGAAGTTGCTACTATAAATCTTTAGAAATGTCCAGTACAGCAGCAGTGTCTGTGTAAACTGATAGTTGAGCTAAAATGGGCCTGAACCGAACCCCCATTTCTTTGTACCTGGATTTCGGAAAAGTTTTATCTAGATCTGCATTCTGCAGGTAAATAATCAATAAATCAGCATTCTGTGATTTTTCTCTGATTGTGTATTAGCCACAAAACTTTTCCCAGAATGATTTTTGTTTGATTGGGATTCACTATACTGTATGTTCAAAACATACTCTGTGTGTGTGTGTGTGTGTTTGCGCATGCTTATGATTATTGAATATCCGTCATGGGAATTGCAACTTCTATGACTTTCCCATTTCCCTTCCCTGCTTGGATACATCCGTCAGGATGCATCAGGAAATCCAATCTACTTTTGTAATAGGGACAGGTCAATAGGTGTAGTGCTCTCCAGTTCTATTTTCTGTCTCTAGGGGTATAGAGCAGAGGTATTCAATGCAGTAATGCTCAGAGCTAACAGAGGATCCCCATGGTCACTGTCTCCATTTGTTACAAATGGGAGCAGAGACAGCTGATATGGCCAGCTGACTTGGGCTTTCTGATTGCACAATGCAGAGGAGCACTATATTGGCCATCTCTACTTCTCACATGATGTTTACAGCACAGCAGGGATGGCTGACACGGATGTAACTTTGACTTGTAAATGGGAAGCACCACTTATAAATTTGGAAAAACAGTCTGGACACAGCAAATGTGACAACTCCCCTATAAGGCCTGATTTTTGCGGGGAGGAAGATATTCATTGGGATGGACCCTTAGTTTATGGAGGTCTTGGGCATGGAGGTTCCCAATTTCCATACCATTTGTTTGTAGGCATTAATCTAATGTAAGATCTTTCATGTGAGTGTAGATGTAGGATATCTTAGATGTAGGATAAGATTTTTTTTTTTTTTTGGTAGGGATTCATTTGTTGTGCCCTTTCTTTATTGTTGCTCCCATCTTGTCTGCAAGGCTTCTTCCATAGTGAGGTCATGTCATTTCATATCTATGTGTGTTCAGTGTGTGTAGTTTATTGGTGTCTTTCAACATCATTTGACTGGCCATTGACTGACTGAGTAGTACAGCAAATCACTTAAGTGCTCTGTACATCTGGGTTCTGGAAAGCCCTGACACAGTCATAGACAGTGCTTAAACCTGATTCAGTAAATCTCTGAAGAAGTCTCTCTCTAAAAAGAGTCAAAAATCCAAAAGCAAGAAGAATTACTGAATGCAAGAAAAAAGCACCACTGAATACAAGAAAAAATTATATATTCAACTATGGGAAATCAATAGATCTCCTTTTGTATCCAAAAGCTTGGCATGTAACACGTTTCAATCAGCTTCAGTGTCATGTTTGCTTACTGAATTAAAAACAGCACATTCAGGCAAATAATCCTCTAAGGATAGAATGAGCTGCTCACTTTCTCTAAGAATTGTAACCATGGTAACTGCATCATCATCACATTTGTTCCAGGCTTTGAGAGAGAGAAAGATGGCTATTGATTCCCAACTGTCAGAGAGCTTTTCGTTTTTAAACCTTGACTCTTCTTAGTGACAATTCCAGATGATCTAAAAAGTCTCTTACTCTGTTCATTACCTGTGATTTTAAGAAGTGACTGTGATAGTTCTCTAACTGATAAGCAGGCTGGAAAAAGAATTCTGATCAGGCAGTTTAGAATTAAAGTTTGCTTGTCTGACTAGGAAATTGGCAGACCTCACATTGACAACTCCCTCCTTTCCAGTTTAATGTTTCTCACAATTTTTTGTTTAATTATAATGTTAATTTGCAAAAAGACCCTGTTGGAGGCTCACTTGAGTGCTGTTTAAAATAAGCAGTTCAAAATGAGTTCTGTGTGTTCATTATATTATGAAAATCTCAGCCTTTATTCAATGTTTTACATAGCCCTTTATCTGATTTGTCAGTCTTGTATCCCTATAGACTTGTCCAATGGAAGGAAAACACACAGTACTGCATGATCTAAGAAAAATCCTTTTGCCTTCTGACAGTTCAGGGATTTTCTTAATATTTCTTAAAGATCTCTAAAAGATATTATTTATAATAACATGCCATCTTTATAAGACATTAGAAGTAATACTACTTCTGTGAAAATAAAATAAAGTTAATATTACACATTTACAATCAATGCAATACTACAAAAATATGAAGAATTTTTAAACATATACTTTAATCTAAAACAGTTATACCTAACAATATGCCAGATAAAACAAGAAAAAAGAGGATTATTAAATGCAGGAAAAGGATTAGGACAAATAGTGGAGAAGAGGTGTGAATGGAATTCAGGCTCACTTGACTCCTAGGTCAGTGTATATTGTCCTACCAGTAACCGGGGGAAAATTTTTTTTTCTGAGCAAAGCAGTGGTAGCAGCAGAAGCATCCCTTTTAATACTCCCTGCATTTAGCTGCGAGTCCTGGCCTGATTGGAGTAATCCAGCTGACTGAGGGGGGAGAAACTAAATTGACTATGTACATAGCCACAAAGCAGCCATCCTCCACTTTATTTGTGTAGACTTATATAAACAAAACCTATCCCCGGTAGGATTGCCAGGCATCTGGTTTTCGACCGGAATGCCCTGTTGAAAAGGGACCCTGGCGGCTCCGGTCAGCACTGCTGACCGGGCCGTTAAAAATCCAATTGGCTGTGCGGTGGTGCTAAGGTAGGCTCCCTGCGACTGCCGTAAGCAGCAGCATGTCCCCACTCTGGCTCCTAGGTCTAGGGGCAGCCAGGTGGCTCTGAGCGCTGCCACTGTCCCAAGCTCCCACTCTGCAGCTCCCATTGGCCAGGAACCGCAGTCAGAGGGAGCTACGGGGGCAGTGCCTGCGGATGGGATAGTGTGCAGAGCCACTTGGCCGCACCTACGCCTAAGAGCCAGAGTGGGGGACATGTCGCTGCTTCTAGGAGCCGCCTGAGGTAAGCACCACCGGGAGCCTGCTCCCCTCCTGCGCCCCAGCCCTGATCCCCCTCCTGCCCTGAAACCCCTCCTACAGCCCAAACCCATCATCCCCAGCTCCACCCCAGAGTATGCACCCCCAGCTGGACCCCTCCCCCCAACCTCCTGCCTCAGCCCAGAGCCCCCTCCAGTACTCAAACCCCTCATTTCTGGCCCCACCCCAGAGCCCATACCCCCTCCTGCACCCCAACTCCCTGCCTCAGCCCAGAGTCCCTTCCCATACTCCAAACCCCCCAGCTCAGAGCCCTCTCCTGTACCCCAAATCCCTCATCCCCAGCCCCACCCCAGAGCCTGCACCCCCAGCCAGAGCCCTCACCCACTGCTTCAGCCCCTTCTCACCCCCTGAACTCCTCATTTCTGGCTCCACCCCAGAGCCTGTGCACCTGTTAAAAGCTTATAACTGGAACCTGTTTACTTCAGAACACTCAAAGCCCCTTCTCTCCTGCTGTGTCTGTGTCAAAATTTGGCGTTTTGCACCCATCTTGTCCTGCATACTGCTGTTTTGGGTGGGAATGGGGAGGTCAGAGAGAGTTGTTAAACAACCTTCTCTAGAGTGGGTTGTGACCAGTGCCACCATTACAGTTTGTGTAATAAATAATCCACTTCAGCCCATCTCATTACCTGTATGACTAGTACAAATTGCTACCCATGTGCTATCTCCAATTATAGCATTAGCACACAGGTCATAACTTTCTTTTTTTTAATCCAATCCAATGCTAAACTGGGAAGTTCAGACCTACAATATGGGACAACGTCCAAAAAAGGCAAATTTTAGGCTTGACAGCCTTTACCTTTAGGTATAATTTCAAGAAATATTAATATTGCCAGGTTTCTCTAGGATACTGGAATCCTTTTATGGATAGAAGGGAAGATACATGATGGAATTTCATAAGTTGTGAAATATTTTGCTTTGGTTTTAAACTGAAATCATTAAACTAATCTTTACTGTTTAGCCATGCCCTAAAAATCACTAATGTGGTTAAAAAATAAAGTTAAGATTTTTTTTTGAGAGAGGTATCTATTTAAATGCCTGAGAGTGAGGGATTGGCAGCTGTGCTATGACACAATATGCATATGTAAATAGACAAGTGAAGAAGTTGTCAAGTTACCTCAGTCCTGAACAGCTTATATTCACCTGCTATTAGTCATAATCCACCTTTGGGGATAGGCTATCAGGACTAAGATTGGACAACTAACCTAATTTTCACATGCAACCTAATTCAGGGTTTGTGTCTGGATTTCTAATGAAGTCAGGTATTGCTTTAATAATATACTTGCTAACCTCGAATATTTACTGGCAATGTATTGGGGATTTGTGATAAATGAAGGGGTGGGGGGTAGCTCCCTTTTATGCAGCCAGCCAGCCAGTTAACTACTAAGAGGGATTTTATAGTTTTCTCTACTTGCTCTACCTGTAAAGGGTTAAAATGTCTCCCTGCATAGGTAAAAGGAAGGGAGTGGGCACCTGACCAAAAGAGCCAATGGGAAGGCTAGAACTTCTTAAAATTGGGGAAAAACTTCCCCTTTGTCTGTGTTGTTCTCTGGGAAAGAAGGGCCAGAGCAGCTATGCTGTAAGAGTTTGGGCCAGGTAAGAAAAATCATCAAATTGTATCTAGAAACTACTCATTTTAAAACCCCAGGTATGTAAGTAGATCAGGAAATGTCTAGGGGATTAGGTTTATCTCTGTTTATTTCTTTATGGCTTGTGGACTCCTCTGTGCTAACCCCAAATGCTTTTGTTTTGCTTGTAACCTTTAAGTTGGACCTCAAGAAGGTTATTCTTGATACTTAATTCTTGTAAGTGGGTTTTTTAAATCTAACAATAGCCTAAGTTTTCAAATGTATTTTCTTTTTTTGTTTTTAATAAAATGTACCTTTTTTTAAGAACAAGATTGGATTTTGTGTCCTAAGACTTTGCACTTGTTATTTAATTAGCTGGTGGCAACGGCTGATTTCCTTTTTTCTTTTTCAGCTCTTCCTTGGGGGGGGGGGAGGTGAAAGGGCTTGAGGGTACCCCACAGGAAGGAGTTCCCAAGTGTGCCTTTCTGGGTTCTCAAAAGGGTTTTTGCACTTGAGTGGCAGCATTTACCCATCCAAGTTCAGAGAAGAGCTACAACCTTGGAGGGCTTCACTCTCTCAGCTAATGCAAAACCAATCTCTTTTGCCTAGGGTATGTGTTCTTCTTGTGAATTTATTTAAAATATATATATGTATGTACAATCATATCATCCTTTGAAAGAGCTATCACGTGTATTTATAAAACAAATACAGTACAATGCAAAGTAATATACAGGTTCTATAGTTAGCATACCTCTGTTCAGACACCTGAAACAAGTAAAAATACAAAATAGGAATCATTTAATCTAAATTTCATATATACGTGCAATGGAACTAATTTATTGGACAATATAATATAATTCCAGTTGAGATGATTTTGTTTGTATGTTAGTTTTTCAGCAAGATCAATAATCATTTGTGTGCTGTGAGCTAATTAACAGCTTGAGCTTTTTTTAATAAACATCTGTTGTGCTTTCTCCCCCAGTTCACTGGATTCTTGATCTCATTGAGCATGTGCTGCTGTTGAAGGACATACACAGCACCTTAACTTTTTTTCCCCCCAAATATACAAAATGTAAACTGGCGTACACCCTTTGATTTAGAGTGATTGCAAAGCTGTGCTTTCAGCTCTGTCTGCAGAAGCAGCTGCAGGTTTAAGGTACCCCCTTCAGGAGCAGTGGGAGAGAAGATGGACTCCTCCACAGAGCAGCGGATCCTTCAGCCCACCCCACCACCTGTGTGCTGGGAGCTGGAGGGCATATAGGGTATGTATGCCTCCTGCGTGCCTTGCATCCTCTTGTGCACCAGAACTGCACTGGTGCTGATACCAGAACCTTTTGCACTCATGGAGGAGGGTCATTTTGTGCTACATGTGAACTTTTCAGAGCTGTATGGTTAATACAAAGTTGTAGGAAATAACTTACTCATCAGTGTTGGGAAAATGACATCAGGGATTTCAAGATGTTGTTCAGCAAAGATAAGACACCTGTACGCACACACAGGTGAAAGAAATAACGAGTGTGTCAAACAGCAAATTAATTTCATGAGCTCAAAGAAAATCCAAAATTATTTTACTGTGGGCGGGGGGGAGGGAATGTTTGGACAGTCATAAATTCTCAAGGGAAGAGTCAATGACAACTTATAAAATGCAAGTTAATGGAATGATATTCTTGTGTGCAGCTGAAATTAGAAATTATTCAAATAAGTAAGTGGAAAAATTAAACCTGCTCCATTTCATGATTTTTCTGATTCCACCACTCTGTTCATAGTCATTAACTGTAGTCACAGCAGTGTTCCCCTGTGCATATTACTGTTTACAAAGCAGAATGAGGGGATCAGGTGCAGTTTAGTTAGTAGTGCCAATTAATATTCAAAGAATATAGCTATCTTTTCAAAACTGCTAATTAGCCTGTTGATGCAGTATAGAGCACAGAAGAAATCCTGTCCATGTACTTTTTTGTTATAGTAACCAAACAACAAGGAAAATACTCAGATTATTTTTTCTGGTGATAGGGGAGGATGGCTGCTGTTTGGGAAATGCTGCACCACACCATCTGTTTCCTCCTGATTGTGCATTGCAATGGCTATTGTTGTGATTAACTTCTTTGCTGCGAAGAACAAATTTTGAATGCATGAACGAAAATTTAAAAGCTACTTGTAGCAACATGATTGTGGCTTAATGCCCTGATTTCATTGGGATTTTGTGTCCTTGGTACTTTTGCAGTATGAGTCATAAACCTTTAATCTTCAACAAGAAAGGGTACAATCCATCCTTTGTGGCACAGGGTACATAGGAGGTAGGTGGAAAGAGCATAGAGAAATTTTGCTCCTGCTTAAGCGTAATGATTCCCCACATGGGTCATCAGCAGAATTTGAACCAAGAGCCTTCAGTCCCACAGCACAATGCAGCACCATTTGAACTAAGAGTAATTTATTAGCTGGTAGCAGTAGACAGCTGTTGGTCTCCAGGGAGTCAGATGCTATGGGGGAACATTGACACACATGGTTTGGCAGTGTTCTGCATAAGCATCCGGCAGCTCAGGAGAATGCTCAGCTAGCACGCACCAGCTAGCACAGAGCCCGAAAACGAGCAGTGGACTGCCAGCTATGGGGAATGTCAAGTTGGCTGGCATATACTGTCTGCAGCAAGTGCTAGCTGATCATGCATAGTGCTTCTACTCAGAAGCTGAGTAGCAAGCTGTGAGGTGCACTTGCTCTCCCTAAGCCCACCCTGCTGTGTAACTGCATGTGACCAGCAACATCTTACTACCCCTTCTAAGTCATTTACACAAGAAAAGGTTGAACTTTGCCCAAAGTGTGTTTTGGTTTTTTTTGTATCTGTCACAAAATTTAAATTCCGTTCTCACTCTTTTTGATATTGCTTAGGCATTGAACAGCTAATACAATGAAAATGTACAAAACAATTGTTTTGTACATGTTTAAACTGATTTTCCCCTCACCCCATTTTCTGTTTATATGTAATGAGTCTTTGGTTGACGATCAACCTAGCCCACCAGTTTTGTGCTGGTCCAAGTATTTATTGTAGTAAATTAATAATCAACATGAAAAATCAAAATAATCAAATGAAATTTGCATAAAGTAAATCAGTGTTAGTTTTTCTGTGTCTCTTCTTAATTATCAGATTTTGCAATTGTCATGTTTATCAGTGGTTTTTTTTAGTGAAAGTTTAGCATTCGACAGCCACAACTGTAACAATTCATCTTTCTCAACGAGGCAGATTCAGCCTGTCCTTTCTTTTGTGCAGCAAAGATGCAATAGGAAGTTTATGCACAGCACTTCATCTGTGGGGCTCCTGATTTCCCTGTGCAAGTGTGGGTTTTTCAGCACAAGTAATTTGATATGAATCCTTTTTGCTCTGTGTTGTCACCCAGCCTTCAGCAGCTCTCAGGGCTCAAACTGCGACAACAGGTGAAAAGGATGTAACCATTAAGAATGCCTTTTCAAACATGCCTAAGAGTTCCATTGTGTCATAAATTTCATTTAAAGTAAGGATTGCGGAGGGGTTTTTATCACTAGTGAACAAGATTTTACTGTTTTGTGACAGGATCGGGCCAGATGGCTACAGGAGAGTGATGGAAGGCACATATATTAGCCCCAGGTTAAGTAGGTCCCTTTTCCCTGGTTAAGGTAACAGGGAAGGTTCCAGAACAATCAGGAACTTTCTGGAAACAATTAAGTTAGACAGGCTGATTAGAACACCTGCAGCTAATAAGGAAGCTGCTAAAATCAGTTAAGACAGGCAGGCTAATCAGGGCACCTGGGTTTAAAAAGAAGCTCACTTCAGTTTGTGTTGTGCGTGTGAGGAGCTGGGAGCAAGAAGCTGAGAGTGAGAAGGTGTACTACTGAAAGACTGAGAAGTACAAGCATTATCAGACATCAGGAGGAAGGTCCTGTGGGGTGAGAATAAAGGTGGTGTTGGGAGGAGGCCATGGGGAAGTAGCCAAGGAAGTTGTAGCTGTCACGCAGCTGATACAGGAGCCGCTGTAGGCAGCTGCAATCCACAGGACCCTGGGCTGGAACCCGGTGTAGAGGGCGGGCCTGGGTTCCCTCCTTCCCCCCCAACTCCCTGCTTGATATCGGAGGAGTTGACCTGCACTGTGGGTTCCACCAGAGGGGAAGGTCGGTGTCCTGTTCCCCGATCCACTAGGTGGATCAGCAGAGACTGCGGGGATTGTTCTTCCTTTTCCCCAAGCTGGCCAGTGATGAGGCTAACTGAGTGAACGGCAGATTTGAGCCACGAAAGTGGCCAAACTGAGGGCTGCCGTGAACCTCTGAGGTGAGCAAATCTGCCAATAAGCGCAGGACCCACCAGGGCAGAGGAGGAACTTTGTCACATGGTCTATTAGTATATATGATAGAATTAAAATAATCCCCACCAAGAGCAGAAAGAGGTTTGCTGAGAGGCTGCAGTTGGAGTGGAATAAATTGGTTTTAAAAAAAAAAAAGCCTCACCTGCCTTGTATCTCTACAAATATTCTAGGAAGTTAGTGATATTCAGTATAATGGGACTTGAAACAAGGATTCAACCTTCAGTTCACTTAAAAAATTTCATAGAGGAATTCCTTTTACAAAGAGAGAGCTAGTTGATGTGCTGTATCTCAGAATATTTTTTCTGATATATAAAATGGTATTGTGGTAAATCTGTTTCGACACAAGGTATAGTTAAACATAGGTCAGTGGAAAGAATTGACTGCCAAGTAAAGCAGTGTTATCAATTTCCTCTTTCTCCCACATTGAAAGAAACGCGGGAGCGGACAGTGCAGAATTTCCTGATATGTTTTAAGAAAGCAGGGATCCATTTCCCCCTTCCTTCCTTCCCATTGTTAGCTGTTCATTAAAGTCCCAGGAAGCTTCAAGTTTCTTTTTTAAGACCTTTCAGCTTGCTTAGTATGAAAACTCACTTTGACTTTGAAAGGCTCAGGTCCATTCTGTGCAGATTTTCTGTGTTTTAGGGGGGATGGAAATCCCAATCATACTAAATTGGTGAAAAAAATGTACCCTTTCTAGTGTACAGCATTGTATTGGCATCAATGTTTTCTTCTGATTTGCTAATATCAGCACAGTGCTGGCCTCAGGGGCATACAGGCTGGTGCAGACGCAGGCACAGAAAGTGTAGTGAGTGTCAGCATTAGATTGCAGCCTGGCTGAGTGCTGATTTGTGAATTCATGAAAAGGACCTACAAGTGCCCTTCTTCACTGAAAACCTAAGATGTCACTTTGCAACAGTGGAACATTCCTGCACTTCAGCATAAAGGATGCGAACATAGAGGTGGTGTTACTTGGAAATGGAAAAACAACACTTTGATACTGAGGGACAGTGCATGCTGCTGTAAAGAATTATCTAACTGGATGTGTCTTCTTGATTTCATCAAAAACAGCATGAAATTGTTTTTAAAAGTTGCAGCTCAATACATCTTTGAAAAATAGGTATTGTTGAACACTTTTTTCTGTTTTTCTGCTAGTCTCACCTGCATAAATGAGAGACTTTTTTTTATCTACTGCCATTGAAGATAAAAAAGCTGTGAATGTATTATGTATTATTCTCTATCAAGATATCATATGTTCAATATTAAGGTGTTAAACACACTTCAAATTGAAAGAATCTTGTAGCTTCATCTAGAAATTATCTTGGCATTTTGTGTCCGTGAGAAACAACTGCAGTAGTTTATTATACTCTATTTGGTAAGGAACATACTTTGGTTTCTGAGGAACAGCATGAACAGTACAAATAATTAACCTGCACCTATTTCTAGTTCTTAAAACCTCTGTCACTTTTTCACCCTCCCCCTCCCCCCCACACACAATTGGGATTACTGGAGAAGAAAATTTTTTTGTGGTGCCACTGGCATAAAAAACTTTTTGGATGTGTCATCAGAACACAGGTCTGAAGAGTTAACTTTTTCCACTTTGTTGAATAACTTTGTGAAAATAGACGAATACATCCATGTCTCTACACGGGTTTTTAAGGGAAGGACGAGAAGGTCATTACAGATTACTAACAAGAGTCAGCCAAACCCTTCGCAATGTCTCATCCACAGTACTTCGTTCCCTTCCAAAGAGACACTCGCGAAATAACGCACATCGAGCATGGTCTGGTGAGATGTTTTCATGTTTGGGGGTTTTTTTAGTTAAATATCTAACGTATCTCTGGTGTCATTGAATGTTGAATTCTAAACTCCTAGTCCTAAATTATGGTGACAAGTTAATAGGTTTTGCATTTTTCTTTTTCTTAAATACTTTAAAAAATGCATTAAAAGTTGGAAGTCAATGAAGAAAAACATGTTTCTCTTCAGTCTGGAAGGACTGTCAAAATAAAGTTGCATTGAGACATTGCAAGTCCATACAGTTGTTTAATTGTATTGATAATACAAGAACCACCTTGTGAAAGAAAAGAGGGAAGTTATCTTATTTTTATATTGTGCCTATGCCGGTTAAGAAGTATGAAGTGACAAATGCAGCGGGATTTCTGGTGGGTTATTTTGCTTTTTGTTTTGTTTTTTAAGATCAGTAAGTGGTATGATACAGTATTTTGGTTATAGTTTTCATAGCTACAGTGATTCTTCCATTACTGATGTTTTTTCTTAAATATCAGAATACTGAGGAATAGGCATTTTTCTAAATTCAGATTATATACATCTGTTAGAATCCAACAGCTGTTCAGAAATTTGGGATTTCTTGTGTATTATTATATACTATTTATTGAACAGTGTTTAGCCTCCTCTCTCCCCACTCCCCCTTTTTTTTTTCTTTCACTTTTTAGTATTTACTGGGATTAGTCCATCTCTTCGGAGACATACAGGAACAAACACACTGGAACATATCTCTGATTTTGTTTTTCCTTATAGTCCTGGGTATATTATACAATTGATATACAGATAACACAGCTTCTTTATAGGGCTGCTGATTAATCGCAGTTAACTCACCCGATTAACTCAAAAAAATTAATCGCAATTAAAAAAAATAATCATGATTAATTGGAATTTTAATTGCATTGTTAAACAATAGAATATTGATTGAAATTAAATATTCTGGATGTTTTTCTACATTTTGAAATATATTTGATTTCAATTACAACACAGAATACAAAGTGTACACTGCTCACTTTATCATTTTTACAGTGCAAATATTTGTAATAAAAAATATAAACAAAAACAATATTTTTCAATTCACCTCCTACAAGTACAGTAGTACAATCTCTTTATGGTGAAAGTACAACTTACAAATGTAGAGGTTTTGTTTTGTTTTTGTTTTTTGTTACAGAACTACACTAAAAAAAAATACAAAATTTTAGAGCCTACAAGTCCACTCAGTCCTACTTCTCATTCAGCCAATCCTAAAACAAACAAGTTTGTTTACATTTACAGGAGATAATGCTGCCCACTTCTTATTTACAATGTCATCAGAAAGTTAAAACCGGTGTTAGCATGGGACTCTTGTAGCCGGCATTGCAAGGTATTTATGTGCCAGATATGCTAAACATGCATATGCCCCTTCATGCTTCAGCCACCATTCCAGAGAATATGCTTCCCGTGCTGATGACACTTGTTTAAAAAAAATGTGTTAATTAAATTTGTGACTGAACTCCTTGGGAGAGAGTTATATGTCCCTTGCTCTATTTTATGCACATTCTGCCATATATTTCATGTTATAGTAGTCTCGGATGATGACTCAGCATGTTGTTCATTTTAAGAACACTTTTTCACAACGGATTTAACAAAATGCAAAGAAGTTACAATGTGAGATTTCTAAAGCTAGCTACAGCACTTGATCCAAGGTTTAAGAATCTGAAGTGCCTTCCAAAATCTGAGAGGGACGAGGTGCGGAGCATGCTTTCAGAAGTCTTAAAAGAGCAACACTCCGATGCGGAAACTACAAAACCCGCACCACCAAAAAAGAAAATCAGCCTTCTGTTGGTGGCATCTGACTTAGATGGTGAAAATGAACATGCATCAGTCTGCGCTGCTTTGGATTGTCATCAGCATGGACACGTTCTCTGGAATGGTGGTTGCAGCATGAAGAGACACATGAATCTTTAGTGCATCTGGCATATAAATATCTTGCAACACCGGCTACAACAGTGCCATGAGAATACCTGTTCTCACTTTCAGGTGACATTATGAACAAGAAGCGGGCAGCATTATCTCCTGCAAATGTAAACAAATTTGTTTGAGCAATGGGCTGAACAAGAAGTAGGATGAGTGGACTTAGGCTCTAAAGTTTTACATTGTTTTGTTTTTTAATTCAGTTATATTTTTGGTACATAATTCTACATTTGTACATTCAACTTTCATGATAGAGATTGCACTACAGCCTTGTATTAGATGAATTGAAAAATACTATTTCTTTTGTTTTTAGTGTTAACATTTGTTATATAAATAAATATAAAGTGAGCATTGTACATCTTTATTCTGTTATAATTGTAATCAATATATTTGAAAATGTAGAAAACATCCAAAAAAAATTTAAATAAATGGTATTCTATTGTTTAATAGCACATTAATCAAGATTACTTTTTTTAATCGCTTGACGAAGCCTAAGAAGTAGGGCTATGCCTGGTTTGCCTATAGTAGTCATTTTCTTAAAGACCTTCATTGATTGCTTCAGTCATAAAAATGCAACTAAAGCCACTAAGAAAAGTTTGTATAGAAGAATAATCTGATTTAAAAGCATGTGTGTGTGTTCACATAAAATGAAGGTTTTGTAGTATATGGAACATGCCAAATTTACATGCTAGCCAGTAAATGACCTAGATTTAACTGTCAAACAACTCAGTTTAGCTCAGATTAAACGAGTTATGTTTATTGGCAATTTACAGCAATATAAGGAAAAGTCTAAAATCTCATTTAGCTACATTTAAGAATATAAGATTGGACTGTTTGGATTAAAAAACAACAACCTTTCCTCAAATTTAGGTCTTGTCTGTACTTGGAATTCAGCCATCAGTGGCCAGCAACTAGCATAGCTGCACTGGGGCAACCTGAAACAGAGACAGAAAAGCAGCCATTTGCATCAGTCAACCTTCTTCCAGTTTCAAGTAGTTGTAAGCTCTGCTAGTATAGAAAGCTACACGTTCTAGGATAGTAAAGCTGTCTCTTGATTTTGGCTTGTCTGAATCTCAGATATTCATACTATCCCTGAGAGAAATTTTGTTATGTTGTATAATCCTCTTTTAGTTACAGAATCCTTTTGTTATATGACGGGCAGGAGTTTTCATTACGAAACGTGTCAGTTTCCTTAGCAGAGTGTCCCTCTTCTATCCTACCCAAACGTTGTTGTTGTTCCAAAATACTTTAGATTTTGTTAGAGCAGTCTTTCTGTTTAAAGTCTTCCATTATACAAAAGTTCAGTTTCCTTTTCTTTCCCCAATTTATGCTGACTGTGGAGCAACAATAATTCCTTTTTTTATGTTATCTGTATGTATCTGAAAAGGTTTTATACCATTGCTCTTTGGTCAAACAAGCCCTGTGTAGTGTTAAAGATCCCCATATCTTTCTAGTAACAGACATGAATTAGCATGTTAGCTGCAATTCCAGAGGAAGACATCAGCCATGTATTATAAAAGGAAAGTCTTGGATTATGGGTTGAGAGAATATCAATCAAATCGTATGTATCTTGTAATCACCTCAGGTAAAATTCATATTGAACAAATGGCGCTTGTCAGAGTAACAGACTTAACATGGTTTCAATGAAAACACCGTGCCACCGTTTGTGAAATGCAGATGTCTGACAAGAAAGTCTCAGTTGCGTCTTAACAATAATTTACATCAACTTTTACTTTTTTATCTTGTGGGCTCTAAGATTTAGAAGTTGGTTAGCTGATTTCAACCTTTTGTCACAAAATTAAACCACTTTTTCCCATCCCAGAACCCTTTGTGCTTCAATACTTCAAAGAATTTGAAATGAAGGTAGGTGTCCACTCACTTTCACTCCCATGTTGGCTACTGGGAATGGGGGAGCTCCACTCTTACTCCATACCCATTGAGGCAAACAGTCCAGAAATCTGGAGATTTTATGCTAGTGAGTTATGCCCTGGTTTGTATATTTGATCTGAATGTCTCAAATTATCTTCAATTCCTCTTCTATTCACATTTAATGAAGAAGAGCAAGACCAGCTACCCCATCTCTT
This sequence comes from Dermochelys coriacea, assembly GCF_009764565.3. NCBI lineage: Eukaryota > Metazoa > Chordata > Testudines > Dermochelyidae > Dermochelys > Dermochelys coriacea. Next base: position 110,677,219 of record NC_050068.2, read on the forward strand.
CCGTCCTCCCTGGAAGGTGGGTCTCTCTCCTTAGCCCAGGTCCTAGCTACTCCATCCCCTCGGTCAAGGCCCAGGGAATGACTCTTCCAATCCACCATTGACAATTTTTCCTTCTCCCCCTTGCCTTGGCGGGGGTCACACTGCTACTTGTTCGGTCCCCTGGAACGCAGAGACCCAGCCTTGAGTGCCATTTTGCCCTACACACAGCTCTTTTCCAACTCTAAAGCTAGGGCCTAGATCACTATCCCCAGCCATTGTTTCAGATATACAGAGGTCACAAGTGTTGCCATACATAGTACTCCTCTCTGTAATTCTGATTATGGGTGGGTGATGGCAGCTGTCAAAATGAGGGTTCTAGAGGACTCCAGCCATGGAGATGTGTGACCTAAAGCAACTCTCCACAGGTCTGTGGTTCTCCCATCTCTATGGCAAGCGTCCCCTGCACACTGACCTGCCTCAACCCCGATATGGGTGATTTCCTCAAGTGGTGCCAGGGGTGGATCAGTCTCCATGACCCATGCAGTGTTCTCTGAGCCTGGCAATAGTGGGAAGCATGGTAGCAAGTTTTTGATGGGGGAGCTGAATGGAGAATCTCAAAACCTCTCTCATATACGGGCCCACAAACATCCACTGGCTGGGAACAACCATCAGTCCCTAATGAATTTTGCATATATTCAAGCTGAAAGACCATAGCTCATTAGCAATATTAGCATGGCCTCCAAGCCACTTATTTATTAGTTTTATTGATGATGATTGATACAGCGGTGGTGCTTAGAGGCACCTGTTGTGCTATGCACTGTATAAACACACAATGAAGGCAGTCTGTGCCCTGACAAGCTTACAGTGAAAGTAAATAAGTGCTAATTTAAGTTATAAATAAGCACTATTGTAATAGAGATATTTATTAACAATAGTAATATACCTATATTAAAATAACACTAAATTTGCAAAGACAATCACTTAAAAATTAGGAAAGGCCAGAATTAAGATTGCCCTTTCTGTCTATATGCACATGCATTATACTAGTATTTAATTACATGATTCCTTTTTCTTTCCATCCCTCTGTGGATTGTAAACAGGATTTGAACTTAAGACCTTCAGGCCCACAATACAGACCTCTGCCACTTGAGCTCAAGGAATATAACTGATAGAAACAGAAAGCTGTTATAGCCTCTATTTAAACTGGCCACTAGATGGAGGTGTGACACATGCTTTCCCAGCAGGTTACACAGCTATTTGCTAGACAGCAGTAGAATGTTGGGAATAGACTGTGGCCTATTGTTTGCAAACGGAATAGCCAAATACTTAGATTTGGCAGCTTATTTCGAAAAGGTAGCATGTTTGAGATTTGGGTCTGCCAGATTAGAGATGTGGGTTCTATTACCAGCTCTGCTAGAAGTGCCATAACTGTGTTACCTTACAATAAAATAGTGGAAAAGTATAGAAAACCTTGCTCAATAAGGGTTATGAAGTGTACAAGAAACATTAACAGCTGTCAATGGACAAAATGAGACCTGAAGAAGAGCTCAGTGTTGATTGTAATTTGTCTCTTTACAAACGGGTTGGTCTAATAAAAGATATTACTCGTCCACCTTGTCACTTGAAGTCATGGTCATCTGACTTCAGTGCATCTTCTGCAAGAATACAAGGTATTTTGTGGGTCTCACTTGTAGACTACCAGCATGTGCTCAGTCCTGTCAATGCTTAAAATAGTAAACAAAACCCAAAATATTTTCCTGAAACAAGTACTAAGACTTCAAGGCTTAAGTCTATTGCCAACATGTCATATGTTGTGTATATCTACAGTATGTAAATATCCTGGGTGGAGGTAGAAAATATTGTGATTTAAAGAGATAATTACAAGAAGCAGTGGAATTACTTGCAGGAAAATGTATGAGTAAAGTCATCTTGTCCCTCCTCTTACATTTAAGGAACAAAGTTCAATTGATAAGAAAACTATGTGCACAGCAGGATAGTGTGATCTGAGCATAAGAAGGGAAAAGTGGAGGTTTTTTCCCTTTATGGTTTTGCATCATCATAGAGATGAATGATCTAAGAATTTCTGTAGCTGAAATGAAGAGTTATTATTTTTTCTCCGAGTGGTGTTCTTGGTTGGATTCTCTGGTTCAGGGTAAGTCATTAACTTTAAAATAAGTCCCTGATCTTGTAACGGTAAATGTACAATCTGTTTAGTAGGGCTGTTCGACGTGTGTGTGTGTTGCAGGAAGAATTTTGAGGTAAAAAGCATGGTTTATATAAACCATAAAAATACATGTTTAAATAATCCTTCCTATAGATTTTTCTAGTTCATTCTTTGAATCTTGAAAACAAATCTCTTTATAGAATGCATTGTTTGAGGAATCTAGACAGCTTATGGTACTGATCAGAGCTTTAAAAATCCACTCTTCTAGGAAAAGTAGGGATTCTTCCTGGGCAAGTACCATCAAATTCTGCAGGATCTAAACTTTCGTTTTAAAAAACAAAACAAAAAAAAACACAAGTTTCTAACACTTGTATTTGGAAAAGACTGGTTAGGTTTCACTGTTACTGTTTAGATTCTTGTGGGCAGCAGTAAACCTAACAAGAATCACAGCTTGAGAAAGCTATGAGCAACTGCAGAGGTAGGAGGAATTGGAACTAATCGCTGATGAGGGGGACCAAAAATAAAGGCTGCAGGAGAAGTAGAGTATCGGAGACCCCTGGCCCCATCCACCCATCTCTGTGGTAGGAGTGCAGGACACTCCCACAGCTCCTTCTCCTGGTGACCGTGAAGGTCTTCACATTTATCAGACCTATTAGCCAGAGGCTTCTGCAAAATATGAACTCACAGAGCAAGGTTCAGGGACAGCACCCTGATAGAATCCCTCCCTTTCTTGAACAGCTGTGAGAGGAGCTCGTGCATTCTTACCTGAGCATTACTCTTGGACAGTGGAAGATATCTGGACTGGAAGATGTCTTCCCTGTCAATATGAGAGTATTAGTGTTTGGTAAAATGTCCAGGCTGTGAATGGATGCGTGGATTGGTGTGAGGATAAGCATGTGATGGGAAGGGAGATACTGATCAGGTAAATTATTAAAGAGAAGCATAGTGAGAGATGTGAGAACACCAAAATTCTGTCATTTCCTGACTTCTGAGTGCTTGACTCTGTAACTCTTAACATTCTTTTAAAGTAGATTTATATATATAACTAACATTGAGAATTGATCAATAATATGCTTCACTTAAACATAGTGTATAGTTAACTATTTTACTCATTTTTAATTGATGAGGCATGACTTTGGGGAGGCATGGGCTGCTGATGGAGGTACAGAACTTTCCTCATCTCTAGGTCAGTAGTAGTGAGAAAAAAGTTGTTAGCATTTTGGTAACTGAGTGAAATGAAATAAATGAAATGAATTTCATTTATGTGAAATGATACATCAGTCTGTCAAGTTCTTAGACAGAAAGCGGATACATAAAACCAGCACCACAACTGGCATCCTTCTGGCAATCAGCAAAGAGACTAAGGGACATGGATACTTATCTGTTCTCTCACCCAAAGTCAGCATTTAAGCATATTGACAGGATTTTCTCCAGCAGTTGAGCTTGCTGCAATCTGTTTAGTCCTTGTTATGTGATAAACTGGCACCTTCACTCTCCAGAGCTGCCAATCCAGCAACTAACATGGGCAGCACCAACTCTGCATTAGATTTTTCCTTGTAAGTCTATATTGATTGACTTTGCAATATTAGAGGGATCAGACTTTAAAAAAAATATTTTTTTCCAGGCTTTGATGTAGATTTCACTTTTTTAAACATAAAAAGGATATAAAGATTTTGAATGAGGAAAAACAGGTGATTTTGAGTTTTATGACACTTGAAAGACAATCTTAGGCTCATACTGTGATAGAAAATAGAAATATGTGGAATGGGTGAAGTAAACCATAGGTGGGTTTTGGGGTTTTTTTGTTGGGGTTTTTTTTTTTTCGACTGGCCTTGCATAAAATGAAAAAACCTCTGACGTCGCCTTTAATAAAATATAGGGGGCACCTAAAATGCATAAAATAGAAATTGTAATCTGTGAAAGCATTTTGCATTGCTTTAGTAAATGTCTACCTTGAAAAGGTGGTGATGTAATTTTGTTTGCTCTTGCAGACTAATTCTAGATGTGCACATTTTCAGTTGTGGGTCAAAATATATGTGGTAAAATCCTGGTCCCTTGGAGGTCAGTGGCAGTTTTGCCATTTACTTACTTGGGGCCAGAATTTTATCCTAGATCTTTGAAAACTAATTTTTACATGATGAGAAATTGGAAGTATGATGGCTTTAGTGGTTGGCAACTTGGAGGGCTGCCCAGAGTCCTGAAAATTTAGGGGCTGGAATCTGAGTGATTTGTGAGTATTTATCTCTAGTTGCTCACATTTTGTCTTGCCAAGCCACTTCTTGACAAATAAACAGCCTTGATTGGACATTTTTTCCACTGCTGACAATTCGGTTAAAATTATGATTCATATACTCCTGTAATCTCCTTTTCTTAAACGACTAGTAAATTCCAGTTTGAATGGAGAGTTTATAAACTATTTCAGAAAAGCTAAAAGATCTCTAGATAAACTATGCAAAAAAGATGTCATATAATATATGGTAAGTAGCTGGGATTGATTTAACACATTATCAGTAGAAACAAGGACCGAACTCTACTTAATTGGAACTGAAGACCTTTAAGAGGTTTGGTGTGTATATATAAGCAGTTACCATGTGAAACTTAATTTCAGCTCACAATTAAAATGTTCTTTTACCATAACAGTTATCATGTTCCATTAATTATTCAGTGTGCTTTAAATATTCCAAGAGTTTGTAAAATGGTTTGATATTGTCTTTGAAATGATAGAAATACAGCTTTTAGTGCTATAGCATTGTGTGGGATGTCTAAGTAATTGTAACTATGATTTGCAAATCATGTATGGTATTTTTTTTGTTTTTGTAATTAAGTTGTAACCATTGAGATACTAACCTATGAGGCTGCCATTTTTATCCAGTCTGATGATGATCCATCCAAGAAAACTGATGGATTCAGTGGAGTGCTAGACCTGATGTTGTTTGTTCACAGAAATTTCTTTATAGTGATGGCTTAATGGACTACTATAAGAAGCTGTCATCTAAATGTTTTACTGTAGGAAACTGAAATCAGTTGCCATTTCCAGTGAGTTTTCTCTACAGTGTAATGTTGAAATGTGAGGCAGCAGAAATCCATTGTGACTGTATCTGCATTCTGTGTATCAGGGCTTTCTTTATATTTAAAAAAAACCCTAAACAACAAGAACAAAAAACCACCACCACAACAAAACACTTTTTAAAACACCTTATTTTAAAATTAACATTTAACTTAAAATATTTATTTGCTTTTACTACAAGCATTTTGAAAAATGTTTTGTTGTACACTTTTCAAATGCATTCTTGATAAACAAAATCACACTATACTTGTATCTGGGTTTGTCCTGAAACTCTTGAAATTGAAGATAGAGACATCCCGTTTGATGAATCTGGATTACTGTACTCTTAAACTCTCATCCTAATGAATGGCAATAATGTACAGTGTCTAGCTAATTTAAGTAATAGGAAATTTGTTCTTGTACATTTAGTTATTGAAAAAAATGAGCCTGTATGAAGAAGGAAAATGGAATTGCAGAAAATGACACTCTTATTCAATTACAAGAGAGATGTTTTATTTCTTCAGAATGTAGAGCAAAAGTGACTTGCTGGTAATCTTTGAAAAAAAAAAAAACCACTTTTTTTCTGTGTCACCAACAAGGAAAATCACTATTTACATTGTGGGCAGGGCTATTCCCAGACCTGGAGTATAATGTTACTGGTACTCTTTAGCTCTTGTTATTTTTACATGTTTGCAATCCTTTATGCTTGTTGCAAACTGTTTGTTACTCTCCCTAGTCTAATGCAATGGTTTGTGTGGTGGCTGTACCTACTTCCTCCTACTATATATATACTTGTTATGCATAACAAAACCCCATGTGATCATGAAATACGTTGCACAGATCTCAAAAGGTTCTCAGGTTCAGTACACCCACACCACCTTGTTTAGGGAAAGTGGGCTGGAAACAGCAATCTTTTTGGTGAGATTCCTAAAAATTTAACTGGCCAAATTACCACAAGAACAGCCTGTCTTCTATTTTAGTATTTCTACCTCTGTTCCAAGCCAAAATCAGGAAGTACAGAGTTATACAACTTTCAACAGTTTGTTTGGTTTTTATTAAGTGGCATTTGTAAAATCCCTACAAATATGCTTTGGACAGTTTTGTGTATATATTATACACAACTTAAATTTCTTGCAGTCTGGTTTTTGAAATGGCTATGGCATGAAGGCTCCATTAGTTTTCTAGGCTGGCTAATATTTTTTCTAAAAGCAATAGACAAAGGTCTATTGTCCATGGGGGATGTGAGGGGGAGGGGTGGTTTTGTGTGGGGTTTTTTGGTAACATCTGTTACCAATTGGGTTGCCAACTTTCTAATGTCACAAAACTGAACACCCTTGCCCCACCCCTTCTCTGAGGCCCCACCCCCACTTCATTCTCCCTCCCTCTGTTGCTCGCTCTCCGCCAACCTACTCTCGCGCTTATTTTCACGTGGCTGGGGTTGGGGTTGGGGTGTAGGAGAGCGTGAGGGCTGCAGAGTGGGGCCAGAAATTAGAGGTTTGGGGTGCAGGAGGGGCTCCCGGCTGGGGCAGGGTGTTAGGTTGAGGGCTCTGGCTGGGGGTGCTGGCTCTGGGGTGGGACCGGGGATAAGGGGTTTGAGGTATAGGAGGGGGCTGCAGGCTGGGGCAAGGGTTTGGGGAGCGGAAGAGGGTGTAGGCTCCAGGAGGGAGTTTGGGTGTGGGAGGGGACTCACTGCTGGGGCAGGGACTTAGGGTGCGGGAGAGGGTCCGGGGCATGGGCTCCAGGTGGCACTTACCTCTGGTGGCTCCCCAGAAGCAGCAACATGTCCCTCGACTCCCAGGTATAGGGGTGGCCTGGTGGCTTTGCATACTGTCTCTACCCGCAGGCACCGCCCCCTGCTGTGTTCGGGGTGGGGGCAGCACACGGAGCATCCCTGGCCAGTCCTACATCTACAAGACGAGGGACGTGTCACTGCTTCTGGGGAGCCACGCAGAGCCAGGTAGTGATCCTGCTAGCCATGCACCAGCCAGACTTTAAACAGTCTGGTCAGCGGTGCTGACCAGAACTTCTAGGGTCCCTTTTCAACTGAGCGTTCCGGCTGAAAACCGGATGTGATGGGTTGGACTCCCTGTCGGGTATACCATCTGATTTTCTGTGGTCCCACTGAGACCGCCCTTTCTATTAGCCTGTGCCAGGCCCTCAAGCCTTCTCTAGCACACACACAGGTAAAGCCATACCCAGCTCCAGACACAGACTAAAATCAGTTCTGTGTGGGAGGATTCAGCTCAGGGATTTACCTAGCACCCATGTGCACATCTCCGTTGGGGTGTAAACTCAAAATTATATTGTCTTGCGCTGTTTAGAGAGATCTGTACAGTGCAAGCTTATAAAAATTGCCCCTTCCCCCAATATGGAGGGAGATATGCACAGCTTTTTGCCCCCCTCCCCCTGGATATGAATTGTACAGACTGGTTTACAGAAAACAAATTCAAGTTTATTAAGTACAAAAGACAGATTCTAAGGGATAGCAAACGGATCAAAGCAGCTTACCGAGTAAATAAAATAAAACACGCAAACTAGGTTTAATACATTAAAGAAATTGGCTACAAATAGTAAGTTCTCACCCTAAATGTTGTTTTATGCAGGTTTCAGAGTTTCTTGAAAGTAAACTGTACTGCTTGCAGCTTAAATCTTCAGGTTTACCCTTCACAGGCTGACCTTTCTCAGCCTGGGTCCCAGTCCTTCTCCCCACATCAGTCTTAGGTATTTCCAGCAGTCATTCTGAGCAGGGATTCAGTGAAGTACCAGTGACCGTGATTAACACACTCTCTCCAGCCTTAAATAGAATTTACATATGGTGGGAATCTTTTGTTTCCCAGTCTGACTCCCCACCCCCTCTTAATGGAAAAACACTGAAAGCCCAAGATGGGCTTTCATATCATAAACATATTTCCGTGAAGAATATGGGCGTGATGTGACACTGGACCTCTTGCAACCCTCATTATCAACCTTTGATCTCATTGACCACAAGGTTTTATTAACTTGCCTGCAGTCCTTAACTGGGTGAATGCTGTTGCTTTTGTGTGTTTCAGCTCTTTCCTTCTAAAGGGTGATTTTAGGCTGGTGATTACCTGCCTCTAGGAATCTATTATATGGAGTTCTACAGAGTTTTTATTCTCCTCCTTCTCCTTTACATATGAGTGTGAGATTTTTTGTTTTGATCTGAGGTATCATTAGCATGAAGTGAAACTTACTGTCTAACTTTTTAAATCAGATGCGGATTTGTCTGTGATTTCCTAGTATTTGGCTGAGATTAGGATTTGAAGGAAGGAAAATGACTGAACCTGAGCCCAGAGAAGATGGAAGTGATTCTAGGAAGGCAATGTCTCCACGGCACACCTTACAACCGTGCGGCTGTGCCACTGCAGCCATACCATTGTAAGGTGTGCTGTGTGGCCTCTCTTTATCACTGGGAGAGAGCTCTCCTGGCAACAAAATAAAACCATCTGCAATGAGGGGCGGTAGCTTTGTCACCGGGAAAGCATCTGCCACTGACAAAGCGCTGTCCACACTGGTTCTTTTGGGCACTAAAACTTTTGTCTCTCAGTGGGGTGTTATTTCACACCGCTGAGCGACAAAAGTTCCAGCGTAGATACAGCCTAAGTTTAGGAAAGGAGTCTGGAGGATATCGTGTGAGTAATTATAATTTTCTGTTGAGTAATCTTGTACACCCTTGTTCAGAGATGTTCAGAATTTGCGATTTGTTTTTTAGATTCCTGAATGTCCTTGCTAGAGGCCAAAATCACATTTAAAAAAAATAAAAATAAAAACAAAAACTGTGACTGGTAAGAAGATTGTGATGATTTCTCTCCGAATTGGCCCTTGTCACAATAAGTGTTGCCTGTGGTACTTGTAGATCACATTGCAATATTTCAAGCTACACTTGAAGGGTATTCAGAAGTTTCAGCTGGTATGTAAAATTGATGTCATCCAGCTTACTGGTGTTAGTCCCAAAGAATTCTCCAACAATTGCTCTAGCTTCAGATTTAATTCTGGCTATGTACAATTAGGATTAGGAATTTCCGTACACCATCCCTGAAGTCCCCCATCCTTCCGTAGTAGTCAATTAGTTATATGTAGTGTTGCCAATTTAGTCATTTTTCAATCATCCCTATAAATTTGTCCACCTCCTCTAATTTCAGTTTCCGGGAAAGACTCTGATTAATGCTGCCTGCAAAATCACCCCCTGAAGTCTCCGCAACAGTTGAGGCACAGACCATGGAAATAAATATTAGAGGACTGGTTGAAGGGCTTATGCTCTGAAATGTGCATCAGATGTTGCTCCATTACAGTCCGTTGACTGTTGCCCCTTTTTGACCCAAGCAGCTAGCAAACTTCGGGGCGCAGGAGATATTCCAGATGGAAGCAGAAATTAATGGATTATGGTATTTAATTTGAGGCAATCTTGTTTATTTACAAGGAATGTACATAATTTTGCTTCTCTGAACATAGGAAAGACTAAGAACAAAAGAAGCAGTTTCTCAGCTTACAGCCCCAAGTCTCTTTAGCCAAAACCAGACCCAAAAGCGCTCTTTCTAGCTTTTTCTGTGCTCACACAGTATTCATAAGCTGCTGCTTGGCTTTTTTGCTCCCGCCTCCTTTTTTTCTTCTCTGTTCTTGGTTTGTGTGGGTGCTCCCCCCCACATACACACACTCTTTTCAGTTTCTGTATGTTCCATGTGTGCGTGTGCACACCTCCACAAAAGCCTCCATCCATGCAGTCCAAAACTCCTGGGTGTATTCACATAACCCTTTTGTTTTAGGTAGAGTGTTGTGATTAATTTATCCGTACCGTTACTTTATTGATGGGTGAGTTCACACCCATCAATCACAGCAAGGTTTTGACTTATCCGATAACAAGGTTTCACCCACCTTATAACTCCTCTTTGGGCACAGTGCATGATCCATCACCTTTATCGGTGTTGCCCTGTACTTTTAGATGAAAGTTGTAAATATTTTATTTTTATTAAAAATCATCAGGGTCTCGTTCTGTGTTTCAGATTCTTAGATTTCATGATAAAATAAGTACATTTTCTCCTACGATTTGCTCATTTTAGCAGAAAATCCAGCTAATGTGCTTACCTATCTTTGTTGGATCCAAGGATGGACGTTGGGATGTGAGCAGCCAACGGGGGGCATCCGTCTTGCTGATAAGGATTTCTAGGGTATAGAACTAAGAAATCAAGATCTCCCCAAATATTTCTAGTCTCTCTCTCACTCTTCCTACAAAAAGATGCATTTCCTCCTCAGTGCCAGAAGTCTTAACCACCTCCTTTGTGCCAAAAACTCAGAACTTCCTCCTGTCCCAGGAAGACCAAAGCCCCAGCTGTCCCTAATCAGCTGCCAAAATCTGCAGGTCCCCCTGCCCCACACCCCAATAGCTTCTATATTGTGCTATTTACGCTTTAGGTTATAGTTAGACTATAAATTCTGTGGGTGCAGAGAATGTGTTTTCCTATGTGTTTATACAGCACCTAGCACACCAGGGCTCTGAATTTGATTGAGGCCTTTGGGTTTTACTACAGTACAAAAAATATCCACAACATCCCTCAGTAAACTTATCCAATATTCATTTTTAAACATTTGCACTTTGTTTTTAGTTTTGAATTTGTCTCTTCCACTTCCAGTGGTTGGAACTTGTTATGCTTTTTGTCTGCTAGATTAAAGAGCCCTTTAGTATTGGATACCTACTATATGTGTAGGTACATGAGTGGTAATAAAAATGTTATATATTAACATTTCCATTATCACAAATTTTATTTATACCACATTTGTTATATCTAATAATTTTTCTTTGCCCTTTTTGGTCCCCTACCTTTTTTTCTTCTTTGAAGTACATTCCTTATTTTGGAAACAATGACATTTGTATTTTAGCCTCCCCTCAGAAGAGGATTCACATACAGTAATACGGGGTTTTAGGAGAAGTTTTAGCTTTTTTGCAATTCCAGCAATTCATAAGCACACCTGGTACAGGGATTGGTACTTTTGAGCAAGCATCTGATGTTAAAATAAAATTGTAACAATAGTATGTTTTGGAGACTCTTCTATATGAATTTAGCTTAAAATATTCTTTTAAATATACTTTGAAAATCTCTTTTTTACATGATGAAAAAAACCACACTGCAAAGCTTTTTAATGCTTTGTGTATGTTTAGAATAGATGGTTATTTCAAGATTGGAAAGTAAAATCCTGTAACATTATGTAAGCAAAATCTTAAACTCTGTTTTCCCTTCAGAAATATAAACTGATTTCTTTCCTGAATCAGATTGGACAAAAGAAGCACTTGAGATGCATGGACTGAATAATGATAAAGGACATTGTTTTATTATTTCATGCAAATGTAGTCAGTTCAATTAGATGAAATGTATATGTGTCTTTTTAATGAAATCTTGTCATGCTTCAGATTATATGGTTTGTAGATACAACAGAATGCCTTGAGGCAGAAAAACGGTCAGTTTGAAGAAAATTTAGATCTAGTCATCTTCGTTTAACTCAAGCAGTGAGACAGCACATTTTATCTAACAAATAGCCTAAGGGATTGCCTCCCCCCCCCACTGATTTCAATTATGAGGGTGACATTGTCATGCTGAAAACAATTTCTTATTGCCATCAGAAAGGAGCTAGACTGGTTTGGTCAACATACACAATGCCTTAGTAGTACAGTACTGTAGGTCACTAATTTACTACCTGAACTACTGGAATTTGTCTAGGGTATTGGGATTAAAACTCCATCTCCTGTGAATAGAGCCATGGATTTTTTTAATACTCACAAGAGGTCAGGATCTTGGTTTTGTATCTTCTCCATCAGAAGCCCCTTTTGATAACACAGTACCTATTCATGACATTCTGGACAATTGTGATGTAGGACTGACTCAGATAAAACAAGGACATTATCTGAATCACCAGTACTACTTCTACAGCATCCAGTGATATGTTTGGGGGGTTAGGACTTATTTATTTATTTTTGGAAAGCAGTGGAGTCATGGAGGAGGCATTCTGAAACCCTTTGTTAAAATTCTGCCACCAAATGGAAGGCAGGATTGCAGTGATTTCCTTGCCTAAAGTTCATCTGGTCCTTCTGGATAACACTAAAACAACCCTGCTGAAGATTATTTATCTTGGGGACGTAAAAATGATTCTGAAAAGCATGGTGCTGCTTCTGGAATTCCAGAAGGCATTAACTGGCAGGTAACTTTTTGAAAATTATTTCCCTGGGGAGGATACTCCTGAAATCCCCAACATAGTTTTCAGTTATCTGCCCCCAGTTTCCAATTTCACAGGTTGAACACTGTGCTTTACTATTAATATATTCAGCATATTTTTCAAGAGGCAAGAGCTATAAACTTTTCCACTAACGTGAATGCAATATAAATTTGTTTGTTGTTTTTCCTTGCCTCTCTCTTTGGTTATGAGTGTGTGCATGCATTTTTTCGCTATTTAACAATCAGATTCCCCAGTCCACCCCTCCCCATGTGAGCGTACTCGGACTTTATGCACAGTGAAAAGAAAAGGAGGACTTGTGGCTCCTTAGAGACTAACAAATTTGTTTAAGCATAACCTTTTGTGAGCTACAGCTCACTTCATCGGATTCATCACAGTGTTTATCACAAGCTAATGCAGTGAAGTTGATAGTACCTTATTGCTTTGAAGTGTCCCATGCAAAACGTGGCCATGCCCAATCCTGGTTAGTTTGAGTTATTTTGGCACAATTCCCCTTCACACTCCCAAAAATTGTATAGTTGTTACATGTTCTTAAAAAAAAAAATAGTAGTATTTACTAGATTCAAATGGTTACTTGTACCTAGGCTCCGTAGAACAAGAACTTTAAATACAGGCAGATGTACTTTATAATATTTTGGTATTGCCACCAGCTAAACAATTGGAGTAAAGACTTGTGACTTACGGCAAATGAAGTAAAATGCATAAAACAAGAACAAAGCGCACACATGAATTACAGTTTGACAGATTTTGGAGTACACGAGGAGTATATTGACTAGGTTCTGTTCTTGGTTACTGGTGTAAGTTTAGGATAATTCTATTGAAGGCCATGACTTCAGTGGAATTGTCCTAGATTTGAGCTTGTTTAACTTTGGATCAGAATCTCTGTTCCTTGGTGTTTTAAGGTTCCAGTAGAAATCTCAGCAGTTGGTTTTACATCCTTTGGGGATCTGCCTGAAGATCAGGGTTCTGCTGTAGAAGAGAATGCTGATATCCCTCATTACCTGCTAAATGATTATTCTTGCACCTGTGCCTCTTTAAATTAGTCACAGCTGGGCTGTCTGAAGCCTAAAGATAGTCAGTTGTCATGAAGTAGATGACAAATTCAGACTTCTCTCTGAACAAGCTGAAGAGGGAACTACTGTGGGTTGTTTTGGGGTTTTTTTCCCCCCACTGCCTCCCCTTCAGGGGTGGTAAGAGCTTCTACCTTCATGAGCTGAGGAAGCACGAGAGACCTAAGCTAAATTAACGAAGGCTTCCTCTACAGGAAAGGAGGTGTGCGTGGACACAGGACTGCAGGAGAACATCTTCAGAATCTTAAGAGGAGAAAGAATGGAATCCTCTTGGCCCCTCCTGCATCTTCTTCCCCCAGTGCACGTTAGGAGCTCTATTCTAGGGATTTCTTCATCAGAAACCCTGCAACTTGCCATGCAGTTCCTTGAGAAATCACCTTCCCTGGGCTCCAAATTAGTCAAAAGCAGAAAAAACACTTTTGAGGAGACTGCTCTTCCACCTTTCCTTTCCGAATGTTTCTTTGCTCTACTCTCTGTGTCACACATTTTGGATCCTGGTTATGCTTTACAAATTAGATACATGCAGCAGCAAGGAAATACAGTGAGCTCAAGAGTGATGGTGATAGTCAGGTGAACCAGACACTACTGAACACTTCGGAGGGTGGATTTTAGTCCATGTTTCTAAACACCTTCTCTTGGATTTTCACTCTTCTGTGAAGAAGAGATAGGACTTTAGTTATTAAGGTCGTGTCTGAGTGATCCAGGCACAGAACTGGAAAGAGTTCAGTTTTACTTATCTTTGTTGAATTAAAAGCTTCCATATTGGAAGGAGGTATGCTAGTGCAAACACTGCCATATTTTGAACCCGTAGTTTCAAGGATTCTTCCATAAATGGCAAATCCATCCCTTTTGCCTTCAATATAAATGTATTCAACCAAAGTAAACAAGCCTCAGCACCATGATGACGATCACCACTGATGAATAGATGACTTATTTTCTGTCTAACTAGGTTCTTTCTTTGGTATCCATCACCAAAGTAAAGGAGAACCTTAACATATTTTTTCAGTTCTAAAGCAAGACTATAACTATGCCACTACTCCTGTACCCCATCCCCGATTGGCTTACCCAGTCTTTGTCTTACTGCAGATGCAGGAGTGATTTAAATACATTGTAACTGATCAGTGATGCACCCTATAAGTAAGTTTACATCTCTGTGAGGAGAGTTGTAGAAAACAGATTTTGCTGGTGGTGGGTGGAGTCTGTGGGGCTGAGAAAATTCTGTAAATGGCTGGTGGTTCAAATGCAAATTCTGGTATAGGCAAGAAGATGTATCTATTAGAGGATTGTTTCTTTTACTTTTCTGCTAGCACACACTCGAAAGAAATAAAAATTCACCATAACTAGCAAAATAACTCTTCATAGAATTTAATTTTCATTTGAACCTGAAAAAAATTAAGCACATGTGTCTATCTTTCTGAGATAATGACACAAATAAAATGGAAGAAAAATGTGGTAGTGGTGGGAAACGGGATAGAAATAAAATATCCCCCTTTTATTAGCACCAATAAAACATGTTAAATTTTTGTTTGTTTTTAAAAAAAAAAACAGTGGGGGGGGGAGCCAGAAACGGGAAAAGATGGGTGCAAATGCTTAAAATCTTTGCAGAGTAAACAAAAAGAAGAAGAAAAAGGGGCGGGAGTGAGGGCCGTCATATTAGTCATGTGTATTGGCTCAATTGATGAGCATGTGTCAGAGCTCCTGGAATTCATTTTGGAACCTTCAACTCATCCTGATTGTGGCAGTCAAATTTTTTTTTGCTTTCTATTATAGAGGAACACAGCAACACAAAACCAATTCAGTGGACTTTTTGTTGGTGGGGAAGGACTATTCAAAGTCTGAAAGGGGCAAACTGCCTGTTTTGCTTTATGTACAAAAAGTCTGTGATCATGAGGTTAGGAGATTTTATGGTAGTTAACAAAATCTTATTTCCTTCCTCCGCCATCCCAACAGATTTGCACTTTGATTTTTTCCCTAGTGGTAATATGTTATACTAATTACTGCTTAGCTGGACAAGCTGAACTATAAGGATTTTGATGAATTTGCTGGAATATAGTGTTGTGAAATTAAAGCTTTTGACTAACTAGACTGCTCCTCAGCTGAGGTGGTTCTGCTGCCTGAATCACAGCAAGAGTGCCACCCATTCTGTCACACCTAGTGTAAAAGTAAACAGTGTAACAGTGCAAATAGCAGTTCTTAAAGTGGTAGGTGGTAGCTTGTGCTTCTGTGGGAAAAGCTTTTAGTCTCCATGCTTTTACCTTGGCCTGACCAGAAAACACTGCAGAAAAAAGAAAAATGACCATTGTTTTAGGGTAATTACATTTCATGGACTGGCTGCTTTTTCAAGCAGGTAAAGGTATATGCTTCCTGTTTGCCTCACGGAGAATAGGCATGGGACACAGTGACAGCTGCTGTGTGTCTTTGTTATAATGTCCATAAACAATCCAAATTCTTTGCAGGTTTTTTGTTTTTTTTAAATTGTATGCAGCAACCTATACTTGCAGGATTTTATAGCTTATTAAAGTGGTTCTTTACAAAGACGGTGTCTATAAAGAAGAAGGGTAAGTATTGTAGCTGACTTTTTTTCTCTATAGTATAGCTGCTATAAGCAGCATCAGTTTGGTTTCTCATTATACTAAATACATGTAGTAATTGAGATGCAAATTGTGTTTCAAAAGCAGAAAAAAAACAGGATTTTAATTCATTTGTTATGCTGGGATTTTCCTTCCAAGGAAGAAATCTGAGCTTTGGCCTCAGAATCTGAAGAGTTGTCCTAAAATCTTCTGGAGGATAGAATTATCTGAGCTCATTTGCCACTCCCCCCTCCACTTCCTATTCTCTGGCAATATTGCTCCAAATGAGCCCTCCACTGGCCTTTTGCTGATTCTGGGCTCCCTCTCCCTTGCATGGGGATTGTGGAACCTACTGAAGCCCTGGAGAGGGAGGGCAGGGCAATGAGAGGAATTCAGACCTGGCTTTTGAAAATGTTAGCTGGTGCATGGTGAGTTTTGGGGGCTATGTGGGGCTTGTGCTGCCCTTTACACCCTTGTCTACTGCTGGTTAGATGTGTGGTTCTGCCAGCCTCTAAGGTTCTAAATCGTGAGTCAGGCCCTAAAATTATGGCGATTGGCTTAGAAGAAAGAAATGTGGGGTTTTTTATTTGCCTGCTGATTTTTGAGCCTTTATTGCTCATGTTTTCAAGCTTTTCTACCGCAACTATGAGAGCTAGAAACATAATCTTTTTTTTTTTCTTCTGAGATTCAGCAGGAGATGGAGCATTTAAGAAAAACTCCAGACATCATGAGTTTTGTGATTAATGTTGACAACATAGCAATGACCATGGTTGGGAATCTTGGACTCTGGGTGCAGGGCTGAGCCTCAGAGCAACTCCACAACTGAAAGGAAGCTCCCTGTTTTGGATGTGACTAGCATACTATGGACAAGGAGCCTAGTAAGGCTGGAGAGCTCTGGCGGCACCCACTAAGTGCCAGACTCAGAATTTGGCCCATGATCCCCATTTTACAGATGGCCAGGTAACTGAGGCAGAGAAGTTAACGGGCTGATTTTTTCAGGTCCTTTTACCCCCTGACTACATAGTTATTCTGTAAACACTGTGAAGGGTGTAATCTTGCATCCCAAGGAGGGCTCCATTAGTCAAAGGTTTGTTTCTGATTTGATTTGGTTCATTGAAATGTGGGGGAGGGTGGGTGGAGAGAGAGGAGCTGCCCTTCCTCTATTTTAACAGATCTGTGTTTTTTTTACTGTTGTACATGTCAAATACGTACATAAATATTTTTGAAATCAACACGTCTTTATTAACCCTCTTACAAAAACAAAACAGGTCAACTGTTCTTTGTCTTAGGTTCCCTCCTGTTACCGTTCTGACCTAAGACCTTTGGAAAACTTGTCTTATGAAAGGAGACTTAAGGAGCTTGGCTTGTTTAGCCTAACTAAAAGAAGGTTGAGGGGAGATATGATTGCTCTCTATAAATATATCAGAGGGATAAATACAGGAGAGGGAGAGGAATTATTTCAGCTTAGCACCAATGTGGACACAAGAACAAATGGGTATAAACTGGCCACCAGGAAGTTTAGACTTGAAATCAGACGAAGGTTTTTAACCATCAGAGGAGTGAAGTTTTAGAATAGCCTTCCAAGGGAAGCAATGGGGGCAAAAGCTCTATCTGGTTTTAAGATTCTACTCGATAAGTTTATGGAGGAGATGGTATGATGGGATAATGGGATTTTGGTAAGTAACTGATCTTTAAATATTCAGGGTAAATAGGCCAAATCCCCTGAGATGGGATATTAGATGGATGGGATCTGAGTTACCCAGTTAAGAATTTTCTGTAGTATCTGGCTGGTGAATCTTTCCCATATGCTCAGGGTTTAGCTGATTGCCATATTTGGGGTCGGGAAGGAATTTTCCTCCAGGGCAGATTGGAGAGGCCCTGGAGGTTTTTCGCCTTCCTCTGTAGCATGGGGCATGGTTGACTTGAGGGAGGCTTCTCTGCTCCTTGAAGTCTTTCAACCATGATTTAAGGACTTCAATAGCTCAGACATAGGTGAGGTTTTTCATAGGAGTGGGTGGGTGAGATTCTGTGGCCTGCGCTGTGCAGGAGGTCGGACTAGATGATCAGAATGGTCCCTTCTGACCTTAGTATCTATGAATCTTTCTCTCTCCCATTTCAGTTTCCATTCAACTTTCTTTCCGCTGCAGATCCATATCAAAGCCAAATCTTTTTCTGTTCCCTTTCAGTGGCTCCCAGCCTTTTGCCACTGTAATAAAGGATCCCATCTGTCTCCACTTGTATTAAAAGGAACATGAATGTAAAAACTGATTTTCTTAAAGTGCTTTAGGATCCCTTGTAAACCATATAAAATAAATGTAAATTATTTTTTGGTGGTAGGAAAAAGAATAAATACCTTTTCTAGTTTTCATTCTTTTAAATACTGTCACAGAAGATTTCAAAGGTTTTAAAACCCCTATTAACTTTGTCTTTTTAAATCAACCATTGCATTCAATTACAGTTTGCAAGAGGTGGCACACTAAATCTTTTCATCACTTTAAGAATCAATCCTATTATATCTCCTCCTGAGACATTCATTGTCAGGGAGGTGTGCCGGAATGTATTTTGCTGATTTTTTTATACAGTCTGCCAAGAATACAATATACTTCCTCAAAGTGTTCTATGACTCTGTGGACAGATATGTTATGTCAAATCAGGAAATTAAACTAGTGGTGGTTATTATTATTATTTTGAAATTAATTGCTCTTTTAACAGACGCCTTCTTCTGTGTACCCATTGTGTGAGGAAACGCATCTTTAATTGTAACATTTTAATATTAAAGTTTCATTAATATTAAGGCCCTCATTTTGCAAACAAACATGCTTAACTTTATTTACATGAATAGTCTCGTTGACATCAATGAGACCACTCACCTGAATGCTGTTAAGCAAGTCATTTTTTGTAGGATCTGGCCATAAATTAGTATTTTCAAGGCTGACCTTGACCCCTGGGGTTGGTTACTTCTGTCAAGCGCTCCTTCAGTGGCTCAAGAGCATGAGTACCAACCTCAGCGCACAAGGTTCTGGAGCAGGGCAAAAACCCAAAATTGGCTGATAGTTCTATTCTTAAATTTCGCCAACCCAAGTATCAAGAGTCAATTCCTTAAGCACTGTAGCAGCCTAACCATGGAGTCAGACGGTCCCCTTGGGCACTCTGATCTGTCTTGTCACCTAGGCAAGCTTACCTTTGTGATTGATGGTCCCTTACACCAAAAAACATGATATTCAGGTTACTCCCAGTCCCCAAAAAACAGTTATTTACCCCAAGTCAATTGCATCTCAGATCTCACACCAAAGACAATGCTTGCAGCCAATCCTGTAATAATCTAAAGATTTATTAACTAACACAAGGAACTTATTTGCAAGGTTAAATCAGGTAAATGTACACACACTGGTATGAGTTAGTATTAAGTTTCAAAAGGTAACAGAAGCTTCTATACTAAGCAAGCTCTATACGTCCTTTAGGGCTAACCCAGGGCAAGCAGTGGGGATCTTTTGCTTATGCTTAGTAATCCTTGTCTCTCAGAGCCCAAGAAGCAAAAAAGATACAGTTCCTCCTTTTTAGGGCTTTTTATTCCTTTCTCCCTCCTGCTTCCAGTTACAAATTCAGCTGTTGAGAGGAATTCAGTTGCAAGTCTCCTCTTCATGGCAGGAGGTGGGAGGAAGGGGAGAGGGAAGAAATCCACAAAGCCTTTTGTCTTCTGATGTTCCACAACGGTTCATCTGGTATTGATGTAGCTGTAGATGTCTGTCTTTTGTTAGGCAAGAAATGATATCTCCTGTTGGAAAATGCTTCTCTCCTGTCTGGTGATTTACATTTACAGAGCAAACATTCACATATTTCCTCATAACATGGAGGTAATATAAGTGAGGTTAATGCATGCAGCAACTTACAAGCATTTCATCAAGTCTAAACATGAAACTGATTTTTGTAAGTAATACCTATTTTAACAACATTAATACTACAAGTGAGTCTGACTGGTTCCAGCTATGTGTTTGTCAGTGTTCAGTTGAGACCTTGGGGCCTTGGCATGAGCTAGCACCTGGTCTGCCAGCATCACAACTTTTTGGGGCTTCTTGTTGGACTAGTTTAAAAATAACAAAACCGTAAAACCTTCTCCCTCCCTTGACAGTCAATACATCTTTATTAAGCCCCTTTTCCCTTTCTTCAGTACTGTGACTGTGATGAACTTTGAACCCTTCCCTTTCAGGACATGCGGAGGTGTCGATGAGCTTTATCTGGGTTTTATATCAATCTGCATTAGGTTTTGTTTCAGAGTAGCAGCCGTGTTAGTCTGTGTCCGCAAAAAGAAAAGGAGGACTTGTGGCACCTTAGAGACTAAAATTTATTTGAGCATAAAATTGGTTAGTCTCTAAGGTGCCACAAGTCCTCCTTTTCTTACTAGGTTTTGTGTCAATCTGATCTTTTTTGTTTCTGAAGCACACAATAGGAAGCAGAGTCAAAAATAACATTTTAAAAGGTAACTGCTTCTCTTAGTGCCCCCTTACCTCTTGCTCTTGGCTATCTCCCTCCCACAACAATTTTACATGTAACTGAAGACTTCTACAGAACTAGGTTCCTTGTAAATTTCAGAATCTTTAATTACCATCATACTGATATTCTGCTTTCACTCGAGATGCTGGTTAGCTCTACCACCTCCTGTGCATGGGAATCCCTGTGCTCTGACATCCTGGTCTGTGATGAGGTTTGTGGTCTGCCTTTCTCAAAATCTGAAAGGATTCAGAAAAAGCAGTTCTAATCTACACAAACATTTACACTTCATCTTTGCTTTTAGTTTTACGGTCAAGGTAATCAACACCATGCACTTGTATGTATGTATGTATGTATGTAAACAGAGACCCAGAAAGGGAGAAAAGCAGATTCAACTATGCCAAAGTGTGAGGTTATTGTGTATTTATAAATGTTCTCTTACTGAAATGTTTATGTTGACAGGATACATATTTTTGTTTTTGTGACAGTGGTTTAGCTCCCTCTTTCACTTTACTTCTGCTGTTTTTCCACAGATGCCATTAAAGGCAGTCCATGTCTTTCCTCCACATAATCTAAAAGGAATGTAATCACTTATATGAGGACTCAATATTCAGTGTGCTGAGCAGCAGGTTAGACCAGTGGTCCCCAAACTTTTCACATTGCACCCCCCCTTACCTCTCTGTCTGTCTGCACCCACCCATGGGAGACAGGGCCAGGAGCAGGACCATGGCTCTGGGTGGGGAGAGTGTGGACAGGGTAAAGACACCAAGGCTGGGGCTGCAGCTGGATGGGGTAGGCCTGGGACCAGGAGTGGAGCAGCTGCCAGGGGTCAAATCTGGGAGCAGGGCTGGGAACGGAGCTGAGGCAGGGGGCAGGGCTGGAGCAGGGCCCCCGGCAGGGAGCCAGAAATTTTCTGTTGGGAATGGATCCACTGTCTTTCCTGTTGAAAGATCCAGTGTGGATAGCTTTGAGAAGGTCTCAGATGAAGTGAAAGCTGTTAAGAAAGTTAAACAGTCCTATAACCAATTGGCTGTGTTTGGCCAGCTTGTTAGGGAGACAAGATTGTTGAGAAAGGGATGTCTCCATGCTAGTTCTGTAAGTGAACAGTATGTGGCCCGGGTCAAGATGGGGGCTCTTAACCAAGAGATCCCGAATTGAGCGCTGGAAGAAGACCTGATCCCAGTTTGACCCCTGGGGGTTTTGGGGTGGCAAAAGGGCATGGGCCACATAAACCTTCCAGCATGCGAGTGCTATCGACCACCCCCGACCTAAGGGAGGGCGTGAAACTGGAAGGGCCTGGTGTAACTCCCACCAAGGAACAGGAGGGATGCTGGGGCATCCATGGGAACATTGGTGGCTTTGAACTTCCCCAGGTCACCGGCTAAAGTGACCCCACTCAGTTCGGTCTTGAATGGGGGAAGAGATGTGACGAAGCGGGACTATTCTTAATGTTTCCTCTTAATATTGTGGGGTGCCTCTGTTTCTCCAATGCAGTTCTTAAGTATCTAGGTGGTGGGATAAGGGTGTATGATCATTGCAGAGCCCTAGAGGGCAGGTGTGTGCAGGGGTCTGGACACAGAGAATGGTCAACACCCTGTTTCCTGGCAACTGATGGCCTGGACCCTTCCCCACTGCAAGGTGAGAGCTAAAGGGATGGAGAACAAAGGAATCAGGCGACCTCCTGGCGCAGGAAAGGGACAAAGCCCAGAGGAGGAGGGGCGGGAGACAGTTTCAGTTTGGGGCTGGCTGGGGACGAAGAGTGAAGTGCAGACGTGGTTGTCTGGCTCACTGCCCCCCCCCCAAAATGGACCCGACTGAGGGGTCCTGTTCTCTGCACCTACAAGCTCTGTTTTAGACCATATTCCTGTTGTCTAATAAACCTCTGTTTTGCTGGCTGGCTGGCTGAGAGTCATGTCTGACTGCGGAGTTGGGGTACAGGACCCTCTGGCTTCCCCAGGACCCTGCCTGGGCGGACTCACTGTGGGAAGCGCATAGAGGGGCAGAGGATGCTGAATGCTCTGAGGTCAGACCCAGGAAGGTGGAAGTTGTGTGAGCTGTGTGTCCTGAAGACAGTCTGCTCACAGAAAGGAGACTTCCCCAGAGTCCTGACTGGCTTCGTAGGGAGCAGTTCCACAGCATCACCCAAGGACTCCATGACAACTGGTAGCAGCAGTAGTATGTACTGCACCCCCTGGATGGCGCTTCCTTCAGTAAGTGACTGGGGAGCAGTAAAACGAAGGGGGATTGACGAGGACCAGGCGTGCTGAAGGCTCAGAGAAGAGTGGTTTCGGGGGGCGGTTATCTCCTGGGAGCGCGTGACCAGCGAGAAGGACTGTGCAGTAATGGGGTCCCCCTGGGGACTGCAGTGAGCAGTCTCAGGGGCAGAGGAGCCTGCGGCTTGACCCTTGGAGGGAGAGAGAGAGAGACTTTTGCAGTAACAGGGTTCCCCTGGGGATTGCAGCGAGCGGTCCCGGGGCGGACGAGTCTGCAGCTCGACCCTGGCAAAGAGGTGGTGACCTCGAGAAGGCTAGCACACTAGGGATTCTCCCTGGAAACTGTGGGGAGCTGAGAGCACACAGGCCTGAGAGTCCACAACAACTTGGGAACAGTGGAGTGATGGCCTATCACCATTTCCTTAAGAAGGACATTGTAACCCTGTGCAAAAAGAGAGGGTTGTGCATTGGAAAGTTCACCAAGGCACAGTTAATCGTGCAGCTGAAGGAGGATGACCGCTCTAAGAAGCAGATTTCTGACCCAAATGGGGCTACAAGAGGATCTGGGAACAGCTGGAGTGGTAGCCAGGCATCCCCAAGATTCCTGTCCCCTACCACACAGGGGTCTTTACGATCGGATTCCCCATCAGGGGATTGGAGACGGATGGGATTGGAGCTGAGTCCAAGAGAGCAAGAGGACTGTGAGAGACAGCGAGAGTCCTGGAAAGAGCATGCTGCTGCTGCTGCTTCTGCAGAACTGGTGATGGTGGAGCGGAGAGGCATAGGGGACCTCCCAGAGGTGAGTGGGGTTAGACCCCGGAGTGCCAGTTCCGCAGGGAACCTTGGTACTAAATTGCTGCCCCTGGTTAAGGGGGGGGGATGTGGATGCCCACCTCACTGCCTTTGAACAGGCTGGCGATTTTAATGAGGGGGACCCTGCGGAAAAGCCCTGGTGTCTAGCTCCCTTGCTGGGTCCCAAGGCCATAGACTGAGTCAGCCAGATGTATGGGGTGGTGGACAGGCTCCCACTCCTGACCTCAACCTATATCTCTGTGTGGAGTTTCCTGGGGTCAGGCCCTCGGATCCCCAGTGGGAGTTGAAGGTGATGGTCAATGGGGAGACATTCCTGGGGTGGCAAGATCCTGGGACAAAGAAAACTGTTGTCAGGCCCCAGATGGTGCAGCCCCACCAGAAGCTGAATGGCTGTGTGACCTGGGTGAAAGTCCCAGGGATGAAGCCCCTCACCCTGCCTATGGCCCAGATCCCTGTGCAGACACAGGAGAGGTTGGGCTGGCTGGTGGTTGGGGTTCTCCAGAATATCAGCAGTGAGGTCCTGTTCGGGGGTGACTGTCTCTCTTTTTGGGACAGGATCCAGGCCCTGCTCCTGTAACAGCCGAGGATTTGTTTGAATCTAGGGAACCAATCGGTGGAGAGGGAAATGCTCAGTGAAAATGCACATAACCTGGCTGGCAAGGGGGAGGAGCTGCTAGGCTTAGGCTACCTGCCTGTCTGTAACCAGACTCCTGGGGCTGGGTGGGACAAAGAGATGTTCCCTGCCCCCCTGCACACCGGAAAGGGGGCTCACGCTGGCTCTGATGCTGTAAGGAGAGCAGAGAGCTCACTGCCTGCCCCCACTGGAACAGCAAGGGCAGCGCTGAGCAAGGAGGGAGATAAGACCCCAGCTGAATGGGGGGGACCCACAGGCAGGGCAGGATGGCTGCCAACCAGGTTTGCCTTGTCCAGAGGCGCTGCTGGGAAGTGAGTCCACAGCAAGGATGGAGCTACCAGGGACAGGGCTCAGTGGGGTTGTGACCCCAAGCCCAGCCAGCGAGAGGGAAGACTGGGTAGCTGAGTCTGCAGAGCAGAACAGCTGGGTCGTTAATCTCTCGAGAATGCAGGGGATGGCAGGTCTACTCTCATCTCTAGATGCTTTGGATAGGACTTGTAGTCTAGAATTTAATATCTAGTTCCTTGTGGAAGCAGAGGTTGGTAAGGGAAGGACAACGGAACTTTGAGAGTACAGCTTGTAAAAGTGAACCTGAGAAGGGTAGTTAACCTCCTGCAGGGAAATTCACAAGTCTTCACAGACCTGAAGTTGTGTTTTAGCTAAGAGCAAGTAGAGGGGTTTTCTGTCTATTTGCCTGGAGACAAAGGTGTGCGTTTGTTTTTTTGTTAAGGATTTTTCTGTAGGCTGACAATCACTATCAGAGAACATAGGTATCCGGTTACAGCACAACCTATATATGTATATTTTTTTTGACAAGCCAAGTTTGTTTTTGTTTTTATTTGTAACTCTTGGGTGTAAAGTTAGTTAAAAACAGAGAGGCTAACATGACAGAAACCCAGGCACAACACAAATTGGAGTTAACCAGACTGGAGGCAGCGAAAGAGGCAGAAAAAACCCTAGAGGCTGCCCACAGGAGAGCTATAGAGGCGAAAAGTGAAAGAATCATCTCTGTAAAATCAGGATGGTAAATACCTTACAGGGTAATCAGATTCAAAACATAGAGAATCCCTCTAGGCAAAACCTTAAGTTACAAAAAGACAAAAACAGGAAAATACATTCCATTCAGCGCAACTTATTTTATCAGCCATTTAAACAAAACAGAATGTAACACATATCTAACTAGATGGCTTATTAGCCCTTTACAGGAGTTCTGACCTGCATTCCTGCTCTGGTCCCGGCAAAAGCAACACATAGACAGAGAGAAACTTTGTTTCTCCCCCACTCCAGCTTTGAAAGTATCTTGTTTCCTCATTGGTCATTTTGGTCAGGTGCCAGCAATGTTGTCCTAGCTTCTTAACCCTTTACAGGTGAAAGGTTTTTTCCTCTGGCCAGGAGGGATTTAAAGGTGTTTACCCTTCCCTTTATGTTTGACAGATGTTTTGAGTTTTTCAGATGGAAGGCACTATGGAAATCCAAAGAGCTGTATATAAGATCTAGAGCAGTTAAAATATTTTCTATGGGATGGCCGGTTTTTTAGTCCAACTCTAATTTTTAAAAAAATTCTTTAGGATCCAGCCACATTTGTGATTCCTTACAGATCCTGGAAGCATAATAGTGAATGCTAAGAATAGCTGAATTTCTTTAGTTGTGGTTTAGTTACACTCTCAAGCTGTATTTTAATGCAGTGTACTGTACCAGCTTGTTTGATATTTATATTTAAGGCCAATGGCATTTTGGGCTGTATAAGTAGGGGCATTGCCAGCAGATCAAGGGACGTGATCGTTCCCTTCTATTCGACGTTGGTGAGGCCTCATCTGGAGTACTTGTCCAGTTTTGGGCCCCACACTACAAGAAGGATGTGGAAAAATTGGAAAGCATCCAGCAGAGGGCAAAAAAAAATGATTAGGGAACTGGAACACATGTTTTATGAGGAGAGGCTGAGGGGACTGCAATTGTTTAGTCTGGGGAAGAGAAGAATGAGGGGGGATTTGATAGCTGCTTTCAACTACCCGAAAAGGGGTTCCAAAGAGGATGGATCTAGACTGTTATCAGTGGTAGCAGATGACAGAACAAGGAGTAATGGTCTCAAGTTGCAGTGGGGGAGGTTTAGGTTGGATATTGGGAAAAGCTTTTTCACTGGGAGGGTGGTGAAGCACTGGAATGGGTTACCTAGGGAGGTGGTAGAATCTCCTTCCTTTGAGGTTTTTAAGGTCAGGCTTGACAAAGCCCTGGCTGGGGTGATTTAGTTGGGGATTGGTCCTGCTTTGAGCAGAGGGTTGGACTAGATGACCTCCTGAGGTCCCTTCCAACCCTGATATTCTATGATTCTAAAGTATGTGTATTGTAAGAAATTGTTAAGTGGGTTTGAGATTATAAGCATTTCTGCTTCACTGAGGATGGATGTGTGGAAGTTAGACAAGTAAAACTTTTGCAGGTAAGCAGTTAAAATATTCCGTGCACTCCATTGGTCATTTGTTTTCTGTTGGTTCCGTATGTATAGAATTGATTGATAGCCTGGATTGCTGAATATAGAACTGAACTTTTTCCCCATGTAAATGGTTTGTTGTGAACAGATATGAGCCTCAACCAAATCTCTTTATCTCTGCTGTTCTATTTTCTTGGCCTCTCTTCTTGGAAAAGAGCTCTTATAACAAAGGGGGGAGGGAACCCAGGAATTTTCATATAGGACATCTAATTGCTGCTGCTGCCATTTTCATTTATCTTCATACTCTTCATATTAGCGATGGATTGCTGCTAAATAATCTTGAGACCATTAATTAACAGATAAACTATCCTTCAGCAATTACTTTAAAGGATCAAGTAAAGCAAGACTGCTAAATATTAGTATGTGAAAGGTCGTACAAAAATAATTGGTCATAATGGATTTTCTAAAGATTGCCTTTTTTTTTTTTTTTGAAAGCTTGATGTATGTTTTCACCAGTGTGACTTTGTAAGTAAAATAGGGTTCTTTTTTAGAGAAGGGAGCTGTCTGTAGCACATTTGATGGATTTATACATCTTCATAAGGAACAGATGCTTTATGGATTTACTACAAGGCAAAATATTCTGATCTATTTCAGTCAAAGATGCCAGGGTGAGATTTCCCTACTAAATATGAAATGCCCAGTTAAATTCCAAGGGATTTGCTAATCAGAATGGTCTTTGGGGAAGACAGCTGTCTGTTGGACAATATATTTTCTTGTATTGGGAGGAAAAAAAAGATAGTTTTACTTGAGAGGTTACCATTTGTTAAATGTAGGGCTCCTAAAGGAAGGTTTGTGATATGCAACATTGAAAGCTTTAATTAATTTTTTTAACACATTCTTGTTCTGACGATATTTGAACAGTGAATGTGTTCACACTAAGTAAATAAACTAAGTGTAATACATGCCAGTTCTTTATACAATAAGACTGAAACTGATAAATATTCAGTAAACAGTTAACCCTTTGCCAGACCTCTGATCATGTTGAAAGGCACATTTGCTTTGCATACAATTTGAGGAAAGATATTGTATCCCACAGAACTTGGCTTTGACTGAAAGATGGAATTTTGTGCTTGCTTTGTGTACTGAAGGCAGGCTTACAGATAAATAGGTCACTGTCTATGGAACTGCTTTTCACTAAATTGATTTGTGGCAATATGACCTTAAGTCTGATCTCTTAGCTGTACAAGAATATTGCAGAATTGTGGCACCTTCTGAAGAAAAGCACAGGTGTGTCCAGCCTTATATTTGTTTTCCAATTTTTCCTAGTGACTTAATTGCATTGAAATTGCGTGTTACCCGGTAACTCTGGCAAATAACACTATATCCTATTGAGGAACATGTGAGGTGGGGTGAAAGGGCACAAGAAATTGAACTCTTACGTTTTCAGCATGTGCAATATTGTATAAATATACTGTCAGGTGGGGAGGGGGTTATGTATATGTAAATCTGTAACATATCCTTCTATTCTTAGATGCATTACGTATCAACTATATTGCTTTGCAGTTGTTACAAGAAACCATTTTTGTTAGAGGTACTGTAAATTAGTAAATCATTATACCAGTTAGAACCACGGTTGTAGCTAGTGGGAAGAGGGTGCTATCTTGGAGAGCTACTTTGCTCTCCTTAGGCTACGCTGCGTAGCAGCCGTGTTAGTCTGTATTCGCAAAAAGAAAAGGAGTACTTGTGGCACCTTAGAGACTAACAAATTTATTAGAGCATAAGCTTTCGTGAGCTACAGCTCACTTCATCGGATGCACCAAATGCATCCGATGAAGTGAGCTGTAGCTCACGAAAGCTTATGCTCTAATAAATTTGTTAGTCTCTAAGGTGCCACAAGTACTCCTTTTCTTTTTGCTGCTTGAGCTGTAATTCTCACTCTGACAAATATTTATTTTTGTACTGATCTCCATGAGAAGCCCTGTGCGAGAAGGGGAGCACGGGGAAGACCGTTGCTTTTTCAGGGTGCACTTGTCATTCTAAAACTGTTAGCATTGGAGGCTTAAACAAAAATAAATTATTTTTTAAATTCCTTAATTAAGATTTCCACAGAAATCTTGTTTCACTTGGGAGGGAAATGAAACATTGAGATATTACTTGCTATAAATAGTGCAGCTACAGTCCATTCAAAACTGAAAAGCAAGTTTTGTGGAAATAGTGACATCCAAAAATTACTTCCTTATTCTCCTTCCTCAGTTCACATTTCCAGTTCTGTTTTCTATTATTTGGTATGCATGATTGTTGGTGAGGAATACCAGAGGAAGGGCTGTAACTTGCTGGGATGGCATTTTACATTCCAATGTTGCTGCTTTTCAAATGTCATATTTAAATGAAACTGGTAATGGGAAGGGGTGGCTTTTGTGTTTAGAATAACTAATTAAATTATCTGTGTGAGAGCCTTCACGGCACTCTGTATTCATCAGTAGCCGTTCCTATTACTGCACTTGATATGGAGGAGGATACCACAATGCATGCTGCATATGAATGAATAAAGGAATAATTAAAGGTAAGGCTAGAAAGATTAGAAGGCTGGGAGGATTAATCATTAGATGAAACTTTTAGTATTTGTGTGTGTTGGGGGGAGGTGTCTATATTTAAGAACATGCTGTATATTTAGAATATATTTTATCTTGTAGGATCAGTGAATATTCTAGGTAGAATAAGATCATTTATGAACTGTAGCTATCCAGCTTAGCTGTGACAGTGGTGTATGAATTTAAAAGTATAGGTGTGAGTTAAGTGCTAAACAATGATGAGAGTTTCTGCATATCATCACTGAGCTCCCTCTTTCAGTAAGGTTTGATTAAAGTTGGACAAAATGTAAACACATTAGGAGGCAGCTTTGACTAGCAACTTTCAGGGCTCAGTTCTGATCTCAGATATGTAGCTACATATTGTGATCTTGTTCATTGTGGCCCAGATCATCTCTCCCTGGGATGTATGTATGATGGGGTCATTCCAGAGACAGGTGGAAGGGTGAGCTGTCTTCATGGCACTGTTACCTCCTCCAGACGCCATGAGAGGAGCTATAGGGTCCATGAAAGGGAGAGGATCAAGACTAGCAGGCTGGGGCAGGACTGGGGAAAGGAACGGAGAGAGACACTGTCCTCTTTCACCTTATGAGGTTTCTCTGGAAAGTAAAATACAGAGGTAGGGCCATGATATTTTCCCTGCTGAGCTTCCCTGGTCGGGGGAGCCCTGGTAGAAAGGCTCCAGGGGAGCGGCAGAATGATCAGGGCAAACAGAGCGGAAGGATTGTCTGAAGGATAGGGCACTATTGCTGGGACTCAGGAAAGCGGGATGTAATTCTCTGCAGCTTTCTTGTGTGGCTTTGGTTAAGTCTCTGTCCCTCAGTCCCCACTCTGTAAAAACAGAGCAGTAATAGTTCAGTATTTCAGGGGGGATGTTGTGAGGACAACAGTAAAGATTGTGAAGTGCTCAGATACTATAATAATGTATCATTATTATATCATTATCAGCCCCTTCGATAGGACCAAGGGGCAGGCTGCCTGGGATTAGAGTTCGTGCCTCCTGCATCTCCCAGGGGAGCCAGGCAGATAACTGGCTATGGAGGAGGACCCCCTAATGGGACTGTGTGAAGGGATCCTTCTGTAGGTTTTCTCCCCAATGGTGGGGATCTAGGCCAGGAGAGAGGCTACATTCCTGTGTATTTGAAAGCAGTATAAAGCCCTACAAGCTGTAGGTAAGGGCAAAGCCAATGGCAAGGGCTAATTTGGAATAAAAATAGGTATGTTCCAGTTACTGATACATGCCACAACACAGGAAGGTCACATGTTGGGGAGCAGAGTGGAGGCTGAATTATTCACTTCTGCTATAGCTCAGCATTTGGAGTGAACTAAGGCCATTGTCGTAAAGGAAGAAAACAAAACAGAGCCATTTCTCTGTCTTAGAGCAAGAGATTCAGTGGAGTGTAGGGTGGCCTGGCCACGGTCAGATGTGGGATCTGCCATCCCTCTGGGAGGGGCTGCATCCTGCTAAGCCACGAGTTCTTAATGTGAGGACACAACCCCAGAGAGTCATGAACAGGCTTCAGAAAGCAATCGGTTTACAAGCTTTCTTTCAGAAATACTTTCCGAAGTTACCTGATTGTGGCATTTGAATATTTTTTCTTTCCTTGCTTTTTGGAAATACCATATCTTCATTTGTTTTGTCTTTTTATTCCAGATCCTTCAGTTGTTTTAAGGTAATTAAGGCAGATGGACCTAGATAACTGAATTTTCTGTATCCTATTTTGAATGGATTTTTACATTATTTTTACAGTTTTGCGGGCCAAACGTGTAGTTTAGGTTGCACATGTTTCATGTCAGTTGCTTGGTATTTATCATAACACTGCTTTTGCATGTTTTTTCTGAACCCAGGAGCATGAGTGGTGGTGTGTGTTTGTTTTAATGTGAGTTAAAATGACTTAGCTATTTTCAGTAAGGAAAGATAATAGAGAACAAATACTTCTGCTGTCGTAAATAAATGTTAACGTCCTTTTTTGAATCTCTTGCACCTGAGCGGGGAGGCCATTGGAGCTTGACATTTGGCAGGGAACTAGTCCCTAGGGAGCAAATATGCCTTTTGATGATCCAGTGAGTCTAATAATCATATATTTAATTATAAATATAGCTCAGACAAAATCCCAAATCTGAACACCTCTTAACAACTGAGGAAGTTCAAATCTAAAGTTTGCTGTTACACCTCTTTACTACATTTGATCTATTAAAGGTTCTGCCTCTCATCATGTAATGTTATCTGGAAAGAAGGGGACTCCTGGATAAGGTTGTCTCTTTTAAATGAGTTTTTCAGGGAACTCTGAGATGCGCCTTTGGGATGTTGATGTTGTCATCTTTTGCTCTCTGACACTTTTTAAACTATTTGAACTGGCTTGAGCAACCTACATGATCTTCTGGGAGCATTTCCTCTTCAAAGCGCAGTCCCAGTGCAGTGTCTTGGGTGTTCTGTTCTGTGCAGAGAGCCAGGAGCCTTTGACACTTAGGGTATGTCCCCACAGCAGCTAGACACCTAGAGCTGGAATAATAATAATAATATAATAATCTGCTATTGGTTTGTTTTCAAGCTTTGCTCTTTAGGTTTCTCTCACACGCACATGGTTGGAATAATCAAATATAATTTCAACTTTCTTCATATTACATATGGAAGGAAAACTTTGCATCTTTCTGATCCTGGGTGAAGAGGAGAGTCAGAGAGAACCGAGAAAAATTTTCCCCATTAATTTGCTTTTCACAGTCAGCCTGCAACAAAAATAACTTGGAATCCTTGCTCAGAAGTGTGGGGTTTATGGCTGAATTCCATACAATACAGTGTACCTTCCATACAATTTTTTTTCAAAGTTTCATAAAAGGCCATATGCCAGATCAGATGAGACACTGAGCAGATTAAAATGCTTAAGGCAGACTGCCAGGTGGAGAACAAGGTGGCTGTGGTGCCAGGGATTCCAGGCTGCAGAGGAGCCTGAAAGTACTGGAAACCCCCAACTCTGAGACAGTCCTCCTGGTGGACTGTCCAGGAACCTATAAGCCTGGGCTCCCCAGCAGCCTGTCAGATGGTCTGCCAAAGAGCAGGGGATCCCCAGAGTTGGGAATTATTTTCCAAATAAACAAACATCACAATTTTCAAGTAAAACTGAAATTTTCCTCCTGAAAGTGCATTTTCTATCAAGAAATCATTCCAACCGAAAATTGGAACTGGTCAGGAATTATCTATGCTATCACTGATGTACAGTGTTTAGCTTCTGAGGCCACCTTGATGGTACATGATATCATGATACATTGCCCCTGAGATCCTCTTAGGCACCCAACCCAGCCGTTTCCTTGAGGAAACTGGAGAAGGAATTTTGAAAGTTGCTCCCCGAGCTGGTCCCGCAAAGCCTGATGCTGTCTCTCAGGGCATGCTGCAAGGAATGTGCTTTCCCATTGTTTTTCTTAGGGGGAGGACTGTTGATGGAGGATGGATTTAATGAGGAAATAGTGTTAGGGTGTTAGGTTGGAAAAGACCATTTTGAACCTATTTTTAATGCAATTGTCTCAAGTTTTAAAGGAAGATGTATTATTTTTTTAAATCCTGGTAAAAACGACCCCCTATCATTTTGGTAGGGCTCCTATCAATTTTTCTTAATACAGTAGGTCTCTCCAAATTCAGTAGCTGAGGTACTAAGAATTTTCTTTCCTCCTAATTCTCATTTTAGACTTTAATATTCAGAAAACTGTATTAACTTTGAGTCTTAAATCTGACTACAGCCAGTCAGTTAGAAAGTGTAATATTCCGTTCAATCCACAGAGGCCTGTTTGATAAAGTACTAAATTAGACATATTTGGGTCAAGTTCCATTTTTGTTCCATTAGCAAGTGTTTAAATGAGAATCTTATGCTCAGTCTATCATGCTTTTTCTGTGAACGTGTTTTCTCTTGCTTCTTCAGAAATATCTGTCATATGTGATTGTCATATGCAAATATAAAGACACTTGTGTATTTAGAATAATAAACTGAAATAGCTAAATTTAAAAAATGAACATTTCAGAAATGATTTTATTATTGTACACTGTGTGCGCAAATATACACAATAGTAATTGTTTAAAATATTGTCTATTTCAGAAATGTTACAGCTTTTATTAACTTTAATTTTGTGGTGGAGGTCCTGAGGAATCTGAAGTTGTAGTACTGATGTAGATAACCGACTTTGAGATACCCACAATCAATGCTCCCTCTTCTCCAGCTGCTCAAGGAGAATGAATAGAAATAATTCAGAAATAATTCAATGTCTTGATATGCAATTTCTTTTTGCTTCAAACCTGGGTCTTCCATACATCAGCCTCACTATGCTGGGTCATTGTGAAGGTCTTGAGCACACTGCTGCTGACATACTGTAACTACCATACCATACCATACCATAACGTATATGTGACTTAGTTCATGGTAGTCTATGAAGTAATCAAGAATTCCTGCTGTCACCTCACATTGGAAGTAACTACCATTACTTGGAACAGCACAGGGGCAATTAAAAGTGCCATTAAGACAGTGTTGGGACACTTGAGAGCCGGATAAAAACCAAAGAGCATTGAAGCACATTATGATCCAAACCAAGATGACTAGACTCCATATATATGAAAACTGGAAATCTTGAGGTGGTTCTGACACATCTGAAATTCTGTAAAAAGAATTCCCTTTTTTCCCCTGATTTTCTATCTTATCTTAACATAAAACAAAAAAGTATCTTAAAAGTGTTTGGGATAGTAGAAGCCATGTTGAATTTCCTCAGTACAGGGAAAAACAATAAAGGAGTTTTGTTTCTGATCTCTAAACTGATGTGTACTTATTTCTTACTTTCCTTAAACTAGAGATGATTAGTGTTTGCATATGTCCACTTGAATGACCCCATTTTAAGTTTGTTCTGAATTACTGAAGAACTTCAGCTTGTTCTGCTGGGTGTACATGAGTGAAGTAGTAGAACTGACATGGTTTCTTCTGCCAGGATGTGTGGCATGCTGTTACACTCAGAGTATCTTGCAAGTACAGTTAAGATAGACTGTAAATCCTAAGGAAAGGAGCAACCCTGAATCAAAAAGTGCCTCAAAGATGCAAAGCCCACATGATGAAATTACTTAGACAAGGTGAAGCTAATGTGCCAGTATCTGGGGCTCGGTATCGCAAAGAAAAATAGTAAAACATAGACAAGCATTTCTAAAATGGTTTTAATACTAATTTTAGGTGTTTGGATTAGAGGTCCTTAGAAAAGCATTTGGAAGAATCCAAAAACTGAGTTGGCTACTGACACTATCAAGACATACATGTAAGTGACTATTTCATCACTGGAAATATCGGAACAGCGAGTGTCTCATGTGCTGCATTGGGTCTTGCTGTTCTAGAACACCGCTATCAATATGCACTTGAGCAAACTGTTAGCAAGAATGATGAGTCAGTAATCTCCATGTACAAAAGATGACCGTGATCATGTTGTGAGTGATTCCTTGCCGAAGCTCAATTTATGATTTTCATGAAGAACCAGATGGTTTTAAATTTTTAATTTAAAAAAAATGCCTTGTGCTCACGGTAACAGGAAGCCCTAGTTAGTGAGAGCAGAGCAGGTGGTAATCTGCATCTGTGCAGTGTGTATTTTTTTTTCATTACATGCATTGCAAGTGCCTGCCCTGGAATGTATTTTTATTGCTGGTACAGTTGTGTCTAGGAATTAAGCTATGTGTTTAACATATAGTCTCAACAAGTTCTCCTGCTCTTCTTCTCTCAGTGAGAATAAATTAACAAGAATTTAAAACTCACATTTGATGGGAATTGTTTAAATGCTAGCACTGAAGCTTAGTGTCTCCACATTGGCAGCTGAGTCTGTAATGGAAGGGTAAATGTTTGGTTCATTTTAGTTTCTATTCACTTGTAGCATTAACATTTACCTTTAATCTTCATATCCTCCTCTCTTGAGTGGTGTGCTGAAGTTACTGCTGGTGCTGCTCAGCATAACTGCTGACAGTGCTTTCAAAATGAGCCTTCAGCAGGTGTTCCATGATCAGAATCCTCAGTTAGCAAAAATATACCTCTTGTTATAATTGAGCCCACTACAAGGTTCTTCATGCCTGCCATTAATCTCTTTCCACTGTTTAACCACACCAAAAATACTCTATTTTTAATAGAACACTGGGGTCAAGCAATGCAAGACACATTTTTACCATGTGATTGTTCATATGTGTGCTTTGAACATGCAAAATGCTGTGCAAGTGCTAAGTGTGAGTGAGGAAAAAAGTGGTGGGGCTCTACTCATGACAGCTCCCTTTTTCCCCACTCCCCGGATGACTGCTCCCTTTTTCCTTCTTGGGTCAGCAGTGCTCTTTCACAGATGTTTGCTATTTACTTCCCCTTTCACCATTAGCTGCTGACTCTCTCTTCCACACTACCCCCCAGGCTCCAGCCTACCACCTTTTCTTCCCTAAGGACTCTCTTCCTGCCCTCAAACACTGGGGACCTCCATAGCTAAAAACATGAACTGCTACATCTTTAGCTAAAGAGCTGAGCTGCATTTGAAAAAAACAAAAACTAGAAGTACATGTAAGGGAAGGGAATCTTACAGGTGCAGCCTCTATGTTGATCTGCAGGGGATATGATCCTGCTGAAGCCCCATTTATAAACTATATCAAAACAAACGTGAATAAATTATAACTGAATGAATATTGATCTTATATGGATTCAAAATGATGCCGAATGCCATAAATAACATACATGTATCATTATTTAAAAAATCTCATTAATCCTTTCACCACCCTCATTGAAATGCAGACATCTCTAAAGGGAAGACTGAATAACTGCACATAGCAATAGCAACAGTATGTCTCAGTTTCAGAAATGAAGATAATGAGAATTCCATATCCCGTTGACAATGGGAACTCAGAACTTAAGAGGCCAGAAGGTAGTTGCTCAAATTAGAACTCATCCAAGATGCAAAGACTAGCACCTCTCTTCTTGAGAAGTGTCATGGAACCTTTTAATGACCAAAAGCGGTCATGTAAAACCTGTTCAAGCAATAAAGTGCCTCATATCACCATGCTCTGGCTTATAAGGGAAGGAATGCCACTTATTGAATTCCCAGGACCACTTCCTCTAGCAACCTGGGTTTACTTTCTTTCCGAGTATTGACAGGGCAAGACCTTGATTAGCTTGTACAATTTTACATTATTACCCCAGGTAGCATGGCAGCAGGCTGTTTCAGTCCTTCATAAAGTACATCCTTCCCTCCTGTGATGAGGCCCTTAACTGTATACTTCCCAACACTTCAAGTGGCTAAAGCAGGGGTAGGACCTGCTGCTGGGGGTTGGGAGGTTTGTGAGCTCATCCTGCAGTGGCGGCTCCTGTCGCAGAAGGCTGGCTGGGCTTGGCTTCCTGCTCTGGGTGTTGCAGCCTGACCTCTGGCACACAGTCGCAGCACTGCTCAAGTTTGAATGAGTGCTGCTGTGACCCTGTGCATCAGGTTGCAATGCCACTCACTTGTATTTGGCTCTGCCTCCCTGCATCAGGAGCCAAGTTGTAACGCCCGGAACAGGGAGCCGAGCCCAGCCAGCCCCGTGGGACATGATCTGCTTCAACCACAATGGTATTTGGGGAGTCAAAGCAGGACAGTCCTGTGAACCCTAGGCTGTTGGGAGGTATGAAATCGTGATGTTTTTTAATATGAAGTAAATTAGAAGCTATGTATCAAATAGACTGATATTCAGGGTAGGATTAATACCATGGAAGTGGAGTTTCGGTAGAACATGATTCTATTTAAAAAACTCAGAATGTGAAGATCTGTTTTATTCATCGTGGGTCTAAAGAGGAACCTGTCTCTCCTGAATGGGTGGAGAAATATGAGCTGTCTCCTAACTGTAAGCATCAATCAATTGTCTAGTTTTAAAGATAAGACTTTAAATATTTAAATGATTCAGCTATGCATCAGACACCTAATGCTGAATTTGAACTGACAATGCTATTTTCCTTAGTAGCTGGAGTTTAAAGATGCTTCTTTTTAGGTATATAACCTTGCTAATATGATGGAATGTTGAGGAAGATGAAGCTTTAGTGTTTTTAAGTTTACATGCCCTAGCCTGACTTCAGTGTAGCAGAAACAAGCTATTTCTGATGGAGCTGTTTTATATAACTTACAGCTTTCCTTCTCATGGCACTTCATAAATTATTTTAAATGGAAAGAGTCCTATTGTGGGTAAAAATCTTGGGGGATTGGTCACTTAGTTTCTGATCCAATAATAGAAATTTAGGTTGCAGTGGCGCTAGAGTTGGGTGAATAATTGATTTGTTGGTTCTGTGGAAGTTCTGAAAAATTGGGTGGGGGAAGTGGTTTGTGTTGAACCCAATCCAAAATATTTAGCAGTTTTTGCTGAATCAGAAAAGTTAATTTTGGGTCTCTTCCAGAGTGGGGGTTTGAACATGACCACATTGGTCCAATTTTGTGTGTTTGAAAAAAAAAAAATTTTTTTTGTTTAATTTTCTAGTCAGACCATCAAAAGTATCTTATGGGCTAAGCAACAAAGTTTTGTTGTGTTTTTTTTTTTTTAGAGAGAAAACAATCAACCCAAAACTATTTACAGTTTGTTTTCAATCATGTTGGACTTGGTTCAGAAGGACCATAATAGTTTCCAAGAGTTGTATAAAAGAACCTGCCTTGAAAGCCAACCTGTTTCTCCCTTTATTTTTATTTAAAGTCTATGTAAAGTAAAATACCACTGCATATTGCTACTGACTCCAAAGAGCCTGATCCAATTCCCATTGATTAAATGGGAATAGTATCTGACCTTAAACAAGGGGAAACAGATTATAAAATTAGGATTATCTGCAGATCCACCTAAATATTATTTTCAGCCTCTCCTCCTTGTTCAGCTGTGTTGTAAGAAAAGATTTTGCTTTCTCATTTTAGAAAGCTGAACTTTCTCTTATCTGCAAAGGATTTGAGCTTGAGATGAAAAAGCATAGAGGCCTTTGTACCAATAGATATAAATTCTAATGTAAGCACCTTCAATCCTTTCATCAAATCTTTGTTGTTCTAGCTACAGGTTTTGGCCTTCACAACATCCCCTAGCAATGAGTTCCACAGGTTGACTGTGCATTGTTGAAGAAGTACTTCCTTTTGTCCGTGTTTTGTCACAACTACGCCACTTGGGTGTGGCTTTTTCACACTCGGAGCAATGTAGTTAAGCCAACTTGATTTCCTAGTGTAGACCTGGCCTTAGGCTCCAAGCCCCGGATGCTACAAACTTCTGCATAGGGCCTCCATTCTGGTGCAGGGATCTGCACTATTATGTCTTCTGGCAGGACTGGTGCTTGAGGCACTCTCTACATATATGCAGCATGGTTAATTTCACCTGAAATAGAATATTACTTCTGATTTTAAGAAGAGTTCACTCTGTTCATGTGAGAGGACTTTTGGCACTGTTAGGTAATTTGATTCACCCTTTAAGATGACATCAGATAAAGATGAAGAGCTTTCCAGATAGCAAGCAGCTGTAAATTGCTAGCCATTAATGGGACCCATGGTCAGGACAAACTGAACAAAAGAATCATGCTGATGGAGTTGAGGGGAATAAAAAAAGTGTGAAGAGAGAGCAGAGCTTTATCTCACCAGTCTTTTTCAGTGTACTCGGCCCCTCCAGAGAGGGTTGAGATTTGCTTCTTTTCTTTTTTCCTCTTTCTTGTACTGTGCCATGAGAAATAAAAGAAAACATAATTTGATTAGTGGGTGGTCCCTTATCACTTGGAGATGTACCTTGATCTTTCCAGGTCTCTAACTGATCTGAGGGAAGGGAATTATTTATATATCCAGCTACATTCCTAGAAGGCCCTGCCAGAAACCCAGATTATAGTCCTAGCTGCCCTGGAGACAATTCCTGGCCTGCCTTGCTGTTCTGGTCCTCTCTGTGAGGGAGGCAGCTTGAAGAGACATTTTGATCCACCCCATTGTGGGGGAGGGAGTCCTCAAACCCCCCACCCACCCCACCTTTGGAATGTTGGTCCCCAGCCCTAGACAGAGTCAGTAGTATAGACTTTCACACGCTGTAAACTGAGACTGTATCATCCTTCCCCTCAGTGACTGCATCTTCTGTCCCAAAGGCATTGTTGTTAGAATGGCTTGGGAGGGAGTGGCCTAGAAGTCCCCTCTCAAATCTTCAAAGGCCAACACACCCCAAGACAGGACTTCTGGCAATTACTGTAGACCCCCTACTTTGTGGTAACCAAATGGGGCTTCCCGGACTCTGAGGGAGACTCCTGTCTCTAGAATTTCTGGAGTAAAGCCTATAGTAAAAGGGGGGGTGGGAGGGGTTAATAGCATTACGTTCCCTCTCCAGCACACATAGTCTAACTAGGCGACCTATGACAAATAAATGCTTGCTTCTCAGTTGGCTCCAGAATTTTTTTTTCTGTGTAGACATACCATAAGTTTCATTGAAAGGTAAGAGAACTTAAATTCCTAAGTCTCTTGCGTACTTTTGAGAAGTTTTTTAAACATCTTTTAACTTTCTTGCTTTACCTTAGGTCAGAACTTGAACATATTGATTGCCGATTGTTTTAATGTCCTCTTTTTAATGACAGGCCTAAACACCTAGGGCCAGATTTCCAAACGTGTGCTTAGCATCTGAAGTTGGGGCTCAGTTTTTTTTCAAGAGGTCAGGTCTTGTTTAGGCATCTACTTGAAGTGGTCAGACTTTCAAATGAGCTCCGCACACAACAGGTCCTGTACTCGACGTCTGAGTGCCATGGGATCTGTGGGTTGCTTCGCTTATTTGAAACTCTGGTCTCTACCTCACTACCCCACCTACCTTTTTCTCAGTGTGGGAAAGACAGGCAGGCCAGAAATCCCTCCTGTGATGTAATTCTCCACTTCCTGCTCCCGTTGCTAAATTTATGTTTATCTAAAGTTAAGCTTTGCGGGACATTATGGTTTTGAAAATCAGTGGCCACTATTAGAAAGGGCTGTGCTATGACCGAGGCGAGTGCAGTCAGCACTT
Source organism: Dermochelys coriacea (assembly GCF_009764565.3). NCBI lineage: Eukaryota > Metazoa > Chordata > Testudines > Dermochelyidae > Dermochelys > Dermochelys coriacea. The sequence goes on from NC_050068.2 coordinate 110,717,435, forward strand.
TAATTCTATTCAGTCACCGAGTCCCTTTTGTATTTATTACGTTTAGTACCTTTTCAAATATAGGCTTAGCAGTTACATATCCAGAACTGGGAATCTGATGTACAGCCCAAGGCTACTCTAAAGCGGATTGTTTTTGGCAATCTCTATCATCACTTTTGTTTTTAGAATTTAACTTTCTTCTAGCTACAATAACTGCATCATGGAGAATTCTCCCTTATTACTGTAAAAATCTGTTAGCTGAATCACAGGATTTTTTTTACATCCCATCCCATTTTAATTGATTATAAAAATAAGACAAAAGACCTGGGACTCCCTTGCAGGGCTAGGATTGATGCTGTATTTGTGGGGGAAAGTACCTGGCCATCTGGATGAGATCTGCCTCTCCTAAGATGGAATCCTGAACCCATTGATATCTATGGGAGTTCCCAATGACTTCAGTAGATCCAGGTTTTTACCCCAAGTGTTTTGTCATTTTTACTGTGTTTGGTCTCCTGCTGGACTACATTACGGAGCTGAGATTTTGTGCGGCTGGGTGAAAAAAATGGATGTTACTGAACAGTACCATAATCTGATTCCTACTCTAATATAGCACAGACTTGATCATGTTGCTGTACTGAAAACCTGAGGCAGCTTGTGGAGGTAGGATTCTGGCATGTGATGATGACATTATTTTTTATTTTTATTATTATTTTGCACTGCTGAATGACCTCACTTCAGTTACCATGTTAATGCAGCCAGAGGAGCTTCTGATTTTTGTGGGAAGAAAGTGCTCCAACATAGTTTATTTGATGTGGTTCTGTTGTGAACTGAGCCGGTTAGACCTAGATTTTCAGGTTGTTTTGTCCTCTGGTACTTTTAAAAAGTAATTTTACCACTGTTTGATCCTGACTCTGGGCTGAAGAACTGTGGAACAGGACTATGCTTTCAGATGGCAAATAGAAATCACAGCTCTTTCTATATTTGTTTTCTTTTGCAGTGTCACAAATGACATTTTCTATTTTTTACTCTCATAATTTTTGTTTAATACCTTCTCTGGTGGTCCTCTGATCAATAAGATACTTTGAACCATTCAGCATAGGTTTCTGTCGAGCTTTGCCTTTGCTTTTTACTGCTTTTTGGCCTTTGTTCTGGTGGTTCATTGCAGCATTTTCATGGGAGGGTATGAACACATCAGGAATATCTGACATAAAACATTTAAAATAACTTCTGTTTACCCATTCAAACAACCAGTGGCTATCAGCTTTTTCCATACTAGGATACCCCTTCCATTCATCAATATGGAATGGACAGGGTGGTCATAACCCCACGTGTCAAACTTAAAACAAAAATCTTTCTTAATAATTTAGTTTTAGAAATTTTCTCTCCTTGACAACTAATTAGGCTTGTGTTGGTAATTCAGAGAACTGTACTCTAGCACATTTGTACAACACTTGATCAATTTTTTTAGCCTTATAGTTCATTCCATTTGAAGATCTCAGTGTGCTTTACAAACATTAATTCCTCTGCATAACACCCATAAGAAGTACAGTAGGCAAGTATTATAATCATTTAACAGATGAGGATACTGCAATATAAAGAGGATGTGTGACCTTGGAAAATTCACAGAACTTATGTAGCAGAGGCAAGAATAGAAACAGAATATGCTGATGCAGTCCTGTGATTTAACCACAAGACCATCCTTCCTCATATGTCATATGGTGGTTCTTGATTCTAAATTGATTGTTTATGATGTTCACTGTTCCTCTTTATTCTGTATTTGGGCACCTGTATTTGTCTGTCTTGCATTTCTTTCTTAAGATGGTCTTCTATTTTAAAGGGACTTTTTTCTTCTTGCTTAATTTGTTTGTCACTGAGAATGGCTTCAATATTCACTGTGAGGCTTCTAAATATTGACTTTGGTGAGTTACTAAAAATTGTCTCCATTTATTAACTTTGTTACTAATGAAATAACTTTTTATACCATTTCATCCTTGCCTTACAAATACTGGTCCCAATCCAGCAACCTCTATTCCTGCCTATAGTCATACTGATGTCAATAGGGCTACTGACATGAGGATGAACAGAGATGAAGGATTATGCCTACAGTTGATATTCTATCTACAGTTCTGATATTTTATGGGCATTTTTCCTTATATCAGAACATCTATTGTAAATTTAAGTTTGGCCCCAAATTTAGGCTTCTTTAAATTTAAAGAGACAAGTTAAAGATTTTACTAAGCTTAATATGAATGGAATTTTAAAATTTCCTGTATGCTGTGTAACTTGACAGCATCTTTCTAGTGCCAGGAGAACCAAAAAAGGAAACTGACTAGACATACAACTGAATTTGATTAAAATAAAAATGATAGTATTTTATCTTACTGTCTGACTTTTATCTTGCTGTCTGAAATGCAAAGCTTAGCGTATATTAAATTTTTTAAAAAAATCTTTCTAATAGTCTTAGGTTCAGATTCTGCAAGCCACTTCATGTAGCTGGGTCACTACACCCTCACTGACATCCTTGCCAGATTGGGGTCGAAGATGTTGTTAGTTACCCTCTAAACAACGTGTTTTTAAATTAATTAATCTTGATAGTGTCCCTGTTACTTAGCAGTTTGTCCCATCATTTTTAAGCCATATATTCACCAGTCAGTCTTTGATCTGCTTTCTTTCTTTATCAACTCTTTCATTCTCATTTACTAACTGCAGTTCATGTGTCATCTTTTGAAGTATTGAACCATTAATTCAATCACATCTTAAGCACTCTAGAAGTGAGAACACCCTCATGCTTCCTTGGTATACAAGACAAAGATGAGGTGACTTTGAATAAGTCTACACTGGAGCTGGAAGTGTAATTTCAAGCTTGAGTAGACGTACCTGCGCTAGGTCTGATTGAGCAAGCATCTTAAAAATAGAAGGGCGGCAGTGGTAATGTGAGCAGTGGGACGGGCTAGCTGCCCCGAGTACAGTCCCATCTGAAATCCCAGCCATATACTCAGTTGAGGCCAATTAGGTTGCCTGTGAATCATTAGAAGCATAAACCCCACATACTCCAGAGATGAGTTGAGCAAAGATGTACTTCTCCCTCCTCCAGCATTTCTCATTTAATTCCTCTACAAACAGAATTCCCCCTCAGATCTGTTCAGAAGTATTGAATAATTTACATTCAATGTCATAAATCTATAATGTGATGTCATGAGTTTCGTTGTTACTTCAGATAAAATTAGTCTGAGGCAATTTTGATGACCAATGATTTGCCTTTGCAGTTTTGATGTTCCCATCCTTGTTTTCTCCTAGTAGCCTTATAAAGAGTAATATTTTATTACATTCTGAAGTATAGTCACACAATAAAGTGCATGCAGAAAATCATTTTGTAAACCAGGTAGTTATACAAATTATGCATTACTTAAAATATACTATTGTGCACTGAGTATGTTACTTTAGACCATAATTTTTGAAATTCAGGAACAATAGTAAGAAAAAGAGAGACATGTATAGGAAGAAGAGGAGGAAGGAGAAGGAAGAACTACCAGAGTCCTAACTAACATACCTGAGATGGTTAACCAGCTAACGTATATACAGGTCAGATTGTTCTAAGCAGAGCTGGCTGAAACTGAGAATGTCCATGCTGTGGAAAATTCCAATATTTCACAGCAGTTTTTTGTTCTGATCTGGAATGAGAACTTGAAATTTTGAAATATCCCACAGAAAGAACATTCCAAAATTTTGGAATTTGGAAAAATCTAATAGTTTTGGGTTGTATTCTTCCCCCACTTCCCCAAAAAAGAAAATGAAACGGCTGGCTGCCCTAAATCCAGGGGAATCCTCAAACTGCCCCTGAATCCATGGGAGTCAGAGGAGTGCCCTGCCATGGAGCAGAAAGTCTAGAAGCCCTGAAAGCCACATCTTGAGCTTGTGCTTCCAGGGTTGCCAGGACAAGCTTCCAGGGTTGCCAGGCTCCTGGCTGTGAGAGTCCTACTTTGAGCCTCTGCCTTTATGGTAGGGAGCCTGGAAGCCTTGGGGTCCCCAATCCTGGGGCAGTCAGCATGGCGGGTCTGCTCCAGAACCACGGACCCTGCATGTGTTTCCATAAACTGTTTTGTGTTGTTTGAATCTGCATTTTCTGACACACATTCCCAACCAGCTTCAGTTATAAGTCTTATTGTGGTATGCATGACTTAAATGATTAATATATCAATTTGGTGATGAAACGGACCAATCTCATGGTTGTAGGCAGTGTTGTTGTAGTCATGTCAGTTCCGGGATATTAGAGAGACCAGATGGGTAATGTAATGGCTTTTATTGGATCACACCTGAGGAAGAGCTCGGTGTAGCTCAAAAGATTCTCTCTCTCACCAACAGAAGTTGGTGCAATAAAAAATATTACCTACTGCACCTTGTCTCTCCAATTTTACAATGTAATCTGTTGATTTGTCTGTTGTCTCTAGGTATGTGTGTTTGCATATATACATATACATGTACACACAACAGGTGACATGACAAAGCAGAGAACAAGATTTGTCACTCTAAATATTTATCTGGACACCAGGATTTACAGGTCAGAAGAGCAGGCAATAGGAGAAAGCCATGGAGTGATTTATTTCTGCAATGTTCCTATGGAAAGGCTTTTTTGAAAAGATTTGCAAAATAGTTTTAGAAGACCTTCATATATCCTCATCCTCACCCTGTGTGTTTGGGGGGGGGGGAGAAGGAGGAACAAGCAAGGAAAGAAGGGCTTCATCTGCTGGTTAAGTAGGGTGCAATGGGAAACTGTTTTGAATGTTTTCAGAGTATGTCATTTGGTGGTATTGGTTTAACCAACTAAGGCTCTAATTCAGTGATGGGATTCAACTTAGGCACTGATGTTTTGGTCTTGGCATCAGTGAAATTAGGCTGTCTTCTATTTTTTCTTAGGCTTCAAAGGCTGTTTGGATGAAGTTAAGAATGAGTAATCAAACTCCTTTATATAATGCAAACAAGGGCACCTACAGGATTGTTCACATGTGGTGATCAATGTGCAATTGGGGGCATAAAAATGTTTCACTGAATTTTATGAAAAATGATGCCTTGGATGCTCAGTTGCATGTCTGACTGCTCAATTTGTCAAAAATTGGGCATGCAGAATATTTTATTTTCAGTTTTACTAGGAGCTTAAATTTCTGTTATGAAAATATTTGTTTGTTCCTGCAGATGTTGGATACCTTTCTGTGTTTGTGTATATTTTTGGAAAATGTAGGCTTTGAACCTGTAATTAGATCTGTATGGGCAAATTGGTTCACCTGTGCACATCTGTTTGCAGGGCCAGAACCCTAGGTTTTAAAGTATGTATAACACTGCGGATGGAATCTTCATTATGTTTCTGTAGTCCAACAGTAAACTCCCCCTGCTTTTGTTAGACTGGATTTTTCTTCTCTGTGGGAGGGCTGATCAATGCAGACAAATCTTTCAAAAGAAATTAAAGAACTTAATTCAGATATCTCCTGTACATATCAGACACTTGCATAATAAGAGGCCCCATAGCTAAATCCATAGTTAACAGTTTAACATATCTTCTTGTGGATTTGAAAGTAAAACATGCAGAGGTCTTTTGGCCAACTAGAGGTTCACCAGTTACAGAAAGATCGTTTCAATCGCTGTGTGACCTTAAAGAAGTTATCAGTGCTTCTTCTGTCAAGCTGCCAGAAAGAGAACAGTAAAGTTCTGTTTCAGAAAATAAATTGCTATTTATCAGGAAGAAATGAAACTGATAATTCTTTGGCTACTCTTAAAAATAGCACTTCTCAGAATTCTGCTCGAGTGAGATTCACTGAATTAAAAAATAATGCGTTCGCGCACGCGCGCTCTCTCTTTCTCTCATTTTTAGTCTTCCACAGATTTCAATCAGCCTATTGTTGCTGTTTTGCCACTTTACTAGTATTTAGGTCCACTTCTTAAACATTTTTCTTTGGTGGCTGAGATAATTTTAATTTTCTACTCCACACCATGCACTTTTGATCTATTGCCAAGCATGATCTAATTGTAAGTAAACTCCAATGATCTATACAGGGTTAACTCTTCTGAAGAAAAATGACAAAAAATACCTCAAACGCTTACAGATTTAACCAAAGGGAAATGCCAAGTTAGGACTGAAACTCCATCCTTACTTTGATTAATTAATCTAAGTATTGGGTACAATTAGAAACATGTGCTTCAATAAGGCACAAAAGTGCATTTTTGATTAAGTTCTTTAACTTTTCATTATTGCTGTAGGTTTCAAATCTGCAAAAAGCATAGAAATTAATTGAAGGTTTTATGTTTTTGATCCCTTCGAATGATATTTTTAAATGTTCTCTTATGTTGGCATCAGTGCTATTTGAGCTCCAAAAACATCCAGGTGGTTAGCACTCTGTTAATTATGAACAGACAGATGACAATGAGCCATAGCTTTAAAATTTTAATCCAAAATTCCAAGTGTTTGGACTGGGATTTTGGTTTGAACCATTTATGTAACAATAAGGGTTAGCTGTGAATTTTGATGCAGCTCTAGACTTGATAAAGGTTGCAGATTCTTCAGATTTGGGGTGTTGGTACAGGCCCATTTCTCAATTCTGATCATAAATCAAAAGAACGTTTAGAAAATCGGATCACTAATTTACATCAGCGGCTATCTCTAAAGTTACACTTAAATACCATCCAATCCACAACAGATGACAGAATAGATACATACTCAACATGGCTTTTAATTACCAGACTACTTGCAGTATATATTGCTCTTGTGAGAAATACTTCTCATTGTCCTATAGTTTTGCAGTGGTAGACTATGCACTTTTCTCCATTAATGTTAGCTAAATACATCTCTACCCCGGTATAACGCAACTGGATATAACGCGGTAAAGCAGCGCTCTGTGGGGCAGGGCTGCGCGCTCCAGCAGATCAGCGTGTCTGGCTCCGACATGCTGTTCTGAGCGGCGTGTTAAGGGTACCGAGCTGGGGCAGAGGGGTTGGATAAGGGGCAGAGGGTCTCGGTGGGCTGTCATGGAACAGGGAGCAGGGGTGGTTGGATGGGTCAGGAGTTCTGAGGGGTCAGTCAGGGGGCGGGAAGTAGGTGGGGGTCAGATGGGGCAGGGCCAGGCTGTTTGGGGAGGCACAGTCTTCCCTACCCAGCAAGTTCGATATAATGCGGTTTCACCTATAACACGGTAAGATTTTTTGGCTCCTGAGGACCGCGTTATATCGGGGTAGAGGTGTATGCCCAAATGTTATTTACATAGCAAAAGCACACTCCAGGACTGGAAGCAGAAAACAGGACAGTCTGAGTATAACTGTTTTTATCCCCGTTCAACTCTTCTCTCCTGGCTTAGATGTATCGGGAACCAAACATTTGTGGACCCTGTCACAGTAAGCGTTCAATAACCACAGGTAATACTAGACTGGCACTATTCTATTTGAACAGATCTATATTTTAAAATGGATATTATCTATAATATTATTTAGGGATTTTAATTGAAAATTCACTGTCACACATTCTCAGTTCTGTCTGTCAGACTCAATCATGTGCTGTCACTGGTATTTCAATGCATATTAATGTGAGGGCAAAATGAAATATAAAAGACCAAGTGATGTCAGACACATTTAAAAACAGGTGGATGAAAATGAGAAATGGTGGCACAATGATCCAAAACAAAACCAAAACAATGCAGAGAAATACTTTCATACAATCACAGGAGCAACAATATTTAATTTTTAGATTATCTGAGAGAATGAGACCACAGCAGGAAGAAAGAAACCACAAATCTAAAACTGGGACAACCACATTTCCTTGTCTGACAACCATATTTGAAGTTTTAGCTGTGGCAGGAAATTAAAGAATTGGTAAAGTTTGGTTATATTTGTCATTAAGCAAGCTAAAATAGTAGGCATTAAAATCCCATACTTTCAGGAATAATTTGATCACTGAAGGTATCAGGAAATATATTCTTCCATGTTTATTATAGCTCAGTTAACCCAGGTGCATTACCTGTGGGGAAGGTTCCTTCCTCTGAAATGTGTCTTACCCATCTGATATAAGTGCCAATTATTGCCCTGCTATTTAGACACCGGACACCAGACTAGATGGACCAGTGGTCTGATTTGTTATAGTAAACCTTATGTTCCTATCATAAAGAATATATATTGTAAAATCTTTTATTATTCTTAAAAGTATTCATTCAACTACATTTTGGATTTAATGGCTAATGTAGTGAGTGCAATTCTGAATATACATGTTGCTTCTTCATGAAAACTTTTAGACGTATTGAGAAGAATGGAGATGCCTACATAATTTTATCCCATATTCTGAAAAGGTTACTCTGTGTACATTACAGGAGAGTTCCAGGGAGAGTTGAATAGTACCATTTTCTACTTTTAAAAAAAAATTATCTGAGCAGACTGTAATGAAATTTGAGTTTGAGCTTCAAGTGCAAAATCAGATTTACCTCTATCCCATAGTATAATCACATCAAAAAATATTGGACTCAACAGCCATCCTATCCTCCTTACTCTCAGCAAAGCTGTGTTACTTGTAATCATTTGTGAATATATCAGTCCTGCTGCACATGGAAAACCAAAGGATTGCTCTTGCCAGAAGACTTTCTCCAAACACGTGACAGGTGTTTCAAAATTTGAATAGCTCTGTGTCACTGCTCTAGAACTGAGAGTTTGTGTGGACCGTGATTCTCCATAAAATGACATAGCATTGTTTTTTGTTTCAGAAGAAATCATGCATCAGGATATCATTCCCCTCTGTGCTGCAGATATTGAAGACCAGTTAAAGAAGCAATTTGCCTATCTGTCAGGTAAAGACTGGAAAGTTTCTATTGTTCAAATGTGCGGTTTCAGCTGTTGAAAACCACTGTTCAGCTGTTCTATCCATACTTTCACATAGTCACTGAACACTATCAGGGCATCCATCATTTTGCAATCTGTATTTAGAATTATTGATAGAGATGCAATTCTGGAATTTACAAAAAAAATTAAATATGATTGACACTTGAATTATTTATATCATCTCTAGTAGTGCCAGCTGGTTGGCTTAGTGGGCAACACCACAATGCTCTATAGATCTGTAGATAAGGAGACCCAGGTCTGAGGCTAACCTCAGATAATCACACATGGGTCAGCAGGAGATGATAAAGTTGTGTAAAAAAAAAAAAAAAAAAAAAAACCTGAAGAAGGACATCAGGATTCAGGCTACTGTATAGAGAACTTTGTGAACTGAGACTTGAAAAACTCTGTATTTGATTACTCTTAACCCAGTTACTAAAAGAGCTTTTTTAATAAAAACAAAACAAAACCCTAAATATATATTAGATTATGTTGCAAACTTACTCACCTAGCGTGGGTCAAGAAATAAAAAAAAATTATTTCTTACCCTTTGACATGCAGAGAATGTAATCGTAAGTATACATGTCCCCAACGGATTACACTGAAAAAAATGCCCCATTAGTTTCTCCTTGCTCCACCCAGCTGCTCCCCCAACAGAACTAGACTTCTTCTGCCTTTCTACCCATCTCTCAAACCACTCACACAATGTTGAAAACTAGTCATTCCTTTCCCTCAAAAAAGACCAATTCATTCCTAATCCCATCCTTTCCCCAAATCTCCCATCTTGTTGTTGTTAGCCAACCATCTGATTTTACTTTCTCTGTGTCCATGAGGGTTCATTCCTAGACACTGCCTTCCCATCCTCCAACTATAAGAACATAAGAATGGCCATACTGGGTCAAACCAATGGTTCATCTAGCCCAGTATCCTGTCTTCTGACAGTGGCCTCTGCCAGGTGCTTAAGAGGGAATGAACAGAACATGCTTTGCTGAAGCCATGCCATATCAAGTAAGCCTGACCCCTTACTGAAACCACTGAGCAGGTCTCTACACAGAACTGAAATACAAAAGAGCATTGACAATAGTCAGGCGTCTGTTTCTGAGAAACTACTGACAGTGCGGTAAAATCATACCATAAATCTGCCATAATGCTTATTGGAAAACATAATTTCAACTACACATACAAAATGATGGGTCTAAATTAGCTGTTACCACTCAAGAAATAGATCTGGGAGTCATCATAGACAGTTCTGTGGAAAATATCCACTCAATGTGCAACGGCAGTCAAAAAAGCTAACACTGTTAGGAAACATTAGGAAAGGGATAAGATAACAAGACAGTAAATATAATGCCACTATATAAATCCATGGTATACCCATACCTTTAATACTGTGTGCAGTTCTGGTCACGCTATCTCAAAAAAAGATATGTTAGAAACCAGAAAGGTACAGAGAAGAGCAGCAAAAATGATTATGGGTATGGAACAGCTTCCACATGAAAGATTAAAAAGACTGGGATTTTTCAGTGGAAAAGAGACGACTAGAAGGGGATATGAGAGAGGTCTACAAAATCATGACTGATGTGGAGAAAGTGAATAAGGAAGTGTTATTTACTCCTCCTCATAACACAAGAACCAGGGTGTCACTCAATGAAATTAAGAGGCAGCAGGTTTAAAACAAACAAATGGAAGTACTTCTTCACACAACACACGGTCAATGGAACTTGTTGCCAGGGGATGTTGTGAAGGCCACAACTATAGTGGGATTAAAAAAAAATTAGATAAGTTCAGGGAGGATAGGTCCGTCAATGGCTATTACCCAGGATGGTCAGGAACACTCCACCTGCCCCATGCTCTGGGTATCCCTATCCTCTGATTGCCAGAAGCTGGGAGTGGATGACAGGGGATGGTTCGCTATCTGATTGCCCTGTTCTGTTCATTTCCTCTGGGGCACCTGGCATTGGCCACTGTCGGAAGACAGGATACTGGGCTAGATGAACCATTGATCTGACCCAGTATGACCATTCTTATGTTCTTATGCCTATCCCAGTCTCTGTGGGAGTGATGTTTGATTGGACTGGCAGTGTTTAGGTAGGCCCTGAGATCCTTGGAAGGGGAGGTGCAGGCTCAACTGCTCCAGACCTTTCCCCCACAGGAGAGTGATCCTGCCAACAAAGTGCTGTTCACACCGGTGCTTTTCATCACCAAAACTTTTGTCTTTCGGGGTGTGAAGTGTTGGTTTTTTAACACCTCTGAACAACAAAAGTTTTGTCATTCAGTTGCCAGCATAGAGAAATCCTTAATATCTGGGGAAAAATAAGCGGAGGTATTTTGTCTTAAAGTAAAGACGTACTCGATATTGGAGGGGCAGGTTGGAAGTGATGGACTCTCTGGTATTTAATGTAAAATTCTCTTGTCATGTTTGTGGTCTGTGATGCTCCAAGGACTTGTCCTGCACTTAAAACAAAACTACGTGTCACCGCTGCACCATTGTGGTGGTGCTACTGTAGCACTTCAGCATAGTCGATACCTACGCTGATGGAAGAGGTTCTCCCATTACTGTAGTTAGTCCATCTCCCCGAGAGGAGTAGCTAGGACTATAGACGAATTTTTCCATCAACTTAGTGCTGTCTGTACAGGGACTTAAGTCTTCTTAATAATACTACTCCGGGTGTGGATCTTTCACAGCCTTTAGCAACATAGGGCTCTACCAAATTCATGGTCCATTTTGGTCAATTTCACAGACATAGGATTTTAAAAATCAATAATTTCATGATTTCAGCTATTTAAATCTGAAATTTCATGGTGGGGTAATTGTAGGGGTTATGACCCATACAGGAGTTGGGGGGGGTCACAAGGTTATTGTGGTACTGCCACCCTTACCTCTCTACGGGTGGCATGGCATGGTATTGCCACCCTTATTTCTTCACTGCTGCTGGTGGGGCGCTGCCTTCAGATCCAGGTGCCTGGCCAACAGCCACTGCTCTCCAGCCGCCCAGCTCTGAAGGCAGCACAGAGGTAAGGGTGACAATACCACAACTCCCTTAAAATAACCTTGTGACCCCCTTGCAATTCCCTTTTGGGTCAGGACCCCCAATTTGAGAAATGCTGGTCTCCCCTGTGAAATCTGGTCTTTTGTGTGCTTTTACCCTATACTATACAGATTTCACAGGGGGAGACCAGATTTCACAGTCCATGACACATTTTTCATGGCCGTGAATTTGGTAGGGCCCTAAACATATTTATGCCATAATTTTTGAGTGTAGACCCAGCGTAAGTTTCTGTTTTCTAACTAGGGGCAAAAAAAATGCTCGTGATCATTTTATGTAAGAAACAGTCTTACTAGATAACTGCAGGAAGGATTTACTACTTTTTTTCCCCTGCCATGAGTTAAACCCTATTATGAATAGAATAGATGCAATCCAATTGAATGCAATTTAAGATTCCTTAGTCCCCCCTCCCCCCAAGATTACTTTTCACACAGCCATAAGCATCTTCAGCACTCATGTCCACAGTGCTGTGGAGCTTAACATGAGCAGCCATTTCTCATTCTAGTTTATTGAATTTGTACTTAACCCCTCGATCTATTATGAGTAGATGTTTTTGTTTTAAAAGCTGTGCAGCTGTTTAATGATGGGTTGTGAGAATTATTTACCTTTTTTGTTGCAGTTTATTGTTATAGTGCAATTTGATTTTTAATGCATTTTGTCTATTTTTGCACTCCATATTTATCCTAGTGTTCATATTAGTGTGCTAATAGCTAACTTTCAGTGCTTTCCAATACCGTGTTGCTTTGGGTTCTGGGAACACAAGAGCAGTGTTTAATATTCTGTTACTGAAATTATGTAACAGCTTACTCACACTTGCATTGTGATTTTGCTGCTATGCTGTTTAGGTTATTTATTTTTGTCTTGGGAGTGCTGGGATTTTTTTAAATACTTGTTTGACCTTGTAATATAAAATAAATTGCAACTGAGGAAAGTATATAGATTTAAGAATATTTTTATTAAATAATTTCCCTTTAAGAGTTTTTAGGCTTGGTGTATTATTTATTGCCTTAGGTAGATACACTTAAAATATAGCAAAAAAAAGCAGTGCTGCATATAGTTGAATATGCAGTATTTTCTCTAATAAAATATATTTATTTTGCTCTGTGAAATACTTGTCTGAATGTAGGACTGTAACAGGAAGTCACTGAACCTCAGCACAAAGCCCTATCCACCTCGGACACCCCTTATGAGTAGAGACCATGGCCTTTTCCAAACCTCTTTTTGTGATTGTGGATACCTCTGGATCAGTTAACTCTATTGTCTCTTTTTCCCTTAAGGGTAACAATTCTTTCATTTCCTGGGGTGGGCAGACAGCATTTCTCTCCCTATGTCAATAACCCAGCCAAGTTGTGCTTGAAATTAAACAAAATACTTAGTTTCACTATTTCATTTCTCTATTTCTTAAATACAAAGAAAAGCTTTTAAACGTAAATCGATTTATTCACAAGCTTTGAAAAATCATACTAGTACAGACTGAGTTTAAAGACTGTAGCTATTGCTCTTAGTATGCAGACATTTGTTCCACCTAATCTATGGGTAGCAGTCCGTCCAAACGCCAGTGTAGCTCCAGACGGGTCCAAGTGATCCATTTATATAACAAGTTCATGGCCACACCCTCCGTCCCCACAATTTAAATGTTGTTCCTTGACATATCCCTTTATTTTTCCATTTACTCATTGTTCTCTCTATAGAAGAACTTTTCTTGTTTTGGAAAGTATGTAACATTTTCATTAGAATGTTCAGACATTAGGTCAGCTATTCCTCTCAGACATCAGTTTGAATAACTCACTCCCTACAGCAGTATTTTTCTTTTACTTCACTGTCTTTTCTATTTTACTTGGTATTTTACTCTATTTTTTATCTTTGTTACTCTTTGATATACAATCTTCCAATTTCCTTCTGTGCTTCAAAGAGTTCTCTGGAGCCTTTGTTACTTTTTCCAAGGACATTCTCTCCCTCTGTGGGTGATAAACACCTTGCTAGGGCTTTGTTCATTAGCACTTCATGTTGTTTGCTAACTCAGGTACTTGCTCAGATTTTTTTTTTCTCCCCTGAGTGAGAAGTTGCCATATTTCCTTTGTATTCACACTTAAACTTCCTGCAGTTGTTTATGCACAGGTACATTATAATAGAATATAGATGAGTAAGAATAGACAGACAAGTGTATCTTATCAAAATATTATCTGCACAAATTGTCATAAGCACTTTGACTATCATAAAACATGATAAAATACAAATGACTTCTGGCCACACAAATATTGAATCACTCATTCCAGCCCCCTTTTCTGTGTCTCGTTCTCTGGTACAACATGTAGTATCAAACAAAATGTAGGTTTCAGAGTAGCAGCGGTGTATGATTATGTAGATTAGATAATAATGGTAAGAGATTCACTATCTCCTTTAACATAACTGTTTTATAATACACATTTACACCTTTGTTTGTCATTCCCATATTACCTGCCTTTTCTGATAATTATGAATACTTTTTGCAATTACAACTTGAAAATTCACCAGCAGAAATTGGTCCAATAAAAGATATTATTTCCCCACCTTGTCCTGCTAATATCCTGGGACCAACACAGCTACAACAACACTAAACAGATCTCACCAGTTGGGGATTCCCTTACCATGGTGGAGTCCTGAGCAGATGTACAGCTATGCTGCTCCCATTGCAGCCCCAGGATAAGCAAAGCTCTGCTGTGTTCTGACAGTTCTTGGCTGGTGGACAGTCCCTCGTGGGGCCCTATCCAGCCAGCATAAATTAGTCCTCATAGAACCGGCCACCAGATCAGCAGCTGGCTCCTTTGCCCCAACTAGCTGCAGACAGAAGGTGAACTGTAGAGAACCTGTGCCCTTATTTTCATGTTCTTTGTAATCTCTTGTGTATTCTCCCCTGAACAGAAGGAAAAGGTGCTTTACAAATTAGAGGAAGTGACCCCAAACTACTTATTAAGCCTCTACCTGGTGGGAGGCATAACTGATTTATAGCTGTAGGGTTCTCTACATTTGATTCTCTTTGATTTTGTTGTTCTTTTGTCTGTTAAAGTAGACAAAACCCCCATTGAACGTGTAGCCATGTTGAACCTGTTTTATGGTATATGCTTTCAACAAAATAAAAAATATAGTGTGTTAAACCCTCAGCAAAAGAAAGAAGACTAGAAACTACATGTGTGCAGACTAGCCAGAGCAACCTTAAGTTTTGGAATTTTGTGCTTTGATTTAACCGTTTTAATATTGTATTAATGCTAGTGCTTTGTATTAAATTAATCTTTTTTTCAAGGGGGGAATAGAATGAATCTAAAATTTAGAGGTCATCTTGGATATCTTACAGCTTCTGCTGGTTTTCAGAAACCAGACAGGTGGTATAAGTTAAGATGAAATTTTGCTGAGCAAAATCAGGAATTAAACAAATCTATAGATAGTATACCAGGTTCTCAGGTGGCGTAAATTGGTATAATTCCTTTGACCAAAATGGAGCTGAAATGCCCAAACTGAGGGTCTTAATCAATATCTTGTGGGGCGGGAGGAGAGGGAGGTTAAATCCACGTTGTCAGTGGGACAGCTGTTACCACTTTCCTTGCATTGTTCCAGCTGCAGACCAGAGTTCTAAAATTTTAAAATAAAAAGTTAAAGTACTAAACTTACTTTTGGTGCCATACCCAATTTTTTTTAATGGATTATTTGGCCAAAAAGCATTAGATTTCAAATACATTTGCAAATTTGGCTAAATTGTAATCAAATATAGTTTGTAACTACAGATACTTCTGAATCCCTCTGGATTAAATGCAACCTAAGAAGAAACACAATATGTGTAAAACTTCTTTCTTGTTCCAAAACAAATGTTTCAACACGTTTTTCTTCTCTGATCTTTTTGCTGTATAAGGAATGCAATATAATGAATAAGAAAAATGAAGATTTTAATCAACTCCATACAGTTAAAATTGTTCACGAGTATGTTGAGTACTTCTGTTTAATAAGTCATTTTTTCATTATAGAAAATGGAAATTCCAAATCAGGAGGAGGCTTATTTCCAAACACTGTGACTTCAGGCTTGCATTGACTGACTTAGGAATTAGTTACATTAGTCCCAAGTACTTGATTCTTGGCATCACTCCATACAGAGAAATGGAATACAGCCAAATTAGGGCTTTTAAACTACTGGTCCTGATCTGGGCCACTTAAGCATGCTATTTTTGGGGGGTTTGTCTACTTATATCAATCAACGGAGAGACACCATCCATTTTTTGAAAATCTGAATATCAGTTACAACTTTCCACCATGGATTTAGGTCTGTGGCTCCCTGTCCTTACTCCTTTTAACTAATATCATTTGCCTTCTAATTACCCACTTGCCATATCATGTCCATTACCCTTCCTGACCAAAAGGACTGGAAAAAGTGCTTTTGAGAATCCATCAGTACCATCCCTTACTCAAGTGGAATGGTCACTACTGAACGTTGCACAGCTGCCCTCCATCTTTCTCCTATCATTTCACCAAAAAATCTGAGAAACCTTCTTCATTATTCCCAAACTCTTCTAGCCCTAAGAAGAATAATCTGTGTGCAGCTTATCTGTTTGGGGGCTTTTTTTCTTTCTGTAAAATGATTTTTGATGCTAGCCTATGCTGCTCGTCTGCTATGACTGAATCGACGAATGTATTAATCTACGATCTAAGCAGAGAATTCTTCTTTACTTGAAGTCTTTTATTCATTTTACTGGAGTGCAAGTAATTTCATCACTTTGTGATTTCACGTTAGCACCTTACTGAGATGAAAATGTTATTAATCATTTCGTGTTTGAGATTGTACATCAGATAATTGATGGCAACACGTTTGGATACCATTGTATAAGAACCCGAATAGAGCAGAACTTCATGAAGCCTTAGTTTGCTATGTCTATATCCACCCCTACAAGTCCTTCTGTAATCACGCTTCTTCCATGATTTTTGCAAACCCTCATCCTCTTTTCATGAAGTGTTACATTGCAGAAAATAAAATAAAAGTAGAACTTCAGTTTGTGTAGAAAACACCACCACTTTGTCACCCATATGTTGTCTGTTTGGATTTTAAGTTTTTCAAGGAAAGGACCTTGTCTTTACACTTATCTGAAAGGTGCTCAGCATGGTTTTTGGTAGTATATCAACAATGAGAGAAGCTGGGATTTTCAAATGAGTCCAAAGGAATTACGCACCAAACTCCCATTGGATTTGGGTGTCTAGCTATTATGGCCTCTGTTAAAATTCCCAGCCCTGGCATACCGTAGTTCTCTAGTAAAAAGTTATCTATTTATTTTTACTTAAATAATTAAAACATGCCTATACAAAGCTCAGGGTGCTTTTGTGCATAATTAATATTAAAACTTAACCCCCCCCCAGTATTATCAAAATGGTCAAACAGGAACTTTGCCTGCCAACCACCTACAAAAAAAAATCCTTTCTACCCCTTTGTTGCTGCAGAAAATATTACCTCAATTTTCTCTTTTAAAAAAAAAAAACTTATCAAATAGATGTTGTTTGCAGCCGGCCTAGAAGATTATCAAATTCAAGCCACTTCAGACTGAGGAGGAAGAGCAGGGTCCTGAGTCCCAGAGCCCTCGCAGAGAACACTCTGCTGGAAGACCCCTCTCTTTTAAAACAAGAGGGATCCGACTTGAGCACCACAGCTGGCTGCAGCTGGGCCAGTGTGTCACAAAGAGAGAGGCTGTCCCTCAGATAGGCAGGTTCAGGCAGGCTCGATTAGTAATTGAGGAATTGGTTCCCATTAAAAACTGTTAATAGTTGAAAGAAAAGGAGTACTTGTGGCACCCTAGAGACTAACAAATTTATTTGAGCTCACTTCGTCGGATGCATAACTCATGAAAGCTTATGCTCAAATCAATTTGTTAGTCTCTAAGGTGCCACAAGTCCTCCTTTTCTTTTTGCAGATTCAGACACGGCGGCTACTCTGAAACCTGTTAATAGTTGAGAAATCTAGGACATTCAGGCTTATAAATGGAAGGAGGACAAATGTATTCTTATCTTTTTGACATTCTGCTTTTATCCTTCATACACATCAGAAATTAAAAAAATCTCACAAATCAGCTGCTTGAAAATGTGAGGCTACTTCTACAGAATATTCCTCCGTTGTTTTTTCCCAGTCTGTTAATCCCTTGGGAAACTGTTGTAACATTTCATAGATTTTAGGGAGTTACACTGGCATAAAACTGGAGTTACGCAGCAGTGAATCAGGCCCCAAAGATCTAAATTGTAACTAGCTTCAATAGAATGGGGTGTTTATATGAATCAAGATTATTCAATAACTCTTGCAGATTCAAATTCCAGTGTTGCGAGTTACCTATAGGTAAATTGAAAAGATCTAGGAAATGTTATCTGCCTTTCCTTCATATACATAGGATCATGATGTTCTGTACTCACCTAACCTAAATAGGAATTGGTTCATGAGGATGCTTTCAGGCATGTGCAATTAACAAAATATTCATAAACACACGTTAAGACTTATTAAAAGGTAGATGAATTTATGCCTCATTCATAAGCAGCTTCGCTCAAAGAATCAAGATCTATGGAACATCAACATTTTTAAAAAAAAGACCAGATTACCCCGGAAAAATATATGGCATACAAATAATAATTAGTACTTCAAGTCAAATGACTCCAAAATTGTTTTCTGCAGGAGGGCCCTGAAGCAGAATATCATTTAATCACATGCCTAGCTTTAAGCATGTGGTGATGTGTTGCTAGATAAATATTAGTATTACAGTGAACTGATAGTTTTAAACTTTAAAATGTATATTGCAACCACATTACTCTTTTTTTATGTTTTGCTTGCTTGCTTGCTTGCTTGTTTGCTTATGTTCCAGGTTTCTGGCTTTCTGATTTGTAGAAATTAATTGAGGCAAAGCAAACAGCCAAGAGGAATACCACAGGTTATTTATAGTGGATATCTGTTTAAAACTGCTACATTTCAGACTTTGGAATGAAGACCCTCCTATAGTGAAAAAATATATTCTAGAGAAACCCAAATGCTTTCAGAGTTTAGGATTCTCTGAGATGTAGAAATAAAAATTATTTTGAATAGGAAGAATATTTTTACTAAAACTAATAGAGGAAAATATTTGCTCACTGGGAAGGGAAAAAGGAAGAGATTAAGATCATCAAAACTGACCTTGACTTGTGTTTGTTTTGAATATTTATATGGTTAAAATTAACTTTCATAGGCTAATGCTTGGTTGTGTCATAAAGGGTATGCTGCGAAGCCATGCTATTTGCACAGTAGTTATCATTTTTCCTCTTGGAATGCATCCTGGATGATTCATTTTTAATACAATTTACATTCAGGAGTTTTACAGAGATATCACGGTGTTGCATGAAAGTAAGCTGACCATCGTAATACAAAGTAACCAGAGTAACACACACAGAGTAGTGATGTATGCGCTTTTCTGATTACAGATGTTTTGGAGCGAAAAGTTTATTTTTATCAGAATAACTCTATGAATGTAGATATTTCTTTCTGAGTTAATGTCAGGTGCACATAAATTGTGTTTCTTGTATAATCCTAAATTTACAGCAACATTATAATTGTTGTTTATTGTTTATATTAATAATGTTTACAAATAATATAGCTAATTTATTCACAATTGTCAGCTGTGAAGTTGAGAGAGAATTTCCCCATAATATTGGCAGGGACCTTATTGATTGTTTTGTTCTCTACTCCTTTTGTAGCATTGAGCAGGGATAATCTTTTAGGATTGGGTGGGTCTGTCCCACACTATTAACTTTGTGCAGTTGCAGGGGGTTAGAGAACCTTGGCCCTTCTTTTACATATTAATTAATCATATTTGTAACTGCATATAGTGACATATATAAAAATACTTTTATCTATAAAACCTGTGGGAAATACATTTTAAACTATTTCACTTCCCCTTTTCTTAATTTAGATTCTTTGTAGTGCTGGACAAATCACAAAAGGTTCAAATAAACACTCAGAAGCTCAGATGTTTAATTATGCTTTATCTCTTCCACTTTGGTCTGCAGAATTGGACAGGAAATCTCACCAGAAACAGATTCTTGTTGTTCTGCCACTTCTTCCAGACAAGAGTGGAAACTGGAAGTGTAGAAGCCTTGCAAAAATAAAACACGGCAGGGGGAGTTACATGAGCATTTTCAACCCTGTGAAAGGTTTGGCTCAGCTCTGGGTGAAGTTTTCAACTGACTTTAGTTTGGGTGGTTTTGTTTTGAATTGACAGGTTTTATTTTAAATAGTTTGTCCATTTCTCATTTTATGTGGAGTATCTTTGCATTCAGGTAAAGTAAATTATATGCAAGATGCAGAGCCGTCTGGTGTTAAAACCCATTCACAAAGGGAACAACAACACTTTACCCTTTTATTTAAAACAAAACAAAACAAAACAAAAACAAAAAAACACCACACCAACAAGTTGGAAGTACTGGATATGGTGGATTATATTTCCTAAATTGTACTTGAAAACTAGATTACTCAGAGTAAATATTCCCATTTCTGAGCACTACATAATAATTATTTTAAAAAAATTACTCAATAATTGGTTTGCCAGGAAATATTAACTACATAAGGTGATTAACTACATATCAATACTTTTGCTTGTGCTTTTTAGGTGGTAGAGGGGAAGATGGTTGCCCTGTTATCACATTCCCAGACTACCCAGCTTTCAGCGACATCCCAGAGAAAGAGTTTCAGAATGTCCTGACATATCTAACTAGCATTCCAAGGTAGGTGCTTGTTGTGCCAGAGAAAATAGCAATGGTTATCAAATATGTTTACATTCAATCACCTGTGTGTCACAGATTGCAAAGTTCAGACTCTGTGACCAATTATATGGAGAAAAGGAACAATACAATTTGTCTTATGATGAATTACAGTCATTGAGTTTTTATTGGTAATACAGCTCGATACGAGAGTTAAGAGGTAGTATTTATACTTCACCTGCACATCAGAGAAAATAATTCTCTGCTGCAAGCAAATGCAGTTTTTGAGATATGCCCCTCTATTCTGTGAAAAGAATTGGCTGGGTCCTGTTGTTTCACTACATTCTCAGTTTAATTAAAAATGTACACATGCTTGGGGCAACATCTCATTCTTGTTAACAAAACCAAACCTGGAAAAGCCTGCATTATTCTGTGGGATCATCTGTCTCCCTTCTGGACTTTTGAGGATTCCCTGTTGCACCAGTCACTATTTTACACCCTGTTACCTTGTTGAGGCCCCACAATGGAACAGCAGCCTTCTAGCCAAGGAAACTCTGGGCAGGACACCACACGAGAATATTACTTAGTTATTCACAACTTCTTCTACTGATCAATATGCATATTCTCTTTTTTCCCCCAGCGGCTGAGCACACTGTCTTTGCAACACTTTCATCTCCTTCTGGTTGTTGTGCACAAAAACTGGCCAAGCAATTTACCATGGTTCTCTTACATAGCAGTGTGGTACATTTTATTAAGCCAGTGGGCCAGCCCACAGAAACCATGTTTTACTGTAAGCTTATTGTGGAATCAAGATGATTCCAATTTTTCTGACCTCCAGAATGAGAGAAACGCATTTTATTTTATATTATTCTTTTAAATTCTAAAACCATCTTTGTTGCCAAATATATCCCCCTATTCTCAACCATTGGTTTTGCAAGGGTCAGATGTAGGAATTGACTCTTTACTTGATCAACCTGAGGTCTCTTAATAATGGATAGGTTCTTTGTGTACAGAGACTACTGCCTATCATGTTGACCAACATTGTCTTATTGTTAATTTGTATTCCCCCATCTGTCTATGTCCATCTTTCATCTTTTTTCTTATATTTGGAGGGTCCCTGCCCTTGAGATCTTTTTGTTCTGTGTTTGCAAAGTATATAACACAATGGGGTCATGGTCTATGACAACGTCCCTAGGCACTACAATAATACAAATTATAAATAACAATAAATTAATAATAGGGTAGAATGCATTTGTTATAAATATAAAGGGAAGGGTAAACACCTTTAAAATTCCTCCTGGCCAGAGGAAAAACCCTTTCATCTGTAAAGGGTTAAGAAGTGAGGATAACCTTGCTGGCACCTGACCAAAATGACCAATGAGGAGACAAGATACTTTCAAAAGCTGGGGGGAGGGAGAAACAAAGTCTCTCTCTCTCTCTCTTGCTCTCTGTGTGATGCTTTTGCTGGGGACAGAACAGGAATGGAGTCTTAAAATTTAGTAAGTAATCTAGCTAGATATGCGTTAGATTCTGATTCCTTTAAATGGCTGAGAAAATAAACTGTGCTGAATGGAATGTAGATTCCTGTTTTTGTGTCTTTTTGTAACTTAAGGTTTTGCCTAGAGGGATTCTCTATGTTTTGAATCTAATTACTCTGTAAGGTATTTACCATCCTGATTTTACAGAGGTGATTCTTTTACTTTTTCTTCAATTAAAATTCTTCTTTTAAGAATCTGATTGCTTTTTCATTGTTCTTAAGATCCAAGGGCTTGGGTCTGTGTTCACCTATGCAAATTGGTGAGGATTTTTATCAAACCTTCCCCAGGAAAGGGGGTGTAGGGCTTGGGAGGATTTTGGGGGGAAAGACGTTTCCAAACGGGCTCTTGCCCGGTTATATATCTGTTAGATGTTTGGTGGTGGCAGCAATAAAGTACAAGGGCAAAAGGTAAAATAGTTTGTACCTTGGGGAAGTTTTAACCTAAGATGGTAAAAATAAGCTTAGGAGGTTTTCATGCATGTCCCCACATCTGTACCCTAGAGTTCAGAGTGGGGAAGGAATCTTGACAGCATTACAAGTATTTGGTCAACATACTGTACTACCCCAAGGGGTGTTGTTTTGTTGCATTATTACAACAATGTAAGAGAAATGTAATTATACTATATATAGCTCTCTGAGTTAGAAACAGCTCACTTATAAAAACATGATTATCTAGCACTGTCCCTTGAGCAGTGTTCTTTCCTTTGTGCATCACAATAATAGCAATATGTGAGCAGGGGAGACCAAAGTAAATTCTGTATCCGCAGCTACTAGACTATATTTGAAATAACTGTTGGTGATAGGTGGCCTCTGTGTATAAACTGTTCCATTTACCCTGTACTCTTTTTAAGAGAAACATTGTTTTTGCATATTGTTTAACTTTAGTCTCACCTTTTTTCATACCTTGCTTGCTACTCTGTAAAGAGACACCATAACTGTTACACACACCACAGTGTTACTGGCAGTGGTCTGAGCTGTACTTGATGACTCTGCAGTGTACCAAACCGTGGGTCGGCCAAGTAAGTTGCCAGAGTTGAGAAATCAGTCTGACTGTGGGGTATCAAGTGTATCTGTGGGGACCTGGTGCTGTGGAGAGAGAAGAAAATTCTAAACAGGATGGAGACGTAAGGAACAGAGCAGGGAGTTAAGAAGGACTCACAGGGAAACACAGGAAGAAGGCTTTTTGGAGGAATGGGAAGCTTTGGGGAAGAGACAAGCACAAGAGGGGAATAGTTGGGCATGCTTTCATAGTGGGAAGGGACCTGACTGAGCTGTGGGATCAACCAAGGTCAAAGCAAGCGGACCTGGAGAGAGAGAGAGAGAGAGGCACTTCCTGGTTCAAAAGACAAACCATGTGCTGCAGGAGAATAATCCTGGTTGTCCTTGTAGGACCCTGGCCCCATCCCAAAGAGTGCTCCATAGTGATGAGGAAATGGAGGCAGGGAAATGCATGTGTAGGGTTTACTATTCTGTGCATATCTTGTATTAGTAAGTAAAGAGCAATGATGTGTTAGTGTCCTATGCAAAGTGTGTATGTGCATGCGCATGGGAGACCGACCATATACCCCCGAGGAGGTAAACTCTAAAGCCAGAATGTCCACACAATTGGAGTTCTGAAAGAGGGTTTAATTAAGCTACTGGAAGTCTAATGAGGGGGAGGGCAGCATCACTCCTAGGGGCCAGACTGTTGGACCATGGGTCCTAGCTCTTAGGGGAGGGGGTGCTAGACAGAGGGTCTGAACCCTGAGCATGTACCTAGAGACTCCAAGCTTTGGGCAGGGCCTGAACTCTGTTCAGACTCTGAAGGCTTAAAGCCTGCTGGATCTGGAGAGTGCCCAGCTAGTAGGAGCTTTACCAGGGCTCTGTGCATGACAGTCCTCTTCATCACAACCCACAAGTCCTGCCTGCCCAAATAGTGGATTCAAACCTGGGTCTCCAAGGGAAGGGAATGGTGAAGATGAGTGAGCCAGCATAATGCCGTGTGTGTAGGTTTATATGTATAGATATTGCAAGCTAACAAAGGAAATAGGTTGGGGGGAGGTCCTCAATCCCTTAGCAGTTTGAAATATTCTTTTAATTTTTTAAAACTAAACAGACTACATTGAGTATTTTATTTAATGCAATGCAACTCCCTCAAGCGGATATGGCTGGAATTACAAGGTGTATTCATATTTTATAGATACAGGGATGTAATACAGTCAACAAAATCCTCTTGAGAGCATCATCTAATGTGCTTTGTAATCCTTGTAAATGTTAAATACAAAGCTCTTTTGTGACCAAATTTATCAATCATATACATTTAATTCTTCCTACTATAGCAGTACAACTCGTGGATTAAGGATGAGTGCTGTAGATCAGTGGTTTTCAACCAGGGGTATGTTACCCCTGAGGGGTACACAGAGCTTTTCCAGGAGGTACATCAGTTCATCTAGATATTTGCCTAGTTTTGCAACAGGCTACATAAAAAGCACTAGCAAAGTCAGTACAAACTAAAATTTCATACGCACAAAATGAGAATGTAAGCAATTTGTCAGTAATAGTGTGGCTGTGACACTTTTGTATTTTTATGTCTGATTTTGTAAGCAGGTGGTTTTTAAATGAGGTGAAACTTGGGAGTATGAAAAACAAATCAGACTCCTGAAATGGATACAGTAGTTTGGAAAGGCTGAGAACCACTGCTGTAGAGTGTAGACTATGAATGATTGATAGCAAATCCCTTTACTGCTCCTGTTTTGATAATGAGATGCGGTGTGGGTGCATATCTGTGTTTTAAGTTTGTCTGTTTAAAGAAGACCTTTAAAACCATTGTCTTCATAGTAGCTACTGATATTTTTGATAGACGATACTGAATAAAGTAGGGTTTTATCTTATGTAAAGGGTGGAGTTTCGTGTTTCTGTTTTGCTTTGCTTTTCTTGTGAAGAAAACAAAAGTTTAATCAAGCCACATCAAGTTGCTTTTTAAAAGTTTTTACAGTAGTGTAATCCCCCAGCAACAACAATTCAAGCAACAATGCATGGATGGCAACCTAATCAACAATTTATGGCAGTATGTAACTTACTAGGGAGATGCATTCTAACAAAAATATTTAAAAACTAAAGGCTTGACACTGCAAACATTTATACGGATGAATAACTTTAGTCACAGGAGTTAGTTCCTTTTGAAATTAATGGCACTGTCATTTTAGTAAAGTTATGCTTATGTTTTTGCAGGAGTTAGGTTTAATGTTAATAAAGTTACCTTACTGAGATCCAGTGGTGAGCTGGAGCCGGTTCGCACCGGTGCGTTAGAACCGGTTGTTAAATTTAGAAGCCCTTTTAGAACCGGTTGTTCCACGAGGGAAGCCGAGGGGGCGGAGAAGCAGAGCGGGGCGGGGCGTTCAAGGGAGAAGGTGGAGCAGGTGCCTCTGGCTCTTAGGGGTGGGGTGGGCACCCACTACGGTGGCCCATGAGACCCTCCTGCCCAGTTCTGGGGCAGTCGGGATGGGGCAGGGGTCCTGGAGGGGCATCAAGGAACGCGAGGGGGTTGGATGGGGCAGGAGTCCCGGGGGGCGGGGTGGGCAATGACCCCCTCGTGGGGTGAGGAGGGAACCTGTTAAGATTTTGACAGCTCATCACTGCTGAGATATTAATAAAGTACCTTGAACAAACTAGGAATCAGTACAGAGCAATGACCCTACAGGCTTGTCTTCACATACAGCACTAGAGAAGTGCATTTGCACTGATACAGTTGCGTCGCTGTAGCACTTTAGTGAAGACGCTCCTCTACCAACGGAAGAGCTTCTGCCATCAGCATAGTGAATCCACCTCCCCGAGAGGCGGTAGCTATGTTGACAGGAGAATCCCTCCCATCAGCATAGCGCTGTCAACAAAGGGGCTAGGTCAGTATAACTACATAGCTCAGGAATGTGGATTTTTTTTCACACCCCTGAATGACATAGTTATACAGACATAAGACTGTAGTGTAAACCTGACCTTAATCTTATAGCAGTTAGAAATATTCTTGGGTCTTAAAAATAATTCCCTCCAGGGCTAATCTCCTAGTCTGGTGGAGAAAGCAGAGGAGACTATTTCTTGCTGTCCCACCTCTTTACAGTGTGAGTTTTGTGATCATAGCTACTGCTGAGTTGTAGAGAGGAAGATGAGGTAGTACAGCACAGTGATAGTTCATAATTAATAAGTGGGTGAATGCCAGAGGACCCCAATTTGCATTGTCCAATGTCAAGTATCAGTACCCTGAAGTGGTACAGGCACCCTTGGGATGTACTCTTAGGATATGTCTACACTGCAAGTAAAAACCCACAGCTGGCCTGTGCCAGCTGACTCGGGCTCATGGGGCTGAGCTAAGGAGCTGTTCCATTGCAGTGTAGACCTTTGGGTTTGAGCTGCAGTCTGAGCTCTGGGATCCTCCTACCTTGCAGGGTCCTACAGCATGAGCCCAAACATCTTCACCGCAATTAACTGCCCCTTAGCCCAACTCCCAGGAGCACAAGTCAGCTGGCACAGGCCAGCCCTAGGTTTTTAATTGCAGTGTAGACAAACCCTTCATAAGTTTCATCAGTGGGGCAGAGTACAAAGAAAGAGGCTTCAAAACACTCAAGTAATTTCAGAAGGACATACATTGTTCTCTCCTCTCTTTCACTCTCTTTTCAAAACATTTTTTTTTCTTTACTGTAAAATGTGCTCTTTTTTATTTCAGTAAGTTGACTTTAAAGATATGGGATACACCCAGAGGCAAATGCTATGTGTATTTATTCTGATTCAACACAGCTGTCATTTAAACATATGTTTTGTTAAATTATTAATGTG
Source organism: Dermochelys coriacea (assembly GCF_009764565.3). Lineage (NCBI taxonomy): Eukaryota > Metazoa > Chordata > Testudines > Dermochelyidae > Dermochelys > Dermochelys coriacea. Next base: position 110,744,363 of record NC_050068.2, read on the forward strand.
GGCGCATTCTCAGAATATACATTTTAAAAAGATATGGTGTAGCACAAGTCCTTAGTCCAAAGATAAGAATAAATTACCCGTTGTATAGAATTGACAGGAGGGCTCAAACATATGGCTTTGCTTCTGGGTCCTTAGCAGTTTCTACTGCAGCCAGACCATTAACAATGGTCAGTATGTTCTTTGAGAGGAAAAAGTTTGCTTTTTTTGTTGCTATTTTATGTTCAGCTCTTTAACAAATAAATAAATAAATAATGCTAAAATTTCTATTGATCCAAGAAACTTTAAGATTAAAACCCTACATACCTAATGTGGATCCTCCTGGAAATAGGCAATTTCAAAGTTTGTATCATTCAAGAGAAATGGAAAAACTACAGTACAAAAAATCTACCAAATACGGGAGCCCATCCTGATCTCTACACTCACTATAAATACAATACACAAGATTTTTTATCTGCACACAGAAGAAATGATCTTGCACAGCATCTTACGTTTCATAATTAACTTGCTTAACCATGCACAGGGGTTAGTCCCATTTTCTTTTCCTTTTCTGTCCTTTTAATTTTTCTTTCATTGAGATAGATAACAAAATAATAAGCAATGAATAAGTTTCAGTTGACTCTACTTTTTCATATGCGGTAGCTACAGCACAGAGAGAGTCACTGACTTTTCTGGGGGACCCTATGACCTAGGAGGTTAGGCATCAGCTTCTAGTGTTAAGTCTGATGCTTAACTTGATATGATTTCTTCTTTGAGGGCTTGCTCATGTCCATTCTTCTTAGGTGAGTGCGTGCTGTGTGCAACGTTATCAGAGATTATTCCCTCAGTGGTATCCAGAGGGCTGGCTCTAGCACCCTCTGAAGCCACTCACTTATGCACTGGCCTTGCATAAGTTCCTTCTTACAGCCCATGATGGTTGCTGGAAGGACCCTTCTTGCAGTGGCAAGACTTCTTCCCAGAGGTTTTTGGACTCCTCCTTCATTCGTAGCTATCATAGTTTAGTGTATATATTTTTTACAAGTAGTTTTAGTGTATACAGTTAGTGTAAATACATAGCTCCTATCGTTGAGGGACTTCTTTGCCCCAGGGGCCGGGCATGCCCTGGTCCCTGGCCTTCAAGCCTTACGTCTGTTGTGCAAATCTGTGTGTGACCCGAACTCCAAAAGTGCCCAGGGGAAACCCAGGTGAAGCACGAGTGCCAGATCTGTCGGGACTACAGACCCCACACTGAAACGGTCAGGGACATGAGGCTGAGGGCTATTCTTATGGAAGCTGCGCTCAGACCAATTTCAGAACTGAGCTGCTCCACTTCGGCTCCACTTCAGCATCGGTGCTAAGTGCTCTCCTGGCACCGAGCTCTTCCTGGCACTGTTCACCATCTCCGGTGCTGAGGAAGAAGCAGCGCACCAACAGAGGGCACTTGCCAACGCAGAAGAGAGACAACTGGGGGGAAAGCAGCATCGTGAGACCCATGTGGGCCACTCTTCTGCTCCTGGGCCTGTGTCAGCTCCGTTGATGCTTAGGGCGTTGAGTCTGGTGTGGGACCCTCTGCATTGGTGGTGGGTCTTATGCTCTAATAAATTTGTTAGTCTCTAAGGTGCCACAAGTACTCCTTTTCTAATGGGGAATGAACATGAGCAACCACTCAAAGAAAAAATGGTTAAAATCTAGCTATGTATCTACTTACATGGACCTTATCCCCATAGTTTCTGAGCACCTCATGCGTAAATAAATGTATCTTAATTTACCTATGCATGGAAATGATAGCTGTTTTAAAAAAAAAATCTAACTACCAAACTTAGTTTCAAAAGCTAGTTAAGGTTGTTAAGTAACAACTTGTTCTTCATTTCTGCCTCACTTGCATAAACTTTTATGTTAACTTGATATGTTCTGCTCTTTCCCCTCTTGTAGACCATGCCTTTTGGTCTCCAATTTGGGAGAATGTCATTGTCCCTGGGTCCCAATTGCTTTAACTCTAGAACTCTACTCTTTATTCCAAGAAGCAAAACAAACAGCGTCCTATTGTGAATCTTTTACACAAACAAAAAAGTTGCTGTTTATAGAGACACTAACTAAGGCTTTCGGTTCAAAATGTGACAATTTTAAAAAAAAAGTCATAAGCAAGTAATAGCAACCAGATTCTAAATCCCTATTTTGCATTCCGATTTTAAATTCCTAGTTTTGTAATTATAAATTATAATTATAAATTATAATTGAAATATAAATTTCAGATTTGATTATTTTCTCTTTCATAGGAACATATGAACAGCTCAGCTGCTCAACAGCTCAGCAGCTGTGCCAAGTGAAAGGAATAGGGTACAAAGCACAATAGATTTAACTGAAAGCCCTGGGACATTCTAGCCAATGACTCTGGGAAAGGGATTGTGAGTGTAGCAGAACGATGCAGGTTCTGCATCTTTACCTTGGGTTGTAAACTGATGAAGAGGAGTGAGTGCAGCCAAAATATAGCAGAAGAAAGTGGACACTGAAGCTGCAAAATTGTTGCATATTGCATCAACTTGAGCTGTTAGTCTGTGCACTTTTTGACACCGTCGACTCACCGTACAGCAATGTATATCTGTGGTGCTATATAAAATGATAATAAATAATAAAGCAGGGTTTCCTTGAAGTTTGGGAGAACCACAGTAACAGAACCTATGAAATGCAAAAGATCCAGTCCAGGGTTATTCCCTAATATCTGGTTTAAAAATGTCACAGACAATGGAGGTTCCTGGAGAAATGAAGAACAAGTTGTTACTTAACAACTAGCTTTTGAAACTAAGTTTGGTAGTTGGATTATTTTTTTTTAAAAACAGCTGTCATTTCCATGCATAGGTAAATTAAGATATTTTGCGTTCTAGGCTTTTTAAGCAAAGATAGGTATATAAATTGTCCCTAAAACTCCTGGCTGTACATTTCAGTAGGAACAGTACTTGATGCCTGAGCAGTTGCTGTTATGATTGTTTATTTTGCCGCACCTAGATCCTGTGCTTACAGCTTTATTGTTTTGATACGCTCTCTTTACTATGTAAAGACAGCTGGATGTCAGACAACTCCTTGCCTTTAGTAAATATTCTGTACTGTAAATCTGACTTTGTAAAGGGTGTGGTGCACCAATGAAGCAGCCCCATGCTGAGCCTAACCCCATAAATGCAGGCATTTCTTAAAATCCAGAAACATAAGAGAAACAAGCAAAGGGAGTTCCTCACAGCTTTGGAACTATAATAAATGCTACAACCTGAGCAGCTCCAGCAGTAGGACTACTCATTACTAGTGTAGGGGGACTGTTGGCCCCTTACTAAAACTCAGTGGGGATGTTTTGGTTGGCTAGCTCCCAGTAGCAAAAGGAAGGGGAAGGGTCGATGGGAAATCAGGACCCTGAGACTGACAGTACCCAGGAGCAATGGGGAGAGGTCAATGCTCCAGGTCAGCCTGATTGTCAGGGCGGGCAGGCTAATGAGGGAGTCAGGAGGCCAGGGGGTTTCCTCCTCCATGAGCTGGAATTGCCTGGAATAGAGTGGGGCCAAGCTAAGGAGAGAGCAGAAGCCCAAGCTGAGCTGGGGAGCCGAGCCATGGTGGCCAGAGAGAATATCCCAAGAAGCAGCCCAGGAAGCAAAGCTGCTCTCTAATTCATGAATTCTGTGTGTTGGCCTACTTATTGGGATGTTTCATTGTTCTCTCATCTCCACAGAAGAGTTGTTAATTTGGTACAGGAGAATAATACCAGTTGGTGTAGGGTAAGAAAATTAAAAGGGTCAAATATCATGAAGTCTGGGGGAGGGGGCACAAAATCCACAACAATCACCGCAACCACCTTGGTCAAAGCGTTACCTGCGAAAGTGCTGCAAAGCACTACAACCCATACAGCATAGAAGTTTGTTTTGTTTTGTTTTTTTTTCTCAAATACTGTGGCAAGACAAGACAAGGTCTGGAAAGCCCCAAATGTGTACTGCTGTTTCTACCTGGGGAACACACTTGCATGTGCAGGTGTAACATCTTACAGGCAGAGTTGCCTGTATGTGGGTTCACTGTGGGGGGAACAGTCTCTAAATTGCACAGTTTTGTTGCGATGCTGGGACACTGGTAAAATAAAAACAGTCTCTGGTGGTGAAAAGTATGGGGTGGTAGCTGAAGAGGACCACTCCTGGCATGGACTTGGGGAGTGTTATTTTGATTGGCCTATGTTATGTTGACCTAAATTTCCTGTGGCAATAAATACTTTATATTTTGTACAAGTTTTTTTAATAATGTAATTAAAATAAAAGCAAAGTTAAAATTAGAGAAGGATGCTTTAAAGGCAGAGCCATCTTATACTGTAGAATTATACCCTGGTAGATTGTACCATAGAGGGTGAACTTGCACCCCCAGTTCATACTTTAAGCCTAGTATTAATGGTGGTTCAAATAATTACAACTATTACGGAAATGGAAATGTGTTGCTGTGTAATGAACTTAAAAAATACACACTAAGACAGAAATATAATGCAAATAAACACATGCTAATGTAGAAAAGAAAAACAAAAGCAGTGGCGTGCAGGCTTGGCATGAGTAATTGGACATGGGTGAGGCCTCACATCTTGGGAGACAGAATTAAGAAGGAAAATGGGTCTGCAGGCTGGAGACAGAATGTCTGTAATAGCTAAGATAAGCAGGAACACCCAGGGAACCATTTGCAATGGACAAGATAAGTTGGAAACATAAAGATGAGGTAAAGAGTAAGTCGTACATGGGCAGTGTGTGGGCAGAGCATGCTATACAAGGATTGGTTCCTACAGAATAACCAAGCCAATCCCAAAATGAGTAATGCAATGTATAGTAAGTGCAATGTAACTAATAAACGTATATGAAGGAAGAGTGTTTGTTTTGTAACTTTTGGTACATCCTATACCCACTCCCTATGCTTGGGAGTCTGATCAACTCAATGTAGCTTTGCTGTATGCCAAATAAAGGAACCTAAGTGATGAGACGAGTTGAGCTGAGTTCTTTGGGAACCGCGTGGAAGAGGTCTCAGGGGAATCCCAACACTGTATTGATTTGACATAAGAGTTTGTCTGGGTAAACAAGCAGGAAGGAAAAGAATGACTCTAGATAGCCACACCTTGCAAATACTGATTGTTGTTAAGGGACAATGCCAGAACCATTGGCGTTAAGGACTCTGCTCAGACTCCTGTTTTGATCAGATGGGTCAAAGCCTGGGAACACTGAAGAACAAAACTGTAACAGTGTTGGAAAGGGGCAGCAGCTGTTTGTGGGAACCAGACTGACACAGGACCCTCTGGAGTGGATTGAAGAAATTAGGTCTGCCTAAGTTACCATTCAGGGATAGTAAAACTTTCGGTAGGATAGACGTGTGTAGACTGTTTCTAAAAATCCTTTCTCTAATGTTTATTACAACTGATAAAATAAACTTTGGTGATAAGAAGGCTGTCTGATCACTGTATACTGCTGGTCACGGACTTCTGAAGAACAGAAGTGTTGGTGCTGGAACTCAAGTTGAATCTGCAGCTTAGGAATGGTTGATGTGCAGAGTACAGTAGTCCAAGGCCCAGTCTAAGAGTGGGAGAATTTCTGCATTCCACCCCAGGATCGGTAAAGGCCTGACATCTTGGGACAAGCGTGCAGCTAGCTCTGGAACCATGACATGGTGTGTCAACTTAAAGGATCACCCTTGCACCTGAAAATTGTGAGCCTATTATTGTTAAACTAACACCTAAGATCATTATAACTGAAAGATGAGAAAAGAAACATCTATAGATATATTTTCGCTTGGCTTGCTCTTTACATTTTGACAGTAGTTTGTGCACAATCAATTTCACTGTTTCCATGTATTAGTCAGTAATCCCTTTCTTTGTGTGCTTTTTACATATCTACAAGGGACATATCTTTCCTATCTGTCGCTGGAAAAATCTTTGCTCGTGTCCTCCTGATCCGACCGATTTCATCTGTCTCAGAAGCTAATCTGCCTGAGACTCGGTGCGGACTCGGACCTGGAAGTAGCACCATAGACATGATTTTCAGTATCAGGCAAATACAAGAAAAATATATTGACCAAAATATGAGTCTGTTCAGTTTTCACTGATCTGACAAAAGCATTTGATATCATCATTAGAGAAGGATTAAGGATGATCCTCAGCAAACTTGGTTGCCTACCAAAACTGGTAAAGATCATTCATTTATTTCCTGAGGGGATGCTGTCAGGTACTTTTTAATGGAGGTCTCCCTGACTTCTTTCCCATTTCAAATGGAGTCAAACAAGGCTATGTCCTTACCCCTGTACTGTTCAACCTCTTCTTCACGCAAGTTCTCAACCATGCCACAGATGAGCTTAACAGAGGCATATACATCAGATGCAGACATGACGGCTCAGTCTTCAATCTTACAAGGCTTAAAGCAAAAACAAAAGTAACAGAACTACTAATAAAAGCAGCACTCTTTGCGGATGATTGTGCCCCCCTAGAGCACACACAGGGACATCTCCTGACAGATCACTTCAGTGAAGCATCAAAATTGTTTGGCCTCACAATCGGCCTGGAAAAAACTCTGGTATTGAATCAATCATCTTCATCGCTCTGGGCGATATCCCCTACCATATCCATTAGTGAAAGCCAATTAAAGCAAGTTGACAGTTTTACCTGTCTTGGCAACATCATCTCCAATGATGGATCTCTTGACAAAGAGATCACGAACAGGATACAGAAAATTTCTCCGTCACTAGGAAAGCTGAAATCCCACAACATAACCCTCTCAACAAAAATAAAACTTTACAATGCTTTTGTGCTCACATCTTTCCTCTACGGCTGTGCCATACAAATGGCATATCAAACAGAGGCCTTCTATATGCAGTCTCTGAGAGCCGTTATGGGGATCCGCTGACAGGACAAAATTACCAACCTGGAGGTTCTCCAAAAGTCAAATGCCACAAGCATTGAGGCCACACTGATAAAAGGCCAACTACGCTGGATTGGACACATCATTAAGATGTCTGAATATCGACTCCCCAGAAAAATTTTCCATGGAGAATTGGCACAAGGACTTCAGAATCAAGGCCACCCCAGAAAGCGCTATAAGGACAGCATCAAGAACAGCATACACTTTAATGCAATAGAACCAGATTATCTCGAGATGGCTGCATTAAATAGATCAGCATGGCAACACACAACACTCAGAGCTTTCCAAGCCTTTGAAGAGGACAGATATAATGTTAGCTGTAAGGGAAAAGCATCATACTACTGCTATAGCTACGAAGATGCTCACCAATGACGTTATCTGCCTGATCTGCTCACGAGCATGCGAGTCATGCTTTGGACTTCAGAGTCACTCCAGAATCCACAAAAAGAGCATGAAAATGTCATCATCGAACCGATGGACTAAACACAGAACGAGATTTTTTTTTTAAAAGATAATGTAATTATAAAAGCACAAAAATGGCAGGGAGACTATAGGACATTTGTAGTACTTGAAACAACTTGTAACTTTTTTTAAATTGATTAAATTTCAGACTGATCGTGACTAACAAATGTGGTAAACTTTTCAAGTTTGACATCTTTGAATAATTATAAAAATGAAGTCTGTGAGTTAACAGCTCTAAATGAACTGTTGCTTCAGCTCTCTGCAGCTCCAGTTTACATAAACTTAACCAACATGGAGCACTTTTGGCTATAGTGACCTATATATTTTTATTTCTCCAAAAAATAGCCCCTCGAGGATAGTATGTCCTGCTTCAACCATCTGTATGTAAGACAAATCTGTTTCTACTCTTCAAAAACTCTGCAGTTCTTGGAATAGTTCTGACAAAGACAAGTTAATTTATGATCTGAAGAATTTATCAATTTTTCATGTACAATATGGAAACATTTTTAATTCCTTTCTTTTAAAGGATTCAGTCCACCAATAAAAACAGCCACAGTTTAAGTATGTATTTTTTTAAAAGATGCAAGGTCTGTTAAGCAGGAACTCTTTTAATAGCTATTATTTGTTTGTGCAAACACCTGCTTAAATTTAGGCATGTAAGAAATCCTTTTGAAAACAATTAAATTATTCACTCGTGTACATGTTTGCAAGCTTGCAAGTTTGCAAGCTGTCTAAAAGGACAGAACTAGATAGTGTGGGAAGAAAATCAATATGCACAAGCAGAGTGGTGAGGGGAATGCCTGGTCATGTTAGTTCTTTTATTTATAATGTTAGATTTATATCCTCCACTTCATAGCACCAGTGTAAGCTTTTGAGAATGGAAACCATCCCTACGTATATGATGGGAAAGCATCTAGTGCTACTGTATTATAACTAATCAATAGTAACAAAATGAATATTTAGGAGGGATTTGAAAGTGGTTTGGCGAACAAGTTGATGAAGGGTGTTCCAAGAATAAAGAGCAACATGGAAGATGTCAGAGACCAGTGAAAGAAAGACGTGCAGGATACTGATGCTGATACTATTGGTGGAGCAGAGGGAGCAAGGGGAACAAGCAAAAGAGAAGGTCAGGTCAGAGGTATAGGCAGAGGCTGTGCACTGTTGTGTGTTGCTAATGAATGATATAAGGGATTTATCAGTTAGATTTGAGATAAGGGAAGGTAGTATGTGGTGTGGAATAAGGCTCAGGTATGAGGGCACGGGGAGAGGATGATATGGATTAAGGTTCTTGTTCAAACTCATCCCTAAGACAAAAATCTTTCAATGCCAGGTACTTATATCATTTAAAAAGAATGTAAAACTACCCATCAAACCTAAAATAAATGCCATGTTAAGTAGTTACAGGCATTTAGGAATAAAGTTTCAAAGCAGCCTGCAAGAATATTAACCATGTGACACCTAGTACGATCCATGGAAACCATATGCCTAAAATGCTGCCTAGCTATTTTGAAAATGTATCCCTTAAATGTTGTTGCCATCAATAGGAGTACATTGCTTTATTCAATTGGATAATATTTAACCAATGAGAAACTTTTTCTCAATCTAGAACAATGCTACTCCTTTGGCTAATTAAGCCAGGTGGTTGGGTGGAAGTGCATCACACAGTGATGTTGTCAAAATCAATCAATACCAATTTGTGTTGTGGAGCAGTCTGGAGAAGCCTGTTGCCCAGTTTAATAAAGAATTTGATCTCTCTACAGGGATTAAGAATAGCCATCTCCTTCTCAGGTGTCCTTGCCTTCTGATCTGCAAAACATTGATAATAACCTGTCCTAGTTATATGTTGTTGCTGGGGTGGCAAATACAATAAGCTGTTGCTGCTATTGTGGCTTGTACAATAATGAGATGGGGTTCAAAAGGCAAAAAAGGTGGAGACAAATGAACTAACTTTAGGTATGTCCAGGGATGGCATGCTGATGGACAAATTTCAAGAGTCTGAAAGATCTGGATAAGTCCCTACAAAGTTTTGCTTTAATTTTTCTTTGCCTCTGCCATATCTGACCTCTAAATTGTCCTGCCACAACACAACCCCAGACTTAGCTAACCTATCTATAGCCGTCCCATGATCACCTTCCCAAGAACAGTTCTGCCACATTGTTCTTCTTTTCTTCCCATGTCATCACTGCTGTGTGACCTCCCTATTCATACTTCCCACTGAGGCAAATTATAGCCTCATCCTTTTTTATGCTACACACAATGCAATATTGATGAAAATTCTTCTGTTCTTGTATGCTACTCACACCTATGCTTTGAACTCCTGAACTATAACCATACACATGCTAATTCAATGAGATCCTGGAATACTTTGTGTGACTCTGAAAAGTACTCATGCAGCATGAGATCACAATGCAGGAGACCAATAGCAAGCACAACTGCAAATGGAGCAGATGACAGTTTTCATCAATGGTTTAATCAGGATAGAATCTAGGAACGGGAGAAGGGGCAGGGAGAAGGAGGAAGGAAATAGTGTTTTAAAATGTATATGTAACTTCTTATCTGAACCAATGAGAACCTTTAAAAGAGGTTCCTTTTCCTTTAGATAAACAGGAAGGCCAAGGTTAGGGCTGGTTCAGATTTTTTCTGTGCTGCTTCATCCATGACTAGTAAGGGAAGAGAGTAGCTACCAAAAACAAAACAAAGATAAGGCCCCACAAGGCATATATTTTAATGCAAATTTCTAAAAAATACCGATACTTACATGTACAGGATTCTAGTGTAGCATGAAAACAGGAAATTATAGCATGCACACTGCTGTCATAATACTATTCACTCAGACTTGATTTTCTCCAATAGACTACTTTTATAACTTTGATTTTTAATATGACTGGTTCTGAGTTATGTGGATATTATGCTTTCCCTGTTGGTTGATAGTTCATTAGTTGTTATGGATGAAGTTTAGCATTTATTGCCAGGAGAAGTCGCAGAATTTTTTTTACTCTGTATTCAGTTTTTAGCACCAACCACTAGAGGCTGCTATTGGACATACAATGCCCTGAATGATATGGTTTTAAATTTCTTTAACAAACTGGAATCTCTTCTCCCCCTTTTTCTCTCTCTCCTGTATATTCATTCTAATGGGAGTTCCTCCTTTATTAAGGAGAGCAGATCTCCAGAACTGTTGTGACCATCATAAATATGCTTTTACCACAAGTTCATTGTAGATCATTTTTTAGATGGAGCATTGCATGCACATGAATTGGCAACTTTAGGCTCCAATAATGCTCTAGCTGGGTTGTAGGTACGTCTACACCTCAAGTTGGGCGTATAATTCCCGGCTCGAGGAGACATAATAGCTCTAGCTCTGACTGAGCTTGCATGCTAGAAAGAGTATAGCAGAGGCAACAGCAGAGGTTAGCTTCCCTGAGTATGGTCCCATCTGAGATGGTATGCATGTAGGAGGGGCAGCTGGATGTTCGCACCATTTTGCTGCTGTGGCTACACTCTATATCTTTTCAAGCTGGGAATCCTACACCCAGCTCATTGTAGACATACTCTGTGCAATGTGAGCTAATTTTTTCTTCTTCCCCCTTCCTTTGATGTTCTAGAAGTGCTGCAGAAAGTTCTGAGCTGACAATGAGAGAATTCAAATGATCTAAGACCCAATAAGTGATTTGATTATCATTAACTCACATTTGTATAGTGGTCTACTTGTTCAAAACACTTTATAGGCACTTTTCTAACTAGTTAAACCTTACAACATACCTATGAGAAAGGTGGATAAGTATTTGGCACAGACTGTCACAGTTCAGGAGTGCAAATCCAGACCATTAAGGGGTTGTCATCTCAATTCCTGCAACCCTGAGTGCCTCACAATGCTTTTCTGCTGTAACTCCCAACCTTGGCTGCTCACAGACAGCCTACCAGCATGCGGGTCACATCCTGAGTGTCTGTGTGCTGCTTTGGGCCAACTGTTGTGACCCCAGCAGCCTGGTTGCAGCCCCACTCTGGCTTCTGCCAGCCTTGGTTACAACCAGCAGGGTAACCCCAACACACACCGCAGTTCCAAATTTCCCCAGAACCATGTGCCCTGAAGCGTCCAGCCCTCTCCTGGACAGCTCAGAGATATAAGGTTTGTTGTTCTAAAGATGCAAAAGTACATCACAGGTAAACCTAACTGGGGTGAATACATCCTTCCCTTTTAATGCAGCACTGAGTTTGTTTATAGTAAAATAAAACAAATATATTAATAATAGGATCTAGGTTAAGTGATGCCAAGTGAAAGGAATAAAGTTAAAAGGGTTTACAAACAAATAAAACTTGTATGTAAAAGTCAAAACCTTAATTTAGCAAGGTACTGACTTTGTTCAAGATGTTCTCACCAGTTGTTGTTCCTCCCAGCCATGGCTGGCTTTTCCTGAGTCAGGACCTTCCACAAAAGTACAAGCCACTGGCTTCCCTTGTCATCTTAGGTGAAGATCTTTACCTAAGCAGGTTTCTCACCTATATTCAGTTCCAGGGACTTCGACCCCCGTGTCCTGGTTTGAGGACCCATCTTTCTCAATTTGCAAAAACTGTGGCCTCTTGTGTCTGCCTAGTAATGGATGTCAAAGGGGGCTTTTGTCCTTGCTTATATCTCCCAGAGTTCAATGACTTTGTTTCAAGAGGTAGGATGATCTTATTCTGTTCTTCCCTTCTTGTGGGCTTTGCATCCCTACATGATTTCTTTGTAAATGGGGCTTGCATTGTTTCTGATTCCACCATGCTTAATTTACATAGGAGACAGGTAGATAGCTGTGGCATTCTCTCTTGCCTGGGCAGACTGTAAAACCTAATATCAATGAGTATGCATCATTCCTCATGTATTCCTCTCTCCCCCCCTCCCCCGCCTTTTATAGACCAATAAACCTTTAAAATGGATTCTTCTGAAAAGTAAAACCCAGACCAAGCTTCTCGTGCTGTCCGTGCTCCATGCAGACTCCATGCTGTCTTCTCCCCCACTCATTACTGTGATGGGCCTTTGTTTAGGATATACCCACCCCTTTAACATCTCCCCCTGCTACACCTGGGTTGAACACATTTTAGTTATCATTCCAACATATGTCTTAACTCTTTAATATCCATCATGACATGTAAATACATGATGCAAGAATATTAATGATCAGTAAGTTATTCGTTTTCAAATGATACCTCATAAGCATGGCCCTATCAAATTCACAGCTCATTTTAGTAAACTTCACAGTCATGACATTTTTAAAAACTTGAATTCCATGGTTTCAGATATTTAAATCTTAAATTTCATGGTATTGTAACAATTCATGAATATGTATTTTAAGATGGCAAAATATAAACAAGTAAAGCCCTCAAGTTAACAAAAGCAGGTGGGAAAAAAAAGTGCTGGTTTCAAGTGTCATTATTTGAATGTGAGCATGGAGTATCCTGAAACTGTCTGTCTTCATTCCCTGGCTCTGCACTGAAAACACCTATCCGTGTTTAGTCATAGCTCTCTGCATCCATGAGTTTGTTGGAATTGTCAGACAGCGCCGAGCTATCCTTGCAAGATGGGAGATACTGCTTCCACTGAATTCCAAAACTGCAGCACAGACAAAGTACAGTCCACTTCCTCCGTGATATTTTTGTAAGCAGGAATATCCAGCCTACAATTCTCCTCAAAGCCAGGAATTGCATTAAGCGAGGTTAAATCCATGGGTGGATTGCGGGGGGGGGGGCATTCCCCCGCCCTCCAAACTGCAAGCCTCAGGCAGGCAGCCTTGATGTGCAAGAGAGGAGACAGGAGACTGCTCCCAGCTTGTGCCCCTGAGGCAGGGAGTCAGAATTTTGTTTATAAACAGTGTGATTAACAGGTGATTAAAATAAGAAAGGTCTGTTAGGATGTTTCCTAAAGTTAAATGATCTGTTCCAAGCTTGGTGAACTGCAAAAAGTAAGTAGTCTAAATGATCTAAAGTAATTGTAGATTTTTGTACAATTTGTTTCAATTGTTGTATTCAAGAGATAGAAACAAAAAGTTACTCAGGGATCCTCCGGGATCAGTCTTGGGACCAATCTTATTTAGCATTTTTATTACTCATCTTGGCACCAAAAGTGGACGTCTGCTAATAAAATTTGCAGATGACACAAAGTTGGGAGGTATTCCCAATACGGAGGAAAACTGGAATACCATACAAGAAGATCTAGATCACCTTGTAAACTGGAGTAATAGAAATGGGATGACATTTAATGGTGCAAAGTGCAAGGTCATGCATTTAGGGACTAACAAGAAGAATTTTTGCTGTAAACTGGGGACTTATCAATTGGAAGTGAGGGAGGAGAAAGACCTGGGTGTATTGGTTGATCTCGGGATGATTGAGCTCTCAATGTGACGCATACATGAAAAAGGCTAACATGGTCCTGGAATGCATCAGGTGAAGTATTTGCATTAGAGACAGAGAAGTGTTAGTACCATTATACAAGGCACTGGTGAGACCTCATCTGCAGTACTGTGTGCAATTTTGGTCTCCCATTTTTAAGAAAGATGAATTCAAACTGGAACAGGTGCAGAGAAGGGCTACTAGGAAGATCTGAGGAATGGAAAACCTACCTTATGAGAGGAGACTCAAAGAGCTTGGCTTGTTTAGCTTAACTAAAAGAAGACTGAGGGGAGATACGATTGCTCTCTATAAATACATCAGAGGGATAAATAGGAGGAGAGGAGATATTAAAGTTAAGCACCAAAGTGGACCCCAGAACAAATGGGCTATAAACTGGCCATCAACAAGTTTAGATTTGAAAATAGATGAAGGTTTCTAACCATCAGAGGAGTGAAGTTCTGGAGCAGCCTCCCAAGAGAAGCAGTGGGGGCAAAACACCTAACTGGCTTCAGAACGCCACTTGATAAGTTCATAAAGAAGATGGTATGACAGGACTCCCTACAATGGTGTGTGGCCCATCGCTGTTTGCCTGTAGGTAAAAATCCCCAACAGCAGGAGACAGGACACTAGATGGGTGGTCTCTGAGTTACTACAGAGAATTCTTTCCCAGGTATCTTCCTGGTGGGTCTTGTTCACTTGCTCAGGGTCTAACTGAACACCATATATGGGTCAGGAAGAAATTTTCCCCCAGGTCAGATTGGCCAGGACCCTGGGGATTTTGCCTTCCTCTGCAGCATGTCACAGGTCACTTGCAGGTTTAAACTAATGTAAATGATGAATTCACTATAACTTGCAGACTTTAAACCATGATTTGAGGACTTCAGTAACTCAGACAGAGCATAGGGGTCTTTACAGGAGTGAATGGGTGAGATTCTGTGGCCTGCAAGGTGCAGAAGGTCAGACTAAATTATCATGATGGTCACTTATGACTTCAGTAAGTATATCTGAGTAAGAATATACATTACAATTTTAAACCTAACCAGTGTCCCTTAAGTGATTTGCCACAAGATGTCAGAACATTAGTATTACAGCTGAGTTGTTTAATATTGAATTTTCTTTCTTTATATAGGAATTAGATACAGTGCTCCTGTCAGATAATTTCTAAATTATTATCTGCAAAAAAAAACATTGAGTTTTCAGTTACCTAAATATCCCCTGGAATCATGGTTAAAATCTCCCCTTCCCTCCCCTGCCCACAAAAATCTGAAATGGGGCCCTGGGCAGGCATGGAATTTTGCGCACATATGCATGGCTCCATTGGCCTGACTGAAGCCTCCTTCTACCCCCCCGTCCCCCCGAATATAGAAGTCAAACTACACCTATGGTTAAATCCACCATCAACAGGTGAATTTGTGCAGGATCAAAAATATGCATAGCTTTTAGGATCCCTGCTGCAGGTTGTTGAAACTTTTGAGACATTTTTTATACATCACTTGTTTCTTCCCCATAGCAGTAATATTGTCTGATCTTCTTTGCCATGAAAGAAAACATCTGCTGAGCACTACATTTAACTCAGCAATGTCAGTGATTTTTTGCTTAACTGCGCTTCAGCCCAGAATAGTACATCCATTTCTTTGTTGTAAGCTTGGTGGATTGTGACCTGTTGAGATTTGAACCAAGTGATTAAGTCCACTAGTCCTGTGGCATTCTTGGCAACAAACTGAACTTCCTCATTCAGCTGAGCATCATTTAGAAGGATTGAAAGTTCTTTTAAAACCTGCATCTTCGGTGTCAGTATCAGTTCTTCTGAGATGAACTCTGAGTAGTTCTTCAGGTGAGCTGCATGGTATTGTACAGCCTGAAACCAGGAATTCCAACAAGTAATTACTAGCTTTGGGGGAAGTGCAATGTTTTGTTCCCCGATTTCAGTTATGTTTGCAATGTACTGCCTGGATTGAAGATTGTGGCTAGGGCAGTATTTAAAGATCTTTTTAATGTAGGTGACCAGTTTATCAACTTCACCAAAGAGACCTACAAAAAGTAGAAACTATGTCAAATTACAAAGGATGAATATAAACAACTAACTCAAATATGTAGGGACAAAATTAGAAAGGCCAAGGCACAAAACAAGATCAAACTAGCTCAAGACATAAAAGGTAAAAAGAAAACATTCTACAAATACATTAGAAACAAGAGGAAGACCAAGGACAGGGTAGATCTGTTACTCAATGAGGGGGGGAAATAATAATAGAAAATGTGGAAATGGCAGAGGTGCATAATGACTTTTGTTTCGGTTTTCACCAAGGAGGTTGGTGGTGATTGGATGTCTAAAGTAGCGAATGCCCGTGAAAATGAGGTAGGATCAGAAGAGGCTAAAATAAGGAAAGAACAAGTTAAAAATTACTTGGACAAATTATGTCTTCAAGTCACCAGGGCCTGATGAAATGCATCCCAGAATACTCAAGGAGCTGACTGAGGAGATATCTGAGTCATTAGCGATTATCTTTGAGAAGTCATGGAAGACAGGAGAGATTCTGGAAGACTGGAAAAGGGCAAATACAGTGCCAATCTATAAAAAGAGAAACAAGGACAACCCAGGGAATTACAAACCAGTCATCTTAACTTCTGTATAATGGAGCAAATAATTAAGCAATCAGTTCGCAAACATCTATAAGATAATAAGGTGATAAGTAACAGTCAGCATGGATTTGTCAAAAACAAACTAGGTCAAACCTTGTGGATAGGTCGACTTGGTATATCTTGACTTTAGTAAAGCTTTTGATACTGTCTCACATGACCTTCTCATAAACAAAATAGGAAAATGCAACCTAGATGGAGCTACTATATGGTGGGTGCAAAACTGGTCAGAAAACTGTTCCCAGAGAGTAATTATCAATATTTCACAGTCATACTGGAAGGCCATAACGAGTGGGGTCCCACAGGGATCAGTTCTGGGTCCAGTTCTGTTCAATATCTTCATCAATGATTTAGACAGTGGCATACAGAGTACACTTATAAAGTTTGCGGATGATACCAAGCTGGGAGGGGCTGCAAGTGCTTTGGAGGATAGGATTAAAATTCAAAATGATCTGGACAAACTGGAAAAATGGTCAGAAGTAAATAGGATGAAATTCAAAAGGATAAATGCAAAGTACTCCATTTAGGAAGGAACAATCAGTTGCACACATACAAAATGGGAAATGACTGCCTAAGGAGGAGTACTGCGGAAAGGGATCTGGGGGTCATAGATCTAAATATGAGTCAACAGTGTAACGCTGTTGCAAAAAAAAAAAAAAAATCATTCTGGGATATATTAGTAGGAGTGCTGTAAGCAACTCATGAGAAGTAATTCTTCCACTCTACTCACCGCTGATTAGGCCTCATCTAGAGAATTGTGTCCAGTTTTGGGCACCATATTTCAGAAAGGATGAGGACAAATTGGAGAGAGTCGAGAGAAGAGCAACAAAAATGATTAAAGGTCTAGACAATATGACCTATGAGGGAAGATTGAAAAAACTGTGTTTGTTTAGTCTGGAAAAGAGAAGACTGAGAGGGGACATAAGTTTTCAAGTATGTAACAGGTTGTTACAAGGAGGAGGAAGAAAAATTTTTTTTAACCTCTGAGGATAGGACAAGAAGCAATGGGCTTAATTGCAGCAAGGGAGGTTTAGGTCAGACCAGGAGTCGGCAACCTTTGGCACGAAGCCCATCAGGGTAATCTGCTGGCGAGCCACAAGACATTTTGTTTACATTGACTGTCTTCAGGCATGGCCCTCTGCAGCTCCCAGTGGCCGCAGTTTGCCATTCCCTGCCAATGGCAGCTGCAGGAAGGCGCGGGCTGCAGGGATATGCTGGCCACCACTTCCCGCAACTCCCATTGGCCAGGAATGGTGAACCACAGCCACTGGGAGCTACGGGGGGGGGGTGCGCCTGCAGATGGTCAATGTAAACAAAATGTCTCGCGGTCCACCAGCGGATTACCCTGTTTGGCTGCATGCCAAAGGTTGCCAACCTCTGGGTTGGACATTAGGAAAAACTTCTTGTCAGGGTGGTTAAGCACTGGAATAAATTGCCTAGGGAGGTTGTGGAGTCTCCATAATTGGAGATTTTGAAGAGCAGGTTAGACAAACACCTGTCAGGGTTGGTCTAGATAATACTTAGTCCTGCCACGAGTGCAGGGGACTGGACTAGATGACCTCTCAAGGTCCATTCCAGTTCTATGATTCTACTGAAACTTGCATCTCGACAGCTCACTGACAGGGGAAATTATATGTGCATTACATGAAGTATGGACAACATTTGGCATTAGACCTTGGAGAACAGATTTGAAAGATTTCGTCATATATGTTGCATTGTGACTTACAAAAGCAGATACTTTGTCAAAGTCCACACTGTATTTTGAAATGGTATTAATTATCACTTGAGAAACTGTAATGTAGTTAACAGCATCCAAGTAAATGCAGTCGGCGAGCACTCTTGTTAATTTTCCTGTCTATACATCCTTGGCCTTGTCAAAAATTAAAATCAAACAGAACATGCAGTCCATAGTTGTCTTGCTCGTCAGTGGACTCATCAGAAATAATTGCAAAAGACTCACATGAGTTAGAGATTTCATCTCCTCAAAATGTGTAGCAAAAACCTTTAGAAGGTAGTCCTGTCATAGCTTATTTGCACTTGGTAAGCAACCAGTATTTTGTACATTCCGTTAATGAATTTGCACAGCTTTGGGTGATCAAGTTTTTCCAATGGTATATTAGCACTTGCAAATGCATCCAAAAGTTCCACTGTAGCTAATGACGGGTCTCAGAGCTCTCTGTCATCTTCTTAAAAAGAGAAAATTGTTTTTTGGTTTTATTACCACTTTTTTTCCCAGCAGTGCTGTGACCGGGTGCCTGGATGGGCCACATTGCAGATGCCATACTCAGGGCAGACTGCAAGAAATAAGGCAGACAGTCCCCAAACTGGTGGTTTTATTCTATAATTAGATTCACCAAGTCAGTAACCAGACAGCTTCTGCAGTACCACACTGGCTAACTAGAAGCCAAACACAGTCCCCTTTAGGCATTCCAGCCCTTGGCTCCCACCTAAACCAGATTCATAGATATTAAGGTCAGAAGGGACCATTCTGATCATCTAGTCTGACCACCTGCACAAGGCAGGCCACAGAATCTCGCCCACCTACTCCTGCGAAAAACCTCTCACCCATGTCTGAGCTATTCAAGTCCTCAAATCATGGTTTAAAGACTTCAAGGAGCAGAGAATCCTCCAGCAAGTAACCCGTGCCCCATGCTACAGAGGAAGGTGAAAAATCTCTAGGGCCTCTTCCAATCTACCCTGGAGGAAAATTCCTTCCCGACCCCAAATATGGCAATCAGCTAAACCCTGAGCAAATGGGCAAGATTCACTATATTAGACAACCAAGTCTAATACAGTGAGCGATTTACTGAAAACCTGATTCATCATATATAAGGTTCACCAATCCCAAAGGACTAGACGCTTGTGCCTAGGTCAATATGAATCTCAGATCTTACCCGAATATCACACTGTCAGCCAATCCTTAATAACTACAATAGAACCTCAGAGTTACAAAAACCTTGGGAATGGAGGTTATTCATAACTCTGAAATGTTTGTAAATCTGAACAAAATGTTATGGTTCTTTCAAAAGTTTACAACTGAACATTGACTTAATACAGCTTTGAAACTTTACTGTACAGAAGAAAAATGCTGCTTTCCCTTTATTTTTTTCGGAGTTTATGTTTAGCACAGTACTGTACTGTATTTGCTTTTTTTATATTTTGGTCTCTGCTGCTCCTTAATTGCGTAATTCCAGTTCCAGATGAGGTGTGTGATTGACGGGTTATTTCATAACTCTGAGGTTCTACTATAAATCTAAGATTTATTAATAAAAGGAAAAAGAAAAGAGTTATAAATGGTTGAGATCAATGGACATACAAATGTATGTAAAGTCCTTAGATCAGTTTCCTAGAAGAGATGGTGAGGCTGCTGCTTTGTAAAAGTTTTTCTGGAATCAATTCAAAGGGTTATAGTCCAATAGGTAGGTCATGTGTAGAATCTATTAGTTTTCCCATGAGAATTCCAGGGTAATCCAGGTATCTACCTGGAACCCTCGGTCGTATAGTTTAGACCTTTCCTGTTAAAGTTTAAGCAGGCCTGACATGAAAGGATCAGGCCCAAGGTTTGTCTTTTATAGCTCTTCTAGCAAGCTGACAAGCCTCCTTGCAGAAATAGTCACAGCAGGGCTTTCCCCAGAGGAAGAATAGGCCATGTAGGTAGTTTATGGACCATTTCTTTGACGATAATCTTCTATTTCCTATGCATATAGAGGTAAATTAGTTACATTTATTTACATAAGGTAATTAACCGGTCCTCCATTATAACAGAGATAGTTAAGCTGAAGACCATGTAGATGATATTATTAGTTTCGTGCAGTATCTCACATCTTTGATTTTAAGGTTAACTGGACATGGATACATATATAATGTAAGGCAATTAAGACACAAAAGGGAATTAGCATCTAAAAGCTAATTGGGTTACATTGGTAAAATTCTAACAAGATACAGGTAAACACAGACAAATACATGTAGCAACTATTTTTTGCCCTGGTATACACTACGTGGGGGGGAGTCGATGTAAGGTACGCCACTTCAGCTACGAGAATAGCGTAGCTGAAGTCGACGTACCTAGATCGACTTACTGCAGCGTCTTCATGGTGGTGAGTTGACTGCCACTGCTCCCCTGTTGACTCTGCTTGCGCCTCTTGCGGAGCTGGAGTTCCAGAGTCGATGGGAGAGCGCTCTGAGGTCGATTTATCGCATCTAGACTAGATGTGATAAATCGACCCCCAATATATCGATCATTACCCGCCGATCCGGTGGGTAGTGTAGACCTACCTTTGATTCTCATCAATACAAAGTGAATGAGTTGGGGATTACTAGCTTAATTGACGTTTCTTTGATACCCATACATAAGTGGATTGTCTTGATTACAGGTGCAATGCCTCTTAAGTTGTTGTGGGTCACATTCTGGTTGGCTGGTCTGCCAATGTCACAAATGCGCTATCTGCAGCCCTTCCCGCTTCAATGACTCTCCAAGTCTAAGTGGCGCTGAGCTGTTGGCTGCCCTGTGTGATCCTACAAAATAATTTGTCACCATTGACATATAGAAAATTTGGCTTCCAAATTCTTTCATGTGATTTGCTGCAGTAATGATAGTAGGGTTTTTTTTATTTACTTTGGACACTCATTTTACAATAATTTCACTTGTCTCATGGTAGGCTACCAATTGAGATCACTATACTAGAAAACCGCCCCAGATGCCCATATCTACCAATCAGTGAGTTGAATCCTAGTATTGTTTGCTGCCTTAAAGTATCAGTCAATAAATCCTGACAAGTTTATGACCTTTCTTTTTTTTATGTTGAAACAAGATGATAATTGTAGCTGTAACGGTACATATAACTGCACTGGATTTTACTATAGGGTAAAAGTACACAAAAGACCAGATTTCATGGGGGACACCAGATTTCAGTTTGCGATGCGTTTTTCACGGCCATGAATTTGGTAGGGTCCTATTCATAAGGCATAGTTTGTACAAAGGTTATTAAAATAGTGTGTAAGGTGTGAATACAGGGGTGCTTAGTGTCAAAGTATTATTCCCATTTTATAGATGGGGAAGCAGGCAGAAAGGTGAGATGACCTGCCTGTTACCAGAAACAGCAAACCAGGGGCAGATAAAGATTAGACTTTAGCAAGACATGAATCCTATATTGCACTTGTCCCTCCACATCACATTCTCTTCTTTTGATGGCTTTCTAGCCTCCAACCAGAGCAGGTACGACTGAGCAAGACCTGGATATGCCAGTTCCCATAATTTTGTGCAGCATCATCCTTGAACGTATCAAGAAACAAACAGTCCTTCTACTTAGAGAAGAACAAGTAGGTTTTAGACCACTGAGCTCATGTGCAGACCATATTATTGTTCGCAGACATATTATAGAACAAAGTGAGGAGAGGTAAGCACCTCTTGTGATAGATTAACTCTTCTGTCTACATGAACATATTGCTGAATGGATGCAAGGTATAGTTATTAAATAAAAATCTATTTTATTTTCTCCTAAAACAGATTATTATTTATCAGTCATTTTTCAGGCAAAATTTGACTTGTATGTGCAGCATGTGCCAGAACCTAAAATTAAAATAGAGTTGGTTGTCCTCGTACCTTGCTTCAAGATAACAAACACCCAGAATAGAGATCTGAGAATACTGAAAGTCTCTTGAAATTGTAATTTAGGAATCCTTCATTTGGCAGCTGGTAGTGAGAGCAGGCCTCCAAAAGTTAATGTTCAAGGTTATTTAAATCACTTAATGTGAAATTAGATCTAAAACTAGACATTGCTATCAAAAGGATTTTCCATGTCTCTGTATTAGCATCCTTCAAGCTTCCTTGTGAAAGAGTTTTTCTCAAATTCGGGATCATAATATTTTAAAAATACCCTATTGTTCTGTTTTCAGGCTTCTCACATTCTCCATACATTTGCCATATTCAATATGAAATTATGATGGATTATATACAGTTAAATTTGGGATGATTCGCCAAAAGATTCAATTTCTGTTCAAAGATCTGGATGATGCTATACACTTTTTGGATTGTAGAGTTTGAGGTGACAGGTCACCAACATGAATCAGATTTGAAATGTGAGGATATAGTTTGCTTAAGAAGACAGATATGCACATAGCTCTGTGGACCTGCTAGATATTTAAAGAATTTATCTGGATCTTTTAATTTTATGCTGCAGTGACTTATTTATTATTAGAAACAATTTTGCCCTCAGATGCGTGACCTGAGAGTCTCATATACGCATCCATGGAAAGAATTTGGCCCCAAGTTATTTTCTGTCTAACCAGTTAAGTGTCATGATGATATCATATAGTTGTATTTATATTTATCATTGGGGAAATGGCTTAATTATATTTGCTTTCTACCTATATTATTTCTTTGCCACAAATATTCTGAGATGTATACCAACCTAAAATTCTTGTGTGCCATAAAAACAGTAATACTGGGGTGGGAGGAGGAATTAAAAAGAGAGGTAAATGTTTAAAATGGGTTCAGTAGTATGTCAACATTAGAGTTTTGGAGGCCAGCAGCAAAATTAGCTGTCCAAAAGGATGGATAACTTTCTGCTTTTGTTCTGAGGGTTAAGATAATGTACCACCCTTAATATATACCCCCCCCAAAAGGAGTGCTAGAAAATATAAAAGTCTATATTGATAGAAAATGTCCAGAGGCTGAAGATGCTAGCCAAAGAAGTGATCTTATAACCTTGTACAAGACAATCAAACAGCTCACGGGAAACTTTAGCTGTACTAGAGGCCCTGTTAAGGATGCAAATGGAAAGACTCTTAGTACAGAAGAATAGCAAAGGAAAAGATGAGCAGAACATTTTCTGGCTATTTTAAATAGACTAAGCCCAAGCAAACTATTAGAAATATGTGATGAAGACCTACCGCTCTAGACCTTGATACGGATTTGGGAGATATTACAATGGAAGACGTTAGAAAAGCCATCAGTAAGCTCAAAAATGGGGAAGCTGCTAGAGAGGATAACATTACTGCAGAGATGCTCAAAGCAAGTGATGAAACAGCCCCCCGTCTCTTTGGGTAGAATATGGAATGAAGAAAAGAACCCAACCCAGTGGAAGAGAGGCCTTATAGTAAAATTGCCAAAGAAGGGTGACGTTACCACCTGCAGTCACTGGAAATGAATCACATTACTGTTAATCCTTCTTAGAGAAGAACAAGTAGGTTTTAGACTAGTGAGCTCATGTTCAGACCATATTATTGTTCTCAGATATATTATAGAACAAAGTGAGGAGTGGTAAGCACCTCTTGTGATAAATTTTATAAATTTCCATAAGGCTTGTGACAGTATACACAGAGACAGTCTTTGGAAAATTAAGGCATTCTATGGAATACCAGCAACAATAATTAGAATAAACAAGAATCTATATGATGATGCCAAATGTGCAGTCAGAGATGGTGACCATATTAACCAATGGTTTGCAGTAACATCTGCAGTATGGCAAGGGTGTATTATGTCCCCATTATTGTTTGCACAGGTCATTGACTATTCTTGAGGAAAGTAATCATAGAAAGCAACCAAGAAATTGTATGGACAAATGATAAAACAGAATTGAATGACCTCCTTTTTGCTGATGGCATTGTCCTGCTTAGTTCAACACATCACTTAATGGAAGAAAAGTCCCACCTTCTGGCTGATACAGCAGAACAAGTTGGTGTGTTCATCAACAACAGAAAGACAAGATATATGGCTATCAAAGATTTGGAAAAGTAGTATGATTGGCACCTCCGTATGACACAAAATTACGGATTTTTAACATCAGCATTAACTTCCCTCCTTTACAGAGCAAAGTCATGGAAATCTATTAACGAATCTTGATAAGAAGATAAACTCATTTCAAAGTAAATGCCTGTGGAAGATCTTCACAGTCCATTAGAACTTTTAGAACATTAGAACAAAGTTTATTTTAACATCAGACATTCTGAGTAGACCAAACCAATCTAAAGCATCAAATATGATAAGACAACAGACATATTTAGGACATGGTTTAAGAATGCCACCAATTTGAGTTCCATGGCAAGTGAAAAGGTGGACGCTACCTAGAAAGAGAAGCTACAGTTTCTAGAGAAATATTATGCAGAACAATAGGCAAAGAAGCCAAATCCATCAATATGGTACTTGGAAGCCTGAGAAAACCAGCACAAGACTGAAATGTATGGAAGAAACTAGTGGATGTCCTATGCACCTGAGTGTGTGGGAGGATAAAGAAAAAAGATAATTGAAGGGAGCCACTTCATCAAAAGATTGCAAGGCCAGTCCTACACTTTCTCCTGCTCAGTGGTAAATGACAGAGAGAGAATACTGTATTTTGCTTTTAAATAATGTCATCATTTAGGTATTAAAAATTGAGCTGGGATTTCTTTTGTATACTTCTGACATAAAGAAATTTTAATGTAGTTATCGAAACTGTTATAATATTTTGTCTCACAGCCTATTCCGTACGAAAACTGCTTAAAAACGTTCAATTAATACAGTTTTTACAAGGTAAAGCATCTAAAATATGTGTACAGCATTACAAAGTTCAGTGCTCAATTTAGACTTCATGTTTTAAAACATGCATAACATATCATCTTAGTAACTATTGACTCTAGAAAGTTTATGCCTTACCCAGGTGAAAGACCAAACAACATACATCTTCACCGAATAACATTGCTTCTTAGTGCTTATTATTTCTAAAGTGAACCTAACTAGATGGTTTCCACGGTGAAGCCAGAACTAATATTATGAGTTATAGAACTATTTCCAAAGTCTAAGTCCTGAAGCATTCAAAGTAGAGCTTTATGGAAAATGGAGAATTATTCCATCATTTACAGAAGAAGGTGCAAGACAATTTCACTCTCTTTTGAAGCAATAATTTCTCAAGTTAACTGCCCTTGACCTTTGCTTGTTTTAGATGATTAGCAATCCTCCTTCATTGGACCAAAACATAAAAAACTCCCAGCAGAATGGGGAGGTAAAGAGCTAGATATAAGACATCTTATGGAGTTCATGTCAGGAAATTTTTTAGGCATTCAAATACCACGGTGGTAGATGCAGTATAAGAACCTAAACAGATTTTTAAAAGCCAATTCTGAAGTGGTGGTAATCCTTTGATGGAGAACAAATTAATGGTGACCTCTTCAGATACAGAGTAGCAGCCGTGTTAGTCTGTATTCGCAAAAAGAAAAGGAGTACTTGTGGCACCTTAGAGACTAACAAATTTATTAGAGCATAAGCTTTCGTGAGCTACAGCTCACTTCATCGGATGCATCCGATGAAGTGAGCTGTAGCTCACGAAAGCTTATGCTCTAATAAATTTGTTAGTCTCTAAGGTGCCACAAGTACTCCTTTTCTTTCTTCAGATACAGTTGTTCAGTGTCTAGCTAGTGGTCTTGATCTTGCAATTTGGGTTGTATAGTGTATTACCTTAAGCTATGAATTTCTTCTAATATTTTTAGTATGCTACATAGCACCCAAATATTTTCAAGTAAGTTACATAATACCCTAATGTTTTGCATCTGACCTATTTTCTTTAAGCTGGAGTTGCTGTAGAGGAGAGTTCTATTTTACCTAATTTATACCATAGTCATCTCCATGTTTTCAAGTGCTTTACAAAGCTTACATAGAGTGGATGAGTAGAATGTTGCTTCTCTTCTAGTTATTACTAGGACATATTAAAGGATTTATTTTAGTGTTGTGGAGCAGCTGTGACACAAATATGGGGTTTGTTTTGTCCTGGAAGTAGCCATTCTCAGCAGATGTAAAAGGAGAGTTCTAAAGTCACAAGCTGACTGGTGAGAGAAGGTTTTGTCCACTGCTCCCAAGAGTCTCACACTTGTAGCTAATGCTTCCATTGTCTGAGGAATGCAGACATTTTAGCAGATCTTTGAGGTAGCTCAGGTCCTGCCCATTGAAACTTTTAAAGATCAGGACTCTTCATTCCCCCTGGAAACAAATCTTGCCAGTTGTTTTCTGGTTTCTAAACACCTTAAACAAGGTAACTGAGAGTGATGATGATGGTTCCCATTCCTAGTCTTCTAATAAGAAGCAAATGAAGAATCATCTCTAACTTCAGATGGCCACATCTGCTGGAAACGCCTTTTACCATCAAAGGTGCCAGGAGACTCTGGTGTCTCTTGACACATGAAGATCTGCCTTAGCAATCTGTTTATCCATTACCTCCAGGCTTGACCTCTGCAGTGCATTCTGTCTGGGAATGAAATCAGGGGTCCTGAGAGAGCTCCAGCTGGCTCAGAATACAACTCCTCACCTGCTTAGGAACACAGATTGCTGAAAACATGTCACCCTGGTGCTCTGGTCACAGTGCTGGTTCCTCACTGAAAACTGCTATTATTTATTATTTGTATAACTGTTGCTCCTAGGCACCTATTCAATGACTAGGACCCCATTGTGCTAAGTGCTGGTGAAACAGAACAAAAGGATGGTCCTTGCTCACTTAACTCTTACTGCCAAAATATTTGTTCAGCTGTTGAAAGTTTAAATACCTAGCCCATTAGTATAACCAGGCAGAGACTGTAAGGGCAGGGAACAACTGACATGCATTGTCAATTAACTTCCATTTGTTTTTAATAAAAAAAAAATAAGCAACTTGTTAATACTGAAATACACTTTATTAAATCCACATCATTTAGTTAGTTATTTAGGTCAAAAATGATGTAATCCTGTCCTCTGTTTGAAATATCTGATCTCTGCTTTAGTGAGTTACTGTAGCAAGGCAATCTGTGTTGTCAGTGTGGAGAGCAATATATGTAAGCAGTATTCATGCAACAGTATAAAAGCAGCAGAGACTTTTGACATCTTATATATGTACCAGTTATTACCACCCATACCTTGGAGAAATGTAAGGATCTTTCAAATGATGAATACATAATTGCTTCCCCACGCCATATGGGAAAGTTGCTTTCTGAAACAGCATGTGCTATAAGCTCTCCCACCCTTTCCCCTGGTACATGAGATCATAAATCTTACAACAGAAGACAAAGGCCATAGCATAAAACAGAATGTTCATTGAATGAAAACTTCATCCGTTGCTCTACACTGTCTGAGATATGTGCTTGCAGGGAAGGGAGTAAGGGGTTGTTTCAGTACCCCTCAGCCATCTGGCACTGCATTATGGGATACTGGCCTTGGAAAGGTGAGACCCAGCCTACGGTATATTTTTTTTGTCCCTTTTACTTTCTTCTCCCTCTCTTCACTCTTCCACCCTTTCCTGCCTGTAGTCTGGGAGCACTACTAAGATAGCTGATTCAGTGCCTTTTTAGCTACTCTTTTTTTTTTTCTTAGTCCTGTTCTATTTTGTCTGCTTATAATTATGCAGAGTATAGAGAATGATGCTAACCTGTGTTGTATTTTTATTTATTTTGGGAGATGGAGGCAACAAATTATCTGCTCAGTGATTTTTTTTTTTTGAGTTTTACACATTTATAAATTGCCTTTCAGAATACAAATAAAGTACATAAAAGAAACATGTATAAACAAATATCAGGTTATATATGTATTCATTGAAAACAGGGTCTGACCCGCTCTATTATTAAGGTTGCCCATAACTTCCTATTCTAATACCGGTGTCCAGTAGCTTATAATTTTCACACATGTTAGTTGTTTTGGCTGAAATTTTCCATGCATGCTGTCCATTCTGTTTGGAAAATTTCAACCTAAATGGTTCTGCAGTTTGAGACCTAGATTAGGGGAAAATCAGTTGTTCGATCAACCTTTTATTTGAAAACTTTAGCACCCCCAAGGTTTGGAGCAGTGACTTGGAATTTGGCAGATGGGTGGCCTTTGCCATCCCTGTGAAAATCCACTCAGATTAGGCCACATTATTAGCTTTAAAAAATTGCAGTTCATAGATGCTCATCGTAGATTTGCTACAGCTTCTCAGCCAATAACTCTGAATATTCTCTGCACTGAGCATTCTCCAGGCTAGGGCTGATTAATTTGTAGGTCTGGTCTGCTACGGGCTGGGGCCAGCCACCAGAAATGAGAGGAAGACTGTTTCTCCTATGCTGTCAGTGCCTCTCCAGCTTCCTCCTCCAGCCAGTGAGGAGGAAGTTGCCCGATTCAAATGCATAAGGAACAAGATCCAAATGGGGGGACAGGAGTAGAAGATTGGGACACAGAGTTGTGTGGGGAGACTGGGACTGGAGACTGACAGGTGGGGGGGGAGAGGAATTAGGATGAAGGGAGCCTGGGGTTAGCTGGCCAACAAGACTGGAAGCCAAAGGGGGTGGGGACTGGCTGGGGAAGAAGATGGGACTGCCTAGGGGAAGAGAATGGGACTGGGATGAGGGGGGAAGAGACAGGACTGGTACAAGGACAAGTTGGTGGGGACAGGATAGAAGGGATCAAGTTGGGGTGCGGGGAACAGGCAGAAGTCTTTGCCCACTGGAACACCCTCCTCGCCTGAGCCTGGAATGGAACCCAACATTCCAGTGTCTCGCCATTCCTTTGAGGTTAGCAAATGTAGGCAGGTCATGAAGAAATTAATAATTCTGTATTCAGAGCAGGGATTGAATAGTATGCAGCAAATAAGTCCACACATTGAGCAATGAGAAGAAAACAACATATTGAATAGCCACTCTTTAGTTGATCACCATCTACCCTGTGCACTGAATGAGGCAGGGATGTTGTGGAAAAAATAGTATATGTTCATGTAATTAGACTGTAGCATAATGCATATGTATAGGGAGGTGAATAGGAAAAGGAGTATAGGAAAAGACAGTGCTGCAGAGATTGCTAACCCCTCTCTCCACAATTTGCTGAGTCTCTCTCTCTCTCTCCAGATGGGTATTTAAGGGAACAATTAAAATCTTAAGAGCAGATCTGGACGTAATAGGGCCTTAACAGTATGTTCCCAATATTACTTGGTAATGAGACTTGAATTTTGACAGCAGTTCTCCCTTAACTTTCACCTTTCTTTTTTTTTTGCACTCTAGCTAACCATACAGCACTAACTTTGTTATCCAGATAGGCATTGTGTGGTTGCTCAAGTATTTTTTCCTGAGGTTTGCCATTTACTTCATTATTATTTTTTATTAATTATATGTATTACTGTAGTGCCTAGGACCCCTGGGTCACAGACCAGGACTCCTTTGTATTAGGTGCTGTGCAAACCCAGAACAAAACAATGGTCCCTGTCCCAAGAATTAAATCACTGGAGCAGCATACAAAACCATATAGAGAGGCAAGGATAGCAGCAAAAAGAAAAAGAATACTTGTGGCACCTTAGAGACTAACAAAATAAATGTTAGTCTCTAAGGTGCCACAAATCCTCCTTTTCTTTTTGCAGATACAGACTAACACGGCTGCTACTCTGAAAAGGATAGCAGCAAAGTACTTTAGATTTGTTGTTAACAAGTACTTTATAGATAAATTGCATCAAAAAACGATGTTAAGAGAATGTTAAAGTTGCAAAGCTAAGTGCTCAAAATTAAGAAACCCCTGAATTAAAGTTCCCTTTGCAGCAACAACTGGTCCAGTGCATATTTTGCCAAGAACTTATGTAAATATTTTCTGGACAGCCAAGGAATGTTGGAAATAGAGAATCCTGTGTTCCGACTTTGACAGTGGAAAGGTGTAGACAACAGAGCCAAGCACATAGATTTGTCTATTCATTCTGAAAGGCATATTGGCTAAGAATACTTGGGTGTTCTATGTTACAGACCTGCTTTCTATTATCAGCTCTGCAAGATGTGGCTGTGTGCAACTTTTCCACTACCCTATCTGAGAAATGGGGGAAAGATATTTGCCTTCTTCCTGAGATAGGGTTATGAGGACTTGCTCAATCATAAGAGCTGTGAAATGCACAGAAGTATTAACACATGTCCATGGAAGAGCTGGAGCTAGAACTCCTCCTGGCTCCCCGCCTACCTCATCTTCCCCTATGCCTCAAGATGGGGCTATGCTGGCATCATGTCAGATGCTCTAGTTCTGTGCCTATGATGCAGGAAGCTATGCAGAGCCTGGGAGCATGCTAAGTGAAGATGGCACATGGGAAGCTCTGTGTGGGACTTGGCACCATGCTTAATGCAGATGGAATGTTCAGAAATTTTAGAAGCAAGTTTCTGATAAACTCTACTGAACCTGTGGAAATGGCAATTTTCAGAGGTTTAAAACTTTTGTCAAATCTGAATGATTTTTCCTGGGGACAGCAAAGGGGACACGTCACTCCAGGAACATCCCCATTCCAAATTACAAGTCTCTGGAGGTACCCAAGCTATTCAAAGAATCAATAAAAAGACATTTTAACATGGTCAAAAACTACTTATTTTCCTCTAATAGTGTTCTCTATACCCCCTCCCCCCCTTTTTTTCCCCCCTGAAACATTTCAAATAAATTTCAACATGAGGAAGGGAGCCAAGCATGGAAAATTTCAGCCCGAATGCTTCGTATGGCAAAATTACAATAAACTGAAACAGGGAATTCTGAGTGGACGATATTATACAACCTGTTATACTACCAGTTTCACCTATAATAAAATCCATGTGGTAGTAGTATTTATTTATTTATTTTATTTGTATTGCTGTCGTGCCTAGCAGCCCTAGTCCTGGATCAGGACTCCACTGCACAAACATAGAACAAAAAAACTGTCCCTGGCCCAAAGTGTTTATAATCTAAGTATAAGACAAATGACAACATATGGAGCACTACAACGAAACAGTATTGGTCAGTATGAGGGGTTGTGGTCTTAGCACACCAGTGGTCCAACCACTGTCAAGTTTCTTGGTAGGCATCACAGCAAAGGAGAGTTTGAAGGCAGATTTTGAAGGAAGATAATCAGATGGCTTTGGAGTTGTTTACGGGGAGCTCCTCCCAAGCTTGAGAGGAAGCGCACAGGTTTCTGCTTGTTTGAAAACTTAACAAGTAGGTGATGGAGGCTGGCATGATTGGCCGATAGGAGGCAGAAATTGACTTCCTGATAGTGAGTGAGAGATGCTAGGCTGGGTAGGAACGGGTCCTGTAGTCATGTGGTAATGCGTAGAGCTAGATGAAAACTTGTAGTATCATGTACTTTTGACCATCTTATCTGCCCTCTGCCTGTTGATCCATCTTTCACTGGACTTAGTCTAACTTCCAAACCTCTGAGCCATTTCAAACAGCTGCCATTTTTAAAATAAAATTGCTTAAGAAATGTATTTTTCCAGACTGTGCAATTTCTTCCTCAAAATCACACTAGTAGTATTGAGTCTTGGACCAGTGGCATGTGTAAGGTCTGATATCTTGAAAATCTTCAGAGCCATTAGGATGAACATGGTTATGATTATTAGTAGTATTTCCAATTATTGTTTGTTTTGTTTTAGTGCCCACATATGCTTTCCAAGAAAAAATGGTAAATTTTACACAGCCCTAGCTACTATAGTAATAGACAGTTAATGAAAATTCTCTTATAGTTCAAGTATTAAACCCTGCTACAGTGTTTTGTATCTGAAAGTCTGCAGCTGAAAGTTCAGCAAAAATAGATGCCCTGCATGGTGTATTGTGGGTAGAATTTTAAGACAAGAAGTTTGATTTCAATAGAAATGTTATTGCTTTGAAAGGCAGGTAAAGTGGGTTTCCTCCAAAATAGAAAAAGAAACAAACTCCAATTGTTACAATACAAAATTGTAAACTGATAGTGATTTGGAGCCATACTGTTGAGATGTCAAATCTGAAAGCTATGTATGAAGGTCCCTGGCTCCATGCAGGCACATGGATTTGCCTGTGCAGAACAGCTTGCAGGATCAGGGCCTTAGAATGGAGGTTCCTTAACTCTGAGCTACTGGCATGTGTTGTGGAGATGACTCCCTTGATCTGCAGCAATGGAGTGCATCCTGTCGTTGGAACGCTCAGGGATCAGTGTGCGAGTTAGCCATGTGTGGGGTCTAGTGAACCACATGGCCTCAGGTATTAACATTTTCTTATCCATTTAATAATTAAATGATTTAACAATTCGAATCTGACCTAATTGGATATCAGCATTCCCTAGGTGGAGCATATAGGTTAAAAAAGTAAGAAGACTGATCAAAAATATAAAGACATTGTAAAGCATCATGAATCCCAAAATAAGCTATAGCTCACTATTTGAATATTTTCATATTTTGCATGTGTTCATGTACTGGTAAATTTACAGGGCTAGAATCTACCCCAGATGGAGTGGATTGGTCAAGCTTATGAGTTAAATGCTCAAAAGCTGTATGTATCAATGATACAGACGCTCCCCGGGTTACGCAAGACCTGAATTATGCAAATTTGCACTTACAGAAAAAGTTCCATAAGCCAGAAATAGGATTTTCGAGTTGTGGAAATCTTTCCGTAACGTACAGGTATACGTTTCCAACTTGCACAAAATTTGAGTTACGCAAGACTTTCTAAAATGGAACAATTGCGTAAGTCGGGGGGTGTCTGTACAGTTATCCTAAACCAGAGGTGTCAGTTAAAGGCTGCATGTCTTGGTTCTGAGAAGCTCAGGGTCAGCTGAAGCCTTTCTGTGGTAAAAGAAAATAAATGTTCTGTTGATACATATGTTGTGTAGATTTTTTTTTTTATTGTCTCTTTCCTTTCTCATTATTTTTGGAAGCCTGGTTCCACTTTTTTGTTCCTATAAATATTTAGCCCATACTTTTGACCAGCTTGCAGTGAGGAAAAAAAGGAGGGGGGTACTAAGACCTATAATAGTAAATTTTAATTCAGGAGACCACAGTTGGATGCCTGAAATTTTCATGCACCATAACACACAATAGTTATCTCTATTGAATGTAGCGAACAATATGCAACTCATTTATGATAAACCATCAGTGCTAAATAAGCAAGAAACATTTCCATATCATTTTACAAACCTAGAATAAAAAAGCACCATCATTACAATGACAATAAACAAACCATGATCATATGTAATATTTACAAGCACAGCATACAGAGCTCCCTACGAATTATAAAGTTCTGCATCAATTTATTTGTTTTTTTAAATTAATGATTGCTGTGTTCAGCTACAGTATATATTCTAGCATATACAAGTTGCCAAATATACCAAAAAATTAGCAATTTAAGTCAGTCTATCATGTACTTGCCTGTCATTTTCATTTCTGTTGTGATTGGCTGGCAGTCAAGTGCTGGCTTTACACAATTAGTTTTGATAGGAAATTACAAAAAACGGAGCAGATCTCTTTATTTGTACTCCGTGACTGTAGCACACGAAGCTGAACAGAGCAGAAAAACAAAGCTTATCTTTACACAAGGATTCAAGTGTGATCTTTCTCACAGATGTTTCCATTTCAAAGAAGTGCATCTTATCTTACCTTTCTAGTGTATAACTTTGAACTCTTAGATGCCTTAGGGATTTTTTGTCTTGGTGAATATAACAATTGCCCTAAGAGAAGATTTCTAACATGGACGACGATGAGAATTTCAGATGGAAGGACTAATGTAATGCATGGATAATAAAAGCTTGAGTTTTTGAAGGGATTAAGATGTGAGTAAAATAAGAAGCCAGTCCAAAAAAGGAATAAGAAAACGGATGCAAAAGGAAAATGATTTTGTGTTTATCCAGGAATAGTGATACTGAAAATTATATGAAAGTTGGATTATACTGGCATCAAAAATCCTGAATAATCAAAGGGATTTATATTCCACTGAAATAATAATTGTTCAGGGTATGTGAAACCTTGCCTCCTGTGGATAAGCACAGTTTACGGCTTAACGGACTGACAAGCTGCATAGAATTCTTTTGGGAGTGCTGCATACTCCTAATGGTATATCAGAGATATTCATGTGTATATTTTATATAAATAACTTGAGGCTCAGCACAAGAAAGGTTAACCTACTGTTTTTTTAACTGTGAAAAATTACTAGAGAATATCAGACAGTTTCATCTGTATGTTTAACTATAGGTTATTTTGTTCCCCCAAACTTAGTTTACAAGATGCTGGAATTGGATTTATCCTTGTCATAGATCGAAGGCAAGACAAATGGACCTCTGTGAAAGCCTCCATACTGCGAATAGCGGTGAGTTTTTTTTTTTTTCAGTTAAGGCCTTTATGGTAGTCCTTCCAGGTTGAACCTATCTCATATATAAAATGCAGTAAACATTTTTTCTTTTATCAAAGTATTACAATATAATTTTTTGTTAGAGATATATTCTAACTGTTCTTACTTCTGTTTCTGATTTAACCCATCAAGACCCAGTGGTATTGCATACAGTATGCTTGTAATGTAGTGTGCAAAGTAGCTTCACCCCTACCTAGGTTCAAATGGAAAATAGCTTTTGCATTAGTAACCCAAAGCTAATAGAGCTGAGCCATGATCATTTCACTGATCAAGCAAGCTTTGCTATTTTTGTGAGGAGGAGGATTTTTTTTAAAATGCCAGTTTTGGTTTAAATTGAAACCATCTCAGTATTTGTTTAAATATATTAAACTCCATTTACAAAATACATTTATAGGAGAAGTTCTGTGGTTTAATATTTCAAAAGGTAGATGCTATGTACATTTAAAATCTGCTAATTCTGGTAATAGTTTTTAAACAGGTTTCAAAGGAAACTCAATAGCGGGTGTTTTAGGTTGTTTCAGCGTGCATTTCATAAGTTTAAAAAAAAATTACCAGAGCTTAACTAACATACCATTCAGTTATTATTTTTTAAAAATTAAATATAAACAGAATTGTTAAACAATGCAAGTTATTTTATTACATAAGCTGCAAAAGAGAGGCATGTCTAATAATAAAAAATGAATATTCACTTGTATACTGATCGGGTACTAATCATAACCCTTTCTTATATTTTTTGCCTCTTTCAATCCTGTCATGCTGGCAT
Organism: Dermochelys coriacea; assembly: GCF_009764565.3. Lineage (NCBI taxonomy): Eukaryota > Metazoa > Chordata > Testudines > Dermochelyidae > Dermochelys > Dermochelys coriacea. The sequence goes on from NC_050068.2 coordinate 110,779,521, forward strand.
TAATTACCAGTATTTCAGAATGTTTACCAGTAAATGCAAAAGCATAGAGCTGTAACCAGTTTCTATGTAAAGGGTTCTCCTCGTGAGAGGTAAAAGCAAGTCAGAATCAAAGCTGCAAATTATTTGTCATCTTAGCATTGCTTCCATGTTCTTGTGGCACTGCCACAAGGCTTCTTGTCCTTTGCAGCTTTGCAATTTGTTTAAATGGGCTTGACAATATGATATCCCCATAATAGGACTTAGAATTTTCTGGATGTTAAAATATGTTTAATAAATTATCAAAAAATGCTGCAAAAATGAGTCATGATAGTACTTCATGAAAGTTTGAGATCCAGCATTGAGAAGATTCCAGTACTGAGACCTGAAAAGAGTTGAGATTGGAGTGGTTGGCGGTGATTAAAGAAATGGGATTCACTCACAAAAATCCAGCTTTTCTGCTTGATGTTATAAAATCACATTTGGTTGTAAAATTGCCTTTGATGTTGGTTTTTTTTAGCAGCCATGATAAAGTTTAGAGCTTACACTAAGCTCTAATGTGGTGCTTTTAAGCACCAAGTACATATACAGTGCTCCATGTGTTGAAGAAATGGGAGATTTTTGTCTTTCACAGAACATAGAACCTGCATACCTACTCACTATGATACATATGAGACCTGTGATTGCAATGGTCGCTGGAGTCTTTGCTTGAAGAAGGAAGTTAAGTTTTAAAGGCAGAACCTGGCAAATATGCATAGGCTGTTGCAATGGAATCATAAATGTTTCCTTCTCTCGTTCTGTATTGTTCTGTTTGCTATTTTAAAAAATAATTTTCAAAAATCAGTGATTCCTTAGTTGAAGTTGCACAAGTGCTCAGCTTTGGCCTAATGCTGCTTCCATTGATGTCCATGACAAAACTCCCATTTGTCTTCAGTGCTGAGCCCTTTTGAAAATTCCACTCTACCATCCCAAATAAAAATGTCATGGCTAGATAGCGATGACATTGTGACTAGACTGGATGTGTATCATGGGAGACATTTATGAAAGTTTTAGCAACTGCTAACTAGAAATTCACTTTGCTAACAAGAAATGCACTCACTTATATTTGTTTGTTGGGAAAGCTCCTGTACCCAAGTTTTGTCTGCGGCCCATAGATTCATTTAATCATGAAACAAAAGTAACTTAATGACCCATTGAAATTTTGTTTCAGGTGCAGAGACTCTGCATTAGCAGTGGCAAACAAAGAGCTAATGCCCTTATAACAGGGCAAACTCCCCACTGGGGTGTCCTTTCATGGCTGCGTATGGGGATTAGTTCTGCCCCATGGGATGCCCCCTTCCTTCTCTTAGCTCATGATGTAGCCCCTCATGCTCTCTAGAAGTTGCAGTGTTTCCTCTTCATGGCTCTGACCAGGCCACTATACAGGTTTCCCCTTCCAGGGTAACAAAGTCTTGCCAGACCAGCTGTCCAGTGCTATTCCAGATAGTCTTCTGATTCAAGACTGTGCCACTTTCCTAGTGGCTAGTAGGAGAACTTGAGTCCACTTGCTACTCTGGGTTCCAACCCAGGGACCCTACTATAAGTAGCCAAGGGTCTACACCCTCTCAACTTTTGCTGCCATTTCCCTGGGCCTCTTCCAACTCTGCCCTCCACAGGCTTTTCTTCTATACCACCCCTCTAAGCAAACCCTCCCCTCAACATCGGGCTGCCAAGGCATCTGGTCCGCGTCTGGGTTTCCTCCTTTTCTCTCCCTAGGCCCAGAGAGTGACTGCAGACCTCCCTGCTACAGCCCCCTGCTGCTCTCACTTCCTGGCTTTATACAAGCCCTCTCCTGCTTCTGTCCAAATGGCCTCCATCTCCAATTAGGGCTTGTCAGTCAAGCCTAAATCTCTCCCCGGGTGAAGCCTACCGGGTTAATCAGCAACTCTGAGCCACCTTAACCCCTTCTGGGTAGTGTGGGGTGAACATCCCCATCGCGGCCCTGTTTAACTATACTGCTTTCACAACCTGAGCAGGTGGATAGGGTTGTGCAAACAAGGCAAGACTTCTGTCTGAGGATTCAATGAGGAGCAAAATATTTCAGCTGTGGAGTTTTATGTAACACCCCTTGATGGTCAGTGTTGAGAGAAGAGATTATCAATGAATCTTAGAAGAGAGAGGCACTCACACCAGAGCTGAAAAGTGGATCTTTCTTTTCCTATCATATTTTAGGGTTTTATACTGCCATCCATAAGCAGCGTATCTGAGGTGTCTCCCTCCAAAAGTCTATTAGCAGTGGTGAAGTCCCTGATGGACTTTTCAGTGCCTCTGGCTCTCTTTCAGTTTATAAGAATATAACTTGGGGTGGGATTTTTTTAATTTTTGTTGTTTAATGGGTTGGAGGGAGTGACTGATGATGTGTGTGCCCTCTGTTTATGATAGAAAAGCTTTATCAAACAGTAAAGCTTTGCAGCATTTCCTAAAGGTGACCAGACTCTTGATTCATCTAATCTGCTCTGGAAGCTTGTTCTATGGCTGGTTCCTCTTGACTAAGAATGCTTTGTCCCCACTTCTTGTGCCCTTCATAGCATGGTTTGTGAGCTGCATTGTCCTGTAGGAGTGCAGCTCCGTTAGTGGTTCATGGCTCAGTCTGTCATGTAACTGGGGCTTGATCTATTAATTGCTTTGAGGACTAGGACCCAGGCCTTGAACTGGCAGCAGAAGTGGACTGGTGACCAGTGGAGGGACTAGAGCATGGATTCAATGTGCTGACCGCAGCCTAAAAACCCATGCAAGAGCCAGGCAGTCACGTTTTGTACTATCTAGAACCTTTGCATTTTTTTACAGTCAGCTTCAGATACAGTGAATTAGGTAATCTAGACACTGATCTCTGTGGCCAAGGCCTGGTCCAGAGGGAGTGAAATTTCCTAGTGAGCTGGAGATAAAAGAATATGATGTTAGTAACCGATGTTACAGTCATACAAGCTTAGTGATGAGTCAAACAGGACTCGTCCTGTTGAACCATTTTGATGAGTGGGAGCTGTATAACTTCATGGGACTGGGAGTTGGGGGGAAGTGTTCCAGCTAGTTCTTCACAGCATGCCCCCAATCAACCACCATCACTTTGGGCTTGCATGGATTGAGTTTATACAAGCTGCTCTCCATTCAGAAGCTGACATTCTATAGGCATTGTGGTATCTTAGGAGTGTCAGTGATTGCGTCAGCAAAGAAGAATACGATTGTTAATTTTCTATCTGTATATTTTGTTTCTGATTGTGTAAAACTTAGGTTTTTTTAAAACATAAGATAAAACCGTTTTATTACACTTGTCTCAATTTAACTATTATTTCCTTGTTTTGTTGGTTTACATTGTGCATTTAACAGCAGTTTGTGTATAGACATTTTCACTATTTCCCTGATATAGTCAGTCATTTTTCCCTTTTATTACATGGGTTTTTAACACACAAAAAGAGGAGAGAAAAATACTTTTTAAATGGGGTTGTAAAGCCACAAGCATTATCAGGGAAACTTGAGAACAGACCTAGTGCATAGAACTACTTTTAATTTTGTTTTTTTAAGCTGACTAGAATTTCAAATTAAAGATATCCCTCTAAGCTCATCTAACTCAAGCTTCCTGACAATAAGCCCATATAAGAAAGCTCATCTTGTGCAGGATTCTGCCATTAAACCATGTTGGGTGATTCTGGCAATTTACACTGTTAATGTAGTTTCAACAGATATACCTGCTTGCTGCTTTATATACAGGTTTCAGAGTAGCAGCCGTGTTAGTCTGTATTCGCAAAAAAGAAAAGGAGTACTTGTGGCACCTTAGAGACTAACAAATTTATTTGAGCATAAGCTTTCGTGAGCTGTACGAAGCTCACGAAAGCTTATGCTCAAATAAATTTGTTAGTCTCTAAGGTACCACAAGTACTCCTTTTCTTTTTTGCTTTATATACCGGAATTCTGACATACAGTGTCTTCTGACTTGCTATATACAAGTGAATGTAGAAGGAATAAAATTGCATAACATTTTCTATTATTACAAGGAAATGTAGATATATTGAGTACTGTACATAAAATGAGATTTCACGACTACTCATTCTAGTCCAAGTACTGTAAATAACTAAAATATGCATCTGACCTTGTCATGTGAAATGCGTGATACTAGACTGTTTCTAGCCCTCTCTGTCATTTTGATGGTTCACATATTTGTCACATATCCTCTCTGAATGCAGTTATTTATTCAGCTGAAAAGTAGGAAATCTTAAAAACTGTCTTTTTGGATTAGCCAGTTGTCAGTTCAAAGTCTCACGGTGCCACTGCTTTTCTTTCTGACCTCTTGGGCAGAAGATCGAGTTGTACTGTAGTTCCTTGGGGAAAACATGGATTGATGAACTGTGAACTGTCATGTATAGAAAGTGGAAATTCTGATCTTCCCAGGTGATGTTTACTATGTTTTTACCCATGTATTTACCCATTCTACAGTTACTCATCACTTAGTATCCAGCATAGTAATGAAGCATGGAATGCTTCTTTATCAACCCTCCACAAGAGCTTCTTAATCCTAGGGTGAGTTCTGGTGCCGTAGGAAGCTTTCATTTCAATGACCTTCCAAGCTATCATTAAGATTATATATAAATTTATTCACTTTAAATTCTGCTTTAAACATAGCTGCATTTTGTTTTTGTTTGTAGGTACTTTCGCTTTCCACAAATTAGAGCATAGTGGGAAGCTTCCCGTCACTTAAGAGGAAGGGAGCAGCTTAAAGGCTTCCTCAAATCCTGGCCAGCTGGAGAGGAGCAGCCTACTTCCCAGCACTTAACAGAAGCCTTGGGGAAGCCAGTAAGTGGGCTGCTCCTCTTTCATTTAGCCAGCTGGCAGCTCTTTAGTGCTCCAGGTTTGGGACACTCAGAGGACAATAGAAAGCATGGTACAATTCCCTGGAGACATAACTGATCTTCATTTACTGGAAAGCTCCGACTTAGTGAATGCACTGTATGTAAAGAAATTTTTACAAATCTGAAAGGCCATGCTGTTCTCCATTGGACTGGATATGGATGGTGTCAAAGCCAGGAATCTATATGTATTTAAATGAACAAATGAAATAGATTACCCACTGGGATTAAGAGTAGTGTCAAGGACTGTGCTGATCCCTGAATCCCTCAGCCAGTTTGTGTGGTTTTGCAGTATTTTTTTTCCCCTCTCCCATGCAGTATGAAAATCTCAAACACAAGCTGAAAGTGACTGACTAAGGCTCCAGTGATCCATGTGGATGACCCCACCATTGAAGCCAATGGGCTCCATAAGGGCCCACCGCAGCCACCTGCATGGAATCTGCTTGCAAGATTGGGACCCACCTAACTGGCTCTGTACAAAGTGCAGTCAAACAACAGTAGAGAAAGTATTTTTTTTATTCCGCTCTCTTTTAGTTCTAATCATCTTAGGGGTTATTTCTGACAATAATAGATGAACATTTCAGCTGGAAGTGTGATTTTTTTTTAAAGGATTTTGCATAATCTGAAAAACTGATGACCATTGAGGTTATCCAAAGGTGACATGTGGGCCTTATGAGACCTCTGTATAATTGAGCTTTAACTTGTGTACGTGCGCGCGCGTGTACATATATTTACGTTCTGCGAGTGTGTCTAACTTGTTTGTATTGATTCAGTGATCAAATTGCCACTTTTTTAACAGCTTCATAACTGTGGCAGGATCTACTAACATTGACTCGGGCATACAAGAGGAGATTCCCTTCGTTTTTTACTTGTCAAAAAAATTGGCATCCTTTTCAGTATGAATTCCCTTCAAAACCTTCTTTTTGGCTTCACTGTGCATTGTGACAAAGTTCCTGCTCTACATTGGTGGGTCTTGCGCTTATTGGTGGATTTGCTCATCTTGGAGCTTCACAGCAGCCCTCAGCTTGGCCGTTTTTCTGAATTCACAGTCCAGGTCTACTCTTCCTGTGTATGACCAGGAGTTGGGAGGATTTGGGGGGAACCCGGGCCCGCCCTCTACTCCGGGTTCCAGCCCAGGGCCCTGTGGAATGCAGCTGTCTAGAGTGCCTCCTGGAACAGCTGTGCGACAGCTACAACTCCCTGGGCTACTTTCCCATGGTCTCCTCCCAACACTTTCTTTATCCTAACCATAGGACCTTCCTCCTGGTGTCCGATAATGCTTGTACACCTCAGTCCTCCAACAGTCCACGTTCTCACTCTCAGCTCCTAGTGCCTCTTGCTCCCAGCTCCTCACACGCACACTACAAACTGAAGTGAGCTCCTTTTTAAAACCCAAGTGCCCTGATTAGCCTGCCTTAATTGATTCTAGCAGCTTCTTGATTGGGTACAGGTGTTCTAATCAGCCTGTCTTAATTGTCTTCAGAAGGTTCCTGATGGTTCTGGAACCTTCTCTGTTACCTTACCCAGGGAAAAGGGACCTACTTAGTGTGGGGCTAATATATCTGCCTTCTATTTCTCTCCTATAGCCATCTGGCCTGACGCTGTCACAGCATATAAATACTACAGGGAGTGGGCTGGTCCAGTGGTGTAGCAGCTGCTTACTGTGTAATAGAGAATGTAAGTCATGGAATGGATTCAGGATTCTCCTAGGCCACTGTAAGCTGCTTTATTGAAGCCTATAGGGCTACATCTATACTGCAGCTGGGAGTGAGACTTCCTGCTCTGTTAGACAGACCCACGCTAGCGGGACTTGAGCTAGCATGCTAAGAATAGCAGTATGGAAGTTGCAGCTTGGGCTGGAGCCCAACTGACCCCCTAAGCTTGAAAGCACAAGCCACAACATCTACACTGCTATTTTTAGCATGCTAGTTCAAGCCCTGCTAGCACAAATGTGTCTGCCTTGGCTGGGAGGCTTGGTTCTAGCTGCCGTGTAGGCAGACATACCCAAGGTAAGAGCCATTCAGAAACTTCATTGTTAGCCTACACAATGTAAAGCACAAACATGGATTTTGGAGAAGGAGTCTTAAACAGCATTGCCATCCTAGACAAAAGTGAGGAGCCACTGTCTAAAGATGGTGAATGTTAAACGTGAGAGATTAAAGAGATTCTGTCATGATTTATTTCAGAGTAGCAGCCGTGTTAGTCTGTATTCGCAAAAAGAAAAGGAGTACTTGTGGCACCTTAGAGACTAACAAATTTATTAGAGCATAAGCTTTCGTGAGCTACAGCTCACTTCATCGGAATGCATCCCATGAAGTGAGCTGTAGCTCACGAAAGCTTTATGCTCTAATAAATTTGTTAGTCTCTAAGGTGCCACAAGTACTCCTTTTCTTTTTGTCATGATTTAGTCATAGAGCAAGGTAATATCTTTTATTGGACCAGCTTCTGTTGGCAAGAGAGACAAGCTTTCAAGCTACACAGAGCTCTTCCTCATAGGTATTTTATAATAACTTTATACAGAACTGATTATTAAAGAGAAATAATTTAAAATAGGTATCTTTCTTTTCATGGTGTTATGCTATTTATTTGTTTGAGTATTTCACTCTGCTTGGACAATAAAATTAGTCTGGTCATTCCACTTTATGTTTGTAGGTACTTTCAACTTTTGATTCTCCTATTCGAGCATAATGGTTCACAACAGTGCAGGGAATGTTTTTAAATTTTAAAAACAAAAACTGTTTTCACTCTGAATTATTTTTAATTTAATGAAATAAAATCAATTATTTAGTTCTGTAATGCACTTCAGAAATTACAAACGCTGAATTTTGATTCTAAACTGAATTGTGTCCCTCTAAAAGGGCTGCGGAGTATACTTCCTGAAATAACGTTTTAGGGGAAAATGTTAAACAGGTTAATTAAAGATTTTTAGACTTGGAAGATACTGTTTGTGGAAATTATTCCTGGTTATTTAGGGTTTTTTTCTTTTTCTTATTGATACCTGTGGGTAATAGGTGTGAGAATACCTTGCAAGAAATTGCAAATTCCCATGGACATTGAAGCAATCTTCAAGAAATAGAACTCGGATCAATAAAACCATCTAATAAAAAAGCCCTATTCCTATGAGAAGGCCACTGTAGTGTGGATTAAGCAAAGAGACTATTAGTAATAATGTACATTAGTTACAGAACATTAAGTATCTAATTCAACTGTTTGAAATACTACTCAGTGCATCCTCATTTCATGGTTTGTAGCATTCTGCTTGAGCACCACAGAAATGGATATCATACAGTCGGAATACCATATTGCCTTCTGTGATGTTGAGACGCTCATACAGTAAATTCTTGGACATTCTGTGTATTAACCTGTTTTTACTGCTGTAGTGGTTTGCTTCGTGGTTAGGCATCAGGAGCCAATCCTGCTTCCACTGAAGTCAGTAGTAAAACTCCAGTTGACTTTGAGTCTGATTCTGCTCTCTCTGAACTCAAAGGGAGCTTTGCTATTGACCTGAATGGAAACACAATGGGATGGGTCAGGCCCTAGGTTTGGGATACCTATGCTCGCGGGAATTGCTAGTTAAATTCTTAGCAGGTCGAGTCAGCTTTTCAGACATACAAGACAGATAAACTGGGTACCATGCATTTTACTGTGTTTCAAATGAGACCTTGAAAACAGCGTTCCTGTCCATTTTGTGCAGGCACTAAATATCCCATGGCACTTTTTGTAAGAGTAGAGGTTTGCTCTATTATCACATGCCAAAATGTCCTCTCCTATCATTGATGTGCAAAGTTGTATGCCCTGAACAAATCTGTAAGGTCACTACGCTCTCTTCATTCAAATCCCTCCATCAGACCCACTTCTCTTGTAATATCCACAACATATCAGTGATGACTAGGTTGTTCAGCAGGTAATAGCTAATTTTATTTTTATTTATAACTATAGGTAGAAGATACTTTAGCTGTTGCTCTGTTTTAACTCTGTGTAGCCACATAATGTTATGTTCATTGCCCTTGTCCGTCTGTCCGTCCTTCCTTCCTTCCGTGATTTATAAGACTTCTTCATTTCATATTAGATTGTATTTTCAGGGCAGTTGAATACTTCTTCCTATGTATTTGTACAGCACCCCACATAATGGGCCCCCAATTCTGATTGGGGCCTTTGAGCTCTACCGTAATTTAAATAATAAGAATAGCTGGCTGTTATCTTCCACTCCACAGGTGGCTACATTTCAGATGTAATATATGGTTTGGGAAGCATGGTAGTAGATGCACTATATAAATTATTATTACTATTACACAAATATTTCTTAACAACATTGTAAATAGTGTGTACACATAAAAGATGGTTTCAATCACCTGCTCATCAAAGGGCTTCTGGTCATGGAATATACTGTATGTGGAGGAAGTATTACATCAGTTGCACATGGATGTGAATATTTAGGTCCTCTGGTGAGGTCGAAAGTTTATATATTGTGAATGCTGACTTTTTTTGGCAAAGTTTACCTTCCATTAGTGCTCTGATATTGACAGCACATCTTGGCTGCAGTAATTTCACTGCATCAATTGCCAGAAAGAGACGTGGTACCGGGAAATGTATCTTCCTAAATGACAGAACTGATGGAAATGTTGAACTGGTGAAGTTTCAGGAGCCTTCTTTTGACATTTAGTGATGGACAGCAGAGGAAGATACGAGATCTTTCTTTCACACGCCTGGCTATCCTACAAATATCCAACCTATTTATGGGAGGGTAACACAATTCCTGGAATGACTCACTTCATGGATCAGTACTGCCTGTAAGGATGTTAATACGTGATACTGCTGTTTTACTGGTATTGCAGTGAATTGATTGATATGTCTGTGTACCATTGCCATCTATTGGGTGGCATTTGAACTGTTCCACTGTGTCAGTTCCTTTACTGCTAACAGCTAATGGTGATTCAGTCGATAATGAGGTGTGCTTTTAGAGTCAGGTGCTCCAAGGTCTGTCCATGGTGCTGATGTGACGTTCCAAATGGCCACAGTGATAATAGTGAAGTCCTAGACTGTGAGCTGTTTGGGACACAGACTCTGTCTTAATGTGTGTGGAGAGGATGTACCATGTTGCGGGTACTATCACAACATGAATAATAATAGCTTGGGTGGCCAAGGATTTGTTAGTGTTGTATGAAAAAGAAAGTACAGTAATTTTTTTCCTGCATATTGTAGGAATCTTTCTACCAATTTTCTCATTTCCTGACCTGGAAATCCATAGCAGTGTCCTCTGAGTATAAAATGTTAACTTTTTAAGTAAAATTGTTCTATATTTTTGCTCCCCTCTCTTACATTGTGAAGAATTTGACACTTATACAATAAATGAACATTAACCCATAAAAGTATGACATTAGTAACCACACATTAAATTAACCCATGGCTTATCTTTGTTCTTAATAAGTTGGCATGGAGCACTATTAAGAAAGCACTGTGTGGTTTGTTATGTCTGCTTACTACACACTGGGCTTCATAACATACATGTTGCTGGACTGGAGTGACATGCGGTTTTGTCTCCTTTTGTCTTTGCTCGTTCTAAAGTTGGCTAGTTCACAAAGTTAAAATGTGTTCTAGGAATGTCTCTTATGTCATGTCCTTGTCTCTGCAAGTCTCTAGGACTTTCTGAAAAAGGCATAAAAAGAATGCAGTTATCTAGATAGTGATGATGTGAGCTCAGATAAAGAGGAACAGCAGGTACCTGCCCAGCATAGTTTACAGTAGCAGTTCTCCAATGTTACCACTTCACATAGAAAGATTTACATATTCCTTCAACTACTGATTGATCCCTCTCGACTGATTCCCTCCTTGCTATGCAGAGTGTCATTTACAGGTGGGAAAGGGAGTGTGCAGATAGGAGAAATGGAGGCAAGTGGAGATGAGAGCAAATATGTAGGCAAAAGTAGAGTTGTACAGTGCTTGCTCTTAATGCAGAAGGAGAGGGGAAACTACTGGGCAGTTTTGAGTGTGGAGTGACTTAGTCTAAGCAGCAGGAGACAAAAATGATCTTGATAGCATTGTTTCAGATAGACTGGCTGGGATGGAGAATAAGTTTATACATCTTTCCTGTATTTCCCTTGGATCAATAATGATAAAAAAAGAGTGAAATCTCACTTGATTCAGATTAATGACTACCTAGTCTGACATTTTAAGCTAATGCCTGAGAGAGTCAATTATGATGGTAATAGTTCACATGGCTAGCAATAGGCAAGGTATGCAAACAGACCAGAAAAGATAATCATAATGCATTCAAATGGCAATGGAAAAAGATAACTATAAAAGAACTACAGCTGTAAGTTTTAATGAGCCTCCTTTCTATCAATCTACTGTCCTTGAACTATAACATTTATTTCAACTACATAACAGTAATAATTGCTCTGGACGGTATAATTCATCATTCAAACACTTCACAGTCCAAGGTGGAAAATAGTTAAATCCTAATTCCCATAGATGAGTGGGTTTAAAAATGTTCTGATTACAGGCCTTTTTGAGATTTTATTCAGTGAAGCATTTACGTAGGCCTTCGGTACACTCAGGACGTGGTTTAGCATGGGTTTCATATAGTCTAAAGATACATTTATAGAACCCAGTGATATAGAAATTAATGGGACAAACCTGTTTAATGATACTTACAGGCATCTTTCCCAGGAAACCTGCAGCTGGTACTTGTTCTGCGTCCAACAGGATTTATCCACCGAACTCTCTCAGACCTCGCTTTCAAATTCAACAGAGATGAATTTAAAATGAAGGTACCTGTAAGTATTTCTTTGCCTCAACTGTACTAGCAGTGAACTGTTAAGGTACTTAATCTGGACAATGTGCACATTAGCAAATGGGAAAAAAATGCTTACATGTTACTTTAACAATTTGTCTGTGTTGTTCCATGTTGGTATTTTGTTCCCAGGGAGTCTTTTTAGACAAATAAGAGTATTTTAACATGTGAGTAAACATAAAATGAATGATCTAATCTAATATCAAGCACTTAGCTAAACCCTAGCGTTAATATTAACATTTTATAAACGTACAGCTTTATTATGTAAAATATAGCGTATGTATTTTTAAAAGACTATTTTGTTCATGTATATCCATTGTGTAGTGGCAGATCTTGTATGTTTACATCATTGAGCAGCAGGAGGAGGATTTCATTCCATTTCAAACTCATATTACTGAATATCATTTATGTTCGCTTACACTCCTGTTCCTCCTAACTAAAACACCTTATATGTAATATAATTTTAATGATACACAGCTACAGGCTCTGATTTTTCAACCCAGCCTCCATTGTTTTCTTCCCCATGATTATTTGTGGGAACAATTAATGTTACTTAAACGTCCAAGTACCTGAATGCAATCATAAAGTTGATAGCAGAGCTGTCTAAGCTACATCAGTTTATAGCCATTGAAAATTGTGGGTGAAAATTTGCACTCACAATAATATTTTCCTGAAAGGTGGAGCCTGGATTTTTTACGTGTGGCCCATAATATAGTATCATTGGACGATTTCTCATGTGACTGTGATGACTTAAACGCCTTTTTCTTTTGTTTAGATAATGATGCTTTTTACCTTAACTCGAGGGACATCTTCCTCAAAGTCAAAAACTGGATTATAATTGGGAATTAAAGCAAACATTCAAAACTCCAGTTGCATGCTATAATTTGATTCTCTCCCTTTCCACACAAGTTAAGCCACATGCCTATGATGTCCTGGGTATGACATAATTTAACCGAATACCATAGCTTTCAGAAAATAGCCATATGTAGTGTTCCAAAAGCAAAGATTGTATGTTGTACAGTACACATGCCTTACTTAACACATACTATTCAGCCTGAATAAAATGCTGGTAGTTATGTCTGCAGTCGTTACATTTGTAACATCTTCCAGCATAAACTACATTGAGTTGATGTGATGTTGTATACATGAAGGGAATAAATCCACCCTATGCTGCTTCCCTTGATTTCAATCTCCTGAGTAAAGACTGCAGGATTTGCCCCAGAATTCCTAATATGAGTCTTGTCATTTATTTGGTCTTATTAATTCTACTCCTTTATGATTGCAGATCATAATGCTGGGCTCAGTAACAGAATTGCATGGTTATATTGACAAAACACAGCTAACAGAAGACCTTGGTGGCACTTTGGATTATTGCCATAACAGATGGCTCTCTCACCGCACTGTAAGTCTTAGTTGTTTTTATTTTTCGCAGTTTAATGGGCCCTTCTGTGTTGTACTCTGTCATATTTATAAAACACATTCTAATTAATGCAAGCTGACATCAACTGAGTGAGGAGATGATCTCAGTGGAACTTAATCATTTTAGAGAAATAACATAAGTAGTAACTTTGGGAGTGGTTTTCTTAGGGTTTTGGAGCAAAGGAATATTGTTGTTTGGGAGCTGGGGGGCAGGGCCTGGGTGGGTGGTGGTGTTACAAGAGAGGGGGGAAAAGCTCAAAAATGATTCCAGGTTATAAAAATGTGTGGAGAATGCATCTGATGTAAGCATAGAGAAAATATGCAGTTAAGAAGCTAATGGTGAAGGTGTTTTATTTACAACTCTTGTTAGCAAAATATTCTTTAAAACAAACTTTTAAGCCAAACTTTTTAGTTGTAATCTAAAGTTTGCATTTTACTGTGTGGGGGGTGGTGTGTGTGTGTGTGTGTATGTGTGTATTCAGAGCATGAAATGTCTTTAATGGTTTTATATTCCAAAGGCCATAGAAAGTTTTGCCCTAATGGTTAAGCAAACAGCTCAAATGCTTCAGTCCTTTGGGACCGACTTGGCTGAAACAGAACTACCGAATGATGTGCAATCAACCAGCTTCCTTCTTGCAGCACATAGTGAAAAGAAGGACAAAATGAAGGTAAGTATGTTATAGGAAAATACCCTGCTTTTAGTTAGCACATTATTTTAATTATAACTAGCAATAAAAATACAATTGAAAAATTGGAGAGCTTTTGAAAATATTTAGATAATATTAAGAATGTGAAACCTTTGAAATCTTCTTAAAGCTGCCTGGCTATATTTGAAGTTTAATAAGGATCTTTATTCCTTGCAAAAATAATCCTGGAGGCTAAGAAGATATAGCACATACAAATTATGATACGTTTCTGTAATGGAAATTGTTGTACAACCAAAGATGTAGTAATGGGGATGTTCATTTTTTTTATTTGTATGTGTGCGCATATATATGAAATTCTGATTAGGAATGGACAAACCAGTTCAGATAACATTTTTTAAACATTAATAATTTGAACCAAAACTTAGTTTGCCGGCAGTTTCAGAGTACAGCAGCAAAAATTCTCTAGGTAATTGTGGCACAACCAGAAGCACTGGAAATCTTGAGAAAGTGTCTGTTATCATGAAATTTACAAAACAGGTTTGAGAGGTTGGAACAAGCTTGGAAAATGTTGAGATTTAACCTTCAGTACCTTTAATTCATTACTTTTAATCATAGAAGATTAGGGTTGGAAGAGACCTCAGGAGGTTATCCAGTCCAACCCCCTGCTCAAAGTAGGACCAACCCCAACTAAATCATCCTAGCCAGAGCTTTGTCAAGCCGGGCCTTAAAAACCTCTAAGGATGGAGATTCCACCACCTCCCTAGGTAACCCATTCTAGTGCTTCACCACCCTCCTAGTGAAATAGTGTTTCTTAATATCCAGCATAGACCTCCCACACTGCAACTTGAGACCATTGCTCCTTGTTCTGTCATCTGCCACCCCTTGTAATAGCCTAGCTCCATTCTCTTTGGAACCCCCCTTCAGGTAGTTGAAGGCTGCTATCAAGTCCCCACCCCTCACTCTTCTCTTCTGCAGACTAAACAAGCCCAGATCCCTCAACCTCTCCTCGTAAGGCATGTGCCCCAGCCCCCTAATCATTTTCGTTGCCTTCCGCTAGACACTCTCCAGTTTGTCCACATCCTTTCTGTAGTGGGGATCCCAAAACTGGACGCAGTACTCCAGATGTGGCCTCACCAGTGCCAAATAGAGGGGAATAATCACTTCCCTCGATCTGCTGGCAATGCTCATACTAATGCAGCCCAATATGCCATTGGCCTTCTTGGAAACAAGTGCACCCTGCTGACTCATATCCAGCTTCTCATCCACTGTAATCCTCAGGTCCTTTTCTGCAGAACAGCTGCTTAGCCAAATTATTGTATTAAATTGTTCTTGCCATTCTTCCTATAAAGAACACTTTATCTATGGTACTTTGCAAGATTTCTTTAGAAAGACCACTAAAACGTGGTTTTTTTTGTTTTCTGCAGGAGGATTTGAGGTTAGCACTAAAACAGGGACGTGATATCCTTGAAAGTAATAGAAAGCCAGTTACTGAGAACCCAGACTGCAAACTCAACCAAGATCAGCTTGACAATCAAACCACTGTGGAAAGGTGAGGTGAATGAAATATGGAGCATACGTTAGTTTTTATTTTTCACTTTTTAATTTTATTATCTAGTATTTAATTTTTATACATGTAATTAGCAAATTGGCAAAGTGATTTAAGGTGGTAAATATTTAGAAGGTGTTAGTAGGCAGTACCTCGTCTGCTCCAAATCCTTTGTTGAGCAAAGTGCTGTAGGGTTCTATTTTCTCTCCTTTGCTGCTCAGTCTGCATGATGATAAGCATTCAGTTTGGGTTTCACTACCATCAGTATACTGATGACACTTTGCTCTGTATCTCCATTCCATCTGGCTCAGATGATGCAGTTGATCAGCTGTCCCACTGTCTGGAGAAGATTGCTACTTGTATGAGAGATGGCTGGCTGAAACTCAATCCAGATAAGATGGGTGATATTGTTTTGGGGGAAGCAGTAAGGGGGAGATAGCAGAAGTGATATCTTCTTTTGAGTGTGTATGTCCACCTTTTCTGTCTAAGAACCTAGGTGTTGTGTTAGGTCACCAGCTGTTTCTGCATGTCCATATAGCAACTGTAGCAGTGTGTGCTTTTCTTCCATCATCATCTGGTAGAAGGTTGTAGTCTTTCAGATACAGACTTCATCAGATAGGTTCATGTCCTTGGTACCTCTAAATCAGTAGTTCTCAAACAAGAGTACGTGTACCCCTGGGAGTACGCAGCGGTCTTCCAAGATATATCAACTCATCTAGACATTTTCCTAGTTATGCAACAGGCTACATAAAAAGCAGTAGAGAAGTCAGTACAAACTAAAATTTCATCCTGATAATGACTTGTTTATACTGCTCTATATACTATACACTGAAATGTAAGTACAATATTTATATTCCAATTGATTGATTGATTTTATAATTATATAGTAAAAATGAGAAAGTCAGAAATTTGTCAGTAATAGTGTGGCTGTGACACTGTTGTATTTTTATGTCTGATTTTGTAAGTACTTTTTAAGTGAGGTGAAACCTGGGGGTACGCAAGACAAATCAGACTCCTGAAAGGGGTACAGTAGACTGGAAAGTTTGAGAGCCATTGCTCTAGTCTGAGTAGTGCAATGTGGTCTGCTTGGGATAAGTTAAAAGGCCACCTAGAAACTTCAGTTAAAGCAGAACAGAATGTGGTTGTTCCTTGCTTAATAATGTGTGATGCAGGGCACATAACACTGTGCTATAGTCTACTGTGACTGGCAATTCAGTATGTAGGTTTTGACCATTAAGCCCTTTATCATTTGATTCCTGGCTAGTTGAGAGACTTCCTCAGACTTGTACCTAACAGTTGAGACTGGCTGGGACTATCCAGCTGACAACTAGCAGAGGCAAGAGGGTCTCAGTGGAGGGCTCTTGACTCTGGAACTCTCACCCTTTGGGCTTAAGAGACGCACTTAGCTGACCTTGGGGATGTAGAGAGAGAGAGCGCTATATATTTACTCAGATCTTGCCTGAGAAGGTGATTTGAAATGGAGAAAGTTCTTTTCCCTAAATTACTCCTGGGGGAATTCTGTGCCACTGCGCAATGCAGAATTTTGCAGAATTTAATGTTGTGTGTGCAGAATTTCCTTTCTCCCGCAAAAATTGACTGCAGTGCTTCTGGCCGCCAATGCGGGCCACTGGATCTGGCAGAGCCCAGCTTGCACACAGAAGACACTACTGAAGGGAGAGGGAGCTAGATGGTTCCCATCAGCTGCAGTTCCCCACACCCCCTGAGGGAAGGAGACAGCAGCGTGCAGGAAACTCCACAAAATCTGGGTCCCAGCATCAGGCTGTTTTTCCCTGAGCTCTGAGGTGGAGAGGGTGTCTAGTTGGGGCGGGAGGCATGGCTGGGCTCTGGGGGTAGAAGGGTGGGTGTGTGGGCTGGGCCATGGCTGGCCTTTGGTGAGGAGGGGGTGTGGGTATCTGGGAAAATGGGGGGCGGTGGCTGGGCTCTGGGGGGAGGATGAGTATCTGAGCTAGGAGTTCCCTGCAGCTGGGGTCTGGGGAAGAGGGGGTGCAGGTATCTGGGCTGGGGAGGCCCCATGGCTGGGCTCTGGGTGCTGGGGGGGTATCTGGACTCTGGGGGGAGGGGGAGGAGTCCTCGTGTCTGACATCCTGGCTGGGCTCTGGAGGGGGAGGGGCAGAGAAACAGGAACTGGGTTTCAGAGTAGCAGCTGTGTTAGTCTGTATTAGCAAAAAAGAAAAGGAGTACTTGTGGCACCTTAGAGACTAACAAATTTATTTGAGCATAAGCTTTCGTGAGCTACAGCTCACTTCATCGGATGCATTCGGTGGAAAATACAGTGGGGAGATTTATGTCACCAGAAAGTGAGAACAGGCATTTGCATGGCACTTTTGTAGCTGGCATTGCAAGGTATTTACATGCCAGATATGCTAAACATTCGTATGCCCCTCCATGGTTCGACCACCATTCTAGAGGACATGCTTCCATGCTGATGATGCTAGTTAAAAAAATGTGTTAATTAAATTTGTGACTGAACTACTTGGGGGAGAAATGCATGTCCCCTGCTCTGTTTTACCAACATTCTGCCATATATTTCATGTTGTAACAGTCTCGGATGATGACCCAGAACATGTTGTTCATTTTAAGAACACTTTCACTGCAGATTGGACAAAACACAAACAAGTTACCAATGTGAGATTTCTAAAGATAGCTACAGCATTTGACCCAAGGTTTAAGAATCTGAAGTGCCTTCCAAAATCTGGAGGTGTGACGCATTCTTTCAGATGTCTTTAAAAAGCAGCAGTCCAATGCAGAAACTACAGAATCCAAACTACCAAAAAAGAAAATCAACCTTCTGCTGGTGGCATCTGACTCAGAAAATGAAAATGAACATGCAGTGGTCCGCACAGCTTTGGATGGTTATCGAGCAGAACCCGTGATCAGCATGGACACATGTCCACTGGAATGGTGGTTGAAGCATGAAGGGACATATGAATCTTTAGCGCATCTGGCACATAAATATCTTGTGATGCCGGCTACAACAGTGCCATGAGAATGCCTGTTCTCACTTTCAGGTGACATTACAAACAAGAAGAGGGTAGCATTATTTCTTGCAAATGTAAATAATTTGTCTGTCTGAGCAATTGGCTGAACAAGAAGTAGGATTGAGTGGACTTGCAGGCTCTAAAAATTTACATTGTTTTATTTTTGAATGCAGTTTTTTTGTACGTAATTCCACATTTGTAAGTTCAACTTTCATGATAAAGAGATTGCACTACAAAAAGAAAAGGAGTACTTGGTGGCACCTTAGAGACTAACAAATTTATTTGAGCTGTAGCTCACGAAAGCTTATGCTCAAATAAATTTGTTAGTCTCTAAGGTGCCACAAGTACTCCTTTTCTTTTTGCGAATACAGACTAACACGGCTGCTACTCTGAAAGATTGCACTACAGTATTTGTATTAGGTGAATTGAAAAATACTATTTCTTTTGGGGGTTTTTTACAGTGCAAATACTTGTAATCAAAAATAAATATAAAGTGAGCACTTGAAACTTCGTATTCTGTGTTGTAATTAAAATCAATATATTTGAAAGTTGTAGTAAACATCCGAAAATATTTAAATAAATGGTCTTCTATTTTTGTTTAACAATGCAATTAATTGCGACTAATTTTTTTAATTGATTGACAACCCTAAAAATAATTGAAACTGGCATGATCATGTAGTGTTGTTTTGACAAATAAAATTTGCAGAATTTTAAAATATTGTGCACAGAATTTTTAATTTTTTGGCAGAGAATGTTTGATTTTTTTTTTATGCAGAATTCCACCAGGAGTACCTTATGCCTGGGTGAGGGCAGAGCTTTTTGTGTATCGCTGGCCTTTTTACACGGGCTTCAGCTTTTTTTTAAGCAATTGCTAGGTGCCTGATTAAACAAAAAATAGAATCAAGTCTATTGAATTAAGTGTTAGATATTAAGACTTTTCCTCTGTGTTTTGTCTTAATTTACTGCCAAATTTTAAGCCCTTATATGACCATAACACAGAGATACAAATTTGAACAGTATTATCAAAACAGAGATAATTTCCACAAAATGGTATTTTAAGTTGTTTCTGTGTGTCATTTTGTTTCTATATATTTGCTTTAGTTCCAACATTTTCCATGCAGTTTCATTTTGAAGAGCTTGGCATTCCAATTAACAGTTTGGCAGAAGCAACTTCATTTCTCCCATCGCTGCAATTAGTTATCTACAAGCCATCTGTTCATTGTTTTGAGTAGTTTATCCAAAATGTCCTGTGTAGCTGTGATATCAGAGGAAAGCTGGAGTGAACAACAGAATCCATATAAACTCTTCTTCTGAATTAATTTTAATTTTTTAATTCATCCAACTACTAAATGCATTAAAATCTTTTTCAAAATTCTGGGGAATTTTTGTGATGCTGTAAGTGAGGCAAAATACACCTCAGTCCTGATCCGCAGCCATCCTGTTATACCCTAATTACAGTAACGTACATTGTGAGGATAAGCACTCAGATACCATAGTGCTAAGTGCAATATTCATGTCTATATACATAGGTAGATTGAACAGTAAAATAGGCATAAAACACTTGGGTTCAAACCTATCTTAAATTACTAGTGAAACAAGTTCTTATTTATGACAGCCTCTACTGCACACCTTGTATATAGCATAAAACTGCAGATTGATCGTCTCTGCGCAGGAGAGAGAAGTATAAAGGGTATCACAAACCAGAACTTGGACATGGATTTGTGCTGCATCTAGATCTAGACATTGCTATCCGTTTTCCATAAATGTTAACATTCATGGTGGATTTCTGTTTTACATCAATATTATTCAAGAAACTGCTTACATGCAATATCAAAAATGAGGAAAAGCTACCTAGTAGTAGAGGAACACTGGCAACTGTACTGCTAACATTAGTCCATCTGATTGCTTAGAAAAAGATTACTTAAAGGGAGGCTTTGAGCTTTCCATTAAAAGATGCTATTGTCTCTTAGACTGTAACCATCGCTTTAATCCTGAACTTTTTTTTAGGCTTCTGGCTCAATTAGATGAAACAGAGATTGCCTTTGATGAATTTTGGGCTAAACATCAACAAAAGCTAGAGCAGTGTGTACAGCTTCGGAAGTTTGAACAAACTTTTAGAGAGGTAAGGGTTTCTTGATGGTGTTTTAATATTTTACATTTATGTCACCTCCTTCATTCCCAAAGGATCCAAAAACACTTCCCAGATTATTTACATTCAACACTCTCTAATCCTTAAGGCAATGTATTTTTTCCTTACCTATTTATGCATCTCTTGCATGCAATTGAAAGTTCGGAAGAAAACCTTTCTTATATTTGCCTTGGTCTTGCATTCCACGATCACAGTATGTACCCTCTGGGCAGTCAATTACTGTCAGCGATACTTCAGGGATTACCATTAGGGTATGATGTTTGCAGTGTTGTTGCAGCCATGTTGGTCCCAGGGTTTGAGAGAGGCAAGGTGGGTGCGGTAATATCTTTTTTTGTACCAATGTCTGTTGGTGAAAGAAACAAGCTTTTGAGATGCACAGAGATCTTCTTCAGGTCACTAGGGAGTGATATAAGTAAGAGCCTCCTTGGCTTGAATGCTTCTCTAAAGACAAAATGTATTCTCCTTGCAGTGTTCTGATCTCCACTGACCAATGGGCACAGGTGTTCAGTGGTTCCTTCCAAACCAGTTCTCATGACTGTATAGCACTAGTCTTATTAATGAGGCAGGTGAAATCACTCTCTTGGATATACAATTCTCTCTCATTTCAGGTCAAAGCAGCTTTAAGTCTTGTGTCCGAGAGGTTATCTGCTTTCACAGATGTGGGAAACAGCTGTTCACATGTGGAGCACATTCTGAAGGATTTTGCCAACTTTGAAGAAAAATCACGTGTAAGTTCTTGTAATTTCTCCATATTTCTTAGTCTACAGTGTATTTTTGCTTTTGCGGGGGGAGCAGAAATTAGTTACTGAATATGTTTTATGACCCAGAGCCAAAACTCAGAATTGGGCAGAATGAGTGTCTTTTCCTCCCAATGATTAAAACAACCAATGTCATTAAAATTTAGAACTGATAATACTATCAGAAAAATTAAAAATGTGACTGGCAAACATTTCTAGTGTGGACACACAAACGGAGAACATTTTTTTTCAGTTTTCCTATGTATATTTTGTAGTGGAATAGTTAGAGTTATGTCCGTATAGATAACCACCGTAAGGTCTTGTGGCTAAGGCATTGGTCTGGGATTCAGGAGATGTGGGTTTGATTCCTGGCTGTTCCACAGCTTTCATGTGTGACTTTGAACAAGTCATTTCATCTGTCTGTGCCTCAGCTCCCCATCTGTAAAATAATAATGATAGTACTTCTGACTGCACAGGTGTTGTGAGATTAAATCCGTTAATGTTTGTGAAGCGCACAGATACTATATTGAAGAGGAGCACGGAAGTATTTGGATATCTGGAAAGACAGGAAAACACCTTTATTTATTGGACAATGCAACAGTTAGCAATTTAATAAATGAAATTATTTGCATAGCAAATAAAGGCATTTTTCCATAACAGAATACATGTTTGAGTTTTATTTTGGGAGCTTTTTAAAGAATGTTAACCCCAACATTCTAACTAAATCTAGTATTTTAAAAATGTTTTGCTTTCTTAGGAATCCTTAGAAGAAGCTAGGGTGCTAGCTTCTCAAGGTAACCAGCTTGTTCAAAACAACCACTATGCTGTGGACTCCATTCTTCCAAAGTGCAATGAGCTCCACCATCTCTGTGATGCATTTGCTACAGAGACAGAAAAGAGGAGAGGTCGTCTTAACAAATCTCTGGAACTGCACAGTCTATTGGAGAAGGTAAATTTTATATGAAATAGTTCTGCTTCCCATCTCACTTGCTAATAATATTGCAAACATATGATGACCCCATGTGTTTGAGAAGTAAATAATGACCAGTAGAGGAAGAATATTTCCAGTGTAAAATGGGCATTTGCTAATAGGGGGGAAAAAATCAAAAAACTGGCTTTTCCCCCTCACATAGCTGAACATTTTTCAAATGTGTGAAGTGTATTCTGCAAACCATTCAGTTAAGTGTTTCCACTAATGTGTGTTCTTTCCTTTTTTCGTTGTGTTTCCAGTCCATGAGGTGGTGTGATGAAGGCATTTACCTGCTAGCATCACAGCCTGTAGACAAATGCCAGTCCCAGGATGGAGCAGAATCAGCTTTACAGGAGATTGAGAAATTCCTGGACACAGGGGGAGACAATAAAATCAAGGAACTGAATAAAGTTTACCAACTATATGAACCCATTCTCAACCAGGACCTAATGGTACCCTTAGGATTTATGCACGTGCACATACATTTACAGTTGCTGTTAATTTGAGATTTGGTTTCTTGCAGGGCTGATGTTAATGGTAAGCTATATAGCTGGCCTCCGAGGACACTGAATTTTTATTGGCACTTTGAGCCTGATTGCTCATTCTGCTCACCAATTCCACCTGCAGTAGCTGGCAGCAGCACTGGGGGGGGGGCTGCTGGGAACTGCAGCACCAGTATTGCTCTAGCCCAGCCCTATTTTTATGTGGACCCAGGACTACTTTTTATTTTTGGGGATATGGAGGAAGAAGGTAGTTCGTCCCCTTTACAGACTTCCCCTGCAGCAGCCAAGATCATCCACTAGGAGAGCTTTAATGTAGGATAGTTAGCGGTTCTACCTCTTCCAGGGCACTGTGCACCAGTGGATGTGACTGTGAGTCACAAAACAAACATGCCTCCAGCTTGATTGTGTGTCTCCCCCAACTCCTGGCTCTGGTTTGCTGCCAAAGATATCAGGATATGTAGCATTGCCCTAATTTTTTGGATAGTAGTGTTCAAAAGATATTCTATCAAATGAGTTCTTGTGGTGTGTTACATGTTAGCAAATACTGATTCTAAGAAATGTGTACACTCTTTAGAAAAATGAATTGTTCTAAATTCAATGTCACTTTCATGTGTGACTCTTATCGTTCTTAGCTATTCTATTATGTAATGTAATTAAGTTGTCCTAAATCTTTAAGTGACATAGGAGTATAGGTCCCATTTTCAAAAGTGACTCTAGCACTTAAAAGTCTAAGGTCCACTGACTTTCAATGATGATTAGCCTCCTAAGTGCTGAAGTCAGTTTTAAAAATAGGAACTTAGACTCGTATGTCACTTACATACTTTTGAAACATTTACCCTTAACGTGGAAGTTTGACTCAGTCATTATTTATTTCATTTCTCTAAATTTACAACGTGGTCAGCAGTGAAATGTTTTGATGGTGATATACAGTAATGTAATTGGAACTGGCCTACACTACGATTTTATGTCGGATTTAGCAGCATTACACTGAATTAACCCTGCACCCGTCCACACAAAGAAGCCATTTTTTCGACATAAAGGGCTCTTAAAACCGATTTCTGTACTCCTCCCCAACGAGGGGATTAGCGCTGAAATTGACATCTCTGTTTAGAATTAGTGTGCTATCCCACAGTGCACCATTGTGACCACTCTGGACAGCACTCTGAACTTGGATGCACTGGCCAGGTGTACAGGAAAAGCCCCGGGGAACTTTTGAATCCCATTTCCTGTTTGGCCAGGTGAGCTCATCAGCACAGGTGACCATGAAGTCCCAGGTTCGAAAAAGAGCTCCAGCATGGACCAAACGGGAGGTACTGGATCTGATTGCTGTATGGGGAGAGGAATCCGTGCTATCAGAAATACGTTCCAAAAGACGAAATGCCAAAATATTTCAAAAAATCTCCGACACCTTGAGGGACAGAGGGTACAGCAGGGATGCAACACAGTGCTGCATGAAACTTAAGCAGCTCAGACAAGCGTACCAGAAAACCAAAGAATCAAACGGATGCTCCGGGACAGAGCCCCAAACATGCCGCTTTTACGCTGAGCTGCATGCAATTCTAGGGGAGGCTGCCACCACTACCCCACCCCTATCTGTGGACTCAGATGATGGGGTACTCTCCGCCATGCCTGAGGATTTTGTGGATGGGGAAGATGAGGAGGAGGACGAGCTTGAGGAGAGCACACAGAACACTGTTCTCCCCAACAGCCAGGATCTTTTTCTCACCCTGCCTGAAATACCCTCGCAACTGAATGAAGCCAGAGAAGGGACCTCTGGTGAGTGTACCTTTTAAAATATAATACACGTTATAAACGCAAGTGTTTTTTTAATGATTAAGTAGCCCTGAGGACTTGGGATGCATTTGTGGCCAGTACAGCTACAGGAAAAGTCTGTTAACTTGTCTGGGGATGGAGCCAAAATCCTCCAGGGACATCTCCATGAAGCTCTCCTGGAGGTACTCTAAAAGCCTTTGCAGAAGGTTTCTGGGGAGAGCAGCCTTATTCCGTCCTCCATGGTAGGACACTTTACCACACCATGCTAGTAGCAAGTAATCTGTTATCATTGCATGACAAAACCTGGCAGCGTATAGTCCCAGTGTTTGCTGGCGTTCAAGCAACATCCCTTCTTGATCTCTGTGTTATCCTCAGGAGAGTGATATCGTTCATGGTAACCTGGTTGAAATAGGGGAATTTAATTAAGGGGACATTCAGAGGTGGCCGTTCCTACTGGGCTGTTTGCCTGTGGCTGAAAAGAAATCCTCCCTGCAGTTAGCCACGTTGTGGGGGAGGGGGAAGAGGGGGATTGGTGCTGAGCGGTTAGCGTTTGGCTAGCAGGGATCTTCCCTGATACCAGCATGCGGTGGGGGGAGGGGTAAAGTGATCATCCCAGAGAATTGGATGCGGGGCGGGGTTAGTTTGGTTTCTGCTGCTGCACGTTAACAGCAAAACCACAGCACTAAATGGCCAACTCAACGTGCTTTGCTAGGCGTCGGAAAGGAGGGAGCTGCTGTTATGAAGTTTGCAGAAGCCGAAAGACTATGGCTTACCATGGTCGCCGAATTCTGTTGCCCAGCCCTGCGTGTGTGATCTCTAGCACCAAAGCCGCAGGCACTCAATATAAGATGCAAAATGCGACCTTGTACCAAAATCACATGTGCTATGTAATGTGAATAGTGTTGTTCACTGTGAAAGAGTATAGCGATTGTTCTGTAAAACGTATCTTTTAAAATACTTCACTCTCTTTATTCCCCTCCAGCAGCTGCAAATATTTCAAGCCTCCCTCCTCTGTCCCAAAGGCTATCTCAGATAAGGCAGCAAAAAAAACGCACGCGCGATGAAATCTTCTCTGAGCTCATGCAGTCATCCGGCACTGACAGAGCTCAGCAGAATGTGGGGAGGGACACAATAGCGGAGTACAGAAGAGTGGCAGATGAATGTGAGGAGAAGTGGCAGCAGGAAGATCAGACGAGGCATGAGGCAACGCTGGGGCTACTGCGGGATCAAACAAACGTGCTCCGGCGTCTGGTGGAGGTTCATGAATGGCAGCAGGATCAGAGACTGCCGCTGCAGCCCCTGTTTAACCGCCCTCCCTCCTCTCCAAGTTCCATAGCCTCCTCACCCAGATGCCCAAGAGTGCCAAGGCTCTGGGCACCCAACCTCTACATCCCAGTGGACAGCCCAAGCAACATAAGGCTGTCATTCAAGAAGTTTTAAAGTGGCCTTTTCCTTCCCTCCTAACCTCCTCCTGCACCCCACCCGGGCTACCTTGTGAGTTATCTCTGTATTTTTATAATCAATTAATAAAGAATACATGTTTTTTAAATGATAGTGACTTTATTTCCTTTGCAAGCAAGCTGTGATGAAAGGGGAGAGGGCAGGTGGCTTACAAGGAATTTAGAGGCAACCAAGGGGGCGGGTTTTCATCAAGGAGAAACAAACAGAACTGTCACACAGTACCTGGCCAGCCATGAAACTGGTTTTCAAAGCTTCTCTGATGCGCGGTACTTCCTGCTGTGCTCTTCTAACCGCCCTAGTGTCTGGCCGTGTGTATTCAGTGGCCAGGTGATTTGCATCAATCTCCCACCCTACCATAAACGTCTCCCCCTTACTCTCTGAGATTGTGGAGCACACAGCAAGCAGCAGTAAGAATGGGAATATTGTTTTCGCTGAGGTCTGACCGAGTCAGTAAATTGCACCAACAACCCTTTAAATGTCCAAAGGCACACTCTACCACCATTCTGCACAGCCTATATATAGTTGCTCAGACTATAGTTAAACAGCTCCTGACTACTGTCCAGGGTGCCTGTGTATGACTTCATGAACCAGAGCATTAAGGGGTAGGCTGGGTCCCCAGGATAACTATAGGCATTTCAACATCCGCAACAGTTATTTTCTGGTCTGGGAAGTAAATCCCTTCCTGCAGCCATTTAAACAGACCAGAGTTCCTGAAGATGCGAGGATCATGAACCTTTCCCGGCCATCCCATGTTGATGTTGGTGAAACGTCCCTTGTGATCCACCAGTGCCTGCAGCACCATTGAAAAGTACCCCTTGCAGTTTATGTACTGGCTGCCCTAGTGGTCCGGTCCCAAGATAGGGATATGCGTTTCATCTATAGCCCCACCACAGTTAGGGAATCCCATTGCAGCAAAGCCATCTAGTATGACCTGCACATTTCCCAGAGATGCTACCTTTGATAGCAGCAGCTCAATGATTGTTTTGGCTACTTGCATCACAGCAACCCCACAGTAGATTTGCCCACTCCAAATTGATTACCGACTGACCGTTAGCTGTCTGGCATTGCAAGCTTCCACAGGGCTGTTGCCACTCGCTTGTGAACTGTGAGGTCTGCTCTCATCTTGATATTCTTGTGCTTCAGAGCAGGGGAAAGCAAGTCACAAAGTTCCAGAAAATTGCCCTTATGCATGCGAAAGTTTCAGAGCCACTGGGAATCATCCCAAACCCGCAACACTATGGCGTCTCAGCACTCTGTGCTTGTTTCCCAGGCCCAGAATCGGTATTCCACAGCATGAGCCTGCCCCATTAACACCATGATCTCCAAATTGCTGGGGACCATGGTTTTAGAGAAATCTGTGTTCATATCCTCACCACCGCGCTGCCATCGTCTCCTCGCCTGGTTTCTCAGGTGCTGGTTCTGCATAAACCGCACTATAATGCGCGAGGTGTTTACAATGGTCATAACTGCTGTGGTGAGCTGAATGGCTTCATGCTTGATGTGCTATGCTGTCTGCTCAGGCAATCCAGGGAAAAGGGTGCAAAGCGATTGTCTGCCGTTGCTCTGACGGAGGGAGGAGCAACTGCCAACATGGCTTACAGGGTTGGCTTACAGGGAATTAAAATCAACAAAGGGGCTGGCTTTGCATCAAGGAGAAACAGAATGGCCCCCTCAAGGATATAACTCAAAACCCTTGGTTGAAACCATTGATTTCTCAGAGGGAGGGAGGAGAAAATGAATACAAAATAAATCTGGTCTATTTCTTGATTTGATCCACTTCATTTATCTTTATACATCTTTCTGGGAGCAGATTGTGCAGCACGACTGCTGGCCATCGTCGTCTCCTGGCTGCTCATTAAAAGACGGTGCAGTAGGACTGCCGGCTGGACTGAATCGCCATGAGACAAAACTTAAAAGGGTAATGACCTGGCTGAGTCACTCCCATGTTTGCCCAGGCGTCCCTGACCTCACCGAGGTCAGTTAAAAGAGCACCCTGGATTACGTCGTTGATGGCTACCAGTCATAGTGCACTGTCTGCTGCCAAAAGACAATGAGCAGCTGCTGTGCAGCAATGCAGTACTGCGTCTGCCAACACCCAGGAGACACACGGTGATGGTGAGCTGAGCGGGCTCCATGCTTGCCATGGTATGGCGTCTGCTCGGGTAACTCAGGAAAAAAGGCACAAAACGATAGTTGGCCATTGCTTTCACGGAGGGAGGGCGGGAAAGAAGGAAGGGGGGCCTGATGATATGTACCCAGAACCACCCGCAACAATGTTTTTGCCCCATCAGGCATTGGGATTTCTACCCAGAATTTAAATGGGCGGCAGTGACTGTGGGAACTGTGGGATAGCCACTCACAGTGCAACGCTCCAGAAATCGATGGTTGCCTTGCTACTGTAGATGCACTCCATTGACTAAATGCACTTAGAGCATTTGTGTGGGGACACACACAATCGACTGTATAAAAACGCTTTTTACAAACCGAATTCTATAAATTTGACCTAATTTCGTAGTGTAGACATGGCCTAAATGTCTGTCTGGCATAATAAATTATATTTTAGTTAGAATGCGGGAAGAATTTTTCTTTTTAAAGTTTAGAACATTATTTCTACATGTTCCTGTTTATATGCTGTATAAAAGCTTCGCATATTGGAGGTTATTGTACCATAAATGTCTTGTAAGCATGTCTTGTAAGTTTACTCAGAATTGTGATAATTTTATGCTATTTCTACAGGAACATGTGCAAAAAGTTTTTCAAAAGCAGGAAAGCATGGAAGAAATGTTTCAAAAGAGACAAGTGAGCCTTAAAAAACTGGCAGCTAAGCAGATGCGTCCAGTTCAGCCAGTGGCACCAAGACCTGAAGTCTTTGTAAAATCTCCTTGTGTCTCTCCAGGTAAATTGCTGCAAAAAGCTATTAAATCGGGTTCCTGCACTATGCCAATGAACTTGAAGAGAATTTAAGCTGTTGTTTGTGGTTATACAAATGACCCGTGTCAAACCTATTCTAGTTTAACAGCTGCTGTTTGATTCTATACTAGGTCTTCGAAGAGGCTCCAACTATGTGTCCAACACAGAAGATAACATGCTCCGGAGAATGAACTACAGAAGACTAAAAGTAATTCTGAATTTGTTAGTTTCATCTTGATCATTCTCTCCAGCACGTGTACACGCACGCACACAGAGAACTGGAGAGTCATAATGCTTTGTGAAGTCACAGAACTCAAAGAAATACAGAGAGCCCCAGACAAAAAAGCTCTGGTAACAAGTTTTAGTTAAAACAGAGTTCCATTTTGTCCTCTAGGGTTGTGCCATTGCCCTGAGAACCTTTTTTCTGGAAAGAAAAGCAAAAGCAGAACCTTTCTAAGCTGATGGGCTGGCTTCCTCTTTTGTGGGACTCCCCATTTATCCAAATGTTCTGATGTTCCCAAGATCATCTGATAAACTTTCATTCTTTTGCCCTTGAATTTGCCTCATAGGTTACTTCATTGTTAATAGTTGCAGCCTTCCTTGTAAATAAAGGGACAGTTCCGTATGTCAATGGTACAGCAAATAGACTGGGAAGTACATTTTCCTATTTTTCTTCTGACATACTTTTTCATATTGTGTTCCAGAGTGAAATGAATGAAATCCGTCAAAGCAGAGGTGGATCTGTGATGGATGATGAAGAAAACCTAGCCGTGTTACGAAGGTGGGTACAGCTTCGTATACAACAGCCAGTGTGTTGTTCTGATTGGACTGATCAAGGTCTACCATTACCATTTGGTTCAGCAGATTCACAGGGCTATGATGTAGCCATGATGGTGCGTAAAATGGACTTCCATCTTGCATGGTCCCTTACAAATTGTCTTCCTTCAGCAAGAGTGATATGGGAGGATTTAGGTTTCTTAAACTCCTCAAAATTGCATCTTCCAGCCTCATTCGTGGTTGGTTTTGTCCTCTGCTTCCTTCAACCAGCTGTATAAACCTTCTGTAAAAGCATACCTTCTTCTGCACAGTGAGCATGACCCCACCATGTAGTCATCGTCTGCTCCACTGGCACAAGACTGCAACTTGCTGGGATTGTCTAAGTATCCCCTTGTTTGTGACTGGATTAAATCAGCAGATATTAAGACGATGCTGTAACTTTTGAAAAGTGAATCTTAAGAAAACTGTTTAGTTTTACATTTGGTTACAGTTCAGAGAAGGGTCTGAGCTTTCATATGTTTCTCTGAATCAAGCCTCCAAACTTTGAGGTGTACTTATCATGGAAGCTACTCTAAGCTAGTGGAAGTGAATCAGTTGTGCTCTGTGGTATACACTGAACGATATTTTCCCATTTTTAGTCTGCAGATTGTATTTTGTTTGGACCATGTACCTAATTTCACGTCCTCCAGGCCAACTTTCCATGATAAATGCATTAGTGAAAGGGGATTTTAAGGATTCAGTTCAGTTAGGTATTAGAGGTTTGAATAGTTATCCAGCCTTAAATAAACTACCAAAGGTTTTGATCACCATACTTTAAAATTTTTTAGATCATTTTTCCTGAAATTTGTGTGGTTGGTTGATCTGTGTTTAAGCTGAAGGACAATGTTGGCACAAGGGAAAATGCATATAAACTGGCCATCAATACTTTAGGCTGGAAATTAGAAGAAGGTTTCTAAGCATGAGGAGTGTGTTTCTGAACAGCCTCCTGATAGGAGTTGTGGGCAGCAAACAACTTAATCAGTTTTAGGAGTGAGATTGACAAATTTATGAGTGGGACTATGTGATGGGGTTGCTAGTGGTACTAGGGGTCAGGGCTCAGCAGACCTGGGGGTCACTTCCAATTCATGTTGGTTGTTCCTAAAATCTGATTCTTCAGGACTTCAGCTAGTCTCCTGCAGGGGTCAGGAAAGGTTCCCCTTGCCCCAGTGTATTCTGGTTGGGGTTTTTTCTCCTTCCTCTGAAGCATTAGAGATGGCCACTGCTGGAGATGGGACACTGGATTGGGTGGGCTGGCGCTTTGAGGTGGTACTGAGAATTCTCTCAGGGGCTTTCTGGCTAGTCCTTGCTCACATGCTGAGCATATGTGGAATCACGAAAGAATTTCTTCCCATTTTCTGCATGTAGGACCTAATGGTTTGGTCTCCTATAGGCTGTGGTGCTTTGTTCTAGTTTTGGTCGTTGGGTGTGATATTAGTGGCCTGTGATATACAGAAGGTCAGACTATACGATCTGTTAGTCCCTCCTGGCCTTTTATTCTATGTTGGGGAAATCTCAAGGAAGTCCCTAGTATTCCTTTGTCCACATCACAGAACCCACAGAACCATCACAGAATTCCAAAATTAGTAATCTTGGTCCAGTACAGATCTGGGATTGGCATAGCAGGGTTTGCAGACTGAAGTGTATTGGCTCACCTATCTGAAAAACCCTTCACTATTGCTGACTCTAGCCATCACTGTTACTTCCATGTGTTCATGAGCATGTGAAACTTCCCCCACCCAAAAGCGTAGTGAGGGAAAAAAAATCCATGTTAATTGTGGAAAACAAATGTGACAGACATATGGCAGGACATTTCTTCATTATATGCTGTCATAAATATAAAAGGAAGAGTAACCACCTTTCTGTATACAGTGCTATAAAATCCCTCCCGGCCCGAGGCAAAACCCTTTCACCTGTAAAGGGTTAAGAAGCTAAGGTAACCTCGCTGGCACCTGACCCAAAATGACCAATGAGGGGACAGGATACTTTCAAATCTGGGGGGGGGGACAAAGGGTCTGTCTGTCTGTCTGTGTGATGCTTTTGTCGGGAACAGATCAGAAATGCAAGCCTTCCAACTCCTGTTAAGTTAGTAAGTAATCTAGCTAGAAAATGTGTTAGATTTTCTTTTGTTTAATGGCTGGTAAAATAAGCTGTGCTGGAGGGCTTGGGGGGATATTTTGTGGGAAGACATCTCCAAGTGGTCTCTTTCCCTGTTCTTTGTTTAAACGCTTGGTGGTGGCAGCATACTGTTCAAGGACAAGGCAAAGTTTGTAGCTTGGGGAAGTTTTTAACCTAAGCTAGTAAGTATAAGCTTAGGGGGTCTTTCATGCAGGTCCCCACATCTGTACCCTAGAGTTCAGAGTGGGGAAGGAACCTTGACATATGCCATAAATAGTGATGCATAAAATGGCTTGAATATCAAATGACCAACTGAATTTAAAATGTAAAAATCTATCTTCAGTAACATATTGCAGCTCTAACTTGCAGCTCCTGCGTCACTTGCAAATGAAGCAGAACCCAGGCTTAGAGCATTTGATGACACAATCTGCTTCCTCAGTATATAATCTTCTGATTTAAACAGCGTCCCCCACCCCTCTGTTTTTAGGAAAGACAGTTTGACATAAAATATGGATATGCAAATATATATATATATATTATATTTATATTCAGCATTAATTATTTGTGTATGTAAAATAGGCTAGGAATTTTATATGGAGATTCATTAGTCTGGGAAATTAACAGGCCTTTCTTAATTATCTCTCTGTTAACAGCCATGTAATTAATGAACTTATTGAAACTGAACGAGCATATGTGGAAGAACTTCTATGTGTTCTTGAGGTAAGTCTATTTATCCATATATCAGCTAGTGGAGCTACTCATCTGAGGAGCTGACACCTGCAGTAGTTTATCCTTAATTTAATAAAGTCTAGCAAATGCCCCAGTATCCCCAGGGCTTAGGGAATAGCAGTGATGGTCTAAAGCCACCTTTGCATTCTCCCCTCCTGACCTATGCTAGGTGATCAGACCAGAGAATCTGGCTCATCATGCCCAGTGGGTAATGTCTACATTTGAAAGTCAGACTTAAAACAACTTTGCATGTATTTCTTGATGTGTTAAAATACTAAAGGACAGGAGCTGCAATGATTTTTGTTACCTGTGGTAGCGTTATAAATGTGAATGAGCAAGAACAGTAATCTGAAATCAGTGTTTAAAGTTGCATAGACACTATCGCTAGCTTTGAAGCTATCAGTTGAAATGTATAAAGAGTTACCAAAAACCCTTGCAAACTACATAGGAATAAATGATGTGGAAATATGCTAGCTTTGCCTTGAATGCTGTGATTGTGTAAACTTCATTGCATTCTTATTTAACAAGAATATTCAGTAATTCTTCAAATTAACTCTTTAGAGATTATGAATGTATGTGTACAATCCTTCTGAGCATTCATTTTGATGGCAGTCAAGAGAAGAGCAATGT
Source organism: Dermochelys coriacea (assembly GCF_009764565.3). Lineage (NCBI taxonomy): Eukaryota > Metazoa > Chordata > Testudines > Dermochelyidae > Dermochelys > Dermochelys coriacea. Next base: position 110,812,571 of record NC_050068.2, read on the forward strand.
TGCAAGTGTTAACATTGCATAATTGATGCAGAAATCTTCTGTGCTGTTTATCAGCTGCTAGCAGACTTATTTGTGGAAGGGAGACAGGTGTTGGAACTAATTAATCTGCCTCTCTCCATGTCACAGGGGTATGCGGCAGAGATGGAGAACCCTTTAATGATGCATCTCATTTCACCAGGGCTCCTAAATAAGAAGGATATTTTGTTTGGGAATATGGAAGAAATTTATCATTTTCACAACAGGTTAGTGTTTGTGTTCAATCAAAAAAGCCTTGAGTGGATGGGTAAAGGGTAAGAGAATGAATGTTTTCAGTTGTATGTTGTACCATTTTACGTAGTACTGCTTGGGGGAGGGAGGGGTCTCATAGTTTTTTATAATCATATTAAAGTACCCTGACTTAGTCCTTCCTCAGTATCTGATGGATTTAAATCCATATTGCACAGGAGAAAGAAGACAAAGTACCTAAGGGAGACAAGGAACCTTGCACAGAGTTGTGTGAAGCTATCTAATATCTGCAAAAAGCATAAAACAACCAATGTTTTTCTGTGTGCAGTCTGTCCTTTCACTCACCCAATTAATGGAGGAAGTTAAACAGTTTCAAATACGGTGTAATAGAAACTGTCTTACAACCATTACAAAGTTACTGTCGTCACTCCATAATAACATGACCGATCCCTGAATGGGGGGAGGGGAGGTTTCCTGCCACTAAGTATTAACTTCTTGCCTCAGCCACTAACCATTTTATCCCACCCTTGATACTCTTCTGTATGGTGGTGGCTGCTGAACTTACACTCTGTTATGTAAATTGACCTTTCACAGGAGTTTGAATTAATGATTACTGTTTAGCAGATCTTCCCCCATTGGGCAGAATTGGAACGGTTAGGAAAGATAAAAGTATAATTTCAAAAAGTTAAGTATAAAAGACAATTGTTACATTCCTTATACCATCATGTAGGATTTGGCGAACGATTTTTAAGGGAAAATTGCCAACGTGTGATCAAGTTAGATATTTTTTTTAAGTTAAAAGTAGTTTCACATACTGTACTTGTCCCTGGGCCAGTGTATGTGGTTTTACAGTCACATTTTTCTATTTCTTTAAATGTTTTTCTCACTCTTTTTGGGTGAAAAGCCCACACAAACAAAATGTGAAACTATCTAGAGGAAATAGCACAAAATGCTTCCAGATGCACGAAGTAAACAAACAGAAAACATTTTTCTCCAATCCCATTCAGTTATAGTAATCTTCTGTACCATTTCTAACAAGAAGAGGTTAAACAAAAAATTCAAAAATGTAATTTTTTAATTGGTGTCCCTTTCAAATAATGAGTTGGGTGGGTGTGTTTAGTTTTGTAGTACAGGTTGAACCTCTCTAGTCCGGCACCCTGGCACCTCACTGGTATTGAATCAGAGAATTTGCCGAACCACGGGAGGTCAAGGCAGAGTGCCAGCAGGTCTCCATAGGTGGGGGAAGTAGGGCTGTGGGGGTGCTGCAGCACTCCCAGGCTTTGTGCCCAGCATGGCCCCCTGCCTGGGGGCCCTGCTGCCACCTGGGGTCCTGGATGATAGCCCCTGCCCGGGGGCTCAGATGCTGGGCCCAGGTCCCAGCCGCTGGCCCCAGGTTCTCCTCCTCTCTCCTGGAGCTTGAACACCGTGAATCAGCTGTTCGCAATGCTCTGGAAGTGCTGGGAGGGAGGAAGAGGAGATGGCACAGGGGGAGGGAGACAGAGGGGGGAGCTTTTCGCCAGTGAATACTCCACACGCACTAATTTTTCCCCGTGGGTGCTCCAGCCTCGGAGCTCCAACGGAGTCGGCACCTATGCTGGACCCGGATATTGCCAGACCAGGGAGTGCCAGAATAGAGAGGTTAAATCTGTACAATGTTACAGCTCTGATGTTTCCTAAAGTTTAGAAAATGAATTCTATGGAAAAAGCCTAAGGAAGTCTAAGTTATTACAACTGCTTTTTATTTAGGATATTTTGTCATATGACCTAACAAAGTTGTCGTCTTTGTAGAATATTCTTGAAAGAACTAGAAAATTACATAGAATACCCAGAGCTGGTGGGAAGGTGTTTTCTGGAAAGGGTATGTATCTTGTATACAGTGTATTTTATTAGATATTCTTGTGTCTCACCCAGCGCTGATGACTGCTTGAATTAGAAGTCCAACATACTAGTTATAGACCAATCTATTACTACAAAAGATGTAGGAGATTTTCACATGGCCATTGTTATTAAATCCTTTTCATTTAATTTGAGTGAGTAGCAGAGGAACCAAAAGGGTAGACATTAATTTGATTTATTTTATTTTCAGCTGTGTGGGGGGGCGGGGCGGGGCGGGTAGGAGGAATTGTTTACTCTTGAATCAGTTCCCTTTTTTTCCATCAGCTCCCAATGAACCACAGGTATGGTGAAAAGTAAAGTAGAGTTTTATTAAGCTCATGGTTAAAAAAAACACATTGAAGATGAGTTCAGGATCAAGTCAGTAAAAATGACTTGTTAGATCAGGTCTCTTCTGTGTTTAAAAAAAAAAAAAAAAAAAGAACTTTTTTCAATTTCCTAAGGAACACATCTCAACATAATACATTGTAACCCTTCAGTCATTGTACTAAATTAATACTTTGTACTTAAACTAATTAGTATGAGATTAAATACAAATGAATCCCATATTATTATACTTGAAGCATTCCTTTATGGCATCTAGATACAACAGTGAAGCGTGCGTTAAAAGTACTGAAAGAGATATAAATCTCTTGATACTCATCTCCACTAGTGTTTTGGAAATTCCTAGGAAGAATCCTCTCTTTTTTAAGGGTCACATCACACAAGCAAGGTGTACCTAGATGGTCACAGGTACAATGTATCTGCTACCCTTACTGATTTTTCCCTCTGATAAATCAATACAGTCACGCCAGTAGTTGCACCCTAACCTAAACTTCCCTCTACTTTCTGCAGATTACTGCACAGGTGGAGGTGATATTTAGCTACCTAACGCATTATCTAAAGGAATAGGAAAATGTAAAGGTGACTAATTTAGCTTTCACTGTTGGAATCAATAACAGAAGTTTGGATGAAATGAAAAGGAATTCCTTGTGCTTTTTTTAATGCCATTTATCATTCTGGAACTGAGACTGTGATGATGCTCCCTCGTAGGGAAGTCGTAGGGCCAAATTCAGGCCTCGTAAATGTAACCCTCTGAGGTCTGGCTGCAGCCTTCTCCATTTTCTGTTCAGCGTTCTTGATTCACCTATAAGGGCGCCACTCAAGGAAACCCCTCATAGTGAAGAGAACATAAATGGGCGTTAGATGCAGTAGTCAATAAGCCAGTCCGCTAGAGGCCCGTTGTGGTATTTCATGAGCATTCCCCTCTAAAGGGGTTACATAAAAATAGGCTCAATGCCATTGTAATTTACTGAGTGTACCTGTTCATGCCAAGACTAAAATTGGGCCATTGTTTGCTGCAGCCATTAATACTTTATAATGCATTTGTGAGGGTTTTTTACAATACTGTTTTCTTTGTAAATAAGGACAAATATCCATTTTTAAAATCGATGCAAATTCTTCAACTCCGAGGTTAGAATTGAATGACCCATTAACTGTTCCGCTGAATGAGCCAACATACCTTTTAAAGCATTGAAATGTTAGCTAACAGAGTGAACCATGTGGATGAATATTTTCAACGCTATTATAGTTATAAATGTGACTTGAAGCAGTTGTTTAACACCAGCGTTGGCTCCTAAAACCGTGGGCTAGACTCCATAAGTGTTGCTTTAAAAAAAAAAAGAATAGGTTTGCTTGATTTAAAAACTAGCTTCCTCCCAAAGTTAAACCCAAACATGATATTCAAGATGCTTGCCACAAAGAAACTGGGCTTGGGATGAACTCAGCAAGGAAATTGAGTTATCTTCACAGAGGAAATAGAAAAGAAACAGAAAATAGAGTAGAGCTGGGTAAATACTACTACTACCAAAAAAACCCTAATTGTAAATATTCATTACAATAAAAACTTGCATTTGCTTTCCTAATATTCACAATCTGTAGCACTTTTGTCAGAAAATGAAACTCACTACTCTGCAGAGGGCCAGCATAAAGCCTATGTAACATGTAAGCCCCATTTAAACTCTATGTAGACGGCTGAAGAAGAACTTATGTATTGCATAAGCTTTGTCTTGGCCCTTTGTACAGGGGCAAATTTGATCTAGAAGATGATAGGTTTATAAATACCTATGTGAATATAGCACAAATGTTTCTCTACTTTAAAAAGTTTGTCATAGAGTCAGGGAGCAGAAATAATACCACATGGCTTACATGATAACAAAAAGTAAAACCCTTGAAGACATTGAATAATGCACAACCAGTTGGGTGATACGTTAGTGCAAAGTGTTTGAACACTTCGCAATAATGAACAAATTCATCAAATTCAAATCTGTACACAGATAACTCACAAAAAGAAAAACTGTAAAAGTATTTGAATAAATTATGTGCTACAAAGACTTTTCCCCACTCCACAAGCGTATACCACATGATTCTATTGATGGTAGTAGCACTTATCATTTCTGAATGGATAGCAAAGGTTTGTTATGGATTAGCCATGAGCAACATTTACCACCTGGATGCAGCTGGTGACATAGCAACCTACTACTAAAGAGCACCTCTCTCTATTTTATTACTGTTCACTTATACTTATGGTTACTATTATAATGCTATATAGACTTATTTCTTTTTCAGATATTAATTTACGTAAGGGATTTATATATATGGCTTGTACATATTTAACAGACATTTAATGTTAAACTGAAGCAAGAATTAACAAGAAAATGTTCTCTTGAAATTCTGCAATACAATTTGCAAATTAATATCCTTTAAAATGATAATGAATATTTTAACAATATTTTTTGCCAATAAGGTTCCAGGGAGTTATACTGTTGTTTGTCCTGGTTTTTCTTAGTCTCATAAGCAGGCATTCCTAAGAATTTTAAATAAAAGTTCAGTACTCGAATTCACAACAACCTTTTCCCCCAAATTCAGATGGAAGATTTCCAGATTTATGAAAAATACTGCCAAAATAAGCCCCGATCTGAAAGCTTATGGAGGCAGTTTTCAGACTCTGCATTTTTTCAGGTATACTTATTTGTTTCTTCAAAATATTTGTATTTGTAAATTGATATATTTTCTCAATGTTTCTAAGGCTGAAAGAAGAATGACTTTATTAATGAAGTGCTAAATTCATTTTAGGAATGTCAGAGGAAACTTGATCACAAGCTGAGTTTGGATTCCTACTTACTGAAACCTGTTCAGAGAATAACCAAATATCAGTTACTGCTGAAGGTAGGGGATACAGAGTGGTATTCATGCTTATGTTTTTGAAAGTTTCACATTTTTAAAAATTACATTATTTTGTAATTGTGTGTCACTACTTGTCTCATCCTACCCAGAGAAAAGCCTAAAAGACATTAGAAATAAGAACATACATATACTTTCAAGTCATGAAGGCTGATGGACAGATCCCAGTCTGCCATCTTCTTGTTTCCTTCTCTTGTTTTTCTGATTCTAAAAGCAGGAAGTGGGCAAACTAGTGTTTCTGTCTATAGGCTTTGCTTAACAGTTGTTTTTGCCTTTATTCTCCCTCTGGGTAGACAGAAGGAGGACTAGGACAAATAGACTTGCAAGGAATACTTCCCATTTGCTTAAAACTTGTGAACATTGGAGGAATTTGCACCATGGCCTCCAAAATGTGCTCAGAAAAATGCCTCTGTAGTTAAATGGAAACTCTGCAAGATAATGCAGAGGGATACATTTCAGGTATCAAGTACTTTTTAATTGACACCTACTGTATGTTTTTAGAAAATATATGATAATGTTGAATTTTATGGTTTTGTATTAGAAACCTGAAGTTTTTGAAAATGCTACACCAAATTTCCAAACATTTAAGACATGTCTGATTTTTCCATCATAAATTATTTAATGGACATTCAAAACATAACCTTTTCCATGCATGTAGATTACTTGTTTTAACAAATACTTCGCACACAAGCAAGTTAAGATTCCAAAATTAGCTTTTAAAATTATAGTACACTAATTATTTAAAAATAACATTGGATAAAATTTGCTCTGGTCACAAATCCATTGAAGTTTATCGAGCTATAACAGGGAAGAATTTTGCTGACTATGTTTAAATCTGAAGAGTGGAATAATCGAATGATTTCCAAAGTCCCTCTTAAAATATCCTTAGTTCCTGCAATTTGACCTGCCTGAGTGAACCCTAATTCCTATTTGATCTCCACCTGAAGTTAGTGGAGCTCCACATTGGCTACATGGATCAAACTGCAGGACTGGTGCCATAGAACTGAAAAGAGTATCTTCACTTCGATTGAAAAGTCTTTGGTGAAGGACTGCCTCTGTTAGGTTTTTGGGCAGTGCCTAGCACAACGAGGCTTCAATCCGTGACCAGGACTCCAGGCCGCAATATAAATAATAACAACAGCTTAAAATGAGCATGACCTATACTTCAGTTTTAGAGCTAGGTAACAATAGATAGATTTTTCCACAAAAATTTATGCCAATTTTTCCACCATTTTAGTAGTAACTGTTTGCAAGATTGGGCTGCATAAGCCTCATTTATAGATATTTACCTAATTTATCATTTACTAATGTTTGTAAAGTGCTCTAAGTGTGAATTATTAAGTCCTGTCAGTGGTAGAGGTGAGAAGTAGAATTTAGAACCTTCTGACTCCCAGACTTGTATTTAATCCACTGGGTTTTAGAGATTCCCACCTTTTCCTCCTCCTCGGGCTTTTTTCAAATGTGGCAAGTGGGAATTTTTGGTTGAAAATATCACAAAGGACCAGATTTTTGGTTTTGTTTTTTTTGCACAAAATTTAATCAGATAATTTTGAAAATTTTTCTGAAATTCAGTGTTGAAAGTACACTCATCTTGAGTATTAATAGTTATCTATTTACAAAACTGAATGAGCATCGCATCATTGTTTTTTCCACAGGAAATGCTGAAATACAGTAAAAACTGTGAAGGAGCTGAAGATCTGCAGGAGGCATTAACCTCTATACTCGGTATTCTCAAAGCAGTCAATGATTCCATGCACCAGATTGCCATTACTGGCTATGATGTAAGTGACAGCATTTTTTGATTATTTTTATACAGATACAAAAAGAAATGAGGTGTGTGTATAATAATGCAAATGGGATTGTGCAACTGTTTCCTTTTTAACTAATATCTGAACTGTGTTGTCAAAAATAATGGGAAAATGAATTTTAGATATTTCTCACCAATCTCATTATTAATACATAATTTTAACATGTTTTATTACAAGTCCCAATCCCACTTTGCAGATCCCAATTTTCCTCTTTAAATTTTCCTCTTCAAGTACATACAAAGTGAGGTATAAAGTCTGTTTTATTCGGCAGTGTACCTCAGAAAGAAGAGAATGAATTGTCATGTCAGTTGTCCATTTCTAGTGTTACATACTGCCTGACAGTAGACAGTGCCACATGTTTCAGAAGAAGGCATTGTTAACCCACGTGTAATACTTTATCCTTGGAGGGAAATTTCCTCTAGAGATGAACTGATGGGCGAGTTGTGTTGTGTTGTAAAATGAGCCCCAGGAATGATAGTATCCTGTATCCTGGAAAGCAGTGACTCAGAAAAAGATTTGGGGGTCATGGTGGATAATCATGAACATGAGCTCCCCATGTGACTCTGTGGCCAAAACAGCTAATGCGATCCTGGGCTGCATAAACAGGGGAATCTTGAGTAGGAATAGAGAGATTATTTCACCTCTGTACTTGGCACTGGTGTGACCACTCTGAAATACTGTGTCCAGTTCTGGTGTCCACTATTCAAGGAGGATGTTGATAAATTGGAGATGGTTCAGAGAAGACCATGAGAATGATTAAAAGATTAGAAGACATGCCTTAGAGTAATAGACTCAAAGAGCTCAATCTATTTATTTTAATAAAGAGAAGGTTAAGGGGTGAACTGGTTACAGTCCATAAGTACCTATTTGGGGAACATATATTTAATAATGGGCTCTTCAGTCTAGCAGAGAGAGGTATAACACAATCCAACAGCTGGTAGTTGAAGCTAGGCAAATTAAGACTGGAAATAGGTGTAAATTTTTAACTGTGAGGGTAATGAAACATTGGAACAATTTACCAAGTGTCATGGTGGGTTCTCCATCACGGACAAGTTTTAAATCAAGATTGGATGTTTTTCTAAAAGATTTGCTTTAGGAATTATTTGGGGGAAGTTCTGTGGCCTGCATTATACAAGAGGTCAGACTAGATGATCACAATGGTTCCTTCTTGCCTTAGAATCTATGATTCTGGACGGTTCCCATTGATTTCAATAGGGTCAGGATTTCACCCCCAAGTTCCATTTTATCAGAACCATCAAAGTAAAGAGGTTCAGATAAGACTTTTTTTGTCTTTGGCTAATCTCACATCATTCTCTATCATATTTCTCTTCGGTATTTGATGTGCTGTTGGATATGTATAATGATGTTATGTGTGATTTGTTGATATGAATGTACACGTAATGGTGGATTCCTCATCCTTTCTTTGTTGAGAATAGTTAAACTCTAAATAAGAAACAGCATTGCTGCTCTGGTATGCTGCTTCTGTTCTCTTTAGGCTAATTTGAACCGCCTTGCATCACATAACTTTGTGTAAATTCTTCCCACTTTCAAGATTAATAAACCAAACAAATTGCGTATTAAAGGATCAATGTCAACCATTTTTATTATTTTAAAAAAAACATTTAGATGGAGCACCTTTTTTACAAATATATATATTTTATTTTATACACACACACACACGCACACAAAAATTACAAGAGATTTTCTGCTCTCCTATCTAATGCTATCAAACCTTCTTGGGTCCACCCTCCCTTACTGATTGTGGGAGTTTCTGGCAACAACAACAGTATTGCCAGAACAACATTTTCAGATGGAAATGTGTTTTCAAGTTGATAGTGTCTCTTCAAAATGTAAACAACTTCACTGTTCTTGTTTCAGGGAAACCTTAATGAACTAGGCAAGCTTTTAATGCAAGGATCATTCAGTGTATGGACTGATCATAAAAAGGGCCACTCAAAAGTGAAGGATTTGGCACGTTTCAAGCCAATGCAAAGGCACCTGTTCCTCCATGAGAAGGCAGTGTTGTTCTGTAAAAAGAGAGAAGAAAATGGAGAGGGATATGAAAAAGCACCTTCATACAGTTATAAGCATTCCTTAAACGTAAGATATTTAGCAATCATATTAAGAATAAGACAAAAGTAGTACCTTTAGCCTTTGAGCTGCTTTAATACAGTATATTACATTCACCCACTGAAGACATTTTATACCTGTACCTTTATTTGTAAACACATGTGCCTAATATAGTTTGCTATCTTAAACTCCTTAACAATTTTTTGCAGTATGGAATTTGCACTTTGAAGCAAGTCTGGCCAATATTGTTATAATTTCTGCCTTTTATGCTATTCACTGTGTCTTTCCTGTCATCCCCATCTCTCCACAGCCTCCCTTTTCTAACTCCAATATATTCTGTTTTGAGATTACAAAACTGTATTAGGCTAATGTAGTCCAGATTGTGATCCCCTTATCCATATTAAATTGGTAATTGGTATTACTGGGGGAATAAGGTCATCCAAAATGTAAGGGTGTCCAAATCTGGCCCTTAAATATGAGATAATTTATGGGTCTGCCGTGATTAATTTACAGAATCTCCCCTTTCATCTTGGCACATCGGTGACAGCTGCGAATAAAGCCCTAAATCTCTCCTGCTTCAGCTGCATAATGCCCGGGTGGTACATGATCAATATATTCTTTTGTCTTGAGTGCAAAACCTCAGATCAGTGCTGAAAAGATTACTCTGCTGAATAGGGTTAAACAGTTCAGTGCATTGGGATAAAAGGAGATGACTAATGGGCTTCTGTTACCATTATTTTAATTGATATTTAGCATGTCATCATCAGCTTGTTGTGTTTGCCAGATGACAGCTGTTGGGATAACAGAGAACGCTAAAGGTGACTCAAAGAAATTTGAAATCTGGTATAATGCGAGGGAAGAAGTTTACATCATTCAGGTAATGGTGCTTCTCTTCAGTTTAAATGAACTCATTGGCTTTTATTTCTGTTTTATGCACTAATCATTTTTAATTTCTGAGCCATGCACTTACACAGAATAAATGGTGAGGTGCTTTCCACACTTACTGTATGTTTGGAAGTGTTGCTCCTAGTCACAGAAATTATTATTTCAGTCTTAGCAATGTCACTTGGACAAGGAGCCTAAGTAGAGACTTGCAGCAAGTCTTGTGTAGCCTGAAGAGGATTAAAAGCTGTGAGACACTTTTCTGGTTTGGGTATGAGCCAGTAATGCTTGCAGCCTAATCGTTTTGTGCTACAAGTTCCGATGTCATTGACCAAAAAGTGGAGTAAAACTGTGTGAACTTATTCCCTGATCCTGCAAGAACTTACAAATGTGCTTAACTTTACACACCTGAGCTACCCATTGACTTCAGTGACACTGCTCAGGCATGTAAAAGTCAGCATGTGTGTGTTTGCAGAATCTAGGCCTTTATGATGAAAAATATAAAATTCCCGACATTTCACCAAAACAATTAGCATTAAAAAAAAAAGTCTTGTTAATTTTCTCATTAGAGAAATTAAGTTTCTATGACAGTGACAAAAGCTCCAGTCCCTGCCCCCCAGCTAAAACTTAAAATAACTCCCCTTCCCCCAAGGCCCTGATAGAAAGTTCTGTTTATCTTTTCTTTAGGACTCTTCCTAGGTGTGTTTTTGCATGCACTGTTTAGTGAAACTAGCTTTCAATATTTGATCACTGGTTTCTTTTTTGTGATAGGCGCCAACCCCTGAAATTAAAGCTACCTGGGTAAATGAAATTAGAAAAGTGTTAACTAGCCAACTGCAGGCATGCAGAGGTAAAACATTCTCTTTATCTCTTTCCTTCTCCATTCTACACAGTGCAGTTTTGTACTGGAAACCCCATTCTATACATCTGGTTTGTAAGAAAATTCTGAATACAAAGGCTCCAAGTACAACTAAATTATTTTGATAGGTATTTTTCTTCCTTGCAGAAGCTAGTCAGCACAGAACACTAGAACAGACACACAGTTTACCTATACCTGCCTCAACTTGTACAAGGTAAGTAAATACGTCGTCAAATCAATTTGGTGGCCTAAGACATAGCAGGTAGTTACAAAATACATTAGGCTTATCAGTGAGGTTCATCTGTAGTTCTTTTGTCCACTTGGCTCCTTCTATACATTTTACTACTTAATTTTTCTTTGGTGCTTCTGTAATTCTACAGTGGTAGAAAAGCAGCCCTGGGGTTTAAATAGCTCCTTGAACTTTTACATATTGTTTTAAATGAAGAGCTAATAGCAATGGAATGAACTAGAAAATAGCTCAGTCTAGTATACCTATACGTACCAAAGCATACCAGATTGCGTGTGTCCAGAATATAGCATTATTTATTATATTTTATTGTAAAAATTTGTATATTAAACTCCAAGAAACAAAGAAAAAAGTGCTATTCATCTTTGATTTGGACACAGCAGTGAAATGACAACTAACACGTGGATTTTAAAGAGCAGGCCACAACTTTTATTACACTGACACAGAGGAGGGGCACTACCCACCCATCACCCACGCTATCATTCATGAGGCATTTAATTGGTTCTAGTGCAGGGTTTACAGGGCTCTACCATATAACCCATAACTCAGTGATAGGCTCTCTTCAGCCTACTCCACAGGACTCAGCTCGCTCTGAGTCCTAGCCCCTTCCCCTCCGCAAGTGGAACAGAGGGTGCAGAAAGATGGGGACCTTGGCCCACAAGGGCCACAAGGAAAATGTGCCAGCTGTACAGGGTTCTAGAGTCAGCCCTCTAATTCCCACCCTGGAATCTAACATTGAGATGGGAACCCCTTCTGGCTCCACAACTCCATTTGTGTTTCCTCCTTCACCAGTTGCCTATCTGCCCAGTGGTAACAGCTAGCAAGCTGACTCCACTCCATCATTCTTAGCAGATGCGATGTTCAGAGCTCTGCTAAGTCAGAGATCACCAGATTAGGGGCATGTGGGGGAGGAGTCCTGAATCCTTCCTCAGCCACAGCAGCAACCATAACACACATGGCTGCAATCATTGGGTGACAGTCCCCATCCTAGCTTTCCAGGGAGCAGAAACTATGGTCCATGCACACTCTTCTGCATGTATGTCTGCAGGAAGTAGTAAAAGCAGCCTTGTGCCCTGCAGAAGGGACAGATATCTGCCATCCCTGTTCAGACTTAGAACTACAGGAGGTTTATTGTCTTAATTTTCTTCTGATAAACAGTCCTTCAAGGAATCAGGGAAGAACTGTCAAACTAGAAGAGAGAAAAACTGATCCCACAAGTCCAGAAGGTTGTGTCACTTCAGTAGCACCGAAGTACCCCGAGAAAGGCAAAGGTGAGTCCCAGTTACAATTAAATTATCCATGGGCGTATAGTACCTTACCAAGGGGGAATGTAGTGTGTCCAATGTAAAGCGAGAGCTAGGAGTATGCTTTTGGGGGGTTTTTTTGTTGCAGGGCCAGCACTGTAGATAGACCCTGCAGATTTGATTGTTTCCCAGATTTCTCTTTTACAGGACAAATGTCTTGATACTACCTCAAAACTCTCTTAAAACCCTGCTGAGAGTGTTCTGATGAAGAGCCCTTTATTCCTCTGTGATTTAGTTCCCATCACTGAGTTCAGCCACTAGACCACTTTTAAATGTAAAGGTCTGCACAGTGGTGATAAACTGTTCCTTGGATTCTTCTGCAATGCATGAACTTCCTGTCTTTTATTTCTCCCTCAAAATGCTAGTTCCCTGGCATAGTGTTGGATGATTTTGCCTTGACCTTTTCATGTGTCTTTCCCCTTTCTCTCTTTCCATCTCTTTCTTCATTTGTAGATGATACAGTAATTAGTTCTACCTCAGAATGCTCTGCACTGTCAAAAAAGCGCTTTACACTTCAGGGCTTTACTAACCTGAAAAGTCAGAAAGGTAATTTTTTAACAAGCTAGAACCTGTTTTCCAAGCAAGACTGTAGTTGGTCTGTCGTGGGTGTGTTTCTGTGTGAATATATACACACAGATAGGGATATATAGCTTAGTTTCTCTCCTAAGTTTAAGTTGGTTTTTGCTATCATAGACCCTGGCCAAAGGGTCCTGAGGTAGAAAGTCCACTGGGGAAGGTAGACAGTACCAAGAGCCTATAATTTGTATTGCACTTGGTGATGGGGTGTTTTAGGGCATGGTGCTAGCCATGACAGTGGAGTGGTCAGAGTGACATGCGGGGAGTGCTGAATCCAGTTTATGTACACATCAGTTCCCTCCATGGAGTCCCCAGAAAGAGTTTAAGCTGCTCATCTCCAGTGGGAACACTGAAGGAGGGTAGTAGTGGAAACCTCCTTTGCTTACCCTCAGACTGAATGAGCAGCACCATGCTCCACCTTCAGTGAATCTGATCTGGTTATTATAACCAGTAGGGAACCAATGTTTAGTTAGAAGTGTTTTCTTCTTAACTTCTTATTAATCAAATTTGCAGTACTTAATGCAAGGCTGTTGCTATTTTCAAGGATATAAGGAAATAAGAATTCAGTTCTTTTCAAAAGAGGTCTTCAGTTTTTGCTTCCTGCTGCCAAATAAATGCATTTGTAGAATTGTACAGTCCTTCTTGCTTTGATTGATTCCCTTTAAATAGTCTGCATTGCACTAATATGACAACACTTAGTAGAACACATGATTTTCAAGCACCCTCTTAACATGTCTTTTTAAACCCTGATTACCTTTGAGTTCTTTCTGGAGAGACTGTATCAGGATAGTGTCTCTAAAGGACATATAAGGTAAGCACTAATATTCCATGCTTGCCTTGACAGAAACTCCATCTCCTACTGCTAAAAACCAGACATTGCCAATGATCCTTCTGACAGGACCAGGTACTGCTGTAGAATTAGTTTTGCCAAAATAAAATGATCATGTTCATATAATGTTTGCACCGAAAATGCAGATTAATTGTATTCTGTTGATTTACAGTTTTTTAAAAAAAAATCATATATTTGTATCCTTAATTGTAAAAATGTCTTGCCAATTTAGCACATAATGGATGTAATACCCAAAAAATTAATTCCTTTTGTTATAATCAATCAATGGCAACCAAAATAAGTTAGATTAATCAGGAGCCATTTACTATATTCCAGTGTAAACTCAAAGGTACTTAGCATGCAATCTACCTATTCTGTTTTTTCCAGTTCTTCAATATCTCTCCTCTGTGTTTTTTGCCTATTCATCCTACTGCAGCTTCTCCTACCAGCCCTGACAAAAAAGCTAAACGACATGAAGTAAAGAGTGATCCAACTCCTTTTGGTTTAAGAGGTAGAGTGATATCACCTTTTGTACTCCACAATAAGCCATAGATCTCTAATGTAATATTTATATCAAATAAGTGTGAGTGCGCATATGATAGTGTGTGCACAACAGTATTGTCATCAGCTAATTTCCATGATACTGGTTCCACACCCTTCTTGTACACTCTCAGGCAATATTTCCCCTACAGAACACACACTTCTTCCAAAGCCCACTTTCCAAGATTTCTTCAACCTTTGTCTTTAACCATGCCGCCTGTGAAAGCCCAGCTGGTGTTGCAGGCTTTTGGGTGTGATATTATCCAACAGCATTCACTTTGCCTATGCTGTGGGGTGTTCAATGCACTCTGAGTGTGTATGCAGCCTCTATGCATGTGGAATCTAAAGGTCTCTGACATCTGAGCTCTGTAGAAAACCAGCCAAACCTGCTAGACTTCCCAGCTAATATGAAAGGTCTGGACTTTGAGGATATTACAAGGAAGAAAAGTTTTGCTCAGGAGTCTTTGCAAGGGAATGGGAACTCTAAGAGGGGGGTTCCCTGAGAAGGTGTAGGGAGAGGTGAAGACAATCCTGTGGGAGTCTGTTGCAGAATCAGAAGGGAAAATGGATGTCCAGTCCAGTACCTTATCCTCTGTAGAACTCTATCTGGGTTTGGAGAGAAAATGATTTTGTCCTGGTGGCTCAGATAATCCAAATCCAGTTCACGTGACAGCTTCTGCTTTTTGATTAAAAATAAATGTTTAAATCATATATTTGGGTGTGAGTTGGATCCTACAGCCATCTTTTTAGAAAGCATGTACCTTAGAAAAAACTCGGACAATGATGCTGTTATATCATTGAGATTCTCTATCCTATGAAGAAATTAAGTTTGTTTGTTCATTTCCATTAGTAACACTATAATACAAGCTGCATACCCTGAGCTCCCAACAAAGATTTCTTTACAATCCTTGAATAGACTGTTGATTTGAGAAAGAAAATAACCAAGAAACTAAATTAAATTTAAAACGTCCTGCCATCCCCGCGTCACGCATCTCTGTTCCCATTTTTTCCTTTCCACCACTTTGCCTTCCCTCTGCCCACCAAAGCCTTGGGAGAATAGATGGGCTGTGCCACTCAGTTGAAATGACTGGTGTAAAACTGGTGCAAGTTCAATCAAAATCAGGCCTTGTAACTGAATTTTATCCTCCTCCTGATTTCTTTGCTAGCAATCACTTTTCTCATAGGTTCTCTGCCTTTTTCTTTTGCTTCCTTTCTAAGGTTCCTCAGGTAGAAAGTTCTTCGGGGGGGGAAAAGGGCATTTTTTTTCTTGTTTGGTGTTTTGTCAGCATTGAGCTAGTGCTGCCTGAAAGTAATAGGAAATCACTCTTGGATATTCTGTGAGCTTTTGTGTTTTTCCCCAACATGGATGCAGAATCACTTTCGACTCTTTCTTATTTTTAAATTGAATGCTACCCTTCATGAATAGTAACACTACTGTTATCTGAATTTCCGCAGTGTCTAGCACCCCAGCCAAGATTTGGGGCCCAGTAGCACTGGGCACTGTATGAACACATGATAAGAGGTAGTCCATGCCCCCAAAGAATTTAGCATCAAAAAAACCAGACAGGATAAAGAGTGGGAGAAACACGATGCAACATATGAGCAGAGTGATAATTGGCAAACACCAAGTTTAGTCCCATGTTTTTTTTGTTGGCCTGGCAGAATTGAGGACCAGGGACAGACGGCAAAATTACTTTCCTCTATTATATTGTGGTTTTTTTATTTAAAAAAATGAAAAGGGTTCTAGTTGCATCTCACAAGCCCAACAATAAAGGTAGCTTTTAAGCTAAAAATGAAATTTGAGTGGAATGAAGCAGGAACTTGTTACTCAGTTCTTTCACAGATGCAAGTTCAGTATTAACATTGGACAGGGCCAAATGGGTCAGTACTTCTAATCTTCTACCAGCAGCCCAGCGCAGGCAAGGTAAAGTATCAGTCCTGGGCCACATGAACCTATGTTTTTGGTGTGCTGTGGATTAGAGATTGGTTTGGCTTTACTCTGCTAGTACTAGAACAGTTTTTGTAACATGTATCGTCCAGTGGTGCAGGAAATAGAAACTGCCTCACAGATTCAATGGAAAGCAAAAATTCTGGGTTCCCCGCTTTCCCCCCGCCGCCCCCCCAGTATAAGTGATTATTATCATGCTTTTATATTTAGAGTTGGCTTGGGGCGTGTTCCTCCTGTCATTCTTTTCACTGGGTATTAATGATGTAACTGTTTGTCCTGAACAGAAATTTATCATAAAAAATGAATTCTGAAACTTTCCTAATCTGTTTTATCATTATTTGCTTTTATGATTAAGAATCGCATGCATATGTTTGTGGTTACTTTGGTTTTTTTAAGGACCTGCTGACCTCAGTGAAAAGCAACCTTAGTTTGATTTTTATTTGGAACAGCAAGTTGTGTACCTTGGATGTGATTCAGCATTGTAAATAAGTGAAATGGGTTAGCCTGCATTACTCGTCATGGGAAAAATAGTAACATTTTACAATGTGATAAATACGTCTGTGTTCCTGGGGTGGTCACTGCAACAGTTTTAATCATGATGAATTCTCTTAGTATTACTGTGCAGTTTGTCACCCCAGTTTGGCTTTGAACAATAGCAACCTGATCTGATGACAGGTTTCAGAGTAGCAGACGTATTAGTCTGTATCCGCAAAAAGAAAAGGAGTACTTGTGGCACCTTAGAGACTAATATATTTATTTGAGCATAAGCTTTCATGAGCTACAGCTCAATTCATTGGATGCGATGCAAGCGGTAGCTCACGAAAGCTTATGCTCAAATAAATTTGTTAGTCTCTAAGGTGCCACAAGTACTCCTTTTCTTTTTGCGGATCTGATGAGTTGCTGAAGTCAGTGACTTCAATGGGAACGGCAGGTGCTCAGCAATTTAGAAAATCAGACCACTATTGCCATCTTCTGATTATCCAGTTAAGCTTCTTTGACGATTTCACACCTATTCACCAGTCCTCAGCAACACACAAATTGGAAGTAATTTCTGTTTCTGCTGCCTCCCAAGAAAAACAGCCATACACCGTGTGTGTATATATATATATAATATGTAAAAAAACAGAGGGACTTTTTCTATTCTGCTTATTTTCTTTTAAAAAACATTAGGGCCCAAATTCACCACTGCCAGAAAATAGCACAACTTCATAGGAATTACGCCAGCAGTGAATTTGGCCCCAAGGGTATAAATATTTTCCCACCTAACATTTTCCTCCTATTTCTACTTGATATATAAGTAACTATTACAGACTTTGGGTGCTATCCTGGTCTCACTGAAGTCAGTGTGAGTTTTTCTTGTTTCTGGGATATTTTTACAAAGTTAATAACTATAGGCTATTTGTTTACCCAGGTTGGGCTAAAACATCTCATTCACTTGATGTCTCAGAAGAAAATGATGGTTGGTCTAGTGCTGAGGACCCACTTAATTCATCAGATGCAGAGGAAGAAGAAGGAGAAGGTGGAGGAGAGATGAAGCTGGTAACCAGAAATATCTTCCTACCAATTTAGTGAAATTTTCATCACTAATTAATATAATAAAAGTATCTTGTATATGGGAATTTTGTTTGAACTTGCAGCAAAAAAAAAAAATAACCCCAGCTTGAAGTCCTTAATCAGGCAAAATTTCAATTTAAGGTTGGGCTTGCATAAGTACTTTGTGAAAGTTTTTTGTCATTTGGACTCATAGCATCTGCAGTTGTTTATATTACATACCAAAGAACTGTGAAAGTAATACAGGTGTCTATTGTTTACTGCCTCAGTAATGAATAATAGTGAGTTAGAAAGCAATATTATCCAATGAAATCGCACATATAAATCTCTGGTTCACTGACTGATTCACCTAAGCTTTTTCTGGACTTTAAATTTTATCTCCTGTTTAGAACCTGAATGAGGGTTGGGGTTTTTTTTGTTTTGTTTTGGTTTGGTTTTTAATTAATTGACATAATGAGAGATGTACAGATGTTTCTCAGGAAGTCATTCAGGATATTTGTGAGAATACATATACTGACTTCACATTTTGGGTGAATAGCAAGGTTTATTGTCCCTCAAAGTAAGTATTCACCTCGGCTTCACTATGGTTTTAAAAAAAAAAAACAAATTACCCCAGCAGTACAAAAGTCAATATCTGCTTAATATCTGTTATTTTTACTGTACAGTTTAATTTGTTTGTTTGTTTTTCCTTCTGTGCATTTAGAATCCTGGTAAATACACTGTTGTGACTGATTATGAGAAAAGAGGTTCTGAAGATCTTGCAGTGAAAAGTGGAGACCTCGTTCAGCTGATCCGTGAAGGGGAGGACAGACTTTGGTATGGAAAATTGCGCGTAGCTGCTTGAAAATGCACATAAGTACCTCATCAATTTTGATGTCCTATACTCTGAAGAATTTCTGTGTGTGTATAAAGAGCATATGTTAAAAAATGTAAATAGTTTGACAGTAAAATTCTTTTCTTAGGTATGTGAAGAACCTGAGCACTGGGAAAGAAGGTTTGGTGCCAGCCAACAATTTATTGATGCTCATTGGCAACTCAAAATCAGCTCAGTCTTTAAGCAGTTCTGGTAAGAGAGTAACTGTAAATGTGGCAATGGTCAGTTTAGCTAAACATTTATATAGTAAGCATTTTGAAAGAACAAATAACATAGCATGTTTCTTGTGATTTGTTTTCCCTCCTACTCCAGAATCAGGCACTGGATGCAGTACTTTGAGTTCATCATCAAGTTACAATGAAAGTTGCAATGCTGGCAGCACCAGCTTCTGAGACATCAAGGACTAATGCTAATGTTTCCCCAAGTCACCTGTGAACTTCCAGCATCTTGTGCAGACTTTTGAACGTTGGACTGAAATGGAGATCCAGCATGTGTGCGTTGCCTGTCTCATGTTTTAAATGGTGATTTACAGAGCTATCCCTAGGAAGAGCTCAGTGAAAAGTATGTGGAGTTTGAGATTATAAAGAAAAGTAAATTATCTGAAATGGGATCTTCTAGAAGCTTCTGATCTGAAGTCTGAATCTCAAAGCAAGTTTTCCCATGGATATTGCCATCAAATTTCTACAGACACACCATTTAACCACAACCAGAAGAACAGGATGAGACAGGAATGTGTTCCTCTGTGATAAATCCTATTGTAAAATAATGAAATAAAAAATAATTGTATAATATAGAAATAAGGATAAGAAATCTGAGTTTATAGTTCTCTTCCAAAAACCTTCCTGTAAGGATACTTCTGAGTTAATGCAGTATATGGAGTCTCTTTTACAATAACCGGGAATTAAATGTAGGTCCAGCCATTATCTTGTCTTGAATTTTTAGCACTGTGCTTTCTGCAGTAAAATGCATCTTCACAGGCTGTGGTGCAAAAGAAATGGACAATTCACTGACCACAATAGCATGAAAAGAAAAGACTATTTTATCTTTTCTAGCATTTTTTACTGTGTCTATTTTACTGTGTGGCCATTTTTGAGGTATTTTGGCCTCTGAACTAAGTTCTTTACCAAGAATCACTGTGTTTACGTAACATTGGCAATTTAATAGCATCTTTGATACAAAATTATTTTTCATTACTAAGGTACACATTGAAACATAAAATGTTTGTATTACTTAAGTGATTTCTTAATGATTTGTAAATCAATGTGGTTGTCTTCAGCTCTAACAGTTAGTTAGAAGATGGTTACAGGCAAATGAAACTATGCCAGCTACACTATATAGCTTAAGAGCTTTCCTAATGCTGAAGATTTATTGTGAGGATTAGAAACCTGAACCTTTTAGCTAAGGATGTATGTTTGTAGATTTACTCAAAAGGATGGAAAAATCTAAACAATTGTGTATTTTTTCTATAAAATGGGAGGGTGAGGGCAATTACTTTATTTTAAAAAAAATCTGGACTTCGTTGTGGACAAATATTTTAAATCCTTTTTTCAAAGGGAGGGAAATCATAAACATACAGTTTTTCAGGGTATAATGTAAATGCTGTAAATTATCACCTCCTCAGATATTCTTTGCAGTTCAGCCTTACAAATGCAAACAGTGTATCAACTTTCATTTTTTTTTTGCTTATTCTGGAATATCATTTTTTCCTGGTCCGTGTACTGTATTACTTAAAATAATCTGGAGTGTTGAGGGCTAGATTTTCAGAAGCACTGAGTGCAGTGAGCTGCTATTGCAATCAATGGGAACTGCTGGTGCTCCGCACCTAGAAGTCTAACCGAATATAAGAAATCTTGATTTTACACTCTATCATGCGAACAGCTAAAAGAGAAATGCCTCAAAAGAATTATCTTAGTTTTCTAGTTATCAGAAGCGATTCCTGTCCCAGTTACAATCAAAATGCAGCTGGCTGTGGCCAGTGCATAAATGTATGTATAAATGTGTGTGTGTGTGTGTGTGTGTGTGTGTGTATGTATATATATATCTATATATATATATCTGTGTAAAAGAAGTATTTATAGTATTCATGCTGCTGAAAATGTGTCACTTTACAATTCATAAATACTTAAGTTTCTTGCAATACTGCAGTATGAAGGCTGGTCAGGGTTTTTACTTTATGCATCATTTCCAAAAAAGGATTCATCTGTTCCTTCTTAAATATCCTATACAAAACTGTGCTGGCCAGGACTGTTTAGCCTATGTGATAATGAAATAGCAATGCGCAGAAATATTGGTTTGCCTTCTTGTTTGTAAGTTATTTTGTAAATGATCTGTAACATAATTTACTTTCACAGTCCTATAATGAGACTGTGTTCTTTCAGCTATCTCATTGCCACATCCTTTCCATTATTTTTGTGATCTTATACACACCATTGCACTTTAATACAGCACATTTCATTGTTTCCTTTTCTACAGCTGTTGTAAATTATAAGTACAAAATCAGAGGTCTTTATTGGATGTATGAAAGTTTGATGAATAAATTTCAGCATTTCTTGCTGGATGTCCTCAATATGGAGGTGCTGTTTGCTTTATTGTCTCAAGGTGCTCAGACACTATTGTGCTGTGCGTCATATAAGAGCATCAATACCTCAGTAGAACCCAATAGGGCTGTAATGGCTGGCTCCAAAAGCCAAGTTAACACCTTCTGAGTAGCCCGCACAATTCCACCAGAATGGGACTTTTGAAAGATCACCTTTGTGTGTCCAAACCTTTTGCTCCCTTCTTTTAATCCACCTCTCAGAATTCCATTCCTACTTCTCCCCTGGTTTGCTCTTCCAACTTCCTGTCGCTTCCACAGGGCTGGGAGATGGGACCAGCCTGCTGATTGGATAATAAATTTAAGATGCTGCCAGGTTGGCTTGACAGGAGCTAGATTTCTTGGCTGCTTGTTGCAAATGTTTGTTTTGGTTTTGGTTTGGTTTGGTTTAATTTTGGGGAGTGGAAGGGCTGTCTTTCCAGATATGGTTGAGCTCCCCCTGCTGGATACTCACCAGACTGATATGAGAGGATCCAAATGCTAACTCCCACATGTCCTTAGCTTGCTGGGGCTGGGCAGAGTTGAGATACTGTCCCTGGTTTTAGAGTAGCAGCCGTGTTAGTCTGTATTCGCAAAAAGAAAAGGAGTACTTGTGGCACATTAGAGACTAACAAATTTATTAGAGCATAAGCTTTCGTGAGCTACAGCTCACTTCATCTAATGCATCCGATGAAGTGAGCTGTAGCTCACGAAAGCTTATGCTCTAATAAATTTTAGTCTCTAAGGTGCCACAAGTACTCCTTTTCTTTTTGTCCCTGGTTTTGGGCCTGTAGGTACGCGGTCCAGGTGCAGGACTTGTGTTTGATGCTCTTGTGGCAGGGAGGACAGTGAAGCCCAGTTGCTTAGTTCCTGGAAGCAGTGTCATCTTCCCCTAGCTTCCCCCGCATCTAGTGCATATTCCCCAGGATCCCACCAAAGGTGTGAGCTTTCGGGTTTACAGTTTACCTCTTCAGGGATACACAGTAGTGAAAACCTACAGACAGACTTTGCACAGGTTTGTAAAACTCTATTACTCTTTACGTAGTAGCATGAGACATACACAGAGCTATACAAAATAACAAATATACTTCAGTGCATTTCCCTGGCTCAGGTTCCTCATCACTCTGCAGAGTTCTTTGGACTTGGGCAGAATCCTCTTCTTCACATGGGCAGAGCCAGATTCCCTCTCCTGCACATGGCTTCTCTTCATATTCTTGCCACCCCTCTATCTCCTGTAGCTAGCTCTTTCTGATCTTGGCTCATCCTGTGGTTAATCCAGACCACCCCGTTGCTATGAAAGCCTACTCATCTCTTGTCTGAATGCTTCCTGTGTCTCCAAAAGTCTTTTCCCTTTCTTCTTCCCGTGGGTCCTTTTTAAAGCCCTGCCTTGTCATCTTTGTACTTTTTGGGAATTTTCCACTCTGTCCGCTTCCCCCTCCCTGCAGACTAGTTGCAAAAACTAGCTTCAGCCAATCTCCTTAGCATACCCATTGTTCGGTCAGCACACAGCTGTTAATGATTCTCCATTGTCCCTGGTCTGGGAGGTACTGTACTGCAACCCATGTCAGCAAATGGTGAATTCCACATCCACACAGAGACATTCCCAGATACAATAGTTTCATAACAACCAGAATTCATAAGTTGTACAGAGACAAATTCCTGAAATCGTCATGGAGGGGCACCATTGAGAGTTTATCTTGAGGAAGGTGGAGATCCCATGCCACCTCCTCCTTATGCCTGTCATGATAGCAGCCAAGGTAGGAGAGATTGGGTGCTAAACTCTAATTTACAGCATCTGAAGAGGAGTATACTTTAGTGCTCTAAGAGTTAATGGTATCTTCAGGGCACCCCACTGTGTCTAGGTATTGGAAGGCAGGAGGTGATTTTACACTAAAATGAGATATTCTGGGCTAGACCTGTGGCCAACCGCTGCCATGTGACAAAGCCAGGTTTAATTTCATGACCTCTCTCTCCCGTATCCACACTGGATGTGTTGCCAAGGCAACGCTTCGATCCATTGGATCAAAGAGCGTATCTTGTGTACTCAATAGTGGCCTCTGTGTAACCAATTATATAGCCCCAGTAATGAGCTCCAAGAGAGACCAATGCTCCTGAGCTACAGAATGGCAGCCACAACATGGATTTTACGGCATTAAAGAAACATGTTCCTAGGCCAGTTTTAGTCCAGTGGAATGTAGAAAAAATCATGTTTTTTTATACAGAACTTTGAATAATGACAGACACAACTATTTAACTCTTTTCCCACTGTAAACACTGTAGTTTTTCATGTTTCCTGTATTCTAGATAACTGGCTCAAAGTAGAAGCGTTCTCCTCTAGTGGGTACAAAGCTGGAATCCTAGGGAAGACTTCAGGATGAGTTTATTGTACTGTGTAGAACTACATTCACTGAAAAACCTTTCAGATAATCAATCTCCAATTCTTCAAAGACTACACTGGCTTTCAGCCTTCTTCTAGGTGCTATCTAAGGGGTTTATTTTGAAGTATGGTGTAAAGTCCTATCTGATATGCATCATGGCTACCTGAGAACACTACTTCCCTCCATAAATGTAGATACAAAAATTAAGATTAAATTTGTGTAGATGAGGCCAAGTGCTTTCAGATCTGGAATTTGCTTCTCCCACTCACTGTAACAAAGCAGAGTTTGTTGACCTTCAAGACTTTGGAGTCAGTCCCATCTAGAGACTGTATTACCTAAATGCAATCGATAGGGTGCACTAGAAATACCTATGATGTTGAAATAGCTCCATTTGTTCAGGCTTTCATCTGTGGAAGACAAGTGGGGTGGAAGGTTGGATAGAGCTCAAACTAAGGTGGGAATCCATTTATGTTGACAATAGTCAATATGTTTATTATTTAGCATGTGATGATTGTGTCAATATTGTGTGTAGAGAAAAAGGCCTTTTCTGTCAGGATAAGGAGACCAAGATGCTCTCTTGGGGATCCGTAAACAAGGAATAGAAAGGCCATGTTATGGCTTCCAATGGAGAAGCAATTTTCAGAGCTGTTATAATACAGTGCTTGGTAAGTGATCTCTGCCCTTCACAAACAGCTTGAAAGGATAAGGGACAGCTGCTGCATGAGACTAACCTAAGGCCTTTTGCCAGAGATATTAACTTTGCTCTATTTGTTTTGTTCTAGGGAACTTTCAGAAACCTGCTTTTAATTCAATTTTTATCTAATTATTTTTAGAATTTATCACTGACCAGTCAATTTCAGAAAAAAGTTAGGACCTTTCAGACCTTTTAAAAGCATCTTATTGCAATATTATGTGTAAAACTACATTCAGTTAGAAACAGGGCCCGAGATATGCTGTTCACTTTATTCAGAAGTGTTGTGTTTTTAACTTTTTTAAATGGCATCAAAATCTCTCAATCACTTCTCACACGACTTTGATCGGCAGTAGTTGGAAATCTGGTCCAATAAATTGTTCTCTCAAGAGTTCCACCATCCTAAGAATTTGGCCTGATCCAAACCAGAACCAAATGCATACATATGCCTAGAAATTTAGGGTCTTCTCCAGGAAAAAAACTAACAAGGTGGATTCCGAACAGAGCTTTGAATATGTAAAATTGGAACTCAAGGATTGGCCAAAATTTTTATTCATGTGTAGATCACATCTGAGATGGGCTCAAACCAAATCCCAGATTTGAACACCCCTTCTCCCCCTCAAACCCCCAATTTTGGAGTGTTCATAGTCCAGATCTGTATTTTTCAGCTTGAGCCCACTTCTTATACAAATAGTAGACCAGTTAAGTACTAACAGTAAAAAGGCAGGGATAAAAGAGAGAGACTCAGTACATGTAAGAAATTCTGGTACCTCTCACTAATATGCCTTTCATCAGGAGAGTCCTAAAGTTATCTGTAAAATGTCTCTGAAAGGGCTTCCATTGAGTTAATTTAGCAACAAAAGCATTACAGTGAGAGAAGCTCAAGGATTAACGGGACATGACAGCTGCGAGGGGAAGTAGATTGTGTTTCAAAACAGTTTAACAGCAAATGTTTTCTGGCAACAAAAAGCTTTATTAAGATCAAGTTTTGTGGAGTTGACATTATCCAGGACTATGATGTATCACAGAAGCTGGCAGTGCTCCGGTGATGCAGCTCAAACCCTTGTTCGTATACGTTTGAATATGTCTGCCCTAAAGTCTCTAAACATACAGTGTCTATTTGCAAAATTAATGTAACATATATTGACTCTCTGCTCTATATGGTTGTCATAAATATAAAGGGAACCACCTATAAACCACCTTTAAATCCCTCCTGACCAGAGGAAAAACCCTTTCACCTGTAAAGGGTTAAGAAGCTAAGATAACCTCACTGGCACCTGACCAAAATGACCAATGAGGAGACAAGATACTTTCAAAGCTGGAGGGGGCGGGAGGAAACAAAGGGTCTGTCTGTGTGATGCTTTTGCCAGAACCAGAGCAGGAATTCAGGTCAGAACTCCTGTAAAGAGTTAGTAAGCAATCTAGTTAGATATGCGTTACATTCTGTTTTGTTTAAAGAAAAGGAGTACTTGTGGCACCTTAGAGACTAACAAATTTATTTGAACATAAGCTTTTGTGAGCTACAGCTCACTTCATGAAGTGAGCTGTAGCTCACAAAAGTTTACGCTCAAATAATTTTTTTAGTCTCTAAGGTGCCACAAGTACTCCTTTACTTTTTGCGAATATAGACTAACACGGCTGCTACTCTGAAACCTGTTTTGTTTAAATGGCTGATAAAATAAGTTGTGCTGAATGGAATGTATATTCCTGTTTTTGTGTCTTTTTGTAACTTAAGGTTTTTGCCTAGAGGGATTCTCTGTTTTGAATCTGATTACCCTGTACGGTATTTACCATCCTGATTTTACAGAGGTTTTTCTTTTACTTTTTCTTTAATTAAAATTCTTCTTTTAAGAACCTGATTGATTTTTCATTGTTCTTAAGATCCAAGGGTTTGCGTCTGTGTTCACCTATGCAAATTGGTGAGGCTTTTTATCAAGCCTTCCCCAGGAAAGGGGGTGTAGTGCTTGGGGGGATATTTTTTGGGGGGGGGAGATGTTTCCAAGTGGGCACTTCCCCTGTTATTTTTGTTAGACACTTTGGTGGTGGCAGGATAAGGTCCAGACACAAAAGGTAAAATAGTTTGTACCTTGGGGAATTTTTAACCTAAGCTGGTAAGAATAAGCTTAGGGGGTCTTCCATACAGGTCCCCACATCTGTACCCTAGAGTTCAGAGTGGGGAAGGAACCTTGACAATGGTTCTTTAAAAACAAGTTGCTAGCAGCTCCTTGTCCTCCTAACAAGATGGGGAGCATACACATGAGGGGAAAAAACTAAACACAAAATAACAGATTTCAGTTCCAAGAAGCCAGAGTGAGTCATTTTTTTAAGTATTTAGTAAAACAATATCATTTTAATGGAACTGGATCTAGATGCCAGTCTCTTTAGGCCACACTCCAGACTAACAAAAATCCATTGGGGGAATCCAGTAGCACTGTGAGCCAGGACCTGTTTGACTCCTGGCCAGTCCCTGTAGTCCAATGTGAGCAAGGCTGATACAGAGGAAGGAACCTCTGGCAAGTATGCAGTTTGCTTTGATATTGCAGGGACACATCTGTTAATTTACTCTCTTATATTCATGCTAGAAGCAACGGTGAAATAACCAATAGAGGAAGAGTTACTATCTGCTTCTTACTCCCCTGGCTGTACAGTTAGGCAGAGGGGGCCCTGCAGAACAGTTTATGTGCACTCGGATGTCCTGTGAATCCTCCATAGAGATCTCGAGGAAACTTTCCTAAAGATAAGTCTGCAATCTTCTGCCAAAGGTTTCCGGGGAGAGCTGCCTTATTTCTTCTGCCATGGTAGGACACTTTTCCCATGCCAGTCAGCAATTACTTCAGCAGGCACTAATGTAGCACACAGGCTAGCAGCATACGGACCCAGTTTGCAGCTGGATGCATGCATGAGCTGTTTCCTTTCAGCATCCATTACCCTCAGGAGTGAGATATCAGCTAAAATCACCACTGCCTGTGGAAAACAGTGTTTTCCAGTATTCAGTTCAATTGTCCTATCCACATGTACTCATGCCCATGAGGTGGTATCCCACCTTATTATCCCCATTCACCCACTTCCCCTGGGCCGTACTCACCGTAGCTGGGACTGCCACCATGCTCCATGAATCTCAAGGAGAAATGCCAATGTAGTGCTTTGAACTTGTGTGCTGAACACAAGGAGAGTGAGTTCAGCATAGCATTTCCATTTATCTTGTGAATATACTCACAAGAGGATCTCTTTTCAGAGTAGCAGCCGTGTTAGTCTGTATTCTCAAAAAGAAAAGGAGTACTTGTGGCACCTTGGAGACTAACAAATTTATTTGAGCATAAGCTTTCGTGAGCTACAGCTTTGCAGCTGGAAATGTGGTCTTGAGGGTCTCTCCATCCACACCAATGGAGCAGCTCAGCCAGATAAGGAGAAGGAGAGGAGGCAGGATGACATGTTCCATGAGATCCTGCAAGCCTCTGGTGCTTCAGATATCAAACACAGGGCTTGGAGGATCACCCAGTGGTGAGCTGGAGCTGGTACGCATCAGTTCCTGGGAACCAGTTGCTAAACTTTGAAGCAGTTTTATAACCGGATGCTAAAAATTGTTAGGAAAACAAATGTTATAAAATGATCTTAAAACGAATAATTTTATACAATGGTGTAGAAAATAATAGGGGAGGGGGCGGGAACCTGTGGCACTCCTGTCAATGGCGGCAGGCAAGCTGATTTTTACCATCACGCTGCTGCCAGCCGGGGTCCGCTGGCCCCACTCAGCCTGCTGCCTGCCTGGGTGAACAGAACTGAACGGGGCCGGCAGCCAGGACCCCAGCTGGCAGGAGCCGGCGGCTGGAACTCCGAGCCGGCGGTGGGTGAGCCGGTGCTAGTCTGGGGTTCTATCTGCCACCCCGCTTAGCCTGCCGCTGGACTGAAGTTCTGGCTGCTGGCCCCTTGCCAGCTGGAGTCCTGGCCATTGGCCCCACTCAACCCGCTGCCTGCCTGGGTGAACAGAACTGAGTGGGGCTGGCGGCCGGGACCCCGGCTGGCAGGAGCCAGCAGCTGGAACCCCAGACCAGTGGCGGGTGAGCCGCTGCCAGTCTGGGGTTCTGTCTGCCACCCCACTCAGCCCACCACCGGACTGGAGTTCCAGCCATCAGGCCCTTGCCAGCTGGGGTCCCGGCCATCGGCCCTGCTTAGCCTGCTGTCATTCTGGGGATCCATGGGGGGGGGGGGCTCATGTAAAGGTAAAATTTATAACTGGCATGGGAAACCTTAAATTAATGAAGACTTGTAATATGGTGTACAAAATAAACTTCAAATGCAAAGGGACGTGGAATTCTAGCAGTTAAAGAGCCATTTCTACAATAGATAGCAACATAAACCTTGACCTATGTGCGTGCGCATGTAATATCGCAGGCTGCGACTCTGTCGCATCCAAGTTCATCCTGATGCGAGACAAATGTCTTGTTTATTATTTTATTAATGGGTTGCACTTGCCTCGTTCGTGCACTTGCTCAACTATTTTCTATACAATTCAACATGACCAGTGAGTCATAGTCGGTCTGTTTGTCTCTAGTAAATTGCGTGTGATATTTCGGTGTGTAATACTAACTGGACTGTTATTCGAAGATTAAAGTTTTCTATTCAATATTATTTACCCTTCATAATGACATTCCAGAAAAGCATTAGTGACTGGTTTTCCAGTAAAATGACAAAATCATCAATCAGTAGGTCTAGTAGTGAAAATAATGATTTAAATACTGAAAACGCCAATGACAATAATTTTGGTGATGAAAATATCTTAAACGTTGAATTGTCTGAAAATGTGTCCGCAATGGAAGAGGATTTACATGACTGTGCAAATGTAGTGCCCGCTTGTTGGACTTCCGAGCAGGCACAATATTTTTTAAAGAAATACAATGGCTTGATCATTGAAGGCAAAAACCTTGGCTGTTCCCACTGTGCAACTATGTCACGTTTGGGGGTCCTTGGAGGAAAATCTTGACACATTTCTTCAGAATGGCAAAAGTGTACTATTAAAGCATCTGTAACTGCTTTAATAAAAAAGCAAAAAAAGTTCAGCAAGCTTCATTAAGAAAAAAAATGAAGGAACATTTCGAATCAAGCTCTCATTTGAGAGTTATAAATATTTTAAATGAATCTAAAAAAGAACCTCTCACTACAGTGATTGATAAAGTTACTGAAAAAAATATTGCAATAACTTGCAAAATTTTCAACATAGTTTACAGTTTAGTAAAAAGAAACAGACCAGTGTCAGATATGGAGGATGAAGTAGAGCTACAAATTAAAAATTAAACCAATTTAGGTAACTGCCTACATTCTCAATTTTCAGCCATCAGAATCGTAGAGCATATTGCTGAATTAATAAGAAAACAAATTTTTAGTAAAATTTGAAACAATTGAAAACAATTCAAAGATTTATATGATTATTGATGAAGCTTCTACAATTTCAAGTAAAACTGTGCTTGTAATTCTTATAAAATGTGAATTACAAGATTCTTCACTAACAATTTTTCTCAATTTAGTTGAATTAGAATCAACAAAAGCAAAAAATATGTATAATGCTTTGAGAAATACGTTAACCGATACAGGATTTGGCACAGAATATTTAAAGAAAAATTTAATAGGATTTTGTTCTGATGGCTCGAGCACCATGCTTGGACGTAAATCTGGAGTTGCTACAAGACTCATTCAAAATTTTCCAAACATTATAATTTGATATTGTTTGAATCGTCAGCTACAACTGGCTTTAGATGATATGATATCAATGAAATAAGCCATTTCAAGATTTTTTTGGACAAGATTTATGCAATTTTTCATCAGTCCAATAAAAGTCAGTTTGAACTTAAACAAGTTTCTGAAGAACTATATATTGAAATCATCAAAATAGGCTGTGTTTTTGGTCCACAATGGCCTTCGTGTAGCCTTAGAGCTGTCAAAGTGGTCTGGAGAGGTTATCCAGCTCTTTATATTTATTTTTCCAAAAATAAGAAATTTTCTGGCATGGAAAAAAGATTGAAAAACAAAGAATTTTTAAAAGACTTAGCATTAATGATTGACATTTTGGATGAACTTGCATTATTATCAAATGCACTGCAAGTGAGACAATTGAGTTTAACAAAGGCAGATAAGCTAATCAAATGAACGATTGTTTTTTTCATATAATTAAAGGATAGTTTTGGTATACATGAAAATAAAATTAATGAAATGATAGAAAGTGATGCTTTTAAATGCATAGAGTTTGAAGATAAAGTAAGGTTTAAATCACTGCCACGAGACAAAGTAATAGAGTGTATTGAAAAAATGAAGGCAAGATTATTAAACGAAAATCACATTAAATATAAAGAAGATAATTTAGGTCATTCTATAATACACTTAAAATAGTTGAATTATTCAATGTTATGGATCCCACTTCCTGGAATATTGAAGAAGTCAGTATACCTTGGAAATCAGGAGAAGAAAAAGTGCATGAATTAAACAAATTCATAAAATTTGTAGTCGATTTAAATGATTTTCGTGACTATGTAGAGAATAACATTCAATCAAAACATCTTCCTGATCCGGAAACAATAAGAAAAGCAAAGCATGAACATAATTGCAAATAGTTCTGCAGAAGCAGAAAGAGTTTTTTCGTTGATGAATATTATTTGTAGTGATAAAAGGGCGAATTTAACAATTACTCATATCTCAAGCTTTATGACCATCAATTTGTTGGGAAAACCACTAATTTCCTGGAACCCAATACCATATGTTAAAGCATGGATGAGAAGTCATCGATCCGCATTAGATACCAGAGTTCGTGTATCCAACACCAAAGATTATGGAGAAGATCAAGAAGCCATTTGGAAATTACTACTTAATTAGTAATAAATAATGTACTTAAATATTCTTTAAAATATTGCTTGTTGCATTGTATACTTCAACATGAATATATTACACTTTTTATTTTTAATAACTTAAGTAGTTCACATGTAATATTTAAAATACAAGAATAATAGGCATTACATTCTTAAATATTATCATTTGCTTACTCATACATCTTTATATTTTCTTTTCAAACGTATTTTAAATTCATTTAAGAAAGCAATACTTTGTTTCTATTGTAATAAACATGTAAAAATGTTTATTTTTTTTATTGTTAAGCATGATTCCCAATGACTCAATGCAGTGCCACTTCTTATGGAGAAAGGTACAAAAAATACATACTGTGGCACATCCCTTAAATCAGAACTTTTTATAGGGAACTGGTTGTTAGGATTTTGGCAGCTCATCACTAGGATCATCCACACAAACAGCATGGACGGGGATCGAGCAGAGAAGAGAGAGGCACAGGAAAAGGAGAGAGATGTGCAGCAGGAGATGATAGCAATTCTCAAGTGTCAGGTATGTTAGCAACAAGAAGGAGGTCAGGAAAGTGTGGGACCCTTACTGATTGGGGGAAGCAACCCAGTGACACGTGATGTGGAAAAAGCTGTAGCACTCAATGCTTTTTTTCCTCAGTCTTCACAGACAAGATCAGCTCCCAGACTGCTGCACTGGGCAGCAGAGTATGGGGAGGAGGTGAGCAGCCCTCAGTGGTGAGAGAACAGGTGAAGGACTATTTAGAAAAGCTGGACATGCACAAGACCCTGGGGCCGGATGCATTGCATCTAAGGGTGCTGAGGGAATTGACTGTTGTGATTGCAGAGCCATTGGCCATTATCTTTGAAAACTCGTGATGATTGGGGAGGTCCCAGACAATTGGAAAAAGGCAAATATAGTGCCCATCTTTAAAAAAGGGAAGAAGGAGAATCTGGGGAACTTCAGACTGGTCAGCCTCACCTCAGCCCCCCAAAAAAATCGTGGAGCAGGTCCTCAAGGAATCCATTTTGAAGGAGGACTTGGAGGAGAGGAAGGTGATCAGGAACAGTCAATGGATTCACCAAGGGAAAGTCATGCCTGATCAACCTGATTGCCTTCTATGATGAGATAACTGGCTCTGTGGATATGGGGAAAGTGGTGGACATAGTATACCTTGACTTTAGCAAAGCTTTTGATATGGTCTCCCACAGTATTCTTGCCAGCAAGTTAAAGTAGTATGGATTGGACTAATGGCCTATAAGGTGGATAGAAAGCTGGCTAGATTGTCGGGCTCAATGGGTAGTGAAAAATGGTGCGATGTCTAGTTGGCAGCTGGTATCAAGCAGAGTGCTCCAGGAGTTGGTCCTGGGGCCAGTTTTGTTCAATGTCTTCATTAATGATCTGGATGATGGGATGGATTACAACCTCAGCAAGTTCGCAGGTGACACTAGGCTGGGGGGAAAGGTAGATATGCTGGAGGGTAGGGATAGGGTCCAGAGTGACCTAGACAGATTGGAGGATTGGGCCAAAAGAAATCTGATGAAGTTCAACAAGGACAAGTGCAGAGTTCTGCACTTAGGATGGAAGAATCCCATGCATCACTACAGGCTGGGGACTGACTGGCTAAGCGGCAGTTCTACAGGAAAGGACCTGGGGATTACAGTGGATAAGAAGCTGGATCTGAGTCAACAATGTGGCCTTGTTACCAAGAAGTTGGTGCTGGTCCTGCTTTGAGCAGGGGGTTGGATTAGATGATCTGCTGAGGTCTCTTCCAACCCTAATCTTCTATGATTCTATGTCCTGCCCACTGCCCAGAATCACAGTCCTTCATAGCAGGACATGATTATTGGCCCTTCACACTTGCAACACAGCAACCTCCCATTGTGGATTTCCCAGCTCCAAATTGATTGCTACTGATCAGTCATGAATCTGGCATTGCATGTTTCCATACAGCAATTGCCACTCATTCCTCCACTGTCAGTATAGATTTCATTTTGGTGTTGCTACACTGGAGGATTGGGACGAGCTCCATACACACGTCCAGGAATGTGGCCTTGCACATCTGAAAGTTCTGCAGCCATTGCTCTTCATCCCATACCTGCATAATGATGTGATCCCACCATCAGTGCTTGTTTCTTGGGCCCAGAACTGGTGCTCCACCATTTGCAGCTGCTCTCTGAAAGACACCAACAACTTTGAATTGTTCCTTTATATGTCCCATAGCAATCTAGCCTCCAAGGAATTGTCATGTTACCCGTGGCTCTGCAAATACTGCAGGCTGAGGTGTGTTATGCTCACAACGCTCATCACAATAGTGCAGAGCTGTTTTGGATCCATGCTGCTCATACTGATGGCAGATGTGCAGGTTTGCAGGGCTTTTGAAAAGAGGCATGAAACATGGGATAGAGAAAACTGCACTATGGGATATTGAAATCATGTTCCCAGCCACCCCTGCATGATTCGTTTGCTCCCGTGAGGCATTACAAACCCTTCCCTAGACACCTTATGGTAGATGGTGGTGTAACTCACACACCTTCTGGGTGTGGTATTCTGTCCCATCTACTGGCACTGAGACCACTTAAACAGAGAGATAAAATGAATCTACTATACAGCCTTAGCTAACAGCCAGCTGGCTTTTAGCTCATGCCATAGAGGATCATGCATTCAGCTCCAGAGGTCCCCAGTTCAATCCTGCCTGCCAGCGATTGGGTCCTGTTGGTGGTAGTGGCACATTGGTATAGCGACCCATGGTACACCGCTCTCTGCATTGATGCAAGTGCTAGTAGTGAGGACACGCACCACTGACACAAGGAGCGTAACATGGACATGCAAAAGTGATTTAATTACTGTGATGGCTGTACATTGGTGTAACTCAGGTTGACATAATTTTGTAGTCTAGATGTACCCTGAATCTGGACTGCACTGACTGTTTAAATATGTGGTTCATATTTACAGGGAAAATTATTAATATTACTTGACAAAATCCACGAGTAATTGATCGAAGATACAAAACAGGGACTCTCATAGTTTGAATGTTAAAGTATACAGATCCCAGAGAGAGAGATCGTAGTCTCCCCCATTTTTCATAACGATGTAACCCATTTGTAGTTTAGTAATTTGCCTCACTCCCGTGCCCATTGTAAAAGCTCAGACCCTAACTCTGGTGAACAACGCTCCTATAGACCCTCCTCTATAGTAGCCTGAGGTTCCCCCGAAACATCAGCGTGTGAAATTGGTCCAACTTCTCCAGATTGTGGCATTGTCCCCTCCAGCCATGGAAGTTGCCAATCCAAGCTGTTTGCTCTGTGAGAAACTTGAAAAATTCAGCATGGTGAGAAATATTTTACTCTGCCTCTGGGCAATGGCAGCCTGTCTTCACCAAGCCATTCCACAATAGTTCAGCTAGAGCAGCTTTGACAGGTGCTGTCGGAAAGGCAAAAAACCCTTTTTGCTTCTGTGAGAACATAGGATTTTAAATGCTCTCTTGTAGTCCGACTTAGAAGGTGGCAACTGCTGTCAGTGCTCTAACCTCTGTCTTATCTAGTTAAATGGTCACAGGTCAACTGCATACCACAGTGACCTACAAGGATGGCTGGGAGATCTCAGTGGTCATGGAAAAGAAATGCTCATGATAATCCACTTGGCAGTCAATGGAATGGCCCATTGATCTGTGCAGTGGGACTAGTGTAATAAGTGTTTATATGAAAAGTTATGTGATACTTTGCTTTGACTGTTCTGAGCCATAGAATAGCCCTGCCTGTCTGTCTCCATGGCATTCTCAGACTTGGTCCCTAGATATGTCCCTAGGCTGGGCGCTGGCTAGCCATGACATTAGCTCACCCTACCTAATTTTGTCTACTGAACTGCAATATCCCCCTATATCTCCCCAGTCTGAAGTAAATCAAAAGCTATTCACTTTCCTCAGATCCACTCTGGCTCAAGCGCTAACTTACCTTGCAGCACTAATTCCTCCCTATCTGTCTTGGGCTTCCATCTGGATCATTCATCTGCTGTTTCCAAACCTGATGATGGGCTCTGCCAACAGTTGCCCTTCCTCAAGGGCTTTGAAAAAATCGGGGGGGGGGGCTTTCTATTTCAAAGCTGGCACAGCTCAGAAATGGGTTTCATAAATACCATTTTGCTGAGCTGTCTTAAAGCAGAATTGAAGGTAAACCCATTTATTTAATAGGAATGCTGACCAGTGCTCCTATCGTTTGTCAGATGGATACAAATACAATCATCAGGAATGTTCTAAAATATTAACTTAAAATACATATAAGGAAACTATCTGACATATTTACAAAGAACAATTTTTTACTAGCCTTCAGTTGAAGATATGGGCTACATTTAAGTGGACTGTTCTAATGGGTGCTAATAGCTAGCTAAATTCTGCCCTTAAATAGCTGGATGTCTTTAAAGAATTTATTTTACAGATCTAGTACAAAGAGGTGCTCTGCATCTCTCTCCATTTTCCTTGGTTGTCCTGTACTGCTCAATTAGTATACTGCTCTATTAGTGTACTGCTCCAGTAGTAGCCCACTGGAAGTCATTAGTCTGGTCTGGCATGCCCCTCTACTGTTGTCACTGATTCCATGCTTGTTGATAACTTCCTCTGCAGTCTCATTGGTTGTTTCTCTTAGAGTGTAGTTCTACTGTAAAAAGCATGGCTCTCTAAATTGGCAGGTAGGGTTCCATGCTGTTTGTCTCAATGATTCTAGATCAAATGTTCTAGCTGCCTGGCCTGACAGTCAACCAGGGCTCTGAAAGTCAAGCTGGGTTTTCTGGTGTGTGCATCACCACCAATAATGGCTTGTACTCTGCTGAGCTGGTGGGGGCTGGTGTGTGGCGGAGGGAGGAATAGGCAATGAAAGAGAGTCTCAGATTTTGTTTAAAATAAATAAAACAAAGTTGCCATTTTTAAACCTGGATGCCCGAAGTGAGCAGCTAAATAGAACTGGCCTTATTTTCAAACCTGATCAGTTCTCAGTCAAAAGAAAAGGAGTACTTGTGGCAGAAAAATGCATCTGATGAAGTGAGCTGTTGCTCATGAAAGCTTATGCTCAAATAAATTTGTTAGTCTCTAAGGTGCCACAAGTCCTCCTGTTCTTTTTGCGAATACAGACTAACACGGCTGCTATTCTGAAACCTGTCATTATGCAGGGCAGTTCTCAGTCAATTTCTCATTGATTTCAGTGGGAGCTGGGTTTGCTCTGTGCCTTTGAATACCAGGCCCACTTACATTTAGGCATCAAATACTGATTTAGGCATCTAGCCAAAGGAGACTTACTCACTTAAAGAAGCTGGGGAGACTCCTTCACAATCTAGCCCATGACCAGAGAAGAGCTGCTTCCGCTAACACTCTCCTGCCCCCAGCCAGCCACCCTAGAGCCAACTCACCCTGTCACCACTTCTTTATTGTGAGGAGCAGATGCCAGATAGAGGAGCCACCTCATGGTATACCCATGAATTACAGGGGTAAGGAAACGTGGTGGGTCTAAAGGTGTGGGGCCCAAGATTGGGAGGTGGAAGAATTGATGTATTTGGGAAGGACATTATGGAATTAAGGGATATTTCTTGAGGGGAGAATGTTAAATTGATGGATTGGGGGGGGGGGTGAGGGGAGGCCCCAAAGTTTTTTACCCAGAAAATGTCTGGTACTGTTGATTGAGATGGAAAGTTTTTAGAGGGAGCCCATTGTTTACATTTTTGTAGCACATTACTGTCCTTTTAGTAATAAAAAGAACATCTGCAAGCCAAATCCTAGCCTCAGTTACACCTGTGCAAACCCAGTGGGGAGGGAACCAAGGGCAGAATTTGGTCCTGCAGTTGGAACAACAGGCAGGTTGACCCATGAGCCAGAACAGAATCCAGCTCACTCTCTTCTACAACTGAAATGTAAATAAAGTCAGTGGATCAGACTCGGATTGTGCACAGTGGGACTAATAACTCGTTTATAATTAAGTAATAAGGTGCCTTTTTTACATCATGCTTCACTTGAGGTCGCTTAGTAAGGTTTGTACTATTGTTTACCTGTACGCTTATTCACCTGCCCATTCACACCTGCTAGCACACAATTAGCTGAAAATGCTTGGTCACGTCATGGCTACCTTTATGGGAAACAAAAACCTCCGCATGAACTAGCGATAGACTCAGACTGACATGACAGCAGAAACAAACCTTTGTCCTTAACTGCAGGAATTATTTTCTTCCAAAGACAACACATATTTAAATGAATGTTGATGTACATAAATGTACTGAAAGCTTTGTGTGTAAAAGACCCACCCTCAGCAAAAAAGAGTGATTTCTGCAAAGATCAGGGTAAAAAATGGAGAGTGAAAAACAGCTTCTTGTTCTTTCTCTTACACCTCTGTACAAACAAAATTAAATCAACAGAAATGAATGGCATTATTATGGATTTAAATCAGTGTAACTGGAACCAAAATCTGATCTTGATTGTCTGCTCTTTAAGAATGATGTATATAATAGAGTTAGAACCTTGAAACCATTTCAGAAGCAGGAACTTCTTTATCCACAATGTAGTGCAGCTGAATGATCAGACCTCTTGAGTCTTAGAGTGATGGGATGGAGTCACATATAGAAAATAGACTACACTTTGCTGGATAGAAACATAGGACTGGAAAGGACCTACTGGATCATCAAGACCACTTCTCAGGCAACCCTGTCAGGTAATCCCCATGTGTGGATGTGGGACCAAAAAGAGGACATGAGGAGACTGCCAAAGTCTTCAGTTTCCTTAGCTTATAGTCTGCAGGAAGACAGACCATTGTCCACATCCTACATGAAGTCCCTAGTATAACAAGAGGCACGTGTAGCTCTTCTGTCAGGTGCTGCAGGCAAAACAAGGGGCAGGTTCCGTATCCAGGGGTTCCACTTAACATTACCAAACAGAGCCATCTTGAGCCCCCCACTCAGAAATCTGGAAAAATGAAACCTCACCCTGGCTGCATCTGCGAGGCAGTGCTCAACCTCCCGTGCAAGCACCGTGTCTGTGTATAACCAAAGAAAATGTTTATTAAAAGGAGAAGAAACACAGCATTAATTTGGAAAAACACTGCAACAGTGATTCAAAAGTAGGTAAACACCTTCCCCACAGTATCTTGGGGCAGCAGTCCTATACCTCAGTTTCCCACTTTGCTCTGTGAAAGTCTCTGATGGACGAATGTCCCTTTAACATGCCATGCTCCTTTGCCCTCCGCTGCACCCCACTCAGAGTTGGTTGTCTGAGGTCAGTGAAGTCCCAGAATCCAAGGGATTGTTCAAATGGGATCATCTTCTGCCTTGGGGCAGTAGTCAAGCGATGTCTCCACAGCTGCTTGCTGCTGCTACCTCCTGCCACTGCCCACTCATGTCACTTCCACCAGTTCTCAGTGAGTTCAGCTCTTTGTGATGTCACTGGCTAGTAGGGAACCTCACAGCTGCTGCGTCCTCTTCATTGCTTTTCTCTGAAATGCCATCCCCTGCAGTCAATTCTACCAGCCTCCAGGTGTTGCTAGAGCATCGGGAACATTCATTTACATTGATAATTTGAAGAATTTAACTAGTAGAGGCAGTAGCTAGTTTGACATTGATTATAGATTTGAACCAATTGACTGCTTGTCAGCTGTCCCTGTTTGTCCCTCATGTTCATCTTATCTTTCCTTTTTATGCAGAATTTGATTGGATAGTGGGGACCCCAGTAGAGTTTAAAAGAATACTACTTTACTTTTTTTTACATCTGTTTTTGCTGTTTTTCCCATGCTGCTTTTTTTCCTACATGAACTGTGTACCTTAAAAAGCAACACAAAACATCTGCACTCAGGTTTAAAAAAAAAATCAATAACTCAGATTTAGACCAGGTCAAAAAATTTTGCAAAAACATTTTTGTGTAAAAACAATAACTTGAAAGGGAATACAGACTGTGGGGGATTTTTAAGAAATATATTTTAAGTAGGTTTCATCTTGATAGGCTTTAAAGTAACTTTTTCTCTTTCAGGCTGAAGATTCCAGAAGACAGGCTGTTTGAGCTATACCTAGCTTCAGAAAGCTCATTTGTCTGTTTTTAGATTAGCAGAGAAGAAACTAGAAATTATTAAATTGATCATAAAAGTATGAACTTAATTTTAATTTTGTTGATGAAAGAATGTTCAGTGACTGCTAGGGTTCTTTTTAAGCAACCAATCAGCTTTTATAGTCAGTGTGACAAAGTTCCTCCTCTACCTTGGTGGGTCTTGCGCTTATTGGCGGATTTGCTTGCCTTGGAGCTTCATGACAGTCCTCAGTTTGGCCCTTTTCGTGAACCCACAGTCCAGGTCAACTCCTCCTGTGTCTGACCAGGAGTTGGGAGGTTTGGGGGGAACCTGGACCCACCCTCTACTCCAGGTTCCAGCCCAGAGCCCTGTGGAATGCAGCTGTCTAGAGTGCCTCCTGGAACAGC
Organism: Dermochelys coriacea; assembly: GCF_009764565.3. NCBI lineage: Eukaryota > Metazoa > Chordata > Testudines > Dermochelyidae > Dermochelys > Dermochelys coriacea. The sequence goes on from NC_050068.2 coordinate 110,852,311, forward strand.
TGTGCGACAGCTACAACTCCCTGGGCTACTTCCCCCTGGCCTCCTCCCAACACCTTCTTTATCCTCACCATAGGACCTTCCTTCTGGTGTCTGATAATGCGTGTACTCCTCAGTCCTCCAACAGTCCACGTTCTCACTCTCAGCTCCTAGCACCTCTTGCTCTCAGATCCTTACACACACACCACAAACTGAAGTGAGCTCCTCTTTAAATCCAGGTGCCCTGATTAGCCTGCCTTAATTGATACTAGCAGCTTCTTGATTAGAACACCTGCAGCCAATCAGCCTGTCTGTCTTAATTGTCTCCAGAAGGTTCCTGATTGTTCTGGAACCTTCCCTGTTACCTTACCCAGGGAAAAGGGACCTAATTAACCTGGGGCTAATATATCTGTCTTTTATTACTCTCCTTTAGCCATCTGGCCCAACCCTGTCACAGTGTAGACAGAGTTCTGTAAACTGATGATATGTCATCTCAAGACTTTTTCAGCCAGATATGCCCATCGATGAACAATGTTACAAGGAGGATAGCACTAATTTGAAAGTGAGAAAGGATGGTGATGTTGCATTGGCTCTTAGTAATATTTCTAAAGCACAAGAAAGACAACAAATACACTATGCTAGAAGAAAGGCTAGTAAATATGGGAAAACAACATTCAAGGCTGGTGACTGTCACATAAATGGTGGATTTGCTGTAACTTGAAGTCTTTAAACCATGATTTGAGAAGTTCAGCCAGAGGTTAGGGGTCTATTACAGTAGTGGGTAGGTGAGGCTTTGTGGCCTGCAATGTGCAGGAGGTCAGCCTAGATGATCATGATGGTCCCTTGAAGTCTGAATCTATGCCAGCTTCCTCAGAAGTGGTCTTGTGTCTGGATTTTTAATTTGTGGGGTGGATGTCTGTGATCACAGACATAAAGTCTGTGGTATGTAAAACACTGAATATTTTTAAAGTATTGATTTAAGCAGGACTTTTCCAGCTAATGCTTGGAAGTGAGGACCTAAGTCAGACTTGATTTGGATTGAGCTGTGTGGCTCCAAGGCAGGCCTCACACCTGATTTGTCTGAAGACCTTGGAGGGAGGTGCTGCAGGGCTGAACAAGTGAAGGTCTCAAACTATAAGAGTCAAGGGTAAGGCTGCAAAGTCTTGATTTTCATGGTAACAAGCCCCCAGAGGGAAGACTGCCAGAAGCCCCAGAACTGATCACCTTGATCAGAGGAAGTCGCATCATCCACAAACACGCCACCCCAGCCTTTGACCAGTCTCTCCCAGTGCCCAAAAGAGGCCCACTAGTGAGAAGCACTGTGCCTGCAGAATATCATTGTCTGGCTCCTTGACTGCAGGTCCAACTCCTATTCCTCAATAGGCTAGAAAACTGGGAGAGCTGAAGTGTTTGCAAACCCTGTTATCTTAAGTATCTTTTCCCCCTTTCTCTATTTTTGTCATTTATTTTTATTAGCTGGGCAACATCCCAGCTGTAGTTTCAGGCCGTGAAAGTGAGACTGTGTGAGATAGAACCCAGGTAGCCCATATGAGGAAGGCACCACAAAGAAAATTCCCCAGCTTTAAACAACCCTAAGTATTGTCTCATAAAGCTATTCATTGACATGTGTTTCTTTGGTTTGTATTCAAAAGTCCTAAGAGAACTGCCGTGGTCATCTATAATTTCTGAGACAAGGTGGGTGAGGTAATATCTTTTATTGGACCGACTTCTGGTGGTGAGAGAGACAAGCTTTCGAGCCATACAGAGCTCTTCTTCAGGTCACATCTATAATTTCTGGTTGATAAGAGTTGTCAAACTTCTGATTATCAAAACTGGAGTGGGATGGGCAGCCACCACACAAGAAATGAAATCCAAGGAGGAAGTTCTATAAGTGGGTCTGACGTTGTGGTTCAGACATTAAGTAATTTGGTTTTAATATTTATTAAAAGCGGTGCTTTTACAGATCCAGACTAATATGGCTACCCCTCTAATATTTATTAAGACATCTAACCAGCTCCAAGTTATAGATTTGATTGACTTTTTGGTAAAATTCCTTTGTTGGAATTCATAATCACATGAACAGCCAATTTTTTAGAATGCTCTTTAAAATTTATAAGGGTTGGTTATTTTTTGCATTCATTTGGTGATTTTACTCGAATCCAATACTGAGATGAGCTTGTTGATTTGATTTAGTTTTGATATTGATTTATTAGTTGTATTGTTTCATTCTTAGTGTGACTTTGGTGATACATTTTCTTGATCTTATTTTTGTTTGTCTTTTAATGAAACTTATTAAAAGATACTGAGTCACATTTTTTTCAATAAGCAAAGAGGGTCCAGAACATTTGAGGTCCTGTGTGGATTCCAGTTAGTCAACCTAAACGCCTGACTAGCTCCCCATAATTAGTTTTTGGTTCTCTGACCTGGGAAAATGTGGTGGTGAAATGTCAATGTCAGCTAAAGTTTTTTATTTTTCTGACTGGGAGAATTGAAACAAAAAACATTTTTTTGTTTTAAAATGTTGATTGGAAAGGAAAATACAAATACAATACTATACAACAGGTTGAATCATTTTGTTTCAATAAAAAATGTCAAAATTTTCCAATTCAGCATTTCCAATTTGACTCTTTTTGGAATTTCTGTTTTATGAATGGTTTCAGAGTGGTCGCCGTGTTAGTCTGTATCAGCAAAAAGAACAAGGAGTATTTGTAGCACCTTGGAGACTAACCAATTTATTTGGGCATAAGTTTTTGTGGGCTAAAACCCACTTCATCAGATGCATGCAGTGGAAAATACAGTAGGAAGATGGATATATATACACACACAGAGAGAACATGAAAAAATGGGGGTTGCCATACCAATTCTAACGAGACTAATCAATTAAGGTGGGGTTAGAGTTGGTATGACAACCCCCATTTTTTCATGTTCTATTTGTATGTATATATATATATATATATCTTCCTATTGTATTTTCCACTGCATGCATCTGATGAAGTGGGTTTTAGCCCACAAAAGCTTATGCCCAAATAAATTCATTAGTCTCTAAGGTGCTACAAGTACTCACAAATACAAGTGTTCTTTTTGCTGATACAGCCTAACGCAGTGACCACTCTGAAACCATTCATAAAACAGAAATTCCAAAAAGAGTCAAATTGGAAATACTGAATTGGAAAATTTTGATCTTTTTGGAATTTCTGTTTTATGAATCTATAAATCTAATTTAGAAGTAAGTCAAATAAAGTAGATAAGAATCCATATAGTCTTAGTACACAGAAGTACATAGAAATGCTGGTTTGTGAAACCAGCTTCTCTTTTTACGTAAAAGTGTTGAGGGAGCTATGTACCCAAACGTCTGTCTTTTCTTCCAACTCGCCCATTATGGAGGGTTAGCAACAAGACTAAAGGTGGCACCAAGCAAATGCCCCAGCTAATATTTAGTAATAAATTCTACCCTACAGCTTTTTTGTGTAACTGCCACCATTTTTACAGGGTGAGTCAAAGCAATCAAAAAAAATGCCATTATACGTGGTGCTAGATATAGAAATGTCAGATACGCTGCCCTACACTCTCACTTGCATGACAGGAAGAGAATTGCTCAGACAGGACAAATGGCTTTTCTGTTCTAAGAAGATAAGATAAAGGAAATTGCCAAGTGGCTCAGGCAAACTTATTCTTATCTTAACTCTTGGAAAACTGAGGCTAAGAATATGGTCTTGCTGTTCCACATGGAGAGCTGCAAACAAGTAAACACAGCTTCAGTCTCTCCTCCTATCCCCTGCCCCACCCTCAGTGGAGACAGATTTCCTTCCCAGTTTTTCTTCCTTCTTCTGACCCCTCCTCTCTTTCCCTGAACACAAGGCCCCTCCCACCTTGTCTACCCACCTCAGGAGCCCCCAGTAACCTCCCCTCTAAGTAGCAGACACCGCCCCCCGCAGCTCACCTCATCTCCTACTCCTCACCTGCCTTGCTTCTGCCAGCAGCCCCAATTCCCTGTTGATCAGCACTTCTCCAGGTAGTTTTTCCTCTGAATGCCTATCATGATTTTCTCCTCCTCCCCAGCTAGTGCCAGTCCAAAGGAGAGGTTGGGAACTGGAAGGACAGGGAGGGGATTATATTCAGGGAGGAGAGGCTGGGGAATGACGGGGACTTCAAATAGTGGAGAGGTGGAGTATTTTGGGACTCATTCTATGTTACAACTTCTCATGTCTTCCAGCAGTCAAACTCCCTCCCTCTTCCCCGGAACAGCACCCACCATTAGCCCGCCCCCCCCCCAAAATCCCAGGAAATGAGCTTTCTGGGAATTAGCCAGATTCAAATAAACAAAAGATGCCCTAAAAGGCCAGTTTTTTCTATGTTGTAAACCAGATGTCCAAAAGGGATGTACCTCACTGTACATAAAGGCTAAGTTACAGGCACAGCATAAATAATATGCAAATAGATGGGCTGGGATCTTAGACTTCTCAGATGAGCGAGATTTCTTCTTTGCTAATCATTCATGACTTCTTCAGGGAGATGATAATGGGAGCTGGCAATAGTGTAAAAACTGCCCTTCCCTTCATTGCTCTGATGTGCACAAAGGAGCAGCTTTCCTTTATCTTAATAAAGTGAAGGATCGACTGGAAAATACACTAGACCCTATGAAATGCTCCAATCCCCACTGACAAACATGCTCCTAACCTTGCTGATATCTTAGTCAAATCTTTACTTAAGAATTCTGTAAACTCTGTGTTTTGATACCATTAGTCCTTGATATACATGAATTCATAGGAATGCTTATTTTCCAGATACATCTTTATCTGTTGATTCAGTCAAACTACTACAATTATTAATGAAATGGAATTCTGCTCCTCTCCTCTTATTTTCTTTCCAGTATAACTTAAATCCTTTGTGTAGTAATACCTGGTAAAAAGGTACACAGCTCCTTCACAGAAACAAAAAGAGAGCAAAGCAGAACCTGGTATTTCTTGTTAGTTGATTAGTGTCGCAATATAAAGTCAGTCAGCAGTTCAGGGTTTTCACTGGGAACCAAGAAGAAAAATAACATGGTATATTTTAAAGCATCAACAATGTGACCACGTTCAAAGATACTGCAAATCTTTATCTTGACCCCAATCAGCCTACTCTTGGCTTTCTGATTCACCTGCAAATATCTCGGATGGCTATATACAAAATGTAATGTTGTGCTATTCAGGCTGAGGCACTTACGTTTCACTTTTAATAGCATTCTGGGTTGTTAACAAGAACACACTGCAACATTCACAATAATCAGCATGGCCTTTGCACACTGTGAATAGGAATTCTTCTTAACCAAGATCTTTTCCTATTTTTAAAGAGAATGTATTAAGGGATTTGTTTTAGTTTCTTCGTGAATAGAATTATTTGCACGAGTTTCAGCTCTCTCTGTTTAATGATTCCCAACCCCTCCTCTAGCTCAAAGCCTTTGAAACAGAGATCTTTCACCATGCAGTTCTTGCTGAAATGTCAACATGATATTGGGACACTGGCATTTCAGTGTCATCATGGTTTCCAACCACTACTTGGTTTTGCTTCTCTGCTTTTTGCTGCTGCTTCCTCCTTCGCCAGCTGCAGGTATGTCCCAGAAACTGGTATAATGATTATTACTATATTGTTAGCCAAACAATTTTCTTGTGAAGAGTGTTGGATCATCCACAGCAATGGGCATACATAAAGATTACTAAAGAATGTGTCCAAGCCTGCACAGGGTTCTATTGTGCTCATGATTTTGGGTGGCGATTGTGTTCACGCACTTATTGTGTCAATTGGGAAAAATTGTTTCTAGGCTCATATGTGTAAGTTATCTCACCATACAGAAAGCTACAAACCATCAACTACCTGCCTACTAAATGAAACCAGCAGGAATTCAAGCCTATATGTGCTATTTTAAAAGCAGAGAATCAATTATCAGTCCTTCTCATTCAATCCACAAGAACTTACAAAGGGGATATTACAAAAAATGTAGTGTAATTTGAGGGTGAACCATGACAACTGAAAGTCGGGTGCCTGGTGTTTAATATGTGCCTCAAAATCAGCTCCCAGGGAACCAAAGGGCACTAGTGATCATACAGCTCAGACTATCCACAGACTAACATTCTTCAGCAATGGTGGTCAAACATTTTAGAAAAAATACAAAAAAGAAAATTCTCAGATGATTCCAATACATCTCCATAGTATAGAGAAGTGTGTGTGTGTGTGTGTGTGTGTGTGTGTGTGGGCCCATAGATAGATAGGTATTCCTTTATTTTAATAATTTAACAAGGACAAATGCAGTAAGAAGAAAATTGCAAATAAGAAAAAATAACAATACTCAACATACTGAAAGGGTAAAACCTGACATGAACGTAAGCCAAAGACATTGTGCTATGTGTAGTGAGGCAAATACTATACAGCAGGTAATTATTGTGGTAGGGGAATCTATCGTAATCACGTCTGTATTTGTAAATGAATATATATTTTAGTGATGTTAATGCTGATGTGGATTCTGGTAGACCAGGAGACTCAAGTCCTCTATTATAAGTATCATGATCAGTGCAAACTTTCCCACCCCTATCCCATCAGTGTGGCTCAGCACTGCCCTGCAGAGATACCTCCAAGTGCAAGACAGTTCATTCTCCATTAGGAATTATCTTGGAGAAGGAATGGATTGGAAGTCTCTGCTCAAGCTCCATCCTCTATCCCAAACTTTGCCCACCATCCCAGAGTAGTTGCATGTTTCTGCCAAAATGTTCAGAACTGGAATAGTGAGCAATATTGTCATTTAAATTGTCATCACTAGGCTTCAGAATTAACGTTTAATTAATATGTGGTAGAACACTGTATACCTCACAGACTGATAGTTTTTACAGTCTCCTGTGTAGAGATTCAGAAATATACTGAGCCGCATTATTTATTATCAGTTATCATTATATATCAATTTAGCATTTGTTTAACAATAGTGCCTAAAGGCACCAGTCAGGACTGGGTCTCCACTACAGTACAACCATAACTCTTTTTTAAAAGAAAGTTCACATTATTCACAAACTGGTGTAGACAAGAGATGTGCCGTCTTGCATACCACTCCAGTCTGACTTCTGCTCTCCTTGCCCATTAACCCTGGCTCAAACTGCCAGGAAAAGTGCCACGTGGTACCGGTTTGCTGAGTTTAGAAGCCACATACAAGCTCCTCTAGTTGGTGCAAAGGCATGGTGATGACTGGTGGCTCAGAATGGAAACTCACTCTGCTCTCCTTTGCCGGCAAAGGTATTGCCATGGCCCAGAGTCTTTTCAGAAAAAAAGTAAGTGGGAATAAATTAGAGCAGTTGTTCTCAAGCTTTGCTTTATGGACCACTAGTGGCCTATGGACTCCATCCAGCTGGTCCAAAGAAGGTAAGAGTAGATGAAAGCAGTGGGGGAAATGGAGTGTGTGTTTGGAGGGGAGTCTGGAAAAGTTGTGATCCATCCAAAGATCTTTATCTTACCAAGTGAGTTTATATGGAAAATATAGTAAAAACACAAGGGCCGGCAGATAAATTGGGTAAATATGAGAGACTATGTGCCACTTGTCTAATTGTTGTTTGGCTGCCAGAACTAAAGGAAATCCTGTCCTATTTTTTTTAAACCTACCACATGGTGCATGGTAAGTCTTCATGAATTATTTGGATGCAGAATGGCTATAATTCTAGAATCATTACCATTTTCTCAAAAGCTTTGGCCTACATAAAAATCTAGGATCTGTCACTTTACCTCATGTGCAGAAGGGTAGGTAAATAATGTCTCTACAAGATTGTGCAATGTTGCACAATGGGAATGTGCTTGGCGTGGCCTGGCCTGCTTTAAACACTGTTGCAAACAGCCCAGATTTAAAAAGTAAAGGAAGCTGAAATCTCATTGGCTTACAGAAGAACTTCAGAGCTACAAATACCTCAGGAATGGACATTGTTCGTAACTCTGAACAAAATGTTATCATGGTTCTTTCAAATGTTTACAACTGAACATTGACTTGGTACAGTTTTGAAACTCTACTATGCAGAAGAAAAATGTTGTTTTCCCTTTATTTTTTTAGTAGCTTACATTTAACACAGTATTGTACTGTATCTGCTTTGTTTTTTGTTTTGTTTTGTTTTGTTCTCTGTTGCTGCCTGATTGCGTACTGCCGGTTCCAAACAAGGTGTGTGGCTGACTGGTCAGTTTGTAACTCTGAGGTTCTATTGTACTTTGTTTCTGGAGAGAGAAAATGTGCCTGCAGAGTTCCAATTATTTCAATTTTTCAGTCTTCTTAATGCAGGAGCAGGCAAACAGCGTGCTGAAAAGACAAAGAAGAGCGAATAGCCTCTTTGAAGAGTTAAAACTTGGGTCGCTACAACGGGAGTGCTTTGAGGAAACGTGTTCATATGAGGAAGCCAGAGAAATCTTTCAAGATGATAAAAGGACAGTAAGTAAGGGGGGACGGGTTCGGGGGTCTTCTGTTGGCCTGATTTTTATCTTGCATCTTCCCATCTTATTAATAGAAACATAAATGGATTTTGACCCTTAAACCCTGGAAGCTGAAAAGTATCTAATATAGTACCTTTGTCTTATAGTGCCTTTGTCTTAAAATATTCAGAGAGCTGCAAATTAATATTGTGTTAACTTTTAGGCATGTTCTCTAAATAGGCACAACTTTATTCACCCTTCAACTACTAAGTGCTATAACTCTATAATTTGTTTGTTATGGTATTAGACAACATACTTATCTTTGTGCATGAAATGATGCATAATATTGTCTGGATAATTCCTTATGCCCTTTTCCCTCTCTTTCTTCCAGATGGAATTCTGGAAGAATTATGTTGGTATGAGAATTTCATGTGTTCTAATAATTACTGAAATTGCACTATTGCAATCCTTCTTGTGAGCCTTACTGATACTGTGTGTTTTTACAGATGCCAACCAGTGTGACTCTGATCCCTGTCAGAATGGTGGGACATGTGTTGACCAATTTCAGGCTTATGTTTGCCTTTGCCCTGAGGAGTATAAGGGCAAAAACTGTGAAAAAGGTCAGGTATTAAATTTTTAAAAAACAAAACACTATGCAAATGCAAACTGCTCTGATAAATACATTGTTATTTTTAAAAAGGACTGGTAGCAAACATTATTATTGGGCATCGTTCTAGCAGAGAAGAGGTTGCTGCCACAGTTAACACTGCTATGTTTGATAAAGCATTCAGTAAACAGGTATTGCAGTCACTCTACATAGCAGCCACATAATTGTTACACAGTGTAGATCTTCTAAATTTACCTTTTCAACCACCTTAGAGAAAAGGGGCATTTTTCTAACTGAATTATGGTAACCCTTTGGCTTAGAAATGGAAATATTGTATGGTGTGTGTGACATGCCCCCAGGTGCAATCTGGACTGTGTAACCACTGTGCCCCCTTGAACTCTCCTCCCCAGACTGTCTCCTACACTGCTATGCTAGTGTACAGCAAACCTCTCAGGCTCTGTTCACTTAGTAATCAGTGTGCAGAGGCACACCCAGCAAAGTTACATGAATGCTCTCCCAAGCCACTCATGAACTGCACACAAGGATACCCCAGTGAATTCCCCCAGCCTTGCACCCCAGAAATATATGTCTTACACTGCTCAAGATCTTCTTGATTAATGCAAGCTCACCAGTTAGTTCCCCACTCCCTCAAAGGATAGTGCACGTACACCAGCCTCTGTAATCTGAGCACTTTAGACAAACTCATTGGTTTAGATTAAACATCAAAATAAGTTTACTAACAAAAGAAAGGTAGATTTTCAGTGATTATACGTGGTAGGCATAAAGGTCAGACTTGGTTACATAAGAAACAAAAACTAAACACACATTCTAAAGCCTAAATTTTATCAGGCTGAGCAAGATTTGAATGCAACAGTTTTTCTTGGCCTACTGGACACTACAGGCAGTTTTCAGTTCACAGTTCATACTAACTAGTTAAAACCATCCCTTCCTCCCAATTCAAGGAAACTTCTCTTTGTCTTCCAAACGATCTTGCTTCCAGGTATTGAGATGGGGAGGAGCGAGAGACCCTGTGGTGATGCCACTGTCCCTCATTTATACTTTTCCCCACGTGCTTAAAAAATCCATGTTGTGTCATGGGATTAGGTAGCCCTCATGGTGTACGTGCGCTGCTGACCATCCTTCATTATGAATTGCAAATTTTTGCTTGCACCTTTTGTCTACCTGAGGTTTGGCATGTAAGACCTCTGTGTTTGCAGTTTCTTTGCCCTCTCTGAGGGGCTAGTCTGTGGACATTTCCCAGACTCTCAACATGTTTCAGTAGCAAATATGTAGCAGAATCTCATAACATCATATACAATGATGATGCATACAGTTCAACAGGACAGTAATGGTCAGCAGATTATGACTTTCCAGTGATACCTCACAAGGCATACTTTGCACAAGATTTATCATAATTGTAAAAGGGGTGACCATGATATTATAGACTGTCACAGTGTGTAAATACATGCACGTGAAAACAGTCCTTGCCTACACTTTCATTAAGAGAACAATGGGCCAGATCCAATGCCCAGTGACATCAGTGGGAGTCTTTTAATTGATTTCAATGAGCATTGCATGTAGCTCTATATACTGGCTATTAAATTTAGTATATAAGTACAGCGTAGGCCCAAAGGAGGAGCAGGAGCTTGTCCGATCTAAATAGGTTGCCTAACTAGTGGCTTTAACTACTGTTAAGCATCTGTAATAAGGCATCCATGATGCCAATCCAACCTATATTACTCTCATCTCCTACAACCCTTCCCATTTCCTGCTCATGCTTCTCTCCTGACCACTAGCTCAGTCTTCTTTGCCCAGTCCTCACTTTTTGTGTCACCTTTTCATGCTGTCCTACACTAGAACAGCCTCTTAGTCAATATCTGCAATGTTCCTTCTCCCCCCCCTTTAAAAAAAACTTGTGAAAACCAACCTATTCATTAGTGTTTCCCATCTGTATTATCCACATGACCCTCCATACTTACTTATTCTGTTTGTTTGTCCCACATGGTAGCAGCTTGTGTCTCTGGGGCAGGTACAGTTCAAACTACTGAATAAATTGTTGTTATTATTATTAAGCACCCATAAATGTTCAGCTATTCAGATGACTTGAATTACTGACCATTCAGACATGTCTTTTCTCCAGAAGAGAGGTCTTCTGCTGCAGTGGATTATTCTATGGCCTTCCCAGTGCACTGCTGTGGGTGAAAGGAATACAGCGGTTCCAATTTTTAAATAGACATATTTGACATATTTGACAACAGTTACCATACAGTTATCGCAGTGATATCCTATTCTAATTATTGTGAGGATTGCTGTAGCTCAGATACGGTATTGTGGTATCTATCAATATATCAACATTAGTGAGTTGCAGGTCACTCTTGGTCAAAATTTACAAACATAATTGACTCGAGTTAAACATAAGACACCACATTCAGGAACTAACGTGTTCTTTTCATGTATTTAGGTCTGAATGACACACTGAAGTGCATTCATGAAAATGGTCACTGTGAACATTATTGCATTGACAGTCCAACCATGATACGACAATGCTTTTGCTCAGATGGCTACGTGCTAGCAAGTGATGAAGTGTCCTGTACTCCTCAAGGTAAGGTTATGTGCAAACCAAGTCACTACAGCAACATATTTTATGGGTAACTTCTTTTTACAATTGTCTCCAGGAGATGTCAATTCTTATCCAATGAATAGATGCTTCATAACTGTATTTATTTCAACATATGAGTCAAGACAGAAATAACCCTAATAAAACCAGTGAGAAATCAGTGCTCTTTTTTACTACTGAATAAGACCAACAAACTTGGATACTCTTCTCTAGGGAATAACAAGATGATATTCTCGCTCATCTAAAGAGATAACAAACTACAGCTGGGTTTTTAAAGGGGGGGGGAATTAACAGGTGCCAAACTCCCTTGGAAAATCCCTACCTAAATTATTTCATTAGTGGAGCAAGGGATTAAATGCCTCAAATTGCTCCTTCAAGCACAGGCCTGGGTACTATGTGATTATGTGGCCACATGAATAACTGCATCTATGCTTTTTTTTTCCAAGTTGCTATATAATTATACTCCAAAACATCAGCTTTTATTTTCAAAATATTAAGGGGGAGATTTTCAAAGCTGAAATGGGAGCCAGGCACCTAACTCCCATTTAATTTCACAAGGAGTTGGGTGTCTAGCTGCCCTTTATGCATTGGTAAATTTTCCCCTGTAGCTTTTATGACTGCAATGAAAACCTTTAGAGTGTAAACTGCTGCAGTGGTGCACAATTGAGTTTGCAGAATGCCTGGACCAATGGTTCTGAGCAGATTACTTGCTCCCATTCATCTCACCGGGATATTGACATTGAAGACTAATGGTAACAGTTGAACAATTGGGGTGTCAGCATTGGAAATGATTTCACTAAGGAACATCAATCCAATAACATGTTTCTCCATTCTTGGCTGTTGCAGCAGATATTGGAGTGGGGCAGTTGGTTTGTGTTTAGGGTTGTTGGGATGAGGACCAAGGAATTCCAGACTCACCACAAACCTCTGACCCTGCCAAAATGGGGAGGAAAATAAGATGTTTTCCTTCCTCAGTGCCCAAATCGTCAGTTGTCTCCTTGATTCCAAAAAATCAACGCCGCCTTCCTTGCCTTCCCATGTAGCAAGTGTTCCTACCCAGCTGTCAGACCCTCCAACTCACTCTGACAACTTCTACAATGCCATTATGCATTTTCAATACCAAAATTCACATGACATTTTATTGTTTATAAACGTCATATGCCCCTCAGTATATCAGAGGGTATGTCTATATTGCAATTAAACAACTGCAGCTGGTCTGGATCAGCTGACTCGGGTGGGGCTCTGGCTATATGGTGTAGCCATTCAGGGTAGGGCTGGAGTCCCAGAGCCTCGTCTGCAGCCCAAGCCTGAACAACTCCACAGCAATTTTATAGCCCAGCAGCCTGATCCCTGGTGAGTCTGAGTCAGCTGACCCGGACCAGCCCCATGTGTTTAATTGCTGTGTAAATGAGCCCTGGGTGACATCACCCTGCCTGAATGATTAGAGTTAGATGAAAAGGGGTTGTTAAAGGAAGTAGGCAGGAAAGGTAAAAGGTAAAACAATGGCCTAGAAGATGCACCCCTGCAAACGCTCAAATACAAGAGCCAGGTTTATGGCCTATCCTGGCTACAGAGATGTTTTACAAAGGCTAAGAATCTGGAGATCAATCTGTTAACAGATCTACCCTACAGAAAGAGATGGGGAGAAAGGGTTGTCAGCTGCTGCAGGAAGACACAGGCAGGCTGAGAATCAGGGATCTGCAGCAGGCATGCTTTAACAGTCCCCAGATACAATGGGGAGCACCATGGCTGACTCGTGTACTTACGGCCTTGAGAGGAAGGCCAAGTATAGGTGAGGCAGTTGGGGTGCAGGCCTCCATTGTTGTAAATCCATTTTTCTGAGTACTGTGCACCTATGGGCAAAATGAATCGTACTTCTTTTGGGGAAGCTGCTTCTGTGTCCCTACTTACAGATCCCCAAAGGGAAACTCATACAGATGCCAAGCCCATTGGATGTGCTAGGTGTCATTGTTGGCAACCAGAGGGATGCCACATGGAGACCCAGTCAGGGAGTGATTGGATCACAGTGTCCCACCCCAAAGAGAAGTGGAGGTACAGGCCTGTCACTTAAAAGGGGAAGTGATGAAGCTACTAGTCCGGGGACAGGGGGACATCTCTCCCCCCACCCCCAGCTGCCTTTAGGTGTGTGTAAGTGTGGTGCTTTTTCAAGCTTATTATGCAATTGACAAAAAGAAGTGTATGACCCAAATTTTCATATGGGGCTGGAGAATGAGCCGACCCCACACTCACCTGTCAGTGGCAGCTCCTGTGCTGCAAGGCTGGGCCTGGCTCCCTGCTCTGGTCATTGCAACATGGCACAAAGGGTTACATAGTGTGGTGACCCCATACACCATGTTACAACACCACTCACTCAAATTTATCCTGGCTGCCCCTCCATCATGATGGAGGGGTGGCTGGGCCAAACCTGAATGGCACTGTGACCCTGTACACCAGGTTGAACTCCCATAGTGAGGAGCTGAGCCCCGCCCCGTGGTCCAGGACCCATCACTGCAGGGTGAGTGCAGTGCGGGCTTGCTCTCCGGGCTTGCTCTCCAGCCTCCTCCCCAGACCATCCCCTGTGGACTTCCTTCTGCTCCAAGCCGAGTATAGGGTTGCAGTGTGGGGGCAGAGAGTGCAGCAGGCATGACAATGTGTGAATTTAGCAAGCCACTGGGTATAACTGAAGGTGGCAACACCAATGAACCATCACATACGCCCCACCCTAGCTGCAAAACCCGGCTCTGCCAGTGGAAAGGGGTAGACCAGGGGGACTGGAAAAGGTCTCAGCTGGGTCAGCCTACCCAGGGACTGTGACAACACTGATCATGTTGGGGCAGCACAAATTATATTGAACTTAATGTCCAAATAAATCAATGAGATACTAATAGTATTATTTATATTCTGATTTAATTCACTAACAACCTAATTTACCTGAGTCTGTCGTGGAATTTCCTGTCTGCTGCTTCAGGGGCCAGAATTGACTTTAGTAGGATCAGGATTTCATCCTCAGAGCGCTGCAGAATCCTGCAGATTTTAGATGCTGCTTGTCATAGAGGACATGGGGCCTTGCTTCCTAAGTGGGTAGAAGACGGGACCTCTCCATGTGCACCTCAGGAGGTCATTAGTTTTTTTGGGGTGGGGACAGGAAGTCTAGTAGCAGCAGATCAGGTGTGACGGAGGATTCAGAGAGAGCCAGTTGTCCTGCCCGCTTTAAAAGATCATCATGAAAACCCTGGAGGAATTAAAGGGGCACTAAACACACTGTATCAAAGCCTTTTTCAGAGCTTCCTGTGGTACCTGAGTGCAACTTCTTAACCAAAGGGTCTATATTGTAAAATAACACCACTTGTGGGCAGTGTCCAGTCAGAAAAAAACATTTACTCACTGGGCGATTTAAAATACTCGGTGATTAGCAACACCATTAGACTATTGGCTGAATTCTTTGCTGGCATGACTCATGGAGGGAGTTTTCTGGAGTAACCCTAGCAGAGAATTTGGCCCTCTGTGTTTTTCAGTGGATTCATTGTATTTAAACATACTTAGTACTGTGATTTATTTATTATTTTTCACAGTGGATTACCCATGTGGGAAAATACCCATTTTGGCAAAGCAAAGTGCAAGTCAGCGGGGGAGAATTGTAGGTGGTTATGTCTGTCCTCCAGGCGAGTGTCCGTGGCAGGTGAGTCTTCTATTTCATTTTCTGTCATCAACTGAGTCCTTGGGAAAGGAGCTGGATGCACAGTGCTGGATAACAGACACCTCTGTGCAGCCACAGAATAGCTAGGGCACTTCTAAAGGTAATACAAGCTCCCCACCCACCGCCATTGCCTCCCTGATAATGTACCTTATCCCTCTGCTGGAGTGACTGCTTTTCCAGACATGAAATGGCAATTCAACCTCCTCCATGCTCTGCCCATCCAGTCTTTGGCCTTATTGGTGAGATTGCCCACAAGCGTGTCAGCTGTAATTACTGGGATGTGAATTCTCTGGCAAAATAGGCAGAATCAATAACATATGCTAGCAAAATTATCCAAGGGAAGATTTTTCCCCCTCCCACTTGCCATGCAATTGGTGTGAATGGTGGGTTCAAGCACGAGGGAATAAAAAAAAGAGAGAGAGCAGCAATGCAAAACTCTCCCTAAATTCTGTGTGTAGAGTAGCCAAGTTGTCAATTGTCTACTTTGTGGCCAGGCCCGAAGTTTCTCTTTGAGCAAATAGGAAAATAAAACTCTTTATTTCAGGACTAATAATTTTAGAAATTTAGATCCAAACGCATTCCTGTGTAAGATTTAAATTCTGAAAAGGCAAAGCACAAGACATAGAAACATTGCCAAGATCTCAAATGCTGATACCTTTACTCTCACTGTGTACCTTCTTCCATGAGTAGTCCTAACATGATACCTTTGCTTGTAGTTTAAGGAGCTACTCAGCATGAGCATTTACAGCCTACTTATAAATGTGTTTGCATCTGAGGCTGGGATTTTCAAAGAGCCCAAGGGAGTTAAGTGCTCAACTCCTATTGACTTTCAACGGAAGTTGTATGCCTAGTTCCCATAAACCCCTGAATTACTTTAAGCCTGAGTTACTAAAATGATTTGTCTAAAAACCTAGGTCCACCTGGGCTATGCACCATAGTCCCTTCCTTGAAGATCTAATGGTAACTTCACCAATCAGCAGATAGGAAAATGATGACTACACATGGTCCTTGCAGGCTGAATAAGATGAATGTTCTCTGTAAATTCTATAGAATTTCAGGTCAAACAAATTGGTATAACATAAAAGTTTTTTTTGTGTATTTCAGGCTCTGCTAATAGAGAATGAGAAACAAAAGTGTGGAGGTTCACTGCTGGCGCCGAGCTGGGTGGTTACTGCCGCTCACTGCTTAGAGAACACACATCCCAAACAGCTCCAAGTAAAACTGGGTACATCTTTCGCTTGCCTCACTTTTTCAAACTTTGTGGTCCAAAATTTGTTGTCAGCTTCGCTTGTGTAAATCCAGAGTGATTCCTCCCAAGTCAGTGGAGTTATGCCAGGTTTACATGGTGTGACTCTGCAAACATTTGGAAGGATTAAATACAACCAATATCTGTCACATACTGATTACAAATACAAAGGCCATCTGTTTGCTTATGACAGGAGCAGTTAGCGATTCCTAAATGTCCTCTCGGCCATAATGTAAGTCTCAAAAAACAGAAGTCTTACAAGATGACAATTCCACGGCTGGGATCAAAGTGGCTCTAAACTTGCTGAATTACCCCCATTGTAATGGGGATGGGCGAACAGATTAATTACAGTGCAGAGTTCAAAGGTGTAAATGGCATCTGCCTCTGCACCATGGAACCCAGCCTTGAGAAGGGTTTGGGGCAGTGGCAGTCAGGGCCAGTTAGCAGCATGACTCCAGGCGGAACTCTGCTGTCACAAAGTGGCAGAGGAAAGGTTTTCTCCATGGACAATCAGGGAGAGCCCTGTCAACTCCTCAGTCCCTCCTGTTCTTTGCCCACTCCCTGATTGGCTCATGGATCCTTCAGAGTGTGGGAGAAAGTGGGGTACATGCTGTGGAAGTGGCATTCTGATTTCTTCTTTCCCACTGCTGGGAAATGCAGATGCCAGTGGAGTTACACTCAGGATGAATTTGGCTCCTGGTGTCTGGTACTTAGGTATATATACATAAAACCTTGTCATGGAACCTAGTCTAGTCTTTTCTGTGCTAGAATTTAGTCCTGGAATAGCCAAGCTGGGTAGTTCTAATGCAGTAATAGGCCCTCTTGAAGCTGCACCCTTACTCTACTTGTTTCTGCTGTAATTCTGTCACTGAACCCTATTCCATGTCTTCTGTCAAGGGAGAAAGCTGGAATGAAGGAAGAGGTACTGTCTCTGCTGAACCAAAGAAAAGAATGAATAATGCAGGATTCAGTAGTGGCCATGGAAATGTAGTAAGAAGAGAAGAAATGTCAGCTTAGTGATCTCTTTCCACAAGAGCTGTGTGGAGTTAAGGAGCTTACTATTTAGGTGTACCTGACGGGTTTAATTCCTTTTCTAGGTGAACACCGAATAGATCATGAGGATGAAGGGGAACAAGAAAGGAAGGTTTCTGAAATCATATTGCATGAAAAATACATTCCAGGAACAACTGACCATGACATTGCCCTGCTGCACCTGGAGTCACCTGTTAACTTCAGTGATTATGTGGTACCGATATGTTTGCCTGAGAAACAGTTTGCAACATCTGAGCTGTCCTCCATTAGATTCTCCACAGTGAGTGGATGGGGGCGTCTAATAGAAGGAGGTGCTACTGCTGCTGTTCTTATGAGAATTGATCTGCCACGTGTAAAGACACAAGAGTGTATTCAGGAGACCAACTTAAATATTACAAAGAACATGTTCTGTGCAGGAGACCTCAGTGGGACTAAAGACGCCTGCAACGGGGACAGCGGCGGACCTCATGCCACAAAGTACAAAAACACCTGGTTTCTGACAGGGATTGTCAGCTGGGGGAAGGGTTGTGCTACTGAAGGCACTTACGGGGTTTACACAAGGGTGTCTACATATATCGAATGGTTAAACAATCACATGGATTCATAAGCTGCCAGGCTTCCTCTAGTCAGAATGTTTCCAAACTGCAGAGTTATCTGAGTCCCACCTGGGACACTTCCTTGTTTGGCATTCTTTCAGGATCTTAAATAAATTACGCACACACTGAAATAATGATTTGAAACCAATCTCTTTTCCGTTCAGTCACATTAAACTCATTCACCTAGCTGCACTGTTTGTACATTATGTTAAAAGAAGAAAAGGAGTACTTGTGGCACCTTAGAGACTAACAAATTTATTAGAGCATAAGCTTTCGTGAGCTACAGCTCACTTCATCGGATGCATCCGATGAAGTGAGCTGTAGCTCACGAAAGCTTATGCTCTAATAAATTTGTTAGTCTCTAAGGTGCCACAAGTACTCCTTTTCTTTTTGCGAATACAGACTAACACGGCTGCTACTCTGAAACCTATGTTAAAAGAGAAATTACTCTACAGCAACCTTATTGAAGGTTGTAACATTTGTAAATTATATTTCCACAACCTTACCTTACATCACAGCTGCAAATGCAAAAGGCAAACCTTCATATTAGTGATCTGTCCAAAACGGAAGAAGTAGGAAAAGATTCTTTCCATGTTTCTAAGTCTTTACTGAGGGCTCTGTTTCATTTTTCTTACATCAAATAATAATATAATATTGGTAACAATTATAATATTGAGCCATATTTGTGACTGGTACATCTGACTTTAAGGTTACTTTGCTCTGGTATAACATTATTACATTATGAGAACAAAGGGAATTTGAATGCTTATTATGCAGCCCTGTACAGCAACAATGTTCAAACTGTGGCTTTTGTCATTTGTGTGTGTACAATGATACATTTTAAGGCCAGAACCATTATGTTCTGACCTCCTGCATAGCACAGGCTATTGCTGGTTGCACGTGCCAATAATTGTTTTCACATGCAATTGATAGTATATGAAAAAATGGGAACGCACAATGAGAGGCTGCACTGCGGTCTCTTTGAAAATGTGTCTCCAAATGTCATTATAAAGGCAACATAATATATTAAGGAAGAAAGATAGATATAATAGATCTGAATGTTAGAAAATCATTTACTCTCCAAATTAATTCAAATCAGTCTGAATAGAAGCACTGTCACAAGGACTGGCTGAAGAACAGTAAACTAATATACATGGTAATTCACTGAGATGGGAAGATATTTAGGAGGGTTCTGCAGAGATCCAAGTTGGATCTCATTTTAGTTAACATCTTCATTAATGATACAATGGCAGTATACGGATCATATTCAAAGCTGCAGATGTCATTGAATTGGGAAGAGCAACAAATTTCAGTGAGCACAATGAGATAACGTAAAGGGACCTAGAAAGATTTTTAAAAATGGAAGAAAATAATGAAGGAAGATCCAGCTTGGAAAAATGAAAACTAGTACATCTGGGGGAAAAGATAATCCAGATCACAGATATTTAGTGTTGGGTGAGAAATCTGGTAAGTAATAGTGCAGAACAGGTGTGACCAGCAAATAAAGCATAACTTTTCAATGAGGCAATTAAAAAAACAAACAAACAATCCAGTTCATTTTGAGATTCTTGAGGCAGAACGTCTTGGAGCAGAGAGTTAATAGTTCCTCTATGTAGAGCTCCATTATGAATGTTATATTAACTTCTGGTCCACTCATTTACAGAAAGATACTGACAAACTGGAGAGTATTCAGAAAAAAACAAGAAAAATGATGAGGTGGCTAGGTGGACTGCTTTACAAAGGACGTTTTAACTACAATTTTAATTGTATATCTTGGCTAAAAAAATGATTGAGTCAGAGAGTAAAAGTGGGCTCCTAAGGTATTAAAGGTGTGAATTCAAAGGAAGCAATTGTTTAAAGGGGTGAATGGGGAACTACCTAGGTGCAATGGGGTGAAAATATAAAAAGGAAGATTGAGGCAAAATATCCTGACAAATTTCCTGACAGCAGGATTTGTTCAATTGAGAAATAGTCCCCAAAATATGTAGTGGAAACCCCATCCCTTGTGATATTTAAAGCTTGACTGGACAAAAGTCTACAAAATAAGTGAGGAAGCATAAGAAACAATCCTGCCACAGCCAAGAGTAGGGACTTCTTTGAGGACCTACACACTCTGGGGGGAGGGGGGGTCTATAGCACTTCCACTCCTGATGCTGGAAAACAGAAGAAAGGCTCAGCTTTAAAAGATCCTTCCTGGCCTGGGGGGTGGGGCAACAGGTCTACCTGCCACTTCCCTGGCCCCAAATACTGAAGTTGTTGAAAATGGGTCAGCTGGGTCCAGTCCTTCACCCTGAAGATGTTGGAAGAAAAGGGTGTAGAAAGCAACTGAAAACTACTAAAGGTAACTGGGTGGATATCTCGGGGTCTGATTCAGGAGCAGGTCAATTCCTAGACTCCACAGGAGTCAGGGAATTACTGAGCTCTTCAACCTTCCTCCCCACTGGACCAAGAGAAGGGAGGGGGCACTCTTATCTCCTGCCAAATGGTCCAGGCAGTGGGAGCGTTGAATCCAATGTAGACAAACCTAGCTCTGAGCATCTCTTGCAGCTAGTATGGATGACAACAGTGGCCTATTAAACAAAACCATCTAATCATGAATATTAGCTGTAAATATTCCGTCTTATTCAGATAGCCAAATGTGGCCTATTTTGTTGCCATCCCAGTCATTTTTATTCAGTTTGCTTACTAATATATCCTTTCCATCTCTAGGCTATTTACAGCCTATCTATAAAAGCTTTGTCTTTTTATACTGAAAAATCACAACGCACCCAATATTTTCTTTCAAAAATATTTAGCTTTTATTACACATAGAAAAGGTTTCCAAGAAGTTTTCTGATTAAAATAGCCAGCTTCCAAAAACTCATCTACTCCAACATCCCCAGCTCTTCTGCACAACTCTCTCCAGAGCATATAATTAAGCAGATGTGCAGATTAGAGAATTAGTTGCAACAGCATTTCCTCTTCAGTCTGTACTCAGACCCCATCTAACCAATAGAAATGCAACAGCTCACATAGATCCTCTGCTTTTGTGCATGTACTTTGGAATAATTAACATGTTAATTAGTGAATGAGCACCCTGCAATGCACACTGCTAAGACCTTGCAGGACATGTTTTCAATTTAGATTCAAAATGCAACATTTCCTAGAAAAGTATTTCAGGAAAGGATTTCCTTCCCGTTAGTGTTCCTTGCATGGACATCTATAGGTGATTATTCCCATAAATGCAGATCAGCTTTCCTTATTCCTGTATGTCAGGGCCAGAGGTAAGTAGAAGAACATTTTATTTTTCCTGGGGTTAGGACTCCAGATTTCTTTAATTCAGTTCTGGCTGTGACATCGCCAAGAAAGGCCCAGCCATCCAATCAGTACGTTGAGTTGGACAATCCACATCCAAACATGCATAAACACTATTTGTTGTGATAAGAAGTACAGCATAGCAAAGCACATAACAGGAAGTCTGGTACTGATTAAACCTTGGTCAGTGACAGCCCTGCAGTGTGGGAAGAGAGAGAGAAAACTGTTTTCTACAGATGAGTGTCATGGCTGGCCAGTTGCTCCTCATACTGCTTTCCACTTCCATAGGAGGTCTCTTGCAAGCTGAAGGAAATGGTAAGAGAATCTTGACTTTTTGCCTCTGAGGCTGGTTTGGGGTTTTACGTGAGGAATGAGCTCTTATATGGCAAGACAGGAGCAGAGTAAGCTCAGGGGAGTGTTCCCCCCCATGCTTGAGTGTCTCTGACATCTTCTTACATGTTGGCATTTCATACCTGCAGTGTGTATGTGATCAGTTTCAGCGCCAGGTACTGTTGCTATGAATTGGTTTGCCTAGAGTTTTAATGTCATGGCCACACTTTCAGTTTTCCCAGTCAAGGTGTGGGGCAGATATGCTTGGGGCAGAGGCAGTATCTGAAGATACAACCCAGTCTGTGGCGAAGAGAAAAAAGAGGAAATGTTTCTTCCCACAGAGATGAGGGAGGCAGAAAACAACACCTCCCACCTTGGAGAAAAACTAGCTTTCAACCCAGAAGCTAGTGAGAGGGAGGGTAGTCCCCTTCCACCCAGCAGACTTGCAGAGGTGGAATGAAGACATAAAAGGGAAGGGGGAAATCCTCTCCATCCCAGGAGAGGGGGAGATGCATGGGGGAGTGGAGAAGGAAACCAACAATTAGAAGAAATGAGATGTGGCTTCAGACAGTAGGAAGGGAAGTCTCTGCCCCCATGTCTCCCCCACTCCTTCAAAGCATGTGAAAAGGAGTCTGAGGAGAGGCAGATAAGCTTGTGAGAGAACACTACAGGGAAAGGAGAGACAAAAACCAAAATGGGGGAGGGGGAAGGAAAAGGAATGAAGATCTGTATAAGAGGAGGAGAGAGCAAGAAGACAGACATTTTAGGGTTTAATGTTTGCTATTATTGATATTATAATTTAAAAAGGGCTAGTGTCAAACTGCGTATGCCCCCAAAGCTACAATACCGTCTTGTAAGGAATGTACATCTTCTGCAGCTTCCTGAGAGTGAGATGCCAGGTAGGTGGATAATTTCCTAAATCAAATGAGGCCAGAGGGAGCTAGCGTGGGACTCCAGAAGCCAGGGGTTCAATTCCTTGCTCCGTCACAGACTCCTTGTGTGACCTTGTGTCAGTCACTCTGTGCCATAGTTCCCAATCTGTAAAATGGGCAAAATAGCACTGCCCTACCGCACAGGGCACTTGTGAGGATAAATACATTATAGACTTTGAGGTGCTCAGATCCTATGGAAAGGGGGCCATCCTGGGGACCTTAAATAGACCAGAAGATTTGCTTTTCCTTTATCCATTCTTTAAGTCCTCAGTGCTATTGTACTGCAGTTGCCAACAAGCCAAACACTGCTTAAAACAAACAACTACCCAATAGTTCCTAAGTACACAATCGTCCTCCAAGAATTCTGCCCTGGGCGATTTCTTTGCCAGCCTGTTTAGATTCCATAAAAAACCCTCTTTGCATGTTTCTCAACTGTTCTGTTTTACCAGGGAAACATCCTACAGCCTACTATGTTTTGAGGCAGGAATATTTAGGGATGCAAGAGAGCAGCTTCACAGACGGAACAGATTGGGTCATAAATACGCCATTCCTCGCCGTAATAAGCGGCAGCAGTGGCAACATTTAGAGATTAAAACCACACTATTACACAGCTGCCTCCTTCACTTCCTCACATCTACAGAGCAGGAAAACTAATTTAAGGATAAGCAAGATAATGAGTGAACTATGGGCTGGAATCATTTAGCCAGACACCCAAAGCTACATTTACAAAGAGTTAGACCTCATCCTGGCTGTAGTTCTATTGAAATCAATGGGAATCCATGCGGCAGTAAGGTACAACCCAATGTGGGTAACACTGGCAGAATCTGGCCCTCTGAGGCTGATCCAGCCATTCCCTCTGAAAACAAAACACCAACTGTTTCAAATCTAATAAATAGAATTATAGGCCTGGATGGGCCCTTGAGAGGTCATCTAGTCCAGTCCCCCGCACTCATGGCAGGACTAAGTACTTTCTAAACTATCCCTGACAAGTGTTTGTCTTACCTGCTCTTAAAAATCTCCAGTGACAGAGATTCTAAACCTCCCTGGACAATTTATTCCAGTGCTTAACCACCCTGACAGGAAGTTTTTTCCTAATGTCCAACCTAAATGGCCCTTGCTGCAATTTAAGCCCATTGCTTCTTGTCCTATCCTGAGAGGTTAAGGAGAACAACTTTACTCCCTCCTTGTAACAACCTTTTATTTCCCTTAGTGATCATTAAAGTGCATAGTTAATCAAAATAATCAATTAATTAATAATAATCAGGTGTACAACAAAACAGTCCTGGAACTGCATGTTCTATGCCAAGGGAGGCCATATGGTCCACTGGATAGGGCATGAGGCTATAAGACTTGCATTCTAGCCCAGCTCTGCCACTGACCTGCTGTGTGAAAAACACTCTTTCTGAGTTCAGTATGTTTATCAAAACCCACCAGCACGTCAGCATTTACAGCACAGTAACTGATGACAATTAGTACACTCGATATTTGACTCTGGTAATAATATAACGATTTACGTGCAAGTATTACTGCCCCCTTCTGGAAGTAACAGCACTGTTCATGCATTCAAGTGGCTGAGATGGACCGCGGGAACTGCTTCTCCAATTTAATTCAATAGCAGCTGCCCTTTTAACCTCTGGGGCAGCCATTCTCAAATATTTACCATCATGCTCTGCTCTCATTAAAACAAATGAGCTCAGGCTCCACCTGCGCTAGACACAATATTCATATGTAGCCACTGTTAGTTAAATACCAGAATGCAATTATAATCACCTTATCCTGACATGTTTCCATTAGATGGGGATATTATTGAGGGCAACCAGGGTGGTGTTGGGTCTGAAAGGAGAGCCTGGGACAGCACAGGAGCATTTGGGAAGATGCGGGTGGGGAAAGCCAGGAGTCTTGGGGATTACATTGGCTGAGCAGGGCTCCTGGAACAGTCTCACCTGTGAGCTCCTTGAATCCCTCTCTTACCATTTCATTCCTCCTGGAGTCTCTGTTCCATCCACCTCCTGGCCAATGAGCCCCTGAAGCAGCCACTGTTGCTGCTTGCTCACCAGCTTTCAGAACAAAGCAAGCAGACATAGTCTTCCTACCCGTCAGTGCCACAGCAGCCCCCGGCAGCCAGGAGGAATTGCTGTGTGGGAAACCTGGCTTGGGCTGTGAAGCCCAGGTGGGTGTGTGAGAGACTTTATTTGGTGCTAGAGCAGGGAATCAAAAAGCAAAACTTAAGCAGTGATTCGCATTTTCTTATTTTCAAGATTAAGTGAAGTAAGACAGAATTTCAGAGTCCATCCACACCCTGTCCAGGGGCAACTGTTTGAACAGGCTTTTCAGAGGGATATTGGGATGTACCTTGCTGGCATAAGGAGTCGATATATATGGGCCAGAATCTTTTATTCTGCTTTGGGTAATGGTGCCTAGAAATAGATTCGGGTTTGTTATGTATTTTTTTTTACTCAACTTATTGACTCCTTTCTAATGGAGTTCTTTGGCATCAGTTTTAAAATGATACATGTCATTTCGTTTCCATTTAGTGTTTTTACAGGAAGAAAATGCAAACAAGTTTTTGGGAAGAACAAAGCGTGCTAATTCCTTTTTGGAGGAGCTGAAAAAAGGGAACATTGAAAGAGAATGTTATGAGGAACGCTGCTCAAAAGAAGAAGCCAGAGAAGCCTTTGAAGACACAGAGAAAACTGTAAGGACAAATCAACATGAAACAACTAGGCCTTCAAGTGAAAGGCCCCCAATATCGCTAGTTACTTATAGCATTAAACCCACAGAGTGATTTCAAGCTCTTTCTGTTTTAAATATTAGAAGTGGGCAGAATGTCAAAGTTTGGTTTTATAACATCAGTGGAGCAGAGCGAAACATACATCATCTGAAAAGGCATCCAGTCCTAGTTCAGGTCTTGCCAGATCAGATCATGTTAAAGCCACCTGTTCACTTTTACCTGATTCTGATCTGTTTAGTTTAGACAGTGACCTACTTAGAGCATCTCTGACACTGTTAGTATAGGTTTCAGAGTAGCAGCCGTGTTAGTCTGTATTCGCTAAAAAGAAAAGGAGTACTTTGAGCATAAGCTTTCGTATAAATTTGTAAGTCTCTAAGGTGCCACAAGTACTCCTTTTTTTTTTTTTTACTGTTAGTATAAAATATTTAAAGGATGGATTCTCAACCCCTCCTGAGCTCTGCGTGTGTTCAGTGGAGCCCCTTTCTGCATGAAGAAGTACTGGCCAGGCAGAACAGATGTTTTCAGATGAGATTTGAAATGAGATGGAGAGAGTACAAGAAGGCTGATTGAGATGGCAATCACTGCTGAGGAGAAAGTTCTCATAAAATATTAACCAAACTTATCTCAAGGTGCCTGGTTCTTCTCAGACATTTAAGAGCTGGATTCGCTATTCCACATGGAACTTGTCTCTGTGGTATAAGCTAAAGCTGCTGCTGTGCAGCTCTAATTTATGCTGAGGCTCATCAGCTGAGGATCAGGGACCTTGTAGCAGGCTGGACTTGATGATCTGATGTCTTTTCACAGGCTCAGACTGAGGTCGTCTGTGCTACTGGCAGTTCTTGTCAGCCTGGCTTACTGACTGTACTGGATAATGACCTCCTTTCAGTGTCCTCATATGATAATCTGACTTTCCAGCTGGCTTTCTGCCTGTGCAAAAGCAAAGCGTCCCCTTAGGTCTTGGAGAGGGAGAGTGGGTGGGAAAGAAGCAGGTATGCCAGCTTTGGAAGAGATGTGTTCTGGCAGCAGTAGCATCCTTCAGCATTGATAGCCATAACAGTATGAAGGAGGGCCTTGAAGGAGAAGGATATACTCTTTTGGGCAGCAGGAAGGTTATCTAGGCTAGCCTAGAAGAGTCCATGTTCATGTCCCCTTCCTCACCAGAGAGGAAGCTTATCCCACTGCTAGTTTTAGAGCCTATATTCTGAGTCCCAGCCTTGCCCTGACCCTTGGCAGCAGGAAGAAGGCTGAGCCAGCCAGAGAAGAAATAGGAGGCCACAAGTAGGGAAACCAGGAATGAAAAAGGCAAAGAAGCAGGAAAGAGATGTGGGAGTTAAGGGGAGGGATGGAGAGATGGGGACCAGAGAGCCTTCAGGGGATTGGGGTGACTAGAGAAGGGAACACAAAATGTTTGGAAGGCAAAGAGTGAAATTTGGTGAGGAGACGTATTTCGAAAGGTGGGTGAGGCATTGGGGGAAGAGCACAAAGAAACTAGGGGGAGGGCAGAGACAAGATGGAACAGAAAGTGAGAGAAAAATCAAGAAAGCAGAGTCACATAACCTGAAGGTTAGTAACTTGGATGTAACATTTATATTCCCACATTTTATACTGTATTCCTGGCAGAAAATAGGAAGTCTGCTCTGAGTCCTAGGGCATAGGAGGATTTTAAGGGAAGATTGTGGTTCGGGTTAAGGATTGTAAATGGAGTGTAGGGGAGAATCTTCAGGCTGACTGTGACCTGAACATGGGTTGTTGTCACTTTTCTCTTTATAATTGAGCATTATGGCCCTATTCCTCCACCACAGGATTCAAATAACTTCCATGAAGTCAAACAAGTTCACTTCTTATAACTATTCTTCTCCTAAGACAACAAGGTCTGTTAAAGCATTGTTTGGGTTGCACTATGAAATTCACAAAATATTAGGAAGTGGACTAATTAAGAAATGTTAGCTCAGCTGTGGCGAACATCTACAAGAAGCAATATTTGATGATAAGCTATATATTTAACAAGGAAAACTGAAAGAAAAGAGGCCATGAGAGAGAGAGGAAAAAAATAGCACTTTGCCTTCTTTCAGTGTTAACTTCATATAGGATCATAGCTGATTGAGATACAAAACATCACCAGGGCCATATTCTCCCACCATAGATTGCAGTGTTGCCAATTCTCCCTATATCTGGAGAGTTTTTTTCTTAAAACCCCCTCTGGGATCAGGTTATTATCTGAGTAGCTCAACTTTCACTGATACAAAAATGTCTAGACTTCATGGTTTTGTTTAAAGACACAGTTAAAGTAGAACACTGCACTGCAAGGGCCTGTATTTACATCCAACTTAAGAAGTTCCACTTTAACTGTGCCTTTAAACAAAACTATCTTTAGTATATTTGTATGAAAGCTTATGTGTTACAGTCTGATTCACCTAATCTCTGCCTATCTGTTGTTTTTCCCCATTAGGATGAGTTCTGGAATAAATATATAGGTAAGGAATACTTTAATTGTACTTTGTTCTTAAACCTTAGAGAATATATATTACAATATTTTGGACACTGAGGCCTTGTCTACACTACAGGGGAAAGTCGATCTAAGCTACGCAATTTGAGTTATGTGAATAGCGTAACTCAAGACAACGTAGCTTAGATCTACTTACTGCGGGGTCCACACTATGAGACGTCGACAGGAGATGCTCTCCCGTCAACTCCCCCTACTCTTCTGGATCAGGTGGAGTACAGGAGTCAACGGGCGAGTGATCTGCGGTTGATTTAGTGGGTCTTCACTAGCCTGCTAAATTGACCGCCGATGCATCGATCGCCGCAGTACCGATCCTACAGTAAGTGTAGACAAGCCCTGAGAGAGAAACACTTTATAAAAGAAAAAAAAAAAGTGTTGGCTGATAAGTAAACAACGCAGCTGTGTGACCCCTAGAAGCTTCAGTTTGCGATGGTGTTTGCATGATGACCATTACTGATTTAGTAATTTATTAAACCGGGACCGTGGAGTCCAGTACACAAGGATTTCACAGCAAATCAGCCCTTTCGCTTATGTCTGAACTTTCAAGTTCCCCAGACTCAAACCTAAAGGACACATCTCACACGCACACCACTCCCAAGTCCTGGGACACCACTACTTACCATTTTCTGATTTTAAAAGGAGTCCATTGGCTTCCTCTACCTGCACTTCATCACGCCTCTCCTTTGTTCACTAAGTCAAACCTTCCCCTACCCAATTCCAAGGATCTTCTTCATGATGGCAAAGAAGCACCTGGTCTTCCTCATCACTCCTAACTAGGATTACCACCTGGCCAGTATTTGACCAGCCTAGCCAGGTTTTATTTAATGGATTTGCCAGTTGCCAGAAAAATAATTTAATCTGCTGGGGGTTTTTTTTACATGGGTCTTAAGATTTACTTTATCATAATACACTGGGATATCTAATGTTAAAGGTTTCTGTGTCCAGCTAAAGATGCTGCAGTGTTCACACTTGCGCAGTTAAAGCAATAACAGATCAAAACGAAAATATGGCAGCTGTCTGGCCACCAACAAGCAAGCGCACCGTGCGTGTGTGAGAGACGGTTTGAGTCATGTGAGAGCAAGGAGATGTACAATATGATCAATCTTATCTGTGTGTGTTATCTCTCTAGATACTATAAGTGACTGTAGAAGCAGGGGTTGTGGAGATGCCTTGTGTTTGAGGTGGACTTGCCTTGGAGTTTGCACTGGGGTTGCCTTTTTTTGCATTTCAAAGGTGGTAACCTTACCTCCAACACACACAGGACAGCACATATATCTTCACTGCAGAGTTAGCCAAAGCTAGCCTAGCCCAGGTAGAGCATCCCCAGTGCAAAGCACTAACTGTGCCAGACCCATGTGCTGGGACGGGTTTCTGGTGGGATATTCCATGGTTCTTAGCAGTGCGTTAAACTGAGCTGCTCTATGAATTCATTCACAGGGTGAATTCATTCACATGCTCTCTCTCTGCCCCTCACATAGAGCTGCTGTCTGGCAGTGACATGAGAACAATGCTGTATGCAAATTACTTCCAATCAGAGCTATTCATTAATACAAATAGTTCTGAAAGGGAAATCAAACGGCATGTGGCAGCAGGCACTTTTAACAAGAATGTCATTACGGAATTCACTCTGCAAACCACAGTGTGATTCGTAGTACACCAGGCTGACTTCTCTGCTCCTCTGGTTCTTTCCTGTCTGCTAGACATAAAAGTGTCATTTGGGGTACATTTTCCCAAATGATGGGTCTTACTGTTACCACATCTTTACCAGAAAGCCAGCGTCCGCTTCTGGCCAACTGGCAGTGCAGGAAGAGGATTTCTTGAACTGCATCTCAGTTCAAACACAGTAGAAATGCAGCGGAAATGGAGCAGACTAATGTAGGGTTAATACGCTGAGCCAGTGTAGGTGATTTACAGTGCAGAAAGAGGGGGGAGGTAGAAGAGAAAGTACAAGTCCCGGTAGAATTGTGGATAAACTTAGAGGTCCAGCAGCACCTGGGTTTGATTAGCCTGCATTCTCACTGCAAAGTAGGTTGGTTGCAAGCCCAGGCTGAAGCAAAACCCAAGCTCAAGCCTATATACTCAGTCATGCTTGCAAGCGCAGGCCTAAAGCACCTTCAGGACCAAGTTAAAGGTTTTTCTTTGTAGACAGAACGGGGGTTAGAGCAACACCCAAGCTATAGCCCAGGCTAACTCTTCAGTGAAGATATACCCTAAGAATAGGAAACAAGTTAACAGTGGTTATGACCCTGTGGCAGATAAGCCGGAGAGTCACCTGGTTTCCTGATTATCCTGTAAAGAGGCAGCCCAAGGACAGGAAGACGGGATAATGGTGGCAGCCCAAGTTCAAAGAGGCACAGAGGGGAGGTAATTTAGTAATAAAGCACTGTAGTTATACCACACTACTCCCATGTTCATGGTTATCCTCGCCTCCCAGCTGCAAAGGTGTCAACTGATACAATATTTGGTGTTTTTCTTAAAAGCCCGGATTAGGTAAGAATCTCAGTTATCATTTTAAAAAAAACATTGTGGCTGTGGAGAAGAGTTTGAAAATGTGACCCCTAAAGACTCAATGGCTGGAAAGCAAATAATAGGAACACCAAATTTATTAATTTTTTTAAAATCTCATGAATTTTAAGCCAATCACATGATTTTGTAGGGACCTGACTCACGATTTTTATTGCTTGGGGACTGCAATACCACTGCTAGGTAATACAAGGAAAGATACCAGCAGAATAGGGGACGCTCCTGAGACATCTCTCCTGTTATCTGAAGATTTTGGGTGTCCCCTAAGACCTTTGGGGTTGTCTGGCCTTCACAACCCTCAGCACAAATGTTGCACTCTCTGACAATAAAGTAGTATCGAAGCCTTTTCTGTAGGAGGCAGAGTTATGCTCCACAATACATGAGTAGAGTTGGTCAGGAGTTTCTAGCAGCCTTTTGTCAAAAAATACCAATTCTTGGAACCCAAAATGTTTTGCGGAAACTTACCAGGTTTGATGAACTTTCAATGAACCACTTATTTGAACCACAGCTCACCTGGGGGCTGCTGGGGAGCCCAGGGCTTTCAGGCTCCTTGTCATGAAATGTTAGCCTGGGAGCATCTGCTGTAACCTGGCTCGGCTCCCAGCTCTGCATCAGGGAGCCTGGAAGCTCTGAGCGGCTTGGCTTGAGCCAGGGTTCTCAGGGTCTCCAGGCTTTCTGCTGGGGAGCCTGGAAACCCTTGGACTCCAGGCTCCAGCCAGGGGATTTCAATCTAGGTTTCTGAGTCTAAGTAGGGATCCTGGAATGCCTGGGAGCCCCATCTGAAGATGCGGTTCTCAAGGCTTCCAGACTCCATGCTGCAGAGCTAAGAGCCTGAAAATCCTGGGACATGTTTCAGGAGCTTCAGCTCTGGGGCAGCCCTGGCATGTGGTTTATCCCTGGGCTGGGGGCCCCAGTGCTTCCAAACTTCCAGGCCAGCCGGCTCCCTGGACTGCCCAACTCCCACAACCTAGTGATCCAGCTGTCCTGACAGCTGGGCTGCCCAGGGAGCCAGCTGGCCTGATACCCTGGAAGCCCTGGGGTGTGGTGGAGTTCCATGGGAATTCTGTCACTTTCACAACTGCTGTTCAGTGCTGGGCATCTGTGAAACTGGCAATAATCATGTAAATTTCAGTCAGCGGCTGCCAGGGTCTGCAGGGAGCATACATCATTTTGATACGCCATGTGGTGGTGTTTCCAAAATGAAAATTTTAGGGAATTTCCAGTTTAAGGAAAGTTTTGAACATTTTGGTTCTGTTCGGAACATGATCCATTACATACAAATGTCAAAGCAGCACAAAATGTATGTGTATGATAAGGCTAGTGCATGATATTAAACTGCATGTATTCTAGGTGTCATTGTTTACTGTTGCTCTAGGACCCTTTGGGAAATGCAGTTTGAAATCTCATAGGATTATCTTGAGATAACATTTTAAATACAAATAACAAAAAGGACAGTAACAAAATTCATCATCCAGGAATACTTCAAATCTTAATGAAAATGTTTATGCTGTATCTTAAAAGCTGCTGTGGCCTCTTTTTGTAGATGGGGACCAGTGCAAACTCAATCCTTGTCAGTATGGTGCAACGTGTAAAGATGGAATTGGCACATACACTTGTACATGCTTGGATGGATATCAGGGCAAAAACTGTGAATCTGGTAGGTTTTTGTTTTTACTGTAGGATGGTGATGAAATATTCAAAGAACCAATGGGTAGACAATATTTCTCATTGCCTTAGAGTTAAGGAATAAATTATAGAATATGGGTTGGAAAGTTTTGACGGGTCTGAAACCTACAATACCTGGTGTAATAGACCCAGGTCAGTTGAGTAGCAGAAGGCAGATATAGTGGCCACTGTA
Source organism: Dermochelys coriacea (assembly GCF_009764565.3). Classification (NCBI taxonomy): domain Eukaryota; kingdom Metazoa; phylum Chordata; order Testudines; family Dermochelyidae; genus Dermochelys; species Dermochelys coriacea. The sequence continues at coordinate 110,884,662 of NC_050068.2, forward strand.
TTAAGTTTTCTGTTCCCTGACTGACCAGAGCAGGGGCTGCTCCAGGCTAATGAGAACACCTGACTCCAATTAACCTGCAAATGGTCAGGTGAGACCATTACGCTAATGTGACCACCTGACTCTAATTAAGGCCCCTCTGATAATATAAAAGGGCTCACTCCAGTCAGGCAGGGAGGAGCCAGGGAAGAGGAAGTGTGGCTGAAGGGCTGGTTAATGAAGATACCCTCAAGTCATTCGTAAGGGAGCCCTAAGGTAACGGTGAAGAAGGAAGAAGCAGGAGAGCTGTGAGGAAGTGGCCCAGGAAAATGTAGCAACTCTGGCAGTAAAAGGTTGGCTGCCATCAGCTGCTACCATTAGGGTCCCTGGGCCAGAACCTGGAGTAGAGGGCAGGCCCAGGTTCCCGCCACTATGGAAACACCTCCTGGGAGGGGAAAACAGGCCCCTGTCAGGACAGGAGGCTAAACTATTTTGGCATGAGGCTATAGGAGCAACAGAGACTGTGGGAATTTTCTCACCAACCTCCATTGCTGGCTTATGATGAAAAGGGCTCAGTAGACTGCATCCCTGGTCCTAGCAAGAGAAGGGCTATGTGGAGGGTTGCAGTGAGCCTCTGAAGCTAGCATAAACTGCCTGGAAGCGTGGGACCCATAGGGACAAGGTCAGAGCTCTGCCACACTGGCTTAGGAGGCCAGTGCAGTAAGCCATTAAACTACCATGTCTTTGCAAATAGATAAGTTTAAAAATGCTCAAAAACTTCTGTTAATGTTGCAAAGCAGGTGCCAAGTCCTACAACACTTACTGATGTGGGTAATACTTGCCTCACAATCAGGCTGAACTCAGTAAGAATGCTCGGATGAGTAAGGGTTGCAGGACCTAACTAATATAAAAGCACCTTATTTGAGCTCCCAGATACAATTCATCTGGTATTACACCACTTATTTTCTAGCAGGAGGAGGAAGAGGCAAATCAGGGGAGAATGATTTACAGAAGATAATGCAGTGACTCTCTACCCTCCTGGGCACCCCATTTTCCTTGAGGTTCCCTCTCTTCATCTAAATCCTTCCTGAATACCCACTTCTACTGGGACAGCTACAAGAAACTAACGATATCTCTATATGTACAGTGCTTCAGCAGTGCAGCTGTACCGATACAGCTGAACTGCTGCAGCATATCTGGTAAAGACGCTCTCCCGTTGGCATAAAAAAAACCATCTTTGTGAGTGGCATAAGCTATGTCAGCAGGAGAATTTCTCCTGCCAACATATCGCTGTGCACACAAATGCTTATGTTGGTGTAACTTATGTCACTCAAGGGGGTGAAATATTCACACCCCTGAGTGACATAAGTTTTGCCAACATAGGCTGTAGTGTAGACATAACCTAATGGAAAAAGTCATCCACTTATTTATTTATCTTGTGAATGAATGGGTAATGTTTCTCAAATGCTGGGAGAGAAGGGTGAAGGTTATTGGAATTGAGGCCTGGAATTGGTTTGAGGAGAACAATGAGGGATATGAAGTATAAAGGGAGGGAGGGAGGAATAACATGCTTACCAGCACCCTGATCTCTTTGCTTGTATGTTATACTCCTTTCCCCCACCATTTGCCTTTTTAAACTATCCATTCTTTGGGGCAGAGACTGTGTCTTCATCTGTGGTTTGAAAGTGTCTAGCACGTTTTGGGCACTATCTCAACATGAGGAATAATGCATCTGCCAGAGGCATGTTTGAAACATTGCAAACAAAAAGACAAAGGCTCTGGCCCAAATTTACAAGCATTATCAACTGCATACACCTTTATAAAGTCACCATTTCTTTGTCATTTTCACACACGTGTCTTTTATGTAGTTATACCAAAATACTGCAAGCTGAACAATGGCGATTGTGACCACTTCTGCAAACCTGTAAGAAATGGTGTTGTATGCTCCTGTGCCACTGACTATATTCTGGGACCAGATGAAAAATCTTGTATTCCAACAGGTATGAAGTAATGCATTGATGATGATGGATACTCCCTTTGCTTTGATGGATGAGAGTTCAGCTAGTATTGACTTGAGTTCTGGGTTGGTTTGGTTTTTATTGCTTCTCACATGGGAAACGCGTCCAATTGGGGAGTTGCAAATGTGGTTGCATGTCTTGCAAGGGTAGTCGCCACTGGGGAGAGGGGTTGAGGTGCTGACTTTGACATGCTCTTGTCTTCTGCAGACACCTTACACGCCACTCCTCAAAAGTGGACGTGGCCTCATGGCAAAGACCCTTCCATCTGGGTCTGCCCAGTGCAAAGAGTTCCCAGGTTTTAATATCTATCTTGCTCACCATGAAATTGGCCCTCAAGGTGTCTTTATATCTGAGGATGGGTTGACCCTTAGAGCAGGTTCCCGTGCTCAGTTGACAGAAAAGTGCCGCTCTCAGTATATGGGAAACCTCTATGTGGACCTTGTGTCTGACCCAGCAAAGTTGAGCTCTGATGAGCATGCTTTCGATCCCAGGGATTTGGCACTTTGCAAGGACTTCAGTGTTGGGGATCCTTTCCTGCCACTTGATGTTGCAGATGGTGATGAGATTTCTAGTATATTGAAAACCAGCCTTTTGGTGGTCTAGGATACTTTGGTGGCATGAACAATTTGGATTTGGCACTGGTGATGCCTAGTTGGCATTTTTAAGGCCTCCTGCCTGTGATCCTGGAAGGGGCTGAGCACCTTCAAATCCAATTGAATGGGAGTCAGACACTCATGCTTCTGCAAGATAAGGCCAATAGTGATTATCTGAATGCACAGAGAGCACTATACTTGCAATCGTTTCTCATTTAAACAGTTTTCCCTCAAGTAGAGCTTGCTCCATTTAAAAAAAAAAAAAAGTGAACACAAAATACTACATTTATAAACTGCTTGGGTCATACTAATATAGATTAACCTTATAAATTAATATACACTGACGTTATTTATAAAACAACCAAGCTCTAATTACATTACAATGATGGTATTCAGTTCCTCACATATTATTAATCTTAAATTAAAAACTAATTTATTTAATCAGGATAAATGATTGAGCTTATGACATCCTTTATAAGTTTAAAAAAAAAAGAACCTATGTTTAAAGGAGTCATATGAGTCCTAAAATATAGCACTTTGCTCAAATACTCATTTTTTTGTAAGAGTGGATGCATGATCATAACAATTTAAATAATTGAAAACATTTCATTTTAAAGATTTTGAATGCATACTTTCAGTGAAATTGTTTGCTCGGCATTGTCTCTATAGAAATTGAGCACTGTGCATAAAACTTAGCACTGTGGACATGCTGTAGGACAACAGAAATGTGATTGGTTTTGGTCCAATCTGGTCTTCAGCTCTGTGCTGTCTGCCAAGCCCCTGCAGGTGTCTTGAAAAATTTAATGGAATCTGCTATTCTAAAGATAACCTTGTCAATGATTGTTTTTAAAGGACATGGTTACGCTATTTTATTTTTTTGTCATTTGTAAAGTATGTTTTCTCTTCTCTCTATTATTTATACAAACATTTGAAACACTGAAAGTGATACCTATTTACGTACAAATCATTTTCTTCCCTCCTAGGCACACATTTGTTTACTGTAGGGCTTCTTATGAATGCTGAGCTTCTGGAAGTTTAAAAAAAGTGCACTGAAATTGTTCAGGATAAAAAACAAACATCAATAAATGTACTTGGACATTACAAATGAATAGAAGAACAAGAAAGGTCACATATTGAGCTTTCTGACCGTGAAACTCTCCACTGAATTTAGCTGTCCTGAAGGGACTAGTGTACATTAAATGTCTAAAGTTACCATATTGTTAGGACATCAAATCCTAACTTTTCATCATTGTCCTTACAGAACCTTTCCCATGTGGGAAAGTTTATGTGAATAGAAAAAAGAGGTCAGTGATTTCATTTGGTAAGAGTAGCAGTGTTACCAGTGAACAAGATGGCAACCCCAATGAACTGTATAATAACAATGGGACAAGCCACAGAAACTTCACCAGTATCGCAGACAGCCCAGACCTTCATCTTCAGAATGAAACACAAGCTCCCAATAGAACAGAGAATGATCCTAAAACTAATGTGTCTCCAAACCCTCATACGAGGATAGTAGGTGGTGATGACTGCTTGCCTGGTGAATGTCCGTGGCAGGTAAATATATATGTTTTATATCTTACACATAGAAAGATATGCAGTAGTGTTGTAGCTGTGTTGGTCCCAGGATATTAGAAAGACAAAGTGGGGGAGGTAATATCTTTTATTGCATCAACTTCTGTTGGTGAGAGACAAGCTTTCAAACGTACGCAGAGCTCTTCCTCAGGTCTGGGAAACGTACTCAGATGAACAAATTGTTTATAAGTATTTAACACGCATTGCGAGGGACCATTCATGGTGAGGTGGCCTGTTACCAGGTCTCCAGTCATAGGGGGGGAAAGGAACAAAAAATGCTGGGCTGAAGGCAGGAGGGGCAGGGAGCAGGGGAGATTGGGGGTTAATGGGTTACAAATTGTTATAGCGAGCCATAAATCTAGTGTCTCTGTTCAGTCCATGATTTTTAGTCTCTAGGACAGTTATGAATTTAAGTCCTCAGGCTCATCTTTTGAAGGTGTTGTGCACGTTTCCTTTGAGCATGAGGACTGATAGGTCAAATATATAGTGATCCCTTTGTGAAAAGTGTTCACCCCCAGCTGATGTGGTATTTTTGTCTTTTATCATTTTTCTGTGTGTTAATTTGAAGAGTAGTGATTGTTTGATTTCACCCACATAGTTGTTGGGGCATTTAGTGCACTGGATGAGGTACACCATGTGTTGTAATAGGCAAGTGTAGGACCCATGGATCTTGAAAGGTATGTTGTGAGAGATATTGATCATTGTAGCAGTGGGGATACATCTGCAGGTTTTGCATCAACTGTTCTGGCAGGGTCTGGTGCCAGTTTGAGTTGGTGTTCTGGCCTGTAGGGAGCTTGCTTCTGATGATGGCTTGGAGAAGTTGGGGGGTTGTTTGAAGGATAGCAGGGGTGTATATATACTGTTTGGGCAGATACAAATACAGGCAATCCTCGGCTTTATGATAATAGAGTTATGACGGAACAGCACTTACAACGTTTGTAAATTGACATCCTGTTCCAACTGTACAATGTCGGTTCCGACTTTGACGCTCGATCCCACGGTGTTCCTATGGGATTTGAGTTACAACATTTTCAACTTACGATGCGATTCTCAGGAACCAATTTGTCATAAGTCCAAGGACTGCCTGTATATACACATACTGGGTGTATGTACTGTAGTTGTATGTATGTACAGTATGTAAAAACCTATTACCTATGAAGGAAAGGTTGCTTTAATTTTAACCAGCTATTTATGAATTCTTATGTTTTTCTATCCTCTGGAATCATCCATTTTATCTCCTTGCAGGCTCTTCTAATAAATGAAGACAAGGAAGGGTTTTGTGGAGGGACAATTTTGAACCAGTTCTATATACTTACTGCAGCTCACTGCATAAACCAATCTAAAATCATTAAAGTTGTTGTTGGTAAGTGACTGTTATTATTTTATTCCTTTAGTATAAGAACAGATATTAATGACTAACTATCTGTCCTCTAATCTCCATATGGAGGATGTTTTCTGTCTCTTTCACCATAGATTTTCATTTTGTCTTGTCAGCTATCATGATTGCCTCAATTTGTCCCTGGACTAGTATGGAAATGAATGATCCACTTTGTAGCTGGCATCAGTGGAAATTCTTTTTCCTCTTGGTGAACTATGTGGACATGATAAAGAACAATAGTTCTAGCAATTTTACCCCTCCTTTCTCTCCCCAAGATGCTAAGAATATTGCCTTTTCCAAAACCTTGCCCTCTTTACCAGCCAGAACTCTGAAATCTCAGGCTTTAGCTACACTGGGATACTCGGGAAAGTTAAGATGAATTAACTGAAACAGGTTTAAGCTAAAGGAAACTTAAGCTATGACTACACTAGAGAGCTTACAATGGCATATCTGCGTCACTGTATGGTCTTCCATGTAGCTGCTCTAAGCCGATGGGAAAGTTCTGAAACTGCACTGGTGAGACTGGCAGGGGATCTCCTGGTGGTGATGGACAGAGGTTAAATTACTATGATGATAAAATAATATCCGCCATTTTTGGCACCATGAACCATTGGGCACTGCTGCTGTGACTATGAATCCTGGCAGAAATCAATGCAATCACACTGAAGATGTACTCAAGAGAGTACCACTTCAGCAACTATCCTTGTGCATTTCAAAAAGCTAGCATAGCAGTATCTAATCTTCAGTTCACATACAAAATTGCCTCCAAGACCTTGGAACGCTCTCCAAAAGAAAGCAAGAAAGAGCCCTTGCCTCACCATCTTTAGATCACACTCTAAAACCTCGTATTGATTCTTCAATACGAAAGTCTTCAAAGGAGCAAAGAAAAAGAAGCAGCCCATTCCAAAACAGTAGCTACAAAGTAAACCAAAGCCAGAACGGAGGAGTTGTCTGTCCCATCTGAACTGACCCCATTTTTCCTGCAAGCCATATATAGTACATAGGTGATGGTGATAAGCCAGTGGTCTGCTCCAACCCAGCTCTTTCAGAGATTACCTCATCCCTTATGGACTTCTGCAGCAGCTGCAATCAGTGGAGGTGTGTTGACCCAAAGCTCCCTGGTAATGGAGGATATGCCTACATAGCAACTGGGAGGTGTGACTCCCAGCTCAGGTAGACACATATATGCACTAGGTCTGCTCAAGCTAAGGCAACCAGATGTCCCAATACTAGGGGCTTTGTCTTGTATAGACATCTATTACTCCCCCGCCCTCCAAAAAAAAACGGTGTCCTGATTTTTTACACTTGCTGTCTGGTCACCCTAAAGCTAGCACAGTAAAAATAGCAGTGTAGCTGTAGTAGCACGACCGATGGCTTGAGTACATACCCAAGGGGTTAGGCAGGATTGCACTCAAGCAGCTAACTCATGCTGCCGCAGCCATGATACTACTTCTAATACGCTAGCTTAAGCAGAGCTAGTATGTCTATCTCTATCCAAGCCAGGAATCACACCTCCCTCCCAGCTGCTGTGTAGACATGCCCTGAGAGTGATAGGGGCTAGGCAGTCTCAATAGAGACCTCAGCTATGAAATTCACTCCTGACAGAGATAAGCCAGGGTCCAAGTCCCATCGTCTTCAGGTTGTGATGCAGGACATACAATGCTCTTTTTGCAGGCTTGCTCCAGCCTGTAAGTATTGGTTACCCTCTGGTGACTGACTCCTGTTTGGTCTACCATACCCTCCCATCCTGCCCTTAGAAATGGGCCCTGCGCAGTTCGTAGATTTGGAGGAAGCTGGGGAGAAGAGTATTATTCCAAAATTTGAGAAATGTTGATTTCTGTTAAATAAATGATAAAAAGAGCCCACAAATACTACAACAAAAGGTGCTTTAGAAATACACTCAAAAATGTGAAAAGTACAAAGGTGGTCAGTTCAGAATTAGGTTATTTGCACTGTTATCAATCTTTGGTTTTGGTTTTTATGGGGGCTTTTTTCTGTTTGGGTCTTTAATTTTGTTCATAGGATCTTTATTATATATAAACAATAGATGATATCTGTTTATCTAGAAATTATTAAAATCGTATTTCAGGTTCCCATAGCATTACATAAATATCAGCTCTCCATCTGCTTCTGCCTCAAATTCAGAATCCTAATGCCAATCTACTAAACCCTCAACAGAGTGAGTTGATTATCTTGGAGAATTTTTGCAGCCAGCTAAGACAGTCATATTTCCCAGGAATGCTGCAGCTGGGGAAGCCCAGACCAGACTTACAGACAGTGGACCAGAGGGTCTTGGCAGAAAGACCAAAAGCTATAGAACCCCTTTCTAGAGGACTTCATATGGATTCAAGGTCTGACACATACCTTCTTAGATGTAGAAGTGGCGACTTGACTTGGATGAACTCCTCTCTCTTGGGAGTTGCCTACATACAAAGGTACACCAAAAGGTGTGATGTTAAACCAGTTTGGCTAAACTAATACAACTTTGCGTGTAGACAGTATTACATTGGTTGAGACTTAACTTAAACTAGTTTAGTTTGCACCCAATATAAATTAGGTTTAAACCTGAGCGTACATGCACAAAGATGCACTAGTTTAGCTAAATCAGTTTAATATCACACCTTTACTTCAACTGATGTAACTTTGTGTGTAGACCAAACCTTGGAGAATTCATGGAATAGCATCAAGGTGGTAATAATATATCTGACAACATTTAGATGTTGGTCTGAAATATGCTGCAAATTTGGAAAGGCCTAAAAATGACCTGTTCAATAGTTGTTGTTTTAATTTTTCAAAAAGAACACATCGCAAGCTTTAGGTACCCAAAAATACAGTTCGTAATTATACAACAAAAGCAAATGATACCCTTTGTATAACAGCAAGCCAGAAAATTTACAAACATTATCAAACCCAAAGTCTCAACCCATCCAGTTCCCAAAGAAATCCCATGAAACAACACTAAAATATGTTGGACACTGTTATTTTTTTGCAGATAGCGAGAATGTTAAAGAATTTTGAAACACAAAGAAGCTGTGTTTCCAAATTATTTTGTATGTTGCCAAATAAAGGGCCAAATCCCGTTTACACTTGTGAGAATGCCTATCCTATATGGCCCAAGTGGTAGGCAATGGCGAACAAAACATTGTATTACATTCCTAAATAAAATCACCATTTTAACACTAAGGTCGTAACTCGTCACTTGTTTAGCACTTTCTGTAGGCATCTATTCCTGTGCAAAGTGCAAGTAAAATGCTCCCAAATCAGGATGGGAAGATTATCCATCTGATTTGCCCAGTAGAAAAGACTACACAAAGTGCAAAGCCATGGCGTATTGGTCCCTTAGTTTTTCTAGGAAGTGTTTTCTTTTATTTATTGTACTGTGTCTCATAATAATTATATTTTTAATGATTTCACACAGGGGAAGTGGACAGAGATAAGGAAGAAAACACTGAAATGATGATCTCTGTGGAAAAAATATTTGTACATGGTAAATTTGTTTTGGCAACTTATGATTATGACATAGCCCTTATAAAATTAAAGGAACCTATAAAGTTTTCTCAGTATGTTATCCCGGCATGCCTTCCTGATGTGGAATTTGCTAACGAAATTCTGATGAAACAAAAATCTGGAACTGTTAGTGGTTTTGGACGTCTTTTTGAACATGGACGGGTATCCAACAAGCTTAAAGTGCTTGAAGTCCCCTATATTGATAGAAATTCATGCAAGCAAACTACTAACTTTGCAATCACAGAAAACATGTTCTGTGCTGGCTATGACAATGTAACTAAAGATGCATGTCAGGGAGACAGCGGGGGTCCACACGTAACTAAATACAAGGACACCTATTTTGTTACTGGTATAGTCAGCTGGGGAGAAGGATGTGCAAGGAAAGGCAAATATGGAGTGTATACAAAAGTGTCAAAGTTCCATAGCTGGCTAAAAAGGACATTAAGACAAAACCCTTAATTATATGAAATTAATTTAGCGTTATGTTTCGGACACTCATCTGATCCATAAATAAGAGTTCAGTCTTTTTTAGCACTTCTGCTGAAATTCTTTCCTGACAGCTTACTATTTCCTTTAGAGAGTTACAACACTGTTTCTTCATGAGTTAACACATGGTTTTCAGCATGCGTACTTGCACTTAAAAAAATGCTCTGTTTGATTTTAAGGACTTTCATGAAACAAGATTGTTTGTTTGTTTTAGATTCCACTTTGGGTTCCTGATTTACAGTTTTCCAAATTGATCTATAGGAAATGTAGGGTTATTGTTTTTGATGAACACACTCTAGTTATAATGAAATTTGGAGCTGACAGTACTTGAGTGGGAGAGACAAGACAAATGTACAAATAGCATTTATCTAAAAATAGGTGTGGGACATTACTGAAATTAAACAGAGCATTTCCAAAGTCTTATGGCCTCAGGGCAAACTGTCTAATCTTCCAAATGACTCTTACACATACATACATATATACATACATACACACACACTAAAAAGCTAAAGAAGGCAGAGAGGTTACTCATTGCTAAAACTGCAGCAAATAAATCTTAGACATTTGATACTAAATAACTGGGTATTTCATAGAAACAAAATGTCTGTTTCAATTAAACATAGAGTACAGTCAATAGAAAAAAAAACTTGATTCTTATCTAGAAATCATATATATTCATCATATATCTGTTTGTTTCTCTTTTTAAAATACTTTATCACTCTTGTTTCTTTTGTGGACAATAATTAATGAATTTAGTATTAATGTGGATGTTGTAGGTACTTCTATAGAAATGCAATATTGTTGTACATCTGCATTTACCAACAAAATAAAGTGTTATCTATATTTATTTAGTAAATAAGCGTTTGAAAATATATATGAACAAAATCTCTTTGAAGACTAGAAAAAGCCTGTGTCCTCCCAAACAGCTGAGTCTGACACACTGCATCTGCTTTATGCCAAGTTGGAGAATAAATATGGGCCTTTTCCCACAGCTTAAAAATAAGTCATTACATAATAAGATGACGGGCTCCTTATAAAGAAGTGAAACTCTGTTATGGCCTTTGATTAATTTGTAAATCCCATAGTTCTGGGGGTTCAATACTTTTTTCATTCCCTCTCTTCAAAATGTCAAATTTTCTAGCATTTTGTTCAGCAAACATTTTGAGCTATAGGTTGCTCCATTTGAGATAAAACCTGCAGCAGAGGCCTTCATGGAGTTCCCACCAAATTGTTCCACCTGAGGTAGGGTTTGACCCACACACATAATGAGCCAAGGGATCCAATCCCTACTTGACAAATGCTTGTGGATCCCTGGGAGCATTAGGGTCTCTGCACCAGCTCCTTCCCCCCCCCCCCCCCCCCCCCCCCCCGCACATTGGCCTGCCCTCTGCTTCCTGGTAGTATGGCTCTTAAGGATGACCCCTGGTTGGCTGCCCTGAGGATCTCACTTAAAAGGACCTAAACAGGGGCCTTCATGGGAAAGATAATACTCTAGGTAAAGCCCTAAACTGTATAAACTTATTGCTGTAACTTCAGTGGGGATGGTGTGCAGGCAATGCAATTCCCACCCAGCCATGTCCCCACGCAATGTGGGGTGCTGGTCATATAGTCCCCACCCTAGGCACCGACTCTGTTGGTGTTCTGGGGCTCAAGCACCCACTGAAAAAAAATAGGGGGTGCTCAGCACCTTCAGGGTTGAATTAATCTTTTGTGGGCCCCAGCACCTGGACCGACGCCCAGCCCGCTGCTCCACCCCGAGGTCCTGCTTCTCAGCCTCTTCTCCTCCAAGGCCCTGCCCACCGTTTCGCCACAAGGCCCTGTCCCTGGTTGGCCTCTTTCCCCCCCCCATGCCCTGCCCAACGCTCTCATGGGAGGGGAGGGGGCGGCGAAGAGCATCCACCAGCAAAAACGAAAGTCAGCACCTGTAGTCCCCACCACTTCCACATAGATCCCAGCCCTGAAGAGAGCCCTCTCGACTGTGTCCAGAGAAGGTGGTGGAGTGGGAAGAGTTCTGCAGAGTGCTGATCCCTAGTCTCCAGGCAGGAAGGGTGAGACTCAGCAGCATCTAGCTCTGAGTCACAGGGCTGACTGGCAAATGAATTCAAACCTAGTCCAGGTTAAGGGGTTTTTATTTTCAATATAGAAATGGATTGCTTCAGAGCAATGGAGTTCAAATTAGACTTTTGAATGATTTGCCCAGCTGTGCTACCAACAATAACCAAACTGAATGTGGACCATGGGAACTGGGCTGATCGCTAGAGATTCATTCTAACGTGCACAACTCCTCCTCCTCCTCTCTCCCATCTACAGCCTCTGTTAAAAATGTGGACCAAAACCTCTTTTTCTCTGTTAGGCCCATGTTGAGTTTGTGCAGAGCTATATTCAAAAAAAAAAAAGAGAACCCTCCTCCTGAAGCCACGAGACCTTTGTGGCGGGGTCAGTTAGTAAATAAAAAGAGCACAGTTCTTTGTTGAAGACATGATCATAGAAGGTTCTCAAGCTATCAGAAAATGGGAGATTATGTGAGAGTTGCTGGTGATTGGAGGGTCAGAGACAGTACAGATAAATAGGGGAAAAATAATAAAATGGATCCATTGTGGTAACAGTCACAGGGATGCAAAGAGAGAATACCAAAAGAACATGTATGTGCACGAAATTAATGTGCTTGGAATGGAAATGTCAGTCTTCTATGGATGTGTTTAAGTAAATTTACCATCTTCTTGTGTTCAGAGCTAGATTATCTTTAAAAATCCAAACATAGTTCTCAGGGCTAGCTTTCATCCTGCTCAGCGGAGTCAAAATAGTTTCTTGTCTCAAGCAGTTTCCCCACCCTGCAGTAGCTACACACTGCAGTTGTCTGGCCCCACAACTGCAAAAGTACTAAATTACTTGTATAAATCTGCCTCCCACCCATCTTATTTCGTATAATATCCTGCAAAACCTACAACCAGCTCTAGTGTTACAAGGATAACAGAGAAACGAGGAAAGAGTTACAATAAAAACACATTGTTTACGTAAGTTAATGTTTTGTGCAATCTCGTTTAGCAAAGTTTAAGCAAGACCAAAGCCAATCAATAAGCACACGCTAGCTATGTAAGCTGGCAGATTTTAAAATACTGACAATGATCAAGGTGAACAAATGTACATGGTCTGAGAATTAACATTAAGCAAACACTGGATGGACTTAAAGCTCAATCCCTAGATGGATTTAGAATCCACAGACGCTAATAAGAAAACTCCTCTGACTTTAATGGGTGCAGGATTTTTTTTAACATTGTTTTTAAAATGTAGACACCAGAACTGGATGCAGTATTCCAGTATCTGTCTCACCAATGCCATATACAGAGGTATAATCACCATCCTATTCACTACTCTACTGTTTATACATCCAAGGATCACACTGATCTTTTTTCCATAGCATCATCCTCGGAGTTCATGGTCATTTGTTTGTCCACTACCATCCCTATATCCTTTTCAGAATGACCGCTTTTCAGGATGTGATCCCCCGCATTCTGTAGGTCTGGCCTGAATTCTTTGGTCCTAGATGTATAATTTTCCATTTGGCTGTTTGAATGGACCTAGTTTACCACAACATCCAGGTCACTCTGTTTGACTGCTTTGTCTTCACTCTGCCAATCTTTGTGTCATCTGCAAATATTAACAGCAGTCAATTAACATTTACTTCCAGATCATTGATGAAAATATTGAATAACGGTAGGCCTAGTACCAATCCCTGCAGAATCCCACTAGAAATACCCCCAGTGATGATTCCTCAATGACAACTTTTTTTAAGCTCTGTCAGCGAGCCAGTTTTTTCGCCGCTTAAAATGTGCTCAATTGATACTGTATAGTGCTAATTTTTAACAGTACCACACAACATTCTAAGTCAAACACCTTACAAAAGCCTAGGTATATTAAATCTATGCAGTTACCTTTATCTCGTTATTTTTAAAATGTGAGGGGTTTTAATTTTTAATGGCAAATCCTACACTAAGGTGTAGTCAAAGGTGGACCCTGTGCTAAATCTGGACCTCCAGATGCTTTTGAATGGATTCTGAAATCTTTTATCATTATTACTGTGACTTTTTTATTATCTTCTCTGGAGTCCAGACCTTGACTATACCTTGACCAAGAAATTTGGACCTTGACAAAAAGTAACTGACGACCCCGTCCTACACCTACTCCACCCTGCCACTTTTGTGGCCACAGTGTGATTTCACTGTGTAGGCGGGAGCAGGGTTTGGGAAATTTGTGCACAGAATTTGCAATCAGCCAGAGAGCCCAGCTTTCATGGAAAACCAAGTTTTGGATGGTCAGGATGGGTTGAGCTGGGAGATGAACTGGCTTTGGGGTAAGTAAATCTACTGCTCTAGAGCTCTGCTGACCATTTCCCCCTGCAAAGCACAGCTGCTGGAGTGGCAGGGTATATTACATTCACAAGGCTTCACTGCTGCTTTGTTTTCTGTGGTGGATTCCTTCCATCCAAGCCTGGTGCCAAGGCTTGCTGATCCGTTCTTAGTGCGCAGGGGAGGGGAAACTGTTCCAGTGTATGGACTAGCATGGGAAAATACATTGTCATGAGTGCAAGGATCCAAAGAGAATGGTAAGGTGAGAGAAGAGGACGGAGCAAAGGGTACAAGATGGGGAATAGGTGGATCAAGAATTGAGATGTAAACAAGATAGAACTGTGAAGTACCTTGAGGCTGATGGCAAACAATTTAAACTCCATTGTAAACTATTGCTTCATGTTACAAAAATTGTTGACAGAACTTCAAAACTTTGTGATAAATATTTTTAGAACCTTTAAGTGGCTTTGGTAAAATAATAATCAGACCATCAAAATAAAACCCCACTAGTATCCAGTATTTGGGTTTTAGATGGTGGCAATCTTTTTAGGCTCAGGCCACCAGCAGACTTAAATGCAGCTTTAACATTTTATTAAAAGTAAAGATCTAGCAGCTGATTACTTCCAGCATCACTAGTAGTCTACCCCAAATTGACCAAATGGCCAGCATCTACTGCTTCTCATGAAAAACCTGGGAAAGGTTATTTGAGGGTGTCTCTACATAATTTGTTCCAAAGTTCGGGCCAGGAACACAGAGAAGACTTTTTCCAGGGCATTGCACAACCCTAGATCAAACAGACTTAGCCAGCAAACAAAATTTTTTGGGCTTGAAGCAATGACCTTTGCCTATGCACACAGGCTGATGCACACCTGTGTTGAAATTTACCACTGTGCACAAGGGCTGCACAAGACCCTAAGCACCACTTAACCCTCATGTTAACGGTTTCAAAGGTACATAATTCCTTGTGCAGGCTTGATGTAATCAGGTGAATATTGCCATAAGGCCCAATCCACTGAAGTTGTTTTGAAGTTGAAGTTTCTCAGCACTTCATTGGACCAGACCCAGCAAAAGGGATTAGATACAAATGTTCTTAAGTAAGGATAAGCTTATTCAGTGGAATTACAGGTCTATGTGCTTTTCCAAACTTTTCTGAAATTTCTTCAGACTTACCCAACACATTTGAGTTTTGTGAATCCTCTCTAAGGTGCCACAAGTACTCCTTTTCTTTTTGTGAATCCTTTTGTCTCTGTAAAGGAAATTCATGTTGTTAACAGCGAATCAATTAAAAAACACATTTTTTTTAGCAAGGGACTATGGTATGTAAAACATGTATATAATCATGAAAGATAATTGTATGCTACTGTATTTCTCTACAGGCCTGACTAGCCACCAAGCGTTCTGCAGATTAGATAACGTAATGGTTTACACTGGAAATCAATTTGCCATCCAAAGAATGTGAAATAAATAAATAAGTAAAAGGCTGGCAACAGGCTATTATCTTGTTGTCTGCACCAGTTATTGCCTTGCTGGTATATGACACTTAAAGAATATTTCTGCTCCAAAGATTCTCTGTGTGCTATATAATTAAATAGATATATACACCACCTGATAGGCACCAAGAAATTTCCATTGCTCCTAAGCAGTGGTCTGTAAATGATATTTTCTTCCCTGATGTGGAAAAACTAGAATTCTTTCCTTTGTTTCTGACGCTCTTGCTTCCATTTTCACTTCATCTGCACAAACAATGGCAGGCAACTACACAGCAAAATGGTTCTATACATTCACTGACAAAAAAACTTCATTAATGCAGAGTTAAGGTTGCCCTGTGTTATCTCATGCCCTTCCAGAACACTGAGTTCAGCAAAACTCAAATAGCTGACAACCAGGCCGTAAAGAATGAAGGTTAGTAAACTTAAACATCTAAAAACCACAAAGTTGAGGTACACACCCATTGTGACATTGAGTGTAATATAATATCTCATTGAAAGGTGACAGGGCCAGAAAGAGTTAATTAACTCACAGACTGACCTGACTCATGGCCGAACTTTAGGGTATGTCTACACTACAAAATTAGGTTGAAGTTATAGAAGTTGGTTTTTTAGAAAGTGTTTTTATATAGTTGATTGTGTGTGTCCCCACACAAAATGCTCTAAGTGCATTAACTCGGTGGAGTGCTTCCACAGTACAGAGGCTAGCGTCGACTTCCAGAGTGTTGCACTGTGGGTAGCTATCCCACAGTTCCCACAGTCTCCGCTGCCCATTGGAATTCTGGGTTGAGATCCCAAAGCCTAATGGGGCAAAAACATTGTCGCGGGTGGTTCTGGGTACATGTCGTCAGGCCCTCCTTCCCTCCCTCCCTCCCTTCCTCCGTAAAAGCAATGGCAGACAATAGTTTTGCACCTTTTCTCCTGGGTTACCTGTGCAGACGCCATACTACGGCAAGCATGGAGCCCACTCAGTTCGCTATCACCGTACGTCTCCTGGGTGCTGGCAGACATGGTACTGCATTGCTACACAGCAGCAGTTCATTGCTTTGTGGCAGCAGACAGTGCAATAGACCTGATAACCATCGTCGTCATGTCCTAGCTGCTTTTGGCCGCCTTGGTAAGGTCGGTCAGGAGCGCCTGGGCAGATATGGGCGCAGGGACTGAAATTGGAGTGACTCGACCAGGTCATTCTCTTTAGTCTTGCCGGCAGTTGTATTGCACCGTCTTCTGGCGAGCAGCCAGGAGATGAGGATGGCTAGCAGTCCTACTGCAGCGTCTGCTGCCAGCCAAAGATGTAAAAGATAGATGGGGTGGATCAAAACAAGAAATAGACCAGATTTGTTTTGTATTCATTTGCTCCCCCTCCCTCCCTCCCTCCCTCCATGAAATCAATGGCCGACAATTGTTTTGGTGGGGTCTGTCAGGGAAACCTTGAAAAGTTTAATGGAGATTCAGTCCTGCCTGGAATACTGGGTGGAGGGATAGCTCAGTGGGTTGAGCATTGGCCTGCTAAACCTAGGGTTTTGAGCTCAATCCTTGAGGAGGCCATTCTATGTGACAGTTATTTTTGTTTCTCCTTGATGTAAAGCCACCCCCTTTGTTGATTTTAATTCCCTGTAAGCCAACCCTGTAAGCCATGTCGTCAGTCGCCCCCTCCCTCCGTCAGAGCAACGGCAGACAATCGTTCCGTGCCTTTTTTCTATGGAGACGCCATACCACGGCAAGCATAGAGCCCGCTCAGATCACTTTGGCAATTAAACACCGCGTGCATTATCCAGCAGTATATGCAGCTCCAGAACCTACCAAAGCGAAACTGGGCGAGTAGGTGACGTCAGCACGGTGATGAGAGTGATGAGGACCTGGACACAGACTTCTCTCAAAGCACGTGCCCTGGCAATGTGGGCATCATAGTGCAATGGGGCAGGTTCATGCCATGGAATGCTGATTCTGGGCCCGAGAAACAAGCACAGACTGGTGGGACCACATAGTGTTGCAGGTCTGGGATGATTCCCAGTGGCTGCGAAACTTTCACATGCATAAGGGCACTTTCATGGAACTTTGTGACTTGCTTTCCCCTGCCCTGAGGCACCAGAATACCAAGATGAGAGCAGCCCTCATAGTTGAGAAGCGAGTGGCAATACCCTGTGGAAGCTTGCAACGCCAGACAGCTACCGGTCCATTTGGAGTCGTCAAATCTACTGTGGGGACTGCTGTGATGCAAGTAGCCAACACAATCAAAGATCTGCTGTTATCAAGGGTAATGAGTCTGGGAAATGTGCAGGTCATAGTGGATGGCTTTGCTGCAATGGGATTCCTTAACTGTGGTGGGGCCATAGACGGAACCCATATCGCTGGGACTGGAGCACCAAGCCAGCGAGTACGTAAACCGCAAGGGGTACTTTTCAATGGTGCTGCAAGCACTGGTGGATCACAAGGGACGTTTCACCAACATCAATGTGGGATGGCAGGGAAAGGTACATGGCGCTCGCATCTTCAGGAACTCTGGTCTGTTTCAAAAGCTGCAAGAAGGGACTTTCTTCCCAGACCAGAAAATAACCATTGGGGATGTTGAAATGCCTATACTTATCCTTGGGAACTCAGCCTACCCCTTAATGCCACGGCCATACACAGCTTTACATGAAGCCATACACAGGCAGCCTGGACAGTAGTCAGGAGTTGTTCAACTACAGAAAGTGCAGAATGGTGGCAGAATGTGCATTTGGATGTTTAAAAGCGCACTGGCACAGTTTACTGACTCGCTTAGATCTCAGCGAAACCAGTATTCCCATTATTATTACTGCTTGCTGTGCACTCCACAATATCTGTGAGACATTATGGGAGGTTGAGGCAAATCGCCTGGCCAATGGTTATGCACAACAAGACACCAGGGCAGTTAGAAGAGCACAGGAGTGTCTGGTGCGCATCAGAGAAGCTTTGAAAACCAGTTTCATGACTCGCCAGACTACGGTGTGAAAGTTCTGTTTGTTTCTCCTTGATGAAACCCACTCTACTTCCCTGTAAGCTAACCACCCTCCCTTCCCCGCTTCGATCACTGCTTGCCGAGGCAATAAAGTCATTGTTGCTTCACATTCATGCATTCTTTATTAATTCATCACACAAATAGGGGGATAAGTGCCAAGGTAGCCCAGGAGATGTGGTGGAGGAGGGAAGCACCGGTTGGGGTGGTGGAGGAGGGAAGGACAAGGCCACACAGAACTTTAAAACTTATTGAATGCCAGCCTTCTGTTGCTTGGGCAATCCTCTGGGGTGGAGTGGCTGGGTGGCTGGAGCCCCCCCCCCCCCACTGCATTCTTGGGCATCTGGGTGAGGAGGCTATGGAACTTGGGGAGGAGGGCAGTTGGTTACACAGGGGCTGTAGCAGCGGTCTGTGCTCCAGCTGCCTTTCCTGCAGCTCAACCATACACTGGAGCATATTAGCTTGATCCTCCAGCAGCCTCAGCATTGAATCCTGCCTCCACTCATCACGCTGCCACCGCCTATCATCTTCAGCCCGCCACTTCTCCTCACATTCATTTTGCGCTTTCCTGCACTCTGACATTGTCTGCCTCCATGCGTTTGTCTGTGTTCTGTCAATGTGGGGAGGACAGCATGAGGTCAGAGAACATTTAATTATGAGTGTGTTTTTTTGCCTTCTAATCTTTGCTAGCCTCTGGGAAGGAGAAGATCCTGTGATCCTTGAAACACATGCAGCTGGTGGAGAAAAAGAAGGGACAATGGTTTTTAAAAAGACACATTTTATAGAACAATGAGTACACTTTTTCAAGGTAAACCTTACTGTTAACATTACATACATAGCACATGTGCTTTCGTTACAATGCCGCATTTTGCCTCCCCCCCTCCCCACCGCATGGCTAACATCGGGGAACATTTCTGTTCAGCCACAGGCAAACAGCCCAGCAGGAATGGGCACCTCTGAATGTCCCCTTAAGAAAAGCACCCTATTTCAACCAGGTGACCATGAATGATATCACTCTCCTGAAGATAACACAGAGAGATAAAGAACAAATGTTGTTTGAACGCCCGGAAACATATGCTGCAATGCTTTGTTTTGCAATGAGTCCCGACTACATGCTACTGGCTTGGCATGTTAAAGTGTCCTACCATAGTGAACGGAATAAGGCTGCCCTCCCCAGAAACCTTTTGCAAAGGCTTTGGGAGTACATCCAGGAGAGCTTTATGGAGATGTCCTTGGAGGATTTTCGCTCCCTCCCCAGACATGTTAACAGACTTTTCCAGTAGCTGTACTGGCTGCGAATGCAGGGCAAATTAATCATTAAACATGCTTGCTTTTAAACCATGTATAGTACATTCACCAGAGGTCCCTTCTCCACCTGGAGGGTCTGCGAGGCAGCCTTGGGTGGGTTCAGGGGTACTGGCTCCAGGTCCAGGGTGAGAAACAGTTCCTGGCTGTCGGGAAAACCCGTTTCTCCGTTTGCTTGCTGTGAGCTATCTACAACCTCATCATCATTATCTTCCTGGTTCCCAAAATCTGCTTCTGTGTTGCTTCCCTCTCCATTGATGGAGTCAAAGCACATGGTTGGGGTAGTGGTGGCTAAACCCCCTAAAATGGCACGCAGCTCATCATAGAAGCAGCATGTTTGGGGCTCTGACCTGGAGCGGCCGTTTGCTTCTCTGGTAGGCTTGCCTCAGTTCCTTAAGTTTCACGCGACACAGCTTCGGGTCCCAATATGGCCTCTGTCCTTCATGCCCTGGGAAATTTTGACAAATGTTTTGGTATTTCAAAAACTGGAACGGAGTTCTGATAACACAGATTCCTCTCCCCATACAGCGATCAGATCCCGTACCTCCCGTTCGGTCCATGATGGAGCTCTTTTGTGATTCTGGGACTCCATCATGGTCACGTCTGCTGATGAGCTCTGCATGGTCACCTCTGCTGATGAGCTCTGCACTCATCTGCAGCTTGCCATGCTGGCCAAACAGGAAATGAAATTCAGAAGTTCGTGGGACTTTTCCTGTCTACCTGGCCAGTGCATCTGAGTTGAGAGTGCTGTCCAAAGCGGTCACAATGGAGCACTCTGGGATAACTCCCGGAGGCCAATACCATCGAATTGTGTCCACAGTACCCCAAATTCGACCAGGCAAGGCAGATTTCAGCACTAATCCCCTTGTCGGGGGTGGAGTAAAGAAATCGATTTTAAGAGTCCTTTAAGTCAAAAAAAAGAGCTTCGTGGTGTGGACAGGTGCAGGGTTAAATCGATTTAACGCTGCTAAATTTGACCTCAACTCCTAGGGTAGACCAGGGTTTAGAGACTGGTTAGGAATAGATGTAAATGAATAGAGCTTTGAAATCCAAGTCTGCATTGTGAGAGATAGAAGAGTAGATGTTTGTTCAGGTCTTGTGATGTAAGCAAACAAGTCTTCTCTATTGCTATAGCTTTGATTCAAAGATCAAAAAAGGAATATTAACATTTAGGAAGACACTTGAGTGAAACAGTATGATTGTCTATATGTCTCTTTGAAGGTTGTGGTAACCTGTGTCTGAACTTTTTAATGGATAAATTACCTGTGCTAATTGCCATGATGTTTCGGAGAAGGAAAGATAAGGCTATTGTTTTCTCAAGCCAAAACGCTGCTGGAAATGTATAAAAATCTTGGGACATGATCCTTCTTCATCTCAGATCTGCTTTGGGTTTCAAGAAGGGGAAACCTTGAGCCATAAGGATTGAGATCCCCAGTCACTGGCTGGAGTCACCTGAACATGGACATTTGGGGAGCATTGGACATTCACCCACGGACTATTTCTAAAAGAACTTTTGGCAACTACAAACTCATCTCTGCTATGTATCTGAACCTCAAGAATTGAACTCAAGTCTGTATGTATATTGATCTTTTAACCCACATGCTCTCTTTTCTTTTATAATAAATTTTAGTTTAGTTAATAAGAATTGACTATAAGCGTGTATTTTGGGTAAGATCTGAGTTATCATTTGGCTGGGGTCTGGGGCTTGGTCCTTTGGGATCAGGAGAACCTTTTCTTTTATATGATGAAATAAGATTTTCAGAATTTATCATCATATGTTTGACGTGTGTCTGGATGGAGGCCTGAGGCTGGGTACTTTAAGGGAACTGCATTATTTGGACTTCTGAGTAACCAGTGAGGTACTATAGAAGCTGTTTTGTGCTGGCTTGGTAAATCTAAGTATTGGAATATCCACCAGTGTTTGGGGTTTGTTTGCCCCGTTCTGTTTGCAGTTCACCCTGGTTGAGTGACCTCAGCTGGCTCCCACAGGCAGCACTGTCACACCCATACAACCTTAACTCTGCCGCCGGGAGCTGGCAATACTACTGGAAATTAGCTGCATGCATTTCAACTGCATACACTGTGTTGTGTGTAGCTGTACAGAATAGTGTAGGGATTTAGTTGGAGCGGTTTGGAAAAGCTGTGATTGTGATATTGTTTTCCACCGAATGCATTCGATGAAGTGAGCTGTAGCTCATGAAAGCTTATGCTCAAATAAATTGGTTAGTCGCTAAG
Organism: Dermochelys coriacea; assembly: GCF_009764565.3. Classification (NCBI taxonomy): domain Eukaryota; kingdom Metazoa; phylum Chordata; order Testudines; family Dermochelyidae; genus Dermochelys; species Dermochelys coriacea. Next base: position 110,906,545 of record NC_050068.2, read on the forward strand.
GTGCCACAAGTACTCCTTTTCTTTTTTAAGTGATCTGGGAGGCCCTACCTTTCTGGGTCCTGTTCTCTGTCTCTTCTCTCCTTCCCCTTCACCATATGTGTGATCAAAGGAAAGAGGTGCATGTTTACCTTGAGGGATCCAGTGTGTCTCGTATTGCTGCTGAGTTAGGTATGTAGGTTGTGTCAGTAGCAACACACAAGGGTCTTCTTGCCATGGGGATTGTCAGCAGTGAGGTGGGAGATAAGAGTGGTCTGTGCATCAAATGAGGGGGAAGTGAAAGTATATGATTAGATGAAATTGTGTGTGTAAGGGTGAGGGGGCTGTGAAATGTAGCAGGTGTGGGGTTATTGCTGTGGAGTAGGCTAAATGTTTGAATGTATGGCAGATGTAGGTATCTCCTGTTCAGTCCAGCTCACCTAAACACAAGTTTTGTGAGCAATGATAAGGCATTAGACTCTGACCTACAGCAGTCACATGACCTATCCCATGCATGTTCTAGCCTATCTGTAAAGACAGTGTGGGAGTATGTGTGCTATGGGCATATTGGGTCATGGCTGAAAGAGGGCAAAGTTAAGCTTGCAAGGTTGTACCTTAATTCTGTATTTCTTGCTTTTCAAAGGTTTGAGTTTTGCTGAACTCTACATTCTAGAATGGCATGGGATCCTACCAGGCAATCTTAACTCGGCATTTACTATGGTTTTGGTCAGGGAATGTCCTTGTTTTCTGAACAGAAAGAGAAATGTTTTTTGTAGGCATTAGTGGTCATTTAGGCAGTTGTAGTTATCACATAAGTTTGCAGTGGAGGCATTACTGTGGCCAGCTAAATGTAAAGGATACCGTGTGATTGCTAAGTGCTCCTCCCACCTCCTGTACAGTTTGTAATAATAGAATGGAGATAATGTTTGTGCTTTGAAATCTTTAGAGGGTGGAACTGCCCAGTACCAGGTTTACCATGGAGCCAGTGGCGCCATGTCATCGGGCCCAGAGTCAGAATAGGCCCCAGCCAGCTGAGCTGGCCAGGAAAGCTGCCCCAGCCCCGCTCCGCCCCTGCCCTGCCTCTTCTCCACCCCAGTCCAGCCCCCACTCCACCCCTTCCTCTGAGGACTGCAGCAGGGGTAGGGCCTGCCCTGAACTCACTGGGCGGCTGTAAGTGGAGCGACCCAGATCTAGCCTGCTCTGCTGGCTCCCAGCCACGCCACCGGTGAGTGCTGGGGGGCGGTTCCCCTCTGCCTCCCAAGGCTGCAAGCAGAGCGGAGCGGGCTGGGGCTGGGTCACTCAACTTCCCGCTGCCCTGTGAGTGCGCAGTCAGGCCCACCCTGCAATCATCGGGCGGCAGGAAGTGGAGCGATCCAGCCCCAACCCGCTCCGCTCTGCTGGCTCGTGCTGGGGGGTGGTTTCTCACCGCCCCCCAAGCCTGGAGAGGAGATGGAGCAGTGGGGAAGGGGCATGGGATGGGGAAGAGAAGGGGCAGGGGAAGCGGGGGTTGGGGGAAAGAGGCAATGGGGACAAGGGGATGGGGCAGTGGGGAAGGGGCATGGGATGGGGAAGAGAGGGAGATGGGAAAAGTGGGGGCAGGGGGGAAACTGGAGCCCAGCTTGTGGCCTCCCCTTGGCAGAAGCTGGGGCTCCCCTGTTAAGCAGGTCCATTGAACTCTCACCCTGACAAGCCCCACCTCCCCTGCATCTGTACCACCTCGATGAGCCCCCCCAAACACCCTCCCCACTGAGCCCCAACCACCTGCATCTGGACCCCCATCCAAATGAACCCCACCTCCCCTGCACCTAACCCCCCCCCAGTGAGCCCCAAACACCTTCACCTGGATCCCCTGCAGAGTCCCATTGCCCCTGCACCTGGAACCCCCCAATGAGCTGTGCATCCAGATCTCCCACTGAGAACTCTATTACCCCCACCTGGATCCTCCCACATTAAGTCCCTCTGCACTTGGATCCTGCTGCCAGGCTGAGCCTTCTCATCCACACTTGGTGCACCTGGTACAGGGGGGCAGGGCCCCAGGGTGTTTCTGGGGCAGGCCTGGCCCTTGCACTGTGTCAGGGTCAGGTGCAGCCACACTGCCGAGTCCTTGTCCCAGGGTGGGGTGGTGCAATGCTGCAGGGTAATCTCCCACCTCCATGCAACCAGTGACCTGTGCTCCCCACTGCCATGTTGGAGCCTCCACATTTATTTATTGACAAATAAAATTTGCAGAATTTTAAAATATTGTGTGCAAAATTTTTAATTTTTTGGTGCAGAATCCCCTCAGGAATATGGGGTGTTGCGCAGCTGTGATGGTGGGACAGTGAGGAAGGTGGTGGGCAGTGGGGAGGTCTATGAGCCGGGAGTGCTGGGCAAGCAGTGTGGGGTGCAGGGTGCTGTGCAGTTGTGGTGGGAGGCCAGCGGGGGAGGTCTCTGGGAGCGGTGGGGGCTGGCCATTGAGATCGGTGGTGGAGGCCTCTGGATGAGGGGGCACTGGGCGTAAGGATGGGGCCCTGGGCAGGGGGGTAGTGTGGCGTGGGCCCACCCTCTAGGGGAAGGGGCATGCTGACAGCACAGGGCTGGGCAGGCCAGTGTACGTTTGGCAGCTGCAGGTTCATTATCAGTGCCCACTGCTGGGCTGTGCAGAGCGGGGCAGCTCCCACCGCACTGTGCCTCATTGCCCCCTTTCCTCCCTTCACTCTGGAGACTGACCATCCCGCCCCCCTGCACCTTGCCCCATGGTGGCCCACAAATATGTTTGGCACTGGGCCCACAAAAAGTTAATCCGGCCCTGCTTCTCCCGCCCCACAGAGAGGCAGACCTTAGTTACAGGACTCAGCGGTTAAGGACCTGGGGAGTTCATACAGGAACAGTGCAGAGACTAGCATGGAGTCAGTGGGACATATTTTTAAGGGGAGTGGGAGAGAAGGTAGCCAGCCAGTTAGGCAGTGGCATAGACAGCTGCACCGGCACATAAGCCAGCAAACAGAGCTGTAAACAGGGGAGTTTCAATCGGAGTTTGCAAGGGGAGTTTCAGGGGAAGACTAAGAGAGCCAGGCAGAGGAATAGACAGGCTAGTGAAGGGAGTGTGTGGTGGTCTGGCAGTGTTGTGGTGCTTGTTGGGGGTTTGTTTTGCTGTGGGTGGTGGTGTTTTGGTTTGGTTTGTGTTTCCCGGACTAACAGGTTAGGTGAGAAGGCGATGACTGACACAGAGGCAGCAGTGGTAGTGACCCAAGTGGTGGAAGACACAATGAAGATGACTGGATGTGGAAGCTGCGGCATGTACATGATCCTGGAGGGGGTACCTGAAAAGAGTTTCATCTGCATGAAGTGCCGCCTGATAGAGCTGATGGAAGAAAAGATCCGAGGATTGGAGATGCAGGTGGAAACTCTGGTGGAGGTTTAGAAGGGGGTTCAAGCGGATGATGGAGCAAAGACATGAGGAGGCTGAAGGGAAAAGCTCAGACTTGCAAATGGAAGCAGGACCAAAGGACTCTGAGGGGAGACTGCTGGGTGAGGAAAGTGGACAGTGGAAGTATGTGACTAAGAGAACCAGCCAGAGGAAAAGACAGGCTAGTGAAGGAGAAATAAAGCTCAGGAACAGGTTTGCAGAGTTGGAAAATGAAGAAGGGGTACAGCAGGTGGTCACTGAAGGTGAGAAGGCAAGGAAGAAAAGAGCAGCTAGTCCTATAGGAAGAGGGGAAAAGTCAATGGAGATAACACCAAATATGAGACCAAGGAGGATACGGGATGGATTGCAGAGGATTGCAAGGGAGAATAGGAATCGAGAGGACTTGCAACCAGAGGGAACAGGGGATAGACCAGAGAATAGCACCATCACCAGGAAAAGGCAGGTCTACATGATTGGGGACTCCTTACTGAGAAGAACAGACAGGCCTGTAACCAGAGCTGATCCAAAGAACAGAAGGGTGTGCTGTCTGCCAGGTGCTAAGATATGGGATGTGGACCTGAAACTGAAGAGGATCCTAAAGGGAGCCGGAAAGAATCCACTGATTGCCCTTCATGTGGGAACAAATGATACAGCTAGATTCTCGCTGGAACGTATCATGGGAAACTATGCCAGACTGGGGAAGACGCTTAAGGAAATTGAGGCTTGGGTGATCTTCAGTGGGTTTCTGCCTGTTCCTAGAGAAGGGCAACAAAGGTTGACAAGATTGTGATGATCAAACAGATGGCTCAGGCAGTGGTCCTACAAGGAGGGCTTTGGGATGTATGGCCACTGGGAAACATTCATAGACAGAGAACTGTTCTCTCGGGATGGACTTCGCCTGAGTAGGTAGGGAAATAGGCTTCTAGGATGGAGGCTGGCACAACTGATTAAGAGAGCTTTAAACTAGGAATTTGGGGGAAATGGTTGGGAGATGTCCAGGTAATCTCTATGCCGGATTCTAACGTTGAGAGGGGAAGAAAACAAAGTAAGAAAGGACACAGTCATTGGTAGGAGAATGGATGTAAGGAGGAAGGGTAGTGTAGATACCACTCTAATAGGTGACACTGGCGGTAGAATGTCTGTGCCTAATCGGGTAAAGAATGTGAGAGAAGACAAACAACAACAATTAAAATGTTTGTACACTAATGTGAGGAGCCTAGGTAACAAAATGGAGGCACTAGAGCTATTGGTACGGAAGGAAGCGGAACCAGATATTATAGGGATAACAGAAACATGATGAATAGTAGTCATGACTGGAGTACAGGTATTGATGGGTATGTGCTGTTTAGGAAAGAAATAAAGGCAAAGGTGGTGGAGTAGCATTGTATATCAATGATGAGGTAGACTGTAAAGAAATAAGAAGTGATGGAATGGATAAGACAGAGTCTGTCTGGGAAAAAATCACATTGGGGAAGAAAGCTACTACAGTCTCCCCTGGGATAGTGCTTGCGGTGTGCTATAGACCACTGGGATCCGATCTGGATATGGATAGAGACCTCTTTAATGTTTTTAATGAAGTAAATACTAATGGGAATTGTGTGATCATGGGAGACTTTAACTTCCCAGATATAGACTGGAGGAAAAGTGCTAGTAATAATAATAAGGCTCAGATTTTCCTGGATGTGGTGGCTGATGGATTCCTTCACCAAGTAGTTCACCAACAAGAGGGGATGCCATTTCAGATTTGGTTTTGGTGAGTAGTGAGGACCTCATAGAAGAAATGGTTGTAGGGGACTACATCCAGCTAATCCAAACTAAGTGGAAGGATAAACAAAAATAGATCTGTGACTAGGATTTTTGATTTCAAAAGGGCTGACTTTCAAAAATTAAGGAAATTAGTTAAGGAAGTGGATTGGACTGAAGAACTTATGGATCTAAAGGTAGAGGAGGCCTGGGATTACTTTAAATCAAAGCTGCAGAAGCTATCGGAAGCCTGTATCCCAAGAAAGGGGAAAAAACTCATTGGCAGGAGTTGTAGACCAAGCTGGGTGAGCAAGCATCTCAGAGAGGTGATTAAGAAAAAGCAGAAAGCCTACAAGGAGTGGAAGATGAGAGGGATCAGCAAGGAAAGTTACCTTACTGAGGTCAGAACATGTAGGGATAAAGTGAGAAAGGCCAAAAGCCATATAGAGTTGGACCTTGCGAAGGGAATTAAACCCAATAGTAAAAGTTCCATAGCCATATAAATAAGAAGAAAACAAAGAAAGAAGTGGGACCACTAAACACTGAGGATGGAGTGGAGGTTAAGGATAATCTAGGCATGGCCCAATATCTAAACAAATACTTTTCCTCAATCTTTAATGAGGAGTTTAGGAATAATGGTAGGATGACAAATGGGAATGAGGATATGGAGGTAGATATTACCACATCCGAGGTAGAAGCCAAACTCGAATAGCTTAATGGGACTAAATCAGGGGGCCCAGAAAATCTTCATCCAAGAATATTAAAGGAACTGGCATGTGAAATTGCAAGCCCATTAGCAAAATTTTTTAATGAATCTGTAAACTCAGGGGTTGTACTGTATGACTGGAGAATTGATAACACAGTTCCTATTTTTAAGAAAGGGGGAAAAAGTGATCTGGGTAACTACAGGCTTGTTAGTTTGACATCTGTAGTATGCAAGATCTTGGAAAAAAATTTGAAGGAGAAAGTAGTTAAGGACATTGAGGTTAATGGTAATTGGGACAAAATACAACATGGTTTTACAAAAGGTAGATCGTGTCAAACCAACCTGATCTCCTCCTTTGAGAAAGTAACAGATTTTTTAGACAAAGGAAATGGAGTGGATCTAATTTACCTTGATTTCAGTAAGGCATTTGACATACAGTTCCACATGGGGAATTATTAGCTAAATTGGAAAAGATGGGGATCAGTATGAAAACTGAAAGGCGGATAAAGAACTGGTTAAAGGGGAGATTACAACAGGTCATACTGAAAGGTGAACTATCAGGCTGGAAGGAGGTTACTAGTGGAGTTCCTCAGGGATCGGTTTTGGGACCAATCTTATTTAATCTTTTTATTACTGACCTTGGCACAAAAAGTGGGAATGTGCTAATAAAGTTTGCAGATGACACGAAGCTGGGAGGTGTTGCCAATACAGAAAGGGACTGGGATATCATACAGGAAGATCTGCATGACCATGTAAACTGGAGTAATAGTAATAGGCTGAAATTTAATAGTAAAAAGTGCAAGGTCATGCATTTAGGGATTAATAACAAGAATTTTTGTTATAAACTGGGGATGCATCACTTGGAAGTAACAGAGGAGAAGGACCTCGGAGTATTGGTTGATCACAGGATGACAATGAGCTGCCAATGTGATATGGCCATGACAAAAGCTAATATGCTCTTGGGATGCATCAGGCGAGGTATTTCCAGTAGAGATAAGGAAGTTTTAGTATCGTTATACAAGGCACTGGTTAGACTTCATCTGGAATACTGTGTGCAGTTCTGGTCTCCCATGTTTAAGAAGGATTAATTCAAACTGGAACAGGTACAGAGAAGGGCTATTAGGATGATCCGAGGAATGGAAAACCTGTCTTCTGAAAGGAGACTCAAAGAGCTTGGCTTGTTTAGCCTAACCAAAAGAAGGCTGAGAGGCGATATGATTGTTCTCTATAAATATATCAGAGGGTTAAAAACCAGGGAGGGAGAAGAATTATTTAAGCTCAGTACCAATGTGGACACAAGAACAAATGGATATAAACTGGCCACCAGGAAGTTTAGACTTGAAAGTAGACGAAGGTTTCTAACCATCAGAGGAATGAAGTTCTGGAATAGCCTTCCAAGGGGAGCAGTGGGGGCAAAAGACATATCTGGCTTCAAGACTAAGCTTGATAAGTTTATGAAGGGGATGGTATGATGGGATAGCCTAATTTTGGCAATTAATTGATCTTTGACTATTAGCAGTAAATACGCCCAATAGCCTGTGATGGGATGTTAGATGGTGGTGGGATCTGAGTTACTACAGAGAATTCTTTCCTCAGTGTCTGCCTGGTGAGTCTTTCCCACATGCTCAGGGTTTAGCTGATTGCCATATTTGGGGTCGGGGAGGAATTTTCCCCCAGGGCAGTTTGGAAGAGGCCCTGGGAGTTTTTCGCCTTCCTCTGCAGTGTGGGGCACAGGTCACTTGTTGGAGGATTCTTTGCACCTCAAAGTCTTTCACGATTTGAGGACTTCAATAGCTCAGACATAGGTTAGGGGTTTGTTACAGGAGTGGGTGGGTGAGATTCTGTGGCCTGCGTTGTGCAGGAGGTCAGACTAGATGATCATAACGGTCCCTTCTGACCTTAAAGTCTATGAGTCTATGATGGTGGAGCACAGGGCATGAGAGGAAAACTGGTCCAGTGGTTAGGACCTGGAACTTGGGAGGCATGGGATGAATTTAATTCCCTGCTTCATGACAGACCTTCTGTGTGACCTCTGTCTCTCTGTGCCTTAGTTCCCCATCTGTAAAACAGGGATAATAGCACTGCCCTGTCACACAGGGGGGTTGTGAGAATACAGACTGCGGTGTTCAGATATTAGTGATTGTATCCCTATAAATACCTTTGATTGATTGATGTATATGGGGACTTGGGGGGCACAGAGCTGAAGCTTCCCCCAACATTCCTCACTGCACAGCCCTGACCCCTCCTTTCCACCTCAATCTTCCCTGCACCAACACTCCTCTCACTGCTCTGACCTCCATATTCACCCACAACTGCTCCGACTCACATACCACTGCTCCATCTCCTCCAAAATTTCCTCAGTTGTGCCCATTGCTTCAAGACTCTCCCTCCTCCCCCTGCCACTTCGTCCCCTTGGTAAGCTCAGAGGGCCATGGGGAGGTGGGAACATACTGGGGCTGTGAGGACTGCACATACTAGCTGGAGGCAGGAAGGAGCAGGAAAGTAGAGGTGCAAAGTCCTAACCCCAGATCTGTGCCTTGTTTGTGAGGAAGGAACATTATACATCCATCTGTAGCACAAGGGTCTCAGACAGCTGTGCAGTGGCTCATTTATCTCAATGAAATGTTTTCAACTGAATGAGAACAACTCATGGATGTGAATACAGCCTGAAATAATAGCTCTGAAATGTGTGAACTGCTCCGTTCATGGCAGTGGGTCATTCCCTCCCCAATGGAGTACTTGGTGAGCCTGTTTGTTTTGGGGATTGGATTGGGAGTGAGGTTGTATCTTGAGCTATTCCTTGCTCAAATGACCCCAAATTTGGATCACTAACACCACCCAGCATCCCCACAAAGCACAATGGAGTTCAAGATGATCTGAGAAAGCCTGTGGATTTTAGAGCACATAGAAGAGTCCTTCTAAAGAGAAAGCACTTCTCAACCTTCACTACTGCAGAGCTGGTTCTCTGCCCTAATGAAAAAGGGAAATAGCCTTTGGAAGGGGGAGTTGTCGATAATGGGGTCTCTAGGTCTACATTAATGTGCCATTTCTCTGAGTGCTCACAATGTTGTTTACGAAAAAGAAATCCAAGTGAACAAGAACAAAGAAGGCTGCTACTCTGAAACCTGTCAAGAATAAAGAAGTGCCATATGGGGAGACACTAGAAGAGTGACTTTTTTTAAAAGCTTTCTTGAATTTTCTATAACAATATGAAAATAAAAAGTACAGATTGCTGCCTGATATTACTGCAAAGGCAGTGCTATATGTGAGTGGATCCATTTTGATTTATGTCCAGTGAAATAAAGGCATAGGACAACTACTCAGTAGATTGTTTTCTTTAAAAAAAACAAACCCAAACAATAACATAAGGAAAGCTTAACATGCAACCTAAACTGCAAATAATGTAGCTTCTGTTTTGTTATTAACTTATTGGACTAATTATCTTTGTATCCAGAGTAGATTCTTCATTGACCTTAATGTGCAGAAAGAATTAGCTTGTAAAAAACATATTTACAATTTCCCTTTAGTTTCACCGGTGAGGTCTGTGACTATGGTGACATCAAGTGGTGACATGTTTTTAAGCTAACTCCATTAAGCAAGCCAAACTTGCTGTGCTGTATTACTAATTACACACACCATACCCAAAATTGTGAGAGAGCGAAGAGGAACAAAGCAAACCCTGAAGACTCTGAGCATTTTTATTGTTAGAAAGTCAAATATTGTGTGGGTTTTTAACCATGAAAATTTATACCAGTTTAGCTCAGTTTAGATGAATCAGAAAAAAGTCGTCAAACTGTAGTAAGTGGGAATGCAGTACACCACTGAACTATGAAATGTTGTAGGACTCTAACCAGAAAAAAGCCTGATGTTTTCCCTTTTTTATGCTGACTATACACATGCTTTTTTATTTGATTACTAAGGTGTCTGTCTAATCTGGGAGCCAACCTTTCTCAGACTACCAGCCAATCCTCAGATGAACTGAGCTCAATGGGCAAGGTGGGTGGGAGCCAAAGGCCCTAAACTACCTTTATGCTTCCCTTGATCCTTCATCAGGCAGGGACCAGACTTGCCCATGGTACATGTAAGAGTGGCCACAGGGATGCTCTAACTTGTGCCAACTAATTGTTTACGGTACTAGTGTTTGTACAGATATGTATGTGTGTTTGTGTATGTCTGAGAGCAATTGGAGAAGCTACTATAGTTTATACAAAGATATCCCATGTCCCAGTTCCCACTCTGCATGAAACAGAAAGTGGAGAGCTGTTAAAGTGGGTTCTTCCTTTATCTCGTCTGAGGGTGTAGTACTGCCGCTGGCAGCCGAAAGCGAGAGGGGAGGTATCATGAAAATACAGCCTTACGGAACAAATTCTGCTCCTAGTTATTCAATTATGCAACCCCAATAGTCAATGGAGTTTTACTGGGGTACAGTGGAGTTGAGAACATTTTCAGAGATTCAGAAAGGCAATGTAAGGAATTTCCTTAACCTGTTATTGCCCTGGTAAATAGTTTATGGGAACAGTCTTTTTACTAAACCCTAAAACAGTCTTACTGTGTACTCTTCTCCAACCAGTTATCCTCCAACTTGTATGTGTACTGCACTGATGTATGGTACTAGCAGTCAGCTTTTTAGCAGCTCTCCCCTTTTCGTGTCATGCAAAGTGGGGATTGGGTTATGGGATGGATGTTCAAAATGTGGTGCTGCCCAGCAGTTTTCAGGATAGCTGGCAAATCTGGTCCACCCCATCTGTCCAAAAGATAAGGGGTTGCCTCTTTCCTCGAATGGGAGCATTGTTGTACCACTAAAAAAAAAATAATTTTTTTTTAGGTTGTCATTTGTTGACACTGAGCCCAGGCATTGCCCTTAGAGTTACTGAACTTTAAACTTGAACATTTCTCATTTAGTGACATCCTGAAAGCTCTGCAGTTAACTATTACAGTGGATCAAAAATGGCAACTCACTTTTGGACAATATGCTTTCTTCTTTTTGTCTTCCTTTTCCTTCAGACAGAACAGACAGGTATGGCATTTGCTTTGTTGTTGTTTTTAATTTGGCTTTGTGGTGATCTTCCTAAAACACAAAAATATTATTTGCCTGGTATTGTTTTAACTTTGTCGTACAGGCTGTCATTGAAGCTGGCAGCTCCTCATTTTCACCCACATTTCTCTTGCTTTTCTGATGCACTTTAGCAAAAACTACAATTCAGTTACTGATGCAAAAACTTTGCTTTATTTCACAGTATGTCATTCTATTAACAGCAGCAGAATGCTTTTCTGTACTCCGTACTTATCACCCATAAAGAGTGCCCAAATATGCAATAAAGTGCCTTCTCACTTGATCTTTCTAATCATCATTCTGATGAAAATTGAGTTTATGGTAGAAGGCCAAAAGACGTTGTTTTTACGTGATTTGCATAGATGCACTTTTCTGCATTAATGCTCTAGAGTATCTCAGATGGGTGGGAGAAGGAGAAAGTAGCTCTGCATTTATGTATTATGCTCACAGTGATAATAGTAATGATTTTCTCTGAATTTCATCAGTCATGTACCGCAATATGATTTTTAAAAGATATTTTAAATGCATCAGAAATCAAACTAGTGACAAAAATGCACGATCAATCATGAAAAAAAATGAGACGCACACATTTTTTAAAAAATATATTGTGGCACTAGATAGCTTTTTTTTTTTAATCATGGAATTGATTTTTTTAAAACAGCATAAATGATGCTAGAATTAGTCTGTTCACTTGTTTTTTTTTTTAAAGGTTTAACTAAGAATTTAAATTACATACAATTTCACAATGTTGTTCTGTTACTAAGTATCATAGCCCCCAATTCCTTGATCCCTCATCATGGTTCTAGCCTCCTCTACCCAAGGAACTGGTCTTTTTTTCTGGCCATTGTACATTATATTTGCTTTCCCTAAACACCTAAATTAAAAACCAAATTTGGCCATCTTTATTCAGCCACGACTGTTGGTAGAGTCAGTCTGAGTAAGGAGTGGAGGATTGGGCCCTTAAATAACAATTGAGGCACAAATCGTTCCCTCCATTTCTGCAGAAGGATTTAAAAACCCCATATATCCTCTCCCAATGGCTATAAAGTGGGGAATGTTGCCTTTATGGTAACATTTCTCCTCCCTTCCTTGCCCTGTAGAAGCCCCTTCCACACATTTGTGAATTTGTTTTGGAGGGGTGGCATGAAGCCAGGGTGAGAGAGGAGGTTGTTAGATGGACATGCCTAATTCTCCCTCCAAGAAGAATTCTGCCGGCAATTAAATATGGAGTCAACACTAACTTTACCATGCACCCTGTCTGTACTGCAGAACTCCAGTTGAAGAAGAGGGTTCTGGATAAGTGTGCTTGTTACAGAGAGCCTGGTATCATGACTGCATCTGAACCAGATTGTCATGGAGTCCAGGACAGACCCGGGGGGCAATGGACGCAGGGTAGGAATACAGGACTGCCATGTGGATGGCCTCTGGTGGATTCCCTGAGATCTGGGGATTGGCAAGGTTGAACTAACTTCCTATTCTACAGGGTTCAAATCCTGCACTTCCCAATGGAAAATAAAGACAATACCAGTACTTAATTTGTGTCAGAGCTTTCCAAGACTGAGCCCTGGCACCTCTAGACTTGGCAGTTCATAGCCCTGGCACCTCTGGGCTTGCTGCATCAGTTTCGAAAGTAAAAAAATTATACCTCTTTCATTACAAATTAAGCACTGGGACAAAATTCCATGATTTCCCAGCCCAATCTGAGCTAAGAAAGAAGTGCTGGTGCAGTATATGCACTTACACAACTTCAATGTTGATGCAATTCCTTCATATTTCTCTTCATATTAAAAACTGCCTGCTTCCTGACCTATTTTAAGAAGAGACAGAAGTAAATAACAAAAACATCTATACATTAGTGCCTCTTGTTATCCAACTTTTCAGTCTTTCTTTCGGCCAACAATGCGAATCAAGTTATCTCAAGACATAAGCGTGGGTCTTCCCTAATTATTGAGGAGTTCTTTCAAGGCAACTTGGAAAGAGAGTGTCTAGAAGAAAGATGCACGTATGAAGAGGCACGAGAAGTATTTGAAGACAATGAAAAGACTGTAGGTATTTTTTTATTGTTTGTTTTTCTAAGAATTGCAACACTTGCTGCTTCTTAGCTGATCAGAAACTGTCTACACTGCAGCAATGTTTGATGCTTTGCAACCTAATTTCTCTGCAATGTGAAATCATCTTCCATTGCACCGCAACACTTTTTTTGCTACAATGTTTCAATAAGGGATTGATGACTGGAGAAGGGGCCAAGAAAGAGGCGGTGACTCCCTGGTAGGGCCAATCAGCAGCAGCTACGAGGGGAGGCCCCCTGTCTTGACCAGCAGGCAGATGCCTCCGAGTACAGCATTGTGTAGCGTGCTACCTCCCTGCAGTGCCTGGGGGTGCATTTTAAGGGAACCTTGTAAGGGGCCCTATCTGCAGTGAGAGTGAGGGAAGCAGCTGGGGGAGGGGGTGCCAAGGCCAGCAATATGGGTAGTGGGACTTCAGGGGGAGTTTGGGAGAGGTTGGTGATGTTGAGAGGCTGGTGCAACTGGGGTGTGTGTTGGGGGGTGAATCCAAGAGCAGTGTCTCTGACACACACCACCTCTGCTCCCAGCTGCATCTTTCCTGGCTGGGATCCAGCAGGGGAAGCAGCAGGAAAGAGGCTTGCTCAGCAGCCGCCACAGCATATACCAGTGGCACACCAGGAAGAGCGACAGCATGGAAAAGTCTGCTTCCTGCTGTGAGATTCCAGTGGGACTAAGTGACTAGATGCAGGCCTGAGTGACCGGGAGGTATGAGACGTGTGACCAGGGGGCAGGAATAATGCATGTGGTGGGGGTGCTGAGAGTCAGTGAACCAAACTGTAAACCCTGTATAGAATGGAAGCCACTTCAAGCCACGGGGGTGCATTAGCACACCCAGAGCCTCTAGTTCCAACACCTATGGGTGTGACACTTGGCATCCTTGTATTTTAACGCTTGCTCCAACTCCGTTAATGTTAAGGAGAGTGGTCCAAAGCCTCAGAGTCCTATTCGTCTCTCCAATTAACCAGCACAATCAAAAGTCAGTATTGCCAATTCTGGGAGAGCAAACAGCATGAGAGGGACCAAATAAATGAATCATGAAATTGGCATAAATATCATGAGATGTTTTTTAAATTATATTTCTTTTTCATCTGTTCTGATGTTTGAAATGTTAGGATGGTTTATGCCTGCACTTCAGGAAACTCAGCCTGAAATGTACAAAAATACACACACACACTGGGGGAACTCCACTCTTTCACACATCCTTTAAAACAGATTTTTATATTTAAAAAAATTAACATCTGTCACTGATGGTGCAATATACAACAAATCACACACGTCTCAACTTTCTACCATTTGGGACCCAGGTGACAGAGCTTGGGGCTCCCTTCCCAAGCTGATGATGTTGGTGGGGGAAGATTTCAAGTGGTGATCACTGCCAGACTTGGGGACAATGGGGTTAGGTATTGTAATTGATACATTGTCACATCATTGTCCAGATGTTTCTTACATGCCACACATATTTCTTCTAATATTTTTTCATAAGAAATATTTATTTTGGAATAAAGCAATAGGTTCTGATCCTGTACTCCTGACTTAAGGAAAAGTCTGTTTGCGTTCAGTGAGAAGTTTCCTGAGTAAAGAGGGTAGGACCAGGACCAGAGTTTGTATGACTGTTTAACTTTTAACCATAGACTATAAGATTTGTTCTCTTGCACATTTTTTGTCGTTTCCCAGTATTTGTGGGAAAAGGTATTAGCCAAGAGATGTAACAAGATTTCTTTTTATTTTTTTCAGAACAAGTTTTGGGCTCGCTATTTCGGTAAGTTGACTGTTCAATCTCTTTTTCTAAAATGATTTTATGAAGTGATCATTACAGTTAGGATTATGGAATTTAAAAGACTCTCAAGTAGTTTATTCAATTTGCACTTTATTTTAAGTATCCTTCTACTGTTTATCAAGTATCTGGTGAAGTAAGGGGAGAAGATATACACAAAAAAAGAGCAGGAGTGGAGTCATTAAAAGCAAGCCATCTGAGAAATAATTAACAGTCAAGGCTGTAAATCAAAAAAATAGTGTTAGAATACTCGGCTAGATGCAATGACATTAAATAGGCTATTTCTTTTATTGTTTTTTCTGTGCAAGGCTGGGCTAAATTAATCTGGGGCTCTGGGCACTCCACAACATGGAGCCTTGTGTGGCTCCACTCACCCAGCACCATCCTATACCATTACCTTGTTCCCTGCCTTTAAATGGTAGTGGTAAGGGGCCTCTTCTTTCCTTCAGGAGCAACAGCAAGAGCCCTTATTTTCTCAAGAAGTGTAGGGGTCCACCTCCCCCTCCTTTCCCGAGATGTAGGGATGGCAGCAAGGGGGTGCAGCAGTACTCAGCACAGCACCCGGGATATATCTGCATGGGTGGGTAGTTGGGCCAGCCCTGCTTGCACCCTCCCTGCCCACTTCAGACACACACAGGCAGGGCATTCCCAGAGCAAGGGTCTTAGACCAGATCTACACTACAAACTTTTGCGGGCATACCTGGGTCGGTCAGAG
The DNA here is from genome assembly GCF_009764565.3 of Dermochelys coriacea. Classification (NCBI taxonomy): domain Eukaryota; kingdom Metazoa; phylum Chordata; order Testudines; family Dermochelyidae; genus Dermochelys; species Dermochelys coriacea. The sequence continues at coordinate 110,921,966 of NC_050068.2, forward strand.
GTGTGAGGAAATGTGATTTGTGACCGACCAACAGCTGTGCTGGTAAAAGATTCCATGCCGGGAACAAAGCTCTGTCATTAATAGGCATTTGTCCCTGTTGGTGACTCCTATTGCTCTTACTGATGCAACATTCATTCAGGTGGCAGACAGTGCTCCTCAAACCCATGCCAGCACAACGGTGTGTGTCAGGACAGCATTCGCAGCTACACCTGCACCTGTACAGATGCCTATGAAGGACAGAACTGTAATTTCGGTAAGGCAACTTTTCCTCTAGAGGCTACAGTGGAAACTATATGGATCTCATGCAGACAGTCTATATTGTTTGTTTTATGTTAAAACATGATTCCTAGTGGAGGATGCATGACAGTGACACATGGGAAGAGGGGATATGAATTGTTCATCTCAACAACCTGGGGTAAATCCATTAAAATGTTAATGCCGCATGCGGCAGCATTAGCTTTGCTGTGCCCTGTCTCCTTCCTTCTATTCTGGAGAGATTGAGCAGGCAGCAAAGGGCAAGAGAAACCCTGGCAGCATGGCATCAGTGAAGTCACAATGGAGGCAGGATTGAGAGCCTGGAGCCAGGGCAGAGGGCCTCTGTGTGGATGGCCCTCTGCTCATCATCCAAAGGTTCTCAAAGTGTGGTCTGCAGATCACTTGTTAGCTGGTCACATGGTGCTCTCTCTACTCCTTGTTTCCAGATGCTATTGCATTGAATAATCTAAAACTACCTTAAATATGTTCCTAATATTACTTCTCCAGGTTATTTTGGCTGTAGTTGCCAAAGGGAAACTGTATGATTGCAAATAGCGGGGAAGATTGTCCCCACCATCATGAATGAGAGGTCAGCAGTTGCCCCACAGGACAATCCAACTTCTGAAAACGTTTGGCAACCCTGCTGTCGTGGATTCCTCTCAGGGGACCCATGGTGTGAGTATGGGAGCTAAACTACTGCCCATCTGATCAAATGGTCTGGGGGAAACTCAATGGGGGAACTTTGTGGAGGTTTCCTCCGTAGTTCCCTGGGTGCTTTTTCTTTGGGTTTTTTTGTTAGAGGGGGGCAATCCACCTCAGTTTTACTCTGTCCTGACTCAGGTAAATATCCACTGACTTCAGTGGGAGTTTGCCATAGTAAGCACTGAGTAAGGGCAAAGGAAGACTATCCTAAAAAGTGAATTTCTCCATGTTGATGTTATCCTTAAGAAAAGACTGAAAGATTCAAAGCTGAAATTTTCTGGGAGCCAGAATGAGAAGTCCCAGCAAGGCCTCCTCCAATGTGAACAGGCTAATTAGTCATGAAGATGTGACTCTTTAGAAAGTATTTTGTTGGGATTCAGACTCACAGACCCCCATTTTCCACATCAGGTACGCAGCTTTTTGATGAATAAAGATAACGTAAACAATACTTGTGCTCTTCTTAGGTCTACTCTGCATTTTACAAGCGCTTTTGAGCAATTTGCTCAGAATTTGAGCACATCCTTTTTAATTAGTCAGTTGTTACTATTTACTATTTTATTTACATGACAAATTGGAGGAGAGAAGCAGTCTCGTTCATGTGGACCTGACTACTTTTTTTAGAATTCTCTGTTCTAGAAAGTCCTTTACACCAATAAACTGACTGATAACAAAGCTTAACTGTTTTTCTGGTCCACTTTAGAATGTGAATGGATATAAATCTAATTAGACAAGGATAGAAAAAGTAATAGTACTTAAAAACACATTGGGCCAGGTCCTTGAATCTGCTGCTTAGTGCTACTTCACCAGCCTTGAAACAGGTGGAACTGGTTATTTGGAGATTTGCCCTGGTATGGAGGAATCCCTGGGTGCTGTGGGCCAGTATAGTCCCTCTGTCATAGGTGGTGTAGCTGGAAAAAGGGGCAATAGCAGGGTGATGGGTATCATACGCTGGGGGAGGTTGTGCCTCCGCAAATAGCCTGGCGTGGCCCCACCATGCTCTGCCCCAGGAGGCCCCCTCCTGCAGTGCCTGGTGCTCTTCCTTGGCCCAGGCTGACTGGGGCTGAGGCTGGGCAGCCTACCATGGGGACTTGGGGTGGCTGGGGCTGCGCTGCGCTGTGCTTGGACCGTGCTGCCCGGCACTCCGGGGCTAAAGGTGCTGTTGCCACACCACGAGGTGCTCCAGGGCTGAGGGTGCTGCTGCCGTGCCACCCAGCACTGGGGCCTGGGGCCACAGTGGGGGTGCTCTGGGCTTCTGTGGGGGAGGGGGACACAAGGAGCGGGGAAGGGGCAGGGCCTCAGGCAGAAGGGGAGGGGCTGGGGGCTAGCCTCCCGCAATGTCCAGGTCACTGGCCGCTCATTGGCAATGGCCACAGTCATCTTTCACTCTGGCAGTCCCCAACCATGGAATGTCTCCTTGGGGACCATTGCCACTGGCATAACTTAGCTCAGGCCTTGCAGCTGGACCTGCACAGTCCTAAGCCTCACAGCCAAAGAAAAGGCTTAAAGGTAGCTTTGGTGCCTCCTCATCCCTGAGCTGTGCCAGGTACCAAATGTCCAGTCCTGGGGATCTGCCCATTATTTTAAATATTGTTTAGTGCCAAAGCAAATCTCAAGAGTTTGCCCAGCTATGGGAAGCTGAAGAGACTGGCACTGTTTCAGAGGCAACATGTGCTTCTTTTATTTTCTATTCTCTTTTACATTGGTTGCTATTAAGTTTAAATTTTCTTGGCATGAGCATAAGAAGGGCCAAAAAAGAACAGCTTAAGTCCTTTATCTTTTAAGCAACTCCTGCTTCCATAAAAAGTACAATCATTCTCTTCTTTCAAAGACACCTGGCACTCAGTGCAAATACAAATATATGTCATGGCATTTTCCATGTGGAGAAGAGCCAGTGTTACTTTAGCTAGTATAACCTACAAATGCAATCCTAAAATACATCCAGACTGATCCAGTGGCATAGGGAGCAATTCACTTTAGAATGACTTCATGGGAGTTGCCGGGGCTCAGTACCTCTCCCAGAAGTTAAAAAGAGGGAGTAGCAAGAATTCTTAAATGATGAGCTCAGAAGAGCATGAAAAGTGAGCAAATGTCATTGCTTAGCAAAATAGGGCCCATGATGTGCAAGAAAATCTCAGTTTATTGCTCAATTATTGTTTCGTCGTGCTTTGCTTTTGTTATTCTCTTTAGCTAAAAATGAGTGTCAACACAAAACTAGAGAGGGATGTCAACACTTCTGCTATCCAGGATCTGAGTCCTACCGCTGCTCATGTGCAAAAGGCTATGAACTTGGGGAAGATAAAAAATCATGCATTCCAAGAGGTAAGTATAAAAAGAAGACAGAAGAGAGCATGCTTAGTCCCAGGATAGGCAGGCTGGAGGAATGGCATCAATAGGAGCTATTATTACTGCACTGAGACCATTAGAATGAACCAAACGGAGGTGTCCAGAGGGTTCCAGTAATGACGACTTTCCAGAGGAAAAATAAATACAAGGTTGATCAAACACAGCTTCAGCGCAAAGCAAATCCTAAAATTCATTCACTGGCCCAGATTTTCCAAACACTTCCAGTGTAAAGAGCATCTCCTCTGAAGTCAATTGAGTTACGTCTTTAAAACAGGTGTGAGAGGAGAATCAGGCCCATTGTTTTTGTTTTGCCTGTGTCTTTTTTTGTGGTTGCTGCTGAGATCAACTCCCCCTGCTGCAGTCAGGGTAGCACATGCCTATGCAGTGAATAGCTGTGAGAGCAGCACTGATCCTCCTACATCAGTGGGGCAGTGCTCTGACCTCTGTGTACAGGCTGGCATGAGACTATATCCTCTCTCAGAGTGGGAAGCCAGTATCAAGCAGGAGAGTCCTACCTCTCTGTTCCCAAGAGGAGAATACCCTAGCCTACGCAAAGAGGGCTTTGCTGGGTCCAGCTGAGGGAAGGGACAGTGTCTCAAAGGCAGCTGAGCTCCCTTCCAGGTGTGGAGGCCCCTCTACACATGTATGAATGGGGTTATGGTCTGGCACCAAGGTTTTAGGAGGCACTGCTCCTTAGAAGCTAGGCCACTTTTTTCTCCCTTCCACCAGCTGGCACACCCACACTGCTCAGTATCGAATAGCCCTCTAATCCCTCTTATTTAGGGTGACCATATGTCCTGTTTTGGCCAGGACAATTCCATTTTAAAGCTGTCTCAGATATCTTGATTTGGGGGGGGGGGGCAAAACTGGGCATTTGTCCAATTTTTTCTTGCCAACTGATCATCACATGGGAAAAGCAAATGAGACAAATGCCTAGTTTTGCCAAGAAAATGGGGTGCAGAGGAATGTTGGGCAGTGGGGGGGCGCAAAGGGCAATGCCAGCCGTGCATGACTGCAGTGATGCCAGGTGGCTTGAGCCAGCCCCATGCAGTGTCCCATTTTCCCTTTGGGAAATATGGTCACTCTGTTCCTACTTCCATACCTTTCCTCTCCCCAATGGTAATTTGTCACACACAGTAGCCTCTACACATATCTGTCTGAGGGCTGTTGAATCACAGATTTGATGTTACCCTCAGCACAGCTCCATTTATAGCCATACCACAGAAACAACACACTTAGGCACAACTGGCAAATTATCTCATAGGCAGACAAGCTGAGAAAGCAAGAAAGACACTTCTGTGGTGATACAGCAGTGCTACTTTGTGGGGGTGGAGGAACAGGGAGAATGGGGCCTGCACAGCACCTGCTTGCTTTTGGAAGCCATGAATAATTTGACTCAGTGGTTGGAAAGGGTGGCGTCCTTTTAGGGCATGTCATCATTTTTCCAACTGGAGAAGGTCTCATGTTGGGCCACCATTTATAGGCTAGAAGAGCAGGACCACATTGCTTATGAAAGGGACTTTTGCTCTCCCAATCCAGAAGATGGCTGGAGTCCCTTTGGGAGTAAGGTGGATGTTTCACCAATTCAGTATATATAAGACCAATCCCTGCCTCCTATTAGGCAGTTAAATATTTGACAGGGTAAGGGAAGCACCTGGTGCAACGTATTGCAAATGTTCACTAGTTGGAAGTGATGTTACTGGTTTAAATCTTGAAGTAGAGGAGCGACCTTTTCTCCAAAACTGTACCTCCCAGCAGGACATGGTAGTATATTCATAATTAGTGTTTTGAATTGCTTTGACCATAGCAATAAGAGAGAATATTATTTTGTCCATCCAAATAGTGAAACAAGGTCCCAAGAGCTCACAAACTGAAAAGATAAGTTTCAAAGGGTTGGATTTTGTTTGAGATAAATATCAAGCACTTGTTGCAATAGGAAATTATGAAAGAAGCAAACAATAAACCATTGATCTTCCAAACTCATTAGCAAGTTACTAGAAACTGAGGATCAGGCCCTCTAGGTCAGGGGGTTGGCAGGGGAGGTGAAGAACCAGTGATCTTAAAGCATTAATGTGGGAACAACACAATATGTTCAGGGTAATGGTTATCTTCAAACATTGCCACAAAAATTTTGCACATCTTTTTCTTTTAACCATTCCTAGATCAATGTGCATGTGGCAGACTTGATGACACTAAAATAATGAGGCTGAAGGAAATTAAGACGATTTGCCACAGAGGATTCCCTTGGCAGGTATTTATAGAAAACTTTGGAAGTACTGTTATTGTAGAAACGTCTATAGCTGTGTTCTCAGATGCAACACACCTTATCTTTGAGTACTTAAAATTTTATTTTTTTTTGAAGTTTTAACTAACTAAACAAGAGGTCAGATAAGAAGCAGCAAAAAGGTGATAGACAGAAGACAGCAAGACCCATTATTACAAACTTTTGTAGTCAACCTCCTTGAAAAATAAAAAAGTAACTTACTGTATTTAAATGTCTCAATTTATAAATTATCCTTGGAAGCATCTCATTCCTTGCACTTACCTTTGCCCTCCTAGAAAACTTACTAGTGTATCAATATAGCAGGATTCTACCATTTTTCAATATAATTTGAAAGTCCTATGACTCGGGTGCTTATGTAAGGGGAGTCCCTTCTGAACTGTCAGTTTCATAATACATGGTATATTATTTGATATTTAGTGCTAGGTTCTTCTCCCTTCACTCCTATAACCCTATTTGATTTCTTTGCAATTGCAGCTGTTGATAGGTCCTATCCAACTCCCATTTAAATCAGTGGGAGATTTTCTGCAGCCTTAAATAGGAATAGGATCCCTGGGGCTAACAGGGCAGATTATGGACATTTCATTTTAAAGATAATTAAATTACAAATCTTAGCTGCTTATAATAATTCAATATTTTGCTCTTATCCCATAATACTACAAAATTAAAGACAACAGCAGAATTTACTGTTTTTTGTTTTATAGGTCATGTTGCTAAATTTGGAAGGAAAGGGATTCTGTGGAGGTGTTCTTTTGAAGAGCAACTTCGTGTTGACTACTGCTGAGTGTGCCCTTCTGCACAATCATTCTGGTATCAGGGTTAGGACTGGTAGGTGATCATGCTTTTTTTTCCTCCTGATTGTCAATCTACATTTTTGTGTTATCAAAGTGTACTTTCAAAGAGTTTACATATAAAAATTGCCATTTCAGAACATTTGGTCTATCCTAGGAAACAGTGTCTGCATTTAAAAATATTTTACTTATAGGGAACAATTGGCAATGTTCATTCACCATCATTCACCCCCATTTTTGTTGTATATTTTACTTTGTCATCCTGAAATTATAGTTTCTTCCTATTCACTCACACCTATATGCTCCTGAAGAGTTAAAAAGCATCTTCAAAATTTGTATAACCAGGATCTGATAATGCTTAATTGCTGTAAAACGAACACCTACTATTAACCTCTGTCTTTACTGTGAAATAAGGGTATAATAATGGTAGTAGCTATGTTGGCAGAATAGCTCCCTTAACTATTAGCAATTAATCTGTGTTCAACTTTGGTGACAGATGCTAAAACTACTTTAAGAGCAGTGACCATGTCATAACTTCACAGGGAATAACAGGAGGCATGGAGCTGGACAGGTAATAGATGTGACTGAGAAACACATACATATGCGGTATGACGAAGCTACTGGTGAGAATAACCTTGCATTGCTACAACTTCGAGAGCACATTGAGTGCAACAACTACCAGCATTTTATATGTCTTCCTGACAAAGACTTTGCAGAACATGTTTTGATTCCACAAGTGGCAGGCACTGTCAGTGGCTGGAAACAGGAAGAAAGCGAGGTGAGAGGTTCACTAGTTGAGTTGCAGGTCTCCTACCTTCCTGAAAGGGAATGTGAACAAATACTCAATACAAGTCTTACAAACAGACAGTATTGCGGACATCACCCAGAACCTGTGGATGGGCAGCTGGCAGGAGGAAACTTTATTGCCCATGACTACAAAGGCACTTGGTTTCTGACAGGTATTTTTGGAGCGTGGCCACCTAATGTAAGTAACTGGGAACCATTTATTTTTACAAAGACTTCAAGATATATAATGTGGTTCAAACAAAAAACGGAATAAAAGTCCCAACAGCACCAAATCCATAACTGCAATTACAAAGACCACTTGGCTGCAGCAACTTGGTTTCAGCAAGGTCAACCTGTATTGTGATGTTAATACTGTAAATATTTAACTGTAGTTCATCCCTCAAAACAAATCTATTATTGTCCAATCTTGTCTTTTCTCTCCCTTTCCAAAGACAGGATTGAGGACTGTTGTAGTAGACAGATGGCTACTTCACTTTGAAAATAATTGAGTTTGAATTTGTACAGCACCGTTCAAAGCTGACCCTAAGAGACCTTAACTGATTGTGTACTGCAAATAAATGAATCAATCTCCCCTCTCACTGAAGCTTCCCCATTGCTAGGGGGAAATGCAGCTACTGTTTCAGGGCCAATGGTATATGGCCAAATCCTGCACAACTTTATTCATGTAAGTACTTGCAAAGCATCCCCGACTTTACTAGGATTACTTGAGTAAAGATTTGCTGAATCAAACCCTAGAATAGGAACAGTCTAAATCAAACACAGGTGAAGTGATTCCTCAAGTCACAATCACCCAGGTAGGCTGCTCCAGGGGCAGCAACAGACTGGCCATTGCTCTGGCCTCTATTGCCAATTGATAACCTTACCCCATTTGAGCAAAATAAAAAGTTAATGCATCACTACCATGTGCTTTGTTCATCTGACAAGCGTAATTTAGTTTTAATTATTGCTGATGCTTCATTGCATGTTTTGTAAAAGTAATGAAATCTCTGTAAGAGAAGAGCTTAGTGCAGTGCTCTGCTTCTACATTCTTGCTAGGGAGTAAGAACAAGACAGTTGAAACGAAGTACTCCATTTTGATTCAAATCCTTTTGCCCCAGAGAACTGACATGCTAAAGACAAGACACAGGTAAATGAGACAAGTGGGCTGACGTGGAGGCCAGGGGAGATGGAGTTACAGAAAGACTAGGCTGTATGCTACTCTTAGCCAATCAGGAGCAGTGATCACTACCCAGTCCCTCCCTCAGTTTTCTTTGTGCCCAGAAGAGGGGCATTTTGAATAAAGCACATCTGTTTTCCTCACTGATCCTGCAGCACTGACATCAATGGGAATGGGATTCAAAAATAAAAGAGGCTTGGATCCTTTTCCCTGTACTTCATGATTTCATTATCCACTCTAATTAAATATACACTCTTCATACTGGTACAACTTGCATGTGACACTTTCCCAACACTCTTGACAGGACACTTTCAGAAGTTAGATCTATGAATCCCCTCTATTATAAGAATGACTTAGGGCAGGTCTACACTTAGAATGACAACAGATACTCTATGGCCAGCTAGCCCTGGTATAAATAGCAGTGCAGCTAGTGAGGTCTGGCTTAGAGAAGAGGCAAGCCAGAACCCAAGGGTACATGCCTCTCTACACACCCAAACAGTGCCTCCCTGTCTATACTGCTACTTTTAGCAGTGCAAGGTCCCCCATTCTGGAGCCTCTCTCTGCCAAAGACTCTAGCAGCAGGGAAAGGGACTTCATATTTGAACTGATAATGAAATATACTCACTACTAGAGTCATGATATTGTTGAACTATGCAAAATCATTTTCAGCAGAAACAAAATGAAGCGAATGACTCTCTCACGTGTCAAAACTAAGTCACTTGAACACCATTAGAAGCAAATTACACAGAAAGCAGAAGTACTGTTCTATTTTCAAGGGCTACTGAAGTATGTTATATGCAGGTGGCAAAACAACCCGGGTTTGTAACTTTTAGTTCTTGTACTATACAGAATAAGTTAGAACTTAACAGAGCAATGAAAGCAGCTTGAATATCCCATTAAAATAATATCAATCTAGGAAACTATTTATCTCTCAAGTGCTTTAGTATTTTTTTTAAAACCTATAATAATGTTATTGAAACTTTCATTATAAAGACTGTTAAATGTCTTAGATGGTGTTTTCTGGTGCTAAATCAGTCTGGAATAAAATCATCACTGTCACCACCAAGAGAAAAATATCACATTTGTTTTATTATTTTTACAAAATCACCAGCATGAACAGGTATGCTGTGCAAAAATAAAAAAAAACACTTAAAAGAATGGACCTACTGACAGAAATATTCCACAAAATCAGAATTAAAATGGAGTTTGACTAGATTACCTAAATAAAGTCTTATGCCTCAAGGGGAAACTCAAACAACTGTACTTAACACTTACCAAAGGCCCAATTCTGAGCAGCAATAGGTAATCACACCCTGCTGTACACTCATAAATCCTATTGAAATTGAAGTGAAGTTCCAGGGGTTCAGCACCAATCAGGCACAGGTCCTTAATGTTTAGAGAGGGTTTGAAGAATGTCATATCCAACCAAGATTACTAAAAAAACCCAAAGTCTCACATAACTGGGAAGTAAGGTCAAGGACAGGTGAAATAAAAGCATTCTTTTTGCCCACAAAGAATGATTAAGTGCCACTGACAGACACTTGCTTTTGACAGAAATATTTGAGTGTCAGTACACATGACATCTGAGATAGGTGAGGCAGGCTTTTAAAGATTTTTGCTGAAATTTTGTTTCAACATGAATTGGGAATGTTCTTGTTTCTTTTCCAGCCACAATACTTCAGGGTTTGTAGAAACTAACTTTTAAAAAGGGAGCATTTTGTTCTCTGTGCTTGGTCAAGCTGGCAGGCTCTGTCCCACTGGGAAAGGAGTCAGGAACAGTTTTTTTGTATTCCAGTACTGAACATAACCAGGTCATTAATAGTTTCCACTGAGCGACTTAAGAAACAGTTCCATTGACTAGTAGAGTCTCTTATAAATACTCCTCCATCTAAGGTGCAGTAAACTCAACACACTGTAGAAAGTGGAGGGAATGGGTTCTGCTTACTGACCACAAGCTTCTGATGTTGATGAGATATATATCCTTTAATATGACCCTGACAGAATTAAAAAAAAAAAAAGTTTTAGTACTGGAAATTAGCAAGAAGTTTTTTTGCTACCTTCAGTCTTGATCCAGTGTGTGTGCGCGCGCACTTAACTTTAAATTTGTGAGTAGGCTCATTGACTTCAAATATAAATAAAAGAAAACTTAAGTGTGTGATTGACTTAATAAAAGTATATCAATAAGTACTTTGCTACATAGGGACCTTAAACACGCCCATGAACTTTGAATTTGCTGTTTCTGACAAGCCTTCCTTGTAGTTGCCAATTTACATTTTGAGCTGTCACTACAAGAAAAAGGACTATAAATTTCAAATCTATTTCTGGATTAAGATTTTAAGACAAAAGTTTTAATAACTTTTACACATAGAGCTCAACTAACTCATCTTTGTTCATGTGCACTAGACTCTTACAAGATCCAGTAAAATAATTTGTCTCTCCTTTTTTACATCTTTTCCCTATAATTCAGCTTGTGAACTCTTATGTGTACCTCTATTTTTAGGATGTCAAATCAGGAATCCCATGTCCAACTGAACTCAAATTTAGTATAAATATACTACCTCAGCCCTAGTCATAATTTACCAATTTTGTAACTGTTTGTAGATTTTAGCAAAAGGGCAAAGGTTGGCTTTATAATGGAAACTCAATTGCAGTCCTTACTGTTTTGCATATAAAAGGCAAGAATTAGAGCATAAGAACCTTCACTGTAGTAAGATGCATGAGAGGCACAAATGAGTACAAGTATAACGCACAGGCAACTCCACAAAAACCTAAACCCAGTACACTTCCTATTATTATTACCCTTCTGTAATTAACCTTCCTGATGTGCGTAGTCATTTCTAATAACTATAGTTTCCAAGGCAAGCTAATGAATGACGAACACATACCATGTATATAAGATTAGCCAAAATACACTGGACTTCATCAATATCAACATCTTCCACCTGCATGAATTTCAGGGCAACCAGAAAGGCATCTAGAGATAGCTGATGGGTTTTAAGTAGCAAATATCTGAAAGATGCAAACAGAAATACATTTCAGTTATTTCAGACAATTACCTCAAAATTCTGCATCTTTGAGCAAAAAGGCCCTTCTATCATAATTGACTTTGCTTAAGCTCTGGCCTCTAAGGGACAAATAGGGAACTAGGGACCCTGGATGTTTTAAACTGAATTCTGTGGTGAAACCAAATGAAGATTTCCCTTCCACAAAACAGGATTTCTACTTCGCTTACACTTTCTTAAACAGGTTTCTGTAGGTGATGATTTTCAGCTTCTCAAGGATCAGAAAGATACCACAACGAATGAAGAAGGTCTCGTGTTTTGTCAGAGCGTCATTCAATAGCAGAAGATTTCCTTCACTAAAATGACAGAAAATATGCAAGTATCATGAGAAGGTATGACTCTGGGAAGATGAAATATCTAATTCAATGGGTATTTTTCACATACTATAAAAACCTTTCACTTAATATTATTTTGAACAAAAATACGTGATCCAATAAATACACTGTACCTCACAGCCTTAGTTACTTCAGCAAACTGCATAAGCTCATACTTTTTCAAAAGCTGAATTGTTGGCATATGGCCCTGAAAAGCAAGCACAGTTAAATTTTTCAGGATAAATTTAAATACATTTCCAAATCAATCATCTATAAAACCAAAAATCCAAATAAAAATAATTTATCTACTTTACTTTTACAGGAAAAAAAATGAGGTGAATGAAGGTATTTTTAGGCCCCCAATACACTACATCACTAATCATGCCAACAAACATTTGTCTGGCATAGTTACAGGAGTGTGGGTTTTAAAAGCTTTAAAAATATGGTAGTGTAATCAATTATAAAACTTGTATTAGAGTAGGTCATGCTTCACATGATCTAGACCGTTACAAATTTTATACTTGTGTTGCACTCCACTCTGCAAACAGAAAACTGTTTTAGAACACACCACTAATCATGACAGGTGTGTGTCAGCACAGTTAAGATTATTGATTGTCTAATCAGACATTTTCCTTAATTTCTCTTTGTGGATTTTTAATGTCTTTTTATTAAAAAAAAAAAGTTTGGAGAGAGAAAACTCATTCTCATTGTATCAGGTCTGATGAGACTTTGAACCACATACAGTACCAAAAAGGAACTTTTTTTAATTTACAAAGCAGAGATTAGATTGCACATCAACCCAGTCAGCACTGAAACGTAGCTACTTGGCTGCTATGCCAGTTGCAGCCCCTTTACTGGTTGAAGAATCAGATGAGATGTGAAACAGAACTCTACGTTGCATGTTTCTAGCTAACTCTCAGTGAACAAAGAGCCACTTGTGCTATTTTAGTTTTTAAACATTTTTAAATAAGTGTAAAGTTTGGAAGCTGATAATGATCTTGCCAAGTTGGGGTTTCTATATGGCAAAACTGCTCCAGAAGAGAGAAGACAGTAATTTAAGATACTAAATGATTTGGTTATCAGAAGCCTTGCATTTCTGTTTCAGGCCATTAATAATGGGTTTAGCATTCCCATCCCAGTCCCCATTTCACAAGACTGCCTCATTTAATGTAATTAGTCAAAACTGCTCAAAAGAGCTCCAAGATTGGAAAAAAAGAAGAAAGGACTGAATTTATCAAACATCAGGATTGAAGTTCTCTATCTGGCAATTCCTCTAGCACTCATCATCAGAGGGTATATACACACCAGGTAAGGGAGGGGCATGAAGGAAGGAATCCTTCCTCTTCAGGCTGTGGACCCGCTCAGGTAGACTATGCAGGCCTTTACATACACTCTTCCTCTTGTGGGGTGAGAAAATGGAAGTATCTGCTGTGATGGACCTGCGTGTGCGCGCATACATAAACACACAGAGTGGACTGCTATGGAGCTATAATCCTACATTCCTCTTATACACTGAAATGGCACCATTTACACTGCTATGGGTGCCTTTGTTGCTATGAAGCTAGGAGCAGAATTTGGAATTAAGAGGTGTGTGGGGAATCATGCTTATTAATTATTTAAGGGGGTAATTTACAAGTTCAAATAATTTTTTTAGGGTTGTAATTTTTCCCCCCTTTTCTGCAATTACAAAAATTACAATTCAACAGTTTCAAGTAAGTGCTTGACAAACCGTATTCCACGGCATGAGCTGACTCCTGCATCTGGATAGGGCTCCAGACAGCTTCTGAATAAAAATCAGGGGAAGTCAATGCCATAGTGTGTGTCATGTTGGTCATTTGTCCCACAGTGACTGATTTGGAAGTAAAGAGCTAAACTACTCACCAATAACATTTTTACTGGCAAAAGGTAAATCAAAATCATCCTTTTGTTTTTCTGACTTGAACGGTGACAGTGCTCAAAGGCGAATGACAGATACTCTTCAGCTGTAGACACAGAAAGAGGATCAGCACTGCTATTGGCAACAGAGACCAACAGCAAAAATGGGTTAAACATACAAATAGTCAAACAATAATACTGTTAACTGAGCCTGTCAGAATATTTTCTCCCATATTTAGAATAACCTAGAAGTATTCACACAAGAACTGAGTCAATCCAAATTGCACACTAACTAAAAGGGTAATATAAACATAAATACCTTAAGAATTGTTGGATTCACTGAAGATGGGACATTATCATAAAAACTATTTCCTTTTTAAAAGATATGCTGACTCTACATTTTGGATGGAGCAGTTGCACAATCAAACTACATTATGAAAAGAATTCCAGCTCAATATAGCAAGGTTATTGGTTACTGTTACAGGAGAGGGAGAATTTCAGGATATTTACGTTTCTACATGCTGTGACATTTTCCAAAATGATGTGTTAGGACTCTTCTTCAGGGGAGTTAGATGGCATATAATGTGTAAACGTATGCCCAAGTTGTGCAAGTGACTATAAAAGACTGACGAGCAAAGGATTAGAAATGTTCTTACCTGCAAAGGGCTATATTGTGCAACCTTATTCATGGGGCACTCAAGCAAGTAGCCCCAGCACTCACCAACATGAGTGAAGGCTGCACAGTCTAGCCCTAAAGCAGTGGTTCTCAACCAGAGGTGTGTGTCCCCCTTGAGTACTCAGAGGTCTTCCAAGGGGTACATCAACTCATCTCGATATTCGCCTAGTTTTACAACAGGCTACATAAAAAGCAATAGAATAGTCAGTACAAACTAAAATTTCATACAACTTGTTTTTACTGCTCTATATACTAGACGCTGAAATTTAAGTACAATATTTATATTCCAATTGATTTATTTTATAATAATATGGTAAAAATGAGAAAGTAAGCAATTTTTCAGTAATAGTGTGCTGTGACGTTTTTATGTCTGATTTTGTAAGCAAGTAGTTTTTAAATGAGGTGAAACTTGGGGTAAGCAAGAGAAATCAGACTCCTGAAAGAGGGACAGTAGTCTGGAAAGTATGAGAACCACAGCCCTAAAGTATCATATAATATTATTACTGAGAAAGGTTAAATAAAGCTACAATGTGTCTTCAAAATCAGTGCACCAAGAAGCTAAATTGTATGGTAAAGTTGTTGAAAGTCTGCTGAACAAGCAATATCCGAAAGGCGAAGAAAGCTGTAAAGTTCTACAAACATCTCTCATACATAAATCACAAGGTATCTTGCTGGACACTCACCCAGAAAACACATTTTAGTAACGTGTGTACCAAATGTATAAAGTGTACACTAAAGAAGAGTTTGGAGAACTAAATAGTTCAAGACTGAGTATATGTTGAAATCAGAATTGTAATGTAATCCATACTCTAATCTGGTTGAGCCTGCAGCAAATCCCTTTGGATCTTGTCTTTGTGCTGACCGAACGAAAGTCACGCTTCATAACAACTGTGCTTTCCACAACAGGTTTTGAGTCACACATAAAACACGTCAGCTGGAGGTCACTCCCAGCAGTGAGAATATAAATCTGTTCTACTGGCATATAGTACCTTGCTTAAAATCACTGTCAAACATGGCCTTGCGTCCCACGTAGTATTTGTATGTAACTCTTTGTGCCATGCTGTAGTCATCTTTCAGATTTGAGCTGTCAATAGCTCTAATTAATGGTTTACACAGATGAAGTTTGTTAATCTGAAAAGAAAGTCACATGATTGAAAGGTATATTAATGTAGCACTATGTGAGAAACAGGACTTGATTTAGAACATGAAATACAAAGAAAACAAGCTTAGTAGACTTGGATCATACCTTAAAATAGATTTTAAACAGCTGATTCACCAGAAACAACATGCCCCACTTTTTGGAGTCATCAATGCCAGCTCGACTGTTACAAAAGGTAAAACATTAGAAATGAATGTTTTAGGAAAACACATTTTGCTTTTAGAATCAATTCCCTTCACACGCCTTTGAACCATATTTTTTAAAACAAGTGGTCTTACATTACTACCAAACAAAAACAAGCCAAAAATTCCTTGTAAATTTTAGACCATGCAATCGTCATCAAAACAGAGCGCCCAATCCCATTTCTGTCCTATAATCCTTGTTAATTTTAAGATTGCTCAACTGTGTTCCCCCATCAATGTAATCACTTCAAATCAAGAAAGTCACCTAGGAAGATAACTAGGTTATCCACCCCAATCTCAAGTCACCTGTCTTACCATTCATACACTTCCAATATATAACCATCAACAATGTACATGTCCACCTCCTCAGAATTTCACTCAATGCACAACCTTAACTCCAATCACAGCAAGATGAAAGGTATCTTAGAGAGAGACATGATTTTACTCTGAAATTCTACATAGTGTTTATTTCTTCTTAAAATACTCAGACTGGAGTTAAGTTTGTATACTTGGATGAGATTTTGAAGAACATGATGTGTGCATCTGAAAGGGAGCTTGTTGTAGAGGAGAGAAATCTAAGTGTACTTTGGTATTATGATATCTGGGAGGTATGAAGAGTAATTTTAGACCTTTGTGGATGCTAATACTACTTAGCTGGAGATTTCCTGGGTTTCTAGTGATTGTGTTGATAGGAAATATTTGAGTGATCTTAAGGGTTTTTTTTTTGTTTGTTTGTTTTTTAAAAGGAATTTCCCTGGACTTTAAGTTAATGACAGAAGTTTAAATAACTTTGGTGCATAAAGTCTGGAGGAGGACAGCCTTGTTATGATAGAGGCTACAAGATCATCCAGACTACATCACACGATCCATTGTCTACAGCCAAGCTCTAAGATACAACCGCATTTGCTCTGATCCCTCAAGCAGACACAAACACCTATAGGATCTCTATCAAGCGTTCTTAAAACTACAATACCCACCTGATGAAGTGAAGAAACAGATTGAGCACCAGAAATCACCTACTACAAGACAGACCCAACAAAGAAAGTAACAGAACGCCACTAGCTGTCACCTATAGCCCCCAACTAAAACCTCTCCAGCGCATCATCAAGTATCTACAACCTATCCTGACTGATGATCCCTCACTCTCACAGACCTTGGGGGACAGGCCAGTCCTCACTTACAGACAGCCCCCAAACCTGAAGCAAATACTCACCAGCAACTACACACCACACAACAAAAACACCAACCCAGGAATCAAACCCTGCAACAAACCCCGGTGCCAACTCCGTCCGCATATCTATTCAAGGGACACCATCGTAGGACCTAACCACATTAGCCACACCATCAGGGGCGCGTTCACCTGGGTATCTACCAATGTGCTATATGCCATCATGTGCCAGCAATGCCTCTCTGCTATGGTACATTGGCCAAACTGGACAGTCTCTACGCAAAAGAGTAAATGGACACAAATCTGACATCAGGAATCATAACATTCAAAAACCAGTAGGAGAGCACCTCTATCTCCCTGGTCACTCAATAACAGACCTAAAAGTGGCAATTCTACAAAAAAAACTTCAAAAACAGACTCCAATGTGAAACTGCAGAACTGGAATTAATTTGCAATCTGGACACCATCAGATTAGCCCTGAATAAAGTCTGGGAGTGGCTGGGTCATTATAACACCTAAACCTAATATCCCCCTACTGTTACTCACACCTTCTTATCAACTGTCTGAAATGTGCCACTCTCATTACCACTTCAAAAGTTATTTTTCCACCCTTGCTATCCTGCTGTCAATTAAATTGTCTCATTAGACTAACCTCACACCTGGTAAGGCAATTCACATCTTTTCATGTATTTATACCTGCTCCTGTATTTTCCACTCCATGCATCTGATGAAGTGGGTTCTAGCCCATGAAAGCTTATGCCCAAATAAATTTGTTAGTCTCTAAAGTGCCACAAGGACTCCTTGTTATTTTTACAAGATATACTGTAATAGAGAGAGACTGGGGTTCCCTATAGTGGAATTCCCTTTCTATGGTCTTCTGCACACCTGTATGTAGCATGCGCCTGAGAATTACAGCTGTTTGCAATACTGGAAGGGGAGAAAGAGTGAAGAAGCCTTTTCTCCATATTGAGAACATTAAACCTGTTAAGAATGGAAGACTGAAGTAAAACTCCCTCTCTCCCAGTCCCACTGTGATGGCATGTACAAACTCCACACTGGAACAGGACAGCAAGAGTTAATTGTTTGCCTTGGGAGACCAGGATGTAAATTAAATTAGTCTCTTCTGCAACACCTGCTAAGACTATCAAGCCTAAAGAGAAGCCGCTCCAGCTGTAGTTGATACTCAGGAGAGAACACAGCACAAAGAGAAGGAAGCAGGCAACAAAAGTGACTATCCTGACCCAGATATGGTCTTGGCTAGTGCAGAGTTCTTATTAGTTCTTATGCTTTACAAATGGGTAAAGTTATTTAAATTTCTTAATGATTCAACACAAGATCTAGAAAGGATTTTTCACTTACGTGTCACTGGCACAGACACGGAAACAGCTCATCAGCAATTCTGCTGCTTTTTCCAACATGTCACCAACTTTGCTTTTCCCTTTCTTCACCAGCTGTTGATCGGCCTAGCATGCAAGGTGAGAGACACAGCGTGTATTCCTATGTCCAGGCTCATTTTTTAAAAGTATTAAGTAGACTAGTTCTTTAAATACAGCATCTTGTAAAGTAAAGTAAGAGGTAAGTTCCTTATACCTGTCACCCCAATATACTGTATGTATTAAAATATCTCTCTGGAGGTTCTGAACTGGCCCCGCATGAACAGGAGGCAGGGAGGGCTCAGGCTGGCCCAAGTGTGGGGAGGCGAGGGTGGCCTCTGGCAGCCCAGCACATGCGGAGGCTGGGAGACTTCAGAAGGGCTTGGGCCGGCCCCATGTTGGGGCGGGGGGGCTCAGCTGGCCCACAGGTGTCCTGTTTTCCCATTGGGAAAATATGGTCACCCTTGGTATTGCCAACCACAAGCCTTCAGAAAATCATGATTTAGGCCACCCCCACCCCCCAAAAAGTTATTTAAAAAATAAATGTGGGTTCTTTTAAGTTGTCTTCTGGTGTATGAGCCTTCAGGGTTCACTTTTTCAAGCTCTCTATGCAACTATGAAGGCCAGCAATTTTTCTTGGAAATGAAAGCTGAGATTCTCAGGCATTCACAGGACTCCAGGTGCTAGAACTTTGAGAAAAGCACCAAATATTGCTAAGCTCACGATAAAATCATGATCTGGCAACATAACATGTAAAACTGGAGAGATCTGAAAGATGGATTAACTAATGTACAACTTTATCTCCGAGTAAGGATAATAAAAGACAAACCAATGGCCTTAATATGAACTGGAATTTGCCTTGTGAATTAAGTGTTGTTTTAATTTTGACTTTTGTTTACATTCTCCCCCACTTAACTACCCTAAAAACAAATGCAAACAGGCCAAAAAAAGAAATGGAGACTCATCCTTGTTATTGAAGATATATCTATTAAAATGACCCATTAGCTCTCATACAGTGCCAATCTAGTTAGTATACAAACTTCTCCAAACTGATAAACCAAAAACTCCCATGCAGACCCTCCAATTCAGGTTTCTCACAGGTAATATATGCGCCCAAATACATAAATGGCCTTATCAAGATTGGATCCTCAGGCTGGATGTGGTCACAAATGTAGAATCTACTTACTATTCTGTTCAGACCATTTCCTACTCCAGGCAGAAATGAGTTTTTCCCCATTGCAACACAAACTACCAACATGGTCTACCACAGAGAAATTTTAAACCCTATCTAATTAAAAAAAAAGTTTCTTGGAGAAAATTCTAACCAATCATGAAGCCAGGGAGTAAAAGCATTACTGATGCAATTAAGGCATGCCCCACAGAGCCTTTCTGAACCATAAATAACTTCAGAAACCCAGACTGACATCAGTGAGACTTGCAAGTTCTCAGCACCTCCCAGGATAAGGGCCAAAAGCAACAGGTAGGTAGAATAAGCAACTTATATTATTGAAAGCATAAGATGAACTTAGCAATGGGTGAAACTCCGAGTACATATCATTTTTAGGGCTGTTGATTAATTGCAGTTAACTCACGCTATTAACTCAAAAAATTAATTATGATTAATCACAGTTTTAATCATACTGTTAACAGAATACCAATTGAAATTAAATATTTTTAAATGTTTTTCTACATTTTCAAATACATTGATTTCAATTACAACACAGAATACAAAGTGTACCGTGCGTACTGTGCTCACTTTATATTTTTTATTACAAATATTTGCACTGTAAAAATGACAAACAAAAGAAATAGTATTTTTCAATTAATCTCATACAAGTACTGTAGTGCAATCTGTATGGTGAAAGTGCAATTTACAAATGTAGGTTTTTTTGTTATATAAAACTGCACTCAAAAACAAAAATGTAAAAAACTTTGGCTGAACAAGTACCCTTGTAGGCTCTAATCACTAAGACAAACGTCCTCTTGAAAGATGGTTGAAGCATGAAAGGGACATATGATTCTTTAGCGCATCTGGCACATAAATATCTTGAGATGCCGGCTACAACAGTGCCATGTGAACGCCTGTTCTCACTTTCAGGTGACATTGTAAAGAAGCAGCGGGCAGCAGCATCTCCTGCAAATGTAAACAAACTTGTATGTCTGAGAAATTGGCTGAACAAGAAATAGAATCGAGTGGACACGTAGGCTCTACATGTGGAGTTCTGCGCCACTGCGCAATGCAGAATTTTGCAGAAATTAGTGTTGTGCATGCAGAATTTCCTTCCCCCACCCCTTCAAATGGGCTGCAGAGATGTTGGCTGCCACTAGGAGTGGCTGGACCCAGCAGAGCCCAGCTCGCAAATAGAAGACAATACCAGGGGGCGGGAACTAGAGGGTTCCCAGCAGTTGCACTTCCCAGCATACCCTTTAGGAAGGAGGTGGTGGCGCACAGGAAACTCCGTGCAAGCCCAGGACCCAGCATTAGGCTGTTTCTGCCTCTGTATCCCTGGACTCTAGGAGGATAGGGGATGGGAGTGTCTTAGCCAGGAGGGCCCCGCAGCTGGGCACTGGGGGGAAGGGAGTGCGAGTGTCTGGGCTGGGGGGAGCCATGGCTGAACTCTTACGGGGAGGAGTGGGTGCGAGTGTCTGGCCCCCAGCTGGGCTTGCGAAACAGGGAGCAGAAAAACAGGAACTGGGTTGTCATAGGGATTTCTTTAACTCTCTACTCCTGGGGGAAATTTTTTATGTCTGTATTGTTACATACTTGCTGACAGGTATTTTGAAATAAATTATCAAAATAATTGAAACTGGCGTGATATAGTGTTATTTTGACAAAAAAAAATTTGCAGAATTTTAAAATATTGTGCACATAATTTTTAATTTTTTGGAGCAGAATCCCCCCTGGAGTAACATCTGCAAGTTCAGCTTTTATGATAGAAGAGATTGCACTACAGGACTTGTATTAGGTGAACTGAAAAATACTATTTTCTTTTTTACAGTGCAAATATTTGTAATCAAAAATAAAGTGAACAGTGTACACTTTGTATTCTGTGTTGTAATTGAAATCAATATATTTGAAAATGTAGAAAACATCTATAAATATTTAAATGGTATTCTATTGTTTAACAGCACAATTAATTGAGATTAATTTTTTAATCACTTGACAACCCTAATTATTTTTCAGAGTAGCAGCCGTGTTAGTCTGTATTTGCAAAAAGAAAATGAGTACTTGTGGCACCTTAGAGACTAACAAATTTATTTGAGCATAAGCTTTCGTGAGCTGCAGCTCACTTCTTCGGATGCATTACGATGAAGTGAGCTGTAGCTCACGAAAGCTTATGCTCAAATAAATTTGTTAGTCTCTAAGGTGTCACAAGTACTCATTTTCTTTTTCCTAATTATTTTGTAACACATCCTTACATAAAAGGAAGAAGATTAAGCAAAGGATGAAAGTTTAAAACACTTCAGTCAAATAAATTCCTTATTGACAGATAGAGTACATGAAATTGTTAAACGGCAAGTTTCCTGTCTACTTACATTATTAGCAAAAATTCGAAGGTCAAGTGCTACAGCATACATAATAGGCAAAGCCCTACAGAAACAAAAAATCAATATATTTATTATGCATGAATAACTAAACCCATATTGCAGGTTAAGCCACACAAGTTACTTTTTAGTCCATACGGAAGTAAGTGTTGCTGGTGGCTATACAATTCCCTATATCTATATCTCCAGTTTTCCTTTCCTTAAATCTTACAAAAAAAAATCACATTTTATAGGAAAATGTCTTTAAAAGGTCATTGTTTCACACATCATTACTTGCAGTAAATGAACAATGCCGTTAATTAATCCCCAGGTGACAAACTGTCAAGCAGAATATCATTCTGCAATCAATGCTTTACTTAAAGGGAAACAAAGTACATTTGCTAAACAATTTGAATAGACAAATGAACAGATTTTGGGCTTGAGTCCCTTATACAAATTCGAAAGAGCAGAGTGACATAACAGTTTTAATTAGTAAATACCTGGTGTACACAACTGAAACAAATCATTATAGATAATGAAAGTTATTTTTATGGTGGTATCTTAATTGAACTATGGTTGCATTTTGGGACGAAAGGTAGCAGTAAATCTAGATCTATTCACCTGCCTAGTTACTAACGTAACGACATTTATAAAGTACTTACCAGTTTTCTTCTTTATGTGCTTGAAATGCTCGCAAGAATGATGTGTTATATTTAGGAGAACACAGCACACAATTTATAAAGTGACCCCAGAAGTAAAATGGGATAGTGGTAAGAGGCTATATAGTATGCCCTATTTCCGAGTGTAGAAGACTGCAAAAAAAGGCAACAGATCAGGAATCGGAGTGTAGGGGCACATAAGGGATGAGTCCAGCTCTACTGCATGCTATCTCCTTTACCCTGACTGACGAAGCACGGTGCCCTGCACATGGGAGTGGGAGAGGCCCAAGGAAGGGAACAGGATAGTGGCTCTTTGCAATATCATCATCCTCTCTACATTATGTGGGGGACTGCAGAAGACTAATTCTCTGGCTTGGGGGCAAGTGTACTTTTCTTTGACTCCTGTGGAAAGGAGAAGGGGGAAATTTTATTTGGATTTCATTGGTTACAAGTCTAAATAGCTAAAATTTTAGACACACACCAAACCACATTTATATTTTGTAATCCCATCACATTTGAAAGAATCTCCCCTTCCTCAAACATGAAGTTATCCCAGATACACACATTTATGAGCTCTCAAATGAACTGATGGAAAAGGATATTGTACTATAACGGTTTGGCATTTGTAAGCTTCAATAAAGTCATGGTTTCCAACAGCGTAAGTACATCTGTCAAAAGAAAAAGCAGTAAGGAGGAAACTGAAAAGTGTTTCACATTTAAAGAGTAGCTTAATATATTAGTCTCTCTTTGTCTCAAGAGAAATTAAAGCTTTGCAGTTTATTTTAGTAACAGGCTTATTAGAAGTATTCTTAAACAGCAATAAATATGGGAATTGAACACTGAGTGACAATGTAAATAAACTGGCAATTCACACAATACATTATGCAGCAATAGATCTGAACACATCAGTTTAAAATGACCTCTCTACAATTGTCATTCAACATAACTTAAATAGATAAATTTTCAAGATTCTTGAAATGAGAGAAAATTAAAAAAATGTCAACTTGACCTCTATTTAATTTTAAAAAAGCAGTAAAGACATATTTTGCATACTAAAGATGCATGAGAGAGCTCTGCCAGTTTTCATAGATCTAGAATCACTTTTTCCTATTTAAGAAATGTCTCTTTCCCCTGTTGTTGTTTGTTCACTTTTGTGTCTGTTATTGCTATTAAAAGCAATAGCACTTTTGCAACGCCTGGCAAAGGGCATTCATTATCAATAAGATGGTGACATGCACTGTAGATAAAGTGCTATCAAAATCCACACAGTAAACTCAAAAAAAAAAAAATCAGTAAATGTTTTCTGTATCATTTATAGCGATTTTAGGGATTATTTATAACAGTAGTAGGTACACAATTTTCAGATGAAGGTGTGATTCCCTCCCCCTCCTTTTGACAGTGACCTTTCAAATAAATCAGATCAATTCATGGAGTCCCTTCCTCTTTCTACCTGGATACATCAAAATTCAAACTTTCATTCTGAATCCATCTTTACCTTAAGTGAGCAGCAAACATTTCATCATATGGTGGCTCCAGAACTTGTTGACATTTGTCTTCTGGAGATGGAAGCTAATCATAGAACAAATCAATGGAACATTAAATGTATAAAATTGCACAAAAAGCATGTGCATTTTTTAATCAAGCTGTATTTTTATACATACATGCCTTTGCTATATATTAAAATATTAACAGTCACTCACTGTAAAGGGAAAAGGAGTACTTGTGGCACCTTAGAGACTAACAAATTTATTAGAGCATAAGCTTTCGTGAGCTACAGCTCACTTCATCGGAAAAATGGAAAATTAAGGAGAATCAATGTTAAGGATATGGGGAGGGAGGGGAAAGAGCATGCTGTGGAGCAAGATCAAGAGATAAACAAGGGAAAGAGAGAGAAACCAAACCAGAAAGGTGTGCTGCTCTGGCTTATTAAACAACAATTTTTTCAATAAAAGAGCCATACGACAGAGCAAAAAGAAACAGTACACACAAAAAGGGAAGGGGAAAGAACAAGAGACAGATTAGTGACAATGACAGAGTTTACTTCTCAGATACTACAGTGAAGTATAAAAACCTGAACAGAATAGAATTTCCATGTTTCATTGTATTTCTCTGGACAGCATCCTACAATTGTGTTAAGTTGTATTGTGGCGTGAAAGAGGAGAGATGGATACTAATAGAAATAGTCACTAATGGAATTCAGGTCATATTGCTGCTTCAGTTGTCCCTGGGTTAAGTGCAGTTTTTTAAAATTGCATACAGCACCATTAGGTCTTATAGAATTTTAAAAGATGTTTTAAACCAACCAAAGGAATTTTATAATAAGGATGTCATTCTCTGTTGAGGTCTATAGCTAGTTTAAACATTCCATAGATAAAATATAATGATTAAACTGTAATATTTTGAAGAGTTATTTTCTATAGAACTGTTGCTCGCTTTTATATTTTGTAAGATTTTGTTTTTCTCTATAAGAGCAGTGGCAGAAAATGGTTTTTCCCTAAGTAGGCTCTCCTTTCTGGAGCAAGAGAGTTTGGGTTTGCTTTGTGGGGGATTTTTTGCCTACATGTTTGTTATGCACACTATTCATTTCTGTGCTAATTTCTTCAGAACTACCTGAACATTTTCATCTAAGCCCCCAGAAATTTCATGCAAATAAGCAAATTCCTGGACCTTCAGAGACTCTTTGAAGTTAATAGAGGTCTGCCTGTGCACCTCGCCTTGCAGCATACGTGCTGACTTTTGCTTTTGCTGGTGGGTACCCCATCCTGGCCCCACCCCCTTCTCCACAGCCCCTCCTCCATCCCTTAGATCCCCTCCCCTGAGTGCCTCCCACTCACTCCTTTCTGCCCCCTCCTGCCGTAAGGGCGAGGTATGCATGTTTGGGGGGGCCCAGCCTACCGCCCGAAACTTGCAATTTTCAGCACATTTATACACTTCTTTCATATTCTAGTCATTGAATGTGTGTCTATCGTTGGTATCTCTATGTAATCATTATTAAAACAGTAATGAACTACATAATTACATCATCATGAATTACAGTATATTAAAATCATTAAACTGGGATGTTAGTGAAGACAGCTTGTAGCTGAGTGTAAAGACATTACATTGGCTCTGTGCTTCACACCTGCTTAGGGCCAGTTTGGGATCTGAGGGACACTGACGGCTGTGAGAAGACGGCAGACGCGAGGGACAAGCAGAGGGGAGTCTTTCCTCTCTTCCTTCCTGCCACTCTCTCCCTCCCCTTTCTTCTCTAAGTCTTTGTCCCCTTCTTGATGTTCCCCCTTCTTGCTTCCCACCCCATGTCCCTTTTCCCACCTCTCTCTCTGTTCCCCACCTCCTGGTGGCTCTGTAGTGCCTGCCCCACCCACACACTGAAAGCAGCAGAGGAGGATCCCCCTTCTTGGGGTAGGAAGGGTTGCCTTGTGGTTAAAGCACACGCCTGGGACTCAGGTGTTCTGGGTTTGGTTCTCTGCTCTGCCACAGACTCCTTGCTTAGCCTTGGGAAAGCCACTTCACCTCTTTGTGCCCTAATCCCACCTGCCAAATAGGGTTAATATTGACCCTGCCTCCTAGGGTTAATCCATTCATGGCTGTGTGATGATGGGGGAAAATGGAGATACCAAGGTGGGTAGATCTGGGCTAAATTTCTCCACAACCTGAGAGTGAGAGCCAGCTCTTCGCAGGGTGGATGGGAGAGAGAGGGGCTCAGGCCACCGCCACACAGAGGGGGGTCGGGGCTTTAGTCCTGAAGCTTTTCTCACTAGGGTAGCTGGGGTTCCCAAGCTGGGGTCTTCAGCACCACATCTTCTGCCAGGGTCCAGGGCTTCTCCCACCTCCACCCAATGTGGCTCCTGCTGGGGTCAGAGCTTCTTCTCCCTCCCCCACCCAGTGCAGCTCCTTACCGGGTCTGAGCTTTTCCTCCCCGCCCCCCTCAGTGCAGCTCCTGCCGGGGTCCAGGGCTTTTCCTCCCCTCAATCCGCCGCTGCACCCATCAGCCCTAGCCTAGCTGGGCTCCCTTGGGACACCTAATGCCTGCTGTGGCCACAGTCGAGCCTGGCAGGGAGGGAGAAACCATACAGGTGGACACCATGGCCACCAGCCCAAGAGGTGTGTGCGGCGTGGCCCCAGGTGAGCAGGGGCTGGCTGCACCACAGCTGATAGCCCGGCACTCCCACCCACCCATAAGGCTTTTTTTGGGGGGGGGGAGGGGGTTGAGGCTCAGTCAGCCCCTGCTGGAGCAGGGAGGTGTGAAACAGCTGATCTGAGCCTGCCTGCCGCTGTACCCAGGTGGCCCATCCCAAACAGCTCATCTGCAGAGGCACCCGCACAACAGCTGATACCTACCTGCCTACAACTGGTCCTGGTGGGTGGTGAGCACCCCCTATTTTCTTTTGAATGGGTGCTCCAGCCAAGGAGCACCCACAGAGTTGGCGCCTATGCCTTGCAGGATTGGGGCCTTGGTTTGTTAGTGTAACTGATTCTTGTACCTGAAGCCTGGGGTTTGCAACATGAGGATGCTTAAATGACACCAATTCTGCACAAAACAATCCATCTCTGGAATCAACGGCTTCTAGAACCTACCAAAAAAAAAATTACACACCTTAAGGAACAAAATCTAGCCTTAGCTATGTAACACACATTGCCACATAACTATTAAAAACCATCCTTTTGTGATGACATTTGCATTCTTGTCAATGACTCTGCAAATATTAATTTCTCATATGTTATTCCCAAGAAGTTTTAGTTTGGAAGGCACATTAAAATTCTTCAACAGGAAAAAGCCATACAACTTTATTTTTCCTTAGTTGTACAAAGTGGCTCAGATCAGTGACCTCACAAGGTCATTGGGGGGAGGGATACCTCAGTGGTTTGAGCATTGGCCTGCTAAACCCAGGGTTGTGAGTTCAATCCCTGAGGCGGCCATTTAGGGATCTGGGCCAAAAATTGGGGATTGGTCCTGCTTTGAGCAGGGGGTTGGACTAGATGACCTCCTGACGTCCCTTCCAACCCTGATATTCTATAAACAAGGCAATTATATGGGTCCACTGTCTTTCACTGGCAGTAGTTAGGCAGAATTAGAAACTTTGTATAACAACTATAGACAGACTTTAATGAATAAAAAGTACACTTGCAGCCATAAATCAAGTTTTGAACATTTTACACTGGAGTTGCTGAAAGGAAGGATAGTTTGGATTTCATTAATAAGGACCCTTAAATGTATTTCATATACATATTAGGATTTAACAACACAGCCTAATCATAAAAAGATTAATCCTGCCTTCCCTACTAAGAAAAACTTCCCCTTTAATTAAAGGGGAAGATTTTCTTAAGTAGGAATTACAGGACTGGACCCAGAGCTTCTTTGTGAACTCACTTAAGTCGGAGTTTTGGGTATGGATGGGATACAGGATTGGGCACATGGCATTATTCTTGTCTACACTATTCAGGAAAAGGTATTCCCACTTCTAAATCAGCAGCAGAAACCAAATTAGTACTAAGGTCAGCTAAGAATTTCAGTGAAGAAATAAAGCATTATTAAACAGTTAAGTATAGTCCACATACAATCAATTAGTTTAGTTCCCTGTTGACTTTATCTTCAGGGTATACTTTGTAAAAAAACAAACAAACAAAAAAACACGTTTGATGCAAAATTCTCAAGAATTAGAAAAATCTAAAAATATGAAGAGGTGGTCAATAATCTGAAAAGAATTTGGACAATAAAATAGTTTATCTTTTTTATTGCAATTAAAAAGCCTGATGACAGACCTAGAGATTTAAGTTTCAATAATGTCCTATCATGATCAAATATACTGCAATGCAAGAATTATTTAAAGGAACATGATCAATTTAAAAATCACAATGTTTTGCCTCTTATTTCCATGAATGACATTTTAAATGATAACAGATTAAATACTTCCTTTTTTACAGTTTTACTTTTTACATTTGACAACATGTTGTAAACAGTCATTTCACAGATTCATTTATTATATTAAATTTCCTATGGTTTTGTAGGTCTGTCACTCAGCAACAGATCGGGGAAAAACCTTTTCTAAAGATATAAAAACATGACTGATAAGCCACAGAAATTGGGAAAGGGACCTGGGCACCTAATATTTAACTTTTGCTCCTTTTGCAGAACTGACCAAGTTTGACATGTCTCATTAAGGTGCCTAAATAAGAGTGTGTGCATTACATTTGACAAGGAAGGAACCTTTATAGCAAGTATATTTGGGCCTTGATCCTACAGTCGATGGGATCAGAGTTACCCAGGAAAGAATTTTCTGTAGTATCTGGCTGGTGAATCTTGCCCATATGCTCAGGGTTTAGCTGATTGCCATATTTGGGGTCGGGAAGGAATTTTCCTCCAGGGCAGATTGGAGAGGCCCTGGAGGCTTTTCACCTTCCTCTGTAGCATGGGGCATGGTTGACTTGAGGGAGGCTTCTCTGCTCCCTGAAGTCTTTAAACCATGATTTAAGGACTTCAATAGCTCAGACATGGGTGAGGTTTTTCATAGGAGTGGGTGGGTGAGATTCTGTGGCCTGCGCTGTGCAGGAGGTCGGACTAGATGATCAGAATGGTCCCTTCTGACCTTAGTATCTATGAATCTATACAGACCCCAGTATCTGTGCAAAGCCTCACTGGGTATGTTTACACTGCAGCTGGGAGCAAATCTCCCAGCTGGGGTAGACAGACTCATGCTAGAAGAGCTTGAGGCAACATACTAAAAACAGCAGTATGGAAGTTGTGGGTCCAGCAGAGACTTGGGCTAGCTCCCCAACCTTAGAAGCAGGGGGGCAGGTGGGCTTCAGAGCCTGAACTACCCTCTGTGCTGGACCACCCACGCTGGTGTTTTTAACGTGCTAGCTTGAGCTGAGCTAGTGCGTCTGTCAACTGGGGCTGGGAGGCTTGCTCTCAGCTGCAGTACAGACATGCCCACTTCCTAAAGATGCCAGAGCCCACACTAACAGACCCTATCATACGATTGAGGACTACATATTTATATATGTCCTGCATTTTTTAAAGCTACATACGGATGTTACTTTGTTTTCATAACAGGCTAAGGAGACGCTTCCCTAATTACCACTTCCCCTACTCCCGGTTGTCTTTTCTTGAACAGGGTAACTTATCTGTAGCGTGGAGAAAAACAGGGAATGGTGCCGGCAAATAAAACCCACTTACCTGCTGCAAATACTGGTTGATGGTGATGTGCGCCATGGACGGACCAGCGGGCCGGGCAAGTGCTGGGGATCAAGCGTGGGGCGTGTCCTGTGCGGCCAAGGAAACGGAAGCGTCACCGCGAAACCGAGTTAGCGCGACTGTTCCCCCCGCGTCCCCAAGCCACCCGCGTTTCCACCTCCCCGCGGGGCCAGCGTGGGGCTTCCACCAACCCACTCAGCCCGCAGCAGCCCCCGCAGACCAACCCCTCCCCCAGGAGCGGAGCCAGGCACAGCAACGGGGCGGAGTTTCCCAGGCCGCGCGTCACTCCCCTCCCCTTCCCCGGGGCTGCCCCGCACCCACCGACCAGGCTCGCCGCGCCGCGCCGCTCCCGCCTCGCACCATCACACCACGTGGGTGGGGCAGCCGCCCGGCGCTTCCGTCTCCCAGCCCGGCGTGAGTCACGTGACGCGGGCCGGGCACGCCGCACACGTGGTGACCCGTCCTGGCGCCCCGCCCCTCGCGCCACCGCGGAGTTGCTGTGACTGATCGCGCGGGGCCCGATTGTTCCCGTGCAGGGCGGGCGGGACTGCGAGACGAGCGTCGCGCGCTGCGGCTGAACGTAGCGCTCCGCCTGCTGCGGGGTGGCCGGGCCGAGAGCGCTCTTGGGAGCCACGTGACCGCTGAGCCTGCCTAGTGACCTGGCGCTGCTCCCGCCCGCCTCGGTCTCTGCGGTGCCTGTAGCTGCCGCGAGCTGGGAGGGCAGCTGGCTCCAGGGGCTGGCTGTCCTCTCCCCCTGTTATATGGCGTTTGGGAGCATGAGCCCAAAGCCTTGCCTTGTCGTGAGCCAGTGACGCTCCTGTTTTAAACACAAAAGGCATCGTGTTGTTTTGTAGACCCTCTCACTGTGCATGCGTGGCAAAAAAAGCATTGGAATACGTTTTAATCTTCTGTGACACGCTCTTAATGGTTGTGTGCAGGCGGGGGGCTGGAACTGGGGACGGGAGTACCCTGTCTTGAAGTAGTAATAACCAAATACCTGGTTTCCATCATAGTCAGGGTTCACAGTGTTGTACAATGGCTTTCAGCACCCACACTATAATGGCTGTTCTAACATCCCTGCATGCAGGCTTGTAGCCATATTGGTTGCAGGATATTAACAAGAGAAGGTGAGTTAAGACGGGTTTCAGAGTAGCAGCCGTGTTAGTCTGTATTCGCAAAAAGAAAACGAGGACTTGTGGCACCTTAGAGACTAACAAATTTATTTGAGCATAAGCTTTCGTGAGCTACAACTCACTTCATCGGATGCGTTCAGTGGAAAATACAGTGGGGAGATTTATATACACACACAGAGAACATGAAACAATGGGTTTTATCATACACACTGTAAGGAGAGTGATCACTTAAGATGAGCTATTACCAACAAGGGGGGGGGAAAGGAGGAAAACCTTCAGCTCCCAACTAAAACCTCTCCAACGCATCATCAAGGATCTACAACCTATCCTGAAGAACGACCCATCACTCTCACAGATCTTCGGAGACTGGCCAGTCCTTGCTTACAGACAGTCCCCGCAACCTGAAGCAAATACTCACCAGCAACCACACAACAGAACCACTAACCCAGGAACCTATCCTTGCAACAAAGCCTGTTGCCAACTCTGTCCACATATCTATTCAGGGGATACCATCATAGGGCCTAATCACATCAGCCACACTATCAGAGGCTCATTCACCTGCGCATCTACCAATGTGATATATGCCATCATGTACCAGCAATGCCCCCTGCCACGTACATTGGTCAAACTGGACAGTCTCTACGTAAAAGAATAAATGGACACAAATCAGGCGTCAAGAATTATAACATTCAAAAACCAGTTGGAGAACACTTCAACCTCTCCGGTCACTCAATTACAGACCTGAGAGTGGCTATCCTTCAACAAAAAAACTTCAAAAACAGACTCCAATGAGAGACTGCTGAATTGGAATTAATTTGCAAACTGGATACAATTAACTTAGGCTTGAATAGAGACTGGGAGTGGATGCGTCATTACACAAAGTAAAACTATTTCCCCATGTTATTTCTCCCCCCCTCACCTCACCCCCCACTGTTCCTCAGACATTCTTGTTAACTGCTGGAAATGGCCCACCTTGATTATCACCACAAAAGGTTTTCCTCCCCCCCCCCCCGCTTCCTGCTGGTAATAGCTCATCTTAAGTGATCACTCTCCTTACAGTGTGTATGATAAAATCCATTGTTTCATGTTCTCTGTGTGTGTATATAATCTCCTCACTGTATTTTCCACTGAATGCATCCGATGAAGTGAGCTGTAGCTCATGAAAGCTTATGCTCAAATAAATTTGTTAGTCTCTAAGGTGCCACAAGTACTCCTTTTCTTTTTGAGTTAAGACAGTGGCTATCAGCCTTTCCAGACTATTTCCAGACTTTCAGGGGTCTGATTTGTCTTACGTACTCCCAAGTTTCACCTCACTTAAAAACTACTTGCTTACAAAATCAGACATAGAAATACAAAAGTTGCATGATGCACTTTACTGAAAAATGGCTTACTGTCTCATTTTTACCATATAATTACAAAATAAATCAATTGGAATATAAATATTGTACTTAATGTATAATCTATAGTGTAGTATAAACAAGTAATTGTATGAAATTTTAGTTTGTACTGATATCACTTGTACTTTTTATATAGCCTGTTGTAAAACTAGGTAAATAGCTAGCTGAGTTGATGTACCCTCTGGAAGACCACTGTGTACCCCACAGGGGTATGTGTACCCCTGGCTGAGAACCACTGGGTTAAGTAAAAGCTCTTTTTGGTGAGAGAGACAAGCTTTTCAGCTACACAGAGCTCTTCTTCGGGTCTGGGAAATGTACTCAGAGTGCCACAGCTATATACAAGGTCAAACAGATTGTATAGCATAAATTGTTAGCACATATTTCAAGGGACCATGCAAGGTGAAATGGCCTATTAACACCCTTCCAGTCCTAGGGAGGAAAGTTGGGGGAAGGGAGTGGTAGCTGGGGTGCATTAGTGGGTTACAGATTGTTGTAATAAGTAGAGTTGTCGATTAATCGGAGTTAACGCACACAATTAACTCAAAAAAATTAATCACGATTAATCACAGTTTTAATCATACTGTTAAAAAATAGAATACCAATTGAAGTTTATTAAATATTTTGCATGTTTTTCTACATTTTCATATATACTGTATTGTTGTAATTGAAATCAAAGTGTACATTATTTTTATTACAAATATTTGCACTGTAAAAATGATAAACAAAAGAAATAGTATTTTTCAATTCACCTCATACAAGTACTGTAGTGCAACCTCTTTGTCATGAAAGTGCAACTTACAAATGTAGATTTTTTTTGTTACATAAGTGCACTCAAAAACAAAACAACGTAAAACTTCAGAGCCTACAAGTCCACTCAGTCCTACTTCTTGTTCAGCCAATAGCTAAGACAAACAAGTTTTTTTACATTTACAGGAGATAATGCTGCCCTCTTCTTATTTACAATGTCACCAGAAAGTGAGAACAGGCATTTGCATGGCACTTTTGTAGCTGGCGTTGCAAGGTATTTACGTGCCAGATATGCTAAACATTTGTATGCCCCTTCATGCTTCGGCCACCATTCCAGAGGACATGCTTCCATGCTGATCACGCTCGTTAAAAAAAATAATGCGTTAATTAAATTTGTGACTGAACTTCTTGGGGGAGAATTTTATGTCCCCTGCTCTGTTTTACCCACATCCTGCCACATATTTCATGTTATAGGAGTCTCGGACGATGACCCAGCACATGTTCATTTTAAGAACACATTCACTGCAGATTGGACAAAACACAAAAAAGGTACCGATGTGAGATTTCTAAAGATAGCTACAGCACTTGTCCCAAGATTTAAGAATCTGAAGTGCCTTCCAAAATCTGAGAGGGATGAGTGTGGCG
The DNA here is from genome assembly GCF_009764565.3 of Dermochelys coriacea. Classification (NCBI taxonomy): domain Eukaryota; kingdom Metazoa; phylum Chordata; order Testudines; family Dermochelyidae; genus Dermochelys; species Dermochelys coriacea. Next base: position 110,955,411 of record NC_050068.2, read on the forward strand.
CATGCTTTCAGAAGTCTTAAAAGAGCAACACTTCAATGCAGAAACTACAGAATCTGAACCACCAAAAAAGAAAAATCAACCTTCTGCTCGTGGTATCTGACTCAGATAATGAAAATGAACATGCGTCAGTCCACACTACTGTGAATTTTTATCGAGTAGAATCAGTCATCAGTATGGAAGCATGTCCTATGGAATGGTGTTTGCAGCATGATGGGACATATGAATCTTTAGAGCATCTGGCACGTAAATATCTTGCGATGCCAGCTACAACAGTGCCATGAGAACGCCTGTTCTCACTTTCAGGTGACATTGTAAACAAGAAGCGGGCAGCATTATCTCCTGCAAATGTAAAACAATCTGAGCGATTGGCTGAACAAGAAGTAGGACTGAGTAGACTTGCAGGCTCTAAAATTTTATGTTGTTTTCCTTTTGAATCCAGTTTTTGAACATAATTCTACATTTGTAAGATCAACTTTCATGATAAAGTGATTGCATTACAGTACTTGTATTAGGTGAATTGAAAAATACTATTTCTTTTGTTTTTCACAGTGAAAATATTTGTAATGAAAAATAAAAAGTGAGCACTGTACACTTTGTATTCTGTGTTGTAACTGAAATCAATACATTTGAAAATGTAGAAAACACCCAAAATATTTAAATAAATGGTATTCTGCTATTAACAGTGTGATTAATCGTGATTAATTTTTTTAATCACACAATTAATCACGATTCATTTTTTAATCGCTTGACAGCCCTAGTAATAAGCCATAAATGCAGTGTCTCCATGAGGGTGGATTTGATTTAAATCACTAGTGAGGAAGACTCGATTTAATCATGGATTTCTACATAAAAGTGTATTCTTGTTGGTTGCAATAATCCTAATACATATTCTTCACAACTCAGAGATAGATGTAGGTTTCATTTTTAGAAGGCACACACTATACATTTTTAAAGTGATTTATTTTGAAAACTTTTCAGATTAGTTTTACAGCTAAATGAGAAAGTGAATGATTGTTTGGTTATTTCATTTACCAAAGGTAATTGGAACAGATATTTATGAAGTCATTGGGAGGTGAACTATCTCCAGTTCAACAGGTTAATTATTAATATTTGGAGGATTTTCTTGCCATGCTGTATTAGGAGGAGAACATCCCCAGGCAGACATTTAAATTGTTTTATTGAAGCAAAACAACAAAGTTATGTATTCTGTATTTTTTCTTTAACAGCAAACATATATTTTAACAAAGCAAGCATATGAATTTTTGAATTTAAACATGCAAGTTTTTTAAAATCAGGTTTGTTTTTGTTAAAATTGTTTTTAACTAAAATAGTTAAATGAAATATTTAAAAAAAAAACCAAAAATTAAATCAACTACATCAGCCAGGTCAACATGAGAAATTTAAAATATTGGCTTCTGCTGCTAACTCAGTCATCTTCACCTTCATTTTCCTGTTTGTTCATAATCTGGAAAAGAAAAACAAGCTTTCCTGCTTTTTCAGGTCTTAAATGATTTATCAATTTGGAATGAATTAGTCCAAAGGAAGAAAATATTCCTTCTATACGGTCAGAAGAAGCTACTGCTGTTAAAAGGGAGATTATCACTTCAACAGTCTCTGAATCCAAGTGCTTAAGTGACTTCCACCAGTTCACTGTTGTGACTTTCTTTAAAACATCATCAGCAAACATATATTTCTTGAATGGTCCTTTTTCCCAAACGGGCCATTATAGGTTTTCCTTTCTAGTGAGAGAATGGTATGGTAGATCTCAAATCAATGAAGGATACATTCAGAAAGACCTCAAGACTTCTGGAATATGCTGCTCAAACAGTTTCACTTATGTTTCGGCTGCCTGTACCTCCCTTCTCACATTTATCTCCAGACTTCTCCTTCTCCAGATGTATTCTGCCCCCAATAATCTTCTTCTAGTCACTGAACTTTTTGAAACTTTGCACTTTTAGAGAGAGGTAAGGGATTGACTCTGTGTACACAAATATGCAGAGGGACAATAGGGTTGAGTTCTGTTATTTCTCACCTCTATATATTATTTATTTATTTAACAACATTTTTGCTGTTAACAAGCATGTTATCTCTGGAGACACAAATCCACAGTTTGAGAACTGCAAAACTAAGGATCTCTGATGGTGTCTTCTAGACTTAACACTGAGTCCCATCAGATAGATAGAAAGATTAACCTAAATAATCTATACAGAAGCCCCGGAGCCCCATAAAATTGGTCTCTAATCCATGAACTATTGAAACTCATTTACAAAACTTTTCTTAAACATTACAGGAATATATTGTCTCATACTATAGAATTAGAATTTATAATCTCTATTCCATGCTGAGATATCTTTGAGCTATAATGTATCTTAATTAAAACTATCTTTAGATAGTTTTTTCCCTCAAAAAGCATTTTATCAAAAAAATCTGATTTAAATAAAAAAAAATCAGATTAATTTTTTTTTTTAAAACCATTGATTTTTATCCACCCTAGTCACCATTCAGTCCAAGATTTTTAGTCTCTAGCATAATTATGAATTTAAGCTCCCGGGCTCGTTTTTTGAAAGTGTTGTATAGGTTTCCTTTGAGGATGAGGACTGATAGGTCAGACATAGAGTGATTGCCTTGTGAAAAGAGTTCACCCACAGCAGATGTGATGTTTATGTCTTTTATCATTTTCCTGTGTGAGTTCATTTGAGATCTTAGCCATTGTCTGGTTTCACCCACATAGTTGCTATTGTGCAACTTCTCTCTCACAAACAGAAGCTTGGACCAATACAAGATATTACCTAATCATCCACCTTTTCTCCCTCTAAGCTCTTAATGGACTTTTGGGTCAAAAATGTCACAAGTGATCATTAACATGAAAAAAGACTTATGTCCAATTCTCTACTGTTGTTACTACTGGTACAGGGTCTTCTATGGTAGGAGTACTGAGCTGCAGCTCACGAAAGCTTATGCTCAAATAAATTTGTTAGTCTCTAAGGTGCCACAAGTCCTCCTTTTCTTTTTGCAGATAGAGACTAGCCCAACTGGTACTCTGAAACCTGATTTTAAACAGTGTGCTGTCTAGACCTGCTCTGAGTAGATTTAGAATTTTTGATGACATGATGGTTAAAACATGGGCTGGTCTACCCCTGTGCTCCTATGACATTTACCACCTTTGGAGCTCCTGCAACCATAGCAAGAGTGGGAAGTTAGGAAAAACAGCTAGCGAAGCCCTCGGCCCTTCTTGTCAGAGGCACCATTTAATTAAGTGGTTAATGTCCATCTCTCTGAAAATAAGGATGTGCTTTTGGCTGGGAAGAGGAAACTAGCAAAACCAGGAAATGCTGGGCTTTGTGTTTAGGAGGGTGAAAGATATAAACTTTTACTGTCTTGGCCTGTTTTCTTCCTAAGAAGATGTGATGATGTTACCTAGTTACCGAGATATCTATCTTGACCTAAAAGCTGAGTAGAAACAAGCCACTGGTAGATTTCACCTTCATTGTAGCTCTTCAAGGGCAACACTATCCCCCCCCACCTGGGGTTGACCTCAGCTTCAGACAGTGGCAGATTAGTCACTGGGCCAACGGAGTCTGTGTCCGGGGGCCCTGCAAAATTGAGTGCACCCACCCGCTCAGCCTGGCACTCCTGCCAGGGAGCAGGGTTGAGGTACTGGGTCTTGCCCCGCTCTGCCCGGAGCTCCTGTCCCCATGCCCTGACCCTGCTCCCCAGCAGGAGCACGGGGGGAGGGGATAGCAGGAGGACAGCAGGCGGAGGGGCCCCCACTTGCTCTGGCCCAGGGCTCCAGAAAACTGTAATCCACCTCTGACTACAGAGAGGTACGAAATTAGTGTTTTGTCTCCACTCGAATTTTGTACCTAGGTAGGTGCCTATCTCAGTGTGCAAACTACACACTTCTGCCGAGAAGACAAAGCCTTGATGGGCAAAAGTTGGGATTTCCAATGCATCCGATGAAGTGAGCTGTAGCTCACGAAAGCTTATGCTCTAATAAATTTGTTAGTCTCTAAGGGGCCACAAGTCCTCCTTTTCTTTTTGCGAATACAGACTAACACGGCTGCTACTAATGGCGTTAGTTTAAGATAATGGCAAAGTAACTGGATCGGCTGAAACACGTAGTCAGCCCAGGCCAGGGAGCTGCTCAGTAACGTGACTGAACTCGCGCGGCTGGGAAGCAACCCCGTTTAGGTCCGTGGAGAAGGGCCAGAGGGAGACACGCAGCTCACGGGGGATCCGCCGCTGCTCACCCTCTTCGTCTCGGGACCCTGGCCCGGACTGAGGCCGCTTCACTTTCTTGCGCGGCCTCCGGGAGGAGCCGAGCGGCGCCTCCTGCCGGTTGCGCCCGCGGGCCGAGGAGCGGAGCCGCCGCCGCTCTCCCCACCCCAGGGAGGGGCCCGAGTCCGGCCGGGGGCGCCTCGCAGGCGCTTTAACCCCCCCCCCCCCCCCGCCCCCGCGTCCGGCGCGACGGCGGCAGCAGCAGCAGCAGCGGCGGCGGCGGCGGCTTCAGCCCGGGTCTCGGGAGCCATCTTGTGAGCGAGGCCGCGCTGCCTACACGGCGGAGCCGGCGGCAGCCGCGGCCGGGTGACGGCCTGTCCCCCTCCCCCTCTCCGCGGGGCGGGGTTGATGGGGCCCCCGGAGCCGGGGCGCCGAGGGGGGAGGCCGGGCTGGCGGTGACTCTCCGCCCGCCGGACGGAGCAGCCGCAGGAGCCGCCGCTCCCAGCAGGCGGCCGGGCACGGGGGGTCGGGGAGCCGCGCTCCGGCACGCAGGGGGCGGCCATGGCCGGCGAGCCGCAGAAGAAGCCGCACCTGTCGGCCCTGGTGGGACACACCAACGGGCTCACCAAGCCCGCCTCGCTGGCGGCGGGAGCCCGGGCCGGGGGGGCCGCCGCCGCCGCCGCCGCCTCCAAGAAGCTCGTCATCAAGAACTTCAGAGGTGGGCCGGGGCCGGGAGCGGGGCCGGGAGCGGGCGAGTCCCCAGCGCCTGGCGGCGGCTCGAAGTGTCCCGAGTGTCTCCCGCCCGCCCGGGCTCGGCCTGTCGGCCGCGGCCCTTTCCTGACCTGCGTTTACTCTACTCCTGGCCCTGCTGCCCCCGCCCCTTCCCCGGAGAGGGAGGCCGCTGGGCCCGGCTGGGAGGGGCCCTGACTGCGGGCTGCTGCTGCGAACCGTGACAGGCCGGGCAGGGTCGGGAGCGGCCGCCGGAGGACCCTGCCCTGTGGTGTGGTTTGGGGGGACGGGGCGGGGTGTAGCCTCCGGACCGCTCTCCAGCCCGAGCTCCCCGGGCCTGTGCAGCAGCCCGCGTGGGCTGGGGTCGGCTCCCGCTCCTTCCTCACCAACAGGCAGGTGCTAGGCTGGGTTTGCTCTGGAAACGGACTGCGAAAAGGTTTTAACTTGCGCTCAGTGCCTCCCTTCACAGCTGCAAGGGCCCTTAGTCAGCCAGCCTGTTCACTGTGTATAGCCAGTCGCTTTTTTGGCAAACAAGGGCCTGATCCTCAAGGAAGTTAATTCAGCTGACCTACGTATATGAAGTTCTGAGCACATCCGATGCAGTGAGCTGTAGCTCACGAAAGCTTATGCTCTAATAAATTTGTTAGTCTCTAAGGTGCCACCGGTACTCCTTGTCTTTTTGCGAATACAGACTAACACGGCTGCTTCTCTGAAACCAGAGGCCCTAGTGTAGCTCTCGTCTTTAGGTCTCAGACAGGTCAATATTACTGGGGTGCTGGAACAGTTTTTCCACTGCGGGTGCTGATGATGGAAACCATGTATTTGGTGTTTGTTGTGGTTACTTCAAGCGAGGGGGTGCAGCGGCACCCCCAGCACCTTTAGTTCCAGTACCACTGAATATTCTCACCACTGTTTTACAGATGGGGGAAATGAGGCATAAAAAAGTGAAGTCATTTGTCCATGGTCATGAAGCACATCAGTGGTGTAGTTGGCAGCAGAACCCAACTCCCCTGTCTAACCAGTCCTGTGTCTGGCATCTGTACTGCCTTAGTATTCCCTCTCCTCATCTCAGCTAAGTGATGCAGTTTCTATATAGACAACAGTTTTTGTTGCAGTCTTTTCCACTGAATGCATCCAATGAAGTGAGCTGTAGCTCACGAAAGCTTATGCTCAAATAAATTTGTTAGTCTCTAAGGTGCCACAAATCCTCCTTTTCTTTTTGCGAATACAGACTAACATGGCTGCTGCTCTGAAACCAGTCTTTCTAATGCTTTAGATAACATATTTTATTACAGAACATGCTGTTATGTGTAGAAAGTTCTATTACACACAGTGTAGTTAGAGATAACGTACATCAATGGTTTGGTGGTCAGTTACTCTTTAAAGAATATATAGAAAATGTTGAAACTAGAGTGGTGTCAAAGATGTTGCAGTAGACCACATTAGTTTGCTAGTGTTTGGAATGTAAGTTTAAGCTTTATTAAATAAAAAAAAACCTTAAATTGCAACACTTACTACTTGTGTGCATTCTGAGATAGTACCCTTGGATGTTTTACAAATTTTGTCAAGGATCATGCAAGCTGCTCTAGCTGGGCAGATATATTTTAGTAGGGACCTGTGCATGTGAAGAGGGGCAGCCCCTGTGAAGCTTTTACAGGAGCAGGGCCTTTGTATGCCACCAATCAGAGATAAAAATGGCACTTAGTGGCTTTTGCCATATTATATGGTATTACAAATATTCCTTTATTTAAAAAAAATATTTCAAGCTTAAAGTGTGAAGTGAAATCCAATATGTCTTTCACTTTATTAAATTATTCCAAAAGTATTTTAAAAGATATAGCTTTAAGTAAGCTTGTATTGTGGGTTCAGTTTCTACTTGTATCTGGTTTTACAGAAAGACCTAAATTGCCTGATAATTACACACAGGACACGTGGCAGAAGCTTGATGAAGCAGTGAGAGCGATACAAAGTAGCACCTCCATTAAATACAACCTTGAAGAGCTCTACCAGGTAAGAGTCAAGGTTTTTTGGGGTTTTATTTTTGTTTTGAACTAGGAAAGTGTTAGAGAATAATACTGATTGCTTTGGAATTTTCATTGTCATAAACATTTAAATGTAAATGGGATTTTTGTGTTTGCAATGTATATCATCTGGCTACTGATTAGGTCAATATTCTGCTCCTAATGTATGTTTGCCATTTTCTAGCTCAGTGGCTCCCCAAATGTCCTTGGAACTTTCTGGTGGTCCATGGAGAGCCAGCAGGATTGGGGCCTGTGATAAATGAAAGTGTGTGGGGGAGGGAAGCTTCCTTTTATGGACACCCAGCCAGCCAGTTAGCTATAAAATCCCTCTTAGTAGCTGTTCTCTACTTGCCTTACATGGTAAAGGGTTAAAAAGTCTCTCTGCGATACATAGGTGAAAGGAAAGGAGTGGGCACATGACCAAAAGAGCCAATGGAAAGACTAAGCTTTTTAAAATTGGGGGAAAAAAACTTTCCCTTGGTCTGTCTGCTGCTGTTCTCTGGAGAGAGGAAACGGAGCAACTATGCTGTAAGAAGCTTTGGGCCAGGTATGAAAAATCACCTAAATCATACCAAAAAACTACTCACTTGAAACCCCGAGATATATAAGTAGATCAGGAAATGTTTAGGAAGACGTGATTAAGTTTCTCTTTTTATTTCTTTATGGCTTGTGAAGTCCTCTGTGCTAACCATAAATGCTTTTGTTTTGCTTTGTAACCTTTAAGCTGGACTTCAAGGTTATTCTCGATGCTTAATTCTTGTGTCTTTTTTTTTTTTAACTCTAGCTATAGCCTAAGTTTCCAAATGTATTTTCTTTCTTTTTGTTTTTAATAAAATTTATCTTTTTAAAAAACAGGATTGGATTTTATCCCAAGAGGTTTGTGCACATGTTGTTTAATTAGCTGGTGACAACAGCTGATTGCCTTGTTTTCTTTCTCAGCTCTTCCCCGGAGGGTGGGTGGGTGTGTGTGTGAAAGGGCTTGAGGATACCCCACAGGAAGGAATTCCTGGGGTCTCGGAGGGGTTTTGCACTTGGGTGGTGGCAGCATCTACCCATCCAAGGTCAGAGAAAAGCTATAACCTTGGAAGTTTAATATAAGCCTGGAGTGGCAAGTATTAATTTTTAGAGTCCTTGTTGGCCCCCACCTTCTGCACTCAAAATGCCAGAGTGGAGAATCGGCTTTGACGGGGCCCATCTAACTAGCTAGTCATATTGAGGGCTGTGGAAGGATGCATTTTGGCAGGGGTCAGAATGGGGAAAAGAGAGGGGAATAAGTGGTTATACTCTCCCAAACTCTGCTGGTTCTGGATGCTGAAATGAGATGTTGCTCTGACTAGATTATGCAGATACTCATAGTATAACTGGTTCTCTACCTTGCATGCTTTGGTTTGCAGTGAAATAGTTAACAATGTTACAATATTCATTATCACAATTAAGCTTCAGAGTCAACACCCCGGTTCAGACCTGGGTGGGCAACAACACGTTTTGACTATTATATTTACATGACAATTAGAGACTTTAAAACTCTTCTTTAAAATTAATGAAACCATTGCATGAAGGGGTAAATGACATATCCATTACTTGTTTCCTCCTTTCCTCCCTTTCTGTTTTGTTTTTAAATATGGTCAGTTTTCAGTTGTTTTCCTCAATATTCTTTTTTTTTACAGCTTGTGTGTTTTATGGCACATAAAATAAGAATATTTATAAATTTCAGTAACTGCAGCATTGCAAAACCAAGGCCCTAGTTCTGCAAGATGCACCACTTCTGTGTGCAACTGAAATGAGTGAGTTTCTACATGGGCATGCATGGAACTCATTGCTAGAGCCCTGTGGGAATACAAAACTTGTATCCAAATCCAATTTACAAACATGATCTGCAGATATTTGCATCCACATGTGTTGATACAAAGCAGATACCCTCATTTTTGGAGGGCTGTACTCATTGCAGTATTGGGGCCTAAGAAATTGTATATCACCAGAAGTGGTCTACAGGTTTCATTGGAGTTCTGTGATGGTTTTGGGGTCATTAGCAGAAAGCATGCTGGGAGCTAGTAGTCTGCATTGGGTGTGAATGTTAAAGACCTAGAAATAATAATTATTGGTAAAGGCTCGATTGCCCTTTCCTCCCTGATCCTGTGGGGGCATTTAACATATAGTTCTAAAAATACTTTTTTTTTATTCAGTACTACCTTTAGAATAAATGGATGTAGATTGTTCTTTTAAATAGACAACTTAACTTGTAGTATTTACATTCTGGACATTGTAAGACAGCAACATTTCAATTGAATAACATTGATCCATATTTAAGGGTTTTAAGCTCAAGGCTGAAAAATCATAACTGTTTGTGCATTCTTATTTGAAAAAGGTCCAGATGTTTGTAATTTTGTTTGAATTGCTTTCAAAAGCTGAGACGAGATTATAGTAGCATGGGCATGAAGTCATCAAGGCCTGGACAAGAATTTTGGTGAGTGGGGAAGGAAGGGATAGATTTTTGGATACATCATAAAAGAAAAAGCAAGGAAATTGCCGTTTTACGTGTTTGCACGCTAATTTGCAAAACTTAATTCATAATGGCAATTCATTAATTCATAACGGATCTTCCAGTCATCAGTGCTAATTAACAGGTTCCACTGTGTGCTGCTTTGTTCATCTAGAGAAGGAGAGAGAAGATAATTCAGGCTTGACTAGAAATGTGATTACAGATAATTTTAAGTGTCTGATGTTGGATATGAAATCATGCACAGAGAGGAACTTGTGAGTGTAGGTTCTCTTTATCCTCTGATCTTTCTGGTCTTTACTCGTCATTATGAAAGGAGGCCAGCATGGCTGCAGAAACCCATGTGTTAAGTAGATTGATCTGCCACATAAACAAAAGCTATAATAGTCTGTCATTTCCCATGTTGTTAATTACTGTAAATAATTACTGGTGAGTAAAGTCTAATTAAAATCAGTCACTGAGTTTTGAAATTTGGGAAGAATTTGCAATAATCATTCCTAAGCCTACAGTGCTTGCTAAAATATTTAGCTTGGAGATTTTTGAAAAAAGTAGTGATTTGTACAAATATTTGTGCCATATCTCAAATTTTACTCTTCTTCACCGATCTGAGCCTTCAGCTAAGCTAAAAGTAAAACTAAACAGAGCAATGCTTTTCAAATGGTTTGTAATTCCTTTACTCCAGGGTTGGTGATTTCCTAATATCGAATCATAGACACGTAGGGCTGGAAGGAACTTGAGTCATCTAGTTCATTTCCCTCTACCCTCACCCCATGCTGAAGCAGGGTAAAGTATACCTATACCATCCCTGACAGGTGTTTTTCTAACCTGTTCTTAAAAACCCATCATTGGTTCAGTCTGTGGGGATTTGAATAGCAGTGCTCACCAAAGTGCTGTGCTCTAAATCCCGTGTGGATGCCGTGGGCACAAACTAAAAGGTTCCTAGTTCGTATTAACATAGTCCAAATTGCGTGGTAATGTAGTCAAATACTATAATTCTATAATAGAAAATCACCGGTCCTAGGGTGATGGCATTACAAAGCATTTGATAAAACATAGCTTTGTTTGTTTTTATATATGGTGCACTAGAGAGGAAATGCACTGCTACTTCCACTGGCGATGATTTATCTTCTGGCTCCAGTGGATTAATTGTATTCCCTTTTCCCTTTGTGACATACTCGGGGTACAGTCTAGACTAATGAGTAGCTGTGTCACTCCTGTCTTCTTACCTGGGGTGCCCTTTACACTGCTTTGCTATTGTAGCCTCCAGTCTGGACTACTCACACGCTCCAGCATGTAAGTCACTCCCAGCTGTGTCTGTGTGTGAGCTGTAGCTAGACAGACACACTGTGGCACTGATCACCAGGGTGACCTCAACTCACTTGCAGTTTTAGACTTTCCCTCAGAAATATATGTCCTGTACTGTCCAGCCCTCTCTGGGACAATACAAGTAAGTAGAAGTCCATTATTTCTTTAAGATAGTAATATGCCAGCTTATTATTTCAAATAGTTCTTCAGACTGCAATTTTAACACTGGATTAGATAAAACAGTAAAACAAACTTATTAACTACAAAGAGAGATTTTAAGTGAGCGCAAGTAATGAAGCATAATAGTCAGAAATGGTTACAAGAAAAATAAAGATAAAACACAACTAATGCCTAACTTAACAAATCGTTAAATTCAGAGCAAAGTTTTTCTCCCCACATGTTTTCAGTAGTCTTACTGGCCAAACTTCTTAGGCTAGGACCCCTTTTTCTGCTTAATGGCTGCTTTTTGTCCTTTTTTTGTGCGATACATCAATGGACAGAGAGAGAGAGCAAGAGGGAGGAGTGGGTGCGTTTATGCCCTCTTTTTATAGTGTCAGTCTTCCTCTTGGAAAACATTTCCATCTGTGAGGAGAAAGAGTGTCTATATGAAAGGATATTCCCTACTGTTTTTAACACCTGTTTGAACTCCCTTTGTCTCCCTTCCTGCTTGATGACTCTGTTCACTGCTTAAATGCAAATTAAGCAGAGCACAGATTCCTTTGTTTGAGATAGACCTGTTTGCCCACCTTAGTTTGGAACACATGTTAGTAACATCATATGGGGAAATCTTATAACTTCACGTATAATGTTGCCACACATTTTATCAGGACAACAAAATGAACAGCAAATTGAGTCTTCAAATTATACCTTACAAGACATACCTTATTACAATAGTGATAGGGTGTGGCCACAGGGGTACATTCTGTTACACATATCCAGGATACGATCTGGGCTAATGAGTAGTTGTGTCATCCTGCCCTCTAACCTGGAGTGCCCTTTACACTGCTTTGCTGCTGTAGCCTCCAGTCTAGATTTCTCACAAACAGCTTCCAGCATGCAAGTCACTCCCAGGTAGAGGGGTGTGGGTGTGGGTGTGTGTGTGCATGCACATGTACGTGTGTGCTGCAGCCCGCCAGCCAGCCAACCACACCTTGGCACTCTCCAGCCCCGGTTATATTTCATGGTAACCCCAGCACACCCCAATCTTAGACTTTCCCCCCAGAAATGTATGTCTTGTACTGTCCAGCCCTCTCCTGGATTTCTCCTGTGGCCACTAGATGGTGCTGCAGCATCGCATTTTCCCATTCTCCAGTTTATCTGGGGTGTTATCTATCTGATCTGGTCCCAGTCTCAATTAAACTGGATAAACAGGGGTCTACTGTATATATGTGGGGCAGCGTGGATTGCTGTACCTTTATTGTGCAAGTGACACCCAATTATACATCTCTGTTCCATCATTTCTAGAGGATAACTAAGCAGCATTCTGTCTACAGAATGTCTAATGCAGAAAACATGTTTGTTGGAGGAAATAAAAGTAATTCTTTTTCCTCTTGATGGCAATAATTAGTGTGCCATTTGTCACTCATGCTTGGTGCTCTTGTCAGACCTGTGGTTGCTTCTGAATGTTCAGGTATCAGCTGTGGTCCAACATATTTTTCCTTGAAACCATGCTTGGCAAGGAGATTGTGATCATTCTTGAATATGACGCTCCCCTTGGTTATACACCACAATGTCACCTCCAGATTGCAGAGCACTCTACTTGTGTCTAAACACGCCTTTTCAGAATATGGCTGCTGAGGTGGAGTGTTTCCTTTGGGGAGCATAATGCACTTGTGCTTCATGTACTGCACTGGCTACCAGTTTATTTGAGTGAAATTCTAAAGCTAGTTTTGCTGAGTTCCCAAACAGTATAGTTAGTTAGTAAACGGTTAAGGTTGATAAGTGGTACTCCAAACAAAACTTACTATTCTAGCCTCGTTATTAAAAACTATGGTTATGTTCAGTTAAGTGCATAATTCTGCAGCAAGGTTCATACCATTCATTAACACACACAAAGAATTTCTGTCTGAATAATGACAACACTAATTCTTCCTCTTAGAGACACCACCCTCCAGTCTTTACTTTTGCTGCCTGACCCTGAGAACCCTTAATTGTGTGAAGAACTCTCTCTTTAGAGGCTTTAGGAAAGTCTCTCTAGATGGTTGTAGGCATATAAAATTTTAAAATAGTACCAGTATAATTACTGTATCAGCGTAATTCTGTTTTCCCTTCATTGTACTTGTCATAAGGGGTTTACATAGTCTGTAGTGTCTGTAAGATGAAACCTTAAACTTCAAGAGTGATCTAGACCTAGGAGGCATACACGTTTGGATACACTAGATCTCTATTTAATGATGCTTGCATGCTTGTTATATCACTTGGTAACAGAGTAAATAACAGTGGTGCTTTTTGTGTCTAGGTATGTTGAGCTTATAATAGTATTAAAGAATGGAAAATAATGGCTTTCTTTGTGCTGTTGGTCCAATTAGAAATTTGTAAAATATACATTTCCCCCCCCTCCCCCCGAGGTCTGTGTGTGGAAGTAAAGTAGTTGCTGGGCAGCAATGGGGCAATCAGTTACTCCGGAGGGAATTCTGCGCCAAAAAATTAAAAATTCTGCATACAATATTTTAAAATTCTGTAAAATTCTCCATATTTTATTTGTCAAACACAATATAATCACACCACTTTCAATTATGTTGGTAATTTATTTCAAAATTCTTGTCAGCAAATAATTGAAAGTGGGTGTGATTATATTGTTGTGTTTGTGTTGTTTTGACAATTAAAATGAGCAGAATTTTAAAATTTTAATTTTTTTTTGGAGCAGAATTCCCTCAAGAGTACCAGAGTTCTGTGTGGCGCAATCTGAGTGCGGGCAGCTCACTGGGGGGGGTCTGGGTGTGTGGGAAAATCTGGATGCACAAGGGCTGGGTGCAGGGTTCTGGGTGGAAGGGAAATGGGGAAGGGGAGTTGAGGTGAATGTGGCAAGGGCTCAGTGGGGGATGGGTGGGGTGGTCAGGGTGCAGTTGGTTGGGGCTCAGTGTGGTAGTGGTCTGAGTGTGGGGGACTCCCGATGCAGGGGGTGAGGCTCAGTGGGGTGGGAGTTCTGGGTGCAGGGGGAGGTTGATGGGGGGGGGGAGGGTTCTGGGTGTGGGGAGCTCCCGATGCAGGGGGTGAGGCTTGTGGGGGTTAGGGTTTGGGTGTGGGGGGGGGCTCAGTGGGGAGGTCTGGATGTGGGGGGGTTCCTGATGCAGAGGGTGAGGCTTGGCAGGGTAGGAGTTCGGGGGGCTTAGTGAGGGGGCTTCTGGGTGCAGAAAGCTCCTGATGTGAGGGGAGGCTCGGTGGGGGATGGTTCCTGGTGCGCAGGTGGAGGGAGGGGGTCTCTGTACGGGGAGTCGCTACCCTTTCCACCAAGCCCCGCAACTTCTCCCCACAGTGCAGAGCTTCCTGCAATCGGGAAGTTTCTGGGGGTTGATCTGACCCAGTCTGGGTGCTCTGTGCAGGGAAGGGGCAGCTCCATCTCCATCTTCCTCCTCCTCCTCCCACCCTCAGCTGGGACTAACATCCCTGGGTGGCTGGGGCATCCTCAGTGCCCCCTCCCCCCAGTGATTTACCTCTCCTAGGATGCCCGACCAGATGCATCTGAGCTGCTGGAGAGGGATGAGTGAGCACTGGTGCAGCTTCTTTTTTCTTCCCCACTGTCACTGTGGCTCCGTGGGTCACATCTAAGAATACCAAATTCAGGACAGACTGCTGAGAAATAGGGCAGACGCCCTCCCCCCCCCCCAAAACTGGAGGTTATTCTCTCATAAGATACACCAAACCAGCAACAAAAGTAAACTGTTTCAACACACTGGCTAACAGGAAGTCAAAAAAGCAGTCTACTTAGGCATTCAGTCCTGGATTCAATACCCAGACACTAGACTTAAAGATGAGTGGTTCTTTAAAGCCAATTTAATCAAACAAAAGGGTTCTTCTGATCCCAAAGGACCAGCCAATACTGAGGTCAATATACAACTCGGATCTTGCCCAATAATCACACTGTTGTCAATCCTCTAGTATCTAAAATCTAAAGGCTTATTTAAAAAAAAAAAAAGAGAAATGTGAGAGTTAAAATTGATTAAAGGAATCAAATACATACAATTGCAAAGTTCTTGGATCAGGCTTGTAGCAATGATGGAATAAACTGCTGGCTTGTTAAGTCTCTGGTTGCATCCAAATCATTGGAAGGTCCTCAGTCCATTGGTTAGAATGCTTCCATTAGTATAAGTTCATAGTCCAGAGGTTTGAGCAGGAAAGAGACAGGAGAATGGAGATGTTTCCAGCAGCTTTTATAGCTTCTCTCTGGTGAAGGGAAACTCATTGTTCTCACTGTGCAAAATTACAGTAACAAGATGGTGTTTGGAGTCACATGAGCAAGTCACATGTTCATGCATGATTTCACCTAGTCATAGCAGGAAAGTCCACTAAATGTAGATAGGTGTCTTCCATTGTGAGTTAAGTGTTCTTTAATTGGCCATTCAATTTGAATAGTTCCTTCACAATGTGCTGGCTAAATACCTTGTGAGTGCTACCCAGAAGCAAACATTTGAAATCCAAGTATAGAACCCAGGGCTTTGGAGCAGTGGAGCTGCAGGTTTTTGCCCAGAGCTGGAATGGAACCGGAGCACAGAAAATCTTGACTGCTCCACTGCTCCGTTTTTTGTTTTTTTTTTTTTTCATTTTCAATCCAAAATGAATGATATTTAGCAAGAAAGTCCTAAAGGTGCCAAAAAGTTTCAGATTGTTTAACTGATATTAACATCTACTTTACCACTTTACATAATATGTCACAGTTATTCTCACTTTGGCTGAAATCAAGATTTAATGTACAGATACAAAGTTACAAAGTTTTTTGGAAATATGTTTTATTAATGAATCAGATAATTATTAGACATCTGACAACACTGCAGACTGCTCCCACCCTTGCGCCAAGATTAGATGAGTACGTACTCGCGCAGATTAGTTAGATTAGTATGTGTTGATACTACTTTTGTAAGGGTTCATCAACGAGACGCGCTGAGTGCTGTGATTATGGAAAAGTGTGACGTGAGATGCAACATTTAAGATATCACAAACAGGTGTATTGCAAAAAAAATGTTTTTATTTATTGATATATTAAGATATCACAAGAGATATTAACCACTTAAGCTCATTTCTCACACGGGCTCCCATTACCGGTACATTTGTTCATTTGTACATGCTCTGGTATCACTCTGGTGGACTTATTTTATATGTCATCTGTTCACGGTCTTTTGGTAGCGTTGTTTGTAATTTTAAATTTACTGAAAAAGTCGCATGCAGCAGGCATATAAATATACAGTAAACATTTTTGCATAAATTAGGAGTGATTTTTTTATGATATATCTAGAGTGATTGGAAAATGTCCAACACCACTTTGGGGGTGAATCCTTAGGTCATTTTAAGAAAAAATGTTTGTGTGAACACGTGTCCTAAAATTCTTCCTAAGGGGGCTACAGTCCCTTCAAGGAGGTGAATAAAAGTTAATTTCTGATATCTCAAAAATGCTTTAATATAAAGTAATGAAATTGTCTGTGTCTTAGTATTAGTATATTCTACCATATTACATTATCCAAAATTATTTAAACCATAGGCGTCCCGAACTGGCGTTTGGTCATTTTTATTTCACATTTCAAGAAAGGCTTGTCCTCAACTGCCCCTGGCTACGAGCGGTAATATTATGTTCCATAATAAGTTGTTAATTTTTGGTTATTTATTATTACGTTTAAAATTTATGGTTCCAAAGTTGAAAAATAAGTAATAAGTAAAATTGTTTGTATGATTCTAAGCAAATTAAAATTTTTAAACAGTTTTCTCGGAAACGGTTAATTATACAAAATAAATTAAGAGTACCATTTTAATGCATGTTTTAGCATTAAATCATATTTCAGGGTTGTATCTGTTAAATAGTTGAAGATTTAAAAAATACTAAATAAGATTGGCCCAGTCCTCCCAGTTCACGATGCCTGTAGTTTAAATAATTTTTTTTGAATGATGTTGTATGATAGAATGTTGGAAATAAACTTTAACAGGAAAGCGGATTCAAATTGCAAGCACAGTCCTTTTAGTAAAGAGCAAATTTTTTGGAAATATGTTTTCCTTCATCAGGCTGGAAACACTATACAAGATGGAACCTGTTGTTTGCTCTATCTTGTATAATCTATTCAGGCTGATGAAGCAAAAACGTATTTCTGAAAATTTGCTCCCTTTACTAAAAGGACTGTGCTTGCAATTTGAATCCACTTTCCTGTTAAAGTTTGCAAAAAGAAAAGGAGTACTTGTGGCACCTTAGAGACTAACAAATTTGTTAGTCTCTAAGGTGCCACAAGTACTCCTTTTCTTTTTGCGAATACAGACTAACACGGCTGCTACTCTGAAACCTGTTAAAGTTTATTTCCAATGTTCTATCATACAACATTCAAAAAAAATTATTAAAACTAACTTGCAATTTACAAAATAAAAATTTGTATCATGTATATTAAAATGGTTCTTACTTCATTAAAACTGCAAGAAATGTTAAAATATTAATATACTTTAATAATAATTCTGTGTAAAAAGAAAATGCGATCATTTTTGTCCAAAAAATCCAAAATAAATTTGAAGTACCTTAAGTGGTTAAGATATCACAAGCAGGTATATAATTTAAAAGTGTAATGCTTTTGTTCATTCAAAGATCATAACAAGAAACATTTGGATGCGGTAGCAGCACAAGAAAATTTGGCCCTGGTTTCAATAAAAAAAATCAAATCTGTCCCCCATGATTGATGGCCGATTTAGGGAAAAGGATCTCAACAATGTCTTTTGCTTTTGGGAAAAGCAAAGAAGAAATCAGAAAAGTGCAAGGTGGAAAAGGAAGTGAATGGCGAGCTCAAAACATTTAGCTTCAAGACAAGTGAAGCAAGTGCCGTGAAAAGTTTCAACCTTTGGCGGCATGTAAAACGTAACCATCCTTAAAACTATGCAGCTCTGGTTACAAAAAAGGACCAGGAAGATGAGCCAAAACAGAAAGCTTATGCGGCTAAACAACATTCATCTGGCTCTTTGAAAACTCCTGGAGAAAAGATTTTTTACAGAGCTTCATCTAAAAAGAAACCCCAAATTGAGCAAACAAAACTTGACTCATATTTGACGTCCTCAAAGGTTATAGTCACCATGGATGCCAATACTTTCTGTACCTTAGAGACTAACAAATTTATTTGAGCATAAGTTTCCGTGAGCTACAGCTCACTTCATTGGATGCATTTGGTGGAAAATACAGTGGGGAGATTTATATACACACACAGAGAACATGAAACAATGGGTTTTATCATACACACTGTAAGGAGAGTGATCACTTAAGATGAGCCATCACCAGCAGCGGGGGGGGGGGGGGAGGAGGAAAACCTTTCAGTGTGTGTATATAAATCTCCCCACTGTATTTTCCACCAGATGCATCCGATGAAGTGAGCTGTAGCTCATGAAAGCTTATGCTCAAATAAATTTGTTAGTCTCTAAGGTGCCACAAGTACTCCTTTTCTTTTTGCAAATACAGACTAACATGGCTGCTACTCTGAATACTTTCTGTGAAGGGCTGATGGAAATGGTTTGCTTGAGTTCAACACTGCTCACTACCTTCAGACTAAAGAACAAAGGATTCCAAAAATTGCAGGTGAAATTGGTCGGCAGCTTGGTGTTTTGATGGGCACGGTGCGGTTCGTCATTTAGTTGTCAGCACAGCTGAGTCTGGTAGCAAAGAGCTCAAGAAAGCTTTGGAGCAAAACTTGTGCTACATGAAAATGGATGCGGTAACCCGTGGAAACAGAAATTTCCTTGCAATCAATGCTTAGTACTAGGAAGAAGGAAAAGATAAAGCTGCGGTAAAAACCTTGGACGTAATTGACACTGAAGGGCGTTACAAGTCTTTGTTTGTGAAAAATCAAGTAAAAGCTATTTTCGAAAAATTTGGGATCAGTGAAATGCAAGTGCTGAGCATCTGTGTTGACAATGCAGCAAACGTGTGTGCTGTCAAAAATTTCAGCGAGGACAGTGAGTGAAACCATTTCTACCTCTGAGAACAGGAATGTGGACAGAACTGAAGCTATTTTGCCTGATGAAGGAACTAAAGGAATGGATGAAATTGAACTCAACATGGATGCTGCTGCGCAATGGGTTAATGACCCTAGCTTCATACTTCCAAGATGGCTTCATGAGGACGACTCAAAAGTCCAACTGATGAGGTGTGTTAACACTCTTCTGTTGGCGATCTGGGATGGACTGAACAAAACATGCGAGAATTTCTGGCAAAAATTCGACAAGTCGTTGTCAAACTACGAACCCCAAGTATTCGAAGTGATCTGCTTGATCTACATCGGGTAGCTCAATCACTGGATACTGTGACTCACTGGGGTTCAACATTTGCGATGATTGATTGGCTTCTCATTTTTCAGTCTGATTGTGAACAAGTGGCTGCTGCTGGAATAAGAGAACTCAAGTTAACAAAAGCTGAATGAACCTGCGAGACCTCTTGGTAAAGCCAAACCAAACGACCGTGAATCTTCAAGCTGTCATTGTAACCCCAGGAGTTTTAATGAACGAATGGCAAAAACTGTCAAAATTCTTGCAAGAAAATGGTGGACAAATTGCAGAAGGAATTCTATCCTCCATGAAGAAATGCGAAGAGAAGCTGTTTGACAATATTCATTTCCTTGTTGGAGTTTGTTGACCCACGGTATCAGATTCTTCTTACCTCAAGGGAAATACCAAAGGCAAAGGAAGGGCTCCTTGATATTGCTCGATGACTCAAAAAACAAAATGTATTGCTACATTTGAACTCAGCAAAAGAGGTTGAAGAAAACGAAACACAACAAAAGGAGTCATCAACAATCGAATTTGCAGTTTCGGAAAGTTCACATCCTTCAGAAATAGCAGGTTGTTCTCGAACTTCCGTCTCCACTCTGAACTTGTTTGAGCGTCCATCCCTGAGATGTCTTCAACTGTCACAGGGAAATGGAGATAATTCAAGCACCAATTCTTCAGAAGATGACGCATTCAAAAAGGAATGAGATAAAAAAGAAAGACGCCAGCGAGTTTCTGCGGTTCATAATTGTAATGACGCATTATTTGAGATAAACTTTCGGGAAGATTGTGAGGCAGTAGGCTAAAAATTAAGTCTGTTTTTGAGGCCATTCCCAGCTACCCACACCGCATTCAGGCTGCCTGTAGAATTGCTTCGAGTATGCCAACAACTCAAGCTAGTGTAGAGTGACTGTTTTCAGCTTTAAAGTTAATTTTAAATGATTTGCGGCAGGCTATGAAAGACTACTTGATTACTGCAATAATTTTTTACAGACTGAATTATCAAGGATTCTAGTTTGTATCATTGTTGATGATGATTAAATTGTTTTAAGTCTGAATAAAATGTTTTTCCAAAATTATAGTATGCACTTTTTTATTTAGTTAAAAATTAATTTGAGTCTGAGCGCGGAGTGGAGTTGAAGCGGAGCTGGAGCAGTCACTATTGGCGCTAGAGCAGAGCCATTCAAAAATTTGATTGTTCCAACTCCCTGATAGAACCAATACTCATAACTTCAAATACAAAAATGATACCTACATACAAATAGCAAAACCATATATTCAATAAATCATAACCTTTGCATAGACACCTTGCTTGATATAATTTGTACAAGTTTTGTTGTAATTATATAACCATGATAGCAACAGTGATCTACATGATCAGTTTTAATCAGAGGAATTTCTGTGGGTGTGACATTTTCTGCTGTGCAGCAGTGGCATAGAATTTCCTCGGGAGTAATCACTGTTGCTGCTCTTCATATACCCTTAACTTATTCTCCCATTCTTCCATATCCTTCCTACCCTGTCCTTTAGTTTTCAACGTTTATCAGTTAAATATGTGAAAGCAGATGCTTGATCTCCATATTTCATTTCTGTTGATCTCAGCTACCCATGCATCTGTATCTGAAATACTGTGATCTTCAGCACTAATGTGTTTTTCATTGAAATCACATTTTAAAACTTACTTTCATCCTTGGTTTCATTTTCACCTATCCTTTCTTTCACTTCACACATTTTGACTTAGTATTATTGTAGGAAATCTTTTAAACTTTTTTTTTCCCTCTCTGTATTCCACATTGTCATTTATAACCTTTTACAGATTTTTCTGTTCTTAGTCTCAATTTTCTAACCTTAGTTTTTTCCTTTCCTTTTACTTCCCACTATATTTTCCATTTTAATATCTTCGTTTTAGTTCTGTTAGTTTCTACTTAATTTTTCACTTCTTGTTAAACTCTCTACTCCTCATCTTCCCTCTATTCAGTCTTACCTTTCCTACCCTTGTGTTCCTCTCTCTACTACTCGCCTTCTCTCCCCCATTTTGCTCCACGTTCCTGTTGAGTATTTCCCAGGATAATAAAACTGGTTTATCTAGCATGACCCCTTTCTAGTCTCCATTACTATAGTCCAAAAGAGTTATAAATCATTCTCCTTCAAAATGTTTCCTTTCATATACACCTATAATTTTGTATAAGTGAATTTAAAAAATCTAAATAACTTACTACAGACCTTACTTAAAATTGTCAAAACTAATTTAGAGAGAGAAGGTGGGTGAGGTAATTTATTTTATTGGACCAAGTTCAGTTGATGGTGAGAGAGACAAGCTTCCAAACTTAGTTTGAAAGCTTGTGTCTCTCATCAACAGATGTTGGTCCAATAAAAGATACTTATAGATTCTAAGGTCAGAAGGGACCATTCTGATCATCTAGTCCGACCTCCTGCACAGCGCAGGCCACAGAATCTCACCCTCCCACTCCTGTGAAAAACCTCACCCATGTCTGAGCTATTGAAGTCCTTAAATCATGGTTCAAAGACTTCAAGGAGCAGAGAAGTCTCCCTCAAGTGACCCATGCCCCATGCTACAGAGGAAGGCGAAAAACCTCCAGGGCCTCTCCAATCTGCCCTGGAGGAAAATTCCTTCCCGACCCCAAATATGGCAATTAGCTAAACCCTGAGCATATGGGCAAGATTCACCAGCCAGATACTACAGAAAATTCTTAACTGGGTAACTCAGATCCCATCCATCTAATATCCCATCTCAGGGGATTTGGCCTATTTACCCTGAATATTTAAAGATCAATTACTTACCAAAATCCCATTATACCATCTCCTCCATAAACTTATGGAGTAGAATCTTAAAACCAGATAGATCTTTTGCCCCCACTGCTTCCCTTGGAAGGTTATTCCAAAACTTCACAGCTACTTCATTACATGAATTTTATATTATATCTAAATTTCCTTCTATTCCACAGAAACATTGTATTGTCTCCCTGTTTAATAAAACTGTCATGTATTTTGAAACTGAGGTTAATGAAACACTGTATACTTGTTAAAGAACCCCCACATCATTTCAAGCTTCTGCTACTATTTTCTTTTTATCTTGTATTGGGTCTTCATTACACATTTTGGGTTATGTTGTAAGGAAGAGGAACTGAGAAGCATGATCTGAAGCCTCCAAATATACAGTATGTGTTGCTAATTAAGGGGTGATTTTATGCCACCAAATCTTCATGAAAATGACATATGATAGAAAACTGAGTGAGTTTGTGATGTGATCTTTTAATTATGCCATTAATTGAGATTGTTTACACTTATTTTACACATACATTCATTGATAGACAATGGGAAATACTGTTCCTGATATTTAATCATGCTCTGCCCCTTGTCATTTTTTATCAATATTATTCCAAGAATTGTCTACTAGTAAATACTTAAAAGAAAATCTAGAAGCATCTTTGCCCCATGTCCTTCAGTAGTCTGTTTAATCTAACATCTTGTTACATTCAGAATTATTTCTGGCAGTCAAGTTTCATGGGGGTCAATATGATTTTTAAATATATTAAAGGCACTATATGAACCTTAGTCTTTTTCCTCACGAAAAATGTAGCAAAAATGTAATCATATGTTCATACTTATGTTAACTAGCAATCTAACTCACTACTTTTGTGTCTTCAGTTAGGCCCGTTAATCTTAAATATTTTAGGAGCATAATAAACTTCCATGCATTTTACGAATGAATTGGAAAGCATTTCATACGCAGTTTGTGTGGACTTCTAATGATATACCCATGTATATGAGACACCACTGTGATCGCTACTTAGAGATTGTTGAACCTACACAGCTTGTCAAAGCATACAGAGGAGCTGATGTCTGAGGTGGCCACAATTTGTATGTGTAAAGACCAATGATCCACTCAAGAAAAACAAACCACCCAAAAGCATTAAGAAACTTGACAGTAAAAGGCTAATAGACAAGATGTTGCACCAGCAATTTCAAACTGAACTGAAGAATTGATTTCAGGTGCTACAAGAGTTAGATACCGTAAGAAGTCAACATCCATCTGTCAAGATGGCAGCTGTTTAAAAATAAAGCCACAACAACTGCAGCTGGTTTCCAGACAAAGTAACCTAAAATCTGGATAAGTAAGGACATGTGGAACTGTGTGGGTGGGAAAAAAGGAAACAAGTCAAAGCAAACATAAACTACTCCAGAAAAAGGAGCAGCAAAAAAAAAAGTTGTGTGTTTTTTTTTTTTTTGTTTTTTTTTTTATAAAAAGGACGGAGCAGTGAAAAGCAGAGTGAGAGAAACAAGAGGAAGTCCATGACTAATGTTACCAGTGACTTCTGAAAGAGGTGATTATAAAACCACTTTTTTCATTGGCTCAACAAAGTCCTAACTGGCAAATTTACACCATCAGGAGGGCCTGTCAAGTATAAACCAGGAAAGAATAACATAAAAAGAACAAAAAAAAAAAACAAGTGGCAGATCACTTTCCAGGGATGCTAAACAGACCAAGAGTACAAAAAACTATTGGACTTTGACGAAGAAAAAATACCCAGATACATCTCACATTTCAAAGTGAAAGACACAATAAAGAAAGATAGGCAAGGTGAGTGGGGGGGAATATTTTTTATGGGATCAGTTTTTGTTGATGAGAGACAAGCATACACAGCTTCTTTTTCACCAACAGAAGTTGGTCCTATAAAAAATATTACCTCCCCTAATCTATGTCTCTAATATCTTGGGACCAACGTGGCTACAACAATAAAAAAGGTATGTGAAGACCAAGATATCAGGGAAATGTTGAAAGCTTGAGGTGAGTCCATTGATAAAATCAACAAATTTGTCTTCAAAGTATGGGACCAGGAAAATCCTCCAGAACAGTGGGAAATGGTATTATAGTCAAATAACCAGGGAAAGGTGACCTAAGCAATTGGTAAGGTGTTACACTCCTTTCTTGGTAAAGTCTTCTTCAGTATTGCCGTAAGGAGAATAAAGAAAGTGACTGCAGGTAACCTAAGGGAGGAGCAGGCTGGTTTTTTGTCCCAGAAAATTGTCAACCAGATTTTCACCTTAAGAATAATCATTGAAGAGAGCATCAAATGGTTTAAACCACTCAGAGTTCATAGATTTCAAGAAAATATTTGACAGCCTCCTCCATGATTCACTTTGGAACATCTTGTGGTATTATGGCATGCCAGTAAAAATGATCATCCTCAAGGCTTTCTATCATGGTCCAGTGTGCTCAATTTAAATAAATGCAGGCTTGAGCGAATGGTTCAGCATAGACATAGATGTCAAACTATCTCTTCTAAATGACAGCTCAACCAACATGCATATGAAGACCAAAAGATGTCCAGCATTTCAAAAACTGTCCAGTTATGAAAAAATAAATTTAATGAGAACCCTAGCAACTCCCAACTCAAGCATTAGAAGGCAAAGGAATGCAAGAAGTGAGTCAAGACACAGAAGAACCTCAGTTACGCACTGACCAGACAACCACACACCTTGTTCAGAATTGGAAATATGCAACCAGGCAGCATCAGAGACTACTTCCTTCCCCCTCCCCCCCCCCCCGAAAAAGCTGCTAATACTGTACAGTACTTCATTAAACCTAAACTACTAAAAAATGTGATAAGGTAAGGAAACTGTTTCTGTGCTTGTTTCATTTAAATTAAGATGGTTAAAAACTGCATTTTTCTTCTGCATAGCAAAGCTTCAAAGCTGTATTAAGTCAGGGTTCACTTGTAAACTTTTGAAAACAACCATAGCTTTTTGTTCAGAGTTGCAAACATTTCAAAGTTACGAACAACCTCCATTCCTGAGGTTTTCGTAACTCTGAAGTTGTACTGTACAAATCTTCACAGTAATGAAGTGGGGATATCCAGGAGGAATTAATGTCACAAACTGGCAATGTGGTAGATGCATTCACCGGCTTAAACCATATTTGATCACCGCAAATCTACAACTTAAAGACCAAACTAAGAATCTTCAACTCCAAATATTAGTTCTGTCAACATATGGGTATGAAAGCCAGAAAACCACCAGTTACACACATGTTTTTATGCTTTTGAAAGCAAATGCCTCAGGATTACCTAATACTAGGTATTAAATTGATTTAATTTATAACAAATGTTGAGACTTTTTTCAGAGTTGAAAAAACCCTTATCTTTCACGTTATCCAGAAGAGGAGACGGAAATATCTGGAACATGTTAAGAATGAAGACATAGCATCGACCATGGCACGCCATTGGGCAGCTGGAGGAAAGCAAACAAGAGGCCGACAGAATCTCTCTGAATGCCCCTCAGCAAGGGAAAACTTATGGAACTCAACGATATTGAGGATGTTCACATTGTGGCTTGGGATAGATGAGTGTCAGAATCTAGTTTGTGCCCTAAGTGAAGTGATGGTGTGAGAAGGATTCAGATTTAGAAATGAAAAATTCCATGAAATGCTGATTTCTCCCCCTTCCCTCGTAATTTGATTCTAAACACATTTTAACAATAGTTCTTTTTTAGTTTTAGATGGATAAATTTTGATTTTTTTTTCATCTGTGATTTTTTTTCCTTTAGCATCTTTCATTATGTTAATTATGCTGGAACATGCATTCTGTACAGGATATCGTTTGCTTGCTTGCTTGCTTTGTTTATTTGTAACTTCCTTTGTTTTTTAGGCTGTTGAAAACCTCTGTTCTTATAAAGTGTCCCCTACACTGTACAAACAGCTCCGGCAAGTCTGTGAAGATCATGTGAAAGCACAAATCCTTCAGTTCAGAGAATATCCTTTTCTTGTGCTCAGTACAATTCCATAATACTCTTAAAATAATTTTGTGTGGTAACACAACAGAAATTGATAATACAAATGTGTAGATGTTATATAAGCATTCAATATAGACCTTTAAATCAGTCTCACAAAATTCTAGTTACCTGCTTGCCTTAGTTGAATAATTTTTATGGACCAATAAAATATGAATAGCATTTTCATTGTCATGGTAAAGGTGACTGTCAGCAATGCTTTGTTAACCTCTTTTTAAACAGCTCTTACATAAGGAGGAGAGTTGTTGCAGGGGGAAAGTTGTACAGCCGTCCTGTTCCCTGGCTTTGAGATAGGGTGTTGGATATTTTTACCTTCCAAATTCTCTACATGCCACTTAGTCCTGGTTTACATTACAAAGTTAGGTTGATGTAAGCTTTCTTGCATCGTCCTTGATGTGCATGTGTCTACGCTTAAATTTGTCTTCCACTGAGGTAAGCACCCTGTTACAGTGATGTAGTAACACCACCTCCCCAAGTGGTGTTGAGCCATGGTCAATGTTCCGAGGTCAATGCAGCATGAGTGTAAACACTGAGGGCTTGTCTTCACTACCGGGATAAGTTGACCTAAATTATGCTATTCCAGCTACTTAGCTTAGGTCGACTTTACACTGGTATCCTCACTGCACTGCATCAATGGGAGATGCTCTCCAGTCGACTTACCTTTCTCTTCTCAGAGCTGGAGAACCAGCATTGACCAGAGAGCACTCTGCCGTCGATTTAGCGGGTCTTCACTAGACCCGCTAAATTTGACACACACTGCATTGATTGCAGCAGCATCAGTCTCCCTGGTAGTGAAGACAAGCCCTAAATTAGCTATGTCAGCCCTAATAGTCCTACAGCAGCTGTGTCCCATAATGTCCAACACTGACTGCTCTGGTCACAGTTGTGAACTCCTCTGCCTAGGGGTCACAGAGACTGGAATGCCTCCCCCTTTCCCTCTTTAAAGCCCTGTGCATTTTTTGAAATGCCTGCTCCTGATTATCCAGCTTGGCAAGCACATCTAGCAGCTCTTCTTTTTTGTGTGCAACTGTCCAGCCGACCGTGCCAGCTACATGCTCCAGATGCACGCCAGCTTGGAGTAGACAGGAGGTATAGGATTTCCTGGGCCTGTGAGGAGAAGAGGCTCTGCAGGTACAGTTGTGGACCAGCTGTGGAAATGTGGACATCTATGAGCAGATTGCCTGGAGGATGCAGGAGAGAGGGCTATGATAGGCATCACCAGCAGCGCCGGGTGAAAGCGAAGGAACTGCGGCAGGCATATCAGAAGTCTAGGAGGCCAACAGTTGATCCAGTTTAGAGCTTGCAGACCTGCCATTTTTACAAAGAGCTGCATGCCATACTTGATGGAGACCCCACTGCCACCCTGCACATCATTGTGGATACCTACAAGGAACCTGAGTCACAGACCCCTGATTTTAACAATGAGGATGAGGAGGAGGGACATGCAATTGGCGGGGGTCCACCTATGCCGCAAGCCAGAACCTGTTTGAGAATCTACCACAGTCCAGTCAGTCCCAACAGTTGAGCATGGGAAAGCTTGATACAGGGGAAGAAACTTCATGTAAGTGTGTAATTGTATTTCCCATTCAATGAAGTATTGATAGCTTTGTTCTGTTAAGCTGGGGGTACTATAGACCTTTCATTAATTTACTCCTACTAGAAAAGGTAGGGTTACAACAGAGAGAGAGCTGTCCCCTCTGTACATTTAGGTCGGGGGATGGACATGCAGAGCAGTTTATGTTCAGAGGGATGTCCCTTCAATCCTCCTGCGAAATCTCCATACAACTTCCAATCCTCTCTCAAAGGTTTTTAGGGGTGGCAGTCTTATTTTTTTTCTCTGCAATAGGACGCTTTTCCATGTCTGTTGGCAATATCTTTGGCAGGAATCATTGCAGTAAACTGGCTAGCAGCATGTGGGCCTTCATGGCTTCAGGACACCAGTGGTCTCTGTGCCTTTGTCACCCTCAAGATGTTTGAGCCAGATCAGGAAGGAAAAAAAAAAGAGGACCTGGGAGGACATGTTCAGTGAGGTCCTGCAAGCCAGTGCTACATCAGACCATGAGCAAAGGGCCTGGAGGGTGAATATTGCAGACAGCCTGGAGAAAGGAAGAGAGTGGATGGGGAAAGGCCCAGGAGTCCCAGCAGGAAAAGGAGAGGGAGATGGGGCTTCTCTGGCAGCAAATACCAATGCTGCAGACCCTTATGGACCGAGAGGTTCAATAATCATGGGCTCACTTCCCTATGCAGTCCCTGGAGAACTTCATTACAGCAACTTCCTACATCTTCCTTCAACATTTTTCATGACATCAGACGCTGCATCCCTTCCCCTACCACTCTATCCCATAGGACATTAAGAACAACCACAGCTTCACATACACTGACTGTGAAAGCCACAGTCGGTTGTGTTTAGCTAAAATGGACATAAATGTTCTTTCTGTTCCATAACTTAAGTTTTTAACGTATTTGCTTTTAAATAACAGAAATTTTTCTTTGCGCTGGTTTTGTTACTGAATAAAATTCTAATCTTTTTGGCAAATATTTCATCTTTATTAGTTCACATCATATGCTGCAGAGTGCCTAGCAGTACTAAAAGCACCTACTCGTTATTGCACAGTGTGACACAACTCATAGGATCAGTTACACAGTATAATAATCATAAATGTACAGCAAACGCCACAAAATTACACCAAGCACCACACAATTCCTAACAGGTCCCAAAAAGAACAAGGCCAGGTAGAGCAAGTACACCCCAAAGCACTAATTTGGCTCACCGTTAAAATATTCTTTCAAAGCCTCCCTGAGCCATATAGCTCCATGTTGAGCTTTTCTCGTAGCACTTGTGTCTGGCTGTTCAAACTCGGCAGACAGACACTCCACCTCTGCCTTCCACCCTGGCAGCATCTTTTCTCCCATTTGCTTCACAGATATTACATAGGACAGAGCAGGCAGCTATAACTATTGGGATATTTTTTTCACTGAGATCCAGTCTGGTGAGTGAAGGGGATGCTGGTGTCCCTTCAGTCTGCTAAAAGCACATTCAACTGTCACTCAGCACCTGCTGAGCCGGTAGTTGAATCTTACCTTGGTGCTGTCAAGGTGGCCAGTGTACAGTTTCATGAGCAAGGATTAGACTGTGTCCCCCAGAATCACTATGGTATTTCAACATCGCCCATGGTAATCTGCTGGTTGGGAAAGATAGTCCCTGCTTATAGCTTTCTGAACAGCCTGTGATCCATGCACCTTCCCTGACCAGCCAACACTGATGTCTTAGGGAGACTTGAGTTGCTATTGTATTTGAAGGGAAGAGTAGCCACATTTGGATTTCTTCATAAATGGTTTAATGGAACTCCAGAAAGCTTGAATCACAACTAGAGTCTGCTGTTGTGTGAAGTAGCCTCCACAGTAAATTCATGAAGATCTGGGATTTTAGGTGAACCGTGTGTGGGTTTAGTGAGGATTATTTAAGCCCTTGTAAGATTCTTTTTTTTAAAAGAATACAGCTGTTTGAACTATGTCTGATGTAAACCAGTTTAATGGACAAAATTGATTTTTAGACACTTCCCCTCAGCTCTCCTCAATGGGAAGGAGAGTTGTGTTTGATGTAAGAGGGACTCCTTCTTTAACCTGTCAAAGTTATATAGTGCAGATGGAAGCGCAGGAGAGCAACGTGAGGTATTCACTCAAAAACTGAGTCATGCCTTTGGAAGAGTTCCCAGCCCTCTGGTGGTCCAGCACTTTTTAGCAACTGAACTCTGATCTCTAACTTGCTGCATAATTTCATTTGTGTTCAGAGAGCATCTTTACTGAATAACTTGCTAAACAAAAATGTACTGAATAAAGATAATCACTAGTATCTGGTTTCAAAAAGGTGTTGATGAACTAGTTTTCCTTAGCAGGTGCTGCACAGATTCTCTGGACAGTCTTTTATTTTTAAAGAAGGTAAATAAATGCTGGCAAGATCACTGCAGACAAATGGTAAGTTGACTGTTCAAAATGCAAGTCCCTAAGACATCAAAGAAATCTGGTAAATTCTGGGGACATTGTAAAAAAACAGAAGTGGAGAGGGAGTTCAAACAGTTCTTCAGCCTTGACTGAAAGGGAATTTTCTTAAAAAATCTACCCCCTCCCCCCCAATTTTTCATTCATTCATTCATTCATTCATTCATATATAACATATCATTTCACTCCAAACAGTAAGGGGTCTGCACTTATCCTCCACTTGCAGGTTTTTTCTGGGTACTTCCTGGTTGCTTATAAGCAGCATTCAACAGCTCCCCAGCCTATAAAATCAGAAGGGTTCAGAGTTAACATTGAAAGAACAGAGAAAACATTAAACTCACAAACACATGGATAATTTCCCTCAAATTGGTTTTGATATCTTAACAGGCAAAAATGTGATATAGGACATTGGGACATGAATCACTAATAAAACATTCTTAATTCTCCATATCACTTGTAATGTTTAAAAGATAAGATAATGGCACCTTGCAGGGATGGCAGACGGGCAGTTATGAAGATTAAGGAACAAATTGGTTGGAAACGCCAATCTCTGCACTCCTGCCACCCCAAATTGAAAATGCTGCAGGAAAAATTACCGTTCAGAGGTTTTCATGGGAATTTTCTAAACAAAACAAAAGTATTTAATTTAGTTTTCACATAGTATTCTGAAATGAAAATTATTTCCTCTTAATGTAATTTTGCTTTGGTTTATGAAAACTAAAAATGTTTGGATTTTAATTTTTTTTTTTTCGTTTGGGGGTTTTATTCTCCTTTCTCTTTTACTTTTTCCCTGTTTTCCATTGGTTTAGAAAAAGAAAAGGCAGGAGGGGAAGACCCCCAGCTTATTTACTGCTTTCCTCTGAGAAAACATTAAGAAAATGTTTCTATTCAACAGAATTCAAAACAAAAAAATGAAAAATTTTCTTTCTTGTGAAGAAAAGAGCTTTCCTGTGAAAAGATATTTAGACTAAACCACATTTTTTCAGTGGGAAGATTTTTCAGTCAAAACATATTCACTACACATATCAGAAAGTGAAGAGAAGAGAAGGTGGCAGTATTAAATTCTCTTCCCCTCCCCCCAAGAGTGCCAAGTTTCAGTTTGTGGCTTCTTTAGCCACTTCTAACGTAGGTTATAGCATGAAATCTAAGCTGAGAAGAGGTCAGTTTTCCATATTTAATTTTTTTATAAAAGTTAAAATTGGTTGCTGGATGTGAAACTGTAGCTCAGCTAATGGGGGGGGGGCGGTGAGGGGAGAGGTGGAAGAGGTCTTAAATAACCTAGAGAATCTCTTGCTTAAAAAGAGAAGAGAGGTATGGAAAAATTTTAAGACAACAGATATATTCATATTGATAATGAGAAGTATTTATAACCTTCCCCTATCTTCTCATCACTTTACTGGGAACTGATTTTCATAGGCAAAGGATATGTTGCATAACCCACTTTCTTTCCATCATAAAACTGCTTTTTAAAAATACATTTTTAATGTCCAATTAATAGCAGTGCACCACTGCATTGTTGGCATTGGAAGCATATTGGTGCACTTCTTGGGTGGTTTGAAGAGTAGAAATAATACAAAACATTATGCCATCTTAATAGCTCTTAAAATTGACTACAGGGTTTGGAATTATTTGTGATACATCTTATAATACAGTTTGTGCTTAGGTGGTAGTGGTATCAGTCTACAATTTTAAAAAACTTTTACCATTTACAAATCTGATTTAATACATGCAAAAATTACAGTGTGTAATTAGGATGTCTTACAAGTCAATTAACTCTGATTCTAATATAAAATACAATCCTGTGTGCTTGTAAACAGGCAAATTGATTCAATCAGTGTTTTACATTTGCAGATCATGATTAGAAGCATTTTCTTATTTTTGGATCGTACATACGTGCTTCAGAATTCATTGCTTCCTTCTATATGGTAGGTATCTGTGTAAGTAAACTGCTAACATAATTGAACGTGAACTTATTGTTTTTGTAAAGATTAAACTTTACTTTTCCCCCCACGATTATTTTGTTTGGTGTATGTAACACGTGTAACATCTTTCATTTCTATAAAATTCCCTGTAAATGTATGAAGTTAAATAATGTGTGAGATCAGTTTTTGTCTGGGAATATTATATAAATTTATATTTCTGATTTTTTATTAATTTTCAATATTTATACAGGGATATGGGGCTAGAGCTTTTTAGAAAGCACATTATTAGTGATAAACTAGTTCAAAACAAGACCATTGATGGAATCCTCCTACTGATTGAACGGGAACGGAATGGTGAAACTGTGGACAGAAGCCTGTTACGAAGTCTGTTAAGCATGCTGTCTGATCTACAGGTAAGTATATAGCAAACCTTACTAATAGCTGCCACACTTAAAGGCAGACACAAACTGTGGACCTTTCTAATTCTTCTGGTCCTTTTTTCTAATAAACATGCTTTCGAATTAAAACCATATTTACCATATTTTTAGGATCATGATTAAGTTTAGTAGCTATACATATAGCTGTTCAGTGTCTGTCTATAGCTTAATTAATTTTCCACTAAAAATTAATTGTAGGTAAATTATTCAGTAAAATAAAACTGAGCATGTCGTTTATTCTTTAATACCAGTGGCTAGATTGAAGTTTTAGTTTAGTGAGATTTTTTTCCAAAGAAAGTTAGTTCTATCCTGTAGTAAGTCTCTCTAATAATACACTTAAAAATACTGTATCTGCCTTAATGTGTCTGTATCTTTGCTGGCTCCTCGTATTCATCATGTACACTTTTAGCAATACTGTGTTTATTTAGGTATGAACTAATTTGGATGGCTTGACACACATTTATAAAAGAAGCTTAAATAGGGATGCTCCTTTGGGTGGTACAAGTAAGTGGCCGTATTAGCTGCAACACCTATGCCTGTCGCTCCTCTCCAACCAAAAAATCTGGGAAACCTCATTTTAATCCATATTAAAATGATTAAAGAATAGAGGGCTAGTACTGATTTCCTTTCAAAGAAGAGTTGCACTGTATTGAAATGCTCCTTTTTGTTTTTCAGTGTGTCAACAGCAAATCTAAACTTATCAGTTGAAAGTATTTGAGAACTCATTATTATGATAGACAAAAAGTTATCTCCTTGAGACACGTGACTGTGTCCTGCTTATCCCGTCATTCTCTTCTCCTTTTGTCCTCTAAATGAGGCCATTTTGCTTTCCCTTTTTTCCCAGCTATAGGCAATGACTAACATAGGTCAGCAGAGGTTTGATATCATAATTCTTAAATCATGGATATGCAGCTTCCAAACAATATATGTCCACTGTAAATTGCTATAAATGAGACCAAATCCTTCTCATGGAGCATGTACCCAAAGGCAAGTCTCAGTCCTGGTAGTGAGAAAATTGACTTTGCTTCCAGACCTGAGTTTCTAGCATGAGACAACATTGCAATGTTCTCCAGCTACTGGATTGACTTCAGAGTTGTATTTTTAAACAGCGTAATTCTGTTTTAAAATGTGTCCTTTAATTGATTCAAAAGTCTTTTTTTCCATTTAATCTTGACACAGATTAAATGTAATAACAAAAATATATACCATTGGCATATGTAAAATAATTTGGGCTTAGTCCAGATCCCAATGGAAAAAGGTTTTGTGATGTAGACCCATCACCGCATTCTGGCCTCTCTAAGAGATAACCAAAAAAGACTGGGCATGAAGTCCAAGCATTCTATATGTGGACGCAGTCAAGATGTAATTTCATGGATTTTCATTTAGATTATGCTTGAACAGGCATGAGTGATCAAGTGGACTAATCATTTTTGCATCTTTTATTCAGGTAAACTAGAGCCTCCTGTCAGCATTCCAGTCATGCTGTCCATTCTGTCTTTCGTAGAACAAAGATCATGAGCCGCCTTTCATCCTTCCAGGAAATTCTTTAGCTTGGATCTCCTTAGTTTAGTTAGGTATTCCCTGTTCACAGGGTGTTTAAATATGTCTGAGATATTAGGAGAAGGGGAAGAGAAAAACCAATAACTATTCCATTTTCTGATAAGGCACTGCAAAGCCAATCTGGCTCAGTTTCTGCCTTTCGTGCTAAGCCTCCTAACTGTCATCCATAACGGGCTCTGGTATATCTGGAAAATAAATGTGTAATACTCCTTCTTTGAGTTAGTTACAGTGGGTGAAGATAAGCTTCTGTCAGTCATTGTCTTTAGACCATGTAATGCTCCATGAATGTCCATGCTGGAAGATGTGGAGCTGGTTTGTGTATTCTTTTTTGCCAGAACTTTCCCCTTTATTAGTCCAGGTATTCATAGCTGCATCACCTTTTTCATGTCTGTCAGATTTTTAAGAGGCTAGGGTTTAATAGTAGGGTTTTTTTTTATCTCTGCTAAAAGTAAATATACCCCTTTCTTGGTTCCTTCTGATCATGTGTGCGTTCAGATATGATTTTCTCTTTTGAATTATTTCAGACTGATACTTTTAGTTCTAATCTAGATAGCCTCTAATCTAGGTATTTTTACCATGGCTGCTGCTATAGTAGGTGAAATCCTTATAGATTCTCCAGTCAATAAACATGGATTGCTGTTTCTCCCTCCACATCCCCACAGAAAGAGGTTGGTTATTAAGCGAAGGCCAAGTTAATGAAATGAGTTTTACAGTTTTGTTTGAAAGCTGTGAGGCTGCTATTCATCCTGATTTCCTTGGATATCAGCTCTGTAATTGAAGGCCAACTGCTGAGAAGGTTCTGTCTTCTGCTCACATGGCTCTCATTCTTTTGGCTGACTGTTCCAAGGCAGTGTGACTACATGAGGTCATAATCCCAGAAAGTGTTGGTGTCCCTTCATATATTTTGGGCCACTTCCCCTGGAGGGTCTTGAACATAAGGAATGAAACCTAGAATGTGAGTCGCTCTTCAACACAGAGCCAGTGTAAAGAACCAGGGCTGGGATGATGCACAGTGAGCTGTAGCTCACGAAAGCTTATGCTCTAATAAATTTGTTAGTCTCTAAGGTGCCACAAGTACTCCTTTTCTTTTTTCTCAAATGTTTGTAAGTAGTCATTTTGCAGTAGTCAAACTTAAAGCTTACAAAAGAATGGATTCCTGTGACCAAGTCTGAATTTGATCAGAGTGGGCTTCAATTTGTCTGGTTATCTGTAGATATAAAGAGTGTTTTTCACAGCTGTGGCTACTTCAGCATACATAATAGAGGAGTCTGACAGTCCAAGGTCAGATGCCCTCCATGGTGGGTTGATGTTACAGTAGCAGCAAGTTTTCAAAATGCTTTTCTCTCCCAACTGACATTGCCTTGTCTTGCCTGGGCCTAGTTTCAGCCAGTGGCTCTTCATCCAGGTGCTGATATCTCCCAGGCATTACGATTACTAAACTCTGAAGCATGACATTTAATTTCACTTCAACAAAATATATCATTAATTATCATAACTAGATATTTTTGATATCCATACAAATCTTATTAAGCTTCCTCTGGCAATTCCATGGTTTAATTGCACATTATATGAAAAAAATATTTCCTTCCATTGGTTTTGAATTTCTCACCTTTTTTAATTCCAGTGAATGCCCCCTGGTCTTGTTATGAGACAAGGAGAACAGAAGCTTCTGATCTACCTTGTCCAGACCTCATGAATAATTGTGTATACTTTTATCCTGTTCTCTCTACTAGTCTCTCTTTTCTAAAGTAAACAATCCCAGTCTTTTCCATTGTTTTTAATATGATAGTGTTTCATTGCCCTTGATCATTCCTGTTGTTCTTTGAATCCCCTCTAGTTCAGCAGTAGACATTGAAGAGGGAAAGGATAGTCCAGTTCGTCTGCACCTCACTTAACTCAGTGAGCTAGAGCAAGATGACAGACCCCAGATTTCTTGGATGAAGATTATTTTGGAGATGGTGTTCCTGATTAGTCCAGGCATTTCACTGAAAAGGAGTTACCGGTTCTGTGCTGTGATTTCACTAATTTGGAGCTATTGCATTTAGTGCAGGAATGCTGGCAGGAGGATCAAACTCAACTGGACTAGGGTCCCATAATTGTGTTGTGTTGGTTACTGGTGTCTGTTCGTGTGATTTTAAATAGAAGCCCATTGATTTAGACAAATAAGACACTGAATCCCTGATTTAAGCACATTTATGATGTATATGGTGTGGGAAAGCTCCCATTGCAGTTGGTCATTCTGTACCTATTATACAAATAAACCAAGAACTTCATTATCCAGTAGTGTCACTGGCACTTTTCTTGAGGACAGACAATTTTGTGTCGTGGGATATTTTGTTTGTCTTTCATCTTGACAATTAAAAATGAAAAAGCCAGTCTTAAGCATGAGGTTAATAAGTAACTAAATTAATAATTTCATTTTTACCTAGGTTTACAAAGAATCATTTGAACAAAAGTTTTTGGAGGAGACAAATTGTTTATATGCAGCAGAGGGCCAAAGGTTAATGCAAGAAAGAGAGGTAACTACAGTGTTAATGAGCACTAGGAATTAATTAAAAGACAGTGGGGCCCAATTCTGCACTGAGGTTACACATGTACGCCTCCATGTACTTCAGTGTGAATTGCATTGGTGTGGGAGAGTGTATGTGTGAGAGAGAGAGAGAATTGGATCTAGTGTGTTGAAGTATCTTTGTCAGTGGTTTAAGTCAGTGGTCCATGGATGTCTAAGATTTCCAAAAGGGTCCACACCTCTATTTGAAATTTTTTAGGGGTCTGCAAATGGAAAAAAGGTTGAAAACCACTGCTTTAAGTGCATGACTAGAAGTGAGATAACCCAGTGAAATTTGATCTACCTAAATCATGATGATGGAGAGCACAATAGTAAGAGCTATGGAGGGTATTGTCAACATTACTTCACCCAAGAAATTGTAACGTGCTTCTACTGTCATTCCAATCTTTCTTTGATTAATACCTAATTAAGCAGTTGAGTTTTAAAAAAAGGCTTATTTACTTAATAGATTACGACAGTTTTGTTTTCTGCCCTTTCGGGTTAAAGCGATACTGTCCTGTTGACAGGCCGCAAATTTAGACACTTCCCAAAATGTAAAACAAATAAGTGTCCCCTAGTTAATATAAATGTATTGGCTTTCCCAGACAAGGGTTGTGAAAGTTAACTGACTCACCACAAATATTCTGAAAGCAAATGTCTACATGACACTGATGTAAATTGCCATGTCATACCTGTGTCACTTAGCATTAGAGAATAAATTAAGGATGGAATAATCCTATCTTGTCAGTACTCTGCTAATGTATAGTTAAGATAATTGTCATGATAAAAAGGTTATGCATATGTCATACTCCTTTATGTTCAATAATTAAATCATTGCATTCTTTTCTTTTGCTAGGTCCCAGAATATCTTCACCATGTTAACAAACGTTTAGAAGAAGAAGGAGACCGAGTAATAACATATTTAGACCATAGCACGCAGTGAGTACAATTTTTCTTCCATTTTCAGTATAGGCCAAACCTGCTTGCTATCCATTCATAAAGTAATGTGATTATCCTTGGTTCAAAAGAAGGCAGGATTATTTCAATAGTATCTAAAAGGGTAATAATATTGAGCTTACCTATAACAAACTTTGTTTTATGGAGACTGTGTATCTTGATTAAAATTAAAATACACAATAAAAAGAAAAAAAGGGGGAGAGAGACACTCATCTGGAAAGATTTAGCAATATGAGTTTCAGGTTTTTGAAATCTTTGAGTTATTATATAATGTATCATTTGGACTTTCAAAATAGTAGTTCAGGTTAACCATTCATGCTCTCATCATGACATTTAGCTCAAACTGCTTGAGGGAAGGGAATGTGCTTTTTGCCTAATGAAACTGTTGGGTATCGTCACTCATGAGCTCTATTTAAAATGGCAGTTCACTTTTATTAACAGTGTTCTAGGCTATATTTGGCATTTGATTGTGTTACAATGCTGACTTAAAGTATATCTGTTATTTCTCATTACTTGAAATTATCTACTGCAATCTATGCTCTAGTGTATGTATAATGCAAACTAAAATATTTTTTAGACAGCTGCTATATATTATAAAATTCTAACGGGGGGCCCTGAACCTGCAAATACTTACTTGCTGGTTGATTGATTTTTACTCCACAGTTAGTCTTATCAAAGTCAATGGAACTACTCACATGTATGAATTTAAGAACATGCATAAGTATTTGCAGAATCATGGCTTTAAAGTGCAGTTCAAATAAAGAGTAGCCTGGAATTCTAACAAGGCCAATCTGTGCAGAGACTTATTGTGGGTCTCGGCTCAGGATGAAAGTCTGGGGCGCACTGGGGGTCAGAGAGCTCTGTGAAGGCAAAATGAGAGAGCCTTGCATAAATCATCACCGATTTCCTTTGATCCTTTTAAGAAGCAGCATTTACAGGATCTGTAGTGAACCTCATACCTTTAGTGATCCTCAGACCTCAGTTTACCACCCTTCTAGATGTGTGAAGGGGGCAGCAAGAACATTTTTAAAAAAATAAAAAAATTAATGTATTAGATTTGTACTTGGAATAGATATGATCCTTCAGGGACAAAAATAACATCAGAAATAATGGAGGACAAGATAGGTAAAGTGCTGATAGAGTACTCTCTTAATATCCTGGGACCAGCATGACTACAACAATGCTGCATATCAAGAATAATGTCAGGTTAATTTAAACACTTAAATTAGGTTTTGTAAAAAACATATTTTTTAAAATTTAAGACCAATACAGTTGTTCTGTGATTTGTTGGCTTACAGTATATTAGTGTAAAGCCAGGATCTGGGTATTTTGTTTTGCTTTGGGTAGTTTTTTTTTGTTGAAAAACTGCTGAATATTGCTCTGCAATATTTTCAACCTAAGCATTGCACCACTTTACTAGTACATAAAAGACAGAAAAGGAAACTGACCCAGTCTTAGTCAAATGCAGTGAGTAAGTAATCTGCATTATAGGTGGAAATTAGAGATGAGCCTACATTGCAAAATTCAGAACTAAGTTTAATATCTTCTCCCAGAGTTTGGTGGTTTGATATGGGGTTCTAATTCAGTTCATAAGTGTGCTTCTTTAACCATGAAACCTTAGTTCAGAATTTGGGTTTGAATTTTGAACCACACTAATCTGGGTTGTTCAGTTTTGAGGTTCCAGTTTAGAACCATCTCTTTTTCTATAAAAAGAAGTAAATAAGAATCTTTAAAACTGTTCTAATTTTAATATCTAATTTTAAGGTGTTACGAATTATAGAAAGAGCGTGTTTTTTAAAATATTTTAATTAGAATCTCCATTTCTTAATTGCATATATTTTTGCAGTATTTTATCTTGTTTATCCCTGTTAGAATTTTTTTGTATATGTAAAATACAGACTGTAAAATTAGAATAAACTGAAAATTTTCAATGTTTTGTCATGTAATAATGGGAGTTATTCACAAAGCATCCTGATAAGAGAGTAATTGCCTTAAACTGTCCAGTATTTCTTATGTGCTCTTTCTTGC
Source organism: Dermochelys coriacea (assembly GCF_009764565.3). Taxonomy (NCBI): domain Eukaryota; kingdom Metazoa; phylum Chordata; order Testudines; family Dermochelyidae; genus Dermochelys; species Dermochelys coriacea. The sequence continues at coordinate 110,994,875 of NC_050068.2, forward strand.
CTTACACAGGAAACTACTAATTGCTTGTGTGGAGAAGCAACTACTAGGAGAACACTTAACAGCTATTTTGCAAAAAGGTATATCTTTCTTAGTTCTTGTAACCTGCACTGAAGGACAGATTCTCATACTCTGCAATTATGGTAGATTGTACAACTATCACTTTAGTGAAGAATGTGGGCCATAGCAGCGACTTCCACGCATACTGAAAGCCAACGCCAAATAAAGTTATATCAGTCACCAGGGCAAGAAGATTGTGTGTGTGAGACTATAAGAAGATTCTGATTAGTTTTGTAAAACTGTTTAAAGGTGGTTAAACCCTTCACCCCTACTTAGAGTGCCACTAGTCATTTCCAAAATAAAAAGTGCTAATGGCACAGGATTATATAAACTTCCAAAACAAGCACTTAAATTACTGCAGTAATTCTGTATAAATTACACAGCACAGGTGGAATTAACTTCCGGTTTGCTTGTCACTATATAATTAAAGAATCTTTGTACAGTCAAATACAGCCGAGTCCCAGTGAGGAAACCTGTTAAGTTAGTTCAATATATATTCTCTCTTTGCATCCTTTGGTGCGTCTCTGGAAATCTCAGATTTGTCCTACTTCAGAAGTACTCGTTGAGTGATCAGTGCCTCTGATATCCACCTGTTTTTTAAAAATTAACAGGAACAGTCATGTCAGTCTTCTTTCACTGGATCTTTAGGCTTCATTGATGTTTCCTGATCTAGTATACGTTTTGATCTAAAATATCTTCTCTGTTCTTAGCTCTGGGTGATCTTTAGGTTCTGGGTCTTCTGGCAACTTAGCCTCACCCCTCTTTGTTTCCTTCATGTTTCAGAAAATGTTCCTCCCCTTCCCCCACACTTATTCTTCCTTTGTTTTTCATAAAATACTTGGGATACTTTTCTCAGAACTTCTGACATTGGCTTCTTTTAGTTGTCTGCCTAATCAGATGGAAAATTATCTGATTTGGTCTACTTTACCAGTCTGCCTCTTTCGCCAACCCTCTCACATGTCAGTAACTTACCTTCAGAACCCATGAGTATTGCTGACTAGAGGTGAGTGAATAATTTTTTTTTTTTTTAAGAGGATTAATCAAAATATTCAGGGGAAAAAAATTCAGTTTGATTTGAAGCAAAACTAATTTTTTTTTCTTTGCTGAAACAAAAAGAAAATATATTTTGATTTTCAAATATTAATTCAAACAAAATTATTTGTTCAATCCAAAACACTTTTCACCTGGTATTTTATTTCAGGTGTTTTTCACCCATATTTTTGTTCTTTTTTTTTTAAATATAAAATTTCCAAATGAAATGCTATTTTGAAATGAAAAGTCAAAATGTTTAATTTCAAAATAGGCAAAACAAACTGTTTTTGACATTTTTCCATTCTGTGGACCAAAATTCAATCTGAATTCATAAATAGTTTCAGTAACCCCAGAAAAATCAAAAAGTATAGCCCAGCTCTGTTACTTGCTGTCAAGCTATCTTTAACTGACCAGCTGCCATCCTCTTCCAGAACCTACTTCTTAGTGTATCTATCTGACAGAGAGCAAGAAGGCGGGCTTCTAGCACTAGACTTCTATTTTTTTTTTTTTTTTTTTTTTTTTTAAGCCTTAAACTGTTTTCTAACCTCCATCAGTGTGTGAATCTGTCAAGGTGGTTTGTATAATTGACCTTTCTCATTTGCTGTGCAACAACCAAACCATCGTAATGTTTATATGCTGAATTAGACATCTTACTACTACTCTTCCTCTTTGTCCCTATTTTAATGATATAAATATACTTGTACAATCTTCGGCCTTCACTGATGTGCTTCATATTATTTTAACTGTTTTATTCCATCTTAAACTTATTTTGAAATACAGATAATTTAGATAGTTCTCTTGTTGATATAGGAATTGATGTCATTTGTCAGTGTTACTTTAAAAGGTTTTCACAGTGAGTTTTTTATGTAGCAGACATCTGAGTAAGAAATGGTATGCAGTCTTGTTTTAATTCTGAACTCTTTCCTAGTTTATAATATATATTAATTGTCCCTATCTATATGGAGATATATGTGCAATTTTCATAATAGAATTGGTTTTTATATTTACATTTTGAAATTGTGATATCTGTAGATTTAAATTAGTTTCTTTCACATTCTGTATCTGCACTTAGACTTACTCAAATTTAATTTTTTTAACACCTATTGACTTACATGACTTTTTGCATTCATTTGATCTAGCAGCACATTATAATCCCCTTAACATCCAAGCGTGCAAATAGAAGAAGACCCTATCCTTTGTAGGTTTTGTTCCTTAGGAGAAGGCATATGGTGTAGTCAGTCTGATACAGGAAAATAAAAGCTTAAGAAACTTTTCTTGTATTAGTACAGCTGCCACTGACCAGATGTTGGGTTTTTGTCTTGTGAGTGTAATAAGGCATTCCAAAACTATGGCAGTACTTTCAAGAAGTTGGGTGCCGCCTTCCTGTTAGAGTAATTTCACATATATTTTCCTTGCCCATCAAATGTGTGATATGACACAAGTTGTGTGATATGGTCCAAGCACACGAGATGGAAAGAAAAAGGGAATTATTACTATATTGGCTTGAGCAAGCAGGGGAGGCTGTCGCCATGTTTGACTTTCCTTTTAACTGACAGATACTGAAGAAGAGAGCACTAAGAGATGAAATCGGTTGTTCATGTTCTGAACAAAACTAATAGATGAGTGAGAGACTTCCCTGTACTGTTTAGTTGCTGCTATCTCTGACTTAGGAGGAGGCTACCCTCTGATGCGGTGGAGTATAATTTTCTTCATCGCCCGCTACTCACCAAAAGAAAACCTACCATATATTTTCAAGACATCGTAATCTATCTATTTTAGATGTTTTTATGGTGTATATTGCTGCAATAACTAAAGACTAAGCATGCTAGTTCTATTTGCATTTTCTTATCCAGCATCATCCTTGAATTGCTTCTCTTGTTTGTTTATAAAAGTAGAATAAGTTCCTGGCCTTTGTAAAAGTAGACTAAGTTACAGCACAAAATGACAGTGCTAGTAAGAATTGGATGATTCAGGTTTTCAGAAATTGATCTGAACATGAGATAATCAGCAGTATTTGGAATCATTACCAATTTGGAGTCATTACCAGACATCCAATTAAATTTCAAAATTCATAAATAGATGTGTATGTGTAATATGTTAGAACATGACACACAACCTGAGTGTAACATCAGCTAAATTGGTGACATGAATTCTGTTCTAATTTGGGAGGGGATGCATTAGTAAAGGCAAAAGTTGAGCCTTGAAACAATTTGTGGTAATTTGTGTTGATACTTGTCAGGATTCCTTCCCCACTCTGAACTTTGGGGTACAGATGTGGGGACCTGCATGAAAGACCTCCTAGGCTTATTTTTACCAGTTTAGATTAAAAACTTTCCCAAGGCACAAATTCTGCCTTGTCCTTGAATAGTATGCTGCCGCCACCAAGTGATTTAGACAAAGAGCCAGGGAAGGGACCACTTGGAGTCCTATTCCGCCAAAATATTCCCCCCAAGCCCTACATCCCCTTTCCTGGGGAAGGCTTGAGAATAATATTCTCACCAGTTGGTACAGGTGAACACAAACACAAACCCTTGGATCTTAAGAACAATGAAAAATCAATTAGGTTCTTAAAAGAATAATTTTATTTAAAGAAAAGGTAAAAGAATCACATCTGTAAAATCAGGATGGTAAATACTTTACAGGGTAATCAGATTCAAAACACAGAGAATTCCCCTCTGGGCAAAACCTTAGTTACAAAAAACTGGAATAAACCTCCCTCTAGCAAAGGGAAAATTCACAAGTTGAAAACAAAAGGTAATCTAATGCGCCTTGCCTTATTTACTTACTCTTTTTGTAATATCAGAGACTTGTACAGGATGGTTTATAGGAGAAGGAGTTTTTTGACCTGATGTGTGTCTGCTTTCCCAGAGAACACACCAACAAAGCCTTCCCCACCCCCACAAAATTTGAAAGTATCTTTTTGTCCCCATTGGTTCTTTGGTCAGGTGCTAACCAGGTTATTTGAGCTTCTTAACCTCTTACAGGTAAGGAGGAATTTTAGGCTACCCTTACGGTTATGACAATACTATTTTAGCAGAGTTTATGCTGATACTTAACACAGGAAACATGAATCACCACAGCACCCCCAAAAGAAACTCTCACAAGATGTATATTTTTACTGCTCTAGAGGTGGGGCAGTTTTTTTAGTTTACTTACTGATCTTCTGTTAGTTGTGTTAGATCTCCTGATGAAAAGTGCTGTATAAAAGCTAGGTATTATTATTACTTTACAGCAAGCTCTCAGTAGGCAGCAGCTGGTAGGAAAATGTAAATACTTTAGTTCAAATCAGTTCCTTTCAAAAATATTTTACCACAAACTGCTTAAGCCTGTATAAATACAGATCTAGATTCATAAAGGGGACTTAGGCTCAGCTTTGGAATGCCTGACTTGAGGCTGTTGGTTCCCCTAAGTGGCAGGGTACCTAAAGTTAGGTACCTAGGCTCCCTATACAATGCACGGGGAGAATGTTACCTAAGGATGGAGTTCCCAAAAGCCAGGATTCTTATCAAGGAGCCACCGCAGCTAGTCAAGAACAGAGCAGTAGCCTAAGCCCCAATCCAGAGAGACTTGGGCCTCTTTCTCCACTTGGAATTCACAGACATGTACCCTCTCCTGGAGTTAGAGCTGATTTTTCTTGCAAAAAAAGAAGTGGTAAGGTGCCCTCTTTAGGCCCTATAATGTACTGATTAGAGCACTCACCTAGGATGTGAGAGACCTGGGTTCAAACCCACACTCTGCCTGATTTGGAATATGGATTTGAACCCAGGTCTCCCATATCCCAGGGGAGTACCCTAACCATTGGGCTTCGGAGGATTCTGTGGTGGGCTCAGCCCAGTCTTTCCTGTTGAAGCTGTTCCACTTTTTATAAAATAATTAAATGTTTTTCGAGGAGTGTCCCTGCGCATGTAATGGGAGATTTGTAGAAGCAGTGCCTGGTTGGGTCACACATGCATTGTCCCTGTCTTGCGCCATCTTCGGTAGTAACATAGTGCCGTACGACCAACACCCTCTCAGTCTCTTCTCTACCACCCTCAGTTTCAGACAAGGCCTCTGTACTTTAGCTTCTTTAGTGTAACTTAGATTTCTAGTTGTTTAGTTAATAGTTAGTTATTAGCTCCTTTAATACTTCCCTTTCACAGTTTATTTTTTCTTTCTATAAAAAATGAACTTTCTTCTCTTCTATTAGGAAATTAAATTTCAGTTGTTAGATACCCCTTAGAATAGCATTGTTCCCCTCCCTCATGGGAGAAAACCCTTCTCTGAGGGGCATGCCCAGCTCCCCAGGTTTTAAACACTTCCTTACATGCAGACTCTCTGTACTGGTCCCTGACGGCCATTCACAGTGTGTTTGCTGCCTTGGCGATACACACATCTTGCAGAAGTGCTCACATTGCCACAACTTGAAAGTTCAGGCTAGGAAGGTGAGAAACCTGCATTTGAAGCTCCTCCTGATGGAGAATTCTCTGCACCCGGCTTCTGAGCCCAGATCAAGGATCATCTCCCATTCCTCCCCTCCCCCCACTCTTGGGACACTGGTCTTCTGACAGAGGTTCCCCATCACCCACTCAGGCAAAAAAGTACTCCGCCAAGAAGGTGACTAAAAAGTGGGCTCTGAGCTCTCCTCCTCAGCCAAGAAGTGTCATTCTCCGACTCAGCAGACTCCATCAGTACCAACTGCACCAGGACCTTCCACCTCCAAGGTACATAAGAATAGCCACACTGGGTCAGACCAAAGGTCCATCTAGCCCCCCCAGTATCCTGTCTTCTGACAGTGGCCAGTGAAGGAGTAAATAACATTTCCTTATTTACTTTCTCCACAGTAATGATTTTATAGACCTCTGTCATATGCCCCTTTAGTCATCTCTTTTCCAAGCTGAAAAATCCCAGTCTTATTAATTGCTCCTCATATAAAAGCCGTTCTATATCCCTAATCATTTTTGTTACCCTTTTTCTGAACCTTTTCCAATTCCAGTGTATCTTTTTTGAGATGGGGCGACCACATCTGCACACAGTATTCAAGGTGTGGGCGTATCATAGATTTATATAGAGGCAATATGATATTTTCTGTCTTATTATTTATCTCTTTTTTTTTAATGATTTCCAACATTCTGTTCACTTTTTTTACTGCCATAGCACATTGATTGGATGTTTTCAGAGAACTATCTACAATGACTCAAAGATCTTTCTTGAGTGGACACAGCTAATTTAGACTCCATCATTTTATATGTATAGTTGGGATTATGTTTTCCAATGTGCATTACTTTGCATTTATCAGCATTGAGTTTCATCTGCCATTCTGTTGCCCAGTCACCCAGTTTTGTGAGATCCTTTTGTAGCTCTTCACAATCTGCTTGGGCCTTAACTATCTTGAGTAGTTTTGTATCATCTGCAAATTTTCCCACCTGTTTACCAGATAATTTATGAATAGGTTGAATAGGACTGGTCCCAGTACAGACCCCAGGGGGACACTACTATTTACCTCTCTCCATTCTGAAAACTGACCATTTATTCCTCCCCTTTGTTTCCTATCTTTTAACCAATTCCCAATCCATGAGAGGACCTTCCCTCTTATCCCATGACAGTTTACTTTGCTTAAGAGCCTTTGGTGAGGGACCCTGTCAAAGGCTTTCTGAAAATCTAAGTACACTATATCCACTGGATCCCCCTTGTCTACATGCTTGTTGACCCTCTCAAAGAATTCTAGTAGATTGGTGAGGCATGATTTCACTTTTCAAAAACCTTGTTGACCCTTCCCCCCAAAATTATGTTCATCTATGTGTCTGACAGTTTTGTTCTTTACTGTAATTTCAACCAGTTTGCCTGATATTAAAGTCAGGCCTGTAATTGCCAGGATCATCTCTGGAGCCCTTTTTAAAAATTGGCGTCATATTAGCTACCCTCCAGTCATTTGGTACAGAAGCTGATTTAAATGATAGGTTACAAACAACAAAAAAACTTCAAAAACAGACTCCAATGAGAGACTGCTGAATTGGAATTGATTTGCAAACTGGACACGATTACATTAGGCTTGAATAAAGACTGGGAGTGGATGTGTCATTACACAAAGTAAAACTATTTCCCCATGTTTATTTTCCTGCCCTCCCCCCACTGTTTCTCACATGTTCTTGTAAACTGCTGGAAATGGCCCACCTTGATTATCACTACAAAAGGTTTTTTTGTTTTTTTTTGTTTTTTTCCTCTCTCTCTCTCCTGCTGGTAATAGCTCACCTTACCATATACACTGTAACGAGAGTTATCGGGTAACACCCATTGTTTCATGTTCTCTGTGTATATAAAATCTCCCCACTGTATTTTCCACTGCATGCATCCGATGAAGTGAGCAGTAGCTCATGAAAGCTTATGCTCAAATAAATTTGTTAGTCTCTAAGGTGCCACAAGTACTCCTTTTCTTTTTGCAAACTACAGTTAGTAGTTCTGCAGTTTCACATTTGAGTTCCTTCAGAACTCTTGGGTGAATACCATCTGGTCCTGGTGACTTATTACTGTTTGTTTTATCAATTTCTTCCAAAACCTCCTCTAATGACACCTCAATCTGGGACAGTTCCTCAGATTTGTCACCTAAAAAGAATGGCTCAGTTTTGGGAATCTCCCTCACATCCTTAGCTGTTAAGACTGATGCAAAGAATTCATTTAGTTTCTCTGCAATGGCCTTATCGTCCTTGTGTGCTATAGCATCTCAGTTGTCCAATGGCGCCACTGGTTGTTTAGCTTCCTGCTTCTGATGTACTTAAAAAAAAGTTTGCTATTACTTTGAGTCTTTGGCTAACTGTTCTTCAAATTCTTTTTTGGCCTTCCTAATTATATTTTTACACTTCATTTGCCAGGATTTATGCTCTTTTCTATTTTCCTCACTAGGATTTAACTTCCACTTTTTAAAGGATCCTTTTTGTCTCACTGCTTTTTTTATTTTTGTTTAGTCACAGTGGCACTTTTTGGGTTCTCTTACTATGTTGTTTAATTTGGGGTATACGTTTAAGTTGAGCCTCTATTATGGTGTCTTTAAAAAGTTTCCATGCATCTTGCAGGTATTTCACTTTTGGTACTGTACCCTTTAATTTCTGTTTAACTAACCTCCTCATTTTTGTGTAGTTTTCTTTTCTGAAATTTAAGTGCTACAGTGTTGGACTGCTGTGTGTTTTCCCTGCCACAGAGATGTTAAATTTAATTATATTATGGTCACTGTTACCACGTGATCCAGCTATATTCACCTCTTGGACCAGATCCTATCCCGCAAGGTAGCAGGACCATCTGGTACCATGGGTACCAAGCCGGCTAGCTCGGACAAGGCAGCAAAGAGAAACCATAACCCCTGCCTTGATACCATCGGAGCTCATAAGGCATATGGTGCTGAGTAGCTTGGCACCACTACAGACTATGGCACTACCTTCTGCCTTTACAACACACAGTGCACAATACTCTGCACCGACAATCACAGCACATACATCGGTACTGTCGATAACACCTTCTTCGTTCCTGATTCTCTTGGTACTGCAACAGTTCCTCCACTACGAGGATCTTCTGGTCTCCTCAGGCGCAGAATCTTCTTGGTACCGACCTCAGTCCAGCACACCTAGTACCGAGCCAACTCACCACACCGCCCAGCTCAGATCCTCCCCTGTTGAGCGATGAGGATGAAGGGGAAATCTTCTCCTCCCATCACTCCTTCCCTGTTCATGTATCTACTAGACCAGGTCCCCTGCAACAGTGGGATTATCGCCCAGGACCTGAAAGTCAGCGTTGGTACAGATACCACCCATGCCATTTCCACCACAGTGGCCTAACTGGGACCCAGGTGCAGTGTACCGCCCACTATACTACAAGCCTCCCAATTCACCCAGAGTGAGGTCAAGGCATTCTCCTTCATTCTTTGTACCGGGACCCTCTGAAACCCCAAGAGAGGCAGTTGAGGAACTAGAGGATACTTCAGACCAGGAAGCTGCACCAACAGTCAACATCTCATCTGGATGAAGCCGCCATATCCCCATCCCCCACCACGAGGGATGATTTCAAACACCGGGAACTCTCTAAGAGGATGGCAGATTCCCTGGACATACCAGTAGAAGTAGTGGCTAAATCCCAGCATATGTTTCTGGACATCCTGCAGACTTTGACTTATTCTTACAAAATTGCCCTACCAATTAATGATGCTGTCATGGACCAGGCCAAAATCATCTGGCAGACGCCAGCAACAGTCCCACCCACCTGCAAAAGGGCGGATAAAAATATGGTTCTTCTGAATGCAAGTTTTCTTTTTGCATTCCACACCTCACTCCCTTGTGGTGGAGTCCATGAATGAAAGGGGCAGACAGCATCATTCCAGTACTACCCCATAGAATAGAGACTGGAAGAAACTAGAACTTTTTGGCAGTAAGGCCTACTCGTTGGTCACCCTACAATTTAGGATTGCCAACTACGAGGCGCTAATGACCAAATATAATTATACAAACTGTTCAAAATTATTCAAGTTTGTTTATTTTCTGAGCAAGCGATGATCACGAGCCTCACTCTGAGCAAGTGGGAGGTAAACTTCAATGAAAAGGTGGAGAAGAAAATGTTACAAATGGCAAATCAGAAACAGCAGCTGAAAATTTTTGACAAGGTAATCCTGAAAGCGAACATTTCCAAGGAAGACTGAAGTCTCATAGACAACTGCGACTAGAACAATAAAAACTTTGCTGATAAGCTGAAGCAATGTGTGAAATTAGGCAAGAAAGACAGAAAAGAGCAAAGGGAAGAGTCTTGGAGGAAATGGGGAACGTGCTAGAGAAGTGGAAGAATATGAAGCGAAATGACGATGACAAACTCGAGTATTCCCTCCTCTGCAAGCTGATAAGACTAAAGGAGGACTTTATGTACCAAAATGAAAGGCTCTTAAATATGGCTGAAGATTGCAGAAGCCTAAAAAAATGCAAATGGGAACTGATGCTGGCTGTACAGGTCGACGACAATAATGCTGAAGAACAAGGACTGAAAAGCAGTAATTGACAGAATAGGGATGGAAATGGTCTGCAAAAATTTCTACACCAAACTGTTCACGTCTCAAATGTCCCACTGCCAGTAGTTCAACAGACCAACGAGTATGCTGATGAGGACCGAGGGTACGAAGTTCAACATGCAGCTTACCAAATGAAGGACGGAAAAGCTCCAGGAAAAGTCAGATTGATAACTGAAATAAGAGCTGAAGACCAAGGTCTCTGGGAAACCCTTGCTCAGAAGTTTAGTCATTATTTGGAAATGCAGAAGATACCCCCTAGCTGGAAGGAATCCAACACCATTTTTCTGTACAAGAAGGGTGATTGTGAAGATTTAAAGAACTATCGTGAAATATGACTGCTCTCACATGTCTACAAGCCAGTCACCAAGATAATAACAAACCTACTCTGAGTCTGGATGTGCAGCAGCCGAGAGATCAGGGAGATTTTTGAAGGAATTTCAGCACAATGGACCCATCTTCACTATAAAACAGCTATTGGAGCACTCACGGGAATATTTCGTCGACTATAAAAAAGCATTCGACAGCATAGAGATCAGTGCAGTGATGAAAGCTCTTGCAGAGCAGGGCATCAACACAAACTACATCAAACTACTAAAGGAAGCAAACTCTGACTGCACTGAAGATATAACTGTTCGACACTGCCCTTTGCATCCCAGTCAAAAAAGATTGGGTGATGGGTTGGACACCCCTTTCATGGTGCCACCTAATGTGCTGGGGTCTCACTGGTTCCGCCTGTTCCACCAGCCAGGGTTTCCTCACCCGGTCCTAGCTGTGCCAAGCCCTCAAGCCTTCTCTAGCACACTCAGAGCTAAGGCCACACTCAGCTGCAGACACAGACTGAAATCAGCTCTGTATGGGAAGATTCAGCTCGGAGATTTACTCAGCAGTCACGTGCACATCTCCTTTGGAGTGTAAACCCAAATTAATATTGTCTTGGCTGTATAGAGAGATCTGCACAGAGCAAACTCATAAAAATTCATCCTCTCTCTCAATGTGGAGAGAGAGATGCACAGCTTTTTGCCTCGCTCTCCCGGGTATGAATTGTACAACCTGGGATTTGTAATAAACAAAAAATTAAATTTATTAACTACAAAAGGTAAATTTTAAGTAATTAAAGGGATAGTAAACGGAACAAAGCAGGTTTCAGAGTAGTAGCTGTATTGGTCTGTATTTACAAAAAGAAAAGGAGTACTTGTGGCACCTTAGAGACTAACAAATTTATTTGAGCATAAGCTTTCGTGAGCTACAGCTCAGATTACTGAGCAAATAAAACAAAACACGCAAACTAAACTTAATACACTCAAACAGGTTACAAAATGTAATTTCTCACCCTAAATGTTGTTTTAGGCAGGTTGCCGAGTTTCTGTATCTTAGAGTTCCAGTTATTTATCTTTACAGACTGGACCCCTGTCTCAGTCTGGACTCAGCCCTTGCCTTTCCCTTCAGGTCTTTTTAGCAATCTTCCTTCCTCCCAATCTGACACCCCCCCCCGGCTCCCTCTTAATGGTAAAACACTGAAAGCCCAAGATGCGAGGGTGGGGGGGGAGTCTAGTAGCAAGTGATACGATCACCTGATCCTGTAGTGTCAAAGCAGCAACCCTGAGAGCTTCTCAGGAAGGCAGGAGATTAGTATCTTCCAAGTCTTACTGTTCTTCCTAATGTTTGCCTACTGTCTGGTGGACATTCCCCCAAATAGACACACACTTGTAATTTGTTACATAGTCAATATTCCTAACTTCAGATACAGAAATGATACATATGTACAAATTGGATAATCACATTCAGCAAATCATAATCTTTCCAATGATACCTTACATAAGCCATCTTGCATAAAACATATCTTAGTTATGCCATATTCATATCACAACAATATTTCTATAAAGAATAGCATATGAAGGTTAGGATTGGAAGGGACCTCAGGAGGTCATCTAGTCCAACTCCCTGCTCAAAGCAGGACCAATCCCCAATTTTGCCCCAGATCCCTAAATGGCCCCCTCAAGGATTAAACTTACAACCCTGGGTTTAGCAGGCCAATGCTCAAACCACTGAGCTATCCCTCCCCCCATGGGGTGTAATGTAATATGGGGTGTAATGTCACACACAGTTTCACCAAAACTCTTCACAGCCTGCCTCGAAATGGTAAGATGATGGATGAACTGGAAGGGTGAAATCCGTGTCAACAGAGAGCAGTTAAACCACCTCAGATTTGTGGATGATATTGTATTGATTGCCAAAAACACTATCAAACTACAGAAAATGCTATGAAAAGTCAACACAAAAAGCAGCTATGTCGAACTGAAAATGAACCGCTCTAAAATGAAATTTATGCAGTCTGATGCCTTGCCAAAAGCCCAAATAATAGTCAAGGGAGAACAAATAGGAAAAATTGAGTAATACATCTGTTTGGGGTCAAGAAATTAACATGCGCCATGATCAGGAAGCCAAACTCTCACAAAGAAAGCAAGCTGGTTGGTGTTCATTCAGTTCTATCAAGGATGTCCTCCAAGGAAATATCAATAAGGCAACACACGCCAACCTCTTCAACTCAACAATACTGCTGACAAAGATAGAGGAGCAACAACTGGCTGTCACAGAGAGGGCGATGGAAAGAAGAATTCTGGGGATTTCAATCCATGACAGAGTCCCCAATGAAGTGATCAGACAGCAGAGTGGGGTGCAAGACGTTACTGTTGAAAGCAAGTACGGTAAAATGAAATGGGCCGGGCAAATATCTAAGTTCACTGACAATCGGTGGACTGTAGCAGTCGCCAAGTGGTACCCATGGGAACTGAAACTACCACTCGGCCGGCCTCCAAAGAGGTGGGAAGATTTTACTGTGAAAAGGCATAGCTGCACATAGAGAAGAAAGACCAGGATAAAAGAAGAATGGAAGACATGTCGTGATCAGTGCAATCTATATGAGGGCTGAAGGACAAATTCGTCAAGGTGATTTCGAACAGCCTTGCTACCCTGACACTTATTTACAACTTTTTATTAATTCTAATCTCCACGACACTGGCCAGGACTTGTCTCCAACTGTTAGGCCACATGTTTGCAACAGTGTTTATCATCAAATATACCAGACTGCACATGCAATGCCTGCAAGGCTGACGCCAAACCATGGATGTGCCACACAAACACAGTATAAACACGTGTCTCATGATGCCAACCAAAGTTAAAAAAAAAACAAACAAACAAAAAAAAACACAAAAAAACTCTACATTTGTGGACACAACCAAACAATGTTTGTGCAGGAGTCCCCTTTGCACAGAACCTTCCAGCAATGATAATCACAACGGATGCTTCCCTGCTAGTTAGGGGGCACACCTGCGCAATCACAGGGTCCAAGGCTGCAGGTCCCCATTGGAATCCACTCTACACATAAACCTACTGGAACTACGGGCAGTTCACAGTGCATGCTCTCACTTCCTACCCATGATCAAGGACAGAGCCATAAAGATTTTCTCAGAAATATTGCTTGCATATTTTATATAAACTAACAAGAGGGGGCATGGTCATACTCCCTGTGCACAGAAGCCATAGAAGTATGGAATTGGTGCATTAGCCACAACATCATTATCTCTGCCTCCTACCTACCAGGATGCCAAAATGCCATTGTAGATGCACTAAGCAGAAAATTTTCTCAGAACCACGAGTAAGAAATGAACGCCGGAGTACTACAGAGCATGCCCAAACAATGGGGGTTCCTCACTATAGACCTTTTTGCGACAATTGAAAATGCCAAGTGCCCACACTACTACTCCAGAGCGAGACTGGGACCCTCTTCTCTGGGTGATGCTTTTCTCCTCAAATGGGATGCACCTCTATTGTACATCTTTCCTCCGACCCTTCTTCTATCCTGGGTTGTACACGAGATCAGGACAGACAACTCCAGAGTTGTCTTCGTAGCCTCTATGTGGCCCAGACAAACGTGGTTTCCTTACCTTCTAAAGATGACTGTGTGCCCACCATGCACTCTTCCTTTTCTGCCTCATCTCCTTTCTCAGGATGCGGTTCAGGTCTACTGCCCAAACCTGGCAAGACTTCACCTCAAGGCGTGGCTACTCCATGGCTCTGAGAAACTGAAATGACCTGTTTAGATGAAAGAAAAGGAGGACTTGTGGCACCTTAGAGACTAACAAATTTATTTGAGCATAAGCTTTTGTGAGCTACAGCTCACTTCATCAGATGCATTCAGTGCAATCACAGCATTTCACCACAAGGTGGATGAGTTCTCGATCTTCACTCACCTGACCACCATGCATTTTTCTCAAAGGCCTTTCTAAACTTTTTTCCACTGAATGCATCCAATGAAGTGAGCTGTAGCTCACGAAAGCTTATGCTCAAATTTGTTAGTCTCTAAGGTGCCACAAGTCCTCCTTTTCTTTTTGCGGATACAGACTAACATGGCTGCTACTCTGAAACCTGTTCAGATGAAGTAAGTTAAACAGTTAGACCAACTACACGACATATATATCTGCACAAATGGAGGTGATTCAATACATGGGGCCAAAATAGACAAATCATGTCAGTTTCCTCTCGTCTACCACTGGTACTGGACTGTGTATTGGAACTTAAGAAATCGGGTCTTTCCATGAGCTCAGTCAGAGTACACCTCACAGCAATCACAACATTTCACCACAAGGTGGATGAGTTCTCGATCTTCGCTCACCTGACCACCATGCATTTTCGCAAGGGCCTCTGTAAACTTTACCCTGAAATATGAGCCTCTGCTCCCATCATAGGACCATAGTCTGATATTATGAAGCCTTACTGGGACCCCCTTTGAACCACTAGCGACATGTTCACTTCTCTGCTTCTTGATGAAGGTGGCCTTTCTCATCGCTATCACATCTGCCAGACAAGTGGGGGAGCAGGGGGCTCTCATGGCACACCCCACCCCACGCAACATTTTTCAAAAACAAATTTACTTTAAGACCACATCCCAAGTTCTTACCAAAAGTTGCATCCTCATTCAACTGAATCAGCCCATTCATCTCCCATCGTTCTTTCCAAAACCCCAGGAGAATAAATGAGAAGCAGCGCTCCCCACTCTGAATGTCCGAAGCGTACTAGCTTTTGATATTGAAAGAACAAAGTCTTTCAGAAAATCACCAAAATTATTTCTTTCTATCACAGAACAATACAAGGGAGACGCCATATCTAAACAGAGACTATCTACGTAGATCTCCAGCTGCATTGACGTTTGTCATCAACAGCTGCAACCCCCATAGGGGACCCATACACATTTGACTAGAGCACTTTCTGCCTTGATAGCCTTCTTTAACAATGTTCCCATTATGGACATCTGCAAAGCAGCAATATGGGCACCTGCCCATATATTCACACAATATTATGCCATAGAACAGCATTCATCATTAGAACTTTATTCGGACTTAATTTTATCATCTGCCACGACTACAACTCCGAAGGCCCTCTCTTCCACTGAGGGGCACTGCTCTACAGTGCCTAAAGTGGAGTACCCATGCGGACACTCATTATGCCATAGAACAGCATTCATCATTAGACGCTTTGAAGAAGAGAAGGTTACTCTCTCTTTTCAATAACTGAGGTTCTTCAAGATGGATGTCCCTGTGGGTGCTCCACTACGCTCCCTCCTCCCCCTACTTCGGAGTTTTTTCACACCAGAGACTCTGTGGTAGAGAGGGAACTGAGGGGGGTTGATCGTGCGGCGCTATGTAACCACCTGAGGTGGCACTGCTACTACAAATCTCCAATATTACAAGTGCAGGGGTGTGCAGTCACCTAAAGTGGAGCACCCACAGGGACAACCATCTTCAAGAACCTCAGTTAGCGCACAGGGTGAGTAACCTTCTCTTCACTGAAGCAGGGATTGGAACCTGAATTTCCTATATCCCAGGACAGTGCCCTTCCCACTAGGCTACAGAGCCAGTCTCTCTCTCTCTCTCACACCTAATGACTATTTAATTATATGAAGTAGAACAGCTTCAACAGGAGAGAAAGAGACACCTTGTAGCCTAATCTATATGTTATGCATTAATTATATGGATTGCTTAAGAATTCCCAGTTATCACTTTGAGGGACAGGTTCTTATCCCAAGATCAGGCCCAGTATTATTCAAATTATTATATAGTTGGCAACTCTGATGTATACAGTTGCAACACTCTCGCTATAGGAACTTTTTCTGTATTTTTACAAATGGTTTATTAATATATTCAGCATAGTCACAAACACTGCAACTCAGTAAGGTAGATGAGACACTAGAATGTACATCTGCACATCCATATACTCACACCATCCCTTGCAGAACAACCTGAAATGTTAGCCATCATCTTCCTTATCACCGTCACCTTCCCCCTCGTCACCAGTGGCCATTATTCTGGCACATCTGAAAGGCTACAGCTTTCTCCTACTAACCGTAGGCTGGGATGCAACTTTTGTAATATGTTACACTGATGCCACTGTCTGATGCATATTTAGTAGGGGTTTCTCCCCTGTTCCTTATTTGTATTTCCTGACCATACTAATGTTGGATTGTTCTTCTCCTACATCTTAGTATATTAATGATCTCAACTTACTATCATATACGTCAATTCGTTGCCATGGGCCTCTTGCGGTTAGGTATCTGCAGATGTACCTCATTTACCTGCTGCTGCTGCTATGTACATCAATTTATCTCTTTGACATTCTTGTGGTTGGACCCATGTTCCTGTGGTTGGACATTCCCCTTAAACACTATATTTTCAGCTCCCCTATATTTGGGGTTTTCCATTGGGCCTTTTATCTATGCCAAAGTTCATAGGCCTCAAGCCTTATTTATGCTAACTATGTTCACTGCTGTGTCTTACAGGATACAGGCCTGTAGGCAAAGGTTCTGGAACTACGGGTGCTGGGAATGCTGCCACACCCCCTGGCTTGAAGTGGTTTCCATTATATACAGGATTTACAGTTTGGTTCAATAACTCTCAGCCCCCTCACGATACAAATTGTTCCAGCACCCCTGCCTGTTAGGTTCCTTGCATTACTGCTGAATCTAATAAAGGCAGACTATAATGAAGGCAAGAGAGTGATTATAATAAATTCAAGCTAGCTCTATGGGCTATCACCCCCACCCACCCAATACTCCTTAGCTCAGTGATCAGGACACTCACCTGGGAAGTGGGTGACCGTCATTCAAGTCCCTGCTCCAAATCAGACAAAGTGGGGTTTTGAAACCTGGTGTCCCACATCCTGGCTGAGTGCTTTACCCACTGCGCTACAGGGCATAAGGGGGGCACCAACACCTCTCCCTCTCTTCCCCTGCAGTTTTGGACCTCACAGATGAGATAGGTAGGGGAATGCCAATATTATTAATCCTGCTGGGACTTGGGTGTGAGCTAGTTCTGGGCATCAGGACTTAGCTCTGTTAATGTTCATCAGCAGAAATTTAGGCCCTATGGGGACTTTATCGGTGGAAACATAGGCACCTAGGGCATTTAGATGTGTGCAGGGTTAGGTGACAACTGAATGGGGTGTTCTGAGAATCCAGATTTTGGATTTGCTGTCTAAAGTGGCAGGTGCCTAAATCCCTTTGTGGATCTAGTCCATAGACACTTGTCAGTACTGAGCATAATTCTTCTTTACAAAAGAAATTGTAGCTGCCATAATGTTATAATTGTATTGATTATTTCATAGAGCCCACATACCCTCTATTCTGTCTTTAACTGCATTTATATCACTACATTAAAGTTGGTTTATTTTTATTTTAGGACTTGATAATCTGCTTGATGAAAACAGAATATCAGATCTCACCCAGACATACCAGCTCTTCAGCCGGGTAAAAGGTGGGCAGCAGATCCTGTTGCAAAACTGGAGTGAATACATCAAGGTATTTCAAACTTTATTGCATCTTACTGTCCTCATATTTATGCTATCTACAGTGGAGTGACTGCTTGGCTTTTAAAAACAAATAATGAGAAGCAATAAAACACTCAACCGTGTTCATGAAAATTATATTTTAAGCAGGTATGTGGGTTTTTTATTTGTTACTGCACCCATTTTGTTCAGCAATATTCTGAAAGCTCATGTGATGAGAAATCACAGTGCATACACATTTTGATTTAAAATCATATTTAGGAACTGTTTTTACTTTACAGGACTGAACAGTGCAAACCGTTTTTTTTTAAAATCAGAACTGCATATGATTTGAGAAAAGGTTGGGCTGGAAAGTTGGCTACGTTTGGTTCAAAATAAATCATTCTCATTTCCTCCTGGCACTCCAGTCACACTCCTTTGAAACTACTGGAACATCAGATCTCGGCTGATACTTCCATCAGCACTGCAGATTTGTTATGCTATAAATAACTGCTGCTTGTTATAACAGTTAAGAGGCTAAAGGTTTTATTTTTTAATTATTATTTTGAAAGTGAGAAGAATTCTCTCTCAAAAATCTATTCTGGTGGCACTTAGAGGTCTCATCTCCATTGTGCTAGACATTGTACAAAATACAACAGTTTACTCATCCTGAAGAACTTGCAGTCTAGCACACATGGAGATGCTTTCAAATTGTAACCTTAAGCCGGGACTGACTGTATGATAAGAAAATATTGCATTGAAATTCCTGGAATCATGTGTCTTGCGTTGTGAGGTAGTATTACGGAAGGCTTGTCAGAAACATTATATACTTGGTTTCCCAAATGCTAGTCATATCAGCTATCAGCTATCGCTTCCAAGATAGGAGAGAGACTGATGAGCATTTGAGACTGTGTACTCCAAGATATAGTGAGAGAAAATCCTATGTGAATAGGATGACCTGATGCCCCTGAAAAGTTGATACATCCCAGATTTTAGGACTAGACTCCCCTTTCTGGTCAAGTTTTAATTAACTTGTACATTTCCCAGTTCTGAGGACTCCTGGAGGTGGAGTTCAGGGAGCCATGAACACCAGGAGGAAACTGGTTAGAAGTGCTGGTGAATAGATGGGGGAGGGGTCAGGTCACTGGGAAGGTTTGACAACTTCAGAGAGGGTGAGTCCTGGGGGTATGAGAGAGCATATAGGGCAAATTAAGGCACCTGGGATCAAATCCCTGCTCTGCCATAGACTCTCTTTGACCTTGGGCAAGTCACTTAGCCTCTCTGTGTCTCAGTCCCCATCTATAAAATGGGGATGGTACTTCTCTGCCACATGGGGTGTTGTGCGGATAAGTACATTAAGGATTGTAAATTGCTCAGATACTATAGTAATGGGGGCCATATGAGTATGGAGATATGGAGTATGTAGACATTAGGAGCCAGGGGTTGGATCCAGGCAGTGCATCAAGTATCATATCTATGAATTATTGCTATGGCTAGTTAAATGTTGAGAGGGAAGTCTGAGTTGTCTTGCCTTTTTTGGTTTTTCAGCTGTTACAG
The DNA here is from genome assembly GCF_009764565.3 of Dermochelys coriacea. Lineage (NCBI taxonomy): Eukaryota > Metazoa > Chordata > Testudines > Dermochelyidae > Dermochelys > Dermochelys coriacea. The sequence goes on from NC_050068.2 coordinate 111,014,352, forward strand.
TGGCTAAGATAGAAGCGAATGGAAAAATATGGATCTGCCTTCCTGCTGCCTCTGTGCGGTTGTCCCAGTTTTTCACTATGGAAATCTGGTCATTCTCCTTGTAACAAATATCGGATAGTAATATTCTTAAGCCGTCTTAAATAGCAGGTCAATCAAACACTGTTGTGTAGACTGTCTGATTCAATAGACAAATAGCGTTATAATTCCATTGGAGACCTGGGCATAAGTAGAAACAAGATAAGATTAAAAGATGATAAAGCAAGAATTTTGTCCTTACAAGTCAATAGCTTCCCCCCCACAACCAAACCTGGTGATGGCTGTTTTTCCACTTTTGTAGTCCTTGTTGACATTAAAATCCTGGAGTGACCAGAAGCAGCTAAATCATATCCAGTTATTTCTGCAAATAAACAGTTCAGTGGGTTTTAAAAAAAAAAAAAAGTCATGCAAAGTTTTTCATTATACTGAACATTCTTGCTACACTTTTTCACATACTCTTTTATGTAAATCATGTATTTAACTGTAAACTTGTGTGTGTACAACCATGTCTAATACGTAATTTTTGTTTAGCTTCTGTTTTAAATGTAAGTGATCTCTCAAACATTGCTGTTTGAAATCCATTAATGTGTGTTTGGATTTTTTTGGTTTTGTTTTTAAATTTCAGTGCATCTCATCATTTTTGAACAGCTTTAAGATTTCAATTATTGTTAAGCACCTCTATGATAAATTTTTCCAATGGCTAAATTTCATAAGGGTGTATGTGTCTGTGGGGGGAGATAGGTAGCAATGAAGTATTTGATTATCAAAAGTGTTTGTTTTTACAGAACTTTGGGACAACTATAGTGGTTAATCCTGAAAAGGACAAGGATATGGTGCAAGAGCTACTAGATTTTAAGGATAAAGTGGACCATATCATAGAAGCGTGCTTTCAGAAAAATGAGAAATTTATAAACTTGATGAAGGAATCCTTTGAAACATTTATCAACAAGAGACCAAATAAGCCTGCAGAATTGATAGGTACAAAATACTTTTCTGTAAAATATTTCTAAAACCTATAGAAAGCATAATAATATAAAGCATACTGAGTATGCTAGTATAATTGCAATGCAATGCATAGCCCACTGGAAGAATTGCTTTTGGGATACCAGGCAAAAATTAGTCTGGATATGTCTTGGGATCCAGGTAAAAGTCTGGATGTGTTTGTCAGGTGTGTGCTCAGTCACGTGAAGGAGCATGTTAATTCCTGCTATTGCTGCACCCCTATTTGCTTACACGGTGACTGATGCTGACAGTTGCTTTAAAAACCCATATGGCTAACTTCCTAAAGCGGAGTAAGTTGCTAAGGGGGAAAAGTAGTTATTAGAAAAAGAAATTTAACTATGTCTTATGGATGAGACTTATACTGGTGTTAAAACCTCAATTTTCCATACACTCTGACAGTGCTAAGAAAAATATGCCTAAGAAGGAAGAAGTAGTGGGGTTTTTTAGTTGGCTCATTGTTTTTCCCCTGAACTAAACTTGGGAGAACACCCCATTTTAATAGCATTCAGTTATAGGAAGACTGAATTGTAAAGAAGAAAATTGTTCAGGACCTCAGAAGTCAGGAAAGGAAAGCATAATCATTTAGTGTACATTACACATAGATTATTTAAAATGTTTCAGAATAAGTAATATGGGGACAGATCCATAGGTGGTGTAAATTATCATAGCTCGGAGTTTGAAGTCAGTGGAGCTACTACAATTTATATTAGCTGAGGATCTGCCTCTTAGTTTCTGTCTATATCATATTCTTTTGCTTTTGCCTGCTAACTTGAAAAATGGCTTTCTAAAAAAATACCCTTGCATAGGAAAGGTGACTGAATACTATTTGATATGTGCAAAGCAGTGATATGGGCTTATTGCCACTTGTGGGTACTGTATCCTCAGCTGTTACAATGGCTTCCTTCTCATCCCACTGACACGTAACCTAGTAAGACCTAGAGTAGGGATATTCAAATGGCTTTCTATACCTTTAATTAAAATTCATGGCATAATTGTATTTTTTTTCTACCATTATCAAGCTACTAACTCAAAAGCATCGCTTCTGTTTAAGTTTTGGTGAGAGCCAGAGGGCATGGTAAAGGTCTACAAAAATAGTCATCTGTGTGTTTGTTTTTGTTTTTCATATAATACATTCATATGCATTGCATAATTCCAGCACATTATCCATCAACAAGTAATGTTCTTGTAGTGAACAAAACATGAAGATTCTAGTGTCTTAGTACATTAATTTTAAAGCTAATTTGTTGTATTAATCTTTATCTTGGTCAGTTCCTTTGTGGCGTAAATTTTTCCACTAATAACCTAATACTTGAGTATAATTCCACTGACTTAGGAGGAGGGAAAATTGATTACAAAACTGAACAGTTGGCATTTCACCAATGTTTTAATATCTAGTAATATTAGAAGTGGAAACATTACAGTAATTTTAGAGGGATTTTTATTTTAAGCTCCTTAATTTTTTTATTTATTTGTAGCAAAACATGTGGATTCAAAATTAAGAGCTGGAAATAAAGAAGCAACAGATGAAGAGCTGGAAAGAATCCTTGACAAAATCATGATAATATTCAGATTCATTCATGGTAAGAAATGTTTAAGGTGTAAGAAGGGTTTAAAATTGATGTGATTTTAAAATATGATCTTCAGTGCTACTGCTAGAATTGTTAATTGATTTAGTACAGCAGTGACAAACTTGTTACATGTTTTGAGTCTATAAACTGGGACTACAAAAGTAGAGACTGATGTCAGTGGGAGTTCTGCACAAAGACCAAAGGATAAATGTGGCCTCTGACCAGGAAGCTGGGAGGATCACTCACAGCATTTTTCTCTCCTCATGGTTTTCCTCCCAGATAGAGTATGTGGGAGCCCAGCGAATAGTGGCTAACCCTTTTCCTCCCCAGTCCCTCCCTTACACAAGGATGCAAAGAGCGTGGGTGAAGGTAGAGAGAAGAGAGGATGTCACTGTAATGCTCGACACTTACTGCAGTGCACTTTCCAAAAATGACTCTGTACCAGACAATAACAAAGATAAGCACTTCAGCTGGACATTTCTGCTAAAATGAACAGCAGGAAAAGCATATCACCATGTCTAATTGAACTACCTACTGGCTGTTTTAGGGGAGAAAAAGAGGAGAGGAAAAAAAAAAAAGATGGGCTAAATCCTAAATTTCTGAACTAGAGAAAAAAAGCTTTTTATGTCTAAATAGTTGCAGTTTCTAATATTGTGCCCTTTATATAGGGGATGTAGGCAGGGCTGCCCTCTTTTTACCCCTCTTTGCTCTTGGTATGGAGCTATTTTCCAGAATCCAGAATTATTATTATTATAGCAATCCAGGCAGCAGATGTTCACCATAAAATAGAACTGTGTGAAGACTGATTTTTTTTTTTTGTCAAAACCAAAGGAAATCCTGGCAAAGGTGATGAAGGAAGTACAAATTTTTGAGGCTAAGAAATTAATCTTTCTAAATTTGATATGCTAAATATGAAACTGAGACTAAATTTTCTGTGTTTTATCTTTTCATATATGTGTATATATATATATATATATATATAATAAAGTTTTTAAATGAACTAAAAGACTAGATCAAAATACTAATATTTTGTTTTTGTGAAATCTAGTACATAGGTCGTAGCAGGATATTAAGGGCACGTGTTGCTGAGTACTCAAGTTTCTGGGTCTTGGCCCTTTAAGGACAGATATTCTGGGACTTCTAGTCATCAGCTATTTCCCTTCATATCTCTCAGCAGAGACGCCCAAGCACTCCCTGCTCTCTCCTGGGCTTCTCACCCACAAATAAAGTGGCATAGCTGTTCTGTACAACCAAACCACTTTATCGGTGGGAGAGAGACTGAGGGAGTGCTTGGCAGTCTCTGTGCTGGGAGATCTGAAGTAGAACTGCCATGGTAATGTTGGATTCCTCTTGGCAGATCCCAATGAAGGAGCCTGCTATGGTTTAGGGGGAAGAATACTTTGAGGAAGCTATATATTACCTGGAGGAAAAGTGAACCCTGCATCTGAAACATACTCCTAGTATCTCTGTACCAAGGAGTGGTGGACCCTGAAACCTAAGGAGAGGATTTGGGGGAGCCCTGATGGAAGGGGTGAAGGCTTGTGGATATTCATATAACCCTTATGTTTCAAAGGACTATTTGCAGAGCCCAGTGAGAGCTATACCAAAAGCCTGAAGAGGAAGTGTGTACAGAAGGGGTTTTCTGAAACATAAAGAGAGGCCTATTTTGTGTATTAATTAACCAGACTCCAGGAGGGAAGATGGTGGTGATTTGGGCAAATACAATTTTGTGTGAGTGAATGATTGCAGCTGACCAAGGGGGAAAATTAAGTCATTATCTGCGTTTGGACACCAGAGAGGGAAGCAACCATATCACCATAAATTAAGAAGAAAATCCAAACTACAAAATTGTTGTGTGCAACACTGTTAACAGTGTTTATCAGCATGGCTCCATCTGTTTCTCTGGCTTTTTCATTTTGGACATCAAATCTCCATTGGCACCGCTGGCACCTGTCTATCTTGGTGTTCCAGCTGTCTTGCCCGCTGCCACCTGCTCCCTCAGATGCTGCTTCTGTGTCAGTGCTATTAGGGCAGCACCATGTTTCTCCAACACAGAGACTTACACAAATACCAACAGAGACTGCTCCTCCGTTTATTGGGGAGAGTTGCATCTCTTCAGACTCAGACCATAAGACATCAAGATCCCCTCTAAGGTCTTTTAGATCATTTTACAGACCTTGTTACAGAGATACTAAATCTGAAAGTCATGACTGGTACTCTTACAAGGAAGCCCTGGCATGGTGGAATACTCCAGTGGCCTTATGAGGCATCTTGAACTGTTCTGAGTGGGTCTAGACCTCCATCAGAGTTCCAGTCTACAAGATCACCTTTATCCATACCATGCATTTCTAGGGAAGCCCCTTCTGCTGTCCCTCAGCCTCTTCCTTTGTTGGAGCCTACTGAAGGGAGGATAATGGGGGAATTTCTTCATGCCCCCTGCCCCAAATATTTCATTTCTTCTCTGGATGAGGCTGTCATCCTGGAGGATTTTAAAATTCCAGGGCTTTATGAGAAGGGTGGCCATATCTTTGGGAGTACAAGTGGTGCTTGTACAAGATAACCCACACAAGTTCCTAGATATCTTACAGGTCCCTTCCCCAAGAACGATCACCCTTCCCCATTAATGAAGTCTTTGCTGGAACCAGTCAGTTCCCTCTGGCAGACACTAGCCTCTATCCCACCCACTGCTTGCAGGTGACAGGCACTATCACGTTCCTCAGGAAGACTTTGATTATTTCTTTTCAATCCAACTCCTGATTTGCTTGAGATTGTGGCCACTACTAAGTTTGCCAGGCAGTCTCACCCCCGGGACACTAATAACAAAGAGTTTAAAAGACTGGACTTGTATGGCTCAAAGGCCTATACCACTGCCAGCCTTTAGATGTGTCACATTACCAGGCACTGTTGATTAAATACACTTTTCTTAATTGGTCAGCAATGTCCAAATTTGCAGACGAGTTGCCTGAGGAGTACAGAGAAGAATTCTTGGCCATTAGTTTCTGAAGGACACCTCGCTACCTGAACGTCACTTCAAGCAGCCATTGATACAGCTGACGCTGCCTCATGCTCCTTGGCTATACCTATCTTGATGAGATTCTCCTCTTGGCTGCAACCCTCTGCCATCCCCAAGGAAGTTGCAAAATACAATAGGAGATTTAGCCTCCCAAGTGTTTCCCCAGAAAACGGATGACGCTATGTGCACCTTAAAAGATCCCTGAGTGACCCTCCAGTTGTTGGGGGTTTACACTCCAGTAACAAAGAGGAAACCATTTAAACCTCAGTCGTACTACAGGACCTGTTAGCAGATGTCTCAGGATACTTCCAAAGGAAGTGAGATGGGGCAAGGCCAGATGGCTATAGAAAAGTAGTGGGAGACAGATATATTAGTCCCAGGCTAAACAAATCCCTGTTACCAGGATAAGTAAAGGGCAGCTGCTCCAGGTCGATTCAGACACCTGGGGCCAATTAAGATCTTTCCAGAAGGCAGGGAGAATGCTAGGTTGATTGGGACACCTGAAGCCAATTAGGGGCTGGCTGAAACTAGTTAAAAGCCTCCCAGTTAGTCAATTGGGTGCATGTGTCAGAAGCTGTAGGAGGAAGCCATGCTGTTGGAGGAACTAAGCAGTACAAACTCTATCAGGTGCAAGGAAGGAAGCCCTGAGGTAACGGTGAAGGAGATATTGAGTGGGGGCTGCTGTGGGGAAGTGGCCCAGGGAATTATACACATTCTATTTCCAAAAAGTCAGCTACCATAGCTACTACTATTAGGGTCCCTGGGCAGAAGCCTGGAGTAGAGGGTGGGCCCAGGCTTTCCCCTCTCCTCTCCTCCCCTCCCCTCCCCTCCCCAATTAATCACTGAGGCTCGGAGACCACAAAGACTGTGCGAGGGAGGGTGGCTTCTCCTCACCTCCCTTGCTGGCTTATGATGAAAATGGGTCAGTAGGCTGTGACCCTTGCCTCTAGAGAGAGAAGGGCTCTGTGGAGGGTCACAGTGAGCCTCTGAGGCTAGCAAAATCTGCCAGGAAGTGCGGGACCCACTGAGACAAGGGCAGAGCTTTGTCACAGAAGGCTTAAACCTCCTAGAGATGTCATCAGTTGGATTCATCAATGACAGGCCATTCTCACCAGACCACTGCAGCTTTGAAGCAGTTGTTTTGACTACTCCATTGAGGACAGTACACCGACCATATCTCTCCTCCCTCCCTTTGGATACCACCTCTCTCTCTCTCTCTCTCTCTCTCTCTCTCTCTCTCTCTCTCTCTCTCTGTGCTTGGAAGCAGATCACATCATACAAGTGGGTGTACAGCTGTAAAAGAGGAATACTTCACCCAGTTCAGCTCCTTCCTCTTCCCTAGTCACCTTCCCTGTTGTGTTTTTTAAGGACCTATTTCAGAAGACTCTATTGATTCCGGAAGTGCAGTCTTTTTGGAGCTGGGAGCAGAGAGGAAGTTCCTTACTAATATAAGGTTTCTATTTCTAGTACTTCCCGATTCCCCCAAAATCTTGTCTTTGTCCCATTCTAGACCTCAGAAAGCCAAACCGGTTCATCAGTAAGATCAAGTTCAGGATGGTCACCCTTGCTTCCGTTATGCCTTCCCTAGAGATTGGTATACTGCCCTTGATTTGCATGATGCTTACTTTCATGTGGCAATACATCCTGGCCACGAAAGATTCTTCGGTTCATAGCAAGCAATAACAACTACCTTTACAAGTCGCTTCCCTTTGGGTTATCTTCAACCCCAAGAATCTTTGCCAAGTGCACGATAGTGGTTGTAGCCCCTCTGCACTGCATAGGTGTTCAGATATTTCCTTATCTGGACAATTGGCTAGTTCGGGGAAGATCAAGTACCCATGTCCAACACAGTATCTTTATCAGACCACTGCTCTCTGGTCCAGGCCTGAAATTTAATATAGACAAATGGAAGTTATAACCACACAATGAATAACTTTTCATAATAATAATTCATTGATGTCATAACTGCTGTGGGTTACCTTCCTGAGGACAGGATTCAGTCCATAGTTTTTTGGTCCTAAAACCTCACATCCAACTCAGACAAGTTTATTTCTGCTTACAGCTATTGGGGTATGTGGCCTCATGCACATATGTGATTCTGCATTGCCAGATCTCACCTCCACTGTCTGCAAGCCTGGCTTTCCTCAGCATACTGACTGAGTGGCATTCACTTATTTGCATACCTGCATAAGAGCTTCAGTCCCTGGACTACTGGATGGACCCTCTGAACGTCTTAAGTGGGGTTCTCTTTTTGCCACTAGAACAGACTATGACTCTAACAGATGCATCCACCAAAGGCTGGGAGGGTCATCTCGGTCAATTCCAGGCACAAGTTCTTTGGTAACCTCAGGAGGTCTCATAAACATAACATAAAAGTGTTAGCTCTGTGCTATTCGTCAAGCCTGCAAGACGTTTATATCCACCATCAGGAACTAGTTGGTTTAAGTTCTGATGGACAATACCACCACCATGTTTTATCTGAACAAGCAAGGGGGCTGCAGGGTTATCTCAGTTGCTCCAACAAGCAAATTGCCTGTGGAATCTCTGTATAAGAAACAAGGTCTTGCTAAATGCTTTACGTTCCAGGGGTGAGGAACGCTATTGTGGATTCCCTCAGTAGGAACTTGACCAACACAAGTGGTCAGTCAGGAAGGATGTTCTTCTCTAGATAGTCCAATAGTGTGGATACCTTGTAATAAACTTTTGTGACCAACCTCAACAACAGATGCAGGGGATTTTGCTTCCAGGTTCCATACTGGATGCCTTTCTTCTTCCCTGGTCCAGTCATCCGCTCTATGCATTCCCCTCAGTTCCTCACATTCCAAGAGTACTCCAGGAAGATGAAAAGAGACCAGGCAACATAAATCCTCGTGGCACCAGCTTGGCCATGATAATATTGGTTCATGGACCTACATCAGCTATCTATCAGGCCACTGATAATTTTACCCTGGTCCAGGATCTCTCTTGGACAAGTCTGAATCCTAACCGTAAATCTCTCCACTTGACTGCATGGATAATTTCTGGTTGAATATGTATGAGAGATTATGGTCCTGAGAAGTCCAAGCCATCTTGGTGAGTAGCAGAAAGGACTCCACCAGGGCCACATATGCTGCAAAATGGAAGAAGCTTTTGATCTGGGTGCCATCCCACCATTATTTCCTCATTAAATAAAGATTACATACATACATACTGGACTACCTACTGCATCTGAAATCATCTGGCCTTTCAGTTAGTTCAGTAAGAATCCACTTCACTTTTTCTCAGCAATACAGAATGACTTTTCTATCTTCTTACCTTTTGATTACCTTCCTGAGCAATATTCCTAGACATCTGCAAGGCAGCAATGTGGTCATCTTTACATACCTTCTCCACACACGACTCTTTCTCAAGCTTCGAGAGATTACGCCAACTTTTGATAAATCAGTGTTGTGATTTCTTGTCAAATAATCCAAAGTGGAATATATATGCACACAATCACTCGAAGGAGAGAAAATGCGTACTTTACCTGTATGATGATTGTTATTCTTTGAGATGCACTGTGCACATATACCTTCTATAATCTCTCCTACTTTCCCCACTGCTTCGGATGTTAGACTGTGGTATGCAGGAACAGAGAGGGAGATGGCAATAACTCTCGGCTAGGTGCATGAGGAGAGCAGGGGGCATATGTGCAGCCTAGTGCAGGCAAAAATCTACAACTCAAGTGCATTGGGAGCACTGACAACTCTAGTGAAACATATGTGCACAGCACATCTTGAACAGTTACTGTATAGATATGTAACTGTTTTCCACTTTTCAGCAAGTCAAGAGAATAGACACTTCTGTATAATTGAAGATAAGTAGTAAAGGTGTAATGTTTGATTTCTCAGGTTTTTTTGTTTTCTCTCCATACAGGTAAAGATGTGTTTGAGGCATTTTATAAGAAAGATTTGGCCAAAAGACTGCTGGTTGGAAAAAGTGCATCTGTAGATGCTGAGAAGTCAATGCTGTCAAAGCTTAAACATGGTGAGCAGCTGCAAATGTTGCATTTTTTACTTTTTAGTTTTTAAACCTGAACCTTTATTTATATTTGTTAGTGACTGGGCCAGATTTTCAAGAGAGCTGAGCACCCTATGGCTCCCACTATTCAGAGTAGGAAATGCTGATTGCTATGTACTCGAGGAAATGTGCAAGTTTAATTTAGGTGTATAAATGGGAGCAGAGTTCTTTTGGAAATCTGTGACATTAAGCTGTGCTTTGCTTTTGGGATTTTAGAGAACAGACTAACATTATTTCTCTGATCTGTCAAGGAGAGGGCTGGACATTACAGAGCACATGGTTTGGGGAAAATTTGGGACTGGCAGTGTGTTGGGGTCACCCTGAAAGTGTCATAACCAAAGCTGGTGGAAGCCAGAATTGGGCTGTGGGGCAATAGATAGGCTGCTGGAGTCAGAGCTGCTGAATCAGGGCTGCCTTAGTGCGCACAAACTCAGGGTGTGACCTGCATGCTGATAGACTGTTAGTGTCCCTGGTTGGGAGCTACAGCAGCAAAGCATTGTGAGGCACCCAGGTTTGCAAGGCAAATGGTCACACAACCCCTCACTGGTCTGGGGTTGCAGCTGAACCCTGTCACAGTGGTATAGTTATGCAGGGTTTGCACACAGCTTGCTAGTTTAACTGAGGTTTACACTTCAAGCACTGGTAAAATAGTTTGAAGTGATTTACAAGTGAAAAGGCTGCGAACAATTAGAGGTTACAATTTTATTATTTTCTGTTTGTTTCGGGTAAAAGAAGTGGAACAAAGGAAAGTGTAAAGATGAGTAAGAAGCTGAAAAGGCAGGAGCCTCGGCTTATCTGGATTTGCATCCCAAGGACTGTCGCACTAGCCCAACATTAGGCTTAAGCTTTTATTATTTGTTTTATGTTTATTGCAATCATGGAAACTTCGCTTTAATTTATGTGACAGAATGTGGTGCTGCTTTCACCAGTAAACTGGAGGGAATGTTCAAGGATATGGAACTTTCAAAAGATGTCATGATTCAGTTTAAGCAGGTAAATTTAACTTCACTTATGCATGGTATATTTACACTAGCTAGGATGATGTCACATAATTGTATTGAATGCAACCATGACAAAACAGATTTTCCACAGATTGTTTATAGTTCAGTGAATCTGCTGGGATGTTATTTGACCCTATAGTTTCATTTGATTTTCTTTTTGACTCTTAATAATAAAGCCTGAATGTAGTGTTGCCACTAAGTTTATTATTAGATCCATCTCTAAAATTGATTTTAAGACTCCATTTTATCATGTGAGAATTATTGCCAGGCTGTGACTAGTTCAGAATGAATGCTCTGGTGATGAATTTCTTGTGCCATACAGACTGGATTGTTGCTGTTATGTTCTCTGGATGCCCAGCCCAAGTGCTGTGTAGACTGCGTTTCTTTCAAAATGTACCACCGTGTATCTTAACATCCCTTAAATGTTTTTTATGGAATCTTTAAAATCCTTTTGACTTTGAAGTCCTTTAGAAGAACAGATCTAATTGATGATCTTGTCTGTTTTGTTCCCAACCATTCACTATGTTCCGAATTGCTTAGGTATGTAGTGTGCCTTTGCATGACTTTTAGACAGTGGGAGCCAAGAACATTTTCCAACTGTGGACATTACCTCTAGAAAACTTCCTGATACTGTCCATAATTTCCAACTGGAATCAGTATTTTAAAAAAATTAAGAGCGCTTACATTAGCTGTAGGAGTTAATTGTTTTAGATCACAGATTTTTATATTGTGCAGTGCTCCAATGAGAAATGCTTTATAAATTCAACTTTGGTTTACAGTCAGCCCTTCGGGTGTTTTAATGAATTGCTGGAATTCATTGTGCCAAAATTAATTCACTGTTTGTTTGTTTGTTTTTTTTTAAAAAACAGTATTCCAGCTAGTAATTAGCAGAAGCCATATATTGATTTACTTTTCTAAGTTTATTTTTAATGTATTGTGTTAGCAGGATTTTTAACAGGTTTGGGTTTTTTAATTTTATTTTATTTTAGTATATGCAGAACCAAAGTGATCCAGGCAATATAGACCTGACGGTAAATATACTTACTATGGGATATTGGCCAACGTACACACCAGTGGAAGTCCACTTAACTCCAGAGGTGAGTCTTTTAGAACTAGAATTTGCAGTCTATCATGGTGGAGGGGTAGTAATCTCACTATTTAGGTTGCCTAACGCATTCCATTTTAACTGTTTTCAATTACTTATAACTAGATTAGTACTCCTGAGGGAATTCTGCACAAAAAAATTTAAAAATTCTGCACCAAAAAAAAAAATTCTGCATACAGTATTTTAAAATTCTGTAATTTTATCAATAAATAAATGTGGAGGCTCCAGCATGGCGATGGGGAGCACAGCCACAGACTGCACGGCTTCCCTTTGCCTCCCTGTCAGAAAGTCATTTTTCTGCAGGGAAGCAAATAATTCTGCGCACATGCAGTGGCGCAGAATTCCCTCAGAGTAAACTAGAATAGGTCAAAACTTTTCAAATTTCAAAGGTGGGTGGGGGAGAGGAAGTGGTTGAAAATTCACAAAATGGTTAGCCAGCCAGTCTTCAGAACATAAAATATTGTGGAAAAAAAAACATTTTGAAAACAATAAACAGCTTATATACATGCCTGTTTTACAATATATAACCCATCTTCCACATGGAGAACCGGGTAGGTTTCAGAGTCTTTTAAATCCCATTAGCAGGGTCTGTCGCTCTTGGTTACAGTGTATTGTTCAATCTTGAATCCAGTGAGAGTGACCCTTTCTGTGCATCAGTCAGACCACTTTATACAATTCTTAGACTATGTCTGCACTGTACTGCATTGCAGACTATAGGTGTGTGAATTCCAGAGCACAGCAAAATGTTGCAGGCTAACTGTCCTTTGTGGACGCTGCTGGCACAAACTAAAAGGTACCTAGTTTACATAACACGAATTAAGTACATTTTAGTTTGCACCAGGAGTGTCCACAAGGGACAGTTAGCACGCAACACTTTGCTGAGCTCTGCAGTTCACTCACCTGTAGTCCACACTGCAGCATGGTATAGACAAGCCCTTAGTTCTTTGTTTTCTGGGTCTCTTGAAGGTGGTCAAAACCAGTCTGTGCAGTTCCTCCCCCCCCCCCCATGGGATGGTACTACTTCAGACCCGTTTACCTGTGGAGGGATTTGCATTATTACCCACTAATCACAGTTCTCAGTAATCCATCCATGGTCAGTGACTCCCCTGAGTCATTTAATTGCTTGTTTTGTTTCAAGAAAAGTTAACTCCTTCACACTCAGTCGGTAGTGGTACCAGTTGAGAAGGGAAACTGAGTCACAAACTTTCATAAAAATAAAGCACATTTCCCAGTTCTCAACGTTTCTCATTTGTGAGATGTTGGACAAAGTCACTTCTGGCAAAGCTGGGACTAGAACCTGGGTCTCTAATATAGCAGACCTGAATCTCATCCAGTTAGTCATATTGCCACTCAGAATCTGCTAAAACTGCATTTGGATATGCTGTCTGTAAAACAGATTTACTCCTGCATCTGCAATCTTTTGTTTCAATGTGTGAGATGTTCTCTTTCTAGTGGTTGGTCTACAGGTAACCGGTGTAACAGGTTACTTATTAAAAAGAAAAGGATTACTTGTGGCACCTTAGAGACTAACAAATCTATTTGAACATAAGCTTTTGTGAGCTACAGCTCACTTCATCGGATGCATTTGGTGGAAAATACAGTGCGGAGATTTATACACACACACTGAGCACATGAAACAATGGGTTTTATCATACACCCTGTAAGGAGAGTGATCACTTAAGATGAGCCATCACCAGCAGCAGGAGGGGGAAAGGAGGAAAACCTTTCATGGTGACAAGCAAGGTAGGCCATTTCCAGCAGTTAACAAGAACATCTGAGGAACAGTGGGGGGTGGGGTGGGGGGGAGAAATAACATGGGGAAATAGTTTTACTTTGTGTAATGACTCATCCATTCCCAGTCTCTATTCAAGCCTGAGTTAATTGTATCCAGTTTGCAAATTAATTCCAATTCAGCAGTCTCTCATTGGAGTCTGTTTTTGTAGTTTTTTTGTTGAAGGATAGCCACCCTCCGGTCTGTAATCAAGTGACCGGAGAGATTGAAGTGTTCTCCGACTGGTTTTTGAATGTTATAATTCTTGACGTCTGATTTGTGTCCATTTATTCTTTTACGTAGAGACTGTCCAGTTTGGCCAATGTACATGGCAGAGGGGCATTGCTGGTACATGATGGCATATATCACATTGGTAGATGCACAGGTGAACAAGCCTCTGATAGTGTGGCCGATGTGATTAGGCCCTATGATGGTGTCCCCTGAATAGATATGTGGACAGAGTTGGCAATGGGCTTTGTTGCAAGGATAGGTTCCTGGGTTAGTGGTTCCGTTGTGTGGTGTGTGGTTGCTGGTGAGTATTTGCTTCAGGTTGGGGGGCTGTCTGTAAGCAAGGACTGGCCTGTCTCCCAAGATCTGTGAGAGTGATGGGTCAACCTTCAGGATAGGTTGTAGATCCTTGATGATGCGTTGGAGAGGTTTTAGTTGGGGGCTGAAGGTGATGGCTAATGGCGTTCTGTTATTTTCTTTGTTGGGCCTGTCCTATAGTAGGTGACTTCTGGGTACTCTTCTGGTGCTGTCAATCAGTTTCTTCACTTCAGCAGGTGGGTATTGTAGTTGTAAGAATGCATGAGGGAGATCTAGTAGGTGTTTTTCTCTGTCTGAGGGGTTGGAGCAAATGCGGTTATATCGTAGCGCTTGGCTGTAGACAATGGATCATGTGGTATAGTCTGGATGAAAGCTAGAGGCATATAGGTAGGAATAGCGGTCAGTAGGTTTCCGATATAGGGTGGTGTTTATGTGACCATCGCGTATTAGCACTGTAGTGTCCAGGAAGTGGATCGCTTGTGTGGACTGGTCCAGGCTGAGGTTGATGGTGGGATGGAAATTGTTGAAATCATGGTGGAATTCCTCAAGAGCTTCTTTTCCATGGGTCCAGATGATGATGTCATCAATGTAGTGCAAGTAGAGTAGGGGCATTAGGGGACGAGAGCTGAGGAAGCGTTGTTCTAAGTCAGCCATAAAAATGTTGGCATACTGTGGGGCCGTGCGGGTACCCATTGCAGTGCCGCTGATTTGAAGGTATACATTGTCCCCAAATGTGAAATTGTTATGGGTGAGGACAAAGCCACAAAGTTCAGCCACCAGGTTAGCCGTGACATCGGGGATACTGTTCCTGATGGCTTGTAGCCCATCTTTGTGTGGAATGTTGGTGTAGAGGGCTTCTACATCCACAGTGGCTAGGATGGTGTTTTTAGGAAGATCACCAATGGATTGTAGTTTCCTCAGGAAGTCAGTGGTATCTCGAAGATAGCTGGGAGTGCTGGTAACGTAGGGCCTGAGGAGGGAGTCTACCTAGCCAGACAATCCTGTTGTCAGGGTGCCAATGCCTGAGATGATGGGGTGTCCAGGATTTCCAGGTTTATGGATCTTGGGTAGCAGATAGAATACCCCAGGTCGGGGTTCCAGGGATGTGTCTGTGCGGATTTGTTCTTGTGCTTTTTCAGGGAGTTTCTTGAGCAAATGCTGTAGTTTCTTTTGGTAACTCTCAATGGGATCAGAGGGTAATGGCTTGTAGAAAGTGGTGTTGGAGAGCTGCCTAGTAGCCTCTTGTTCATATTCCGACCTATTCATGATGACGACAGCACCTCCTTTGTCAGCCTTTTTGATTATGATGTCAGAGTTGTTTCTGAGGCTGTGGCTGGCATTGTGTTCTGCACGGCTGAGGTTATGGGGCAAGTGATGCTGCTTTTCCACAATTTCAGCCCGTGCACGTCGGCGGAAGCACTCTATGTAGAAGTCCAGTCTGCTGTTTCGACCTTCAGGAGGAGTCCACTCAGAATCCTTCTTTTTATAGTCTTGGTAGGAAGGTCTCTGTGGGTTAATATGTTGGTCAGAGGTGTGTTGGAAATATTCCTTGAGTCGGAGACGTCAAAAATAGGATTCTAGGTCACCACAGAACTGTATCATGTTCGTGGGGATGGAGGGGCAAAAGGAGAGGCCCCGAGATAGGACAGATTCTTCTGCTGAGTTAAGAGTATAGTTGGATAGATTAACAATATTGCTGGGTGGGTTAAGGGAACCACTGTTGTGGCCCCTTGTGGCATGTAGTAGTTTAGATAGTTTAGTGTCCTTTTTCTTTTGTAGAGAAACAAAGTGTGTGTTGTAAATGGCTTGTCTAGTTTTTGTAAAGTCCAGCCACGAGGAAGTTTGTGTGGAAGGCTGGCTCTTTATGAGAGTATCCAGTTTTGAGAGCTCATTCTTAATCTTTCCCTGTTTGCTGTAGAGGATGTTGATCAGGTGGTTCCGCAGTTTCTTTGAGAGTGTGTGGCACAAGCTGTCAGCATAGTCTGTGTGGTATGTAGATTGTAATGGATTTTTTTTTTTTAACTTACTTACTGCTTCCAGCTAATGTAGTTTCCCTTTTGGTCAAGTGTCAGAGGTCTGGTGTGGATCTGAAAATCCTGGGTTAAAACCCTCATGATCCATATAAGGGGATTACAGTTTCAAATGACGTCTTTTCATTTGTCTTTATTTAAAAAGAAACTAAGAAATGGCATACAAAAATCTCTTTAAAGAAAGTTTTATTAAGGCTGCAAAGTCAAGTAATCAGAAGTTAGGTGATGCCAACATTATGGTTGCATGTGCAATCATAATTCTGTCACATGGTGCATTTTAATACAGTCTCTAAGGCCACATCTACACTACCCACTGGATCGGCGGGTAGTGGTCGCTCTATCGGGGATCGATTTATTGTGTCTAGTGTAGAAGTGATAAATCGATCTCTGATCGCTCCGCTATTGACTCCGGAACTCCACCACAGTGAGAGGCAGCAGTGGAGTTGATGGGGGAGCGACGGCCGTTGATCCCGCGCCGCGAGGACGGGAAGTGATTCGAAGTCGATCTAAGATGCGTCAACTTCAGCTACGCTTTTCTCGTAGCTGAAGTTGCATATCTTAGATAGATTTCCCTCCCCCCCCCCAGTGTAGACCACGCCTAATAGGGTGACCAGGTGTCCCGATTTTATCTTACATATGCGCCTGTTACTCCCAACCCTGGTCCTTATTTTTCACACTGGCTATCTGGTCACCTTAGTCTTTAATTCCACAAGACCCTTCCTCTTTTAAAAAAGCAACCGTTTTATTTACATGAAATGATCCTGAAAACAGATATTCTTCAAGTGATTGCTCATGTGCATTCCAATAGGTGTGTGCGTGCGCTGCATGCATGATCGTCGGAGGGTTTTTCCCCTAGTGGTACCCGTCGATCGGCTGTGGAGACCCCTGGAGTGGTGCCTTTATGGCAGTGTATGTAAGTCCTTGCCAATCTGCCGCTTGCTCAGTTCCTTCTTACTGCCAGTGATGGTCATTGGAGCAGCTCAGTCTCTTGCATTCGCAAGTGCCTACCTAATGGTTCCCTTTTCTAAGTTGTACATAGTTGTTAGTTCATTTGATAGTAGTTTGTAGTTAGTTGGACTTACTTCAGAGGGCTTCCTCCCTGACCTAGTTTCCCCAGGCATGGGGGGCATGCCTCGGTCGCAGGGGTTTAAGATGTGCGAGAAGTGTGCAAAACCTATGCCCACAGGCGATCTGCTTCCTGTCTCAAGTGTTTAGGAGAGGGCCATCAGACAGAGAAGTGCCCAATTTGCAGGAGCTTTAGACCCAGGACTAAGAGCGGGACAATCATTTGAAGCTCCTTCTGATGGAGTCAGCCCTGCGCCCACAGCTGGCACTGGAAGAGACACCGGCATCTTTGGTGTACAGTACCCCCCCCTCAGTGTGGGATGTCCCAGCACTGAGGAAGGACTCCTCCAAGGAGTACCGGCACTGCTCCCCAACTCATAAGGCCAGCGCCACCAGGCGCCACTGCTCGCAGTCCCCGATGCCGCATAAGAAAGAAGCGGACAGAGGTCATTCATGGCAGAAAGACCTGTCAAGAAGCCGTAAGGGGACTCCACTGGGGTGCGTCCTCTGTCAGGACACCCATGGTCTGGGCCTCAAGACCCGGCACCATTGACTCCGGCCCCAACAGGATGCCTGTCGAGTCTGGTGCTGGTGGACTCCCTGACTCGGGAGGATTTGGAGGAAGAGCTTGATCTTTCTGGCATGACGGTGCAGTCCCTGGCACTGCAAGCCCAGGCACCGGCGGTAGCACCAGCTGCAGCGTCTAGCCCTACACCGCATGTGGCTCTGGCACCCTTTGCAGCACCAATGGCGGCACCGCCTCTGATTCATCATTGTGGAAAACCTATCATGTTATGGTGCCGCTCACCATCTCCCCAGTACCACTCCCCAGCACTGTCTAGCTCCGAGCCTGCTGCCACCCCCCTCCCCGGTGGTTGGGCACAGACTACTCATCCGAGTCAGATACCGAGTCTTCTGTCTCTAGACACGGCCACTACTACTCCCAGTCCCGGCACCGCAGACCAGTAGAATCATCAGCATCGACGGTGGCCTGGCCACCCTAGTGGCTGGGCCCAGTGTAATGGCCCTTTTGGACCCCTTGGGCCTACCATCAGGGTCATGGCTCCAGGCCGGCATTGGTGGCATCTGCACCCCGTGACCCCCCCCATAGTAACATTGCTGGCTTGCCACACCCACAGGGCTCCTGAAGACCCCACATGAGACAGGGACTCTGGGCTTGAACTCCTGAGGCGTGGAAACTCTATGGCTGAATCCACTTGAGCTTCAGTGTTCAGACCCAGGGAGGGGAGGTTTGCTGGGGAGTAGGAAACCCTCCACTCGTACCATGTACCTGGCAAAGTGGAAGTATTTTTCCATTTGGGCTCAGCAAAGGGGAACCAAACTGCAGCTAGAGCCAATTTCTCTTATTTTGGGCTACCTGTTGTACCTTAAGAAGCAGGGATTAGCAATATCATCTCTCCGGGTACACCTTGCTGCCATTTCGGCCTTTCACCCGGGGGCAACGCGTGGGTCAGTCTTCAGTAATCCCATGGGGGGCAGGTTTCTCGAAGGCTTAGACAGACTTTATCCCCAAGTATGACGGCCCATTCCCCAGTGGGATCTCAACCTGGTCATGTCTGCACTCATGAGACCTCCTTTCAAGCCCATGGCAACCTGCCCTCTGTCCTTCCTTTCCTGGAATGTGGCCATGACATCAGCCAGAAGGGTATCTGAGCTCAGAGTCCTGACTTCCGAGCCCCTCTATATGGTATTTTATAAAGACAAGGTGCAGCTATGCCCTCGCCCTGCGTTTCTGCCAAAGGTAGTCTCCCAGTCTCATGTGAACCAAGATGTATTTTTACCTGTGTTCTTCCCTAAGCTGCATGCCAGTAACAGAGAGCGCATGTTCCATTCCCTGGACGTTGGGTGTGCCCTAGCATTCTACATGGAGCACACAAAGCCATTTCCTAAGTCACCACAGCTCTTTATTGCAATCACAGAAAGGATGAGGGGGCTCCTGATCTCATCCCAGCACATTTCCTCATGGATCACATCCTGTATCAGGACTTGATACGACCTAGCTAAAATTCCAGACCCTCCGCTTACGCCACACTCCACGAGAGCGCAGGCGTCGGCCGCAGCATTCCTGGTGCAGGTCCCTATCCAGGACACATGCAAGGCAGCAACATGGTCTTCTGTCCACACCTTCACGTCACACTACGCCATTACCCAACAGGTGAGGGACGATGCAGCCTTTGGCAGGGCAGTCTTGCACTCAGCAACCAGGTGAACTCCGACCCCTCCCCCAGGGAAACTGCTTGGACGTCACCTATTGGAATGAACATGAGCAATCACTTGAAGAAAAAATGGTTACCTACCTTTCGCAACTGTTGTTCTTCAAGATGTGTTGCTCATGTCCATTCCAAATCCCACCCGATTCCCTTCTGTCAGAGTATTCCGGCAAGAAGGAAACTGAGCAGGTGGGCTGGTCGGAAGGGACCTATATACACCACCATAAAGGCACCACTCCAGGGGTCTCCACAGCCAACCCAATGGTTCAACTAGGGGAAAAACCTTCTGACGATTGTGCGCGCGGCGCATGCACGCACCTATCGAAATGGACATGAGCAACACATCTTGAAGAACAACAGTTATGGGAGGTAGGTAACCATTTTATTTATGTTACCAGATATTGCAAAGCCTATTTTGATAATAATTAATATAATTAAGTTGTAATGTCAAATATATACACACACACACACTTTTTTTTTTTTTTAAACCCCTCACCTTCACTGAAGGGAGGCAGGCTGAGTGTTGGGACCCAACAATGGTTGTAGCTGTGACACTGGATTTACAGGCAGGGGAAGCTTTTGCCCTTTCACTCCCCTAGCATCTTCACCAGAGAAGCGGGCTACTCTGCAGGGTTCAGCCATGGCAGACAGATGATGGAGATGGGAGGCCTTAAACTCTCCACTGACTGCTCCTAATGGGGGTGGAACAGGATAGTGGGGGAATGGGACATAAAGTGCTAACAACAGCCTTGGCTGCAGTTAGGAGGACAAACCAGTGACAGGAGTTGCAGAGAGTTCTTTCCCAGGTGTCTGGCTGGTGGTTTTTGCCAACATGCTCCAGGTTCAACTGATCACCATATTTGGGATTGAGAATGAATTTCCCCCAAAGTGAGATTGGCAGAGATTCTGGGAGGTTTTTATCTTACTCTGCAGTATGGGCCTGGGTCACTTGGTGGTTTAAACAAGTAAATGGTGGATTCTCTGTAACTGAAGTCCTCACATCATGATTTAAAGACTTCAAGTAATTCAGCCAGCGGTTATAGGTCTGTTATGGGAAGGGGTAGGTGAGGTTCTGTGGCCTGCAATGTGCAGGAATTCAGACTAGGTCAAGGGTGGGCAAACTTTTTGCCCCGAGGGTCACATCTGGGAATAGAAATTTGTATGGTGGGCCATGAATGCTCACAAAATTGGGGTTGGGGTGTGGGAGGGGTGAGGGCTCTGGTTGGGGGTGCAGGCTCTGGGGTGGGGCCAGAAATGAGTTCAGGGTGCAAGAGGGAGCTCCAGGCTGAGGTTGGGGAGTAGGGTGTGAAGTGGGGTGTGAGGGCTCTGGGGTGGGGCTGGGGATGAGGAGTTTGGGGTGTAGGAGAATGCTCCAGGCTGAGACAGAGGTTCAGCAGGTGAGAGGGGGATCAGGGCTGGGGCAGAGGGTTGGGGTGCGGGAAGGGGTGCAGACTTCAGCTGGGGGTGTGGGCTCTGGGATGGGGCTGAGGATGAGAGGTTTGGGGTACAGGAGGGTGCTCCAGGCTGGGATCGAGGGTTCAGAGGGCGGGAGGGGGATCAGGGTTGGGGCGTGGAGAGAGGCTCAGGGGTGCAGACTCCAGGCAGCGCTTATCTTAAACAGCTCCCAGAAGCAGCGGCCATGTCACCGCTCCGGCCAGGCAGCTTTGTGCACTGCCCCTTCCGCAGGTGCACTGCCCCTGAGGCTCCCATTGACTGCAGTTCCCAGCCAATGGGAGCTGTGGGGGCAGCGCTTGGGGTGGGGGCAGCATGTGGAGTGGAACTAGGAACGTAGGAACTAGAGTGGGGCCATGCCGCCGTTTCCAGGAGCGGTGTGGCACAGCCCCCGACCCTGCTCTTTGGCTGGAGCAGTGGAACGGGGCAAATGCCAGACCATGCTCCCCAACGGGAACTCAAGGGTCAGTTTAAAATGACCAGATTTGGCCCGCGGGCTGTAGTTTGCCCACCACTGGACTAGATGATCACTATGATCCCTTCTGGTTTTAAAGTCTGAGGATTTGGGAGCAGAGTGCAAAATAGGAGGGGGGCTTTTCAGAACCTTCTCTCCTTCTCCTCCTCTAACTACATCACATGTGGGGAACAGATGATGGTAGGCCTAGGATGAAATCACCACTTTGGTATATGTTCTGATTCTTTTAATGGGAATTTAGTTTTATCTTAACTAAAATTTATTTTGTTTCAAGAAAATTATATTATATGAATGTCTGGCATCAATTTTTGCTCTGTTTAAGCTGGAACCAATGTGTACGAGGGCAGATTTGGCCCTTGAACTTCACTTTTGTGTAAACTTTGATTTAAAATATTAAGATGAGCCTAACACACTACTGTGAAACTCAGTCTGTGTGGTTACTTTTGGTACAAGATAAGTTAACTTTTTTCCCTCTTTTTCTTCTTTGTTTACAGATGGTTAAGCTTCAAGAGGTATTTAAGACCTTTTATCTTGGAAAACACAGTGGTCGAAAGCTTCAGTGGCAGACCACTTTAGGGCATGCTGTCTTGAAAGCAGAATTTAAGGAAGTATGTTTGCTTATTTAATACTTAATCATTTGCTTTTAAATAAAATAACTTATTTGGTATCTCTTTCCTTTTTAAGCAGTATATTAATAAAACAATTTTTGCAGAGAAGAATCTAACAATATTCTATATTAACTATTTAGAAAAGTGTTTTCTTTGCCATTTATTTAGAATGTGGTATTTTAGTTAAACATGTCAAAACTCTAGTGTGAAACATCTTTCAGCAGTGACTGTTGTGGGTTAATAAGTCTCATTCATTGATGAAAAGAAGCCTGTAGTAGTCAGGAAACTAAAAGAATGAGGTGGACATTTTTTTAAATAGTATTTTGAAGGAACCTAGTGATTGAATATTAGCCCTAGCTATTACAAAGCCATGCTGAAAAGTATCAGTGGTATAATTTAATGAATGTGGTTAAATTTAAATGCTTGTTGAATTATTAAATAACTGTAATGTTTCTTAACATAGCTTTTGTTCTGTCTGATGAGATATCTTCATCAGTAACGCAACTTCATTGTACCAGGGCACAGACAAAAATAATTTTACTCTGATGTTAATGACAACTAGTTATAAATACAAAATTTAGAGCCCTGGGATCATGTGAAGTTAAGGTGACTGACAAGTTTGTAATTGATAACAGACGTGAAATGTTGTTTGTGCATGGAGATCCTGAGTTATTAATCTCCTTCCCATTGCCTAATTTTACAAACGCCACACTTCTGTTAAGGCTGTTGCTGCAGAATTGCACGAATTAGAGAATTTCTGTTCTGTCAAGTTTTATCTGACAATGATATCTTTCATGTTAGTTTGCTTATCTCTATTAAATAACTCATTGGGTGAAATTCTGGCTTCATGTAAGTCTGACAGTTTTGCTATTGACTTCATAGAAGTCAGGATTTCACCCATTGCGTGTACCTTGAAGAAAATGCTGTTAGGTGAATACTGGGCTATGCAGGTAATCTGTTGGTGCGCTACACTACCAATATAATGTCCAGGGTTGTTGGGTTTTGGTTGGCTGGGTTTTTTCTTTTTTTGTTTTTGGTTTTCTGTAATTTGTCTTGCTATTATTACATTTCCTTGGCACCACATACTAGGATACATAATCAGGCTGCAGCATCCTTTTAAATTCACATTTCTCTTCATCTAGAACAGGGGTTCTCAAACTGGGGGTCAGGAGGTTATTACCTGGGGGGTCGTGAGCTGTCAGCCTCCACTCTAAACCCTGTTTTGCATCCAGCATTTATAATGGTGTTAAATAAATAAAAAAGTGTTTTTAATTTATTAGGGGGGTCACCCTCAGAGGCTTGCTACGTGAAAGGGGTCACCAGTACAAAAGTTTGAGAACCACTGATCTAGAAGCTATTTGTTAAATAATCTATAGATTGTATAACTTGTCATCAGAGTTGTTTTTGAAGTTTGGCACTGCATAGAATACAGTTGATACTCTAAACATTGTACACAGCTCTAGAAATCATTTATAGTTACTTGTGGGTTTTTTTTGTTTCCTTTGTAGGGAAAGAAAGAGTTTCATGTGTCACTCTTCCAGACATTAGTACTGCTTATGTTTAATGAAGGAGATGAATTTATTTTTGAAGAAATTAAAATGGCTACTGGTGTAGGTATGAAAAATTACTTCATGCATTCATTATTTTCTTTCATTTGAATAGCTTCTAAATATGACTTTGGATGTAAAAGTCTAATTTTAAGTACAGCAGAATGTTGCTAATTTCAGTGACTTGCAATGGCTATTTTTGTGAATCAGCGAGTACGTAAATACCAAAAGATAAGCCAAATATACTTCTACTGCTTTGTGAATAACATTGATACTTCATAAATTTATTAGTAAATGATCTGTAGTGTATTTTGTAAAAACTGATGCATTCTTACTAACAAGAGCTCACTACAGCTTTTTTTTAGTTCTTTGAGAAGTCGAGAGAGACTCCATTTTTTTCTGTGCAGATTATAAAATGTGCAGATTATTAAGGTTCTATTGTAGTTTCAAGTATCGTACTTTAAAATGACCTTTTTAGAACAATTGCATTAGTTTTGGTTTGGAGAGGGGGTTTTGAATTAATAATGTCCTTGCGTGATTGTCCATGTGTATTCTGCTTCTGGTGCACATGCACCCCATGGGCACAAGATCAATTTTTTTTTTTTTTTTTTTTTTTTTTTTTTTTTAAATACCAGTGCCTGTTGAGACTGTGCCTGTGGCCCACATGCCTTCTGGCACTCCACAGCGGAGGGCATAAAGGGCGGAGCAGCTGCAACCCCCTTCCAGTTACTTTTTACTACCCAAGGCAGCAAGATGGAACATCTACACTGTCTACATCTCTGCACACTGTGCGTTTGTTTTCTCTAGTTTTTAGTTAATGTTCCTTAATATATTTATCTTGTAGTTAAGCCTGTTGGCATTTTTTTTTTAAAGGAGGAAAAAATGAGAAGACAAGCTCTTCAACTTCACAGATATTCTTAGTACCAGATCCCCTGGATATGGTGCCGTTGAAATCCCAAGGATTCAAATCCTATCCCTCTTGTGTGGTAGCTATTCCTATCAATCTGGACACTCCATGTGCTTCTTCTGCCTCTGTGAAGCATATACGCAAGATAAAATGCTTGATATGTTTCTCTTTTTCAAAGAGGACACACAAAGAAGGGAATCCTGCCAAAACTTATTCTCTGTAAGGGCATTATCTGAGCCCGAGGAGAAGACAACAGCCAAACTAGACCAGTCTCTGTGAGTGCTCCAGTAAATCCCAGGTCTACCTTGAACTTCAGGGCTCACTTGTTGACTAGACAGAGCTTCTAACTCAGCCTCAGCTCAATCTTCTGAGAAGAGAGGGAGGAAAGAATACTGGTCTCATTGGAGACATCGATTGCCCTCATCAGCACTAAGTAAGTCCAAACCAGGGGACAGTTCAAGGCTCAAATTTAATACTGCTGATGTCTCTGCACCATTTTGTCACCAGGTGACCTCTGCACTGCTTTTGGAGTCTGTTCCTGACTCTACCAATACTGATCAATTGGCCACAAAACACCCAGCATTGATGCACCTGGAACTGGCATCCAGAAACCTTGCCTTGGCACTAGAGTGCTCCATACCATATTCATAGCACCCACCATGCTATCAGCTGATCTGGAGGAGAAGCTCTGTTCTGATGAGATTTGCAGTACTGAGTGACTTGACAGTAGCCAACCTTCTGGAGTCACCATTGCAGACAACTGCTAGGAAGCTCTTAGCCCTGGTGCCATCTGGATCCACCATATCAATTCCTGCACAGGATATCCTTGGGCCTTGTAGAACTTTCGAGAAAATTTGTTCAACTTATGGAGAAGATATGCTCCTTCTCCACATCTGAGCAAAGTGAAGATATGTCACCCACCTACTTGCCATGCTCGCCTCTCTGTGGGTATGTCTACGCTACCCACCGGATCTGCAGACGGCGATCGATCCAGCAGGGATTGATTTATCGTATCTAGTTTAGATGCGATAAATCGACCCTCGAGCGCTCTCCCATAGACTCCTGTACTCCACCGTCGCGAGAGGCACAGAGAGAGTTGACGGGGGAGCAGCAACAGCCGACTCACCGTAGTGAAGACGCTGCGGTGAGCAGATCTATGTACGTCTACTTCAGCTACATTATTTATGTACCTGAAGTTGCATAACTTTTAAATTAATTTCCGCCCCTCCCACTCCCTAATGTAGACCAGCTCTATGACCCAAGCTATTCCAATGAGGAGTCCAGAGGACATCCCGGAACCCATTGTGGTATCTTCCTTCTCTCCTGACCCCTAGTTTAAGCAATAATGGCCATGCTGAGCCCATTTGGGGATGCCATCCAGTAGAAAGACTTCATTGGTTCTCCTGCCTCCAAAGCCAGGTCTGTGTTCCCTCTTAATCCATTTTAGGAAGGTCAGATGGTCCACTGTACATCTCAGTATCTGTACCAGGACACAGAACAGGATGATATACAAGAGTCAGATGTCTAGCCTATCTCAACAGTGATATTATCATCTTCGCCTGATGAGTCTGTTCCCCTTACGTCTGGCAGTGCTGAAACAAACTATCTGCCCTTCCAGGAGCTTCTCCAGCAAATGTCAGTTACCCTGGAAATTGCAGTAGAGAGAATGCAAGAAAAGTCACACTAACTTCTGCATCCTGTGCTCCTTGGGCTCTGGTAGATTGGCAATGCCAATTTAATGAAGGCTTGTTGGAACCAGCAAGAGACCTATGATAGATCCCAGCTTCAGTGGAACCCACTTCAAATAAGGCAGATAAGTGCTACCAAGTCCCCTCAAAGTAGTTTGAGTACTTTTTATAATGACTCCACATGGGTTCTTGGTGGTTGCAGCCATCTATGAGAGGTCCAAACAGCAGGGACCACCCAAAATGACACGATGGCACAAGGACCTGAAGAAACTTGAATTCTTTGGCGGCAAGGCCTGTCAGGCTAGCTTACGAATGCCCATATTGAACTACCAAGCATTCCTAGCTAAATAGAACTTATTGAATTGGGACCAAGTGTCACGGTTCAGGAGTCTCACAGGAGCACAGGGAGGAACTCAAAGCTGCTGTGGTAGAAGGGTCAGTGGTAGTAAGTTGCCCTTGATGCCTCAGACACAGCGGCACAATGGGAACATTGATTACTATGCATAGATCCTCTTGGTTGCAGTCGTCCAGTATTCCAAAGGAGTTCTAAACAATCACTGAGGACCTATTCTTCAAAGGCTGCAACCTTTTCAATATCCACACAAAAGATCTTCACACTTTAAAGGATGCAAGGACCACCTTATATTCTTTGGAGTTGTATGTTCTGGCTCCCAGGACAAAGCAAAACAGACCACAGAATTACCCCAACCTAAAACAATCTTCTTCCTATTACTATCCCGAACACACACACACTTTTTCAACTTCCTATCAGCAGGTTGATGGTACAGTTGAGAGTTGCATAGCACTGTAGAATATTTTCCTCTCCTGTCATTTGGGAACAATCTTTTGTTTTGTTGTTTTTTTTTCAGGTAGCCTGAAACAGGTAATCTTGGATCAGTAAGTCCTGGAAATCATAAACAGGAAATCATAAACTCCATCCAGTTTCAGGGACCCCTCTCACAAGATACTGCTAAGGAGGGAAGTAGACTCCCTTCTGCGACTCATAATGGGAAATGTGCGTGAGGGATTCCAGGCCCTGGGGCGTTCATTCACATTACTACTTAATCCCAAAAAAGAAAGGGGGATGGTGTTCCATTCTGGACCTCAACAAATGCATCCATTGTTTTAAGTTCAGGATGAGAACACTAGCTTTTATAATTCCTACCTTAGATCCTCAAGACTGGTTTGTGGCTCTTCATTTAGGATGACTGTTTCCTTATTGCAGTTCATCCAGCCCACAGGAAATACCTCATATTCCAGGTTACTGTCAATATAGAGTGCTTCCCTCCGGTCTCCATACAGTTCCAGAATAGTCACCAAGAACCTAGCAGTGGCAGCTCACCTAAGGAGACAAGAAGTGTAAGTCTCTACCCATATTGCAACTGGTTGATTTGGGGCAGTCACCTCAACAAGTGACCAACTCCATCCATTTGGCACTCTTCGCTATTCTGGGTTTCAGAGTCAACAGAGAAAAGGCCACATTTACCTCTGCTCAAAAGCATAGAATTCACAGGAGCTTTATTGGACTCCCCAGTGGCAAATCTGCCCAACACCGGCAGGTTCCTCACAAAAGAACAGCCATACTGGGTCAGACCAAAGGTACATCTAGCCTAGTATCCTGTCTTCCGAAAGTGGCCAATGCCAGGTGCTTAAAAGAGAATGAACAGACCAGGTTAATCATCAAGTGATCCATCCCCTGTCGCCCAATCCCAGCTTCTGGGAGACAGAGGCTATGGACATCATTCTCAACCTTACTGAGCAACTCGAGGGTTACCCAAAGACATCAGTCAGGACATTTCTCAGGCTCATGCGACAAGTGGCCTCCGACACTAAGTAATGCAATTTGCCAGACTTCACCTATGCTCCATGCAAGCGTGGTTAAGACCAGTTTATCTACCCAGCAGACACCTAATAGATATGACGGTCATGGTCTCACAAGAAGCCCTCTTCTTGTTAGATTAGTGGAAGGATCGTCTATATGTGCACAGCAGAGTGCCATTCTTACTGCCTCTATCCACTAAACAGCTGGTGACTAGACACATCCACTCTTGGATGGGGAGCTCATCTGGACCATTTTAAAATATAGGGACTATGATCTGAAGTAAAGGAGTAAATCTCCACATAATATCCTAGAGCCAAGAGCTGTTAGCCAAGTCTGCATGGCATTCCTACCTACCCGTATTCTGAGGAACCACAATCCAAGTACTGAAGGACAATACTACAGCAATGTACTACATCGGTAAGCAGGGAGGGGCACACTCATTACCTCTCTGCCAGGAAGCAATCCATCTCTGAGACTGGTGTATCAGCCTCCAAGTAACACTTTTGGCCCTACATCTTTCATGCTTGCAGAATACCCTAGCAGATCAATTCTGCACACAATACACAAGCGTTCAGTCAAGAACATATTTCTGCAAGACATCTACATCTACAAATGGGGATGCCCAAAGATAGACCTGTTTGCCATAGACTAGAACAAGAAATGCCAAGTATTTTGCTCTAGAGGAGGATCTGGCCTTCTACATCCCCTGGATTTTGGGACTCGTGTTTACCCACTCATTCCACTGATACAGAGGATCCTAAAAATACTCTAACTGGATGATGACAACACCAGCATGGCCCAGACAGTTCTGGTAGTCTAAGCTGATGAGCCTGTCAACACAGCCCCCAATCACACTTATGGTTCAGCCAGATGTAATCATACAAACTGAGGCCCAGATCCTACACCCAAACCCAGCATCGCTGCACCTTGCAGGCTGATGCTGGCTGGCTAACAGCCACAGACAGAATCTGCTCCATGGAAGTCCAGAACGTTCTGGCTTGTAGCAGAAATGATTCCATTCGAGTAACTTGTTCAGCTAAATTGAAGAGGTTCTTTTTTGGGCAATGCAGAAGCATCTACTCCCACTAAAAAACCCAGTAGCAACACTTACTTGCTGGCCCTAATGCATTTGGGATTTTCAATTACTTCTATGGAAGTCCATCTGATGGCAGTTTCTGCTCATCCTCCTATTGAAGATCTGTCTTCACACCCACACAGTTGCTAGGTTCCTCAAGAGCTTCATGTCTTTCCTCTAATCTGAGAGATCCTGTCCCTGTGGAACCTCACTGTTGTATTATCAGGGTTAATGAGGCCTCCCCCTGAAACTTTTATTTACTTGCTCTTTATACTACCTGTGTATGAAGACCATCTTCTTAGTGACTAAAACCTCATCCAGAAAAATAGGACGGATCCAGGACCCTTGTATACAGTAATCCATAAGGGCAAAGTGACATTAGGACCTCACTCAAAGTTCTTTCCTAAAGTTGTCTCAGATTTTCACCTGAATCAGGTGATTCACCTGCCAGTGGTCTTTCCCAATCCTTGTGCTAATCTGGGGGAAGTTAAATTTCACGTTAGATGTTGTTGGGACTCTCTCATTTGGACAGAACAAGACCATTCGGGAGCTTGCCTAGACTGTTTCTGGCCTTTGCTGAGGGGATGAAAAGTCAGCCTATATCCTCCTAAAGACTATCTAAATGAAACTCAGATTGTCTTGCTCTGAGTGTGTTTGGACCCACCTATGCAGATAGGAGCCATTCCACCAGAGCTCCAGCAGCCTCTGCTGCTTCTCTAAGAGGCATCCCAATATCTGAGATTTGCAGAGCAGTTACCTGGAATTCTGTCCACACCTTTGCCCAGCACTACTACTTCGTATAGGGCTCTAGGTCCGACGCACACTTTGACAGAGCTGTCTTACAGATATCCTTTCATTAGACTGTGATCGCCCACTTTCAGTGGGTATCACTGCTTGTGAGTCACCAGAAGTAGACATATGGACATCATTTGAAGAAGAGTAGAGTGGTTACTTACGCTGTAGTAACTGGTTCTTCAAGGTATGTTGTCCACATGTATGCCATGATCCGCATGCCTTATCTGCTAGTTTGCAGCCTAGATCAGGTGGATTCTGTTTTAGTGAAGAGTGGTTGCTGCCACTCCCCCTTTACATCCTATTCTATGCAGCACCAGAGAGGCTATGTCTAGACAGCAATGTAAGCCTAAGGTTAGTGGGACTCAAGTCAGCTGACGTGTGTCAGAGAACCCTGGGCTTTAGCATCTATACTGCATTTTAACCCTAGATTAAGAATTTTTTCTGACCTGTGCTCAAACCTAGGGCTCTAAAGTCCACACTGTAGAGCACAAACCCAAGTCAAAGTAACTCTATCCCCAGTAACCCTATACCTAGCGCCCTCAACCCCCATGTCGACACTCTAACCCTTCAAATGTGTAGCACTGTGGACAAACTGTATTGCCAACCCTGTTTCCTAACTGCGGTGGTGCTATTAATGGGACTCGGGTGCCCATAAGGAACACGAGAGTACATAAACGACATAGGTAGCTCCTTTGGTGGCTGTCTCAGTAGAACGACTGCAGTTTGAGAAGGCTTTCTAATCAACTACCATCTTATGTGAGAATTGGGCTCTCCAGCTCTAAGCTGAGTCATATTGGCAGGAAAATGCCCATGTGCATCTATTCTGAGGATAATTAGAACATCAATCTCTCCAGGACTGTCAGACTATTTAAAATGAAACGTTGCCATTCTTAATTTTTAAAGTGGGAAGTTCAATGAAGGTGTCTGTCTGTTTTAGAAATTTGACATAAAATGAAGGTATCAGAGGAAAACACACACACACACACACACACACCAGTCTGGCTACTACTGGCTGCAGAGTGATGAAGTGCATGCCCTTCATCACTCTGGGTGCAGTGTGCTCCAGCACCGCCTGAGGATCCCCTATCCCTACTCCTGCTGCATCCTGGGAGGCAGGGATAATGGATCCTCAGGAGGCTGCGGGGAAGTTTTGGGGTTGGCTCCCACTTATCCTCACAGTGCACACTGCCTGGCCGTCCCTGTCCCACAGGCACAGGTAGCGCAGGGTGGACCCAGGAGCAAGAGCCACTGCACTGGCTGCCTGCAGCACTGCTCCTCTGCTGCCAGGAACTCTGGGATATATCTGGAGGACGTCTAGGACCTAAGGCAAGCTGGGACCACATATCCACAAGAAACCAATAGGGCTCAGACCCTAGGTCCCAAAGGCTTGGACCTTCCAGCCTGGGACCTTGGGTCTGAGTCCTAGGTTAGCACAATTGCAGTATAGACACAAGGGATGTTTGGCTTGAGCCTGGGTTCAGACCTGGGCTTAAATTGCTGTGTAGACATACCCGCAGTTTATAGGGCACAACTGCTGTTCAAAAACAATCCAATTTTCTGTGCCTGGGATGCATGCACACCAGAAGTGGAATGTGGACAATACATCTTGAAGAACTACAGTTAATGGAGAGTAACCATTCTTTATAGTGCTTCAAAAATATAAAGCATATAGGTGATTAATTATTGCAATTAATATTTTTGTAAATTTAATATCTTTATAAATAATTGTCCGTCCACTCCCTTACATCAAAAGAAGGAATAAAAAGGGTTTTCTTAATGGTGGTGTTGCAGGAATGTGAAAGCTAAACTATTCTCTAACTAAAAGGGCTAATTTTAGACCTAATAATGTTATCATTTTACTTAACTCTTCCAATGCACTTCACCACTAGCTTGCAAATTCTTTGCTATTTCAGTTCACAGGTCTACACACAGTGCTATCCTAACACATTTTATTGTGGTTTTTATATTGCGGGTAATGGTATTCAAGAGACTAGGCAGAGAGCAACAAAATGCATATTCACTTAGAAATTTTCAGGGCTTTAACAAAAGTCTTCACAAAGTTTAATGTTTAGTGTATTTGTTTGTTTTGCCTAACACTAATGTTGCCTTTGACTTTGTGTTTTACATATTAAGATTTATTATGTCATTCCTTGATTTCTAGTTCTTCCATATCATATTGTTTTTAGTGCATAAATGTTTTCCTGGTAGCATGAACAGTTGTCCACTTTTCTTCTGTTAGCATAATAATCATGTTAGAACATACTCATATCACAGTACCCACTGATGAAGCACAGGGTAACACAATTTATCTTTTTTTTTTCCTTTTCTTTTTTATAAATCTCAAAGTCTCCTAGTACATTCTTTTCTGATCTTTGTTTTTTGGATTGTAAACTCCTTGAGGCTGGGGCCACGTCTTTGTTCATGACTTGTACAATGTTGAAATACTGTTCGTTCTTAGGTATAAGTAAGATCTGCAGGATTGAGCCTTTAAAGTTGTGAATTACATTGCATAATTAGGAATGAGTTAGAAGAAATTATTAACAATATACTTCAGAAAAGGAGGAATGTTCTAACTTGTATTTATAAATTAACAATTTAATATTTCAAAGTTATAGTCAGCTTTTTATTGTATTTTTAACCTGTTTAGAGGACAGTGAATTGCGAAGAACCTTACAGAGTTTGGCCTGTGGGAAAGCACGGGTATTGATTAAAAATCCAAAAGGCAAGGATGTAGAAGATGGAGACAAATTCATCTTTAATGGTGACTTCAAGCATAAATTGTTTAGAATAAAGATCAACCAAATACAGATGAAAGAAACAGTATGTACTAAAATACTCTTACTCTTTGCATTTATTTTGATTAAACTGATATTGTGCCTTGCTTACCTATATGTCCTGGCTGAGTTGACAGTCTCTGCATTTCCAGCAATATTTTTCTCATCCTGGGAGGGGAGAAATATTTCTAGTCTCATTGGTAGTCCGTTTGTGTCCTAAATTGATATGATCTCACATATCTTTCAATACATCTTAACTGTTTAGACAGTGCAGTTGAAGTATTGACATTACATTGATTGAACAGAACAAAAGTAATGCTGTTAACACATCAACTGTTTTTATTTGGAGATAAGAGTTACTGAAATAATTATCATCCCCTCTGTTGCTGTGAATATCTTTGGGAATGGATCCCAATTCCTGGGGTCAGCATGATTGACGTGTTCAGTTAGCATGTCCAGTTGTTTTCCTTGTCTTTAGCATACAGAACTCCTTGAAGCGTACAGTCCTGGAATTATTCTCTATTTCAGAAGGCCCCTATACATTAAGGTTCAGTAGAAACCTCATCTGTATTGATGCATTTCTTAATTAAATAAATACTGTTGTTTTTTAATTGTAGTTTGGTTTATCAAGTTTACTTTTTATAAGAACTATGTGAATTTGCTTTGCATATGCTTAATTTGTATCCTTAGTTTCCTTTAACAGTATCAGAACATCAGAGAGCCCAGGTTTTAGGTGTGCATGCTTATCTGTCAGAAAGAGAAAAATAAATGAATATTGTTTCCTTCCACATACTAATTGTATATTTCCCTAAAGCTTAACCAAACATTCAGAGACAGAAAAATTGGCAATGAAAGATGGCTTGATGCATGTTGTCTTGTCCTTTAGGTTGAAGAACAAGTTAGCACAACTGAAAGAGTGTTTCAAGATAGACAATATCAGATTGATGCTGCTATTGTACGAATAATGAAGATGAGAAAGACACTCTGCCATAACCTTCTTGTTTCTGAATTGTATAATCAGCTGAAATTTCCAGTAAAGGTAAGTGAACTTAAATTCCTTTCAATCCATACTAGAATTTTTTTTAATATCTGGTTCGAGAGTTCACTCATGTCCATTCCATATTAGGTGTGTGTGCTCACCACATGCACTGGTACCGGCAGTTTTTCCCTCAGTGGTATCAGTAGGGGTACGGCTCTGGCGCCCCCTGGAGCGGCGCACACATGCTGCAGTATAAGGGGTGCTGCCGGCTCCCCCGACCCTCTCAGTTTCTTCTTGTCGCCAGTGACAGTGCTGGAACATCTGCTGCTTTGGCTATCATTTTGTTTTGTTCAGTGTTTCTTCCAAACATTTCCTTTAAAATAGTTAATAGTTCCCTTAGTGCTAATTCTAGCCTGGTCCACAGGCTTTAAGCCCTGCGATCATTGTAAGTGGCCTATGCCTACCAGCGACCTGCATGCTAATTGTTTGAGGTGTCTAGGCAAAGGACACACAAGCAACAACACACTATTGCATCTGTAAATCCTTAAAACCCCAAACAAAAAAGGACAGAGACGCATCCATCTGAGGGCGCTCCTGATGGAGTTGGATCTGGAGTCGCTCCTGCTGGCGTCCCTGACCCCAGCACCCAGGTCCAACTTGGCCCCAAGCACTACAGCGTCAGTGCAGAGCACCCTGCCAGCACAGTCTTTGAGCCAGCACCGATCCCCTCCTCCCCAGCTCTGGTCAAGAAGCCAAAGAGAACCACAAGGGGAAGATCCCCATTTCCTGTAAGGAAAAGGATAGGCCCAGAGGAAAACAAAGACCCGTGGTGGGTGGCTTGATGCCTCCATCAGGGAGTCGGGCCCCAGCTCAAGTTCAGTGGTCCAGCCCATTGGGCACTATGCCTGCCACCCGAGACAGTGACAAGGGCCTCAGTCATCTAGATGTCCCGTCAACACCTGCAGGCAGTGTAGATCCTGTCGCTACCGGTGCCGCCCACACCGGCTTCAGTGGTACCCCAGTCCAAGCGTAAAGCTGCCTTGGGACCTTACCGTGTGTGCGCATCTCAGTGACACCGCTCCCCATCATGGAGTCCCACCAGCACTCGCCTGCTCTGAGCTGTCATGCCTCGGAGGCAGGCTCAACAAAGTCCTTTTTGGTCTCCAGACCCTGGGCACTGACAGCGGGATTCAAGATGTGGCTCGCTGGTAACATGGTACAGGCACCTGGTACCTACCAAGGCATGTGCCCCCTGGCAAGAGCATCGAAACCAGCCTTTCATGTCCCCAAGGCCTTGGCACCGGTCATGTGAACCATCGTTTGGACATGGCCACCAGTCACCAACCCACCGATGCCAGTTGCTGACACACGGATCCCTGCAGTTGGGGAGATCCTCCCGGTGACCGGCCTACTTCAACTCCCGGTCCTGTTCCAGGTCCTGGTACCAATCGAGCAGCGTGAGGCGTAGATTGCCCGTTGACTGACGCAGAGTGCCAATGGTCCCCGAGTTCATCTCCATCAGTCAGGTCAGTGTCGAGGTGTAGCAGCCGGCAGAGCACGGAGAAGGAATGCTCGTCCACTCGATCATGTTCACCTGCCAGTGACCACTCTGCCTCCGGCTGCGGAACTGAGCAGGAGTCTTTGACAGCGGGACAAGCACCGGCAGTACCGTCCACGTCATTGGCACCGCAACTGACCCCTTGGGCCCAAAGCCAGTGGCATCCTGGTACCCCTGGAACCTGTGGGGGATTCTCCAGCCATCGCAGACAGTCGGCTCAGTGGTGGGAACTTCAGATAAGCCATCAGCCTCAGCATCCCGCTCTCCACCAGAGGTGTAGTACCCAGAAGGCAGAACCCACGAGGCCCATGAGCAGACAGGGGAACAGCCTGCTGGACCACCAGAGGACGTTGTAACGCCCTCGGCACCAGTGTCATCTTCATTGTTGCTGGACGAAGCCATCATGGGTCCCCCTTACCTGGTTCCTCAAGATGCTGCTAAGGCTCATCAGGAACTACTGAAGAGAATCACCTCCAACCTGGTGCTCCAGGTGGAGGAGCTAGAAGAGCTGTCGGACTCCCTATTTGACATCCTCTGCTACACAGCACCTACTCCACGGCATCTGCCCCTACATGAAGGGGTATCAAAAATTATTAATGCCCTATGGCAAACCCCTTCCTCCTTGACCCCCATTTCAAAAAGGGCTGAACGTAAGTATTTCATGCCAGCTAAAGGCTACAAGTATCTCTGCACCCACCCGGCCCCAAACTCTCTCGTAGTTGAGGTAGTTGATCAAAGGGAGAGGCAGAGGCAACCCAGACCTATGCCCAAAAATAAAGAATCCAGGAGACTGGATCTGTTTAGGCGAAAGATTTATTCATCTTCCATCCTTCAATTGAGAGTGGCCTACCACCAAGCCCTCCTTGGCCACTACGATTACAACATGTGGCAAGCCATGACCATGTTCAAGGTTTTGCTTCCTGAAGAGTCCAGGAAGGAATTCCAGGTGATCTTTGGGAGGGCACCACAGTGGCCAGGGCAGCCCTCCAGGCAGCTTCAAATGTGGCTGACTCTGTGGCTTGTACTATGGCCATCTCCATGCAGTGGGCATCCTGGCTACTCCTCTTGAGTCTGTCAACAGAGGCTCAGCAGTCAATGCAGGACCTTCCCTTCAACAGCCAGGCCTGTTTGCAGAAAAGACATCTTAAGTCCATACAGCTTACTGACTCCTGCACTACCCTGAAAACTCTAGGACTGTACATCCCCAGTCCAGTCTGTAAGCAGTTGAAACCACAGCCAGCTCATGGCCAAAGGAGCCAACCCTGGCAGGAGCTGCCCCACAAAAAGAGCAGGGGCTACAAAGGCCGCCCAAGCCACCTACACCCACCCTCCGCCCAATCACGCTCAACCTGCACTAAGAAGGGGAGCAAACAAGTGTTTTTAGGTGCACTCAGACCTACCAGACTATACCCCGGATCTATCTATCCCGCTTTTTTCCAACTACCTTTCTTTTTTCCTCCTGACATAGACCACCATAACCTCAGACCGTTGGGTCCTCAGTACAGTGATGCAGGGTTATATCCTACAATTTCTGTCTACCCCCCCACCACGCTTCACCATCTCTCTTCAAGGACCCTCTCTCACGAGAGTCTCCTCGCACAGAAGGTAGAAGGATAGCTGCAGCTGAGTGCGGTGGAAGACGTTCCACGTGAATACAGGAACAAGGGAGTCTGTTCCCAGTACTACTTAATCCCAAAAGCCAAGGTTGATCTACGGCCCATCCAGGATCTACGAGACCTCAACAAATACCTAAAGAAGTTGAGGTTCCGCATGGACTCCTTTGCCTCCATCATCCCCTCCCTGCATCCAGGAGACTGGTATGCCACCCTCGACTTGAAGTACTTTCATATAGCATTCTTCCAAGGACACAGGCGCTTCCTACACTTCATGATGGGATCGGACCACTACCAGTTTGTGGTCCTCCCTTTCAGCTTCGCGACAGCACCAAGGGTGTTTATCAAGTGCATGTCGGTGGTAGCAGCTTATCTCAGGCATCAGGGTATTCAGATCTACCCGTACCTTGAGGACTAGCTGGTCAAAGGTCAATCCACATCCCAAGTCAAAAGGGATGTTGCCATGCTTCAGGCCACGTGCAGATCCTGGGCCTGCTGGTAAACAACAAAAAGTCGACGTTAGTTCCAGTGCAGAGGATAGAGTTCATTGGAGCGGTGCTCGACTCCACCTGCACCAGAGCGTTTCTGCTGCAGGAGAGGTTCCAAGCATTGGTGGACCTCTGCATGGTAGTCTCCATGTTCCCCCTAGCCATGGCCAGGGTTTGTCTGCCCTTGCTGGGACACATGGCAGCATGTACGTATGTCGTCCGCCATGCCAGACCCTTACAGCAGTGGTTCATGACAGTCTATTCCCAGTCCAGAAATCACCTGGAAAAGGGCCTTCCAGTGTCCTCGCAGAGGGTTTCCAACTGGATCACCTCCTGCATCTGGACCTGTTATGAACTGGCACAGGTTCCGCTGCGCTGATTGTGAGTGCCCACTCAACCAGAGTTCAGGCGTCCTCGGCGGCCTTCCTGGCGCACTTCCCTATTCAGAACATTTGCAGAGCCACGACGTGTTCACACGTTCATGGCGCACTACACCATCACTCAGCAGGCCAGAGATGATGCTGAGTTCGGCAGAGCTGTGTTGCAATCTTTGTGTTGGTGAACTCCTACCTGCTCCATTGGCACTGCTGGGGAGTCACCTAATATGGAATGTACATGAGCAAGCACTCGAAGAAGAAAAGAGGTGTTACCTTTTCTGTAACTGGTGTTAAGATGTGTTGCCCATGTCCATTCCACAACCCGTCGTCCTTCCCCACTGTTGGAGTTTCTAGCAAGAAGGAACTGAGGGTGGGAGGAGCCGGCAGCGCCCCTTATAGCGCATGTGTGTGCCGCTCCAGGGGGCACCAGAGCCAGTCCCCTACAGATACCACTGAGGGAAAACGTTCCCGCACTGGTGCATGTGGCAAGCACACACACCTAATATGGCATGGACATGAGCAACACATCTCAAAGAACACCAGTTATGGGAAAGGTAACTGTCCTTTTTTATTTTTTTTGCCTATTCTTTTCTATCCTTCTAAAAGATGGAAAAAATAAGTAGCATAGGATTTAATGGTTGAATCAAAATCAAAGATTCAAATGTTAAAATGTTTTCTTTAACAATGAGAGGGGGGAAGTCAGCAGGTTTTACCAGGAGTTTATGTATATTTATATTTAGAAATTTTAATTTGATATATTTTGTTATACAATTTATAGAACCAATTTTTAAAATAAAGATTACTGTCCTCATTTTACTATAGTGGGATTGAAAATAAGAAATTCTTTTTATATTTCATTTATATTACTAAACAGAATACCAATTTGATCTTTTCTTACAGCCTGGAGACTTGAAAAAAAGGATTGAATCTCTCATAGATAGAGACTATATGGAGAGAGACAAAGACAACCCCAATCAATACCACTATGTTGCATAATGGAGAGAACTTTTTTTTCTTTTTTCTAAAAAACACCAGAATAATGTATTCAGGACATTGAATACCTATGCTATTTTCAGACTTTATTTTTAGCAGATCTCAACTTGATGTATACTATTCAACCAGCTGCATGCACTGGTGTGGATGAGAAGCAAAGGAAATGTTTCTTGGATCATCCTTATCAAGACTCCTTAGTGATTTTTAAATGGCACATCTTTTATTTCTTTTAGTTCTTCCATTTGTTCTTTTGAGTTCTTCAAGATATGTTTGTTCTCCTTTGTTTAAAATTAACTTTTTGAAGTTGGAAGGGAAGGTAAAAAAATATTCTATTTTTCTGTGACAGAGATGCAAGTCTGGCTTATTTATGTATGTGTTCATGACTGCACATCCATAAAGACCCTTAATGCTGCATTCTTTAGCTACAAAAATCACTCGGGTATCTTTTAAAACCCCTTTTAATTGATTAACACTTTATGTACCAACACTCAGTGAATTTTTGAAATTATGCACCTTGATACTGTTTTCATGTTTTGTTTAATTTTCTTTCAAAATAGTTCTAAACTTCAGTCTGGTTTGGATAAATCCGGTTTTGAAGTGAAATCTTCAAAGTGCCAAGAGGACAACTGTGTTAAAATGTCTGTAGTGAGCTGTCTGATTACTTAGCTAAGGTATTGATTTGTGGAATTTTTTGCTCTAAGGCAAGTGATTTGCATCACTGTTTATGTAAAACTTAAGTAAAATTTAATTTTGCCTTTAGAGACAAATATAAGATAATTACTGTACTGTGTACTCAACACAAGAAGAGAAGATTTCAAAGGCTTTACAGTTTTGATGTTGTGAAATAATAGATTTTTGTCTTGAGAGACTAAGGATTTTGTGAGTTCCCTGTTACATATTGTATATATGTAAGTTGATTTGAATTAAAGAATGAAGAACATGTAGATCTGTTAGATAATTGTAACTATAAGGAAGATACTTTTTTGTGGTAATATTTACAAGCCTCTGTTTTATTTTACAGGATTTGCATAATGGTGTTTCATTCTGATTTAAAAGCTACCAAAGGAGTTTTTTGATCATGGTCTAATGAGAATTTAACTAAGCAATATTTTCTTGAAAAAAAATTACTAAATTTATATATGATTTTTGTGCATAAATTATAAGTCCACGACCCTTTCTTAAGTATCCATTGCTAAAAGCTGACATCTTGTGGGTTTCCATATTAAAGTCCTCATTCTGTCATCTGGTCTCACTAATTGTATTGCATTCTTTGAATTATTTTTATTCCCTTTCCTCTGTGTTAGAAACCAAACCCCCTATCATATGTTTAATACAATAAAAGTATTTAAACGCTATTTAATATTGTAATTTAATGTAGACTTATATTTTAACTTGCTTTAATATTTAAATCTTTAGTTAATTCAAATAAAATCTCATTGATATGTATTAAATATTAATTTCTTAGCCACCATGTGAATTTGGCACTTGATCTCAATCTGTCATTGAATTTAATTAACAGACCTAACTTTTAACTAATTTATTTATTCCCTATTCACATCACAATCAGCCAAAGTCAGTTTGCTAAAACATACTGCTGTTTTTGGTGTTTTAAAATAAAAAGCTTTATGTAATAAACACACAAGTGTAATGGGGCAGAGGTTTCATCAGACTAAAGACTTGTGAGTGATGAGCAGTAATCCAGGAACCTATGCTATTTGAACAATGCTCTCTACCTCAGGGGTTATTAACCTTTTTTCTTTCCGAGCTCCCTCCACCCCGAACATGTTATAAAAATTCCACCGCCCACCTGGTCACAACAACTGTTTTTCTTCATATAAAAGCCAGGCTGGCAGTGGGGGTACCAAGTGGGCAATTGCCCATGGCCCCAAGCCACAGGGAGCCCCCCCACAAAGCTACATTGTTCAGACTTTGGCATCCGCCCTGGGTGTCAGGGCTCAGGGCCCCAGGCCTCAGCCCCATGCAGTGGGGCTCTGGCTTTCTGCTCTGGGACCCAGCAAGTCTAATGCTGGCCCTGCTTGGTGGACCCCCTGAAACCTCCTTGCGGCCCCCCCGGCAGAGGGCCCCGGACTCCTGATTGAGAACCACTGCTCTACCTTATCTTTCCTGCCCTCCACCCAAAAAATAAACTCTTAACTTTCTGAGTAGTGTTTGATTAAAAACAAACTGTTAACAAAAACTGATGCTATTACAATAAGATATATTTTCATCAACAAGTGAAATGGCTCTCCCTCTGGAAGCAAGGTAATTGACAGACAAGAATTCTGAGTTATGTAATTAAAAAAACAACATATCTAGAGAGTGGTATTTTGCTAGCCAAATTACTCACTCGTATAGCAATAAAAAGATTTTTTTAGAATCTTTGTTAGAATTTTTGCAGCCCAAACAAATGACTAAGCGTTTTAAAACTAATACATTTGCATTCAAGTCACTAGTGACCGGATGTTTAGTGGCTTATGTGAAATGAGTTGATCTTAGTACAGTTCCTTGTGTTTACATCACAGAGGACTTTTTGTTGCAGTGACTGAGACTGAAGGTTGTACAATCTCTATGCCACTATAATAAAAATCGCGTATGGTAATATTGTACAATAATACTGTAATTGTCTGATTATGGTACCAGATATACACATCTCTAGTATTAGAGGCCAAACATTTTTTATTCACCCCTGATATGGCAGTAGTATATCATGTAAATTTAAAGCCAACTTATTATCTAAATTGTCCCTAAATTAGCACAAACGGTAATTGCCACTCAAGCCCCAATTCCTCTGCTGCTGATTCATATTCAGACACTACTGAAAGTGTTCCTTAGATGCTTGTTTAAAAAAACTGGTGAATTCTGTGGTATAGATGTGGGGACCCGCATGAAAGCTTATATTTTATATATAGCTTATATTTTACCAGTTTTAGGTTAAAAACTTCCCCAAGGCACAAATTCTTTTCCTTGTCCTTGGATGGTATTGCTGCCACCACCAAGTGATTCACACACAAATTCAGGAAAGGGTCACCTGGAGTCCCTATTCCCCCAAAATATCCCCCAAACCCCTTCACCCCCTTTCCTGGGGAGGCTTGAAAACAATATACTAACCAATTGGTTACAATCTGAGCACAGATCAAACCCTTTGGTTTTTAGGACACTGAAAATCAAGCAGGTTCTTAAAAGAATAATTTTATTTATTAAAAAAAAAAAAAAGAATCACACCTGCAAAATCAGGATGGAAGGTAACTTTACAGTTATATAAATAAAAAGATTTAAAACACAGAGGATTCCCCTCTGACTCTGCTTCCTAGTTTCATTCCTGTTTTGTAACTATCTCTTAGCATAAGGTGCCTCTTGAGGACAGTTAAATACCCTCTGCGTTTTTTGGGAGGGGGAGACTTTTGGGGGGTTTGGTTTTGTGGGGTTGCTGTGCCTTTTTTTTGTGAGGGAGGGGTGGAAAAAGGTGTAACTATTTTTTTGTGTACTAGGAAGAGGTTATCTAATAGGCCCCAAGTAAGACTACAGAAAAGTAGCTCACGACATAAAGGTTTCTCTCCCAGGATTGATTAACTTAGTGGGGGCACCCATGATGAGAAGAGTAACCAAGTGATTTACCTTCCTGATGAAGAGTCAGGCAGTAGAGCTGACCCTCCATTCTCTGCACCATGAAACTTACTAGAAACAATTTCAGTGGTAAGATAAATAGTTCTAAAGCATGAAAGAGAGGATATCCTTTAACCAAGCTGGGCAGGCGAAACAATCATATTACAATGTGATTGAATGTCCTGTGCTCCATATCTTCTTTTCCACTATAGCATCTAACCATCTTTATGACAACACATTTTTATGGACTAAAAGGTATAGCCAATTAATTGATTATACTTGCAGTTTGATATTAAGAATATTCAAGAGACTACATAACCAAACTCAGCCAAATTTATTATCTAAAGATAACACACTACGGTACATGAAAAAGTTAATACATCACCAATCCTGCCCAGGAACTGAAGTCTCGCAGTGTGTTCAGTTTGTCTTATACAGAGAATGTGCTTCCTAAATGCTCCCTTAAACTGGCCATCTTTTATAGCATGGCTGTTTACAAGTATCAGAGTACTTAAAGTTTAACAAGCCAGCTTTGTCTTTGGTGCCTCCTTGTACTTTCCCATCTTTCGTTTGAATATTAAATACCAAATGTTAAGGGGCATGAAGATACTCCCTAATACAAAGCATTCATAAATCTTTCATTATTTCCTTGTACTACATTGTACCTTTGTTTCATAACGCTCGTACATCTAGCTTTTGACAGTTTTTGTATTTGCTTAAGCCAAGTGCTTAAGGGCAGGGCATCATGGGATATATGCTGAAGCATAAATGAGCAAAAATAAGCAGTGTACAACTTAGCATAATTACCCAACACACACATGTATATGGTATTTATATAATAAATAGCTATTCATGTGGTGTATGTAAACATAATCTAAATGCACTGGCTAACACTATTTTGCTGCTTTTTTGCACTGGGTTAGAAAAGAAGTCTTAATAGAATTTTCTAGTTTTTTCAAAACACATGCATTTTAGAAAAATCTATAAATCCTGAACTATGATTCTATTTTACAACACCTTCTCCACTTTTTTTTTTTTTAAAGTATGTAAAAGTGCAGTTAACTTCACACAAACAGCCTCAACTAGGATCCCTTAACCTAGAACTATGAAGCATATCTATCCATTATATGGTCATCTTCAGTGTCTATTGAAACTTTCAATACCTTTTAATCATAGAGTGATTGTGTAGACTTGACCTTCCTTAGGGCTATCTTTTAACAATTTCTGATTTGGCAAAAGCAGACTGAGGCATTTCCCATAGTTCCAGGTGGGGGAGGTAATCTCTTTTATTGAACCAACACCTGTAGGTGACAGAGACAAGTTTTTGAGCTTTCACTAAGGTTGGTCCAATAAAATGTGTTACCTCACCCAACTTCTCTCTAATATCCTGGGACCAACATGGCTATAACAACACTGCATACAAAGATTCCATAGGTCATACAAAGAGTTACTACAGTGGTCCCCATATAAATGCCCCCTCGTGCCTGCCAGGGCATTTATGTGCGCCCACCTAGTGCCTAGCAGGGGAGAGAAGCCGCGGCCCTGTGTCTGCCGGGGACAGAGAACTCTGGGGCTGCAGGCTGCAGTCACCCGTGTTCTCTGTCCCCGGCAGGTGTGGGGCCGCAGCTTCTCTCCATGCTGCCCAGAACTGCCCCCGCAAAAAAAAAAAAACCAAACAAAAAAACAAAACCACACCCCGCTTGGACTCTGCCGCCCTGTCGCATGTGCTGCCCCAGGCACGTGCTTGCTCTGCTGATATCTGGAGCTGGCCCTGTATGTGAGTATTCTTCCGCTGCACTGATACTTCTGTTTTCTTGTGCTTTGCAATTTATTATTTTTTGAACATTTTGCCCCAAAATGAGTTGTTCAACTAAAGGACAACGTACAAATTATTTCCACACAGAGTGGGAAGAATTCTATTGTTTTATTGAAAATAAAGGGAAATGTTTGCTTATTGTGCAGTGGTAGTGTTGCAGTGCTGAAAAAACTTAATGTCAAATGCCATTTCCAAACTAATCATGGCTCTTTTGACATTAGCCATCCACTTAAATCTGAGTTGAGAGAGAAGAGAATTAATCAACTCTAATCAAACCTATCTGCCCAGCAATCTGTTTTCACTAGACAAGTGGTAAAGTCTAAAAGTGCTACTATTGCTTTCTTTAAAATTGCAAATTGCTCTGCTTGCAAAGAAGAAAAAACCCTTTCAAGATATTGAATTGTTGAAGGAAGCATTTTTGACTGGTGTTGCTAGCCTGTTTCAAGGATTTCGTAACAAGCGTGAGATTTTGTCGGCAATACAAGACTTGCAGTTATCAAACAGGAGGATACATGT
Source organism: Dermochelys coriacea (assembly GCF_009764565.3). Lineage (NCBI taxonomy): Eukaryota > Metazoa > Chordata > Testudines > Dermochelyidae > Dermochelys > Dermochelys coriacea. The sequence continues at coordinate 111,058,844 of NC_050068.2, forward strand.
AATTTCAAGCGACATGAAAACTCAGCAAAAGGATGACTTGGAAATATGTGACTGGTTTTCACTGCAGTTCGATGAGTCGACAGATATATTGGATACAGCGCAGTTGGCAGTTATGGTGAGGATGGTATTTAGTGACTTCACCATAAAAGAAGAGTTACTAAAAGTATTGCCTATGAAAGGGTGAACAAAGGGTGAACACATCTATAATTTATTCAAATCATATGCAACATCAATTAGTATGCCACTACACAAGCTGTCACCACTGATGGGCCACCAGCAATGATGGGCAGCGCCAATGGATTCATTACACTCTGCAAGAAGAATGAATCCTTTTTGAACTTTGTCTTATCATTACATTATCCACCAAGAAGCTTTGTGCATCAAAGATCTTTCTTTTCAACTCGTCATGAATGCCATTATTAAAATAATTAACTCTCGATTCAAGCGAAACCTTTGCAACACCGACTTTTTAAGGCCCCGTTCGAAGATATTGATGATAAACAATCTGATCTGATCTTGCACACAAGTATGATGGCTGAGAAAAGGTAAAGTTCTTGTACGTTAAGCCTAATTGAAGGGATCAAAGAATTTCTGTAGTCCACAAATCAGAACTTCGAGCAACTAGAAGACTCCAGCTGGTTAATGGACTTGGCTTTTCTTGCTGACATCACTGACAAATTGAACATTTTAAATCTTGAGCTCTAGGGAAAAGACAAACATGTGGCTCAAATGATAGGTTCTGTAAAATCATTCAAAGCAAAACTGATCTTGTGGATGTCACATATGAAGACGAAGTCTCTGCATTTCGCAAGTATGAAGAAAATGGTATATGACAGTGATTTTAATCCATCACCATTTGTAATCCATATTCAAACACTTCTGGAACAATCTGAAAAGAGATTTCAACAGTTCACCATCATTGAGCCTGTAGTTTCCTTTCTTCCTTTCTTTTACTTGCCAAATGGAGGTAACAGAAATGGCTACATCAATTGCAAGTCTCATTCAAGTAAGAACAGAAGATGTGGAACTGGAGATTTTGGACCTTCAAAATGATAATGCTCTAATGTTACTGCGCAACTGATGAAAACTTTTGGAATCTGGTTGACAGAAAAAAGTTTCCTGCCTTAAAAAATGTATCATACAAAATAAAATCTTATTTCAGTTCCACTTATCTATGCAAAGTTCTGTTTTCAACAATGGACATCATAAAATCAAAATACAGATGCCCATCTTGACAATTGCTTACGAATGGAAATATCATCCTATACTCCTAACTACGAAAAATTGGCTGTAGAAATGCTGTACCAAAAATCACACTGACTTTATTAGAAAAACCAAGTGAATTAAACAAACCTATTTTCCATTAAATGCTGATGAGCATGTATGATTAACTTGTATTTAACTTTTTTTTTCATATTTGTTTGTTACTTGTAGCTGGATTTCAATAAGCAATACAAAGAATATTTTTTAATCATTACTGGCTATCTATGTTAAAGTAAGAATAATAAACGTTGAACTGCTGGTCCAAATATGTTTTACTTTTTTAAAAAATAAGATGAAAACTGTTTTATATCTATTTTGTAAAATTTTTCTTACACGTAGATAACAAAGAGCAAATTCACATGGTAAGGCGAAAGAGTAATTGCAGAATAATTTAATACCTTTTCCATGTAAAATTACCTTTTTATCATAGATTCATATTATGTAATATAAAATATGATTTTTGTACTATTTAATGTACAATTACAAAATAAGCTTAGAAAAAGTGTTGGTCCCCGCCCTACCCTTCTGAAAGCATGAATGTGCTATTGGCTGCAAAAGGGTTGGGGACCACTGAGTTAGTGTATCTCTATATCCAAACACCTTGATAATGTAAAATTAAATTATGGTACGATATGGAAAGTTCAAAGGTTATGTTGATGGAATATTGAGATATCGGCAATGTAGGAAACAAACTATAATATGAATGCTCTGTAGCTCACATTTCTAATATGCCACCTGTGCCTATAAATATCGTGTCTTTAAATGTAAAGCTAGAAGGGAAAAGGAAAGGCTGACAGAACTAAGGGGGGGCTCAGTTAAAAATTGTGATTTTTTTCTATAGCTTCCAATCTGGGGTGGTTGTGTTTTTATAAAGTGAAATCAATTTTTAAAATAAACCTTGGCTTTCTCCTGAGTTTTGGGAGCTGCTGCGAACCTCCTCTTAAGGGAGCTTTCTGGCTGAGGATGTGGCAGATACTTTCAGCTTTAACGTCAGGTTAAATATCAGGTTTCAGGGTAGCAGCCGTGTTACTCCGTATTCGCAAAAAGAAAAGGAGGACTTGTGGCACCTTAGAGACTAACAAATTTATTAGAGCATAAGCTTTCGTGAGCTACAGGCTCACTTCATCGGATGCATTTACATCCATTCATTTGCATTCATCGAATGCAAATCCGATGAAGTGAGCCTGTAGCTCACGAAAACGTATGCTCTAATACATTTGTTAAATACCAGGTTCCCCTTCTGAGCCCTAGGGTTAGTCAATAACCAGAACCCTGCAGGTCGTTTCCAAGAAGAAGAGACAGCGTGGACGTCCACTGCTCTTAGGACAGACTCTGGTTGAGCTACAAGGACGGTAGCTAAGCGCCCGACTCCCCCGGCCCCAAACAGGAGCCCCACGTCCTCGCTCGCAATTCCCGCTGCATCGCTGCAGCCAGCCCGCCTCCCCCAACGCTCTCGGGCTCACGCACGGGGGTTTCTTACCGACGTCTTCGCTCCCCGCCGCTCCGAGCCATTTATAACCAGCCCCCCCCCGGTGGCACCCTCGCCGCGCGCGCGCGAGCGCGGGCCAGCCCGGCCGGGGCCCCTGTTGTTTCAACTGTCTCACTCCACCCAGGAGCCTAACTGCTGCCCGAGGGCGCCCCCGGCCTCACTCCGACGGGGCCCGGCCCCGAGCAGCCGCCTGCGACCGGAGCTGGGAGCCCGCGGCGGTTTTAGTCCGGCCGCGGCACGGGCTGCACGGGCCCGGGCGGAGTTTTGCTGGGTGGGTCGGTCCCGCCCTGTCAGCAGCGCCCGCCCCCGGCTCCGGCCCCCGCCCCAGCCCGGGAGCGTTACACAGCGGCCCAGGCTCCTGGGCCCGGGGGTGGCCGCCCCCGTTCGCCCCCCCACAGGGACTCTGACGTCAGCGGGCGGACGCTGGTCCCTTCCTCGCGCCCAACAGGCGCCGCCGGCTGCGCTGACGGAGCCAAGCGGAGCCGCCGAGTCCACTGCCCGCGCGGGGCCGAGCGAGGTGGAACACGGGACGACACAGAGGCACCGAAGGGGGGAGGGGGGGGGCGGGTTGTACCACGTGGGTTCCGCGGTGGTCCCTGACCAGCCTGGGAAGCCGGCCAAGACCGAGGAGGAGGGGCCTCTTCCCCGCCATCTCGTATCCTCTCGCGATAGCCTCCCCGCCCCCTCCCTCTGGCGGCCGAATCACGTGACGCCATGGGCGGGTACGTCAGCAGTCATATGACCGGGCGAAGCTGGGAAAGGGGGAGGGCGTCTCTCGTGCTCGGGGGGAGCCGTAGCTGTTGAGCGGAGCCTCTCCTGCGCTTCCTGCCCTACGCGGCTCCCTCATGGCTCGGATCGGCCGCGGGCTGCCCCTGGCCGCTGTGCTGCTCGGTAAGAGGTGTCGGGCCCGGCCGCGCCGCTTCGCCCGTCCCGGGAGGGGCCCCGATCTTCGGGCCTCGCCGTTCGCCGACGCGGCCTTGCCCCGGCTTTCCTGGCTGCCTATGCCGGGGGCTCCGGGCCCGCCCCGCGCTGGGGCCGCGGCCTGGGGCCGGCCTGTGTCAGGTGGGCGCGTCTGGCCGCGGCGCTGTGTCCTCGCCAGCGGCTGCCCAGAGCGGGGCCGGGCTGTGACAAGCGGCGGGGGGGCGGCGCAGCCTGCTTGGGGGGGAGGGTCAGCGCCTTGTCCAAACCCGTCCCGTTTCCTTCAGCCCCGTGTAATGTGAGAGGGGCTTGTGGTGTCCGGCCAGAGGAGTGTGGGCTGGATGCGGGGCGCTCTTCCTGCTCCGCACTGAAAATCTCCCGTGCTCTGATCTTGCTTCCCTCCGCTGTTTTCTATTTTAATGTTAAAAGAAAAGGAGTACTTGTGGCACCTTAGAGACTAACAAATTTATTAGAGCATAAGCTTTCGTGAGCTACAGCTCACTTCATCGGATGCATTGTTGTAACTTTAAACTTGTTCGGGTTCAGGTTTCTTGGAAAGATGCTCAGCCTTGTGTGGTGGTCTTGGATTTGCCAGCTAAACGTACACTACAGTTTAAGGTTTCAGAGTAGCAGCCGTGTTAGTCTGTATTCGCAAAAAGAAAAGGAGGACTTGTGGCACCTTAGAGACTAACAAATTTATTAGAGCATAAGCTTTCGTGAGCTACAGCTCACTTCATCGGATGCTGTAGCTCACGAAAGCTTATGCTCTAATAAATTTGTTAGTCTCTAAGGTGCCACAAGTACTCCTTTTCTTTTTACAGTTTAAGGGCAAGCTTCTTTCCTAAGGGGGAGTGGGAGGTGAGTCCTCGATGGACCCTGTCCCTGGAGGCTAGGCATACCAGGTGGAACTCCTGATACCATCTCCTTTGTAAAAAGAAAAGGAGTACCCGTGGCACCTTAGAGACTAACAAATTTATTAGAGCATAAGCTCACGAAAGCTTATGCTCTAATAAATTTGTTAGTCTCTAAGGTGCCACGGGTACTCCTTTTCTTTTTGCAAATACAGACTAACACGGCTGCTACTCTGAAACCCATCTCCTTTGTGTTCCCTGGGCCAGGAAATGAGAGGCTGAGGCGCAAACTTGGAAGCAATGTAGCAATACCCACCAGAGCTCCCCTGCATGAGAGAAATTCTTTGGACATACACAGTCAGATTGCAGCCTTTTATGTCATTTGGCCCTTAGTTGTCTTCAAATCAAATATCTAGGGAACTTGACTGCACTACAAAGTTCTACTGCCTGAATATGGCTGTGAACCATTAAGTTAAATGACATGGTGTTGACAACTTTAATGGTCAGTGTAAATAGGACAAATCTAGTCAATGTTGTGTTTGTAACACATTCAGAGTGTCACCAATGCATTGATATCTGGCTGATTCTGCAGACAGATGAAACAGTAGCTCTCAGGTGTAGTGAACTTTCCCATTCATTTTAGGGGCTTGTTGTCTAATGTGACTATTTCAAATTACAACATTAGCTCCCTACTGAATACATTCAGCAAAAACAGGGGAGGGTGCAGTGGGAATGGAACTAAACTTCCATCCCTCAAATGTAGTTGCTACTGCTGAAATGTGGAGGGAAAACTTGCAGGGAGAGTAAAACTGAAATCAGTATCACTAAGTAAAGGATCCTCTATTGGATTTGGGGAAGCAGTGAAAGGAAAGGGTTTGTGAGGGCAACGTGGCCTAATTTTGGCTTTCCTGATGCATGTTGTAGGTGCTCCTTTCACCTAATTCCAGTCCAAGGTGCAACTTTGAACCTTGCCAGTGATGTATTGGCTCTCAGTTCTTGCATTGGATGTGCTGATTAAACATGGTAATCTAACAGTCACTTGCTGGAAAGCACTAACTCGCAAGGACAATAGAGGAGTTGTGCATAATCCAGACTAAAAGGCCAGTAAATACTTTTCAGACACAATAGATGTAAGAACTATGTCGTTAATCTATTTGTTTTTCTTTATAATGTGCATTGGTCATACTGGGGGACAATACAGGGATTCAGAGTGGTAGCCGTGTTAGTCTGTATCAGCAAAAATAACAAGGAGTCCTTGTGGCACCTTAGAGACTAACAAATTTATTTGGGCATAAGCTTTTGTGGGTTAGAACCCATTTCATCAAATGCATGGAGTGAAAATACAGGAGCAGGTATAAATACATGAAAGGATGGGGGTTGCTTTACCAAGTGTGAGGTCAGTCTTAATGAGAAATCTGTATTCAGGCCTCATCTGATGGTATCCAGTTTGTTAGGCTAGAAAGCTATTGTCATGGGTTCATAACTGTACAGATGGGCTGGAAACCAACACTGTAGAACTCTGGTGTTTGAAAACCAATGTTTGAATCTTGCAGTTTTGAGGGTTTTTTGAAAACTTAAGTTGCGGGGAACTTGTATGTGAATGTACTGTTGCTAATGGCTTGTTGAAGCATGCTGTTCTTGAGATAAAGATCCTGTATATAAGTTCACAATGTCCCCTAATATATCAAATCCTGATGAGCCATTCAGAGTGGACTTCTATAGTTTTTCTGGCTTCTGAAGAAACATAGTTCTGGGAGAATGTACTTGTCACAGTGAAAACTCTTGAAGGTGTAATAAAGTGCAGATGCTAAGTGGATCCTGCAATCCTTCTCGTCCAACTGAGATGTGCTTTCTAGATTTCTGTTCAAAGGCATCTGAGTTGTGGAGTTAAGGGTTTGGCCTTTGACCAGATGACCTTATTAAATTTTCATGGGATGCATGGCATTGATTACAAGTAGCACTACATGCTCTGCTGGTGAGTTAACTTGGTAAAAAAAAAAAACTGTTTTGATTGGGATGCTAATGCTAGGAGCTGAAAATAAACTGCTGAGGACATGTTTCCATGCCATGTTGGAGTAAGCCATCCAACCCAGGTCAACAGACCAGTGTTAATGGGGCTTACTCTAGAGCTTTACACTATGTCTCTTGCTCTGAAGCTTAGGGGTAGGGTTGGGCTTAAGAGCCTGAGCCCCAGCCCAAGATGCAACTTGAAAGTACTGTCTGTGTGGCTGGTTTTAGAGTGCTAGCCTGATCTCTCAACCCGAGATGCCTCGGGTAGCCCACAATGAAAATGCCAAGGTCCGGGCACGCTGCTAAAAGGAGAGCAGATTCTGCCAAAACTGGTGGTTAACGCTGTAGCTAGTCACCAACCAGCCACAAACTGCTCCTGAGCCCCCACACTGGTTATCAAGAAACAAAGCAAAATAAATCACACAGCCCCCTTTATTGCATTCCAGTTATCTGCTTCCCAATCAGCAAGTAAGAGCAAAGACTGGCCATACGGGGTCAGACCAAAGGTCCACCATCTAGCTCAATATCCTGTCTTCCAACAGTGGCCAATACCAGGTGCCCCAGAGGGAATAAACAGAACAGGGAATCATCAAGTGATCCATCCCCTGTCACCCATTCCCAACTTCTGGCAAACAGAGGCTAGGGACACATCCCTTCCCACCCTGGCTAATAGCCACTGATGGACCTATCCTCCATGAATTTATCTATTTCTTCTTTGAACCCTGTTATAGTCTTGGCCTTCACATCATCATAATACATGTCCAGTAAGGTGAAGAGTTATTTAAAACTCTACTTGTTGTACAAAATGTTCTTCTTATCCCCAAAAGGCAATCCACATTACCAGATCAATACTAGTCTGGATCTTACCCAAAATATGCTGCCAGCCAATCCTTTGGTATCTGAAACTAAAGGTTTTCTTATAAAACAAAGAGAAGAGAGTTGTTAAATGGTCAAAACAACAGGGTGGATTTGATTTAAATAACTAGTCAAGAAGACTCTATTTAATCGTGGATTTCTACATAAAAGTGCATTCTTGTTGGTTGTTATAACCTTAATACACATTCTTCACAACTCAGATAGATGTAGGTTTAATTTTTAGAAGGTACACACTAGACATTTTTAAAGTGATCTATTTTGACAACTTTTCAGATTAATTTTATAGCTATATCAGAAAATGAATGATTGTTTGGTTATTTCATTTATCAGAGGTAATCGGAGCAGATAGTTCACCTCCCAATGACTTCATAAATATCTCCAATTCAACAGGTTAATCATTTTAATATTTGGAGGATTTTCTTGCCATCCTGTATGAGGAGGAGAACATCACCAGACAGACATTTTAAATTGTTATTTAACTAAAATAACAACCTTATGTATTCTGGATTTTTTTCTTCAACAGCAAACATATAATTTACCAAAGCAAGCATATGAATTTAATTAAACATTCAGGTTTTTTAAAATCAGGTTTGTTTTTGTTAAAATTGTTTTAACTAAAATAATGAAATATTAACCCACACACACACACAAATTAACTCTACTATGTCAACCAGATCAACATGAAAAACTTAATATTGGTTTCTGCAGCTAAGTTAGTCGTCTTCACCTTCATTTTCCTGTTTGTTCATAATCTGGAAAAGAAAAGCAAGATTTCCTGCTTTTTCAGGTCCCACACGATTTCCCAATTTGGAATGAATTAGTCCAAAGGAAGAAAATATTCTTTCTACACCGGCAGAAGAAGCTACTGCAGTTAAGAGTGAGATTATCACTTCAACAGTCTCTGAATCCAAGTGCTTAAGAGACTTCCAACAGTTCACTGGTGTGACTTTCTTTAAAACATCAGCAAACATATATTTCTTGAATCGTATTTATTTCCAAACTGGGTCTGTTTTATGGCCTGCTGCCATTATAGGTTTTCCCTTCTAGTGAGTGAATCGTATGGTAGATCTCAAATCAATAAAGGCTACACTCAGACCTCGGGGCTTCTGGAATATGCTGCTCAAACAGTTTCACTTTTGTTTCTACTGCCTGTCCTTCCTTTCTCATATTTATCACCAGATTTCTTCTCCTTGTCTAGATCTGTTCTACCCCAACAACCTTCTGTTCATTGAACTTTTGGAAACTTTGCACTTTTAGAGAGAGATAAGGCATTGACTCTGTACACAAATTTGCAGAGGGACAATAGGGTGAGGTCTGTTATTTCTCACCTCTATTTATTTATTTTAAAAACATTTTTGATGTTAACTAGATATCTGAAGACACAAATCCACAGTTTGAGAACTGCAAAACCAAGCACCTGTGATGGTATCTTCTAGACGGAGCACTGAGTCCCATTGGGTAGATAGGTTAACATAAATCTATACATAAGCCCCTGGAATCCGATAAGATTGGGTACCTAATCCATGAACCATTAGGTTTTGTAAATGAGTTCTTTCTTAAACATTGCATAAATATATTCTCTCATACTATAGAACTAGAATTTATAATCCCTGTTCCATGATGAGAGATCTTTGACCTATAATGTATCTTAATTAAAACTCTTTATATTGGATTTTTTAGAAAAATGCTTTGAGGGAAAAAACCTATTTACATTTTTTTATAAATCATTGATTTTTATCCACCCTGCAAAGCAGTCAAATACATACATATGACATCAGAGTTGTTAGCAGCACCAGTGAGTTTGCTGACTCTTTGAAACACATCCACATGGATGGGTCTGTCAGTCCTTTGTTAAAGCTTCAGTTTGTAGAGAAGTTACTCCAGAGGTGAGAAGCAGGATAGAACACACAATGGAGAAGTTGCAGCTGCCTGTTTTTTATATCCTTGCCATTTGCCTTATACATTGTCCCAAACACAAACTCATAGCACATGGGCATGGAAAAGCATTTGGAGTCTGTCTATAGACATGTCCCTACATGTTGTCCTGCTGACTCATAGGTGTAACCCTGCCTTTTTTCAATGGGCTCATTATACACCTGATTCTTTCATCGGCTATTAAGCAGGCTAGATACTGCTGATGTGACTCTGTCTGGGAGCATCACCCAGAAACACAGCATAAGTTTGATATATAAATATACCACACATAATCAGGTTTATGTATGTATTGTGAGTTATGAATATCATATTTAGCCAATCATAACTTTTCCACTGATGCCTTACATGGCATATCTTGTAAGATTCATTGAAATTTTGTAATACTGATAGCAATAATATTATAAATGGTCACCTATATTCCATGCAATGTCACACTGGGCTGGGAGGCTTGCTGAAAAATGCTGCATAGATGTACCCTGAAAAGACACAATGCATAAAACTGTAGAAAAGTTACCTTGCTAGAGAGGCAACTAGCATTTTTTTTCAGCTAAACTATATGCCCAGATTTTGATGGGATTATGGCTGTTTCTGGTACTAAAGATGCACACTTTTCCAGTAGCTATTTTAATTTTAACTACTGTCATGTGTATTTTTTCCTACCGGGTCGCATATAATTATTTTTAAATGATCAGTAGATTCAGAGATCGGTGTCGTGACCAATTCTGCTTAAGCATGTAAAAGAGTCCACTGCCAACCATAAGACCACAAAGCTTAGTACCACTTTTAAAACCTATCTGAATGCTTCATTGCACCATCTTTATACTGATTTGTACATGTATTTCAAACTACTCTTTTATTCATTTTGAGGAGACTTCAGTGTGCCAAACATGATTTTTATACCATGCATTTTTTTATGCTTTTGCTTAGTACCTTGGAGGCATGTCTATAGTTGAAATAGCCTTGGTTGTGGTGTGGATCACAAGCTGAGGATGATTGTATTTTTATTTTTTTTTCTCCTTTGCTCAGCTTTTATACCGTTCATTGGCAATGAATAACGTAGTACTGACAGCCTACCTTTTAATGAAAATGTAACAAGTGTAGTAGCACTCCTTCCCTTTGATCCTAGAACATATCACATTTGCAGCTGAAACATTCCACAATCTGTTTCAGAGTAATGTTAGTCTGTGTCCGCAAAAAGAAAAGGAGGACTTGTGGCACCTTGGAGACTAACAAATTTATTTGAGCATAAGCTTTCGTGAGCTACAGCTCACTTCACTCGACTCCTCCTTTTCTTATTCCACAATCTGTAATCCATAAGAAACAGACAATCTTTGGCATTCAGGCTTGGGCATAGCAATCTGCGTTTTCATCAAGTAAAAGAAAAATAATTAAGGGTATTAAAATTCAGTTCATTTCTAGTTTGGTCAGATGGCCTTTTCTAAACAGCCATCTTAAAAAGAGTACTTACATGGGAAGTGAACTGCAAATATATTGTGTGGGAAGGCATGCATAATTTCTGTACGAAGGCTGAAGATGCACCAGATTGTTTTGTTTAGATTAGAATGTGAAGATGGTTCACTGAACCAGTTTGGTCTGCACCTCTTCTGTTATCTGTTTTTCTGAGGACACTTTTCTGTTGAGTTCGCTATCAGCCCTGAGTCTGAGGGTATTCCCCCACCCTATCCCAAAGAAAAAATGTTATTGTGGGCTATCAACCGGACAAACATTTTTCATTATTTTTCTGCTCTTTTAGAGAGAGAATCCTGGTGTAAACTCTTGAATCGAAACTCAAGTTTCTGATACCAAATGAAACTTGATGTAACTTCACAATGGCTTGTCAAACCACACAGGCAGCTGCTAAATGGCCTTTTTCTTGTTTTATTTAAGCTGGAAACATTGAGTGAGTAAACATTGTAGCAGACTTTGACCTTGTCTTTATAGTGAACTTGAGAGCTAAGCATCTACATAAATATTCCCCCATAACTGATCTGAAACATTTATTACACTAACATTCTTGAAAATCACAAGTCAAAATTAAAAATGGAATCCTTTGTAAAACTTGCACTGCATGTTGCTATTCCGCATGAATTCTGCCCTGCCTCTGTGGCAAGAATACATTTCTTTAGCTCTATATGGAGTATGATGTAGCCCTTTCTGCTTTTTTTACCTTGTGGCTAATAGTTTGGTTATCTTAGGGTAAAACACTTTTGGAGAGTATTTACACTAGCCTTTACAAACTGGCTATCAATTAACTCATGGTGGAAGTCTAATATAGACTGCTAATTATTGGCATCTTTATCTAACATGACTGTGACAAATATAGCAAAGAAAACCCTACATTCAATATTCTATTCACATTTAATATATCCTGTATCACTTTAAATTGAGTTTGGAAGACCAAATACCTATTAGCATCAGTACACCACTTAGGATTTCACAGTTACTCATCCTTTCTCAGGAGGGAAGCCTGACCAGGCTGGGTGCTGCAGCGAATTCTCTTGTCCTCCTGGAATAAGGGGAGTCTTTCATAGTGGGGTTTTTTAAAACTTGCTCTGACTCTTTAGGCTCATCTACAGCAGAGAGAAAAAAGATGTTGCCGCTGCTGCTTCAGGCAACTGCAATGACTGCAAAATACTTGTCTGTCCTAATGCAACACAAATAGGGTCCGGGTATCATTGTTACATCTCAGGGCAAGTCTTAACAAAGCTTGCACCTGCATTGGCCCACTGCATTCACTGTAACACCAGTGTGGACTGGAACAGGTGTTACAGCTGCACCAGTGCAGTTGGTCTCTCCCTCCCACTCACTGTTCTTTTTGAGTCCGAAGGCAGTTGACGTGGCTCTACCGTTGTTGTTTCCTGCTGTCCTTCGTGTGTTTCCTCTTCTCCTCCCCCCCAGCTGGGAAAAAAAAAAGGTGGAGAGAGTTAAACTCATAACTTCATATATGCTTGTATTGATTCTAACTTGCATGTCACAAAACATCAAACCTAACCAGGAACTGTTCTGCTCTCATCTCCTGAGAAACGGGAGAGTTAACAAATGCACATTAAACACCTTCTTAAAATAAATCTTGCTGTTTGTTTGTTTGTTTGTCCCATGATCCAGATACTGCTGTTCTCTCACGTAGCTCTCTCCTCTCTCCTCAATCCTCTAACAAAGGGTGTGTACTGGATATGCCCCTGGGATGCTATTATGGGGGGAGGGATTTGGAGGACCTGGAATTAATTCCTCTAGGGGGAGCTCTTCTCTCAACTCTTGTCTGGACCACTTCCCTGTCTGGATGTAGGAGGGAATGTTAATTCAGCTGTAAAATGGGGTCCTAGACTGCAGGCCCTAGTCAACCATTGAAGTGACTGGGTTGCAGACTCTAACCCACAACCAGAAGTACAATAAGACAGACAAAAAATCAAACCAAATTCCTTACCTCCTTGGAGCACTGTTCTACCAATAAGCACCACACCACTTGGCGATATGCCCAGGGCCCACAGTCTGTCTGGCAGAAGGTGGCGGCAACTTCCTGCTATGCTCAAGCCATAGTATCTCCATACACAGCTCTTGCATGGTGGAAAGCAAATGTTAACAGATCCAAATAACATACTGCCAATTCTCCACCAGCTCCAGAGAGCTGTACAGAAGTTATAGGACAGGCACCAACTTACACAGGTTGTGTTGTGGCAAGTATTGTGTGGGCAGTGCTTTCATTGGCACACAGACTTGGCTTATGGCTATGGCATGCTGAACCATTGCAAGGTCATAGTATTCTGGCAATGTTTAGCTACACTACTCTGAAATAGTGCCTCTTTCCATAGCATAAAGACCTTAAGTGACACCTGTAACAAGACTGTCATAATGTAGTGAAACCAATTACAATGTGAGTTTTGAGTTGAGGTGGATTCTGGTGGCTAATCCCCTTCCTCCCCCATAAAAAGCATGAAACCCCAGCTGCACAGACTATGTGAATTCAAGATAAACAAAACTACATGACATGAACTCTAGCTCTCTTAAAAACTAATCTGCTGGCTTGAGGTCTCTGTGTACCAGGCAGAACTCTAGAATCATGGAACAACCCTTAATAATGAAACTGCAGCACCAGAGTAAATCATTAACTCCTGCAGGCAGCAATCTGGGCACTTTTCTTTGGGAACAGATGCATGATCCAGATCTCAAGATGCTTTTGAAAAGACCCTGGAATCTTTTTATTTACTTATTATTATTTTCTCCGGAGTCCGACCCTTGACTGTCTGGAGTCTGGACCGTGACCAAAAAAAAATTGACTACCTCTGGCATACACTGTAACAACTGAAAACATGTTTCAACAAACATTTCAGTTTCAGTAAGCGCTAAACACTATTTTTTTTCTCGCTTAAAAAACCTGCTCTCTGTCAGAGGCAGGATATTGAATGTAGTGCACCCAATCTGGACGGGTAAATCCTATGTTACTTGCATCTATAAAAGGTTGTAATATTTGAAGCTTTCTCTGAGGGTGGAGAAAAGGGAAATCCTGACATTCTATTTGAGCATCAAGTGAAAGATACTTAGCAGTGAGAAGTTGCACAACTAATATTGTTTCTCCTAGTGAATTGCCTGGTGGCCTGTGTCTCCACGTGATTATTTTGTATTTAACAGGGAACTGAAATGGTAACTTGTAACATAATACTCCACCAGTGTGTTAACTTTGAGTCCTAGCATAACAAAGGCAGTTCTGGAAATAAAGGCTTCTTTAGTAAAAGATTCAACATACACATGGAAACAAAGACTTCAGGTAGAAATAGAATTTGTACTGCTTTATTCCAATAGGCAACTGGTCAACAGGTAAAGATTCACAACTGGGCCTTCAGAAAATCATTCATATTTATCACTTGCATGTTTACCTGCATTGTTACAATTTCTTGAGTATTGTATATATCCAGCTGTGGGGTAAATCAGTCTTTAAAATTACAATGTCTTTGAATCCATTTTACGTGCCTCAAAGCTGTATCCACCTTGCTCTGTACAGTAGTAGCAGTGCAATAAAAAATATTTCCCATGGAAATCACTGGCCTCTCTTCACTGTCTGTGATAGTGATAAGATTACTCTTTAAATAGTAGTCTCTAGGGCTATTTAATTGTATACCCTGAAAGTAACCACCAACTTTATGGAACCAATGCTCTATTAGTTACAAATTGCAGCAGTCTTATTTGGAGGTGTCAGCTATTAAACTGAAAGTCAGAAGTAAATTGCTTAAAGTAAACAGGAAAAAATAAAGGTCTGCTGAATTAGCCTGTACTACAGTAATCACAAGCAGTGCTGTAATTTTATAGTATTCCTTAATGAGATACGTTAAGTAAGGCTCAGTTCTATAATAGAACTTCTTCCTAGCACTGACTCATTGCAATACATTGATGTGGGTATGGATGTACGGTCTCTCCTTTGGCATTCTGACAGCTTACAAATTCTCTTACATCTTGTAGATGGGCTGAGACTGTCTCCTGCTCGAAGCCGTTACAATCTGTACTGAAACTGTTTCCACAAACAGCTTCTTCCTTGCAGACTCAAGGGACTTGAGGCTGCCTTATTTTGGTTTCTTGACTGTTTTTTTCCTAACTCTCCTCCTTTCTGACTTGTCCTTTTTGGCATGTTCTCTGCTCTCCCCTCTCGTGTTCTCCTGTCACTGATCATCTTGTACATCACTGTGCCCCTTCAATGACCTAATCAGCTCCCATAGTCTTGAGCCTACACTGTCTACCCTCAACCTGCTTCAGACTTCTTCCCCATGTCTATGCTTGCATAGCCTTCTGGATGTCCTGTTAATTCCCTAAATTAAACCCAACAAAAGCTGAACTGTACTTTCCCTCCTAAACTAGCTTGCCTCCTCACTTCATCAATAACTCCACTGTCTTCTGTCAGTCTTGTTATGCTGGAGTTATTCTTTCCTTCTCAGTAAATCTAGTCACTTCCTAACACTTCCCATGGGTTCTCACTGGTTAAAATGCTGATTAATGGCATAGCATGAACTCTTACAGGGGCTACAGTAAACTGCTCTTCTCCTGTAACTTTCTCCTCCTACCTTGACATCACCTAGCAACTAAAATAATCCTCTTGCCACTTTTTAGCAGTTAAGCCTCCCCCTTTTGGCCTCTCATTCCTCTTTGCTTAAAAATCAGACTCCTTATCTTTGCTAAGGTTCCACTCTTGTCTCATCTTCCACTCTTTGGTTCTGAACTTTCATCTTTTGGGGCTGTCTCCTTTCATTGTTGCTTCCTTCATCTTCAACTCTGACATTCATGCCTCTCTTCACATTGCTCTCCTTTGGCCTGGAATGACATCTTTCCAGTGTGCCAAGCCTTCTCTCTCCCTGCAATCTCGTATCAAACCCCATTGCTTTCCACTGCTGGCTGCTTCTGTTCCTGTGCCACCTGATCTTAATTCTAATAGCATCATGTTTGTTTAAAGGCTAGAATTCCAGCAGTCTGACTATGCATCTCAGTGGCACCTAAATATACTGTAGATTGTCAACCCATAATTCTTCACTCTTTTCATTTGTAGCTCTCAAAGCACTTTCCAAGTATGGGCAAACCCCAGTATCCCTGTTTTACAGATGGGCATCCTGAGGTATAATTTAAATATAATGCTGGATCCTCAGCTAATGTAAACCTGAGTTGTTTCATAGCGTTCAATGGAGCCACATAGAATTGGTCAACTTTTTCCCCAAAAATGCAGCTTTTTGACTAAAACTTTCATGGAAAAGCCTCCAATTTGGTCAAATCTTCCTGATTTAATTGAAAAACTGAATGTTCGTTTGTTTAAAAAACTCCTAGTTTTTGGGAGCCAAAAAAAGTTTATGAAAATCGAGTAGTCCCTGGTTATGGCTTTCATAGGAAAAATGTTTCTCCCCCAAAGTTCCCTGTAAAGGCGCACACAATCCTATGGAAAAATTGGCACTTCTCAACCAGCAGCAGAGCTGCACTGAATTCTAACAGCTAAGGATCTGGCTTTTAATATTATAAAATCCTGGGTACTCTCTGGCAGGCTGGACCTAAATCCTATGGCAAGACTCCTTGCTCTCTTTTAACACTCCAATGTAGAAAACTGAAATATCTGACAGTTTCCAAATTTTTTTTTTAATGGAAGCTTTTTAATTCAAGTGTGGAAACAATCCAGTATTCCTGGTTTAGTCAGCTTATTTGAAGCAGCCCCCATCTTTTTACCATGTTTAACTACAAGGAAAAAAAATCTGGTGCACAAACCTGCATCATGGCTATTAGGGAAAGCTGGATTTGGATAGCTTGCTCTTTTGGTATTTAGGAAAGTGGGGAAGCAGTTTAGCTTTTTGGTACCTAGGAAGTTTTTGATACTGGGGGAGGGAATGGATTCCTTGTTGACTGGGTCAGAAGTGACTAAAACTCTGAAGCTGGAATTCATATGCCTGACTCTGACTTCTTTCATAGAAACATCTGGCCACACCCCAAAATTATGAACAAGCCCACTAGCTGGATGTTTCTGTTACAATCAGCAGTTGACTAGTTAATAGGTCGTCTGGCTTCAGTGTTAAGGGCTGCCTCCATTCCCATTTCAGAATATCTGCAATGTTGGGGAGATAATGTTGCAAATGTTACTCCTGGGGAAATTCTGTGCCACTGCGCATACCAAATTGGTACAGAAATTAATATTGTGGATGCAGAATTTTCTTTTCTCTCCCACTGAAAAGGGCTACAGAACTGCTGGCCGCCACTAGGGGCTGCTGGACCCAGATCACAAATAGAAAACACAGCTGGAGGGTTCCTGGGAGCTGCAGTTCCTCGCATGCCCTGAAGGAAGGAAGGAAGCAGCATGCATGAAACTTAGTACAAACCCAGGACACTGCATCAGGCTCTTTCTCCCTGTGGATCCCTGGGGGTTAGGAGGTGTGGGTGACTGGGCTGAGGGAGGCCCTGTGGATGGGCTCTTGGGGATATGGGGTGCAGGTAGGAGTCCTGGTGGCAGTGCTTTGTAGGAGGAAGGGGCATTGGGGGGTGATCCCCACAGTTGGGCTGTGGTGGGGAAGGGGTGTGGGTGTCTAGGCTCTGGAGGGTGTAGGGTGAGTGTCTAGGCTGTGGTGGGCCCTGAGGCTGGGCTCTGGGGTAGGAGGAGGTACAAGTGTCTGGGCTGGGGGGTAGGTGGTACAGGTATGTGTGTCCTGTCTGTCTTCCCCCCGCCCCCCCGGGCCTCTGAGGGGGAGGAGGCAGAGAAACGGGTTTCTTTAATGCTCTACTCCTGTGGGAATTTTTTTGTCTATATTGTTAGACGTGGTTGCTGACAGATGTTTTGAAATTATGTAATCATGCCAGTTTCAATTATTTTGGTAGTGTTTTGAAAAAATATGCAGAATTTTAAACATGCACAGAATTTTTAAATTTTTTTGGTTTCGAATTCCCCCAGGAGTAAAATGTGAGCCCTGTGCAGTGCTACTTTCAAAATCACAAGAGTTTAGGTACTACCTCAAAGTGATGTTTTGTGCTTGAACCCTGATTGTGGAATCATGGAATAATGGAGATCCTGAAATATAAACACAGCTTACAAAACTCTACAAAAACTATCAATATTCAGAGTGATCAAAGGCAACTAAACAGTGTCCTTCACCGTGCCAGTCCTGACTGTGTGCCAAGTCATGTTGATGACACTTGCAAAATAGTCATCGTGGTGAGATGGAATCAGATTGCTGCTTGGCTGTGTGTAGGTGCCTGGCTTTATCCCCACAGCTTTCCCATCATGGGTGGGGAAGGGAAGGAGAGTGATGGATTTCTTTTTTGTCAAGGGCTGCTGGGTTGGGAAATTGAGAATGAGGGGATTCTTCACGAGTAGTGTGAGGAAAGGGAGGTGTCATTCTTATCCTCCTGCCCTTTTACTAACTAACCAACAACTCTCACCCATTTTAGCACTGACTTTTGTGTGTGTCAGCTGCTCCAGGTGAGGGCCAGACTGACATGTATTGGGAAAGATTTGTTTCCACTAGTAAAGGCAATGGAATGGGAAACTGACCATTGGTAGCTTAAAAAGGCATTCTGTACTAAGATAATGGGAGAGATGGCTTCCACATGGAAGATTTAAAGTAGTGCTGTGAAGCAATTAAAAAAAAAAATTAATTGTGCAATTAATTGCACAGTTAAACAATAGAGTGCCATTTATTTAAAGAAATGGTATGTTTTCTACATTTTCAAATGTATTGATTTCAGTTACAACACAGAATACAAAGTGTACAATGCTCACTTTATATTTTTGATTACAAGTATTTGCACTATAAAAATATATATATATATTTTTCAATTCACCTAATACAAGTACTGTAGTGCAATCTCTTTATCATGAAAGTTGAACTTACAAATGTAGAATTGTATAAAACAAAAGTTATATTTTTGAGTTCAATATAAAACTTTAGAGCCTGCAAGTCCACCCAATCCTATTTCTTGTTCAGTCAATTGCTCGGACAAATAATTTTGTTTTGCATTTGCAGGAGATAATGCTGCTCAAAGTGAAAGCAGGCATTTGTATGACATTGTTGTAGCCTGTATTGCAAGATATTTACGTGCCAGATGCACTAAAGATTCATATGTCCCTTCATGCTTCAACCACCATTCCAGAGGACTTGCATCCATGCTGATGACAGGTTCTGCTGAACAATGATCCAAAGCAGAGCGGACGGATGCATGTTCATTTTCATCATCTGAGTCAGATGCCACCAGCAGAAGGTTGATTTTCTTTTTTGGTGGCTTGGATTCTGTAGCTTCCGCATCAGTGTTGCTATTTTAAGACTTCTGAAAGCTCCACATTCATCCCTCTCAGATTTTGGAAGGCACTACAGAGTCTTAAACCTTGGGTTGAGTGCTGTAGCCAGCTTTAGAAAGCTGATATTCGAGCCGCCTTTGTGTTTTGTCATCTGCTGTGAAAGTGTTCTTAAATCGAACATGTGCTGGGTCCTCATCCTAAACTACCATAACACACACTACATGGCAGAATGCAGGTAAAACCATAGAGCAGGAGATGTGCAGTTCTTCTCCAAGGAGCTGAGTCACAAATTTAATTAATGCATGTTTTTAAACAAGCATCATCAGCACGGAAGCATGTCCTCTGGAATGGTGGCTGAAGCGGCATATGAATGTTTAGTGGCATAGCATATCTGGCACGTAAATACCTTGCAGTGCTGGCTACAAAAGTGCTATGTGAATGCCTGTTCTCACTTTCAGGTAACGTAAATAAGAAGAGGGCAGTATTATCTCCCATAAATGTAAAGAAATGTGTTAAGCCATTGTCTAAGAAACAAGAAGTAGGACTGTGTGGACTTGTAGTCTCAAGTTTTACATTGTTTTGTTATTTATTGCAGTTATGTAACAAAAAATCTACATTTGTAAGTTGGACTTCCACGATAAAGAGATTGCACTACGGTATTTGTATGAGGTTAATTGAAAAATACTCTTTTTTTGTTTTTTACAATGCAAATATTTGTAATCAAAAGTAATATAAAGTGAGCACTGTACACTTTGTATTTTGTTGTAATTAAAATCAATATATTTGAAAAGTAGAAAAACATCCAAAAAAATTTAATTTCAATTGGTATTCTATTGTTTAACAGTGCAATTAAAACTGCGATTTATCATGATTAACTCAAAAAAATCAATCACGTGAGTTAACTGCAATTAATCAACAGCCCTAATTTAAAGTATTTTCTTCCCCTGAAAGTACAGAAGTACTAACTAGTGTCTTCAGGACACACCGACAGATCTCTCTGTAGATAGAGATAAAACTGTTTACATCATAGACTCTTTGGACTGTACCTTGTCCTTCAAGACTCTTATCTAAAGCTTTTCTTGCACCAGCTGGAGATTGTATGTGCTGGCCCTTCTCTTGGGGTCTAAAGTGAGCACTGTATGGTTATGTCTATACATTCAGTGCTGAAATCGTGTAGCCAATACAGCTTTGCCATTGCAGCATGTGGTGAATGTGCTCTAGGCTGACGGGCCCGTTAGCCTAAAAATACCACCTCCACAAGCAGCAGGAGCTGTGTCTGCGGGAGGCGCTCTCCCACTGATGTAGCGATGTGCACATGAGCGACATAGTTACACCAGCATAAGCGTTCAGGAGTGGAACATTCACAACCTTGAGTGACACAAGTTTTGTTGATGTAGCCTGTTTCTTCAAGTAGCACTTTGTTTCAAACTAACTTGCCACTCTTAACAGTGTTTTTGCAGATGTCCTCTTCAGCATTTGAAGTGAAAGATCAGAGTGGTAAAGTCTGCATAATAGCTAATCTATCAGCATCCTTCTCAGTGGAATACGCCACCAAGAGCGGTCAACAGGTAGGCGCAGTCGCTCAATGTTTACTTCTGATTTGCATTTTAAACCAGCAGACTGATGTTGGTGCAGGTGGGTTCTGTTAGAAGTTAGAGCAAACATTAAGCCAGAAAAGTTGCTTGCACAAACAATGCTCTTTAAATCTTTTATTTCTCCTTGCTTCTGGAATAATGGCTCTCTGACACTTTATTTCCTGAATGGACTTTGGGAAGAACTAACAATACAAAGACTGCTAGATGCTGCATGAACTTGGGTGATTTAATATGTCAATTTGGAGTTCTAACATCAATACTAGAAACTGCTGCATTTTGCTGCTGCTGAAGGGTGCATTTTAATACTTCAGATTACCTCTTGCACTAGATCAGTGGTCCCCAAACTATGGGGCATGCCCCTCTAGGGGCATGGAGGAATGTTCAGGGGATGGGGGGGAACGCAGCAGGGCCCAGTCTAGACCCCCACCTGCGCTGCCCAGCTCTGGCCCCGGCTCCTGGGCAGGGGCATGGACAGGGATAAGGGGAGTTGTGCAATGTGAAAAGTTGGGAGACCACTGCACTACACCATGAGCAGCAACGCTTAGTTTGCCTTACCTCAGTATAAATGGTCTCTCAAATCCTGCAGATGTTGCAGCTGGCTCCTTTCTTAAATTGTGACCTTCAGTTCAGTGGACAGCATGCCCTTCATACTGTGATTCTCCTGCTTTGAGTATGCACTTAATCTGCTTTTATGCCAAGAAAAATTTTAGATTCTATGGACCACTTCAGGAGAATTCTCTAGATGTCTGTCTGCCAGTTGTATAGCTGGACTCTACTTGAGTCTGTTTTTTATGAGAGCTCCAGTGTATTGGGACAATTGCTGAAGCTGCTAGATTTGCCCATCCAGTTTGTAGCTCAGTTATTAGGTCAACAAATGATATGTGCTTATTAAATACCCATTTGAATATTTTAATTTCCACTACTTTTAGTGTTCAGATGTGGTGGTCTTCCTTTGAAGACAGCATGATACAGCTAGAGTTGCCACCTGGCCAGGTTTTCCCAGCATTGCCCCTTTTTTGGTAGCCATCCCAGGAAATCTGTAAAGTTGCTTAGTACACACTGCAAGCTGTTGAGTGTTAAGGGCTCAGGATCATCCCAGATGTCTGTTTTTTGTATTTCAGAGGTGACCACCCTAGGTCCAGTGGACAGGGCACTGGGTAGGGAGTTCAGACCTGGGTTCTATTGGCTCTGCTCTGCTGTGACCTTCAAATAATTTTTGCCTCTATGCCTTAGTGTCCTCATCTGTAAAATGGGGATGATACTTACTTTAGCCCTTGTATCTTAGGAGCTCTCAAAGCATTTAACAGAGGAAAGGAACTATTGCCCAAGCCAATTTTTTCCATGTATAAAGCAACATCTATAACACTACGTTGTCTGCATTATGTCAGTCTCAGTACAGCACTGCCAATTGAATCTGCTTATTTCAGTTGAAATGAAGAGCTCTTCAGAAACAGCTGCAAACTGTGTTTCTGTAAGATTGTTTTGTTTCCCTTCTTCTGAAACTTGGAACACTCACCTCTGAGCATACTGTACCTTAGTGATAGTATATTTATGAGACAGATATGAACTAAGCTAAAGCTGGGAGTAAGTAACTTTAGCAATTTAAAACCTTTTTGCATGACTTCTACAAAAAAGTCTTCAGCAATCTCAGTGAGGAATTTGTTGGTTCAAAGTCTGTAGTCCACGTTCTTCATACATTCCAGTGTACTTTATTTGAAATGTTGCTTTAGTTCTAGAATTGAAAGATAGTTAACTTGTCTGCAAATGAACTGCTGTTAGTTGCTTTGTGCTTCACTTGACTTGATCCAGATTTTACACTAGCAAATACATTATTCCTAAAGTGCTGCAGTGATCATGCCAGATAAAGTGAAATATAGAAGTTCAGATCTTGAGTTATTTTATTTTTTTATAGAGAAAACAGTCTAATAAAATCTCCATAGCAATAAATAGTCACTAGCACCTCCGATTTAAATCGTATTGCACCAAGTTTCCGTGATTATCTTAAGGTAAGTGTCTACTGTAAATCAATTAAGGACTAGGATTCATTGCACCTGCTGCCTTTTGGCTGAAAAAAAATATAGCTTGTAAACAAGCAGCTCTTCAAGTTTCAAGTCCGCTGATCTCACTTACTTTAAATCAAAGTCCATTTTAAACACAACTTCTTTTAAAACCACGGCAGTTAAAGTTGTAATCCTTGGTACTGCTGTTGCAAGTTGTACAGGTGTATAATGGGTAAGATCTTGTCTGCCTTTCTCTACCTGCCTTCTAGGATATCATCCCAAATTCTCTGCATATCCTAAGGAATCATGCTAAAAATCTTTCTGAATCATTCAATTGAATAAATTGCACCTGCCACAGGTGAAGAGAACTGGGAAGTGCTGTATACTTCAGCACTGAAAACTAAAAGGGAATCTTTATGCTGATTGGCAGGATGTCTGTTTGGGCTGCCTTCACGGTAGATAGGTGCCCTGGCCCAAGTCCTAACTTTAAAAAACAAACCTGTTGGTTGCCACTTAATCCGTCTGGAAAAGAGTTAAAAGGTGAAGTAGATAAATTTCTAGGCATACATTTTGAAGAGGAATGCAAAATGACATCCCTAGTAAGGGGGGGAGAACTACTCAATGGGCAGAAATTACTGGATTGTGTGATATGGTGGAAAGAAACAGAACAGAATGAAAGTAAAACTGGAAATGACTTCCTGTTGTGTGAATGCTCTTCCTCAGTCTCTTACAAGTTTCATTATATTCTAGCGAAATGGTAAGCACAGACAAGATGGAGCCAAATGTTTGCCTATACATGTGTATAAATTCCCTTTTGAGCAGCTAGCTTCCCTATCAATCTGTAATCTCTCGAGCTTCATGCCTTATTAGTAGACAATACTTCTGAATGTCAAGCTCTGGCCTAGCAAGATTCCCTTTTATGGCATGTATGAGGAGTGATCTGTGGAGGGCCCTAACATTCTGAACTATTTCAAAATTGCACCTGGGTTAAGTTTGGCATACACCAACATTCAAAGGAAGCTGCTTTCTTAACTCAAGCAGACTGGCCCTTATAAAAGATAAACTACACAGTGTTTCCTAATGACTGGTCCATGGATTGGCACCAGCCCCTGAGATCTTCCTGACAGTTGAAGGCAGCAAGCCAGCCCCTGGTATCAAAAAAGGTTGAGACATTATTACAGCTTGTGGCACCTTAGAAACTAACAAATTTATTAGAGCATAAGCTTTCGTGAGCTACACCTCACTTCATCGGATGCATTTGGTGGAAAAAACAGAGGGGAGATTGATATATATATATATAATCTATTGAGATATATATATCTCCCCTCTGTTTTTTCCACCAAATGCATCCGATGAAGTGAGCTGTAGCTCACGAAAGCATATGCTCTAATAAATTTTAGTCTCTAAGGTGCCACAAGTACTCCTTTTCTTTTTGCGGATACAGACTAACACGGCTGCTACTCTGAAACCTGTTATTATTACAGCTTGTTAACTTTCCAGTGTTCACTTTTGCCTTCAGTGCTGATGTAAAACCTTGTCATAGCTCCTCCTATTGCTCCTTTTCAGAAGTTAAGTAAAATAAGATTAGTAAGAATCATAGACAAGCAAGAGTTGTGCAAGCTGTACTGCTTTAATTTAGTCCTTGTTACCCAATGTCTTAAAACACCAGAGAACAAAGCTTAAATTCTCCAAATTTCCACTGAGTCCCTGTACCTCCGCTTTAGTTCAGGAAGTTGAGTACAATCCGACGCATGGTGCTAGTGTGGAGTAGATTGGGGACAAGGGGGGATTGTTTCCTTGATTGTTCATGGAGCAAAATGCTATTCAAAAAATTTTAAACCTCAAACATTAAAGTATTTTTTGAGGGCTAAGTACTTGAATGCTGAGAATGTTCACCCGGTGGCAATGGACTCTGGCTGAGAACGCTGATGTAATTGCATAGGGTAGCTGAAAAGTAACTAGGGAAGGCATTTACTAATCCCATTTAAAACTCTCTTGATTTTACCCACTTTAGTTGGCAGCAAATTTCACACTTACACAAAATGCTGAAGTACTGGCAAACAAAAGCAGTTGTGGTAAAGAGAATGCATCGGCTCCTGTACTGGCGATTGGATTTGGAGCGGGACATTTGTTACAAATGAATTTCACAAAGGCCTCAAAGCTGTACAGCGTTGACAAGCTAACGTTCTTTTACAATTTGTCCGATACAACTGTGTTCCCCAACTCAACTGGAGGTGAAGTAAAAATTTTCTTGGCTTTGTTATACATGTGGAATAGCACTTTTTTATTTTTCTGTACAGTGTTGTCCAGAGACATACTAATCTTTGCACAACTGTAAATCTTTTGTTACAGAAACGAAGGAGGTTTCGCAAAATCCTAATATTCGGGCAGACTTGGACACAAGATATAGGTGTTCCAGTACCAACCAGATTAATATGTTGAATGTGACCATAACTCTTAGCAATGTTACGCTTCAAGCATATCTTGTGAACCATACCTTAAGCGCAAATGGTAAGTATCTCTGGTTCATTGAGAGAATATACTGAGACAAGCAAACCTACTTCGTTGTTTCCACTAGGTTTGTGGAGGCCTGCGTGAGTAGGTAATCGGAAATAGAAATATCCTTTCACCTCGAGATGACTTCTCTTCATTGCCAGCATAGGCTGGACATGAAAGCCACCATCTGACAGCTGTACAGTGAACTCATGTGGCTTCAGTTCAGGCACACATTGGCAGCCTTGGTACAAGCCAAGGATTTTATCTGCCTGGACATTGTAAGTATTACAAAAGGGTCCCTGAAGCATATTAGTGGTGTGATATAAGAGGCAGTGGCGGCTGCTGCCTGTTCTGCACCTGATAAACAGGACCAGCCGTCAAGACGGTGAAATCCTACTCCCACTGATGTTGATAGCAAAACTCTCTCTTCAATAGGGTCTGGATTTCACTCTGTCTAGTACATTCCAAGAACAGTATAGCTAAAAATAAAAAAAAAAAAAAAATTGCTGTTGCTTTCAGTCTGAATGCTCCCTTTCTGGACATCCTCAGCATATCCCATGGAAAACTGGGAAGGAATTTAGAGGGGAGATGACTGTACTTCCCCATACAACACATCTCTCTAGTGCAGGAGACTAGTCTGCAGTGACAGCGATGGAGAATGTCTGTCTCCAAAGCCCTGTTTGTTCAATGGGAATTTCTGAAAGGGTGCTGCATGAGGCTCGTCCTTGTGTAAATACAAGTGTAGACTCCTCTTCACTGGTTCAGCTACGCCTGTATTCATTCTCATCAGTGTGCAATTCCGATAGTGTAGTCACAAGTTAGACCAGAGATTCTCACTGTGTTGGTCCCCTCCCAAGAGTGTCTTTGGATTTACTTAGTTATATATTCCTGGCTCTTCTTTCAGATGGGGAAGTGGGAGCTGCTGCTGCAGAAAGGGAGACCTGAGTCTTACCTGCTGGTGGCAAATAGCCTACTTTCCTGAAGATGGATGTGCAGGAAGTTTTACCTGTTCAGTTTTTGCCTTGGTCTAAGATGATACTGACGGTGATGATACTGATGATACAAGCTCATATTCAATATTGGCCTCTGGTGACCGGACAACTTGTCATCCTTGCTTTGAAAAAGTGGCTAGTTGTTATGGGGAACCATTTTTTATAAATCGCTGAAAATAACACATCTGTACTGTATTTGGGACTTATTCCCACTTGCAAATGGGATTCTTCCTTCTACTGCGATGCACAAGCTAATCAATTTCCCCAAATATACTAAAGGCCTCAATATAGAGAGCTGTGTAGCTGCAGTAACTGTAGGAAGATCTTCAGTGTGGCACCACGTAAACCTACTGAATAGCACTCTGGCTTGTCCTTAAGCTCAGATGGGGGAATGATCTCACAGAGCAGGGTCTTAGCTCAGAGCAGAGCCAAACACGGCTTCCATGCAGCATTTACACCAAGTCCACTGTGGACTGAAAAGGCAGGCTGGTCCGGTCTCGCACTGGGATGTAAGCTCCTTGGCACACCTTACCCTGAAATGGGCAGGAGATGCCAAACAACATATGGGCCTCGGTTTTACTGTGTATGCTTTGAGGGTTTAATTAGCTTGAAGTTTAAGTACAACCCTTCTTGACCTGCAGCCCACAAGAAAACTTATGGAGACAGGAATTGTGCAGCATGTTTATTTAAAACCACTGCTAAGGAATTAAGTAACCAAAAACTAGTCTCCATGCTATGGATGTAAACCCTACAAATGGTTCCTCAGACACAGCAGCCAGATCTGCACTACAGTGTTTGCTGCGTGGTCTCTTTTTTTTTTTATCCACAAAAAAAAATAGTAAATGTGACACTTTAAAGGGTAGCGTTCTTGGAGTGGGACATAATCATGGCTCAAAGCTTAGGGTCCTATACCACAGGGATTTCCTTTCCCTGACTTGCGTGGCTGGTTTAGAAAAGGAGCAGAATGCAAGGGCCTTGGGTGAAGAGTTGCTAAAACAAGTCAGGAACTTGTGTTAGGAGACCCCGGCATCTCTTGGCAAACAATAGGGATGGGGAGTCTGTTGGGTCACTGTTCCCCTGTGACAACTTTTCCTTCCCATTTACCACCTGGATCCTGGCTTTGAACTGGACAAGAACAGAAGCTAGGCCGGCAAGCTGAAAGTGCATAAAACGGAAATTGTTCCCTTCAGAGAAGTGGCAGGGGGTGGCTACTAATGCAGGCAAGTCTGATGGAGGAATTGACCAAGGGAATTACCCTCACAGGCTGTGCCTGTGCTAGGGGGCAAGGTGTATTTTGGACAACCACTAGAAGGAGCAATGTAGAGCAGCCTGTGAACAAGCGCTGTAAGAAGCTAGATCGGGATGGGCAAACTTTTTGGCCTGAGGGCCACATTGGGGAACAGAAATTGTATGGCGGACCATGAACGCTCATAAAATTGGGATTGGGGTGCGGGCTCTGGGGGGAGACTGGAGATGAGAGGTTTGGGGTGCCAGGAGGGTGCTCCGAGCTGGGATTGAGGGGTTTGGAGAGTGGGTGGGGGATCAAAGCTGGGATTGGGGGCATTGGGAGAGGCTCAGGGATGCAGGCTCCGAGCTGCTCTTACCTCAAGCGGCTCCTAGAAGCAGTGGTATGTCTCTTCTCTGACGCCTATGTGGATGGTTCAGCCAGGCAGCTCTGCATGCTCCCCATCCGCAGGCACTGCTCCTCCAGCTCCCATTGGAGCACTGGGGGGGGGCCACTGGAGCACATAGGAGCCGGAGTGGGGCCATGCTGTGGCTTCCAGGAGCTGTGTGGAGCAGTCCCCGACCCTGCACCCAGGTTGGAGCAGGGCCGAGCCCCCCTCCCTGGTGGGACATCGCAAGTCAGCTTAAAACAGTTTATAGGCCAGATGCACGCTGTAGTTTGCCCACCCCTGAGCTAGATACTAGTAGTGATTCCATGGAAGTGCTTGGGAACTCCACTGGTGCTAAGCAAGTCCCCAGCTGCCAGCCATTCAGTAAGACCCTCAGTCCCAGAATTGTACTATACTAGAAAATGGCTTTCAAGGAGAACACAAGGACCAGCTTCTGCTTTCCAGTGTGTTGGCAGCCAACAGATCAGGGTTGCAACATGAGCCTAGCTATGTATATGCCAGCAGGGGGAGCTAGCTGTATCACAATAAATCAGGGATATGTATAAATATTCTTGATTTGGTGAAAATAAGTAAATGGATGGATAGCTTCTATTTCACCATAAACTGCCGTTCTGCTAAAGCCAATAAGAGCAGGCATGTGTTATCTTGATACCTGAAATAGAATGGGTTTTGAGAAACCTCCTTTTGTAGTAGGCACAAGGCATTATGGAAGAAAGTGAAGCTGGCCAGTTCTGTATTGAATCTAACCAGTAAAAAGTAAACTATTGAATTTTTCAGTTTGTGGTAATAGAAGGTATTAAGACTAAAACTCCTTAAAATAAGGAGATGTTCACTCTCTCCTCTCCCTCAAAGATAAATTAGTCTTAAAATCTTTCTGTTGTGTGAATGATTCCTTGTAATTTTGTGCCGTTGTACTTGATGTTTATCACCTTGTACTCCTTTGGTTCCAGAAACTCTGTGTGATGCAGATAAGACACCCACTACTCCTGCAGTTACTACAACTACTAGCCAGACACCGACAACAAGCCAGGCACCAACCTCGCCTCCACAAAATCCAGGGACTGGGAAATATAATGTGACTGGTACAAATGGGACCTGTGTACTTGCTCATATGGGGCTGCAGCTTAATGTCACATATCTAAGAAAAGATGGAAAGGTATATCTTGTTTGATTTGTACACTAAAATCTTACACAGAGAACTAGTGAAAATATTGTTTCCCTATGCTTCGTAGATTGGACTGAATGTTAATAGTACTCAATTATGGTTCTCCAGTTGAATTGTTTAACATTTTAACTTGATAGAGTGAATATTCAGACAATACAGAATTAGTGTAAACTAGCTATAAATAGTGTGTTCCTGATGTACTGGGAGCTGCCCTGGATAAAACACTTAAATATGTCTCCATTACATAACAGGACTCTACAACCTGAATATTGAAATCCAACTAAAATATATTTGTTCAAGCCATAGAAACAGTTGAAAACATCATAAGGAGAATCTGGAAAATGAAGATGCTACTTGAATGTGTTTGCCTCATTTAGACACACAAATCAGTGTTTGAAAATGAGGCATCTGAACAAACTTTCAAATTCTGTGCAGACAATTGACAGTCCTTCTTTGATATTATGCTCTTGCAATGTGAGTTTGAGTCTGTAATTTCCAGTTTCAGACAGTGTCAAAGACCAATACAGGTGAATTTTGAGGGCGCAGAACTGGTTCTTAGACCCACTTGGTAGTCTTCCCTGTAACTGTATTTTTTTGCAACAGAATCTATTGGCTCTTTTCAGTCTGCCTTCTGGCTCCCTTGGCTCTATACTCTTGCTGCCAAGCTCAGCTCACCAGCTTTGGTGTCAAGCCTGTACCTTCCTATGTACATGCATAGTTCATTAACAGGTCTGCTGGAGGGGAATAATTGGGAATCTCACTCTGGTAAATTGGGCTCTTCCCTGGGAAACCACAGTAAGGCTTATTGGACAGACCAAAAGCTCCCATCCTTAGGGGACTTTGGTTGCAAGATCCCTTTTGGTGGTCCATGATTTGGATGCAAGTCAAAGGAGATGATTGCAGTCAAACTTTGGATACTGTGAGGTCCAGAAGATAAGGCATGTGAACTACTTTGTGGATGTTAACGTTGCTGGTAACTTGCTTGACCCCTAATGATTGTATTGATGGAAAATGCATATCACAACCTTAGCTGTAAGTTACAGGTCTCCTGTATGGAATCTAGTAAGCCATTTCCTGCAACATGAACGTCTAGCCCTACTGAAATGATTCACTTGTCCGATAATGCAGTGGCTCTCAACCATCCCAGACTACTGTACCGCTTTCAGGAGTCTTGCATACCCCCAAGTTACATCTCACTTAACTACTTGCTTCCAAAATCATACCTAAAAATACTAAAATGTCACAGCATGCTTACTGACAAATTGCTTGTGTTCTCATTTTTACCATATAATTATGAATCAATTGGAATATAAATGATGATGTACTTATATTTCAGTATGAAATTTTAGTTTGTACAGATTTTGCTAGTGCTTTTTATGTAACCCATTGTAAGACCAGGCAAATATCTAGATGAGTTGATGTACCCACTGGGGTATGAATACCCCTGTTTGAGAATCATTGCCCTAAAGAATAGTAGGAGTTTATAAAAGGTCTCTTGTAGAGCTAGCCAACCAGTAAAATTCTACTCCCAAAATCTGGTTCTCAGGAGTTCTAAGTATTGCTGAGACAGTTTGGTGGTTCCTCCTTACCCCTAGGTTGGGTATTTTGCCCTACATCAGTCAAGACACAGGTGTTTAATCTTGCCAAATTACTCTTTTAAGAAAAGGAGTACTTGTGGCACCTTAGAGACTAACAGATTTATTTGAGCATAAGCTTTCGTGAGCTACAGCTCACTTCATTGGATCTGTGGTGTAGCTCACAAAAGCTTATGCTCAAATAAATTTGTTAGTCTCTAAGGTGCCACAAGTACTCCTTTTTTCTTTTTGCGAATACAGACTAACACGGCTGCTACTCTGAAACCTTTTAAGAAGAAAATTGTTGTTTTATCAGAAAGCCTTGTATGCACCCATTTCTGATTCAGTCTAACAGGTTTAAAACCTTTACCTCATAGCACTCTGCAAACAGGATTGTCTGAAATGCTGAGATTTTACTGTTGTGTAATTAACTTTCAAACTGTCTTGCCTTTACATGAGTCAGTAATCAGCAAGATAATATGGCCTTTGTCAGTTTTCCCTCATGTGGAAGCAGAAGAGTGTTCATATGGTTGCCTTAATCTAATTTAGTAAGCATTAGTGGTGATGGTTGATGTTTCCATCAGACTCTTCAATGCAATATTAGCTTCCTTAGCTGCAACATGTTTTAGCTGGAAAATACAGTTTCAGAATGTAGCCACGGGTCTGGGCCTTAAGGAGAGTACAGCGAGGCTTGAATGGTAGTGTAAGCACAAGGAACCTGTGGCCACATAACCAGCACTTTTTTACACACATATGCAATTTTTCATGCATCTGAGGGGAAGCCAGGTAGAAATGAGCTGAAAACTGAGGTAGCGTTCACCTCTTGCTGTAAAATGTAACAACAAGCCCTTCTCTCCTCCATAGACTGGATTGGATGTGCTGAATTTTGTTCCAGTGAATACATCTTTCTCTGGGAGCTGTGACAATTCCTCTGCCTTTCTGAACCTGACTTTTGGGAAAACCAGACTTGTATTCCATTTTCTATTGGTAAGGGTGTTTAAATGTAATATCTTGCACAGCTCTGGCATGGTTTTTAGATGTGACTAAATTGTTCTGGACTCCAAGATAGGTTTATTTTTGTTTTGTTTGACAGTCAGTTTTATTCCAAAAAAGTTTGTTACATCCCCTACAGAATGTATAACAAAGGAGGAGGGGGAGGATTTTTAAGTAGAAGAAATGTTAGGAAATAAAGGAGTACTCTGATGGACAATTGCACAATGTATTAGTAACAATGAGACTGTTGGTAGCTCTGTTACTGAAAAAACCTTTAGGGGAACAGACTGCTGTAAATAGGTGTTTCATCTAATTGTATGACAAGCTTGCAGAAGGAATTGGATTAAAGTCCTCTTAGTAATACTGTTTATAAAGCATGACCAGCATACCTGTTGCTTCACTGTCTTCTGCTGTGATTTGTTAGGTACAGTGTTTCCTTTGTTGCATCAGCAGCACATGTGACAGAAGGATTGATATTCCTTTTATTTCCCGGGGGGGGGTTGTGTTTGCTCACTGACTTGAGCAATTATGATCAACCTGAAATTTCTAATTGTCAGCCTTTAAAGGGATAAATTGACTTTGGCTTGAATTAAAGCCATTCATGTAGATCCTGGCTCTCTAGCCCAAGGGTGGCCAACCTGTGGCTCTTCAGAAGTTAATATGCGGCTCCTTGCATAGGCACAGACTCCAGGGCTGGAGCTACAGGCGCCAACTTTCCAGTGTGCCGGCGGGTGCTCACTGCTCAATCCCTGCCACAGGCCCTGCCCCCACTCCACCCCTTCTTGTGGCCTCACCTGAGCCTGCAGTGCCCTTGCTCCTCTTTTCCTGCCCCCCCCAGCCTCCTGCATGCCACAAAACAGCTAATGATCTGTGATCGGCAGGGCTGCTGATGGGTGGGAGGCGCTGAGAGCTGAGGAGGAGCTGATGGGGGGTGGGGGGGCTGCTGACTAATTACTGTGGCTCTTTGGCAATGTACATTGGTAAATTCTGGCTCCTTCTCAGGCTCAGGTAAGCCACCCCTGCTCTAAGGCCCTCCAGTGAGCACTTGTGCTGTGTCCTTGCCTGTATTTTACAGTAATTCCTCACTTAACATTGTAGTTAAGGTCCTGAAAAATGCGACTTTACGCAAAATAAGCAAATTCAATTTCCGCATAAGAATTAATATAAATGGGGGGGCTAGGTTCCAGGGAGAGACTTGTCTGGCAAAAAATCAGATATAGCTATTTTAAAACACACACACACACTTTTAAACAATGTAATACTGTATACAGCAATGATGATTGTGAAGTTGGTTGAAGTGGTGAAGTCAGAGGGTGGGATGTTTCCCAGGGAATGCCTTAGTGCTAAATGGTGAACTAGCAATTGGCTGGCCCTCAAGGGTTAACTTGTTGTTAATGTAGCCTCACACTACAAGGCAGCATGAAGGGAGGGGAGACAGTATGGCAGACAGATGTGCATTTCCTCTTTAAGTATGACACCCCTCTTAAGTGCACTACCTTGTTAAGTTAATCAGCAAGCTGAGACCCAGCAGCTGCTGCCAGGAAGCTCCCTCTGTTCTGAGCCCTGTCATGTCCCCCCTGCTCTATGGAGATGGGGTGAGCAGGAGGGAGGGGGACACCCTGACATTAGCCCTCCTCCCCAAGCAAGCAGGAGGCTCGGGGAGCAGCTCCAAGGCAGAGGGCAGGAGACAGCTGAACTGCCAGCAATTGATAGCTTGCTGAGCAGCTACTGCACAGGGAACTTAGGGGAGTGGGGAGCTGATGGGGCGGGGGGGAAGGGGGCTGCTGGTCCACCCTGGTTCCAAGCCCCCACCAGCTAGCAATGGGATGCTCTTCCTGCAAGCAGTGGAGAAAGCAGGCGGCTGCCATATGATGTTAAAGGGAGCATTGCACAACTTTAAACGAGCATGTTCCCTAATTGATCAGCAACATAATGTTAACCAGGACAACTTAAGTGAGGAGTTACTGTACAGATTCCCCTGCTGACCCAGGATAGTGGGTTGTGCTTTTGATGTGGTGGTCAGAGTGTCTGTCTTGTTTACCATGTTCAAATGCTAATTTGGTAGCTCTTCAAAAAGTCTCAGGGTATTTTCAGTCTGACCACCACTAACCACTTTACCTGGCACATTCTTCCCTAAGTTGGATCCCTCTCCAGGGTTTTTTCTTAAAACTGTAGTTGGTATCACATTCTAGAATGTTTTGGGTTTTGTTTTTTTTAGTGAACTCAGCAGCTCTAATGAGGGTGCATTAAACTCTTCAATTGTAGAACTACATTGTTCTTTGACTGTTTAAAGTGTTATGTATGGATGCCAACTTTATTATTTTTTTTTTTTTAAGAATACAAGTACTG
This sequence comes from Dermochelys coriacea, assembly GCF_009764565.3. Lineage (NCBI taxonomy): Eukaryota > Metazoa > Chordata > Testudines > Dermochelyidae > Dermochelys > Dermochelys coriacea. The sequence goes on from NC_050068.2 coordinate 111,092,726, forward strand.
ATAAGTTTTTCCTGCAAGGTGTCAGTGTGACCACAACTTTGCCTTCTGAAGCTAAAGGTAAAAGGATTTTTGTTAAATAGTCAGACTAGCTCTATAAATATTAAAGGAGCCTTGATATGTGCACACTAATACTGAGGGCAAAGTGTGGGGGTAGGGGGAATGTATGTGTTCTGTTTAACTACTTGAATTTTCTTAAGCCTTTGCAACTTCGGTTTCTGAAATGTATTTTGTGATTTATGCTGCCTTTTGTTGCACAGAACCAAAGTTTGAAGCTGCTAACAACAGCATGAGTGAGCTGAGAGCTACAGTGGGGAACTCCTATAAGTGTAATGCAGAGGAGAAACTTTGGGTCACAGAGAGTGTCTTTGTCAACTTATTCAATGTTTGGGTCCAGGTTTTCAAGATCGATGGAAATGAATTTGGAGCAGGTAAACTGCATACATCTACACTTTAAAGTGTCTTTAAAGATTTTAATGAACTTGCATGTTTTACTGATTTAAGTATATCTGAATATTTTTTTTTTCAGAATCTAGTCTTTAGAGTTAGTAGCCAGTTCAGTAAATTCAGCTTGGTGTAAGCTCATTCACAGCATGCCTCATTACAACTGGGATTCAGACCAACAAGTAGTTAGCTGAGTGTCTGGATTAAGGCTAGTGCATTACATGTAAAAGCACATACAAAGACAGATGCGCACAATTGTTGTGTGCAGAAAAGTTTGTTTAGAGGATCTATAATTAGACTTCCACACCAGTGTTCTCTTGGGCAATCATACCAAAGGAACAAAGATCTGAGAAGCTGAGTTCCCAACTGGTTAAATGATCTCTCTGGCTATAGTCACCAGGGAAGGTGTTAGGTGAGAGTTGTTGGGGTAGCTAGGAAGGAGAGGCTACTTGTGGCCTCGTGTAGTATTGGCTGTATTAATTGTGGGAAACTTGTACATATAAATCTACTATTACACTATGTGCAGTAAATCGCATGTTGAACACAATGAATACTCCTTATCAAAAGGGTACACAACAAGCTGTTCATTACTTACTGACCTTGAAAAGCAAGCTGACTTACAGTGGCTATGGTAAGGGAGCTCCTTCCATTGTTGCTGGCAGGCTAGAAGTTAACTGGCTTAAGTTTAGGATTTATCTATATGCTAGGAGTAGAATCTTCCAACATGAAAATAGTTTGGTACCTTTCCTGTCAATGGACCAGTGCCTAATGTGAATTTTTTTCCTCTACAGTGGAAGAATGTCAACTGGATGAAAATAACATGGTGATCCCTATAATTGTTGGCGCAGCCCTTGCTGGACTTGTCCTGATTGTCTTAATTGCTTATTTGATTGGCAGAAAGAGAAGCCATGCTGGATATCAAACAATCTAATGACTTACACTTAAATTAATCCAGGGGTTGATAAAGAGCAGTTGCAAGAAGTGGATAAATTAACTTCCCCTAAACTGAGATTCCTTATAAGGGAGCACAGTCTGTCTTACAAAATGCTTCTTGTTAAATTCTACTTCATTAAGTGTGAATCCATCTTGCAGCATTTAGCTACGCATGAAGGAATAACCTCTCAAATTCTGGTGTTTAATTTTGCTAACTGGCTTAAATATTTACCTACCTAGAAACAAGCTAAGAGTGCTTTTCTGAATTGGCATGCATTTAATGTCAGTTAGAAATATTCCAGAGTGAGGTGTAGCTAATTCATTCACTCAGATTTAAGTCTAACAAAGGGAAGCTTTCACTGTTGGTACTACTATCCTCCTGTGATGAAGTTAGTAATTCTACTGATACCTTTTAAAGTAAGTAATAACTGACCAAAATCTAAAAATTAATTCCCCTGCCCACCTCCCCCCATCTGTGTTTTACTAAGCTTTAAACACAGCATATGTGGCATCTGCAGGGTATGAAGAATGCAATACTCAATGTTCTAGGAACTCGTATTTATAACTGGGCAATTCCATATTTGATGCTCTGCCAGCTTAAGAGCTGGCCCTTTTTAAAATATAAAATGGGGTTTTTTTGGGGCTTTTTTTGTAAAGTGAATTTCAGTCTCTTCTGGTGGATGTTCCAGTGCAATCCTGTTACTGCAGATATGTACAAGATCAATTTAATCTGCTACCTCTCTTGCTTAAACTTGGCTGGGGTTGTACACTTTAAGGATTTGTTATATATGCATTGTCTAACAATGCTAATAAAGACATGTTTTTCTGTAGAGTGTCCAATACCTTTCTACATAACATTCCTCTTGTTTTTTAAAAAAAAAAAATTCTGATCAAATAGCAAAGTTGCATATACCCCTCCCTCCTCACTTTAAAAGTGGGCTCTAAGGGTAGGTGTCCTCCTCTTAATCAGATGCACCATTGGTTGGCATGCCAGCTGAATTTAGCACTGAAGATGTGGTGGCATGGGCTTCTGCACAGGTTAGAGATGTTTGTACATATCCAGGGTCACTGCCAGGCTTGTGATGCCATATCTTCACTGACACTTCTAGCTGCACTAGCTAGAACAAAACTATGGCAGGTATACCTACTCATGCTCCATAAACCTGGAAATCCTGGATGCCCCATCATCTCAGGCATTGGCACCCTGACAGCAGGATTGTCTGGCTATGTAGACTCCCTCCTCAGGCCCTATGTTACCAGCACTCCCACTATCTTCAAGACACCACTGACTTCCTGAGGAAACTACAATCCATTGGTGATCTTCCTAAAAACCCCATCCTAGCCCCTATGGATGTAGAAGCCCTCTACACCAACATTCCACAGAAAGATGGACTACAAGCCATCAGGAACACTATCCCCGATAATGTCATGGCAAACCTGGTGGCTGAACTTTGACTTTGTCCTCACCCATAACTATTTCACATTTGGGGACAATGTATACCTTTAAATCAGTGGCACTACAATGGGTACTCACATGGCCCCACACTATGCCAACATTTTTATGGCTGACTTAGAACAACGCTTCCTCAGCTCTTGTCTCCTAATGCCCCTACTCTACTTGTGTTACATTGATGACATCTTCATCTGGACCCATGGAAAAGAAGCTCTTGAGGAATTCCACCATGATTTCAACAATTTCCATCCCACCATCAACCTCAGCCTGGACCAGTCTACACAAGTGATCCACTTCCTGGACACTACAGTGCTAATACACAATGGTCACATAAACACCACCCTATATCGGAAACCTACTGACCGCTATTCCTACCTATATGCCTCTAGCTTTCATCCAGACCATACCACATGATCCATTGTCTACAGCCAAGCTCTACGATATAACCGCATTTGCTCCAACCCCTCAGACAGAGAAAAACACCTACAAGATCTCCATCATGCATTCTTACAACTACACTACCCACCTGCTGAAGTGAAGAAACTGATTGACAGCATCAGAAGAGTACCCAGAAGTCACCTACTATAGGACAGGCCCAACAAAGAAAATAGAACACCATTAGCCATCACCTTCAGCCCCCAACTAAAACCTCTCCAACGCATCATCAAGGATCTACAACCTATCCTGAAGGACAACCCATCACTCTCACAGGTCTTGGGAGACAGGCCAGTCCTTGCTTACAGACAGCCCCCCAATCTGAAGCAAATACTCACCAGCAACTACACAATGGAACCACTAACCCATCCTTGCAACAAAGCCCATTGCCAACTGTGTCCATATATCTATCCAGGGGACACCATCATAGGGCCTAATCACATTAGCCACACTATCAGAGGCTCATTCACCTGCACATCTACCACTGTGATGTGCCAGCAATGCCCCTCTGCCATGTACATTGGTCAAATTGGACAGTCTCTACATCAAAGAATAAATGGACACAAATCAGATGTCAAAAATCAGTCAAAACACTTCTCTCCGGTTACTCTATTACAGACCTGAGGGTGACTATTCAACAAAAAAGCTTCAAAAACAGACTCCAACGAGAGACTGCTGAATTGGAATTAATTGGCAAACTGGATACAATTAACTTAAGCTTGAATAGAGACTGTGTAATGACTCATCCATTCCCAAAGTAAAACCATTTCCCCATGTTGTTTCTCCCACCCCACTGTTCCTCAGATGTTCTTGTTAACTGCTGGAAATAGCCTACCTTGCTTGTCCCCATGAAAGGTTTTCCTCCCCCCGCTGGTGGTGATGGCTCATCTTAAGTGATTACTCTCCTTACAGCATGTATGATAAAACCCATTGTTTCATGGTGTGTGTGTGTGTGTGTGTAAGTCTCCCCACTGTATTTTCCACCAAATGCATCTGATGAAGTGAGCTGTAGCTCACGAAAGCTTATGCTCAAATAAATTTGTTAGTTTAAGGTGCCACAAGTACTCCTTTTCTTTTTGTGAATACAGACTAACATGGCTGCTACTCTGAAACTACTCATGCTGTAGTACCACTTCTGTTTGCAGTGTACCCATCAGGTTTACACTAACTAAACTGTTCTAAGTAAGGTTGAAAGGACTGGATTACTATAGCATTGTAGGAAGTCTGGGAATAGTTTGACTTTCTACATTTTTTTCTGGCAGGAAGATGGCCAGACCTATTTAAGAGGAGATGCATCCACTGGGTGGGGGAATCCTTTGCCATTTTGGAAGGGCTGGTCATTTGTGGCAACTCACTACATTCAAGCAGATCAGAGCTAATTTTATCACAGACCTGCCAAAACTTTCCCTTTCTTCTCCTAGTGAGGAGCATAAAATTCTTTAATTGTGTAGGCCCATCCCTCTTTCACAGGAGTCTGACTCCTGCAACACACAATTCTCCCTTGGCACTCTTATTTTTTTTTAAATAGGAATTGAACTGGGGAAGAACAAACAGCTTCCAAGGGTGTGTTGGGACCAATTGAACTGGGGAAGAACAAACAGCTTCCAAGGGTGTGTTGGGACCAATTGAACTGGGGAAGAACAAACAGCTTCCAAGGGTGTGTTGGGACCAATTAGTAACTCCTTTATAAGTGTAAATGAAGTCTGAAAGATACAGTCTGGGCTTCTGAGGGGGTGTGGCTATAGAATTCACTGTTCAGCAAAATAGTTGGAAGAAGCAGAAATCTGACAGTCTCTGCACCGCTGATACATCTTGCAAAGGAAGCTAGGATTGTGGATTCCTGAGCAAAGGGTCTGTTTCTCATGCCCTATCCTGCCACCTTTGTTATCAACCTGGTCAATTGCCCACCTGTATTAGGCTCTCAGAACCAGCACAGACTCCAGTGTAAAGCTTTTGGTTTACAGTTTAATACACTCAGGAAGCCCCTTGTAGAATCCTGTGTAAAGTGTCTGTTTATATGCAAAAAGAAAAGGAGTACTTGTGGCACTTTTAGCAACTGACAAATTTATTTGAGCATAAGCTTTTGTGAGCTACAGCTCACTTCATCAGCTGCATGCAGTGGAAAATACAATGAGATTTTATATACACAGAACATGAAACAATAGTGTTACCATACACACTTTAACAAGACTGATCAGGTAAGGTGAGCTATTACCAGCAGGAAAAAACCTTTTGTAGTGATAATCAAGGTGGGCCATTTCCAGCAGTTGACAACAACATGTGAGGAGGAATAAACATGGGGAAATAGTTTTACTGTGTGTAATGACACATCCACTCCGTCTTTCTTCAAGCCTAAGTTAATTGTATCCAGTTGCTGAATTGGAATAATTTTGCAGTCTCTTATTGGAGTCTGGTTTTGAAGTTTCTTTGTTGAAGAATTGCCACTTTTAGGTCTAATCAATCTAGATCACACCATACAATCCATTGGCTACAGCCAAGCTCTGCAATACAACTGCATTTGCTCCAACCCCTACAAGATCTCTATCAAGCATTCTTACAACTACAGTACCCACCTGCTGAAGTGAAGAAACAGATAGGTAACTTCTGACAGAGCCAGAAGAGTACCCAACTACAGGACAGGCCCAACAGAACAGCAGTAGCCATCACCTTCAGTCCCCAACTAAAACCTCTCCAGCAGATCATCAAGGATCTACAACCTATCCTGAAGGACGACTCATCACTCTCACAAATCTTGGGAGACTGGCCAGTCCTTGCTTACAGACAGCCCCCCAACCTGAAGCAAATACCAGCAACCACACACCAAAAACGCTACCCCAGGAACCTATCCTTGCAACAAAGCCCATTGCCAACTGTGTCCACATATCTATTCAGGGGACACCATCATAGGGCCTAATCACATCAGCCACACTATCAGAGGCTTGTGCACCTGCACATCTACCAATGTGATATATGCCATGTGCTAGCAATGCCCCTCTGCCAAACTGGACAGTCTATGTAAAAGAATAAAATGGACACAAATCAGACATCAAGAACAACATTCAAAAATCAGTTGGAGAACACAAATCTCTTTGGTCACTTGATTACAGATCTAAAAGTGGCAATTCTTTAACAAAAAACTTCCAAAACAGACTCCAAGGAGAGACTGCTGAATTGGAATTAATTTGCAAACTGGATACAATTAACTTAGGCTTGAATAAAGACTGGGAGTGGATGTGTCATTACACAAAGTAAAACTATTTCCCTATGTTTATTCCTCCTCAAACCCGCCAGCATGTGGTGGATAGAGGCTTTCCCTCATACAGTCATTTCATGGTCTCTTCAGAATATATTTTCTGTTTACATTATCATGAACAGACAGAGCTAAAGTCAAAGCAATACTGTAAGAGAAACAGGCAAAATAATTGGAGAACTCTGTTCCAAGTAAGCATTATAGTGGCAAATGACAATCTGGAACAGACTCAGCCCAGAAAAAACATCCTGTGGAGTTCAGAGGGATCAATGAGTAACACTACTGACTAGGTGGGGGAGCAAGGACAAGCTTACACCTTGTTTAAAAGGGTATAAGCACTCCCAGGGAAGAAAACGTAAGTAACATCAAAAGGAAAAGTATCAAGAAAATCCTAAGATTTTTGCAGCTCTAGCATAGGTTCAAAAGCAGCAGTGAGGCCTGTTCCTAAGGAAATACACATTTAGCTCTAGCCTGAGAAAGTACTGTCAATGCATCTAGGAAGGAAGGAAACTTGCTATTTAGTACATCCCATTAATTACTGGGTAGAACACAGTTCAAGCCTGAAATCCATTGAGCCACTAAGCACCTGCGGAGAAGAGAATGGAACAGGTATTGTTAGCAAGGTGGGCAGGAGAGACTCCTTTGCCTACACTGCTGATGCCAAGCCTTACGAACAGCCCACAACAACACCCTCGCCTACTTTGCTCCCTAGCATCAGTCCATCTGAAACTTGATGTTTGAGCTCACACTAACCACATACAACTTTGAAGTACTTACACCTTATATATGGTAATGAAGCTGCTGCTTCACATCTAATGAGCTGATCCATAATCTCTCAAATACAGTAAAAGGATGTTCTTCAAGTGATGGTCCCTCTGTAATCCAATCACCAGTGCGCCCTGGACCAGAGGTGGAAGGCTTTCCTAGCAGTGTCCATTGACCCAGCTATGCAGCATGCATCTTCTGTTCCCTCTTACCACGGCAAGGCCCGAGTCAGAACCCCTGTGCCTTCATACTCTTAGTGAAAAGAGTAAGGTCATGTCTGTGCTACAAGCTCAAGTCAATTAGGTTAAGCAGACTTACAGCCACTGCAGTAATTACTGGGGTGGTTCATGTCCACACTAAGCTCCTGTCAGTGCTGCACATCCTCACCAGCAGCACTTCCACTGACTTAAGGGCAGTGTGTGAGGGGGACTAAGGACCTGAGTTCGCTGCCGCCCAGGCTCCAAGCTTAGGAGTCAGTGCAGGCAGGGTCCCAGCAGGAACCAGAGCCTGGGCAGCAGCCTGGCTCCGAGCAGAGCACCTGGGGGCAGTTGAGCTCCAGCTAGAACCTCCCACCTTCCCCAGGGTGACAGCTCAACCTGTGAAATTGACAAGAATGACAACCCATGGAAGCCACCTTGAGTGTCTACACGGACACTGCATCACCCTAACTACACCGCCATAAGCCCTATGCCTCTCCTGGACATGGAGTTATTATGGCACTGTAATAGGGAACTTACATCTGCAGGCTTGAGATAAGCTGCTTTAGGTGGACCTTACTCTCTTAGGCCTGGTCTACACTATTGAGTCATCTATTCCCTTGTGTCTAGTTTCTTGTTTGGTGTTTTTTCAGCATAGTTAGTGGATATAGTACATGGAGTTAGTTGCTAATCAGAGAGAATTTGTCCCAACTGGGACTATGCCCCACATTCCAGGGTTTAAAACCCGTGTTTTGTGCCTGTGCTCACTCTCCATGAGCAATGACCCCAGAGCTGCCAGTATTGCCTCAGGGAAGCTCATATCGTCAGTCACTGTGCAATCTGTACATCTTTCCTGCCCCAGATGTGGGAGGCACAGGAACGTCATCTCAGAATATCTCCTAGAGGAAGCCACAGGATCACATGCCCATACTGCCTTGGGACCGTGAGAATCAGTACTGCAGCATCCGTCACTGCTGGTAAGGTTCCTCCCGCACGCTGGATTTGGCCCCACTGGCACTCCCAGACAAACCCGCTTTGCAACACTGATAGCCACAGTGACGGACCTACGCCACAACCCCTGCAGCGCGATCTGCTGTTGTCTCTCCCTCCTCAGACGTATGGCGGCCTGCACCTACATGACACTGAACTGCCTCCAACTGTGATTCCTCTCCCTTTACAGACATCACATGGATCACCTGGAAGCAAGTCGTCATCACCCGAACAATTCTGGCTTCCCTCACATGGTGAACTAACCCCTCCAAAGTTATGGTCAGCACCCCATTCACCTCCCCCATCCTGCAAGGGAAGTGTCTATTGTGATGGCCTGCAGGATAGGGGAGCTACCCAGACCATCACACAGCACAGGGCATCTGTATATTTCTAGAGGCCGAAATCCACATAAATGTCCTAGAAGTGTGGGCAGTTCATTTAGCATGCCAGGAGTTTCTTCCTCTGATCCAATCTCAGCACTGTCAGCTACTCTCAGACACTATTGCAGCGATCATCCACACGAAGCCACCCTTTGAGACACTGGCAGTGTGCTCCCTCTCCCATTTAGAGGTAAAGTTCTTAGTAGTCATACGTCACCTGGACAGGCTAGCGAACTAGCAGCCATGATGGTTGCGCCCCCCCCCCCCCCCACACACACACACCGTATTCCACAAGGATAAAGTTTCCTTATGGCTTCACTCTAAATTCCTCCCAAAGTTGGTGTCAGAGTTCCACCTCACTCAGTCTGTTCACCTCCCTGTGTTTTGTCCCAAATCGCACATCTCCCATGTGCACAGGAGCCTTCATTTCCTCACCGTCCATCGTGCACTAGCATTCTGCCTCCACAGGACCCGTGCCTTTCGAGCATCCATGAAACTCCTTGTAGCCATTGCCAACTAGTCCAAGGGCCAAGCCCTCTCTTCCCAATGAATCTCCAAATGGGTCTCCGGGTGCATCCAAGAATGCTACACGATATCCAATATGTCACTGCCTGAGTTACAGCACACACTACGCGATGGCAAGCAGCCATATCTGCACGCCTAGCAGACATCTCATGGCAGGATATCTGTCATGCAGCAACATGGAGCTCAGTTCACACCTTCACATCCCACTACACCATCGCCCAAGGGGCAGCTGAGGACCCTACAGTGCATCTCCTCTTGCATCCTCACATCCACCTCCATGCTGATTACTGCTCACTACTCACCCATGATTGGAATACATATAAGGACCATCCCTCAAAGAGGAGGAAATTACTTACCTTTAACTGAAAGTTCTTCAAGAGGTATGGTCCCTATATGTATGCCAATACCCACCCTTCATCCCCTCTGCTGCAGACTGCACTACTCAGTGGTAAGAGAGTTACTGGAGAGCATCGGCCTGCACGGCCTATTATAACATCGTCTGGGAGCATAAGGATATGCAAGATGCATGTTCAGGTCAATGGGCACTGCTAGGAAATGACACCTACGACTGGAATACAAACAGGGACAGCACATCTCGAAGAACCTCCAGTTACAGGTAAATAATCTCCTCTTCTATCCTGAGGGCAGAGAAGAGTAGGCTGAGCAGAGGCTGCAGCAGGAAAGCAGAGAGCCAGGCATATAGGACTGACCAGTTGCTGACAAGGAACCAGCAGTTACCACATCAGGAACTGTGGGATAACTGACATGTGGAGGGCAGGATGAGACTGCAGATGGACTGGCAGGCTAGAGGACTGATGACTGGCAGGCACTAAACCTGAGGAACCCCATGTGCTATGGTTACTTTTCTGCCCCTCTCCTGGACTGACCCCAGGGGGTGGCTTAGGAACAGTCAGGCTGATCTTTTATAATAGTGTTTAAAGAAAGGTGCATGTAGCTTAATGGCAGCCCTGCTAAAACACTCCTGTTGCTTCCTCAGAGCATTGACAGAGATGCACCCAGGCCTAAAGTTCATTGCTTGAAACAGCTGCAGCACTTGTCTCCAAGCTTGTGGCTGAGAGTACCATACCACACACTGAGGGGGAGACCATTGTAACCGCTCAGTTACAGTAGCACAAGCATGACAATTAATTCCTTATTTTACTGTGATTCATCCCCCTACCTTACCCCTCTCTTGCTCCAGAAAGGTGATGTAACCTACCCCTGTGAAGACCTAGAGGAGGGACAGCACCAGGGTTGAGTGCAGGCTGCTATTCCTTCCCTGTGTGTTATTCTTGAGTTCAGATGTTCAATCTCTATGCCTGCCTGTGTGCTCCTGTTCTTCACTTCCACATTTTCCTCTCTTATCTGTTCAGCCCCCTTACCCACTCTTCCACCCTTCACTCCCCTCCCACTGTCTCAACAATATAGAAACATCTTGTAACAAGAGAACATGCTGCAAGCCACCAGTAACTCCACTGTTTTATAACTGCAACCCCCATTTCTCCTCCCTCCCTTTCCTTCCACTCTTCGGAGTAGAGGGCATGCCTATTTGTCTAAAGTACCTACAAAATTGCTGAGAGCTATATAAATAATGGTAACGTCTGGTGAAAATATCAGGCCACCACTCCATTGGTATGTATTGGTGCTAGACTATTTCAGTTTTTTAAATGCTTCTAGGAAGCAGCCACCACATTACAGGCCAGTACCAGGAAAGAGTGAGAAAAGAGAAAGGAAGGTAGTCGAGAGGGAAGCAGTGAGCCGATATGTAATGGCAAGTACAGGGAAGAGAAGCAGCTAAGTTCATAGTTAGGGAAGATTGAGATAGTGGGGCTGTTCATTTTCTGGGAAGGCCTGTCACTGCCAGACCCTGGGAGTCAGATACCAAGGTACATATAGCAACACAACTCTGTAAAACAGATTTTGACAAATAAATATAATTTATTTTGTACAAATGGCTGTGGTTTCATGAGTAATATACAGAACTGTTCATATAGCTCTATCCAGCTATTTATTCAGACATTACAAAATGCCCTGAAGAGAAACAAGGGTAGTGACTTTTTAAAGATGTCGCCCACATTGGTCACATTCTACTCAGATAATATTCTCAACCATTTGTAAAAGGTTCAAGTTACTGGATTACTGACAGCGTACAAAACGTTCACAACACTTACTTGAAAGGCAGGAAAAATTGGTCAAGTGTCAATTGACACTAATGGAAAGTTTAGAAATTGTGCTTCCGTCAGTGCAGTTAAAGTAGAGGAATGTGTCAATTTCTGTGGTAACTGACCATCTGCTTAAATATTGTTGGTTGATCCCTGAGCAACCAGCTTTGCTCTACAAGTCTCTCGAAGTTTGTTAACTGTTGCCATGGACAAGCTTCCAGGTTCTGTAAATATTTTCTAAAACAGAGAATTGTTAGTTAAAAACATGATCCCAGACAAAAATGAATGAAAGTCTTCCTAGATTTCACCTACAGATGAAAGGAGCACTAAAGAAATGCTTAAGTCCCTACTGTAAATTTCAGCACATGGCACTGTTTAAGACTCTTCAGACACAGATCAGAGTGCTTTCATAAGGTGGATAAGTATTATCAGCTGCAGTGTTGGGAACAGAACCTAAGTCTCCTGACTCCAAACCACGCACAGTTATCCAGAGGAACTTAATTAGTTCATTCAACATTCAAGGTAAGTGTGAAAATAAAGTTCCAAAAAATGTAGTTAATTCTGAGATATGTTCCATAGTAATTTTACACACTGTAATTCTGCCATAAAGTTTCTCGATGGTTCTATGAGTAGCAGCTCAGTACTGAACATAAATATGTCTGGCTGGAAGGGACCTCAAGAGGTCCACAAGTTCCACCCCCTGGACTGAGGCTGAGCCAAATAAACCTAGACCACCCAGGACAGGTGTTTGTCCAACATATTCTAAAAAACCTCTAGTGATGACAAATTTCTTGAAAGATTAATCCAGAGTTTAACTACCTTACAGCTAGGAAAAACTTTCCAATATCTAACCTAGATCTCTCTTGCTGCAGATTAAGCCCATTACTTCTTGTCCTACCTTCAGTGGACATGGAGAGCAATTGATCAATGTCCTCTTTATAATAGCTCTTAACATATTTGAAGACTTATCAGGATCCCCCTCAGTCTTTTCTCAAGATTAAACATGCCCAGATTTTCTAAATCTTTTATTGTTTTTGTTGCTCTCCTCTGGACTATCTTTCCTAAAGTGTAGCATCCAGAACGGGACACAGTACTCCAGCTGAGGCCTCATCAGGGCCAAGTAGAGTGGGACAATTACTTCCCATGTTTTACATACAACACTCATGAATGATATTAGCCTTTTTCACAAGTGTAGCACATTGTTGCCTCATATCAGTTTGTGATCCACTATAATGCCCAGGTCCTTTTCAGCAGTATTACCGCCTAAGCAATTATTTCCCAATTGGTAGCTGTGCATTTGATTTTTGAACACATATCTAAATTCACCAAAGCCAAACCTATATAAAACCCAATCCATTTTATGTGAAAATAAATAGTAATCTGGGCTCCATGGTTCCATTTAGATCTTTTCACTATGTCGTTTCTACCCCATATAAAACACCTGTACATTTACTCCTCCCCTAAACTATACTTTTAGGGAAGTGTTATGCAAAGACACTGTTACAGAAGGGGCATAACCTGATTCTAGACAGAAATATTTCAGATGCTAGCCAACATACACAATAATTGTTGCTTCAACTGCATTGTTAACTCTGAAGACATAATAGTCAAACATGAGATGGCTTAAACACAAACATCAAAAATTGTGTCTCATAGCCCACATCAGCCTTCTAATTGTTCAAACAGGTCATTTATAAGCTTGCCACAGATGAGACATTGTATTACTTTAGGAACAGTTATCTGTTTTGAATAGGGAGAAGGAAATATGAGATGCCCACAGAACTGAGCTATGAACTCTAAGTAAACTTTAAAAACCATGCTGCAAGTTTTGTTCAGCACCATGGTGAGGAAGTTTTATGGCATTATACCTCAAAATAAAAAAAAAACAGTTACTCTTCTCCAGTAACTGTTGTTCTTTGAGATGTGTTCTGCATGTATACATTCCACTTTAGTTGTGTGCCCAATGCACACAAGTCAAAGACTTTTGCCAGCAGCACCACTAGGTGGCATATCCGCCCCTGTTTTCCTCATGCACCCAGCCAAGAGCATAAAGGGGTGAGTTTGCCACCTCCCTCTTTGTTTTTTCCCCACCACCTGTAAAACGCTGTCTGAAATAGTGGGAAAGGAGAGAGGGTTGTGGAAGGTGTAAGTGCACAACACATCTCAAAGAACAACAGTTACTGTAGAGGTAACCAACCATTTTTGGTGTACTGTGCACATATACATTCACTTTGGGAAGTTACAAAGTCACCTAAACAGCTTGTGGGATTTCAGATCATTGGAAGAGAGACTGCAGCACTAACTTGCCAAAGCTGACATTGTCTCAGGAGGCTCGAATGATGGGATAACGTCTTGAAAAAGAGTCCAAAGACAACCATGTTGCTGATATGCAGATGCCTGTAATAGGTACATTACTCAGGAAGGCTGAAGAAGCAAACTGAGCTCTGGTAGAATAAGCCATTATTATTATTAGAGTGATTGTTCATATCGATTCCAATTAGGAGCGCATGTGCCACATGCACAGTCGTTGGAAAGTTTTCCACCTAGCAGCACCCATCGGGTCGGCTGTGGAGCCCCCTGGAATGGCGCCTCCATGGCGCTCAATATATGACCCAGCTGACCCGGCGCCTCTTTAGTTCTTTCTTACCGCCAGTGACGATCGTTGGAACTGCAGTGACTTGCATAGCAAGCTCTCCTTGTTTCTCTAGCTTTTCAGTTTAGTGCAGTTTAGAGTTATCCCTAGTCGAGTTAAGTTTAGTTTAAGTAGTTTTCTGTTGGTACAACAGGTAGCTGTTGGAGTGGGGTTTCCCCCTCCACCCCAACCCACGGTCTCCCCTTGGGGACTCGAGGTATGCCTAAGCCCCAGGGGTTCAAACCCTGCAAGTCCTGGAACAAGCTCATGCCGACGGGGACCCCCACGACGCTTATGTAAAGTGCCTGGGGGAAGCACACCAAGCAGACAAGTGCAGGATTTGTAAAGGGTTTCCCCACGGAACAAAAAAGGAGTGAGACTTTCACTTCAAGCAGCTCCTTATGGAGGCGGCCTACACTGCAACCCACATCAGCGCAGCAAGACCCGGCACCAAGCTCATCGGTGCGCAGTGCCCTGGCAGCAGAGGTAGAAGCAGCACCACGGAAGGACTGTGGGAGAGACCCGCGGGAACAGCCCAACAACAGTCCCATTCCCCAGTGCAAAAGCAACACCACAAGCAGGGAAGGAGCGGATCTCCAACTCCGAGACCCACCCCTTCGGAGCCAGTCCCAGGGAGGAGCACCCAGTGCAGAGAACTTTGGTGCCAGCACCGTCAACTTCGGCCCTGCTAGGGAGACAGTCAAGTCTGGTACCGTTGGACTCCCCAAGGTGATTGAGGAGATGGAACTCCCGTTCAACCTAGACACCTTTTGGGCCCTTCAAAGTCTATTTGTTTTCATAGCTTTTACCTGTTCTGCATTGTAAACTGGAAACACTTACCTGCATAAAGATGTGACACTCTGTTACAAATGTCCCTCTGGTGATCTGCTTAAACTTATCACAAATGTCAGGGAGATTTGTGGCTTCCAAAATAAAAGCTTGGTGTTGCTTAATTAATGCTAAGGCGACACGAAAGATGATTTTTGATCCCTCATAGAACAAACAGTCCCAAATTCGGAGAACAGTCTGTAGAAGAAGAAAGCTGTTAGAAAGGTTCTCTTGCTGCTTTGTAGTCAGTAATGTTTATTGAGGCATTATCAGTGGGACAATGATCTAACATATCAGTTATCAGGCAAATCACACCTTAAACCCCTTTTTGTCCCTCCTCCAGTACACCCCTCAGGTCAGAGGACTGGCTTGCTGTACCTCACTCTGGGTGGAAACCCAGTCTAACCACTTCTAGACTGGATCTCTGAGCTGTAGCCCATTTCCCCACCTTATTAACTCAACAGGCCCAACTGGGTTTGGCACCTGTGATTCCTCCAGTAACCTGCAATAGGGATTGATTAGTGACTCAAAACCAGTTTCTTCAAAACAAAGCATTATTTATTCATTCACCCAAAGGTGCATAGTTCACAGAGCAAAGGGTCTATATGCATATATCCTCTTAACTAATCCTAAATCTTTCCTTGTCAGCTTTGGTAAGCTCCTCTCAGCTGAGGGAAGCAGACTGTCCTGTTCGTAGCATGCTCTGTCTGTCTGTGTCTCCTTGATGCTCCCTGGGTTTTTGGTCCAGGAAGAATAAACCTTGCCAGAGTAGTGAAGCCACGCTAGGGGTATTCCCCTAATTAATGGTATCCCTATTGTTTTCTGGGGACTCTTGGTATACCTTATCATAACCCCCTATCTTTGCCATTGTTTCATTTCCTGTTGGTTTCTCTCTCATAGAGCTCTATGCATTCAGACAGGAGACCACCACACAGGTAACCTGAGGGGCATATGACATTTTTAAAAAATACTGCACATAACTCCCGTTCTCCACTCATGTAAATTAAAATATCTTCAAGTTATACTTACCTCTACTGGAAGAATGTCAATAAATAAGCATATAAACCAGCGTGACACTATCAGAGTCCACATGACACTATGTCGATCTATTAACTCTGCCACTGCTGGAACTTTCTTTCTCACAAGTTCTCCAAGGACCTCCTGATCGGTCTTCAACCCCATCATTTCTGGACTATAATAATCTTTAGAGGAAGAAAACAAAAATTTGTCAGTAACCAGTGTGAAACCTCCATAACATTAATTTGAGAATTTCTTGTAAAGTTTAAAGAAAAGGAGTACTTGTGGCACCTTAGACATTAACACATTTATTTGAGCATAAGCTTTCGTGAGTTACAGCTCACTTCATTGGATGCATTCAGTGGAAAATACAGGGGGGAGATTTACATACATAGAGAACATGAAACAATGGGTGCTACCACACACACTGTAACTAGAGTGATCAGGTAAGGTGAGCTATTACCAGCAGGAGAGTGGGGGGGTGGGGAGGAAGAAAACCTTTTGTAGTGATAATCAAGGTGGGCCATTTCCAGCAGTTGACAAAAACGTCTGAGGAACAGTGGGGGGTGGAAATAACCATGGGGAAATAGTTTTACTTTGTGTAATGACCCATCCACTCCCAGTCTCTATTCAAGTCTAAGTTACTATTTCCCCATGTTTATTCCCCCCCTCCACCTCCCACTGTTCCTCAGACATTCTTGTCAACTGCTGGAAATGGCCCATCTTGATCATCACTACATAAGGTGCGTCTTCCCCGCCCCCACTCTCCTGCTGGTAATAGCTCACCTTACCTGATCACTCTAGTTACAGTGTGTGTGGTAGCACCCATTGTTTCATGTTCTCTATGTATATAAATCTCCACACTGTATTTTCAACTGAATGCATACAATGAAGTGAGCTGTAGCTCACGAAAGCTTATGCTCAAATAAAGTTGTTAATCTCTAAGGTGCCACAAGTACTCCTTTTCTTTTTGCGAATACAGACCAACATGGCTGCTACTCTGAAACTTGTAAAGTTAAAGGTACTGAAGTTATAAATCACTTTAACCATTGTGCCCTGAGCACATAAGTAAATTACACTGAGGAACAAGGGTATTTGCACCCTCAGATCATCAACTCTGCCTCAGCAAGCGCTGATCCCTCCACACAAAACATTACTTCCTCCAAGTCTGGCACAATCACTCCCTATCCCAACTCCCTAACAGTTCATTCCTCAGCTTTGCTAAATGTTTTTGTAATCCCAGCCACAGCTGATCGTTCCCAATCCAAGCAGGGGCAGTTAAAGCCAATTTGGGGGTTGGTAGCTACCCCCATCTAAACAAGAAACCTAAAAAAGCCTGTGTGAACACATGCAGACATATACATGTGTGTGTATATTATAATAAAAAAAGACAGGTTTCAGAGTAGCAGCCGTGTTAGTCTGTATTCGCAAAAAGAAAAGGAGTACTTGTGGCACCTTAGAGACTAAAAAATTTATTTGAGCATAAGCTTTCGTGAGCCTCTGTTTTTTCCACCAAATGCATCCGATGAAGTGAGCTGTAGCTCACGAAAGCTTATGCTCTAATGAATTTGTTAGTCTCTAAGGTGCCACAAGTACTCCTTTTCTTTTTAATAAAAAAAGAGTTAGTGTTCATAGGTGCGGGTCTGACAAGACCTCAGTTATTAGTATTATTTACTCATAGTGCAAAACAAGCACACCAACTGGTAATGCAAGCATCTCACTATGCCTTCACTTACAACTTGATGGGATAAGAGGATTGATAGTTAAGTCCTCATGTCATTTTTGTTGGTTTCTGCCAAGACTCCCAAACACATAGGACAAGAACAGAGATGGTTTAAGTGAAAATGAAACAATACAAGGGAGAAAAACCCACTAGCCTTAAATAATTTTATAACTCTACCAGCCCCTAAACAGTAGATTTCTAAGTATCCTTGAGAAGCCCAGAGACAGCAGACGGTATGAGAACACAACACAAATTTCCACCTGCAGAAATCTGAATTCAAGAATAGTAAATTATAATGGAAATTTTATTATTATTAATTAAGTTTAAAATGTGTGTTAGGCACTTTACAAAGACTTACCCAAACAACCTCACCCTCCCCTGTTTACAACCCAATAATATTTATCTCTACATTTTTCATATTCAACTTCCAGAGCCACTCTCATGGCACAACAAAGCACAACACATAACCTTTCGGACTCTTGCCCTTTATTTGTAATCTATAATTTCTTCCTTCCCACCCAAGATTCACCTGCTTCTGCAGAAAGCTTTATCCATGTGCATTATTGCTACTATATACATCCCTACAGCCTCCACTCTAGGATCAGTCATAGGAAAGCTCTGAGTACTGAAACAAAACAGTCAGTAAAATGTATATGGACACCTCTGAAAATTCCAGCTGCCAGAGTGGAGTAAAAATGCAGGGTGGATAAAAATCAGTCAAATAGCCAATACAACAATTCTCTTCCTTCATGTTTTATGCTCCCCTGACTCTTTTGCAACATTTGCAACTTGGAACATAGATAAAGAAGATAAATCAAAATGCTCAAATGTACAGAAGCATTTGTTTTCTGTAAACCAGGAATTTAAAAAATGCTACTTCAAAGAAAAGAATAAGCACTTTAGCAATGGGAGAAGGAAGCAGGAAAAACAAAGCAACCCGCCCCAAGCAATTAAACACAAAGCAACTTTTCTTTTTTGAGCATGTTTGAGATACAGGAACATTAAATAGACTCTAACCACTGCAGAGTGTAGTGGTACTGAAGTTCCACATGCTCTCTGCTATGTATTGCTGTGATCATCTGATATGCTGAAATTAACAGCAGCTGCTCTTTTCAATCTTTATGGTACTGCAACAAAAGGAATGTCAGGATCTCAGTGAGTGTCAGGCCACCAACCCAACTTGTTAGAAATGCCAGAGTAAAGTTAGACAAGTCATTCCTCAGCTACTGGGTCTTCTGAATTATAAACTGCCGATTAAACAGTTGCAGGGAAGCCTTGTTTAGATTAAAAATATATCATAAATTATAACTAAAATGTTACATAACAGTGCTACATGGCTGAGCAGTGTCTTCCTTTTCTAACTAGGGCAGCCAGGTTGTTCCTAATGTAACAGTTTCCATGCTGGCCTTCATAAGCAGAAATTGAATATTAAATGTAAAATGAAGAGAGAGTTGCAAAACAACTGAAAAAAATGATTTATAATTTTAAACAGATTTATATAATGGATTATCAAGCCTTTTCCAGGATATTATAGACAATACAGAAAAGAAAAGCATATACTAGAAGTGTCAGGGGCTAAGGTATTTATTTTTTATACAGACGCTCCGCGGGTACGCAAGACCCCACTTACGCAAATTCGACCTTAAGCAAAAGTTCCATGA
Source organism: Dermochelys coriacea (assembly GCF_009764565.3). Lineage (NCBI taxonomy): Eukaryota > Metazoa > Chordata > Testudines > Dermochelyidae > Dermochelys > Dermochelys coriacea. The sequence goes on from NC_050068.2 coordinate 111,112,118, forward strand.
GGCATAAATAAAATTTTTGAGTTGTGGAAAATATTGCGTAGCATACAGAAACGCAAAGTACTGTAGTGCAGTGTGCAGAGGAATACAGCAGTAGCATCTCCTACAAGGAAAGGCTTTGCACTCTCACAGCTTCTCAGAAATACAGTATCACTGAAAGAAAAGCAGTACTTGTGGCACCTTAGAGACTAACAAATTTATTAGAGCATAAGCTTTCGTGAGCTACAGCTCACTTCATCGGATGCTCACGAAAGCTTATGCTCTAATAAATTTGTTAGTCTCTAAGGTGCCACAAGTACTCCTTTTCTTTTTGCGAATACAGACTAACACGGCTGCTACTCTGAAAAGTATCACTGAAATAACACAAGACTGTTATTTCACCCCATTATTTCATTCAAATCATGCCTGGAAAGTGACCAAGTGATGGCAAGAGTACAGGACCAGTTCGTCAGCGAAAGAAGATCGATTTAGAGCAGAAAATGAAAATAGTGAAAAAGTATGAAGGCAGACAAAGCCTGTTGTCAATTACTCGTGAACTCGATTTGGCTACCTCAACAGTGAAAAGTATTTTGAATGATAGTGCACGTATAAAAGAGCATGTGAAAGGTTCTGCTCCTTTAAAATCAATAGTCATAATGAAGAAGCGTTCTGGCGCTATCTATGAAATGGAAAAGCTATTAATGTGGATGGAAGATCAGATTAAAAAACTAAGGATTATTCAAGTGAAGGCTAAAAGTATTTTCGAAGACATAAAGGGAAAATACAGTGATCCTAACGCAAAGTCTGTGGATAGTCATGGGTGGTTTAATAGATTTAAACAACGTGCAAATTTTCACAATGTAAAAGAGAGTGGTGAGGCTGCTAGTGCTGATACAAAAGCAGCTTAAAAGTATCTCAAAGTGTTATGAAAACTTATAGAAGGTGGTTATATAGCACAGCAAATCTTTAACGTCGACAAAACTGGATTGTTTTGGGAAAAAATGCCAGACAGAACATACATTTCAAAAGAGGAAAAAATGATGCCAGGGTTTAAGGCTGCGAAAGATAGGCTAACACTTTTGCTTGGGGGTAATGCAGCTGGAGATTGCAAATGGAAACCGTTGCTTGTTTATCATTCAGAAAATCCCATGCGTTTAAAGGCATTATCAAGGCTACCCTTCCAGTTCATTTCCGTTCAAATTGAAAGGCTAGGATCACAATGGCACTTTTCAAAGACTGGTTTATAAATCTGTTTATCCCTGAAGTGGAGAAATTTTGCAGAGAAAACGACATCCCATTCAAGATTATGCTTATAGTCGATAACGCTCCTGGACATACCGCACATTTAGACGACTTTCACCCTAATGTAAAAGTCGTGTTTCTGCCTCCTAACATGACTTCGATCCTACAGCCCGTGGATGAGGGGGTCATTGCTAATTTTAAAGCCTATTATCTACAAAGAACATTTGCACAAGCAGTAGAACCAACTGACAGAGAGACTGGCAAGACTTTACACGATTTTTGGAAATCATACAACATTTACCAAGCCATCATAAATATTGCTAAGGCCTGGGCAGAGGTTACCCAAGTTTGTTTGAATGTCGTATGGAACAAAGCGTGCCCACAGTTCATACACAGCTTTAAAGGTTTCCAAAGAGGTGAGGAGGTGACAGATGAAATTGTGAAGCTTGCCGAGCAGCTTGAGCTGGAGGTTGATTTTGGTGACGTGGATGATCTTATCGAATCCCATGGAGCTGAATCATCAAATGAGGATCTCATGGAATCAGAAGCAGTAAAACAGCAGACTGAAGCAGAGAATGAAGTCGAAGAGCCACAATACTTCAACACTAAGGAGATGGCACTTGCATTTCGTGAGACTGACTCTGCAATGGCAAGGTTTGAGAAGATGGACCCCAATTCCTCATGATTCTTGAAAGCAAACAGAGGCATTGATGAAACGCTGGCCTGTTAGACAGCTATATGAAGAGAGGAAAGAGGCCACACTATCCAGTCATCTCTTGATAAGTTTGTAAAGAAGGTTGAAAGGCCCTGCAACGTCCACATCTCCACAGCCTTCCACCTCCAAAGCCCCCTCTGACGACCCTGATGATATAATGCCCGTCTCCTCCTCTTTTTCCTCATCTATAAATTAAGCCCATTGTCATCTGCCACCAAAACGCAGCCTTCAGTGTGCCAGGATAACAACAGGATTAAGGTAAATGCAATATTTTTGTTGTAATTGTTTGTTTTTTAAGCTTGCACAATATATGTTTCCAATTTACATAAAATTCAGGTTACACAAGGCTTTCCGGAACGGAACGATTGTGTAAGTCGGGGAGAGTCTGTATATCAAAATTGGGAGCACGGTATTCAAGTACAACCCAGAAGTATTCCTGAAAGTTCCTTATGTAAAAAACTACCTATAGATTTTCAGTCATTTACAGTGATTTTAATGATAAATGTAATATGTTGGTGAAAATATAGCTTTGATGCAAGGTGGATAAAAATCAATGATTTTTTTGATAAAATGATTTTTGAGGAAAAAAACTTGGTAAAGATAGTTTTAATTAAGATACATCTTTGAGCTATAATGTCTCATCATGGAATAGAGGATTATAAATTCTAATTCTATAGTATTAGACAATATATTCATGTAATGTTTAAGAAAAGTTTTGTAAATGAGTTCCAATAGTTCATGGATTAGGGACCCAATCTTAAAGGTTCCAGGGGCTTCTGTATAGATTATTTAGGTTAATCTTTCTATCTACCCAATGGGACTCAGTGATAAGTCTAGAGGATACCATCAGAGATGCTTTGTTTTGCAGTTCTCAAACTGTGGATTGTGTCTTCAGAGATAACATGCTTGTTAACAGCAAAAATGTTGTTAAATAAATAAATAATATATAGAGGTGAGAAATAACAGACCTCAACCCTATTGTTCCTCTGCAAATTTGTATACACAGGGTGAAACCCTTACCTCTCTCTAAAAGTGCAAAGTTTCAAAAAGTTCAATGAAAAGAAGGTTGTTGGGGGCGGAATAGATCTGGACAAGGAGAAGAAGTCTGGAGATAAATGTGGAAAGGGAGAGACAGGCAGTAGAACAAAAGTGAGACTGTTTGAGCAGCATATTCCAGATGTCTTGAGGTCTTTCTGAGTGTAGCCTTCATTGATTTGAGATCTACCATACCATTCTCTCATGAGAAGGGAAAACCTATAATGGCAGCAGGCTGTAAAGGAGACCCAGTTTGGGTCTCATCTATCTCTGAGTTGTGAAGAATATGTATTAAGGTTCTAACAATCAACAAGAATGCACTTTTATGTAGAAATTCATGATTAAATCTACTGACTACTGATTTAAATTGTAATTTAAATCAATTTGATTTAAATCAAATCCACCCTGCTTTGATGTTAACATTCTAATTCTAGAAAGATATGGCATTAAAAGAATCAGCAATCTGTCATAGTAAAGCCTAAATTCTACAGGTGAACTTTAGTGACCACAGAATAGAGCAGGGGCGGGCAAACTTTTTGGCCTGAGGGCCACATCGGGTTCCCAAAATTGTATGGAGGGCCGGTTAGGGGAGGCTGTGCCTCCCCAAACAGCCAGGTGTGGCCCAGCCCCCAACCCCCCTGCTTCTCGCCCCCTGACGGCCCGCCCAGGACTCCTGCCCCATCCACCACTCCCTGCTCCCTGTCCCGACCGCTCCCAGGCCCCCCGCTCCTGACTGCTCCCTGCCGCCTCATCCAACCCCCCCCTCCTTCCTGACTGGCCCCCCCAGGACCCCTGCCCTCATTCAACCCCCCTGTTCCCCACCCTCTGACTGCCCTGACTCCTATACACACTCCTGCTCTCCGACCACCTCTTCAATCTCCCCTGCCCTCCATCCAACCCCCCCCACCCCCTGACCACGCTGCCTGTGGCTGGCGGTGCTAGAGCTACGCTTCCCGGCTGGAGCCAGCCATGCCACTGCGCAGCACAGAGCACCGGGTCAGGGCAGGCTTTGCAGCTGCGCTGGCCCAGGAGCTCGCAGCCCCGGCACCCAGAGCATTGTGCTGGTGGTGCAGTGAGCTGATGCTGCGGAAGAGGGGGAACAGCAGGGGAAGGGCCGGGGGCTAGCCCCCCAGGCTAGGAGCCCAGAGGCCGGGCAGGAGGGTCCCGCGGGCCACAGTTTTCCCACCTCTGGAATAGTGAGGTGTCTCCATATACAGCCAACTGGACTATGCAGTCACAGATGCTCCATACAAAATATCTTCGGTTTTCATAGAATCATTTGGGTCACAGAGGACCTCTAGCAGGTCCTCTGTGACCCAAATGACCTTTTGCAACACAGCAGGATTAATCTAATTGTCCATGCCACCTTTGACAGATGGGCATCTAGTCTTACCATAGTGAAGGTGATTTTCCAACCTCTCTGCAACTTGTTTCAGTGCTTAATTTTGTCATGGTTATAAAAATTCCAATATTTAATCTAAATTGCTCTCCTATTTTGGCATTGTTTACTAATGAGAATGGATCCCTGGCCTTTTCTGTACACAACCCTTCACATGTTTTTTAATAGTTCTTTGCAACCACGTCCACAACAGTTTTGAATTCATATCAAGTTACTTTTTGGAATAGCATTTTTACTACTCTCTCACTCACACACACAAAGTCAGTGGTTTAAGGATATAAAAGTTTTATATGTGGTGCTTTTTATTTTTGGATCTTATTCTTAATCTATTTGTAACTGAGAACATGGCATTAGAGTCCTTACAATCTTTATAATTATTTCCTGCAAATCTCATTACTACTCTATAGCCCTAGCAGGCAATTCCATCTTCAGCAACTTTGTATTGGACACATTACTTGTAGGATTCAAGCAGACAAATGATTATGATAGGGACAGATGAAATACAATTTAAAGCAGGTTTCCACTGTCTTATAAATTCTTAACTGGACTAGACCATTTTGCAATAAAAAAATGCTATATATTTTTGATAGCTCACTAAGCCCCAGGATTAAAATACCACTTAAAAAAATAGCTTGGAACCATCCCTCGTCTATTGATCTCTCCCTCTCAAATGTATGTCTAAATACACATACCAGCACCATATAGTAATGTGTGGGAAGTTTGTGAAGATGGTTTCAACATTTTTTTTATTACTTATAAAAATCTTTATCCTGAGAAGTGATGAGCCCCACAACTCCCATTGACTCCAATGGAACGATGGGAACTCAGCAGTTCTCAGGATCAGTACTTTATATCTTTGATTAAGAACAGATGCTGCATGAAGTAGATGGCTCTGTGGTTGATCACTGTGAAGGAAGTGAACTTGGGTGCCATCTTGACAGCTGGGAGCACTATACTACATAACTAAGATTAGCAGCTTCTGATGATGGCTGCAAGTCAAACAGTGTAAAAATTACCTAAATTAGTAATGTGATACCTGAAGTAAGTAATGGAAAGAGACGCTATTAGACAAAATGGGGGGAAGAGCTAGCTAAGAGCTGGTTAACCTGAGGGTATTAAAATCAAATTGGTCTATCAGAGCTCACCCTAGAGTACTACAGGATCTACTAGTTTTTGCAATGTTGGAACCATGAACTCCTGGAGGGCAGGTGAGGTCCCAGAGGGCTGGAAAAAGGGTAAACATCATGTTTGTATTTTAAGATGAGTTGGGAGAATGAATTGTAGGTCAGTAAATTTAAACTTCAAACCAAGTAAATTCTTCAAATTGTTAATAAAGTGATGAATCTGTCAGCACCTAAAAGGGAAATGTTGAAAAATAACAGACAACATCTAATAAATTTTACCATGCAACTTATTTTCTTTCATATGAAAATTTAGTGGATAAAGAACCCAGATGGCCTAGTATGTCTTCACCTTCTGAAGACGTATCAAGATTCATTCTCCTAGTGAAATTACACCATATGCTGATAAAAAAAAAACAAAAAAAGAAAACATAGTATAATTAGTGCCTGTGTCAAATTGGGAGGAGATTTTGACTAAGGTCCATTCTGGTCATTTGCTAATCAATATTTTTGTAAACTAGAGGGCAAATAAGAGTATGCTAAAGAAATTTGGAAGTATAAAGCTAGGAGGAATTTCAAATAATTTGGAGTACAATATTAACATATGGAAGGATAAACTTTAAAAAAGAGTAACATTAATTACACTGGTTGTGGGTAAATATAAATTATTCTTACAGGAAGGATTAAGATGATATATAATGGGGTAATATGGGTAGTAATACACAGAAAGATTAAATATTTTAGTGAGTGCTATACTGATTTTTATTATTTGTCAAAATACTAGTGAGGGGGTGTGTGCGTGTGTGTGTGTGTGCAGAAAGTCAAATGCTATATTGCCTTTTACAAATAGTAGTGTCCTGCTTATAAGCTGTAATTTGGCTTTCATTGAAATACTGTTTAGTTTCATGTATTGTTATTATTATTATTATTATTATTATTATTATTAAGACTTGGAGATAGATCAGAGAGGAGCAGCAAATTATAGAAGGTTTGGAAAATAAGGCACATGGGGAAAAGTTAAAGTGAAATGGAGAAGAGATAGAATACAAAGTTTCCACACAGAAACTTTACAGGTGTTTAAACTATTACATGTATACTCCAAACACATACACATCACAGGAGTTTTGAGGCATCACTCATGTTCGGAATTTGAGGCAGTAGCCAACACCTGTGACGGTATTGTAGTTCTGTTGCATACCCTACATACATATCACCCCAAGAATGGGAGAAGACATGTCCAGCTACGAGGCATATAGTTTTGATGCATGAAGTAATTAAGGAATTAAAATCAGGTTTTGCTGAAGACCTTAAAAGATTTTGTTCACAAGAATATTTGTACTACATTCATAACAAAGGGGAAAAAAAAGCTACCACATTTTGGGAGACTGAGATCTTTGAAAATGACCCAGTTGTGTGATTAGCAGATAATCTGATGCATAAGGTGCTCAGAACAGTATTTTAAGAGTGTATGCTGTATGTAAGAGTCACAAACCACAGAGGTGCTAAGCAGGAGCCTGATTTTAACTCCTTGAACTAAGACTTGCTATATTTCTTTAGTTTTGTGTAGCAATCCACCACAATAGACCACCTCTATTTCCAAACCTTTGCTGTGGGTAGGACTATGAAAGTTACTTTGAAAAACTACTACTACAAACTACCAATTACTAGATTCAGAAAGTGATCTGTAAAGTATTACTGATTACTTGTGTTTATTACCACCAAATTATTTGTCAGAATGATAAAAATCAAAAGGCAAAGATTACAAGTCATTCAGGTCACTTTCTAATGTTTATCTAGTCTGTATGTTAACTAGTAGCAGACTTCTAAATTCTACCTCATTTAGAATTTTTCTATCATAAAAACAATTAAGAAAAAAATATTCAATGATCCCTTTGTTAAATGTAACAAAACAAACTTTTCAATTCACGCATCAGCTAGCACCCAGGCCTAACCTAAAAGGGTTCAACAGAAGAAGGTAGATAAGTGTTGCAAGTGCGAACTATTTGCTTTAACAAGAGGTATTTGAAGAAACAAGAAAGGCTCTTGCCCTTCTCTGACACCAAACGTTTCTCTAAAATTTCTATTACTGAAATTCATTGTCCCGATTGTCCAACATCATTGTGTCCCGATTGTCCAACGTCGTATCTACACTCTCCAGCCCTAGTTTTGGGTGTGTCCAATTTGTTTTATGGAGTTTGTGGCTGGTACGTGCCGGACATACCACCCATCCCAAAATTCACAGGATCATCACAAAATTAAACAAGTGTGTCCATCATTCCAAAACATTAGCGGCATCTGCATTTAGTCCACCCCCAACTATTTAAAAAAAAAAAGCTGTCCCTGCCTGTCTTACCAGAACAGGTGAGATTGAAGCTGGGGCTGCCTCTGCAACACTGAAAGAAGGCTGCTTGGTGCAGGGCAGAGGCTGCTGTTTGAGGCTGGACTTCTCTGCACTCCATATTCTGGGATCTAGGGAAGCACTGGGTGTTGGAAAGAATTAGCTGGAGGCAGTAATTGGCAGAAGTAGTGGAAAGAAATTGTAGTTACTTTTTATGTAATGAAAGGAATAAGATCCCTCAAGATTACATTTTTATAAGTAACTGCTTTAAAATGAATAGGATTAAATGTTACTTGAAGATTGTGATGCATTACTTTAACAACCTGGCAGTGGGAATCTCTCTTTTCTAAAAAGATACCCCGTAGCTCAAACAGAAGTTATAGGTTTGATGCAAGAATCACTGGGTGAAGTTCTACGGCCTGCATTCTGTGCGGAGTCAGACTAGATGACAAAATAGTCCCTCTTGGCCTTAAAAATCTATTGATCTTGCTCACGCAGCTCCTACATGGCTTGTTCATTCACTGCAGCTCTCTGGTTGGAAATCCATGGCCTGCTTTGCCCAATATGGCAGAGCAACGTTCTATTCCCTGACCAGCTGTGTGGGAGCTGAATGAATAATGCTCTAACACCATCACATTTGGGAGGAAGTGGGAGAATCACAACAGGAAGGGGAGGAGGAAGACTTAAAAGTTCCCAACTCATGTGGCAATATTTGGGGTTTTATTTAAAGTCCCAGTTCCTGAAGACGTATGATTCATGATAAAAAAAAAAAAAAATCTCAGCTGTGATGATTTTAAGTAAGTTTCTAACTCTCTGGGTTGTGGAGACAAGCTTGAAAACAATGACCTGAATGCTCCTGAAAAGCTCAAAATTTGGAAGGCAAATAAAAAGAACCCAAAGTTTGCTGTATTTAAACAGTCTCATGATTTTTAAGCCAATCTCATGGGGGGGGAGGGGGAGATCCTAACTCATTTTTGAACATGTGGGGTTGGCAGTACTGAGACAGACTAAATTAGTCATTTCTCCCTAGACAGCACAACAGAGAGTGGAAACCTTATATTTACATAACTGCGTTGTGTATCCACCTAAAAAAATACAGTCAGAGTAAGTCATAAATATGACAAAAGCTTGGAAGTTGGCTTGCCTCCACCTTCTCAGTAGTCAAAGTAGCAGCTGTGTTAGTCTGTATTCGCAAAAAGAAAAGGAGTACTTGTGGCACCTTAGAGACTAAAATTTATTAGAGCATAAGCTTTCGTGAGCTACAGCTCACTGAGCTGTAGCTCACGAAAGCTTATGCTCTAATAAATTTGTTAGTCTCTAAGGTGCCACAAGTACTCCTTTTCTTCTCAGTAGTGTAGCACATAGAGCCTGGTAGAAGGACATAATAAATAAAATCACCTACACATTTTACAAAGTGCCCAATTAATGATGTGCCAAGTTACTATATGTAGGCAGAGGGTGTTGTAAGGGATAAAGAATAGAACGTAATTTTCTATTCATTCCGAAATAAAAAGACAGATATTCTATAGCTCAATGCTATAAGTGAACATCATCCCCAAATATTACACAAAAATACTAACCAAGACTCTCAATAAGGATTAGTTTTTAATTATGGATACTTTGAGGGGAGGTTAACGGTCAACTCCTTTTTAAACAACCATGTCCTACTGGTGAGGAGAGGTAGAGAAGATGGTTTATGATAAAGATAACAGAGTTAGAAAAAAAAAAAAGGGAAAGATAACAACAAATTGTATTTCATCTTTGTTTGCTGTAATAAGCATGCCCAGACTGAATTCTAAAGTCATCTCACAAACATACAGAGTCAAAACAAAACCAATTTTATGTAGTAATGATATTTGCAAGTGTTACAGATATTGGAGAACATGACCTGCTGTTTTGACAAAGTCTACCTAGGATAATTCTAACCAGATTAATATTAATTTAAATATCCCAGCTACTCACGTCATTGATATGTCCACATCTAGTTTGATAAATTTTGGCTACCTAAGCACTTTCAAATAGGCTGTACAAAGTTTAGGAAGGAAAGAGAGAAAGCAGATGCTCAGCGTCTCCTCCTCCATGAATGATATGAATAGCTCCTTTCCTAAACAGGATGCTTTTCATAATAGTGAGGAGCCGGCAGATAAAAAAGTTACACAGATTATTCACTACCTGGATGTTTCCAAATAGTCTGTCTTATCTCCAGCCACTGAGCCTGTGTCACTCATATGGTGTAAATAAGTGAACACTTTACAGTAAGAGTTTAGGGTCACCCAATTGCTAACTTCTGAAGCGATGTTTAAGTAGTTCATTCATAAACCATTTTAGTCTACCCAATTGACTGGAATTATTCAAAAACAATACAATTTAGCAAAAACTTCTTGATGTGTTTATGAGAGACAACTGCTCTTTAATGAATTCACTGCTGTAAAATTAAGTCCTAGGACTCATGCCTTCCAACTAAACAAGGATTCCTGGCTTCCTATGTTGGTTCACAGGATCATGGAGGACAGCTATATTGTCAGTTAAAGATCAAGTACAAGAAGATTACCTATTCTTAACATAGCTAAGTGAAAAATGCTGTGCTTCTAATCAGATTATTTTGTATTTAAAAATAACCCTACAAAGTTACATTTGCTTTACAAGAGTGCTATAGTCACACTGTGAGACATACACAGCATGCAGTGTTCCATAAAAGACTCGGACGGACGGACGAAGTTTAAAATAGGAAGTTCAACACACTCACACTCGACTCTAGTTTGATATTTGGTGAAGGAAGCCAGTCCAGTTCTTCGAACTCTTACTATGTAGCAAAGTAACACAATCCACTTATTTCAAGATTAAAGAAGCAATCAACAGAATTAATTTTAATCTCAATATACCAGTTTCCAAATATAGCAGGCACAAGTGAGATTTCATTACCAGCTGCAAAATAGAAAACCTAGTATATTAAAGGCTTCTAGCAAATCAGATAGATAATCCATAAAACGATGAATAAAGTTCCTACATGATGCTTGACTCTCCTAGCTTCTCTTTGGTGGTAAATAACTAATAATTCCTTATACATATAAGTGAACAAAAGTTACATTACATACTGGATAACAAGTTCCTCATTCTTCCATAACACTGGGCAAACATGTCATTTATGTATAAACTATATTGATATCAATTCAGTAGCATCTATTGCTAACAGTTTAAATTTATACAAAATAATAACTGACCCAACTACATTGTGAAACAGTAAAACAAAATTTTAATTTTGCAAACTTTTAAGTTTCAAATATAATGAATCCCTAGTAAACCCTAGCAATTACACAGCATTTCCCAAACTTTTGAAAGTTGAGCCCTCCTTCAGGAAAATAAAATCAATTACTCTACCACCACGTGCCAACACCCCTCCAGCTCTGCCATCTATAGGCTTTTAGCACCAGAGATGGAGTGATCACTCAGAGTCCTTAGCATTTGAGTTAGCAGCTACTATACGCTAGAGTAGTTGTTTCAGTCTCTGCAAATTTTGGCAAATAAAAGTGCATTAAACTTGGGTCACGTTTCCAAGCTTTTCTTCAGACTCATAACATAGACTTTTAAAAAATTAAATCAGAGTCTTGGGAAAAAACTGAAAAGCCTATCCATTCCCTGCCATTCCTCAAACCCCCAGGAGGCATAGCAAGCCCCACGCTTCGGACACACTGCTGTGACGCTTCCCAGGGGCAAGAGCACCAGAACCTTTGTAGAAGTAGGGGATCCAAGGCCAAAGTGCCCCCTCCCGCTCAGTGGCTGGCTGCTCTGGTGGCGAGCCAGCTGACTTCTCTTCTGGTGCTACAGCAGCTCCTGGTGGGCAAAAGGTGTAACTGCAGTTCCTCCCCATCAGAATCTATTATTTTGCAGCGGTGGGGGGGGGCGCAGAAGGAGATTTGCGAGGGACATGAATTCTGCAGTTATATTTCTTTTATTAAAAAGTGGGGGGCCATGGCCTCCCTGGTTCCAGCACTGGTGCCCATTGATACAGAGTTGTGAGGCACCTCCCCCCACCTGCCCTTAGTGTGAGGAAGTCTTACCAGTGCCTGCTGTGGATCAGCTCCATGACTCCACCAGCCACTGGCAAAACAAGCACTACTTTTCAGGCCTCTGCAGGCCTCATACTCTCTGTACAGGTTAGCAACAGGTACACACCAACTCCCGAGTCCTCCAAGAATTCCTCTGGAGTGCTCAGCCTTTATTCCACTGAACACTTAAAGAATTCTTAGATCCACTATTCCCACACAAATAGTACACACCACATTCAACTCAGGATCACCACTTAATATACAGCACATCATGTGTATGTGTATGTGTATGTGTATACACACACACACACACACACACACACAGAAAACAAGAATCAGTTTATTATTAAAAAACAGAGATTCAGTGATACAGAGTGAGAATACTGTATACAAATGGTTACACATAAAACAAAATCATAACACACTTTCTGAAGTCTAAACTTAACTAACATTCCCCTATCTCCCACAAAATAGCTTACCCCAAGTCCTCTTCTCAGCATTTTCAGCCAGTTTGGCTGAGATCCCTTATCAAGCCTGCTGGCAGGTTGTCCTCATAGATCGAAGGAATATTCTGGGGTTCATCTACACTCCAGATATAGTTTCAAAAGTACATTATCTTACTCCTAACCAGGAGTTTTTGTTTTTCCCTGCAATCGCCTTAAGCTCCTCATTAATATTTGACTTAGTGTGTAAATGGACATCCATTGTAAAGCTTACAATACTTAATTTACATGTTGCCAGAGAGATAAATGATTGTTACTTCCTGTTTGGGGGAACCAGTCTAAGCGGGTCACCAAATACTTTAAGAACATTCTTTTTGTACAGATATCTAACTCCTTAAATATCGCCCATACATATATCTTGTGATGAATAAGACAACTGTATGACTCAGGCTTTCATTAGAGACCCTACATAACATCTGTAGTGAACTAAAATTAAATACCATAACTAGGGGATTCTTGTAACACCAATACACCCTTTATGCAACAAGAGGTCCCTGGGACACAACTGCATTTAGACTAAGTCAAAGTCTGAGCATTTAATGGAAAGTATAAGGAAAAAAAGATGGGACGAGGGAATCAACACTGTCTCAGTGGTCCCCCACCAATATCATCTCCCACTCATCCCCATTCTCTAGAAATCTTCTTTACACTCCTGCAGTATTTTAAATCAAGTTTCTCCACAATTAATTATTTTATTGTAGTTGCATAGTAGAATAAGCTGTATTTAAGGTTCATGGTACACAAAGAGTGGTTGGGTAAAGGTGGTTCTTTAGAGTGTATTTGGAGGATGAAGTGTCTGACCCTTAGTAAAAGGGTGCATGAACTAAATTTAGTGGAGTTGCCTAAGGGTTCAGAAAAAGTGGATGAGGAAGTATGACCTGTTAAAAACCCCACTTACGTAATAGTAATTTTACTTGGGGAGGGTTTGTTTGGTTTGTTTTAAATTATGGAAACACCAGTCCCAATTCCACAGTTAAAGTTGAGTTCTGTTTTGAAAGGGATGTGAAAAGGATTTAAGGGTCATGGTAGAGAAGCAACTCAACATGAGCTGACAGTGTGATGCTGTTGCAAAGAAAGGCCAATGTGATCCTTAGATGTATAAACAGGTTAGTGCTGAGCAGGAGTAAGGGAGGTTATTTTACATCTGTATATGGCATTGGTGTGATTGATACTGGAATACTGATGTCCACCTTTTCAGAAGGGTATTGAAAAATTGGAAAGAATGCTGAAAAGATTTAGGGCTATAAAAAAATGCCTTACAGTGAGAGACTTAGAGAGCTCAGTGTATAAGTACCTTCACAGGGAGAAAATACCAGGTGCTAACAGGCTCTTCAATCTAGAGGAAAAAGGCTTAATAAGCAGCAATGGCTGGAAGTTGAAGCCAGACAAATTCAAAATTAGAAATAAGGCTTTTAAAAAAAAAATGAAGGAGATTAACCATTGGAACAAACTACCAAGCAAAGTTGTGGATTCTCCATATCTTAATGTCTTCAAATCAAGACTGGATGCTTTTCTGGAAGACATGCTTCAGTCAAACTGAAACAACTGGGCTCAATGCAGGGGTAACTGGATTTAAATTCTATGGTCAATGGCATATAAGGGGTCAGACTTGATGACTTAATGGTTTGAAACATACACACAAACTTACAGCATTTACTCTGAGTATATAAATGAATTTTCGAAGAATTTACAAGTATATCAGAAAATTAGTCTGAGTTAAAATTACGTTTAGAATAGGCTGGCATTAAACTTTAGCCAACCATTTGTAGTCTCATTTTATATTCTGCCAGCATGTGCCCTATATTTCTTGGGTGACCTCTCCAAGCAATATGCTTAGAAAGGCTGCATTGACAAAGCTGTAACTCAGACTAATGAGCAAAACAAGAGGGAGTTTTTATTAATCTTTTTCAGAAGTTTGCAATACCATAAGTCAGCTGAAAAATAAAAATATTAATGATCATTTGTTAACAATGCGAGGAACAGATAGAGACACTAGTGTGCGTGTTTGGAACTACACCAGAGAACTCAACCAGGAACACACTCGGATCAAAAGAAAAAAGGCGGCATATTGACACAAGGTTGAGATAATCAAAATATAGCTCAAATCAATAGCTGGTAACATCAAAGACTAGAGAATTCTAAAATGAGCTTTTTAGGAAGATGCATATATACATTCATATGTGCATAGAAACATTACATGGAGCCCCAAAAGTGGAAGTTCTGCTGTTAGAAAGTCAAAAGACGTCTGCAACAAGGTAAATTATGCACTTTGGCTTTGTCCATCCTAGAAAGTTGTATGGCTTTAACTGTACCAATATAATTTAAGTGACAACCCCTTAGTGTGGATGCAGGTATACCAGTACAAGATGCTTTATAGTGGTATAGATATTCCTGTACGAAAGGGAAATTACTATATTGATAATGGGTATTATATTGACATTTTTATACCAGTGTAACTGTATCCACAGCAGGACTTTCACTGATATAACTATTCACATATCTAGGTCATGGAAACAGCTGTGGATCTCTCCAGAGTAGTGCCACAGAAGGCTTAACAGGTTCAACTCAAGCCTCGCTAATAGAGGCAGCTAATAAGAATTTCGGAGAGTAGGTGAAGTATGTGTTTGGAGGTCATAGGACAGGTGGGCAATGCATTTGGTCCATCTGTGGGCTATTTGGTTTGTTCTCTGCATACAGGCTGCATAGCTAAATAGACCATGGGCCCCTGAGTAAGCAGGGTCCCTGCTAAAGGCCACAAGGCTCTGACCCTCGGAACTTTGATCAGTGCCTGAACAGAGCTGGCCACCAAGAAATTGGAGGAAGAGGAAATCAGAGAAGAGGTCTAGTGATTCGTAATCACCAGAGGCAAGAGGCCAGGGCGGCATGGCTGAAGACAGATGACGATGGGTAGACTGAATACCACAGAGAAAAGGACCAGGAGGAATTCCACACATCTAGAAGTTTGGAATAGATATCAGATCCTCAATGTGGAAACTCTGAAGACACCTCTCAAGATCCAGCAGGTCCAAGGGAATGGAGAGATGTGCATGATACATATGTGGATGGCACCTCGGCACAACCTGTAAGAAAATAAGCTTACCTAAAAAGTGTTCTCCAATTGTACAAGAGAAAGAATCCTTGGAGATTCAGTTCTCAGAAGAATCAAAAGAACATTCTGCAAGGGACAGATGGACAACAGACAGTGTACTACCTTCCTGGAGCCAAGACACAAGATGTCACTCTAAAATTGGATAGGTTTCTGAAGTCAACGGAGAAGGATCCATTGGTGATGGTTCATATCTGCACTAATGACATTGTATTGTGGGATATTTCACAGATAGATTTCACGGTAATCAGAAGGATTCTGAAGAAGAAAAAGAAGAAGGTCAAAGTGATCATCTCGGAGGTCGTTCAGTCATGTCAGAAGCAAAGGAAGACAAAAAGCAGAAGATTCTGGAAGTGAACTGCTCGCTAGGTAAGTGGTGTAGGGTAGAGGATTTTGGTTTTGTGGAACATTGGTACGTCTCCTACAGGTAACGGGGACTGTATAGTTTGGATGTCCTCCACCTCAGTAGAAGGGAGACCACTCTCCTTGGGGACAGGCTGACTAGAGTAGTCAGGAAGGAGTAAAACTAATAGCAAAAGGAGAGAGTAAGAAGAGGGAAGATATGAACACTCAGCACAAAATCGAGATGTTGAAAACAAAATCCATCAAGGTGCCAAAGGATATGAAGACAAGACATTCTTTAATTGTCTATACACCAATGCTAGGAGCCTGAGTAACAAACAAGAGGAATTGGAACTGCTCATTTGTGAGCATAAATTTGGTCTAGTGGGTACTACTAAAAACGTGACACCACGTTTCACACCACTGGAATGTTAAAAATCAATGGCTATAACCTATTTAGGAAGGATTGAGTAGGCAAAAGGGAAGAGGGAACGGCTCTGGATGTCAAAAATGGCATTATCTGTTTCCGAGTCACTGAGAACTCAGAAGAAAATGATCTTGAATGATTATGGATCAATGTCCTCACAGATAAAGCACAAGATGAAGCATTAATTGGTGTCCGCTACTGATCACCATCTGACACTAAGAAACAGAATGACTGCCTCCTTATGTACTTATCTATAATATATAGGAGGAAAAATCTGGGTAATCATGGGACACTTCAATTTGACTGATATATGCTGGAGGTCTCATGCTGTCAGTATTAAAATATCCTTTGAATTTCTAAATATTATAGATGACAATTTCCAAACTCAATAAAATGTTGCGCCGACAAGGGGGAATTCTGTGTTATACCTTGTCCTAAGAGATAAAAAAGAACTGATTACAGAACTAAAAATTAATGGTAACTTAGGTACAAGTGATCACGACTTGATCACACTTTTAATGTGCAAGCAGAATGAAAGTCCAGACTAGTAATATATAAACTTGGTGCTTTAATAAGGCGAATTTCACAACGCTAAAAACAATAAGCCAAATCAGGTTGAAGGGATAATTTAATTCAAAGAGTGTGAATGATAATTGGGAATCATTTAAGAACACCTTATTGTACGCTCCAGAAAAGAAAAATCCCACAATTGAGAAAGAAAGCCATGCTGATTAAAATAAAATGACCTGGTTTAGAGGGGAATTGAAGGCAGCTATCAAGTATATAGATATAACAAATGGAAAAAAGGGGAAGTTGATAGTAATGAATATAAATAAAAAGTTAGAAAATTGATAAGGAAAGCAAAGGGAAACATGGAGAAATCTATGGCCAGCAGAGTTAAGGACAATAAGGAGTTTTTAAAATATATTAGGAATAAAAAGAATCCCGACAACAGTATTGGTCCTTTACGAGATGGAAATGGAAGAATTAATCGATACCAATGCAGAAAAGGCTGAAGTGTTCAAAAAATATTTCTGTTCTGTATTTGAGGATCTGGATCACTTGGCAAACTGGGTGCAAGCAAACAATATGCATTTTAATATGGCTAAATATAAATGTACATATCTGAACAAAGAATGTAGGCCACTTATAGGATGGGGGACTCTACCCTTAGAAGCAGTGACACTGAAAAAGATTTGGGGGTTGAGATATATAATCAGCTGAACACAAATTCCCACTATGATGCTGTGTCCAAAAGAACTATCAAGATCCTAGGACACACAAGCAGCAGAATCTTGAGTGGAGAGATTATTTTACCTCTATATATAGTGCTGGTATGACAGCTGCTGGAATATTGTGCCAAGTTCTGGTGTCCACAATTCAAGAAGGAAGTTGGAAAGGGCTCAAAGAAGAACCCTCAAAGAAGATTAAAGGATGTGATTTTGAAAGCTTGTCTCTCTCACTAACACAAGTTGGTCCAATAAAAGATATTACCTTATCAACCTTGTCTCTCTAAAAGATTAGAAAACATGTCCTACAGTGATAGACTCAAAGAGCTCAATATATTTAGCTTAAGAAAAAGAAAGTTAAGAGATGACTTGATTACAGTTTATAAGAAGCTACATAGAGAACAATTATTTACTGATGGGCTCTTCAATGTGCAGGTATAACATGATTCAATGGCTGGAAGTTGAAGCTAGATAAATTCAGACTGGAAAGAAGATGAGAGTAATTAACCACTGGAACAATTTACCAAGGGTTGTGGTGGATTCTTCAACACTGACCATTTTTAAAATCAATATTGGAAAGATATGCTCTAGGAATTGTTTTGGGGAAGTTCCATGGCCTGTGTTATGAAGGAAGTCAGACTAGATAATCACCATGCTGCTTTCTGGCCTGGTAATCTATGAATCTATAAATGATATTAATATAAAACCCTCAACAAGGAGACAGGCATGCTTAACCTTTATGGGGAATAAGCCATTTGGATCTTGATTGCAGCATAAACGCAACCACATCAAGGAACCTGACTCAACACAGCAGTCCTCAACTTACTAACATTGTTCCAGTTTGTAATGTGGACTGGATCTTAAGTATATTTCATAGCCAGGCTAAACCTAAGGATTTTTACATTCTAGACTCCTCACGTCCATAGAAAACTTGGGTTTTAGACACAAGAACGTCCATATGGGTCAAAACAATGGTCCATCTAACCCAGTATCCTTTCTTCCAACAGTGGCCAATGCCAGGAGCCTCAAAGGGAATGAACAGAACAGGTAATCATCAAGTGATCCATCCCATCACCCATTCCCAGATTCTGGGAAACAGAGGCTAGGGACACTTCAGAGCATGGTTTTGCATCCCGCTGCCCATTCTGGCTAATAGCCATTGAGAGACATCTACCCTCCATAAACTTATCTAGTTCTTTTTTTAACTCTGTTATAGTCTTGGCCTTCACAACAATGCCTGACAAAAAGTTCCACAAGTTGACTATGCATTGTGTGAGGAAATACTTCCTTTTGTTTTAAGCCTGCTGCCTATTAATTTCATTTGGTGACCCCTAGTTCTTGAGTTATGAGAAGCAGTAAACAACACTTCTTTATTTACTTTCTCCACACCAGTCATGATTTTATAGACCTCTATCATGTCTCCTTTTAATAGTCTCTTTTCCAATCTGAAAAATCCCAGTCTTATTAATCTCTCCTCATATGGAAGCTATTGTATATCCCTAATCATTTTTGTTGACCTTTTCTGTACCTTTTCCAATTCCAATACATCTTTTTTGAGATGGAACGACCAGATTTGCATGCAGTATTCAAGATGTGGGAGTACCATGAATTTATACAGAGGCAATAGGATATGTCCTGTCTTATTATCTATTCCTTTCTTAATGACTCCTAACAAAAGTGACAAAAGTGTGGCACACTCTAACACCCCGCCCAAAACAGACTAACAAAATATCCAACATATTCTCTTACTATTGAGGTATTGTTTGATTTTTCACAGAGTTATGCACAGTAAACAAAATTAGCCCAAGAATTAAAAAAAACAAAGGAGTCACATTAAAGCAGAGAATGTAAGTCAATCATCTCCCACTGTCCAAATTTCTGAATTTTCTAACAGCTCAAATTTAGAAGTAAGTAATATTTCTGGTTCATCAGGGTTTCTAAATATATTCATTAGACCCCTACATGCCACCTTCAGCTTAACAGGACAACATATTTAACTCCTAGAAAATACAACAGCCCTGTAATGTTCAAAGAAGCTGGATTTCATTTTAGTTCCTAAAGGCTAGTAGTCAAATATATATGCTTCCTTGCACCTGGTTTATAGACCATAATCTGGTCTATAAACCATGTATGCCTGTCTCCTTGTGATGGGCCTTATGTTATGTTTCAGAGACAACTACACATGGTTAGTGTCTCCATCCTGATTAAACAGCAGCTCTCAAAAGAGGAGAGTGTGAGGCAACTTTGCCAGCAGGCAATCTTGTAGCTCGGGGCAGCTGACGCAACCGGTTCAACCAGCAGCACAGAACAATTCAAGACGTGCAGATTCTCTGTTTTTGTGGGGATATATCTACAAAGTAAAAAAGTAAAAAAAGCTTTCAACTTTTGCTTTCTTTTCCAGGCCATTTTACCAGTGGTGGAAAGCCTGCTTGTCATTAGTGACTTTCGTAAACATAGCATCAAAGCCTCACAAGGATCTTCCTACACTACAGACATCCATCTCTGGTTCTCAAACCTTGTGTTGAAGGAATGTGGTCCTTGTGAGACATTTTATTCTCCCGCATGCCACCACGCTGCTTGTGAATTCAATCTAGCAAGTATTTTTCCTACACAGCTGAATGAAATGTTCCATGAAGATTCCACTTCCCTTTTGAGGAAGATATTTTAAACACACAACTACTTACTCACCTAGCTCTATGCTTAGGGATTTCACAGTGTTCTGTCCAAGTATTAAATTTGCTAAAAGGAGGAAATAAATGTATGACTAATTTTAGTTCAGTAAAGTGCTGAACAAACATTAGGATTATTTTACACCACCTACAAGAATGCTAAGTGCTTCAGAAGTGACAGGTCCCTGCTCTGAAGTGTTTATAACCTTGATGATGGACTTGAGAAGTGAGGATGTTATGACACTAGGAAGGCAAGAGGCAATGAAGTTGCAGATTATAGGTATGCAATTATGCAGTTACTCAGTTTAGTGTTTAATATATGCATAACTAAATTGAGAAACTGCATAATTGCATACCTATAATTTGCAACTTCCTAGCCTCTCACCTGCCTAGTGCCATAACATTGTATCCAGCACCTTTGCTGTAGATAGGCGTTCCGTTCAATCTAAATTGATGTTGTTTCATGCCCCATATTCTGCCATAGCAAACAACACAGGTTAGCCTCACCCCTCTCTCGTCTTCCAATTGGCTGATCACTCCATAGTTTGAAACATATGTTCACAGGACATGGCAGATGAAATATCATTTTTCGTTGCGCATGAGGCAAACGGGCAGTAAAATTTCCCTTCTCCTGCGCCTACATTTCATAACTAGCCCTGCTTTCAGAAAAATGGCCATATCAAAACAATCACAGTCAAACTGCTGTTTTCAAGGAGTATCTGAAATCCCAGTGCAAGTTTAATGCGATCTTCAAGTTTCTCAACATATTTTTTTCACTCAATGTAACATTTATTCATAAGCACAGAAAAAGAAACCAGCCAAATAATACATGTCACTTTGTATTTATCATCAACTACTAAGGTCAGCAAAGTTAACCACTATCTGATGCTTTCTAAAATAAAATGCAAAATACTAAATTTGAAATGCTCAGTCTGAGTTAGTTTTATGCTTGTCAACCCACAGTAGTTCCTTGGAACATTTAGCCTACTCTTCGTCATTAACTGCTCTAGGCATATGCTTGCATACAGTATTGCGAAATGAATTTGTAGATAAAGAACTCCCCTGATCACACAATACTTCAGTTTGCTAGAAACAATTCTGGTGTCCCTCTCACTACTTTTAAGGAGTTTTACTCCTAACCCCTGAACTTCTAGAATTTACACAACTCTTCTACAAGACTATGGCCTTGTCTTCAGTAGAAACTTTAATAGTTTATATTTCATTTGGTTTTTGCTTATGATTAAGACCAAGATTTTGTCAGTTATTTTTAGTAAAAGTCTCGGACAGGTCTTGCACAATAAACAAAAATTCACAGGAGCCTGTAACCTGTCCGTGACTTTACTAAAAATAACTGGGGGGTCGGGGAGCAGGGCTAGGTGGGGGGGAGGAATGGAGTCCCATGGGGAAGGGGACTGACAGGCCAAGCCCCCCCATCAGGGCAGGAGGCACAACCCCCACTCCAGCTGCGGGACAGGGGTGCACAACCCCAGCTGCAGCCCCCACCAAGCCCCGGCTACAGCCAGGGCAGGAGCAGGCACAGCCCTAGGAAGCCGTGAGGGGGGCACATGGCCCGGAAGCAGCCCCCAGCAGAAGCAGGGAAGGGAATGCAGAGTTCTGGTTCCAGCCTCAGTTGCAGGGCAGGGGTGCACAGTCCTGCCTTCAGCCCCTGACAGCTGTAGCCGAAGAAGTCACTGAGGTCCAGTAAAGTCATGGAACCCATGACTGTCGGCACCTCAGACTAAATTGTAGCCTCATGATCCACAGCTGACTCAATGGCTTAGAGTATCAGGAAGACACTAGAAGAGGGGAAGGCATTTCCAGGAGGACTACAGGGGAAGGCATGATCTGGAAGCATTTCTGGTTTGATGCAGGGGGAACAGAGGTAGATTAGATGGAGTGGAGGTGGTACAGCAGAGGAAGGAACAAAGTGAATTCTCAGCTGGCAAACTAAAGGAGATGTGCCAGCTGTTAAAGCAGTCAGAATTAACAGCCCATCATCTGTGCCACAGTAAGATGCATCCACACTGGTACTCGATCAGTTTGATCTGCAATGAGTGAGACTCAGTTATTGCTTACTCCCTACAAAGTCCTGGAGTAAATGTCATGTTTATTTGCTTACCTGACATACAGCTGAAGCACTTTTGCTTGAAATATGCCTCACATTAACACCCAATTCAGGAGGAGCAATCACTTATCAGGTTAAAAATTTCTCCAGCAGATACAAGGCCTAAGACACTCATTACACTACTGTGCAATTACTCCAATTATTTTACCTGTTATGCTTTGAGCTTTATAAAGAAAACAGTTCAACTTCTGGTAGTCAGAGTAAATGCCAAAAAATGGGAGAACCAGCACTGATAACGTCAAATAATTGTCTTGGAAATCTGCAACAAAACTGTTCAACCACTGACAAAAATTCTTAAAAGAAAGTCTTGCATTACCCAATAAAAATGATATTTTAAAAAGATAAAGTCTAGACCCCAGATAGTGTATAAATGTGTCTATATTTATTTTAAATACTCTATTTAATGTGATCTGTCCCATTGCCCCTCACACTATGAGTCTGTACTAATCAATGCCGCTACTAGAATAGGAAAAGGGACATAGAAACAAAGAAGAAAATGAAACAAGAGTGCCTTTTCTCATTAACATATTTGCCAAGTTTAGGATCAAGGTGTTGAAGAGCTACAGGCTTCATGGAGTCCTATCAGAACAAATTCCATAAAAGGACTGATGAATAGAGTCCTGAATCTCAGAGACCTCTGAATCCACTCCTCTATCCCAGAGGAAAAATAAAAGAAATTATAAATGATTAAAAACAAAATCATGGAATAAGTGCTAAACTTCACTGTACAATCACACTGCCTTTCATCAAGTGCCTGATCCAATTTCTACTGAAGTCAAAGAAAAGACTCCCATTGGATCACATCCTAGATAACTTCAGTTCTACATGGTCCAACAGAAGGCTTGCTATATGCAGTATAGGCTATATAAAATAGCAGTAGCCAATTTCACTGTATTCTAGTGACTGTTCTATAATTACAGAAATTAACAAACCTAATCATAAGTTTTATAGCAGGGGTGGGCAAACTTTTTGGCCCGATGGCCACATCTGGGTATGGAAATTGCATGGCGGGCCATGAATGCTCACAAAATTGGGGTTGGGGTGAAGGAGAGGGTGAGGGCTCTGGCTAGGGGTGCAGGCTCTGGGTGGGGCTGGGAGTTTGGGATGCAGGAGGGTGCTCCAGGCTGGGATTGAGGGTTTCGGAGGACAGGAGGGAGCTCAGGGCTGGTGTAGGGGGTTGGGGCATGGGTGGGGGGGCTCAGGGATGCAGGCTCTGGGCGGCACTTACCTCAAGCAGTTCCCGGAAGCAGCAGCATGTCCCCCCTCTGGATCCTATGTGGGGGCATGGCCAGGCATCTCTACTTGCTGTCCTGCCCGCAGGTGACGCCCCTGCAGCTCCCATTGGCTGGGAACTGCAGCCAATGGGAGCTGCAGGGGCAGCACTTGGGGCGGAGGCAGCGCACAAGACCCCAGCTGCTCCTAAACGGAGGAGCCAGAGGCGGAACATGCCACTGCTTCTAGGAGCCATGCGGAACGGCCGCCAACCCCGCTCCTCAGCTGGAGCGTAAGAGCAGGGCACGCCCCAGACCCTGCTCCCCAGGACAAGCACAAGGGACAGATTAAATTGGCTGGCAGGCCAGATGTGGCCCACGGGTTGTAGTTTGCCCACCCATTTTATAGTCTCAAATTTCTTACACTGATTTAGCCAGGCTTCTATATGCGTTACACATTTGTTTCAGAAGTAGTTTCTATCCACACAGTCTTAAAATAGGCCTTTTATGAACCGAACAATTCTGATAATCTCTACATATACGTAAAAACTGATTTAGTTTGTGACATGACTTATGCAGCCTCAAGAATTATTTTTTGCTGTTACTCAATGCCATCAGAAACAATTATACCAGTTCTCTTTCCTTCCTCCTCGAAGTTTTTCCTTTTAGAACAAAGAAAAATGTAATTTTATTTCTTTACAACTTAAATGAGAATAGCTCTAGAAATCCAAAGCTCTGGCAAAAAGTTAAGCATAATCCTGGATGTTACTGTCATGCAATAATTTGAGATTTTAATAATATGTTCAGTCTCCAGCCCTTCAAGGTAGCAGTTCAAGAAAGCTCTTCAACAGCAAAAGTAGGCCAGATAAGGGAATGTCAAAACCTACCCTTGGTAAGCCACTGTACTAAATTTTCAGCACAATATACACCTGAATACAAGTGGGACATAACTGGTGCTCTACATATGGGAATTCATGGAGCAGCCATTCCTCCTTCATAGGCTTTAGTGCTAAATCCCTCGTTGAAAGGCTCATGTAACCTTCTTAAAAAAAAAAAAAAAAAAAAAAGGAGGAAATGTCCACTTTGTCATATTTGAATAATTTAAACTTGTGGTTTCTAAACATAGGGATCATGACCTCTAAGAAGGTGACAACCATCCTCTTTTTCTTTACAGCCTAATAGGAGAGGGATCCTGCAATTTTTTTTTTTGTTGTACAATGGAGTCACAGTGTAGAAAAGACTTGAAACCACTGACTTAACAGTTCCTCTGCCCTAATACAAACTTCTTGCAATCTCTTATCAATGAACTGTAAAGAGGCCAAGCTGCCTCCTTGTAGTAGCATCATAAAACTGCTACTTTATGTAATGACCACCACAGATGCTCACGCTGCAATGAGATTCATACCCTTCCTTCATTTGACACCAAGTGCTTCATCTTTCCATCATATTGTTTCCACAGGCCAAGGAAAACTGCTGAAGTCCCAGGCACTCCCATAAGCCCTAGCCTCTTGCCTAGGATTGAACTGCTGGAAATACAAACAAAGGTAGTGGTGGGCGAAAAGCAAGATATGTATTACAAATTAAACCAATTCTACACCAGCTGATCAGATTTCAGTTTCTTACTGCTTTGTTGTCTAAAGACCAGAGTTTTAGTTTCAATTTATTTTGACTTGCTTCCTGTACACCCATACTGAAATCAGGGCAGAATTAGACCCCTATAACCTAAGCAGACCATTGAAGTTAAACAGCAAGGCTTATCTTGCCACATAGGCTTCTATAAATAAAAATGAATACAAAGGGAAAATAAAACCCAAGCTCTAACGAACAGATAAAATAAGAGCCTCTAGCATACCAGGCAATATTCGTCCAATGAGAGCATCTAACAACCAAAAGGATTCCTCTTCATTCTTTGTAATAAGAATCAGGTATCCAGCTATGAAATTCATGCCCTGAAATAAAAAGAAAGCTTTTATAATTGCTCCACTACCTCAAAAGTTTCTTGTTTAACTTTATAATACCAAACATGAACTTCAAAAGTACTGATTGAGTGAAATAAAAGGAAAAGCATTGTGCATGCATGTTCCTTGAAAGATACCAGAGACAGAATTATTACAATTCACAAAATGGACAGGACAGAGGAAATCTATTAAGACAGTCTACCAATTATTAACGCTGCTACACCTGGGCAATGAAAACCCATGGAAGCCAGGGGAGGGGGAAAAAAAAAATTAGAGCACTAAGAAATTTAAAAATAATGAATAGACTGCTTTTTACTTCAAAAAATCCCAAAGCCCTTTCCAAACAACAAAATCGATTATTACTTTGACCAACACTGAAATGTAACTGTCTCTAGAGTGAAACTCACAAAATAGCTTCTTAATAGTGTGCAGTAACACTACCTAACAGTGCTAGGTGGAGTATGGCCCATCCAGTTGTAACTACAAATTCAGTTTAGGAAAGCAAATAGTAAGTAGCAGAGTTGTAATACCACCAGGTTTTCCAGATGCAGTTTATGCAGCTATTTAAATTATTTTTGTCCAGAACTAATAAACAGTATTTATTATTTCTATTTCACCTACATTATGCTAGATGCCTTTCAAATCACCGAGGAAGCCATAGTTCCTGCTTTACAACCTACAATAGGCAGACACACGAAGTATTGGAGATAGGACTATATATGTAAAGCGTTAATTGGCCACATCCTGACAGTATAACGTGTTTGGCTTTTCATGGTGAGGTTTCAGTGGAGAGAAGATGTATAAAATATATAGGCCCTGATTCAGGAAACCAACCCTATTCAGGAACAGCATGAGTTTAAAATTAAGCATATGCTTAAGTAATTTCCTTAGAGACTATCTCTAAGTAATCCATAATATTAGTTTAGTCAACAGTTAGTTTTAGCAACATTATTAGGTTGATTTATAGCATTTTATGCTCTTTTGGCTTTTAGAGTGAGAGGATTTTTTAAAAAGTATATTTGTGATTTAAACAAGATGGCATCTAAAACAGTACATAGTGCACCAGCATGAGAGCACACAATTCACAACAATTTTTTAAAAAGCCAATGTAAAATTGTCTTTAAATATTTACAGGCTGTGGAGGCTTGTGTCAGTTACACTTGTTTAGTGCTAATCTTAGAAATCCTCTCTAGTTTCATCCTTTTCTTTTGTATTGCTCTCTTTCCCCCGAGCTCTCCACTCCAGGGTTGTCTATGGGGACAGGCAGTAACATTGTCTCACTGTACCCGATAAGCAATGCCAGCTACAGCTCAAGCAAGAAGAGCACTGCCAAAACTGAAACACTCAAAGGATTTTGGAAACCAAAAGTTCTTGTCTTGACCAAAATCCAATTTTTTGGATTCAAGTGGCTTTGCTCACTTGTCTTTTGATATACAATGCCAAAACAGTCTCTGCACATTTGAATTTTAAAATATTCACTCTGTTCTAGACATTTCTTTTCAATCCTTAAACCTCTATATTAGTTGTTGAACTTTTACAAATTGCTGAAGTTGCCTGGGTCTGTGTTGCATCTTGGGTGCTTGGCCTTCTGCCTGTGAAGACAGTTATTCCGTTCCCATGCTACCACATAGTTTGATAATTGCATCCATGGTGATGAGAGTATTTGGCACTTACCATAGCAGGAACAAAAGCCTACTCTTTAGAAAATATTCACAAAGCAAAGAATTTCACTAGCTGTACACACATCGGTAAGAATTCTATAGGACTATAGTACAGAATAGCAATTCGAAACTTAACTAACTCTCTGGTTGGGAACTTTTCAGTGTTGACTCTCCAGATAAATGTTTTGATAATGTTAGTGAGGTGTGGAGGATCTATACTTAGTATATAGTGCAAGCCAGAAAGAGCTACACAAAGAAGTGTGTGTGTGTGGGAGAGGAGGAGAGGAGTTTACTTTAATTGTCTACTGTTTCAGAGGAATCCTGGCCCCATTATATGGTACACATCACCATTTATCTTGATGAAGTTTGCTGCTTCACTAGGACAATAGTCAGTTTTCTAAGACATACACTGATATATCACACATATAGGAGGAGAGGCTCCAGCCCTCGATTTATGTAGTTACACCCTCGACATATAACCCATCTTTTGAGGGAATAAGGGGGGGAAAAGTCCCTTGGTCTCTTTTAATGAGACTTAGATGGGTGTTTCTGTGCAGACTTAACAAGGGTTTAATGTAAAGTAATATGCATCTCTTCATAGATCTGTCTTGCTTTATTTAGAGGCCTGATTCTGCAAACACATGAATCAGAGATTGACCCTTTGCATTATTCACAAAAATCTTAAAAGAACATAGTTTTAAAAGCTTTTTTCTCTTTGGATGAAATATTATCTATGGAAAAAACACAAGGAACTTTTACTCCCACATTTCAAATTATCACTATTAACCTCAGTACTGCAATGTGTCAGGGCCAAACAGTAAGTCAGATTTCAGCAATTTTGATAATGATTCTTAAACCTAGATCAATCTCCTTCTATACTAAATTAAATGAGCTGCAATTCAATAAATGTAATTTATAAATAAATAAATAAATAAATAAATAAATAAAGTTTTTTATGCCTTTCTAGAACACCAAGTAGCAAAACAGGACACCATTTTTTTAGTTTACTGTTCACCTTTAGTAAATGAAACCAATTCATTCACTTGAAAAGGAAGGAAACTGGCTAAGCACACATTGCTACTTGACCTTGCTTTAAATGATTAAATTTAAAATGACTCAAATATGAGATCGGAAAGATGCTATTAGCAACTATTTATATGACTATGTTTAGCCTTCCCCACAACCTTGACTATCACCCCAAAATGTACTTTAAAATTAGCAACAACGATATTGCGAATGTCTTGGAATTTCTTTTTAAATATCTATAATAAGTTACATACCTGGCAGTATCCCACTGTTTTATTATGGTGCCCATACGCTACTAATACATTGTAGAGTGTCTGCTGTAAACAGGGATCAGCAGTTTTGCGGAATTGTACATTATCTGGAAATGTTCTGTTCATGTCTAGAAAAAAAATGAAAGGACCAAATTTAAGCTATGTTGCCGTGCTCCCTAATAAATCTTAGCCTTGTAAGATGTACAACTGAAATCTGACCATGGGATCACAGAAAAGGAGTCTGGTAGATGAAGTTAACAAGAAACGACCTCAAACCCCTATTTTAGTTCATTGGCCTACATTCAAATGAGATCCATTCCTAGAAAGACTGATCTCTCTAGGCCAGGGGTGGCTTACAGTCTCAAGCAGGATTCAGGGCAGAGACTGATCCCAGGAATTTATTACATTTCACCTAACCCTCTTCAGCAATTTAAACTAATACATCACG
Source organism: Dermochelys coriacea (assembly GCF_009764565.3). Taxonomy (NCBI): domain Eukaryota; kingdom Metazoa; phylum Chordata; order Testudines; family Dermochelyidae; genus Dermochelys; species Dermochelys coriacea. The sequence continues at coordinate 111,140,946 of NC_050068.2, forward strand.
TACCGAATTTATCTAGTGCAGTGCTAAGTTATTAGCTGCAGTGCTGGGGAGTGATATTCTCATAACAAGTAAGTTTAGTTTTCAGTGAATCAGAGTTGTCCTTTGCTGAACTTATCTATGTGGATTAGCCCTAAACAGTTCATTTTTAAAAGATTCTGTTCTCATAACTCATCATACATGTTTGACTCTAGCCTCCCCTCCCCAATTGCAATTACACATTGTCACACACTGGAAAAAAAAATCTGCTTCTTTACTCATGCACAATCATACAGAAGGAGATTTTTTCAAAAGAAAGCAGAGATGCCTACCCATGTACTTCAAGTTTAGTCTTACATCTGATCTGTGATTAAATAATTTCAAAGCAGTAATTCCTTAAAGAGGCACTGTCAGGTCAAATTTGGTCCAAAATTTAATTCTGTGAAAATATGCTCATACTAAAGGAAATAAAAATATGTCCATGATTTTTTTAATTTAAATTCTAATGGAAAAACTTAACCTGTTTGCTGCAATGTTTGCTACACAAAACAATGAAAGTGTCTAGAAGTGGATTAAATACAAAAGTGGTCTATAGTTTACACAGAGAGAAAAGCAGGACATTGACAAACAACATGAATAGTGAAAAATAAATTTAAGCTTTTCAGGGCTATTTAAGCAAATAAGGAAGTTTGTATAAATTAAATGAATATATAATTACACATGCAAACTCATGGGTGTATGTGCACATGCATCTATGTGTAACTGCACATATTTTACACACACACACACACACACACACACACACACACACACGTCATCAACTTGTTGCAGGATCTTTATTGCTCTCTGGAGCACAGTGCACATTCATCCATACAGATTTTTTAATTGATACTGTCCTGTTAATCACCACCTACTCAGCTTTAAGGACCTGTGACCTAAATTTGCAAAAAAGTCTCTCACTTTCTGAAAAAAATCAGGCCACTTTAAGAGGTCTCAAGTTGAACACCTAAAAATCACTACTCGCTTTTGGAAAATAAAGGCCACTATGCAAAAACAGATCAATATACTGGTAGCTGGATTTAATTTAAAACAAAAGCAACTTCACTTTTATGGCGTTCAATACCCAAGGGCACTCTAAATTATTTAAATATAACCAAAATGTTTGAACAAATATAAGCAATTCTAACTATAGCATCCCACACAGATATGCCTGACCTCTGTATATCCTAGGAGACATTTTCATCTTACTGCTTTTCCTTCTTAAAGGAAACTGTTTGTAATGACTGGCTTCCATGACAAAAGCTTAAACTGGGAGAGGCTATGAAGAAAACCCGTAAAAATCATGGTTTGTGCCATGGAATTCAGAGCCGAGATAAATTCATTGCCCTAATCACCACTTCTTCCTTTTAAAGCCAATAAATCAGTTATGGAGTGGTAAGGGACAGGGAAATATTGTAATTCACCACCATGAAAATTTAAAAATCAAGGTGAACAATAACCCTAAGAGGCTTATGTAACAATCTGATAGTCATAGGCTACAGAAAACTTGTTTTGTTTCTGTTGGTAGAAATAGTGTTGTATCTGCATAATCAGAATACTTTTTTAAAAAAAAACAAACTCTTTCTTACAGTAAAGTTACAATAAAATGTTAATACACTACACATTACTGATTACTTATTTGGGATGAGGTTAATATCCAGTGAACCAGGATAGAGATTCTGGCTTGCTGGCTGAGGAGCTCTCTTCCTCGGAGTATGCTAAAAAGGGTGACCAAATTTCTAAATACCTATCCTCTTGTTGATACATCTCTTGTGAACGTACTTCGCGTGAAAGCTTTTCCACCACAAAGACAATCCATATTTTACTACACCACACACATTTTTCCAATAAAGTGCAATATAAAATTTTATTGCTAACAATACAAAAAATGAATTTGTTGTTCTGTTTAAAATGTTGATCCTTTACTGGAGCATTAAGTAAGCAGGTCAGGGGATCTTTAGGATGCTGGCTTTTTGTCTCATAATCAGAATACGTTTATTAATGTACAATTTGGAAGTTGCTGGAGAGATTAGAGCCGACATTTCAGATATGGTGTTTCCCCTTCAGTTATATAGATTAAAAAAAACTATATATAAACAGAAGCTGATCCAAACAAATTTATTAATTGTACAACCTGAGAAAGGCTCCATGGTTAAAGTGTCAACTAATTTTATTTCCCATTGCCACAGCACATTTTACAACATAAGTGGGGAAAATTTGCCTGATTTTATGTAGGATTTTAACACATCAGATTACACTTAGTAACAACTACATCATCCTGAGGGCTAAGGCCTTTAGAGTATTATACAGTGGTTTTAAAAGGAACCAGGGTACAATAACTAAAGTGTCAGTGAGAGTGCAGAATTTACCCACCTTTTCTAGAAAGGCTAAAACAAATAACCAAGAAAGACTGCAAGTTTTCTAGAAGGATGTAGAAAAACTTCATAACCAAGACCAAATTTAAAAAAAAAAAATTCCATTAACCTTAATTTGGTTTTTGACATACAGATGGGAAGGCAACATTTAACTTAAAAAAAAAAAAAAAACCCAACACACCCTACAGTTTGAAATAAATTTGACCAGGCAGTGAAGACAAAGAACCCAGTATGATAGTTTTTACTAACAGTTAAGCCCTGATCCTGCAGTGAGCTCTGCAGAGTCAGACCCTGGGGCCATGCGTAGCCCCAGTGACCTTAACAGAGCTGGACAAAGGACTAAGGGTCAAGAGGGCGAGAGCAGGAGGGGCATGTTGGCAATCTGTTCTTAGTAAATGTTCTAAGTCCTATTTTGAAAAAAAAAAAAAAAAATAACGGTGCGTTAGTAATACAAGCTGGCAAAACCATGCCTCTATCAAATGCAGGAAGCAAATCAGCTAAGTAATTCCTTTCTCAATTTATTTCTTTGCTGTAATCCTGATGAGGAAAACCCTTTGCATGTTTCTCTCTCCTTTGTCATCATTACAGCATTTTTGACACCTCATTCAGAAATAAATATTCAGGCCCAGGACCACTGAGATGACGAAATGTTTTTAAAAACATAGAATTAGAACTGGTAATTAGAGGCAATTTTTGCAGCAATTAGATAAAAATATTCAGACCTAAAGCTGAATGCCTTTCTTCAGAATTCTGAGACATTTAGGGAATTTTGACAACCAGGCATGCATTATCGCTTCATCTCAGTATTCTACACTTTTCCAGCTCATCGTAATACATGGATCCTTCCCACTCCACACATAATGCCCATTATCATACTAGATCATCTGTCTAGTTTAATGACAAAAGTTACAGGATTAATGTGTGGATGCTACATTGTTCTGTTCATTCATGCTGCTTTTGGTTGCTCTTCCTCCCCATCCTTGCATTTGTAGATAAAGTTGCCAGCTTTGTAATTGCACAAAACCTAGCACCTTGCCCCACCCCTGTCCTGCCCCAAGGCCCTACCCCTGCCCTGCCCCATCTGAGACTCCACCCCCCCCACTCACTCCAGTCCCCCTCCCTCTGTCACTCGCTCTCCTCCAGCCTCACTCACTTTCACTGGGCTGGGGCAGGGGGGTTGTGATGTGGGAGGGGTGAGGGCTCCAGCTGGGAGTGCAGGCTCCGCGGTGGGGTCAGAAATGATGGCTTCAGGGTGTGGGATGGGGCTCCGGGCTGGGGCAGGGGTCCAAGAAGAGGTGCGGGCTCTGGGAGGGGGCTCAGGCTCTTGGAGGGAGTTTGGAGCTCAGGGCTGGGACGGGGGTTGGGATGGAGGTGCGGGGTCTGGAAGGGAGTTAGGGTGCGGGAGGGGGTTCCAACCTGGGGCAGCGGGTTCACGGCGTGGGCTCTGGCCATGCGGCGTTTACCTCAGGCAGCTCCTGGTCAGCGGCACAGCAGGGCTAAGGTAGGCTCCCTGCCTGACCTGGCGCCGCACTGCTCCTGGAAGTGGCCACCATGTCCAGCCCCTAGGTGGAGGCGCAGTCAGGTGGCTCTGTGCAGTGCGTGCTGCCCACGTCCGCAGGCGCCACTCTCACAGCTCCCATTGGCCACGGTTCCTAGCCAATGGGAGCTGCGGAGGCGGCGCTCAGGGCTGGGGCAGTGCACAGAGCTTCCCTAATTGCACCTGTGCCTAGAGCCCAGAGGGACATGCTAATCGCTTCCGGGAGCTGTGCAGAGCCAGGGAGCCTGTCTTAGCTCTGCTGTGCCGCCAATCAGACTTTTAAACAGCCCAGTCAGAGGTGCTGACCGGGGCCACCGGGGTCCCTTTTCAACTGGGTGTTCTGCTTGAAAACCAGATGCCTGGCAACCTTACCTACCTACCAGAACTGTAGACTCTTCATGAGCAGAAGGCATCTTTTAACATGTCTACAATATTTAGTACACTGCATGTGCATTATTTCTGCATTTACAGAAATAATAAAATATATTGTTGTATTTCTTCCTCCACTGCAGTATTGCCAACCACAAGCATTCAAAAATCATGAGTCAGGCCCTCAAAATCATGAGGTTTTTAAACATAAGTAGTTTGGGGTTCTTTCTACTTGTCTTTGAACTTTTAGGTCCTAAGTTTTGTTGCTGTCATCAAGTTGTGGCAATGATTAAATTGAGATTCACAGATTAATTTTCCTTGCTTTGATGGTGCTAATAGTAGTATCTTAGGTAAAACTATTACCTTAGTGCTAAAACTACAGCACTTTATGGAGCATGATTGCCAGAAGATTGAGAGAATCATGGGAATTACAGATTTGTGAAGCGAATATTAACAAGATTACATATTATTCTTTACTTTTTAAAACTATCACAGCATTAGAAATATTTAATATAAAGCAGGAATGCACTGAATGGCTGATTATTAAAATTAAATAGACAAGTTACACTGAAAAGGCATTCAGCTGAAGCCAAATATCTGAATAGTCGACAGGAACACAAGGTTTCATGAAATTTAAAAATGGCGTATACCTTCATTTTTTTTCTATTTTCTCCTACCCTCTCACATATGCTCATGTTATTCTTTCACCTCTAAGAATTTTTTTCCTATGGCCCCTCAGCTATTGTCTTCTATTCCTTATACATCTACACAGAGATAAAAGACCATGGCACGGCTGTCACTGGCCTGGGTCAATTGACTTAGGCGCTAAATATTGTTGTACAGACGGTCGGCCTCAGGCTGGAGCCCAAGCTCTGGGACACTCCACTCTCACCATCTCTCTTCCTCTTTTCAGAGCTCAATCCTGTTTTTTCAGTTCCTCATTCTCTTATTCATTTTAATTCCCATGGTCTCCAATTCTCCCTGTCTGTCTTTCCCTCCCTCCAGTGGGTCCCCCAAGTCCTTATTTCTTCCTATAACTCACTTGTGTTCCCTTTCCCCCTCATCCCAACACAGTGCTTTGTTTCACAGATTGACTTAGCCAAACAGTCACCTGCTGTCCTGGTAAGATCCCTAGTTTTACTGCCTAACATTGCAGAGGGATTGCTCTCATTGCCTTTGCTCTCTAGAGCCCACTGGTAAGGCTGACCTTGGACAATCATCTTAGTTGCTCGCTCTACACCCCTAAACTGCAGCTCATGGTTCAGAATGGGAATGATGATTTCTGGTCTGGACATTGTTCCTGCAGGAGTCTGGATATGCATGATCCAAAATGCCTTACTCAGGTATGTAACACCAAACTCCGACAAGCTGCTATTATTTAGTTTTAAAATTGAAAGCTGGGAAAAAAAAAAAAAAAAGTTATTTGGCCAAGGACAAAGTTGTTACAAAGTTAAGTCAGTTACCCATTTCTAAGATAAAATTTGGTACAACCCTAACTTAAAGCACCTGATACTTTCAATAGTCACGAAAAAGAAAAAGAATTCCTGCTGGATCTGTCATCCTAAAGAAACAATTTTAGAGCTTTGCTGACACTGAGGATGGCAGTGCACAATGAAACAATCACAGAACTGTGCCAATTTTTGTGTCTGCTTCTTTAGAAAAATATTATTACAGTTGAATCAGTTTGAATATCAAGTAACCGCAATCTACTTACCACCACCGCCTGCCCATTCATTTTAAGTTTGGAAGGAGCATTGTTAAGTCTGAAGAGAGTGGTGTTATTACAGAGTTTGAGACGATTTGAGTTTTCACATTAATCATTATTAAACTACGACTAAACATTTACAGAACCACAACTTTACTGCCACACACATAATTTAATCTGTCACTCTTACTTTATAATACATAGTTATTGACTGCATGTATAAACATTAGGACATAACCTGTCTTGATTGCTTCCACCAGCGTGTCACTTTTCTCTCCCTCAAGTAGTTTATTATAGTATCCAGGGTTTTGTTCCATATTGGCCTGGGCTCCACTTACAATCATCCATATCAGTGCACGATGCTCATTGGGAATGCCTTTCCTGATGTATCTCTTCACTGCAATGCAACAAACAAAACATTATTTTTCTCCTGGAAACAAAACAGGAAGTTGAGAGGTTCTATGAGAACTCTTGACAAGCATTCATTGATTACAATGCTTCCTCCCTCCTCCACATAAGAGGCCAAAAGTGAAGACAAACATTTAGATTTACTTATTGAGTATGCAGCAGATTTCAGTGGCCAGAATATACTGTACTATGCTCAGTGTCAAAATACAGCCACAAACACACACAAAACCCTAATCTCCCCTCCCACAAAACACACAATTAAGCAGGTGGTTTCCAGTAACTCCACAGATTCATCAGAGAGCAGTCCTTTTCCACAGGCTTAATGTATACATACTACAGGGAGAGTAAATTACTACCAGCTGAACACTATCCCATACATAAGAGTTTTAATCCCTCCCCCCTTTTCATTGTGATGTCCTCTTGAATGGAGATCTGAAAATAAAATGGTTTTCCCATTGCATTTTTTTCTTTTTTCATCTGGAAGATGTTGATTTTTCTTCTTTCCTTGTACTTCTAACAGAGGTTGACATTGTGGTTTTCTGTTTGCTTGATTATGCATCAGCATCACTGAGGATGTTAGCATGATTCTAGGATTAGGGTTTGGCAGTTCACTAGTGCTGCTGCAAAGCCCAGTTATAGAAATACTAGACCCCCACAAGTGCATTTTTAGTCATCAGGGCTAGTGGCTACTGTCTGAATGACCCTGTTGGAGACCTAGGAGGAACGAGAGAGAAACAATGGATTTTTTCACGATAGCTGAATCCATTGGTCTGGATTTATAAAAAAATTTGTTTTTATAAATCCAGACCAACTCCCCCTCCTAAAATACCAACCACATCATTTAAAAGCCACTGTGAATCTTGTTGCTCAAGAAATACTGTAGATAGGTACTGCACTAGCTAATTTCAAGTGATTAGCCCTGCCTAAGCCAAGAGGTTTGTATATTTGAAATAATCTATGCATGCCCCTAAAACTTGTTAGGTTGAGGATTATTTGGTTTTATCATAACTAATATCATGCCTTTTTCTTAAAAGGATTATTCCAAAAATATACTCCCCCTTGTAACTTGTCTCCTCCTGATATAACTATTTACTCTGAAAGCCTCGCCAGCATCAAACATAAATCTAAATCAAATGCAGGAAACAGGGACAAGCCTTTGACTTTGGTATCCAGTACAAGGGGACAGCAGCCCTGCAGCTTAACATACACTCATTACTCCTCAGTGTCATTGTCCTCATGACAACAGATATCCTTAGGCTTTCAATGAGAAAGCCCAAGTATGTATGTAATATTACACACACTATATATAAATACACACACACACACACACACACACAATATATGGGATATACTGTTGACCACATACCCCCAAACTCAGTTATAAACAAGGTAAGTTCTCCTGCAAATGTTAGAACTACACATCAGAGCTTTTTTCAGTGCTGCCTCCCTCACATCATTAAAATGCTTAACAATGGATTTTACTCTTTCCTCAAAAAAAAACCAAAAACAAACCCCAACAACAAAAACCACAAGAACATTTCATAGAGTGGAATATTCTCCAATTACAGTACTTGTAATGCTCCTTAAAAGAGGTTACATCTTGCATGATTCTTCCTCCCTCACCTGACTCAGACTGCAAACTAAACCAAAGGTCCCGATTCCACAGAAGACTCCAGATGAGTGGGCCCCTGCATCCACACACAGCCCCACGGACTATCAAGGTTGGTGGCACACATGGTGTTATTTGCATGAACAGCAGCACATATAACCTCAATTTAAACTGAGCCTGCCCACTTGTACAATAAAGGAAAAAACCTTTGATCAAGGTATGTTGTAAGTATAACACTAGTGAAAGGATGCGCCAACCTGAAATCTAGTCCATTTTTTTTTTTAAATGAATGTAAAATAGTTCCCAGTACTGCACTTACCTCTGGCTCACCATGCCAGGTTTTGTGGATTTACAATCACATTTATGAATATATTTCTCTCTCTGTTAGAGGATAAAAGATCCAGAGAGGGAAACAGAATATATTTAAAGTACTGCCAAATGCCCAAAGTAAGTGAAATGAAAAAAGAAAAATACAGCATTTCTCAGTATTGGACATTACTTATAAGAACAAGAGATAAGAGAACTGTGACAGAAATGCGATTTTTAAGTAGACAGCATTCCCTTGATGGTAGAATTTTCACATTCACTCAGAAAACTCCTATTTCCTTTGCCTATAGACAGACATACTTTTGGTATAGCATGACAAATTAGGTCTGTCTATGGTGTGGTTAGGCAACGTCATGTGGGAATGTATTAATTAAAAACAAAAAAGAAAGTCTTATTTTATCTAAAAATATTATCAAAGTTCCATTATGAAGTATTTCATATTTACAGCATATTTCTGCACATAAAAAACAAATTTAAGTGTTGAGGAAACTAACACATACCCTAAAGAAATATACCCAAGAGCACAGCTGAAGGCAGGAGACAAACATATAGAATTTTAAAAGTTGCTTATTTTATTCTCAACACATCAAAAAGAAACAAAGTGGATTTTGTGTACAGTTGGCATTCGAGTTATGGACAAGCATGAGATCGGAAATAGTTTATATTTTCTTTGTAACACCTTCATTTCCCTCTCACCACACAATCCCCACCTCACCCCATGTTGTATACTCTAAACAAACATGTTCCTGTTTCATTTTCCAGTACCTTCTCTAATTTTAAATGTTATGATTAATTTGGCCTATTACCCTTCAAATAAGACTGAAGAAGTTTAAAAGTGTATTTAGGTATAGAGAGACAGTGAAAGTGAAACTAACAGGCACAAAAACAAAAATGGCACAAATGAAGAAAAATGAAGGAATTTCTTCATGCAGAGTAAAAAAACTTACAGAACAAAACAATCAAAGACAGGAACTGAAGCTGCAATTGTTTTGACAATCAACAGACAAGCACTTAGGCCACACACACATTATAGGATTACAACTTGAAAAGGTACTACCATTTTATATTATTTCCTCATTTAGTTCTTGAAGAGTACTGGGTACAATAGCATGACTAAGTGGAACAACAAACAAGAGCCAAAGCCTTTTATAGAGTAATTTGGACTGTACAGCTGTATTCTCTTTAATAGGATTTTGAAAATTACTCTAGTTCACTTTGAAAATTATTAGAAGAAAAATTGACCCGTGTCCGAATACCTCACCTCATACCGAACATGCCATATCCAGTCTGGACAACAAGCTACAAAGTGGAAACAAACAGGAGAAGCCTGTGCCTTCATTCAGCCTTTGATATGACATTTCTGACAGGTTGCAAATTATAGAACCTGGTTTCACAAATATTCCGTATGTCCACAAACTGCAGACCCTTTCCAGCCCATAGCACTTAGTGCATTTGCATCAGAAGGCTGATAAGGTTTACACCAAGTACTTTCTGCTACAAGTTGTTTCCAGCAGCAAGTAGGTTACTTGAATTTCTTAAACAGGCACACTGTAGGTGGGAATTAAAGTAACTTTCAGTGGTCATGCAAGGCTCTAGTAATGCACCTCTGGTGTTTGTTGACCAGCTGTAAATGTATCAAAGCAGCAAGCTGACTTGGGACACTGTAAAGAAAGCACAAATCGCAGCAGTTGAAGAAATTGCAGCAGAACCTAGAGCACAGTGGGAGTGTCAGGGACTTGTCAGATAATGTGAGGAGGAGAGAAAGAAAAGTGGAGAGAGGAAATGAAAGACAGCAGGAGTGAAATAGCTAGGACAAGGTGAGGAACAAGCTAGAGGGGTAGCAAATATTGGATGAAGAAAAAGCAAACGGAATGATGATAATAATTCATATGACCCATCTTTCTGGAACTCTGTGATCAAGGGAAACAGAATATACAGCATAACAGTTGTTAAAGCACCCTAATTAGTTTTCTTTCAAGCAGAACAGAACTATGCATGTACACATTCCATGTCAGACACGAGGCATCTGCACGCAACAAATCAGCACATAAATATGCCATATTTCCAAATTAAGGAATTAGCATTACATCCCTTCTCTTGTCAGTGTGACAGGAATTAGCAGCTTTTCTGAGGCCTGAGGCTATATGGGCGTGGAACTGCTGAGATATCATACATTAAATGGTCCTCTAAAGTCCAGTAAAACTACACTACACAGTCTGAAATGGTCTCAGAACTTCCCTGGGGAAGTAGAAAATTAGGGTGTGGAGGTTCTCAGAGGGACTGTACAGAAGAACTGTACATTAAACACTCCTCTCTGTTTTGTATTACAATCAGTTTGCATTTGGAATAGACATTAAGATCAGCAATTCAGACTCCTAAAGCATCAGAGCAAAGAAACCAAAAGGTGGGGGTGGGGGAGGTGAAGGGTTCAGAGGATTAACAGACTGACTTGCCATGGTTCCAATGGATGAGTGATCCTGCAGGATAAAAATGTCCTCACAAACTAGAAACTATCCATATATGTTTGTGTCCAATATGGGAATAGACCACAGACATGATGGGTCCTAGTAGCAGTACCCTGGGGCAAGTGCTTAAATCAACACTTTTACAGAATAAAAGTAATCTGCCACTTTCCTCCTCCAGCGTTTCCAGCTTTAGTAATTTTGGGGTGTCACTGCACAATGGAGCATGGAAGATTTGTCGTTAATAATGTGTTTACAGTAACTCCAAATAGACTGCCTCTATTCCTTTATATTGGTCATATTCTTTCTAAAGGTATGTAAGAAAGTGTACTATAAGCAATTCTGATTATCTTTAGTAAAAAGTTAGTAACTGAAAATTTGATGCAACAGCCATCCAGGATCCTCTCTATTGCCATCATGCTTCATGTCCTTCATCCACACATCAGATTTAAAGGAACCCCTAATTCCAGAAACAGTGGCAGAGATTTTACAAGTATGATGTAATGCCCCTTAGGCCCACAGTGCTTCTCAAGCTATCTGATGTGGGGGACCGGCAATTTTTCCCCCCCCCCAACGTGCGCCTAGACCAGCAGCCGATGGCTAGCGGACTGGCACCGGTCCGCGGACCACCACTTTGAGTAGCACTGCCTTAGGAAAAGCTAACACTGTAGTAAGAGCTATCACTTTTGTTGCTGCAGTGCAAAAACTCCCCAAAAGCAGTAAGTGAAGCCTAGTGCTGAAGCACACCTCTGAGGATTCAGGTGCAATTCAAGGGCTTGTCTACCCAGTGACACTCAGGAAAATTAATCCAAATTAACTTTTCAAGTGGATCAGTTGAATTAAACTAAACCATATTAAGGCCACTTTAATGTTTGTGCTGTGCATCATTGTGAGAATTCCAAATAGGATCCCCAGAAAGGACATATTGGACACATCATTAAGTGCAAAGGGAAAAATAAGAAGCTTACACAGAAAAATTTCGCTCCCACAAGGAAAGGGAAGAGAACTTGCAGCCTTGCATGATTCCTTGCCCACAATACCTCCCTTTAATTACATTGCCCCCCTCCACTTTCACATCCTAGACTTTCATATACTGGGCTATCATGAGAGGTTTTCCTGCTTCTTGAACCGGCAATTCAGAGTTCTGTTAACATCTTCTGAAATATTTGCACCTAGCTCTTCTGTTAATTTTATTTTCTCTGTTTTTAAATTTTGATTATTAAGTCTTAGCACATACATAGTGCTTTTTAGCCAAAAGACAACTCCCATTTCACGGACGGGGAAAAATGAGGCACAGAAAATTAAGCAACTTGCAAAATGTCAGAGAACGAGTCAATGTCTCGCCAAACCTGGGAGAAGAACTCAGAACTCCTGATGTTCAGTTCTTTACACTTTCTGCTGCACCATGCAACCATCCTTCAACGAGGTCGCTTGAGCACACAAATATGTAAAGTAGCATAAGCAATAGTAACAAAAAATCTGGTCTCTCACAGATATAATCCTTCTTGATTATGGACATAGTGACTATGATATTATGATGCACATCAAATAGGATTATTCCCTTGTGAACTTTAAATCAAACTGATTATCCCTATAACAGCAGCAAATTTGTTTATGTATTATTACAGAATTCAGTCTGCCTTAGAGCAAAACAGACATTTAGTATTGTGTTCTCAAGTGAAAGCCAATTTAAACTTAAGTTCTATTCTCAACACTGATTTACATTCAGGTCCAATAAAATACAAACATGTAACTTACCTTTTAAACTTTTCTGTATCCCATTATTCCCCTTTAGAAGCTTTGACCATTTTATTGCTCTTCTAGTGAGTATCACCAGATATCTAGAAAAGAATTCTTCATATGACACATAATCAAAGTCTTCTGGCCTTTCAAATCCATATGGATCAACCCTACAATATAAAAGAAGTTATTGTATACAAAATTTCTCCACACGCAGACTTAAAAAATATATAAGTATGCTTTAGTAAACTAAATTGAAAAACAATTATGGAAAATATAAAACAATGAACTGGAACGTATGTAAATTTATGGTCAATGCCAGACTTAATTGCTTTTGGCAATTGGGAGATTTAGAGCCAAAGATCTATTTTGTAGACAATTGGCTTAAACTGTAACTAATTGGAAAGAGGTTTTCATAATACAGAAAAAACAGGCAACAAATGCAAGGAATATAGATTGCAAGAGTAAGAGTCTATGGTTCAAAGATTCAAAAAATTAGTTTTTCCACTAGTGCTGTGCTAGTAAAAACAGACAGTAATAACTGATTCAATTACAAAGATTACCTTAAAAATGTGCTATTTTTTGTGACTTTTTGGCAATAACCTATTTAAAGAAAAACACTGTTTGGAAAATTGACTATATAGTAATGGCCTCCATTTTGCGCTTCACCAGACCTACTCCATGTATGTGTTTGGCATCAGGTATACTTATTTACAATAATTGGGGGGGGTTGTTTTTACAATTTGTTATTCCCATTAGCAATGAAGAACCAACATTGGCTATTGAAGAGTGAATTGGATATTATTCTGGCTCATTCACCACTTCAGTTGATGTAAGATCCCACCTGTGCAAAATACTTTGTGTGGAAGGACCATTACACCTACCCCAGTGAAGCCAATGGGTCTTTGCCTGGGCACAGGGATCCACTCATGCAGAGCAGCTTGTAAGATATCCAGGCCTAAATTCCAACTGTGAGGGCAAATTCAGCTCTCAGTTTCACAAGTCCAACCTCCAGTAATGACAAATGGAATTGCACAGGTGTAACCATGGGGAGAATTTGACCCATTGAATCTTTTATTGGTGGTGATGCATGAGTCAGAAGAAGCACTGGATGTTCAGACCCACTGAATTTACAGGGCTAGCAGTTAGAAAAAAAGTCATCTTTCATTTGTATGCTGAACAAATCTGATGTGGAATCAGAGACACAAATACAAACATTGAACCCTATAATACAGTTTTTAGAGTCACTAATCATTCAGTCATGATCTTACTTGGGAAAGTTTTTTTTTAATTCTTCATTACTTTTATAATTAAAGAAACCTTTCACACTCATACACACAGCATTAAGACAATTCAAGAAAGCATGACACTTCAACCCACACACATCACGTTTAGAATTCTGATAATGAAGGTACAGAACGCAGATTCATTTCTTAATTCAGTCTGATTCTTGGGAAGCAGAAAGGAGACAGGTTTCAAAAATTATGAAGATATTCTCAACAGTAAAATAATCCTGTATCTACAGGTACTGTGCCTTATCTGAAGTCCTGGGTGGTCTCCTGATTTTACAAATTTTTCTTGTTTGTTTTTAACAGAAGCTTGTATGTATGTCAAAGCCATTAATCTCTTATTTTTAAGAGATTCTTTGGTCCAGTGCATCACTAGTGGTTGTTTGAGAAACGGAGAGAATGACACTGACAAACTTCCCTTCGGAATGTATTCATCCTCTCTAAACCCCCACAGCATGACAACCTTCCAAGCTTTGTTTTACAGTAGTTAATTTTCATGTTTCTCTATTTATTATCTCTAACCTTTCTAGCAACAGGTATGTTATTAATACAATTATACAAAACTGTTTTGTGTCTATTTATGGAGAATGTCTTGTAAGACAGATATTTAATTACTCCTTATTAATCTCTTCCCAAGTCATTCTTCCATAGACTTTGCTTTGCCCCAAACCCTTCATTGTTCCATGTAAGAAATTGGTAGAAAAGATACCACTCTGAAGGCCCACTACCCAGAAAAAGTCTCTCTTCCTAAGACTGAAAGTTGGGTTTCATGGATCCTGCTTTTTTTCCCTTCTTCCAATTGAGGAAATAGTTTAAATATAAAAAAACAAGCAAGTAAATGATTACAAAATATTTTAAATTACTGCACCTCCTTTCAATTTTGTGGGCATTAAAGGTTATCTACCAAGAGACAATCTTAACAGAACATATGCTCCTGTGTAAGAGGCTTTTGAATGTTAATCTCAGTTTTCAGAGTAGCAGCCGTGTTAGTCTGTATCTGCAAAAAGGAGAACTTGTGGCACCTTAGAGAGACTAACAAATTTATTTGAGCATAAGCTTTCGTGAGCTACCGCTCACTTCATCGGTGCCACAAGTACTCCTAATCTCAGTTTTGTTTTGTTTGGGGTGGAGGAGACTTTAGAGCCATTTAATCCAGCGAAGCTCCAACATAATATACTGCAATATGGCCCTCCCTAGGTGAGAAAACCTCAAAACCACGGGCTTACTCAGCACAGTGAAAATGCTATGGCTAATAATTAAGGAAAATCTCAATGGCGCTGTTTAGCTGCGACAAGGGGAATGAGGACAATTTGGATCAAAAAGTGGAATTACAGCGAAAAGTGCCATTTCTTTGAAAAGCACCCACCAAACCCGCCCTTCAGCACAGAGCCAGCCTTTGCCAGCGTCCTCAGCTTTAAGCCACGCTATGGAGGAGTCTCTCCCCCGCCCCCCAGCCCGCTCTCCCTCTCCCTGCCCGCACCACACCCGGCACCTACACCAACGCACAGGGGAGCGAAGTACAGCGCTAGGACGGGAGCGCTGAACAAGGAACCGACGCCCCCCAGAAGCGGGCCCCGGCCCGGGCATGGGTACCTGGGAATGCCGGCCCCAGGCTCCAGCGCGCCTCCTTCGCCCTCCTCCATGGCCGGGCAGCGCTCGGGGCTTCCCCCGCAGAGTCGGCCCGGCCCGGCGGCAGCAGCAGCAGCAGCGGGGGGCGCGGACCTGAGCGGAGTTTCTCCAGCGGGAGCGAGCTCGCCTCACACAGGGCAGCGGCGGCAACAGCGCCGCCTCCTCCTCCTCGGGACCGGCCCCATAAGGAGCAGGAGGCTGCAAAGTTCAGCCCCGGGCGCGCCTTCCTCCTCCCCCGCGAGAGCTGCCGTGACACGCCAGAGTGACACGCGGGGCGCCCGCGCTTGGCTTCAGCCCGCGGGCAGCCCCCGTGCCAGAGCCGGCGCGGCGCGGCGCAGTGGCCAGGCAGCCGCCCGCCCGCCCACCTGGGCTGTCGCCTGAGGCGCGCCGGAGCTCGCTGCTCCGGCAGGGCAGCGCGATGCAGCCCCCTCGGGGCCGGGCCGCCTCCAGGGCGGAGCCCGTGTCTCCAGGGCCTCCGCCTCACCTGCCGCCGCCGCCGCCGCCGCGCTTTCCCTCACTCCGGACTCGCAGAGGGGCGGGATCCCGGGCCCCGCCCCGCCGACTCCTGTGCCGCCGGCCGGGAACCGGCGGGCGCTGCAGCCTCCTCCCGCCGCCCGGCCCCCACTCGGGGCCCAGCCTCCCTTAGCAGGCTCGGGCTTGCGCCCTGGCGAAGCGGGGCCGCTCCCCGCGCGGCAGCGGAACGTCTCCGCTCGCCTCTGAGCTCCAGCCTCGCCTCGCTTGCTGCAGCGCGGGACGTGGCCGGCGTCGCACCCACCCCCCCGCCTATGGCCCCATGCGGCTCCTGGGAGTTGGGCTGCGGAGCGGGCGGGCGGGCGGGCGGGAGGATGCCCCCAGACTCCGGCACTTCGCTGGCTCAGCCGCGGCAGGCTTCGCCTCCCCGGGGCGGCACACAAGGTTGTTGCAGAGAGGAGGGGGAACAATTTATTCTCCTTAACCTCGAAGGATAAGGACAGGGAACTCTGTGCCAAAAAATCGAAAATGGAGTGCACGATGTTTTAAAATGCTGCAACTAGCATTTGTCGCCATAACACCCTATAATCACTAGTTTCAATTATTTTGATCATTTATTACGACATACCTGTCATCGAGTATGCCTGCAACAATACCGGACACCTGGCAACCCTACCCCTGGCCCAAACACTCGTACGTCCTCCCCGAGCCAGTGCTGGGTTTACAATGGCGCCAGGGGCTCCATGGAGCCAGGCCCATGCTCAGAAGGGGCCCCGGCCTGCTCTGCTTGCACTGTGTCCTGAGACCCCGCCAACCCCTGCGTCTGGGGGGCTCTGGCCATAGGGAATCGGGGAGAGGTGTTGGGCCGGGGGGCTGTGTGGCACAGCATGGGCCCACCCCCAAGGGCAAGAGGCCTGCTGGCTACACAGGGCCTGGTGGGCCATTATGCATCTGGTAACTGCCGGTTTGTAAATAGTGCCCTTGCACCGGGCTGGGCGGAGCAGGGCCGCCCCTGTCATGCCGTGCTCCATTGCCCCGGCTGGCCCCTTGCTCTGAAGACCGACCCCCCCGCACCATGCTCCATTGCCCCTGTGGGGGGGCCCACAAATATGTTTCGCGCTGGGCCCACAAAAGGCTAATCCAGCCCTTTCCAGAGCCCAGCCATGGGGCCCTCCTGGCCCAGACACTCACACGCCCTGCACCTGCACCCGCCGCCCAGCCCACACACTCACACCTCCTACCCCTGCACCGCCCCCACTCCAGCCCATGCACTCACACACCCTACCCTCCTACAGCCCAGTGATCTAGAGGGAGAAACAGCCTGATGCTGGGTCCTGGGCTTCCATGGCATTTCCATCTCCTTCCTTC
Source organism: Dermochelys coriacea (assembly GCF_009764565.3). Lineage (NCBI taxonomy): Eukaryota > Metazoa > Chordata > Testudines > Dermochelyidae > Dermochelys > Dermochelys coriacea. The sequence continues at coordinate 111,158,250 of NC_050068.2, forward strand.
AGGGCGTGCTAAGAACTGCAGGTATTGGGATGGTGCCAAATTGATGTGCCATACTGAATGAATGGTGTGAGTATAACTTTATATGACTTAAACATGGCTGAATGGCTGCAGAGGATCCTGGGTGAAGGCTCCCTTTAGCAGAAGGAAATTTGATAAAGGACTGGCAAAGTCTGTATGTACGATCAACATTGAACCTATTGGTCGACAAATATGAACCCATGCAAAAGTAAATATAAAGTTCCAGCATGAAGCACAGCTCGACCTGGTTTTAGTGACTTTACAGCAAAGACATCATGCAGAGAGCCAAAGTGAATGACTGATGAGTGAGTAAATGTGGGGTGATCTTCATTCAGTACCACCACCCCCAGCCCCTTCTAAAACACTAATTAGGTAAAATTAGTAAGCAGATGCCCACTAGGCATGCTTTTAAGACATGACTCCTTTGAGGAAAAAGTATAAGAATCAAGCAAAGCAAATTACTGTGGTTGGGATTCCTTAACTGACATTTGAAGAAGCAGCGCTGCTAGATAGAGTAGCCAAAACTGTGCTCCGTGGGCTTGAGTAGGATTGTGAACCAGAGGGGTCTCAAGGCAACCAAGGCCTTGCCTCGAGGGAATCCAAGACAGACCAGAGGGTTGAGGAGAACAGACCTGGAGAGAAGCAGCCGTCCATAGATTGGTAACCACCTTCTCTGTTTGCCAAACAGGAACTGCGTGACTTTAGCGCATGACCTGTTTGTGAAAGAGAGGCTCGCCAAGAGGAATGTATCACTCTTAATGTATAGTTCTTAATGTCTAATATAGGAGTTATGTGCTTAATGTAACCCTTTACCGCTTATGTAATTTCTTCTCAATAAACTGCTGTGTATTGAAGATAATTATTGTGGACCTTTTTCACTGGTATGACAGTAATCCACCGGGAGCCAGTAAAGATCCATTTCAGGGGTAGTGGTGTCCGTTTTCAACACTGGGAACCCTCCATTTCCTTCCCTTCCCCCCGGCTTTGTCTTCTATTTGCAAGCTGGGCTCTGCTGGGTCCAGAGGCCCCTAGTTGTGCCAACATCTCTGCACCCATTTCACGGGGGGGAGGAGAAAATTCTGCACACCCAACATTACTTGCTGCAAAATTCTGTATTGTGCAGTGGTGCAGAATTCCCCCAGGAATAAAGAGGCAATGGGCTTAAATTTCAGCAAGGGAGGTTTAGGTTGGACATCAGGAAAAACTTCCTAATTGTCAGGGTAGTTAAGCACTGGAATAAATTGCACAAGGAGGTTGTGGAATCTTCATCACTGGAGATTTTAAAGAGCACATTAGACAAACACCTGTCAGGGATGGTCTAGATCAGTGGTTCTCAACCAGAGGTCCAGGGACCCTTTGGGGGCCACAAGCAGGTTTCAGGGGGGCTGCCAAACAGGGCCAGCATTAGACTCACTGGGGCCCAGGATAAAAAGCTGAAGCCCCACCACTTGGTGCTGAAGCCCAGGGCTCTTAGCCATGCCACCTGGGCTGAACCCAAAGCTTGAGCAATGTAGCTTCGGTGGTATGAGGCCCCAGGCAACTGCCCTGCTTGATGCTCCCTAATACAGGCCCTGGCTTTTATATGCAGAAAATCAGTTAATGTGGCACAGGTGGGCTGCAGAGTTTTTATAGCGGGGGGGGGGGGCTCAGAAAGAAAAACGGTGAGAGCCCCTGGTCTAGATAATACTTAGTCCTTCCATGAGTGCAAGAGACAGGATTCGATGACCGCTTAAGGTCTCTTTCAGTCCTATGATTGGCGCTGAGCCCAAGTAACAAGGGTTTGTAGGGCAAAGCTGGGGAGTTCTGCAATGGGCCTTTTCTCCTCCCACGGGAGTGGAAGACAAAACTCTCACCAGCAGACACCTGGTCCCTTTGTACCATTTCCCTAAGGACTTTATGTTAAACATCCTTATTTTTGATCCCCGCCTTCCAGCCCAGTACAGCAGCTCCATGCCTGTCAGTGGCCAAGTTCCCAACGTGCAGGATTGGGCCCTTCAGGAGATGCTTGAGCTCAGGATCAGCTCTAAGGGGCTTGTGTGTTTTTCCCTGGTCACAGATGGAGATGAACTCTAAGTAACAGCCTTTCATTGATGCTAGAAGCAGAAACTCCTAAGCTGCCAGGGCAGTTTTAGGCACTGTGCTCCACATGGCCCAGCCACACAAAGCAATTTGCAGGATTGGGTTCATTATGCAGACAGGTTTCAAAGACAGAGCAAAAGTGTAACCTGTATGGCAGAAATATCAATTGCATTTTACAAAGTAACCAGAACAAGTCTCTGATTTTTCATTTTTTTCTTTAAAAAAAAATCTGTATAATATTAGTTTGATTTCTTTTTTGTTCTGTTTAAAAACCATGTATTGCTGTTCTTTGAAATTTTCTTTGGTTTATTAGTTGCAAAGAATTCTTCTCCTCTCTTAGGTCTTAATCCTACAGTGGCTGCATAAGTCTTTGCAGGATCAGGGCCTAAGTGAGTTGTCCAAGGCCACACAATCCTGCCCTTGGTCACAGTGGGGCAAACCTCTCAGCCCACAGGGAGCCCCACTGAAGTTGTTGTGGTTCAGCACAGGTGCAGATGTCTGCATCTGCCCATGCAAAGCCATTTGCAGGATCTAACCTTCATGCATGTGAATAGTCCCAATAACTTCAGTGTGTCTATTCAGACGAGTAAGTTACAGATCAGCCTAAGGGTTTTCAGGATGGGGATCATGTTTTAAAAAGGGGCCTCAATTTTGGCAGCCCAAAATTAGATACCTAGACCATGATATTCAGAGGGGCTGAGCAACCACAACTCTTGCTTACTTCAATAGGAATATGGATATTCACTATCTTCAAACATCAGATCATAGGTTCTATTTTAGCACCCAAAAACCAAGACACTGAAATTAGGCTCTGTAAAGATTGCTAAAGAATGCTAGGTTTCAGAGTAGCAGCCGTGTTAGTCTGTATTCGCAAAAAGAAAAGGAGTACTTGTGGCACCTTAGAGACTAACAAATTTATTAGAGCATAAGCTTTCGTGAGCTACAGCTCACTTCATCGGATGCATTTGGTGGAAAAAACAGAGGAGAGATTTATATACACACACACAGAGAACATGAAACAATGGGTTTATCATACACACTGTAAGGAGAGTGATCACTTAAGATAAGCCATCACCAACAGCGGGGGGGGGAGGAAAACCTTTCATGGTGACAAGCAGGTAGGCTAATTCCAGCAGTTAACAAGAATATCAGAGGAACAGTGGGGGGTGGGGTGGGAGGGAGAAATACCATGGGGAAATAGTTTTACTTTGTGTAATGACTCATCCATTCCCAGTCTCTATTCAAGCCTAAGTTAATTGTATCCAGTTTGCAAATTAATTCCAATTCAGCAGTCTCTTTGGAGTCTGTTTTTGAAGCTTTTTTGTTGAAGTATAGCCACTCTTAGGTCTGTGATCGAGTGACCAGAGAGATTGAAGTGTTCTCCAACTGGTTTTTGAATGTTATAATTCTTGACATCTGATTTGTGTCCATTCATTCTTTTACGTAGAGACTGTCCAGTTTGGCCAATGTACATGGCAGAGGGGCATTGCTGGCACATGATGGCATATATCACATTGGTAGATGCGCAGGTGAATGAGCCTCTGATAGTGTGGCTGATGTGATTAGGCCCTATGATGGTATCCCCTGAATAGATATGTGGACAGAGTTGGCAACGGGCTTTGTTGCAAGGATAGGTTCCTGGGTTAGTGGTTCTATTGTGTGGTGTGTGGTTGCTGGTGAGTATTTGCTTCAGATTGGGGGGCTGTCTGTAAGCAAGGACTGGTCTGTCTCCCAAGATCTGAGAGAGCGATGGCTCGTCCTTCAGGATAGGTTGTAGATCCTTGATGATGCGTTGGAGGGGTTTTAGTTGGGGGCTGAAGGTGATGGCTAGTGGCGTTCTGTTGTTTTCTTTGTTGGGCCTGTCCTGTAGTAGGTGACTTCTGGGTACTCTTCTGGCTCTGTCAATCTGTTTCTTCACTTCAGCAGGTGGGTACTGTAGTTGTAGGAATGCATGATAGAGATCTTGTAGGTGTTTGTCTCTGTCTGAGGGGTTGGAGCAAATGCGGTTATATCGTAGCGCTTGGCTGTAGACAATGGATCGAGTGGTATGATCTGGATGAAAGCTAGAGGCATGTAGGTAGGAATAGCGGTCAGTAGGTTTCCGATATAGGGTGGTGTTTATGTGACCATCGCTTATTAGCACCGTAGTGTCCAGGAAGTGGATCTCTTGTGTGGACTGGTCCAGGCTGAGGTTGATGGTGGGATGGAAATTGTTGAAATCATGGTGGAATTCCTCAAGAGCTTCTTTTCCATGGGTCCAGATGATGAAGATGTCATCAATGTAGCGCAAGTAGAGTAGGGGCATTAGGGAACGAGAGCTGAGGAAGCGTTGTTCTAAGTCAGCCATAAAAATGTTGGCATACTGTGGGGCCATGCGGGTACCCATTGCAGTGCCGCTGATTTGAAGGTATACATTGTCACCAAATGTGAAATAGTTATGGGTCAGGACAAAGTCACAAAGTTCTGCCACCAGGTTAGCCGTGACAGTATCGGGGATACTGTTCCTGACGGCTTGTAGTCCATCTTTGTGTGGAATGTTGGTGTAGAGGGCTTCTACATCCATAGTGGCTAGGATGGTGTTTTTAGGAAGATCACCAATGGACTGTAGTTTCCTCAGGAAATCGGTGGTGTCTTCGAGACATCCTCTAATATTGTTTTAAAGGACATTTCTTCTGCAAGAGAAATCTCATTGAAATCTCATTGAAATACTCACAAAAAAGGGAGAAAGATTTCTAGCATAGTCTTAAATTTCATTCAAATGGAGGGAATTTGCCTCCAAATGAGTGAGACTTGGCAGCTATATTGGATTTAAGGGTTTTTTTTTAAACTCTAAGTCTGGTAACCACTGCTTCTGCAGCTTGTTTTCTTTTTCCTCTGTAGAGCTTACTGGTAGTAAAAGTCAATGTTTTATTATGCTGAGATAATGATATTATTAGCTTAAGTTTTTATTTACTTAGTCAGTTACCTAATGGTAGAAACTAAGGGCCTGATAAAAACAACAGCAGCAGCTAATGAGTTTCCCTGTTTTCCCCAACCCCTCTGTCATTGCAAAATCTGCAGCACACTGTTTCCTTAAAAAGGTGTGTGATCTAGAGCAAACCAAAAACACACCCACTGCAATAACCAGTCACCTGAAACATACATCTTAAGAAACTGTATGAGAGCAGAGGAGTAGTGAAATGATATTCCTGTCTGTGCATTTTTAATCAAGTCCTGACTTTCCAGCAGGCAAATTCTTAGAAAATTACAATTACTGCCAGAGAAACTCATCTAGTGGAGCAGCAAGCAAATGATTGCTGAAGAGACTGGCTGATAGGATTTCACAAAGGAGATAAACAGTTGATCCCTCCCAGCATGATCCTCAAGGAGGCTGCCTCCTAAATATGATCTGTCAGGATTCCTTCCCCACTCTGAACTCTAGGGTACAGATGTGGGGACCTGCATGAAAGACCCCCAACCTTATTCTTACCAGCTTAGGTTAAAAACTTCCCCAAGGGACAAATTTTGCTTTGGCCTTGAACAGTATGCTGCCACCACCAAGCATCTTAACCAAAGAACAGGGAAAGAGACCACTTGGAGATGTCTTCCCCCAAAATATCTCCTCAAGCCCTAGACCCCCTTTCCTGGGGAAGGCTTGATAAGAATCCTCACCAATTGGTACAGGTGAACACAGACCCAAACCCTTGGATCTTAAGAACAATGAAAAAATCAATCAGGTTCTTAAAAGAAGAATTGTAATTAAAGAAAAGGTAAAAGAATCACCTCTGTAAACTCAGGATGAAAATACTTTACAGGGTATTCAGATTCAAAACACAGAGGATCCCCCTCTGGGCAAAAACCTTAAAGGTACAGAAAACAGGAATAAACCTCCCTCTTAACACAGGAAAAATTCACATCAAACAAAAGATAAACTAATCTGCCTTGCCTGTCTTACCTATACTGGTTGTAATATTAGAGACTTGGATTAGAATGGGTTGGAGAAGATGGATTTCTGTCTGGCCTCTCTCAGTCCCAAGAGAGAACAAACATAAACAAAGAGCACAAACAAAAGCCTTTCCCCCCCAAAGGTTTGAAAGTATCTTGTTCCCTTTGGGTCAGGTGCCAGCCAGGTTAGCTGAGTTTCTTAACCTTTTCTTAACCCTTCTTAACCAGGTAACAGGATGTTGCCTCTGGCGAGGAGGGATTTTATAGCATTGTATACAAAAAGATGGTTACCCTTCCCTTTATATTTATGACATGATCAAAGACAACATGCTACACAGAAATATGGACATGGTTCAGCTCCAAAGGCATAAAAGGTGGGGAGGGGGGCAGATGGTGTTATTCCTCTTAACTGCTTGCTTGAAAATATAAAGTTTGCTGCTAGCCCAGCAAAACATCCTTGACTTCATGAACTCTGAAAACCTAGGAAATAGTTGTAAGGTTGTGCATCGGCATGGCTGTTACTTTACTCATGTGGGAGTAGTCCCTCCCATTGAAGTCAATAGATTAAAGTTATGCACATGCTTAAGTATTTGTAGGACTGGAGATTTGCAGGCTTTGAAATAGTTTAGGGACAAAGAGTAAAATGTTCAAGAGTGCCTAAATCCCATTTTTAGTTGACAAAGAGTATGTCTACAGTGCAGCTGCCTTCCTGCTTGGGTAGACAGACACATGCTAACTCTACTTGAAATAGCATGCCAAAAATAGCAGTGTGGACTTTGCAGCACAGGCTAGCCACCTGAGCTTGGACCCAGGCAGGCTTGTACTCAGGCGGCTAGCCTGTGACATCAGCTGTGCTGCAATGTCCAAACTGCTATTTTTAGCATGCTAGCTTGAGCAGAGCTACCATGTGTCTGTGTACCCGTGCTGGGAGGCATGCTTCCAGCTGCAATGTAGATACACTGTTGGGCACTTAATAGCATAAAGATTGAGACTCCTAAAGAACAGATTTTTCAAAGGTATTTAAGAACCTTAAGACAGATTGGCAGCTAGTGGGATTTTCAATCATCAGTTTCACTTTCTTGTTTGTGCATACAAGTAGAATGTTGTCAGCATTTGGTTCACAGCAAGAAAGTGTAAAATCTAAAACCTGTTTTCCTTGAAGTTAAAAAAAAAAGTTTTCTATTTGGTTTGAATACACCCTCCCCCATACTGTTTTTATTGAAGACAAAGGACATTTTCCCCCTGACATTTATGTATTCATTTATAGGTATTTCTATAGAATTCACCATAAGCTATTTGAGCGCCTCACACAGATTTAAAAAAAAAATTGTCCTCACAACATGTCCTTTGAAGTTGGGAAGTATTATTATCCCCATTTTACAGGTGGGAAAACTGAGGAACAACGACCATAGCCCCAATCGTGTGAACTATTCAGATGCTAAAATTAAGCACATGCGTTTGCAAGATTAGAATCACAGAAATGTTGGGATAGAAAGGATTTTGAGAGGTCATCTAGTCCAGCCCCCTGCACTGAGGCAGGACATGTAAATCTAGATCATTCCTGAAAGCTATTTGTCTAACTGTTCTTAAAAACCTCCAATGATGTTGATTCCATGCTCTCCCTTGGAAGCCTATTCCAGAGCTTAACTAACCGTATAGTTGGAAAATTTTTCCTACTATCTATTCTAAATCTTCCTTGCTGCAGATTAAGCCCCTGATTTATTGTCCTACCTTCAGTGGGAATGGAGAACAAAATTGATCACCATCCTCTTTATAGTAGCCTGTGACGGTGCACACTCACCCTGCACTGGACAGGGAAGGATTAATCCTACATTGTGGGCTGAGAAAACCGCACCCCCTTCACTCTACTGGGCATGCTCCTGGTGCACTGGTATAAAAAGGAGCAGCTCAGCTCAGTTAGTACTGACTACCAGGGAGGAAGGCTATAGTCTGCTGGCTCTAGCCAAGGATCAACTGACACCATGCTGTAACCCAGGCAGACACCAAGGTACCTACAGAGAGCAAGGTACCTTGCTGTGTCCACAGTCACTGTGGACAGCACAGACTGGAGAATTGGGAGATAACAGAAATGCCCAGACTGTGATAGTGGGATCTACAGTAGAAAATAGCCCAGGGGAATTTAATAGGGGTCTGCTTAGTGAACTGGAATTTTGAGTCAGTGTGTTTTGGTTGGAACATGTCCCCTCCCTGCTGACTCAGTGACATGTATCCCTGCCACCACCAGGACCCTGGGCTGGGGTTAGGGTGACCAGATAGCAAGTGTCAAAAATCAGGATGGGGCTGGGAGTAATAGGTGCCTATATAAGAAGGACCCAAAAATTAGGACTGTCCCTACAAAATTGGGATGTCTGATCACCCTAGCTGGGGTCTGGTGCATAGGGAGGGCCTGCCCCACCTTTCCTGGGTGGGTGGCCCCCATCCTGACTGACGTTGGTTGCTAGGCCTTACTGCCCTTCTGACAACGCTGAATTTACTGACTGGCCATTAGACCTTACTGCCCTGCTAAGAGGGGTGAACCTATTGACTTTGGCCAGTGGGCTGCTCTGCCCAGCTATTAGGGGTGAATACATTGACTTTAGCCAATAGGCCTCATTACCTGCTGAGAAGGGTGAGTATTGACTCTGGTTTAGGAGGCTGTGTGGGGCACACTTACGCCACACTGGATGGGGTTTTCCCCCAACACTGTCTCACAGCCCTTAACATATTTTGAAGACTTATCAGATCCCTCCTCCTCAGTCTTTTCTCAAGACTAGACATGCCCAGTTTTTCTAACCTTTCCTGATAGGTTTAGAAAACCTGACCTTTTATCATTGTTGTTGCTCTCCTGTTGATTCTCTCTAGTTTATCCACAACTTTCCTAAAGCGTGGCACCCAAAACTGGACACAGTGCTCCAGCTGAAGCCCCACCAACATCAAGTAGAGCGGGACAGTTGACTCCCATGTCTTACATATGAGAATTCTGTTAATATACCTCAGAATATTATTAGCCATTTTTGCAAATGCGTCACATGTTGGCTTATATTTATTTTGCAATCCGCTATAACCCCTAATACTTTTCAGCAGTACTACTGCCTAGCCAATTCCCCATTTTATAGTTGTGCATTTGATTTTTTTTTTTCCCCTCTCAGAGTGTAGTACTTTGCACTTGTCTTTACTGAATTTTATCTTATTGATTTAGAACCAATTCTCCAGCTTGTCAGGATCCTTTTGAATTCTAGCCTGGCTCTCCAGAGTTCTTGCAACCCCTCCCACCTACATATTTTATAAGCATACTCTCTACTCTATTATCCAAATCATTAATGAAAATATTGAATAATGCTGGACCCAGGACTGACCCCTGCGGTATCCCCCTATATATGCATTCCTAGTTTGACAGTGGATCACTGATCGCTACAGTACACTGAGTAGTCTTTCTACCAACCAACCAGTTATTCACCCACTGTCACTGGTCAGGGCAACTGCACCTATATTCCCCCTCTGTGGCCCACCAAGGGCACCTACTCTAGCTCTTGGCCGTTGCCTTTCCTCAGCTTGTCTTCACAAACATTGTGTGGCAAGTGGGGGTGTAAATCTGTCCTGCAGTAGCCTGCCATGCGCTAAGTGTCCTTGTGGTGCCTGCTGCTTTGCACAAAAAGTTCCCTACTGCACTTTAATCTACTTCCATTTCAAAGCAGCGTAAATCAAAGCACACTGGGGAACTTGTGCAGCAGCAAGGCAAAGCTAACTGCAAAAAGCCAAATTCCAGCATTTTGCTTTCCTGGGCTTTCAGACCAGCAGAGCTTTGAGCATGGAGAAAAGGCAGCGCTTTTTGGCATTGGTTTTACTAACGTGTATTCCCAAAGCTTTCATGTTGTTAGTAAATATGTTTGCTAAAATTTGTCCCACTTCTTCTGCCATGTGGAGCACTTGAAACACTAGTTTCACTTTGTGCACTGGGAGATAGGAGGACACTTGCTAAAACATAGAAAGGATAATTTACGAAATTAAAAATGCATGAAAAGGGAAAATATATCTTTAAACACATTGAGGGAACAAGTTGATGTATGAAAGACTATTAGTAACTGTCAAGGTTCCTTCCCCACTCTGAACTCTAGGGTACAGATGTGGGCACCTGCATGAAAGACCCCCTAAGCTTATTCTTACCAGCTTAGGTTAAAAACTTCCCCAAGGGACAAACTTTGCTTTGTCCTTGAACAGTATGCTGCCACCACCAAGCATCTTAACCAAAGAACAGGGAAAGAGACCACTTGAAGATGTCTTCCCCCAAAATATCTCCTCAAGCCCTAGACCCCCTTTCCTGGGGAAGGCTTGATAAGAATCCTCACCAATTGGTACAGGTGAACACAGACCCAAACCCTTGGATCTTAACAATGAAAAAATCAATCAGGTTCTTAGAAGAATTTTAATTAAAAAAAGGTAAAAGAATCACCTCTGTAAACTCAGGATGGAAAATTCCTTGCAGGGTAATCAGATTCAAAACAGAGAATCCCTCTAAGCAAAACCTCAAGTTACAAAAAGACACAAACAGGAATATACATTCCCTCCAGCACAGCTTATTTTACCAGCCATTAAACAAAAGGAAATCTAATGCATTTTCTAGCTAGATTACTTACTAATTTAACAGGTTTCAGAGTAGCAGCCGTGTTAGTCTGTATTCGCAAAAAGAAAAGGAGTACTTGTGGCACCTTAGAGACTAACAAATTTATTAGAGCATAAGCTTTCGTGAGCTACAGCTCACTTCATCGGGTGCATTTGGTGGAAAATACAGAGGGGAGATTGATATACACACACAGAGAACATGAAACAATGGGTTTTATCATACACACTGTAAGGAGAGTGATCACTTAAGATAAGCCATCACCAGCAGCGGGGTGGGGGAAAGGAGGAAAACCTTTCATGGTGACAAGCAAGGTAGGCTATTTCCAGCAGTTAACAAGAATATCTGAGGAACAGTGGGGGGTGGGGTGGGGGGAGAAATAACATGGGGAAATAGTTTTGTGTAACTTCCCCATGTTATTTCTCCCCCCCACCCCACCCCCCATTGTTCCTCAGATATTCTTGTTAACTGCTGGAAATAGCCTACCTTGCTTGTCATGAAAGGTTTTCCTCCTTTTCCCCGCCCCCCGCTGCTGGTGATGGCTTATCTTAAGTGATCACTCTCCTTACAGTGTATATGATAAAACCCATTGTTTCATGTTCTCTGTGTGTATATCAATCTCCCCTCTGTATTTTCCACCAAATGCATCCGATGAAGTGAGCTGTAGCTCACGAAAGCTTATGCTCTAATAAATTTGTTAGTCTCTAAGGTGCCACAAGTACTCCTTTTCTTTTAACTTAACAGGAGTTGTAAGGCTTGCATTTCTGATCTGTTCCCAGCAAAAGCATCACACAGACAGAGAGAACCCTTTGTCGTCCCCCCGCTCCAGATTTGAAAGCATCTTGTCCCCTCATTGGTCATTTTGGGTCAGGTGCCAGCGAGGTTACCTTAACTTCTTAACCCTATACAGATGAAAGGGTTTTGCCTATGGCCAGGAGTGATTTTATAGCACTGTATACAGAAAGGTGGTTACCCTTCCCTTTATATTTATGACAGTAACATTTTTATTATTTTTTGTATTACCAGGACCCCATTGTGCTAGGCACTGAACAAACAGAACAAAATGATTGTCCTTGTCCCTAAGAACTTACAATTTAAGACAAGAAATAGATGGATACAGACAGGTGGCGAAGTACAAGGAAACAATGAGACTGTATTGGTCAGCATGACAGGCAGTGGCCAGAGCCAGGGGTGAAAATGGGCCAGTATGGTGTACCTGTAAGAAGCCGGTACCGGCCCATACGCAGCTGACATTAAAGCGCTGCCATGGCCTCTTTTGCCCCCTCCCGTCGGCGGCCCTACCCGTAGGGACCCTACCGGCAGGGCCGCTGATGGGCAGAGGGGGTCAAAAGGGACAGTTGCCTCAGGGCTGGTGATTTAAAAGGGCCTGGGGCTTGCGGCAGCAGCTGGAGCCCCAGGCCCTTTTAAATCGTTGCTGGAGCCCTGGACGGCGCAGGCCAAGCAGTGTGGACGAGTTGGCTGGGGGAGGCTGACCCTCCCAACCCCGCCTCTTCTGGAAGGAGCGAGGCCTCAGGCAGGGGCCCAGAGTCCGGCCCCCGTACCAGTAAGTGTTTAATATTACTTTCACCCCTGATCAGAGCACATCAGCAGCCTAACCATTAAGTTTTTGTTGCCATCATGGCATAGAGTTTTAAGGAGGGTTTTGAAAGAGGATAAGGAGGTGGCTTTGCTGGTGTTTATGGGGAGCTCATCCCAAGACTGAGAGGTAGCGTAGGAGGAAGCACAAAAGTGCTCATTTAAGAATTTAACAAGAGGGCAATGAAGTCTAATATCACTGGCAATTTAAAAGGGAGAGTCACAATCTTGAAAGTGAAGGAGAGATGATACATAGGCTGAGAATAGGCCATGAAGGGCCTTGAAAGTGAAGACAAGTAACTTTTATGTTTGAGAAAGTGGAGGGATGCAAAGAGGAGAAGGGATGACATGTTCAAAGTGGTGGGCTAGGAAAATGATCTTTGCAACAGCAATTTGAATGGATAGGAGTGGGGCAACATACTCAGAAGAATCAACAGGCCTGTCACCAAACCAGATCCAGAGAACAGAAGAGTGTGCTGTCTGCCAGGAGCAAGGATACAAGATGTGGACATGAAGCTGAAGCGCATCTGATGGGAGTGGGGAAAGAGACACTGATTATGCTGCATGTCAGAATGAACGACACTGCTAGATTCCTATTGGAATGGACCAAGAATGACTATGCTTGGCTGGGTAAGACACTTAAAGAAGTGGAAGCTCAAATGATTGTCAGTAGAATACTTCTGGTCCCTAAAGAAGGAGAGCGAAAGTATGACAAGGTAATGAAGATAACTCAATGCTCCCAATCCATTAGCACCAGTCCTTTAAAGGCATTCATTGAAAGAAGATTTTTCAACTGATGGACTTCACTTGAGTATCTGGGGTATTAATCTTCTGCTAACAAGGCTGCATGATTGATAGGAATGACTGTAAACTAGGAGATAAGGGGAGAAAGCTAGGAGAGACTCTCAAAATCTCCACTCCTGACTTCAGTGTACAGGAACAGGAAAATCAGCTAAATGAAGACACAACAGAGCACCACAAGCTAGAAAACTGGGCGAGGTTCAAAGGAAACTGAAATGGTTGTACATGAATGAAAGAAGTCTGGGCAATAAAATGGAGAAACTGGAACAACTGGTGCAAGAGGCCTAACCAGATGATGTAGGGATTACAGAAACATGGTGGAGTAGCACTCAGAACTGGAATACATCTTATTGAAGGATATGCTGTTTAGGAGAGAGAGAAAAAGGTAAGGGAGATGGAGTTGTGCTGTATATCAAAGCAGCACTAAATGCTAAAGAAATATGAAGTGATAGCATCGACAAAACAAAATCTGTCTGGATCTAAATCACTTTGGGGAAGCAAATTAGGTTCTGTTGGGATTGTGTTAGAGGTCTGCTATATGGGATATAGATCCTCTGATATGGATAGTGATTTCTTTATTATTAGAGAGAAATACTTTTGGGGAATTGTCCTTGTCAGGGTTCCCTCCCCACTCTGAACTCTGGGGTACAGATGTGGGGACCCGCATGAAAGACCCGCATACCAGCTTAGGTTAAAAACTTCTCCAAGGCGCTCATTCTTCCTTGTCCTTGGATGGTATCACCAAGTGAGCTAGACACAGATTCAGGAAAAGGACCACTTGGAGTTCCTGTTTCCCCAAAATATTCCCCCCCAAGCCCCTTCACCCCCTTTCCTAGGGAGGCTTGAGAATAATATACCAACCAAATAGGTAAACAAGATAAGCACAGACCAGACCCTTGGATTTTTAGGACACTAAAACCCGATCAGATTCTTAAAAACAGAACTTTATTATGAAGAAAAAAGTAAAAGAAGCACCTTTGTAAAATCAGGATGGAAGGTAATTTTACAGGGTAATAAGATTTAAATCACAGAGGATTCCCCTCTAGGCAAAACTTCAAAGTTACAAAAAAACAGGAATAAACTTCCCTCTTAGCATGGGGAAAATTCACAAGCTAAAACAAAAGCATCTAACATTTCCTTGCTTTACTTACAATTTTTGAAATCTAGATGCTTATTTCAGGTAGGGTTTTAGGAGATGGTTTCTCCTGCCCTAGTCCCTCTCTGTCCCGGAGAGAACAACAAAAGACCACACACAAAAAACCTCCCCCCACAGATATGAAAGGATCTTCTTCCCTTATTGGTCCTATTGGTCAGGTGCCAACCAGTTTATTTGAGCTTCTTAACTCCTTACAGGTAAAGGAGGGATTTTATGCTATCCTTAGCTATATGTTTATGACAGTCATAATGGGAGACTTTAACTTCCCAGATACTGAATGGAGAACAAATGCTACTAATACTGGCAGGGCCCAATGATTCCTACATGGGATAGATAACAGTTTTCTTCATCAAATTGTGTCTGAACCAACGAGGTGATGCAGTTTTATACTTGGTTGTATTAAGTAGTGAGATCATCATAGGAAACAAACTTGGATCCAGAAATTACAAATTGATTCCATTTAAATTAAATGGAAGGATAATCAAAACCAGTCATCAAACTACAGTTTTTATTTCAAAAGCACAGACCTTGGGAAATTAAGGGAATTAGTTAAAGAACTCAGCTGGACAAAAGAGCTCAAACTTAAATGTGGAGGAGACATGGAATTTCTTCAGAATCATAGGGTGTTTTTTTTTTTTTTAATATCTGAAATTTCCATCCCAAGATGGGGGGTGAAGGGAGGGAGTTGTAAGGAAAGGCTCTAGACCTAGCTAGATGAATAACCACCTCAAAAAGGTTATTAGGAGTAAGCAGAGAGACTATAGGGAATGGAAAAAGGGGCTGAATCAGCAAAGAGATACATCATGGAGGTTAGGAAATGTAGGAAAAAGTGAGAATTGCTAAAAAAAAAAAAAAAAAAAAAAAGTCAAGCCTAATTAGCTCTTGCTAAGGAAATTAAAATAGGTTTTTTAGTCTTATAAATAAGAGGATAAGGAAAGATGAGGTTGGGCCAGTGTGATGTTCCCCTCTAGTGTTATCTGGACCGGTGATCTGCTAGGTCATTCCAATCCTTGACTCTGGGAGCCAGCCTTACCCTGCTCTGCTGTGAGAACCCCTACTCCTGGGCTGCTCACGCACAGCCTTTGGCATGTAAGCTGCTCCTTGGATTGTACAACTGAATGACACTAGCCAATATCTCTGATCCCAGACACAATCCTAGGAACCTGCATCTTGCAGTGACCAGTTATGCCCGCTGGATGCTGCAAATTTTATATGAGTTTGTCAATTTAACAAAGAAATTGATATGTATCAGCCTTGTTATCCCAAGGGGAGTCTCTGACATGCTTCAAACCAAATGCACTGCTTCAGGTAGAATCAACAGATTTATTAACTATAAAAATAGATTCTAAGTGATTAATTTGTTATGCTTTGACTTATAGATTTGTTCAAATGAAATAAAAGCAAAACGCATTCTAAGCTGATCTTAACACTCCCAATGTCCTTACAAACTTAGATGCTTCTCACCACAGGCTGGCTGGCTGGCTGCTGTTCGGCCAGCCTCTCCCCTTTGATCAGCGTTTCAGTTGCTTGATGTGGTGGCTGTAGATGTAGGTGGAAGAGAGAGGAAGAGCATGGCAAATGTTTCTCCCTTTTATCATGTTCTTTTCTCCCCCTCTTGGCTTTGCCCCCCCTTCAGAGTCAGGTGAGCATTACCTCATCACAGTTCCAAACTGACCAAAGGAGGGGGGGTGACTCCCTCGAGAGTCTAACAGATTCTTTTGTTGCTGCCTAGGCCAGCGTCCTTTGTTCCTGTGAGGCTGGGCTGGGTTTGTCCATACCTGCCCTGATGAGGTGTGAATTGCCTCTCTGCTCTTGGAGAATTTTTGCCTGGGCTTATTTTAAGCCACGAGGATACATTTTCAGCCTCATAACTACATATGTAAAATTATAATCTATAACCTTACTATAACATTACTGTAACAATTACTATAACATCACTATAACAACCATGCTCAGTGAATCATGAGCCTTCCGAAGACACCCAACATGACAAACTTTGCATTGGATACCACACAATCATTTTACAAGGATGAACATAGGGGTGCTGGGTGTTCCCCTGAGGTACAGAGCATCACAGCCAGTATGCCATGAGAATGGGAAGGAGACTAAAGATAAAGTAGGTGTGGCCCAAAAACTAAATGAATACTTTGCCTCACTTTTCAGTAAGGATGACAATATGTAACATGTGCATGAAAGTATGATCTACAGAATGGATCTACTGGTCCATTCTGACCTTAAACTCTCACTCCTTTTACCAAGGCCAGAGAAAAGAATGTTGCAGGAATAGAGACAAAAAATGAGAGCCTGTGAGACAGATATCATAATCCCATGCAAAATCTTTGGGGACCATATCTTGTGAAGTGTATGTATCACTGTGAGCCAGAGATTATATATAACTCCTCAGGGGATGGTTATGATTGCTCCTCCATGGATGATTAAGGTGAATTAATTAGGTTGTAAACGCCTCCAGAGAGGTACCATTCCTGGGGAGGCTTGCATATATTGGTTCAAACTGAGTTTTCCAGAAATCAACAAAGAAAGGGCTTTTGAAATAAAAAGGTGGGGTTTAAACTGACTTCCTCTTTCTGATCTAACAAATGGACAGGACCTTCTGTCCAAGGGAGACCCAAACCTTGTGGATGGGTTGAAAAGACTGTGACCTTATAGGTTTCAGAGTAACAGCCTTGTTAGTCTGTATTCGCAAAAAGAAAAGTGCTCCTTTTCCTTTTGACCTTATAGTGTCCCTTAAGACTGATGGGTGACCTCCAGTAAGCTTTTAGCATGTGTATAGCAACTTCTCTATATGGTTTCTCTATAATGGTTTACCTTAAGAATATATGTGCTTGCTTAGAAAGAGCTATGTGGTAACTGCTGGCAACACACGGTTCCTAGACCATGAAGAGAAAGCAACACATAGGCGCTGGCCTTTAGCCTGGCTTACTGGGGATATCACAGTGAAAGGCAGGGAGCTCTAGAGCTCTAAAACCCCCAGTCAGAAGGCAGTGGTACAAGGTACCCTGCCCAGAGACGGGTGATGGCTGGAGACGTGACTTGGAACTCCTGGAGTGAGCCACAGAGCAGGGATAGAATCATAGAACCATAGGGTAAAAAGGGACCACAAGAATCATCTAGTCTAAACTCCTGCCAAGATGCATGATTTGTTGTGTCTAAACCATCCAAGACAGATGACTATCCAGCCTCTTTCTGAAAAGAAAATAGGTGCAGCTGCCCTGAAACTGTGACAGCGTGGACGAGAGTTTACCTGTGTGGTTAGATAGGAAAGGAGGTCTCATCTCGGGCATATTATTCAGAAAGAATCAGGATTTGGACATAATATAGACATGAGGACCTAGAGAGAGATTGAAGATGACACCCAAGTTACAGACCTGAGTGATAGGTAGGATGGTGGTCTTTCCCAGAGATCAAGAAAGGAAGTAGGAAAGAAGGCTTGTGAGAGAAGATTGAAAGCTCTGTTTTTTGATTCTCCCCTACCCCAACTGATTGCTATTTATTTGTATTGTTGTAGCACTTGGAGGTCCCAATGTGTTAGACAATGTACACATCATTAGAAAAGACAGTTCCTGCCTCAGAGAGTTTACAGTCTATAATGGCTGATGTCTGTATCCCTTACCCCATGCTAATTAAAATAATTAGCATTTAAATAGTACCTTCCATCTTTCAAGCACCGATTGCTTTTTTTTTTTTTTTTTTAAACTTAGCACACTAACAATGTGTTGTACAGTAGCTGGAATAAATGCTCTGTGGCCTTGTCTATTCTTGGTCAATAGAGGGAGTAATGTTCAGCCTTCCTTGGCTGGAAGGACAGCTGTCATGGCATAGGGACCTGAGAGCATGAGGAGTAAAGGGACAAAGAATGGAACCTTTGGGATTTTTCTTTTATGGGTCTGATCCAGTAAGGTGTTTGAATTCCTACTGATATCAATGGGAGATGAGGGCATTCGGCACTTCAGTGAGTGATACTTTCGTGTTCATGTATGTGGAGCATCTCCTTATTAAATATAACAGTGTACACAGAATTAACAGCCTAGGAAGAGGGGGGTTAAAATGGATTTAAGCTGGAGAGGGCCTCAGGAAACGGAGACAGCACTGAAGTCCCAGCTAAGTTATGACAGCCTTCCAGGGCTCCTCTATGGGCCACATAGCTGCCCAGAATCTCCGCAGTGCTGCTTGCTGTGGCCCTGTCCCCAGAATGCCCCTCCTCTACCACTGCACAACCTCTAGGCCAGGGCTTTTGAAGGGGGAAAAAGAAGAAACCTTACATCTTAAGACTTCCACAGGGCCTTTGTTGGGTGAATCCTCCCCTTTTTGTATATGGGGATTTTAGAGCCCCTTTATATCATTCCCAATGTGGAGAATACAGGAAATATGTATGTTGTTTTGAATGAATATTGTATATATCTGTTTACCTGCCTGCTATTATTTGGCTGATTGCATGGAATTTGATCAAAGGAGGCTGTTAAGGAGAAACAAGCAGGAAACAATGGCTGATAGAGTAACTGCAGGGAGAATACCAAGGGCCTTTAAGAGAACAATGGGTGAGCTTTTCATTGGGAAATGCCTACTTGCCTGTCTCAAGCCAGGTTAAAAGGTCAGTTTTTCTAAGGCCAGAGCCTAAGACCCAAAGAACACAAAGAGTATGTCTACACAGTAATAGTTGTGCATAGGCTAGCACACCTGAGCTAGTTTGAATGCAGTTAGTGCAAGTAACAACAGCAGTGAAGACACCACCATGAGGACTTCAGAGCAAGCTAGCATGCCAAATACCTAGCCAGGGTCCATGCTAGGCTTGTACTACCTGTGCTGTCTTCACTGCTCCTCGTTACCCTCATTAGCTGGATTCAAGCTAGCTTGAGTAAGCTGGCCTGTGCTCAGTTTTTGGTATGTAGCAAAAGCCATTAAAACCCCATGCATAGAGAGTAAAGTGGGTGGAGTGAGCAGCAGCTATTCAGGGAGATGTGCTGAAATGTGGCTGAGTGAGGCAGCTAGGCTTGTGAGAAAAGCGATAAGTTTCAGGCCCTGTAGGGGGATGCAGACCTTTGATAACCCTAACCCTTTTCCTGTGCTTGCTGTGAGTCTTTGAGCGACCAGACTGTCTGTTTGAGTAGCTTTACATTAGGTGAACTAATGGGGCCAGCCTCAATGAACTAGAGGGCCAGCCCCCTCCCCCCCACTTGTTTGGAGACTGGTTTTTAGAAGAGATGTTTGACCCTGGGAGAAGGGATTATTAGACCCAGATGGGGTCTGGTGATTCCTATAAAGGGCTGAAAGAGCTCACTTGAAGGAGGAGCTGCTGATGGGCTCTTTTGGCTGACTGTGGAGGGGGAGATATGCAAAGGGAAAGGCCTCTGGGTTTTGATCAGACTACATGGGAAAGAGACACCAAGAAGCATATTTCACAATTTATATTTAATCAGCCTACTGCAGCTTTCAGCCATACACTACCAGTTTCATGCAATCAGGCCAATGAAGGTTAGCAGTTGGCAAGACAAGTTACAAGCCAGTGATCAGCACTGCAGGTGCCACTGCTTTGATTACTCTGTGTGAAGTGCTGGCTCCAGGAATCCAAATATATTCCACCCCCTTAGTACACAAGGTAGCACCTGAGGTTGCTGCAATGCAGTAGCAGCTTGGAGAATCATTATCCATTGAAATCTCTGCAGAAACATTTTCTTGCTCAATTGCCATCTTCCTGATGCACCACAAAAGAAGGTTTGAGACAATGTGATGATGCTGAAAACAGGACAGGGGAAGAGAAATGGTCCAATAGCACTCTGTTTCCCCTAGCTTCTCTAAAATAATGAGGCAAAAGTGAAATGATACTCAGATGTTTATTGCTTTAGGTTAAATTTGAAACCATTAGGAGACTCCACACAGAAAAGGGTTAATGGCCATTGCAGACCAATCCTTCTCATTATAGGGTTGAATTAACTAAGTTTTTATTAATTAACAAAACTGACAATTTAAGAGTCTGATGAGATTGCACTTTCCTCAAATACTGTATATATCTGTTTGAATTGACTAAGTCTTTTGTAAGTGTCAATTGATAACTGCTTACTAAAAGTATTCAATATTTGAATACTTGTGATGGGAGGTTTGTCACCTGATGATTTTTTTCTTCCCTGATTGGACGAGTAGCTCCTGAAGTTTTGATTTTATCAAGGAGAGCTAACAGACAGGATTAGAGAATGTTAAGACGTTTTCCTTTCTGGTCCTTACAGGCCTTGCCTGAAACATCATGCCTAGAAAAAATTAGGCAACTATAAGATTTATTAACTGGGTGTAGAGTTTAAATTGAACTTTCTCTTGTCACATACCTGGATAACTCTGTGTGCAATCTGAGATGAGTCAAATCTTTGTCTGGTTTTAATTGCCTGTGTGCCAGTTTGTTTTGGGAAACCTGTCTTCCTGCTGCCTTGACTAATGTCCTATTAAATAAATAACAGACTTAGTTGTCACATGTAGCTGCAGAGTACTAGCAGTTAAGAGAGTAGTCAGATTCTTGTCTATTTCATTTAATTGGCTCTGCTCTACCATTCTGTTCTGTGAACAGTTCCTCCTGACTGTGTCAAGCATCAAGTCATTGAATATGAAGCATTACAAATAATGAAGAACCCTAGGCTGTATGATGAGGCTTACATTTTTTTTTGGCTAGGAGCACCATCCATGCTGTGCCCTGAATGAAATAGGTGTCCTGGGCAGAAGATAGTGTATGATCATGTAATTGAACTGTAACAAGGGAGGTACTCTTGCAGCACCCCTTGTGGGTAGAGATGGCCCCATTGGCACCCCCAAGTTCCATTTCCCCCTCATAAAGGTGCCTCAAACTCCATCTTCACTCTTCAGTTCAATAGTGCCCTTGCTGCAGGCTAATTTATTAACATTAATGCTTCAAAGTCATGAAGTATACACCATCACCCTAGTGCAAAAGCCAGGCTCTTCTGTGACCTCCCTCTTCAATCTGAGTAGTGGATTGCTAGGTTTCTCCTGTGTTCCCTAGACAAACTCAAAGACCCAACATGAAGTAAAATATATACAGTATCCACCCCCCCCCGCGATTTAACAATGTAGAGTAACCAAGATCCACCCACTCTGGGCTTAAACTCTTAGTCCTCCCCTGGGTTCTTCCCTGTTCCTTGTCCAGAACACCAGCCTATGGGACTGCTTCCCTGGACCTTCCTTCCAGGGCTCCAACTCCACTGCTGCTGTCCTGACCCTGAGCCTTTTCCAGCTCTCTTCTCCCAGCAGCTCTCCACTACTGCTCCCTGGAGGAAACTCTGGTATAGGGGTTCTCAAACTGGGGGTTGTGACCCTTCAGGGGGTCATGAGGTTATTACATGGGAGGTCACAAGTGGTCAGCCTCCACCCCAAATCCTGCTTTGCCTCCAGCATTTATAATGGTGTTAAATATATAAAAATGTGTTTAATTTATAAGGGGGTGGGGTCATGCTTAGAGGCTTGCTGTGTGAAAGGGGTCCCCAGTACAAAAGTTTGAGAACTACTGCTCTAGTAGCTCTCATTCAACCTTCCCCCAGCTCCCCATTTCTGTGTCTCCCTTTTCCAGCTGCTGCCTGACGTTTTATATAAACTGGGTGTCCTCTTTCCATCCCAATAGAAGGCAATTAACCAAGCACAGGTTGACAGGGCCCACTTCTTCTTAAAGGGGCATAAAGGGTGCATTATAATGCATACGCACAAGAGGGCTGAATCAAGATTGCATTAGGAAATGCCTACGTTAATTTTTCTAACTTCTGAGTGCTTGACTTCACAACCTTAACATTCTTTTAATGCAATTTTCTAGATATTTAAAAAAACAAACATTGAAAAAACAAAATTCCATCTTTTGGAGCTATACTGACCCACCCATGTGAGTCACCAGCACAGTTGATATTTTTAGTTCCTCTTGTACTTGAATTAACAGAGTAAATGGTAGCATTAGAAGACTGTTATCTTCTGTGTGGACCTGCCACACAGAAGCAAGGGGCAAGATGTCACACTTTCCCCAGGGGTTTCACAGCTATAATTTGATAGACAGCAAATGAATGTTGAGACTCGGCCAAAAATAGTGGGTTCACCTCCAGGTTCTGGAGGGCAGTGTTCTTTAGTGGTTACTGACTCTTCTGCAGCTGTTCCCCCACAGATTTTCTAGATTCCTTCTGCTCCCCCACCTCCCCAGCTCCTGTCCTTGTCCCTGCCCTCCCATTATCCTCCCATCCAACTTCTTCCCCATCTCATTTCTGCTCCTATCCTCCCCCTGGCTCCTGCCCCATCCACCCCCTCATTCCTGTCCACCCCAGCTCTTCCCCAAGCTACCCTGTGGTGGAATGCACCCCTGTATTCACACCCTACACACCATTGTAATAATCTTTGTACAAAATATACCTTTTACGGTATGATTTGAAAACTAATACTGTAACTTGCTGGTCAATATCATGGTGAAAATGTATGTAGCAACATTATATGTAAAGTTGGGAACATAAGCTGAAATCATAACTGAAGTGCGTTTATCTGACTAGTCTGAGGAGTGGGTAAACCTGTTTCTCAAAGACAAAGGACAAAGCTGATACCTCCAACCAGGTGTCATCAAAGCTGATGGGCAATCACCTGTCAAGTGGCCATTCTTTGGCATGGAAGGAAGACGGGAGACAAGGAAAATTGGCATTTCAGCAAATGGAGGTGAGAAGAAACAGCACGGAACATCTTTCCCCTGATCTACCCCCTGCCTTCACCCTCAGTGGTTTTCAAACTTTTTGAGCTGAGCCTCCCTCCCGCCTTTGAATTACAATTTTTGATTGCGCCCTTCCCCAGACAGACAGGCTGGGTTGCCTGATGAAATGAATCAGGGCGGAGTGGTACTCCCGCCCCAGGCCCTGCTGTGTGGAGCTGGCCAGAGCCCCACCAGGCCCTTCCCCCCAAATATAGAAGTCAAACTGCGCCTATGCCTATCCATCTCTTGTCACCTAAGATGAGAAGAAACAGCCACTGGACTTTGGGAGCAGATCCTGGCCTGAGGATTTGGTCAGCAATGTACTGAAAACATGTGGTAAGGGATTCTTCACCTTGAGCCAAGGCTAATTTGTTCTGTTTAAAAAGTGTTATCTTTATTTTTCTTGTCACCCTTTGACTTTAATGCCTTAATACTTGTATTCACTTAAAATCCTATCTTTTGTTTTGTTCTTTAATCAAAACTAATCCAGTGTTGTGGCTAAGTTGGGCTGTGTGGTAACGCCATTTAAAAGGAGCAAGTTGTTGTATAGTGTCCCCTTATGGGGACAATGGACCTTTGTTACCTAAACTGTCTAGGAGAGGGCTGGACAGTGCTGTAAAAACAAACTTTTGGGGATGGGGGAGGGAAATCCAGGACTGGGAGTGTGTTAGGATCACCAGGATGTGGTAACCCAGGCTGGTGGAAGCCAGTGTGTGATTGATGTGTGACCGGAAGCTGCAGCTATACACAGACACTCAGGCCATGGCAGGCAGACTGTTGGGCTGTCTGTGAGCTGCCCAGGTGGGAGCTATAGCACCACGATGTTGTGAAGCACCCAACGTTGCAGGGCAGGTGGGGACACTGGTCTGGATTGGACTCTGGAATGTGACACCTCCCCCTCTCTCCGATCCTTCCTCCCTGTCTATGCCCCCCCAGCTCCTGCCCCACCCCCATCCCCCTACTGTCCTCCTTCTGTCTGGGTTTTCTGTCCCCCCCCCCCTTCCTGGCACCTGCCCAGGTCCCGTCACATGTCCCCTCCCCCATGCACCTTCCCCTGTGCCCCGGACACTGGAATCCAGCTGCTTCTCCCTCCCAATCTGGGCACTGCTAGGGGAGCATAGAGAACACAGCAGAGTCAGTCTTTCTGCTCTCCAGCCCAGTGCCTGGGACCACCATGGCCCCTGGTGGACATGAGGAGAAGCTGCATGGAAAGCTATGCCCAGCCCCTGCAGTCCTGGGGTGGAGCATGCTCAGTGGCTGGATCATGCTCAGTTAGTGTGACCAGATGTCCCAATATCAGGAACATCCTGATTATGAGGGGCTTTGTCTTATATAGGATCCTATTATCCAATCCTGATTTGTCACACTTGCTATCTGCTCACCGAAGATGGAATCTTTGGCAAATTTAGCTGCCAAACTCAAAATTCTCTACCAAGTATGTATGAAATGAAGCTTTTCAGACGCCATATTAGGGTGAATTTTCAAAGGCACAACACAAGGCACATACCTGATACCAGGTTCTCTCTTTCACCCCCCCTAAATTTCAAGACCCTTCTCTAAAGCATGAGAGAGTTAGAAATTTTCAACAAAACACTTGGAGGAATTTAAAAAAAAAAATAACATTTTCCCCTATCTTTGTTCTTGGAAACAGCTGATCCATTTTCACTCAAACTTTTCTGGAAAAACTAAGCCTGATACAGACACCTAACATGGAAAATTTCAACCTAAACAGTCATAGTCTGGCAAAGTTGTAAGCAATTGAAAAAGTCTTATAATGAAAAGTGCTGGGCAACCTTAACCATTCAGGTCACTACCTGTAATGCCCCTCCTAGTGTAAACCTCAAGCTTAAAATTTGAGTTCTATGAGCATTTATGAGTAAATTTCCCACCATCTGTATGTTCATGAAAAGCAACTCCAAAGGGGTACAAGTACAACAAAGTGAATTCAATTTTAAATCTGAGCAAATGCTTATGGACAATATTTTGAGCTACTATTTAATTATTATTCACCAGCTCTATAACAGAGTCTTTGTAGATGGATGTCTTTGAATCTGATGGGCAGTTAAAAAGCAGACCATTGAGCCCTTTTGTTTAAGGGCATGGAATTTAAATGTACTTTTATTTTGTATTGCAAAGCAGCCAGCAGCAACACCAGAAAGTAAAATCAGCACTGGTTGGAAGTGGTTTTGACTGGTGTTTGTGATGCCTGACTGGGGGTGATTGTGAGATCGTATTTTCATAACACAGAAGCAGTCTCACTGGGGTATTGAAATCAGAGTTGTGTTGTAGAGGTGTGAATCTGTGAATTACTAGCTTCACTGCTTTTGCTATCTAATCTCAGTAACACTGTAAGTTTAAAGGGAAAAACATTTTCTACCTCTTATGTGTTTCAATAAGCTTTCTAGTCCTGAACTAAGGTTAAATGAAACTCGCAATACAATTAAGTTTAGTTGTGTTCACAGTTGTGTTGTGTGGATGGTATCCCTCAGCTGTAAAGAGGTTGTGCTCTATGTAATGTACCCCAAGCTTGGATAGAAGAGCAAAGAATGGTGTTTGGCTTAGTGGGCAGACTGGCTATGTTCTGATTAACTAGCGGCCTCTTCACTGTGCTGTGGTATTTGGGGCATGAAGCACAGCCTTTTTAAAGGTTTCAGAGTAGCAGCCGTGTTAGTCTGTATTCGCAAAAAGAAAAGGAGTACTTGTGGCACCTTAGAGACTAACAAATTTATTAGAGCATAAGCTTTCGTGAGCTACAGCTCACTTCATCGGATGCATTTGGTGGAAAAAACAGAGGAGAGATTTATATACACACAATTATATATATATATTATAATTATATAGCCTTTTTAAAGTCTTCTGGCCAGGCAGTTTGGCTCTTTATTTCTCTCTCCTCCCCATTTTCTAAAGGTTTTAGGAGCCCCCTCATCCTGCCCTAACTATGGAAGATTTGGCTTATATGGCTAGACAGATAAATACAATGTTCTTTTAAATTCTCAATCATTTATAATACTCACACAACTCAGCAATCTTTTCCCAAAAGGTTTTGTTCCTGACCATTTGGCAGACACTGTTTTTCCTGTGTTTGGAATGTTAATAAAATGAACATGCCTTTATTGTTTCACACACAGCAACTTCAGCTGAAGCATTTTGCCAGACCATCTCTTGATATAATCGCCCAATGTCAGCACTGCTCTGCTAAGAGTGTTAGGCCTTGACCCTGCAAACACTTAGGCAGATAGAATCATAGAAAATTAGGGTTGGAAGATACCTCAGGAGGCCATCTAGTCCAATCCCCTGCTCAAAGCAGGACCAACCCCAACTAAATCATCCCAGCTAGGGCTTTGTCAAGCTGGGCCTTAAAAACCTCTAAGGATGGAGATTCCACCACCTCCCTAGGTAACGCATTCCAGTGCTTCACCATCCTCCTAGTGAAATAGTGTTTCCTAATATCCAACCTAGACCTCCCGCACTGCAACTTGAGACCATTTCTCCTTTGTCTGTCATCTGCCACCACCAAGAACAGCCTAGCTCCATCCTCTTTGAAACCCCCCTTCAGGTAGTTGAAGGTTGCTATCAAATCCTCCCTCAGTCTCTCCACGTAAGTCATGTGCCTCAGCCCCCTAATCATTTTCATTGCCCTCTGCTGGACTCTTTCCAATTTGTCCACATCCCTTCTGTAGTGGGGGGGACCAAAACTGGACAATACCCTAGGTGTGACCTCACCAGTGCTGAATAGAGGGGAAGAATCACTTCCCTCGATCCACTGGCAATGCTCCTACTAATACAGTTCATTATGCTGTTGGCTTTCTTGGCAACGAGGGCACACTGCTAAATCCTCCAGCTTCTCATCCACTGTAACCCCCAGGTCCTTTTCTGCAGAACTGCTGCTTAGCCAGTCAGTCCCCAGCCTGTAGCAGTGCATGGGATTCTTTCTTCCTAAGTGCAGGACTCCACACTTGTCCTTGTTGAACCTCATCAGATTTCTTCTGGCCCAATCCTCCAATTTGTTTAGGTCACTCTGGATTGTATCCCTACCCTCCAGTGTATCTACCGCTCCCTGCAGTTTAGTATCATTTGCAAATGTGCTGAGGGTGCAATTCATCCCATCATCCAGATCATTAATAAAGATGTTAAACAAAACCAGCCCCAGGACTGATGCTTGCGGCACTCCGCATGATACCGGCCACCAACTAGACATTGAGCCATTGATCACTACCTGTTGAGCCTGACAATCTAGCCAGCTTTCTATCCACCTGATAGGCCATTCATCCAATCCATACTTCTTAACTTGCTGGCAAGAATACTGTGGGAGACTGTAACAAAAGCTTTGCTAAAGTCAAGATATATCACATCCACCATTTTCCCCATATCTACACAGCCAGTTATCTCATCATAGAAGGCAATCAGGTTGGTCAGGCATGACTTGCCATTGGTGAATCCATGTTGACTATTCCTGATCACCTTCCTCTCCAAGTGCTTCAAGGATTCCTTGAGGACCTGCTCCTGCTTCCCCAGGATCTCTTTCTTCCCTTCTTTAAATATGGGCACTATATTTGCCTTTTTCCAATTGTCCGGGACCTCCCCTGATCACCACGAATTTTCAAAGATAATGGCCAATGGCTCTGCAATCAGATCAGCCAACTCCCTCAGCACCCTTGGATGCATTAGCTCTGGACCCATAGACTTGTGCGTGTCCAGCTTTTCTAAATAGTCCTTAACTTTACTACTGTGATTAGTTCCGCTGACTTCAGTAGGACTATTCACACCAGTAAAGCTAAGCCTGTGAGTATGGCTCCAATCTGCCAAACATTTAGTTAATTCAAAGCCCAGCCTGCAGGTTTAAATGACATGCTTAGATACCAATTGTGTGTGTGTTTTCATACTAATACTACTTTGGAAGTGTGCAGTGTAATTATTCTGTTTACCAAGTAATCTTTCTTGTATTGTCCCTCACAGCTAGGCTGATTTTTTTTTAATTAAATATTTATATCATAACATACATACAAGGCCAGATACATTCTGGCTTTCAGGTGCCCATGCATGTCAGGAAACTTGCAAAGTGTAGGATAGATTACAAGGCAGGTGAAAGCAGACCCTCTTGTGACATGATACATGGAGGATCATTCCAGGGCAAGGCAAACAGTTCAGAGGAGACACACTGCCAATTCTGCACACCACCAATGCAATTTATGCTTCTGGCAGGAATAATTTGTGATTGAGGGTAGGAGATTGACAAAAAAGCGGTGTTGTTGTACATCCATGTTCTCATCAGCAATTTATGGGTTTGGGGCTATTCATTTATTGGCCCTGAATTTGGCCCATGGCTTTAATTACATATATCAACATGAGAACTGATATGTCTAAAGCAGAGTTAATTAAGTAAAGAAAAGGAGTACTTGTGACACCTTAGAGTCTAACAAATTTATTTGAGCATAAGCTTTCGTGAGCTACAGCTCACTTCATCGGATGCATTTCGTGAGCTGTAGCTCACGAAAGCTTATGCTCAAATAAATTTGTTAGTCTCTAAAGTGTCACAAGTACTCCTTTTTCTTTTTGCGAATACAGACTAACACGGCTGCTACTCTAAAACCTGTTAATTAAGTGTGCTCTGTCAGTGGAAACATCAGCAAAAAAAATCAGCAGCTTTGGATGATCCACAAAGATTTATTCCTTTTTGTTCACTACATCATAGGATCAAATGTAAGTCAGAGCAGACTTTTAACTCCAGCACTTACATACAAGTTGAAAATACAATGGCCAGATGTGTGATGAGGACCATATAATTGCCTATATCAATAAGAAAAATTAAGGTTTCTTCACGGCTTTTTTGGGTTTGTTCGAAATCCCTTCAATGTAGTGATCACAGAGTATTATGAACTTGTTCTGTGTACAGACCAATTGCTAGTGGTTTTAATTGCAGTTATTGCATTTCAGTATAGTGATGCAATGTCAGCAGCGGCTGTTGTGAATTTAATCCTGTGTGTAACAGATGGCTCATGATCACCGCAGTGTGGCAAACAGCTTTCACATTGCACTGGGCCTACTGTGAAGAAAGAATAGCAGAGGTGCAGTACATCCCACAGCAATGTGGCAGTGTGTCTCTCTCATGTCCATTCATGCTCTCATGAGGGAAAGTTACACTGGCCATTATAAAAAGAAAAGGAGTACTTGTGGCACCTTAGAGACTAACAAATTTATCTGAGCATAAGCTTTCATGAGCTACAGCTCAGTTCATCAGATGCATCGTGTAGCTCACAAAAGCTTATGCTCAAATAAATGTGTTAATCTAACACATTTATTTGAGCATAAGCTTTTGTGAGCTACACGATGCATCTGATGAACTGAGCTGTAGCTCATGAAAGCTTATGCTCAGATAAATTTGTTAGTCTCTAAAGTGTCACAAGTACTCCTTTTCTTTTTGCGAATACAGACTAACATGGTTGCTACTCTGAAAATTGGCCATTATAGTCCAGCTGGCACAGTGCATTAATTGAAAAGCTCACAGTGGTGTGAAAGTGTCCTTTAAAGCTCATTTCAGAACAGACAACTCTAATTTATCACCACATGGGAAAAACTAATTAACAAGCAATACCTTTATGAGAGTCAGGGTCTATTTTAAACATATTGAGTATTATATTTTCCTCGCAGCAGCTCCCCCTGGTATCTTGTGTGTGCTTATTTTCCTTTTGTGACAGGGTCAGGCCAGATGGCTACAAAAGAGTGGTCGAAGGTAGATGCATTAGTTCTAGGTTAAGCAGGTCCCTTGTCCCTGTCATTTCACCCAGGGGAATATTCCAGAACACTCAGGAACTTTCTAGAGCTAATTAAGGCAGCAGGCTAATTAGGACACCTGTAGTGAATTGGGAAGCTGCTAGAATTAAGGCTAATCGGGACACCTGGTTTAAAAAGGCTCTCACTCCAGTTAGTGAGGTGTGCGCAAGGAGCTGAGAGAGAGAGGGTGTGCTGCTGGAGGACTGAGGAGTACAAATACTATCTGGCATTAAGAGGAAGGTCCTGTGGTAAGGATACAGAAGGTGTTGGGAGGAGGCCATGGGGAAGTAGCCCAGGGAGTTGTAGCTGTCACACAGGTGTTGCACAAAACATTATAGACAGCTGTGATCCACATGGCCTTGGGCTGGAACCCAGAGTAAAGGGTGGGCCCGGGTTCCCCCCCACATCCTCCCAACTCCCTATTGGATACAGGAGGAGTTGACTTGGACTGTGGGTCCCACCAGAGGGGAAGGTCCCTGGCCTGTCCCCCAACCCACTAGGTGAACCACCAGAGACTGTGGGGATTGTTCTCCTTCCTCTTCCCCATGCTGGCCAGTGATGAGGTTATCTGAGTGAACAGCAGTTTTGGGCCACGAAAGTGGCCAAACTGAGGGCTACTGTGAATCTCTGAGGCGAGCAAAATCCGCCAATAAGCGCAGTACCCACCAAGGTAGAGGAGGAACTTAGTCACACTGTGTACAATAAATTTCAGCACCATTTTCCTGCAGTGTCCACATACACTTGGAAGAATCTACTCAGAGTATTTAATATCTAATGTTTGTTGCTTTTTGAACAAAAATAATATTATAGCAAATGAAATTTCAAGAACTGAATCAAGCAGATGATTACAAAGCTACTATGAATATTGGCTTTTCAACAACGAGGGCTGGGGGTGGGAAAAAGTAAAACTTTCCCTTTTGATTTGTTTCACTTACACTTTTAGGGTATGTCTACACTACGAAGTTAGGTCCAATTTATAGAAGTCGGTTTTGTAGAAAGCGTTTTTATACAGTCGAGTGTGTGTGTCCCCGCACAAATGCTCTAAGTGTATATAGTTGGCGGACTGTGTCCACAGTACCGAGGCAACTATCGACTGCCGGAGCTTTGCACTGTGGGTAGCTATCCCACAGTTCCCACAGTCTCCACCGCCCATTTGAATTCTGGCTAGAAATCCCAGTGCCTGATGGGGCTAAAACATTCTCGCGGGTGGTTCTGGGTACATATAGTCAGGCCCCGTTCCCTCCCTCCCTCCATAAAAGCAGGGGCAGACAATTGTTTTGCGCCTTTTTTCTTGAGTTACCTGTGCAGACGCCATACCACGGCAAGCATGCAGCCCACTCAGCTAACCATCACCGTATGTCTTCTGGGTGCTGGCGGACATGGTACTTCATTGCTACACAGCAGCAGTTTATTGCCTTTTGGCAGCAGACAGTGCAGTATGACTGGTAGCTGTTGTCGACGTGGTCCTGGTGCTCTTTTAACCGGGCGCCTGGGCAAACATGGGAGTGACTCAGCCAGGTCATTTCCCTTGTTTCGTCTCATGGAGATTGAGTCCTACTGGCAGTGCACTGTCTTTTAATCTGCAGCTAGCAGAAGACGATGGCCAGCAGTCATACTGCACCATCTTCTGCCAAGCACCCAGGAGGTGATGATGGCTAGCGGTCGTACTGCACAGTCTGCTGCCAGCATGATGTGTAAAGATAGATGAAGTGGCTCAAAACAAGAAATAGACCAGATTTGTTCTGTATTCATTTTCTCCTCCCTCCTTCCCTCTGTGAAATCAACGGCCTGCTAAACCCAGTCTTGAGTTCTCGCAAAGCCACCCCCTTTGTTGATTTTAATTCCCTGTAAGCCAACCCTGTAAGCCATGTCGTCAGTCGCCCCTCCCTCCATCAGGGCAATGGCAGACAATCGTTCCGCGCCTTATTTCTGTGCAGACGCCACACGGCAAGCATGGAGACCGCTCAGATCACTTTGGCAATTAGGAGCACATTAAACACCACACGCATTATCCAGCAGTATATGCAGCACAAGAACCTGGCAAAGCGAAACCAGGCAAGTAGGAGACATCAGCGCGGTTACAAGAGTGATGAGGACATGGACATAGACTTCTCTCAAAGCACGTGCCCTGGCAATGTGGGCATCATGGTGCTAATGGGGCAGCCTCATGCGGTGGAACACCGATTCTGGGCCCGGGAAACAAGCACAGACTGGTGGGACCGCATAGTGTTGCAGGTCTGGGACAATTCCCAGTGGCTGTGAAACTTTCGCATGCATAAGGGCACTTTCATGGAACTT
Source organism: Dermochelys coriacea (assembly GCF_009764565.3). Classification (NCBI taxonomy): domain Eukaryota; kingdom Metazoa; phylum Chordata; order Testudines; family Dermochelyidae; genus Dermochelys; species Dermochelys coriacea. Next base: position 111,190,236 of record NC_050068.2, read on the forward strand.
TGTGACTTGCTTTCCCCTGCCCTGAGGTGCAAGAATACCAAGATGAGAGCAGCCCTCACAGTTGAGAAGCGAGTGGCAATAGCCCTGTGGAAGCTTGCAACGCCAGATGGCTATCGGTCAGTTGGGAATCAATTTGGAGTGGGCAAATCTACTGTGGGGCTGCTGTGATGCAAGTAGCCAACGCAATCAAAGATCTGCTGATATCAAGGGTTGTGACCCTGGGAAATGTGCAGGTCATAGTGGATGGCTTTGCTGTAATGGGATTCCCTAACTGTGGTGGGGCCATAGACAGAACCCATATCCCTACCTTGGCACCAGAGCACCAAGCCAGCGAGTACATAAACCGCAAGGGGTAGTTTTCAATAGTGCTGCAAGCACTGGTGAATCAAAAGGGACATTTCACCAACATCAACGTGGGATGGCCGGGAAAGGTACATGATGCTGCATCTTCAGGAACTCTGGTCTCAAAAGCTGCAGGAAGGGACTTTCTTCCCAGACCAGAAAATAACCATTGGGGATGTTGAAATGCCTATAGTTATCCTTGGGGACCCAACCTACCTCTTAATGCCATAGCTCACGAAGCCATACATAGGCAGCCTGGAGAGTAGTCAGGAGCTGTTCAACTACAGGCTGAGCAAGTGCAGAATGGTGGTAGAATGTTGGACATTTGGACGTTTAAAAGCGCGCTGGTACAATTTACTGACTCGGTTAGACCTCAGCGAAACCAATATTCCCACTGTTATTACTGCTTGCTGTGCGCTCCACAATATCTGTGAGAGTAAGGGGGAGATGTTTATGGCGGGGTGGGAGGTTGAGGCAAATCGCCTGGCTGCTGGTTATGCACAGCCAGACACCAGGGCGGTTAGAAGAGCACAAGAGGGTGCGGTGCGCATCAGAGAAGCTTTGAAAACCAATTTCATGACTGGCCAGGCTATGGTGTGAACGTTCTGTTTGTTTCTCCTTGGTTCACTCTACTTCCCTGTAAGCTAACCACCCTCCACACCTCCCTTTGATCACCGCTTGCAGAGGCAATAAAGTCATTGTTGCTTCACATTCATGCATTCTTTATTAATTTATCACACAAATAGGAGGATAATTACTAAGGTAGCCCAGGAGGGGTGGTGGAGGAGGGAAGGACAAGGCCACACAGCACTTTAAAAGTTTAAAACTTATTGAATGCCAGCCTTCTGTTACTTGGGCAATCCTCTGGGGTGGCTGGCTGGCCAGAGGCCCCCCCACTGCATTCTTGGGTGAGGAGGCTCTGGAACTTGGGGAGGAGGGCGGTTGGTTACACAGGAGCTGTAGCGGCGGTCTGTGCTCCTGCTGCCTTTCCTGCAGCTCAACCATTCGCTGAAGCATATTAGTTTGAGCCTCCAGCAGCCTCAGCATTGAATCCTGCCTTCTCTCATCACACTGCCACCACCTTTCAGCTTCAGCCCTCTCTTCAGCCCGCCACTTTCTCTCTTCAGCCCGCCACCTCTCCTCCCGGTCATTTTGTGCTTTCCTGCACTCTGACATTGTCTGCCTCCATGCATTCGTCTGTGCTCTGTCAGTGTGGGAGGACAGCATGAGCTCAGAACATTTCATCGCGAGTGCGTTTTTTTGCCTTCTAATCTTCGCTAGCCTCTGGGAAGGAGAAGATCCTATGATCCTTGAAACACATGCAGCTGGTGGAGGGGAAAAAAAAGGGACAATGGTATTTGAAAAGACACGTTTTATAGAACAATGGGTACACTCTCTCATGGTAAACCTTGCTGTTAACACATGTGCTTTCGTTACAAGGTCGCATTTTGCCTCCCCCCACCATGTGGCTAACAGCGGGGAACATTTCTGTTCAGCCATAGGCAAACAGCCCAGCAGGAACGGGCACCTCTGAATGTCCCCTTAAGAAAAGCACCCTTTTTCAACCAGGTGACCATGAATGATATCACTCTCCTGAGGATAATACAGAGAGATAAAGAACGGATGGTGTTTGAATGCCAGCAAACATACACTGCAATGCTTTGTTCTACAATGATTCCTGAGTACATGCTACTGGCCTGGAGTGGTAAAGTGTCCTACCATGGTGGATGGAATAAGGCTGCCCTCCCCAGAAACCTTTTGCAAAGGCTTTGGGAGTATATCCAGGAGAGCCACGAATGCCAGGGCAAACTAATCATTAAACATGCTGGCTTTTAAACTTGTATAGTATTTTAAAAGGTACACTTACCAGAGGTCCCTTCTCCGCCTGGTGGGTCGGGGAGGCAGCCTTGGGTGGGTTCGGGCGGGTACTGGCTCCAAGTCCAGGGTGAGAAACAATTCCTGGCTGTCAGGAAAACCGGTTTCTCCGCTTGTATGCTGTGAGCTATCTACAACCTCATCATCATCATCTTCCTCATCCCCAAAACCTGCTTCCGTGTTGCCTCCATCTCCATTGAAGGAGTCAAACAACACGACAGGGGCTGAACCCCCTAAAATGGCATGCAGCTCATCATAGAAGCGGCATGTTTGGGGCTCTGACCCGGAGTGGCAGTTGGCCTCTCTGGTTTTCTGGTAGGCTTGCCTCAGCTCCTTAAGTTTCACGTGGCACTGCTTATGGCCTCTGTCCTTCATGCCCTGGGAGATTTTCACAAATGTTTTGGCATTTCGAAAACTGTAACGTAGTTCTGATAGCACGGATTCCTCTCCCCATACAGCGATCAGATCCTGTACCTCCAGTTCGGTCCATGCTGGAGCTCTTTTGCGATTCTGGGACTCCATCATGGTCACCTCTGCTGATGAGCTCTGCATGGTCACCTGAGGCTTGCCACACTGGTCAAACAGGAAATTGAAATTTTAAAGTTCGCGGGCCTTTTCCTGTCTACCTGGTCAGTGCATCTGGGTTGAGAGTGCTGTCCTGAACGGTCATAATGGAGCACTCTGGGATAGCTCCCGGAGGCCAATACCATCTAATTGCATCCACAGTACCCTAATTCAACCCACCAAAACTGATTTCAGCGCTAATCCCCTTGTCGGGGGTGGAGTAAAGAAACTGATTTTAAGAGCCCTTTAAGTCGAAAAAAAGGGCTTTGTCATGTGGACGGGTGCAGGGTTACATCGATTTAATGCTGCTAAATTCGACCTCAACGCCTAGTGTAGCCCAGGGCTAAGATGTCATTTAAGGTATGTTCATAACAGGTCCCTGTGAACTCCTTGTGGCAGAGTTCAAAATTGCATCAGAATTATAGCAGCTATAAATTGAACAGAGCTATTTTGAGATACCCTGTTGTACATAACATTCTAAGAACAGCCAGCAGAGAGAACCAGGATCCTAAGGCCCGAAACATCACATCACATGCAGCTGCTGGGGATCAGCTGGTTCCAGGCATATTTCTGCAGAGAGCTGACACATAATTTGCTCCTTGTCCTTTATCAAGTTTCAATAAGTTTTGCTCTTATTTTACTCCCCCCCCCTTTCTTTTGCAGTATATAAATATGTGGAGTTAGGGGCATCTAAAGTACAGGAGTCAATGAGTAGGGTAAGAGGCACTTTCATGGGTAAGATTAGCTGGAGACAAGCAATGTAGTGTCAGCTCAAGAGCTAAACCAAAAACATGAGGGTTTGGCATGCATAATGCAGAAAGAGTGGTAGACTCTTTGGGGTGCACTACTGTGGGTCAAAGAGATGAACGAAGAGGTCTGGGCACCCAGGATTAATGAGAAATTAAAACCATTAAAGTATAATGAGAAAAAGAATGTTAGCATGATGGAGGAGGATGTGGTATTGGGGACTGCACCTTTAAGGACTGAGCTTCCCAGACCGAGTCTGGGCAGGGCGCTGCAAAACTCTTGTTGCTATGCACTGCAAGTTGGAACCAGACACAGAATAAAGCACTTTTGCAAGCACCAGTGATCACTGAACATCATATGATATGAGGAATAAAAAGTTAAGGGTTTGTCTACCTAGGGAGTTATTCCAGATAAACTATTCCTTATTAACTCTATGTATGGACACTTGTTCCAGAATGAGTGCACTTTATTTTGAATTAGCTTAATTCACTACCTACAAGGGGATACATTCTGGGGGAGATGGTTGATGCCAAATATTTTTCTATGCCAGCTGAATTAGCAGGATTCTGGCAAGTGCTCTGTTTTTCTCAGGTCACTTTTTAATGCACATTCAACATCCTCTTCGGGAGACACCATGTCTGCAGACTGCATTTGGGTTGTGTTTGGCACCCAAGGTATTTCACCGGAAAACACAACCCATTTTTGTGTGATAGAGAGGACACTAAGGTATTAGAGGATATTTGATTGGGGAGGGGGGGAAGAATTGTAGCGCATGACTAAAGGCTCTGGGCAGCTGTGGAAAGAACCAGACCTGCTGGGCTAAAGCTAAACAAGATGATTTGCAAATCAAATACAAACCTGAGGGAGATTTAGTGCTTGGAAATACGCTCTCTAAAGCATTTGACAAAAATGCAATGGAGCAAAGTCTAGAGCTAGATTTTGTACAGGTCACTTTGTACATGATAAAAAGAAGCCATGTTCTATCTCAGCTAAAATGTGACCTGTGATTGCCTGAGCTACTGCTCAGGATGAGACTTGCAGAAAGTGATTATGGCTATTAGTACACAGTAGCTGGGGCAGCATCTTTGCAGCCCCTATCATCAATTTAAGGGGGAGGTCTTAGTCCTAGATGGTGTTTTAAAGGCACCAGAATGGTAATTCCTAAGGTGTTATAGAAAAATGTTAGGATACATGAAGAAATTTTAAAAAAAAAGTCTAATAAGGGCTAGATGTTTTATACTGATCTTCAGTGAATAGTGACAGAGAAAATTGTTGAGGCTTGTTGCACAGGCCAAGTCAGGCAAAAGAGCCCATGATGGTGGCACAGGAAAAAATGGGCCCCTTGGAGCAAAGTAGGCATAGATTTGTTTACATTGGCTGGAAAAACAAGGACTTGTTCTCGACTAAAAGAAAAGGAGGACTTGTGGCACCTTAGAGACGAACAAAAGCATAAGCTTTCATGAGCTACAGCTCACTTCATCAGATGCATTCAGTGGAAAATACAGTGGGGAGATTTATATACACAGAGAACATGAAACAATGGGAGTTACCATACACACTGTAACAAGATTGATCAGGTAAGGTGAGCTATTACCAGTGGGCGGGGTGGGGGAGGAGAGGGAACCTTTTGTAGTGATAATCAAGGTGGGCCATTTCCAGCAGTTGACAACAACATGTGAGGAACGGGGTGGGAAATAAACATGGGGAAATAGTTTTACTTTGTGTAATGACACATCTACTCCCAGTCTTTCTTCAAGCCTAAGTTAATTGTATCCAGTTTGCAAATTAATTCCAATTCAGCAGTCTCTCATTGGAGTCTGTTTTTGAAGCTTTTTTGTTGAAGAATTGCCACTTTTAGGTCTGTAATCAAGTGACCAAAGAGACTGAGTGTTCTCCGACTGGTTTTTGAATGTTGTTCTAGACTGTTGTTCTTAGTTCCCTGAGGTAGTCTTCCTAGAAGATACTGCAGCTAAACAGGTGCTTGTGCATGTCAAGTCTACTTTGCTGACTAGTAATATTTGACAACAGACTGCAGTTTAGTGGGCATGAGTTTGGGTTTAGACATTCTCTACTAGTCCCCATTATTCTCAGGCTTACAGGCTGCTGGAAAATGGTGTTTATCTCTACTGAGAGGATGTGGAGTCAGGCTCTGATCCATATTTAATACTGCTAAATTACAGAATGGCACAAGTGAAGCATGGTGTGACAGGGTGGATCACAGAAACCCCCTGGAGGCTACCACCTGATATGCCAAGACTACTTCTGCTCCTCCTTTCCTGCCATCTAAGGACTCCACCACTCTGCCTGGTTTGAGCCAGACCTGCTAGCCTGCTGCAAACCCAGGTCTGAACCACGTCCGCTAATAGCTGTAGGCTTAACTGAAAGCACCTTACAGAAGTGTGCCTGTCTTTAACACTGAGATGCCCAACGCCCAATGGGGTCCAAACCCTAAATAAATCTGTTTTACCCTGTATAAAGCTTATACAGGGTAAACTCAAATTGTTCACGCTCTAACACAGAGATATGCACAGCTGTTTGCCCCCCCCCCAAGTATTAATACATACTCTGGGTTAATTAATAAGTAAAAAGTGACTAAATACAACAAGTAGGACAAGTTTCAGAGTAGCAGCTGTGTTAGTCTGTATCCACAAAAAGAAAAGGAGGACTTGTGGCACCTTATGCTCAAATGAATTTGTTAGTCTCTAAGGTGCCACAACTCCTCCTTTTCTTTAGACAGAACAAAGTGAATTACCAAGCAAAATAAAATAACATGCTAGTCTAAGTCTAATACAGTAATAAAAACTAAATACAGATAAAATCTCACCCTCAGAGATGTTTCAATAAGTTTTTCACAGACTGGAGCTGGACATCTTCCTAGTCTGGGCACAATCCTTTCACCTGGTACAGCCCTTGTTCCAGCTCAGGTGGTAGCTAGGGGATTCCTCATGATGGCTGCCTCCCTTGTTCTGTTCCACCCACTTAACTTTTGCATAAGGTGGGAATCCTTTGTCCTTCTGGGTTCCCACCCCTCCTTCTCAGTGGAAAAGTACCAAGTTAAAGATGGATTCCAGTTCAGGTGACATGATCACGTGTCCTGTGAGACCCCAAGCCCTCATTCCTCCCACCCTGACTCACAGGAAGGCCTGCCTGCAAACAGAGCCATACACGGTCAATTGTCCTGGTTGATGGGAGCCATCAAGATTCCAAAGCACCATTAATGGGCCACACTTTGAGGGCCTATTGTAGTTATGCAGAGTTGTATTTCATACTTCTAGTTTCAGATACAAGAGTGATACATTTATACAAATAGGATGCATCCGATGAAGTGAGCTGTAGTTCACGTAAGCTTCTGCTCAAATAAATTTGTTAGTCTCTAAGGTGCCACAAGTCCTCCTTTTCTTTTCACACTCAGTAGATAAGCTTTGTAATGATACCTTACAAGAGACTTTTCATGAAGCATATTTTAGTTACATTATATTCACACTCTATCTATAGAGTGTATCACACATGGGTTGCCACCTGATGACATTTTGTTCAGCAGAAAACTGAAAAGAATGTCTGCTGTGTAGAAACTGACATCAGAGGCACTGGGGAGTAGTATAAAGAGTCAGATAGGGCAACATTTAAAAAAAAAACTAGATTGGGGATCATGAGAGCTGCCACCATGTCATGAAAATGATTGATTGTCTCAGTAATCAAAAACAATGGTTGCAAGCAGCAGTGGTGTTGCAGGAGACAGCCCCACAGCCAGAAGTGATGCTTGGGGAGTGTCACTCCCCCTCACCCCCTGATTTGCTGCTTGGCATGTACTGAGTATGCTCACACAGACTGAGCATGCTCAGTAACATTTGCTGAAGCCTCTGCCCTTACTCTGCCCCTCACTATTGGCAGGTATGGTCATCTTTGCCTGCACCCATATGAGGTTGTCTCCCCAGATGGACACATTTATGGAGGAATAGGCAATACCATCTCCAAATCCCACAAGGGAGGAAGGATACAGGCACCGAGTTTGCTATTTTGCCTGCAAGGGTCTCAAATAGGAGATAACTACAGCAGGTTGAGACAAAATGGATCCCTAGGACATGCAATAACCAGAACAAGTGGCCTTACTGCTTCCTAAGAGAGGAGGACAGCAGCAGTGCTGATGTTCATGGGGAACACGGGTCCAAGTGACAGCACCCAGCACATCAGAGACCAAATGACCATTGCTAGCAAGTTTAGTTATTAGGTTGGTTGTAAATATTTGCAATTGTTTTATTAATGTTGGCTTTTAAAATGTTAGTGGTATTAAGTGTTGGCTTGAAAGGGAAGATGTGGTATTGAGGACTGTGCCTTTAAGGGCTGAGCTGCCCAGACAAAGCCTGCGCAGGGTGCTGTAAAGTAGACAGTCTGTTACCTTAAGCCCTGAGTGATCACTGAACACCATGTAGTGGAAGGATATATAGCATCACACACGCTCTTCTCCATGAGAGGGGAATGAGAGATGGGCATAGGAACCACAAGTGACAGTAGTAGAGGACTCACTACTTAGAAATGTGGAGTGAAATTCATTTCACACTCACAAACTCGGAGCAATTAGTATTCACCCCATATTTATTAATATTGAATGAAGTGATTGGGCTTTATGCAAAATATGTGTCTTGTGATCAGTTATTTTGTGTGTGTTTTTATTAAACTATGCTATTCCATGGCAGGGTTAACATTTTGGGAATGTTATTGATCAACCTTCATAACTGTTTAACCCCGAGAGAGAGAATCAGATCTCACCCCTGCCAATGGACATAAAAGCATATTAGCTGTGTAAAACATTTTGCTCTCACGCAGGAATGCTTAGCTCCCATGAAATTCAAGGGGCGGTGCACAAGGGTGTCAAAACACAGAACTAATGGAGCTCTTTGTTTCATATTCCTACTGCTACTGCCAGCAGCAGTCGTCTTATTGCCATTTACTCTTTTTGCTCACAAATCAGGAAGCAACTTTGGACAATTTTCACAAGGAGCATTTTCATGATTAATAAAATAACCTTGCTAGAGTCTGGAGTCGAGAAGGTGTTCTACTAACTGGGGTAACAGACATACCAACAGACTGGCAAGCAGTAGCAGGTCAGAGAGCAGGAGGGAAGCTTGGCTGCCGGTGGGTGTGGAGCACCCGCTAGTTTTTCGCTGTGGTTGCTGCAGTCCCGCAGCATCCATGGAGTCTGCGCCTATGGTGTCAGACATAACTGTTCTGATCTGGCAGCGTAGGTGCACTTAGTTACACGTGTGCAAGGTGCAGGGCATCAGCCCCCTGGTCATCAGTGGGAGTGGAGGGAGCGAATGCCCTTTCAGGATCAGGCCATTAGGATGATTTGGCATGTAATGCTTTCACAAGGGGGCATTCTTTGCCAGGTTCTACATCACTGCCCAGTGTAAGTCACAAAGCAAAGTAATCGTTAGTACGTGGGGCCCCAACAGAGTTATTTCTGCTTTGGGAGGCATAAAGGAAGACAAGGTCCCTCAGTGATTTTCAGGATCAAAGAGCTGGAAAGAGTGCCCTGGGGAGGTGTGTGAATTAATAAAGTGCAGGTCTGGGAGAAGGAGCAAGCAGGGCTGATCAGACAGTACTGCTAATCATGTAGCCAAAGGGCACTTCCTCAGGTGGCCTCAGCCTGTAGGGGTAACTTGGTGAAATTCTCATGAGAAAATTTTTGCTCCTGTTCCACTGCTGCAGAGCATCAAGTAGGGGCTGCTTGTGCAGCCTGAGCACTTTGGAAATAATCTGAGCCAGGGTCGGTGAAAGCTTCCTAACAGTGGGCGGGGCTACCGTTGCCCAAACTGTCACCCTTCCCATGCCCCTTCCCCCCCGAACCACCACCCTCGCACTGCCCCTTCCTCCTGAGGCCCTGCCGCTGTGTTGCCTTTTCCCTCTCCCCACAGGACCTCTTCTCTTCCCCTCCTCCCCCCCCAGTCACTCATCCTTATGGCTGGTTAAAGTGTGTGTGTGTGGGGGGGGGTGGCCCTCTGTTGTGGTGTCCCTGATCTGAGCCTCTAGGGGGGAAATCAAATGTCATTCCCTTCATCAGGGCTCAGAGAACATAGCAGGTTTCTCCTCCTCTGTGCAACAGGAAACCTCTATCCACTGCTCCCCTAGCTCCTGCCACAAATAACCACACAGTTATTTGTACTGCAGTGGCACCCAGAGGCTCCAGTCCGAATGGTGGCACCACCGTGCTGGATGCTGTACACACATACACGGGAAGACACAGTCAAACATACTAACTTTTGTCCTTGCCCTTGTGGAAATGAACCACCCCAGCTGGCAAGCTAACACCACTTCGAGCAAGTGCAGTGGAGAAAGGGTTGATGGGGGTGGGAGGAGAAGAGAGAAGATGGAAATCACACACTGAATCTTGGGCCTGAGATCTAACCCTGGGAACTTCAGCACCATCCCAGAACTCTGCACCCTGTTTCTCCTGGGGATGGGCCAGGAGATGACAGGGTAGAAAGCCCATTGTACTGTGAGGAGCATGATATCATATACATTGCCTCCCCTCACTGACCCAGCCTCAGATTCTAGTTTTTGCTTCAGTAAAACACAGAACTGATATGACTTCCTGAAGTGCATATTAATGAAGTGCAAATCAGGAACTTCACTAAGAACTATTAATTGCAAAACATGTACCAGCAGCTCTCTTCAGAGCAAGCCCTTACTGAATTGTTTAGGCGTGGTCCTGAATAAAGAATTAAATACCTAGGAAGAGCCATTTAAGTACATAAGGGATTAAACTTTAAATCTTTTCATGCAACATTTGTCTGTCAGTTATCTACTGAGCTTGAGCAATTTTTTCCTACACTTAAACAGCCACTTCAGGAACATGGAAAATACATCATCTACAGGTCACTGGGAACACCTCAGGAAAATGTGAGAAATGGTAAACCAAAATATTTGCTCAACTGTATGGAGAAACGGGGCACCATCTCAGATGGGGGGTGGGGGGAAGGAGGAGGAGGAGGAGAGAGGCAACTTTAACTGTGATTTCAGAGGCTAACGATTCAGACAAGTAGATTTCAACCGAACACCATTACACTACTTTAAACCTTATGGTACTGCAGCGATTTGGATGCACATGAATGATATTTTATTACACCCCAACTCAAAGATTGTTTCATCATACCCCACAGCTGAAGTGCTTTTCATAGCAGCAGTTTTTGTATTCTTACTTTTCCATTGCACAAATGAGTGAAATTCTACTAAATTTAGAATTTCAAATCAATGAACTTCAAAATTTTGAACAATATATTTTGACCTCAATAAAAATCTGAAGCAGGAAGATCAAAACTAAAAATGAAATAAAATGGACCATATTCTGGTCTCATTCACACAACTCCAAATTCAGAATAATGGTTGGTTTCAGAGTAGCAGCCGTGTTAGTCTGTATTTGCAAAAAGAAAAGGAGTACTTGTGGCACCTTAGAGACTAACAAATTTATTTGAGCATAAGCTTTCGTGAGCTACAGCTCACTTCATCGGATGCATAATAATGGTTGAAACCCATACAGTTACTCCAGATTTACAGCAGTGCTAAGGAGAGCAGAATTTGAGTGCTGTGTTCATTAGTTGCAATTTCTGTTGGAAACTGTGCTAGAGATAGCTATGGATAGGGATTCTCTGGTAAAACCCCTCCCTACGTGGCACACTATATTGAAGAATTCATTTATCACAACTTAATGTAAATTAGTGTACCTAATTACTAGAACATACTTGACTGTGTTTCTTTGTAAAGAAAAATAAAGATTGGAACAAACATTGCCTTCCAGTCAGATTAGAGTAGACCTTTTTGGAGGACCAGTTGCAATCCCTGAAGCACATTTGTCACACAGCACTCAGATAGGAATTGTAATGATCTTTACAGGTCTTAGTGCTCTCACTATGTCTAGAAATGAAGTTGAACTATATTTTACCTCCAGTCCATGAAACTTATAAAACACTGGCTTGTCTAGATTAAGGTTTCTAAAAGGGTTTTCAGAAAAGTAAGGTTGAATTACCTTAACTCTTATTTCCTGGTTTTTAGAGGTTTAAGTTATGCTGAAATAGTTGTTCTGGAAGGGTACAAGATGCCACCAGAAAGCCTTGTCTTACTGTTAAAGGTTGTTGGGGTGTTTTTTTTTTTTTTTTGCCAGTGAATTATAATAGCAAACACTAGATTTTTTCAGTGTATGACCCTTATATCACTAGGTGGTAGCAAAATGTGTATGAGTGGTTTGGCTTCCTTGGTCATTGTGGTATTGACCTGTTCTACTATCATCCATTCACTAGCAACTGAATCTGATGCAACCAATTAGTGGTGTCAGATTAGAGGGATTAAATTCAAACCTGCATTTAATTTCCAGAACAGACAGTTGCTTCACTTCTCACAACCCTGACCAGCCTTCCCACAGCCTAAAGCTTCCCCGGTCTCAGACCGTGACTGTGGGTTGCCCGGCTATAAACATATAATTTAAAGCCCTACAATTGATTATCTCAGTCTTCTCCCCCTCCTTCTTTAAATCATAGTTTTGTACAACACAAACTCTTCAAGAAGGCTTATGAACTAACTACTCTTTTATATGTTGCATCAGGTTCTACTTGGATGCTGAGATGCTACTTGGAACAGATCCCTCTGACCCACCAGCGTGGGCTCCCTCTCACACTGTGCTGCTGTGAGAAGCTACAAAGCCCTCCAGCCTGCACTTTCAGCAGCATACATTCAGATAGGGACACACCCAGCTGCAGACACATGCAGGCTCTCTAACCACCAGCCTCCCAACCCAGGACCCCAGAGCAGTACCATCCTACCCTGGTCAAATCTGACCAGTATATGGGTTTAATACCTGGTTCACCTCTCCCTCAGTGTGAAGAAGACCATGCACACTTGTGGCAACCAAGCTATTTTCCCCAAACACCTTAGTCAAACGCACACTGGTTTGGAATAAAATATAAGTTTAGCAACTACAAAAAGATAGATTGTAAGTGATAAGTGATTACAAACAGATCAAAGCAAATTACCTAGCAAACAAACAAAAACGCAAACTTTATCTTAACTACAGTAACTCCTTGCTTAACATTGTAGTTATGTTCCTGAAAAATGTACTTTAAGCAAAACTATGTTAAGATAATCCAATTTCCCCATAAGAATTAATGTAAATGAGGGGGTGGGGGGGTTATGTTCCAGGGAAATTTTTTTCACCAGACAAGACTGTATATATCTATATATACACACACGTACACATACACACACACAGTATAAGTTGTAAACAAACAATTTAATACTGATACACAGCCCACCAGGGTAAACCCCCTGGCAGGCCAGGCTGGTTTGTTTACCTGCCACATCTGCAGGTTTGGCTGATCGCGGCTCCCACTGGCCGCAGTTTGCTGTCCTAGGCCAATGGGAGCTGCAGGAAGCAGTGGTCAGCACATCCCTCAGGCCGTACCATGGCCAGTGGGAGCTGCGATCCGCCAAACCTGCGATGCAGCAGGTAAACAAACTGGCCCGGCCCGCCACGGGGCTTACCCTGGCGGGCTGTGGGCCAAAGATTGCTCTACACAGCAATGATGATTGTGAAGTTGGTTGAGGTGGTGAAGTCAGAGGGTGGGAGATTTCCCAGGAAATGCCTTACTGCTAAATGATGATCTAGCACTCAGTTGAGCCCCCAAGGGTTAACACATTGTTGTTAATGTAGCCTCACACTCTACAAGGCAGCAGGAATGGAGGGAGAGGAGACAGCATGGCAGAGAGAGACAGACACACAGAGTGTAAGAGAGAGCGATGGGCATTGCCCCTTTAAGTAAGCTGACACCACTAAGTATATTGCCTTTTAAAGTAGATTAGCAAATTGAGACAGCAGCTGCTGCCAGCAAGCTCCCTCCATCCTGAGCCCTATTGTGGTTCCCCCCGCTCTGTAGAGATAAGGTACAGAAGCAGGGAAAAGGGGGACACCCTCACATTAGCACCCCTCTTCCCCCCACCCTTGCACAGCAAGCAGGAGGCTCCTGGGAGCAGCTCCAAGGCAGAGGGCGGGAGCAGCTCCAAGGCAGTGGGGGGAGGGACAGCTGAACTTCCCAGCAATTGATAGCCTGCTGGGTGGCTGCCATTCAAGAAACTTAGGGAAGTGGGGAGCTGATGTGGGGCTGCCAGTCCACCCTGGTACCAAGCCCACACCAGCTAGCTGCAATGGGCTGCTCTTTCTGCAAGTAGTGGACAAAGCAGACAGCTGCCAAACAACATTATAAGGGGGCATTGCACAACGTATCCTAATTATAGGACAGTGGTGAATAAGGGGTTGCCAGGGTGTCACATGTATTAGAATTTATTTAAGAATAAAAGTAATTAAAAACCCAACACTGTTATCTTTAAGATAGATCTCACAATCCCCTGGCCTCCCCCTTACAGCGACAACACAAGGAGGTATAGGAAAAGGAGAGGCTAACATGTTGCTGGGAGCACCCAGAGTTGTGAGGCACTTTCTGCCTCACCAAGCGGTGAGCTTTGCTGGAGATCAGACTGCGTCATCTCCCTGCCACACCAGTCTGTCTTCCTCACCAGAAAACTCCTCAAGGCTCTCCCAGCCCAAACCTCATTTAGCTGTTTTTCTCCAGTGCACAGCCCCTAACACTGTATAATCACAGAAGATGCTAAGTTTGTTCCTCTTTTAAAGAATCAGTACATTAAAGCTTATTAACTTAACTGGGGTGAACATACCCTTCCCTTCCAATACAGCACTGAGTTGGTTTATAGTAAAAACAAAATAGGTTTATTAACATAAGGACATAGGTTAAGTGATACCAAGTAAAAGGGATAAGGGAGAAGTGGTTACAAGCAAAGTGAAACCATGCATCTAAAAGACTAAAACTTAATCTAGCAAGGTACAGACTTTGCTCAAGATGGTTTCTCTCATACATAGTCTCCTTATCAGGTTTAACTGGCCAGCCTGGCCAAGATCCATCACAGAGATCAAATCGCTCAGTTCCTTTGTCTCCTAAGGTGAAGGATAAAGTTGGAGTCTCTCTCTATTCTATATATTCCCAAAGGGATTGTCTTTGTCTTACAAATCAGGAAGGAATCCCCAGGAGGCAGTCTCCAGTGTCTGTCTGGAGTGCAGAAGCCATGTTAATTCTCGGTCTCTGGAATTCAGGATCAGGATACGGGCCTCCCTGCTTAGTTCAATCGCTTTGTTTACTGCTAATGTATAACTTGAGGTAAACCTTCCTTCCCTTGTCTAGGATGGTTCTGTTTATCACCTTTACAAAGGCTAGGCTGTCTGGTCCTAAACATGTTCTAGTGAAGTCATACAGAGGGAAATCACATAATATTAACACAGGCATTTTACAACAATATTAATAATCAGTGTTTTATTTTGCACCACTATCATTGCAGTAGTGTGTAGGGTGTGAATATGGGGTGCCTATGGTCACAATCACCTCCTCTAGGTTCTTTTAATCTGAAGATATCTTGTAAGTTCTTTAAATTGTGGAACTGTAAGTGTGTGGGACTCACCCCTGTGGTGCCTCCTGCTAATATCCTGGGAATTAGCTCTACTTTCAGCCTTGGAGCACCCTTTGCTGGCTGGTGTCCCACTTACGCCAGGCCCCCGTGTCCCTCCCGGACCCAGCGCCCCTTGTACACCAGGGTTCTGCCCTCTGGCAGTAACCCCTCACTTGCAGGGTCTCCCCTCCCCAGGGAATCCCCACCCCCTATCCCAACCTCGCCTCAATCGTAGGGTACTGCCAGTCACCAGCTAGCCCCCACGCCATGGGGCAGACTGCAGTATGAGTCACTCATCACAGGCAAGGTTGGGTTTGGACCTGCTGCCTCTGCCTAACCTTGGGCTATCCCCTGCAACCCCAGTACCTGTTAAGCTTAATGCTAGGCCACAGCCTGGGACTTTCCTGGCTGGCGCTCCCCCAGCTCCTCAGGCCCTTCCACACCCCTGCTCCAATCTAGGTACTCTGCTTATGTCCCTGCAGCCAGGTCCCTCCCTCTCAGAAGCTAGAGAGAGTCTTTTGAGTTTCAGCCCAGCAGCCTCTTTATAGGGTCAGCTGAGTCTGTTTGGGGCGTGGCCATAGCTGAGGCTGCCTCCCAATCAGCCCGGCCTAAGGCGCCCAGCCCAGGCCCTGTCCAAGGGTTGGCTTTTAACCCCTTTGGGCCGGGAGCGGGTGACCACCCCACTACAGGAACCTATATTTATCTGCATTCTAAAGCCATGTGCCCAATTTGGATGTGTAACGGGTGCAGACTCACCACTGCAGCGCCTCCTGCTGGTGCTCCGGGAATTAGCTCAGTCCAGCCCTGAGCACCCTCTGCATGTGGTGTCTTGCCTGTTGTCTGCTCTACTCCGCAGTTTGGGACCCACATTGCTCCCGCATTCGGCAGTGTCCTCTTCAGGACACTGCCGTCTGGCAGTGCCCACTACTTTTCTCACCCCCCCTTCCTCTTCTGAGCCCAGCAATCACTACATTCCTGGAATCCATCAATTATCCCCCACCCACAAATTTCATTCCCCAGTATTTTATGGGACTCGTGTCTCTTATTTTCCCCTCTGCCATTCATCATTTTTCAGGTGGCATCCCTTAGTCCAGCTAGTTTTTCCTGTGTGTACACACACACTCTCTCTCCTCTCTCTCTCGTCTATGTCCCAATTAGCAGGTCACTTTTCATGCAGAAGTGAGAAAGAGGGAATTTTTTTTCTTATCTTTATTTTAAAATAACCCTAGGGCTGCTGATTAATCACAGTTAACTCACATGATTAACTCAAAAAAATTAATCGTGATTAGAAAAATTAATCGTGGTTTTAATCGCACTGTTAAACAATAGAATGCCAATTGAATTGTATATAATATTTTGGATGTTTTTCTACATTTTCATATATTTTGTATTCTGTGTTGTAACTGAAATCAAAGTATATTTTTGATTAAAAATGATAAACAAAAGAAATAGTATATTTCAATTCACCTCATAGAAGTACTGTAGTGCAATCTCTATCATGAAAATGCAACTTACAAATGTAGATTTTTTTGGTTACATAACAAAACAATGTAAAACCTCAGAGCCTACAAGTCCACTCAGTCCTACTTCTTTTTCAGCCAATCACTTAAGAGACAAACAAGTTTGTTTACATTTACAGGAGATAATGCTGCCCTTTTCTTATTTATAATGTTACCAGAAAGTGAAAACAGGCATTTGCTTGGCACTTTTGTAGCCAACATTGCAAGGTGTTTTTGTGCCAGATATGCTAAACAGAAGTCTTAAAAGAGAAACACACTGATGCTGAAACTACAGAACCTGAACCACCAAAAAAGAAAAATAACCTTCTGCTGGTGGCATCTGACTCAGATAATGAAAATGAAAATGCATCCGTTTGTACTGCTTTGGATTGTTATTGAGCAGAACCCATCATCAGCATGGACCCATGTCCCCTGGAATGGTGTTTGAAGCGTCAAGAGACATATCAATCTTTAGTGAATCTGGCATGTAAATATCTTGCGATGTGGGCTACAACATTGCCATGCGAATGCCTGTTCACACTTTCAGGTGGCATTGTAAACAAGAAGTGGGCAGCATTATCTCCTGCAAATATAAACAAACTTATTTGTCTGAGCAATTGGCTGAATAAGAAGCAGAACTCAGTAGACTTGGAGCGTCTAAAATTTTACTTTGTTTTATTTTTGAATGCAGTTTTTTTGTGCATAATTCTACATTTGTAAGTTCAACTTTCATGATAAAGTGATTGCACTACAGTAGTTGTATGAGGTGAATTGAAAAATACTTTTTCTTTTGTTTTTTTTACAGTTTGAATATTTGTAATCAAAAATAAATATAAAGTGAGCACTGTACACTTTGTATTCTGTGTTGTAATTGAAATTAATATATCTGAAAATGTAGAAAATATCCAAAAATATTTAAATAAATGATATTCTATTAATATTTAACAGTGCGATTAATCACACGATTAATCACGATTAATTTTTTTAATCGCTCGACAGCCCTAAAAAAACTCAACAAAATTGGTTTTTAGAAGATAATTGTATGTTGGTTTGTGGAATCCTTGAATCTTTTGGAAAAGGTCCAGAGACTATACTATCATACTTCTAATAATTCCAGCCACATTATTCTTGATTTCCAAAATGTCAATACATTATTTGAATAAAGAAAAGGCGTACTTGTGGCACCTTAGAGACTAACAAATTTATTTGAGCGTAAGCTTTCATGAGCTCACTTCATCGGATGCACAATGTAAAGCTCGCAAAAGCTTATGCTCAAATAAATTTGTTAGTCTCTAAGGTGCCACAAGTATTCCTTTTCTTTTTGCGAATACAGACTAACACGGCTGCTACTCTGAAACCTGTCATTATTTGAATAGTCACTTATCACTCCAGCATTAAGACATGACAGATGGCCAGGATCCCCTGGGGGACTAACATGAAAGGGAAGGGAGTCCAGGAGTGCTGGCTGTATTTCAAGGAATCCCTGTTGAGGTTACAGGGACAAACCATCCCGATGAGTCGAAAGAATAGTAAATATGGCAGGCGACCAGCTTGGCTTAATGGTGAAATCCTAGCGGATCTTAAACATAAAAAAGAAGCTTACAAGAAGTGGAAGGTTGGACATATGACCAGGGAAGAGTATAAAAATATTGCTCGGGCATGTAGGAAAGATATCAGGAGGGCCAAATCGCACCTGGAGCTGCAGCTAGCAAGAGATGTCAAGAGTAACAAGAAGGGTTTCTTCAGGTATGTTGGCAACAAGAAGAAAGCCAAGGAAAGTGTGGGCCCCTTACTGAATGAGGGAGGCAAGCTAGTGACAGAGGATGTGGAAAAAGCTAATGTACTCAATGCTTTTTTTGCCTCTGTTTTCACTAACAAGGTCAGCTCCCAGACTGCTGTGCTGGGCAACACAAAATGGGGAAGAGATGGCCAGCCCTCTGTAGAGATAGAGGTGGTTAGGGACTATTTAGAAAAGCTGGACGTGCACAAGTCCATGGGGCCGGACGAATTGCATCCGAGAGTGCTGAAGGAATTGGCGGCTGTGATTGCAGAGCCCTTGGCCATTATCTTTGAAAACTCGTGGCGAACGGGGGAAGTCCCGGATGACTGGAAAAAGGCTAATGTAGTGCCCATCTTTAAAAAAGGGAAGAAGGAGGATCCTGGGAACTACAGGCCGGTCAGCCTCACCTCAGTCCCTGGAAAAATCATGGAGCAGGTCCTCAAAGAATCAATCCTGAAGCACTTAGAGGAGAGGAAAGTGATCAGGAACAGTCAGCATGGATTCACCAAGGGAAGGTCATGCCTGACTAATCTAATCGCCTTTTATGATGAGATTACTGGTTCTGTGGATGAAGGGAAAGCAGTGGATGTATTGTTTCTTGACTTTAGCAAAGCTTTTGACACGGTCTCCCACAGCATTCTTGTCAGCAAGTTAAGGAAGTATGGGCTGGATGAATGCACTATAAGGTGGGTAGAAAGCTGGCTAGATTGTCGGGCTCAACGGGTAGTGATCAATGGCTCCATGTCTAGTTGGCAGCCGGTGTCAAGTGGAGTGCCCCAGGGGTCGGTCCTGGGGCCCGTTTTGTTCAATATCTTCATAAATGATCTGGAGGATGGTGTGGATTGCACTCTCAGCAAATTTGCGGATGATACTAAACTGGGAGGAGTGGTAGATACGCTGGAGGGGAGGGATAGGATACAGAAGGAGCTAGACAAATTGGAGGATTGGGCCAAAAGAAATCTAATGAGGTTCAATAAGGATAAGTGCAGGGTCCTGCACTTAGGATGGAAGAATCCAATGCACCGCTACAGACTAGGGACCGAATGGCTCGGCAGCAGTTCTGCGGAAAAGGACCTAGGGGTGACAGTGGACGAGAAGCTGGATATGAGTCAGCAGTGTGCCCTTGTTGCCAAGAAGGCCAATGGCATTTTGGGATGTATAAGTAGGGGCATAGCGAGCAGATCGAGGGACGTGATCGTTCCCCTCTATTCGACACTGGTGAGGCCTCATCTGGAGTACTGTGTCCAGTTTTGGGCCCCACACTACAGGAAGGATGTGGATAAATTGGAAAGAGTACAAGGAAGGGCAACGAAAATGATTAGGGGTCTAGAGCACATGACTTATGAGGAGAGGCTGAGGGAGCTGGGATTGTTTAGTCTGCAGAAGAGAAGAATGAGGGGGGATTTGATAGCTGCTTTCAACTACCTGAAAGGGGGTTTCAAAGAGGATGGCTCTAGACTGTTCTCAATGGTAGCAGATGACAGAACGAGGAGTAATGGTCTCAAGTTGCAATGGGGGAGGTTTAGATTGGATATTAGGAAAAACTTTTTCACTAAGAGGGTGGTGAAACACTGGAATGCGTTACCTAGGGAGGTGGTAGAATCTCCTTCCTTAGAGGTTTTTAAGGTCAGGCTTGACAAAGCCCTGGCTGGGATGATTTAACTGGGACTTGGTCCTGCTTTGAGCAGGGGGTTGGACTAGATGACCTTCTGGGGTCCCTTCCAACCCTGATATTCTATGATTCTATGATTCTATGACAAAAGATATTTTCATGGCCTAATAATACCATTACAACATTAAGAGGTTGATCCTGCAAGTTGCTGAGGCCCAGATCCTCGAGGTTCCTAGTTTCCATTGAAATCAATGGAAGTTACTAGCCTAAACACCTTTGAGGATCTGCATTAATGCTAAGGGGAGTTGAGGGTGCCGAGCCCCTCTTGGAAGCACTTGGCACCTTGAGGTATTATGTTCAGGACTGAAATGCATTATGCAGCCGCGATTGCTAGCTACTCAACCTGTGTTTATTAAGCACAATATACAATACATCTTTTCAGGGCTTACTGCTTTTCCAATATGGGTAACTAGTTTTGATTTTTAATCTTAAAAATTACTGTCTATATCTTTCTCTAGAGACTACCTCATCCCAGTGTTGACTGGTTTTAGGATGGCCAGAGACCAGTCAAGAGATTCGTCTCCCTACCCACATCTATCATCGTGGTTTAAGATCACCCAAAATAGAAACCAACAAGGAAGTATAGGAGTAAAACACAGATATGTTTATTAGGAACAAGGTAAGCAAACGGGGTATGCTATAAAGGACTCCCAACACAGGTAAACAAGGTAAATAGGTAAAGGTGACACTATATACTGACTGTGACCAAAAAGGGTTTATTCCCTTCCCAAGACGGGTCCCAGGTAAGGGGTATGGAGGACTTAAAAGGTCTCTACTATTTCTTGCAGCTTGTGTCTGGATCCTCCTAGTCTCACAATGCAGATCGGGTCTGGAACTGACAAAGTGACTCAGGAGGGTGAGGAGTGGACCTCGGGCAACAGGTAGGCGGTAACTCTGCTTGATGCTGGTGATTCTTCTTCCTCCTCCCCTGCATCGTCATGGGTGCAAGTAAGATCCAGGTGAGAGAGTGGCAGCTAGCAGTTCACCCTTGCTGGCAAGTGTGTTTAAACCCTCCCACAACCCTAAGGCGCGGTGCTCTGGCTTACACACCTGAGTAGAACACACTGCTGTGATCCAGCACTCTGCCACTCAGATGGGCAGCACCTTCCCTTATATGCCCTGCTGTTACTGGGCAGATCACATGTCACATGGTTTCCCAGTTTCCCACCTTTCAGTAGAAAGGGCAGGAAACTATACCTAAGGAGAGGGAAGAAAGGCAGCCAAGATTGATTCCTAGTTGTTGTTGTCAGGAATTCAAGATGGCGTGTGGGTATTAATAACCAGAACAGAAATACAGAAATTCTCCCCCAGCGCCAGAAGGAGAGTGGAAATAAATGATTGGTTTATTCAGCTGTCAACAGTGTTGTCATTTTTTCTTCAGGGCACAAACACAGTTCCTATACTGACAGGTTTCAGAGTAGCAGCCGTGTTAGTCTGTATTCGCAAAAAGAAAAGGAGTACTTGTGGCACCTTAGAGACTAACAAATTTATTTGAGCATAAGCTTTCGTGAGCTACAGCTACATCGGAATGCATCCGATGAAGTGAGCTGTAGCTCATGAAAGCTTATGCTCAAATAAATTTGTTAGTCTCTAAGGTGCCACAAGTACTCCTTTTCTTTTTAGTTCCTATACTGCAACCTCAGCGTTCAACAGTCAGTTACAAGTAGCCAGGCTGCTCACTATACAAATCGATTCCCGGGCACAGCACGAAGACTTCATTGCTCTTTTTCAAAGCCACAAGTCTTGCATAATTTCTCCTCATGTTACATATCCCATCTGCCCTGTGCAGCCCTTTTTGTGTCAGCCCTCATGGAAAATAGGAAACAGGTTGTGTCTGGTTAGATAATTGCAGGCTTTGTATGTCTTCATTTCTCATGCTTCTTGATGTTCTCATAAGGATTATTACAAGACAATTACTGTATGTGTCTTTATTATTCTAATCTTCTTGCCACAAGAAAGCCTCAGTGGTACAGATAAGCAACCAGTGGTGAGCTGGAGCCGGTTCGCACCAGTTTGCTAGAACCGGTTGTTAAATTTAGAATCCCTTTTAGAACCAGTTGTTCCATGAGGGACAACCGGTTCTAAAAGGGCTTCTAAATTTAACCAGCCAAAAGTGGCGCCTTAGGCGTCGACTCCATGGGTGCTCCAGCCCTGGAGCACCCAAGGGGAAAATTTGGTGGGTGCAGAGCACCCACCGGCAGCTCCCCACCCCACCCCTGGCCGCAGCTCACCTCTGCTCTGCCTCCGCCTCCTCCCCTGAATGACCCGCCCCGCTCTGCTTCTCCACCCCCCTCCCCAGGCTTCCCGCAAATCAGCTGTTCGCACGGGAAGCTGGGGCAGGCTGAGAAGCAGGCAGCCACTTCCTGCTCAGGCCCAGGGAGGCGGAGGTGAGCTGGGGCGGGGGGGTGCGAGGAAGCTGCCTGCGCCGCAGCAGGTAACCTGGTGGAGGTGCGCACAAGAACCGCTCCCCGCCCCAGCTCACCTCCGCCACCCTCGGCCTGAGCGGGAAGCCGCCACCTGCTTCTCAGTCCTCCCAGGCTTCCCACTGAACAGCTGATTCGCGGGGGAGGGGGTGGAGAAGCAGAGCGGGGCGGTGCGTTCGGGGAAGGAGAAGGAGCAGAGGTGAGGTGAGCTGGGGCTGGGCGCGGGGTGGGGAGCCGCCGGTGGGTTGGATGGGGCAGGAGTCCCAGGGGGCGGGGGTGGGCAACGACCCCCTCATGGGGTGAGGAGGGAACCCTTTGTTAAAATTTTGGCAGCTCATCACTGTAATCACCTAGATAATAAGCAAAGAATCATTATTAAGGAACACCCATGTTATTCATGACAGCAACCAGCTGTGATTTCCAGTTACAAATACTATCTATATACTGCATAATGTGTATCACGGAAAAGACTCTAACAAAGAAAACATGATTTGAGACAATATATTGCCTAAATTGGAACTGGGCTTTTGTTGTGTTCTGCAGATATGTCTGCTTGATGCAGAAGGCAATTCAGATGGAATACATTGGCAGGGCCTTTTTGGGAAGTTTGGCCCACAGACACCTGCACTGTGTCCTTTCTTTACACAAAGGAAGGATCTCAGTCACCAGGTCTAGAAATCCAGATCTTTTTATGAGCATTAAATTCACATGATTTAATTTTAAAGATTTACAGAGGCTCAAATATTCCGTCTTGATTTTGTAATCAGATTAAACACTGCTGCTTCTTGGTAATGATTGGTGGCTTCTGAAGTGTCATGTAGTGTTATTTTGCTCAACTCATCCTAGGACATGTTGGGAAATAGCATATGGAAGCAGCTTCCCACCTCTTTCAGCTGCTCCTTGACTAAGTTCTCCCACCTTTCTGCCAGGACCAAGGTGGGCTCGATTCCCTTCCATGCTTGGTGTAGTACTGGACAATGCAGCATGCACCCTGGGGAGAGGGGTGGGTTACACTTTCTTGTGATGAAAATGCCCTGCCTTACCCACACTTGCAGACAGGATATTGCATTCCTAATTAGTTCCTATATGGCAGCTCTCCTTATGTTCGCCTTCATTTTAAAATCTTTCTCAAAGTGATCTGGGATGCTTCAGTTCTTGGCTGTGCAACATGAGACACCTTACAGGGGTTTGATTTTTCAGAGAGCAGTTGCTTAGCACTTTATGAAAATCAGGCCTCTTTAAGATAGTTCAAGTTGGGCACCCAAAACCACTAGTCAAACTTGAACATATAACCCCTAATCTCTAATACGCTAGAGATGAACAATACAATATAATACATTTATTTTCATGCATAGGTTTTATTATTTCTATAGACTCCCTCTGCTGGTAAGTTTCTGCAGTTCAGTTATACACATGTCATCAAAGCTCTGCTGTAGCTCTTGCTGGCCAGCCAAGGTGCCTACCATTTTACGTACTCCTCTAGGTACCTACAGTGCAATAAGATATAAGTAGTGGTAGAACCAACAAGGACAAACCAAGGAAAGCCATTTGAGGTGCATAATAGTTCAAAAATCCTAACAGGCCCTTCAGGTCATAAAGCAACCATAGAATCAGCTCCTCATTATTTTCATATTTGACAGAGAGGAAGTCTTTCACATGATAGCAAAGCAACAACTCTTCTATGCTGAAAACCCTCATCAGGGAGTGAAAAAAGCTTAGTTCCATAAATGGGGATGTTTGCATAAGTGAAAAAGAGAAATAGAATTCAAGGATATGCATTTGAAGACATTACGCAAAGTGAACTAGTTAAACTAGCTTCTGTGTGTTATTTCTAAGATATCCAGCATTTATTTTCAGTGTCCCACAACATCCCAGCTAGAACCCTAAGGATCCCTACACTTCCCCCTACAGCTCCTTAATCACCAGGACAAGTCACTTTTGAGAGACGCTCTTCCAGAGTGCAATCACTGACAGAAGTGTCGTATGTCAGACACGGGAGGTAACCAGGGATGAGCTGCCAAAATCTTAACAACGGGTTCCCTCCTCACCCCACGAGGGGGTCGTTGCCCATACCCACCCCCCGGGACTCCTGCCCCATCCAACCCCCCCGTGTTCCTTGATGCCCCCGCCAGAGCCCTGCCCCATCTACCCCCCTCCCCTGTCCCCGACTGCCCCCAGAACCGGGCAGGAGGGTCTCGTGGGCCACTGCAGTGGTTGCCCATCACACTCCTAAGAGCCAGAGGGACCTGCCTGGGGGCAAGGTGGGGAGTCCTGGAGGTGCTTACCTGGGGCAGCTCCCAGGAAGCATCCGGCAAGTCCCTCTGGCTTCTAGGGGTGGGGGAGCATAGCTAGGGGGGAAGCAGGGGGAGCGGCCGCTCCCCCCACTGATCACATCAAAAGTGGCACCTTAGGCACCGACTCCATGGGTACTCCGGGGCTGGTGCACCCACAGGGAATATTTGGAGAGTGCAGAGCCCCCACCGGCAGCTCCCCGCCCCACGTCTGCCCCAGCTCACCTACCTCCGCTCCACCTCTGCCCCTGAACACACCGCCCCACTCTGCTTCCCGGCCCCCCCCCCCCCCGGCCCAGCTTCTTGTGAATCAGCTGTTCGGCAGGAAGCCTGGGAGGGCTGAGAAGCAGGTGGCGGCTTTGCACTCAGGCCGAGGGTGGCGGAGGTGAGCTGGGGCGGGGAGCGGTTCCCCTGAGAGCCCTCCCCCCGCTACCTGGTTACCTGCTGCAGCGTGGGCAGCCCGCCTCGTGCCCCCCCCGCCCGAGCGCACCTCCACCTCCCTGGGCCTGAGTGCGAAGCTGCCACCTGCATCTCAGCCTGCCCCAGCTTCCTGTGTGAACAGCTGATTCACGGGAAGCTGGGGGTGGGGGGCGGAGAAGCAGAGCGGGACGGTGCATTCAGGGGAGGAGGCGGAGGTGAGGTGAGCTGGTGCCTGGGGTGGGCTGGGGCGGGGAGCAGCCGGTGGGTGCTCAGCACCCACCAAATATTCCCCGTGGATGCACCAACCCTGGAGTACCCATGGAGTCAGCGCCTAAGGCGCTACTTTTGGCCAGTTAAATTTAGAAGCCCTTTTAGAACCAGTTGTCCCTTGCAAAACAACTGGTTCTAAAAGGGCTTCTAAATTTAACAACTGGCTCCAGCTCACCACTGGAGGTAACTGTCCTGCACTAAGAAAAGGAGTACTTGTGCCACCTTAGAGACTAACAAATTTATTTGAGCATAAGCTTTCGTGAGCTACAGCTCACTTCATCGGATGCATTCGGTGGAAAATACAATGGGGAGATTTATATACACACACAGAGAACATGAAACAATGAGTTTTATCATACATACTATAAGGAGAGTGATCACTTAGGAGGAGCTATTACCAGCAGGAAGGACGGGGGGGGGGAAAGGAGGAAAACCTTTTGTGATGATAATCAAGGTGGGCCATTTCCAGCAGTTAACAAGAACGTCTGAGGAACAGTGGGGGGTGTGTGTGGGGGAAATAACATGGGGAAATAGTTTTACTTTGTGTAAAAAGAAAAGGAGTACGTGTGGCACCTTAGAGACTAACAAATTTATTTGAGGATAAGCTTTCATGAGCTGCAGCTCACTTCATCGGATGCATAATGACCCATCCACTCCCAGTCTCTATTCAAGCCTAAATTAATTGTATCCAGTTTGCAAATTAATTCCAATTCAGCAGTCTCTCATTGGAGTCTGTTTTTGAAGTTTTTTTGTTGAAGAATAGCCACTCTTAGGTCTGTAATCGAGTGACCGGAGAGATTGAAGTGTTCTCCAACTGGTTTTTGAATGTTATAATTCTTGACATCTGATTTGTGTCCATTTATTCTTTTACCTAGAGACTGTCCAGTTTGACCAAGGTACATGGCAGAGGGGCATTGCTGGCACATGATGGCATATATCACATTGGTAGATGCGCAGGTGAACGAGCCTCTGATAGTGTGGCTGATGTGATTAGGCCCTATGATGGTGTCCCCTGAATAGATATGTGGACAGAGTTGGCAATGGGCTTTGTTGCAAGGATAGGTTCCTGGGTTAGTGGTTCTGTTGTGTGGTTGCTGGTGAGTATTTGCTTCAGGTTGGGGGTCTGTCTGTAAGCAAGGACTGGCCTGTCTCCCAAGATCTTTGAGAGTGATGGGTCGTCCTTCAGGATAGGTTGTAGATCCTTGATGATGCGTTGAAGAAGTTTTAGTTAGGGGCTGAAGGTGATGGCTAGTGGCGTTCTGTTATTTTCTTTGTCGGGCCTGTCCTGTAGTAGGTGACTTCTGGATACTCTTCTGGCTCTGTCAATCTGTTTCTTCACTTCAGCAGGTGGGTATTGTAGTTGTAAGAATGCATGATAGAGATCTTGTAGGTGTTTGTCTCTGTCTGAGGGGTTGGAGCAAATGCGGTTGTATCGTAGAGCTTGGCTGTAGACAATGGATCGTGTGGTGTGATCTGGGTGAAAGCTGGAGGCATGTAGGCATGCAGTGCTACACTAATCAGCACTGGTGGAAATCTCAGCTGGAGTACACTGTCCAGTTCTGGGCACCACACATTAGAAAAGATGTGACCAAATTGGAGAGAGTCCAGAGAAGAGCAACAAAAATGGTAAAAGGTTTAGAAAACCTGACCTATGAGGAAATGGGCATGTTTAGTCTTGAGAAAAGAAGACTGAGGGGGGACCGGATAACAGTCTTCAAATATGTGAAGGGCTATTATAAAGAGGACAGTGATCAATTGTTCTTGTCCACTGACGATAGGACAAGAAATAATGGGCTTAATCTACAACAAGGGAGATTTAGTTTAGATATTAGGAAAAACTTTCTAACTGTAAGGATAGTTAAGCTCTGGAATAGGCTTCCAAGAGAGATGGTAGAATCCCCACAATTGGAAGTTTTTAAGAATTGGCCAAACAGACACCTGTCAGGGGTGGTCTAGATTTAATTGGTCCTGCCACTTCGCAGGGGGCTGGACTAGATGACTTCTTGAGGCCCCTGCCTGCCCTGCATTTCTATGATTCAATTATTATTGCTAGTTCCACTCCATTTACTTGCAGCATGCTATATAAATTAGACCTCAAGATGGAGCTTTTCCACTGTGGCCAGTGGAGAGCTCCAGGATTTGACTGATACCATCATTGGTCTAGAGAAGGGTGTTCTACTGAGCTACTGAAACAGCACATACCTCTTGGTATCTGTTGCCTGTATAAGCCAAATGCAAAAAAGGCTAAAAGTGTGAACAAATATTGTATTTTTAAATCTGAGATATATATTTACTCTGTTGTTCTCTTTTATTGTCTATGATGTCATCTGAAAAAGCTTGATGGGGAAAACTTGGGGAGGAAAATCTTAACAAGCAATGTAGGGTCTCAGGCCCCCATCTCCTTGTCATTTACAGTATTTTAGAGGTTGTTTGAAAGTCTTAAGAGATATACACACATCAATATGTTATTTTGCAGTTCAGACACAGACATGTTCCTCCTTGAGTTCATTAAATGTTCATTACATTGGAACCATTTTTATCACATAGTTTCACATGTACTTTTTTGGCTATTTAGAAACCTGGAGAAAATTATGGAACATGTTTCCGTTACTTTTCCTAATTTGGTGTTGGACTGGTGTATCACATAGTGTGGCTTCAGATGCCTTGCTTGGCTAAAACCTACCCCTTAAGCCCTTTGGGCTAATTTTTGCAGTGAGTAGCTGTATTTTATATGCTTTCTCTGAACCAATCAGAAAAGAATTATTGGTAGCATCAGGAAGTGACTTTATGCTGCAGTGTTATGGGGATGACCATTCATCCTTCTTCCCCACCGATCATCTAGAATTTGAGATAGGCACTTGCTCTTCCCGTCAGCCCCTCAGAATTACTGGGGGGGGGAGCAAGCGGCCCATTCACTGATGATGGTGGAGGAAGGTAGTACTCATTGCTCCTGGCCAAGATCAGTCTGAGCTGACTCAGCTGCTGAAGATTCAGGAATATTATAGCAACATTCATCAAACTCTTCCAGAAAATAGTGGTCTCCTTTTATGAAGCTGATTGATAAACTCATCTTGAAATAACCTAGATGCCTGTCTTGCAAAAGGGGAACTTTTTTCTGAAACAAAGCTCAAACTCTGAAACTGACCAGGGTGAATGGATTTGTCAGAGATGGTTTGTTACAGGGTGTAATGGGTGGAGGGGGCCCATAATGGGACAAATGGCCATGTAGCATGGGAGAGGGGGAGGGGAAATAAGATAGATATGCATTCTAGATTTTTATGTGTTTTTGCTCTAGTGAGACTGGTTTACTATGTGCTCTTACACTATATGTAGTTTACTGATGTTAGATGCTGGGGCTTGCATGTGGATTTTATTATATTTTAAGAGTACAGGGCATGAATATTTTGTAGGATGCTGGTAAAAAAAAGGCTGGTTTAATCTTCTCCTTACCACCACTCCCCTCACTAACCGCCATGTGATCACTCTCAATGATTTTAAGGTCAGATGGGACCATTGTGATCATCTAGTCTGACCTCCTGCACATTGCAGGCAACAGAACCTTGCCCACCCACACCTAGGTATAGATCCCTAACCTCTGGCTGAGTTACTGAAGTCCTCAAATCATGGTTTAAAGACTTCAAGTTACAGAGAATCCACCATTCATACTAGTTTAAACCTGCGAGTGACCCATGCCCCAAACTGCAGGGGAAGGTGAACCCCCCCCCTCACAGTCTCTGCCAATCTGACCCCGGGGGAAATTCCTTTCCGACCCCAAATATGGCGATCAGTTAGATCCTGAGTATGTGAGCAAGACCCATCAGCCAGACACCTGGGAAAGAATTCTCTGTAGTATTTCAGGGCCCACCCCATCTAGTGTCCTATCACTGGCTGCTGGATATATTTGCTGCTAGCAGTTGCAGATCAGCTACATGCCATTGTAGGCAGTTTCGTCATGCCATCCCTTCCATAAACTTATCAAGCTCAGTCTTGAAACAAATTAGGTTTTTTGCCCCCATTGCTCCCCTTGGAAGGCTGTTCCAGAACTTCACTCCTCTGATGGTTAGAAACCTTTGACTAATCTCAAGCCTAAACTTGTTGATGGCCAGTTTATAGCCATTTGTTCTGGGGTGCACATTGGCACTTAGCTTAAATAACTCCTCTCCCTTTCTAGTATTTATCCCTCTGATGTATTTATAGAGAGCAATCATATGTCCCCTCAGCCTTCTTTTAGTTAGGCTAACAAACCAAGCTCTTTGAGTCTCGTCTCATAAGGTAAGTTTTCCATTCCTCAGATCATCCTAGTAGCTCTTCTCTGCACCTGTTCCAGTTTGAATTTTTCTTTCTTAGACACGGAAGGCCAGAATTGCACACAGTATTCCAGATGAGATCTCGGCAGTGCCTTGTGTAATGGTAACAACATTTCCCTATCTCCACTGGAAATACCTCACCAGATGCATCCTAGGACCACAGATGCTGGAACAATTTGTATAGTGGAGGTGCTGAGAGCCATTGAACCAAATTTAAACCCTGTATATGATGGAAACTACTTCAATGGAGAGGATGCAGCAGCACCTATGCCTACGGCTGCATTAACCTTTTTCATGATTGCATCTCATTGGCGGCTCATAGTCATCCTGCGATCAACCAATACACCCAAGTGTTTCTCCTCCTCTGTCACTTTCAGCTAAATCCCCAGCTTATAGCAAAAATTCTTGTTGTTAGTCCTAAATGCATGACCTTTGCACTATTTAATTTCATCCCATTCCTATTACTCCAGTTTTCAAGATCATCCAGATCTTCTTGTTTGGTATTCCAGTCCTCTTCTCAAGCCTAATTCTCTTACTCCAAGTGCCCCAAACCCCTAGTTTAAAGTCATGCTTCTTGACTGCCTTCTTTTTCATGACCTTTGATATTCAATTAAAGCAAAGTTACAAGGACTCAAAAACAATGCAAAATGCACCGGAGCATGAAAAAATTGTCATAACTTTTGCTTGGGGTCCTAGCAAAAATAACTGCATATACAAATGAGGAAGATGCTATTAACACTGGAAATTCTAAATAGTAACACATATGCAGGAATTGCTTTGACAAAACCCTTTGCACTCTTATTTCTTTTCATTTGCAAGAAGGTTGTTGTGGTTTTGCTTTGTGTGTATCTAGGTCTATGTTGGGATTTTCAAAAGCAGCATAAGGGAATCAGATACCTAAATCCCATTGGATTGGATACCTAAATCCCAATGAGGTCTGAATACTTCATTCCCTTAGGTGAATATCTAATTCCCTTATGCCCTTTACAAATCCCAGCCCTAGTGAACTATAGTAGAATATAAAACAATAACATTGTACAGTAGCAGTACTGTATATGATTACATTAGTAATTCAAATATAGAAAAGCAAACATAAGATGTGCCAACAAAAATAGCAAATTACTTGTTTGGACAAGGTGAGCAGCAGTCTAGAGAGGGTTAAGGGATCCCTGCCTACCACACAGCTGGAGGCAACAAGAGAAAAAAACCTCTGGGGCTTGCAGCCAGCAACTAAAAGTTGCTTTATTTTGTGTCTTTTGTGTTCAAACAATAAATGGTGCTCTGAGCCAAGGGCCTTAAAGGGAGTTGGGTGTGGTGTTCCCTTCCCTTCCCAAGCTAGTGATACAGCCCCCCCTCCCAGCTTACACCTGTTTTTTGTTAAATACCTAGGCTCAGTTTTAACATTTCCTTAATAATTATTGATACTAAAACACGCAGTTTACTTTACTGGCTCCATCACACATTAGTCTGCAGTAGGTGCAAGTGTCTGCAGTGTTTTAAGCTTACTTGTGATAGATGACAGGGATGCTGGAACAATTTTCATAGCAGGGGTGCTGACAGCCATAGAACTAAACTGGAAGCCCTGTATATAATGGAAACCACTTCAAGCCAGGGGGTGCAGCAGCACCCCCAGTGCCCCTAGTTCCAGCACCTATGGTAGATGATCAGTTGATGCTAATGGATTTATCACTTTTCTAGCCCATATAGATTGACACATACAGAAATGCAAAAATCACCCCCTAAAAATTACTCTACCCCACTAATATCTGACTTGTACTGAAAGGAAAGTGTTCCAGAATACTATGATAGCACTTCGGCAGTATCAAGAGAAGCAGGCATGTAAGATATACACAGACAGGGGTTGGGCTTCCTGGTACACATAGATAAAATGCCCTGTGCATTGCCCAAGGAATACTTCACCAATTTCCAGACAGCTAGTAAAAGCTCCCTAATTCTTGCTGGTGATTTTTCCAGCCACGTGAACTGCAGGTTTTTATTACAGAAAATAAATACTCTTTTTTTTTTTAAATCATCCCCACTTCAACCAGATCTATCTGCAATTTTTAAAGCCCAACTAGAGAACAGGCAAAGAGAGAACTTGCTATTCTAGTTTGATGTGATTTTTTTTTATGTTACAGGGCACTTTCAGACTAGGTCATGTAATACTGAATAATAATATCAATCATGCTTAGTTCAGTTCTAAGGAGCCTCCATGGCTGCTGGCTCAAAAAATCTCCATGGATGAAATTCCCCGCTGTGCAGAGGTCCAGTATTATACAACCCATAAATTCTACTAACTCCCAATTTTGTGGCTTTAAGGGGTGCACTGGCCTTTTATCTGACCCTCTGCATGGGGTGGGGGGGGGTGGGAATGAGGAGGGGAAGATTTCATTCCATGAGCTTCTTGCTGCCAGGAAGGCTAATGCTATGTCTTCAAGGAAAAATTTTAAAATAATCACCTTCTTTAGCTATCAGGGAACACTGTGATCCATGTCACCTCTCAAAGCAGTGTCCCCGGCCTGCCCAGCCCAGCTGTCGTCTATCTGTGCTCTTTACACTGTCATCAAAGGGATTTGAATTTAGCATGCTGCCAGTGTGCCCATGTCATCATTCTCTTGGCTGGAGTCATAGAGGAGCATTCTGCCAATCTGGGAAACAAGCAACAGTCAGACCTCTAAAACATACTGCATAGCTGCTGATAGTCTCCAACATATCCAAAGGAACGTGGTGCAGTGGACTGTGGGTAAAGAAGAGCTTATTTGCATAAACTCCACCCCTTCTAAATTAGCTCTGCAACTTTCAGAAGCTTACTGCCACTTAAAAGATTGAGGTTTTATTTGGCTTTTCAGGCAGGCTGACCTTGGCTGTCAAAGAGCCAGGATCTGTGTGCAGATGGCTGTGGATAACATTTAATGAATCAAAGCCCTTAGGAAGTGCCCTTTAAAGAAAGGTCTTTTTTAATTAGAAAAGGCTTCTCTTCACGGTACTGCCCAGCTTATGAAAACAAGGCAGATATGCTGGCACATGTGAGAGTTGACTTTATTATATTAATATCTGCCTACCTACCACAGGGTGTTATGTGGCATTAACAGCAAGATTCCATTTTGCAGTTACATTCTGTTCAGCAGCTGGGCAGAAAGAAGCAAACATAACAAACCGATCCTGTCTACCAAAGCAAAGCCTGGGACACACAAATTTTACGCAGAAGTTGCTATTATTGTCCACTCTGAACATCACATTCCACTGGCACGTTTCAATGACATTGGCTGCTCATTATTATCAAGTTTCATATCGTACTACAGTAAACACTTGCTATACTTGACAGGAAAGCACGAGCAAGATAAGACTTTCCAATGAGTAACTTTAATATCCGTGGCAATGCCTGCCTTGGGTCTGTGTGCCCCTGCTATGCCACAAAGGCAATTTAACCCCAGTCCTGATGAATTCCTCCTGCAGCATTCTCAGCACCCTGTTTTCATTGACCTGCTCAGCACCTTACAGGACTGGGCCCTTTGTGAGTACTTGTAGTTGCTGCATTATAGCCCTTTGTGAACACAGGAGTAGCTATAGAGTGACATGCATGAGGAAATAACCTCTCTCTACAAACATACATCAATACTGTACACACCCAAAAGTGTAAATATCTTGACAGAAGGTTCAATCAATATTTTCCCAACATTTACACGACAGAACATAAGTGCCCAATAGTAAATTATTTAATATATTGTCCTTTCAGGACTTTCCTGCAGATAAAGGGAGCATCTACCTTTCCGCACATTACCCCTGAAACATTATTCATGTTAGCAAAGGATCAGCCTTTGCGTTTACAGCTTTAAAGCTAGAACTTAAGAGGTCATTTTTGACCTAATGAAGTCTGACATTGTCTAAAGCCATACCTAGAGGGAGTAGTAACAGCGTTTTATTAGAATGAGTAAATACAAAGGAATGTTCGTCCTCAAAATACCCTAGGTACAAACAAAATCGAGCATTTATCAAGGAGAGATTGGCGCAGGATTACATTTTTGATGATCTCTCTGCCCCTCTCATAATAAATTGATGGTTAATCTGATGATATATTTGCAGTGATCTTCAGGCCAGTGTTTAAGAAAGGGAAAAGAATCCCACCCTAACAAATACCCATCACTATCCATGCAATTACAAAGTGATAATTTAATTCAAGTGTCTTGAACATTAAAGGAAAAAAGAAAGATCTGATTATACAAATAATTGAGGCCATTAGTTTACCTGTAGAGATATTTCAGGTGTGATGCTTAAATGTATCACTTACTCTAACTATCATTGGTTTAAAAGATGAATTTAGGGGTCCTTCACTGTAACTTTCTGCTATGTATTTTGCTTGTGCTGCTGTTCTAGTGCAGTCCTGGAGTTCTGCTTCTCTGTCATTTGGTTGATCAGACCCTGGCCTCCTGGCCTTTCCTTCAGCAGCAACATTTTCATCCCTTGCTAAATCATTTGATGATAGTTTACGGTACTTCTCAAAGCCAAGCTGGGTTTTCCTCTTTTCTACAGTATTTTTATCATGTTTGGATACATCATTTGATGGGGATAATTTTTGGTAGTTATCAATGTTATGCCAAGTATTCTCCTCTAATGTTGAATCACTTTGATGCGTCATGAGATCACTTGGCAATGAAGCTTGATATTTCTCAAAGTCACACAAACTATTTTTCTTTCCTGAACGATTAGTTTCATGCTTCTCCAGTTTACTTGAGGAGGGTAACTGGTATTTCTCAGCTTTGCGATGTGGATTTTTCTTTTCTGTAGTACTAATTTCATGCTTCCTAAAATCATTTGATATTAGTGTTTGTTGCTTCTTCTCTACTGCAGTATTTTTTCCATGCGTCACCAATTTATTTGATGCGGCTAATTGGTACTTCTCAGAGCTATGATGTTTATTCTTCTCTTCCACAGTGTTAGTTTCATGCTTTCTAAAATCATTTGATTTTGGTATTTGTTGCTTCTTCTCTACTGTGGTATTTTTTCCATGCTTGACCAATTTATTTGATGAGGTTAACTGGTACTTCTCAGAACTATGATGTTTATTCTTCTCTTCCACAGTTTCAGTTTCCTGTGTCACAAAATCATCTGACAATGGTGTTTGTTGTTGCTTCTCTACCGTAACATTATTGTCATGCTTCACCAATGAACTTGATGATGTTTTTTTATTCTTCTTAGGGTTACACAAGGTATCTCTCTCTACTGCAGCTTTCTTTCCATGCTTCTGTAGTGCATTTCTTGAGAGTAACTGGTACTCTTCAAAATTATGAGGGGTACTCTTCTCTTGGACAGTTTTGTTTTCATGCTTCCCTGTACTTCTTGATGATGGCTTTTGGTAATTCTTAAAGTTACTCTGGATATTTCTTGCCTCTGCAGCATTATTTTCATGTTTCATTGATTCATGGGATGAGAACAGTTGGTATTTCTCAGTATTACAACAGGTGTTTTCATCTTCTGTCGTATTATATTCATTTTCCACTAAATCTCTTGATGGCATTTGGTATTTGATGTTACACAAGGTATTTCTCAGTCCTGGAATGTTAATTTTATTCTTTGATGAGGGTAATTGACATGTCTCAAAGCTAGAAGAAGTCTTCTCTTTTGAATTATTATCCTCATGCTTCATAAAATCACCCGATGTTGGTATTTGGCACATCTCAGAGTTACACAAGGTATTTCTCTCTGCTGCAATAGCTTTCTTCTCTACCATAGTATCATTTTCGTGCTTCAAGCCATCATGTGATGACAGCATTTGGTACTCTTCATATTTATGTAAGTTATTTCTCTCACTTGCACTATTATTTTCACGTGTCACCATTTCATTTAAGGAAAGAAACTGGTTTTTCTCAAAGTTCTCATCTCTCATCTCATTTTCATAATTCAGAGTATCATTTGAAGTTGGCAGTTGGTTCTGCTCCAGATTACACCAGGGTCTTGTTTTTACCACAGTATTATTTTCATGCTTCTCTGATTCATTTGGCAAGGGTAGTCGGTACTTTTTCCAGTTAATCAAGGGACTTATCCCTTCTGCAGTATTATTTTCACACTTCCCCAGTTCATTGGGTGAGAGTAACTGATTCTTCTCAAAAACATGAAGGATATTCTTCTCTTTGGCTGAATTATTTTCATGGTTTATGACATCACTTGATGATGGTAGTGTCTGATAATTCTCACTGTTATACAGAGCA
Organism: Dermochelys coriacea; assembly: GCF_009764565.3. NCBI lineage: Eukaryota > Metazoa > Chordata > Testudines > Dermochelyidae > Dermochelys > Dermochelys coriacea. Next base: position 111,226,134 of record NC_050068.2, read on the forward strand.
TTCTTTGCTATAATATCATCTTTATGCTTTGCTGACTCATTTGAAGAAGGTATTTGATACTTATCAGAATTATGACAAGCCTTCTTATCTTCTACACTATCGGTTTCATCTTTCACCAAATGTTTTGATGATGTGATCTGGGGCTTTTCAATAGCATGCCAGAGTCTTTGTTCTGTAGCATTGTTTTTGTGCTTTGTTAAATAATTTGATGATCGACGTGTCTCAGAATTAGGCCAGGGATTCTCTTCTGCAATGTCACTTTCATGCTTCATGAAATACTTTGATGGCATTTGATAAGTCTTCAGATGACACAAAGTACTCCTTTCCCTGGCAGTATTGTTTTCCTGACTTGCCATTTCATTTGATGAGGATAATTGGTCCTTTCCAAAATTCTCTTCTGGAATATAACACCTGTGCTTCACTAAATAACTTGACAATGAACTTTGGTCCTTTTCAATATCTGAGCAGATATGCTTTTCTTCTACAATACCACTTTTTTCCTTCTTTGAATCATTTAATGAGTGTACTTGGTATGTCTGATTCATAGTCAGATTTGATACATTAGTGCTGAAATTATCAATGTTATTTTGTGGGCTGAGCATTTGATGTGATTGTGATTCCTGGGTTATTTGTTCAGTTTGCATTTGACAATCAGACACCTTGTTTGGGTTTATCACTAGCTCCTCTTCTTGCTTAGCTGTGACTTTGCAATCATTTTTTCTAGAACTAGGAAATATTTCCTGTTTATAGTGAAATTTCTCTCTTTTTACAGCTGCTTTTGAATGTTTTCCTTTAAAATCTGATGCATTTTCTTGCCTTGGCACGAGCGGTGGCATTTTGTCAGTAACTGGTATTTTGACAGTTAACTGCATGTCATCATTTGGAGGCACTACATTCTGCGACGCCTGAGCTACTGGGGAGCAAAATGATGGAATATTTTTCAATAGTTTCTCCTCCGGGAAACATTTTTGGCTTGCAAAGAGAGGATCCTTTTCTGACTCTGAGAACTCTATTTCTGTCTCCTTTGAACTGCATGCATTCACTGTTATTTTAGGAGTCTCAACCTCTTTAATATCCTGGGGACTATGTGCACTGGATCCTTCAGCTACACCCGAATAAGGCGAGTCAGTAGATGGATTGTCTTCACTAACATTTTGAGCAGCTTTATTATTTCCTAATGTGCTATTCTCCATGTGAGATAGGCTGGGTTTAGATAAGGTAGGAATGCAGTCTGCGAGGGCTTTATTTTTACAGAAAGTAGAAGAGCTGTCTTGATTAGGAAGAAAATCAGGTCCTTGGTTTGTGGAATCTATTTTAGTCTCAGCACTATCCTTGTCGTCAGTCATGACCTTGGGCCTGACACATTGTACAGTTTGCATTTGTCCTTTGTACTCTCTGTCTTGTGCCCTATTTTTTGGCATTTCATTCTTACCAGGCTTAATATCATGTTTGCTGTCAGAGTCACTCATCTCTCTCATTTGAGTGCCATGATCAAAAGGCTGATTACTATCAGTGTTGTTGGTCAACAAACTCCAAGGCTGGCTAATTTCAGTCACAACACTGAATCTAGGCATTGGAGCAGACATACACACTAAACAATGGGACTGAGGGCTATTTAGAACTGTGGCTGTCACAGTGTGTAGCACTGTGACCTTTGGTTTGTGAATAGCTATTCTATTTGGGACCTTTGTATTATTTTTCTCACCTTTGTGCAACAGCAATGTTTTCATCTCTGTGGCTGAACAAACAGAACTAGCTTGTTCAAACTTTTCCTTCAGTTTGGAGAGAACAGAATTCTTGCTGATTATTTTTGGCAAATTGCTGCTTGGCTCTTTCTTTTTCCAGACAGAAGCTTTCTCCTTAGTTTCTTTTTCCTCTGCAGCTAAAAATTTCTTCAGAATGTTTTTCACTGTATTTTTCCCACTTAGGCCATTCCACTTGACCCGCTCATTGGGCATTATCTTTTTGTTCTCTTCTGGTGCTTGACCACTTCCTTTTTTCTCCTTATTTTTGTCTAATTTGTTAACAGTGGCATTTAGACAGCCCCTGTTTGCCCACTGCTTTTCTTTAATGATTAGTTTGCCAACTTCTCTAGTCTTCTTTATGTAAGGTTCACGATTGTTGTTCATGAACTTGGACTGCAAAAGCTGGAATCTTGTGGGGCGCTTGCTGTTGTTTGTACTTTGGCAGTCAGGATTACAAATCACCTTATTTCCTTTGCCTTCTGCCCATTTTGCCTTCTTCCTCGGCATCTGTGGATCACAGGCCGCGAGGTCTGTGATGTAAAGCAGCAGGCTGCTGAGGACAGCAAAAGCCCCTGGTTCTGTTGCCATCCTATTTAGCTTCTTCTTCAGCACCATCGGCTCTATCAGCAGCTTATCATCACAAAACTTTGTACATTTAGTGCTGCATAAAACAAAATGAATGCTCTTTTGAAGTCATCAGTATTGCCTCTACTTCCTTACTCTGTATTACTTTTATTTTATTTATTAACAGATCCATTCTTTTATAACAGAAATCTTCTAAAACTTGTTTTACAACTTAAATCAAGACAAACTTAGTATTATACACAAATATACAAATAGAAATTGGTCTGTGGAAGTCCCTACAGCTGTACTGACAAGACCCAAGACCAATCACTTTCTTCTAATCTTATTCTTTTTAATTACATATATAGTGCATTAAACAGACTAACTTAACCTACAGTTCTTAACTGAGTCATAGTTAGTTGCCTGTTAACAGCATGCAAAATATTTTAGAAGCCTTATGAAGCATCTTATGGGGTGTGTGTGTGTGTGTATGCAGGTTTTTAATAACAATCCTACATTGTGCAGCCTGCAATTTCTCCCGTGTTTTGTGACAATTGTTTTGTGATAATTGGACAGTAACTGTCAAATGTTCATGAGAATAAACAACACTAACAATGGTGAACAAAGCTCATCTGTGCCATTCCTCACTCTCTTTAAGTACTTTTGTCCCCTGATATGCAAATGTTACCAAACATTTCCACTCCTGATAAACAAGAAAGAAGATGAGAACACACTCAGTATGGAAATACAGCTGTGCCTCTGGCTTAACATAAAAACAAAACCTGAAGGCTGAAAAGTGTAGATCAGCCACAGACTCAGGTTTCACTGTAGATACAATTTAGAAATTAGCAGGAACCTTTCCAGTTAACGAGGGGTCTAATCTAATCTGGGACATTTGGCATGTGGGAAATGCCCCCTTAAATCTATTTTCTGAAAGGATCACACTAATGGCAAGTAGGACAGAACCAGAGATAGAGCACTTTATGTAATGACAGCCATGGCAATGTCGCTTGACTACTGCACCCTTTCAGTATTTAGCCTGGAGCAGGAACTCTGGCATGCTGTCTCTACAGTTCAGTTTGGAGAATTAAGCCTTCAGAGAGTTGAGGATTTAAAAAATGGTGCTGATTGGTTACTAAATAAAATACAGAACTTAGTGCAAAAGCTGCAGAGTGAAGTCAATAACATAAGACAGTGCTTTGGAAAAAACCGCAAGAGGTGTCAGCTTTCTAGCACCCATGAGAAAATGGATTACTTCACTGTGCAGTAAAATAATGTTGTGAATAGAGTCCAGCCAACATGCCAGGCAAAGATTCGGAGTATTCATTTTTATGTCCTCTTCATTTATGAGCAGAAGTGGGACAACAAATTCTGTAAACTAAACCTGATGTACATGCATAAGGTGCATAAATAGAATGAAGAGAAGTTGCAAAACTGTTCACATTTTATGTAGTATCAATCTTCAAAACTGTATTCTTATAGGGCCAGATCCTGCCACTTTTACAGACAGCAGGTTTGTACACTATTGATTTCAATGGATGGGAAATTAAAACCAAACCTATGTTGTGATTTTAATGGGGCTACCTGCAGAGTAAAGGTACTGCTCCTTGTCAAAAAGGGTGGCAAAATCTGACTTTCAGGTGGCTACATTTCAAGTATACTGAAGAGAAGGCACTTAAAAATTACATACAACAGCATGGGTTCTATTTATAATGACCTTCCGGGTATTTTAAAAGACCAAATCAGATTTTGACAACTGGCTGATGTCTGTATAACAAACAATTAGGCTCTGGGTTTCAACTGTGAATGACTACATTTCACTATAGCACAGGTACCTTCCCCATTCACAGTACATGGTAACACAGATTAAATACCCCTTCACGTAAGCAATAACACACACAAGGACAGAAATATAATGAAGCCAGTTCTGATGTCATATTGAGAGTTCCTTTGTTACAACTGGTGTTTATTTCAGAAGGATGCCCTCATTGGCTATCATTGGATTGCAGTTCCCCCTCCTATTATGGAGAAGGGCATTTAAGGTAGGAGGAGATTAAGTAACGTCACTCTTTTAAAAGGATTTTTTTTGGATTGCAATGGGCAGAGAAAGCCAAATGTTCAATGTATTTCAGTCAAGAGTTCTGATGGATTTATAATTTTGAAAACTCTGTTATGAGGACATTTGAGTTGATTGTTACCAGTTTAATTTGAATTTTTTTGTGAGAATTAAGAAAAAAAAGAAAAACTCTCTCAAGAAAAACTTGCTCTAGCCCTGCCCTATTTTTCTGTCTATCTGCCCTCTGACTGCAAGCTTGCCAGGGTAGGGGCTGTTCGTTATTCTCTCTAAAAAGTGCCTACCATACTGTGGACATTCCCATAAACATACAATAAAGTATGGGCTAACCTGGCTTCCACTAACATCAAAAGCAAAAACCCAATTGATTGCAATTGGAATAGGATCAGACCCTCTTGTTATTGGTTTGGAGTTCGTTAAAATAGCATTCATCAATCAGCTGAGGATTATGACACAATGATCATGAGGTGGTAAAAGAAACAGTAGGGAACTCTATTGAGGGTTTACCCAGAAGTCAAATCAATAGGATGTATTTTAGGGTGTTTTCGACAGGGTGCATTTTCAGAAATATTACACTGTTTTATAGGTACACAAAATAATGTTGTGTATGTCGACTGTCTGGTCTATAGTCATCAGCTAGTAACAGAAGATGAACAAGAGCTACTCTACCTATTCAGGGCATCTGACCTTTTTCCAAGATGATCTCACCCACAAACGAGCATTACAATGCATTTGTGAAAAAGTCTGCTCTCTTGGATGACCATGTACCATGAAATATAAATCCTGGGTTTGCGATATGAAGTTGTTTCTCTAAAATAAACACAGGTGTGTGGGGACATGGGGGAATGCTGAAACTTTTGTCACAGCATTAAACACCCCCAATGCATTTCCTAAGGGAGAGTCTACTGCATGAAGTCCTGCAGGAAAATCTTGACCACATTGAATGGGAGTTTTGACCTTGATTCCAATGGGGTCAAGATTTCATCTCTAATATTATCCCAACTCCTGTCCTTCACTCCTTGGACTATAACCACCTGTCATTACAGCTGAGAGGAACTGGGCAGAATGGTCCCTTAGGGTTATTGTGCATACTGGGAGGCTGTTAACACCATTTCATAAACAGTCAGAGGGTTCTCTGTTGAGAAGTGCAAGGCACTACCCCAGGCTATGAGCTAGGCCAAGGAATGAGGTAATAGCATTCTGGAACCTGGAACTCCCCCATGGCAGTGGGCAGCACTAATGCATACAGTAGAACGTCAGAGTTACAAACACCTCAGGAATAGAGGTTGTTCATAACTCTGAACAAAACGCCCTGGTTGTTCTTTCAAAAGTTTACAACTGAACATTGACTTAATACGGCTTTGAAACTTTACTATGCTGAAGAAAAATGCTGCTTTCCCTTTTATTTATTTTGTAGTAGTTTATGTTTAACACAGTACTGTACTGTGTTGTGTGTGTGTATGTCTGCTGTTGCCTGATTGCATACTTCCGGTTCCAAATGAGGTGTGTGGTTGACTGATCAGTTCGTAACTCTGGTATTTGTAACTCTGAGGTTCTACTGTACCTGGCTTCTCTTCCCTCACCGCAAAAACCATTTTTAAAAAGTATGCTGCCATCCGCCTTAGGAGATCTAGATAAGCTGTTTTCTGGATATTTTTATCCTAATTACATGATTTTAAATGTCAGAATGGGTTGATCACATGTATGTCCAGGTGATCTAAGACCAGTTTCAAAAGAACTTGTTTGTTTGCTTATTTTAAATGAACTCCCTTCACCCCACCCACTCAGCAATAATATATTTTCAAGAGGCAAGCAGGCAATTTACTTATTTATGCATAGTTGTTTGCAGTGGTGTTATAGATATGTTGGTCCCAGAACATGAAAGACACAAGGTGGGTGAAGTAGTAGTTTTTATTGGACCAATTTGTGTTGGTGAGCTTTCAAGCTACACAGAGCTCTTCTTCAGGTCTGGGAAAAGTACTCAGAATGTTGCAGCTAAATCCAAGGTGAAACAGATTGCTAAGCATAAGAAGTTAACACATTGCAAGAAACCATTCAAAATGAAGTGGGCAATTAACACCTCTGCAGTTACAGGACAAAGGTGATTTAGTAGTTTACAGATTGTCCTAATAAGACATATACTTCATGTGTCAGTATATTATTTATGCCTGTATCTGTAATTTTCACTCCATGCATCTGAAAAAGTGGGGGTTTTTTACACATGAAAGCTTATGCCCAAATAAATCTGTTAGTCTTTAAGTTGCCACCGCACTCCTTGTTGTTTTTGTGGATACAGACTAATACAGCTACCCCTCTGATACAAGCCATACACTAGTATCTCTATTGTATCCATGATTTCTGGTGTCTATCAGAGTTATGAATTTAAGCTCCCAGGCTCGCCTCTTGAAGGTATTGTGCCAGTTTCCTTTGAGGACGTAGACTGAGAGGTCACATATGGAGCTATTATTTTGTGACAAGAGTTCACTCATGGGTGATGTTTTTGTCTTTTATAATTTTTCTATATGAGTTCATTTGAAAGTGTAGTGATTGTCTTGTTTCACCCGTATAATGATTGCTAGGGCATTTGATGCACTAGATGAGGTATACCACATGTTGCCATAGGTTCTTGTAGTACCCATGGATCTTGAAAGGCGTCCTGTGGGGGATATTGAACCATTATAGCAGAGGAAATATGGCTGCAGGTTTTGCATCTGTTCTGGCAGGGTGTGGTACTGCATTGAGTTGGTGTGTCCTGGTCTGTGGGGAGCTTGTTTCTGATGCTGAGTTTGGCAAAGTTGGGGGGTTGTTTGAAGGCCAGAAAAGAGGTTTGGTAAAGATTTCTCTCAAGATGTGGTCCCTATCAAGTTTGGGTTGTAATTGTTTGATGTTACCTCATATGGCTTCCAGCGTGAGGTGATAGGTGACAACTAGGAGTGTGTGGTCAGTGGACTTTTTTTCTGTATTGAAGCAGGTTCTCTCAGGAAATTAGGATGACCCATTCCATGATGCGATCTAGTTCTCTGGTGGAGTGTCCTTACTTGGTGAAGGCGGTTTTATGTATGTTAAAGTGTATATCCTGGACTTTCTCCTCAGAGCATATTCTGTGGTATTTGAGTGCCTGGCTGGTATACCAGATTTCTTGGTGTGTTTGGGGTGGTTGCTGGATCTGTGGTGGTAAGTGTGCTGATGTGAGGGTTTCTTGTATATAGTTGTCTGTAAGGTTTCTTGCAACAAGAGTTAACTCCTTATGCTTAACTATCTGTTCCACCTTGTTGTTAGCTGTGACACACTGATTACCTTTCCTAGACCTGAAGAAGAGCTCTGTGTAAACTTGAAAGCTTGTCTCTTTCACCAACAGAAGCTGGTTCAATAATAGATATTACCTCCCCCACCTTGTCTCTCTTATGTATTCACAGGCACTTGTGTGACACTCATCACTGTACTATGTGAATGCCAAAAGCCTGATACACTAGCAGGCTGAAATGCAATCTAATCCCAGTGACTGGGTTAGCCCAGTAAAAGCCTTTGTAGCAGACATTGTCATTTCACAGACCTGAGGACAGTCAGATCCTGTGCCTATGGGGTAGAGGAGATGTGTTGAGCACCTGAGCAGGAAGAGCTGCTGGAGGTAGGGCGGGGAGAGGGAGCTCATACAAATGCATTTACTAACCCTCTGAACAACCCCTGGAGCCTGGCCCCTTCTCGCCTCTGTGCTGGGATTGTGGGGGTTTCTGGAGCCCTAGACCAGCAGTAGTGCCTATGGGTACTTTCCAGCAAACGTACACTTTAGAGGCTTGGGGAGCTCTCCTTTTTACCATCAGTAGGTGGGTGCTGGGCGTTGCCCTTCTTAGTGCTCTTCAGCCTACACTGAGCCCAGTCTCATTGGCTGGCATGCACTGGGAGCACCATGGTTTGCCAGCGCTACAAGGGAAGGCTTGTGTTAACAACAACAACAACAGTGTGTCCAGGGGTTGTTAACAACAGCAACATCAGAACTTTTACGAAATATTCATGGTAGATTTTGTAAAAACCTTTTGTAAAAAGAAACAAAATGAATGCTTGGCCCTCAACTACTTGGGTTTCCGTTTAGGCATTATTGTTTCATTGTGTTGCAGAGAGGACCAGCTGAGCAGGGAGTGCAGAACAGGGGCAGTGCAGGTTTCCCCCAGGCCGCCTTGCTGACATGGCAGGACTGCAGGGGTACAAATGGTTTCATTTTCTCAAAGAGGCACTCAGCTTTTAAGAGGCCAAGTAATGCTGTATGAGACAGTGTGAAACTGTCATCTCAATTAAAGAAGGCTTCTTGACATGACAACAAGTATTTCCCACTACTCTGTTCCATTCTTCCCCCCACTACACAGTAGGCAGCACCAGCCATTCTTGCCAGGGTCATCAAGCAAGGGCTACAACACCTCCAGCCTGGGCAGCCAATCAAAACAAGCTGTTTCACTATGAGTCACATGATTGGTCACCCCATTGACCCACATAAAGCTCCCACTGCCTGGCTAAAGGCGGCTATAGGTAGGGGAGAGAGAACACCTGACAGGAGCTATGCTGCTTCTCATGCCCACTTGCCCCTATTAGAAGGCTTTTCCTGCTTGCTCACACAGCAATTTTCAGAGAGGCAGGCCTGGCCATATGGTTTGTAACTGCTACATGTGATTTAAGTTCTGATAAATTAGGATATTTGCATCCTATTTGCACTAGCCAGTTGTATTTTCTTTTCTCTACATTGGATAATGTTAAGTTATTGTCTGGTCATGAGTACTCAGTGAGTTGGCTCTTGTTTCAGCATCTTTTTCTTAGTGTTAGCAAGTTTTAATACATTGAGTGAAGAGAGTGTTCAATAGTAACACTGGTTCAAAGTTTGTTGGGAAAGGTGGTTGGTGTTTGGTTACTAGGAAATGAAGGTTAGTCTGTACCACAAGATAAACCCACTTATAGAAGTTTCCAGGAGTTGACTATCAGCAACTCTAACTTATTGTTAGTTGAATCTTGGCTTGAGTCAGATGGCCATGACAGGGGAGCAAAATGGTTGTTTTAGTCTTGGGACCACACGTAGTATTTTGAGGTCACCTGGCTTTGCATGTAATTTGGTTCAAAGAATAGTCTACAGTAAGGGAAGGCAACAACTGTGTTCCTTTGCGGTAGTGGTTACTCTTATTAACACTGATGTTTAAACCTTGTTACATCTTTAATAAAGTGGTGGTCAATGGCCTGTTTTCCTCTATAACTATAGAAACAATGCTTTGCTAGTATTTGCCTGCTTTATAGCTTCTGTCTATCTGAACCATCTTTGCAAAATTAGATTCGCTTTTCTGTCTCTGAAATTAAGTTTGGTCCTTCTCCATCATGAATGTAAGGTAAGATGAATAACGGGATAGCTGTGATACATTCTAGAAGAACAATATGGACAATTGTTATCTTTAAAAACACAGCAACCATATGTTTAGTTCAACCTTTCAAAGGCTAATGATGAGGCATGCTGTCTTTGTGGAATGATGATTTCTTTTCCACTGGAGATTTTTTCCTGGGTAAAGGAAAAGTTAGATGTACAAGAGAAAATCCTACCTTATGAGAGCTACATTCTTCTCTCTTCTTAATTGTTGAATTTATTATGGGAAATGTTAGAGGCATCATAAACTAGAAAGAATGTTTTCAGAAAGTCTTGATGTTTTCTTATATAAAGTCATAAGTTACAAACAAATATCGTTCTTTGTTTAAACTTTAACATATGTTCAAAATGAGAAAGCAGCAGATAGCAAAGATGCAAAGAGAGAGCACGCTAAAACAAGAACTCAACGTTGTTTTTTGTGTAGCCCACATTTTAATAAAAAGATTGGCATGTGGCCCATCTCCCCTACTAACCACAGTGACATGGATCACCTGCTCCCCTTTCTATCATATAACATCCCAATGGCAATTGCTTATATGGAAAAGCAATAGGAAAGTATTTATGTATTTTTAGCTGCCTTTTTAAATGCAAGTCAGCAGGTGGAAATAGAGAGGCGAAAACAGGACCACGTGACCGGTCAGCTCTCTGTGGACCACAGTTTAAGAATCTTTGTGCTAAAACATGGAATCAATCACATGGGGCTAAATTCTGCTCTCAATTACTCCAGAATTAATACTGGTATAATTCCACTAATGGAAGTTATTCCAGATTTATGCCAGTATTACAGATCAGAATATGATTCATTAAGTTCTACTGTAGCAGCCGTGTTAGTCTGTATTCACAAAAAGAAAAGGAGTACTTGTGGCACCTTAGAGACTAACAAATTTATTAGAGCATAAGCTTTCGTGAGCTACAGCTCACTTCATCGGATGCTCACGAAAGCTTATGCTCTAATAAATTTGTTAGTCTCTAAGGTGCCACAAGTACTCCTTTTCTTTTTTATTAAGTTCTACTATTAGTTTTATTCAGATCAGATACTAATTTTTAACTTTGCCATATAGTTAGTTGGTTTTCTGTTTTAAAAGCCAAAGTAACTGTTTTCTCTCCAGGCCTCTTTGTGAGAGAAATCTCAGTCACATGAAACACATTACAGCCTGACTGGTGACGTACTCCAGCTCTTTAATGGCCTCAGACAAAAATTCTGATACTGATACAGCAACATATAAGTACGATCTAAAAATGAAGAAATGATGCTTATGAAGAGCATAAGATTAATTTATTTACAAATATTTTAGCCAGTTGACTTTTTAAAAGAGTTTTGAAGAGTCTAGAGTGAAAAAAAACATAATAATGCAGAAATGTTAAACACAATGATGCTTTGCTGTACCTTGGAAGTGTTGCTAGTGTTGGCCTTTCCTTTCTGGAAGCTTCTCACCTAACAATACCATATATATATGGTAACAATATATACCATAGTGCTGACAAAGGGTTAACATTTCATTAATGAATAATCTGTGACACATTAGAGTTGCAAATATTACAGAGACATTAGATGGGAGGTGGAGGAAAGAGGGAGGTGGAAGAATTGTTAAAAGTTTAAAATCTACAGGGAATGGAACACCCTCACAAAAGGATCATACTATTAGTTCAGCAGAAAAGCATTAGTTTTAAAAATTAATTATATATGTGTTCAAGAGACTACTGATAATAGCTTTTTAGGGGTGGCATAGTAAGGTAGGCAGAATTTTGATAATAAGAGGGTTTTAGTTATTTATATATTTTTATTTAAAATGATTTCACTGACCTGGATTGTACTTTAAGAGCAAGTTTGATACTCAAAAATCCCTGTATCTATGAAAAACTGAACATTTACAGTGTTCAGTTACTCTTGAATGACTCAGCTAACTGCACTTATACACATTCCACATAGCCTTTTAGAAGTAAACCTCACCAGCCTAGAACAGTGTTATTATAATTAGTCAGTTATCTACAGTGTTTGACAGAGTCTTTATAGAAAGAGAAAAATGGCAGAAACTGCTTTACTTTTCCTCTGTGGATCGTCGGTAAAGAGACTCGCCCAAGTATTCTAACCTCTCCCTCTGTTCAAGATCCTGGTACAAGCCTTTGGGAACCTTGTTCAGGCCGTAAAGCAATCCATACAAGCAGCCTGCAATAGATCCAGTAGCTGCGCTCTCACCTGTAAAATTAAACACAATCGTGTGCAGTTCTGTTGTTGTGAAAAATACACTCTCCTTTGCAGATATATCACTACACAGAGAAGGAAGCTTTAAGCCACTGTAGGAGAGATTTTTACTTATATGTGACAGGTTTCAGAGTAGCAGCTGTGTTAGTCTGTATTCGCAAAAAGAAAAGGAGTACTTGTGGCACCTTAGAGACTAACAAATTTATTTGAGCATAAGCTTTCGTGAGCTACAGCTCACTTCGAAAGCTTATGCTCAAACAAATTTGTTAGTCTCTAAGGTGCCACAAGTACTCCTTTTCTTTTTACTTATATGTGGTGTGCCAAAGAGACTCTCAGAATGGTAGCTCTAGGGAGTTCACCAACCAACTGGAATTTCAAGTCCCCACCTTTGCCAGCAGTAATGGGTCATACTGCATAATGTACTCCTGGGGGAATTCTGCTGCAAAAAGTTGAAAATTCTGCACACAATATTTTAAAATTCTGCATATTTTATGTGTTAAAATAATCATGCCGGTTTCAATTATTTTGGTAATTTATTTAAACTACAATACAATGGATGGAGAACGGGAATAGGGAGCATTGGAGGAAATCCCCAAACCCCCTCTGTCTAATAGCAATGTAGCGAGCGTTGACCCTTTACTTCTAGTTATTAGTCAACAAATATATGCAGCCATATGCTCAGTGTTACATCATAGGCAACGGAAGACCAAGCAAGGGCTGGGTATTCAAACTCACAATTTATATTGGCTACTGACCAGCTTCAGAAAGGTCAGTAGCAATCAGTTCATGGAGCACATTTTGCTAGGAAATTTTAAAAATTTAGACCAGTTTTACTCTCTGAAACACCATAAGCATTTATAAGGCCACACTGTCCTTTACAATAAGGCTCCTTTACACCACTCTGGCAATGTAAAGGAGCCTTCACATTTTTACACCTGTTTTACACTCTTGGGGGAATTCACTAAGAACAATGGGAACAATTCATTAAGCAGGCAGGTTGCTACTGCTCTGCCTGACGGGATAGAGCCTGCCCCATGCCTACCTCCTCAGAATCACCCCAAAGCCCTGCCCCTCCATGCCAAGCATGCTGCAATACTGATTGAAAGGGATAGAGTGTCTCTCTCTCTCTCTCTCATACACACATAACTGCCCAGCCCCCCCCAGTGGTGATTTACATCTCTACCGGATGCTCCAGGAGGCCAAACCGACCTGCCTGCACTGCCGGGGAGGGGCGCATGACTGCTCTTGTGCCTTCCCTTTACTTCCCCATCAGAAATCATTTTCCTGCAGGGGAGTAAAGAAATTTGCGGGGGCCATGAATTCTGTGCATGCGCAGTGGTGCAGAATTCCCTCAGGAGTAATAACGCTGTGTCTGAGAAGAAAGACCTCTTCTCTGCATCTTCAGGGCTGGTCTGCAGACCACTGCAAGAAAGTTCACAAAAGCAGGTAGGCCATGCTTATATGTCTCTTGCCTATTGGCAAAAAAAGTAAGAGCTTGTCTTCACTGCTGTGGTAGCACTAGCTATAATTCAAGTTTTGCCCCTACCCCAACTCCCATCCACACGCACAAATCTCTAGATTAAGTTAAGTGGTCCTTTAAACTCCAGCTAGCTAGCCCCCTCCAGGGGCATGGGTTGAAGCTTCAGTGCTGCTGACCCTTGATCTAATAATGCAGTGGGTATGCTGTAGCTTAAATGACAACTCCTCATCAGCTGTTAAATCAGTCACTCTGCTACTCAAACCATGCTGCGTGGCTCAAATGTTATTTTGCAGTGTAGGTGCTCTCACTGAGCTAGGCTAGCTCACGTGGAGTAATGCATGTGTACTAACTCACACTAACAGCTGCAGTGAAGACAAGCCTTAACCGTGAGCTTAATATGTACTGACACATTCATTGTAATACCAAATGAACACTTGGGTTGGCCCCAATATTCCATTTAGTGCAGACGTGGTGGGGCAGAATCCCTGCCTTGCTCGTGTGCTAAGTGGCAAAAAGGGATTGGAAACCTGTCGCTCCCTTGCTATGGATACCCCCTTCACAGGGGAGTCTCCAGTAGGCAACAAGCTAACAGTACTGTCTCCTGCTGCTGTAGAGAGTGTACAAAAAACCTAATATTTTCTGCCCGTGCTCCCTCTACCTCTAGCTCACTGATTATGTTGGTTCACAAGCAAGGAAACCTGTGTGCCATTAGAATCATGCTGGGAGGGCAACAAGTCCTTTTGCCAAATGGACAAAAGTCAATTCAGTAAGCAGCAATGCTCTCCGGCTGCTTAAAGGGCAGCACATTGCATCATTTCGATTGGAAGGGACTTTTCGTGGGGCATCTAGCTAATGCGCTGCCTCACAAATACAGGATCAGCAGATTTTATTTTACAATGATTTTTAAATGGTGAAAGCAATATTCTTTACATTTAAAAGGTAATAGTTAATCCAATGAAAACAATATATTTGATATTGTTTCAGAGAAAGAGAATGTGGTTAATACAAATAAAAAGCAATGATATTTGATCAGATGAGCAGCTGATAAGAGAGCTATTGGTGGGGGAGGAGCCAGGGAACAGAGAAAAGCCAGATCCTCCAACCCCGAAGTCCCTGACTTACTGTTCTTTTCCTTTTGGGAGGAAGCCTCTGCAACAAAACATCCCCCTTCTCTTAAATGGCTCTCAGGGTGCAACAAACCATCGCAGTTAACCCAGTGCTAGAAAGGAAGAGTAGCTACAGAAGAAACCACTAGATTGCAAGATCTTTAGGGCAGGGAATGTATCTTATTATTGTAATTAATCATTTAAAATCACATAATGGCTGTGTGTATGTATCCAGGGTATCTTGTGTTGAGATTAACTCTCACAAAGCTAAGTAGGTGTGGGCTGGGTCAGCAGCGTAGACAGAGAGTCTCCATGGAATGCCTAGGTTGATTGTTGATGGCATCCTGCTGGGCAAATCTGCAGTGTTGGTGATTCAGCATGAAGGTAGGGGGCAGGGCACAGTGATGTTGAAGGAGCTATCTTTGGCATGAGTTGCAACACAAAGATATTAACCACTTGTGTCCCTTAAAGAGTACTTGGTGTTTTTTATAAAAGTAAGGATGTTAAACCAGTGTCCCAGACAAACTACTGCTTAAGTAATACATACTACCTGCCTGAAAACTCCCTGCAGTTTTAATTGCATTCAGTATTCTTTTTCTTCCCGCATCTTATACCCTTGTGTTGTTTTTCTGTGTGTGGTTCTATAGCAGCCATCCCAGACAGAGGTAGCTGTTTATAAGTGGTCATAAAGTAAACCATATACATAGATATTCTTAATTTACTTCACAAGCATGTTGTGAGGCTTAATTCACTAATGTTTGTAAAGCACTTTCCGAGTCCTGAAAGGAAGGTGCTATTGACATAATAACAACACTGATCATGTGACACTGATAAGGAATTAATAATAGGCAATATGGCAGATTTAGTCAGGAACTTTACTGCTGAGATGTCTTTTTCAACAGGAGTGAAATTTGTGACTTAAAGGTTGCATCTCATACAATAATGACCATTTTGCCATTTAAACTCTAGGGGATTCAAACACTCGATATTATAAAGGAACAACAGGATTACTCACCCCCGTGGAACATTGCTCGGTTGCAAAGTTCTGTCCAGTCACCACCACATCCTAAAAGAGCATCATATGCAATCATGGGAGCATCATGGCCTCTTCTTCCACCCCGGCCTTCAGAACTCCACCTCCTGTAAGTCTAAAAGAATAGCTGTCGAGTTGGTCGCAAAGTGTTGCAAGTGCTCACCACTTTTCACATGCAGAGTGATATAGTGTTAGACACTTTTACCCTGAGATGGTTGATAAGGATCTGCATTCAGGGGAAGCTCACTCCTATGTATTTGTGACATTTCGTATGGAGCAACGGAGGGGCGTCTCTGATCTTCCCATTTACAAATGCAACCACAATATTAATTTGTGTTGATATTTTTTCAAAGCCTCCTAACACTGACAAATTCCCTGGTTCCTCTGCTGAATAATCCCCCCTGAAGCAGCCCTGACTCTCAGGGACAGACAGAGGCTTTAATGCCAACAGTCATGTAGGCCAGAAGGAAACAAAATACTTGTAACTACTCTGCAGGCTGGATCAAGAGCAAAGGTCTCTGGGATTCAAGTGAGCCAGGAATTTCAAGAAGCTCATCAAGTCAGAGTCTCATTTCACATCTTAAAAGTTCACACTCATAGAAATTAGAGGTGGAAAAAGACTTATTAGGTTGTCTTGGTCTCCTCTCAGACAATGAGGAATTGTTCTCCATTCCCCCAACCACATATTCTCAAATGTTTTGTCCAGCCCAGTTTTAAATATGTCTTTACTGTGTCCTTTTCCACATTTGTTCAAATGTCTCCACTTCTAGATATTTTATTTCAAATAATTCTTTCTCACCTTGTCCTGCCAGGCTTCCCTTCCTCTCAAAGACTGCTCTGAACAACAATAGTGAAAATGATCTTCAAATACAAGAGGCAGAATACTTCCTCAGCAACAAAAACCCTGGGCATTGTGCACTGGCCCATCAAACAGGCCCTAAAATAGGTACATCCAGACTTCACCTTTTTTACCTGCCCCAATTTCCAAACTACACCCAAAGTGCATGTGTTATGCTTGAAGTAAAAACATTATTTTGATTAACGATTGGCCTGCAAGCCTGTTTTTTAATCCCTTCACATATAAAATACAATATAGCAACTTGAGTTGTACCTCCTTCAACTAGGGCTATATTTGGCCCCGAGCTTCTTGACACATGAGGCCTTTCCTTGAATTTCAGTCTATTCCCTTTATGGTTTACTGAGGACTGTGTTGGAACTGCAAGCTATCGTGTTAAGAGCAGTGTCGGTGTATTTGTCTGTCTGTCTCTAGTCCCATGTGCAGACTAGTGGGCTCTGTAGCACAGTGTGGGAGCATTCAGCAGAGTCAGTGTGCAAACTGCCAGCTAGAGTAAGGTGAGATGAGCTGTACCTCTCTGCTTAGGGAGCAGCCAGTTTTGTTTCTCTCTGTTTTGGAGTTCTTGTGTGATCTGAGAAATAAAGTAGTGTTACATTGCAGCCTTCCAGCAGGACTATTATACGTTTAATCTTACTTCTCTGTTTGTATGCTATGAAAATAACTTTCACTTAAGCTTTATATATTTATATACTGTGCACCTACACATATACCAAAGGGGGAGGGGTCTCAGGCTAGACTGTAGCATCACTTTCTCCTTACTTTCATGTTTGCAAACAATAGGAAGTGCCTATCTGCTTCTGCTGTCATCTTACACAAGTATACTGTAAGGCCTTAGTTCTGCATCCCTTATTCATGTGAAGTAGCATTGATTTACACATAAAGTCCCATTGGGATTACTTGTATCAGTGCTATTCTGGATCAGGGCTGCAGACATATGTCTCAAGTATCCTTTACTTTGAGAGTTGTCACTCATTTTACTCCTGACGATACCTCCAGATTTGGTGTCTCCCAGCTTTGTTGAAAATTGTTTATCTCAGAAATAAAGAATCTTGAAACTGAGGCTATAGAAAGTTATTGACACTCAGGGAATGAAACTCCAACATTTTAAGCTTCTTGTATGAACGCTTTTTCAGTCGCCCTCATTTTGGGTCTTTATCACACATTGCTTCCAACATTTGAGTCCATAGCTTGAGAGTGATGATTGAAGAATCAAGTCTGAAAATGAGAGTGAGCTGCAGTGTCTGTCTATTTGTGCAGTTTATTTAACACACAGTTGAAGAGTCAAACTCATATTTACTGCAAGATGATTTGTTCTGATTGTTCCCACTACCTGCTTCTTATCCGTACAGTCAGGCAGAGTTAACTTATCTTTCATTGCCCCAAATTTCTGGGTATCTAGACGTGGCAGTCAAATTTTATAGAAACTACTGTATATTCCTTTTCAGAGTAGCAGCCGTGTTAGTCTGTATTCGCAAAAAGAAAAGGAGTACTTGTGGCACCTTAGAGACTAACAAATTTATTAGAGCATAAGCTTTCGTGAGCTACAGCTCACTTCATCGGATGCATTTGGTGGAAAAATGCATTTCCACCAAATGCATCCGATGAAGTGAGCTGTAGCTCACGAAAGCTTATGCGCTAATAAATTTGTTAGTCTCTAAGGTGCCACAAGTACTCCTTTTCTTTTTGTATATTCCTTGTTAATCTGAAGAGTATTTATTTTTACAAATAAAAATAGTCTTTTCAAGTATATTCCAATAACTAAAATCTGGCTATGTCTGCCTAATATTAAAAGTTTCTGCAGTTTTTGTGTGCATGCTTAAATGGGGGCTTTGCATGGACTGACGATGCACACATGATTTTAGAGACCTGTTTGAAAATTTAGCCCTAGGCATTTCTCTTTATTGTTGCAATACAGAAGGAGTTCCACACGCAACTGACAAACTGAAAGGAATGCAGGGAAAAGCACCAAAAAGGATCAAAGTGCAGTTCTACTTTGAAAAGAGGCTGTGAAAGTGGCACAGTGGGGGTTCCATGTATTTTCCACTCAGGGGATGCAGATCCAATGTGCTCAGTTTACAAATAAAAAGATGTATTTTCCAACTGTCAATCCTGCAGACAGCCAAGGCGCTGCAAGTCAAGCAAGGGTCTTTCCTTCCTGTGCATCATCAATAATAAAAGCTCTACCTGTCAAAGTGGTCACACAGGTGTAAGTAGAATTTGGTCTTGTCAACTGTCTAAATGGGCCATCTTAATTATCACTACAAAAGTTTTTTTTCTCCTGCTGATAATAGCTCATCTTAACTAATTAGCCTCTTACTTCACTTTTTCATGTTCTCTGTATGTCTATATATATCTTCTTACTATATATTCCATTCTATGCATCCAATGAAGTAGCCCACGAAAGCTTATGCTCAAATAAATTTGTAGTCTCTAAGGTGCCACAAGTACTCCTGTCCTTGTAACTGGAATTTAGTCAACTATTCTGTTGATAATGAATGAGGAGGAATGTTGTTCAGCTCAGCCTCCCATATAGTAGTTGTATTTACACTAGTAGTAGGAAAAACTAGTAAAAACTTATTGTCACTAAAGTAAGAAAATATGACTGAATACACACAGGGAGCAGAGCTGTTAAGTGAGCAGGTGCCGTCTTATTATCTACTATTGGTATTTCATTATCATCCATGGATGCCCTCTATCATATTTCAGAGCATGGAAAAGTTTACAGAGCACCCCAGATTAGTCACTTTTCAGAACAGAACCATGCTCCAAGCGACTGGAAGAAGTGATATATGGGGAAAGTTGAAAAGAATTTCATATTTATTACCAGGCTGCTAAGTAAATTGGAAACATGAGAACTATCTTCAAATACTGGAAAGTCATAAACACCAAGGAAGAAAAGGAATTTATTTAGCTTGGTTCAAGGAGCAATAACTAAAAGTAATGGGATTAAATTAAAAACAATGTAGACTACAAAATAAAATATCCTGGGAAGTGATGAAACACCATCTCTTGAGATACTTAAAAGAAGACTGGACAAAACCAATGTAGGAATCGACTCTGTATTGATCAGGGAATGGACTAGGATGGGGATTTTCAAAGAGCCTTGAGAGAGTTATGTGCCAAACTCCCATGGGAATTTCAATGAAAGCTGATCACCCATTTCCTTTAAGGACCCTTGAAAATTCCAGCCTAGATCTCTGAGTAGGTCTTTTCCATCTTTAATAGCCATGAGTCATTGCAATTTGCTTCTCAATTTCACCCTTTCTCTAGATTTTAAACATCTGGCCAGTTTGACTTCCCTGCTTATTGTATTTCTCCCTGTAATGGTTTATACTGCCTTTAAAGAAAAGAGAAATCATGTTGGGGGATGGGAGAGCAGGGTCCAGGCTACTCTGTTCCCCTTTCGTCCTGATTCCTCTTTTCCTTAAAGTGCCAGTATATGCTGTTTCACTCCCATTCCATGACTATCGCTTAGAACCTTATTCCAGATTCAGTTGTAACCATTTCTTGTATTAACTCACATATTAAGTAAAGATGGAATAATTTTTCTTGTTAGTAAATAAGCAAAAAACCTTTTCAGAAGAACCCCCATCCTATGGGGCAGCAAAGACATTTAACAACCATCTCAGATTATCTCTTTGGAAATGTGTCTATTAGTAATGAGATTTTCTGAGCTCTTCTTGAAGTTGCATTTACAGATTTTTACCTTTTCTCTCTCCTCAGCATCATAATTATCAGGAAAGACAGGTTTATTCTGATTATCTTCAGTGATTTCTCTCTCCTCCAAATAAAACTGCCATTTGGCTTCAAAGTAAAACCAGTGCTCCTGATATTCTGAATGCAAAACAAACTAATGGTGTAATATTTCATCTTGACAAGACTTCAGGTGCACTTAAATAGTTTTTAAAGAAAGAACAAAGCAGGGTTTTCCCAGTAAAACTCTGTATTCTACAGGAATATAACTTTAACAATTCACATACTCAAGCAGGATCAAACTGCATGTTCTATTTGATTATATCAATGGAACAGGTCACGGAAAGGCAGGAAAAATTAACATGAAAAGAGAGAGAGAAAATTAAAAACAGTAAGAACTGTAGAATTATCTTAAAAACATCCAACAAACTAGAAATACAACATGATATGACATAGAGACAGTGCAACCTTCTTCTGAAACACTATAAAGAAAAAAGATAAATGTGAATTACGGGGAAGAAAAATTAGTCTATGCCTTTGTTTGCTGGTGTTCCTTTATAGCAAATCACAAATACCTAAAACGTTTATTTTTGTTTGGTTGAGTTTCTTTAAAATGAAATAATTGGGTGGAGGGTGGGAATGTGCTTTTTTACCTTAGAAATATGAGGCCTGTCAAGTCTTATCTTCCCTGGTTTTGCTGGGGGACTCAGAGATGTGGAATAGAGAGCTTTTCTCCCAATTGTTTGAATTAAACAGGTGTTGAAGATACCAAACAAAATACAAAATGTTTTACACGGCCTGAATATAAGTCACTTTCCATCTCAATTATTCAGCTTTTATATGTGTGATTTCTCTAGTGTCATGAACCTACTAGTTCTTTAGTCATCCACAGAATCTTCCATGAAAAACTGGGTAAACAAAGACCAGAACTTGCACTACAAACAAAACAGGAGGAGAAAACCTTCCGCCCATCTCTATATATCACCCTACTTTTTTCTCTGGTCAGTGAGAAAACACAGTGAGTCTTGAAAACTGCAAACAGCATGCTTAACTTTCTACATATGAGTAGTCCCATTATCTTCTACTGAAGTCCTTGATTCAGCAAAGCGCTTAAATATCTGCTTACCTTTCAAGCAGGTGCTTAAATCCAGTCTTATTAAATAAAACACTTAAACATGCAATTAAGTCTTATTGATATCAACAGGTGTACTGTACTCATGTGTAAAATCAAGCACGTGCATATTTATTTGCAGGATTGAGACCATGAGGGGAAAGGTGGAAAAAAAAGGGATAGGAGGCAAAGATGACTAGAGTTAAGAATTTAAAAAGCAGTGAGATGGAGAAAGCCATTGGAAAGTTGGCACTTCTGTATAGGAGTACGATTGCAGGTGGGTTCAGCATCACTGCTGCTCCAAACTAAATACGAACCAAGTCTGACTTCTGTTTTTTAATACCTTCCTTTTCAACCATGGTGACAATCAGGGTACAGACTTCCCAGGGGGGGAAACAGAGGGTCGGAACCCAAACCAATAAGCAACTGAATCAAATGACTGCATACAATGTTATTGTATTATGAAAGTGTATCAAGTAAGATACCATATAAAAACTGATGACATGCAGGTCATGCATATCACTGTGTGATGCATGTAGCAATGGTGTGTAAAGAGATAAGTACATGCTCTGGAAATATGTTCCTAAAATATGTTGTGGAGAGAGTTGATAAGCAAGTCTGCCTTAGACAGAGGAATGTGGATTTACATGTCTGGATCAAGCTTTGTAAGGCAGAGGCCAATGAAAGTACATTTACATGTAAGATAAACAAAGCTAACTAGCAGAAAACAGCCTAGTGAGCACATTGGGAAACAGAGTCTGCATCCCTAGGAATTTTTCCTGGCTCTTGAGGTAAAGACATTGGACTTTGGGGAAATATAAAAGGAGCACAAAAAGATATTCTAGTTATCCATCACTTAGGGAACAAAGAGGACAGCACCCTAAGATTCTGTGAAAGTGGGGTCCTCTGACCTGGAGGGCTAGAGTTGCCGGTAACCTGATTTAAGTGAGAAAATTGGTTAGGCAAAGATAACCTGCTAAAATTAAGTTTTAATCACTAGAAAGCATGTTTTATTTTGTTTTGTTTGCAACCACACCTGCCTCCCTTTTCTCTAGCTTAGTATCACCTAAATCTCTATTCTTTATTTATAAACGTATTCTTAATTTTACTATAAACCATCTCAGTGCTGTTATTTTGAAGTAGAGTGAGTGCTTGGTGAACTTAACAGGCTGGTGTGTGCACTGTCTGTTTGGAGGCAGTGAATTTAGTAATTTCTGTAAGTGTCCAGTGAGAGGGACTGGGAGCTGCAGAGAGACGTCGTGGGGGAAAGTTGGGAACTGGGGTTCACTGATTGATTGTTACCTGCAAGGCAAGGTTCAGACTGGCAGAGTCTCAAGGAGTTTGCTGGTGAGGAAGAGAGACTGGTGTGGCAGGGAGCTGACACACAATCTGATCTCCAGCAAAGCTCACTCTTGCTGAGGCAAAAGGAGAAACACAGTGGCTTCTGGCTCTAGGTTCCTTGAGGAGAGTGTCACAAACACTCAGACCTGACAGAAAATTAGCAACTGTGCACACACACTAGTCACTTTTATAAATGAAGCAATTTGGTTGTTTCTTTTTCTTTTCTTTTTTCCTCTTCCAAAAAGGCTAAGCAAGTGCTCCTCATTAGGGATTAATATCCTGAAAACACTTCATCTTCATATATCAAAAAACAAAAGCTGTTTTTGTATACTCTGGTATTTTCTACATGCTGGTAGCTCTTCCACCCTGCACTTTCCAGCAGAGGGGGTGAAAGTATAATGATAGTAGAGACTACAGCACTCCTGATGCTGCAGCAGTTGCCACAGATCGCTGGGGGGCAGGAGGGAATCCAACCCCCCCATGGAGTTCCCTTGCACCCACACCAGGACCCAGGGTTGCTGCAAAGGGCAGGATTTTGCCAAGGTGCAGGACCTGGAGGAGCCCAACACAGAGAGAGTGCAGTTGGCTTTTACTGACACTGGTGGTGTCATACCGAACATACCACGGGATACTTTCATTCTGTTACAGGAAGCCCAAGCAGCAGTTGATTAGTATCTTAAAAGAAATTCTATGTTTGAAAAAGCAGAGTGAAAATGTCTACCTACCCCTTAAAAAACAGGAGAGTATTTTAAGAGAAAAATAGTCCTGGTTTAAATAAACCACCATACACAATTGATTTGATCATCATGTGATTTTAAAACTGGCTTAAAAACTCAAAAGACCTAGCAATTATCTCTGCTTTTCTGTTGCACTCATCAGCATAGTACCCTGGTGCTAAAAACATAAATGATTCCCCCCCCAACACTACTGTAACGTAGGAAAGTATTATTATCCCCATTTTACAGATGGAAGACGTGAGGAACAAAGAAGTTAAGTGATTTTCCTAGTCCGATGGAAAATCTGTAGCAAAGCCAGAAATTAATCCCAGACCTCCCAAAGTCCTGTACCTGAACCACAAAACCATCCTTCCTGTCTTTTGGCCCAATTTTTCAACCCTTATGGGTGTTGAGTACTTACTTACATACCAGGAGTAGTCATACGGAAGTCAATGGAGTACACATGAGAGTAAGTGTAACTTAGTGAGAGCAACGCACCTTGTGTGATTAAATGG
Organism: Dermochelys coriacea; assembly: GCF_009764565.3. Lineage (NCBI taxonomy): Eukaryota > Metazoa > Chordata > Testudines > Dermochelyidae > Dermochelys > Dermochelys coriacea. The sequence continues at coordinate 111,249,966 of NC_050068.2, forward strand.
GTCTCATTGTTTTTGTGATTGAAACAAAAAAAGACTTCTTTGAAATGGTTTTCTAAAAATGTAGGGCTCTGTTCAGCAGAAATTCTCTTCAGTGCATCTCAACAGCCAAGGGACTTGAGCCTGAGGTGGGAGATTTTTTTCCCCTTCCAAAATAGCCCCAAGCTCCACAATGCCATTATTATACAGTGCATTCTTCAGGAGTCCCACATACCTTTACACATCTGTGGGTTCACCCTGGTGGAGTGACAGGACTCTTCTGTAAAGTCAGTCAAAGAGAGACCTCTATATACTAATCCTGCACCTGCTGCTCTTAGGTCTAGTTTATAAAAAAACCAACAACAATCTTAGAGCAGAAGAGGCTACAGTAAAAGAATTCTGTGTGTTCCAGAAAAGCTTCTTGTTTGTCCACAATTTTTTGAGCTGCAACTTTATCTCGCAAATAAATCTTTGTTCTTGGACACTCCAAGTAAAGATTTATATGTAGTCTAATCACCCCATTCCCCAGGCCCTTGTAACCTTTTAGAACAAATGGAAAAAACATTTCATAGGTAACACTTTTACATCAAAGTGACTTTGGAAGTGTATTAAGTTAAATCAAATTAAGGACCCTTTAATTCTGAGCAAAAGCATCTACACAGGAATTTAATGTGGTTTAACTAATCCACTTTAAATTCACTCATTGAGCTACTTACAATTAATTTTCCCAAGCGTCCTCCTGTAGACAAGCTCCTATAGACATCTGTTCACATTAGGACAACAATACTACAATACGGTAATCCTAGGCAAACAGGCACTAAAAAGCTGTTATGTATAAGATGCATTAACATTATTTATCTCAGGGGTCCTGTTTCACTGAGCTGTTTTGAACAATGAGTACAACAGAACATATCCCAAATGTTTGCACGGAATAGCAACAGCCAGATTTGAACATACAGACAAAGGATGAATTAACCGTTCTCTAAATATATGCATCTCCAGCTGCATTATGGCTTCCACTGGCAAAATGAGGAGTGTCTATTGAATTTCTAATGGAAAAAGTTGTACTGATCACGTGGGTCTCTTCTACTGTACTATTTGACGGAATGCAACTGAAACAGCTGAAATCTCAGCATACATGCTTTGCAAATGATTTGCTGACCAACATTCTTCCTACCTTGTAATGACATCGGAAGACTCCCTACAAAATAAATCTGTGCTGTTTAGCATTATCATTATTGTTTTGTCTGTTTATATAGTGCTATTAGTGTGCTAGGCAACTTGCAAGCCATATGAAAACAAGGTTCCTACCCTGAAGAGCTTGCAGTCTAATGTTCAGACAATGTGGAAAGACAGCATGTAAGCGCAGGAGATGATGTAAACTAACAAAAGTGGCGCAATTGAGCAGTGATGTTTAATGGGTGTCTTTATAGGTGATTGTTTTTAAAAAAAAACAGTTTTAGTTTAGGTGTTACCTGCCATGTGTCGAATGGTCTTTTTGCAATATTCTTCAGCCATTGGGACCACCTTCATCATTTCCCTTCCCCACTGCACAAGTGGTTTTCCTTGTATTGCATATGATACAAATAGAGCTGTACAAAAGGACCCTAAAAAGCCTAGAATTAACATATAATATTAATAATTACTAATATGTGATCTACATTTCTACTGTAATAGTAATAATAAAGACATCTTTGGCATAGCCTCAGTAAAATCATTACTAGCTGTGTCAGATCTTTAGGATGGTTTAACAAATCTGTCTGACCTATGTCTTTCTGTTTAACAGGCTGACACTTGGTCTGTCAGGACTCTTGGCTGAAGCATGCTGCTCACCTAATGACGACTTATTTGACATATCAGGGAGATTCTGGTCTCAGTGGTATAACATGACAGCAAATAATGCAGACGTCCAAAATAAATATCATGTATTCATATGATACTTAAAAATCTTTTAACTCAAGTCACATAGAACAACTGACATGGACCAAGTAATTCAGTTATACTCTAAATCACTTTGTTTACAAAATCATTCAGCTTGCAGACTGATTACGATTTTAGATGTAATACTGTTTCTTGCTCATTTTACTCTGAGTAACTAAGTCATTTCTTTATAGACATTGTGCACACTACTATGTTCTGTACTTCAGGTTTCTTCCTATTTTGTTTTGGGATCTAACTGCCCTCAATAGGAAGCTGTGCAAGTAGTCTATGGTGTATATCTGCAGGTTGTGGATCATGGAAGTTCACTGTGTTCAAGATAATATTTTCTTTTAAGAGACACTCGCAATATTGGCTGAGCCAGAAAATTACTTGCTTGTTTTCTTATATCTGCTTGTGAAATTTTTGAGCTTTTTTCAAACACAGCCAAAAATACCGAGTGCAAACTTTAAAATAAAGCTAAGAAACCAGCTCCGTAATTGTAGACACTAAAGCCTCAATGCAAAGCACTGGAACATGTGCTTAACTTCAAGCATATGAGTCAATGGTACTGCTCACCTGCTTAAAGTTAAGCACTGGCCTAAGTGTCTTGCTGGATCCGGGCCTTATTCCTTATAGGAATATCCCCAACATTTTGGCCATTCAATCTTTTTAGCACCTAAAGGTGTCAGACTATGCCATAATTCTGCTTCTCCCCACAGAATGCATTTTCCTGGGAGCATGGTCAAAGAGCAAAGGTGCAATAAGAAGCATGCCACTCACTGGTGGGGATTGTGTATTTGTTAAAGACATGGTCAACATGAAACATCCAAATAAAACAGTACAAAATGCAACTAGTTGCATTAAGTTAGGAATACAATAATAAAGCCCTCATATGTGATTTGATTTGATATTTCATTGGTGGCACTAGATTTATTAAATACGAAACTGTGCTATAGGGAAAAAGTTTGCTGATAGAGTAATGCTGGTCTTCAAGGAATTGTCAGGAGTAAAAAGCAAATTATTTTACAAAGTTACATCTCCAAATGAAACCATTACACCTGCTCCATGTCACAGTTCATCGTGTGTTTCTCTACTACTGTTTAAGTGGCACAGAAATATAAAAACGAACCTTCAGAACACATACAAATGACATATTTTGATTTCTTCCTAAAACATGTGGATTTGGAAACATCTTGATATCCAATTTGCTTCTCTTCACATCAATAGCTAACATAATCTGACAGGGTAAGACCCCATAACAGAAAAACAGTATCTTCTGAAGGATAAACCTACGTGTTCACAGGGTCATCTAGATAAAAGTGAAATTGTTACATAGTCATTTGAGCAGGATAGTAACATGCAAATTCTTCAGTCATTACAAGTGATGTTTAAGGGGGTTTTTCACCCTACAGCTAGAGTTGCTATGTATTGAACAAATACCTCATGGATGGCAAGGCTCAAGCCAGAACCTAGGGGTCTCCAGATACAGCAGTAGTTCAACCAAGTGAGCTAACAAGAGCTGTGCTAGTCTGTTCTAAATTGATCATTAGTCATATATATCACAGGCAAATAATTTTATTTCAGTGGATGTTACCTGTAGGGTGATTATGAGTCATTCGTCCACATTCGATGCTCACTTCAATAAGAGTTTCTAGCCTCTCAGGCTTCCAGTATTTCATCCCTAAACACATGGCTTTTGTAGCAGCTCCAAATCCAGAACCTATATTAAAAAATGTTACAGGCTTTTAAAAGGAAATAATTATACGCAAAATGTAGAATGCCATTGGAAACAAGCATATTTTGTTAATTCAAATAACATTTAGGGAACGGTAAGCTATCAGTGAAACTGTACTGCAGCTTTCATAGCCTCACACATGGATTTGTGCCTCCACATGTGAGAACCTCATTACAATTGACATTAAAAGTCCTGTAAGGAACACTGTAGGTGCACAAAAATAAGTGTTCTGCCTTTTCCCTCATTTAACTCAAAAACTTCTGCAATCATTGATCAGTTTTGGTTGACACTTGAGTTGCTTTGCTTTTTCCTGACGCCAATATTGAATGTAGAGGTAGGAGAAACAGGCAAGCTCATAAAACATTGTGGAAAGCAAATCTTTCAAATTGTTGGTTTATAGGGCCTGATTTTTCAGAGTACTTTTATAGCACTGAACATGCTCAGCCACAGCTCCCGTTACTTAAATGAGCACTTCTCCAAATTAGACCCCAGGAGTCTCATACTGGGCACCCAGAATTTTAGGAACACACAATTAATAAATACTGTGAAAGTTCTGGTTTAAGTGGTTTGTCCAGCATAAACTGGCCAGCAGATTCATCAGTTTGGGGAGCACTAAAAAGGCCAAACGCTTGAGTTTAGTTCTATATTTTTTTCCTTGGGCAGGCTTTAACCAGAACATGCAAAAGGCTCAAAGTCATACACCACACATAGTAAGAGACCTTTCCGCTTTTTGCAGGCTGGGAAAGGAGAAGACATAATTTTCCCTTCTGCTACTGTAAATCCCACACTAGAGCTTCCCTGACCACTGGTCTCTTGTGTCTGCAGCTCTTACCTAAGAGGCAGGAAACCTTATATCTTGCTTCCTATAGGTCACATCCTAGCTTTCAGTTATGTGCCCTGCCATTCCAGCTCCCACTTTTAAAGGGCCCAAGGTCTGTAACAGGATGCATGCAGGAAGCCTAAGACCCAGTGCCATGTTACATCGATCATCACATAGGAACTCTATTGCAGAGGGAAGGATAGAATCCCCCAGGGCAGCATTCAACTGCCCTAACCATGAGACTATCCATTCTCTTCTGCTGCAGTCTCCTGCCTCGTTCACTACACACCTTCTTCTGCAACAAATGAGACAGGGGTGCTACAGACAACAGCCTCAGTCACTGCACAACATTGATTTATCCCCAGGTCACAATTCATCCTTTGCACTGAAAGAGGCAGGGGATCCTGTGGTAAAAGATAGCATGTAACCATATAATTAAACACCACATCATAATATATATGCACAAAGTTTGCATGGGCAATCTGAATTCTGGCATTTCCTAACTTTTGAGTGCTTTACTTTGCCACCTTAATGTTCTTCTAACATGGGGTTTTTTATATATAATTTCCTAAGTTCTAAAAAAAGCGAAGTCCATCATGTCTAATCATATTGACCCCATCACCAGATCTGAAACCTTTAGAACCACAGGAAACTGTTTTACCACTTGAAGTAGCAGATAACAGTAGTAGGTTGTAATCCTCTATGTGGACCAGTCACTGAAGTGGATGAGGCAAACACTTTGCCGGTGAGTTTCATAGCTTTTTTATAGACAAGAGCAATGTTGAGACTCAAATATGCTGGGTTCTCTTCCAGGATTTGGAAGGGAATATATGCTCTAGTGCAGCGATTCTCAAAGCCAGTCAGCTGCTTGTTCAGGGAAAGCCCCTGGTGTGCCGGACCGGTTTGTTTGTCTGCTACATCCACAGGTTCGGCCGATCGCAGCTCCCACTGGCCATGGTTCGCCCCTCCAGTCCAATGGGAGCTGCGGGAAGGGTGGCCAGCATGTCTCTTGGCCTTCGCCACTTCCCACAGCCCCCATTGGCCTGGAGCGGCGAACTGCGGACAGTAGGAGCCGCGATTGGCCGAACCTGCGGACGCGGTAGGTAAACAAACCGGCACAGCCTGCCAGGGGCTTTCCCTAAACAAGCGGCAGACCAGCTTTGAGAACCACTGCTCTAATGGTTTTAGACTCTTTTTCTCTGTCCCATAGGGTTGTATCCTTTTGTTCCAGTCCCACTTTGCCCACCATTTCTGGTCCCCCTCTGTTTTTCATTCTTCTACATTCAAGTCAGGCTGTTTCCTTTTTCTCCTTCAAGTTGACATGGGCACCAGTCAGGGGAACATTGAGACCACGGGGGAGAGAGTCTCCCTCATCTCCCTTCCATTCCCCAGTGCCATGATGGCCTCTAGCAGGTGAGAGGTGTAACTGTAGGAAAAGACCTCCTCAGTGCCTGTAGCCCTGGCCTAGAGCATGCTCAGTGCAGAGAGAAACTTGGAGAATTTAGCTGCCAAACCCTAACAAGACTCTCCATTTGGGTGTATTGGCAGAGTAACAGCAAAAGGTACATCTCTGATACAAGGGTGACCCACCTGTCAAATTTTAAGTCTTTGGTCCAGAGCATGGAGGGCCCAGAGCTACTCAATTAAATGGTTAGGAGAATTTTTTTTAATACTGGCAAAACAACATATTTCCCCATAACCTCTTAGAAACAGCTAAACCATGTTTGTTGAAGCCTTAAAAAATATTCAGCCCAGGGCAAATGCCCAGCATGGAAAATTTCAGCCTGAACAATTAAAGTTTAGCAAGGTTCTGTGTCACTGAAAACAGGGTCTTATAGTGGAAAACATTAGGCAACATTAACTACAAGTGTCACTGCCAGTTCAGCCTATAATACTAGAATCACTTCATCCTTTAATGTAATTCCGCTACCTCTGAAACAGAATATGACCATTATTTGACAGTGTACAGAAACAGTACACAACAGTTTATCACAATAAGTGACTAGGATGACTGTATCCAGAGGAAATTGAGCACACAAAATTTATGTAGGCAATATGTAGTTACCCACTCTGCAATTTGCCCCAGGACATGGAGGCCAACATAGCAACTTTTAAAAAAGTGAGACACTCTAGAATGACCACAAGAAAACCAAGAATTTGGTTCTAACCTCATCTGAAAGATTAATCTCATCACCAGACTTTCAGTTCTACTGGAATCTTCTAATCTCATGAAGAAACTTATAGGCTTGGGTATAGGGAATCCCTCACCTCAATTAAATTGTGCTCTGCTCTCAAGATTAAAAAAAATCCTTCTTGAAATATACAGATCTGCATTTCTGAGAATAGTTTGGCAAAACACAAAATGGAGCAGTGGGGGCAAAAAGCTTAACTGGCTTAAAGACCGAGCTTGATAAGTTATGGAGGGGATGGTATGATGAGACTGCCTACAATGGCATGTCGTTGATCTGTGACTGTTAACAGCAAATATTTCCAATGGCTAGTGATGGGACACTAGATGGATTGGGCTCTGAGTTACTACAGAGAATTATTTCGTAGGTGTCTGACTGGTGGGTCTTGCCCACTTTCTCAGGGTCTAACTGATCACCATATTTGAGGTTGGAAAAGAATTTTCCTCTGTGTCAGATTGGCAGAGACCTTGGAGGTGTTTTGACTTCCTCTGCAGCATGGGGTGTGGGTCACTTGCAGGTTTACACTAGTGTAAGGTTGATTCTCTGTTACGTGATGTCTTTAAACCATGATTTGAGGACTTCAGTAACTCAGCCAGAGGTTAGGGGTCTATTACAGGAGTGGGTGGGCAAGGTCCTTTGGCCTGCAGTGTGCAGGAGGTCAGACTAGATGATCAGGATCGTCCCTTCTATACATTTTCATTTTAGAGAATTCTAGCTTAAGGCATCCTAAGAACCATACTTCCAGCATGAGAAGAAAAAGAAGGAGAAGGCTGAGAAGAATAGATAGGAACCCAAAGAGCTAATTAAATTATGTAACGGCGGTACTCTGTTTCTAGAGGTATATATAGCTTTCTCAGGGTCACCCATGCAGTCTCCGGCTGATTGAATTTCCTCAGACTCGGCTTAAAATCAGCTAGAGCATGCATAGTGCCCATCACGGGGGCATTGCCCAGTCCCTGACACACTGGAAGTGGAAATGGTCTGGAGTTGCCAGGATTATTTTCCTTCCCTCCCAGAAGCTGTGTTGAGGAACTGAGCATGTGAGAGCAGAGCTATTTATGTTGAAGAGATTTGGCTGCAGAAGGGCAAAAATAAACAATGATGGCATTGCACTGTGTTTTGGTCCTGATATTGCATCAATATTTGATGCTGTTGAGTGGTGTTGATGCAGTGTCATATCACAGCGATACAGTATCATATCAACCCAGTGAGATTTACATTACTACATTTTAGTGACTGTGACTATTTCATTTGTTGATAAAGTGGCTCTCCGGTTCTTCAAGGTTAAACTGTATGTATATGTGTGTATATGTTACTAAATGTATAGCTTATTTAACCTTGAAGACCTGGAGAGTCACAAATTAAATAGTCAGAGAAAGCCTCAAATGTATATGATGTATATACACCAATCTCTCGCTATGTGAGAGAGAACAGTGCTAAAGGATGGTCGGGTTATCAGTGAAGAAAAAAATTGGTCTTGGGAGTTTAATGCTGTAGCTATCTGAATGAAGATAATCAGCTCTTTTGTTTTCCTCCAGTGAAGAGTTACACTGAAAAGTTTATCTATCTATAGGGTGACCAGACATCCCATTTAAAGGGACAGTCCGGTATTTAAGTCCTCCTGCAGATGTCCTGACTTTTTCTTAAAAAGGGCAAATTGTCCAGTATTTTCTGTCTCACGCTCATCAGTACTGGCAGGTCCTGTTGCTGGCCAGATCCCTGGTCGCCAGCTGCCTGCCCACCACTGGTGAGTGGCGGGGGTCCAGTGGCCAACGATGGGGGTGCGTATGCAAGGCTGGTGGTGGGGCAAAGCTGCAGTATACGGGGGTGGCCACTCCCACTGCTGGGCCCTCAGCGCAGCCCCCACTGCGGGTCGGCTCTTGACCAGCAGGGTCCTGTCCCCCAACCTGTTTCTGGACGGCACTGGCTGCGCACTGCGAGCTGTGGTGGCTGGGGATTGAGGGCGGGCGCCAGGTAGCGGCTGGCTACATGTCGCCTCTGCTGCCCACCCATTGGCCCTTTACATGCTTCCCCTCTCGCTGTCCTCTCCCTGCTTTGCCCCTTCACCCTCCCCACCCCAGCCCCGCTGCTCCTCCATATCTCCCTAGGCAGGACGCATCCCATTCCCAGCGATGTGCTGAGAACCAGCCCCTGGAGGAGCACTCAGCTCATCAGCAGCCTGATCGGCAGGCTCCTTCCTTCCCCCACTGCCTCTGGCCCCAGGAAAGCCCAAGACCCTCCAGCCCTCAGCACTGGCCAGGAGGAGCCGAGCCCTGGTGCACAAGGCATCCTAAAGGGCATAGCCACTTCTTGCCCATGCTGTAGCCGGGGAACAGGAGGCAGCTGGATTATATCAGTGGCCAGCAGCAACCTGGAGGTGTTAGCTGCCTCTCGACACTGTGTGGGCTGGAAGAGACAAGCTACATTCCGCCACAGGGGAGCAGGGAGGGAGGGAAGAGATGAGCTCTGCAAAGACACAGGCCAGGTCATCCCTTCTCCCCACCTCCCCTGTGGCTGGAAGCAGCTCCCATCCTTTCCCTCCCGCACAGTGCCAAAAGGCTGCCGCTGGCCACATTCTGGTATGAACCCTGGCAGAAATCTGGAGAGGGGAGGCATGTGACCCCTGCTTGCCCCACCCATGTGTTGCCTCGGGAAGATGCAGCGCCAGTTATCAGGAGAGGCGGGTCTGTCCTGGGGGCCCAGCCAGGCATGGAGCGTGGAGAGTGCCAGGCAGGAAGGGTTGGTCAGTCACTCCCCTCATGTGAGAGAGGTATATGGGAGTGTACCTCTCCCCATGTGAACCCTAAAACCTTAGGGGTAAGAAGATAAATAAAAATAATCCAACTACGCAGTATTTCTTTTTAACAGGGGCTCAGTCAACTTGATGTTAATTTGAACATTTGTACTGCATAGTTGTGATTGATTGCCATTGAACTCACTTGAATACAAGTAATTTTACCAGTTGTCCCGTATTCAGCATAGGGAAATATGATCACCCTATCTATCTATCTCAACTGCAAGCTCAACAATTTGTCTTTTTCAATGGGATCATTAAAAATATAAAAAACTAGAGAAACAAAAATGGAAACATGGTGGAAAATATTCTTTAAAATAAACATGAAATTCAGTGACAAAAATCTGGACCCAGAAGCATACAGCCGAGAATAAAGTTTTTTTAAATAGATGTTAAGCAGGCCAGAGTTGATTTACAAAAGGACATAGTGGCCTAGAAAAGGAATTTCTTACATATCACTTGCCATCTTTGGACAAACATAGCATTGTTACAGTACTAATATCTTATTTGTGGCAGGGGAAAAATAATCTATTTCTAGATATTTAACTTTAAAATAAATGTGTTATTAACAATCAATATATAACAGATAGAAAATACTGTACCCTTTTCATTAAATGGTGTGTGCCAAGCTAGGAGATAGTTATCTGGTTTTAACTGTGAGCAACCTTCAATGGTAGCGGGGTCTGACCATTTCCCTGGAAGTTTGTCAATAATCTCAACATAACGTTTTACCAAATCACGATACAGATCTTCTAAACACCAGTAATCTGTTCAGAATAAAGAATAAAGGACCATTATAAGTGGGTAAAAGAAGAGGGGAATCATGCAACCCAATCATGCATTTTTCAAATATTACTATTTTTCATTTCTAATTTATGTGAAGAATTGTTAAACATAAATGAATACAAACATATTTATACAAGCCATTAAAACAGTCCTGGAGAGGGTACATCTGCATCTCCGTCCAAATTGCAATGAATAATATAAACAAGCAAAAGCAGAAAACACTAGAGAGACATATTTTTATTTATTTAGTTAGTTATTATTTTAATTCCCTCCAGTGACTGTTGCTTCAGGGCCCATTTAGGCCCTCATTGAACAAGGTACTTAAACATGTCCCTCATTTTAAGGGTGTGAGAAGTCCCTTTGACTTTAATGTGGCTATTCAAGTGCTTAAAAGTATGTACATGCTTTAATATCTTGAAAAACCAGAGCCTCTGAGTTTATATGTGGACACTAGTCCAGTTCAAGACTGAATTACCCTGTTTAAAAAATTACCACTCACTAGTTTTCAGTTCTGCTGGTTCATGCGTAATTAAGCCCAGGGGCAAATTAGCAGTTTTTAATATTTTTTATTAATTGTATATTTTATATAATTATTGATCATTTATTTAGATTTGCAGGCATTTCAGTGCAGAGGTCCATGTCTTCCTATATTTCTTCAGTTTCCAACACAATGAACTCTTGATCCTCAGTGGGTGTTACCATGATATAAATTATGATGATGAAGATGGTTAATAATAATAGTAAATCTCTATACTCTTTGTAATTTTCTTACCAAATGCAGGGGCGGCCCTAGACTAGCTGCCAGCAACTGGTGCCCTAGGCGAACCATGCAATTGGTGTCCCCTACCCACAAGTCCCAAGGGCAGATCTAGGCTGAGGTTTTTGGTAAACTGGGAAACGTTTTGTCCCTTTTTTCCTTTTAATGTTTTTAAGCGTTTTTATTTAAACATTGGCTTAATTATTCGGTTTGTCCGTCTGTCCAACCAATGTTTCTGAGATCAGATAAAATAGAGACAGAAATTTTCAGAATAGATTAGTAAACAACAGCTAGATGATATTTCAGTCCGATTTCAAATAGAAATGCATTCAAATGTTAATTATAATTTTTTATTACAAATCCAAAACCATCCATTACACTATCCTGCTTTAACTGCCATTACCACCACATCCAATATAGAAAGAAATAAGAAAACTCTTCAATGAACTTTAACCTGTATTTACAAAACACTCTGAATAAAAAATGCTCTGGGCTCTTAAAACATGACTTTTCTTGGTTTAAGTTTTGAAAATTCAGTCACTAGTTCTTTTAGATCCAGTTTTCCAGCTATTTCATGTTCTATTGACATTGTGGCAAGTCCAACAAGTCTCTCTTGCACCATTGTTGAACGCAGATATGTTTTATCAATTTTAACTTGAGAAGCTATGTTCCCCACTAGCTACGGAAACTGGCAAAGTTAAAAGGATGCGTAGAGCTATAAAAATGTTTGGAAAATTGTCTATGAGTTTATTTTCACAAAAAAACTTCAGTACTTCTTCGGGAGTGGAATGTGTCTTAAGTCGTCTTGTAAAAGCCTGAAGCTCACTACACAAATCTGTAGCATCAATGTCTTTTGAATTTTCATGAGTCAATGCCAACTCCAGTTTTATACAAAATTCTCTTATCTGTTTAGCTGTTTTCTTTTGCAAGCTGTGGATATCATATAGACAGCCAAATACTGACTGCTGCATCTGTTGAAATCTTTCGTCAACCGAGTGAACAGCAGTATCAAGGACTGTGAAGTAGAAATTCACATTGAACCTTTGTTTTGGGTTCTGAATGGGAGTGTCTCATCCTTCATAAGAAAACTGCTCTTTCTTTTGCCGAATGCGAACTGGCTCTGGTTCAAATTCTGTCGGAAAGGCTATTTCTTCAGCAAGCTCAAGAGAATCTACCAGTGTTCTTTCGAACCCTTCATCACTTCTGAATTCCTCCAGAATATTTTTAGTTTGCTACAGTTTTTGAGTAGCAGAATGTATGTTCAAGTTCTTTTCCTGAAGCTGCGTACTAGTGAGGTTAATCTCGAAAAGGATATTATACCACAAAATGAGTGAAGTCACAAATTTGAACTTGGAAAGGCCATTTGCAAGAGCTTCTGCATCTGAATGTGCCGTATTGCCATATGATCCAGAAATTTCAATTAGGGCATCATAAATGTTTCCAAGTTCATAGCGAAGAGGCTTCAAAGTATCAATGCGACTCTCCCATCTTGTCTGACTAAGTGGTTTCACAGTTAGAGAATTCACATGGCAAGTCAGAATCTCCCAATGGCATGTTGAGCTGAGAAAAACACATAAACATGTTGCACCAGGTCAAAGAGACTGCTTGCCTCCAAACAGCATCTAGCAGCATCATTGACAACCAAATTCAGAGAATGTGCACTGCAAGGAACAAAAAAGGCCCTAGGATTGATTTCCATCATTCTCCTTTGCAAACCTTTGTCTTTACCCTGCAAATTACTCCCATTATCATAGCCTTGGCCCATATAAATTTTCAACAGATAACGACATTATTTCAAGTTCTTGTAGAATAGTTTAAGTCATAAATGCTCCAGTTGTCTCCTTCAGTGGTATGAAACCCAAAAAGTGTTCCCTATGAGCACTTCAACATTATCTTCATCAGCAGACTTTTCCATATCCACAAAACGAATGATCATCGTCATTTGTTCAACATGACTCACATCTGGTGTACAGTCCAGTATTATTGAAAAGTATTTTGCATAATGGCAGCTTCTACAATTTTCTTTTTAATGGCATTTGCTAGGATTTGAATCAGTTCATTCTGCATATTTTTTCCTAAGTAATGAATCTGTGTTTCATGATCAGTTATTTTACATAGGTGCTCCTTCATGACTGGGTCAAACAAAGCTAGATATTCAACAAATTTTAAAAAGTTTCCATTACCTGGAGTGTAATTTTTCATTTCAACTGCAGCTGTGGAATGCTAAATTTTGCCCACTAAGAATACTCACTAAACAATCACACACTCTAATACTGGTTGCCAATATTCTTCTTTTCCCTTGATCACACGTACATTTTCTTCATCGATAGTTTTTCCTTTTTTCAATTGTAATTCAAGTTCTTTCCAATTCTGAAAATATTCCAAATGTTCTGTACTCTTTCATCTGAAGAGAGAATTGAAGATGTTTTTCCAGTCCTTCGAACCATTTTCAGTAAGTGATGTACCAATTGCTTGGCTTCTAAACAACTTGCAGCAAAAGCAAAACACAGAGTCCTTTGACACTGAATATTGTAACCAGTTTCAATGAATTTCTTCCCCATTAATGAGTTTCCTCTTGTAATGTTGAGCAAAGAATTTTCTTTTATTTCCATCCTTAGGGAAGGGAAATTCATGAACTGGTTTGGGTCCATGTTCCACGAGAATTTGCTGCATTGTCATCACATCTTGGTCATGAAGCTGGGTCCCCTACTGTAACTTGTTTGTAACTTCCTCATCCTTTCTTCCTTCTACTTCATTTACTTCAATTTCTGCATGTTCTCTTAAGGTGAATAAATTTTCTCCACTTCCATATCAGTCTGATGCTGTGAGCTGCCTTCATCTAGAAGTAAGTTTCCATCATCTTGAGTTTCCAAACTGCTTTTTTGTGGATCTGAGCTACCCTCATCTCGAAGTAATATACCTTCATCTTGATGTTCCAAACTGCTTCCATGTGGATGTGAGCTAGCCTCTTCTCCAAGTAAAATTCCCTCATCTGGATGCTGTGAACTGCTTCCATCTTTATTTGGATTAAAGTGATGATACTTCAGGAAGGATCCCTATTGTTTTGCTTGGTCCTTTTCTTTCTCAGCCTTTCATTTACGATACTCAGCTTCTGAGGGTTTTCTTTTTCCTTTTTCTGACATGGGGCATTTGAATATTGCTATGTACTGTGCTCCTGACTGCAAGCATTATAGCATTAAGGATGGCTGACACACCCACCACATGGCTGGCAATTTAAACCACATTGCAGCCATCCCAACATGTCTTTTCACTGCTTAAAGGTTCAATGATTAGTAACATACACTCACTTACCTATTAAAACAGTCAGTTACAGCATTTACATGGAAATAAAATGACCTTTTTTGACGTTATAACCCGACACCGGTTGTTTGGAAAGTAATCCGCTTCCTCGCAGTTACCCGCTTGGAGTATGACGTCATCACTTTCATAATCTATTAAGCATTAATGCTGTTACTTTTCTTTTATGGACCTTATTTATTACATGTGAACTAGTTATAACAAAGAAAAGTTCATAATTATACAGCCCGATAATAACGCTAAGGTTTAATAACACTTAAAGATACTCACATTTTGAATTTATAATGCTGAAAAATGTTATTCTTTATTCTTTGGCACCAAGAAACACAATTTTCCACAGGTATTCGCTCTACTCTTAACCATCTACCTGCGACATGTGTTAAAATGACCATTTGACATATATCAACTCACAATATCTCCGCTCTACATGAATTTCCGGCTATGCGATCTTGATGTATATTCGAGTTAGGTGTCATTAACATTGCAGCTCTTGCTGCTGGCAGATGTGTTTCATTGTGGCTGAGTTATTGCTTATCAAAATTGCGGAGTGGGTCATCTTGACCCTACATCACAAATTGAAAAAAAATATCACTAAAATATTTATTTTTGCAGTAAATAAAGGATCTGACATATTAATAAATTCTCAGAAATGTAGAGAAATGAATTATAATTCATATTTCCTCCGTACGTGCACAGGAATTGAAATAATGACATCTTCATTATTTTATTTGTATTTTTTTCATCTTTTTCTTTTTTTTTTAATTTGATTTTTCTCCCCTCGAATTTGGCAACCCATTTAACTTGGCACCCTAGGCGACTGCCTAGTTCACCTATATAGACGGACCGCCCTGAGCAAATGATTCTCTGAAACATGGTCATTAACTACATTTACTTGTTGGTTATTTCTACTGTGCTGAAACCTGAGGTCTTCACTGAGAGCCCTTAGTCATGTTGAATAATACATTGCTTCTTCAGTAGGGCTACCTGTTGGAGTAAATTACTAAGTGCACCAACACCTCATCAGCTCATTCCAATTGGGCTTAAAAGAATGCACCTGGACCTTTGAGGGAAGAGAGACCTGGTGAGTCAGAACTGCCTGGGTCAGTTAGGAAAGGGCTGATGAGATCTGCCAGAGACTGGTGCAGAGGCAGGGGCTGCAGGAGGTCCCTTTAGGAAGCTGTAGATGGTTCCTGGGGGAAAGCTGGAGAGCAACAAGGGGGGTTTACTGGCTAACTTCCCCAAGCCAGAGAGTCAGGGCTGGAGACCAGAAAGCAGCAGAGGGCAGTGCCTGCTGGCTCTATGCTGGAGAGCTGAAGTGGAAAGCCAGAGAGGGCTGAAGGCAGGGGAGCAGCTGATGAGCTTACTCACTGACATCTCCACATTGGAGAGCTGGATCCAGGGGAACTGTGAGAGAGCCAGGGGGACAGAGGGATGCTCTCCTGGTGAAGATGCACTCCCAGCAGAGAGGCTGTGGGGATTCCTGCTGGAAAGAGTGGGGTTGCACTCCATCCGGCCAGGGCAGAGGGATTGAAAATTACTGACTGGGAGCCTCAGTGTGGTGGAAGATACCAGAGTGTTGTATGGAAAGATTCACAGCAGAGATGCTGGTGAGCTGCCCACTGGGAAGAGTGGGGTGTTAAGGACAATGTACACTGGGTGTAGGAAACTGATTATGTTTGGGACTTTTGTTGGAGATTTTTTGAATGATGTTTTGGTAATAAACTGGCCCCAAGGAGGGCTGTTATTCAAGTAAGAGAGCCTGAAATTGAGTTACTGGGAACTCTGAATGGGGAAACTGAGGCAGGAGTACCTGTTGGGCTGCAGGATGGTGCTCTATGACAGGAACAAATAGTGAAAATCTCATGCCTCAGGCATCCTGTGGGGAAAGCTCATCTAATAACCCCTCTATTTCAGTCATTGTCCAGTTCTTCAGAATAATGGAAGAGAATCGATTTAAGGTAAGGTATGCAGGCTCATAATCCAGGGATGTTCTTTAAATGACCATATATGCAGTAAAACAAGGTTTAAAAAGAGCAGTTTCCCTTCTTCCATCTGTAGTGTATCATATAAAACATATCCTTCAACCCACAGGGAATCCAAGAGGAGCAAGGACATCTTCAAGCCACCCTCCGCCCCCCATTTCAGACTTAGCCAGATGCCAGTTTATGTAGGTAGGAAACAAGAGGCAGAAATGTATCAGTTGGGTAGGCACATGCTTCCTTGAAGATTATGAATTGCACATTAGCTACCTGGAGCTAATGGAAGGGCTTTCGCCATCAGAAGGTGGATTAAGAACCAGGCCTGTTCTTGTATCCTTTTAAAAAGAACACTGTAGCACAAACTGCTTGGAGATGAAATCCCAGAGATTGGCAAATATTTGCCTACTACTATAAAAGCTGTCTTCAATACCAAATCTATCTTCAATACTCTGGCCTAGAACATCCTAGGACTTCCTCAGTTGTAGTACCACGATGGGTCTGTATCTGCAAACTCACAGGAGAAGTTTTCATGTTGTTATCTCAGCAATTGAGCCCACTAGAGATAGATGCTTGTTTTTCTTCAAAACTGAAGCCTGATTATTTAAATGCTTGTTCATGTCAGGAAGGACATGACTGGTTTCAGTCATATCTGTATGGTTTCTCCTGCTCTTGGTAATATCAAGAGGTATCTTAATCCTTCTTCCATGCAATAAAGCACACACTGAAGGAGCTCCTGGGATTGCTTCAACCTTTGTTCCTGGATGAGACTTTCTGCTTGGATGTTTGGCCAAATTCATGGGACCTAGGCTTTAGCTGAGTCAGTCTGAGTATCAGCGGCCATTGCTGCTTGTTGCATATCCTTTCTCAGGTGCTCTGGCTGGCAAGATTGCAGTTCTGTGGTCATGCAAATGGAGAGGCTGACTGCTGTAGGAAATGTAGATTTGAATTGTGGTTTTACCATCTATGCTTTTGACAGCAGTAATTAATGGGACTCAAATAGCACTTGAATGTTGAAACTCTATGCTTTGCCTTAACAAAGTGAAGAGTAAAAAAGAATCATTGTGATTTTTTTTCCTTAGAGGGATGTTACTGGAAGGAAAAAAAATCAAGATTTTAAACACCAAAAAAGGTCCTGTTTATGGAACAACTGAAAGGCAAAGTGCTGATGACTGTTGTGGTGAATACATTACAGAAGAAAAGGCACTTGTCTGTCACTTCCCAGTCTTTATTAAAATCCTGACTTCCTGGTATAATCTCTCTGGGGAAAAAATCACACTTACACCTTGCTTTGTTAGAGAAGATGTGAAGGAGTATAAGAATAATACAGTAACATAACTGATAACAGTTACCATTCTTCATGATTCCCCATTCCCCACTCACTTGCTCTATGTCAGCAACATAGATGCTTGAATGAATACTGCCATTATAATGGAAAAGCCATTCAACTTCAGTACTGATTTTGTGTCCATTTGATGCAAATCTTTCAGCTTTTAGAATCACACTACAAACTCTAGGCCCTATCCTGCCAACTGACTCACATGGGGGATGCTAACTTCAGTATAGCTGTGTGGGAACAAAAGACCACCAGCACTGAGAAGCTGACAGGTCCTTCCATAGTAAGGTTTTCACAACACAGACCATGTCTGCTCTTGTGTTTTATACAGTGCTTAGAGGAATGGGGCAGACTCCCAGTTGGAACCTCTGGATGCTACTATAATATAAATATTTAATAACAAAACACACACACAAAAGGTGAGGTGAAAGAAGAGGAAATACTGAAATGTTCTTGCAGCTGCCACAAAGGATCACTATGTGTGTTATTAACCAATACAGCTCATGGGATTTTTTTCCCCCCGTTTTTACTTTTTTGGGATCGGGGTCTTCCAAATCTCTGATAAAGTTTCCCCCTTCTATGTACATACAGCCCTTATGCTCCTCAGTCTGCATCAAGGCCACCATCTTGGATGAGGAGGGCAGGAGCCTTCAGATGCTGACAATGCTGCTCCTTAAGCTTCAAATAAGAGAAAATGATCCATTTAGCAGCAGCTTCACTAAGTCACAGGTACAAGTAGTAGCTGAATAGGTCCAATAGACCTGATTCCACTTACTTGAGTTTTACTCCATTGATTTCAATGCTTTGACACCACTGTGAAATGAGAACTGGGTCCAATATCTTTAATTTGCTTTCAGCCCACCATGGTGTTACAGACTGCTCTAGTTCTGTTTTTCTTCAGGTAATACAATAAAAGTTCATTCATCATGCTTGTGTTCTTCCCAGGCATGTGGCTATGGGCTGAAGAGTCTTCACTAAAATTCCCCTCTCCAGTCTGCAGCTATCTCAGTAGTCCAGTCATGCATTTTGTTATATTTTCTCCAGGCAGTGTGTACGGCATTCAAAGCGCAGGATAAACACAGTCGGACATTGATCCTGGGCAAATGAGTTGAGTGGATGATATGAACCCCTCAATTAATCAATAAATTAAAGGAGGGTAATGTAATTAAAGCCAAGCAATATGGGTTTATAGGAAATAGATCCTGTCAGACTAACTCAGTATGTTGTTGGTTGAGATTACAAGTTTGGTTGATAAAGGTAATAGTGTTAATGTCACATACTTAGACTTCTGTAAGGCATTTGACCTGGTTCCACACAACATTGTGGTTAAAAAACTAGAATGATAGACAATAAACATGGCACATATTAAATGGTTTAAAAGCTGGCTAACTGATAGGTCTCAAAATGTAATTGTAAATGGGAAGTTGTCATTGAACGGGAGTATTTCTAGTGGGGTCCCACAGGGATTGGTTCTTGGCCTACGCTTTTTAACATTTTTGTCAATGACCTAGAAGAAACATAAAATCATCACTGATAAAGTTTGCAGAGGACACAAAAATTGGGGGAGTGGTAAGTAAGGAAGAGGACAGTTCACTGATACAGAGCAATCTGGGTTGCTTCATAAGCTGGGTGTAGGCACACAATATGTATTTTAATAAAATTATATGTAGCTATATACATATAATAGACTGTAGGTCTGGAAGGGACCTCAGTAGGTCATCTAATCATCTCCTGCACTGAGACAGGATTAAGTATCATCTCTCTAAGCCATCCCAGACAGATATTTATCTAACCTGTTCTTAAAAACCTCCAGCGATGGAGATTCCACAAGCTCCTTAAGAAATTATCAGAAGGATAGCTGTGTTTGTCACTTTTACAGATCCAGACTAAGAGTCCTGTAGCACTTTATAGACTAACAGATGTATTGGAGCATAAGCTTTCATGGGTGAATACCCACTTCATCGGATGCATGTGACAAAGTGAGTATTTACCCACGAAAGCTTATGCGCCAATACGTCTGTTAGTCCATAAGGTGCCACAAGACTCTTTGCCACTTTCCCTAGGAAATATATTCCATTGCTTAACAACCCTGACAGGAAGTTTTTCCTAAAGTCTAAACTAAATCTCCCATGCTGCAATTTGAGCCCATTGCCTCTAGTCCTGTCCTCAAGTGAACAAAGGAGAACAGTTTATCACCCTCCTCTTTATAACAACCTATTACCTATTATTGTAATAACCGTAACCTATTATTAAGGACTCTAATCATGTTGCCCCTCAGTCTATTCTTCTCCATACTAAACAAACAAAATTTTTTCAATCTTTCCTCATCATCATGGTTTCTAGACCTTTAATAATTTTTGTTGCTCTATTTTCGACTTTCTCCAGTTTATTCACATCTTTCCCAAAGTGTGGTGTCCAGAACTGGATATAGTACTACAGTCAAGGCCTTATCAGTGCCGAGCAGAGTGGAAGAAAGACTTCTGTTTTACTTCCAACATTCCTGCTAATACATCCCAGAATTATGTTTGCTTTTTTTGCAACAGTATTACATTGTTGACTCATATTTAGTTTGTGAGCCACTATAACCCCTAGATCCTTTTCTGCAGTACTTCTTCCTAGGCAATCATTTTCCATTTTGTACTTGTGCAATTAATTACTCCTTCTTAACTGTATAACTTTGCATTTGTCCAAATTGAATTTTATCCTGTTTATTTCAGACCATTCCTCCAGTTTGTCAAGATCATTTTGAATTCTAATCCCTTCCTCCAAAGTGCTTGCAACCCCGCCCAGCTTGGTATCATCCGCAGATTTTATAAGTGTACTCTCTATTCCATTATCCAAATCATTTACAAAGATATTGAACAGAACGAGACCCAGGACAGCTCCCTGTGGGATCTCACTTCTCTTCCACCTTGATTGAGAACCATTGATAACTATTTTCTGAATAGGTTTTCCAACCAGTTGTGCACCCACCTTATAGTAGGTTCATCTAGGCTGTGTTTCCGTAGTTTGCTTATGAGAAGACCATGTGAGACAGTATCAAAAGCCTTACTAAAGTTGAGATATATCACATTTATTACTTCCCCCTATCCACAAGTCCCCCTATCCCCTGTCAAAGAAGGATATAAGGTTGGTTTGACATGATTTGTTCTTGACAAATCCATGTTGACTTTTACTTTTCACCTTACTATCTTCTAGAGCTTACAGACTGATTGTTTGATTATTTACTCCATTATCTTTCGAGGTACGGAGGTTAAGCTGACTGGTCAATAATTCCTTGTGTTGTCCTTATTCCCCTTTTTATATAGAGGTACTATATTTGTCCTGTCCAGTTCTTGGGTACCGATCCTGTCCTCCACGGGTTCTCAAAGATAATCGCTAATGGATCAGAGATCTCTTCAGCCAGTTCCTTAAGTAACCTAGGGTGTATTTAGTCAGGCCCTGCCAACCTGAAGACTAGTTCTTAAATCCTTAAGTTCTAATTCGTCTAGTTCTTAAGTTGTTCTTTTCCTATTTTGGTCTCAGATCCTACCCCATTTACACTGAAGTTTGCTGTGTTAGTAATCCGACCACTGTGAACCTTTTTGGTGAAAACTGAAACAAAAAAGGCATTTAACATCTCAGTCATTGCTGCATTTTTTATTGTTGTTTTTCCCTTTGAGTAATAGGCCTACCGTCTCCTTGGTCTTCCTCTTGCTAATGTATCTGTAGATTTTTTTTACCCTTTACGTCCCTAGCTAGTTTCATCTCATTTTGTGCCTTGACTGTTCTAATTGGCCATTTAGGAACAAAAAATGTAGGCCATATTTGCATGGGAAGCAGTGACTGAAAAAGATTTGGGGGTCATGATGGATAATCAGCTGAACATGAGCTCCCAGTGCGACGCTGTGGCCAAAAAGGTTAATACAATCCTTGGAAGCATAAACAGGGGAATATTGAGTAAGAGTAGAGAGGTTAATTTTACCTCTGTATTTAGCATTCGTGCAACAAATGCAGGAATATTACTTCCAGTTCTAGTGTGCACAATTCAAGAAGAATGTTGATTAAATTGGAGAGAGTTTGTAGAAGAGCCATCAGAATGGTTAAATGATTAGAAAGTATATTTTATAGTGATAGACTCAAGGAACTCAATCTAAGTAGCTTAACAAAGAGATGGTTACGGAGTGACATAATTACAGTCTAAGAGTACCTACATGGGGAACAAATATTTGATAATGGGCTCTTCAGTCTAGCAGAGGAAGATATGACACCATCCCATGCTGGAAATTAAAGCTAGACAAATTCAGACTGGAAATAAGGCATAAATTTTTAACCGTGAGGGTGATTAACCCTTAGAACAATTTACCCAACATTGAGGTGGATTTTCCATCACTGCCAAATTTTAAATCAAGATTGGATGTTTTTCTAAAAGATCTTGTCTGGGAATTATTTTGGGGAAGTTATACTGTGTTTGTGGTGATTTGTTGTTGTTTTTTAGGAATAGCTGTGCTTCTGTTGTATTTCAATAATAAAATTTACTATTACACTACAGCATAATGAACAGGATTACAAGCAGGACTTGTCAGGCCTAGCAGATATCATTTATACTTTTATAGAGCTTAAGAAGCAGAAAACGTGATGTGCATTTAATCATTGACCATATTCAGAAATATGTTAGACTGACATCTTGTCCTTATCTTTAGTGTATTAGCTATCCCTCAAACCATTGGTTAGCCAGTAGCCAAACATGAAGTATCCAACATTCTCTTCAACTGATCTCTGGACACTAAATTTAGAACAGTTCAGCAGCAGGCAGATAAAACATGAAATATGAGCACAAGTGAAATTGCATTAACTTAGATGATACATACATGTATCTATACATGCTATATATGCTATATATTTAGTTATATATTATTATATATTATATTATTACTTAATGTTAAGGGAAACAGACTAATTTTAAGAGACGTATAAATATTTGCTTCATTTTGAATAAAAAGATCTCGCTAAACACTGTTACTATGTGCTTAATGGTGAGTTTTTGATGACAAGGGCTTGCTAATCTTAAAAACTTTAGCTCAATGGGCAAAAAGTAGACATAAAAACCATTGCTTCCTATAAAAGAAAATTAATACCTTAAGAAAATGCAGAAGTACTTGTTCAAACTTGTGTGATTTTAGAGAA
Source organism: Dermochelys coriacea (assembly GCF_009764565.3). Lineage (NCBI taxonomy): Eukaryota > Metazoa > Chordata > Testudines > Dermochelyidae > Dermochelys > Dermochelys coriacea. Next base: position 111,272,739 of record NC_050068.2, read on the forward strand.
GGATGCATATAAATAGCAGTGACTGTTGTAATATATTTTAGGTGAAAATATAGTAATTTAAAATGGCTCTCTGTAGATCAAAGATACACATTTTTCTAACCAGGTTACTCCTTAATGAATTTAAGGTGGCCCAGTGACATCATGATGTACTGTATTAATGATTAGTCTATATACATTTTTTTCTGCACAAGAGTGTCATTCTTTTAAAAGGTTTATTCCCAGAGGGCAGTACTGTTCCCTGAAGCTTAGGGCATAGAAAATACTTATTTAACCAACTTTTCACTTTGATAGGTACCAAGTGCCCCACTGTATTAGTATTTAATTTGTATTAGCTTTAAACCTTAGAAAAAATATAGGGAGACACTCTAAACCTAAGAAATCAAACCTTGTTATTTTTTGTGACTGTCAGAACATTACTTTCACCTGGGAGACATGTTGTGGGCTTATAGTTGTTATTCAGTAAAGCTGTGTCTTTAGACTCTGAATAGTTTCTCCCAAGCTCACTGCTCCCATATCATTTAGTGCCTATTTTAAGAAAGCTAGCAGCTCCACAGCTTTGTTCCTTCCCAATCTAGGTTCGCAAGTCAGCCATTACTTACCTGTGATGACAGCCTCCGCTGTAGCCATGTGCATGAGAGTATTGTCACTCACTGGCCATTTGTCTCCAGACAGCACCAGGTTCTCAAGTCCTCCAATTTCCTTTAGTTCCTCTTGGATCTTTGCACCTAAAGCATTGTTTTCTCGGGTGAAATTTCGATAACCAAGAGCATCGCCTACCCCTGCCAGCAAGACAGCAGCTTTAAATTTCTCCATTACAAGGGACTTTGACACTTCTCACTTTCCTTTTGTCTAAAACAGCCACTGAATCTGGATCTTTCTTTGTTCCTTTGCCTTCAGCTGAGCTCAACTGACACTTTATATTAGCCATTGTGTCACTGCACAGATCTCTCTGTATAAGGCAAGGCTTGCCTTTTCTGGCTTTTCAGGTGCCACCTCTTGTCCCAAATCCAATGAAGAGAAAATATTTCTTAATCCAAATATATTTTACTGGGGTTAGTTAATTGTAAAAACATGTGTGTACAACATGCAAGAAGTGAAATGCAAAGATCAAAATAATTCCTGCAATGCAGCATAAAGCAAGCCAGAAATACTTTGACTGTCCACTTTAAGTAACTCTACACCCAGATAATCAAATGTGTGGTAGGAGTGTTAATTTTTTTAACGGCTTGTAAATGAACATGTTTTTCTTTGGTTCTGTAATATTTTAGACTTAGTTTCTCTTTGTGGAACTGATTAAGAAACAGAAACACAGTCTGCTGTTACAAAAGGATGTACAGAGCCCCTCCCCAAATGCAATAGATTCAAGGTTGGAAAATTATGTAGAAAGAGCCCACTAAAATTCAGTAGAGCTTTCACATTTCTAACTGTATCCAATGGCAAAGTTTTATTATCTGGAGGCACAGATGGGTTTGTTACTGAATTTAGACACGTGACCCAGAAAACACTGGCTCCAAATTAAGCTGGCTGATCCATTTAAAAAAAAAACAAAACACCACACACACACTTTTTTGCTCTTCCCCTTTACAATAGGAATGATTAACTAATTCATTGTGTCCTTGGATAAAATCAAGTAAAATAATAATTTATACCACACTGTGGACTGGGTCCTTGGATAAAAGCAAGCAAAATGACTTATACCACACCTACTAGTATTCTCCTCTCTAGAAAGGAATGTACTTTTCATACCAGCATGTCCATAGATTGCATTTTAGCTGTGACAGGAGATTAGCATTATATGTTTTGGAATGAATATTAAGTGATGATCATGGGGTCTAGGAAAATTGTTTATCCAGAAAATGTCCAACTTGATGGATAATCTTATATTTTGATAAAAACTCTTGTACTCAGTGTTTTGGTTCACTCTGTGGCTATATATATATATATATATGAGACCAGCCCTTCTGTGGCATGATTTGGGGAGGGAGACTCCAGCCTTTGTACCCAATACCTTGCGCCTGAGCACAACTATTTCTGTCCACTCTGTCTACACTGCAATGAAAAAACACAACACTGAGTCCCATCCCACAGCATGACAGCAGTCAAGAGTCCACAGACTCAAAGAAGCCCAGGGACCCCTGCTTCTCATCCAGATGGCCTCTGTCAATGTCCCCATGGCCCTCTGGCACAGCTAGTCCTCCCTTAATAGTGGCTGATCCCCAGCACAGCACCACCCAGCGGACAGGGCCCATCTTGTCCCCTGACAATATTGAGCAGCGGAGGGAGCACAGCAGCTCCTGGTGGAGTGGGCAGAGGAAACACAAATACCATCTATTGAGAGTCAACCCTCAAGGAAGGGAGGATGGCAACCCCAGAGGTGGCAGCAATGGGGGAGGGTCAGCAGAGGGAGTAGGATTGGGGACCCTGACAGCCATGCCACTGGGAGGTTGGCAGCACTATACCAGTTACAGGGGTTAAAGGGACACAGTGACACTGGGCTGAGGTGCCATGATAGAGAAGAAGGAGAAGGGGGCACTGCAAGGGACTTGGCACCTAGATCAAGGCCTGCTGGCAGAAAGTTGTCTTCCCCTGGGGCTAGAGAGGTCAGACCTATGGCCTCAAATGTCCTTGAAGATGGCCTCAAGGCCCTCCCCAACACCACTAAGAAGGCATCCTCCCCACCAGCCACCAAGGTAAGCTCCACCTCAGCACTGACTGGAGGGCCAGGAGAAGAGCGACAGGAGCAGAGTTGTCCCCCCTCCACTGCCAGTGCATCCCCGGCCAGCTCCACCCACTGGACCAAGGTGGCTCAGCAGTGCCCCCCCCGATGCTGTATGGGAAGCCTCTTCCCCCTCTTTCAGGTCACAAATGAGGTGCTGGGCTTACAGCTTACATCTGTTGTGCTGACCACCCCACCCCCATTACCAGTACCCAGTCCTCATTGGTGTTGTCTAAGGGTGGGCCAGCAGGAGTAGGCTCAGCAGGCAGGGATGATAGGATGGGGATTAGAGGAAGCACAGATGGGACAACTGCATGAGGGACAGTCTCCACCTTGGATGGACCCACTCCCATGCTCCCTGACATTGCCTCAACTCCCCCGCCATGGACCCCACCCTGATGGCTGGTGGTGGCGCTGGCCCCGGAACCCGAGCGGGGTTGTTAGCTGGGGAGGAGCAGGGACCAGGTGGGCATGGTGGGGCCTGCACTCTCCCAGGACACAGGGAGGGCCTTGCACCGTTCCTTGCCAGACTAAGCAACAGTCCTTCTGGAGGTGCCTCAGAGCTTGGAAGAGGAAGCACCAAGTCTCCCAGGGTGTATTTGATTTAAATCACTAGTCAGGAAGACACGATTTAATCATGGATTTCTACATAAAAGTGCATTCTTGTTGGTTGTTATAACCTTAATACATATTCTTCACAACTCAGAGATAGATGTAGGTTTCATTTTTAGAAGGTACACACTAGACATTTTTAAAAAGTGATTTATTTAGAAAACTTTTCAGATTAATTTTACAACTATATTAGAAAATGAATGATTGTTTGGTTATTTAATTTACCAAAGGTAATTGAAGCAGATATTTATGAAGTCATTGGGAGGTGAACTATCTCCAATTCAACAGGTTAATCATTAATATTTGGAGGATTTTCTTGCTGTATTAGGAGGAGAACATCACCAGACAAACATTTAAATTGTTTTATTTAACTAAAATAACAACGTTAAGTAGTCTGGATTTTTTTCTTCAACAGCAAACATATAATATTTTAACAAAACAGGCATATACATTTTCTAATTTAAATATTCAAGTTTTTTTAAAATCAGGTTTGTTTTTGTTAAAATTGTTTTTAACTAAAATAGTTAAATGAAGTATTTAAAAAAGCAACAACAAAAATGAAATTGACTATGTCAGCCAGGTCAACATGAGAAATTTAAAATATTGGCTTCTGCTGCTAACTCAGTTGTCTTCACCTTCATTTTCCTGTTCGTTCATAATCTGGAAAAGAAAAACAAGCTTTCCTGCTTTTTCAGGTCCCAAACAATTTATCAATTTGGAATGAATTAGTCCAAAGGAAGAAAATATTCTTTCGACACTGGCAGAAGAAGCTACTGCTGTTAAAAGGGAGATTATCACTTCAACAGTCTCTGAATCCAAGTGCTTAAGTGACTTCCACCAGTTCACTGGTGTGACTTTCTTTAAAACATCATCAGCAAACATATATTTCTTGAATGGTGCACCCTTAGCTCTGAAGTTTATAATAGTTGGCATTATGGAGGGATGATTGCTGGATGTCTATGTCATAGCCAACTCTTCCTTTTCAGCAGTTAAGGTTTGACCCTGGTACCGAGTATTGAGAATATTTACAAGAAAATGAGCTGGAGATAGTTCTTGTCCTATTTGTTTTTTTATTGCTTGTAATTTAACTCTGTTATTGTATATTTCTCTTTTTAAGATCTCACTCAGTTCCTTCCAATTTCAACAGCATCAGCAATAAAACCGCTATTTCCCTGCATTTTGTTCAAGGCTACGGAAATAGGCTTCAGGGGACTTGGCATGTGTTCAACATTTCTCTTAGCCCAACATTGAGAACTTTGGCTGTGACAGTGCCATCTATTTTTTCACGATTTTGTTCACAAACTGTCATCGGATTAGGTCAGTTCTTGAAATAGTGCTCAAAACCATCCACTACTGAGATCCATCACACATCTTATGGGAGAGTTAGCTTGGTTCCTCCCACTTTTTTCAGAGCAGCTGCTGCAAAGTGGTTGTTACAGAAATATATTGTAATTTTAACAACATTAGCCTTTATTTCTTGAACACTGAAGTCTCTGGTTAGGAGGTGCATCAAATGAGCACTGCAACCGTATGTTATTATCTTGGGACTCTCTTCACTCTCTTCTAAATAATTTCTTCTCATCTTGGATACATTTGCAGCATTGTCTGTGACCAAGCTGCATACTAGACATTTGAATTTTTTTCAGTTTATTAAAACTTTTACTGCTACTTCTAGTAAGTATTCTGCTGTGTATGCATTTCCTGATGTATCAATGCTTGATTCTGGACCTATGTTGTACTCTGAAGTGGAAAGATTGTAGCGACAGGAACCACCTTTCAGAGTAGCAGCCATGTTAGTCTGTATTCACAAAAAGAAAAGGAGTACTTGTGGCACCTTAGAGATTAACACATTTATTTGAGCATAAGCTTTCGTGAGCTACAGCTCACTTCATCGGATGTATTTGGTGGAAAATACAGTGGGGAGATTTATATACACACACAGAGAACATGAAACAATGGCTTTTATCATTTTTGTAGAGAAGCAAAGTGTGTGTTGTAAATACTTGCCATGTGGATGCAACAGGTTGTCCATGAGTTGTTGGAAAGTTGTGGGAGCCCCATGTAAATCAAAAGAGAGGACAGTGTACTGATACACTGTATCCCAAGAAAGGGGGAAAAATTCATAGGAAGGAGTTGTAGACCAAGCTGGATGAGCAAGCATCTTAGAGAGGTGATTAAGAAGAAGCAGAAAGCATACAGGGAGTGGAAGATGGGAGGGATCAGCAAGGAAAGCTACCTAATTGAGGTCAGAACATGTAGGGATAAAGTGAGATAGGCTAAAAGTCGAGTGGAGTTGGACCTTGCAAAGGGAATTAAAACCAATAGTAAAAGGTTCTATAGCCATATAAATAAGAAGAAAACAAAGAAAGAAGAAGTGGGGCCGCTAAACACTGAGGATGGAGTGGAGGTTAAAGATAATCTAGGCATGGCCCAATATCTAAACAAATACTTTGCCTCAGTCTTTAATAAGGCTAAAGAGGATCTTGTGGATAACGGTAGCATGACAAATGGGAATGAGGATATGGAGGTAGTTATTACCATATCTGAGGTAGAAGTGAAACTCAAACAGCTTAATGGGACTAAATTGGGGGGCCCAGATAATCTTCATCCAAGAATATTAAAGGAATTGGCACCTGAAATTGCAAGCCCATTAGCAAGAATTTTTAATGAATCTGTAAACTCAGGAGTAGTACCGAATGATTGGAGAATTGCTAATATAGTTCCTATTTTTAAGAAAGGAAAAAAAAGTGATCCAGGTAACTACAGGCCAGTTAGTTTGACATCTGTAGTATGCAAGGTCCTGGAAAAAATTTTGAAGGAGAAATTAGTTAAGGACATTGAAGTCAATGGTAAATGGGACAAAATACAACATGGTTTTACAAAAGGTAGATCGTGCCAAACCAACCTAATCTCCTTTTTTGAAAAAGTAACAGATTTTTTAGATAAAGGAAATGCAGTGGATCTAATTTACCTAGATTTCAGTAAGGCATTTGATACCGTGCCACATGGGGAATTATTAGTTAAATTGGAGAAGATGGGGATCAATATGAACATCAAAAGGTGGATAAGGAATTGGTTAAAGGGGAGACTGCAATGGGTCCTACTGAAAGGCGAACTGTCAGGCTGGAGGGAGGTTACCAGTGGAGTTCCTCAGGGATCAGTTTTGGGACTAATCTTATTTAATCTTTTTATTACTGACCTTGGCAGAAAAAGTGGGAGTGTGCTAATAAAGTTTGCAGATGATACAAAGCTGGGAGGTATTGCCAATTCAGAGAAGGATCGGGATATTATATAGGAGGATCTGGATGACCTTGTAAACTGGAGTAATAGTAATAGGATGAAATTTAATAGTGAGAAGTGTAAGGTTATGCATTTAGAGATTAATAACAAGAATTTTAGTTATAAGTTGGGGACGCATCAATTAGAAGTAACGGAAGAGGAGAAGGACCTTGGAGTATTGGTTGATCACAGGATGACTATGAGCTGCCAATGTGATATGGCTGTGAAAAAAGCTAATGCGGTTTTGGGATGCATCAGGAGAGGCATTTCCAGTAGGGATAAGGAGGTTTTAGTACCATTATACAAGGCACTGGTGAGACCTCACCTACAATACTGTGTGCAGTTCTGGTCTCCCATGTTCAAAAAGGATGAATTCAAACTGGAGCAGGTACAGAGAAGGGCTAGTAGGATGATCCAAGGAATGGAAAACTTGTCTTATGAAAGGAGACTTAAGGAGCTTGGCTTGTTTAGCCTAACTAAAAGAAGGTTGAGGGGAAATATGATTGCTCTCTATAAATCTATCAGAGGGATAAATACAGGAGAGGGAGAGGAATTATTTAAGCTGAGCACCAATGTGGACACAAGAACAAATGGGTATAAACTGGCCACCAGGAAGTTTAGACTTGAAATTAGATGAAGGTTTCTAACCATCAGAGGAGTGAAGTTTTGGAATAGCCTTCCAAGGGAAGCAGTGGGGGCAAAAGATCTATCTGGTTTTAAGATTCTACTCGATAAGTTTATGGAGGAGATGGTATGATGGGATAATGTGATTTTGGTAAGAAATTGATCTTTAAATATTCAGGGTAAATAGGACTAATCCCCTGAGATGGGATATTAGATGGATGGGATCTGAGTTACCCAGGAAAGAATTTTCTGTAGCATCTGGCTGGTGAATCTTGCCCATATGCTCAGGGTTTAGCTGATCGCCATATTTGGGGTCGGGAAGGAATTTTCCTCCAGGGCAGATTGGAGAGGCCCTGGAGGCTTTTCACCTTCCTCTGTAGCATGGGGCATGGGTCACTTGAGGGAGACTTCTCTGCTCCTTGAAGTCTTTAAACTTTGATTTGAGGACTTCAATAGCTCAGACATAGGTGAGGTGTTTCTTAGGAGTGGGTGGGTGAGATTCTGTGGCCTGCGCTGTGCAGGAGGTCGGACTAGATGATCAGAATGGTCCCTTCTGACCTTAGTATCTATGAATCTATGAATTGTTTCTGTAAGGAAGACATTCCCTTCTTCTGTTGTCACAGAAGCACATACAATGGGATCACTGTGGACATTGCTCCACCCATCAAGACTCAGGTTAACAATTTTACTCTCTAGACCAGGGGTGGCCAACCTGTGGCTCCAGAGCCACATGCAGTTCTTCAGAAGTTAATATGCGGCTCCTTGTATAGGCACCGACTCCACGGCTGGAGCTACAGGCGCCAACATTCCAATGTGCTGGGGGGTGCTCACTGCTCAACCTCTAGCTCTGCCACAGGCCCTGCCCCCACTCCATCCCTTCCCTCCCCTGACCCTGCTGTGCTCTTGCTCATCCCCCACCCCCAGAGCCTCCTGCATGCCACGGAACAGCTGATTGGGAGGTGCGGGGAAGGATAGGGAGGCACTGATCCGTGGGGCTACCAGTGGGTGGGAGGCTCTAGGACCAGATGGGAGGTGCTGCTGACATATTACTGTGGCTGTTTGGAAATGTACATTGGTAAATTCTGGCTCCTTCTCAGGTTCAGGTTGGCCACTCCTACTCTAGACCTTTTGCACACTGCTCAATTTCTCTTTTGTACACTTTATCCAGCAATTTGCCTGCAACATCTGTGCTGTTGGATGGACTGTATCCTGGTCTTAATGACTGAACCATGTTAATGAAATGTGGGTTCCCAACCATACGGAAAGGAGAGTTTGTTCCATAAACAAACTGGGCAACTTTTTCATCAGTCATCTCTTTTTGTAATCTGCTGGTTCTTATCACAAAACTTATCTGTGGTTGTTTCTGGATGATGGAGATTTTTTTTTCTTTTTGCTACACGTGATCTACTATGGCTATGTGGCATACATGATGTGACTGAAACACTATCGTTGGCAGATAACTCTGAAACTAGAGAAAATGATGGTGATCTTGAGGGTGGATAGTCTTCAGAATCCTGTATGTCGAGGATGGATTCTCCTAAACAAAACAAGTCAATGCAGTTATTTAATTATTATTACCATACTGCTCCTTTAGTATTACTCATTGCATTCACTGACAGAACTACTTTAAAGGTGAAATTGTAAAAGGAAGACCTGCCTATTTCAGCTATTTATTTTTTATCACAATTCATAGAATCATAGAATCATAGAATATCAGGGTTGGAAGGGACCCCAGAAGGTCATCTAGTCCAACCCCCTGCTCAAAGCAGGACCAAGTCCCAGTTAAATCATCCTAGCCAGGGCTTTGTCAAGCCTGACCTTAAAAACCTCTAAGGAAGGAGATTCTACCACCTCCCTAGGTAACGCATTCCAGTGTTTCACCACCCTCTTAGTGAAAAAGTTTTTCCTAATATCCAATCTAAACCTCCCCCATTGCAACTTGAGACCATTACTCCTCGTTCTGTCATCTGCTACCATTGAGAACAGTCTAGAGCCATCCTCTTTGAAACCCCCTTTCAGGTAGTTGAAAGCAGCTATCAAATCCCCCCTCATTCTTCTCTTCTGCAGACTAAACAATCCCAGCTCCCTCAGCCTCTCCTCATAAGTCATGTGCTCTAGACCCCTAATCATTTTTGTTGCCCTTCGCTGTACTCTTTCCAATTTATCCACATCCTTCTTGTAGTGTGGGGCCCAAAACTGGACACAGTACTCCAGATGAGGCCTCACCAGTGTCGAATAGAGGGGAACGATCACGTCCCTCGATCTGCTCGCTATGCCCCTACTTATACATCCCAAAATGCCATGGGCCTTCTTGGCAACAAGGGCACACTGCTGACTCATATCCAGCTTCTCGTCCACTGTCACCCCTAGGTCCTTTTCCGCAGAACTGCTGCCGAGCCATTCGGTCCCTAGTCTGTAGCGGTGCATTGGATTCTTCCATCCTAAGTGCAGGACCCTGCACTTATCCTTATTGAACCTCATTAGATTTCTTTTGGCCCAATCCTCCAATTTGTCTAGCTCCTTCTGTATCCTATCCCTCCCCTCCAGCGTATCTACCACTCCTCCCAGTTTAGTATCATCCGCAAATTTGCTGAGAGTGCAATCCACACCATCCTCCAGATCATTTATGAAGATATTGAACAAAACGGGCCCCAGGACCGACCCCTGGGGCACTCCACTTGACACCGGCTGCCAACTAGACATGGAGCCATTGATCACTACCCGTTGAGCCCGACAATCTAGCCAGCTTTCTACCCACCTTATAGTGCATTCATCCAGCCCATACTTCCTTAACTTGCTGACAAGAATGCTGTGGGAGACCGTGTCAAAAGCTTTGCTAAAGTCAAGAAACAATACATCCACTGCTTTCCCTTCATCCACAGAACCAGTAATCTCATCATAAAAGGCGATTAGATTAGTCAGGCATGACCTTCCCTTGGTGAATCCATGCTGACTGTTCCTGATCACTTTCCTCTCCTCTAAGTGCTTCAGGATTGATTCTTTGAGGACCTGCTCCATGATTTTTCCAGGGACTGAGGTGAGGCTGACTGGCCTGTAGTTCCCAGGATCCTCCTTCTTCCCTTTTTTAAAGATGGGCACTACATTAGCCTTTTTCCAGTCATCCGGGACTTCCCCCGTTCGCCACGAGTTTTCAAAGATAATGGCCAAGGGCTCTGCAATCACAGCCGCCAATTCCTTCAGCACTCTCGGATGCAATTCGTCCGGCCCCATGGACTTGTGCACGTCCAGCTTTTCTAAATAGTCCCTAACCACCTCTATCTCTACAGAGGGCTGGCCATCTCTTCCCCATTTTGTGATGCCCAGCACAGCAGTCTGGGAGCTGACCTTGTTAGTGAAAACAGAGGCAAAAAAAGCATTGAGTACATTAGCTTTTTCCACATCCTCTGTCACTAGCTTGCCTCCCTCATTCAGTAAGGGGCCCACACTTTCCTTGGCTTTCTTCTTGTTGCCAACATACCTGAAGAAACCCTTCTTGTTACTCTTGACATCTCTTGCTAGCTGCAGCTCCAGGTGCGATTTGGCCCTCCTGATATCTTTCCTACATGCCCGAGCAATATTTTTATACTCTTCCCTGGTCATATGTCCAACCTTCCACTTCTTGTAAGCTTCTTTTTTATGTTTAAGATCCGCTAGGATTTCACCATTAAGCCAAGCTGGTCGCCTGCCATATTTACTATTCTTTCGACTCATCGGGATGGTTTGTCCCTGTAACCTCAACAGGGATTCCTTGAAATACAGCCAGCTCTCCTGGACTCCCTTCCCTTTCATGTTAGTCCCCCAGGGGATCCTGGCCATCTGTTCCCTGAGGGAGTCAAAGTCTGCTTTCCTGAAGTCCAGGGTCCGTATCCTGCTGCTTACCTTTCTTCCCTGCGTCAGGATCCTGAACTCAACCAACTCATGGTCACTGCCTCCCAGATTCCCATCCACTTTTGCTTCCCCCACTAATTCTACCCGGTTTGTGAGCAGCAGGTCAAGAAAAGCGCTCCCCCTAGTTGGCTCCCCTAGCACTTGCACCAGGAAATTGTCCCCTACGCTTTCCAAAAACTTCCTGGATTGTCTAATTGCATCTAAAATGATAGTACCATAGAGTAACAAACTATTTTTTGCTCAAACTTGACAATTCAAGAATCATTCAGAAGGGAGATAGACAGTCCTTAAGAAAAAAGTACGAAATAAAAAGTTTTTTTTTTTTTCCAAGCTGAAGATCCTGCATGTTCAGACATGTTCCTTTCACCATCTTCAATGCAATTTCCTCCTGAGAAGGAACATTTCTTATGATGTTGTTTCATTTGGGCAACCAGGCCTTGCATTTCTTTGTTACACCGTTTGCATTTTGCATGTATGCCTGTCTTACTCACAGGTAGAGGAACTTCATTAAAATATTCCCAAACTGGGTCTCTTTTACAGCCTGCTGCCATTATAGGTTTTCCCTTCTGGTGAGAGAATGGTATGGTAGATCTCAAATCAATGAAGGCTACACTCAGAAAGGCCTCAAGACTTCTGGAATATGCTGCTCAAACAGTTTCACTTTTGTTTCTACTGCCTGTCTCTCCCTTTCCACATTTATCTCCAGACTTCTTCTCCTTGTCCAGATCTATTCCGACCCCAACAACCTTCTATTTGTTGAACTTTTTGAAACTTTGCACTTTTAGGGAGAGGTAAGGGTTTCACCCTGTGTACACATATTTGCAGAGGAACAATAGGGTTGAGGTCTGTTATTTCTCACTTCTATATATTATTTATTTATTTAAACACATTTTTGCTGTTAAACAAACATCTTATCTCTGGAGACACAAATCCACAGCCTGAGAACTGCAAAACTAAGCATCTCTGATGGTATCTTCTAGACTGAGCACTGAGTCCCATTGGGTAGATAGAAAGATTAACCTAAATAATTTATACAGAAGCCCCTGGAATACTATAAGATTGGGTCCCTAATCCATGAACTATTGAAACTCATTTACAAAACTTTTCTTAAATATTATATGAATATATTGTCTCATACTATAGAATTATAATTTATAATCCCTATTCCATGATGAGATATCTTTGAGCTATAATCTTTTCCTCAAAAAGCATTCTATCAAAACAATCCTATTAAATAAAAAAAAAATCATTGATTTTTATCCACCCTGAAGCCTCCCTAGTGAATAATGGATATGACAGAAGGCCCTGAGAGGGCACTACAAAGGACCCTTCCAAACTGCCCCAGCCATATGCCATCTTCAGCAGCTAGAGGGTAACTTCCAAGGGAATGCGAGCACCTGAATGTATGTGGGGCCCTGAAGCCCCGCAGGAGATGGCTGATGGAGACGAGTTTCCTCAGTGACACAAGGGGAAGCAGATGAGCAGCATTGGTGCAGAAGGGCAGGACGGAAGCGGGAACCACCCATAGGCCTGTAAGGGCTTGAGGGGAACAAAGACTCCCCCCACCACCCAAAATGCCCATTTTCTCCATGCTATAGTCAGACCCAGCAGCAAAGGAGGAGGGAGGATTTTGTCCCCTTTTCCTGCCTTGCTCCTTCTTGCTGACTGAGGGGGTTCCACTGATAGTGATTTTGGCAGTGAAATCCCTGCCTGTGCCTTCTGCTGCCAGAAGACATGATGGGGGTAGCCGTGGGAGTGGATAGGGGAAAAAGCTGAGGTGGGGCAATGACAGTGGTTGGGAATCCCCTCCCTCAGTCTTCCCCCCATAGATGAAGCCTCTGGAGCATCTGCCATTGAGGGCAGGTGACAGGAACATCTGGGGGGAGGGAGCAGGGGGGAAGAAGATGTCAATAATAAAGGGATGAGGTGAAGGGGAAGGCCACTAGCCGCTCCTCCACACGAAGTCACATGGGAGTCGGAGGACACAAACACAAAATGGAGGAGTTAATCATGCAAATGAAGGGGAGAGGGGAATGCAGCAGTGTGCATGGCAAGGAAAATTGGCTTCTCCAGCTGCATTGGGAGTTTGGGGGTTTATATAAATGAGGGGAATGCACTGAGTGAGAATCAAACAAAGTGGGGGGGGACACACACATGGGTACATGTGGATGTACAGGACAAGTGGGATTGGGCGAGGCAGGCAAACAGCAAGGGGAGGTGGGCTGGGTACAGCAGCAACAGGACTCAGAGACAGGCAACAAATCACAGGGGAGAGGGAATCACAAGGGGGACCACCCAAGATGGGGGGAAGAAAGGAAAAGGAAGGGAAGGAGGGCCTACAAAACAGGGGGATAGAGTACTGCAGGGTGAGGGAAGGGGGGATATCATACAAGTCAGGGAGGGAGCAGCAAACTGCAAAGGGAAAAAAAACATGGGGGTGGGGAGGATAAGAGCAAACCACAAGGGGGAACCATGCAGGAGCGAAGGGAGGCAGCAAACTGCAATTGGGAACAATGCGAAATGAAGGGGAAGGGGAGGCAGTAAACTGCAAAGGGTGAACAATATGAGATGTGGCAGTGAACGGTAAGAGGGGGATGGTGAGCAGGCTCTGTGTTGAGTGACTCCCTCCCACACCCCTTATGTACTTATCTGATTTTAAAAGCTTTGTGCAGGTCACTTTTAAGGGAGAGTCTTTTCCCACCATGGTGCTAGAGGTGAAACAAGTGGAAGCATGGATGGAGTACGAAATCACTCTTACATATTTACAGAGAAGTTGCAAATAGCAGCTGGGGAAGGGGTCCACACATCAGCGTCTTATTCCCCTCCTCTCAGGAGGCTCTTGTACTGTTCCTGAGACATCCACTGTTCTTACTCCTTCAATAGTCTTCCTATTTAAAAAAAAAGGAGCATCTTGGTTTTCTCCTCACACCTTCCTCATTTCACTGTGACCAAGAAGGGCTCCCATGGCAAAGGGACAGCACATGCTACTGTATTATTCTAGTCAGATTTCTATACCAGACTCCCTAGTATTCTAGTGTTGCCTTAGCACCAGCTTTAATAGAGTGTCCACCCTAACCTTGGTGCTACAGGAACTTGATTACATTTTTTACCTTACTCCAAGACTGCTTCAGTGACAAAGAAAAACAACCTCGTTTACGTATTAAAATCATCGAGCTCCATATTCTCATTGTCATAAGTTACATAACTTCTTTAAAAAAGCAAGGTGTCTGTCACCCCCCCATTAGTGCACTTTCATATTAATTATTAAAAATTGTACTACAATATGTCCACATGATTTAAGGCTAGATGTATGTGAGATCAATAAAAAGAGATGTGGGCCTAGAACTGCTCCCTAAGGAGTATAGGTGGTGTGCTGGAAAGAATGCCATTGGAAATCAAGATCTATGAGCAGGTAGAGAATTGAGGTGGAAGGAGCTGATGCTAGGAAGTTTATTTTGGAGTTTGCAGCCTGGACCTGAGACAGATGTTTGGTCAACTACATTGTACCTTAATGATTCCATCACTGCAGTTAAACATTGCAAGAAGGATATCTAAACTTTCTGAAATATGAGACTGCCCAGCTAAGCAAAATGGACAATTTTCTTTTAAGCTTAAATACTAAAAACCTCATTTTTGTTAGATCTTTGTAATCTGCTGAATGACTGAATAAGAATGCAAGGATCTAAAAAATATGCTGAAATGTAAAACCACAAGATTTCCAAACAAGAAAAGAGACGAAAACCAAACACCAAACAATTTATTGTTTTTGATGCATTATATTGAATGTCTATTTATTCTTTTTCCATTATCACAAAATTTACAGATGTACAGCTTACTTAGCAGCAAGACTCTCATGAGGTGCATTGCATGGGTGAATGCCTGCAGGCTTGTTCTCCTTAACATGATAACATGATAAATCACATTGATTTAGAACTATCAAGTACAAACTCCATGATAAATTTAAGATATTCTAACAAGTCAAACCAAACAAATTGGCACCAACTTTAAAAAAAATACACAGTGTGTCTAGGCACTAATATTGTATGCAGTGAACAACCTGATGACAAATTTTTGTATAATTTTTGTTATAAACAGGTCATCTTAGATGTTATCAATATACCGGTTTACCTAAATGCCAAATCATAGCTAGTCCCATTTGAATAAGTTTGAACAAAGGACAAAAGCAACTGGTAAAGTAAAGTAATTATATGAAAGCAAGATATTTATATTTAATATGTCTCTGGTTTAACAGCCAAGGGGTATTGTTCTATGCTATTATGTAAGAGGATCTAGGCTAAATTCCAGACACAGCATCAGAGGTGCTGAAAACCAGTAGCAACATGGAAGTGGGGTACTCCACCTAAGCAATAATGAATTGCACCCTACTGGCCAGCTAATTTCACAAACTGCACTGTGGAACTCCTGTCCAGTCTTCCTTACATGGAATCTGTTTTCCAGAAAGAGCCCTAATAGAAGTAAGGCTTAAAAGTGGGTGGATAAAGGTGCGTGTGTCCAGGGAAACTGTAGATCCTCTGGAGCACTGAGCGCCCCCTTCCTCTCAGAGTCAGAAGGGCAAAAGCAGACAAACCCAACCTGGTTGCAAGACTCAGCTGAATGATAACCTCTATATTTTTAAAATGTTTTCCCTTAGTAAAAATGAATTTTATATAGTACATGAATTTAAAAAAAGAGGAAGAGGTGTCAATTAGATTGATTCTAGCAAGTGTTCAGCATGACCAAATGTTTCACAAGCTCTGCTGTAATGGAAGCTACCCAATTGCCTATAACAGAACTATAGATTAACGCAATTCATGCTTAGTTTGTAATGTACATAACTATATTTCAGGTCAACATTGTTTGATAAAGGACTATGCTATTGCATTTGGTTGGATAAATATAGTTGAGGATATTGGAAAGTGTTAAACATTTCATATCTAATGGCTACAGATTATTCACCTATTTGGTTTTGTAAAAACAATGCAATCCTTTTTGCTTTTCTTGCTTTAGCTGCATTTGATTTCTGTAGAATAATTTAAATTATGCATACAAATGTATTTCTAAGCAGAGGCTTCAGAGGTTAAAGTAAAATAGTTTTATTTCGTAGTTACTATAAATATTATATACTAATTGCCCATACAGATAGGAGAAAGTTGTCTAAGGACTGAGATACTGACATCTAGTGGATAAACTGTCAAGCAAGATGCGTTTACAAATGCTCAATATGGGTAAAACTAGACTAAGAACAATAAAAAAATTGCCAATGGTTTAGTTAGAACATTTCTGCTATGGAACTTATTACAGGACATTTCAGGATTCAGACAAATACAGATTTCCATCCCCACTTTTTACCAGCATGCACAATTTAAATTCATACAAGTGGAAGAAAGAATGGCGGTAATATTTCCCTTGTCAACATGATATTTATGGAGAGATGCTTTATTACTGGATGTTGTCTTGACATATTAGAAGTCAAGTACTTATTAATAAGTCAAAATGTTGAGATTTTTTTTAAAATATGATGAGTCCTGCAGATCTTCATGACTGATGAAGCAAAATAGTACAACAGGTTATGAAATGTTTACATTATTGATATAGAATATGATCTAAAGATGGATCAATCAATAAATTACATAGCTCAGAAGATTAGCTAATGCCTTTAAGGGTCTTGTGACAATTCAGCTCTGACTAAAGGAAAGATCACTCGTAGTTGTAAGTAATTAACAGCTCTTTGCTTTAACAAAAACTTCTACAATGATGACGACACACTCAGCAGGATGAGGTAGTGTTTATAAGAGCCCTGTATGTTAAAGTAATATGTTGAATACTTTCCAATGAAACCTCTCTATCATATGCACTTTTTGTGCTTATGGATAGGAAGACACTGTTGAGAAAGACAAGATTAATCCGTTGTGCTAAACCACAGCGGTCACCTGCGGAAAGGTACAGATCATGGGAAAACAGAGATGATTGACCAAATACAGACTTGGTATAAACTGATGCAACTCCACTGAAGTCAGTGATATTGCATGGACTTACACCATAAGAAGAGGTTAGTCATCCTGTGGAGTAACTATACTTCTTTGAGACGTGCATCCCTATGGGTGCTCCATTTCAGGTGCTCATGCTCCTCTTGAGCCCTGGATCAGACATTTTCCGTCATCAGGGTCCATTTGGCCTATGAATGTGTCTTATATATCCTTGCACCTCGCACTGAGGCTATGTAGTGTTGTGTGAATGAACCTCCCTCAGTTCCTTCCTCCATCCAAATGTTCCACAGAGAACAATCTGAAGCAAAGGGGAAGGAGGGCAGGTAGTGGAGCACACACAGCAACACACATTTCAGAGAACTACAGTTACTGCACAGGGTGAGTAACCTCTTCTTCTTTGAGTAGTGTCCCTATGGGTGCTGCACTTCCTGTGGAGATACTACTTGGGAGTCACCTGGAGCAGGGAGCTTCAGAATTGAGTCCAGAACTGAAGACAGGACGACATTACCAAGTGCTGCACCTGAACTGAAGGCATGGAACAAGACTTGGTGTTCTATGTACTATACATATGTACTGAAGATACTGGAATGTTTTTGAGTAATGCCCTGGATGTTGTGATCTGGTAGAATGTGCTGTCACCTGGGGGGTAGGGAGGAGTTGAACACCAGCTGCACCATAACAAGTGACAATACACACGGAAATCCACCTCGACAATCTCTTGGCAGAAGTCATGGACCGCAATGGAAACAAACAGTCTAGGTGACTTCTGAAATTGATTGGTCCTATCTAGATAGAAGGGCATTGTCATCCTAATCTCTAATGTATGAAAAGAAGTCTTCTGTTGAGACTTTTGTGGTTTTGGAAAAAGCCAGAAGATAACTGGACTGGTTAAGATGAAATTCTGATAGTACCTTAGGTAAGAACTTACAGTGTGGATGTAAAGAAACTTTGTCCTTGAATAACTCCATAAAGTGGGAAGGAGGGTCTGCCGTCAAGGCCCTAATTTCTCTGACCATACGAGCCAACATGATAGCTACTAAACAGGCAGTCCTCCATGGATAAGTGAAGCAAAGAGCAGATTGTCCTTGTTTGAATGGAGGTCTTGAGAGACATCTAAGTACAAAGTTGAAGTTCCCAGGTGGAGTGGGGTCCCTAACTTGGGGAAGAGTTTTCCCAAAACCTTAATACATCTAAAGACACAGGGTGAGCAAATATAGAAAATCCTTCTACTGGAGGATGAAAAGCTAATATTGCAAAATTAATCTTAAATCAAGCTAACTGATAAAGAAATCAAAATTAAGTCCAACAGGTAGTCCAGACTAGCTGAAAGCAACAAGGGTTCAGACATGGGTCGGTGGCAGCGACACTAATGGCTGACTCTTCCACTTCTGCAGGTTAATAATTTGGGTTGACTCCTTTCTACTATTCAGTAACATTTACTGTAGTTCCACAGAACTACTAGATTCTAATCACACAAATCATTAAGGAACCATGCCCTGAGATGGAGGATCCGTAGGTTGGGATGAAGTAAATAACCCTTGTCTGGGGAGAGGAGATGAGGAATGATAAGAAGTTTGGTTGCTGTGTGGATGTACAGCTGAAACAGGTAAGGATACCAAGTTTGTCTCAGCCTGGTCGGTACTATAAGGAGAACACTGACCGTATCATGTCTGATCCTGTTCATTAGTCTCTGTATTCGCAGTGTTGAAGGAAATGCATAGAATAGACTCTTCGTACAAGATAGGAGAAAGGTGTCTCCCAGAGCCTAATAGCTTAGACACCTGCTTGAGAAAATACAGACAATACTTCTTGTTCCTGATGGCAGCAAAGAGGTCCACACCTTGTAGTTCCCAATTCTGGAATATATGGTGGAGCGTTTGGAGAAACACCTGCTGAGGGCATCAGCTGTGGTGTACTGAACTCCAGATCCAAATTTCAGCCGTTTACCTCCCTGATGGGCTGTACACCAATTCCACAGCTTTATTGCTTCAGTGCACAAGGAGGGGGATCTTGCTCTCCCCCTTGTTTGTTGACATAGAACAGGCAGGCCAAATTGTCTGTCATGATCCTAATGCATTTGCCCTGATGACGGGTAGGAAATGAAGACAAGCATTCCTGATTGCCCTGAGATCCAACAGGTTGATGTGGAGACTGGTTTCCCTCTGCCCTGAGCTGTGATGGCACTGAGATGAGCTCCCCATTCCAACAAAGATGTATCTGTTGTCACAATTATTGTTGGAGTTGGGTGAACAACTGGAGTGCCAACATCAACGTTGAGCTGATCTTTTCACCAGTCTAGGGAGTTCTTTACATGAAGAGGGACTGTGACCTGCTTGTCCAAACTGTGTCTGGTTTGTGAATAGATTGTTCTGAGCCAGCCCTGGGAGCAGCAGTCAAAGTCTTGCATGATTGGTCATGAAGGCGCAAGCTGCCATATGACCCAGAAACTGTAGATAGTTTCTTTCTGAGGATTAAAGTCTCCCCTCAATGGTCCTGATTAGATGTAATAAAGTTAAGAATCTTTCCATGGGAAGGTATGCCATGGCTGTCATTGAATTCAAATACACTGTATGAACTGTATTCTCTGTATAAGGATCAGTGTGGATTTTCTTACATTGAGCTGAAGACCTAATTCCTGGAAAAGAGAGAGTGATGTCTGAGCAGATGACAGCACTACTTGGTATGACTTACCCTTGAGCAGCCAGTTGTTGAGGTATGGGAAAACTAAAATCGCTTCTTGACGAAGATAAACAGCCACTACCGCAAGGACCTTTGAGAACACCCGTAGGATAAAGGAAAGGCAAGAGGGAAGTATTCTGTATTGAAAATGATCCTGGCCTATAGTAGAACGTAGATATTTTCTGTTAAATGGGTGTGTCACTAGATGGAAGTTGGTTTTCAGCCCTGGACCTACAAGACACCTATCAGCTGCCTCTGATATATGCATTTTATCAGAGTCAGAGTCACCATCCTGAATTTATGAGACTTTACAAATTTGTTTAATAGCCTTAGATCCAAAATCTGGTCTCCACCCTCCATCCTTCTTTGGCACAAGGAAATATCTCAAATAGAATCCCCTACCCCTGTGAGGAGATGGGACTGGCTCTATTGCTCCTAATTGAAAGAGAATCTATTTCTTGTCTCAGTAAAGGCTTGAGAGAGAGAGGGAGGGGGATGGATAAAAAATGGACAGCGTAGCATGATGTTATGACCTTTATGACCCACTTGGCTGTAGTGATCCACCTCCAAGCATGCTGGAAAGGGAAAAACAGTCTTCAAAAGGGGAGAGATGGGCAAAGGGTTACAAGTTGCTGAATCAGAGGTGTAGGAGGATTCAAACCCTTGACCAACTGGTCAAAATTGTTGTTTCAATGATGACTTGGAACTTTTGGAAGAAGGAGGAGCTGCCTTTTTTCTCTAGAACATATGCCTCTTCATGGGGAGTTTGGTGCATCCAGAGATCATAAAACGGCCAGGGAGTCTGTCATTGTGTGAAGAGATTCATCTGTGGTTTCTGCAAACAGCTTTCAACCATCAAAGGGGAGGCATTCAACAGTGTTCTGAACCTCTCTTGGAAACCCTGAGAGTTGGAGCCAGGGCACCCTGCGCATAACTACTACCACACAGATGAAGCTGGCATTGGTGTATGTGGCATCCAAGAACGCTTGAGAAGTTCTAGCTAATAATTTACCCTCGGCAATAATGGCATGAAATTGTTTCCTCTGTTCCTGTGGAAAATCAATAAAAAGATTGTAAATTTATTAGTTTGTGAAATTATTATTTGGCCATGACCACCTGATAGTTTGCGATCGGAAACTGCAGAGTTGAGGAAGAATAGGACTTCCATCCAAAGAGGTCTAAATGCTTTCGGCCCTTGTCATATGGGGTAGACTGAGCAGTGTTGCTTACCCAACTCATTCACCACATCCGCCACCAGAGAATTAGGTGAATGATGCGAGAATAAAAATTCAGAATCCTTTTACCCACCTGTTTTCAAGTTAGTGGAATGTTACAAGATGTTTGCCAAACTGTCTTTGCTCAGTCCAGGAATGCCTCATTAATGAGTAGTGCAACTCTAGTGAGTGTTGCAGATTGCAAAAGGTCAAGCAATTTGTGTTGCAAATTCTTGATCTCTTTGAGTGGTATTTCAAGAGTACTGGCTACTCACTTTATAAGGTCCTGAAATTACAGGAAATCATCAACCATCGATGGTGGTGGAGGCATAACTGCCACATCTGGAGATGATAAAGAGATAGGAGTGAGGGGTGGCTTCTTCATCTGCCCTAGACTTCTGTTCTTCAAACCTTTCCTTGTATTGGGGACCTGGTTGGGGAGTAGAGGATTGAACATCTCTAACCTTCCAATGTGTCAGAACTGGTAATCTGACAAGTTGCTATCAGTATTCAGCCCAGGGATCCCAGTATGGCCATTGGGAGGAACCAAATGGGAAAGAAAGTGTCATCCAGGGTTGGTCCCACCATCCTTGGTGTCAAGCATGAGGATCTTCCCTATGAGAGTCAAAGAACATGTAGATGTGCAAGAGAACCCTGGATGAGACTGAAGGAAGTCTTCCTCCTCCTTGGGTATCCTCCAAAAGGGGTGCACAAGTGGAAAAGGGTGGAGAGTCCAGCAGTACCAGAGAGCGATGGTAGTCCAGAGACTGGGCTCTTGATACCAAGAAGCATTTAGTACCCATGAGCAGTGGAGATTCTGGACAATCAGCCACTGATAAGTCATTTGAGTATCTGAATTCCTGCGGTACCAAGTGAAGGATTCGTACCACCATGGTAGCGTGCTTGCAATCGAAGCAGACCGTACTATAGATTTTGAGCATACCAAAGTGGGTACCGATGGTGTCACACACTTGGGTTCTGTGATACTGGGTTGTCCCAACTGAGGAGGTGCCAACGATAAAGCCATGCTCAATAGTAATGGGCTGGAGAAGCGCTTATCCTTGTCCTCTTTGTCCCTATAGTCAGTACCAGGGCTCTGTCAGAGCCGTGGTTCTCCTTAGAACTCTGGGACTATTTGGACTCACTAGTATTGGAGGAATCTTTCACCTCTATGGTATGGAGCAGAGAGGTTGAGGCTTCTGATACCATGGACTTAGTGGGGGACCAAGATCTTTTGAGAGCAGTCTCCTTATGCTGGGAGCCAGTGATCCTCTTCTTGGGAGACTTCACTGCGGCCTCACAAGTCTTGCCCTTACTAGATCTGTGCTGAGGTCAAAGGGGCACTGGATCTGTTCAGAGACAGATGTCCAAAGCAGGGATATCCTAACATGACTCTCTAAAGCAGGTTGAAGGGAGTGCTCCATCAGCAGCCGCCTCAACTTGATCTCCTGGTTCTTCCTTGCCCTGGATTTAAGGGCCAGGCAGAAGTCTCCTCCTAGTAGACATGCGACTCTCCCAAGTGGTGGACTTAAGAATGGCTGCTGCTGACTGGGAGATGTTTGAATCCTGTAGAGCTAGGTACACCATGCCAGGAGAGAAAGGCTTCCCAAAGGGAGGGAGAGGCACAAAGTTAATCCTCACACTACTTATCTACTAACAACTAGTTAATGCTAACACTAAACTATAAACAAGAAGTTAGCCAAGGCACGCTCCAAGCAGACGCATTAGGGATCTAGCTCAGGCCAAGGAGGAACTGAGAACGAACTGAGGGTGGATTGCCTGCACAACCCTATATAGCCTTAGTGTGAGGTTTAAAGATACTTAGGATGCTTGTGTGGGCCAAATGAACACGGCTAATAGAAAATCTCTGATCAAGGGTTTAAGGCACATTCGCACCTGAAGTGGAGCACCCACAGGGACATTATTCAAAGAAGAACTATTATTTGTTTTACAAAATATTTAGAACGAAGAAGCAAGAGGCTTCATAATGTAGAGAAAAAAAATCAACCCCCTGCCAAAGGTTTTCAAGAAGGGGAGTTAAGATATACTGTCCATATTGTGGTTGTGTGCGTTTATTTTCCCCCTTCTTTTTTGGGGTTGAGATCATATCAGGAACTGCATGCACAGAATATTGCATTTAAATGGAACCTAGCTATTTTACAGTAAATTGAAGGCTACTAAAATCCTCAAATCCCACCAAGTCATTATTTACAAAAAAGTAAAGGGAAAATGTAAAGATGAAGAAAAACTGAATTATGTTTATCTATCAATTATGAATTATAAAAATGTGTCTTTGGTTGTTTTAGGGTCTATTTAAAAAAACTAATCAATCAACAGTGTAAATAATCATATTCAAACCATTCTTGGAGTTAAAACAATGTAGAGCAGTCCTTGTGCAGCAATGCTATTGATAGCTAACATAACCACACACACATCAAGTGAACACTGTGATGAAGAAGTTAATCTTACAAGGGGAAAAAAACAGACATGGTCTGTACATTTCTGAGAGTGTAAAAATATAAATCTAGAATCCTGGCACCAAGAAAAAAGTTTCAGTAAGTGTTTTGTTACAAGTTTATATTAGGGCAGATACTTACACAGAGCTGACTTGTATAAAAATACAACATACTACATAAGTTTTATTTAGGGATTTAATTTATATACCACAAATACTGCTTTTAATATAAGTACAATATAATACAGTTTTAATTATGTAACTGCTGGTGTTCATCTTGGATCATGAACTGAATGGCAAGCCGTGCTGTCAAAACTTTAAAATGGCTTCTAGTTAAACTTCTCCAAAGTATAAAATCATGCAAAATCTACATCCTATATGATACAACCAGCACAATAATTGAAGCCAATATCCTATGAACAGCCTGGGCTATCTTGAGTTTCTTCTTGCTATGTCCATGAGTCAGCCATCATTTTCTTTAGGCAGAAAGGAGCAATTTCAAGTTTTGTCAGTGGCATCTTGCCACGACTATTGAAACCAGTGACGGTGTGCACAGTTATCGGAGAAAAGGTCTTCATTACCTGATAGAGTTCAGACTGCAAACTTAGTCCATTTGGAAGTGTCTGTGGTTAGGAGGTTTTATGCTTTACTCCTGTGACTACTGGTCGTGCATATTCCACAAAATCATCTATGAGAACAGGCCATGCTCCTAAAGAGAAGTCAAACAATGTAAAAAGTCATAACACTTAAAATAAATCTATTTAGTCTTTAAACACAAGGGATATCAACTTCGCAGCATGAAGTTGATCTTAGTCATTGGACTGGATATAACAAGGTGATGGCATGGGCAATCTTTCACAAAGAAAATGTGCCTAACTAATAAAGGAAAACATTAAAGCATGTTCTCTCTGAGCAATACTTCATAGCGAAAACTATTTGCAAGTTGTATCATAATTCATATTATGAGATGTTTATAATAAACTTGAGTTGAAAGCAAGATTATGGTACTCCTCTTAGAGACATTCATATAATGGGAACTATTCACATGCATAAAGATACTCAACATGTATAAGTGTTTGTAGATTTGGGACCACAGCATAATATATGTTCGTGAGAACATCAAAATGCAGAAGATATTTGTCCTTAATAATTTTTTACTAGAGGAGATAATGTTTAGTTTTTATTATTAGATATTTGCATCGATTATGAACTAATGAATATTTTCATAAACTTAAAATTTTCACTTCGACTTCTATACACTATTAAAAATCTATTTTTGTGTAGATATTTTTCCAAGTTTAGTAGCATTAATTTAAAGCTAATAAAGATTTTTGAATGAGAATACACAATATTATTGTGGCACCTGTAACATAATATGTTAGATAGCACGTACTATACCAATGCAGTCAAGGACTGCTTACTTGCATCTGCATATTAAAGCAAGATCCTGTTCAGCCTACTTACATGCAACATTCTCGGCAGCAAATATGATCTAGTATAGTTGTAGCTCTGCTCCCAATAGCAGACATTTTAAAACATTGGGTATAAATTGTGTTTTGGCGTTTATTTACAGCATTATTTCAATTTTGCTAAATCCAATTTTTAAAAATATTAAAATTCATATTAATTACCTTCTTCATCATAGTTTGACATATCATCTGCAATCATATTTCCAAAGTCTAACAGAAGATTCCAAGTATCTTTTGGGATTGATCTTTTATGGTGTTCCTATGTAATATGGAAACAAATTATATTGTTTAAGGTACAAGTTATTTTCAAATTCTGTAGTTACTTTAAATTCAGATTTCACTAAAAAAAAAATCTTACGTTGTTATATACTAACACCATCCTGTAGAATCCTCTTTACTAACATTGAAAGCTTTCTAAGAAAACTACTAAATAAAATATTTCTAAAAAAGGTAACTGTGTAGAGCACATTTAATAGTAGTGATTTATTTCTCCTGATCCACTCACATCAGTTTATTATTATTATTATTATTATTATTATTATTATTTTAAGAACAGTGACAGTTAGGATCAAGCACTCAGACAAGCAACCAGCGAAAGTCCAGATCCCTACTCCCCATTTGCAATTCTGGTTGCTTCAGCAGGGGAATCAGACTGTATTTCCTAACTTCCTCCCCAATTTGGAAAGCTGCAAGATCAGTTCCACTTCTGCCCAGCAGGGGGAAAAATAGTGTCATCAGATGGCATGAGGAAGTCCCCAAATTTTTGAGGGCCACGCTGCCCCCGCCCCTGGAGCCAGGCATGGCTGGAGGAGTGGGGGGAGAGACGAAGCAGACATGGGTAAGGGGGCCAAGAGTGGGGCCAGGGACCGAACCGCTGCTCCGCTCCTGGCCCCACTTCTGGCCCCAGCCTCAGTCCCAGGCGGGAATGGAGCCGTGGTCAGGGGGTAAGGCTGGGGTGGGAGCAGAGCCGACGCCAGGCCTTCAGCTGGGCGCAGAGCTGCTCCAAGGCTGGGGATGGGGCCACGGTTGGGGGCAGGACTGGAACAGAGCTGGGGGCGGGGAGGGACTGGGTGGCAGTCCTCCCTGCCCCTTCAGGGGCTGGTCTGGATCCGCCGCATGCCCCCCACCCCCAAAAGACCCGCCGTGCCCCCCTAGGGGGGCAGTCCCTGTCACAATCACAGTAAAATTGCCCCATGGGAATGTCCCAGTCACAGTAAAATTGCTCACCCTGGGTAAGCACCAGCATTGTATATTGCTAGCGCCTATATACACATATGCGTGGGAAAGAATTTTAGGAGGGGTTGAAGGGTGTGAGTGTGGAGCGAAAGATTCCTTTGCAGGTTGCGAGAGGCCAAAGGGGGAGGAAGGGAGAAAGGAACGGGTTAACTCGACAATACAGCTAGGTCTGAAAATAAGAAGCTGACTCCAGCCGCCGAAGGCCAATGCACACAAGCAGACCCTCTACTGCCAAGAAAGACGGGAGCCTGGATTCCAACCCCGATCAGCTGTGAGAAAAGAGAAGTAAGCTAAACAAGACTGCCGGGGATTGCAAAAACTAGTGAGACGGTGAAGGCCAGCGAGGGGGAAAAACAACGGTTTTGCATCCCTGAAGCCGAGGAAGGCTGAGGAAGCCACAGAAAGCCAGTTTGGACTGGTACAAAGAGCATGGGGGACAGAGGTCCCTGAACGAAATGCCCCTGGAAGAACCCAGGACTTAAAAATCCTCTCAAGAGCCAAAGCAAGTCAGAGATCAACAGCGGATCCTGGACGGCCTGTGCACAGGACAGAATTCTCGTCCACCCTTCCCCCTCTTCTTCTTATGTTACACCCAGGCTTGGCCAGCCTTGGGTTGAACATGTGAGAGTATGAAGGTAGGTTAGGGCACGGGCAGTAACACTTTCTTCCTTCCTTTGAGTGACAGGGGGAGCCCCCACGCTCACCACTATTATTTTATTAATATGACAGATTTATGTTACCAATATGCCTGAGGCATCAGGTGATCAGGCTGAGGCAGCAGGATCATTAGGGGAGGAGATGAAGGAGCCACACCAAGTGGCTAAGTTTTAAAGTTTTATTAATAAAACAACAACAATAGCTTTCCTGCGCTGTTGATCAGAGAACTTTGGTAGCAGTCGTCCCAGTCATGCATGCGCTGCTCCCTGCCTGCCACAAGGCTAGCCAGTGTTCCCAGGCAATCCTTCCTCAGTTCCTTCTCTACTGCACAGTCAACAACTAGAACTCTGAAGTAGAGGGAAGGAGGGTGGGTCGTGGAGCACCCACAGAGAGACACATTGTTATTGCACAAGGTGAGTAACCTTCTCTTCTTCAAGTAATGTCCCTATGTGTGCGCCACTGTAAGTGACTCCCGAACAGTGCCCACCACTGGAGGCTGGGACTTTGAAGCTGAGTCTGATATGGATGATAGTACTGTGGCACTGAATTTGGCATCTGCAGCCAAAACCCCCAGGATGGCACAGTATTCTGCAAAGGTATGTGCAGACGCCCAGGTAGCTGCTCTGCAGATTTCTGATATAGGGTTACCCTTGGAGAACACGATGGAGAAGGAGACCAACCTCCTAGGATGCGTGCGTATTAAAGACGGGGGTGTTACATTACACAATTGGTAACAGAGTTTAATACAATCTGAGACACACTTTGAGAGTCTCTGAGCTGAAATCACTGTACCTTTTGACCTAGTTGCAATGCTAGATGAGCCTTCAGTGAACTGATAGAGTCCTGACTTCTTGAGAGTCAACAAGTAGTCTAGAATCACCGGCAGAGTGGATGTATTAGGGATGATACCTTTGGGCTGGAATCAGATTTGGAATCTCTTCCATTTTTGTAGATAGGTACAGTGAGTAGCTCCTTTCCTACTATGGAATAACACCTCCTGTACCTACTTAAAGCAAGCATGTGAAAGACCCAGGCTTTGTGAAAGACCCTATGTGAAAGACCCAGGCTTTGAGATGTAAAATCTGCAGGTCAGGATGGAAAATGCACCTCTCATTCTGCGACAGACAGTAAGGAGGAAATGGAAGAGTCATCGGTGGACTTAGTGTCAGCTGTGGCAGGTAAGGGTACCACATCTGTCTGGGCCAGGTGGGAGCAATCAGTATGATGTTCACTCTCTCTCTTTTCACTGTTAACAGGACTTTCAGTATTAGAGGGAATAGGGGAAAGGTGTAAAGAAGGCCCTTGTCCAATGGAGGGAGGAGGGCGTCTCCCATGGAGTGTTGTCCGATCTCCAGTCTGGAGCAGTACTGTGGTCATTTCTTGTTCTGGTAAATAGTGAACAGCTCTAACATCAGTGTCCCCCATTGTTGGAATATGTCATGGAGTACCACCAAATTTATATCCCATTTGTGGTCATGTGGGAATTTGTGGGTGAGACTGTCCCCCATTGTGTTGTGTATTGCCAGTAAGTAGGCCACTGATATTAAGATATTGTGGGAGATGCACCAGTTCCATAGTTTTAGTGCTTCTACACTCAGGGAATGAGACCTGGTAACTCCCTGATCGTTTATGTAATACATACAGGCCATATTGTCCATCATGACTCTTGTGTGCGTATCTTTGACAGTGGGAGGAAGTGAGTGCACACATTTCTGACCTCTCTGAGTTCTAGTAGGTTGAGGCGCAGACATCTCTCGGCTCAAAACTATTTATCCTGTATTGTACGACCATTGCAATGTGAACCCCATCCCTGAGGGATGCATCGGTGGTCAGAAGCAGAGATGGGGAAGACTGAACAAATAGGATTCCTGTATTGATGGTCACTGGGTCCTTCCACCACTCCAAGGATTGCTTGCCCCTGGTGGGCATCAATAGCAGTTTGCTTATGTTGTCTCTGTTCAGCCTGTAAACCAAACCAAACCATTCTTGGAGACATTTCATGCATAGTCTGGCACGAGCGATAACTGATGTGCCCATAATCATGTGTCCCAGGAGTTGGAGGCACTGTCTGGCTGAAATATGGGGACTGGATTGTACCGTCTCCATCAACGAGGAGAGACTAAGAAATCTGTAATGTGGGACGAGCACCTTCGTCTGAATGGAGCTGAGGTTGGCTCCTATGAATTCTAGCCTCTGTTCTGGTATTAATGTCAATTTTTGTTCACTGATCTGTAGGCCCAGATTCTGAAACTGATCCAGTGTGGTCTGAGTGACTTGCTGGGCCTTTGCGAAGGACCGTGCCCTTAAAAGGCAATCGTCCATGTCAGAATAGATCATGATATCTTGAGAGCATAAGTGGGCCACCACCACCGAGAGGACTTTGGGAGAATACTCTGGGGGTCAAGGAGAGGCCAAAGGGGAGTTCTCTGTATTGGTAGTGGTCTTGGTCCAGCGTGAACCTGAGGTAATGTCTGTGGCTCAGTATAACTGAGATGTGAAAATAAGCATCTTGGAGGTCAAGGGCTGAGAACTAGTCTTCTTTTTCTAATGCTGGAATGATTGTAGATAATATGACCATCTTGAACTTCTGAGCCCTGATAAACTTGTTGAGCGCTCTGAGGTCCAATATAGGTCTTCAACCCCCTTTTTTTCTCCAGTATCAGGGAGTAATGAGAATAGAAGCCTCTGTCGCTTAGATGTGCGGGCACTGGCTCTATGGCTCGTATGCTAAGGAGGTGGTTTATCTCCTAAGCAGCAGGCTCTTGTGAGAGGGGTCCTTGAAGAGGGACTGGGAAAGGTATTTGGGATGGGGGAGAAATGGACGGAGTATCCATCTCGGATGATCTCCAACATCCATTTGTCAAAGGTTATCCATTCCCAGGTGCTGTGGAACGGGGTGAGACTATCTCTGAAGGGATGGGTGGGGTTTCCCTGTGTGAAATGAGAAGAGTGTTCTACAGGTACCTCGACCATCCTATCAAAGCCATCTCTTTGAGGTGGAGGGCTAAGAGGAAGTTTACCGAGATCCCGATGTCTTTCATCTGGAGAACCTGGGCTTCTTCCTCTGAGGTTCATACAATCTCTATGTATATTGAGATGGAAACTAGGATGAGTATTGAGAGGAGTATTGTGAGCAACGCTTGAATGGTCACTGAGTGCTGTGCCTTCTTTTGTACCCAGGCGTATAGATACCGGGGATCGAAGAGGGACCCTCAAATCTTTTAGTGTGTGGAGGGAGGCAACAGTCTTTTCAGTAAATAATTTCATTCTCTCAAAGGGGAGGCCCCCCACCATCATTTGGACCTCCTTGGGGAAGCCGAAGAGAAGAAGCCAGGAGGCCCGTCACATCACAATGGCATTTGAAATAGAACATGCTGCCGTATCAGATGCATCAAGTGCAGACTGGAGAGACCTTTTTGCCACCAGCTGGCCTTCATTAACCAAGGCTTTAAACTGGTCCTTGTGAGAATCGGAGAGTTGTTCAATAAGAGAACTAAGCTTCACATACTTCTGAGAGTTGTGTTTAGCCCACAAGGCTTGATAGTTCGCCACTATGAATTGGAGGGTGGCCGAGGAGTAGGCCTTCCTGCCAAACAGGTCCAGATGCTTCCAATCCCAGTCATAAGTGGTGGACTTAAAGTGGTGTTGGTGGCTTCTAGAGTAAACCGTATCCACAATGATTGAATTGGGAGGCAGGTGTGAGAACAGGAATTCCATGTCCTTTGCTGGCATATGTCTTCTTCTCCCTCTTATAAGTTGGTGGGATGGATGTGGGGGTCTGCCACAACACCCTGATGGAATCCAGTAGAGCCTTATTAATAGGAAGGGCCACTCTGGAGGAGGTGGAGAAATGCAGAATGTCCACCAGTTTGTAATTTGACTCAGACACCTCTTGTAAAGATATTTGGAGGGTCTCTGCCATCCTCTGTGCCAAGCCCTAGAACAGTTTAAAGTCATCCTCTATACATGGCGGAGGAGGCATCACCATCTCGTCTGATGATGACAACAATGACAAGAAGTGGGCTGAAGAAATGACTTCCTCCTCAACTTTGGCCTCTGGTTCCTCTCTTGCCTGTTCAGGGAGCTCAGAGGCCCTCAAGGCAATTGCTGAAGTAGGGTACTTCCTTGGCTGTGGGTAGGCTGCACTAGCAGTGATGGAGGCCTGTTGCCTTTGGGCCTGCCAGGGGTCCCAGTACGGCCATTGAGATGGGAAGGGGCTTGGTGATTAGTACCACAGTTGCCCAAACCTGGGAGGCTGCAGGTCAGAGGGGTGATCTGCCCAGTGTCCATAATGAAACTGGGCTCCATATGGTGGGTGAGAAGAGCGCAGGAAGCTAGCTCACATTCTGATTCTGACAACGAAAAGAGCAGTGTGTGGCAGAAGGTGTTCAGTGAGTCAAGGGCTCTGTGTGAATTTGGTACCAGGCCCCCATTATTGAGCAGAGGAGAATCCAGTGTGTTGGACACTAAAAGATCCATCATGCACTGGAAATCTGTCAGTGCGGAGGGCATTGGTACTGGCAGAGGCTGTTGATGCCAAGACGCTTGCACCTACAGTGTCGGAGATGCAGATCTGACAGCAGGGTCCGTCAGTGCCTGGTGTATCGTCAGCGGTACTGATGTTGAGGACCATACAGATGGAGCCTTCCCCGGGGCAGATATTCTACGTGTCTCATGTACCCCCGGTATTGATGCTTCATTCCCTGTGCCCATCGAGTCTTCAGGCATTCCAACTTGCCCTGTCGGTTCGGTAAAGCACATGCCCTGGATACCAGATTTCAATGGCTTCGGTGCTGTTAGTACCGATTATACTGATTGAGCCGAGGATTGTTTTTCGCTTCATTGGGGCTTGCTATGGGGACACACGGACCTTTTCTTAGAGGCCTTATGTGAGTGGCTTGCAGGTGTCTCTCTGAGCTCACCTCCCTTCAGAGTGGAGGGCTGTGGCGAGGGCTCCCACCAAGACTCCGGAGGTTGAAAGGCTGACTCCACGAGAAGGAGTCTGAGCCTCAGTTTTCTCTCCTTCCTGGATCTGGGCTTCAGTTGCTTACCCAGGCCACACTTCTATTTCTCTCCCAGGTAGCGGATGCACTGCGAGTGTCTGTCAGTCACTGAGATAGATTCCTTGCAAAGGCTTCCTTTTTGAAGCCCGGAGAGCCAGGCATATCCCTATGGGGTGAGGGGGGATCAACAGGGGGTTGATGAAGTCCCTTTCTTTTCTTCTTTCTTTTTTTAAAGGCAACAGTCAAAATAAAATGTAAACAAAGCAAAGAAAGATAAAAGGGGCTTCAAAAGAAGCTAAAATTAACAATTCTAAGAGAACTAACGATCTGCAAACGGACAGCTCTAGCTCAGTCTCTAGCCAGGGGCAGTTGAGAAGGAACTGAGGAGGGATTGCCTGCCCATGGCTAGCCTCGTTTCCCACCAGCCACTATGCTTGCATGGGCAAGACTACTACCAAAGTTCTCCGATCAGCAGCGCAGGGATGCAGATACACGTATAGTGGAGCACCCATACGGACAATACTCGAAGAAGAATCATATGTGCCTGAGGACAGACAGGATGAGGGCTCAATCTACAATTTAGGGTGTCAGATTGTATCTTCAGCCTTTACAAGTAGAGGGCATAAGGTCAAGTGGTTCCCAGACTAGGGAGGCCTGCTCCTTAAGGGCCAAGAGGCCTGTTCAATCAGCTCCCCCCATCCCTTTGCCATAATTAGCTACCTCCCAGAGTAAGGCAGCTGAACTAACTGGAGTCATTTGACAGATTGATAAATATCAGGGCCTCATAAAAGGGCAGAGAAAACTCAGTTTGAAGGAAGAACTACAAGAAGCAAGTTGGTCTCCTTTGTAAGACCCTGAAGTAGATTCTGGCAGGACTCCAGGGAAGAATGGTCAGATCTATATCCCAGAACATAGAAGAGGGAAAGGTAGCCCAGAGGGGCTGAGACTGAGAGAGAGAGAGTCATAAGAAACACCCTGGGAGTCAACACTCTATCCCAGAGCAAAGAGATGTAAAGGGAGCCCAGAAGTTGTTATGAAGAGGAGCTCTGAGCCACATGAATTCCTGGGAGACAGGAAACCTTAGTAAGGGGAAACTGAGCCAGAGTGTGTTAGCAGCATCCATGTTCAGCTAGCAGGGGGGTGCTGCGAGGCAGGCATACCTTATGGGACTGCCTCTAGGTATCATTTCACTTTCCCCAGTGAGAGAAATTAGAGAGAGTATTCACGTAGGGTCCATTAACAATGTTCCGTATCAGTTCTCATAAAGCAAAGATGCTGAAAAGGAAACTGCTGTCATTCACTGTACTCTCATTTTTTTTTTTTTTGGTGTGCATGCGCAGTGGGAACACAATCTTACAAACTGTGGGGTTCACCTTACTATTGTGCATTAACACATACAGGAACAGAAAAATATACTTACCAACAAAAATTTATTCCAAAGATCTAAAAATTTAAACCTTCCTGATAAGACTAAATTCCAATATGCAATTGCCATTTCTAAATCTGCAAAAAACAAGACAAAAATCACATATTACAGTGCTTTATACACAGTTTTGATTTTACCCGTATATCTCACTCTACAAATTTATTGGCCAGTTTTTAAACCTCTTTTTATGATGAATGGTCTTAAGACCCAGTTAAAAAGCTGCCTGAATGTTGAGATGTAGAAGCCTAGGATATGTCTCCATGGTACACAGTGACAAAGATGTATTTGTTAAGTGTAGATCTGGAGTGCTCAACTGTTAAACAGGTCATATACTGCATGAGACTTTGCTCAGTTTCCTTGAACTTGTAATGAAAGCCTTTTCAAAAACTCACATTTTGAAGTACTGGTTCACTGTGAAGTTATATATAATCAAAGCAGCCTGGTTTGATTACCACTGAAGATAGCAATTCAATAATAATGGCATATGGAACAATGTAGGCATAAAAGGAATCACAATTACAAATGGAGAAGGATAAAAGACGGAACAAAACATTGAAGCTATCATTGAGCATGCTAACGTATCTTTTACCTATATAGCTAGCATTCAGTGATCATCAGTAATCCTGGCTAAATCCCAATTTGTAAAAAGTATTGATATAGTATCCATCTAGATATGCATAAAGCAATTCACGTGAAGAAAATGGAATTGACTTAACATTAATGTTTGGATTTAAATCCACAAAAATCAAGATATTCAGCTTGAAAGATGCTGGATGCCTTGTCTCCTTGCCCATTTTGTGTGTTAGATTGGCATTTCTTAGGGCTTTTAAGGCGGGAAAAAAAAAAAAAGGCTTTCAGTCCTCTGGAGCACAATATTTCTGCAGCAATCCTCATGACAGTTTAGCTTTTCTACAAGTCACTTATAACAAGAAGGCCTATACCCAATATTAAAGACCTATGGCACAATTTATCAAAAGTAACTAATGATTTTGGGTGCCCTACTTTTGGAGTACTCAATGAGATACCTTCAAAGTTGGGTGTTAATGTTTTAAGGTATTTGGGTACCCAAAAAAGGTGAGGTATCTAAAATAAAAGAACGCTTTTGAAATCTGGGCTGTGGACTATAGTAGTTAGTTGCTTAAGTGAATCATAGCAAGAATAAAGAAAATTTTAATATCATGGATACTAGAGTTCAGAATTTAGCAAAGTAACCAAAGTGTTAAATGAGTGATAGTCCTTTGCTTAGTTCACCAGGGGTTGGGGGATGACACATTCAAATGGAACCTGAACAGGGGATTTTTGAATCCCAAAGTAGTTCTGCTTGTTAAGTTAAGAGGAACTTAACTGAACTTTTATTAGTAGTAATGCCGTCTTTTTAAATATCTACTGTGAGAGAGATTAGTTTTAATCATGAATTACAGGGTACTTGTCCAGGAGTCCTCGCCCATAAAGAATTATCCAGAAGTTCTGGCTGAAAACATAGGTTTATGATACAAGTGTCACCTTGCCCACACCCCTCTACTCTACAGTATACTTAATCCTTTTCTTTCTGCGGATACAGACTAATATGGCTGCTACTCTGAAATATGCGTGTGTGTATATTAATAGACAAACAACTGCATTAAAGTTGTGAAGTGAAGCTGTCAGGGTTCCCTCCCCACTCTCAACTCTAGGGTACAGATGTGAGGACCCACATGAAAGACCCCCTAAGCTTCTCTCTACCAGCTTAGGTTAAAAACTTCCCCAAGGCACAAATTCTTCCTTGTCCTTTAAACAGTATCGCTGCCACCACCAAGTGAATTAGACAAAGATTTAGGAAAAGGACCACTTGGAGTTCCTGTTTCCCCAAAATATCCCCCCAGCCCCTTCACCTCCTTTCCTGGGGAGGCTTGAGAGTAAACAAGGTGAGCACAGACCAGGCCCTTGGGTATTTAGGACAAATCCATCAGGTTCTTAAAAACAGAACTTTATTATAAAGAAAAAGTAAAAGCACCTCTGTGAAATCAGGATGGAAGGTAATTTTACAGGGTAATCAGATTCAAAACAGAGGATTCCCCTCTAGGCAAAACTTTAAAGTTACAAAAAAAAAAAACCCCACCAGGAATAAACCTCCCTCTTAGGCTAGGGAAAATTCACAAGCTAAAACAAAAGATAATCTAAAGCATTTCCTTCCTATTACTTAAAATTTGGAATCTTAGATGCTTAGTTCAGGTATGGCTTTAGGAGATGTATTTTCCCTGCCTTGGTTCCTTGCTGTCCTGGAGAGAACACAAAGAAACACAAAACAAAAACCTTCCCCCACAGATCTGAAAGTATCTTCTCCTCTTATTGGCACTTTTGGTCAGGTGCTAACCAGGTTATCTGAGCTTCTTTACCCTTTACAAGTAAAGGAGGGATTTTATGCTACCATTAGCTGCATGTTTATGACAGAAGCACTAAAAGGTCAGAAATTGATAAAGATAAAGGTGCCCGACCACCTTCATCTCTGTCCTCTTGACTGTATGCGCAACAGTCAGATTATATCATCACACACTGTTTTCCGCAAGATTCCCGCCTTGTTCAGTGCAGTAGAAGACTGGTGCTCAGTGAATGAAACAGCTGGTTCAGCATTTTTTGCCATCCTTACCGTTATTATCCCCCATTTTCAAACCTAGAACTACTATATTTCCAGATAGAAAAATCTGTGGCAGAGCCCATATTTCCTACATCTCAGTCCAGTGCTCTGTTCACAAAGCTATTCTTCCTCTTCCAGCAGACTCCTCTCATTTGCTACACATCAAGATATGACAATCACTAAGGCTGAGGTGCTATAGACCCAAGGCCCATACACCAAAGAATCCTGCTTAGTTTTCTATCTGAAATTCACAATGAATGAGTACAGGGACCTGTGCAAGGAGGTGGCGGGGGAGAAAGTTTGTCATAAAAAACTATTGTCATACATTCATAAGAGGGGACTACATTAAGACTGAGCTGGTTCAGCCTATAACTCTGACTGGCTTTACAGAAGAAAAAAAAAAAGTCTTGCTAGGTAAGGTGCCTTCTTTTCCCAAGGCATTTTGTTTGCAGCATAACGTATTGAATATCTTACGTTCTTTAGAGATTAAGGTAACATTTAATACAACAAAAAATTTTAAAGAAAAAGCATAAACTCTGATAGAGCATTTCCAACCTTCGCCGTGTGATGATCTGGCACTCATCTCCTCATTTTATGGACATGATGGTCCACAATCATGCAATACATGAACTTATTGTAAGAAAAATTATGAATGTGTTTAAAATGTACCAAGACAGATATTGATTTGGAAAGAGTTAACATATAATATAAGTCAGAACAAAAATGACATTAGTACATGCCAGGGGATATTATACACAACTATTTTATTCCACTACTCATGTATACTTAATGTTGAATGAATAGAGATGGAAACAGGAAGGAACTAATGTGAATAATATTATAGTTTCAGTGATTCATTATGAGTTGACTGGTTTTGGCAATGGTCACTCAGCTCATAATTATGAAATGTTATCCTATCCAACATAGAGAAATCAACCTTCCAACACCACCATATGACATTTTACATTGAAATGCACATTGTAGGAAAGCACTACTTTTATGAGACAAAAGTTTTAAAATATTAGATTAAATACACCTGTTACAAGGAAGGTGTGCAAAGGAAGTTAAAAGGACTCACGGTGTAGAAGTTCTCTGTGATTTTATTTGATTTATTATAGCATCTATATTTAAATATAATGTCTTATTTATGAATATGTTTATTGTTAATTAAAGTGAATCTGATTATTTCAAGATTGTATTTAGTTTAATATGGTGAAAATAAAGTTTTCGGGAATGTTAAATGTTATTCTAACATTAATACTATACTTTGAAGGGAATTCTCTGTGTGTATGTGGCAAGCAATCTCTTGCAAAGTAGGCAACAAAAATATAGGACAGGCTTAATATAACAATGTACAATAAGCATACTTCTCATGCAGAAGCTGGAACTACACATTCATATTTCTAAATTCTCTTTTATGTAGTGATTTCTGAGACAGATAGCAAAGAGAAAAATTCATAATGGGTAGTAAAGTTAGCATTAATGATTATCAGGGGTGTTGTATGTAAGACACAGGAGGCAGTTGCCCCCTCCACTAGGCACTGGTGATGCCTCAACTGGAGTACTATGTCCAGTTCTGGGCACCACCCATTAGGAAAGATGTGGACAAATTAGAAAGAGTCCAGAGGACAGCAACAAAAACGATAAAAGATTTAGAAACCCCGACCTATCAGGAAAGGTTAAAAAAACTGGGCATGTTTAGTCTTGAGAAAAGAAGACTGAGAACTTGTCACAGTCTTCAAATATGCTAAGGGTTGTTATAAAGAGAATGGTGATTAATTGTTCTCCATGTTCACTGAAGATAGGACAAGAAGTAGCTGGCTTAATCTCCAGCAAGGGAGATTTAGGTTAGATATTAGGAAAATATAAAAAAGGATAGTTAAACACTGGAATAAACTTCCAGGTGAGGTTGTATAATCCTCATTATTGGAAGTTTTTAACAACAGAAAGGATAAGCAACTGCCAGGGATGATCTAGGTTTACTTGGCCCTGCCACAGCGCAGGGGGCTGGACTTGATGACTTCTGAAGGTCCCTTCCAGCCCTACATTTCTAAGATTCCTCACTCCTAACATTGCAAAAATCAAGCTCTCCAAAAGTCATAACATTCCAAAAGTTAAGTTTGTTTCCGCTGTGTTAACTGGCCACATTGCATATCCTATACATTTTATGCTACATAGTAATTACATTAAAAATTACATTAAGAGAGAACATAGAAATAGAAAATATACTATGCATGGAGAGATCTAAAAAATCAAATTCATGGGGGAGAAACATAAATCTTATGACTTTCCTCACTTAAGTGTCCAATTTTTCAAACTTAATGTTGCATTAATGCTTTTTTTGGGGAGTGGCATTTAATCTACTCTTTCCCCCACCACACACCTTAAAAAAAAAAAAAAGGTAGAAGTGAGATATGAAGTTATTTGGGAATTTTACATTCTTCCAGCCTCGTCAGAGCTTCTAAACTCGATGGACTTAGCTTTCAGTTTAACTGGGCCCGTAAACTAAAGGACTACTGGGCACCATCAGCATTTTTCTTTAATGCACTGCAAAACTCCTTAAAGAAAACCACCACTGCAAATAAGCAAAATTGGTCATTACATGCTCATAACTTTAAAACCACTGAAATAACAGGTTTTTTTGAAGTCTCAGTGAAACCTACAAGACAAGAGAACTTTTCATTTTGTAGTTTCAGACATTTAAAGAAGTTTTTAGTATGCAAAAATTTGTAATCAGAAAATTTGGAAAAAAGTCTTTTCGTACTTGAATAACTCAAAATTGGCTGACCTGATTTTTCTCCTTTGGGCTGAAAATCCAAGCATGGAAAAAACTTCACATCAAAAAGGAATTTATTGGATAAAGTTATGAGCAACTGAAACATGGGGATAGTACTGGAATTTGGAGCTCAACTTCAGTGATAACAGCTGCTACCCATACCTTTAATAATACACATACCATGCATACACTATCTGCTTATGAAGTTAGGCCTAAATCAATATCTCCCTATTTCCTCAAACATGTTTGGCTACTTAAAAAATCCGTACCTCCTAATGGAATACAAAGTTGCCAAAAGCTGCAGGGGGAGGTCATACAACCACTACAATGAATTTGGAGTACTTAAAAGTTATGAGACTCCTTAGGCCATGGGTGTTTTGTGTCCTGCAAGAGCATTCCCTGTGTGGGCTTAGATTCAGTGTGTTGGTCTTGGGATTATTTACTTTAACATTGTACAGACATGAAAGCATCTTCATAAATAAGATGAAATTACTTTAGGAATCACTTTAGGGAAAGGATAGATAAAAACACAGAAAATATCCTAATGCCACTATACAAATCCATGGTACACCCACAACTTGAATACTGCGTGCACTTCTGGTCACCCCATCTCAAAAAAAGATATATTAAGAATTGGAAAAAGTACAGAGAATGGAAACAAAAATAATCAGGGTATGGAACAGTTTCCATATGAGGAGAGATTAAAAATACTGGGAATGTTCAGCTTAGAAAATGGATGATAGAGGGGAGGGAAGAGGAATACTATAAAAGTCTGTAAAACCATGAATAGTGTGGAGAAAGTGAATGCAAAAGTGTTATTTACCCCTTCACATAACACACAAACCAGGGATCACGCAATGAAATTAACAGGCAGCAGGTTTAAAAGAAATATAAGGAAGTATTTTTTTACACAATAAACAGTCAACTTGTGGAACTCATTGCCAAGGGGTGTTGTGAAAGTCAAAACTATAACTGGATTCAAAACTGAATTAGATAAGTTCATGGAAGACAGGTCCATCAATGGATATTAGCAACCCTGTGCTCTGGGTGTCCCTTAACCTCTGACTGACAGAAGCTGGGACTGGATGACATGGGATAGACCACTTGATAACTGTCCTGTTAATTCCTTCTGAAGCAACTGGCACTGGCCACTGTTGGAAGACAGTATACTGAGCTAGATGGACCATTGGTCAGACCCAGCATGGCCATTCTTATGTTCTTATCGACAAATTCTCCCCCATATTATATTCTGAGGGTCTAAGTCTTATAGGTGACAAAGACAGAACAAAAAGAAGATATCTCTGGAAATAGCTTTTCATCTAAATTAGAAACTCCAGAATTTTAGAATAA
The DNA here is from genome assembly GCF_009764565.3 of Dermochelys coriacea. Taxonomy (NCBI): domain Eukaryota; kingdom Metazoa; phylum Chordata; order Testudines; family Dermochelyidae; genus Dermochelys; species Dermochelys coriacea. The sequence goes on from NC_050068.2 coordinate 111,312,724, forward strand.
TTTTAGTATAAATAAATGTACAGGTCACTTTGGTTATGGTACAGAACAGCTGCTCAATGATCCATTAGTGTATAGCAAACTACATGGTACAGAGAAACAGTTGGTAAAATTAAAGTAGGCTACAAAGCAAATACATTGTTGTTTTGGACTTGTTGATGGTTTGGTCACACTGGTCTGAACCTAATGTAAAAACCTGCAACAGCATCATGACCAACCAGAAATGAAGGATGAAAGGGATGGTCACAGGGCTCTTTAAAACACCTCTCCCATCACCAAATCCATAAAGCATCTTAAATAGCTCATCTAAATAGGTATCTGGGGAGAATGGAATCTAGAGGAGTAACTAAGGGTGACAGATTAACAATAAAAAGTCCCACAGGAAGTGTAAGGACTCACTTTTGCCTGGGACAATTTTATGAGAAATAATAAGAAATAATACTCCTAATCTTTAAACATATGGACGTAGCAAGTTATACATCCTATATAATACAATCACACATTACCTCAGGCATTAGAAGGCTAATTTTACACCAAAGATATTAGTTGCAGGCACTTAGTTCCTAATACATAATTATGAGAGAGAAGGTAATGGATTCAGCCCTTGCAAGGGTTGGTACCCTAAAAGCTTTGAGATACAGAACTGTACCAAGGAATCTAAGAGGACTTTTTTTGCTCTTAATGCCACCATGTGTGCCCCCCACAATAAACTGACTTTCAGGCTTTTTTAAAGGGGTAGTTAACCATGTTCTTGGAAGTCTGAACTAAGAGGTAGCTCACAAATCAAGAGTCAGCAGTTTGAGAAACTGCAAGTATTTCCTATCAGTGTTAACCTCTTCTGTAAAATGTACAGCCAGTGATTTTAGTTTATTGTTCATTTACTCTGTGGTTATGATTAACTAACATGTTATGTCATATATAATCGTATGCTAAATAGAGTTACATTCTAGGATTATAGAAGTACAAGACTGATCATTAGTTAGGACGGATAATTATTTATTAGGTATCAAAGTAAGTAGGGCTGAAACAAAAGGTCACAAGATTACGGGAAAAGATGTACCACTGGGTGATATTGCAAAAAATTAAGAGTAAAAATAATGTTTAGCTTACAAGATGCCCAGTAATCACATTTTTCTAACACATGCCCTAACCACAGGGTGCATGAAATGTGTAAATGCTAATGAGGAACAGACAAAAATCACATTATAAAAAGGGGCTGTGCAGAGTGGGAAAATTGAGCTCCCTATGGGAAACTCCAGCAGCAACCATCCCTCTACTGATGATCAATCTATGAGACACCCATTAGACCCTAACACTATTGTTAAGGATGTGAGTATAACTATATTTGTTACTTGTGCAGAGGTATGTATAGAATTTCTATATGCTTGGGTAATCATAATTTTAACAAAACTTGTAAAACAGACTAGATCTTGTACTCGTAAATGTGTGTGTGGTCACTACCCTTGGTCTTTGTGTGTTCCTAGAGACTCTAAATCTGAAGCAAGTAGCACAGGTGACTTTCACTCTGTTGAGCTTGAAACTGTAGCGACCAGAGCCAAACCCATGGTGATGTAATACCACATTACAAAATTCACTTTAAATAAAATAAAAGGATACAAATGCTGCACTTTATACAACGACCTCAGTGGTAATTATAACTGCATAATGTGAATATTCATGTATTTAAACAAGATTTGATAATTCCATCGAGATACAGACACCTGATTACGTTGTGGAGACATACAGTATCCTCATGAGCCTTTTGTTTATAAATACTCAAAAATTTATTAATATCTGCAGGGCATGCTCGTCAGTTGCCATTCATGAATTTAAGATTTTTTTTGTTTTGGGACAAAATTAATATTACATAAAATGGCAAGATAAAGAAAAATATTTAAAAAGTGTTATAAAAATAAAGGCCAGTATACTTTCACTAATTATGCCGGGTTTTCACAATCAGACACAGGGAAAAAAAAATCATGACATTTGCCATTGTTTATAAAAGTTAATCACCATCTTCATAGAACCATAGAACTGGAAGGGACCTCGAGAGGTCTTCTCTAGTCCATTCCCTTGCACTCATGGCAGGACTAAATATTATCTAGACTATCCCTGACAGGGATTTGTCTAACCTCCTCTTAAATCCTCCAATGACGGAGATTCCACAACCTGCCTGGGCAACTTCTTCCAGTGCTTAACTACCCTGACAGTTAGGAAGTTTTTCCTAATGTCCAACCTAAATCTCCCTTGCTACAATTTAAGCCCATGCTTCTTGTCCTATCCTTAGTGGCTTAGGAGAACAATTTTTCTACCTCCTTCTTGTAACAACCTTTTATACACTTGAAAACTGTTATGTCCCCCCTCAGACTCTCTTCTTCACATTAAAAAACCCATTTTTCCCCAATACTCCTTCATAGGTCATATTTTCTAGATCTTTACTCATTTTTGTTGCTCTCCTCTGGACTTTCTCCAATTTGTCCACATCTTTCCTGAAATGTGGTGCCCAGAAATGGACTCATTACTGTAGTTGAGTCCTGATCAGCATGGAGTAGAATGGAAGAATTACTTCTCGTGTCTTGCTTACAATACTGCTAATACTTGCCAGAATGTTTGCTTTTTTGCAACAGTGTTACACTATTGACTCATATTTAGCTTGTGATCATATGACCCTTAAAAATATAAAAATATATTTAATATATCCCTTTGGTGCAGTCTCTTCCTCCCTGGGCAAGCAGGGGATGGAAGTGCTACCAAATCAGCACAATCAACATGGGAGATAACAGGACATTATATTGTAGTGATATTCTATGGTTTACCCAGCAGCAATACCAGTGGGCTCTCCACAAAGCTATATGCCCAACCCATTCTTGACTAGATGGAAAATGTAACAAGAGGCCTAGATGTGAAAAATATGCAATACATTAAAATACTAACATACTGTGCTTTTCATCCATAGATCACAATGTGCTTTGATAAAGGCGGGCAAGCACTATTAACTCCATTTTAGGGCTTGACTGAACCCGCAGTGCAGTCAATGGAAAGGCTCCACTGATTTCTGTTGGCATTCTCCTTATAGAAGAAGAAAATGAGACATGATTTGTTCAAGTTTGCAAATGGATATAGGGAATAAAGGACTTGGATGAGGCACATTCACAAAGTTTAAAAAACATGGTGGCAAGAAGCTAGTTGCAGAGCTACTTCCTCCTAAAACCAGGTTGAAGGTTAATATGAACTACTACGACTTGCTGTGCTGGAGGAGAGCTTTGGGACTACAGGAGGCATTGGCCATGGGAAAAAGTCCCACCTGTCTCGAACCATTTAACAAAAGTGCTCTTTATGTAGCAGTGTTCAATTTTACAGCTGTTGCCTTTTCAGAGAATACCAAAAACAAAAAACCCCCAATCAATTACAACTTAAATTACTAATGTTAGAACTAAAAAAGAGGAGGAAGTAAAGGCAGCAATACTGCCCTTTAAAAAACAAACCAACCTGACGGGTTCACTCACCTTCTTTGAGAATCTTTAAATCATTTAGAAAAATATTTGAGTCTGAATACTTCTTGCTGCCAAGCTAACTAAACTCCTAACACCATAAAGGGTACATTCTTCCCCATCTTTATTTTATGGCTGTAAAACAACTAAACCAGTTATTACAGCTGTGTCTTTTGAGATCAATTGATGAACGTGGTAATTGCATTTTTCCCTCTTCTATTGCAGCTTAATCTTCTTACTAATTCTATAAAGCTTTGCTACTTTAAAGAAGCCAGTCACTATTATAAGACCTTTTAGTTTATTTGTTGAGCTGCTTGTTACAAGGTACAGTGTCCAGAGGAGAAAAGTAATACTGTTTATGCATGGACTACTTTCCCTGACCTCTTCTATATTTATAGAAAGTGGTCTTATAAATGGAAGTGCATGGGCAACCTTTAAGCATAATTGGTGCTACCTGTTTTGCCTATAAATAGACACAAAAATATCTATGTTAAAAGCATGTTATGGTTGCACCATCAAGAAGTTTAGAGTTAAGAAATGCCAGAATTAAGACAGAATTATCAGACACAAATGAACACAGTATGTTGGGGAAGAGTCAACATGGCTTTTCTAAAGGGCAATCATGCCTCACCAATGTATAATTTTTTTTTGGGGGGGGGGAAGAAGGGTGACAACAAAGATGTGGACAAGGTGATCCAGTAGATATCGTGTACTTTCAGAAAGATTTTGACAAGATCCCTCATTAAAAGCTCTTATGCAAAGTAAGCAGTCATGTGTAGGGCCCTACCAAATTCAGTGTATTTTGGTCAATTTCACAGTCATAGGATTTTTTAAATCATAAATTTCATGATTTCAACTATTTAAAACTGAAATTTCACGGTGTTGTAATTGTAGGGGTCCTGACCCAAAAAGGAGTTGTGTGTGTGTGTGTGTGGGGAGTCACAAGGTTATTGTAGGGGGGGTTGTGGTACTGCTACCCTTACTTCTGCGGTGCTGCCTTCAGAGCTGGGCAGCTGGAGAATGGCAGTTGAAGGAAGCACTGCCGCCAGCAGCGGCACAGAAGTAAGGATGGCATGGTATGGTATTGCCTCACCCTTAATTCTGCACTGCTGCCTGCTGAGCTGGGCCCTCAGTCAGCAGCCGCCGCTCTCCAGCTGCCCAGCTCTGAAGGCAGCAGTGCAGAAGTAAGGGTGGCCCCCTGAAAATAACCTTGCTACCTCCTCTGCAACTCCCTTTTGGGTGAGAACCCCCAATTTGAGAAATGCTGGTCTCCCCCATGAAATCTATACAATATAGGATAAAAGCACACAAAACATCAGATTTCACGGGGAGACCACATTTCACAGTCCGTGACACGTTTTTCATGGCTGTGAATTTGGTGGGCCCTAGTCATGGGTAAGAGGGAAGGTCCTCACATAGATCAGTAACTGGTTAAGAGATAGGAAACAAAGGAGAGGAATAAATGGTCTGTTTTTACAAAGGAGATCTGGAAAAGAGGTTGTAACAGTGAGGCAGCAAAGTTTGCAGATGATGCTAAATTACTCAAGATAGTTAAGTCCAAAGCTGACTGTGAAGAGTCACAAAGGGATCTCACAAAACTGGGTGATTAGCAACAAAATGGCAGATGAAGTTGAACATTCACATACAAAATGATGGGGTCTAAATTGGCTTTTACACTCAAGAAAGATCTTTGAGTCACTGTGGATAGTTCTCTGAAAACATCTGCTAATCATGAAGTCAAAAAAGTTATCAGAATGTTAGGAACCATTAGGAAAGGGAGAGATAAAAAGACAGAAAATATCATACCACCACTACCAATGTTCCCTCTAATTTTCTGACAGGCCGTGTGTGCAAAAAATTTCTTCTGTGCAAATTTTTGAAGCAGAGTTCAAATTTGTACACCATGAGGCAAATGCGCCCAAGCGAGTAAAATGCTTATACATTTAAAAAGTTTTACATTTGCAATTTTGTGATAATAGTTTTACACCGGGGTCTCAAATTCAAATGACCACGAGGGCCAAAGGAGGACTAGTGCATTGCCCTGAGGGATGCATCACTAACACCCCCCCCTTGCTGCCCTGGCCATGCCCCCACTCCACCCCTTTAATGAGGCCTCGCCCCTACCCCACCTCTTCCTACCCCTTCCCCGCCCCCATTCCAACCCCTTCCCCAAAGTCCCCACCCCAACTCTGCCCCCTCCCTGCCCCCAGGGGGAGCAGGAGGGGTGCGGCGGGGGCTCAGGGCAGGGAGTTGGAGCGCGGGGTAGAGGAGGGGTTCGGGGTGTGGGCTCCAGGGTGGCGCTGCTTTGCTGCTCCTCCAGGTACCTCCCCCGAAGCTCCCTTTGGCCGCGGTTCCCCATTCCCGGCCAATGGGAGAAGCGGGGGGTGGTGCCTGGAAGCCATGGCAATGCACGGAGCCCCCCCCAGCTGCAGGGACATTGTGCCGTCCACTTCAGGGAGCGGCATGGGGCTCACGGGGGGAAATCCTGCAGGCGGGATCCGGCCCACAGGCTGTAGTTTGCCCACCCCTGGCCTGGAGGTAGGCCGGGGGCGGGCTGCTTGGCAGGCCGCAGGAAATAGCCCTGCAGGCTGCATGCGGGCCACGTGTTTGAGACCCTTGTTTTAACACCACGTTATTTTATAAATGTCATTTTAAAATACTTAGAAAAAGGAAATTTAACCTTTCTTCATGAAGCAGAAGTTAGTTTTAAGCATTACACTTTATGATCTTTTTTATAGACAATCATGAGCATATATCAAGCATATATTAATCATGATCATTATCAGTCCATAGCCCATTGGTGTCCACTTTCACCTTACATTCTATACACGTATCCAAAAAGATTTTGATAAACATATAATAAAGACAATTTAATAAGTATGCCATTATGTCAATTTATATGGGTTTTCAGATAGAGACATCATAAAAGAAAAACAAGAGTTTGTGTTTTAAATTTAAGATTTTCCTAAAAAATATCAATAAATGATTATCAGCCAAGAATAAGATATGCAATTACAAATGCATTTTAATTTCCTTATTGGTCAAAATGTCAAAGACTGCTAAACTAACCTTACTGGTTTTCCCTGCGATCTTTTTCATTTGCCCATTCAATACAAACTCTGTCCAGATCTATCAGTCCTCCATCCAGCTGGTAACTCTTAATACACATCAGCACGTCCAAATGATCTACTTGTAAATGATTCCATAGTTTGTTTTTAACAGAGTGTTCATTAAGCTAAAGCCACGCTCACAGTCTGCACTTGATGCTAGGAATGTTCCTCCAATATCCATCAACTTTGCAAGATCCTGAAACTGTTCGTTCTGGTGAACAAATGTCACCATATCCAGGAAACTTAAAACCAATTGGCTTTTGATTCTTTCGGCTACTGCAAACTTGAAGTCATTGTACTGACTGACTATAACAATCTGTTCAGCAAGAAAGTCTTTGTATTCTGAACATAGGGATTTGACAGATGATGCTTTAAGAAATCCAACTTCCATATATCGTTCCACATTCTTCCTGTTGAAAATTCTCCCGAAGTTCTGGCATCTTGACAATATACACAAACCACTCCGTTGTCCTCCTCATATTTGAATATTTTACAAAGTTTAACATGCATTACACTATGTGACTTCAGTGTAACTGTCTCTATAGTCTCATCCAGCCATCCAGATTTAAATGAAATCGCTGTTCTTTTACGCTTTAGACGTCTAGACAGTGACATTTTGGGATTGATTTTTTACCAGATTGGTTCATATAAAATTAATACTTTTATTATATGGCTACTATTTCAATGCGCTTAACAGCGTGACTCGACAAAAGGGCAAACGGGAGATCATTCATATCAGGATACCAGAAGTTTATGCATAGCTCCAATCTCGTCCATGCATCTGCGGCAAAAAACGAGGGAAAATGGAGATGTGTGGGTCCCGACGTGATCAATGTTCCATGTTCGAAATACTGGCAGAGAGGGGTACGATTCACTGCCCTCCTTCCCCCCCCCGCCAGCTAGTAGAATCTGGCTGTGTTGATAGATGACGGGCGAACAATGTCAAAAGTTGCCCGTAAATGATATTTCAACCTAGCTCTGATGTAGTATTTCATTTTTTGTGCGTGCGGTGTTTCGCCATGTGCGTGTGCACACGTGCACAGCTTAGAGGGAACAGTGACCACTACATAAATCCATGGTACATCCAACAACTTGAATATTGTGTACAGTTCTGGTCACATTATCTCAAAAAGATGTATTAGAATTGGAAAAAGTACAGAGAACAGCAACAAAAATTATTAGGGCCATAGAACAGCTTTTATGTGAGGAGAGATTAAAATGACTGGGACTCTTCATCTTAGAAAAGAGTCTAAGGGGGAATATGGTAGAAGTCTGTAAAATCATGAATGGTGTGGAAATAGTGAATAAGGAAGTGTTATTTACCTCCCTCACATAACACATGAACCAGGGGTCACCCAATGAAATTAACAGGCAGCAGGTTTAAAAACAAACAAAAGGAAGTACTTCTTCACAAAATACACAGTCAACTTGTGGAACTCATTGTCAGCGGATATTGTGAAGGCCAAAAGTTTAAGTGGATTCAAAAAAGAATTAGATAAGTTCATGAAGGATAGGTCCATCCAAGCCAACATGATCAGGGATGCAACCCATGCTCTGGGTGTTTGCTCCCCAAACCTCTGACTACCAGAAGCTAGGCCTGGAAGATGGGATGGATCACTCGATAAACTGTCCTATTCTGTTAATTCCCTCTGAAGCCTCTAGCACCTGCCATTGTCAGAAGACACAATACTGAGCTAAACGGACCATTTGTCAGACCTAGTATGGCCATTCTTATGTTCCTTAGGTTGCTTGTGCAACCTTAATTCAGTCCCCTTCTGCTTATTATTCCTGGAGGAATTCTGCGCCACTGCACATGCGCAGAATTCATGTCCCCCGCAGATTTCTTTGCTTCCCTGCAGAAAAATCACTTTCTGACAGGGAAGCAAAAGGAAGCTGCAAGAGCAGTCACACACCACTCCCTAGCTGTGCAGGTACATCGTTTCAGGCACCCAGAGCAGCTGGCGGAGAAGTAAATCACCGCAGGGCTGGGGACACTCCTGCCATTGGATCCTACCCCGAGCTGGGATCAGCTGCTAATCCTGGCTGGGCTGGAGGCAGAAGAGGATGGGACTTTCTCTTCCCCTGCAAGAAGTGGTTGGGGACGTGTCAGACCCACTCCGAGAAACCTCCCCCAGCTGCAGGAAGCTCAGCATCCTCCTCCGCTTCCTGCACCTAACGCTCCTCAGCTGTGGGGGGAGGGGTCACTATATGGGGAGCTGCTCCCCCATCCACCCAAACCCTGTGCATCTTCACCTCCCATACCCAGACACCCCTGCCAAGCCTCATCCCATACACCCAGAACCACCCTAGCCCTCCATACCCAAACCCCACCCCATTGAACCTCAACCCCTTCTATCTGGAGCCCCCTGCACCCAGACCCCCTGCCTCTGGACTCCCACTCCTGCACCCAGATCACCCCCCCAAGCTCCCTGCACTCAAACCCCCAACCTGAGCCCCTACATCCAGACCCCACACCAGTGACCCCCAATTAGCTGTGCCCAGACCCCCACCCCACCACGCTCCACTCCCCCATCACCCAGACCCCCCCTGCTGAGACCCCCACACTCAGATCCCTCTGCTGAGCTCCAACCACTTTCACCTGGAAGCCCCTGCAAAGTCCCATTGCCCCTGCACCTGGAACCTCCGCAACAAGCCTCTGTTCATCTTGATCCCCCCACACCTAGACCCCCGCACTGAACTGCCTTCAGCCAGATTGTCCCACACAGAATCCCCCCACATTGAGCCCCTCCACACCTGGATCCCCCCACACTGAGCCCCTCCACACCTGGATCCTGCCTGGATGAGCCTGCCTGCCCCACTCCTGGTGCAGAGGAGCAGGGCCCCAGGGTGTCTGTGGGGCAGGCCCAGGCCTTGTGCTGTGTCAGGGTTGGGTGCAGCCTCGCTACTGAGTCCATGTTCCCAGGGTGAGGGGTGGGGAGACTTGCTGGAGGATTATCTGCTCCTTGAAGTCTTTAAACCACAATTTGAGGACTTCAATAGCTCAGACATAGGTGAGAGGTTTTTCACAGGAGTGGGTGGGTGAGATTCTGTGGCCTGCGTTGTGTGGGAGGTCGGACTAGATGATCATAATGGTCCCTTCTGACCTTAGTATCTATGAATCTCCCTCTGATGAAGCAATATCCATACCAGTGCTTTTCATCATTAAAACTTTTGTCATTCAGGGTGTGGTTTTTTCACACCCCCAAGTGACAAAAGTTTTAACTACAAAAGTGCAGTGTAGACATAACCAAAACTCACACACATAAGAGAAATGAACAATCATGGAACTACCCACTTTCAGGACTAAATAAAGAATATATTGCTTCAATTTAGCTTTCCCCTCAATAATTTCTTCACCCACATACAGAGCATACTTACCCTCTTTTCACAAACAACCTCTAAGCTAATTCACCTATAGGTTTGTAAGGAAGATTGTCTTTTACAATGTTTGCCAGAATAACAAGATAATTGTTTGCTCTGTCTAGGTACCCTGTGCACCTCCCAAGTATTTATAAATAGAAATAACAAAGAAAGTATAAAACATATGCTGTCACTTTTTCAATACTAGTAATTCAAAATCTTGGTCACTAATTGTAGAAAGATGACTCCCCCACACACCAATGTTGAAGTAATCTTTCGGAGAGTTGCAGACCCAAACAGTCTACTCAGAGATTACTACTATGGAAGGTAAAGATGCTGCTGCAATTAAAAAGAAGAGCACGTGCCATAAAAATAAAGGAAAGAGTAAACACCTTTAAAATCCCTCCTGGCCAGAGGAAAAACCCTTTCACCTGTAAAGCGTTAAGAAACTAGGATAACCTCGCTGGCACCTGACCACAATGACACAGTGCCATCCACAGCCTCAGAAACAACTCTGACATCATAACAAAAAAGGCTGACAAAGGAGGTGCTGTCATCATCATGAATAGGTCAGAGTATGAACAAGAGGCTACTAGGCAGCTCTCCAACACCACTTTCTACAAGCCATTACCCTCTGATCCCACTGAGAGTTACCAAAAGAAACTTACAGCATTTGCTCAAAAAACTCCCTGAAAAAAAACAAGAACAAATCCGCACAGACACACCCCTAGAACCCCGACCTGGGGTATTCTATCTGCTACCCAAGATCCATACACCTGGAAATCCTGGATGCCCCATCATCTCAGGCATTGGCACCCTGACACCCGGATTGTCTGGCTATGGAGACTCCCTCCTCAGGCCCTACGTTACCAGCACTCCCAGCTATCTTCGAGACACCACTGACTTCCTGAGGAAACTACAGTCCATTGGTGATCTTCCTAAAAACACCATCCTAGCCACTATGGATGTAGAAGCCCTCTACACCAACATTCCACACAAAGATGGACTACAAGCCGTCAGGAACAGTATCCCCGATAACGTCACGGCTAACCTGGTGGCTGAACTTTGTGACTTTGTCCTCACCCATAACTATTTCACATTTGGGGACAATGTATACCTTCAAATCAGCGGCAATGCGATGAGTACCCGCATGGCCCCACAGTATGCCAACATTTTTATGGCTGACTTAGAACAACGCTTCCTCAGCTCTCGTCCCCTAATGCCCCTACTTCACTTGCGCTACATTGATGACATCTTCATCATCTGGACCCATGGAAAAGAAGCCCTTGAGGAATTCCACCATGATTTCAACAATTTCCATCCCACCATCAACCTCAGCCTGGACCAGTTCACACAAGAGATCCACTTCCTGGACACTACGGTGCTAATAAGCGATGGTCACATAAACACCACCCTATATCGGAAACCTACTGACCACTATTCCTACCTACATGCCTCTAGCTTTCATCCAGATCATACCACACGATCCATTGTCTACAGCCAAGCTCTATGATATAAACGCATTTGCTCCAACCCCTCAGACGGAGACAAACACCTACAAGATCTCTATCATGCATTCCTACAACTACAATACCCACCTGCTGAAGTGAAGAAACAGATTGACAGAGCCAGAAGAGTACCCAGAAGTCACCTACTACAGGACAGGCTCAACAAAGAAAAGAACAGAACGTCACTAGCCATCACCTTCAGCCCCCAACTAAAACCTCTCCAACGCATCATCAAGGATCTACAGCCTATCCTGAAGGACGACCCATCACTCTCACAGATCTTAGGAGACAGGCCAGTCCTTGCTTACAGACAGCCCCCCAATCTGAAGCAAATACTCACCAGCAACCACACACCAAACAACAGAACCACTAACCCAGGAACCTATCCTTGCAACAAAGCCTGTTGCCAACTCTGTCCACATATCTATTCAGGGGACACCATCATAGGGCCTAATCACATCAGCCACACTATCAGAGGCTCGTTCACCTGCGCATCTACCAATGTGATATATGCCATCATGTGCCAGCAATGCCCCTCTGCCATGTACATTGGCCAAACTGGACAGTCTCTATGTAAAAGAATGAATGGACACAAATCAGACGTCAAGAATTATAACATTCAAAAACCAGTTGGAGAACACTTCAATCTCTCTGGTCACTCGATTACAGACCTAAGAGTGGCTATCCTTCAACCAAAAAGCTTCACAAACAGACTCCAACGAGAGACTGCTGAATTGGAATTAATTTGCAAACTGGATACAATTAACTTAGGCTTGAATAGAGACTGGGAATGGATGAGTCATTACACAAAGTAAAACTATTTCCCCATGGTATTTCTCCCCCCCACCCCACCCCGCACTGTTCCTCAGATATTCTTGTTAACTGCTGGAAATAGCCTATCTTGCTTGTCACCATGAAAGGTTTTCCTCCTTTCCCCCCCTGCTGCTGGTGATGGCTTATCTTAAGTGATCACTCTCCTTACAGTTTTCAGAGTAGCAGCCGTGTTAGTCTGTTTTCGCAAAAAGAAAAGGAGTACCCGTGGCACCTTAGAGACTAACAAATTTATTAGAGCATAAGCTTTCGTGAGCTACAGCTCACTTCATCGGATGAAGTGAGCTGTAGCTCACGAAAGCTTATGCTCTAATAAATTTGTTAGTCTCTAAGGTGCCACGGGTACTCCTTTTCTTTTTTCTCCTTACAGTGTGTATGATAAACCCATTGTTTCATGTTCTCTGTGTGTGTATATAAATCTCCCCACTGTTTTTTCCACCAAATGCATCCAATGAAGTGAGCTGTAGCTCACGAAAGCTTATGCTCTAATAAATTTGTTAGTCTCTAAGGTGTCACAAGTACTCCTTTTCTTTTTGAGAATACAGACTAACACGGCTGCTACTCTGAAAAATGACCAATGAGGAGACAAGATACTTTCAAAGCTGGAGGTAGGAAGAAACAAAGGGTCTGTGTCTGTCTGTATGATGCTTTTGCCAGGGACAGAACAGGAATGGAGTCTTAGAATTTAGTAAGTAATCTAGCTAGATATGCGTTAGATTATGATTTCTTTAAATGGCCGAGAAAATTAAGCTGTGCTGAATAGAATGGATATTCCTGTCTTTGTGTATTTTTGTAACTTAAGGTTTTGCCTAGAGGGATTCTCTCTGTTTTGAATCTAATTACCCTGTAAGGTATTTACCATCCTGATTTTACAGAGGTGATTCTTTTTACCTTTTCTTATATTAAAATTCTTCTTGTAAGAAATTGAATGTTTTTTTCATTTTTCTTAAGATCCAAGGGTTTGGGTCTGTGGTCATCTATGCAAATTGATGAGGATTTTTTTCAAGCCTTCCCCAAGCAGGGGGGTGCAAGGTTTTGGTGAGGATTTTTTGGGGGAAAAGACGTTTCCAAACAAAGCTTTCTCAAAAATAAACCCAGTGAGATGTTTGGTGGTGGCAGTGAAAGTCCAAGGGCAAAAGGTAAAATAGTTTGTACGTTGGGGAAGTTTTAACCTAAGCTGGTAAAAGTAAGCTTAGGAGGTTTTCATGCAGGTCCCCACATCTGTACCCTAGAGTTCAGAGTGGGGAAGGAACCTTGACAGCACGTAATACCATCTACTTATGGAGGATGCAATCTCGCTGGAGTCCTCATCCAAAGATGATCTATCTCCTGATCAAGGATACTTTTGAAACACAAACCTGAATGTCCTTCTCACAATCAAAGTTCTCTTGCTCACTCCTGGTAAAGTGGCAGAGTGAAGAAAGGACACCCCCTTGAACCAGGTGTATGGGTGAAGAGATTTTAGCAAAGCCACAAAGACCAATCTGACCACTGTTTCCTGGTGGGAAATGGAGGGACTTCTAGAAGAAATGATTGAAAGTTCCTCCACTCTTCTGGAACAAAAACTGTCCATACGAAAATAGTCCTGAGCACAGGCAAACTCTCAAACGTTACTGCTTAGAGCTCAAAAGTAGGATCCATTAGGATGTTCAGGACAAGCTTCAGGTCCAAGGAAGAAAGAGGGGGCCAAGGCCTCATTCTGACCCTGGCTGCTGTCTCTATGATCCTGACCATCTTTGGGTATAAACTGACCTAGGAACAATTAAGCCTGTCCCTTTGAACAAGTGTGTCATCTAAGAGCTAAGACTCAAACCTTTATTCAGACCACTCTTGACAAGAGCCAGAAGGCATGAAGCACAGGTGAGATTATCCTCTCTAGTCCTATACCAAGCAAACCTTAAAGATACTCCAACTTCCAGACTCAGTAATAAGATCATGAGGTGTAGATTAACCATAGGCAGAACCATGGTGAATCCCAAAGTCTGAAAAATCACTCTAAAAAAAGGTCTTGCCAAGTACTACAGGTAAACTAGACCTTTACAAAACAAATCCCACCTGAAAGATACAGGAAGCATTCAAATGAAATGTAACAATTCTAAACACCACAGCTGCCAGGTCTAGGCTGGAGCCATTAAGATGGCTATGGCAAGAGGCCTTGCAACCCTTTACAGAAACCTGCCTACAGCTGAGAGAGGGCATCAGCTCTAAGGGACAAAAAGTCCCTCGAGCTGATATAGTAGTCCCTGATCTTTGCTCTCCCGGGCAATCACCAGGTCTACTTGAGCGTGCTCCATTTCTTGCAGACCTCCTAAAGAAGTTCCATTCTCCAGGGCAAATTTGATAGACTTGGTGTTCAGGTCCCCAGTAATATGAATCAGTGAGAGGAAGATAATGATTTTCCCCCCCCCAGCTCACAGACTGCAGAACTCAGTCATTGTGCCTCTGCTCTGTCTTCCCTACAACTCAGTGGTCCAAAATATCACATTAACCCACACGTGGGAAAACCTTTACTGCCACTGGGGGAAGGCAGCTATGGGTCCCTCCCCTTTCCCCATGACTCCTTTACGTAGAGAAACATCTATGGGTAAAGCCTCTCCAACACCTGCCCCAAGACAGAAGGCTCAAGACTTGGCAATTATACTGAAATCTGAGCCTGAGAAAGTTGATCTGTTCCCTTATAATCCCAGAAAGAACTTTAAGAGATTCAATTCCCAAAGTACTGACCCCAAAAGGAAATCTTAGGCTCTAGAAGAACCACCTGGGTGTTGACTTTTATGGATCAGTTATAGTTCTTATGAAGAGTATGTTACGTGGGTGAAGTAGACGCTAGTTCAGCCCCATTTTAGGCAGGAGGACTTTGGTGTCTGCCTCTAAGAAAGACAGGAACACTGCACTGCTACACAGGTAGTAGTGTTTTCTTGAATTTGGGTGGCATAATATACTTCTCCTTAGTGACCAGGAAAAACCTATTGTACCAAAAGGGAAATAAGCTCCCTTCATGTGCTGTATCTTCACCTGTAGCAAAACCTCTACAGTTTAATTAAACAGAAGTTATGGGATTGATGTAGAATTTTCTGAGTGAGGTTCTTTGGCTTGTGTTATGCAGGAGGTCAGACTAGATCATAATGGTCTCTTCTGGTGTTAAAAAAAAATATCTGTGATTCAAACATGAACTCCAGGATTGAAGTACACCAGACCCTCGCTAGAATGTGGGATTTGGAATCCATGTGCGTTAATGCGGGGACTGCGTTACAGCGGGGATTGCGTTAAAATTAATTCCAATTAAAGTAATTAAATTTGGGATCCATGGTTGCGACCACATTATATGCAAATTCGCGCTATATAGATGCATGTTCTAGCGAGGGTCCGGTGTATTTGTCTTACAGATGAAAGTGTGATTTGAATGAAAAGGGAAGCAGAATCATCACTGTACAACAGTGACTGTCCATAAACTCTAATGCAGTGGAAGTGATTGGCTTGGCTCTGCAGAATCACCATAAGGAAAGGCTCCAAAAGTTTTTGGTAAGAGACATGTGGGCAAATGGGGCTTGTAAACTCATGAAACAATTCCTGCATCTTTTGTTAATATGACATGACTAGTCATAGGACACCCACAAAGAGATAGCTCCATATGGAGCTGGGGTAGACAGATAAAAACAAACCAGTTATCTAAAAAGAAAACACATTAAAATAGTCATGTGAAGAGTAAGAAGAGAATAAAAAAAAGAAAAAGAAAAAGTTAATTAAAAGCTTTACTGTGTCAGACAGTCATTTATATTTGCTGCAACAGGATGTAACCTGAATTTCTCAGCTGATACGGACACACTTACAGGGTGCTGACAGCATAAACTTTACTGGAATTTCCTATTTCTATCTACTGGTCTGAGGCTATATACTTAATGACCACACTGACCTGGGGAAACACAGAAGAAAACAGTGTTTCGAACAGCTTTGAATAAACTAATGATGACTTTAGATTATAAAATAGAAAATTTTTCAGGTCAGTCTTATAATGAAGATTAGTTTTTAATCCATGTTAAGATAATGGAACATTTAAAAAGAAAATCAAACGCTTGTATTCTATAGTTTCTATGTATAGGCCTGCTCACAGACTAAATTCCATGAACTTAAGCATTACTTGCCACACTGAGAGCTCAGTCCTGCCTTTATCCTAAACTTTGTTAAAAGAGCTGTTGTGTATTTATTTTATTTAATTTTTTAAATACATCTGGAATATTTGATGACATGAACCAGTGGATAAAAATTTTGAACAGCACATAGCATTCTTAGTAGAATTTTACATCCAAAGAGCATTAAAAACCAACTGTCACATGCTGAAAATTTGCTGCAATATATCACAAGCAACCCTGCCAACCGTAATAGGGAAGGTACTGACAGAACCAAAGGGCTCACACCCAAAAGAATGAGGCTGTCACTCAGGGCCTCAAGTTTTTGCTTTTATGTTTACATTTATTTTTAAACACAATTAATGGCATCTAAAGCTCCTGATATCTTTTTGTCTGTTTATTATAAATCTAAATAAAAAACTGATGGTTGTGGGAGAGAATCTTTATAGTTGCAAAGGTAACCTTCAGAAAGTGAATCAATGCACCACTTCCAGAGCCTGTAGACATCCACGAGACCTAGTCTATACTTAAAATGTAGGTTGACATAGCTACAGTGCTCAAGGCTATGAAAAATCCATACCTCTGAGCACTGTAGCTATGCTGACCTAACTCCTTGTGTAGGCCCAGCTAGGTCAATCCAAGAATATTTTTGTTGATCTAGCTATTGTTGCTCGGGGAGGGAGTATTCCTACAGCGACACAAAAAAACCCTTCCATCGCTGTATACTGTGTCTACACTATAGGGTTATACTGGAATAGGTCATTTTGAACTCTACTCCTTTGAGTGTTTGCAACCCCTCCAATGTTGGTGTCACCTGCAAATTTTATAAGTAGGGCTGTCGATTAATCTCAGTTAACTCACACGATTAACTCAAAAAAATTAATTGCGATTAATCGCAGTTTTAATTGCGCTGTTAAATAAGAGATTACCAATTGAAATGTATTAAATATTTCAGATGTTTTTCTATATTTTCATATACATCTTGTATTCTGTGTTGTAATTGAAATCAAAATGTATATTTTGATTACAAATATTTGCACAGTAAAAATGATAAGCAAAAGAAATAGTATTTTTCAATTCACCTCATAAAAGTACTGTAGTGCAATCTTTTTGTCCTGAAAGTACAACTTATAAATGTAGATTTTTTTTTTGTTACATAAGTGCACTCAAAAACAAAACAATGTAAAACTTCAGAGGCTACAAGTCCATTCAGTCCTACTTTTTGTTCAGCCAATCACTAAGACAAACAAGTTTGTTTATATTTACAGGAGATACTGCTGCCTGCTTCTCACTTTCAGGTGACATTGTAAATAACAAGCAGCATTTGCATGGCACTTTTGTAGCCAGCATTGCAAAGTATTTACATGCCAGATATGCTAAACATTCGCTTCTTCATGCTTTGGCCACCAGTCCAGAGGACATGCTTCCATGCTGATGATGTTCATTAGAAATATAATGCGTTAATTAAATTTGTGACTGAACTCCTTGAGGGAAAATTCTACGTCTCCTGCTCTGTTTTACCTGCATTCTGCCTTATGCCTTTACCTGCATTCTGCCTTCTTGTTATAGCAGTCTCAGATGATGACCCAGCACATGTTGGTCATTTTAAGAACACTTTCACTTCAGATTTCACAAAACATAAAGAAGGTACCAATGTGAGATTTCTAAAAATAGCTATAGCACTCAACCCAAGATTTAGAATCCGAAGTGCCTTCCAAAATCTGAGACGAGGTAAGGAGCATGCATTCAGAAGTCTTAAAAGAGAAACACTCCGACGTAGAAACTACAGAACCCAAACCACCAAAAAAGAAAATCAACCTTCTGTTGGTGGCATCTGACTCAGATAATGAAAATGAATATGCATCGGTCTGCACTGGTCTGGATAGTTTTCGAGCAGAACCCATCGTCAATATGGATGCACGTCCACTGGAATGATGGCTGAAGCACATGAATCTGGTACGTAAATATCTTGCGACGTCGGCTACAACAGTGCCATGAAAACACCTGTTCTCACTTTCAGGTGACATTGTAAACAAGAAGCGGGCAGCATTATCTCCTGCAAATGTAAACAAACTTGTTTGTCTGAGCGATTTGCCTGACCAAGAAGTAGGACTGAGTGGACTTGCAAGCTCTAAAATTTTACATTGTTTTATTTTTGAATGCAGTATTTTTGTACATAATTCTATATTTGTAAGTTCACCTTTCATGATAAAGAGATTGCATTAAAGTACTTGTATTAAGTGAATTGAAAAATACTATTTCTTTTGTCTTTTTACAGTGCAAATGCTTGTAATCAAAAATAAATATAAAGTGAGCACTATACACTTTGCATTCTGTGTTGTAATTGAAATCAATATATTTGAAAATGTAGAAGACAACCAAAATATTTAAATAAATGGTATATTTTAACAGTGCGATTAAATGCAATTAATTTTTTAATCGCTTGACAGCCCTATTTATAAGCATACTATCCACTCCATGATAGAAGTCATTAGTGGAAGTGTTGAAAAGTATCAGGACAGACCCTTGAGGGACCCACTAGATATGCCCTCCCAGTTTAACACCAAACCATTGAAAACTACTCTGAGTATGGTCTTTCAACAGGGTATGCTCCCACCTTAGAGTAATTTAATCTAGAACATATTTCCCTAGTTCGCTTATCAGAATGTAACGTGGGACTGTGTCAACGCCTTACTAAAAATCAAGATATTTCACATTCACTGCTTCCCCCCATCCACTAGGCCAGTAACCCTGTCCAAGAAGGAAATTAGGTTGGTTAGACATAATTTGTTCCTAACAAATCCATATTGGCTATTGATCATACCCTACTGTCCTCTAGGTATAGTAAACAGTCAGTTTGTAAAATTTGTTTCAGTATCTTTCCAGGTATCAAAGTTAGGCTGACTAGTTTAACACTCCTCGGGTCTTCTTTATTCCTCTTTTTAAAGATAGGTACTGTATTTGCCCCTCTTCAGTCCTCCAGGACCTCACCTGTCCTCCATGACTTCTTGAAGATAATTGCTAATGGTTCTGAGATTGCTTCAGCTAGTTTCTTAGGTACCCTATGATGAATTTCATCAGGCCCTGTGTTCTTGAATACAGCCAATTTATCTAAATATTCCTTAATCTATTCTTTTTCTCTTATTGTTAATGTTAATTGTGTTGAATATCTGGTCACAATTAACCTTTTTAGTGAGGATAGAAGCAAAAATAGATGTTAAACATCTCAGCCTTCTTGATGTTATCCATTATTACCACACATTTCCTGGTAAGTAGTGGACCTACACTTTCCTTTGTCTTTCTCTTGCTCCTAATGTATTTATAGACCATCTTGTTGCCTTTTATGTCCCTTGCTAGGTGTTACTCATTTTGTGCTTTAGCCTTTCTGATTTTGTCCCTACATTCTTATGCTATTGTTTTGTATTCATCCATACGATTTGTCCATGTTTCCATTTTTGTAGGATTACTTTTTGATTTGCAAGTCATTAAAGAGCTCCTGATAGGAAAAATAGTCAGAGATCATTATGGCTCTGTCTTTCCTTCCCATCAGGATAGTTTGCAGCTGTGCCTTTAAAACTGTCTCTGAGAAACTGCCAGCTCTACAGAACAGAGTAGCTGAGTCCCCACTACATTATAAGCTCTCGAGTCAGCAGCACTCAAGCTTCAACTCTGATGGGCCAGCTATCTGAATTTAAAGAACCACTTAACTTGAGCTCAAGACTTGTATGCATACAGGGGAATAAGATTAGGGGCAACACTCAAGCTACAACTCCAGCTAACACTGCAGCGAAGACAAGCTATAAGAATTTCCCCAAGGCATAACAGATTAACAGAAAAAGCAATTTGCAAGCTAGCCTGACTCTTGAAGATTACTGCTTGTCTGAAGCACTTGGTATCATGGAATTCACTGACTTTCATAAAGACATAAAAGTGTGCATTCTAATATATATGCTGATTCTGGACTTCCTCCCAATTAAACCAACAGTGGACCAAGTTCAGACCTGATGAAAGTGGGTGTATCTCCACTAAAATCAAAAGAATTACACCTGCTTAAACCTGCCTGAATTGATCCTTTTCTTAAAAATACTAAAAAGTTAATTTTCCAAAGGCTGAAAAACCTACCACCTTTCAAAAAACCAAACAATACCCAATTCAAGTAATATCAACCATTACCAGAACTGTTAAAGCTCCCAAGACCTCAAGTTAGCAACAATATAGTCAACAGTTTCTAGAGTCCTCTTTAGATTAATTTTCATTTCTGCTCTTCTAAGTTTTGTCACATAAGAATTTCAAGACATTTGGGTGTTCCTTACCTAAAATACCATTTTTCAGAATAGAGAGATACCATACACCTATGGGCTTATCCAGGGTCAATAGCTAAATCCTTTCTCCTCAGACCAGATAAATTGGGGTATCAGAAAACTGCTCAATTCCTTTTTTCTTTTGTGCCACATACACAAGTATATCCATTGCTGTAATTCTGATTGTGGTGCCTTTCCTAGTTCTTAGTTCAGATTTAGGTAAATGTCTTCTGTAATATATATTAAATACGTTGGTTCCTCTTTTGCATTTAAGCCAACTGAAACAGCAATATACTCTTTCTTTAGGTATTCCAAGAAGTCAGATATTATGCAAACTAAACTTATGTTTGATAAGTTTTGCTCTGTCTCAAAGTACTACGATTTTTAATAAATGGTGTGCAAGACTTCATGCATTTTCGAACATAAACCTTTAACTGTTGATCTCTAACTCTAGTAAAAGTCACATAGCCAATGCTTTACTCTTTGTCAATTTTAAAGCAGACTGATTCAAGTTGCTTAGGAGCCCTCACAATATGATGTTGGCTGAAGGGCTTTGCCAAACACTTAAGCTGCATGATGGTATCTGGTCTGTATGACAGTAGCACATGGCATGAAAAAAATATTTGGTGAGAGGGACAATACCTAAAGGAAAATAAAGCTGATAAAACTCATCATAGTTGAATAAAACCTCCAAAGCCAGTGGGAAAGGCAAGAACCATACACTCAGAGAAAAACCAAGGAAAGAATGAACAAACCCCTCAGCCAAGATTCTCTGAAACAGTTTTTGCTCCTATTCTTGTCCATCTTCACTCTCTTTCCCCTCAAGCTATTTTTATTAAAGAAAAATGTCTGTTAACATCCACGCCAATTTCAAAATGATACATAATTAAAATGGCTGGAATAAGTGATTACTTTCTCCCAAATACTGTGCATATAGCAAAAGAGAATGATGACAATATTGATAAATTGATGACAATACAATAAATGTTTTATTAGCCCTCATGTTATCTGTTTTTTTCCAAGCTGTTGTCTGTTCCATGGATAAATTCCTTTGGTATCTGTTGGACAAAGACTTATGAATTTATTTAATACCAAAGATTTGATACTTTTAGATTTATCTACTTATAAACTTGGTAAACACCCTTGACTTGACAAAAGTCATAAGGAAACAGCAGGTGAGAAAAGATATCTTTACAGTACTGCATCAGGCAGTGAGTAAAGAATACCAGTTGTTACTCTGACAGCGACAGCAAGGTATGGGTTGGGATGAACTCTCAAACAGTCTCGTTAAGAGAACAGTAAAAAAAACCCCGATACTGTATGCTGATATCTACCTACTAATTTGGAGCTGATCCTACAATGTTTTATGCCAAATTGGATCAAAATAAAATCTAATACCAACGCAGGCCTACTTTAGTGTCAGCCTACAATTTTCACCTTTGTGTAAAGTTTTTGTCCAGAATAGTGGGGTTTCCAAGGTTTTGCCTCCACTCTGGGATTAATAATGCAGCAAAAGTTTAGTTAGTGCTGAACAAAACAAGGAAGACAATGTGGTATTCACACCAGGGCAGCTTACAGTCTAAGTATCACCTTTAATACTAGTTATAGACTTACGGCAAGAAGATCCTTAGAAAAATTAACGCGTGCACTTATACATTGAATTTATTTAAATTCATAGAGTAGATAGGATGTCAAACGTGATAGGAAACCTAGTTAACTTACGTCACCCAAGGCAGTATTAAAGAAAAGATTAAATGGGGGGGAGGCAAAGAAATCATTAAGTGAACTTTACTATAGTTATCATTTGCAATTTGTGACTAGTATATTATTGAAAGCACATGAATCAAGCTTGTTGTTTTACCCTTCTCTTCTTGGTTTTTATACTCACCTAAACCTTTTTGTCCAGGGTTTTTAGCAAAGGTAAAGGTAAACTGATAAAAATCTTTGAACTTTATTGGATCCTTTAGCTCTTGTTCCAATCTTGGCAATAGAGCTTTTAGCTTGTCTGTGGTGTCACACCTGCCACAGAAGAGATGACAATATTTGTATATAAACCAAACACAAATCATTTTAGAAAAGAAGCTTATAAATATTTATTATAAACACACAAATGAGTAACATTACTGTAAGATTCAACTACAAAGTATCACTTTGGTTTACTTTACTAAACATTTAAGGGGCCCTAAGCAGAAATAAGGGGTAATATTATACACAAGCACCAAAAGTATACAGATTGAGTAAGACTGACCCATTTAGTTCAGGTACTTTTCCCCCCATAGATTTCAACAGCAGAATGGACCATCATCATCTAGTCTGGCGTCCTGCATAACATTGCAGAGATTCTCACCCAGCAATCCTTGTATCCAGCCCAGAGCTGCTGGTTGAGCTAAGAGCTTTTAGAAACATGTCCCAGCTTCGTTTTAAAGATTCCAAGTGAGGGAGAATCTTCCACATCCCTAGGTAAGTTGTTTCAATGGTTGATTACCCTGACTGTAAAAATTTTACACCTTATTTCTAGTCTGAACTTGTCTAGCTTCAACTTCCAGCCACTGGATCTCAAAATGCCCTTGTAGGGTGATGTAATGTATGGGAATAAGTAACAGCTTTCCCAACTGTGTTGCTGTGGCTATCGTAAGTTACAAGATGCTGTTTATTGTATTTCTTGGCTGTTGTTAATACTTAAGACTACTTTTGTGAACATGTTTCTGCACGTGTGTGCATTAGTGTGAATTGATGGGTATGTGAATGTGTGCATGTGCGGACCCCCCCAGACTGCAGATTAGAGCTGATCAGAAAACTTTCTTAATTGGTTGAACTGATGGACTAATGAACATCCTTCTATCTTAAAGACACCACTAGAATCAAGTAAAATTTATATATAACTAATTGCAATCCTATTGAACTGTAATGTACTGTTTCTTTACTTTTATTGCTGTTACCCTAAATTTGAGTTTTTTTTAATTTGTGAAACCACCCACTGTAGTCTACGTACACCATATGGAAATTTGTACTACATGTTAAGCTTGTGACCAATGTTAAGTGACCAAAGATACTAGACTGTATCATCCACACTGTCACGTTCTTCAGTCAAAAACCAGGAAAAAGATAAGTCCTCCACTGTGACCTGTGGACTGACGGATTGGTACTGGCAGACCAAGGTGAAAGCAAATTTCAGAATTGAGACCCTTCTGCTTAAAGGCAATAGTACTGAGGCATTGCCAGCTAAAATACCCAATTTGACTTCAACTGACTCAGTATCATATAGGAAGAATAAGAGTTTCTCAGGAAGCGAGAACACAAACCGAAAGACAGATTATTGGATGTAGCCAATACTATGAATTGAACCTGAAAACAAATGAAGAACAACAGAGAAGCTGGAAGCACATCTTGAACTGGAGAGGGGGAATAGAGGGATAGGAGGGGAAGAGATCACCCGGGCTCCTACCTGCTCCCCATCCCAATCCTAGGCACTGCTCCAGCCAATCTGGGTCCTACCGTCACCTCCGTCTCCCCATGCGTGCACACAATTACTAACTCCCCACTAGTGGAGGTGTGCCCTGCCCCCAGCCATTGCGGGGGTGCTGGCCACAATCTGATTACTTGGGAGCTGAGAGTCAATCAGCCAATAGGGAGGGAGCAACTGGAACTGGATGGCACCGGGCAGAACCACGGGGGAAGCAGAGCTGAGCAAGGACAGAAACATAGATAATCCCCCACAACAATTCTATTGCAGAAACTGTTGTGATAATTCAGCCTACAAAATTGCCTTAATTGAGAACTCAATGTAAAAAGTACAGAAGATGTCATAATAACTTATAACAACAAATGTTGATGGGAAAAGGTACGAAAGAGAGACAGAGAATTAGTCCAAACAAAAAGACTACAGATATAACTCAAGGACTGTGTTAAGATCATGCTTGATAAACAAGAAAGTGTGGAACCAGAAATCAGTGAACCAAAACTAGTATGTCAGAAATTAGATCTGACTGGTGGACAAAATGATAGGACAGGCTATATTGCCCATCACTCCTTTTCTGGGTCCGTAAAGAACGAGACTATGGGGAGAAAAACAGGCAACTAAAGCAAGCTTCATTATCATGGCTGCCACCCCTACCATCTTCTGGGATCCTACGCTTTGTCATCCGATCTTGAGAGATGTCCTGACCAGAGGAGGTCAGAGAGAGGGACCCAAATGACATTGTCAGCTCTACCGGCTTCACCTGAATTCCAAACACCACCTGGGATGAAATGGGATCAGACTAACAGCAGCTCCAGCTCATCTCAACTAACCTCTTCTCTTTCCCCCAAAAGGATAGTTATTACCATCTTTGATACTTTCTAAGAGACTGTTAAACAACACGGGTTTTCCTTCTAAAAGCTCTCTCCAGATAAAGGGAAAGGAAATGAGATATTGTGAAAATGAAAGCCTTATTTAATACTTTAGATTTAAAATGCTTGAATTGTTTTTCCTTTTTTCTTTAATAAAAGTTTTAAAGGATTTTTAATGGTGTATTTGCCATGGTACTAAGCAGGCTGTGGTCTCTGTATAACAAACCCCAAATCTTGTTTAACACTGTTTAATGTTGGACAGTGACTGGGTTATGTTAACACCTTTGGCCCACATATTCTATCCAAATTACACACAGGGCACTAGCTACCATTGCCTTTCACCTCTACGCCACCCTCTCACCAGTGGTTCAACCTCCCCTTGGCAACAATATAGCTTTTAGAGAATTACTTTAAGAAACTTATTCCAATTAAAATTGCCAGAAGGCAGACTGCTTCATTTTTTTTAATTAACTGAAGCTTCAAGAATAACTTTATTAGAGCACATTGCTGAAATCTATTTTGGAGGTGAAAGACATGGATAGTCATGGCAAAGATCACGTCATGGAGAAATGGTCACAACTGCCTTATGTAATGCAGCTAAAATAACATCTTTGACTTCCAGTACCCTCTGATAGTGAGCAATCAGGGATTCAAACACTTCTTTACATCAAGAACTTCTTATCTGAAGGGTAGGTCAACTCCCTAAATAATGGAGACAGGTGCCATACTCTAGAAACTTTCTGGCAGTATCATTTTGTCTGGATTAATCCTCAATAAGCTTCCTTTCATCTATATCCCAATCTATGCCTACTGCTAGGAAAGCAAAAAACCAGGGTTCAACAAGAAAGGTGTCAAACCACCTATGATCAGCATATCAATGGCACTGCAGTCCAGACCATGAGATTATTGGCCACTTACACACACAAAGCCTCACATACGTGTTGAGCAGAATTCTGTCTAAAGCAGCTCTCAGCGCAGAAGAGCAATACCACCAGGAAGAGATGAAACCACTGAAGTCTGCTGGCAGGTTTAAAAAGAATCAGCACGAACATCTACTGCTGCCCAATGTTAGATGATCAAGCAATTATCCTAACAGTCTCTAGCCAAAAGCAAGAATGAAAGGGATAAAATAAATCAGAGGACTTCATATAACATCAAAGTTTTTTCACTCCTTTTTTTCCCCACATCTATTACTTACCCAAAAAGGAAAGCTTAGAAAGAGGTTGGAATAGATGAGATCACAAGCAACAGATGGTTTCTTGAGCAGGGGCCTAATGACTACTTGTGTTTTACATAAGCTGGCACCTTATTAGTATCTTCCTGCAGTACAACAATCTCAAACCAAATTTTAAATTTTAAATTTTATTAGCAACAAGAGGTATGGGGTCAAGTCACAGGCCAAAGCTCTTCATGCACCTCTACAACAAACTCAATTAATGAAACTCAATGTGACCCTTCTGGGAGTGGATCAGTCAATATGAGAAGAATGTATTTGATACATCTTTTCCATGAAATAGGTGTATGTGTGTGTGTGCACGTGTGTATGGGCTGTCAAGAGATTAATTGTGCAATTAAAAAAATTAATTGCAATGAACTGCGCTGTTAAACAATAAATATTTTGTTTAAATGTTTTGGGATGTTTTCTACATGTTAAAATATATTGATTTCGATTACAATGCAGAATATAGTGTTTAGTGCTCACTTTATATTTATTTTTTATTACAAATATTTGCACTGTAAAAAACAAAAGAATAGTATTTTTCCATTCACCCAATACAAGTACTTTAGTGTAATCTTATCAGAAAAGTTGAACTTATAAATGTAGAATTATATACAGAAAATAACTGCATTCAAAAATAATACAATGTAAAACTTTAGAGCCTAGAAGTCCACTCAGTCTTTCTTCAGCCAATCGCTAAGACAAACAAGTTTGGTTACAATTTGCAGGAGATAATGCTGCCTACTTCTTGTTTACAATGTCACCTGAAAGCAAGAACAGGCGTTCACATGGCTCTGTTGTAGCCAGCGTCGCGAGACATTTCCATGCCAGATGAGCTAAAGATTCCTATGTTCCTTCATGCTTCAACCAACATTCAGTTCAATCACAAATTTAATTAGCGCATTATATTTTTAATGAGCACCATCATCATGGAAGCATGTCCTCTGGAATGGTGGCCGAAGCATGAAGGGGCATAAAAATATTTAGAATATTTGGTACATAAATACCTCGCAACACAGGCTACAAAAGTCCCATGCGAACGCCTGTTCTTATTTACGTCACCTGAAAGTGAGAAGTAGGCAGCAGTATCTCCTATAAATGTAAACAAACTTGTTTGTCTTAGTGATTGGTTGAACAAAAAGTAGGACTGAATGGACTTGTAGGCTCTAAAGTTTTACATTGTTCTGTTTTTGAGTGCAGCTATGTAACAAAAATATCTACATTTGTAAGTTACACTTTCATGATAAAGAAATTGCACTACAGTACTTTTATGAGGTATATTGAAAAATACTATTTCTTTTGTTTATCATTTTTACAGTGCAAATATTTGTAATCAAATATAAATAATATAAAGTGAGCACTGTACACTTTGTATTCTGTGTTGTAATAGAAATCAGTATATTTGAAAATGTAGAAAAACATCCAAAATATTTAATACATTTCAATTGGTATTCTATTATTTTACAGTGCAACTAATCACAATTATTTTTTTGAGTTAATTGCGCGAGTTAACTGCAATTAATTGACAACCCTAATATATAATTCCTTTCAGTGATAAATGCAGAGCTCTACACTGGGGGGTTGGGCTGAGGCTCCAAGGCGTCCCCCTATCGGAGCCCAGTCGGGGAGAGCCACGTGGGCAGCTGTGGGGAGCCCGTGCAAATTTGCGGACCCTCCACCTGCCCTCGGCCAGGCAGGGAGTCTGGGGACATGGTTGCGGGCTATTTGCAGCCCCTCCTTCCCCCGCAACATGGGCAGGTCCGCTGTGGCTCCCCATGGCTCGGCTCCACACTGGCCTGGCTGGGGAGAGACTTGTGGAGCTGCCCAGGGGCTGCTAGGGCCCCCCACCCTGGACAGGTGGAGAATCTGCCATGGCTCCCCACGGCTGCCCACCCCGCTCTTACTGTGGCTGGGCTGTAGCTCCAAGCCACCTCCCTCCCCAGCTGGAGCTGGGTTGGGAGAGCCATGCTGGCAGCTGTGGGGAGCTGCGGCAGACCCTCCACCTGCCTTGGCTGGTGGGCCCGAGCACCCCCCCACCCAGAGCAGGCAGAGGGACTCAGGCTCCCCACAGCTGCCATTGTGGTTCTCCCTGACCCGACTCCGGCAAGGGTGGGCGGTTCAGAGCCGGAGCCCAGCCACAATAAGAGCCAGGCTGACAGCTGTGAGGTGCTGCAGAGGACCCTCCACCTGTTCTGGGCTGGAGGCCCGAGCAGCCCCCAGCCTGTGTCCCTGTCCCCCCCCCAATGTCCCAGCCACTCTGCCTAGTGTCCCTGCCCCCCAGCCCCTCCGCCCAGGGCAGGTGGAAGGACCCAGGCTCCCCACAGCTGCCAATGCGGCTTTCCCCAATGCAGCTCTGGCTGGGGCAGCTTGGAGGTGTAACCTGATCACAGTAAGATCTGGGCAGGCAGTTGTGGGGAGCTGTCGTGGATCCTCCACCTGCCCTGGGCGTGGGGCCCAAGCAGCGGTCCACCCAGTGTCCCTGCCCCCAGGCCTCCTGCTGAGGGCAGGTGGAGAATCCATGGTGTGGTTCCTCACAGCTGCCCGCCCGGCTCTTACCATCAGAGCCCTGCGTGGATATAAAATTTGTACCTGAAGCTGTGCTATCTGCAGAAATGGTCCACAGATATAAAGCGGATACCCATGGTTTTGCAGGGCTCTAACTATTTCCACTACTGTTGCACTAACTTCAACCCCAGATACCTCATCTTTCATAGGTTCTCAGAATACTAAAATGACCAGTACAGAGAACATCTAGAAAGATGGAGCTTATGTACTGCACAATTAGCAAACAAACATTTAGAGACAGCTAAGGCTGCAGTAGGATAAACCCCACCCATATAAAACCTTAAAAGTAGGATGGCTAAAAATTAGTGATAAAAAAGAATCCAATTTTTTTTGTTTAAATTACATACAGATTTTTTAAAGTAAATCTTTTAAAATAGATACCTTATGTTAAGGACTAACTTTATAACAAACGATTAAAATCATTTACATTAAATACAAAAATAATATTAAGCATTTTTGCTGCCATATTTTAAAGAAAGTCAGTCCACTAAATTGGTGGAAGTCACGGGCTAAGCCTCTGGAATCAGAGTTTGCTGAAGTGCTAAACTAGCTTTTGACAGCAGTAGTCTATTTGCAAGTGCAGAGAGAATATTTTCTCTATTTCAGTTTATTCAGCTAATTCAGTTCAATGACAAGTTCATTTAAAGTTTAGAAACCAATTGGGAGCTGAAAAAGAAGGAAAGCTTGCTATCCTCTTCCAATCTATGAATAAAAGCTAGGTGTAAGAGGATGAGATCTACTAGTTCTAAAATTTTGAAGGACATGGTGGCCATAAACAATCAGTTCAATTCATTAACTACAGATAATACTTCCCTTCTTTAATAAATCAGTATGTTTTAAATGCAAAACATGTCTAAGAAAAAAAACTTTGTATCTAACACAGTGGTTTTCAAACTGTGGGTCGTAGAATGTAAGGCACTGAGTTGTGGCGGCTCTGGTCAACGCCGCCGACCAGGCTGTTAAAAGTCCCATTAGCAGTGCTGCCCGGCTATGGCAGGCTACTTCCTACCTGTTCTGACACTGCAGTGTGCCCCAGAAGCAGCCAGCAGTAGGTCTGGCTCCTAGGTGGGAGGGGCCACAGGGCTCCGTATGCTGACCCTGCCCCGAGAACCAGTCAATGGGAGCTGGTGGGGGAGAGTGCCTGCAGGCGAGACCCACTTGTGTGTCTCCGCCTAGGAGCTGGATCTGCTGCTGGCTGCTTCCGGGGTGCAGCACGATCCACAGTGCCAGGACAGGCAGGCAGCCTGCCTTAGCACCCCCGCTGCACCACTGCCTGAGGTAATCCCATGCCCCAATCCCTACCCCAGCCCTGAGCCCCCCCTCCTCAAACCTGGAGCCCAGTCCTGCACCCCAAATCCCTCATCCCCAGCCCCACCCCAGAGCCTGCACACCCAGCCCAGAGTCCTAAACCTGTCCTGCACCCTAACCCCCTCCCACTCCCTGAACCCCTCATTCCCGGCCCCACCCCACACTCCAACTCTCTCCCAAAGCTCTGAGCCCCTCTCATACCACAAACCCCTCATCCCCAGCTCCGCTGGGTCATAGGCATCAATAATTTTCTTCAACAGGGTTGCCAGAAAAAAAAAAAATTGAAAACAACTTATCTAGCACATTTAAGGTAGTTTTATTTCATTTTTTAAAAATTCTGTTTTTGTGCATTTTTAATTGAATTTGAATATCCAACCAAATAGAGGCTGAGACAAATCACAAGTAAAAAAAAATTAGTCATCTAGTAAATAAGAAATACCTCATTCACCATTTTCCAATAGAATAAAAAAGTAAACATTAAGAATCTAAATAAATGCAAGTTAAGCTATACAACTGTTTAAATAAATGTGCACAGATATAGTGCGTCTTCCTGGTTAGCAAAAAGCAAAAAAGTTAGCAAAAATTTAGTGAAAAGGCTCTATTTAGCTCCAAATTCACTTGTTTTAATGGTTAATAACAAATAAGAATAAACCTTTCTTTAAGAAAATAACTGAAGTAAAAATGCAAAACACAATTAAAATAGATGATTTAAACCAAGGTTCCTACTTGATGATTTAAATCATTTTGATTTAAATCAATCCTTCCCGCTTAGAAAAATGGAAAAAACTCATACATTCTTTTCCACCTTTACGTTGCTACAACAATTTCCTTAAGGCTTTCACTTCCACTTTCCAACTGACAGCCATAAGCAATACATACTCTCTACTTCATCAAATATGCACTCAACACAAAACCTTAACGGTGATCTCATATGCTTTTATATCAACAGATTAAAACATCTATCACACATTCTATGCATTTGGGAAATTATTTTGCCTTAGCCCTACTGAGGTCAATGTTAAGGTTTTGCATTAAAGTGCCAGTTTGAAGCCTGGGCACATATTTTTATGAACCTGAAAGTGTGATGGCTGCCATCTTGGCCAAAACCAGGCATTGAACAGATGACCTCCAGAACTAAAAGCATTCTTGTGTTAAAAAGTGAGGCTCTCAGAGTTGTCACTTACTTGCATCCACAGGTCAACATACACACTGACCAATGGGTGACACAAGCAAAATGTGTAACAAGTTACTGAAATGTGAAATGTATATTTCAGCAATTCACGCCATAGTTTACAAATCACAGTTTTCAAAGTACAAAATTGGTGGTAAAGTGGTCACATGAATCCTGGATTCTATCATTGGTTCTGGGAGGCGTGTGGTGTATAGCGGTTACAGATAGGATAACGAAAACTGGTTTAGTCACTCTGAAAGGCAGTGAATAAGACTCGGTTTTGTCATGTTGGAGACCTAGGTTCTATGCCTGTAATGACTTTGCATAAGCCCAACTAACTTGAAAGGAGAGAGGTAAGAAGACGAGTATTTAGTAGCTCTTCCCTTTCTCCCAGGCTGGGGTTCGTACTTTCAATCAATAATAAGGGGCTTTAAACAACAGTTAGCAGAGATGAGATTTCAGCTCCTGAACTATTCATTTCCATGTAAGTGACTAGCATTACCGGGCATCCCTAAATCAATCAGACAGGAATAGCAGGATAATTAGAAAGGGTCACTACTGACATGACTATCTAAGTCAGTAATCATGAGAAAGGAAATCAAGAAAAAGCACATGATGATTCAGTGAAATTCTGGTAAAACTGAGATGCACACATTATACAAATAAGCTACAGTCACATTCAGAAGTGTAGCTTCTTAAAACTCTTCACTTATTTTACTATTGTTAGCTTTGCAGAGGCAACACAGTCATGAAAGCATGAGCTGGAGTCTACTGTAGCTTATTTATCTTCAAAATTGTCAGCTAAATTTGAGTTGTAGAAATTTCATCCCACTGGAACACTCAGCTATTACAGTGACAGATGCTGCTGAAACAAAAACAGTTACTAGTAGTGCTGAGAGAAATTGCAGGAATTCAGCTCAATTTAAAATTCCAGGTTTAGACAGACAAATCATCTTTTAAATTTGCAGTTTGAGCAAATCAGTAATGTAAGCCACTGAATAAAAAAAATGAATACGGAACCACACAATACCACTTTTGACAAAATCATTTTTCAGACTGCATAACAAATTTACCTAATTGGAGTGGCAATATAGTATAGTGGAAATGTCACTGAACTGGGAGTCTAAAGACCTGGATTCTATTCCCAGTCTTGCCAACGACCTGATATGTAATCTTCAGTAAGTCATTTCACCTCTGTTCTGTTTACATTTTGCTTACGCTGTATGCTTTCTGGGGGTAGGCATTGCCTTTTTATTATGTGTTTGTGCAGTGCTTAGCACAATAGTGCTCTGGTCCATGACTGGAGTTCCTAGGTGCTAGTGCTACCTTATACAAATAACTACAGCTGAAGTTCTTAAGTTTAATATCATGGAAATATTTATTTTAATCTAATTAGACCATTAGCAGATGTTTAGAATGTTGCTTTGCAGAATTTTAGCAAAAATACTAACTTCTGGGATCCATGGTCCATAAAGGTGGAATTAAGAGAGAACATTTCACAGAACTGGGTACAGCAACTATCATACAAATAAAAGGGAAAGACGTATGGTGAAGGAAAAAAAAAGATGAAGCTGACATATAGAAGTATTTTCCTACTAGCTATTGTGAGTGAGGAAATGGCACAGAAGCAGAAAAGGTAGACTTAAGATGAGGTGTGAAGAAAAGACATTATTAAGATAAATACCAAGAACAAGGGAACAAAAATGCACAAACAAACTTAGAGGAAGGTGACAGGGAGGATGTAGGCTGGAGAAGGTGAGACTGGAGAGTAAATCAATTCAGTCTAAATTAAGGGTAGCACAGAGCAAATCCATGGAATGTTTTAAAAGCTTGACGTCCGATCCAGCTTTCCATTGACTTCAGTGGGAGTTCGCTCAGGCCCTAAAAAGTTTTGAACTACACAGAAAACTGATACACTCACCCCAACTCTGCCATGCCATCTACAAATTCCTTTTTACTGAATTCACATTGAGTGGCTGCCCTGAATTTCCATGCTATGACCAAGACGCTGATACTGGCAGGGTCCAGGCTTAAATCATCACAAAACTGCTGAATTCCATCAATACCAATTTTATTTTCATCCTGTGGGTCTGCAGTCAAAAATATAAGAAGTATTACAATCCATATTAAAAACTTCCCTATAGACTAATGATCTGAACAGTTTTGATATGCTGCAGTGCAGAAGCTATTGTATGAGTACTTCTCAAATATATTCATTCTTAATTAGGACATCAATTTGAAATCTAATCTACTTCAAAAAGTGAGTTAAAAGGTATTATATCTTCCAAAGACCCCCTGCCAATTTTTGTGGGTTTTTTATTGGTTTTTTAAAAATAATGATTACCCCTTAGATATTTTTCCCCTCTCCCCATTGCTGTGTGAAAGACCCACAAAAACAACAGGTGGAACTGCCTAACTATAGGGAGGAAATACTGAAATTGATTATACTCAAAGTACTATAAAATGCACAAGAAGATAAGGTATTTACTGGTTAGAACACTGCAACAGACGAAGGAGAAACACCAAATTTGGCCTACAGATTCTTTATCCTGGTAGTGATGTATGAGAAGGGAAGAAGGTATCTAAATGTCAGAGCCCAAGGTTAATTTAGGAGGCAGGAAGTGAGGGGTTGTTTTTTTGGTTTTTGTTTGTTTTTTAATACTTGCAGAGTGATCAAATCAATGAGACACAATATTCATTTAGTGCCTAGCACAACAGGCCTCAACCTCGATGAGACCATTCAGCACCACTGTGACATACATAACTGTTTAATAAGAAGTGGTTACTACTTAGGATACTATGCATCCAATGAAGTGAGCTGTAGCTCACAAAAGCTTATGCTCAAATAAATTTGTTAGTCTCTAAGGTGCCACGAGTACTCCTTTTCTTTTTACTTAGGATAGAGCTACACATTGTAATTGCCAGTGTCGGTTTATGTCACAGCCATAATTATAAACGTTTAAATATGGAAAATTAAATCCAACAAAAAACCCCAAACAAACAAACCCCCCAAACATATCCTTCATGAAAATTATATTGGAATTTTAATTAGTTTGACCCTAAGAAATGATTAAAAAGAAGCAGTTACTGTACTATACAGGCATGGCAGCTATTTTATTTTGTTATAGAATATCAATTAGACCAAGGGTTCTCAAACTGGGGGTCAGGAGCTGTCAACCTCCACCCCAAACCCAGCATTTACAATGGTGCTAAATATATAAAAAAGTATTTTTAATTTATAAGGGGGGGAGTTGCACTCAGAGGCTAGCTATGCGAAAAGGGTCACTAGTACAAAAGTTTGAAGACCCCTGAATTAGACTATAATACAAGAGTCTCTTAAAAATGTACTATGGTTACAAACACATAAGTAGTATCCTCAAACTTACCCTTCTATTTTTCATATACAATATGTTCTACTCAAAATACATAACTGTTTTCCTCAAATTTAGATGCAACAAGTCCTAAGTCTTTCTTTAATTACAATAGCTTACTATATTGCAGCTACAATTAAAATGCAACTGAAATAGTCTTTTAAGTTTCATATTTTGGATAACTAACTGGTAAAGACTTCAACTGTTCCATTCTTTATTAGACCCTGATCTTGCAATCCGTCAGGGCCTTAAATTGCAGCTTCATTTTAGCATCACTTTAGTTTCCCAGAGGTTTCTGAGTGACTAAAAATTAAAAGTAGCCAATAATTAAATAAGGACTTGATGCAGCAAACAGTTACTACTTGCTTATCTTTCTCCCGGGTGTAATTCCATTGAAATCGATGGAATTGAGTGTTGGAGGAAAGAGTAAAGCTATCTAGTGTGTTGTAAGGATCAGGCTCCAAGAGAATATCTTGATTTATTAAGTTTTAAAATTATTCTTAAAATATTTTAGTGAAATTGTGTCTCCAGTGAAGTCAATGATAAAACTCACACTGGTTTCAAAGACGACAAGATCCAACTCTTAGCATTATTATTCACAATATCTGGGCAACTGAGGGAATAATAAAAATGAACATGCATTGATTTGATTTGGATGTTACTAATTAAATAAGCAAAAAAACACTTAAGAAAGGATAGTACAGTTGGACAATGAAAGATGCGTCATCTCACATTTCAAACATGAAGGCATCTACACATTTTTCTTTAGGCTCTCTAAGCAAACCCTTTCTAAGGCTTAAAAAGGAACCCTGGCCTGGCAGCTAAGGTACAAAGTTTAGTTTCTGTTTAACAAAAGAAAAAGGTGTTTAAAAATACTAATGTGAACAGAAACTCTTTCATGATGAATTTTTTCCTTATTAATTTATCTGAAAATTTGTTCAGATTTACATATGCCCAAACAGCATTTTCAGTACTAACAACATTGGAATATTGTGCTGAAGCATGAAAACAACAAAACTGACTAGACTATTTTCTTTCACCAAAGTGAAATGAAGTAGAAAAGTAAACAGCACAAATAATGAAAGCTAAATAAGATTCATAAAATTCCTTCGGTATTCAAGTATAGGTAACCATTCAAGATTTTTTATATATTTATTGTATTTATCCTCAGCGTCCTTTAAAATTGGCAAACAAATGCCAAGAAAAGGACTGATATAAATAAAAGCAAAACTAAACCAAGTACACACAAATGTTCCAGTTTTGCCGGAATCTTTGTGCTCCTACAACTCAATGCAACCTTATGTTTTTAAAATGAAATTTGGAAGATCATCTGTCTGTAATATGGAACAAGCCTTTATAGTGTTTAAAACCTTTCAAAATAGTGTAATTATTAATATGAAAGAGACTAATGTACATACAAAGTAATTCTGGCAAAAAGAATAACCATACAGTAGGTTTACAAAGGATTTAGACTAGACAAAAGTCTGGTCAAATATCCATTTAAAAAAAATTTCTAGATGAAGATTTAGATTTAAGCAACAGATGGTAATGATCAGAGCTGCTTCATTCTATTTATTAAACATTTACATGCATTAATATAAAAAATTAACATTTCAAAAGGAGCTCTTACACTGGATCACGTCAATTCTTACACTTCCATGGCCATTTTTTCCCCTTTTATTTTTCCTCTTCTTTTAAACACTACCATAAAATAAAAAAGAAATGGAAAATAAAACACAACTCCACCTTTAATTCACTTCCTTGTGAGTATGTTTTTCCTAGCATATCTAAACAGCAGGTGGTCTGGCATATCATTATAATGTAATATGCAAGCACAAAGGGTAAATTAAGGATGGAGTTTCAACCTTAATTCTGAGTTTCCTTGCTCGATAGTGTTATCAGACCCTTTCTTGTAGCAGAAAGTGTTCTTGTGGTTTAAAATAAAAGATTACCCCCTTTTATCTGAACTATACTTAAACATTTAATAGAGAAATTACAGCCATAATTTTACCATGCAAAGTAACATCACATACCAAAATTCCTTAACAAACGTCATGGACAAGAGATCAAATACAATGCATAATGTGCTTGTACAGAGCCATGGTCAAGTCCATAAGTAACTGATTTTAGTCCATTTTTTCCTAACTTCATATGCAGTCCTTCCTATTGTTAAGGTGTTCTATAGTTTATAAAATAAAATTTTGGACTTCCGTAATGAACATTATAAAACATGCAACAAGAAGAAGAAGAAGAAAAAAAAAACAGCCTTACTTTCCCGAGAACCTCCTATTACAACTACATACAGATAGACAATTAAAAGTAGGATATTGCATTAGGAGTCTTAAAAGATGTTATCAGTGGCAAAAATGTAAAATAGAAATGTAATTCAAATGAAATAGTGAAAAAAAAAGTTATCCTTACCTTTGTACCTGTTATACAATTGTTCTAATTTCTTTCTGTCTACTGAATTTTTCATGGATTCTTTGTAGTACAAGTCTGGGTTCTGGAAGTAGTTGTCTGTTGCCACTTCTAGTTTCCACTCATTCTGCATTAAGCAATATATAGCAGTCCTTTCACCAGCCTGGGTAAATGCCATAAACTGGCGGACCTTGTCCTTCTGAGACGATTTAAGCTTATGCTTTGGGATGCAAAAGAAGTAGGAAAGCCAATGAAGCTAATCCAGAAGTTTGTTTCAGCATTCTACTACTAATGCCTATCTTTTAAAGGGGTTTAGTTTTCTCCATGTGTGACAACTTTCACTTCAGAATTAAAGGAAGACAAAGCCTTGCTCTTCTGCAGTTAAAAAGGCAGCACTTCTGGAAACTGAAATGACAGCATCTGTATGTACATTTTAGTAGCAAATATTCTGGCAAAAATAAATTCAAATTTGTGTTACTGCTCACGTACACACAATTGTTTTGTACGAAAACTGTTTGATCTCCAGATATTTCCCATTAAATTCAGAATTTATTTGGTTAAAAACTCTAAAATACTATTGTTATGACAATTGGGTCTATTTGCTGAAAATAAGTCTACCGTTAATGATAAAATACATTTCAAAGGTATGAATCATACAAAAATCAGAGATTCTGTAAATAAAGGCCTTGAGAAATATCTGAAAAGTTTAACAGTTGACTTAAGAGTTTTCCTAATTAATTTCTAGTGCTAGTGAACAATAGTGTTTTCCGGTTAATTATTTAAGACAGTTAAAGTTACAAAGTACTTTTCAATTTTAACACTGGGAACTGTTCATTGTTACTTTCAGAAAAAGTGAGCACAAAAGAAAATAAAACTGGTAAAGAAGCCAAGCAAGAAATTTACTCACTATTATGAGTTTACAAAAAGTTTTTGTAAATCTAATCAAAAGCTTTAATATGTTCTGACAATAGAAGAGGTGTTTATATTAATCAATGTAATTGGTTACTTTGTTATTCAGTAGAAAATAAGGCTTTGAGAAAAACATTTCATGTTTCCTATGTGGCAATGAGTTGCAGCAAACCATAGCTCTACATTCCCAGAGTATACTTCTGAAGAATACAGGAATGAGGGGAAAGAGGTTTGAAAGAGAGCAAAAATCTGCTACCAATGTGTTTTACCATTATTCTCTGCTGTACTTAAAGTAACTTTTTAAAAATCAAACTCTCTTTGGGTTTCAATACATCTGTTTTACTCATCATAGTTAGTACAAGTTACGTTTCTGGGTAGATAACTAAGTTATCTGGGTAAACACTTCATAATTTGCTCACCCTAGTATTTAAGTCAACAGTGTAAAGTGACTCATTGACTTGCTGATACCTGATTATTAGAACAAGCTTTTATGATGTATTCTACTGCACATCACTGTTTCACGTTCAATGTGACACTACAGTATAAACATACATACATCTTCTAGTCCACTCTTATCTCTTTTACACACTCTACATATAGTCATATCATTAAAAAATTACTGCAGATGGTCATATAAGACAAGAAGTGCATCATATGCAGAAGATACAGACTTCATTCTTTCCTTCATGAAGTTATTTTCTAAATATTGAAAAACTACAGAAAAGGATACTCATAAACTGGGAGCAACTTTATAGCCACAGAAATAATTGCAATTGATTTTTCAAAGGAAATGTTAAATTATCTTTGTTGTTTCCCTACTGGAGATATTGCGTACATCTATTTATATTTTTAAAAATCCTAAATTTTCCTTGAAGTGGAAATATATCAAATCTTTCTACAATAAAATCTTGTACATTTAAACAAGAGTCTTTCTAAGTTACAATTAATTTAGTGTTGGGTCACTTCACAATAGGAATCTGTGATACAACCATGACAACTAAAAGTTTTTAGAGACAAGATGGTGAGGTAATATCTTTTATTAGACAAACTTCTGGTGGTGAAAGACACAAGCTTTCAACACTAGAAGCTGGTCCAATAAAAGATATTACCTCACCCACCTTGTCTCTCTAATATCCGGGGACAACATGGCTATAACACTGCAAACTAAAAGTTATGTCACATATATAAGGTCTACAAACTTCAAAAAGACAAGGAGTACTTGTGGCACCTTAGAGACTAACAAATTTATTAGAGCATAAGCTTTTGTGAGCTACAGCTCACTTCATCGGATGCATCCTGTAGCTCATGAAAGCTTATGCTCTTATAAATTTGTTAGTCTCTAAGGTGCCACAAGTACTCCTTTTCTTTTTGCGAATACAGACTAACACGGCTGCTACTCTGAAACCTACAAACTTCAAGTAACCTATGTCTCTTTTCTGCTTCAAAA
Source organism: Dermochelys coriacea (assembly GCF_009764565.3). NCBI lineage: Eukaryota > Metazoa > Chordata > Testudines > Dermochelyidae > Dermochelys > Dermochelys coriacea. Next base: position 111,352,186 of record NC_050068.2, read on the forward strand.
GGACAGAAATGGAAAAAGATCACTCACTTTACCTCTCTGCCAATGCAGAATCATTCTCTAAAATACAGTTTAAGTACCATTTAAATTACATACGTAAACGGATTCTTTATTTTAAAAAAAGATATATAGAAATAATTTTTTCTAGCATGTCTTCTTTCTAAATGATCACAACATAGTATGTATATTTTGTAATAGGTCACAATGAGGTGACATACTTTATGTACTCTGACTTGAAAACTACGATCTGCCTCATCACCACCATTTTAAAAATTGTTAAAATATATCACCTATTAAAAACAGATGTTGGAAGATGAGGCCTAATTTGGACTCTTTGTAAAATAGCTTTGATCGCTTTTTTATTAATTGTAAATTCCTATTGCTTTTCTGGGCTTTCCAATTATGCACTCGCACGGCAGTGATGGCCTTGGAATGTTGCTCAGTGGGACATAAACCTGCTTTCTTTTGCACGAACATATATTCCCCCTATACTCAATCAAATGTTTATTCCAACAACAATCGATACATGCATTTCCATTTTGCCAATCATAGTCACATCTAGGTGCCCAAATACAATTTAAGCGTTGGTATTACCCTGATGGAAGTGTTCCCAGTGCAGTGCATTTGTACTCGCTAGGCTCACTTTCTCTGGGGACTGTGGTGGGCTGGAAGAAAACTTGCCAGTTCAACTACTACAGCTCTCCTGAGGAGAGTGACAATACCCTTCTTTGACAGCAGTTTATGGAGTCACGGTTGTGATTTCACAGTTAGGGCTGAAAGAGGGTTTCCATATCAAGGATGATTTTTCATTCTCGTCTAACTTTCTTTCCTTACAAAACAACAACACCGAGCAAGTCAGTGAGGAACGAGGGTAGCGGAACCACTCCAAGCGATTTGGGGGACGGAGGAAGTTCCCCTGGAGCTCCCTAAACCACTTTCCCCCAGCTCAGCACAGATACGTGCAGCACAAACGCAAAGACACCCCATAAGCCGACTTAAATCGCCCCCTCTAGCAGGGAGCTCCTCGGTGCTTCCCAAGGCCCTGCAAACTCCCTACCCTCGAAACGGGCGCAGCCCAACTCCGCTGGGGGCGGCGGCCTGGGCCGGGCCCCACCCCCAAAAGACGGACACCGGGAGAGGGAGGGACTCGGCTCCAGCCACCTGCCCTGGAAGCCCAAAGCCCAAAGAAGGGCAAGTACGTGCCGCGGCTGCCAGGCTCAGCTCTCAAAATACCCACAGCCTCGCTCCTCCCCGCCCTCTGCGGGACCCCGCCGGCCGGGCGCCTCACGCCGCGGGCTCGGCCCCCAGCTCCGCTACCCCACCCCCGGCCCTGGCGGGGCCCCCCGCGCTTCTCTGTCCCTCTCGCTCCGGCCCCCCGCCCGGTGACCTTCCCTCCGCCGACCCCGGCAGCAGGAAAACACGGCTCCGCGCTGGCAGGGGCGGCGGGCGCGGCGCCCCCTCCGGGCGGGGCCGCGGCGCTGGGATCGGGAGAAGCGGGGAGGGGCTGGGAGGTATTTTCCCACCTACCATCTTATCCCCGGCGCTTTGACCAACTTCACTGCCCAGCGCCGCCGCCTCCTGCGCAGGCGCGCACCGGTTCTCCTGAGCCACCTATCGCTGAGCGGCGAGCGGGCCCTAGGCCCCGGCTGCCTCTCTGGGAGCAGCAGTCCCCGCCTCGTCGCCGCGCCGCAAGCACTGGAAACTCAGCGCCCGCCTGGAGGGGCACAGGGGACTACATCTCCCATGATGCACCGGGCCGACGAGCCGGAGACGGTTACCCACCGTGTACTGCGCCGGCGAGCCGGGACTACATCTCCCAGAGGGCACTGCGCGCGAAGCGGGCGGCAGTTGGCTCGCTGGGCGAGCTAGGAACTACAAATCCCATGGGACATGGCGCTTAAAGGAGCCGCATCTGCGCTCCGCAACCAGCGCTAAGGGAGGTAGCGGCTCGGCGGCCTGCGGTGTCGTCATTTCTCACCAGGGAGCCGTTGAGGCGGTTGGGTCGGGCGCCCAATAGGAGCAGGGATAACGGCACGCGGCGCCACCCCGCTCTGGGCTGACCTCGTCTGCGGCTCCTCCCGCTTCAGGTGAGCCGGGCGGATGGAGGCGGAGGCAGCCGCAGCCGGAGCCTAAAGCGGACACCTCGCCCCAACCCGGACGCGAGAGTCCGCGGCACCCGGACTGGTCGCCACCCCTCCCCTCCGAGGTAGGAGCGGGCCGGGCCGGGCCGGTTACCCCTGCGCCGGGAGGGCGGAACGGGGGTGACCCGGGCCCTACAGCTAAGAGCGGGTTCCGGGCGCCGGGCCGGGCCGGGCCGAGTCACTCGCAAGGGACAGCGAAAAGCGGGGCCGGGACAGCCCGCCCTGGAGAGACTCCGACACGCACAGCCCATCTTCCCCCCGCCACCCCCTCCCGGGTCAGCTCCTCTTCCGCCATAGAGACGCCGCGAGAGACCCAGCACAGCTCCCCTACCCCAGAGAGACTGTGGCACATACGGAACAGCTTCCCCCATCCTCCGGAGAGACTGAGATGCACAGCTCTTCCCCTCCTCCGAGGTAAGTGCTGCCCGGCGGGAAGTCGCCCCTCCAGCCCTGAGCCCCCTTCCAGAGCCAGCACCCTATACCCCCTCCTGCACCCCAGCCCTGAGCCCCCTTCCAGGGCCAGCACCCTATACCCCCTCCTGCACCCCAGCCCTGAGCCCCCTTCCAGGGCCAGCACCCTATACCCCCTCCTGCACCCCAGCCCTGAGCCCCCTTCCAGAGCCAGCACCCTATACCCCCTCCTGCACCCCAGCCCTGAGCCCCCTTCCAGGGCCAGCACCCTATACCCCCTCCTGCACCCCAGCCCTGAGCCCCCTTCCTGGGCCTGCACCCTATACCCCCTCCTGCACCCCAGCCCTGAGCCCCCTTCCAGAGCCAGCACCCTATACCCCCTCCTGCACCCCAGCCCTGAGCCCCCTTCCAGGGCCAGCACCCTATACCCCCTCCTGCACCCCAGCCCTGAGCCCCCTTCCAGGGCCAGCACCCTATACCCCCTCCTGCACCCCAGCCCTGAGCCCCCTTCCAGGGCCAGCACCCTATACCCCTCCTGCACCCCAGCCCTGAGCCCCCTTCCAGGGCCAGCACCCTATACCCCCTCCTGCACCCCAGCCCTGAGCCCCCTTCCAGGGCCAGCACCCTATACCCCCTCCTGCACCCCAGCCCTGAGCCCCCTTCCAGGGCCAGCACCCTATACCCCTCCTGCACCCCAGCCCTGAGCCCCCTTCCAGGGCCAGCACCCTATACCCTCTCCTGCACCCCAGCCCTGAGCCCCCTTCCAGGGCCAGCACCCTATACCCTCTCCTGCACCCCAGCCCTGAGCCCCCTTCCAGGGCCAGCACCCTATACCCCCTCCTGCACCCCAGCCCTGAGCCCCCTTCCAGAGCCAGCACCCTATACCCCCTCCTGCACCCCAGCCCTGAGCCCCCTTCCAGGGCCAGCACCCTATACCCCCTCCTGCACCCCAGCCCTGAGCCCCCTTCCAGAGCCAGCACCCTATACCGCCTCCTGCACCCCAGCCCTGAGCCCCCTTCCAGAGCCAGCACCCTATACCCCCTCCTGCACCCCAGCCCTGAGCCCCCTTCCAGAGCCAGCACCCTATACCCCCTCCTGCACCCTAGCCCTGAGCCCCCTTCCAGAGCCAGCACCCTATACCCCCTCCTGCACCCTAGCCCTGAGCCCCCTTCCAGAGCCAGCACCCTATACCCCCTCCTGCACCCCAGCCCTGAGCCCCTTTCCAGAGCCAGCATCCCAAACCCCCTTCTCCACCCCTGTCCCGGCCCTGACCCCTTCCCAGAGCTTGCACTCCTCAATCCCTCCCACACCTGCTGCCCCAGCCCTGACCCCCCTCTCAGAGCCTGCACTCCTCAATCCCTCCCACACCTGCTGCCCCAGCCCTGACCCCCCTCTCAGAGCCCATACCCCATCCTGCACCCCAACACTGTCCCAGCCTCCTCCCACATTGTGAACCCCAAGGCCCCAGCCCATAGGTTGCACCCCCTCCCAAATCTCTGTCCCAGCTGGGTGAAAGTGAGTGAGGGTGCGGGAGAGCAAATGAGGATGGGCGTGGGCGGGGCTTTGGGGAGGGGGCAGGGTAGATCCTGGGTTGCTCTTACATTCAAAAAGTGATCTTGGGCATAAAAAGGTTTGAAACCACTGCTGTAATGGAAAATGATAAACTTTTGCTCCTTTCCTTATCTCTAGAGGGATCAAAACTGTGTAGAACATGATAAAATCTCTTTCAGATTCATCCAGAAGCAAAAGTTGTCCCCTTCACACATGGTGCGGAAATAAATTTATGACAAAACCAGCCAAATCCTGGTCAAACACTGGTTTAAAATCTGTTCCCAGTGAGACAGTTTGTTACGCTACCTATCCCTGTATGTCCCCCAGTCTCCTCCAAAATTAGTGAGACTTGATAGCTTTGTCTCTTTAGAAGTTCACATTCCTTAATGGGATGATTTCTGCTCCTCATTCCCATATGGGCAACATGGACCATGACCTTGCAAACACTTACGCATGTGTTTAATTTTACTATTGTGAGTAGTCCCCATTGACTAAATGTGGCCACTGTTGGAGACAGGATACTGGACTACCTGGACTGTTTCCAGTATAGTGGTTCTTATGTTCTTGACTGAACATCAACAGTTTCTTATTATAATTTTAGCTGTATCGGTATAGGATCTTCTCTGTCCTACCCTAGTCTTTCATTACTTGCATTCAAATAAAACTAGTAATTTAAATTCCACACTATATGCTACAGTTAAGACATTATAGTTAATGAATTCAATATTCAAAATTAAGGCAATGCTCCTTTTTTCATACGACTTAAAATATGGTGTCTCAGTATAATAAAATTTACAAATTCCGTTGGTAATATATATTTTTCATTTTTTAAATAAAGCAAGGGAATTCCATACAAAGGACTACGGTTAATGTAACTTTAGTTTTGAGAATTTAAACTCAAATCACGAAAGGCAGAGTAAAGTTTGAATGCTTATTCCATTCCCTTTGCTTATGCCTCAAAATATAGGATTTCTTCATATTTTTAAAGCTACTGTTCTGATGTTTACCAAAACAATCCTCCATCTTTACTCATAAACAGGGCACCCTGCTGCTGTTCCTGTAAGTTTCCTCTCTTGTAGATTTCAGTCTCTTATTTAGCCCCTGGCTAAGTGTGCTAATAGGCATAGGTATGCCTCACAGACTCTCTCTCCATCTGGACATTTGTGTATTGTATCTGTAACCTCCTGCCTGAAAAGGACATTTCTGAGGTTTGTCACCTCCTGGTGACCTGCCATAACTTCAAGGCTTTAGGAGCATAATTTTCAGAATAGATGCATAACTTTAAATTTTATCTGTACATAAATTTCACAATGATTGTGATGAGAATGGCCATACTGGTCAGACCACTTGTCCATCTAGCCCAGTATCCTGTCTTCTGACAGTGGCCAGTGCCAAGTGCTTCAGAAGGAATGAACAGAACAGGTAATCATTAAATGATTCCTCCTTTGTTGTCCACTTCCAGGTTCTGGCAATCAGAGGCTAGGGACACTTGGAGCACAGGGTTGCTTTTGGTAGAGACCCTACCTGTCACCCTTTGGTGAGCTATTATTAGGGCCCTACCAAATTCACGGCCGTGAAAAACACATCATGGACTTTTAAATCTGGTCTCCCTTTGTGAAATCTGGACTACTGAGTGCTTTTACCCAAAACTATACAGATTTCACAGGGGAGACCGGTGCTTCTCAAATTGGGGGTCCTGACCCAAAAGGGAATTGCAGGGGGTCATGGTATTGCCACCTTACTTCTATACTGCCTTCAAAGCTGGATGGCTGGAGAGCAGCAGCAGTTGGCCTGGCGCCCAGCTCTGAAGGCAGTGCCCCACCAGCAGGAGCGCAGAAGTAAGGGTAGAAATATCATACTGTGCCATCCTTACTTCTGTGCTGCTGCTGGCAGCAACCCTGCCTTCAGAGCTGGGCTCCTGGCCAGCAGCCTCCACTCTCCGGCTGCCCAGCTCTGAAGGCAGCACAGCTGTCAGTAGCAGCACAGAACTAAGGGTAGCAGTACCGCTACCCCCCCCCCCCACCATAACCCTGTGATACCCACCCTCCCCCTACACCTTTTTGGTTCAGGACTCCTACAATTATAACAGCATGAAATTTCAGATTAAAATAGCTGAAATCATGAAATTTACTATATTAAAATCCTATGATCGTGAAATTGACCAAAATGGACTGTGAATTTGGTAGGGCCCTAGCTATTATGAATATATCTGACCCAGGGGATCTCTGTAAAACCCTAGGCACCTCCTGTGCCTTCTGCCAGTTGACCCCAAGAGGTCTCTGGGTCACTCCTTTCCAGTTCAGAGAAGAAAAAGAATTTGGAAGCTCCCAAACTGAAAAGCAATAGACACTGGGAAACAGATCATTTTGCTTACACAGAAGATCTTTCTGCCTACTGGTGTTTCCTAAGTTAAGGAGTTAGGGTTTTGTCCCCCTCTTTTTCTTGACTTAAGCAAACCACCCTTTGTTTGCTGTTCTGCTCTTTATTCTTCGGACCAGATCTTAAGAGTTTATAGTGAGCAATTAAGGAATGTATGCAGTCTTAAGTGCTTGGATCTCTTAACTGTTCAATTCCAGACTAACGTTTTAAATGTATTAGAGAGACAAAGTGGGGAGGTAATATCTTTTATTGGACCAACTTCTGTTGGTGAGAGATGCAAACTTTTCTGACCTGAAGAAAAGGTCTGTGTGGCTCGAAAGCTTGTCTCTCACCAATAGAAGTTGGTCCAATAAAAGATATTACCTCCCCCACCGTGTCTCTCTAATATCCTTGGACCGACACAGCTACAACAACGTCATTTTAAACGTATAGCATTTTTTTTTTCTATAAGTATACATTTTGGAGAGGTGTTAGCTGGACTCCATTACTTTCATAGGTTATGGCTACACTAAAGAGCTTACAGCTGCACAGCTTAATTGCTCCAGCCCCTGCGAGCGGTGGTAGCTGTCAGTAGGACAAGCTCTCCCACTGACATAGCGCTGGTCCACACCAGTGCTTAAGTTGGCATAAGTGATGTCGATGAGGAGGGTGGCTCATTCACACCTCTGAATTACATAATTTGTCGAGTTAAGCTGGAGTGTAGCCTTAGCCATAGTAATTCTTTCCACTATTTTTTTGTTTTGTTTTTAATTTTGGAATAGAATACCCAGGTCCAACCACCAATTTTAAGACCCTTCATTGGCTTCTTCTCTCCCTATTAATCAAATCAAGTTTCTCATCTTTGTTTTTGAAGTGCTTCACAGCTCAGGTCCTTCCTATGTCACCTTCCACTCACCTCTATTCAGTCACTCAAGACACATGTCTACCTATGCTCTTCATGTCCTCTTACTCTCAAAATCCTATTTGTGCCATGTTCTGTGATGCTGCTACCTGGAGCCCCCAATCCCCCACTCACTATGTTACGTCCACAAGTATTAATCTTTCAAGCTCCTTAAACATTTGTCTTCCAAATGGTCTTTAAACTCTAACCTTATTGGCAATTTTTCTCTGGTTTAAAAACAGATTTTTTAAAAATGACAAACACAGATATTTTTCACCGTGTGTATATGTTTTCACTCGTGTGTGTGTAATATTTAGAATAATAAAGAAACATTCATTTCACGGGCTCCGAGCATGTTAATTATTTGAACACCAATTTTGGTTTTGTGATTTTTTTTTTTTTTTTTTTTTTTTTTAAATCCTCACACCTCTTCTGCCACACACAAGATCAGCATCAGATATTAGCACATCTATATTGTTGTGAGTGAAGGCATGCTTTAGGCCAGCTTGAAGCCTGCTGTGATTTCAAAGACTCTGTTTTGATAACCTTTAACAGCTTAAGTAGAACTATGCATGTGTAAAGACATTGCAGACTAATTATGGTTAGTATTGTGCTTGTGTAAGAAAAACGCAGAGTAATAGTTTGTTTAAAAATAAAATGTAGCCACAAAGCTAGAAAAAATTGGTTTGCACTAACACAAAACCTGTGCTGACAGGACAAAAGAGTTAACATAAAAAGAAAAGGAGTATTTGTGGCACCTAAGAGACTAACAAATTTATTTGAGCATAAGCTTTCGTGAGCTACAGCTCACTTCATCGGATGCATTCGAGTGCATCCACTGAATGCATCCGATGAAGTGAGCTGTAGCTCAAGAAAGCTTATGCTCAAATAAATTTGTTAGTCTCTTAGGTGCCACAAATACTCCTTTTCTTTTTGCGAATACAGACTAACACGGCTGCTAATCTGAAACCTGTCATAAAAATAAACTAATACATAGACATTCCCTCCCCACCTTCCTTCCCCCAAAATATAAAGAAGTTAGTCTAAAGAATGGAAAGCAGAAATTGTATATGCTCCTGTGTTGGGGGTGACTTTGTGGTGAAACTATCCTAATGAGCTTCCCACTTGTAGGTAAATAAGAATTTCTTACTAAGTGTTTTGCCTAATAAAAATTTGTTGAACCAATCTGCTGAGTAGTAAATCTCTCAGTCAAATGTATACATTGGCTTGTATCTCAATCCCCCATCTTTCTTCAAGAGGCCAGTTGAAGCAAAGGTCCCTCTGGCATGACCTGAAAGTTGACAAATCTAAGCTATTTAGAACAGGGATAGGAGTGAATTCCAGAAGCTTAGGGCCCTTGTGAAGAGCACTGTGCCAACCCTCCCTCCTCTCTTATATCTAGTGACCTAGCATCCAGGGCTGTCCTTAGGATTTATGGGGCCCTACGCAGTATTAAACTGGTGCCCCTATGCTCCACTGAAGGCAGTCCCCAACCGGCACCACTGACCCCAATGTGTCGAGGGGGCACAGCCATCACCCCCGCCCGCAGACCCACAGAACCTATCCCCATTGCTGACACACCCCGAGCTTTGTATGCAGCAGACACTGTGGCAGTGGCTTATGGCAGGCCTCACACTGTCACATGAGGGCTGCATCTTGAGGATTTTTATCAAGCCTTCCCCAGGAAAGGGGGTGTAGGGTTTGGGGAGGACTTTGGGGGGAAAGATGTTTCCAACAGGCTCTTTCCCAGTTATATATCTGTTAGACGCTTGGTGGTGGCAGCAATAAAGTCCAAGGGCAAAAGGTAAAATAGTTTGTACCTTGGGGAAGTTTTAACCTAAGCTGGTAAAAATAAGCTTAGGGGGTTTTCATGCAGGTCCCCACATCTGTACCCTAGAGTTCAGAGTGGGGAACGAACCTTGACAGTGTGTGTGTGACTGTGTGTGACAGTCTGTATTGGGGAACTGTGATTCATGAGAGACAGAGTATGTGGGTGTGAGAACCTGTGTGTGTGTATGAGGGAAGTGTGAGAGAAAGTGAGTGCACTGTCACTAAGTCCCCTCCTCTCCTCGACCCAGCTATCGCCCCACAACTCACCTGGACTTTTTGCTTCTCCTCGCCTGGTCCCCGCCAGAGAGCAAGCGGCGCAGGAAGGCAGGGTCCAGGGAGGGACTCTGCTCCGGGTGGTGGTGGGCTGGGCCACCAGTGACCGACTGGGCTGCCAGTGACCTGCTGCGCAACTCTGGGCGCCCCAGGGCTGGGGCAGCAGAGCTGGAAATTGGAGCCCTCTGCCGGCCAGCTGAGGAGCAAGTAAAGGAAGTGGCAGGGTTGGGGGCAGGGAGAAGCCCATTGGCCCAGCATGGGGGAGGAACCGGGAGAAGAGAGGATTCCAGCCACAGCCAGTGGGGGGAATGGTGCCTCAAATTTTCGGGTGCCCTACGCAGCCGTGTATGCCTAAGGACGGCCCTGCTAGCATCATTAACTCTGTTCATTGTAATTGGCAGCGTATCATAAGTAGAGAGGTGATGTCTCAGTTGGACTGATCAAGTTATTTGTACTTGTAATCTTTCTTGACTATGGTTATTGCACCAAAGTTCAAAATTGCAGCTTAATATTAAGGCACATATTTATCTGTTCTACTGAAATTTGCTAAAATTTAAATTAAATTCTGCAATTCTAGAATGGCATGTTTAGATGGCAAATAGGTCATTTTATTTTTTTAGGAAATATAAGGCCTTTATTGGGTACCATGTTTGCACATAATTTCTGAACTAATGCAGACTGTGCACATCCTTTGTCCATTATTTGAAATCCTACCATAGTTAATGCTAAAGACACATAATTTTGACTATCTTTTTAAATGTTTATTTTGAATTATTTATTATCAGCACTAGGGGTTAGTCAATATCATTTATAAACCTGACATTTTACAATGTTTTCCTCAGAAAGGCACTGAAAAATGATATTGAGAGATACTGGGATAGCTTAGGGAAATTGGTCCAAGTCTGGCTCAAGCTGGAAATGACAAAAAATTAGGAAAATCTCATTGCTCTCTGTCCTATGTGAAATGAGAATTTTGCAAGCATCATTTATATTGTAATCTCTTTGAGGCAAAGAATTTGTTTTTTTGTCTCTTCTATAAATCAGCTATTATATGTTGAGGTGCTATCCATAATTTGACAGTGACATATATATATTCTTTTTAAATGTAGGCTTGAAAACCACAGATGGTTTATGGATATTTTAAAAAGAGCAAACTTACATACTAGTAACTAAGTCCAACCCTTATCTTAACAAATAAGTTTAGAGAAACAGTCCACATCTCATCCAAAGGAAGCATGAGTGACCAGTGTGGTACTGCTAAGCTTTACAGCTTGATGGATTTAAAGCAAGTTATTATGTTTTGGAGAACAGATAGCCCAGGAAAATAAAAATGTTACTAAACCAGAAAGATTTGGTGGTTTTGACTATCTGTTGATCAACGGAGAACTCATACTTTTCATTAGACTTCATTTGAGACTTTTTTTTTTAAATTGGATTTGATCCAGTGACCCAATACTGAACCATGTTTGATGGCTAATGTGTATTATCTTTCAGCACAACATGTGTATTCGAAATGCAAAGAGCATGTTATAGAAGGCTTTGGACTGTTCCTGGTTGTATACAGCAATACAATGAAGGCAATTGAATTTAATTCTCTATGGATATTGATTGCACTGCTTTGCTGCCAGTTATTGAACACTGTGGAGCATGAAGATGTAGTAAAGCATGCAATAAAGCTGCATCGTGGGAAAGGTGCTGCTGTCACACAGAGAAAACAATGGGTCTTAGAAAACTGCAGAAAGCTATCTGGGCTCCTTCGTCAAAAGAACGTGGTTCTCAACAAACTAAAAAATGCAATAAGATCAGTGGAGAAGGACTTGGGGCTGTCAGATGAAGAGAAAATTTTTCAGGTTCACACATTTGAAATTTTCCAGAAGGAGCTGAATGAAAGTGAAAATTCAGTCTTTCAAGCAATCCATGGACTCCAAAGAGCCCTTCAGGGTGACTACAAAGATGTTGTAAACATGAAAGAGAGTAGTAGACAGCGATTGGAGGCCTTGAGAGAAGCTGCAATAAAGGTAGTACTTTTCAATTTTACTAATGCATTATGGAGGGTAATATGGTGAAGATTTCACAGGGATTTCTAATGATTAAAAAGAGGTTTAAATTCTTTGTTTTGTATGAAAAATATGGATCCATACCAAACTTTCAACACTTATTCCTAGTGTAAAGATGGAATTTTGAGCAAAGCTAGCATTAAATCTGTTCTCTTCAGGTAAGCTAGAAGTAATGTAGTAGTTACAAGGAGTTAAAAATATTCATTATTGAAATTTAGAGAAGGCTAATAATTAGTTATAAAAAACAGTCTGAGAACCCCTGTAACTCCCAACTCCAGCATTACTTTAGAAGACAAAGGAATATGAGAGGTGAGACTATTCGTACACTTTGGCAGTAATACAGCATTCTTTGTCGTAACTGCACTTCTTTGTGTCAAGACACGGCAACTGAGATTGCTTTCTTTATAAAATAATCACTTTAAAGCACAGAAGTGTGATAGTGAAGCATGAGTGTTTCACTGACTATTGTGGCTCTCCAGCCTCACCTTGATCAGTTAAGGTTTACCAAAGGGAGCCCAAGTCCAACAAACCTGGAAAAATTTAGAGAGACAAGGTGGGTGAGGTAATATCTTTTATTGGACCAACTTCTATTGGTGAGAGAGACAAGCTTTCGTGCTTATACAGAGCTCTTCTTCAGGTCTCGGAAACTTACTCAGATTGTGGAAAAATTTGTCAGAGCAGGTCTGCTCTCTGGGGAATCACAGCAGGTCTCTGTGACACTCTGTACCTCAAAGTAGCACTCTGGAACCCAATATTCACTACTGTGATATGATTAGGATATGTTTTGGTTCAAATGCATGCCTGGCGGGGTATCATTTTAAAAGTCTTAATCTACTGAACATTAATAACCTGTTAGATTGTATGTACTATCAGTGTTTGTGGAATTATGAAGTATTGCAATATGTGCTATTGAAATATGTTGTGAGGTTGGGAGACTCTGACAATGAGACTTTCAGTAAGGACAAAGGAGCACCCATCACTGGTCAGATAGATGCTGATGGCCCATTAAGAAAACAATAGACTATCCCGGAGGCTCCTTACAGAAGGCACGTACACAATGGAGACTGCTTGACCAATAGGAACTGACTGACCCCAATGCCACAGCAAGGATCTTTCTAGCAGCTGGAAGAAGGTGTAAAAAGAGAGACAGTGACATCATCACTTGGCCTCTGCACCCCCCTCCCCCCCCATCTCAACACCTGGAAAATCTTCTTGAAGGAAAAGACTTTTTGAACTGGGGAATTTGGTCCCAGTCTTGAAAAGGGTTCAGTCTGGGTATTGAGGAACTGTCAGCTGCTTGTACCATCTGTCGGGGTGAGACACTGCTTGATTCAAATCTTGCTTAGTCTCTTTAAGTTAGAATTTAGACTGAGAGTTTATTTTTGTTTAAGTAACTAAATTTGCTCTCTGTGCCTATTACTTATAATCACTTAAAATCTATCTCTCTGTACTTAATACATCTGTTTTTATAATTTACCTAAAACAGTATGTGTTTTGGTTGAAATGCTAGGGGAATCTCAGCTCAGATTACAAAGACTGGTGCATGTCCACTTTCCTATGAGGAAGTGGCAAACTTATTAATGGGTTTGCATTGTTCAAGAGAACCTTGCGCAGTGCAAGATGGTGTATTTCTGGGGTGCAATGCTGGAGACCTGGGGGAATTGGCTGGAACCTTTATTGATGGTTCATAAGTGGCAGGGAGATCATTTATGTAACTCAGTTGGGTGTGTCTCTGCCTGTGGACGGCAGTGTGAATGCAGAACTTGTGAGAGGCAGCCAGCCCAGGTTGGTGAGTTTGGAGGGCTCAGCAGTCTTACAGGTCAGCTTATACCCTGTTGACATGTCACAGTCTCCCATCCAGAGAAAGTGCCATTATAGTGGAGTTACATGCTGTGCTTCCTTGGGCACCTTCACTGTAATCCTCTTGTTTTCCTTGCCCCCTCTCCATCTAAGCAGAAATGTTCTGATGTTTACAAGATAGGAGGGAAGGAAATGGGAGTGAGTTGTCATGGAAGGCGGAGAAGAGGGGAAGAGTGTGAGGAGGACATGACTTATGTGATTGGGCAATCCTTGCAGGGGATACAAGTGCTGGAGACTTGGAGGCAGAACAGGGGCATAGGCAGAACCCAAAATTGAGTCACTAGAATGTTTCAAAGGGGTTCCTGTCCCACAGGGCTGGCTGGGCTCACTTCCTTCCTCCAGGCACTGCAACCTCTGGGGTCCCAGCACCATTCAGCTTTGGCCCAGCTATCATGATGATAGGAGCCTGGGTAGGCCAAATTTGAGTGAATGACACTTCAACCACATAAGAATGGCCATACTGGGTCACACCAAAGGTCCATCTAGCCCAGTATCCTGTCTTCCAACAGTGGCCAATGCCAGGTGCCTCAGAGGGAATGAACAAAACAGGTAATCATCAAGTGATCCATTCTCTGTCACTCATTTCCAGCTTCTGGCAAATAGAGACTAGGGTGGGGGTGGGCAAACTTTTTGGTCTGAGGGCCACATCTGGGTATGGAAATTATATGGCGGGCCATGAATGCTTATGAAATTGGGGGTTGGAGTGCAGGACAGGATGAGGGCTCCAGCTGGGGGTGCGGGCTCTGAGGAGGGGCCAGAAATGAGTTCAGAGTGCGGGAGGGGGCTCCGGGCTGGGGTAGGGGGGTTCGGAGGATGGGAGGGGGATCAGGGTTGGAGCAGGGGATCGGGGTGCGGGAGGGGGGCCGGAGTGCAGGCTCTGGGCAGCACTTACCTCAAGCAGCTCCCAGAAGCAGCGGCATGTCCCCCTTCCAGCTGCTATGCGGAGGCAGGGCCAGGTATCTCTGCATGCTGCCCTTTTCGCAGGCACTGTCCCTGCAGCTCCCATTGGCCGCAGTTCCTGGCCATGGCATGCATGGAGCAGGACAAGCCCCGGATCCCGCTCCCCGGCTAGAGCTCAAGGGCCAGGTTAAAACTTCTGAAGGGCTGGATGTGGCCCCCAGGTTGTAGTTTGCCCACCATTGATTGACCTAGCTTCCGTGAATTATCTAATTCTCTTGTGAACTAGATACTCTTCCTCTCTTCTGCTCCCTTCTACGAGAACTCACTCCCGTTTTCTTTCCTCCTATCTTGAAAACATCAGAACATTTCTGATTATATTTTCTACAATAATGGTTGGAGAGGGGGCAAGGAAAACAACCCCGTGAGCCAGGTCACAACTCCACTCTCACAAATTTGGTCCAGTCGAGCGTGGCAGGGCCAAACCTGAGCAGTGCTGCAACCCTGAGGTTGCAACACCCAGAGCAAAGAGCCAAGTCTAGTCAGCCCCACAGCACAGGAGCGGTAGGAGCCGCCACTGTGGGATGTGTCAGGCAGGACTCAATCCCCCTGGAGGGCAGGATCTGACCACAACCACTCTAGGGCAGGACTGCTACCAGAGCGGGGCAGCTGTCCAGGGTGTGTGGTGGGGCTCGGTGGGGCCGAGACTTGGAAAGGGAGCATCACCTCTGTGTTGGTGTCTGGAGTGGCTCACTGCTAAGAGTGCCAAACTCTGACAGGTCTGACTGTCAGAAATCAGGGCAGATGCCCCATATCGGTGGTATAGTCCTCTGGGATCACTATATTATTTTTATTATGGAGCCACATTTGGTTACTTCCAGCTCCAAAGGGCCAGTCCCTTACTCCAGGTCAGAATATGCTCTAGATCCCGCCAAAGGCAATGCTGTAGCCCAAGGGTCGGCAGCCTTTCAGAAGTGGTGTGCTGAGTCTTCATTTATTCACTTTAATTTAAGGTTTTGTGTGCCAATACTACATTTTAACATTTTTTTTTTAGGTCTCTCTCTATAAGTCTGTATATTATATAACTAAACTATTGTTGTATGTAAAAAAGGTTTTCAAAATGTTTAAGAAGCTTCATTTAAAATTAAATTAAAATGATGATCTTACACCGGCGGCACGCTCAGACCGTTGCCGGCCTGGGGTTCTGTTCACCTAGGCCTGCAGCAGGCTGAGCGGGGCCTGTGGCTGGGACCCCGGCTGGCAAGGGGCTGGCAGCCAGAACCCCAGACGGGCAGCGGGCTGAGCAGGGCCGGCGGCCAGGAACCCTGAGCGGCTCAGCCCACTGCTGGTCTGGGGTTCCGTCCGCTGGCTCCTGCCAACCAGGTTCCTGGCTGCTGGCCCCACTCAGCCCGCTGCCGGTCTGGGGTCCTGGCCCTGTCCACATAGAGTAGGTACCTACTTTCTCCCTGGTTCTGGCCCATTCTCTTCCTCTCTCTGCACTGAGCTGAGGGTGGGAGTGCACTGAGAACAGGGCTGGCAGTGAAGGAGCAGGTTGGGGTGCAGGGTCTGGCCAGGAGCTAGAATGAGGGAGGGGGCTCAGGGTTGGGGCAGGAGGTTTCGGTGTAGAGCACTTACCTGGGCAACTCCCATTTGGTGCGAGGGGTGCAGGTGGGAGTGTGTGTGTGTGCAGGAGCTCCCGTTTGGTGCTCGGGGTGGGGATGTGGATGTGGGGGTGCAAGAGTCAGGGCTGGGGTTGTCGGGGGGTGAAGGGGTCAGGCATGGGGCTAGGGTGTGGGGGGGTGCAGGAGTCAAGGCAGAGGGTTGGGGGTATGGGCTGGGGTCGTGGGGGTGCTCCCAGCCCTATGCCCTGAGCGGCTCAAGGCAGGGTGCTGGAGGGAATATGCCAATTCCACCCCCTTCCCCAACAGAGCAGAGAGCACAAGAGTGCTGTAGCTCCGCTTTTCCCTCTCCCCTACATAGCAAGGGCTGATCGGCAGCAGGGAGGGAGAAGAGGAGGGGCAAGAACCTAGCACACTGGGGAAAGAGGCGGGGCAAGGGGGAAGCTTGCCTTCCCTGCAAGGAGAGAGTGGGTGGGCAGGGGCGGGCAGGATTTTTAATTATACGCTGCTGTCCCTGGCAGACAGCAGCGTGCCATTAAAAATTGGCTCGCGTGCCGTGTTTGGCACGCATGCCATAGGTTGCCAACCCCTCTTGTAGCCAATCCTTTAGTAAACTAAAACTAAAGATTTATTAGTTAGGAAAAAGCAATGAGTCGTAGCAAGTTTAAAGCAAATAAAATACATTACAGGTGAATTAGGGTTTTTAGGTTCAAAATAAAAGCAGTGATGTAAGCAATCTGCCAGTCTTATAGGGTCTTTTCACAAATTCTCTCAGGGTTTTTCCAAAGTGGATTTGCGGAACTCTGTCTTGTCAGGTAGCTTTCTAGATACAGCATCCAAAAAGATCAGATGTCAGGATCCAGTATTTTATAGTAGAATATAGCCTGTCAAGTGTTTTTAGCACAGCATGTGTCTCTAGATTTCCCTTTGACGTCAAAGCATGGGTGTTGTGTGCTCAGCAATGTTCCTCCTTGCTGAACAACTTTAGACAAATGGATATAGATAAACGGGAACAACATGATAGCCAAAAACATTTAGCTTTCATGCAGTTTTACGCATCAAATGAATTCACAACTAATCACTAACACACATTATTGCTCCAGGATTAATTAAGTATACAGACAACAATCGCGGGTAAACTTAGCGTAAATGTAATTAATGGTGCACGTGCCATGTAAACACAGTGTGGCTTTGTTCTAGTCTAACAAGTGGATACAATAACATTAGCAACCAATAGGTTCATAGACAAGTGGATACAATAACATTAAGAAAAGGAGTACTTGTGGCACCTTAGAGACTAACAAATTTATTTGAGCATAAGCTTTCGTGAGCTACAGCTCACTTCATCGGATGCATGCATGCATCCGATGAAGTGAGCTGTAGCTCACGAAAGCTTATGCTCAAATAAATTTGTTAGTCTCTAAGGTGCCACAAGTACTCCTTTTCTTTTTGCGAATACAGACTAACACGGCTGCTACTCTGAAACCTGACAATAACATTAGTATTTCTTCTGATCGAGGGTTATTCACTATAGGGCATGCTTAATAACAAATAAGCAGCAGGATATTGCCAAAATTAACAGATCAAATATTACAAGATTTTACAGATGTTACGAGTGAGTTGCTTTGCATGTTACAGTACCTCTTGACATTCCTCTGAGGTTCACAAACAGGTGAACTGCCTATTGCCTTTAATCTAAGATGGTTTGCCTGCATCACAACCTCCATCCCTGACTCACCTTAGCGGGCCACCCAGCCTGACTGGGTTGCAGGGGGCACAACCAAAAAACCTGGGGGTGGGGTGGGCACATGACCCTGTGTACCCCCCCATCCCCTCACCTCACCTCTAGTAGGAGGTGCAAATATGCTTGCTTGCCCTGGGTGCTAAAATGCCTAGTTATGGCTCTGCCCCAGGGCCTCTATCCCCAGACTATTTAATGGCTCACAACAGTCAATAAACATTTATAAATAGGCCCTGAGCCCAAAAAGGTTGAGGACCACTGGCATAGATGATGCAAGAGACTAAGATATCCAAGAAGGAGGTGCAAGGGGTGATGTGAACACAGGGTAGGATGCAAGCTGAGACACTCATGGAGAGTCTGTTCTCTGAACATGGGGAATGAGGGGTATGGAAAGTTTGGTAGAGAGTACCTTGAACACAGTGTTCTCCAACCAAGCCCTTCGCATGTCTCCATGCCAGTGCTTAATGGAAGTCCAGGAGATGGCCTCTGCAGCATATAAGTTTCTGAAGCTGTGGCCATCGTTACGAAATTAACGTGATTTTTGACTATTTCACTGCTGTACAAAATATTTTTAGGTGAAAAAATGCATATTCCCATCAACCAAACCATTTTGTGAATTGTTGTAGTTTTAAAAAAAATTGAGAAAATCAGAATGTTTCTCTGACATTTTAAAAATGAAACTTTTTATTTTTTGATTCAAAATTACTCTTTTTATTTAGAAATTGTCTGAAGTTTAATTACAAAAAACCCTAAAAATGTGTGGCTTAAGAAAAAAAAGCTCAGTTAAAATGACACTTTTCATCTGACTCTAAAAGATTTTTTTAAACTTATTTGGAACTATCAGCAAACTAAAACATCAGTTTTCCCTTCGGATCTAGTTCTAAATAGCAGCTGTGAAGCTAATCAGAATCTTACACATTTCACTCTCCTGCTGCTTGGCAAAGGTACTAGTAGCAGAAGAGGTACTGGAGAGATCTGTCTGCAGACTTGGGAATAAATCACTGCATTATATTACATTTTAGTCACATTTTGAAGATTCTTTAGAACTATAAAATCTAGAAGTGTGGGTTTTAAGAAAGCTTAGATTCTGCTGAAGTGGAGGATGTTCCCCTTGTGTGTCATGTCAAGCTTCCTACTCACTTGGGACAAGTAGATTATTTTAAACCCTCCCTTTTCTTATATTTGTAAAATATTAGCATGCTGATTTAACAATCTTGTATAAAGCAGAATAATGAAAGATGACTCTGGAAAATGGTTGTTGAAAAGAGCGAAGTTTACATGAGGTAGGTTTAAGGTTACTTGTTTGCACATTATTCCAGTTTTGTTCTAGTTTATTTGTATTAAATGTGTGAATTCCTTAGTTAATATTGATGTGTTCTAGGAAGCACTTTTTCACTTTCCCAGTGAGATGTTAGGTGCAAAAGCCAAAATTCTGGGTGTCTGTGACCTACTGTCTTCACCTCTTACTCTTAGTAGGCTGAAGCATATAGCTTCTAGCTCCGGAGTGTCATGTCAGTTTCATATTGTTGTTAATTGAAAAAAATGTTGTTTGCTCACAAAGGAGACCCAAAAAAGAAGGCTGGGACAGGTGCAGTACTGGAGGCTTCTTATGTCTTCCATTCTTCTGCCTTTGGCTCTTTCTTACAGCAGGAAACTATGGAGGACAGAGAAGTGACCGAAAGGTCCTTCTATCTTTCAGTAACTTCAGATTTACCAAGCACCTACTAGCCAGATGCTGATACAAAAGAGAGAGCTGCCAAGCAGGGTCCAGGGACATGTACTAATAGTAATTCCACCACTCTCCCCTTTCCCTAACAGCAGAGGGTGGGTTCTCAGCAGGGGATTGTCCTTAAATCTTGCTGATGGGTTCCATCATAGGTTCCGACTCTGTGGATGCTCCTGGGCTGGAGCACCCATGGGGAAAAATTGGTGGGTGCTCTGCACCCACTGGCAGCTCCCTGCCGCCCCCCCGCATCCCAGCTCATGTCTGCCTCCACTCTGCCTCTACATCCTCCCCTGAGTGCGCTGTGGCTCCGCTTCTCCCCCTAGCTCCCAGCGCTTGCCACTGGGGCAAGCGCTGGGAGGGAGGGGGGAGGAGAGGGAATGCAGCATGCTCGGGGAAGAGGCAGGTTTGGGGTAGGTATTTGGGGAAGGAGTCCAATAGGGTCAGGGAGGGGGCTGGGACTTTGGAGAACGGGTTGGAATGGGGGCGGCATGGGGGTGGCGTCGGGGTGGGGCCAGGGGCGGGAGGGGTTGAGCACCCACCGGTGCTGGGAAAAGTTGGCACCTATGGGTCTGTTCTTGTTATGCACACACTCTGGGGCACTCACCTTTGCCCAGTTCCTAAGGCTCAAGGCCCCACGTTGATTTAGGCACCCCCACCCTTTCTCAGTTCGTAGGGCTCCAGGCGAAAGGCACACACCCTTACCTAGTTCCTAGCGTTCAGGGCATACTCTTCTGTGGGCAGAACCATCCCTACCCATACACAAAGTACGCAGCGGCGTAGGGCACCAGGAAATTTGGGGCACCAAATTTTCTGGTGCCCTGTGCAGCTGTATGCTGCTCCAGCTCCTGCTATGCCTCTTCCCCATGGCCCCGCCCCTGCTTCACCTTAGCCCCACCTCTTCCTGCCCCTGCTGTGCCCCAGCCCCATCCCTGAGGACTGCAGCAGGGCTGGGCCTGCACTCACTGGCGACAGGAACTACAGCAACCCAGCCCCTGCTGCGGTGCTGCTGAGTGCTGGGGGGGAGGTTCCCACCTGCCCCCCAAGCCAGCCCTGCCCCCTCCCCCTGCAGAGGTCTGGGGCCAGGCCTTCTCCTTCCCCCCCCCGCCCAAGCGGGGGAGCTGTGTAGGGCCCCAGAATAGTTTGGGACGGCCCTGTCTGTGGGTTTGCAGGATCTTTTTACCAGTGAAAGAGCCTTACACAATAATAGCCTTAACTATTTATTAACAATTACCATGCAAAATACACATGCTAAGCATAAAGTGCTATGTTCATCAATCCTGATCATGCAGGCAGACTTTCCCTGTTGGCCAGGCAAGGTCGGTCTCATCTGAGTTCTCGTTGCTGCATGTCAAGCGGTTGTGCAGAGGATTCTTAGCTGCTCTGATTTTAGACTGTCTCTTGGTGGGGAGGGGAGGGGAGTTTTCTTCTTCTTCCGTTTTCCTTTCTTTTTCCTTCCCAGCTGGTCTCTTTCTTCGACTTGTTTATGTAGTGAAACTTGAGTCCTGCTTAGCTATACCGTAACAAATCATTTTACTAAGATATTACAAAAGAATTCTTTGACCAATCCTAACATATTGCGAAATAATTCTTTACCCAATCATACCCCAACACTTTAGTTTATTTAAATCTTGTAAAATTAATTTTCTGTCTGTTGCATAATCAAATAACCAGACAGAAACCATACAGATAAACAATAGAGAAGTGGGGACCATAAAAGAATAAAGAAATAGAGATTTCACACCCACCACTGTTGATAAGTGATTCTCTGCCAGATTAGAATGCCATCAAACAAAGTTTTCTTTAAACATTTTGAGAGATTCCTTGCTTATCTGATGATGATTGGTACTATTAGGAGGGGTCCTACTATTAGGAGGGGTCCTTCCCAGCCCAATATTACATTATTTTGATAATCCAGGAAGTATTTGGAGAGTGTTGGGGACAACTTCCTGGTACAAGTGCTGGAGCAACCAACTAGAGGCTGTGCTCCTCTTGACCTGCTGATTGCAAACAGGGAAGAATTGGTAGGGGAAGTAGAAGTGGGTGGCAACCTAGGCAGTAATGACCATGAGATTGTTGAGTTCAGGATCCTCACAAAAGGAAGAAAGGAAAGTAGCAAAATATGGACCATGGACTTAGACTCCCTTAGGGAACTGATGGGCAAGATACCCTGGGAAGCTAATATGAGGGGGCAAGGAGTCCAGGAGAGGTGGCTGTATTTTAAAGAAGCCTTACTGAGGGCACAGGAACAAATCATCCAGACATGCAGAAAGAATAGCAAATATGGCAGGTGACCAGCTTGGCTTAACAGTGACATGTTCGGTGGGCTTAAACTCAAAAAGGAAGTTTACAAGAAGTGGAAATTAGCACAGATGACTAGGGAGGAGTATAAAAATATTGCTAGAGCATGCACAGGTATAATCAGGAAGGCCAAGGCACAACTGGAGTTGCAGCTAGCAAGGCATGTGAAGGGTAACAAGAAGGGTTTCTACAGGCATGTTAACAACAGGGAAAGTGTGGGACCCTTTATGTTGCCTCCCGCATTCAGTGTGACAGATGATGTGGAAAAAGCTGAAGTACTCAATGCTTTTTTTGCCTTTGTCTTCACAGACAAGGTCAGCTCCTAGTCTGCTGCACTGGGCAACACAGGATGGGGAGAGGTGAGCAGCCCTCAGTGGTGAAAGAATAGGTTAAGGGCTATTTAGAAAAGCTGGACGTGCACAACTCCATGGGTCCAGATCTAATGCATCCAAGGGTGCTGAGGGTGTTGGTCAGTGGCTCTGCAATCACATCAGCCATTATCTTTGAAAATTCGTGGCGATTGGGGGAGGTCCTGAACAATTGGAAAAAGGCAAATATAGTGCCCATATTTAAAAAAAAAAAAAAAGGGGGGGGGGGGAGAAAGAGAATCCAGGGAACTACAGACTGGTCAGCCTCACTTCAGTCCCTGCCAAAATCATGGAGCAGGTCCTCAAGGAATCCATTTTGAAGCACTTGGAGGAGAGGAAGGTGATCAGGAATAGTCAACATGGATTCACCAAGGGCAAATCATGCCTGACTAACCTGATTGCCTTCTATGATGAGATGACTGGCTCCGTGGATATGGGGAAAGCGGTGGATGAGATATATTTTGACTTTAGCAAAGCTTTTGGTATGGTCTCCCACAGTATTCTTGCCAGCAAGTTAAAGTATGGATTGGATGAATGGACTATAAGGTGGATAGAAAGCTGGCTAGATTGTCAGGCTCAATGGGTAGTGCTCAATGGCTCGATGTCTAGTTGGCAGCTGGCTTCAAGCGGACTGCCCCAGGGGTCGGTCCTGGGGCCAGATTTGTTCAACATCTTTATCAATGATCTGGATGGTGGGATTACTTGCACCTTCAGCAAGTTCGCAGATGACGCGAAGCTCGGGGGAGAGGTAGATACACTAGAGGGTAGGGATAGGGTCCAGAGTGATCTAGACAAATTGGAGGATTGGGCCAAAAGAAATCTGATGAGGTTCAACAAGAACAAGTGCAGAGTCCTGCATTTAGGAAGAAAGAATCCCATGCACTGCTACAGGCTGGGGACCAACTGGCTAAGCAGCAGTTCTGCAGAAAAGGACATGGGGATTACGGTGGACGAGAAGCTGGGTACGAGTCAGCAGTGTGCCCTCATTGCCAAGAAGGCCAAAGGTATATTGGGCTGTATTAGTAGGAGCATTGCGGGCAGATTAAGGGAACTGATTATTCCTCTCTATTTGGCACTGGTGAGGCCACACCTGGAGCATTGTGTCCAGTTTTGGTTCCCCCACTACAGAAAGGATGTGGACAAATTGGAGAGAGTCCAGCAGAGGGCAACAAAAATTATTAGGGGGCTGGGGCACATGACTTATGAGGAGAGACTGAGGGAACTGGGGCTATTTAGTCTGCAGAAGAGGAGAGTGAGGGGGGGATTTGATAGCAGCCTTCAACTACCTGAAGAGAGGTTCCAAAGAGGATGGAGCTCGGCCGTTCTCAGTGGTGGTAGATGACGGAACAAGGAGCAATGGTCTCAAGTTACAGTGGGGGATGTCTAGGTTGGATATTTGGAAACACTATTTCACTAGGAGGGTGGTGAAGCACTGGAATGGGTTACCTAGGGAGGTATCTCCATCCTTAGAGGTTTTTAAGGCCCAGCCTTGGCTGGGATGATTTAGTTGGTGTTAGTCCTGCTTTGAGCAGGGCATTGGACTAGATCTCCTGAGGTCTCTTCCAACTCTAATATTCTATGAGTCTGTCATTCTAATTTGGAAGGAATGTGAGGATGTGACTTTGTGCTTCTTGGCTTATGGCTGCTGCTCTCCTAATATGACTTCAGAAAAATGCCTCAGACCTTACATCCTCATTTTGCATATCTATCTCTAGGTGTTCAGTCCTCTGACTAGTAGGTGGTGTAAATTTTTCAAGTGCAGATAATACTGGTGCAGATTCTGCCACTTTTGTGGTCTGGTATCTCATTCCAGCCAATGTGAGGCACAGTGCAGTGTGTGTACTGTCATATGCTTTTGACTAGGTCCATTCAAAGCAGCAACTTTGAAGGAACACTTGCTTTTCATGCAGGGCTGGCCTTACCATGAGGTGACCTGAGGCAGCCGCCTCAGGTGCCAGACTGTTCGGGGGCACCACTAGGACCCAGAGTGTAGAAAATTGTCTGCTATTGGTGCATATGTATTCTCTCTGCTCTAGATGCACAAAGATGGTGGAGTGCTGTGCTGGAGGAAGGAGGGCACAAGAGACATAACAGGCAGGTAGGAGAAAAGGTGAGAGGGAATAACAGAAAGCAGCAGGAGCTGCAGGTAGAGAGAGGAAGAGGAGCCTCTTATGTACCTCTCTAGCACCCCCAGGTGCCTGGACTGATTAACACCAGCTTCTCAGGGAGCTTCCTGTTTCCTGCTGCTTCCCTGAACCCACTTGAGGAGAACAGGCAGTCAACTGAAGTAGTAGGAGCCAGTTAGGCCCTTAAGTCGCTGATATCTTCCCTCACTCAGGCCCTGCTACCAGCCTGCTTATTTGTCCCCTTCAACTGAGTGAGAGCCACTATAGCTGGCACAGAACAGCAGTCATGAGTGAAAGAAGAAAACATCCCTCTGGAGCAGCATTCAGAAAAAGAAAGAAAGCAAAGGAAGCTTTTCTATCTAAGCAGGAAGGAGCTCTCCTGAGATACATAGACACAAATGTTCATGGTGAGCCTTCCTGCCCCAGTGAGTGTTGAGCAAATGCCTGATCTTCCAGTTAGTCAGAGTGCAGGTGACCTGGCAGCTACTGCAGCATCCATATCTCCATCTCAAATGGATGTGACCACTTTTCTTCAGGAATGTGCGTGTAGATCAGAGAAGAGTGTGGTGGAGGCACAAGAAACAGCTGCTGCTGAGTTTAGTTCCAGATGATCCAGGACCCACTTGAGCAGTAGCCTGAGGGACTTCCTTGTACTGCATGGACCACAGCAAGTGAAAAACTTCATGTTCCCCAAAGACAATAAAAAAAGTTTCCATCCAACACATTACTGGCGTGACATCCCCAATGGTGACAAAGTGGAAAGGCCATGGCTTATGTACCCAAAAACCCAGATTGCTGCATACTGTTTTTGGTGCAAACTCTTCCAGTCTAATGTTCCAGCCACATTGGGTTCTACAGGAACAAAGGACTGGAAAAATCTAGCTAGAAATCTGGCATGCCATGAGAAGGCAGCAAATCACCAGAGAGCATTCCATAGGTGGAAAGAGCTTGAGATGAGATTAAGGTTAAAGGCCACCATAGATGATCAGCATCAAGAGAAGATTGCATCAGAGTCTCTTTACTGGCAAAAAGTTCTGAAAAGGCTCATTGCCATTGTGAGAATACTTGCTACTCGAAACCTAGCACTGCGTCGCGCTTCAGATCAGCTGTATGTGCCAAACAATGGACACTTCCTTAAAATTGTGGAGCTGATGGCTGAGTTTGATGTTGTACACAAGAAGCATCTAAGAGTCACTACCCTCTTAGAAACGTACACACACCACTATGTTTGAAAAACAATTCAAAATGAGCTCAGACAGTTACTGGCAAAAAAAAGTCAAATAGAAGATTGTGGTAGCTCTGAAGTCAGCAAGACGTTACTTTATTCTGGACTGCACGACTCACGTCAGCCATACAGAACAAATGACTTTAATGGTATGTTTTGTAACAACAACAGAACCTAGTGAAAAATGTCCCTGCAATGGTGACTGTCAGAACATTTTCTAGAATTTATAGACACTGATGATACTACAGGAGCTGGTATGACAAATGCAAAAAATCCATTATAATCTACATACCACACAGATTTGCTGACAGCTTGTGCCACACACTCTCAAAGAAACTTTGGAACCACCTGATCAACATCCTCTACAGCAAACAGGGAAAGATTAAGAATGAGCTCTCAAAACTGGATACTCTCATAAAGAACCAACCTTCCACACAAACTTCCTCGTGGCTGGACTTTACAAAAACTAGACAAGCCATTTACAACACACACTTTGCTTCTCTACAAAAGAAAAAGGACACTAAACTATCTAAACTACTACATGCCACAAGGGGCCACAACAGTGGTTCCCGTAACCCACCCAGCAATATTGTTAATCTATCCAACTATACTCTTAGCCCAGCAGAAGAATCTGTCCTATCTCGGGGCCTCTCCTTCTGTCCCTCCATCCCCATGAACATGATACAGTTCTGTGGTGACCTAGAATCCTATTTTCGACGTCTCCGACTCAAGGAATATTTCCAACACCCCTCTGACCAACGTATTACCCACAGAGACCTTCCTACCAAGACTACAAAAAGGAGGATTCTGGGTGGACTCCTCCTGAAGGTCGAAACAGCAGCCTGGACTTCTACATAGAGTGCTTCCGCCGACGTGCACGGGCTGAAATTGTGGAAAAGCAGCATCACATGCACCATAACCTCAGCCGTGCAGAACACAATGCCAGCCACAGCCTCAGAAACAACTCTGACATCATAATCAAAAAGGCTGACAAAGGAGGTGCTGTCGTCATCATGAATAGGTCGGAGTATGAACAAGAGGCTACTAGGCAGCTCTCCAACACCACTTTCTACAAGCCATTACCCTCTGATCCCGCTGAGAGTTACCAAAAGAAACTACACCATTTGCTCAAGAAACTTCCAGAAAAAGCACAAGAACAAATCCGCACAGACACACCCCTAGAACCCCGACCTGGGGTATTCTATCTGCTACCCAAGATCCATACACCTGGAAATCCTGGATGCTCCATCATCTCTGGCATTGGTACCCTGACAGCAGGATTGTCTGGCTATGTAGACTCCCTCCTCAGGCCCTACATTACCAGCACTCTCAGCTATCTTCGAGACACCACTGACTTCCTGAGGAAACTACAATCCATTGGTGATCTTCCTAAAAACCCCAGCCTATCCGCTATGTATGTAGAAGCCCTCTACACCAACATTCCACACAAAGATGGACTACAAGCCATCAGGAACAGTATCCCCGATACTGTCACGGCTAACCTGGTGGCTGAACTTTGTGGCTTTGTCCTCACCCATAACTATTTCACATTTGGGGACAATGTATACCTTCAAATCAGCAGCACTGCGATGGGTACCCGCATGGCCCCACAGTATGCCAACATTTTTATGGCTGACTTAGAACAACGCTTCCTCAGCTCTCATCCTCTAATGCCCCTACTCCACTTGTGCTACATTGAGGACATCTTCATCATCTGGACCCATGGAAAAGAAGCCCTTGAGGAATTCCACCATGATTTCAACAATTTCCATCCCACCATCAACCTCAGCCTGGACCAGTCCACACAAGAGATCCACTTCCTGGACACTACGGTGCTAATAAGCGATGGTCATATAAACACCATCCTATATCGGAAACCTACTGACCGTTATTCCTACCTACATGCCTCTAGCTTTCATCCAGATCATACCACACGATCCATTGTCTACAGCCAAGCTCTACGATATAACCACATTTGCTCCAACCCCTCAGACAGAGACAAACACCACAAGATCTCTATCATGCATTCCTACAACTACAATACTCACCTGCTGAAGTGAAGAAACAGATTGACAGAGCCAGAAGTCGCCTACTACAGGACAGGCCCAACAAAGAAAATAACAGAACGCCACTAGCCATCACCTTCAGCCCCCAACTAAAACCTCTCCAACGCATCATCAAGGAGCTACAACCTATCCTGAAGGACAACCCATCACTCACCGATCTTGAGATACAGGCCAGTCCTTGCTTACAGACAGCCCCCCAATCTGAAGCAAATACTCAGCAGCAACCACACAACAGAACCACTAACCCAGGAACCTATCCTTGCAACAAAGCCCGTTGCCAAGTCTGTCCACATATCTATTCAGGGGACACCATCATAGGGCCTAATCACATCAGCCACACTATCAGAGGCTCGTTCACCTGCGCATCTACCAATGTGATATATGCCATCATGTGCCAGCAATGCCCCTCTGCCATGTACATTGGTCAAACTGGACAGTCTCTATGTAAAAGAATAAATGGACACAAATCAGACGTCAAGAATCATAACATTCAAAAACCAGTTGAAGAACACTTCAATCTCTCCGGTCACTCGATTACAGACCTGAGGGTGGCTATTCTTCAACAAAAAAACTTCCAAAACAGACTCCAAGAGACCGTGGAATTGGAATTAATTTGCAAACTGGATACAATTTAACTTAGGCTTGAATAGAGACTGGGAATGGATGAGTCATTACACAAAGTAAAACTTTCTCTCCCCTCCCTCCCCCCCCCCCCACTGTTCCTCAGTTGTTCTTGTTAACTGCTGGAAATAGCCTACCTTGCTTGTCACCATGAAAGGTTTTCCTCCTTCCCCCCCCCCACTGATGGTGATGGTTTATCTTAAGTGATCACTCTCCTTACAGTGTGTATGCTAAACCCATTGTTTCATGTTCTCTGTGTGTGTATATAAATCTCCCCACTGTATTTTCCACCAAATGCATCCGATGAAGTGAGCTGTAGCTCACGAAAGCTTATGCTCAAATTTGTTAGTCTCTAAGGTGCCACAAGTACTCCTTTTCTTTTTGCGAATACAGACTAACATGGCTGCTACTCTGAAACCTGTTTAAAAGCTAGAAGATGCAGAAGTTGCAATAGCTGACATGAGAGGTCAGGGCTACGATAATGGAGCCAACATGAGAGAAAAGAACAGAGGAGTGCAGACACGGATCCGAGAGTTAAACCCTCGCTTTTTTTTTTTTTTTGTCCCATGCAGTTCTCATTCTTTGAACTTTGTGGTCAGTGGTGCAGCATCAGCTTCCAATGAGGCTGCTGAATTTTTAATGGAATTCAAAGCATCTATGTATTTTTCTCTGCATCAACTCATCGATGGCAAATTTTGAAGCAACATCCTCTCTGACACTGAAATCATTGAGTGCTACATGATGGGAAAGTCGAGTGGAGGCAATAAAGCCTATCAAACACCAAATTGGGAAGATAGATGCCATAGTTAGCATTATCCTCCATTATGGCAATGACAGGAACTGTTTGTGGGAGAACAGTGGCAAAGGGAAATAGAATCACCAGAAACATACATAACTTCAGACTTCTGTGTAGCTTAGTATTGTGGCATGACATACTCTTTGAAATAAATGTTATAAGCAAGAGACTCCAAGGTGTTGACCTGGATATATCTGGAGCAACAGAACAACTGGGCAAAGCAAAGTCATACCTACAGTCTTACCGGTCAGAAGAGGGATTTCAAAACGTTCTGAAGAATGCACAGAAGTTGGCAGAGGAACTTCGCACTGAAGCTATTTTCCCACCATTCAAAATATAGGAGTCACCGAAAAAGGAGGCATTTTGATTATGAGGTACAGGATAATCCCATAAGAGACCCCAAACAACAATTCAAAGTTGAATTCTTTAACCAGGTGCTAGATTGTGCCTTACAGTCAGTTGGAGAACATTTCCTGCAGCTCAGGGAACACAGCAGTGTGTTTGGGATATTGTATGATATTCCAAAACTCCTCACTATACCTGAAGAAGACCTACACCAGCAGGGCACTAGAGACAGTGTTGACACATGATGACATGCACGATATTGATGTGAGTGATTTAGGTGATGAACTGAAAGCCCTTTCAAGATACATTTCAGGAGGATCAACTCCAAAGTTGGAATATATGTGCACAAAGAAGATGACCACCCTCTTTCCAAGTGTTTTTGTTGCTCTGCACATTCTTCTAACACTTCCTGTAACAGTTGCCAGTGGAGAACGCAGCTTCTGCAAGATGAAGTTAATCAAAACACATCTATGTTCCACAATGACACAGGAGAGGCTGATCGGCCTTGCAACCATCTCAATAGAGCATGAGCTGGCCCAGACTGTGGACCTTCAGGAAGCAGTTCAAATCTTTGTAAGCAAGAAGGCACGGAAAGCACCACTTTGATTATTCAAACGGATAAAAATGCCAGTGTTTAGTATGCAGACAAGAAAAGTTACATTTACTGTTCAGGCATTTGAAAGTTAAGTGTTACTTAATTTTTGAACAAGGTATTTTAAGTTGTTAGTCCTCCTTTATTGGGGTAGGTAGCAGAGCAGTACCATGAGATGAGTAGAACAGGAAGAAGGCAGAATTGAGACCTTTCAAAGTTTTGGCCCGAGCAAGTGGGTATGGGGGCAACATTTGAGCTTCCCACCTCAGGTGCCAAAATGTTGTGGGCCGGCCCTGTTTTCATGGACCCACCTGCCATTCTTTTCAGATGGCTCCCTCTACTCCATTGCAGGATTGGGGCATTTGCAAAGCTGTGGAATAGTAAAGGACCCCCTGGGTAAATATTACAGAAGTTCTGCCTCCAACTGTCCTTCAAGTGATCAGAGATCTTTTGTGTTACTGTTCAGATATAGCTAATGTTTTCAGTTTTATAGCCTTATTTACTTTACCACAGTTGATCTCTAACTTGTTTTTTCTGCAGTTTATCCTTGTGATGTTGCATTCCATATGTTTATAGAAATATGCTTATGAGTGTAAATATAATGTAACTAGAATATGCTTTATGCAAAAGGTCTCTTGTAAGGTATCATTACAAAGCTTATCATCTACTGAGTGTGTTCATCCTGTTTGTATGAATGTATCATTCTTGTATCTGAAGCTAGAAATATAAAGCGTTACTCTGAACTCCTATTGTAACTATGCAAAGTGTGGGCCATTAATGGTGGCTTGGAATCTTGATGTCTCCTATCAAGAAGGATAATTGGTGGTAAATGGCTCTGTTTACTTGCAAGCCTCCACTGCATACATGCAGGCCAATCCTGGAGGAATGGAGGGGGGCTCACAGGACATGTGACCATGTCATCTGGTATTGGACTCCATCTTTAACCTGGTGCTTTTCCATTTATAAGGAGGGGGGGAACCCAGAGAGAGATAAAGGATTCCCACCTTGTGCCAAAGCTATAAAAGGGGGTGGAACAGAACAAAGGGGATTCGAGTCATGAGAAATCCCCTAGTTACCACCTGAGCTGGAGCTAATAAGAACTGTACCAGGAGAAAGGATTGGGCCCAGACTAGGAAGGAGTCCAGTCTGTGAAAGAAGCTTACTGGAACGTCTGAGGGTGAGATTTTATCTCTAAGCAGTTTCTTAATGTATTGGGCTAAGACTTGTGTGATTTTGTTTTATTTTGCTCGGTAAGTTACTTTGTCCTGTCTGTTTATTACTTGGAACCACTTAAATCCTACTTTTTATATTTAATAAAATCACTTTTGCTTATTATTGAACCCAGAGTTAGTGACTAATACCTGGGGGAGCAAACAGCTGTGCATAGCTCTCTATCAGTGATATAGAGGGCGGACAATTTATGAGTTTATCCTGTGTAAGCTTTATACAGAGTAAAACTGATTTATTTGGGGTTTGGATCCCATTGGGAGCTGTGTGTCTAGGTGCTAGAGATAGGAACACTTGCTGAGCCGTTCTCAGTTAAGTTTGCAGCTTTGGGGGACAGGGTTCAGACCTAAGTCTGTGTTTGCAGCAGGCTAGCATGTCTGGCTCAACAAGGCAGGGTTCTGAAGTCCAAGGCTGGCAGGGAAAAAGGGCTCAGCAGTAGTCTCAACATATCAGGTGACCGTCCCAAGGGGGTCTCTGTGGCCGAACCTGTCCACAGCCCTGACCTAGGGGAGGAGCTGGCATGAATTGCTCCTCTTGTAAGGAAAAACTGCCAGGATTCTAAAGGCATCTTATATTTCTCTCACTGTCCAAGGAGTGTCTGTGCATCAGATCCAGAGCTGCTGGGAGACTTTTTACCCTTCAAACAGTGCTTTCTAGCAGAGCGCTATAAAGGGTTGGGAAGCATGCAGCCTCCCAGAAAAGTATGAAAGTGCAAATATTCTTTACCAGGGAACTAGACAGAAGAGCTAAAACTATTGACATTTGGCCTGGCAACATTTGCTGTTAATTTTTCCCTCAACACCACTTATTCTAGGAACATTGTCAAAGATCTGTCTGGCAAAGGGTAATTTTCACCCAGTGAGACAGTGGGTTCTGGCAATTCTAAACATGTTAATAAACAAATCTGTACACCAAGGCCAGGGTTTTCGTCACAACCTGGAGTCTTTGACTGGAAAGTTTTTTTTTTTTTTTTTTTTTTTTTTAAAGGGGTAATCTGAAGTGACAGGGTTGTTCTGAACAGATTGTCACAACATTAACATCAAGGAAGCTATTCATGATTTGTCACTAAATGGGATGGACTTGTTCTCTGTGTCAAGGGGAGAACAATGTAATCTATAAAAGAAAACTGCTCACGTCTTGTGCTACATGCAATACAATTTTTTATGCTTGGTCTTGGTGTTAGATCCACTAAGGTCCAGATAGTGGCTATTACTAGTGTTTTGGATCCAAATAAAAGTAGAAGCCTGGCATCACGTTCTATTTTCCAAACTCTTGCACGCTCTCACTAAGTTAATGCATCTCAGTCTTTTAAAAATGTTTCTCTCTACCACCTTCATTCTCTTCCCTATCCCAAAGAAACTCCTGGTAATGTTTTGTGCTCTGACCGAGAGAGTGGATTTAAAATAAACAATTCTTTTGGAAAAGATCAGATTTTTTTTTTATTTTAATTGCATTTTTTAATTTTATTTAAATTATAATTTCAGATTTCATTTTAAACAGGTTTATTTTTAAAAAGAAAACTTAATACAAAATATGTTAAGGCCTAAACTTATTAAAATTTCTTAAAACATTAATTTAATAATAAATATGCTGGATCCATGAGTCTTTATCAAAAACATTGAGTTAAAGGCAGCTTTTCTATATGAAGAATCGGGGGAAACATCTAGCTTTTGAAGTCAAGCTTTATAAATCTGGAACAATAGGTTAGCCTAAGTAATTTTAAGAGACTCATTTTGAATAGACTTAGGCAAGTAGGAACTTAAGCTTCAGTCATTTTCACTTAGTCATATTTGAAATTTTTCCCAAGGCTGACTTGAAATTCACTGGCTATTGTTAATCCTGCTGTTTTAATAAATCATTTAGTTGTAAATGTGATGCATGTTGTGATGAGAGATTTATCCAAAGCATTTAAAGTTGTTTTGTTTAATAAAAATAAATTGGATATTTTGTGTTTTTTAATTAAATTCTAGTTACCATCCTAAGGCACCTTGACACAAATCATGAGAAAAAGTTAATTGGTTAATAAGCAATATATCATTCACCATTTTCTAACATACTAAAATGTATAGTTAGCTTAATAGTTTCATATTCTTATTATGTAATTGCTTAAATAAAACAGATATAGTTATAACGTACCCTCCTAGGTAGCAAAAAGATGCACTAGATTTGGTACAAAGATTCTAGTTGTAAATTAAAGTGTTTTAATGGTTATATCAGCCAATGAGAATGCACTTTTCTTTAGAAAAGAACAAGTACAAATAGAAAAGTTGATTAAAATAAATTATTTAAATCAAGGCTTTCCAGTTGGTGATTTAAATCATGGTTTAAATGGCCTTGATTTAAATCACTCCACCCTGTTGACATAGCATCCTGTGAATCTCTTGCTTCAGTAACTACTTACTATTTATCTATTAAAGGGTGCAGTCTTAGTAGTTGTAACCTTTACCAGTAGCCTATTTGAGCTGGTGCATTGTCAATAGATAATATTGCACCTTCCATTGTTCTGCTATCCTTTCTGTACCTGAAATTCCAGAGGAGGAGAAACAGCTAAAATTTGATAGTGAAGCCATAACAGTATATTTGTAATGTACTGAATCACAGGATGTCAGCACTTTGTTCTTCCTTACATCTAAAGCGCAGGGACCAAAAGACTTCAGACTAAGTGAATAAGACCTTGAATTGGAAAGGTGCACAAGAAATCAGGCATTTAATTGCCTTCTGATATCAGGGCACATAATGCAGCGATGTCTTTTTATACAGAGTGAGCAGGAACCTCAACCATTTATGCAAGAAAGCTACTTGATTGTTGATCTCTACTTTTTCCACGTGCTACAAATTGGATCTCTGGTTGGTATCTGAAGCTTCATTTACCAGAGGGATCTCTAGGTCACAGCCAAACCAAACACAGGCTTACCTTTTTGTTTCATCTTGTTCTCTATTTAGAATGCTTTTTCTCAATGTAAGCACTTTTTTTTTGATTATCTACATCCCATCTGTAAGGGTTAGCGGATGCATCTTTGAAAGAGAAATGTTTTTTCTTACCTGCTAATTTCTGTTGATTGAAAGCATGCTTATAAATCTCACCTTCCCTTTTCTGAGCTCACTTGACATGTTCATGTTTTTTCTGTTTATGGTTGCACAATTGTGGCCTCTTTTTTTTTTTTTAAACAATTTCCTAATTTTATATAGAGGTTTATAAAACTTTGGGCATATTTTCCATTATATTTGTTTGTTTGGTAATAGCTCGTGAAGTCAGACTTTTTAGTTCACTATGCTCTAACTTCCTTCCAAAATATATTTTTTTCATTTGTACTTGGCTTTGGAATTAAGAAACTCTTTAGAAGATATATTAGGGTATTCCCTCTGTGATATTCCCTGGTCCTCAGCTTTCCAACTGCTTTTAAATGTTATAAAAGAACAGAGGAATCCACCTGTAAGAACTGGTGGATGAGTCTTCTCAAGTAAAAAAATAAAAGGTAGAAAAACAACTGTAAAGTCTCAGTAGAATTATTTTCATAAAATTTGCTATGAAGTTCTAATTCTTCTAAAATGGGTTGTTTAAAAAATAATATAAATAAATGTTAATAAGGTGGAATGTTGTCCTGTTCAAAGATCAAATAAAAACTTCATTCTTATTTGCTGTAAAATCCAACAGGAGGAAACAGAGTATGTTGAACTTTTAGCAGCAGAAAAACATCAGATTGAAGCCCTTAAGAACATGCAGCATCAAAATAAAAGCCTGTCCATGCTAGACGAAATTCTTGAAGATGTTAGGAAAGCAGCCGATAGGCTGGAAGAGGAAATAGAAGAACATGCCTTTGATGACAACAAATCAGTAAGTGACATTGTAGAAATTGTTCTGCTTTTTAATTCATACACTTTCATTTTTAGATGCAACTTTTATGTCAGATGTAATAAATAGTGGTAATAGTTTAGTGACAACCTTAAAATATTTGACCTTATTACGTATCTTTCCTGTCCCCTGATTCCCACAGAATAAATTGTTTATTTAGAGCTATTATGACTGCTTGACAGAATGACTGTCATCTCCCTTATCATTAGTGTGTTTTTTTTGTTTGTTTGTTTTTTTGTCTCTCTTGGTCTGGAAGTCTTAAATATGATTGCCACTTTTAACTATTATGTTGTGGAACAGACTTGCACATCATAATGTTGATATAACCTTTCAGGGTCCTCTAGCCCAATGGTATTTGGAGTCTCAAAGCTCTCAAAATACAGGCTCACCCTGTTAAAATTAGCCTCCATTTTTATTTCTGATTTTTTTTCTCTCTCCATTTTTATTGAGAATATAATGGGAGAAGGAGAACCCTTGATATTAGGTTTCACGGTCTGAAAAAAGGAATAGTGTGCAAGGTAAGGGCATGAAACACCTCTGTTGCATTTGAAGTGGCTTTTTTCCATGGACTTAATCTGCTTTCAGTCTCTTGGACTACTTGCAATGGCTCCATGGGTGTGGGAGACTCGGGGAAAGAAACAATCCCCAGGTTAACCTTGTGCGTGTGAAGTAAGGAACACATCCATTTCTCCATGCCTTCCCCATCAGCCTTCCTTAGAGCCTCTCCAATCAATCCTATTATCTGAACATAAGGTCGCAGCTTTTTGGCCTTGGCTTCTACTCTTGGAAGTTCTGGTGGGAAAGGTTTTTGTTGGCTTGCAGAACCTGGTGCAAGGTCTGCGTAGTTCATGAGTTGTGTTATGGGGGCAGGAAGTTATCCTTTAGGAGGGAGCCAGGGCCTCTCTAGGCTCCTTTTGTGGTGGCCTCCTGCTGGGAAACAACTAGTTGTTACGTTTTTCTCTACTCTAGGCTGGCCCATCCTTGTAGATGGGGGTCATGGTTAGGAGGAGGACCAGGGAGTAGTTGGCAATAGCACTGTGTTCTGTTACCCCTGCTACTAGTGGTACAGCCTAATGGCGTCGGGCTGTGTGGAAGGAGGCCAGGTATGTCTGCAGACCCCTTTCATGCTGCATTTCCTGCTAATTGGCAAGAGGTTGAATGGCTCCTTTTTCTCCAATGTATTTCTTTTCTCTTTTCCTCCCTCTGCTCCTGCTACTGGGGAGAAGGAATAAAGTACCAGTCAGAGGCCTTCTCAGGTTCCCACTTCAGTTTAGCAAGAAGCATTCAGTATTTTCTTGTAATTTTTCTTGAACCAAAACATGTAACTATACCAAACCTGGGCTGCAAACCAAACTTTTGTAAGGAAAAGAGCACTATTAACAGAGAATCAGTAATCTAAACATAAGTTTTCATCAAAAATATAACCGACTAGGATAACACAATAGGGATGGTATCCCTAGCCTCTGTTTGCCAGAAGCTGGAAATGGGTGACGGGATGGATTAGTTGATGATTACTTGATGAATGTTCTGTTCATTCCCTCTGGAGCATCTGGCATTGGTCATGTTGGAAGACAGGATACTGGGCTATATGGACCTGTGGTCTGACCCGTTCTTATAAAACATGGCCGTTCTTATGTTCTTATAAAAAAGAGAGGAAAATAATTCTGTTAAGCCTCCTATGCAAGATAATAGCAATCCCCCATAAAACAGGCCAATAGGACTTGTCATATGCAATCCACATACAATAAATACTATTTTTAGGAGACAAACTCCAGAAGTGTTCATATTGGCCCATTAGATGTTCAGAGTCCTCAACACTCATTGTTAATTAATAACAGCTAGTGCTTATACAGCGCCTTTCATCTGTAAATCTCAAAGCGCTTTAGAAAAAGACCCATTTTACATACGGGGAAACTGAGGTACGGGGAGGTGAAGTGACTTGCCCAAGGTCACTCAGCAGATCAATGGGAGAGCCAGGAATAGAACCCTCTCTCCTGAATTCCAGTCTGGTGTATTATACACTAGGCCATACTGCCTCCCTTCCAATACTGACATCACTCTAGTGCCATCCATGCCTGCCCCCATCAGTGTCTTTATTCCCTAAATTCCTAATTGTGTTAACTTTATAATAACAAACTCTCAATATCTAATCAGTATTTGAACTTGTTTACACGTTTGTTATAAAAAGCAGATTGTGTAAAAATATCAGTCTGAGACTTGAATATCTACTTTTATACTGAGAAATGCTTTTTTTTTTTTTCTGCCAGGTGAGAGGTGTCAACTTTGAAGCAGTTTTAAGGGTGGAAGAAGATGAAGCAGACTCCAAGAGAAATATTTCAAAAAGAGAAGTGGAAGATGACTTGGGTCTTAGCATGCTTATTGATTCCCAAAACAATCAGTATATACTTACTAAGCCCAGGGATTCAACCATCCCTCGTGCTGATCACCATTTCATAAAGGTAAATTGTTATACATTTATTTAGAGTATTGTCTATCTTGATCTAGTAAATGGAAAAGTTGTCAAATTCCACCCTTCTTCCCTTATCAAAAACTTAGTGTTGCACTTACCTTGATCTTCCTGAAGATCAGGAAAAGAATGTATTTTACATATTCAGAACACTGTTATCAGCCTTTAACTTTTAAAAAACAAATCTTTTAAACATTTTTAAAACAAATTTCTTCAGACAAGGCAAAAGTACTAGTCTTCTTTCAGCCCTTTGAACTGTACATACTAAGACTAGTTTAAAATAAAATAAATTCTGCAATCTGATAATACCAATCTGGAAAACTTTTATCAGTTATTCTCATCATGTGAGTTTCTAGCAGAAGCACCAGTCAACATGTATCAGGTGTTTTGGTGTAAAGGATTCTTGGTCTTGCCCTGTCTCTCCCAAACACACATTCCTTGTGTTTCCTCCCTCGTAGTGAGTCATTTCCCCTTCATCAGGACTGTGAACCATTGCCTAAAAGGGTCAGAGAGCATCCTCTTGTTCCAGGACCCTCAATCTTCAGATCAGTTTGCAGTTCCAATGAATCTGTGGTGGTGGTGGTACAGAATCTTTTGCAAGAAGTACGAAACTCTGTTCTATCTATTCACTTTCCGGTAGGAGACATAACACTTGCTTTGTTTTTTCTCTAGCTAAATTATTAGAAGAAAGAAAGGTGCAAAGGTTATCTGATTTAGAGCTTGTAGTATGAAAGCCTGGGACCGCCTCCTTTTTGGGATGTGAGAGGGGAGACCTGGATAGAATTAGAGATGCAAACCTGTTTCAGAGTAGCAGCCGTGTTAGTCTGTATTCGCAAAAAGAAAAGGAGTAGTTGTGGCACCTTAGAGACTAACAAATTTTAAAATTTGTTAGTCTCTTAGATGCAAACCTGTAGTTTATACTTTTTTCACCAGACCAACACTTAATGTAACTACTGAGACACTTTTGGCCATGTTTTTGCCACATTTTTGTCCAGTTTTGAGATCGGTTATTTGAAGACTTTGCTGCATGCACCCCCACCGTTCTCTCCTGTAAGGGACTAATTCCAGACTGATGAATCCGGAAATTAGAATGTTTATATGTAAATGATGTTTCTGTATTTTGGATACACCAGTTTGGACGGTCTCTCATTAGTATTACAGATATTAATGCTTTGATATATGTGGTTCATTAGCATTCTTGTTATTCATTTTGAATTTTTTTGCTACAGTTGGTTTGTTTTTCATTTGGGAATATGAGCTACTTCTGGCTGATACTTTTTAATATTATGGATTTAGCTCTTCCTTTAATATTTCCTTGTATTTTTCTCTTATGGAAGCTTCAATTGGGAAGGTTGAGAGACATGGCAGGATTCAAAGTCCTCAGAGCCAAAACTTTTGGCATAATATCACTGTCTGATCTGTGTCAGATCTTTTTGTCTGACTTGTGTGCTGAGAGCAGCTTTCCAGAGTTGTGCGTCTAATATACAGAAACATCAAGTACAATTACTTTTTTAATCCTCTCAGCTGCAAAAACAGGCAAGGTCTATTACATTTACAAAACACAACTCTGTTCCTCAGTTTCTTAATCTGTAAGTGGCAGTAGTGATGCTTACCACATAAGTGTTTTGAGGCTCAGTTCATTCATATCTGTAACATTCTTTGAACTCTGCGGATGGAAGATATTGTCTAAATTTATTTTTACATTGCTACTAAACTTTAAAGGTTGGGAATAGCCCTTAATTTCACCACAACTTCCTCATGACTTTTATATTAATATATTAATCAATTTTATACACTAGGATATTGTGACCATAGGAATGTTATCTTTGCCATGTGGCTGGTTGTGCACAATGATAGGATTGCCAACCATGTTTGGGTACATCATTTGTGGAGTACTCTTGGGACCATCAGGATTAAACAGCATTAAGGTAAGAGAGTGAGACTTTTTTTTTTTTTCTTCAAATACTTGTCTTCATTTTTAGGATTGCTTTAATAATTTTTTTTAAGATTTACGGTATTGCCAACTTCCATTGTTTGAAAATCAAGAGACAGGCCCCAGAAAATCATAGGATTTTAAGGAGACTACATCTGGCCTTTTTATTTGCCTTCTGATTTCAGATCCTTTAGCATTCATTCATGTTTTCAAGCTTTTCTCCACCCCCAGGAAGGGTAGAAACTTACTTTTTTTAAATGAAAGCAAGTGAGTTTTCTCTAGGCTAATTACAGTAAGAAATTTGTTTTCCTGTGGAGTTGGAATAAAACCCTACTTTTCCATATTATAGTTGCTCCTACTCAGGAGTTCTGCTGTGATCTGTGCAGTGTTGTTGTAGCCATGTTGGTCCCAGGATATTAAAAAGACAGGTGGGTGAGGCAATATATTTTATTGGACCAGCTTCTATTGGTGAGAGAGACAAACTTTTGAGCTTACAAAGAGCTCTTCAAGTCTTTTCCTATGATCTGTCATGTTTCTCATGAGTAAATAAATAAAATTCACTAACCTAAGAATTGTTTCACACAATCACCTCTGAGTTTTAGAAGGATACGGCCTGTAGGAGGAAGGGAGAGGCAGGCCGGATTCTAGTCTGGGGAGGTACAGAGAACATCTCATTTCCCCATAATCAATGGTGTTCTTTATCCCGTTTTTATCTACCTCTCTTGCTTTGAATCTTCTAACTGTTAGAAGTATTAGGTGGTGATGCTGTTGCTATGGGAAGAGAGGCTTCTGCCTTCTCCACTTTGCTGTCACTGTGTCAATTTCTCCCTGCAATGAAAGGCAAAGAGGTGGCAGAGTGATCACAGAGATACAACCACAGGGCTCCTGAATAGCAGAGAGAAGAGCACCAACTTGAGTCTATCAGAATGGATTATAGGCCGAGAAAATATTCAACACTGCAAAGCAATATAGTAGCTAGGCAGAGGCTCCCTCCCTTATGAAGATATCAGAGATATGTGTGTCCAGAGGTGTGATTTAGGACTACCTTTGGCTTCGTGTACATTTAGCTCAGGAGACATCAATCCATATTCAGTAAGTGCAACTAATAGGCATTTATTTACAAATGAATTTACCAAGTTCAGCCCTTTTAGAATCTCTAATTTAAATTTGTCAGAATTATTGCCAAAAACACAAGAGAAATAAACACTGAAATTCTTGTCTGTGTAAACAGGAGTTCCAGACCTGTCTCCCCCACTATAAAATGGGAAATTTAGTTGAGTAAAAATTGATCTATGGAATTGTAATCAAAAGATCTCAAAGTGCTTTACAAACACTGAAGAAGTATTTAATGCAAACCACATGATGATTGTTATGAATTCCTTTGTAGACAAAATACATTGAACATTTTTAGAATTCAAATCTTTACAGCTGAAAATAAACTTATGGATGGTATTTTCAAAAGTACTTGGCATTGGCTTAACTCTTCTCCCACTGACTTCAGTGACCATTTACATTTTCAGAACATGATGTTTCCACTATATAATGGCACCGGTCTCTTCACCTTTACATTAATTTTAATACAATTAGTCATGCACTTGTCAGGTTCTTACAGAATTATATTAGTGCATTTATTTATAATCACTGTCAAATACTGAAGGATGATGATGTTATGGGTGGGATTTTCAGCAATGCTCAGCATTGGCCTCTGCAAACTTGAGAGCTTTGAAATCTTGCTTTGCTTTCTGCATAGCCACAGAATAAAATCTTTTTTTTTTTTTAAATGTATTTTGTAATCAGACTCGGCATAAGATTTGTCACTGACTCTCTAGTTATCTCCGTCTGGCTTCATCTGTCATAGGTAATCTGTAAACTGTGAGGACAAAGCAGGGGAGGGAGTTTAAGGATTATAATTTTCATAGTGTGCACCACATGTTAATAGAGAGGTTGTCTTGCAGAACACCTCCTCTGTGCGATTGCACAGGCCATCACCCCCTTTTGTTCCCAGTCACACAACATGCCAATATCACTTTTCAAAGTAACTGCTGTAGTTGCTGCAAGGAAGTATTTATGTATTTTTAGCTGTCTAATGTGAAATGTTCAGTCACTTGTGAAAAAAACGAATACCTACTTTTGCTCTTCATTTAATTTGATCTATTATTCTCTCCCCTTGCTGCACCTGTACATGCTTCTCTGCCACCTGGTCCGCTTGTCTTTGTCCTGCACCTGTTTCCCTGCTGGTTGGTTTCCTTCTCCTCTGGAAATGTTGCCCAGCTGCTTCATTATTTTTTTCCACTCCTTGGGACATTTGTCTCCTATTGGTGATTGGTGGTGCCAGTTTCTGAAGGCAGCTCTTGTTCCCTTTTCACCACTCCTTATGTAGCAACAGCCCCAAAAAGAAGCAGGAAGGCAGTGAGCTGTAGCTCACGAAAGCTTATGCTCTAATAAATTTGTTAATCTCTAAGGTGCCACAAGTACTCCTTTTCTTTTTAGGTTCCTTCTTGTTTGTAAGTCATCTTTGTAAAAGAGAGCCTGGCCATCTTCAAAAATAGTTGTGAACAAAGAGAGCCAGCACCATATGACTACCAATAAGTGCTCCACAGACCACAACTTGGGTACTGCCTGTCTAGAAATTTGTACATGTACCATCCTATGTCCCATAGCACTGCATAGCTAAATAGTAATGTAGATGTGATTATATTCTCATAAGCAGACTAGTACACTGAACGTTTTATATTCTTCTTTTGCAGTCTATTGTACAAGTGGAGACATTAGGAGAGTTTGGTGTGTTCTTCACTCTGTTTCTAGTTGGTCTGGAGTTTTCCCCTGAAAGGCTGAGAAAGGTATTTTTTTATAAAACTTCTGCATTTCAGGATTTCATTGGTCATGATGAAGATATCAATTATATTTCAGCATTTAAAATACAATATATCTTAATATAGTTTGACCATGATTTTTAAAAGTAAGAGAAATATCTCTTTTCAGAGTAGCAGCCGTATTAGTCTGTATTCTCAAAAAAAGGAAAGGAGTACTTGTGGCACCTTAGAGATTAACAAATTTATTTGAGCATGCATCCGATGAAGTGAGCTGTAGCTCACAAAAGCTTATGCTCAAATAAATTTGTTAGTCTCTGAGGTGCCACAAGTACTCCTTTTCTTTTTGCGAATACAGACTAATACGGCTGCTACTCTGAAACATTTTCAGCAGTTAACAAGAATGTTTGAGGAACAGTGGGGGGTGGGGTGGGGGGAGAAATAACATAACATGGGGAAATAGCTTTACTTTATGTAATGACCCATCCACTCCCAGTCTCTATTCAAGCCTAAGTTAATTGTATCCAGTTTACAAATTAATTCCAATTCAGCAGTCTCTCCTTGGAGTCTGTTTTTGAAGTTTTTTGTTGAAGGACAGCCACTCTCAGGTCTGTAATCGTGTGACCAGAGAGATTGAAGTGTTCTCCGATTGGTTTTTGAATGTTATAATATTTCTGGTTCTTTCCACAGATACTGAGAGTGCAGGAGGAGATAGGTAGAGGAGAAAGAATGCAAAAAATGTTATCCTAGTATCTATTTTAATATCCCTCTTGATTTTCCCAGAACAGTTCATGATTTCTAGTAAATTAAGAGAGACACTTACTGCAGGGCAATCCACCTATATTACATTGAGATGTTGAATCCAGTTGTAGAGGTGTAGACATCACAATGTTGTGAGGCAGGCATGTGTCCTGCAAGGCATAGTTAATGGATTAAACGCCACATGATGGATTTACAACGTAAAGTGTACTGGATGAAATGTGTTGCAAGAGCCTGTTGGCTCTTGGTTAGACATGTACCATAGTATAACCTAATTTATATATTGAAACAATCAGACTTCAGCAAAAAAGAGACAAATATGTTAAAGGAAAAGTTGACTTGTTAATGTAGAGAGTCAGAAACTGGAGCTAGTTTTATGATGTAAGGTTAAGATATGTTATTTTTATTGAAAATATATTGTTGCAAAATAAATTAAAACTAGCACAATAATACAAATAACAGTAATAGTTTAAAAGACATATTTTGCATGGCTTATGTTTTAAATTGATGGTTAAAAGTCAGTGAGAGCTCATAAAAGGTCTGTTTTATTGATATGTGGACAATTATATGTGTATCTCAGTTTAATTATATAAATTATATTCACTAGATGCTCATAAATTACATCTCTTAAAGATGAAGACCTATTAAACTGTGTACTAATCCATACCTTGCCATTGCTGGATTGAGTTGTACCTGCTACAATATATTTTCTAGTGTTTTGTCCTGTCTAGTATTAAATAATGTTGGGGGGTGGGGTTTTTCTTAAAAACAGTTCCATAGCATGGTGGCTCTCATATTTGGGACATTTTTCCTGATACGTAACTTTTTTCCTTTTCTTTATTTTATCTCATTACTCCTAGTTATACTCCTTGCATCATGCTAAATAATTCCTCTGCCTATGTGGTGTTTGTATAGTTCAATTTGTCAACAATTACCATGTCAGGCCATCTAGCCCTTTAATTATTTTCATATTTTCATATTTTCTCTTCTCTGAACTCTCTCCAGTTTGTCTAATACATCTAATGAGGTATCCACCACTGGACATAGTCTCAGCAGAGCTGTGTAGTGAGGGGCTGTTACTTCTATTGCATAGCTCTGCAGCCCAAAATCGCATGGATCTGTTTTACTACACGCTTGCATTGAAAACCAATATAATATTCATCAGTGAGAGAATAACCCTCAGGTTATACAATACAAATCTAACTGTGTTATCCTCAAGGTGTGGAAGATATCTTTGCAAGGACCCTGTTACATGACACTTCTGATGATTGCTTTTGGCTTACTATGGGGACATTTACTACAGATTAGACCAACACAGAGTGTCTTCATTTCTACTTGTTTATCCTTATCCAGCACACCCTTAGTATCCAGATTCCTTGTAGGGAGTGCT
The DNA here is from genome assembly GCF_009764565.3 of Dermochelys coriacea. Lineage (NCBI taxonomy): Eukaryota > Metazoa > Chordata > Testudines > Dermochelyidae > Dermochelys > Dermochelys coriacea. Next base: position 111,396,424 of record NC_050068.2, read on the forward strand.
CGAGGAGATAAAGAAGGTAGGTGCAATTTAGATATGGATTGTCCCAATGACAGCACTAATTAAAAATGTCTGTAACAAATTCTCAAAATGGTTGAGCATCATACTAATGACCTGAGACAAAATAGAAAAAAGAACATTGCCATTACTATTTAATATACTAACTGGATGGGGAGCCTGGAATATTATTTTGATAATACCAAGCATTGGTGCTTGCTTGTTTTTGTATGGTTTGCACAGGCCCACTTCCTCTAAAATATCAGTAGAAATATCTTAATAGATAATAACATCATGTACTTATAAGGTGTCATGTTACCTTTTATGACATCCCTCTGTAATGGAGTCCCACACTGATTTTTTTAACCCTTTTGGCCACAGGTGATTTTCATGTTTATGCTAAATCGCCAGATTAAGACTGCTACTACCCAATCTGTCATGAGGGCAGAAAGGCCTGACCCAATAACTTGCACCTTCTTTCTGCAGGCTGAGGCCTGCTAATGTAGTCTATCCCCCAAATGCTTTTAGCTTTTGTAGCACATCCACCTACATGGAAAGTTAAGATAGCATTCTCAGTAAATAGTTTTTGGTTAAATAAATATCTAAGAAAATTATGAATGGAAATTTCAGGGCTCTGAGTCTGAACGTTTTCCTTAAATTATGCACTTGTTCTGCATTTGCTAGTTGTTTTCCTTTTAGAAGAAATGCACTCCCATTCCTACACACTTCACTTAGTATAATTCTACTCCATGTAACTGTAAAAATGCCAATGTGTGAATTCCATGTTTAAGTATTTGCTCAGTTTACAGGTGAAAAGATTTTGTTTTCAAACTGCCAGCCCTACAAGTCAACCTGGATTCTATGAATCAAAATTTGTTGTTTACTTCTCATTTATCATTACTAAGGCTACTTTAATGTCACAGAAGCAGTGACTTCCAGAGACCTCCATGACATTTCTGCTTCAGCCCCTGGGTCTGCGGGACTGGAGCTGGCAGCCAATGGGGCCCCGGCAGGTTTCCAGCGACAGGCGACAGCCTCCTCAGGGGGCCCTCCTCAGGGTTCCAGCAACTGGGGACAGCCTGGTGGGGTGGAGGTGAGAACCCAGCAGCTCCTAGTCCCACAGTGGCAGGGGAAACAATGGAACCACATCAGCAAAAGTCGCAGACAGGTCACAGCTTCTGTGAATTTTTGTTTATTGCCTGTGACCTGTCCGTGTCTTTTACTAAAAAATAACCATGATAAAATCTTAGCCTTAACATGACCAGTAATAAAGGTTCTTCAAGTCAAATGATTATTCCTAGGGGAATTCGGCACCACTGTGTCTCTACAGAATTCATGTCCCCCAAAGATTTTTTTTCTCCCCCGCAGAAAAATGACTTTCTAACAGGGAAGCAAAGAGAAGCTGCAAGAGTGGTCTTGTACCTCTCCTCAGCAGCACAAGCATGTCACTTCACTGCTGGCTGCATCGGGTACCTGAAGTAAATCACCATAGCCGGGGGAGTGGCAGGGCTGGGGATGCCCTAGCCAGTAGCTCCTACCTTGCGCCTGGCTCAGTTGCTAGTCATGTCTAGGCTGCGGTTAGGGGAGGCTGGGACTTCCTCTTCCTTGCAAGGAACGGCTGGGGCTGGGTCAGACCCACCCTCAGAAACCTCCCCGGCTGCAGGAAGCTCTGCACACACACTCCGCTTCCTGCCCCCATAGCTCTTCTACCATGGGGGAAGGGTCACTGTATGGGGAGTTGTACCCCTCATCCATCCAACTCCTGTGCATCCAGTCCCCCTGCCAAGTGTCACCCCTCCACACCCAGAACCCCCCTACCCAGCCCTCCATCTGAATCCCCCGTGCCGAGCCTCACTTCCTGCATTCAGTGCCCCCCCTGTACCCAGGCCCCAAACCAAGCCCCATTATCCTGCATCTGGACCACCTCCCTTCCCACTGAGCTCCCCACACTCGAACCCCTATCCTGATGAACCCCATCCCCCTGCACCTGGACCACCCCAATGAGTCCCCCACATCTGGACCCCCCTCTGAACCCAACACAGCCAGACCCCTCCTTCTGATCTGCAACCAACTTCACCTGGATCCCCGAAGAGTCCCATTGCCCCTGCACCTAAAACCCTCAACAAGCCTCTGTGCATCCAGACCCCCATACCTGGGACCCCAAACTAAGCTGCTCACACCCAGATTGGCCCACACAGAATCCTCTCACCACACACTGGATCCCACCCACACTAAGCCCCTCCACACTTGTATCTTGCCAGGCTAAGCCTGCCTGCCTGCACCTGGTGCACCTTGCGCCAGGGGGCAGGTCCAGGCCTTGCACTGTGTCAAGGTCAGGTACAGCCTCACTGCTGAGTCCATGTCCTGGGGTGGTGGGGGTGATCTCCCACCTCCATGCAGCCAGTGGCCTATGCTTCCCATTGCCATTTTGGAGCCTCCATATTTATTTATTGACATAAAATTTGCAGAATTTTAAAATATTGTGTACAGAATTTTTAATTTTTTGGTGCAGAACCTCAGACAACTGTGCAATTTGTTTTTTTGAGTGCTTGCACATGTCCATTCCAATATAGGTGTGTGCGTGCCCTGAGCACAGTTGCTTGAATTTTTTCCCCTATTAGTATCGGTTGGGTCAGCTCGAGCGCCCTCTGGTGCTGTGCGCTCATAGCACTGGTATAAAGGACCCTGCTGATACCAATCCGCCCACTTCATTCTTAGGAAGGAAGCAGTACCACAGGTCTTTGCTGACATTGAGGACAAGTGACGGAGACTCCTCGGCTGGTCATAGCCTCTTTGTCGTCCTCCCCAGACAAGGCAGTGGTGGCAGTAGGGGTGTCCCCACCACAAGATGACCACAAGCATTCCAGGATTTGTTAAAGCAGGAAGCCTCAAACTTGGAATACAAGCGGAGGTGGTCAAGGAGACAACACATAGTCTCTTAGATATTTTTTCGGCAGCGGGCCCCTCTAGAGTGGCTCTACCACTTAACAAGGCCATTATGGACCCAGTCAGGGCACTGTGACAAACCCCTCCCTCCTTCCCTCCTACAATGAACCGTACAGAATGTAAATATTTTGTACCAGCTAAAGGGTACAAGTTCCTTTCCTTGCACCCACCCCCAGGGTCCCTGGTTATGGTGACTGCCAACTAAAGGGATCAACAAGGTCAAGCAGGGTCCATGCTGAAGGCAAAAGACCCAAAGAAATTGGACCTTTTTGTTCAGAAGGCCTATTCCACAGACTTCTACAGCTCAGCATAGCAAGCCTTGCAAGGCTGCTTTAATTTTAATATGTGGGAGTCCATGCTAAAATTTAAGGACTTGCTCTCCCGGGTGTCTAGACAAGAGTTTTCATCCTTAATCAAGGAAGGGAAGACAGTGGCACTGGTCTCCCTTCAAGCAGCTCTGGATGCTGCTGATTCTGCAGCCAGATCAATGGCCACAGCTGTAACCACGTACAGGAGCTTGTAGTTGCAGTTCTCAGTGTTTCTACATGAGGTGCAACAAATACTTCAAGACCTCCCCTTTGAAGGCTCATTACTCTTTTCAGAGCAAACGGATGCTAGACTAGATAACCTTAAAGACTCTAAGGTGACCTTGAAATCTTTGATCTGTATACCTTGCCCTCAAAGCTGAAAAGAGAGAAGGAAGGAAGGAAAAAGAAAGAACATTCTCCAAGTAGGCAGCTGACCTACCAGGAAATGTCTGTACCTATTGTAGGCAGATCTGTGGTTCCAGGATAGGGCTCCTGAGTCATCTCAGGACCCATATGTAAATTTGTGGTAGAGAATCAAGGGATCGTCGATGACGATATCCCAGCTGTATCCAGAAAGCACCAGAGGCCCCAACAGACTGGCTTCTGCTTTGCCCAGTCAGCAAGGCAAGATCAACAGAGGAGGAAGAGCAGGAGGTTCGGATGAAGGGCTCCCTCCACCAACTTCCTCAGCAGGACCGATACAGATTGACCCCAGTCACTCAGGGACCTTGAAGCACTCATTTTGATGAGACGCTCAAGGTCAACATTACAATCCCCTCAACACTGGATCTAGCTTCCCCTTTGTTTTCCAACTGACTCTCATGCTTCCTTGATGCCTGGACCCATGTTACCTCGGATCATTGGGTTCTAAGAACCGTTGAAGTGGGATACACCATCCAGTTTTTGTTTACTACACCTTCTCACTCCCTTTCCCTATCCATCTTCAGGGGCCCTTCTCATGTGCAGCTTTTGGAACAAGAAGTCCAATCCCTCCTTTCAGTGGGAGCCGTGGAAGAGTTTCTGTTCAACCTAAGAGGAAAGGTGTTCTATTCCTGTTGCTTTCTAATCCTGAAAGCCAAGGGTGGTTTCAGATCAATCCTAGATCTGCATCATCTCAATCACTATCTCAAGAACATAGTTCCACATGGTCTCCTTGGCTTCCATCATTCCTTCTCTGGATCCAAGGGATTGGTATGCTGCTCTCGATCAAAGGACATGTACTTCCCTGTATTGATTTTCTGAGGCCACAGACAATTCCTAAGATTTGTCATGAACCACGTTCCTTACCAGTTTGCAGTTCTTCCGTTCGGCCTGTCCATCACCCTATGGGTCTTCATTAATGTATGGCAGTGATGCCAGCTTTTCTCAGAAAAAGGGAGTTCATGTATTCCCATATCTCAACAACTGGCTGGTTAGAGGCTGGTCCAGAGCTGAGGTGAATCTGACATCCGTCTCATCCAATCGACCTTCCAGCCACTAGGCCTTCTGGTAAATGATCAGAAATCCACTCTTATTTCTGTCCAAAGGATAGAGTTCATTGGTGCAGTTCTCGACTCCGTGCAGGCAAGGGCCCTTCTTCCGGATGATCACTTTTGTTCAATTACAGCTCTGATAAGATTCCTCCAGGCTTCTCTTTCATGCTGTTGTGATCAGATGTCTGAGTCTTCTGGGCCACATGGCTTCATGCGCATATGTAGTGCAACACGTGAGGGTACGTCTCAGACCTCTCCTAGCCTGGTTGGCTGCAGTATGCTCTCCCTCATGTCATCACCTGGACTTGGTGCTCACTGTTCCTGCTCAGGTCCTCAATTCACTGACATGGTGGCTGAACCACTGTGTGGTATGTGCAAGGGTACTCTTTTTCTGTGCCTCAACTGTCAATGTCTCTAGTATCCGATGCATCAGCCCTCAGCTGGGGAGCCCACCCCTCAGGACTCATGGCCTCTGGTCTCAAGAAGAGCTTTTCCTCCATACCAATGTCAGGGAGTTCCAGGCAGTCTGCCTAGCCTGTCAGTATTCCTACCCCACATTACAAACAAGATAATTTTGGTTCTCACAGACATGATGGCCATGTTATACATCAAGAGACATGGCAGAATGCACCCTTTCCCCTTGTGTCAGGAAGCAGTCCGGTTATGGGAGCGCTGCATCGTACACTCAATCAGTTTAGAAGCGTCCCACCTTCCAGGAATGCAGAACCAGCTGGCGCATCACCTCAGCAGGTCTGTCTTCTCTCAACATGAGTGGTCTCTCCAACTGGACATCACAAAGGACATCTTCCAAGTATGGGGAACTCCCCTTTATAGATCTGTTGCTACCAGCAACAACAAGAAATGCCATCAGTTCTGCTCCCTGGGAGGCAACAGTCCAAGGTCTCTCACAGACACGTTCCTGTTGTTATGGATAAATCCACTTGTTTTATGCATTCCCTCCTACCCCGCTGATTCAGAAGGTTCTGATGAAGATCAAGCGGGTCTGAGCGCAAGTCGTTCTCCTAGACCCAGCATGGCCCAGGCAACATTAGTTCACCCCCTCCGAGGCCTTTCGGTGGAGACCCTGCTACTGCTTCCTCTCCTCCCGGACCTGATCTTCCAAGACCATGGTTGCCTGCTCCATCTGAACCTAAGCTCTCCATCTGATGGCCTAGAAACTCTATGGCTGAATCCTGAGGAGCAAGTCCATAGAGCAGGTCCTTGGCTGTAGAAAACCCTCCACTAGGGCCACCTACCTTGCAAAATGGAAGCTGTTCTTCAGCTGGTCCTCCCAACAGGGAATTCTACCTATGCAGTCCTCTCTGCAGCTCATTTTGGAGTACCTTCTGCTGCTGAAACCAGGCCTGTCCCTCTCTTCAGTTCAAGGTTCACCTAGCAGCCATTTCAGCCTTTCATCCCAAGGTCAACAGCCAATTCATTTTTTCACTCGAGATGGTTTTTCATTTTCTCAAAGGTCTGGAGATGGCATGCCCCCAGGTTAAGAGAACCCATTCCTCTCTGAGATCTAAACCTTGTCTTCTCGAAACTCATGGGTCCACCATTTGAGCCACTAACAACCTGCTTGTTGTTGCACCTCTCCTGGAAAGTGGTTGTCTTAGTGGCCATCACTTTGGTCAGAAGGGTTTCAGAGATCTGGGCCCTTACATTTGAATCCCCATATACTATCTCCCTCAAGGATAAGGTTCAGCTGCATCCACACCTGTTGTTCCTCCCAAAGGTGGTTTTGCAATTCCCTTGCAGTCAAGTAATCTTCCTACCAGTATTCTACTCTAAATCTCATGTGAACAGAGAGGAACAGTGCCTACAGTCCTTGGATGTTAGATGGGCTCTGGCTTTCTACATACAAAGGAACCAAACTATTCCACAGATCAACTCGGCTGTTCATAGCAATAGCAGAGAGAATGAAGGGTCTTTCCATTTCTGCCCAGAGAATTTCATCCTGGATTATTTCATGCATCCAGGCATCTCACCCCCAGCTAATCTGACTGCTCATTCCACAAGATCACAGGCCTCCTCTGCTGCCTTCTTAGCACAAGTCCCTATTCAGGACATCTACAGAGCAGCAACGTGGTCGTTAGTGCACATGTTCTCAATGTACTATGTCATCACCGAGCAGGCTAGAGATGATGCCATGCAGCCTTGCAGTCAGTCTGACCTAGAACTCCAAATCCATTTCCTGTACAACTGCTTGTCATAGAATATCAGGGTTGGAAGGGACCTCAGGAGGTCATCTAGTCCAACCCTCTGCTCAAAGCAGGACCAATCCCCAATTTTTGCCCCAGATCCCTAAATTGCCCTCTCAAGAATTGAACTCACAACCCTGGGTTTAGCAGGCCAATGCTCAAACCACTGAGCTAGCCCTCTTGTGAGTCATCTACATTTGATTGGACATGAAGAAAAAACAGTTACTAACCTTTCTGTAGCTGTTCAAGATATGTTGCACATGTCCATTCCAAAACCCACTTTCCTACCCCTCTGTCAGAGTCCGTCAATAAGAAGAAACTGAGGTGGAGCAGGGTCAGCAGGGTCCTTTTACTGGCACTGAGTGTGTGGCACCAGAGTGTGCTGGAGCCAACCCGGTAGATACCAGTAGGGGAAAAATTCCAGCAACTGTGTTCAGGGCATGCACATGCCTACATTGGAATGGACATGTGCAACATATCTGGAAGAACAACAGTTACAGAAAGGTTCGTAACTGTTATTTATCAATGGGTTTGTGTAGTTGTAACTGATCGGAAATTAACAAATAATTCTGATACAGAAGAAGTAATAGAATGCAGCTCAATCTCTTAGTAGTTTTGGCTCCACAGTGCTAACAGGACTGAAAAGCAAACTTATTTTTATCTCTAAAGAAGCAGATATGATTCTGAATGCACATATGGAATAGATATGGAAAGTCAGAAGTATTTTACCTGAACACATTTCAGAGGAGAAATGTATCTTGCATAATGGCTCCTTATTTTCCCAATGATTCCCAAAATTTTCCCCTCATAAGCTTTTTGAGCACCTCCTTTTTTCTTCCCCACAGGTCTATTTTAATTAAGAAAGAAACTGCATATCTCCTTAACGGACATCAACTTAGATTTATTCACACCCCATTGCATGAAACTTTAAAAGAAATATTTTATGCATACGACGTCTATTCATCAGGCTTCTGTCTCTATAATTCTGCAGCATCTTAGTTAGTTTACAGAATAGAAATGATAGACCCAACAACTGATCAGCTGGCTTTAGCAAAATCTTATTTTTAATCCATGGTAAAAGCTTCCTGTAAATGTCTTATAATTTCCGTAATTAGATTGCCATAGTTGATTTAAAAAAATATAAATTATAACTCTGTATTCTATATCTTCAATCAATGAAGAAGTCTCTAGATATATGGTTACTACTAACATTAAATGTTTTGTCTGCATCAAGCTATATTTTTATCAGCTTCTTTTTCTGACAAACAGGTGATATTGATTACAGTAGTGTACTACTTGGTATGCTGGTAATGCAAGATGTACAACTTGGTTTGTTTATAGCTGTTATGCCAACCCTTATTCAAGCAGGAGCCAGCACATACTCCAGGTAAAGAGGTTTAAAAATGTATTTATTTATGTACTTTATTTGTCTCTGAAGAGAGCCTCATTGTTTTGTGGCTTATAGAATTTGCCCACCCATAAGCTTATGGATTTGTGTATGGCTATGACAAAACTATATTTAGAATTTTTAATGTTGGTTTGTTATGCTGTACCAAAGCACACGGGATCTTTATAAGAGAGAAGGCAAATATGCCATATTGAGTGAGAATACAGCAGTTAGCATATGCTTTTTAATCTCTCTCACACTCACAGAGAGAGAGAGAGAGAGTCCTGACAGTTGATGTTTATAATTACCAGTCCAGAGTCTGGATCAATCTAGTGGCCCGCCAGATTGGTCGCAGAGGGGAGCAGGGCTCTGTCGGTCGTGATCCGATGCTCCTGGAGTGTGGCAAGATGAACCCAAAGTCCCATGACCAAGCACCCTGTTCTTAGTCTTTTTTCTCTGTTGAAGTCTCTAGATTTTGCTGTGTCAGTTTCTGACCAGTTACTCCCTGATTGGTGTTAACATTCCAAAACACCTCTGAGAGGGTCATCCTATCCTGGTTTCGATTTAATCAATTGTCTTTAGGGGGCCAGCCTTCACCTCAGGGTTGTCAATTTGCCCTTCCTCAATCATGGATACGCATTGAGGGTTCTTTGGTGTCAACAAATCTTGATAAGTGTCTTCGCTCCCCCTTTCTTGACCATCTGTTTAACAATGGCCTTCACACCTTATCTTTTCCTGATGCATGCATTCCTCATTCACACAGTCTTTCACAGAAACCTTCAAAGGTAGCAGAATACATTGTAAACTAAGCCTTGCTAAATCTTATAACTAAAATGATTCACATTGGCTTCAAACCCTCAACAATTCTCTAATCTATTTATCATAGACGCAATACAAAATCCTGTCTTTTACTAACTAAAATTTATAACAGGTCCTAATTGTAATGCATATGGGAAACAGGATCTCAGTCTCAGACAGTCATTCCTTTCTGTTATTCAGAAAAGGGTGGCTGACAGAATGAAATCAAGGTTTACATCAATTCTTATAAAAAGAAAAGGAGTACTTGTGGCACCTTAGAGACTAACAAATTTATTTGAGCAGATGCATCCGATGAAGTGAGCTGTAGCTCATGAAAGCTTATGCTCAAATAAATTTGTTAGTCTCTAAGGTGCCACAAGTACTCCTTTTCTTTTTGCGAATACAGACTAACACGGCTGCTACTCTGAAATCAATTCTTATAGTACAATTATAAAATCCTTTCCCTACAGGTTTCTCAAAACATGGTCATCCAATGCTATGTGCACCCTTATATTTATATGTATAATAGTAAATCAGAACACCTCATCCCAATACTTCATGTAAAAACAAATGATGGGAAAAAGTAATTTGTGTTATAAAATTAAATGCCTTCCATACCAACTCATTATGTCCCATAATCATCCTGTTGAAATACAAGCTTGAGTAAATTATTGAGCCATATGCTGTGCCCTGAAGGTCAGCCATTACAGGCTGCGTTGGACCATAACGGGAGTAGATTCTAGACTTTAGCAGGAATTACTGGATGTGCTGCATTTTTGATAATTTAAGACATGTATTGAGTTGCCTAAATATGAATTTAGGAAGCTAACTAGCAACCCTTTTTGAAAACTTGTCATTAGATTTTTCACTTGGGGAAAACTGGTTTTAAAGGCAAGAGAACAGGTAAAATAACATTTTCTTTCTTTTTTTTTCTTTTCTAGCATTGTCATGGAAATGCTGGGAATACTGATACTGATTGGCCAAATTCTCTTTTCTCTGGCTGCTGTTTTTCTTATATGTCTTGTTATAAAGACTTATCTCATAGGACCATATTATCGCAAGTTGCATGCGGAGAGTAAAGGGAATAAAGAAATCCTCGTTTTAGGAATATCTGCTTTCGTCTTTCTTATGTTAACGGTAATCTTTTAAAATAATAAAACATTTTTGCATATCTTTGATGTACAGATGAATATGACATCAATACCAAAAACGCTGACACATTTAACCTTTATTACATATTTCCACAGTTCTGTAATTGGTATTTTAAAACTGAGAATTAAAACCAAAACTCAAATGCATGGAGGATCAAAGCATCTAGCACATTTTAAGTTCTATTGCAATATAAGTGATAAGTAGTAATTGATTAGGAGTTAAGGGACAATTTTATTTAACCTAAATAAAATCAGGTTGAACTTCAACAGATAATTTTAAAGTAAAACTGCTTGTGTAAATTATCATATTAGCTTGTATTGCAACTAAAGGTAGCTCAATGGTTTGCGCATTGGCCTGCTAAAACCAGGATTGTGAGTTCAATCCTTGGGGGGACCATTTAGGGATCTGGGGCAAAACTTGAGGATTGGTCCCACTTTGAGAAGGGGTTGGACTAGATGACCTCCTGAGGTCCCTTCCAACCCTGATATTCTATGATTCAACCTAAAGGTCTGTTAGTCCTCATTGTGTGTCCCAATTTTCTAAAAGTTTAAAATCCTGTTTTCCAGTGCTGAAAACTGCTTTTGTTTGTTTGGGTTCTTTGTGGTGTTTTTATTTTTATTTTTTTTAACAAATTTGAAAATAATTTGAGGAGGGGTTTTGAGTTAATGAAATAATAAAGTCAGCTTTTTTCTGTTATGTTTGTTTTTAACATTATTGGCTGACCAAATTTAGTCTTTACTACAAATTTTGTTTTTGTGGGTGGGACTTTTTTTAACCATACTTTTTTCTTTAAAGGCTATAATGGATCCTTGAAGCCACTGTAGTTTTTTCAGACACATACACAAATTAAATTTTAGTAAGTTCTTTATAGATCTTAGAGGTATTTCTCTTGTCCCAGTGTCCCCTCCATTAATTTAATGCTTCATATTCCAGTCATCGAGTAGAGCAGACTGTTTGAGAACAGAAAGTGGCTATCACCCATAATCTTTTATGAACGGTGGGTTTGAAGTAGTACTGATATGGATTTGCAGAAACCGTTCATGCTCTTTGAATTTCTACTGGTGTTACCATGCTTTAGATCATTGTTTCAGTTCTCCAAGTTTATTCTTGAGAAATAATAGTATAAGACAGAAGCAGAGTATGAAACTGACCATAAAAGTGAGAGGAGCTTGTGGACATGCTGTTTGTATTCATTTAGAAAATATAGTGAACTTTTTAAAGCAAATGTTTGCACTAAAACATTTTATAGGGAGCAAAAGCAGGACCAAGATGGAGTAATGAAAACAATTAAGTTCAGCAAAATGTGCATAGAAGGTTTCAGATAAATCCTAAGAAAATCTTGTCATTAGGACTTTGTCAACACTTGCGGCGCTGTGTGGGATACATGTAGCTACATGCCACAGTGAAGGCAAGGCAGGTTGTGTCCACGTTTGTAGTGTGGTGTGTATCTACATGCAGCAGTGAAGGGCTTAGGCAGCTCTCTACTGCCAGAGTCTTCTCTGCCGTGCGGAAAGGCTCCAGCAGGGTGGGGGCAGTGGGACACTACATTGCCAAATATAGCAGCGTAGACGTGGGAGGCGCTGCTTAGCCATGTAGGGTATAGGTATATAGGGTACTCTAATCTATTTGCCTAACCATGCCTCACCATCTACATTGCTAGCTGGGCATGCATTGTCTGTATTGTACACACCACCCTAAGTGTAGACGTACCTTGGGAAAGGACTTGGGTATGCATACCACTTTTTGCTAAGGCGGTACATCTTTTAACCTTTATAATTTAGGTCATGGAAGAGGTTAACAGGAGAACCATTTCATAATTCTCAGACTTCTGTGTAATTTAGAAAAATGTCATTGCTGTAGAAGTGCTGGGAGATTCCAATCCTTTTCTAAACAAGCACAGCAGATTGTTAGGTCATATAAGTAAGAAAAGAAACAATTTATTCATAGTTTTTTGTAGATTTCCATTAACGAGCAGACATAATTTCTGTGAAGCACTCATAATGGAAAGGCAATAGAGAAACTTAAAACAAAGGGTGTTGTGGTGACTTTAGAAATCTGCTTAATCACGCAAAAATACATTGATATCTATAATAAGGGGTCATATTTTATTCAAAATAGGCCTCCATTAGAAACATTAACAGAAATTGTGCCTATCTGAAGTGTTAGTAAAAGAGGAAAAAGAAAAGTACTTGTGGCACCTTAAAGACTAACATTTATTTGAGAATAAGCTTTCGTGACCTACAGCTCACTTCATCGGATGCATTCAGTGGAAAATACAGTGGGGAGATGGAGAACATGAAACAATGGGTGTTACCATACACACTGTAACCAGAGTGATCACTTAAGGTGAGATTACAAGCAGGAGAGCTAGCTGTCAGAAAAAACTAAAGACTGGTGCAGTATTGGTTGACCTGCCATATGCATATGACACTGTCTAGATTAAGGACCTGATGCTGAAACTTGCTGAAAGTATACTTTCCTACCAAACACTTTGCTTGCTGTGGACCATGCTGAGTAACAGATGCCTATGGACAGGTTTCAGAGTAGCAGCCGTGTTAGTCTGTATCCGCAAAAAGAAAAGGAGTACTTGTGGCACCTTAGAGACTAACTCATTTGAGCATAAGCTTTCGTGAGCTAAAGCTAAATAAATGCTCAAATAAATTTGCAAATACATACTAACACGGCAGCTACTCTGAAACCTGTTATTATGCCAGGCACTGAATTTAGCCATATGGAGTGGAAATCTATCAACTTAATGAAAACAATTTCCATCCCACTATCAACCTCAGCCTGGACCAGTCCACACAAGAGATCTACTTCCTGGACACTATGGTAATAATTAAGCGATGGTCACATAAACACCATCCTATACTGGAAACCTATTGACCGCTATTCCTACCTACGTGCCTCCAGCTTTCATCCAGACCACACCACACGATCCATTGTCTACAGCCAAGCTCTACGATACAACCACATTTGCTCCAACCCCTCAGACAGAGACAAACACCTACAAGATCTCTATCATGCATTCTTACAACTACAGTACCCACCTGCTGAAGTGAAGAAACAGATTGACAGAGCCAGAAGAGTACCCAGAAGTCACCTATTACAGGACAGGCCCAACAAAGAAAATAACAGAACGCTACATCAGCCCCCAACTAAAACCTCTCCAACGCATCATCAAGGATTTACAACCTAGCCTGAAGGCGGACGACCCATCACTCTCAGATCTTGGGAGACAGGCCAGTCCTTGCTTACAGACAGCCCCCAACCTGAAGCAAATACTCACCAGCAACCACACAACAGAACTACTAACCCAGGAACCTATCCTTGCAACAAAGCCCGTTGCCAAGTCTGTCCACATATCTATTCAGGGGACACCATCACAGGGCCTAATCACATCAGCCACACGATCAGAGGCTCGTTCACCTGCACATCTACCAATGTGATTGTATGCCATTATATGCCAGCAATGCCCCTCTGCCATGTACATTGATCAAACTGGACAGTCTCTACGTAAAAGAATAAATGGACACAGATCAGACGTCAAGAATTATAACAGTCAAAAACCAGTTGGAGAACACTTCAGTCTCTCTGGTCACTTGATTACAGACCTAAAAGTTGCAATTCTTAAACAAAAAAACTTCCGAAACAGACTCCAATGAGAGAGACTGCTGAATTGGAATTAATTTGCAAACTGGATACAATTAACTTAGGCTTGAATATAGACTGGGAGTGGATGGGTCATTACACAAAGTAAAACTATTTCCCCATGTTTATTCCCCTCCACCCCCACTCCCACTGTTCCTCCGACGTTCTTGTCAACTGCTGGAAATGGCCCACCTTGATTATCACTACAAAAGGTTTTTTTTTTCCCCGATCTCCTGCTGGTAATAGCTCACCTTAAGTGATCACTCTGGTTACAGTGTGTATGGTAACACCCATTGTTTCATGTTCTCTATGTATATAAATCTCCCCACTGTATTTTCCACTGAATGCATCCGATGAAGTGAGCTGTAGCTCACGAAAGCTTATGCTCTAATAAATTTGTTAGTCTCTAAGGTGCCACAAGTACTCCTGTTCTTTTTGCGAATACAGGCTAACACGGCTGCTACTCTGAAACCAGTAAAAGAGGAGTAGCAGTATATATACACAAGGATGTGTATTAGTGGATTTAAACCATAAAAGAAAGTGGAGTCCTTTTTCAGCACTTAAAGTGGAGAATGCAAATGTATACTATTGCTTTGAGTACCTTTGAATGAAAACTGATAGTTTTATTTCAAATATTTTATTAATGTATCAAAAAAAAGTCATTACAGAAATATATCAGATGTATCGTATTGACAGGTCAGGTTTGAGGCTGGAGGGAGATGACAGGTGTACCTCAAAATTCAGGTCTGTTCTGAAAATGGCTGTGAAAATGGCATTGTGTGTGTATCTGTCTTTATTGTTTTCTTAATTATCTCCCCACTAAACGTACTCAAGTTAGGGGAAAAAACATCCTTTTACTTGTAACTGACCGCCTCAGAATCTCATTCTGGATTCTGAGAGTCAATCTGGAATCTTTCCACCATGCATATTATCACCACTAATAAAGGTCCAACAGATCAAATTTGGCCTTGGTGTAAGACCTCTGTCTAGATGTTGTTCATCCTTCCAGTAGTGGTGTCTGTTTTCCTAATCTGTCATAAATATCTGCATTTCAGTTACCTTCAAATGTCCTCACAACTCCCCAGATAGCAGAACGCATCTACCCATCCGATTTCTTTTCCATCCATGTACACTTTTGCATCTGTTGTCCAGTGTCCTACCTTTTATAATCTTGGTTTTCTCTGCATTTACTTTCAATTCAGTTTTTGCTGCTTGCTATATAAAAGACCTCATCAGAAAGAATCGGACTATCACAGCATCAGGGACTCTTGTGGACAGATATTGAAAACATATGAAGAGCAAGCCAGATTATGGAAAGAATATTTCCTTTCTATATTAAACTGTCCAGAGCTGACGATCATGCACAGGTTCAAGAGAAATGCCAATGCTAAATTAAAAATGAAAGAGGGACCAATAACACCCGATGAAATTAAGCAGCCATCAAAGGCCTCAAACAAGGGAAAGCTTTTGGGTTTGACTGAATTCAAACAGAGGTAGCACAGGTGGGAGATGAAATTCTGATTGAGCAGCTAACAAAACTTTAACGAAATATGAGTGAAAGAACCAGTGCCACAAGACTGGAAAGATGGCATTGCCAACAAAGAGTGATCTTACTCAATGCACAAATGGGGGAGATACTGTATTGCTATCAATCCTGGGCAAAGTATTAGCTACTGTTATGCTGAGTAGAATGTAGAAGGCAGTGGATGAATATTACGACAACAGGCAGGGGTCCATGTGGGTAGATCATATTGTGAACAAATATTCACTCTTTGCCAGATCATCGAAAAAAGCTACCTCTTGGCAGAAACCCATCTTAATCAACTTCATTGACTTTAAGAAAGTGATTGATAGCATCCACAGAGACCCATGGAATATTGCTAGAAGCTACGGGATACCAGGCAAGCTGATTAAAATAATGAGTTTTTTATGATGGAAGTAGATGCACAGTAAGATTGGTTACAGGCTTGGGTGAGTGGTTCAATATTGTGGCTGGTGTTAGACAAGAGTGTGTTTATCAATACTCTTTGCATTAGCAATACACTGGATGATGATGGAGGCAACAAAAGCACTGCAGAGGGTACAAAATGAGTTAACGGATACGAGTTACACAACCTTAACTTTGCCAGTGACATTACTGTACAAATAAGATGTGGAACAGAACGATTGCCCTTACATCAGAGGTAGAACTGGAAGTAGCATTCAATTGGATTGGAAATTGGATTAAAAATATTAGGATTGTCAAATCTTATCAACCCCTTTTTTGCTATAGGACTTCTTGAATGACTGTATTGTTTGGGAGCTTTCTCAATTCTTTAATTCTTTAATTAAAGAGATTGAGAGAGCTTTCATTTCATACATGTTTATAGATTCATAGATACTAAGGTCAGAAGGGACCACTCTGATCATCTAGTCCGACCTCCTGCACAGCGCAGACCACAGAATCTCACCCACCCACTCCTATGAAAAACCTCACCCATGTCTGAGTTATTGAAGTCCTCAAATCATGTTCAAACTTCAAGGAGCAGAGAAGCCTCCCTCCAGTCAACCATGCCCCATGCTACAGAGGAAGGCAAAAAACCTCCAGGGCCTCTCCAATCTGCCCTGGAGGAAAACTCCCTCCCGACCCCAAACATGGCAATCAGCCAAACCCTGAGCACATGGGCAAGATTCACCAGCCAGATACCCAGGAAAGAGTTTTCTATAGTAAATCAGATCCCATCCATCTAATATCCCATCTCAGGGATTTGGCCTATTTACCCTGAATATTTAAAGATCAATTACTTACCAAAATCCCATTATCCCATCATACCATCTCCTCCATAAACTTATCGAGTAGAAACTTAGAAAACTTAGAAAGTAGTTAGGAAACTAGAAAGTAGTTACTTAAGTATGCTGTAGATTTAATTGAAGAAACTCATTACCTTATTGGCACATATTTAGGGATACAGGAGAACTGGTAGGCACAGCTGAACAAAGAAGAATACAAGATTTCTGGTTAGGAATCTAATGGTAGTCTTTAAATAATCTTCATCTTGCCTTTTCTTTTCTTTCCTTTAACCCCTGTCCTGGCCATTCATACTGGGACATTGATTTGTGTCATATTTGACAGTTGCATGTTTTGTCTGAAGGCATGAGTGAAACGAGTGCTTTAGTAGAAACGCTTTCTATAGGGTAGATTTGCTCAAATGAAGAATCCTGGTTTATTACTGTTTTATAAGGTGGTTTTGTGACATTACAATTGTCAATGTTTGAAAACTTTTCCAGGGGCAAGTTCCCAAATAAGCTGGGAGTCTGGAAGCTGCTGGGCCTCATCTGTCATAGAGTTGTATAGATATTCTGGTGAATTTTAGTTTTTTAAAATAGATTATCATCAGGAATTCAGAACTTTAAACTCTGTTTGTGATGTATATTTTTTCCAGTAATACTGAAAACCTTAAAAGGTTTGGGCTCACTGCAGCAATCCTTGATGGTGCGAGGGTTGGCATTGCAGAAAACACGTCGCAAGTGCCACAGTTGTGACAGCAAGCTACTGGGACTTGTTTGCAAAACAGAACAGTCCCATTCTCCCTCACCATCCCACTGCAGCCTCAGACGTGGGAGGGATAGTTTGGGCCAGCAGGAAGAAAAGCTCCCCCTTCTCCACCCGCATTTGGAATTAATGTAGGATCAGGTTTTTTGGATCTTGTTATGGGCATAATAATACTGGTTGCCTTTTTGAGCCTGGGGGGAAAAATTCCCTCCAATTGGCCTACGCAGTGTGTGTGTTTGTCACTTTCCTCTCAGGAGCCATGGGATCTTGTGTGTAGATTAGGTTGCAAAATTTTTTTTTTTTGCAGTTTGGCAGGCATTCAGTTCAGGTTATCATTCAGTGGGGGTTTAATTTCCTGATGAACTGGAATTGGAAGTGGATTAGGCGAAGGCATCTCCTAGAGAAGGTGGGAAATGGGGATGGGGCTCCCAATGACTGATAAAGCAAGGAGACAGTGCCCTCTTTCCTACCGCTTAGCTCTCTGATGGGGAAGCGGGGGTGATGGAGTCCCAGCAGCATTGCTGGGATCAGATTAATGGGGTGGGGGCACAAATAGCGGCTCTCAACCAGGTGCTATGGATTACAAAGGAAGGATGACCTGGACTGGATGAGTTATTACCAGATGCATTACTTAATAAAGTTGTGGTCTGGTTAAATCCCATTTGTCATGTATTTTTTCCTGCAGTGTTAGCTACTGTATGTGTGATACTAATACTGTAGGTTTTCCCCAGATGGAATAGTAGTAAATATTTGTGTGGCTGGGGTTTTATAATACTGCTATAATACTGCTTTTTATAATATAAAACTGGTGCAGTGGTTCTCAACTTTCCAGACTACTGTACCCCTTTCAGGGGTTTGATTTGTCTTGCTTACCCCAAGTTTCACCTCACTTAAAAACTACTTACTTACAAAATCAGACATAAAAATACAAAGTGTCGCAGTACACTATTACTGAAAAATTACTTGTTTCTCATTTTTACCATACAATTATAAAATAAATAAATTGGAATATAAATATTGTACTTGCATTTCAGTGTGTAGTATATAGAGCAGTATAAACAAGTTTGAGTAGCAGCCGTGTTAGTCTCTATGCGCAAAAAGAACAGGAGTACTTGTGGACACCTTAGAGACTAACAAATTTATTAGAGCATAAGCTTTCGTGGGCTACAGCCCACTTCACTGGATGCATAGAATGGAACATATAGTAAGAAGAAATATAGTTACATAGAGATAAGTTGGAAGTTGCCATACAAACTGTGAGAGGTTAATTAGTTAAGATGAGCTGTTATCAGCAGGAGAAAAAAAACTTTTGTAGTGATAATCAAGGTGGCCCATTTAGACAGTTGACAGGAAGGTGTGAGGATACTTAACTACAAACTACAAAAGGTTTTTTTTTTCTCCTGCTGATAATAGCTCATCTTAACTAATTAGCCTCTCACAGTTTGTATGGCAACTTCCAACTTATCTCTATGTATATATATTTTTTTTCTTACTATATGTTCCATTCTATGCATCCCAATGAAGTGGGCTGTAGCCCACGAAAGCTTATGCTCTAATAAATTGGTTAGTCTCTAAGGTGCCACAAGTACTCCTGTTCTTTTTGCGGACACAGACTAACACGGCTGCTACTCTGAAACAAGTTATCGTATGAAATTTTAGTTTGTACTGCCTTTGCTAGTGCTTTTTATGTAGCCTGTTGTAAAACTAGGCAAATCTTTAGATGAGTTAATGTACCCCCAGGAAGACCTCTGCGTACCCTCTGAGATGTGTGTACCACCTGGTTGAGAACCACTGGTCTGGGGAGTAGGCAAAAGAATGACAAAGCCACCATTTTCAGTGACACGGTTTTATGCTCTGTTTTAACTTCTCCTGCAGCAAGTGGATAGATTGAGGCTTTTATTTTGGAGGGGAAAACAGGGTATTGTTTGGTGTATATAACTTCTACTTGGTTATTGTGTTTATGCATTGTTGACTTGTGGATGGTATGTCTCTCTCATTTTTATTTTAAGTTGTTACCTTGCTGAACTGTGATTTCTCATGACACCACAGTAGCGTGAAAATCCAGTTGAGGTGATTGTAAATTCTTCTTAAACACTGAATTAACCATCCCAAATGCTATAATTAAAATGTAAACATTAATTATTTGACATACAGCTCTTTTAATAACTTGACACATGAGCATGTTATATCTTAGTAGCAAAAGTATATTTCAGATGTGTGCTGAAAATGCTGTTTTTAAAGTATGATTATTTCCTACAGTGCTGTTTCTTTTTATAAATAAAAAAAAATTCTGTAAAATTTCTTGGACTCGTATATTCCATCACATTCACCATCATGTGTTGGGGTTTTTTTGTTTGTTTTTTGTTTTTCTATGTCAAAGTGGTTTGAAGCGTTAAAACTTCACTCATAATTTTAAATTCCTGGTAAGAGGAGTCCATATTTTGAAAATAAAATTTAATTTAATTCTTAATATATGGGGGTATCCAGATGTGATATGGCAGGCTACATGGGCTATAATTTTTATTAGTTTGATTACTGATAAATAACTATATTGTGTGATAGACCAATCTATATGATTCAATGTTTTGGAATTGCTTCAAAACTCTGGACAAATGGAGTCATTCATAATACTGTCAAATACCCAGGTCTGGGTTGTTGTGGTTTTTTTTAAAAAATTTTATTTGATTCCAGTTCATAGTAAATAAGACATTCTCGGCAGTGCATATCTCAGGGATTAATGCTTTCCCTCCTTTGATTGTAGTTTCTTGGGTTTAGGCCTCTTACTTTATACTGCAACACCATCCAAGGCATAAATGTATTGTGTAACATGTTATTGCTTAATCTAAATTAGGATGGAAATTGTCACTTGAATGCATTCCCTCAATATTTATGACAATTGTCTTTCAGTAAGATGTCTGCCTGCAGCAGTAGGATTTTAAATACCAGTTATATTTATATATATTATTTTTGAATACTTTTATAATGATAAAAGTGCTATTCACTATTTGAACACTCAGAGCATTGTCTTCATTTTGCATGGTGCAATTTCCTTGATTTTGTAAGTTTAAATTGGACTCTTGACAACCATTTCTTTCCTTTTAATGCCGTGGATCATAACAGACAAGCAGCATCAGAAGAGTAATGTAACATCTTTCAAGTATGATAGGCTCCACTTTCAGTAGAGCACTTGTGTACATGCTTAAATTCATCCCTATTCAGCAAAGCACTTAAGCATGTTCTTAAATTCTGTTGTTGTTGACATTTAAGCACATGCTCAAATCCTTTGTTAAATCAAGACCGTAATCTTGTCCCAGATTATAAATTCAGATATTTATCCTTGTTTAATAATTGGCAGGAAATTTGCTGGTTTAAATTAGTTTAATTAGGTGAAATTCTGTCTCTGGTGATGTCAGTGGGACTAGATGTTATTCCTGGAACATGATACAAGAAGTCTTAAAGTGTGGGATAGAAAATTTCCAATTATGTTTCTAGAGGGTGTCTAGTTTATTAATAATCTAGACTACCACAGTAAATACATTACTGTAGAATAATATATTGAAATCTTGTAAATTCCTTTCATTTGTTGAAATTGTATTGAGATGCTGTAAGTAATACATTAAATCCCAAGCAGTATTTTTGTAGTCTATATCTTTAAACTATCATAATAATTGATGACAGCCAGAGAATAGGAATCAACTTTCCATTCTTCTTTAACAGATCACAGAGCTATTGGATGTTTCAATGGAATTGGGCTGCTTCTTAGCTGGAGCACTGATCTCTTCTCAGGGTCACATGGTACTGAAGAGATTATGTCCTGTATTGAACCAATACGTGACTTTCTTGCCATCATTTTCTTTGCATCTATAGGTAACTTTTTAAGAAAGTTCATTAAAAGTGTCAGACTGCAAGTCTACCTTGAAGTGAGGGAGGAGGGGGGTTTATGGGATTTTATTTTGTAAAAATATTAAGAAAAGTATTCACTAACTACATTAGTAAGTTAATGTTTTATTTTAAATACAGTATTGAAATATTTTATGGATGTGTAAATTAAATTGTAGTAACTCTGGCCTCTTATTGGCATTTAAAAATGCAGATTCTTGAGTAATTGTTAAATCTTTCAATTAAATTGGAGCTGTTTTACACATGGAGGAATTTGGCAGGCTCGTGTAAACCTGTTGGGTATGTACAAGTGACTGGGTTCGAATATTCATAGCTAAAAGTTCTCGGCTGAACTGTTAAACCACCAAGAGACATTTCAATGACACAGACAGCCTCAAGCCGTTCCACATCCTCCTTGGTATGAACTAAGCTTGGATGCCTCCCCCAACTTCCCTTGTTGCCCCCCTCTAATGGCCATATTGGGATCCATGGGCTGCTATCGTCAGCAGCTCTCAAGCATCTAGCTACCAGATTGAGCACCAGAATCTGCGCTCTTCTGTGCTTCCACCCCTCCATCTCAGTCCCCACCACAGGAGGAGGAGTTGGAAGAACAAGAAAAAGAGCTAATGAGGCTACCCCTTAATAAATATTATTTGTCGTCCTCTGATGAGGCATTTCTCACCCCCACCACCCGCACAGATGATTTAAGACAATTCAGGACTGATGAACTGTCACTGACCACTCTCCACATTCCCTTGGAAGAAGTCCAGAGTTCCGACATAGATTATGGATTTTCTTCATACTCAGTAGCTTTGCCCATAAATGAGGCTTTTCTAGAGCCCACAAAAATAATTTGGCAAATCCCTGCCACAGTGCAACCAACTGTTAAGAGGGAAGATGCAAAATACTACATTCCTGCTCGAGTGTGGCATTTTTTTTTCACACATCCAGCCCCCAACTCTTTGGCTGTGGATGCTGTGAATGATGCAACAGGCATCATTAAAAAGGACTCTCCCTACCCCATGGTAAAGATCTAAAGCATTTGGACCACTCTGATTGCCACAGTGGCAGATGAGTAGCTCTTGCAGTTCAGAATTGCTAATTATCAGGTGCTCCTTGCTAAATACAACCACATTAAGTATAGCAAGTTTAACTCCTTTATTGAACATCCCCCTCAGAGGATAGTTTAAGGCCATCTTCACTGAAGACCAGCTCCTAGCAATAACTTCTTTACAAGTTTCCCTCAAAGGAGCTGAGACGGCAGCTCACTCCATCTCCACAGCTGTTGTCATGTGGTGAGCCTCATGGCTGCAGTCTTCAGGAATCTCAAGGGAGTATTATAGTGGAAGGCTTTCCCTTGGTGGTCTCAGCAAGTCTATAGATGAGTCCTTACACTCTCTGAAGAAATCATATTGCAATACATCATTCTCATAGATGTTTCTTATGTTGTGTCATAAGGTCAGGAGCACTTTAAATGTCAAGTGCTCCCCTTCAGGCTTCCTACTGCCCTCAGGATATTACAAAGGTTATGGTGGTAGTTGCCACATAATTTCATTAATGGGGAATAGTGTCTTCCCCTACCTTGATGATTTGGCTACACCAAAGTTCAGTCACCATCAAGAAAGCTGTGACTCTGTTCAACATGCTAGGGCTTCATTTTAATACTGAGAAGTCCTCATTTCCCAGTTGAGCTAATAGAATTCATAGGGACCATTCTGGATGCTACAAAGCTAGACCTTACCTACCAAAGGTCAGATTTACTATATTAACAAATTTGGTTATGCAAGTACAGATGAGTCCTCAGATAACCTGCCAGGACTTCTCTGCAGCTCCTCAGCCACATGGCAGCATGTACCTTCCCCACATCACATGCCAGGTTACAACTCTGCTGCTTCCAGGCCTGTCCAACAGACAAAGATTGAACAAGTTACTCTCCATCATCATCAATCATCATCATCCATTCCTCATCATGTAACTAGTGTCCCTTGACTGGTGGAAGACATCCCAGCAAGTCCCCTTCAACCCATCCACCCCCACCATCACTATTGTTTCTGTTGCTTCCCTTCTAGGATGGGGTTCTCATCTTCAAGAGCACACTATTCAGGGCACGTGAACCTCCCAGGAATCTTTTAACCTTCTGGCATTCAGGGCCATCAGAGTTGCCTGTCAACACTTCCTTTGTATGATCAAAGGACAATCTGTCAGAATGTCAGACAATGGGATCCAGTATATATTACATACATTCTCTTAGGGAAGCAAGATCCTCTTCCCTTTGTGCAGAAGCAATAAAGCTATGGAATTGCTGTGTAGTCCATCACATCCTTATTGCAAACTGTTTGCGTATCTGGCCTCCAGAATGCCATAGCCAATGATCTAAGCAAGTGCTTCTGTTCAGTTCATGAGTGGGAACTCAATACACCATAATAAAACAGATACATCTTTCTTGGGCTTTCCCAGAAATGGATCTTTTTGCCGCCACCACCACTGAGAGACCGTTTGCTCAAGAGGGAGGTCTAAGTTGTCATTCCTTGGGAGATGCCTTTCACATCTCCTGGTCAAAGAACTTGTTCTATGCTGTCCTCCCAACACCTCTCATCCTGGAAGTCCTACACAAGATTACACAGGACAAAGCCAAAGTTACTGTGATTGTGTTGACTTGGCTGAGGCAGGCATGGGTTTTCCATACCTAATTTGTTTCTCATCTCACCCTGCTATCAATCTTCTGTTAATGCCCGATTATCTCATTCAGGATTTGGGATGAAGAATATTCCCAACCTGAACATTCTATGAATCAAAGCTGGTGGCTGGTTGCTTCTTGGGAATAGAATTACCCTATTTTATAGAGGTTGAACAGGTACTGTTGAATACCAGAAAAGAATCAACTAGAAAAAACTTACCTGCAAAAATGAAGAGATTTTACCATTGGGGTATGCAACAACAACTCTCTCCCACCAGCTCTCCCCTTTTGGAGATTATAGAGAACCTTTTCAGTTTAAAAGAACAAAGACCTTTCTCTGCGTTTCTGTTAACGTTCACCGAACAGCATCAATGGGTTTCATTCTCCTGTGGAAGTGTGTTCGGTGTTAGCTCATCTTGCAACTTCAAAGTTCCTCAGAGGGTTATTTTAATATATTTCCACAGGGTCAGGAAGCCCACCACAGCGTGGGATTTGAATTGATCTTCAACACTCAGTTGAAACCTCCCTTTGAGTCTAGCAGCCACTTGCTTGCTTTCTAGTTATGCATGAAAACAACTTTCCTGGTGGCTATTCCCCTGCTCGCATAGTTGGTGAGCAAGAGGATTGATGGCTGATCCTTCCTACAGAGTTTTATTTAAAGGCAAAGTATTTCTCTGACCACATCCCTGGTTCTTACCACAGATGACCTTGTATTTTCATATTTAATGTACCAGTTTTTCATCCTAAACCTAATTGGTGGAGGGAGGAAGCCACTCTTCACCTTTTTATTAGCCTTTATTTGGACGGACTAGATCCTTTCATGCCTCTCTTAGATTATTTATCTCTTTCACAGACAGAGTTAAAGGGATACCTGTGTTCACCCAAAGATATTCCAAATGGTGTTTTAGTTGAATTCTCTCCTGCTGCAAGGCTGCTAATGTCCAGCGTCCTCCTACGCCAATAGCCCATTCTACCAGATCTCAGTCCACTTCTGTACCCCTACTAAAAAAAAAAATGACTTATTGTAAAAAATTAACAAAGCTGCCACATGGGGGTCTCTCCACACTTTCTCAAAGTACTATACCTTAGTGCATGTATCTCAGGCAGATGCTGCTGTTGGGATTGCTGTCTTCCAGATAGTCTTAAACCCTGCTCCAAAACACCCACCTCCATTTGAGGAGTACTGCTCATGAGGCATCTGAAGTGGAGCACATGTAAGGACATAACTCAAAAAAGAAAAGGTTACTTACCTTGTACAGTGCCTGGAGTTCTTCAAGATGTTTGTTCATATGAATGCTCCACTACCTGCACTCCTTCCCCCTGCTTCAGAATCTTTTTACATTGAGAATGGAGAAGGAACCAAGTGCCGTTTGTCTATCACAACCCTATATACCCTTGTACTCCTGTGGGAATTCTGCGCCAAAAAATTAAAAATTCTGTGCGCAGTGTTTCAAATTCTGCATATTTTGTCAAAATAACACAATATAATCAAACCAACTTCAATTATCTTTGGTCATTTATTTCA
Organism: Dermochelys coriacea; assembly: GCF_009764565.3. Lineage (NCBI taxonomy): Eukaryota > Metazoa > Chordata > Testudines > Dermochelyidae > Dermochelys > Dermochelys coriacea. Next base: position 111,421,949 of record NC_050068.2, read on the forward strand.
AAATACATGTCAGCAAGTATGTCTGTACCATATAAACAACAAAAAAGATTCAGGAAATGTTTTTTTGACAAATAGATTCCTACTAGGCATATTAATACAGAACTCTGATTAATAATAATTTTAAACTACAATACAGAACCATATTTCCTGCAATCCTCGGAAGGCAGTGCAAAGGCTTGGGGGAGTCAGGGGTAATGGAGGAGCTGAGGGAGAGGGAAGTAAATTATTGGGAAGGAGCTTGGATGTGAACTTGGAGGGTTGTTGGGTATGTGTGGGGGAAAATATGGAACAGGTTTTTTGGGGGGGCAGGGAGGATTGTTAGGGAGCTTCCCCCATACAGACCCTGGCTGACCGCAGCCTCTCACATTCAGTCAAGCACATCTGCCCTGTCCCATGTGTTCTTGCACCCCCATGGTCCCTACACCCCCTTCCACATGTCCCTCAACCCCCACTCACACCCATTCCCCCATCCCTATGTGTCCCTGTAGCGCTTCCTCCTATCCCCATGCCTCTGTGCCCCCACTTAGCCACCCGCCATCCCCATGTGTCTTTGTGCCCCCATTCAGCTCCCCCGTCCGTATGTGCTCTGCACCCTTTTCCCCATCACCATGTGGCCCTGTGCCTCCACTCCCAGTCAGCTCTGCCCCAGTCTGTCCTCCCGCACTCGCCCTTAGAGCCCGTATCTGACCCCCTCCAGCACCCCACGCTGTCTGTCTCCCCATAGCCTCGTCTCCTGACCTGGTCTGACAGGCGCTGTGAAGAAGGCAGGTTCTTTCTTTTTCCTAGCTGTCCGGGAGCTGCTGCTGTGTTCTATCACCACAATGCCTTCTGGTGGGTAAAAGGCTGAATGCAGCAACATTTTGGCAGAAGCTTTTTTTCTGCACAAAAAAATAAAAATATGTACAGCTCATAATTATGCACATGTGCAGTAGTGCAGAATTCCCCCAGGAGTAACCCTTGGTACAAAGCATGAGGATAGCTAGGGTGTGTGCATGGACCAAACAGGCATTTCTATCACCTACCAAAAAATCTCTGATCAAAGGGGCATGGGGCACATGCACACCTAAAGTGGAACACTCATAGGGACAAACGTTTGAAGAACTCCAGTTACTTTACAAGTTAAAAAAATCTTTCCTAATCTTGTAGCTTTTCCCCCCAGAACAACCAACTAAACAAAAGCAAAAGAAATCACAATTATCTTGTAATATAACTGTTGTTCCAGTGATTTCCACAGATGTATTTTAAGAGAAACTATTACAAAGGAAAACCAGTCAGGATTTCATCATCCTTTGTATGTTTAGAAATGTACATGTAAATGTTCTGTGTTTATATTTCACTATTATTGGAAAATGATATGGTTAAGCAATAATATTTAACCCATTCTCCGATTTCTCTTACAGGGCTTCATGTTGTTTCCCACCTTTGTAATATATGACTCACAGTACTTGCTATTTCTTACATTATCAGTGGTAATAATGAAGTATCTTTTTTCTTTCTTTTGATAACATAGGTATTTTTAAGTGCTGCATGCCATATAATGCATGTAATATTTAAAAAGTGCTTAAGTATAGAATTGTCATGTTGGCAAATATTTCTTCTGAATACAGTCTGTGTCTGTGAAATATAGTAAATGTTTTATATATAATAATTAATTAATACCTAGTGCTTTTCATCAGTAGATCTCAAAGCACTTCACATTATTTGATGTATTTATCCTTGCAACACCCCTGTGAACTAAGGAAATATAAAGTATTATTACTGAAGAATGTGTTTAATATCAGTTTTTGCTATACATTCTGTAATTTTTACTTAGTATTATATTTTGATGTGAAACTCCCAGTATTTAATGGACTTTTTAACATTAAAAGGGGCTGTTAAATTTAGATTGACATCCATGTGTCTAGATTTTGCAGGATGTGTGCCAGCATTATCAAATGTTTTCACTGTACCAAATTCTGTACTACTTGTAGACTGTATAAAGGACAGCTGCTAGTGAACAGTCTGATTTAAGTGTTTAAATGCACAGTAACTGTTGGTTCAGAAGACCACTGTGCTGTTCAATACACGGTAATAGAATACCTGGTGTAACTGTTGTTGTATTGATTATAGAGAGCATGCTGTTTTATCTACCATACTTCTAAAAACAAACTGTTTTTTAAAGTTTGTTTTGGCAGTGCTTGTCCTTTCTCTGATTCTTCCAAGAGCAGCCAGTATATCAAATGGATTGTCTCAGCAGGGCTGGCACAAGTCAGTGAGTTTTCTTTTGTTCTGGGAAGTAGAGCACGCAGAGCAGGGATCATTTCTCGAGAGGTGAGCTCTTTATAGATATTCACTTCATTTTTAGAAACTGAGTAGTTGAGTGGGTTTTGTATACTATATTGTATCTGAAACATACAGTCTAAATTGATGATCTTTTGGTGTCACTTGCACATGCTAACTAAATGAAATAGGCCTGCATAAATCAAAGATATTTGATGCATGCAAGTCTTTCATAAAATAACTTCACTAAATAATTTATGTATCATTCATATAATTTCATATTGGGCTTCCATATTTTTAAAATGCGGCTTTCCCTTTTTGGGTAACTTGTTTTAATTTAGCACAGTCTTTAATTCTATAAAGAATTAACAGCTATAAGTTTTGTACTTGATGGAGAATTTCTGATGACACCCAAATTATTAAAGCTAAGATTGAAGATCCTTTAAAATATTGTAGATCTATATGTAACTGATAGTTATTGAAAAGGACTAATGAAATAACAGTGGCCTACAGCTATAGAATGTGGGGACAGGAGATGTACCAGTTTCCCAAACACATCTGTCAGCATACCCTAATCTTGACTTGCAAAACCTGTTGACTTAAATTCTTTTAAGCAAAAATGGCCAGCTTTTCCATAAGTTATGAAAACATGCACTACAGTGAGACCATCAGACTTATTTTCATTTTCAAGCTATTACAACCTTGTTCTCTAGAGGGAAAGCTTGTTGTATGAATTGCAATGAACTATGGCTACAAACGTAATAAGTTTGTCAATAAAAATTAAGCCCACAATCTCAGCACAAAAAACAATATAAATATATCTACTACTTGAGCTAAAGAAATCCTTTTTCTGTGATAGCAGTAGGCTGTATAGTTGTTGGGGCCAGTTACATACAAGGGAGACATAAAAACGTAGTGTATATATAGGCATTCTTACTAATGGCACTGTGCTCCCCTCCATAACATGAAGAGTTATAAAAACTGCACTTTTGTAAAATAGTTTCAGCCTGTGCAAACAGAGATCACAATTGTGTGTGCATGGAGTTCTTGTTGCTTATTTTTGTGAGCTCTGAGACCAAGAATTATGGCACCTTTCCTATTTTTGTTCCGCAGATAATTTTACATAGAATCATAGAAGTCTAGGATTGGAAGGGACCTCAATAGGTCATCTAATCCAGACCCCTGCACTCAAGGCAGGATTAAGTAATAACTAGGCTGTTCCTGACAGGTGTTTGTCTAACCTGTTCTTAAAAACCTCCAGTGACAGAGATTCCATAATCGCCCTCAGCAATTTATTCCAGTGTTTAGCCACCCTGACAGTTTGGAAGTTTTTCCTTATGTCCTACCTAAACTCCCTTGCTACAATTTAAGCCCATTGTTTCTGTCCTATCCTCAGAGATTAGGGAGAACAATTTTTCACCTCATCCTTTTAACAACCTTTTATGTACTTGAAAACTTATCATGTCCCCCCTCAGTCTTCTCTTCTCCAGACTAAACAAACACAATTTTTTCAATCTTTCCTTATAAGTCATGAGTTCTAGACTTTTAATAATTTTTGTTGCTCTTTCTGGAATTTCTCCAATTTGTTCACATCTTTCCTGAAATATGGCACCCAGGACTGGACACAGTGCTCCCATTGAGGCCTTATCAGCATGGGATAGAGTGGAAGAATTCCTTCTTGTGTCTTGCTTACAACACTTACTGATACATCCCAGAATGATGTTTGCTTTTTTTGCAACATTGTTGACTCATATTTAGCTTGTGATCCACTTTAACTTCAGATCCCTTTCCACAGTACTCCTTCCTAGGCAGTCATTTCCCATTTTGTATGTGTGCAATTGAGCATTCTTGCCTAAGTGTAGTACTTTGCATTTATTCTTATTGAATTTCATACTATTTACTTCACACCGTTTGTCCAGATCATTTTGAATTTTAATCCTGTTCTCCAAAGTACTTGTCCTGCTTCCCATCTTGGTATTGTGCGCAAACCTTATACGTGTACTCTCTCTGCCATTATCTAAATCATTTATAAAGATATTGAACAGAACTGGACCTAGGTCCGCTCCCTGCCAGACCCCACTTGATATGCCCTTCCAGCTTGACTATGAACCACTAATATCTACTCTCTGAGAATGACAGATTTCAGAGTAGCAGCCGTGTTAGTCTGTATCCACAAAAAGAAAAGGAGTACTTGTGGCACTTAGAGACTAACAAATTTATTTGAGCATAAGCTTTGTGAGCTACAGCTCACTTCATCGGATGTTTGAAAAGGCAGCCCAGTGTTCATTGATGCATCCGATGAAGTGAGCTGTAGCTCCTGAAAGCTTATGCTCAAATAAATTTGTTCATCTCTAAGGTGCCACAAATACTCCTTTTCTCTGAGAATGGTTTTCCAACCAGTTATACACACACCTTTTAGAGTAGCTCCATCTAGGCTATATTTCCCGTAGTTTGTTTGAGACAGTCATGCAAGATCAAAAGCCTTACTTAAGTCAAGGTCTAGCACTTAAATTTCCAAAAATAAACTATCAGTTTTTAAAGACGTAAACAGCTTTTTTCTGATTTTTGAATTAACAGTAACTATTTTAAACTCTTCAGGATGTACAGTCATATAGTTATGCCTTTAGAATGAATGTAAGCACTTAAGGTATGGATTATGGCTTGATTTTTATCTGTAAAATGGCTAACACACTTTGGTGTTAATTAACACCAAATATAGTTGTTGGTGGTTTTTTTTTTAAATGTAGTTGATACTTGGCTTTTGGTCTTGTCCCATATTGCATCCCGTGGGTTGCAGTTTTAAAATTGTCCTGTAAATACCAATAATTATTTGCATTTCACTACTTAATTTGTGGACACATTTGCATGTACAATTGCAGGTACAGAGTTGGAGGCCAGTCTGAGGCCTCTATTAAAAGTGGTCCAGAAATTCCCTAATTGGCCTATCTCATTAACCTTCCCAACCCTTCCTTAGTTTATTGCATAACTATGAATATGAACTGTAGAGAAGTAATGGCATTCTGATCTCAATTTTCAGGTATACCTCCTTATTTTGAGTGTAACTACTCTAAGTCTTTTGCTTGCCCCAGCACTTTGGAGAGCTGCAATTATGAAAGTGTACCAAGACCAGAGAGACGATCAAGTACCTGACAAGACTTGTATGGAAATAATAAATTTCTTTGGAAAGAATCTCTTCATTGCTCATTGTGTTTCTATACAGCTAGAAAACAGGAGGTTTTGATATTCCTCTAAACATGCACTTGGTTCTGAGCCTTATATTGATTTTAAGAAAAAACAAAACACTACATAAAAAAGGCTGGTATTTTAATGATTGCACAGCTTTTACAGAAAACTTTGTCACATATTAGAATCTGCCAGAATAACTTTTGATTTTGATCCAATCAGTTACACAGAGTAGAAATTATTTTTTTAAATATTGGATCATGCAATTGCCTTGAATATTTTGCCTGGATGTGCTTTTATTACATTGATTTTCATAATCTACTGTTCATTCAGTCACAAAATTGTTGTTTAAAAAAAAAAAAAAAACGAGAGGGAGAAGGACAAAAAGAAAATTCAAGTTATTTTATTGTGGCCCATGCTACATTCTTAAAATAACTCCTGAGAAGTTGATTGTAACATTCAAGAGTTAATATGCTGGTCCGACACAGCCACAAAACATATATCCAGTAGTGTGTAAACTGCTAGCCCTTTAGAGGCAGAGATGAGGTTTAACAACTCTAGCTTTCAGCTATTTTAAGCATTAAAATGATATAGTCGCCAAATGATGCAGCCAGTATTGTACTTTTGATTTTTTGTTATACCTCTTAAAGCAGATATTATGTATTTGCTTAGGGTTGTAACTTTATTCATTTTAATTTGTTCTCATATTTATTGACTACATTTGTGACTAAAAGTTAAGTGGTGATCGATGGTGTCCTGACTTTTAAACTATTTTAAGACTGACACCAATTATCAACATCTCCCGCTATTGATTATTGTTATACTAATTGTTTACACTTTTTAATTTATTGAGAACCAAATTAAATGGGTACAAAAAAGAGAGCCTAAATAGTTCAGAATTGAAAATAATTATGAAAACATTTCAGTGGACTCTCTAAAAGTGCTTTAGGATGAATTTAGTTAACTTAGTCTACATTGAAAATGATTTTGTGTAAATTAGGTTTCACAAAAGAATTTGGATGTGTTGAGAACATGCATAACTCGAACGTCAATTTATACTGAATAAAATGCAAGCTTTTAAAGTGATATTAAAAACATTTTTATATTAATATTTGTGATGTTATTGCTTTTTGTTTTAACAAATTCTTAAAATTTAGTCTGTGTAGTAGAGTAAGACCTTGTGAAAAGCCGCTCTTTAAATGTCATAGTATGAGCTAACAGAATAGAGTTTACTCTGACAAAACTAGGAAGATTTAGTTTGTGATTGTTTTTTTTTAAAAAATTTTGTTAAAATAGAAATATAATTTATCAATATTTTAGATTCAGTATTATTACACTGCCATATGAAATACTATTTTTGTGAGTCAAAAATAGAAAAATGCACATTGCATTGTAGAATTTCTTACTTGCTAATGAAATCTAAAAAATTCTACCATCTGAAGCACTGTTCAATTAATAAACATACCATCTTTAACAGAAAAACTTTGAAGGCTCTTATTTTAATTTTTTCATTAATTTCAGCTATAGTTTTAAGTTGCAAATCGGCATTTGACATTTAAATTACAAAAGTACTTGAAATAGACTGGCAGCATTACCGTACATTTATTTAAAATAATTACCATTCTTTGAGTGTTTTATCTATATGTATTCCACTTCTGGTGTGCCTGCACTTGAAATTGGAATTTTAGCTAGTAGTGTCCATTGGGCCTCGCCTGTACTGTCCCACCAATCTGAGGGCATAAAAGGTGGAACAAGGCCAATGACCATCAGTTCCTTAACACCTGTGGCTGCGAGATGTAACAGAGAGCAGTGCCCATCTGTTGTACTTGTGTTTCTTCAGGAGAAATTGTATAGTTACCTTTAGTTTGGGTTAATTAGTGTGAGAATATTTATGTAAGCTTTATTTGTGTGGATTTTTTTTTCTTTGCCAGGTACTGAGTCTTCAGTCTCACGGCTGAGCAAAAATCCCTCATTTTTAAATACGGTTTATGTGAGGCGGCTGTTCCTTTCAATAATGGACACTCCATGTTTATTTTGTCTTGGTGAGCAGCATATCACCAAGAAATGTACTTTGTCATTTTGTTTTTAAAACAGACTTTATACTTGCTTAAAGGTTTTTCTTTTAAATAAGTCTGAGGCTTTCCTGAGACCAAAATAGGCAGGAGTCCTCTGACTCCAGGCAGTTCTCTACAAAAAATGCCCTGGCAGCTATTGCCACCGACTCAAGTTTTAGGGAATCCTGCTTCTTTACTGAAGCATTTCTCTGCTGCTTCTGATGTCATTCCTTCCTGAGAGGTCTGACAAAATTCCCTCTAAATTCTTTTTGTACTGAGTGGGCTACTTTAATCCCACTGAGTACTACTTTTTTTCGAAGGGGTGAGGAATAGAGGGGATGGGTGGGTGTAGTGCGAAGTATGCAGGGGCGCTTGCCCCCAGAGTGGCTTTTCCCTATTGTCACACAGAAGTCCCATCCCCACCATTTGCAAGAGCCCAGAGGGAAGCAATTCACTCTGCAACAGCACTTTCTGGAGCTAGGTGGGGGGAGGGGAAAGAGGGGAGTACAAGAGAGGTGTTCTTGGGTAACATGGGTGGGGTTACTTAGAAGGGGATAAGCTAAATGGGGGGAAAGGAGGGGCAAGAAGAACAGGAGAGGAGAGGGTAAGAGGGACAGGTATGGAATGAAGCTAAGTTGAAGAGAGCAGTGATGGTGGGGAGGATGGAGCAAACAGCTGATCAGCACAGGGCAGAGAAAATCCAATCAAAACTGGAAAGTTCTCAATGTCTGAAATCTCTGCTTTGGCTGCTTCTGCTCCTCCAGTTGACGTTTCCGGCTGGCTTCTCCCTGCAGTTGTCTCCAAGCCCACCGGGAGGGGAGAAGCATCATCTTCATCCTAGTGTCCCCAGAGTGGCCACCTTGTGGAATTGGATATCCTATCAAGTAACAATTTCAGCCTTCATCTACCAGGGTTACAAAATACTTTAGCAGACTGCTAAACCACTAATGGTCAATAAAGTGCCCCCGCACACCGACAGTGTTCAACCAGTGGGGATTCACAAAAATCCACATTTTCCACTCCTCAGCTCTAGGTAGGATAGATGTGATGTTCTGGGGATAACCCAGACCAGTAAAGGGTTCTGTCACCCCCTGCCCTGTAACCTTGGGTGGCCTTAATGCTATGCTGTTATGGTTCAGAATCCTGACACCACTAGCTAGCCCACAAGCAAAAAGGTCTCATGCTGGCTTCTGCCAGCCTGGTCACTTTTTGCAGGGTGACCCCAACAGTCCCAAGTCTCCCCAAATTCATCTACCCTAACTTCTTAACTACCAGACACTTGGACTTTTCCCCTCTGGTTCATCATCCCCAAAGGTATGAAACTGCCCCCAGTTACCAGTTCACTTTGGCACATACACTCCATACAGTTTTCACAACAGAGACCACTTGGGGTAAAAATAAACAAAAGGTTTATTTAAATTTAATTTTATTAAGATAATGAAGTAAAAAGAAAACAGTACAGAGTTTAGGCATAGAAGTTTCTGGTTATCGGGGACTAAGGTACAGATTATCAAGGGGTGTGAAATTCAGTTTAGGAGCGGGTGGCATAAGGAATACATAATCTGCAATCTCCCCGATTGGGTAAAATTTAACGGGTCAAAGTACAGACACTGAGATATGGGGGTATGTTGTCTATATAATGGCTATGTTCTTGTGGAGTATAATAGCGGATACGATGATGAGGATCTACTCTCATTGGTGGATTAATGTTCAGTGAGTTATGGTTCCAGTTCATATGGTCCAATGGAAAAAGTCTCTCATTCCCTTTCCCATAGTTGATGCACAAAGTCGTACCGGCTCACACCTCCTAGTATTGTCAGTGGCTGGTGATGTGTTTGATGTAGATGTCCCTGGACCATCGGATTGTGTCTGAGACCATGAGGTGCTGCATGACCATACAGTTTGCACAACAGAGACCACTTGGGGTAAAAATAACAAAAGGTTTATTTAATAGTATGACACAGTTAGACCAGCCAACCTGGGTATGAACCCATAACGTAACAAGAGGCACCGAAATGTAATCAAGACAATCTATTTATGTGAATTCAAAGAGATGTACTAGGCCAGCAATCATTAACCATTTATTTGTAGTAATAGAAAATCAAGGGTAGATGCAAAGTGTAGCTGTCTATATTTACCTATATCTTGTTAAGAAGTTTTAACAATGTAACCAGATTAGCTTGTAGATGCCTAATCTCTTTCATGTCTTAATTGCCTTGTATTATGCATCCAGATGGTTCAGTTAACCTCAAGATCAAGATGTAAGATACTGCAGGAAATTAATAACATTGTCTTCAGCTTACCTATTTATGCTATAATGAAATGCTGGCTAATTGCCTTATGTTAATGAATGCAACTAGTTTACCTGTGCATGCATAGAAATAGAAGATTAGCTTTCAAAACAACAGTTCACAGACAACATACACTGCCTATTCGTCCTTGGGGGAAGTCCTGCTGTGACAAAGAGACTTGTCAGCTTTCTAGAGAGCTATAAAGGAAAGCCTTGGGCCTGATCCTGCCATCTCTAGTCTGCTTAAACTTTGAACAGGAAAAGTAACAGTTGTAAGATGAAGATCTTCCATATAATGATTTGGTATACCTGAAAATGCATGGAAAGCCTTGACGGACTCTGCACCTAGACTGCCCATTGGACTATAACCCTTTAAATTGATTCCAGAAAGACTTCTGCAAAATCAGCAGCCTCACCATCTACTGCTATGAAACTCACCGAAGAACTTTACACATATTTATATGTATATTGATTTTTAAACCATTTGGAACTCTCTTCTTTTCCTATTAAACCTTAGTTTTAGTAGTGAAGAATTGGCATCAGTGTGATTATGGTAAGATCCGAGACTCATACTGACCTGGTGATAAGTGTCCAGTCCTTTGGGATTGGTGAACCTCACGCATGGTGAATCAGGTTTTCAATAACCCCTCACTATATTAGATTTGACATCTAGATGGGAGTCGAGGGCTGGAATACTTAGAGGGAAAACTGTATTTGGCTTCTTGTTTACTGTGTGATATCACAGAATCTGTTTTCTTACTGGCTTGGTGAATCTAATAATAGAATAAACCATCAGTTTTTGAGAATTGTCTGCCCTTTCCTTGCAGTCTGCCCTGAGTGTTGGCATTCTCAGTGGGGCCCATCCAGGCACCTGGTCACAAACAGAAAAATCACTGATTCAAAGATGAAATAGCAAGGGAAGCAAACACATACAGTTTACACAGAAAAATAAACATAAAATGCCAACTTTAGGCTAGTACACTTCTACGTAGATAAATTCCCTTTTCTAATACAAGTTACCTATTGCCTTTGAACAGGTTTGGCAGCGTACCGCGCTCTGCCATAGAGGAGATATTGCATTCACAAACAGGTCGCCCTGCCTGTGAGAACTGTCCCTCACTTTTGGAAGACTTTCATTTCAAAACCCTTTCCTTTTAAGAGGGTTTGCAATTTATTTTCCTTTCTCTCAGACTATAGTAATTCATGGTTATTCAGAGAAAGTGGGAAATTCCCTCAACTTGATAGTCAGGGTCTCAGTGTCTTCTCATTAACTGTAATGGTACATTATTTGTCTTTCATGGATTGTTAGTTGCATCTGGATTTCTGTAAACACCTAGCTTGGGAGAAGTCCCATCCCTGCTGTGAGGTATATTTAAATTGTAGTACAAGTAAATGAGTATTTTATTTTATATACATAAAACATATAGATTCACAACAGTCTCTATACATATTGGGACAGGGTCAAGCCAGATGGCTTTGCCTACCCACTGCTAAGAAGATTTCCCCCAGCCTCAGAGGGGGATCCACAGGACCTGGACACCAAATAAATACTGGGGACAACTAATGAAATAAGAGGGACAGTAGTGTGGTCAAAGGGTCAAACGAAGGAAACCGGGGGACACCGAGCAGAGAACCCTGGACAGCGACCACCTGCTCCTCAAAGGCATCAAGGGGTGTCAGTGGACCGCCACTCAGAGGAACTCTGCCCGGATACGTGAACGGATGGAGGATCGGAAATAGGCCCCACAGTCACAGGAGACTCCATCGGCCAACCTCCTCACTCTGGTTTTATAGATGGCCATTTTATCTAGGGCCAGGAGAAGGTTGACCAGGAGATCCTGTGACTTTGTGGGGCCACGGATAGGGAGTGCATAAATACAGGTGAGGGGAAAAGTGTAACTAAAAGCATAACAAAATATTTCTGAGGAGCCAGAATAGGGACTGCAATCTGGCACACTCTAGTATATGTGTGCCAGGGTTTCCCTTATGCCGCAAAAGGGGCAGGGTGTCGGGATAGGGGTGAACCGCACCAAGTTACATGCCCGTGCTCACGGCTCCATGAGGAGCCACCAACTGATATCCCCTGTGGGCCTCGGGACCAAGCTGAGTATAGGCTGGCCCACTGGGGCTTCTCAACCTCCAGAGGTGGCAGGAGGTCCTGCCATTTTGTACCAGGGCAGACACGAGGGTGAGGTCATAAAGGGAGTGGAGCACGGCATGTATAATGTTTCCTTGGCGTGGTCTGAAGCAGACCGGCTGCACCTTGTGCAGCTAGCTCATGGTGAAGGGGCGGTGGGGGCGGTTGGGTCACGGAGCAGGGGCCCGATGAAAAGGTCTGGCGGGCCTGGGTGGGAGGGTAGGCGGTGCGTGCCCTCTGACAGGAGCCCGGTCGAGGTAAATTGAGCAGCGGGTGCCCAAAGCGGCCCTTACCTCCTGAAGTATGCGCTGGGAGTACAAGGTCTGGAGAGCCCCATGCGCTGAGCGAGCGCTGGGGACCAGCCAGTCTCCCCAGTCATAGCCCAGGAGGTCCTCCGACTCTTTGACTTCTGCCAGGACCAACCTACAGGAGATTGATGGATGGCAGATATATTAGCCCTAGGTTAGCAGGTCCCTGTTTTCCTGGGTAAGGTATGGGAAGCTCCAGAACAATGAGGGAACTTGTTGGAAACCAATTAAGGCAGACAGGCTAATTAGGGCACCTGGACCCAATTAAGAGGTTGCTAGAATCATTAGACAGCAGGTTAATCAGGGCATCTGGCTTAAAAAGGACCTCACTTCAATCAGTGAGGGGCGTGCAAGGAGCTGCGAGTGAGACAGCATGCTGCTGGAGACTGAGGGAGTACAAATGCTATCTGGCATCAGACGAAGGTCCTGTGGGTGCGGATACAGAAGGTGTTGGGAGGAAGCCATGGGAAGTAGCTCAGGGATTTGTACTATCACACAGGTGTTACATGAACACTGTGGACAGCTGTGATCCACAGGCCCTGGGCTGGAACCCAGAGTAGAGAGTGGGCCCAGGTTCCCCTATCCCCCCAATTCCCTTTTAGATACAGGAGAATTGACCTGGACTGTGTGTCCCACCAGAAGAGAAGGTACCTGGCCTGATCCCGACCCACTAGGTCACCAGCATTCACTGTGGGGATTGTTCTCCTTCCTTTTCTCCATGCTGGCCAGCGATGAGGTTAGCTAAGTGATGGCAGGTTTGAGCCACTAAGAAAAGGTGGCCAAACTGAGGGCTACCGTGAATCTCCGAGGTGAGCAATCCACCAATAAGCTCAGGACCCCACAAGGCAGAGGAGGAACTTTGTCAAAACTGGTGTTGAGGGGTGGATTTGGTGTACACAGCACAGCGGAAGAAGGAGGGTGTTATTATATTAAAAAAAGGGTAGGGGCAAGAGGGTTTATTTTTTCCACCACAATGGATGATGTAGTGCAGGCACTGATACAAGCAACTGCTGCCCAGCAGGAGGCTTCCCCTGTCCAGGCAGCTGCCCAAAAGGAGGCAGTCCATCTGCAGCAAGAGACCAATTGCCTGTTGATGGACCAGACTGCTCAAAACTGTGCTATGCCATGGGAACTGGTAAACCAGAGAAAGGCCTTTACAGAACTGAACCACTGCCATGATGGGACGCATATAATATAGGCCAGCAATTGGCTGCAGAAAATGATGTGGGAGGATGATGTAGAGACGTACCTCCTGGCCTTTGAGAGGACAGCCCTGCGGGAGGCTTGGCCCCAAGAACAGTGGTCTGGCATCCTCGCCCCATTCCTGTGTGGGGATGGCCAGCAGGCCTACTATGACCTGTCTGAAGAGGCTGCGGCAGACTACCCTGAGCTGATAGCAGAGATCCTGGCCAGATCTGGGGTAACGACTGCAGTGCAGGCCCAACAATATCATGAGTGGAGGTACCAGGAAAACAAAACCGCGCGGTCCTAATTATATGACCTCATCCATCTCACACGAAAATGGTTACAAACTGAGTCCCAGAGTCCGGAAGAGATACTAGAGGTTCTGGTCATTGACTGAAACATGAGGGGACTACTGCCAGACTTTCATGCCTGGGTAAGCCAGAATGATCCTCCACCTACGACGAGGTTGTCGCGCTGGTAGAAAGGCGAAGGACAGCAAGGGAACTGACCCGACCACTTAAGGAAGAGGCACCCCAGATTAAACTAGCAGCACCAAGCCCCAGAGCTGGGCGAATGGGCCCCTGGGAGGGCCCAGGTGGAAAAAGAGAGAGGCTGAAGGCCCATTGGTGGCCACAAAGAGTCGGAGCACTGAGGGGGAAGAGGATAGTGTCATTAGACTGCCCAAACTGAGAGTGGGGAATGCCTAGAGCCCCATACAGATGTTAGGCCTGCCGGGAGTGGGGACACATAGCTGCACAGTGTCCCAATGCTGAGGAGCCTATGCAGTGTAACCTGTGGAACTGGGCAGACCCATGCTCCCTAATTCACCTGGTGGGGGTCACACTAACCCTGCATATGTACACCAGACCAGTAAAACTAAATGGGGCAGAAACCACGGGACTGGTTGATTCAGGGAGTGCTATCACGCTTATTTCAGGGAAGCTTGTGAGGCGTAGTCAGCTGCTGCAGGCAAAGCGCACTGGGGTGACGTGTCCATGGACAGTTAGTTATTACCCCACCATCCCGGTAAAAATTGAAATCCAGGGGAACATTACTGAAGTATCAGCAGGTGTCCCTAAACTCCCATTCCCGGTGCTCATAGGGAGGGACTTTCCAGGTTCGGAGACTTACTCCCAGTAGGGGGATTGGAGAAAGGGGGAAACCGTGAAATTAGTAAGACATCCACAATACTGTCAACCCCCAATCTTCTCTAAAATATCCCCAGATTTGTTCTCCACTCCCAGGCAGGGTAGAAAGACAAAAAGGGAAAGAAGGGCAGGTAAGGCCTTGGGAACCCGAATACTGGCCCAAAGCCAGAGGGTCGCTCTCATAGGTAGGCGGACCTGAGCAGCTGAAAAGGAGGCCACCCAGGAGGGAGAAGCACCTGAGTCTGACCCTCACCCTAACGCCTCTGAACCAGTAGAGGCAACAGAGATTGGCCCCCTAGATCTCGGGCAGATTAGCCCCATGAGAGAAAATTTTGGATGGGACCAGGCTGAAGACCCAATGTATGACAACATTAGGAAGGAGGTGACTGAAATAGTTGGGTCGCCATGGAAGGGAAAACCCAAGGACCAGGACCCTACTTCATAATGAAGAAGGATCTCTTGTACCAGTTGCACCAGTACAGGGGCAGAAGGTATAGCAGATCCTAGTACCTCAAAAATACCAGAATGCTGTATTAAGTCTTGCCCATAGTCATCTTTTTGGGGGGCATTTTGGGGTAGAGAAGATCCTGGCATGGTCCTACGACGGTTCTTCTGGCCTGGAGTACATGAAGTGTGGAGGTGCTGTGAGTCCTGCCCAGAGTGTCAGCTGCACAGTCCCTATCCCCACTTGAGGGCACCTTTAGTACTCCTTCCCATCACAGAGGTCCCCTTTGAGCAAATAGCCATGGAGCTAGCAGGACTCCTGGAGAAGATGGCTCGGGGCTACCAATATATACCTGTTGTTTTGGACTATGCTACTCGCTACCCAGAAGCTGTCCCCCTGCGGAACACGGCCTCTAAAACAATAGCCAAAGAGCTGGTGGGGATCTTTGCCCGAGTGGGGCTACCAAAGGAGATATTAGCAGACCAAGGAACCCCATTTATGTCGAAGCTAATGAAGGACCTCTGTACCCTGCTCCATATACATACCCTGAGAAGTATCATCCGCAGACCGATGGGCTCATAGAAAGGTTTAACTGAAACGTCAAGGCTATGATAAGGAAGGTGGTAAGTCGGGACGGGAAGGATTGGGACACCCTACTACTCTACCTTATGTTTGCAATCCGAGACCTCAGGCCTCAACTGGGTTTTCCCCCTTTGCGTTATTTTATGGGCACCACCCTCGTGGTATACTAGATATTGCCAAAGAAATCTAGGAAGAGGAACCCAATGAGGGGAGAAATATAATTGAACATGTGTTGTAGATGCGAGACTGGATAGCCCGGGTCACCCCTATTGTATGGGAACATTTGGAAAAGGTGCAGGAGGCCCAGTGAACCCATTACAATTACCAGGAAAAAGTCTGACAATTCAACCAGGGATCGGGTGATGATCTTGGTACCTACGGCAGAAGGCAAGCTTTTGGCCTAATGGCAGGGGTCCTATGAGGTGCAGGAAGTAACCTACAAGGTGTCACAGCCTGGATGCTGGAAACAAGAACAGCTTTATCATATTAACTTCTTAAAACCTTGGCACCCACAAGAGGCATGTGTAGTGGCCCAAGAGGCCCCGAACCAGGGAAATAACCTGCATGAGCAGATCAAGATATCTCCTGATCTGACACCAAAGCAGAAAAAGGAGGTTTCGGAGATGATCAGCCAGTACCAAGACATGTTTTCAACTAAACGAGGCCAGACCACCGAAATGTATCACCACATTATCCCAGACCCTGGGGCGAAGGTAACTTTAAGGCCCTTCTGGGTCCCAGCAGCAAAAAGGGAGGAGATCAAGGCAGAGGTAAAAAGATGTTGGCACTGGGAGTCATTGAAGAGTCCCATAGTCAATGGTCGAGCCCGATTGTGTTGGTGCCCAAACCCAATGGCACCATTAGGTTTTGTAATGACTTTCGCTGGCTGAAGGAGCTATCCAAATTTGATGCAAACCCCATACCCCATATTGATGAGATAGTTGACTGCCTGGGCAATGCCCAATTTTTGATCACCCTTGATTTAACAAAGGTACAGTAGCTGATTCCCCTTGCCAAAGAGGCGAAAGAAAAGATGGCATTCTCTACAGAGGGTCTGTTTCAATATACTGTTCTTCCTTTTGGACTGCATGGGGCATCTGCCAACTTCCAGCGCCTTATGGACAAGCTCCTGCGGCCCCATACCAGTTATGCAGTTGCGAACCTGGATGATGTGATTATTCACACCCCCGACTGGGAGACCCACTTGGAAAAGGTGGAAGCCGTACTGGACACACTAAGACGGGCCGGCCTCACAGCCAACCCAGCCAAGTGTGCTATAGGGCTAGCTGAGGCTAAATACCTTGGCTACATTATAGGAAGGGCATGGTCAAGCCCCAACTAAACAAACTGGAGGCTATCCAAAATTGGCCCCAGCCTAATTGGAAAAAGCAAGTCCGGGCATTCCTGGGTGTGTTGGGGTACTACCAGCGATTTATTCCCCATTTCGCCACCAGAGCGAGCCCCCTGATGGACCTGATAAAAGCCCAGAGTGCAGACGTGGTGAAGTGGACAGATGCCGCAGAGAAAGCATTCATGGATCTACAGACAGCCTTCTGCAGTAACCTTGTGCTTGTAGCCCCAGACTTCAACAAAGGGTTAATTTTACAGACAGATGTTTCTGAAGTAGGATTGGGAGCTGTCCTATCACAGATGGTTGGAGACGAAGAACACCCGATCCTCTACCTTAGCAGGAAACTCCTCCCGAGAAACCAGAAGTTTGCAGTGGTTGGAGAGAGCGCCTTGCTGTGAAATGGGCCATGGAAACACTACGGTATTACCTGCTGGGACAACGGTTTTCCCTTGTGACCGACCATGCACCCCTCCAGTGGATGCAGTGAAATAAAGACAAGAACCCAAAGGTGACCAGATGGTTCCTGTCCCTACAACCTTTCCAATTCACCATACAACACCGGGCTGGAAGCCACCATGGCAATGCAGATGGCTCATCACGGGTACACTGCCTGACATCCCAAATTGCCCAACCCCATTGTGTTGAGGGGGAGGAATATGTGACAGGGTCAGGCCAGATGGCTACAGGAAAGTGATAGAAGGCAGATTTATTAGGCCCAAGTTAATCAGGTCCCTTTTCCCTGGGTAAGGTAACAGGGAAGGTTCCAGAACAATGAGGAACTTGCTGGAACCAATTAAGGCAGACAGGCTAATTATGACACCTGGAGCCAATTAAGAAGCTGCTAGAATCAATTAAGACAGGCAGGCTAATCAGGGCAGCTTCTTTTTAAAAGGACCTCACTTCAGTCAGTGAGGGGCGTGCAAGGAGCTGAGATTGAGACAGCATGCTGCTGGAGAACTGAGGAGTACAATTGCTATCTGGCATCAGGATGAAGGTCCTGTGATGAGGATACAGAAGGTGTTGGGAGGAGGCCATGGGGAAGTAGCTCAGGGATTTGTAGCTATCACACAGGTGTTACATGAAACACCGTGGACAGCTGTGATCCACAGGGCCCCGGGCTAGAACCCAGAGTAGAGGGCGGGCCCGGGTTCCCCCCATCCTCCCAGCTCCCTATTAGATACAGGAGGAGTTGACCTGGACTGTGGGTCCCACCAGAGGGGAAGGTCCCTGGGCTGATCCCCGACCCACTAGGTGGACCAGCAGAGACTGCGGGGATTGTTCTCCTTCCTTTTACCCGTGCTGGCCAGTGATTAGATTAGCTGAGTGAACAGCAGGTTTGAGCCACTAGCAAAAGTGTCCAAACTGAGGGCTGCCGTGAATCTCTGAGGTGAGCAAATCCACCAATAAGCGCAGGACCTACCAAGGCAGAGGAGGAACTTTGTCACAATATTTATAATGACCATCAAGTTCAGAACTTACAATCTTTCATTAAAGCCTTTACTCAACATATTTTATACACAGTAACTTTGCATACAACTAGTTGATTCAATTGCTTACGCTTTGGGATCAGGCCCTCTGTTCTCTGCTTGGGGTGTTGGGATTTCTGATTGTCCACCATAGTTTTACCCATTATGAAGCCTTATTATACTGGAATCTATAAAGTTTCTCGAGCAGACTCCCTTATTATGCCTCATATTGGCTAAGGAGACGAGAGGCAGATACCAGGTCTCATCAGAGGGTCATGAACACTTTTTACTCTCCCGACTCCCAAGATCCTTGATGCTCACTGCAGTGAATGAAAAGACTTAAGAGGGGCATTCAAAGTCTATCCCAAGGATAAAGACATGAAAAAGTTGGACATATTTGGTAGAAAGATTTATTTTAACTTCAGGGCTACACATTTGTAGAGCCAACCATCAAGCACTGTTGGCTAGGTATGATCTCTTCAACTGGCATGCAATATCCAAATTCCTGGATAGAATACCAGAGGAATCCAAGGAGGAGTTCCAGGAAATGTCCATATAGGTCATCCGGTGGTGAGAACATCCTTCCAAGTAGCCTTTGACGTGGCAGATTCAGCAGCCAGAGTGATGGCAATTGCAGTCACTAAGTGCCACTCCTCTTGGTTGCAATTTTCCTGTATGCCTATGGAAGTCCAACAAACAATAAAAATCTATCTTTTGAGAAAACTAACCCCTTTTCTGGGAAGATAGACGAAGCCCTGCGTTCCCTCAAGGATTCTAGGGCTACCTTTGGGCATCTACATTCCATCTTCAAAGAGGAAACAATGCCATTCTCAATTCCAACAGAAGCAGACATTCTATCCCACAAGGCAGCCTGAACAAGCTAAAAGGTGGGATGAGTCTCAAAGGAGTCCACCACTACCTCCTCCTCCTGCATTGGCTTTGTCTAAACAACCGTCCACCCTAAAGCAGTCCATTTGATTCTTTGGTCAAGGTCAGCATATCAATCTATCCAGATCTACCTTGTCCTCCTCCTCCCTTTTGGAACAGTTGCTCCTCAGTGCTTGGAGCCTTGTTACAATACACCAATGGATTCTAAACACCACTGGATTACACTCTGCAATTTCTCTGAATTCCTTCCTTCCACCCACCCCTTTTTTGTCCCTTTTTCAAGGGCCAAGCTCACAAGGCTGTTCTCAAGCAACAAATACAGCGTCTTCTCAAGTTGAGAGCCATAGATGAGGTGCCACTGCAACATTGGGGAAAGGGATTTTACTCTCATCATTTCTTCATGCCAAAGTCCAAAGGAGATCTGAGGCCTATCCTACCTAGATCTACAAAACAAACAAATACATTAAAAATATAAAGTTTTGCATAGTTTCCCTAGCTTCTGTTATTCCTTCCCTGGATCACAATGATGGGTATGCTTTCCTCAAGTTGAAAGATGCTTATTTTCATGTGACTATCTACCTAGGCCACAGAAGATTTCCTAGTTTCACGGATGCAAATGCTCATTATCAATGTATAGTCCTCCCCTTTGGCCTGTCATCAGCCCCCAGGGTCTTCACAAAATGCCTGACAATAGTGGTTGCTGACCTCAGAAGGATTGATTTGAGGCTGCTCCAAGCAACAGACAGAGGACAACATCAGACAAATCCAGTACCTTAGGCCTGATAATCAACAAGGGCAAGTCAATCCTGTAACCTGTACAGATGATTGAGTTTACTGGAATTGTTCTCAGTTCAAATACAGTAGCAATTTATTTGCCCCAGTCCAGGTTGGAAGAGATTCTGGACTTGTGCAATGCCCTGCAGGCCCACCCCTCCGATGAAAGTAAGAAACTGCCTAAGATTCCTAGGACATATGGCGGTTTGCACGCATGTACTCAGCATGCCATACTCGACCTCTTGTGCATGTATGGGTGGTTGAAGTCTGTGTATCATTCATCAAGACACATGTTGGACATGCTGATTCACGTACCTGCAAGATTTCTTTCTTCCTTGAAGTGGTGGAGTTGCTTGCTTGCCTCCCTCAGGAAGCAGATTGCTATCTGGTGGTCCAAATATTTTACTGAACAGCAGAAAACCTTCTACAGGATACATTACTTTATTAAATGAAAGTGTTTCTCCATCTGGTCTTAGCAATGAGGCATCCTTTCCTTGCAGACTCAACTCCAGGATATCCTGGAATATTTGTTGTACCTGAACAAACAGGTCTCTCAGTTAGTTCCCTGAGGGTTCACCTGGCTGCAGTTTCAGTTTTCCACCCTCTGATAGGGGGTAGATTTGGTGTTTTCTAATCCCACAACTATTAGATTTTTAAAGGGTATAGATAGACTCTATCCACCTTTCACCTCAACCAAACAATGTACTTACAATCTCTCTTCCTCAAGACACGTAATCATGAGGATGAAGAGAGACTCCATATTTTAGATGAGTAGAGCCCTTGCCTTCATCTTAGATAGGAGTAAGCCATTCTGTGCATTTCTTCAGCTGTTTGTCTCCTTTGAGGACAGAATGAATGGGCATGTGTTGCACATGTCCATTCCGCAATCTACTTTCCTTATCTGCTTCTGTGTTTAGTTTGTTCTGGATTCCAGTGCAAAAGAACTGAAGGGGGTCAGAGTGGCTCCACCTTTTGCAGACACCAGGTGCATGCACTGACCTGACAGGTACTGCTATGGGGAATATCTCCAGCTTTGAAACACTGGATGTGAACACACCTAACATGGAATAGATGTGTGCAACACATCTTGAAGAACCACAGAAAAGGTAAATAACCATTTTTCCACACATCCCCCCGCCCCATAGTGATACCACTGTCCCTGGACATGATTTCACAGGACAATGGGACGTCTGTGCATCCAGATCCAGCATCCCCGCAACTCAATACCTAGATGCTGTCTTGTTGTCTGATTTGGAAAAGATATGTTCCAGAGGGCTGCAGTACATCTTAATACGAAGTAGAAAGGATTTGGCAAGATCTACTTATGCTACCAAATGGAAAAGCTTTTCAGTCTAGTTGTCTTAACGTTACCTGTTTCCAACTCATACTGCAATTTTTTTATATCCTCAACTACATATTATAACTTAAGAATTTGGGTCTATTAGTGTACTCCAGGTTCACCTAGCAGCCATATCAGCACATCACACACCTATTCAAGACTACAATATTTTTTCTCATCCAACAATAGTCAAATTTCTCACCAGTATAAGAGCCTTATCCACCCTAGGATACGAATGCTGTCCTCCAGGGATTAATGGGTCCTCTGTTTGAACCCTTAACTACTAATTCTTTACTGCAACTCTCTTTGAAGACAGTATTCTTAGTAGTAATCACCTCAATCCACAGAATAAAGGAGTTGCAAGCCCTCACGACTAGACCACTGTATAAAACTTTTCATACAGACGAGGTCACTCTTAGATCACATCCTACATTTTTCCCAAAAGTAGTTTAGGATTTTCACCTAAATCAAATGATATACTACCAGTTTTTTCCCAAGCCACATTCTTCCTGAAGGGGAACCAAGATGTCCTTACAGCGTTATACTTTTATTTAGATAGAACAAAGACATTTGCTGAAAGATTAAAGGGTCAGGCTATCCAAAGATTGTTCAAATGAGTTTCAGAGCTGCACCACCTTTCACCAACTGGTCCAAAAGGTATTACTTTACTCAGCATTGCAATGCCTAACTCATTTAGGAGCCTAAATCTTATTTTCAAAAGGGATTTAGGCATATAGGAGACAAAATCCCATTAACTGTCAATGAGTTTTAGGCTCCAAAATGTCAAAAGCACTTTTGAAAATTATATTTAGGCTCGTAAATCAGTTAGACATTGTAATTCAGCAATGTCTAATTTCCTTTAAAAATCTGAGCCTTATTTCCTAATTTGGATCAGTTAATGAAAGGTTTGCCAACTCCTTCACATAGCTGCTCTAATTTCCAAAGCAGTTGTGAAAAGTATATCCTTCCCAGAGACATCTCCCCAAAGAATCAGCTAAATCTTCCGTTTTCCTCACAAACATTTCTTGGGGCTAGAGGGTAATTGAGAGATATTTGTATCAGGAACACACACCCTATAGTAGCCCAGATCTCTCTCTCAACTATTTACCTTGTAGATTCCCGGACTGTTCTTGACTTAATCAGCTATCTTAGCTAACTTCCCTAAGAACTAGGGAAAATAGCATGGGCGGTGGGTATAATAGATCAGGGAAGGCCTTGCTTTCTCTGGCGCTGCCGCCAACCCGTTGTTGGATATCTAGGCCATGGTGGCCCCGGCCCTTCCCTGAGACCCTCACTGCCGCCTCCTATTCCACACCACCTCCCATCCCCGCTGGTTGTTGCATCCCTCCGCCTCCGGACGGGGGAGTGAGGAGGCTTGGCCAGGTGCTGGGGCCAGTGGCTCGGTTGGTGGGGTCATCAGGGGCGGGAGGAGCTGGTGCTAGGTGGCTCTGCCCGGCTCTGGCAAGTAGGCCGGTGGCTCAGCCCGGCAGGCACTCGAAGGCTGGGGCTCGGCCCAGTGCTGGGAGGCTGGCAGCTCGGCTCAGCCCGGCCCAGTGCTGAGGCCAGCGGCTCAGCCCAGTGCTGAGGCTGGTGGCTTGGCCCAGAGCTGGTGGAGGTTGGCAGCTTGGGCCGGCCTGGTGCTGGGGGAGGCCAGTGGCTCGGTGCAGTTCGGGTGTGGGGGGGAAGAGACATCAGGGTGGAGGGATCAGTAGCTTGGCCTGGGCGGTTCGGGGGGGCGTGGGTTGGGGGGATGCCAGCGGCTCTGCCCAGTGTGGCTGGGGTGGGCGGGCCGGGGCTCCTCCAGTTGCGAGGGCCCCTCAGAGTCAGTGTTTTTCCTTTTACAGAGTGAGAGGAGAGTTTCAGGGCTCCAGCATGTGGGGCAGAGGGCAGGGCCGGCAGGCTTGCCTCCACAAAGCGGGATTTACCCTGTCGCCCATGGAAAATAAGATTATCCTCTGTGGGGCCACTGTTTTGGTGCTTCTCCTCTGTGGAGATCTATTTGGCATCAGATAAATCCACCAGTAAAAAAAAAAAAAAAAAAAAATGCTCCCAGCTGCACTGAGGCCCTTTTTACTTCAGCCTCTTGTTTGGAAGGTTTACTTCATCAAATTAGCTGTAGATCCACATGTCATGGAGTGTGGGGGAATCAGGGCCCTGCACCCCCCACCCCTTCTTGCGATTCACTGCGACTCTCAGCCAGCCAGTAAAACAGAAGGTTTATTAGACAACAGGAACACAGTTCAAAGTAGAGCTTGTAGGTACAGACAACAGGACCCCCTCAGTCAGGTCCATCTTGGTGGACAGGGAGCCTAGACCCCAGTCCTGGGTCTCCCTCCGTTTCTCCAGCCAGCTCCAAAACTGAAACCCCTTCCAGCAGTCTCAGCCAGCCACACACCCCGGCTCCTCCTCCAGCCGTTGTCCACTTTCCTGGGCAGAAGGTGTCACCTGGCCCCATGCCCCTCCTGGGCTCAGAGTCATCAACTTCGCTGATGTTGACACAGGGTACTTCAGTGATGAAGCTGCCCCACTGGGTTTATTGGAGGTAGGGAGCTTGATCTGCTCTTATATGGGTGATAACTGAATTTGAGAACTCAATATCCTTTGCTGACACAGAATTTAGTTTCAAGTCTTTACCCTTTGAAGCAATCTGTGCCTGCATCACTTGGACTTTCAGGATCTAATTGGAATGCCACAAGTTGGGAAATTTCTTCAGTGCATGAAGTGACATCATTCTGCAGGCAAATCAGGCATTTCTGCATATTGTGGTCAACTCTTGAGATAGATGATGCAAAGAAAAGAGGCTATTTTGTACATAGTTTTGCCACACTGACATGGTTTGAAGTTGAGTGGCCTATTCTCCTCCTTTGAAAATATACTTGAAAGAAAATTGAGTGGCAGAGCATAGAAAAAGCCAACACTAAAAGATTTCTGGCACCATGAACACCAACCAGGTGCTGATGCTCCAAAATACCTGAGAAATGCAAAGCACAGGAGCATTCTGAGTCAGGCATTAGTAGTGTGCTGAGAAACAGTCAAGACTCTTGCTCTGAAGCAAGCACTGGAGCTTTGGGCAGATACCATAGTGGTAAAGAAAAGCCCACTCAGGTGTGGACATGCCAAAGCATGGGAGAATTCAGGGGGAAAAGCATTGCCTAAACACTGCAGCAGGCATAAAGCACAACATAAAACAAGTGCCAAACCTCCTCAGAGCACATTAGAATAGTTAATCCAATTACCTCACAAGTACTTTATGCAACTGCACTGGACTGCCATGGAAGATATGACTAATATGGTAAGGTTATATAACAACTGTCAATAGAACAGCGATTCTCAAACTCTGGGTCGGGACCCCAAAGTGGATCGGGACCCCATTTCAGTGAGGTCACCAGGGCTGGCTTAGAGTTGCTAGGGCCCGCAGCCCGAGCCCAAGCCCAAGCCGAAGCCGGAGCCCAACCTCAGGTTTCAACCCTGGGTGTCAGGGCTAGGTTACAGGACCCTGCCTGGAGCTGAAGCCTTTGGGCTTTGCCCCCCTCTTCCCCCTGCCTCGGATGGCAGGGCTCAGGCTTCAGTCCCCCTTCTGGGGTTATGTAGTAATTTTTATTGTCAGAAGGGGGTCGCGGTGCAATGAAGTTTGAGAACCCCTGCAATAGAAGAATTTGAGCAACAAAAAAATATTTTCTCTTGATGGTGCTGCTTTGCTGACTGTGATCAAGAAAGAACTGACTCAAACATTTGGAGAGAAGCAGGATGCCATAGCTGGTAATAGACCTGTTTCATGCTACATCCTACTACTGCTGCCCTCAATGGTCTAAAAGCCTCTAGAGCTAGGTCTCTTTTTCCAGTCTGCACAGTTGTTATCTCTAAATATTTTTTTCCTTACCTATTCTTTCTTTGTAAGGGGATAAATCAGTCACCAGTATTCTCAGTTCAAAATAATCTCTAGCATATTTTTTTCCTCTTTGCTTTTTAAACTGTCACTTGCTGCTTAAATAATTGCTGCCTTATTCTTGCACAAAACCTAAAACACTTTTCACAGAAAAGTCTTTGAACCTTACACCTTGATTTTTACATTTTTGAAAGCAGTTT
This sequence comes from Dermochelys coriacea, assembly GCF_009764565.3. NCBI lineage: Eukaryota > Metazoa > Chordata > Testudines > Dermochelyidae > Dermochelys > Dermochelys coriacea. Next base: position 111,447,444 of record NC_050068.2, read on the forward strand.
TATTTTATATCAGCTCCCTTTTCTACAGTCATTGCTTCATCCTTCTAGATTTGAAGATTCGAATGATGCTCCATTTTGCAAAAAGGTCATAGTTTATCCTGATGAAATCACGGTTCTCTAAATTTTAAAACCCTAGCATGGTGGTGAAGAAAAAGGAGTCTAAAAGACCACAAACCATGCTATAGAACTTATGCAATACAATTCTGTCATAGCTGTCATGAGTTACGGTATCTCCTTACGTCTGCTTCAACCAGTAGAGCTTGCAGAGAAGCAAATTTGCCCTCTAATTAACTACTTTAAAATTACATGTTTAAAATGGGGCATTCTTAGCGCTCCTGCCCTGCTAATCGTGAGGCAGTGGAAGTAACATAAGCATTATTCAGAGGTTGGTTAGGCTGGTTACTAAAATGCTGTTGCAACGGGTGCAGAGCCAGTACATGAGACAACGCCCTCATGCTTTGTTTTGACAGTGAGCTCTGCCATTAGTGTGCCCAGCAATATCATTATGGCAACAGAAGAGAAATGTTCTGCTAGTGAACATGGGGCTAGGTCTGCTAAGACACCCTGAAGACCCAGCACCTGGCAACAAGCCCCCGGCCTGCAACAGGGAAGAAGGGGATATGGGCTGAGTGCCCCAATCCAGCCATAATCAGCACAGGCGGGTCACTGTACAGTCTGGATCTCTTCTTCCCTTGCTTGACGCCCACAGGTGGGAAGCAGGCAGCTCAGCGCTTACCCAGCCCGGGCCGAGCCACCCCCTCGAGTAACGCCACGTGCCACAGCGCAACGGCTGCTTTTCGCTGACTAACCGCCAGCTCTCGCGCCCATGCTTCCCGCGCACCCCTTCCTAGAGGAGGGCGGGGAATCCATGGGCGCGAAAAAGTCGCGCATGCGCTTTTCAGGGACGGCGGGTGGCGGGACCACTGGTCTCTCCGCGTGTGCCCTGTGCGAGGCACGTTACACCTTGTGACGTCAGCGCGCAGCGTCACGCGGGTGGGACGTACAAAAGTGTAAGTTTCAGTTTTTTTTTTTTTTCTTGTGCCAACGGAAAAATTTTTCGAGGGCCGTATCCGCGTGTCGGAGCCGGGGAGGGGCGGCTGCGCCCCCGCCCCACACAGGGAGCCCTCCGAGGGGAGGGGGGAGCCTGCGCAGGTGTGCGGGGAGCCGGGGGCTGAAAGGGAGGGACGCGGGGACAAGGAAGAGTGAGACTGACACGTGTGGGGGGGGGGGCGGGAGCGAGAGCGAGAGCGAGACCCCCCCCCCCCGATTGGGCCTGGGGCCAATGACAGCCCCGGAGCCCCCTCCCATTGGAGGCCGGGAGCTGCACATGTGCAAGTCGGCGCCCCCCGCGTGTCTCCGCAGAGCGGCGCTGTGGGGGCGCGCGGCGGGGGACGGAGGGAGCCTGCTGTCCGCCGCCGGCCGCTCAGGTGCAGGCACCGTTCGGCATGTGGGAGGTGCTGCTGCGCCGGAGGATGGGTTTGGGCGGGACGTGGGGAGGGGGCGCGGGATCTGCCCGGGTGGGGGCGGGGGGGGAAGGAGAAGGAGATGGTGCCTCCGGCCCCTGAGTCAGCCGAGCCCAGTGCCTCGCGCGGCCCCGCGCCAGCTTGGGCGGGCGGGGGGAGGTCTGAGGCGCTGTTAGGGCTGCCAGTCGCTGAGGAGCCTCAGGGGCGCCGCGTCCTCCTCCGCCTCCCATCGCAGCTGCGGCCCGTCTGCCTGCGCCCGCCGCCGGGTACGGGGGGCTGTCAGGGGGCTGGCCCCAGAGGCCTAGTGTCTGTGGCGAAGCTGACAGGTCCGGCATAGAGGCGCCCCCACTCCTATGCAGAGGCCTGGCCTGGGGGGGGGGGAGGGGGGTAGCCTGCAGAGGGCACAGCTGAACCGTGACCGGCCCGGTGTGGGCTTAGGCTGCCGGCGCAGGCCGCCTGCTGGGCTCCTCCGTGTATATTTGGGGTGGGGAAGCCCCTGGAGCTAGGGGGCGAATTGTGACAGCTTCCCCGAGCTGCAGGGAGGTCGTTCGCCTGTGGGGTTGTGCGGCTGATCACGAGAGTAAGTTGATGATGCCAGAAAACTTTTTAGATATTGCGAGGCACGTTCTAAAGTAAAGGAATATATGCGTGTAGTTAATAAATTACATTTTACAGACTTCTGCGATTCACTACTATAGCTGGTGTTGTCTTGACTTTCTTTTTAGAAAATAACTTCACTGTTCCTGTTTTCTTCTGTGGCATCAAGCATTTAAGCGCCTTGATTTCTAGGCATAGGTAACATGGCAAAAGATGTAAGTATATTTGCTTCATATTATATGTGGAAGTATGAGTAATAGAAGATTTCCTTGTTCTTGCTAATGAAAATAAAGCAGGCCATACATCCCACAGATGGCATTAGGGGATACGAAGACCTGCTTTTTGTATCTTATTTAAAATAGGGTTTGCAGTGCATCTATCACTGTTTCACATAGAAAGTTTAGAATAGAATTATTAGCTCTTGTACTATAAAAAGGCTTTAGATTTAAGAGAATCTGCAGACATTTGTTCTGTGCAACAAAACAAAAAGCCACCATCTTGCTGAAAAGCGTTTGTGATGCAGGCATTTTGTATACTTGTAGTAGAGGTTATGAAACTGCTTTTCACTGCTGTGCTTAATACGAAAACAAAATAATGAAATTGTTGTTCAATCTGAGTGTTGTCAGTGAAGTACCTTTCATTAAGTTTCCTGTTTGTGATAAACTGGTACACCGGGAGCACCACTGTCAGCGTTTCCCTGCAGTTCAACCCTGTTTAGGGGTGAGAGGGTCCTTCAGTCTCCATTCCCCTTTCTTTTTCCCCCTTTCTCTTCTGAGACAGACAAAATGAACCTACTTAATGCCAACAGGAATGGCCTGAGGTAACTATTTTTTTTCCCCACATAGTCCATCAAATTCAAGCCACTAACCTAGAGGTGAGTGATAATAAAAGAGGGTCTATCTCTTGAGCCGTCTGTTCTTACAATTCCCTTTTTAATACCTCTGTAACTATCAGAAAATTACATTTAAATATAAGACAGTATTTTTAAATGTAAACAAACTTCTGTTCACTAACATCCGATGAAGTGAGCTGTAGCTCACGAAAGCTTATGCTCTAATAAATTTGTTATTCTCTAAGGTGCCACAAGTACGCCTTTTCTTTTTGCGAGTCCTCATTTAATATCATTAGGCTTTCATACTTGCATGTTGCATTGTAGTAAAGTACTCTGATATTTGATTTGCATATTGATATGTTTTTTGCATATTTTCTAAAAATACTAAGCAAAACAGCATTTTAAAAAAGCTTTTAGATTATGGCATAAGGTTTGATGTGAGAAGGTATTGCAACCTTCCAAACAGTGAGACGTGGCTAGAACTTAAGTAATCCTTGGTTTAAAGAATGAATATTGTAGAGCACTGATGTGGTTTAAAAACCACTTTAAAAAACCCCTTAATGAGTGGGTGGCAACCAAATAGAAAAACAGTCAGTCAAAGCTTGCCAGGAAAAGACAAAGGAAGTGAATTATGTTAAAGATGGCAAAAGACCTTATGGGTGGGAGGGAAGAAAGTAGGCCCATTGAGAGGATGACATAAAGATGGTTAAAAATGGCAGAGATATTGAAGTCCTTCTGTTTAAATCCCTCCTAGGCTATGTCTATACTATAGATACAGTTGTACTGCTGTAAGGTCCCCCGTGTAGCTGCTCCACGCTGGTGGGAGAGTGTCTCCTGCCAACATAGCGCTGTCCATACTGGTGCTTTTATTGGCGAAACTTCAGTTGGTCAGGGGTGTGAGTTTTTTCACACCCTTGACTGACCAGTTTTGCTGACCCGTCCCCCTCCCCCCCCCCAAAAAAAAAGTGTGTGTGAGAGAATTTAGAAAACTAGGAAATGAGAAAGAACTTAATGAGTATTGATGAAGAGCATGTGAGGAGCGTACTTGGGGAACAAAAGTGTATACCACTCATCTAGTTCAGCTGATATGGACCATAAAATATTAGGATAACTTGCAAACTTGTATATAGTTTGTATAGTTTAGTGATAGACAACTGATGGGGTACTAATTGCTTTTTTCCAGTTTTCAAAAAGGGAAAGAAGAGTGAACCTGATAATTACTGTTCAAAGCCTAACTTCTGACTTAGTGAAATAATGGAACAATTTACAAGAGGAAAAAATCCCTAATTTTTTTAGGTCTTGATCCTGCAAAGATTTGCACATGCTTAACTTTAAGTGGGTGCATAATCCTGTAGACTTCAGTAGAACTGTTTGTGTGTGGATTTTTTTTTTAAGTGTGTGCATAATTCTGCAGGATTGGGACCTTACTGGATAATTTGCACTGTGAACAGTAAGCAGTATAAATGTATAAACAATATTTCTTTCCAAACATAATCTATTCCTTTTTTAAAAAAATACAAAATTAATAGCTAAGCAGGGGGATTAAAGAAAGAGAGAATATTTGGATTTTACTAAAACATTTGGTAAATCTTCCAAAATCTTTATCTGAAAATGTTAGTGACGTGGATATAGTGTCATGTAGACTGAAAACTGGCCAGAGGATTGTGAACAACTGATAATGATAAATGGCAAAGTACTGAGTTTGGGGAAAGTACTAATGGATGTTTTTTTCTAATGGATAAGGCCCAGAAGCTATTGCAAAGTCTGCTGTAGCTCAAGTCATAAATAACATCTTCATTGAAGAAGAGGGAGTAAAGAGCACATCACCGTTAATATTAAATATAGAGGAGTTGAGAAAACACCAGTGAGGATAGAGAAATAATGCAAAGGGGTGTAGAGAGAGTTAAAAACACAGGTGGGTGAATCCAAATGAATTAAAAAAAAAATACAGGCTAATATTTATGAGAAAAATAATTCAGAACACAAATATTCGATAGGAGGGAGAAACCTTGAAATCTGTAATGCTAAAAGAGATATGAAATTCCAGAATGATCTGGCAACAAAAATGACCAGTGTCAAATTGGCTAAAGATGCAGAGATATCACATCAAAGAGTGGAGAGGTAGTCAGCAGAACTATACAGAGAGTAACTGGACTCATTTACTGAAAGACCAAAGGACACACTCATTACTAAAAGACTTTAAATTGATTGATTAAATTCAAAGAAGAATGACAAAGTTATTTAAGGGGTGGAAGGAATAACTTGCTAGGGAAAGTTAAGAGATTAAAAATGTGTAGCCTGGCTCATTGACAATAGAGAGGGAGCAAAGACCCTGGTGTATGAAGAGTGTTTGCAGCTTGGGGATAGGATAATAAAATTTCCCTTTACTTTGGCAGTGATCAGTTCTGAGGGTCTTGCAGCAGGTCAGTTTCTGATGAGATGAATTGAAGTCCCAGAGTTGCATGTGGTGTAACTTTTTTTTTTTTTTTAACACTGTGTACATGTTCTCATCTTCACTACTCCCATGAGTCCTGTTGATCTTAAACCAAATTAGACCCAGCCATGCTTGGGGAATCCCAGAAACCTCAGCTCAGTCACCACTCCTGTTTGTCACTTTAGAACATAAGAACGGCCATACTGGGTCAGACCAAAAGTCCATGAGCCCAGTATCCTGTCTTCTGACAAAAAGAAAAGGAGAACTTGTGGTACCTTAGAGACTAACAAATTTATTTGAGCATAAGCTTTTGTGAGCTACAGCTCACTTCATCGGATACTGTAGCTCACGAAAGCTTATGCTCAAATAAATTTGTTAGTCTGTAAGTGCCACATGTACTCCTTTTTCTTTTTGCGAATACAGACTAACACGGCTGCTACTCTGAAACCTGTCTTCTGAAAGTGGCCTATGCCAAGTGCCCCAGAGGGAAGAACAGAACAGGTAATCATCAAGTGATCCATCCCCTGTCATCCATTCCCAGCTTCTGGCAAAATAGGGGTTAGGGACACAGTCCCTGCCCTTCCAGGCAAATAGCCAATGATGGACCTATACTCCATGAATTTACCTAGTTCCTTTTTGAACCCTGTTATAGTCTTGGCCTTCACAACATCCTCTGATAAGGAATTCCACAAGTTGACATTGCATTGTGTGGAAAAAATACATCCTTTTGTTTGTTTTTAAACCTGCTGCCTAGTTAGTATGTTTTACTCCTTCTCATAACAGTTTATTTTCTTTCTCCACACTTGTAATGATTATATAGACTTGTATCATATCCTCTCCCTTAGTCGTCTCTTTTCCAAGCTGAAAAGTCCCAATTTTATTAATCTCTCCTAATATGGAAGCTCTTCCATACCCCTAATCATTTTTGTTCTTTTCTGAACATTTTCCAAGTCAATACATCTTTTTTTGAGATTGGGGGGACCGCATCTGCACACAGTATTCAAGGTGTGGGCGTTCCATGGATTTATATAGAGGCAATATGATATTTTCTGTCTTATTATCTATCCCTTTCTTAATAATTTCCAACATTCTGTTGGCTTTTTTTACTGCCGCTGCACATTGAGTGGATGTTTTCAGAGAACTATCCACAATTAAATCAAAATCTTTCTTGAGTGGTAACGAGCTAATTTAGATATACATCATTTTATATGTACACCTCTACCCCGATATAACGCTGCCTGATATAACACAAATTCAGATATAACGCGGTAAAGCAGTGCTCTGGGAAGGCGGGGCTGCACGCTCTAGTGGATCAAAGCAAGTTCGATATAACCCCGTTTCACCTATAACGCGGTAAGATTTTTTTTTGGCTCCCGGGGACAGCATTGTATCAGGGTAGAGGTGTGTATATGTTTTCCAATGTACATTACTTTGCATTTATCAACATTGAATTTCATCTGCCATTTTGTTGCCCAGTAACCCAGTTTTGCAAGATCCTTTTGTAGCTCTATGCAGTCTGCTTGAATATCTATCTTGAGTAGTTTTGTATCATCTGCAAATTTTGCCACCTTACTGTTTATCCCTTTCTCCAGATTATTTATGAATATGTTGAATAGGACTGGTCCCAATACAGATCCCTGGGGGGACACCACTATTTACCTCTTTCCATTCTGAAAACTGACCATTCATTCCTACCCTTTGTTTCCTATCTTTTAACCAGTTACTAATTCATGAGAGGACCTTCCCTCCTGTCCCATGACTGCTTAATTTTCTTAAGAGCCTTTGGTGAGAGACCTTGTTAAAGGCTTTTTGAAAATCTAAGTACGCTGTATTCACTAGATTTCCCCCTTGTCCACATGCTTGCTGACTCCCTCAAAGAATTCTAGTAGATTGGTGAGGCATGATTTCCTTTTACAAAAATCATATTGGCTCTTCCCCAACAAATTATGTTCATCTATGTGTCTGACAGTTTTGTTCTTTACTTTAGTTTCAATCACTTTACCTGGTATTGAAGTCAGGCTTACCGGCCTGTGATTGCCAGGATTGCCTCTGAAGCCCTTTTTAAAAATTGGCGTCACATTAACTATCTTCCAGTCATTTGGTAAAGAAGCTGATTTAAATGATGAGTTACAAACTACAGTTAGTAGTTCAGCAATTTCATATTTGATTTCTTTCAGAGCTCTTTGGTAAATACCATCTGGTCCTGGTCACTTATTACTTTTTAGTTTATCAATTTGTTCCTAAACCTCCTCTCGTGACACCTCAATCTGTGACTGTTCCTCAGATTTGTCACTAAAAAGAATGGCTCAGGTGTGGGAATTTCCTCACATCCTCAGCCATGAAGACTGCTGCAAATAATTCATTTAGTTTCTCCGCAACTGTCTTATTGTCCGCAAGTGCTCTTTTAGCATCTTGATCGTCCAGTGGCCCCACTGGATGTTTAGCAGACTTCCTGCTTCTGATGTACTTAAAAATGTTGTTACTTTTTGAGTCTTTGGTTAACTGTTCTTCAAATTCTATTTTGGCCTTCCTAATTATATTTGTACACTTTATTTGTCAGAGTTTATGCTCCTTTCTGTTTTCCTCAGTAGGATTTATCTTCCACTTTTTAAAGGGTGCGTTTTGGTCTCTCACTGCTTCTTTTACTTCGTTGGTTAGCCATGGTGGCACTTTTGGTTCTCTTACTATGCTTTTTAATTTGGAGTATACATTTAAGTTGAGCCTTTATTACGGTGTCTTTAAAAAGTTTCCATGCAGCTTGCAGGGATTTCACTTTTGGCTTTTAATTTCTGTTTAATTAACTTCCTCATTTTTGTGCAGTCCCCCTTTCTGAAATTAAATGCTACAGTGTTGGACTGTTGTGGTGGTTTCCCTGCCATGGGATGTTTAATTATATTATGGTCACGATTACCAAGTGGTCCAGCTATAAACACTACTTAGGCCAGACCCTGTGCTGCATTTAGGACTAAATCAAGAATTGACTTTCCTCTTGTGGGTTCCAAGTCATTTAAGGTGTCAAGAAACTTTATCTCTGCATCACATCCTGATGTGACATGTACCCAGTAAATGTGGGGATAGTTGAAATCCCCCATTATTACTGAGGTTTTTTTTTAAATTTTTATAGCTTCTCTAATCTCCCTGCGCATTTCATAGTCACTATCGCCATCCTGTGCAGGTGGCTGGTAATATATCCCTACTGCTATATTCTTATTAGAGTATAGAATTACTATCCATAAAGATTCTGTGGTACAGTTTGGTTCATTTAAGATTTTTACTTCATTTGATTCTGATTTTTTTTTTTTTTTGGACATATAGTGCCAGTCCTCCACCAGCACAATTTGTTCTGTCCTTCTGATATATTTTGTACCCTGGTACTGCTGTGTCCCATTGATTATCCTCATCCACCAAGTTTCTGTGATGCCTGTTATATCAATATCCTCATTTAATATGAGGCACCGTAGTTCACCTATCTTATTATTTAGACTTCTATCATTTGAATATAAATGCTTAAACTTGTCACTTTTTAGTTGTCACAACTTTTAGTAGTCACAACTTTTTAGTCTTTAGTTGTCTGCCATTTCATGATGTAATTGAATGGACCTCTTTTTCATTTGACTGGTTTCAGAGTAGCAGCTGTGTTAGTCTGTATCCGCAAAAAGAACAGGAGTACTTGTGGCACCTTAGAGACTAACAAATTTATTTGAGCATAAGCTTTCGTGGGCCACAGCCCACTTTATCAGATGCTGTAGCCCACAAAAGCTTATGCTCAAATAAATTTGTTAGCCTCTAAGGTGCCACAAGTACTCCTGTTTTTTTCATTTGACTGTTTCTCATCAGATCCTACCTGTATTTTATCAGCTTCCATCGTCTCCTCCTTACTAGGACATAGAGAATCTCGATTAATAGATCCTCCCATAAGAGAGATCTCTGTCTGAACCACGTGTTCCTCCGCACCTGTCGGCTTTCCCCCAGCCCTTAGTTTAAAAACTGCTCTATGACCCTTTAAATTTTAGGTGTCGGCAATCTGGTTCCATTTTGGTTTAGGTGGAGCCCATCCTTCCTGTATAGGCTCCCCCTTTCCCAAAAGTTTCCCCAGTTCCTAGTAAATCTAAACCCCTCCCTACACCATTGTTTCATCCATGCATTGAGACCCTGCAGTTCTAACTGGCCCTTCATGTGCAACTGGAAGCATTTCAGAGAATGCTACCATGGAGGTCCTGGACTTCAATCTCTTACCAAGTGGCCTAAATTTGGCCTCCAGGAACTCTCCTATCCTTCCCTATGTCATTGGCACCTGCATGTACCACAACCATCTGCTCCTCCCCAGCACTACACATAAGTCTATCTAGATGTTTTGAGACATCTGCAACCTTCGCATCAGGCAGACAAGTCACCATGTGGTTCTCCCAGTCATCGCAAACCCAGCTATCTGTGTTTCTAATGATCAAATTTCCCCATAACTATTACCTATCTCTTCCCGATAACTGGAGTTCCCTCCCCTGGAGAGGTATCCTCAGTGCAAGAGGATACCACATCATCATCTGGAAGGAGAGTCCCAACTATGGGATTGTTTCCCTCTGCTCTAGTTGGATATTCTAGTTCCCTGAGACTTTCATCCTCCTGAGCAACACAGAGGATGTCAGACTGTGGGTGGGACCATTCTGCTGTGTCCCGGAAAGTCTCATCTATGTACCTCTGTCTCTTTTAGCTCCTCCGTTTCAGCGACTCTGGTCTCCAAAGCCCGTACATGGTCTGTGATGGCCAGGAGCTCCTTACATTGAATGCACACATACGCCACCTGCCCATATGGCAGGTAATCATATATGCTGCATTGTTGCAATAAAGTAGTTAGCCCCCACTCTGTTGCTGGACTTCTGCCTGCATTCTCTTTTTTACTCCTGCAGTTCATTCCTTTGTTGATGTTTTTATCAAGGGGTGTTTCTCTCAAGTTTAAAGAAGGTTAAGTATATCTAGTCCCCCCTCTCGCATTCTCCCTCTGAACTCCCTTGCAAAACTCTCCTGTTAGCCGCTCCTGTTCACTAGCTCCTCTTGTCGCTTAGGAGTGGGTTTTTTAAAGATTTCCAGCTGTTCTCCCAACTGCCATGGGATCTTCCCCTCCAGTTTGACCTATCACGCTTCATTCAGGAGCCATAATAGCTGCAGCAGATTCTCCGTTAGCAGATATAACATTCTGTCCTCTGTTGACCTATTAACACTCAGATTCATCACAACACAGTGAGGTCTAGCAAGATTAATAGGGTGCAGTTAAGAAAGGGGAATACTTGGGAATTTTTGTCCTTTGAATAAACTTACTGTGAGCATTATCAAGCTATCCAATATTTTCCTAAGGGAAGTGGGTGAGATTTCCATCTTTTGGGACACTTAAAACTAGAGTGGACACAACACTATAATAAGGGGAGTCAGGAATAATTGTGCATTGGTGGGAAGATAGTTAGTAACCTAATGGCCATCTACCATTTCTAACCCGATACCAGGAAAAAGTGTTGGTCACTTGTATATTGGAACTGATGTCTGAAAATAGAGAAGGAAATGCTATTCCTCATAAATGGTTCAGAAATGTAATAGTGCAGCAGTTCTTAAACAGATTGGTGGAAAACCAACTGGCAGAGTGGGGCTAGTGCTTCCCGTTTTCAGTTACTTCAATTGCAAAGAAAATCCTGGAGGCCTGCAAAAGCAGCAGGAAAACAGAGGTGGTTTGTGTCTGACTCCCTGTTAGGAGTCACTGCTACCTAGGAGGAAGAGAAGAAACAGGAGCTGCTCTCAAGAATTAGAACCATTAGTTAGCAAGGAATGCTCAAAGGAGAGGAGGAGTAATACAGCCATGCAATGTGCCCATGGGAGAAGGGGACCAGGTAGGAGGAATTCATGTATGGGGACAAAACACTTACTGCATTAAACAGTCAAATATGCATAATTGCTTTTTTCATACCAATTTCTGTGTAGACAATTGCTATAATTGTCACAAGGATACTTTGTGACTCTCACATGGACCATCTCTTTCCAGATATGGTCTTTAGTAAAACTCCGTCCATGCTAGGAGAGAATTTGCAAAATCTTGGAATGATTGATTTCTCAAAGTTTTATTTTACATTGTGTGTTCTACCAACATTTTATTTTTTTACTTGAAAATATTTTGGCAAAATTATTCTCTTGATCTCTAGATAGGCAGATACCTCTGAAGTATTTTAATTAACAGTATTTTAGTGTTTTAGTTACCGAATGAGACTGACCCTATACCTGACTCTGAGCAGGTGGACCCTTGTGCCCGAATGGAGCCCTATTGATTCTCTGTACAGGATTCTGCCGCATGGAGCTTGTTGCAGGCTCAATGCCGGATATTACTTCCCCAGATAGCTAAAGATGGAGGGGTGAGAGAAGTGTATTCTCTCCCTTTTAAGGGAGGTGTTCAAAAGAAACTTGAATAAATGGTTTAATTCCAGTTCACTTATTTTTTACGATATCGTCTGTAAATGTGTTGGCCAAAGAAAATATTTTAAAATGTACACTTGAAAATGAAAAGGTTTGGAAAAGGGCAACAAAAATTAGTAGGGGTATGGAACAGCTTCTGTATGAGGAGAGATTAATAAGACTGGGACTCTTCAGTTTAGGGGAAAAAAGACGACTAAGGGGGGATATGATTGAGGTCTGTAAAATCATGACTGGTGTGGAGAAAGTAAATAAGGAGGTGTTTTTTACTCCTCCTCTTAAAACAAGAACTAGGGGTCACCAAATGAAATTAATAGGCAAAAGGTTTAAAACAAAGAAAAGGAATTATTTCTTCACACAAAGCACCTGTGGAACTTTTTGCCGGAGGATGTTGTGAAGGCCAAGACTATAACGGCTTAAAAAAAAAAAAAAAAAGATAAATTCATAGAGGATAGGTCCATCAATGGCTATTAGCCAGGATGGGCAGGAATGGTGTCCCTAGCCTCTGTTTGCCAGAAACTGGGAATGGGCAACAGGAGATGGATCATTTGATGATTATCTGTTCTGTTCATTTCCTTGGCACTTGCCATTGGCCGTTGTTGGAAAACAGGATACTGGGCTAGATGGACCTTTGGTCTGACCCAGAATGGCCATTCTTATGAAATGCTGAGGAGTGGTTTCCTGCATTGCCATTCAAGGCCCTAATCCTGCGATAAGATCAATGTGAGTGGCACCGTCACAGGGCACCACTGAAGTCAATAGGGTTCTGCAAGGGCAAAAGAGCTCACTTGCACAAATCTGACCAAGGTAAAGCATGGCTATTTTTTTGAGTGAAGATACATTGTTTGTAAAAATAGCAAGATCCACAGGTCAGAATTCAGATTCATGTGTTTTCTTTGCAGAAAAGCTTGGTCAGTTGTGGTAACTGATGTAATCATGCAGCCTTACGAATAAAGTAAATAGGTTCTAATGTTTGAGGCTATTTGCCATTCATTGTAGCATCATGGTACTGAAAATACCTGACACAAGACTGCTGAGGTTGTTTAGAAGAATGTGTATTTTGTATACCATTCTTAGACCTATTTGATGAAGCCTACTGGCAAAGAAATACGTTCAGTGTATATCAATAACAACCTCACTATTTTATGCAGACTGCCATGTCCTATAAGATCTGTGGAAACCAATGCATGTGCAACAGTTTTGGTTTTTGAACAAAATCTTAATTATGAATACCTTGAATATTTATCTGTATAAACTAGATTTACTCCATTATCTTCAAGTTTAATTGTTTTCTCATGCATTGCAGTTCTGTAACTAAAATAATATAATGTGAAGCTTATGCTTTGATAATTTAAAAGTGCCATATGGAAAACTAACTTAAATCTGCTGTCTGAATTCAAAGGTTACAACTGTGCTAAAATTTTAAAGTCAAAATGACACTAACGGTGATGGAAACGAGGGCTATATGTGCTCTTTATGATGCACAAAGAGGGCCTAAAAAGAATTTTATATGCATTTTTTCCAGCCTTTTTTTCTTTACATATCGGGAACATCTATTCCGATGTTTTTCCTTTTTTTGTGTGTGTGGGGGTTGTTTGGAGATTTCCAGTACATACTGGAAGTTTTAATTGAAGAGATTGAAAATTCAGTCTCTCACAAACAGATCTCGTTCGAGTTGTTTATGGACACTGTTTTGTTAATGCTTACTTGCCTCAATTCAGATTTAAAAAAAAAAATCTTTAAAATCATTCACCCTGAATCATTTTTTCACTTGCTTGGTGTTTGATATCCTAATACTACTTGTTCTCCCATCGTTCATTACATTTTTCAAGAAAGAGACCTGACATTTCTGATAAACATTTTTTTAAAGAGGTAAAACATTGCACATATACCCTTTTTGGATGGAGGCAGGAGGGAGATAACTACAGTGTTAAGCGAGGAGTTAGCGTAAAAGGTTATGTTCCTGAAAAATGCAACTTTAAGCGAGACGATGTTAAGCGAATCCAATTTTCCATAAGAATTGATGTAAATAGAGGTTAGGTTCTAGGGAAATTTTTTTCAGCAGACAAGACTATATTATTATTTTTAGATGCATCATGGCCAAAGAAGAAAATTTGCTATAGATTAATTAAAGCACCGAAGCCAATTAGAGCACCTGAAGCCAATCACCTGATTAAAACCCTTCTGCTTCAATCAGACAAGGGAAGGAGTTGAAGCAGAGTGGATTGGTCTTGGAGCAGAGAGCAGTTTGGAGGGAAGCAGAGGAGAGTTTGGAGAAGGGCTGTGGTGGGCTAAGAAGACCAAGACCCTAGGTAAAGGGACACCTGGTTTGTGCAGAGGGAGGGCAGAAAGCCCCACAAGCTGGAGGGCAGGAGAGGGAAGTAGTCCAAGGGAAGGAACCGCTAGTTCAAGCCGTTTACCGCTATCCCTAGGGCCCCTGGGCTGGGACCCAGAATAGAGGGCGGGTCCGGGTCCCTCCTTCTCCACTCTCCTCCCCTAGGACACTACTGGGACAGTTAATACCCCAGTTCAGGGGAGAGAAATGGTGCCCTGAACCCTCCCCAAGAAGAGAGTGCGAGACCCATCAAAGTAGTGCCGGACATTTGCCACTAAATAAATAAATATATATATATACACACACACACTATAAGTTTCACACAAACAATTTAATACTCTATGCAGCAATGATGATCGTGAAGCTTGGTTGAGGTGGTGAAGTCCGAGGGTGGGATATTTCCTAGGGAATGCCTTACTGCTAAATGATGAACTAACACTCGGCTGAGCCCTCAAGGTTAACACGTTGTTGTTAATGTAGCCTCACGCTCTAGAAGGCAGCACAAATGGAGGGAGAGGAGACAGCATGGCAGACAGACTCCCACCGTGTGTGGGGGAGAGAGATGTGCATTGCCCCTTTAAGTACACTGATCCCACTCTAAGAACATTGCTTTTTTAAGTAGATCAGCAAGTTGAGACAGCAGCTGCTGCCAGCAAGATCCCTCCGTCCTGAGCCCTGCCCCCTCCCCCCCGCTTTATGGAGATGGGGTAAACAGGGGGAAGGGGGACACCCTGACATTAGCAGAGACACATGCCCTGCACAGCAAGCAGGAGGCTCCCGGTAACCTCCTAAGGCAGAGGGCAGGAGCAGCACATGGCAGTGGGGGAGGACAACTGAACTGCCAGGAATTGATAGCCTGCTGGGCGGCTGCCACACAGGGAACTTAGCGGAGCAGGGAGCTTATGGGGGGCTGCCGGTCCACCCTGGTTTCAAGCCCCCACCACCTAGCTCCAATGGGCTGCTCTTCCTGCAAGCAGTGGACAAAGCAGGCAGCTGCCAAATAACGTTATAAGGGAGCATTGTGCAACTTTAAATGAGCATGTTCTCTAATTGATCAGCAACATAACATTAAAATGACATTAAGCAGGACAACTTTAAGTGAGTTAATGTATTATCATAAATGAGGAAACCAGCAAAATCCCAGTTATTTTTGCTTTTTGAAGTCACCTCTAAAGGACCAAGGAAAAATGCCTTCTAAAAAAGTCTCTTGCCAGTTCTGGAACTTATCTGCGTGGTTGTAGTCTTTTTGCCACAGACTCAGTTCTTTAAAATGCTTATCTTCATTAATAATAATAATAATTAATAGTGTATTTCAGTATATAGCAAGGGACTTCTGGTGTATGTCTTCAGTTTTACCTGTGTTAGGAACACAGCGGTACTTAGTAGCATGCTAAACAAGATAACCGCTTGTAATGGCTAGTTATAATAATGTTAATGCATCACAAATTTTAGTTATGTATTTGCTTGATTGTGGTTGATTGATTAGGGTGACCATATGTCCTGTTTTGGGTCGGACAGTCCCTTTATTAAACCCTGTCCCGACTTTTTGGCAAAAGTGGGCATTTGTTCCATTTGCTCTTGCCAACTTGGTCAGTTGGCAAGAGCAAGCGGGACAAATGCTCCTTTTTTTTTCTAAAACACAAAAATGGGATGCGGAGGAAAATGGTGAGGGAGAGCAGCTACCCCAGCCTCATATTGGCAGACAAGTAGGGCTCGGGCGAGCAGCAACGCCAGGCCCAGTCTTGTACAGGGTGGGACAAGCAGGGCTCAGGTGAGTTGCTCTGGGCAGCCCTGTGCAGTGTGCTGTTTTTCCTTTTTGGGAAATATGGTTGTTACGGGTTGGATCACAGAAACCCCTTGGGGGCTGCCAACTGATGTGCCAAGATAACTTCTGCCCCTGCTTTCCCTGCCTTCCCAGCTCGGGACTTCAGAGCTCTGCGTGGTTTGAGCCAGACCCTGCTGCAAGCCCAGACCCAAGTCTGAACCATGTTCCCTAATAGCTGAGGCTTAAACTGAGAGCAGCTTAAGAAGTGTTCCTGTCTTTAACACTCAGATGCCCAACTCCCAATGGGGTCCAAACCCCTAATAAAACCGTTTTACCTTGTATAAAACGTATACAGGGTAAACTCATAAATTGTTCGCCCTCTAACACAGAGAGAGAGATGCACAACCGTTTGCCCCCCCAGGTATTAATACATACTCTGGGTTAATTAATAAGTAAAAAGTGATTTTATTAAAAACAGAAAGTAGGATTTAAGTGGTTCCCAGTAGTAACAGACAGAATAAAGTGAATTACCAAGCAAAATAAAATAACGCAAGTCTAAGCCTAGTACAGTAATAAAACTGAATACAGAAAATCTCACCCTCAGATGTTTCAATAAGTTTCTTTCACAGACTGGACGCCTTCCTAGTCTGGGCACCATCCTTTCCCCTGGTTCAGCCCTTGTTCCGGCTCTGGTAGTAGCTAGGGGATTTCTCATGATGGCTGCCCCATTTGTTCTCTTCTATCCACTTAAAGATCTTTTGCATAAGGCAGGAATCCTTTGTCCCTCTGGGTTTCCACTCCTCCTTCTCAGTGGAAAAGCACCTGGTGAAAGATGGATTCTAGTTCAGGTGACATGATCACATGTCACTGTAAGACTTCATTACCCACTTGCCAGCCCACAGATATACAGGAAGACTTGCAAGTAAAACAGAGCCACTTGTAGTCAATTGTCCTGGTTAATGGAAGCCATTGAGATTCCAAACCACTATTAATGGCCCATAGTTTGCATAACTACCATAAGACTTCAGTGTTATATTTCATATTTCTAGTTTCAGATACAAGTGATACATTTATACAAATAGTATGACCACACTGAGTAGATTATAAGCTTTGTAATGATACCTTACAAGAGACCTTTTCCATGAAGCATATTCCAGTTGCATTATATTCACACTCATTAGCATATTTTTATAAAATCATAGAGTGGAATGTCACCCTCTTTATTATGTTTGTGTGAAGTGGGAGAGGTTGTTTGCTCTTTTGTAAGCAGTTTTATGTGTTGCATTAAATTTGCCATGTGCTCAGATACCATGTTGATCGGTACATAATTATTTCAGAATGTTATTTTATAAACCTACATGAATTTAAAGATTACATTGATAAGGATGTAGGTGAGGTAATGGCTTTTAAATGAATAGTATTCAACACTTAACTGCAAAAATATTGTATAGTACAGGCACCGTTATACAAACGGTTCTAATTTTGCTGAAAGAACAAATATCTACATTACAGACCCGTTTACGTGTGGGTATCGGGAGTCAAGCCGCCATGACCATGTGTTAATAGATCACGTATTAAGAGGGCCATACTGAAAAGTGTCTGATTCACTTAGGAAAAAAAAGCTGTTTTCTGCTCTTTCTGGCTCACATTTTTTTTTCTTTTGAAGTCTGTCATTTGCCGCAGATGAATGATTTTGATATTTTCCGCATTTTGCTCCTCCATAAATCTTGCAACCATTTCTACAGCACCAAGGGCTTCTGTGGGTGAAATTTTGACGTATTCAACGACATCCTCGTCATCATTGCCATTTAGGCCTGCGTTAGAATTCTTGCCATCACTTTTCGCAGTCTGACGTAGCCTTGCAGCCCGTTCAGAATTTCTGTCCAAGGAAGAAATATTAAGTTGGGCAGTCTTCATCTCCAGCCACTCGGTAATTTCCGGCGACTTATCCAAACTAAAATCTTTTATCATTTGAAAGAGAAGTTTACTTTTATCCTCTTTTGTCTGCGTGCATGTGTGTAGGACGTCTTCTTCCAAAATCCTTCGAAGTCTGGCTCTGAATCGGTGCCACTGCTGGAGTTTTGAGTCTGAGCCAATGTTCCCTCTAATTTTTGACAGGCCATGTGAGCAAAAATTTCTTCTGTGCAAATTTTTGAAGCAGAGTTCAACTTTGTGCGCCATGAGGCAAATGCGCCCAAGCAAGTAAAATGCTTAATCATTTAAAAAGTTTTAATTTGCAGTTTGTCAATTTATATGGGTTTTCAGATACAGACATAAGTTTAAAAAAAAGTTTTAAATTTAAAATTTTCCTAAAAAAATCAATAAATGATTATCAGCCAAGAATAATATGAAATTAAAATGCATTTTAATTTCCTTATTGGTCAAAATGTCAGACTGCTAAACTAATCTTACTGTTTTTCCCTGTGATCTTTTTCGTTTACCTGTTCAATATAAACTCTGTCCAGATCTATCAGTCCTCCATCCAGCTAGTAACTCTTAATACACATCAGCATGTCTAAATGATCTACCTGTAAACGATTCCACAGTGTGGGTTTTTGGTTTTTTTTTTTTTTTTTTTTTTTAAAAGAGTGTTCATTAAGCTAAAGCCATGCTCACAGTCTGCACTTGATGCTAGGAATGTTCCTCCAATATCCATCAACTTTGCAAGATCCTGAAACTGCTCGTTCTGGTGAGCAAATGTCACCGTATCCAAGAAACTTAAAAACTAAATGGCTTTTGAGTCTTTGGGCTGCTACAAACTTGAAGTCATTGTACTGACTGACTATAACAATCTCTTCAGCAAGAAAGTCTTTGTATTTTGAACATAGGGATTTGACCTGATGAATTCCAAAATTGAAGTCACGCTTAACTATTGCTGTACAATCAAAAGCGGACCACTCCTGGACTTCATCCTCTGGAAACCTGTCTGCCAAATGTGCACACAAGATGTTTATGAAAGTTGTTACAGAATTGGTATCGATTTCATTATTTTCTTGAGAGCTCATATCTAAGAGAGCCTTAACTTTGTCATTCCATATTACTGAATCTCCAACTTCTGATCTTGTTCAGTTTACCTCGGGCAAGGTGAAATGCTTCAAAAGGTGTAAGGCCCCATTTCTGGAGCAGCGTGGATAATGAAGCCAGCTCCGACAAAACATCATTCAAAACTTCTAATGTTATTTGGTATTCCATAATATTCAGCTTTTTGTGGCAGTATTTAGAAACTGGATCGGTATCTTTGTCTTTCCCAAAATATTCGAGCAATTATTCACAACTATAATCCTCTTCTGGAAGTGCAAAGTGCCTAGATAACCAGCGCACTTCATTGAGTGGCCTGAAAGCCACTGACTCGCATTCAGAAGCATTCACTATTTTCTGAAATTTGTATTTTCTCCTGGATGACCAACAGAACACTGTGTAGACAGTTCTCATTAAGGTTTTGATGTCTCTTATCAGCTTGACCTCTTTCCGTGCATTGAAAATCCCCAAGTCTTCCCGGTGTGCAACGCAGTGTTGCTGGACTAAGTGTGGAATATCCTTTTCAGCTGAGCCGCCACACCACTGAGTTTACCCAACATCACGGAGGCACCATCAGATGTGAACATTACCATTTTCATTAGATCAAGTTGGTGTTTTTTATAAAAATCTTTGATTGCAGATACTATTGAAACAGCATCACATTCTTGCAATCTTAATTGTCCACCAAACAAAGTTTTATAATCTGCAGAATTTATGGATCTATATTTAAAGTAGAGTATCCAGTGTCTGTTAATTGGTATATCAGTGCTTTCATCAACAGCTAGAGTATTAAACATTGCCGATGCTATTTCATGCATGTGGTCATTTTGGACAATGCAGTTGATAATTTCAAGAAATTCAAAAGAATAATTAATTTTTACTTCTCCAGCTCGCTGGTATGTGCACACACTTTTCCATGTGGTCATTAATATCCTGAACAGAAAGCACTGAGCTGTTCATTTTAATAGCCAGCAACACGTTGTCAGTAAGTACCTTGTTCTGGGTTTGAGTGTTTGTGTTCAAGATTAATTTGCCTCCTCTGCTTTTCAGCTGGACTTTCAAGAATCATGCTAAGCAATCCGTTCCGTAAGGAAGGGTTTTTGTTTCTAAGTCTTGTTACACCATCTATATGAGACTTATTTGACAGATGATGCTTAAGAAATCCAACATCCATACATCGTTCGACATTCTTCCTGTTGAAAATTCTCGCACAGTTCTGGCATCTCAACAATATACACAAACCACTCCGTTGTCCTCATACGTGAATATTTTACGAAGTTTAATAGGCATTACACTATGTGACTTCGGTGTAACTGTCTCTATAGTCTCATCCAGCCATCCAGATTTAAATGAAGTCGCTGTTCTTTTAGGCTTTAGACCTCTAGACAGTGACGTTTTGGGATTGATTGGTTCATATAAAATTAATACTTTTTATTATATGGCTACTATTTCAATGTGCTTAACAGCGTGACTCGACAAAAGAGAAAACGGGAGATCATTCAGATCAGGATACTGGAAGTTTGTGCATAGCGCCGATCACATCCATGTATCTGCAGCAAAAAAAGGGCGGGAAAATGGTAAAACATCACAAGTAAACGTATGAAGTCCAATGCCTTTGAAAAATTTCAATCACGAAAACAATGCTTACCTTTGTTCATTTCTGGGAAATTTTTGCAGTTCCTTAGCAACTACCACCAGGCATTTTGACTTATTCGCACATGCTTGAGTTTGTACACAGCCAAATGAACAGACTACAAGGAGATGTGTGGGTCCCCTCCTCCCAACCATCCCGACGTGATCAACGTTCCGCGTTCAAAATGCTGGCGGGGAGGAGTATGTTTCATTGTCCTCCTTTCCCTTTTCCTCCCCCCTTGCCAGCTAGTAGAATCTGGCTGTGTTTGATTGATAGATCGTGGGCAAACAATGTCAAAAGTCTCCCGTAAATAGGGTGATCAGATCGCAAGGGTGAAATATCAGGACACAATGGGGGGGGAGAAGAGAGACACACAGCTCCTCTGGCCTGCACCCCCTGAACCCACTATGCCCAAGCCCCCCCACATTTGGCACAAATGCACAGTGCTATGCACACCACCATCCCTGCCCAATGCCCCCTTGTCCACAGCCCCACCACAGCTGCCGAGCACCCCAAACAGAACCCCCCCACTCACTAGTTTCCCGATACAGATTTCTCCTCTCTCTCTCTCCCTCCCTCCCAGTGCCCTGACACACACATCTCCCCCACTGCCTAGCACCCCAAAACACAGAAACTGCCGTCACTGCCCAATGCCCTCCACACACTCGCAGCCCAGCACCCCCCCCCCCCACACACACACACACACACCTCCCAGACACTCACTCCAGCACACCCTGCTCCCTTCCCTGGCTGCACTTACCAGCCTTGCTGGGAGGTCTCTGACTCTTAGGGTCAGAGCGGGGAGGGGGAAGCGGGGTCTCCACTTTCCATGCGCTGTGCCCGCCACAAGTGTGAGCTCTGTGGCTCCCATTGGCCGGGAAAAGCAGGCATCCTGACTGATGTGCGGTCAGAATGCAAGACAAATGTGTGCGCAGGGTTTAGAATCTGTGTGTGCCTGCACATGCGCACAGCTTAGAGGGAACAGTGGTCTGAGCCGTCTTTGACAGAAAAGGCATTACTGAGAGCCTTCATCCCAGCAATTCTCAATGGACTTCTGTTTTACTCCGTCTCAAGCTTTTTTAACTAACTAACTAAATAAATTTTCCTTCCTGTTTAACTGTTTCGGGAATTCGGAAGTGCTTGAATACATGCATGACACGATCACTGAAATCAGCTCCCATCGATAATTGTTTTAAAAATTCTGAATAATGCCATGATCTAAAGGTTGAATTTTTGATGTTGTGTTGAAAGGTAGGTAGCATTCAAATTTTTCCATCGCTCGATACCAGTGATTTGGCTGGAGGATGGGCTGGACAATTGTCAAGGAGCAAAAGTGCTTTGGTTTTGAGTTTCTTCGACCGCAGATGCTTACGAACAGCTGGAACAAAGCTGTTGTGGAACCAGTTGTCAAAAATGTCTCATCATCCAAGCGTTTTTGCTGTTTGTGTATGTTACTGGCAGTTAGGCGTGATTAAAGCAGTGAGGGTTATGAAAGCGGACAAGGAGAAGAGAGGAGGGGCAAGCTTTTGGCTGCCTGTCTTATTAATACAAAAAGGAAGAGTCACACAATCTATCTTTTTTTAAATCCAGCTTTTTCTGTGTCTCTTAATTAAAGACTAAGTCTAATCAGGTAGCAGTTTTGCAAATAAAGCCGTTTCATCACAATTATAAAGTTGTTCTTCATGGTAGTCTTCATTTTGTAAAATAGATTTTAACTCGGCGGGAAACGCATTTACGGCCAATTCATTGGCTGATCGGCTTTCTCCAGAAATAGATACCTGCGCTATGCCATGACGCTTTTTAAAACTTATAAGCCCTTGCTAGTTTGGAATGATTCATCCCCCATTAAATTTCAAAATTTTGTCGCTTTGGCTTGAAGAATTGGCCCACTTAATGGCATTCCTTTCAGCTTTTCCTGAGCAAACCATGTGCGCAAGACTTTGTCTATTGTAGGTTTTGCTGAATAGCGCACACGTTTTCACTTAAGCCCCGCAACAGAAATTTGATATTTTGTACAAAGCCTTTCTGTTTAGGTTAGTTTTTTAGCCATCCTCGGAGAGTAGATTCAGCAATCCCAGTATCTTTTTTGAAATTTTGGCCTGGGTTTCTCCGCTGTTTACTCGATCTATTGCAGCTAGCTTTTCTTCTACAGTGTAGGAACGCTGATGCTTGCCCTCTGCCGTTATATTAGGTCTACAGTTAAAATTTTGTCATGTAATATATAAATTACTATATAACTACTAATATATTGTATCTCTAGTGTGACAATGACTAAGTGTGCGTGATACGTCTTTACCAATATCGGTGAAGACATACAACACGTTTCTGCTCTGCACTTCCTGTCAGTTTCTGTGTCAGTGAGTTAGTGAGCAAATCTGTAGTGCTACATAGCAAGTTCTTGTACCACGTGTTAACGAGTCTCGCGTGTTAAATAGGTAGCACTGGAGGCATGGCGCTACCGTGCTTTAAGCGGATTCACGCGTAAACGGGTCTGAACTATATTTTATTCAGGTCTAGGGCAGCAAGTACCAAGAGCTTTTTATGGATATGGTTGTTGCCGCTGCTGCCCTGATAGCTTGTCCATTCGCATTGCATACTGTAATATCCTGAGTTCTGGCGCAGGAGAAAACACTTGATGATTTTCTCTGTATGTTAGTATTCTTGGTAGAATTGACTAGACAATGTTCTGTGCATGTGGAATATCTGGGATGAGCATGACTTGGGTGCATAATTAATTAGCTACACATATTTTTAATTTTGTCAGCAGAAGCTTTTTCTGCTCAAATGTTGCTGCAGTTCTGCCTTTAGCCCACCAGAGGGCACTATGGCAATAGAACACAGCAGCAGCTCCCAGCTGGCTAGGGAAGAGAAAGAACCTGCCTTCTTCACAGCTCCTGTCAGGCCAGGTCAGGAGACGGGCTGTGGGAAGACAGCATGGGGCTGCTAGGGGGCCGGACAGGGGCTCATAAAGGCTAGTGTGCTCATAAAGGACAGACTGGGGCAGGGGCTGAATGGGAGTGGAGGTACAGGACCACAGGGGGGAGGGAGAATCAGGGCCACATGGTGGTGGGGAGAAGGGGTTGCTGAGTGGGGGCACAGAGACATATGGGAATGGGGGGAGTGGATATCTGAGTGGATGTCTGAGTGGAGATGGAGGAACATGTGGATGGGATGCAAGGACACATGGGGGTGCAGGGACACATGGGGACGGGGCAGATGTGCCTGACTGAATTGGAGAGGTTAAGGGTCAGCCAGGGTCTGCATGGGGGAAGCTTCCTAACACTTCCTCCCCACCTCCCCCAAAAACTTGTTCCATGCTTTTCCCACCCATACCTAACAACCCTCCAAGTTCACACCCAGGCTCCTTCCGAGCAATTTACTTCCCTCTCCCTGAGCTTCTCTGTTACCCCTGACTCCCCCAAGCCTTTGCACTGCTTCTGAGGGGTGTAGGAAAAGCGGTTCTGTATTGTAGTTTAAATTATTAATATAGAACTCTGAGTAATATGCTGTGACAGGGTCAGGCCAGATGGCTACAGGAGAATAATAGAAGGCACATATATTAGCCCCAGGTTAAGTAGGTCCCTTTTCCCTGGGTAAGGAACAGGGAAAGTTCCAGAACAATCAGGAGCCTTCTGGAGACAATTAAGTCGCAGACTGATTAGAACACCTGCAGCCAATCAAGAAGCTGCTAGAATCAATTAAGGCAGGCTAATCAGGGCACCTGGGTTTAAAAAGGAGCTCACTTCAGTTTGTGGTGCACGTGTAAGGAGCAGGAAGCAAGAGGCGCTAGGAGCTGAGAGTGAGAGCACAGACTGTTTGAGGACTGAGGAGTACAAGCATGATCAGACGCCAGAAGGAAGGTCCTATGGTGAGGATAAAGAAGTTGTTGGGAGGATGCCATCAGGAAGTAGCCCAGGGAGGAGTTGCTGTCGCACAGCTGTTCAAGGAGGCACTCTAAACAACTGCATTCCACAGGGCCCTGGGCTGGAACCCGGAGTAGAGGGCGGACCTGGGTTCCCCCCAAACCTCCCAACTCCTGGTCAGACACGGGAGGTGTTGACCTGGACTGTGGGTTCAGAAAAAACGGCCAAGCTGAGGGCTGCCGTGAAGCTCCAAGGCGAGCAAATCCACCAATAAGCACAAGACCCACCAAGGTAGAGGAGGAACTTTGTCATAATGCCTACTAAGGAATCTATTTGTCAAAAAACCATTACCTGAATACCTGTCAGCAAGTATTTTGAAATAAATGACTAAAAATAGTTAAAACTGGTATTGTGGTGGTGGTATTTTGACACACAAAATATGCAGAATTTTGCAGAATTTTTGAAAATATTGTGACATTTTTAATTTTTTGGCACTGAATTCCCCCAGGAATAACAGTGTAGTAGTGGCAGGTTTCAGAGTAGCAGCCGTGTTAGTCTGTATTTGCAAAAAGAAAAGGAGTACTTGTGGTACCTTAGAGACTAACAAATTTATTAGAGCATAAGCTTTCGTTAGCTACAATGTAGTAGTGGTAAAGGAGTGAAATTTGAGAGAAGCAGCCCAGTATAAGGAGTTAATGAAACTCTTATCACTCCTGCTTTTTAGACTAGCAGACCAAGTGCTTAAGTCACTTGCAGGATATTGAGTTCTATATGTAGTCTTGGGTGAATACAGGAGATTCTATGATCATTTGGCTGCTCCCTATAAGAGAAGAAAACCATTGGTATTGGCAACTTGTCCACCAGAGAGATCTGTTATTGGCCATTGGCCCATGTGTATCTTGTGAACATATTTTTAGGCTCCTAAAAAGTTGTTGAACTCTGATAAATATGTTTTGCACTGCATTTTAGTTATGGACTCTTAGAAGTTTTCTTTGGTGAAAGAGACAAGGCAGTGATTTAACTTGTCCATAGCCCACATAGTATAATCTTCGCTGTTGCTGAGCAGAGTGATTTAAGTGGAAACGAAACTAAGTTTCAGAGCAATTAGATAATACAGGCATGCAGAGGCATTGACTTTCTGGTTTCCTCAGGGGTGCTCAGTCCCTGCTCTGCCCCAGGCCCTTGCCGCGCCTCTTCCTGCCCCCACTCCTCTCCTTCCCCTCCAGCGCCTCCTGCACGCTGCTGAACAGCTGATCATTGGCGGGGCGGGAGGTGCTGTGGCAGAGGGAGAGGAGCTAATCACCGGGGCTGCTGGTGGTGCTGAGCACCCACTATTTTTCCCCAGGGGTGCTCTAACTCTGGAGCACCCACAGAGTCAGCGCCAATGCAAATGTGGCTCAAAAGGAGGGGGAATAAGGAGCAAGATGTAATTAAAGCAATAAGCTTACCTTTTTGCAGATCTGAACTATAAGTACAGTTAAGTATTGCTTCAAGAATAGTCTAAAAGACCACAGTTCTAGGAGGTATCATAGTCCTAGGTCAGAGGTGGGAAGACTACAGCCTGCAGGCCACGTGCGGCTCGCAGGACCATCCTGCCCAGCCCTTAAGCTCCCAGCCAGGGAGGCTAGCCCCTGGCCCCTCTCCTGCTGTCGCCCCTCCCCTGCAGCCTCAGCTCGCCATGCCATCAGCACTCTGGCCGGCGGGGCTGTGAGCTCCTGCCGGGCAGCATGCCCCGGTGCTCTAGACCGGGGATGCTCAAACTTTTTAGGCAGAAGGCAACATCTGTGTGGGGAAATCGTATGCAGGGCTGGGGCAGGGAGTTGGGGTGTGGGAGTGGGTGCAATGTGCAGAAACAGGGTCAGGCCAAGGGATTGGGGCAGATGAAGGGTGGGGAGTGCAAGAGGGGGCTTAGGGCAGGGGTGCAGACTGCAGGAGGGAGCTCTGGGCAGGGGATTGGGGTGCAGGACAGGTGTGGCAGGGGGCTCAGGGCAGGGAGTTGGGGTGTGGCAGGGGGATAGGGTGCAGAGGGGTGCGGCGGGGGCTCAGGCAGGGGGTTGGGGGTGCAGGATGGTGCGAGGTGCAAGCAGGGAGTTGGAGGGACGGGGTGCAGGAGGGGTTCAGGCTCCAGGGTGGCAGCAGTGTGCATGCCCTGGCCCTGCTCTGCTCTGGAAAGCAACCGGCACCATGCCCCTGTGCAGCTCTGCGTGCGTGTGGCCCCTGCCATGTCGCCAGGTACCTCCTCCGAAGCTCCCATTGGGCACAGTTCCCCGTTCCTGGCCAATAGGAGCTGCAGGGGACAGTGCCTGGAGGCAAGGGCAACACATTCTGCGCACCCTGTGGGCCCCCCCCGCTCCCCGGGATGTGGTGCTGGCTGCTTCTGAGAGTGGCAAGGGGCCCGCAGTGCTACAGAGGGCAATTCTGCAGGCCGGATCCACAGGCTGTAGTTTGTCCACCCCTACTCTAGACTGTGTGGCGGCATGGCTGGTTCTGGCCAGGTGGCACAGCTGCTAGTCCTGGTGCTCTCAGTGGCATGGTAAGGTGGCGGGGAGTGGGGGGGGCGGGTTGGATAAGGGGAAGAGGGTCTGGGGGACAGCCAGGGGGCAGTTGGATAGGTGTGGGATTCCCGGTGACCATGTCAGGGGGTGGGGGTATGAACAGGGGTCGGGGCAGTCAGGAGACGTGGTGGTTGGGGGGGGGGTCCCAGGAGGGGCTGTCAGGGGACAATGCACAGGGGGGTTTGAATGGGGCAGTCAGGGGGCAGGAAGTTGGATGGGGAAGGGGGCCAGGTTGTTTGGGGAGGCTCAGCTTTCCCTACCCAGCCCTCCATACAGTTTCGGAACCCCGATGTGGCCCTCAGACCAAAAAGTTTGCCCACCCCTGTCCTAGGTTTTTACTTACAGAAAAATTGACTCTTTTTTATGATCTTCTAGAAGTCGAGCTTCAGTCAGCGCAGCTATAAAAAGCTATCTGAAAAGCTGCTTGATTTTTGAGTTACCCTGAATAAAATAAATGAAACTAATCAGGAAACTGCACATGTGCAAAGGAAATCTGATTGACAGTTAGCAATATGTTGAGCTTGACTAACTCCTTATGGTATATGAGAGTTTTAATTGCAGCCTTCCTACACCAGCTGGAGCATTTATGTTTGGAAAAGAGAACTTATGCCTGAAAATGGGCTGTCTGTTTGTACTGCTTCAGTCCCTGGGGATTCCGCTGGGGGTGGGGGTGGGTGAGGGTAGTTTTAATTTACATTTGAGGCTCCATTGGAGTATTGCTCCATTGTATTGTATTGTATTGTGGCCAGGGTGGATTTGATTTAAATCATGATTTAAATCATGTTAGGAAGACTCAATTTAATCAAGGATTTTTACATTAAGGTGTATTCTTGTTGGATGCTATAACCTTATTACGTATTCTTCATAACTCCGCGATAGATGTTGGGTTCATTGTTAGAAGGTACATACTATACATTTTTAAGTGATTTATTTACAAAACTTTTCAGATTAGTTTTACAACTATATCAGAAAATGAATGATTGTTTGGTTATTTCATTTACCAAAGGTAATTGAAGCAGATAGTTCACTTCCCAGTGACTTCATAAATATCTCCAATTCAACAGGTTAATCATTAATATTTGGAGAATTTTCTTGCCATGCTGTATTAGGAGGAGAGCATCCCCAGGCAGACATTTAAATTGTATTATTTAAATAACATTAAGAATTCTGGTTTTTTTTTTTCTTCAACAGCAAACATATAATATTTTAACAAAAGAAGCATATGAATTTTTGAATTTAAACATTCAAGTTTTTTAAAATCAGGTTTGTTTTTGTTAAAAATTTGTTTTTATCTAAAATAGTTAAGTGAAATATTTTTTAAAAAAAAAAAAAACCACCCCAACAAATTAAATAGACTGTCAGCCAGGTCAACATGAGAAACTTAAAATATTGGCTTCTCCAGCTAAATCAGTCATCTTCACCTTCATTTTCCTGTTCGTTCATAATCTGGAAAAGAAAAACAAGCTTTCCTGCTTTTTCAGGTCCCACACGATTTCCCAATTTAGAATGAATTAGTCCAAAGGAAAAAAATATTCTTTCGACACCGGCAGAAGAAACTACTGCTGTTAAAAGGGAGATTATCACTTCAACAGTCTCTGAATCCAAGTGCTCAAGTGACTTCCACCAGTTCGCTGGTGTGACTTTCTTTAAAACATCATCAGCAAACATATATTTCTTGAATGGTGCACCCTTAGCTCTGAAGTTTATTATAGTTGGCATTATGGAGGGATGACTGCTAGATGTCCATGTCATAACTGCTGAAAAAGAGGAGTTGGCTAAGGTTTACTCTGTACCGAGTATTGAGAATATGTGCAAGAAAATGAGCTGGAGATAGTTCTTGTCCCATTTCTTTTTTAATGCTTGTAATCTAACTCTGTTATTGTATATTTCTCTTTTTAAGATGTCACTCAGTTCCTTCCAATTTCAACAGCGTCAGCAATAAAACCGCTATTTCCCTGCATTTTGTTCAAGGCTACAAAATAGGCTTTGGGGACTTGGCATGTGTTCAACATTTCTCTTAGCCCAACGTTGAGAACTTTGGCTGTGACAGTGCCATCTATTTTTTCACGATTTTGTTCACAAACTGTCATCGGATTAGGTCAGTTCTTGAGATAGTGCTCAAAACTGTCCACTACTGAGATCCATCACACGTCTTGTGGGAGAGTTAGCTTGGTTCCTCCCACTTTTTTTCAGAGCAGCTGCTGCAAAGTGGTTGTTACATGTGCCAAAACACAACTACAAAAATAGGGAATAACTGTTTAGGTGGTGGTAATGATGTAAAAGCTCTGTAAGTTGTAGAGGACCACAAATCGAGTTGTCAGTGTGAAGCGCTGCAAAAAAGGTTTAGTAGTATTCTCAGATATATTAACAGGAGCATTGTATATTTGACACAGGAGGTAATTGTCCTTCTCTACTCAGCACTAATGAGATCCCAGCTGGAGTTCTGTATCCAATTCTGTGCACCACAGTTTAGGAAATCTGTGGACAAATTAGAAAGAATCAAGAGGAGAGCAACAAAAATGATTAAAGGTTTAGAAAGTTTGACTTATGAGGAAAGGTTTAAAAAACCTGTAGTCTTGAGAAAAGAAGACTGTGGGGCACTTGATAAGTCTTCCTCCTCCATAGAGGATGAATGGACACACATCAGGAATGGTAACATACAAAAGCCAGTAGGAGAACACTTAAATCTCCCTGGACACCCAGTAACAGATTTAAAAGTAGCCATCCTTCAACAAAAAAAAAAAACTTCAAAAACAGACTTCAAAGAGAAACTGCAGCGCTACAATTTGTGAACTTCATTTGCAAACTTAATGCCATCAATTCGGGCTTGAATAGGAAGTGGGAGTGGCTGGCTCACTACAAAAGCAATTTTCCCTCTCTTAGTATTGACACCTCCTCATCAATTATTGGGAGTGGACCACATCCACCGTGACTGAATTGGCCTTCTACATTGGTTCTCCACTTTTAAGGCAACTCCCTTCTCTTCATGTGCCAATATCTATTTATTCCTGTATCTGTAATTTTCACTCCATGCATCTGAAGAAGTGGGGTTTTTTTACCCATGAAAGCTTATGCCCAAATAAATCTTAGTCTTTAAGGTGCCACCAGACTTCTAGTTGGTTTTTGTCCTTTTCTACAAACTGTTGCCATATGGGGCCTGGCTACTAACCTGTTTAGCAGTTAATAAGTTCAGGAAGTTGAGGATTATTGATCGTTAAGAGGAAGCACATATGTGTATATGTATGACATTTATTCTTAACTTAAGGCTTATTATAATTTTACTGACTGTCAGTTTTAGAAGTATATTCTGGATAATGAAGTATAAATCTGTTTTTCTGTGCCCCTGCTTTTTCTTGTGGGATGGTCTTAGTGATTTTTTTTTTTCCTGTGGAATATGTCACCGGTATAGTTGTTAGTATGGTATTTAAGAATTTTAAACAGATGTTTTCCACAAAACTTTGTTTAGTACATACTTTACCTTATTAGCCATTATGGGGGTGGACATACTATTGTTACTGAGTTGCAGTTTTAATTTGGAAACCTGGGTTGGGGAAGTCTAACAAATTACATTAGATCTTTCAAAATTAATATTAAAGAACTTACAGCTGTCTATAGATATTGTAAATCTTTTATTTTCTTTACTAGGCTGGACTAATTGAAGCCAATGGAGAACTTAAGGTTTTTATAGACCAAAACCTTAGTCCTGGAAAAGGTAAGAAAATACTTTATCAAAAAAATACTTTCACGTTTTGGCCTTGGATTTACTTAAGTGTATTATGGGCAATAGAAGACCTTGACAACTGCTTCCTTAGCACAGTTTTTTATAAAGATTTTTCTTATAGCTCATTTTTATACTCTAGTGAATCAGTTCTGCAGATTTACTATTCCTACAATTGTGTGAAGTTCATTGGTGGTTCAGCTGGCATTCCATAGGTGGCCAGTCATTGGTGTAGCTGCACTGGTGCAAAGCTTAGACAGGCAAAAGGTGCTGTAAGCCATGATTTGCACCAGTGTATTTTATCAGTTGGAGAAAATGCATTGGTGAAAATCGCTGTTTAAATTGTCTTTGCCTGTCTAGGCTAAGTGCTTGCTAATCACTATGGCTACAGTAGGGGTTGGCTGTCAATATCTACACAGGGGATTTGTCCAAGTTACAGCCAAGGCCTGGGATAGTGTTCTTAATATAAATCTTCTTAACTAGGTAATTCAGTTAGGTAATAGCTGCGTTGTCTAAGTCTTCACTACTTCAGTGATCTAAACATTTTTTGTACTCTCATAGGTTATAGAATTCTATTTTTATGTGACACATAATCTTAGATACTAAACTCCAAAACCGTTGCAATATTATGTGCTGAATGCTTCAACTAGCAAAGGCAAGAGAAGCACACAGTTTATAACTTATCAGGAAATTTTGATTCCGTTATATTTCCCCCTGTTTCTCTGAGAGAGATTCTATCTGTAACCCTTCAGTTTGTACTCGTTAGCAGGAGTATAAAGTTGAGCATTAATTGTAATATATGGGTTCATAGTTTTTGCCTTTTTTTTAATATCCTGGAAAACAAAACAAGGGCTTGTCTTTGATTTTTTTAATTAATTTTTTAATTATCTTTTAAAATATCCCTATATACTCCTATCGTGCCGGGCTGGTCCTAGTGGCTTTTCATGGTAGATGTGATATTTCCAGCATAGTGTACTCAAGGCTGTTAACATGAAGCAAAAAGAGTTAGCAGTCTGTATCTAGGTAGATGAGATTTTCTTCTGCCTTGACCCTCCACACCCATAATTGAAGTGAATAATACACTGAATGCTTCATTCACTCTTCAGTTCACTTAGCACATAACACCCACAGTGTGTGTATTTTTCTTGATATTTGTGAATCACTTTTAAAGAGTAGAATAAGGAGAAGTTTATTTTGAGTTTCAAGGGCAACTGAAAAGTGACTGGAAAATAAGTAGGGCTTCATTTCAGTGCCTTAAGTGTAATTCTGTATAAGGTTTTCTCTGGTTAAGTGGTTTTAAATAAAGTTTGTGCTAGCCCTGCAGACTCTGCCTGCTGTCTGAAAATCAAGCTTTGTTCTTTTTGGCTTGTGTGTCACCACTAATAAGATTCGGCAGTCCAAATTGTGCCCTCAGTTATCCTGTGCAATATCTTCAATGGGGTTACAGGTGTAATTGAAGGCAAAACTTTCCCTGTTATTGGAACTAGTTTAATAGCTCTTTTTATAGAGGAGCTAGAATAGAATCCAGCAAACTTGATCATAGTTGTATACACTCTAGGGTGTTAATAGGAGTTTAAAGAAGTAAATATTTTTGTCACTAAAATATCCAGGTACCTCTTAAGACCTGTTGACAAAGGAGGTGTCAGTTTTAAATGGCTGCTTTTTTGACAATATCTATATCTTATGGTTTGGTAGGTGTGTTTTTTTTTTTTTTAAAAAAAAACAGGCATTTCAAATCAAACTATATGATGTAACGAAGAAGAGTTCGTTTTCATTGACTATCTAATCTATAAATTGCGTATCATTTTTTAAGAGTCCTATCCAGCTCCCACTAAAATTGATGGAAAGACTCGCATTGATTTCAGGGAGCAGGAATCAGCCCTCAGTGTTGGATTGAAAAAGTGAGAGATGCCTACTGGGCTACAATATTTCTATACTTGTCTGTTTATTATGAGTTGCTACTTTTGAGTTTATCAGATTTTCCTCCATTCTGGTTCCATGAGGAATGTGGTGGTGAAAAGGTATACTCAGAGTCTGCTGTTGAAGGCTTTACCGCCTGATCCCTCAAATTTGTATTTCAGTTCTGATAAATTTTAGCATGCAAAATTGATTGTAGCTACGATGAAGTTCTTGAAGGATGTCTTTGAGAAAACATGAACTTATGACAGTGAGACTTTGGGCATGGGCTCTGTGTTGTATAAGCTGTGGACACTACCAGGCTGGGAAAAGTCCTGTTGTTCAGAAGTCCAGGACAAGTAGGAGTGCTAGCTCCTCGTGAAAAAGTGTCCAGTTTCCTCAGTTCTAAGGTGCAGCAACATACATCTGCTAGTCAGATGGGGAGAGTAGCTGGAAGGGTTCGGAGGCTGAGAGGGCTTAATGGTAAGGAAGAGAGAAGATAGAGCAGAGCAATAGAACCTTCTAAACTATAGACCACAGTTAGATAGTTCAAAGGCAGTTGTTGTCTTTGTGAGAACACAAGTGATAGTTTCAGTTGCCAACCAAAGCTGAGTGGGTAAAATTGGCTACAATTTGATTCTCTGCTGTGAAACAGTTTGACTTGATTTGGGGCTCTCTAGTATTTTATTACAGCTGACTTTAAAAAAAAAAAATTGAAAAATGACTGGAATACATCAAACTATCGTTGGAATTTTAATGGCTGATCCAATGACAACTCTGTAGATGAACAAGAATTGGTACACATCAAATTCTGCTACAGCTGATCATATTGCACAGAAAACTGCTTTGGGAGCTGCAGGTAACAAAATTGAATAACTCAAGTCAAAACTAGTTGCTCTGAATTCAGATTGTGTAGCAGTGAACATGAACTGTTTAAGTGTCATGAAGGCCAACTTTAAACAAGAAACTATTCATGTTGTGAACTGCATCAACCATAAATTTGAACCTTGATATTCAGGATCTCAAGAGATTATCTAAACAGTTGAAATGTATTTTGAAAGGTCTTTTCAGATCTTATTTGTCCCAAAAGACTCCTTCAGTTGGTGTTGCCTTTGATGCAACAGTGAGCTATTTTGGAATATCTTCAGTATAAACTGAGTTAGTAGTCAGGCCAAAGCATAGAAAAAATGACTAAAAATTATATTTTGCCTGTCACCATTTTGAATCATATTGCAAAAAACTGAGGGAGTGATGTAGCTCAAGTTATAAGCATTCTTATGGATAATTTATGAATGTTTTTCTTGGAAATACAATTGTAATTACCATGGCAATTGAAGACTCTGAGCCTCTCCTTGAGACATAAAAAATCTCTAGTTCGATGCTTTGCAAAGCCTAGAAAATGCTTGATGGAGCTTGCAGCAGTGGAAGGCAATATTGCTGTTTATGGCTTAAAAAAAAAAATTCTCCTTAGGGCTGACAGATTTGAAGATTTGGATCTTCAAAGAGACAGTTGTCAAAAAATAAGATCTATATGTTTGGTATCTGTGTTCAATAGCAGATTCAGATTCATTATGTTACAACAAGCAATATTCATGTGGTTTCAGTACTTTGGCTCCATAAAGTGGCTTATTCTTTGAAGGCCTCTGTGCATTCTCACTCATGAGATATGGTGCCTCTGATGTTATGCTGTGCAGCTGTGTAGAAAAGCAGTGTTTGAGTGCAAGGGGCAGGAGCACTCTTGTGCTAGGATGATGTCATCAGTATATGGGAATGCACCCACACACATACCTCAGTTCCTTCTTGACAGCCACAGAGAGCTCATGGAAATACCTTTCCTGTTCATGAGGCTAGTTAGGAACTATTCAGAGAAAACAAGCTATTAGTTTGTTGTTAGTGTTGGGTTACGTGGGACAATTGCCCTCAAGTTGTTATCCCCAAAATCATGGCAGGTCCTGAACCCCATAGAGGGTTCAAAAGAGATGCAACCCACTCAGCTATCTTCTCTGAGACAAAGACATGTTTGGTATCTTCTGTGTTTGGGAGAATTGCACATAGTATCTCAGTGCACAATTTTGCCATGCTTTTATTCCTTGACTGAGGAATGAGGGGCATCTCAGGGTGCACGTTCATTTGACTTTGGTAAGCTTCCAGTTGGACTATCCTGGTACTCCTGTGGGAGGTTTTGAGTTCTGGGTCTTTGCCAAGGTCTTCTGTAAAGACACTTGAGACGCATTGAGCTGCTCCTGATTTGTTGTTTCCCTCGTTGTCGAGCCTGAGGTCCAGCTCCCCAAGACCAATGCCTACAGTGGCCAAGCTTCCTATCCAGTACTGTCTGGAGCTGCAGACTTCACCTGGGCAGTCTGCACTGGCACCAAGAACTATATCTGTATTGAAGTCTCATTTGGTGCCATTAGTCAATTCCGTGACCAAAAAGCAGTTTTCCAGATCTGTGTGATCCTGCTCTGAGGAAAATGAAAAAGTATTCAAACTCAGAGTCCAAGGAGGAGGCAGCATTGTTTTCCTTCTCTGCCACCGGCATGTTTCTTTTAGGGACTCTTCCCAGAAGAGGGCTGGACAGTGCAGAACACATGTTTTGGGAAAATTCGGAACTGGGAGTGTGTTGGGGTCACCCTTCTAGTAGTAACCAAAGCTGGTGGAAGCCAGGGTGTGACTGAAGTGTTGCTGACAGGCTGCTGGGGTCAGAGCTGCTGGACTAGGACTACAGCTATACACACTCAAGGTGTGACTTGCGTGCTGGTGGACCATTTGAGTAGCCCATGTCGGGAGCTACAACAGCAAATCATAGCAAGGTACCCAAGGTTGCGGGGCAAGCAGTGACACAACCCCTCACTGGTCTATATTGCACCCTGGCATGTGACAATCCACTTTCCCCTTCGAAGCTATTGTCTGTGTCTCAGCTGTTTGACTCTGTATTGGTATTTGCCACCAACTTCAGTCAGGAACATCGTGGAAGAACACTGAATCCCTTCAGTACCAGTGTTACTCTGGGTTTTCTAAACCCAGAGCACTGGTAACTTACTTGTTTCTCTCCAGACAGTGTCAGGAATAAATCAATGGGGACATAGCTCTTCTGTCTTAGATACAAACCAGAGTTCTTTTACCTAAAGCTAATTTTTTATTAGGTCTCAAGCACACACACATAAATGCTATAGCAGTAGGTTCATAGTATCCCAAACATTATAGGTGATGGTTTCAAGTGATCACCATCTAGGCTTCCAGGGGCCCTCCTTTTGTACAGCTGATGAGGAGTTTAGGTGCTGGCTCCTTGCCATAAGAAAAACTCCCTCAGATTGTTCTTAAGTCTTTGCTTAATTTTTTATTGTTAACTTAAACAAAGCACAACTCCTAGTAGGTCACCAGTTCTCCTAGTTTCAGCAAATAACTTATCTCTTATCAAAGCATTTCTAGTATTTCTAGTAATAATAAAACTTGTATGTTGGGGCACTTAAAACCAAGTTCAGCTGTCCAAACAGTCCTTCCGCTCTCATGGTACATTAACTTTGTTCCATCCTCCCAGTCTGATAAGCAAAACTGCAATCATGCAGCTATTTGGCCTTGCTTCCCAGAACCCTAATGATGATTTCTGGCTATGTGGTGTTTGGTTTTATGCTAGTAGTGGCTGGAGACACAAAATGGCTGCCTGCTGTAATGTCAGGTTTAATTCTCCCATAACACCAGCTGTTCATGTTCTGCCAGCCTGCTGCAGAGAGCTCAGTTGCATTCCTTTGCCAAAGAATCCCATTGGCATGGAAGGACGTGCAGAGCCCTCTTCAGTTACTTGTGCGGTCCTACATAGAGAAGTCCACGACAAATCTCTTAGATGCCACCAAACTCAGCATGACGTTGGTGTTAATATCAGCATTGGTACTCCTCTTGGCACCAGAGATGCCAGCGTGGAGAATTTGCCTGGCACCAACCCTACACCAGGTGCCATTTTCTTTGAGTATTCCTGTGTGCTCTGTATGCCCAGCACTGTCAGTGGAGTCATTATACCAGTACCAGAGACTCTGCCTCTGCAGGAAGAGAGGCCAGGTATATGTTGATTGGATGGAAACTCCCTCTACGGATTGTGGAGACCAATGGTACCTTACCTGACGACGAGGTGGGGGTTTCCTTTCTGTTCTCTGGATTAACAGAACAATTCCGAGAGTTGACTGGGAAACTGGTGAATACTATCCAGCTACAAACTGGCCTTTCAGAAACTGATTGATCTGACCTAGAATCATAGAAATGTAGGGCTGGAAGGGACCTTGAGTCCAGTCCCCTGAACTGAGGCAGGACCAAGTAAAACTAGACCATGGCTGACAGGAGTTTATGTAACCTGTGCTTAAAAAAACCCTTCAGTGATGGATACTTCATAGCTTCCCTCTTCCAGATCTTGCCTACCTTTTTATAATTAGAATGTTTTCCCTAATCTCTAACCTAAATCTTCCTTGCTGCAGATTAAGCCCATTACTTCTTGCCCTATCTTCAGTGAATGTGAACAATCAACCAATCTTCTTTAAAACAGCCTTAACATGTTGAAGACTATCAGGTCTGCACTCAGTCTTCTTTTCTCAAGAAACATGTCCACTTTTTAA
The DNA here is from genome assembly GCF_009764565.3 of Dermochelys coriacea. NCBI lineage: Eukaryota > Metazoa > Chordata > Testudines > Dermochelyidae > Dermochelys > Dermochelys coriacea. The sequence goes on from NC_050068.2 coordinate 111,484,601, forward strand.
CCTTTCTGTGTAGGTTCAGTTTTCTAAACCTGTTATCATTTTTGTTGCTCTCCTCTGAACTCTCTCCAGTTTGTCCATATCTTTCTTAAAGTATGGCACCCAGAATTGAACATAGTACTCCAGGTGAGGCCCCACCAGTGCTGAGTGGATCGGGACAGTCACCTGCCTTATTTTACGTATGACAGTCCTGTTGCATCTCAGAATGATACATCTCAGAATATTAGCCCTTTTTTTGCAACTGCGTCATGTTGTTAATTTGTATTCAATTTGTGATCCGCTGTAACTCCCTGTCACGGGGCGACGACTCACCAGTGCCGCGCCTCCTGTCAGTCGTCCTGGGAATTAGCTCTTCTGGCCAGGACCGTCCTCTGTGACATTAGAAATAACGCAACCATTCACCAGACTTCCTTTAGAGCTAACTTAAATGCAATAGTTTTGTTGATTTGTAGGAAGGAGATTGGAAATGTGTCAAAAGTTCTCACTGATAGATTACTTAGCCCAACTGTAACTGCTCTCTAAAGATTCTGTGACTGCATGCTATCTTAAGCATTGGTGGCAGAAAGATTTCCCATGACACTTAGACCTTGGTTTCACTGTGCATTGAGACATTGCTACCAGGGTAACTTGGGCAAGAGTGCAGGGGAGCCCTTGCAGCATAGAGCCATTGGGACTCAGGGAATAGGCTTTCCGTGTTCCCCCATCACCTACCACAGGGCTCACTAATACAGCTGTCTAAACAAATAATTCAATTGCGAATAAAAGAGTAGCTGCTTCACTGGGTTTTCACCTGCTTTGTGTTGTGCTGGCAATGCAAAGCATCTGTAAACTCAGCTTAATTGGCTGGTATGCTCTTACAGCTTTGTACTGCTTTGGTGTATGGTGAATCTGCCCTTAAAAAGTTGATGGTTTAATTAATTGGGTTTCTTGTTCATGTATGAAATTGTAATTTAAATAAAAATTCCCAGATATTCAAACAGTTAAAATGGAATTAAGGTTGAGAATGTGTCAATAATTTAAGAATAAAAAAGAGGAATACTATAAAACCACGCATTATGAGATTTAAGTTTGCATTTAAAAGAAAGTCAAACATGTTAAGGCAAGAAATGTACCGTAACTCTGCTCTGTAGTAATGTGATGATGGGGGGCAAACTAAATTTATTTTTATGAAAGACAGATTTTATCTTGGATCACAAACACTAAATTGCCTTACTCATAATTGTTCGATTACATTGTATATCACTACAGGGCAGAGCTAAACATGTTTGGGTGGCTTAGTTGTGTTTTTAACTTGTTTGGATTTCTTTTAAGTGTAAACTTAACTCTGAATTTCCTGGATTTATAACACTTGTCTTGGGAATAATTACACCATGCCGCCCATTGTGTATGTGTGTTGTGACAGGGTCGGGCCAGATGGCTACAGGAGAGTAATAGAAGGCAGATATATTAGCCCCAGATTAAGTAGGTCCCTTTCCCCTGGGTAAGGTAACAGGGAAGGTTCCAGAACAATCAGGAACCTTTTGGAGACAATTAAGACAGACAGGCTGATTAGAACACCTGCAGCCTATCAAGAAGCTGTTAGAATTGATTAAGGCAGGCTAATCAGAGCACCTGGGTTTAAAAAGGAGCTCACTTCAGTTTGTGGTGCGCGTGTGAGGAGCTGGGAGCAAGAGGCACTAGGAGCCAAGAGTGAGAACGCAGACTGTTTGAGGACTGAGGAGTACAAGCATTATCAGACATCAGGAGGAAGGTCTTATGGTGAGGATAAAGAAGGTGTTGGGAGGAGGCCATGGGGAAGTAGCCCAGGGAGTTGTAGCTGTTGCACAGCTGCATTCCCCAGGGCCCTGGGCTGGAACCCGGAGTAGAGGGTGGGCCTGGGTTCCCCCCCAAACCTCCTAACTCCTGGTCACACAGGAGGAGTTGACCTGGACTGTAAGTTCAGAAAAACGGCCAAGCTGAGGGCTGCCGTGAAGCTCCAAGGCGAGCAAATCCACCAATAAGCGCAAGACCCACCAAGGTAGAGGAGAAACTTTGTCACAGTGTGTAACCTTGAAGTTTATCTCTCTACTTCTCAATCTTAACATAGTAGGGGGGGTTTAAAATAATAATCGGAGTTCAGTTTTCAGCTTTGGCAATACTTCACTATGCCAGGGGAAAGGGAGAGCGTCTACTAGAAAATGATAGTGAAAATACTGAACTTTCTCAGGCATATCCAACCTGTTGGACTGGTGTAAGAGGAGCCATCCCATTAGAAGAGAATTAGCAAAGTTTCACACAGCTTTATTGTTTGGAGGTGTTAACTTTGAAGAAAGCTGTTTCATTTTTGTCTTCATTATTACATTCAGAAAAAAATTGTTAAATTCCGGAGGCATATTTTAAACGCTTGGTGAGATGTTGTTTAATTGTAATCTTCCCTCCCGCTCCCCATTTAGGGTTTGGGAGGACCATAGAATCAGTTTGTTTCAGATGAGTGAAAAGGAAGAGAGCTAATCCTTCTATTTCATTGTGGTAAAACAAAATTGCTTGAATTAATCTATAGGCTACGTAGGGAATGTGGCTCTTAAGATTTGAGATAGGCAGTTGCAGCTGCCATACCATTAGGTGGCAGTATTGGTATACAACTAGAAAATATTTTATGAACAAGAAAGTCCGTAAAATGTATTTTAAATGGAACAAAAACTATATTTCTAGTAACACTATAACCAGGGTCTTCCTTGTACGTAAATCCTATTTGTGAGCCACAAAATATTGTTTTGTTTAACTTAGGTAAATTTTAGTGAGTGGACTATGAATAGAAAAGGACAATTTCTAAATAAAGTAGCAGTTTTTAATGTATGGAATTATTTAACTGTAAGCTCCATTCATCTCCCATCCTAGTGAATATACACATTCTCTGGAAGAAGAGGGGAGAAAGTACTTCAATTTTTTCCCCCTAAATACTCCTTCTGTTACAACAATTTCATGGAGAGGAGAGGAAAAACATGATGCAGTAACAGAAGGTTGAAACCTTCATTTAATCAAAACAAGATATTCTGCTAATATCCAGAAGCTTTTCAATACTTTTTTTGGTGTTTTATTTCTTTAGCATTCATGAATGATATGTGTTTGACAACTATTGAGTCTAAGGGCATGGCTACTCTTGCAGATGTAGAGCACTTCGAGTTAAACCAGCCTTTGAAGAGGGCAGTAGGAAAAGCGCTGCAGTCTGTCCACACTGACAGCTTCAAGCGCACTGGCATGGCCACATTTGCGGCACTTGCAGCAGCATTGGGAGCGGTGCATTATGGGCAGCTATCCCAGCATGCAAGTGGTTGCAATGTGCTTTTCAAATGGGGTGGGGTGGAATGTGACAGGGAATGTGTTGGGTGTATGTGGGAGGAGGGGGGATTCGGGGGGCTGAGAGCATGTCAGCATGCTGTCTTGTAAATTCAGACAGCAGCAGGACCCCCCCCCACCTGCCTCTCTCTCACACACAGCATTCCACGCTAATGGTTGCTTTGTCTTGGAGAAGATAAGCAGCCAGCTGTCAGAAACGGAGCTTTCACAGGGCATTTCTGCAGTCCTACAGCCGATTCCAAACAATGACAAGAGTGGCCATTTGACTTAAGGGGATTATGGAACTTTTCCGGAGGCTGATCAGAGCGCAGTAAAACACCTCGTTCACAATGGCGCTGCGGTGCTCCAATGATGGCGCAGCAAACGTTATTCTGCTCGCCGAGGTGGAGTACCAGCAGCGCTGTAGCCACGGAGTCTGAGCACTCTACGTGCCTTGCCAGTGTGGATGGATAGTGAGTTAGTGCACCCGGGGCTTGTTTATTGCGCTGTAACTCGCAAATAGCCAAGCCCTAAAGTCCCTCTCTATAACAGAATTGATAAATCACATAGTAGAAGTTTAAGTATTTTACTAATGTGGTGAAAATGCCTCAGCCCTTACGAGGCAGTAATGCCTGTAAAGAAGAGAATGCCACATGATGTTATTGACTTGAACTGGGACCGTATAGAACATTGTTGCAACCAAGGTCCTGTAGTGGCACCAAATCTTGTATAAAGGGGGTCAAATAAGATGTCTAAGACGAGGTTATGGTTTGCTGGTTATGATTATGCTATCTGTTTGCATGTATCATTTTTGTATTTAAAGATATAAGTATTGACTCTATACTGTCTGTATTTCAAATTTATGCTATGCTTCTGGCCACAACCCAGACAAGTTGGTGTCAGCTCTGCCTAGCCTGCTTGATGGCCTATTAAGGACCATCATCTATACAAGTGATCCACTTAGAGAAGGCAGACATGCCTTGTGACTCAGCAAGGTATGCAGGGTCCTGCCTATGGACACAACTCTGAGGTTTTCCCATGCCATGTGATGGACAGCTTGTCTTTGGAACAAAGGAAAGAAAGGACCACATGGCAAGAGAATATAAAAAGCTGCTGCAGCTCCTCCATCTGGTCTTCAATCTTGCTTCTTACCTCTGGAGGGACTTTGCTACACTGAAGCATTGAACAAAGGACTGATGAGCCATCTCAGCTGTGGATGTACTCCAGAGATTTGATTTGAACCTGCAGTTTATTCATCGCTGCTGCAAGCCTGAACTAAGAACTTTGCCATTACTGTACGTAATTGATTCCATTTCCTCTCATCTATATTTCTTTTATGAATAAACCTTTAGATTTTAGATTCTAAAGGATTGGCAACAGTGTGATTTGTGGGTAAGATCTGATTTGTATATTGACCTGGGTCGGGGCTTGGTCCTTTGGGATCGAGAGAACCTTTTTTTCTTTTACTGGGGTATTGGTTTTCATACCCATTTGTCCCCATAACAAATGGCACTGGTGGTGATACCGGGAAACTGGAGCGTCAAAGGGAATTCCTTGTGTGACTTTTGTGGTTAGCCAGTGGGGTAAAACCAAAGTCTTCTCTGTTTGGCTGGTTTAGTTTGCCTTGGTGTACATAGAAACCCAGCCTTGGGCTGTAACTTCCCTGCTTTAAGCAGTTTATCCTGAATTGGCACTCTCAGTTGGGTCCCACCAGAACCAGCATTGTTACAGCCATCTTTAGCATTTGGCAGAGGATCAGACACTTGCAAGAATGGATAAATCAGGCTTATCTGCCATCTATGTCTTTTATGGAGATAAGTGTCTTCCCCCATCCTACAACATATGAAAGATTCTTTGCTCTTGACTTGTCCAGAAAACATCCTGAGCAGGGATCCCATTTGTTCCCTTGGGTCATGATAGGAAAGAATGCTTCAAATTTAGGATGGGGAGCCCCCTTTGAAGCGCTGACTAGTTTAGTATAAAAGTAAAGATATTTTCTAAGGGAAGGTGCTCCCATGTTCAAATGGAGAAAAAATTCTTTTCCTCAGGAAGACAAATCTCTATATAAATATTTTGAACTGAGGGCCATAAAACTGGCTCTCAAAATATTTCCCCCTCAAGTCGGTGAGAAATTGGGTCAAATTCTTACAGACAAAATGGTTACCGTGTACTAAGTGAACAGGTAGGTGGAAACCTAGTCTCCCTTGGTAATGCATTGGTAGAAGTGGAGCCTCTATAACCAATTCCTTTGGCCATTCACATAATGGAGGGTAAATTTAAAAAACAAACTAAAATCAAACCTCAGTGGAAAGGTGCTGACCAGTATACATGGTCATTAAAAACTTAAGTGGCGCATTTGAGTTTTGCATATTGGGGTCAACTACAAGTCACAATGCTGTATCTGTTGTTCTGCTTGAGAGCATCGGGGGGGGGGGAACGACAAAATCTGTGTCAGACTTCTCTTGAATTGGGATGAAGCCTTCTCACTGATTTTCCCCCAATGTCCTTGGGAAGGCTTATCAAGACTACCAGCATGATTGATCACACTAGCTTGGATGCAATATACCTAGTGTTCAGATCTGCGGGTTCTTTTATCTTTCCTCAGGATCTGTTGCAGCAGTGTGGCAAAGTGGCCTATGGAGTGTAAAGATCTCTTTACCACAGACAATGGCTGATGGATTTCTATGGTAGTGACTGACACTTCCTGGAAGAGATCAAGACACTCCTGTTGGAATCCAATAAACCCTCAGCTAGAAAACACTGTTGCCAAGTAGAATGAATTCAAAAGATTTGTGCAAATGGGCTGGATCCCTTCTCTCATCTGGTTCCAAGTCTTCTGGAATTTCTGCTCTTTAATGTTGAAGCTCTCTTTAGCAACTGTGATGGCGTCTAGTGGCCATTCTGCTTACCTTATTTCTTTTAGAGGAAACTGTTTTGCCCCACCCTCTGGTGAAGCAATTAAGACCTTTTAGAACTTGTACCCTTTGATCAAAGAACCTGCTGACCCTTGATACTTAGGCCCTGTCTACACTGGCAAGTTTCTTCGCAGTAAAGCAGCTTTCTGCGCTGTAACTCCTGAGGTCTACACACTGCCAAGCCACTGATGGCACCAAATGCAGACAGAAGCATAGGGATTGCTGGGATGCGAAGTAATTCATCACAGGGCATTGGGACAGGACCTAGGATGCCTCAGGACCCCCTCCACCTTCCCACAACTCTTAGCGGTAGAAGAGAAGGAGGTGCTCTGTGGGATACCTGTCCAGAGTGCACCGCTCTGAATACTGCTGCAAGTACTGCAAATGTGAAAACACTATTGCGCAGGCAGCTGACAGTGTGAATACACAACAGCAGTTTCCCTTCAACGCTCTCTGAGCATCACTGTAACTCTTGCCAGTGTAGACATTACTTAGAGATATTGTGCACTCTTCCATCTCTCTCACTGAAACTTTCTTTCTTGATAGCCCTCACCTCTGCCAGGAGGGTGTCCAAAGTACAGACCCTGATGGTCAGTGCACCTTGTGCTATCTTCCACAAAGACAAGGAGGTAACATTGTCTTAGCACATTCCTCACAAAAACTCTCTCAATTTCATTTGAGTTGATGTTCACTAGGGCAAGCAGACTACATGTTTTTGGATATAAAGCCATCATTAGATAGGATCAAAGCTTCAGGAAATCTAAACTCTGTTTTACGGGGGAAGAAACAAGAGCCAGGCATCTCACCTCATTAGTACAAGCGAATTAGGCTGTGCAAGTGTTTGTCTTGCACAGCCCTTTTGCCAGAACACACTAGAGCTCCTTACCTTACTGTTGAGGGGGAATGGCAATATCCTTGGCATCTCTCTGTAATGTGCCTTTATAGGAAATCTGTAGGGCTGCTATGTGAAGCTCAGTCAAGTTTTTCAAAATCTTGCTTTTTATGTTGGATTAGAGAATAGATTCTAGTTTTGGGGGAATGGTACTTAAATTGATGATTAGCATGTCTCCTGAACCACGTCCTCTGGGAGCTCACTGTTAGCTGATCTTCTACAATGGGATTCTATGTTGGCAACATCATGAAGGAGAAATTCCTGTTCTCTGAAGGTGCTGCCTCCACAGAACCTCAGTGATATCTTTCAGAGCCCAGCTATATTCTGGATATCTTGCGGTAGAGAGGAATTGGAGACTGCTCATGGACATGGTGCTCTTGAGTCCATGTTCCCAACTGGACCGAGGGTTTTAAGGAGCATACATACACCCTGCAACTGATATTCAAAAAAGCATGATGACTGCTGCTACCGGTACAGGGTTCTCTTATAGTTCTGTGGAGACAATGTATTTGGAGAAGAGGAATTATGGAATGTACATTATTAATTGCTATTAGTGTGGCACTTAGAAAATTTATCCCCACATTTCATAAAATGAGTTAAATCTTCATTGATTCTGTCTGCCTTGTTTTGGATTATGTACATTTATGATCTCTAGCTGCTCACATGTACTTCCCCTCACTGGTCTAACAAGGGTACCTACTGTCAGGCTTCCAGCTCCACAGTCTTGAGTGGAGACCTGCATCTCACTCCCTTCTCCCTGGGGTATTTCTAGGCTTCACAGTTTCTGGCGTTTACTGTGTTGTTCCCAACAGACATGCTTTCCAAGCATACATGCTTGCTTTCTCTTCAGAGGTGGTTTATAGTAAAAGCACTGCAGAGAAAACAAAATAAAAGAACCTACTTGCATGCTAATAAGCTACCAGGGATTACCGTAACCCTAATGTAGGCTCTAACTGGAACAGTCCTTCCAAACCTCAGCCATGGGATTCTTTTGAGGTCATAGGTTTATCACAGCTTCAGCTCACAAGCACAGTCATGACATATTTAGTCAGCCCTTTATACAGTTCAGGAGTCTTTTGATCTCAAAAACAACAACGAGTCCATTGGCACCTTAAAGACTAGCAGATTTATTAGGGCATAAGCTTTCGTAGGCTAGAACCCACTTTTCCAGAAGCAGTTTACTGGGTAAACAATGTGTTTTGCTTCCAAAAGGGTGGATTCAGAGTGGGTCACTTGCATTCCCTAGTAAACCCACTTTACACAAATTGTTCTGTAAAAAGCCTTTTGAAATTCATACTTTCTGCGATGGCATAAATCAGTCCCCTAGCAAAGTTGTATAGAGTTCTACAATAACACATACTTCTTCAAGTAGTGTTCCTATGAGTACTCCACTGTAGGTGTGTGTGCATCTCTGTGCTACTGTTGGAGAACTTTGGTAGCAGTGTCTGTTCAGCTCCGTGCATGCTACAAGGCTGGACAGCTGCATGGATGAAATTTCCTCAGTTCAGTTCCACTGAATGCATCTGATGAAGTGAGCTGTAGCTCACGAAAGCTTATGCTCAAATAAATTTGTTAGTCTCTAAGGTGCCACAGGTACTCCTTTTCTATTCAGTTCCTTCTCAACCACCCCTGGCTAGAGACTAAGCTATAGCTGTTTCTTTGTGGATAGCTAACTCTTTCAGAATTGCTAATTTTTAGCTTCCCTTGAAGGTTTTCTTTCTTTACTTCATTTACATTTTATTTTGGCCATTGCCTTTTAAAATAAATAAATAAAAGGACTTCGTCTTTTGCCAGCCCCCTGTGAGGGGAGGACTCCCATCTTGATAAGGGTATGCCCGGTTCCCGAGCTTCAGAAAGTGCCTCAATTACGAGGAATCTATCCCAGTGACTGACGGACACTTGCTGTGTTCTCTGGCTGGCAGAGAAACACATTTCACAGAAGTCTGGCTTGTGTCAGCAACTGAAACCCCTGAACCAAGAAAGACCTAGAACTGAGCCTCAAACTCCTACTCATGGAGTCTGCCCTTCAACCTCTGGAGTCCCCCAGGAGCCCTCCCCACAGCCCTCTACTTCAAACGGAGGTGAGCCCAGGGAGATGCCAGTGAGACACTCACATAAGGCCTCTAAGAAAAGGTCCATGGGTCCCATAGTGAGCCTTGATCCAACTGAAAATGATCTCCTGCTCAATCAATATAGTCTGTACCGATGGCACCAAAGCTGTCTAAATCTGGTACCCAGGGCATGCATGGTACTGACCAACAGAGCTAGCTGGGTTGCGTAAGAACCCACTGGGCACAGGCAAGGAAACACCAGTACCGTTGGGGTGTGAGAAGCACAAAGATCCACCCCAGGGAAGATTCTGTTGGTATAGACGTCAACACCAGTACCATCAAAGAAGTCACACAAATGAGGGTCATTCTTGTCAGTTGCCAGCTTGTGCAGATCAAGGAGTGACTGGTTCCCATTCTTTTCCAGGTGCAAGGCGCACTCCATTTTTGTCAACCCATTCTCCCAATCATCATGATCTGGCTTTATGTCACGCAAAAAGATGCGACCACCCCTCTGATTCTGCAGCTTCATGAGTTTTTTTTCAGTGTGCTCACGCTCCTCATGGTGCCACGCCAAGCAACAACGGACCTTGTTATCAGGTCCACATCTCCAGTCTCATCACAGGCCTCTCTGCACCAACAACCCCTGCTGGTACCGACACCTTGTGCACTTCGTCTTCCAGTGCGTGACAGATCTTTCCGTGTCTAATGCACTGGATTCGTGTCTACTCAGTACCGGGCCCCTGATACTGAGTTCACCCAGAGCCATTGACAGATGAGTTCCTGCCATGCACCGCCCTTCTCGTTGTTGGAGAAAGTGAGCAACAGGATGTGGTTTCCACTGTTCTCCCCCCTCTCCTCCATGGGGCCCAATTTCACTATGAACACGAGGCATATCGTCGTCCTGATCCACAGCATCCCTGGTTTGATCAGCTGTGGTACCAACTAGCAGGTCCCTTTCCATCGCAATGGCAATACTGGGATCCCTGGCAGGATCAGTCGTCAGTTCTCCCTTAATTCAAAAGTGACCCTCCCTCAGCTGCTACCTCGAGGGCTTCTGAACCCCCTGAGCCAGGCAAGAGAGGAACTGGAGGCTGAAGTTGAGGAGGCCTGTTTCTTGTCTCATGTGGCAAGGATGACTGTGATGCCCCCTCTGCCATCTATGACAAATGATTTTAAACTGTTCCAGGACCTGGCATAGAGGGTGGCAGAGGCTTTATACCTGCAGGAGGTGACAGTGTCATACCACAGGCTGGTGGACATTTTACATTCTTCCACCTCACCCAGAGTGGCACTCCCTATTAATGAGTAGGGCCCTACCAACGTCATGGTCCGTTTTGCTAAATGTCATGGTCATAGGACTTTAAAAAACCTTAAATTTCACGGTTTCAGATATTTAAATCTGAAATTCCTCAGTGTGGTAACTGAGGGGGTCTGGACTCAAAAGTGGGTTGTTGTGGTGGGGAGTTAAAAGGCTATTGTAGAGGGATTTTGTGGTATTGCCACCCTTACTTCTGTGCTGCTGCTGATGGCAGTGTTGCCTTCAGAGCTGGGCATCCAGAGAGTGGCAGCTGCTGGTTGGCTGACAGCAGCAGCACAGAAGTAAGGGTGGTATGATGTGATATTGCCACTCGCTTCTGTGTTGTTGCTGGTGGCAGTGCTGCCATCGGAGCTGGGCTCCCAGCCAGCAGCCGCAGAGCATCCTGCTGCTGGGGGAGGTTCCCGGAGGTGAGTGCGACCCATGCAGGGGAAGACTAAGTCCCGTCCATCCCCAGCCCAGCCAGGACTATCAGCTGCAGCCCAGTGCACAGGAAAAGCCTCCTGGCTGGGGCACCCTCTGTCCTGCCCCTCTCCGGCTCCAGGCCCCATGCTCAGAAGTTTAAAGGCTCCTTAGCTGTGCATGGGAGGGGGGAGGGCGATCACGGTGCCCTGGGTGGTTGCCCACATTGCCCCCCCATTGACAACCCCCCATACTATGTCACCCCCACTTGTGTGCTTTTGCTGGCTGTGGCATTGCCTTAGGAGGTGGGTTCCTAGCCAACAACTGCCACTCTCTTGCTGCCCAGCTCCGATAGCAGCACAGAAGTAAGGATGGCAATACTATGACCCCCCCCCAACAGCCAGATTTCACAGGGGAGACCAGATTTCGCAGTCTGTGATGTTTTTCACAGCTGTGAATTTGTTAGGGCCCTATTAATGAGGCACTCCTGGTAAACCCCTGTGTCAGTCCCATAAACATGCAAGAAATATTACATGCCAGCTAAAACATGGAATTCCTCTTCTCCCATTTTCTTAATTCAATTATTGTGGATGCAGTCAATTCAAAGGGCTACCACCCAGTTTAAATCTATCCCTTTATGTGTGGGACTAGAAGCACTTGGACCTTTTTGGCATGAAGGCCTCATTCTCGGCCACCGTCTAGTTCTGCATTGCAAACCATCAGAACTATGTGAAACTCAGTTTTTATTGAGCAGCTTCCTGATTCTCATAAGGAGCAATTCAGGGCTACAATTAACGAAGACCAACTGTTGGCTTCAGAGGGTTTTTTTTCCATTTTCAATCCAAAATGAATGATATTTAGCAAGAAAGTCCTAAAGGTGCCAAAAAGTTTCAGATTGTATAACAATTGATATTAACATCTACTTTACCACTTTACGTAATATGTCAGTTATTCTCACTTTGGCCGAAATCAAGATTTAATGTACAGATGCAAAGTTTTTTGGAGATATGTTTTATTAAAGAATCAGATAATTATCAGACATCTGGCAACACTGCAGACTGCTACCACCCTTGCACCAAGGTTAGGCGAATACGTACTAGCGTAGATTAGTTAGATTAGTATGAGTTGATACTTCTTTTGTAAAGGTTGATCAATGAGACGCACTGAGTGCTGCGATTACGGAAGAGTGTGACGCGGGACGCAACATTTAAGATATCACAAACAGGTGTATTGCAAAAAAAAAAGTAATGTTTTTGTTTGTTGATATATTAACCACTTAAGCTCATTTCTCAGCTCCCATTACTGGTACGTTTGTTCATTTATACATGCTTCCGTATCACTCTGGCGGACTTATTTTATGTGTCATCTGTTCAACAGTCTTTTTGTAGCATTGTTTGTAATTTTAAATTTACTGAAAAGTCGCGTGCAGCAGGCATTTAAATATACAGTAAACATTTTTGCATAAATTAGGAGTGATTTTTTGATATATCCAGAGTGAGTGGAAAATGTCCAACACAACTTTGAGGGTGAATCCTTAGGTCATTTTAAGAAAAAATGTTTCTGTGAACACATGTCCTAAAATTCTTCCTAAGGGAGCTACAGTTCTTTCAAGGAGGTGATGAAATGTTAATTTCTGATATCTCAAACGCTTTAATATAAAGTAATGAAATTATGTCTGTGTCTTAGCATTAGTATGTGCTACCATATTACATTATCAAAAACTATTTAAACGTCCCAAACTGGCGGTTGGTCATTTTTATTTCATGTTTCAAGAAAGGCTTGTCAACTGCTCCTGGCTACAAGCGGTGGTAATGTGTTCCATAATAAGTTAATTTTTGGTTATTTATTATTACATTTAAAATTTATGGTTCCAAAGTTGAAAAATAAGTAATAAGTAAAATTGTTTGTATCATTCTAAGCAGATTAAAATTTGTAAACAGTTTTCTTGGAAACAGTTAATTATACAAAATAAATTGAGTACCGTTTTAATGCATGTTTTAGCATTAAATCATATTCCACGGTAGTATCTGTTAAATAGTCGAAGATTTAAAAAATATTAAATAAAATTGGTGCAATCCCCCCAGTTCACGACGCCTGTAGTTTAAATAAAATTATTTGAATGATGTTGTATGATAGAACGTTGGAAATAAACTTTAACAGGAAAGCAGATTCAAATTGCAAGCATAGTCCTTTTCGTAAATAGAGCAAATTTTCAGAAAATTTGCTCTTTTTACTAAAAGGACTGTGTTTGCAATTTGAGTCCGCTTTCCTGTTAAAGTTTATTTTCAACCTTGTAACATGTAACCTTATTACTTCCCAACAATTTAATGTTGTAGAACAGCAATAGCACATACTAACGTTACAGCACATACCAAATTTCATTGTTATATCTATATTAAAGCATTTTTGAGATCTTAATTAAAAACTTGGAAAATATTTCCAATATTTTTACAGCAAAATTTAATAAGAAATAACTTGCAATTTATAAAAAAAATTTATATTAATTATGTATATTAAAATAGTTCTTACTTCATTAAAACTGCAAGAAACATGTTAAAATATTAAAATATACTTTAATAATTTGTGTAAAAAGAAAATTTGCAATCATTTTTGTCCAGAAAACCAAAATAAATTTTGAAGTAGCTTAAGTGGTTAAGATATCACAAGCAGGTACTTTTTTTTTTTTTTTTTTTTTTTTTTTTTAAATAATGTAATGCTTTTGTTCATTACTTTTCGAAGATCGTAACAAGAAATATTTGGATGCGGTAGCACAAGAAGATTTGGCCATGGCTTCAACAAAAAAATCAAATCTGCCCCCCCATGATTGATAAATGATTTATGGAAAAGGATCTCAATGATGTCTTTACTTTTGAATTTAAAAAGCCCAAATTTGGGAAAAGCAAAGAAGAAATCGGCAACATGTGAGGTGGAAGAGGAAGTGAATGGCAAGCTCAAACCATGCAGTTTCAAGACAAGTGAAGCAAGTGCCGTAAAGAGTTTCAACCTTTGGCGGCATGTAAAACATAACTATCCTGAAAACTATGCAGCTCTGGTTACAAAAAAAGGACCAGGAAGATGAGGAAAAACAGAAAGCTGACACGGCTAAACGATGTTCATCTAGCTCTTTGAAAACTCCTGGAGAAAAGGCTTTTTGCGGAGCTTCATCTGAAAAGAAACCCACAATTGAGCAAACAAAACTTGACTCATATTTGATGTCCTCAAAGGTTACAGTCATCAGGGATCCCAATACTTTCCATGAAGGGCTGATGGAAATGGTTTTAGATTCATAGATACTAAGGTCAGAAGGGACCATTCTGATCATCTAGTCCGACCTCCTGCACAGCACAGGCCACAGAATCTCACCCACCCACTCCTATGAAAAACCTCACCCATGTCTGAGCTATTGAAGTCCTTAAATCATGGTTCAAAGACTTCAAGGAGCAGAGAAGCCTCCCTCAAGTCAACCATGCTTGAGTTTGCTTGAGTTCAACACTGCTCACTACCTTCAGACTGAAGAACAAAGGATTCCAAAAAATTGGAGATGAAATTGGCCGGCAGCTTGGCGTTTCGATGGGGCATGATGCAGTTCGTCATTTAGTTGTCAGCACAGCTGAACCTTCGTGAAGAGGTCAAGAAAGCTTTGGAACAAAAATTGTGCTACCTGAAAATGGATGCGGCAACCCGTGGAAACAGAAATTTCTTTGTAATCAATGCTCAGTACTACGAAGAAAGAAAAGATAAAACTGTGTGGTAAAAACCTTGGACATAATAGACAATGAAGTTTGACTTTGTATGTGAAAAGTCAAGTAAAAGCTATTTTAGAAAAATTTGAAAAATTTGGGATCAGTGAAATGCAAGTGCTGAGCATCTGCATTGACAATGCAGCAAACATGACGTATGCCGTCAAAAATTTCAGTGCGGGCAATGAAACCATTTCTAACTTTTGAGAACGGGGATGTGGACAGCACTGAAGGTATTTTGCCTGATGAAGGAATTAAAGGAATGGATGAAATCCAACTCAACATGGATGCTGCTGCGCAATGGGTTAATGACCCTAGCCTTATACTTCCACGATGGCTTCATGAGGACAACTCAAAAGTCCAACTGATGAGGTGTAGTATTCACACTCTTCAGTTGGCAATCTGAACAAAGAACATGCGAAGAAATTTCTGGCAAAAATTCGAGTCGTTGTCAAACTATGAACCCCAAGTATTTGAAGTGTTCTGCTTGATCTATATGGGGTAACTCAATCATTGGATACTGTGATTCGCTGGGGTTCATTTGCGATGATTGATCGGCTTCTCATTTTTCAATCGTACTGTGAACAAGTGGCTGCTGCTGGAACAAGAGAACTCAAGTTAACAAAAGCTGAATGGGACAAAGTGAAGAACTTGTGAGACCTCTTGGCAAAGCCAAATCAAACAACTGTGAATTTTCAAGTTGTTGATGTAACCCCAGGAGTTTTAATGAAGGAATGGTGAAAACTGTCAACATTCTTGCAAGAAAATGGTGGACAAATTGCACAAGGAATTCTAGCTTCCATGCAGAAACGTGAAGAGAAGCTGTTCAACAATATTCATTTCCTTGCTGGAGTTTGTTTGACCCACGGTATCGGATTCTTCTTACCGCAAGGGAAATACGAAAGGCAAAGGAAAGGCTCCTTGATATTGCTCGAGTAGAAAAAAAAAAAAAAAATCTATTGCTACATTTGAAATCCGCGAAAGAGGTTGAAGAAAATGAAACGCAACAAAAGGAGTCATCAGCAATTGAATTTACGGTTTCGGAAGATTTACATCCTTCAGAACTAGCAGGCTGTTCTCAAACTTCCGTCTCCACTCTGAACTTGTTTGAGTGTCCATCCCTGAGACGTCTTCAACCATCACAGGGAAATGGAGGTAATTCAAGCATCAATTCTTCGGAAAGGAATTGGATAAACAAGAAAGACCCCGGCGAGTTTCTGTGATTCATAATTGTAATGAAGCATTATTCGAGAGAAACTTTTGTGGGAAGATTGGTTTCAGAGTAGCAGCCGTGTTAGTCTGTATTCGCAAAAAGAAAAGGAGTACTTTGTGGCACCTTAGACTAACAAATTTATTTGAGCATAAGCTTTCGTGAGCTACAGCTCACTTCATCGGATAGGAAGATTGTGAGGCGACGGAGCCTATTGGTAGGCTAAAAGTTGTCTATTTTTGAGGCCATTCTCAGCTACCCACACCGCATTCAGGCTGCCTGTAGAATTGCTTCGAGCATGCCAACAACTCAAGCTAGTGTAGAGCGACTGTTTTCGGCTTTAAAGTTAATTTTAAATGATTTGCAGCAGGCTGTGAAAGACTACTTGATTGCTGCAATAATTTTTTACAGTCTGAATTACGAAGGATTCTAGTTTGTATCATTGTTGATATTTAATTGTTTTAAAAGTCTGAATAAATTTTTTTTTCAAAATTACTGTATGCACTTTTTTATATAATTAAAAATTAATTTGAGTTGGTCATGGAGCAGAGTCAGTGGAGCAGTCATTATTGGCGCCAGAGCGGAGCAATTCAAAAATGTGATTGCTCCAAATCCCTGTTTCCTACAGTGACCAAAAAAACCCCTTCTTTTGCTGTAGGCTGCATTTATGTAATAGGGTTATTCCAGCATAGCTACAGCACTGTAGCTTTGCCACTATATGTATATAGTCCCTGTAACATACATATGGCCTGAAAGGGTTGGGATGAGGAGAGTGTCCTGCCCGATAGATTTTTGTTTTTGTTTGGTTTTTCTTGTGTTTCTGACTTAAACTCTGGAAGACAAGGACACCATATTTCACCCCAGTCAGCTGGGGAAAAAAAACCCCAAGGACCTCTGGCTTGTTGCTTCCAAAATGCCAGGTATCCACTAAATTACAGCTTTAAGTGCTTGAAGGATTGCCTGCCATGTTGTTGCTGTTGCAGCAACAACTGACTTCAATGTTTCACCTTGGCCTGAAGCACAGAATAGTTAGGAATATATGGCTTGGAGATTATGCAAAGCCAGTTTCTGCTGCTGAATTTCTGCCCTAAATAGCTAATGGCTTGGCTACTACCTTGCTGTTGAGTGGGGAAGGCACTACAACATTGCACAGCTGAGCAGGAAGGAGCCCCTTTAATTTTAGCTGGGCCTGCTACACTGCTCAGCTTTTTCTCTTCAAATACCAATTTCCTGCGGGGCCTGGGGTTCTGCAGTAGGCAGTGGACTTAGGCAGTCTGGATGTTGTTGTAATCGGTGGGTTCGGGCTCCTATTCTCAAAAATTCCCTCCCTGCTGGGGAGGGGGAGAAAGGGACATATCAAGGATAGAGAAAAATGGGAAAGTCTCTGCCTGGAGAGAGTCTTAGAAGAACGTTTTGCTTCGCTGAGCAGAGGTGAGACACTGCAGTGTTGGGAGGCAGTCAGTTCTATGAACAACTCCACCTGTTGGTACTGCATTGTGAGGCTCGGAGAGAGTGGGTTTTGGGGTATTTGTTTGTTTGTTTTTTTTTTTTTAAAAAAAAAAAAAGCTTGGAAGATTTAATGTATCATGGAGCATCAATTATCCACAGCAGAGAAAGATTGGGAGGGCATACTGGGAATCTTAATTTTGTGTTTTGTTTGAAGGAAGCAAAAACTTATTACACTAATATACTAGTATATACTTCCATATGTAGGGTGTTTTCATACACATCTTCAGAAATTTGTTTTTGATGTTTGTGTAGATGCCTATTGAAAACTAGTTTTCACTGAATTTTATGTGCTTTGATATTAATATGAATTTACATTTACTAAAAGAAACAAAGCTGACCTGAAAATTTGTATTTGTATTTGTTTTAGGGGTTGTCTCATTAGTGGCTGTTCATCCTTCTACAGTAAATACACTTGGAAAACAGCTCCTGCCAAAAACGTTTGGACAGTCTAATGTCAACATTGCACAGCAAGTGGTAAGGAGACTTAAAATTTTTTTTACCTTTAATTGTACATATGAATCTAACTGTGGTTCAGTGTAAATGCATCATATAAAGCATCAGTTGTTACTAGTTCTATGTAGAATGTACCGTGTCACTTTTCTGTATAATAAAGGCTGCTTAGTATGACTTTAAATTGTACTCGGAACATTAGTTGTTTTTGTAGGGAGAGGGAGCATGTGTTCGGCTAATTGTGAAAGTTATTGACAAAAACTACATCAACCCTCAATACTTCAGACTACTGAATATTCAAATTCCTCTATTGCCTGTCAATCTTTCTGTGATAAATCCATGACGCTTTCAAAACACACCAACCTGAAACTTTATCCAAAAGCCCATTTGCAAATATGTTGTTGAGATCAAAATTGGAAAATCAATGGGATTTTATAGGATTTTTTGTCCATATTTTAAAAAATAGTTATTTCAGACATTTCTGCTGAAAAGTGTATTGTAATTTTAAAAAAAGCAAAATGTGTATAGACTGGATAACTTAGGGAGCCAGTGATCAGATAAAATGATTGTCTCTACAATGCAAGTTCCAAGTGCAATCCATATTATTGCAATAGCAAACAAAACCACTTGGTGAGCCATATGACATGAACTGATATATTTAGTCTGTTATCTAGGGAGAGGTGTTATAGTTAGCTTCTCTGCAGAGTAACTTTTGCCAAAGATTTTAATTTGCATAAAAACTGAATTGTATTCTCACTGTAAAAGTGGTCCAGGTTGTTACATTTGCAAGACACTGAGGGCTCAACTGCTGCCTTTACTGTACTGTTCTCTGGGGGAAAAACAGGATTTCAACATAGCACCTTTCATAAGCATTTCGTTTTGTAAAAGAGAAAATAGGTACCATGGTATAAACACATTTGAATTTGTGTGTGCGTGCGCGCATGGTTTAATATGGATTGATTTTCAGTATACAAACAGAGCTAAGAGAATTGGTGGGGAGGGGAACTGAGCAAGAGGTGGTGGTATTGCTGAGAGAATTCAAAAAGCTACAGAGTTTTGCATGCACACACTGCACTTTATATTTCTGTAGCTAAGACAGTTCAACAGTCACCTCACTCCCCAGTTTAGACGGTACAGTTATACCAATATAGCTAATAGGTTAAACTGATTTGACTGCATCCACGATAGGGATGTGGTAATTCACAGAAGTTGCATTTGTATAACTATTTCAGTTAGGGGTATGATTTTTTTTTTAAACTGAAATAGTTATATAGGTACAAAGTCTTTGTGTACACCAATCCTAAGACAGTTCAGCTTCAGACAGTTCTCAAGAGTCCTCACTGAGATTCGCAAAAAGAAAAGGAGTTCCCGTGGCACCTTAGAGACTAACAAATTCACGGGTACTCCTTTTCTTTTTGCGAATACAGACTAACACGGCTGCTACTCTGAAACCTCACTGAGATTGTGGACTACGACCTAACGAAATGTTTGTATGACTGCAGACTGTTTTATTGCATTGCAGTTCCTGTTATGAATTAAATCAGCTATTGATTTGATGTCACAGTGTAGTCATATGTGGTAATGACTGAGTAAAATTGGTCCTTTGTACGGGGCATTTTATCCTTTAGGTTTTCAGACAAGAAAATTAAAAATTCTGCAGCACTTACATTAGCTGTATTAAGCTTAATTCAGTAACCCAGTGATGAAACTACTTTTAGGAGTATTGTTATCAAAGCAGGAGATAGTCGGGTTAGTTTGTATCCACAAAAACAAAATGGAGTCCAGTGGCACCTTAAAGACGAACAGATTTATTTGAGCATAAGCTTTCGTGGATAAAAAACATCTGAAGAAGTGGTTTTTTACCCATGAAAGCTTATGCTCAAATAAATCTGTTAGTCTTTAAGGTGCCACTGGACTCCATTTTGTTTTTGTTATCAAAGCATAATCATAACGTCACAGCGTGGATATGATTTAAATCACTAGTCGGGAAGACTATTGAATCACGAATTTCTATATAAAAGTGCATTCTTGATGGTTGTTATAACCTTAATACATATTCTTCACAACTCAGAGATGTAGGTTTCATTTTTAGAAGGTACATACTAGACATTTTTTAAGTGATTTATTTAGAAAACTTTTCAGATTAGTTTTACAACTATATCAGAAAATGAATGAATGATTGTTTTGGTTATTTCATTTACCAAAGATAATTGAAGCAGATATTTATGAAGTCACTGGGAGGTGAACTATCTCCAATTCAACAGGTTAATCATTAATATTTGGAGGTTTTGCTTGCCATGCTGTATTAGGAGGAGGAGAACACCAGAGAGACATTTACATTGTTTTATTTATCTAAAACAACATCATTATGTATTCAACAGCAAACATACAATATTTCAACAAAAAAAGCATATGAATTTTTGAATTTAAACATTCAAGTTTTTAAAATTGGATTAGTTTTTTGTTAAAATTTGTTTTAACCTAAAATAGTTTAAATAAAATATTTAAAAAAAAAAAAAAACCAACAAATTAAATTGACTGTATCAGCCAGGTCAACATGAAAAACTTAAAATATTGGCTTCTTCAGTTAAATCAGTCGTCTTCACCGTCGCATTCCTGTTTATACATAATCTGGAAAAGAAAAACAAGCTTTCCTGCTTTTTTCAGGTCCCAAATGATTTCTCAATTTGGAATGAATTAGTCCAAAGGAAGAAGATATTTTTTTCTACGCTGGCAGAAGAAACTACTGCCGTTAAGAGGGAGATTATCACTTCAACAGCCTCTGAATCCAAGTGCTTAGGTGACTTCCACCAGTTCACTGGTGTGACTTTCTTTAAAATATCATCGGCAAACATATATTTCTTGAATTGTTCACCCTTAGCTCTGAAGTTTATTATAGTTGGCATTATGGAGGGATGATTGCTGGATGTCTATGTCGTAGCCAACTCCTTTCATCATCTTCAGCACAGCTTCTCAGGATGTTGTTTCATTTGGTCAGCCAGGCCCTGCCTCTATTTTTTTGCTCAAATGTGACAATTCAAGAATAATTCAGAAGCAAAACAGGCAGTCCTTAAGAAAAAAAAGTATGAAATAAAAAAGTTTACCAAGCTGAAGATCCTGCATGTTCAGACATGTTCCTTTCATCATCTTCAACACAGCTTCCTCCTGAGAAGGGACGCTTCTCATAATGTTGTTTCATTTGGGCAACCAGGCCTTGCATTTCTTGGTTGCACTGTTTGCATTTTGTACACATACTTGTCTTACCCACAGGTAGAGCAACTTCATTAAAATATTCCCAAACTGGGTCTCTCTTACGGCCTGCTCCCATTGTAGGTTTTCCCTTGTAGTGAGAGAATGGTATGGTAGATCTCAAATCAATGAAGGCTACACTGAGAAAGATGTCAAGACTTCTGGAATATGCTGCTCAAACAGTTTCACTTTTGTTTCTACTGCCTGTCCCTCCCTTCTCACATTGATCTCCAGACTTCTCCTTGTCCAGGTCTATTCTGCCCCAACAATCTTCTGTTCATTGAACTTTTTGAAACTTTGCACTTTTAGAGAGAGGTAAGGGATTGACTCTCTGTACACAAATTTGAAGAAGGACAACAGGGTTGAGGTCTGTTGTTTCTCACCTCTATATATTAATTTATACATTTATTTTAAAACATTTTTGCTGTTAACAAGGAGGTTATCTCTGGAGACACAAATCCGCAGTTTGAGAACTGTAAAATTAAGCTTCTTTGATATCTTCTAGACTGAGCACTGAGTCCCCTTGGGTAGATAGTTTATTTAGGTTAATATTTCTGTACAGAAACCCCTGGAACCCCATAAATTGGGTCCCTAATCCATGAACTATTGGAACTCATTTACACATTTACACACTTTCCTCATATATTACATGAATATATCGGCTCATACTATAGAATTAGAATATATAATCCCTATTCCATGATGAGATATTTTGAGCTAATGTATCTTAATTACAAGTATCTTTAGATAGGTGTTTTTTTCCCTCAAAAAAGCGTTTTATGAAAACAATCTGATTTTATTTTAAATAGTTGATTTTTATCTACCCTGAAAAAAACTCTAAATACCTCTGAATCGGAAAAAATGTATATATTTTTGGTTTTGACCCCCATTTTCTTCTCTGTAACACATGAAATATTTTCTCTGAAATAGATACAAGCGGCCAAACAGGCATCAAACATGGCTGTATTTTAAAAAATGTATTTACACTTAGGTTATAGTCATTCAGATGGAGTGACCTAACAGACGTAATATGGAGTCTTAACAGGATGATTTTGCTTAGTGAAAGAGTACTGTGGCACATAAAAGGAGTGCTACAGACCTTGTGAATATTTAATAGTACTCAAAATGAATCTCTGATCTAGAACAAGTCAGAAAATACTTTTATATGTAACAATCAAAATTAAAAAGAAAAGGAGTACTTGTGGCACCTTAGAGACTAACAAATTTATTAGAGCATAAGCTTTCGTGAGCTACAATAAATTTGTTAGTCTCTAAGGTGCCACAAGTCCTCCTTTTCTTTTTGCGAATACAGACTAACACGGCTGCTACTCTGAAATCAAAATTAAAGGGCTTGTGCCTTCCTTCGATGTTCAAAGGCAGCCTACACCTTCTTTAAAAGGCTGTCTTTTACACTAGAATATCAGGTATCAACTATGAAGGAAGAATCTATGGTGCCTGGAGAACTAATGAAACGGGAATGTTGCAAGACCCAAGAGTGTGAAAACTGGGCAGTTTAGTGCTTAGGGGATTAAACCCTACTCACTTTCCCGGTGTAGATAAAGCTTTTGAACTTTCAGACTCTTCCATTATCCCTGCTGCTGCTGCCGACATTGCCTGAGGAAGCTATGAACTACATCAGAAGTTCTGGGGCTGTTTGAGGAGGGAAGTTCTATTAGCTGACATGCGACCCTTTTATGCCTCTTCTTCTCTCAGCAACAGCTAGCAGGATTGTGGGTAGGGGGTCCAGGGGCGTGAAGAAAAGGTGACCTTCCACATTAGTTAGAAAATTCTGGAGTATGTGGGGAAAGTAAGGGGGGGTGGGAGAAGAGAATTCAGTGCTTTCCAGCAGTTGAAAGGGAGCACAACTGATATGAGAGATGGAGTCCCTGTATAAGGTATAGGGACAATACCCTGGTAGGAATCCCAGCAGCTTCCCCCTTCTAAGCTTGTAGGGACTGCAGAGAAAATGGGCTTGGCTTCTCACCAGGGCTTTCGCTGATGATTGTTCATATGGACATCTGGTTAGCAGGTTTAGTCCTGTCCAGTAGGTGATGTGGAAAATCTTTCAAGCTCTGTGACAATAGTTATTAACACTTGTACTGCCAAAACGTCACATCAGGCTAACTCCACTTAAATATGGCTTTAGGTGGCTATTTGTTCAAACTTAATTCAGAAACAGTGTTGTAGGGTAGGGATAGCTTACTCCTGGGGGAATTCTGTGCCAACGCGCACATGCAGAAAATGTGTTCCCCACAGATTTCTTTGCTTCCCTGCAGAAAGTGATGGGGAAGTAAAGGCAAGCTGGGGGAGGGGCTGGGGATGCCCATGGGCATAGTGCGCGGGGAAGCATTGCCCACCAAACAGAGGCAGGCTGGGGGGGGGGGGGGGGAAGAGGACATGCATGGGGTTATGTGCCACTTCTCTCTCCACCGCCACCTTTTCTGCACACGTAGAGTTCCCTGGCTGAAAGAGGGTGCCGCTCTGCTCCACAGCTGGATGTCGCCTCTTGGTCCTAATGCTAGTTGTGCACCCCTTCAGTATGCTGGCAGCCATCCTGTTTTCTGTAAAACAGTGAGTGCCCAAAGTGGGGCAGGGCAAAAGGGTTTGGGGGGGGAGAGGCAGTGGGGAAAGAAGGGGGGGTGGGATGGGGAGAGGATGGGGTTGTGGGGAAGGAGGAGAGGATGGGAAAGAGTAGGGGAATGGGGGGGGTGGAAGAGCAGGAGTATGGCTTGCAGCATCCCCTCTGCAGCCGCTGCAGTTGGGGCTCCCCAGTTAAGCAGGCCCAACAAACCTTCATCCCGATGAGCCCCACTTCCCCTTCATATGGACCACCCTGCTGAGGCCCATACACCCACATCCCCCTGTTGAGCCCCAACTATCTTCACCTGGACCCTCTGAAGAGTCACATTGACCCTGCCCTTGAAATCTCCTAATGAGATCCTGTGCACCCAGATCTCCCACTGAGCCGCCCGTGCGCAGATTTCCCACACAGAACTCTTACCCCACACCTGGATCCACCCATACCAAGTCCCTCTATACTTGAATCCTGCTGGGCTGAGCCTGTCTGCCCACACCTGGTGTGTCTAGCGCAGAGGGGCAGCACCCCAGGGTGTTTCTGGGGCAGGACCAGTCCTTGTGCTATGTCAGGGTTGGGTACAGCCTTGCTGCTGAGCCCCTGTCCCAGGGCTTGAGGGCTGCAGGGTGATCTCCCACCTTCATGCAGCCAGTGGCCTGTGCTCCCCACTGCCATGCTAGGCAGCCACCACATTTATTTATTGACAAATAAAATTTGCAGGACTTTAAAATATTGTGTATAGAATTTTTATTTTTTTGGCACAGAATTCCCTCAGGAGTAGTATAGGTAGGGCCCTGTACTGTGGCACACTGGACCTAAATTCTGTGGCAACATCTGACTTCTGGATCTTATCAGCACTTAATTCTGTGTCATGTTGAAAGTCCTGGTCCAATTTCAAGTAACGCAAGAGGTTCTTATTAAATTAAATATGAAACAAACTAATAGTCTTTAAAGGATTCCCTGTATTGTGTGTTTGAATAATGAATTGAATATGAATTTCAAATCTGGAATGTGTTTAATCTTCAACTGCTCTTAAACTTCCAATTTTCATTATGCTATAGAATTTTGTATTGACGCTAATGTATTGAAATTGGACTGGGGAAGAAGCTTGAGGCAGCTGGGTAGAAGGATACTGAGGCATTTGACACCCACGAAAATATAGGGGGTGTTTTGAGGTTTTAGTTTTCAGTTTCAATTTAATGCCTTTTTTGGGGAGGTAGATGCAATTTAGATGAATAGGCAGATTTTTCTGCAAAATCAGGAAGGCTATGCTGTATCAATTTTGTTTTAGAGGCTTTTCTTCATAACTATATGCTTTCGAAAGTTATATTGTTATGCAGGATTACATGTGAAGCACAATCCTATAGCAGAAATGAGGATTACTGCATCATCCAGCTCTACAAATGTAGAGAAAACAGTGTTCCGTATGTACTGTGAAAACTGGCTCTGTTCATGGTAAACCTGATTAATCTGAAGTGGAGTGGAAGAGTGACTTTTAACTTTTACCCAAGTCCAAAGCTGTCTGTGTTGGTTTTGTGTTTGATGCAGTAGCAGGAAGGAGAGAGAATCAGAAGAGATGATGTGGTGGTTCTTTGCAGTAGGGACTACATTTTATGCCTACTTACCAGAGGAGTTATTGGCTTTAGAATTCCTTTTTGTTTGTTTTCTAGTATAAGCTTAGTTTATCCTTTTCTCTTTTAAATTTTTTCTGACTTACTAGTGTTAAGTTGTTGAGGCTTGCTTTGACTTTTGTCAGGTTGGTGCCAAATTTTGATCATAAATCAAGACAGCAAATGAGGTCGACCAAAGGAAGGAAAAATAAAAACTTGTCACCTGAATTTACAGTAGTCTAGGCCAATATGTACAAAACCCATGTACAACTGCTAGGGTTTTCTTTGGTAGAATGATGGTACTTTATTTATCTTGTGGAGATAGGTGGAAATAAAGAAATGGCTCCAGAAAAGTGGGGGAAATGCATCTGAATAATGTGGGAGTCTTCTGACTGTATTCCAAATTATTTTGTTTTAACTGTAGGTTATTGGTACACCTCAGAGACCTTCAGCGCCAAATACTATCCTGGTAGGAAGTCCACATACACCCAATTCACACTTTGTATCACAGAACCAGACTGCAGACTCTTCGCCTTGGTCTGCTGGGTGAGCAAAATTCTGTTAAGTTACAAGGGATTAATAGAATTGTTTGGAAATTTTATCCTAAAGTTCTCTTTTTTGGATTAATGTGCTCTGTAGGTACACTGATATGAAGGAGGGTTTTAATTTAAGAGATCTCTAAGTTTTTGTTTAATACCTAGAATAGAGAGATAAATAAGAAAACCTTTTCACTTCAGTGTAGCAAAAGTCAGATTTCTGAGGAAACAAACTGACACATAGTGTTCTGATGTCATGTTTACACTAAGACAGTGGCTCTTAAAAGAACAAGCAAAATCAACTGAGATTTTTCATCCTCTTGTACTGTCAGATAAAATATAAATGCAATATATTGTTTCAAACCAAACAAGCATAGTTCTGCAGACCATTTTAAATGAGAAGAATAAGATCATAGCTCAACCTGAAGAAAGCTTCACTTCCAGATTTAACATAAATGTACTTTGGGGGTTTATTATGCACACGATTGTTTTGAAGGACCCATTGATGAATGTAGTTGCTTTAAAGTTAACATTTATTGGGGTGTCTCTTTTTGGGGATGGGGGGGCCTAAAATATTTATATTCGGGGATTATGGAGTTGGGGTATTTCTGAAGCATTTAAGCACCCATATATGCAGAAATTGAAAGCTGTTTCATTTGCTGACTTTCATATTTACATTTTATTGTAACAAAATATTTTTTAGTTACCCAGACAATTTTTCATTTGAAATTTATGCTGAGAATTTAACTATCATATTCTTCTAAATGCTTATGCCATAATACTGAAAGTGCTGTAGGAAGCATCTACCCTAGGTTTGAAGCATTCATAGTAAAGCTGTATTCCATGATCATTCAAATCCATATTTTGGTTATTCTGTAATGTTGAATACACTATCAGATTTTGAGTATCACATGCTTGACTATTTTAACTTTCCTGAATGTCAGATTATATATGCTCTAGAAAAATAAATTTTAGCTCCTCTAGTTCACAGGGTTTCTAGTTTTAGCCCTTTCTTTTTTTCCCCAACTTGAAGATATTAATGTGTAATTGGAATGTGTTTTCATTACTCTCCTCCTTTTCAGAAGAAACTTCTTTACCACTAATTTGACATCTTCTAAATGTAATCCAAATTCATCTCTGGTATTGAAACTACAGCAGGGATGAATTTAGCTCGATGTGTTTCATATTCAAGATAAAAACAAGAATTAGTTGTAAATTTAATCAGATCCATGATTCAGGCAAGTAACTTTTATTGTCCTGTTTTAGGAGTACAATGCCCTCTTTGCTGATGAAAATTTTTAAGGGTTATATTTCAGAACAATACGTGTTTAACTGGCAAACCAGAAAATTTTGGAATATTGATCGGTTCCTTTAAAACATATTTTCTAGGAAGCGCAACAAAAAAGGAGAGAAGAATGGCAAGGGTTTGCGACACTTCTCTATGAAGGTTTGTGAGAAGGTACAGAGAAAAGGAACCACCTCATATAATGAGGTGGCAGATGAGTTGGTTGCAGAGTTCAGTACCACAGATAATCACATTTCACCAAATGAATCAGTAAGTATGTTGCTGGGTTGCATGCCACTTGAGTGGGGAAAAAATGTGACTTTTTTTTTTCCTAATGCTAAATGAAACAGTTGAGACACTACCTGAGTTTATACATCTACTGTAATACATTTTCAAACGTTTTTTGTCACTGATATGTTTTTGATTAATTCATTGTGTCTATAGCAGGCTTATGACCAGAAGAATATTAGACGACGTGTCTACGATGCCTTAAATGTCCTTATGGCTATGAACATTATCTCTAAGGAGAAGAAGGAAATCAAATGGATTGGTTTACCTACTAACTCGGCTCAGGAATGTCAGAATTTAGAGGTAGGCATGTGGGAAATTAAGTAGTTGGTATTTTTGTTTGGATAAATGTTAAAGATTTTTAATTTGATCTAATCCTACCTGAATATGGTCTTCTGAGCTATTGGGTGTTTGAGTCCCTCTGGGGACTGCCTTTCCAATTCCAGCAGGTGTGAGAGCAAATCACAATGGACAAGTGTGGCTTGGAGATCGCAATATCAGAATGTTCAATCCACTTTACCTTCCTCCCTCTACCCCATCCCCTCATCCCATCTCTCTTCTGAGACTGTCCTCACAAGCACCTGCTAAGACAGGACTGTGACTCCCTTCTGACCATAGGAGCTATAGAACCAGTTTCTGTTCAGCACAGAGGGAAGGGGTTCTATTAAGGTACAGTAACTCCTCACTTAACGTCATCCTGGTTAACGTTGTTTTGTTGTCACATTGCTGATCAATTGGAGAACATGCTTATTTAAAGTTGCGCAATTCTCCCTTATAACATTGTTTGGCAGCCGCCTGTTTTGTCCGCTGCTTGCGGAAAGAGCAGCCCATTGGCGCTAGCTGGTGGGGGCTTGTAACCAGGATGGTCCAGCAGCCCACCATCAGCTCCCCGCTCCCCTAAATTCCCTGTGCGGCAGCCACCCAGCAGGCTATCGGTTAGGGTGGATTTGATTTAAATCACTAGTCAGGAAGACTCTATTTAATCATGGATTACTACATAAAAGTGCATTCTTGTTGGTTGCTGTAACCTTAATACATATTCTTCACAACTCAGCGATAGATGTAGGTTTCATTTTTAGAAGGTACACAATAGACATCTTTAAAGTGATTTATTTAGAAAACTTTTCAGATTAGTTTTACAGCTATATCAGAAAATGAATGATTGTTTTGGTTATTTCATTTACCAAAGGTAATTGAAGCAGATATTTATGAAGTCATTGGGAGGTAAACTATCTCCAATTCAACAGGTTAATCATTACTATTTGAAGCATTTCCTTGTCATGCTGTATTAGGAGGAGAACATCACCAGACAGACATTTAAATTGTTTTATTTAACTAAAACAACGTTATGTATTCTGGATTTTTTTCTTCAACAGCAAACATAATATTTTAACAAAACAAGCATATTAATTTTTTAATTTAGTTAAACATTCAAGTTTTTTAAAATCAGGTTGGTTTTTGTTAAAATGTGTTTTTACCTAAAATAGTTAAATGAAATATTTAAAAAAAAAAATTAAATCGACTATGTCAGCCAGGTCAACCCAAGAAACTTAAATATTGGCTTCTGCAGCTAAGTCAGTCTTCAACTTCATTTGCCTGTTCATAATCTGGAAAAGAAAAACAAGCTTTCCTGCTTTTTCAGGTCCCACACGATTTCTCAATTTGGAATGAATTAGTCCAAAGGAAAAAATATTCTTTCGACACCGGCAGAAGAAGCTACTGCTGTTAAAAGGGAGATTATCACTTCAATAGTCTCTGAATCCAAGTGCTTAAGTGACTGACTTCCACCAGTTCGCTGGTGTGACTTTCTTTAAAATATCATAAGCAAACATATATTTCTTAAAGTATTCACCCTTAACTCTGAAGTTTATTATAGTTGGCATTATGGAGGGATGATTGCTGGATGTCTGTTCATAGCCAGCTCTTCCTTTTCAGCAGTTAAGGTTTGACCCTGGTACCGAGTATTGAGAATATTTACAAGAAAATGAGCTGGACATAGTGCTTGTCCCATTTTGTTTTTTTTTTAATGCTTGTAATTTAACTCTCATTGCATATATCTCTTTTTTAAGATCTCACTCGGTTCCTTCCAAATTTCAACAGCGTCAGCAATAAAACCGCTATTTCCCTGCATTGTGTTCAAGGCTACAGAAATAGGTTTCAGGGGACTTTGCATGTGTTCAACCCAACGTTGAGAGCTTTGGCTGTGACAGTGCCATCTATTTTTTCACTATTTTGTTCACAAATTGTCATTGGATTAAGCTAGTTCTTGATATAGTGCTCGAAACAGTCCACTACTGAGTTCCATTGCACGTATTGTGGGAGAGTTAGCTTGGTTCCTCCCGCTTTTTTATCTATGGTTGTTTCTGGTTGATGGAGATTTTTTTTTTCTTTTTGCTATACTGTGGCTGTGACCTACATGATGTGATGAAACATTGTCATTGGCAGATAACTCTGAAACTAGAGAAAATGATGGTGATCTTGAAGGTGGATAGTCTTCAGAATCCTGTATATCGAGGATGGATTCTCCTAAACAAAATAAGTCAATGCAGTTATTTAATTATTACGATACTGCTCCGTTAGTATTACTCATTGCATTCACTGACACTCAGAACTACTTTCAAGGTGAAATTGTAAAAGGAAGATCTGCCTATTTCAGCCATTTATTTTTTTTATCACAATTGCATCTAAAATGATAGTACCATAGAGTAACACTCTATTTTTTGCTCAAACGTGACAATTCAAGAACCATTCAGAAGGAAGACAGGCAGTCCGTAAGAAAAAAGTATGAAATAAAAAAGTTTACCAAGCTGAAGATCCTGTATGTTCAGACATGTTCCTTTCACCATCTTCAACGCAGCTTCCTCCTGAGAAGGAACACTTCTTATGACGTTGTTTTCATTTGGGCAACCAGGCCTTGCATTTCTTGGTTGCACTGTTCGCATTTTGTACACATACCTGTCTTACCCACAGGTAGAGCAACTTCATTAAAATATTCCCAAACTGGGTCTCTTTTACGGCCTGCTTCCATTGTAGGTTTTCCCTTATAGTGAGAAAATGGTATGGTAGATCTCAAATCAATGAAGGCTACACTGAGAAAGACTTCAAGACTTCTAGAATATGCTGCTCAAACAGTTTAACTTTTGTTTCTACTACCTGTTCCTCCCTTCTCACATTGATCTCCAGACTTCTTCTCCTTGTCCAGATCTATTCTGCCCCTAACAATTCATTGAACTTTCTGAAACTTTGCACGTGTTCCCCTCCCGACCCCACTCCTGCCCCTCACTCCTTTATCCCATCTCCACAGAGCGGTGAAGGGGAGGGACACGACAGGGGGAGCTTGCTGGCGCAACTGCTGTTTCAACTTGCTGATCTACTTAAAAAGGCAGTGTACTTAGAGTGGGATCAGTGTAATTAAAGGGGCAATGTGCAAAACCACACACACACACACACACACACACACACACACACACACACACACACACACACACACACACACTGTGTCTCCCCTTCCTGCTGCCTTTTAGAGTGTGAGGCTACATTAACAAAAATGTATTAACCCTTGAGGGCTCAGCTGAGTGCTAGTTCATCATTTATCAGTAAGGCGTTCCCTGGGAAATATCCCACCCTCCAACTCTACCACCTCAACCAAGCTTCACAATCATCATTGCTGTGTGCAGTATTAAATTGTTTGTTAACATTTATACTCTTTTGACTGGTGAAAAAAATTTCCCTGGAATCTAACACCCCCCTCCCCCCCATTCCCATTAATTCTTATGGGAAATTGGATTCGCTTAACATCATTTAGCTTAAAGTAGCATTTTTCAGGAACATAACCACAACTTTAAGCGAGGAGTTACTGTACTTCCCGGTCCCAAAAAACAATGGAGGGTTTTGACCCATCCTAGATCTAAGTATCCTGAACAAATTTTGAAGGTTAAAAATTTCAAAGGATTTTCAGCCCTCGATATACAAGAAACTTATTTCCATACAGTGATCTATCCTTCCCATAGGAGGTTTCTTCATTTTGCATTAGGACAAGATCATTTACAATATTGGGTACTCCCATTCAGTCTCTCCTCTGCTCCCAGAGTGTTCTCAAAAGTTCTGACAGTAGTCTTGCCTATCTCTGCAGAGAAGCAATCATAATATATCTGTATCTTGATGATTGTCTGCTGAAGGGTCGATCTTATGATGAGACCTTGTTAGCCACTCAGAAGGCCATAGCACTCTTCCTCGAGCTAGGACTTCAGTTAAATATCCAGTAGTCTGTTTTAACCTGTGCAATTACTAGAATTCATAGGTGCATCCGCAGATACGGTAACTGCCAAAGCCTACCTTCCACCACCCAGGTTTATGACACTTTCGAATCTTACCACCACAATCTAGGTCAGCCAGGAACTGCCTTCAACATTTTGGGCATATCTCAGCATGTACCTTCATAGTAAACCATGTAAGATTGCATTTTCACTGCCTTCTGCAATGACTTCAACCATCTACTTTCCAAAAAAACACAGTGTGGATGAACAGGTCTCAGTTCCCCAATTCATAAAGGCCTCTCTTGATTTGTGGAAAGACACCCCCACCCCCCACAATGTCTGTACAGGATTTTTATTTACCCAGCCACCTCTAATTGCTGTAATAACAGATGCATCTCTTTTGGGATAGGGAGTACACCTAGATACTTGAATTGCTATATACTTATCCTCACAAGACCACTACACATTAGCTTGCTGGAACTTAGCAGTCATAAATGCCTGTCTCCATTTTATGCCATTGATCAGAGTCAGGTGCATCAAGAGCTTGACAGAAAATGTGGCCTGCATGTTTTATGTTGACCAGCAAAGGGGAGCGAGATCGTCTTCCCTTTACTCTAAAGCCATAACACTATGGAATTGGTGCATACTCAGTCATATCTACGTATTTGCAGTGTATCTTTCTGGCATTCAGAACATCATAGTAGACTCTCTAAGCAGAAATTTTGCACAGGATTATGAATGGGAGCTAGACCCTTGGATTCTCAGTTGCTTATTTTAGATTTGGGTCTTCTGTAGGGGGACCTCTTCATCATTACCATGAACAAGAAGTGCACTCAGCTCTGTTCAAGAGAGGGATTGGGTCGCCACTCCCTGGGGGATGCCTTTCTACTGCTTTGGATACTGTGACTGTTTACTTTTCTCCCAGTGTGTCTAATATTGAAAGTAGAGAACAAGACAGAAGAAGGCCAACTTCATACTGATAGTCCCAATGTGGCCAAGACAGACATGGCTTCCTTATTTCATGCAGCTGGCAGCTCATCAGGCAATTAGTCTCCCGGTCATTCCTATCTCCTCTCTCTGGATGCTGGTTGGTCCTTCATCCGAACCTCTGCATTCTTTGCCTCAAAGCATAGCTCATCGATGGTTCATAGGGATAGAAACTACCTGCTTGGCAGGTAAAAAGGGTACGTTAAATAGCAGGAAGGACTCTACACACAATACCAACCTGCGAAAGTGTAATATATTTAGCCATTGGTGCATTCTGCGACATCTTTCACCTTTCATCATCTTCGCTATTGGTCTAAGTTCTGTAACTGAAGAACTCGGGGGTTATCTCTGAGTTCTGTTAGAATTCACTTGGCAGCTAGCATGACTTATTCTATTCTCTGGCAAAAGGTTTCTCAGTGTTTGCTCACCCAATTAGGGTGAGAATTGTCAAAAGTCTGGGAAAACCCTTCCCTCAAATTAAACATTCTACTCTAGTTTGGGACCTTAGTGCTCAGATGCCTATAAGACCTACCTTTGATTCAATGGTTCCCAGTTTACTACTGAATTTATCTATGAAGATGGCCTTGTTGGTAGCCATTAGGTCTGCTCAAAGAGTTGGAGAGAGAGGGGGTCCCTACAGTCAACCCCTGTCTTCGCTGTATTTGTCAAAGATAAGTTTTTGCTACAGCTTCACCCAAAATTCTTAACTAAGCTGTCAGCAGAATTCTGTATTAACCAGGTTATTCATTTCCCAGTTTTCTTCCACAAACCATATCTGGCTAGGGGGATGCTACATTGCGTAAGAGCGCATTAGTCTTTTACATGCACAGAACTAAATTATTTAGGAAATGTTCCAAATGGTTTGTATCAATTTGCTGACAGATGTAAGGGATCTACAGTTTCCAGACACAGACTCTCTAGGTGGGTATCTGGATTCATCATTTCTTGTTATCAGTATAATGATATTCAACGTGTTCTTAGGGCATTAGCCCATTCAGCAAGGTGTATCTCTACCTTAATAGTTTTTCTCAAGAATGTTTCCATCACTGAGATCTGTAGAGCTGCAACTTGAACCTCTATACACACTTTTTTTTTTTCAAAGCACTTTGTAGTAATCTAAAATTCAGCTTTGTATGCTGTGTCTGGCTCTGCACTGTTATTTCAATACTGGACTTGACTCTAAAGCCCCCTCTTTTTCATGAGGATACTGCTTGGTGGTCACCTGAAATGGAGAACCCATAGGAACACTGCTTGAAGAAGGAAAGGTTACTCATCCTGTGCAGTAACTGTAGTTCTTCAAGATGGTGTGTGTCCCTATGAGTGCTCTATCTCTGCTTTGGGGTTTCCTTTAAGAGACCTTGCAGTCTAGATGGAACTGAGTGCAGTTCACCTGCACAGCTCTATATGACCTTGGTGCAGGGCATGAGGCCAAGTAGAGGGCATGTACAAGCTGAATGGGTCACTGCTACTGAAAATCTCCAATCCAAGCTGCACTCTTTTGAAGAGGAGCACCCACACATAGGGCCCTACCAAATTCACAGCCATGAAAAATGTGTCATGGATGGTGAAATCTGGTCGTGTGTATGCATTTACCCTATACTGTACAGATTTCACAGGGGAGACCAGAGTTTCTCAAATTGGGGGCCCTGACATAAAAGGGAGTTGCAGAGGGGACGCAAGGTTATTTTAGGGAGGTTGCAGTATTGCCACCCTTACTTCTGTGCTGCCTTCAGATCTGGTTGGCTGGAGTCGGGCGGCTGTTAGCTGGGCACCCACCTCTGAAGGCAGTGCCGCACCAGCAGCGGTGCAGAAGTAAGGGTGGAAATAGTATACCATGCCATCCTTACTTCTGTGCTGCTGCCTTCAGATCTGGGCAGCTGGAGAGTGGCAGCTGCTGACTGAGGGCCTAGTTCTGTAGGCAGCACAGAAGTAAGGCTGGCAATACCATGCCATGCCATCCTTACTTCTCTGCTACTGTTGACTCCGGCTCTGCTGCTCTCCAGCTGCCCAGCTATGAAGGCAGTGCTGCTGCCAGCAGCAGCACAGAAATAAGGGTAGCAGTACTGCAACATCCCCTACAATAACCTTGCAACTTCCCACAACTCCTTTATGGGTCTGGACCCCTACAATTACAACACCATGAAATTTCAGATTTAAATAGCTGAAATCATGAAAATTATGATTTTTAAAAATCCTATGGCCATGAAATTGACCAAAATAGACTATGAATTTGATAGGGCACTACCTATAGGTACACACATCTCAAACTACTGTTACTTCGCAGGGTGAGTAACCTCTCTTTGTAGAGTGTACAGCTTCTTCTGACTTAGAAGGTGACAGTCCTCCTATTTGTTCTTGGGGTGATTATAAGCTCTGCAGGAGGGAGCTTATAAAGTATATAGGAACAAAAGATTTGTCTGTATTGAAATCTGTCTGGAGAGTGAGTTTGTGTTGAAGCTCACTATGTGAATACTCATCATAATTGGTACTGCAGTTAGTATTGTAGCAGCCAGAATTAGCAAATTACTGCTGTTCTTCTTTCTGTGCAAATTAAGACCCAATCTGAATTTCAAACTTTAAAATTCTCAGACTTGTTTTTCTTACATAAGAAAAAATGATTTCAGTTTCTTTTTATTTGGAGAAAGTGTGTATTCTGGTTGTTATGTAATGTGGAAATGGGTAAAGAAATTTTTTTTTAACTTCCAAACAAAACGCAGAATTGCCTCTAGACTGAGCCTAACCAGCCCAAGAGAGTAGCTTTTTTCCAGGAAGCTTTGAATATTTGGAAATAGGGATCATAATGTGAGCACTGTTGTAATTTTAGTTAACTGAGTTTACCCAGGTACCTTTTATAATAAATGTGGGGTTTTTTATAAACTTGTAAAATTGCACTACTTAATGCACAAACAATACTGTCCTGTATCAACGGAAAATGTGTAGCTTCACCCTTTAAATAAACATTTCCAAAACAGGCCAAGTATTATATATGTGGATACAGGTTTTTCTGAAAATTTTACCCTAAACCCCATTTTCTAAAGCATCTTACTCATTTAGGCCCTCATCCCTGTCAATGGGATTGTCTTGTAAGTGCCTACATTCCTTTTGAAGATGAGATTTAGGATGCTAAATCAGCTAGGCAGTGGAGTATTGAGTACAGCAACTCCTGAATACCTTTAAAAATCTGAGCCTTAAAATAAATCCTCTTGAGTGCTAGGTACTTTTGAAATTATCTATAGTGTATATGCTCGCTGGAGTTTGTTGTTTTGACACCTATGGTTTCATAACACGCAATTTGCTGTAATGAGTAAGGTCTTTGGCTTGAAATAATCTTGCAAATAGTTTTAGTTTTAATTGTGTTAGTATGTAAATATCTGAATTAAACTGTCAAAGCACACCACATATGAGATTTTACTTTCACTAGCTTAGATAGTCTCAGGCTCAAAACTTAAATTTATGGAATATACTATCTTTTTGTATGTGATTTTAATATAATGCCAACTTCTGGTTTCCAATTGATATAAAAATTTTGTTATTTGAGACCATGTACTAAAAAGCAGTATAAAATTATAATTTATTAAAATTCAGTGGATGGCATTTTTAGACATTTTTAATGTCAAATGTTTTCATTATAAAATATATTTTAATATGAAATACTGTTAAAATAAAACCCCTTTTCTTTCTGAAGGTGGAGAGACAGAGAAGACTTGAAAGAATAAAGCAAAAACAGTCTCAGCTACAAGAACTTATTCTACAGGTACAGTCAAGGTACTCTTGTCTGTAGGGCAAGGTAACTTGTATTTGTATACCAGTTTTCTTACACATTAAAAACAAAAGATCTAGCAGGAGATGGAAGAATACACACCCAATGTGCATTTAGCACTGTAGCCAAGATTGTTATGCTGTAGGAGAAGTTGACAAGAACCCAGTATTCTGTGTTTAAATTCTGTGGCAGCTTCAAGTGCATTTAAACTGACAATGACAATATAACCTTTTTATTCCTTGAATTTTGACATTCAGTTCAGATCTCAGATTTGAAATGTTGCTTTATTTTACAGCTGTTCGCAGATTTGAAAATTTTATGAGTACTGACATTTTATTTTCTGTGATTCATGACCTAAGAATACAGCCCTGTCACCAAATTTGTCTGCCAAATATATTACAGTAGAAAATTAAGTTTTGAGTCCTCATGTTTGGAAAAATAACTTTCGGTATGTGAACCAGTTCCATGTTGAAACACTAATTCTAAAAGATGTGAGGTACACCCCTTTTCATCTCAGTGGAGTAACTCTAAAATGTAATTAGGTTAATTTAAAATCCAAATTTAAACTCTTTGCTTATCGCTTTAGCAGAAAGATCTAGATAATGTCCTTCTTCCAGTAGTGTTCCTATGGGTGTCCCACTGTAGGTGTGCTTGTGTCCTTAAACTGCTGATTGGAGAAGTTCATCAGTAGTGTCCATTAGGCCTGCACATCTGTCTCCTCATTCTGTGCCATGAGGCTAGTCAGCACATGCCGGCTAAACCCTCTGTTTCTTCTCAACTGCTCCTGGCTAGAGACAGAGCTATTCACAGTCAGAAAGTAACTATCCTAACATTTGCATTTTTATAGTTAGTCTCAAAGGGCAGGTCTACACTGCGGCAGGGATAGATGCTCTGAGATCGATCCACTGGCAGTTGATTTAGCAGGTCTAGTAAAGACCTGCCAAATCGACTGCAGATTGCTCTCCAGTTGATCCCTGTACTCTACCCCCTGACGAGAAGAGTAAGGTAAGTTGACAGGAGGTTTTCTCCCATCGATCCCCTGCGATGTAGACCCCACAGTAACTCGACCTAAGGTACGTCGACTCCAGTTACGTTATTCACGTAGCTGGAGTTGCATAGCGTAGGTCGACTTACCGCGGTAGTGTAGACATAGCCTCAGTTAGTAAAGTTGTGGGGTTTTTTCCTTACATCATTTTTTTTTTTCTGTTTAACACTTTTTTTTTTTAATACCCTGCATTTACTTCATCACTGTGGGGACCCTTTCCCCTATGAGATATGCTTGGTTCACAGGCTTCAAGAAGAGCCTCACTTGCAAGGAGGCAGTCCCGGTTGCTGACAAGCATTCCCAATGCATTTGCTGCCTCGAGGAAAGCCACATCCAGCAGATATGAGGTCTCTGCCAGCAACTCATGCCATGCTCGTGTAATGACATAGAGCTCCGACAGAAGATTATCTTAATGGAGCCGGCTCTCGGACCCTCACAGGACATGCTCCATGAGTCACCTGGCAGATGTGAGTCTTTCTCGCAACCCTCTACGTTCTAAAGGCTGTGGGTCGAAGAGAAGCAAGCTTCTGACCCTTCTCACAAGTCATTGGAGAAGAAGGTGGGAAGCCCCCATAGTGAGCCCCAAAATAGCCATAAGCGATCCCAATCATGCTCAGTATCTTTGGCACCAACACTTTCCCAGCATGGTACCCACACCTCACAGAAACTGACAGCAGCAGGTGCCATTGACATACCCATGGACCTAATGGGTACAGGCACTGAGTCATTGGCACCGATGGACAGGAGTAAGCTCTCCACTAAAAAGGTGCTCCTGGTTCGTAAGTGTCTATCAGTACTGTCATCAACACCTCATCCGGCACCTGAGCGACTGGTATGAACAAGACCCTTGTCGTCCCCCCCGGCACCATGCCGGTCAGTACCGGCAGAATTCCACCATTCCAGAGACCTCTTCATATCAGATGTACGGAAGTCCCCGCTTCTCGACATCAGGACCTCCACACCGAGCCTCTGCCTAGCACGGTAATCATCCCTGTTGCTGTGCCACTCTTCTCTGCTGTCTAGCAAGGGTTCAGACAGCGAGCCAGAGGAAATGGCATACTCACATTACTCCTTCCAGGCTCTGTGTGGTGCCCAGTATGAAAAGTATCCTAGAGTATACCCTCAGATGGCTGCACCACCACCATCCTGTTATGACCATTCACGGGCACCACTGCTGGGCTCTGTACCCACCACCCCAGTGGCCATATTGGGACCAGCATATTACCAGCATGCCTCTTGAGCTTTGAGCTTCACCTGAGAACCCTTGATGCAGCATCCAGAGCTTGGAGCCAGTGGAAGACGTTATGGAGGAACATGAGGGCAGTGCTGAGGAAGAAGTGAACATAGTTTCATCCGGGGAGGAGGAGGGTATCATACCTTCCCCATCATCTTGGGCTGATGACTTTTTTGCAGATGCTCTCCAAATACCACTGGAAGAAGTCAGACATCCTCCATTCTTCCTCTTATTCAAAGATCACCCTTCCTATTAACAAGGCCATCTTGGACCCGGCAAGAACAATCTGGCAAACCCCAGCATCAGTAACACCTACCTGCAAGCAGGCAGACAAATACTATGTCCCAGCTAAGGAAGCTGAATTCCTCTTCTCCCAACATCCATCCAACTTCATCATAGTGGACGCTGTCAACTCCAATGGCCATCAACACCAGATGGGGTCTGCTCCCTACGATAGTCACTGGAAACACCTGGACCTTTTCGGAAGAAAAGCATACTCCTTGGCCACGCATCAATTCCATATCACCAGCTACCAAGCCCTCATGGCAAAATAAGATTATATAAATTATTCAGAACTGACTGATTTTATTGAATAGCAGCTGGAGTCACAGCAATACCAATTTAAGGCCATTATTGAGGAAAGCCAATTAGTGGCAAAGACAACACTGCAGTCTGTCCTCGATGCAGCTGACACAGTGGCGAGGTCCATCTGCATGGCAGTGGTCATGCAATAAGCATTGTGGCTTCATTTGTTGGGCTTCCCAAAGGAGGTACAGTCAACTGTTGAAGGCCTGCCTTTTGAGGGCATGAAGCTCTTCACAGAAAAGACTGATGCCTCCCTTCACACCCTGAAGGACTCTAGGGCCACTGTCCTTTCACTGGTCATCTACATGCCAGGAGAAAAAAAAGGAGGTTCAGTCCCTAATCCCAGCATAGACCATGCACACCCCAATATCTGGCTCAATGCCACTACAAGCTACAGAGAAAGAAAAGGAAATTTTCTAGGTGTAAACCACCTGGCCTGCAATCTTCCTCATCCCAGCTGTCTTCGTCCAAACGCTAATTTTGACAGGTTGGTCAAGGCGTGGATAGACCACTCCTCCAAACCACTACAGCCGACCAATGCTGTATACCGATTTAGCCACCCATTGGCAGCGTTCCGCAGTGCCTGGGAAAACATAACATTGGACCAATCGGTCATAGAGATCATTCACATTGGGTATTCCATCCATTTTACCTCCTTACACCCTCTACAACACCTTTCCCCATCCTCTTCAGGGACCCCTCTCACAAGAATTTACTACAACAAGAGATAGATCGCTACCTCCAGTTAGAAGCCATAGAACCAGTACCTCAACATCTACAAGGCAAAGTGTTCTATTCTCTGTATTTCCTAATACCCAAGACGAAGAGAGATTGGAGCTCCTATACTAGATCTCAGACCTCTCAAGTTTGTCAAAGCTCAGAAATTCAAAGTGGTCACTTTAGCAACGATCATTCCAGTGTTAGAACAGGGAGACTGATTTTTGGCCCTCAATTTTTAGGATACCTAATTTCATATCTGTCCTACCATCTCACAGCCAATTTCTCAGATTCACTCTAGAACAAGACCACTACCAATGCACAGTGCTCTCCTTTGGACTATCATCAGTCTGAAGAGTATTTTCCAAAGTTGTCTCGGTAGTAGCCATGCACTTACGCTCCCAAGGGATCATAATTTAGCCTTATCTGGATGATTGCCTTCTCAAAGCCCCATCTCTCCTAGAGGCTCACCAAGTCACCAAAACTACAATATGCCTGTTTATAGAATTGGGCCTATAGATCAACGCCTAGAAGTCAACCCGCATTCTCGTATAGCATCTGGAATTCATAGGCGCAGACTTTGATGCGCTATGGGCCACAGTTCTTCTACGTCGTCATAGATTTCTCTCCCTGGTCGCACTCCATAGAGACCATACAAAGCAGCCTGCTAAAATCAGCCAGACACTGCCTCCAACTTTTGGGGCATGTGGCAGTGAGCACAGCAGTAATACCACATGCCAAGCTTCACATGTGATGCCTTCAGCTGTGGTTCAGCTCAGTTTGCAGACCAAACCAGGCCAGGTTAGAGAAACCCCTATCACCACTCTCCAGGATCAAAAACTTCTTAGACCAGTGGAAAGACCCAACCAACATTTGCAGAGGGATTTCCTTCTTGCAACTTCATCTGTTATTGCTTATCACCACCGACACATGGCTCATAGGGTGGGGTACACATCTAAATGACCTCACCACGCAAGGCAAGTGGTCACCCACGGAGATGTCCCTTCACATCAGTGTTCTCAAGCTCATGGTGGTCCAGAATGCTTGCACCCACTTCCTGTCATTGATCAAAGGATCACACATGAGAATTCTAACAGACAACATAGCCTGCCTGTATTACATAAATCAACAAGGGGGAGTCAGGTCACCCTCTCTTTGTACAGAAGTGTTAAGACTGGAACTGGTGTATCTCCCACAACATCACACTGTCAGCAGCCTATTTCCTGGGCACACAAAACTCAGTCAGTCTCAGCCCTTTTCTACACTGGGGCGGGGGGATCAATCTAAGTTATGCAACTTCAGCTACGTGAATAACATAGCTGAAGTCGACATACTTGCATCGACTTACCGTGGTGTCTTCTCCGTGGGGGAGCAGCAGCAGTTTACTCACCATCAGCTCTGTCTGTGCCTCTTGTGGCGCTGGAGTACAGGAGTCGACGGGAGAGTGCTCGGGACTAGGTTTATCATGTCTAGACTAGACTAAACATGACATGATGACTAGCATATGTCATTCTGATCACTCCTACTTGGCCAAGACAAACCTGGTACCTTTACATGTCACAGTTCACGACATGCCCACCGATCTCTTTCCCAGTCATTCCGTACCTCCTCTCCCAGGACAGAGGACATACCCTACATCCCAACTTGGGGGTTCTTCACCTCAAGGTATGGCTTCTTGGTTCAAACACCTAGAAAGCTTTTGTTCGAAGGAGATGTAAGAGTAGTATTATACAGAAGGTCCTCAACACAACGTTCCTACCTGCAAAAATGGTCCAGTTTTGGATTTGGTGTACTTCCCAACAGATTTCCCTGACATCCTCAACTCTTCCACATATCTTAGATTGTGCGCTGGCCCTAAAAAATCAGGGTGATCTCTAAGCTCTCTGAGGCCACCTAGCAGGTATATCAACCTTCCATCAGCCAGTAGATGGATACTCTGTGCTATCATACCCAACTACTGAAAGGTTCCTCACTGGTATAGTAAACCTCTTCCCACAACTTTGACTTCCTACTCCTACATGGGACCAAAACCTGGTACCAAAAGTACTGACTAGGCTTCCCTTTGAACCCATGACCACCTGTTTTGCTTATGTACCTCTCAGTGAAAACGGCCTTCCTGATAGCTATTACCTTAACTAGGAAAAATAGTAGCTTTGATGGCGCATGGTATTCTTTTGGGATAAGGTTATGCTCAGGCCACGTCTGAAATTCATTCCTAAAGAAATTTCCCTGTTTCACATGAATCAATTGATTAATATTCCAACCATCTATCCCAAGCCTCACAGAGACAACCCGGAGGCTATGTTACACACTCTCTAGATGTCAGGAGAGCCCTAGCCTTTTACCTGCACAGGACAAAGGTGTTCAGGAGGTCCCACAGGTTTTTCCTTTCCATTGCAGAAAGATCCAAGGGCTCGGCAATATCAGCCCAAAGACACTCCAAGCGAGTATCCAGCTGCAACACAGACACTGTTAGTAAGTTTGCATTATGACCTCTCCAGCTACTATTTGTACACACTCAACAAGGTCCTCATCCGTCACCTTATTCAAGAGTCTCCCTAGCTCAGAGATCTGTAGAGTGGCGACATGGGAATCAGTCAACATTTTCACAGAACATCATGTGATCACTGGGGACTACACCTCCAATGCCACCTTTGGCTCCACAGTGCTGTCTTCTGTAACTTACACCACTTTGAAGTCCCAGCCCTCCAGAAGGGATACTGCTCAGGAATCACCTACAGTGGAGCACCCATGGGGACACTACTTGAAGTAGTTATTCACCTTGTGCAGTAACAGTGGGGTCTTTGAGATGTGTGTTCATATGGGTGCTCTGCAACCCACCCTCCTCCCCTCTACTTTGCAGAGTTCTTGTCAATGACTCTGCAGTAGAGAAGGAACTGAGGGGGCTTAGCCCATGTGCGCTGACTAACCTCATGGCACAGCACAAGGAGAGACATCGCATGTGCAGGCCTAATGGATGCTGCTACTGAAGTTCTCCAATCAGCAGTGCAGGGCACAAGCACATCTACAATGGAGCAGCCGTAGGGACATGCATCTCAAAGAACCATCATTACTTCACAAGGTGAATAATTACTACTTCTATTTACTATTGTAGGTGGGAGGAAGGAGGAGTTAGAATGGAGTCTGGTATGTCAGGAATGGGGAGTTCAAACTAATTTTTCTTGAAGTTTTACCACCACTCCTCCTCTGT
Organism: Dermochelys coriacea; assembly: GCF_009764565.3. Taxonomy (NCBI): domain Eukaryota; kingdom Metazoa; phylum Chordata; order Testudines; family Dermochelyidae; genus Dermochelys; species Dermochelys coriacea. The sequence goes on from NC_050068.2 coordinate 111,527,735, forward strand.
TGTCAGAAGCCACAACTGCCCCTCAATAGTGGTTAAAATCTCCAGTTTTCCCCAAACTTTTATGCATTTTTCAGTGCATAATTGTGACACTTTTACAAATTGAAATCTGAGGGCATTCTGAACACTGTTTGTCTTGTGTGTACTTACAGTTGCAAATATTGTTGTTAGGCACGATCAGCAATGGTTCTGGTTTGTAGTGTAGACATAACTTCAGGCTAAAGATTCAGAAAAAAACCTGACTGTATTGCTATAAATGCTGTTGTGACTGGGTGCTGGTATGGGCTGTTTGGCAAATGGTTTATTTTTCCACAGACAGTAGAAGCTTTCTGTGGAAAATTTAGTTTAGTTGAAAATCTAATTTTCTAATGGAAGCTTTTCAGCCAACCCTAGTGTTGGGTTATGGTAGGGTTTCTCAAATTCATTGCACTGCGACCTCCTTCTGACAACAAAAATGACTGCATGACCCCAGAAGGGGAGACTGAAGCCTGAGCCCACCAAAGCCCCACCATCCTAGGCAGAGGGACTGAAGCCAAAACCTGAGCTCCGTCAGGGGGGCTGAAGCCCTTGGGGTTGGAGCTTTGGCCCTGGGCCCCAACAAATCTAATGCCAGCTCTGGCGACCCCATTAGAATGGGGCCTCAACTCACTTTGGGGTCCCGACCACAGTTTGTGATCTGCTGGGTTATGGTATCCTTGACTTGTGTTCAGTAACATTAAAGAAGTGATGGAGCATTTACATGATAAATGTCTGCTTTTTTAGTTTCAAAATATTTTCATTAAACTAAACTGGTTAATTCCAAATGTCATATTTTAGTTATTTACAAGTTTGGAAAAAGTTGACAGTGTCAAGCATGTTTCTTTTAAATACTGAGATTCCTAATTCTGCTTTAGTTTCTTCAGAGACACCACAAATTACATTTTAATAAGAGAACAAAGAAGGAATAATTGTTAAATGTGTAGTTTTGTAACCCACTATTACTTTTTGCAGCAAATTGCCTTCAAGAATCTAGTTCAACGAAATCGTCAAACAGAACAACAGGCAAACCGACCACCGCCTTCCAATTCTGTCATACATCTGCCATTTATCATTGTGAACACCAGCAAGAAGACCGTGATCGATTGTAGTATTTCAAATGACAAGTAGGTTGTTCATAAATTTTTTTAAGTACCTCATCAGAATCAGGAAGCCTGCTAAACAATCAGTTGGGGCCACTGGACTATCAAGGTGCTAAAGGAACACTCATGGAAGATAAGGTCGTTGCGGAGAAGCTAAGTGAATTCTTTGCATCAGTCTTCACTGCAGAGGATGTGATGGAGATGCCTATACCTGAGCCATTCTTTTTAGGTGACAAATCTGAGGAACTGTCCCAGATTGAGGTGTCAGTAGAGGAGGTTTTGGAACAAATTGATACATTAAAGAGTAATAAGTCACCAGGATCAGATGGTATTCACGCAAGAGTTCTGAAGGAACTCAAATATGAAATTGCAGAACTACTACCTGTGGTATGTAACTTATCATTAAAATCACCTTCTGTACCAGATAACTGGAGGATAGCTAATGTGATACCAATTTTTAAAAAAGGCTCCAGAGGTGGTCCTGGCATTTGTGGGCTGGTAAGCCTAACTTCAGTACCAGGCAAATTGGTTGAAACTATGGTAAAGAACATAATGATCAGACACACAGATGAACACAATTTGCTGGGAAAGAATCAACGCTGCTTTTATAAAGGGAAATCATGCCTCACGAAAATGTTAGATTCTTGGAAGGGGTTAACAGACATGTGGACAAAGGTGATTCAGTGGGAATAGTGTACTTGCGCTTTCAGAAAGCCTGTTACAGGGTCCCTCACCAAAGGCTCTTAAGGAAACTTAGCAGTCATAGGATAAGAAGGATGGTCATCTTGCGGATCAGTAACTGGTTAAAAGACAGGAGACAAAGGGTAGGAATAAATGGTCAGTTTTCATAGAGCAGAGATGTAAATAGGAGAGTGCTCCAAGGAGCTATACTGGGACTAGTGCTGTTCAACATATTCATAAATGATCTGGAAAAAAGGGTAAACACTGCGGTGGCAGAGTTTGCAGATGATAAAAAATTACTCAAGATCTCCAAGTCCAAACCAGGCTGCAAGGAGTTACAAAGGGGTCTCACAAAATAGTGACTGGACAACAAAGTAGCACATGAAATTCAGTGTTGATAAATACAAAGTAATTCATAGTGGAAAGCACAATCCCGACTGTACATACAAAATGATGGGGTCTAAATTAATTGTTACCACACAAGAAAGATCTTGGATTCATTGAGTGGTTCTCTGAAAACATCAGCTCAGTCTGCAGTGGCAGTCAAAAAAGCGAACAATTTTAGGAACCATTAGGAAAGAGAAAATAAGACAGTAAATATCATAACTTCCCTCTTAAAATCTGTGCTATGCCCACATCTAAAATACTGTTTGCAGATCTGGTTCCCCTCATCTCAAATAAGATATATTAGAAACTGAAAATGTACAGAGAAGGGCAACAAAAAGTATTAGGGTTATGGAACAGCTTCCATATGAAGAGAGATTAAAAAGACTGGGACTGTTCGGCTTGGGAAAGAGACTAATGAAGGGAGATGATAGAGGTCCATAAAATCATGAATGGTATGGAGAAAGTGAATAGGGAACTCTTATTGGCCTCTTCACATAACGCAAACACCAGAGTCCCCGATTAAATTAATAGGCAGGAGGTGTAAAACAAATGGAAGTACTTCTTCAAATAACACGGTCAACCTGTGGAACTTGTTGCCAGGAGATGTTTTGAAGGCCAAAACTATAACTGAATTCAAAAAAGAATTGATAAGTTCATGGAAGATAGGTAAGGCTATGTTTTAGGCATGGGTATTTTTAATAAAAGTCATGGGCAAGTTGCGGGCAATAAACAAAAGTTCATGGTCTGGCAGAGTACTGCAGGTGCTCTGGGGAGAGCCCTGGGGGGCGCTGCAGGTGCTGGGGGGGGAGGGGGAGAGACGAGCCTGGGAATGGCAGGCTCCCTACTTGGCTCCACGCCTCCCCAGAATTGGCGACATCCCTCAGATCCTAGGCGGATGTGTGACCATGCAGCTCTGTGCATGGCCTCCACCCCAAGCACCGCCTTCGCAGATTCTGTTGGTCGGGAACCACCGCCAATGGGAGCTGCGGGGGCAGTGCTTTCAGGTAGGGGCAGCACTCAGAGCCCCCTGGCTGCGCCTCCATGTCGCCAGTTCTGGGGAGTACCCCCAAGGTAAGCGCCACCCAGAGCCCTCACCCTCTCCCACCCAAACTCCTGCTGCTGGGGGCGGGGGATGCGGTGGCCTGAGACTGTCCCAGCAGCGGCCATCGCAAAAGTCCCGGAGGTCCCAGAAAGTTATCTCCATAACAAACTCGCAGCCTTAATCATAAGTCCATCAATAGATATTAGCCAAGATGATCAGGGGTGCAACCCCATGCTCTGGGTGTCCATAAACCTCTCATTTTCAGATGCTGGGAGTGGATGAGAGGGGATGGATCACTTGATGATTGCCCTCTTCTGTTTATTACCTTTGACGCATCTTGCATTGGCCACTCTTGGAAGATGGGATACTGAGCTAAATGGACCATTGGTCTGACCCAGTATGGTCATTTTTGTGTTCTTATGGGTCTGCAGCTAAATCTCCTGTTAATGGTTTGGGTGACATGCAATGTTTTCATGATTTGTCTCTTATATAGTTAGGGTATGAATTTTGAGACATTGGAATTGCTCACTAGAACAAAATATTAAGGCTACATATGTTGTTATGCCATGCTTTCATTTTCTTGAAGTGCCACTCTGTTGGAAATGTTTTGGAAAAATTAGTGCAAGTAATTCAAGCTGATTGAATTTCTCGCCTCCAGGTTTGAATATCTATTTAATTTTGACAATACTTTTGAAATTCATGATGATATAGAAGTACTAAAGCGAATGGGAATGGCTTGTGGGCTTGAATCTGGAAGCTGTTCAGCAGAGGACCTAAAAATTGCAAGGAGTTTGGTTCCTAAAGCTCTGGAACCATATGTGACAGGTTAGTTACTCAAAGTAAGATTTCTGTTGTTTTCCTCTTTGAAATAGGACTTGAGGAAAAACTGGTTGAATTAGAACTCTGACTTGACCCATCTATAAAATGTTTAGTTTAACTTTTGATTAGCCAACAGTGTAGATATTTAACTTACTCTTAAATTTGTATGTTGTTGTAGGATGTAAGTGGTAAGAACAAGACTGAATTTTTTCCCTTTTTCAAGTGATTGTCCTATGTGTACTGTACTTCAGGATGCACATGCACCCAGGTCTGAAGATTTTTCTCTAGCAGGGTCTGTCTGGTCATCATGTGTGCCCTCGCTCTCCTGCTCCTCACTCAAGAAGATCAAGGAGCTGCCGGACTGCCATTGTCTTAGTTCTTTCTTCCATTGGTGATTGTGGATGGAGCTTCACAGTTTGTGCCAACTTTTTCAGCTTCTCTTCATAAATAGTTAAAAAAAAATAAAATTCTATAGTGCTCTAGCAAGATGACAGCTCTGCTATATAGTAAATGTTAAGATCAGCTTTCTGTTTAAAGTCTGTTTATTCTAGGGGTTCTAAAAGCCATAGTTAATGAGATTGCCTTGAAATTTGTTGTGCTTCGTAGAAGTACGGGGTACAGTCAGTGACTGAAATTTGGGGTCACCTAACCAATGGGTTCCAGAGAGATTAGTATCGGGGAAAACCAGCTTGTTTTAAAAATTGGCACATTCTAAAAATTGAAAATGTTTTTTGCTCACAAATAGAGATTGAACCAGGGCTCAGATCATTGCACCAGGTACTCAAATGCTCAAAGGTTACCCCAACAGAATGCATGGCACCCACCACCCTTTTGGGGGAAATCAAATTAAAAATTGAAAAAGTTTGCTTCTCCAGTTAGACATGCCAAGGCTCACATGCCTAATGGTTTATGCTGAACATGTACAGAGAGGGGCTATCTGGAAAACTACCTCTACATAGAATCACAGAAATGTATGACTGGAAGGGATCTCAATAGTTCATCTAGTCCAGCCTCTTGGACTGAGGCAGGACTAAGAATTATCTAGATCGGGGTCCCCAACGTGGCACCCCACTGCTGAAATGCGGCTGCTGAAGAACCGCCCACCGAAATGCTGCTGAGAAGCATTGCCATTTCTAGGAGGCATTTCAGTGGTGACGCTTCTTGCCACTGTCACATTTCGGCAGCGGGGTGCCTGGCGCCCACCACAGTCACCTGGAAATAGGAATATGCTGTTCCCACAGAAAGGTTGGGGACCACTGATCTAGACCAGTGATGGGCAACCTGCGGCTTGTCAGGGTAATCTGCTGGTGGGCCGCCAGACCATTTGTTTACATTTGCATGGCTGTCTGCAGCTCCCAGTGGCCGTGGGTCACCGTTCCCGACCAATGAGAGCTGCAGGAAGCGGCGTGGGTTGTAAGTTGCCCATCACTGATGTAACCATCCCTGCCAGTGTTTGTCTAACCTGTTCTTAAAAACCTCCAATTAGGAGGATTGTGGAACCTCCATAAGGAATTTTGTTCCAGTGTTTAACTACTCTTACTGTTAAGAAGTTTTTTGTAATGTCTAACCTAAATCTCCCTTGCTGCAATTTGAGCCCAATACCTCTCATCCTGTGCTCAGCGTATAAGGAGAACTATTTATTACCCTCATCTTTATAGCAACCTATGACCTACTTAAAACTTATGTCGCCACTCAGTCTTCTCTTCTCCAGACTAAACAAACCTTTTTTTTTTTCCCCCCTCAAGTTTTCCTCATAGGTCTCATTTTCTAAACCTTTAATAATTTTTGTTGCTCTACTCTCGGCTTTCTCCAATTTGTCCACATCATTCCCGAAGTGTGGTGCCCAGAACGCAGTACTTCAGCTGAGGCCTTATAACTGCTGAATAGAGTAAAATAATTGCTTCTTTTATCTTGCTTCCAAGATTCCCACTAATACAGCCCAGAATGTTTTACTTTTTTAGCAACAGTATTACATTGCCGACAATAAACCCAGATCCTTTTCTGCAGTACTCCATCACAGGTAGTCATTTCCCATTTTGTATTTGTGCAGTTAATTATTCTTTCATAAGTGTAGTACCTGGCATTTGTCCTTACTGAATTTCATCCTATTTATTTCAGATCATTTTGGATTCTAATCCTGTCATCCAACACCTCCCAGCTTGGTATCATTGGTAGACTTATAAGTATACTCTTTATGGTGGTATTCAAGATCTTTATAAATTATTTGAATAGAGCAGACCCAAGACAGATCCCTGTGGGATAACATTCAGTATGCCTTCCAGATTGATTGATTGAAAACACTGATAACTACTCTGAGTACACTTTTCCATCCAGCTGTGCACCCATCTTATGGTAGGTTTGTCTAGGCTGTATTTCCCTAGTTTGCTTATGAGAAGGTCATGTGAGACTGTATCAGAAGCCTTACTAAAGAAGAGATATATCCCATATACTGCTTCCCCCCGCATCCACAAGGCTCGTTACCCCAAAGAAGGATGTTAGGTTGGTTTGACATGATTTGTTCTTGACAAATCCATGTTTATTATTTCTTCTCATCTTATTATCTTGTAGGTGCTTACAAATTGATTGCTTGATTGTTTTCTTCATTATCTTTCTGGGTACGGAAGTTAAGCTGATTAGTCTGTAGTTACATTAGTTGTCCTTATTTCCCTTTTATAGTTAGGTACTCTATTTGCCCTTTTGCAGTCCTCTGAAATCTCTCTTGTCCTCCACCAGTTCTCAAAGATGATCACAAGGAGCTTGGAGAGCGCGCTCTCTCTCTCTCTCCCCCCCCCCCCCCCCCCAGCCAGTTCCTTAAGTATTCTAGGATGTATTTTGTCAGGCCCTGCCAACTTGAAGATTCTAACTTGTCAAAGTAATTCTTTACTTTTCTTTCTCTATTTTAAGCTCAGATCCTACCCGATTTACATTGATATTCATTATTATAGTTGTCCAATCGCTGCTAACTTTTTTTGTTGAAAACTGAAACAAAAAAGGGGTTTTTTGGGGAGGGGGGCATTGCTGTGTTTTCTGTTACTACCTTTCCCTACTCATAGAGTAATGGGCCTACTGTGTCCTTGGTCTTCCTCTTGCTTCTAATGTATTTGTAAAATATTTTCTTGTTACCCTTTTTCCCTAGTTAACTTAATCTCATTCTGGCCTTTCTAATTTTGTGTCTACATGCTTAGTTGTTTTTTAATATTCATCCTTAATAATTCGACCTAATTTCCAGTTTTTGTATGACTCTTTTGAGTTTCAGGTCATTGAAGATCTCCTGATTTAAGCCAAGGTTGTCTCTTACTATACTTTCTTTCCTACATGCTGAAATAGTTTGCTTTTGTGCCCTTAATGTCTGTTTTTAAAAAAAAAAAAAAAACCCTGCTCATTCTCCTGAACTGTTTTTCCCATTAGACTTGCTAAAGTCTGCTTTCTTGAAGTCTATTGTCTTTATTCTACTGTTTTCCCTCTTACCATTTCTTAGAATCATGAACTCATCATTTTGTGATCACTTTCACCGAAGCTGCCTTCCATCTTCAAATGAGTTACTCCCTGTTTGTCAGGATCAGATCTATGATATCCTCTCCCTCGGACACTTTCTCCACCTTCTGTAATAAAAAGTTATCTCCAATGCATTCCAAGAACATGTTGGATAATCTGTGCCCTGCTGTGTTGTTTTCCAAATAGGTGTCTGAGTAGTTGAAGTCCCTCATCATCAAGTCCTGTGTTTTGGATGATTTTGTTAGTTGTTTAAAAAAGGCCTTATCCACCTCTTCTTTCTGTTAGGTGGTCTACAGTGGACTCCTACCAGGACATCACCCTTGGGGTTTTTTTTACCCCTTTTAGCCTTACCCAGAGGCTTTCAACAGGTTTGCCTCCAACTTCTGTCTTGACCTCCGTGCAAATGTATACATTTTTGATATACAAAGCAACATCACCTCCTTTTTTTCTCCTGCTTGTCTGTATTGAACAAGCTGTACCCTTCTATACTAGTGTTCCAGTTATGTGAATTATCCCGCCAAATCTCTGATGCCAATTATGTTGTAACTGATTATTCACTTAATATTTCTAGTTCTTCCTGTTTATTTCCCCTCACATCGTAGGATTTAGGTGGCTCCAAGGGTATGATGATGTCATGGAATTTGAGCATCGTGTCAGAGTTCAAATCCAACTCGGGGTAGAAATTTGAAATTTAAAAAGCCCCAGGCATATTGCTCCAATCTTTCTTTGTCAAAAGATGGATGTTTTGGGGAAATGTAATCTGAGTACAGTAGAATATTCAAAAACACTGAAGCTATTTTTTTTAAAGGAAAATAAACTACAACAAGCAAATGCTTGCTAGGGGAGGGGAGGGTGACTAACAATGGAAGAGTATGTGGGAATAGGATGAGAAGAGGGATTGGGGGATCAGGTGATGAGGAGAGGGAGGGGAGTGGTAGAAGATTGAGATGGGGGATGAGTGAGGTGCCTGTTAGCCCTTCAGTCCCCTCCCAGGTCTGTACTACAATCTGGGAGCCCCTAGGCTATCTACAGGTGTGTTATGATTCCCACTCCCCTTTTCCTGCCCATTTATGTGAGCCAGGTTCTAGAAGGGGCTCATCTATCGTGCCGGGGGTCTGAGCCCCTCTTCCTCCCCCTATCTGAGCTGAGATCTGAGGTTCCTGGTCCCTGGGAATGTCTAAGCCCTGTTCCCTGCCCCACAATGTGTACCAGGTTCTGGGTGGGCCCTGCCTCTTCCCCCCCCTCCCCCCATGTGAGCCAAGTTCCAAAGGGGCATGCCTTTCTAGTAGCTTCCAAGCCCATTCCCCACATATGAGCCAGAATCTGGGGTTGCCCTTCCCCTCTGGGAGGTGAGTTTACAAGAGTCCTGTTTGGAGCAGGCACCAAAAACACACTGCTGAGATTAGGATGAAGTGCTGAGAACGGGTATGCTTGACATGTATCAGAAACTCTCCAGCTCTGGGGAGCAGGGAAACACAACTCCCATGCCACATGAATGTGCCAGTTCACAGGTGTCAGAGTTGTATCAGGCTGTGTTCTCTTTCATCTGAGAACATCTCATTAAGTTGAATAGGCAGCTTAACACCTCTCTGATACGCAAACATTTCAAAGTATGATCATTATCCCTACTTTACTGGAGGGGTAGAGAAGCACTGGAGAATCACACACGAGCTGAGTGGACTAGTAGAAAGACCAGTGAACTGAAACTGTTCCCAGCTCTGCCACTGGCTTGCTGAGTGACCTTGGGTAAGTCACTTCACCTCTCTGTGCCTTAGTTTCCCATCTATAACATGGGGATAGTGATGTAAAGTTCTTTATCTATTGATTTAAAAGCACTATATAAAAGCTAGATCTCTTATTACTTATCCCCAGTAGCATATCAACTGCAAACTAGGTGAGAACTACAACTGTCTGTGACCACTAACTCTACCAGCAAACATTTTTGTTCAAAAAAACTAGGAAATTACTTTAATGCAGAGTTCACGTTGCCCAGTGATTAGCTCAGTCTCTTCCAGAACATCAAATTCAGCAAAATTCAGACTTCTTAAAAGCAGCAAATAAATACTTAAGGTAAATGCCTATGCAACCTTAGCTCGGCCCTCTTTGGGGGATTTCCCCCAAGATACCCGTAACACGCATACTAATGTAGTAGAACAGGAGAAGAGCCTGGAGCACTGGACCTGGTGCAAGATATTGATACCTCAAAGACTCTGAACCAAAATTAGGCCATGTATTAAAGTAGATGAAGTTCACTGTTTAGTATGAGGACTTGGCAGATTTGTTAGTGTACTAGGTACTAGATATTTACTTAAATATATTTTAGCTAATACAGATACATCCCAATCTAGTACAAGATAAGATGGTCTGACAAAACAATGAATAGGAATGTTTTGTCCAAGATATCAGGAATAAAGGGCAGTAACAAACAGATGTCATGAAATACATAAGGTGGTGTGTTGTTTATGTATGCATGTCTTAATCTATACATGTAGGGATACTTCACCTTAATTCTTTGTGTGGCTTAGAGGACAGCAGAGATTCTCGCTGCTGACTGTGAGCTGTTTCTTGCAACAGGGCACTCCTGTTAGCATACCTGTAATCACAGATCCAAGGGGGCTAGGACTGCTCTGTGACAGTAAACCTGGCCTTTGCCACTAAATCGTGCCTATGTTCTTTCTTTATAAGTAACATGGAAGTTTGCTGAACAAGCAGGCTACGTTATCTGCTGCTAATAATAATCAAGGACATACAATCTGAACAGACTGAACAGTGTTACTAAGGCAATGATGTTCTGGCCTTCAGCGTTTAACAACACTGGGTGACGCTGTTGAAGCTTCTGAACCAGTTATCTGTGCAGAGCTGGACAGTGCACTAAAAGAATACACATATCCCAGCCAACTAACAACAACTCCCATTCTGCCTTTTCACTGTAATGGACAGTTGCTTCTTGCCCTGTTCTTTACTCAAACACTGAGCTCACTACTCCAACAAAAAACCACACTTGTAACATTTAATAACCATTTACAACCCCTTCACGCTTGCACATAGAATATTACCTAAACCTGTAATTTCCGCTACCCACTATTAAATCCACAGATTGCTGTCTCATCCCACTCAATGCTGGCATCCATGGCAAGAAGACCCTGCTGCCCTGCTACTGATACAATCTACACAATTCTCTGTTGAAATGATGTAGATTGGAAGCTCAAGGTACACTTGCAACTCTTCTGTTTGGTAACATACATGGGAGACGGACCCAGATCTCCTCATATCTTTGAAAACTCGTGGCGAACGGGGGAAGTCCCGGATGACTGGAAAAAGGCTAATGTAGTGCCCATCTTTAAAAAAGGGAAGAAGGAGGATCCTGGGAACTACAGGCCGGTCAGCCTCACCTCAGTCCCTGGAAAAATCATGGAGCAGGTCCTCAAAGAATCAATCCTGAAGCACTTAGAGGAGAGGAAAGTGATCAGGAACAGTCAGCATGGATTCACCAAGGGAAGGTCATGCCTGACTAATCTAATCGCCTTTTATGATGAGATTACTGGTTCTGTGGATGAAGGGAAAGCAGTGGATGTATTGTTTCTTGACTTTAGCAAAGCTTTTGACACGGTCTCCCACAGCATTCTTGTCAGCAAGTTAAGGAAGTATGGGCTGGATGAATGCACTATAAGGTGGGTAGAAAGCTGGCTAGATTGTCGGGCTCAACGGGTAGTGATCAATGGCTCCATGTCTAGTTGGCAGCCGGTGTCAAGTGGAGTGCCCCAGGGGTCGGTCCTGGGGCCCGTTTTGTTCAATATCTTCATAAATGATCTGGAGGATGGTGTGGATTGCACTCTCAGCAAATTTGCGGATGATACTAAACTGGGAGGAGTGGTAGATACGCTGGAGGGGAGGGATAGGATACAGAAGGACCTAGACAAATTGGAGGATTGGGCCAAAAGAAATCTAATGAGATTCAATAAGGATAAATGCAGGGTCCTGCACTTAGGATGGAAGAATCCAATGCACCGCTACAGACTAGGGACCGAATGGCTCGGCAGCAGTTCTGCGGAAAAGGACCTAGGGGTGACAGTGGACGAGAAGCTGGATATGAGTCAGCAGTGTGCCCTTGTTGCCAAGAAGGCCAATGGCATTTTGGGTTGTATAAGTAGGGGCATAGCGAGCAGATCGAGGGACGTGATCGTTCCCCTCTATTCGACACTGGTGAGGCCTCATCTGGAGTACTGTGTCCAGTTTTGGGCCCCACACTACAGGAAGGATGTGGATAAATTGGAAAGAGTACAACGAAGGGCAACGAAAATGATTAGGGGTCTAGAGCACATGACTTATGAGGAGAGGCTGAGGGAGCTGGGATTGTTTAGTCTGCAGAAGAGAAGAATGAGGGGGGATTTGATAGCTGCTTTCAACTACCTGAAAGGGGGTTTCAAAGAGGATGGCTCTAGACTGTTCTCAATGGTAGCAGATGACAGAACGAGGAGTAATGGTCTCAAGTTGCAATGGGGGAGGTTTAGATTGGATATTAGGAAAAACTTTTTCACTAAGAGGGTGGTGAAACACTGGAATGCGTTACCTAGGGAGGTGGTAGAATCTCCTTCCTTAGAGGTTTTTAAGGTCAGGCTTGACAAAGCCCTAGCTGGGATGATTTAACTGGGACTTGGTCCTGCTTTGAGCAGGGGGTTGGACTAGATGACCTTCTGGGGTCCCTTCCAACCCTGATATTCTATGATTCTATGATTCTATGATATCTCAATCACAGCTCTTCTAAGCTGCTCCAACTTACTCCTTTGCCATTTGATGCAGCTATAACACAGTGAATGCTGCTGGAGTGCATGCACAGATGATTCCAAGTGACTATTGCCAGCTAGATGCCTTTTGCCATTTAGTTAGTTTTAGGGGTACACTTCCAATTTGAACTTGCACCTTTCCTCACAGGCAAGAAGTGATCTCTGTATAAACCCCCCTCCCCACCCCCAAAACGAAAAAAACCCTTTGTTCTTGCTACAGGTGTGGGAGACTAGCCAAGGATCCCCAGCTTTAAAAGCTACATCAAGTGCCACAAATTCTTCCTGCTCAGATTACCACACTTGTCTACTGCCTAGAGGAAACCCACATCCCTTGCAGGTGCAGTGTGCAGGACATTCCTGAGTAGGGCCAAACAGTCAAGGGGAGTTTCAACTCCGACGTTCCTCATGGAGGAGTCCACAAAGGTAGGAACAACACCTGTACATCATCCCGAAGAAGATAGTGGCACCTCTTTTTTTGGTCCCACGTGGTTCTGTGTTCTTCAGATCCGAGAGACTTGGGAGAGTAAAGCCAGGACAAATGGGGAAGGGAGACATAAGTGTTCCCACAAGGACAAGAGCGAAGGTTCTAGCTTCAAGCCCTCTAAAAAGTGGCAAAAATCCCCATACTGTACTGAATCATTGGGAGATTCATACTCTGGAGTGGAACTGTCCAGTACTTGGAAGAACTGGACCATGACATCTTTGAAGGGCAAGAGAGCTGTATTTCCAGTGCTGGGATTGGTACTCGACACCAAAATCTGTCATGTCAATACTGCCAGATCTGGCACCCCTTTGGTTACTCGGGTTACAGAAACAACTCCGTTTCACTCCAGCTTGTTTCTTGACTTCAAATTACATCTTTGTGATCCAAGAACTGGATTCATCATTACTTTCCAACCACAGCGCCCAGTATTGAGACTTTAGCCAATACTGAACTCCCTGCAGAATCTCTCTCTGTCCCTGTCCTCGAGTAGGGACCAGATTGTTGCCGGTACCATGGAGTGGAGGCAGATTATCATCATCTCCTTCAGCACTGAGGGTTCACCCACTGCCATTCAGTCCCCCACTTCCAATGAAGATTTTGATCATAGGTGTATCCCATTTAGTTTGGGGAGCACTTCTGTAAGAGCATGTTGCTTAAGGGAAGTATCTCCTCAGGATTCTATGCTTCACATCATCTTGAAACTGAGAAGAGTCAGACTGGCCTACAATTCCTCACGTCCGTGACAGGTCAGTCCAGGTGTTGTTGGACAACATAATGGCAGTTTATTATATCAACAAGCAGAGAGGACCATGCTCCTCACAGCTCTGCACAGAGATTGTTTCCCTTGGAACTGTTGCAGTCTCATGCAAATTACCCTGACTGCCGTCCACTTGCCTGGCATCCAGAACACACTGGACTACTCTTAAAGCAAATGAGATTGGGAGCTGCATGACCTGTCCCTCCCAGGAGATATTTCAGCCATGGAGTCTTCCACAGATCTTCGTGCCACGTGTGAACAAGTGCAATGAGTTTTGTTCCAGAAGGGGTGGAAGCCCAGGCTTTCCATAAGAAGCTTTCCACATACAATGGGTGTGAGCCCTGAGGTACACTTACCCCCAGTTCTCTTGTACCATGGGCATTGAGGAAAATTAGACAGGATAAGGCACAAGTGACTTTCACAGCACTGGGTTGGGCCCATAAGTTCTGGTACCCTGTACTTTTTCAACTGTCAGTCTGGTCCCATCTCCATCATGTCCTGATACAACCCCTCTTATCTCAAGACGAGGGAAGAACTTGCCACTCCAACCCAGCCATGAGGGCATGGTATTTGGGTAGATATTGGAGGAGTTAAAAACATCCTGAGCAGTAATAGAAAGGACATTGCTTCGTAACATTTCCTGGTAATGTGAAAAAGTTTGATGTTTTGCTGTGACCAAGCAAGGAATCTCTCTTCTTTATGAGCACAGATTCTGGACATATTGGACTGTCTCCTATCCCTAAAATCCATAGGGCTGTCTGTTAATTCCCACAGAATACACCTCGCAGCCATCAGCAATTTTCATCTGGTGGACATCTATTCTTTCTCAGCCAGTTATATCCTCCTCTTAAAAGGTATGATTAGAGTCTTCCTTCTGGTGGCTAAACCTATGCCAGCTGTGGTTTGAACCTTTTTTTATCAACCGTGACTAAATCACTTTTTGATCCTCTAGCATCTTGCTTTCTGCTACATCTCTGACTCCTGGGGGAATTCTGCACGTGCGCAGAATTAATGTCCCCCTCAGATTTCTTTGCTTCCTTGCAGAAAAATGACTTTCTGACAGGGAAGCAAAGGGAAGCTGCAAGAGCAGTCATGCGCCACTCCCTAGCTGTGCAGGTACATCGTTTCAGGCACCCAGAGCAACCAGCAGAGAGGTAAATCACCACAGGGCTGGGGACACACCAGCCAGTGGATCCTACCCTGAGCCAGGATTAGCTGCTAGTCCTGGCTGGGCTGGAGGCAGGAGAGGATGGGACTTCCTCTTCCCCTGCAAGGAGTGGCTGGGGATGTGAAACCCACCCTCAGAAATCTCCCCAGCTGCAGGAGTGGGTCTCACATCCCCAGCCACCTCAGCGTCCTCCCCTACTTCCTGCCCCCATTGCTCCTCAGCTGCAGGAGGAGGGGTCACTGTACAGGGAGCTGCTCCCCCATCTGCCCAACCCCTGTGCATCTGGACCTCCTATACCAGACACCCCTGCCAAGCGTCACCTAGAACCCCCCCTAGCCTTCCATACCCGAACCCCACCACATTGAACCTCAACCCCTGCAACTGGAGCTCCCTGCACCCAGACCACATGCCTCCTGACTCCCACCCCTGCACCCAGATGACCCCCATTGAGTTCCCTGCACTTAAACCCCCACCTGCTGCACAACCCTGAGCCCCAACATCCAGACCTCCAGTTAGCTGCACCCTGACCCCCGCCCCATCAAGCCCCACTCCCCCAGCATCAAGACCCTTTTGATGAGACCCCCACACTCAGACCCCTCTGCTGAGCCCCAAGCACTTTCACTTGGAACCCCCTGCAGAGTTCCATTGCTCCTGTACCCCCCCCACACAAGAGCCTCTGTGCATCCAGATCCCCCCACACTTAGACCCCCCCCCACTGAGCTGCCCGCAGAATCCTCTCACCTCACACCTGGATCCCCCCACAATGAGCCCCACCACACTTGGATCCTGCTTGGTTGAGCCTGCCTGCCCCACACCTGGTACGCCTGGTGCACAGGGCCCTAGGGTTTTTGTGGGGCAGGCCCAGGCCTTGTGTTGGATCAGGGTAGGGTGCAGCCTTACCACTGAGTCCTTGTCCAAGGGGTGGGGAGACTGTAGGCTGATCTCTCGCCTTCGTGCAGCCAGTGGCTTGTGTTCCCCACTGCCATGCTGGAGCCTCTGCATTTATTTATTGACAAATAAAACTTGCAGAATTTTAAAATATTGTGCACAGAATTTTTCGGGTTTTTTGGCTTGGAATGCCCTCAGGAGTAATCTCTCTGTGAAGGTAGCGTTTCGGTAGCTATCATGTCAGCCAGAAAATTTTTGGGCGTTAAGGGTGCTCATGGCAGACCTCCCTCATACAATTTCCCACAAAGATAAGGTAATCATGAAATTTCATCAAAAGGTTGTCCCGAAGGTGTATTCTGTGGAAATTAATAGACATTGACCAAAGTATTGACTTACTGGTGTACTACCCTAAACATCAGTTTAGCACGGGACTGGTGTGTCGCTCACTGGATGTGCATAGGACTCTTGCCTTTTATCTGTAAAGGACCAAATCATTTTGAAAGTCTCTTAGGCTCTTTATATCATTTGCAGAATGAATGAAAGGAGAAGCCATTTCCTCCCAGAGGCTGTCGAAATGGATTTTGGGATGCATCCTACTCTGCTGCCTGCTGAACCCTTGAAGGCAGTGTTCGAGCACATTTGACTGGTGCTCAGAAAGCATTGGTAGCTTCCTTTAGAGACATCCTATTACTGATGTCTGCAGAACAGCAATTTGGAATTCCATACGCACTTTTGCTAGACGCTGTGCAGTGGTGCACGTAGCTGCCTGTGGTGCTTCTTTGGGTAGCCTGTTCTGCAATCTGTGTCATAATGCTCCGTGCACCCTCCTCATTAAAAAGAGACTGCTTGTGAATCATGTGGAGTACCCTATGCATAGGGGCAATCACTCGAAGAATATGGGTTACTCATCTTGTAGTAACTTGAGTTCTTCAAGATGTGTAGTCCCTATGTGTAGTGTGCTACCCAACCTGCTCCTTTACTGCCTGGTTTCCCCCAATGTGAATGGCAGTAGAGAAGGAACTAAGAGGGCAGTGGTCCAACAACCCCTTTTATCCCCTCAGTGAGGAGAGCGAGGGCGCATGCACACATCAGACGGACACTGCTTAGGCAAAATCTCCAGTCCTAGGCTCATGGAGCGCATGCACAGCCTGAAGTGCACTACAAAGAGGACAACATATCTCGAGGAATTAAAGTTACCACAATGTGAGTAACACATCCTTTTAGTTTTATTAATGATAACTTTTGTTGTGGAGGAAAACTTAAGGCAATATTCAATTGATTCAATTACAAATGTAAAACATCTGGTAACTGCAAATGTCATTACTGGTTGATTATTTTTTGTTGCCGTGATTGTTACTTCCACCATCTGAGAAGGAAAAAAATCTCAACATGTAGCATTCAAATAGGAAGTATGTTGTTGCATTTTGGAGTCTGATAGTTCTCTGCAGCTCTCTGATTTCATTCCTGCTTATCCCCACTAATGGTGCCACTTTGGGTTTGGGGCTTGAGGAAATGTCTGTGAGAGTGAATGTATTTTTCGAAGTTGAAAGACCTCTTCTCCCCCCTTCCTCCCCCCCGGCTGCAATCAGAGGGAATACTTTGATTGTTTATGCAATTATATTAATTTTAGACATCTGCTCGGGCATAATTTTAAAGCCTGCCTGAATTTGACTAGACCACGGCCAAGCCGAACCCTAGCCCAAGTGTGTTGAGTTGTTTTCATACCTGATCCAAATACTAATAGTCGGGTCTGTTGGGTTTGTGTTAGATTGCAATGGTCTGTTCTCCAACCCAAACTCCATTTTCTTTACCTTGTTTCCTTCAGTGGAACTGGGGGGACAAATTACCCACCCTGCTCCAGCCCAGTGAGTCAGTTCCCCACTCCTTTGGGCCATTCCCATGGAAACTGTGCCAGTGCCACTGCCTCATCCTTAGGTCTTGTCCTGGCTCCTCCCCACACCCTATATCTGTCTCCAGCCGCCTCCTGCCCATGGGGCTGGTGTGGTGATGGCTGAATGCCCCATTCCAGCCAGCCACCATCACCTCACTGCTAGATCTCTGCTGCGGAGTGAGTGTGCTGACAAGTCTCAGCATTTCTCATTCTGCAGTGTACAAACACAGCAAGCTGCCAGTGTCGGGCAGGAGTGGGATACACAACTATCACTGCACCAAAGCCAGAAGCAGGAGGAAGTGATCAGAGACTATTAGACCTGAGCCCAGAAGTGTCAGGCTGTCTTCAATTCAACCTGAACCCAACACTTGTAGTCGGAATCCATTGAGTTTGAGTCTGTTTGTATGTGGTATTGTTGAATGTATTTTAGAAGTATACACTTTTTTTGTTTTACAGAAATGGCTCAGGGATCAATCAGCAGTGTATATGTAACATCTTCATCAGGTTCCACTTCAGATGTCACTAGATTTTCTGCCAGGTAAGTTAATGCATAAATTAGTGTTAGCCTGTATTCCATACGCTGTACTGTCTCTAGTTCTGCCTCAGCTACCTGGTGTGTCAGATTTTTTTTTTTTAAGGTAATTCTGAGACAGGCATTATTTTTGCTATAATTTACTCGTATTTCTTACCAGTGCCTATCTACCTCTTGGGGGAGCAAATGGACTGACCATCACTTGAGGCAGCTACCTCCTTTTGACATATTCATATAATTGAATTGTGGTTAATGTATGATGAGCTAAGCAGTAACCTGTCACAAAACATGGGGAAATAAATTAGCTAGACTAGGATTAGTATAGAATAGTTTAGTTTAGGTTTTAAGTTTAGAGAAGGACTTTTTTCATACCACAGAGATACCATCTGGGCAGGATTCTTGTTTGGTCATGGCTCCCTAACGCAAGGTTTGAACAACTTAATTTCTTTGCTCATTGACAGCAACAGTAGTGGACAGTTACCTTCTTTATGCACCACTGTAGCCATATACCCATTCTGAGCTTGCCTATTTCCCTCTCTCTCTTGCTCATGTTATGGGTATTAGCTTAGTTTTTGCTGCCTCTTGCAGTAAACATGCTATATTTAAGACACCTTTGCAAAAGCTTTAGGTAGCCTTACATTTAATCTTAACAGAGTAATACACCAAGTGGCGTTAAAAAGCAAATGCAGTAACTCCTCACTTAATGTTGTAGTTACGTTCATGAAAAATGCAACTTTAAGCAAAACGATGTTAAGTGAATCCCATAAGAATTAAAGGGAAATTTTTTTTGCCAGATAAAAGGCATTCTATACATTTTTAAACCATTTTAAACAAGCAGTTTAATACAGGTATAAGTTTTTTAAACAATTTTTAAGAAATAATTTAATATCATTGAGTATGAAGCTTGGTTGAGGTGGAGGAGTCTGAGTGGAAGAGGGTGGATTGTCCGGCTGCTCCTCTTGCTGTTCTTACAAGCACAGGCAATGACTTTGCCGGGGGCGGGGGGCTCAACCCTCAGCCTGTCCACTCCACCCCTTCCCCCAAACCCTCACCCTTAACCCGCCTCTTCTCCCCTTTTACTCTGCATGCCACATCCTCACTCCTCCTCCTCCCCCCCCCCACGTCAATCAGCTATCTAGTGGTGTTCAGGAGGCTGGGAGGGAGGAGTGAGGATGCAGCGCGCAGCCAGTCCCCCTCCCTGCCTCCTGCCTGCTGCAATCAGCTAGTTTGCGGCATTCAGGAAGCTGGGGGGAAGGGGAAGGATGCAGCAGAGGCTGCGCACCACGTCCTCATTCCTCCCCCCATCCTCCTGAATGCCACAAGACAGTTGGCACGGGCAGGAGGCGGGGGGAGCAGGGAGAAGGTGCTGATCCGTGGGGTCTGCCAGTGGGCGGGGGGTGCTGCGGGAGGGAATAGGGGAGCTGATTGGGATCTGCCAGCCATGGACAAAGCAGGCGGCCAAACAACGTTATGGGGAGCATTGCACAACTTTAAATGAGCATGTTCTGTAATGGAGCAGGGACGTAACAGCAAAACAACGTTAAGCAAGAAGATGTTGAGCGGGGAGTTACTGTATTGAAAAGGACAAATTAACTCAACGTGGCCAGCCATTGAATTAGCTACAAAAGTGTCATTTCTGTCCCCCTTTGTCTCCAAGATCATCCATTCAGCCTTCTCCAAAAACTGTATCGAATAAATGGCTTTTATTGCATGCCCAGAAGGTCACCAGATTTGGGTTGTTTTGGATGAAGGAGGATGAGGGGAGCAAGTGCCAGAGTCCCTTGACTATTTCCATACCTTGACATCCTCCTACCTACCAGGATCAACCTGAACTGCCCACGGCAACCTCTAACCCACCCCCACACCCTGTTACTCTCTCCCTACACACACACACACACACACACACACACACACACACACACACACACACACACACACACACACACACACACACACACACACACACACACACACACACACACACACACACACACACACACACACACACACACACACACACACACACACACACACACCCTCTCTTACTCTCTCCCTCTCTTATGGTACAGGACAGGCCAGCATGATTGCAATCTCCAGGTTGTGAATCCCTCTTTCAGGACATGTCTTAATTCACTTGCTTTCCACTACTCGAAAATCGACAAGGGAAAATTTAAATCTGTGATTCTTTCTCTGAAGATACCATTTTGGCAGCTTTCTGTCACTGTCACCTTACCTCGGAGTTTGGAAGGGGAACTTTTGTGAGCATACCACCTGGCTTTATTGCTCTGTCACATTAAAGCACTAAGTTTTCAAATAGTTTTGTTAATGAATGGGCTTTTTTTTCTTTTACTGCATGTTCAAGTCAGGACTGGACAGTTCCAAGCTTTGGGATGATTCAGAACTACCAGTGTGGGGAAGGGTGGGGAATTCTTCCTATATTGTGCTAGGGAGCAGATGCTCAGATGCCAGAATATCTTCAGAGAAGCAGAATTACAAAGTTAGTAAATTTCTCCCTTTTCACCTTCAAGTTTTCACCAAGTTTCTTGTGTAATGATTGGGGCCAAAGTGAATGGGAAACCTTATATACTATAGGCCTTGAAATTTTACCAGGAAATCTACTAGCCAGGGTCTGATACCAAGGTGGAGGCTGTGGATCGTTAGATTGGTGAGAAAACCAATGAACTTGCACCTTTCTTTGCACTGGACTTCTAATATGCACACTATCCTTGCAGTGTGCTGGCACCCCTCAACTTTGTACCACCATATCTTACTATGTCAGATAGGGTTGAAGAGGTTCTACAAATTTATCTGCTGAATTGGTGAGTTTCTTATACCCTCTTGCATATTGGGAGAATTTGGGTCACCACAAATTACCCTTTCTTACTCCATCCAATAATCTTCATTCTCAGGAGCTCAGTTTCTCAGAAATATTTTTGCAAAAATGTGGTCTCTGACTGCTGCTGCTGTTAGTTATTCTGGCAGGAGCTAACCAAATCTGATTTTTCTGTGCCGTTAAGTTGTGAGGGGAGGAAGGAATCAGGTGTCTTGGGGAAGGGGAAGCCCTGTTCTCTCTTGCAGGAAGTTTAGTGTGTGTTCAATGCTCTTGAAAAGCCAGAAAATTAGTGAAGTAGAAGCCTAGGTTGTCTGGCACTAAATCACTGCCTGAGTGAGATCTGGCTTTGGGAATGTAGACAAACTGAACTGATGTAGACACAAAAGCAATCAGATGTAGATGCTATAATATGACTAATTGCAGAAGCAGCAACTTTATTTAACAAATAAACAACTCAAAACTACATGACAGGGTAGTTCCAGTGTGGGTCTTCAGCTACTACCTATTGCCCCAATGTACCAAAAACCTGAGGGTATGTGAAGATCATGCCACATCTGCACCCTCAGGTGTGCCAAGGGACCCTGCTAGGGTGCCAGAGTCCTGACTCTCTTTCCTCCTCTGCACCAAAGTTAGGAAAGATGAGATGAGGGAGAGTCACAAGTTGTGCTACGCAGAGGCATAACCTTTCACTATGCCATATGGTTGCCCAGAACCAATCCCAAACAACCAACTGGATTTTAAGGTTCAGCTAAGCACTTCCTAACTCACCAGCCACACTGGAATGCACCACAGAAGACAGCAGTTGGTTTGGATGCTCTGCCAATTTTCTACAAAAGAAGCTACCTACTATTTCAAGTCCTTTAACAAAATATCTGACTCACTGTCAAATGTAGTCCATTCTCTCAGCACTGGGGAGATGTATTTAATTCCCACATGGGAAATTGCTTTATCGTCATTCTGTACTTACCAGTTTCTAAGTTCATTTCTTTCACAACCAAATTGAACTTTTAGTACTACTACATTTAAAAAAAAAAAAAAAAACACGCACACAAACCAGCAATCGCATATCCTGTCTTGGTGTGTTGCAGTGAAGCTGTTTCTGGCACAGACTGCACTTTCTACACTAATGCTGACATCTTTGATTTTTTTTTTTTATTTTTTTTTTTTTTAAACTCCGGGCCCAAATCCCTTTGTTGCAGGAGGGTGAACAGGTTGTGTGTTTTTTTTAATTATTGTTTTGTTTTTTATCATATGGATCTGAAGCAACTGCTTTGGTTCTTTTTTGTTGGTTGTTTACTTGTTTTTAACTTCTACAGTTGGGTTCCTTCTTTTTGGGGGTACTTTTGTTCCAACTGCAAACACGTACCATTTTGGCTTCCTCCCTTTTCCAGGCCTTTTCTGAAAAAGACTGCAAGGCATGCAACAAAAAAACTTAGATTTTTTTTAATCAAAATCACTTTTCTTGTGAGATTCCAGAGCCTCCTATTTTGACCAAGTCAAAAAATACTACAAATAAGATATTTCAGACATATTCCAGACATGCAAAAAGGCATGTGAATGGTATGAAAATTAAAGTACACAGTATTATATCAAACCATTGAACCTGAGATTATGTTCAAAGGATGATCTAGAGTTGCAGTCAGTTCTTTGTTTATGGTTTTGCTCATCCCTACTTATGATTTGGCTAATTGAAAATGACCCAGTTCACTTACAAACATGTTTTCATTCAAACATTGTTAGAAAATGTTGCTTCATATTTGAATTTGTAATTTCTCAGTTGATATTTTGTTTCCATCAAGTTTGGAAATTATACTACTAAATTGTTTGTTTGTTTTGTTTTACAAACAGTCCTCTTAAAATGCCACTGCATCAGATAAGTATTGCCTATATTATTGAAAAGCTGAAAAGTTAATGACTTGCCCTCAACTATTCATTGAGTTAGTGGCAGAGCTGGGATTAGAATGGCTCCTAGTCCTGTGTTCATTGAACTCTAAAGCCACTGGTATTTTAATTCTCATATGTTTTTGTGTTACTAATACATTATTAGTAATATTAGTGAGTGATATAACTTTAGTATTTCACAATTTATGTATTTAAAATTTAACTGCTACTTAAAGTATAGAAAGCCACATTTCTTCTGTGAAATGGTTCTGTACCATTAATATTTGTCGTAGATATTGTAATAAAGGTGAACTGCACAGTGTTCCACATTTCCAGTCTTTCTTATACCATTATATTTGCATCACTTTTTTATATTTTACACTTTTATATTCTTAAACATTGAAATACTTATCACTCTCTCTTAACAATTAAATATTAATACACACTTGTAAGGATAATGTATCTTTTATTCATATTGCATGAGGGACAATAGGTAAGTAGTTCATCAGTACTAATCAAGGAGGACGTTAATATTTGTGAGGGATAAATACTCTTAAATTAGCAGGTCTTGATAATTTTCTCCCAAGAGTCCTAGAAGAATTGACTGAGATTTGTCTTGTTGATGTTAGATTTTAATATGTGTTGGAATGCAGAAAGGCTGGAATCACAGAAGGCTGGAAATGTGCAAATGTATCAATATTCATGAAGGGCCAGCATCATGACCCTAGGTAATTACAGGCCAGTTAGTCTGACATAATTCCCAGACAAAATAAAGGAAAAGCTGATATGGTACTCAATAAATAGAGAATTAAAGGATATTGAGTATAATTAATGCTAGTCAACATGGTTTTATTGAAAATAGATCTTGTCTAGTAAACTTGATTTCATTTTTTGATGAGCTATAAAAAGTTTAGTTGATAAAGGTAACTGTAGATTTAATATTCTTGGGCTTTTGTAAGGTGTTTGACTTAGTGCTGCAGAACATTGATTTTTTTTTTTAAAGTAGCACTGGACAGTATCAAGCACATCTTAAATGAATTAGCTGGTAAATTTAATAAGTCTCAGGGTGGCTGTCAATGGGGAATCGTCAGATGGGAGCCTGACACTAGAAGGAGTGGTAAGTAATGAGGACAAGGGACGTCATACCGAGTAGTCAGGGGTGTATTCTACACTGTGCCATCATACAAACCAGAGGGGTGTGAATTGTAGAGCGCCCTAACTGCCCTGTGTAGACCTTGCTGGCGTGAACCAAAAAGTAATGTTAATGTGCACTGAGTACCTTTTCGTTTGTGCCAGCAGGATCTCTGCAGGGCGGCGAGAGTTCAACATATTAGTGCACTCCGCAGTTCATACTGCTGTTTGCGCTAGTTTGATTGTTTGGTAAACTGGGCTCATTCAAACAGTGGGTGGTTTTTTTTTTTTTTTTTTTTTGTTTTTTTATGTAGCTGAATGCAAGGTTATATTTCTAGAAGTAAGTAATGCAGGCTGTACCTACATAATGGGGGAAAATGCCTTACAGGGAGAGACTTGGAGCTCTGTTAAATTATTCAAAAAGAAGATCAAGAGGAGGTTTGATTGTGGATAAGTACCTTCACAGGGAGAAAATACTAGGTACTAAAAAGCTCTCTTTAATCTAGGAAAGAAAGGAATAATAAGAACCAATGGCTGAAAGTTAAAGCCAGACAAATTCAAGTGAGAAATAAGGCACAGATTTGTAACTAGATGATTAACCATTGTAACAGACTATCAAGGGAAATGATGAATTCTCCACATCTTGAAGTCTTTGAATCAAGACTGGATGCCTTCTGGAAAATATGCCTTAGTTTTGATGAATTTCTATGGCCTTAATTATACAGGGTATGAGATTAGATGATTTGATGGTCCCTTCTGTCCTTAAAACACTAAACTTATTTGGAGTGAAATCTGGTAAGCAGACTTCTGAATGGCTAAAATGTTCTTTGAACTATTTTTCAATATGTTACAGTAAACTATAGGAAAAGGTGCAATTGTCTCTCTGATTTGTTTAGCTCTTTTTAACTGTTGCAATTTGCCTTTGTATATGGATTTGCAATCTGGGAAAGGATACAATTTAAAAAATGTGATTTAATAATGAAGTTATCGCACCAGTTAGAAAAATAGGGCATTGGGGTGGTAGAGAGGAGTAGATGAAATCTTGATGACTTTTTCTTGGAAACATTCAAAGTTTCATTAAGTGTTACACCTCAGTTACACTTCAGTTACAAGTAACAGTTTAATTAAACATTTCTCACTTTTTTTAAAAAAACTTAATTTTCTTACTTCAGTGACTTTACCAATGGTGGAGATGGGATGTTAGCGACAAGTTCCAATGGATCGCAGTACAGTGGCTCCAGAGTTGAAACACCAGTCTCTTATGTTGGAGATGATGACGACGAGGATGATGACTTTAATGAAAATGATGATGATGACTGATCCTTTTTGATTGTAGACTTTTCAGGAATAAAATTGTTCTAGGGAGAGAACGCACTCATGCGCGCGCGCGCTCCCCCCCCCCCCTTCGCAAAATATATATATATTTTGCCCCGTCCCACAAGGAAAATATTGGTAAGCAGTTCTGAGTTTAGATAACCTCAGATAAGCAAATAAGGATTGTTTTATGTAGGATATTTTTAAATGTGGTGTGGATGTGTGTTTTGATATCAGTGTGTTAATGCAGAGCCTTTATTATTTGCTCTTTTTTTTTACTTGAAGGAAAATGCATTTTGCCCCAAATGTTATTGCTAAGTTTGCTAAAGAAAATGTAGCCACATCAAAGAAGAAATAAAATGTTAACTTTTGGTGGGAAATGGATACACTAAATGGCCATAAGTGTGAAGTGTATTTTGATGACAGCCTTTGTTGAGGGATGGCAAGCTCATGTAGTTGTGGGGTTTTTTTTGTTAATCATGCAGTGTCCAAAGAACCAAACAAGAGATCCATCTTACTTTTTTACATGTTAAATTCCATAAATGTTGTGAATTTATTTTCCCTTAAATAATATCTTAACATGATTCCATCAAGGTTGTATGCTGTTTTTCACTATATGTTGGGACATATGAATTACAAAGTTTTTGGCAAATGTTTACTGCCAGCTGATGCAGCTATATAAAATGTCTTGAAGGTTTGGAATGAGTTATTGCTTATGGTAAAAATTGCCTGATTTCTTACAGGCAGACTTTGGAAACTTTTTATTATATAGTTGTTTACATACTTATAAGTCTATCGTATAAAGACATGTACTGAAACAAATGTTTGTATTTGTTTCATAAGCATCTTCCTGTAATCTATTATAAAGTTGAAATTAAATATAGAGAATGTTTTAAGTTTTTTAACTCAAAATTGTCAATCATTTTTAATAGTTCATTTTTTATAAAAGGAATTTCAGGGCAGGTGGTAGTCTTTTAAAATTTATTCACAAAACATTTAACTGCACAAATACTGTCAGCTGCCTATCTAAGACAGTAGTCTTTTTATTGAAACAAATAAACTTTTCTGTAATATTTTATGGAATATAAAGAGACTTTAATTGTTTGACTTGTTTAACCTTGGCACTGTTAGTTTTTATTAATAAAACGCGCATGGGCATTTTTAACAAACTCTGTGTTTTTCTAATTTAGGATTATTCTACCTAGAACTTTTAATCTTAGTCAGGGGCTTAGCAGATGCACCTCCACATGACCATGGGGACAAGAGTCTACAAGAACCCATTGTTTTTAAATGTCATGATGTCATGATGTCAAACAGATGTCATGCTTCATCGTACCCCAGGATGCATGTGTTCCTTTACACTACTGATGTGAGCAACAGTCCTTCCTTAGCAGCTGAGGCAGCCCCATCCACTTTTTTTGGGAAGAGCAGAAGTCACATCTGTATCTGCAAAGCCTATCACGATATTTGAGTGGCAGCACAAAGACTGGTGTGTCTCCTGAGTTCTAAAACTCATCAGTTAGGATTGGACTAGAAGAAAACATGTTAAGGAAGGCTGAAAGTTTGGGACAAAAAAGATAAAAAGAAGGGGTATAAAGCAGTTCCCAATCGTTTTCACCAACTGCATTTAGCTGAGGTTGTGGAAGTGGGAAAAAAAAATAAATGAAGCATCTGAGTCTCAAAAGCTACCCCCTTTTCCTCATTTCCTGTCTCTGATTACTTCCACAAAACTGAAGGGAGAGAGTCTGAAATAGAAGCAGGATTGGAGCCGGGGATGAGGAAACTAATCTATTTATACTGCCCCCACTTCAGAAATCCTTCTTAGCAAAGGCAGAAACCAGGAAGTCAAGAATATCCATTGGCTTCTTTTAAATCACTTGTCAAACTTCACTTAATGTGCTCTTCAAGTAATCACCTGCTCAGAATGGATCCTTTGGTATATGGGGGAAGGAAAGAAAAAGCGAGAGCAAAAGCATGGAAGAGAATGGGTTTGGGGAAGAGAAGAAGAGGAAAGGAACTGGCAGTGTAGAAGTGGGGAGGTAGAGAATCAGGAGAGGAAAAAGATACTTGAAAGCTGGGGACTTCACAGGGAGACAGAAGGGAGAATTAATGAGACGTAGTGGGGAGAAAAAAATAAAAATGGAAAGCAAAACCAACAGACCCCCCTCCCACCAAGCCCCACTCCCCCAGACTTCCCTGCTGAGACCCCCACTCTCAGACCCTTACACTGAACCCCGACCACCTTCACTTGGAAGCCCCTGAAGAGTCCCAGTGCCCCTGCACCTGGAAGCCCCGCCCCGTGAGCCTCTGCATCCAGATCCCCCATACCTAGATCCCCCCACTCAGCTGCTTGCACCCATAGAATCATAGAATATCAGGGTTGGAAGGGACTTCAGGAAGTCATCTAGTCCAATCCCCTGCTCAAAGTAGGACCAATGCCAACTAAATCATCCCAGCCAGGGCTTTGTCAAGCCTGACCTTAAAAACCTCAAAGGAAGGAGATTCCACCACTTCCAGAGGTAACACATTCCAGTGCTTCACCACCCTCCTAGTGAAAAAGGTTTTCCTAATATCCAACCTAAACCTCCCCACTGCAACTTGAGACCATTACTCCTTGTTCTGTCATCTGCTACCACTGAGAACAGTCTAGATCCATCCTCTTTGGAACCCCTTCAGGTAGTTGAAAGCAGCTATCAAATCCCCCCCCCCCCCATTCTTCTCCTTTGCAGACTAAACAATCCCAGTTCCCTCAGCCTCTCCTCATAAGTCGTGTTCCAGTCCCCCAATCATTTTTGTTGCCCTCCACTGGACGCGTTCCGATTTTTCCACATCCTTCTTGTAGTGTGGGGCCCAAAACTGGACACAATACTCCAGATGAGGCCTCACCAATGTCGAATAGAGAGGAATGATCACGCCCCTCGGTCTGCTGGTAATGCCCTTACTTATACAGCCCAAAATGCTGTTAGTCTTCTTGGCAAAAAGGGCACACTGACTCATACCCAGCTTCTCGTTCACTGTAACCCCTAGGTCCTTTTCTGCAGAACTGCTGCCTAGCCATTTGGTCCCTAGTCTGTAGAAGTGAATGGGATTCTTCCCTCCTAAAAGCAGGATTCTTCACTTGTCTTTGTTGAACCAGATTGTCCCACACAGTATCCTCTCACCCCCACCTGCATCCCCCCACACTTGGATCTTGCCTGGTTGAGCCTGCTGCACACCTTGTGAGCCTGGCACAGACGGACAGGGCCCTAGCGTGTTTCTGGGGCAGGCCTTGTGCTATGTCAGAGTTGGGTACAACATCACCACTGAGTCACTGTCTCCGGGATGGGGGGGTAGAGAGACTTGCAGGGTGATCTCCCACCTTCATTCAGCCAGTGGCCTGTGCTGCCTACTGCCATGTTGGAGCTTATACATTCATTTATTGCTAAATAAAAACTTGCAGAATTTTGCAAAATTTTAATATATTGTGCGCAGGATTTTTAATTTTTTGGCACAGAATGCCCTTGGTAATAAATAATAGATTTGAAAATAAATTATCTGGCATTGGGAGAAGACAATGATAGGGAAGTAACATACGGTCTCTCCCCTCATTTGCCTGCTCCTTTCTCTAACGTGTCCTGTTGATTACTATGAAAGGGGACGCTAATATTTTGTAAAGGTCGCAGTGTGTGTGTCTGGAAAGTGTGTCTACTTCTAAATTTGTGTTTTGGGCTGCATACACAAATTGTTATTGGCATTGTTGGTTTTCTAAAATGACTCATTTTCTGAAGAAGTTACCGCCTTTCTCTTTACGGCAATAGAAGTTCAGAAGGGCTTTGCAAATAAAGTGTTTACCAATTCTGGAATCAGAACTTCTTTGGTTTCCCCTATAGAATTTTGCCACTCTTTTCAAAAGAAAAGTGATTTTATCTTTTTTTTTTTTTCTTTTTTTTTTTTTTTTTTTTTTTTAAAAGAACACTTCTGGTCCTCTGCAGCCCAGGATAATTTCTTCAGAGGAAGGTAAGTAAGTGAAGATATGTGGTGCATTGGACCTTGAAGCTGATCATTTGGCAAATAGTTTAGATGAGAAGTGTAAGAAAGAAAAATCTTGGAATTTCTGCTATAGATGAATACAAGTAATTTGCATCTGAGTTATGAAACCTTCACCCCAATAGAAAACCTTACTGTGAATTTTGGAATTTTTTTTTAAATGGACCTCTCTGCCACCACGTTAATGCAGCCTTCTTGTTCCAAAAGCGACCTTCACACAATTAGAATCAACTTCTTTGATGGAGGGAGGTACGTATATTGCCTTTCTCCCTTGATGGCCCACAATGTTCAGTGGGTTTTCCTTACTCCCCTAGATTATTGGAAGCAGAGTAGACCTTTTGTCCTGGCTGTTTCGTAGTACCACTTGCTCTGAGCCTTTCCCAGATTTCTCTGACTCCAAGAAAGTATAGATAGTAGGCTGTACACATCTGTGACAGCTTTTTTCAGATGCATCTTGTTTCTTTCTTGTTTGGAATGTATAAAGGGAACATCAGTTTTTTTAAAGTTTGACAAGTACTAATATTGGACCAATATTTAAAATGGGCAAATGTGATGGGGTAACTATAGGCTGGCTAGTTTTACATCACTTCTGGGCAAAATAATAGAAAAGCTGATACAGAATTCAGCTCGTAAAGATTTAAAGCAGGGAGTAGTCAATAGGCTGACCATGGGCCAAAATTCAAACCACCAGACACTTTTGAATGGACCCTGAGATCTTTTTATTTACTTATTTTTATCATTGTTGTTTTTATTATTTTCTCTGAAGTCTGGACCTTGACTATACCTTGACCAAGAAATTTGGACCTTGACAAAAAATAATTGATTATCCCTGATTTAAAGGATAGGAGTATAATTCATTCCTGAAAACACAGTTTTATGGAAAATAAATCCACATCCCTTAGCAACATAGTTACACCAACTTAACCCCCTGTGTAGACAGCACTATGTCGGTGAGAGAGCTGCTCCTGCCAACTGAGCTACCGCCTTTCAGGGAGATGGATTAACTACACCAACAGGAGAAGCTTTCCCCCATTGGCATAGGAGCGTCTTCACTAAAATGCTATAGTGACACAATTGTACCAGTGCAGCTGTGCTGCTGCAGGTGAAAACAAGCCCTTAGACTTTTGTAAGGTGTTTGATTTAGTACCTTATGATGTTCTGATTCAAAATTAGTGCTATAAAATATTTAAAAAGCACATGATATATGGATTAAAAACTAGCTAATTGACAGATCTCAAGTAGTTTTCAATGGGGAAATATCAACTTGGTGTTTCTACTGGGGTTCCACAGGGATCGTTTCTAGGCCTAATGCTATTCATAATCTTCTATTAATTGCTGAGTAAATACAAAATCATTCCTGATGAAATTTGTGGAAGACAAAGATTGACGATACAGCAAATATAGATGAGGACAGGGCAGTCATCAGAATGATCGGGATTGCTTGGTAAGCTGGATCCATTTAAACAAAATGTGTTTTAATACAACCAAATGCAAAGTTATACATCTAGTAACAAATAATTCAGGCTATAATTACAGAATGTGGGACTATATTCTGGAAAGCAGTGACTGAAAAGGACAAGCAATTCAACGCGAGTTCCCAGTGTAACGTGGTGGCAAAAAGGGCTGATTGTATGCTTTAGATGTTTAAGTGGGAATAGTGAGGAGTAATAGTAGGGAAATGATTTTACTTTTGTACCCAGCATTGGTGAGACCAATACTGTGTCCAGTTCTAGTGTTCACATCTTAAAAAGGATGTCAAGAAATTGGAGGGGGCACAGGAAAAAAAAAAAAACATTATCCAGAGGCTGGAAAAAATGTCTTGGAGTGAGAGTCTTTAAAGAACTGAATCTGTTTTGCTTGTCAAAAAGAAGATTCCATGGGCTCTTTAATCCAGAGGAGAAAAGCTTAACAAAAAATTTAGGGGTGGAAGCTGAAACCAGACAAATTTAAAATTAGAAATTAGGCACAAAAGTTTTAACTGTTTATGGTGGTTAGCCACACCCATGGGAAGAGCTACCAAGAGAAGTGGTGGATTCTTTCTTTCTTCTGGTCTTCAAGGAGTGACTGCATGTCTTTCTGAGAGAGATGTAGGCTTGGGAGGATTTGATTTTTATTGGTAAATGTGATTAAATGTTGATTTCACTGGATGCACACAAACCAACAAAAAATATTTCCATTGATTATAGTTGAAGTTTACAGTTAGGCAAAGTAAGAAAAATGCTGCCTAGGAACTAATTTGGCTTCGAAGATATTTAGAATAATTTGATGTTGATAGCTTGTGTTAACAGTTATAAAACTTTAACTTTTGAATATCTACATTGACTGTCATTAAATAATTCTGACCCACCCATAATTTCTCTCAACTGTGAAATTTTTAAATTGATAATCTCAGAAACAGGCTTAAAAACAAACAATATCAATTGAAATTATAAAAAAATAAAAATCCAAGTATGCCAAACGTGAAGACATTGTTTAATTAAACCCAAGTTATGCTTTAGTCAAGCACAAGTTATTAGGCTTAATACAGGCATAACTGAGTGAAATGTAATGGCCTGTGACATACAGGAGGTCAGACTAGATGATCTACTGGTGCCTTTTGGCCTTAAACTGAATCCATGGATCCTCCTACCAAACCGATATTAGAAGTTGTACAAAAGAAGGTTTAATTGTAGTTCATCCAGTTGTATTGAGAAGTACTGGTTCTCCTGAATCCTTCTAAATAGCTGTTTCTAAACACCTGCAGCTATGAATTATGAATTTGTCTGCTGACTGCATCACTGGAGAGGAAAATTGCTTTGTTTTGACTGCAAGCAGTAGATCCAAGCATCTGAAGGAGTGCACGAAAGTGTTTTCCCAACTGTTTGGGTCTTGTCAGACTACCTTATTTACAGTGACACCAAATATGGTGCTCAGATGACTGTCATGTTCATAGTATTGCTATTTGATTAAAATAATCTTCAAATGTTGTAAACCCATAAGGTGGTTCTTGAAAAAATTAAAATTTCTTTTTTAAAGATGGATATTTGGTTTCCAAATAGCTCAGTGCTCCCTCTTTTTTGTATCTCCATATGCATACCCTAGAATCCTTTGTCCCTAGGGATTTCCTGTCATCAGTAGACTGTGCTCATACCTCCGTGCCACGTTGGGTGTGTCATTGCAAATACCTCTCTGGGTGCCACAGGAGTCTTTGTGTCCTAGACCCTTCCTTTCAACATATCCACTTCATTGAAGGTCTTATGATCTAGTGAACAGGGCACCGCAAATGGGAGGGAGTTTGTGGAAGTGAGACGTAATATAATTGTTATAGTTAGGAAGGGTCGCATCGCCAGTGCCAACACTACTCCTGTCTCCTCCACCTGCACCTGTATCTAGATAGACAACCTAACCAGAGATGCCTCTACCCATATACTGGTGTGGATTTGCAGAGACTGTGGCCTGCATTTCCCACTCACAGAAAGCCAGGCTGGGAAGACCATCCAGTGTGAAAGGTGCCTGTTGGTGGAAGGAAGTAGGTGGGAGAGGTACAGGAGGAGGTGGCTAGGCTGTGGAGCATCCGTGCCCATGAGGAATTCCTTGAGAATATTCATAAGGAGACATCTAAGGCTGAGGAAGCTATCCAGCTACAGAGGACTGCTGTCACACCATAGAGGAAGGAGGATATGGCTCTGTCACAGGGAGGACACTAGTTGCTGGTTACTTCTGGCAGCAGACAGTGCTCCACCCCTTCTTCCAACCCACTCACCATGTTGATGGAAAACTGTTATGCTGCCCTGGCAATGAGCAATGAGGAATCACTCCCAAAGGTAGAGGAGGAGAAGCTATGTACCCCCAAGGCTGGGAGACCGCAGCCACCACTCCCAGGAATTAAACATAGGGTAGTTGTGGTTGGTGACTCTCTTCTGAGGGGGACGGAAGCACCCATCTGTTGCCCTGATATGGAATCCCAGGAAGTATCGTATCCGAGCTGTTACGAGGGGATTGTCGAAGACCATCCAGCCCTCTGACTACTACCCTGTGCTACTAATCCATGTGGGTACTAATGATATTGCAAGGTATGACCCTCAGCAGATCTGAAGTGGTGATAGGGCTCTGTGAGTAAGGGTGAAGGAGTTGGGAGCGCAGGTGGTGGTCTCTTCGATCCTTCTGATCCAGGGTAGGAGCCCAGGCAGAGACAGATACGTCCTGGAGGTGAATGTCTAGCTGCGAGAATGATGTCAGGAGGGCTTCAACTTCCTTGACCATGGGATGCTGTTCCAGGAAGAAGGACTTTTAAGCAGATATGGGGTTCACCTATCGAGGAAGGGGAAGAGCATATTTGGATACAGACTGGCTAACCTAATGAGGATGGCTTTAAACTAGGTTCGAAGGGGGCAGGTGATCAAAGCCCATTGGTAAGTCAAAAAAATGGAGACCTGAGAGAAGGGTCGGAATTTGCGGGGAGCATGGGCTGTTAAAGCAGGGATAAGGGAGAGACAAGACTGAACTGGAGGTGGGGAAGACTCAAATCAGTATGTTAGATGTCTGTATTCTAATGCAAGAAGTATGGGGAATAAGCAGAAAGAACTCGAAATGCTAGTAAATCATAGAAGATTAGGATTGGAAGAGACCTCAGGAGATCATCTAGTCCAACCTGCTCAAAGCAGGACCAACCCCAACTAAATCATCCCAGCCAGGGCTTTGTCAAGCCAGGCCTTAAAAATCTCTAAGGATGGAGATTCCACCACCTCCCTAGGTAACCCATTCCAGTGCTTCACCACCCTCCTAGTGAGTTAGTGTTTCCTAATATTGAACCTAGACCGCCCGCACTGCAACTTAAGACCATTGCTCCTTGTTCTGTCATCTGCCACCACTGAGAACAGCCAAGCTCCGTCCTCTTTGGAACCTCCCTTCAGGTAGTTGAAGGCTGCTATCAAATCCCCCCCTCACTCTTCTCTTCTGCAGACTAAACAAGCCCAGTTCCCCCAGCCTCTCCTCGTAAATCATGTGCCCCAGCCCCCTAATCATTTTCGTTGCCCTCCGCTGGACTCTCTCCAATTTATCCACATCCTTTCTGTAGTGGGGAACCCAAAACTAGACACAGTACTCCAGGTGTGGCCTCACCAGTGCCGAATAGAGGGGAATAATCACTTCCCTCAATCTGCTGGCAGTGCTCCTACTAATGCAGCCCAGTATGCTGTTAGCTTTCTTGGCAATAAGGGCACGCTGTTGACTCATATATCCAGCTTCTCATCCACTGTAATCCCCAAATCCTTTTCTGCAGGACTGCCGCTTAGCCAGTCGGTTCCCAGCCTTTAGCAGTGCATGGGATTCTTCCGTCCTAAGTGAATGACTCTGCACTTCAGATTCTTTTGGCCCAATTCTCTAATTTGTCTAAGTCACTCTGGACCCTATCCCTATCCTTCAGCATATCTACCTCTTCCCCTGCCACACCCCAGCATAAACACAGCTATGATGTGGCATCACAGATTGGTGGAATAGTACGCATGATTGGAATATTGATACAGAAGGGTACAGCTTGCTCAGGAAGGACAGGCAGGGGGGAAAAGGGAGGAGGTGTTGCCTTGTATATTAAAAATATATGTAATATATTGTATATGTAAATATAAGTATTAAAATTATACATTTGGACTGAGATTGAGATGGAAATAGGAGACAGACTTGTTGAAAGTCTCTGGATAAGGATAAAAGGAGTAAAAAAAACCAAGGGTGATGTCATGGTAGGGGTCTATTACAGACCACCTACCCAGGAAAAAGAGGTGGATGAGGCTTTTCTTAAACAATTAACAAAATTGTCCAAAGCACAGGACTTGGGGATGGGGGACTTCAACTACTCAGACAACTATTGGGAAAATAACACAACAGGGAAAAAAGAAAAGGAGTACTTGTGGCACCTTAGAGACTAACAAATTTATTAGAGCATAAGCTTTCGTGAGCTACAGCTCACTTCATCAGATGCATTTGGTGGAAAAAACAGAGGAGAGATTTATATACATACACACACAGAGAACATGAAACAAAAATAACACAGATTATCCAACAAGTTCTTGTAATGTATTGGAGACCATTTTTTAATTTCAGAGGTGGAGCACGCTACTAGGGGAGAGGCTGTTCTGGATTTGATTGTGACAGATAGGGAGGAACTGGTTGAGAATTTGAAAGTGGAAGGCAGCTTGGGTGAAAGTGATCATGAAATGATAGAATTCATGATTCTAAGAAATGGTAGGAGGAAGAGTAGAAAAATAAAGACAGTGGATTTCAAGAAGGCAGACTTCCACAAACTCAGGGAGTTGGTAGATAAGATCCCATGCGAAGCAAGTCTCGGGGAAAAACAATTGAAGAAAGTTGGCAGTTTTTCAGAGACATTATTAAGGGCACAAGAACAAACTATGCCACTGCATAGGAAAGATAGGAAGTATGGGAAGAGACCACCCTTGGCTTAACCAGGAGATCTTCAATGATCTAAAAAAATAAGAGTCCTACAAAAAGTGGAAATAAGGGCAAATTACAAAGGATGAATATAAATAACACAATTGTATAGGGACAAAATTAGAAAGGTCAAGGCATAAAACGAGATCAAACTAGCTAGAGACATAAAGGGTAACAAGAAAACATTGTACAAATATATTAAAAGCAAAAGGAAGACCGAGGACAAGGTAGGCCTGTTACTCAATGCATGGGGAAAACAATAACTGAAAATGTGGAAATGGCAGAGGTGCTTAATGACTTCTTTGTTTCGGTTTTCACCAAGAAGGTTGGTGGCGATTGGACATCTAACATAGTGAATACCAGTGAAAATGAGGTAGGATCAGAGACCAAAATAGGGAAAGAACAAGTTAAAATTACTTAGACAAGTTGGATGTCTTCAAGTCACCAGGGCCTGATGAAATGCATCCTAGAATACTCGAGGAGCTGACTGAGAAGATATCTGAGCCATTAGCGATTATCTTTGAAAAGTCATGGAAAACGGGAGAGATTCCAGAAGATTGGCACTATATTTGTCTTTTTCCAATCTATAAAAAGGGAAATAAGGACTATCCGGGGAATTAGACAAGTCAGCTTAACTTCTGTAGATGGAAAGATAATAGAGCAAATAATTAAGCAATCAGTTTGCAAACATCTAGAAGATAATAGGGTGATAAATGACAGCCCGCATGGACTTGTCAAGAACAAATTGTGTCAAACCTACCCGTCAGCTTTCTCTGACAGGGTACCAAGCCTTGTGGATGGGGGGAAGTGGTAGACATGGTATATCTTGACTTTAGTGAAGCGTTTGATACTGTCTCGCATGACCTTCTCCTAAACAAACTAGGGAAATGCAACCTAGATGGAACTACTATAAGGTGGGTGCATAACTAGTTGGAAAACCATTCCCAGAGAATAGTTATCAGTGGTTCACAGTCATGCTGGAAGGGCATAACGAGTGGGATCCTGCAGGGATCGGTTCTGGGTCCGGTTCTGTTCAACATCTTCATCAATGACTTAGATAATGATATAGAGAGTACACTTATAAAATTTGTGGACAATACCAAGTTGGGAAGGATTGCAAGTGCTTTGGAGGATAGGATTATAATTCCAAAATGATCTGGACAAACTGGAGAAATGGTCTGAAGTAAATAGGATGAAATTCAATAAGAACAAATGCAAAATACTCCACTTAGGAAGGAATAATCAGTTGCACACATACAAAATGGGAAACGACTGCCTAGGAAGGAGTACTGCAGTGGATCACAAGCTAAATATGAGTCAACAGTGTAACACTTGGGGGGGGGGAAACAAACATCCATCATTCAAGGATGTATTAGCAGGACTGTCGTAAGCAAGACACAAGAAGTAATTCTTCCGCTCTACTTTGTGCTGATTAGGCCTCAATGGAGTATTGTGTCCAGTTCTGGGCACCACATTTCAGGAAAGATGTGGACAAATTGGAGAAAGTCCAGAGAAGAGCAACAAAAGTGACTAAAGGTCTAGAAAACATGACCTATGAGGGAAGATTGAAAAAATTGGATTTGTTTAGTCTGGAAAAGAGAAGACTGAGGGGGGACGTAACAGTTTTCAAGTACGTAAAAGGTTACAAGAAGGAGGGAGAAAAAAATTTCTTCTTAATCTCTGAGGATAGGACAAGAAGCCATGGGCTTAAGTTGCAGCAAGGGAAGTTTAGGTTGGACATTAGGAAAAATATCCTAACTGTCAAGGTGGTTAAGCACTGGAATAAATTGCCTAGGGATGTTGTGGAATCTCCATCACTGGAGATTTTAAAGAGCAGGTTAGACAAACGCCTATCAGGGATGGTCTAGATAATACTTGGTCCTGCCATGATTGCAGGGAACTGGACTTGATGACCTCTTGAGGTCCCTTCCAGTCCAATGATTCTGTGATCCTAGTGGTCCTGCCTACAAATCTGGGAAGGTGAATCTGCATCTACCCAGTTCTTGGGAAACTTGCTCATTGTATTATTCTTAGGTGCAAAACAAGCCTCCAAGCTATAGCAACAATGAACTGTAGTTTTCCCACAAGAGTATGGATTTGTGATGAAGCATTGCCTGGTTCAAATATAAAGGTTGTAGCAGCTTAGGCTGTACTAGATACAGCCATACACAGAGTCCTTCTCTTGCAAGACAGAGGAAGTTTTGTATGCTTGTTGCTAATGGCTGAAAGCTCTGTTTACTGATAGTTTACTTAGAGCGTGAGTAAGTATTTTGGTTAACAAGAAGGTTCAGTATTTTGTAGCTTTGGATGTTGTTTTGGGAAAGGTGCAGAGGGGACAGTCCAGTGCCACAGCTAGACCAAAAGGTTGGTCTACATCCAATCACCCGGAAGAGAGGCAAAAGCTCACTGTTAATATTGAAACACTAAAGGTCCATGAGAGGAAAATCATAGGTAAGAACAAATTTTATTTCTTCTCCTTGAAATGCAGAGATTTCCAAATATTCCTTAATTTGAAGTTAATGAGGAGCACTGAAAGTCTCTTGATGGCTATGTAAGGAAAGGAGTCTTCACCTCCAGGATTCTTCAGTAGGCTGGTCATTCCAAGTGACAGGCTATTTGTCTGGCTTTTGCTGTGTCAGTTTAAGTTTTTCCTTCTGTGTGTTTTCATGGTTTCTGGAATGTCCAATTAAGTTGGGGATTCAAAAATATCTTTTTGGAATCATCTACTCTCCAAAGTGCCTCTCATCTGTTTAAAATATCCTGGATTTTACCCCAAATAGTTTTAAAGCATTTTGTACTGTGTCTTTTAGAAATCTTATTCTTTTTCATATCAGTTGTTAGTGTTTGATTTTTAATATTTCTAAATAATTCTGTATCTGAATTATTTTTAACATCTTCAAACAATCATTTTAGCTATCCAAAACTCTATGGTTGTAACTTGTAATTAGTTTACAGAAGTAATATACTCTTTTTGCTCATTTTGTGCTTTTACCCCAACTCTGATGGATGTAGTTAGATGCTACATTTTCATTGATTAGTTTATTAAATGGTACACGTACAGCAATTGTGAAATGTGTAATACTAAATACTGCTATAAGCTACACAGGCTAATTTTCAAGTCCCTTCTTCTACAGTCATTGATTTGTTGTATCATAAAACAAACAATATGACTGACTAAACTATAGAATATAATGTGTTAATGATACAGTTAGATTTAAATACACTTTTTGATTTATACATTTTATACTAAGTGGATAAAACTAATGTGTAATAAAATTATATTGCAAGCTAGTATTTCAAAACATCAGGATACTAATATGTTTTTGCAGCAATTGAATTGCTTCTACAATGGCAGAATAAATTGGTAAAGAATAATTATTAATTGTAGCCAGAAAAGTGACTAAAATCGACATCTTGGTACTGTGTTCATGCTTCTCATGAATCGTATATGCTCAATTTAGAGGAAAGCCATTTCATACTAGTATTTGTTAAAGCAGCAACATACTGTAGCCATGGGAGAACAAATTCTGTGTACACATCAAGAAACATTACTACCTTGCTTCATGTATTGTAAATTGTATCTTGATTTTTAGATGGTTGGATGATATTTCAATACTGATATTTACAAAATGTCTTTTGTGAAACTGATATCTGAGCAAATTTTATATGGAAATCATGGGAAAAAATAAATATAAAATAATGTGGTGACATTTAAGTCACTTTTCATACCACACAAACTTTTCTGAAATGGCTTCATTTGTACCGGTATGCCTAATCTTGTATTCTCATTTTGAACTCCACTTTTCCTTCATACGGATCATGAGGGTTATCTGAGGTAATTCCAGTTCCAATGACTCTGCACACAACGGTAACTTCTGCATTCCTTGTAATGTTGAGAAATTTCACTGCTACCAAAGGATTACTGTAGGTGGGCTGGGATGAAAGAAAGATCTTTTAACCTTCTTTTGAAAGCTTGAACTATCAGTTTAGAAATACAACCTATGAATTAAATTTTGGTCAAATTCACATAATTTCACAGAGATGTTTCAAACTGCTGATCTGATAAAAACATAGGGGAACAAAACCACAAATTTGAGTTCAGAAACACATACCTGTGCTTTCTTTCCATAGTAAGGGAAATAGTGAAGGTTAAAGGTGCCGTTGACTGGGTAATATTGTAGTTCAAGTGGGCTGAAATCATCATGCTATTTTTGAAGGTAAGAAATCAGATCTGTTAGCACTCAAACTATAAAGCAGCATTCAGTTTTCAACAAGATGAAATTCATTAAAGACAAGTGCAAAGCACTATACTTTAAGAAAGAAAAATCAAATGCACAAATACAAATGGGAAATAACTGACTAAACAATAGTATGGCTGAAAAGGATCTGGGAGCTATAGTGTACCATAAACTGAATATGAGCCAACAATGTGGCAAAGTTGCAAAAAAGGCTGGTATCATTCTGGGATGTATTAAAAGAATTGTCTATTCAGCACTGGTGAGGCATCAGCTGGAGTACTGTGTCCAGTTCTGGGCCCCACACATGGGAAAATTGGAAAGAGTTCAGAGGAGAGCAACAAAAATGATAAAAGATTTAGCAAACCTGACCTGAAAGGTTAGAAAAACTAGGCATGTTTAGTTGTGAGC
This sequence comes from Dermochelys coriacea, assembly GCF_009764565.3. Lineage (NCBI taxonomy): Eukaryota > Metazoa > Chordata > Testudines > Dermochelyidae > Dermochelys > Dermochelys coriacea. The sequence goes on from NC_050068.2 coordinate 111,568,035, forward strand.
AAAGAAGGCTGAGGGGGGACCGGATAACAGTCTTCAATATGTCACAGGCTGTTATAAAGAAGACAGTGAGCAATTGTTCTCTATGTCCACTGAAGGTAGGACAAGAAGTAATGGGCTTAATCTGCAGCAAGGAAGAGTTAGGTTAGATATCAGAAAAAACTTTCTAACTATAAGGATAGTTAAGTACTGGGATAGGCTTCAAGGGAGGTTGTAGAATCCCCACCATTGGAGGTTTTTAAGAACGTTAGATAAACAGCTGTCAGGGATGGTCTAGATATACTTGGTCCTGTCTCAGCGCTGGGGGCTGGGCTAGATGACCTCTCAAAGTCCCATTTAGCCCTATGTTTCGGTGACTGTATGATTCTATTTTATAGCTATTAAAATCTAAATAATATGCACCGACCACAGTTGAGAAATCCATACTTTATCAGCGCAGCACTTGAGAACATGCCTAACCTCCAAAGCATAACAAGAGTTACCCTTGAAGTGGTTATCTGCCTGAGTTTTCAGAGAGCCTGAAACAATTGCTCCAAGTTGTGAACTCTCCTGTTCATTTCAGATACCACTGATGATACTTTAAAGCAGTGGTTCTCAAAGCTGGTCCGCCACTTTTTCAGGGAAAGTAAGTGATCGGCCAGGCTGGTTTGTTTACCTGCTGCGTCTGCAGGTTCCGCCAATCGTGGCTCCCGCAGGCCGCGGTTTGCCGCTCCAGCCCAATGGGGGCTGTGGGAAGGGCGGCTAGCACGTCCATTGGCCCGTGCCGCTTCCCGCAGCCCCCATTGGCCTGGAGCGGCGAACCGTGGCCAGCGGGAGCCGCAATCGGTCGAACCTGCAGATGCGGCAGGTAAACAAACCGGTCCGCCGGCCAGGGCTTTCCCTGAAAAAGCAGCGGACCGGCTTTGAGAACCACTGCTTTAAAGGTCAACAATTTCAGATACTCATGATACTTAGTTTAATTAGTTTGCTGGTTTTCAAAGTATGGAAGAAAGAGGGGAAATATCATATTATAAACATCTTTGATATCCAGTATTGAAAATAAGTAATTTCTTAATCTAAAGAATAAAAAGAATTGATGATTTTCAAAGGTGCAAAGTATCCATAAATTCTGTTGAAATCAATGATAGCTGTAGTGCTTGAAACCTTTGAAATGTGAGCACTCCATACTTACTTGAGCTGTACAGCTCACCCTTGGTGCAGTACCATTGCCAGGGAGAAAATTGATAATCTGAAACATAATAAATGTTCACATTAGTCACCTCAGAATTATTTATAATGTAAAAACATTGGCAAAAATGATGCATTTAGATTTGCATATTGCTTTGGCTGCCTTTGTCTGGATTTTGGTAAGAATTGTGAAGCTTCTATCATTTTTCTTGTATGCAATAATAAAAAACACCTTATCACAAAGTATCCTATTTGCAATGTGGAACACCATCGTTTCCTGACTTCTTTTGTCCTTAGTGAGACTAGCTAATATAATTACATGCATTCATTTGGAGACTAGTGTTCAACAAGAAGAAATTTCTTAATGCATCAGTAAAATTAAAGTTTTTAAAAGTTTTGCCGCCCTCCATGTCCTGATACATCAGCACTGGCTTGGGTGAGTAAACAGGCACATCCTTCTCAGGTGCAAACTGGCAGGATCCCCATCACCAGTAGCAAAGACAGAAGGAAGGAAGCACCACTGGGAGTGGGAGGCAGGACCTCCCCTTCCTCTCTGCTGAAGCTTGAGCTGGTAAGCCCTCTAAACAAGGCCTTACTGGAGAAAGTGGCAGCTTTTTTTTAAAGGAGTCTGTTCTTCACCTGCAAAAACCAAGTACACAATCTTTCCTCCCACAGCTAGATCTTGCAGACATTTGTTTCCCCACTGTTGCTCAGATTTAATTTATTTGGTACTTGTGATGTCATAATTTTACTAATTCTCCAGTAATCCGTAGGATCATCCAGGAAAAAGACAATAGCTGAATTTCTAATGCAAAACTGAGTTAGATTCATCAGCAATGGGTGATATAGAAACCACTAGCATGGAAAACTGTTCTGATTATTCTTTTATCAAACATTAGTTAACACATCAATCTTTCTTTTTCAGTACTTTAGGATTGGTACTTACTCTGTTCATTTTTATAATTAAACATGGTTTTCCTTCTGGAAATCCAAAAGTGGAATTTTCCAGGCCAGAGCAGTTTTCAAGCATATCTGATGTGAACTTGCAGGAGTATTTTGTTTTGTTTGGTCCAAGGAATGATTTTTGAAAGAAGTATTTCTCACTTGTGCAGTTGATGTTGGCATGTTGTGCAGTTGTATTATATGCTATATCAGTGTAAAACAAACAAAATTAATTCCTCCATATCCTGGTTTGTGGCACTGAACTATTTCCCTCACAGATTGTAATTTTTAATACCATGCTTCAGGGTTTTTTTTGTGGGAGAACTAGTTGTATTTCTAGAGAGAATGGAATCAAATAGTATTAAAAAGGGCAAATAGTTTTTGTCTGTGAATTATAGAAAGTACAATGTTAAAATGGAGTGAAGGTTGACAGTACATATCGATAATCTAGGATAAATTCTATTATGGAGATGTTAAAATTTATCCTCAAAACAATCGTTAGAAATTCAGGAAGTTCAAAGTTAGGGTTTAACTTAAAATAAATCCCAACATATATTAAGGTATTAGGGCACCGAAACAACTTTAAATATGCCCTGTAGTGGCACCAGCAATAACCACATAACTACAATTAAGGCATATGTGTGAGTGGTCACATATGAGATTAAACTTTTTTTTCTTTCTTTTTTTCCCCACCTCGTAGTGTCACAATATGAAGATCATTCAGGGAGGTGGAGTGGGGGAGGGGCAGCGAATAGGTCTATCATGGTGCTGCATTTCTTGAATCACCTATTTTACATTAATTTGACTCTTAATTTCATTAACAGATTTACTTGTAAATTTTCAGAAAATGTAATCTATACTGAAAAAATTACTATTTTATACTCAGTGCTGTAATTATGGGAAGATATGCTGTGTTTTCCTTACAAAGCAAAGAGACTGAATCTCTATTTTAAGTGCAAAACTCAACTCTTCCTTTACTAGGGAGCAGTGATCTTTGCTTCTATAATGTTACGTTTATATTTAAATAAATCTTATTTCTTTTCATACCTGAAAGAAATTTGTGAAGAGTTGTGACATATTTCTCCCAGGAGTTTTTGTCAGAGATGTTGTAATAAATTTCTAATCCTCCTTCACCATAGACATCCGGTCGTAACGTCACCCCTGTATTTAAAAAAGAAAAAATGAAGAAAAGAGAAGTGTTTCAGGTATTGATTTAAACTAACTACAGATGTGACACTGAAATGAAAGCTGTCAGTAGAACTCCACTGAGCCCGCAGTCACAGTTGGAAGTGATTTTAATCATCCTGCACAGGAATAACAATCTTCAGAGGATGTATTCAAAAATCTATGCTACTTGTGAAATGCTTTCTTTTCTCTCTGATTCAAGTATGTCTCCCTTATTTTCAGAATGCTCTAAAATGGAAGTGCCAATGATGTCATATTTCATTTATACTGTATTCCCCCCAGCACTTGTTAAAAATAGTGGGTATAACTATCGTATCAAATCTAAAAGCCAAAGTATGTTTCTCTGTGAAATGACTTTCCAACATGCCAATTTAATGTTTGACAGTAATTATTTTGCCAGTAAACTTATTAAATGTTGAGAGAGGGTATTTGACCATAGACAAGTAGTAGTATTTGTAGGGTTACACATCTAAGTGTTGTTTTCCCATCCCCAGTTTTAAAAATCCTAACTAGGAGCAGTTGTATACCTACATAAATTATCTAGTGATTGGTTTAACAGATTTTTTTTTTTTTTGCTGCTCCCTCTCCCATCTATTCACATTTTCAAGTCTAATCTTTATTGCTAATTCCATGTTTCTTTGTCCACCTTATTTTTACTTTTACTTTACGACTTATTTTTTTCTTTGTCATTTTTCTTTTCATCTTTTGTTCTCTCCTTTTCTATATCACTTCACTTCCATGGTTCTATTTCTATAAATCTCAATTACTTCTGTCTTTTTTCCAGAGTGTGCAGTGTCTGAAGAGACTTGAAGGTGCTGCTGTCAAGGACTGGAGAGCTTAGTCCTGTCTTCTTTAGGAAATAAGGGCCCATCTACAATGCTTCTGTGGGAAAACCCATAGAAAGGGAGGAAATTTCCTTGAAGTTCCTCTTTCAATTTCCCCTGATTTATTCACTGAGAGGGCAGGTTTAAATAGGTGACAGGGCCTGCTCACAAACCCATCTGATCCCCTGAGAGCCAGAGGATGTCAGGACCCTGATCCTGTGCCTCTGCTTTGTGTCCTCAGCATCCTGACCATTCCTCTACACAGGAACTGGTGTTGTGAGAAATGAGTGATTTAGATACATCAGCCATATGGTATGAAATGGACAGAATTTGTGATTATACCTGGTGATTTTAATCGATCTTGATAGTCCGGTGTATATGGATTGATTGTCCTCATTAAGGAATATATGGCAAGTGAAAACAGCCCAGTCATCACTATGTAGAAAGCAACGTAGTACAGACTGATCCACACTGTAGGGAAAATGTATGATTAACAATATCAGGTTAAAGTGACTATTGAGAGTAAGTCCCTCCCTGCTGTGTTTTTGTTTTTAGTAGATGCTGTCATGACTAAAAAGCTTGAAAGGAGTAGGAAAGTAATCCAATGGACAGAATCTTTGTTTGAACTTGACTTCAGTGGGAGTTGAAGGTAATCAGCATCTTCCAGAATTGTGCCTTAAATTTGGTGTTTTGAGTCTTATCTGTTAATTTAAAAAAACTTTTTTTCTGGAGAATGTTGTAAATTTGTTCCATTTTTATAAGGAACATAGTGAAGCTGTGGAGTAACATATCACTGGATATTATTTATTGACAGTTTCTTTCTGCTCATACATAAATTTGGATAGTTTGAAAGAAGGGGCTGAAGGGTACCCATTACACAAAAGTTCGTTACTTTTTTTTATGTAACTGGTGATCAGCACAGATTATAAATTGAAAAATCAGTGCAGTTTCTTGGCATGACTATTTTTGCAAGTTCACTCTTCTTATCTGCTCATTCCATATGAAGGATATAAAACAGTCCTGATGAATTTCACTGACAACACCAGTCTGCTAAAAATATGATTTGGTCACAAATCCCATTTACACTTATTTCACACTTTATCATCGAACCTTCTCTGGTAAATTCATTCTCACTGCCACCTAAGTTACAATGGTGTGAGATTAGAACCAGGCTCTGTTTCTTCATACATGTCTGTAAAATACGTAGCACACTGTTAGTTCTATATAAATAATTAATAAAACAATCCACATGGACTAAGTGGGGGGGAACGCGCTAATTTTTATCATATAACCCCTGCACCCACCAACATTAGGAAAGGTTAATTTTAAGTAGATTTTCTTTTACATTTAAAAATTGCTGTTAAGATCCATTATATCAAATTTCAGCTCAGAAAAACATCTTACAGGCAAATCTGTTATCTCAGGAAAGGAGTGGGGAAGGGAGAGAGTAACCTGCAACTGCCATTAGTATCTGTGGGACAAGAAACGTTTTTAAAATCAATTAGAGGATGGCTTATTTGAATGTAGACCATGAAACCTATTGTTGTTGCAAAGAGTTGGTTATGGATGGATTGATGGGTTGAGCTGAAATGTGCATCAGTGTGCTGGGATAAAACAGCAGATTTACTAAACAGAAATTAAATCAGAAAAATCATTTTGGAAAGGCAAACTATATTTCCAGTTATTTGGATCTGAATTTTATCTTCACTTGCTTCCCAGATGGGCCTGAAGAGAAAAAAACAGATCCTGTTTCCTGTGTTATCCTGGTATTTTTATAGGTATTAGTTCCAGTTCCTGTAGTCCTGAGCATCCAAGACAACCAATTAAAGTCAAAAGGAGTTTTGGGTACACAAAAACTGCAAGGTCAGTCCCCTCTAGTTAATCCTGATATCAGAATCATGTCATAACTATAACACGTAGATATTAATAATTATTATCTTAATTTGCATCCTGGACAATAATTTGAACCAGAATGGTTTAAAACGATTCTCATACTTGAGGAAAATACTTGGATCAGTTTCTCTTTATTAAAATGGCCTATCTGGTTATATAGCCAATTGTTAATATTTATCCTTAGTGTCATTGCCTTTGATATGGTATCTCTAAACTGGTCAGAAATGTTAGAAGTCCTGGCTAAAGACAGCTCAGCTGTATGCAGTCTGGCTTTGGTAGAAATTCTGAAAAACACTGACGTGCCATAGTTTATTTTAATAATTATTTATCAGTTTCACAAATCATGGAATCATGTGCATTAGATATGGAAGTCCAAGGGGATTTTGCCATTGACTTCAGTGGGTGCAGCATTAAAAACCTTAGTTCTTTTAATCTATCCATATAAATCAACCCTGCCAGCACCTTAATCATTTTGGTTGCTCTTCTCTGTGCTTACTCCATTTTTCCAAGTGATTCTTTCATTGTGTTGTTTTAAATCATTCTTAAAGCCATACGTTTCATCCTAATGGTTGTTTGGGAATTTTAGTTATGGCAAAAAAATCCTTGAATATGTGAAACAATTAAGAGATTCCAAATCTCTTCATTCAATAACTTCACGCTCAGAAACATTTCAAGAAATGAACTCATGCTTTAACAAAATCTGTCATCAACCCCTGGGATGACTCACAAGCATGCCACGAAAACAAGTGGTCTCCATGACCATGCAACATTCATCATCTCATCCTATCAAATTAATGAGGAAAAAACAAAAAATTGTGCAGCTTTCTAACTGTACTAAAAAGAAGAAAATATTCTTGTTTTTGTAGACTTATGTGACCACATACCCCAATTAATCAAGGTCCTTCCCATTAACTGCCCTGTATCTGGATTCCAGACGAAACGGTTGAAATTTTCCATCCGTTGGCTGCAGGTCTTCTTTTCATTTAAAGCTGCCATTTTCTCCAAATAAAATAATAAAATAAAATAAAATCCCAAACACACAGACAACCCCCCAAAACCAAAAGAACACGAGAAACTGAGAAATTCAACTGATTCCCAAACAGCTGGTCAAGAAGAATACTCTGCTTTTTATACTTCCCTGAAGGTCAAACAGATTACACCCGATATCATTGAAACTACCTAATGGCAAAATGTTGTCCTGTATAAACATTGCTGATAAAGTACAATGTTCAGGTTGGCAAAGAAAAATTAGTTGCTATCACATGTCCTTCTATTTTCTCTTTAATACCTCAGTAGATCTCCAGTGTTACACATTTTTACAGCACCTTTAGAGCTTGTGATACATTCAGTTTGATAGCTGTTATCAAAGCAGATAAAGTTAAGGAGAACTGTTTCCCTGCATTTTTTCTTTTTTAAATAATCTACAAAGATTGTCTCAAATTCTACCCTTACAGCACATGAAAGCCCAATCTGATCCATGGGGTTGCATGTGGAATAAGTTGTAGCAGAGTTTGGTCAATTATCCATCCAGTTTGCCACCTTTCACAAGTAGACTGGGAATTTCTCCCTGCTTTCTACTGGAAGAGTTGTTATAATGCACTCTCTGATTATATTAACTTTGGCCACACGTAGGACACTAGTCTCATTCACTTCATATCCCTGTTTCATTCACTGTACACCACCATACCAAATGAAGCAATGGTCCTACGGGGAAAAATGCTGTGTAATAAAGGACAGTATTGTAATTCATGTGTACAATGAAGCAGAGGTAAGATTGTGTGGGCAACCTTAACTTTATCTTTCCTGTCTTTTGATTGCTTTACTTCACAACCTGAGGCTCTGATCCCTCGAAGATATTTGCTTCTCTTTATGCACCATGAGTAGTCCAGCTGAAATCAATAGTTGTGTAAGTCTCCGTAGGATCAGGACCATAATGTACTTTTGCCTAGGTTTTTTTCAGAAAAAAAGAAAGGATGTAAACTTAGGACTCAATCCATTTTAAAAAAAAGTGGGTTATGATAAGTTCTACTAGCACACAAAGAAATAATGGTTCAGAATTTAGATTAAGATCCTAGAGCTCTTGACTCACTATGCTTTTAACCACACTGCCATCCTTCAGCTTTATTAATCCGTGTTAACCTACTGTCAGAAATATCTAGGGTTAAATTCAGGTCTCACTGAAGTTAATAGCAAAACTTTCTAAGAATTCAGTTACACCAAGTTTTCACTCTTAATGCATAGCTGTATCTGATATGTCTTGATTTGCATTCATTTCAAAGGCTATTGTATAGGAAAAAACTTTTCAAAATAACTGATATTTTCTTTTTATTCAAATTAATTGAGACAGTTGCTACTGACCTTAACATTTGGAGTAACAAAACAGTTAGTGTTTTCAACTAAATAATGCTGGGTTCCTGGATACAGCTTGTGAGATTTTGTGCATTTCTATTGGATTTGATCTGCCAGAAGAGTACTTTAATAACCTAATATTTTATTACTTGTTTTACAGTGATAAAGTATGAGTACGGCCAAATAGAACAACAAGAAAATCAGACATTTGAGGAGTTTCTATTTTCCATAGAAAGAAGGGGAAGACAAGCAAGAGGCTCATTCCAGTAATCACATAATTTAACAACAAATCTGCAACTGAATAATTGGTGAGTTATGAGTTTTTGAAACATTACAGAAAATAAGACAAGGAGATCTGGCAATGGATTTATTATGAGGAAAATCAAATAGCTACTGAGAGTATAAAAGGAATGCCAAGGTTCTTGCAGAATTCCAATTTCAGAGATAAGGTGAAAAGAACTTAGGGGAGAAAGCGCTTACTAAGGGAAGGAAAGTAGCAGGTCCTAAAACGTTTCAATTTTGTCCATATCTAATATCAGACATTCAGGTGCATCTAGGAGACAGTAAGCAGATATTTAGTTCTGCTTCAGTGCAGGGGACTGGGCTAGATGACCTACTGAGGTCCTTTCCCGTCCTATATTTCGATGACTCTAAGTGTCTCTTTTATATTAACTTTATAATTCATATTTGTATACTTAGAGTTTGAGCTTATAGAAGGTGTTAGGGTGGGGGAATGGGCTGAAGAAGTTGAGGGGGTTTTCCAGGCAAGAAGGGATGGGGCAACAAGGGGAAAGAGATTGGGGAAGTACGAGGTGGAGGTATGGCATGGGGGAAGAGGAAGGCAGGGGATGTGGGGAAAGCGGGACAGGATGAGAGAGAGGAGGTAGTAGGTGATAGGAAGGGCCAAAATCACTGTTCGTGTATCTTAGCAGCCTGGATTGGTCTGGGCTCCATTGCTCCATAGGGGGTACAACTACGTACTCAGCTCCTATGCAGCTTTCCATGAAGTATTGCAGGGAGGAGAGCCACCTCTCGCATTTCCAGCACATGGGCCATCAAGCTGCAGGGCTTTGAGGACCCCCACCAGTTAGGGGTGGCAACACAACAGGGTCTCCCACTAGCACATATTTTAAAAAGTGATATTGAAGCTCTCAAATTTCTACAGAGCAACAGGGAGCTGCACAGCCCCCTGATGATCACTTCGGAGTATATCATCACCAAGCTAACTCACAGGTCTTGTATAATCACAAACAAATGGTTCATGTTGATCTATCCATTTAGGAATGTTGTCAAATGTTTCATTAATTCCCCAGCACAAATAGAGAGCCAAAGGCATTTAATCTTGCTAATACACAATTTAATAAATCCTTTCCACAGTCAGTTCACTACCATGAAATCAGTTTGGAATCTCTACTACACACAACCTATAAACTTCTTGAACATAGGATCCTCGAAAGAATAGACCCTTTTACTGAGCCAATTATCCCTGTCAAACAGACAGGCTTCTAGCCAAAACGTAGTTGTTGTGACCAAGTTCTGGCACTCACAACTCACACTGAAGCTGGCTGTCAGAAAAAACTAAAGGCTGGTGCAATATTGGTTGACCTGCCATATGCATATGACACTGTCTAGATTAAGGACCTGATGCTGAAACTTGCTAAAAGTATACCTTCCTACCAAACACTTTGCTTGCTGTGGACCATGCTGAGTAACAGATGCCTATGGACAGGTTTCAGAGTAGCAGCCGTGTTAGTCTGTATCCGCAAAAAGAAAAGGAGTAGTTGTGGCATCTTAGAGACTAACTCATTTATTTGAGCATAAGTTTTCATGAGCTACAGCTCACTTCATCGGATGCATGCAGTGGAAAATACAGTAGAGGGATTTTATATACACAGAGAACATGAAACAATGAGTGTTACCATATACACTGTAACGAGAGTGATCAGGTAAGGTGAGCCATTACCAGCAGGAGAGAAAAAAAAACCTTTTGTAGTGATAATCAAGCTGGGCCATTTCCAGCAGTTGACAAGAACTTGTGAGGAACAGTGTGTGTTGGGGGGGAGAAATAAACATGGGTAAATAGTTTTACTTTGTGTAATGACACATCCACTCCCAGTCTTTATTCAAGCCTAATTTAATGGTGTCCAGCTTGCAAATTAATTTCAATTCAGCAGTCTCTCGTTGGAATCTGGTTCTGAAGTTTTTTTGTTGAAGAATTGCCACTATTAGATCTGTAATTGAGTGACCAGAGAGATTGAAGTGAAGTGAACAAAAAAACTTCAGAACCAGACTCCAACAAGAGATTGCTGAATTGGAATTAATTTGCAAACTGGACACCATTAAATTAGTCTTGAATAAAGATTGGGAGTGGATGTGTCATTACACAAAGTAAAACTATTTACCCATGTTTTATTCCCCCCCTACTGTTACTCACACGTTCTTGTCAACTGCTGGAAATGGCCCATCTTGATTATCACTACAAAAGGTTTTTTTTTTTTTTTTTCTCCTGCTGGTAATAGCTCACCTTACCTGATCACTTTCGTTACAGTGTGTATTGTAACACCCATTGTTTCATGTTCTTTGTTTATATAAAATCCCCCTACTGTATTTTCCACTGCATGCATCCGATAAAGTGAGCTATAGCTCATGAAAGCTTATGCTCAAATATATGTGTTAGTCTCTAAGGTGCCATAAGTACTCTCTTTCTTTTTGCAGATGCCTATGGATGTACCTGGGTAATAAGACCAGCTTTCTCCGTACCATAAGCAACAGGCAACCTCAAGGCTCTGTACTCACGCCAACCCTTTTTAATATTTACATAAGTGACATGCCTCCAACTAAATAATGAAAATTTGGATATGCAGATGACCTTGCCATGACAATACAAGCACCAAACCTTTATGACATTGAGAAAGCATCAACTGAGGACCTCCAATCTATGGAACGATACTTCAGGAAATGGAGGCTCAAACCAAACCATCATAAGCGCATTTCATCTTGATGATAGGAGTGCCAAAAACACACTGAAAGTAGCTTTCTGTGGTTAAAATGTGACATGATTACACTCCAACATATCTCAGAGTGAAACTCAACCGCACTCTCACCTTCCATGATCACCTTGAAATGCATCCGATGAAGTGAGCTGTAGCTCACAAAAGCTTATGCTCTAATAAATTTGTTAGTCTCTAAGGTGTCACAAGTATTCCTTTGCTTTTCACCTTGAAAAAGTAGCTGCAAAGATAAAAATGAGAGAGAACATAATCCAGAAATTAGCAGGTACAACCTGGGGTGCATTGGCATCAGTGTTTGCGAACATCTGCAAAAGCACTTGTATATTTGGTAACTGAATATTGTGCACTGGTATGGAACAGATAAAGCCACGCGCTTGTGGATACACAGCTGAATAAAGTGATCGGGTGCATCACTGGAACTCTTAAGTCAACTCCAACACCATGGCTACCTGTTCTGTCTAACATTCTCCCCTCCCCGCTGCCGATGCATCAAACTGCTGCAACATTCTGCAAAGCTCAGCGAATCCAGGAAAACAGATTTCTTCCTATCCACCAAGACTTTGACAGTGCTCCCCACCCCAGTGTCTTAAATCCCGCAAGCCATTCGTTTAGCCTCATGCAATCAGGCTATGATCAGAAGGAGGCTTGGAAAGCAGATTGAGCTAAACAAGACTTAGAAAATAAGCACCCAGTGCTGGATTCCATGCACAAGCTTTCTTCTTGGTCAACTCTGAACCAACCATGGTAGATGCGGACATCTAATGCACAAATAGAAAATCAAGGACTCCCCGGTGTGTGAATGTGGCTCCCCATGACAGACCATTGAACATATCACCACCTTCTGCCCAATTTATAAACATGAAGGAGGCATCACAGCAATAAATTCTGCTACTCCTGATGTAGCCATTTGGCTCGATCAACTTCAGATGAAATTGTAGTTGCTGCTCAACACCAGCCATATGAAAGAAGAAGAAGAATTTGGAATAAGATGTCCACTTAACGCCCATAATGGGTGCTTTGCATTCAGCCATTTGATGAGAATTGATATTCATTTCCCAAAAATTAATAAAATATAAGCTTGGTACAGAAGAAATAACTTAAATAAGTTAGTTACAGTCACTGGATAAGTTCATAAGTGCAGGTAGGACAGACATAATGGGGAAGTAAACTTGATGTAAATCAGAACAGCTACTCAATTCACTGCAGGCTGTTTTTAAAATGTTGTGCTTCTTGGGGTTTTGCAACAGAGGCACTTCCTCACCACCTTGGCATGGAATTGTGCTGGAAACATCATAAAATATTTGAGCTTTTGCTGCTTGGCAAGTTCCCTGGCTCTTTTAAAGGCTGATCTCTGTTCAGCCACATCTTTTGCAAAACCTTGAAAAATTCCCCTTGTGGCATTGCCCAAGCAGTTCTTCTCCCCCCCCCCCCCACCAGCTAGATGCATTAGTTTTTCTTTTACAATAAATCTGAGATGTTTGACAACCTGTCCTTGAGGTTTGGCATTTGAATCTGGTTTTGGAGCTAGAGACCTGTGAGCCCTCCATAAGTAAAGGGAAATGTAGAATTGTTCATCTGTTGTCTTTATAAACAAACTAATAGATTGTACCGAAACAAGCATGACACAGAGACACCAGAATATTGCTGTAATCCACCCGCACGTTGTCACTCCATTTTTAACTAATTCCTAGACCACAGTGAATTCCTAGAGGCAAGTACATTTTGCACGTTCTTCAGTGTTATCCAGATGACCTAGCTTCTAGTGGGCACATTCTTGGCTGATAAAGAAATAGAGTGAGAGACCTTGAAATGTGTTGAGTACAACTTCTGTCTTTCCAAGACCTCTGAATTGCACTATTTAAAGTTAGTAGTTGTCTTCAAGCCATTGGCATCTGTTCTATAACACATTAATTGAACTTCAACACACCAAATAAATAGATTTATTTAAAACCTTATTATGCATCCATTCTTTTTTCATTCCAATTTATGCTGACTGGTAGATTACTTGGATAATAACAGGGGGTATTTCCTATTGATAACATAATAATAACATAATATCCATAGGAAAACGTTGATTTTTGTTGTTGTTGTTGTTGTTTAATTTTTTTTGGTTGGGAAAATTTGAAAAGAAACCTGTGGTTTTGGGTTGGGTTGAACCAAATCAAAATGTTTCCATTTATCAAACAAAACCAAAGGGTTTCGTTTCAGGTCAGTTTGACATTAATCCGCATCTGTCTGCGTTGCTATTCAGGTGCCTCATGTCCCCATTCCATTGTATGAGCAGGGCTACCTGCCAGACTACATCTCCTACGATGAACCACTGTGGCTCAGCCAAAGGGATGACCTGACAGGGAGCCAGGAGCCAAAAAGCTGTTGAAGGCTGGGCAGTGAGGCTCCCAGCTCTGGAACTTGCGAGATCCCCAGCCTGAACCAAGGTTCTGGCTCCCTGCCATCAAGCCAGAAGTCAAGCCCTGGTTAGAGGCCAGGCTCCCAGAGCTTCCAGCCTCCCAGCTCCATGGCAGCGCTGTTCTGGAACTGCAGACCCTGGAACCCCAAGTCCCCAGCAGCTAATTGGGTGAGCTGGCAGGAAACCAGGCAGGGTTCCAGCAGGATTCTCCCTGTTTGTTTCTGGAAGTCTGTTGCAACCAATTTTTTCTGAAAAACAATTTAGTTTTGTCAAATTGGTATTTTCCAACATAAATCGTATTGTTAGGAAATTTGTGATCAGCTCTAGATATGAGGCACCTGAGTGACAGCTCCCACAAGACATTGCGGCAGTTCACGCAGACAAGGTGCACTGTTGAGCTGACTTGAAATGAAATGTTTTGATTTTTGTAGAATCAAAATGTTTCAGAATTTTTCCTCTTTTGAAACATTTCAATATTTGATTTTTTCCTCAGCTCCGATGTAACCAACATCCAGTTATTGTGGACGCTCTAGAGTGAAGTGTGTTCTGCCTTTTCCTGCCAGGCTTCTCTTGACTTCCCAGGAATTATCAATTCCTCAAGCCTCACCAGTAAGAATAATTGTTTGAGTTAAATGTGAGTAGTTTTAAAATGCTGTTGTATACTGAAAAGACACTCTGCAAAGATGGACTTGCAAGTGTCCATATTTATTGGGACTCAGTCAATGTGGAAATCAGGAGACTCTAAAGGGAGAGTTCAGGTGAGTTTAAATATGTTTTGAATTACTTTCCTGAATTGTAGTGCTGTTTTTGATAAAACTTTTTTACTACTTTTGTTTGCAGCTATTGTCCAATATTTGAAAATTATACAGATGGTGCCTGAGTGTCAATAAAACACATCTTGTCCATGGGAGAATATAATCTCCAAAATGTAAAGTAGCTCTTCGGATAATATTTTCAAATTTATATTTATTAATTTGTCCTAAAACATATGTACTATATACTTTGGTCTTCTAAAAAATAATATTAGAGGAAGATTACAGGATTCTAAGAGAATGCAAGAAGATAAAGCGGCATTGAAGACATCCATTATTAGTGGAGTCAGCGTTTAAGGAGTTCTATAAAACTTCCATTGGGAATCTGGGGATTTTCTAGCTTTCTGTAAATTAACTGCCTCATCATGCGTTTTGGTTTTTTTTTTTCCAGAATGCCGGAGGGAGAGATTTGAATAAAATGGATCTATGTTACAGATTTTCCTGAGGGTATGCTGAATTTGGTGAAATTTGCCACTTTCTTTACTTGGGCATTGGGGGAGGGTATGTATTAATGAACTGGGAGATCGAGTGGGCTTGTACCCTTGTAGGCAGTGGTGGTAAATGTGTAGGGTTATTTTGTTATTGGTCAATGAGTTTTTCCGATCATTGGGATCTCCCTGATTCTGGCACTTTGCTTTAGCATATTTGGATCCAGTATGGTGCCCAGCTCCACAGCAGAATCCCAATTTCCTCCGCCTCCTTATGCAGAGTTATCATAGGTGATCTTCAGCATAAAGGGCCTTGCTCGGTCAGCGTTGCTCCTTCCTCATAACCATTTCTGAACCATTTGCAGCTCTACCACCTCAGCTGTTCCTGTGGTTCCTGGTGCTGGGCCAGGGCGTGTACTGTGTGGTTGTGGGTGTGGGCACCAGAGAGGTATTTTGCACGTCATACTCCTTTGTTGTACTCGCAGCTATTTGAGAATAGCCGATGTTTACTGTTCGGTCTGTATTCAATGTCTGTCTTTCTGACCTTGGGCTGGCCATGGAGCTGAAGGACGGCCAAACCAAACATAAAGGTTATGCAGGAATTCTTGGTAAATTTTTCAGGGTTTGTGGGGCCTGGGAGAAGGCAGCCAGCAGTAGAAGTAGCAATGCCCCTCAGAACACATTGTTCTACCTTTCAGAGGGTGCAGTGTTCACTCCCCTTTGAGCCCAGCCAGCTCTGTTCTCCTGTGCAGAGGGTGGGTAAGAGCATGGCCCTGTCTCCTCCCTTTCCATCATCCATTATGGGGCAGTTAACACTATTAGGACCAATCCTCGGGGGCATGCAAGGACTGTGACAGTGCCCTGCCCCCTGTAGTGGTGCCAGGGGGCTGAGAGAGGCTTCATGTCATCCTCTCTGTCTTGCATATACATACATGGGCCAGGCACAATCTGGTCTCAGAGTTTTATTATTATGTATAAGTAGTGGGGATCCCCACTGTATGGAGTTGGATCGTGAAGCTGTATTTGGAAAGGGCTGGATAATGTGACTAAATGTACATATACTTTTTATAATCAAAGAGGGAGGTAAATGTCCCCTCCCCCCTTCCCATCTCCTTGTCCAGTTTTGTACAACTGGCAAGGTGCATTGGGGTGGTTTACACCTTCCCTGAGGCATTGGGTATTAGCCACCAGCAGAGTCAGGGCACCAGACTTGATGTATCAAAGCTCTGATCCTATATGACATGTTGTCACATTATTCCTGTGGGAAGATAAGATAATACTCTGCATAAATCAATGATGATGCATTTTTACATGCACTGAATAGCTGAGTATTGCTGGATCACTTAAATATACTTTATAAATAATCCCTTATAAAATGTCTGCATATTTTCCTCAGCAAACAATATTTCATAATGGAATAGTGCTATACACGTGCTAAGTATTATTACTAATTATTACTATTATTCATTAAAGATAATGGGCCTAATTGCCCTAGTGGAAGGGTACTAAAGGAAAGAAAGGAGTGATTTCTCCACAATCACGCTGCTGGAAGGGGCAAGGTTTGCCCCCAGCCTCAAAGAATATGATCTTGGATCAGCCCATGGAAATTCTGTAGATCCAGGCATTCACACAGGGAAGGGGGAATCTTCCACATGGAGGTCCCCTGCCTCCTATGGTTCTAGCTCAGCTCCTCAGAAGCATGGCATCAATAGTGAGCACTGCCAGAGTCTCCCCTAGTTGCAGTTGCCCCAGGGAGGCTCCCCTTAAAGGGCTGTGGATGCCCACTGGGGGGCGGGGGCGAGAGGGCATGGAAAAGTCATATAGCCTCATGCTGTGATATCTTTTTGCTTTGAACTCCACAGGGCAGATGACGGTGATAAAAGTCCTCCCTTGAACTCTGCCCCTGGCCCGCCCACTTTACTCCTGGATTACCCAGTATATGCCGTCACTCTGCTTCCCCTGCAATGCAAACCCATGCCACAGAGTGCACTTTGCAGTGTCTGGGAGGAGAGGCAATGCTGACGTGGAAGAGGAAGAGGTCTGTGCCTGGAGTGCTCCTGGGGGAATTCTGTGCCACTGCGGCACAGCAGAAAAATGCACCTACAGATTCTTTTTATTTTCCACAGAAAATGGTTTCTGTGAGGAAGCAAAGAGAAGCTGCACCAGTGCTCACTCACCCCTTCCTGGCAGCTCAGATGTGTCTGTTCTAGCAGACTGGGAGAAGTAAATCACTGGGGGGGGGGGTCTGGGGATTCCCTGACTGACCAGGGAAGTTGGTCCTGGCTGGGTGGGAAGGAGGAGGAGGATGGAGACAGAGTTCCCTCTCCCTGCTCCTCCTGCACAGAGCAGCTGGGGCTGGGTCAGAGAAACACCCAGAAACTTCCCCTGGCTGCAGGAAGTTCTGCACTGTGTGTGTATGCAGGGGTGGAGGGGGGCCTGGCGGAGGAGTGGTCTGGCTGTGGGGGGTGAGGTGTAGTGGTGTGGGGGTTCTGGGTGTGGGGGGTAAGGCTTAGTGGGGTGGGGAGGCCGGATGCATGGGTGTTGGGCGGACAGGGGGAGCAGCTCCCTATACAGTGACCCCCTTCCCCCCAAATTCATACCCCCCCAAGCCTCACCCATTGCATTAGGTCAGGAGCTCCCCCTGAATCCAGACCTCCTCACACCCACAAACCCCCACTGACCCCTCCCGCACCCATACGCCTGTCCCCGAGCCTCACTCCCTGCATCGGGAGCCCACTGACCCCGCTGAGCCTCACTCCCTGCATCAGGAGCCCACCACACCCAGACCCCCCATTCTACTGAGCCCCATCTAGCTGCACTTTGACCCCCCAAGCCCCACTCCCACAGTTACCCCCCCCACTGAGCCCTAACCACCTTCCTATTCCCTAGAGTCCTATTCCCCCTGCACCCACAACCCCACACTGAGCCCCAGTGCATCCAGATTCCCCCTCACAAGCTGCCCACACCCAGATTATGCCACACAAAATCCTAGTACTCTTGATGGAATTCTGTGCCAAAACATTAAAATTTTGCAAAGTTCTGCCTATTTTAATTGTCAAAATAACACAAACACAATAACAATGTAATCACACCATTTTCAATTATTTTGGTCATTTATTTCAAAATACTTGTCAGCAAATAATTGAAAACGGTGTGATTGTATTGTTGTTTTGACAAATAAAATATGCAGAATTTTAAAATATTGTGCATAGAATTTTTTGGTGCAGAATTCTCTTAAGAGTAATGGAGGGTCCCCCCTCTGCATAGGGACCGTGGAGGCATCACTGGGATCTTCTATTATCAATGAAATGTTTCAGAGTAGCAGCCGTGTTAGTCTGTATTCGCAAAAAGAAAAGGAGTACTTGTGGCACCTTAGAGACTAACAAATTTATTAGAGCATAAGCTTTCGTGAGCTACAGCTCACTTCATTGGATGCATTTGGTGGAAAAAACAGAGGAGAGATTTATATACACACACACAGAGAACATGAAACAATGGGTTTATCATACACACTGTAAGGAGAGTGATCACTTAAGATAAGCCATCACCCACAGCAGGGGGGGGAAAGGAGGAAAACCTTCCATGGTGACAAGCAGGTAGGCTAATTCCAGCAGTTAACAAGAATATCAGAGGAACAGTGGGGGGTGGGGTGGGGGGGAGAAATACCATGGGGAAATAGTTTTACTTTGTGTAATGACTCATCCATTCCCAGTCTCTATTCAAGCCTAAGTTAAGTCCACTTCCTGGACACTACGGTGCTAATAAGCGATGGTCACATAAACACCACCCTATATCGGAAACCTACTGACCGCTATTCCTACCTACATGCCTCTAGCTTTCATCCAGATCATACCACTCGATCCATTGTCTACAGCCAAGCGCTACGATATAACCGCATTTGCTCCAACCCCTCAGACAGAGACAAACACCTACAAGATCTCTATCATGCATTCCTACAACTACAATACCCACCTGCTGAAGTGAAGAAACAGATTGACAGAGCCAGAAGAGTACCCAGAAGTCACCTACTACAGGACAGGCCCAACAAAGAAAACAACAGAACGCCACTAGCCATCACCTTCAGCCCCCAACTAAAACCTCTCCAACGCATCATCAAGGATCTACAACCTATCCTGAAGGACGAGCCATCGCTCTCTCAGATCTTGGGAGATAGACCAGTCCTTGCTTACAGACAGCCCCCCAATCTGAAGCAAATACTCACCAGCAACCACACACCACACAACAGAACCACTAACCCAGGAACCTATCCTTGCAACAAAGCCCGTTGCCAACTCTGTCCACATATCTATTCAGGGGATACCATCATAGGACCTAATCACATCAGCCACACTATCAGAGGCTCGTTCACCTGCGCATCTACCAATGTGATATATGCCATCATGTGCCAGCAATGCCCCTCTGCCATGTACATTGGCCAAACTGGACAGTCTCTACGTAAAAGAATGAATGGACACAAATCAGACGTCAAGAATTATAACATTCAAAAACCAGTTGGAGAACACTTCAATCTCTCTGGTCACTCGATCACAGACCTAAGAGTGGCTATACTTCAACAAAAAAGCTTCAAAAACAGACTCCAACGAGAGACTGCTGAATTGGAATTAATTTGCAAACTGGATACAATTAACTTAGGCTTGAATAGAGACTGGGAATGGATGAGTCATTACACAAAGTAAAACTATTTCCCCATGGTATTTCTCCCCCCCACCCCACCCCCCACTGTTCCTCTGATATTCTTGTTAACTGCTGGAATTAGCCTACCTGCTTGTCACCATGGAAGGTTTTCCTCCTTTCCCCCCCCTGCTGTGGGTGATGGCTTATCTTAAGTGATCACTCTCCTTACAGTGTGTATGATAAACCCATTGTTTCATGTTCTCTGTGTGTGTGTATATAAATCTCTCCTCTGTTTTTTCCACCAAATGCATCCGATGAAGTGAGCTGTAGCTCACGAAAGCTTATGCTCTAATAAATTTGTTAGTCTCTAAGGTGCCACAAGTACTCCTTTTCTTTTATCAATGAAATGATAGGCTTTGGAGTTGACCCCTGATTGGAGTGAACAGGGGTTTGCAGTTTCTTTTTTGGCCAAGGACCATTTTCTCATGGCTGGGTTAAAAGGGCAGCGGCTTAGTGGGTTACATTAGGCTGGCTGTATCTTTGCAATGGAAAAAATAGAAACCTCTGAAATAGGTTTGAAATAGAAAGTGTAGAGTACACTGACTATTAGCAAATACACCAAAATCTGTGGCAAGAACCTAAAACTGTGAGATCTCCTATTTGTTTGGTTTTTATGTCCATAGTTTTTGCTGTCCCTGTTCTTTTTCTTTTGGATTGTGCTGTGTGTGTTTCAAGGACTCTCAGTCCCCTCCATTCAGCTTGTCCCAACAGCACCTCCTGCATCTGTCAGGTTGACAAGAGAAAATGCACTAACACTTTTCAATCTTGGGGAGCATGATGATTCTCCTTCTGACCTTAAAGCAACAAGTTTCAGCCTAAGCAGCTCTAGCCAATACACTGGTAAAAATACCTGCGGCTGGTCTACACTTTGTGATCCCACTGTCGCTAGCTTCTGAGGAATTGCCCTATGGCTACAGCAATACTGCGGGGTTTCAAATAAAAGCTCGGTGCAGAAGTTAGAAGTGCTGTGATGGCAGTGTGACCAGCCACCTGAAGAAGGCAGTGCCTTCCAGGGGTGCTGGAACAATTTTGATAGTGGGGGTGCGGAGAGCCATTGAACCAAATTGTAAACTCTGTATATAATGGCATCCACTTTAAACCAGGGAATGAGGCACCACCCCCCAGCACCCCTACTTCCAGCGTCTATAGTGCCTTCTGAAAAACAGGAACTCCTCCTCTTCAGAACCTGCTGGGACCCACCTCTCGAACCTGCTCTCCTGGAGTAGTATATTCTCCTTTCCTTGCCTCTCCTTGCTCCTCCTGGCCAAGAGTTGGCTGATCCCTCTCTGGAATCAAACAACCCCCCTCTGCTCCTTTTCTGAGAAATTTAAAAATCTTAGTCCTGAAAAAATTTGCCAGATTAAGTGTAAAAGTAAATTTTATGAAACCCAGGTAGGTAATGTTAATTCAAGGAGGGGGCACTCTTGTTTCTGAATTGACCCCAGTGGCAGTGTTAACCCATTGGGGATCTTAAGCAGGAATATTACCCCACCCTCCCACAATGCATAATAAAAAGCAAATAGAAGACCCTGCTTAGCCCTCTTATGCCTAGCACCGGCTCTGATCAAACCAATGCCACGGCATAGTGTTATGGGGCAACGTGCTGCGGTAAGTATTGTCTTTCAGATGAGGTATAACACTGAGGTCCTGACCATCAGTGACCAATTAAAGATCTGAAGTCACTTTTCACAAAGTGAAAGATAGCTCTGATTTCCTAGCTTCATACATTAAGGCCAGAAGGGACCATTGTGATCATCCTAAACCTAGTCCGACCTCCACATAACACAGGGCACAGAATTTCATCTAGGAATTCCTGTATCCAGCCTAAGTGTCCTGCCCAATTCCTGTTTGTGTAATTGCATTCTTCCTTCTCCTCAAATGCCCCGTTTAGTTTTGAATGGATTCAGTATTTTTAACTTGTTATAAAGTGTTGTGTAGTATAGCTTTTAAACAGTTTCTTTCCACTTCAGAGGAGGCTTCTGTTCTGTAATAGGTAAAATGATTCCTTTATAGTGTGGTGGCATTGCTGCAAGTCCACAGTTGAGATTTTTTTTGAGATTTGCATTTAAAGCAAGTCTAAAATCCCTCTATTTCACATTTTATACAATTATCATGCATTAGAAGACACCTGAGCATGCCAACTGGAGCCAGGGGCCAAGGATCTGGCCCATGTCAGTAAACATGAAGAATGAGAAAGCTAGGCACAGAAAGGTAATAAGATAGTTTTCATTTCATGTTCAAGTTTGTTTGTTGAAGGAACTGATTATTCACTTCCCCGCATGCAGAGCCTCAAATATGTCTGAGGTAGATGCATGCTGCCCCTTTGTGGCTAATAGGAACAAAAAGATGCAACCCGGCTTGATTTGCCTCTCACATCAGTCTTACAATAGACTTTAATGGGGTTTCTCCTAATTTACACAGCATGGCTATAAGTGAAAGGAGAATCAGGCATTTTATTCTTCATCATAAGAACTGGAGAGGCTGGGGGAATCTATGCTCCCAAGCTTGTGAAATTGTGAAATCTATGCTCCCAAGCTTGTGCTAGAAGTCTGAAAGGCAGATGGCTGCATAGGTAGACAGAACATGTAAACAGATTCATTCATTTTTCCTCCCATTGATTAAAAATAAGCCAGTAAAATGGATGGACTCGCACAGAGAAGTTTAGTGAACTCAGCAAGTTCTTCTATGATGCACTACAGGAGAAAGAGCCACAGAAGCACATCAGATTCCAAAATGGAAACTGATGAAGTAGGAACAAATAGTAGATTAACTGGAGACAAGGTGAAGCTTGCATTGTATTTTAGTTGAATGCTTCATGCTTCTCCCTGAAAACTGACATGATCTTACTCTAGTATTTGTTGATATGAATAGAATTGTTCAATTCAGCCTAGATTGAGTTTTCAAAGATTCATCCAGTTAATATAGGCATAGTATCTGTGATGGACCTACTTACCACAGCTACTCTTGGCTTAGCCAGCAGTAGGTTTCATTTAGCTCTGTTTCTTTTTATCTTAGATCACTAGTGCATCTGGAGTCTTACCCCACCAATATACACGTTGCACCCACAGGGCCTGCCATTCTACTGCACTAAGCTCCAGTGCTTATAAGAATTGCAGAACTTTGGAAATGGAACATTATGTATTTTTCTAGTAAGGTTTTTTCTCTTGTATTGAGTAGTTTTCATGTATGTTTTAGGAGGATAATGGTTGCTGTTCCAAATGGCAACCCCAGGTGATGGTTGTTCCTAAAACTAGCAGAGGACCATGAAATTAGTGGGTTTTGCGCTATCCATACAGTGAGTGTAATCTGTACTAAGGAATGATGTTACCTACCAGGGTTGTGCTGGACCCAGAACAAGCCCCCTTATCTCTGTATTTGTTGTTCACTGACTTTCAGTCCCATCCTTCTGGGATCTATTTATGGGCCAAAGTAGCAAGAATACTCATTTTTTCATGGTGATTGTTGCAGCAGTTTTGCCTGTGTTCAGACTGTGGGATTGAGTCCTGTATTTCTGCAACCTAAGAAATGGAATGCCGTGACATGGTGATATTTCTGATTATTTTGGCCACACTGAAGCATTCAGGGAGCTTATTCGCTTAAGTGGGACACGATATTTTCTGAACCCAGATATGCCATATATTTTTAATGCTAAACAATTGAAAAATCAGCATAATCAATTTGTCATTAATTCTCTCTCACACACACACACACCCCTGTGTGCCAAATTGCAACCCAGTGCTTATTAAAACTTCCAAGGATTTATAGTGAAAAACCTAGCAAACCTCTACGTGGTTAGTCTGTCAAATGCCTCAACAATAAATATAAAATATTGGTGCTAAGTTTGAAAGTAGTAACATCAATTTAACATATTTCTTCTAAACACCATTAATAATCATTAATATCATCTGCTATTGTTGTTTGCAATGTTGTAGCCGTGTTGGTCCCAGAGACAAGGTGGGTGAGGTAATATCTTTTATTGGACCAACTTTTGTTGCTGGAAGCTTCTCTTTCACCATCAGAAGTTGGTGCAATAAAAGATATTACCTTACCCACCTTGTCTGTCTAATAATAATAATAGTTTTAGTGTAGGGATGATCCATGCCCATATACCTCAGCTAAAAAAAAGACATGACTCAAACCTTGTTTCTGTTCACATCAATGCATGTTGCACTGGTGTATATTTTTCATAACAGAGATCAACTGATCTGGATGTAGATGAACCAAAATAACAAGAGTAGATAAGGTTTGTTTGTTTTTTTCTCAATATTTTTCAATGACCAATAAATGCTGCTTAGCAAGATGCTTATGCATATGGCTAACTTTAAGCACATGGCTAGTCACTGAATTCAAGGAACATGCTTACAGTTAAACACATGTTGTAGTACTATACTGAATCAGGGCCTTACACAGAAACCTCCAGTGTTTGCTCTTAACATGCTGTAATTTTTACACATTTTCTTAGCATTTATGTTTTGCCCTTTTGCTTTTAATAGGTGTTTAGACAGTCAGTGCTTAACAAATAATAATAATGATAATGAATACCTCTTTTCAATCCCAACTCCTAAACTGTCTAGCCTAAATGCTGCCAGGACACACAGGTATATTTTCAGCAAAGGTCTCTTCCTGGAAAAAGGATACAGGTTTTGTGTGTGTGTGTGTGTGTGTCTTTGTTTTTTGTTGTTTTTTTTCCAGAGTTTGCCTCTGCCAGCTCCCTATATTCTGACAGGAAAAATAATTAAAACTGGTATTTTGGTATATAGGGTCCCATTTCAGGAAAGCTTCTCTGTTCAGGAGAGCACTTCAAGCACGTTCTTAATGCCCATTGGGACTTCATTGTGTGCTATCCTGAATACGGATGCATTTAAGCATGTGCGTAAATGTCTTTCTGAATTTCAGCTCATATGCTTAGCATCCTGAAAGCTGGTTGCCAAATGACCTTACATACAGTTCTAAATAGGAAGTATGGTTGGTTAGTGCCCCAATATGGTTAGTGGCATAGTGACATGTCTAGTGCCAGTGATCAACATAGTACCTCTACTACCATCATCACTGGCTACCAGTTAGCCTCTTTTAGGTGAAAAGGAGGCTGAGTGTATAAGTCCTCCCTGCTGGTACATAGCCTTTACACAGGCAAGAGCCTTGAAGCATCTTCTGAGTGATACCAGCCAGTAACTGGCTCTCAGAGCAACATGGGACCCCAGAGGTGAATTGAACAGACCCCCGGTTTGTGGAACATGCCCTGACACTCACTAACCCATGCCCCTACCTACTGGGATAGTAGAGAAGACCTCAACTGTTTTTATGGCATACAAGAATGTTACACTCTACAATGGCGTAGCAAGCAGATGCAGGCATAGCAGTTGTTCCATGCACCTTCTATAGTAGTAGATGATTCCACAACAATGGCCATAGACTGCAACCTAACTTCAGCCAGTCATCTTTTGAACGTATGCCTCTGGAGCACAGGTGAACAGGTGAGAGAATGTGGATGGTGTGACACAAGCCATCCCCTCCACCATGTGTTCTAATGACAAAGGAAGGTCTTATGGTGATAGGCGAGTAGTGAAGCAACAAGTGTGGAGTTGCTGGTGGTTATAGTTGCACATCTACATGTACATTACTCGTGGCCCCAATTATAACAGCTTTGTGGAATGTTAGGACTTTATGCAACAACCCTACTACTAGCTGACTTGAAAGAGGCACAACACTTGTGGCCAGGGATCTGGCCAGGTATAGAGTCGATATTGCCTCACTCAGTGAAGCCAGATTAGCTGATGAATGCAACAACAACCACCCCCGCCCTGCAGAAAGTAAATATATATTGATTTACAGAATGAAATAAGGGTAGGAATCTGTGAACATTTATTCACAAGTAGCTCTTTGATGTCAATGGAGCAAAATGAGAAAATGTTAGCAGGGATTTGGCCCTAGGTTTGCACAGTGATTAGTGGATTTTTTTTCAAGTCAGCGATATCTTTCTTAAGGGAGTACTTCTGTGTTTTTGGAGACATGCTGACATACAGTATATTGGCTGCCAAAATACACCTACATTTTGAGCATTGGCTCACAAACCCATAAGGTGGGGGGGATAAATGTATGGCTCTGTCCTCTGTCACCTTCTCTTCTCCCTCTACATCTTATCTCCAGGTGATCTCATCCACAAACAAAAATTCAGCTACCAACTCTATGCAGATGATACACTGATCATCCCCTGTACTCCAGAACAGCCTCCTTCCATCCAACGTATAAAGTTGACATCTCCTTTGGATGTCTAGCTGTCAGCTAGAGTTCATCATGGCTAAAACAGAGCTATTAGTCTTCCCCCGTTAGTCCTCCCTGCTACCTCTTTTCTCTATCACTGTTGACACCACCACCATTCTGCCGGTCACTCAGGCCTGTAACCTGGGCATCATCTTTGACTCAGATCTCTCTCTTGAGCTTCACATCCAGTGATAGCAAAGTCTTGTAGATTCTTTCTGCATAACATCTCTAAGATACAGCCCTTCCTAACCATCCCCACAGTGAAAACTCTCATCATCTCATACCTCGATTACTGCAAGATCCTTTTTCTCTGGCCTGGACAAGTTTACTTTTGCCCTGCTCACATCCGTTCAGAATGCTGCCACTGAGATCCTTTCCCATTCCCTAGTCCATCACTTTGACTTTCTTTGAATCCCTCCACTGGCTCCTCCTCTGGTGCAGCGAATGTAGGCTGCTTGACTTTACTTTCATGATCTGTCACGGCCTAACCCCATCTTATGCGTTACTTTTCAAGGTTGACCCCCCCGCCACATCTGATCAGCCCACAGTGCCAGCTTCTATCACCCAGGGGTTAAATTTTCACACGAGTAATTTTGTGCTTTCTCCCAGGCTGCCCCCTCACACTTGGGGAAAAGCTTCCTGTAAATCTCCAAAAAACTAACTCATTATCCTTCTTCAAAACCCTCCCTAACTCTCTCCTTTTCCAGGAGGCTTACAAACAACTTGACAACAGTTAGGCTGTTGGTGTGCTCAGCCTGCTGTTGATCATGCTAATCAACATTGTCTCATTGTTTCCTTGTACTTCCCCATCTGTCTTTATCCGTCTGTTGCCTCTTATATTATATGCTGTTTGGAGCAAGGACTGTCTTTTTTTGTTCTGTTTGTACAGCACCTAACACAGTGGGATTCTGGTCCATGACTTGGGCTTGTAGGCACTCCGATAATACAAGTAAATAGGTCATAATATTAATAACAACTCTAGCAATGTACAGCAGCTTATAGTAAGTCTACATTTTCAAGGCAGTTTTTTCGAGGAAAAGGGTTAGAAAATGGTTTTAATGAAAGCTGAGATTCTTTTCATGTTCTCTCCCCCAGATAAGCATGCCCACAGCCACAGATTGGCTGGAGCCCAAAGGTCAGGCTCTTGAATGGCGCAGTGCATATTGGATCAGTGTTAATTCAGATAGAGTATAACATCTGTTGATTCAACACCACTTGCATCACTTGTATTTTCATTAGTGGTCTCCAAGCTAAGTATGGACTTAGCCCAATACTGATTAGCTTGTAACGTTTGACAAGATCACAGCCAGAAGTCATTATTTAACTAGGTGACTGAATCATCAAGCTAAGCACCACAGGAAAGGAACCATCTTTTCACTGTACATGTGTCTAGTGCATAGCACAATGGGATCCTGGAGTCTGGTTGGACCCTACAGGCATTACTATAATATTAATAGTAATAATAACTTATAATAATATCAATACCATGACTATTTCCACAAAATCTATTTGATCTCCACATACCAATGCAGATAGAGAGGATCCTAGCATAAAAATGGAGCTATTTCTTTGCTAATATCTTGACATTGCTATTAAAAGCCCATCTTCTAGACTTGAAATTTCTACTAGCAAGGTGTTCTAGTGGGCCATGAGGGTCAGTCATTATGACAGGAAAGGAGGAACCTAAGAATTGCAGCTAATATGGGAGGAGGGGTGAGTAAAGCAAAGTGAGTTAATCCCCAAGAATCTCATCACTGATGCTCATAATGAGTTCCCAACTTCTTGTGTACTTCTCTTTTTTCCCTAGGCTTTGTCATATGGTCATGAAGTGGAAAGAAGTCCTTCCATTGTGTACACAAATCACCGTTGTATCCACTGTTAACATTTGCAGAATACAGAATTAAGGTTTAATATTGTTTAGGCTTCTGGGAACATGAATTAGCATCAGCTGGCTGCTATTAGGATCGTTTGGTTGGGTGTAGACATGTAGAAGAGAAACTCTATGCCTGATTTACACCTCATGAAAGGAAACTTTGATCTACCAAGGCTACCTGCAATAATTATACAGCCTGATGCATCCAGGTAAGGAGTATTGACTTCTTCATAAATTATAACTGTACTATCATTTGTGGCAAAGGCCAGCTGCAGATTCCATGAACCACTGCATGTCTATGCGATGGAGGGTTCTATTTGTGTTTTGGTGGACTGTAACCAATAGCAGGGTTCTTCTGCCACTATTTTAATAAGGGGCTGCACAAAATTCCTACTTCGGCAGGAATTCCTGTTTTTCCTGGTTGAATGTGCCTGTAGAGAGAAGTGGGAGACATAGGAATCTACTTATTTGTTTTCCATTTAAACACTTATTCCAGCCCTGAGGTTGGCAGCACGACTTAGCAAACACACTGCTTTTGCTGGAAACATTTAGACTCTGTTCCTTAAAATTAGATTGTACCTAGTGATAGTATAGCAGAGTGTTCAACCTGTGGCATTTGAAATGCTGGAGCTGGAGGTGAGGATCTTTTGTGAAACACCTGCCGTTTAGCGTTCTCTCGTTCATTCAAACATGAACATTTGGCCTGAGTAAAAGCAGAAGAAAGACCTCAGGATTTTGCCATCTGTTCGCATTCACAGACTAACTGCCTTTTTCATAAAGAACTATGAAGCATGAAATCATAAGATCATTGTGTATATTACCCAGTAAGAAAGCACAGGGATAGTACAGACAGTATCCATAAATCACCACTGACAATGGTGTTTATTAAAACATCTTTGTAACAAGAACAAAACTACATGTGGTTTTAAAGACTGTAAATGTGCAAGAGGTACATGTTGCCTATAATTAGAATACATGCTTCAAAAGACACAAACTGTACCATTCAATTATGTTTTTTATATACTGTGGGTGGATCATTAGGAGGAGTCCGAAGGTAGTCACCACTCTACCTTAAATGGAGATGAGGCAGTTGTAAGAGTTAAGAGTTTATTTATTGATTTATCTCTTTTTTTGTCTATCATACACTTCATCATGTTGCCCCCTTCAACATCCTACTGAATCCCAGTCTTTACAAAAATTAACTCAAGCAAGAGAACATGCTCAAAGTTCATTGGATTTGCTTTCCTCCTCAAGAGGTTGCTTGCTGGATTTTCTTTTTACATTTATATAACTTACATCATCCCATGTGCTTATCTCTGGGGGAACAAATATAGACAGGTTCCCAGCTTCAGGTAAAAGAAATCAATTTTCTTTTTGGCAGGATGAAGAAAATAACCAAATCTGGTACCTTGCTTCAGGGTTGGACTCTAGATAGATAGATAGATAGCAAAGTAAGTTCCTTAATTCTAGGAGTACAAATAAGAGTCCCTTTTCTTCCTGGAAATATCAATCACAGACCAGAGAAGCAACAGACCCATTGACATGGGTCATCCAGTCCATCAGCTTGCTTGTACAAGAAGTGTTTTCTATTAAGCATTCACAAGTGTTTAGTTTAATCCCTCTGTAAATGTCTAACTAATGGGGTCTCCATCCTGAGCCTTGGGAGATTTTTTTTCACAAGCGTGACAGGGTCAGGCCAGATGGCTACAGAAGAGTGATAGAAGGCAGGTATGTTAGCCACAGATTAAGCAGGTCCCTTTTCCTGGTAAGTGGTAAGGTAACAGCGGTGGCTCCAGAACAATCAGGAACTTGCTGGAACCAATTAAGGCAGGCAGGCTAATTAGGGCACCTGGTTTAAAAAGGACCTCACTCCAGTTAGTGATGTGCACGCAAGGAGCTGAGAGTGAGAGGGCGTGCTGCTGGAAGACTGAGGAGTACAAAAGCTATCTGGCATCAGGAGGAAGGTCCTGTGGTGAGGCTAAGGAAGGTGTTGGGAGGAGGCCAGAGGGAAGTAGCCCAGGGAGTTGTAGCTGTCACACAGCTGTTACAAGAAACACAGTAGACAGCTGTGATCCACAGGGCCCTGGGCTGGAACCTGGAGTAGTGGGTGGGCCCAGGTTCCCCCTTCCCCCTCCCCCTCTCCCCTATTGGATATAAGAGGAGTTGCCCTGGACTTTGGGTTCCACCAGAGGGGAACGTCCCCCGACCCACTAGGTGGATCAGCAGAGACTGTGGGGATTGTTCTCCTTCCTTTTCCCCATGCTGGCCAGTGATGAGGTTAGCTGAGTGGACAGCAGATTTGAGCCACTACTAAAAGTGGCCAAACTGAAGGCTGCCCTGAACCTCTGAGGCGAGCAAATCTGCCAATAAGAGCAGGACAGACCAAGGCAGAGAAGGAACTTTGTCACAACTGGTGTCAGGGGTGGGATTTAGCGCGGCGGAAGAAGGAGGGTGGTGGTGGTGTTAATTTAAAAAAAAAAGGGGGAGAGGGTTTTTTTTGTTTGTTTTTTTCCACCACAATGGCTGACGTAGTGCGGGCACTGATACAAGCCCCAGCTTCCCAGCATGAGGCTACCCGTGCTATGTTGCGGGAACTGGTAAACCAGGTAAAGGCCCTTTCAGAGCTGAACTGCGGCCATGATGGGATGCATATCATACGGGCCAGCAATTGGCTGCAGAAAATGATGCAGGAGGATGATGTAGAGATGTACTTCCTGGCCTTTGAGAGGACAGCCCTGCGGGAGAGTTGGCCCCAAGATCAGTGGTCTGGCGTCCTCCCCCCATTCCTCTGGGGGGAGGTCCAGAAGGCCTATTATGATCTGTCGGAAGAGGCTGCGGCAGACTACCCACAGCTGAAAGCAGAGATTCTGGCCAGATCTAGGGTAACGAACGCATTGCGGGCCCAGCGATATCAGTGGAGGTACCAGAAAAACAAAACTCCGCAGTCCCAATTATATGATCTCATCGATCTCACACGAAAGTGGTTACGAACTGAGTCCGGAAGAGATACTTGAGGTTCTGGTCATCGACTGATACATGAAGGGACTTCCACCAGATCTTCGTGCCTGGGTAAGCAAGAACGAACCCTCCACCTATGACGAGGTTGTCGCACTGAGAGAGAGGCAAAGAACGGCAAGGGAACTGACCCAACCACTTAAGGAAGAGGCACCCTGGGTTAAACTAGCAGCACCAAGCCCCAAAGCTCGGGCGACTGGACCCCTAGGAGGGCCCAGGTGGAAAAAGAGAGAGGCTGAAGGCCCATCAGAGGCCACAAAGAGTCGGAGCACTGAGGGGGAAGAGGATAGTGTCATTAGACTGCCCAAACCGAGAGACTGGGGAATGCCTAGGGCCCCGTACAGATTTTATGCCTGCGGGGAGTGGTGATGCATAGCTGCAGTGGGTCCCAATGCCGAGGAGCCTATGCAGTGCACCCTGTGGAACTGGGCAGACCCATGCTCCCTAATTCACCTGTTGGGGGTCGCACTAACCCTGCATATGTACACCAGACCAGTAAAACTAAATGGGGCAGAAACCACAGCACTGGTTGATTTGGGGAATGCTATCATGCTTATTTCAGGGAAGCTTGTGAAGCGTAGTCAGCTGCTGCAGGCAAAACGCCCAGGGGTGACATGCATCCATGGGACAGTTAGTTATTACCTCACTGTCCCGGTAAAAATTGAAATCCAGGCGAACACTACTGAGGTAGCAGCAGGTGCAGTCCCTAAACTCCCATTCCCGGTGCTCATAGGGAGGGACTTTCCAGGGTTTGGAGACTTACTCCCAGTAGGGGGATTGGAGAAAGAGGGAAACCCTGAAGTTAGTGAGACATCCACAATACTGTCAATCCCCAATCTTCTCTGAAATATCCCCAGATTTGTTCTCCACCCCCAGGCAGGATAGAAAGATGAAAAGGGAAAGAAGGGCAGCTAAGGCCTTGGGAACCCAAATACTGACCCAAAGCCAGAGGACCGCTCTCGTAGGTAGGCAGACCCAAGCAACTGAAAAGGAGGCCGCCCAGGAGGGAGAAGCACCCGAGTCTGACTCCCACCCTAATGCCTCTGAACCAGTAAAGGTGACAGAGACTGGGCCCCTAGATCTCGGGCAGATTAGCCCCAGGAGAGAAAATTTTGGATGGGACCAGGCTGAAGACCCAAGGTACCACCATATTAGGAAGGAGGTGACTGAAATAGTTGGGGTTCCCGTCGAAGGGAAAACCCAGGGACCAGGACCCTATTCATAATGAAGAAGGATCTCTTGTACTGGGTTGCACCAGTACAGGGGCAGAAGATACAGCAGATCCTAGTACCTCAAAAACACTAGAATGCTGTATTAAGTCTTGCTCATAGTCATCTATTTGGGGGTAGAGAAGACCCTGGCATGGGGCCTATGGCGGTTCTTCTGGCCCAGAGTACATGAAGTGCGGAGGTGCTGTGCGTCCTGCCCAGAGTGTCCGCTGCACAGTCCCCATCCCCACTTGAGGGCACCTTTTGTACCCCTTCCCATCATAGAGGTCCCCTTCGTGCCAATAGCCATGGATCCAGTGGGCCCCCTGGAGAAGACGGCTTGGGGCCAGCAATATATACTTGTTGTTTTGAACTATGCTGCTTACTACCCAGAAGCCGTCCCCCAGCGGAACATGGCCTCTAAAATGATAGCCAAAGAGCTGGTGGGGATCTTTGCCCGAGTGGGGCTACCAAAGGAGATATTAACAGACCAAGGAACCCTATTTATGTCGAAGCTAATGAAGGACCTCTGTACCCTGCTCCATATATATACCCTGAGAACTTCAGTCTATCATCCACAGACCGATGGGCTGGTAGAAAGGTTTAACCAAACCCTCAAGGCTAGATAAGGAAGGTGGTAAGTTGGGACAGGAAGGATTGGGACCTTATCTTTGCCATCTGGGAGGTACCTCAGACCTCAACTGGGTTTTCCCCCTTTGAGTTATTATATGGGCGCCACCCTCGTGCCATACTAGATATTGCCAAAGAAATCTAGGAAGAGGAACCCAATGAGGGGAGAAATACAATTAAACATGTGTTGCAGATGCGAGACCAGATAGCCTGGGTCACCCCTATTGTACGGGAACATTTGGAAAAGGCGCAGGAGACCCAGCAAACCCATTACAATCACCAGGAAAAAGTCCGACAGTTCCAACCAGGGGATCGGGTGATGGTGTTGGTACCCATGGCAGAAAGCAAGCTTTTGGCCCAATGGCAGGGGCCCTGTGAGGTGGTTGAACCCATGCGGGAAGTAACCTACAAGGTGCTGCAGCCCGGATGCTGGAAACAAGAACAGCTTTATCACATTAACCTCTTAAAACCTTGGCACCAATGAGAGGCATGTGTAGTGGCCCAAGAGGCCCCAAACCAGGGAAATAACCTGCATGAGCAGATCAGATCAGGATATCCCCTGATCTGACACCGAACCAGAAAAGAGAGGTTTTGGAGATTATCAGCCAGTACCAAGACTTGTTTTCAACTAAACCAGACCAGACCACAAAAACATACCACATTATCATAAACCCTGGAGCAATGGTAACACTAAGGCCCTACCGCATCCCAGCAGCAAAAAGGGAGGAGATCAAGGCTGAGGTAAAAAGGATGTTGGAACTGGGAGTCGTTGAAGAGTCCCATAGTCAATGGTTGAGCCACTAGGTTTTGTAATGACTTTCGCCGGCTGAATGAGAGATCCAGATTTGATGCATACCCCATACCCTGCATCAATGAGTTAATTGACCGCCTGGGCAATGCCCAATTTTTGTCCACCCTTGATTTAGGCAGATATTGGCAGATCCCCTTGGTGGAGGATGCAAAAGAAAAAACTGCATTTTTTATACCCAAGGATCTGTTTCAATATACTGTTCTTCCTTTTGGACTACATGAGGCACCTGCCACCTTCCAGAGACTTATGGACAAGCTCCTGCGGCCCCATACCAGTTATGCAGCTGCAAACCTGGATGATATGATTATTCACACCCCTGACTGGGAGACCCACTTGGAAAAGGTGGAAGTGATACTGGACACGCTAAGACAGGCTGGCCTCACAGCCAACCCAGCCAAGAGTGCTATAGGGCTAGCCGAGGCTAAATACCTTGGCTACAGTGTAGGAAGGGGCATCGTCAAGCTCCAACTAAACAAACTGGAGGCTATCCAAAATTGGCCCCGGCCGAATCAGAAAAAGCAAGTCTGGGTATTCTTGGGTGTGGTGGGGTACTACCGGAGATTTATTCCCCATTTTGCCACCAAAGCAAGTCCCCTGATGGACCTGATAAAAGCCCGGGGTCCAGACATGGTGAAGTGGACGGATGCCGCAGAGAAAGCATTCACGGATCTATGGACAGCCTTGTGCAGTAACCCCGTGCTTATAGCATCAGACTTCAACAAAGGGTTCATTTTACAGACAGATGCTTCTGAAGTAGGATTGGGAGCTGTCCCATTACAGATGGTTGAAGATGAAGAAAACCCGATTCTCTACCTCAGCAGGAAGCTCCTCCTGAGAGAGCAGAAGTATGCAGTGGTTGAAAGAGAGAGAGTGCATTGCTATGAAATGGGCCATTGAAACACTACGTTATTACCTGCTGGGATAATGGTTTACCCTTGTTACCGACCATGAACCCCTCCAGCGGATGCAGCGAAATAAAGAGAAGAACGCAAGGGTGACTACATGGTTCCTGTCCCTACAACCTTTTCAATTCACCATGCAACACCATGCTGGAAGCCACCATGGCAGTGCAGATGGCTTGTCACAGGTACACTGCCTGATGTCCCAAGTTGCCCAACCCCGTGCTGTTGAGCAGAGGGGTGGATATGTGACAGAGTCAGGCCAGATGGCTACAGGTGAGTGATAGAAGGCAGATATATTAGCCCCAGATTAAACAGGTCCCTTTTCCCTGGGTAAGTTAACAGGGACGATTCCAGAACAATGAGGAACTTGCTGGAACCAATTAAGGCAGACAGGCTAGTTAGGACACCTGGAGCCAATTAAGAAGCTGCTAGAATCAGTTGAGACAGGCAGACTAATTAGAACACCTGGTTTAAAAAGGACCTCACTTCAGTGAGGTGTGCGCAAGGAGCAGAGAGTGAAAGGGCGTGCTGCTGGAGGACTGAGGAGTACAAACGCTATCTGGCATCAGGAGGAAGGTCCTGTGGTGAGGC
Organism: Dermochelys coriacea; assembly: GCF_009764565.3. Lineage (NCBI taxonomy): Eukaryota > Metazoa > Chordata > Testudines > Dermochelyidae > Dermochelys > Dermochelys coriacea. The sequence goes on from NC_050068.2 coordinate 111,603,036, forward strand.
TAAAGAAGGAGTTGGAAGGAGGCCAGGGGGAAGTAGCCCAGGGAGTTGTAGCTGTCACACAGCTGTTACAAGAAACACAGTAGACAGCTGAGATCCACAGGGCCCTGGGCTGGAACCCAGAGTAGAGGGTGGGCCCAGGTTCCCCCCATCCCCCTCCACCCTATTGGATATAAGAGGAGTTGACCTAGACTGTGGGTCCCCCCAGAGGGGAAGGTCCCTAGCTTTTCTCCTACCCACAAGGTGGATCAGCAGAAACTGCGGGGATTGTTCTCCTTCCTTTTCCCCATGTTGGCCAGTGATGAGGTTAGCTGAGTGGACAAAAGTGGCCAAACTGAGGGCAGCCGCGAACCTCTGAGGTAAGCAAATCTGCCAATAAGCACAGGACCCACTAAGACAGAGGAGGAACTTTGTTACAGAAGCTAACGTATCTCATCAGGATTTTTTCCTTGATATTCAGCCTAGTTTATTAATTTTATCATACTACTATCATAGTATTCCTCATATTCCTCCCCTTCCATGATGTTCACACTCTTCAAAATTGTTGATATGTCACCTTAGGTGGTGTTTCAGCAAGCAATTCATATTTTAATAGCTTATTTAATGTTTGTTCATAAATTTACTCTTAAGTCATTGCTCTTAATGATGGCTCTTTAAAAAATTGCCAACTTACTTAGACAGCAGTCATAAAATATGTAGATAAATTGCAGAGAAAATGGTAAAAAAAAAAATGATGCAGTCAATCTTTTTCTGGAGGGAGAAATGGCTGGTTCCAGTAAAATGTTGCTAATGGGGAAAAGATCAAGTATAGACATGTACTAAGAAAGTAACTAGAATCTCTATGCAGAGATTCCCAACAAAACTACAGTTTGAGCATAGCCAGTTTTTTCACAAAGCTTGATTGACTGTTTGTTTGCCCAGGTTCACTGAAATCATTGGAACAAGCAGGGAATGTTTAAGAGAGAACATTTATGGAATGTGACAGAATAACACCAAGGTATTGACATTAATCTGTGGCAAACTTAATGGAAATAGTATTAACCACTGGGGACTGAATCAACATTTCAAGGAAAGACCTAGGTTAGAGAAATTTAATTCTAAAACTGAATTTTGTACCAAAATGTGTTAAGGAGTGTTTTCAGTGCTTTTATCTTGACTATATCGTCAAGGTGGGAGCATTTTAAAATTGTTACTGTAAATAGAAACCAAAATACCAGCGTATCTGAGAAGGCTGCTGATTATGTTGATTTGACTGACCATTAGTGTTGGAGTCAGAATCAGTAAAGAATCATGACACTCAGCTATGATCCTGAGACTAGGGAATACATTATTAAAGTAAAAAGAAAAGGAGTACTTGTGGCACCTTAGAGACTAACAAATTTATTAGAGCATAAGCTTTCGTGAGCTACAGCTCACTTCATCAAATGCATCCGATGAAGTGAGCTGTAGCTCACGAAAGCTTATGCTCTAATAAATTTGTTAGTCTCTAAGGTGCCACAAGTACTCCTTTTCTTTTTGCGAATACAGACTAACATGGCTGCTACTCTGAAACCTATTATTAAAGTAGACATTTAACCATCTGACTCTCATTACTATCCATAGGAGTTGCACAACTATTAGTAAATACCCATGTACTGAAGTGAAAATATATTCCTATGTCTATAAAAGGGATTGCTATGTTGTTTAAATGTATGCCGGGTCCAAACAAAAATACAGTCAATGTAATCAGTTGTCTCATTTCTGTCATTTGAGGTTGTTCCCTCCTAAAAATAATGTTCTAAGATTGACAGATCCCAGGTGCGATCAGTGGGAAAGATTATTAAGCCATCCAATAAAACACTGAGTCATGTTCTCCTCTCACTTTTACAGGTGTAAATTTGGAGCAACACCAAGAAGCTGAAGTGTAAACATGTAAAAACAAGCTAAAGGGAGAGAAGAATCAAAGCTTTTGGGTCTAATTCAGCCCTCTGTTGACCCTAGTATGTGTACAATTTGTTATCCGGAGTTCAGAAAAACTCCATTGCATGGCTCTTGCAAGGGATTCTTCAACTAAATTATATTACAGATGAGCAAGAGGCAAGTTCACCCACCTAGTCTCTCTCAGATCCTGGGACACTCAGAAAACTTTAAGGTGAATCAGCTATAGGTGTGAAGTCAATGTGCATAAATTAAAGTGTGTTAACTCACGCTGTGGCTGCTCTCATTCAAGAATGAAGGAGGATGAACTAAGGCCACTTCACTCCTGAATTTGAGTAGCTGGAGCAGGGAACTGGGGGAGGCTTTAATGTGAAAGCATGTTGGCTAACAGCTCCCCCTCCTCTTCTCTTCTTAGGGTATGTCTACACTACGAAATTAGGTCGAATTTATAGAAGTCGGTTTTGTAGAAAGCGTTTTTATACAGTCGAATGTGTGCGTGTCCCCACACAAATGCGCTAAGTGCATATAGTCGACCGACTGTGTCCACAGTACCGAGGGAACCGTCAACTTCGGGAGCTTTGCACTGTGGGTAGCTATCCCACAGTTTCCGCAGTCTCCACTGCCCATTTGAATTCTGGGTAGAAATCCCAGTGCCTGATGGAGCTAAAACATTGTCGCAGGTGGTTCTGGGTACATATCGTCCGGCCCCCGCTCCCTCCCTCCCTCCCTCCGTAAAAGCAAGGGCAGACAATCGTTTTGCGCCTTTTTTCTTGAGTTACCTGTGCAGATGCCATACCACGGCAAGCATGGAGCCCGCTCAGCTAACCGTCACCAATGTCTCCTGACTGCTGGCAGATGTGGTACTGCATTGCTACACAGCAGCAGTTTATTGCCTTTTGGCAGCAGACAGTGCAGTTTGACTGGTAGCCGTTGTCGACGTAGTCCTGGTGCTCTTTTAACCGGGCGCCTGGGCAAACATGGGAGTGACTCAGCCAGGTCATTTCCCTTGTTTCGTCTCATGGAGATTGAGTCCTACCGGCGGTGCACTGTCTTTTAATCTGCAGCCAGCAGAAGATGATGGCCAGCAGTCTTACTGCACTGTCTTCTGCCGAGCACCCAGGAGGTGACTATGGCTAGCCGTCGTACTGCACAGTCTGCTGCCAGGAAGATGTATAAAGATAGATGAAATGGCTCAAAACAAGAAATAGACCAGATTTGTTTTGTATTCATTTTCTCCGCCCTCCCTCCCTCTGTGAAATCAACAGCCTGCTAAACCCGGTTTTAAGTTCTATCCTTGAGGCAGCCATTCAGTTTTTCTCAAAGCCACCCCATTTGTTGATTTTAATTCCCCGTAAGCCAACCCATAAGCCATGTCGTCAGTCACCCCTCCTTCCGTCAGAGCAACAGCAGACAATCGTTCCGCACCTTTTTTCTGTGCAGAAGCCATACCACAGCAAGCATGGAGCCTACTCAGATCACTTTGGCAATTAAGAGCACATTAAACACCACACACATTATCCAGCAGTATATGCAGCACCAGAACCTGGCAAAGCGAAACTGGGTGAGTAGATGACGTCAACGCGGTTACGAGAGTGATGAGGACATGGACACAGACTTCTCTCAAAGCATGTGCCCTGGCAATGTGGGCATCATGGTGCTAATGGGGCAGGCTCATGCGGTGGAACGCAGATTCTGGGCTTGGGAAACAAGCACAGACTGGTGGGACCGCATAGTGTTGCAGGTCTGGGATGATTCCCAGTGGCTGTGAAACTTTTGCATGCGTAAGGGCACTTTCATGGAACTTTGACTTGCTTTCCCCTGCCCTGAGGTGCAAGAATACCAAGATGAGAGCAGCCCTCAGAGTTGAGAAGCGAGTGGCAATAGCCCTCTGGAAGCTTGCAATGCCAGACAGCTACCGGTCAGTCGGGAATCAATTTGGAGTGGGCAAATCTACTGTGGGGGCTGCTGTGATGCAAGTAGCCAACGCAGTCAAAGATCTGCTGATATCAAGGGTAGTGACCCTGGGAAATGTGCAGGTCATAGTGGATGGCTTTGCTGCAATGGGATTCCCTAACTGCGGTGGGGCCATAGACAGAACCCATATCCCTATCTTGGCACCGGAGCACCAAGCCAGCGAGTACATAAACTGCAAGGGGTACTTTTCAATAGTGCTGCAAGCACTGGTGGATCACAAGGGACGTTTTGCCAACATCAATGTGGGATGGCCGGCAAAGGTACATGACACTCGCATCTTCAGGAACTCTGGTCTGTTTCAAAAGCTGCAGAAAGGGACTTTCTTCCCAGACCAGAAAATAACGGTTGAGGATGTTGAAATGCCTATAGTTATCCTTGGGGACCCAGCCTACCCCTTAATGCCATGGCTCATGAAGCCATACATAGGCAGCCTGGAGAGTAGTCAGGAGCCGTTCAACTACAGGCTGAGCAAGTGCAGAATGGTGGTAGAATGTGCATTTGGACGTTTAAAAGCTCACTGGCGCAGTTTACTGACTCGGTTAGACCTCAGCGAAACCAATATTCCCACTGTTATTACTGCTTGCTGTGCGCTCCACAATATCTGTGAGAGTAAGGGGGAGATGTTTATGGCGGGGTGGGAGGTTGAGGCAAATCGCCTGGCTGCTGGTTACGCACAACCAGACACCAGGGTGGTTAGAAGAGCACAGAAGAGTGCGGTGCGCATCAGAGAAGTTTTGAAAACCAGTTTCATGACTGGTCAGGCTACGGTGTGAACGTTCAGTTTTTCTCCTTGATGAAACTCCCCGCCCCTTGGTTCACTATACTTCCCTGTAAGCTAACTACCCTCCCCACCTCTCTTCGATCACCGCTTGCAGAGGCAATAAAGTCATTGTTGCTTCACATTCATGCATTCTTTATTAATTCATCACACAAATAGGGAGATAATTACCAAGGTAGCCCAGGAGGGATGTGGAGGAGGGAGGGACAAGGCCACACAGCACTTTAAAAGTTTAAAACTTATTGAATGCCAGCCTTCAGTTACTTGGGCAATCCTCTGGGGTGGAGTGGCTTGGTGGCCAGAGACCTCCCACCGCATTCTTGGGCATCTGGGTGAGGAGGCTATGGAACTTGGGGAGGAAGGCGGTTGGTTACACAGGGGCTGTAACGGTGGTCTGTGCTCCTGCTGCCTTTCCTGCAGCTCAACCACACGCTGGAGCATATTAGTTTGATCCTCCAGCTGCCTCCACATTGAATCCTGCCTCCTCTCATCATGCTGCCACCACCTTTCAGCTTCAGCCCTCTCTTCGGCCCATGACCTCTCCTCCCGGTCATTTTGTGCTTTCCTGCACTCTGACATTGTCTGCCTCCATGCATTCGTCTGTGTTTTGTCAGTGTGGGAGGACAGCATGAGCTCAGAGAACATTTCATCGCGAGTGCATTTTTTTCGCCTTCTAATCTTCGCTAGCCTCTGGGAAGCAGAAGATCCTGTGATCCTTGAAACACATGCAGCTGGTGGAGGAAAAAAAAAAGGGACAGTGGTATTTGAAAAGACACATTTTACAGAACAATGGGTACACTCTTTCACGGTAAACCTTGCTGTTAACATTACATACATAAAAAGAAAAGGAGTACTTGTGGCACCTTAGAGACTAACAAATTTATTAGAGCATAAGCTTTCGTGAGCTACAGCTCACTTCATCGGATGCATTTGGTGGAAAAAACAGAGGAGAGATTTATATACACACAGAGAACATGAAACAATGGGTTTATCATACACACTGTAAGGAGAGTGATCACTTAAGATAAGCCATCACCAGCAGCGGGGGGGGGGGGAGAAGGAGGAAAACCTTTCATGGTGACAAGCAAGGTAGGCTAATTCCAGCAGTTAACAAGAATATCAGAGGAACAGTGGGGGGTGGGGTGGGGGGGAGAAATACCATGGGGAAATAGTTTTACTTTGTGTAATGACTCATCCATTCCCAGTCTCCATTCAAGCCTAAGTTAATTGTATCCAGTTTGCAAATTAATTCCAATTCAGCAGTCTCTCGATGGAGTCTGTTTTTGAAGCTTTTTTGTTGAAGGATAGCCACTCTTAGGTCTGTAATCAAGTGACCAGAGAGATTGAAGTGTTCTCCAACTGGTTTTTGAATGTTATAATTCTTGACGTCTGATTTGTGTCCATTCATTCTTTTACGTAGAGACTGTCCAGTTTGGCCAATATACATGGCAGAGGGGCATTGCTGGCACATGATGGCATATATCACATTGGTAGATGCGCAGGTGAACGAGCCTCTGATAGTGTGGCTGATGTGATTAGGCCCTATGATGGTATCCCCTGAATAGATATGTGGACAGAGTTGGCAACAGGCTTTGTTGCAAGGATAGGTTCCTGGGTTAATGGTTCTGTTGTGTGGTGTGTGGTTGCTGGTGAGTATTTGCTTCAGATTGGGGGGTGTCTGTAAGCAAGGACTGGCCTGTCTCCCAAGATCTGTGAGAGTGATGGGTCGTCCTTCAGGATAAGTTGTAGATCCTTGATGATGCGTTGGAGAGGTTTTAGTTGGGGGCTGAAGGTGATGGCTAGTGGCGTTCTGTTATTTTCTTTGTTGGGCCTGTCCTGTAGTAGGTGACTTCTGGGTACCTTTCTGGCTCTGTCAATCTGTTTCTTCACTTCAGCAGGTGGGTATTGTAGTTGTAGGAATGCATGATAGAGATCTTGTAGGTGTTTGTCTCTGTCTGAGGGGTTGGAGCAAATGCGGTTATATCGTAGAGCTTGGCTGTAGACAATGGATCGAGTAGTATGATCTGGATGAAAGCTAGAGGCATGTAGGTAGGAATAGCGGTCAGTAGGTTTCCGATATAGGGTGGTGTTTATGTGACCATCGCTTATTAGCACCGTAGTGTCCAGAAAGTGGATCTCTTGTGTGGACTGGTCCAGGCTGAGGTTGATGGTGGGATGGAAATTGCTGAAATCATGGTGGAATTCCTCAAGAGCTTCTTTTCCATGGGTCCAGATGATGAAGATGTCATCAATGTAGCGCAAGTAGAGTAGGGGCATTAGGGGACGAGAGCTGAGGAAGCGTTGTTCTAAGTCAGCCATAAAAATGTTGGCATACTGTGGGGCCATGCGGGTACCCATCACAGTGCCGCTGATTTGAAGGTATACATTGTCCCCAAATGTGAAATAGTTATGGGTGAGGACAAAGTCACAAAGTTCAGCCACCAGGTTAGCCGTGACAGTATCGGGGATACTGTTCCTGATGGCTTGTAGTCCATCTTTGTGTGGAATGTTGGTGTTGAGGGCTTCTACATCCATAGTGGCTAGGATGGTGTTTTTAGGAAGATCACCAATGGATTGTAGTTTCCTCAGGAAGTCAGTGGTGTCTCGAAGATAGCTGAGAGTGCTGGTAATGTAGGGCCTGAGGAGGGAGTCTACATAGCCAGACAATCCTGCTGTCAGGGTGCCAATGCCTGAGGTGATGGGGCGTCCAGGATTTCCAGGTTTATGGATCTTGGGTAGCAGATAGAATACCCCAGGTCGGAGTTCTAGGGGTGTGTCTGTGCGGATTTGTTCTTGTGCTTTTTCAGGGAGTTTCTTGAGCAAATGCTGTAGTTTCTTTTGGTAACTCTCAGTGGGATCAGAGGGTAATGGCTTGTAGAAAGTGGTGTTGGAGAGCTGCCTAGTAGCCTCTTGTTCATACTCCGACCTATTCATGATGACGACAGCACCTCCTTTGTCAGCCTTTTTGATTATGATGTCAGAGTTGTTTCTGAGGCTGTGGGTGGCACTGTGTTCTGCATGGCTGAGGTTATGAGGTAAGCGATGCTGCTTTTCCACAATTTCAGCTCGTGCACGTCGGCGGAAGCACTCTATGTAGAAATCCAGGCTGCTGGTTCGACCTTCAGGAGGAGTCCACCCAGAATCCTTCTTTTTGTAGTGTTGGCAGGAAGGTCTCTGTGGGTTAATATGTTGGTCTGAGGTGTGTTGGAAATATTCCTTGAGTCTGAGGCGTCGAAAATAGGATTCTAGGTCACCACAGAACTGTATCATGTTCGTGGGGGTGGAGGGGCAAAAGGAGAGGCCCCGAGATAGGACAGATTCTTCTGCTGGGCTAAGAGTATAGTTGGATAGATTAACAATATTGCTGGGTGGGTTACGGGAACCATTGTTGTGGCCCCTTGTGGCATATAGTAGTTTAGATAGCTTAGTGTCCTTTTTCTTTTGTAGAGAAGCAAAGTGTGTGTTGTAAATGGCTTGTCTAGTTTTTGTAATTTTGTAGTTTTTCCTTCAACAAAAAAGCTTCAAAAACAGACTCCGAGAGACTGCTGAATTGGAATTAATTTGCAAACTGGATACAATTAACTTAGGCTTGAATAGAGACTGGGAATGGATGAGTCATTACACAAAGTAAAACTATTTCCCCATGTTATTTCTCCCCCCCACCCCACCCCCCACCATTCCTCTGATATTCTTGTTAACTGCTGGAATTAGCCTACCTTGCTTGTCACCATGAAAGGTTTTCCTCCTTCCCCCCCCGCCCCGCTGCTGTTGATGGCTTATCTTAAGTGATCACTCTCCTTACAGTGTGTATGATAAACCCATTGTTTCATGTTCTCTGTGTGTATATAAATCTCTCCTCTGTTTTTTTCCACCAAATGCATCTGATGAAGTGAGCTGTAGCTCACGAAAGCTTATGCTCTAATAAATTTGTTAGTCTCTAAGGTGCCACAAGTACTCCTTTTCTTTTTGCGAATACAGACTAACATGGCTGCTACTCTGAAACCTGTCATTACATACATAGCACATGTGCTTTCGTTACAAGGTCGCATTTTGCCTCCCCCCTCCCCCACAATGTGGCTAACAGCGGGGAACGTTTCTGTTCAGCCATAGGCAAACAGCCCAGCAGGAACGGGCACCTCTGAATGTCCCCTTAAGAAAAGCACCCCATTTCAAGCAGGTGACCATGAATGATATCACTCTCCTGAGGATAATATAGAGAGATAAAGAATGGATGTTGTTTGAACGCCAGCAAACATACACTGCAATGCTTTGTTCTACAATGATTCCTGAGTACATGCTACTGGCCTGGAGTGGTAAAGTGTCCTACCATGGTGGATGGAATAAGGCTGCCCTCCCCAGAAACCTTTTGCAAAGGCTTTGGGAGTATATCCAGGAGAGCCACGAATGCCAGGGCAAATTAATCGTTAAACATGCTGGCTTTTAAACCTTTTATAGTATTTTAAAAGGTTCACTCACCAGAGGTCCCTTCTCCACCTGGTGGGTCCAGGAGGCAGCCTTGGGTGGGTTCGAGGGGTACTGGCTCCAGGTCCAGGGTGAGAAACAGTTCCTGGCTGTCGGGAAAACCAGTTTCTCTGCTTGTTTGCTGTGAGCTATCTATAACCTCATCATCATAGTCTTCCTCATCCCCAAAACCTGCTTCCGTGTTGCCTCCATCTCCACTGAAGGAGTCAAACACAGCTGGGGTAGTGGTGGCTGAACTCCCTAAAATGGCATTCAGCTCATCATAGAAGCGGCATGTTTGGGGCTCTGACCCGGAGTGGCTGTTGGCCTCTCTGGTTTTCTAGTAGGCTTGCCTCAGCTCCTTAAGTTTCACGCGGCACTGCTTTGGGTCCCTGTTATGGCCTCTGTCCTTCATGCCCTGGGAGATTTTCACAAATGTTTTGGCATTTTGAAAACTGGAATGTAGTTCTGATAGCACAGATTCCTCTCCCCATACAGTGATCAGAGCCCGTACCTCCCGTTCGGTCCATGCTGGAGTTCCATCATGGTCACCTCTGCTGATTTTCTCTGCATGGTCACCTGCAGCTTGCCACACTGGCCAAACAGAAAATTGAAATTCAAAAGTTTGCGGGTCTTTTCCTGTCTACCTGATCAGTGCATCTGAGTTGAGAGTGCTGTCCAGAGCGGTCACAATGGAGCACTCTGGGATAGCTCCCGGAGGCCAATACCATCTAATTGCATCCACAGTACCCCAAATTCGACCCAGCAAAACCGATTTCAGCGCTAATCCCCTTGTTGGGGATGGAGTAAGGAAATCGATTTTAAGAGCCCTTTAAGTCGAAAAAAAGGGCTTCGTCATGTGGATGGGTGCAGGGTTACATCGATTTAACACTGTTAAATTCGACCTCAACGCCTAATATAGACCAGGGCCTACTGTACTTCCTGGTTTCTCTTCCCAAAGTCGCTGGATAAGACTGAGTAGATCTCCAAACAATCTAGAACTAGCTCTGTGGCTGTTTTATCATCTTTCTCCAGACCTTTCACATATTTTTAGATGTCTTTGCTGAATGGGGAATTTGAACATAGAAATTATTTGGGGGGGGGGAGTTTACACAAAAATAGCTTTGTTTTAAGAGAAGGCAAGCAAGTAAGGGCCAAATTCATGCTTGGTGTAATTCAACTGACTTTCAGGGAGTTGCACCAAGGATTAATTTGGCCTATACTATTATTTTTTGTATTACTGTAGCAATTATGAATGTTGATGGGTAAAAATTTCAGCAGCACCTAGCTGATTTAGGAGCCTAAATTCCAATTTCAAAAGTGATGTTGGCACTTAGGAACCAGAGACTCATTGCAAGTCAACAGAACTTTGACTTCTGAATGTCTAATTCACTTTTGGGAATAGGACTTAGGCTCCTAATTGACTTAGGCTCTTTTGAAATGTTTAGATGGAGTAAGTAAAGTTTGCCAATGTTTTGTAATGAAACTTGCAACCAGCCAAAACATCATAACCCCTAAATTTAGTGCAGGGTCTTGGAAAAGCTCATGAATTTAGGTCAAGTTCTGGTAATCCCGCCTCCCCCATCACAGATGCTGCAAGGAGGTACGAAAGCTGTGCAAAAGGTAGCATGGTCACATGATCGTGACCCTTAATCAGGCAAAAATATGTGGTTTTGGCTGAGTTTCTGGAAAACTAACAAAGTTTTACCAAGAGTGGGATTTTCCAAAGCATCAAAACAAGTTGGGCACCTAACTCCCATTGACTTCAACAGGAGTCAGCACCTAACCTACTTGGGTGTCTTTGAAAATCCCACTACAAATCCCTTGCCCACTGAAACTGCCATGGTTTTCACATCTTGAGTTGCAATTTCCTGATTTCCATCACTCCTACTTGTTTGTGTACGGACAGTGTATTCAAGTCACTTAGCTTTTTTGATTGTCTTGTCTTTCTTATCCCAGTCTGAAGGTTTATCTTGGGGAAGGAGGGCTCCCTCCTTATCATGCTTTGGTACCTTGCTTTGCTTTGCTTTGATTGAAGGAACCAGAAAATTTAGTTTAACTAAACTGAACAATAACTGGCAGAGCATACATAGGCCAGCAGAGACTGGGGGCAGGCTGGATGCAATTCAATCCCAGCTCTAATCCCGAAACCAGAAGGTGGTCCTATAAAAATGTGTGCTTTCTTTAATGTAGTCCCTAGAGCCACATGTTGACATTTAACTTTATAGCTTGGCAGGCTGGTACAATTCATCACTCACAGGGGATGTCGGTGTCTGTGGCCACCATCTGTTGGTGACAATAAGCTAATGAATACCAATGTATTCCTTAAGCAGCTATGGAAAGAGAACAGCTAGAGAACTGTTGCTTTACGCATGGAAATTAGGCATAGATCAGAGCTACAAAATTCATCTCCGGAGTTGTGGTCCAGCGCTTTAGAGTAATAGAGGCCAGGTGCAAAGTTTAGATTCGGATAAAAATTTCCCTAAAGCTCAGGCCCTTCTTTAATGAGGAAAAGCAAATTGTTTGTTCATTTTCATTGGGCTTTTATGCATGAGCCTCACTTTCTATCTTAGGCACATATTTGGCCCCCATGGGCCCAGCAGCACAATCTTAAGTGTATTTATTTATTCTCACAATAGCCTTGTAAACTACCATTCATGTCCTTTTTACAGCTGGGAAATTGAGGAACAGTGCTACTAAGTTATTTGCCCAAGGTCACACAGGGAGTCCATGGCAGGACAGGGAATTGAATCAAGGTCTCGCAAGTCCTGGGTTAGTGCTCTAATCTCTGGATCACCCTGCCTCTCTGATTTACCAAACAGTCATTAATCCACTTATGCCCATTCTCTCAATTGGCACACAAGCCCCAAAATTCAGATACAATTTCTCTCCTCTCTTTGGCTGTAATGGCAGTGGAGTGGCTCAACCACCACTGTGCATCCACACAGTGAATTGTTTTGGGAAACAGCTAGAGAACTAAGATCTCCTGCCCAAAGACCATTTACTTGGGTAAGCATGGGAAGTGGGAGCATTTGGGCTTGTCCATGTCTTTTTGCAGCCGACTCCTTTCTGATTATGCTCCTAAAAAGTTATCTGCTTTTTTCCTGGACTCAGAAAAGTTATTTTAAACTCCAGTATAGAAAAATACCATTTGTTATAAATAAACATATAGATAGTGTACTGGATGGCTCAGGGGATTATTAGTAATAGAATATAGAGCCAGAGCTGGGATTGAATTGTATTCAGCCTGCCCCAGGTCTCTGCTGGCCTCTGTATGCTGTGCCAGTTACTGTTCAGCTTAGTTTATTGCAAGGTCTCTGGTCTGAATTGAGACCAAGAAGGTAGTGACTAAAGTTTGTTAGCATCTGACTCTGACAGGTCTTTGGTGGCCTATGTATAATGAATTGGTGGTCTGGTACTGTTCCCAGTGGACAGTTAAAGATCATTGAATGAATGATTCTTTAGTCTGAACCACTCTTCACCCCTAAAGGTGATTATCTCAAGTGAGCTTTAAGGCATCTTGGTGGGGCTATGTGCAGAAACGTACCCGACTGCTGTCTATGCTGCCCTGTTCTGCAACAGAGGCTTCTTCACTGCCAATGTTTTCGCCAAGTTTTCTCTTCTTTACTGTCAGTTCTGTCTGTGCAGAGGAATTTGGGATCAATATGGACAATGTGCCTCCCAACTGTCCTTCATTGGAGCCCAACATTGAATTTCATTCTACACAAATCTGATGCTCTTGCACTTGCCACCCTACATTTGACCTTGGAGATTTTGAAACAGGAAGTTGGTGATACTAAATTTCTAAGGCTCCCATCATCAGAGCACAGTATCAGGTGTCAGAGAAAGCATGTTGAATAAATAATAATTCATTGAGCTATTTGGTTGAGAGTAAAGCCTTAAATGGTGTGTGTGTGTGTGTGTGTGTGTGTGTGTGTGTGTGTGTGTGTGTGTGTGTGTGTTAGAGAGAGAGAGAGAGAGAAATGAACAAATGATTGTTCCTTATTGAGATTTTGTTACTTTGCTCCTTCTCGTCCTCTGCTCTTCCTCTCTTCTCTACTTCACCTTCTGCTGCTCTGCTGCTTTTATTCTTCTTTTCCAGCCATTCTTTTGCCTTTTTCTCTTTTCATTATGCTCTACCAATTTCCTCTCCTATGTCAGATCCTACTGCTGTGCACATCACTCTCCCTTGATCAGAATCTGCCTGCTAGCCATGGGGTTGGGCTTTTTATTTGTGGAGGCTGCAGCAGTTTTCAAGTTGTAAGTTTAACTAAGGTTTTCCCCCTTAACTACGTTAATTTCTTGAGGGTGTCTAGTGTATCTGTAAATTGCCTGTCTCTGTGCTGCCTCACATGTACTGTTTTGGGGATATTCTTTCCCTTTGAGCTGCTGAAGAACAACCCTGCAAAGAGTATGCATTTGTACTCAGCAGTGATGTTAATTGAAAGCATATGTTATAAACTGTTTACCTTTTGGTAAGTATAGTAGAAAATGTGGGCTGGACAAAACATTATCTAGTTTTGGAATTATTCAAAAATTATTTTTCTATTTTTAATATGCCTACATGAGTGCAGATTTGCATCTCCTCCAGTTTACTGCAATATTCACATATCAGATACTGAACTAAATCTTGCTCACTTTACTAAAATAGTTCCCTTGACTTAGCAAGTCCATTCACAGGCATAAAACAAGGAGGATTTGGCTCAGTGTCAAATCTCAGATCGTTTCAAACTACGCCTATTGCTTTCTTGGCAAGTACCACTTGTGTATGCACACACCACACACACATACTAATGCCTTGTAAGGTTGAGAACTATGAAGTGCAGTTTATTGTAAGGTGGTAGATTCTAAGAGATGCATTCACAGATGAGGGTTAGGGGCACAGAATAGAAAAACAATACATCAAAAACTTTAAAGGGAATAAATAAGTAGACTAAATTCTGATGGCTGAAATTCACAACTGTACATTGGTTAGTCTATCTGTCCAGTTGTAATATCTACTAAATCTTTTGATGAACTGAGCTTTGCATTATGCTTTATTGAAGATTCAGCATGTCATACTTACTTCTGTGCTTAGGACACAGAAATTTGCCAGCCAAGTGAATGCTTAGGAGGGTTAGTATATTTGTCCGTATTGTCTCTACATAGTTAATTTGCATAATCGATTTTATTCTACCAAAGCATTATGTAGCCAACTGTGATTTTTTAACATTATGCAGCCTGTTATATAGGAGAGAGAGCGAGCGAGCATATGGGACTAAATAAATATATTATAGTGACAACTTTCTCTCTATAGAACTATCTAATCAACTGTTTCTAGGCTTTTCTATAAATAATTTTTTTAAAGCAATACAATGGGATTTCAGCCATACAGTGGAAAGAATCAATATTTGCCAGTAGCTACTATATTAAGATACTGTGTTTCTCTATACTTACCTGTAGAATAAGATGTAACTGCTTGGCTATTGGTTTGGGGTAATTGTTGGTAAGAGTTGACTTTTTAATTGCATATGTAATACTTTGATCTGAAGTCTAAGATCAAAGTAGTAAGAGGCAGGATCAATGGATAAAAGGTTTTCTACTAGAAGCTGGGAATAAAAATGCGATCAGACTGTGAGCTACAGAATGCATTTATTATCTGGTATAGTATTTGCAGCATAATATCAACATTAAGATTCAGCATGCAGTACAGTAAAATCTGAATCTGGCAGGTCATTAATGGAACATAGCAATAGAGTTGCCTTAGCATCGTCCTTCAGCAAAATTAGACCAGACTTCCAAGAATGAGACAGAAATGCATTTTTACAGGTATCCTTAATCTATAGTGGAGAAGTAGGGAAGCAGGCCCATATGGTGAGGCTGCACTTGATAATCTATTGTTGGACATTTTTGCTGAGAAAGACATGATTGTTTTTTATTAATGTTGTCTTTGGCTTTAAAGATAGTGCTTAACAGAAGATGTTTTTGCCAATATTGTTCAAGTGCTGGATTTGTGCATTGCAACCAGGTCTCACCAACAGATCACATGTTTGATTAGGGACACCATCATAGGGCCTAATCACATCAGCCACACTATCAGAGGCTCATTCACCTGCACATCTACCAATGTGATATATGCCATTATGTGCCAGCAATGCCCCTCTGCCATGTACATTGGTCAAACTGGACAGTCTCTACGTAAAAGAATAAATGGACACAAATCAGACGTCAAGAATTATAACATTCAAAAACCAGCTGGAGAACACTTCAATCTCTCTGGTCACTCGATTACAGACCTAAAAGTTGCAATTCTTCAACAAAAAAAACTTCAAAAACAGACTCCAATGAGAGACTGCTGAATTGGAATTAATTTGCAAACTGGATACAATTAACTTAGGCTTGAATAGAGACTGGGAGTGGATGGGTCATTACATAAAGTAAAATTATTTCCCCATGTTTATTCCCCCTGACCCCCCACCCCCACCCTGTTCCTCAGATGTTCTTGTCAACTGCTGGAAATGGCCCACCTTGATTATCACTACAAAAGGTTCCCCCCACTCTCCTGCTGGTAATAGTTCACCTTAAGTGACCACTCTCGTTACAGTGTGTATGGTAACACCCATTGTTTCATGTTCTCTATGTATATAAATCTCCCCACTGTATTTTCCACTGCATGCATCCGATGAAGTGAACTGTAGCTCACGAAAGCTTATGCTCAAATAAATTTGTTAGTCTCTAAGGTGCCATAAGTACTCCTTTTCTTTTTGAGAATACCGACTAACACGGCTGCTACTCTGAAACATGTTTAATTATGAATCTCACATTATTTTGTGTTCATTAAAGTTCTGTCACTAACAATTTTCAGTTTAATCAGTTACACTGTGACATAAGAAATAAAATATTGATTCCTAACCTAACATGTGACATTTCTCCCCTCCATGCGTGTTTCTGCTTCTGTGGAGGCAGACAGTCCAGTTCAAATCTAATCAGACTTATCCACAAACAGAAACTCCTCACAGAGAGCAATATTCAGATCAGTTTTTAGGGTTTGGCAGCCCAGATTCACCAAGATTTCCACTACTTGAAACAGTTCTGGAGGTCTTCATAAATGGTATACATTCTTTACTTCCATGGTTCCTACTGACTATCTATAGTTCTTGTCCAGTCTTGTGTTCAGTCCACAAGAACATACTATGTATCCTTTTCCCTTATCTCTAGATAAATTGTTCATGACTGTCAGGAAATGCTTGTAGATCATACATCTAGCAGAAAGAAGATAGGTGGTACTTAATGCATCCTGGAAAGCAATGACTGAAAAGGAGAGAGGGGTTATTGTAAATGACCAACTGGACATGAGGTGCCATAGATACTGGCTGACAAAAAGACAATTCTTGGATGTGTAAACAGGAATATTGAGTAGAAGTAGGGAGGTGCCACTGTCAGATTACAACTTTTGGAATCTAATACGGATTTTAAAAAAATACCACAGAGAATGAAGAGAGGGGGAATAACCTGATGGCTGAAACATTCGTACATTGATCAGCTTTCTAGGATGTTCCCCACTACGGATTAAATTGTTCCTAACACACCCACAGAGGAGACTAGGGATCCTGAGCCCTGCTTGGGCAAGGCTCTGGCAGTTCCCTGCAGCACGGAAAGACTCTGCAATGGCGAGCTGGTGGAGCTTTTCCCTGCTGCCTCCCCCCTGCCAGAGCCTTTCCCTGAGTGGGCGTGAGGCGGGGGGGGACCCTGTACAGCTAAAAATAGCATTGTAGATGGCATAGGCACTGCTTGGGTGTGTACAGAGTCGCGTAGGGTCCATATCCACAAGGTTCAGGTGCACATTCACCGGCTATCTCCAGGCCCTGAGGGTTCTCAGCCCCTATCTGACCCCTTCTTCCAAGCCCCCACCCCACTTCTTCCCACCCCTGCTCTTCCCTAGGTCCTGCCCCCACTCCACCCCTTCTCCCAAGCCTCTGCCCCACCTCTTTTTGCTCCCACTCCACCCCTGCCCTATCTCTTCCTGCACAGTTCTGCCCCCTCCCCCAAGCGTGCCCAGTCCCTGCTACTCCCCCCGCACACGCACGCACCCAGTGCCTCCTGCACGCTGCGTAACAGCTGATTGTTCTGGGAGGGAGGGAGAGGAATTGACCAGCAGGGCTGCCAGTGGGTGGGAGGCACTGGGAGCAGGGGGAGGGAGGAGGAGGCGAAGCTGGCTGCCAGTGGGTGCTAAGCACCCACTCATTTTTTCCATAGCTGCCCCAGTCCTGGAGCACCCACCGAGTCATCGCCTATGTTCAGGTGTGTCTTTACTCATCTAAGCACTGTCTACACTGTTATTTATACCCGTGCCAGGGGGCATGCAGTGTATGTACTTTACACGCTGCCATAAAGAGTGTGCCTTATATTTTTTTTTGTTATCTACATATTTACCCGTAACAATCATTAAAAGACAAGAATCTTTCAATTAATCATAAATTCAGAATATACAAAAATATGAGTCTGAACTGTCTATCCTCTGTTTTGGGGGTGGAGTGTGAAGACACTTCAGATGTTTCACTTTTACAGGGCCTAATTTTCAAAGGGGCCTCTCTTTTTGGCTTCCTTTTGTGCATGTCCAGATTTTAAAATTCAAATACTTGCATACGCCCTCACATCTGTGCATGCAAATACTAGATTCATAGTCAAAATCCATTTATCTACAAATGTGTTTGTGTGTGTAAATTCTAGCACCTGAATGCACAGGTGTAGCACTTGAAAAGAATGCATGGATTTTCTTTCTCAAATCTGTATGCACACAAGAGAAGACTACTTTCTGAAACTATGACCCACAATGTCCAGCATTTCAATAGTCCAATCTTCCAGTTTCCGCAGAGACAGAAACCTATTACATTGCATAATATATTAAACCAAGTATTTAAAAAAAAATGAAATACTATGTTAATATCCCTAGAGCACAAAACTAACAAGCATATGCATACAAAAGGTACTTACAACTGAGAATGAAGTAATCAATAGCAGTTATACAGGATTCAGTGTTCCTCTTCCATCTCTGAAATCTTTTTCATTGCCAATGTCACTTTTCAGAACAGACTTTTAGTGGATGGTTAGCTGAATTAATAGCTCAGTAAATGCAGATTTTGTTTATGTACAACATTGTTATCTTGCTGGACAGAACACTTGTCCTCAAGTTGAGGACCTACTACTTTTATGCCACTTGCTAGGCACTTGTCAATTTTCCTCTTGCACAGTTTGCTGTAGTCATCCCCAGATTTATCATTTCTCTCCTTTATTCCTCCCCCTCCTGGCCTCAAGTGATTCTCTAATCATCCTTCTGGAAAGGAGAGGTGGGTGCAAACAAACTCTTTAAGATTTTTAACCAGGAATATATTTACTTCACTGTCTTTGAGGCAATTCCTGTTTAACCTTTAGATGAGTTGCCTTCAAGACTTTTAGAGTTTGGCTGTATGTATAGGTTTCAGAGTAGCAGCCGTGTTAGTCTGTATTCGCAAAAAGAACAGGAGTACTTGTGGCACCTTCGAGACTAACAAATTTATTAGAGCATAAGCTACAGCTGTAGCTCACGAAAGCTTATGCTCTAATAAATTTGTTAGTCTCGAAGGTGCCACAAGTACTCCTTTTCTTTTTGCTGTATGTATAGAGAGAGCTTACTATGAACAAGGCTATGATCTGTACAACGTTCTGCACCATGCATTGCACCAGTGTCTTTGAGATCTTGCTGTTGAACCATCACATCATCTAGTACTTACCAGTGCATTTGGCATGGATATTATTACAATGGCTTATATTTGCTTTGGTGAACAAATACTGGATGTTGTTGGGTATTACTAAAGCTGTGTTGTACGTTTTTGTAAGCTATAAGATCTTCATTGTTGTGCCTTCCAAACCATTAGCACAACTTCATCACTTCATATCAGTTCTGGGCCTTTACATGCGGGGATGGAAGTAGGTTCATCTAGTTCACTAATGGCTGTGATGACAAGCTACTTTTGTTTGTTTTTGCTGTTGCTGGTGGTGAAGACAGTTTAGCAGCATGCATCTACTGTTGTGAGAAAGCTATTACTTAGAACTGCAAGCAAGAGATGAACAATTTTAGGGTGGGTAGAGCTGCAAAGCCACTCACAGACTTAATGCCACTACTTGTATCCAAACCCATGGGGGATGTCCACCACACTTCTTGAGAAGTGTGGGGCTGGTCAGTCACAATTACAAAGAAGCAATGCAGAAGCCCAGAGACAGATGAGGTAAGATAGGGGAATCAGTGGATAATAACCAGATAACCACAATTAAGACTTATTGCATTGTGTTATCAAGTAGAGGAAGAGAGATAATCCAATCTGAGAAACCTGCCAGACCCCCACAGCAGACTCCCCACCATTTATCCTGGCAGCTGGATAGAACTATGGATCACAAATCATCATTATTAGAAGGAAGAGTTAATTTGTGTCTCATTCCCTTTTTAATTAATAATTTAATTTTAGTTTGTAAAGTCATTGTAAATGTTTGTAAAATCATTGCTGAAAGTGTAATCACTATTACTCTGACAAGGTTAAAATACTACCATGACTAGGTTACCTACTTCCCCCACTTCCCCTTTGAATTTTTCCATTGGCCCCTTCCTTCCGCCACATCCCATCCCCTTCTGAAAACCAACATCTACTGGGAAGCCTTTGAGAAATTAGCACTCCAACAGTGGCTCGGCTGACGGGCATTGTATAGTTCATATAAAGAAACACCTCAAAACAAAACAGAATATCTTCGTACTATCAAGACATGGCCAGTCATCACCTTGACTACTTTACTTGTATGTTGGACCTCTTCTCCCCTCCTTTTGTTTGTCTTTTTTTAGGCTTTAAGCTCTCTAGGGCAAGAACCAGGCCTTCCTTTGTTTGTATAGTGCCCAATGCATTGTGGGTGCATTGTGGAAACAAATAATAATCATACAAATTTTCTTAAAGGTTGCAAATTATTCTGAGAGTGGATGATGGCCTTGCTGTGTTGCAGCATTCATCAGAGTGAGAAGAATAGTGGTTTCCAGGAACCACAGAGAGATATAAGTAGACCGCAGTATAAAAGATAACATTAATACTGAAGACATCAAGCCCTTTAATTGAAGGTAGAATATTTCCCAATGGCAGGAGGCCTTTGTATGAAATTTGAAATGAAGTGGGAAAATTACAGCAAGCAAATCAGCAGTTAGCTGTTAGTTTTAGTAAGAGCTAAATAAAGGGAAGAAATTAAATAAATTTGTAAAAGGTAACAGTTGGATGCCAGTGGGCTGCATGATGATTAAAATGGACAGAGGAGATGGGGGATGTTGAGGACAAGAAAGCAGAAAAGGGGGTCGGGAGGAAATCTACATACACAGTTTTATTAGGTAGCACAAGTTCCCTAACAGACTGTGTTATATCACTCACTATTGTCAACAGGTGGCCATAATCTTCAAAACACTATTAAAGCTAGTTTGGTTAAATGGTGTAGTTTAAGTCTCTGGTTAGTTGCATATAATAATTCTGCTCCTGTGGTATCATCTGAACACAAAAGGACTTTGTAGTCATTAAAAAAAAATGTTCTGAGTCCATGAAAAAGAGAATCTAAATAGAACCGGAATTTGGCATGTGTGTATTTTCATTTGATTGACTTTAGAAAGCTGGTTATATTACAGATGAAATCTTGCTCTCAGTTCTTGTATTGTTTTCTTTTGTTGTTCTGCCTTTATGACTCTTTTTACAAATATAAGACAAAAATGCATATTTGTAAATTCATTCACAAACCCAGATTTCACTGATCATCCACATTTCCATTTAAGCTCAAAAGATTCCTTCATTTCATCCTTGTCCCTGCATTTCATGGGCCTGATTCTGCTTAGACTTATTCTGCTATAAATCAGGAGTAACTCCATTAAGGTAAATGATAAAAAATTGGTGTGAGAGGAGAATCAAGCCCTGTCTCCTACCTATATTACAAGTCATCCTTCTAGCTGAAAATGGCTAGATGCAACTGTCTTTGGAGTCTATCTACACAGTTTCCGAATTCACCTGATGGGTTATTGTTGAATGATCTGGGAGGCACTCTGTTTCCTTTGCCCTTTATTTTCAGTGCTAAGTGCATTGCCTCTATACCTCTTGTGAGCACAGGACGAGCAGGGAAACTCAGACTCGGATCTCTCAGGGTGTCATAAGAGAAGAATACCAGATCTTGGCCTTTGGCCTAGAGCTATTGGGCTAAATGCCGTGCTTAATTTGTGTCAGGACTGAGCCCTGGCACCTCTAGGCTTGGCAGTTCCTAGCGCCGGCACCTCTGGGCTTGCTGTATCAGTTCTGAATGTAAAACAGTTTCTTGAGCCTCAGCACCTCTTTCATTACAAATTAATCATTGGACAAATCGTCTGCTGGGCTAACTCCATTAATTTCAGTGGAATTATACCAGCAGAAAATTTGTCCCATTCATTTCAATTTTGTTTTAATTTTTTTTTCAAATGAGATATAGGCAAATGGATTAAAGAAAGGGTCTGTTCTGTTCTGATCCTAAATTAATAGTTCTCCAAACAGCATTTTTAAAATTGAAACTTTGTCTGAAACAAGTGACAAAAATCACCCTATGGAAATAAGGTTCTATTTATTTAATGATTGTATTCAAATGCTACCTGAATCTGGTTTTGTAAGGGGCTTAGTGTGGCTTCTAATTTTACAGGAACCATTTTGCCCAGTTAATTGTGGTTATAAATGCTTGCACTTAGATATGTAGCTATCAGATGCACACACCAATCAGGTACAGTAATCATTTGTTTAAGTGTCAACAACTGCACCAACAATTAATTTGCAATTGTCTGCGGGTGTGGAACTATGCCTGGAGAAACAGAGGTCTTTTTTCAAAATCAGGCTCTTCAACCTTCTAATATTTCTTCCCCATATGTTGAGACTATTACTCTGATCTTCATACTGTAGGTTGTTGGATATTTCTGTCAATACTCCTAGTCATTTATCTTTGCTCATGTTCTGGAAACCCTGTCTTACATTTGATCCTTGGGTATTTTACTTGATTTTTCTGATCAGTGTGAATATCCATTGTCCTAAGATTGTGAACAGGCAAGACATCAAAAATAGCTCATTTGATTTAGCTAACTTAGGTTGTGCCAAATTCTGACATATATATCCATCCTGAAGCTTTTAGATATTGAAGGGATAGGTCCTCAGCTGGTTCAAATTGGCATAGCTCCATTTAATTCAATGGAGCAGTGCAGATTTACATCAGCTGAAGATCTGGTCCCCAGAATCTTTATTTTATCATAAGTGTATTGACAAGATAGAGAGGCCTGTGGGTATGATTCTACTTTCAAACTCTCATTATGTTCATTGGGAATTTGGGATGCACAAAGGAATGCAGTATCTAATCTCATAAAAAACAAACATGATTTAAGAGACAAATGTTCCTCAGTGACAAAAGAGTGACTTTTGGAACCACATGTTTGCAACCTGTGTGTTAGTTCGAGAACAGAGGGAGTCTTAAAGGTAATGTTTCAGTGGATCAATAAGTTTAATTAGTGCTAAAAAGAGTTATAATATGGATAAAAATGACTTCCCCATAAAATAATTTCTAATAAAACTTGCAGTCAGGGCCTCATAAGAAAAAAGAAGGTATAGATTCTAGGCAAAATGGAACAGTTTAATAAGATATGAAACCTATTTTTAATTATGGGGAAAAACAATAAAAATTTAGTAAAACTTAACACATTTTTATTAAGGTAAGTGTAAGTTCAAATAAAAGGAATAACACACGGACAGATGAGTATTAAATTGGGGAGGGAACTACTTTTGATTTTTTTTCTTTTTGTCTTATTTCCACAGACAGCCAAATACTGAAAGTGAAATTCTGCCCCATTTCACTCAATGTGAGTTTTGCCATTGACTTCACTAGTGTCAGGATTTCACCCGGAGTTTTGATGCAGTCATTATCTAAATAAAACTCCCACTGATTTCATTGAAGGTTACCTTCTAAGTAGAACTTGCCCTACATTGCAAAATCAGTATTCAGAAACATTGCTTTTGTTTAAATGACTGTTTGGTCAACCAAATTTGAAACTTCTTATGTTATTCACAAACCTTTATGTGAATGTATTTTGTTTGCATGAATGTTTGAGAAATGATATTCTCTGTGTGAATACCCATATTTAGGGCCCTACCAAATTAACAGCCATGAAAAATGCATCATGGATCATGAAATCTGGTCTCCCTTCACCCTCTCCCCCTCGTGAAATCTGGTCTTTTGTGTGCTTTTACCCTATACCCTATTTCATGGAGGAGACCAGAGTTTCTCAAATTGGGGGTCCTGACCGAAAAGAGAGTTGCAGGGGGGTCACAAGGTTACTTCTGCACTGCCTTCAGAGCTGGGCGGCTGGAGAGTGGTGGCTGTTGGCCAGGTTTCCAGCTCTGAAGGCAGTGCCCCGCCAGCAGCAGCACAGAAGTAAGGGTGGCAATACCATACCATGCCTCCCTTGCTTCTGTGCTGCTGCCTTCTGAGCTGGGCAGCTGGAGAGTGCAGCTGATGACTGAGAGCCCAGTTCTGCAGGCAGCAGCTCTGCCTTCAGAACTGGGCTCCCAGCCAGCAGCCCCCGATCTCCAGCTGCCCAGCTCTGAAGGCAGCGCCGCCACTAGCAGCAGCATTATAAGGGTAGCAGTACCCCCGCAACTCCTTTTCGGGTTAGACCCCTACAATTACAACACTGTGAAATTTGAGATTTAAGTAGCTGAAATCATGACATTTATGATTTTTAAAATCCTATGACCATGAAATTGACCAAAATGGACCATGAATTTGGTAGGGCCCCATGCATATTCATTTGTTTAGGTCATTAAGTCATTAATTAATGGTTCTGATGTGCTCGGAGTCTATGGCCATAAAAAAACACGCTGATCTGACTCAGAATGTTTGTAGAAAATTTTGAATTTGACTCTGATTTAGGTGATTGAACACACACAGACAAAAAGAAACCATGAAGAACACATAATTGAGGTGAACAATTTACTAATATTTCATAGTCTGAAATTTATTCTCAGGAATTATTCAGAGAGTATTTGCAAATAAATACAATAATAGAAATCAGGACAGATTTATGAACAACAGAGGAGCTAAACTGATCTACAGTATGTGTGATGAGCAATTGAACCAGCTCTAAGCCTGAGTGAGGACTCCCAGGTTTGGCTCACATATTTTATGAATCCAACTGTATGTGTTAATGGTTGTATGAGCATGTTTTTATAAATAGTTAAACAAATAGAAATAGCTATGCCTATATAAGGTTGTAATAGCTGTTTGATGGATTGCAGAGATGTTATAATTATATTTATCATGAACTTTTGACTACCTCACTTGCACTCTGCTCCGTTAATCCCTCTTCTTTGGTTCTTATTCTCATATTTCAAACTCCTGAAACTTTCAAACAGCTGCCACAAACCAACCCGAAACATTTCCTTCATTTCCCCCACAAGTATGGAAACCCTCTACTGCAAATTCCTCCAGTGACACTGGCAGTGTAGAAAAGGTAATAGTACTCAAATTATGACAGATTTAAGGCCTTTTATTTCAAGACCCATCAGGGCTAGAACGGAGAGCTTTTTATAATTGGAAAGAGGAGATTCCCAGCTTTTCAAGGTGTCTCAAGCACTTGCTTCTAGCATAGATGCTTCCAAGATATCAGTCCTTAAAATTGAGATATTATGGTGTATGGAAAAGCAATTTTAGATAACTGTCAGAGAATTCTGAAACTTATTAGTTACACTTTTCATTTTCCTCTGAGTCTGGTGGTATTGCACTCATGACACCTGACTATAAAGGCAGAATGATGTGAAAAAAATGCCAATATAATTTTAAAATATCTTTCTAAAACATTTCAGAAATAGTTTGTTTATGAAATACATGGCATATACACCACACCATCATATACTATGTAGAGCTTTTATCGGCACTTGTTTGGGATGACCTGTATAAATCATTTGTGTCTTTTGCCATTCATGAGTAATGTGGTCATCCCAACTCAAGCCAATAAACCTTTATATCACACCACACCATTATAGATTTTATCCATATGCAAGGTGTATACTAGTTTATGGGCCCCAGATCCTGCAATGAGAAGCATGCAAAAGAAACCCATGTACTTTCACGGAGTGCCACTATCAGCGGGTCTCTATATAGGAGTAGAAGTTCGCCTGTATTGCACTGCATTGTACAATCAGGGCCCTAAGATCCAAAGTACTGTGTGAGGAATCCCATTGAAACCCATGGGATTAATCACAGTGTGTAAAAGTAAGCACACGCATAAGTCTTTGCAGGATCAAGGCCTTAGTTTTCAGTTGTTTCACTGTACTTTTGTTTGATATAAAATCAGTAGAAGAAGAATAAATAAAAGGAATTTTTTCTTTGCAAATTGGCAAAAATATTTTAAAACCAGTTGGAGACCATGTTGACCATCTCTAGATACATTTTAATGTCAGAATTATAAGTCCTTAAAATAAGGATTTGCAGTGGAACTAGTGCCACAATTTAACTGTGTGGTTAAAAACAGATCGTTTTAAAAACACCTCTTTTTAATAGTGACTTGGAAAAATACCTTAAAATCAAGCAACTTCAGAATTGTATGCTGATTGCCCCAAATATCAAAATAAGAGAAACCTTGAGGGCATTATCATCTTAAAACTTACTTAGAGCTGGGAAGATACATTTTTGCTGTATTCTCAGAATATTCTTATTAATAAAAGCTGATGTCTCACACTTTACTGGTATTTGTGTCGTAATTACAAATATTTAGGTGAGCAAGGTTATACTCACAAGAATGTTAATTTGAAGGAAGAGGGCCAGGAATAAGTAACATGAATAAATATTCACGAGTATTTATGCTGAAATTGAGCCAGCATCCATTTAAAAAAGTTCTTTGCATAATAGATTCAATGATCAAATACAAATGTCTGTGGATAATTTATGAAACAAAAATGCTGTTTATACAGATCAGGTTCTCTATTCAGGCAACAGAAATACCATGGTCATAGATGATCAATCACATTGCACAAATAGCAAAATGTTCGTAGGACCTGAGGAAGAAGTGTCAGAGATTCCATGAAGTTCACTTAGGGCTGTGTTATGGCTATTGGTTGTACTTGGAAGCCACTTAAATACTATGGTGATGGGCAGCAATATAAAACTCATAGCTTAGATAGGATTTGATTTAAAAGCTCATTGAAATCAGTGCAAACGTGTTCATTGACTTCAATGGACTTTGGATCAGGCCCATAGTGGCCATTTAGCAACTAATCGGTAGCTTAAGATTTATTTGCACAAATCATGTGAGTGGACACATTTATAAAAAGTTACAACTCATTCGCAAGTAAATTGTGAACCAAAAAGGGGGTTACACTTATCAAATTAACTGTTCGCTGTGTGCAGCTTGACCAGCTCTAAATTTAACTTTCTTTCTAGGTCCATGAAATCTAGACACATTGTAAACTGCTGGTTCCCAGTTTGAGTTATCACTCAGCACGTCCTGGTAATGTCATACCCACATAGTTTGCAGATGAATACTAGAACTGAGTCACAGGGACCAGATAAGTACTTTTAATTTTAACTATATTGTAAAAATTGTGCAAAGTTTTAATATTTATAGAACAGAAGCTAGTTGAGGGTCTGGATGTCATGGATCTGAAAAAGAAAATACTTTCATTAGGGTCTGTTCTTCCATTAATGTGAACTTGTAACTCCCAGGAGCTTTAACTGAAGATCTGGCAATACATCCAAAGAAGAATATATTTCTTTGCCCAAGGTCACTCTCAAGATTTGTGCCACATTTCCTGAACCTCAGTCCGTGGCTTTAAACCCAAGACGATCTTTCTGCCCCTTTCCCTGCCCATTTGAACACCTATTTTTTTCTGAGAATATATCAACTCAGGAAGAAACCTCGGCCCACTCCAGACTAGTGCATAGTATTTGAGGTCTGACTGCAAAGCTAATTAAAAATTAATTTTAAAAATGGAATTGATTCAACATACAAGGATTTTAAAAAGATAAAATGATTGATTATGGATTTTTTAATTATATCTGCAAAGCTATTCTCCAGAAAACATGAAAACTGTCTGTAATAGCTTTACTATTTTTACTATTTTACTAGAAAATTTAGTTTACAAAAACTGAGTTTAAAAATGGTTTGTTATGCATACCTCAGGGGTTCTCAAACTGGGGGTCGTGACCCCTCAGGGGGTCGCAAGGTTATTACATGGGGGGTCGCAAGCTGTCAGCCTCCACCCCAAACCCCTCTTCACCTCCAGCATTTGCAAAGGTGTTAAATATATAAAAACGTGTTTTTAATTTATAAAGGGAGTTGCACTTAGGGGCTTTCTGTGTGAAAGGGGTCACCAGTACAAAAGTTTGAGAACCCCTGGCATATGTAGCAAACTGTAACAGGATTTTTGCAAAACAGAAAAGGTGATGAAAGTATATAATTATCAGATCCAATAGAATGGCTGAAAAAAAGCCACTGTTGTCTCTTAGGTAAATTAGCAGGTTTCTTCTTTTAAAAAAATCATAATTTTGTATTTAACCAAAAGGCTGGAATGGCTTTTGTGCATCAATATTTTCCCATTTACATCCATTAGCATTTTAATGAGCACAACCAATGTAACTAAATTCATGCAATTTCTCTCTCTCTGTTTTTCTTCACCCTTATTCCAACAGTACTTTTTCTCAGTAGCATTGGAAAAACACATGATGTAGAATGACCTTGGTTTCCCATTATCTGTCTGGTTCTCTTATCTATCTGCCTTCATCAGTGCATAGACGCTAAATCATTTCTGGTTTCACAGTATTAAACACTTCAGCTTGTTTGCAGAGGAATAATGAACCTGATTTAATGTTGGCTACTTTCAATTACTGCACTTTAAAATATGTGAGGCTATTTTTGAGCAAAAGTATGATCTCTAGTCATTTAGTAACCTTTAGTATTGCCTCTCTAGCCTGTCTCCCTTTATTTCCTCTTTAATTTTTATATTATAGGCTGGCCTTTCTCTTGTTCTAATGGGCAATTCTGCTTAATTGCAGAAAGGAAAACAGAGGACAAGGCAAATTTTCAATTTAGCCTTCTGTTGTGCTTCACTTTATTGGGGTCTGCAGGTTATTTTGTCAACACCATCTTCATCTCCACAAATGCCCTTTTGAGCACTTAACTGAATCCAGAGCCTTAGGCGCTAGGCAAGCCTGGAGGGTTCCAGTGACACAGAGAAGGAAGTTTTGCTGCCTGAGCTGAAGTATTCCTGAGACAGGATTATTGAGATGGTCAGGATGATAGTGTTCAGGGAATCCTGGGGTAGGGACTGGAAAATTTGCAGAGAAAGCGCATCTCCACTGCACTGAGTGGGAGACCTCGATCACCGGGATTTCGGGTGACCAGATGTCCTGAGTTTTATAGGGATCATCCTAATATTTGGGGCTTTGTCTTATTCAGGCGCCTATTACCCCCTACCCCGTCTTGATTTTTCACATTTGATGTCTAGTCACCCTACCTGGATTCTGTTGCCTAACATCTCAGAGTTGGGCAGGAATAGGAGGCAGCAAGTTCCAGTCATTGATTTCTTCAGCATCATTGAACATTGTAAGTGAACTGCTAAAGCAACAAGCCACAATGCAGGGCACATATTAGTATATGCCTCATTGTGTGGTGAGCCTGGAAACACCTGAGAAATGCATCAGCCTATACATCTCAGAGCTTCCTGTGGTTCCTAGCACCATGTAAATGAGATCTGCACAACAAAATGGACTTCACAGACTCTTCTGCTCTTCTCTTTCCCCTGTCTATGGAAGGCTCTATTTA
Organism: Dermochelys coriacea; assembly: GCF_009764565.3. Taxonomy (NCBI): domain Eukaryota; kingdom Metazoa; phylum Chordata; order Testudines; family Dermochelyidae; genus Dermochelys; species Dermochelys coriacea. Next base: position 111,632,012 of record NC_050068.2, read on the forward strand.
GTAGCTAATCTTTTAAAAATTATAATTCAGTTATAGTGGGAAAACTTCCTCATAGAAGAGGGCCTGAGTATGCCTTAACAATAGTCAGACTTTGGATCATGCTAATCTCCTATGGAAGTTCATTTTACAATTGGATCTTTATGACCAGGAGAGATTTGTCTCTTGCTCTCATGTGCTCTGTCTTGGGCTTTGAAAGGTTCATTGTCCCAGAGGAACACAGCTGTCTAACTGGGTCATGGACAGAGAGACATCACCCACTGATGACTCTGAAGATCAGGACCAAAGTCTTTAACTGGCAACAGCAGAAGACAGGGAGTGAGTGGAGGAACAGGGACGCAGGAATGCTCATGGCGGACTAGCATCATCATTAGCCTACCTCCGTTATTGCTATTAGAATATGTCTCCTTCCTTTTCCATTTCATTGAAACAATTGGGGTTTGTGTGGAACAGGGAAGGAATGGGGTATGTGCAATTTATTCTTCCACTATGAAAATTACTTTCTAGTAATTGAAAAAAATTGTAAATGCTTTTTCCTTACTAGACTGACTATTTTTCTTCTTTAGACATTTTTTCTTTCTGTAAAGTTCTTGGACTATTTTTCTCCATCTCGCTCTGCCTGTACCCAGGTGTCCAGGGTAAACTTTCAGCAGCAGTCTGTGGTCCAACAGCCATTTTTAACTCACTTTCTATTATTCAGTATTTAATTTTTTACAATACAGTGTGACTGGAAGACCCCAAACAGCTGTTGAAAGGATGTCTTGGCACTATGGGAAGAGAGCACAGTTTAAAGTGGTTACCTTTTGCCCCTCAACTCCTCCCGCTCACCTTTATCTCTCCAAGTAGCCTCTGTTACCTTTATGATCCATTGAAACTGGTATTTTTCAAGTCAAATGGTAGAAGGAGGCCAGTCTGGAACCCTTTCTTTTAGCTGCTATAATGAACAAAAGCTAGGAACTTCAAAGATAAAGCTGATATTTTAACATATAATTGATTATCTTTTTTTCCCACCGGGTATTAGCTGAGGATGCAGTGTCGCTCTTAACTTAAAAATTAAAGACCATAATCCTCAACTGTGTTGTGCTCTTGTGTGATGCAGCTGAGATGGGGGTGAGGTGGGGAGGGGAGAGACCTAATGGTGACTCGGCTCCTGGTGTGGAATGGAGGCTAAAACAATTAGCCAGGTTAGAACAGTAGCTGCTCTAATTTACACTAGCTAGCCAGTCCCCTAAGGGCAGTTCTGCTGGCCAGGGATTGCCAAAGAGTATCACATTCTGGACCTGCCTCTGGTCCTCTGCACGTTTCCCTAGCCAGCTCTGGCACATCCCTGCATGGGCTTTATGCCAGCCCAGAATTCCCCCAAACCAGGGGAATCCTAACCTCTCTCATTAGGTCAGCTTTATAGACACTTTGCCTCCTTAGCACTCTCTTTAAGTGAGTTTTTATTCAAGTAATCTTTATGGCTCACCCTTATTTGAATTATACAAAGAAAAGTATTGCCAACATAATTTCAGAAGAGCTTTCCATTTTTATTTAATAATTAATTTTTAAAGCCGATGTTTATTTCCCACAAGAAGTGGGAGTAGTTCTTCTCAGTTGTAGTATGCAGCTGGAGTGAGCAGTAGTTTTAGTGGAAGAGAGGAAGGAAGAGATCCATTGTCTGTGTTATTTTGAATGTCTCTGCAACTAAGAGATCTGCTTTTATAATCAGAATCTTAGTCTGATCCCCACAAAACCCACTTGCTCTTGAATCCCTGCTTCCCTCACCCCACCCTGGCTTCCTGCCCTGGTCTTCCTCACTTATCCAGTATCTTATTTTTTTCAAACTTTTGTTGTTATCCTTATCAAGTAGTTTTAATATGGAAGAAACTACAGTGGATATTAGAGTATTGGAAGTAACAGAGGATGAGAAGGACCTTGGAGTATTGGTTGATCACAGGATGACTATGAGCCACCAATGTGATATGGCTGTGAAAAAAGCTAATGCGGTCTTGGGATACATCAGGCGAGGTATTTCCAGTAGAGATAAGGAGGTGTTAGTACCATTATACAAGGCACTGGTGAGACCTCATCTGGAATATTTTGTGCAGTTTTGGTCTCCCATGTTTAAGAAAGATGAATTCAAACTGGAACAGGTACAGAGAAGGGCTACTAGGATGATCTGAGGAATGGAAAACCTGTCTTATGAAAGGAGACTCAATAAGCTTGGCTTGTTTAGCCTAACTAAAAGAAGGCTGAGAGGAGATATGATTGCTGTCTATAAATATATCAGAGGGATAAATACCATGGAGGGAGAAGAATTATTTAAGCTCGTACCAATGTGGACACAAGAACAAATGGATATAAACTGGCCATCAGGAAGTTTAGTCTTGAAATTAGACCAAGGCTTCTAACCATCAGAAGAGTGAAGTTCTGGAACAGCCTTCCAAGGGAAGCAGTGGGGGCAAAAGACATATCTGGCTTCAAGACAAAGCTTAATAAGTTTATGGAGGAGATGATATGATGGGATAGCCTAATTTTGGCAATTAATTGATCTTCGACTACTAGCGGTAGATATGCCCATGGACTGTGATGGGATGTTAGATGGGGTGTGATCTGAGTTACTACAGAGAATTCTTTCCTGGGTGTCTGGCTGGTGAATCTTGCCCACATGCTAAGGGTTTAGCTGATTGCCATATTTGGGGTCAGGGAAGAATTTCCCCCCAGGGCAGATTGGCAGAGGCTCTGGGGGTTTTTCATCTTCCTCTGCAGCGTGGGGCACGGATCACTTGTTGGAGGATTCTCTGCACCTTGAAGTCTTTAAACCACGATTTGAGGACTTCAGTAGCTCAGACATAAGTTAGGGGTTTGTTACAGGAGTTGGTGGGTGAGATTCCGTGGTCTGCGTTGTGCAGGAGGTCCGACTAGACCAGTGTTTCCCAAACTTGGGGCGCTGCTTGTTCAGGGAAAGCCCCTGGCGGGCTGGGCCGGTTTGTTTACCTGCCGCGTCCGCAGGTTCAGCCGATCGCGGCTCCCAGTGGCCGTGGTTTGCTACTCCAGGCCAATGGGGGCTGCGGGAAGTGGTCGCTAGTACGTCCCTTGGCCCGCGCCGCTTCCCACAGCCCCCATTGACCAGGCACAGCGAACGCGGCCAGAGGAAGCTACGATCGGCCGAACCTGCAGACGCGGCAGGTAAACAAACCGGCCTGGCCCGCCAGGGGCTTTCCCTGCGCAAGCGGCGTCCCAAGTTTGGGAAACACTGGACTAGATGATCATAATGGTCCCTTCTGACCTTAAAGTCTGATTCTATGATTATACTAATCTTACATTTTACTGTCCAAAGAGTCTGGAAGATGCTATGTATTGTATAAGTGTACATCATTAACACAATTATGAGAACAGTTTGACAAATTTCAGAGCAGATTACAACAACCCTCCTGGGTGTTTTTGAGATGCAACTCAGTTCTTAATGTTCCTCATTTCAATTAGACAGTGAAACAGCCTCCCAGGGGAAGCGGTGGAAACATCTTCCCTTGAGACTTTAAAACTAAACTGAACAAAGCTTTTGAGAATATACTGTAGGGAGAAATCTTGCATTAGCAGGGAGATTACAGGGACTAACAGGTATTTTCCATATCTAATTTACATGATTATTAATTTTCTTCAACCTTAAGAGTGTTTTTATGGAGGGAATTTCAAAAGCACCCAAGGGAGTTAGGCATGGCGCTCCCAAAGAAAATCAGTAGGAGTTAGATGTTTACCTCTCAGATGCTTTCGAACCCTTAGCCTAAGCAGATAACATAATTCACTATTTTCTTAAAGGATTTAAGGTTCCTTGAGGTGGGCAAGTTAGCTTGTCAAATTTTGCTTTTACTATTTATAGGTACTCTTGAATCTAAGAGTACCCACCCTAAGAAGCTTTTTGTTGTTCATGTATTTCACTTTTAATAAATATTCGGTTGCTTTTATTAAGGACATTATACCATTTGTAAAAAGAAAAGGAGTACGTGTGGCACCCTAGAGACTAACAAATTTATTTGAGCATAAGCTTTCGTGATCTACAGCTCACTTCATCAGATGTATGTAGTGGAAAATATAGTGGGGAGATTTTATATACACAGAGAACATGAATCAATGGGTGTTACCATACACACTGTAACAAGAGTGATCAGGTAAGGTGAGCTACTACTAGCAGGAGAGGGAAAAAAACATTTTGTAGTGATAATCAAGATGGGCCAGCAGTTGACAAGAACGTGTGAGGAACGTAGGGGGGGAAATAAACATGGGGAAATAGTTTTACTTTGTGTAATGACACATCCACTCCCAGTCTTTATTCAAGCCTAATGTAATAGTATACAGTTTGCAAATTAATTTCAATTCAGCAGTCTCTTGTTGGAGTCTGTTTCTGAAGTTTTTTTGTTGTAATATTGCCACTTTTAGGTCTGTAATCGAGTGACCAGAGAGATTCAAGTGTTCTCCGACTCATGTTTGAATGTTATAATTCTTGACGTCTGATTTGTGTCCATTTATTCTTTTACGTAGAGACTGTCTGGTTTGGCCAATGTACATGACAGAGTGGTATTGCTGGCACACGATGGCATATATCACATTGATAGATGCGCAGGTGAACGAGCCTCTGATAGTGTGGCTGATGTGATTAGGCCCTATGATGGTGTCCCCTGAATAGATATGTGGACACAGTTGGGAACGGGCTTTGTTGCAAGGATAGGTTCCTGGGTTAGCATTTTTGTTGTGTGGTTGCTGCTGAGTATTTGCTTCAGGTTGGGGTGCTGTCTGTGGCCTGTCTCCCAAGATCTGTGAGAGTGATGGGTTGTCCTTCAGGATAGGTTGTAGATCCTTAATGATGCGCTGGAGAGGTTTTAGTTGGGGGCTGAAGGTGATGGCTAGTGGCTTTCTGTTATTTTCTTTGTTGAGCCTGTCCTGTTGTAGGTAACTTCTGGGTACTCTTCTGGCTCTGTCAATCTGTTTCTTCACTTCAGCAAAAGAAACTACACCATCTGCTCAAGAAACTCCCTGAAAAAGCACAAGAACAAATCTGCACAGACACACCCCTAGAGCCCCAAGCAGGGGTATTCTATCTGCTACCCAAGATCCATAAACCTGGGAATCCTGGACGCCTCATCATCTCAGGCATCCTGATAGCAGGATTGTCTGGCTATGTAGACTCCTCCTCAGGCCTTACGCTACCAGCACTCCTAGCTATCTTCGAGAAACCACTGACTTCCTGAGGAAACTACAATCCATCGATGATCTTCCTGAAAATACCATCCGAGCCACTTATGCTCAAATAAATTTGTTAGTCTCTAAGGTGCCACAAGTACTCCTTTTCTTTTTGCGCATACAGACTAACACGGCTGCTACTCTATACCCTTTGTGTTTGACATATTTGTACTATGTCATGATTGCCTCCACATATATTGCAAACAAATCTGGCTTCTGCCTGTTGTTAACCTTCTTGCATTCTGTCTTTATTCCTTAGCATGTATTTTTTTATGCAATGAACTTCAGCTTTTTTTTTTACTATTTGCAAACACTTTTAATTTGGGAAGCATAGTTTTCACTAGCCCAGCAACTGCCCACTGTCTTTTGAAAAGTCAAGTTCATTTCTCACAATAGCCTAGCTTTGATATGGTTATTGATTATACCACAGATAATTCACTCTCTAATATAGTACATTAGTTAAGTGCAAATAATTTGATTTATTACAGCAGTTGGTAACATAATGGTCAGTAATCTCACCTGACAGCTAGTTTCTTGTAAAGAAAATGTACTTTTCCCATGGATCTAAATATTCTTCACTTTTTTGAATTACTAACAATTTCAGCTTTTTTCTTGCTCCTACTGGAATAGCTTGTAGATTTTATTGCCTTTAGGACAGACAAATGTAGCTGAAATAAAGAGCACAAAATTATACAACCTTACAATCTCAGTTCAAAAACACCATTTCAGGCCTTTGCTATGCACAATTTACAGTGATTTTTCTGCTAACTCAGTAAATAGAAAAGAACTTGATTAAAAAACCAAACACGGTGCAGTCAAAGGATTCGTATTTAATACTCCTAGAATATGACAATATATTTCTCAGTGATTTATGGTGATCACTAATTTAGAGACTTACGAGCAGAAGGACAAAATCCTTAGTGCCAACATTTCTATTATAAAAAGTTCTTATACCAGGCTCATTGTCATAGTGTCTGAGGCCCAGATCCACAGAAGTATTTAGGCTCCTAACTTCTATGGAAATCATGTGTTTGTTCTCTTATACCCCCCGCCCTTGGGGGAGAAGTGAATGCAATGGAGTGTTTTGTTTTGAATATTTTTTTATAATATATTTACTTGGTATACTGTGTGTGTGTATATACAGTATATACGTAGATAGATAGATATGTTGCTATATGTTTATGTTAGAGTAGGTTAGAGCCTTGCATTTAGATCAGAAGGTCGTGAGGTTTGGGATGATACTTAGTTCCCTTGGGAGTTCATTGCATAACTTTGGGCTGGACCACAAAAAGCTTTGTCTCCTGTCATCTAACCAGCTTCCTGAACCAAGGAAAATTAACACTGAACAGCTGCAAAAAAGTTATATTCCAGGAAACTGGAACAGAAGAAATACTACAATAAAAATTCCAAAATTCTTGCAAGTGGAAGAGCATATTAGTTCAAGCACAGTGTGGTTGGCATTCTGTCACTATATCATACTATATCAAGGTCATATGTCATAACTATTCCCTCAGGGTAAGCCTTACAGAAGGAACAGAAGGCATGTAAACAAAGCCAAGGAGGACACTAACTGTTTATTGAGGATGTACATAATGTTACTGACAGATGTAACACGTATACCCCGTAAGTAGAAAACACTAAAAGTGTAAACATAGGCTCCAGTTGGCAGATCCACTTCAGCAGCTGAAAAGGGCAAGGCAGAAGGATCTGTTTTGGGAACATGAAGCAAATGTATCCAGAAAGCCATAGAGGGTCAGAGACCATAATTCTTGACAGATGTCCAATAAAAGACAGAATAACACTTTCATTTGTCAAGGGCAGTCAGGTTATTTACCTTGACATCCATTGTACATATTTCTATTTGTGTGTTTTATTAGTGGATTATTTGTTTTTATTGTTTTTGGTTGATATATTTTCTTTGCAATTGATTTAAAAAAATGGGTCCTACAGGCGCGATATATTAGCTCTAGTTTATGCAACTTTTCTGTGTGTGTGCAACCTTGATTCACCACCATTGTGCTTCTTCATTAGAATACAGTCTTTAATTACATGATCTCATGCTACGTATTCCATAGGACCCCTGCCCATTCAGGGTGCAGGATGGATCAGCGCTGGGGATGAATCAGGGCTGCGTAGTGACTGAAGCTGCTATCTGTAGGACCTCTGCCTCATTTGCTGTAGAGGTTGGCAAGGGGGGCAGTGAATGAGGTATGGGATTGAAGGACAATCTCAGAGGAAAAGCCATTGTATGCTGCCCACATAGTTCCTATAGGTTTCAGAGTAGCAGCCGTCTTAGTCTGCATTCGCAAAAAGAACAGGAGGACTTGTGGCACCTTAGAGACTAACAAATTTATTTGAGCATAAGCTTTCGTGAGCTACAGCTCACTTCATGAGATGCATTCAGAGGAAAATACAGTGGGGATGCATCCGATGAAGGGAGCTGTAGCTCACGAAAGCTTATGCTCAAATAAATGTGTTAGGCTCTTCGGTGCCGCAGAGTTCCTAGAGGAGCTAGGAAAGACACTTAAACCAAACACTTCACAGGTGCCCATTAATGGCTGTGGTCCTCATTTTTCTGGGGGCCTGATGGGAGACCCGGCTTCTGATCTGGGGAAACGCCCGGCATGCCCGCCCGTCCTGAAGTCAGGAGGAGCTGTGCTTTCAAGGCAGGGAATGCTACACACTCCGAAAAATCAGGCCCCAGGTGTCTCAACTTCAGCACCACAACTGGCGGATACTTTTGACCTGACTCTGACTGAGCTGGATGCGTGAGCACGTAATGAAAGAGGATCATATCATACACCGGTGAAGTAGGGGGGATGGTGAATGAAGGTTCCCCAGGGAACCCGAATATCGCCATTTCCTAGCTTTGGGCTGCTTGCCTTTGTAACCCCCCCGCCCCCCCCCATAACCCTTTAACACTGTTTTGCGACGGTGGGCACAATCCCCTTCGTGCAGAGCCGCAAAGTTAAGGTCGCACCCCAGGGGCCGTTCGCGCCCATTTCTCTCAGCAGCCCCCAGCCCGGGGGGCAGAGGAGGAGCCGAGCAGCGGGCCCTGGAGGGTCCAGGAAGGCGGGGCGGCGGCGGGGAGGGAAGAGGCCGAGCGAGGGGCGGGGCGCGGTGTTACCCCCCGCCCCGCTGAGGAGGCCGAGGTCGGTGCGGCTCCCTCGGCTCCTCCGCGCCCTGCCAGTCCGGCGCTGGGGGCTCGCCGGCGGCTGGCTCGGTGCAGCCGGGCAGCAGCGAGCAAAGAGGATGCCGCCGCCGCCGCCGCCTCCGCCCGCTCCCCCGGTGCCGGCCCCGGGAGCCGTGCTGGATCCCTCAGGTAGGTCCCGGCGCTGGGCAGCGACAGCAGCCGCGGGCGGCCCCGGCCCGTGCCAGAGAGCAGAGGGCGGGCAGCTCCGGCCGCGAGGCGCCCAGCGGTGCGCTGAAGTTGCCGGGGGCTGTTCGGCTCGCCCGGAGGTGGCGGCCCGTGGCCGGAAAGCCCCCGGCAGCGCACGCGGTTTTGCTGGGGGGGGGGGGCTTCTCAGCTGTGACCGCGCTGCGCCTTCGCCGGACCCAGGTGCCGGGCTTTCTCCAGCGTGCAGAGAAGCCGTAACTTTCCTGCCCCGAGGGGACTGCAGTGCATCCAAATCGACTGGGCGGGAGCTCCCTGGGAAGCCTTCCCCCAGCTCCCTCTCCCCCAAACCCTATAGCTGTGCAAGGAGTCTCAGGCTGCTCAGGGAGTCGAGACGCATAACCGGGCTTCTCTTTTCTTTTGTCTTTTCTAACTGGGCTGGAAACCCGTTTTTTACATGTAATCTAGGTAGTTACACTTGCTCTTTTCTGAGTAGCAGCCGTGTTAGTCCGTATTCGCAAAAAGAAAAGGAGGACTTGTGGCCCCGTAGAGACTAACACATTTATTTGAGCATAAGCTGAGCTGTAGCTCACGAAAGCTTATGCTCTAATAAATTTGTTAGTCTCTAAGGGGCCACAAGTCCTCCTTTTTCTTTTTGCAAATACTTGCTCTTATGGCTGTTCATTGTTTGTTTAACCAGCCCTGGACAGAGATGCTAGGAGTCGCCTATGTAGCTGCCACACTGAAAGCAATAAACTTGTTGAGTATTATTAAGTTCTGGGTTTGACATTTCTGATGGCAACATTGTGAGGATAGCATGAAAGTACTATTTCCCCTCTGACCCATACGCAATATTGCAAATTTTTCACAGGGAAAGATCTCTTCTCTGGTAATCTCTATGGGACACAATGCTACTGATTTGCCTATTCGTTTATAAATGATTGCACTTGCAATGAAGGATATCATTTTCTGCTCAGATGAAGCCTAGTTGATCACTTTCTTAAATAGGTTTCAGAGTAGCAGCCGTGTTAGTCTGTATTCGCAAAAAGAAAAGGAGGACTTGTGGCACCTTAGAGACTAACCAATTTATTTGAGCATAAGCTTTCATGAGCTACAGCTCACAAAAGCTTATGCTCAAATTTTAGTCTCTATGAAAGCTTGTGCTCAAATAAATTGGTTAGTCTCTAAGGTGCCACAAGTACTCCTTTTCTTCTTAAATAGCCATCTAAAAACATACCACAGAGTGCCTAACAACTAAAAGAGCAAATGGAAAGAATGCAGAGATAGGTAATTCAGTTTGACATATAGAGTTTGTCTTTTACTATTTTAGTTAATACTCTTAAGGTTAAAAAAGGATATGTATATGTATTGTATATGATACAGTACAGTACTAGGGGTATTGGTGGGTTGTAATAATCCCATTGTCAGTGTTATCATTCTGCGCTCTTGTCCCTCTCATTTATCACATTAGGACATTTAAAAACATTTTCCATTTAGCTGTTGCATTATTTTCATGGAATTGCTGTAAGGATAACGTAACATAGAAATGAACTTTGTGCGTGTATGTATGCATATAGCTAATGTGGAAAAATATCCTTTTCTCTCTTTGGTGAAAATTAACAGTTGCTATGCCTGAGCAGTTTGGAGTGTCAGCAGATCAGGGTAGAGTTAGTTTTGGCTCTTTTCCACTTACAGATGGTTTATGGCTGTGATGGGACTATGCTGTATTCAGTAGTAGAAGCAATTCCACTCCAACTTTTGATTGGTGCTGTTGTAATACCCGCATGACAGTTGGTTTTATTTTTTTTACATTTTTACATTACAATTGTTATTGAGTGCCTCATTGCTAAACTAGTCTGTCTCTCTGAAAAGCTTTCTTTTCTGTTCCTAAATGTACAGTGTGTGTCCTGGAAAATATAAATGAAATGTAAAAGAGAAGTTAAATATTTGCTTATCTTGACTTTAAGGAACTTTGGGGGAATAATCTAGAAAGTATCAGTGGTAGTTCTTTTGTGTATGGCATTCAATATGGTAAATGGAGACTTTGCCTTTACCCAAACATCAGGACAGCAGTCAAAAAGGATGTATTAGACTCTTTATATTTTTATGTGGCAGTTTTGAAGAAAACGGGGAATAAATGGTAATAGCAAAAATTTGTTTAGGATATTCTCTGTGATTTAAGTATTTATTCAGTTAAACTGTCATTTTAACCATTGATTAGCTAGTCATTTAATTATTTATAGGTAAAACAATTGTTGCCAAAGCAATGAAGTCCTAGTGATACTGCACAAGATCACTTACTATAGCTAAACTATTTATAGTATTAAGGTAGTTTTTTCTTAAGGTCTACTCAAAAACTCTGCAACATTTTTAAATGACTAGACTATACAATATACTCATGGGTTCTACAACACAACTACATAATGGAGACAAGAGTCAGCACTGATAAAAGCTGCTAGCTTGTGCCTGGAAACAAATGCAGTTGCATATGGTTTAGTCTTAGCACGCTGACAAGTCAAGCATTTAATCAGAAAAGAGGAAGTAATCACCAAAAGCAAGGCTGATATCTTTTTTTTTTAAACATCTCAGCCCGTAACATTTAGTTTTAGGAGGCAATGTAGGATTAGTTCCATGTCATTAGTATAGCACATTTTTTAAAAATACACAATGAAAAATATAGCCAAGGAAGATATGGCATTGAAGGGAAGACTGGAGTAATGAAACACTATTAATTTAGCCCCAAAGACATACAAATCTCATTCCTTAAATATTAGCTTCATAGCTACAAAATATTAGATGCAAAGCCTGTATTAGCCATTTGATATTATATGTTATGTGGCACAGGGTTATCTTGTATTGCATGATTCTTTGTAACAGCATGTAATGTAAAACACTGAAAATGTAACCTTTTCCCCTTGCAAATCTTTCTTCTATAGATCAAGGATGTTAACATACATTGCGTTCAATATTAATTAGAGACAGGTCTCTTCACATCTACATCTCCTTGACTAGAGCAAGGCGACAAAATGGTGTGGTGTTGATCTCCCAGTAAGTGTGATTTGTCCTCTGCATTTCCTCCGTTGCCAAATTAATTTCCTCTTATTTTTCCCATAGACTTCCAAAGGGCCTGCTTGCAGGAGACTGTTCATTGGTTTTAACAGGAGTATGTGCATTAGCAAAGCAAGGTGGATTTAGACCTTTTGGACTTGGACTGTAGATTATAGATGGCTTTTCTAGCTCTGACAAATCATGCATCACAGATCTTTCTTTCCCCACACCTTCCATCACAGACCCACTGTATCCTAAAGTTATACCTCCCCCTTCGCAAGCCTCGCGTTTCCCTTTTCCAAACCCATGTTTCCACCTCTAGGGTTGCATCATTTCACTCTGGCAGAAACGGAACTAAGGTCTTCCCACCAAATCGTACAACTTTTGTCAATGCGGAGACACGCTTCCCCAAATATACTTATACTGGAGAACCCCTTTTCCCAACAGCCAGCAGATTTTCCTCAATTCCTGATTGATTGACACGGGGTTCTCTGACTCTGTTTCCCCATCTTTAGGGTGCTGGGAAGGATTTGAATGTCACTGTGTTCCCTCTGTTGACTCTAGGAATGATGATCTGTACTACTTATCCAACCCAACTGCTGTATGTGTATGTAAGCTCTACGTGCCTTTCTCTTCCTGTCTCTGACCTGCTCAGAAGAGGAGATTCTGTTTTCTCTCTGTGTGTCCTGATCCCTTTCTTTCTCCTTTGGTGGAGGTGGGATTAGTGTGGTTTAGGTCCTCAAATAGATACTTATTCTGATAAAGGTTTGTTAGGCAGAGCGGAGAGTACTATTGGGTTACTGCTTTTCTTGGGCAATTTAAGACCATACCTGGTGGAGTACAGATCAGTGATGTGAAGGTTAGCATTTTCTATGTATCTAATCTATCTCTTGGATTTTTTTTATAGTATCACTGTCGTATCTATCACACTGCCAGCCAAGATTGTTGAGGAACATTACCATCACAATGTAATGCTGGTGGTAATTTGTGACAGTCCTCATGTGATTCTTGATTAGAGCAGGGGCTCTAGTAAAGATGACTCTACTGAGAAGACTTTCCTTTCATTTGCTTGATTCTTGGAAGGGTGAGATACTAATAGAAAATTGGGGCATTCCAGTGAGGGACAATTTAATATTTTACAATTCCATCTTGAGTCACTATGCATCAGTTAACAGGGACTGACTAATTGCTACTGAGAGTGACTTCAGCAATAACAGGTTGGACAGTTAATGGGTTTGAACAATCTCCTGTCCTTGCAGGAGCAGCTGCACTGAAGAAGAATTTGCCCTTAGAAAGGCTTGGCAGCAGTACTATCTCATTCGTTACCTAGTTGTTCCAAGGGCCACTTTAATTCATGGCTGACACTCTGTAACAGCCCTTGCCAATGAAGACTGATTGAGGTGTATGCTGAATCAGACCCTAACAATCTTCTCCCTCAGTACCATAGGAATACTTCTGACTGAGCAATTTTGAATTGTTTTTGGCTGCAGGTAACTGTAGCTGAACTCTTCCTGCCCCACAATGGTTAGCTATATTAAAAGAAAATCCCAAACATTTTGCATCTGCTATCTAAAAGGCAAACAAAAGCTATGGACTTTTTTTTGAAAATGGCAGCACTGCTGCAGTCAATAAAATAGTAGCAGAAGGGAAATAATAAAGCTTTGTTCTTGTAGCACTATTCATTTGAAGATTTCAAACTGCTTTACAAAGAAGCCGAATAAACATTTATCAGGCGAAGTACCTAGTTGAGGCTCTAAACCACACAAATAGTTTAACATTATCTGTGTATGTAGTTCAGGATGATAAGCATTACGTACATTAAAAATATTAATATTTTGTTAAGACAATATTAAATGATCGCAGTAAACACCAGAGTTGCCAATGTATGTTACAGCCCAGGCCATTGGAGCATTGGAAATGCTGAGTCTCACAGGTGAATTGGATAGTGTTCTTTTCCCTACAATGTTTATCAAGGCACTTGGTATTGTTGAGATTGTAAAAAGTCTTCATGTTTTTTGTTTTTTAAGGCAAGGCCATATGTGCTGCCTTAAACTTATGCATGCATGTCTCACTGATGTAAAATTATACAGAAATTTTTCAAAACTGTCTGTAGTATAAGTTTTTATAAGTAATTTTTCATTACTGGGAATTTTACAAACATGCACAGAATTTTGAGGAAGTATATAAATTGTTTGGTAGATTACATACTAAGGTTCATTTTGAACATAAAATCTATATACATCTATATTAGTTCTTTTTGGAAACTACTGATTCTGAGGAGACCAAACGATTGAGACTTCATTTTATTTTCTGGTGTGTTTTTGCTGGCTTTGAAGTGTCATTGGAATGAAGATTCAAAATTCAGAACACTAGTCTGACCCTCAAGAATGCTGGTCACATTGGAGTTGTGCTCCAGTTCTCTTTTTCTTCTTTGAAATGAAATGTTGTTCTTGAATAGTAGCATTCATTGAAAATACTTTGTTGGAGATGTGCCTATAAAGGTAGCAGACTTTTAAGATAAGAGAGCTTTTTCAGGGTAATAAGAAAAGGAGTACTTGTGGCACCTTAAGGACTAACAAATTTATTTGAGCCTAAGCTTTCGTGAGCTACAGTTCACTTCATCGGATGCATGCAGTGGAAAATACAGTGGGGAGATTTTATATACACAGAGAACATGAAACAATGGGTGTTACCTGATCACTCTCATTACAGTGTGTATGGTAAGGTGAGCTATTACCAGCAGGAGAGAAAAAATGTGACTATCCTAATTTTGTCCTTTGAATCACAGTATTTCTTATGTAGTTTGTGTACATTACATATTCACATCTACAGGTGTTAGTAACTTTGTCAAGTTCTTTCACATTTTATAAGGAATTAATTTAAATATTTATGTATCTCCCTCTTTAGTTCCTTTCACCTTCTCTTCCTTATCTGGGCAGTTTGTTTGAGGATTGGCATGTGTATGTCTCTGGGGTGGGGGGTTATTAGTGGGAGCTTTCTTTTCTCTCTTGGTTTGTTCTTTGTTTTTATGTGATGTGTTAGCTTGAGGCAGGGGAATAAAAGTTCCCACTCCAAGTATTTGGGCCAGATTCAGTTCTGCACCAATATACACTCAGCACTGGAGAGAGGTTGGAAGGGAGTTGGGGGGAGGCTTAAGGAGGGGAATGGTAACATGCCAGATGAGAATTGCTGTAGGAGTTCTGCTCTCTCCTTGGCCCTGTCATGCCCTCTTCCACCATAACATGCATCCTATTCTGGGGATAAGGGGGGGACTGGCATAGAGCCTGGCTCTCTTTAAAATAGTTAGAATTCTCCTCCACTGGGGAATTCTCATCTGGCCAACTGTGGCCAGATTATGTCCCCTTAGCGCTGCTGAGGTGGTGGAAAGAGGGCAGAAGTGGGGCTGACAACCCTTTTCTGTTTATCATTTTGTGAGATGACTGTGTGTGTGTGGAAGGTTATGGTGAGCAAAGGTACTGAGATTACTGAAGACTCTCGGTGAAATATCAGAAAATCCCTTTGGCTTCCATTGAAAAATACTTGAGCAGCATAGATGGAATGACTAATTTAGAAACCTCTTGCAAGCGGGCTTGGCTGGTTAATGCCTGTTGTGACTAAGGCTGACACTGGATGATGATTCTGAAGTGCCATCATGCAAATTTGACATGTGGTTGGATGAAGATGCCTGGCTGTTTCTACACAGATATTCAGTGATCATTAGCCTCAAGCAGAATAAAGATGTGGGCCAATAGCTGTGATATTTTCATGCTCCTTGTAATGAAGGAGTTAACCATGGAGATGAGTTTGTTCAAGCATATGGCTGATTCCTATACCCCTGGGGCTGTACCAAGTTTTGTGGTTACACATTGGGCCTCATAGATGAGTATGGTAAACTGGTGCTGGCAATGCAGTTGAGGTCCTCCTGGATTAGAATCCTTGGGAATTTTCAATGTACATTTGGACATCAGATTGAATAGTCTGGTCTGTGTGCTCCTTGAAGCAATGGATTGTCTTGATTTTTTTTTCCCCTTCAGAGACTTGAGGAGTGCTCTAACAGGATCAGCCATATGCTTAAATTGGGTCTACAACTCTCTATTTATTTGGTGTTTTTCTTAAAGTCCCAGATCCCGGAGTCATGGGATTATGTGAGAATCTCAGCATTCATTTTTAAAAAAAAGATTCTAGTCTTTATATTTTCAGAGAAAAAAATTGAAAATGTGAAATCTAAGAGCTAAAAAACAAAAAGGCAGATAACCGTGTTCTCCAAAAAATATTTTTAAAAATAGTTTTTTGAGTTTGGGTGGCAACCTGGTTCATGGTTTTTGAATGCTTGAGGTCGGCCATTCTGGGTCAGCTTTAGTGTCTTGGATTTGTAGATCAGCCTATTGAAAGATCTGACCATACTCTCATGTATTTCAGTGCATGGGTTATTCCAAGCTTATCTCATTCCTTACCACCAATGGACAACCATAGATTAAATGTTATTGCCAAAAACTGAACCAGCTGGGGCACAGATTAGGGAGGAGATGGCTGGAGTCACCTGGATTAATTTCTAATTGTCTGTTGTTTCCCTCAGTAAAGCAGAGCACACTTCAAACCAAAGAGAATATTTGACGTGTTTACAGATTCTGTTTGAGGAATGTCAACAAACATATCTCAGTTTTTATATATGTGTTCATAAAAATTCATTGATGAATTGGTTTGCAAACTTAATCTGTTCTGTGGTGTGGGATTTGAAATTCAAAAACTGAGCTGTGTTCCTCGGTTTTATTTGGTCACATTGTATTGCTTCTGTTCCCTGATAGGCTCCTTGTTTGCTATTTCTCCCTCTGGTTCCTTTTTTTCACATTTTCCCACAGTGGACTCCTTCTCTTTTGCTCATTTTGAATGTTGAGGGTGTATTTTTAGATGGCTATAGTGATTTATTGTATTTTTTTTAAATATGTTTTTACAGAATTTTGGTGAGCTATGGGCAGGAGCTCTAATAATTTTAGAAATCTAGAGTTGCAACTCAGATACACTTCTGCCTCAGAGTTAAAACAACAACAACAAAAAAGGTTAAATGCCTTAGAGCAGGCTGACTACAGTAGGATTATCTGCAATCTTTTACTCCTGTGTACTCGAGTCCAAATTGAAATGAGATTAAATAAATTCCACAGAGCAGTGCCTGTTAAATAAAATAGTATATGTATAATCTATCACAAATTCATTAGCTGCTGTACTTCTTTACTTCAGAAGATACCAACTGGTTTCCTTACCTGATGATAAATATAAAGAGAAAAAATATTTCATGATAACACAGCAGAGCTTCTGCTAATCTTCTTTAAAATTTACATATTTATGTGTTGTCCATATAGAGCCAAATAGGAATTTTGCCTAGGTAAGGATGGTTTGAGGTCTGCAGAATTGGCCTACAGATGTGAACAACAACTTCATTACAAGATTTACCACAGATAACTGAAAATATTGTCACTTCATCTTAGTACAACCTCATCTTGTATGTGTGCACAATGTGTTAAAGTTTACTAAGCTCCAGCTAATCTTTATATAATTTAAGATTCTCTCTCTGCTGCAAAATATTATCCCTTGTTGGGGGAAAGGGTTAAAAATGAAATAGTTGGAATGAGCTTTTATTTCATACTTGTACTGCCAAGATTGCAATGAAAAGCTATTTTATATTTGTTTCCCCCAACAGGACAGTTTGCAAAACGAAAGAAGACTTCGCTTTGGTTCACAGTTTCTCTGCTGGTAGTGTCTGTGTTCGTACTGACCATAGGACTTGCAGCTACCACAAGAACAGAAAATGTTACCGTTGGAGGCTATTACCCAGGAATCATTGTGCGTAGAGAAATGTATTTTAGATTATCCATTATTACCGATACTCTGTTATGGCATAATCACAAGCAACCACAATTGATGAGGGAAATTTCAAATCCTGTTGTATTACTGGTGAGGGAAAACTTAAGGTGCATAATGTTTAGATCTAGTTCTGTTATGTTTGTGATTCAGATGTACGCCCTAATCCTGCAATTTGTGCATGAGAGCTGACCACTGTGCCTCTGTGGAACTTCATTGAATTTAATAGCTTTCTGCACAGGCACATGAACTCAATTTCAAGAATGGGCCATAATTTTCTACTGTATGTTAGTAATGACTTTCAAACCACTTAATTCATTATCACAACCTTGATTCTTAACTGGACTTTTAAATCGTCATTTAGTAAAAGAGTGACTATAAGTACCACTAAATACTCTGCTTTTAACAACTTCAAAAGGTAGTTTAGCGTTGACTTTAATTTCATTGACTTCGATAGGATGGATCATTCACTTGCTTAAAGTTAAGCACACGCTTAAGTACACTGCTGAATTGGGACCAGAATGTCTTTGTGTACTATTTGCTCTTGTTCATAATATAATCATACATTTTAAGAAGAGGGATGAGTATCTGTTAAAACTATGCATAAATTTTATATTGCCAGTCATTATCTGTAAATTACAATTGTTCTTTCTAACTAAGTTCTCTAATATGTTAAAGTCATGCTGAGAATTTATTTTTTGGAAGGATTAATTTTAGGGTAGTAATCTATAATAAGTAGTGTTTAAAAATGGAATTAAAATTAGTTCCAGGAATAAAATTTTAAAAGAATGCATTGTCCTTGGATCAGATTAAAATATTTAGACTAATACAATGGCATAGTCTTTAAATAGTTGTAATAGAAATTAAAACATTTAAAAGAATAAACTTTCTTCTGTCATTCCCTTAGAGGAAATTTAATGGGTAATAACAAAGTTCATGTGCACAAAGCAGTTAATTATAGCAATTAGTTTATTTTAGGGAGAAAATGTCTGTGTACTAAACAACAAATTCATTGCTCTAGAGCATTTTTAAAAAATTAAGTGTTAGGTTTTTATTGAATAGGCTGGTAGAATAGCTAGAAATGTTCAGAATGATTTGCAAATGAAAACCTTTTAATGATTTTTCCTTCTATTTCGTTTTAAGGCTGTTAGAGCGATGACATTTTGTAAAAGCATGGTTATATTTTGCACATTTGTGGTCGATCATTGTAGTAACCGAGAGAGCAAAAATAACGAGGAGTCCTTGTGGCACCTTGGAGACTAACATTCATTTGGGCATAAGCGTTCGTAATACATCAATGTCACCCTGTATTGATACAATTACAGCTTCTGATATTGTGAGCTTCAACTCCCATTGACTTTTGTGAGAGCTGAAGAAGCTGAGCACCTTGCAGGAAGCATTATCTAAGAGGAGTATTAACGTACCTATTCTGGATCCATTTTTCTTTCACTAGTAACATTTCATTCACAAAGTCTGACTGACTGTCCTTTTCCTGCTGTGTGAATGCAGCATACAATACATAGATTTATGGTGCATTAGCTTAGGAAGTATCTGAGCAGCTGAAAATACACGCATTTGTAAGGTAAGATTATGGTTTTTCATTCTTGATGTGATAAACTAAATGTTTGTTTTTATGGAGCAATGAAAAAATAAGACTGCTTGTGAAGAGAGATTTAAATTGGAATTTAAAAAAAGGGTGGTGGTGGCTTGCTCCCATGTAATTCAGTAACAATGCTCTTACTTCAGTGGGACAGGATAGGGCACCAAAGGTGCATTAGGCTTAGCTCAAGTGACTTTGGTCTTTTAAAAAAATATTATGCAAAATTACTTAAGCCCCAAGTTCTCTTCACACTACCAAAACTACTTCTAACATGCATAAAATTACTTGTGTGCATAAATATTTGTAGGACTAGGGATTTAGTAATTTATTCCATTATTGAAAAAAAGCCCTTTATCTACATCTTTAGTTTATATTAATTATCAATTTTAGTGGCCCTGATCCTGCAGATGACTGCATGTAGGAAGACCTCTGTGCCCACACAGAGTTCCATTGAAGTTTATAGAGCTCTGCATGGACTCCGGGTGACACCTGTGTCAAGCAGCTTGTAGGATCAGATCCAGAGCTTGTTCAAAAAACAAACAACCCCATCAGCCAAACAACCAACCAAAGGAACCCCTGACAGCATCCCCTCTTGCCTTCTGTAAATGCTGTGTGGGGTGGTGGTGTTTATTATTTTGTTTGTTACAGTAGCACCTAGAGACCCACTGAGATGGGAGCCGCATTGTGCCTGGCACTGGGGAGACAGAGACGGCCCTTGCCCCAGAGAGCTTACTATCTGACTAGACAAGGCAGATGCGGGATTTGACATACAAACAGCGGGAACATTGTGATGGCTTACAAACTCCCCAATGTCTGTGCCGCGATTTTTTTTTTTTTGGTGGCATTTATTTATTCGTTTGTTTATCCATCCTGTTTTGTCCCATGATGGGGTTGGGGCTGTTAAAAAGGGATAAAATGAACCGAAAGGCAGGGAGACACTGAAGTGGGGGAGTAAAAAAAGAAGGCATGGAGGAAAGGTGGGATGCGGATGAGGTAAAGTGACCATGCTGAAGTAAGCAGCCAACCAGCAGAAGGGAAAGGATGCCCAGAGTAAAATCTGGGAAAAGAGTTTGATGACATCATTAGCCTCTAGAGGTTCCTGTTGCAGCTGCTTCAGTGTTTGTTGCAGTCTAGTCTCTGGTTGGCTCCTCCCAGGAAATTCTCTTTTTTCCCAGTTTCACATGGGCCCTGGTATAGGTCTGGTTCAAGATGGGGTCTGGTTGGAAGGGGTAACCCTGGCTGAGTCTTATTTTCCCGTCCTCCCTCCCCTCATGGTTCAGTTGTACTGCTGCAGCTGCCTCTGTGTTTGCTTCCAGCTGGTTCCTCCCAGGAGTGGGGGCTGTCCCATGCAATTCTTGCTTTGAGGGTATTTCTCCACTGTAGCTGGGAGATGTGATTCCCAGCACAAGTAGAAAGACTTATGCTAGCTCAGCTCGAGCTAGTGCCTAAAAAGGGCAATGTGGATGTTTTGACTGACAGAGACTCAGGGTAACAAGTGCCACAATGCCCATGCTGCTATTTTTAGGTCGCTAGCTCAACCTGAGCTAGTGCCCGTTTGTCCCCCAGTGCTTGGAATCACATCTACCCGCTGCAGTGTAGACATATCCTGTGAAGAAGGGGTAACTCCAGCTGAACTTCATTCTCCCTCTCATCCTGCTAGTGGTGCAGCTACTGCGGGTGTGGCTGTTTGCTGTGGGATGTACAGTATGAGAGAAACTGTACTCTTTAGCCATTTAAAAATCTTTTCCTTAGGACCTGCAATATTTTGCAATTTTTTTTAAAAAGGTAAACATTAGGATTTTGGGGACTTGCATTAAAATAAAACATCTATTTTCTGAAGAAGTTGCAGTTGTCTCTTGCAGTTTCATAATGTCATTTCAAAGAAGGTGTCCTGAATATGTATACTTTTATAATACAACCATGGGTAGAACAAATGTGAAATATCATATTTTTCTGTATAATTTATTGTTGCTTTAAAATAGACATAAAATTACTTACAGTAATATCAGTACCTATGTTATTGAAATTGATGACTATTGTTTGTATTTTCTTGGCCCAAACTCCACATTGACACCAATGGAAAGATTTGCCTTGAATAAAGAAGGCAAAGTTGGCCACCCTGGAACTGCTAAAATATAAGAAAATTCCCATTCTGATTGTTCCCTGTTGCATCACATGATTTCTGGCCAGTAATAATTTTATATTAAATATTTTGCTCTCTCACAAATTGTTTTAGTTGGTTTATCTGCCCAACATCTCACCTTAAATATTGTAGCAGCCGTGTTAGTCTGTATTCGCAAAAAGAAAAGGAGTACTTGTGGCACCTTAGAGACTAACAAATTTATTAGAGCATAAGCTTTCGTGAGCTACAGCTCACTTCATCGGATGCATTACATTCTTGTATGTTGCCAGATAAGCTGACCTGGTGTGTTTCTGTTGGTTTGTTCTTTGCCTTAGCTTGGCTTTGGATCTTTCCTAGGGATTATTGGAATCAACCTGGTAGAGAACAGAAGGCAAATGGTAAGCAACAACACTTTTTTTTTCTTTTCCTTTTAATATTAAAATGTGTTAAAGGCTTAATTGAAGAAAAAGAACGGATTTACTATTTGTACTTGCCATGACTGACTCCTGCAGTTCTTAGTCCCAGGGTCAATTGATTTAAATCACTGCTTTTAATCATGATTTTAAATCTGCGAGCAGGACACCTTGATTTTTATCATGTTTTGCATTTGTACTTTAGTTCTTTTCCTAAAGAAAACTGACAACCATTAAAACATGTTGATTTGCAATTAAATATAGTCAGAATCAAAGTTTCCCCCAAGCCAATGGTTCACCGGGCTGACATTAAGGCATGTCATTTTCATAGTCAGTGGTACACAAGGGAGTGATGCAGCCAGCATCATATCTGACTACCCTAACCCAATGGATCTGGTACCCATTTTGCAGCTGGGTGAACTGGAAGGGGCCTTCTTTTTGCTGATCAGGAGGATATGCTATATCTATATACGTCAATTTAAGCAATTGTATTGCTTGACTTAAATTTATTCAGATCTTTAGTTTTTACATATTTTACATTAATTGTTAGAAAATGGTGAATGATGCATTTCTTATTTATTAGATTAATTTTTTACTTGTGGTTTGTGTCAAGCTCTATTTGGATGGAAATTCAAATTCAATTAAAATGCACAAATGGAATTTTAATTTTTTAAATTAAATAAACCTATCTTAAATCTTGGGTCGAGTGCTGTAGCTATCTTTAGAAATTTCACATTGGTATCTTCTTTGCATTTTGTCAAATCTGTTGTGAAGGTGTTCTTAAAATGAACATGTGCTGGGTCCTCATTCGAGACTGCTATAACATGAAATATATGGCAGAATGCAGATAAAACAGAGCAGGAGACCTACAGTTTCCCCCAAAGGAGTTCAGTCACAAATTTAATTAATGCCTTATTTTTTTAATGAGTGTCATCAGCTTGGAAGCATGTCTTCTGGAATGGTGACCGAAGCACGAAGGGGTATGCGAATGTTTAGCATATCTGGCACATAAATACCTTGCAATGTGGGCTACAAAAGTGCCATGCAAATGCCTGTTCGCTTCTTATTTACAATGTTACCAGAAAGCGAGGGCAGCATTATCTCTCATAAATGTAAATAAACTTGTTTCTCTTAGCGATTGGCTGAACAAGAAGTAGGACTGAGTGGACTTGTAGACTCTAAAGTTTTACATTGTTTTGTTTTTTGAGTGCACTTATGTAATAAAAAAATTGGCCTTTGTAAATTGCACTTTCACAATAAAGAGATTGCACTACAGTACTTGTATGAGATTATTTGAAAAATACTGTTTATAATTTTTACAGTGTAAATATTTGTAATCAACAATAATAAAGTGAGCACTGTGCACTTTGTATTCTGTGTTGTAATTGAAATCAATATATTTGAAGTGTTTTGAGTTACTCACATGAGTTAACTGTGATTAATCACAGTTTAATAGCCCTAATTTTTATCTACCCTCCTTTAGTCCTTTCTCAGAAAAATTTCTTATTGACTTTAAAGGAAGTTTTGCCTGAGTAAACACTATCCCCTAAATGTAGTTGTTCAATTCTTTTTCTGTCAAGATTTTTGGAACTATAGAATGCATTGTAGCCTAGTCTCCACTGAGCATGGAAGTCATGTTAGCAATGCCTTCTGCAAAACTGTGTAGTATCAAAAAAACAAAACAACAACCTATAGCTCTTATTAGCAAGGTGATAGCAGAGTTTCTCTGGCTAGATTAGACATGGCCTGACCATTACGTTTATGTAGGCATTTGCTAAATTAGGTTTGTAAGACCCCTACATAAATGAGTTCTTTTACTTGTGTGCATAGTTATTTAGGTAATTGAGATGATTTGGGTGAATAAAGTTTTGCAGGAATGGGTCTGTAGATAATGTAATACAGTTTCCTTGGTGCAAAAATTGGTTGTGTGGTGGATGAATATCATCTTTGTCCTGTATGCATTTTACACTAGAAAAATCATAATTAAACTTCACGAAATACTATGACTTCAATGGACCTACACAGCTGAGGAACTGACCAATTACTTTTGTTCTTTGCTATGTATTTTAGCGCAGGTTATTTTTCTTTTTCCAGTTTCCTGTTTTCTTTGTCCATAGCAAAAGCAATTCAGTTTTTATTTATAAACAAACAGGAAAATAATTTCAGGACATTTTTCCATTGCATGGTAGTTTTCATAACACATTTTCAAGTATTCCCTTAACTTTGAACTTTTGTTTTGCATTTTTAACAACTGTTGCCCTGATTTCTATATTGGAGTTCAGAGCTGCTAACAGGGCTAGTTCTCATCTAAAGGCAAAAGAATGCTTGCCAGATGAGAATAGGATTTTGTTTTCCAGTGTCATCAGGATAGTTTACTGGTTGTCGTCACTCTTCACAGTAGTGTTACCTCTCAATTTTTCTTTAATTCACCTCTGTTTTCCATCTTTTTTTTTTTATGCACAACAGGCAGTCAAAAAGCTGTTTTTTTTTTTTAAAAAAAGTTGAATGATACAGTGCTTGAAATTCAGACTGCGTGGTATGTTTGTAACATTCATGCAATAAGGACTGTGGGAAATGCATGTCATAATTGCTTAGTTTCAGTGTCCGTTTGCGTATCCCAACATGAAATAGTAAAAAAGCAGGCTTTTGGTGTGAAATATGCAGTGGTGGAATAGAAGGAAAAAATCTGACAGATGAAGAACTAGGTAAGAAAATAATTACAAGTCCAGTTAAACTTGTCATCCATCAGTAGATCCCATAATGTGCAAAACCATTAAACATTATCAAAGGTAAGGATGAGTCAGTCGCTTGTTTTTAAATATTACAGAAACAGCTTCTAAAACAAGAGGGATTATGTCATAGGTTGTCAGATCCAGGGCTCTAATTATTCTCTTGAGTTTAATTTAGTATGTTCTGTTGAAAGGCTTGGGAGTAGCTGAAATGGGTTTTCAGCCATCATTAACAAAGCAAGTACAAAAGACCAGTTAAGTATGGAAATTTTACAGATGTATCATATTACTATAATGTAAAAATGCTTTATGAATTCAGTCCAGTAGGGAAGGCAAATGATGTATCAGTGGCTCTAAGTTTAATTGAACTTGGTTTGAAATAGACCTTCAGTGTAATTTGAGACTAACCCAATGCAGAACTGATAATGATATAGCCCTATCTAATGACTTGATTCGATTTTTGTTGTTTCAGATAATCTTAACATGAAAAATCATGATTCAGCCACAGCAGAGATACATATTTTATTAACTTACTTTTCTTGGTAAACCTATTTTTTTCCCTACAAGTTGCATTTATTTTCAGTCTACAGCTACAAGTTCAAATTTGTTCATTGCTGTTAATGATAACTTCCTTATGATTGATATTTATAATGTTACTCCTGGGGGAATTTTGTGCTAAAAATTAAAAATTCTGCATCAAAAAATTTAAAAATGCTTTGCACAATATTTTAAAATTCTGCAACATTTGAATATTTTATTTGTCAAAATAACACTATATAATCATGACATTTCAATTATTTTGATGATTTATTTCAAAATTCCTGTCAGCAAGTATGTCTGTAACAATACAGACACACAAAAAATTACCCCAGGAGTAGAAAGTTAAAGAAACCCGTATGACAACACAGTTCCTGTTTCTCTGTCCCCTCCCCTCCAGCACCAGCTGTGGGATCAACCCCCCAGAGCCCAGGGATCCAGAGGCAGAAACAGCCTCATGCTTGATCCTGGGCTTGTGTGGAATTTTCTGAATGCTGCCTCCTTCAGGGTGTGCGAGGAACTGCAGCTGCTGGCAACCCTCCAGCTCTCTTCCCCAGCAGTGTCTTCTATGTGCGAGCTGGGCTCTGCCAGGTCCAGCAGCCCCCAATGGCAGCCAGCAGCTCTGCAGGCCATTTCTCGGGGTGCGGCGGTGGGAAGGAAATTCTGCGTGCACAACATTAATTTCTGCACAAATTCTGCATTGCGCAGTGGCACAGAATTCCCCCAGGAGGAGTAATGTATGTGTATGCATGCTATGGTTAGGTAGAGTTAGGTCAGAAGAAATCCAGCGCTGATTGAACACGAAAGAAGGTGAAAGTTCTGTCTGCTAGAATGGCCAACAGTTTGATTGTGCTTAACATATAACATTGATGATCACCATAGAGAGAGTAAAGTGATCAGATGCTCCACTAATTCAAACCCTTACCAGATATAGGCAAGAATTTTAAACCTGATTCTGTGAGATATTGAGTACCCTCAATTCCCATTGACTTCAATAGACTGACTTTGGTATAACCTGAATTCAGAGGGAATTGGGAGTGCTTAGTAGCTTGTAGGATCAGGCTTGTTATCTCACTGGCTATTTAACATTATTTCTCTACTGCTGTTAATCTGCTCCCCTCTCTATGTTGTGCTGAATTTCCACCAACAAAACAGAACAAAAAATTTGCTATCAACCAGTCAGGGGATGGTCTCCCACTCGAAGAGGTAATTTGGAATGCTTGGAACAGGACAGCAAGAAAATGACTGAAGCAAAAAATATGTCCATCCCCCTCAAAAAAAAAAAAAAAGGGGGGGGGGAGCATACAGCTGTTGTCACTGATAACAGAACAGAGTAAAATTGAAAAAGAAGAGAAGTAAAATTCTGTTAGTCAAAGTGGCTCCTTATTCCAGTTTGGTGCCTGAAAAATACAATCACTCTAAAATCTAGTAGATTTGATTATAGCACATGAAGTAACCTTGGTTGCTATCTTCTCGCCTTAGAGTACAGAGTATTTGTAATTAGAAAATGAGATGCTGAAATTTAAATACAGGGATCTGAGAGGCTGAGAATAAGAGAGGGTATCTATGACAGCAGAGTATGAGATTTGAATTTAGAGTCAGACTGACACACGGGTGAAAGTGGATGCATTTTTCAGCAGCACTACCATTTTATTTCAGGAAGGAAAATTGGTAGCTCCATGAAAACTCTCTCCTAGGCTTTGTCTAAAGTAGGATGTAAAAGTGTGGTGGTAGAATACATCAGTGAACACCTAACACTTTCTAAAAGTATATTGTAGACAAGGCAGCATACACTTTAACATATGCTAAACTGGTTGGGTTAATCCTAGTGTTAGCTAACATGTACTAACCACACACCTTTTAAAATCTAGCCTGGAGAAAACCGTACTGTTAACGTGGCTGAAAATAAAGTTTCTCCAGTGGTGGTGCCTACCAATGGTGGTGATGAAGGAGGGGAGAGTAGTAACTGGCAGACTTACAGGTACCTTTAATGTCATAATTCCACCAGCCAACAATAGCTAGCAGGAGGGTAACGGTGAGAGAAGAGGTTCAGCTACCCCCGAAGTCGCAAGCCTGCGGTTCAGTAGTGAGAATACAAGAGAGCATCAGCAGAGGGACTAGGAGTAGACAAGAAGTGTGAGAAAGGAAAGGACAGAGCAGCACCGCTCATTCCCAGGCTAGGATGAGCTACCAGATTGTTACTTATAATGTTTTAGTTTGTGATTATAGTAGAGAGAGCTGCCTACAGCAATTCTGAGGTTGGTGTTTATCGGTAGTTAAATCATGTTGTATGTTTCTTTAAAGAGAGACCCTGTCAGTGTTCAGAAATTGGCTTCTCACGTATGCCGGGTTTTTAAATTTCAGGTTTTCCCCAGTAAATGTTGGGGATCTGCAAAAATAATCTCAAAGATTTTTTCCATCTTCAGATTTATCAAAAGGTAGTTAGATAGGGCACCAACAGATGGCTGGTGTTTAGCTCTCTGTCCTGGGGGTTCAATTTCAAATAGAAAGTTGAAAAAAGCGACTATTACAGACTTCAGAGAAATTGAGCAACGATAGGTAACATTTATTTGTCTTTGTGTTTCGTTGTTTAGAGTCGCATGCTAGTACCAATGGTCCTGTGCAGTGCTTATGAGGTACTGTGGTGCATTTTGTGGCAATGATTCAACAGCAACTCCAGTTTGGTATTAGGTACTGCACATTTCTTTCTGAAGCTGTTGCTGTTCCAGTGCAGTTACATGTGGAAAGAGTATTCAGAGCCAAACCTCTTCCAATTTCTGACACTGATTACATTTTATAAATAGTTTACCACCATCAGAAGCTGTGTGTTTGATATGTATTGTAAAGAAGGCAGTTATTAAACTTCCCACAAGAGTTATTGAGACTAATGCCCATCAGGATCAGTGCAGTGAATTGCATTTTTGTCTGCTGTTCAGATGCAAACAGAACATCCTAGAGGAAAGGGATTTTGAATAACGGTTTAAGTTGCGGACAGACACCTTATCATATATAGGGTTACCAACTTTCTAGTTGCACAAAACTGAACACTTGAGGTCCTGCCCCCTGCTCACTACATTCCCCCTCCCTCAGAGGCTTGTTCTCACTCACTTTCACTGGGCTGGGTAGGGGGTCGAAGTGTGGGAGGGGGTGCGGGCTCCAGGGTGGGGCCAGGAATGAGGGATGCAGGAGGGGGCTCCAGGCTTGGGCAGGGAGTTGGGGTGCAGGAGAGGATGAGGGCTCCATCTGGGGGTGCAGGCTCTGGGGAAGAGGGGTTTGGGGTGCAGAAGGGGACTCCAAATCCCTCGGCCCCACCCCCCAGCCTGGAGTGCAGGTTGAGGCGGGGGGTTGGGGTGTGGGAGGGGGTGAGGGGTTCGGGGTGTGGGAGGGGGCTCTGGGCTGAGGCTGGGGATTGGGGTGCAGGGGAGGTGAGGGCTCTGGGTTGGAGGTGCAGGCTCTGGGGTGGGGCTGGGGATGAGGGGTTTGGGGTGCAAGAGGGGGCTCAGGGCTGGGGCAGGGGGATGGGACATGGGCTTACCTTGGGCGGCTCCCGGTCAGTGGTGCAGTGAGGGGGCTAAGGCAGGCTGCCTGCCTGTCCTGGCACCATGTTGTACGTGCCCCAGAAGCAACCAGCAGGTCCAAGTCCTAGGCGGGGAGGCCAGGAGGCTACATGTGCTGTTCTTGCCCACAGGCACCAGCTCCCATTGGTTGGTTCTTGGCCAATGGGAGTGTGGAGCTGATGCTCGGGGCAGGGTCAGCACGTGGAGGCCCATGGCCCCCTCGCTTAGGAGCCGGACCTACTGGCCGCTTCCGGGGCACAGCATGGTGCCAGACAGGACAGCCTGCTTTAGCGCCGCAGCAACGCCGATCGGACTTTTAACTGCCCAGTTGGCAGTGCGACTGGAGCCTCTAGGATCCCTTTTTTGACCGGCTGTTCCGATCGAAAACCAGACACCTGGTCACTCAAATCATACATTAAACTAATGAAAGCATCTTATTTGCATGAAGAGAAATTGGTTTAACTTTCTTTGTATTCCTGAGGATAGGTTTCTGCCACTCTTGCATTAATAAATGAAGAGTCTTGTTTCATATTTCAAGGGGAAAAAACAGATCACGTGAAGATAATCATTGTCATTACCGTGGTATTATTTCCACTCTTGAACTCACACTTACTATGAGGTGAACAGCACTCCTGTGTGTGTTTTGTTTTTTTGCCAATCCATACTTCATATTCTGACTCAGGAAAGAAAGAAACAATTAATGCTAATGTAAAAAATATCAATACAAATGGAACAAAATAATATGTAATTAGTAACCATTCTTGTATTGTTTTGCTCCCTTTTTAAAAATGAAAACCCAAGCAATCCATTATCATTGTTTGCTGCCACCATATATGTGAGGTAGAGATTGTAATATAAATTAATTGCATAAGCTGAAAACAAACAAGGAGGTTTATAAAGACAACCAGTTTAAGGATGCTGACGGTGTCCTAGCTCAAATATGGCTTTTTAAAATTTGTGAGATATACCCTAAAAATGATGTGATAAAGTTGTGAAGGGCATAATACCTAAGCAACTTATTCCCTGGGAGCACCTTCCTTGTTGACTTATTGGTCCCTATTAGTTCTCCTCAGTGTAGGGTTATAAGCAGATTTTTCCCCCAGAGCAGGGCAATAACCATGACAGAGCGAGCAGGGCAGCTCCCAAAGGAGCAAAGCTGGGGGGGTGGAAAAATGAGATGGCAGAGCTCGGGCCTGTGGTGATGCCAGGCAGCCTGGGGTTGCCGCTTATTCGCTGACCTGTTTTCAGTTTAGGGAAATATATTCACCCTCTGACAAAAAAAACCAAAACATTAAGGGGTGCAAATATGCTTGTTCACCTTGGGCGTAAAATGCCTAGTGGTGGTGCTGTCCCAGAGTGGCTTTAATGTCAACAGAACCAAGTAGCTATTGACCTAATGCAGCCTTTCTGCAACTGTTTGCTGATGGTTGCATCTTTCCATCTTCCATTTGTTAAGTGTCTGTTAGGTTTCCCCTTTCATATTGCTGAGGAGATGGCACATCCTTGCTGATAGCTTTGCATATTTTTGAATTTAGATTCTTGTTACTGGGTCAGCAGATGTTTGGACTGTCACGTGTTTGCAGTGCTGGAAGACATGGGGTGGAATCCTTTGCACTGGTGGCCTCTCTTGGCAGGATGAGGATGAGTCAGCTTTCTGACTTCACTTCTGTACTTGTTTGAAGCGTCATCTGAGAGTGATTCATTGATATAGGGGCCTAGAGATTTGTGTAGCAGGACACAGGAGTGTTCTGGGTCAAAGGAAGGTATAGGTGTAAGTAGAGGGGAAAAGTTAAATCTTTTGGTGAAAGCTCAATTAAGTCCTGGTACCTTTCCCACCTCCCTTTGCTACCATGCACCAGGATGATCATCTCCTTCTTAGTATGGATTGTGACAAGAAAAAGGCCAATCTGGCAGTTATCAGTGGTGGAAAGGTGCTGAGGTGGAAAGAGGGATAGCCAATAAGAAAAAAACTTTCCACGATAAAGGCCAGTGACATTTTATATTTTGTTGCTGCCATCAGTGTGAAATACTATACAGACGGTAATAAAATCAAGGAAACTGAAAGTCTGTGTTGTTGACTCTCTTTCAATCAGCTAAAATGTTGAGAGACTTTTTGGTTTTACACAGTATTCCTATATTTTAAGACTTCAGCATTTACTAGAATATTTCTGGGTTGAGATACAATATTTTAATATTTCATCTTTAAGGTGCAGATATTTCAAGTAATTGTATTGGTGTATAACATCTGAGAATATTAGTCATACTTAATGGATATTTCAGAATTTCATGATCCCCATTCTGTTCTGCTTGATAAATAATATTATTAAAAGTACATCTTATCTGAATGTTGGTAATTGGTAATGTCTCTTATTTTGGACTCAGAGTAGCTATATTCCTCTTCATAGAGAGAGAAATTATGTTTAATATTTTATGATATGTGATCTAATGGCAAGAGCATAGATCAGGATCTAGGAGAATTGCTTTCTGTTCACAGCTCTGTCATTGAGGACACACTATCACCTTGGGCAAGTCAACTAACCACTCTGTGCCTCTTCTCCGTTGTTCACAGGGGTGCTGTGAGGCTTGCTTAATTAATGTTTGTAAAGTGTTTTGAGATCCTGGAAGTTCAGGGACTCAAAGGCATAAGTAAATGCTTACACTCTCCTTTTGTCATTCATATTGTGAATCTAATCTTCTCTGTTCTCTACATATTTTCCTGTGGATCAAAGTTTAGATTGTATGTCAGACATGTGAGCCTGATCTATAAGTAAACATTTTACCAGCATACCTATGTCAGTTAGGGGAGTGATATCTTATTTTTTTTCTGTTCTGTTCTGTTCTGTTCTGTTCTGTTCTGTTCTGACATAGCTATGCCAGCAAAGGCTTTAGCACAGATAGTTTTACCAGCTCAAAAGTACTTTTGTCAATTATGGCTTATTTTGCTTGCCAAATTAGAATAAGCTATACCTTCAGAAGCATTTTTTTGCAAGTATAACTGTGTCTACACTAGGAGGATTGAACCAGTTATAGATTTACTGGGAAAAGCTTTTAAGTGTAGATAAGGCCCTAGTGATCCTTATATTCCGCTAGCATGGCCATTCTCTTGCTTCCTGTCTGCCATCTTGTGTACAGTACATAGGTCCCTAAGAGCAGATTATTCCTCTCAAAGCTGTTGTTTCAGTCTATCTGTCTGCAGATCCAGAGACTGTATTTTCCATGGGAATTTTCAGCACTCCTGAAAATTTAAATATAGCTCCAGCAGGGGTAGCAATGGTACAAGTGTAACCCTTCTGCCAGTTGAAGTGGGCAGCAAGAAGGGCCAGGTTCAATATCTAGGGGTACCTTTTCAACAATATAACATAGAACTGTGTTGACCTCCCACCCAGTAACTTGTGAAAATTACACGCTACCCTCTGGGCGCCTCTAAGAGGCAATACTTCATAAGAACATAAGAATGGCCATACTGGGTGAGACCAAAGGTCCATCCAGCCCAGTATCCTGTCTACCGACAGTGGCCAAGTGCCCCAGAAGGAATGAACCTCACAGGTAATGATCAAGTGATCTCTCTTCTGCCATCCATCTCCACCCTCTGACAAGCAAGCACAGAGTCTGAGGTGGAAAGAGTTTTCTTTAATAAAAGTAACCTAGCATTAATCAGGGAAAACAGCACAAGCAGGATTCATAAACATAAAAGCAAGGAGCAAAACACCCACCCCAGAGTACACTGGGCAGTGTCTTTTGCCTCAGGTTCTTGAATTCAACACCAAAGTTCCTGTAGTGTGCCCCCATTTAACACCCCACTCACAATTGTTGTCCCTGGTCAGTGAAGACACAGAGTTCAGAGGTGCATCTGCATGAATTCTCCTCCCATCATGGTGGTTGGAGAAGGAGTAAAAGCCACCTGCTCGCTGCTCCCAGTGCTCATCTTCTGCTGCCACCTGCCTCTCTGCTGTGACCTCTATAGGTCAGCCCCTTAGTGATTGATTTTTAGCTCTCATCAGGCTGGGCAGAAACACTGTCCTACCATAAGTGATTTCAGCACTTAAAATAACAAAAGGCTCCTAATGAAGCCTATTTAGCTCTGAACAGTGGGGAGGAACAGATTAAACCAGACTAGGGACCTTAGGGAGTGTCCACACTTCCTGGCTGGGACACCTGGTGCCACCCCTCTCTGCTTTCACAAGGTCTGGTATTCAAGCCCCTGGTTTAACGGGGTCCTTTCAGCTGAGGGTGACCTCCTCATTTGGGACAGGTTAAGCACAGTTCTGCACTCTTTTACTCATACAATAAAGACAAGGCCAGTAAGACAACAGTGCACTGTTTTACATTTTGAGGGCTTCTTTTGCAACCAGAAGGGCTTTAATTTTATTTTGTAAATGAATATTTAAATTACATAGAAATTAGGGACTAAAAGAGAAGGACATCATCACTTACCTCCTTCATACCAGTTCAGTTTAACCCCTGAGGATTAGCACTAAAGTCTAAGACAATTGCAATGCAGTGTAAATCTTTATATCCTTAATAGAGTAGATGAGCTACAGAGTATGGTCCCTGAAAAGTGAAGTTCGGTGCTTTTAGAAATAACAGCACAGGACTAATTGTAAATTAGGATTTTTTTCACAATGTTTTCTTATGCTGTTTATGGAATGACAGCATTGGGTACTTTATTGTCACAGGATTGAAAACAAAAGTAGACTTTATGACCTGTGAAATGTGTTTGTGGAAATAAATTGATTACTGTGCCCATCAGATGCAAATTAGAGGATAAACACAGCATTAGAAATTAATCGGGGTGTGTGTGTGTGTGTGTGTGTAGGGGGGTGGCATGCATTTAGCATTTATGCTAACAGATGTGTGTATTTTGACACCTCAGTGGCATCAGTCTGAGACACAATTTTGCAGGTTAACAGATCCATTAGAGGTTTTTCTGCTGTTTAAAACAATATTGGATGTAATAATCTTGATCTGTTTAAAATTTCATCTTTCTTTACCAGGAAATGCTAAACCTTTACGACATCTAGTATGCCACTTATTTCATTTGTATTGTTTTCTTTTATTGCTCTGAACAAAAACTCCCATTAAAGCAATAAAATGCACTTTTCACATTTTAATCAATAAAGGAGCATCTGTGAATGAAAGTTCTTGGCTGATCTCTGTAATGCCATAGCTGTTGATCTGTAGACCTAGATACATTTTTAATTTTTATTGCCTTTTCTTTTATGCTGTAGTTAATTTTTGCTTCTTGTTTATATTTGTTACCTAGCCATTCTGTAATCATTCTTAAACAGGTGGCTTTTGTTGATGCTCACCAAGGGAGTTTTAGCAGTTCTAAGTGCACAGTAGACTGCTGCTTGCTAATACTGGCTCCTGCATCCTAAATGTTTCTCCAGTCCAGAAAGTCACTTGGTCATCTTTCCTTTCACAGCATGATACTCTTATTTTACTCTCCACATACTTTAATAAATAAATAAAATGCCTGGTTTAATCAAAAAAGTCGAACAGTATTAAGGATCTGGGGCAAAAATAAGGGACGGTACTTGGTCCTGCTGTGAAGGCAGAGGACTGGACTCGATGACCTTTCAAGGTCCCTTCCAGTTCTATGAGATATATCTATCTCCATATTAAAGGAGAAAAAGATTATGTAACTTTCTTTAACATGAGTACTGAGGCAGGACTGCTTTTAATTCTAGATAATGTTATTGACATTTATTTCTATTATTTTATTTAATTTTTTATTCTTAAAGTGTATTTACTATATAACAAAAATATTTTAATACAAAAATGAAGCATAAAATAGAATAGTGAACAGTATAACATAAACTCATTCTGGGTGTGATATCCCACACAATGTTGAGACGCTCTGGAGAGGCATTGACAGTAGCAAACAGGGCTATTATAGGTATTGCAATCTGAGACCCAAGACTGGGTTTATCAATGAATTACAGTATATTGAATGGACAAATATTAACAAAAGGAAAGAAGAATTGAAGAGTTGCTGGCTTGGCAACTATAGAAATCTTCTCAGAAAGGTTTAGCAGAGGAATAGGATGGTATAGTAACTACTGCAACAGTCTTGCTTTAGCGGTATGTTTCTCTATTCAGAGATTCGTAAACCATCTTTCTGTCTATCTCTGGTGGGCCCATCCATATGACATCTAGAGTATGGAACACAACACTTTTTCCAATGAGCATTTTAAATAATTCTCACTTCCAGCAGATGAAGCCACATGAGTTTGTTTGTTCCTTTGTTTGCCCTGGAATGAAGGCAATCCTAGCCCAATAGTCGGAAAGACATATCTACAGGGAACATTTCCTTAGTCTTTTTATGAGCAAATTGTGGAGATGCTCAACTAGATACAAGTAAAATCCCCTCTGCCTCTATGCTCCCTTGAGCAGAATTCTGCAGGGAAGGCAGAAGTGTTTAGTAAATATTTCTGTTCTGTGTTTGGGGAAAAACATGATGATGATGATGATGTAAGGCATACACAAAAAGGAGTGCTATGATCATACATTGATGATTGAAGTTTTCATAGTGATTAAACTTTTTGGACACCTTCCTCATACACACACATTATGTTCCGCACAGCTTCTAATTTCTAGACCAGGGATCAACAACCTTTGGCACATGGCCCATAAGGGAAATCCAATCGCAGCTCCCACTGGCCGTGGTTCGCCATTCCAGGCTGTGGGAAGCGACTGGGAAGTGGCGGCCAGCACATCCCTCAGCCCGAGTCGCTTCCTGCAGCCCACATTGGCCTGGAATGGCGAACCACGGCCAGTGGGAGCTGCGGTCAGCCGAACCTGTGAACACTGCAGGTAGACAAACTGTCCCAGCCTGCCAGCGGATTTCCCTTATGGGCTGCAAAAAGTTGACTATCTCTGTTCTAGACATTCCTTACCCTTGCTGTCTGGTGGTATTGAGGCAGACATTTTAGTTTGAGCCTTCTTTCAGACAAACCCCCTGAGTCTCGCTCTGCATTACAGGTGTATGATATAAGTGTATGCTTTAAAGGATTCTAAAATGTTTATTGCCTGTAATGTAATATGGTGTAAAGGACTACAAATATGAGGTTGTGGGAGAAAAAGTTGCAGTTTGTTGTTTTTACTCTGTGTTTGGCCAGTCTTTGAACACCATGTAATATAAAGGAGCAGAAAAACTTAATGTTAACAGTGGAATTGGTCCAGTGCTAAATGGGCAAGGTAGAATGATCAACAATAATGTAGAAAAAGCAGAAGTGTTCAATAAATATTGCTTTTCTGCATTTGGGAAAAAAACAAATGATTATAATCATATTTGACGACGACAACGACAACACTCTTTCCATTTCGCTATTATCTCTGGAGCAGCGACTGAAGTTAGACATTTTAAAATCATCAGGTCAGGATAACTTGCATCCAGGAGTTTTAAAAGAGCTGTTGATTAATGTTGGTTTTCAGTAAGTCTTGGAGTACTGGGGAAGTTCCAGAAGACTGGAAGAAAGCTAATGTTGTGCCAATGTTTAAATAGGGTAAATGGAGTGACCCAGGTAATTATAGGCCCGTTTAGTCAGACATTGATCCCAGCCAAGATTGTGCAGCTGTTGATACAGGATTTGATTAATAAAGAATTAAAGGGGGAGGAGTAATATAACTAGTGCCAATCAGCATGGTTTTATGGAAAACGGATCCTGTCAAACTCATCTGATTTTTTTTTTAAAGAAATTACAAGTTTGGTTGATAAAGGTAATAGTGTTAATGTAATATACTTAAACTTCTGTGAATTTTCGACTTTGAACTGCACAACATTTTGATTAAAAAAACTAGAACAACATAGTTAACATGACACACATTAAATGTGTTAAAAGCTGACTAACTGATAAGTCTCAAAATGAAGTTGTAAATGTGGATTCATCATCAAGCAAGAGTTTTAGTGGTGTCCCACAGAGATTGGTTTTTGGCCCTACACTAAACGTTTTTATCAATGATCTGGAAGAAACCATAAATCATCACTCAAAGTTTGCAAATGATCCCAAAATAAATAATGAAGAGGCAGGTCACTGGTACAGAGCAATCTAGTTCACTTGATAAACTGGTTGCAAGTAAACAATATGCATTTTTCTACAGCTACATGTAAGTATATACCTCTTGGTAAAATGAATGTGTTTTTTGAGTCTTTAAGTAATTATTCTGAAAACTATTTGGGAATCATCGTGGATAATCAGCTGAACATGATCTTCCAATGTGATGCTGTGTCCAAAAGGCTGTCATCTTTGGATGCATAAGCAGGGGAATCTCAGGTAGGAATAGACAGTTTACTTTACTTCTGTATTTGGCAGTGGTGCAACCACTGCTGAAATACTGTCTGATTCTGGTGTTCACAACAGCAAGGCTGTTGATAAGTTGGAACTTCAGAGAAGGAGGCTCTTGTGCTCAGAATGGCGAGGCCAGTGCTAAAATACAGAGAGAAGGGGAAGGAGAATAAAGAGAGAGAAGGTATATGATGTAGACTGGAACAAGTCCTTGGAGAATTTTAAAAACCAGGACAATCTTGAACTGAATTCCTGGGAGGTAGTGTGGTTGTTTAAGAATCGCTGGTGTGGTTATTAAGAGCTGCTGTAACTGTGTGTGTGTGAAGGGAGTTACAGTTTTTAAGATACTAGGTGCAGACAGAAGTGGGAGCAGATGGAGAGTTCAAGATGATGGTCAGTGGAAGCAAGCAAGATGCATAAATCATAGAGGAACGTGAAGGGAATGAAGATGTGGTTGAGGATGCTTTTTTTTTTTTTTTTTTTTTTTAAGAAAAGAACTTCTGTATTTGAAGCATTTAGCTGAAGGAAACTGAATTGAAGCCCCACATTTCCTTATTCGAAAGAAGCAGAGTGTCAAAAGATATCTACAGCAGAATATCTTCAACATAACAGCGGTAAGGCCATGAGGCGAACTGAGGTGGCCGCCTTAGGTGCCAGACTGGGGGGGCACCACTAGGACCCAGAGTGTAGAAAATTTTGTCTGCTGCTGTTGCATTTGGATTCTCTCTGCTCTAGATGCACAGAGATGGTGGAGTGCTGTGCTGGAGGAAGGAGGACACGAGACATAACAGGCAGGCAGGAGAAAAAGTGAGAGGGAATAGCAGGAGCTGCAGGGAGAGAGAGGAGGAGGAGCCTCTTATGTACCTCTCTAGCACCTCCAGGAGCCTGGACTGATTAACACCAGCTTCTCAGGGAGCTTACTGTTTCCTGCTGCTTCCCTGAACCCACTTGAGGAGAACAGGCAGTCAACAGAAGTAGTAGGAGCCAGTTAGGCCCTCACTCAGGCCCTGCTACCAGCCTGCTCATTTGCTCAATTGAGGATTGAGAGCCACTATAGCGGGCACAGAACATCAGTCATGAGTGAAAAAAGAAAACGCCTCTCTGCGGCAGTATTCAGAAAAAGCAAGCAAGCAAAGGAAGCTTTTCTATCTAAGCAGGAAGGAGCTCTTCTGAGATGTATAGACACACATGTTCACGGTGAGCCTTCCAGCCCCAATGAGGATGTGAGTAGTGAGGAGATGCCTGATTTTCCAGTTAGAGTGCAGGTGACCTGGCAGCTACTGCAGCATCCATATCTCCATCTCAAATGGATGTAACCATGCACATTCCTGAAGAAAAGTTTCAGAGTAGCAGTCGTGTTAGTCTGTATTTGCAAAAAGAAAAAGGAGTACTTGTGGCACCTTAGAGACTAACAAATTTATTAGAGCATAAGCTTTCGCTCACGAAAGCTTATGCTCTAATAAATTTGTTGGTCTCTAAGGTGCCACAAGTACTCCTTTTTCTTTTTTCTGAAGAAAAGTGTAGATCAGAGAAGAGTGTGGTAGAGGCACAAAAAATAGCTGCTGCTGCTGAGTTTAGTTCCTTAAGTCCAGATGATCCAGCACTATGGACCCACTTGAGCAGTAGCCCGAGGGACTTCCTTGTACTGCATGGACCACAGCAAGTGGAAAAACTTCATGTTCCCCAAAGACAATAAAAATAGAAGTTTCCATCCAACACATTACTGGCGTGACATCCCCAATGGTGACAAAGTGGAGAGGCCATGGCTTATGTACTCGGAAACCCAGAATGCTGCATACTGTTTTTGTTGCAAACTCCTCCAGTCTAATGTTCCAGCCATATTGGGTTCTACAGGAACAAATGACTGGAAAAATCGGGCTAGAAATCTGATATGCTATGAGAAGGCAGCAAATCATCAGAGAGCATTCCATAGGTGGAAAGAGCTTGAGATGAGACTAAGGGTGAAGGCCACCGTAGATGATCAGCATCAAAAGAAGATTGCATCAGTCTCTTTACTGGCAAAATGTTCTGAGGCAGTATCAGTGGAAGAAGGAAGGAAGACTTGAATGCTTCTGGAAAATGGTTTCTCTGCTATTGTCAGAATGAAACCTAGATTGAAGTCAGTCAGTGATACTGCTATGCAAGAGATGAATGGAGAGATGAAAGAAGGCTTCTTTTAAGAGTACTTGAAAATAGAAACGGGCATGTGCATGCCTGTGCAATTGCCTAATTTGCATATGCAGCTACAGAGTTTGCAAGCCCAATAGATGCTGCATCAAGTATGTTAAGCCCCACATTCGATTTATCATAACATAATTTGATGGTGAATAATCTTCCTTCACCCTCCCATCACCAATATATTAGAAAACAAAATACAGCTTCTGCCTCTGTTTATATAGAACTGGTAATACTTTATGCACTGCTCTGTCAGAGGACAGATCATAAGTTGACAAACAATACCCAGGACTTTGCAAACATCATTGATGATGCTGGTATAAAAACAGAGAAGTAAATGAAGCAGAACCACACTGGCTTGTACTCCATAATAAATAATAATCTTAGCAGTTCTGTAGTACTTTACATCTTCAAAATGCTCTACAAACCCTCGCTAAACTTCAAAATGCCACACTGAGGTAGGTAAGGAAGTACTATTTCTATTTCCAAATGAGAAAACTGCTTACAAGCAGTCACTCCCAGAGGCATTATTAGCATTAAACATTTGCATGTAATGCCACAGGTGTGCATGGCACTTTACATAGCTAGTAAAGATACAGTCCCTGTCGCAAAGAATTGGCAATGCTTCTGCGAATGCAGGAGGTAAGCAGGCTTGAGCATCCTTTGCTGCCCCCTTTTATAGGGTGTTACCCACTCTGCTGGCTCAGTTCTCCTAGCCAGTGCAGCTGGAGGGTTGGTGTTATAGCCCACTCTTGATCCTCATCTCCTGATCACAGAGTTAGATATTCCCGACAGTGCTAGACTCCCATTGTCATTATGTGGGAGTGTAGCCCTGAGAGGAAATTGTTGCTGCTAAATAAGCATCTGAGAGAGCTGACTGGTTTCCATCAGTATTACTGGAAGAAAAAAGTAGAGATAAATAAGAGTATATTTTAGTGTCTGAAAAGGACTGTTGTATATCGTGCCTGTGACCATTGAGCCCTCCAGCACGTGCAATATTATGAAAGAAATTTTTTGAGGAGAAAATATAGTCCATAATATGAAAGAGGATTCAATTATTTTTTCATCCAGCAAAATAATTGATATCTCTGGTGTGGTCTTCGTATCCTTTCCCCACACCTTAGTTTATCTAAGCAGTTGAGCATTTGGATTCATGTCAGTTTTCTCTTGGGAGTTCTTCCCTGTCTTTGTTATTTCCATTGGGATTTTCATGTCACTGTTTTGCCTAATTATTCCTGACATTTTACCAAACAGTGGACTTCTTCACAGAGAGGAAAACAAAAGCGTCCCTTGACACCAAAGAACGAAATAGTGCAAACCAAAAGCCAGTCTTCATCATTTATTCATTGTAACTTAAAAATTATATTTTATTTTTGTAGTCACCGAGATCCTAACATAAAAGCTGTGACTGGAAGGACGGTATAGTTTGTCACAACATCTTTCCTATATATATATATAATAGTTTACATAACAAATTAAACAATATTAACACTATTTTGTTTTGTTACATTCTCCTCTGAAAGAAGATACTGGACCAGATCCTCAGCTGATGTAAATTGATTTAATTCCACTGGAACTAGAATTATACATATTTTTCTAATTACATCACTATAGCACTTGTAGTAATACTTGGCATATTGTGCTTTATGGGTCAGTCTCTTCTCTTTGTTACACTAATGTACATCTAAATAACTCCATTAATTTTGGTGAAGTCATTCAGATTTACATAGGAAAATCAAAAGCAGAATTTTGTCCTACATTTGCGAAGTTCTTTACAAATACTTAACTTTTTATCCACACAACATCTTTGTAAGGCCAGCATTATTATCCTCATTTTGCAGATGGGGGAAAACTGAGGAAAATGGACATGCTCAAAGCCACACATAATGTCGGTGGTGGAGCCAAAACTAGAGCTCAGGACACTGTGCCTCCAAATTATGTGCTTTTGGGCTCCAGGCAGTACTATCACTCTCACACAATTTCTTTGCTTTCTGGTTCTGCAGATAGAAATGGCAGAACTCAGAGCGTGATGAAAGGGAGTACAGCTTTCTCTGATGGGCTTTGATTATTTGCATCTTTGCTGTAAACTTCTTCCTCTTCACAGTTCAGGGCAACTGCACCTGTCTTTCCCCTCCCCTGATTCAGCAAGGGTACCCACTTCCAGTCTTGCAGCTACCCTGTTGTTGCCTGTCTTGGGTGGAGACCCGCATCTCTCCTTTCTAACAGAGGTATTTCCAGCTGCACAGTTCCTTGCCTTCACTATGTATCTCCCAGCAGAGACAGGTTGCCCAAGGACATCTGCTTGCTTTCCCTCCAGAGGCTGGTAGGGGAGAGATTGTCAACAGTTATAAGATATCAGTTCTTCTTATGCAAGCTTATTTTATTCTCAAGGTAAAAAGCATTACAGAGAATGCATATTACAAACAATAAAAGAACCTACATGTATGCTAAGAAGTTTTGGATTCTGGCAGGCCTGGTCATTCTGACTCTTCCTTTGGATTGGGGCCCTCCATGGAGCAGAGGTGTTGTCTGTTTACCACTTTGCGGGGAGGGAGGTGCTTCTCTTTAGATGTTACAACCTGAGTAAATTTACCTACTCACCCGCTGCTATTCTCCTATTTGCCCTTCCCACGCGAATACGCACATTTCCCCAATAATACATATACAATTGCATTCTTAATACAATGGTCTCCAAAGATTTTAAAACTCATTCAAAAAGGTTTAACTTAATTCAATAAGTTCATTCAGGATATTGCAGGAAATTGGCAGTCTATCACAACCATGATAAGACATTTCTTTGTTTTCAAGATCCCTAACTGACTCAGCTCCACTCTTTCAAATGTCATGTTAATCCAATATCCTAAACTTTAAAACGCTCAAAACGTTCAGAGTCAGGGAAGTGGAAGGAAGTCCTCAGGTTTTTAAGATACCTCTTACCTTGCAAAGTGCTTTTCATAGAGGTATCAGCGACCTCTTCTGTGAAGTTGGTGTGCTGTTTGCAGAGGTGCAAAGGTGTTGGATCTGATTCTCTGTTGCCTTATACATGATGTAGCCAGACCTTTAGGCAAAATGAGTGTAAAATGCTACTAAATCCAAATAGTAGGTAGTGTTTCTACATCCACTTCATCCTCACATTGTACAGAGGTAAATGACTAATCAAACTGCCAGATAGTGGGGAACCAAGCCCATGATGTTTATACAAACTTATTTCATTGCCTAAACATCTAAAATACTTTGCACTTATATGACACTTTTCTGTTAAGTATCTGAAAGCTCTTTTCAAAAGTGTGAGTGTTATTTCCAGTTCATAGATGGAGAATTTAAGGCACCAAAAGGGTAAATGAGTTGCCGAAGCAGACATACTGTGATGATGTTGGCAAGAAGACCCAGCTCTCCTGACTACATCACCTTATCTGACAGTTAGACACTCTTGCCTACCAGTTTGTTCTAGCCATATTATAAATAGGTTTTTAGGGTCTAGCTAGGCCAAATTTGCCTGTGTTGCTTCCAGGTATGTCCTCCTTTGAATCAGCTAAATAATATTAATTGTGGCATTATGCAAGTGGCCAAAAATGCTCCCCCAGTTGTGCCGTTTAGAAGGCCATGTTGATTTTCTTTTGGAGGACTGTATGCATTTTTCAATATGTAATGTTTAAATTTGAAAGTTGAAATCAGTACTGAAAGTCCCATATTTAGTTATGCAGGACTTTCCTTAAGGTTAAACACATGTGTTGATACAGCTGAGTTCTTATCTTCACAAATTATAGTTTTCTACCTCTGGTTCTTTCAG
The DNA here is from genome assembly GCF_009764565.3 of Dermochelys coriacea. Taxonomy (NCBI): domain Eukaryota; kingdom Metazoa; phylum Chordata; order Testudines; family Dermochelyidae; genus Dermochelys; species Dermochelys coriacea. Next base: position 111,674,678 of record NC_050068.2, read on the forward strand.
CTGTTCCCAGTGCTGTAATTTAACATAATAGTATTTGGTTTTTTTTTCCCTCCCTGATCTGGAGGCCAGTCTAAGAAACAATCCCACAGGCACTGGATGGACAATCACAACATTCTTTCATCATTAGAAATTCCAGTAATTGTACTCATTGTTACAGCTAGAAATGACATTAATGAATAATGAAACTCCAGCACATGACATAATCATATCTCCTGTGGTCTGACAGCTCTCGAGCAAAGTCTCTATTACAGCGATGCTATTACTGAAGAACCGACCTTTGGAAAGAATGGGCTGACAGGCCATAAATTGTGAGGCACATTACCTAGTGCAGCGATAAGCCTCCTTAATAGCCCAAGAGTGAGCACTGCTGTAAGAGCCTGGCCTGTTTTAATTCTCTCCATAGAGGCAGAGCAATGGTTTCCGTCAATGATGGTGGCAAAAGCTGCTGTTGTGAAGAAGTCTGCGCAAAAGAGGAGGCAGAGGCCCCAAATCAGAGTACGTTAACGATTGAAGATACTTTTTTTTTCCTTTCTTCTATCTGACAACACAGGCGGCTCTTTACTGGTAGCAGCATCTCAAGCAGAATGCAATGAGTTTTTTATTCTCTTAGTTTTACAGGTTATTAATCTATGTCCCCGCCATAGTAACAGATGCAGTTCCTGGTAAGGATTGTGCCAGGTATTGAAAGTCCTTGTATGTTGTGGATGGTGATATAGTATGCAACAGGTTTGTAAACGTCTGCTCTTATGGTATTAACTGGCATGCTGAAAAAGTGCAATGAACTTATTTGACTACATCTTGAGCACTAAGCTTAGAGATGCATGGAAATACAAGTAGTAAAAGCTCCACAGAACCAAACTATGCATCTGATAAGTTAGTTTTAGGGACAGCTACAACAAACTGCCTCCTGTATTTCTTTACTAAATTCGTTTGCTGTGCCCCCTTTGACAATATCAAATGCTTTGAAAACCTGTGATATAACATTTAAGCAGATATTTCAGTGCCGTCTCCTTTCAAACCAAAAGGCATCAGATGACCGTGTTTCTCAATTTACATTGATACAGATAATTGCGACTCTGCCTCTACTTGGGGGAAAAAAAACAGGGAGATTTGATGAGGAGCACAGTACACAGAGACGCCAGAGCCTGGTTTAATGCAAAAGCAACCATTTACCATGAGTAAAATGTTCTTGTTAGATATAATGTTACTTGCATCTTATGCCGTAGTGATTTAGAAAACAAAAAAATCCATATATTTTTCTAGAGATTGAGCTACTTAGCCTAAAAGCAGAGGGTGATGTATCTTCAGAAACATCCAGCACTCACAAGTGATTATAACAACAATCTTAATTTAGATACTGCCTTTGAGTGAAGGCGAGGAAGGGTTGATTCAGAGTCATAAAGGAGCCAGGTACATATCAGATCCACAATCTTGAGCCTAGCCAGTCTTATAGGGATGTACTTTGCCCTGAAGGCAGATGGTGGGGTACCAGCATATAACAAAATCATATGCTGAGAGACACTACACATTGATCTAAAATATGAAAGTCATGTCAGCAAAGGCAAACTTCTCAGGTTCAGAATTTGGGTGCACTTTATAAATGACTCCAAAACTTGTAAAGCACCATCTCTCTCCAAAACATGCTACTCCCTGCCACCTTCTTCCCCACTACAGGCTATTCATCTTTCTCCCTCTCACTGAACAGGCCCACTCACTACCACCCACTGTCTTGCGCTGCCATTGTGAAGAGACCCAATGGTCTTGTATACCCTTCTATATGTGTAGGGGGGAACCAACTGGCTTGGCCAAACTTCCTAGAATTTCATAACCTGTCTTTCCAAAGTTTAATTTCAGCTAGCTTCCCTTCATCCAGCTGGTAATTTCATTCAGGCATTGGGAAACCAGTTTGCTGATGGCTTTTGTTTGACATGAACCATAGGTAAAACTGGGTATTATTTGTGTGCTGACAGCTTTTAAGCCAGTGGCAGGACAAAATCTCTCCTAGCCATTTTATATAAATGGTTAGGGGAGAGTACTGAGTCCTGTGGAACTCCACAGATGAGAACTTTTGAGATACGTCAACAGTTGTCTTTTGCAACAGTTTAGGTGCAATCAGATAGAAAGTATCAAAGCCGGCTCTGCTCTTCCATTCACCTGCCAGGAGTATGTGTATGGGTTTGAGATTGGCCCATTGCATTCTAAGGTATCTCACATTGCACGAGTGTTAGAACAACAGCCATGTCTGCAATGGTGAGCAGGAAGGAAACATTTCAGGTTCCACTGCTTCCAGAGAGGCGGAGTTGGGGCAACATGGTGACCACTTGTGCCCCTAGTAGTTAGGTAGGCTGAAGAGAAGGTGCAGAACTCTTATTAATTGCACAAGAACTGAGTTGACAGCTTCCAAAACTTCAAAAATGGGTGTTCAAAATTTGGGGATACTTTGATGTTGTCTCTTAATTAAGTCATGTACAACCAGAGTATTATATGACTAATAATAAGACATGCGATTTCTAATACGGATGGAGTCTGACATAGTGAAACCTACACATCTGTTCTTTTAGAAGGCAGTTATGTTCACTAATCCACTCTTTCTTTAGTTTTTCCCATTTTAGTATTTTATATTTCAGCTGTTTATATTTCAGCAGGGCTAGTCATGATAGTGTACTCTCTATCCAGTAATAAATGCTTGATGGACTGTTCCTCCAGAGCGCTAGTCCAGTCCTTTTTTCAAAAAATATCTGTTAAACAGCTGATTTATGTTTTTCTTTTGATTATTCACTTAAGACGGTTTTCACTGTCTATTAATTGACTGTACATATTTCCCCTGGAAACAACCAAATTATTGTATTCTGTACCAGTGCCAATAATATGTTCCAATAATAATAGAGGTGGAAAAGTTGAGTTGCGTAGCAATATAACTGTTAAAGCAGAGATTTTTACTGAATCAATATTAAAAGGAATTCTTATTAATAAAGAAGTATTTACCATATAAAACATGATAGTCAATATTAAAATGCATATGAGAGTCTGTTATTGAACTGAACCTGGGTTATTTTTTTTTTTAATTGACCCCTATTTTTCACTGGCTGCCACTTTGTAAAATTATCCATTGCAATTTATTTACTACTGCTCTTCTTTCCCTGTCAATGACCAGCAGTTGGAATGTTTAGTAATGTAACAACTCCAGCAGTCATACTAATCATGAGAAAAAGCTTTTGAATTTACAAGATTTCTTCACTTTGCTGTCTTAGCTGCATTTTTTGTGAAGTATCTCATTTTGTAGTTTTTGTCTCTAAGAAAAACAGGGTTGGAGAGACAATATTAGTCTGTAATTTTATTTTAAGATATTCTTTGTTCTGTTTTCTATTTCTGTTTGTTTTTATCTTTTTTGTGTCTGGAGATACTTTACATAAATTTTGAATTAACCAAAAGACCCCAGCTGAAGTAAGGCCTCATTCTGTCATCTTCACTCACACCACATATTACCTTACTCCACAAGTTGTTCTATTGATTTCAATAGGAGATCTCTCAGGGTAAGGGTGGGATTCACAAAGGTCTTTAGATGCCTAACTCCCTCCCCCTTTTGTTTTTGTTTAATGGGAGTTAGGCGCCTAAGTAAGAATGTTACCCTAAGTTCCTATTCAACATGAGTAAGGGTGGCAGAATCTAGCACAGAGTCAATCTTTTTGAAGTCCATGAAAGTGTTTGCATGGGTAAATGATCGTTAACATGAAGGAGGGCGGCAGAGTTAACCCCACAATTCCTTACAAAACCACAGTTTACTCTTTACCTTTATGTAAGCATTTCTTATAGATGTACTCAGTATAGGAATTGTGAGGCTGAAAGTTAGCAAAATCTTGTTAGATGATTTAAGTGATTCTCGTGAGGGGAAAACATTGATTTTTGGAGTGTAAATCATCAATAAGTTGCTCATGTGTGAAATAGGAAAGGCAACTCTGGGTCAGTTTCCAGTAATTCATTCTCAGGTCAGATAGGCAATTTGGTAGCACCCAGATGAGTACACTAATTATTTGAGTAACTGCTATGGCTTGAAAAACAAGATAGAGATATCTTGGAGCTTCATATAGAATGGCCTGATTTAGGGTTTTTGTATGTCCACTGTCTTTCAGATAAAGAGATCATAAGTCTTAGCAACTGTACTAACACTGTGATATCGCAGTCCAACTTCCCATAAGCAACTAGAATAAACTTTAATGATAGCTCTGTGTGCATGAAGAGATGAAAGGATATATTAAAAAAGCACCCATGAATTATGTCATTTGAAAGACGTGGGCCATATTGTGCCATCAGTTTTTAAGCAGAATTTCTATTGATTTCATTGACATATTTTATTTCAAAGTGGGTGGTACAATATTACCCTATATAATAGTGTCAGTACCAAATTATGATCTTGCAATCCTGCATCATGTGATATATCACATGATGCAGGATTGCAAGATCATAATTTGATAGTGACACACTATACATTTTTCTGCTTGAAGACACTAATGTCCACCAATGCTGCTGTAGTTATGGGATGTGAAGTTTTAAAGTCTAACTTCATTCTTTCAGGGCTTCATAATGAATACGTAGTGATTTGCGCTAGGATGAAACATGATACTCTATATAAGGTATCAGCTAGAGGGAAATTATTATGAAATTATAGGTGTCCAAAAAACCAATGATTTACTTTTATTCACTTGTTAATCCAAAACAGCTGCTTTGTTAAAATTCTAATTCTACAGTGCTGTATTCAGCTTTATTCTTCAGGATGAAAAGCTTTGTATAAATATTAGGTAATAGTTAAAAGTGAATATTTGTATATGATTAGTTGATTGTGAACTGGATTCTTCTGTTTTGTTTTTAAATTAAAGCGCCAAGTTACAGCAGTGACTTATAACAGCAGTATCATATTGCCTTTATATAAATCCATGGTACGCCCACATCTTGAATACTATGTGCAGATGTGGTCGCCCCATCTCAAAAAAGATATATGAGACTTGGAAAAGGTTCAGAAAAGGGCAAAAAAAATGATTGGGGTATGGAATGGCTGCCATATGAGGAGAGATTAATAAGACTGGAACTTTTCAGCTTGTAAAAGAGATGACTAAGGGGGGATATGATAGAGGTCTATAAAATCATGACTAGTGTGGAGAAAGTAAATAAGGAAGTATTATTTACTCCTTCTCATAACATAAGAACTAGGGGCCACCAAATGAAATTAATAAGCAGCAGGTTTAAAACGAACAAAAAGAAGTCTTTTTTTCCACACAACACACAATCAACCTTTGGAACTCCTTGCCAGAGGGTGTTGTGAAGGCCAAGACTATAACAGGGTTCAAAAAAGAATTAGATAAATTCAGTGGCTATTAACCAGGATGTGCAGGGATGGTGTCCCTAGCCTCTGTTTGCCAGAAGCTGGGAATAGGCAACAGGGGATGGACCACTTGATGATTACCTGTTCTGTTCATTCTCTCTGGGACACCTGGCATTGGTCACTGTTGGAAGACAGGATACCAGGCTAGATGGACCTTTGGTCTGATCCAGTATGGACGTTCTTATGTTCTTAAGATGGATGGATCAAAACAAAGTCTGTCTTTCCCAGTGAGTGTTTATAGTGGTTATCAGGGTTTCCAAAAGAGGCCAGAAGAAAGAAGAGAGAAGGACCGTACAGAGAGAACAGGAAGGGAGTATGGGATATGCCAGAAAACCATTGAGGAACAGAAAGAAAGTACAGGGAAAGTGGAAAAGTCTACATAATGTTTGCAAAAACTGCCTTTCTGCACAGCATGGCTTAAATGATAGCATAGGCAGTCAATTTGGTTTGGGAGAATAGCTTCTATCTAGTTTGTCAAATTCAGTGAATGAGTCACCTCAATCTTAAATGGAATTGATGTGTGTTTGCCTAAAAATTTGCTATTACACAAGGATGTGCTATAAGATTCTCTCCCTACCTATCGGCTGTCTTAAATTTTTAAAATTAGCCCATATGTGTTAACATAATGACAGTGACCGAATATGATGGAGAATAATGGCTCTACATCAAGCAAATAACACATTTTAAAATAAAGGCTTAAACAGAAATAAAGAGGGCCAAATTTTTCAGTGGGTCTCTGATGTCATACCAGCAAATTTTCTGTGTTTGGAAATCAGCATTTTGAAATGCAATTATGGGGCTTCTGCCTGCAAGTGAATGTATTATGTGGAATGTGTGGGTGCTGTTTTAGGGGCCAGTTTGATAATTCAGACCTGGATTTTTCTTGGGTACATCATGTGCTTTTAAAGGACAAATTACTGTCAATGTAGTAAATAACAGACATTTTCAAAATTCTCTAATGGAACTATGTGTTAGAGGTACTGTTATCATCTGTTCTACCAGCTCTCCCACATGTATGTATTTTCTTCCTTTCTTTTTTTCCTTCTTTAGAATCATAGCATCATAGAATATCAGGGTTGGAAGAGACCTCAGGAGGTCATCTAGTCCAACCCCCTTCTCAAAGCAGCACCAACTCCAACTAAATCATCCCAGCCAGGGCTTTGTCAAGCCGAGCCTTAAAACCTCTAAGGATGGAGATTCCACCACCTCCCTAGGTAACCCATTCCAGTGCTTCACCATCCTCCTAGTGAAATAGTGTTTCCTAATATCCAACCTAAACCTCCCCAGCTGCAACTTGAGACCATTGCTTCTTGTTCCGTCATCTGCCACCACTGAGAACAGCCTAGTTCCATCCTCTTTGGAACCCCTCTTCAGGTAGTTGAAGGCTGCTATCAAATCCCCCCCTCACTCTTCTCTTCTGCAGACTAAATAATCCCAGTTCCCTCAGCCTCTCCTCGTAAATCATGTGCCCCAGCCCCATAATCATTTTTGTTGCCCTCTTCCGGGGACTCTCCAATTTGTCCACATCCCTTCTGTAGTGGGGGGGACCAAAACTGGATGCAATACTCCAGGTGTGGCTTCACCAGTGCCGAATAGAGGGGAATAATCACTTCCCTCGATCTGCTGGCAGTGCTCCTACTAATGCAGCCCAATATGCTGTTAGCCTTCTTGGCAACTAGGGCACACTGCTGACTCGTATCCAGCTTCTCATCCACTGTATTCCCAGGTCCTTTTCTGCAGAACTGCTGCTTAGCCAGTTGGTCCACAGCCTGTAGCGCTGCATGGGATTCTTCCTTCCTAAGTATAGGACTCTGCACTTGTCCTTGTTGAACCTCATCAGATTTCTTTTGGCCCAATCCGTTCTTTATTTCCTTCTTAATAACTTAAAAACCCTATTGTAAGTGAAAACTAAACCACCATGAAGTAAGGTTTTAGAGATCTAACTTGTGACTTAAACTCACAAATGCAAGGGGAATCATAGCTAAGGTTAAAGTTTCAGGTGGGAACTGTGAGCCAGGTTCAGTTTGTGTATGCTGAATTCTGCTGATACAAACCCAGGTACAGAGTCTCCAGAGAAATAAGTTTTCTGAGTGGAGGGAGATTGCAGTATTAGAAAGTATCCAAAACCTCTCCTCCACCAAAAGGAACATGGTGGCCAGTGGAGTCCCAAAAATGAGGGGTGGAAATGGCCTGGAAAGAGTTGTGGCCAGGGCAGTTGTGAAATACTCTGATGAGCACAGGTTTCAGAGTAGCAGCCGTGTTAGTCTGTATTCGCAAAAAGAAAAGGAGTACTTGTGGCACCTTAGAGACTAACAAATTTATTAGAGCATAAGCTTTCGTGAGCTACAGCTCACTTCATCGGATGCATCCGATGAAGTGAGCTGTAGCTCACGAAAGCTTATGCTCTAATAAATTTGTTAGTCTCTAAGGTGCCACAAGTACTCCTTTTCTTTCTGATGAGCACGTGTCTCCTTAATAAGCTTCTGCCAACGAGGCTGCTCTGGCTTTTATTGGTCCTGTGTATCAATGTAATGCATGCTTGGAGATCTGGGCGTTACCTGTTGTCTTAGTGTGGCTGATGTGTCAGCTGTGTAATATTTTTGTAACGTGTTTTTAAGTGATGAATTATGTGCTTGGAGGATGATGTTAGAGTGATAGAGTGCTCATTGGTTCACAGGCAAACCACAAGCCTACCGAGCCCAATACTTAACTAAGAATAAGCAACTGTTGTTGAGAGAGTATGGCTGGCATAAGAATTGGTCTCTATCTGTTAAGAGAAGGGTAACACTGGCCCTTCTGTTCCATGAATAATATGTCTTTAATTGATTTTAATTACAATCTTAATGAGATAATAGAAATCAAGTCCAGAACTGTCGCTAGTAGACTTGTAAGACAAAAACCAGCAGTTGCAGATTGTTATTTATATTGTGATATCAACCAAATGTGCTAGGGACTATAAAATACACAGGAAGACAAACGACTCCCCCGTTGCTGCTCCAATGTGTTCTCCTTCTACCTCTATGGTTTAGATTCAGACTGAGGAGGAGACTTGGGAGAAAGCAGAGTAGGAAAACCCAAAGCCACTTCAAGGATGCCCATTTCAATGCAAGTCTTTAAAAATGGAGGGTTCCATGATGGTGCGAATAAGGCCTTGTCTACACTACAGGGGAAATTCTATCTAAGCTACGCAATTTGAGTTATGTAAATAGCGTAACTCAAATCGATGTAGGTTAGATCTACTTACCGCGGGATGTCGACGGGAAACGCTCTCCCATCAACTCCCCTTACTCTTCTCGATCCGGTGGAGTACAGGTGTCCACGGGAGAATGATCTTTGGTCAATTTAGTAGGTCTTCCCTAGACCTGTTAAATCGACCGCCGGTGCATCGATTGCTGCTTGTCAATCTCCTGGTAAGTGTAGACAAGCACTAAGGATCTGCATAGCTTCACCTGCCTCCTGCAGTTACTGGCAGCTGCTTCTGTAAGGGGGAAGTTGGTCTCTGTTGGAGTCAATGTGGGGGAGAGCTAATAAAATAAATCTTAAACCTCCTGCACTGCACCTTAGGAATAAAGGTTCTGATCCTGCAAAGACTCATGCAAATGCTTAAGTTTATATTCTATGAGAAGCCTATTGAGATCAGTGGGACTCCTCTCAGTACATAGAGGTAAATAGGATCAGGGTCACGGTGAGAAGATTGTCAGGGCAAATAATTATTTAAGGTATATTAATTGACTTAGGTGGCTTAAAAGATTGAGAGGGCATCTGTAAGTGCACAAACTACCATAGCTCCTTTTCTTATACTCTGTTTCCCTGCCACTCCAGCACTTCTTATCGAGCATTGATATCTGTCTACTGTACTTAGCTACATTTCCATTATTGTAGCTGATGAGTATTATGATATAGTGTGTATGTGTGAATGATGTGCTATAACATTTAATTGTAATGTACTAGGGCATTTCAAAGTTGGGATATTTTGATGGTATTTCTGCTCTTGTTTTGATTTTAAATAAATAAAATGCTTCACTTAATGTATTCAGGTTTCAGAGTAGCAGCTGTTAGTCTGTATTCGCAAAAAGAAAAGGAGTACTTGTGGCATCTTAGAGACTAACAAATTATTTGAGCATAAGCTTTCGTGAGCTACAGCTCACTTCATCGGATGCATTCAGAACATCTTAAATGTTGGGAAATGTTTAAGCAAACTCCAGGGGAAATGAGGTGATTCCAGGCAGTTTTGGAAAAATCTTATAAACAATGTGGAGGAGCTATTCATGGAATATAACATTAGTCCTTAAATTTTTCTAAGGGAAAAAGAATCAATAAGCTGGTTGGGGTAGCAAAAGCTTTCTTACAGTTGATGGAGGTGGATTTGGCTGGTTATTAGCTTGTTGCAAGGTTCTTATTTGTGTGCGTGAATGGCTACTGCTGTAACAAAGCTTTACAGATTTATATGAGCCAATGGAGAAGTGGCTCTTGTCTTTGCCATGCTCCCTACAGAGACCACTGCTGATTTATTTGATACACTTGATTTAGGAGAAATCACCATAGAATTTAATAGCTCTTACAGCTTTTTTCATTTTTAGTGGAAAGATTTAAGCTTTTCCAACAGACTGGGTTGTACATCAATTCAGAGGTACTGGTAGCTGCAAGAATTTCTATCTTGTTGCCTCGTGCCACTGGTATTCGCATTGCATTGGTGCAAAGTGAGTGATTACATTTGATGACACAAGTGAAACGTCTCATTCTAGTTTGTCAGAGCAATTTGTTTTAGAATTGTGTCTCAAGAATTGCACTGAACAAGTTGTTAAATCCGCTTTTCTCTTTCTAGTTGGTAGCATCCATCGTGTTTATCAGCTTTGGAGTGGTAGCAGCATTCTGTTGTGCAATAGTTGATGGAGTCTTTGCCGCACGACATATAGTAAGTATGGTCTTGTTTTTTCTTTTGGTTCAGAACGCTCATGGCACTTTCAGTAGGAAATATTTTCTTCTGAGTTATGATACGCGATGTTTTAGTTAATTGGTAGCCCTTCTAGTTAGAGAAATGATTTATTCATAGAGGATTATGCCATTCCTGTTGGCAGAAAATTGATTGGGGTTTCCTATTCATGTCAAAACTTAAAGATGTTGCCAAGAATATATTCATGTCTATGTGAGTTTCAGCTACTGAGGAAAAGTTAAATGATACAATGACAGGAGCTCACAGACTACTACCTGCTTAGGAAAGTGAGGATATTTCAGGCTCCCCCGCAAAGCTTTATTGCATTATTCAGAACTCCAGACATACAGAGGCCCTAAGCATGGCTAGTCAGGATGTGGAACACTCCAAATTCATATTGTTCAGGGTACATATTGTTCAAAGCAGTCACACTACACCATGGCCCAGCACAGGGGTGGCTTTGCCCCAGACCCTTTCAAGAAAGGGAGTGGGGTACAACAGAGGAGGAGAGATCATTTTGATGGAGAAGAAGATAGAGAGATGGTAAGGCTATGGTTAGAGGTAGAGAGTATGGAAAGTTGTTTGGGGACTCCTACCAAGTGACAAACAACCCCAACCTGACCATCTCCCAGCTGCCTAATGCTCAACCCACCAGATTGACAAGCATCTTCAGTCTGTCTTCCAAAAGCCCCATGCAGCCCCTTGTTCCTCACTCTGCAATGTCCTTGTCCTCCTTTTGACCAAAAAGACCTCATAACTGTGTTTACTTCACTAGTCCATTTATTTGATTATTATGTCATAGAACATTTATTATTTGTATTATTGTAGCATCTGGAAGCCCCAGTCATAGACCAGGATCTCATTGTGCTAGGTGCTGTACACAAACAAAGTAAAAAGACAATCCCTGCCCTGAAGAACTTACAATCTAAAAATAAGACCAAAGACAACAGATGGATGATGCAGATAGACAGATTTGAATGTGGGGTTATTTGAATATCTCAGCTCACATTCAGATTTTTATCAATCCTGTTTCTTTTTCCTTTGTATCTTTTTAATTCCCTTAAAAACAAGGAAATCAAGTGCAGAAATCTACATTAATGCATCCTTTTGATTGAGATTTTGCATAAATGTCAAGAAATGTAAAGTTAAGTTTTTAACAGAATTGTAACTCAGATATATTGCACACAACATCACATATTAACTGAAATACACACATCTCACACACTACTACAAAATTTTATGGCCTTGATTTTCATCAGACTTACACTGATGTGACTTAATTGATGGTTCCTGATGTGTAGTGGTGGAGCAAGTGGAGGCTAGGACCCGGATGCTTTTTCTTTGTCATTATTTTCCCCTCCAAAACAATGTGGAGGCAACAGCTGGGTGATTTGGGGTTTTTTTTGACTGAATCTTTTTTTTTCCCCTGAAAAATGCAGATTTGGGTCCACTGAAACATTTAGTGAACTTGGGTCCATTCAGGTGAATTGTTTTGGTCGGAAAGAAAAAGAGAAAAAAATTGGGAACATTGAAATAGTTTGCTTTGACATGTTTCAGTTTTCACCAAACTGAGGAGGAGATGGTGGCAGTAACCCCTTTATACTCAATAGTTCGAATCCCTGCTCTGAAGTAGGGACTTGAACCCAATTCTCTCATCCCAGGTGAGTGCCTAACCACTGGGATATTTGGTATTCTGAGGTGGGTTTCTCTGTCTCTTCTGTTGAAGCTGTTCTACTTTGTATAAATAATTAAATTGTTATTGGAGCCGGGACTGGAACCTGGCTGTTTCCTCCCCCCCGCCTCAGGTGAATGCCATGAGCATGGGCTATAGAACCTCCCCATCACTCTGGTTATTATTATAAATAAAAATTATACTTGGAGAGGAAGAGGAACTTTAGTCATTTGTTACTTTTAAAAAAAAATTGTTTTGTGGTTATTACATGATCTGGTTTAATCTCCTTCTCTTGTGACTGGTAGGTTTTATATTTCAGCTGTGCAGAACCCTTAGTATCTCAGCTCAAGGTGATTTATATTGATTGATTATTGTGATTTTATTATTATAAATATGCGATGATGATGATGATGATGAACTTTCAGTCTGCTCTGAGCAATGAGGCTGCATGCTGTTGTGTTTTACTGGAGCTGCCTAGGAAATATTGTAACTCCAGGAATCAGTCTCCCTCCTGGTTCCCTTACTGCTCTGGGGAAGTAGTAAAGTACTCTAAGTCAATATCAGGTGCAGCATACAGTTACTGATGCATCAGGAGTCAGGACAGCTATGCTGACCGGTGAGTTGTAGAGGGGAAGGCTGTCCTCCCTTCTCTTGTTCAGTCTGGGAATGTAGATGCTGTGCAGAGTTGCTTTCTCTCTTGCCCTGTGAATGCTGGTGTGGGTTGCTGGCACAAGGAATCACTTTATACATGTTTCAGAGTAGCAGCCGTGTTAGTCTGTATTTGCAAAAAGAAAAGGAGGACTTGTGGCATCTTAGAGACTAACAAATTTATTTGAGCATAAGCTTTCGTGAGCTACAGCTCACTTCATTGGATGCATGGGTTACTCCCATGTGTCTGTGTACAGGACAGAACAAGGTCTGGCCTAAACTGAGTATCGGTTCAGTTTTTTGTAACCCCTTTGTCCTTCCATATATTTTTGGCTCTATCTTATTTATGGTGTGGCTTCTTTATCATCTCTGATTTCTTTGCAAATCATTCAGAGGAATAATGCTGTTGTTAATATAAATATCATATTCACATTAATGTATGGAGTGAGATCTACAAATATGTTAGTGAGGCAGATTTGTGAAATCTTTCAATAGGAATGGTGTAGAATTCATCAGCACCATGGTATCAAATAACCTTTTTAGTATGGTAAGATGTGTATTTATATGGTTCATTCCCTGATTCAACCCTCACTATGAACAAGTGACCATTTATGTATGTATCCAAAAGTGTGTGCAACCCATCAAGATACTAAAGGGTTAGACAAAGAATGTCACCTTCTCTGATGCATAGTATTACGTCTGAGGGCACTGTGTAGGAAAAATCTCAAACACAGAGACAAATAACAGCCCTTTAATATTTCTAGGGACTTGCTTAGTCATTCTTCACTCTCTTGCCTTTCAGCTCCCTGCACTTACTTTACACATCTGCTCCAGAAACGACATTTCTCCCTTATCTTTGGCAAATAGTAATATCATGTTAGTATATGTGTATACTCTCATATCTAAAGAAAAATGTCTCAAGTAATACCCACCATTTATATTCTTCCCATATATATCAGAGTACAAATATCTGCACGCCTCTTTCTGTCATGACGTGCCCTTGGAGTGGCCTTATTCGTACAGGGCTGTGAAGTTGAAAGGGGAGTTCTGGGCCTAGACATTCAAAGGCTTGTCACAATGCAATTTCAAGACACAAGGGTGTTGCATTGCCCCAAAGAGAAGGCCCATAGCAGTCTTGGATGTAGTTCAGAATCCAGCAAGTTAGTGACTAAGCCAATTAAGTTGCAGTTGTCATCTGCTCAGTGCTGGAGACTTAACAGTGCTGGACAAAATACAGACATTTGTCCTTGAGATTTACTCTAAAAAGAAACAAGGCAAATTCAGGCCTGGCACAAGGGCCTTCAGGTAAATCAATAAAGTGTACACTGTTTACCTGTTTACACTGAGTCTGATCCATACATCTTTCTCCAGTAGTACAGTACAAAGACTTATTTAGCGATATTGCTAGAAAATTAGAGATAATGCAAAACTTATCATAGTCACCATCCAACTTATTCCATTCTTAGCTGCCTAACAGAGAAGTGCAAGAACTTAATAAGGGATTGTGAAATAAGGTGACAGATCACCTAACTTTACTGACCATCAAACAGGTGGAGGGGGAGTTGCTACTCACTCCTATGTTGTCTCATGAACTAGTTAGCACATATCGAAGGAAGGCATATCAGATATCCCACCTTTGTCGCTGTTGTGTTAGTAATTCTTTACCTTTCCCCATTTTACCCACATAATTTCTTCTTGATGGAGGCAGTAACAGTGTTTTAATTCCTCACAGGATATTGCCAGTAGCTCTTGTAGTGTACCTGTATCATGCTACTCATTAATATCTGAGATGTGGTTTGGCTGCTACCATTTAGGAATCATTTATGGATTTTTGGTCCAAGCTGCCCTCTCTGCAAGGAGAGGCCAAAATCCTGGCCTACATAAGGGACTGCTGTTTCTGTGGCATTGTTCCCTTTCCCCTCCCTGGATGTTCCTCCAGGGGTGTGGAGGAAGCTGGGCTTTGAGAGACAGGGATCAGGGCAGGTAAGACAGCCCGTCTATGTAGCTCTTTACTCATCCCCTCCAACTCATGAGGATTACAACCTAAGTTTAACGAAGCTTTTGTCTGCATTAACTTGTCAAGTTCTAAATCTGTCTTGAGGAGGGGTCTGGGGCTGGTAGAGGAGCCCCTGGCAGCATTGCTCCAGAGAAAGGCACTAGTTGAAGCCAGGAAGGCAGTTTAGAGAGGTACAGGGTTTCCACACATCTCCATCAAGATCTTCTGGTTAGGCAGGCTGAATCCCTTTCCAGTTCCATATAGAGGGGTTGCAGCACAGAATGACATTTTTCCTCATAACAAAGCCACAGGAGGGAGCACCACAAGCAGAAACCTGGCATTTCCAGTCACCTATATAGGAATGACCTGGCAGAAAGTCAGGGCATTCAAACCATTTTTTAAAATGATCCAAAATTGTGAAACAATAAGAGTCTGAGAGCTGTAGGGGCATGAGTGTGGGGAAGGGTAGAATGAAGATGATAAAGTAGCCTGGTTCAGAACTCCAATAAATACAACACAACTCTTCATACCAATTAAAAATAAGAAACATCCCTTATTTGTCTTTCATTTGTGACTTCATTAAAGTAGGAAGAGATGGAAACAAGGCAAATAAATCCCCATATTATAATCCTTGTCAGTTCATGCCTGCTTCTGAATGTTGAGGCCTTTTTTTTTTTAGCCCAGTTTCTCTTGCTTTAATAATGCTGTGGATGAAATCATAAAGTACTTTCTCTGTTTTTTCTTTTTCTTAAAAGACACAAAGTTGACAAAATCCTGCTTAGAAGGGGATATTCTTCAGAAAAGATATATTTAAATTATTTAAGACTCATTTAAAAAACACTTCACTTAATAGAAAGCTCTGGAGCAAAGCACTTATAAAATTAAAGACACTGAAGTAAAAGTAGCTTGATATAAAGTGGCACTAGCTCATCTGAGAAAAAATAGTGCAGATGTAATTTACCGTGTAGGGTTCATTTCAGCACGAATCCATTCAACTGCACTCTTCACCTTTAAAAAAAAGAAAAGAAAAGACTAGAATCAAATGAAACAAATCAAAGCTACAAGTAATATGCAGGGATGTTATTTCAGAAAAATATGGAGACTACAGGAATCCATTATCTGCAAATCATGTTTGCTTGCGGCATGTTGTTACCTAGCAGTGGACTAGAGCACTGGTTCTGCAAACATCAGAATGGTTTTACAGTTCAGTGTTACATCCCAGGGTCATTAGAAACAATGTGGTATTAATTGACAAGGAAAGAATTTAAATAATGGTGTTCATGACTCACTGACTTATTGTGGAGGCATTGGTTCAGACTCTATAGTTAAGGTTGAGTTGAATTTTGCACTTAACAAAAGTTGAATCCTGCATTATGTCTGGAATATATCATATCCAGTCCAAGATTACAGAATCTACTCTGAGTTCAGAATGAATTTTCTGAATATTTTCACTGAAAATGCAGATTTAGAACACCCAAACAACCTTAGTTTTGCCTTGTCAGACTTCCTGTATAGTTAAAGCTCTGAAATCTTGTGCATATGATACAGCTGAATATATGTTTTATGATTATTGGTAATTTTTTCTCATTATTCTTCATGACAATGTTTATCCTCCAACTCTGCTCTGTAGTGACACTGCAAAAACCATGCAAATATAGTTTAGGCATTTTAGTGTTTTGTGGATCCAGATTAGAGTACACTGATTTTGAAAGACGCATTCGAATTTTTTTTCAGTTTCCCCTTATTATGTCACTACAGAGCAGAGTTAAGGTTGTTTGGGTGCCCAAACTGTGAATTTCCATCCCTTATCATGTCTGGTTTTCTTTTAAATGTAACCTCAAGTGAATTTACTGGGTTAATAAAGCTTGAGTCCCTGTAATGTATTTATTTTATCTGAAATTACTGACGTGTATTCTTAACTAGAGATGGGTGAAATGTTTTTGGACAAATTGTTTATTTACTAAAAAATTCAGTTTCAGGTCAACTGAAACTGTTTGTGAATGTGTGTCGAGTTCTCTGAATAGTTTTGACAAAATAGAAAAAGTCAAAAATTTTCTGTAGTGTTGAAACAAAATGTTTCATTTTGTTTTGACCTTTAAAAATTGCATTTTGACTGTCATTTTAACAAAAGCAAGCAAAGTAGTCCCCAAATGAGGGAATGGACGTGGGGGTGTGCTACCATCTCCTTCTCATTTGTAAGCTGTATCCCAGTGGTAAGGGAACTCTCCTGGCATGTGGGAGACCGAGGTTCAATTCTCTTCCCAACACCTGATGTGGAGAAGAGATTTGAACTTGGGTCTCCCCCATTACAGGAAAATGTCCTAAGCTCTGCGTTATGTGATATTCTAGTATGGGTTTTTTTCAGTCTCTCCTCTTGAAGTTATTCCACCTTTTATAAATAATTAAGGAGTCACTGGAGCAGGGACTTGAGTCTTCCACATCCTAGGTGAGTGCCCTAACCACCAGGACATAGTCATTCACGCTATTTTCCCTGGCCCAATGGCTGTTCATCACAAATGCCTACAAATTGTCACTAAGAATGAGTGACCGCTTAGAAGGGAGCTGCTGCTGACACTGCCTTGTCCCATGGCCATTTTGTCTTTTGCTTGTGTGGGTGAAAATGCTTGAAAGTGTAAATGCAATTATTTCAGGTTGGAACGAAATGTTACCTTTTGACATTACTGAAATGTTTTGACTCGAAAATTTTCTTTTCAGTCATATCGAAATATTTTGATTAATTTTGACTTTTTTTGACATTTTGATTTGCTAAAAAATTTTTTGACAAATGTCATGTTTGGTTTCACCCAAAATGAAATTTTTATTTTTATTTTATTTTTTTTTTTTTGCAGCTGCCAGTGAACCAAAAAAATTCATTATTTGCCCAGCTGTCCTCTCAACCTTAACTCCATCTTAATGTGGTTTTTTGTCAAGGAATTGATAAAAGGTGCTTTAAACAGAAGTGATTTTAAGGGGGTTTGACTTTAGGTAGGCTCTCTGTAAAGAAATGGAGGGACAGTATAAATCTACCGAATGGAATAGTTGTGGATGCCTGCTGCTCTGTCCACTTGCTGATTGGCTGGTGTTTCTCTCCTGGTGACCTGTCCCTCTTCCAAAGACAGCCTTAAAAGTTTATTGAAAAGGCTAAGTTAGAGTAGCTTGGCCAGGAGTTGTGCAGCTAAAGCCTCTTACAATGTTTTGAAAATTTACCCCTAATGTATTTTTTTTTGTGATTTTTGTCTTTTATCCCATAACCCCAAACATCACCTTCCAAGTTTCTGAAACTTGGGAGTCCTGACTTGTGTGAGTTAAGTGGATAATCTTTTCAAGGAACTGCAGTGGATGACAACATTATTAAGGTTAACTGCTGCTTAAAACCTCTATTTATGAATTGAGAGATGCTGAAAGACCTTTTACATGAAAGAGGGATCCAGATAATTGGAGGCAGTCAATGGTGGGTTTTCATGGGCAGCCAACAATAAAATATGTCTCAGTCCTCTAATAATAATGGTGAGCATTAAAGTGATGGCACTGCATTATGGAGTAAAGCCAGAAGCAAACCATTTGAAGGAAAATCACATTATAAAGATCTGAGGAGAAGAACTTTTTGCTCCATTTCTTAGAAACTTCAGAATTGTGTTTTCTACTTACAGGAGACTACATCCCTTTTTAAAACATTCCCTAATTTTCTTCTTAAGAATCCTTGGTCTGAGCCTGAGAAAGAAGTGCACAAATGTCAAGGAAACTGGCCATAGAGAGGATAAAATGCCTTCGCCTGCAAGATCTGCCTGTCCACAGTCAGGGGAGGATGTTGTCTGTTTCATTTAGATAATAGAAGCACAAATTTTACTTTTATTTTTTGAGATCTAGGAACATATTTACTTTCTGTTACGTGAACTCTCATGAGTCACTAGCAGGAAGTGATGGTTAAATAGCGGAATGGCTGTGGAGGCTTGGATACGGGCTTCTTCTAAAGTTAGTTGTCATAGAGTCTGGAGCTTGAACTGTAGAGCCTCTTAGAGGACGTTGCAGAGTAGCAGCCGTGTTAGTCTGTATCCGCAAAAAGAACAGGAGTACTTGTGGCACCTTAGAGACTAACGAATTTATTTGAGCATAAGCTTTCAAATAAATTTGTTAGTCTCTAAGGTGCCACAAGTACTCCTGTTCTTTGAGAGGAGGCTGTATGACATCTGAAATCATATACTGTAAATATCAGTGACCTTGTTTGGCTGAAGCATTTTAATCTCACTGCAGGTGGATGGGGGGCGGGAAGCTTCTGAAGACCCAGACTTGGTATCACTTGTCTCCAGATTAGGTTAAGGTTCCATGCTGGCCATTGGCACATACCATGATCCAGGTTTTGATTACAGAGGTAAACTCTCTTGAGCTGTTCTGAAGACTTCAAATGCATTAGGACTGTGACAGGAAAATAAGTACATATCTGGACCTCTGGTTTTGGCCTTTCTCTGACAATAATGTTTGTGATAGATTTAAATTTGCTGTCACATTACATTATTTCTGAAGTTCTCAAAACTTTCAGTTTTGTAACAAAATTAAAAGTTTATTTTCTTAACTTCAAATGTCCTGATTTCTTTCTCTTTTTTTTTTTTTTTTTTTTGGTGGGAAGTAGGTAAGGGGAAGGAATTAAAACTGAACATTGCATTATGTAATGTTTGCATTGAAATGAATATACACCTTAAATATTACTGAAATCACAGCAAGGTGGACATCAAAGGGGAAAAAAGCTATGAAATGCATATCCATAAAAATGAACTCTTAACTTAAATAATTAAAGCATATTTTTTAAACTGCTGAATCACAACAATTGTACAATTGCTTATAAAGTATAACAGAATTTTGAGGATTTAGAACCTAAACTTGACCTGTTTGTCTTCTCTCTATACATATTGTATTAAAAGAATAATCAATAAGAAAAGGAGAAGTACTGAAACAGGCTATGTGGGGAATTGGGTAGTTGAGAGACTTGATGATGGGGATATGGAGTCTTTCATCTCTTGGTTCCCAGTCTGAATCAAGTCCAGTTTGGTAATGATCAAAAGTTGTTATACTCGTATAGCTATCTGGTGGCTGCGTGGTAGTGTCTGTACAGTTCTTAGGGGACACGTATTTATATCACAAAACCACAGCCTATGTTGGCAGTAACATTGGCCTTCGCTGCAACGTTTAGACATGGTCATGTTTAGAAGTGTTCCTTCCAGTTATTCAGCCATATTTGGGCCAGTGTTGTTAAACTTGCATGGTTACCTCTTGTCCTATGTAGTGGGTGACATTAGAAATGTAAAAAGAAAAGGAGTACTTGTGGCACCTTAGAGACTAACAAATTTATTAGAGCATAAGCTTTCGTGAGCTACAGCTCACTTCATCGGATTCCGCTGTAGCTCACGAAAGCTTATGCTCTAATAAATTTGTTAGTCTCTAAGGTGCCACAAGTACTCCTTTTCTTTTTGCGAATAGAGACTAACACGGCTGCTACTCTGAAACCTGTCATTAGAAATGTAGTAAGTATAACACTGCTACCCTGTGAAATGCCTGCATTTCTACAGCTGTGCAATTTTGATACCACTAACTGTTTTGAATTTGCAGCCACAATGATCATATATGTACTCTCTGCACACCCAGCATCAGCACGTGAGCAACCTGGGACTATGCAAGTACCTGAGTTCTGATTGCAGATGGTTTTACTGTGATGACTTAGTATTTGACTTTGTCATCTTAGCCAAACTTAGTCTTAGTTTGAACATAGTGGAAGGGCTGCCTGCCACCATGTTTTCTGAGCTTATTGTCCTGCAGCTCATTGTATCTTACATAGACAACTTTGGGAGATACATATTTTGAATATAACCATTTGTCTCACAAAGAGCTTGTGGAAATATTATCAGCCATATGGCATTTTTATTCCTTGAAGCTGAGAAGTCATCGTGGCAAATGATTCTGCAGAGTGGGGCATTTGATAGCCAGTGAATCTAGATTTACTTATTGTCTTGCCTGTAGGTAGTTGTATCTCTTTAGAGTATCAGGTAGGCCAGGGACTCTCCAACCTTTGCTATCTTCTGTTGTCTGATAGGGTCAGGTGCTGTCATGAGAACTGAGAGAGGTGCCCCATAATTCTCCATGACATCTGGAGCGTTACATGCCCAGATGGGAGGGATGGGACACAAGATGGATTTGTGTCTTGGCTGTGGGTTCCAGAGCTGCTGCAGCTGGGCTGCTGCCAGATGTGGGCATTTTAAATGAGGATCTTAACCACCACATGATTTTCAGATCATCTGGCAGAAAGCCAGCCAACTGCATTTTATAGCAGATGAAATTTATTTCTGGTGAAGCCTAGAACTGCTGGGTAAAAGTGAACGTCAATAGTACTGAAGGGGGAGAGGGACATTCCAGGAATCTGAGGGCAAAGTTGGATGAGTTTTTAGACTGGAAATTTATGGAAGTGACGGAAACTGACAAGAAGATCAAAGCCTATAGTGAAAGTTTTCCTTCAGCCCCCTGCGAGACACTGAATCAAACTGTGCCGTAGCTTGCCTCAGAATCAAAGATTGCTGGTGATAGCTGAGGTATGTTACCAGCCTCCCATTCTTCTCAAACACTGGGCCCAGAAAACTGCAGTCTGTGATGGGCTACAGGTGACTAAGTTACATCCAACAACGATTGAAATAATCAAACTCTGTCAGCCCTGTACCCAGGGCATAATGCAAGACACACGTTGGAAGTCTCAGGTGCAATGAAAGTCCCATGATAGTGAAGCTAAGATATTGCTGTCAGCAACATTGTGGAAGAACCCTACAAGGAAATTCACGTGCACTGAACAGGCAGAACCTCTTTGCAGTTTACCTATATGATGTGATAAGTAGGAGGGGAATGTGCTACTGGCCTATCTTTTAGCCATTGTGTGTGTCTTCTGAAGCCCAGGAACTGATGGATTTCTTGACACCATTAGGTGGTTATGCTTGGAATGGCAGGGAATTTCCAACTTTTTTCCCCTAAGGTTTTCTCTCTCCACATTACAGAAGCTGAACCAAAGCCAAGGAATGGCTATGTCACTTGGGGAGTTTAGCATTGGTCACCACATTGGTGCACAACTAGGTGACTTCAATCTCCTGGGTTCTCTCTCAGCACTGTTTGAGCATTAAGTTCATACAGACATACCCTTCAAATTTAAAATCATTTTGTACAATCTTTTAAGAACCCATTTGATAATATTCTAATATTCACCTTTCATCCAAAGGAAAAACAAATAGCTTTATTTCATTTCTAAAGAAGTTGTTACCTTGACGACTGGTAATAAAAAACTGAACTCAAGTCGCATGTAATTTCTAGCCTCAATTAAATTATTAAGCTTCCCTGGAGGAAAACCATAAATGCATTTTACTTTCTCTATGCTGATACATGATGCAAAATTATAGCTAATTACTTTTAATTTAGTTTCCATCCTGTATGACTCATTAATATAATGACATGGCATATACTATAAGATTTTTTTCAATGGAATCAGAACTAATTATTCCTAATTGAAGACTAACACTTGCTCATTTGTGATGTTTAGTTCCTATTAAAAGTCTTTATTTTCAGACGTATGCTTTTTATTTTTTGAAGTAGGCACTTACAGATGGCTTTTTTTTTTACTAAAGTGACGTTCTTAAAAGAAAAATTAGTGTAGGAGAATGTTTTAGTAAATAACTTAAAAATGAAGTGTGATAATTTAGGATACACTGCATTTTGAAGCTGATGCTCTTGCTACATAGAGTACGGTACTGGATTTCATACCTTTTATAGTACAATGGAAAACATATAGTGTCCTTCCCAGGCTGCTGCACAAATTAGATAGTGCCCTCTGATTTGTGCAGCAGTCTGGGAAGGATACTATATGTTATGTACCTGCTCCCACTGACTTAAATGACCGCAGAATCTGGCTCTTAATGCTGCCAGCAGGGCTGTTCCAATCAGTGGAAGCCTTTCTAGCAGGACAGGTGCTGAGCCCATTCAAATAATCATTTTAATACAGCCAAGTGCAGTTGTGCACCTAGAAACAAAGGGTGAGGTTCAGTTCTGCACCTCTAAGAGGTACAGCATAGAATTCACAGATCAGGAAGAAAAAGGGGCTAGGGTGGCTTTCAGCAACTTTTATGCCCTTCTGACCCAGGAGAGGGCCCTGGTATAATTTAGACATCCCTGGAGGCCTCTCTAAGTTACAGCAGCCTTCTTGGGCTGCCCTATAGGAATCTCCATAGTGCTGGTTGTTGTGGTCCTACCCCGATATGACCCTTCTTCTCACAGTCCCATCCTGGCACACTCACTGGACTGGGGTTTCTGAGCTCAGCCCAATATCTGTCTTCCACAGTGCCTGCACTGAGGAAATCCTCTCAGCTGATATGGGTTTTTTAGGTCCTTTTACACCATTCTGGCCCTTTTACTTGCAGTGAAGGAGCTAGAGGAGCGGGGAGGATCTCATTCAAAGAAGGGACTATGGTTATAGGATGGAGGGAGTGTATGACAAATTGAACACATGTTCCCATGCATGGCTGGGGCTAACAGAGCTAACATGGTCATTGGACATATAAGCAGGGGAATGTCAAGTAGGAGTAGGAAGGTGCTATTGCCACTGTATACAGCATTAGTGAGACCATTATTGGAATACTGTGTCCAGTTTTTGTGTCTGTCCATGCTTCGGAAAGGATGCTGACAAGCTGGAAAGTGCTTAGAAAACAGCTACAAGAATGATTTGAGGTCTGGAAAACATGGCTTATAGTGAGAGACTTATGCTCAGTCTATTTATTTTATCAGAGAAAAGGTTAAAAGGTGATTTGATCATGGTGTTTTAGTACCATTGTAAGGAGAGGATTTAGCAGAGATCCCTTTAGTCTAGCAGACAAAGGCATAATGAGATTCAATGGCTGGAAGTTGATGCTAAACAAACTGGAAAAGCAGACACAAGTTTTTAACAGTAATTATAGTTAACTATTGAAACAACTTTTTTAGGGATGTAGTGGATTGTCCATCATGTGAAATCTTTAATGCAAGATTGTCTTACTAAAAGATCTGATATAGCTCAGCCAGAAGTTACAGACTCAATGCAGGAATCACTGAGTGAAATTCTATGGCCTGGCCAGAAGGTGGGCTGTGGTTAGAGCTGCCCAGGAAGCCTGGGCTGTTATGGGGAGCCCTGGACCCTTCACCTGTCCTGGATGGTGCACCCTGGGGGGCAGAGACACAGGTTGCAGGCTGCTTTTGGGCCCCGGCTCCTCGCCCAGGGCAGGTGGAGGGCCCTGGGCTCCCCACAGCTGCCTGGGCTCCCTACAGTCTAGGGTGACCATACATCCTGTTTTGGCCAGGACAGTCCTCTTTTTAAGGCCTGTCCCAGACGTCCCAACTTTTTTTGGCAAAATTGGGCATTTGTCCATCATCAGTTGGCAAGAGCAAATGGGACAAACGCCCAGTTTTACCAAAAAGGAACTTGGGACAGGGGAGAGGGGATCCGGGGACCCCTAGAAGGGAAGGTCTGTTTACAAATACAAGGAGCAAAGGAGCAGTGTGTGTATAATATTCAAAAGAGAAGGGGAATTTTGGCTGTCTAAAAGGCCCATTCAAATAGGGAAGGAAGGAATGAGCGTGAGAGCGGAGAAGAGAAAAGCCTAGATAGCTTATATATAATGTATTGGGCTGGCTGGAAAAGTCTTAAAAAAAATAGCTATGGAGAAAACCAACTATTTATTGAAGACAACAAAGGAACCAGGTATAGTTGGTGAACTTTTTATTTTACTGCCTTTATTGTTTTAAATGAGTTAGATCTCCCTATCTTATTGCAACAGGTTTAATAAAGAAAAACATGTAATGATTTAAAATACTTCAATTATTCCTGTGTAACTTAGAAACAGTATATAAATGTTCCTTTTTAAGTGGTTTGAGAAGCTGATGCAGTCAGAGTGTCTGTGCACAGGCTGTGGAGCCAGAAAAATGAGTTCTCTTTCTCACTAGGAGATGTTTGCTTATTGCATAACTTTGCATTATCTGAGTTTCCACATCATTAAATGATTTTTACTTACCTCCCAGCAGGGAGTAAGGATTAATTATTTAGGTATTTTATTAATTTTATTATTTTATTAATTATTTTATAAAGCAGCTTGAAGTTTAAAACCACTAAATATAAGCTACATATTTATTGGAAAAATACAGGATTGTAAGTTGCTCAGGGCGGGAGCCTTTTCTCTTTATATGCAAAGAATCAAACACTAATATAACATAGTGGCAGCATGGAAATATTTATGAATGAAAATAAATGGTTCAATGCACTAAAAATGTGGCTATATTAAAGTTGTCATTGTGTAAATTGTTTGGTTTTGAAGGCCAAGACTATAACAGGGTTCAAAAAAAACTAGATAAGTTTATGGAGGATAGGTACATCCATGGCTATTAGCCAGGATGGGCAGGGTATGATGTCCCGAGCCTCTGTTTGCCAGAAGCTGGGAATGGGTGACGGGATGGATCACTTGATAATTACCTGTTCTGTTCATTCCCTTTGTGGTACCTGGCATTGGCCACTGTCGGAAGACAGGATACTGGGCTAGATGGACCTTTGGGGTGACCAGTATGGCCATTCTTATGTTCTTATGAATTAATAACCCTGCTGATACTTGTGACGGTAGTTTTGGAGACTGTAGTTTTAGGTGAGTGTGGACGGCTGCAGCTGTACACATAATACAGCATTATGCTAGAGAACTCTGCTTAAGTGCCAAATATTGTAATAGCTGAGACATGAGGTTTATTATTAAAACAGTATTGTCTGTTGGTAAGTGTTGGAGACTGGGAGTCAGGACTCTTGAGTTCTCTAACTAGCAGTGATACTTGATTCACTTTGTGCTTGACTGTAGGCAATTCACTTAACCTCTGTGTGTTTCACTATACTCGTGTAAAATGCGGGGAAGGAAAGGGGCTAGGAGGGGGCAGCTCCACATGGGAGGGAGGGGAGAAGGAAAGGTGTGTGGGAGGGAGGAGGGAAGGAGAGGGGCTGGGGGGTAGGGGGGCAGCTCCACATGGGAGGGAAGGAGAGGGGTTGGAGGGGGGGAAGCTTCCTTCAAAATTCATCCTTTAAACAAATTTTCCACTTTGTTTTTTGGTACTTGAGTAACTTGAACATATATTTATTTTAAATGTTCATATTTGTCATGTATTTAGTCTTCATTGAGAAATACATGCTTTGCCAAGTTTAGAAAAGTTAATTCTAAAATGAAGGCATTATAAATTAATGAAAATAGTATACTGATTATACATGATACATTTTCCTTACTGGTTTGCGTGTGTCCTGGTGCAGTTATGTAGATGCACCCACACACCAGCCCACCGGTGCTTGTTGTTGAGCATTGACATGGTACATTTAAATATTCATGAACTTCTGAGATGTACTTGAACTTTGAAATTTTCAGTGATGATTCTAAGGAGACAGGAAAAAACTCACAACATCTGAACAATCAAGACAAACACATGAATTGATGAATTCATTACTCAATTTGGGCCATCTTAATTTATAGTAACATGGATTCATACAGTTAAGGCCAGAAGGGACCATTAGATCATCTGGTATGACCTCCGGTATATCACAGGCCAGTAACTTCACTCTGTTCACACTATATGGAGCACAATAACTTGTCTTTTACTAAAGCATAACTTATGTTTGGCTAAAGCACATCTTCCAGAAAGGCATCCAGTTATGATTTAAAGACATCAAGAGATGGAGAATCATCTATTTCCCATCCTGACTATTCCCCCACTTCCCTTCCCTACTTGTAAAACCCACATCCTTCCTCCTTCAGCTTCGATGCATGTTGTCTTCTTGCTTGGCTGTTGGGCTATGTTCAGGCCCTAATCTTGCAATCCCATCCATGTAGGCAGATCCTTTCACCCTTACTACTGAGACCTATTGACTTCACTGGGGCACTCTGTGAATTTGAGGGTTTACCTCAAATGTGGATATGTTTGCACGATCAGGGTCTTTGACTGAGAGTGTCTTGGAGCAGGCATCCGGCTTCCATTTGTTTTCTAAGCACCTTGCACATTTACAGGTCCTATAAAATAATAAGGGGGGACTTGGAGCATTTTATTTGGATATATGATCATTCAAGTAAATGCACTCACTAGTGCAGTGGTGAGCAGCCTGTAGCCCGCAGGCTGCATGCAGCCTGTCGGGGTAATCCGCTGGTGGCCCTCAAGACAGTGACCATGATTTGCTGTTCACAGCAAATGGAAGCTGTGGGAAATGCCGGCCAGCACCTCCCTGTGGCTCACGGCTTCCTGCAGCTCCCATTGGCCGGGAACGGCAAACTGCAGCCACTTGGAGCTGCAGGCGGCAGTGCCTGTAGATGGTCAGTGTAAACAAACTGTCTTGTGGCCAGCCAGCAGATTACCCTGACGGGCCATGGTCTGCAGGTTTCCCACCACTGCACTCGTATCTTCCTCTTTCCTTTTCTTTAACGTGAAATAAAAGCAAAAAGGAATTATAAATGTAAAAAACCTACCTTAATGCAACAAGAAGTTTTATATAATTAAAATATCAAAGTTGGGAACTTCCAGAGTTGTGGTTCCCACAACAACCATAACTTTGATTTCCCTGATTTATGTTTTTAAAGACTGAGTTATTGTAGTATTAGGAGGAGGTTTTTGTGGGGTTTTTTTTTTTTTTACTTAATATAGCTCTGTTATATTGCCAGCAATAGATTAAATAGTTTGAGTAATTCATGTGATTGGGTGATTGCTCAAATGACACAACGAAGTTATAATCAAGACACAGCACTCAGTTCACAGAGTGAACCCTATAATCAAGCAATGTAAGTAATCAAATATAATAAGCAATTAAACTTATAATTGCATGAAGTAACAACTAAAATCACAGCTCTGAGTAATATCATTCCACTTTAGTTAAAATACTACATTAAAGCCAAAGTAAAGAGCTCAAATATACAAAATTATTATTTATTATTGGCAGTTCTAAGGCCCCCCTCTTCCCTCCCCCGACTAAAATATCTAGGTGCTAATGCTCAGAAAATTAAAAACAGTATTTCCAGTGCAACCCTGAGGGCTTGTCTACACTTACAATGCTGCAGTGACACAGCTGCACCACTGGAGTGTTTAGTGAAGACGCATCCGACACTAACAGGAGAGCTTCACCCATCAGTGTAGGTACCCCCATCTCCCCAAGAGGCGGTTGCTATGTTGATGGGTGACGCCGTCCCGTCAACATGGGGCTGTCTACACTGGGGGTTATTTGGTATAACTGTCTCTCTCAGGGGGTCTTCACACCCCCGAGCAACGTAGTTATAATGACATACGTTGTCATGTAGACCAGGACTAAGAAGCCAGAGCTGCCTGTTGCTGTGCAATGTGTAACACAATTGTAACACAATTGGCAGCATTAGTAGCCAAACTGGAGGAGAAAAAGTAGCTCCATTGCACTTTCCCTCTAGACTCGCAGACATCCCTGCATTTAGCAGAGGCCCCCCTGAATGCAGGCAGTGGGAGAATGCACTGTATTAGGGGTTGGGGGCAGTCTCTGCATGCTCCCTCTGCATCCCCGACACGCTGTATCCAGGTAAGAGTCTCCCTAAGCTTCACGCTGTCCAGGATCTGGCCACATGTTGTTTTAAGGTCTCTTGGGAGTTTTGTTCTGAGGTCTCTTGAGAGGACTGTACCAGCTGATACACATATGCACGTTTGGGGGAAGATCCTGGCGACTACCATGGCAGTGCAAAGCAGCCGGAAATGTGGCAGCTCTGGCTCCATGTGGATCCTCATTGAAGGAGTTAGGGTACAGGAGGGGCTTCTGGCCTGCAGCAGGGGGTTCAGGGTGAGGGCTCCAGCCAGGCGGCACTTACCTCAGGCAGCTTCTGGTCAGTGGGCCTAAGGCAGGCTCCCAGCACTGTGGGCAGGCTCCCAGCCTGAAGCGACCAGCATGTCCTGTCCCTAGGTGGAGGTGCAGCCAGGCGGCTCAGTGTGGTGCACACTGCCCACCCCTGCAGTTGCCGCGTTCTACAGCTCCTATTGGCCATGGTTCCTGGCCAATAGGAGCTGTGGAGCTGGCACTCGGGGCACAGGCAGTGCACAGAGCCCCTGTGGCCACCCATGCGCCTAGGGGCTGGACATGCTGGCTGCTTCCAGGAGCCATGCAGAGCCAGGGCAGGCAGGGAGCCTGCCTTAGCCCCGCTGGGCCACCGACCAGACTTTCAATGGCGGAGCTGGGGTTTGAGCACCCCCTGGGCCCTGAGGAAGCCAGCGCCTGTGGGAGCCATCATTGGGGTGAGCTCGCTCTCTAGCCCCAACCTCTTCTAGGACCTCCCCTCCATACCAGGCTGAGATTAGAGTGGCAATGCTGGTGTGGAGGGTGCAGCAGGCATAACATGTAAAATACCACAGGCATGATAATGTATGAAATTAACAAACCAATAGAGTAATTGGCCCCACCTCTAAAAAGATGTATTAGAATTGGAAAAAGCACAGAGAAGGGAAACAAAAATGATTGGGAGTATGGAACAGCTTCCATATGAGGAAAGATTTAAAAGATTGGGACTATTGAGTTTAGAAAAGAGAGGACTTAAGGACGGACATGATAGAGGTCTATAAAATCATGAGTGGTGTGGAAAAAGTGAATAAGGTTGTTTACCCCTTCCCATAACACAAGATCCAGAGATCACTCAATTAAATTAAAAGGCAGCAGGTATAAAACTAACATGAGGAAGTAATTCTTCACACAATAAACAGTCAACCTGTGAAATTCATTGCCGGGAGTGTTGTGAAGGCCAGAAGTATCACTGGGTTCAAAAAAGAAATTAAATAAGTTCAGAGGATAGGTCCATCAATGGCTATTAGCTAAGATGGTCAGGGATGCAACTCCATGCTCTGGGTGTCCCTTAACTTCTGACTGCCAGATATTGGGACTGGATGACAAGGGATGGATCACTCAATAAAATGCCCTGCTGTATTCATTCCCTCTGGGGCACCTGACATTGGCCACCGTCGGAAGACAGGACACTGGGCTAGATAGACCTTTGGTGTGACCCAGTATGGCCGTTCTTATGTTTTTGAGATGGCACCACCATACATCACACACTCGCTCCCCACCCATCAGTTGCAAAACTTAGCTCTGCTACTGCTTGGCAAGGTTTCTTACAGGTTATGTCCTTGCCTCTTTCACTGGGATATAATTTCCTGTCCCTTCAGGAGCACGAGGTGATCATGATGAGTTCTATGATGAATGTTCTGAATTCTTTTTTCTTTCCCAGGGATTTGTCTCCGGGAGGGGAAATTATGGTCCATAGCTAGTAAAAGTGCAGTTATTTGGACTGAACTCTGTCTGTTGTTTTTATGTTCTCCTATTCTCTAAAAGCACAAAATACCCAATAAACTGGCTGTGTGTTTGTGACTGACAATAAATTGGGACGCTGTGATGCTACAAAACCAAAAGCCCTGGAAGTGAAATATGCAATTGAAAGGAAAGTGTGGAAGTCCGTGAACATTAAAGGATAAGGTCACTAGGATTGTGTAGAGAAGTTTGAAAGAAAATAATTGTGAAAAATCTGCCCAGAGGGGAAAAAAAAAACAGAGTAAGGCTTTCTGTGGGAGGAAAAATTAACTTCTCTGATAACTTGTACCTTGTTTTTGTTCTGGCCGTTCTACCAGAACAACTCTCTCTCTAGTTGTTATTTTATTCTGGCTAATACCAAAGGTCTCACTGCTGTTCTTACCCTACCTGACATATCAGTTGCTTTTGAGTCTGAGCATCACTCTCTTCTCCTTCATTGCCTGGGCACCCACATCTTGCTAACTCCACAGCGCAATGGTTTTCTTCCCTACTTAACATGACTACTCTCTCAGGTTACTCCAGGATAGTAATTCTTTTTTCTCTAAATTGGTATCCCACCAGCCTCTGTTCTTGTTCCCCGTAACTTTTTCTTCATATTTTGCCCTGCTTGTCAATGTTCTCTCTGCTGACAGGCTACAAAGTTATGGGCCAGTCTCTGGCTATGGTTAAGGAGCGTACTGCAAGGCTGAGTGGAGGACAGCAAAGGGGTGTGTGCAAAAACAGCATACAGCATATATTTGCATTCCCAAAATCTTGCTGCTGTACATAGGATGGGCCCCCCCCAGGTATCAATTAGAGTAACCTCAAAGCTAAGTCATTGCAAAGGTGCTGCAGAGAGCCTTAGAATCAGGGTCTAAATTTTTCAATCTGTTTGACCAATATTTGTGCAAAAAATGTAAATATGATATTGATCAGCTGAGAGAAGCCTATCATTAGCACAGTAATAAGATTCCCTACCCCTCTGGAATTAAAACGGAGCACGTGCTGTCTTGAGACCTATTGCAAAACTTTTCCCACACATTATATCTCTTAAAATAGAAAAGGGAATAGGAAAGGTCTGATTTCTAAACAATGAGTGAGATTCTATTGGCAAGCCATTTTCTGAAACTTTCCTGCTACTCATGGGACCACCTGTGCTTCTCACTCTCATAAGTAACAGATTTTTCTAGTCTGATACTGCACGCATTTGAGGGTAGAGATTGACCTATTAAAAGGCCACCTATTACTACAGAGGTACTCTGGTACTATAGTGATGGAGGTAAGATAGATGGGTAGATAGAGAGATAGGAGAGGAACAGTGTGAGTGTGTGGGTTTCATTTTTAAATTACAAGAGATTCAGAAACCATCACAATATATTTAAGTACTTTATTGTGCTTCTCTGTCCATCGCATACCATTATACGTGTCGGTGCCTGTACTACATTCTAAAAAGCTAGCCTGTCATTTTTGCTATTCTGAATTGGACTAGTTCCAGTGCTGAAAGCAGAACCAATGCTGTGGTTTTAGTAACCTCATTTCCTCATAAAATAGATTTATTTCCCCATCATTCCTAGGAATGATTTATCTTCCATGCTGCACTTTCAAGGGCCTCTTTTTACAATTCCTATTTAACTTGGCAGGCTGGGTCCTTCTCTTCTCTTGACACTTTAGACTATTAAATAATCATTTAAGCGCTTTCTAATCATTTGGCACTTAAAGAGAGCTAGTGCACAGTATTTTAAGAGTATTGGAATGGACACGGGGTTGAATATGTTTGATTAAACATTTCTTCCAGGTTTTTGCTTCTATTTAAAAGAATGTTGTGGAAGTAATTTGCATTAAATTGTTCATCTTCATTGACCAATTTAAACAATAACATGCACTGCATATGTGTGCGCACTTTAACACACTATACGCTTTTGGTCTGAGCAGTCCCACCTTCCATTGGAGTCAAAAGAAGGTGCTGGTACTCATCATCTTTGAAAATCAACAGCATCTTTATTAGCAGTGTCTTCATTCTTCCCTCCGCTATGTTGTTGGTGTTCTATCTCTTCTTTCTCTGCCATTTGCTAGTCGCTACTGGATGCAATTCTACAGAGAGCCTCCTTCACAACAGATGCAGAATCCTTGCAAATGCAAATTAAAACTGAAGTGTCATGCTTCTAACACAAAGAAAAAGGGCTAGATCCTCTGGTCTGTGCAGGCCAAGACTGGGAATGGGAAGGGAAAAACAGAGCCGATTTAAAAAAAAAAAATGCAGCAAAAATATCATGGAAATTTTTCAAAAAATGTTCAGCAAAAATTCATATTTTAAAAAAATGTTGACCCTTTAAGCTGGCAAAAATCAGCAAATTAAAAAGAAAAGGGAGGGCTTTATACTGTAAAAAGTTTTCATTGACATTTTAAGAAATTTTTTTTCCCTAACAGTGCTAGGGAGAAGCAAAATAAAGGTGGCTTCATGTCATTTTTATGCCCCCCCCCATTACTGTACCAATAAATACCAAGCTACTGACTCTGCAGAGAATTATGGGTGCAAATCATGGATTCTGGGACATCAGCAAGAAGAGACAGCCCTGTTCCTCTGTTTCCACCCTCCCGTAGGCTTCCACCTTGCCTACTTTTTGAGGGGCATGAAGGAGACATGATGGTGGTTCAACCAGTGTTAACTGCCACATGGATTCCTGCCTGGAAAACCATTGGGGTAAAGTGAGTGTGACACACAGAGAAGCTGCTTCTCAGCTGATGTACAGAGCTCAAGGCGAAATGGTTCTGTGGGATTAGGTGAGAAGTGGGATTATGTCGTGACAACCTCTTTTTGAGACGTTTCCCTCACTCACTAATTTAGTTAGTCCCCAGTATGACACAAAATGAAGGGGAGCATGAACCGAAAGAAAGAGAGAAAAGCCCAGAGTTAATATTCTGTGGCTTCTAGCCTTTGGTTGAACTTTACTGTACTGGAGATGATGCATATATTTTCCTCTAGAGGGCACATATGCTCTGCCTAGTATTGAAACTGCAATAATATTTTAAAGTAACACAATTCTATTTTCAAATGTTATGTAAAATGATTACTTGGTTAAATTGATTTCATTTGTTTATTTAAATAAAGTTCAGTTGTAGCAGCACCCATGGTTGCTGGGATTTATAGTTTTATGTACTACAAGTTAATAGTACATTTGAAAATATAGTTTTCTGCACTACCATTTTCAGAGCAGGTTGGACAAACACCTGTCGGGGATGGTCTAGATAATACTTAGTCATGCCTTGAGTGCAGGGGACTGGACTAGATGACCTCTCGAGGTCCCTTCCAGTCCTATGATTACTGGCAGTGCATTCTTTCTGTTAATTTACCAGGCGGCCAAGGTTTCTTTCTAGAAGATGTGCGACCAATATTATTGTTTGTTTGTGCATTTTATTTTCTTGGGACCTACAAGGGCTAAATCCTATAATGTTCCGGTGGCATGGAATGGGAGGGAGAGTTCAGGGGTTCACAGTTTTTACTTATTTCCCCAGCAGTGAAATTATGCAAAACATTTTTTTTTACAAGAGTACATGAAAGGGTCTGTTTTTACTGAAAAAAATTGCAAATTGCAGACTGAATTTTGTACATCTCTACACAGAACTTCAGGAAGTAGAAGCTGAAAATAATTGTCAGAGAACAGTTTGTTCATGGTTCCACAACGTATAATTTTGTGCTTAAATTAGTGGTTGTTGGGGCCAGGTGTACAAAGGGGGGTAGAAAATTCTATTCCTATGAATTATACCCTCTTTATGACAACATTGAAAATTCTATCCTACATATTCAACCCAGATATTCACTAATTCCTGCTGGTGATAGAGAAGAGAAGTTTCTTGTAACATTTTAAAAAACACAAGATTTTTATTTATATATGAATCCAGAAAAATTAGGGAATTGATCATTCAT
The DNA here is from genome assembly GCF_009764565.3 of Dermochelys coriacea. Lineage (NCBI taxonomy): Eukaryota > Metazoa > Chordata > Testudines > Dermochelyidae > Dermochelys > Dermochelys coriacea. The sequence continues at coordinate 111,708,572 of NC_050068.2, forward strand.
AAATCACTGAGATTTTCTAGACATTACCTTATTTAGCAGCCACACATCTTCCTTTGAGCTTTGTCCAAATGATTTAATGTCCTCTTGCTAAAGAAACAGGTTTTTGATCAGAGAGATTTAGGAATGGCAGGAGCTCCAGAACACTTCCCTTCATATTAATTTAGTTTTTATACTAACTGAACACAAAGGCATCCTGCCCATTTTGGTTGGCAGATGATTTTGGAATTCACACTTATGTTTGCCCTGCTGCAGTAATGATGAGGTAACATACACCTATGCATTTGCATGTATGTTTCCAAAAAGGCAACAGCCTGATCTTGAAGAGAATTAGAATAACTAGAAACATACAGATATGTGTTTGGAACCAGAGTTTTTAGTTGTTACACCGGAAAACTATCTCTGGAGAATCTTGCCTTATCGTGTGTGGTTTTAGAATTACATCATCTTGAAAAATCTTGGCTACTATCTGTAATGTGATCACAACTAAACTCAAGAAGTACTCAGTGCAAAGACCTAACTTATCAGCAAGAAACAAATGAGAGCTTCTATAGCCATTAATCCAGTATTGGAGGATTTAAAAAAAAATAGAAAAACAAAGTAGAACTTGGTGTATAATCATTTTAATAAATAATGTTTCACATCTTCAACATGCTGCATAAGCATTACTTACGAAGGTTTATGCTTGCTACAGCCTTCAGAAACTGTAAGATGGGGCTCAGACAGAAAGAACATGGAATTTTCTTTGTATTATCTACTATATGTATGTTTTTCCCTAAGGAAACAAAAATTGGGATAAGAAAACCTGTATTCCATACCTGAGCTAAAAAACCAAACAAACCAACTGTGCCAAATCTGCTGGAGATGTTGTTCAAAGGCTATTTTATCCTTCAAAAATTGCAATGGGATGCTGCCAGCATCCAGGAGAACATGGGTTTTGTGCCATGTGCTTTTAAAAACAGCAAATCGACCAAACCAAAACCGTATGCACTTGGGCAAGAATCTTCTCTTTCTGGGGTTAACTCTTCTCTCCCAGCCTTCTGTTTGTCAGATGTATGTCCTAATACGTGCGCCAAACTCCAAAACCAAAAACCAAGATGGAAGAGGGCTACAGTTCAATCCCTTTGTGTCTGAAATTGTTTACAAAGGCTGAGACTTTTGTGATTTGGCAGAAATAAATAGGAATTGAGCATCCATGTCCCTTAGATGGTTATGGAAATCTCAGCCTAAAATGTAAATCATAAGAGGTCCCTGCAGGATCCAGGCCAATGAAACCCCAGAAGTTCACAGGTGCTTTTCAGCTGCCTCATCTTGTAAAATGCTAAGGCAAAATCATGGTCCCATTGAGCTCAGTGACAAAACTCCCCTTGACTTCCCTGGGGCAAGGATTTCACTCCGAGTGCCCTGTGTTGAAAATAATATCAGTGGGAATGTAAATACGCTCAGCACCTTGCAGGATCAGGCCCCATGGCGAACTATGTCGTTCCATCTTTGCAGGATCATGTAATAGGGTGCACACACAGTGCTATTCTTTCCCTTCCCATTGTTTTTCAACAGCAAACAACATTGTTGGGGTAATGCCCTTTTAACGGGAGATGGTTCAGAGTGGGCAGATTGGAAAACAGCACTAGTCATAGACCTGCTGAGGAGTGCACAGGTGAAACCCTGATTTACTTACAAGATTAAGCTGAATTTTGTCTAGCTATTTAGTTATGTGCCTCAATGAATTAATTTTCAAGAAAAATTGTCATTTTTCCCAGTACTCCGGGGACTGGAAAAGAGTAGTTCTTAGCTCATGCTAAATATACATGTTGTTGTTTGTATCACCATAGCATTTAGCTGCCCTAGCCATTTCTTCATCTCTCTGTGGGTAAATTAAAGAATGTTTTTTTATAATATGTCAATGGCATTTTTACTGCGTGTGTATAATGTGCACACACTAAAAATGACATCAGTGTGTTTTAAGGTGTTTTTAATAGAATCTCTTTAATTTATCTTCAGTACTATTTGGGCATGTAACAAAAGGATATTCTTGGTGTGAAATGTTAGAGTTAATGTTAATAAGTTAAAATAATATGTATTGGAGTATAAGAGTACACATACTGTATTTCTGCAAGTGTTGCTATACATATTAGTGTCAAGGATTGGTAGTTATCTCATATGCATATGCAGGCTGCAGATAGCAATATAAAGAAGTCAGACAACACTTTTATGAGCAGTCCAGTAGGAATACTTTCACGGCTTTAAAACATGGTTCATTTTCCTTTGTCATTACATGGAGCAATAAAATCATTTAAGTGTTAATAAAGCATGACATACTGTAGGATAATTTTTAAACACTTTTTAGTGTCTCTGTGGTTATATTCTATGTGCCTCTTAATCTTCAGGCAGACCGCATTGTATATGAGCAAGTTTAAAAAAAAAAAAAGTTAAATCATGGTTCTTATTGATTTTCAGCAGCCTTAATATACTGCACAATCAAACCTTGATGACTGCATGCCTCGTTTATTGATTTACAGTGGCCACCACAAGTCAAAGGCCTGATCGTTTTCCCCATACAACATTCCAGTAGAACAATGATTATTTTGAACCGTTTGGTTAATCACCACTGTTCTGCTCCTCACCGGCGCAACCAAGCAGTGTGGTCACATCAAGTGCCCCCTCCGTGGCCAAAGCAATAGGGAGGAGATTAGCAATAATTTTTTTGTTATTAAATAGGAAAGAGACGTAAAGGGTAGGAACATCATGTGAGCTGGGAGAATAGAGTCAGAGGCCTCTTCCTATGTTTGGTGCTGGAAAAGGGGGAATTCTCTCACTTCCTCTAAAAATATGTAACATCAGCTGTGTTTGACAACATTAGCACTGAGTATCTCTTGGAAGCCTTCTGACAGTGCAAGGTATTAGCACAAAGAAAGGTTAGCTCCAGCACTTTCCATTATCACATATGAAGCTTGCTTCTGCTGTGGACATAACGAATGGCAATTTTTAATTGTTACCTATGTCTATATTGGGAGCAAGCGTCATTTCTCTTGGTGTTGTGCTCCTTTTCAGCTCTGTTCACTACTCTCTCTCTCTCTCTCTCTCCTCCCCACCCCCGTCCCCAAGCAGTGAAAGAAGTTACTGCTACAGCCCAATGTTTTCCCAGAGTAGAAAAATAATATCCTTCTAGTTTACAAATGCTAGAAACAACATGTTATTTCCATCACTCTGGTATTTCCTGTTCCTCCAAAGAATAGGAGTTATTGAAGCGATTCATTCTCTACTTGTGTGGTATAAACAAATATTATTGGATGCAATGTTAGGCTTCACCCAACCCTTAGGCCAGTTGTCTTCAAGCTATTACTTTAGCTTGCCAGGGTAATCAGAAGGTCAAAGCAAGTAACATGACGAATGAGCTGTATTAATCTACCTGTCTAGTTCCTGCAGGGCTCTGCATTTTCTCTGATTGCTTTGTTGGGTTTTACAGATTTATGCAGTTCATTATAAAATAATGAGAGCAGATCTTAACTAGCACAGCCCTAGCTTAAGCTGCCAGTTTACACCTGGTTTCAAAACCTGTTGAAACCAAAGCCGCCACAGTAAAGGACAGGTGAGGGAGGGCTGAGTTTCTTCTAATGGGTTACGAGTCCTTTGCATGTACATTCGCAGGAAAAGAGGGTTTTGGTGGATAATGGTGTTCACGCCCCTTTACTTGAGGTGCTCTCGCTGACGCTCTGTGATAAAGCTGTCTCGAAGCTCTTCAGTTGCCTGGACTAGGGTTCAGCAACATATTTAAAAACCTGCATGGCAAAATGCTGGAATTTTTTGTGTGCACCAGCTTCATTCAGACCTACTCCTCCCACACTCTGCTTTGCTTTGTGAAATACAACTGGTGAGAGAGATCTGTGCAGTCATTAAATCCCTCCCCTGCACACCCACAATCCACAAAAGGGATTTAGGGGTTATGACGCTCATTGTCACAATGCCTAGCTTTTAGGTGCCTAGAAACCTCAAGTGAGCTGTAGCTCACGAAAGCTTATGCTCAAATAAATTTGTTAGTCTCTAAGGTGCCACAAGCCTCCTGTTCTTTTTGCGAATACAGACTAACACGGCTGCTACTCTGAAACCAGGAACAACACTGTGAGCCACAAAGCCTGAGTTCAGCACGGAGGCTCCCCATACAATGAATGGGGAGAGAGAGGGGCCTTAGAATGGGATCCACACAGGAGCTGCCTAAACTATCCAACGAAAGATGTCGACAAGAGGGGTGTGTCCTGAACAGCGAGTGCCCCTCTTGGAGTTTGGCACCTCAGTCCAGGCTGGAGGGAGGAACTTATATCTGCTTGTGATTCCCACACCAGGGGAAGTCAGGCATTCAGCTGCCTAAGTCATGTGCAGGGCCCAATCCAGTAGGTGTGCTCAAAGTCTTGCTAATTCTGCACAAAGCAGGGGGAGGAGGGCCCCTCTGAAAACCTTTAGCCAGGTGGTTCAGATACTCATCTGGGATGTAGGAGACCCCTGGCTCAAGTCCCCCTTCTGCCTGATGAATAGAAGATGGGATTTGAACAGGAATCGGCCAGCTCGCAGGTGAATGATCTAACCACTAGGCTATGGGATAGTCAGAGGTGGGGCTTCCTCAGTCTCTCCTGTTGAAGCTGTTCCACTTCAATTATATAATTAAATAGGCCAGAGATATTGTTCGAATGACCAGTGGTCTGAGCACTCACCTGAGGGGTAGCAGGTCCCTGTTCAACTCATTTCTCCTCATCAGGCAGCGGGGGGGGGCTTGAATTGGGGCTCTCCCACATCCCCACATGAGTACCCTAACCATTGGGCTACAGGTTATAAGGGAAGTCGTCATCCTCTGAGCTATTTTGTGTGAACTCACCAAGGGTCCCAGTCTGATAGGCAGCCTCTGAGCATACCTACTTGAGTGGGCCCCACATGCCATTTAGGTGGCCAAACAGCTATCTTCCCAAATGCGTGCATCACTCTGGGTCAAAGGAAGGAGATGGGTACTTGGATACCTCGAAGAAGGCAGCAGAGTACATGCTCAGAGGCAGAAATATAGGCAGTAGGGAACTTGTATTGCAAAAACGTAGGTGCTGAGTGACTTTAAGCACCCACGGGGTTAGATGGCAGCTGAACAGGTGTTTTGTTGATTGCAGTAATGCCTAAAAATGGGATTTAGGTGCTAGTACTTTTGTGGATCCCACTCATAGTCCTGAATTTATCAGAGACCTACATCAGTAGCCTTCAAGTAGTCATTTGCTAACTGGCTGCTGCTTGAAGCATGCCCCTCCCTGCCAGCCGGTGGATATTCCTGTGAGGCTTTCCCTTTGTGTTATCACTGAGGAGATTTTTGCATCAAGAAAATGTAGTAAATTTGTATAGTGAATATATTTGAGAAAATCACAATATTTTTGCAGATATTCATGAACAGAAAAAGAGGCAAGTATTTATTCACTATGAATTATGAACTTAGCTCTAGATTTTCTCCTTCATATCGCTATTGTCTTTTCTTCAATTTAGTTAGTTAGTCAGTTTACGAGAAGAGTTAGCGCTTTGGGGCCCTATAGTATGAAAAATTGAGTGGTATATTTAAAGATCCTATTCTATTTTCCTCTGTTTTCTCTATGGCAAAAGATTCTTAAAATCTTTAAAAGTAAGGCATTGTATTTTAAAATAAATTACCAAATACTTTGTTAATTCTAAAATTAATTGGATTAGATTTTATACGTGGGAAAATAGTGGCCGTACTGTTCTCAGAAGAGTATGTTATTCATCTGACCTCTGTGTGGAAGAAGGCAGTAGGGAGGAAAAAAAGGTATTAAGTGATTGAGATGCTGGTCCGTCAAAGGAGGCCATTGGGTCAGAGAAAAATAAATTATCCGTGCACAGTCTAGAGGTAGAGCAGGCAAGGGAAATGTAACCTTTTGCAACAGATTTCTGATCAGATACAGATTGGAAAGCAGATGGCATTGCAGTGCACTTAACTGGTCACCCAACATGTTCCTTTGGCAGTGGGGGATGATATTATGATGGCACAGTTATTCCGGATTAGATACTTTCATTAATATTTTTTCTCCTTGCAGGACCCTAGGCCTCTGTACACTAGAAGGTGTCAGTTTTATTCAAGTGGAATAGGATTCTTATATGATGCCTACCAGACAGAGGTAAACAAAATGATATAGCTCATTCATTTCCTTTGTGACATTCTGAGGGGTTCATTAGAAGCCCAAATGTTTTCCCCCCCCAATAGCACCCTCAATAATTTATTTCTCAGAAGGTCTTTGTGAGTTGACTATAATATTTATATCACATATAGCCATTCTCATTCCATCTTTATTACATAATCCTCCGAGGAGGTTTTGCTGCCTGGACTATTGTAGTAAATATCTAAATTAATAAATTTGCATTAGCCAGAAAACTTCAAATCTCTACTGTAATCATCTAATATAAGCCAAGAATGTCCATATTCTGTATTCAGCTTCCCTTTATTATCTCAACCATATTAAAATGGCAGGAAGAATAACCGCACCCAAATAGGTTGCCTCCTGAAAAATCTAGACTTAGTTTTTTCCCTCCCTATGTTCCTTAGTACTGCTATTCATTCTGTGTTTTTTCCCTCAAATGTGGGATTCCAAACTGGTGGTATCAAGAAGGAAATAAAGCAGAGTAGAACTGAAAATAGACACAGTACTAGGGCTTACAGGAAGCCAGATATCCGTAATCACAGTTCTTTCCACAGCTCTGAATAAGCTTATGAGAAATGTTACTGTTAATATTAGACAAGTCAAGTCTTTTACAAGTATAAATGAGTAAAGCAGTTGGAATCAGAGCATTCTGTAGTTTATTTAAGAAAATATATTAAAGGAATATTTTACTGATCTTCTTGCTGACCTATCTAAATAAGATATAGGACCTGTGTCAGCATCGTTTCCCATCATTTTAATTCCCTCTTCTCCCCACAACATAAAAAATACCAATGATATGTCTACCAAGTAAACAGAACTATTTCTCTGCTAAAGTGAAGTTGATTAAGCTTCCCTGTGGATTTTCTCATGCAGACCACTTGATTCTAAAAGGCATCAGAGATATTAGCTGATGTCTCAAGCTCCTAGGAATGTATAAATTTGAGCAGCTTTGAGATCTTTGCCCTCTTCTGGCAAAAAAAAGTAATACGGGTTTAAAGCATGTTTAGTTTAATGCCCTTGTAATAAATTCTTATCTGGTTGCCCAGTGACATGTTTTTTCCAACTGAATTGATCTGGATTTCTGTACACTAATCCAGAGATATTGATCCACAGCTGTCAAGTTTAACTTTTTTTTTTATTTTAGCCAGCTGGTTACCAGCTGGCATGACCCATGTTCCATGCAAATTTCTCACCAAAAAGGCAGATTATTTGCTTGATGCAATTCTCCTGAGCACAAGTTTCCTTAGAAAAGCCATTGATAGCATGCAAGTGATACGTAACTGGTGGAGTTTTCTTGTTTCATTTCCTTCCTTTAGCAGAAACAGATGGAATTTGATTTTCTTGCAATTACTCTGACGCGAGAACATCTCTTAAATTGGTGTTGAGGGCATGAAGAGGCACAACCAGGCAAAACATGAAAAAGATAATAATCTGGTCTCTGAAATGAAGGAATGGGACTTGACATGCAGAATAACCACAAGTGGCACATGATTTAGTGCCTGATTCTGTCCCTTTTGCTCACATTGAGTATTTATTTGTTTGGATTTATTCACTACTCTCATAAAAAGGAATGCCTGTTCTTGGCACTCCAAGCACATTTTAGAAATGCAGTTTTAAAATAGACAACTCCTGTAACCCTCTCATCCAATAATTAGCAAATATCATAACACAGAAGCTGATATCTTCCTCTAACATACGCCCAAACTCTTTCAGACAGGGCAAATGTAAGGGCCTTGCAGCACGCCTTGAATGTTGACAAACTAGGACAATTTCAAACCAAGAGTGAGTCCCAAAGCCACAGGATGATTGCAGAGAATGGCTTCCCAGGTACCACACCTCTCTTGTACAAATGGGGCATCAACTCTGGAGTCCCTCCTGATCTCGACTCTGGCAGCATGGCATAAGGAGAGAGGTAGTCTTTGAGATACATAAGTCCCAGGCCAACACAAACATATGATAGGGTAAAACCAACCAGCAACTTAAATTTTACCTAGTTGCCAATAGGTAGACAGCACACGTACAAAAGCACTAGTGTCATATGCTGCCAGGTAGATGCCCTCTGTAACAAGCAAGTGGCTAAGTTCTGCACCAACTTTAGTTTACAGATAGATATAAGATGCTGCCATGTGTCATGCAGTATAGTGGCACTTGATTAGACTGCAGTAGTTACTGAAACTAGTGGGTCTCCTCGTAAAGTAAGTTACTATTCAGTGTGAGGAAGGGTAGCAGAATCAGGCCCTTGTTGATTTATGCCTTCAGTTCAGGAAAGCACTTATGCATGTACTGAAGTCCCATTGACTTGAAGTAAAACAGGCAGAGGTAAACAAAACACACCATAACTCAGTGGGCTTGTGACGGAGTAAGATATATCTATCAAATTATGAATTCCTTTATGCATTGCAGCTTCCATCTTGGATTGTAACCTTCACTGTGACCTTCATTTCATAGTGTAACCTCCACTTTGGATTAGAGCATCCATTTTGTATTACAGACTGAACACATGAATACCTTGCCCAGGGCAGGGTTATTGTGAAATATACGAGACAGACACCTTACCCAGCAAAGGGGCTTGACGCCTGGTTGAATGAGTGTGATAGTTAAGTTAGCACAGAGCAATCAACCTTTGATTGTCTGTCAACTACTAGACCATCTTCATGGGGCAGTGGACTCTCTGCACATAAGCCAGGCTGGGGGAAGGGTCTAGAATTTCCCAGCTGAAGCACATGGGCAAAATAGGGACAGAGACTGCATTCAAGGGTGGGCTTCTTTGATCAGGAGGGCCAACCATCACCATGTGCCAGAAAACAAGCTTGGAAAGAGAGAAAAGGCAGGGGAGACTCTGCCTTGCCTGAAACGCTGACCAGATCTCAGGCTTTCGTTATTTTGCAAAGATTTCTAATTCTCTAGTGATTTTTTTATGAGTAAAGTCCCTTTGGCTAAGAAATTCCTTTGCTAAGCCTGTATTCCATACTTGCCTGTCACATTTTTCCTGAAGGGGTTAACTGAAACCCTCAAAGTGCCTACAGGAAGGTGGAACTCTAAGGGGGAATGTATAAGCAAATGTGGGAGCAGGGGGCTCGAGGGCTGAGGCGTTGGCTTCAGGGTCTAAGGCAGACAGTCTGTGGGACCCCACATCCCAAGAAAGGGGAGCAGCCATGAAGTCTGCCCCTAGGAATGGGTCCCAGAGATTCAGAGGTGGGAACAGTGACCAAGCTCTTCCCAGACTCAGGTGGCTTAGCATCATGTGAGATCCAGTGGTTGGGTCCACACAAACCAGTCCTTGCAAAGCGGGACTAGGTCAGGTTGTGACAGGACTCATGGAGCAAACTCATTGACTTCGATGGTATGTAGGTTCATACTTAAAGTGAAGCATGTGCTTAAGTACTTTGCTGAGTCTGGGACCTATATCATGTTATGATGTTCTCTCAGTTAGCTTGTATCCATTGTATGGTGTCTTGGCCTACCCAAAGGCACGCTGCTTTTCTTTTTCTTTTCTTCTCCAGCCTCATCAGTTGTGGGCCCTGCACAAAGTCCATTGGTTACAGTAGGAGTAAGGTATTACTTAATGTGAGCTAGGGTGGTAGAATCAGATCCTAAACCATATGCCATTTGTTTGCTCTGCATATCAAGTCCTACGTCTGCATTTCAGTGACCACACTGTTACCTTTTTCAAGTTTTGGCTGTTATGCCTTGACCTCCTCTTAGCACCAATTTAAGAGATTAAATTTATGCATTTACTGTGAGGCAAAAACATCAAATTCTATCTGTTTCTGTCACTGACTTCCTTTGTTCTCTCCTTAGTCTTTGTGAAGCCCCTCCATTTTCATCCTCCCCCGTCTTCTCTGATTTTTTTTTTCTTTGAGCTGTTCATGTCTTCCAGAGTCACCATATTCTCTCAGGGAATAACATTATTGGATGGGCATGTGTGACAGAGGTCATTTCACAAATGCTTTTCAAAGGCAGCAATTTATTCCTAAGCATGTTGCTACCATCTCTTTCATGAGGAGAAAGGCTCCATTCACTAGTAAATGCTTTTTTCATAGTACAAACAGAACCTTTCTGAATGGTCACAGCATACTTAAGAAAGAAGGTAGCAATATTGTATTTTCCATACAATTAGCCAGTTTAACACTGACAGCGGTTCCAATATTTTGAAACTCTATTAATAAAGCTAAAGACCTCAAAAAGAAACTTGCCTATAAAATATTACAATGAGCCTGCTAGGTCAAATAGAAATGATGTATGCATATTACATTGTAAGGGTCATTAAAATGATCTCTTGTCTGAATAGAGGGTGCCTTGCATATGTCTGCATTTATATGTCAGTTCTCTAGAGTCCATAGTCTCACAAATGTATTCCAGAGCTTGCTGGAAATGGTACTCATTTGCTTAATTGCTTGGACTTTTTTCCTATTATATTTTGGTTTTTGTTCTAATTTTTTTTTATTCTGGTGTAATAAAAGCTGAAGGGAGAAGGAGTGAGACCTTCAGGAGACGCAAGGGGTTCTAATAGGTAGACAGAAAGACTTAATATTTACTAGAGAATATTATTATTCATATCTCTGGCAGCAGAAGGGGGTCTTAGTGTAAATGAGAATCAGGCCCATGATGATATGTTTAGATTACAAAAAATAAAAATGGTGAACAGATTTGATCAAATAAGTTCATGACAGCAAAACCTTATAACTTCTGGGGGAAAATATTTTCAGTACTTTTATGGTGCTTTAAACAAAAATGTTTCAATGCTGAAGACTCTGGCATCGGGTGGTTTGTACAGTTACTCTCCAGTTTCCAATCCAAAAGCAATGTTTAGATAACCTGATAGGTTATCAGATAAATAACCTATCAGTTATTGTATAATGCTGTAGTCTTTCTGTGGCCTCTTTGCCTGCTTCCTCTCCTTTGGGTGAAAGACAATTTTTGTACCAGTACAAGCACCTGAGAGTAAACCAAATGTGTTGCTTCTATGTGGTCAGTGGGATGACTTGTAAAATGGTGGCCAGGTCCTATAGCTACAGTACTTAGACTAAAGAATGGTCCCTTCTCTTATTCCCAGGTAACGTGTTATACCTTAAACAGCAAGTGCCAGCTGAGAGTAAAGAGCAATACATGCTATTGCTGTGACCTGTATAATTGTGAAAAGTAAGTACATGCAAGCAATACACATCTGCTCTATCAGAATGTTTGTTTGTTTGTACAGTATGTGTATTCTAGAGTACAGACCCTTTGCATTTAGGCCAGTATCCCAGGAATCAGCACACAGCTGGCTAGCAGGTTGTGCACTGGTGATAACCCTGTGTGAAGGCACAAGAATACTCCCCGCCCCAAACTGCAGAGCCAGTGCATGGCCAAAAGCCTCAATAGCACCCACGATGCCTGCAGCACCGTTCTGAGAGGAAGTGGGCCAGTGGATTCACATAATACAAATATGGCATTCAGCCACACAGTAGTTCCCTATGGTGAGGTCTGAACTACACCGGAGTGTGCATTTCCCAGATCCTGTTCTCCCCCCTCACAGACTTGTAGGATAAACTGTCTTTGGAGGCCCTGGTCACATGGTTTGCCCCTCAGTGCTCTTATTATTTCAGTAGGTTTTCTTTAAAAATTGTCTGTAGGATTTTGTTATGTGGCCACCAAAATAAATAAAGCACAACCTTGTAAAGATTCTTTGGGGAGCTTGCATTACAATTTTCAAATACGATTTCATGTGTTCACTGATCTCTGGGAAGCAAAATTAAAGGAAATATCGTTTTCATGTCAAAACTTTACATCATAGGCAGGGCCTTGGCATTTTCACAAGTATTTATGTGCTCAAGGGATTTTACTCAATGGCCATGAAGATAGGTATGGTATAAAGGAGAATGTTAATCCTATTTCCTAAAGATTTCCACTTTAAGTCAATCTTACCAAAACACAGGCTGAGAATATATAACAATGGAGGTGCCTGAATATGCTAGTCAAGTAACAATAGGTGACTACATCAGCCCTTGGAGAGAGGCTAGCCCAGATGGGCTCAGAGTGGTGGTGCACCAGGCTGACGTGGCCTCCCCTACCTGGCAGATAACACAATTGCCAAACAAAATAAACACATGAGATTTATTTCCAGCCTGAAGTTCCTTCCCAGTGCTTTCCTTATTGCACACATTTGCATCAGTACCATTGCAAGCAGCATCATTGACATAAGAACACAAGAACAACCATACTGAGTCAGACCAATGGTCCATATAGCCCAGTATCTGATCTTCTGACAGTGGCCCATGTCAGACGCTTCAGAGGGAATGAACAGAACATGGCAATTATTGAGGGATCCATCCCCTGTTGTCCACTCCCAGAGCATGGGGTTGCATCCCTGACGATTTTGACTAATAGCCATTGATGGCCCTATCCTCCATGAACTTCTCATTCTTTTTTTAATCCTGTTATAGTTTCAGCTTCACCACATCCCAAGCAAGGAGTTCCACAGATTGGCTGTGTGCTGAAATACTTCCTTTTGTTTGTTTTAAACCTGCTGCCTATTAATTTTTATTGGGTGACCTCTGCTTCTTGTTTAGCTGAAGGAGTAAATAACACTTCCTTATTTACTTTCTCCACCCCAGTCATGATTTAATAGATCTCCATCATATCCCCTCCACCCCTTAGTCGTCTCTTTTCCAAGCTGGACAGTCCCAGGTTTTTTAATCTCCCCTCATATGGAAGCTGTTCCATACTCCTCATCATTTTTGTTGCCCTTCTCGATACCTTTTCCAATTCTAACGTATCTTTTTTGAGATGGGATTACTAGAACTGCATGCAGTATTTAAGGTATCGGAATACCATGAATTTGTATAGAATCAGAGGGTTAGGAAGGACCACCAGGCTCATCTAGTGGCATTATGATATTTACTTTCTTACTGTCTATCCCTTTCCTAATGGTTCCAAACATTCTGTTTGTTTTTTAACTGTCGTTGCACATTGAGTGGATGTTTTCAGAGAACTATCCACAATGACTCCAAGATCTCTTTCTTGAGAGGTAGCAACTAATTTAGATCCCATCATTTTGCAACAGTTTGTTTTCCAATAGGCATTAGTCTGCATTGATCAACGCTTAATTTAATCTGCCATTTTGTTGCCCAGTCACTGAGTTTTGTGAGATCTCTTTGTATCTCCTTGCAGTCTACTTCAAACGTAACTATCCTAAGTAATTTTGTATCATTTGCAGATTTTGTCAGCTCACCATTCACCCCTTTTTCCAGATCACTTATGAATATGTTGAACAGCACTGGTCCCAGTACAAATCCTTGGGGGACACTACTATTCACCTCTCTCCATTCTGAAAACTGACCATTTATTCCTCCCCTTTGTTTTCTTTCTTTTAACCAAATACGGATCCATGAGAGGACCTTCCCTCTTATCCCATGACTACTTACTTTCCTTAAGAGCCTTGGTGAAAGACCTTATCAAAGGCTTTCTGAAAGTGCAAGTACACTATATCCACTGGATCTCCCTTGTCCACATGTTTGTTGACCCCCACAAAGAATTCTAATAGACTGGTGAGGCATGATTTCCCTTTACAAAATCCATGTTGACCTTCCCCAACAAGTCGTGTTCATCTGTGTCTCTGATAATTCTGTTCTTTACTATAGTTTCAGCCAATTTGCCTGGTACTAAAGTTAGGCTTAACGATCTGTAATTGCCAGGATCGCTTCTGGAGCCTTTTTAAAAAATTGATGTCACGTGAGTTATTCTCCAAGTCACCTGGCATGGAAGCTGATTTCAGTGATAGGTTATATACCTAATTTCGTAGTTCTGCAATTTCACATCTTAGTTCTTTCAGAACTCTTGGGTGAATCTCATCTGGTTCTGATGACATATTACTGTTAAATTTATCCATTTGTTCCTAAATCTCCTCTATTGACACCAAATCTGGGACAGTTCCACAGATTTGTCACCTAAAAGAATGGTTCAGGTGTGGGAATCACCCTCACATCCTCTGCAGTGAAGATCAATGCAGAGAATGCATTTAGCTTCTCTGCAATGACCTTATCTTCCTTGAGTGTTCCTTTAGCACCTCAATTGTCCAGTGGCCCCACCAATTGTTAGGCAGGTTTCCTGCTTCTAACACACTTACATTTTTTTGCTGTTGGATTTGAGAAGCTCTGGGAACCAAAATTGCCTGGGTCAGTAGAGTGCTAGGAGGATGACATTGGTTCTGTCACAACATGTCATTCTCAGCACCTTGGGAACCCGGGAAATGGGAGGAAAGGAGTATCCAAAACTGCTCGTCCATGGCAGTAGGAGAGCATGTTGTGTAAAGAGCAGGAAACGTTCAGGAAAATCTCCTGGAGTGGGGTGGGTAGGGAATGTGGGGAAGGGGCAGGATGCTGGCTCTTGTGCTCTCTGTGTACCAGCAGGAAAGTGCTAGTTCACATTTTAGTGTCACATACCCTAGATTGACCTCCTGAACCCCCCGGCCCCCTGGCTTACATCAGCGCTCATATTTTTTGTTTTTACCCATGCCTGCAACCCTGAATGACCCGCCCACTTCAAACCTAGGTTGCCACATATGGGAATTCCAAAAGTCATTCAAGTTTGGGAGAAGGAGGTTTTCAGTAAAACTGGCAGAGAAATGGGCAAGTATCTTTTGCTTCTGCAAAAAAACATTTTGTCAAGCCTTACTTCCCTGAAGGATTAAAGTGAAGTTTGGGACTAGAGAGAGATACGAGTTTCCCCAGAATGCTAGAGCAATGGATGAGTTTCTGGGGTTCAGATTTATGGAACCAATTTGACAAAGTCAAAGCCAGGATGAATGCTTTTCTTTCCTTGCCTATGAGATGCTAAATCGAACTGCCATGGTATGTCTGCTACTGATCAGGCTAGTGCCATCTGTACTTTTGTAATTTTTGTGAAAGCAATTTATTCACTCATCCTAGTGTGTGTGTGTGTGTGTGTGTGTGTGTGTGTGTGTGTGTGTGTGTGTGTGTTTTATTTAACCTCAGTCTTAGGGTTTTCAGGAAGCGGTTTGGCTTGGTTAGAGAGGCGAGAAATAAGAGGATAACAATAGAGGTGCACAAAATAATGCATGGCATAGCAAAGGTAAAGCAGACCTCCTGTTTATCTTTTTTCATAGTATAAGAACAAAGGGAAATCCATCTGAATTGAAAAGTGATGCATTGAAACTGAGAATATTTAGACATAATTAATGGTGAATCTCACTGCTGCAAGGTAACATTGACTCCAAGAGTTTAGCAGGATACAACACAGAACTGATCCTTAGATGGATAAATAGAACATCCAAAGTTATGGGATAGAGTGAAAAATGTAAGGGATTGAAGGTTAACCCTTTTGCTTCTTGGCATGAACCGCTAACTGACAGAGACTTGGAAGAAACTCCCCTGTAGGCAGTCCATGGAGCCTGTACATTATGGGGCTTCTTGCAACTTCCTCTGAAGCACCTGATACTGGTCACTGGCCAAGACAAGATATGACTTTATTATGTATTTATATGGTGATAGCGCCGGGAGACTCCAGCCAAGATCAAGGCCCCATTGGGCTAATCAATGAACAAACATAGACTGAGAGACTATCTCCGCCCTAAAGGCTTTAGCTGTTTTGTCTGTGTAGATTGTACAAGGTGTGAGGGAAAACAGGCACAGAGAGGTGAAGGCTTGATTCACAAAGGTGCTTAGGCACTTGTGTTCAATATTTAGGCACCATGGATGTTCTCAAAGCCATGGCTCAGCTGCCATCTCATCCCAAAGTCCCCAAAGCACCTACATTTCTGCCAGAAGGCATGTGCAAAGCCATTTTAGTCCCAATGCTCAGACAATGCCTATGGGCTAGGGCTTTGCACAAAGGCCAGTCTGTGGGGGAGGAGGGGTGTCCCAGAATGCCCAATAGGCTGATGGTTCAGAAACTCACCTGGAGGTGGAACATCTCAGCTCAAATCCCTGCTTGAGAGCAGGAGCTTGAACCCAGGTCTCTCACCTCCCAGGTGCGTGCTCTGACCGCTGGGGTGCTGGATATTCTGGGGCGGGTCTCTCAGGCTCTCCTGTTGGAACTGTTCTACTTTGTAGAATCAATTAAATATTTACTGAAGCAGGGACTTAAGCCTCCCACCCCCAGGGGAGTGCCCTAGCCACCAGGCCATAGAGACAATCTTTTTCTAACCCAATGACTAAGGAAGCCATTAGGCAGCAGAGCTCTTAAGTACCTTTGTGAATGTGACCAGTGCTAGGGGGACCACTGGCTTTATCTGCTGTGATGACTGATGTCTACGATGGGGTGTGGCTGACCACAGCAACAGTTGGTGTACTGCCACAACCATGCACCGCAGCAACAGGTTTGATATTTATATAAATACTCAGGGCTGGCATGGCTGTGCACAGGACCACTTTCGGTTTCTCCCTGCCTTCTTTCTCGTTAGCATTTTCCCTACCCAGCATCCCTAGCTGCCCTCCATGAGTGTCACTGGAACTCAGAGCAAAAATTTCACAGGACACTCTTTTCTGCCTTTCATCAAAACGTTGATGGAAATTTCCCTTCCAGCCTTAAAAAGAGTTCATGGTGAGGGGAAGGGCTTTGGACGTACCACACATATCCCTAGAGCAAACAGGGAGAAACTCTCTCCAGCTTAGGTAGCTGTTATGAAGTGGGTGAGTGGGAAAGTGTTACTACTTGGCAGTTGTTTGCCAATAGAATAGCAGGGTGTTTCAAAACATGGGATTAGATTTCTCCAAATACCACACAGTACACAGAGTCTGCAGCAAACAAAATTTGGGTTCATAATTTGCCTGATTTGTAATAGCAGTTGCTATGTATGACTATAAAAATATTATTTCTAGATTGCACAATCTGCAATTTAAAGGAACATCTTTATGATATCCATTAGGTCCTGAACTGTGTTGCCTCTGTCAGTTTGAAACCACAGACCCTATATGCATATGTAGCCAGTTAGTAAAATCTCCCTTCCCAGTGGTTGGATTCACTTCTTAAGTACCATGCACATTCGACAAGGATCTTTGTAAGCAAGGAGGAGGAGGAGATTGTGCTAGGCATGTTTTAGCTGGTAGCTGCTCTCAAACACATTACTAAGAGTACTCACAAATTAGAAATGTAGCAGCATCTATTAGTGCCATAGCTATGCTAGAAAATGGTACCAAAAAATCCCCACATGTGCTAATGCTAGTCAGCTGAATGAGGGTAGCACTGGGGGGCCCCTAGCATGGCCACTGGTAGCTTTATTTTTTGTTAAACCAGTTTAATTTGACACAGTGATTTTAAAAAAAACAGGTCAGGCTGCAGAGAATCCAGACCAGAGCTCCCAGGGGTTTAGCTGAGTAATGTTAGCTCCCGTGGGAATGTTTGTGTACAATTTCCTCATTCAGACAAGGCTAGACTCCTTGCTCTTGCTTCAGCTATTTTGCCCCCTGCCCAAATTAAACATTTTAGGATTCCGCTGGGCTGGTGCACTGTAAATCATTGATGTAGTAGTGACACCATTTCTATCCCATTGCAGTTCAGAACAGTCAACCAGCTACTACGAGTTTCTTGGAGTGAAGAGCTGTCAGGATGTGGTTCACTTGTACCGGCTGCTGTGGGCCTCCACAGTCCTGAACATCGTTGGCTTGTTTCTTGGGATAGTCACGGCAGCCATACTTGGGGCCTTTAAAGACATGGTAAGACTTGCAATTCCTGCAGTTTTTCATCCGTGGTGATTTCTGTATGTTGCTAATTATCCTGTTACCTAATGTGTTCGAAACATAAACAACAGAACCATACACAGCAAGTGCTTACAAAATGTTTCCTGCATGAACTTTGGGTTCTTGGCCAGTGTTCTGGCCGGGTGTTATAGCTAAGTAGGGGTCAGGCCTGGGTACTACACCATATGTAGGTAAACAACTGGCATCTGTAGCAGGCCCTGTTGGTGGTTCGGTAAGTGGCCTCTTTTTTCTGCGTCAGCACTGAACCATTGGCCCAGCCCGGTGCTAGAAGGTGCCAGTTCAATAGATATGTGAAACTGAGAGTCCTAACCACTTGTGAATATTAAGGATTGTGTGACAGTGTTCCAAAGAGCAGGGATTAGCTCTGGGTTATCAGCCAGGTTCCGATGTGAACGGTCACATTCTGCTAACCTAAATCCCCTTTTTGATTTCCATAAGAGACGCTGTTCTTCTCCCCTGCATGCCCTAACTGGCTATGCAGTGGGGGTGTGTGGGGATGCTAAGTAGTTGCTGTGCTTCAGAAGTGGCTGTGATTAAGTGGTGGATAAAATGATTCCAAAATACCTGGCTGTATGTTGCTGGCTGTTCTGCAATGGGGTAGCAGATCAAACCTAGGTGACTGCGATTACACGGGGGAAGCAGCACAGATGGAAAAGGCATGCTTCCTCCCTTCCCCTCAGGAGCGGCCAGCCCCACAGCAGTGTTTCCTTTACAATATTCAGAAATCTTCGGGGCATCGCTTGCCAAAAGCAAGAGGAGGGTGGAGGGACTAGGGAGCATTGTCTCCAGCAAAGCTGCCTTCATTTAGCTGAAAAAGTCCATTCATAAATTAATGTTGCTTGTCGCTACCTTAATTCCCTGATGTGCATCTTCTGTGGCTCAGCAGGGATCAGGACTGATTCAGACAAAGCTGGTCAACCTGTAGCTACAGAGGCCCCTGCCTAAAGGGCGGGTTGAAACAGTGATGTGATGTTTGCCTTTGCTGTGTGATAGGGAGTGTAAGCTATTTCGCGCTGACTGAGAGCTCAGCAGTGATGATAACTTAAGGTCCCTGAGGAATTGTGATTTATCCCCCTTCATTGCTATTCTGGCAGGCGCATGGCACAGGCTACCCTCCCCTCCCCACGAAGCTGGCAGGTCAGATAAGTTTGAGTAGGAAGGGGGTAGGGTTGGATAATGTTACACACTGAATCTTGGGCCTTGCAGCTCCCAGGCCCAGGCTAATGTGTTTGCACGGGGCTCGAGAATTGCTTGAACTGCTTCTGTCGGAGGAATGGGTAGCGTACAGCTGTGGTGGGGAGTTAATGCAGCATGGACCACTAACCAGGCTGCAGGGATGAAGTGGGGGTAGGCATAGAACACAGAAAAGCTGCTGCTCTGCACAAATACCCTGAGATCCATCAGGTTGGGGCCAGAGGTGGCAGGTTTGTATAATTTTTGGTGGTGCCCAGAATGGGTCCAAATCCGCCCCGCCCCCCCCCCACACCTGCCTAAGGCTCTGGGAGGGAGTTTGGGATGTTGGCAGGCTCTGGGCTGGGACAGGGGGTCGGGGCACAGGATGGGGAGTGCAGGGGGGTTGGAGTGCTGGGTCGGGGGGGGGTTGGGTGCTGGGTGCGGGCTCTGAGCTGGGACAGAGGATTGGGAGGCGGGAGGCAGTGCGGGGCACGGAGCTGGGCCGGGGATGAGGAGTTTGGGGTGCAGCTTGCTGGTTGTCCCAAGGTTGGGGCCAGAGAGGCCAGCCCTCTCCCTGTCAGCAACAGCAAGCTCCCGGGGGACACTCATCCAAGCCCCGCCAGGCTGCTGCTCAGGAGGTCCAGCCAGGATAAGCCCTGCCCCTCGGAGTCGACTCAGTGTCGTCAGCTGGGAGGGCAGGCTGCCATGCACCTCCTCCCCTCCTCTCTCCGCAGGCACAGCAGCCACCTCAGCCTGCCCACGGTACCACTCCCTTGTAGATGGCTGTGGCAGCGGCTGATGAGGGAGCGGAGCTGCAGGGGGCAGCCACCCACTGCCCAGGGCAGGCAGGGACGCTCAGGGGGAGGCATGTGGGGGCAGCAGGTGACACCGGGGGACACTCCGGGGGAGGTATGCGGGAGCGGCAAGCAGGGCTGGGGGAGAGACCTGGCTCCAAATGTCGGTGGAGCCAGACCCCCCAGGCCCTGAATTTGCTGGAGCCCGGGCACCACGGGCCCATACAACTCGCTACTCCTGGTTGGGGCTAGCATTTCTCACTGATATTTTGGCTCTGTGGTCAGCAGGTCATGTCTGCCATTCCTCCAATGGTGTTAATCTTTCCTTTAACTGGGGAGGACATGAAGTGGTCCTCAGAGGGTTTTTTCAGGAGGGGATGATTGGCCCCTTGTTTGTCAAGTACTTCAGGACCTTTGGGATGAAAGGCTGTGTGTAAATGTAAGATGGCAGGCTGTATTTACAGGAGATAGGAGCTGACCAGGACCTGGCAGCAAAGGTGATTCAAAGTACATATGAACATAACACTGACACCTGGAGACATTCCTATATAACAGTGGTGCTCAAACTTTTTCAGTCATGCCTCCTCTTATCAGTGACAGAATCTGTGTGTGCTTCCCCCTCCATTACTGCACAGCCAAGGCTGCCTTGGCAGCTGAGCTTGGGCTGAAGGAGGAGCTGGGGGTGGAACTGGGGACTGGGAAGGAGCTGAGGCTAGGGAGCTGGCTGGGGGCAGAGATGGAAGGAGGGCTGGTTGGGGGTGGAGCTGGTCTGGGGCACAGAGAGGGCCTAGAGATGGAGCAGGACTTGGGGCTAAATGGAGTTGGGGGAGGAGCTGCGTGCCTTCCTTCCCCCCCCCCCCCGAATGTTCCTCCACACCACCTGAGGGGAGCACGCCCCACAGTTTGGGGACCACTGCTTATAAAACATATTCCTCCTATTCAGACACAACCACCCCAGCGTGCTTCCTTCAGCAAAACACACGCAGGAAAGCAAGCTATCAGTAACTAACTCTGTGTCATGGATTCAGGGCTTTTAGAAACATTTTATTATAGCAGGGCCATGTGAGTTATGTTTAAAAAAAAAAAACAATTGTTAAGAGTACAATGTACACCAGTACACAATTGTCATCCTACATTCGGTAAACAACCACACTCGGCCATTTGCGCAAGCAATGTGTAAACATGCAGCAGAGTATCGTTTACTCTGCGGCGTGAGGGGGACTTGGTGATTCAAGAGGAAGCGGTATGAAGAGTGTTCCCATAGTGCCAGTAAGGAAACACAGCAATCTAGTAATGAACAGCCTGTGCCAAAGGGAGAACAAGCTGCTTTCCAGTGTTACTTTATGGTCTTACTGTGTGTTCCATAGACGCGTGTGGGGAAAGGTCACATGTAAAACTGAGCGGGTAGAACAGGAAGGAGAAGAATTGGGAGATTCCTGAGCAGAGGGGAGAATTACAGAGCCAATTTCAACCAATGCTGACGCAGCCCTTCTGCTTCATTCTTTCTCCTTGTCTTCCCTTTTTTTTGTCTCTACTTGTCCCTCTTACTTTGGAAATGATTGAGATGTTGCTTTTCCTGGGTCCCTGGGCCACTAGCTTTGTTCAGGCCAGTCTCCTGCATGGATTAAGATTTATCTGAAACACAGTGAACATCAGCCACATTGGATCCATTTAAAATGTCCTGCTCTGGGTGTGTCAGGTTTGACTACCCATTTCAGCAGTTGTCAGCTTCTACTGCTTGGGATACATTGGCTAGGGCACAGAGGTGAAAGGAGGAAGCCTTTTCGGTACTTCCCATTGGGTGGTGATATGGCTAGTGACAGATTGTTGTGAAGTCTTTTTCTCTTCTGAAGCCCTCACTGGATCAATTTGTGAGCACCACGGCTACATCAAGAACTACATTTCCATCTCTTTGAAGACTGAGACATCACCTTAGTCTTCTACCCAGCACTGGAAATCTCAAATTTGTTTCTGTAACATCAGCTGTAGGTGCTCTAAAGGACAATGGCTGCATTGCTAAATGCTAAAAAGTTTCTCCAGGCTAGCAGGGCTGCTGTGGGCAGAGGCACGACATGCATTAGGAGACAGATGCAGATAAGTAATGGGAAGGTGGCTTATAAAACTTACAAGGCAGGTTAAAAGGTAATTAAATTAAATTATGCTTTACCAAAACCAATAGGAGTTGTGAATACTCTTCTGAGGATGAGGTTATAAAAGTGAAATCCACCCCTGTGCAGAGGACCAACACAAGGCTTATACAACAAATAAATCCCACTTTGACTTAAGCTAAGGCTTAAATGGGAACTTAGGTGTTGCATTAGACCGTGGACTGATCTTTTGCTCCAGAAATACTCATTGGGATGAAATGCATTGATCTAATATCATTGTTCATGAGGGATGCAAACCTACTGAAATGTTCCTACAAGAAACGGAGTAATTGTGACCAAGTTTCATACCCTCACACATCACAACATGCTGGAAAGGCTGAGCTGGCATTTACAGATTTGAGCATTCAGGCCAAGCAAGCATCCAAGCAGCAAAAAGCAATGGAATGAAACTACAGCAGCAGTCATGCACCATCATCTCAGTGTGGAGCAAGTTCATTCAGCTCCCAACAAAGCTGAGGAAATCAGAGAGCTGCTTACATTTCCTCTGCAGCAGGAGTGAAGGGGTGGGAGTGAGAACTTTATCTGCTTATGACTAAAGCTGAATTTGTGTAAATCACCACAAGCATGTGTTAAACAGAGAAACCCCACAATAGTGTCAAATGTTATAAAAATCAGTAATAGAATTGCTGTTATCCACTGCAGCAAATTATTTTCCAGTCTCTTTTTAGGCAACCTACACTATCTGGTTTACTGATTTGCTACTTTATTTCGGTAGCTGTGTATCAATAAACAGTTGTTAGGAAACTGGGGACTGGGAAAACACTAAGGTGGGGCATGCAAAAGGGCATGAGGCTGATATTAAAAAAATAAAATTTGGTGTGAGAGAATCATAATCTGTTTTTTCATGATGTAATATTCTCAGAAATGCCCACAGGCAGTGTGAAGGTTTATTTAGATATGGTCCTTTACAGCTACTGAGGGCATTTCTTTAAGGATGAAATCTAAAAGAGACAGCTAGGATGTCTAGTAAAAATCACATGTAGCTTTTGGGAGTTATAGCTACCAGTTATAGCTATAGTGGTGTGAGAATGAGCTGAAAAACAAAATGCAATTGCTTTGAAACCCATCAGATGTTCCTGCAAAGAAAATATTTTGTCTTCCAAAAATTGGAACATAGTTGCTTCTGGTGCATGAGTTTCTGGCACAGTGGTTTTAAAAGCTTTCACAGAGATTGTGGTGAGAAGGACCGGCATATGTAGCATGTAACAAGCAAAGAAATTGGCTAACTGCAATGATACAAATATAATATCAGTGTTTCATGTTGCTGTTGAAAAATTGTCTATCTTGGTTTATATCAATGGATAGATAAGTCTCAGCCTACATTTCATGTTTCATTCTGACTCAGGGCTGAGCCACATTCTGGCATGAGTAACTCATGTATTTCTTCAGCTTGAAAGACCTTACTCTCATTAGCTTGTTCTCCCTATTTCTCTGGCGTAGGGGATGTCTCTTTGTTCCACACTTTCCTTTCTCCAGCCATGGAGGGAGAGAGGCCCAGCTCCACAAAGATATTTAGGGTCTGGGCCAGAAGCATGGGGGGGGGGGAAGAGGGCGGCAATTCTGTCTTAAAATACACATTCGTATTAGATATCTATAAAACTCATGTTCATTAGAAAAAAGCACCTCTGACAGCTTAGATACATGTTGAAATTTACCTAGAACAGGACTAAATCAACTGTTTTTTCTGTTGAAACCAATGGGAGGACAATCCTTTCCATTTCAGTAAAGCGATTTCCAAGGGACATGGCTACCTCCGTGCAATAAGCTCAGCGTCAGCCCCTTCCATAGAAACACCCATTAAAGTTATTACTGTAATTGTATTTATGTATATTTATTATATCTCTATAATTATGTATCAATCCAACATTTGATAGAAAATCATTCTTATTATGTCCCATGTTATGCGTTCAGCACTGACCTGGTCCTTGGTGTTGCACAAAATCCAAAGGAAGCCTTCAGCCCCATCAGCATGGAAATGTTTGTAGGTGCCACCTTCCCAGATCAGCATGGATGTGAACCTGCCGATGTTTCCTCACTTAGGCCTCCTGGACAGAATGGAGTTTTAGGAAGGGGCAGCATGAATGGCTACAGAGTATGGAGAAAGGAGTGGCAATGGAAAAAGAGTTGCCTTATAACCTTTTGAATGGCAGTGTGTTGCACCTGGTATTTCAACATTTTCCTAGGGAGGATCCAGATTGCCTCCACTTACATTTTTTTGAAGCTTCCCTACTCCTCATTAACTAGCTCTGAGCCTGGAAGACATGGTCTCTGTCCCACAGAGCTTGCAACAACAGCCCCCAATCCTTCAAGTTTGCTTTGCAGGATCGGGGCCTACGTGGCCAAACAATACAAATAAGACACTGGGTGCCTCAGGGGATTGTTTTACATGTACAGAAACTATTAGTAAAGCAGCAGCTGAATCATGACCCATATGTCACCTTTGCAAGATATGATGATTTGCCGGGTTAATCTTAAAAGAACCTCCAGAAAAACACTGGCTACTCATTGGATCAGGCCCATGGGGTAGAGTGACAACAAAAGGGTTGTGGAGTAAGGAGTGCTGCAACAGTGTCTTCCCTGATGGAACAAAGGTGGTGGGAGGCCAGGCCTGGAATAGCAAATGCTAGGTAGGGTATGTGCCACATGTCTCAAGAGCACAAGGGGAAAAGCCTTATAGCATCAGTTCATTTCTGATACTGCAGGGAGTGCAGCATGCTTGCTTAGTGATGGCAATAAGAAGGGATGTTATGTGCCTGGAGGAGTGGAAAATTGTGGGGTAGGGGTGCTTTCAGGGGAAGAGGTCAAGGCTGCCCCCCCACACTCTTCATGGGTTCTAGGCTTGGTGCTTTTTGGGCTGGAGTCCTGCCCGTAGCATCGTCAGCTAGGCACAAGGAAGCGCTGGACATTTCTTAAGGCAAAAAAGAAAGCAGCTGTGTAACTTCAGACCAAAAAAAAACCCAGCACACCCTATTTCTAGAGAGTAAAGTAAAAGTGTGTGTGGGGGGGGGAGGGAGGGAGGTTTTAATTTCAAAGTTCTTTGGTTTCCCAACTTACTTCTCTAGAGGGTACAGTGATATTGTGAAGGTTGAGGTATTAATGTTTGAGATTCTTGGATGGCTGGTACAATCAAAGTAGAAAATAACATTTTTATTAGCATAAAGGGAAAAATGACTTGTATAGGTTGTGTATTTCTTATGCTGGGGAAATAAGAAAATAGAGAAATCAAACACTGTCAAATGATGTAATCTGTCAGTTTGATGTAGTCAAAATAGTTTTCCTTTTTCCTAATCCAGGGTTGCATTTTGCTAATATGTTGTTGTCTTTTGTGTTCAGCAGGCACCTCTGTCCCAAATTGCCTTTAGTTCTGCCCCTCCTCCTCAGATTTTGTACAATCCAGCCCAGCAGATCCTGACATATGCCAGTTTTTGTCCCTCTGCGGCAGCTATTTCTGCATATCCATCCTATCCTTTACCTTTCCAGGTAGAGTACAAAATGATATTTTTTTTGTTAATCCTCTTGAAAGCCAGATGCTTCTCTTTGATATAAATCCTATGCTGCTAAATCTGTCTGCTGTGGGGTTTTGGGGGAGTTGGAGGTGGAAGAGAAGATGTATTGGTTGCCTAAAACACACACTCTCCTCTATTCTTACAGCAAAAGTCTGTTTTTAGATCTTCCAGATACAGATTTTAGATCTTCCCCCCAGGGTCCTTCATTGATATTTATTATTTAATGTTCCTTGGTAGTGCCTTGTAACCCCAATCAAGGATCAGGGTCTCACGGTGTTAGGTGCTGTATAGATAAACAAAGACAATCCTTGCCCTGGAAACTCACATTAGAGCAGACAGGACAGTAGGTGGACAAAACAGAGGAGTGGGGAAGGCTGGGAGGATGAGAAGCATAAATGAGATTGGTTTAGCAGAAAAGCAAAACTTCCCTCGTTGCCTTCTCAGTGCCAGATAGGAGTGATTTGTAAGCATGGCAGCAGAGTTAGGTCTTAAGGAAGGATGATAAGGTGAAAGCATACGGTTTTCCCCATGCATAGGGAACAGCCTGGGTTAATAATAGCATCAATAGCAGCATGAAGATCCATCGCTCTCTATATGGGGTATTAACTTTGAAGCACGGTTCTCATAGTCACTAATCCTCTGTATTCGTAAAATGGCAATTGCCGGAGCATAATTTGAATTTTGAACAAGCATGGAGTGAGGAATTCACTTTGGCACCTGGTCTAGCAAAATTAGCCAAAGAAATCTAATCTCCTCCTCCATCTTTCCGCTGCTACCCTCTGGCTCCACAAAAAAACTGGTTACCTCTCTGTAACTGTTGTTCTTTGAGATGTGATGCAGACATATGTGCTGTGTACAGGTGTGTGCACCCCAGCCACCAGAGCTGAAGAAGTTTGCATAGTAGTGCCTGTTGTGGCAGCACTCACCCCCTGTGACCACAGCCCCTCCCCAGGCTGTATAGGGCAGTGCCACCGTGACCCCTTCAATTCCTTCACCCCCAATGTCAGGAGTACAGCCCCCGATGCAGAGGAGATGGAGGGCAGGTCGTGGAATAGACATCTGCCTCGCATCGTGAAGAGCAACATTTATGGGTAGATGACCATTCTTTCTTCTTCAAGTAGATGCAGCTGAGTATTCCATGCGAGGGGCTTCCCAAGCAGTGCTCGTAAGAGGTGGGGCTCGAGTCTGTATAAAGGAGGACTGCAGGATTGCCTTCCTGAAGTTTGCATCTCATCTGAATGCAGGCATAATAGCAAAGTGGTTTGCAAAACTATGCACAGAGGACCAAGTAGCTGCCCTGCAAGTGTCGAATGTAGTAATGTCATTTAGAAATTCTGTTGACGTTGCCTGAGCTCTTGTGGAATGAGCTCATAGCTCTTGAGGAGGCATAGCCTGGGCTACTTCATATCCTGTCATGCTACAGGAAGTTATCCACCTGGAGATGGTCTGTGACGAGACTGCTTGACTCTTCAGCTGTCCACATATGAAACAAACAGATGAGGTGAGGAACAGAAAGGTTTAGTTCTATCCAGATAAAAAGCTAGACATTGCCTGACATCCAGTGTGTGAAGACATTGCTTCTCTGGGGTTCAGTGCAGCTTAGGGAAGAACACTGGTAGATATCTAACTTGGTTCAAGTAAAACTGGGAAACCACCTGAGATAAAAACTTAGGGTCTAGCTGCAGGGTTACTTTGTTTCTGGAAAATGACCCATAAGGAGGTTCTGCCATCAAATCCTGCAACTCAGACTCTTTGTAAATGTTATCATAGAATCATAGACTATCAGGGATGGAAGGGACCTCAGGAGGTCATCTAGTCCAACCCCCTGCTCAAAACAGGGCCAATCCCCAATTTTTGCCCCAGATCCCTAAATGACCCCCTCAAGGATTAAATTCAAACCCTGGGTCTAGCAGGCCAATGCTCAAACCACTGAGCTATCCCTCCCTCTCCTTATCACCCCAAGGAAGGCAGATTTCTGACACAGAAGAGGGAAGAAAGAAGTTTCAAGAGGCTCAAACGGAGGTCCCGTAAGAGCCACTAAGAGTATTAAGTCCCGCAAGGGAAACTGCTCTTTAACTGGTGGGTGGAGATGAGTGACTCCTTTCAAGCACCTCACTGCATCGGGTTTGAAAACACGGATTTCCCATTGATGGGCAAATGAAATGCTGGAAATGCAGCCAGGTGGACTCACAATTAACTAAATGCAAGATCAGAAGACTGAAGGTGTACCAGGTACTCCAAATTGTCCTGGACACAAGGCAGCATCGGTTGAACTCCACAGGCTAATGATCATACCGAGAATTGCTTCCATTTGGCCAAACAGGAGATTGAGGATAAGTCTCATCTCTCCCTTGGGCTTTGGGACCAGGAAATACCAGGAGTAGAACCCCTGCCCCTGATGTTACAGGGGGACGTCCTGTATGGCTCCCAAAGCCAGTAAAAAGTGAACCTGCTCAAGGAGCAGTGTCTCATGAGGGAGTTCCTGAAAAGGGATGCAGTAGTGGGTGGGGAGGAGGAATGGAGAGGAACTGTACGGCATAACCCAGGAGTTCTTAAATGGGATCATGACCCCTGAGGGGGTCACAAGGTTATGTGGGGTGTCATGAGGTCAGCCTCCACCCCTAAACCCCGCTTCTCCTCCAACATTTATAATAGAATTAAATATAAAAATGTGTTTTTAATGTATAAGGGGGATCATATTCACGAGGTTTGCTGAGTGAAAGGGGTCACTAATGCACAAATTTGAGAACCACTGGCATAACCTGACCAGAAGGTGCCTAGGATGTAGATGTCTGTTGTGACAGAGTTCCAAACAGTGTAAAGCAGACCAACCTGTCCCCGAACAGGAGATGGGGGAGAGATTCCCACTGGACGGCTGTCCTGGACACACAAATCAAAATGGGTGCTTGCTAGGCACCAGGAGTGAGAGGTCCAACTGGTTAAACCCTGAACCACAGGACCTTCTCTTTTGGGATCTGTGGCTCTTTATGGCATTGTCCTGCTGCTGCACAGGAAGGGACAATTGTCCAAAAAAACCCTGAGAGCTGTATTGCTGTTGCAGCCACTGACTGTTACAGTGACATCTCTTAACAGACGGAATATATACGCCCAAAGCACGCTAAGTATCTCGGGATACCTCAATGGTCTGCCACACATTGGGCACAGTGCCATAATTCTGCAGCTGTAAGGCCCTCCTCATGGTGACAGCTGATGCCATAATTCTGGCTGCTGCAATAATGTCTTGGCAACTATGCGCCCTTCCTCAACAAATGCCAAAAAAGCTTTTCCCTGGAGGGTTCTAGCAAGCTGTCTGCGAGCTTAGATATGGCTGCCCAATTGACAAAGTCCTATTTAGAGACCAAAGCCTGCTGGATCATGATGTTCATTTGATTTATATCTGCCCTGCTGAGCACTGTCATTGGCTGCAGTCACCAGCAGGGAGGTAAGGGCCAGGTGGGAGTAGAAACCCTCACATCCTTGCGTTGGAATGAAGTACTTTTTCTCTGATCTCTTTGCCATAGGGGAGCAATGGAAGGTGGGGTCTTCCAGAGGGCCTTTGCAGGCTCCTTGAGAGCCTTATTTAGCAGGAAGGCTAGTCTCCCTGGAGCTGATGGTTGGAGAATACCCAGCAGCTTATGTGTGCTCTCCAGCAGGAATTCTGCCTGGATACCTGAGGTGTATGGCCGCTACCGTGGGAGTCCCTGGTATGCCTTAATTAAGTTATCGAGCACTGAGGGAGAGGAAGATTCCAGCACAATAGATTCATCCGGGGAGGACGAGGAGGTGGTTTGCTGCGCCAATGATGGATTCTATTCTTGCATCACAGGATCTGGTTGGAAGAGCTATATAGGTCCCAGAGGAATGGACTCAGCGGTCAATTGCAGCTGAGACAGTGGGAGCGGGAGTTACTGTCGCGACCAGTGATCACGCTCTCGAGTGTGACTTCAGGAACCGAGGCACATCCCAGAGATTCCAAGGAAGCCACTTGGCAAATGCATAAGGCATTGGTGGCCAGCAGGCATTGGGCCAAGAACCACTGTCCCGACTGTGAAGTAGATGCCGATCTTAGTCTGAATAATGATCCGAGGGTGATCTCTGGTGCGTATCCGATGAGGACAACCCTGACCTTGAGGAATCCCGGAGGTTCTGTGGCGACAATAGGGGAGCCACCCCCGATGAGACAAACAACCACTCAGACTCATTTGAAGCCCAATCGGGAGGCAGCATCAGTGCCAAAGAGGAGTGAGGAATCAGCACCAGTGGCACCGAATGGGACATGATCCCACTTGGTACTGGGAGAGGCATCGGCACTGAGGCTGGCACTGCACTCAATGATGGGATCTGCCGCCAAGACAATGATGGTGCTGAAGGATGCACCAACTTCAAGGAGGCCTTCTGTGCCAGTCCCAACCTCGAATCCACTGTCTGCGGCTCAGGTGGTAGGAGCTGCAGTGTCAGTGTACCCAGTATCTCTGAGACATAGCTAGAGGGTGCCAGGGGCACAATGGAGGATGAGCTGGTAGACGCCATAGCACTGGAGAACTCATGAACTAGCAGAGAGTCCAGGATGTAGAGGCAAAGCAGGTCCAATGCTGACTCATATGCCATCAATATGGAGACCATCAGCAGTGGTGCCAACTTCCTTGGTACCAGACTCAATGGATGTCCCATGGCCGGAACCCGAATCAACTGTACAGGGCCTTGCTGCTCACCACATGGTACCGAGGAGCAGATGAATGGACCTGCTCCATCCCACGTGCCAGAGGGAGTGCAGTGCTGGTCAGCACTCCTCCTAGAAGAGGAGGAATCTCGCTGAGCCCTGGAATGGTCCCGGTTCATTTTATGAGATCTCTTCCTGGCCACACCAGAGGGGAATGAATGACCCCTTTTCCTCTTGGGGGAGACGCCAGAGACTAAGCACAGAGTGGCATCATTTGCCAGATTTGAAGGTGACCACCTATCAGATGAGAGTCTCAGAGCCAAAGTGGGCCTCATGGCCTGTTCCAGAAGATGCTGCTTCAATCACAAGTCCTCTTTGTGACTGACTTGCAGAGGGAGCCACTCTCTTTAATGTGTCCTTCAACAAAGACCTGCTGTGGGGGTTGCTCTTGGGGATGGCTCCCCTCCATGATGAAAAATGCTTGAACCCTGGTGAGGGCATCACACAAGGCTGCCAAATAACACTTAAACTAAGCCTAAGGTACTAGTCAGAAAACTGAGAATGAAAGTGGGAGATGAAGACACCATAAAGCTCTGACTCGTCATGATCAGTGAGAAGGAACTGAGGGGGTCGGGCTGGTGCTGCCCTTACACAACCAGGGGAAGGGCTATGGCCACAGGGCATAAGCGCCATCCCTGTGGGTACTGCTAGGCAAAGTTCTTTGTCTCTGGTGCAGAGGACATGCGCACATGCACAGAGAATTCACAGTTGCATCTACTTGAAAAGCTAATGTTTGATCCTTTGCTGCTGCCCTGAAATCCTTGACATTCCGTACTCCATCTGTGACTACTGGCTCCCTCACCTTTCTGCACTCCCTTTGACAAGAGCAGGGTTTAAAAAAAAAAAAAGTGCCCTTGAGTTTGCTGTCCCTGCTGGTGTTTTTCTGCTGATCTAGCCCTTCCTTTAAATGATTAACCGCTGCGTGGGGCAACAGCTGAGCAGTACAGTGTAAAGTCAGTAAAGGCCTGATGGAAAGGAAGATCTTGTGGGTAAAGCTCAGGACTGGTTTTGGGGGCCCTGAAGTCAGCTCCTAGCTCTTCCACTGACCTTAGGCACATCACTTAATCTCTGTACCTTTGGTTCCTCATCTGTAGAATGGAAATAATTAATAACTCTGTGCCTCGCAGGGTTGTTTTGTAGATAAAAATTAATTAATGTTGGTGAAGTGCTCAGATACTACAATGATGAAGGCCAGGAAAGTAAATTAATAAGCACCACATAAAAGCCTGCATGCTTGAAAATGATACCCTACAATCTTAGAACTTCAGATTCTGAAAACTGAATGTGGTCATTTAATTCACCACAATTACTCTAGCACATTACAGTCTATAAGAGAGAGGCTAGTAATCAGGGATCATTTTCAGCTGGCAATGGAGCTATGACTTTCTAAAGATTATAATGAAGTTCAAATCAGTCTGAGCTGAGAGTAGAGAGACTGGCGTGAAGAACAACCAAAAGATACAACAAAGAATATAACTAAACTGAAGAGATGCACATTAAGTATTTAGTGTTCTGCCACATAAAAAACCCCTCACCTTTCAAAAATAAATGTCACTATTTTATCCAAAATTCTTCAATGTTTTCCAAAAAACTACTTTATATTTTTCTTATATTGTTAAAGATTTTTGGAGGTGTGTTCATTTGCCTGTTCATGACAATCAGAGGCAGGAACCACCTGCACACCAGGAGAGATCAGAGACAAGCTTTAGTCTCCACAGATGAAAGCTATTAATCCTTCTGGAAAAAAACAGCCTTGCTCCATGTATGAGATAATCAAATTGCTGTGCAGAGGGAATTAGTTACAGCACTAGTATAAAGGCTTATGTATGTGAGCAAACTCACGATTGGTGAAGATGTTCAGTGCAGGCTCTCTAATAATCGTTTCCATTTTGGGACATTTTGTAAATAATCTGTTCTGAAATGGCCAAATTCTTAGACATTACCCCCCTCCACTACTGAGTAAATCTTTGGTCCTAACCCAAAGCTTGCTCAAATTTCCAGAAAGCAAAAATGACAGTTACCACGGGCTGGTCTGCTTTCACACTAAAAACCTAATCAAATTGAGGGTGCTGTATTAGTTATTTGTATAGGCAGTTTTGACAATTTTGCTCATGTTCTAAGTCCCATTTTCAAAAGTAACGTAGGGCGAGATGTACAAAGGGATGTGGAAGTTGCAATGCTGAGCATTGCAGTGTCTTACTCCCCACCTCCACCTGTGGTGCCAAGGCTCCCATGCAATGAAAGGGGAGTTTTCTACCTCAGAACGGGATCTTCAGAGAGCTGAGTTGAAAGCTGGCTCCACAGCAGGAGTCTAGTAGCCCAGAAAGTCGTGGATCCAGCTGGCATTCTCAAGGCTTCCCGGCTCCTTGCTACAGGGCCAGGGCTCCCAGTTCATGTGCAGATACCCTAGAAGTCCTGAAGCCACCCAGACTTTCCAGGAGTACCTGTTGCAGAGTTTGGAGCCCAGCAGTGATACTGCCACCCAGAGGTTAGGGCACTAATGTGGGAGACACGCATTCAGGCAGAGCAGGGATCTGAAGTTGGGTCTCACACATCCCAGCTGAGTGCCTAAGGCAGGACACACACACCTGTCTTTTGTGTGGGGTCGGACTTGGTGAGTGTGCTCAGAGTTAGAGGCCAAAGGAGACAGTTTCCATGGGTAGGTATGTGCAAAGCCACCTCAGCACTAGGGGGAGTGCCTTGTGGACTTAGCTCTTGGGAGCCTAAGTAAGTCCCAGTGAGTCTCTATGAGACCTAGACTCATAAGGGATCCTCAAAGATATTTAGGCACCTAACTCCCATTGATTGCTAGAGGCCTAAATACCTAAGTTCCTAACTCTGGAAAATGGGACTTTGACATGGGCTTAAATTATTAAAAGTGCCTGTCTCTGGTTGGTTAAGTAACAGCTAAAAATTCAGGAACTAGACCTGAGTCCACATTGTGCTAATCTCAACTGTGGAAGAGCTAGAGGTGAATCATATTGTTATAAAAAGGTAGAATATTATTTTTGAAAACAAACTGTTAAAGTGTCAATAAAAGCTCCTTGTTTTGTCTCTTATTTCCATGTCCACAAGCAGACACCAGTGTAAAAAAAAAAAAAATGGTGATGGGGGAGTTTATATTTTACACAGCTATAAACCAGAGTTTTTTTTATTTACGATGGTAGAGTTATTTCTAAAATTAGCTTAGAGCACAGTTTACTGTCTAATGCAGAAGTGGGCAAACTACAGCCTGCAGGCCATATCTGGTCCATGGGCCTACCCTGCCTGGCCTTTGAGCTCCCGGCCTCTCCCCTGCAGCCTCAGCTTGCCATGCCGCGAGCACTCTGAGAACAGGGGCTGCGAGCTCGTGCTGGGCAGTGTGAGCAGCCAGGTGTACTGTATTAAATTTCTCCCCGTAAGCATGGGCTACTTACAGAGCACCAGGACTGACTGCTGTAAATAGTACACCGTGTGGGGCAATTTAATACACTCGGGTTGGGAAGGCTGTGTCTCCCAACAGCCAGCTCCTGCCCCGAGAACCCCCCCCGCTCCCTGTCCTCTGACAGCCACAACCCCCTAGCCACCCACCCCGACAGGACTCCCACACCTATCCAACAACCCCCCGCCCCTTATCCAGCCCTCTTACCATGGTGCTCAGAGCACAAGGACTGGCAGCCATAAGTAGCACATTCCTACGGCGAGCAATTTAATACGCTATACCTGGCCCTCAGTAGTTTCCAAACCCTGGTGTGGCTCTCAGGCCACAAAGTTTGCCCACCCCTGCACTAATGCTACAGCAGGGGTGGGCAAACTTTTTGGGCCAAGGGCCACAGCGGGACGGGGAAATTGTATGGAGGGGGTGGGTGTACGGGATGCAGAAACTAGTTCAGAGCAAGGGAGTGGGGAGGAGGTGGTGTATGAGGGAGCTCAGGGAAGTGGGTTGGGGTGCTGGGTGTGGCAACGGGCTCATGGCAGGGAGTTGGGGTGTATGGGGGTTCAGGCAGAGGGCTTTGGGGGGGCAGGGTGGAGGAGGGCTCCGGCCTGGTGCCTTACCTAAATCAGCTCGCACCAGGGCCAGGGCAGGCTCTGTGCATGCCTGCCCTGGCCCCATGTACCGCCTCTCCAGGAAGTGGCCGGCACCACATCCCTACATGGCCCCACGCCTCCAGGTACCTCTCCCATTGGCCGTGGTTCCCTGTTCCTGGCCAATGGGAGCTGCACCTGGAGGCAAAGGCAACATACAGAGCCCTCCCCCCGGCCCCAGGGACATGGTGCCAGCTGCTTCTGAGAGCAGCGCGGGGTCTGCAGCACCACAGGGGGCAATCCCATGGGCTGGCTCCAGCCTGCGGGCCCTAGTTTGCCCACGCTGATGTAGAGAGTAGAATGCCAGATCTGAGATCCACAGTGCTGCTTAAAGGAGAAACTTGCCTAGATGCAATGGTTACCTGTATACCACTATTCTAGAAAATTATGGCTGATTTTTAAAATGTTAAGTACCTGGAACAGTGGCATTTACTTGTCAGATTTTGCATTTCCCTTATCTTGAAAATAGCTTTTTTTTTTTAATTGAAAAATTTCAGGGTCTTTGAATCTGAGCACTTCAGAACTGAGCACTCAACACTTCAGCTGACACCCTTGGAATGGCAGGTGATTAACATCTGAGGGTCAAGGATGAAATCAATGGCAAAACTCCTATTTAAAATAGTGTCAGTGTGCCATTTGGTTTTTAACAAAGTGGATGAAGCATTAATTGTTGAAGATGGGCTGCTTTCCTCACTCCAGCCCAAGGCTAAAGGAGCTGGAGAATTAAAGTCCAATCAGTCATACATTACACACAGGGGGGGCCATAAAATGGATCAGAGAATAGGCATCCTATACTGAAATAAGAGTGTGGGTCAGGTTAAACCTTACTTAAACTGTTATCAGAGTAGCAGCCGTGTTAGTCTGTATTCTCAAAAAGAAAAGGAGTACTTGTGGCACCTTAGAGACTAACAAATTTATTAGAGCATAAGCTTTCGTGAGCTACAGCTCACTTCCGATGCATCCGATGCATCCGATGAAGTGAGCTGTAGCTCACGAAAGCTTATGCTCTAATAAATTTGTTAGTCTCTAAGGTGCCACAAGTACTCCTTTTCTTTTTAAACTGTTATGACTTCTACCCCTCATTTAAAATAGCTGTAAGGTGGAGGTGTCTAAGATACAAGGGGCATGTGAGCCTGCTCAGTAATTTGGACTGTGTAAGCAGAGAGTTCCATGGTGGGGGGGGGGGGGTATGGATATATGTGAGTGAAGAAGCACAAGAGCAGACACATCTGGGAGCACAACCCTAGATAAAGCCTAGACAGAGCTTTTTTGGGGGTGGGGAGGTTGCTGTCTGAAAGAGGTTTTGGTGCTAAGAACAAGGATGCTGTCCTGGTGTTTGGTTGCTCCTCTGTTCATGGAAATAGAATTTTGTACATTGTTTGTAGACAAACAAGACTGCATCAAAGATACCAGACTCCACCAGCCGTTTCTCCTCGCAACTGCAACAATGCACAGAGCTCTGAACTTTTGACTAGCTTATGAGATCAAAAGAGATAATAATAATATATACAATACCTACAGCCCTAGGATAGTTTCTAGGTAGCAATATGAATTTTAAATAAACAGCTGCATATTCCTTAAAGCCCACTCAGACTTACCTGGGGGACTAGAGCATCCTCTCTCACAAAAATAGTGTTTTATTCAGTTGCCTTGCTGGAGAGTGAATTACAGGCATAAAACTCATATGAAGATTAATTTAAGTGATAAGTGTCAACTGTCTCACCTCGAGGGGCACTGTATGTCAGTGATTGATAACGTGTGCATTAACACCACCACAGGGATATGCACATTACAGATGCGTGAGGTTTAATGGTACATACCATATACATTTAACATAGTACATCTGCAAACATGTCTGTAATCCCTTCCTGAAGATTGATTTTTTTTCTTTGTTTAATTACAGCCTGCAAGCCATTTTCCAGCATCATCATCTACTGATATTTCTTTATCTGATGATACTCAGCCTCCATCTCAGTCCAGCTCAAACTATGGTCTCCCACCCAATGCCCCGCCACTATACACACCAACTTACTTCCTGCCGGAAGAAAAGCCTCCACCCTATGCACCCTAGAACACAGAATTATATTTTAACTGATTTTTTTTTTAAAAGACATCTTTAGAAACACTGAGCTGCATGGGCAGCAGACTATTAGGAAACCGTTTTGTGTTTATGATTGTTCTACTTTTAACCCCAACTCACTGTGAGCTAACCAGAATCCTGGAAACCTAAGGAAGGCACGTCACCAAAGGAAGGTATCAGTCACCACACAGTTTGCATGTAGTCAATTGGGACATTATTGTCTGGCTAACATGAGCATGATTTTCTCTCTTAGCATAATACATAATGACTTTTTTTTTCCACTAGAAGAAACAAAGAAACACTTTGGATACTTTCCATTTTCATAAACCAGTTCAGAGTGATTTAGAACCGTTGTAGTCTGGTGGATACAAGTGGGTAGTCTGGATTGAAAGAAACCAGATTTTCTTTCCCTTATACTATTCAGTTAATAGCCCCTTTTTGGTAAAAATGTTGTTCCAATAAATACTGTGTGACAGTTATTGACAATAAAATATGCTGTGTCTGCATATTTATACTGAACCTAAGTTGGTGTACACATCACAAGAAAGGGGAAGCAAAATTCAGAGGTCTTTGTATTGTCCTATTCTGAAAAGTAAGGTACAAATATAAAATAGGGCTGTTTTAATTGTTTGAAATGTGTACCAGTCCAGCTAATGCTAACAATGATAAAATGTCATATCAGTGAGCTGGAAATTGCACCTTTAGCTAAGTATTTAACATGTATAAACTACTTAGTATGGTATTGAACTCTGTATTTTTCCATATACTGTAAAAGGCAGATGAGATGGTGGCAAATGATTCCTTTTCTAGTAAAAATGGAAACTAAAATGCTGCATGTTGACCTAAATTATTATGTAAAAAGAGACTTGTCCAGCAGTGTTGAAGCTGTTGCAATGCATTAGTGAATGCTCAGGGTATTGCTTTTAGGGGGGTTTTCCTAGCCAGCCTCCCACTACAGAGAATTTAAAAATACATATACACACAGTAACTCCTGTGGAGGTAGCATCCAAAGGAAAGACATGATCTTGTACTCCCTCTACTGGATAAGTAGCAAGCACTATTCTCAGCTCTATGCTGCCATAATCAGTGATGACAGTGCTTAAACAAGCATGAAAATATTAATTCATGACCCTGAATTGCTGATTCCTCCTGCAGCACCCCGAGGGCTTCAATGTTCTTTGCCACACCAGGACTATGGAACAGCACATGAAATGTAGTTTGCTCCATAGACCTAACTCACTGGGCAGCAATTAATCCAGTGCCACATTGGAAACTTAAAAAAAAGTTTCCCCAACAGTCAAAGTGCAAAATGGGAAGGGAGATGTATTTTATCCTTAAGCTTTTAAACAGTTGTTACAGTTAAAAAAAAATCTATTAAGAATACTAGATTGCTTTCCTTCCAAGAATGTGAACGTTTGAACACACCAAAAGATCATAAAATTATGTAGTAAGTTTCCATCCATCAACGAGTTTTCTCTTGTTGTACAAAAAAAAGGAATTCAATACAAAAATATGAAACGTTATTCAAAATGCACCAGAGAAACCTATCTATTCAGTTCAGAATGGTTTCTTAAAAGGATCAGGGCTAGATTTTGCCCCATTGAAAAAGGTGCAGGGAAATGACTTGCAGGAGCAAGGCAAGCAGAATTTTGGCACTCAAGCTTTTTTTTTAAAAAAAAAAAAAGATTTTAAGCAAGGCAGAGAGAAAGGTAAGTTACTTTCAAAACACATGAGCTAGTGATTTTAGTTCATCATAAGTGCTTGGATTTCCATGACTGTATAACATAAAAACAACAAACAGATCAGTTCCTCAGGCACAAAATAAACTGCACATATATCCAGTTTTGTATAATGTGAATTTTGGCTGGTTAGAAGCATAGAAGGCACATGGTATGAACCTTAAGTTTTAGAATGGACCAACACCTTTAACTTCAGTGGCTTAGTGAACTACATGAACTGCTTCAAAAGGGAGGGTGGGGGAAAATGGAGATTTCACTTTTTCTGTATAATTGATTGAGGAGGAAGGTATGTATCCTATTCTGACTTCTCACTGCTGCCAGTTAGAAAACAAAGGTGTGTGGAAGAAACCGACCTATCATCACACTCACCTTTCCCCCCAGTCTGCACATCACTGATGTCATCAGTTTAGAAATAATACACTTTCCTATATTCTCCATATCTTTATACTATAAATCATGTTTTGTCCACACAAAATAGGTATATAAAGTCTTTACACACAAATAACTGGAGCAATTTTTGCATCAAAATGATGTATTTCCCATGTATGTCAATTCTTTCAATTAACTTTTTTAAGCACAGTATGCTGTTATATTCCCTTTCACATAATATCGAGTGTGGAATTACAAAGCACCACCTCATACCATAAAATTCTTATTTCCAGTATCCAAGATAATTCTGGCACTATAAATATAACCATTGGCATTAATAAAGATTACACAGATTTGTGACTCACATATGCCACACAGCTATTTGTTTGGAAAGTACTGCAGAAATAACATAAATGCTAGAGGTGAAATTATTTTGCTAGCAGATGCTCTTTGAAAAGAACAGTGCTTAAACTGGATTTTGTTCCTCCAATTAGTAATAAGTGTCGGATGTCTTCCAAGTGTGTGCTGTTTTCTTTAGAGCTACTTCAAGTTGCAAGGATGGGATACTGATGTAGGAAAAGACCTGAAATGACCAGAAAAACAATACAATAGAGAATCACCATAGGCTATGATACCTGTAGCATTCCCCAGTAAGGCTGGAAATGAGAAACCTAAATAAAACCTTTCCTAGGTCCTAATCATGTCACCAGTTGATCCATTATCATCTCCTAACAGAAGCAGCATCCGGAGTATTTGGATTTCCGTCCTCCCATTCCTCAAAAGGTAAGACAAATTAAATTATTACTCAAAAAGAAAAGGAGTACTTGTGGCACCTTTTTGAGAATACAGACTAACACGGCTGCTACTCTGAAACCTAAATTATTACTGGTATACATGACCTATTCACCTTCATCCTGTAAGCCCGTCTCCTTTTTCATTTACTTTTAATGAATAAATATCCTTCAGAACTTTTATCTGGTCCCCTTGGAATGTGCATGGACTTCTGCTATTTGGCCTTCTTTAAAGCACTAACGACTTGATGCCTGACTCTGAAGCTGCAGACCTGACCGTTTCAGTCTTGCTGCATCACCCTTGACTATCTGGCTCAGAGAACCAGTCAGTCTTGATGTTGCATTATCTAGTGGCTATATACAGTACAGTTTCCATATCCCTCTTCCAAACACATTTGGCAGTAAGGATTTTTTCCCCCCATGGGATACTTTATCCAGTTGCCCATCCTTTTCCTGGGGAAAGTTCTATCTGGATAGTTGGACTACAACTATGGGCAAAGTTGGAGGTTATTAGGTTAATCTATTGACTCTCTCTCTAGCTTTGACCAGGTAAAACACTGTATATAAGTGCTACAGAATATCTATAAAAATATTAGTAAACTTGGATCTGTGCCATACTGACCCTTGCAAGCCCCAGAAGTTGTTTTTCTGATTCTATTTGTAATATAATTTGTCACCTAATGAATCTAGAGTTTATTAAAAAAAATTCCTTGAACAAAAAGAAAATCTCAAATCAAAATACTGGCATACCCAGTGTTATTTGCACTATGCATGAAATTCTAGCTGTACTCCAAGATATCCTCATCCACAAAATGTTTGAATTCTAACCATAACAAGATATTCAATCACTCACACTCAATTTGTTACTCTAATTTGATGCAAAATATGGACCAAGTGCTGCATGCTTTCAAGTGTCTCTGGAGGAATTCCAATCATCCTAAAATCCCCTGGATGACATCACCTCAAGAGATGCTCAGCAACTTGCAGGAACTGTCCCCATGCTCGTAACCTCTCTGGAGACTAGCAATAGCTGAAAGTGAGTAGGCAAAACAGACACAAAAATTTGAACAGAGCCAGTGTGCAGCAGTGAGAAAGATAGTCTCATCTGCTTAAAACAGATCCTACTGTGTCTATCCTGAAGAGCCCTTACTGGTAAGCATGGAAATTAACACACTTTGTTCTGTTGCATCCTCTGGTGAATAAGCCCATACACATTCTCAGCC
The DNA here is from genome assembly GCF_009764565.3 of Dermochelys coriacea. NCBI lineage: Eukaryota > Metazoa > Chordata > Testudines > Dermochelyidae > Dermochelys > Dermochelys coriacea. The sequence continues at coordinate 111,749,072 of NC_050068.2, forward strand.
CACACTGCTATTCAGCCTGGGTAGCTCACACTTAATCACAAAGCCTCAGTGCTCCTATAGGCTCATGGTGAGTTAGCCGGCCTAAAAATTAAGTCGCAAAAGTTGCATCACTGCAAGATATTCCCTGTTCTTGATATATCTTTCATCACTTGCCTCACTGATTACTGACATAAGACACTTCAGCTTCTACCTGAGCTAGGCTTTCCTTTTAATTGTTTCCTGCTGACCCAATTTTTCCTCTCACTTTCAAGTTCTCCATTGACCTAGAGCTTTTTCTAAAGGATGTGACTGAGCCTGTTATCTCTGGAGAGCATGTTACAAAACAAATCCTAAAAACCACACCCACACATCTCCCCCGCCACCTAAAAATGAGCTTGCTCGCTAGTCCAGAGCCTATTTACAGTTTTTCAGAGGCCAATGAACACACTAGTCACTGAAATATTAATAAAATGTCATCGGCTCTACAAATCATCCACAGTCTGAAATCACATCCACAAGAGACAATCTCAGTGCAGTTAAGTTAAGAAGTTTTATGTAAATATTTTATTTTCATGTTTTGTAAATCAGAAAGCAATGTTTGGTAATAAAAATAATACAGCAATATTATTTTTCTTCCAGTTCACACTGACATATTACCAGGTTTTCTGCATTACAGCTATCCATCAGTCTTTTTACAGTCTTAACATTCACTTTAGGTATAATCTTCGGTTTTGGATCATTAATCTTAGTCTTCTGAACTATTTACAAATATATTACAAACTCTAAACCTCAAAGCAAAGAAATATTTCAATAATCAATTTGACTTGTGAGGATCAGTAGCGCCTACATAACTTCAGTGTTGAAGAGAAACTATACACATAGTGCGGGAAGTCTGAATAATTTATATCTTAAAAAAAAGCATGGAAAGTTTTTTAATATAAAACTTTTACATTGCAGTGGTACCTATTGACCAGTCTCAGTAGGAGGACAAGAATGTGATGTGATGTCACTGTGCTTGTAAAAAGCCTCATCTAAGTCCAATGCCTTATTATTCATCTTCACAGTCATGCAGCCATGGTAGAATGCAGTGACTGGAGTGGAAGTGACAGGAACATCTGTGTAAAAGCAGAAGAAAATTTCTTTAACTTCCTTAAATTTCAATAAACACCATCCCTACCAAGTTTAGATGACTGGTACTTGGATTAATTCTAATACACTCCCATTTCCTCTCCTCCATTATGTACCCTTCCTTTCCACCCTCCAGGTAAGCAGAATGCAAGAACACTGTTTCATATTAAGGGCCTTAAAAAAAAAAAAAAAAAAAAAGGGACCTCACATAAGCTTCCATTTCTACACACACAAAACGAGGTCACAGGCCAGATCCCCAGCTGGTGTAAATCAGCGTAGGTCCATTGACTTCAATAGAGCTATGCCAGTTTACATCAGCTGAGGGTCTGGTCCCACACTTTGAACATTAGATCCTCCTTGCTTTTCCATTTCAACTTAGACTCAGACTTTAAGGCCAGAAGAGATCATCGTGATCATTTAGTCTGACCCCCCGCATAACACAGGCCACAAAGCCCCACCTACCCACCCACTCCTGTAATAGACCCACAGCCCCTGCCTGAACAACAGATGCAGATTTTGCATCTGTTATTCTGGCAGCAGTGGCACCAGAATGGGGGAGGGCCAGGGCCCTTCCACTTTTCGCCATGGCTCCCCTGCCAGGCCAGCAGCTGTAGCCCGGGCAGCAGGGGATGCTGCGCTACAGACCTACCTGCCCAGGGCAGGAGGCCCGAGAACAACCCCCAGCCCATGTCCCCATCCCTGGGCCTACCACCCAGGGCAGGTGGAAGTTCCGTAGCACCTCACAGCTGCCTAGCGGCACATCTTTTAGCATGGCTGGGCTGCGGCTCTGAGGCCCTGTCCCCCGCCGGAGCCAGGTCGGTGTAAGAGCTACGCAGGCAGCCGTGGGGATCTGCAAACCTGCCACCTGTCCTGGGTGGGGGGCGCAGGGCAGGGACATGGGCTGAGGGCTGTTCTGCCCCTCCCCCCTTCTCTCCAAGCAGCTGGTGGGTCCATGGCCTGATCCAGCTTCTGGCTTGGCCGGGTGTGTGGCCACAGGGGGGCGGGGGCTTTGGCTCCCACTTTTGGGAAGGCTCTGCCAGAGCTGTCTGGCAGGGTCTGGTGGCAGACACACCAACTCAAAGGGGCACCAGACCCTGCAGGACAGATGCAAAACCTGCAGACATATCTCTACCGCTACGACCCTCCCACCAATAACACACCTTTCAAGATCCATGGATCATACTAATGCCTATCACAACATGCGGTGTACCTCATCCAGTGCACTAAATGCCCCAACAACTACTATGTGGGTGAAACCAGATAATCACGGTGAACTCACACAGGACAATGATAAAAGATAGAAACATCCTATCACCTGGCAATGTTGCCAACTCTCATGATTTTGTCATGAGTCGCATGGTAATTTTTGTTTTCCTTAAAGTTCCAGCTCCTGGAGTCAAGTGGATATGTGATGATTTCAGCCTTCATTCTTAAAGAAAAAGTAAGTTTCTAGCCCTTGTGGCTGTGGAGAAAGCTTCGGAATGTGACCCTAGCGCACCCTAAAGGCTCAAAGAGCAGAAGGGAAATAAAAATCTATTATTTTTATATAATCTCATGTTTTTAAAGTAATCTCATATTTGGTGAGCCTGACTCATGATTTTTTGGCAATACTGGAACTCTTAACAAAGCGATCACTCCCTCTCCAACTTCAGTCCTCATCCTCAAAGGAAACCTGCACAACACTTTCAAAAGACGAGCCTGGGAGCTTAAATTCCCAAGACCTTGTCTACACTATAAAGTTTTGTCGGCAAAATTTACCCTGCTTTAATTAAAGTCGCTGTTGCATGTCCACACTAGCTCCTTTGGTTGGCAGAGTGCATCCACACTAACAGCTCTTGCATCCACACAGAGAGCAGTGCACTGTGGATAACTGTCTCACTGTGCAACTGGCTGCAGGGTGCTTTGGGAAGGATTTGCAATGCCTCATGGGGCAGGTACAGCGTCACACGATGCAGGCTTCTTAATCCCATTGTTCCAGGGCACCCTAGTACATTGTCAGCCACTTTTTCAAGGGAGGTAAGTGTGTGGGGGGAGGGAGAGGAGACTGGGTGTCTGGGGCAGGGGAGACAGCATGTTGACTGACCTATTCTGAGAAAGGGGAGGGGGGCACCCCCTCCCCCACATCAGCCCTCGGCTCTGCTCGGCACAGCAGTCTCTCCAGAAGCCACCCGCTCTGCCTGCCTGCCTGCGGTTCACTCCTTCCAAGTTCTCCCACAGCCTCCTCAGATGCCGGGAGCAGCATCCTGAGCAGCTCCGTGAGTTCTCCATGCTGAGGATAGGTTGCCAACCCTCCCAGATTGGCCGGGAGTCTCCCGGAATCAGCCTCCATCTCCCTGGAGCTATTGAAAGCTATCTGTGAGATTTTAACAGGCCAAAAGTCCCTTCACTGATGCAGTGGGGCTAAGGTAGGGTCCTTATCTGCCCTGGCTCCGTGTGGCTCCCGGAAGTAGCCGGCATGTCCAGCTCCTAGGCACAGGGTGGCCAGGGGGTGTCTGCGCCCTGCCCCTGCCCCGAGCACTGACACCATGGCCAATGGGAGCTGTGGGGGTGGTGCCTGCAGGCAGAGGCAGCATGCGGAGCTGCCTGACCTCCCCGAGCCTAGGAACCGTGGAGACGTGCCGCTGCTTCCAGGAGCCACCTGAGGTAAGCAAGGCCTAGCCAGAGCCCACACCCCCTCTTACAGCTCCACCCCCAGCCCTGAGCCCCCTCCCGCACCCAAACTCCCTCCCACACCCTAACCCTCTGCCCCGGCCAGAGCCCCCCCCTTGCACCCAAACTCCCTCCCAGAGCCCACACGCCAAACCCCCTCCTGCACCCCAACCCCCTGCCCCAGGGTCAGTCTGGAGGCCCCTCCCACACTCCGAACCACTCGGCCCCAATCCCCTGCCCCAGCCCAATGGAAGTGAGTGAGAGTGGGGGAGAGCGAGCAACAGAGGGAAGGGGGATGGAGTCTCAAAGAAGGGGCAGGGCAGGAGTGGGGCCTAGGGAAAGGACGAGGCAGGGAGCAAGGCAAGGGTGTTTGGGTTTGTGTGATTAGACAGTTGGCAACCATAGCTAAGGAATGTCAAAGCAGCAAAGCAGCCTTCCCCACCTCTTCCCCGCAGCTGCAGGCAGCTGTGTTCCTAGTGCAGGGCAGAACAGGAGCATTCCACGTTAATGATTTGCTCTTTGTTCCCCAAAGGGAGCAGCACGCTCAGTTGTCAGATATTTCCCAGAACTTTGAAAAGGGAGGGGCACATGCCTGCAGAGAAGCAGAGATCAAAATAGTGAGCAGAGAGGTCACAGTGGACATTGTGAGATTCTAGCGGAAACCAGTTATGTCAACAAAACAAACAGCAGTGTCTACACCAATGCTTTGTCACTTTAACTTTGCCGCCAAAAGCTTTATGCCTCTTGTTGAAGTGGTTTTGTTTTGTCGGCAAAACAGCAGTTTTGCAGCCAAAGGTAGCTCTGTAGCATGTACACCTCCCCTGTTTTGCCAGCAAAACTTTGTAGTGTAGACAAGGCCTAACTCTGCTAGACACTAAAAATCATGGACTGAATAGAGACACTGGATTAATAGCTTATTACAATAAACTGTAACTCACTAACCACTTCTTCTGATCTTATGATTGCAGAGGTGTTAACAGGCAACTCTACCTTGAATGGTCCCTTAAAATGTGCTGTCTAGTTATGCTAAACAATCTGTTCCACCCTGCACTGAGCTGTGATGCTGGAAGTACCTTTCCCAGACTGGAAGATCTCTACAGGGCTCAAAAGCTTGTCTCTCTCACCAACAGAAGTTGGTCCAATAAAAAAAATATTATCTCACCCACCTTGTCTCTTTAATGTCCTGGGACAGACAGGGCTATAACTACACTGCATATTTCAGAGTAGCAGCCGTGTTAGTCTGTATTCGCAAAAAAGAAAAGGAGTACTTGTGGCACCTTAGAGACTAACAAATTTATTTGAGCATAAGCTTTCGTGAGCTACAGCTCACTTCATCGGATGCATCGTGTAGCTCACGAAAGCTTATGCTCAAATAAATTAGTTAGTCTCTAAGGTGCCACAAGTACTCCTTTTCTTTTTACACTGCATATAAAGAAGTTAATAACATTCTCTGGAAAGGAGCTGAAGGCAATAGTGCTTCCTAAATTAACATTATTATCACACCTTAAGAGAGCTTTAATGGGTACACAGAAAACCTTTTATTCAATGCCCACTAATGGCCATATAAATACTGAAACCAGAAAAAAGACAGAAATTTAGTACATGCCAATAGATTAGAAGAAAATTTTGATATTATTACTACTACTCTAATTTCTATAATTCTATCACCTAGCCTCCTTAAACACAGAGATTAAAAGGCAAAAAGGACACAATAAAACCGTTAAATGAAAGCTTACTGAGATAAGTGTCCTCTTTCATGCCCTAAAGGCCACTAGCTTGTCTGTCTACAGTTTAAGGCTAAGTTAATCAAGTTGGTTGTGCAACAAAGTGATGAATTGCTCAAGAATGATTTAATCTCACAATGGCATGGGAATCTGGGTAAACCCCTCATCTCCACATCAAAGCAAGGAGGACTAGATCTACAGGATTCTCCTATGACATTAACACTACTTCCCTGGAGAGAGACAAAATCCAAACATGATGTGCTTGGATACACACAGGGCCAAATTCAAGGTTCGTGTATGCAGGCATAACTCTACAGAATTTGGCAGCTTTACATTTGGTCCACAGACTTTTGGGCTTCAGAACAGATAGAGAAGCATATGGTGCCACACCTCTCAGTCATGAAATGGGTTTACTTTTACATATCTTGTTTAGTTCTTTAAACAATGCCCCAAGCCCTAGCTACAGGGTATTTTCTACAGTGACCAGCTAAATTAGCATAGTTTAACCAATTTTATTTCATGCTTTTCCCCATTTGCCATATTTAAAATAACAGGCTTCTTAGGTGAGGGGATAAATCACCATTGGGGTGCATCATAGGAAACTAAACTAAACTTTAACCTCAGGAGAAACTGACTGAATACCTGGTCTAGGGTAACAAAGGTAAGGGGGAAAGGGGCGAAGGGCAGTGTAGGCACGGGATGAGCTGAGTGACATGAAGGGTGCTATGACTTCTAAGATGGTCTATAAAAATGAATTAATTTCATTGCATTAGTATTATATTATTATTAGTAGTAGTATATATGCAACTTATTAGTAAAGAATTTCTAGTACTTCCAAAGTAAATCTTTTATAAATTGTGATGGATGAACCTCAGAAAAGACTGTTCTGTTCTGTAACTGGTGTTCTTCAAGATGTGTTGCTCATGTCCATCCCACATTAGGTGTGTGCGCTCATCACATGCACCAGTGCTGGAAGTTTTCCCCTCAGCAGTATCCGTGAGCAGCTCTGGTGCCATCTGGAGTGGCGCTTGCATAGCACGGTATAGGGAGCGCTGCTGGCTCCCCCCACCCTCAGTTCCTTCTTGCCAGAAACTCCAACAGTGGGGCAGGAGGGCAGGTTGTGGAATGGACATGAGCAACACATCTCGAAGAACACCAGTTACAGAACAGGTTATTATCTTTTCTTCTTCAAGTGCTTGCTCATGTCCATTCCACATTAGATGACTCCCAGCAGTTCCCATGGAGGCAGGTAGGAGTTCACGGCTGTGCAGATTGTAACACAGCTCTGCCGAACCCAGCATCATCTCTGGTCTGCTGAGTGATGGCATACTGAGACGTGAACATGTGGACCGAGGACCATGTCGCGGCTCTACAGATGTCCCGGATTGGGATGCGTGCCAGGAAGGCCACCAAAGACACCTGCACTCTAATTGAATGGGCCCTGATGACTGGCGGTGGCGGGACCTTTGTTAGCTCTTTATGCAAGAGTTGATCCAGGTCTTTATGGAAGAGGTGATCCAGTTGGAAATCCTCTGTGAAGAAGCCGGAAGGCCCTTCCTTGGTCCTATCCACCGTAGCAATGAAGAGCTGGATCAATTTACCGAAAGGCTTGGTACGCTCCAAGTAAAAAGCCAAGGTCCTCCAGTCGTCTAGTGCATGCAGACACCTCTCCTCAGAAGTCTTCTGCGGCTTGGGACAGAACACTGGCAGAAATACATCCTGACTCATGTGGAAGGAAGATACCACCTTCAGCAAGAAGGCTGGGTGGGGTCGCAGCTGGACCTTGTCCTTATAAAACACTGTGTAAGGTGGTTCCGAGGTCAAGGCCTTAATCTCTGAGACTCGTCTCGGTGACATCGCCACTAGGAAACTGACCTTCCAGGACAAGTAGGAAAGCGAGCAGGAGTCCAGTGGCTTGAAAGGTGGGCTGGTGAGCGTGGAGAGGACCAGGTTAAGGTCCCACTGTGGGACGGGGCCCATCCCTGTGGGTAAAGCCTCTCGAGGCCCCTCAGGAACCTGACAGCCATGTCGTGAGGAAAGACCATCTGACCTTGGATCGGCTAGTGGAACACAGAGATGGCTGCAAGGTGCATTCTGATGGAAGAATGCACTAGACCCTGGTTCCTGAGCTGCAGTAAGTAGTCCAAGATGGACTGCATTGAAGAACACGAAGTAGAAATGCTGTGCTCTGACAGCCAGCAGAAAAACCTCATCCACTTGGCCAGGTAAATTAATCTCGTGGATGGCTTCCTACTTCCCAGGAGGACCTGCTGGACCACCTCTGAGCAGGTACGCTCCTCCAGGTTCAACCATGGAGCATCCACGCCGAGAGGTGTAGAGACGCAAGGTTGGGGTGTAGGAGCCAACCGTGATCCTGTGACAGCAGCTCCGGATGATAGGGAAGGGCCACCGCCTTGTTCATGAGCATGATGAACCAGTGCTGGCAAGGCCACGCAGGGGCGATCATGATAACCTGTGCTTTGTCCCTCTTGATCTTTACTAGGACCTGACTGAGCAGAGGGATCGGAGGGAACATGTATATCAGATCCTCAGCCCACGACAGGAGAAAGGCCTCAGAGAGGGAGCCCTTGCTCAAGCCCTGCCAGGAGCAAAACCAATGGCACTTTCTGTTTCGCCTGGTGGCAAAAAGATCTACTTGGGGAGTTCCCCACCTCTGGAAGATCATGCAGGCCACCTTGTGGTGAGAGAAGTCCCTGCTGAGGTGATTGCTGGGGCATTCCTGATACTGTGGAGGTAACAAACTTCCAGATGGATGCTGTGGAAGATGCAGAAGTCCCAGAGACGGAGAACCTCTTGGCAGAGAGCCAACAAGCACGCTCCTCCTTGCCTGTTTATGTACAACATTGAGGCCATATTGTCTGTCAGGATTCTCACCACTTTGCCCAACAGGTGTGTCAGGAAGACCTCGCAGGCCAACCGGACTGCTCTGAGCTCCTTGACATTTATGTTTCAGAGTAGCAGCCGTGTTAGTCTGTATTCGCAAAAAGAAAAGGAGTACTTGTGGCACCTTAGAGACTAACAAATTTATTAGAGCATAAGCTTTCGTGAGCTACAGCTCACTTCATCGGATGCATTTGGTGGAAAAAACAGAGGAGAGATTGGTCTGTGTGTGTGTATATAAATCTCTCCTCTGTTTTTTCCACCAAATGCATCCGATGAAGTGAGCTGTAGCTCACGAAAGCTTATGCTCTAATAAATTTGTTAGTCTCTAAGGTGCCACAAGTACTCCTTTTCTTTTTGACATTTATGTGTAACGTTGTCTCCTCCAGAGTCCACATCTTCTGGGTCCGGAGATGTCCAAGGTATGCCTCCAAACCGAGGTCCGAAGCGTCCGACACTAGCTCAACAGATGAAGCGGAACTGTCTAATGGGACTCCTTCCAGGACCTTCTTGTGATAGGTCCAACCATTGCTGCGAGGCGAGACCCACCGGAGGAATGGTTACGATCTTTTCCAGGTGGTTGCTGGATTGGGAATAGGTTGAAGCCAGCCATTGCTGTAGGGAGCGCATGCAGAGCCTGGCATGGCGGACCATGTATGTGCAAGCTGCCATGTGGCCTAAATGATGCAGGCACACCCTGGCCACTGTCAGGGGAAATGCAGACACTTCTGCGATGAGGTCCGTCAGGGCCTGAAACCTGTCTAACAGCAGGAACGCTATTGCCTGGGTCGAGTCGAGCATGGCTCCGATGAATTCTATCCTTTGAACTGGAACGAACGTGGACTTTTTGTGGTTGACCAGTAATCCCAAGGAGCGGCACGTGGCTTGTAGTACAGTGACACAGCATTGGACCTGAGCCTTGGAGTTGCCTTTGACCAGCCAGTCATCAAGGTACGGGTAAATCTGGTTACCCCACTGCCTGAGGTAGGCTACGACTACCACCATGCACTTGATAAACACCCTTGGTGCTGTAGCCAGGCCAAAGAGAAGGACTGCAAACTGGTAGTGGGCTGAACCAAATGTAAAATGGAGAAAGCATGTGTCCTGGGAAGATTGCTATGTGAAAGTATGCGTCTTTAAGGGCAAAGGTGGCATATCAGTTTCCTGGATCCAGGGAGGGGATAATGGAGGCCAGCGAGACCATGTGAAACTTTAGCTTCTTTAGGTATCTGTTGAGATCTTGCAGGTCCAGGATGGGACGCAGACCACCCTTTGCCTTTGGGATCAGAAAACACCAGGAATAGAAACCCTTGTTCCGGTACGGAGGCCCAGCTGTAAGAGCCCCTGAACTTCCTGCTCGAGAAGACTCTCATGAGAAGGGTCCCTGAAGAGAGATGGGGAGTGGGAGAGGGTGGAAATAAATTGGAGGGTGCCGGGAGGAAAAAGGAAAGTTGGTTGCAAAAAAACCAACTTAGGGAACAAATTGGATCCAGGAAACAGACTGTAGGCTGCCCTCGGGTGTACCCTCAAACAACTTTTTAGCTACTTGCTTGGAGTGGGTCGAGCCGACTGGCAGAGGGTGGGGGCTGGTGGCTCATGAGCAGTCTATAGCTCTTGGGCTTTTTGTGCGGCAGGTTCTGCTGAGGTTGGCCCCCTTGCCTCTGGGGAAGTTGCAGTTTGAACCACTTACATGCTGGGCCTGGAACATAGAGCCCCGGGTTTTATAAAGTGGTTTGGGAGTCCTTCAGCCCATGTAATTTGTTGTCCGTCTTCTCCACATACAGAGTCTGGCCATTGAAAGGGAGGTCCTGAATAGACTTCTGAGCCTCAGAGGACAACCCAGAGAAGAGCAGCCAGGATGCTTGTCGCATGGAGATGGTGGATGCTATGGTGTGGGTAGTGGAGTCTTCCGTGTCAGACACTACTTGAAGGGCCGCCCTGGCAGTGACCGTGCTCCCATCGAGGATCACCCAGAATTTTTTATGGGAACCTTCCGGAAGGGCATTCTTGAACTTGGCCGCGGTCTGCCACATATTAAAGTCGTAGAGGTCAAGGAGGACCTGGTGGTTGGCCACCCTCAACTATAAACTAGATGAGGAATAAATTTTCCATCCGGACAAGTCCAGTCTCCTGGTGTCTATTTTTGGGGGTAGTTCTGCGTTGCCCCTGGCATTCCCTGTGGTTATCTGCCTTGCCCACCAGGGAATTTGGAGCAGGATAGGAGTAAAAGTATTTGTGCCCCTTAGTTGAGACAAAGTACTTATACCCTGCCCATTTGGAAATGGGAGGAAGAGAGGAGTGTGTTTGCTACAAAGCACTGGGTATCTTCAATACCCCTTCGTGAAGGAGAAAGGCCACCCTAGCAGGGGCTGTCAAGTAGGAGACGTTGAATAGGGAGCCTGCTTGCTCCTCCAATTCCTCCGCCTGCAGGCTAAGGTTGGACATGACCCTCTTTAACAGCTCCTGGTCCATTTTAGCATCATCCTGAGGAACCGGGTAAGGGGGCTCCGTGATAGCCATGTCCGGTGATGACGAGGAGGAGGCCATTACAGCGGGTTCCATGGCACCCATTGGTGGTCCAGAAGGCTGTTCCCCTTGGTCAACATAGACTTGCGGGTTCTTATCCCCTGGGGACTCAGGTACTGGAGGGAGTTGGGTCGTCGAGGCCACAGGCCTGTTCGAGGCTTCCGACACCAAGCAGGCAGTCTGGGAGAGTTGGGTGAACCCCCATGGGTTCCAGGGGTACCACAGGGCCGGTTTCGGTACTGATGATGCAGGCGGCCCCGAGGATCTGGGAGGCTGCCCCGCCGATGTGGAGCCTTACTCCGCACCAGAGCCATATCTAGAGTGATTGCTACCTGGTGACCCGGATCTATTGGAGCGACGATTCTGTGCCTGGCGATAATCATGGTCATGTCTAGAGGAGGAGCGGTTTGAGAAGGACGTGTGCCTTCATGGGGACCTCGGTGACCAGCAGCACTCAGCGGATCTGTGATGGGGGACTGGCAATCCATGCCTCGCGCTTCGGTACCTGGATGAGGAGCGGGACCTGGAGGTATCGTGGTCCAGGCGCCAGAGGGATCTCCCCAAATACAGTGACACCCATCTCAGGGATCTTTGGTGGGGCCTGCGGTCCTCCGATCGTTCCTGGAATCTGTAATGGCGTTCTGGTGACACACAGGGCTGGTCCTGATGTTCCTGCCGGTGACTGCATGCCTCTGTGGGTCTGCACCAGGTAACCGGCAAGGCCCACCTAGAATCCTGCTGCTGGTGCCCACAGTCCGGTTACTGTAGAGGACTCCGATGCATCTGCTTCCCTAACTTCAAGGCATGACGGCTTCGAGCGGGTGAACAGTGGCACGATGGGGAGAGGTACTGATGGGGCGAGGACAGACAGAAAAGTCCCAAGGCGGGCTTACCCTGAGATCTGGGCACTGCCAGGGCCGGTTGGGCAGCGCCGGGAGCATCAGGATCTCCAGCGCAGCCTGGAGCACATGAGGCATCAACAGCACCTGAAGCTGATGAAGGCCTGCCTCCGCATCCGGGCTTCCAGGCAGGGAACAGGGTGGGCTGCATTGCTCGACATGAGCTAAGGCCCGACTTCCTGACGGGGCAGATGAGCCATCCTGCACGGGTCTTAGCTCACCCCCAACCATGTCCTTCCCCTTGCGGGGAATAGGAGACCATCCCCTACTGGCCTCCATAGACTTCTTGGCTGGGGCCGTGGACAGGGATTGGTGTCAGCTTGTCGATGGCGGGGCACTACACACTGATGCCGCAGTGCTGGGAACCTAGTTGGACTTTTGTTCCGGGGCTGGAGTGAGTGCCAACTCCATCAGGAGCGCTTTGAGTCTGATCTCACATTCTTTTAGTCCTAGGTTTAAAGGACTTGCAGATTCAACACTTCTCATTTACGTACTCTTCACCAAGATACCTGAGACAGCTACTATGTGGATTGCTCATAGGTATGGGCCGTTTGCAGCGATGGCAGAGCTTAAAGCCTTGGAACGGGGCATGCCCCATCCCCCGACTAAGTAAAACTAACTACTGGTAAGGGCTAACTAACTTTAAAAAAAACCTCTAGTTCGTATAAACGAAGCCTAAGCAACGCTTGTAAGAGCGGCAAACGTTCCATACGCTGTCACTGGCAGCAAGAAGGAACTGAAGGTGGGGGGAGTTGGCAGCCCCCTTACACCGCACCATGCAGGCACCAATCCAGAGGGTGCCAGAGCCGCTCCCCTATGGATACTGCTGAGGGAAAAACTTCCGGCACCAGTGCATGTAGTGAGCAGACACACACACCCCCCACACACACACCCCTAATGTGGAATGGACAGCACTCGAAAAACAAAAGTTGGTTATGAATCCAAAGATTCAGTCTCTTCACATAAACTGTTTAGTCTGTACACTGATGAAAAGTTTAAGAAAATTTGTTTGTGCAAAATTTGAAGTAATCAGGGATTCAGCAGAATTTAATATACCGTAGAAAACAATTTTATTGAAGTATGGTGATCATCAATAAATTGTTGCTTTTTTCCCTTGCAATCCAATAATGCTTCTTCCATATCTGCATCATAGTCTTTACTTAATATGGGGGATACTGCTAATATGGAGGCCAAATAATATTTTTTCATTTTCCTTAAAAAACATACAAAGAGTGACTGCTGTTTTGGGGTTTTTCCATTTCTGGCTGAAATAAAGAAACACAGGAGGACAGGGGAAAAAAATGAAAACAACCCAGCGTCAGCCCCAACTAACAAATGATGAAAAAAATTCAGTTCAGTGAAACTTCCGGTTGAACATTTGGTTCAGTTTATTTAGTCCAGGTTAGTTAACCCATCCCTAATGTTTAAATGTTTATAATCTTCTCATTGGTTAAACTGTTTTTAACTCAAATGTTAAGGCTCCACCTCTGGACTCAATCAAAGAAACAAGCAACTTGCTGAGCAGATCAGATCACAGAAGGAAGAAGGCAGCTAACCTAGCTGTAATTCTTGTAGATTTAGAGTGCAACTAGATTTACTTTACAAGAGCCAATCCTGGAAGTTGAAGCTAGACAAATTCAGTCTATGGCAATAAAGCATACATTTTTAACAGTGAGAGTAATTCACCATTGGGACAATTTACCAAGGGTTGTGGTGGATTCTCCATCGCTGACCATTTTTAAATCAATATTGGATGTTTTTTTAAAAAGATCTGCTCTAGGAATTATTTTGGGGAAGTTCTATGGCCTGTGTTACTCAGGAGGTCAGACTAGAGGTTAACAACGGTTCCTTCTGGCCTTGGAATTTAAGAAAAATAAATGAAAAGGAGTACTTGTGGCACCTTAGAGACTAACAAATTTATTTGAGCATAAGCTTTCGTGAGCTACAGCTCACTTCATCGGATGCATTCAGTGCATCCTTTCCACTGAATGCACCTGATGAAGTGAGCTGTAGCTCACGAAAGCTTATGCTCAAATAAATTTGTTAGTCTCTAAGGTGCCACAAGTACTCCTTTTCTTTTGCGAATACAGACTAACACGGCTGCTACTCTGAAACCTGAAAAATAAATGGTTGCCACAGCTCAGATTTTAAAAGATCTACAAAATGGATCCTTTGCCATAATGACCTACTGTTACACTAGACAAAATAAGCATTTAATCCTCCTGCTTCAGGGCATATAAGGATTATAGATGACTCAGGAAGAAGTTTCCAGCTGATAGAGCCTTTAACAATTTGAAAAATAGCTGTCCTACCACTTAATTATAAATAGAAAGTGTTCTTGATGCAGTGGGGCAAGATATGCAGCTGCAGCGACACAGATGTTCGGAGACATTTCTGTTAGTGGGATTTATGCAGTGTAAATAGAGTTTCCCTGCAAGCAAGGAAACAAATCCCACTTCTCGTGACCAAGGATGAGCTTCCATGGATTAAAGCTCTTTCTGCACTGCAATCTAATGCTCAGACAGTCCATGGAAGAGAGACCAATTAAAGATGCCATGTACACAGATCAAGCGAAGAGCCCTATTATTGATGTTAGGAATAATATATGCATGTTAGAGCTAATCAGAAATTTCCAAATGCTGATTTTTCAATGAAAATGTTCATAGAAATGTTGATTAGGGAAAAAAAACACTTAACATTCCCCTGCTTCGCGCCCTGTGTTCAGCCAGCTCTATACAACTAGTCAACTTGTTCCAAATTTCAAGGAAAAAAATGGGAAATGTTGGGTGAGAAATGACAAAATGTTCACGATTTTTTTTCCTCCATATTTTTTTTAAATCAGCCCTAGGACATGTACCTACTCCAGTTAGAGCCTAATGAAAATGTACCTTATACTGCACTGAAAGGCCAGCCTAAAAATAAATTACTCTAGAGCGCTATAGCACAGAAAGCTACCTCCATTCTAAGTGCGTGACAGACACTTCCTAATTTTCAGGAGAAAATCCTGCCCTCTGCTGCACTAGTGGTGAAAGAGAGCATTGGCTACCTCCTACTGGTGCAACAGCTGGGCAAAATCACAGTACATTATGGCACTCCACTAAGTGCTATTATTGAGGGATGGCTATTGCACCTGCCAACACACCAGAGTCCCAGGAGGGTGTGGTCTCCCATCTGTTTTGTGCAGCATGAGCTATGGGGAAGCTCACATTACTTCTTCTAGGAACAGCAGTAAAGGGGCACCCTGCTATGTTACCCCTCAGCTGCCCTGTACTTTCCTGCCCCTGTGCTGGCTTAACTGCTGCAGCACCTACCACAAGGCCAGCACTGCTCCAGCCTCTCTTCCCCATATTACATGGATTAGACAAGCAAGACCAAGACTTTGTCTTGCTGTGAGTACTGCAGATAGTAACTACTATTATGCAGAGACGCATGCTTTTCAAATGCTTCCTCATTTGCATTTCTCAGCAATAGGGAGTAGTAAACCAGTTCAGCCAGAATGAGAAACAACCCCAAACAGCCAAATCTTTAATTCAAATCAAAGGTCAATCTGTCAGGTTCCAGGCAGAGAACAGAAGTGACTCCTGCAGAGGCTCTATTTTTGCTGCAAAAGCCAGAAGTTGTGGCAGCCTCTGTGCTGTGCCCCCTGGGTGTCCCTGGCCTGAAATGTCATGAGCTCTTACAGATAGTGCTCTCTGGATGGCAACATCAACAGAGAAGCTACAGAAGCACAGCAATAAGCCCCTAAGACTTCCAACAGAGTCGAGGTGAATGAGTCACCCACTCAACAGAGGGTTAGAGGTACCAAGAGCCTGCATAGAGCCTGAAGTCAGTCTGCAAAGCTGGGGAGACAAAGGGAGTGAGAACCTCAAAAGGTCTGACTACACCTTCAAGTGCTTTGGTCCTTATCTGATACTGATCTCAGACTTGTACGTGGGCTGAATGTGATGCTAATTCAGGGCTCCATACATCTGAGGTAATAACCTCCACAGATTATGCCAGACTGATAGTGACCCTCCTTATAGTTCTTCTTTGACCAGGTAACCCCATTTTTTGACCAAAAAGAAACCCAACCAAGATTCCTATTCTTGCTTCCTCCTCTCCAAAAAGGCTGATATAGTCATTCAACAAAAACAAGTTAAAAAAACCCAGGGTATCAATGCTAAATGCCCTCCTTGCACCCACTCATGCACAACAAAACTCACTTGGGCAGAAATAGAGCGTTTGACACCAGAGTCTAACGAACACATTTGATCCTTTTTTCAATCGCTAGTACTATTATTTTTTGTTAGAACCTGCATTCTGCTTTGCAGAACTCGATAATTACCTGGCAGTCCTCCCACATATGTCTTCACAGATGACTGCAGGTAGCCCTCCAAGAGAAACAGACTGTCCTGTAGCTGGGAATGGCTTAATTCACTCTGTCCTGCAGTCCCATCCACGGTGAGCAATAACTGCCCCTTGCTGATGAAGATGTCCACAGAGTGTTCCTGATCATCACAGACGTTTATTGCCAATCTGGACACAACTGTGTTCTCCATGGCCAAGATAATGAACTGAATAGCAAAAAAGCGCAATAAGTGAAGGCACAGACACAAACTGAAACTTGCACGTTTCCCGTTTCATAATGCTCGTAACTGCAGCTGTTTAGAAGGCTTTTTCAGAGACAGTAAAGAATGGATTATATTATTATTACTGAAAGTCAGGTTCTGAGCTCACTTACACTAGATTTATACCTTGCATAACTCCATTGTCTGGGTCAGATTCTCATTTACACTAACAGCACACCTGAAGAACTCTGTACAGATCGAAAACCTGTCTCTCTCATCAACAAAAGTTGGTCCAACAAAAGATATTACCTCCCCACCTTGTCTCTCCAATATCCTGGGACCAACACAGCTACAACAGCACTGTAAACACCACCACTCCGGCAGTTCAAAGGAGGCTTAAGGATAGATGACTGGTGCCTCCCCATACTGGGGGAGGAAGGGGACACCAGCTAAAGGGGAGGACACGTGACCTCTCCATCCTACCCCCAGTCCGGGGCCCCTGCGCTCTCCCTGTCCCCACCCCACGTTACTGGGGGGTGGGGGGCAGCAGCTCTGTCCTCCACAGGGCTGGCTCCCCCTGGCATGTTTGGCTGCTGTTCCTAGCAGCCAGGCCCCAGAGCCACTCCTGGATGATACCTGGTGTAGCACAGCAGCTATCTGGGAGAACATCTGGCTTCAGTAGCAGTGGGATGCCTCCAGCCCAGGCTTGGCTTCCGGGACAGCAGCTGAGTGAGTCCGAGCCCCCACGCTCTCCCCGGGATGCTTAGAGTCGGCTCTGTCCCCAAAAGCTGAGCCAGGGCAGGGAGCAGCGGCAGCCTGCTCTGGCTTGACTTCTGGGGACAGGAGCCAACTTTGAGCATCCCAGGGAGAACGGGGGGGCTGGCTCCGACTTGCTTGGCCACTATCCCCAGAAGCTGAGCCTGGGCAGGGGGCATCCCACTGCTACTGCAGCCAGATGCTCTCCCAGACAGCCGCTGCACTGCACCAGGCAGCATCTCAGGCAATGTGACTGGAGGAGGCTCTGGCCCTGCCCCTTCCTCTCTCTGTCTGGGCCAGCTGCTTGAGGGGCATTTGACCCTTCGTGTCCCTCCCATGCATCACCTCACTGCCAGAATGTTGTTGAGCAGCCTAAGGGCTTGTCTGCACTACCGCAGTAGATCGACCTAAGTTTACGTTATTCCAGTTACGTGACTAACATAACTGGAATCAACGGAACTTAGGTCGACTTACCCCGGTGTCTTCACTGTGCTGTGTCGACAGGAGACTCTCTCCAGTTGACCTCCTTTATTCTTCTCAGGAAGCTGGAGTACCAGAGTGCACTCTGCCATCGATTTAGCAGGTCTTCACTACACCCGCTAAATCGACATCTGCTGCATCGATTGCAGCATCATCAATCTCCCCGTATTGAAAACAAGCCCTAAGTGTAAATGAGAAGTAGTCTCACTGACTTCAGTGGAATTACTACTGAACTGTGACAGCAAAATCTAACCCTATATTATGAATATAACTACTTATATTGTTTATACCGTACATGGCACTTTGCAGACACTCTGGAGTTAGGCCTCTGTTACTCCCTTGACTACAGTGGAGTTATTATTCGCTTACACTATAGAACACAAAGTCTCTGTACAAAGGAGTTTATAGTACAATTCAGACTAATGCAACAAAGTGGCTAAAATTCAAGAGGTTGAGCCATATTGTCAGTGTGGAGATATTTGCTACTGAATCAATATACTTTATAAGGGCCAAATGTTCACAGAAGTGTCTACTCCTCCTTCTAAAACTGTCTCCACAAAAAGCAGAATTCCTGTACTCTGATGACATTCAAACATCTGATTTGCATATAAAATTCTGAACTGGTGAATGCAAATGCATACACAAAGTGGCAGGCACAAATTTTGAGATTTTTTGAAAATGGCCCTAGAAATTCTGATGAAATATCAAGGGATCTTTTTGTTTTACACCAGTAGAAGATTAAAGCTTGTACCTGTTGTTTAAGTTTCTTTGTAGAGTGATAGTCAATCAGAGCCAGCGATAAAGGGACTGAAGCTTCTTCACCAACCAGAGCAAACAGTACCCCGGTGTCTGCTGCTGGCCGAATTACAGTGTTTACTTCTACTTCCCAATTCCTTTCAGTTTCATTTCCAACAGATGGTTGCACTAGAGAGAGAGATGCATGTCAGAAAAACAAAATGATTGTCCATATGCTCATCCATCCATTGTCGTCTTGTCTGCCACTTGGTCAGATTGCCACATCTCTTTAACCCAGAAAAAACAACAAGTGTTAGTGCAGAAAATCAGAAAGGAAAATGGTAACAGCTCTGCCTTGTTACACTCCACAGAAAGGGCCGCTGCCTTTCAGAAAGTCAAAAGTCAAGGTTGAGGATTTTGTTTTTTTAAATCAAGGACATTCAATTGCTAAGGGTATCAATCATGGGCGGTGCATAGCATAGGCTGAGGAAGGATGTGCCTCCCCAAACAGCCTCATGTGGCTCCATCCACGTTCCGCCCCAAGGCCCCCTCCTGCTTGCTGATAGTTGTCCCACCCCAGGCGGACTGCTTCCTCTTCCGGGAAGCCTGCTGGGTGGGGCTAGGGCAGCCAGCCTGTGGCCAGGAATTGGGGTGGCTGGGGCCCTGGCACTGGAGCTGCGTCGCCCAGCACTCCGGGGTTGGGGGAGGAGGCGGCACGCGCCACCTGGTGCTCCATGGCTGCAGGCTCTCCAGTGGCCTAGGGCTGGGGAGCAGGTGGGCAGGGCCTCAGGCAGAAGAGGGAGGCCAGGCCAGGGACTAGCCTCCCCAAACCCATGGTCCACCCGCCGCCCATGCTATCAATCCATCACAATATCTGTTGCAAGATGTGGAATCCAATTTTTGTATCGGTCTTGAACTTTACAAAATGATGAGGAATTGAACACTTTCACACAAATGTGTCAAAATGAAACAGAAGAAATATAAATAGAACACTTCGAGCACTATCCCTTCACAAGCCATTCAGAGGTTCTGAAGCCCTTTTAGCTTGCAATAAACAGTCTCGGGCTGAACTCAGAAATAGATCCTATTGACGCCCTTCTAGTTTTTTAGTTTTAAATCTGATATTGGGTAGAAAGAACGAGGCTTACATGATTTCCATAAGAATGGCCATACTAGGTCAGACCAATGGTCCATCTAACCCAGCATCCTGTCTACCAACAGTAGCCAATGCCAGGTGCTTCAGAGGGAATGAACAGAACAAGTAATCATCAAATGATCCATCCTGTCACTCATTCCCAGCTTCTGGCAAACAGAGGCTATGGACATTTCAGAGCATGGTGTTGCACCCCTGCCCATTCTGGCTAATAGCCATGGATGTAGCTATCCTCCATGAACTTATCTAGTTCTTTTTTGAACCATGTTATAGTTTTGGCCTTCACAATATCCTCTGGCAAAATATTCCACCGGTTGACTATGCATTGTGTGAAAAAATACTTCGTTTGTTTTAAACCTGCTGCCTATTAATTTCATTTGGTGACCCCTAGTTCTTGTCTAATGAGAAGGAGTAAATAACACTTCCTTATTTACTTTCCCCACAAGAGTCATGATTTTATAGACCTCTATCATGTCCCCCCAGTCATCTCTTTTCCAAGCTGGAAAGTCCCAGTCTTATTAATCTCTCCTCATATGGAAGCTGTTCCATACCCCTAATAATTTTTGTTGCACTTTTCTGTACCTTTTCCAGTTCCAATATATCTTTTTTGAGATGGGCAAACAGATCTGCACACAGTATTCAAGATGTGGCCTATCCCTGGCCTGTCTAGACAAGATCATAGACAATACTGATTTATTACTGCTGTAAATAGGATAAATGGTGTCTTTACTGTTACTAAACAAAAAAAAAAGTATAATTGTTTATATAAATTAATATAAATATGTAAATTCTGAGAATACAGCTCTGTTAAGAATGTGGTCTCATTTGCACTTCAGATGCCAGGCTCTATTTGGTAGTTCTTGCATCTATGTTGTAAACAGCATGACAGTCACCTAGTAAGATATTCTCTAATTTATACTAGCAGAACAGAAAAATCCACATAATGCTGCACAAAAGATAACGGGAGAGGAGAACTTGTAATCAGGCCTGTCAGCATTTAAAACTTTTACCAATGTCAATGGTCTATTTTAGTTCTTCTGTGGACAGGTATAAATGGAAGAATCTGAAACAAAGGCAAAGCCATCCTTCTAATTCCTAAATTATTATGATTAAGAGACGGTTGGAACTAAATCCAGGCCAATTTCACATAGCCTGTGTTGATGTCCTCGCTATATCATTGATATAGTTACCATGACTGATTTGAATCTAATAAATATCAACTTAAATCACAAGTGAAGTTCAGTATGTACATTTCATTTTAGGCAACAGTGAACTTCTATCTAATGCCATGGCTACACTACAGAGTTTACAGCAGTGCAGCTGCACCGATGCAACACTGCTAGTGCAGATGCTCTAAGCTGACGAAAAAGAGCTCTCCTGTCGACTTAATTAGTCCAGCCTCCGCAAGCAGAGGTAGCTATGTTGGTGGGAGAAGCTGTCCCGCCGACATAACACTGTACACATCAGCGCTTAGATTAATGTAATTTATGTCGCTCGGAGAAAGGGAGGGACTTATTCAGACCCCTGAGCGACGTAACTTATACCGATATAATCTGTAGTGTGTACATAGCCTAAGTCATAATCTAATATACATTACTATGACTGACAGTGTCTTGTTTAAGAAAAGTCAGAGTTGCAATAGCAATAGAAGGGTACACACACATCAGAGATAAATGCATTGTCAAAACTACACAGAGGGAACCTAATCAGAGTTGCCCATATAATGTTGGGTTCTAGCCAGCATTATTAGATCTTCCTTTTCATGAATCCCAAATTCAGCTTCTCACTAAAGCTACTAGCTCTCTTAATTGGGAAAGAGCTAATTCCAACTGCTTTATTTTTTTAATACACGTGATGATTTCTCCCTACCCATTTAAATCATTTCAGAGCATGTGTGTATGTGTCTAAAAAAATCAAAGGCTTACCTGAGAAGTCAGGAATACATGCACTTTTACAATTGTTATTTCTGTTGTTTGAATACATAGGTATGGACAACATACTATGACAATGATAAAAAAAAAGCACTTACTATAATTGAAATTAAATATAGCAAAACCACTGCCAGGATAGAAAGATCCTCGTCCTGCCACCGAGAAGCACTGCATCTTGTCATTCAGCTTTATTGTTTCTTGGATTGTAGTATCTTCGCCATTCAACCAGTTCCATGCCCGCATACAACCATCCAGCCGAGGATTTATCTTGTAAGACAGAGAAATAATCTTACCTTGAGTTGCTGTTCTGCGTTAAACAGAGAGAGGACTATGGGCACAGAGGGTCCCAGAAGATCAAACTATATAATGGTGTGGGGAAAATCTCACCACATTTACCACCATGCAATCATACCAGAACAGACTCAAGCCCCAATCCTGCAATGACATCCATATGTGCAGACCTCTGTGCCATTGGCACTGACTCCATGGGCACTCTAGGGCTGTTCAGCTGTGCACAGGAGGTGCTGGGGGGAGGAGGTGGAGTGAGGGCAAAGCGAATGTGGAACAGGGATGGAGCTAGAATGGGAAGAGGTGGGGTGGAGTGGGTCCTGGGACGGAGAGGGGGTCGAGCAGCGCCAGGAAAATTAGAAAGTCAGCACCTATGCTCTGTGCCCAGGCAGATATCCACTGAAGTAGTAATGCTCCACGGGGTATGGCTCATGCAGGGACTAAATTTGCTTTTGTAACTGTGTTACCCACTTCCACATGCTGTACATCTTTAGAGCCATTTATTTCTAAGAATCCCCAAGAGATTTGCCATGTATAAATCCATGTGAAACTCCTTACAAACAGAGGGCAATTATATGTAATGAATTATAACACATTTCACCGTAAAAAGCTCATATCACACAATGTGTGAAATGAGAAGAGAAATGACCAAGTGGTATGCACTGTGACGAGAGACAGATGTAAAAGACGTATGGCAAAGAGCCAGAAGTTGGGTGCAACCTTACACGCACACCCCCACCTAGTTAATTCCAGCTTTTATTTATATTTTAAACTTTAGCATTAAAATGGGAGAAAGCAAGTACACCAAAGGCTCCTTTGAAGCTGCTAGATTAGTAATGGTTGGTTTCAGAGTAGCAGCCATGTTAGTCTGTATCCACAAAAAGAACAGGCACCTTAGAGACTAACAAATTTATTTGAGCATAGGCTTTCGTGGGCTACAGCCCACTTCATCTGATGCCCAGAATGGAACATACAGTAAGAAGATATATATAGACAGAAAGAGGGTAAGTGTCAGATACAGAATAAAAACCAGGGGTTTCTGGCTCCCAGGCCCATGTTCAGACCACACCTCTAGTTGAAACACATTCAGAGTGGCAATCACCCTGAACGACATACCCTTAGGTTGCTACATTTCCAGTCTTGAGGCCACAGGATTGTCACCTTATTTAAAAACAAATAAAACCCAGCCCCATTGTTCAAGGTGGAAAGTCAGTCAAAAGAGAGGTAGAACAGCAGCTATTTGAACAATAACTCATATAAACCTCCTTGCACTGTTGGCGTCCATGGAAATTCTGGCTACATTAATTTAAAAGCTTCCAAAAATAGTCTCAAGTCTCAGTCAAACTTCTCCAAGGAGCATCTTGACTTTCATTCCTATAGAAGTATCTTAATTAGAAAAAAAGGAATTGGTTTCTTAGCTGTAACAAAAAGAAAAGGAGTACTTGTGGCATCTTAGAGACTAACAAATTTATTAGAGCATAAGCTTTCATGAGCTACAGTAGCTCACGAAAGCTTATGCTCTAATAAATTTGTTAGTCTCTAAGGTGCCACAAGTACTCCTTTTCTTTTTGCGAATACAGACTAACACGGCTGCTACTCTTAGTTGTAACAGACTTTCATGAAGATGGAGAATGGGGGGCAAAAAACCCCAACCCCAAAACCACATACAAGCCAACAAAAAGCCTTTTATAGGGTGAGAAACCACCCATGCTACCATGTCTGGGGCTCACTACTAAAAATAAATGCTAAAAAGTTAGCAGAAATAAAAGTTTGGCATTGTACATACTTCAACATTAAGCACTATGCTGGTGTACGGAAGAAAGTTCCTCCTACACTGCTCCCAGCCTCAAAAACACACTGGGCCTGATTTGTCTCTCACTTAGCCTGGCGTAAATCAGGACTTACTCCACTGGGGTCTATAAAGTTAGCCTGTTGTAAGTGAAGCTAAAAGTCAGGCCCACTACACTCTGTGTAGCAACATGATTGAAGATTAAGAGCAGTACTCACGGATTGAATAAGGTCTTTAGTTTTAAAAGGAATGCCTCCCACTGTTAAGTTCAGCTGATACAGTCCTTTGTCCAAAGTAAACAGATCTCCTGCAACAGCTATTTTCATAACTGCATCCTTGTTGACCTTTATAAACAAACTTCTCTCCAGTTCTTCAACAGAGATCTGAATAAAATTGTAAATAAGAATATTCAGAGATAGAGAGGTTTAGTATCTGCAAAGTCAAAAAGTACAGCCACAATTAATGAAATCCTCAAGCTAAGAAAATATTTATTGTGCCGAGCCCAATTCATTAACTTTTTACCATTTTATGTTGTCTTTTGATTAAAATAAACAAACAAACAAAAAAAACCCACTTGATAACTTGTGCTGTCATAAGAAGTTACACACCTTGTGCAGTAATGATGGTTCTTCAAGATGTGTGTCCATGTGGGTGTTCCACTCTAGGTGTCAGTGCATCCCTGCGCCAGAGATCGGAGATTTCTCGCATCAGTACTCGGTTAGGGGAAGGGCACGCACAGGAGTCATCTCGTGCAGCTGTTGGCACCTCCTGTAGCGCATGCTCCCCCGACCGTCCCTCTGTTCCTTCTCTACCGCAGAGCTCGGTTGTGTGAACTCCAAAGTACAGGGGAGGAGGGAGGGTAGTGGAGCACCCACAGAGGGACACATCTCGAAGAACCATCGTTACTGCACAAGGTGAGAAACTTCTTCTTTGAGTGGTGTCCCTGTGGGTGCTCCACTCTAGGTGCTTGTAGAGCAGTATCCCACCAGGGGTGATAGGGGTTCGGAGTTATGTATAAGTTTGTGATGAGAGCACTGTAAGGCCAACAACAGAGTCGGAGACATGGCCTTGGGTGATAGCGTAATGCTTCACAAAAGCGTGCTCTGATGTCCAGGCTGCAGCTCTACAAATGTCTATTAAGGGGACATTGTTCAAGAATGCAATCGATGTTCCCATGGTTCGCGTTGAGTGGGATCTGATGCCCACAGGGGGTTCTTTGTGATGCAGGTGGTAGCAAGTTTGAATACAATAGAGACCCAATTGGAGAGTCTCTGGGTTGATATTGTAGAGCCCTTGGAGCGCTCTGCTGTAGAGACAAATAGTCTTGGTGACTTGCGGTATGGTTTAGCTCTGTCCAAGTAAAAGGCTACAGCCGTCTGACATCTAGCATGTGCAACGTTGTTTCTCGAGAGTTATGTGGCTTGGGATAGAAGGCAGGTAAGTGTATAGTTTGGTTAATATGAAAATTTGTAGCCACTTTGGGCAAGAATTTTGGGTGAGGACATAACATGATTTTGTCTTTGGTAAATACAGTGTATGGTGGTTCAGCCATCAATGTTCCTATTTCACTGACACTTCTGGCAGATGCGTTTGCCACTAGGAATGCAACCTTCACTGACATATGAAGGAGTGAGCAGGTTGCTAGAGGCTCGAAGGGTGGTCTTGTGAGACATTTGAGCACAAGATTGAGATCTCATGGTGATGCAAGTTGGCGTACTTCTGGGCACATGTTCTGTATACCTGCTAGAAAGCACCATGTAATCGGGTGAGTGACTACTGAAGCCCCTTCTATCTGTTCGTGGAGGGCCGTAATGGTAGCGAGGTGTACTTTAATAGATCTTATAGCTAACCCCTAGGTAGTCTAGGATCAAAGATAGAGGCTCCATGGTCGCGTCCAGCTTTTTTTTGCTGACACCAAAGGAGAATCTTCTCCACTTGTGGCAGTAAGTATTTCTAGTGGTGAGGCGACAACTATTTAGTAATACCTGTTTTACTTTCTCCGAACAGTTCAATTCCCCGTGTTGGAACTAGAGAAAGGCAGCGGTTGTGGAGCACAGACTGCTAGATGTGAGAGGTACGGAAACCAAGTCTGTCTGGGCCATGTGGGAATAACGAGAATGATGTGTGCTCTGTCAAGTCGTATCTTGCGGATGACCCATGGGATCAGTGGTATCGGCGGGAAGGTGTACATGAGTGACGCGGTCCACGGGATAAGGAAGGCATCTCCTAGCGATCCCGGTGCCAGGCCTACCCTGGAGCAAAATGTGGACATTTGCGATTTGTCGCTGAAGCAAAAAGGTAGATTACTGGGTGACCCCATTTTTGGAATATTGTATCGAGAACACTGTCGTGGATTTCCCACTCGTGTTCCTGTGAGAAATGCCTGCTCAGGCTGTCAGCTGTAGTGTTTTGGCACCTGGTAGGTATGATGCTGTGACGTTTATATTGTTGTGGATGCAAAAGTTCCATAAATTCATGGCTTCTACACATAACGAGTGAGACCTGGCTCCTCCTTGGCGATTGATGTAAAACATGCATGCCACATTGTATGTGAAAATAGAGATTAAGTTTTCTCGTATGAGTGGGAGGAAGTGTCGGCATGTAGTGTGTACCGTGCAGAGTTCCAGGAAATTGATATGTAGTTAGGCTTCCGTCACAGACCACTTACCTTGTAGATTGTGGTGCCCCAAGTGGGCGCCCCAACCTATCAGGGAGGCATCTGTTGTGATACTCACTGATGGGGGGGGTCTTGTTGAATGGGAATCCCGGAGCATACATTCTCTGGCTGTGTCCACCATTGTAGGGAGAGGATAACCCTTGGTGGTAGTGTTGCACGTCTGTTGAGAAAGTGTTTGCTGGGTGTATAGACCATGCTTAACCAGTGCTGCAGACAGCACATATGGAGTCTGGCATACTTTACTACGAAAGTCATAGCTGCCATATGCCCCAGAATCCGAAGGCATGTCCTCACTGAAGTTTGTGGGCTGACAGTCACCGTGGAAATAACACTGGTCACTGTAGTGAATCTGTGGTTTGGCAATATTGCTTTGGTTTGTATGGAGGCTAGGTCGGCTCCGATAAACTCCAATCACTGGGTTGGTTCCAGGGTGGATTTCTTTTCGTTTATCTGTAGACCTAGCTGGTGAAACAGGTCTACTGTGGTCTTCAGCATGCCTGCTGCTTCTTCTCGGTTGGTACCCTTGAGAAGGCAATCGTCCAAATAGGGGAAGATTATGACTCCTTTGCATCGTAAATGTGCTGCTACTACCGCAAGCATTTTTGAGAATACATGGGGAGCAGTGGACAGTCTGAAGGGAAGGACCCTGTATTGGTAGTGGTTGGGTCCTACTGTGAACCTCAGGAACCGTCTGTGGGCAGAATGTAATACGGAAGTATGCATCTTGGAGGTTGAGGGCTGCAAACCAGTCCCTGCCATCTAGCACTGGGATTATTGTGGCCAGAGTGACCATTTTGAACCTGTGGTTGTGTACGAACCTGTTGAATTTTTGGAGATCTAAGATTGGTCTCCATCCCCCTCCTTTCTTCTCTGTCAGGAAATATTTGGAATAAAAACCCCTCCCTCGGTATTGATGTGGTACTGGTTCTACAGCACCCAGCAGTAGGAGATGTCTACTTCCTGTTGCAGAAGGTGCTCGTGAGAAGGGTCCCTGAAGAGGGACGGGGAAGGGGAGAAGGTAGGGGGATGCTGTGAAAGGAATGGTGTAGCCAGATTGTATGATCTCCAAAACCCATTGATCTGTGGTTATCGCAGCCCAGGCATGGTAAAATAGGCGTAGGTGGTGACCAAAATTGTGGGATGGGGTATCTGTTGGCATTAGAGGTGTGGGGAGGTCATGCATACCCTCGATCAAGACTTCAAAATTGTGTCTTAGATGCAGAAGGATGGGTGGACGAGGCCTGGTTCTGTGGAACTCGTCGTCTCTCAACCCGTTGTTTGGGTCTGTTCTGAGTGAAGTATCGTGGTTGTTGACAGTTGAACAAGGTGTTTTGTGACCTCTGGTATGGTTAAAAGCGAGGGTGTTTGTCAGGCGGTGAGTGTATCTCTAGTGTACACAGTGTCGCTCAGGAGGCCTTCATGGTATGGAGGACGATTGGTATGGAGGTTTGAGATGAGAATAGTTTATCCCTATTGAAGAGGAGGTCCTCCACTTTTAGCTGTAGTTCTTTAGAAATTCCTGAAGCCTGCAACCATGATGTTCTTCTCATAACCACAGCTGTTGCGGTTGTTTGGGCAGCTGTGTCCGCTACATCTATTGAGGCTTGCAGTGCTGTGTGGGCTATTAACTGACCCTTGTTGATAATGGCGTTGAGTTGAGGATGTTTATGCTCAGGGAGGTCTTCCACAAGCTCTTGTATTTTACTACAGTAATCATAATTTGCTAGAGCAGAATAGTTGGCAACTCTAAGCAAAAGTGTGGCTGACGAGTAAGCTTTCCACCCAAAGAGGTCCAGTCTCGTGTTCTTTATCTTGCGGTGAGGAGCGGAAATGAGGTGGTTTACTGCGCTGATTAGCAGCTTTTACTACCAGAGAGCAGGCTTGAGGGTGTGAGAACAAAAATTCCATGCCTTTGACTGGAATGAAGTATTTTCCGTCAGCCCTTTTGCTGGTGGGTGGTGCCGATGCCGGTGTTTGCCATATTACCTCTGCAGGCTCCATTATAGCCTCATCCATGGGGAGGGTGATCTTGGTCGATGATGCCGGTTGTCAGATTTTTAACAACTTATGTTGTTTCTCCTGCACCTCATGTAAGGCAATTTCTTGGCTGTTTGCTACTCTTTTGAAGAGTTCTTGGAACTGTTTCAAGTCATCTGGTGTTGTAGGGGTAGACGGCGTCACTGCTTTGTCTGGTGCAGAAGATGAGCGTGGGG
The DNA here is from genome assembly GCF_009764565.3 of Dermochelys coriacea. Lineage (NCBI taxonomy): Eukaryota > Metazoa > Chordata > Testudines > Dermochelyidae > Dermochelys > Dermochelys coriacea. The sequence continues at coordinate 111,777,447 of NC_050068.2, forward strand.
CAGGTGGTGAATCATCCAGGTCTGCCTGCGATAGCATCTCTTCCTCTTCCATCCCTGTCTTGGGGGCGGGGGGTGTCAGAGGTTTCTCTGTGTGGTAAGGATGGGTGTACTCTGCAACAGTGGGACCAGAATAGGGGTTCTGGTATGTGGGCCAAGGACCCCATTGTGGCTATTGCATGGGGTAAGGTGGCAATGGGTAAGGCCAGTGCTGGGCATATCAGGGCTGTGAATGCTCAGAGGGATGAGGTTTAGGCTTCACAGTGTTCCATGTAGGTCTCATCTGTGATGGGGATGAACGCTGAGAGGAGAAGCAGTTGTCCTGCACGCTCCTTCCTCACCATTATGCATGGAGATTGGTGCAGGAGATGGTGCCGCGCTATACAGCTTGGGAAGTGTTCAGTGCCGAGCAGTGGTGACTGCGATGCCGAAGAAGCTGCTATGTCAGCAGGACACAGGGAGTTGCGCTGGTCCCGCCTTGGGGTTGCAGTCGACCGTTGTGTTGCCGACCAGTGCTGGATTCAGCCTGTTAGGCGGCAGCAAGTCTTGGGTCAGTGCCGGTGGAGGCAGCATTGATCGAGGTGCCGCTGCCTGTGCCGCGCTCTGCACTGGGGTACTCGGTGCCGTGGAGGAGACTTGACGTCTCAACTTCGGTGCTGTGCGTTGGGGCTCAGCAAGGGTCCGCTGAGGGACGGTGCCGGAGGAGCCCAGTGCCTTGTAAGTGCTCACGCTGGATGAGTGGAGCACTGAGGATAATGACCTCACTGGGGAAGCTCTCTTTTTCTGAGAAACCCTTGCTGGAGAGGTCAAAGCTCGCTTCCTGACAGTTTTGGAAGTCGGATCCTTATCAGAGCTCAGGGATCTCGGTTTATGAGACTCCCCGGAGGACGTCTCTTGCGGAGGTTGGAGGGATTTCTCCAGCAAAAGCATTTTCAAGCGGAGATCCCTGTCACATCTTGCCCTTGCTGTTAAGTTGGTGCAATGTATGCAGTTCTGGGAGATACGAGTTTCTCACAGACAATGAATGCAGGAAGTGGGACCGGCATCGGTTCAGGGCAGGAGTCACACTTTCTAAATCCTGATAAGCCTGGCATGACTGCAGTTAAGCCTCTCCTGCCTCTCTAGAGATAAGGGTGGGAGTTAATTGTAATGGCAAACTGTAGAAACTGTTCCCAAACAGGGAGTTAGGGAGAGAAAAAGTCGTCTTCTTTCTTCTCTTTTCTGTTTGGTTGGTTGGTTTTTTTTGGAAGAAAAACCTCTAAGAGGAACTAAGGAAACTATGTATAGACTAAGACTAACGAAACAATGCAACTAAGTATAGACTAAAAAGAAGTTCCTATGTAACTTGTAACTTTTTTTTTCTTCCAGAAAGTATCAAAGAGAGCACTGCCGCGGACCTCCGTCTGCAGCTGAGGACAGTTGAGAAGGAACAGAGGGACCATTGGGGGAGCATGCACTACAGGAGGTGCCAATGGCTGCAATAGATGACTCCTGTGTGCGCCCTTCCCCTGACCGAGTACTGCTGCGAGAAATCTCCGATCTCCAGCACAGGGACGCACCGACACCTAGAGTGGAACACCCACAGGGATACCACTCAAAGACGAACAGTAGATTCTACCCATCTGTTTTATAACAAATAGAAGAAAACCCACATATGTTTCAAGTTGAAACCAACATTGCAAAAGGCAGAGAACACAGTCTATACTATGAGTGGATTAATCATGGGGGGGAGGGATAGCTCAGTGGGTTGAGCATTGGCCTGCTAAACCCAGGGTTGTGAATTCAATCCTTGAGGGGGCCATTTAGGGATCTGGAGCAAAAACTGGGGATTGGTCCTGCTTTGAGCAGGGGGTTGGACTAGATGACCTCTTCAGGTCCCTTCCAACCCTGATATTCTATTCTATGATTTAATGTTTATGCAGTGTTTTGGAGATGTAACAGTCTAACTGCAATAAGAAGTTATTTATTATCCTCCTCCTATTATAGCCATATATGAAAAAAAAGGCTGAAAGGACAGATAAGGGAGGGTTTCTTATTGGACCTGTATTAATGAATAACACAGATGCTTTCAGGACAGAAATGGGTCCCATCTTGGAGCAGTGACAGCTTAATAAAGAACAAAAGAAGAAAGGTTTCATATCTAAGAAAGTATTTAAAGAGTTGTATATTTATACAGTGCTTTTCATTCCAAAAGGAGCTTTACAAACTATGGCTCTGATCCTCCAATGATATATGCCCAGGCAGATCCTTGTGTCCAGGCAAACCCCAACTGACTTCAGTGGGGCACCAGGTAGGCACAAGAATTTGCCTGCATGCATCTCACTGCAGAATCAGGGCCCACATACATAAAGTACCATTGAAATGTAGCCACCTCCAGTGAGAAAGGGAGGCAGTCAAGCACAAAACTGACATGCCACACACAACAAAAATGGGGACTGGGGAAAACTGCGGCCAAGAAAACTAGGGAAAATGCTATTCCTTTGAGAAGTGGCATGGGATTTTTAACATGTACTTAGAACAGAAAGGACCTTAGTCATCTGACTTTAAATTCTCATCTAGATGTCTCTCTGACACACCCCTATCCACACCCCCCTCTTTCAGAAGGTTGAAGGGCTGAGTTGATCCTATTGGGATTTGACCCTGTGGTTCTGACAAGCATCAAGTTTGACACACCTGTATTTAGGGGTAAAATTTTCAGAATTCCCTAAGGGCTAGATTCACAAAGAAATGTAGGTGCCCAACTGCCATTTTAGGAGCCTAAGACCCAACTTTTAAGCACCAGTTAGATCCTCAAAACTCCCGCTGACCTGCGACCTAATTCTGGAGGTGCGTAAGTTTCTCCCTGTAAAGTCCCCCATGGTGCCTAAGTTCCCACTGCTGGCATGCACAAAACTGCCTAAGCCCTGATGCCACTGAGCTGCTAAACACCCTCACTCATACCTAAGCCCTGATGGGACTGTCAAACTCAGGATTCCCTGCCTATCTCTGTAACAGGCACTGATCCAGCAGGGGTTCTCAAAGTACACTTACTGGATTGGGTCTGGCACAAGGCAGCTGGGGCAACCAAATCAGGAATTTTGGGGGCAGGGATTGTGTCAGAATACCCAGAAGGCCAATCATCTAGGATGTGGGTGACCCATTTTCAAATTCCCACCTGATTTGGAGCAAGGGACTTGAACCCAGGTTGAGTACCCTAACCATCACTATTGTTTATAAAATGGTAGTATCTAGAAATCCCAGTCACAGACCACAACACCACTGTGCCAGGCACTGTACAAACACAGAACCGAAAAATGGTCCCTACCCCAGAGAAATTGCATTCTGATTACAAGACAAGAGATAACAGATGGAAACAGAGAGATGGGGACAGTACAAGGAAACAATGAGATAATGTTGATTGGCATGATAGGTTGTGGTATCAGCAGTGCACATGAGCATGCTATTCATTATTCTTCGATTCCAAGGCCAGAATGGACTGTCCTGATCATCTAGGCTGACCTCCTGTATAGCACAGGCCCTAGAACTTCCCCAAAATAATTCCCAGAGCAGATCTAGGACATCCAATCCAAATTTAAAAATGATCAGTGATGGCGTATCCACCACAAACCTTGGTAAATTGTTCCAATGGTTAATTACTCACCATTAAAAAATGTATGCCTTATTTCAAGTCTGAATTTGCTTAGCTTCGGCTGCCCTTCTTAAAACTTTCCTTTCCTGTGATGTTTTGCTCATTGAGATTTCTGTAGGCATCAGAGCAGAGGAGAGTTTTAAGGAGGTAAGTTTTAAGGTAAGGGGATATTTTGGCACACAAAATATTGAATTATTTATACAGAGTGGAACAGCTCCAAAAGGAGAGACTGAAAGAACCCCACCCAGAATACCCAATTGCCCCATTGTTCAGACACTCACTTGGGATATGGGAGACCCAAATTCAAGCCCCCACTTCAAATCAGGCAGAGCAAGAATCTGAAAACAGGTCTCCCACATCCCAGATGAGTGCTCTAACCACTGTGTTATTGGCCATAATGGCAGTGGGGAGGAGGGGCTAAATCTCATTTTCAAAAGTGATTCAGGCACTTAGAAACCTAAATCCCATTAGAGTTTGGCTCCTAGGTGCCTAAACCACTTCTGCAACTGGCATTTAGGCCTCAGTCACATAGGCCCAGATCTTCAAAGGTGTTTAGACAGCTAATTCCCAGTGAAGTTAGGTACCTACATGCCTTTGAGGATCAGCGCCTTAGGTACTTTTGAAAGTTTACTGATCGGTCCCTTATTCCATGCCACCCTTTGCGGGGATTCCAGGAGCACTTGTGGAATGAGGGATTAAAAAGACTCGATGCCAGACTTATGGAGAGTAAGACAGCCTCCAGTGCTAGAGTGGACATGCAGGGCCTCCATAGTGATGGCCTTAATCTAGCCAATCCCTAGACTGAGACCTGGCAGATCTTGGGGGCAGGGAAGCTTCTTTGGCAGAGGAACTGAGAAACCCAGACCCAGGGCAGAATACAAAGGGGAAATGCCATGGAGTCCTCACACAGACTTTTCATGTAGTGGCAAGATCTAAAGCCTAAGCAGTTTCCAACCGTCAGCTGCTGGCATTCCTGTTTCCCACATTTCTCCCTCCTGTTGGCTATCTATGTTCTGGATTACTATTGTATATCTGTGGAAAAACTAACTTGCATTGCACCTCAATTTGATATTTTTCCCCATATTTCTAGTAGCTCCAAGTTCCTTGGCATTCACGTTCCTCGGCATTCACGTTCCTCATTGGTTATTACAAATATATCAGTTTAGTATTATTTGCAAATTTCATTTCAGATGCTGTTTGCCCCCACTTCCAGGTCTGTAACAGAGATATTAGTAATACCAGACACCACAGTGATCCCTGCAGTGCCCCATTACACCCCTTTGCACAGCTTAATATATTACCTTTTATTCACTATTCTCAGGTCCTGCAGCAAGTTTCCAATCTATATATGCTAGCATTCATATTCAAGCCATTTTAAATTGATTTGCTGAGTAGGAGTTTGTGACATTTTATCAAATGTATAACTAAAATCCAAATGCATTACCCAACAACTAGTGCATGCATTTCGGCCACTAATCTGTCTATCTCTGTATTAAAAAGAGAGCAACAAGATTTGCCTACCCAACTTGTTCTTTACAGAAGTAAATGCCAATTACTGAAGGAGATATTCAAAACCTTCACATGACTGGAGTTTCATATAAATGAATCTGGGGTACTATTATGAACTTTAGATTCAAATTTTCAATAAGTGTGATGATTAGGGTGCCAGCCCAGAATTTTGGAGAAATGGGTTCAATTCTTTGCCACAGACTTCCTGTTGGACCATGAGCCCCATCTTGCCTCAGTTTCCAATCTGTAAAATGGGCTAACAGTATTCCCCTATTCTCACAGGGGTGTCGTGAGAGTAAACACTTTAAAAATTGTGTGGTACTCAGATACTAAAGTAATGGGGCTACATAAGCATCTTAGACAGAGTTAACCTGTTCATGGCTCAGTTATGCATTAAATAATTATGACCTTATGGTAACATCAGTTTTTAACCTGTAGTTCCTATTGAAATCAGTGGAGAAAACTGCCTAATACTTGGAGGCACAATATGTCCCTTAGCAATTTTTTCTCTTGGATATTTGAGCATTTCACTAGAATTGAGGATGGATCAAACAGATTAAAGGGCACAGAGTGGGGGTTAGAAGTAGAGCCAGGCAAATTTTTTGGATAAATACTTTATTCACCAAAAGATGCAGTTTCTGAGTCAATAAAAACTATTTGAAAATTTGTGTTCATTTCAATCTATTGCTCCAGTCAAACCAAATAAATAAAATAAAATAATAGTAATAATAAATCAGCAGTCTCTCTCTCTCTTTTTCTGGCCCTTTAAAAAAAGTCTTTTAAACAAAAAGTGGAACAGCTTCAAAAGGAGAGACAGAGTCCCACACCAAAAGAGCTAGACCTAGTATTCAGAACCCTCACTAAAGTTCAAGTCCCTGCTCCAATGACTGTTTAGTTATACATTGTGGAACAGGTTCCACAGCAGAGATTTAGAGCGCCTTTTCCTAGAATACTCCACAGCCCAACGGCTTAGGAACTCTTCTGGAGAGGTGGGAAACCCAATTCAAATCTCTTCTCCCCATTAGGAAAAGGTGAACCTAAGTCTCTCACATCCCAGGTGAGTGCCCAAAGGTTACAGAAGAACAAAACATTCTGTTTGACCTGAACTGAAATTTGTCGATTTCCTTTTTTTTTTTTTTAAATTTATAGTTCTAGTTCAGCCCAAATCAATTCCCCCCCCCCATTTTTCAGAACTGCCAGTGAATCATAAAAAATCAGCTCTTCATCCAGCTCTAGTTAGGAAGCCAAAAAACAAGCTACATTGACAGCTGTTTAACCTTCAGTCCTAACAATCAGCAGTGCATTTTGGTGATTTTTTTTTAAACAGATTTTTCCCAGTGCTTGTAATAAACATTAAAAATAGCACATAATGACCATTTTTCTTTGAATTGCAAAACAAACAGAGGGGTGCATGTATTCTCTGCCACCACAAATTCATGTGACACTTTATTTTGTATCATGCATAAATAACTTCTTTGGTTTAAAAAGAACAGTTTTTAACATTGGTCTATCCTTCCATATATTTTTAGCAGATCATTCCCAAAGTAAGAGCATCTACCCAGGCAGGTACTGTAGAAATTTTGGCCTAACAATCTTGACAATGTCTTAAAATCTATACAAGAGGAAACAATCCTCCCAGAGGTAGAACATTCAATTGTCTCTGATGATTCTGCTTGTTCTCTGTCCCTTCGTCTGCTGAAGGAGAAATAGTAAGACTATTATCATCAGTATTACACTACCACTTGGAGACTCCAGTGAGGATTGAGACCCCACTGGGCTAGGTACTGTACAAAGTCAGGGATTGATTTTGCACCCACTGAAGTCCATGGCAAAGCACTCATTGACTTTAATGATCTTGGATAAGGGTATGTCTACACTGCAATTAGACACCTGCGGCTGGCTCATGTGGAAGGGTCCCATATATATGTTTTATTTAGGTTTCATACATGTAAAAAGGATTTGGGGGGAGGGGTTGGGGGAGGGACACGTAGGGTTTTAAGCAGTGGAGGAAGAAGGGACCCGTGGGCAAAGATAGGAAATAAGGGGAAGGAAAGCAAAAAAAGGGGAGAGGATTTGGGAAAGGTGTGAGAAGCAAGATGGGCAGGGAGCATCAAGTTGGACTGCTGAAGCTGAAGGGCTGCAGTGGTAAGAAGGATGGGATGCAAGGGAAGCCAGCAACCAAGGGGAATGAGAAAATGAGGGAAAAAATATCCTAAGTACAAGTTTCAGAGCTGAGTGAATGATAAAGTCAAGAGGTGGTGCTGTGAAGGCTCCTCCCAGCTGCTATTCACCATGTGGAGAGATGGAGGGGAGACCTGTGGGCAGGTCTCTGTATCTGGTGAAACATTTGGGATGATACTTGAGATGGGATTTGGAGAAAAAGATTTATTAAACCATCTCCACAGGCTGTGAAGACCTCTGGAAGAAGATATAATGTCCCCAAGTCAGGAACATGAAGCACGCACACCTCCTCCCTCCTCCCTGCTGTGGGCATGTAGACCTCAACAAGAAAAGCAGCGACTAAGAAGAATAGTTTCTGGGGGAAAACATGGTGATAAGAGTGCTCAACAGTCTGTTGGCAGGGGAATGACAATTATGTTAATTACAGAATAATTACATTGATAATTCCCCTTCCTACCACCGCCTTAGTTCAACAGCAAACGAACATAGCAGAAACAAGACTCTACATTCTTCACTCACCTAGCTCCATTACCCCACACTTAGAAAGAAAATCTCTTCCAGACTTTTCCTCCTACACTGATTTGTGAAAGTTCACATTACCACACCGTGAGGTCTAATGCTTATACGCCTGTTATGTTCCCAAGTTAAACAGTTTAACAGGTTTATTGCAGCTGCTGTGACTAACACACCAGCCTTAGCAGTATCAGTTTAACTTTTTTTTTTTAAATAAATAAAAACACATTTTCCATCACAAGTTTAACCACTAGGCCACCCCACCACTCCATACATCCAATTAGAGACATCACTGCATGCAGTACAGAATTTCAAATTATGGGGATAAATCTTTAGTTTTGCTAGACCTGGCTTGAAGAAGCTCAAGAAGCTACTGCACGTCGCACATTTTATCTACAGCTTCACTGAATCTCCACCACTGTTGTCTTGGAGATAGAAAATTATTTGTTTCAGTGAGAGTAGGAGAACTGAATGAGACATTATTTGATGTGCAGGAAGTATTACCGAATGTCTACTGGTTAATATGAATACACTAGAGGGTATGTTTTTCCAACTATTCTTTAGGGGGAAAAAGATCCTTCACCCAATTTCTCGTAAACACATGAAATCTGAATGGACATCTATATATAATATTTTGTAATTTCAAGTCTTCCCTTTTCCTCCACAAATATTAATATCCTTGACTTTAGAGTACTAAAATTAACCAGGAATTTTTATCCACCCAGTCTCTAAGAAACAAGTAACTTAACGGATTTAAGGTCAAAGGGCCCAACAGGAAAAACAAATGAATGAAAATTAAAGGAAAAGGAAAAAGAAAGGAATAAGAGAGAAGATGAATACATAAAATGATAAATATTTCACAAATCCATATTGCAACCTTTCTTGTTGATTTGGTCACATATAATAATACCCAAGAATATGAAATTTCCAACATCACCAGAAATTAGAAGACATTTCTGTGAATGTGAAGAATATGAACCCACACAAACTCCAAAACAGATTGCATCTTCTTGCAATATTCTTGGGAATTACATTATTACGCAGATAAGTAAGCAGACATCAAAATGTTTTTTTAAAAAGGCTCCCCCATATATTTATGGAGGAAACAGACCATTTTGTATTTAAATAAGCATTCTTCGTAGGTTAAAAGGACAAAGTCGTAGAGCTCAGCCATATCTTGTGCTGCTCCAGTGGTACAAAGGTGACTTAGAGCTGCCTTTCAGAGCCAGCTGAAGATTCCACCCCCACTCCCCACCACACATACACCAGCTGAGGTAGTCCTCTGTTATCGCAAAGCTAGTTCAACAGTTGGGTCCCCTAGCCACTGAGGCTGCTCTAATTTACTCTAGAGGATGACTCAGCCTGAGGATTGTGCACAGGAGGAGGGAAGAAGGAAAGGTGGCATAACTCCAACTCTGCCAACTCAGCCATATGTGCCATGTGGTTTGAGGATATACTGCATTCTCTTCAAGGAGGTGCGGCAGCAAAGCTTCTTTAGTGCCTTTGGAGGTATCATTCCTGCCACAGGCACAATGCCTCCTAGAGCTCTGACTCAGGCCATGCACGTCTCTCCATGGGCCCCCTACTCCAGGGTTTGGCTTATTGCTACACTTGAATTCTATAGTTGAAATGTTGTTCTTACACCCAAGTTTATTTTCTTTTTTAAAAAGTAACTTAAAATGAGAAGTGACAAAGCCCCCATTCACCCACCACCATGCTATTGTAGTGAAAAATGGAAAGAAGGCTGTGCACATTCTGTACTGTGCCTGCAATCACAGATCACAAGTAATGCTCTGTCTAGATAGAATCATAGAATATCAGGGTTGGAAGGGACCTCAGGAGGTCATCTAGACCAATCCCCTGCTCAAAGCAGGACCAATCCCCAACTAAATCTTCCCAGCCAGGGCTTTGTCAGGCCTGGCCTTGTAAACCTCTAGGAGATTCCACCACCTCCCTAGGTAATCCATTCCAGTACTTCACCACCCTCCTAGTGAAAAAGTTTTTCCTAACATCCAACCTAAACCTCCACCACTGCAACTTGAGACCATTACTCCTTGTTCTGTCATGTGGTACCACTGAGAACAGTCAATGAAGAATATGCCCTAAAGTGACGCTGAGTCCTGGAATACCAGATTTAAAAAACCCCAATAGTTTCATTTCCACCTTTAAAATAAAAAATATAACAGCATGTTAAATATTAGGCTATGTCCCAACAATATCCTTTCAAAATACAAAGAAAGCAAAAAGCCTAAGTGCATTTTAGATGCAGACCAAGAATCAAACAAACAATGTGACAACAACATCCATGAAACAAGCAGCTTATACTCACTGTTTGCCACATGCCATGGTTGATAACTGGCCCGCTGCTGGTCACACGGCCTATTCCATTGTACTTCAACTGCAATTCTAACCGTCCGTTGCGCAAAGCTAAGACTATCCACGTGCTGTCTTGATGGCCTCCAGCAAAGAAAAGGATACCTTCAGGATCAAAGGTTCTAAGGTCGAATTCAGCCACAAGTCTGACCACATGGGTGTCAAGAAACAAATCAGTTATGCAGAATTCAAAAACCACTGTGTGCTTTCCATACAGAGAGCATCAGTTCAGACAGTTAAGAACCAAGTATTAAAAAGTATTAGCTTTTAACTCAATTCTAAGTCTAAACTAGATGGAGGATATATTATTATGAAAACAGTAGTATAGAACACACTGACATATTTCAGAGATTATCAGATTCTCTGGAGCAAGTACTCCCTTCTTGGTTACTTGTCTGTATAGTACCTTGCATAATTGGGGTCTGATCCTTGATCAGTGTTCCCAAGTGTACCATGATGCATACAAACAAATAAATAATAATTTTAGTTTCAAGTGGCTCTTTAATTCCATACATGTACTGAAGGGACACAATGTTCAGTTGCTGTTCTAAAAGCACTCTCACCTTGTGGGCTGTTTCCTTTTAAAGCGTAGTCTGATAATAGGCGTACCACTGAACATTCTCCCCAGGTACAGAGATTTAACACTTTTCGCAACAGCAAAAGACACACAAGGTATAATATCCTATAATAGAAACATATTTGTAGACTAATTATTTGCTCATACGTTAACGAAAGAAGACGACAATCAAATGGAATTTTCTTTGCTATTTTCTAATCTCAAACACTCATGACATGGATATAGTTGTTGATCAGGGTATCAATTATGAAACAACTGTTGATAAGCTCTAAGACTACACTACTGTAATTTTAGTAATGAAGACGTTTTAAGTTCATTTCCCCTTGCTTCCCCCGAAGGCATATTTTTCTATAGCAAAATAAATAAATAGATAAATAAATAAATACATTTACACATTAAAGAACAATTTCCATTGTAATCCCACATCCTCAGAAAAAAGTCCACTATAAAAAACTTGCTAATGGATGCTTTTTGCATTCACGCCAAGTATCAGAGACTCCTGCCTGCCTCAGCCAAAGGGAAAAAAATCATAAAGAGATCGTGGCACACAACAAAAAGTTAAAGTACTACTCTATAACTTAGATCATACCATTACATTTCTACACCATCCTCAGGGGACCTAATTCAGAAAAGCTTATGTAGACAGATGTAAATTATAGCTAAGTAGAGGACACACAGTGCTTCCACTGCCATCCTCTTTGTGGAATGGGGCAACAGATGCTTATCCAGTGGGATCCTGGGAAGATAAGTCTTGCATAAGTATTCTCTCATCACCCTAACAAGACCCCTTTCCTACAGAGGTGGAGGAGACAGGACACTGGCCTCTTACGGTATCTACTACCCAACTCAAGTAAGCCTGGACAGTTGGACTCTCCCCTCTGAGTTATTTAATCCAAGCATAATTATTTCAAAGCTTTTCGTTTTTCAGTTATTGAAATGAGAAATAAGATACCTCACAAGTGTTCATGTCCTGGGAAAGCTTAACTCTCCCTTTGCCATCACAGTGACAGGTGTAACTCCCTGGTGAATTGACACAGGTTTGCTCACAAAGTTTCTCTTCACATTCATTCACATCTATACACCACCAGCAAAGGGAAAGGGGGGACAATGAAAAATACTGATTAATTTTTTAAGCAAATGGTCTACAAACTGTATAATATTTTTGCCCTTCTATAGTGCCCTTCATTTGATGATCTCAAAGTGCTTAACACTCAGTAATTATCCCTCAACATCCCTCCAAGGCACAGAACTATTATTATCCCCATTTTACAGGTAAGGAATCTGATTTACAAATAAGTTCTGGCTGCCCAAAGTTACATAGTGAGTCATGGGAAGGCTGAGAACAGAACCCTGACTCCCAGTCTGACCTGGTCTCCTGATTCATAGCCCTGTGCTCTAACTGCTAGATTCCTCATAATTAGATTCCTTCCTCATAAGGCCAATTCTGGTACTCGTGCACTGAGTAGATCTTACTTGTTTTGGTAGCCCAGCTGTGGTCAGCGTGACTACTTGCATAATTGCTACTCAGTGTAATGACTGCAGAATTGAGTCCTAAATAAACAACAAGGAGCTGACAATACTAATGAGAGGTCTCCATTAATTTCTTTCCTCCTTTTGCATTTTCTTATTCACTTCAGAAATCCAGGGTGGGGGGAGGAAGAGGTCACATTTGTGGCCCCAGGATATAGGTAGCTATTTAAAAAAAAAAGAAGCCCTCGCACTCTATAAATCATAGAATATTAGGGTTGGAAGAGACCTCAGGATTTCCAATCCCCTGCTCAAAGCAGGGCCAACACCAACTAAATCATCCCAGCTAAAGCTTTGTCAAGCCAGGCCTTAAAAACCTCCAAGGATGGAGATTCCACCATTTCCCTAGTAAGCCATTCCAGTGCATAAAGGCTTATGTGAAATTCATGTCCTTACGCGACTCAGACATAAGGCTGGAGGCAACACTGGTCCTGGAACACTTACAGAGCTGTACACAGCCCTATTTACAGAGGACTGCTAGCGCAGCTAAATACTACGAGAAAGATTTTTAAACAACAACTACTGCTCTGTAGCGTTCTGCCACCACAGATGGAAACAACACTATGAACTGATTTGTCTGGATCCCAACCAGATCACTGCCGTCAATACAAGAAGTCTTAGTTATTCTGTAGTTGTTCACAGGCACTGAAAGGCAACTGACCTACAGTGGTTAAATGATGAACTAAAAAGAAAGGAAGAATAATAAAATGTACTGTACAATCCCATAGTGCTTTACATCATCACAGAACTTTATAAATGTTACCATGTAATTAATCCCATTATTTCCATGCACTTACCTTGACAAGACTTGCTTAAGTTATCATATCTGTAGCCTGTATCACACAGGCATGCATATGAGCTTATTAAATTTTTACAAAGAGCTTCTCCACAGATGTCTGTTGATACTGTGCATTCATCTATGTCTGCAAAACAAACAGTCAAACACACAGGGCTATTTCACATCAGTATCATTTCAATGTCTGCAAGTTTTGAGTATGGCAGGGTCAACTGTCTTCTCAGTTATTTAGGTAATTGAGAAGTTTAGTAATATCCTTGAGAATTTGTCTACAATGTTGGTCTGATAAATATTAAAGCTGTTCAGTGCCAGTAAGGAAGTGATTACAGGCTTCCCAAGAACAGCTGTTGGTTTCTCTTCAAGCCACTGGCTATCTTTGGAAGAGGAATGCAAAGCGAGCCAGAGGGAAAACACTGAGAAAACAGACCCAGCTGCCAAGTTTGACAGGGCTACAAACTGTGGAACAATAAGGAGCACACAGTCAGGAAGTGGAGGAACAGTTTTATTTTTGGTGAAAAATACAGATTTGAAACCCAAAATCAAAGAAACATTATTTTAACAAAAAGAAAAGGAGTACTTGTGGCACATTAGAGACTAACAAATTTATTTGAGCATAAGCTTTCGTGAGCTACAGCTCACTTCATCCGATGCCTTCAGTGGAAAATACAGTGGGGAGATTTACACACACACACACACGCAGAACGAACATGAAACAATGGGTTTTATCATACACACTGTAAGGAGAGTGATCACTTAAGATGAGCTATTACCAGCAGGTGGGGGGGGGGAGAGGAAGAAAACCTTTTGTGGTGATAATCAAGGTGGGTCATTTCCACTAGTTGACAAGAATGTCTGAGGAACAGTGGGGGGGAGCGGAGGGGGGTATAAACATGGGGAAATAGTTTTACTTTGTGTAATGACCCATCCACTCCCAGTCTCTATTCAAGCCTAAGTTAATTGTATCCAATTTGCAAATTAATTTCAATTCAGAAGTCTCTCATTGGAGTCTGTTTTTGAAGTTTTTTTGTTGAAGAATAGCCACTCTCAGGTCTGTAATCAAATGACCAGAGAGACTGAAGTGTTCTCCGACTGGTTTTTGAATGTTATAATTCTTGACATCTGATTTGTGACCATTTATTCTTTTACGTAGAGACTGTCCAGTTTGATCAATGTACATGGCAGAGGGGCATTGCTGGCACATATCACATTGGTAGATGTGCCATTGAACAAGCCTCTTATAGTGTGGCTGATGTGATTAGGCCCTATGATGGTGTCCCCTGAATAGATATTTGGACACAGTTGACAACGGGCTTTGTTGCAAGGATAGATTCCTGGGTTAGTGGTTCTGTTGTGTGGTTGTGGGTGAGTATTTGCTTCAGGTTGAGAGGCTGTCTGTAAGGAAGGATTGGCCTGTCTCCCAAGATCTGTGAGAGTGATGAGTCATCCTTCAGGATAGGTTATTCCCCCACACCGTTCCTCAGACGTTCTTGTCAACTGCTGGAAATGGCCCACCTTGATTATCACCACAAAAGGTTTTCTTCCTCCCCCCCCCCCACCTGCTGGTAATTGCTCATCTTAAGTGATCACTCTCCTTACAGTGTGTATGATAAAACCCATTGTTTCATGGTGGGTGGGTGGGTGTAAATCTCCCCACTGTATTTTCCACTGAATGCATCCGATGAAGTTAGTTGTAGCTCACGAAAGCTTATGCTCAAATAAATTTGTTAGTCTCTAAGGTGCCACAAGTACTCCTTTTCTTTTTGAGAATACAGACTAATACAGCTGCTACTCTGAAACCAGTCATTATTTTAACAAATAAAGGTTTCTCCTCTCCCCTGCTCTTCTTCTTCTTAACACACACAATTTCATAAAATGCATGTAATTTTTTTTAAATTCTCAGCCTCTAACCATTTGTAATTCAATTTCAATTACTTTATAAAATTCCCACATCTCTTTCAAACACCATCTTTCAAATTTCACCTAAAGCATATTATCATTTTAAAATTTATGATACCTGTGGCATATATATATTATTAAACATCTGTCTTTAATAGCAAGGCTTTTGTTCTATTGTCGTCATGTTGGATTAATAAACCAACATTAAACAGAACATTTTCTTTTAGACACAAGGCAAACTTCACAGCTGGAATAATGGGTACAACTCATCAAAGTCAATGTGTCCCTTTGCACTATTGTGAATTAGGCCCAAAGGAGTGCATGTCTATAATCTAACCACCAAATTAGGCATCAGATTAAGAGTACTGGGCGGTTCTGCTATAGGAGGCATACTCACCTTAGGTCCAGGGGTGGGGTGGGGAGGGGAAAATAAGTCACTTTTCAGCAGGTGCTAGCGAATGTGGACAAAGATGCTGTTTTAACATGTGCTAGCAAGTCAAAGTAAATACTAGGGCAGAGTTTATGGTCTACCTCGACCTGCTAACGTGTTAAAACTACAATTGTTTTGTGCACACCAGGATTTTACCTAAGCTGAGCTAAAATTTGATTAAAAAACCAAAACCAAAAAAATCACTTTTTCCCCTTAGTGTGGGTATATCGTTACTATAGGCACAAGTTAGAGGGAAAGAAAGATAAAAATATTCATTCAGATACAATTGACACTACATATAAAACATCAGCTGGTTTATGGATAAATCTCCAGGCTATGAGTGTTTAAATTTAATTTTCAAAGGGGGTTCTTCCCATTTATATCTATACTTTTGGGGAAAGATCTTCAGATGATATACATCAGCATAGCTCTATGCCAATTTACACTCGCTGAAGAACTTGTCTTGAAAAACCATCAATTTTTTTGGCTTTTATGATTAGTTTCTCTTCCTGTCAGGGAAGGGACACAGTGTAATCACTTTGTGAACTGGAAATGGTTCAGGACAACTGCACTTGTATTCCCCCTCTGTGGTGTCTTGGGGTCACCCACTCTAGGCTCCTCAGCAGTCATCTCTACTGGTTAGAGACCCAAGTCTCTCCCTCCTGACTGTGGTTTTTCCAGACTGCAGTTCCCTGCCTACAGTGTGGTATCTCCAGCAAGCCAGACTGCATAAACAGGCCAGTGTTTGTGCTTTGCTTCCTCTTCAAAGGCTATGAACAGCTGAAATTGCCTGCAGTCACAAGGTACCATATAGTTCTCTATAAGCAAGCACCTTGATTCTCAAGATGAAAGAATTCTAGACAAAACATATAAAAACAATAAAGAGTTTTATATGCATGCTAGAAGTTTACCAGAGGTCACCCATCAGTCTTATGGGGCCTCAGTAGGCCAAGGTCCTTCCAAAAACCTTCCCAAGGATTGGGGCCCCCGCTTTGACAGAAACTCCTGTGTGTTTGCTGGATCAGAAAACAGCAAACATTCATGTCCCGGTGGGGGAGTGGGATGATCCCCACATGTGCGTAACCATGAGTGTGTTTGAACTCATGCTATTTATCAAAAGTCCTTCTTTGTCTGTTTTTCTCTGCAGAAACCAGGTCGAACTAGTATATTAGCATCTCCAGGTGGTGTACTTCTCTAGAAATGTTACAACCTTAGTGAATTTGCCTAATCACCCCCCACTGTTCTTAGTTTCTGTAGGAGCTGTGGTCACCCGCCCCAATGGAATTACATACATAAACTTAATACAGTGAGAGCTCCCCAAAATATTGCAGGAAATTTCCATATCATGTATTTATGTTTGGTTGATAAAGTTATTGTGCTGAAGCTTCTGCATATGCCTGGCTCTATTTTCTGTACTGTGTGTGTCAACCAAGGGTCTTATAAGCAGGGATGACTGAACTGTTATGAAATAAATTCTGTGCCAGCACATTAAAAGGTTTATACATAATTTGTCTTTTGAATGAGATAAATAGAGCTGAGGGCTTGGCCACTTGTGGTCATTAATGATCCCATGGCACAGCTTGCAAAAGAAGGGCATTTGAAATCTGGATTAGTTAAATTCTGCTGACATGACATTCACTCTGTAGTTCAACTGGACATGATGTTCTGTTTCACTTTCTGTCCTAAACTGCTTTATAACATTGCTGTCTGCCCTCACCAGGGCATTTTAACAACAGTTAATCTTAAATGAGATTATGTAAGGAAGACTGAAAGCTCCATTCTTTACACTTTCACCTTCTGAATTTATTAGCTGCTGTACACACCCAGATTAAGAAAAAATAATATTAAATTTAACACACACAACAAAAAAAAGAAAAGAAAAAACAACAGGCTCGTATATTGCAATGCAATGAGACTGGAAATAATCATAACTACTCTTCTTGCCAACCCTTCTTCCTCTCAGTGTTGTCAGGATGTGAAGGCTGACCAGCTAGACCAATTTAGTACAATCCAACCCACAAATCTTCCGTGAATCACTCCCATGTTATGATATTGCAGAAAAGTATGGTGCGACTACTAGCATGCCTAGGCATGTATTCCAGACTTGCACTACTGAATAAAATCCTAATAGGCTGCAGTTACTTGGGGAAAAAACAAAACAAAAACCCAATTATTAAGAGTTTCTTTTGGCCTAACGATTAACACACAACATTTGGTGTAAACTAACAGTATAAAACATAATTGTCACAACTCCAAGTTTCCTAGGACTTGGTCTTGTATACTGCTGCTACCACCAAGCTTCTCATTTGGCAATTTTACCTTGGGACACCCCTCCCTTTGGTACCTTCTTACAAGGGCCCTATCCCCAGGAGCAGGAGAGTGGTCCCGATAGCTACGGTAGGTGTTCTCTGAAGGCCACTGCATAAATCCCCATTCACCACAGCTCCCACAGGACTGAATTAAGAGACCTGCGATTTATTATTTACAACTCAAATCTGTGAATGAACTCCAGTACTGATCAGCTGGATCACTGTCCTTTTCCCGCCCTGGAAAGGACAATTTCACCACCTCCCCTCAGTTCAGGCTTCCTCTTCATAAGCCACAAAGGCTGATGTTCTCCCCGTCTGGTCTTACCATCACCCTTTAAGGAGCCCAGGCCTCTATCATCCCTGATCGATCAGTGTTTGAAGAAACCATTGTTGACATCCTCAGCCAGCTTGGACCAAACTGCCTACAGGCCAGCAAATCTCCACTCATTCCTCCAATGGCCCTCTCCCACTGCTGACTGTCAAACACATAGGTACCAACTCCGTGGGTGCTCCAGAGCTGGAGCACCCACGGGGAAAAATTAGCGGATGCCCCGCATGCACCAGCAGCCAAGCTCCCCTCCTCTCCTTCCCCCCAAGCACGCCGTGTCCCCACTCCTCCCTATCCCACCCAGTGCTTCCCACCCTGCCACCGCCTAAAAGCTGTTTGGCAGCGCTTAGGACTTCCTGGGCGGGAGGGGGAGAAGTGGGGACACGGCGCACTCAGGGGAGGAGGCAGAGAAGAGGCAGGGCAGGGGCAGGGACTGGGACTGGACCAAGCACTCACCGGGCAGAGGGGAAGTCGGTGCCTATGGACTTGAACAAATATTGTAGGGTGGCTCCTAGCAACCCAGGGGACCCTTACAGAGTCCTTAAGTTTCAAACCACTATCTCACTTCCACCCACACATTTTACCTCCCACCTATCTTATATCCAAAATAATATAAACATAACACATACCCTAATGTTGTCCACAGTGATCGAGAACTGCTAATCACTGACTTTAATATAACAGCTAACCTGAAATTAAAAGGTATACATTGATCTTACCTTCACATATTTTATTGTTTTTAAGAAGAACATAGCCACTATAGCATGAACAGCGGTAACTGCCTGGGTTGTTGAGACAGACTTGGTTACAGCCACCATTCTGCACACTGCATTCATTAATATCTAGATATCAATAAAAAGTTCTGTTAAGCTTTTCAGCTATTCAGCATTGTGTAAGTGAGGGTAAGGATGGAAAGTAGGAAGGAGGGAAGGCAAGAGATGGAAGAATAATTGTTATGTTTAGAAACAGCTTCAAAAACGTGCATACCAACTCAACACACACACACTTATTTATTGCACCTAGGATCTTCCACAACCACTGCTGAATTGTGTGCCCAACCCTGCAAACAGGTATGAGTGTCTTTACCCTTGGGAATCGTCCTAATGAAGTTGATGGTACTATCACCATGAGTAAAGTAACTCCCATATGTGTTTGCAGGAGCAGACCTGATGTTCATATAGCATCCTGGGCCACATCTGGGAAGGGATCTTTATACTCAAAATTTAAACAACAATATGATCAATACAGTGTTGTTGTAGCCATACTGGTCCCAGGATAGTAGAGACAAGGTCGGGGAGATAATATCTTCTATTGGACTAAT
Source organism: Dermochelys coriacea (assembly GCF_009764565.3). Classification (NCBI taxonomy): domain Eukaryota; kingdom Metazoa; phylum Chordata; order Testudines; family Dermochelyidae; genus Dermochelys; species Dermochelys coriacea. The sequence continues at coordinate 111,796,832 of NC_050068.2, forward strand.
TTCTGTTGGTGAAAGAGACAGGCTTTCGCATTACACAAAGCTCTTCTTGGGGTCTGGGAAATGTACTCAGAGTGTCAAAGCTAAATACAAGGTGTAACGGATTGTGCAGCATAAATAGTTAACACATATTTCAAGGAACCATTCAAGGTGAAGTGGCCTGTTAACTCCCCTCCAGTCATAGGGGGAAAGGAAAGGGGAGGGGAAAAAAGATAAGGAGGGGGAGGGGTTGTTAGTGGGTTACAGATTGTAGTACTAAACCATAAATCAAGTGTGTCTATTCAGTCCATGATTTTTAGTGTCTAGCAAAGTTCTGAGGTTAAGCTCCCAGAATTGTCTTTGGAAGGTGTGCAGATTTCCTTTGAGAACGAGGAATGATAGGTCAGATATAGAGTGATCACTCTGTAAAGTGTTCATTCACAGGTGATATGTTTTTGTCTTTTGTCACTGTTCTGTGTGAGTTCATTTGAGAGTGTAGTGACCGTCTCGTTTCACCCACATATTTATGGGCACATTTAGGACACTGGACGAGGTACACCACACGTTGTGATAGGCATGTGTAGGACCCATGGACCTTGAAAGGTGTGTTGATCACTGTAGCAGTGGAGAAAGGTCTACAGATTTTGCATATATTCTGACAGGATCTGGTGCCACTTTGAGTTGGTGTGTACTGGCCTGTGGGGAGCCTGGAGAGGCTCAGTGGGTTGTTTGAAGGCCAGAAGAGGGGATTCTGGAAAAAATTCTTTCAGGGTGTAATCCATAGATTCATAGATACTAAGGTCAGAAGGGACCATTCTGATCATCTAGTCCGACCTCCTGCACAGCGCAGGCCACAGAATCTCACCCACCCACTCCTATGAAAAACCTCACCCATGTCTGAGCTATTGAAGTCCTTAAATCATGGTTCAAAGACTTCAAGGAGCAGAGAAGCCTCCCTCAAGTCAACCATGCCCCATGCTACAGAGGAAGGCGAAAAACCTCCAGGGCCTCTCCAATCTGCCCTGGAGGAAAATTCCTTCCCAACCCCAAATATGGCAATCAGCTAAACCCTGAGCATATGGGCAAGATTCACCAGCCAGATACCCAGGAAAGAATTTTCTATAGTAACTCAGATCCCATCCATCTAATATCCCATCTCAGGGGATTTGGCCTATTTACCCTGAATATTTAAAGATCAATTACTTACCAAAATCCCATTATCCCATCATACCATCTCCTCCATAAACTTATCGAGTAGAATCTTAAAACCAGATAGATCTTTTGCCCGTACTGCTTCCCTTGGAAGGCTATTCCAAAACTTCACTACTCTGATGGTTAAAAACCTTCGTCTGATTTCAAGTCTAAACTTCCTGGTGGCCAGTTTATACCCATTTGTTCTTGTGTCCACATTGGTGCTGAGCTGAAATAATTCCTCTTCCTCTCCTATATTTATCCCTCTGATATATTTATAGAGAGCAATCATATCTCCCCTCAACCTTCTTTTAGTTAGGCTAAACAAGCCAAGCTCCTTAAGTCTCCTTTCATAAGACAAGTTTTCCATTCCTCGGATCATCCTAGTAGCCCTTCTCTGTACCTGCTCCAGTTTGAATTCATCCTTTTTAAACATGGGAGACCAGAACTGCACACAGTATTCTAGGTGAGGTCTCACCAGTGCCTTGTATAACGGTACTAAAACCTCCTTATCCCTACTGGAAATGCCTCTCCTGATGCATCCCAAAACCGCATTAGCTTTTTTCACAGCCATATCACATTGGCAGCTCATAGTCATCCTATGATCAACCAATACTCCAAGGTCCTTCTCCTCTTCCATTACTTCTAATTGATGCGTCCCCAACTTATAACTAAAATTCTTGTTATTAATCCCTAAATGCATAACCTTACACTTCTCACTATTAAATTTCATCCTATTACTATTACTCCAGTTTACAAGGTCATCCAGATCCTCCTGTATAATATCCCGATCCTTCTCCAAATTGGCAATACCTCCCAGCTTTGTATATCTGCAAACTTTATTAGCACACTCCCACTTTTTGTGCCAAGGTCAGTAATAAAAAGATTAAATAAGATTGGTCCCAAAACCGATCCCTGAGGAACTCCACTGGTAACCTCCCTCCAGCCTGACAGTTCGCCTTTCAGTAGGACCCGTTGCAGTCTTTAACCAATTCCTTATCCACCTTTTGATGTTCATATTGATCCCCATCTTCTCCAATTTAACTAATAATTCCCCATGTGGCACGGTATCAAATGCCTTACTGATATCTAGGTAAATTAGATCCACTGCATTTCCTTTATCTAAAAAATCTGTTACCTTTTCAAAATAGGAGAATAGGTTGGTTTGGCACGATCTACCTTTTGTAAAACCATGTTGTATTTTGTCCCATTTACCATTGACTTCAATGTCCTTAACTAATTTCTCCTTCAAAATTTTTTCCAGGACCTTGCATACTACAGATGTCAAACTAACTGGCCTGTAGTTACCCGGATCACTTTTTTCCCCTTTCTTAAAAATAGGAACTATATTAGCAATTCTCCAATCATTCGGTACTATTCCTGAGTTTACAGATTCATTAAAAATTCTTGCTAATGGGCTTGCAATTTCAGGTGCCAATTCCTTTAATATTCTTGGATGAAGATTATCTGGGCCCCCCGATTTAGTCCCATTAAGCTGTTTCAGTTTCGCTTCTACCTCTGATATGGTAATATCTACCTCTATATCCTCCTTCCCATTTGTCATGCTACCATTATCCCCAAGATCCTCTTTAGCCTTATTAAAGACTGAGGCAAAGTATTTGTTTAGATATTGGGCCATGCCTAGATTATCTTTAACCTCCACTCCATCCTCAGTGTTAAGCGGCCCCACTTCTTCCTTCTTAGTTTTCTTCTTATTTATATGGCTATAGAACCTTTTACTATTGGTTTTAATTCCCTTTGCAAGGTCCAACTCTACTCGACTTTTAGCCTGTCTCACTTGATCTCTACATGTTCTGACCTCAATTAGGTAGCTTTCTTTGCTGATCCCTCCCATCTTCCACTCCCTGTATGCTTTCTGCTTCTTCTTAATCACCTCTCTAAGATGCTTGCTCATCCAGCTTGGTCTACAACTCCTTCCTATGAATTTTTTCCCCTTTCTTGGGATACAGGCTTCCGATAGCTCCTGCAGTTTTGATTTAAAGTAATCCCAGGCTTCCTCTACCTTTAGATCCATAAGTTCTTCAGTCCAATCCACTTCCCTAACTAATTTCCTTAATTTTTGAAAGTCAGCCCTTTTGAAATCAAAAACCCTAGTTGCAGATTTATTTTTGTTAATCCTTCCATTTAGTTTGAACTGAATTAGCTCATGATCACTTGAGCCAAGATTGTCCCCTACAACCATTTCTTCTATGAGGTCCTCGCTACTCACCAAAATTAAATCTAAAATGGCATCCCCTCTAGTCGGTTCAGCAACTACTTGATGAAGGAATCCATCAGCTATCGCATCTAGGAAAATCTGAGCCCTATTATTATTACTAGCACTGGTCCTCCAGTCTATATCTGGGAAATTAAAGTCTCCCATGATCACGCAGTTTCCATTAGTATTTACTTTATTAAAGACATTAAAAAGGGCTCTATCCATATCCAAATTAGATCCCGGAGGTCTATAGCACACCCCAAGCACTATCGTAGGAGAGGCTTTACTAGTTTTCTTCCCCAATGTAATTTTTGCCCAGACGGACTCTGTCTTATCCATTGCATCGCTTTTTATTTCTTTACATTCTACCTCATCATTGATATACAATGCTACTCCACCCCCTTTACCTTTGTTTCTGTCTTTCCTAAAGAGCACATACCCTTCAATACCTGTAGTCCAGTCATGACTACTATTCCACCATGTTTCTGTTATCCCTATAATATCTGGTTTCACTTCCTGCACCAGTAGCTCTAGTTCCTCCATTTTGTTACCTAGACTCCTCGCAATGGTGTACAAACATCTTAATTTTTGCTGTTTGGACTCACTCACATTTTGTACCCTATTAGGCATAGTCATTCTACAGCCAGTATAACCTATTAGACTAGTATCCACACTGCCCTCGCTCCTTGTATACATTCTCCTACCCACGGCTGTATCCTTTCTTACTTCATCTTCTTCCCTCTAATCCCATCGAGTATGGGTTGTAACTCTTTAACGATACCCCGTATAGGTTCCAATGTGGAGTAGTAGGCGACAACTATGGGTGTACAGTCAGAGGGGAGTTTATCTCTGTATTGAAGCCAGTTCTCTTGAGATATTTAGATGGACCATTCCATGATGTAATCTACTTATCTGGTGGAGTGTGCTTGTTTGGTGAAGGCAGTTTTAAATGTGTTAAGATGTATATCCCGGACTTTCTCCTCAGAGCATATTCTGTGGTATCTGAATGCCTCGCTGCAGAAAGCAAATGTCTTAGTGTGTTTGGGATGGTTACTGGATCTGTGAAGGGTGTGGTGATCTGTGGGTTTCTTGTATATAGCTGTCTGCAGGGTTCCATTGTTGAAGCTAATTGTGGTGTCCAGAAAGTTGATGCTAGTAAGTGAGAGTGTTCTAGAGAGAGTTTAATGGATGGGTGGTGATTGTTGAAGTTGTGGTGGAAATCTATGAGTGAGTTTAGGTTGTCTGTCCAGAGGATGAAAACATCATTGCTGTATCTCAGGAATATCATTGGTTTTGTGGTATATTTGTTCAGAAATTCTTTTTCAAGGTGGCCCATGAAGAGGTTGGCATATTGGGGAGCCATCCCAGTACCCACAGCTGTTCCCATGGTTTAGAACAGTGTTTGCTGTTGAATGTAAAATTGTTATGGGTCAAGATGAAATGGAGGAGTTTGGTGATATGTCTGGGGTGCATATCTAAGTGTTGTCCATTGTCTTGTAGATATCTGAGACAGGCAGCAATGCAGTCATTGTGAGGGTTATTGGGCTACAGGGAGGTGACATCCATGGTGGCAAGGATGACATTCTGAGGGAGATTATTAATGTTGCAGAGTTTCTGGAGGAAATCGGTTGTGTTCTGGAAGAAGCTGGCCTTTTGGAGTGATTTGAGGATGGTTTTTATGAATCCAGATATTCCTTCAGTAAGGTGCTGTGGCCAGACATGATAGGTCTTCCCAGGTTCCCTTGTTTGTGTATCTTGAGAAGCATATAGAAGGTCCTTGCGGTGGGTTCATATGGGATGAGATTGTAGGCAGTCTCCTTAGCTGTGACACTGAGTACATTACCCAGATCCAAGGAACAGCTCTGTGTAAGCTCAAAATCTTGTCTCTTTCACCAACAGAAGTTGGTCTAGTCAAAGGTATTACCTCACCCACCTTGTGTCTCTAGATGATCAAGACAATGGAAGAGACATTGAGTAAAAAACGAAAACAAAACATTATTGCAGTTGCTGAGCTTATAGAGCTGCACAGATCAATTCACAAACAAATTTCACAACATTTTTAAAATAAAATATTTGTGAATAATTCCACCACTCTGCACAATATTCCCACAGCTCTACAGGAAGCTCAGGTTCAGTTCCCTTACAAGATCTCCTGCTGCCTGGGCCAGCAAGATTGTGAGCTAGCAGAATATTATCTCAAATGAATTTTAATTAATCCTTGCACTCAGTGATGGCTCTGATGAAAGGCCTGAAAGGAGCAGAAACCAGTAATCAGAGAGAGCAGGGGAAACCTCTGTATGCTACAAAGGACATGGCAAACCTCTAAGGAAAACCTCCCATTTATAGGACCAGCAAACCCTTATTCAAGCAAGTAGTTCTTATGTGAGTAGCCCCAATAAAGTCAATGTGAATCCTCACTGGGATTTCAGTAGTCTTGGGATCAGGTCCTCTATAAATAAGGGTATCCAGGATCAACCCTATACACAATTAGTTTTCTTTTTTTAAAATGTCATTTATACAGTTATGTGCTTCATACAGGACTTTTTTGGGGGGAAGAGGGGAGAGGTGTCCCTGAATGATGTGTAAACCAAAGTTCAATGCTATGGCAATTGTGAATTATGTAACAGTAGGGAAGGGATAAATATTGGAGTTTGGCATCAGTGACTATTTACAAGTGCACTGAATAACAGTTCAAGTAAATGTATGAGGTATAGAAACATTGTACATGACAGACAATCCTGTATTGCCTGGTCATCAGAAGTCATTAAGAAATAAACCAAATATAACTACCTTGTTCACATTTTCGCCCACGCCAGCCACGTCTGCAATGACAAAAGAAGTCACCCTTTAGATCTTCACATATTTCAGTCCCCTCTTTCTGGCAAGGGTAAGGAGAACACTGATTTGGTAAATCTGGTTAAAAAAAAAGAATAAAACACTACATTGAACTCTCAGCTTGTTTTCCTGCCTCTGTCAGAATCAAGACATTTTAGGAATACTGGAATTACTATCAGAAATACAGGTGATTGGCGCAACAGAGAGAGGCTTCATAGTGCTAGTGTACTGAATTATCCTTCTGTGTCAGGATTTATGCAATGCCACCTTAGTAGCAATCAGCAAAAGCACTGACGTTGAAGCACACCTTATTAAAAATGGGAGGAAGTTTCTTCCATTATGGGCAAGGATTCCTACATTTTGGAACCGATGACCCCCAGCTTGGCAAAAATAGCCCAAATTTGCCAACTTTTAGGGAATACAGAAAAGCCTATCTACTCTCCCAGGCTTTTGAGGGAAAGGGGGGCAGGAAAAGGGTCAGTGTTGGAGGAAAGAGCGGGGGGGATTGGTGGTTGGCTGTTGGGGTGAGGCTATCAGACCAATAGGTTTGTTGTAGTAAAGGCTGTATTTTACATAGCTGTCAAAACTGCCATGGGTACACTTTTGTAGAAATCATAAGGAAAAAAGGAAAAAAAAGACTGATGTACTACTAATAAAATAACTTCAAACCACTAGTCTATAGACCGTAAAATGTTCCTAACCAGACAAGACTGAGTAAAGTCTAATGACAGACGATTCTACCACTGTTTTTCAAGCAGAACTCCAACTGATGTCAGTGGGAGCTCTGCATGTGAAATGACATCACATATAGCCTTTACAGCTGATACTACTGTACACATCAGCAATATTTCAGCACAGGACAGTCAACCAGTTCAGGATGGATTTTTAAATCAAATACCAAACTGTTAACTTGATTGTTCTCACAGAGTGAAATTCACCCATTCAGGCACAAAACCAAAAAGTTGTAAGGCTTGCGATGGGGCAAGGCCAGATGGCCCAGTGGCAGGGACCCTAAGAAATAATCGAAGCCGTGGGAGAGGTGAACTATGAGGTTCACGCATCGATGAACTGGTTGACCGACTGGGTAGTGCCCGATTCTTGACTACACTGGATCTGAGACAAGGGTACTGGCAGATTCCTCTGACCAAAGAAGCTAAAGAAAAGACAGCATTCTCCACCCCGGATGGGCTATTCCAGTACACCGTCCTCCCTTTTGGGCTACATGGGGCCCCAGCCACATTCCAGCGCCTCATGGATAAGCTGCTGCGCGCCCCTATTAGTTATGCAGCTGCATACCTAGATGATGTCATCATCCATATGCCAGACTGCGGAACCCACTTGGAGAAAGTTGATGGAGTACTGCGACAAACGAATAAGCTAGAGGCAATTCAAAACTGGCCCCGGCTGACCCGAAAGAAGCAGGTCCATGCGTTCCTAGGCGTGGTAGGCTACTACCAACAGTTTATTCCCCATTTTGCCACTAGGGTAAGTCCCCTAACGGACCTGGTGAAGGCCCGAGGTCCAGACATGGTAAAGTGGACAGAGGGGGCATTTACAGACCTTCAGACGGCACTCTGTAATGACCCCGTACTCATAGCCCCGGATTTTAACAGGGAATTTGTTTTACAAACAGACACTTCCGAGGTGGGGTTGGGAGCAGTTCTGTCGCAAATGGTGGGAGAAGAGGAACACCCGATCCTCTACCTAAGCAGAAAGCTTCTCCCAAGAGAACAGAAATATGCAGTAGTCGAGAGAGAATGCCTTGCTGTCAAATGAGCTATGGAGACACTGAGTTATTACTTCTTAGGCCGGCGATTTACTCTTGTGACAGACCATGCACCCCTCCAGTGGATGCAGTGGAAGAAAAGAATGCAAGGGTCACCAGGTGGTTCTTATTCCTCCAACCATTCCAGTTCTGCATACGGCACAGGGCTGGATGCCACCATAGGCAACGCTGATGGTCTGTCACAAGCATATTGCCTGGTGTCCCAAATTGCCCAACTCTATGGTGTCGAGCAGAGGGAGGGGATATGTGACGGGGCAAGGCCAGATGGCTATGGAAGAGTAGTCTTATTGGGATCCGGGAAGTGGGCGGGAGAAGCTCGTCCACTGCTAAAGGATCCCCCCCAGCCTAAAAGGGGGATCCACAGGACCTAGATGCCCAAAAAATTCCGGGGGACAACTAATAAAATAACAGGGACAGGAGTGCGGTCAAAGGGTCAAACGAAGGGAACCAGACGGGGACACTGAGCAGAGAACCCTGGACAGCGCCCACTGCTCCTCAAAGGCGTCAAGGGAGTCAGAGAATGCCGCCCAGAGGAACTCTGCCCGGATACGTGAACTGACTGAGGATCGGAAATAGGCCCCACAGTCACAGGAGACTCCATCGGCCAACCTCCTCACTCTGGTTTTGTAGATGGCCATTTTAGCTAGGGCCAGGAGGAGGTTGTCCAGGAGATCCCGTGACTTTGTGGGGCCACAGATAGGTAGTGCATAAATGAGAAGGTGAGGAGAGAAGTGCAACCAAAAACGTAATAAAATATTGGTGAGGAGCCGTAATAGGGACTGCAGCCTGGCACACTCCAGGTATACATGTGCCAGGGTATCCCTCACGCCGCAAAAGGGGCAGGTGTCTGGGATTGAAGTGAACCGTGCCAAGTACATGCCCGTGCTCAAGGCTCCGTGAAGGAGCCGCCAACTGACATCCCCGGCGGGCCTCGGGACTAAGGTGGAATATAGGCTGGCCCACCGGGGCTCCTCACCCTCCAAAGGTGGCAGGAGGTCCCGCCATTTTGTATCGGGACGGGACACGAGGGTGCGGGCGTGAAGGGTGTGGAGCACGAGCGTGTAGAGATGTTTTCTTGGCGCGGTTTGAAAGCAGACCGGCTGCATCTTGTGCAGCCGGCTTCTAGTGAAGGGACGGGGTCGGTTGGGTCCACGGGGCAGGGGTCCAATTAAAAGGTCCGGCGGGCCTGGGGTAGCAGGTGGGCGGGGCGTGCCCTCGTGCAGGACCTGGTCGAGATAAACCCGAGCAGCGGGCGGCAAAGCGGCCTTCACCTCCTGAAGTATGCGCCGGGGAGTACAAGGTCTGGAAAGCCCCATGCACTGAGCGAAGGTTAGGGGATCCAGCCAGTCTCCCCGGTCATAGTCCAGGAGGTCTCCAACTCTTGTTACCTCTGCCAGGACCAAACTCTGGCGCACCGAGCGGGACTCCGCCATCTGCACACGGAGCTGGGGGTTGTGTAGCAGGGGCTCCGCGAGGAGATCTGCCCCCTCGGTGGCCGCCATGGACCTGCTCGTTGTAAAGAGTTTCCAGGTCCGGAGGAGGTCCTGGTAGAAGACCGGCAGCCGGAGAGGTCTCGCGGAAGACCTCTCGGATGGAGATAAAGGAGCTGCCGGTCGTATCGGAGCCCTCGGAAGCGGCGCAGAAAGGCGTGCGCCAGTATGCTCCACGCCGGACTACCTGCACCATAAAGGAGCCTCTGCAGGGTCTGGAGGCGGAAGACATGGACCTGAGTAAGCAGACATTTTAGGCCCTGCCCTCCCTCCTCCACAGGTAGATGGAGAACCCCTGCAGGGACCCAGTGCAGTCCTGACCAAAAGAACTCCAGAATCGATGTCCGGAGGTTGGCCAGGAAAGCCGGGGCCGGGACCAGGGTGTTGAGCCGGTACCAGAGCATGGACAGGACTAGTTGATTAAGCACTAACGCTCTCCCTCGAAGGGAGAGGCACCGGAGTAGTCCTGTCCATTTCCGGAGCCGCTCTATCACCCCGCCCTCTAAATTCTGCCATTTCTCCGGCGGAGAGGGATGCGTGGCAGAAAGGTAAACGCCCAGATAGAGCAGCGGACCCGCGCTCCACCGGATGGCCTGAAGCGCGGGTGGGAGGGAGCTCGCCTGCCGCCAGTCCCCTACCACCAAGCCAGAGCTCTTGACCCAGTTGACCCGCACAGAGGAGGCTGCTAAATAGATGGCCTGGCAAGCCTCCACCCGCACCAAGTCGCCCGGGTCCTGGACCACAAGGAGCACGTCATCAGCGTACGCCGACAGGACCAGCCGCAGCTCCAGCTCCCGCAGCACCAACCCTGTCAACCTCCTTCGGAGGAGACAGAAGAAGGGCTCGATCGCCAGAGCGTACAGCTGGCCGGAGAGGGGGCACCCCTGCCGTACTCCTCGCCCGAAGCTGACCGGTTCGGTCAGGGTCCAGTTGAGCCTTACCAGACACTCTGCGGAAGCGTATAGCACCCGGAGAAAATTCACAAACCTGGGTCCGAATCCAAACGCCTGCAGAGTGCTCAGGAGATATCCGTGATCCACCCTGTCGAACGCCTTCTCCTGATCTAAGGACAGGAGGGCGAACGACAGACCATCCCTACACCCAAGTTCCAATAGGTCCCGGACCAGATATAGGTTGTCGAAGATGCTGCGGCTCGGGACAGTGTAGGTCTGGTCTGGGTGGACCACGTCCGCCAGCACGGACCCTAGCCTCAGGGAGATGGCTTTTGCCACGATTTTGTAGTCCGTGCTGAGGAGCGAGACGGGACGCCAATTTCGTAAATCACGGAGGTCCCCCTTCTTCGGCAATAAGATGAGCACGGCTCGCCTGCACGAAAGAGGGAGGACTCCGCTCTGCAAAGACTCGGCCCAGACGGTGACTAGGTCTGGGCCCAGGACGTCCCAGAACACGCGGTAGAACTCCACGGTCAGCCCGTCCATGCCCGGAGATTTATTGGTGGGCATGCGACGGAGGGCTTCCAAGAACTCGGCCAGAGTGAGAGGCAGCTCTAGCCGGTCTCGGTCACCCACGCTGACCATCAGAAGTTCCTCCCAAAGCACTCTGCAAGCGTTAGGATCGGTCGGATCCGGGGAGAAAAGGTTTGCGTAGAAGGCTCTCGCCCTCTCGCACATCTCCACCGGATCCGTGAAGGGGGTGCCATCTTCTGCCAGTAGGCAGATGATATGTTTCTTAGCCCCCCTCTTTTTCTCCAGGGCGTAGAAGAAGCGGGAGCCGCAATCCATCTCCTGAAGGAGACGGATGCGGGATCGAACAAAGGCACCCCGGGCCCGATGGTCCTCGAGGGTCCGGAGCTCCTTCCGCTTCTCCCGGCACGCTCCGCAGAGGGGTGGATCCTCGGGGCTGGCGGCCAGACGCCTCTCCAGCTCTAAGACCTCCCGTTCCAACTGCTCTATCGCCGCATCCCTCCGTTGGCTGGCGCCCCGGGTGTAGTCACGGCAGAAGAGCCGGGCGCGCACCTTCCCTAAGTCCCACCACCGCCGCGCTGAGGGAAAGGCACGCCGCTGCCCTCGCCAGGCCAGCCAGAACTCCCGGAAGGACGCCACGAAGCCCGCATCCTCCAGCAAGCTGTTGTTAAAATGCCAATAGGCCGGCCCCGGCCTCTCCGCGCAGAGGGAGGCTGTTACGGTGGCTATGTGACGGTCAGAAAATGGGGCCGGCCGGATGCTGGAAGAGTGGGCTCGTGAAAGATGAAAGCGTGATAAATAAATGCGGTCCAACCGGGAGTGGTGCGACCGATGGGCCTCCACCCGGACAAAGGTGAACGTGGAAGTGTCATCCGGGTGGTGGTCGCGCCAGACGTCCACCAGGGAGTGGTGTTTGACTATCTCCTGGAGGACGGCGACGGCGGCCGGGCTCTGCTCGGTCCCGCTCCTCAAGGGTGATGTTAAAGTCCCCTCCCAGGACCAGGCACTCCTGAGGATCCAAGGTGCCGAGGAAGGTGGATGCCTGCTGATAGAATTGCAGCCGCTCCAGGCTCGCTGCTGGGGCATAGATGTTGACGAGGTTGACTACAAGCCCCTCCATGCGGACCTGGAGGTGCAGCAGGCAACCCGGCACAACCTCGGCGACCCCCAGCACCTCAGGCCGTAGGTCAGGGGAGAACAGGGTCGCCACTCCAGCCGTACGAACTGTGAGGTGGCTAAAGTAGACCCTGTCCCCCAATCCAGCCGCCAGCTGTCTTCGGCGGTCTGATCCGTATGGGTCTCCTGCAGGAAAACCACAGAGTACCTCCCCTCCCGAAGGAAGGAGAGCACCTGGGACCTGCGGAGACCCATCCTACAGCCACGGGTGTTCAATGTTGCGATAGTAAAGGGTGCCATGAGGAGAGCTGGGGGGGATTTTCTCCGGCAGGGATGCTCGTGGCTCCCGGCGGGCCGCGCAGCAGTCCGTGACCCACCCCGTAGGTGAGTAAGGAGTCACGGAAGTGACGGACCCGCTGGTAGGCCGCGGCGCCCTGCCTCCCGGTCCTTTTCCCCTCCCCCATGAGGGTCCTTGCAGCCCGGAGGATTTGATTAAGGTCCCCCCATCGCTGGAGGGCAAGCTGGACTTTGTTGCGGGAGCCACGGACGTCTTCTAGGAACTCCCGCAACTCCTCTCGCAGCGCATGGGGGGCTGGAGTTATGGTCTGGTTGCTCCCCGACGGGGCCCTTGGTACAGCCCCGTGGCCCAGCGGGACGGGCAGACAGGGTGCGGACCCCCGACGGGGCTCTTGATGGGTTGACCTGAATGCTGGGGCGATAGGGGGCGGCGGAGGGAGGATAGCAGCCCCTGGTGGGTCGGGACGGATAAACACAAAGGGAGCCCCTGGGAGTCATCTGTCAGAAAGGGGAAGGAGACAGTCCCAGGGGTGGCAATAATATCTCGGGAGGTGGGCGGGATAAGGGCAGGGGCAGGGGTAGAGGTGAGAGTCTGGGTTGGGAGAGGGCTCTCACTGATGCCGGGCGCAAGCTCTTTGGTGGATTTGGCAGCCACGGCATCAGGAGGTGGACTTTCTTCTGTAGGGTCCTCTCCCGGAAAGGAGGTCGAATGCTCCTCACCAACGAGGGATGCCCCTGGTGGTTCAGGTTCCAGCTGCGTGGCACTGGCCGTCGCCTCAACTGGCTCGGCGGCTCTCAACGGGGTGCCCTCTGCAGCCGGGTTGATGGAGGAGTCCAGGGGCTCCTCGGAGGTGGGAGCAGAAGCAACGGTTAGGGGGAGGGAACATGGGGAAAGGGGGGCTGGAGTGAAGTCGCCCAGATCGAGGCACGCTGGCATAGGATCGTCCTCCCCCTGGGTGACCGGGGTCAGACCCAGTGCCTCGATCTCCTCATATATAGATGGGAAATTGTTTTCCGCTACCCCGGGATTCTCCCCGCTGGCACCTGACGCGACGGTTACTTCGGGGCACACTGGGGTTTCAGATGGTGCCTCGGGGGTCTTGGAGGGGAGGGACTCCCGTGGAGGGGAGATACTGCCTCCCTTTGCTGCCACGTCTTCCCCAGCCGGCTCTAGTGGATGGAACACACCCATGGGTAGAGCGAAAGGCTCGGCTTCAGGGCTTCCTGGTCTTCCGGGGGGCCTCCGCGTCAGATGGGAGGAGCGGAGCTCCAGCCTTTTGCTTGCCCCGCTTCCCCTGGACTAGGGCCCAGCCCTCCATGGCATCATCCAGGGGCTGGCTAGTAGGGGTTGTGTCAGGGGGCAGAGGCGATAGCTCAGGGACTCGAGAGGGTAACGGTGGGGCAGCACAAGGGAGGGAAGATTCCCTTTGGGGTGGGCCCTCTCCCATGCTTGGTGGTGTCCCTGCCACACCCTCCTCCACAGGCCCCCGCCAGATTGCAAGCAACGGGGGCGGGGTTCTCCCGCTCGTTTGGGCATAGTGGGGGAGGTGCCCCTTGGGCCCGAGCGGGAGCAATGGTGGACTGGGAAGGAGGAGGGGCGGTTTCGGGCGCCGGGCAGCCAGGGGCGTTGGCGATGATGGGGCCGGTGCCCTGCCGGGGCTCGGGGGTCCTGGATGCCCCTTATTCCCGGGCCAGGGGGCAGTCCCTCCGGACATGCCCCATTGCCCGGCAGAGGTAGCACCGGGCCTCCCCCGTGGAATAATGCACCCTGTAATGGGTCCCCTGGTACGGGACTAGGAAGGACCCCTCGAGTGCCTCGCTGTCGCGCGCCGCCAGCAGAAGTTGAAGCTGCACTTGCCAGCGGAACGAGAGGATCTGACGGAGGGCGGGGTCTTTGCAGCCCAACGGGAGAGGGCTGATGACAGAGATGGGCTTTCCCATGGTAGAAAGGGCGGGTAACAGGGCGGCATTGGGGAGAAAGGGAGGGACGGAGGTCAGGACCAGGCGGACGCCCAGGTCCTCTAGCGGCTCTAAGGGCACGAACACGCCCCCCACCGCCAGGCCCTTCTCCACCGCCTTCTGGGCGGCGGCCTCCGATGCTAAGAAGAAGACGACCTTGCCATACATTTTGGAGGCCGCCACAATGGCCGTGGGCCCCACTACCCTCGCCAATGCCCGCACATAGGTCTCCACGTGGGGTGAGGCGGGCACCAGGAGGCAACGGACACCGTGCTTCCTGGTCATGTTGGGAAAGGGGCCCTGGCCGCTATAGATGGTAGCGTAGGCGGTGGGCTGGAAAAATGATGTAGCAGCAGGCGCGGGGACTGCCGCCACCTGGGCGTATGCTCTGGGGGCCGGGGGAGGGACACCTGCAGAGTTGGTGGAGGGAACAGCGGGGAGGGGTGCCTCAGCTGGAGATGGGGCTGGGGCATTGGGGGTAGCCCCTGCCATGGAGGGCCTGGTCTTTTTAGCGGGGCCCTTCCCCTTCTTCTTCCCCTGGCCCTTCCCGCCGGCTGGGGGGACTCCCCCCAAATCTGAGGGGGTGATAGACGTGGCAGCAGTGGAGGTCACCCCGGTGCCCGTTGCTGCTGGTGCCCCAGGGGGGGCGATGGCAGATGGTTTGGCAGCAGAGGTAGAAGCTTGGGGGGGTGACAGAGGGGCAGACGGGGGAGGGGGAGCTCGGGCTACTGGAGGGGTCTCACCCGTCTCATCCCCCGCCATCATTAACAAGGAGGGAAGGGGGGGACACCAAAAGGAGCAGGGGAGAGGGGAAGCAGGTCGACCACTCCTCCCCGCTAGGCTGCAGGCAGGGGAGGAGGGCGCCAAAAGGGGGGGGCTGGACGGGGGGCAATTAGGGGTTAGGGGTCAGTTACCGACACAAGGTGGAATTCCGGCTCCTCTTGGTGCCCTACGGGAGGGGGGGATACAACAACATTGAGGGTGCAGTGAAGAGGGTTGCAACTAAAATGGGGAATTGCACAAGCGCATGGGAGGGGGCATGGGCACACGGACCGAGGGCCTAAGCGGTGTGGGGGTAGAACAGGGAAACCAAGGGGCTAGCTTCAGAGGCTGGGGCGGGGCAAACAAACAAAGACTGCAGAAGGAAATGGGTGGGGCAGGCAAACAAACTGAAGCTAGTAAGGGGGGGCTGGGGCAAAAGAGGAGGCAAAGCAAGTGGCAAATGGGGCAGGTAGTAAAGGGCAAAGCTGGGGGGTAGGCACTCCCGGGGGGGGCACATGTGCCCATGTGCACTTGCACAAGTCTTTTTTAGCTGGCTGCTGCTTCTGGCCCAGAGGGTGGAAATAGGGCATGGCAAGCCAAGCAAGCAGTTGAGTCCACAGGCAGGAGCTGAGGCAGATGGTATACAGCCAGTGGGGGTGGCGGAGGGGGCAGTGGTGGGGGTTGGGGGGACACAGATGGATTGGGGGGCAGCTCCACACCACACCCCGTGTCCCTACAAACACAGTCAAAACCCCCACCACAAGAGCACAGTTTGAAAATTACTCAGTCTTAGGGCCCCCTCCACGGTGGTCTGCAAAGTCTCTAGTTGCTGCCCCACTGGCAGATGATCCTCTTCTTCTCCTCCTTGGTCTTCAGCAGCTCCAGACAGCAGCACCTCTGCAGCAGCAGTAGCTCCAGGAACTCCAGGTTGTAGTCCAGGCAGGCAGAAAGGACCCCTCTCAGGTGGTGGTGGTGGTGTCCACAACAGCAGTAGCTGGGGTCCCTCACTCCTCCTCTCTGGGGAGTGGGCTAGCAGCCCCCCCCCATCTCAGGGCTGCAGTTGGAGCAGCAGCAGCAGCACCCGAGAGTGGGGATCCAGCAACCAGGTAGCAGAGAATGGGTGGGGGGTCTGGCCCAGCCAGGGGAGCAGCTGGAGCAGCAGGGAGAGCTTAGGGCCTAGTAGCAGCAGGAGTAGCAGCTTCCCACCTCCCTCCAAGCTAGAAGGCTACGGAAGAGCAGTGGGAGGGAGAGAGAGATTTGCTCCAGGCCACACAAATCCCTGGCACCAGGATAAGTGAAATGGAAGCTGCTCCAGGTCAATTAAGACACCTGGGGCCAATTAAGAACTTTCCAGAAGACAGGGAGAAGGCTAGGTTGATTGGGACACCTGAAGCCAATCAGGGGCTGGCTGAAACTAATTAAAAGCCTCCCAGTTAGTCAGGTGGGAGGGCATGTCAGGAGCTGTGGGAAGAAGTTGTGCGGTTGGAGAGGCTGAGTAGTACACACCATATCAGGCAGAAGGAAGGAGGCCCTGAGGTAAGGGTGAAGTGGAGCTTGAGGAAGTGAGGGCTGCTGTGGGGGAAGTAGCCCAGTGAATTGTACATGTCATGTTTCTAAAAGGTCAGCTACCACAGCTGATACTATTAGGGTCCCTGGGCTGGAGCCCGGAGTAGAGGGTGGGCCCCACCTTTGCCCCCTGATTCATCACTGAGATTGGGAGACAGAGACTGTGCAAGGAAGGTTAACTTCTCCTCACCTCCCTTGCTGGATTTTGATGAAAATGGCTCAATAAACTGTGACCCTTGTCTCTAGAGAAAGAAGGGTTATGTGGAGGGTCACAGTAAGCCTCTGAGGCTAGAGAAATCTGCCAGGAAATGCAGGATCCACAGAGGCAAGGACAGAGCTTTGTCACAGGCTGCATACCAGGAACTAAGTGGAGGTGGAATATGCCCCTATAAAATCCATTGGCAGCCCCTCTGCAAGTGTTGTAACACACAGTAAGTAGGACCCTACCAAATTCATGGCCATGAAAAATGCATTACGGACCATGAAATCTTATCTCCCCAATGAAATCTTGCACACAGCAGGTGGTTCCTAACCTGTGCAGGGCTCCAGCTGCTAGTCCCGGCTGGGGATGGGCAGGGAAGAGATTTCCTCTTCCCCTACAGGGACTGCTCCTGGGGCGGTTCAGACCCACCTCCAAAATCTCCCCTTGCTGCCGAAAGCTCGGGTGGCTCCAGCTGTCACCCGCTGACTGATACTGACACACACACTCTCTCTCTCTCTCTCTCACACACACACACACACACACACACACACACACACACACACACTGTGGCACTAGCTGTCAGCCCCCAACTCGTGCAGAAGACTGCCGGCAGAACCGGACATATGGTAACCCACCTTGCAACACTCACTTCTGTGCTGCTGCTAGAGGCGGTGCTAGCGTTAGAGCTGGACAGTGGGCCAGCACCCTTCCTCTCTGGCTGCCCAGCTCTGAAGTAAGGGTGACAATCCCAGAACCCCCTTACAGTAACCTTGCGACCCTCCCACCCTGACCGCCTTTTGGGTTGGGACCCCCCACGGTTACACCACCATGAAATTTCCGATGTGAACATCTTAAAATGTGAAACTGACTAATTTTAAAACCTCCTGGCTGTGAAACTGACCAAAATGGACCATGAATTTGGTAGGGCCCTAAGAATAATGGCTGCTAACCCTTTGCGCCCCTTATGCAGGTGCTTTGCGCTACTAGATCTTCATAAACACACATCCCATGGGACCTTTTCAAAACCTGCCCCTTCGCATCAGCATATCTGGAACAGGTGTAGAGACCATCCATTCCCATCCAGACAGTAGAAAGGCCCATACAGAGAGAGGGTTTTCTACATGAATTTTAGCCACAGTGCAATCTGCAGGACCATCGGACTTGGCAAAAACTATTAAAATACTGTTGCATATTATGATTCTTCATTGACTCCCTCTTCACTTTGAGCTGGATTACTTTTTTTTTTTTTTTTTGAAGTAGTTTCACACCTCAGCTTGGATTTGCAATCCTAAAAGTGCTGGAATTTCTATTACTGTTGGTTCACTTCGGTTTAATGCAACAAGGAGGAGTCTATAAAAAAAACTTCAAATAAAATCAGGACAAGCAATGCATAACAAATGTATGTATAAGGGGTGCCATTAAAAACTGGACATTAATCACCTACAATATATAAATGCACAATGATGGGTTTGAGACATTCCCCATTCTAAGTGGAAACAATATCACAAATGATGGGATAAAAGGTAATTATTTCAGTGAACAAAAATGTTGGAATCTTTATGGTGCCCACTGCAAGCATTAGCACTATTATGAAGGCTCCAATCAGGATTGGGTGCCCACGCTGCAGGACACCATACAAACACACAAGAAGAGAGAGTCCTTGCCCCAGAAAATTTACAATTCATGATCCCAATATTGCAATTTACAATGCTTAAGTGGTCCCATGCATGGCCAGGTAGCTAGTGCTTGGCGGTAGCAGGAGTTGCAGAGCTAGGATTCCCTTCTTCCCTTTTGGACACTAGGGAACACCCCACTCTGCATATCTGTTTGAGGCCTCAACAAACTGTAGCCAACAGTGCTTAGAGAAAACAATGCAAGTAGTTTCACAATGCCCACTCTGGCCCCATCCTGCAATCAGGGCGGATGGACTCTTATGATTGAGCAGAACCCCAGTGAAGCAAACAGAGCTCCGAACGACCAATGGCCCACCAGGATCAGAGCCTATGCTGTGACAATAAATGCCCTCCACATAGGGCCAAAACCTTGTTCAGCCAAAAATCTACTGGTTTAAATGACAAAAATACTCATAGTGCTAATACTTACCCCCTCCTTTATAAAGTAATTTGAGAACCTTTGATAAAAGGTACTTTAAAAAGTAAGAGCAAAGCGTTAGGGGATGGTTTTTGTTGTTGTTTACTTGTTTGCTTTTTTAGTATTACTGCAAGCACCACTGGCAATGTTTCCTTGTAAAATGCTTTATAATTGTTCTCTTGTCCCTTCATTCCCTCATCCCCCAAATAGAAACTACCTGTGCCATGAATTGCAGGTAAGTCAGCTTAGAACAAAAACAGTTATCCTTACTGGGAGCCAAAAACCTATGTAAACATATTATTTTTGGAGTAGGAGGCAATTGGACTGGTGCACTACATGCAATAACAATAAATAAAATAATATGATGCACTTAACAATGTGCCTTTTGTCAGAGGATCCCAAAGTGCTTTTAGAAAGCTGAGTATCATTACGACTATTTTACATATCAGAAAAGTGAGGCACTGAGGTTAAGGCCAACATTTTCAAAATGGCCAATTGATTTTGGGTGCTCAGCTTGAGAGATCTATGGCTTTATTTTCAGAGTTGCTGGACTCCAGCTGAAGGTAAGCACATCTTAACATCAGACCCTAGATATCTCAAGTTAGACACACTGCATTAGTGGCCACTTTTGAAAAACCTGGCCTTAATAATTTAGCAAATTAGTAGCACAGTGGGGGAATAAAAAAAATTCTCTCCTGACTTTATTCTCTGCACTAATCACTGTTTGATATGGTCTCCAGTAAAGGTTGATAATATTGCTGAATACTTCTACCATTACAGCTAGACTGCTGAAAACCTATCAGGAGAGACACCTTGTCTTTACCCACTGTAAATCAAGATCACTGCCAGGATGTTTTCAGGCAGCATGTATAGGTCAAATATCACTGACTTCACTTTCCTCTCTTACCTCTAGTACAGTTACAAAATGTGTTCTATGTCTACCAAGAGCGTGTATAAATTAAGGGGAAAACAGGAAGGATTCTTCATCCACAGGTTCTGACGACACTAATGATTGGGCCATCCCTTGAAAATTATTTTCTTAAATGTGCTCTGCGTGCATGCGCATGTGTATTATAGGGGGGATGGATAGTGTTACCTCATCATCTCCCTATTTTGATGACAAATCTGGTCAGACTGCTCAGCTACAGAGGACATAAGATTTTGGGTTAGGTATTTCATAACTAACAAGTGAATGTTTTCCTTTGTCAAAATAATGGGAAGTGCATTTCTCTCATCTAACTCTCATTGACCTTGAAGGCATGCCTTTGAAACAGTTTACTTTGAAAAACTTTTTAAAAAACACACTTTTAATTATGCAGACAAAGCAAATCCCTTTGACACATTTTTGAAGCATTTTACAGCACAGTGGTGTTTGGTTACTGCTCAATAAACTTTTTAGAAAGATTCTCAGGGATTGTCTGCAGGGGGAAAACAGCATGCGACAACTACTGCAGAATAGCTATTCTGCACTAGCAACCCATGTGGGTACTCTTACTCCACAGTAAGGGAGTGGCTAGACTTTCAATGCCACAGCTTCCACTGTAGCGCTTAGTGAAGACATCGCCTACATTGACAGGAGAGCTTCTCCCATCAGCACATGCATTCCACCTCCCCGAGAGGCAGTAGCTATGTCAACAGGAGAAGCCCTCCTATCATCAGAGCATTGTCTACACCGGGGGTTAGGTTGGTATAACTATGTCACTCAGGAATATGGATTTTCCACATACCTGGGTGATGTAGTTATACTGAAATAAATTTGTAATGTAGACCAGGGCTAAGAGTGCTTTTGTATGGTCTATCTTAATCTGCTTTGGAAGTGGATTAAGCAAACCATACAAGGCACTATTGGAGGGGAATAAGAGTATCCACATGCAGAGTTAGGCCTGGACCACACTACAGTTAGGCCTATGTACAGCAGCTTATGTCAACCTAACTCTGTAAGTGTCTACACTAAAACGCTGCTGCCACTGATGTAACTCGTTCACTACGCCAACTTAACTCCACTTCAGTGAGAGGTATAGCACCTTAGGTTAGTTACCTCAATTTTAGTGGTCTCCAGGAAGTGTCCCACAATGCCTTACCATGACTGCTCTGGTCACCATTTTGAACTCCACTGCTTGGCAGACAGGTACACAAGTATATATGCTTCTCCCCTCTAAATCCCTGCATTTTTGAAATTCCATTTCCTGTTTGGTCAGCATGGAGAGCTCACCTAGCAACTGCCCAGCTGACCATGCTGGCTATACACGCTCCTGCCTGGAGTACACGAGAGGTGGTGGATCTCCTGGGACTAAGGGGAGAAGAGGCTGTGGAGGCACAGCTCCGATCCAGCCATAGAAACATTGATATTTACGAGCAGATCGCTCGAAGCATAGAGAAGGGCTAAAAGAGGGACCCACAGCAGCACCCCGTGAAAGCCAAGGAGCTGTGGCAAGCATAGCAGAAGGCAAGGGAGGCTAACAGTTGCTCTGGTGCAGAGCTGAAGACATGCCGCTTTTACGAAGAGCTGTATGCCATCCTCAGTGGAGACCCCACCATCACCCCTAAGAGCCCTATTGATACTTTGGAGGACTCAGAGTCACAGGCCCCCACAATGAACAGTGAGGAGCTGTTGGATGAGGAAGAGAAGGAGGAGGAGTATGGGGGACAGGCAACAGGGGGAATCCAGTGGCACAGTGAGCCAGGACCGGTTTTTGACTCCAGAGCAGTCGAGCCAGTCCCTACAGTCCAGTGTGGGCAAGGCTGATACAGAGGAAGGAACCTCTGGCAAGTATGCAGTTTGCTTTGATATTGCAGGGACACATCTGTTCATTTCCTCTTTTATATTCATGCTAGCAGCAGCAGTAAAATAACCAATAGAGGAAGAGTTACTATCTGCTTCTTACTCCCCTGGCTATACAGTTAGGCAGAGGGGGCCCTGCAGAACAGTTTATGTGCACTCGGATGTCCTGTGAATCCTCCATAGAGATCTCGAGGAAACTTTCCGGGAGGCAAGTCTGCAATCTTCTGCCAAAGGTTTCTGGGGAGGGCTCAGTTAGTTTTTCCACCATGGTAGGACACTTTCCCATGGCACTCAGCAATTACTTCAGCAGTCACCAATGCAGCACACAGGCTAGCAGCATACGGACCCAGTCTGCAGCTGGATGCATGCACAAGCTGTTTCCTTTCAGCCTCCATTACCCTCAGGAGTGAGAGATCAGTTAAAATCACCACTGCTTATGGAAAATGGTGCCAGTATTCAGTTCAGCTGCCCTAGTCACATATACTCATGCCGTTGAGCTACATTCCCCCCCCCCACCCTGGCCAACCGTACTCACCATAGCTGGGACTGCCACCATGCTCTATGAATCCCAAGGAGAAATGCAAATGTAGTGCTTTGAACTTGTGTGCATCAAGGGGAGTGAGTTCAGGATAGCAAGTTTCCATTTATCTTGTGAATACAATCACAAGAGGACCTCTGTGCGTCTTTGCAGCTGGAAATGTGGCCTTGAGTCTCTCCATCTACACCAGTGGAGCAGCTCAGCCAGATAAGGAGGAGGGGAAGGAGAGGAGTCAGGATGACATGTTCCAAGAGATACTGCAAGCCTCTGGTGCTTCAGATAAACACAGGGCTTGGAGGATCACCCTCACAAACAGCATGGACAGGGATTGAGCAGAGAGGAGAAAGGCACAGGAAAAGGAGAGATGTGTGCAGCAGGAGAGGCTAGTGCTTCTCAAGTGTCAGACAGAAATGCTGGAGACTCTTGCTGACCTTCAAGGTTGAACAGACCCATGCTCACCTCCCTCTGCAACCCATTTAGAATTGCATTCCAAGACCTCCCTTCACACCCCTGCCACATTCCACGTGGCGTCCAAGGCCGCTGCACTATCCCTATCACTCCCGGGGAAGAGTTCAGGCAATCACAGCCACACATACACTGACCTGTGAGAGACAAGGCTGATGAATGTGTTTGTGAAATGGGAAATGACTGTTCTTTTCCCCTTCAAAGGTTCTTTTCCCTGTATTTATAAAGTTTTATTCAGTTATAAATATGTCTGTCTGTCTGGGTTTGGAATGAAAGTCTATTTATGGAAACTTAAGTCATCTTTATTAGTTCACAACATATACTGGCTGGGGCTGAAATCATTCACAGATAATAGCAATAGTTGCATTTGCAATGTTATATTATTACACACAGCACTCATTACAAAATTCATACTAGGGTGCATAAAACCAATGCCAGGCAGAGCACACTACAGCAACACAAATTACTGTGGCTCACTATTAAAATGGTCTTTCAAAGCCTCTCTGGCCAAATAGCCCCCTGTTGAGATCTTCTTATAGCCCTGGTACCTGACTGCTCAAAATCAGCTGTTCTACCTCCGCCCTCCACCCCAGCAGAAATTCTTCTCCATTTTGCTTCTGATATTATGAAGGACACAGCAGGAAGCTATAACCATTGGGATTTTTTTTCACCGAGGTCTCATTGCGCGAGTAGACAGCGCAAACAGCCTTTCAAATAGCCAAAGGTACATTCAACTGTCATTCTGTACCTGCTGAGCCTGTAGTTGAAGTGCTCCTTGCTGCTGTTGAAGTGGCCGGTGCATGGCTTCATGAGCCACGGGAGTAAGAGGTAAGCGGAGTCTCCCAGAATCACTAGTGGTATTTCAACATCCCCAATGGTAATCCTCTGGTATGGAAAGAAAGGCCCTGCTTGCAGCTTTCTGAACAAGCCTGTGTTCTTAAAGATGCATGTGTCATGCACCTTCCCTGACCATCCCACACTGATGTTGGTAAAACATCCTCAGTGATCGACCAGTGCTTGCAATACTGTAGTACATCAGCAGAAAGGGTTACTTTTCTATGTGGCAAGGTGGTCTGCAGACAAAATAGGGATATGCATGCCATCTATCGCCCCACCGAAGTTCGGGAACCCGACTGCTGCAAAACCATCCTCTATGTCCTGCACATTGCCCAGAATCACAGTCCTTTGTAGCAGGACGTGATTAGTGGCCCTGCACATCTGCATCACAGCAACCGTCACAGTGGATTTCCCAACTCCAAATTGATTCCTGACTCACCAGTAGCAATCTGGCATTGCAAGCTTCCACACAGCGATCATCACTCACTTCTTCACTGTCAGTGTAGCTCTCATTTTGATATCACTGCACCAGAGGGCTGGGGCGAGCTCTGCCCACACATCCAGGAATGTGGCTTTGCGCATCTGAAAGTTCTGCAGCCACTGCTCATCATCCCATACCTACCTAATGATGTGATCCCACCAGTCAGTGCTCGTTTCTCAGGCTTAGAAGTTGTGCTCCATCATCTGCAGCTGCTCCATGAATGCCAACAACCACCTTGAATTGTTTATGTCCTACAGCAATCTAGCCTCCAAGGAATCATCATGTTCCCCACAATTCCTCTGGCAGCTCTGCAAATACTGCTATTATGGTGCAGGATCAGGGCGTTGTACTCGCAACACTCATCACGATAGTGGAGAGCTGTGCAGGATTCATGCTTCTCACACAGATGGCAGACAAGCGGGTTTGGGGGGATTTGAAAAGAGGCGTGAAACATTATGGGATGCAGATAAAATTTGGGATGGAGAAAACTGCATCCTGGAACGCTGAAACCAAGTTCTCAGTCATCCCTGCACAACTCGTTTACCCCATGAGGCACTGCAAACCCTTCCCAAAACACCCTGCACTAGATGGAGGCGAATTGCACAGTGGGATAGCTACCCAGGGTGCACTTGTCTCTGCATCGATGGAAGCGGTACTGGTGAGGACACGCACCGCAGACGCAAGGAGAGTAGTGTGGACCTGCAAAAGTGATTTAATTAACGAAATTTAGGTCGACTTAATTTTGTAGTGTAGACTTGCCCTTAGTGTGGAATAGCTATTTCACTTTGAATTCAGTCTAGATTATTCTAGAAGAGCTTCCCCATATAGATTCATAGATACTAAGGTCAGAAGGGACCACTCTGATCATCTAGTCCGACCTCCTGCACAGCGCAGGCCACAGAATGTCACCCACCCACTCCTATGAAAAACCTCACCCATGTCTGAGCTATTGAAGTCCTCAAATCATGGTTCAAAACTTCAAGGAGCAGAGAAGCCTCCCTCCAGTCAACCATGCCCCATGCTACAGAGGAAGGCAAAAAAACCTCCAGGGCCTCTCCAATCTGCCCTGGAGGAAAACTCCCTCCCGACCCCAAACATGGCAATCAGCCAAACCCTGAGCACATGGGCAAGATTCACCAGCCAGATACCCAGGAAAGAGTTTTCTATAGTAAATCAGATCCCATCCATCTAATATCCCATCTCAGGGGATTTGGCCTATTTACCCTGAATATTTAAAGATCAATTACTTACCAAAATCCCATTATCTCATCATACCATCTCCTCCATAAACTTATCGAGTAGAATCTTAAAACCAGATAGATCTTTTGCCCCCACTGCTTCCCTTGGAAGGTTATTCCAAAACTTCACTCCTCTGATGGTTAAAAACCTTCGTCTGATTTCAAGTCTAAACTTCCTGGTGGCCAGTTTATACCCATTTGTTCTTGTGTCCACATTGGTGCTGAGCTGAAATAATTCCTCTCCCTCTCCTATATTTATCCCTCTGATATATTTAGAGAGAGCAATCATATCTCCCCTCAACCTTCTTTTAGTTAGGCTAAACAAGCCCAGCTCCTTAAGTCTCCTTTTATAAGACAAGTTTTCCATTCCTCGGATCATCCTAGTAGCCCTTCTCTGTACCTGCTCCAGTTTGAATTCATCCTTTTTAAACATGGGAGACCAGAACTGCACACAGTATTCTAGGTGAGGTCTCACCAGTGCCTTGTATAACGGTACTAAAACCTCCTTATCCCTACTGAAAATGCCTCTCCTGATGCATCCCAAAACCGCATTAGCTTTTTTCACAGCCATATCACATTGGCAGCCCTAAGTTTCCACTGCCCACGAAGGACATGTGCCTATCTTAGCACCCCTCTTAAATCATGTATATCTACAGTGTTTTTAAACTTTACGAAGACTCAAAAAATAAGTATAGCCATTTTTGCTGCTGCAAATTATCCAGTTTCCCTGTAGATAGTTTTGTATTTATTTTTGAATTAATGCAATGGATGGCATGAAAATTTCCCTCCTTCCCCTTCCTGTTGAATGCTTAATAGGGCCTAGTAATAGTAACTGGATTAAAGGATTGTATGGTACAAGTTCAGACACTCTCACAAAAATACCTATCAATTGTGATTCTGCTTATGATAAAGACTCAATCATTTCTGAAGTGAACTGAAGGACAAAGGGAAAATGTAATTGGGGGTGGTTTCTGTTGCTGTATATGGTGCATTCATTGTGGGGGAGAAGGAGGAGAAGGAAAAAAGGAATTCTTCAAATAGGGCCAAAGGGCTAAAATGCCTACATTTGGTGGTATTTACATTCCCACCCATAATTCTGTCCATTTCTATTAAAATGTGATAAGGTTACAGTCACCCTAGCAGCTCTGCAATTAAAGTAACATCAAGAATTTCTAGTCAGGACCAAGCTAGAGAGAAGATAAGAACTTATCTTAGGCTCAGTAATACTTCTGTTGCGGGAGAGGGAGGAAGGCACGAGAGAACTGTTAGGGAATGGAATGTGGTTAGCCTGCTGCCATAGGAATACATATTTGTAATAGTTTGTCTTGAAATGCTGAGAATGTCTGAGAATCACTAGCCAAAGCCTTTGCACCTAGCCCTCCTTGAACGGCTCACAGTGATAATCAAGGACACTCAATCACAAACAAGGTCTAAATGTCTTCCCTTCCTCAGCTCTGCAGAGCAGAGCAAACTTATTGAAAGGACATGAGGAAGGCTGCACAGTAGGAGAAGGCTGCTATACAGGCTGCCTTCCACACATGCCAATGTCCCCTCTAGAAAGTCTCTGCACAGCTGAAAGGCCATACTGAAGGGGGGCTGAGGGGGAAGGAGGGCCAGGGAGCAGGGAAACAAGCCAAGAAACAGCAGTTCTGAGCATATTCCTTTCCCTACGCAGACCAAAGCTTGTGTAAGCTTAACATTGTTCAAAGCAGCATTAACTATCCACGTACACTTTGTGATGCTCTTCAGAGAAGCCTAGTAGACAAAATGAACGGACAGGGTTGGTGCCCAAATTTTCAGAGGATCTCAGGCCTCTGCATCTTTTCCTACACACTCCATCCCTACCTGTTCTGCAGACCAAAATGGGAGAAATACAGTGCGACAATAAAATATGTCCAAACTCACTGGCAGTGGAAGAATTAACTATTTTATTTTTTGTACAGTACCAGCATTGTGCTGGATGCTTTGTCCCTTTTTTCACATTGGTTTGTATATAACACAGGGTTTGATTATGCTCTCGCACTAGTTTTACAACAGTGTAATTCCAATAACTCCATAGGAATTATTACTGATTTACATCAGTGTAACAGGAAACAGAATCAGGCTCTCTAAGCCTTTGTCTCTATTCATTTAGATCTCCTAGCACAAGTAAGTATTCTCTTTTCTCATATCCAGATATTGCACCCTAATTTATAAAATTTCTAGTTCTTTTTCAAAATTGACATCAAAACGAGACCTTAGCTTGAAAATCTGAACATAGTAATTGCCACTTATGACTTCTAAATTTATCTTCTGAGATTTACCAATTTGTTGGATTAAAACTGCACTGGGAATTTGTCAAGTTACAAAAATGACATTATCAACATGCCTCATTTAAAAAAAAAAAAAGCAAGCCTAATCATAGATTTTAAGGCCAGAAAGAACCATTACATCATCTAGTCTGACCTCCTGCATAACACAAGTCATAGAATTTACCCAGTAATTCCATCATCAATCTTATAAATTTGTTTGAATTACAGCATCTTTTAGAAAGACTTATAAAGATTTTACATGACAGAGAATCTTCACATCCTTTGGTAAACTGGTCCAATGGTTAAATTACCATCACTGTTAAAAGTGTGCACCTTATTTCCAGTCTGAATTTGTCTAGCATCAACCTCCAGCCATTGGATCCTGTTACACATTTATCTGCTATGTTGAAGAAACCCTCTACCATCTTGTTTGGACACAGAAATGAGATCATTAAGAAGTGTCAGACTCATGGAGTCCTTGTGGTCAGGTGAACATAAGGACTGAAATGATAGCAAATTCTGTGAGTAGATCTAATATGGGGGGCGGGGGGGGGGCTCCTTCCACACCCTCTTTCCCCTACCCCTGTGTACCCAAGCAATGGCTGGCCACAGTCCAGCCATTTAAAACAGAGGGCATACCTCTGTTTTATTATTCAGATGATTCTTTTACATTATGTAAGTCATGTTGCTGCATTTTGTAAATTCAGGTCTTAATTTTTGCTTATTATTCTTGGAGTTCAGATACAGCCAACTCTGTCAACAGTTTAGGGAAACTGCTGAAGTGCTAATGGATTTTAACCTTGAAAACTTAGTGAAGTGGTAATTGTATTCCTCCTTTTGTGAATAACTCCCTAACATTGGTAGGATTTCATGACCAATCAAAGTGGACCATGATAAGACACTGAAGTACAGAGGAAAAATTAAAAAGTGATTAGGTATAAATAATGCCCGTTTACTCAGTTGATTTGCTTCCTGGGTATACTTAGAATTGTATCTGCTTACATGAGTGAAAAAAATATTTTTGCTACTTTATATTCTTAGCATTATGGTGCCAACATAGCTATGGGAGAGGGAACTGGATAGTTAACATAACGGTTATCTAAATTCCAATTGCAGAATCTTTATCATTAATAAATGCACAGGCCAGAAAGAACCCAGCTTGACTTTCAACATGATTCCAAGTTGGGTTTGCAGGGTTGGCAAACCCATCTTTTTACTAACGACACAAATAAATGTGATTTGGCAGCTTTTCATACAACACAGAAATTTGTCATGTGATGGATGAAATTCACCCTGGAGGCAGAAGCAAACTCCACTAAAGGAGGGGAAAGCAGGGGCAGCAAAGGAAGGGGATAGGGATCACGGGGGAGAGGCGAGGAGAGGAGAAAAAGCTTCAGAAGCCCCTTCCTCCAATCCTCGTGTAGCAGCAGCCAAGATGTAGCGAGAGAACTCTCACTGCCCTAGATCCCAGTGCCTGGGGTAAGAGGGAACATGACCCATACTGGCCTGGTCTCTGGGATCCCAGTGCTTAAGGAGAAGTAGGGGCACCACGTGGATGGGGAGGCGGGAGACACACTGTCCTGGTTTATCGGGCTGTGTGTGGAAAAGGACCTACACGGGATCCTGGTGCAGAGGCGGGGTCCAGGTGTCCCCGTCTATAGGGCCCAGTAGGAGGAGGGACAGATATGAACCACACTGTCCGGGTCTATAGGGCCCTGGCGCATGAGGTGGGAAGGACTGACGAGACCCGCACCGCCCTGGTCTCCCCAGTGAGAGAGGATGGGGCGGGACCCCTGGGGAAATTCACCCTCCAAAATGACTTAAGGTGAAATTCAGGCTTAACAGAGAAGAACCAAACTTATACTTAATTTTTCTAAGGAAAGAAAAAGAAAGTGAGGAGCCAAGCCCAGTGAAAGATCTAACTGTAAATCCTAGTTCTCATCTCGTTTCCCAGATTGCTCAGTCCTTGAGAAAGCAGGGGAGAAAGAATGCCCAGCATCACCTTTTGGAAGACAAAGGAGCAGCATTAATGGATTCTGAAAGGAATAGAGTCTTAACAGGTCCTTCAGCTAGAAGGGTGCCACGCATGACATAAGGTCCTCAAGAAAGCAAATGGGTAGGAGGGGTGCTAAAATTCTATCAGAATGGAGATGACTGAGGTGTCTCCCCACCTCAAACAAAATGACTTATGTTTAGTTGTAATATACAATATGAAAAATGCTTACTATGAACGCATGTAAGGAAATCTGGACTTCTTGTATACGGTGACCCAAATTTCTCAATACAAGCTGAAGAACAGAAAATGAAATTATTATTATTATTCGCCAGCTGTCACAGTGTGTAAATTGATATCTGGCATGCTGATATTTCATTTAGCAAGGTTCTGAGGGTAGGTACAAAATCCATGTTAAACTGCAGCCCTCCAGATGCCTTAAAAATTCTTCTCAGTTCATATAAATATTTTAGCTCTGATGTTCGGTTGAACAGTTTATAATTCTACTGTACAATATGATCATTCTACCAGATGCAACTATGGTGCTAAAAGGATATTAGTAGCTACTAAAGGCTGATCTACTAAATAGAAAAGATTTCTCTCAAATCTAAAAAGCAGAGTTTTCTAAAACTGTTGATATATGTAATGTTAAATACTAAACGTTCAATGCAAATGTAAAGCAATGTGGTGGCATGACAATGATACATAGAATGTAAAAAGCAATAGGTCTGCAAGCTAATCCTCTTATTTAAAAAATACTTTCAAAACTAAACTATTAAAAAGTGTATGCACTGTAGAAGACTGCAAACTGTTTACTCTTGATGTAAGTTACAGAAATAAATGCAACATTAAACATACACTTTAAATAATGTAAAGTGTTTGTGTATGTCATTCTATAGATATAAATAATATATACCCACTTTAAAATCATACGAGGAGCAATTGGTTCTATTTCAGGGTGGAATAGAGGATCTCTATTACATTCTTTTGGACAGACTGGCTGTCCCATGTTCCAATGTTAGGCACACATACCAGCACTGCCAAAAAGTAAAAGTAATAACTGTAACTCACCCAAGTATTTCGGGTAAAAATAGTCCTGTGGGAGAAAAAAAAAGCAAATATTTATTGGAATAATATTACTTTTTATTATCAATTTTATTAATTTTTAACTGCTGCTGCTAGTTTGATGGTCTAGCCTGGTGGTGGCACAACGGGGTCCAAACGTAGGACTCTCAACTTCTTTTGCCCTGGGCCAATGGAGACAAAAGATCATGGAACTGCTTACTCTGATCTGAAGGGGAAGGGGAAAAAATGGTTTTTCTCAAAAAAAAAAAATGGTTTTTTGACAGTTGACCGAAGAAGTGGCACTGGCAGTGACTGAACAGGAAGCCACTTACCCACTATCCAAGAAGTAAAGATGCTGACCATGGAATGAGGTAGAGGAAGTAAGAGGAATCTGGGGATAAAAACCAGAGGGAAAAGTACAGAATCATTTAGTCACCCACTGCCTCCTCTTTGGAGTTGCTCTGCAGCAGAAGAACTCTGACATCACCTTAACCATTAGAGTAAAAGCCTAAATTTTGCCTTTGCCTCTAGAACAAGGTGCACACTATTACTCTGAAGAGCTTCCCTTAAAAAACTGCCCCATAACGTATATAACTAACGATATCTGTTGAAAGAGAAGAACACTCTAGGCATGCAAATATGGGGAAAGTAAGACTCACCACAGCAGCATGGTTTAGAACAGTGTTTCTCAACCTTTTTGATACCAGGGACTCGCTTGCTGCCTTCCTAAACTGTGTCAGGGAGATCTCAGCGACCAGCACCGTCCATGGACCAGTTATTGAGAAACACTGGTTTAGAAGGGTTAATATGTAGCCATGGAAAAGATCTCTTTCTAATGTTACATCACCCTTAATAGTTTTACTTTAAATTGTTAGTTTAAAATATTGTTAAAACTAAGGTTAGTGGGAGTCGGATGACTCAGGATAAAGTACTGACAATTTCAGGGATTTTAATTTTGTTGCTTGAATTAAGCAGACTCTTCCCCCCAGTGATCACGACATCCTACATATAACTGTTGGTCTTTGTGAGGTCACTTGAAAGACTTCCGTGCAATTCCAGTATCTACAGTGAGATTGGGATGGGTTTGACTACATGTTTTGTAATTATCTTGTGAATCACAAGATCCGTTTAGGTATCAGAATCCCCAAGATTCTGAAACTACTCAACTTCTATTACATATGCGTGTGCGCATTACAACACGCACATATGCATTATACGCACACACACATGCACACACACACTTTGATACGACACCCCTGGACTGCTAACTGCAATCCAATTGACCAACTAGGTCATGAAATCTAAAATAATTTTGCATGATTGTCTTCCTCTAGAGGATCAAAAGCTTTTCGTGAACGAGCTCCATTTGCTGAAACACAGCCACATGATCTCATAACCTAAAATCAAAGAAGCTTCAGGAAACAGTAGTTAAAGCTCCAACACATTTAGATCAAAAGGACATACAGGGCCAAGAATTGCTGAGCACATGCACCCTCAATGGAATCACTAAAATGTAGGTCACTTAGGACCCAGTGAGGCCCTCAGAATCTGGTTGTTAGCATAACATTTAGACCAGGTTTCCTTTTTTTTTTGGCTACTTTTACTGTTTTTCAGCCACAGTAAGAAATCAAAGCTTTGAAAAACATGGAGCAAACAGTATGAAAATAAAAGTAAATACAAACAGTTTAAGTACTTCAAAAAGCACCAGGATGTGCACCTAACATACTGAGCCACAGTCAGTTCTTGAATTGTAAAAGATGTATGCATGTGCTGGAATGATTGGAAATTTTATTAAATCTTTCCCCTTTGTCAACCTACAGCTGTGAAAAAGGGGATGTAGCACAACCACAGCCCAATCCAGTTACCGGCAAAAACAAACATTTGAAGTGAATCAGAAGGGACAGAAATGGCATGTTACATGTACATTCATCTAAGTTGGCTGCTATTACGATTGTTGGAGCTCTGTTACAAGAAGAAGCAGGGCAGAAAAATCTACTAACCTACTTATTTGTGAGGAGTAAGAAGAATATTGGGAAAGTACCATCGACTTGTTCAGAATCTAAACTTCCATTTAAAAATTATTAGCTGTTTTGGTTGCAAACATAACCTTCTAAACACAAATTCAGCATATACTAATGCAATGCTAGTTTACTGAGTCTGTGCACAAAACTGTGCCTCTGCTACTGCTCATGGCTTTCCAAACAGCAACAAAATGAAACTGACGAGATGTTTGTCCACTATAAGCTGTGGTACAGAAACATACATGTTAAGTA
Source organism: Dermochelys coriacea (assembly GCF_009764565.3). Lineage (NCBI taxonomy): Eukaryota > Metazoa > Chordata > Testudines > Dermochelyidae > Dermochelys > Dermochelys coriacea. The sequence goes on from NC_050068.2 coordinate 111,829,708, forward strand.
AGTAATTTCAACTGAAGTCTACAATATAATTTTAAACTCTTTTCTCCCTTCCTTCAATGGCCTATTTATTTATTACAAACTCCTACCTTATCAAGAATAAAGATGAATATTACCTCTCAGACTGCAGAAGACCTCTTTGAATGGTTCACTCTGCCACGCATTTTAAATAAAAATGAGACTGACTATGGATTTTAATATCATTTGCTCATGATGGTTTAACTTTTTATTTAATGGGCTTAGTTCTGAGCTGTAAGAACAATGAATTAAAGTAATAAGAGCTGAGCTGAAAATGACTTCCCCATCCACCATGCCCGGTGGAATTTCCACTGCTGCAGCTTTCCAAAGAGCTGGTGGTTCTGTGTTTCTGGTTGGCTAAAACCAAAGGATTAACCCAAAAGGAATGCTGAATTACTGCCAATCGTTAGAACAGAAAATGACTTAACATCAAGGTGGTATGTTTTGCAGGACCACTGGTTAACACTTTGTATTATTAAAGCTTCGAAATGTTTCTAATCTGTAGAATAATACAGTGAGACTTACCTGTTTTCTAGCATGAGCACTGAGCTCTATATCCCCATTTCATAGATTCCGCTGGCCCAAACCTGAAAAGTGCTCTGAACCCTCAACTCCCATGGATTTCAGTGGAGTTGAGGGCCCTGAGCTCCTTGCAGGATCAAGCCCCTACTAAATAGTCACACACACCTCAAAAAGTATGCAAAATAAGAAGTATCTTATAAGAATAAAAAAATAATACAAAGAAATATTTTGTGGCTTACTAATATATCCATAATATTAAAAAGTGTGGTGAGATACACTCAATGCATTGTTTAGTTTTGAACTGGCTGAGTTAAACACTAGCCTGTTGACATCTCAGGATCCAGAAAGCCACATAGTATCTATAGCATCAAAAGGCAACAATTTATTAGCTGATCCTTTTTGTGGCCACTCCAGTGGAAAAACTAACCACATAATTACAGTCAATGTTAGTTTCCAGCTAGGGCTCTAAAGAAAGGAATTAACACTCACATATTGTCACCCCTTTCTCTTGGATATGTTTTTACAGAAACTGTTGGAATAAAAAAATACAAGGCACATGCTTTATTTACCCAAAATTATACACAAACATGGATTAGATATAAACATCTTCTAGACCACAACTTGTATAGAATCATAGACTTTAAGGTCAGAAGGGACCATTATGATCGTCTAGTCAGACCTCCTGCACAATGCAGGCCACAGAATCTCATCCACCCACTCCTTAACAAACCCCTAACTTATGTCTGAGCTACAGAAGTCCTCAAATCATGGTTTAAAGACTTCGAGGTGCAGAGAATCCTCGAACAAGTGACCCGTGTCCTACGCTGCAGAGGAAGGCGAAAAACCCCCAGGGCCTCTGCCAATCTGCCCTGGAGGAAAATTTCTTCCTGACCCCAAATATGGCTATCAGCTAAACCCTGAGCATGTGGGCAAGACTCACCAGCCAGACACCCAGGAAAGAATTCTCTGTAGTAACTCAGATCCCACCGCAACTAACATCCCATCACATTGGGCACATCTACCACTAGTAGTTGAAGATCAATTAATTGCCAAAATTAGGCTTTCCCATCATATCATCCCTTCCATAAACTTATCGAGCTTAGTCTTGAAGCCAGATATGTCTTTTGCCCCCACTGCTTCCCTTGGAAGGCTGTTCCAGAACTTCACCTCTCTGATGGTTAGGAACCTTGGTCTAATTTCAAGTCTAAACTTCCTGATGGCCAGTTTATATGTTCTTGTGTCCACATTGGTACTAAGCTTAAACAACAATTCTCCCTCCGAGGTATGTATTCCTCTGATCTATTTATAAATCCTTAATCAATTTTGACTTGAAGTAATTCCAGGCCTCCTCCGCCTTCAGATCCACAAGTTCTTCAGTCCAATCCACTTCCCTAACTAATTTCCTTAACTTTAAGATAGCCCTTTTGAAATCAAAAACCCTAGTCACAGATCTATTTTTGTTTATCCTTCCATTTAGTTTGAACTGAATTGGCTCATGATCACTCGAACCCAGGTTGTCCCCTACAACCACCTCTTCTATGACATCCTCACTACTCACCAAAACCAAACCTAAAATTGCATCCCCTCTTCTTGGTTCAGCAACTACTTGGTGAAGGAATCCATCAGCTATCGCATCCAGGAAAATCTGAGCCCTGTTATTATTACTAGCACTCGTCCTCAAGTCTATATCTGGGAAGTTAAAGTCTCCCATGATCACACAATTCTCATTAGTACTTACTTCATTAAAAACATTAAAGAGATCTCTATCCATATCCAAATCTGATCCCGGTAGTCTATAGCACACCCCAAACACTATCCCAGGGGAGGCTCTAGTAGCTTTCTTCCCCCGTGTGATTTTTGCCCAGACAGACTGTGTCTTATCCATTCCATCACTTCTTATTTCTTTACAGTCTACCTCACCAATCAGCGTAACTATCCCATCCGTCAACATCATCCCACTCCAAATGAGGGGAAGGCAAGCACACTCCAGCCTCGTGTGAGGGAACTGTTAACTTCCATCAGAGAATGTCCTCCATCAGTGCAGATATGAACAATTCCAAACTCTGTGTACTCCCATCAAAACAGACAAAACGTTAATGCCTCTTACTTGTGGCTCAATATAATGTCTCATTTTGTTTGTATCTTACTTGTCAATCAACCTACTTTTGTACCTCGGGAAGCCTCAACTTCCAAGGATGGCGTTGCATAACCTGCAGTATCCAGTGTTACTTATGTCACATATAAATAAGCAGTTTACAATGTGACATGTGCCTCTGCACTGATTCAGCACAGATCTCAGGTAAGAACAGAAAAAGAGGAGAAGAGAAGGACCAGGAAAGTCTCACATGATCCAAGTCCCCACCCCTCCACTGAAGTGGAAACTATGGCAGAGGGCCAGTCTCTCCAGACAGGCTCTTGCTTGCCTTCTTCCATTGAGTTCAAGAGATATAGACTCATTTTTAACTCAGGAGATTTAAATACTTTTTAAAAAAGGAGTCTTTCAATGTGATGAATACAATTTCTTTTCCACTTTCTGTTTCCATCATTCCACGGTAGAACAATGTTTAAAAGGTATTTGGTACTTTTACTTCAATTATTTTAACTCCACTGCATGAAACTCATCTCTGGCATTACCACCCCAAAACTAGTGAAGTTACACCAGTGTCATATTTGTCCCACCACATTTTTAGAGAAGATGGAAGAACATCAACTCAGAAAGCAGTCCTTAGGTGAGTCACAGTATATAAATAGCTCTTCTGAAAGCATAACCAAGACCTTGCCTACAACTGGGACATTTTCCCCACTTTGGCTAAAACTAATTCAGCAATATTGGGAGCCCTAGAGTAAACTGTCTCTCAGTTGTCTGTTTTGTTTTATCATCATGTCATGTAACCCTTATCAGAGCCGGGGCTAATCAACACAGTGCTTAAACACTGGGGCAGCTGGTGAGAGCTCATCTACCACTGGGGGCAGCTGGTGAGGGTTTCCAATGTTGTTAACACCAGTGGGTCTACTAAACCAGAGTTAGCAAAAGTAGGCCATTTTATGAACATTTTCCCCAATGTAGACAGAGAGACAGTCCTTCAAGCGAGACAACATCTGAATTTCTAATGTTAAAACAAAAACAACAAAAAGCAGGGGGGTGGGGGAGAAGGGGAGGAGAATCTTCTCAGGCCTTCTTTAGGCTTCACAAACCAAGCATAAAAGGACATAAAGGCCAATTTACTTTTTCTTTGAAGCTCCACTTTAATAGCCTAGCTTTTTTTTAACCTCAGGAAACAAAATGCAGCATAACAAAACCTGCATCAGAATACTGAGCTTCCCCTAGCAGAAGAGGGGAACCATCTTATCTACCTTCATCAGGATAGGTACTCTGTAGACCCATGCAATCAGCACAATAACTTGAAATTAAATTCATTTGGTTTTCCTGTCTACATGCAACATCTTACAATTAAGTGGCAATCCCTGCACCATTTACTGTTATTCAAAATCTTACATGGATCTTGCCTTCCACTTTTTCTTTATCAAGTAGGTTTTCATCTAGGATTCATAGATTCCAAAACCAGAAGGGACCATTGTGATAATCTAATCCAATTTCCTGTATAATACAGGCCATAGAACTTCCCCAAAATAATTTCCACAACATATATTTTAGAAAAACACACGTGGCATAGCCTCCTGTTTTACAAACGTAATTTGCGCCTCCAAACTACGTGCTTGCATTTTTGTTTGTTTGTTTGTTTGACGTTTACATTTGCACTGGCTATTCACTGCAAGTCATTATGACTAGCTACAAGTCCAACTGGCTGACTTTTGCCTGCAATGATACCAGTAATAATTTAAAATACTGAGATTTCTGTCAGCAAATTATTGCACAAATTTTAAGGGTGCAAATTTAGCACTATAACTCTAAAATTCTTGTGCATAAAGGGAAAAGGAGGAGGTTTGTTTGAAATCTAACAATTAAATAGCACGGTGCTATAACTAATAATTTTCAACCAAACATGTAAATTACAGCTTGAGCCAATACCTTGTTGAGTGCCCAAGCCTTCTTTCTCATAAATGGTTTGTCAAACCAGTCATGGATTATGGTCACAAAGGGCTGCAAAGTGTTGAGCCTCTCCAGCAAGCTGCTGAGCCTTATTAACTCCTATTAACTTCAGTAGGAGTTGAGGATATTCAGAAATTTGTGAGAGATATTCTGCATATTGCAGAACCAGGCCTATAAATAGTTCACAGCATTTCTTTGCATCATTTTTGACCAAATACTTTACAGCACCTAGCAAGTCGTCTCAACAGCTAACGAGAGTTTCTATCAATCTTCAGTACTGCCACCACAACACAAACGTATATCTTCTTTGGGGCACTTGGGCACTGTGTCTGTTTCTTAAATATCCATTCCACACTGCACAACTATCCCATAGCACAAATGGTATGACTGTCCCTTCCACTGAGCTGCTGATTTTGCCCAATAAACCACTCACCTTTACTATAACATACATTTAAGAAAGGGATTTCTAGCACCAGCAGTTGTGTTTCTATTCTAAGGGAATACAAGGTGTCACTACAGAACCAGAGAAGCTGGAAACCAAAGTTTAAAACATCTTTTCTCTCACGGAAACCCAGGACTGTTTCCAAACAGCATATTCGTGAGTGCTCAATCCAGTCAAGGATTTTTGTGGTCAAAAATTAAAATAAAAATAAAAAATAGAACAACCATAAAACCAAGTTTGCATGAATTAAAGAAAGTAACATCAAGACAGTAACAAAAGGAAAGAAAAGAAAAAACAGCCATATGGCTCATTGTTGAACAGAAGGCGAACAATGAAAGAAAAGGAGTACTTGTGGCACCTTAGAGACTAACAAATTTATTTGAGCATAACTGAGCTGTAGCTCACGAAAGCTTATGCTCAAATAAATTTGTTAGTCCCTAAGGTGCCACAAGTACTCCTTTTCTTTTTGCGAATACAGACTAACACGGCTGCTACTCTGAAACCAGCAAACAATGAGGGTTTCTACTGGCAGTCTGAGATCATTCTTGATTGGGCAATAATTATTTGAAATGGATTAGAATGATCCTCCTGTCCAAATGCCAGAATATTTGTTAATGATTTTGGATTGCAATCTGTCTCCACTGGATTGGTTATAAACTATGCTAATCCAGTTCAGTTTTTAAATTACTCATGCCATGAGGATTTCTCTATCATTTCCATGGGAAGTCCACCTACAACTCACTGGTACCTTATTTTTCCTCAGCTGTAATATCCTACAATTTTAAAAGGATGAATTGAATTTGTTCTCCAGTCTATATTTACCTAACCTCTTTACAAATTATCCCTAGTACCGCGTTGCATCCTCTCTAATTGCAACACATCCCAATTTGTATTATTTGTAAATTTAACAAATCTATTGTTTACCCTTCTTTGGATCATTAATAAAGATGTTAAATAAAACTGGACATAATCCCTGGTGTAATCAAAAAGGACATTTCCCCTCAACTTGACATATTACCGTTTATCGTTACTCTTTGGGATCATTCAGTCATACTTCAAACAGAATGACAAGACACACATTCCATCCATTCTGAATTAAATGTTCAAGTCAGATCTCAGAGAACACTATTAAATCCTTTACTGAAGTACAGATAAATTACACTACATCTATCACATTCCCTTAGTCTATTGATTTTATTCCATTGTTGTATACAGTGTTGATGTATCTGTGGGGGTCCCAAAGTATTGGGAAGATAAGGAAGGTGAGTTAATATCTTCTATTGCTTTGCTCTTATTTAAATTATTTACACACAAATTTTTTTTTTAATTTAAACCTTCATTACCACAGAACCTGAGCACTTCACCACATGAATAGACTTAGTCTATGTCTACACTACAGACCTTACAGTGGCACCGCTTTACCGCCGCAGTTGCACTGCTGTAAGGTCTCCCATATAGTCGCTCTTTGCCGACAGCAGAGCTCTCTCCTGTTGGCATCATTAGACCACCCCAACAAGCGACGGTAGCTATGTCAGCAGAAAAGCATCGCCCGCCAACATAACGGTGTTTTTTCACACCCCTGACCAACAAAAGTACTAACATAGACATAGCCTTAGTCTCAGAGCAGACAGGCAACTGAGGAATAGGGAAGTTTGGCAACATGCCCAAGATCACACTGGAAGTCTGTGGCGAAGCCAAGAATTAAACCCAGATCTCCTGGTTCCCAGTCCAGCCTCTCAATGACAAAGCCACCCTTCCTTCCCTGTTCAATGCTCATGAACGGTTCTGGAACTCACTGAAACTCTTTCAGTAGTGAATCCGATGTGTGCTGTCATGAAAAGCACCACCATCAGGTGTCATTCAAAACTATGATGGTCAGTCCAGTTACAGTCTCCCATTCATTTTTCCCTCCTTCTCTTCAGCTAGGTTCCCTTTGTCCCACACTGGCAGGCAGCACAAGGCACCTTAGTGTGGGCAGGACACCAAGACTTGCTCTTTTTCCTCAGCTTCACAAGCCTCTCTCTCTTTGGGTCTCGCTGTTTATAATCAAGGAAACAGAAAAAAGGAACCTCACTAACGTGAATGTTTCTGAAGCAGAGAGCCTTGGGAACAGACTGCCACAGTAAAACAGCCATGAAGGGAGCAGATAGGGAGGAGGAGAGATCTGTTCAATAATTTCCACCAGATATGAGAGAAAAGGAGTTATGGAAGGAGATGATGAATCCTGTTTTCAAGTGTCTTGAATATTTGTTCAATTATCTTACCAGGGTTTGAAGTTGGGTGTGTTGGATAACAGTAACCAGGATTACATTTTTCCATTTTAAAGGAGATCAGTATCACATTTTCTAGTTTCCTTCCCATCCTCTGGTGCTTCCCAGGTTCTTCATAAACTATTTAAAAGTAACTGTCAGTGGTTCATTATGTTCATTTAAGACCCTGGAAAGCACAAACTGCCAATTTGTACATATTCAATGTTTCCAATGTAATCCTTTACCTGATTTTCATCAAACAGACGTACTAAGCGTCTGCCTTAATTCCCAATGGACTATTGTCCATTCCCCTTTTCTTTATTTAAAAAGAAAGCTGTTCTTCCATTTTATAAAATTTCCTTTTATCCTTAAGAGCTCTTTGGCTCACATTATCACAGTAACTCATTCTGATTTTCCTGAGCTTTTTCCTTTGCTCCAACCCTGTGTAATCCCACTCCCTCACAATTCTCCAATTTAAATTTTCTTTTTCTATCATATATTTGAACAGCCTCTCATAATGCCATACGAGGCACTTCTGGTTTCTCATGTTTTTCCTCACAGAGGAACTGTGGTCCATTGTGTGTTAGTTATGACGTGTTTCAGGATTCCCAGCTTTCTTCCACACTTGTGGAAGTGGACGCAGCTCAAACGGGCACAACTCCAGTAGAGTCAGTGGCAAATCTGGTCATCTCTTCTAATACAGTTTCCTTCTGCACTGTGTTCACAACATCTCTTAATTTCCCCAAAATTTCCTTTCTTGAAATCTATAAATCTCACTCAGTTGTGTCTAGGATTCCATTTTGTAGTATACTTAGCTTAGGTCATTAGAACAAAACTCTCCTGTAACTCTCACACTCTCTTGGATAAATTTAGCATTAGTATAAACAAATACCACTCTAATGACTAACTGAGCTGGCCCCTTTATGCCAGCAGTAAAATTGGCCCTTCATTTACAACGTAGCAAAATAGTATAAGAATATAAAATGTTAAAAAAGCTTTTCTAGAGCAAATCTTGCAAGATTTTGCCTTGATTGAGATAGTAATATTCTATACAGGGATGAAGACTTCCAGGCTGAAAGATAATATGAATATTATTCATGTCTCGACTACATATATCCACTAACAGAACCTGAAGACATTTTACACCTCTCGTCCCTCCATTTAGCTCCCCTTCCCTCCTTCCACCATTACATCCCTTCCTACTTTTCTAATGTGATATTAATATTTAGATATCTATATTTACATCTCTATTAGAAGTGTGACAAATATTTCAGCTTCCAACATCCTTCCTAGAAGAGGGGAGTAAAGTTTCAAAAACTGTAGTCTATGTTTGTAACTTAACTGTATTGTATTGTACACATCAAGTATGAATGTTTTTGTCCCATCACATAACAAGACCAATCAGCTGAACTATACATCTGACCTTTACTATACACTGGCCACGCTCCTGCTTCATAAATACAAATTCTCGGTAAGCTCAGCTGAGTACAAAGAATGTTGAAGGTTTTTTAAAAATAGGACGAGGCATCCACTGCGATTCATACTTTTTCTAGAAGAGTTAAATTTTCAAATTTCCTTGCAAGCCTTCATGTGTCCACTCTATAGCTAAATTCATAACTGAAATCTTGCTTCTAATCCAGTCTGTCTGGTACTCTATCTAGTGCTCTCTGCTGCCAGACATCTATCCTGAAGACAGAAATTTAGAACAATGCCAAATTTGCATCCATATCAAAAAATTCTGCATGGAGAAAAAAAATCAGAAGACAGACAAAGACAAATCATGTTTTCTTATCTCAGATACCATTTTATGTTTTCGATCACTAGAGGTAACCATTAGGCAATCAGTGAATTATGCTACATACCTTGTGTAACTATAACAGTTCTCTTGCCTAGATCTCTGCCAAAACACAAGTGCCAAAGACTGTAAAGATGTGAACCCTTTGATACACAAAAAGAAAAGGAGTACTTGTGGCACCTTAGAGACTAACAAATTTATTTGAGCATGCTTGGGGGTTGCAGGTTTCTTTTCTTTTTGCGAATACAGACTAACATGGCTGCTACTTTGAAACCTTTGATACACGGTGGGACTTATCCCTATGTATTTTTTGGAAGTCAGCTGCCCACAAATGAATATTACCTGGTTTTCAATGTTACATTAAAATGTGCACAGTAAACACAGAGGGCTAGATCCTTAGTCGGTGTAAACTGACTTAGCTCCATTGATTTCAATAGAGCTAAAGTGATTTACCCCAGCTGAGGATCTGGCCAGAATCCTTAAAAGATCTACTGTAATGAAATTTCAAATGTATGCAGCAGAAATACTAGTAATTTCTTGGTAGTAACAACTGAAAACAAATGACTATTGTGACAAATAGCTGCTGTTGCAGCTCAGTAGCAGCAACAATTTATGAAAACCTCCCCCGCCATATCTAACTGACCTCCCACACTTTTTAAAAAAAGGGAAATCCATGCTCACTAAAAAATTGCTAGTTACTTTCCCTTGCACTCTTCATTCTATACATACAATTGTGTAAATTCCATTTTAGGAATAGGTCAGCCAAATTCCAGAGCTGTTTATCAGTAAGCTAACAAGCTAATAGTAGCTGACTGAATACTACAGGCAAATATTTGTGTATTACTGCCTTCATAAAGGCCCTCATCAACATGTTAACTAAGATAACATTCTTATCTCTATGTCCAAGATGTTTTGCAACTTCAACCTTATTTATCACACCTAGCTCATTTATTTAAAATGTTGCGCTAGGAAGCAATCCTCCTCTATTAACATGCTCCCTTTCTTATTTTTCCTTCATCAATATTATCTGTTGAAATTCTATCTGATTATTTTACTGGCCCTCTTACCTGCCGAAAGATTTCAGCCTATCCAGGAGTTCTGCAGCAGCATATAAAGATGCTGCTATAGGCTTCATCTAAAAGATAGGCTGCAAGACTATACCAGTGTAGCATGTATTTGTTTTTACCATTTATAGTCATACAGATACTACAATCTTGTTTTCTTTTAAGGGTAGGGAAAAATTTCAGACTAGAAATGTAACAAATGATCTTCCCTCTCCCGGTCTGGGACTATTCTCCCTAATATAAAACAAAAAGCTATATTTACTTGCAAATATATGGTTATTTAACCCTACTTGGTATAATATGACGAGCAGTTGACACAGGTAATCACAAATGTGGCAACACCGTCATTCAGGTTTAAGAGCATTTATGTTTTTGCTAATATCTGTTTGCAGGCGTGTTTCCAAAAGGTTGGTCAATAAAACAATGCGTGCAAGACACCAAAATGACAACCATGTAGTCATCCTACCTACTGTAGGTGCAAGTCAAAATGTTTCATTTCTGTTTAGAGCTATCTTTCCACAAGGAGAAAATCCAAAATTGGCTCTGGAGTAAACTTTATAGGATTAGGAGGAAATCTAGGCTTTTTACTTGACCAGCTTAGCACATACTAAAGTACAACTTGCCTTTTCTTGACTAGAGGTTTTTGAAGGCATTAGTTAAACTGAAGTAGCTAATATGATTTCATATCATATCTTTAAATCTAAGGGTTTGTCTACATAAGGAAAGAGCCTGCAGTAGTTAGCTATTCTGCACCAACTCTCCCTGCGGTCTCTTACCAAGTGCTAAGAGTGCCTCTGTGGGCATTAGCTTACACTTTGGAAATGAATTAAACTAAACTGCCCAATATTTAGTGTTCAGTAAGAATGTCCATATGGGGAGTTAAAGCATACTAGCTACTGCACTAAAGCATCTGCACTAATTCACACCCTTGTTTACTATGCTCTAGATACCTTGTGTAGTCAAGCCCTTGGTTTAGACTATACCTTAGGCCGTGTCTACACTACAATATTAAGATGACTTAACCTACATTGGCATACAACCGCTGCAGTAATTACATCGCTTATATGTGTCTGCATTTTGCTCCTTGTGTCAACAATGTGTGTCCTCATCAGGAGTGCTTGCATCGATTGTACTGTCAGTGTGGGGCACTGAAAGCCAGTAATAGTCGACATAAGTAACACGGTATCTATACTGACACTGTGTCAGCCTAACTACATCGACCTTGACTCTATACCACTCATAGAAGTGGAGTAATTAAGTTGGCATGGCAGGGCAGTTACATCTGCAGGAGGAAAGTGTAGGTGTAGACACTTTCATAATTAGGTCAATGTAAGCTGTCGTGCATTGACCTTACTCTGTAGTGTAGACCAGACCTTAGACTTCTTACAAAGCACAGCTGCCATGTGAGAAATGTAATGAGAAGCAGTCAGTCATTCATGCTCATCTAGCGCTTTAAAAATAAGGACCAGGAGCTTGGAACAGACCTGGGCTGGATAAGCCCCAGTGCATAAACCAGAGTGTTGGAATGATGTAGTCCTGACAATTTATAGAAGGGTCTGTTGAACCAGTTAAACTTTCTGGTTAGCCTTCAGAATCAGCCCTAGAATGCACTACAGTAATCTCTTCTTGATATGACAAAAGCATAGATCACTGTGGTTAGGCCCACATCCAAGAAGTAAGATGCAATCTCCAGCCATCCTGAACAACTTGAGGACAGGTTTCAGAGTGGTAGCCGTGTTAGTGTATATCAGCAAAAACGAGAAGTCCTTGTAGCACCTTAGAGACTAACAAATTTATTTGGGCATAAGCTTTCATGGGCTAAAACCCACTGCATCAGATGCATGGAGTGAAAAATACAGTAGGCAGGTATAAATACACAGCACATGAAAATATGGGAGTTGCCTTACCAAGTGGGGGGTCAGTGCTAAAGAGCCAATTCAATTAAGGAGAAAGTGACCTATTCTCAACAGTTGACAAGAAGGGGTGAATACAAGGGGAGGGAAAAGCAGGACAGACTTCCTCTGCTAAGAGATGAGTTCACAGCTAATGCTATTCTTCAAACTGCAACACACTGCTAACTTCATTTCCATCTTTCCTGAACTGAGTCTGAGCCAGCTGTTGGGTCTCTGATTCTCTCTGTCAACAGGATAAGACTGTCATCTGTGCATTAACAGCCCCACAGATCATAGCATCTAGCAAACCTCCTCAGTTGCCTCATATAAAAGTAAAGAAGGAGAGGCGACAAGATTAAGCCACGTGTGGTTCTACAGATGAGAGTACTAAATGATGAGGAACAACTGTCCATCAAAATCTTCTGGCTCTGTCAAAGAAGCAGCAGTTTTCCCCGAATGGGACTTCATCCATCCCTGCTACTTTATGATTAATAGCATTGTAGGCTCCCAATAGATGTAGTAATAATAGCATAGGTGTTTTACCTCTGTCCATAATCCTTAGTTGACTGTCCAGCAGCACAAGTAGTGCTGTCTCCATGCCTCATATTGATCTGCAACTAGACTGGAAGGGGCATAAGATTTGTCTTAGGCAAGAACCACATGTGCAAACTGCTAACAAATTCAGCATTCTGGGTAGGCTGGTGGGCTGTCACAAGACAGGACCTGCAGAGCTTGGGGCATTTTAAAACGTAACATTTTGGGTGCATGTAGAATATGTAAGTGGACACAAATATTAGAGGCCTGTAATCTTGACAATATTCCCTTAAGGTTTTTTTTTTTTTCAAAATTAGAAAGAGACCAAACAGCTTCAATAAAATAAAATAAATCCACAAACAGAAAACAAAGCATTATCAACTGCAAAATATTTGTTATTCAAAAGGTGCTTAAATAACATGGCTAGGTCTCAGGGAATTTGTTTATAGCTATAGATAAGATGTAAAACCTAAATAACTTCAATGTCTTCATAATAGGAATAAAGATTTACAATTTTCCAAAGCGTGAAATAAGTGCCAAGTATTATTATTCATAATCATTACATATGTTTACCGCAGCCTACTTTTCCAGTGAACAAGCCTGTGAGTACGTCATACACTTGCTCACCCTTGCCAATTTTCTTGGCTAAAATCCAATAAATACAAGTGGTGACCTCAGATTAACTTTATTTATGGAAGGTCAAAGTTCACATTTTGGATTTTTTTTTCTGCACACCTACACTGAATGTAAGATTCTACTAAAACATTTTAGCTCAATGGGAATATGGAAAATAATTGTGTCAGCCAGTCTGACACCCCATTACAGGGGCTTATAATGCATTCAATCTATGTATTTTACAGCGCACCAAACAGTATTCTATCTAGGTGCAAGAGTATGTACACAGGCAGGAGTGTAACAGATATTAGTTGACCTAACTAAACAGGAGTTTGATCTTAAACTCTGAAGTGCAGAAAGAAGAAAAACCAGCATTAGAATCTGTTTGCAAATTGCTGTCCTTTTTACTTTTGCTTTGTAACTATCCATTGCACTGTGATGTAGTGCATTCAATGCATTGTTAGCCTATTAAGATATACATGTCAAGACATGTTTTCACTTAAATATAAAACATTAACTGAAGAGGAAAAGCCAACTCCTGCCCTCTCTCCCTGCCCCCACTCCTGAACTATGTATCTCCTACCACTCAAAAAGCATCAAACGATTAACATGAACACATTGTGCAATATCAAGCCTCAATGTGATCTCCAAAAAATTCACTCCCCACCACTAAACTAATCCCTGAAAGGGGACAGCCTATTCAAAACAGCACACCCAGAAGGTGGAAGCTAACTGGAAAAGAAAATAAGCAAACTTTAGTAAAACAAGACAACTACAGCCATACAAAGTGCCACAGAAACAGAATACTCAAGATTCATGAGGACTTTAAGTTATTTTTGTAGGTTTTGACTGAGTGTGAAGCTAGATGCTGTGCAGATTTACAGCAATACCATGTAATTTAAAATGCTATAAAAGTCGTTATTTCTGGTCTCCCCTCTTCTTACTTACAGCAATCCCAATCCTAAACCACAAACTCAAAATACTCACTTAAAAGAGGCTTGAAAGTTTTTAAGCGTGTTTATTGATGTATTTCTTCCTGAAATTTCTTTTATGACATTGTTTTGGGAAACAGTTAAGACGATTTTCAATGTCCTGGGTTTCAAAGGATGGGGGGAGAGACAAAGGTGTCCAGACAAAAATGCTATAAACATTGTCACCTTGGTGTAACTCCCCTGACTTGCTGGAGTTACACCGGGGTGAATTTAGCCCTTTAAATTTGAATGCAGACTACAGATATTTTAAATAGGAATCTCATGTAAAATTATGTCAGCCAGGTAAATGTATCCAGACTTTTTTTTTTTTTTAAAACGGTTTTTGCTTGATCCTGACAACACTAACACAACCCTGCTGAGGGGAGTGCTGTGGTTTCAGTTATTTATCTAATGGTTCGCCTCCTCCCCCAAACAACTTCCCCAGCTGTGCAGACAGCTGGCGCCCTCATTCCAGCTGCTGCCGGGGAGCGACAGATTGCCCCAGTAAAACCCCAAATTTATCGGCAGCTCCACTCATCACTCTTACCGTCTCGGGATCGTTTTCAAACACTTCCCTGGCTTCTTCCTTGCTGCACAGCTCCTCTACGCACTCCCGCTCCAGATGGCCTTGCTTGGTCTCCTCGAAGATCTGGTAGGCTCGGCGCTGCCTCTGCCGCAAGAACTGGGCAGCCTCCGGGGCACTCAGCAGCACGGCTGCGGCCGCAGGCAAACACCGGGGAGGGGGAAAGCAGCGGTCAACGCAGGAATCAAATCCGAGCCGCCGGCTGGGCATTGCACGGAGCGGAGAACAACGCCACGAGCGTGCACCCCCCGGCCCCACTGTAGACACCTAGCGACACGCACCCCTCCGCTGCGCAGACACCAAGTCACCCGCACAAAGCACTGCCGCGAGCACGTACTCTCCCGAGCCCCGCACCCCCTAGCCGCACGAGACGCAATCGTGCGCCCCTCGCCCCAACCGCTGGGCAGCCACGGCACTGCAGCGGGCACCCCGCAGCCATCCGATGCCACAGGGGTGCGCTCGCACCCCGCTTACACCCAAAAGGCACTGCCCCTCCAGAACAATGCCACGCGCGGGCACCCCACGGACACCCCCAGAGGAGTGCCCCGCCATGCCCCCACTCACTACTCCTGCCCACACAACAACGCCAGTGTCCCACCCCCCGCCCCTGCAAACGCCACACTCATCCCCTCCTCCGTCCCGCCAAACGCTCCCTGGGCGCCCTTGGGAGAAAACGGGGGAGCTGCTGCTGCTTTCCCCCGCGCACCGTCGCAAAGGCTGGGCTGGGGCATTGCTGCGCCGGCGGCGGCGGCGGCGGGGGGGGCCCCCGAGGGAGGTTGTTCTCCCCCCCGGGTTGGCACTCACTCGGCGAGGAGTCCGTAGCCAGCAGGACGAGCAGGAGGGCAGCCCCGAGGGCGGCGGCGGGAGCCGCGGGCTGCGGCATGCTGCGGCTGTGCCCTGCGGCGACTGCGGGAGCAGGAGGAGCGGGGCGGTCCGGTCCGGCACGAGCGGGGAGAGCGCGGCTACTGGGGGAGCCCGGCAAGAGCGCGCGCGCGCGCGAGCAAGCTGCAGCGGAGCCCAGCAGGGGAGTCGCTCGCGCTCCTCTCGCCCAATCATTGCGAACGCCCCCCGCCCCCCCCCCCCCGCGGGGACACACCTATCGCCCTGCGGCTCGGTGCAGCTGCGCCGCGGGAGATGGGGGGACGCCTAGAGACAAGGCTGCACACAGGGAAAATCCAGCGGGGACTGAACTGCCGGGGCCCTCAGGTGACTAACCCAGCCCAGTGACTCCTTTCAAAACATCCCTGGCTCACGCGTTGGGCAGGGACTCGCCCTTTACATCTCAGCTCGCCGCCTCCTTTCGCGTTCGTCACTGTAGTGCCGGAGCCCTGGAAATCTACGGCCCTGATTCTGCAAACCCTGAGGCATCTGCTCAGCTGTATGCACGACAGCAATCCCCCTGAACTCAACTGCTCGCAGGTTTAAGGCTCAGCGTTGAGGATTTACTTCAGTGGGACTAGGGATTGTGCATAAATCAAGCACGTGTGTAAATATTTGTAGGATTGAGATTAAACTGATTTAGAAGAGCTAAGTGAGCAGCATATTGTTCGAATACCTAAAAGGAAGATATATTGATAAGCTCAAAGTTTACCCAAAAAGTTGTGTGTGTGTGTGGGGGGGGGGGGATCAGATGAAATGTAAACTGATTACAACTATTAGTGGGAATAAAGCGAATCAGAGGTCAAACCAAACCCCATTCTAGTTGAAATAGGGTGCTTAGATTATTTTCCCCCATATATTTTTCTTCACAAATAAAGGTTCCATTTTTCAGTTTTATATTTTCAGCTAATGGCCTCCAAGGGGAAAACTTGGAGATTGCTGAGATGTTGGTTTAACCAAAATGGTGTATTCATACACTTATGACTCAGCAGCAGTTACACTATGACCGGTAGCAAGCACAGTGATGCTGTAAATGCTTCAAAATACCTGCAGTTTCCAGGCTTACGTAAATAGGCAGAAACATTTCCCCACACTTGTTCATCAATACATGATGTTTTAATATTTTAAATCAATAAGATATTTTAATATGCATATACTTTCCTGCCCAGAACACAGTAGCAGTTAAAACATTAAATTAGTTCCAAGGGCATGAAAAAGGATAGAAAAGTAATGCTCCCCGCTCCTGCTGGTAATAGCTCACCTAAGTGATCACTCTGGTTACAGTGTGTATGGTAACACCCATTGTTTCATGTTCTCTATGTATATAAATCTCCCCACTGTATTTTCCACTGAATGCATCCGATGAAGTGAGCTGTAGCTCACGAAAGCTTATGCTCTAATAAATTTGTTAGTCTCTAAGGTGCCACAAGTACTCCTTTTCTTTTTTGCGAATACAGACTAACACGGCTGCTACTCTGAAATCTATATTGAACAATGATATTCTGCCCGTGTATCCACTTTTTTATGCTGTGATTGACTTTAATGAGGTTCTGTATGGGCCCAGAGGCCTTCAGTTGCATGTATGAGCTTGTAAGTCACTGCACATTAAGAAATATATAGCAGAGAAGACAAAGGTGCTGAGAAGGACAACACAGATGGCCAGGAATATACAAATGGTTGTCCTTGATAAGAGACTACAAATTTTAGTATTATTTAGTCTGGTAATAAAAAGGTTTAGAGGGGATTTGAGTAAAGTATTCAAAATTCTGAAAAGTATTGCTCAGTCACTCTTCTTTACCTGGTCCCTTACCAAAAAAACAAAGGAATATTTACATTTTGAACAAATTACAGATATCTCATCTTTATGCCATGTATTCTTGGTCTTGAAAAATCACTGCTACAGGGCATCATTCAGTCAAATGCTGTAACTGGATATTTTAAAAATTGGTTAACTTTGTGATAACATTTGTAATTGCAGAATGTAGCTGTAAAATGCAAGATAAGATACTGATAAGAGTATATGGGTGATCAGAAATCATGCTTCAGGATAAAAGATGGTCAACTGTGGTGGTTAGGAAGGAATTATTCTCCCATGTACAACACTCCATCAGCTAGGTGCATGACAGGGACTCTTTACCATCTATGAAGTATTGTGTTGCTCAAGAAAAATGCTAGCCTGACCCCATTGGAGACTGAAGATCTTTATCCTATGCGTGGTCTAGTTTCCCCACATGGCCAAAATGCCTCTGACCTGGCATATTAGAGATAATGGGTAGGCTTGGCAGACTTAGTTTTTTTATATATATAATTTTGACAGATAATATTGAAGTTAATTTTTAAGCTTTTTTTCAATTTTTATCTGTATAAATTTTCACAATTGTGAGAAACTATTGGGGAATGTCAAACAATAATTATTTAATGGCAGTAAATGCTGAGACTCAAAAAAGTTAAAGCTTTATAATGGTTAAAGGTTTCAGAGTAGCAGCCATGTTAGTCTGTATTCGCAAAAAGAAAAGGAGTACTTGTGGCACCTTAGAGACTAACACATTTATTTGAGCATAAGCTTTCGTGAGCTACAGCTCACTTCATCGGATGCATTTGGTGGAAAATACAGAGGGGAGATTTATATACACACACAGAGAACATGAAACAATGGGTTTTATCAATACTATCCCCGATAATGTCATGGCTAACCTGGTGGCTGAACTTTGTGACTTTGTCCTCACCCATAACTATTTCACATTTGGGGACAATGTATACCTTCAAATCAGCGGCACTGCTATGGGTACCCGCATGGCCCCACAGTATGACAACATTTTTATGGCTGACTTAGAACAACGCTTCCTCAGCTCTCGTCCCCTAATGCCCCTACTCTACTTGCGCTACATTGATGACATCTTCATCATCTGGACCCATGGAAAAGAAGCCCTTGAGAAATTCCACCATGATTTCAACAATTTCCATCCCACCATCAACCTCAGCCTGGACCAGTCCACAAAGCAGATCCACTTCCTGGACACTACGGTGCTAATAAGCGATGGTCACATAAACACCACCCTATATCAGAAACCTACTGACCGCTATTCCTACCTACATGCCTCTAGCTTTCATCCAGATCATACCACATGATCCATTGTCTACAGCCAAGCTCTACGATATAACCGCATTTGCTCCAACCCCTCAGACAGAGACAAACACCTACAAGATCTCTATCATGCATTCCTACAACTACAATACCCACCTGCTGAAGTGAAGAAACAGATGGACAGAGCCAGAAGAGTACCCAGAAGTCACCTACTACAGGACAGGCCCAACAAAGAAAAGAACAGAACGCCACTAGCCATCACCTTCAGCCCCCAACTAAAACCTCTCCAACGCATCATCAAGGATCTACAACCCATCCTGAAGGACGACCCATCACTCTCACAGATCTTGGGAGACAGGCCAGTCCTTGCTTACAGACAGCCCCCCAACTTGAAGCAAATATTCACCAGCAACCACACACCACACAACAGAACCACTAACCCAGGAACCTAGCCTTGCAACAAAGCCCGTTGCCAACTCTGCCCACATATCTATTCAGGGGACACCATCATAGGGCCTAATCACATCAGCCACACTATCAGAGGCTCGTTCACCTGCGCATCTACCAATGTGATATATGCCATCATGTGCCAGCAATGCCCCTCTGCCATGTACATTGGCCAGACTGGACAGTCTCTACGTAAAAGAATGAATGGACACAAATCAGATGTCAAGAATTATAACATTCAAAAATCAATTGGAGAACACTTCAATCTCTCTGGTCACTCGATTACAGATCTGAGGGTGGCTATTCTTCAACAAAAAACTTCAAAAACAGACTCCAACGAGAGACTGCGGAATTGGAATTAATTTGCAAACTGGATACAATTAACTTAGGCTTGACTAGAGACTGGGAATGGATGAGTCATTACACAAAGTAAAACTATTTCCCCATGTTATTTCTCCCCCCCACCCCACCCCCCTCTGTTCCTCAGATGTTCTTGTTAACTGCTGGAAATAGCCTACCTTGCTTGTCACCATGAAAGGTTTTCCTCCCTCCCCCCCCCCCCCGCTGCTGGTGATGGCTCATCTTAAGTGATCACTCTCCTTACAGTGTGTATGATAAAACCCATTGTTTCATGTTCTCTGTGTGTGTATATAAATCTCCGCTCTGTATTTTCCACCAAATGCATCCAATGAAGTGAGCTGTAGCTCACGAAAGCTTATGCTCAAATAAATTTGTTAGTCTCTAAGGTGCCACAAGTACTCCTTTTCTTATAATGGTTAAAGAAACCCACAAATTGGCAACATCACATGTCAAAATATATGAAGTAAATATCCTTATATCAAACTCTAATAAATTTTCAAGAAGCATTTTTCCTATTTTGCCTATCTGTAAATTTCAATTAGCAATGGAAATATTGTGCTGGTTGGTTTATGTATGATGAAATCAACATTTACACCAATGAAAATCTAATCCTTCCAAGCCTAACGATAGCATAGGTGCTGGAACTAAGGGTGCAGAGGGGAGGGTGCTGCACCACCCCCTGGCTTGAAGTGGTTTCCATTATATACAGGGTTTACAGTTTGGTTCAATGGCTCTCAGCACCCCTACTATAAAAATAGTTCCAGCACCCCTGAATGATAGGATTGTTCAGTCTCCTTCCTCCTTCAGCCTTTGGTCTCTACCAAAACTGTGTAAATTACAGCTGCTAAATTTTCTACATTCTATATAGCAAAAAATATGAAATTATATCAGAATATTTTTAAAATTTAAAGGTGGTTGAAAATAGTATACTTAAACTTGAAAATCCTTATAACTAAGCAGATAGAATTCAGGATTCTTGACCTAATCACACTACCAGCTGGGAATGTGCCAAAATATACTTAGCACATTAAGATCTGGAATTTGCTGCTTACTGTTATGAACTGCAGTTCCCAGTCTGATGCCGGGAAATAAACCATAGTTTTCAAGGACAGGAAGCTCTAAAGTTGTCCCCACTGTGACTGTCTTGGATTCAGCTCAGTATGATTTCCTTTAATTAGAGGTCAAAGTGGTAACTAAAATTCAAAAGTGGCTGCAGGCATTAGCAAAACGAGATGTTAATTCTGTGACACACTTGCTCTCTAGGCAAGATCACCCCAACTATTGCAAATGTGCAGGCAATTTTAGGGCCAAATCCTTAAGTAAAGTGCATTGTGTGATGGGATCAGCCCCTGGGCTGATTATTGAGGCCATTAGTGCTGAAGTACAGAATCCTTAGTCCCAGCCTGCAGACACCTGATTTGATACTACTACGGTTGAAGGACGGGATTAGTGGACATGACCCACCGCTCTCCTCAATCCAGAATTTTGGACTAGTGGATCTACATTATGCATGGCCTAACTACCATGATCTTACCACTAGTGAGCAATTAGGAGGAAGGAAGCAGAATGGACTGCTACTTGTTCATAGCAGGGGAGGGGAGGAGAATGGAGAGGTGAGGAAGGAAATGGATCAGGCTGGAGCTGCTCGGCTCTTCACAAATTGGAAGGTTCCACTCCCTTCTCTTCCTTTCCCTCTCATGAAAAATGTAGCAGCCCAGCCTGCTTTCCCCAACTTCTGCCCTTGACTCTTGGAAAATAACCCACGTATTCTTCGGCAACTGCAATCCAAACACAGCTTGGGCAATCAGTCAGTTGGACTGGATCAGGTATTATGGAGCCGAGCATAATCAATGCCATATAAGTCAAAGTTTTATTATAACAAATATGAGTCATAAAATTATCCAGCCCTAAGCAAAATTCATCTATAGTATTTTACAAGAAAATGCATAATTTATTTCTTGACGGAGAATAATGTGTCCATCATACCCTCCCCTAAATGCTAATGTCACTTCTCCATATATTACTACTGAGAAGTTCAAGAAAAGAAGAAAAAACTGTTGAGAAATTTAAAAAATAGGAAAAAATTGTAGCAACAGTGTAATTATCAATATAAACCCCTCTAGTGTGTAACATATTAGTCCCAAAGTGTTGAGTAGATTAGTCCAGAGACTAGCTGAATTTTCTTTGGGATGCATGATATAAGAGCATAGTGACACACACACACACACACACCATAATGGCATTTCCACCATTGCCTCTAAAATGGGGCCCTGACCCCTCACTTGCTTATAGTACTCATTAACTTTAATAAGTAATCAAACAAAAAATTGTTTAGGTACAGTGAAATTCTGGCTCCACTGAAGCCAATAGCAAAACTCCCATTGACTTCAGCGGTGCCAGAATATCACCCATAGCATTTTGGACAATTTAAACCCTTGCAATTTAGGGCAGATGAGACCCCATTTGTCCCCTTCCCCCTCAAACTTGCAAACTTTCCATTTTTCTAAAGATGTCTTAAAATATGTACACTTGAAACAGGCGCCATCTTGCCTTCCACTGGCTTTGGTGACAAGGAAATAGTTGTCATAACGCAGTAGTTCTCAAATGTTGGTCCATGTAGCACCTTCTCATGGTCCCCAGAGTTGGCTGGTCACATGCCACTGGCACTCCCCTTGTTTTCAGCTGCTAAACTGCACTAAAAAGAGCTAAAAATACATTAGATGTCTTCCTGATAATACCTTTCTCATGTAAACTATTGCTTTAGTTGCCAGAGGGATGGCAGTTAGTTGCCTGTGGGAGTGGAGGTGGCCTATGCAATCATAAATGGAAGGAGACATGGTCCGCAAGACGATCTCTCCGTTGAGAAGTGTTACATGCCACGAAAGAATTAGGGAACCACACTCATAATGGCATCCACAGAGAAAGGAAAGGGGAAAGTAAGGAGAAGATATGGACATATTGAGAATGTGCCTTATAGTTTATTTGCCAGTTTAAATACCACCCTTACTATAATTAAATAGGAATAATATAATGGCATCCCAACTCTAAATAGTTTTCCAAAACAACATATCTAGAAATAGGTTGATAGTTTTCTAAATAAGCAAAATCTTTAATATCTACTGTGATTAGCATTTCCGCCTGACGATACATTTTGCCTTGAAGATAAATTCCTACAACGAGCTGAAAGAGATGTGTAGCCTGATAAATAATCAGTGAGCTACTGTACTGATCAGCCAGCATTTCTTCATCTTATTCAAATCACTCATTACCTATAAACAGTAGGAAGTGTTTGTCTTTTCCTTGCTCAAGTCAAGTTAAATCCACTCTATTTTTCCCTTATTAAAAAGGTAAACAAAAATAATACCGAAAAAGGCCCTTGATTCTAGTTGGAGAAATTTAATGAAAAAAAAACAGTTAATTTCCATTTTAGATATATATCCTGAGAGTTACATTTGTTAATGGTGGCCAAAAATATATTTCCTACATTTGATAAATAGAATGTTTTGCTCACTGGCCAAAGAATATTTGCAGGAGAGTTCCAGTAGGGACAGACTGCAAAATGGAAATGGACCTGCTCTACACCTTCTATGGGCCCGCTACTTGCTCCAGCAAGGATCTATTATAGCTGTGATGTCACAACATCCTGGGGTATCACAGCAGAGCAAGAGCCTATGGATATAACAGTGGGGAGCTGAAAATTCATTTTAAATTAGTTGTGTGATGCATTTCTCTTTCACTTGCAATTTACTTTCTGAATAAACTAATTTTATTTTATGTGCTGATTGCCCCACATAGTAATTCACTTGTATAATTTTTTTCTTTAATTAGAAATTCTTCTGGTTAGGTAAACCATGATTGTTCAAGCTGAATTTTTAAGGTGTGGGGTTTGAGCTTGTTTTTTTCCCAGAAGGGAAATAATTATATTCTAACATCCTGATATCTAGCGTAAATGATAAGATGAATCAGGCCTTAAGTTTTATTGTAGGAGACAAAGAAAAATGGAAGTTGAGATTAGGTTATGGCAGAGGATCAGCATGTTATAAGGCAAGCCTGTAACTGTTGAAGAATTAGTTTCTAGAGGTAAGGCTGCTAATCAAATTGAACCTTGTTATTGACTGCCATGCGTTTTTCAAGTCTCACAAAAAACAGTTGAAAGGGGAAATGCCTAGAAAAAGAACCTCTGAGAAACAGAATTAGCACACTAGCCATTGGAACAATAGGTAACATTCACTGGACTCTCTGATGAAGGAGCATATAGGTTTTTAACAAAGTGTTCCTCTATATGAGCATTCTGATAGCTATTGGTACAAACAACTCCTGGAATCAGATATAGCATGGAAGGGAGAAAATGGAGGCCATTGCTATTTGAATCCCCAAAATTACATTTTAGTAACAGGTTATAAGATTCTGCTTTTTTATACCTCAGTAAAATTGGGAAGAAGGTAGTTTCTAAGAGATGTGGCTTTACTTTCCCAGTTTCAGACAACTTGGCTAGGTGTTTTTGCAGTAGAGGACATGGAGATACATTAGCGAGCAACAATATATTGCCTCTGAAAGCATATTGTCAAAAAGTGATCTATAGCTAAAGTTTTAAAATGCTATGGCTTTCTAATATTTCGGTTTTTCAAGAGTAAAATTGATTTAAAGAAAGTAATATTGTTTTGGGTGCAAGCTGGATTCCACTGAAATATATTATCAAGCTTGACTCTCTGGTAAAAATAAATTGGTTTATGAATATAGCAACATTCAAAAACAGAACATGAGAAGCATACACAAATGCGACAGGTATACAGCATCTTCCATACAATCATTTTTACAAACATTAATGAATTAAGGTTCTGGGAACAGGGAAGTATGATACCCATTTACAAATAGAAAACTGAAGTCCTGAGTTGATGAAGGACAGACTGAAGTCTGTGGAGAGCTGGAATATAAAGAGCTGGGCCATAGTTCAAAGGTATTTACTCACTGAATTGTCATTGAAATCAGTAGGAGCTACGCACCTAAATACCTTTGAAGATCTGGGTCTAATGGGTTCAGCTGTTAAGGAAAATAATGTGGAATGGGGAAGGAGTGGCCTAAATTACTGGTGGAAAAAAGATGATGATTGGAGAATCCTCCAACTTCAGAGTGGGCCTACTGCAAGACTTCAGATGTTAATCTCTCTTCTTTGACTTGAAACATATACTACAGTTACATTTATGCCATAAATTAAGACTAGAATTCAGGACACTGGTTCTGATTCCTGGCCCTACCACAAGCTACCTAGGCAAGTCATGACACTTAGCCTTCCCATGCTTCAGGTTCTCCCTCTGTATAATATGGATGATAATGATTACTAATCTCACAGTGCACTTATGATAAAGTTATTTGTGTTAAGAGTAACTCAGACACCATGTTGATGAGCATCACAGAAAGGGCTATGAACAACACGTTTCTCCTGGCAATTGCCCTTACCCATAGAGATATTTGAAATAAACTCTTGTTCTTGTACAAAAAAAAAAAAAGCATGTCAGTATCTTATTTTTATGTGCTTTCCTGTTTTATTTTTTCCTTGTAAGGCCCGTGCTTTAGGATAACCACTATTGGCTTCTTTTTCTAATGTGATTTTTTATAGTGTTATACAGGGACTTTATAAAGGAGAGAGATAAACCAGATATTACCCATAGAATTAATACTACATAGCCATGTATACTGTGTACTAGATGAATACTGTATCTTTAACTGTAAGTCTAAAAAATGTTGCTTCTATTGGACCAGTTCTTGTAGCCCTTAATCAAGCAAAATAGCCCATTGATGTCAATAGGAGTTTTGCCTGAGTAAGATCTGCAGCTTCAGGCCCATAATGTGAGCATAAGAAAACATAGGGCTTGAACATGCCCTTATATTAGTGGTTCCCAAACTTGTTCCGCCGCTTGTGCAGGGAAAGCGCCTGGTGGGGCAGACCTGTTTGTTTACCTGCCGCGTCCGCACATTCAGCCGATCACGGCTCCCAGTGGCCGCAGTTTGCTGCTCCAGGCCAATGGGGGCTGCGGGAAGCGGCACGGGCTGAGGGACGTACTGGCCGCCACTTCCCGCAGCCCCCATTGGCCTGGAGCAGCAAACCACGGCCACTGGGAGCCGCGATGGGCCAAACATGCGGACGCGGCAGGTAAACGAACCGGTCCGGCCCACCAGGCGCTTTCCCTGCACAAGCAGCAGAACAAGTTTGGGAACCACTACCTTATATTAATGTACGCATGGATTTTCTGTTCCCACACATTGGTGGCCTAGAGGCAGAGAGGGTAGGCAAACTGGAGTGGGATGTGTTTGGTCCCTGCAGCAGTCTTGAGGAGCTCAGAATGGGAATGTAAGAATGCCTGGAGCTTGATTACTTTTTGCAGGGGACATTCCCTTTTAAAGAGAAGTCCCTGGGGGGAAGCCATGGCAGGGGACACCCCGGCAGCACAGCTCCATTTGTAAGACAATACAGTCAAGGGATAGGCTAGAGCTGCTATAGAGGCACGTAGCCTCCATGTAGAAGTCCCAGGACCTCCCTCCCCCACCCCGATTCTTTGGGATCTGTTGAATCCACAGGCTTTGTGGGAGGTTTCTGCAATCTGTTCAATTGGAAGGGAGTCAAGCTCGCCTCCAGGTGGAATAAATGGGGAGAAATCTCTGTGAGAAGAGCCACGCTGAGGTTTCCTCTCCTTTAGTCCCGGTCTGTGGGCTTTCTGATAGGAAAAGATGATTGGGCCCATAGAGTCACCATGGGGAAAGACGGCACATGCTACGTTTATACTCACAGGGTAACACTGACCCCAATGGAGAGACCCAGCACAATGCCTGTGCATCAGCTACATTCCATTTAAGCCCTATTTTGAGGATTTAAGAGGTCTTGTGCTGGTCTGCTACACAGGGGCCAATTTCACCCAGTCAATGATTCTTCTCTTATGTACGACCTTCTTGCTCTACTGCAGGCAACAACTGAAACTGGAGCAAAAAACAGGACTCATTAATTATAATCTAATTTTAAAATAATTGAACCAGAAACTTTAGCTATGGGTCCCAGACATCAAAGATTGATTTTTATTAAGGAGAGTTTCAACTATATTTTAAGCAGCCAATGTCAAATAAAATGTCAGAGAATAAGTTAGATTACGATCATGATTGAGATGTTTGTACAGTGCCTTAGCATCAGGATCCAGTTCTGTTCAATATCTTCATCAATGATTTAGATAATGGCATACAGGGTACAGTTACAAAGTTTTGGATGATACTAACTGGGAGGGGTTGCAAGTACTTTGGAGAATAGGATTAAAATTCAAAATGATCTGGACAAACTGAAGAAATGGTATGAAGTAAATAGGATGACATTCAATAAAGACAAATGCAAAGTACCCCACTTAGGAAGGAACAATCAATTGCACACATACAAAATGGGAAATGATTGCCTAGGAAGAAATACTACAGAAAGGGATCTGAGGGTCATAGTGGATCACAAGCTAAATATGATTCAACAGTGTAAAGCTGTTGCAAAAAAAAAGCAAATATCATTCTGAGATGTATTAGCAGGAGTGGTATAAGCAAGATATAAGACGTAATTCTTCTGCTCTACTTTGCGCTGATTAGGCCTCAACTGAAGTATTGTGTCCAATTTTGGGCGAATGTGGACAAACTGGAGAAAGTCCAGAAAAGACCAACAAAAATTATTAAAGGTCTAGAAAACATGACCTGTTAGGGGAGACTGAAAAAAATTGTTGCCTGAAGAAGAAAAGACTGAGTGAACATTATACCAGTTTTCAAGTACATAAAAGCTTGTTACAAGGAGGAGGGAGAAAAATTGTTCTCGTTAACCTCTGAGGATAGGACAAGAAGCAATGGGCTTAAATTGCAGCAAGGGCCGTTTAGGTTGGACATTAGGAAAAGCTTCCTAGCTGTCAGGGTGGGGTTAAGCACTGGAATAAGTTGCCTAGGAAGGTTGTGGAGTCTCCATCACAGGAGTTTTTAAAAGCAGGTTAAACAAACACCTGTCAGGGATGGTCTAGATCGGGGTGGCCAAACTTACTGACCCTCCAAGCCGCATACAACAATCTTCAGAAGTTCAAGAGCTGGGGCGCACCTGCTGGGGCTCAGGACTTCAGCCCCGGGAGAGGCGCCTGCCGGGGCTTCAGCCCTGCAGTGACAGGGTCTTGGGGCTTCCCACAGGAGGCATCTGCCAGGGCTCGCGGCTTCAGCTCTGTGGGGTGAGGGGTTTCAGGCTTTAGCCCTGTAGGATGCACCTGTCTAGGCTCAGGGCTTCAGCCCACTCCTGCTGAAGCACTGAGGCCCAGAAGGCATGCCCTGAAGGTCTGAAGTCCAGAGACCCCCTCCCTGCTGGGCAGAAGCCAGAGGCAACACGGAGGGTGGGCAAGTGGGGTCATGTGCCCCCCCAATCTTTGCCAGGGTTTGCTGGC
The DNA here is from genome assembly GCF_009764565.3 of Dermochelys coriacea. Classification (NCBI taxonomy): domain Eukaryota; kingdom Metazoa; phylum Chordata; order Testudines; family Dermochelyidae; genus Dermochelys; species Dermochelys coriacea. The sequence goes on from NC_050068.2 coordinate 111,857,647, forward strand.
CCTTCTCCGTCACATGGTGCCACCAGGCCCCCTTCCTGCACAGCAAGTGCTGGAATCTGCAAGCTGGGAGCTGTGGCCCGGGGGAGAGGCAGCAGCAAACAGCTGGGAGCTGCAGAGAGAGCCACTGCTTTTTCTGCTGCCTCTCCCCAGGGAGCTAAACCAGCAGCCCTTCCCTGCAGTTCCCAGCAGTTTGTCACTGCCTCTCCAGGCAGAGCTAACACCTGGGAGCTGCAGGGAGAGGCCACGGAGGGCAAAAGGGTGTGTGTGCCTGGGAGGCCTGATTCAGGCTGTTGGGGGGGTGAACCTTTAAATTATGCCCCCCCTCCAATCTGGCAGAAGCCTCTAACCCCACCACCCTGCCACAGGACAGAAGCCTTGAGCTCCCTACTACCCAACCTGGTAAGCAGGGCATGGGGTGCTTTGTGAGACGCACTTTAACTGTGAAAGAGTCACATGCGGCTCACGAGCCACAGTTTGGCCACCCCTGGTCTAGATAATACTTAGTCCTGCCTTAAGTGCAGGGGACTGGACTAAAAGATTTTTTGAATCATCTCTTCCAGTTCTATGATTCTATGATTCTGTGAAATAATGTTCAATTATCATCTGACTGGAAGACAAAAATTCAGCTGTTTAACAGCATGAAACCTTTCCAGTTCTCATTTTAATTGTTTTTAGAGATGTATTGTTTATAAATTACACTCTAAAAACTATTTTTATTACGTTTTTACTTGTCAAAGGGGCAGGGAAGAAACCAAATTAATGAAGGTTATATAAAGCTGCCAGGCCTTATATGCTCCACAAGAGAAATTCTCACAACATGGTTCAGTTATGCCACATAGCAAATGTGGGTGTGAAGCACATGTGCACACAGAGTAATTCAACTGTGCAATGAAAGGATTTGGAAAAGAAAATGGAAATGTGAAGTAACATCCATTTGTCTGAAAAATTGTAACATCCCCTTGGGGAATTTATAAATAATATTGTGGCCACTATAGAAATTCCACAAATTCCTATGAATTACATAGAAATTTGAGGGGAAAAAACTATTTAATTTAAATACTGAATTTAAATGCTATTTATTTTCATATTTAATATCACAATTTTCATTGTGGGAAAAAGTAATGAAAAATCTGATTTTCACTATTATGGGTAATAAAATTTATGTAAAAAAAAAATCAAATAGCTGCAATTCATGGAAGTTGCATGTTCAGATTGATAATTCTATTAAAATAAATTTCATAAATTTATGGTATGTGCACAATGAGTAGCACTGTAGATTTTTTTTGTTTTTTCCTTCTTTCCTTTTTTAATTTTCCCTCCTTTTATTTTTCTTCCTAAACAATTTGATTTTTAGGGTTTAATTGAAAGCCCACTGAAGTCAATGGAAAGACTGCAGATGAAATTCTGGTCCCATTTAAGTCAATATCAAATCTTCCACTGACTTCAGCAGGTCCAGAATGCCCCTGCCCTGCATTGGCTTCAGTGCTTTGGATCAGGCCCTAAATGCCAAAAACTGGCCCTGATCCTACAAACACTTATGCATGTGATTATTCTCAATGCGCAGCTCACATGGAAAAACTCAAGCATACGTGAAAATATTTGTGGGATTAGGATTTATATCACAAAAAGTCAAGAAATATGAAAATTAAGTTCCACTGGAAGTTTTAATTCAGCAGCCATTCTCTGTTATTTTTTTAATTCCCGTTTTTATTGTTAAATAATGTGTAGGTTCATATATTTCTCTTAATATCATAAAGGCCAAATCTCACCTCCACCCCCTCAGGAAATCTCATACACAGATGAGCTGCCACAGTTCCATTGCACAGTGGTGGCAGATTGTGGAGAAGCCATTCGGAATACTTTTGCTCCTGAGGCGTAGTGCTCTGTGGAAGCTACGAAGGGCAGAAGACGCAGCCCCTGGACTCCTATAGCAACTCTGTGGGTGCTCTGAGGTTTCTGGGAAATGATACCATCCCTCTAGCTTCCACAGAGAAGCACTGTATTCTGAGGATAATGCGACCCAGATTTGGTTTCAGTTTTATGACAAAATATACAGCTATGCATCATGACTTATGTACTGTTGCCTAACTTTAGCTTTGTGACTTCTTATGCTTTAAATCTGTTAATTTAATAGTCTACTAATGCAGTAAGTTTGTTCATAATTAGGGCCCTACCAAATTCACAGTCCATTTTGGTCAATTTCACGGTCATAGGTGTAGTAGGAAGAGAGCCTGAGACATAAGCCCTTGTATCAGAGAGCTGGTATGAGGCAGGACCTGCTCACAAAATTTGGCAAGATCAGGGCTGATATTGCAAAAATACACATTCCTAAGAAATGCTAGTCACAAAGTGCTCACACAAACACATCCCGATATAAAGTAGTACCAGAACATCCTGATATCAAAGATGGTACAAAAACACTACCCAAGGATAACAGGAACACACTGACCCCTCCTAAAAGATAAGATCAGGAGGACAGTTCGTAATAGAGATGTTTTGATTGAACCAACGTGTACAAAATGATGGGCGATAACTAGCGACGTCTTGGGGCAATAACTGTGTCAAAGGGGTTGTCAAGTACTAACTTGTTTGTATCGGGGTATAAAGATGTATCTCAGAGGGAGTATCTTTGTCTGGCCTTAAGGAGGAACAGAAAGTCCCACCATTCACTGAGCTTGTCCATTGTTACGGGCTTACATGTATTAGTGGTCCGGTAGAGTCTGCAGGATACTAGTACCATGCTTTGTCAACAATAAACCTAGCTGGGTGCCTTTGTCCCTTAACGGATCTTGTAGTCATTGGGTAGTTCGCTTGAAGTCTGCCGTGCCAGCTGCGCAGGGCTAGGCCAGCACACACACACACACCAAACATCTAACCACAATAAGATTTTAAAAATAATAAATTTCATGATTTCAGCTATTGAAATCTGAAATTTCACAGTGTTGTAATTGTAGGGGTCCTGATCCAAAAATGAGTTGTGGTGGGGTTGCAAAGTTATTGACGGGGGCGGGGGGTTGCGGTACTGCTACTCTTACTTCTGCACTGTGGCTGGTGGCAGTGCTGCCTTCATAGCTGGGCACCTGGACAGCAGCAGCTGCTGGCCGGGGCAGCAACTGCTGGCTGGTATCCCAGCTCTGAAGGCAGAGCCGCCGCCAGCAGCAGTGCAGAAGTAAGGATGGCACGGTATGGTATTGCCACCCTTACTTCTGCGCTGCTGCCTGCAGAGCTGGACCCTCAGTCAGCAGCTGCCACTCTCTGGCTGCCCAGCTCTGAAGGCAGCAGCACAGAAGAAAGACTGGGATGGTCTCCACTGTGAAATATGTATAGTATATGGTAAAAGCACACATAAGACCAGATTTCATGGGGGGAGACCAGATTTCATGGTCCGTGACGCATTTTTCATGGCCGTAAATTTGGCCCTATTTATAAGATATTAACAGTTTATCTTACTGGATTAATTATATACAGCTGTGACACTGCCCCCCATGTTCATCATAGTGATATTATGACATGATTATGGCATAATTATGACGCATTTTGTACAAGATGGGTCATGTGAGGTGTCATTGGAAAAGTTATGATTTGCTGAATATGATTATCCTATTTGTATGTATGTTTCCTATTTGTAACTGAAGTTATAAATATTGACTATGAATCTGCATTTCAAATGGGCTTACTCTGGAAAACACCCACCGCCAGGTACAAAACATCTTTCAGGTACAAAAATGAAAAAGCCAGACAGTGCTAATGGCTCATCAGCAAAGACAATGGGCTGTGGAATAGCTTAGCCTTCCTGTAAACATTTCGGCCAGCCTGTAAGTAATGGCGGCTATGACTCTGCAAGGGCATGTGACCAGACCACATGACTCTGAACTCCATCTTGAGTATGTGTATTTTTCCACAGACTGGAATCGGAACCACATTTGAAACAAAGGGTTCCCTCCCTATGGAAAAGCTGTGTAAGGCAGGAAGTGACATCATCAGTGGTTCTTCACTCCCCCACAACTCAACACCTGAAAGAAACTCTGGAAGAAAAGGACTTGGAATGGAGGTGGGAAGCCCAAGCTGCAAAGCAAGTACAGCTTGTGCCTTGAGAATCTGCAAGTCCGATTGTATCATCAGTCAGGGTGAGAAATTGCTAATTCATATTCTGTCTTTCTAGTATTTTAGGCTTAATTTGCGGTTTTGTTTATTTACTAGGTAATCTGCTTTGATCTGTTTGCTATCACTTATAATCTAACTTGTTTTTACTTGATCTAAACCAGTGTGCCTTTGAGTGAAGTGTCTGGGGAAAAATCTCAGCTTGCTTAACACAAGTTTGTTGCATACTCCTCTCCACATTGAGGGAGAGGCAAACTGGGTAATAAAGTCATACTGGTCCGGATTTTGACCAGGGCGGGACATTACAACTCTGGGATCTTAGGCTGGGGGTTCTTTTGCCTGTAGCCTCTCTATTGTTGGTTCATGCGGTGGCTGGCAACGGCCTGCATGCAACTGCAGCTGGATGTGTCCCTGTCTGTGTGAATGTAGGACCAAGTGCAGTCTATAGCTTGTCAGAGCAGCAGAGTGCTGAGAGGGAGCCTCGGCTGCTCAGTGGAACCCTAGTTCCAGGTGGCATACTGGGGGGGAACCCATCATAACCGTATTTCAGGTCTGTCAAGTTCAAGGTTCTCTGCTTTGACAGAATCCAGAGCACATTATGGGAACGCTAATAAAATCTTAATGCAAAAGCAGACTAGTATAACCTCCACATTTTCTTAACGTTAGTTTTTTCTTCTCAATATTATTGTTAAATTTCAAAGATACATGGTTAAGCTATAACATCACATAGCTTCCAACTTGTAAATGAGTAATTTCCACAGCAAAAAAAACAAAACAAAACCCTGAAAGGCAGAAAATACTGCTGATTATACATGTTTTCATTTTACATGTTGTTCAGCATGTTAGTTTTCTGATATGTGCAGTATGCTGCTTATCGGCAAAATTGTATTTTTGCCAGGGACCACACAACTATTAAAGTGGAAAAAAAGCTCACATGATTTTCATCCTTGTCTAACAAGGACTTTTACAAGCAAGATTGTGAAACTCTTAGACAACAATCAAAATGCAACTAAGGCCTTTAGCCTTTCAGAAGTAAGATTGGTGTGCTGGCCAAATTAAAGAAAGCAGAATGTTGGCTAAATAAACATTTTTGTCCAGCTTTGCTTATCTGATTTTACCAGCATGGAGCTATATTTTGTCATGACAACTAATTTCCTCTGTTAAATGTAAGAGCAAGTGAGAGCATTGTTAAACACTGCATGCAGCCATGCCCCAAACATTTCTTTATTTAACTTTCTGCTATTAGCATGAAATAAAACTCTTGTTGAGGAGCCTTAGTAAGTGGAGTGCAGTGGAGATTACTAATACAAAAGGAATAAGCAAAAATAAGTCAAGAGTTCAAGACATTTATGCATTATCTGTTTAGAATTCAAATACTCTTACAGAGCCCACGCTTTGAAGACATGTTGCAAAGCCTAGCTACTAGCCAACAGCTTTCTGAGGGTACACAGTGAGAGTGGGGCAGGTTCTAGTTTTTATGGTTTGGGAGGATCTTGTTGCTGACACTGGTCAACATTAAGCTTTCATACAGTAGTTGCCATTAAACAGCTTTTGCTACCAGTAACCATAAGTTGCATCTGAAATATCAGAGTATTTGCCGGTAGTTAGAAATAGAATATACCTATGGTAACAGTAGAATAGTGGCTTCTATGCTATATGATTTTAAAAACTGGATGTTTATAGGCCTAGAGCTTGATGGATAGGGGAATTTTATGAACTGAAACAAGTAAGGGGCCCGTAAGGGGTTCCCTTCACCACCATAGCAGCCCTGCCATCAGAGCAAGGATTTGAAAGGGTTGTCATCCCTAGCACCCCGCTGACCACTTCTGTGGCCGGGGTGAAAGGAAAATTCAGCTCTTATCAGTATGGGGATGGCTCTATGCTCCTCCCCCACCCTGAAGAGATGGGGCCTCGGGCAGAAGGGGTGGGGCTCGGGGGCAAAAGGGGCAACAACATTAAAGCGATGCTGTGGCGGCACTTTAAGCTGGGTCCTTTGCCGAAGTAAAAAGTAGCTGCCAGTCCCGGCCTGTACCACTGACTTTAAAGTGCTGCCGTGGCAGCATTTTAACGTTACTGCCCCTTTTGTGCTCCCCATCAGCAGCCATGCCCCCAGCAGGGTCGCCAATGGGGGGTGAAAAAGGGGCAGCGATGGCAGCACTTTAAAGTCAGTAGTACGGGCCGGTACTGGTGGCTACTTTTTACTAGTACATCGTACTGGCCCGTACCGCCTTACTTTCAACCCTGTCTGTGGCCCTGCAATGGCTTGTCTCTGTTTACAACTTGCATGGTCCAGCCATTCATGCAGATCCCTTTTTAAATGTAGTTCCCTTCCAGGTAACAAGAGTCCAACTGAAAAGTTAAATAATCATCTAACAAATAATCTTTCTGCCCCTCTTGGGCTACACTGAGGTTCCCTGCTCTTCATCCCTGATCGCAAACCCTGCAGAGTCCTTCCAGGCTTCTCAAGCCTCCCTGGGCTTCTCCCCTGCAGAGCCTTCTTCCTAGCAGGTTTTCTCGATGGATCCCCTCTGTAGGAACGTCAGCAGCTTCTCCCAGGGACCTCCCTGCTTCTTACTTCCCCCCTGCAAGTCCTGTTCAGCAGGCACTTTCCTGCCTCCTCTCTCCTGGGTCTCTCATGTGATTGAGTTCTCCTCTCTCCCCCACGTAGTTCTTTCAGACACTTTCACAGCTGGGATCAAGTGTAAAAGGTAACAGTGCAGGCATAACCATTCCTTGAACTCTGTAATCATTTTCATAGTGCAAGTGTGATTATAGATCATTTAAAATGTAAACATATGAACATAAACCCTGCTGTGGAGCTGAACAAAACTGAAATAAAATGAAACAGAACATTACACACTGCATTGCACGAGGAAAGTTATTCATTTTTGTAAGGGCATGGCAATTACTCCCACACAGAGACTGGTCATTCCAATCTGTCAAACTCTGTTATTTCACACGGTTTTCTTTTTTAGGGCATAATGACCACCTGAAACAACATGCTCGGTGAGTACAACAATAGGAATGTGTGTGTGTGTGCACATGCACTTGCAAGCTAGATAGATCAGCTGCATCCAAGCTGAACTAACCAGCACAAGTGTGCTCTTCCTAACTTTTGCCAGTTAAAGCGACCAGTGAAATTGGAAGAGAGCATGAAGAATTTACTCCAGCTGCAGTGTTATACTACTCGTAACTAGTTTGTTTTGCTACAATTAATATTGGTTGAAGAAAGCTAGCTTGCTGATCTAGTTGCAACACGCAGCAGATCATCTCAGCTCAGTATTTCGCTCCTTTGTTCAGGTTTGGGGTATTGCTGAGCCACAGTAGCATGTGCAGCTTCTGGTGGATTGGAAGGATCCATACCTAGAGCTGCCACCGGCTCAGGTTTAAATCACGATCACTATTTTCAAAGCCTAGTTCCTATAACCTGGGTATCCTAAAATTTACACCCTCTTTTCTTTGAGTCTGTCTTGTATTAGAAGTTTTTCTTCCTGTTAATGATTAGAATTATGTCACTGGTGTCTTGGACTAACCAAGCAGCAGCAATGTGTGATATTACCACCGCTGTCTATTGTTTATTTTGGGTACTGGGCAGTGTCACTGTCAGCATTAAAGACAGCCCCTGCCCCAGAGAGCTTCAGAACAACGAGACAGAATCATGCAGAGGGCCACTGGTTAAAGCCAAAGGGGTTGCAATTCCTCTCCCCCAAAACAAAACAAACTGGCACAAAGAAAGCTAAGTGATTTGAGGGATGCCAAGCTTGCTTGTTTAGAAGGATAATTTTTTCTAACGGTTTTTAAATTTAGGACTAGTGCAGTATGGTGATGGCTGAAAGTGGGTAGAGGAAGATGGATATGTAAAGATGTACCCAGAACCAGTTTACTGCATCAAGGAAAGATCTTAGTACAGCCAATAATTTTAACATGCCGAGGATGACTTCTGTGTGGGCTTATGAATCATGCAGCCAATGCTTACTGGAATCACAGGAACTTAGGGTTGTTTGCAATTATAGATGTCACTTAAAGCTTTCTGCAACCCTGCTTATATCGTCCACATTTATCCTGCTAGAAAGCTATTTTTGTAAGTTACTGCAGCAAATTTGAAAATAAACCTAAATCACTTAAGATGTCTCAGGGAGGGCAGCCAAGGATTATCAGAGAACACTCTTAGATCTTTTACATCCAGTTCTCAATGATAGTTCTTTCCTGAAGAAAAAGAGCTCACCATATATTTCTTTAGCCACTGAGAAATCCCTTTCTTAGTCTTTGGGGAAGTTTGGTGTTGTTACGACAGTTTTATTTATTTTTTAAATGATAAAGTTTAATTCATTTTGTGAGGTAGTTCAGCCTTGGGGTTAATCAAAGCATGTGTTATATGAAATGGATGGTTTCCAAACACCTACAGCCACTATAGCAGTGTTCAACTTCTTTACAAGACTCTCCTTGACTACTAAGGAATTTCAGACATGATAGGCCAAGTGTCATGGCCTGGACTATCTCCCATATATAAATTATTGCCTCTAAGGGCTTGTGCTCACTGCCTCTCAAGTTAGTCTAGCTTGAGTGAGGACAGTCACGCTGCAAAACGCTCGAGCAGCACAGTGTTTTTATAAGCAGAGTAGAGTAGCTGAGTCCCCACTCCCCACTGCATTACTAGCACCAGCACCCTCAATCTGTTACTCACGCCCCCATGACAGGGCAGCTAACTGGAGTTTAAAGCATTTTACCTTGAGCTAGAGACTTGCATGTGGACTAAGGTGACCAGACAGCAAATGTGAAAAATCGGGACAGGGAGTGGGGAGGTAATAGGAACCTATATAAGAAAAAGACCCAAAAATCGGGACTGTCCGTATAAAATCTGAGCATCTGGTCACCCTAGTGTGGACAGAAATTGAGTCAGGGGTTGAAGACAGCCTCTGAGACAGAGATTTGGGATGTTTGACTCCACCCAAATGTAGTAATGGAGTTTAAATCCACCATTTCACCTTTGGATAACTTCCCCCTCCCCCCCATTGACTTGCTTTCCAAAAAGAAACAATGAGGAATAAATGTGCCCTTCTCTCCAAGGTCACACAAGTAATTCTCTCAGTATTAAAGCATATTGAAAAGTCAAACTAAGTTTTTACTAGACCTTTTGCTAAACAAAGACAGAATCAAGATTGACCTGATTTCTTCCAGGTTTGGCATTTTCCCCTCAAGGAGTATGCCCATTATTACTTTCATTGAAATTTACATGACTAATTTGTTTCAAGGCACTCATGATATATTTGAATATCTTCTAGTATAAAGTTTCACTCTATTGAAGACCACTGATGAAATAAATTGCTACTGATTTTCTTGATTCTCTCCTTTTTGCAGTGAATTCTGGTTTTGCCTTTGATCAGTTCTTTTTAATAACTTTTATTTTGTCCTCTTCTCTTTTGCCCACCTGAAATGTTCTTTCCCCTCTTCTCTTTCAAAAAATTTATTTCCCTGTCTTTCTATTTATACTTCATCTGAAGTGGTGTTCTCTCTCATGGGTATTTGATGACCCTCAGGAGTTGGTATCACTATACAAAGCCTTTCAAGTCAAGGTTCTTGGTGCAAAGCCATTATATGAAAATTATTACCATCTGATTGCAATTTGGTGGTCTCAGTACATTTTCCAATAAACAGGTGTCCATATCCTAAAACCACCATCACATTTGGCCTTTTTTGGTATTCTCAGTAGAAAAGTCAAGGACTGAGAGAGTCACATTTAGGGAAGTCAAGTTTGTGCATAGACAGGACATGGGGTCTAGATTGGTTACACGCTGAGGAGCTAGAAGAAGCTGCAAGTGGTCTAAGAAGTTGTAAGTTAAAGTAGACCCTGCCTAGCTTAAATTACACCTCCTCCTTGCTCCTTACAATAAAAGTTAGACTCCCTTACTCATTGGTACCATGGGTGTACATAGATCCACAGGAGTCTCACTGAAATCAAAGGAGTCCAAGTTAAACCATCTTACATGTTGCCTCTGAATTTGGTCGCTTTGTAAGATTCCTCTTTCTCTGAAGTCTCTTCCATGAGGTCACAATATGGTCTTCTATATTTACAAAAGATCTGAATTCCTATGGGCTTGACGCTAATTGAACTTTGTGTCTGTGGTCAAGCTTCTTGCTTTTCAGTGTGTCCGAGCCCAGCCCAGCCAAGCATTTGATAGGAGCCACCTTGCCTCAGTTTCCCTTTTTGTATTAGTTCAGAAGTGTGGCCAATAGCACTTGGCCTTTCTTTATGGCTTCAGCAGGGTCATTTGAGTTTCTCCTCTTTCAGGTAGTAAGGGTTCACACATGAAGGTCATAAGGGCCCTCTAATGGGCCGCTGATCACTAGTCTCAAGATCTGATAGCTCCCTCTCCCTTCTTTATCAGGGAAGTAACAAAAGGCAAATCAACACAGGGACAAAAATAGAGTCCAGTAGGCTTATTCTAGGACCCCCAAACCTGGGCTTCAGCAGTCTCATCAGTGTGAGTGGGGGGGAACATGGTAGGGGATCCTATCCCAAGAGCCCTGTGTTAACCTACCAGACTGCTTCCTATGTATGGTCTTTATAGGCATCTGTTGTATGGCAACTTTCCCTGAATCCTTCCCCCAGGAAATTGGTCTCCCCAAACAGCTTTTCTCTGTTTGGTGCCATAGAGCTACTTCATGATAACTTCCACCATCTCTTGTAGCCACTCAGCTCTGTCCCGGTCAGTCACAGCTTTATTTCCCAGTTGTTGCTAAACAGCCACTCAGCCACAGCTGGGGGAGGGATTGCTCTGTTTATTAACTCCTTAATGGTCACTGCCATGTGGGGTGCATGTAGCTCGTCATAGAGCCTTTGAGATCTATTGATGAAAAGTGCTATACAAGAGCTAGGTATTATTATTACTATTACAAGCTACAGTCCATGGTAAGTGAGATAAGAAAGTACATTTTATGGATGGGATTTTCAGAAGCCCTCAGTAGTTGCCTAACTTTGCTCCAGTAAAGTCAGTGGTAAAACTCCCATTGACTTCAACGAGAGCAGCATTAGGCCAATAGGGAGCTTTTTTTCTTAAAAATACAAGGGTGCCCAACTCACATGCTGGACCTGCTCTTTTGGCTGTTATAAAGGAGGGTGGGGCCCTGCTCTCATAATCTCCCAGGAGGGAGTCTAGCATAGCTAGACTTGCACAAAGCTTGAGATAGAGAATGGCTATTCTAGAGCAGTGCAATGGAAGAAAATTCTTCTTGCGCCCAAGCACAGCACAATCCAGCCCTTCATAGAATCAGAGACTATCAGGGTTGGAAGGGACCTCAGGAGGTCATCTAGTCCAGCCCCCTGCTCAAAGCAGGACCAATCCCCAACTAAATCACCAATCCCCAACTAAATCAATGTGTAAAGCGTGTGCATCCCTACCTGTGACCAATGACTGGATTGCAAATCTAAAGAAAACTGTACCTATGGAAAAGGCCTGTTTCATGCTCATTGACAACACCAGACTCATTAATTTCACATACAAGAACAATTTTTTATAAAGTAAAATTTAAGCCCACAATAAAACTTTGACTCCTATCCATAAGCCTATACCCCATATGACTCAGGCCAAAAGTAACTGGACTATCTCCGATGCCCAAAATCAGCCCTCTCAATCCGTTTCACAGCAACCTTCTATCTTGCATTAAAATGGGACTTTATTGATACATTCTAGCCATTATTGTCTAAGGGCTTGGATCTGCAAAGAGGGAAACCCATATCACTTTACTCCACTCACAGGGGGTCAGTGTTAACAGTACTGTGAGCTTATTTTGTAATTTTTAGGAATCTGTTCTGCAGTTATTACCAAGTGTCGGTCTGACTTCAATGTAGTAAATGCTCCTTTTAATAGTAAGTGATAAAAATGATTTCAAATGACATTTTCCTTATGAAGAAAAATGGAAATATATTAAAAATAAACCTAAACATAGCTATTTAAGTCATGAAAAAGTTCTCTCATTATTTTAAAGCATATTCATTTGTATTCCTTTTAGCTCCTTCTGAACCAGAGGCTAATGGTGCTGAGGAAGTTAAAAAACCCATAAAGACACCAGTCCAATTTTTTTTGTTTTTACTATTGACATTTGACGCCTGGTCTGTTAAATAGGTGCATGTAGAGATTTCACTCAATTTAATAAAAATCACTATAAACAACATAAGAATTGTAATAACGCTCACTCTGTGATATGGTAGTACCCTGCTAAATAGAAAGATCTGATGACTATATTCCTATATTATATCTCTTTAAACAAAAGCTAACTGTTGTAATGATTGTTTTATTTGATATTTACTTGGGAAAGATTTGTGAATGTGTTAAAACTTCCTAAATAAATAGTGTAAAACAAACAAAAAACCCCACAACAAATCACTGAAGTCAGAGTTTAACAGGTTTTGTAATATTGTGACCTATATGTTCCTATTGAGTTCCTTTTAACAGTTATCATACTTCCAAGTTGTCAAAAAAAAAAGAAAAGAAAAGAAAAGAAATATTGTGTGTTTCATTAGGAACTTAAAAAGAAAAGGAGGACTTGTAGCACCTTAGAGACTAACAAATTTATTAGAGCATAAGCTTTCGTGAGCTACAGCTCACTTCATTGGATGCATCTTGTAATTACATGGCTGGAAAAAGTGTACAGGGGAGAAAAATAATTTTAAAAAAGCATGGATATAGCCAAAACCAGAAAGCATGAGACAAGGCTGTGAGCTAGCATGATTATCTTTAGAAAGATTTTTTTTCCAAACTCATCTGTTTATCATACGTTTTCATGACCATGCAAGCATTATTAAGAGACATTTACTGATGTGGTAGTTACTGGAATCATTACAGAAACAACAAACCTGAGGAGAAAGCCAAATTCTTTCAACCTATTTAATATACGGACAAGCAATAAAACATACTTGTAACATTTTGAAAACTTCACAGTTCCAGTCATCTAGTGCTTTGTAAGTAAAGCCCAGTTTTACAGCAGGTTTCAATTACATGCATGGTGGATTTCAGGACAGTTGCATCAGATCTTTATGCACTGGACAAATCAAGAGGACAATCAGACTTGATGAATTGTGCAACTGGAAAATTTGTGATTCTGCTCGGAGTTACTTTCCTCCATCTTCATCCTTTTCAGAATTTGGTTATTTCAAAGAGCATGCTGCATTTTAAAAAATATCACTGCAGTGAACTGCATATAGAATTCAGACTGTTCAAAAACAATCTGGTGTGGATGCTGAAACTGCATTTCCTGGGAACCCAGGGGCCTATGAACATGTTGAATTTTTTCATGCATTGTATTATAAAAGGCAATAGATTGAGGTTGAGTATCAAGATTTATTTATTTTTGCATGATGCAGGTAAACTTTCTGTTTTGCTATTCAATACAGAAGGCAAAATGCTAGAAATGTAAAAATTGGAAACTTTTTCCAGTGTCATGATTTAAAAATGGATTGTAGTATTTTGAGAATATTTAATGGATGGATAGAATTAAATGGATGGAGGAAGACACTGAAAAAGATTCAGGAATTGGCTATTTGGCTATGTTTTGGTAAACAAACCAAATAATGGACACAAAAGAAACTCTTAGGTTTAATGCCTCCTACTTGAACTTTGATTATTATAAAACCACAACGCGGAATCCTGCCAGTCCTTTATGAATACGACAGTATAATACAGTGAGCCAAATAATATGATCAACTGCCTGTCTAGACACAACATTCCCACCCTTTTTTCTGCCCCAGTGCTCACCCCATGAATTCTTGAAATATACTAGCAGCAACAGGACTGAAAACACTTGCAGAGAGGTGGAGAATCCCTGTGTAACAACTTCATCATGCAGTCTGTGCCAGATACCAAGTTGTTCATGGGATTTCTGTATAGGAACAAGCACAATAAGCAGTCAGAAAGGTTCTGTATGAAGTTGTGTGTCCTCAATGGGCAAACAAGAATAGTATGGCATCCTAGGAAAGTATTTTTTGCAAACCTATTTAGGATTCCTCATCTCGCTGAACAATACTGAAGATGTGAACTACAAAGATGTGAGCCTGCTTTTGTCCTTGGATTTCTTGCAGATGCATTACCACAAGAACAAGGAGATGAAAATCAAAGGTTCCCAGTAGTGACCCTTCTTGGCCATGTCCCTAGAGATGGCTTTGTACACCTCTTTATTCTGGTGATCTTTGGATAGGGCTGCCAGCACTTTTACTCCTCCCCAGAGGGTGAGAAGATCCAGGGCCTCTGCATGGCTCCATGTGGCTGAACAAGGCATTGTATAACTAGAATGCTGAGGGATGCAACTTCAGGAGCAAGTGGACCCATCCTGGCTTTGCACCAGCATTTAAATAGGCAGGTGACATTTGGCCAACATGACCCCAGAGCCACGGAGAGCCCACTGATAAACAGACAGGCTGGTCCTGGCACCATACAAAGCAGTGTGAGACAGCAGTTTGTGGATTGCCATGCTAGTGTGAATGAGAGATGTGTGCATGTAAAGGGGTACAAGGGGAGTGACTTTGAGAGACCAGTTACCCCATTCCGCATGTTCAGGGAAAGTGAGTGGTAAAAAAAATAATGGAAGCAGTCAGCGGGAGAGAGGAAGATGGTCCTCGGAAGCAGTTCGTGTCTGGGAGAAGCAAAGCATAGGGCCACCCCAGCGGATAGTACCTTTAAGGGCCCAGGAGCCTTGTAAAGAGGAGACAGGGGGTCCAAGACTCCCCTCTCTCCCAGTCAGCAAAGGCAGGTTGGGGAGGATCAAGAGAGTAGGTAATTAATTGACAGCGAGTGACTTAAAAAAAAAAAAGGAGTCTCCAAGCCCAGTCAGAGAAGGGAGGGGCTGGAAGAGATGTTGCTGAGAGTGTATCTGAGAGGGAGAAGTCAGTCAGAACACCACCACCAGAAGGAGCACTGTGAACACAAAACCTGAGGGGTGAGTGGAAAGGGGACTTTTGGGGAGCTGACTGATGGTTAATGAATTAGATCCCAGGAGGGAGGGAAATATTGTTTCAAAGACCTTGGCTGTGATTGGATTATTTAGAGAACTCAAAGGGAAAGTAAAGCAGAGTGTCTGCAGGGCCATCCCAGGCCATGAGGCAGGTGCTGTCACAGGATGCTATCTACAGTGCACAAGAACATTAGTCCACACTAACTCAATGTGAAAAGAATTTATTCCACCCTCAGTGGATTAAGGGATACGTATAACTAGCCAGTTAGTATGCTTTAAGATGTGTGAGGATGCAGGTCACCTTAATGAACACAAACTTAAGTAGGGGAGAAGGCAGGGGTTATGCACTATGTAAACAAGCCTTACATCATCAATACTTGCTGATGGTCTCAGCTGGGGAAAAAGGTGAGGTACAGGGGAGGAGAGCAGTAGATGGTCCATTGTATGAGAATTACATAATAGTCTAAACAGATGACAAGCAAGAGAAATCCCTGTCCACTGGTTGCATGGCCGTCCAATAGAGGAAGAGAGTTCATCACATAGATGAACATAATCTTATAGAGTCAAATGCCTATTTTATGAACTAACGGGATTGAGGAGTTCATAAAATTGAACATCTCTAAATTACAGTAAGTACGGTGCATAAAACTATTTATTAATCATTCACCATCCATTGATGAAACAAAAATTTAAGAGTTTTTCTTTGGTTCTAAAATTGATTTTGCTACACCTGATTCCTGTACCAACTCAGTTGTTGTTTCATCTCTGTCCAACCTTTCAACAATCTTGCTTTAAAAAAAAAACAAAAACCATTAAGCATGGTTGTCTTGCATTTCTCTCCCATTGTGAAAAAGAACACTTGCAATCTCTCTGAGGCATACCTTATCTGATACTGAGGTGCTTTCATCAGAGTGTGGGAAGGTCAGTACCCCTATTCTGAGTGTATGTGTCCTCCGCTTACAACCACAGATGGGAACCTTGTTGATCAAGGGACAGCAATGGTTGATATAACCGGTCATTCATCAGATCATTGTTCATCAAAGCAGGGTTCTACTGTAGAAGACCTTTGAAGTACTGTATGCCTGAAAAAGCATGTCAATGCATTGGATTGCAAATGATAATGTATCAAAGTTTGAATAAATTGCTTCATCCTGATATGAAGAGAAAGGGAGAGGAGTACAGCCTTAAATTATATTCCATTAAATTTCTCTCCCTCCCCCGCCCCAGGTCCTAACGAGAAACAACAGGATTGCAAAACATTTTACCCTGTTCAGCCATGAATGTTCCCAGAGGATAAACTTCCCGAACTTTAAAAAATAAAGCTGGGCAATTACCACCCAAAACAGTTCATTGGAATGAAGAACAGGATTTCCTGGAAATCACTAGGTGTAGAACACAGTCCAAACTACATTGTTTGAACTGAAAGGCACTCTTATGAATGACAGATGTAGTCAGATCTCTGATTTTGGGATCTAATGTTAGGTGGCTGAATCTCTGTTCAGGGAGTAAAGTTCCTTTTCTAAAGGTTCTAAAAGCACTAAGACCCAAGATTTTCCAGAAGTGAGTAGTGTATTTTTAGAGTGCCCAATTTGAGACATTAAAAGCCTAGATTTTCAGAAAGCGCTGAGCACCCACTGTCTTAAAATAAAGAGCTTTTATGGTGTTTCAACTTGGGTATCCAAAATCATTTGTTACTTTTGAAAATCTTGGCCTGAAGTTTTAAAAAGAATAGAGAGCTCTTTTACTGTGCATAGAAGATAGTTATTAGAGTTCAGAGTAGCAGCCGTGTTAGTCTGTATTTGCAATAAGAAAAGAAGTACTTGTGGCACCTTAGAGACTAACAAATTTATTTGAGCATAAGCTTTCGTGAGCTACAGCTCACTTCATCGGATGCATTCAGTGGAAAATACAGTGGGGAGATTTATATACAAACACAGAGAACATGAAACAATGGGTGTTACCATACACACTGAAACCAGAGTGATCACTTAAGATGAGCTATTACCAGCAGGAGAGCGGGGGGGGGGGGGACTTTTTGTAGTGATGATCAAGTTGGGCCATTTCCAGTAGTTGACAAGAACGTCTGAGGAACGGTGGGGGGGGAGGGATAAACATGGGGAAATAGTTTGACTTTGTGTAATGACCCATCCACTCCCAGTCTCTAGTCAAGCCTAAGTTAATTGTATCCAGTTTGCAAATTAATTCCAGTTCAGCAGTCTCTCGCTGGAGTCTGTTTTCGAAGTGTTTTTGATGAAGTATTGCCACTTTTAGGTCTGTAATCCAGTGACCAGAGAGATTGAAATGTTCTCCAACTGGTTTTTGAATGTTATAATTCTTGACGTCTGATTTGTGTCCATTTATTCTTTTACGTAGAGACTGTCCAGTTTGACCAATGTACATGGCAGAGGGGCATTGCTGGCACATAATGTCATATATCTCATTGGTAGATGTGCAGGTGAATGAGCCTCTGATATTGTGGCTAATGTGATTAGGCCCTATGATGGTGTCCCCTGAATAGATATGTGGACACAGTTGGCAACGGGTTTTGTTGCAAGGATAAGTTCCTGGGTTAGTGATTCTGTTGTGTGGTTGCTGGTGAATATTTGCTTCAAGCTGGGGGGCTGTCTGTAAGTAAGGACTGGCCTGTCTCCCAAGATCTGTGAGAGTGATGGGTCATCCTTCAGGATAGGTTGTAGATCCTTGATGATGCGTTGAAGAGGTTTTAGTTGGGGGCTGAAGGTGATGGCTAGTGGCTTTCTGTTATTTTCTTTGTTGGGCCTGTCCTGTAGTAGATGACTTCTGGGTACTCTTCTGGCTCTGTCCATCTGTTTCTTCACTTCAGCAGGTGGGTATTGTAGTTGTAAGAATGCTTGATAGAGATCTTGTAGGTGTTTGTCTCTGTCTGAGGGGTTGGAACAAATGCAGTTGTATCGTAGAGCTTGGCTGTAGACAATGGATTGTGTGGTGTGTTCTGGATGAAAGCTGGAGGCATGTAGGTAGGAATAGCGGTCAGTAGGTTTCTGGTATGGGGTGGTGTTTATGTGACCATCGCTTATTTGTACCGTAGTGTCCAGGAAGTGGATCTCTTGTGTGGACTGGTCCAGGCTGAGGTTGATGGTGGGATGAAAATTGTTGAAATCATGGTGGAATTCTTCAAGGGCTTCTTTTCCATGGGTCCAGATGATGAAGATGTCATCAAAGTAGCGCAAGTAGAGTAGGGGCATTAGGGGACGAGAGCTGAGGAAGTGTTGTTCTAAGTCAGCCATAAAAATGTTGGCATACTGTGGGACCATGCGGGTGCCCATCGCAGTGCCGCTGATTTGAAGGTATACATTGTCCCCAAATGTGAAATAGTTATGGGTGAGGACAAAGTCACAAAGTTCAGCCACCAGGTTAGGCGTGACATTATCGGGGATACTGTTCCTGACGGCTTGTAGTCCATCTTTGTGTGGAATGTTGGTGTAGAGGGCTTCTACATCCATAGTGGCCAGGATGGTGTTTTCTGGAAGATCACCGATGGATTGTAGTTTCCTCAGGAAGTCAGTGGTGTCTCAAAGATAGCTGGGAGTGCTGGTAGCGTAGGGCCTGAGGAGGGAGTCTACATAGCCAGACAATCCTGCTGTTAGGGTGCCAATGCCTGAGATGATGGGGCGTCCAGGATTTCCAGGTTTATGGATCTTGGGTAGCAGATAGAATACCCCAGGACAGGGTTCCAGGGGTGTGTCTGTGCGGATTTGTTCTTGTGCTTTTTCAGGGAGTTTCTTGAGCAAATGTTGTAGTTTCTTTTGGTAACTCTCAGTGGGATCAGAGGGTAATGGCTTGTAGAAAGTGGTGTTGGAGAGCTGCCTAGCAGCCTCTTGTTCATATTCCGACCTATTCATGATGACGACAGCACCTCCTTTGTCAGCCTTTTTGATTATGATGTCAGAGTTGTTTCTGAAGCTGTGGCTGGCATTGTGTTCTGCACAGCTGAGGTTATGGGGCAAGTGATGCTGCTTTTCCACAATTTCAGCCCATGTACGTCGGTGGAAGCACTCTGTGTAGAAGTCCAGTCTGTTGTTTCGACCTTCAAGAGGAGTCCACCCAGAATCCTTCTTTTTGTAGTCTTGGTAGGAAGCTCTCTATGGGTTAGTATGTTGTTCAGAGGTATGTTGGAAATATTCCTTGAGTCGGAGGTGTCGAAAATAGGATTCTAGGTTACCACAGAACTGTATCATGTTCGTGGGGATGGAGGGACAGAAGGAGAGGCCCCGAGATAGGACAGATTCTTCTGCTGGGCTAAGAGTATAGTTGGATAGATTAACAATATTGCTGGGTGGGTTAAGGGAACCACTGTTGTGGCCCCTTGTAGTATGTAGTAGTTTAGATAGTTTAGTATCCTTTTTCTTTTGTAGAGAAGCAAAGTGTGTGTTGTAAATGGCTTGTCTAGTTTTTGTAAAATCCAGCCACGAGGAAGTTTGTGTGGAAGGTTGGTTTTTTTTATGAGAGTATCCAGTTTTGAGAGCTCATTCTTAACCTTTCCCTGTTTGCTGTAGAGGATGTTGATCAGGTGGTTCCGCAGTTTCTTTGAGAGCGTGTGGCACAAGCTGTCAGCATAGTCTGTGTGGTATGTAGATTGTAATGGATTTTTTACCTTCAGTCCTTTTGGTATGATGTCCATCTGTTTGCATTTGGAAAGGAAGATGTCTGTCTGTATCTGTACGAGTTTTTTTCATGAAGTTGATAGATTTCCACTCCATATGGCTAAATTCAGTGCCTTACATAATGACAGGTTTCAGAGTAGCAGCTGTGTTAGTCTGTATTCACAAAAAGAAAAGGAGTACTTGTGGCACCTTAGAGACTAACAAATTTATTTGAGCATAAGCTTTTGTGAGTTACAGCTCACTTCATCGGATGCATTCAGTGGAAAATACAGTGGGGAGATTTATGTACATAGAGAACATGAAACAATGGGTGTTACCATACACACTGTAACCAGACTAAGAGCCATATTGAACCTTATACTTTAGGTCAATGCATAGTTGAAGGTCACACAACTTTTGGGTAACAAATTTTATGTTGGAAACAGAAGATACGTTATATCTCCATGTTGCTTGCTTCCTGGATGCATTGCTTTCCCATATTCTCCATGTGTAATACTGGCATCTCAAGGTCTGGGTGACTGATTCCACTGTTGGTTGTACAAGGTCCTGAAATAGGAACAGAAATCCTTGTAGCCAGATAGGGATATTAATTGTTTGTTTCTCTTTTTCCTCTGAGGTCAAATATAGATGTAGGTTCATCATAATATTTATGCCAGCAGAAGTTAACAGAGCTCTCCACAGGGGCTTAAATTAATGGCTAGTCTATTAGAAGAGGAATTTGTGTCAGCAGAAAGTAGCTACAACCTCTCGCTCTATTGGTGATTTATGCCCCCAGAGTGGACATTCCTGTCAGGGGGAGGGAGCGTGTCCAGGTTGGCTGAGGGATGCGCTAATTAGTGCATCTATTTATCTTTTTATCCACCCAGGTGCTTAGATGGTTCAATATTATAGCATCTGAGTGCCTCTCCTGAGAAGCCCTTGCCCTGAGTTTTCACCCTTTAAATTGCAGTATGTCTGCTCTTCGAGTGGAAGGTGTAATTTCCATCTTGAGGAGACATATCTGTGCTAGCCCTGATTGAGTTAGCATGCTAAAAATGTGTAGCCTTGGCAGTAAGAGTAGTGGGAAGCTCTGAACAGGGCATGCTATTGTATGTCTGGTCTCAGTGCCATATAGAGCGGGACAGCTAACTCACTAATGTCTGAGAGTTCCCACAGGGCATTACTGCTCCACCCTGGATATTTTTTGCTACCACATTGTATTACAAGATCATCTCTCATTTGCTTTCCCTTGTGTTCCAGGTGTTTTGGCATTAGTGTTTCCCAGCTGTTCTTGGTATCTGTGTTTTGTAATTATTTTTTCCTCTTTGGTGTTTACTTTCAGTTTTTTGGGCTGAATCCAGGCACTGTGTTTCCAATCTAATAGTCTAATCCTGCTTTTACCAATTTCAATGGAGGCTATATCTATATTCTCTGTGCCCATCTATTTGTTGTGTGTCCTCATTTGTGTTTCCAACACCTCCATATTGTAGCATCCTCTGTTTTAAGTAATGTAATGTTTATACATTCTTCCAGTTCATTAATAAAGATATTATATAAATTCTGGCACCTCACTGAACATCGTTCTCTAGCTCAGAATGGACCAGATTCATCCCTGTCATGATTTCATTGGTTTATGTGAATTTAGATGGCAGTTTAATTTGGCCCCCCTGCCATCTGTAATTTCAGCAGTGGCCATGTACCAGACAGCCTTGAGAAGAAATTCTTCCTCAATTAATTCTTCCTTGAGTTTTCCCTATAGCAATCCAGGTCTTGCCTAAATTCAACAGTTCAGCCCTAGAGGAGTATTTATTTTGTTAGTTGATATTACAAAGGATTTTAAAGGATTCAATACATAGACCTCTCTTGGCAGAAGCGCTCTCTAATTGTCCCAAAACATGCCCATGTTCGTATGAAGTACAACAAAACTTATTAAGCAAAAGAACAAAAAAACTAAAATCCTACAACTCCAATTAAACAGTCAGAGGTAATCCAGAATCAGCTAGAAGTTAACAATCATGTATAGATATAGCTATACTAACAAGCAAAAATAGCAAGTTTCTTATATTTTCCATTCTCTTCTAGCACAGCTAAAATTTCAAACAGCTCATCTAGTGGATTTGAAGGAACAAACTAGATTTTAATCTATTTCTGTTTAGAAATGTAAAACAGTAAATGATTTTGGTTGATCATAACTCTGAAGATACACAATCACAGAAGCATGTCATGTACTTTTCCCATAGGTCTTCTAATATAGGGTCAGTTCCTATGTTATGCTGCCTGAACTGTACCCGTGATCAATGTTCCCTCTAATTTTTGACAGGCAGTGTGCGCAAAAAATTTCTTCTGTGCAAATTTTTGTGTACACGGGGTTTAGGATCTGTGTGCGCGCGCACCCGCACACAGCTTAGAGGGAACAGTGCCTGTGATATAGTCACTGTATTGTTTTCTTACTGACTTGTTTTCTCACGGTTTCCTCTTTTTTGGAACTAGAAATGGTTCCAAGCCGCAAAGTCTGTATCAAAATTTGAACTTTCTCAAAGTTTAGGCATATTTGGATCTGGAGGTTTGTTTTTTTCCATAAGAAGCCTGATGCAAAATTAATGAGTTTGATTCTTCATTGAATTGCACGTTCTGCAGTCATTGACACCTGTGTACAGTGGATGCAAAATGCTCCCAAATCAGAATGTTATCATTATACCACTGTGAACAGGTATAAGTGACTCCATAAGGTACAAGGAGAACCAGGCCCTAGATTTGAACTTCCTCAAAGAGAGCCAAGATTTGCACCTAATATGAAAAGTACCTTTTTTTGGTAACCTGTTTCCAAGTAACGTCTTAAGATTGTACACTCTTAAATATGAAAGGGGGGGAAAACCTTAAACTATACCATTTATTAAGAATGGATTACAAAAGAAATTAATGTAGAAACAATTATGCAAGATACCTATCTAGATTGCTCAGTTAATAACGCGGACATAGCTGTAGTGCAGGAAAGTTCATTCTTAGGGATATTGCATATGATGGATCCTTTATGCTAGCACCAGAAAGCCATGCCTAGCTGGAGTGCATGTGAGTTTTGTTTCACAGGGCAAATTCTCATTTTTGCCAGCTTCTTCTGCAGTAGCATGAGCTCTGGAAAGATTAGACCTGTTTGGGGCTGCCTATATCTAAAGATAAGCAGGAGGGCCCTGGAGGCTAACGGCCCTCTCAAATACCATTGACCTTGATGACAATTTTACCATTGGCTTCAAAATATGCAGGATCAAGCCCTAAGAACGCAGTTGCTGATCACTCATTCAGTATCAGATTCTGTATAGCAAGAACATTGTTAGTATTGATATATGACCCCATCTGCAAACATGAGCGAATGCAGTTGCTGATTAGGATTGCCAGGTGTCCGGTTTTCAACCAGAAAGTCCAGTCAAAAATGGAACCTGGCAGCATCTGGTCAGATCTACTGACCAGACGCTAAAAGTCTGGTTATCCCAGGTGGTGGAAGGGTGGGGGGGAGGAGGGGCGAGTGGTAGCCTGCTGCCCAGCCCTTCCATGGCAGCTCCTGCAGCAGCACACATGCACCAGCTTGAGCAGCGGGTGGACCCTTTGAGGAGCATGGTTTTCAGGGCTGCGGTGGAGGACAGTGTGGGGGCCCATGCCAAGCAGGGTAAGAGGCTCCCAGAGGGCCTGGAACATGCCCCAGGAGGGAAGGAACATGAACTGCCCTAGCTGCCAGCGCTTCCCCTGGCTGTGCACTCAAGCAGCTCCAGGATAGGGAGGGCTTGAGCAGGCAGGGAAGGGGGTTGCCGGGCAGGCAGTGGAAAGGGAGGCAGGGGGTTGTTGGGTAGGAGGGCCATGTCCTAGCTCGCCAGCAGGGCTGCCTGGCTGCTCCCCTGTGGCCACAGCTCTCTTGTGACCTGCACTCCCAGGCAGCCTGCCGGAGCTGAGGTTTGCAAGTCCCTTAAGGCCGTTCATGCTGGAGTTGAGGGGGGAGAGCAGAGAGTGATGCGGGGGGAGGAGGGAGGGGAGAGGAGTGAGTGGGGGGCAGGGCCTTGGGGGAAGAGGCGAGGCAAAGGCGGGGCCTTGGGGTGGGAAGAGGTGGGGCAGGGTGGGTCTAGTTTTCTGACATTAGAAAGTTGGCAACCCTATTGCTGTACGTTAGCTTTAAATGCAATGGGGCCCATGGAGGCTATTTTTCCTCAGAATGCCCGTCTTCAGTAACACAACCCAATATGCTTGATATTCAAAAATCATTGCTGGTCAGCAGACCTCACAACATTTCAAACTGTTGTCATAGATTCTATAATGGATAATTTCTGCTTCATTGCAACAGAATAATTATTATTTATGACTGAGTTTAGCAGATTTGGTCATGTCTGATTTTGTTCAAGAGGCCCCAGTTCTCTGGGCCAAGTTATAGTATCACACAGTCAGAACAGTTAAACATCCCCAGATGGTCTCTCTTGCACATTAGCATTGTAGGTATTTTACAGCACTGTCATATACTCTGTTAATCTTGGACTGCACAAATGTTGCTTTTCAGATCCGGGTTTGTAAACCGTCTAGGTGGAATCTTCAGGGGAACATTTTGGAAATATGCACACTTAGACCTGGCATGTGTTTAAAGTTCTTTGATTTTGAATAAATCATATCCCCATGTATTACCATGATGGAATGTGGATGATACTTTTGTGGTTATCCACAACTCCTCTTGGAGATTCTGGGAAGAAAAACTAATAGCACTCTTCCAGATATTTTGAAATGTTACTTACAACTGCAAGAGAGAGAAAGCTTAAAGAGAAATTAAGCCTCTACTTTTTTGGACTAATAATAAGTAATGGTAGAATAATGAGCTAGTTTCTGGAAAACTTTGGTCAGCAGAGAGCACTTTGATTAACTCATTTAGCCATCCATTTAGAATTCCATTACATCCCGTAATCTATAAACTACAAATGCTTAGGGAAATATAGACCATGGGTTGACAGAAAGCTAAGTACCTCCAAAAAAGCAGTTAATCACTAAGAACTTGATCATGCACATATCAAAATCAATGGCTACGCTTCCACTGAGTTCAGTGGAGGAGGATCAGGTCCCAGTCTAAGAGTATGCTTTTGTAAAAATTCTGGATCAGTTTTATAATGTACCTGCAAAATCAGAATGAAAATGATTTGCAGGTTATTTCAAGAATGTTATAACATAGCATAAGAACGGCCATACTGGGTCAGACCAAAGGTCCTTCTATCCCAGTATCTTGTCTTCCGACAGTGGCCAATGCCAGGTGCTTCAGAAAGGAATGAACAGAACAGGTAATCATCAAGTGATCCAACCCGTCACCCATTCCTAGCTTCTGGCAAACAGAGGCTAGGGACGCCTTGGCAAATGTAGCTCAGATTTGAGCATTACTTTATAAGGATACAGCAGATATTGTGACAATTTGTTTAAAGATTCGGTTTGCTGTTATAGGAATATGCCATGTCACCTTAGCCTTTTGGCTCCTCTTGGAACACAGACCATGGAGCTCTATCTTTGTCATTGATCTGAAATAAAACTCCCAGTGATGTCAATATGAGCTCTGCAAAAATATCAAAAGGCAGGACATGGCTCTTTGTTTTTCATTAATATTTCATAATCACAGAGAATGAGTGAAATCTGGTTCTCAGCTTTTGAGCTTGACTGCAATTATCAACTATGTGGGAATGGCTTCTAATATCACTTTTTTGGTGTAGAAAACGTAGCTTTAGCATAGCATTTGAGAACCACAACTGTCACAATTTGATACTGTCAGGAGTAAGGCCCTCAGCTGCACTTGCTCAATAGTCTAATGTCCTAACAAGCCAGTGAGGCTGCTTGATGGACCATGCTGCCTGATTGACTGAGGAAGCCAACAAGCTGGTTCTTAACCCTAGCAGCAGCATCTCACTGGCTGCTCAACACACATGCCCAGAGACGCTCTGCCTGTCTGTGTTCATATCTCGAAGCCCTGCTCCTCCACCACTCCAACCTGCCCTGCACCCAGTCTTGTTCCCATCCTGTTCCAGCCCTGCTCCTGCCTCTCCTGACTTCTGGTAATCCAGTTCCAACCCTTGGTTCTGACTCCTGACTCAAACCTTGGCTCTGGAATTTGGACTCGGACCACTAGGCCTGACAAATACCTACTCTAGACTGCTTCACCTCTGTCAGCAATCCCTTTGGAAATTGCGTCTAAGCCCTCACTTCGCCAAGTATAAACTATTTTCCCATAGCACAGCATACTAGCTATTGTAAAGCCTTGTCAGTGTTTTTATTTAATTTATAATGAAGAAGGCACTCAGATCTTTCTGGCAACACTTCTTGACCTAGATCAGTTTGGCACTTTCATGTTCCTTTCTCTTCTCCCTTTCATCTCTAAGCTCTTTGAATGCACTATTGACAATTGTTGTCTGGAGCGCCTCTCTTCCTACTCCATCCTAGACCCTCTCCAGTCCACTTTAACCCCTTGCACTCAACCAAAACTATTGCTGCTAAAGTTTCTAATAACCTATTCTTAGCCAAAGTTAGTACTCCATCCTTATCCTTCTTGACCTGTCAGCCACCTTTGACCCATTTGACCATGCTCTTCTTGAAATACTGTCCTCCTTTGGCTTCCATGACACTGTCCTCTCCTGGTTCTTCTCCTACCTCTTTAATCACACCTTCAGCATATCCTCTTGTCACAGTTGTAGCTGAGTCCTGCCCTGACATGAGTAATTAACACCTGAAGGGAGGCCTCATATCTTGGAGGACAGAATTAGGGAAGTAAACAGATCATTAGGCTAAAAACAGAACATTTGTGCTAATTAAGATAAGTAAATAGGTCAGAAGGCTAAAAAGACAGAATGTCTGAGCCAGCTAAGATAAGAGAGAGAACACCCAGGGAACCACTTATTGACAATGGACAAATTAAATTAGGAATGTAGAGAGGAGGTAAAGACTCTGTCGTGAGCAATCATGGACAGAGCATGCTGCCGAGGGATTGGTTCCTGCAAAGTAACCAATCCAATCCAAAAACAGGTGATGCAATGTAAGTGTATATGAAGGAAGAGGTTTTCTGTAGAACTTTGGATGTGTGGTATGCTGCCCTATACCCCTCCACAGGTTTGCATCCTTTCAGCTCAGTGTAGCTTTGCTGTATGCCAAATAAAGGAACCTGAGTGATGAAATCTGGAGTCAAACTGAGTTTTTTAGATCCCAGGGAACTGGCTGAAGTTCTCTTCCAGAACCGGACAAGGCGTTCTGGATAAAGCAAGTGGAAAAGGTCTCCGAGGAAATCTCAACATTGGTGGTGATGTGACTTGACCCGGATCCATTTATCTGGAGCAGGTAACACATGCGTAATAAACTGCCAAGGATTGCAACCCAGTATTTTAGCAATGGCATTGGAAGGGCTTAAATTTGAGGAGGTTTCCAGCGTGGTAGAGAAGTGGGTTAGATATAAAGAAGGTCCCTATGTACTCCCCTGGGAAATGATGGGGGGGGGGAGGAGACTGGAACCAGTTGGAAAAGGAAATCCAGCAAATAGTGTTAGACAAGAAATGCAAGAAAAAGAAACAGAAAACCATGTTGTTAAATTTATACCCTAGAAGTCTCTCCTAAACAGAAGTTCAGTAGCAGGGGGAATACAGGGAGGTACTTTGGATACCTATGTAAAAGAATGCTAGGCAGAGCTCCGGAAAGGTCTGTTGAACGCCACTGAAACCTTAAAGAATAAGACCATGGGTGATCATGGAGAGAACAGTAATTGTAACTAAAGAATGAGTATAAAGATAAGCTCAGACATGGAGGGAAAAAATCAGCTGAGAAATGTGTCACTTTGAGAGATAAGTGAATTAAGGAAACAGAGTGAGGAGTTAAAAGGAGCATTTATGCAGATATTAAAAACTTTACAGACCACTGAAAAGATTAAGCAGGCGAGTGTAGTAAAAGTATTCAGTGTCACATTGAATGGGGGGGGGGGGGAAGAGAAGTGCTTGGTTTGATAATAGAACCTGGTTACGTCAGTACAACTCAGTGCAGTCCAGTGGAATCCTGATAGTCAAACAAATTATGCAAGGGGAAGTCGAGTGGTAACAAGTACCACCAGGGACCACGGAACACACTTTTCTGGCCCTAAGGGTGAGTGGATGAGGGGAGAGGGCAAAGAGGTACAAGTGGGGGGCAGGGTCTGGGGGGAAGAGGCGTCAAGGGAGCCCGAGGCATGAAGGTCAGGCGCCAGTAGCCCTCTCCCCCTTTTAAGGGCCTTGTGCGACTCCTGAGTATCACCATTATGCTTTTGTCCCCAGAAATCTTTTCAGCCACTCTAAAGGAAAATGGGCTATTTCCCCAAAGGAATGGTCTGAAAATCAATTGTAAATGACTGCTATAGGCAGAGAGAAATCTGATTTGAATCATAGAAAATTAGAGTTGGAAGAGACCTCAGGAGGTCATCTAGTCCAACCCCCTGCTCAAAACAGGACCAACCCCAGAACTGTAGGGCAATCATATGACTGTGGACAATTTAGTCAAAATCAGTAAAAGGAAATAAGGGGTTTCCATCTGAACTTGGCTGCCTCCGAATGTACATGTAGGGAATGCAATCTGGGTAAAAAAAAATAATTAGAACGACACAAGTGGTGTTGAGCAAGCAGTTTAAAATAAATGCAAATACATTTAATTATGCAAGGTTTTAAGGACCTAAACAAATGCGCCTGGCTTATAAAACCCCATTTTGTAGGTCTAAAATGAATTGGCTTTTAAAAGATTCCACTAAAAATCCATTTGAATCTTTCATTAAAAGTTGCAAAAACTGACAGACACTTTTGAGCAGCTGCCAATGTGTCCTGATAGTCTTTGCTAAATTCTTGATTTTTTTTTCCCCCTCTCAAGCCGAACATAAGTAGCTGGTGTTATCTGCCTTTGTTACCTTCAATGAATTCATGAAGTTCAACATCTTTTTAAATAAGGACTAGAGAACATGGCTGTGACAGAGATGGCCAGAATCAGTATAGTTGGAAGAGACTCTGGATCCTTTTGTAGTAATGAAAGAGCTGCAGGACAAAAAATGAAAAGGCAGAGAGACAGTACATGTCTGGAATAGGGTTGCCAATTTTGGTTGGATGTATTCCTGGATGTTTCTTCGCATGACATAATCTTTAATTAAAGATTAATCTTTAATTCCTGGAGACTTCAGGCCAATTTTGGAGGGTTGGCAACCCTCATATGGAATAATAGAAAGAGGAGGTGATGGTCACTAGAGTAGCAATGTGAAGAACTCCGAGCCTTAAAGTGGCTCTGAGTGGTCAGACAATCTCTTTGATAGGGTACATGGAAACACTTTAAGCACAAAAACAGTTACACTTCCTTTGAAAAAAGAAAAGGAGGACTTGGGGCACCTTAGAGACTAACAAATTTATTTGAGCATAAACTTTCATGAGCTACAGCTCACTTCATCAGATGCATTCAGCCTTTAAAAGTTAATATGGCTAACAATTGTATTGCAAATAGAGGATAAGGATGGCACTGTGGAAATAAGGTTCATTCCCTTGGAACATTGTAGTGTAGATCATAACAGGGGTAAAATGTATTTAATCAAAATCCTAGAGAGACTCCAAAGAGAAGTCTCAATAGGTTGTGTTTTCTTTTTCAGATGGCTGTGCGCTTTGGAAGCAGCAACCCAGCTCAACACCAAGACAGATCAGTGAATACTGTATAAGAAATGGAGGTTAACCACTAACACGCTTATCCAAAAGTTCTGTAGGGTAAATTAAATGTTATTAGGAAGTAAAAACCTATATTGTAGTCTTTTTTTATAAATGGGAAAAATATATATAAAAGATTGAAATGCCCTAGATGGGAAACAAATCCAACTAATGGTTTAGGGTTAAATCTATTAAGGAAATATTGTTTAATAATGTTTAGTTTATTGTGCCAAGTATTACTGAATTTCACCAGTCTGCAGTCACTGGGGCATGATCAAAAATGGTCGAAGTATTGAAAGGACTTTATGGACAAAAAAAGTAAACTTTTAAAATATCTAAAAGTGGGGCAGGAACAAAACTGCAGGGAGCTTGACACAGGAGCTGAGCTGTTTGGGAGACGTATGTTGCTCTGAAACCAAGCTGACAGAGATGCTGTGGGAACATGACCAAGCATCTCAACAGAAGCTATCACTAGAAATTCTGCATCCATTACACTAGCAAGTATTTCAGCCAGAATTAGCATCTAGAGAATTGTATATTGCAAGTCAACAAAGCCAAGAATTTACTGATAAAGAGGTTAACTATTTTATATGCATGATGTTGTAAGTGGTTTTTTTTAATGTGCAAGATAAAGTTAATTTCCAATCATGAAAGGTAAAAGGCAAAAAACAATGATGTGCTTTAAAGACAGAGTAAATTTATAATGTGGAATTACACACCGGTGGGCTGTACCAGAGGAAGTGAGCTTGCACCCTCTGATTTGTACTTTAAGCCTAATATGAATGGTGATTCCAATAATTACAACTACCGTCTTAGGCATGTGTTGATGGGTAATAAAACTTGAGAAAGAGAGCACAGAAGGACGGGAATATGATGCAGAAGAAACTAATGTGAATATAAAATAAAGACAGAAGCAAGGAATGTAGCTGACATGAGTAATTAACACTTGTCCAAGCTCATTATTATCTTATGTCTCAATTATTGAAGTGTCCTTTTCTCTGGCCTTGATAAATGCAATCTTGCCCTGACCATATCCATTCAGAATGCTGGCATGAGTACATAGCACCTGGAAGGAGGCCTCATTTCTTGGAGGATAGAAGAAGGGAGGTAAACAGATCATTAGGCTGAGAACGGAATGTTTGTGCTGAATAAGATAAGTAAATAGATCAGTAGGCTAAAAAGACAGAATGTCTGAGCCAGCTAACATAAGAGGGAGAATATCCAGGGAACCACTTATTGACAATGGACAAGATAAATTAGGACTGTAGAGATGAGGTAAAGACACAGTTGTGCATGGACAATGCATAGACAGAGCATGCTGCACGGGGACTGGATCCTGCAAAGTAACCAAGTCAATCCAAAAAACAGGTGATGCAATGTAATGTATACGAAGGAAGAAGTTTTCTGTGTAACTTTTTGTGTGTATATTCCCTATACACACCTCCTATGGTTGAGTCTGATCAACTCGGCATAGCTTTGCTTCATGCCAAATAAAGGAACTTGAGTGACAAAGTCTGAAGTCAAACTGAGTTTTGTGGATCACAGAGAATGGGATGAAGTGCTCTCCCTTAACTGGACAAGGTGTTGTGGATAAGCCAAGTGGAAAAGGTGTCCGAGGGAATTCCAACAACAGATTCTGGGTAACTGCATCTTTGACCATCTCTGTGGTTTGCTTCAGGAATGCCCTGTTAAGGTATCAAGTCTGTAGCAATCACCTCTGTCTTGGCAGGGATCTGTGTCCCTTCTCTCTCTCCAGAACAGGGTTTTAGGCTAGAGTCCACTCGCACTTCATTGTGATTATCCCAAGCAGGTCTGACCAGCTTTCAGTTCCTGCTCTTTATTGTCTCTCCAAGGACAAAGACAGCAATTTGCCAGTAACCCAAACAGCTCTTTCAAAGCGGATGACATTTATTTTAGGATAAGACTACTGAGAAGAAACAAAAAATAAGTATTTCAGTGCTTTATCACTAGTTCCCCATCAGTCCTATGGGACCATGGCAGCAGGGTTGGAACTAAAAGTCATGGCCACTTGCTGTGCCAAACTCTGAAGTTTAAACTGAGCCTTTTATGTCAAAAGACCTTTCTTTGTCTCCTTCAGTCACTGGTATGTGTTTGAAGTAGG
Source organism: Dermochelys coriacea (assembly GCF_009764565.3). Taxonomy (NCBI): domain Eukaryota; kingdom Metazoa; phylum Chordata; order Testudines; family Dermochelyidae; genus Dermochelys; species Dermochelys coriacea. The sequence continues at coordinate 111,889,122 of NC_050068.2, forward strand.
ATATGCAAACTACCCCCAGGGATGGTACTTCTCTGGAGCTGTTTACAATCCCAGGGATTGCAATAATCAGCACCACCACCCCCATCCCCGTTTATAGTTCCTAGAGTAGCTGAGAAACCTCCTCATGGAGTAGAATACAATCCCTAGCCCCCAGCAATATAGAGAACATTCATAAAGTCAAATACAGAAGTGTCCAGCTATGCCTGTGTTGATCTCAGTCTCACCATCCCCTCTTCCGCTCCCCTCCAGTTTTCTGTGGGGTTTCCACAAATCACTGTCTCTGGTCCTCTCCTTCCTCTACACCTTATCTCTAGGTGATCACTCTACAGATGACTAACAAATCAACCCTCTACTCCAGACCCATCTCCTTCTGTCCAAAGGAAAAACTTGGCTCATCTCTCTGACTTCTTCTCACGGATGTCTAGCCAAAGCTCAAGCTAAACATGGCTAAAACACAGCTGTCCCCCCCCCCAAAAAACCCCTTCCTGATACCTACTTTCTTGATCACTGTGGACATCCTGCCTGTCATTCAGGCCATTAACATAGGCCTCATCTTCAACTCTGAAGTGTCTCTAGGTCCTCACATCCAGGCTTTATCTAATAAGTCTTAGAGATGGGAGACAGAAAAAAATCTGCAAGATCCAGCCTTTCCCATGGGCAGCGCATGAACCGCTCGCTGCAGGAGGCTATCCCCTTCTGCCCAAGGCCCCACCCCTTCTGCCCAGTCCCACTCCGGGTTAGCTCCAACAACCCCAAAGGAGTGCTGGGAGGGTGCATGGTGTGCAGCCCCAGCCCCAGCCAGAGCACTGGGGGCTGGAGCTGCACAAAGGGAATTGGTGGTAAGCAGGGGGCAGGGCCACACCTGGCTGTCTGAGGCAGCACAGACTCCCCCAGCCTATGAGACCCGCCTCCCATGGGCTTTCCGATGTATCCACACAGCTAAAACTCTTGTCCAAGCTCATCATCATCACCTTATGTCTCAATTATTGAAATGTCCTTTTCTCTGGCCTCGAAAAATGCAATCTAGCCCTGCCCATATCCATTCAGAATGCTGCTGCTAAGGTCATTCTCCCAGTCAGTTGCTTCAACCATGCCACCCCTCTCTCTGCATCCCTCCACTGGCTTCCCCTCCTCTTTCATCTCTAACACAAAATAATTGTCTTTCAAAGCCTTTCACAACCTATCCTCAACCTAACCTAGCATCTCTCATTTGGTATTGAAAAGCTGATGCCGGTCTCCCAACGCCCCCTGATGTCAGCCTTCGTCGCTCACTCATCAAATTTTCAAACAAGCACCTTCCTGCTTCCTCCCAGGGTGTCCCGAATGCTTGAGAAGAGCTCTCCATAAACACCAACAAAGCCATTTTGTTGTTCTCTCTCAAAGCCTTCTTTAGACTCTCCTTTGCTGTGATGCCTAAAAACAAACACACACCCATACCCCTTGACAATGGCTAGGCTGCTGAGACCACAGCCTATCATGTGCCCCATATTGTCTTATTATTCCTTATCCTCCCTCACATCAGGCTATCTGCATCCATCCACTGTATGCATTATTGTATCCATCTATTGTCTTATACTTAGATTGCAAGTTCTTTAGCGTGGGGAATATTGTTTGTTCTGTTTTTATACAGAGCCTAGCACAGTGGGGTCCTGGTGCTACAATTAAAAAACAAAAACAAAAAACTTTGATACGGATAGACATGTTCTCCCTGACTGCTGTTGCTGTTGGAATGCATTGATGTAGTGTGTGTGTGTGTGTGTGTGTATGTGTGTGTGTGTGTGTGTGTGTGTGTATTAGTTAGTGAAGACATGGACCATGAAGAGCAGGTAAGGACCAGCAGGAATCCAGGAACAGTTCAGCTTGAAGGACAACCACTAGTCTTGATGCTGCCATGGGTGGTGATGCTTTTCCTGGAGTGACCCCAAAACTGGCTTGTATCAAACTGCAATGTAGAGAGAACAACTTGCCTAGTCAACCTGCTGGCTATTCAGTAGAAATCCTGCGGAAAGGCAGGAGCTAGTTTTGGATGTGAAGCTTCTGCAGAATGACCACATCCCTCTATGTGTGGCTCATAAACAAAGTCAGTTTGGGGATCTAGAGGGGAAAGGTATTGGGTAATTGAGGGAGGAAGGTATTTATTTAGTTCTGTCTTTTGGAGAAAAGCAAGTGTTCTAGCCTGGATCAGTGCTTATATTAAAGAGGTTTGGGGCAGGCAGGTAATGGCTATGTACACCACACTGGCAAGGAATGGGTTAATGTGGGCCTGAGGTCAGTTAGTATACTGGGCTCCACGGGGAGGGTGGGCCACGCTTAACTGCTGATGAAGTTCAGCTGTGGAGGGGCTGATAGAGGACTATGAAACAGAGTTCAGTGTAGAAGAGGACAGCAGGGAGTGAGAAAGGAATCCTGCAGTCACTCTGGGATTTGGTAGATCAGAGGAAAGCCCAGAGGGAGAGCATGCCCTGGGGGTGGTCACTTCAGTAGAGGAGACTGGTAAACAGCCAGGAAAGACACAGAGCAGCTACCAAGGTGGAGCAAGCGCTGGTAGTGTGCCCTAAAAGAAAGGCAGGAACTGGATTTTCAGGGAGCAAGTTCTGGAAGGCATTAACGGGAAACAGAGCAGAGGAAACTAGAGAGGAATGAAAGGAAGAAATGAAACTAGGGAGGAAGCCCAAGGAGGGTGGAAGTGGGTTTAAGGATTTAGGATTTTGTTGTGGGATTGTAGGGCCCTGAGAGGCCTGGCCCTAAAAGGAGGTTTTGGGGAGAAGGCCGAGGAAAGCCTTGTAGGAAGAAGTCCTGGGAGGTGGCAGAAAGAAGTTCAATGAAATGAACCTGGACTGCCTGTCCTAGGATCCCTGGACTGGAGCTCACTGAAGTGGGAAGGTCTGGGTTCCCCCAGCAGCCACTGGTAAGGTGGAGTAAGGCCACGAAAAGGGAGCCAAATACTTCTTTGTAAGGATGTTCCAACTTTTATTTGTTACGACTCAGCTGGAGGGCTGAGTTACAGGAACAGATGCCATGGGGCAATAGTGACAGTCGGTTGGGGGTAGGTTGGGATGCCGTATCCGCACTACCTGTGACCAGGATAGTGAGGCACCTCACTACCACCTGCCCTTAGCAATGAGGAAGCCTCCTCTGTGCCTGCCTGGGGCCATCTCCCTGACACTAACAGGCAGCACAACATCCTCCTCTCAGTCTACGCAAGCTCTGCTAGCCAGTTAGCAACAAAGACACTCCAATCCTTGAGCCCTCCAAGCATCTGCCTGCAGGGGCCAGCCTCTGATCCAGTGGACTCCCCCAGATTCTCATTCTGAAAGGAACAGGACACCACAACTTACTAGTTACACCACAGGACATAGCTCTGCTTAACACACAGCACTTAGGTATGTTTATAGTACAAACAAGAAGTTTATGTAACAAAAGAACAGAGATTTGAATGATAGCAAGCAGAAACATTGAAACAAGGGGTTACATATAAAATAAAATCATTACACCCAATATTAGAGCCTAAACTTCACTAACGGTCTTCTGTCTCAAAGGTGAGCTCACCTAGAGTGTCTCTCACAGCATCAGACACTCAGAACAGCTGTGATCATCCCTTCTTAGGGCAAACATGCTGGCAGCTTGTTCCCTAGGTGAAAGATAACTGCACCCCCAGATATAGTTCCCCTAATCCATGGTCTTCACTTCATGTAAGGGTAACACCCCTAACCCCTGCAGCTTGTTTTTTTCCCCTGTCTAGAATCTCTCCTGGAGATTTTGCAATCACTTGATTAGCAGTTAGAGCCAGTTGTAAATAGACATTCATTGTGAAGTATTCAGTACGCAACCTGCATGTACTAGCCAGGCAGACAAGCGTCTCCTGTCTAAAATAAGCTTGTTTAATACTTTCGGGGGACTAGCCCTGTGTTACAGGCCATAGGAACATTATTTTCAGTATATACATACATACATTCATTTAACAATGATTATGATGACCAGTGTGACAGTCTTTCAGTACAGTCCTTACATGGCACTCTTTAGCAAACTAATATGTAGATACCAGACTCGGGGTGGTGGTGCTTGTAACCCTTATGCACCTCTCTGCCAGTTGGCACCAAGAGGTCCCTGGATCACACTGTTCCAGTTGAAAAGAGAAGTTGGAACATCTCATAACACTTCCTGTCATCAGTTATACAGACTTGGGCCTGAATTCCCATTGTGTTACACCTTGTATAGTTATTGACATTTGTATAAAGTGAATACAAAGTCAATGTAAAATGCTACCAAGTTAGTATAGGTTGCAATATACTATAGCCTGTGGTTCCCAATGTACCTAGCACCACACATTAGGTGGATCGTATCTCAGCATAACCCTAACATACCAGATTTCTTACTTAACACATTTTTATTCTGTTCTTCTTAAATGCCAACTGCCTTGTTTCATTGCCAGCTGCCTTATTTCATAGCTACTTAAAATGATGTGCATTCATGTCTGAATAAGGCATGTGAAAATATTTGAGGAAATGCAGAATGTACACCAAATAGTTTAGAATTAGGAGGACAGTGTTTTGCTTTAATTTTTACCTTTTGCCACTGAGGCTTTGTCTTTGCTGCTAAAAAGGATGTTTTTATTGTGAGCTAACTGAAGCAGACTAGCTCTCTTGCTGTAAAATTCTAGTGGCGACAAGGCACTGTAGTTTTACCCCAAGGTAAACTAGGAGAGGTCTAGGTGGGAAAAATAGGTGCCTTGTCTTCACTTGGATTTCACAGCAAAAGTATAGTGTGTTATTTATCTCACTGTAAAAAAAAAAAAAAAAAAGCAATACTTTTTAGCAGTGAAGACAAAAACTGAAGGTTCTCTGAAACTTAGAAGTTATACAGTCCCGGCCAGACATAATGTTGGATTCCAAGATTATGGTGAATGGGACAAATTTAATCTTGGCATACATAGATACAAATCCCATTAGTTCATTGTACTTGCTTATGCACAGGTTGAATTTGTTCCTATAATTTTGCCTCTATTTTGCTTTACCCCTTCCTAGCTATCATTGTAAAAGCATTACTTTTTTCTAGAACCATCCAATTATGCCTAATCCAAAGTAGTCTTGAGATTTGTAAAATAACGCATCTCTATGATTAGTGTGTTTGCAGTCAACTAGTAAATATTTCATGACACAATTTAAGATCTTGTACAAAGAAATAGAATTGCAATCTAAATGCAGCATAAAGTACAGTACAATGATTCCATACAAGGAAGCATAGATTTATTCCCTAACTGAAATGCAAGCAAGTTGCTAACAACCCCCATTCTCAAACTTTATTTAGTTCTAAGAGGAGCAACCGTAGCACATACTTCAGGTTCTAATCCAAAGACCAGAGAAGTCAGTGGGAGTCTTACCATTAATTTCAATGGGGTTTGAATTAGGCCTTTAATGAATGGCATGAACGGGCAGTGGGTGGAAATTATAAACCCAATCCCACAAGGGGCTGAACACTTCCTGGTGGTGCTGAGACCCCTCAGAACCCATTGGGTTCAGGTTTGAGGTCTCTCATAGCCCCAGTAGGAGGTGTTCTACACCTTTCACGTTCATGTCAAGATTTCTCCTGTGCCATCTTGTCCCCCCCCCCCCCCCCCCCGAGTGCAGGGTGTTTTCAGAAATGTTGGAAACATAGATCACTTGATAGATGTTCATTTGTCCAATTGACATGGCATTAGGCCATCAAAGTGGTTTTATTTGTTGCCGTAAATGCTCTTTAGAAGCAAATATTTGATTAGTGAAAAAGAAATGTAGTTATCTTGCATAACATCAGCTCCGACAAAACACCTGTGTTCTGACTGAACTAATGCACTGTTCCTGCACTTCCAGCTGATATTCTATGTTTACATGAAAATCTACATATGTGAGCTCTTGATTTAAAGTATTTATGTAAATAGTGGTTTGGAATCACTTAGCCCCCAAATGATTTTTGAGTAAATATTTTGTTTATTGTGTAATGGCATATCCACCCCACACAAGGCAGAGCTGGTTAAATTAGGTCAATTAACCTTATATTCTGCACCTGGAGGAGAATCGTGGCTCAACAAAGCCTAATGGAAGAGGAAGTTCAGCTAGGAAGGAGCAGAGCGGGGCTGGTGTAAAGGGATGAAGCGGAGAACAGAAGAGGGCTGCAGGGTAAGTAGTCTGTTGTCACTCCCTGGGAGAAGTGAGGTTTGTATGGGACTACAGAGTCTGGCAAGAAGTCAAAAAGAGGAGGTAGTCTACAATTACTCCCTGGGAAGAGGAAGTTTGGGCTGGTAAACTGAGGGGGGGGGGGAAGGAGATAGAGATGGGTATAGGAAGGAGTCCAGGGAAATAGCAACAGGATCTGAGAGCAAACTGACTGTAATCATTGGGCATAGGGTCCACAGCTGGAACCCAGAGTAGTGGGCTGACCCAAGTTCCCCCACCAGTTGCTAGGAAATTGGTACAGGATCTGGCATGGGAGTGGAAGACTGTCTGGAACATCATATGGACAGCTGACCAGTGGGATTCTCCTACCCTGGAAGGGAGGACTATACAGTGAGCAGGCTGAAGGGCTAAGTTGCAAAGATGGAGCACAATAAATCCTGGAGAGCAAGGGGGAATGCAGTATGACCAACTGTCAGAAGGGGGACGTGGGGATTATGGGCTCCCTGGATGCCTGTCCTCCCCCCAGTTCCCACTGTTCTTCATTTGCCCTCCACCCTTTCTTCCCCAGTTGGCAGTCTTTGGATGGGATCTCTGTATGGACTACCACCTACAGGACAGGGTTTGGCTCTTGCTCCTCCTTCCTCTTTGCAAGAGAGGGAAGATCCAGCTGGAACAAGGACCAGTCTTTCAGGCAGCCCCTAGAGAGTTAGCTCTAAGGATTCAGTCTAACAGAGTCTATTGCCCTTTTATGGGGTTTACATTCTACCTCTCTTCCTGGGGTGTGTTGTTCTATCCTAGGTCAGGGTGGTGTTGAGTGTGGTGTGCCCCCCAGCTGTCTCCTCCTCAGTTGGACTCACTCTGTTCCCAGCAGTCACAAGCATAGCAACCTTCTTCATATTCACCACTTCTTCCTGGGGTAAGTTTCCCCCTTTTAAGCTCCTCTCCCTCCAGGCTGAGCAAGCCTTACAGGTGTGCCTCGTTAGCCAGGAACAGACCTAGAGGAGCTTGTTAGCCTCCTTCATACCAGGAAGAGGATGTGTTCCTTCACAAGGTATCAGACCTGAATGGTGCTAATCCTCAATCACAGTCAAAAAGAGGTGCCCCAATGGTGGCACATGGGTATGTATTTTATCCACAGTACTCTTGTTGCAAGTCAGCATTGCACACTGTCACATTCTACAGTTCAACCCAGACCAGTGAGAAGTTGTCTCCACCTTCCCTGTAGCCCTTGGTGCCTTATATGTTCTGTTGATGTGGCTTACAGCCCAGACACCAATAGCCAACAGACAAGCATGCAGTTTCTTAAGTGTGTGTGTGTGTGTGCTGTGCAGCCCTGGTTCAGTGCTTTGACCCCAGCAACCTGCCTCACCCTGGTCTCTACCAGCCTTGGAGGGTGATCCTAATGCACTCCTAGTCCTGAATTTCCCCCAAACCTTCTGCTCTGAGGTGTCTAGCCCTCTCCTGGAACATTCAGAGAAATAATCAAGTTAGTTGTTCCTTTAAATACACAAAAGCACTGTTTACTATTTTAACTGGAGTTAAGAATCTCTTCTGTTAAAACACATCACTGTGTTGGATTAGATTAAAAGTAAAACAAGTTAATTAACAAAAAGAGAAAGGTTTTAAGTAAGTTCAAGTGCAAGGGATAAAGACAAATGGTTACAAGCAGATAAAAGTAAAATATGCTTTCTAGTGACTAAGACTTAACAAGCTACAGCCTGGGTTCAAGCTAGATTTCTTACTAATCCTTTTCTTTCCAAGCCATGGCTGACTTTCTCTCAGTATGACCTTCCACAGAAGTAAAGGTTTTGGTTTCTCTTGTCTTCCTAGATAAAATATATTTGCCTAGGCAAGTTTTTCACTCATAGTCAGTTCCCAGAGACTTCAACCCCCTGGGTTAAACCATCTTTTTCGGTTTTCAGGAGCTGTGGCCTCTTGTCTGTCCAGTGATGGATGCCAAAATGGCTTCTTCTCCTTCCTTGTATCTTCTGAAACCCACTGTTTTGTCCCCAGACTCAGGATGATGTCATGTTGTTCTTCACTTTCTGTGGGATTCCCATTCTCCTGATGATTTGTATGTAAATAGGGCTTCCATTGTTTTTGGTCACACCTTGCTTAATTTCACTGGAGATAGATAGATAGCTACCTTCCCTCCTGTCTGGGGGGAATAACCAGTTTCTTCCTGTGTTTAGTCACAGACTTTAAAGCAGAATATCAATAAGTATACCTAATTCCTCAAGTAGTGTTAATATACACATTTCACAATGATATCAATCACCAGTGTGTTATTAACTTTCATAAAAAATCCTAATTGAGACACTTTTATAATACAGTAATATTATATACAATCAGTTGATTCAGTTGCTTGTCACTGGAGGTTCAGATCCCACAAGAGGCTGTCTTCTCCACTTGCAAGGTTGATGGCTTTGGTTACCTTTTACATAAATGTACCTTCATTTTCTCTGCCTGATGCCCAGGCTGGTCAGACAAATGAATACACATTCCTTTGTCTAAGGCAGACAAGACTTGTGCATTGTCTCCCACACGTATTTTAAGAACATAATTCTAGCACACATTCACAACTTTGAACACAACTCATATATAGCTAATGCAAGAATATTAATGATCAGTGAATTATTAGTTTTCCAATATCTTAAATGACATCTTTTAGATATAGATTATGAAATAGTGTGTTGTATAGTGAGTACGTCAGGGCTGACGAGCTGCTGCCACAGTATTAAACCACCAATAGGCCCGTATGTTTCTCTCATTTCCCCTCCCCCTGCAAAAACCACTGTTCCTCTAATTTTGTAGTAGTTAAAGAAATTGTACTGAAAGCTCTTAATAGAACTAGTCAAAATTCTGAATTTTTTTTTTGTAAAATAAAAAAACAAAACCCATACCTTGTCACTTTTTTTCATTAACTCTAGATACTAACTAAGGGATTCATTTTGTTTGCCTTGAAAAAAGTCATACATTTATTTATAAAAAAATATATTTTAATGTTTACACATTCTTATGAGCCAAACACTAATTTATACTAATAGCCATAAAAGTTAAATAATTATTTTTAAATCCATACTTGTAATATCAAATTGATCTACCTTTCTACTGAACTGTTTTTACACAAATTTTAAAATGGATTATGGATAGAAATTAATCTTTCACATATGTATGACATTAATTAAATATGTCCAGTAAATGAAAGAACTACTCTTTGGGGTTGCCTTTTGTCTGTTTCTTCCCAGTTGGGTGTCAGATTTTAAAGCATAATATCATTAAGTATCTATGTTTTCCCATATAGAAATAATACATAATTTCACAATGACATTAATCACCAGTGTGTTGTTATCTTTCAGAAAAGACCTCGTCTTTGCCACCCATCACTAGACAGACACAAAGGAACAGAACTCTTGCAAGCTGAGAAAGATGGGCCTTTCAACTAAGGGGTAGTGTGGGGAATTTGAAGTCTCTAGAAACTGAATACAGGTGAGAAACCTGCTTAGGTAAAGATTTTTCATCTAAGACGACAAGGGGAACTAGCATTTTGTACTTCTGTGGAAGGTCCTGACTGAGGGAAAGTCAGCCATGGCTGGGAAGAAGAATGACTGGTGAGAGAAACCATATTGAACAAAACCTGTACTTTGCTAGATTAAGTTTTAGACTTTTAGATGCATGTTTTCACTTTTATTTGCTTGTACCACTTTCTAACTTTATTCCTTTTACCTGGCATCACTTAATCTATGTCTTACTGCTACTAAGCAATGTGTTCTGATCTTAAACACAAAAAAGAAGCTTACAAGAAGTGTAAGATTGGACAAATGACCAGGGAATAGTATAAAAATATTGCTCAGGTATGCAGGAGTGAAATCAGGAAGGACAAATCACACTTAGAGTTGCAGCTAGCAAGAGATGTTAAGAGTAACAAGAAGGTTTTCTTCAGGTATGTTAGCAACAAGAAGAAAGTCAAGGAAAGTGTGGTTCCCTTACTGAATGGGGGAGGCAACCTAGTGACAGAGCATGTGGAAAAAGCTGAAATACTCAATGCTTTTTATGCCTCCTTGTTCACAAACAAGGTCAGCTCCCAGACTACTGCACTGGGCAGCACAGCATGGGGAGGAGGTGACCAGCCTTCTGTGGAGAAAGAAGTGATTCGGGACTATTTAGAAAAGCTGGACGAGCACAAGTCCATGGGGCCAGATGCGCTGCACCCGAGAGTGCTAAAGGAGTTGGCGGATGTGATTGCAGAGCCATTGGCCATTATCTTTGAAAACTCTTGGCGATTGGGGGAGGTACCGGATGACTGGAAAAAGGCTGATGTAGTGCCCACCTTTAAAAAAGGGGAGGCGGAGGATCCGGGGAACTACAAGCCAGTCAGCCTCACCTCAGTCCCTGGAAAAATCATGGAGCAGGTCCTCAAGGAATCGATTCTGAAGCACTTGGAGAGGAAAGTGATCAGGAACAGTCAGCTTGGATTCACCAAGGGCAAGTTATGCCTGACTAATCTAACTGCCTTCTATGACGAGATAACTGGCTCTGTGGATGAGGGGAAAGCAGTAGATGTGTTATTCCTTGACTTTAAAAAAGCTTTTGACATGGTCTCCCACAGTATTCTTGCCAGAAAGTTAAAGAAGTATGGGCTGGATGAATGGACTATAAGGGTGGATAGAAAGCTGGCTAGATCATCGGGCTCAACGGGTAGTGATCAATGGCTCCATGTCTAGTTGGCAGCCAGTATCAAGTGGAGTGCCCCAAGGGTTGGTCCTGGGGCTGGTTTTGTTCAATATCTTCATTAATGATCTGGAGGATGGAGTGGATTGCACGTCATCAAATTTTGCAGATGACACTAAACTGGAAGGAGTGGTAGATACGTGGAGGATAGGGATAGGATACAGAGACCTGGTAGTGTGACTGGTGTGTTTCTAGTAGGATGCAGGGTCAGAGTTGCTGGACCAGGGCTGCAGTTATGCACAGTCAGTGTGTGACCTGCTTACTTGTTGCTGACTGAAAGTCCCAGGCAGGAAGTTACAGCAGTAAAGCATTTTATGGCACCCAAGAGTGCAGCATAAGTGGTGACAACTTATGGGGTGCATTGCACCCCAGAACATAAAAGATGCATAAACAGGGGACTCTCAAGTAGGAGTAGAGGAGTTATTTTTCCTCTGTTTGGCATTGTGGTAATCGTTGCTGGAATACTGTGTCCAACTCTGATGCCCACATCAAGAAAGATGTAGATAAATTGGAGAGGGTTCAGAAAAGAGCCACAAAAATTATTAAAGAACTAGAAAATATGATATATAGTGATGATAAATACAAAGAGCTCAATCTATTTAGTTTGTTACAAAGTCTCCCCTTAACCTTCTCTTTGTTAATCTATAAGTATGTACATCAGGAACAAATATTTAGTAATGGGCTCTTCAATCTAGCAGACAAAGGTACAACACAGGGGTTCTCAAACTGGGGGTTGGAACCCCTCAGGGGGTCACAAGGTTATTACATGGGGGTCAGGAGCTGTCAGCCTCCGCCCCAACCCCTCTTTGCATCCAGCATTTATAATGGGATTAAACATATTAAAAAGTGTTTTTAATTTTTAAGGGGGGGGGTCACACTCAGAGGCTTGCTATGTGAAAGGAGCCATCAGTACAAAAGTTTGAGAACTACTGGTATAACACAATACAATGGCTGGAAGTGAAACCAAGACAAATTCAGACTGGAAATGTGTACATTTTTATCGGTGAGAGTAATTAACCGTTGGAACTATTTACCAAGGGTCATGGTGGATTCTCCCCCAGTGACAATTTTTAAATCCAGATGAGATGTTTTTCTAAAATAATTATTTGGGGGAAGTTCTGTGGCCTGTGATATAAAGGAGGTCAGACTAGATGATCCCTCTGGCCTTAGAATCTGTCTCTGAGCCACCTACCTTGTCTGTCCCTCATTATTTTCCATTGTAAAACAGCCTTCTGTTCTAAAGCAACTTCTCAGGATTCTTATGAAGCTTGGTTGAATATTTAAATATTTGAATATTTAAATGTAAAACAAAATGTATTTGTGTTAAGGGACAGACTGTAGCTGAAAAGAAGCAAGTGGGCAGGAGTTAAATCAGAAAAATATTGATGTGGGAAGAAAAAAAGAAATAAGGAAAGGGGAAAAAAAAACCTTTTTAAGTCAGAAGAAGGAAGGGGAGCTGAGAAGTAAAAGAGCTAATGGGGAACTAAAGGCCTGATCCAATGCTCATTTAAGTCCATGGAAAGACACCATTACTTCAAATGGGTGTTGGATCAGGTCTTGTATGAAAAGACAGGTTAGGGGGAATGGAAAAGAGGTACTTACTCTTTTCTCTTAATCTTTTATCCACATTTCCTTTCTCCCCTTGTCCCTCTATCTAGTTTCTCTGCACAGGCAGTCAGTTGCTAGGGCTCCTTCACCAGAACCCAAATAGCACATGGAAAGGTGGATGCCCCTGTGTTTGTTAATTTGGAAAATGGAAGTGATCCCTAATTACATTTCATACAGTCCTAGGTTAGATTTGTTCGGAAGCTGAATGTTAGGGCAGTGGTTGTTTCTAGGCTATTCATGGCAGAAACCAAGGCCATGGTGGATTTTAATTCTTCAAGAAAAGGAGTACTTGTGGCACCTTAGAGACTAACAAATTTATTTGAGCATAAGCTTTCATGAGCTACAGCTCACTTCATCGGATGCATTCAGTGGAAAATACAGTGGGGAGATTTATATACACACACACACACACACACACAGAGAACATGAAACAATGGGTTTTATCATACACACTGTAAGGAGAGTAATCACTTTAAGATGAGCTATTACCAGCGGAAAGGGGGAGAAGGGAGGAAGAAAACCTTTTTGAATGGTTTTTCCATTCAAAAACCAGTCGGAGAACACTTCAATCTCTCTGGTCACTCGATTACAGACCTGAGAGTGGCTATCCTTCAACAAAAAAAACCTTCAGAAACAGACTCCAATGAGAGACTGCTGAATTGGAATTAATTTGCAAACTGGATACAATTTAACTTAGGCTTGAATAGAGACTGGGAGTGGATAGGTCATTACACAAAGTAAAACTATTTCCCCATGTTGTTCCCCCCCCGCCCGCCCCCCATTGTTCCTCAGACGTTCTTGTCAACTGCTGGAAATGGCCCACCTTGATTATCACCACCAAAGGTTTTCTTCCTCCCTTTTTCCTTCCCCCCCCCCCCCCTCGCTGGTAATAGCTCATCTTAAGTGATCACTCTCCTTACAGTGTGTATGATAAAACCCATTGTTTCATGTTCTCTGTGTGTGTATATAAATCTCCCCACTGTATTTTCCACTGAATGCATCCGACGAAGTGAGCTGTAGCTCATGAAAGCTTATGCTCAAATAAATTTGTTAGTCTCTAAGGTGCCACAAGTATTCCTTTTCTTTTTTTTTTGCGGATACAGACTAACACGGCTGCTACTCTGAAACCTTTAATGCTTCAGTTATAGTATGTTAGTTTCAAAGGACCTGCACGAATTCTTGGAGCCAAAGCCGAAAATAATTTAAGGAACAGAAGTGGAAAGTAAGATAGATGCATTTCTTATGTAGCCTCAGATGTTTCCTTTCACTGTTAAACTTGGCATCAAAGCAAATGCTGAACAAATTAAATATTCGATCCCATATTCCAGTCTTGGAGTCCTCAATTTGTGTCCGGACAGAGTCCAGAACAATCATGTAGAATGCAAGTAGCACCTCATTTTGTGGATTTTAATGTTACAGGACAAAGTAAGTCTGAAGTATTTTCCTTAACTCTAAAATGACATGCTTTTAATGGTTGTAAATCATACTCAAGCTCTCTTGAACCTCTTTCAACGGTTTTATTTTTAAAGGTTAATAACTAAAGATAGGCCAGATCCAAAATCCTACACTGAATGCTGCTGAGCTTGGATGGGAGGCACATAGAAATCTGGATCCCAGTTCTGCAGGTTGGCTCATCTCGTCCCCGTAGGCTGATATTTATGGCACAGTAGTTGTGGGGGACTTTTGAAATCATAATATACCTGAATTCATTTTGGTCTAGAGGCTTTTCTTCCTCAGAAGTTCACAGCTTTTAGTTTAGAAATTCTGCAATGTTCAATCATAAGTTACAGGTAACAGAAAAAATTATCAAAAAGAATCAGGCGTACTTGTGTCTCTAAGGTGCCACAAGTACTCCTCATTGGTTTTGCTGATACAGACTAACACAGCTACCACTCAGAAAAATGTATAACCCTTATGAGTGTTTGTAATCAAGTTGTGCTCAGTTTTGAATGGAATGAAAGAATCCAAAGATGATTTTATGGATCATACAGAGGGTTGTCTCCTTGTCATGTCCTCAGAATGCTTCCTGCCACCTCCATGCATATGCGATTGCCAGGTCATTGCACTCTGCCAGGTCAGTGGAAGACCATCCATACTCAAGCATCTGGCATACCAGGAGATGCTTCATATTTTGAAGTGCTCTGCTATAGTCACAGGTATTGGGGCCAGTGATGTAACCCCATTTGATCACTGCATCTCTAGACTGGCCAATTCCAGTGTGGAGTCAATTCCAAGGCTGATCTGCACCAGGTGGTAGGTGCTCAGCTGGTGGGAGCTGGAGCACACAGGCTCCAGAGTCATGCTTTACTCACTTGCCATCATAGGTGCTGACTTCTGCTGGTTCCAGTGGGTGCTCGACTCCCTTCAGCCCCCTCCTGCCCCGACTCCACCCCTACTCCGCCCCCTCCTGTCCCTGCCCTGCCCCATTCCAACCCCAATCCCAAAGTCCCCGCCCCAGCCCCACCTCTTCACTGCCTCCTCCCCTGAGCACGCCACGTACCCATTCCTCCCCCTTCCCTCCTGGAGCTTGTTATGCTATGAAACAGCTGTTTTGCAGTGGCAAGCACTGGGTGGTAGGCAGAGAAGCAGGGACGCACCGCGCTCAGGGGAGGAGGCGGAGAGGGGAGCTTGGCTGCCAGCGGGTGCAGAGCAACCACTAATTTTTCCCCGTGGGTGCTCCAGCCCTGGAGCACCCATGGAGTCGCGGCCTATGCTTGCCATAACTGAACCTTTGTCTGTTTTGGGTGGCAAAATTAGGAGTTGAACAGTGTCAAGAAAACTTGTTGAGACTTCAGTCAACTCAGCATCTGGGTTATATAATATAGCGGATGTCCTGGATCTGTCCATTGCCTTGTGAGCAATGCACAAGGGCTAGGTGAAACCGAACACCTTTGTTTCAGAGTTTCATGCATGAATCTGTTTTTCCAGTTTTGTTTTTCATGGGTTCATACCTATTAGAGTTTCCTTTTCTGAAGGAAGGCAAAATCTCAACATGAAACTCACCCTGAGATGGTCACACCAGCAGTTTCAGGGTATTTGCTTCTTAGCCACTGCATCTACAATTCTGAATGCACTTATTCAACTTAGCCTCTCATTTCATCAGAAACTGTTTGCCTCTGCCCAGGTCTCTGTTTCAGCTCCTTTTCCAGTAGTGGTGTGCCTGAAAATCTGGGCTAGCTGCCCTGTGAGGAAAGAGCCAGGTAACCTGCAAATATTTACTGCTAGCTGTAGCAAAGACTTGTATTGAAATAAAATTACAGCCTGCTTCCTTATTGTGTTCTCACACCACCCACTAACTTCAATGCTCAGCACCTCTCAGCATAGGCAGCGAGTTTTATATGGGCCCATGGTGCCTGTGCGCCACCAATATTCAAGAATGTGGGCCCAGCTCCACTAATGTTTGGGGCTCTGCTGCTGGCCCAATGCCCGTGGGTCCTGGCTACTGCCCAGGGCTCTGCTGCTGGCCCTGGGGACACCAAACTTGTGTGGAACATGAGGGGTTTGGGGATTAAAATGAGAAAAGCTGAGAGGCAGACACAGAACAAACAGGAACCTGCAAACGTAGATCTTGCTGTGGAACCTGTTAGTGAGAGTTTTCCCATTGTGCTCAAAGGGAGAGGGACTGGGCCCAAACTGTGATTTAAACTGTGTTTTAAAACCTGATGAAAGTCATTTTGCATGACATTTAACAGATTTCCAACTGTACATTGGAAACTAGAAGGTGCTGCTAAACAGGACGGCTGTACAGGAGTGAACGCAGTGTTGAATGTAACAGCAGAAGCGTGCAAAAAATAAAATGGAAACATTTATTAAAACCACCACCTTTCCTGTATATTAGACAGATAAGACCTCTTCCCTATGGTCTAGTGGAGATTTAAGAAACAGATGTTCCTTGGGGGCAGGGAATTCTTCGGGGCAGGTTAGAGAATGGAAACATTGGAGCAATGAAGTAACAAAACCAAGAAGCAGCTTAATCTGCCGTACCATATACACAAAAAACCTCTAGACACTTTAGTTCAGACATTTGAAGAGTTCAGCTAAATTAATCAATGAACGGATAGGGATAACGAGCCAGATCCTAAACAGCTGTAAATTGGCATAGCATCATTGATTTTGATGGAGTTCCATTGATTTACATCAGCTGAGGATCTGACCCATTAAGCAGAATGTAACATTTTAAAGTTGATATGTTAGGGTTAAAGTTATATATCTCGGCTTACAAGGCAGGTGGGGGAGGGCAGACTTGGACCCGTTCTGGGCACCACCAAAAATTATACGAAACTCATGTCCATGCCTCTCAGGATCAGGCATGTGTGTTTAAAGGCTTTGTAAGAGAAATAACTTGTCCACGTATAAAGTTTATCTATCGCTTATTCTGAAATGATGAAACAATGAAATCACTTGAATACTCTGTGTCTCCCATGAACTTTGCCACTGCTCAGCGGTAATGGGTATTCATCTAGTGGCACATCTTCAGTGTATGTTTTTATGTTTATAGGCGAGCAGCCAATGCAAGCTCTCTGAGATCCAGAGCATTCAAGCTGCACAAGTGGAGTTGGCACTGTTGCAGCAGCAGAAATAGGGCTGTCCAAGTTTGGCTGAAATGAGAATAATTAAAGTCTCACTAGTTCTGGAAAGCTTCAAACTGCATCATGCTGCCAAGGCTTCACTGTAAGGTACTGCACCTTGGTAATGGTGATGCTGGTAAAAATTGAAAACTGAAGTAGAGGCAACCGTGACTACTTTGCAAGGGGAAAACAGACCAATGCCATCCCGTCACTCTGCTCTAAAAATGTGATAACTTCCCAGTCTTTTCCACCTATGTCTATTTTTCTATGGTTTGCATTATCACTTGCTAAATGTATCATATCTTATTTACTACAATCCACAGCTTTCTGACTCCTCTGTGCCTTTCCCCCTACGTATGGATTTGATAAATAAATCCCTTGAAGAATTAGCTTTCTCTTGATAGCTTTTCAGAGCTTTTGCTTAAAAGTCAAGAAATAATTGCAAGTGATATGAAATACAAGGAAAGCACGTATAGGCTTCTGAGACCCTATGCTGCTTTTTCATGGCCAGTTTCCTTGACATTCAAAGTTAACAGTGAGTTAACTAGGTTGCTGAAGGCTGCACCTTCATCTGTTTGCATCCATTTGTCTGGAGTTTGATGTGCAATGACACAAGCATTAAAAGAAGTTCATTTAAATATCAGCATTAGTTAACTGCAGACAAGCCTGGCTTATGATGAGTCTCAGATGAGATGACTGAGTTATTTATACTTTACATACCTTTGTATTTTAAAAGCAAGGAAAGTTTGTACAGTAATGCCAAAACATGAGCAAATCAAAGAAAAATTAAACATCCACAGGCCAGAGGCACTGTACAGTATATTACTGATGTAAGAAAACCTACTCTTCTCTTGTACTGACCAAAGCAGGCAGCTCTTTCCTGTGCGGCTATATGTTCCCTGAGAGCAACATCTAAACCCCAGTTATGTCAACGCGAGCCTTTCCAGAGACTTCAGGGGACTTTGGATCAGACCCTTGGACGTAAGAGGCTAATGAAGTATGAAGTAACTTCCCAGTAACATTGCAAAAGATCAGTAAGCATTCCTCCGAGTTTTCCACGTAACTTCTATACATGCAGTCCCGAATATGACAACCTCCAAAGTCATTACTTTTTCACAACTGAAAAAGTACAGCTGCTAAAAGCCTTTTCCAGAACCTCCTCTTGCCCCACCATTTGTACATGATATTCAAAGTGTATAAAGCTTTCTGCTAGTACCTACCCATGTATGCAAACTGTATCAGATGTCCTGCTCTGTGACTCACTGGCATCCACAAAGCTCTTAGAGATGTTATTTTTATCTTGCACTTGTCACTCAATATACTTTGAGGGCATAAAACTAAGGCACATTTTCCCCAGTTAAGGAAAAAATTGGGAGGTTCCTTGCAAACCCTGCAGTTGAGTTTAACAGCCCATGAATGTTTGGGGTAATTAACCCCAAATTATAAGTGACTGAGTACCTTGTGCAGCAGTGAGGTGATGCAACCGTACACTCTCACTCTGAGCTAATGAGACATGCAACTATAGAGCGTTTCAAAAATGCTAAGGCAAGGAAGACTGCTTGGCATTTCTGGAATTATCTTCCAACCTGTCGGTACGTTCACACCTAACACCATGTTTCTCACAAATTACAATATGCTGTCATCTCTCAGAAGGACCATCTTCCCTTGGCAAAATGACTCAAATAACGTCAGTGCCAATGATGTGGAGAGTGCCAGCTGCTCTGAAGTGCTAGATTCCATTCTTCTTCTTGTGATTCCTCCTGCCAGGGGCTATGAACTGTTAGCACAATGCTCAAAATATGGTTGTCTTTGTGTGCAGGGATACTTATTTTCTAAACCCCTTGTTTTTCTGAATGATATGCAGTAAACTGAATAGTGCCATCCTTTTTCCTCTTCAAGAATGCCCTAAAGAAAAGGAGTACTTGTGGCACCTTAGAGACTAACAAATTTATTTGAGCATAAGCTTTTGTGAGCTACAGCTCACTTCACTGGATGAAAATATAATCTCAGCGCCTAATGAAAATGAAATGAGGAAGAATGACAGAAGCACATTGAGATTTGGGACTTGCAGAATAATCAGTTACATTGAATGCTTTAGTGGCAGTGTTACTAGGTCCTCTGGCTGTTGTGTTAGGAGATTGAGCAATGCAAAAAAAAAAAAAAGACAGTTGTTCACTGGCTACGTACATCTTCAGTTCTTTCTTTTGTACATCTTAGTTTAACAGAAATGGGCCTGGCTGACATTGTCTTCACAAACAACCTCTACTGCCTTTTGTGATCAATACTTCTACTTATCATTACTAAAGAGTAAGGGTGAACTATATCCAATGGCAAAACTCCCAATAGATCCAGGATTTCATCTTGTAATTTAGAGGTCTCTTCATCCAGTGATATTCAAAGACAATGAGTTTATGTACCACTGCAAACCCCGGTAACTTTATAGATGCAATAAATGCAATCACAGCACAACATTATACATTTCAACAATAATTCACAACTCCGATTGACTTCAGTGAGAGTGGGATCAGTCCCCCAGGACATGGTTAAGTGTCTTTGGCCAATGGGTTATGGTATGTGTCTTCATTCCTTCAGTTACCACCAGAGTTGCCCAAACAGCCCAACAACACGCTCCTTGCTATGGCTCATGGCTATTACAGTGCGTTGTTAAAAAAAACAAAAAACAAAACCCCGTCTAAAGACAATGTAGCGGGGACAGGGCCGTCCCTAGCCGTTTGGGTGCCCTACGCCGTCCCCGTCCCCCCCGCGGGGTGGGGGCAGGGTCTGGGAGGTAGGCGGTGTGGGGTGCCACTTTTGGGGGCCCCACAGGCCCAGGGTGGCCCGGGGGATCAGCGGGGGGAGGGGGGGAGCAGCCGGCTCCGCTTCCCTCGCCCCGGCCCCAGCCGTGCCGCTCGGGGAAGGGATCCCGCTCTCCCCGGCAGCGGCGGCGGGGAGGGGAGGGGCGAGCCTTTCCCCGCGCTCACCGGCGGCGGGAAGCGGGCGGGGGCCGGGCCGGTGAGGGCGGGGGTCGCAGGGGGAAGAGGCGGAATAGGGGGGCGGGCCCGGGGGAGGAGGCAGGGCGGAGGGAGTGGCCTGGGGCGCCCCCGCGCGGGGGGCCGGGCCGAGGGCCAGGGCTGGTCGCGGGGCTGGGGCTGCCGCGTGTGCCGGGCGCAGCGGCCTCGCGCCCCGTGGCATTTGGGGCGACGTGGTGTCCCTCGTGTCGTGGTGCCCTGCGGCGCGGCGGGCGCCTGAGCGGGGGGAGGTAGTTTTATGTCTCACGCGGCCGGGGGGACCCCGGAGCAAGCCACCCACAACAAAAAGTGAAGGTAATTTTGCCGTCCGCTCTGTGGCATTCGTGGGGCGGCGGTGGATGGGCTGCGGCCTCTTCCGTGGCCTCCCGTTTGTTAGGCGACACGCACCCTACGGCTCATACCCCGCTGGGTGGGCCCCGCCGAGGGATTTGCTGTGTGTTGAGTGACCCTTTCGCTGGGGCGGATCCACGCTCTTCGCCATTAAGACCTGGTGGGTTCTCACCCAAAGTACCAAGCCAGCCACGCTGAGCGCCATTGCGGGCAAGGCTTTATCCAAACCATCCCATCTTCAGACAGGGTGGCGGCGCTGAAGCGCCGAGGATGGAAAGCGTTTCCTCGAAGCCCCGTTTGCGTAATATGCCACGTTGAAAGAGGCAGGAAGGCGCAGAAGGGCTTGAAATTATTTTCGATCCCCCCCCACCAAGATAAAGAGTTCTGGTTTTAGACGTCGATTCAGTTCTGCGAGGAGAACAACACTGGGAGCCTATAAAAGAGGAAAACCACATAGGCTTCATTTTAAAATACTCCCCCCCCCCCAAAAAAAAAATCACCTGTAAGCCTTCTGTCCTTCCTGCTCATGATTCTTAGTGTGAGACTCTGCCCCACAAAAGACCGACAGCGTGGCCTTGGGGGATGAACGTGGAACTGGGCATCGGGAAGACTAACGCGGAGGGAACATGGGGGGCTGGGTTGGTGCCTGGGTTGTACTGAGCATGCTGAGTAACATGGCTGAAGCCGGCTGCCCTCACTCAAGTCTCCCCCCACACCCCTTCCCCTAGCGGCAGGCCTGGGTCGCTTCTGGTCTAACGCATTCTAGTTCCAGCTGTGCCACTGCCTGTGTGGTCTGTCAAGTCAGCTCACCTTTCTGACTCCATTGGCCCCTAGGTAAGGTCGGGATAACGGTACTTTCCCCACCTGCTTCAAGTACAGTTGAGGATTAATTAGTCAGTGCCTGCATAGTGCTTTGAACATAGAAAGCGCCGTCGGAACGTTAAGAACCAATAAAAAAAAATAAAATAAAATCTTGCTCAGCCGTTCAAGCCAAATAGTAACCTTTCACAGACCACGACCTTGCGGACTCCCTCGCATTTGTTTGCTAACAAAAAAGCAGTGCTACTTCCCCCTTTCCTGGCTGTTTCAAATCATCCCCTCCATACATGTTTAGGGTGTAATGTATCCCAAAGCCTGGCACTCAACAGATGTGGAAGGAGCCATGGAATCATTTGCTATTTATGTTGCACGTTATTTCCAAATTTAACAAGTCTTGTAGCCTCAAGAAGGAGGAAAGGATTTGGCATGCAAAGGTCCATAAAGACAATGCAATGCTACAAGAGCTATGTAGGTAGCAGATCTCTGCAGCTGATTTTCAAAGCTTTGAAGAGATTTGGTTTTGCTTGAAAAAGCCTGAGCATTGCCTCAAACCCTTTTAAACTAACTTAAACAAAATTTATAGAGGCTGCAGCACTCTGATGGGCATCATAATGATTTGTACTATGCTATGCAGTCCTGGCTTTAGCAGGCCATGAGCTGGAAGGATGCTGGAGGCTATCCCACAAATTAATCAGAGTCAGGTCTGTTGTGTTGATTGGCTGCATTTACTACTCTAACCATGCAGCTTATTGAGGTTTCAAGAAAACCCTTGAATCCTTGCTCATTAAGGGAGATTGAAAACATAAGTAGATAACTTTCCTGGCCTGGTTCTGATCTCGCTTTAACCAATTCCACACTAATAAATCAACTGACTTCAGGAGTCGTGCCTGATTTACACCAGCGTACAGAGAGCTGACTCAGCCCTCCGAGTTTAATTAGAGTAAATCATACTTCATTCAAACCACAGTTAAAACAATTAGTTTTGGGAAAAAGACAAACAAAAGTAATAAATGAAGGTATAATTCAGTGAGGTTTATCTCTGCTTATTGATTGCCAGGACTCTATTTCCTTCTTTGAGGCATCCATCAAGACACAAACTATAACAGCAGTTGACAGACTATTCTTCAGGCCACGGAGGGTATGTCGACACAGCAATTAAACACCTGTGGCTGGCCTGGGTCAACTGACTCAGGCTTAGGCTTCCGGGCTGTGAAATTGTGGTTTAGATGCCCAGGCTCGGGCTGGAGCCTGAGCTTTGGGATCCTGCAAGGTGGGAAGAGTCCCAGAACCTGGGCTCCAGCCTGAGCCCAAACATCTACACAGCAATTTTATAGCCCTGCAGCCTGAGCCTGAGCCAGTTGACACAGGCCAACTATGGGCATTTAATTGCTGAGTAGACGTAGACGAACCCTGACTTCCATTCTTTTTTTCAGCATCTATGCCAGGAAGTTACAAGAGACTGCAAAGTTAGTCCATGAGAGGCTTCAGGGGTGAAATGCTGGCCCTATTGAAGCCAATGGGAGCTTTGCCATTGACTTCAGTAGAGGCAGGATTTCATCCCAGAAGTATTAGCATTGTTTCTCAGCTTAATACCAGTATTTGTATTTGAAAGCCACAGCTATCAGACAATGTTATAAACAGTGTAGATCACAAAACTGGTTTCTTTCACAAGAAGGAGAAGAGAGTCTGCAGAAGAGAAGAATGAGGGGGGATTTGATAGCTGCTTTCAACTACCTGAAAGGGGGTTTCAAAGAGGATGGCTCTAGACTGTTCTCAATGGTAGCAGATGACAGAACGAGGAGTAATGGTCTCAAGTTGCAATGGGGGAGGTTTAGATTGGATATTAGGAAAAACTTTTTCACTAAGAGGGTGGTGAAACACTGGAATGCGTTACCTAGGGAGGTGGTAGAATCTCCTTCCTTAGAGGTTTTTAAGGTCAGGCTTGACAAAGCCCTGGCTGGGATGATTTAACTGGGACTTAGTCCTGCTTTGAGCAGGGGGTTGGACTAGATGACCTTCTGGGGTCCCTTCCAACCCTGATATTCTATGATTCTAAGGGAAAAAGGAAAATACAAACAGCCTACAGAATGTGAGTGAACTTGAAAAACAAAGCAAGAGCAGAAGAAGATGAAGGAAGAGAGTGACAGTTATATGCACAGTTTAAAGTACATCACAAACTTTGTTTTCTTACAGTGCAATAACAACCATGTCTTCCAGGTCACAATGAGGACAGCCTTTGTCTGATTTCAACACATGGTGCATGTAAAAATCCTCAACGCTAATTTGGCAACAGTCCCACAAACAAAAGGCCTTTCTCAAAAATATTTTTTCTTGCCGAACATAAGTTTAACGTGGCTGGCACATCCTTGTCATAACAGAACCTACAGGCATCATACCATCGGGGCTCAGGAGATAGATTATTACCCAGAGAGGAGAGGACACATGGAGGTTGATGGGTTGGATTTTTACAGGTGGTTATTTTTGTGGGTGTATGTTTTTTGGTTCAAGACAAAAATCTATTTAACTTTAATGCAAGGTGGAAAATGAGTTAACCAGAAAAGCTTCTTTTTTCTATGGTATATAAATTTGAGTGAAATCTGATTAATTTTTACACCCATGTGGTGCAGCTAAGCAGTTGAGAATTTGCTAGCCTCCCTTTGTGCCAACAATCTTACACAGCTCTGATCTCATCTTCCCTCATTCCATTGATTGTCAAGGATATCACACCTTGGTGCCATATATGTCACACACAATGCCTCATGGGCCTTCCAAGCAGTGCTTAATTTGTAATGAAAGAGGTGACAAGGCTCAAGTAATTAGGTGAAAGGGCTCAAGCATTTTTTTTTACATTCATAACTGATGCAGCAGAGGTTCCAGGACTAGGAATTGCCACACCTAGAGGTGCTGGATGTCTGCCCCGGAAAGCCCTGGCACAAATTAAACACTGCTTCCAAGGGATACTTACAATTTAGGGCATTAGATGATAATTGGTTGTTGTAGTTCAGGTTAGCTACCTATGTCAAGTGCAGGGGAAATGCTGTTTAGTTAATATGGTTGGTTTTATATAAATAATTTTAGTAAGGGTTGGATTGCTTCTCATTTCTGCTGAACTTGATGGTGAAAGAAACTGTCCTAAGCAAGCATAAATGAAACCAAATAGGAGACGCAAACTGATTGCAGCACCGCAAGTTTGAACAGTGAGGGCTGATTTTAAACAACTCTTTTATTATATCCTGGGGAAGTCAGCTGTGTGGCATCATTGTTTTAAACGGATTTACACCAGAAGTGTGCCAGATAACCCAAGAGTCATGTGAATGGCAGAGAACCTGATCCACAGTAGTTGCCAACCCACAGATAGTGAGAGAATTTTTGCTACTTGTTGCAGCCGATACTGTGACTGGTAAAAAAGGGTTGCACCTAAAACAACTTGCTGCAGCTTGTTGTGTTCAGAAATGTTGAAGAGTAACTTTAACAAGCTGATTGCTGACAAATGTGCCAGATAAGCTACATCCTGTGCATGCCCTCTTGATTTTAATTATTATTTGTATTACAGTAATTTGATGGCTGCCATTTTGGCCAACATACTGAGGATTCGCAAAAAGAAAAGGAGAACTTGTAGCACCTTAGAGACTAACAAATTTATTTGAGCATAAGCTTTTGTGAGCAACAGTTCACTTCATCGGATGCAGTGAGCTGTAGCTCACGAAAGCTTATGCTCAAATAAATTTGTTAGTCTCTAAGGTGCCACAAGTTCTCCTTTTCTTTTTGCGAATACAGACTAACACGGCTGCTACTCTGAATACTGAGGATTGAATCAGGGACCTCCAGAGCTAAAAGCATGAGCTGCTACAGCTTGAGGTAAAGCGCTCTAGCTGGGGCTGTAACATACTCATATCCTCTGTGGATCAGGCAGAAGGATGGGGGGACCTGTAACATACACACCAGCAGGTTACAGTAGTAACTAGCTAAGATTGGGCCCCATTGCGCTAATAATTTTCTAGAGAGGGACAGTCCCTACCTCATAGGGCTTACAATCTAAATAGACACGACAGAATAAAGCCAGGCCCACTAGGAATGCTTTGCCAGAATAGCTATACCAGTATATTATGGGCTCCTACTGTGAATGCATCTGATCCTGGGAAAACTGCTTTTGCTGGCATAGCTTATTCCAGCCCAGCAACCCTCATCCCCTTTAGCAAACTAAGCTACACTGGCAAAAACACAGTTTTTCAGTTTATCGCTGCATCTAAACTAGGGGCTTTTGCCAGCGCAGCTTTGTCAGTCACAAATCACGCCGCATGACCAACATCGCTCTACCAGCAAAAGTTTGTAGTATAGACATAGCCTAAAGCTCAGAGAGGAAACAGAGGCATAGAGAAGTAAACATGTGGGAGGATCACACAGAGCTCAGAATAGACCCAGGTCTCCCAGTCTGGTGCACTTACCACTGGACAAGACTGCCTACCCATTAAACCCATATTAATGTACTATGAAGATGAGTCTCTCTCTCTCTCTCTCTCTCTCTTTCTATACTGTTATGTAATTTCTGGCTGTGGAGCCTGACCTTTTGTGATAATCATCAATGCAAACCTATGCAGACTAAACAACAACAGGCAACATTCTCATCTAATACTGTTTTCCACCTCTCTTTCTGCAGATACAAATACAGGCTCTACTGATATCCCATCAAATCCTACCAAGGTTATTATTAGCTACTGCTTCAGAGGAGAGTGACAGCCATAAAAAAATGTAACCAACTGTACAATCTTGTGTAGTATATAAGGAAGAAATCCTTCACACAGGCACTGCAGCTTCACACTTTTAAAGCATGAGGTTTAATTTTCTGTGACCATTTAGTGTAGGTCTGTATATGTCTTTATCAAACTGCAAACTCCATTCTGTTTTGTGAATGCCATTTTGATTATAAACTGTCCCCTACTCCTCACTTTTGCACTGAGCCTCCATCCTGAGCTGGGATATTCAGAAGGTGCAAGGAAAATCCTCAGACCTGGCAGAGGCGCTAACAATGGGAAAGCTATCAAGAGTCATCAGCGTTGGTGGTCTTCTATTCAAATGGGTCCACCCTAGAACTATAGGCTGATTGCAGTCCAGGGGAATCAATTTCCCAGCTGAGACCCCAGAAGGGGCTACAGGTAAGTAGCTGATCACCTGAGGGGGCGTTTCAAGATGCTTAGGTGATCACCTGCTAGAGGAGTCTAGAACTCTAAAGGTCAGATCTTCTTGAGCTTGGAAGGCTCTCTTTTTGGCCATCCAACACCATGAACAGGAAGACTGAGCAGGAGGGGTGGAGTGCAGGAAGGTCCTGAGACCATGAAAGAACAGTAACCCAAGCCAGAAGGCTCTTAGAGTATTGATGACACTTTGGGGAAGGGTTTGGAAGCTGCAGCAAATTCACATTGCTATGATATAGCTGTGGTAGCACATAGAATGGAAGCAGGTGCTCATTGTTTTTGCCTGGATCTGTAACTCTTGTGCTTTGTCTACAAGTGAAGTGTGTCTGGTTCACAAGTTCCTTTGCAAAGTCTGTGTGTTCCCATATTTTAATTGTGATGAGGCCCCCAAAGGTTAAAACAGTGAACTGGGGAAGCTGATGAGGATGCAGCTCAGGGCAGAGTGTGCTTAAAGTACTAGTGAGATGAAGTATTACCACTGGTCTTGGGGCCTAAGGCAACCCAAGAAGGGGATCTACTCCCTGGAGTGTGTAAGAGATAGGAACCTTGAGATAGCATCTGGAAGTTGCTCAGACTCAGGGCTTGTCTACACTTATCGGGGGATCGACGCGCAGCGATCAATGCATCAGAGGTCGATTTAGCAGGTCTAGTGAACATCCACTAAATCGACTGCAGATCGCTCTCCCGTCAACTCCTGTAATCCACTGGATCGAGAAGAGTAAGGGCAGTGGACGGGAGAGTGTCTCCCGTCGACATCACATAGTATGGATCCCGCGGTAAGTAGATCTAAGCTACATCGACTTGAGTTACGCTATTCACATAACTCAAATTGCGTAGCTTAGATCCACTTTTCCCTGTAATGTAGACAAGGCCTCAGTAGATTGAAATGTATATGAAACCCCAGGGTTGGATGCAATACAATAGGCTGGTCTCCAGTGGTGGATTAAAGATTTTGCTGCCCCTAGGTCCTGAAATAATTGCCATCCCCCCACCCTACCCCAGTTCAGCTCTGCTCCGCCTCTGCCTCCTCCCCTGAGCGAGCTGCCGGGTCCTGCTTCTCCCCATTCCCTGCCAGTGCTTGTGTGCGAAACAGCTTTGCGAAGGAGGGGGGAAAGAGGGGGTAACGCGGCGCGCTTAGGAGAGGAGGCAGGGCTGGGAATTTGGGGAAGGGGACCAAGGGGGGTGGGGAAGGGGTGGAGTTGGGGTAGGGCCAGGGGAAGCAGCCTCTGGCTGCTATTATAAATTTGCCGCCCCTGCAGATTTGTCGGCCTAGGCATTAATACGCCGCTGCTGATGTCTGACCTCAAGGGAGAATTCAGCCAGGGCTGCACTATTCCTATAGAACTGTTATACAGTCAGTGTCTACAAGTATGCCCAGAGCACTGGATAGGCACAGTTTTACAACGCCAAATTAATAAAATATAAGTTTATGGTAATAAAACTATGCAGCCCTTTTCAAAATAAAATCCAGCTACTGTGTTTGACTTGACTACCGGCAGCAATACACTGCAGAGGTTACCTATATATTCCATAAGTAGTACTGCATTTTATTGGTTCTAGCTATAGTACTCTAATTTTAATATTAGTTTATAGTAATTATTAAAAAATTGCCAAGGTTCTTGGCACTGTTGACCAAATTTAAAAATACAAATGTCTTCTTCCGTTGTGGGATTAGATGAAAAGGAGTAGATGTTTTCCTTATAGCTTCAGAAACAGGAGGTTATGAAGGGAATTTTCCTGATTTAGAATCTCAGTGACAGAGATAGTGGTCTACACAGTTGGTTGATCAGCAACAACTTGATTAGGAAGTTTCACTGTTATTAAAGCTGCCAGGGAAAAAGAGGGTGGGAGGAGTGAGATTTGGCAATCCATTATTATAAGCCATTGAAGCACATGCTCTGAATGTTGAGACCCCAAAATCTTGTGTATCCAAACAATGCAATGTTACATTTGTGGATGTCTGGGAAACTAAACACTCACACGAGCAGGTGTTCATATAACAGCACAATAGAATTTATCATGTAAAGGAACAAGGAATATAATTAAAGAGAATTCAGGGCATCAGCTTTGTCTATCTTACAACACTCAGACAAACTAATCAAAGCATTTAAGAGTATTTCCTTTTCCTTTACGGGTTGCTGGCATATATGTGATCTGGTATTTTCTTAAGGAATGTGATTTTCTGTTCACAAAGATAGTATTATTTCTTTAATTATATCAGTATTGTGCCGTTACATTGGTTATATTTATTTTTACTGTAGTTAAAAATGCCAACAAAATTGATGTTGTATCCTTGCTATTAATGCCTATTTAACTTGTACATTTATATTAAGGGCCCCCTTTTTTAAAATATGGGCAATAATGCCCCTAATTTCTTGCAACCATTTATTGTGTTTGCACATGCCAATAGCAAGTTAGACACTTAATTGATCATTTGCACATCCAGCTATCCAATTTGCATGCCTAGTATGGTAACTGCTCATAAATTATGTAATTCGTCACATGTATTTTTGACAACCAGTCTGGGGGAGAGGGAGGTCCAGCTCACTCCCAAAACATTCAGAGGAGTAACAAGGTCCGTTGCTCCTTTAAAAACACAAAAGCACAGCAACTTGTGACTTTAACTGGAGTTAATAATCACTTCAAGTCAAACACAGTACTGGGCTGATTTAGAATAAAAGTAAAAGGTTTATTTGCTCAAAAAGAGCAGGTTTAAGTGAGTTCAAGTGTGAGGGATAAAGTCCCAAATGATTACAAACAACAAAAGTGAAAAATGCTTTTTAGTGACTAAGACATAACTACAGCCTTGGTTCAAGGTAAGATTCTTACTATATCTCCTTCCAGCAAGATGGCTGTTGACTAGGGTTGCCAATTTTGGTTGGATATATTCCTGGAGGTTTCATCATATGACACAATCTTTAATTAAAGATTGATCTTTAATTCCTAGAGACTCCAGGACAATCCTGGAGGATTGGCAACCCTACTGACCACCCCAAGGTCAGGCTCTCCCACAAAGTCCAAAGGATTGGAGGAGTTCCTTTGTTGTCTTAGGTGAAAGATGATGTGGGGTTCTTTGCCCGTCTCTTTTGTAGTCCAGTGAACTTTTGACATGTATCTTTTCAAATTCCAGTGCCCCTGTGGTGAGGAAAGGTGCCACGGAGTCTGATAGAGAAGGTTCCTTTCTGGTTTCTGCTTTCTACAATGCAAATTGATCTGTTCCTGCAGCCTCTTATATGCCAATGAATGGCTTCTTGACTGTGATTGCACCTAGATGGAGGTGATAGCCTTTCCTTTCCCTGGAAAAAACAGTTAACCCACTCCCCAGACTTGTCTGGTTCAAATATATTTTAGTCTCATAGATCTTTTACATTTATACAGTCCTTTAGGCATTTACCATATATACACATGCAAAAATATTAATCATCGGTATGTTATTGGTTTTCCAATGATACCTTACATGACACATATTGGATACAGATTATGACCCAAGTGAATTGGGGTTCACTGAACTAGTCAGGCCTGCTGAAACTCTCTACCTGATACTGTTAGCTCCTTGCCTTCTGGCACTGGGATGCTCTTAGGGTAAGAGCAATATTTTTTGATTGGAATAATTAATTTAATATAGTGTCAGTGACTGGAACATGGGTAGTCATGCCCAGTGGCTAGAGCAGGAGTCAGTAGTCAGGAATTTGAGCCAAATGTCAGACTGAAGTCAGAAATTGGAGCCGAGAGCCAGGTTTAGGTTACCTGTACAAGTGCAGACGCTGTTGTAACCATGGGCAAATGCTTTGAGCAGCCACTGAACTACTGCTGGTCTTAAGAGCTGGTCTGCTGACTCTTCTGCCAGTCAGACGGTATAGCCCATCAGGCAGCCTGCTACAGGCCAGCTTCATTGTTAGGTTCTCCAGGGACTGGCTCTGCTGCAGGCCCTGATTCCTGACATATAATGTCTCATGAAAACCTAATCTAAAATTTATCTTAAATCAGCTTCTGCATGAAAGTTTTTATACGAACTGCGGATGGTCTGAAGAACCATAAACAAAACCTGGATTTCAATTTTTAAACTTAGGCATCTGCTCAAGTCCTTTGCTGAATTGGGGCTTATAGGGCTCTGGTGCGATGGCAAGTTATTTAGTATTTAAAATATTTTTAGTGCCTGGAGGCTTCACTGCAGTATCCAGGACTCATTGTGTCAAGTACTGTACAAATATATACTGAACAGATAGTTCCTGCTCCAAAGAGCTCACAGGCTTGGTTTATATCAGTTTGAAATGGACAAATGGAAGTGGGGATGGGAGCAGGACAAAACTTTTTGGACAAATAGTTTATTCACCAAAAAATGCTCTTTTGGTCACTCTGAAGTTATCTGCAAATTTGACATAAAATTGGGCCGCAAACTCCTCCCCTTCCCCCCCCCCGATTTAGGTGGCACAAAATGGCAGCAGAAAGAGCCCATCTTATAACTTAGCCCAGTGACTAGCACCCTCACCTGAGATGTGGCAGACCCAGCTTCAGTTCCCCCTTTTGCCTCATGTGGAACAGGATTTGAGGTTGAGTCTCTTACATTGCAGGAGAGTGCCCTAACCACTGAGCTACAGGAAAGTCTGGGGAAGGGCTCCAGAAGCGTCTCCTGTTGAAGAAATTTCACTGTATATAAATAAATATACAGTGTTGTTACAGCCATGTTGGTCCCATTATACCAGAGAGACAAGATGGGTGAGGTAGTATCTTTTATTTGGACCAGCTTCTGTTGGTGAGAGAGACAAGTTTTCAAGCTACACAGAGCTCTTCTTCGGTGACCCTCACCATCAGAAGTTGGTCCAATCAAAGATATTACCTCCCTCATCTTGTGTCTCTATAAATAAATAGTCACAGGAGCAGAGATTTAAACTTAGTTATCCTGCCTCCTAGGTAAGTGATTCTATAGCCTGGTGATCAGGGCATTCTCACTCACTGTCTCTGACCAAAGAACTACTTACAGTGTACACTTACACCTAAGCACTATAAGGGGATCCACCTCTGTTACAAAACAGAGCAGTGTTTCACAAATGCTAAAGTTTCCAGTTGTTTTAGTTTCACTTCTACACTTAATTTTATTCCCAGTTCTCTTAATTGTCACAATCTGCACACATGATTAAAGCAAACCAGGAGAAAAAAATGAAAGCCTCTGGATAATAGCCACTTTTCAAAAGTGTAATAGCTTGAGTATTTAACAATTTATGTTTTGAAATGCCTACAAGCAATTTGATCAGATTGTGACCTAAATATTGAAAATATATTTTTAAGATGACATTGTCGGAATTTTAAAGATGTAAAAGAGCAACTAAAACCTGATACATTTCTAATAGTCACTGCTGCAAAAAAAGTCAAAGTAATATTAAATAATCTTAATATACTGAGAATTATCCCAGCTATAATTTCCTAGCCCAGAAATACTGAGACAGCCTCAAGGGCTTAAGTCTAACAATTTAAACTCACTGTTTTAAAGCCATATTCAGTGATGTTGTATCCATGTTAGACCCAGGATATTATTTTAAAATTGTATTTTTGAATATTTTAGGTAAGCAAATTATGTCAGGTAAGTACTTTGAACATATTACTTTGCTACCCTTTAATACATTCACAAATACAGTTTCTGTTTTGACACAATCAAGAGGTTTACAAGCCGATTTCTTGGAATCCATGTGTTTGTGCTCTCGGGAAGTAAACAGCATTAGGACATTGTGTATATTGTTCCTGTAAATCAGTAAATACTCCTCAGAGGTTCCAAAAAGAAGGGGGGGAGAGGAAGAGCCTCAAACATCTAAAAATAAACCCGTTCATGCAACACTCAAAGGAATCTGTCAATTATCTTTTTAGTTCTTCCTTTTTACCTTGATTGTTTGTAGCACCTAACAAACGGGAATAACCTTTCCTGACAGCTGAGCCTGTTCCCCACCTTTGTGCAATGCTGCTGAATTCCCTTAAAAGGAGGATTCATCTTAGCTCCACCACAGCTGCATTTCAAAGTGGGTGGTGCAGTTACCCCTACACATGATCTCTCTCTGCTACTGAAAGCTAAGCTCCTGTAATTACTGTCTGCAAAGTACTTCAGCGATCCTCAGATGCTGGAGAAATGCAAATTGCTGTTATCACTAACACCTGCCCAAATTGCCCCACCTTTTCTCCCCAGTGGCTTCATATATGTATAAAACAGGAGGACTGACAGAAAAGAGCCCTTGTAGGAGTGGTACTTATGGGTAGAGGAACAATTGCCCAAACTCAGCCTGTGGGACATCTGCCAAGGGGAAAGAAAAGTATAACAAATACAGTTCTACCTCCCCCTTTCAGGATCTACATGCAGGTGAACACAACACACATTGCTGTCAATGGCATGAAAGATTTTTGATGGATCTAAATGAACTATCATGGACATTTGACCTTTGTATGTGAATAGGAAATTATTACCCAGATAAATTAAAATAGCAAATTCTTTGCACCACATCTTGGGTAAAGCCATACTGGAAATGGTCAGAATGAGTCAGAAAACTCCAGATGGCAACAAAACCTTCCATAAAAACATGAAATGAGAAGCTAGATGATACCTTTATATTTGTTAGTCTCTAAGGTTATGTCTACACTACGAAATTAGGCCGAATTTATAGAAGTCGGTTTTGTAGAAAGTGTTTTTATACAGTCGATTGTGTGTGTCCCCACACAAATGCTCTAAGTGCATGTAGTCGGCGAAGTGTGTCCACAGTACCAAGGCAACTATCAACGTCCGGAGTGTTGCACTGTGGGTAGCTATCCCACAGTTCCCGCAATCTCTGCTGCAATCTCTTCAAATTCATTTGAATTCTGGGTAGAAATCCCAGTGCCTAATGGGGCTAAAACATTCTCGCGGGTGGTTCTGGGTACATAGGCCCCTCCTTCCCTCTCTCCGTGAAAGCAAGGGCAGACAATCGTTTTGCGTCTTTTTTCTTGAGTTACCTGTGCAGACGCCATACCATGGCAAGCATGGAGCTCGCTCAGCTAACTGTCATGTATGTCTCCTGGGTGCTGGCAGACACGGTACCGCATTGCTACACAGCAGCAGTTTATTGCCTTTTGGCAGCAGACAGTGCAGTATGACTAGTAGCCGTTGTTGACGTAGTCCAGGGTGCTCTTTTAACCGACCACGATGAGGTCAGGGGCACCTGGGCAAACATGGCAGTGATTCAGCCAAGTAATTTCCCTTTTAAGTTTCGTTTCATGGCAATTCAGTCCTACCGGCAGTGCACTGTCTTTTACTCTGCAGCCAGCAGAAGACGATGGCCAGCAGTCATACTGCACCGTCTTCTGCCGAGCACCCAGGAGGTGATGATGGCTAGTGGTCGTACTGTACAGTCTGCTGCCAGCAAGATGTATAAAGATAGATGAAGTGGATCAAAACAAGAAATAGACCAGATTTGTTTTGTATTCATTTTCTTCTCTTGAGTTCTATCCTTGAGGGGGCCATTCTGTTTCTCGCAAAGCCACCCCCTTTGTTGATTTTAATTCCCTGTAAGCCAACCCTGTAAGCCATGTCATCAGTCGCCCCTCCCTCTGTCAGAACAACGGCAGACAATCGTTCCGCGCCTTTTTTCTGTGCGGATGCCATACCACAGCAAGCATGGAGCCCGCTCAGATCACTTTGGCAATTAGGAGCACATTAAACACCACACACATTATCCAGCAGTATATGCAGCACCAGAACCTGGCAAAGCGAAACCGGGTGAGTAGGCGACGTCAGCGCGGTGACGAGAGTGATGAGGACATGGACACAGACTTCTCTCAAAGTATGGGGGGCATCATGGTGCTAATGGGGCAGGTTCATGCGGTGGAACACCGATTTTGGGCTTGGGAAACAAGCACAGACTGGTGGGACCGCATAGTGTTGCAGGTAAGGGATGATTCCCAGTGGCTGCGAAACTTTCGCATGCATAAGGGCACTTTCATGGAACTTTGTGACGTGCTTTCCCCTGCCCTGAGGTGCAAGAATACCAAGATGAGAGCAGCCCTCACAGTTGAAAAGCGAGTGGCAATAGCCCTCTGGAAGCTAGCAACACCAGACAGCTACCAGTCAGTCGGGAATCAATTTGGAGTGTGCAAATCTACTGTGGGGACTGCTGTGATGCAAGTAGCCAACGCAATCAAAGGTCTGCTGATATCAAGGGTAGTGACCCTGGGAAATGTGCAGGTCACAGTGGATGGCTTTGCTGCAATGGGATTCCCTAACTGTGGTGGGGCCATATCCCTATCTTGGCACCGGAGCACCAAGCTGGCAAGTACATAAACCACAAGGGGTACTTTTCAATAGTGCTGCAAGCACTGGTGGATCACAAGGGACGTTTCACCAACATCAACGTGGGATACATGACGCTCGCATCTTCAGGAACTCTAGTCTGTTTCAAAAGCTGCAGGAAGGGACTTTATTCCCAGACCAGAAAATAACCGTTGGGGATGTTGAAATACCTATAGTTATCCTTGGGGACCCAGCGTACCCCTTAATGCCATGGTTCATGAAGCAATACACAGGCAGCCTGGACAGTAGCCAGGAGCTGTTCAACTACAGGCTGAGCAAGCACAGAATGGTGGTAGAATGTGCATTTGGATGTTTAAAAGCACACTGGCGCAGTTTCTGACTCGGTTAGACCTCAGCGAAACCAATATTCCCACTGTTATTACTGCTTGCTGTGCACCCCATAATATCTGTGAGAGTAAGGGGGAGACATTTATGGCGCGGTGGGAAGTTGAGACAAATCGCCTGGCCGCTGGTTACACACAGCCAGACACCAGGGCAGTTAGAAGAGCACAGGAGGGCACGGTGCACATCAGAGAAGCTTTGAAAACCAGTTTCATGACTGGCCAGGCTACGGTATGAAAGTTCTGTTTGTTTCTCCTTGATGAAACCCCCCGCCCCTTGGTTCACTCTACTTCCATGTAAGCTAACCACCCTCCCCACCTCCCTTCGATCACCACTTGCAGAGGCAATAAAGTCATTGTTGCTTCACATTCATGCATTCTTTATTAATTCATCACACAAATAGGGGGATAACTACCAAGGAGGAGGGGTGGAGGAGGAGAGAAGCACCAGGAGGGATGGTGGAGGAGGGAAGGACAAGGCCACACAGCACTTTTAAAGTTTAAAACTTTAAAACTTATTGAATGCCAGCCTTCTGTTGCTTGGGCAATCCTCTGGGGTGGAGTGGCTGGGTTATCGGAGGCATCTGGGTGAGGAGGCTATGGAACTTGGGGAGGAGGGCGGTTGGTTACACAGGGGCTGTAGCGGCGGTCTGTGCTCCAGCTGCCTTTCCTGCAGCTCAACCATATGCTGGAGCGTATTAGTTTGATGCCTCAGCATTGAATCTTGCCTCCTCTCATCACGCTGCCACCACCTTTCAGCTTCAGCCCTCTCTTCAGCCCGCCACTTACTCTCTTCAGCCTGCCACCTCTCCTCCCAGTCATTTTGTGCTTACCTGCACTCTGACGTTGTCTGCCTCCATGCATTCGTCTGTGCTCTGTCAGCGTGGGAGGACAGCATGAGCTCAGAGAACATTTCATCGTGAGTGCATTTTTTTCGCCTTCTAATCTTCGCTAGGATTCTGGGAAGGAGAAGATCCTGTGATCCTTGAAACACATGCAGCTGGTGGAGAAAAAAAAAGGGACAGTGGTATTTATAAAGACACATTTTATAGAACAATGGGTACACTCTTTCATGGTAAACCTTGCTGTTAACATTACATAGATAGCACATGTGCTTTTGTTCCAAGGTCGCATTTTGCCTCCCCCCACCGCGTGGCTAGCCCCTCATCCCTCCCCCATCCCCATGGCTAACAGCGGGGAACATTTCTGTTCAGCTACAGGCAAACAGCCCAGCAGGAATGGGCACCTCTGAATGTCCTCTTAAGAAAAGCACCTTATTTCAACCAGGTGACCATGAATGATATCACTCTCCTGAGGATAACACAGAGAGATAAAGAACGGATGTTGCTTGAATGCCAGCAAACATACACTGCAATGCTTTGTTCTACAATGATTCCCAAGTACGTGCTACTGGCCTGGAGTGGTAAAGTGTCCTACCATGGTGGACGGAATAAGGCTGCCCTCCCCAGAAACCTTTTGCAAAGTCTTTGGGAGTACATCCAGGAGAGCCGCGAATGCCAGGGCAAATTAGTCATTAAACATGCTTGCTTTTAAACCATGTATAGTATTTTAAAAGGTACACTCACCAGAGGTCCCTTCTCCACCTGGTGGGTCCGGGAGGCAGCCTTGGGTGGGTTCGGGGGGTACTGGCTCCAGGTCCAGGATGAGAAACAGTTCCTGGCTGTCGGGAAAACCGGTGTCTCCGCTTGCTTCCTGTGAGCTATCTAAACCTCATCATCATCATCTTCCTCATCCCCAAATCTGCTTCCGTGTTGCCTTCTTCTCCATTGAAGGAGTCAAACGACACAGCTGGGGTAGTAGTGGCTGAACCCCCTAAAATGGCATGCAGCTCATCATAGAAGTGGCATGTTTGGGGCTCTGACCCGGAGCGGCTGTTGGCCTCTCTAGTTTTCTGGTAGGCTTGCCTCAGCTCCTTAAGTTTCATGCGGCTGCTTCAGGTCCCTATTATGGCTTCTGTCCTTCATGCCCTGGGAGATTTTGACAAATGTTTTGGCATTTCGAAAACTGGAATGGAGTTCTGAGTTCTCTCCCCATACAGCGATCAGATCCTGTACCTCCCGTTCGGTCCATGCTGGAGCTCTTTTGCGATTCTGGGACTCCATCATGGTCATCTCTGCTGATGAGCTCTGCACTCACCTGCAGCTTGCCATGCTGGCCAAACAGGAAATTGAAATTCAAAAGTTCGCGGGCCTTTTCCTGTCTACCTGGCCAGTGCATCTGAGTTGAGAGTGCTGTCCTGAGCGGTCACAATGGAGCATTCTGGAATAGCTCCCGGAGGCCAATACCTTCTAATTGTGTCCACAGTACCCCAAATTCGACCCGGCAAAGCCGATTTCAGCACTAATCCCCTTGTCGGGGGTGGAGTAAGGAAATCGATTTTAAGAGCCCTTTAAGTAGGAAAAAAGGGCTTCATCATGTGAATGGATGCAGGGTTAAATCGATTTAATGCTGCTAAATTCGACCTCAATTCCTAGTGTAGACCAAGGCTAAGGTGCCACAAGGTCTCCTCATTGTTTTTGCTTTATAAAAATGTAACTGATTTCTGCCATAATGCTCCACAAATACTACAGATTGAAAGCCAGAGATTTCTGTGTGCTTTGGACTGTTACTGTAAAACACAATAGTATTATTTTATAAGAGTAATAAAAAAGACTCCAGCATCAAGATGTGGTTTCTTAAGCAAGAGCCTAACAATTGCTAGTTAGGAAACACAGAACCTTACCTTCTTCAAGAGGGAGATATTGACAATCTCAGCAAACATTGAGCCCATTAGATTTAATTAGCTTCACCTTGCAGGCCACCTGGTGAATATCCATTGTCTATTCATTCCATGCCATCTTTGCTGAAGCTGCCAGCGAACATAGTAGTTAGAGCCAGTTAGGTTGGTGGTTTTGTGATGTGAATGCTTGACCACATGCTACTATATGGAGTTCTACCAAACAGCTCATTTCACACATGGCACTGAGTAACCATCTTAGATGGTAACTCTAAGTTATGGCAATTTCTTGCAATATCTTTGGGAGATATTATTGAATTAAGTTTAAGTATCTTGGGAGTCCATAATACTAAACGCAAAGGCTATGTATTATTGTGGGCCTAGAAGATCAATGGACTATATTGAACAATGTGGCAGACAAGGATGAACTTTTGAGGCAATGTGTGTGATGTGAATTTCTTGGGAAATATCGAGGAGGAGGTGAATGCGAATTCCCTACCCCTACCTCTTTGAAGCTATGCTCTGACAAGAAGGTGACTGTCAACTGATTACCTCTTCTCAGGGTCCCAAGATTAAACGTCCAACTGTTTATAGGAGTTATTCACAGATTCCTGGGGGTGCTTGTTCTAACAGTTGTTACGAATTCGATACCACAGAAAAACCCCTTGGTGGGGACTGAAGGACTGATCACCTGCCAGTGCCCATGTTGGAGTCAGGGTGGCTCTGGTAAACTTATTAGCATGTGTGTAGGTTCTTTTAAGAACATAGGAATGACCATACTAGGTCAAACCAATGGTTCGTCCAGCTGACTGGCAGAGGGTCCATCAGAGGAAATCTTCTGAAGAACATTGCAAGAGGCCAGAATATTCTGATTTTGTGAAGTCCTTTGCATCGCTAAACCAAATTACTGAAGAAATTCTCCTGCATTACCAATGATGAAGCCAAATCAATGACAGAAAGAAGTCTTGCCATTTTAGGGTCATGCAAAATACAGAGAACTTTAGATTTTTTGCAGCAAGTTTTACACACAGTGACATGTAAACTTGCACAAAAGCTCTGTTTTTTACTTCCGACAAACGTCCCAGGTTTCATAAGGGTGCTCATGTACAAATCATTCCAGGTGAGAGTCCATGCCTCTAGAAGGCACAGCACAGAATTCGGAGCCCAGGCAGAGGAGAGGCTAAGGTGGCTTTCAGCCTTTTTTTTGCCATTGCAACCATGGGCTGCTTCAGGGGTTGGATTGGCCCCTGGTGTAATTGAGAGAGTCTTGAGGGGCCTAAAGCACAGCAGCCTCACCAGGCTTCCCTATGCATGCTGTGGTCCTGCCCCCCAACACACCCCTCCTGCCCCAACTTAATCCTGGCACATCCTCTACAGTAGGGCTTGCATGGAGTCATTGGAAAGCAGCCTTATGACTGTCTTCCATAGTTCATGCAATAGGGGAACCCTCACCCAGATGGACATGGGGCTTTCGGGGGCCATTTTACCCAACATAAAGGGGCTGCAGGGGGCATGAGGATCTCAGCCTGCATCTCTTCCTCACTCCCTTTAAGTCTCCATGAAAATGGAAAAATTCTCTTCTTAAACGTTGTGATGGTTTCATGTGATGTTGTCATTCCATGTAAAATGAAGACTGCCCTGGGTCTGAGTGAGTTATCTAACGTGGTTCCCCAGTATATCCTGTATTTTGGATGTGCAAATCTAATCTTTCTGAGGCATTTCGGATATACTGTAGAATTGAGAGACCAAATGTGATATTAACAGCTGCAATGAAATTGCTCCTAAAGGAGTAAAGCTGTGGAATGTGCTGTGTACATTCTTGTTTCTATTAATGTTAACAAGGGCATTAAAAGATTAAACTGTTTACAAACATGTATTATGCACACTGTGGAAGAAACTGGAAGCCCCGGTCAAGGATCAGGCCCCATTATGCTAGATGCCCTAAACATAATAAACTAACTGCTCCAAAAACATAAAAATATACAGTGCTTACAAATAAACTAGACTCGTCTCACATTCAAGCAGTGTAGTGTCCACTAAGCTGTTCATTAAGAAAGTCCTTCATGATGCCATGTGGCAGGTTCAAGAGATCCAGCAAACAGACAGTTAATAAACCCCCCAGTCACTTCTCCTCTAGCCCACATGTAGCCAGGTGAGAAGGATCAGGGTAATGAGGCAGGGCTTCTGGCAGAGCACTCAGGAGCTAAGGATTTATACTGCTGAGCCTTAAAAAAGGGGGATCGCTGGGAGACCGAAGGGAAGAGAAGTGAGGGTACAAGGGAATGCGCTACCCAGGGCTTTTAAGGCTACACAGCTGCCTCTATGCAAAGCTAGAAGGGATTCTGTTCTCTTCCTTGCCAAAGCAGAACCATTTTGTTTGCCATTGATTAAAAGCCCTAAGGTGGTTTGCTTTGAGTTTTGTTTTTTTAGAACCTCTTTAATAAACTCCTGGTCCCAGGAGTTGGCTGACTCTCAGCTTTCAGACCCTCCACATTTCAAGGACGTCTCTTAGGGCCACTCTCTAGTGATCTGCTCCTGTGACTCTTCCTGCGTTGGGGAGCCCTACCCATAGGAACTCTAACCCTAGCTCCAAGTACCCTAACAATTGCCACTTTAGCCCTAGGGCAGGGAGCAATGTCCCATCTCATTTTTTATGTCTATGTGCGGAATGAATTTTGTTATGTGCACCAACATGGAGGTGATGTGTGACACAGGTCCATGCTGGGGTCAGCAGGGAGGGGTGCCTATCCCCGCCGTGGCAGGTCTGTGCTGGGGAGAGGCATCTCTCCCCACTGCATGACTTAATAGGCAGCCATGCAGCTTAGAGGGAACTTAGGCAGGGAGTCCTACACATAGGAACCCTAGCCCTA
The DNA here is from genome assembly GCF_009764565.3 of Dermochelys coriacea. Lineage (NCBI taxonomy): Eukaryota > Metazoa > Chordata > Testudines > Dermochelyidae > Dermochelys > Dermochelys coriacea. Next base: position 111,929,801 of record NC_050068.2, read on the forward strand.
GATCCAAGTAGCCTATTTATAGGAACCCTAACCATGGCTCCAGGTACCCTATCCATAGAAACCCTAAGTCTGGTTCCAAGTTATGACCCAAGGTGCCTAGGGTAGGCACACTGAAAATGCCAAGATCAGGGCAGACTGGAAAAAGGAGAGCAGATTTCCCCAAAACTGGTGGTTAACACTGAAGTTAGATTCACCAATCAGTCACAAACTGTGCTCCTGATTCCCCACACTGGTTATCAAGAGTCCAAAAAAAGAAAGAAATCACACAGCCCCCTTTATTGCATTCCAGTTCTCTGGCTCCCAATCAACACCTAGGTCCAGTACAGTGAGAAGTAATTTCAAAAACTCTACTCACTGTACAAAATGTTCTTCTGAACTCCAAAAGGTGAGCCACATTGGCTTCTCTCAATGGGTTCATTGTACAGCCAATTGCCCTTCCTGGGCCATCCAACAGGCTAGATAGTGCTGGTGCCAATCGGTCTGGGGGTGTCACCCAGAAACACAGCACAAGCTTGAGATATCAATATACCATTCAAATTTATAACTCAAGATACGAAGATGATAAATACATATAAACAAGATCATCATACTTAGCAAATCATATCTTTTCCACTGATACCTTAACATGGCATATCTCGTAAGATTCATTGCAATTTTGTAATATTAGTACCAATAATATAAATGGTCACCCATATTCCATACAGCATCACACAAGTACCCTGCCCATAGGACCCCTAACCACAAGAACCCTAACCCTAGCTCCAAGTATTCTACCAATAGGAATCCTACCCTGGGGCTTAGCTCACCTGTGGGCTATTTGAGCTCTGCTTGCTATTCTAAAAGCCTCTTTCTTGGGAATCAGACCGGAAGAATGAGACAGTTAAGCAGGGACAGGCTCTTTCCTTGTTGAAAACGTTAAAATCCACTTAATTACGCAGCTAGGCATCCGAGTTTCAGGGTTAGGAGAGCAGCTGAAATGCATTTTTTTGGAACTTTACTTCCCCACGTTAAACATCCTAAATAAATCTTTGCAGAGATGGTCACTCAGTGCTCCTCTCCCACAGGTCCTCCTTTCCCTTTTCACTCTTTGAGCTCTACCCACAGGAACAATAATTGTAACTCCAAGTACCCTACCCATAGGAATCCTACCCCTCGCTTGAAGTACAATTATAAGTCTCAAGTGAGTAGCAGGCCCTGTAAGCAGCTGCTTTGTTAGTCTAGTACAGGGGTTTTCAAACTTCATTGCATCACAACCCCCTTCTGACAACAAAAATTACTACATGACCCCAGGAGTGGGGACGGAAGCCTGAGCCTCACTGCCCCTGGTGGGAGAGCCAAAGCTCAAGACCTACAGCCCTGGGTGGGGGGCCTGTAACCTGAATCCTGCCGCCCAGGGCTGAAGCCCTCAGGTTTCAGCTTCAGCCCTGGGTGATGGGGCTCAGGCGTGGGCTTCAGCCTTGGGCCCCCACAAGTCTAATGCCAGCCCATTAAAACAGGGTTGTGACCCACATTGGGGTTCCGACCCACAATCTGAGAACATTATACCAGAGAGACAAGGTGGGTGAGGAAATATCTTTTATTGAACCAGCTTCTATTGGAGAGTGTTAAAGTTTACACCCTTTGCCTGAATCATATTACCAGAGTAAAATTGGCTTCTCTTTTTCAATATGTATGAAGAAAGCCTGAAAGATTGCTTTGGCACATCTCAGTTATCAAGCAGCTATTCAGTATTTATTTGGACAGAGATAATTGAAACCTGGGGATCTCTAGGAATAGCTGAATAAAAACCATGGAGTTCACTGATTGCATTTTACTGATTGTTTACAAGTGCAACTAGACTATTGTGTTTATAGACCATATAACTCTCTGATTTTCATGCACTAGCAGAAATAGTAAGATATCTGCATTCTGAATGATACAGGGGAATGTTTAAATTTTGATGTGGAAAGATTTCTTTGCTGGAAATAAAATCCAGAAGAGGTTTTAAAAAAAGTATTTATTTATTTTAGTCTAAATTTTTGGCCAAATTTTGGCTCTTAAATAAATCACAATTACTTTCATATGCAAATATACTGACTATTTTTAAACATCTAAGTAGGCACCAGTACTAGTTATACTGAATATGCACTTGCATGCTTAGAGGCCCACACCTTGCGGCCAGCCTGCTTACTTTTATTCTCCAAAGCCGATGTGCTTAGTTGACTTTAGTAGAGGTGAAGTTGGTGAATTTTTTTCCAAATAGGTTTTCCTCCCAAAATGTTCCATATTTCATGTTGTTTTGTGCCCTGAAATATCTTTATTCCAAATTTTGGAGTTTTTTCACTTTGAAACCTGGAAAGCACATACACACAACTAATGAGCACTGGAAAAGTCACATCCACCAAACCAAGTCTCAGAGGGCTAGAGTGGAATTTTTCTTTGGTCCATTGTAGATGAGGAAAAAAAAAAAACCAAAACAAAAAAACCTGAGTCATTAATCCCTTCTCCCTGTCCCAGCTTTCCTTCTCCATAGGTGACCCCAGGGGATAAGAAAGTGCATCCACACGCACAGAGCCATCTGATCAACAATCCACTTCTCTATCATAAGGTGAAGTGTCTTCTTCACAGGGCCCTAGCCCCCTCTCCCACACAAAAATGGTACACATAAAAAGCACAATAAATGGAGGCAAGAGAAACAGCAGGGACAAACAGCTTTTTTCAGCCTGATTTCCAACCAGGATCCCTTTCATTGCTGAGTTTACGCACAATGTATTTAATCTTACCTGCTTCCTTAGTGACATACCGACCAGAACACATGGTCTGAGCAACAGTGCTGCGGCAGAACAGCCACCGGTAAGCCAGAGGGAGTGAGAAGGAGCTGAAGCCAGTTGTAGAAGGGATCCCATTAAACCTAGTTAGGGTGAAGAGTATGACGATGGCTTAGCTCACCTGTGGGCTATTTGGGCTCTGCCTGCTATTCTAAAAGCCTCTTTTTTGGGAATCAGACCTGAAGAGAGAGAGTTAAGCAGGGACAGGCTCTTTCCTTGTTGAAAATGCACTTTACCCAACTAGGCATCTGAATCTCAGGGTTAGAAGTGCAGCTGAAATGCATTCTTTTGGAGCTTTACTTCCCCACATTAAACATCCTAAATAAATCTTTGCAGAGATGGTCACTCAGTGCTCCTCTCCCCCAGGTCCGCCTGTCCCTTTTCATTCTGCACCTACCATTGTGTAATAATTGCAGTAGCGAGCTTCTTACTGAGGTGTCACAAGCGTAGGAATAAACCAGTCTAATTCTGTGTTTTTTCTGAGTTTAATTAGTGCTCGTTTCTCTACTGGTCCTTCCAGATTGGTTTATGTTGGCCCTTGTACACAAAGGCTGGAGACTCCTGTGTAAGGACACAGACATGTAGCATAACTAGTGTGTACATATACCACAATAGGTGATTTCATTCTGAAAAGGATCTGCCACTTATGTACAATCCCTTCTGATGTCCCATAGCCCAACCTGCCATCCTGCTCACTGTTCTGACGTCCTTCTCGAGCATAGCTTGTTTAGCGGATGACTTGCATGTTGTGGTTTATGAAGGTTCCAGAATAGGAACTAGCAGGGAGCCGCTCTCATTTTCATTTCTGGTGCCAAACAGCATCCTACTGTGCTCCAAACATTTGGCAATGAGTTCCTCAGAAGGGATTTCTACAGATTCCCCCTCACATGGCTTCCAGTGAGAAACAAAACCAAAACCCTACTGATCTGCAGAGAACAGCAGCCAAGTCACCACCACTCATTTGTTTTTTAGGGCCTGCTCTTGAGGGATGCTGCATATCCCCCACTTCCAGCCATGTAGGGTGACCAGACAGCAAATGTGAAAAATCAGGACAGGAAGTGGAGGGTAATAGGCACCTATATAAGAAAAAGACCCCAAAATCGGGACTGTCCCTATCAAAATTGGGATATCTGGTCACCCTACAGCCACTGCAGGGTGAGCTCTGGCACTTCTCAGGATCAAGCCATAAATTACCTCTTTAGGGGGTTCCTTGTGTTCCCAGGCCCCCACCACAGGGCTTGCTGCTCTACCTGTAGTGTGTGAAGAGCAGAGTGCTTATCAAAGGAGAATCCCTAGTGACATCAAACCCAGTGCTGCAGGCAGGATCTCGACAGCATAAGGTAGCCTTGAATGGTCAATTTCTTGGGGAACGGGAGAAAGAAGAGCAGGAGCCAGATAGAGCGAACATGAAAGAATAGAGGTGGAGAAGTTTCTCATATTCTCTTAATCCTCACATGTGTCTCACCCCCATCAGATTGGGGCCTGCATCATTCCCCCTGACCAGCATTTCAAATGTCTCGTAGGCACTGAATTTACCTTTTCATGGCTATCCTATTTTTATCCTTTTCTTATTCTGCTTTGTCCAAGTTGAAAAGCAGCACAGCCAGTTGCTTTGGGGCCTGTAAACCAGAAACACGAAAGAGAGACGCTGTCAGTTTAGAAGAAGATCTACATAAAGAACTTCACATTACTGACAGTCTAGTTTGGCTGCTGCCAGTACAATGTGTGTGCTTTGTCATAGGTTAATGCTTTTCAGTTCCATTGCATTGCTTCTGACGAGTTCAAAATGCAGCAGATATTTATTAATGTATGCCTCACATCATCTGGGGGAGGTAAAGAAGTATTGTTCCCATTTAACTAGGATTCTCAACCCCAAAAGTTCAAAAATTGTAAATTACACCCCCAAAATCACAAGATCGACCAAAAATCATGAGAATTTTTAAACAAGATTAAATCATGCTTTTTTGGTCTATCCTCTGAAGATTGAACTCCCCTGACCAGCCCCAATAGGTGTGTGATAGTTATAGTGTTGCTGTATGGCAGCATGACAAAGTGGATGTTTTATTAGAGACATGGGTTCTATTCCCAGCTCTGCCTGAAGTGACCCTGTGCAAGCTCTTTACTTGTGTGGAGTTAACACAAATCATCTCCATTCAAGACACTCCTCCCAAGTTCGCCTAGCTCAAGTGAGAGCAGCCACGATGCAAAATAATGCTCGAACCACACGGGCTGTAACCACACGGGTACTGCACTCACTCACTCTGGTGTGGCATTAAGGCTTCTGGGGGCATATCCCATGGTTCTCAGCACTGGAGCAAGCTGAGTTGCTTTTTGAATTCTTTCCCAATGAATTGTGGGGAAATTTGCTTGTCCTTTCTGGGAACAAATTCTGGGAAATTATGGGAAGGCATTGTAATACTAGCAGCACTCAAATGGAGCTAGCCTGCATCCAGTCCTCAGAGGGACCATGTTAGCAACTTCTCGGGTCATCCAACTCCCGTTAAAATCTCCAGCACTCTCATGGAAAGGGATTTTTGTGTGTGGACAGGACAAGGACAAGCTCTCAGTTATCTATCAATGGGTGAATTATTGTTATCTCCCCTAAGGTAGCAGTATGAGGCCCTGGTTAATACCAAAGTTTGAGAAAGCCACAAAATATTAATAATTTCAGTGGAACATATGGGACTAGAACTTATTTCTTCAGACTACAGGGCATTGTGTGGGTAGTCCCACTCAATCTTTTCCAAAATTACATGAAGACAGGAGCTTGTCCTATTTTCATGAGTGCATTGCAAGGAAGGCCCAAATCATGATACGTGAAATAAATTTGCGAGAGCTCAGAACACCATTTTACAGGACTTACTAGGCCCTGCAAAGTGAACAGTAGATTTTAGGTCACTTGTATTTTCATAGCACAAGTGATGCCACTTGAAAATTAACATTCTCCAAATTTCATTCAATTTAACATTGTCTTAACAGCAAGAGGTTTGTCTTGCTACCATTAGAAATGAGGTAGTGCCCATGAGTTGTAACACACACCAGTGAATTTACAAGTATTGCAGAGGACCTTCAAGTGCTCAGAGAACAAGGCCAGCACATACTAAGAGCACCACCTAGTGGTGGTATAAGTATAAAGGCAAGGAGGTACAAAGGAGAAGCAGATTTCAGAGTAGCAGCCGTGTTAGTCGGTATTTGCAAAAAAAGAAAAGGAGTACTTGTGGCACCTTAGAGACTAACAAATTTATTTGAGCATAAGCTTTCGTGAGCTACAGCTCACTTCATCGGAAGGAGAAGCAGGACTTGTAGGAAAATGACAGCTGCAGAATGACAGACTGATGAAGTGAGCTGTAGTTCACGAAAGCTTATGCTCAAATAAATTTGCTAGTCTCTAAGGTGCCACAAGTCCTCCTTTTCTTTTTGCAGATACAAACTAAAACGGCTGCTACTCTGAAGACTGAATAAAGTGACTCTCAGTGCAGCAGACCTGAAGAGCATCTCTATATAAGCTCAAAAGCTTGTCTCTCACAACAGAAGTTAGTCCAATAAAAGATATTACCTCCACCACCTTGTCCCTCTAATATCCTGGGACCACCACAGCTACAACACTGCATACTTTAAGCAAGTTATTTTCCAACCTTTCAGTTCTTAACCATGTAACTCTAATTCCAATGTAGATTTTTTAATGACATTTCTGAGGATTTTTTTTTAAAAAATGGAAAAAGATGGAGATAAAAACATAGAAAAGGGAAGCCTCACTCTCCAGGGTATTGAAGCTCTGTTGATTTGCAATGAATTAGCAATAGAGCATGTAAATATGGAACTCTTTGGCTTGACATCACCAATATACCTTGGCCATCCCACTTTAACTGGGGTGGGGGGGTGTCTCTTGCAGACCAAGTAATGTTGTGAGCTTCATTGCTCCTAAGGTGCATCAGAGGGGGACTTCTCCTGAAAACTTTACAGAGTGTAGCCCTCCCTCTACACCTTCAGTACACTGGTCAATATACAGCTACATCAGCAATAGCTGCATGTGCTGCACAGCTTTCTTCCGCTGAAAGCCATGTGGGAGGAGGGACTGAGCATGCTCAGTAACATCTGCTGAAGCCACTGTCCTCACTCTGCGCCACCTCCCCTCCCCCATCCCATTGGCAGGTATGGGTCGTCTCTGGCTAAAGAACAATTCAAAAAGTGATCACAACACTTCATAGTGGGGAAGGGTACTCCCCTGACCCCCATATTCAAAAATAACTGACTCATGCTTGTTCAAACTCCCTCCTACCTCCCCCACAACGACACATAAATTCACCTTCAGGTAAAGGCCAACCCTGAAAAAAGTTCAGCCTCAAAGTATCCAGAAGTTATGTGAGACTGAAAACAAGGCTAGAATGGGAACTCCTTGTCTTATGCAACTTTAGTGTCTCCTATTGCTCCCACTAGAATACACTTATTTATTAGTCTTAAAAATCAGTTAAATAAGTACAGGGAAAATAAAATAGTTAAAGAATGAACCAATCTTTCAAAATTCAAAAATATGCCAAAGAAATAACATTGGCTAACTACATGCAAAGTAAAAACAACTCTTGTCAGACTTGCAGGCTGAGACTTCTACTGTATGTATCTGGGTTAGGATGACTGGATCTTCCACCCTTAGAGCCCTCTATTCAGCTCATAGCCTATGAAGCAGGGCAATTCACCTCTACCCAAGCCAGATTCTAGCCTGGCCCCAGTCTTGCTCTCCTAGTCGACAATCCCAACCAAAAGATGCATTCCATGCCTGAATCCCTCCCAGGAAGAGACTGGGCAAGGAGCCAGACATTTCATTGCATCTTCCAGAGTAAACACTGCAGGTTTCTACCTCATTCGAGGTTGAGAGAGTTGCGGGGAAAAGATAACATATGGAAGAGTTACAAGCCATGTTTAAGATTAGTAAGGGCTGGTCTGGCAACTAAGGTTCCAGAACTGTGCTCCTATGTGAAAACACAGCTATTGTTATTGGCACTAAAAGAGGAAGGCAGAGGTGGGGGAGAGATTATTTGGGGAATAAATAATGCCAGTGATACTGGATTTTTTGTTTTAACTGTCTTCATGACTTATGTCCCTTTGCAACTTCACCAGCTTGTGATTTGTCCTATAATATATTCATGATAAAAAAAGCCCAACAAGAACACACCTCATCATCATTTTACATTAGCCTTTCTCTCTAATGTTTTGCATGAAGGTTAAAATGTTTTCCATACTCGAGTTCAGCTGGTTCTTCCTCTTCTTCCAGTTGTTTCTCCTCTGTCAAGAAGTGTTCACTTATCTGAACCACAAAAAATGTTTACAGACAGGAATTTATTGACTAAATAATTCTATCTAACAACAAAATGCAGCAAATCTTAAAAGTGCAGCTCTACTCCACAAAGTACTATGAAAATGGTATCTTTCAGTTAATAAGTCTGCTCCCTGTGTTACTTCTACTTCCTTTCCTGATGAGACTCCAGTCCAGAAAAGCACTTAAGCATGTGTAACTTTAAGCCGTGAATAATTCTGATTGAACGCCCTCTAGTTCTGAATATCCTTTTGGGATGGGGTGACCCGTACTGCACGCAGTGTTCCAGATGAGGCTGTACCACTGATTTAGGGAAAGGCATTATAAAGGCATTTTTTGTGGTTTTTATTCTCCATTGCATTCTTTATGCATCCTAACACCTTGTAAGTTTTTTTGACCACAGCTGCGCACTGAGCAGAGGTTTTCATTGGGATATCTACAATGATCCCCAGGTTCCTTTCCTGAAGTGATCATTTAGACCTCCATAAGGTGTACAAGTAGCTTAAATTTTTCCTTCCAACATGCATTACTTTGGATATAATGATACTGAATTTCATTTGCTGGAGTGTTGCCCATTCACCTGGCATGTTTAGAGCTCTCTGAACTTCCTCACAGTTCTCTCTGGTCATGACTAACCTAGATAACTTTGCATCATGTGCAAATTTTGCTATGTCACTACTCATCCTGCTTTCCGATCAGTAATAAATATATTGAACATCACAGGATCTAGTAGAGAACATTGAGGCATCCTGCTGCTAATCTGTTGCAAGAAGGAAAATTACCCATTATTTAATCTTACTCTTTGTTTTCTGCCTCTTAGCCAGTCATTAATCCATGACAGTACTTTGCCTCTTTCCCCATGACTACTTAACTTCATTAGGAGCCTCTTGTGTGGGACCTTGTTGAAGGTCGGTTTGAAATGTAAATAAATTGTCAACTGGTTCTCCTTTTGTGACCCTAATAACACCTCAGTGTCAGAGGGCAAGGGATTCCCCATCATGGAGCAATGAGCCTCAACTGACCTGACCAGCTTAGTGTACCCCAACTCACTGTTGGCATGATATGTATCTAAAGAGTGTCATGTAAGGTACAGTAGAATCTCAGAGTTACGAACTGACCAGTCAACCACACACCTCATTTGGAACCAGAAGTGCACAATCAGGCAGCAGCAGAGACAAGAAATAAAATTAAAAAAGCAAATACAGTACAGTACTGTGTTAAACTTAAAGTACTAAAAAAACAAAGGTAAAGTTTAAAAAAGATTTGACAAGGGAAGGAAAGATAAGGTAGCATTTTTCTTTTGCATAGTAAAGTTTCAAAGGTGAAGTAAATCAATGTTCAGTTGTAAACTTTTAAAAGAACACCCATAACATTTTGTTCAAAGTTACACACATTTCAGAGTTATGAACAAATTTCATTCCTGAGGTGTCTGTAACTCTGAGGTTCTACTGTGTCATATGTTAAGTGGCAACACACTGGTCATCAATATTATAAGGTGGTCATGGGTGGCCAGTGATCCAGCCGCCCGGGGAGGCTAACTCCCAGCCCCTTCCCTTCTGCCCCCCCTTATACTTCTCCTTCCCCTGCAGGAGCCCAAAGCACCCTCACCAGGACCCCCCCAGCCCCAGCACTAGACAGCTGGGGTGGCAAGGCCCCAGCCCTTGTGCTCCGCAGCCTCAGAGCCCACAGTACCTGGGCCACGCGGCCACAGCACTCCCAGCTCTGGTGCTGCAGGTGGCTGGGCAGTGCAGTTGCCATGCCCCCAGCCCCGGGCGGCCCTAGTCCCGATGCTTGGGTGTCTGGGCAGCACGATAGCCACATTCCCAGCCCCAGTGCTCCAGGCGGCCCCCAGTCCTGGTGCTCGGGTGGCCAGCCCTAGAGCACCAGGCAGGCAGCACAGTGCAGCACCAGCTGCCCCGAGACCCTGCAGGAGGCATGCCGGCCTGGGGGCAGGGCCACAGTAGGCTGTTTGGGGAGGCACAGTCTCCCCTTGCCTACGATACCTGCCACTCATGTATGTGGTGTACATATGGGTGTTATATGAAAAGTTATAAAGGCGTGCTGGAAATATATTCTTAAAAGGTGTTTGGCAGGCAAGGCTGAGGTCACCTCTTCCTAGACAAAGGAATGTGGTTCTGCCTGCTTGAATACATCTCCAATATAAATTGAGCAAGGAGGGACAATGAAATTACATTTACATGAAAGGTAGAACAAAGCCATCAGGAAAACCAGAGTGGAGGAATTTTTTAGTATCTAGCAAAGCTCCCAAGCTTATCTTCTCAAAGTGTTGTGCGGGTTTCCTTTGAGGATGAGGACTGTTAGGTCAGATACAGGCTGATCACATTGTGAAAAGACAAGCCTTGGAGCTTAAATTCATAACTTTGCTAGATGCTAAAAATCATGGTCTGAATAAAGATGCTGGATTTATGGTTTATTACAACGATCTGCAACACACTAACCCGCCTTGTTTTCCTGTGACTACTGGAGTGTTCAGGGGCCCCTTCACCTTGATTGGTCCCTTGGAATATGTGCTAGCTACTTATGCTGAACTAACTATTCCATCTTGTATTTAGCTGTGGCACTCTGAGTACCTTTCCCAGACCTGAAGAAGAGCTCTAGAAGCGTGTCTCTCTCATCAACAGATGTTAGTCCAATAAAAGATACTACCTCACCCACCTTGTCTCTCTAATATCCTGGGACTGACATGGCAACACCACCACTTGCTCTTGTTTTGTTACACAATAATCTCAGTTCAGCATTGCAAATGGAAGAGTGAAATTGTCAGCCAAACTAATAGGCTGCTGCTGTGTACTGTCTCTTTAAAGGAGCAGCAAACTTGTAAGGGTTTTGTGAGTGTTCCAGGGAGAGGGACTGGACACTGCAGGGCAGACAGTCTGGGGGAGACTCAAATCTGGAAGGGCTGTCGGGGTCACCCTGCAAGGAGTAACCAGGCTGGTGGAAGCCAGGGTGAAGCCACTATTCTGTGAGCCGGCTATTGGTGGCAGGGCTCTGAGCTAAGGCTGCACAGCACAGAAGCACCCAAGGTTACAAAGCAGGTGGTGACACTGACCCGGACTGACCTCCAAAGCGTCACACCTTTATCCACTACTTTACTGATGTGTTCAAAGAATTCTAAGAGATTAGTGAGATGTGATTTTCCTTTGCTGCATTTGAGCTGGTTAGACCTATCAGATCACAATCTTCCATATATTTTGTTATTCTCTTTTAATTATCGATTCAACCAATTCGCCAGGTACAGCTGTAAGATTTACAGGTCTATCATTCTCTGGATCACCTTATTGTATTTCTATAATAAAAGAAGGAACTGCACATGGCCTCTTTGGATAATACACATGCTTCATCTTGTTAATAACAGTAAACACCTTACATTTTTATAAGATCTTCCATTCAAAGAATTTCAGTGCACTTTAAAAACCTCAATATTAAACCATACAACACCTGTCTGAGGTGAGGACGTATTAAGGCCATCACACTTATGAGGAAACTGAAACACAGAGAGGTAGTAGGCAGCTAATAGCTGATCTGGAAACAGAAGGAGAATTGTATATTCCATACTGCTTTTCACTCTCAGACTCCCCCTTCTGGGGAAATGATGCTTTAAATAAGATAAAATCCTGTGTGTTCAGGGCTGATGGTTTTATTTTCTTACCTCCTCAACTTCGTCTCTTAGGTCAATTTCCACAAAAGCAGACAGGTCTTTCTAGACGAGAGAAGTGAGGAGAAGACAATGAAGCGTTAAGTGAATTGAAAATCTTTAAAAAAACGAAAATGAGGAAAAAAAGAAAGAAAACAAGAATTAACATATGGTAAAACCTACTAAGTGACTACCAAAGGCACTGGCCAAAATTGGGAGTCTAGCAGAGGTTTCCTGGTTTTTTATACCACACTCATTACTGTGGTATCTGAACATCTAAATTAAGATTCAACAGTATTGTATTGGGAGCCTTCTGAATACTTTAACATGGTTTCTACAGCCAGCGCCCACCTACTGGAGGTGATTCTCAGTGAAGATTTCACTGTAAATATATTTTAAATTACATTTAATTTCTTCTTTACATACCTGCCTAGACTTGAGTTCAAAGATCGCTGCTTCCCTGTTGGGGTTGGTGACATTACTAATACCTAATAAGCCACACAGGGAGCATTGTGGGAAAACAGACTTTAGAAAATAGCAGAAGATGCTCCTCTCAAGTCTGCTGTTGCTTTAAGGCCATCATGGAGAAAGAAGAGGTGCCACAGCCCTTACTCAGGCAAATAGGCTCCATTTATAGACTACAGTAGGACTGAGTCCTATATCTGGCCTTCAGGGTAGATGCGCAACTGAGCTCTCCTTTGAGCAGAGCAATGGGAAAGGGTCTGGCACTAATCCAAAGCTCTGCACTAGAGTTTAATGAAAACAACAGGTAATGATCATCAGACTGAAACTGAATGCTCCATAGAATGGGTCACACATATTCCTCTGAAAGTAACTTCATTCCATTCTAGCTTCCTCCCACCCTCTTCTCACTGGAGTCTTACATCGTACAGTCACCTCCACATTTGCTTGGTTTTCTGATGAATGAAGAGTAGTTAGTTGCATTAGAGTTACTGGCCTGTACCTCCAGGAGAACTTCTTCCACTTTTAAATCTTCTGTCTCTGCTTCCTATAGGTTTAAAAGGAGATGGGACAGTTTGCAAATGAAAGTAGAACAATTAGAAAGACTGTTTTGTGCTTATTAAATTCATGTTTCCTGACCAATTGCTCAGCCATGTCTATTCTAGTGCCATATTCTTCTTGACCGTAGTCTCCATCCTTATCTTCCTCTTTGTCATCATCCCCTTTCTTATTCAGCTCCACCTGACTGCACAGAAAGACATGAGTGCACATGAACAACCCACTGGAGTTGGACTAAACTATTCAACTCACCAACATTTCCTATAGTTTTGCTATCTAGCACAATGGCCTGATTTCCAGAAATGGTGAGCACATGCAGCTCCCATTGATTTCAATGGCTTTATACATTTTTAAATGAACTGTACACTGGGACTTTCAAGTATTTTCCCACGGGCTGAAAGCTGGCCAGGCAGGTGCCCCGAGTTCCATCCGCCACACTGGCCCCCATACAATATCTGTGTGGTCTTGCTTTACCTGGGCTATGAGATTTTTCATCCTTAGAGCAGAGCAGGCTGTCCATGGTTTTAAAGCCACGTGCCTGTTTCCAATTCATACCTACAAAGCCTGGGTTCTACTAGCACCCAGGAGTGGCAAACCTACTTCCATCTTATTTTGATGTTTAGTGGTTGCTTACCAGTCCTCTGCTTCACATTTTGTCCTCTCTTCTGAATTCCCAGCTTCTAAAAAGGAAAGAGCCCTTTAGCAGTTTCCTTAGACATCAAAATAACATGTTTCAGAGTAGCAGCCGTGTTAGTCTGTATTCGCAAAAAGAAAAGGAGTACTTGTAGCACCTTAGAGACTAACAAATTTATTAGAGCATAAGCTTTCGTGAGCTACAGCTCACTTCATCTGATGAAGTGAGCTGTAGCTCACGAAAGCTTATGCTCTAATAAATTTGTTAGTCTCTAAGGTGCCACAAGTACTCCTTTTCTTTTTGCAAAATAACATGTTAACCATGTCTAACTTCTCTCTACCTAAGGACATTTTTGATTTCCCACCTTTTGCTAGTCTTGTAAGAACTGCTGCATGCTTTCTTCGCTCCCCACCTTTAACTACATTCAGCGCCCTCCTATTTCCTCACTTGCTGCCCCATTCCATGAATTTTCAGGATGGCAGCAGCCTCTGCTGTTATTCGTGGATTATGTCTTCACACTGTTCCTCTAGCTTGGATCGGGGTTTGGATACCTGAGCACAAGTTTTCCCTGGTGTCACAGCATTTCAGCTCTGCTCAGTCCTTGGATGGAGCTGGTAAGGATAGCGATGCCAGACCAGCTCTTTTGACTCACACAACACTGCCCCTTGCTCTAAGCCTTTTGGGTCAACCTCTGCACTCCTGCTGGCTTGCACCTAGAATCAGAGATGGGGAGGTCCCAACGTGCAACCTGTGGAAGGCTGGTGCTAGGTGGACTTGTTTCATTTCAGGCCTCCGCTGTGAAGTAATCAGCAGGATGACAATGACACTGGGGAAAACCTGTGGTCAGGTATCCAAACCCCCTACCTAAGCTAAAGCAGCAGTGTGAAGACATCACCTGAAAACATGAACAGCAGCAGAGGCTGCCATCCTGAAAGGTCCTGGAATGGGGCAGCAAGTAAGCAAATAGAAAGTGGGTGGAGATATTTAAAAGACAGGAAGAAAGAAAATATTATGGAGAAAAAGAAAAGTAAAACCAGAGCAAAGCCACAGTACATAATGTTAAGTTTAGCAAATTCCTCACTCTGTTCCTACTGCACTTCTCTGGCAGAAAAAATAAGTGTTAAAGAAGGGTAAGGTGCAAATTATAGTTCTTTTGGAAAGAATAGAGAGCATTGCACTGCATTGCATTTTATCCATTTCCCTTGGACCATTTAACCAAGAGGGTGGGAGGGCATGGATTTAAGGTCAGGCAGTTCTCATTACTTCTGCAGATGACTGTCAGAAACTCCTCTTGACATGAAAAGAATAAAGACAACAAAGCTCTTCAGATATTGAATTCCAGAATGGCTGCACCTTTGGCAAAGCCACACTCCCAGCTTCTCTCTGTCCCTGCAGGTTTGTGGTAGTTTTTCTTCCTTTCTCTTTTGTTTTTTCAAGGACACATTTTGTGCTCTTGCAAATAATTGCAGACACAGAAGGGCGCCTGCAATTTTTTTGAGGGCAAGTTGTGCCCCCACGTGAGAAGCCAGACTTATGAAGTTGTAGGACTTTGCTATATTCCATCTCCCTGATGAAGAACTTGGAGGGAGCTATTTGCGGGAGTTACTAATTTTTTGTTTTAAAGGTAAGAGCGCTCTGAGAAGAAGTACAGTGGCTGAGAGGCCATACAGCAGCTAGGCTGCATGAATAATGCCACGTTCTCTAACAGACAAAAATATTGCACAACAGTGTCATTGAGGCTGGTCTCTTCTGAGAGGTTTACATGCATCCATTTAAAATTAGCAGGATTCATCTGAAGTTGCTCACCAGTGGCTTCATGGCATGGTTGTCTCCAGAGGTCCCCTTGCAAGCATAATATTTGATGGGAACAGACAGAGATTTTCCAGTAAATATCAACTCTAGAAGGCTTGGCTGGTACAAAAGCTGGGTTATTCATTAAGAGGAGGCTATGCTTTGTTGGGAATATCCCCAATTTCCCTAGTGCTTGGCTAGTGAGAACATCCAGATCTCGAGGCTAATTCCTCTTTAATTTGGGCAATTTCACGTGACAGGAGAATTGCAGACGCTTTTGTCAGCTAGACGAGCTGTGCTGAATGGGGCAAGTATATGGAAATTGGGTAAGAATGATGAAACTATAGTGATGAGCCCACCAAAATTACTAGTATATTGCTAGATATAGATACATAATTAGTGGATACTGTAGCTGTAGAGGTTGAAATTTATTTTTAAAATTATGGTTTTCAATAAGGTCACCCTACAGAGCAATGTCTGTATAAGAGGTCTTTGCCCTGAGAAGGTCAGCGGCTGACACTAGCAGCATTTAACTAGCATGAGGTTAGAAGCTGCTGGCATCAAGTGAGTCTCGGTCAGGGCAAAATGAACCATATTCAGACCTTCTGTAAGCAAGGTACAACTCAGCTGAAGTCAATGGAGTTGCATTTGCTTATAGCTTGTAATTCCAGTCCATTGTGTTTAAAGGGCTTGTTTCTCATATCCTCTCTCTTCTAATCAGGGAAATCTCAAGTCATTTCCTGATGTCATGGCTACAGGAATATGACTTTTGGGTAGGATTGAAAGGAGTAATAGGCACTGGGTTGCAACAAAGAAAACAAAACACACTCAATCCCTTAAATTTGCAAGGAGGCTTTGTCGTTTTGGGATTTGCCTTGATAATGATGATGAAGACCAACACAGAAAACCTTGTTAAAAGGAAGTACAAATTCTTTTATTGTGTTTCTTTTGTGCACAATTCTCATTTTTAAACCAATGTAACTGTCTGTTACATTTCCTTCCACCATCATTCATAGAATTCTTTTCCTCCTTTACTCTCTTCAGTAAAATTCTCTGCAGGTATAAAATCATCACATTTTTAGCATTGTGGAAACCCTTCAACCTGCAGAGGAATGCTCTATTTACTTCAAAATCAGTGCGCCAGTAAGAGAGAGACAAGGTGGGTGAGGTAATATCTTTTATTGGACCAGCTACTGGTGGGGAGAGAGAGAAGCTTTCAAGCTACACAGAGCTTTTCTTCAGGTCAGTATCCTGGAACCAATGCAGTTACATCAATATTGCCTTGTTAACAGAAATTCAAATGCCTAAAATCAATTTATGCTTGTTTGTAACACTGTGCATCTAAGACTCTAGTGTCACCAGTGCAAAGAGCTACATTTTTATTATAACGAGAGATGGGGGCCAAATATGCAAAGTTCCAGGCCAACATCACCAGAGTTTCCCAAAGGCTTACTGCTAATTGGGTAAGTAGAGTTGTGAAAAAACTTTTTGCTAAACACAGGAAAAATCCAAAAATATTTTATCACACATATCATAGTTCTTTAAAACTTAAGTATGCTCATAACCTCAGGTAAATTAATGCAAAATCTATTTTCTATCATCTGCCTGAGGTCAGGATAAGAGCGAAGTGAATAATTGAGCTTTCAGTAGCCAAAGTGAAAAACTGATAAAATTTTATTTTGGGTTTGATGAAGTTTCTCACCCCTCCTCCCCCGTTTTTTCATCACTTAATTCTCAGGTGAGGGGGTTTGGTTTTGTTCATTTACACCCTTTTTTGTTTTGCAAAATGAAATATTTTGACATTTTTTTTGTATTCACAATTCTGAATTCACAAATAGTTTCAGTTTACCCAAACCTGCGTTTTTCAGCAAATAAACTATTTGAAAAATGTCACCCCGCTCTACTCAGGAGAGTGTAAAACAGTGGCAATGGTGACTGAATTTTAAGATGCTGAGCGTCGTAAGAAAGGTGAGGAGACTGCCTCCATCCAGGGTCCAGATCTCTGGAATGCTGCATTGGTGTTGGAACTAGGAGTCCTGGGAGAGCAGCAGCACCCCCTGGCTTGAAATGGTTTCCCTTATATCCAGGGTTTACAGTTTGGTTCAATGGTTCTCAGCACCGCCACTATACAAACTGTTCCAGCCCCCATGGAACGCTGTTGCCCATAACATTGACCAGATGTGTGTGTGTGGTACCCATCCTTCTAAATGAAACTCAAAACTGCTTGAATTTGTTGTGAGGTTATTTCTTTATAGTTCATATATTTGTTACATTTAGCCTAGGCTGTTGGTGGATCTTTACATTTTGTCTCAAATTTATTTGGTTAACTGACCTATTTATGTTAACTCTGTTGGTAATTCTGTTAAGGGCAGACAACTTTGGGCATAATAATCAATACATAATGATAACATTTAACATTGCAAATCATTGGAGCTCTGTACAAATATTTGATAAATCCTATAAGATGGGTAAGTATTATCCTCACTGTATTTTCCACTGAATGCATGTGACGAAGTGAGCTGTAGCTCACGAAAGCTTATGCTCAAATAAATTTGTTAGTCTCTAAGGTGCCACAAGCACTCCTTTTCTTTTTTCCTCATTTAATGAATAGAGAGAGAAGCTGACAATTCAGTTCTTGCACTCACCAGCATAAATCAGGAGTAACTCCATTGATTTAATTGGAGTTACTCCTAATTTACACTGGTGAGTGCATGAACTCACTAAAAAACTGGTGTGAAAGGAGAATATGCAATTTGCCCAGATACACATCAACTGTATGTCAGAGCTGAGAAGAGAATACATGAGTGCTTGGCTTTCTGTCCTGTGATTATGCTACTA
Source organism: Dermochelys coriacea (assembly GCF_009764565.3). NCBI lineage: Eukaryota > Metazoa > Chordata > Testudines > Dermochelyidae > Dermochelys > Dermochelys coriacea. The sequence goes on from NC_050068.2 coordinate 111,947,857, forward strand.
GACCATGATGCATCTATGCCATTGATAAGAGTGTATAATTATTATTCATTCTGCCACTGGAAGAAAAGGAGTACTTGTGGCACCTTAGAGACTAACAAATTTATTAGAGCATAAGCTTTTGTGAGCTACAGCTCACATGCATCCGATGAAGTGAGCTGTAGCTCACGAAAGCTTATGCTCTAATAAATTTGTTAGTCTCTAAGGTGCCACAAGTACTCCTTTTCTTTTTGCGAATACAGACTAACACGGCTGCTACTCTGAAACCTGTGATTCTGCCACTGGTAATTACAGCAAAGGAATGTAGGCATCAGGTAGCGATGCCTTGCAAGCAGCCCTCTCTTCCCCAAATAAGTCTCTAAGCGAAGAGCCGTGTTTTTCAGATGGACACAATTTCTTACCAACTTCTTGCAGGGTCTTCTCAATCAGGTTGGTGAGCTCAGACTTCAATGGGAGGCCACTGACACTTTTACTTCTGTAAAGATCAGATGTTTCTGTGAGGACTCTATGGATGCCAGGTGCTATTTTTGATAGTAGGATCCCCTGCATATATCTCTTGTGTGATGGGCTTACATCCTTTTCCATTTTGGGATTTTATGGGAGGAGAGTCACAAGACCTTAAAAGTTACCAGGCAAGACCCAGGGTTTCCTGACTCTCACTTGATGTATTTACTGAGTGAAAAATCTTGGGGGGTGTGTGGCATTTAGTACTCCTGATGTTGGATATCTTTGTGACATCATAAACACCACCAGTAAGTCATAGCAGTGACATTTAAAGGCCCCAACATGGTTTATTTAATCATTGAAGCAGCTGTGCCCCACACATATTCCACAAATGCAGTGTACACATTTTTAAAAGAAGTGCCAGGATTTTAAACATCAGCTAAAATCCAGTTGGCAAACCTGGAAAGTCCGATAAGAAGGCCTGTTTCTCTGGTGTGAAGTTTTACAGACAAATGTGCCAGATAAATCCATTTCAAACTCTCCTTTTTGGAATGTGCAGTGATGTGTCCCCTCCTGAAGGTTTGGCGTGGAAGGGATCCAGAAGGGGGCCTTTTAAATTCCTCTACCAAAACAGATATTTTTAGTGCACTGAACATTGCCACTAGAAATGAGTTGCAATGTTCTTGACTCCAATAATCCAATGAGTTAACAGCCTGGATTGTGAATATTACTTTGTTTTCTACTTAAAATTATTTGCATCCTTGAGCTGGCATATTGGACCCAGGAGAGGAAAGAGGACAAGATCAGCCACATCCATAGACTGTTCTAGAGTTTATTTTTAATCCCAGACAATTAGGAATGAAAGGTACCCACACACTTTTCCCATTCATGATGCATTTCTGTCTGAGAATCAGGTTAGTCAAGTGAGTACCTGGGGCCTATACTAAAATCACTACAAGGAGTAGCCAAAAGCTAGTTGCTAGTGTTACCAAATTTCTGTGAAGGTTTTGGAAGCTTGGCTTTAATGTACACCTCTCATCATAACTGGTGCTCTTGCATAGTTGTTTTGCAGGGAAAATGCAGGTTTGAAGGTTAATATTAGTTCAACACTTACATGGTTCTTTGTTGCAGGTGTGTCCAACAAGTATACAGTAAGATATGGAGAGCATTATTTGAGGCGGGAGAACCACAGGAGAAATGCAATTAAAGGACTAGAAAGAACCAAAGTCAAAATCACTGGCTGACATTGTCTCATTTGCATTTGGTTAGAATGCATCCATTCTGGCCTAACAGAGTGTTCTAGAATTCAAGGATTCTAGACACTGTCCAATCTAAGAATTTGCGAGTTGGAAAGGGATGAGAGAAAATTCAAACTTGGGAACTGGAACAAAGGTTTAAATTGCATCCTAAGTTAGCTCTAGGAAAGCAAGAGCTGATCCTTTACTAAAATGTAGATTAGAGCTGGATCTCTGTGGGTCAGGATAAAGGCCTCCTGGAGAGTGTGTTCCATCTGTACAAAACCTGGTGTCTTTCAAGGTAAGGAGATTTTAGAATACCTTAAATATGGAGCTGTATCAGCAACTCTTCAATCTTATTTCAAACTGTTTTACAGCTACTGGCTCTCAGGACACTGGTAGCCCTTGATGGTTTTAATGTTTCAGGACTGGCTGTTTTCCTGGAGCATGAGGGAATTGTGGAGGGAAAGAGAAGGACTCAGAGGAAAGTCTAGGTTAGCTTTTGCAGGCAGAACGAGTTGCATCCTGCCCTTCTGCTCCCTGACTAACCCTTCTACTCTGCATCTTTGTACTAACAGTGTCAGAGTGGGCCAGAGGCAGTGCAGGGAGCGCACAGCGGCAGGGACAGCTAGGTGTAGGCATCCTGGCATGGAATAAAGCAACCGCAGCAGGCCAGGAAAGCCAACAGAGAACAGGAAACTACTGGGGGCGGGAAGGCCATCTCAGAACAGCATCAAGGGCTACCAGTGTCCGGAGAGGGGGTTTGAGTAGAAGGAAGGCATACCGAGTGGGGAGTTAACTCTGCACTTGTTCCTCAGTGTACAACCATAAAGACTGTGCTTGTTAGAATTCTAAGGGTTATAGTTCTGGGTTAGAGTTCTGCATTCTTTCTGTAAATGTTTGGTTTGTTAATTAAAGAGGATCTGTGAAGCAATAGCAATTCCACACTGAAATCAGCTTTAGTTATTGTGGTAAAAATCGCTAGCCAACTTCTCCCTCCACCACAATGGTCCTCTTTCCTGCTTCAGCAATACGGATTGTGGTCTACCTGTTAAACCACAACTCCACCACTCAGCTAGGGAGCGTTTGTTTAAAATTGCTCTTCTTCTAGAAACAGGGGTTGGGTCCCCATGACAGCCGCTCAGATCTGTTGCAGTGAGGAGTGGTTTCTAGTCTCAATTAGCTGGACTATTGTATGCTTCCAGGCATTAAGGCAGATTCTCTTCTACAAAAGTGATGTTTACCATTTCCTTTGTGGTTCCTACAAAGGCCCACCAGTAGAACTGTGGTGAATGTAGCTCAGCACAGAAAATCGTGCAGTTTATGGTGAATTCATAGAAGCCCTTGAGCAGTTGAACTAACTACCACTTGGAGAAATTGAACATTCGAAAAAACAATTACTTAACAGACTGAGTAGTTACATTTTTTTTTAACATTCACACAGTAATTGGCACAGAATACGTATTATTCACTAAATGCGCTGCTCAGCCCTGTACGCAGATGCTATACTAGCTGACGTGATAGGTTACAACCGTTATCTCATCTTTTCATTAAATTTGGACTATATTTAGATTAGAAGGACACACTTTTCAGAAATAAAACACTTTTTTAAATTGGCAAGTAGAACACACATTACGATCATTAGTATTTTATAAACAGAATATTAAGTTATAAATACAGTTAAAATTGCAATTAAATGGCAGCTAACAGCTTGGAGTCCAAAATTCATGTTTTGCAACACTTTTCTATTTCCCCTCCCCCACTCTTCCTGGTGACAATGAATAACATGATGATCATTTGTTGGGATTCTGGTCTATAGCATGTTCACACAGAACAAAGAAATCCCATTCCTAACAACATCACTAATAAACAGAGACTTTCAAACTAAGTCAGCCATCTTGTATGCTCCAAATGCAATGAGGACACTGTTGAAAATTTATTTGGTAACACTTTAGGAAAAGATATGAATATCTTCACATTAAAAAGCTGAAAGTTTAATATTTTCTGATCCAATTCAACTGAAAAACAATACCCAGTTCTGCTGCACAGAAGCTTACGACACAACTTCCATGACATTGCATGGACGTCTGAGCAATCTCAGCCAGATGCTTACTGAATCAGACCCTTACATAGGAGAGTTATGGCATTCAACTAACCAGCGCACACACGCGCGCGCACACACACACTTTATATTTAGCAGATTTTTAATTCCCCTCCACATTTGTTGATATTAGTGAGATACATAGTTCATTCTACTTCCTCTACACTCAGAACATATTAATACACATAACAAAATAATGTACTAAAGCTTAAATTACTTTTAACAAACTTTTATTTACATATTTTTTAAAAGATTTTAAAAACTTTTTTTTTTAAAAACTGGAAAAGTATAAATCTATATTCCAAAAAACCAAGTGGTGCCAGGATCACATGGATCTCAGTTTTTAAGCAATATTCAGTAGCAAACCATCTCCAAAGACTATTTGGGACTTGGTATATTTCAACTGTCAGGCACAGGGCTCTAAGCACTCTCCTGGCTGCAGTGGAAAAGCAGTGCCATTTTTCAAAATCAGAACAAGTTGTTTAACCTTCCCTTAAATTATCAAGTGTTGTTGTAGCCATGTTGGTCCCAGAATATTAGAGAGACAAGGTGGGTGAGCTTTTTATTGGACCAACTTCTGTTGGTGAGAGAGCCGACCTTACACAGAGCATTTCTTCAGGTGTGGGAAATGTAAACTTGAAAAGCTTCTCTCTCTCACCAACAGAATTTGGTCCAATAAAATATATCAATCACCTTCCCCACCTTGTCTCTCTAATCTCCTTAAAATGGCACTTCCAAAATAGCCATTCAAATCTTACTGTGACCAGACTGTACAGCAAACTAATGTCAAGGCTAGACATTTTCTTTCACCTACTCTAATTCATGTTAGTTAATTTCATTACAGAATCAAGATTTCATATTGACAACAGAAGTCCACTGAAGGTTTTGTAGAAACAACTTTGTATCTCAAAAATATCAAGAGTACCACTCAGATCTGGAGTTCAATTAAAATCTGTGCATCTTTTAACAGAAATTATGCTACTATAAAAACAAAAGGCCTGCTCCTCAACCAGCTCTCGATAGTACAAGCTACAACGTGGGAGACGACACTGAAAAAAGAGGGGCTTTTTTACCATTTCCTTTTTTAATGTCGGCATTAACAGCAAAGTGTCACTAAGCTTTTCCTAAGATAGCATGCGGATGTGTGACATAACATACAGTAACCAGGAACAAACCCCCCAAAAAACAGTAACAAACAATTCTAGAAAATGCTGCCTTTCAACAGCTTGCTCGGTTTCAGCAATGTAAGGAACTGCCAGAGTGTCAAGATGAAGTCCATACACCTTGATCATTGAACTGATCACTAGATTCCAAGAAACCAAAACAAATATAAACACACACACACACACACACACACACACACACACACACACACACACACAAACAGCAGCTGCCTAGAAGGCAGAGTTCAATCATCTGTTGATAACCAGATGAATAAAGTGCATAGCAACTATCGTAACAGTTCTTGGAGAAAGAACAACACACTTAGCAAGTCCCAAAGTTTGTAAGCTTGACACTTGTTATCTACATTTTGCTACATGTGGCTTCCCTTTTATTTTAGTTTTTAAGCTTGTCGCTTCATTGATTTGACCTGTCAGCACCATCCTGTGATCTCCTTCACACTTTAAACGGAATGTGCTGAGATTTCAGATTGCTGCCTGATGTAACTCTGTAAACTCTTGTCCCCAATAGGATGTTCCCTAAAAAAGGAGGGAAAAAGTTGGGAGAAATGTTATATTTATATTGTATTGCTTGTTGGAATAAAATGTTCTGACAATAGTTATACTGCAACAAAAAACCATAAAAGCAAATATTTAGTAGAAGTGAGGTCAATTAATTTCAGTTATATTCATGTTATAGCTGTGTATTTGAGTTGAACTGGGGGAATTCCTGGGTCTGTTTCATTGTTTGTTTTTTAATGTCAAGTATACCCAGAGCTTCAAATGGGCACTTTTTTTTTGATACTCAGTATAAATCTAAATAAATGGATGTAGCAGACTGAACTAATATTTTCAACTAGCTCTGTACAATATTCAGGGCTAAATAGAGGCATCTTCTGATATTTAGCTGACATTTTACGAGCATGTATTCCTTTTTTTTTTTTCATAATAATCTTGCTACAGAGTTTCCATTTTCATACATTTTTGTCTTCAAATACTTTTTACCACTATCTCTATCTTGTCAAAAGAAAGCATTTTACAAATTATTTATAAACCGTTCAAAGTACAATCAGACTAAGCCTACGTTAACATCTTACACCAGCTGCATTTGTAGGGTTTTTCCTACTCTATTGTTTTGAAAACCAGAATGAAACCCAATCAAATTCTGTTTTACAGAGCTATTGAACAAACGATACTTACTGGCTTCCATATTTTGTCTTCTTGAATTTATCCCTCTTATACTGAGCATGTTCCTGTTCTAAAATTCCAACACCTTCTATGATCTGCTTTAGTGTTTTATAAGTCTCCTTTGGGTCATCAATGATAAATGTTGAGTACTCTTCTTGTTCTGGCCCATCATATACAGATTTGCTGCCACAGGCCTCTATGAAAATAAAAAAAAAGTAGGACAGGCACACTGTAAAAAATAGTTTAATTGGGGTCACACACATCACCCAGTGTCACTTTGCTGATAATTAGAAACTAAAGTTGGTCTTGCATTAGAAGTAAGTACTATTGATTAAGAAGCAAGATGCATTCATCTATGTTCCCAAGAGGCAATTAGAAGTCTAAGTGTGAATTTTCAAGAGAAGCTTAACTATAACAATTACAAATCATATAGCCATGAATCACATTCTACAGAAGTGCTGCAAAAAGGATCATAGAACAAGCTGAAGTAAATCAGAGCCTCAATAACATCTGCCCAAAATGAGAATGTTGTAAAAATGTGAGACGTTACAATACTCACTACACTTTCTGGCCTACAAGTAGTTGTTTTGGCCAAGTGACTAGGACACTTACAAATATCTGTTTCTTGCTTATATTAACATATCAAATGCCTCATAGCATGATCTACTTTTGTGTTACAATGGGCATACTAGAGGTGGGGGAGAGGAAATATTTTAATCTCTTTCTGTATTTCACTGGTTTTCTATGTTTTCTTCTGTTTCCATCTCAGTTTCCCAGTTACCTCTCCTTGCTGAGCTGCCTGGGCCAGAAGTAGGATCTTCTCTCAAATGCTGAAACAAGATGCTGCTTCTGGAAGTGATGATTCAAAAATGGAGGGGAGATAGGCAGAGACTGGCAGCTCAGAAGTGGTAGGAAATCTTAAGGTTGTAAGTGCATGGTGGCCAGAAATGGAATAAAGTACTTTGCAAGCTGCATGTCTGACACTCCTGGCTTATATCATGTTATAAAATAAAATACTATTTAAAGTTGAGCACTGCAGTTAAGGCTTCTCTGCTACTCCATCTATTGAATTATGATCTAAAGTTTGGCATGTTGTAATGCAGAATATTTTTCTGGCTTGCCCAGCAGCACTAGCTCTTTAGGCTTTTCCTTTCATTACTTTTATCCCTCACTGTATATCCTCTCCTAGACACCTGAAAAGCAAAATTGGGCTGGAAAATACTCATTTCTTATATATACATGGAGTCAGATATATCCAAAACAGCCAGTGTGGGAAACTGTTTGGATTCAGCATGCTCCGGGAAATCGAGTCAGAGAAATATGCACATGGCTTCTGGTAACACAAAATCATATTCCAATGAAAACTCAACTTGGCTGCTTCTTCCTTACAAGATCAATAAAATTCTAGTTAGCGCACACTCTAATTCGCCAATTCAGAGCATGCAAACTATGCTCTATGCCTAAACTATATTAGGGTTCTGGGGCTAAGACTATATTTCAAACAACTGTTTAAAATGCAAAGAATTTTTTGTGCATCTTCCACTGTGTACCAAAAATAAGTCACAAAACCTTTCATGGCAGCAATAAAAAGTTAAATGATGATCATAGTGTTATGCAAATGTGTATCTGGACAGTTGGTCTAGAGCAGGGGTTCTCAAAACTGGGGGTCAGGACCCCTCAGGGGATCGCGAGGTTATTACATGGCAGGTCATGAACTGTCAGCCTCCAACCTAAACCCTGGTTTGCATCCAGCATTTATAATAGTGTTAAATATAAAAAAGTGTTTTTTAATTTATAAGAGGGGGTCACACTCAGAGGCTTGCTATGTGAAAGGGGTCACCAGGACAAGTGTGTGAGAACCACTGTGCTAGAAGTATCGGGAGCATAAAATTATATGTTATATTCTTATTTCTAGAAGTGGTGAAATGACACTTCTTCATACACACCTTGCATTTTCTCCAATTTAGGCATATACAAGTTGAAAAGGGAGTAGATGCGTTCAGTTTCTCTATCTCCATCTATGTCTAGTTGTATATTTGCAGGGAGGCCTCTGTAAAACATAAAAAAGGGAGGCAGTGATAGTACCATGCTATATCAGACTGGTTTAAAAAAAAATCTCTTTTACAGTACAAGAGCAACACTGCAGACCTAATATCATGAATATGTGAGTGTGAATCATTTTCATATTTATATGCAGACATTAAAAGCAAGGTGTTGCTAAGCTTTTCTTAATCCTGCAGATGTGTGCCATACTGCACAGTAACACTACAAACCTAACATACTGGGGGCAGAAGTTTGTATAATTTTCGTCTTTAAAAGTGAGTATTTAAGAAAGGGTGCTAGACTGAATGTCCTGGATTCTGAAGCTGTCTGTTTTTCCACAGACCAGGTCAGGGTGATGACAGTTCAAACTACTCCCCACACTGACTATCCAACATGTCTAAACTTGAACTCAGAAAAGAAGATTCTTTACAAATACTTAGACACTTTGTGGATTAATGAATGTGGTCTAGGCAGACAGATACAGTGAGAAGATAGCTAAGTCTCTGGCTATTCAATTCTTGACCTCGGAAGGTATGTCTACACTGCACACTAAGTTCAGGCTCTGGCTCACATTTGAATCCAAGCCCCCATTCCGTCCACACAGGATACGTCTACACTGTAACAAAAGACCTGTGGCAAGGCTAGCCCAAGTCAGCTGATTCAGGCTTGCAGGGTTAAAAATGGCAGTTTAGAAGTTCAGGCTGGAGCCCAGGCTCTGAAAAGCTGCAAGAGGGATGGGACTCAGAGTCTGGGCTCCAGCCCGAGTCCAAACGTTTATGCTGCAATTTTTAGCTCCACAGCCTGAACCATGTGAGCTGAAGTCAACTGACCAAAGCTCTGAAACTTGGTGCTGATAGTTTTTATTGGTGTGTAGACGTACCCACAGAAACAGTCTGAGTCAGGTCACCAAGCACTCAGGACCCAGGCCTGAGGTCTCTGCTAGGGGCCTGGGTTCAAGACCTGTCATTTTGATGTGTGGAGACAGCTTGAGCCACAGACCCGAGTCAGAAGGTCTGTGTAATGCAGCGTGGACGCAATAGCATGGTTGGGATACCCGGGTCCAGCAGTTATAAGCCCAGGTTTACAATGCAGTTTGGACACTCAAGCAGGGGCTTCAAAATATTGAGTCCCCAGGCCCAGGTCCCATAGATCTGTATTTACAATGCAGTGTACAATGCAGGTTTACAATGCAGGTTACCAACAACCTGGCTATTGTTTTTTGTGAGGACAACAGTTGTTCTCTAGGGACTGGAGTGAGACCACCAACTCATTTCACACAGGGTGCTAAAGACCCTACAAATAACATGCCACTGCTTTTTGTTAGTCTAGATGTAGAAAGCTGTTGTTTTCAGTTTAACATACAAGCAAGGAACAGAAAGCTGTCATTGCGAGCTGTATGCAGTTTTAGGATCTTAAGATTTTGCTCTCACGTACTATGGTTTTGAATTTTATCCTGTACTAGACTTACTAATGTAGGGGTGGGCAAACTACGGCCCGCGGGCTGAATCTGGCCCCTCAGGGCTTTGGATCCGGTCCGGAGGATTGCCCCCCGTGGTGCCACAGGCCCCGCGCCGCTCTCAGAAGTGGCCGGCACCATGTCCCTGTGGCCGCGGGGGGTGGGGTGGGTGGGAGGGAAGGGCTCCATGTGTTGCCCTTGGCTCCCGGCACCGCTCCCCGCAGCTTCCAATGGCCGGGAATGGGGAACCGCAGCCAATGGGAGCTTCGGGGGAGGTACCTAGAGGTGTGGCAAGGGCAGCGCGCAGAGTCCTGTGCCCCTCCTCCCCCAGGGGCCACGCAGAGACATGGTTCCGGCCACTTCCTGGAGTGGTACGGCGTGGGGCCAGGGCAGGCAGGCAGAGAGCCTGCCCTGGCCCCGGTGCGTGCCGCTGCCACCCCGGAGCCGCTTTAGGTAAGCAGCACCAAGCTGGAGCCCAAACTCTTCCTGCACCCCTGTAGCGTGGCGAGACTCACCCCTGCATGGCGCCTGCTGCTGGTTGTCCTGGGAATTAGCTTGCTGAGCCTGGAACGTCCTCTGCAGGCCAATGTCTTGTTTTCTGCTGGCCCCCGTGTCCCTCCTGGAGCCCAGTACCCCTCTACGCCAGGGTTCTGACCTCCATAGTAACCCCACGGTTCTGGGTCTCCCCACCCTGGGGAACCCTCAACCCTCTATCCCCACCTCGCTTCAGTCTATGGCTACTGCCAGTCACCATCTAGCCCTGCTCACTGGGGCAGACTGCAGTGTACAAGCCATTTATCATTGGCAAGGGGGGGGTTGAACTGGCTGTCTTTGCCTACCCTTGGGCTGCCCCTTTGCAACCCTAGTACCTGCTTGGCCTTTAGCAAGGCCTGGGGCTTTTCCAGGCGGGAGCTCCCCAGCTCCCTTGCCCTGCTCCCCAGCACTGCTCCATTCATGAATCTTGCTCAGTAGCCAGGCCATTCCCCCTCTATAGCTAGAGAGAGACTCTCTCCTAGCTTCTGCCTAGCAGCCCCTTTATAGGGCCAGCTGTGGCCTGACTGGGACATGGCCGCAGCTGAGGCTGTTTCCCCAATCAGCCTAGCAATTGGCTCCCCCGGGGGCAGCCTTTTTCCCAGGCTGCTTTAAGCCCTTTCAGGGCTGGAGCGGGTAACCACCCTGCTACAACCCTGTCCCCCAACTCCCTGCCCTAAGCCCCCTGCCTGCACCCCTACTCCCTGAACCCCTGTGCACCCCAACCCCCTGCCCTGAGATCCCTGTCACACCTTGCACCCCTCCTAAACCACAACCCCCTGCCCTGAGCTCCCTCCCACAGTCCGCACTCCTCCTGCACCCCTGCCCTGAGCCCCTTCCTGCACTCCACACCCCTCCTGCACCCCAACCCCCTTCCCTGAGCCCCCTCATACACCCCGAAGCCTCCTCTGCCCCAATCCCTTGTCCTGAGCCTGTTCCTGCACACCGCACCCCCTCCCACACCCCAATTCCCTTGCCCTGGTTCTGCATACAATTTCCCCACCCAGATGTGGCCCTCGGCCCAAAAACTTTGCAAACCTCTGTACTAATGTCTCATGTACTAAGAAGACACAGCAGTTTAACCAGGGTTTGAAGATGCCAGTTGCGCTAGGTATGAGAAGAAGATTGGGATGACAGCACAACGGACCTAAGATGACAGTTTGTTCTCTAGAACCCAGAGGTGCCCAGACAGCTTGCACCTCTTCACAAACATTACCTATCGGGAAGCCACATTGTACATACTTAACATGCCCCTGGCAGAATTTAAAACAAGCAGTGTCCTACCAACCCTTACCCAGTGCAGGGCGTACAGCCAGGAGTATTATCTGCAGTGGCCTTGCAGCACAGCCAGTGTCCATTAAGGTATGCGGAAGGGTGGTAGACTGTGAGGCGTTTCTTGTTGCACTGGCTAACTTTAGTAAGTATGTCAATCCAGTCCTTGGCCTCGACACAGTTATTTGCCTGGATGTACAGGACTCTCTCAGGCTGAATCACTTGGAACATCTGAAAACAAGGAAATAAACCACAGACTGAACCACCAATTTAATTAACACTGGAGTCAATTTAAAAGAATACAAAGTAAAGGAGGGAGTCTTAACAGCATAAACCTCTATATTAGAAGGTACAGTCTGATCAGTGGATTATTAAAGGAAACAGGAAAAGGTTTCAGACCAAAAGATGTATCTAAAAGCAGCAAAAAATCCTATTAAACACAAACGGATCTGTAAACTAAAACGTTAACTATTTCTTTAAAAATAAAACCTAACGCTTTGTGCAACATGTTAAGCCTGCTCCTACAGAAGACAATTTATAAGCAACTGAGATTAATATGCTTACTGAGGAACACACCCTTATAGTGATCACTCAGCGTCAGAGATACAATTTTAGTAATGTTGCAACTTCAAGTTTTGGAAGGCTGACAGAGAAAGCAAATGCTGGACTGAAAGGAAACGCTATTTGTGGGGGGAAGGGGAAGAATTGAGTTTGCAATCAGCCGCCATGACTATTTTGCTTTAACTGACACACAATTAACCTCTTAGCACTTATTTTGTTTTGATTTTCTTTCCCTTTTATAACCACCTGCACACACTAAATATAACCACTTATACCACTAATAAAGTAACAGAAGCACAGGCTTCCTTGTGAATATACAGGGGTGTGTTAGTGGCTTAAATTATTAAAATGTTTATGTCATGTTAATGCTTAGGAACTCCAAATCACAATTGGGATTCCATTTTGTAGATACTGTCTGAACATTTATGAACACACAGTCCCTACCCCAAACAGCTTGCAATCAAAGAAATCACAACCACTATCAATCGTTTTCCTTCCTCTTGAAAAGGTAACATTTCAAACATAATTCCTTTGCCAGATAAACTGATATCTGAAAATCTGTTGGGGATTACTGAGGTTAAAGTTAATGAGATAACAGCAAATACTGGAAAAGCAAAATTGAGTACTTGAGGTTCATATAACTTTTCTAAATATTTAGCATTCACTGGTTTTCTTTTCCCTTTCATATTTAAATAAGTCCCCCCAATATTAAAATCTGCACATTACTGTTTGGATATGGCTTTGGATATGGCTAAGTATTATTTCCATTTGACAGTGTCCTCAGGATTATCAATTTTTTTGGTATAAACTCACCTTTCTGAATTACAAACACAGAGATCATTGTCCCAGATTGTATACTGACTGGATAAGGGATAGGAAACAGCATTTTAAAGGTTTCAGAGTAGCAGCCGTGTTAGTCTGTATTCGCAAAAAGAAAAGGAGTACCTGTGGCACCTTAGAGACTAACAACTTTATTTGAGCATAAGCTTTCATGAACTACAGCTCACTTCATCGGATGCATTCAGTGGAAAATACAGTGGGGAGATTTATATACATAGAGAACATGAAACAATGGGTGTTACCATACACACTGTAACGAGAGGAAGCTCACTTCAATACATGGTATCAGTTCAGTCTCTGCTCTCTTTACTACACTTTAAGGTTTGTATTCTAGGAAACTGGGAATATCCCTTCTATTTCACAAGCAACTTCTTGATTTAAATGGAATTTTCACTGAAAGAGAAAGGGAAAGGAAGGCTGCAGTTGGCATTTTTTCCTGTGTTCAGTATTTTTTTTTTTACTGACACCAGACACCAAATAAAAAGGTGTGAACTTCACCACAATACTGCTGTAGCAATTATTAGTGTGATCAGCTGGGCAATGGCAAGTGTGGACAAATGCAGTATCCTTTTTAAAAACTTCCCAGGAGAAAAAGGGCTAATTTGAGGTGAGACAGGAATTGCAAAGTCTAGAGCATCATACAGCTCAGCCCCTGTTTAACACAGAGCTGTAGGAAAGTGAATTTTAACACACTGCTTAGTGTAGTGGAGCCCTGTATGTTACAACAAAGGAACGGATTTATAAGGGATATGTGGTGGTGTAATGGGATACCATTATAAGTGACCTAATGTATGGAAACTGTTACTGAGAAGCCAACAGTTAAGCCAAGAATTTCAAGTAGTTGCAAGACCTGTTCAGGCTCAAAAAACACCAGACAACAGCATTTGTTCTTAAAGCAATGTTCTGCAAAAGACCAGAATGTTACTTGTAAAACAACTCTCTGCCCAAGGATCCGGAGGACTTCTTGAAAGAAGACAGACAGACTGGCTGGGCGTACTGTGCCCCTATGTGGTGCTGGCATCTACCACACATTATGACACTCATTAGGAATGATGAAAATGGGATTTGGTGCAAGATGACAAGATGAAGAACACAGATGCCAAGAAAATATTTATAGTAGACATCTTTAAACATACTTTGCATGAGTATGGAGAATTCACATCAGCTGCATCAGCAGCAAGGTTTTAGAATTCTGCCCATATCATTGTATTCTATTTCTACATTCTAAGAGGAACAGAAATTCTCTGATATTGAAAATAATCCAGCCGAAAGCCTCCTTGGATGGTGAGGTGGGCAGTAGCATATTCTACCATTTCCAGAAGAGACTTGGGGGAATTTTATCTTGAAATATGTTCAAAAATCTGCATTTCCCATGCAAAAAGGAATGCTTGACTTCAAAGCACGGTTCTATTCTGAAAATTACGTAAATGTTGCATCTTTTGTTTTTTATGCAACAAATACTTAATACTTATTTATAAGTATTAATAACTATGCAGTGAGGAGGTATCCTAAGAAACAGTGAGCTACAGCCTACTGCATCTTGTTACAGACAAACAGAACAGTGCCACAGTTATCACATTACAAGACAAACAGAGAAATGCCATTGAGTTGAGCGTAGGGTCTGACTTTGCTCAGCCAATCAGTAAAAACACTATCACAAGTCTGGTATCTGGTCTAAGCCTGAACATTATCCACCCTGGTCCTCAGAGCCCATGTAATTTAGGAAGTGGAAAGATCACATGATATAGAAGCTGGAAGTCACAACAATTTATGAATAAATACCTATTTTAGATAATGTTTAGAGACAGATAAAAACATACAATTCATTTTATAAGACATCTCAGAGCTGTACAGTTGGAATCATACCACTTATGGTAGCTGATTTTAGATTTAAATTCATACATTTCTAAAAACAGTTTCTGTATAATAGATAGTATATACCAAATACATAAAAGCATGCTCTGGTACTCCACTCCTGAGAAATGCAGCCATCCTGCACACTTGTCAACAGAACTATTATACCACACTATCAAGCTCATATGGTGTAAAGGTTATATTGGCAAATGTCTGGGACCACACCTCTCATTCCCATATATTCTATACCAGATATATACATGCTATGTCATTATTCTATGAAGATATGCTAACTGATAGAGTATTGCAAGAGAATGTGCTCCATAGTAAATATAAGGAGTTAATTCATTCCCAAGGGTCAGACCTAGAGCTGATGGGAAGGGCAGAGACTCGATTGCCTTACCTGTGTCCAAGGCCACATTAAAAATCTCAATGGACTTCACTTTTGGACACCCATGCTACTAGATACAGAACAAGCAGCTGTGGCTATAAGTCTTCCAGTGGAAATCCAATACAAGTTACAAAAAGGAAAGAGGAGATTTGGTGGGGGTGGGGACCAAGACAAATCCAACTGACAGCTGAAGATGACCTACTTACATTTTTCATTTTAAAGGACTCCTCTTCCAATTTCTCCACTGCCAGGATGTTTTCTATTGGAATGCTACACAGTGGGTGATCACCTGCAACAAACAATTGCAAGCTAAAGCTGCATAACTGTTCAAGTGTCACTTTGCTCTCTGCTCTTATTAAAAGCCATGCTTTGATTTCTGAGAAGGAAGAGTTCAATGTGACTGCAAGAAAGCTTGTTTTACTGGCATGCTGTCAAAGTCTCAATATTACCTTAATTTCATTTCTGCCTTTAGCTGCAAAATGTGCCACCACCAAACCGCTTCAAAAATCACCTATTCAGGCAGTGACTGGGAAAATTGCAGACAGAATATTTTCCCTCAAGAGGCAGCAAAAAAAAAAGGGAATCCTTCCTGTCGGCACAGGTGATTAAGGATGGTGGGCATGATTTAGTGGAATCTCCTTCCTTAGAAGTTTTTAAGATCAGGCTTGACAAATCCCATCCCTGGCTGGGATGATTTAGTTGGGGATTGGTCCTCCTTTGAGCAGGGGGTTGGACTAGATGACCTCCTGAGGTCCCTTCCAACCCTGATATTCTATGATTCTATGATGCAGACTTCATGGTTGAGAAAGTTAAGTGATCTAATAGTGAATGGAATCTGCAAGTGCTCCCTCAGCAAATGCACACAATAGAAGGAATAGTTGTTACTCTCTACTGAATAAAAAAATCCAATCTAGTTGGAAACTCCTGAAATAATCTTTATCATCTTAATCTAATATTAAGGATATTACTTATGAACAAATGTTTGAAAGTTCAAAGCATGTACTCAAACCCCAGTGTGCTTCTGTTAATAGTGCAAATGCTACAAAATTAATGAAAACCACTAAAGAGAGAGTCTATTTCTGGAATCCAATTGATAAGTGATAACGAATGCAAGAATAAGAGAATTAATTAATTCAATAAAAGATGGGCATGTATGTGCCTGAGAATAATGAGACAATTAATAAAAATTAGCAATACTTCAGCAGTTCCATGTAAGTGGTAATTTTGATATTAATTACATTAAAACAATTAATTTTACCCACCTTATGTAATCACACAGTGAAATATCAAGCACTGAAAAGTGAGGCAATTCCAGAAGTTGCAGACGGATTTCCTCTACAAGACTAACTCAGCACGATGCCCACAGGAAGTGTTGTCTCTGTTTTTCATTTGAAATGTGGGCGCTAATGTGTTATTTATTATTGTTAATGTGTACCATAAAATGGGCAGTTACAACCTCATCTCCCTGGAACTGCCTCACTTTTGAGTGCTTAATACAGTATTCCAAACCTTAACAACAAATTAACTCTAGGATATCAATTTGTGGGATTTGGCATTGTCCCATGCAAACCCAAACCCCGGCTTAAGGTTATTACAGCTGTGTTCTGCCTTCTCAGCCCATATGATAAACAAGTGTGAATGCACACACAGTGTATGTTAATTACTGATAGGGTACTGTAGAGATTTAGTCCATAAACACACTCCAACAAGCATTTGGTTTAATTCATATCAAAGCATTCCAATTTCACCCAAACTCTCTGAAATGATTAGTAGAAAGAATACACAGAAAGAAAAAGAAAAAAATCCATGTGCTTTTAAAAAACATCCCTCTCTCCTCTCAGATACTTTTTCTATGTATTGTATTTTCTGCAGTTACAGATTTACAGAAATTAGGTTTTTATTGTAAAGTACATTACCAAGGAGTTCCCTCTGTTCTCTTACACAGTTCTGTATGCTTAACCCATTGTTTTATTAGTGAAAAGTTAGAAAACAGAAAGGCAAACCTCTTTGTTACCTTTGCTTTTCTGATAGGTAAATTCATGGTTAGTCAGGCGAAACCATCTCTTCTTGAAGTTTTTCATACCAAATCGTTTTCTTCCTTGCGCTCTTTTGATCATAAACCTATTGTAAACGGGAAAGCATTGTTACATTAATGCACTTAATAACAATCGCAAGTTGTCAAACTCCAAAAGAACACACTGAATACTTTCTAATTCTAGGTTCCTGCCTAGACTACAACTTAACCAGTTGAAAGTCTAGCGAGAGGTGTTACCCTGCATCTATACTAGGAAAACAGAGGAACTTAGCTAGTATGTATTTGCTACGCTTAACTTAACTCTACCACTTTTCCCAATCAAGACAGAGTCTAAGAGGCTTAGATGATTTTCAACACCTAAAAGAGATGTACAAAACCTCTTTAGTACAAGAACTGTCTTATGTGATTTAATCACTCATACTCTATAAATAATATAAAATGTTGAATGTTGAGGAACTCCATTTTCAACTAACAAAGTAATGCTGCAGTTAGAAATACAGATTTTTATCCCAACATAAACTAGCCTGTTAAAAGCTAGTAATTTTGAGTTTTTCATTTACTGATTTGTTGTTTGTATGCTCAGGTAGCAATCAACTTACTAAGAACTATATTATATCTACTATATGTCTAAGCACTACATTAACCCACAATTTCAAGGTAACACAGGAAAATATGATTCTGATTTCATTATGCTCTGTACAACCTTTAATGAAGAAATTAGAGAGAGAGAGAGAGAGAGAGAGAAAGTATGCGTGCCAGAGATGGAAAGCTATTTTACACAGTGTACAAGTGGATTCATATGTACAATATACTGAACTGGATAATATAATATAACAGAACCATTAAAAACTACTTGCTATCAAAGCTATATTTATCAGACACAAAGGTAGTATACAGCACAATGAACACACACAACATAGAGAAGTAAAAGGGAATGGCTTAATGCAAGGGAGGACTTCACTACATGTGTTTTCACTAGCAGGGGAGCCAGAATAATTTGAATAACAAACACCATAGTTCCCATTTCTGATAGAACATCTTTAGTCACAAACAATTAGAATATGTTAGACAGACTAGGAACCTAATAAAAGCTTCCTTCTCCAGAGCATTCCAACCTGAATGCACTCGTGCCACTCTGTTTAGTATTATGCTGTATTGTTCCCGCAGTGCATTTAGACTGTAAACTTCTTGGGACAGAGGCTTGTTTTATGCTTGGCGCACCCCGTTCACTGTACTGTAGGCACTTATGGAGTTATACAATTACTATGGTGGTTAAAATCTGTCCATTCCCAGAAGGTTTGGATAGTAACAGTCACTTCTCAGTCTTTATTCCTGGATCATTTGAGAAAGACAATGGAGCTCTGTGTCTGATAGTGGGTCAAGCCCTCCTAATGTCAACCAAGTTGATGGATCCCTTCAGGTTTTGAAGTTAGGCAAATCTCAAAACGAGAGAGGCTGCCTAAGAAAATGGGGCTGGGCAGTCTGAGGAACAAACTCTTCATTAAGTTCTTCTTTTTGCCATGCAGACATCCTTAAAGGTGAACTGAACATACACAGGGTATTTTGAAAATAAACTCCCTTTTAGATGTGTGCACTCAGTACCCCAGAGTTAAAAGCACATTTCTGATTACATTCCCTCCTGTTATTTAAAAACTATGCATTGAATCAGACACTGTCTCTCTCTCTTTTTATGGAAGATCCTGCCTTTGATATTAGAATAGGAAAAGTGTGGAAGCCCATAAGCTACCTACAATAATTTAAAACAAAAACAATATGTCATGCTTTCATTACCTGGGTAGGCAGGCAGAAAGCATTTCAAGGCCAGTTTAAAGTATTTCCTTGTTTCTAAAATCCATGTAACATTTGAGGAATTGGACTGAACAAATGCTCAAGACACATGAAGGAAAAACATTATCAGAGTTAATTGGCTGAAGAGACTTTTTATTCCTCCCCTTTGTGATTTAAATGAGGATCTATTTCAGTTTTGCTTGGCCACGTCAGTGTGAATGCCCTTGAAGCACAAGTATGCAAGGAGAAATTACTTTCAGTTCTCTTCCTTTTGGAAAGAGCCCAACAGCTACTGATTGAGCACGATGGCATGCTTGGTGCCGGCAAAGCACAAGCCAGCAGCTAACCTCTCATCTCGGGAACTAGATGGTCAATCAAAAGTGCCCACTCTGCAGGGTGAGTAACAGATGCTCTTTATACAGAAAGAAAAAAGATTAAAATTAAATTAAATTAAAAAAGCAGAGCAAAGGTGTATAGAAAACCCACTCAGCAGCCAGACAATTGCTCTGGAAAAATAATCAGATTGATGGTTGTGAGTTAATTTGCCTTTTTTAATGATAAGGCATGACAATTACGAGATAAAGCGGGGGAACTAGCCATCTGCAGCCCACTCTTTAACCTTGAAAACAATTTATTTGTATGTTGCTGAAACAGTGCATAGAAGATGTATGCTGACATCTTAATCACTCGCAATGAGGTTTTAGGAATTTGTACACTAAACATTAAATAAACTTCGGCAGGCTTGAAGCCTCTGCCTACAGATAAAAAGTACTTTACCATTTTCAGCATCTTTTTAAAAAAAATTAGGCACCGTTGAGATGTACGTGACAAATTCTCTCTGTTGGTTTTACATTGGCATTTCAGCATTATTGAACAGAGAAAACATCCTTCCCAAATTTAAGTCAGAAATGTCTGTTGCTATGAAGGAAGGACACACTGTCAGCAGGTAGCTTCGACAAAGCACCAGCTGTCCCTACCATCTTACCTGCATGAACTATTACCATCAACTTTCTTTACTGTTAGTTTAAGAGTCCTTATAACAGCAGCCAGCAGGCCGAGCAAGAAAAGACAGAAAAATATCAGACAAGAGCAAAAGAAAGACAGAGGCAGAAAAGTCATGTTTAAGAGTCAGAGGGGAAAAGTTACAAATTATACATTTATTTTCAAAAAAGCAAAAGAATGATAATGTACAGAATTAAAACAGACATGCCAACTTCTGGGGACTCTATCACAGAAGTGAAATGAACTATACCGGCTACATTGAGGGGATGTTCATACTTTCACAGGTAAAAGTTGTCAGCATTTTCAATGTAAACCTAATATGTTATTATTTAGTGATTTATAAAATCTGTTGTGAAAATTTACTCTAGGTTGCAACTTAGCATACTAAGCTCAGGAGAAATTCTCAAAAAGGTTTTATTTTCAGAAGAAACTATCTAGGTGCCTATACACTGTACTTAGGTGCTTTTACAGACTCATTTTTAAATGCCAGCAATTAGTCCATATGACAACTAGTATGTGGAAAGTGTCTTAAGAAGCAGAGATACTGAGATTTGAAGTTGTTCCACTGTACATGCATATTAAACATTTTTCTACAAAAATCAGTTAAGATTATCAGCACCTGGATTTTATAGCACAACAGCAATCGCAAAACCCATCAGAAGGCTTTGCCCACTCCCCAATGTCATGATTAAAGTATTGAGTGTTTGTCTACAGAATGGAATTTTGCAGCTGTTGTTAGTTTGAGTCACAACCTTAATCTTCTTTTAACAAAGGGGCAGTTTAACTTAACTCTGCACTAATTGTGGTAATTAAATTCTATAGGCTTTTTTTAAACAAAAATTCTAGAACACATGTAAAATTAAAGCATTTAAATCAAATGAAAGGATGTTAAAATAAGCCAGCAGCCACAGTAGATAAAGACAGCAATGCAACATTTTTCTACCTTTATATTTTCCCTCGTCACATATGAATGTAGTGGGGAGGAAGGATAGCTGCCTTACAATGGTACTAAAACACACAGAGATACAAGAAATTCTACTATGAACACATTCTTACCCTTCTTTAAGCAGTATGGGTTGCTCTATACTCTTGTGATCTCTCCTTCCAGAGGATGAAATCAAATCTAAGAACTTAAGATGGACAAAGCATACTGATAAAATATGGGTACAACAGAAGCCAAATTAAAATGTTTATATTTACATATTACTGTAGTACAAGACAATGCTCTAACAATATTTGAAAAAAGAATACAGCAAACAGTTACGGAATTTGGGAAGGTTTTCTGGATGGTAAATTAAGAACAGCTCAAATGTAAGTGCCCCTAAGTACAAAAGGTATACGTCCCCACTTTTTATCTCCTCTTCATGCTCCTTTTCCTTTATTACTCAACCTCCTTCATTTAGTCCTGGACCAGACTGTTCTCACTAAAGGCTTGCAGGATAACATGGAATGTGTATATGCATTAAAATCTGACCTATTGTTCCATAAGTGTTATTTAAGAAGTGTGGTTACAACAAATTCTATGGAATTTTATGTGCACTGTATTCACTGCATATTTCTTGAGTACTACTGCTACTGAATCTGTTTTTTCTTGAGAGTGTTTGATGTTATGTAAATATTACACTACTTATATGATTCTAAACATCAGCTTCAATAAGTATAATATATATTTGATGCATTGCCTTGTTACTTACATTTTTTACTGCATCTGCATATTTCTGCTCATTAAAATAGTCATAAAAAGTGGCCATGTAAGATTCCTTGAAGCTGGCCTGAAATGCAAACAACCAACCAATATTTGTGTGTCTTCCAATACAACTTATACATAAAATCTTAACATCAACAGACTCAGAAAATAAGTTTCCCTACTTAAACCACCACCACTTTCCCTATTTGCAAAAAAGAGAAAGAAATCAAAGCTACTTTTGGGTTGTATGGCTGAAATATGAAATACTATCGAGAAAGCTCTCCGACTAAAATAATTTCTAAAATAAATGTGGGTTAGCAGAATGCATTCCAAATCTTCAGTTCAATATAATTACTGTAAAAGTTTCAAGCTATTTTTTAAAAGTCATGCTCCCAAAACAATCTGACAAAAATAATAAGAGACAAGGAACTGAATGGGCTCAAGAGATTTGTAAATGGGATACAGTCACTCACAGGTTGCTGGTGTGAATCCAGACCAGGTCAGCAGTGGCCTCATGTTATCATCTGATAACTGTTTGGTGACCTACTGGCTCAAATTATTCTCATTTCAAATTTCTAGCAGACATCAAAAAGCCATGATCAGCTATCATCACTAATTGGCTAAGAGCTCAAATGGCATGAGAAGTGCACTATCCCTCACCATTAGAGGTGGTTCCTCTAGATCTAGATCAGGCTTTAAATACTTTGCTGAGGCAGCATAGAAAATACTGCAAGGCTGCTACCATGTGTATAAGCTCAGTTCTTCATTCTCCAGGTGCTGGCACCTTTCAATGTGGCATTTTTTCAAAAAGACTTCACAAAAAGCCCCAGAGCCCCAAGACCAAATGTCAAAACTAAATGTCACACTTTGACTAAAAAGGTAGTTCAAATAAGAAAACGTTTGCCATGAATTAGCATGCAGGTTATAAATTGAGTTACTTTAGCATTGCTTAACACTGACTGATTTGCATATGGTACTATATAGCCATTCCAAACATTTAATTACAATAATAAAGCGACCATCGGCTTTTAAAAAGGAAATAAAAAGCAACATTTTGCCAACATAACCCACAAAATAAGAAATAAAACAAAACACTTACAGATTTAGATTTTGATAAACTGCCCAATGTTTGTATGGTCTTAGAGATAAGTGTCAAAGTTCTAGAGGTCTGAGGATCCTATGAAGGGGGAGAACAGTGGTGTTACATATTCCTGATGTTTAAATCACGGGACAGAGCACTACACACATTTGCTGTTCTCTATTTCACTCATACCAACAATCAATGTAAAATTTAAAAACTCACAAACTTTATAGAAAGAAAGCTGCTGCCTTAAGAAGCATGACAGGATTTGTTATGACTATCTTCCTGCCTTTGCTTCTAAAGAGCAAACAAGAAAGAATCCTTGCTTCATTTTTTAAGTGAATGCTTTAAGACTATTTTCTATACTAAAATTTACGAGTTTAGGTTTTGGGCAACACATTTACTATTCAAAGGGTCTCAAAGGGTTTTAGAGTAATGAATCCAATAATCCAATTAAAATGGAGCAGCTACCACAGTCGCTAGAATAGTTTGCAGTTCCTTTGACTTACTGTAGAACCTGTTTACCTAAGAGAGGAAATTTGGCCAAGAGGTCACAGTAATATTCAACCCATTAAAAAATTATGCTGTACCCTTTTTAGTGGAATCTTGAACAACTTATTCCTCAAAGTCACCTCTGACCACCAGGAAGGCACTTTTTATCCCAGGGAAGAATATCTGATAGGACCATTTTTTAAAATTCACTTATTTAGAAATGGGAGAACATTTTAACATGTAAACAAAATCTGTTTAATTTTTAAGGCAATTAATATGTTTTTAACAAAGTTATTGCAGCTGAAATCCCTATTACTGCATATAACTTTGTACAAGAAAAGAATGAGGCGATACAATTCCGGTTTATGTAACACTTCACAGCATGCTGGGCCCCATATGTAGAGTTCTTACAGTAGGTAATTCCACACCCAATCTTCTCTTTGATAGCGCTGAACACTAGCAAAGAACACAAGCTTCTATGCATTACCCAGCTGGACAATGAAACTGTTGACCAGTAGGGGGAGGATTATGAGTGTTTGAGACAGAACTTTCATAGGAGCTGGACCTAAACTACAGAACTCCCTCCCTGAGAGAGAGGGATGAGAGTGATCACTGGGCTCAATTTCAAAGCTAAATGTAAAATTCACTTCAGCTTATCGAGGGGGGAAGTCTAAATTCTTCACAAACACAGTCACCTAACACATCTGCTAACACAAAAAGCAGACAAGAACTATCAAGCTATTTCTCCTCTGTGTTGAGAAAATAGATTAAAAAAAATAAAACACTTGGTAGGCACTCATACTATGGTGATGGGGCCACATATGAACCTAGATAGATCGATACTTTACTTACTGGGTGGTGTGGTGTAAGTTGAAAGAGATTTGGAGAAAGAATTGCAGGAGCAAAGAATCTCAGGAAAATGAAACTGCTTACAGCTGTATACCGTACATCTGGGTCACCTGTAACAAGAGAAACCATTCTACTCGTTATCCCAACAAACAATACTTTAAAGAGAATCTTTAGTACTAGTAAAACTGTCAAAATATCTTCTGATAGTTAATTCAGCCCTGTGCTGGAGGTTCACATATTCACGAGTTATGGGCAAATGAGATAATGGAGGTGATTTGGAGCCAAATATTAGCTGTTGATAAAGTAATGAAAATATCCAGGAGAGAGTTAGCCCCATTAAAACAGAATAAAATGGTGTAGGGAGCTCCACAATGTCTCATTGTGCAGGAAATGCTTAGTTTGTATATCAGATTTTGGTACTCAACTGGAACATATGACTCATTTACACGGATTATAAAAAGGAGACTGATTCTCACCATTTATCTCTAACATCTAGCACAAAGAGGGCCCCCAGGCACTATTGTAAAAGAAGTAATGAATAGTAATTATAACAATAATTATTATAAATTGAATGGATAAGGAACACAATATGGCGATCAATGGCATTTCGTTTTGAGATTTTCTATTCTCAAAGTGACAATAAAAATGGCACCATCTTACTCAACTGATCTGCCCCTTGTGTATATGAAGAGTTAGATCTGCTTACTTTAGTGACAAAAAATTAATTTTTGGTTGGTTGATTGGGGCTTTTTTAAATTGCTTTTTATTCTGGCAGAGCCAGAGCTAAGAAGAAGTGAAACAGATTCTACTTATTCTTGTGTATCTGCAACAAATTTTACTAAGTTCTACTAGTGGTAGCTATGCAAAGCCACTGAAGGCAATGGCCTTGCATAGGTGTCAATAATTTATAATTTGGTTTTTATTACAGGCTAATGCCTGGGTTGAAAAAACCTGAGATTTGATAATGAGTTTGCAGGCTAGCTGTGTTAAAAAATAAATCTCTATATTTGCAAACTGAGCATACTTGATCTGAAATCATGGATAAATAAATTTGAACCCCCTCAATGCCATTTCTATCATGTCACTTTCAGAGTAGAGTAGAACAAATTTTAAGGAAGAGCTGAGGTAAACAAAGTATAGATATACACTTCACAAATAGCTTCAAATCTGAAACATACTTTTAACCTCTACACCTGTAACTCTGATAATATAAACTGGTAGATAATAAAAATTATATACTTCAAAATGATTTAACATACAAGAAGTTACATACAGCAACTCACCTTGAAAACGTTTGGCAGCTGACTCTCTCAGTGAAAAGAAAATATCGCACATCACTGTAGGACAGCTCACTCCAGATTTCGTTACGACAGTAAAAATGCGGTCAACATACTGCCTCAGATTTTCCTGAAACATTTAGCAAAATGTTAAAATTTATTTTTGTTTTGTTTTAAATGCACCATTTCTCTTTGATGGAAAACAGGGCTACTACATTTTCTCTAATGGCATCTACAGTAGATTATATTTGCAATAAATTGTAGGATATAAAACAGCCACAGTTCCAGATTCAAAGGATACCCTACTCTGCGGTGAGGTGTATTTCTAAGCACAAAGCTGAAAGCACAGTGTCTTTTTCCACTTTCTCTCGCACACACACAAAATTGGACCTCATTCCAAAAAGCACATTATTTCTTCTTCAAAACCATTTTCTACGCCCTCTTTGGAACTATTGGCTAAGGAGTCCTCATTTCTATTATATTGGATATTTACGCTGTCGATTGAAAACAAGTCCTATTCTTCCTTGCCTATTTTACATTTAATAGACAACATCACATTTCAGTACTATGCTATACAACTAAACATGAAGCTGATGTAAAAAAAAATCACACACATTTCTACGAGGTTAAGACTTCCAGGGGCTACTAACATATGAAAGCTTAATTTACATCACCAAATGAGGTTCAGGAACCTCAGTAAGGGAAACAAAATACTCAATATAATTAGAGATTTTGTTTTCAATTGCAAATCTGATTGCCTACCCTGTTATTTTCCAGGTTTTCACCATCTTTTAACTTCACAGGATCTATTTCACATGGTTTATGGAGCTGGCAGATCTAGAAAGAACATGTTGAAGAATTAGTACACTGGCACATCTTCAGATGGAAGAAGTCTTAAAATAAAGAATTTAGGCTGCTAGCTTTCTTGGGTAAAGCATTTTGTCTTCTAGCAAGACATCATGCATCAGCTAGTCAAGATTTTGAATTTTGACAAAATGCTACATTCTATTTTTCGGCAATATCCTGCATCTACAAGGATGAAATTTTCACCAGATCCTCCCAAACAAGATCATCATTTAAGAAAACATTTCTCGTTCCAAAGAGATAGTATTGTAAAACTATTCTTAGGAAAAATAGTATTTCCTGATGAGACATCATAGTAATTGTTTAGGTACAATAGTGCTGAATCACTTAAAGGAAATCTGTGGTCGGAAATTGTTGCTCAATTATGGTTCTGGAAGGGGGAAAAAAAAAACAAAAAACAAGAAGAGCCACACTGGCCTGGAGAGATAATAAAGCATCACCACATTGCTAGCTGTCACATATGCAGTTATCTAGGAATAATCATATTCATTTAAAATGACAGGATGAAATGTGTTATTTATGGCCAATGTTTTTTGCTGCACACAGTTTTTATTTTCTTAGGCTTTTATTTGGTTTTTTAACCATTTTCCAGAACCTAAATGACTTATTTTAAAAGAGAAGAGGATTATTTTAGACACAGTTCACATGGACACTTTTTATTTTTCTTTAATGAAAGTCCACTGTTCATGAATTGGTGACTCAATGGGTAATGAGTACCACATGGCTTTTCTTGTAAAAACAAGCTCTTGACATTAGTCCTGCAAAGCAATCTTAAGGGGCAAGACATCAGCAATATCTGCTCCTAGAAGGCCCGTTAGGTTGAACTTTTACCAAAAGAAGTGTTCTGAATCTGCTCTTACCTCATCTATAATTGGCTTTAGTGTAACCTGAAGATAATGCATCCCTGCCAGTTTCATGGTCTCATCAATGCACTTGGAAGTTAATGAATTTCCTCTGAAAATGGTGTTGGGGTCTCTGGAAGGGAACAATTTTCTATAATTTAATCTTTTGTAATAAATCACTAACATGTGGAAATAAAAGCAGCAAGTGAAAGTGATGAAAAGCTGTTTTTAAATGCACACACAAATATTCCTCTTGATCCCTGCCTAAGTGCTGCCATGAAATGCATTGTATAAGGTTTGGTGCATTTCCAGCTTATCACAGAAAAACAACAGTCATCAACATAAGGTTGTTAGAAGGTCTGAGAATTTTCAGGGGTTCTTCATAATTTTTATTACAGTAGTGCACAGGAGTTCCACTACACTGAGCACTGCACAAACACATACTGAGACATAGACCCTGCCGCAAGGAGCTTACAACCTAACGAAAAAACTGTGAAAAATGTCTATGCTTTCATGCACTACTGCCCAGCATGAACTTGGGAGGCAGCCATTTCAGTCTCATGACTATATTGGGCACTGGATTCCATCTGCTAACTACTCTTACAAAAGGCATATTTGGGGTACTTAATAAGATTGTATGACCCAAGTGACCTTTTGTGGCTGAACTACAGTACCATGCCTGATGGAATACTGTATGTTATGCACTACACAGGCCCCAATCCTGAAAACAGAACCAAGCAAGTGGACCCTCGAGCCTACACAGCCCCACATTTGCTTCAGTGGGGAGCCGCCTGCACAATTCTCTTTGCAGGACTGGAGACATAAAAAGCTGCAGATGAGTGACCGTAGCATTTGTTAACCTTATATTTGCATGATTACAGCCTGTAGGTTTGTGAATGACCTCCAGAATGTGCATTTTTATATATTTTCAAATCAATCTTACTGAGAAACATGCCACATTATTATGGCAGACTTCCTAGGTGTGGCATAGTATTGCTCTCTTAAGACAATATTAATGAAGATAAAAATAACTATCTATGGAATGTCATTCTCACTCCTTCTCCTGTGTGGCTTTCTCACATGTCTCCTGCTTTTGCATCATCCACTGATATGCTGTTTTTAATGATGATATACAGCTTGGCCACCAGAGTTAAATCATGTATGAAGGAAACCCACAAAGGCCACTCCCAACCGGAGTACAGCTTGCAGGGCCCTTTTGCTCAACTGTTTTTTCAATGTTGGTATGCTGGCCCTATAAAAGGAAGCATGCACACAGAAACTGAAATAGTCTTAAAAAAATAAAATAGACCAGTTAACAAGTGTATGCACACATACTTGTTCTTAATTTTGCAAACAGCCATTAGCTTCTACATCAGATTTGCAATCTGTTGTTCACTGGTCTCCTTTTTTCAACCCACAAGTTAAAGTATTACAAATAATTTCAGGTTTCAGAGTAGCAGCCGTGTTAGTCTGTATTCACAAAAAGAAAAGGAGTACTTGTGGCACCTTAGAGACTAACAAATTTATTTGAGCATAAACTTTCGTGAGCTCAGGAAAGCTTATGCTCAAATAAATTTGTTAGTCTCTAAGGTGCCACAAGTACTCCTTTTCTTTTTGCAAATAATTTCAGGTTCATTTTGCACCCACAATTATTTGCAGGGACAATTTAAGCCATTTATAAATCTGACTGTCCCTTCTACATGCACATTACCTAAGCTGCATCTGCACAACTGGGCCTTCAGTTATTTGCTCTCACACACAATGATGCATCTATTCAATAGTTTATATTTTTTTATTATTGCATCCATTTACAAGAGAGGGAGTTTACGGTGAGTTCTTCTGCTGAGTTCATTGTTCTGTTTTTAAAAAGTAAACCTACTGCCTGTGAAAGGTGCTGGACTGAAAGCCCTGAAAACTAATGCCCCCTATGTCTCATGAACAGGTATATGGCAGGCTGGGGGAAGAACACATTTCCTCACATTATCCTAACCAAGGTGCCTCAACCTGCACAGAGGGACTATCCCTACAGGTGGGAGAGTACTTCAGTCCTTGCTCTGTCTGAAAAGACTTCCCAAACAGGCTTCATTTGGTTCTGCCTGTGGCAATTGATACCTTTATGGCAGTAACTTTCCTCCAGGCAATGGGCTGAGACCCTGAGGTCTATAGACATAAGTCATTAACCCCATAAATGGCAACAAATTTCAGACACTATCTACTTGGTGTGGATACTAGACGCTATATTGATGGGCACTATACAAAATCCTCTGACAGTTCTTTATGCCAGGAATTTGTGACTGGTAAGGAAGAGCCTATTTGCTGTCTCAACACTGCCAGGTCCCACCCCATTGTTTGTGGTAAAGCCTTCCATATGGTAAGATTAGATGCTCAAACAAGACTTGCCCTAAGCATCACTTTTCATATGATTCCATGGAGAAACTTGCCTTTTCCTTATATAAATAAGATTAATCAAATTATTTTATGATGAAATAGATGATTTATCAATACATACTCTGAAGCTGAAATGATTTGTTGTGAACTGCTAAAACTATTGCAGGATTTGATTATAATTATTATTATTTATTACTTGTATTTATCATAGCACCTAGGAACTCCACTCATGGACCAGGAACTGACTGAGGTAGGCACTGTGTAAATAGAACAAAAAGATTGCCCCATAGGGCTTACAATCCAAGCATAAAACAAGAGATGACAGATGGATACAGATAGGCAGGGGAGAAGAAGGAAACAATGAGACTATTGGTCAGCATGAGGGTCTGTGGTCTGAGCATACCAATGGCCTAACTGCTGTCATTTTTTTTGTAGGCATCACATCACTAAAAAGGAAAGTTCTAAGGAGAATTTTGAAGGAGGATAATGAGGTAGCTGTGTGGTGTTTATGGGGAGCTTCTCTGAAGCCTTAACTCACCTATTTCCCACGGCAGGGATCGCCTTTTGTTATGTGTTTGTCCAGTGCCCTGATTCCTGACTGGAGCCCCTGGTGCTACCACAGTACAAGTACTAAATAATAATAATGATTACTTTTAAAAAAAGCCATTGTGATTCCATAAATTGAGCATGACATTATAGCAACATCTGAAATTTTATTTAAAAAATGAGTGGTTTCTTGGTACTTACTGAGTTCTCTTCACTTCAGCATTTGCAATTGCACTGATGAAAGGCACAATTTTGCCATAGTGTAAAGAAAGCCTAACCAGAGGAATGGCTGCTTCCTGTTTTTCTCTGCAAACTTCACCCAACACGTGTGCAGCAGATGCCGAAACAGGCTGAACAATAGAGAGAAGCAAAATCTTTGAGACGTGTATCTACAGTAACCACCACTTATTAACACTAGTTTCTTTTTCTTCACATTGTCTCCTCACACAGTACCACACATACTATCTGCAATGTCCCGTCACACAGACCTGTGAGATGGCTGGTCTCAATTTCCACTTTGTCTGCTGGTTGTAAGTTTTGATCACAAGAGGGCAGCAATTTAAAAACAATGACAATGCAGTGTCTGTTTTCCCATTGTTAATATCTGGTTTCAATGAATATCGCAGCTGCTTGCAACATACTGGACATAAAAACCTGAACTTTTTGCTGTATTTTTTAAGCTACAATCAAAGAAGTTACATACAGTTATCTTTAGGGAAACAAATGGTCTAGTACAACAGCAAAAAATTTTTTGGATGATTTGATCTCAAACATAGCCCATCCCATTTCACATTTTAGGATTAGTATGCACAAAAAAACAAAAAACATTTTTTCTACATAATTGCAGGTAAATCATTTCTTTTCTAGTAAAAAAAGCCAACTGATCAGACCCAACCAGTTTATTTTGCATACAAATGTAGGATTAGACAGTTGAGGAGTACATGTGGGTTCTCATAACCACTGTTGTAGCTGGGTGTGTCTGCATTTACCATCAGTGCGTGCAGATACAGATCTTTTCTGCACGGACCAAAAACAAGCACAAGGGATATACAGCTTCATAAAAGTCTCAAGTACAAAAAAAAAAAAAAAAAAAAAAAAAGGATTAGCTGAGATCTCTGGCAACTTCAGTTATATAACCTCACTTGTAAAATGACAAGTATTTATGGGGGCTTTGAGGATAATCAGCAGGTACACAACAAGCAGCAGCAAATAAATTACCTCAACATCTGCAGATTTTAACAGGAGGTCTCTAAGTGGGCTGTAATAGTCTGAGGAAAAAACATGGTCCTCAGTGTAAACCACATTTAACCTTAAGGAACCAAGGTCATCTGGCTTCAATGACTTGTTGCCATTATCTCTGGGCTGCAGGAAATACCTGGCAGGCAAAAAAATAGTTGGTCTTGAAACAGAAAAAAAGCTCTTAAGCCATACATGAACATATATAATATGTACATACACACATAACATTCGTAAACCTATTGACTTTTTGATGTTCTGAATTAGTTTCCAAAGATGCGCACCAGTTCCTTTTGCATCAACTGTACTAGGGAAAGTTCTGATCATGAAGTGTTGTGTACTTAAGACAATATAAAATCCCATATAGTAATAAAACTATGGCATTACTGCAGAATTGCAGTGCATAACATCAAAGATAAATGCATTAGAATTCCCACCTAATTTGCACGCACATTAAAAAAAAGCCAAATTTTTCACCAACTATGCCATCAAAACAATGCTTCACATATTTCAATATCCTTCTTTTGATAGTTTGGTAATTGAAGATTTTGGCTTAGGTTTTTCATGTGGGAAACTAGATGGAAGTTAAATACGTTTAAACTTTGTTACACAACAGTAGTTACTGTTATGGTTTTACAAAAATATAATATGTGCAGTACTGAAAACAGTACCTTTTCTTTTATGACAAAGAAAAACAAATAGCAAGTACCATGCTTCATAAGAGCTGGATTGTCGGAGAAATTTTAATGGAAGTCTTAGTTCTCCTAGAAACTCATCTCCAAACTTCAAGTTGCTGGCATTCCAAAGGTCTACTCTGTAATAAAACAAAGCCAAAAATCAAAAGAAATTCATATTGAAAATATAAGAAAAAAACAAAACAGTAATTTTTCTCTTTTTTTTATTTAATTTTTCATCCATTATGTATGAGTCAGAAAAGTATGTTTCAAAACATACTATACTGGTTTCCAGGAGTCAAAGAGGAGCTTACACTGTTGGAATCTGCTAATTCATAACTGCACAAGTCAGTGGACAGAAACCTAGGATACCCTTTCCTCATCTGTTTTGTTCACAAGCATTTACACTTTCAAAAAGAGCAGAAATGTTTCCAGTTCACAGGTGCAGGTCCACTGCTGGGATGTCAAAACACACAGTTCTGGGAATAAAGTACTATAATTAAAACTGCTTACTTCTCTGTTCCCAAGCCACACTATTTCCAATTTTGTTTTTTTCTAAGTCAGATATTGTAACCCCTTTATTTTTGGCCTGTTACTCACACAGGACATGCCAAGGAGTCTGGGCCTAAACAAAAAAGGATCAATTCAAAACACCAATGATAACGCTCCCCCCGCATTTGGATATAGTAATTCTCCTGCTAAACACAGGGGCTTAGCATTACACAGTGTTCATCCCAGATACCCAAACACCTCACTATAAATCACTAGCTAACTATCTGTCAGGAGTTACCATGCATTTGTTGTTTTAGGATTTAAGTTATTGGTTCCCTGTCATGGTTTTCAAGTTTAACCCTTCTGCTGGTAGTTTCAAGACAGATATTTATTCTCTATGACATTGGTTCTCAACCTTTCCAGACTGCTGTACCCCTTCCAAGAGTCTGATTTATCTTGTGTACCCCCAAGTTTCACGTCACTTAAAAACTTACAAAATTAGACATAAAAATATAAAGTGTCACAGCACACGATTACTGACAAATTGCTGACTCTCTCATTTTTACCATAGAACTATAAAATAAATCAATTGGAATATAATATACTTACATTTCAGTGTATAGTATACAGGAGCAGTATAAACAAATCATTGCCTATGAAATTTCAGTTTGTACAGACATCGCTAGGGCTTTTTACATAGCCTATTGTAAAACTAGGCAAATATCTTGATGAGTTGATGTACCCCCGGGAAGACCTATGAGTACTCCCAGGGGGACACATACACCTGGTTGAGAACCACTGCTCTATGTTTACCACTTCAGTGACAATACACTGCTATTTCAACAAAATGAGAAGATGATCATCCTATATATGTGGGCATACAGTAATCTTGGTGCTGCTGGAAAGCATCCCCATCATTGATATGAGTGTTTACTAGCAGTAATCAACTATTGGCCTGTGGGGTGATGTTCTAGTCAAAGAGGGAGAGACTGTATATTGCAGCGATTCCAAAACTTGAAGCCAAGCCTTCCTTCAGGAAAATGAAACCTATTATACTTCCTGCTGTCCCACTATGTAAAATAAAAGGCTTATACAACTTCCATGTCTACTTCCCTCATCTTTGGGAAATTCTGGTATAAATCCCTGTATCATACTTTCTCTCTTTTCATACATGCTTTCATATACTGTAAAAGGGTTAACGATATTGAAATTTAGAGTATAACTACTGGTATTTGAGCTAGCAGCAAGTGAGATGAATGAGACAGTACTGCTCAAGGTTCTCTACAAACTCAGACAGCTGTCTCTGCACAAGTTCCTTTACACTTTGAAGGTTTCCTTTGCAAAAGAGACTTACTTTTTATTTTTAAAATGGAAGGTGATATGCTGAAGAAAAACAGAGTTTTGCTGGGGGTGGGGGAGAGGAGAGTCTCTTGCTTTGGGAAACACTGGTATAAGGTAGAGCCCTGCATGGGACTGAAATCCCACAGGCCCCACTGACATAGTGGGAGCGGGATTAAAAATAGTCCCACACAGGACTCTAGTGTAAGGGAAGAAGAGTAAGACTTGTAATATAAATATATGGAAAAAACAGGTTTTAATATAAATAAGGAACCAGAGAGTTTTAAATGTCCATTGCATTCACAGACAGAGAAATTATCATACTGGATATACAATACAACATCTAGCCTGGTATTCTATCTTCAG
The DNA here is from genome assembly GCF_009764565.3 of Dermochelys coriacea. Classification (NCBI taxonomy): domain Eukaryota; kingdom Metazoa; phylum Chordata; order Testudines; family Dermochelyidae; genus Dermochelys; species Dermochelys coriacea. The sequence goes on from NC_050068.2 coordinate 111,981,887, forward strand.
CAGGAACCAGTACCATATGATAAAGCAGGTGTTGTAAAGTTACCCATTATGGACAATTTTGCAATGACATGCCCTTGTGGAAGGTTTCTTCCTAGTTCCACGCAGTAGGTGGTTGGCATGCTTTGAAGCCTTGGGTTTGATATTCCTTATAAAAGTTTATTCTAACTAATGTAACAGAAGATGATATCATAAATCTCTAATGCATTTTTAACCCTCTCAATTTTATCCCTCAATAATATCTTGTGGCACTAAGTTACATGCGTTATTTGTATCAACTTGTTCCATCTCATCTCAATTTAGATTCAAATTTTTTGGGCAGGCACTGGCTTGTACAGTGAGTCGGCCCGAGGTAGTTGAAATTTTTTGAAAAATTTTTGGTGAGGGGGGGAAAGGAAAGAAGTTTTCAACTCTGGTTGGTTTTTTTGCCCTCTCTCACTCGGTTCTGTTCCTGGCACAATGGAACTCTGATCTGGCAGGAGCCTGAGCACTGCTGCTGCACTAACACTAATAGGGCAATACAGATTGCCAAAACCAAGTTAAGGAAGGGATGGATTTTCAGCAGGATGAATCACTATTTACACATGGCCAAACCTCGATTTAACAAACCATTTATTAGAAAAGACGTGTCCTCTGGTTCCTGATATAATTGGATTCTGAGAAGATGCCCACCATAAATGTAACTTCCTGATATGACACATACACAAACACAAACTTTCAAGAGAGGAAAACTGGCACCAAATACATTTGTTATGGATTGTAATTCATTGCAGTTTTGCCTCAGACTTCCGGGAAAGGAAGGGAGGAGGTGGCTAGAAGCACAATTCAGGTTCCATTTGCTACATTCTAGACAAGGCCTTGTGTTTATTGCATGCAAAATTTTTAAATTCTGTAAATTTGTGTATCTAGAGTATGAAAGATGTTGTAAGGCAGTGAATTAGTAAATATACACCACCACCCCCAGTTTCCAAAGCCTAGTTCTGCTGTTTAAAAAAGCAAAATACGGAAGGTGCATTTTTAGAAGTGGTCAATCTGTTATCCAGTATGACTACAATAACCAATCTGAGGGCCCCACAGCTAAGAAAATGTTCCTCTATTCACAGGGAAAAAAGAAGAAAAAAAAAAACCTGCATGTAAAAGGAACATCTGGTACTAATGTAATGATATACTCTGGCTTGCCACTTCCTACAACCACTGAAAATGAGAACTTTTTTTGTTGTTAGAAAAATATGTACAGGGGACTTAATCTCATGTATAGTCCATGGAAGGAAAATGTTCAGAGAAGAAATGGCTGTAGGTTAATGTAAGATACATGACTGGGGGGGAGAAGGGGGTGGAGGAGGAGATGGAAATAAATATCCTCAGTCCTATAAGGGAGGGGGGAAACTCTCAACAGTTTGCCCAAACAGAACTAACCCTTTATCTGCTCTTTTATTTATTAAAGTATTTAATCTTTTCCAAACTCTTTCATAGACTTCGCCAACAAAGTATTTCTTCCCCCTCACCAGGACATAAGAACTGTCTTGCATTGGTCTTAGGAACAACAAAGTCTTTTCAGACAGTCATACACACAATATTAAAGCAGCCACACATTAGTAAAGGGCTAAACTTAATTACAGTCGCACACTGATAGATCTAGAACAGTAGTCCCCGAAGTTTTGAGGGTCACAGCCCCCTTACTCCTGTCTGCGCCCCCCGCCCCCATGAGCTGGGGTTGGGAGGGGGGCCGCGGCCTGAGGGGGGGGCAATGCGGACGGGGTTAGGGGGCCGCAGCTGGGGGTCGGTCTGGGGCCGAGAGAAGAACCAAGGCTGGGGGTGGAGTAGCAGTTGGGCTGCGGTGGGGGCCAGCAGCTGGGCCCGGGTCCAGGTGCGGCTCCGCCCCTGGCATTGCCCCCACCCTCAGTCCCAGGCTGGGAATGGAGTTGCGGCCAGTGACTGAGGGCTGTTGCAGGGCCGGGAGTGGAGCTGTGCTGGGGATGGAGCCAGGTGTGGGGTGGGGAGACAGGGATGCAGCTGGGGGTGGGACTGACGCAGAGCTGGTGGTGGGGAGGGACTGAATGGTGCTCCCTCCCCATCCCCATCCGGGCTGGCCCAGACCCCACCATGCCCCCTCAGATGATCCTCCACACCCGCTTAGGGCGGGGTGCGTCCCACACTTTGATGACCTCTGATCTACAGTCTTAATTGAGAGGTACTGGGGAAAAGGGTATTAAGCCAAAACTGAATTTAATGCAAAATTGTACAATGGAAGAAAAACAAGCTTATGTTACTGTGGGATTCTTTATATTACCTAATCTCCATTTTGTCCACCTCATCGGCATCTTCAATATCAAAATGGGATTTTTTGTTGTAGCTGCAAGGTCTGGTTACCTGGTTTGAAAAAGAAATAAATAAAAAAGATAAAAATAGTTAAAATGGTGATCTCACTATGCTTTCACCACATATTGATAGCCTGCTTTCCTCTGACTATAAATTGTAGTTTAGGCTTCGATTCTGCCAATGTTTATGCACGTGAATGATCCTGTTAACCTCAGTGGGACTACTCATTAGGCAGATGTGCGTGCAGGATAACCAAGAGTAATTACACCATACTCCAAACTCTCTTTAGGATAGAGTAGGTAAGAATATATCGGAGGTTTTCACATCAGTGTTTAAAGGTTAAACAGACATAGAAAATCATGCAAAAGGTGTTATCAACATCTAAAGTCTAGCTGAAAAAAACCAAACATAACAATTAAACAATCTGGTTTTAAATATAGATTCCTTACAATGATTTCCTGCTGCACTTTGAAAAGAAAGGCAACTGAAGTAATCCAACACTTAATATTGACACACACAAACCCCTTTAATACAGGAGCACTTAAAAGTAGCAAAGGAAAGTGCTGTCTATTCAGACATCTTTGAAAGTCAGCTAAATGTGCCCACTCAAGCATGCAGAACAGCTAATTTTTCAAGAGATGTGGAGCTGGGGTCTTGTGTATCATAATATAGGGATAAGCACTGAAATTTCTTAGCACCACAGTGCAGCTTCTTTTCCTTCTACCCATATTTGCAACATCAGAAAGCAAAAAGCAAAGCATAGGCAATAAACAGACTACAAAGATACTGCATGTGCGAAGCACAGGAGGAAACAAAGTTTTTAAATGGGATATCTAAAAATCTGTTTTTGTTAACATAACAGAAGAAATAAGGCTTTGAGGTTTACATTTTTGACCAATGTAGGACAGAAACTCACCCCACCCAGAAGCAAAAGGTACCCCACCCAGGAGTAACCACAGCACAAACTGATCAAAGGAAAGAAAAGTATACTGAATGTGCAATCAGGAGCTGGCTCAGCAACTCATCTTCATGAAGCTTTAAAATGTTCCTGTCGAGTAATACTTGCCAGCCACAAAAAGTAGCTTTTATTATAAGCTTAACTTCTTATTTTTCTTTTGTATGTCAGTAGGTACATACAGGGTAAGTAAAGATGTAACTGAACAAAGAGAGAACCAGAAAATACTCTTCAGCACAAGAAGTCAAACAAATACTGTAGTATTTCTTTTTGCCATTTTTAAGGTAATTCATGAAAGCTAAAGGTAACTAGAAGCACTGGAGACCACAGCCCTTGTTACATAATTGACTCAAATGCACCTGGGAGCCACAGAGCACTGTAATTTAATACCCCACATCATTTCAGCAGCTCAGCACAAATTTCTCCACACACCCCACACTGCAAACCTCCTCAACAGTGACTTTAAGGGCTTGTCTACACTTGAAATGCTACAACGGCACAGCTGCACTGCTGAAGCACTTCAGTGTAGACACTAACTACGCCTATGGGAGGGATTCTCCCATCGATGTAGGTAATCCACCTCCCTGGGAGGCGGTAGCTAGGTCAACCTAGCGCGGTCTACACAGGGATGTATAGGTCATCTTAGCTATGCTGCTCAAGGGTGTGGATATTTCACACCCTCCTCAGCAATGCAGTTAAGCTGACTTAATTTTCTAGAGAGGACCAGCCCTAAGAAGTGATCATGTCCCCAGGCCCACGACCAAAATTGACATTTTTACAAAATGTTTTCTACTACCACTGTTTATAGGTAGCACATGTGCTGGGATAGTCTGCCATCGTAGACAATAGTGTCTAGTGGTCAGCCCAATCCACCACCAGGTATGGACTTTTAAGGCTTCGGAAGGGTCCCATAGATAGATGTAGAGATCTAAGAGTCCTGGGAACAAATAGTGCTTGGGGAAGGAATCTTTAAGGGCCTGAAACCTTGCAAAGAAGGCGGGACAAGGCTCCCCCCTGACCCAACCCCCTGGGACTGAGTTGGGAGAAGGGGAGCAGAATAAAGGATGCCTCCTCCTACCTAGCAGACAGGCACTGGCAGGAGAAGGCTGGCCTGGTGAACCCCTTAGAGGGGAAAGCTAACTGGGAAGGGAGTTCAGCTCAAGGAAACTAATGAAAGCCTTGCAGCTGACTTAAGTCTAGGGCCCTACCAAATTCACCGTTACAACACTGTGAAATTCAGATTTAAATATCTGAAATCATGAAATTTATTATTTTTAAAATCCTATGACTGTGAAATTGACTGTGAATTTGGTAGGTCCCTATTTAAGTCACAACCCCTGCTCCAGGATAAGGGATGGGGAAGAAACTCCTGCCTGAGGGCGGGAAAGACGGACTAATCCAAGCAAAAGAGGAGTTTACTCATAACGGCCCAGCTGCTGTGAGTAACTGGGAGCAGAGTTGAGGGGATACCGCTGGGGCTGCAAAAGAAGCAGCAATGAGGAACCACAGATTCCCAGATGGGACAGCAGAATCCAGAGACCAGGGAAAAGATGTTGACAAGCTGGGAAAAGGTAGGAGCAGCCCAGGGAAAATAGCGGACAGACTAAGGACCAGATCTTGACCTCCTAAGCAGGGTTCCTGGGATGGAACGTAGAGAAGAGTGTGGGCCTGGGTTTCCCTACCACACCCCAGACCAAGAGGGCAGGCACAGCATCAGAAGGAGAAGAGTACAAGCATTGTGGGTGGAGACAGACGTTGAAGACCAGGCTCAAAAGCCATTAGACTTTGGGATTTCCTATAATGGGACATGTCTGTTAAACCCAGAAGGGGCATGAACTGAGCAGGGACTTGGCCAGAGAGCTAGGCCATGTAAAATGACAAACTGTTGTGGCACCAGAATGACTAAAGGGGTCGCTAAACTGAAAAAAGCCCTGCAACACCTGGACATGGGGAGGTGCTCTGGAGGTAACAGGCATGGCAAGAGGGCACAACTATGCTAAAATGATTTTCAATAACTGTGACACTTAGCTGATCATGAAACTTTTTCCACCAAAAATTATAGGTTAGTTCTATTCTAAGCCTATGGCACAACGTCGCTAGTGCACACTTACTGAAATCATTGGCTGAAGCTGTGTGAACAGGTCTAAGGGTTCAGCTGTATGACTGCTTACTGTTCAGTTTCATTCAAACATACACAGAGCTGTATACTTAAAGGGCAGTTGTGTGGGATGCATTAATTCAGAGGATGGAATTAAGAGTCTGGGATTCCCAGTCCAGAGGGAGGAGGGGACTAAACTGGCTTTTAACTACCATTGTTCCCTCTTTATTCTCAGCTGCTCTGATATCAGAGGCTATTTAAATAATGGCAGCCAGTCACCAGCTTCCCAGAAATCTCCACAGCACACAGTCCACCCTCTCCGGTTCCCAATATGACCCTCCCTGCCTCTGGCACACCACCTTATTCCAGGGTTTCAGAAGGGGTTCTTAGAAGACAGCCTGACGTTGTCTTCCTCAGTTTCTGCACCGGGGAATTCTTGCCTAGTCATATCCGGACCTTTTAGAGCCCCTTTATGCTGCTCTGGCCCCTTTACTCAACATGTAGCCATTACAAACCAAGTAAAGGGCTATTTACAATGAGCTTCCACTCATACAAATCATTACACAAGAGTATAGAATCTTTTCACATTGATGACTGACTGCACTCCACTTAAGCTGGGACTGTGCAGTGGATGTCTTAAAAAATTATTGTGGGGAGAAAAGTATTCATTCCTTGACATTTACATATTTTCCTCCTCCTTGAGCCAGTGGGGATCAACGCATTCCAGTGAAGCCAGCCTGGTGTGACAAACTATGGGACAGATTGTCTGCTGATGTAAATTGCTGCCTTGCCACTGAATTCAATGTACTATGCCAATTTACACCAGCTGTGGATCTGATCCTATGATGTCACCACTTGAGTGCAATTTCCAAGTCATGGAATTAGCTCCCTATAGTGGAAAGTAGAAGCCAGTGTAAAACAGCCTTCCTGTTAAGAACGGGCAACACTATGGACAAGACATGATAAACAGTGTAGTATGGATTCAGCTATTCTGCTTGGATCCTAGCTGTCCACTTGAGCATTTGGAGGAACTTGAGATTCCATCACTAAAAGTACCTGTATTAGCCAACGCTGAACTTGCCCCTGTTTGCAGTTAGGGGTTCTCACAACAAAATTTTCGGTGGCCTTAGAGTGCGACCACCAACTCTTGCTGGTGGCCACTCTGACAATTTTTTCTAAAATACTTAATTAACTTTAGGAAAAACAAACATATATGCACATATACATGTCCAAATCATTGTAATTTATTTATGTAGAGGGTTTTTTCCCCCAGACTCAATAATAAAAATAAGGTACAGTTGTTTCTTTTCTTTACTGGACTTAAACAGAATGGAAACAGAAATAAGGTGCTTTACAAATTCTTGTCTTTTGTTGTGGTTGTTTCTTTTGCTTTTCGGTTGCTATTTTTTTTTAAGACTTGCTAGCTAGTAAGTCTGCTGCTGCAAAACATAATATTTGTATGTTTGTTAATATCACTTTTCACAGCAAACTTACTCAGCTCTGGCAAGCCAGGGGCAAATTAAACCCTAGATGGGGAGGTGGGTAGGGAGATAGTGGGGGCCAGAAATGATGTGGGGATGGATGGGAAGCTATGGAAGCAGCGGGAGCCAGGGGCAATGCAGGGGGGTGGTGGTCCAAGGGCTGGCACCAATGGCCAGGATCCAGGGCCAGAGTCTGAAAACCCACGACCTGAGCCTGCCACTTGCCACCCCAGGACTGAAGCCCAAAGCCCGAGCCTCATCGCCCACAGGAAGGTAGGAAACTCACTGGCTGCCTGCTCCTCTGGTGTTTGTGGCTCTGAAGGGGGGCAGGGTGCAACCCCCCCTCCCCAGTCACTGCCCAGGAGGCTGTGGCCACAAGAAAAGTCTCGGTGTCTGCATGTGGTCACGGTGGCCGCATTTGAGAAACACTGCAAATAAGCCCCTTTTAATAAAACAACAGCTAGGTTCACAGATACTAACATATAGTGACACGTTTCAGAGTAGCAGCCGTGTTAGTCTGTATTCGCAAAAAGAAAAGGAGTACTTGTGGCACCTTAGAGACTAACAAATTTATTAGAGCATAAGCTTTCGTGAGCTACAGCTCACTTCATCGGATGCATTTGGTGGAAAAAACAGAGGAGAGATTTATATACACACACACAGAGAACATGAAACAATGGGTTTATCATACACACTGTAAGGAGAGTGATCACTTAAGATAAGCCATCACCAACAGCAGGGGGGGGAAAGGAGGAAAACCTTTCATGGTGACAAGCAGGTAGGCTAATTCCAGCAGTTAACAAGAATATCAGAGGAACAGCGGGGGGTGGGGTGGGAGGGAGAAATACCATGGGGAAATAGTTTTACTTTGTGTAATGACTCATCCATTCCCAGTCTCTATTCAAGCCTAAGTTAATTGTATCCAGTTTGCAAATTAATTCCAATTCAGCAGTCTCTCGTTGGAGTCTGTTTTTGAAGCTTTTTTGTTGAAGTATAGCCACTCTTAGGTCTGTGATCGAGTGACCAGAGAGATTGAAGTGTTCTCCAACTGGTTTTTGAATGTTATAATTCTTGACGTCTGATTTGTGTCCATTCATTCTTTTACGTAGAGACTGTCCAGTTTGGCCAATGTACATGGCAGAGGGGCATTGCTGGCACATAATGGCATATATCACATTGGTAGATGCGCAGGTGAACGAGCCTCTGATAGTGTGGCTGATGTGATTAGGCCCTATGATGGTATCCCCTGAATAGATATGTGGACAGAGTTGGCAACGGGCTTTGTTGCAAGGATAGGTTCCTGGGTTAGTGGTTCTGTTGTGTGGTGTGTGGTTGCTGGTGAGTATTTGCTTCAGATTGGGGGGCTGTCTGTAAGCAAGGACTGGTCTGTCTCCCAAGATCTGAGAGAGCGATGGCTCGTCCTTCAGGATAGGTTGTAGATCCTTGATGATGTGTTGGAGAGGTTTTAGTTGGGGGCTGAAGGTGATGGCTAGTGGCGTTCTGTTGTTTTCTTTGTTGGGCCTGTCCTGTAGTAGGTGACTTCTGGGTACTCTTCTGGCTCTGTCAATCTGTTTCTTCACTTCAGCAGGTGGGTATTGTAGTTGTAGGAATGCATGATAGAGATCTTGTAGGTGTTTGTCTCTGTCTGAGGGGTTGGAGCAAATGCGGTTATATCGTAGCGCTTGGCTGTAGACAATGGATCGAGTGGTATGATCTGGATGAAAGCTAGAGGCATGTAGGTAGGAATAGCGGTCAGTAGGTTTCCGATATAGGGTGGTGTTTATGTGACCATCGCTTATTAGCACCGTAGTGTCCAGGAAGTGGATCTCTTGTGTGGACTGGTCCAGGCTGAGGTTGATGGTGGGATGGAAACTGTTGAAATCATGGTGGAATTCCTCAAGAGCTTCTTTTCCATGGGTCCAGATGATGAAGATGTCATCAATGTAGCGCAAGTAGAGTAGGGGCATTAGGGGACGAGAGCTGAGGAAGCGTTGTTCTAAGTCAGCCATAAAAATGTTGGCATACTGTGGGGCCATGCGGGTACCCATCGCAGTGCCACTGATTTGAAGGTATACATTGTCACCAAATGTGAAATAGTTATGGGTCAGGACAAAGTCACAAAGTTCTGCCACCAGGTTAGCCGTGACAGTATCGGGGATACTGTTCCTGATGGCTTGTAGTCCATCTTTGTGTGGAATGTTGGTGTAGAGGGCTTCTACATCCATAGTGGCTAGGATGGTGTTTTTAGGAAGATCACCAATGGACTGTAGTTTCCTCAGGAAATCGGTGGTGTCTCGAAGATAGCTGGGAGTGCTGGTAACGAAGGGCCTGAGGAGGGAGTCTACATAGCCAGACAATCCTGCTGTCAGGGTTTATCATACACGCTGTAAGGAGAGTGATCACTTAAGATAAGCCATCACCAGCAGCAGGGGGGGAAAGGAGGAAAACCTTTCATAGTGACAAGCAAGGTAGGCTATTTCCAGCAGTTAACAAGAATATCTGAGGAACAGTGAGGGGTAGGGTGGGGGGGAGAAATAACATGGGGAAATAGTTTTACTTTGTGTAATGACTCATCCATTCCAAGTCTACAACCTATCCTGAAGGACGACCCATCACTCTCACAGATCTTGGGAGACAGGCCAGTCCTTGCTTACAGACAGCCCCCCAATCTGAAGCAATTACTCACCAGCAACCACACACCACACAACAGAACCACTAACCCTAACACTAACACTAACAGGAACCTATCCTTGCAACAAAGCCCGTTGCCAACTCTGTCCACATATCTATTGGGGGACACCATCCTAGGGCCTAATCACATCAGCCACACATCAGCCACACTATCAGAGGCTCGTTCACCTGCGCGTCTACCAATGTGATATATGCCATCATGTGCCAGCATGATGGCATATACATCTGCCATGTACATTGGTCAAACTGGACAGTCTCTATGTAAAAGAATAAATGGACACAAATCAGACGTCAAGAATTATAACATTCAAAAACCAGTTGGAGAACACTTCAATCTCTCTGGTCACTCGATTACAGACCTGAGAGTGGCTATTCTTCAACAAAAAAACTTCAAAAACAGACTCCAATGAGAGACTGCTGAATTGGAATTAATTTGCAAACTGGATACAATTAATTTAGGCTTGACTAGAGACTGGGAATGGATGACTCATTACACAAAGTAAAACTATTTCCCCATGTTCTTTCTCCCCCCCACCCCACCCCCCACTGTTCCTCAGATATTCTTGTTAACTGCTGAAAATAGCCTACCTTGCTTGTCACCATGAAAGGTTTTCCTCCTTTCCCCCCCTGCTGCTAGTGATGGCTTATCTTAAGTGATCACTCTCTTTACAGTGTGTATGATAAACCCATTGCTTCAAGTTCTCTGTATGTGTATATCAATCTCCCCTCTGTATTTTCCACCAAATGCATCCGATGAAGTGAGCTGTAGCTCACGAAAGCTTATGCTCAAATAAATTTGTTAGCCTCTAAGGTGCCACAAGTACTCCTTTTCTTTTAACATATAGTGGTTTAGCTCCCTTTAAGCTTTCACTAGATTTTTAAAATGCCCCCCCATACATTCTGGGATTAGAAGTTCCTATTTATTGACACTAATGCTCACATCAACCCCTTAGAAGTGAGCCTTAGGGCAAGCCTCTAAGGCCAGGCCTACACACAGAATTCGCACTGGTTTAACACACCTGTGTGGATACAAACTGGTTTACAACTGGCGTATACTGGTTCCACTTGCATCACTAAATGTGAGCAGATTCTAATTAAACTGGTGCAACTCTTGCTGGTAGATAAGGCCTCCCTAGTTTTGTTGCTAGGTGCACAGACACCACAGTGAGGAGGGCACTCGAAAGAACAACTGAGAATTCATAGCTACTTTGGCTCTCAGCAGCTGTGGACAGTATTAGTCCCTCTCAATTAGCTGGTGTGTGCTAATTATTCTTGAGGTTAAAGGGATTTACTCAGGCCTTGTCGAGACTAGGAAAGGTTTGCTGGTATAGCTGTACCCTCCTACACAGACACACTTGATACTTGCTTTTGCCAGGATAATTGCGTCTGCACTAGGGCTTTTAACGGTATAACAATGTCAAAAATCACATCCATAACTCCAATACTATACCGGCAAAGGTTTCTAGTAGACCAGGCCTCTGAACAAAATAAGCTATACCAGCAAAAGGACTTTTTTTTGCCAATATAACTTCTAACTGACATAGCTAAACTGACAAAAATGTTAAAGTGTAGACCAGGACCAAGTTATCCATGATAAACTCTCCCATAAAATGAAGATACAAGCCTTTTAAGTGTACAAGACATTGAATGAAAAACATCTGAAGAACTGTTCCGGGGTAGGGATGAGAATCTATATAATCTATATATATATCTATTACTCCTGCTAAGTAAAAGAAAAAAAACAGCCGGGTTACATTTTGCCTTATCTAGAGACTCATTTAAAAATGTTACATGTTACATAGGATCTAAGGATTTTATGCAGTTGAACTGATGGGAAAGATTTGGTGTTACAGAACACTAGCATGCATCTGAAACATTCAGTCTTGAATGGATTTCCTCCATTGCTTTTAAATTTCTTTATCTTCCCTGTGAGACAACCTTCCCACTATTGACCAGGGAAGACAGGGTGGCGCAGCTATAAAACCACAGTCTGGAAAACACTCACTTAGCAGAACTAATTCAAAAATTGTCTGTGCTGGGAGGGACAGAAAACCGTGTTGAGGAGGAGAGACTACCTAGAGAACTTGACTCCAGTCACCTGGAAAACTGACACACTGCTGTCTCAGCAGACATCTAGTCTGATTCTGGATATTGCTGGCTCTGCCCTGTGCTTTGAAACAGTTTTCAAAGAAGACAGCTGGCACAACATGGAGCAAGATGCTGTGCCAACTATCTACAGTGTAGTATTTCAGCTTATCGCTCATTCTTTTGAAATACCAACCTCAAAATAAAACACTTCATCAAACTGTGGATTGTTCGTCTTCTTTTTAACTTTAGTCTTTTTGGCTTCAGATCTGCATGGACATAAAGAAAAAAGTGAACATTAGCAGAAGTGTCTGATCCTAATAAGCAATTACAGAATGCAGAGGTAGCCTATCTGCTTTGATTTGTTTTATAAACTCCACACAGCATGCAATGAGGCACACCTCTTTATCACATGCACATGAATTTCATAAATCAATTAAGTATTCACAGTTGTTATCCACACACTGAAATGTGAGCTCTTGGGCCCCAATCCTGTAAATTGCTCCATCCAACAATAATTATTGGGCAATTACTAGACAATGGAAAGGACTAAGCTGCATGCTTCTGAAGACAGGAAGCTAAAGAAAACTGATGGGTGATAGACAGCGTTGTTTGCCTTCAGTTCCCTAGCAAGTGGAATCATAACAATTCAGATATACAGTTTAACATGATTTTTTTTTTGGAGGGGCGGGGGAAGAGGCATATTTAAGACAGTCAAGACTGATGAGCCAGCCAAAAACTCATTCCAACTGTAATTTCAGTAATACTCACCTTGTGTCATTTTAAAAGATTTCACTTATCAAATACAGTAGTTAAAAACAACTTCTGAATAATATAACCCAAATACAGTACCACCTGTGATGGGCACAATAAGATACTGGGTCAGAGAATAAGAGGGACCAATCAACCTTCAAAGACTGCTTCACATCTGAGGCGATGATTTGTCAAAAATGTCTCTCATTCATAGCACTTCCCCACCCCCTTCAAGTTCCATTGTAAAATACTATGAAGTATCTGTGTCATGAGTTTCTGAGGTCACAGAACAGCTCAACTTTGCTTTTTCCAGAATAAGAACTCATGAGATGACTCCCCTGATAAGCAGGAGCACAAATTGCCACTGACATGTCCAATAATATAAAAAATCGAATGGTGGGAATATACAAATTTAACCTAAAATTTAACATGACTATGTTTACAGTTAGGCTGAACAAGACTGTTCCACAATAAATAATTCAATAGATGATATTGTGCAAGACCCATTCTGCAGTTTTATCCGTTCTGGTGGACCGTTACAACCACATAGATTAAATTACAGGATCGAGCTACGTATAGCACTTTCCACAGGTATTAAGGAGCTGAACTACATAACTGAGAAGACCCCAAATGTTCAAAGTCATATTGGAATAAAGCACAAGTAAAAAGCTGTTATACATTAATTTTCCCTCTCTTCCCCTCCCCACTACTGCAAAATGGACAAGCAAGCAATTTGGTTGAACATTGACCTCCAACTGCCAAGTGAGAAGCTACCCAAGTTAAGCTTGACCACAAATTATATACTTTGTAATGTTCAAAGCTTTAAAAGAAGCAAAACTGCAATAAGCCTCAAGCTACTTGTAGTTAATTATATTATATTATATAAATAAAGTAGCAATGGCCAAAAAAATCCTCTATCGATTTTAGAATGTGGATTTCTAAAAATAAAAACCCAAACCATCTGTTATGAAGCCTTACAAAATGGAAGCTCTTCAGTTTTCAATACTTGCCTGTATGGTCCTGCTAAGGTAACTGTGGCATAGGGATCACATTGCCCATTCACTATTGGGAGGCCTTTGCATTCTAGAACTCTGAAAGGAGAACAAAAAAGAACCAGACAAAATAAGAGGAGCTTGAAGGAACAACAAAAGTTAGTGTCTTCTCATCCTTATTAAGGGATACAAATAATGCTAGCATGATCCTGTATTCTTTTTTTGTCTTCGACCAAAAATTGTTTCCCAGTTTAAAGTAATACCATCCTTAAGGTCAGAAACCAACATTAAACTACAGAGGAGTCTTAATTTGAAGGTCTCTTACAACACCCAAAATATCAGTAACAATCAGCGGTTCATGAAAGAAGCTACTATAGGTATGGAGGACACAGTAACATTCATATTAGAGTTCACATCAATCACTGTTTACTTGTACATGTAAAAAAAAAACTGTTTAAGATGAGAAAAGACTGCAAAAAGATCCTGGTATCAGACAAATAGTTTCACAGTGTTCAAAGGCCTATGTGCTGTAACAAAATTTAATATGCTGGAATATATAGCCAATCATGACGGACCCATCTTTTCCCAAACCAGTAACATATCCTAACAATGAAACTCAGAAAGAATGAACAAACATGTTTTTCAGTTCTGCTTTCAAGAAGTTAGTGATGTGATACCAGAGGGACAGAATGCAATTAGAATGACTGAGTCACCCTGCTCTGACTTCCTCCAAGCAAGGAATCTTTAAAGTTGAAAAAGCTAAAGCTCTAGCTTCCATGTTCCCACCCCACCCAAAGAGTGAACTAATATAAGTTAGTTTAGTTTCAGGTTTCACAATTTAAAAAGCTCTCAAGGAATGTAGCACTTATTGGTAAAAAGGCAGAACAGCCTCTAGGATTCTCCCTTCTGAAACAAGTTCCTTTTTGAATAGGTGAGTTTGTTGATGGGGAGGGTGCCTAGGAATAAAACTTCTGGAAAGTGAAGTGATGAGAGATGGGTGTGCTGAGGCAGCTCATGTTTGAAATGCATACAGAAGAGAGAGGAAAAAAGCTGGAGTTTGATCCATTTGATCCATTCCCTTTGTAACTGTGTCAAATTACACTGTACCATGTGTCAATGCATAATCCTGGGTTTACTACAGTTTTGGAATTCAAATTTATCTACGTGTTTTTTGTTTACAGTGTGAGTGTTGTTTATATTTATGTATTACTTTTGTTTGCAATATGAGTGTTATTGATTATATTCTCTAGTCATCTGTGCAACAGAGAATCTTGTGTATGAGCGAATGTGCATATACACATGACTCTCCATCGCACAGATGATTACAGCAGCGTAATCTACAGTAGTTGGTGAAGTGGAGAGGGAAGATGGTAGGTCAAATATATGTCATTTCCAGTTGAGGGAAGATGCAATTTTCATAAATGAAAATGTGTTTTCATACTGCAACTTGGCAAAGATTGTATCAGTTCTAATGAAACTGTGTAGTACACTAATGCTGCTTTAGTTGATGAAAATCTCTAAGGACTAGTCTACATGGGAAAGTTATTCGGTATAAGATAAGATATCAATGTAAACTTGTATGGTTATACTGATAAAATCCCCATGTTGACACACACTTATTCTGGAATAACAGTGTAAGAACATAAGAACAGTCATACTGGGTCAGGCCAAAAGGTCTTGAAGAAATTTCCTAAAGAAATACTTCCTTTTGTTTGTTTTTAACCTGCTACCTATTAATTTCATTTGGTGATCCCTAGTTCTTGTGTTTTGAGAAGGAATAAATAACACTTCCTTATTCACCAGTCATGATTTTATATACCTCTATCATATGCCCCCTTAGTCTCCTCTTTTCCAAACTGAACAGTCCCATCTTATTACATCTCTCCTCATATGGAAGCTGTTCCATATCCTTAATCATTTTTGTTGCCCTTTTCTGAACCTTTTTCTATTCCAATATATCTTTTTTGAGATAGGGTAACCACATCTGCATGCAATATTCAAGATGTGGGTACAACATGGAATTATATAGAAGCAATATGATATTTTCTGTTTTATCGATCCCTTTCTTAATGATTCCCAACATTCTGTTTGCTTTTTGGACTTCCTCTGCACATTGAGTGGATGTTTTCAGAGAATTATCTACAATGACTCCAAGATCTCTTTCTTGAGTGGTAACAACTAATTCAGACCCTATCATTTTATCTGTATAGTTGGGATTACGTTTTCCGATGTGCATTACTTTGCATTTATCAACACTGAATTTCATCTGCCATTTTGTTGCCCAGTCAACCAATTTTGAGAGATCCCTTTGTAACTCTTTGCAGTCTGTTTTGGACTTAACTATCTTGAGTAGTTTTGTATCATCTGCAAATTTTCCCACCTTACTATTTACCCCTTTTTTAAGATAATTTATGAATATGTTACATTTAAACTAAACACAAAAAAGGTCCATTTACTGCAGAATAAAAATGTCCACACATGGAGTTATACCAGTATAACAGAAAACTTTCCCATGTAGACAAACCCTAAATACAGGACCGGCTTTTAATTTTCCCCGGGGATGCTCAACCCCCTGCTCAGCTCCAGGCCCCACCCCCACTTTAACCCTCCCCGTAAACCCCCACCCCCGCCCTGCCTCTTTCTGCCCTAAGCCAGCTCTGCCTCTTTCCGCCCCCTCCCCTCTCCTTCACAGTGCCTCCTGCATTCCGCGGAACAGCTGTTCCGCAGCTTTCAGGAGATGCTGGGAGGGTGGGGGGAGGAGCTGATCAGTGGGGCTGCCAGAGGGCGGAAGTGACGGGGAGGGAGGAGGTTGGGTGCTGGTGGCTGCTAAGCACCCACTAATTTTGGAGCACCCACGAGTTGCGCCTATGACTGGGCAGAACTGTCTTTTTATTTGCATTTTAAGCAACCTAACATACTTTATTCTTACTATTTTTCCAACACCTCAATGTACAGTTTACTATTGTACAAAAATAATGCTAAGTTTGTGACAATTAATCAAAGAAAATTCAAAGTTACAGCTAATGTTCTTTCACTTTATCCACAGGTGTAGGAATTTGGAACATATGGTATGTAATGTCACATGCTGTTTTACTGCAGAATTCCTGCAAAAGTGTAATATAAAGATATAGAGAGAGTTGGCCTTAATTTAAACAACCCAGCAAAAGTGAGGAAATTTTTCAAATCTTAACGTTATTAAATAACAATTCCCATGGAATGACAAATTTCATATTTTGAACCAAAGCCAGACACAAAAACCAAGCCAAACCTTAAAATATTTACTCCTAGGCAAAATCTTTATATGGTTCTGAATACTCTGGTGAAACCAAAGTTCAAGATCAACAGAAACAGACACCTTGTCTAGAAGGAGACATATTGGATATTCACCTGCTGGTTTTATTTCTGCTCTGTGCTATGACCCTTTTATGTATGCACCTTCTGCATAGACAAGAGATTTAAGAAGTCCTCTGCAAGGTCTGGCTTAGCAGCCTACTGACACTGCAGAGTGCTGCCATGTAAGAGCTGCATTTGAGCAACAAATTCTGCCCTGAGCAAGTTGGAAATGGAAGACTCTTCTTACCCCCACAAATCAGAGAGCATGCAGAGCGGTTCCCCCAGTCCAGAGGAAGTAGAAATAGGGAAACATGTTTGGTTTTAGCATGCTTAAAATAATTCCCATCACCTACAGCAAGTTCTACTTTTTAAATTCACATAGCACAGATATTACTAAAAGTGTGACCAAACCACATTTCTAACTGAACTGAACAATTATTAAGGGGAGAAAAGCCTACACCCACTCAAAACTATGTACCAATGTCAAACACATGTCCGCTCTGCTTTCCCTTAAGGATGGCCAAGAAAGTGAAACACCATCTCAAGAGGTTTATCTCAGGGAGCAGATTTTCCACTGTTCATGAATAGATCATTTCCAATCCAGCTCTCCTGCAATACAGGATGAAATATCAGAAGTCTAAGATGAAAGCACACCCGTGGGCATATAGAATATTCTGCCCCTTTTAGTAAGAGTACTTCTTCTAAAAACCATGAAGGCAGAGCACCGAGAAGTACTTGAACAGTCAAGATGAGTTTGAGTTCAAGTGTAAATGTTCTGTTTCTTTTGTGTGTGCAGAGGGAATGAGAAAAGAAAAAACAACCTTGAAAGAAACAATATGTAGAAAAACAGGAAACAGATGCTGACATAAGCTGCTCCAATGCCTCTCAGGTAATTTAAAAGCAGTTAACATCTAAGGACAGAGAAAGTATGCAACAGACTTGAGTTTCTGATTTGAGGGAAGGGAAAGGAAGCTTGAAGCGAGGCTAATTGTTGCTCCCACATTTTGTTGAGCACCAGCGAGAGATGCAATAAAATTCAGCAATGCAGAAGAGGGTTTAATTCACAGCTTTAGTGCACGTTCACCAGCTGTGAAAAAATGTTGTAACTGCAGAACTGCTTTGAATTATGGGCCTCTTTCTTTTGTCACAGGGAAGCTGTCAGGTAAATGAACAATCCCACCTCTGCCCATTGCTGTAATCCACAAGCGGCAAAGGTGTTAGAATGAATAGCTGCAACTTTGTTCTAACACTCACATTAAGATTGGATTCTGCTGGATAAAACATACCTTTCTAAAAACTACACAGAACACCCCTTCACTTCCTCTATAAGAGAATGGTGGTGGCTAGGCAACAACTTAAAAAAAATCAGTTAAAAATGACTTATGTTATCTGCAAAATTAACGTTAACATTACTTAGGAGTGCTAGATTAATGAATGGAAATGACAAGTTAAGCAAGATTTGTACCTAACCCAAGTTGTGTGACTAGAGAGCCCCAAACACAAAACGTCTGGCTGCTGCTGTTAGAACCTTTCCAGTCCAGCTCATAGTTACTGATCATTGTTAGAGTCTATAGCTCAGCTGACAATGACTAAGCTACCCCCTTGCAACTACAGAAGTTGGGCTGGAGTGGAGTTACTGGTGGGCCATGTGAGAAAACTCCCAATGCAGCTGCCTCACTATTTTTTGCTTGTGGTTCACAAAATGAGCGGGTTTCAAAGAACAAGAACAAAATGACTTCAGTTTTCAATGTGGTTCATAACCTAAATCTTTGCCAGGGCAAATTCCCTAAAGAAAAATGTATACACATTAGAAATATTCCCTGTTCTTTACACTGAGTGACACTAAAATGCATGGGGACAGGAAGGTAAAGGAAGGATAAACATTTCTGAACAGAAGACAAAATAGTTCACATTTGACAACATTAATATATCTGCTGCATGTGGGCTTCCAACCATGAGGTTTAATCATTGTACCAATTGACTACATAATAGCAATAAGAAAAGGAGTACTTGTGTGCTACTCTGAAACCTGTCATAATAGCAATAGTGAATGGTGCTGCCTATATAGAGTTTCCCTATGCAGTGAATCATTCAGCAGAGCTACAAAAGGCAGGGTTATCCAAGCATGTAGACTCCACATCCCTTCCTTAAAGGAGAATCAATTATTTGAAAATGACATGAGCACAAGAGGGGAGGACTCCTGCCTCATACTGAGAAAACGGGAGGATCAGCGAGTTATCTCAAGTGCCTATACAAATGCAAGAAGCCTGGAAAACAAGCAGGGAGAACTGGAAGTCATGGCACAGTCAAGGAATTACGATGTGATTGGAATAGATTCATAGATACTAAGATCAGAAGGGACCATTCTGATCATCTAGTCTGACCTCCTGCACAGCGCAGGCCACAGAATCTCACCCACCCACTCCTATGAAAAACCTCATCTATGTCTGAGCTATTGAAGTCCTTAAATCATGGTTTAAAGACTTCAAGGAGCAGAGAAGCCTCCCTCAAGTCAAGTATGCCCCATGCTACAGAGGAAGGCGAAAAACCTCCAGGGCCTCTCCAATCTGCCCTGGAGGAAAATTCCTTCCCAACCCCAAATATGGCAATCAGCTAAACCCTGAGCACATGGGCAAGATTCACCAGCCAGATACTACAGAAAATTCTTTCCTGGCTAACTCAGATCCCATCCATCTAATATCCCATCTCAGGGGATTTGGCCTATTTACCCTGAATATTTAAAGATCAATTACTTACCAAAATCCCATTATCCCATCATACCATCTCCTCCATAAACTTATCAAGTAGAATCTTAAAACCAGATAGATCTTTTGCCCCCACTGCTTCCCTTGGAAGGCTATTCCAAAACTTCACTACTCTGATGGTTAAAAACCTTCGTTTGATTTCAAGTCTAAACTTCCTGGTGGCCAGTTTATACCCATTTGTTCTTGTGTCCACATTGGTGCTGAGCTGAAATAATTCCTCTCCCTCTCCTGTATTTATCCCTCTGATATATTTATAGAGAGCAATCATATCTCCCCTCAACCTTCTTTTAGTTAGGCTAAACAAGCCAAGCTCCTTAAGTCTCCTTTCATAAGACAAGTTTTCCATTCCTCGGATCATCCTAGTAGCCCTTCTCTGTACCTGCTCCAGTTTGAATTCATCCTTTTTGAACATGGGAGACCAGAACTGCACACAGTATTCTAGGTGAGGTCTCACCAGTGCCTTGTATAATGGTACTAAAACCTCCTTATCCCTACTACAAATACCTCTCCTGATGCATCCCAAAACCGCATTAGCTTTTTTCACAGCCATATCACATTGGCAGCTCATAGTCATCCTATGATCAACCAATACTCCAAGATCCTTCTCCTCTTCTGTTACTTCTAATTGATGCGTCCCCAACTTATAACTAAAATTCTTGTTATTAATCCCTAAATGCATAACCTTACACTTCTCACTATTAAATTTCATCCTATTACTATTACTCCAGTTTACAAGGTCATCCAGATCCTCCTGTATAATATCCCGATCCTTCTCCGAATTGGCAATACCTCCCAGCTTTGTATCATCTGCAAACTTTATTAGCACACTCCCACTTTTTGTGCCAAGGTCAGTAATAAAAAGATTAAATAAGATTGGTCCCAAAACCGATCCCTGAGGAACTCCACTGGTAACCTCCCTCCAGCCTGACAGTTCGCCTTTCAGTAGGACCCGTTGCAGTCTCCCCTTTAACTAATTCCTTATCCACCTTTTGATGTTCATATTGATCCCCATCTTCTCCAATTTAACTAATAATTCCCCATGTGGCACGGTATCAAATGCCTTACTGAAATCTAGGTAAATTAGATCCACTGCATTTCCTTTATCTAAAAAAATCTGTTACTTTTTCAAAAAAGGAGATTAGGTTGGTTTGGCACGATCTACCTTTTGTAAAACCATGTTGTATTTTGTCCCATTTACCATCGATTTCAATGTCCTTAACTAATTTCTCCTTCAAAATTTTTTCCAGGACCTTGCATACTACAGATGTCAAACTAACTGGCCTGTAGTTACCCAGATCACTTTTTTTTTCTTTCTTAAAAATAGGAACTATATTAGCAATTCTCCAATCATTCGGTACTACTCCTGAGTTTACAGATTCATTAAAAATTCTTGCTAATGGGCTTGCAATTGCAGGTGCCAATTCCTTTAATATTCTTGGATGAAGATTATCTGGGCCCCCAATTTAGTCCCATTAAGCTGTTTCAGTTTCGCTTCTACCTCAGATATGGTAATATCTACCTCCATATCCTCATTCCCATTTGTCATGCTACCATTATCCCTAAGATCCTCTTTAGCCTTATTAAAGACTGAGGCAAAGTATTTGTTTAGATATTAGGCCATGCCTAGATTATCTTTAACCTCCACTCCATCCTCAGTGTTAAGCGGCCCCACTTATAACACACACTTGGTGGGGTAACTCATATCACTGGAGTATTGTCATGGATGGATATAAAGTGTTCAGGAAGAACAGGCAAGACAGAAAAGGTGGGAGAGTTGCATTGTATGTAAGAGAGCAGTATGACTGCTCAGAGCTCCAGTAAAAGAGAGCAGTATGACTGCTCAGAGCTCCGGTATGAAACTGCAGAAAAACCTGAAAGTCTCTGGATTAAGTTTAGAAGTGTGAGCAACAAGGGTGATGTCATGGTGGGAGTCTGCTATAGACCACCAGACCAGGGGATGAGGTGGACGAGGCTTTCTTCAGGCAATTAACAGAAGTTACTAGATCACAGGCCCTGGTTCTCATGGGGGACCTCAATCACCTCGATATCTGCTGGGAGAGCACTACAGCAGTGCACAGACAATCCAGGAAGTTTTTGGAAAGCGTAGGGGACAATTTCCTGGTGCAAGTGCTGGAGGAACCAACTGGGGCAGAGCTCTTCTTGACCTGCTACTCACAAACAGGGAAGAATTAGTTGGGGAAGCAAAAGTGGATGGGGACCTGGAAAGCAGTGACCATGAGATGGTTGAATTTACTTTAGCAAAGCTTTTGACACGGTCTCCCACAATATTCTTGCCAGCAAGTTAAAGTAGTATGGGCTGGATGAATAGATATAAGGTGGATAGAAACCGGCTAGATCATCGGGCTCAGCGGGTAGTGATCAATGGCTCCATGTCTAGTTGTCAGCTGGTATCAAGCGGAGTGCCCAAAGGGTCGGTCCTGAGTCTGGTTTTGTTCAGTATCTTCATTAATGATCTGGAGGATGGCGTGGATTGCACCCTCAGCAATTTTGCAGATGACACTAAACTGGGAGGAGTGGTAGATACACTGGAGGATAGGGATAGGATACAGAGGGACCTAGACAAATGAGAGGATTGGGCCAAAAGATATCTGATGTCGTTCAACAAGGACAAGTGCAGAGTCCTGCACTTAGGACGGAAGAATCCCATGCACCGCTACAGACTAGGGATCGAGTGGCTAGGCAACAATTCTGCAGAAAAGAACCTAGGGGTTACAGTGGACAAGAAGCTAGATATGAGTCAACAGTGTGCCCTTGTTGCCAAGAAGGCTAACGGCATTTTGGGCTGTATACGTAGGAGCATTGTCAGCAGATCGAGGGACGTGATCATTCCCCTCTATTAGGCATTGATGAGGCCTCATCTGGAGGACTGTGTCCAATTTTGGGCCCCACACTACAAGAAGGATGTGGAAAAGTTGGAAAGAGTCCAGCAGAGGGCAACAAAAATGATTAGGGGGCTGGAGCACATGACTTATGAGGAGAGACTGAGGGAACTGGGATTATTTAGTCTGCAGAAGAGAAGAATGAGGGGGGATTTGATAGCTGCTTTCAACTATCTGAAAGGGGGTTCCAAAGAGGATGGATCTAGACTGTTCTCAGTGGTACCAGATGACAGAACAAGGAGTAATGATCTGAAGTTGCAGTGGGGGAAGTTTAGGTTGGATATTAGGAAAAACTTTTTCACTAGGAAGGTGGTGAAGCACTGGAATGGGTTACCTAGGGAGGTGGTGGAATCTCCTTCCTTTGAGGTTTTTAAGGCCCGGCTTGACAAAGCCCTGGCTGGCTGGAATGATTTAGTTGGGGATTGGTCCTGCTTTGAGCATGGGGTTGGACTAGATGACCTCCTGAGGTCCCTTCCAACCCTGATATTCTATGACATACCTTTTGTATTATTCAAGGGTGTATGTTGTGTGAGTACATGTGTGTTGAAGGAAAAGAAACAGCAATATTCATAAAGTAGTTCCAGTTTGAGACATTGGGTGAAATCCTGGCTCCATTCAAATCAATAGCAAAACTTCCCTTGACTTGAGTGGGGACAAAATTTCACCCGCTATTTTAAATATCAGGGAAAGGGCTGCAAAGTATTCCTTGTTCCCTTCACAAAGTTTTCCATATGAACCTCTGGGAGCCTCAGGACACCGAGATTTTTACACACAGAATGCAAAATATTTTCAATGGCATGGCATGTCAACCTGGTTTCAACTTTTGGTTACTTGTGGCATTTAGCCAAATGACCTAGGCAAATACTAAAGGCAATTATTCTGATTTTTCTCCTAAAAATCCTAAAAATTCCATATAAAAAAAAAACAGAAGGGAAATCGGGAAATGCCAATGCTAACATTACAAGCCAGCTTTAACTTTGCCCTCCTTGTTTGTGTGCATTATGACCTCAATTCGGCAAAGTCCTTTACCATGTGCCTAACTTTAAGTGAAATTTTACAGTGCTACAGGGACAATATAATCATTGGAAATCATTAAGAAAGGGATAGATAATAAGACAGAAAATATAATATTGCCTCTATATAAATCCATGGTATGCCCACATCTTGAATATTGCTTGCAGATGTGGTCGCCCCATCTCAAAAAAGATGTATTGGAATAGGAAAAGGTTCAGAAAAGGGCAATGAAAATGATTAGGGGTATAGAACGGTTTCCGTATGAGGAGAGATTAATAAGACGGGACTTTTCAGTCTGGAAAAGAGACGACTAATGGGGGATATGACAGAGGTCTATAAAATCATGACTGGTGTGGACAAAGTAAATAAGGAAGTGTTATTTACTCTCTCATCACACAAGAACTAGGGACCACCAAAAGAAATTAATAGGCAGCAGGTTTAAAACAAACAAAAGGAAGTATTTTTTCACACAATCAGTCTGCGGAACTCTTTGCCAGAGGATGTTGTGAAGGTCAAGACTATAACAGGGTTCAAAAAAGAACTAGATAAGTTCATGGAGGATAGGTCCATCAATGGCTATTAGCCAGAATGGGCAGGGATGGCGTCCCTAGCCTCCGTTTGCCAGAAGCTAGGAATGGGTGACAGGGGATGGATCACTTGATGATTCACTGTTCTGTTCATTCCCTCTGGGGCACCTGGCATTGGCCACTATCAGAAGATAGGATACTGGGCTAGATGGACCTTTGATGTGACCCACTATGGCCATTCTTATGTTTTCTTAATATACAAAGACAATGCATAAAATATAATGACTAAATAAAGGGCTAATGTAAGAGAAAAATTAGTTAAGACAAAGTTATTAAGAAAGAAGAATCAATATTACATTAAAACCACAATAACAAAAACTGAAGAGAATTTTAATTAAATTAAATTAAATGCAAAAGAAAAATAACACCAACACTTGTATAAGTCTAACCTGACTCTATTCCATAAAGAGGACTTTTTCCAGAGTTTCATTTTGTAAAATAAGAGTCTAAGAATTTTTATACAGGATAACTCACATGGATTTTTTTTTTCATTTTTCTGCGGCTAATAATATGAAAACCAATTAGAGAGGTCTCCACATTGTGGCTCAAAATACCAAGGCTGGCTCCTAATAACAGCTTTAGTAAGATATTTAAAAAACCGCACATATACACAAGACTATCTGGCACACTACAGAAAGGAAGCAGAATAAAAACTGTTTGTCAACCATACTGTTCTCACAGGACAGGAAGTTAATTCATTAGCAGTTTAATCATTTTATGAATAAATTATAAAAGAGCTGCAAGCTCACTTAAAGACAAATAAGAATAAAAAGATGTTCTGTAGTGTTAATATTAAAAAAATCGAGTTAAAATCTCTTAGCTGAAGACACCTCAAGGCTCTTAATGAGGACACATGCAGTAACACACAAATGCTTAGTGGAATTTTAAAAATGTGCATTTAATGACCATTACATCTGCCTTGGCATCAATACTGCATTTTATTACATGGAATAACAGTTCAGGCATGAGAGAGCAAAAAGAAATTACTGGTGAGGAGAAGGAAAGATTTTTTGAAGAAGCAGCTTTTCAGAGGAGACAGAGACCCAAATGCAGGTAGCAGCATCACAGAAAGTGCAAAGCAGAGTGTGTGAAAAGAAACAAAGGGAGTAGTAAGGCAAGAGGAACAGAAGCAGCATACTGAATGAGTAGGGGAGTAGGAGGGAATAGATCCGAGATGTGAGGAGAGATGAAGTTATGTAGGGCCTTGTAAGTGAAGTGAAGTATTTCCAGTTGGATGCAGGAAGACATGAAACCAGGTATTCAAGGAGTGGGTGACCTGAAAAGAGCCACTGTAGTGGCATTTGGGATAAAATGGTGTGGTTAGCGGGGAATGTGAGAAGAGAGGAGGACAGAATGGATGTGGTTATGATAAACAAGGTGAGAGACGATCAGCGCCCAGACAAAGGTTTGAGCTGTGGGGATAGTGGATTTGGGCAATATTAAATTGAAGGAATGAGGGACTTTATATATGGGAACAGAATGAAAGGAAGAATCAAAATTAAATAGAGGTTGAGAGTCTGGGAGATGGAAAAGATTGTCATTACAAGTGTCACCAGCTGGCACTGCTACACAGAAGTCTTCTATAATCTTTTTCTTAGCTTGAGAAGAAATGACCAGTCTTTGGAAGATATGCTATGTGGTATTAGTTGGATATAATACAAGGTTCAAAGTAGAAGGAGCTGTGAGAGCCACATGAGAGTTTGTGGTCTGGCTTGGTCTCCAACTGGAGAAGCAGAGTTGTTCCCTGGTATTGGGTTGTTATTCCTGAAGAAAAGGATTGCCTGCCGGATGTCTGACCCTGTCATGTCAGGACTGGTGTATGTGCACACATAAAATAACTTACACTTAGAATATACCCAGATTCCAGGTAACTGGTTTCTCTTTCCATTGGGAAGCCGATCTGGAAGGTCCTGTACATCCTCTACAGTTCAACAGATGGGTAACCATATCAGTATCAAAAGACAGAAGTTGAAGAGGGATCAGGAGAACAAAATATAAGAAGCCAGTTCTGGAAAGATTGAAATTCAGTGGTGTGGGGACATCAAAGAGGAGATGCAAGGAGCAGGAGAATTTCAGGAACATGGACAGATTTGAGAATCACCCACAGAGGTGGCAGGTGAAGCCATGGGAATGGATCAGGTTGCCAAGAGAGTAGTGAGAAAAGAAGAAGAGATGAATCTTCAAGATAGATGGAGAGGAGAGAATAAAGAAGCCACTTAAGATGACAAGAAGCAAGGCAGAACAAGAAAGAACACAACGGAGGTAAGCAAAAATGAGAAAAGTGTTCTAAAGAGACAAGAGGGTTCAACTGCGAGAAAAGAACAGTAAGACAAAAGAAGAACCTTCTAGCCTTAGCTAAGAGTTCTCAAATTCTGACACGATGGGCCAAAAAGGGGGCAGAATTACTCCATTCTGGTCACAGACTGGGTGTTTTAAAGAAAGATCTTGACAAGTAAATAAATAATGTGTATCACAGACATTCCTAACTCTGGCTACAACTGTCACAAGAAAGAGTACAGAAGATAAAGTCATCTCATCTCAGAACACATTTCTTCCAAAAGGCCTACAAAACTCCAAACTCCCTGCAAATAAATGTTAGTCAGTTGGTTGAAAGTTTAAAATACAAACTTCAGCTTTAAAACAAAATGAACAAAAGTTGCAGAACTACCAGGATGCAAGCTCAGCTAATTTATTTTTTCATCTCTACCTACTCCCCAAAAATCTGCACTTTCTGTGCCTATACAAGTATAAAAACAAAGTTCTTTTTAACTCCTTCTTAGGTGTATAGATATCTTACATATTTTATAAATCTTTCTTGATTTTTTCATATAGATTCCCACTTCACATAATTTGCAAATGTAGTTAGAGATACTGCAGCAAATACATCTATTTTAATAAATAAAAGTAAATAATTCACATTTAAGAATATAAATAAATCAATGATTATTTACATACACAAAAACAATCAACGGTGCTTCTAAAATGCTACATAAAGTCCTCAGTCTTCTGGAGACCACATCTGGTATGTCCTGGCTCAAGTGAAGCAGATGTAACTGCTAACAGTACAGAAGTGAAATACTGTGTCTTCAAAAACATAAATTGAAATACATAAAACTCTAACAACTTTGGCTGCATGCATATGAGTAATTAGTAGGGCTGTCAAGCAATTAAAAAATTCATTGTAATTAAAAAAATTCACCGTGATTAATCGCACTGTTAAAAAATAATAGAATACCATTTATTTAAATATTTTGGAGTTTTCTACATTTTCAAATATATAGATTTCAATTACAACACAGAATACAAAGTGTACAATGCTCACTTTATATTTATTTTTGATTAAAAGTATTTGCACTGTAAAAAAAGAAAATAGTATTTTTCAATTCACCTAATACAAGTACTGTAGCGCAATCTCTTTATCATGAAAGTTGAATTTACAAATGTAGAATTATGTACAAAAAAACTTGAATTCCAAAATAAAACAATGCAAAATTTTAGAGCCTGCAAGTCCACTCAATCATACTTCTTGTTCAGCCAATCGCTCAGACAAACAAGTTTGTTTACATTTGCAGAAGATAATGCTGCCCGCCTCTTGTTTACAATGTCACCTGAAAGTGAGAACAGGCGTTCGCATGGCACTGTTGTAGCCAGTGTTGCAAGATATTTATGTGCCAAATGCACTAAAGATTCATATGTCCCTTCATGCTTCAACCATGCTCACTTTCATTATCTGAGCCAGATGCCACCAGCAGAAGGTTGATTTTCTTTTTTGGTGGTTTGGGTTCTGTAGTTTCTGCATTGGAGTGTTGCTCTTTTAAGACTTCTGAAAGCATGCTCCACACCTCATCCCTCTCAGGATTTTGGAAGGTACTTCAGATTCTTAAACCTTGGGTTGAGTGCTGTAGCTATCTTTAGAAATCTGATATTGGTACCATCTTTGCGTTTTGTGAAATCTGCAGTGAAAGTGTTCTTACAATGAACAACATGTGCTGGGTCATCATCCAAGATGGCTATAACATGAAACGTATGGCAGAATGCGGGGAAAACGGAGCAGGGGAAATATAATTCTCTGCCAAGGAGTTCAGTCACAAATTTAATTAACACATTATTTTTTT
Source organism: Dermochelys coriacea (assembly GCF_009764565.3). Classification (NCBI taxonomy): domain Eukaryota; kingdom Metazoa; phylum Chordata; order Testudines; family Dermochelyidae; genus Dermochelys; species Dermochelys coriacea. The sequence continues at coordinate 112,009,972 of NC_050068.2, forward strand.
TAACGAGTGTCATCAGCATGGAAGCATGTCCTCTGGAATGGTGGCCAAAGCATGAAGGGGCTTATGAATGTTTAGCATATCTGGCATGTAAATATCTTGCAATGCCAGCTACAAAATGCCATGCAAATGCCTGTTCTCATTTTCAGGAGACATTGTAAAGAAGAAGAGGGCAACATTATCTCCTGTAAATGCAAACAAACTTGTTTCTCTTAGCAATTGGCTGAACAAGAAGTAGGACTGAGTGGACTTATAGGCGCTGAAGTTTTACATTGTTTTGTTTTTCAGTGCAGTTTTGTAACAAAAAAAATCTACATTTGTAAATTGCACTTTCACAACAAAGATTGCACTACAGTACTTGTATGAGGTGAATTGAAAAATGCTATTTCTTTTCTTCACCATTTTTACAGTGCAAATATCTTTAATAAAAATAATATACAATTTGATTTCAATTACAACACAGAACATAATATATGTGAAAATGTAGAAAAAACATCCAAAATATTTAATAAATTTCAATTGGTATTCTATTGTTTAACGGTGCAATTAAAACTGTGATAAATCGTGATTATTTTTTTAATCATGATTAATTTTTTTGAGTTAACTGTGATTAATTGACAGCCCTAGTAATTAGAGAGATACTAATTTTGATTAATAACTTTGTATTATTAAAGGGCATTGATCTCTAGTTAGATGCAATACTTTCATTAATTAATGCAAATTGCACTGATTCATCAGCAATACTTAAATACTTAAATAAAGCAATACTTATGTTTTATGACTTCTCAGAGTAATGCAGGCGAAATATATAACACTTTCTTATTCTCCTCTCAAAACTAATATGTGTGTCAAAGTTGACACCAAAAAAGGGATTTTATGCCTTCTTAATCAGAGAGTAACAAAAAACCCCCCAGAAAACCTTGTTATAAAACAATATGCTGCAACTCCGCAGGTAATTAGTGAGAGAATTTCAGGATGACTCAACCCTACATTATAGACTGGGATTGTTAGAAACTCTTTAAAAAAATAAACAAAAACACCAACACCACCCAAAATGTAGTGAATCAGGAAAATACCATTGTACTTGACATTCAACAGTATAATCCCAGGTACCCATTTTCTTGAAAGTAGATAGCAGATCTGTAATAACATTAGGAAACTAAACCAAAAATAAAATAAATGTACCCCATCATTTAGTGGGACTGAGTTAATGCACAAAAACCAGAAAGTGAAATTGTGCCATCTTCTTTCACTGCTCTGACAGTTCAAAGTGAATCAGGTTTGTAAAGGTTTCAGAGTAGCAGCCGTGTTAGTTTGTATTCGCAAAAAGAAAAGGAGTACTTGTGGCACCGTAGAGTTTGTAAAGTTCTGTTTAATTCACAGTATTCACGGACCACAAGACAGACGATCCTTCCAACCATTACACCACACAGACAAAACCTGCACAGTTTTAAAACATTTCCCCATGAAATTAACTCTAAAAAAATATGCTTGGCTTTACAGAAATACAGGCTAAACAGGATTCATCAACCACTACATTTAGGAAATTTTCACCAGTCACAGAATGCTGAATTACATATTTTGTTCCCCTCTCCCAGCACTTTCCACAGCTCCTATTAGCCCACTTTCTAGATCAGGTAAATGACAATAAGTTGCATGTTTCTGACATTCTCAGTTGCACTACTGGTCTAGAATACAGAGCTAAGCTCCACACTGATAGGTCCGTCCATTTATAAGGGCACTTGAGAAGAGCCATATCTCCTGGAGATTATTTTATACCTTCTACTGCTCTATGACTGGAAGATGCACATTGTACATACGTACAAGAAGGCACTACCAGCTGACACCAGAAAAGGACATATCAAGTCATCTCACACCATGGAAAAGCTAAAAGGAATGGCTCAAAACACAAAAAACTTCCACTAGAAGTAAAGCTTTCCTATTCTTGCATCTTCCTGCATTACAACTGCACAAAAATAAAATAATGGTTAAGGTACTGCAAAAATGTACACATGGGCTGACCCTGCCTGATGGCCCTTATTTTTTAAATGCTCTCAACATGGGTGCTGCAGGGAATAGTGTTCATGATTTGCTAAGTGGCTCTTCTCACCTCTAAGCGGCTACCGAAGCACTGCCCTAGCACAGTGCCAGGGAGCAGTCTGCAGTTGGATATTCAGTCTTTCAAATCAGGTATTAAATGTCTTGACCAGTTGGGGTTGTTAGACATTCCATGGCATTTCCCCCACCACAAAGGTAAGGGTATTAGCCCTGGTGTCCTGGCTAACCTGAAGTGTTAACATTCTATTTAACAAGTTTCCAGTTGGATACAATATTCTATTTTGCTTCTGCCCTAAAAGGGCATTGACATCTTCTGAGCCCATTTAAAAGCTATCATGTTCCAATCCAGAGGAGGATGTACTTCATTTGTGAATGAAGTGATTTTTGCATATTCCCTGTTCTGTGCAGCTTTGCAAAGCACTTTGGGATCTTTTGGAGTGAAAGACAATATAAATAAAAGACTTTTTTGGATTATTTATGTTCTTTGGTTATTTAAATCTTTTAAGAAAACATTTCAAAAACACCATTCAAATTAGGGCATGGTCAAGCAGCTATTCTGGTATAACCAGACCTAATTAATATCCTATATTTGCTGCATAATTTCAGTTATTATACAAGCAGCTCAGATCCATGTTCATATTAATGCAATTTTTAAAGCTTCAGATACATTATGCACTTTATAACTAACTTACTAGTTTTCTCCATAGATTTTAAGGCCAGAAGGGACTATGTTTTCATCTAGTCTGACCTCCTGCATTACATAAGCCAAAACCCTCACCCGATAATTTCTGCATCAAACTCATAACTTCAGTTTGAGATAGAGCATATCTTTTAGAAAGATATCCAAGCTTTTCTCTCTGATCTCTTTTATTTATAGTAATTTTAGATGTTACTTCTAACAAGAGTAGATAAGAACATAAGAATGGCCATACTGGGTCGGATCAATGGTCCATCTAGCCCAGTATCCGGTCTTCTAACAATGGCCAGTGCCAAATGCTTCGGCGGGAATGAACAGAACAGCAAAATTATTGAGTGATCCATTTGCTTTTGTCCTGTCCCAGCATCTGGCAGTCAGAGGCCTAGGGATACCCAAAGCACGGGATTGCTTCTCTGACCATCGTGGCTAATAGCCATTGAGTGACCTATCCTCCAAGAATTTATCTAATTCTTTTTTGAACTCTGTTATACTTTTGGCTTTTACACCATCCTCTGGCAATGAGTTGGACACGCTGACTGTGCACTGTGTGAAGTAGTACTTCTTTATGTTAGTTTTAAATCTGCTGCCCACTAATTTCATTTGGTGACTCCTGGTCCGGTGAAGTAGTAAATAACACTTTCTTATTCACTTTCTCCACACCATTCATGACTTTATAGAACTGCCTTAGTCTTCTCTTTTATAAACTGAACAGTCCCAGTCTTTTTAATCTCTCCTCCTATGGACACTGTTCCATACTCCTCATCATTTCTCTTGCCCTTCTCTGTACTTTTTCCAATTTGAATACATCTTTTTGATATAGGGTGACCAGAACTGCCCAAGCTATGGGCATACCAGAGATTTATATAGTAGCATAATGATAATTTTTATCTTATTATATATCCCTTTCCTACTAGTTCCTAGCATTCTGTTAAGCATTTTTGATGACCACTGAACATTGAGTAGATGTTTTCAAAGAATTATCCACGACTCCAATATTCTTTTATTGAGTGGTAAGACCTCATAATTTTCTATGTACAGTTGGGATTATGTTTTCTAATGTGCATTACTCTGCACTCATCAACACTGAATTTAATCTGCCGTTTTGTTATCCAGTCACCCAGTTTTCCGAGGTCCCTTTGTAACTCTTCACAGTCAGCTTTGGTCTTATCTATCTAGAGTAGTTTAGTATCATCTGCAAACTTTGCCACCATACTGTTTACCCCCTTTTTCAGATCATTTATGGATATGTTGAACAGCACTGGTCCCAGTACAGATCCTTGGGGGACTCTACAATTTACCTCTCTGCACTGTGAAAACCAACCATTTATTCCTACTCTTTGTTTTCCTAACTTTTAACAAGTTACCGATCCATGACCTTCCTTCTTATCCCATGCTTGCTTAAGAACCTTTAGCGTGGGACCCTGTAAAAAGCCCAAGTACACTAGATCAACTGTATCACTGTTGTCCAAATGCTTGTTGACTTCCGCAAAGAATTTGAATAGATTGGTGAGGCATGATTTCCCTTTACAGAAGCCATGTTGATTCTTCCCGAACAAATTGTGTTCATCTAAGTGTCTGATAATTCTGTTCTTTTACTATAGCTTCAGCAAGTTTGCCTTGTACTGAAATTAGGCTTAGATTGTAATTGCTTCTAGGAACCTTTTTACAAAAAATAAATAAATAAAAAAATAAAAATCTGTGTTACATTAGCTATCATCTGGTACAGAGGCTGATTTAAGCAGCAGATTACATATCATAGTTAGTAGTTCTGCAATTTCATATTTCAGCTCCTTCAGAACTCTTGGGTGAATACCATCTGGTCCTGGTGACTTACAACTGTTTAATTTATCAATTTGTTCCAAAACCACCTCTACTGACACCTCAACCTGGGACAGTTCATCAGGTCTGTCACCTAAAAAGGATGGCTCAGGTGTGGGAATTTTTCTCACATCCTCCGCAGCAAAGAGTGATGCAAAGAATTCATTTAGCTTCTCCGCAACAGCCTTGTCTTCATTGAGCGTTCCTATAGTCCCTTGATTATCCAGTGGCACCACTAACAGGCAGGCTTCCTGCTTCTGATGGCCTTTAAAAAATTCTCTGTGTCTTTAGCTAGTTGCTCTTGAAATTCTTTTTTGGCCTGCCTAATTATACTTTTACACTTGACTTCACTAAAGATAAAAGATTTTCAGGGAAAAGTTTGTTTTTTAAGTTGGATCATATCCCATAACATTGCTCCTCTGAGAGTTCCATTAAAACAATAAACATGGTACATGCTGGTGAAGCTGTGAAAATAGCCACATCACAATTTTTCCAGGATTAAATTGCCTAGCTGCATTATGTTACATACTTCACTCGTTAAAGAGCTATTTGATGCAGGTCTGCTCTTTAAATGGGTTCACAACACATTTCTATCTACCTACATGCAAAAGGAACTCAAAAACTCCCTTTGCTTGCCATTAGTTATGACACAGAAGCTGTAGGTAAAGGATACAGCAACTCAGTCTACTGTCAGTAATGAGTGGCAAAAGAAAACTGCACACAGGACTCCATTTGTAAAGTAGCAGTCTTTTCACTTACACACAGTAAAACACAGAAGCACCGAATGATCCTAAAAAACTGATTTTCAGTGACGGCATCCTAATTTCCCCTTGGTTTCTATTGAAGTTTTCTATAGGATTTTTAGAAGCGGCCACATTCTAGACCACAGTGTGCTTAGTACTGCATAAGTGCACAATGCGTAGGATGCAAGCAGCTTAACTTGCAGTCTGTGAATAAGGGCCAAGCAGGCCTGACATGAAGGAGGGAGTCTGCTTTTCACAGCAAGGGCTCTGGCTAGCATTCTGCCTCTCAGTGCTTCTCAAAGTGTGGTGTTGTTCTACACTGCTCTCAATACAGAGCTATCTTAAAGGCATCACAGAGCTCTCTGGCATAGGTAGAATATTCAGACTTCTTTTCCCATGACACACACAGCATCTTGAGAATGGTACTGCTGAAAACCAGTTGGTCTATCTCCAATTTTCATAGGGAGGTGGAGGGTTGGAAGAAGGAGGGGAAAACATGGCTGAAATCCCCAACCCCAAATAAGTTAACATGTAAAATTTAATGGCAAAACAACACAACTCTTTTGTACAAACATTAACGTTAATAGGATTTCTGATTTTACACAGTTAATTGTACTTTTCTGCTTTTCCATACAGAACTATGCATTAATACACAAAAATGCAATATTCTACGCTTACATAATATTTTGATTTTGTCTGATTTGCATCATTTCCGTTGATAAGCTGCAAACTGGAAATGTGAAATAAAGTGATTTATTTTGCATAAGTTTCCCTTTCCTAGCTCTTTCCAGTTACTACAGTGGAATTGTCTGAGAGTGAATAATTATTGACCCATAACTGCACATGTACTTATGCAGTTCCCTCCATTCTGATTGGCACTGAGAGTCATGTATGATTACTTCTCAGTTACTGTATGTATGGAAACTCCTTAATTCTAGACAGCCAAAGAAGTGTATAATCCTTAAAGGGCTATTTCTCAGCAAAACCTATAAAGATTATACAAGCTACTGTCCTCAGAACTCTCCGGTCCATGTATCTATAGCAAACATTGCTGCCTTAGCGTTTGAACTATTAACCCTCTTACACTCCCAATAAACTATTCTATCACCCTGAATAACTTCAGAGATTACATTTAATTTATTCTTAAAGGATTTATGCACAAGTTATTCAACTTTCACTTATTAACTCTGAATATGTTTACTACTGTATAAAACAGGAAGCACCCTCAAGTTATTTAAATAACATTGGCACTTAGTGTTGAAATAGACTGACTTAGAATAGACCAGTTCCTGTCTAGCACTTCAAATGCAGCCTTACACATAATGTACAGGCTGTTCAAATGATGGCTTGATCTCACCATGGTGCAGGCTTTAAAATAGTCTCTGCTTGGGGTGGATTATTGCTAAAAGGCCTCACAGAAGCAGTGTACTTTTAATTAGGGTTATGAAGAAAAGGATGTTTTCCTGGAATGTTAGGAAAAGGAATGAGTTTCAAGCATAAGGGGGTGGCATTGAAGGAAGATTTGATACAAAACTGGGGAAAAGGAAGATTGACACTAGGTTTGGGAAGAGCACAGCATCAGGAGGAAATGAGAGATGAGATAAAAGTAGGGGTGGGGAGCCTAGAGGGAGAGGATGAGGACCTTGAACTTAATCCAACCTGCAGAATGGGCAAGATGGTGGAGCTTTCAGGGATGACAGAGAAGGGAAGGTGAGGGCTTGGCTGGGTGGCAGGGAAGAAAACTCTTATCTTACTATGGATGTGCATTTCTCCTCCAGCCCATATTCTATCCTGCATACCTTGGATTGGGAAGGACTTCTTTCACAGTACTTCAGTTCTGCATTGTCAGATACCAGATGCTATCTGGTTTAATCTCAGATCAAATGTTTTTTTCAATTGGTTATGAAACACACAAGATTAAAAACAAGCCCAAGATGCAGTTCTGCAGCAAAATGAAAGGAAAAGGCATATTTTGATGTAGGGCAGTAGTTTTCAACCTTTTTTCATTTGCGGACCCCTACAAAATTTTGAATGGAGGTGTGGACCCCTTTGGAAAGTCAAACTGTGGTTGTGGACCCCTACCATAGAAGTCTTAAACTGAAAGCTGACTGAACAGAATTCAACTATAATGTTACACATGTTTGGCATAGCATTTGATGCAATGTGGGAAAGGGCAATAAACTGTGGGCTTCTATGGTAATGACAACACTTTTGGGTTTGACTTATAGGTGGGGGTACGGACATACTTTTGATTAATCAGAAACTCTAACGGAATGCATGTTCTGGGATCTGAAACTTTACTTTCCATAGTCACCTTTCACAGACCCCTTAGACATAGTCTGTGGGCCCCTAGAGATCAGTGGACCACTGATGTAGGGCATGCTCTCAAGAAAGGGAAGGTTATGACACATTTTAATGGATGCTTACATTTACTGAAAGTGAAACCCTGAGATTGCATTATATTAGTACTACTTTTTAGTGGATGCAGACAAAAGACAAAATCCTTGCAAATGCGGCTAGGAGCACTGAGTCATGCACACATTAAACTGGCTAAATCCCATTCAGCATCACCATTATTTTTGTACTGATACAGCTCAAATCTTATGCAGGAAAATACACTTATTTGAACCTGAGAAAGTGAGTTCAGAATGGATTTGCTGTGCACTGTATGCCTGCATGACTCATAGTGGCAATTTACTTGAGAGGAAAAAAAGCGTATGTATCGATATACCCTACAGTACTAACCATCTACTTCCCACATTCCCAAGTAACTGCAGTCTGGCATAATTTTTTAAACTAATATTCACGTTCTAGCAATGACACTTAAAAACAACTTTATCAAATGGAAAACTAGAAAGATAATATCGTTATTTCCTGTGCTAGAGAATCATATATAAAGCATATAAAGTTTTGTTATACCAAATTTTGAGTAGCTGTTCTCCCTGAAGGCTGGGCTCCCTGTTTTTACACCTGTCAATGTGCAAATAAAGCCTCTAGAGGAAACAGTCACATTTGGGTCTGCAATGTCATCAATACACAGATGACATTCAGCTCCAAGTCTTCTTTTTAATCAAACCCAGATTTTACAGTCACATTACTTGTCCCAGTATCCGACAAAGTTATATATTTGTATGAAAGCAAATTAGTCATGTCACAACCCATAAAAAGAGGAAGTAATGCTTGTGAGTAAAAGGAAGCATTTGGATGAATGGGAGGTGTTTTAATTTTACTTAAAAGCACAAAATACCATGTGTCACAGTTACCGAACCAGCTGAACTGCAGTCCCCTCTCTGGGTCTCATCCCCACAGGTGACAAGTCTCAAGCTGTCACATCTCTCAGGGTAGAATCATGCAATTTTGCCAGTCAGACCAGGACTTGTGTGCTAACTGTGATTGCCTCTGCTGGTCTGTCTTAGCTTATGTACCAGCAGTTTTGGCCTTGGGAGCTGTGACCAGTGATACAGCGACCATACAACTTTTTCAGAATAATGCATAATTCCTTCTTAATAGTAGGAATACTAAAGAGCACAAGAGAACAAGAATTTTAAAACAGAACGGTCTATGTGCAGGGATATCTATCTGCAGCTTACCTTCCCCCCCTCCATGATAGCCAGGTAGCCCAACTTCTTTAGACTCCCTCCTGAAGTCTCTCTGTGTCTCAGCCTGTTTCCCCAAACTGTGCCTGACAACTGATCCCACCACGATGTTGCTCTCCAGAGAGGGACTTTATGACTGGTTAGTATCCTTTTGATCTTAGACTCCCCAGCCCTGGCAAAATAAGCCTTTTAACTTTGGTTAAGCCACAGCAGGTGGCCCTTCCCAATTAATAGCCCAGCCATAAGTCTCTTAATGACTTTTGAAGTGTTTGCCCCAGAGGTGTCTTCTCTCTAGTCACTGTCTCATTTCCTGCTTGTTTTTCCTAACAGACTTTTTTAGGGTACGTCTATACTACAGCAGCACAGCTACAGTGCTGCAGTTGTGCTGTTGTGGAGATGCTTCCTACCTTGGCGGAAGGGGTTAATCCACCTGTCCAACAGGTGAGAGCTAAGTAGATGGAAGAATTTTTCCATTGACCTAGCCGTCTCTACACTGTGGGTTAGGTTGACCTAACTTCAACGCTCAGGGTGCAAAATTTTTCACAACCTAAGCAACGTATCTAAGTTGATCTAATTTTTAAGTGTTAACCAGGCCTTAGCTCTATATAGTCAGACAGAATCCATCCCTTAAAGCGTTCAGACAATCACAGAGCACATATAGCATTCATAAATTAATGCAGAGCAGCCCTCACATCCTCCACATCATGGTTAAAAATGGTTAATTTACCAACCAAACTTGAGCATTATTAATGCATTTGCAGATCTGTGAGTCAGTCATTGGAAGACTATGTTATTGCTATATACAAAAAGCAGCCATGGCTGCTAATGCCACACAAATTAAGTCTGTCAGCATTGTCATTTATAAACACTCTTCATGAGCTACAACTCAGCTGTACAAATTTGTTGTTGGAAAAGAACAAAAGAAGCAGAAGAAAAAGCTTTCCAAGAACAGATGTTTTCAGGCTTTTTTAACTTAAAAGACAAGGCATGATGGATGTTAACACTAGAAGGAGCAACCTGGGGACACTGAATAAATACAGACATTTAAATAAATAATTACAGACATGGACTGGGATTTTCAAAGGAGCCAAAGGAGCTGGGAGACTAGCTCCCATGCAGCTTTAATGAGACTTAAATGCCTTCTTCCCATAGGAACCTTTGAAGTCAGAAGTATTACTTTTGAATGTCTCTACTGGTGTGGCCAAAGTGAGGCTCATGGATTTCTACAATGGAACCTATTGCCCCCCTCCTCTATTAAGATGCAGATGGACATAACTCCAGGTCCCAGCATGTGACATTGAACTGTTTGATCAAGAAGGCGGCCACTTGGACCAAACTGGAGTATCACACACTGAGTCCTATAGCCTCTGTATTTTCTGGAGCAAACAGGAGGTGTTGGCATATGGGATTTTCAAAGAGGCTCTGCATGCAGCCAGCCACCTGTGCAAACCAAGTGGTAGTGAAGAGGCATAGCCTCAGGGACAGGTGCACACCACCTTTTTCCAGAACTGAATGGGATGTGCTTATGGGACTTGGTTGCACACATGAGCCTCAAAGTTCTGGACCAGCAGACAAAAAGAAGTTCTCCAATCCTCCTTTTGATGGCCACTGGGTCAGCCACTGCCAACAGGGGAAAAAAAAAGCAACTAAATGTGTGCTGAGGAACAGGGTGTATGTGTGTAGTGGGTGGGAGGGAAGAGATTTTTGAAGGGGAGGGGAAGGGAGTGAGGAATGCCAGGATCTACTACGCGCACACACACTTTTTGCCTTGCATACAGTGCTGTGCAATAGGTGCACAACAGTAGTTAGTCTATATTAATGTGACATGTAGGGAGCAGGCCACACAGCCTTATGCATGTTTTCTTTTTCATTGTGGGAGTGTGTCTGCACTATGCATTCAGGCCAGAGTCATCACTGAATGGGCTGCAGCCTCACATTCTATTTATAGGATGAGCCTATAGTTTAAGTCCTCCCCTGTGTTTCACTATAGAGAATCACAAGACTGACATTCTGAGGGTTGGGATTAGGAGAGAGCAAGATGCTGGCTGAAAACTCCCTCAAACAAAGCCAGTTCCTTCAGGGCCCACTGCAAGTCCTCAGAGGGGTGATGAATAACTCCCTAGAGCAGCATGGGAGTATAAGATAGAGTTCTTCTTCATTTATAGGGGGAGCGCCTGGGGACACCACCAGCCTAGCATGGTGCCTGAATCTCTAATTTTCTAATTCACTAATGCTTCTCCTTCTAATCTCAGTGACAGAGATCCAGCCTGGGAGACTGTGTGGTGGCAGTTGCCAGAGCCATTACAGAACGCTGAGAAACCACAACAGCTTAGTGGGTTAGGGCTAAATGACAGCATTGAATGCTTCCAGGGGAGAAGTTACACGTGTTCTTTGTTTCCTTTGCAGAAGCTAAGAAAGCCTAAAGTGCTTTATGGGTTTTATTTTCTTTCCTTACTGTTTAAGTGTTCAGTGCACAGCACTTATAATGATCCATTTCATTGACGTTTTATTTAGATAAAATGCACCTGTCCAGCTTGATGCTCATGGTGTGTTCCAGCAGACCAAGGAGCCAGCTGCTTTCAGGCCCGGCGAAACTAGAGGAGGTGGTGGTGGCAGCAATGTGCACAAAGGCAGAAGGCAAGTGTAACAAGGGTCTGACACGAGGTGTGTTGACAAGAGACTGATCTTTATTTCCTCGTGCCAGTGGGTATGTCTCAATGGGTAAAAAGGGTGCATCAGGTCTCTGGCCAAGCCCAATTTTCAGTCTGTTGGCACAAACATGTATTTGTCTTTTGACAACCGGCACTGTTGGGGGCACAAAAAGTTTGCTCACATCACAAGTTTTTTTGAAAATTTGGCCCACTGGATGCAGCCTTCGGTCTCCTGGGAAACTGCAAATCTGGATTGTTCTGGTCTATGTAGTATATAAGAGTATTTATAGAATAGCTCCAAACCAGTTATCTCAGGACAGTTTCTATTTTCTAAATACTATTGTTAAAAATAATAAACTACAAACAATCCTGTTAAACAACATTGGCGTTTAAGTTAAATCCACAAAAGCCAGGAAATGAAGAGTTAAATGAGAAAGCCTGGAGTGTCAACTTGATCTCACAGCGTCTGGCTATTGCAGAATACTATATGGCATGTGTAGGGATAATACAAAATGATTAACACTGCAGAAAAAGCTGAAATAAAAGAAATAAAAGGCATGAGAAAAGTCTTAAAATGTGATTTGCTGAAAAATGCCAGATGTAATCATTTTAGGTTCTCTTTCACATATGAGAGCTTTATCCTATTTGTTCACTAAAAGTACAGTATCAACCTTGCTTTGAGCACTTCCATGTCCTATTCACAACAAAGCCAAGAGCCTTGACAGGTCTATAATGGTTGTTCCATCCCTCTATTTCATTGAGTCTCTACTTTTCATTCATGAATTATTTCATAAAAGGAAGGTTCCACCCTCCCTTCCCTCTCCATCATCCTTCCTCTGGCATTTTCCATCTACACAGATCATAGGAGGAGATTTCTTTGTTAAGCAATTACTGTGTTCTCTCCTTATATGGCTAGAATCAAATGTCTGAGTGAGCGAGGAGTCAGCTGGTGGAAAAGTCACATAGCAGGAATCTGCAAGGGCTTTATATATCCAGCTAAAACAATAATTTAAAAAGATACTGCATGAAAAATTCCAGACTATTTTGCAGTGTTGTTTCCAATCTAATCACCTCTCCTTTCCTTCTGCACTTGCTTTCTTTCCCTCCTCTATTGACATGTACGGCCATCATAAACTGTACCAAAGGATTTTAAGTGTTTTATCCACATGCTCTATAAATGCTTATCTTCTCTACCTCCCCTTCTAAACTCCAAACCTTCCTGCCCACTCACAGTAGTGAACAACATACAGGGGCACTTCCAAGGCCAGCCACAGCAGGAATGGTGTGCTCAGATCAGTTACAGAGCAAATAGCAGGAGAGTGGGAAGGACCATCAGTAGGATAAAAGTTTCCTTAGATTCCTATTTACAGGTTTTGTTTTGAGGGCCAGTGGGTTTTAAAATTGTAATATGGGTCATGGGAGCTGTGATCTGTTATCAAGGGCTCAGAGGTTAGAAACTAAGGATTTCTGAATATTGAGCTAATACACACTATTTATTGAACAATACCTTGTGAATCAAGGTTACAGAATGTTTCACAAACCAATTTAAGATATTTTCAGTGTCCAATAAAAACAATAGTCTTTAATCCAAGGTCACACAAACAAAGATTTGAATGGGGATTTAAAACTTGTCCACCCAAATGAATATTAGAAAGCCTTAGAAAGGAAATTCCATACCACTGTTGGTATGTAAGATGCTGCTGTTTCCACATCACATATATGGGCTTCTTGGTAGTACAAGACCCGAACAATAAGTAGAAAGACAATGACCAATTTCCCATTGTTACCATCATCTAGCACTTCAGGAATTTAATTTAAAAAAAACATTGTTACATGTTTAAAGGTCCGATTTCGCTGATTATGTAAAGCACCTAGCTGTGTCAGTCAGTTTACACATCGCTGCCTCATCACGTTTGTACCCATGTATTGGGAGGGAAGGAGGAATCTGGGCAGCTATCCCATAGTCCCTCAGCAGATTGCCAGAAGACACGCACTCAAAGGCAATAGCAGCACCTGGGGCAGTGTACTCTGGGATGTCCTATTACCAACAGTGCTGGGAAGGACAAGGATCAACCAATCTGGTCATTCAGGCATGAGTAACAGGTCCTGTCTATGTCGCAAACAACAGTGTTACAGCATATTTACGGGATGATAGCCATGTGCTAGCCCTAGGCTCCTGGGCATGGGCAAAACACACAGCTGCCATGATTACTAACATTTCGAGCCAGCCATATCACTACTCGGTAATAAGTTTGGTTGACAGCTAAAGTATAAATGGGGCCTTTTAAATCAAATCAATAGGTTAATTAATATTGAATCTATGATTATAGCTCCAAGTGAAAAAAGTAAAGAATGGGGGAATGAGGAAACAAGACAAGGGTGCCTGGAAAAGAACAAGCAGATGAAAGCAGGCTGAAGGTTGGACTGAAAAGTGAGAAAAGGAGGGAACAAATGAAGAGAAAAACATTGAACCAGGATAAAAATATTCTGCTAAATACACATTCAAGCCAGCTAATTTTGTTAAGAGCTTTTCCTCCTTGGGAAAAAGACTTGTTATGGAGCCAGCCCTTTAAAAATCCATCCTCCCACACATCACTACCGCCTCAGGAAAAGCAAGCTTTGAAACGCATTTGAGAGGTTTAAAGAGGTGTGAGGAGACCACTCTCCTTTCTCATGTCAATAAAATGAATCATTTACTTGGGCCATTAACCCAACAAGACTGGCTTCAGCAAAGTTATTAAAAAAAGATATCCAGGCTTAAGTGGAAGCAGGGAGTTGGCATTTCTTTCGTTGTCTGTGTTTGTCCCAATATAATGACAGTTAAGACCTCTGAAGCTATCACTAAAAAGTTCTCACAGCACCAATAGCATAAATGGTTTGGGCCCTGACTATTTTAAAGATTGCTTCTCTCTGAGTGATACTGCAGCAGTTGCAGTCAGGAGAGGCATTCAAGCTAGAGGTCCCCTGGTTTAAAACGTAGGGAATTACTCACAAGGGCTCTCTGTGTGAGTTCTAGGGAGCTGGAGGTATAATTTCCACCCTCAATCAGAACTAGCGCACTAAACACAGAAATGTAGCCAAAGTGGCCCGAGCGACAGGACATGCTAACTGCCCAAGTTCATAGCTAGGGTTTCAGATGGGATCATACATGGGGCAGCTAGCCCCACCCACTGTAGCTATCCTTGCAACAAAGCCCGTTGCCAACTCTGTCCACATATCTATTCAGGGGATACCATCATAGGGCCTAATCACAACAGCCACACTATCAGAGGCTCGTTCACCTGCGCATCTACCAATGTGATATATGCCATCATGTGCCAGCAATGCCCCTCTGCCATGTACATTGGCCAAACTGGACAGTCTCTACGTAAAATAATGAATGGACACAAATCAGACGTCAAGAATTATAACATTCAAAAACCAGTTGGAGAACACTTCAATCTCTCTGGTCACTCGATCACAGACCTAAGAGTGGCTATACTTCAACAAAAAAGCTTCAAAAACAGACTCCAACGAGAGACTGCTGAATTGGAATTAATTTGCAAACTGGATACAATTAACTTAGGCTTGAATAGAGACTGGGAATGGATGAGTCATTACACAAAGTAAAACTATTTCCCCATGAAGAAAAGGAGTACTTGTGGCACCTTAGAGACTAACAAATTTATTAGAGCATAAGCTTTCGTGAGCTACAGCTCACTTCATCGGATGCATTTGGTGGAAAAAACAGAGGAGCATGAAGTTGACAGATTTCCACTCTATACGGCTAAATTCAGTGCCTTGCATAATCACAGGTTTCAGAGTAGCAGCCGTGTTAGTCTGTATTCGCAAAAAGAAAAGGAGTACTTGTGGCACCTTAGAGACTAACAAATTTATTAGAGCATAAGCTTTCGTGAGCTACAGCTCACTTCATCGGATGCACCAAATGCACCAAATGCATCCGATGAAGTGAGCTGTAGCTCACGAAAGCTTATGCTCTAATAAATTTGTTAGTCTCTAAGGTGCCACAAGTACTCCTTTTCTTTTTGCGAATACAGACTAACAGGGCTGCTACTCTGAAACCTATTTCCCCATGGTATTTCTCCCTCCCACCCCATCCCCCACTGTTCCTCTGATATTCTTGTTAACTGCTGGAATTAGCCTACCTTGCTTGTCACCATGAAAGGTTTTCCTCCTTTCCCCCCCCTGCTGCTGGTGATGGCTTATCTTAAGTGATCACTCTCCTTACAGTGTGTATGATAAACCCATTGTTTCATGTTCTCTGTGTGTGTGTATATAAATCTCTCCTCTGTTTTTTCCACCAAATGCATCCGATGAAGTGAGCTGTAGCTCACGAAAGCTTATGCTCTAATAAATTTGTTAGTCTCTAAGGTGCCACAAGTACTCCTTTTCTTTTTGCGAATACAGACTAACACGGCTGCTACTCTGAAACTTTTATTTTTAGTGCACTAGCTTTGATTGAGCTATTGCAAGTATATCTACCTGAGTTGAAAACTACACCTTCAGGTCCAGTGTAAACATAATCTAAGAGGGATTTTGAAACTCACTCCACTTGCCTGCTTTGCGGTTTGACAGAACTCAAACTTATTAGCCTCAGAGCATTTATTAAGAATCTCATTTCTTCTGCATTTTTCAGTGAGGAGTTGGTGAAATAACTGGGGTAGCTGACTGTGACTTTGCTCTTATAATTGCTGGTGGACTTTTGATCATTATACATGCTATGTAACGTTCCGTCACTATGCAGGTTATGTTGTGAAGGCACTTGGCTGCTATAATCCTATTAAAAGTACAAGGACATTTATGATATCCTTTGCTATGTTTGTAATATTTATACTGCACCTAGAGTAGGGATAAGTGATTGTTTAAATTTTAAAGTAATAGAGACAACCATCTAGCATACATTTGTTTTTTTCATGAAAAAAAATAATGTAACCTATAAATTGATGAGCAGATCTCAAATAAAAAAGTAGGCAATTTAAAGTTTAGAGCTCAAAAATATTCAATTGTAATAAGTGATTTGGTTTATTAAAGTAACGTTTAAAAATGCTGTATTATAAATTGTTTGCATTTGACATATTCCTTCATAACACAGTATTTTCATTAATTTTTAAAAAGTGCAAATCATTGTCAAGTTACCATTATCATTCTATAGTTACATTTCAGATCTTACCGTGTTGCAAGCTTATGGCAAACGACACCAGTGTCTGTTATGACTTCACTCAGTCTCAGCTCTAGGTGTACCTTTCCCTGAAATACAGAATGACATAATGCCACATGAAAATTACAGCATTATATAGCCAACCACAACATTCCACTTAAAAACAAAGCAAGTCTGTCACCATCTGCAATTTCAAAAAGAGCTTAATTATTAGTTAACTGAACAGCTATACAGTCTCAGCAGGTTTTTTTACTAGTCAAATGAAATCAGCCAGCTAACCTCCTAATTCAACTTCAGTCCATAAAAATCTGTCCCTTACCTTACCTCTGTATATTACAGTATTTGAAGAATACAGGTTTGAGTGACTAACCTGAGACTAAAAATATTTCATTTCAGCTTTATCTAATTTTAATGTTTTAAAATTTAAGCACAGTTTCTGCACCTCACCAGTCAAGAATAATATCACATTAGTGTATGATAACTGGATACATCTAAACCTTATGTTTTCAAAATTATGAACCTGCATGTGCTAAAATTTATAATCTATTATAAATTGTAAAAGACGACGACGTACTAGGCAGGGCAACTAAACAAAAATACAAAGGCCAAGCACATTAGTAGTTTTTAAATCATCTATCACCACAAAATTTTCCAGCCATTACAGTCACAATGTTAGTTATACAGCACCCTAACGCAGGCCAAAAATATACTTTCCCATAATATATAATCATATAAGCAAGCACTCATCTCAGTAACCTTTACTATGTCTTTAAACATGAGCCTATGGTTTTTTTGAAGACAGCGGCTGTCTTTACTGTGTGTACAATAAAGTGGAAAATGTTGGATGATTTGGCCTGTCTTGCTGACATCACGTAACTGGCCAGTCATCAATTTGAATTCAACACGGCCAAAGTTGAGCACTTGATCTTTCACCTCCAAAGACCTTCCTTTCACTCCATTCTTCGTTATCATGGAGACTACCACCATCCTTCTTCTTAGTTCCTCAGGCCTGTAAACTGGGAGTCATCTTTGACTCAGACCTCTCTCTTGATTCACACATCCAGGCTGTATCGAAATCTTGTTGCTTCGTCCTTCATGAGACCTCTAAGATTTGACCTTTTTTCTCTGTCCACACCACTAAAAATTGTGCTCAGGACCTCACCTGCCATTATGACTACTGTAACCTCCCACTCTTTGACCCCGATGCCTACAAACATGCCCCTCCTTCAAGAAGCTTCTGAGGTTGCTAAAATCTTCATGGATTATCATTCTGACACTCATTCCCCTTCTTGCTTCCTCACCCACCAGCTCCTCTGACTCCACAAATAGAAGCTTATTGTCTTTAAGGCCCTTCACACGTTAGCCCCATTTTACCTACCTGATCTATTGTTTTATTGTGACGTGAATCCCTCCTTCATTCTGTCAAGTACCCAACCCTCAACATCAACATCCTCCAATCAGTTTCTCCCTCAGAAAGTACAGAAGAGTCTCCCAACCCCAAGCCAACCCTTATTAGCAGGAAAAAATTCCTGCAAAAATCTGCAAAGTCATTACTTTAACCTCCTCTAAAATCCTTCCTTAAGACTCAATTGTACCACAGTGCCTATAAAACACATAGATGACAATGGCTATACAAGTATGACAGTTTTCTTACTGTTACCTTGTTCTCCCTTCCCCATTTGTTTCATCTATATGTTGTGGTTTGTCACAATTTAGATTGCGAGCTCTCTGCCTCTTTACCATGTGCTTGTACAGTGAGTAGCACAGTCAGGCCACAATCTTTTGTTGGTGCTTTATGTGCTACCTCAGTACAAATTAATAGCAACAATAAACAGCAATAAGTTATCTTTAAAGGAATTAAGAGTACGAGAGAACATGTTCCTTCCACAGAAAATCTCAATATGTTTAATTCATGTTTTTACAGAAATATTTCTTGTTTCAGAGTAGCAGCCGTGTTAGTTGGTATCCGCAAAAAGAAAAGGAGTACTTGTGGCACCTTAGAGACTAACAAATGTATTTGAGCATAAGCTTTCGGGAGCTACAGCTCACATTCATCGGATGCATTCAGTGGAAAATACAGTGGGGAGATTTTATATACACACTGTAATGAGAGTGATCGGGTAAAATGAGCTATTACCAGCAGGAGAACAGAGGGGGAGGGGAGGTGGGCGGGAAAAACCTTTGTAGTGATAATCAAGGTGGGCCATTTCCAGCAGTTGACAAGAACGTGTGAGGAACAGTTGGGGGGGGGGAATAAACATGGGGAAATAGTTTTACTTTGTGTAATGACACATCCACTCCCAGTCTCTATTCAAGCCTAAGTGAGTTGTATCCAGTTTGCAAATTAATTCCAATTCAGCAGTTTCTCGTTGGAGTCTGTTTTTGAAGTTTTTTTGTTGAAGAATTGCCACTTTTAGGTCTGTAATCGAGTGACCAAAGAGACTGAAGTGTTCTCCGACTGGTTATTGAATGTTATAATTCTTGACATCTGATTTGTGTCCATTTATTCTTTTACGTAGAGACTGTCCAATTTGGCCAATGTACATGGCAGAGGGGCATTGCTGGCACATGATGGCATATATCACATTGGTAGATGTGCAGGTGAATGAGCCTCTGATAGTGTGGCTAATGTGATTAGGCCCTATGATGGTGTCCCCTGAATAGATATGTGGACACAGTTGGCAATGGGCTTTGTTGCAAGGATAGGTTCCTGGGTTAGTGTTTTTGTTGTGTGGTGTGTGGTTGCTGGTGAGTATTTGCTTCAGGTTGGGGGGCTGTCTGTAAGCAAGGACTGGCCTGTCTCCCAAGATCTGTGAGAGCGATGGGTCGTCCTTCAGGATAGGTTGTAGATCCTTGATGATGCGTTGGTGAGGTTTTAGTTGGGCTGAAGGTGATGGGTAGGGGCGTTCTGTTATTTTCTTTGTTGGGCCGGTCCTGTAATAGGTAACTTCTGGGTACTCTTCTGGCTCTGTCAATCTATTTCTTCACTTCAGCAGGTGGGTACTGTAGTTGTAAGAACGCTTGATAGAGATCTTGTAGGCGTTTGTCTCTGTCTGAGGGGTTGGAGCAAATGTGGTTGTATTGTAGAGGTTGGCTGTAGACAATGGACCGTGTGGTGTGGTCTGGATGAAAGCTGGAGGCTCATTCACCTGACATCTACCAATGTGATATATGCCATCATGTGTCAGCAATGCCCCTCTGCCATGTACATTGGCCAAATTGGACAGTCTCTACGTAAAAGAATAAATGGACACAAATCAGACGTTAAGAATTATAACATTCAAAAACCAGTCAGAGAACACTTCAATCTCTTTAGTCACTTGATTACAGACCTGAAAGTGGCAATTCTTTAACAAAAAATCTTCAAAAACAAACTCCAATGAGAAACTGCTGAATTGGAATTAATTTGCAAACTGGATACAACTCACTTAAGCTTGAATAAAGACTGGGAGTGGATGTGTCATTACACAAAGTAAAACTATTTCCCCATGTTTATTCCTCCCCTACCCATTCCTCACACTTTCTTGTCAACTGCTGGAAATGGCCCACCTAGATTATGACTACAAAGGTTTTTCCCGCCCCGCTCTCCTGCTGGTAATAGTTCATCTTACCTGATCACTCTCGTTACAGTGTGTATTGTAACACCCAGTGTTTCATGTTCTCTGGGTATGTAAAATCTCCCCACTGTATTTTCCACTACATGCATCCGATGAAGTGAGCTGTAGCTCACGAAAGCTTATGCTCAAATAAATTTGTTAGTTTCTAAGGTGCCACAAGTAGTCCTTTTCTTTTTGAGAAATATTTCTGGTAACCTCAGGCACTGCTGAGACTGGTCTCTGAACAGAAAGAACAGAATTCTTCAAAACGTGCAAGTGAACATGAATGGGATGAGAGGTTTATTTACTGTGATGGTTCAAAATGTCAAAAAGTCTGAATTCCACAAGTAAGATGGCAGCTTTCTATTTTAGAAATTTTTAACTTTTAATAGTTGACTCAAAGTTAATAGCAATTTACATATTTCCCCCACTTCTATAAAATTTTAATAAACTAAACTACACAGTCTCTTTAAGAAGAAAAGACCCCAAACGTTGTATTAGCTCTTCCTTGTTTTTCTTTTCTAAAGAATTAGAAAAAGTCACACATTTGAAGAGTGACAAGCCTTTGGAAAGCAGCTCAGAGGTCATGGCATCACTTAAGCTGGCAGCCCTGTGATTATTGTCAGAATACGTCATTACTTCCAGTTAGCAAGCTCAGGTGTGGGTGTGTACCTTAATGTGAAGCTGTGCTAATATGCTTGGATGTTTAATTCACAGAAATATAGCTCCTGTGTAAACAGCATGCTTTCCCCCATGTCAATTATGCACTTAAGCAAAACACAAGGACCCATCTGAATTAATTGACTCATGAGCACTGCCATTTAGCTGGCCTGCAGAGTACTGGATAATGCATTTCTCTTAAAGAGAAGACAGCAATTTATGCTGCAAATTCATGTTATAATCAGCCACTTAATAGTTAAAAAGAGGTGTAAATCACCAGTCAAAAAATATATTTAAGCCACTAAAGAATCAGAAAGTTGCCATCTTGCCTGTCTCCTGACAATTTATAGACAAAGGAAATGCTATTATTAGGATGGTAGTATCGAGAGGCCCAGTTGTACTAGGTGGACAAACAAACAAAGACAGCCCTTACACTCAATATAGACCAGGCAGAAAGCATGGAAGAAAAGAGGCATTTATTCTCCTTTTACAGAGTAGGAATTAAGCCACTAAGAAATTGACTGTCTTGCTCAAGTTGACACAGAATATTTAAGGCAGAGCCAGGAACCAAATTCAGATATTCCACATCCCTGTCCACTGACGTCACCACAAGTCTATCCTTCCTCTCAAGTTCTATTCAGTGAACAATTATACATGGAAATTTAGAGGCTTGGACAGTTCTGAAGTTGATTATATTAGTCACTGAATACATTTGTACAGAAAATATTCCAGTCCACTCTGTTCCTGGAAACCAGTACATTTACTACTATACCCTTTACCAGCACTTAGAAATACTGTTTTATTGAACAGGTGGAAATGGAACACATGTTCATTTAATTGCTGATTAGCACTTCATTTTTCACAAACAATGGAGTGGTCTGGAATGCCATAATGAGACCAACTGGGTCTCATGTCTCAATTCTTCATTCAGAAAAATTGTCAGCAGATTTGAGCTTCTTGTAGGGAAGCAGCAGCAATGATGACAGGACTCAAATAGAAAACAGTAAAATTCAGAGTTGTGGAAGTAAAAAATAGTGGTATCACTAAAAGAGTACAAAATATTACATTGTATAACCATGCTTTGTAAAGAGCCATTACATTATTTAAAGATCAAATTCTGCTCTTGTTTACATGTGCACAGCTCTTGCTGGATAACACAATAGGAGTTGTGTGTACTTATTCAAAGGCAGAATTTTACTTTACGTTATTAGAACTAAATCAATTTAGTTTTTCCCTCTACGGGACAGCCTAAATTCCATAAACTTGTAAAGCAAAAAATAGAACAAGGTACTGTTTTTAAATGACTCTGGGAAAACCTTTCATTGACTATTTTAATTCAGCTGGAACTGGAACTGTTAGTTACTACAGACTGAGAAATATCAAAAGACAGATGTAAAGCAACCAAAATTATATAAATGCTACTTATGCATCTTATGTTTCCAGCAGTTGTAAATTTGTGGTTTAATTTTAAATACAGTGTATAAAAAGGAAAAAAACACACAAACCACAGTTTATCCTATAAATAATCTTCTATTGAAAAGCTGAGCCCTACTAGCTTGGGATTCTTCTACCAGCTGAAATGAAATGGTGAGACCCCATAATAAACATCCCCAGAACCATCATACATTTTTCAGAGTTAAATATCATACGGACAATTACCTGGATTTTCCTAGGTTAGATTATGTGCTATTAGAATTTGGCTTCTAACATACAATAGTCAAGCATAGACTATAAAATGTCTAAGCTACCTCAAACATGGAACTGCATTTTGCTTTTACCTACTGTGATTGTTAAGGCAAGAGTTAAAAATCATTGATGAACAGGAAAAACCTCTGGGCCACACCTGGACTCTTGTGAACAAAGGACTCTGACATATGCCTAATTGAAAAATGGGAGCCAACCTACTGAAGCCTGAAAAGCACCAGTCTAAAGAAAGTCATTATCTAGTGCTTCACCAAGTGTTTGTGTTGCTGTGGCCTAATTTAAAAGTATTGTTTGGAAAAAAAATTAGACAGAAAGAATGAATGTTCAGATGATAACAGTTAATTTTAAACAAAAATATTGGATAACATTTTTAAACATGGGTTCCCAAAGTTAAATATGGATTTAAACGCCTAACACTGAACACTCATGTTTGAAAATTTTCTCATTATCTATCCATATATAGAAGGCGAAGAGGAGCAGCTAACGGGAGTTTTGTGAGAGAGTTCTCCAGGTTAAGGAGGAGCGACTAAGTGGCCCTTTGGATGAGTTTGTTGCATGCTTGCTGCTTGACTGAAGTATATAATGTGGTCTGTTTGTTTGGGGGGCTGTGTGCTAAGCCTAGCAGCCTGCTAAGCAAGTCTGAGAGTTTCTTAACAAGGCTTTGATACCCTTAACCAGGGAGCGGGAGCTACGCAGGGAGAAGAGGAGCTTAAAAAGCCAACTCCTAAACGACCAGAGGAGTTTTGCGAGAGAGTTTAGAGAGGAAGTGGGAGAGCTAGATACACCTGATTAACATTCTCTAAACTTAGGGCAATAAATTACACCCCCCCCAAAAAAAAGTAATACAGAGGGAAAAAAACCAACAAACAAACCTGCAGGAGTAAAAAGACTGCAGGCAGAAGTCCAGCAGCAGAGTGGGGTATCTAGTTTATTGCACTGAATGCAACATGCATGATTACCAGCCTTGTGGGCAGTGGTATATGTGTGCATTTGGTGCAAGGAGCTCATGGCCCTCATAGGCTGAGTATGGGCTCTGAAGACCTGAGTGGCTGCACTGGAGGAGCTCTGGGAGACTGATCAATGTACATAGAGGAGACTTTCCAGGATACAGTAGAGTGGTGTTCTCACCCTGAGTCTGGGAGCCTCTGTGCTGTTGAGGAGGATGGAAGTCTCAGGGAAGAAGAACATCAAAGTGGAGTGGAGGGAAATGATTCCATAGTTGGATCCCTCCCTCCAGATGATATCATGGTATCCTCTCACACTGAGGATACTTCTCCATGGGAGGGAACCCCAGTTATTAGGAAGAGACAAGTAATAGTAATGGGGGAGTCAATCATTAGAAATATAGATAACTGGGTTTGTGATGACAGGAAGAACTGCATGGTGAATTGCCTACTGGCAGCGAAGGTTGCGGATCTCTTCAGACACCTAGATAGGCTTATGTGTAGTGCTGGGGAAGAGCCAGTGGTCCTGGTACATATACCAGTGACATAGGGAAAGGTAGGACAGAGATCCTCGAGGCCAAATTTAGGCTGCTAGATAAGAGATTGAAGTCCAGGACCTCCATGGTAACATTCTCTGAAATGTTTCCAGTTCCAAGTCCTGGGGCAGTTAGAAGACAGAACCGCAGTTCTCAATGTATGGATCAGACGATGGTGGAGGTAGAAGGGGCTTAGATTTATTAGGAACTAGGGAACCTTTTGGGAAAGGAGGAGCCTATACAGAAATAATGGGCTCCACCTAAACCAAAATGGAACCAGATTGCTGGCATGTACAATTACAAAGGTTGTAGAGCAGTTTTTAAACTAAGGGCTGGGAGAAAGCCGACAGGTGCAGGTGAGCAGACGGTTTGGACAGAGAGATCCCGTAGGGAAGGCTCTATTAACGGAGATTCTCTATATCCTTTTCTGCTTACTAGGATGGACGTTGATAAAGTACAGGTAGGAACTGAAAAGAGAACAGTCGAATGAAAAAGTCCCATGCGATTACCTCACATAATGGCAGACAGCTAAAAAGTGACAAATTTTATAAGTGCCTAAATACAAATGCAAGAAGTCTAAATACTAAAATGGGTGAACTTGAGTGCCTGGTATTAAATGAGGCTATTGGTATAACAGGCATCAGAGAAACTTGGTGGAACTATGATAATCAGTGGAACACAGTAATACTGTACCAGGGTACAAAATATACAGGAATGACAAAATAGGCTGAGCTCATGGGGAAATGGCACTACACTGAAAGAAAGCATAGCATCAAATAAGGTAAAAGTCTTAAATGAATCAAATGGTACCATAGAATCTCTATGGATAGAAATTACATGCTTGAATAATAAGAATATAGTAGTAGGGATATACTACTTATAACCTGACCAGGATGTCTGTTAGTCTATAAGGTGCCACAGGACTCTTTGCCGCTTTTACAGATCCAGACTAACAAGACTACCCCTCTGATACCTGACCAGGATGGTGGTGGTGTTTGTGAAATACTGCAGGAGCTTAAAGTGGCTATACAAATAGAAAACTTAATAATAATGGGGCTTTTCAAGCATCCAAACACAAGGAGAGAGAGAGAGAGAGAGAGAGAGACTCAGAACAAGTTATTCCATACTTGCCTTTCCAAATGTGGTTTTTAGGATCTGCTATGTGCTATTGTTTGGATCCTACTGCTTTGAAACCCTGGTGTGCATCTTTCTGGGATGTTCCTGTCTCCAGAAACTGCTGGAGTTAAAAAACAAATGGCTAAGGACTCATGGTAAGTAGCAGTTTTGAAAAAGTTTCTAAATCTCTCTCTCTCTCTTATGTACTTATATGACTTCCATTATCATGGTAACTGCACGGCACAATCTTTAATAGATTTAATCCTCCAACACCTCTGTGTGGTAGGGGAGTACTATTATCCCGATTTGTAAAACTGAGGTGCAGGGAGATTAAGCAACTTGTCTAAAGTCACACAAGAAGTCTGCGCTGGAGTGGGGAACTGAACCTCGGTCTCCCGATTCTCTGGCTAGCACACTAAATACTGGGCTCATCCTGCCTCCCTAAATAGATAATATAAAGGCATGCACAGTCTAACCTCTTGGAATATAAAATATTGACAGGTTTCCGGAATCTTGCAATATACCTTTAAACCACCACTTAATACCCCTATTATGGGCCAGACCACTGATAGAGAGAAATTTCTGGTACTTTTGATATCCCAGAGTACCATATTCTGTGCTGCCATAGCAATTACAACCTATAGAATTTTTAGAAAAGCACATTTAGAATTTATCAGTTGAATGCCTCATTACAGATGCTATCTGGGAGATTCAGCTGTAATTGTACAATTTAATTAATTTTCCAAAAGCCTTCATACTTCATTTTTAAGCAAGGGAGATATTCGGGGCTAGACTGCACTGACAAGTTGCCCCTTTAATTTCTTGTGTTCTTACTTCTCTATATGCAGAAATTTCCACTTAATAAAATATAATGGAAGGCACTTTATAAATATCATTGGCCACAGAAACTTGGCTCACTATAGGGATCTAAACTATTTTTGTCTGCATGTCTTCTTTCCCAAACTTCGGTGCCTGGCAGTGGAAACAAACTAGTTAAGCAGAGAGTTGCTCAGGGGTCAACCACATGCAGCTCCCTCTTCTGAGAAAAAAAAGTTAAATCAGTTCAAGTGCGAGTGAGAGAAAACAAGGGAAGAGACAAAGGGGGCAAACTCCTCCCTGACTTTCAGAATAACAGAAGAGAGCCATGATAAACCCATTGTTTCATGTTCTCTGTGTGTGTGTATATAAATCTCTCCTCTGTTTTTTCCACCAAATGCATCCGATGAAGTGAGCTGTAGCTCACGAAAGCTTATGCTCTAATAAATTTGTTAGTCTCTAAGGTGCCACAAGTACTCCTTTTCTTTTTGCGAATACAGACTAACACGGCTGCTACTCTGAAACCACTGATACAGTGTTTTGTCCAGAACTCAGCCGAGAGCTCCACAAAGAAATAAAGAGTATCTCTGGTACGGACAGGAGAATGACCGAATATCAAACATTCCCTTTTGTTTTCAAAATTCCCATAATTAGCATGGCCACTGCCACCAGAGGCTTTGAAATTGGACTCCAGTTTACCACAACCAGGTGTGCAACCATAGCCAAACATTTTCTCCTATTGGAGCTCACCAGACTGAGCTAATAGTCTGTCTTGGGGGGGTCATTTGATTAGGTGAGGACTCCACTTCCAGTCCCTAGCTATTTCATAACTGAACTTATGGTTGAACTGCACCCACAAAATAAAATATTGGGACATAATTTGGGATGCAAAGGAGATCTTACTATATGGCCTCATATACAGCAAGTCTGTAACAAAACAAATCCAGCCTGTTGAGGGTGCAGGCACACACACTGTAGCACACTTCATTATGGAATTAGAGATGCTGGGCATCTTGCGGAGGTCTAGTTGGTCTCCAAATATACAATTTAATAGATACGAATAAGATATTTCCCAATTATTAAGAAACTGCAAACATCTTCAAATAGCACGTTAGCTTTCCTGTTTCCTGTTTTTCTTAAGGAAGAGGAATAGCATCTCAACACATTCAGATCCTGCCAATGGATGTGTTTTCCTTTTAGTTAAATATTTGTACATGGTACCGTGATGAACTGGGCATATGTTTAAAGAATTTATGGAATCTGCGCAAGATTATGAATCTTTGCGCCTGTCAGGCTGCAAACTCCATTTGGAAGGTGCAGCCTTTTGCCTTCTCTCTCTCTCTGGTCTGTATGGTATCCATGGCTGGTGGCAAAAGAACAATAATAGAGGGCAGCTGACTCTTGAACACCCAATCGTTGGAAATCTACTCACTGTAGACAAAAGATTGGTCCTTGCCCAGAAAAACAGGGTATGCAGAGGAAAGTCAGGTTGGCAACAAAGTCAACTGACAGAGTTTCTGCTCATATGGAGAAAATGGCAAGGGTGCCACCTGACACATGAGGGCTAAAGGTTTTAAAAGGGCAGAGGCTAGTCTGCTCTGGGATCCATTTTCTCATGAGGGAGAGACCATTCACCATGCGACAGCCTGCCTGACGCAGGAGACACCCTGCTTCCCTACATTTCTGGACTCAAGATGGTTCCCCAAGAGTTCACAAGGAAAAAGTGCGATAGAAAATGAGGGATGTTGCAGTTTCAGATAGTTATTGTTTTGTATGATCTGTACTTAAAAGCATAAAGGTGTTAAGACTGGGCAAAGTGTGTGTTTTGACTGCATCACAATTTCTGTGTGCCCCAGAGAGACTTAAACTGTAACCAGAAGCTTCACATCCTTGGGTGGCGCTCTGGGAGAGGGGCATGTTTAAGTACTAGGGAATCTGAAGGATCAAGTGTTGCGTCCAGACAGGCTAGCGTCTGGACAGGAGGTTCTGACACTTGGAGGGAGTGCCAGATAGGTCTGCACTATGAGTGTGCCTAGAGACCCCAAGATTAGGGCAGTGGCTGGACTCCAGGAACTTGAAACTCCCCTCACAGCAGCACTGATGGGAAGTTAGGAATGGGCTCTCCCTAGGATAGGACAGGTACGTAATGAGGACTTTAGCACCTGGTTTTCACTTCCAAGATAGACCATTCTTCAGACATAAAATTCAAGTATACTATTTTGAAACAATGGAAATTTCTTATCAAGAACAGCTTCTCATTACACACAATGCTTCAGTCTATCTTGTAAAAAGTAAAAAATAGACCAGAAAAATAAAATTAAAAAAGGAGAGATCTATAGTCTTGCTGTTCAGTGCTTAGAGTGCAAATCTGGACAGATAAAAAAAAGTCTTGTCACAATGAAGGATCTGGTCACTAACTGGTTCCATTTCCCTGGTTCTCTTACACAATCTAGTTCTGTGAAATTTACACTTGGTGAGCATATAACTCAGAGTCATCCTGCAACTGCAACAAAACATATTTCTTATCTCTTCAAAACAACTAAAAGAGAGAAATCTGAAAGCCACTTTTGAGAGATGAAAGGGTCACACCCATTTATTTCCGGTGCAGTGGAAAGAAAGTTAATATAAAACTGGAAACAGCTTCTTCTTTTTCTAATTTTTGAATAGCCTGTGGTTATAATATATTGCACATGCAGGCATTTTGAAACTTGCCCATGATTAACTTTGCTGAACTTATTTACATGCACCTAGCAAAGAGAGGAGTTGAGCATAATGAATGCAGATGCTGCACAATGGGCTCATTATTTTTTAAACTAGTAATGTCTAACACAACAGATAATTCTATATTTCTTCTGAACAACACTATCAAACACAATCTTTTTAAAATCAGTTTACTAGCCTTTGCTATCCTCAGCTTCCACCCCAGAAGCCTAAAGAACCTTATCTCATAAATCAAAGCCATAAAACCTTAATCCAAGCAATCTAATTTGCACATGTAAGAGAAGGTTACTTACTGTAACTGGAGGTTCTTCGATATGTATAGTCCCTATCTAGATTTCAAATGTGGGTACACAAGTTCACCATGCGCCGGAGCTGGAACTGTTCATAGTAGTGTCCATTGACCTGCATGTGCATTGTGTGTTGACCATGTGGTGCGTCAGAGGCTCTAAGAGTCTGTGCAGACCTACACCGTGCCAGTTTCCTCTTATCAGGAAGCAGAGGAGCCTGGAGCAGAGGGGATAGAGGGAGAGATTGGAATCCAGATAGGGACCACACATCTCGAAGAACCTCCAATTATGGTAAGTAACCTTCTCTTCTTCGAGTGATGGTCACTATGTGGATTCCAAACATGGGCGAGCAGTGGTCAGCATTGGGGCAGGTGTGAGGTCTCACCAGAAGACACAGTCTGAAGGACGGCCTGACTGACAGCAGCATCTGACGCCGAGGCAGGGGTGATGGCGTATTGGGTGGAAAAGGTGTAAACAGAAGCCCAAGGGGCTGCCTTACAAATGTTATTCCAGGGAACATTTGCCAGGAAGGCAAATATTGCAGCATATGCCCAGGTAGAGTGGGCCTTGACTCTGGGAGGGGAGGTGACTCAGGAGACAGTATAGCAGTCCATGATGCAATGGATGATCCACTTGGAGAGTTACTGTGAAGAGAGGGCACGACCCTGGCAGCACTCTGCGATGGCGATGAAGAGGAGATGTTTGGAAGGTGCAGGTGCGTTGGAAATAAAAAGCCAAAGTCCGGCAAACATAGAGAGCATGGAATGCATGCTCACCGGGAGAGGTGTACAGTTTAGCGTAAAAGATCAGGAGGTTCACGCACTGGTTGAGGTGAAACAGGGAGGCCACCTTGGGAAGGAACATGCGATAGAGGTGGAGGGAGACCTTGTCTTTGTGGAAGATGGTGAATCCACCATTGTGGCTGCAAGTTCTCTAACTCACTGTGCTGAGGTAATAGCCACAAGAAAGATCAATTTAATGGAGAGGTGGGCGAGGGAGCAGATTGCCAGGTGTTCAAAGGGAGGCTTAGTGAGGGGAGAGAGAACAAGGTTGCAGTCCCAGGAGGGGGCAGGTTTATGCATGATGGGGAAAATGTTGAGAAGGCAACGAAGGATGCGGGAGGTGGTTGGGTACGTGAAGACACAGAAGCCATCCACAGGGGAAAGAAAGTAATTCATAGTCATCAGGTGCACATGGATGGAGGAGTGGGAGAGGCCTGACTGGGAGGCAGAAGTGGAGGAGGAAGTCTAGGAGAACAGGAATAAAAGTGGAGTTGATGGAGCGCTCACATAGTGAAACAATGCTATTTGGCCTGAAAACAGACCTGAGAGGATGGGCGTCTGCTACACATAAGGAGGTCACGGACTGGGGCAGAGCAGGAGTCATCTATGCGTGAACTCCATCCAAATACTAAGCCGTGAGATAGAGAGGGCCTGGGCTGGGGTGACGCAGGCAGCTGTGTGCATACATGAGGAGATCTGGGAGGACCAGAAGAAGGATCGGTGGGTGGGTGAGCAGAGAGGTGAAGGAGATCTGTGAACCAATACTAGAGAGGCCAGGAGAGGACAATTAGAATGAGCATTGGCCGGTCACACCAGACCTTGTGCAGGACTTGGGGAAGCAAAGGGACAGATGGAAAGGCATAACAGAGTTCGGTGATCCGTGGGAAGAAAAGGGCCCGGCTGAGAGCGCCCCTGGAGCAAAAGAGGGGAAGTTTGTAGTTATCCAGGGTCGAAAAGAGGTCCAGTGCGGTGTTCCCCAGAAGAGATAGCAGAGAGTGGGGTCATGGAGCTCCCACTCTTGGCTGACATGGAAGGAACAGCCGAGCATGTCCACCAGGGAGTTGCTGATGCCTGGGAGGTGAATGGCATGCACAGTGATCCTATCCTGGAGGCACCAAGTCTCCTTGCCTAGGGAGAAGAATCTGGCTCCACCCTGCTTGTTGATATAGACAACCACAGTCATGTTGTCAGACAGTAACTAAACATGCTGCGAGTGGAGGAAGAGTAGGAGGGCTCGGCAGGGAAGACAGACAGTGCAGAGTTCTAGGATGCTGATGTGCATCCGTGCCTCCCTAAGCGACCAGAGGCCCTGAGTCGTGTGACCGTCCTGATGAGCGCCCCAGCCAATGAGTGAGGTGGTGGTATGGGATAGGGGTGTATGTGAAAGGGACACTGGCTAAGACCGCTGACTGATTGCACAACCAGGTGAGAGGTGATGGCAGAGGAAGGGATCAAGATTGGTTTGCCGAGGCTGTCTGACTGAGGATCGTAGACAGAGTGGAGCCACAGTTGAAGGCAATGCATATAGAAGCAGGCATATGGCATGATGGAAGTGCAGGCCACCATATGGCCAAGGAAGGAGAGGCACTGATGGACTTAGGTGCATGGACGATGATGAAGCCACTCAACGAGAGTGGTGAGAGCAGCAAAAGGGTCTGAGGGAAGAAAGGCTTGGGCTGCAACAGAGTCCAGGTGAGCCTCTATAAAAGCAAGCATGTGGGTAGGGGTGAGGACTGATTTTTCGTCCAGGATACAGATCCCCAAGGTGTCAAGGAGGGTGTGCAGGGTCCACATGGTGGTGAGGAGGTGAGCTCAGGATGGTGACACAAGGAGCCAGTCGTCCAGGTAGGGAAACACAGAGCGACCCAGGTGATGCATGAGGGCTGCCACAATGTAAAGACACAGGGGACAGTGGCAATCCCAAAAGGGAGGACCCAGAATTGCTAGTGGGACGAGCCCATCATGAAGCTGAGGAATTTTCCATGAGCAGGGTGGATGTCCACACGGAAATAAGGATATGAAGGATATCCTTCATATTGAGAGCCACGAACCAGGCCCCAGGGGGAAGTGACTGGATGCTGATGGGGTGTGTGACCATCCGGAAGCAGAATCTGTAGATATATTAGTTCAGCAACTGAAGATCCAAAATGGGATGGACACCACCTCCCTTCTTCGGTACAAGGAAGTAAGGGGAGTAGAAACCATGGCCGTGATAGTGCTGTGGAACAGATTCTTTGGCACCCTTGTGGAGGAGGGCACACGCTTCCTCTTGAAGAAGATGGTGTTGGGAGGGATCTCCTGAAAGCTCCACAGGAGGATGACAGGGCGAGAAGGAGAGGAATTCTGTGAGGTAGCCCTGATGAACAATGAAGCACCTAGTGATCTGAGGTAATCACATGTGCGAAAAGGGTGAGAGGACACCTGAAAACAATCGGATTGGGAGGAGGGTTCACGCGTCTCAGGGCAGCAGTCAAAAGGACTGTTTAGAGGATGGTTGTGGGATGGCAGAAGCAGTAGAGGCAGCAGGCTGGTGATACTGAGAAGGTTCTGGTGGATGCTGAGGATATGGCTGATAGGTGGCACAAGGGCAGGATCTGAAGGATGACCTCTGTTGCCTGCAGGTTGGGGCTGGGGCTATATACCCAATGATCGGAGGATGGCATGAGAGTAAATAAGGAAATGTGGGGACTCATCAGTCTTGTCTCTAGACAGTTTGTTGTTATGGAAGAGGAAGTTCTCAAGCGTAGTCTGAACTGCCTTCAGAAATCTGCTAGATTGTAGCCAGGAATCACAGCAGAGGACAACTCCTGAGGCCAGAGAGCAGGACACAGTATCAGCAGCATCAACCTGGAGAGTCACCTGGGCAACCAACTTGCCTTCATCCAGAAACTGGTGGAAGTCCTGCTGCTTCTCCAGAAGGAGGAAGGCTTTGAAGTCTGCGAACCTCAAGTACAAGAGAAAGTCACACGTGGCAAGGATAGCCTGGTAGTTTGCAATTCAGAATTGGAGGCCTAGAGAAGAGTAGGCATTGCGGTCCAACAGGTCTAACTTCTTGGTGGCACGATTACAGGGGGAGTAGATTTAAAATGCTGCTGTCTGGTGTGTTCAATCATCATGTGGCCTACAAGAGAGTTAGGCGGCGGTGAGTAAAAAGAAAGTCAGTTGCTTTGGAGGGGATGAAATAATGATGTTCTGACCACTTGGGAATAGGAGCACAAGAAGCCAGGGTGTGCCAGACTGTCTGGGCTGGTTGTAAAATGGCCTCATGAATAGGCAGGGTGCTGCAGGAAGGTCCGAGGGGTTGCAATTTGTCCAGGAACTGGTTCTGTGGGTTCTGTATGTCCTCCACGGTCAAGTTGAGGGCCGTAGCCACATGGTGAAGGAGATGGTCGACTGACAGGGTGTAGAGTGGTTGATATGGATGGCGCCATGGTTCAGGACTATACGACCATGTGTGAAAGAATGCAGAATCTAGTTCGGAGGACCACTCAAAAGCAGAAAAGGGGCCCCGGGGGGCAGAGCTGTTGGGACAGCTGGAGCTGGCGGTGTGGGGTGAATTGAAGGTGGACAATTCAGGAGCAAGAGAGGTTCCTCCATGGAAGGGCCCGGTGTAGAGAGGCAGAGCAGAAGAGGAGGCTGAAGGAGAAGCGGTTCATCCGTGGGAGATGGCAGTCTGGGAGTGAGCAGAGGCCCGGAGCGTGGAGGGGAGCCATCATACGGTAACAATAGTTCAGCTGTCGGCGTGAGAGGGGACTGGTGTCCCAGTGTACGCAGGACGGGATGTGCAAGTTCAGACAGTCCCAGAGGAGTGGACGGAGCCAGAGTGGACGGTGGTGGACCAGTCACTGCAGCTGATTGGCAGGCCCGATGGAGGACGGTGTTTCGACTTATGGTCTGAGTGGGATTTCTTCGATGCCGGAGCGTGCGGATCAACGTGCGACTTCTCATGCGACCAAGCACAGCTCAGGGAGGCAACGCTGCCTTTAGAGGCAGTCTTAGTTGGGGAGCCACCTTTATGCCTATGGTTGTGCGTCTTATGAGCACAATGGGTCTTGGTCAGTTGGTGCTCTCAGTGCTGGCTGGGAAGGACCAAGATAGGTGTGCACCGCTGGTGCAGAGCATCAGGCCGTTGGATCTATGGGCTCCAGATCCCGTTGTGCACGTGAGCACATTGCCTCCTCCATAAGGAACTTGCGGAGGCAAAGTTCCCTGGCTTCATGAGTTCAAGCTGGAAAGGAGCAGCAGATGGAGCAGTGGGAGGCAATATGGGCTTTACCCAAGCAGTAGAGACAACAATGGTGCTCGTCACTCACAGAGAAGGAGCACGGGCATAAGGGACAGTATTTGAAGCCAGCTTGCCTGGGCTTAGTCCTCGGGTTGGGGAAGGAATCCCTGCAAGGGGAGAAGTCTGACAAAGATAACCTATCTAACTTAGAACTAACGGACAACTATAAACAACTAGAGAAAAAACTATGTACAGACAACGAGCAAAGAACAGTTCTCTTAGCAAGCTAAGAGCACCGAGGAACCAAGGTTCCACCTCTGGCCACACGGTGGTAAGAAGGAACTGGAGTGGTGTTGACCCACACAGCATCTTAAAGCCTTGGACACATCACACGGTTGATGCATAATGCACATGTGGGTCAACAGACATTACTATGAACAGTTCTGGCTCTGGTGCATGGCGCACATGCGTACCCACATTTGGAATCCACATAGGGACCGTCATCTGAAGCAGAAATTATTTGCACATGCAAATTTCAAAAACATTGTTTTACACAGAATAGCAGCTTCCTTGAGAGACGGTTATTGGACAGGCTGTCACATGTGCAATATTGTGAAGACACGGACAAAAAATAATACAGAATAGCACAATGCCAGCTCTGATTTGGGATGTGCTTCTGTTTAATGTTAAAACACAGCTGAGGTAATCGGAGCTATTTCAGAAACAGTGGAAGAAAACTGGCTCACTGGATTAGCACTACTAGCAGTGCATCGCAGTCAACCTCTCCCAGTAGAGAATGTGATCGACATCCTTGCATTTACACCCCGACACCTAAATTTTGTACTTTAATATTCTGTGTAACATGTACTAATATAGACTTTTAACCCCATACACCTTTTGTAGAGACCTCTGATACCTGGTAGGTAACCTGGGCCCCTCCTTAGGAAAATTCTGGTTGCGCCCTCTGTGATTTTTGGAAGGAAGAAATTCCACTGTGAAAGACATGCTAAATGTCTGGCTCATGCATGCTACACCCGATGCATTGCCAGCTCCACAATCCCCAGCTATTGTAACAGGTTGCAGAGAAACAGTTTTTCAAAGAATGATGGCCCAGCTTTTTTATCCAGAAGACAGAACCAGTGCATGAAGCAGAGCAGCAGTGATATGCTAATCGGACAGTGGTTGTTTATTAGATGGACTGCTGTATTTTGCATCAGCTATTGCTTCTTGGTGGACATAACCTTCAGTCCCAAGCTCAGCAAATTGCAAAAGCCTCTGGAGACAATGAATGCAAAGTACAGATTCAACAGGAAGCAGCACGGCCTCCCTGCCACAGTCATTATTTGGCTATTCAGGCACAACAAAGAACCCAGCAGAACCCCACAACCGTGTGTCACCATGACAAATGGAATTCAGCAACCCTCAATTGAGGGCATTGGTATAGCTTTGGAAAATTCTTCAGAATGTTTCCTTCTTACTAACATTAATACAGTCTTGCCTATGTTCACATAACTTTTCTTCATCCTGTTGCTCCTCTCAGGCACGGAGATATGGGGATTATCGCATTGTCTACACTAGATGTGAAGCTAGCTATTTCCCACACTGGAGTTCATAATGTCCCACATATTCCCCTTAAAGGTAAGGATTAGGAATAGATGTTTAATAGGAAAAGAGAAGATCGGGTCCTGAAGGACTCCGTAATTGAGCTCTCTCAAGGAAGAGCAACTGCCCACCATCATGGCTCTGAGAGAAGTGAGCTAAATTATCTCAGTGCAATTCTGCTCACCCCGCCAGGTCACTCAACAGGTCCTCATAATCATCTGGGTTAGAAGATGCAGTACTAGCATGATTAGATGTCCATTGCTAGGGACAAAGACAACTCTGGAGTTTATTTCCATTGGTTCGCTTTAGTACTCTGAACTTACAGAGAACCACTTTAGAAACAGAAGTTAGGGTCCAACTCCACCATGAAGTTATCAGGTAATTATTTCCACAAGTTTTAACCCTAATCTATTAGGCAACAGGGTTCCCTAGGAAAGTCATGTAGACCAAACTCTTAAGAAGCATCCACTAACTTTGCTATATAAAACTGGAAAGACATGTTAAGGCCATTGACTGACAGAGGTGGGACTAGGACTCAGGAGTTCTTGACACCCAGCCCTGTGCTTAATCCACTAGATGTTATGGATCTGGGGACCATCGCCAGAATATTTAAGTGCTAATTCACAAACTAAAGGGACTTCTTGTTTGCACACTACAGGGCTTTTTTGCATGCTTCAGTGTGAATAATTGTCCGCCACTTTCTACAACAGTTTTGAGGGGAGAGAGAAACAAAGGGAAATGAATTGATTAAACATTTTACACATATTTTTCACCAGTTTTGTTAAACATATTCCGTACTTCATCTTCTCCCCTAATAAATGTATAAAATTAATTTTCCAAAAAGAGATACAGCTGAGACACCTACCACAAGTACAAATCAGCCTTTATTTTACTCCTTTTGTTGGACTACCTTCTCCTTACATTGCTGTCCTCACAGAGTATTTCCAAATCTGCTCACCATTATAGTGGGGAACATAAAAATCTCTTGTAATATATTCTAACAAACCTTACATGAGACGTTTAAGCAACAGGGTAAAATTGTCCAAATGATCATCATATTTCTGCTACTTGTAATAACTGCTTATCACAGAAGCCAGAAACAGCTTTTAACACTTTTTTTTTATAAGATACAAACAGAGGAAGTGATAAGCAGTACAAAAAAAATCACAAACAGTACATTCTTTCCAGCTAATATTATGCTCTCACTATCCTCAAACTAGAATATTTCACAACTCTTTGCTTTATTAGCTTACAACTTCAGTAACAAATTATCAGTGTTCTCCTAGAGAGTCTCCTTGGTCTAATATAGCTCCCAAAGGCAAACTGCTGTCAATATTAGAGCAAAATCAACATGTCTGAGTATTATGCAAATATTGGCTCACTTCAGCTAATAAATGATGAGGGAAAGTTTTCATATCCTGCTGGAAATAAACACTAATACAATCTATTGTTTTAAAACTACTGCAACAAGAGCCTTCTAGGTGAGAAGAAGAAGAAAGAAGCAAGAGTAAACAAAAGATTTCAATGCCCTTAAAAGCCTTTCTGTGATGTAGACACACAAAGGATCAATATTTTACCAGAGAATGTTACAGACTGAACTGGAACAGCAATTACAACAATGTCTTCACATCATGCTCATAACTGTAGGTTACCCAACTTTATTTTTTTGGAATAAGCAAAACTACATATATTTTAAAGTATAGTATAAGTATGCTTCACTGCAAAGTACATACACCTAAAACACAGCTACAGAGTATACACAGTATAGACATTCATTTTCCTGTACACAGTGTGCACACACACACGCACATGCAGATCAAAAAGCCAATATATGCCAAAAGCTATACCACACTGTGGTGTCTGAGTAGCATTTCCCCATTCCATGCATAGGAAAACACTGCCGTGTACTCAGACCGCAGTGTCTGTGGGCTTCTACGCTCATATTCATTGTTCAAAGGTGACCTACAATATTAAATTCTTATTTAAGGACAATATTTGTTATTTTAAAAATGGAATCTGGTTCAAAAGAGGTCTAGAAGACACAAAAAGGAGCCATTAGAAAGGTGTCCCTGAA
The DNA here is from genome assembly GCF_009764565.3 of Dermochelys coriacea. NCBI lineage: Eukaryota > Metazoa > Chordata > Testudines > Dermochelyidae > Dermochelys > Dermochelys coriacea. The sequence goes on from NC_050068.2 coordinate 112,047,753, forward strand.
ATCTACAGCTGCCTGGATATCAAAGAAGTTAGAGGGATAACTTGATTTTTGAGTAGCAGCCGTGTTAGTCTGTATTCGCAAAAAAGAAAAGGAGTACTTGTGGCACCTTAGAGACTAACAAATTTATTTGAGCATAAGCTTTAAGTGAGTTGTAGCTCACGAAAGCTTATGCTCAAATAAATTTGTTAGTCTCTAAGGTGCCACAAGTACTCCTTTTCTTTTTTGCGAACTTGATTTTTGTTTCTTTTTTAAAATTTTATAAGATTCCAGCTTCTGATAGAGCACTCTCTAAATAGCATGCTTCCCCCCTCCCCACACAAACTTCTCAATACGTTTTATAATGTATTTTCTGCTCCTTGTTGACCTTAAGAGTTTTCCCAGGCAATAGAGAGTATGCCTAAATAGGAAATCAGTGTAACTGACAACATGTGGAAAGCTGTCAAATGCACAAAGTAAGCTGAAAATAGACAATTTTTTTCTTGATAACTTTCCATTTATTAAAGGCCAGGCTGACAGCATCATCTATTATTAAGGTTGCCACCTTTCTAAGACCCAGCACAGGCAACCTTAATTCTGGTACTTCCTAACTTTTGAGAGTTTGAATTTGCAAGCTTAATTATGTTCTTTTCACACAGTTTTTTTGTGTAATAATAATAATAATTTTAGGTGGCACTTGTAACCCTGATTTTCAAGTTGACAATGTCCCTTTAAGACTGAACAGTTATCTGCAAGGCCTTCAGGATCTTTAGTATTTTGTAGCTAGCCATCCTATTTTACACTATCTCTATAGTTTATGTAGCTTTAATCATATGGTAAATTACAAAAGTCTAGGTTGAAATCAATTAAATCAATACAAAACTATATGGGTGAAATTGACTTAAATGGACCAAAATTTCACCTTATATCACCAGTTCAAAAAAAAAAATCCACACACACATGCTTTAATTACAAATATTAATGTAACCTCAACTGAAGTCATTAATGACACTTCCATATCTATGCCAGCTTATTTTCTGTAATTAGATGGCTCTAGAAGTTGCAATGGTGGCATTATAAAATACCTTGACAAGGAAGAAATCTCACCTGTACTTCTGAATCAGCATCAACATGCTGTAGCTGAAACCAGGTGTCTCTGTTATGGTATTTCTGCAGATCTTCCTTCTGTATAGCTACTTTTCCTGGAAACGGAATAAATCAAGAAGCATTGTTTAAATGTATTATTTTTACACACAGATTTATTTCAATAGGACTTCAATGTAAACAGTTTTTTCAAACCAGCGATCTGACTATTCCCCACAATCAGAGCTATACGGCTATGAAAGACTAGCAAGATAATGCATTACTTTTCTTTATGGCAAGAAACTTTTTCTACTTTGCATCATGAAAGACTTTGAAATTCCTTACAGCATACTCATTTAACAAGTTGAAGTACTGTACAGCATCAATCTGTTTATGACTGGGTTTACAGTAAAATACCACGATGCTACAATAAAAATCTGTCAGAACCTTGAAAACCAACTGGCATTGTCCTGCCATTTTAATGTTAAAGGCAGAACTCCCCAATAATCGCAATGGAAAGTTCCAGGCATTGTAGTAGGTTTGGACTCACAACTAGACTAGTAGACATGGATATAATACATGCATTTTACTTTATTTATTTATTTATTTATTTTGCCAGAAAGCACTGTTGAAGCAGGGGACACCAAGTTATGACCCCTGTATTTTAATTCCAATTCTGCATTAGCTGGCTGTGTGACTCTGAACTTTACACATAGACTCTGTCATTTTACAACCTACAAATTGGTTAAGATACAACTACCTTACTCACAAGAAGTTTGGAGGCTTAAAGTTTGCAGAGACCTATCATTCTACTAATAGAGTGCTATCCACTTGAGGACAAGAATCATTATTCGCATGTACAGGTACACACTACTTCTAAATTTAGATCAAGGAAAATACACGCTAGCGCTACCCTTACATTTTAACTCCCACTAAAGCGTATATGACCTAACTAAAATAACAGGCTCTAATTCCATGTGTGTTATGAATTGACATATGAGCACTAAGGTCCAGATTTTTAAAGGTTTTAGGGATTGCTGCACATACTTAAATCCTGTTAGGCATTGAAACACTGAGTACAGCAATGCCAAAACACCTTTGAAAATCTGGGTTTATGGCTAAAACTTTCACCTCATCCAGACGGTCATAAAGGGAGTTGTGTCAAGTACTCTCTGATGGACAGTAAAGCCTTTTTTGAGGAGTTTTTTGTGTGTGGGTTTACAGAGCAGTTGTACAAAAGGAGGATTGATGGTCAGTCCCAGAAGACCATGTGATTCTCGGAGAGCAGCTTTAGGCTAGATGGTTTCCCAAGGACTGACTGATGGAGGCACAGTGAATAAAGTGTTTTAAGTTGAGAGAAACAGATGCAAGACAGCTGCCTCTTGGTGAAAGGGCAGTGGTGTTGTACCTCAAGTTTCTGCAAAAGGGAGTTGCCTGTGTGCAGTTCATTCAAGGAATCAGGACTTGTGTACAGTTTGTAAATAAAAAAAAAACACTTAGAAAAATGCCCTATCACTGATTTATCTTCCAATGGGAAACCTACCTGCAGGGCCTCTAAATCTACCATGCTTGGCAAAGGGTCAGTGATATTCCTATTGCATACAAACTGAAGCCCAAGTATCTATAGATAATATTTCCAAAGCAGGGAATAAACAAACTAATAAACTCAAAGTCACTTATCTTGTTAGCACACTCTAGCTTGATTTCTTACAAGAAAACTTGAATGAGCATTTAAGTAATTTATAATTCATGTTTTGAAGTTTCAGCCCTTTTCTCAGTTGTGTTCAGACCTTTCCACACAGTGTTCCCTTGTTTTCTAGCTGCTCCCAAGTAGCTATGAGTTACAGCTACCACTAGCCCTCTTGTCACCAACAAGCTGCTTCCCGTGCCAGCTCCCACCTTTTTAGCCCCAATGCCTAAAGTGCCTTGCATAGGTGGTGGATATAAGAGGCCAGGGGAGGCTACGCCTCCCCAAACAGCCAGCATACCACCACTGAAAGAGAGGGTGTCCCGGCTGAGGACCTGCCTGCGCTTCGCTGCCACGCCCCGTTCCCACTCTTCTCCTCTTCCTGTCCCAACTCCTCCTACATGGGGGCCTCATGGGAGGCGGTGAAGAGGCACACACGAGTGGTGAGCAGCCTGCCAGCTGGTGGGCAGGGGAGGGGGCGAAGAGGTGCGAACAGCAGGGACGGGGGTGGAGCATGGGCAGGGCTTCAGGGGAGGAGGCTCAGTGGGGGCGGGGCCATGGTCCGGGTGCCATCCATCTCCCCAAACGGAGGAGTCATGTGCTGCCCATGGTGCCTTGCCCTCTCTCCACAGCCAGGCTCCCCCAGATTCCTGCCTCTGGCTTTCTGCTCCTAACTAATTCTGTGCAGCCTTTGACTCATTCGTGAACTCCTCTGACCTCAGCTCTACACTTCCCCTTCCTGTCCTTAGACCAGTGTGTATCAAACTTTTGTATTGGTGACCTCTTTCACACAGCAAACCTATGAGTGCAACCCCCCTTCTAAATTAAAAACACTTTTTTTTTTATTTAACACTATTCTAAAATGCTGGAGGCAAAGCAGGGTTTGGGGGTGGAGGCTGACAGCTCGCAACCTCCCATGTAATAATCTTGTGACCCTCTGAGGACTCCCAACCCTCCCAGTCTGAGAATCCCTTTCTTTGACCCCTCTACTGGTTGGATGTTAAATTGGGGATTAACATAGTGCCAAATAATGAGCCACCAAGTTCATTACAGTATTTTTATTGGATGTGCAGAGTTAATGACTCTCACTTCTCAGGACTCCAATCATTACATTACATAAACCTACAGTGTAAGATAGCAGATATTTTAATTATTTATGGGGAACACATAGCTGGTGAAGTTACGTTATTGAGAGTGTATTTGTACAGGAATTATGTACATGTATTTTCTAGGCTTCAATTGTTTTGGTCAAACAGGCAGCACCGTGGCAAACTAGCTTCTCTAATGAGCATGTGAATACAGTAAATCCACAGGTGACCTCCCAAAAATTTCTTTGGATTTTCATTTGAAATTGTTTGTTCACTTTCGCTTATGATACCCTTCTAATCCAGTGCAGAAATTCTCTAGCCAGACTCTGCATGTAACAATTACCTCACAAGTAATGTCCTTGGCACGCTTTCATCAGCCATTTCCATTCATAGTCACCTTCATTTCATGGAACTTTCCCATAGAAAGTTCTCAGGCAATTTAGTTTACATCAGAATATTAACAGCACATATGCTGACACATTATACAGGCCCTAATTCTCCAACTGGATCTATGCAGAGTTTGGACGACTTCTTTTGAGCTCCAGAAGGGCAAGCCTGCACAGATCCGATTGCAGGATCAGGGCTATAGTATGTAACTACAGTATAAATATTTTTGGACCATGGATTCATTTATCCAGCACCAAGTGGATTAATATGGAGGTACAACTGTTTTGATCAGTAAACTGAACAGTGCTACTTTGCTGCGCACACAAAAGCAATTCAGGCACTGTGCCTATGTTTTTCCAGAAGTGAGGTTGAAAGGAACAGTTAGCAACAAATACAGAAGCTACATTTTCTGTCTTTGTTATTCTTTTCTCTCCCCTCTTGTGTGCATTTTCTTGTTTTAGGAAACGGGAACAGACTTCAGCAACAGCTCCAGCCCATCCTAACTAACTTTTTCTCTCCCCACCCTCAAAAGTACATTTATTGCCATCTTTAATACCATCTATGAGCCAGTCAAGCAGGGTTTCTTTCCTTCTAAATGTTTTCTACAGCTAAAGGGATATTGTTAACATGAAAGTTTTACTTCATACTTTACAGTTCAAAAGCTTTAATTGTTTTCCTTTCTTTTTCTGTATCTTTAATAAAAGCTTAAAAGGATTTGTAATGGTGTTTGCCATCTCCTAAGCAAGCTGAGGTCTCTGTATGTGGAACCCTGTGACTTGTTTAAAACAGGAAAGGTTGTTAATGTTAACACCTTTGACTCCTTTGGGCTCATTTATTCCATTTAAATTAATACAACACACCTTAGACCACACACCATAATCTTATCTTTTCCCTCACTAGGGGTTCCAGACTTTCAGCACTTCCTTTGCCAAACACAAGAAACTGCTGTCCCAAACACGAACAACTATTAGTGTTGGGTACTTTGGTAAAAAGGCATGCGAAATACGAGAAGTTGAAGGGACAGTGTTAAGGCTGCAAGAATGGGTAAGTTGTGGGCCTGAGAGCGGAGAAGTAGAGCGTAGGTATTGTTAGGTAGCATAAATTTTCATTTCCTTGCTCTTGTGGTTGTGTCAGTTATGTAAACTCTGTTTCACAATAATTTTTGTGTATTAATATATTTTGTATATAATCCAAACTATACCCATTTTCCTTCTCATAAGTATAAATTTCTAAGTGTAAATGTAATTGAATAGAGTGTAGAGCAATTTATATCTCAGGCTAATTCTAATTTGTGAGTTGATTTCTTAAAGACTGTTTTTGTGTAACTCAGTTATCTATTTCCTTTATTTGTATGGCTTTTATTTTTATTTATATTTGTTCACTATTTTATTACTCTCTTATGGGTCTAGTGGATGACAGTCACATCTTCCTACTTTCCATAAGCTACTTCTGTCCAGTGCATGATAAAAACAGAATTAGCTCTCTCCTCCTATAATCTTGATTTCTCCTAGTAGGGATTTATTGCTCTAGATAAAACTTCCCACTGCTTACCTAATAATATGTTTGGTTTAGTATAAGATTTTTTTTTGTCTTCCTTCAAGTCAAGAGCAAACCTCTAGTGGAATTCAAACATCACAATGAGGACTTCGAAAGGAGGGCTTTGTGTGTTTCCTCAGTACCAAACTGTAACAATTCTAAAGATTTGCATCTCCTCAGCTTTGAAAGTATTCATCTGAGAAAGGCACAGCTGTTCAGCAAACATGTCAACATAGATAGAGGAGAAAGAAACTCTGCCTCCATTCCACTGAATTGGACAGAACTCTTCAGGAGTTATGGGGCCTGCCTGAAGCAGAGGATTCATATTAGGATACACCAAAATTAGAGTTAACAAAACGAATTTGCCTTTAATTGGCTTCACTTTGCCACAGCTCCTCCACCAGACTAAGCAGTGGGGAGTGGGATGGAGGGAAGGACGCAACCTGCCAGAATTCTCTGAGTCACAAATGGTACATTTCACACCCACCGAAGGCAGCTTTTCAGAGGCCACGAAGGCCCAAAGTAGCAGCAATCAAGGACTGCATAGCAGAGAGGAAGGATCCTCACAGAACCACGTTAGGTCTATCTGCACGAGTTCCTTGCCCCTCCAGGTAACAGCTTAGTGGGCCTGCACACAACATCTAAGCACCACCTCCTTGCCCCCTACCACACCCGCCTAACCCACAAGTCAATCAGAAAGCACAGAGGTTCTATTTGGGAGTAAGAGTTCCTTTCTCATGTAGGAGAGGGCCAGGATTTGGCCCACAGTGAAGTCATCTCCCCAACTCAAAAAGTACTTCATTACACACAAGATTTTATTATATCCAGGTTACAGCATGTGTATGTGCAAACAATTAGCAAAAAAACCAAAAACACAACAAAAAAAACTTGCTTCAAATAAGTGTCCTCATGTTAGAGTTCGGGGTATAAGTTTTCAGAATAAATAGAATCTTGTCATATTCCCTACACTTTTGATTGAAGCAGAGGATAAATAATTGTGTATCGGTCACATGAAGGGTATACAGGATTAACTATTCTCTTAGTGTTGTGCTAAATGATCTGATGAGGTGGCATGTTTCCTGTTTTTAACTGATCTGTATGCTCAAGGTCACAGGTCTGCATCCTGAGCTACTCATTACACGCCCATGAGAATACCAGCTGGGGGCCTAAAGTGGAGCTGTTTTTCTTCAGTCATTTTTTTCAGGATTTGGCTAGATTAAGGGAGGAGAAGCTTTCTGCTACACTGTACTGCCATTATCTGCCTTTTTTGCATTCATTATTTTCTCTCATTTAATATTTCCACCAAAGTGAAAGGGAATACCCAACATACTCAAAACTAACTGTGAATTAAATGAAGGTTACTTATCTGTACTGAGATTCTTTGAGATGGACTTTGCATATTCACACTCATGGGATGCTCTGATTGGTACAGCCTAAATGGTAGAATTCTAGCCATTGGAATGCTCACATGCCTCACTCGCCTGTCCCTTCAGTGAACATTGAGCGTCCCAGAGCGAGGATTTTCAGTTCCTTCCCCTACGACCCCAAGCCCTTTTAGTAAGTAGGAGTCTGAAGTAGCAGGGAGAGGTAGGCGTGAAGTATGAATTTGCAGAGTCTGTCTCTAAGAGCCTCAGTTACAGGTAAGTAACCTTCCGTTCTCTTTCAAGCGTCCTCTGTATATTCCCAGTCAGGAGATAGATTAGTAAAGCAGTATCTGTCCCAGGATGGTGGGACCACAAAGTCCTAATTAAATAGGGACTGCAGGACTGCTTTGCCAAATCTTGCATCAGAGCTAGATTCTAAATCTAAGCAGTAGAATTTAGTGGAAGTGTGAACAGAACAGCTCTACATATTTTTATTAGAGGAAAAGTATATAGAGAAAGCCATAGAGGCTGCCTTCGATCTAGTAGAAAGTGTTCGAACTCCCTGAGGAAGGGACAACCCTTTCAATTCATAAGATACTTTAACACATAATCTAACCTATCTTGAAATCATTTATATAGAAATAGCTTTTCCCTCATTCTCTCCTTCATAAGCAATAAATTTTGGTGCTGTCTAAATTGTTTAGTCCTATCTAAATAAAGGGCTAGAGCCATTCTAACATCTAGAGTATGTTACATAGCCTCTCCATCATATGTATATGGTTTGGGGGGAAAAACAGTACAATTATAGACTGCTTTATAAGCAAATCGGACACCACTTTTGGTAAAAACTTTGGGCATGTATGAAAACCAATAAAGGGCAGATCATTGAATAGTGCATGTAGTTTGATTATAAGCCTTATAAACATTGCAGAGGCGAAGGGTATTAAAAACACTGTCTTGACCAATAAAATAAATTATAGCTTCCTAAACGCCCAAAGAGAGGTCTCATCAAATGTGAAAGCACCAAGTTTAAATCCCAAAATGGCATAGAGCGCCTTATTGGAGGGTATAAATTATTTAGGCCCTTTAAGAACATTTTAACTACATCCTTAGTAAAAATTGATTTCCTCCCCACAGGTACGTGATATGCTAATATGGCTGAGAGATTAACCTTTATTGAAGATAGTGAAAGATCTGCTTTTTTAAGGTATAATAAATATTGTAAAACATAACTAACTGGTGCTGTATATGGATATATATCATACATGGAAATCCATAATAAAAATCTACAACTATAACTTCTGTGTGGGCTATTTCCTGGAACGCAACAATACATTTTGTACATACTTGTAACAAATAACTGTTTTCTGACATTCCCAGAGTCCTACTCCCCATTCTTTAAGATGAAGAGATTGAAGATCAGGGTGATAAACCATTCTGTGGTGTTGTAACTCCAGTGGCAGAGGCTCCATTAGCCCTCCTGACCGGTGAATTAAGTCTAGATACAATTGCAATCTGGGGCACACTAGCATTATTAAAGTTACCTTATCCTTGCCTATCTGACCTTGTTTATCACTTTCTGCATGAGGGAAAATAAGGGGGAAGCATACATTAAGCCCTGACTCCAATGTATTAGAAAGACATCCAGTATTGATTCCCTGTCTCCACCTGCGCTTGAGCAAAATTTCTGACACTTCCTGTTGCTACTGGATGCAAAGAGGTCTACTGTGGGAATCCCCCCAAAAACTGAAAGGATGTTTTACTATTTAGCTCTTCAAAGACGACTCGTGCATCTGACATGTTGACCTGCTTAGATAATATGCAAGCGTGTTTTGCTTCCCTGCTTCATGGATTGCTACTGGATGATGATACTCTATATACCAGTGCCAAAGTTTCTTTGACTCCATGCATAACAGTAGGGAATAAGTCCCCCCCGCCCCTCCTTACTTGTTCAGAAAATATAATGCCATCATATTGTCTGTTACCACTGAACTATCTTGTGTTTGACCTGAGGTAGAAATGACTTCTAATCAATCTTGTTGCTCTCAGATCTAACCCACTGATGTGAAGATACTTTTCATTTGGTGACCAATGAGGCTCTGATTAACAGCCTGTTGTTCAAATGTGCCCCCTAGCCCAGTGTGGGTGCATCAGAGACAAGTATTACCAATGGAGGAAGGAAACAAAGGCATAGCTTCATTACACTTTGAACATTTGCTCACCATGTTAGTGGTGTTAAAACCTGGGGTGGAGTTACTAATTTGCAATACATGTCCCTAGTCTGTAATTTACTGGTAATCAGTTCTGAAGTTCCCTCATCTGAAGATGAGCATATGGCATCATTGGCATGGTTGACATCAACAGACCTAGCACCACCAAAAAAAAAAAAGTATTGGTTGTTGTGGGGATTGATAAAGGAGATTTATAGACATTTTTACTTTTATAAATTTCTCCTCTGGAAGGAAAGCTTTTGCCATAGTTGAATCTAGTATTCCCCCAATAAAGAGTTTCCTTCAGGATGGGATTAAAATGGATTTTTCCCAATTTATTTATAATCCCAGACTGGCAAAGAGGAAAACATTTGTTTTACATGCAGTTGGGTGTCTTCCTTGGATGACACTTTTATTAACCAATCATCCAGGTACAGATTCACAAACATCCCCTGCCTTCTTAGGAATGCTTCTACTACATATATGCATTTTGTAAAATTTCTGGGTGCTGTAGACAACCCAAAAAGGAGGACCTTGTTCTGAAAATGGGCCTCTCCCACTATAAAATACAGGTATTTCTGATTACAAAGTCTTACTGTCGTATGGAAATATATGTCTTTTAAATCCATAGCTGCAAACCAATCCTGAAGGGAAACAGAAAGGATTATAGAAGGTAGAGATAACGTGTTGAAACAAAATTTCTTTATATAGGTGTTTAATTTTCTTAAATCCAAAGTAGGGCAAAGGCCCCCCGCCTTTTTTGAAATTAGGAAAACAACATAGTAAACAATCTCTTCCTCTCTGATCTGGTAATAACACTTCTACTGCACCTAACTCCACTAGAGATTAGACCTCTGCTCTTACCAAATCAAGGTGAGCGTGATCCTTGACCAAGGATGACAGAAGTCAGTTGTTGGAGGGGTAGGGAACTGACACGCTCCATACCTCGGGGGAGCGCCCTGTAGCCCCCATATTCCTCATCTATATATAACTGTGATATTTCATATAAAACATGCCATGTGAGGTATCGTGGGAAAGATTATGATCTGTTGGAACACACTGTTCCATCTAAATATGTATATCATTAATGCATATGAAGTTATGGAAATGTGTTGTATGGTTGTCACTAAAATATGCTGTGAGTTGGGGAATCACCCAGATATTCAATCCCCTCAGACAAGAACAAAGGAAATAACCAACGCCCGGGTGGGCATCAAACAACCATCAACAGCCACTGTGCTGCAAAGGAATTACAATTCAATTACTCACGTATGCAAGGCCACACTAGAGGAATTGCTCAACCTTCCCTGGTGATTCAGCAATGCCCATCAGACATGCCTGGACTTGTATTCTCCAAGCATATAAACTAAGGGCTTGGCTACACTTGCGAGTTAGAGCCCTAGCTCACTACCCATCCACACTGGCAAGGCACGTAGAGCACTCCGACTCCACGTCTAGGGAGCTCCTGGTACTCCACCTCGGTGAGAAGATTAACGCTGGTTGCACCTTGGCTGAAAAGCCTGGGCGTCAGTGTGAACAAGGTGTTGCATTACTGCGCTCTGATCAGCCTCCAGAAACGTCCCATAATCCCCTTAAATCAAGCGGCCACTCTTCTCACTGTTTTGAACTTGCTGCAGGAATGTGGATATGCCCTTTGAAAGCTCCGTTTCTGACAGCTGGCATGCTTATCTGCTCCAAGACAAAGCAACCATTACTGTGGAATGCTTTGTGTGTGTGTGTGTAAAAAGAGAGAGGCGGGGGTATGCTGCTGTCTGAATTTACAAGACGGCATGCTGACATGCTCTCAGTCCCCCAAAAACCCACTCTCCCCGCCCCACATTCACAACACTCCCTGTCACGCTCCACTCCACTCCACCCCATCCCCATTTGAAAAGCACGTTGCAGTCACTTGCATGCTGGGATAGATGCCCATAATGCACCCCTCCCAATGCTGCTGCAGGTGCCGCAAATTTGGCCACGCCAGTGCGCTTGAAGCTGTCAGTGTGGACAGACTGCAGCGCGTTCCCTATGGCACTCTCCGAAGACTGGTAGAAAGCACTCTACATCTGCAAGTGTAGCCATGCCCTAAGAGTATAAAACAGAACACAGTGGCCCCATGCTTTTCCTTTTCTCCTTCCTCCCACCCCGACTCAGGCTGCAAGCAACAAGAATGCTCAGAAGACTGAAGACTCCAACAGAGGAGACTGGCCCAGGTTTATGAGACAAACTTGTATATTAAGGACTGTCAGATCCAGGGGGGGTGAAAACATTGCTTAATCTAAATACTGTCTAGTGTGATAATGGTTAAGGTTTGACTGTGTGTTTATATTTTCTTTTCTTTTGGTAACCACTCTGACTTTTTGCTTATCACTTACAATCACTTAAAAATATCTTTTGTAATCAATAAACTTGCTTTAGTGTTTATCTTTACCAGTAAATTTTCCTGAAACATTTGGCAAATCTGCTCAGGTTTAAAAAGGCTTGTGTATATCCACTTTCCATTGATGAAGCGGTGAACCAATTAATAAACTTGCATTGCTCAAGAAAGGTCTTGAGCAGTGCAAGACGGTATATTCTTGTGGTACAGTGCTGTGAGCTGGGGGGATTCAGCTGCTGTCTTTCGCTGTGTGATTCACGAGTGGCTCTGGGAGCATTCGTGCCCTCTAGCTAGGTGTGGGGCTCCACATGCTGTTGTGCTGAGTGATCCCAGCACCTGGAGGGGTCTGCTGCTTGTCACTAGCAGAGCATTGTAAGAGACAGCCCCGGCTGGAGAAATAAGGGGGCACAGCGGTCTCACAGTCCCAGGCTGCACCCCCAGGGATGCCATCAAAGGAACATCTTGAACTGAATAGCATACCTGCATGCAGTAACTTCCAGGATCCACCTAGCTGATGTTATTAATTCCCATTTGTGGTAAAATTCACACAAGTGGTTCCCAATCGGAGGGTAAACAATGTCCAACTGGGCTGGTTTGTAACTCTAAAGCCTTATGTTACATCTGAGACCCTGTAGGAATCACAGATGATGATTCTTCCCCTGACTTACAAGACTTCTTCCTCTGCTGTTGATGTTGAGAGGCATGAGACTGAAGCTGAGGATAATTCCTCCTCTGTTATCAGTGAGGAATCGACATAGAAGACATATTGTCTTTGATATCTAAAATTAGAAGCTAGAGATGATCTCTTATTCATTGTAAAGAAGCCCACAGATCTAGCTGTAGATATCACATTTTTCATCTTTTCTAGTGTTTCATCTATCTGTACACTAAATAGGACCTTTCAAAAGGAAGGTCTTCAATCCTCATTTTCATCTCATGAGGCAGGCCTACTGATTTGAGCCATGCATGCCTTCTTAAAATGATAGCTGAAGCTACTGCTCTAGTCAAAGCATCTGAAGAGTCAAATACTGCTCTCCATTTGTATTTAGCAACATTCTAGCCTTCCGTGAGTAGAGCATTTGCTAATCTCTTAAACTCCTCATGTAAAGTAAAGTATTGATGAACAACATTTTCCCCCACAGAGGGTACTGGTACCTTGCCATGACAGACTGATCATTTGAAATATGCATGGCTAAAGTGGTAGAAGAACTTTTCCAGCCAACGACATCTAGTCTTTTCCCTTCATCAGATGGAGTGGATTGTAGTTGAGCACTGTTAGATCTCTGCAAAGCCACTTCTACACCCAATGAATTGGGAGCCAGGTAGGTGTGGAACATGGCCAAACTGTCCTAAGGTAACTGGGACAACCTGTCAGCCTTCTTTGATAAAGGTGGAAGATGGAGGATTGTTCCAGATTGTCTTTGCTGGTGGGCACAGCCCTTCCAATAAGGAAAGTGTAACTTTCGTCTAGTACAGATGTCCCCTAACTGGGGTGAGTCCCCCTATACAGGTGCTGAGGAACATTCAAGGTGGGCCCGGTGGGGCCTAGGCCAGCGCCCACAGGGGGCTGAGAGGGCGCACCGGCCAGCCCCACTCCACACCCAACTCTGCTCTGGCCCTGCCCCCCAGCCTCAGCCCCTGACCGTGGCACTGTGCCCAGCCCCATCCCCAGCCTCTGCCCCCTGACCATGGCCTGGCTGTGGCTCCACACCCAAGCCTGGCCCCTCACCCAGCCTCGGCTCCTGGATGTGGCTCTGGTTTCCAGCCCCAGCCTTGGCCCCCTTACCCCGTCTGCATCCCCCCACTCCCCAGCAGCAGCAGCTCCAGTTCCAGGGGGGTAGGGGTGGGCATGGGCGCAGACAGAGGTAAGGGGGTGTGTGACTGAAAATTTTGGGGACCACTGGTCTAGTAGCTGCTCCCAGTATATCAAAAATGGGATGGGGTGATTCCTCAATTGAAAATGAGAGACTATCCAATGTATTTGCCATAGACTCCACTAACTCATGGAATGGCACCACATCTTCTCAAGATGACAAGGCTAACTTGTCCCCTACATCCTGGGGATGTCATTCCTCCAGAGTCTGGATCTGACTTCCTGAACTCCATTAATTCTTCCTCTTCTGATAAAAATTCCCACCCTGCTGTAGGAAATTTAGCAGGACTTCTAGGTTCTTTTGTATCAAGTAATTGTACATCCTGACTGAACTGAATCAGAGAAAACCTATTCCCATACATAGGGAATAAGAAGGTAAGGTGCCGGAAAAATAAATAGTGTAGTCATCAAACCCAAGGTGTTATTTGCTAGTCAGGCCAGAAACCCATATTCGGATCTGATTTTATATATATTTTTATTATATTTATATATTTATTTTTATATATTTATATATAAAAAATCTTTTCCCAAACCGATAGGAGGCATAAAGGTATCTTTGTTCATACTACCTCTGATCAGAGGAAGAATATGGATCGGAAAATGGTTCTGCAGAAGGTAATTCTTGGTTCAGACAGAACTGGAGACAGTAATACCCTTTACAAATACAAAGGAAATTGGAGAAAAATTCCTCCCCAGAGAATTCAAAGATGTTTTACGTGGTGGCAGGAGAGGAGAAATTCTGAATTCCTCTACATGATCTCTCCTTGCTGGAGAAAAACATATCTGAGTCTGCTGTCATACAAGCTCTTCTTGTTCCATCAATATAGCTGACTTGATCTCTGGCCGAACAGAGGATGGATCCAATCTGTGTACCTGTGCAACTATGTGCTGTGGTGCCACACTATTACTAGCCTCTGGAGCCTCAGTACTCCCTCATTTCACCAGTTTCTCAAGCCTAAATTTTGGAATCACCTCATCTGGATCTGAGTATGTCATGTCTAAGAAAGAATATCTCCTCACCTTTCCATGAAGGTAGATATCACTTCTCAGATCCTTAAACATATATTGTTTAGAAGGGCTTTCTCCTGTGGATTGGCTCTTCTAAAAGAGGCCAATACCACTGAGGACTGAAACCTCATACACATCTCGCCAATCAAGTCTTTATTAAAAGGACTGGCGCTAAACATAGAAGGCTGACACTTTCAAAGGGTTTCTTTTTCTGATCTTTAACTCTGGGTTTTTCAGCATTAGTGGTGGGGTAGCAGACTCATCCAGTGCCGGTGCAGGTATGTGGGCTCTTCTGGAACCATGTCCTTTCCTGGTTCCAGATGGTTTTGACAACAGTGGTTCTTGTAACAGAATTGCTTGAAGCCTATTCTGTCTGTCTTTGCTCTTGTTGTAAAAGTAGAGCTTATTGAACACTTGGAGGGCAAGGGTCCTTCCCCTAAACGTGCCAAGCATGTAGCATGCATATCCAACGCATGGAATGCACTGGACAAGAAACGTCTTTTGGAAAAGGGTTTCTTCTTTAGTTCCATCCAAGTAACTAACTATATTACCAATCACTAAAATATTAACAACATTTAAATACTTACCAACTAAGATCTAAATCTAATCACGCACCCAGAAGGATTCCTGAGCTCCACACAAACTGTTCACCTGGTTCCAGTTAGAAGGAACCGAGGCAGCTGGAGCACCATGCCTCTTTTATATCCTCACCCTGGAACTCTTCACTTTCATTGCGGGGGGGGGAAGGGGGAGGGAGGAGCTCGAGTGCTCCAACAGCTACTGCTAGCTAGAATTCTACCTTTTAGGCTGCACCAGTTGGAGCATCTCATGAGTGGGAATATGCAGAGGACACTCAAAGGAGAATGTGTATTTACAATTTCCTTACACAGGTATTAAGACAGTGATACTGCTCTCTTTCTGCCACTGTGCCCATACATATCTGGTTTGCTTATTACTGCTGAGGTGCACTGGTCTCAATGTTTTTTCCAAGTGTAACCCCTCAAATCCTTTTCCTATTTGAAGAGTTGGATGACAATTGTTTCATATATTACATACATCCTGATTTGTCGTCTTGCTTTACCATTCTCACCCAAATTCTTTGAGTGTATATGTGATTGAAGTAGGAGAGAAAAAAGCTTATTTTATTTTAAAGGGAAGAAAAGCTATTCTGGTTTCTCTTACACAAAAAATAAACCCTAATGAGAACAGAATCAGTTTCATTTGCAGTAGTATCTTTCCTACTCAAGGTATCTCAACATGCTTTAAAAACCAATAGGTTATACCAGGGTAATATCCCTCAAGCAAAAGCAGGGATACACAATGTCCAAGGACAGTTTGACATAACCAGCTTATTTTCATAGTAAACCGTTTGCATTTACACACACATTACATATATGTAAAAATAGAAACATTTCATGTTTCAGACCAATCAAGTCTTGCATTTCTGTCTTTATTACATGTTGCATTCCACCTGGCATCCAAGATACATTCAAGGCACAGCTGTTCACAGCTTTATCATCAATTTAGCTAAGAAGATCCTGAGTGACTTAGCAAGTTAGCGTCAGGAAAATGCAGACGTAATAATGAAACATGAAAACCCACAAATGTGTTTATCATTATGACCCTTTCAACCGCCAGTGCCAAAAATGTACTGCATTGTTGCTCTAAAATTTATCTACTGCATAAGTGTATATCTTCTGGGTTTGTTTTTGTTCACAGATGTCTTATAAATAGGAAGAAAACATCTGACCTGTTTTGTTTTTGCTGCCTCAAGACTTCCTCTCTGCTACACAATGTGTAAGTTACACTTCTACCTTTGATGCCGGAAAATTCACTGTCACAACAGGCCAAGGTATCAATATCTTAATATCTTAATATCTGTTCAATATCTTCATAAATGATCTGGAGGATGGTGTGGATTGCACTCTCAGCAAATTTGCGGATGATACTAAACTGGGAGGAGTGGTAGATACGCTGGAGGGGAGGGATAGGATACAGAAGGACCTAGACAAATTGAAGGATTGGGCCAAAAGAAATCTAATGAGGTTCAATAAGGATAAGTGCAGGGTCCTGCACTTAGGATGGAAGAATCCAATGCACCGCTACAGACTAGGGACCGAATGGCTCGGCAGCAGTTCTGCGGAAAAGGACCTAGGGGTGACAGTGGACGAGAAGCTGGATATGAGTCAGCAGTGTGCCCTTGTTGCCAAGAAGGCCAATGGCATTTTGGGATGTATAAGTAGGGGCATAGCGAGCAGATCGAGGGACGTGATCGTTCCCCTCTATTCGACACTGGTGAGGCCTCATCTGGAGTACTGTGTCCAGTTTTGGGCCCCACACTACAAGAAGGATGTGGATAAATTGGAAAGAGTACAGCGAAGGGCAACAAAAATGATTAGGGGTCTAGAGCACATGACTTATGAGGAGAGGCTGAGGGAGCTGGGATTGTTTAGTCTGCAGAAGAGAAGAATGAGGGGGGATTTGATAGCTGCTTTCAACTACCTGAAAGGGGGTTTCAAAGAGGATGGCTCTAGACTGTTCTCAATGGTAGCAGATGACAGAACGAGGAGTAATGGTCTCAAGTTGCAATGGGGGAGGTTTAGATTGGATATTAGGAAAAACTTTTTCACTATGAGGGTGGTGAAACACTGGAATGCGTTACCTAGGGAGGTGGTAGAATCTCCTTCCTTAGAGGTTTTTAAGGTCAGGCTTGACAAAGCCCTGGCTAGGATGATTTAACTGGGACTTGGTCCTGCTTTGAGCAGGGGGTTGGACTAGATGACCTTCTGGGGTCCCTTCCAACCCTGATATTCTATGATTCTATGATTCTAAGGTAGAAATATAAATATTTCAAATTTGAATTTAACAAACAAACAACCTAGTCAAAGCTCTAGAACCTTGACAACCTAGGCATTTATATCCTGTGGGATTAGGTGCCTCCTGGGCAGGGTTGTTCTACATAGAGACTTCTCTCTGGACCATGCCTAGATCCCAAATACAGCCTTTTGGTCTCCCTTCTCTTGCTCATGGCTCGACAGCCTCAGCTTCTTCTCACTGCTGTCAGTGCACACACACTCCCATCACTATTCCAGTCTTTACCTCTCCTTTTAATCAGTGCTTTCTCATGCCTCAGTGTTACCACTCCAGCTCATCCAGCTCCATAAGCTCCCCTTTGCTCAGTATCTGGTCCCAACTTCTTCCAGGCCTTTGCTCATGCCACCAATGACACTCAATACTCTGTCCTTCCCATGTCAGGGGTCTCTATATGTGCAGGTCTCACTTCACCTGGACTCTTAGTCCCTACCGCCCCACTCACTTATTGAGAGAAAAATCAGGGGTGTCCTCTTCCATCCAGGGAGACCGATGGGCATATTTCAGGCCAACAATGAAAATCACATTTTTGTTAGGTAACTTTGGACACTAAAATATAGTTCAAATATTGCTTACAGAGGTTGTGAACTTGACTGTCTGTTTTCTGTCTGATAGGATAGATTTGACATCTTTTTGATTTGGGGTTTTGGAGAGGGCTAAGTACGTGCATCCCAGAATGCTGAGAGGGTGGGGGGTTTTTAGGTAGTATGCTGTCAGAGTTCCTTCTGAATAATTAATATTTGCTGGGGCTTTTATTTACTGTAATATTAATTATCAAGGTTCTAGAACTTTGACTAGGTGTCTTTTTTTTCTTCAAATTTGAAATATTTATATTTCTACCTTGGCCTGTTGTGACAGTGAATTCTCCGGCATCAAAGGTAGAAGTATAGTACACATTGTGTAGCAGAGATGAAGTCTTGAGCCAGCAAAAACAAAACAAGTCAGATATTTTCTTCCTATTTATAAGATATCTGTGAACAAAAACAAACCCAAAAGGATAAACACTTATGCAGTAGATAAATTTTAGAGCAACAATGCAGTATATTTTTGGCACTGGTGGATGAAAGGGTCAGCCCCTCCTGCACCTCAACCCCAATTTTGTGAGCATTCATGGCCCACCATACTATTTCCATACCCAGATGTGGCTCTCGGGCCAAAATGTTTGCCCACCCCTGCTTTAAATTGACTTCAATAGACTTTGGATCAAGCTCATAAAGTAATAGCTGCATTTCTATGAACAAATCCTATTCCCAAGAAAATTACCGCCTATTTATTTAATGACTCCAGCTCCTCCCTCTCCTGCTCTCCAGCCCCTTGTCATAGCCTTGCCAGAGTTAGTCTGACCAGGATAACTCTCCTTTCCAGGACCGTCAAGACTGTGGTCCTTATTCAGAAGAATTCCTTTCTTCAGATGAAGAATCGGCAAGATCAGATTAGAAAGGGAAGGAGCACCTCCTTACTACCACACAAGAGAGTCTCTCCATCAGAGGAGCATGGGTTTTCCTCCAATTTCTAAAAGAAGGCTCCAAAGCTTGAAGTTTCAAAAAGTTTAAATTCCAGTTTTATAATTTCTTCTTTTTTATTCAAATCAAGAGATTTCCCTACTTTCTGGCCTAAATCTGACATTTGAGAAGTGGCAGAGTGTTCAGCAATTAAGATTTTACACTAATGAGTCTTTTAAGTTGAAATGCCTTCTATTAGAGGTTCCATAAATGGAGTTGTACATGTCCAAAACCACCTTGATGGATTAAGAAATTAGTTCAGGGAGCTTTGAGAATATTATTTGTATTGCAGTAAGTGCCTGGAGACTCCAGCCAAGATCATGGTCCCACTGTGGTATGTGCTGTACACAAAAATAGGAAGAGCTAGTCCTGGCTCCAAAGAGCTTAAAATCTGAGTAGATGAGACAAAGAGTTGGAGAAATGATGTAATTATCCCCATTTTATAGATTGGAAACTGAGGTAGAGAGAGACTGAATGACTTGCCCAAGGTTACATAGGTCTGTCAGAGTGGGGTACTGAAACCAGATCTCCTGAGTTCTACCTCAGGGCCTTAACCAACAAATTTATGCTTTCACTCCAGTTTGGAATGAAACACACAAAGATAATGCTGCTCTTCACCTTAAAAAAGAGATAGCAGGAGAAACCCTAAAGTGAAGAATAGTAGGCATCCGGATTTGTCTATAGCAGTGGCTCTCAACCTATTTACCATTGTGGCCACATATGCAGCGCTCTCTGTGTTATGTGGACCCATTCCCACAATATATATACTATCTATATGGCCCTGAGGATGTCACATGGGCAGCAGCTGTGTGCTGATTGGGCCACAAGCGGCCTGTGGGACCACTGATCTAGAGAGGAAAGCTCTCTAATCTTTACTAGCTAAATGTTAGAATTCAGTTTACTAACTGAAAAGTTTCTTAACTCTGAACATATATTAAAAGTTTTAAAAGTATACCTTTGGAAAGTAAAAGCTTTGGAAATCTGATAGAAGTTCAAGGAAGGACTGAAGATGCCAAACAATCCTTCAATTGTTTGACTTCTAATGCCAACAATCAGTGGCTCAAGGGAACATATACCCCTCTGTTTTAGATTATAGTATCTGTACAAAGATTTACCATTACCAGATAAAATCCCTATTTTAAGTAAACCTGCCTTTGTATCTCAGTGCAGTGGAGTCACTAAATAGGCAGTAATTTTCTTGGGAATAGGATTTGTTTATAGAAATGCAGCTATTACTTTATGAGCTTGATCCAAAGTCTATTGAAGTCAATTTAAAGCAGGGGTGGGCAAACATTTTGACCCGAGGGCCACATCTGGGTATGGAAATTGTATGGCAAGCCATGAATGCTCACAAAATTGGGGTTGGGGTACAAGAGGGGGTGAGGGCTCTGGCTGGAGGTGTGGGCTCTGGGGTGGGGCTGGGGATGAGAGATTTGGGGTGTAGGAGGGTGCTCCAGGCTGGGACTGAGGGATTTGGAGGGCAGGAGGGGGATCAGGGTTGGGGGTTGCGGGCTCTGTGGGGGAGCCAGAAATGAGGAGTTCAGGGTGCAGGTGGGGGCTCTGGAATGGGGCAGGAGGGTTTAGGGCTTCGGATGGGAGTGCAGGCTCTGCGATGGGGTTGGGGATGATGGGTTTGGGGTGCAGGAGGTTGCTCCGGGCTGGGTCTGAGGTGTTCGGAGGGTGGGGGGGGGATCAGGGCTAGGGCAGGGGGGTTGGGGTACAGGAGGGGGTCAGGGTGCAGTCTATGCATGGCGCTTATCTTAAGCAGCCCCCCTCTGGCTCCTACATGGCAGCGTGGCCAGGTGGCTCCACATGCTGCCTTGTCCACAGGTGCTATACTATACTATACTATACTGAGAAGAATTGTGTTGATAGCTAGATAGATTCACTCTATATGCACTAAGCATGACAGCATACTGCATTTGTATAGCATATACTCACTTTTTTTGTAACTATTTCTCCACACTCCCCTCCAGCTCCCACAAACTTAGCAAAGCACATATTCCTCATTGTGAACTACAGATTTACTAAGCTGGAACATTGTTGTTTATAATAAAGATAATGTATGATTTTGTCAAACTGTTGAAAAAACAATCCATCTGAAACTTTAAAATAAAAAATAACATTGCAAGGATAATGAAAAATGTCTATGCTCCTAAAAGAGTGGTTTTCAACCAGGGGCCCACAGATTGTCGAAGGGATCTGTGAAAGGCTGTTATAGTGGTTTTCAGCCTGTGGTCTGCAGACCCCTGGGAGTCCAAAGACTATGTCTAAGATTTCCAAAGGGGTCTGCACCTCCATTTGAAATTTTTTAGGCATCCACAAATAAAAAAGTTTGGAAAAAAAACCCTTGTTCTAAAACAAATACATTTTGACATTTATATAACTGATTAAAAGGATTTTAAATCTCTTCCCTGCTCCTCAACAACAACATGAAGGCTTGAGGAAGCTCCTTATCCTTCTAACTGACTGTCTAGATGGTCAGTTAGTACTCAGCCAGCCAGGCTGTAAACCTACAGCACACTAACCTCCAGGGTTGCCAACTGTCTAATCACACAAACCCAAACACACTTGCTGCCCTGCCCCTTCCCTGAGGCCCAGCCCCGCTCACTACATTCCTCCCTCCCTCCATCACTCACTCTCCCCCACCCTCACTCTCTTTCACCAGGCTGGGGCAGGGAGTTGTGTTGTGGGAGGGGGGGTGGGCTCTGGGCTGGGGTTGAGGGGCTTGGAGTGTGGGAGGGGGCTCCGAGCTGAGCCTGGGGTAGGGGGTTTGGGTGCAGGAGGGGGCTCCGGGCGGGGGTAAGAGGTTGGGGGGGTGGAGGGGCAAAGGCTCTGGGAAGGAGTTTGAGTGCAGAAAGGGGCTCAGGGCTGGGGCAGGGGGTTGGGGCAAGGGGTGTGGGCTCCAGCTAGGCAGCGTTTACCTCAGGCAGCTCCCGGTTGGTGGTGCAGCGGGGCTAAGACAAGCTCCCTGCCTGCCCTGGCCCCACTCCACTCTCGGAAGTGGCCAGCATGTCCCTGCAGGCCAGGGATGGTGGAGCTCCGTGTACAGCCCCTGCCTGCAGGCACCGTTCCCGCAGTTCCCATTGGCTGCAGTTCCTGGCCAATAGGAGCTCTGGAGTCAGTGTTTGGGGTGCGGGCAGAGTGCAGAGACCCTTGGCCCCCAGGGACGTGCCAGCCGCTTCTGGGAGAGGCACAGAGCCAGGGCAGGTAGGGAACCTGCCTTAGCCCCACTACACTGCCAGACTTTTAGCCGCCTAAAATCTCCTGGTTTGGCTTCAGTAGCCTCCGTGAGATAGAGCCTGATTCCAGGAGACTCCTGAACCCCACTAACCTCCGAAGCACTCACTTGTCATGTGGATCCTGCTGCCGCACAGTAACACAGTGCATTTTGACCTATACTTGTTTGAAACAGGAGAAAATCAAAGAACTCTATGGAACTGTTAGTAAATAGCAGCAGGGTCCATGCAGCCACTTAGTGCATGGCAGACTAAATCAGGTGCAGAACGCCCCAGTTTGCTTTGCACTAAGTGACCATATAGACAAGCGCTGAAGCAGATAAATTAAGTGCTACTGAGTTTACTGCATGTTGGGCTTTCAAACAGGATCCTACAAGCAGAGGTCTTGCCTACTTTGCATGGACAGTGAAAAATCTCATGGGACTTTGCACAAGTAAGGGTTTGCCTTGATGTTCTGGGTGAAATTTCTCCTTCCCCTACCACTCTTATACTAGGTGACCCATTAGCTATTGCCCCCTACTCCAAAGGTGGTAGTATTTTAGTGATGCTACATGCAGATAGTTTTTAAAGTATTTGCGGATTTTTTTTTTTTTTTTTGAGATTACAGGCCTGTGATGGCAGCACTCCTGGAGAGCCTCCTTGAGGCTGAGTGTGGTACTGTAATCTTTTCCCTCCTCCTGCCCCCCCCCCGTAATGCATCCGAAAAGTGAGCTGTAGCTCACGAAAGCTTATGCTTAAATAAATTTGTTAGTCTCTAAGGTGCCACAAGTACTCCTTTTCTTTCTGCGAATACAAACTAACACGGCTGCTACTCTGAAACCTGACCTCACTAGGTGGGTCTTCAGTGGCTCAGTCCTCTGGACAAGTCACACAGTCAAAATGGATGAACCCCTTCCAGGGCAGCGAAAGTCAAACCAACCGTCTGCCATCAGCAGGGTCTTCAGCCCCATCGCTAGCCCTTTAAATCCCACCCTTCATTCTGGCTTCTAAAGAATCTTGTCCCCTTCTTGGAACTTAGGCCACTTTGCTAGTGGCCAGTGGGGGAACCCAGAGTCACCCATGATTCCAGGTTCCAACTTAGGGACCTTGCATACAGCAGCCATGTACTGCTTCCTTTAATTAGTTACTGCTGCATTCCCTGGGCCTCTTCCCTCCTGCTCCCTTTACCTTCACCTTAGGGTTAAACTTGTCATGTCCTCTCACTCCCAGGTCTAGTAAATGTAGCCAGTTGAGCTCCTTTGGCCAGAGCAGAGCACCCTTTCTTGCCCCTCTGGTCCCAGCCAGGAACTGACCAGCTAAAGCCCTGCAGCTGCTTTTATCTGAACCTGCTGGGCTCTGATTGGCTGCTTCTACAAGGCCTCTAGGCAGGCTGGGAGGACCCATCTCTGCTGCTCCTTCCTGGGGCGGGGTGTAGCAAGAACCTAGCCCCTCCAGCAGAGGTCCACAAAAGGCCAGGTGCATCCCATCACAAACTCCTACATAAAATCAAGTGATTATAAGTTATGTTGCTAACATTAATATAATGCTGTAATACTTACTGTATATTTTGATTAAACTAATAATCTGCATTCCCCATCAACTTATTTGTATTTCCTAGCATATAATATATAGGAGACAACTTTTTTCTTTTGTGGTGTGTTTTTTTTTAAATCACAATCAATATCATTAATGCCCATTCTAAGATCTGAATTCATATAGCTGCTTATAGTTTGATGAACTTGGGAAATCCTGAAAGATTACAACTACAATGAAAATAGGCATTTTATAAACACATACCTATGATGGAATCCCTTCGGAAAACATCTCTATCAAAAATGTAAAATGACAGGTGACGAAAACTCCGAGGAATTTCACAGTAAAAGTCTTCTCCATAGAAGGGGCTGGGGAAATAAGAAGAGTTAGTATTGGTATCTCAAAGTAGCAAGTTTGTTTTTACTTTATACCCTGAATGTTAACTTCACTTGCCTTTGTTAGGCTGCAACTGTGTGTATGCACTAAGCTACATCTCCAGGCACTATATCACTTTGATTTATTCCATTATATATTAAAATGCCCATGAAACAAAATTTTCCAGTGCATGACAAGGAACAGATATTTATTATTTGTACTGCAATAGCACCTAATGGCTGTAATCAAGGATCAGTGCCCCATTGCAGTAGGTACACAATGACAAGATGGTCCCTGCCACAAAGACTTTGCAATCTAAGTACAGTAAAAGCTATTTTATCTGGCATGTTGGAGGAATGGGGGGTGCCAATAATTGAAAAATGCCATTTAACTAAGTGGGAGAGAGTTTGGGTGTGGGAGGGGGCTTGGGGCGCAGGAGGGGGTGCAGGTTCTGCAGGGTGCTCACCTCAGGGGATGCCCCGCAAGCCGTGACCTGTCCCAGCTGCTCCTAGGCGAAGGTGTGGCAGGTGGCTCTGCACACTGCCTCCACCCCTCCCCGAGTGCTGCCTCCATAGCTCCCATTGGCCAAGAAAAACATCCAATAGGAGCTGCGGGGGCGGCACCTGCGGGCAGAAGCTGTGCGTAGAGCTGCCTACCATGCTTCGGCCTAGAAGTGGCCAGGACAGGTCGCCGCTTGTGGGGAGCTGCCAGAGATGAGCAGCCCCCGGATCCAGCACCCTGCACCCTTTCCTGTGCCCTAAGCCCCCTCCTGCACCCAAACTCCCTCCCTAAGCCAGCATTCCACACCCACTCCTATGCCCCAACTCCCTGCCAGCCCCACACCAAACAGACTATAAACTGGACTTTCAATGAAGATCAGAAATGCCGGTTTATAGAGCTTTCTGGTTGGTGAAGTGCCAGATAAAACAGCTTTTACTGTATAAAACAAGAGGCAGACAGAAGGGTGAGCAAAAGTAACAATGAGGAATTTATAGACTATGTATTCTCCAATGCACATTAAATCAACTCTTTGAACTAATTAATTAATTTAAAATGAAAACCTCACATCCAACTCCTCCATTTTCTCCAAACAAAAATCTCAAATCCAAAACTGATTAAGACAATTGGTAGTAACTAAGCCTTTGAGGTGGATTTGTGATGTTTATTATCTGTTAAAACTAAATATCCATTTCCACCTGATTATAATATACAGAAGAATGATCTAGCTAGATCAACAGAAAAACAAATGATTTTTCCTACAGTTAGGTCAAATTCTACAATGGATAAAAATATCATTTTTAACATACAAATCTGTTTAGAGACGTAAGTAGCTTCCCTTGAATCCTACTAATTTAAACAGAGAAACACCTGAGACTTAATAGCAAGCCTTTTGTTTTTTTTTTTCTATCCAATTATATGGTTAAGGAATTGTATATAAGAACTACAAGCATCTATCAACATTATTTGTGCCGTGACAGGTCTATCGTACTAACACAGATTCTTCACCCCGAGTCACTTAAACTCCATCCGCCCATTCAAATCTACCGAAGCATGAGTCATACTGACAGATGCAGCAAGCACTGCAGATGTAGACTTAAAAATAAATCACTAATTCTAAATAATAGGCTGAAAGCCAGTAGTTTTTCTGTTTAAACAGACCTCCCTATTGTCCTGGCTGGGCACAAGACTGGGAGACGGATTCATTAAAGCTACAGTATAAAAAAACCCTTCAACGGTATTCTGTTAAAAGATTTAATACTCATCTGAGTTATTAATAGTTCCTTACATTAACTTTCCATTTTTCTTGCATTTTAATCAGCATATGTCATTCCCTTGGCTCTGTCAGGACACACATACATTGCTCCTATTATACACAGCAAAAGCATTTTAGGTCACTGCACACCTCTTTTGTTCATACTGCTGCCTAGAATGAAATAAATTTTTAATGGATTTCTGTACTCTCTTAATAGACTTTTGGAGCTAGCCAGCAAGCTTCATTCATTATATAGCAAAACATGGTACTAAATGTCATTTTTAGTGAGAACATGACACAATGTATTAATGGTTAACGTCATGTAATATTATTCAGAAAAAACAAGTGTTAAAATGTATTTATAATAATATATGCTACAATGTCCAAGATTAACAAATGAAGCCCATAATACAGACTCGTAGAGAACTACTATCATTAAACATGGATCCCAAAGGCAGATTTCAGAAAACAAAAAATTACAGTACATCATTTGGTCCCTCTCCTGCCCAGTCTCCTCTGGACATCAGCATCTGATCCCATTTATTGTGTCTCAGCCCCTGAGTATTTACGAATTGTACTTGCATACACAGCTTCTAACTTTTAACTGCAAAAGGTGTTACACACAATTCTTGGTGGCTCTACTCTTGAGTTGGACAATATTTACTTGGTAACGCCATAGTTTAAGTAACTTTATAGATGTTATATATTTACTTTACTCACAGATCTGGTACCTTCCAACAAAGTTTACAACATGTACTTGCTGCATTGGCACTTTTCCATGTTAACTATGACAGCATGCCTTGTCACTTTTGCCTGTTTTCCCTCTATGAAGAAACCTTATTTGATCTCCAGGAGTGTGATATTGTTTTTACAAATAGAAAGCTTGAAATTTCGCACTAGCACAAACTTTTCTACCAAACTGAGCATTATGAACAGCTCTCCTAGCAGAATAGTTCCTAAGGGGAGACCATAAGGCCCTAAACCTGTAAACACTTATGCAGTTGACTTCAGCAGGACTACTCATGTGCACAAAGTTAAGTATGTATGACAGAGTTCAATGCCTAAGCATTAAAGTATCTAAGTTTCTCTGTAGAAATTCTGCTTGCTTTTTCTAGATGTGCTAATGAATCTAGCCATAAAGTCTGTCCTTTCCTTCCCATAAAATACTGATACACATAATAGGCTGTGCCACAAAAAAAAAAAAAAAAAAAAAAAAGACACTGAAGAGATGATGCTTAGTAACCTGTTGATTATATATCCATTTCTCCATTATAATTCCTAGATTACTGTGCCACCTGAAAGCCTGAGAGGTACAAATATGTCTTTTCCCATATTTATTGCACAGTCCTTAAACTCAGATTAGCATTTGATACTCGTAAAAATGTATTGAGGGACAGTAATTAGCCACCCCACCAAACAGACCTCCAAATGGATCAGTCAAACCACCATCATTTGAAGCAGTCAAGAATAGAAAAGACAACAGAGGAAACAACATATGAATGTGCACTGAACATTTCTGGAGAGTGGCCCTCAGAAGTCTTTAAAAGCCTGTTTACAATACATGATGTTGGAAAAGAGCATAATGAAAGGAAGAAATGCAAAGGAAATGCAGTTAGCTATATTATAACTGAATCCTATATCCACTACTGGACACGAGATTTACTTGCATGAGTAGTCCTATTGAACTCATTTGTGTGCCTCACAGTAAGCATTATTCTCACTAGCGTTTGCAGAATAGGGCCCTTATTTTATATTTTAGAAAACTCTGTTCAGTGCTTTCCTGGTTGTGGATTTTGAAGACAGTGTTTTACAATATTCTACTCCAACTCATTCAGATAGTGTATTTTTCCTATATTGTGCTTACTTTTATAAATTAAAAGTGCATTTCTTAAACACTGCATGTATTTCCCAACTGATAATTAAGCAGCAAAACTTTAACTGCAAGAAAATGCACATTAAATCTAATCTGATTTCCCCCCTTCCCCTTGAGTGCTAGGGTGGCTTTGCAAAAACAATATCTTCTTTCTGAAGGAATGAAAAGGAACTATACAACTGCTGTGTGCTTCCACTTAAATTGCAAGCTTATCCTTAACGTATCTCTTCAAACAGTGCCCACTTTGTCTCAAGCCTGGACCTGAGGAGCAAGAGGTCACAGCAGTCAAACCCCATAATTTATTTCTCAAGCCAAACTGTCTTGAGCATCAGCCTCAGGGCTCGAGAAACCTCATTCCAAAAAAACAAATTGCCTCCCCAAAACGGCAATCCACCCTGTTTGCTGCACTAAATGCTTTTATTTGACACAGAAATTAATAAAAGTCAGCAGCATCAAATTACATAGCCCATCAAGAGACTGACAAAGACTTCAAGAACAAATACCAGAATTAGCCCAGTTGAAGATTCAGAGATCTGTCAGAATTTAATGAGTTCAACTTGAACTTCCAATTTGTAAAACATTCCCTGGTAGACTAGACCTACTCTTTCATTAGAAGATTTAATTTGGTGAAAAAGGGGGGGGGAGGGTGTAGTTTTTGAACATCGGAATAAGCATCAATATTTGCAAAAGGAAGCGTTTAAAATATCAAAATAGCTTCTGATTCTTTTAAGTTTTGCAACGACAGCCAAGGGGATGGGGCAGTCAGAAACAGATTTGCAGTGACAGAAGCCACGGCATGCCCTCCTTTTTACCGGGCAGTCAGCATGAAATTAGCCTTCCTTAAAGTATGTTTGAAAATATTTAAGTTTCAGAAATCCTTTGGCACAGGATATTGATTTTAAAGTCCTTTAAATTGTTATTAATTTAACCTGCCTTGGGTTTTATTGTAAGGTGTCCCAGATACTTTGATAGACTGGTGTTCCATACATAGAAGAATAGAGCTTTTGAGTCCCTAGCCTCACAACTGCCACATCCAGCTGTTGACAGTAACTATTCCATAACTAAGGGTGAAGCGAATATCTCATAAGCAGATTCATTTTGAATACACCTCAGTTGTCGTCCTCCCCACCCCCATCTGATCTTCCTGATGTTTCACATGCCAATCTCAACTGTTGGAGAAACGTGGTGGAGCAGGAATCTTCACTGCATGATCTGGGCATGGAATGGGAGTCTGTGGGGAGAAGGAAGGGTAATTTTGAGGCAGGCAGGAGACTGGGGCAGCGGATGAAAGGGGGGAAAATGACAGGAGACTGGAGGGCATGGAGAAAGACAAGGAAAGGCAGAGGCTGTAAACACTTAACTTTAAAAATGGGTAACATATTGTAGCTTTTAAATCCCAAGGTTTTTAATCATGAGAAAAGCTTCCCCTTTCCACCATTTTTTACTCCATATTCCACCCAGGTTTCATCATCTTCCCTTTCCCTCCCTCCCATAGACTTGCTAAAGCCCAGGGGAGCAAAGCCCTTTGCTAGGCCTCATCAAGGCACAGCAGCTCTCCTTTTCTGGCAACCTGATTCAGCAACGTACTTACGCATGTGCTTAAGCACTTTCCTCAGTTGGAAACTTAAACCTCTTTCCTCCAATGAGCAACAGCAAAGTCAAATAAAAACTTCATTTAATAAAAAAAAAAAGTGCAGCACGATTTTCCTTAAAAATTAACAGTTAACACTGGAGAAATATTATTTTCCTCAAAAAACATCTGTTTTAGTGCCCAAATGTGAATTAGTCTGGAAATAGTAAAGGAATCCTTCCTGTCCTCTTCCAAATACTACTTCACTCACCCACATCCAATTCAATTTACAGACAGATTTCCTATTCAAGATCCTATTTCTAATTATCGCCTAGTCATTTTTTATTTTGGCCTATCAGAGTAGCCAAGTGCCCAGTTTTTTGACCGGAATGCCTGCTCAAGAAACAGCTGGCTCTGCGCAGCTCCCGGAAGCAGCCAGCATGTCCCTCCAGCTCCTAGGCGCAGGGATGGCCAGGGGGGCTTAGTGCGCTGCCCCTGCCCATGGTGCCAGCTCCACAGCTCCCACTGGCCTGGAACCATGGCCAATGGGAGCTGCGGGGGCAGCACCTGCGGACAGGGCAGCATGTTGAGCCTTCTGGCTACCCCTGCACTTAGGAACCAGAGGGATATGTCACCACTTCCCAGGAGCTGCCTAAGGTAAGTGCTGCCTGGAGTCTGCACCCTGCACCCCAACTGTGTCTCAGCCCTGAGCCCCCTCTTGCACCCAGACTCCTGCCCAGAGTCCACACCCTTTCTGCACCCCAACCCCCTGGGCCTCAGGCCAGAACCCCCTTCCGCACCCTCCAACCAGAGCCCCCTGCACCCCAAGCCCAGCCCGGAGCTCCTTCCTACACTCCAGCCCCTTGGCTCCACTCTCCAGCCCAGAGCCCTGTCCTGCACCCCAAACCCGTCATCCCCAGCCCCATCCCAGAGCCCACACCCCCAGCCAGAACCCTCCCCCTCCCAGGCCCCAATCCCCTACCCCAGCAAGTGAGCGACGGTGGGGGAGAGCGAGTGAGTGGCGGGCGGGGCAAGGGTGTTTGGATTTCTACAATCAGAAAGTTGGCAACCCTACCTAGCACATGTTTTTGCAAATTCCAGGGGAAAGATGTTAAGGAGCTAGACTGGGGTGGGGGCAAGGGGCAGTCAGGTGCAGTGAATTTAAGCAATGAAAAATTATATAGGAGTAGATCCCATAACAATTTTCAAACATTCTGGTGATCTGGGTTTTTTAAAAGATGCAGGATTTTGTAATTACTTTTCAGTGTTAGCTAGACAGAACCATGTTCAACCTTAACAGTAAAAAAAAGTTTTTGTTTGAAAAATACCTATTAAAAATCATCACAATCAATGTAAATTGAAGGAACAAGAGTATATAGGCTGAATCACATAGACTAGAACCACTACTTCAGTTTCAAATAATGTTGCAAAACCCAGTATTTATTTCTCAACACTTGGGTTTGCAAAAGCAGTCTTGTTCTCATTTTGGCACTGATAGTTCAGTGGATGAAGGGAGAGGGTTGCAACATGAATAATAATGTAACTGCCCAAACCAAACTTCTTTGTATATAGATTTTTCTTCTCCTTTTAAACCTGCCTTTGTACTTGAAGCAAGGACCATTAACATGCTACAGAGAACTCTGCATCCTCTGACTATTTCAACTTGTTTAGAAAGACTGGATTCATTCTGCTGCATGAACTGAAGACCAGAGTTCACATCACAGTGTGAGTTGGAAGAAAAATAAATAGACTGAAGGAGTCTACGAAAGGGCACTTGCCTGTTTCTGAACAATTCAGCATTTGGCTTATAAAATGTGCATACATACTCTGCAACATTTCATTAAGAGAGTGACGAGGGGAATAAAGGATTCTTCAGAATACTTACATAAGACAATCAACAAGGGAATTGGAAGAACGCAGACTCTGATAAAGTTTGTGATTGCTGCTTCTGTAGAACTATAAGGTGAGGATAGATAAGGTGAGATTCTGTAGGAGTAGCCAAAAGAGGCAGACAAAGGTTGCAGGGAATCTAAAACATTTGCTGAATACACCCATACTATATCTGAAACTCTGAGTTCTGGCAGAATATATAAAGCTGGAAGCATATGGTTATATAAGAACTACAACTAAAACAAACCCACACAACTTAAGCCATTGTGAAAGTACAGATCCTCTTCTAATATCCATCCACTGCACATAAGCCTCTTTTTCTCATAAAGAAAAGGAGTACTTGTGGCACCTTAGAGACTAACAAATTTATTTGAGCATAAGCTTTCGTGAGCTACAGCTCACTTCATCGGATGCATTTGGTGGAAAATACAGAGGGGAGATTTATACACACACACACACACACACACACACACACACACACACAGAGAACATGAAACAATGGGTTTTATCATACACACTGTAAGGCGAGTGATCACTTAGGATGAGCCATCACCAGCAGCAGGGGGGGAAAGGAGGAAAACCTTTCATGGTGACAAGCAAGGTAGGCCATTTCCAGCAGTTAACAAGAACATCTGAGGAACAGTGGGGGGTGTGGTGGGGGGGAGAAATAACATGGAGAGATAGTTTTACTTTGTGTAATGACTCATCCATTCCCAGTCTCTAGTCAAGCCTAAGTTAATTGTATCCAGTTTGCAAATTAATTCCAATTCAGCAGTTTCTCATTGGAGTCTGTTTTTGAAGTTTTTCTTGTTGAAGGATAGCCACCCTCAGGTCTGTAATTGAGTGACCGGAAAGATTGAAGTGTTCTCAGACTGGTTTTTGAATGTTATAATTCTTGACGTCTGATGTGTGTCCATTTATTCTTTTACGTAGAAACTGTCCAGTTTGACCAATGTACATGGCAGAGGGGCAT
Organism: Dermochelys coriacea; assembly: GCF_009764565.3. Classification (NCBI taxonomy): domain Eukaryota; kingdom Metazoa; phylum Chordata; order Testudines; family Dermochelyidae; genus Dermochelys; species Dermochelys coriacea. Next base: position 112,079,900 of record NC_050068.2, read on the forward strand.
TGCTGGCACATGATGGCATATATCACATTGGTAGATGCACAGGTGAACGAGCCTCTGATAGTGTGGCTGATGTGATTAGGCCCTATGATGGTGTCCCCTGAATAGATATGTGGACAGAGTTGGCAACGGGCTTTGTTGCAAGGATAGGTTCCTGGGTTAGTGGTTCTGTTGCGTGGTGTGTGGTTGCTGGTGAGTATTTGCTTCAGACTGGGGGGCTGTCTGTAAGCAAGGACTGGCCCGTCTCCCAAGATCTGTGAGAGTGATGGGTCGTCCTTCAGGATAGGTTGTAGATCCTTGATGATGCGTTGGAGAGGTTTTAGTTTTCTTTTTGCAAATACAGACTAACACGGCTGCTACTCTTTTTCTCATAAGTAATTGGGCTGAAGGACCTGATAGGGAGTACTGTGTCATGAGTTTAAGAACATGTATTCATCTACAAAATCAGAACATTATTACTGGGTTAACTACATTAGATCCAGGGTGGAGGGTGGGGATATTTTAGCTACAGCTATAGTCTCATTTGGTGTAAACTATTTTCTACCACCCCCCTCATTTTTTTCCTAAAATTTCCTCAGCCTGTTCTTTTACTGCTTTTATGTGCGTCTATATCTGATGCCGTTACAGTCTCACCCTGCCGCTCTGAACCCTATCCACTGACTGACATGCCTACCAAACACCAAAAATTCTCCCTTACCCATTTCTAGGGACCTTGTGACTCTTTCATCCATCAAATTTCCTCCCCTCCCCCCAAATAGAAATACCCTTGTCTCGTGGCATATTCAGCCTCTATCTGTACCCCCCTGACAAAGTGGAACTCAAGTTATAGATGTGTTTACTTCATAGGAATTTCTCAGGTTCTTAAAATAGTTACGCACATGGATAGCTTTCAATACTGATATGTATTCTCATTCATAAACCCCTCAGAGCCCTAATGTCCACCAGGCCTCCTCCCACTTCTGGCACTCTGTCCAGCTGTGTTACATGTCTCCCCCACAGAGTCTTGTGCACTCCCTGCCCCGATAATCTCTCATGAGCAGTCTGATTTTCCCCAAGCTCCATTCCCTGCAAGCCCCCTTACCACATTAAGCCTTTAAATGTTGATACACATCAATGTTTAGATCCATCAATGCTGATACATTGATACAATATTGTTTAAAAGCAAAATGTGGTAACTGAATACAGGGCACGGTGGGGCCAGGCAGCGTGTCTAGGGGAGAGTACATTGAGGAGTGAGGCTGTTATGGGAATTGCAGTGGAGCAATCAGATAGGAGAGAAGCTGCTCTTAAAGCACTGCTTATGCCATTCGGTTCAAAGCCTCCTTCCCCATGGCCTTTATGCTGGGCAGAGCTCAGTGTTTCACAAAGGCAGGTGGGCAGTACTGGAACATCTAAGGTGCTGATGTATCCAAGTAATTCCATCAGCTAATCTTGGCATATCTCCAAAGTAAGTGGAACAACTATGTATTTAAAATTTGAGAAGTGGCTTGTGTCCAACACATCCAAATGCGAGAGAGAAGTATGGAGTTTGTGGTTGTTTAGCTAGAGGAACACAAATAAATGTGAGGAAAACAAAGCAAAGTATGTATTTTAAGACGATATCAGCAAACATTACATATTTTATTAAAAATTAGGGCATCTATATGGTTGGTTAGCGCACAGCATGCCAGAGTCTAAACCTACCATGCATTAGTCTGTCACATGTTATCTGGCTGTGTGGATACTGCTACCGTATACTACAAGTTCCATACTGTGCTTTGACATACTGCTGCTCCGAACAGTGTGGACAAGCTTTTATACAGAACAGTAACTCTTTGCAAGACTGAATTTATCAAATTTAGCAACTAAGTTCAGTTGGCAAAGTGTGAAACAAAGGAACTTTATTCTTGTGTTAAATTCAAGTACCCTTAAACTATGGAGTTGCTACAGACTTTTCCTTAATATTGTGGTCTTGCTACTGTGAGGCTACATCAGTATTTTCTGTTTTACAGGGTCAGTACCTCGGTGTGTCTCAGATTTTTTCAGAAGGGAGTTAAATTAAGGTTGCAAGGGCAATGTCCACTCCAGTATTTTTGAACTTGAGTGCGCTTGACTTTGTAGCCTTTTAATCCTTTATGTATATTCCTAATTTTGATAGTTTTTTAATAGTTTAGTTTATTGATGACAGCAAGCTTAATTAATTAAACGAAGTCTATTGTTTGTGAATATGTATTATACATTCACACAAATGCAAGTATTATGTGGTTCGCACTTTCCCTCCTCTCCAAAGTTTAGAGACAGTAGACTCAAGGCCCAGGTGGTTTATTTTCCCTTATATTCAGTTTTTGATCACTGTGTCCAGGGTGTAAAAAATTCCTGTCAAGTAGTAAAGAACACTAAAGGATCCTGGAGCCAAGATACTTGATCCATCTTACTGAAGCACACCAACCATTTAACTCTTCTTCCACACTGCTCTACTTTTACTGGTACCATTGAAAACACATTTAGAAATGTCACATTCCCTTTACCTAAGATTTGAGAAGCTGCCTTGATTTTCCTGTTGCAGCTGATACTGTCCTTTAAGTGAATGGAAACATCTGATGCAAGCAAAGGCAACATCAATCTTAAGGACAACAAAATTAAAAGTGCAGTCTCTATCCTGGCTTGGTGTGGAGGGGAGACCTAAGGGGAAGGGCGATGTTAGAGAGAGAGCCCAGCCTGCACTGGCTGTTACCCTGGAGCTTGACTCTCAGAAGTGGGGTTTCTGCCTTTGATGTTGCCCTGCTCCACTTGTTTAGAATTCACTTCCAAAATGCACCATTTCTGCATTCTCTACAGACCGAATCCCTCCTCCTAACACCCGCAGGGAACCAGCTACTGGGCGGGGTTGGGGCCTGCTACTTTGTGAAAAAGAGGGGAGCTAGATGCAGGAAGAAAATGAGATAGGGTGAAGGCAATGGGGTCTGAAGCCCCCAACCCCAGCTCGGTGCCTTTAGGTGACCCCTACCCACTACTTAATACTCCTTTGGGGCTAGATCCAGCTCCTGCCACTGATGCGAGGGCCCTTGGCTGCCACGCTGGGAGCAGCTCTGTGGTGGTATTGGACAATTCTGGGGCAGGTCCCCGCAGCCTGAAGGCCTTGTGTGGAGGCAGTTCTAGGAGGGAAGGGCCCACCAGCTAGGTTTGGCCCAGTCCTCTCCCCAGAGTTTCCCTGGGAAGCTTGAATCCCCCCAGACCCTTACCCCCACCTTCTTGTTTAGTGACAAGGGGCACATGCTAGGAAGGGGAGACCCAGTGGGAGGTGCAACTTGCATGATGCAGAGACTCTCCCTGAGCCCCCTACCCTGCTCTGTTGATATGCAGCGCCATCCCAAGCCCTCCAATCAGTCCCCCTTGGGGCAGGGATGGGCCTCCAGCTCTGTGATCCTGCCTGGGAGCTGGATCAGGGCTGGCCATGATTGCATGGAAGCATTACAACAGCAGCCTTGGCCAGCCTACACCCTCAAGCCCCCGGGACAGTGGGGAGTGTAGGCAGACCCCCACACTGTGTACCCCAACACCTCCACTCTGGCCCAAGGTCCTTCCCCAGTTGGGTTGGCTCCACGGAGCTGGTCTAACAGAACAGGTGTGCTGTTGCTGAAAGATCCTGCACGCTTGTTCAGGTCAACGTGAAGACTGTGGACAGCCCCATAACCTCAGGGCACCAGACCTCCTCAGCCCCAGATGTGGCAGAGGTCTGATCTGGGGAAGAGGTGCATCCTTGACTCAGGGCCTGCATGGCTCTGGCTGCCAAGGGGGTATAGGTGGGGGGTGCCTGCAGGAAGGAGGCAGGAAGTTCTGGTGCATGGGCCTGGTCCTGGCTGGCTCCCCACTCTGGCCCATTGGCTATCATGGCATTCCACCAGTGTCACATGACATGACTATGTGTAGGCAGGGTCATCCTGCCATGACATCCTGCTCCACCCCCTTCCTGGCCCTGTCAGATGTAGGGCTTCACCAGTCAAGCTGGGCTGAGAACTTTGGGGGGGGGGGGAAGAGGGGCTGAGCCCCCTCTAACCCTAGCCATCCTCTACCTAGGAGATATCTCCACTCCTTCTGCTTCTTCCAGTCAGGCACTGGAAAGCTGTCTTAGTAGGAACTTTAAATCTTTGATTCACTATAATACACCAGCACAACAGTCCTGTTTTGATGCCAAGAGAGGGTGGCTGGTAGAAATGATGTAAAATTCTTGACAATTTATTGGTCCCACCTGACTTACAGAAATAAGTGTTAGATATCCCCAGTGCCCACTAACCTGGCTGCTCAAGTTTTTGAGGGGAATTTAGTGCTATTGAAAGGTGTAGTAAATATTGTTACTGGCCTTGTGATTAAGGCACTGGCCTGGGAAGCAAGAGGTCTAGGTTGTGTGTGACACTGGGTAAATCATAACCTCTGTGCCTCAACTCCCCATCTGGGAAATGGGGATAACAATGCGTTTTCTTTCCCGACCCTATTAGCTGTTTAGACTGTATGCTCTTCAAGGCAGGGACTCTCTTATTGTGTACAATGGGGTTTATTGGTTGGGGCTTCTAAGCGCTACTGTTTATTACATGCATTACCAGTGTCTCTCCAACTTTCCAAACTATTGTACCCCTTTCAGGAGTCTGATTTGTCTTGTGTACCCCAATTTTCACCTCATTTAAAAATTACTTGCTTGCAAAATTGGACATAGAAATACAAGTGTCACAGCACACTTTTACTGACAAATTACTTACTTTCTGATGGTTTACCATATACACCTCTACCCCGAAAGAATGCGATCGTCAGGAGCCAAAAAACCTTACCACGTTATAGGTGAAACCACATTATATCAAACTTGCTTTGGCCTCGAGCATTTCCATTAATAGTCACTTCCTGCCCCCGACTTATCCCTCAGAACCCCCAACCCATCCAATCCCCCCACTCCTTGTCCCAACTACCCCCTCCAAGACCCCCCGTCCCAAAACCCCACCCCCATTTAAGCCCCCCTGCTCCTTGCCTCGTGACCGCCCCCATCCCTAATGACCCCCAGGATCCCATGCCCTACCCAACCCCCCTGCTCTGTCTGCCCCAACCCCATCCATACCACCACCCGACAGGCTCCCGGGACTCCCACCCCCTATCCAACACCCCATTCCCCGTCCCCTGACCGCCCCACCCCCAGAAGCTCCAAATCATCCAACCCCCCTCCCCACTGCCTGTCCCCTGACCACCCCCCAAGACCTTCTGCCCTTATCCAACCCCTCGGACCTGGCCCGGCACCCTTAACATGCTGCTCAGAGCAGCGTGTCGGAGCCAGACATGCTGATCTGCCGGACCGCGCAGCTCCAACCCCCAGAGCGCTGCTTTAGCATGTTATATCCGAATTCATGTTATGGTGGGTCACGTTATATCAGGGTAGAGGTGTAATTATAAAATAAATCAACTGGAATGTAAATATTGTACTTACATTTCAATGTATAGTATATAGAGAAGTATAAACAAGTCATTGTATGAAATTCTAGTTTGTACTGACTTTGCTAGAGCTTTTTATGTAGTTTGTTGTAAAACTAGGCAAATATCTAGATAAACTGATGTACGCCCTGGAAAACCTTTGCGTACTCCTAGGGGTACATGTAGCCCTGGTTGAGAACCACTGTAATAAACCACCTCCACATCAGTGAAGCTACCATTCAAGTAATTAGCTTTAAAAAAAAAAAAAAAAGACATGCAAAATTCCTCACTATACAAAATGAAATGTTTCATCCATGTTTCAATTTTAAACCCTTTCATGTGTATACAGAGTATATGAAAACACAGCTGGAAAAAATACAGGTTCCCTCAGTGCAAGGAAACGTGAATTAGAAGACATTGGTGTAGATATGGCATTTTTCTGTGATATCCTTGGCAGACTTTATTGAATTAAGATTTAGTATTTTACAGATCCTTTGTATTAAATGAATGGTTTATGTATTATCATGGGCCGGGATTGTATACAACCTCTCAAAGGGAGAAATGTGACAGATGTGGAACCTGGGGGTTCAAAAGATTATATTAAACAATGTACCAGACAAGAATGGAGTTTTGGAACAAAAAGTGCTAAGTCCTTTTCCTGGGAAATATCTAGGGGGAAGTGAATGCAAATTCTCCACCTCCAATTATGCAAAACCCCAGCCTTTTGAAGCTTTGCCCTGAGGAGTGGCCCATTGTCTGCTGATCACCTGTTATGTGATGCCAAGGTCAAAGGCCCAACCTGAAAAAAGGAAAGACTGAACTATTCATAGCTGGTCTGGTTCTGAATCTGAGACAGCCATGAAACTGTAACTGTGTGTGTGTTGGGGGAGAACAGTTATGGGTTTTGAAAGACTGACACCTACCCGAGTCCAAAACTGGAGTTCAGGGTCAGGTCTGGTAAGCTTTTTAACATGCGTGTAAACAAAATGTTTAATATCTTTTTTCTATAACGCTTTCAACTTAAGAATAAGCATGCTTAGTTATGAAGAGCTGTATGGTAACTTATAATTGCAGGCAGTTACACTGTTCATAACTTCTGCAGAGAAGCAAAGAGCAGGTGATGGCCCTTTAGGTGTTTTGGCTTGCTAGGGATATCACAGTGTAGGCAGAGAACTGTGCAGCCTGGAAAACCCCTGGTCTCAAGGGAGAGAGACTTGGACTTTGCCCAAAGGAGGTGACAGCTAAGGAGCTAGGAGCCTAGAGAGGATGCCTTCAAAGGAGCAATACAGGTGCAATTGCCCTGAACTGTGACAATTGTTTCAGGGTGACAGGTGTATTCAACTTTATGCATATGTACCCCCCTCCAACTGTTCTAATATTTCACAGATAATTGTAAAAAAAAAAAAAACCATAGGTCACAAACAGGAAACAGTTTGTCATTTAACAGTCACAGTTGGAAAAAAAATTTTAAAACAGAGGTTTTCACTTCTTTGCTAAATTGAAAAAACTGCATTCAAAGGTTTAAATTGTCAGAAGGTGAAGAGAGATGTAATTTTTGTGATTTGCTTTCATGGGTTGCAACACCCAAGTCCCTGTTACTCAGACTGTCCAAGTTTTGATAAGGAGCCCAACCAAAAAAACCATTAGCAATTGAGAATGGGAGCCAGAGTTGAAGCGCTGATTTAATATTTACATGTTAAGCCTCATCACAGGCTTACAGGAAATAGTTTGTAACAGATCTAGTGGAGAAGTAAGCATATACATCTTATTTGGAACTGAACACAGCCACCCATATCATTAGTGGTTGCCTTAGCCACACATTAACATCTAATTTATATGCGTTGGATCCCATAGCTCCCTCAAAACTTTGACAAGATGCCATTAACCTTCAAACTGCATGAAGGGTTATGACAGATGAAAACAACCTGCTGCACACAAGACTGACAATGGTTCCAATGGGTGTAAGTAAGTAATGCACACTTCCTAGAAGATGATCTGCCCATCTCCAGAAAAAGAACTAGACCTTCAACTCCTGCTGACTTTGACACATCCTTTTGTGGCAGCCATTAATCCACTCCTGTCCAGTGCTGCTGGCCCAGTGCCAATCTTGGATGAATAGCAGCATATCAAGACCAACAGCTATGTCCTTGCAGAGCGGCAGCAACTCTGGGAGAGAGAGACAGGCATGCTGATGAATTTCAGAAGCCCTAATTTACATCCACCTGTTTGTAACCTGGAAAGCAAATCTTAACTAGGCTTAACAGGCTACTCACTGGACCGGTCAGAGTGACTGCCACAATGCAGAAATTTGGCTTAGCTCCATCTTACCAGGGTGATTACGGGGCAGCAATGCAAACGAGGTGAAGGAATGCACAGTTAAAAGACTGGAGGGTGGACTGCAACTGCTCCCGCAGTGATGCAGCAATTAGATAGCTGAACAATCTAGATACTGACTTGTGACACATATGAAAGAAGCAGCAATTTGTACAGTTGCTTTCTTGAAAAAAACAGTTTCTTTCTTGAATTTATTTTATTTATTCACTTATTGGGAGAATGTTCAAGGATGAAGGACAAATCCAACTGGTAGCAAAGCGTACAGGTAGGTGGGTGTTGCGATAGTCAGGAGGGATGCTCTGAGAAAACAGACAAACAAAAGCAGTAATGTGCCTCTACCCACCCTCAAAAAGAGATGGAGCTAAAGGTAGATGCTAGCTGACATGGTCAAGGGGGAAGAAAGGCTATCCTGGGACACAGGAGGAAAGCAAGAAAAGCCAAGAGCTGACTTGGAAGTAGATGTTCCTTGGTCAACACTTCAGGATGAAAGGACTGTAGTTTCCCATGAGCACATTAACCTGCTGATTTCAGACTGGCTTCAGTCTACCACTTTAATTTAAATATGTCTAAGGACAGATGGAATTTCTCCCAAGGAAAGCTGTTATTCCTATAACATAAAGGCTTATTTTCTCAATGGAAAATAATTATTGGATTAATCCAGTGAAATGACGTCAACTAAAATAGTAAGCCCTCCTGTGAAGTGGTTTAATGATCATCCAACAGAAAAAAAAAAACCTCACCACCAGCTGTGTAATTCCTAGTTCTGAGTAACAAGGTTACACTTGCTTGAATCCGGACAGAAATTAAGTGACAATTGCAAAATTACTTTCATAGAACTATTTCAAGCTTTAGACGTGGCAAATTCTTAATTGCAGCAAGAACTTTAGACAGCAACTTTATGTCATTCGTTACTAACCAAATCCATTAAACTGGAAGGTGCTAACAGCTTCATGATAAAACACGACTGTCCTAACTATATGTGGCCATCAATCTACAATCTGTGAGGGTCAAAATTTACACTATACATTTTGCATCCCCATTGCCCCAATGCAGAACACAAAGATCCAAAATAAAGGTCACAAGAAAAATATTAAGTGCAGAAATCTTAAAATTATGTGGGCTAGTATTAAGTAACTTGATAGGACAAATCCTATGAAAAGGAATTTTTGAAAGTCACACCTATTATCTATAATCTCATCAGCTAAATGACTGAATAATTCCAATGTAAATGTTTCACATATAAAATCAAGATTGAATGTTTTTCTAAAAGCTATACTGCAGGAATTTTGAAGTTTGATGGCATATATTATACAAGGGGTCAGACTAGATGATCATAATGATCCCTTCTGGCCTTAGAATCTATGAGTATGACAACAGGAGATAGGAGTTTACTTTAGAATTCACTACCGAACTCTGATTCCATCACTGACTTACATGTTAAATATACGTATGCAGCCCCCTCCACCCAGTTTTCTTTTTTTTAAACTATAAGGTGACCAGAAATTTATTTTGCGGGGAAAGAAATCCCTTTTTCCCCCAGAGTAAACACATGCCTCCGTTTGAGTGATTATGGGTTAATTCGGTGTAAACTAAATGGAAGGATAAGCAAAAATATGTCTGCAACAAAGGTCCTTGATTTCAAAAAGACAAACTTTAAAAAAATTCATGGAATTAGTTAGGGAGTTGGACTGGACTGAAGAATTCAAGGACCTGAATGTAGAGGAGGCTTGGAAATACTTTAATTCAAAGTTTTAAAAACTGAAGCCTGCATCCCAAGGAAAAGGAAAAAAAATTGTAGAGAAGGGTTGTAGACCAATCTGGATGAACAAGAGTCTCAAATGTTATTAAAAGAAAGCACAAGGCCTATAAGGAATGGAAGAAGAGCTGGATGAGCAAGGAAAGCTCTCTCTTAGAGGTCAGAAAACGTAGGAAAAAAAGTGAGAGCTGCCAAAAGCCATTAAAACCGTTAGTAAAAGGTTCTTTAGACAAATAAAAAGGAAACATGGAAAGAAGAAGTGAGACTGCCAAATGCTGAGCATGGGGTAGAAATTAAAGATAATCTAGGTATGATCCAACACCTAAACAAATACTTTGCCTCAGTTTTGAATATGGATAATGAGGAGGCTTGGAGAAAGTAGCAGGATGGCTAATGTGAACAAAGATATGAAAGTAGAAATTACCACATCCAGCTAAACTCAGTCATCTTACTGGTACTTAAATTGGGAGGACCGGATAATGTCCGCCCTAAAATATTAAAGGAACTAGCACGTGAAATTGCAAGCCCAATAGCAAGGATTTTTAATGAATCTGTAAACTTGAGGGTCATACTTTATGACTGGAGAACTGCAAATACAGTATCTATATTTAAGAAAAATAAAAAAGGGTCCAGGAAACTACAGGCCTATTAGTTGACCTCAGTTGTATGCAAAGTCTTAGAAAATATTTTGAAAGAGAGAGTAAAGGACATAGAAGTAAATGGTAACTCTGATTAAAACAAAACAAAACATGGTTTTACAAAAGGTAGATCATGCAAGACCAATTTGATTTCTTTCTTTGAGAAGATAACATTTTCTAGGAAATGCAGTAGATCTAATTTACCTAGATTTCAGTAAAGCATTTGATACAGTTTCACATGGGAAATTATTTGCTGAATTGGAGAAGATGAGAATTAATACAAGAATCAAAAGGTAGGTAAAGAACTGGTTACAGGAGAGACTATAACAGGTCATACTGAAAGGTGAACTGTCAGACTGGAGGGAGGTTACTAGTAGAGTTCCTCAAGGACTGGTCTTGTGACCAATCTTATTTAACATTTTCTTTAATGACCTTGTCACAAAAAGTAGGATTGTGCTAATAAAATTTGTAGATGACGAAGTTGGGAGGTATTGCGGAGGACTGGAATTTCATACTAGAAGATGTGGAGGACTTTGAAAACTGGCATAATAGAAACAGGATGAAATTTAAGAGGGTAAAGGTCAAGATCATGCACTGAGGGACTAACAACAAGAATTTTGCTTTGAGCAAAAGCAACAGAAGAGGAGAAAGACCTAGGTGTATTGGTTGATCACACGATGACTGTAAGCCGCCAATGAGATGCAGCTATGAAAAAGGCTAATGCAGTCCTAATGTGCATAAGCAAGGTATTTCCAGTAGAGATAGGGAAGTGTTATTACCAAATACAAGGCACTGGTGAGACCTCATCTGGAATACTGTGTGCAATTCTGGTCTGTCACGTTCTAGAAAAATCAATTCAAAACAGAAATAGGTGTAGAGAAGGGCTATGACGATGATCAGAGGAATGGAAAACCTACTTACATGAACAGACTTAAGGAGCTTGGCTTATTTAACCTATCAAAATGAAGGCTCAAGGCATATATAATTGGTCTCTGTGAATATATCAGAGGGATAAACACCAGGGAGGAGAGGAGTTATTTAAGTTAGGGGCCAATGTTGGCAGAAGAACAAGTGGATATAAACTGGTCATCAATAAGTTTAGGCTTGAAATTAGACCAAGATTTCTAACGATCAGAGGAGCGAAGTTCTGGAACAACCTTCCAAGGGGAAGGGCTAAAAACCTAACTTGCTTCAAAGACTGAGCTTCATAAACTTATGGAGGACCTGGTGTGATAAGATTGCCTACAATGGCATATGGCCCATCCATGAATGTGATCAGAAAATATCTCCAGTAGGCGGATAAGGGATAACAGATGGGGAATGCTCTGAGTTATTACAGAGAATTTTTTCTTAAGTTTTTGGCTGGTGGGTTTTGCCCACATGCTCAGGGTCTAACTCATTGCCATATTTGGGGTCAGAAGGACTTTTTCCTCCAGGTCAGAATGGCAGAGACCCTGGAGGGGGCGGGAGGGGTCTCCCCCTCTGCAACATGAGGCACAGGTTACTTGTTGGTTTGAACTAGAAGAGTAAATTGTGGATTCTACATAATTTTAAGTCTTTAAATCGTTATTTGAGTACTTGAGTAACTCAGCCAGAAGTTATGGGCCTATTACTGGAATGGGTGGGTATAGCCTATGATGTGCAAGAGGTCTGACTAGATGATCATGATGGTCCCTTCTGGCCTTTAAGGCTGAGAGTCTGTGCCCTTAAGTTGTTCTCTCTATATTTTAGACGGGCCCAAACAGAAGTTCCACTCCTTGCTGTGAATCTGTACCTATTTCATTCCAATCTACTATTTTACTCCTGCCTAATTTTGTCATATATTACAGCATTGGTTCTCAAACTTTTGTACTGGTGACCCCTTCCACACAGCAGGCCTCTGAGTGCAACCCCCCTTAAAAATTAAAATCTTTTTTTATATATATTTAACACCATTATAACTGCTGGAGGCAAAGCAGGGTTTGGGTTGGAACTCACGACCCCCATGTAATAAACTCGTGGCCCCCTGAGAGGTCATGACTCCCAGCTTGAGAACCCTTGTACTACACCTATCACACAGTACAGGAGCACCTTAGAAGCCATTTCTCCCAACTTCCGAGCCTGTGTTTTAGGCATTGCCTATGTTGGGGATTTGTCCCAAAGTCAGCCATCACTGTAGCTGCTGCACTGATGCAAATTCCTAGTGTGGACAGCCTATTGTCACTGGTCTCTCAAACTGGTGGTGAATTAAACCATGGAAAACTGCCCCAGTGCAAATAGCTGTTTTGCCTGTCTACACTACAGGCAAGCATCAGTACAGCTATAATCCGAAAGCTACAGTCAATTCAGATGTTGAAGGTAGACAAGGATTTAGTCACAAGATCATAGGTCATTAACAGTGGGCATAATTAGGAGCACTACGACCAAGGAGGCCAGTAAAGTGTCTGGAGAAAGAGGCCAACTGGATTCTAATAAGGGGTCAGCATCCTAGGATGTGTCACGGGGGTGTGAAAAGCATTCCACACCTTCCCCCCAGGAGAAAGCGAACAAGCAAGTAGGGAAGGCAGAGAAAAAAGCTGACTTCTGAAACCCCTTTTCGCTCATGCTTTGCCTGAATACACAAGAGATCTGGTAGTTTCAGAGTGGCTGGAGGAGAAGGAAACACTCCCATTCACCACCAACTGCCTCTCAAAAGAGCAAAGCTGGCCAGCTGCAGGAGAGAGGGATCTCAGAAAACTTAGGACAGTACCTGCCATCTCAGGATTTCACTGAAACTGCTTTTCCCTTTCTTGTAGTCTAGTTCCCCTCTCCCCCACTTTTGCACCTCCAAGAATGTGCAGAACAAAACCCCATTGTGGCTTTCAACTCTGATATAGCAGCAGTTATAACAACAGTATGAAGGAAAAATCCCTGACAGTTGGATTAAATGGCACGGTTAAACTGACAGTTAAAAAGCATAAAGGAAGTTCAAAAGCAAGTATCCCAGAGAGCTGCATTAACTGTAACCTCCTTGGAAATTAATTATGTGCTTTCTCTCAGGACAAGAGCCTCTTCACACATAAATGATAAAAACGTATAGTTAGATGCCAGGCCACGATGTCCATAATAATGCTATTATTATAGTCCTACAATTTAAAAAAAATCAGCTATGTTCTTCTCCATCCCACCAAAGGATCTATTTGGAATACTATGGAAATATAATATAAATAGAAATGTTCTAGGGTGCTAAAAGAACTGACTGAATATATCTGCACACAAGAAATATTTGTTACCATAGTGATTTCTCCACTATTTTGGTCCTGAAAACCTCCTCCTGGTCCAGGTTTACAGTACAGTAACAATCTCTCATCTTGTTTGGCCCCGGATACGTAGGAAGATTTTTGGCTTCTCCTAAAGAAAAAAAATTCAAAAGCAAACTTTAAATATGAGCAGATATTGATGGTATATCAACAGTTATATTAAAAATTATACACAACTTTTTTATTTGGCTGTACAATGCTTCTACCAGGTCTTTATTTAGAAGAATATTTTCAGTCCTCTAACAGGAGCAATGCTCATGTAGAATGGCAGGCAGTGTGCTGCAATATGGCAATGGTAAGGGAAAAAAATTCAAAAGCACCTAAGTCACTTATGAAAATACAGCTTTGCACCTTAAATCCCATTGACTTTCAATGAAGCTTAGACACCTAAGTCATTTTTGATACAATAGAGTTTGGGATAAAATTTTCAAACCACAAGAGACTGCAAATAAGGATTTTATCTACAGCTCTGCTACTCTCCAAGGTGTTAGCATGAAAAGTCACTTAAAGGAGGCACCGGAACATAAAGAGTAATAACACTTATCTCATAAGGTGCTTTGAAGTTTAATTAATGCTTGTAAACCCCCTAAGATCTTTGGACAGAGGCACTGTTTAAGTGCCAGGCATTAAAATTAATTTTTTAGACAACATGCATTTGCTTATTCCAAAACTGCAACAAGAAACAATTACATATCATGTATCTAAAAGAATAAGGTTGGAGAATAGAGGATAGACAAAGACACAGCAGTATAAAATTCAGAAGTTTTTTTTTTTTTTTTTAAACCCCAGGAAATGAGACTGGAATAGTAATCTCTCCCTCTACTGGTCCATCAACAAGCAAAATTGCAAACTAAGATTGCTTGGCACAGTGACAGTCCAAACAAAAGCCTAGGAAAATAAATCAGATAACTCTCCCCACAGCTTCATTGAAACACCTCAGCACCCCTTGGCAAGTGTTTTGACTTCAAGGCAAAGCCGTAACTCCTCTGAGAGCTTAAGGAAGCCTTTACTCTGCATGTGCTCGTTTTCACTTCACTTCTATGGTACCTACAGATTGTTATCACGTCACAAGCACTAACTAGAGCATGCTCTACTGATAAGATACGAGGGAAAAAGCAAGATCAGAGAGCAAAGCTTATTTTTTATCATAGATAGAAGAGAGGAATGAAATCTAAGCGACAGGAACAAGTGTAGACTGTTTATCAGACATCTGCAGTTCAGTGTAAGTCAGTTCTAGGAGACAAAAACCTTTTTCAGTCCCCAATTCCTGCATAGCTTCACTAACAGGACCAATTTCATTTCATCCCAATCTCATCTTGAGTCACACAATCTCTACAAAAAGAAAAGGAGTACTTATGGCACCTTAGAGACTAACAAATGAAGTGAGCTGTAGCTCACGAAAACTTATGTTCAAATAAATTTGTTATTCTCTAAGGTGCCACAAGTACTCCTTTTCTTTTTGCGAATACAGACTAACACGGCTGCTACTCTGAAACAATCTCTACAGACTTTGGGCCACATTCAGAGGTGACCTAAATGGTTGTGTATGTGAATCAGCAAATGGATGCAACTTCCATGCTGATGTTGGAATAGACGAGTTGTAGCAGTAAAAGCAATTCACGGGAAAAGGAGATTAAGGTGGCTCCCCTCCCATCTTCTACTTTAAACAGGAAGGCAAAAGATGGTTTAGAATGTAACATCTTTCTTGACCACAGCACCACCTTTGTGTCCCCTGGGGATGTAATTTACACTCATTTACCATTTAACTTGAATCACAGCATCTCTGCATTTGACCATTAGAGTAAGAATGCCACACAAAATTATATGCATTTGATCACCAAGACTAACACCTGAAGACTAAAGATTTGTGATGTTAAATAATTTTCTACATTTAAAAACTAGAATGTACAAAGTATGGAGTTTGACAGACTTTTAACCCTTTATTTTTATAGCTGAAAGATGATCAACACAATTTGAAATGTTACAATGTGGTCAATAAAGCTATATTTCAAGTTTGCTTTATTTTATTTTTCTTTTTTAAATTAAAAAAAGCAACTTCTCTAAGACCTAGCTGATGCCGCAAGGTAATGCCTCAGTGCGTTCTTCCACTTATAGAAAAAAGTCAGGAGACAAGTTACATTGGGTCTGTACAATTTACTACATCACAGACTATGATCAAGGAAACTTTTTTTCTCTCTGCCTTAGCCTCACCTCCTCCGAGTCCCAGAGAGGACTTTCCTTTCTAGTTTCACCTTTAATCGTATGCTGGGCCAACGCCTTTCTGGCTGAAGTTCCCTCCAGGAGGAGTCAACAGGAAGCATCATAGCAGGGTAATGAGGAAACCTCCCTTGTGGGGGCTGAGCATATTATGAGGAAATTTTTCAAATTAGAAACATTTTTTTAAAAGGAAAAAAATGTAGACTAAGTTGTGAATTTTCTGCTCCCCTAAAATGACCTCTTTTCAGAAACTTGATTTTTGAATAGTTTTCTGAGACAATGTCCTTTCTAGTACTGTAACCCACTGAAATTCTAAAATAGCCAACTTTAATTTGAAGCCCATTTTGTTGCTTTTTAATTAGAATTAGAAGAATTACAGTATAAAGATAAGGAGAATGCAGAAGTAGTGATGTATTTGGATTCTAATAAAAACAGGGGTTACTGGGTCTCTGAAAGGTTTCTGTATAGCAGCCATGTTAGTCTGTATTCGCAAAAAAGAAAAGGAGTATTTGTGGCACCTTAGAGACTAACAAATTTATTTGAGCATAAGCTTTCGTGAGCTACAGCTCACTTCATCGGAATGTATCCGACGAAGTGAGCTGTAGCTCACGAAAGCTTATGCTCAAATAAATTTGTTAGTCTCTAAGGTGCCACAAGTACTCCTTTTCTTTTTTGGGTCTCAAAGTTTTATTTGAGAAGGAAGACTCTTTGGGACTGAAAAGTGCTGTTTATCATTGCCCTTCAGCAAAAGTATCCAAGTTAGAGGCACAGAGGAAGAAAAGAGGGAACTTGTGATTTTTCTTCTTCCACTTTGAAGACCTTGACAAACCATGGAGGCCATAAACAAGGGACTAACTGATCATTCCCACTTACCAATCATGTTACTGACTTAACTGAAGAGAGTCAACACAGAAATAGTGTGGTGTAAGGTTTAACTGAGACATATACCAAATGACTACTTAGGGTCTTATATAAGAACAATAGTCTGAATTGTTTAGTGAGCAGTCAGAAAAATCAAGCATCCAAGGAACACCTAAGGACTCTTACCCCTCAAGCCAGACATTCAATGTCAACAAAACAAGCCCCCATAGAATTTCAGCTGATATATAGTGTCATTTAAACAAAATGTTCCTTCTTTGGGGTTATTTCACTATTGTCACAGGAGCTGAACAATTCTGTTCACATTTGTTGGTCTGAAACAAAACCACTGATTAACTCACTATGTTAGAAAGACAAAGTGGGGGAGATGAAATCTTTCATTGGACCAACTTCTGTTGATGAGAGAGAAGTTTTTGAGCTACACAGAGCTCTTCCTCAGGTCTGGGAAAGTGACACTCAATACTTTCCCCAGTTTCTTCTATTCCAGCTGCTGTAGACCCATTGCATTATGTATAGGTCTGGTCTAAAGGCAACTGAAGTCAATGAGAGTCAGTACTAGCAAAGCAAACTAATTATTCACATCCAAAATTAAGACATTTTGGACTGGCTCTGCAACAGAGTGGACTGCAGTATTTGTGATGCTGACTTCTCCTGCTGGTATGGAGTGTAATTACAGCTTAAGCGAGAACTGCCTTCTCCATGCAGCATAGAGAAAGTGGTGGTGTACGAAGAGATGTTAGAACAGAGAAACACAATAACGTAGAATGAAGAGGGAGGAATGAGTCTTCCCAACTCTCACTCAGCTTCTCTCCTCGCTCCAAAATTCATGAGTCCCTTCCTTGCTTAGGAAGAGGGATGAAGCAAGGCGAGGGATAAGGGCTCCATGGCAGATGGTGTATGAGGTGAAAGAATACTGCTTAGGTGTCGAGGGAGATGCAGCTGCTAAAACATAACAAGCAGCAAAAGAAGATTTTAATTTTTCTTTTTGTAGGTGGTATGAAGAGACTCCTAAACAAACATCCAAAAAGATGGTCCCAAAAGGAAAAAAAGCTTAAAAATAATTTTCGATGTTTTGAGTCATCTAAACATATTTTGCACTATTTTCTTCCCTCCCTCCCCCCTTTGCAATATTTCCTATGTTGTCAGATACCAATGCATCCACATTTTAACCTTCAAGATTACACACACATACACACCACATTGCACGGGTCTGGAATTCACATGGAGGGAAGGAAGGGAGATTGTGAAAATATACAGCTACCAACCTGCCCAGTGCCTCCCAGGAGGCTCTGGGGAGCAACTACAGCTCCCCAAGAGGCCATGATACCGCTGCTGAAATGGAGTAATGCTAACAAGAATCCTGGAGAGCTGGAGGGATCTGGTCCTTTGTGGCTCTGCCAAGTTTGGGTTGGGGGGGGGGATGGGTTCCTTTGGGATGGGGGGGTTACATGTAAACCAGGCCTCTGAAATCTGGCATATTTCACTCCAAAAGGCCAGAAAAGTACAATCTTGCACAACTAAATACCCATTACACACTACATATGCTATCTTATATTAAGGGCAATAGCACTTATAACACTACACCAATTAAGGTAAATTTAGTTATGTATCCCACCAGATTTATGTTGTGAGATCATCCAGCACTAAGAAATAACTTATATTGGATACATTTGATTTACTGAGTGGGTGAAGGGAAAATCAGTCCCCTTAGAGAAACAAAATCAGTGAAAAAAACAGCTGAGCTTTCTACACCTTGGCATTCAATTTCAGGCAGTGGGCAGAGAAACTCAAGGACAGAAACAAAAAATCTGAAAAGGGCAATATATACAAGCTATCATCAACAATGATTCACTTTGCTTCTATTGTACTCAGTACATATCCTCTGAACAATCTCACTTGCAAGCATGTCAAGAACAAAACGATGGTGTAAGCTAAACCCCCTCAAACACACAGTTCTATCATTGCCATAAATTCTAACTTCTACTTTGAAGTTTCGAACAAAACATCATTCAAGCTTTTATTTTGGAGTCCAAAATGTAATGGCAGATTGATATATTTTCATCATAATTTATGCTGAAAGTATTCTTCATGTTTAGAACCCCTTGCCTGAGTAACTCAAGATGAGATGATCAGACACTAACAAATCTGCAAATAGGACAAAACGTAAGGTTAAACACCACAAAGATGTAAACCATTTTTTTCCTTATTTTAGTATTCCATGTAGCCAGGCTTGCAATAATGTAGAAAAATGCTCAGGTGTGCAATGATATTTCTGAAATGTGCTGACTTAGGAATATATGTATATTGATCACCGTAGACTGATGGTGCACATCAGCCCTTTATTGTATGTGGCAATTTCTTTTGCTATATTAGGCATTGGAAAATATTAGTAAATCAATATGCATTGATGCAATATATACTTCTCTGGACTATTAAAACAGACAATCAACTCACATCTGTCTGAATTTTAACCATCTTTAGCTACAAAGCAATATCCAAAACTAATGTAACAAATTTTGGGAAAAAAAAGTCTGGTTTTTAAAATGTATTTACTTTGTGCATTTAACAGCGCTTTGTCCAACTGACTTTGTATAAGGCATATGGTGTAGCTGACCATGCACAGATGCATTGTGTATGTCTTTCACAAAGATGAAAGGAAGAGAGAAACATTTTAAAATAGGAAAATGATTAAAACAACAAAATGGGTAGGTGTACTCAAGGACAATTATACTATTGCACCTCATTTATAATATCCTAAACGCAAGGTATTATTGTTTTTCCTATTTTCTACCTTCTTATGTAACGATGCCTTTAAAGTCACTGCAATTTTCTTTTATGTTGAAGGTAAACCACAAATCCAATGTTATCTAATCAAGCAATATGTAAAAATGAAATCTATTTAAAAAGCCAGTTGTGATTATAAATATTCAATTTCCTTGAATAGGTTTATCTTTGTTGCTTTAATGCTTTAGCTGGATATTAAAGAGAGCAAAAATCCATAGCATGCACACACGCGCCCACACACACATGCCCACTGGTTCAACAAAAAGGCAGACTATTAGATTTCTAAATCAGGTCACAAATAGCCATATGTGAAGTGATTCCATGGTCTGGAGAACCAGATTTTTAGCTGATCTGCTCTTAATGCAAGTCATTGCCTGCCAGAATGTTATATGATAGAATAAATTGTTTGTTTCGTTATGAGGATCAGGTTAAAAATATAATTTGTCACATCAAAACAAATTTGTTTCAACCACCACATTTATATGTGCAACTCCCCATACTTCTCCCATTCTGTCTTGTCAACTCCAATGGTGTCTCAGACAAAACATCTCCTCTTGAATATTCCTTTGCCTTTACAAACTCCATCTCTCCAAAACTGCAATGCTTCAATTATTTGTCTGTATTGGTCACCACGTGCCTTGTGAACACAATATCAGAATCTCTGAACTGCTGCGCCCATCTGGCTGCGCTACATTCTGTATGTCCTTCTGGCTCCAATCCAGAGGACATAAAAAGGTAGACCTGTCATAACCCTCCCTCAATTCCCTCCTACCGCATATGGCAGGAGAACGGAACCATACATAGCCTTAGCTTAGGTAAGTCAGGGCTCGATTTCTACTAACAATTCTCTCCTTTCCCTTTTGTTTTTATTTTTACAAACCCCCAAAGACTTTATGAATTCCATTTGGTGCCTCATAACACTATCATCCATAATGGTAGATCCAAAACCATCTTGCTTTAAGCCCTGCCTATATTCTAACAGTTTACCTCAACAGCTGCTGTCTATTTTACCTAATGTGCCTAATCATTGCTCAATCTGCCAATCGTTTTCCACAAAGACAAGAAAATATAGGGACATCAGTCTGAAACAGTATTTTCCGAAGTAATCCATGAAGAGCACATTAGATCCGTGGGACTGAAGACTATGCTACAAGATGGGATTTTTCCCACAAAGAAAATCAGTCCATCAGCACTCTAACCAGCAGGCAGATCAGTGGTGATCTGGAGCCGGTTCCCACCGGTTCGCTAGAATTTGCTAGAACCGGTTGTTAAATTTAGAAGCCCTTTTAGAACCAATTGTTCCACAAGGGACAACCGGTTCTAAAAGGGCTTCTAAATTTAACCGGCCAAAAGTGGTGCCCTTAGGCACCGATTCCATGGGTGCTCCAGCCCTGGAACACCCAAGGGGAAAATTTGGTGGTGCAGAGCACCCACCGGCAGCTCCCCTCCCCGCCCCACCCCCAGCCCGGCCCTGGCTCACCTCTGCTCCACTTCTGCCTCCTCCCCTGAACACACCGCCTCGATCTGCTTCTCCGCCCCCCAACCCAGGCTTCCCGCGAATCAGCTGTTCGCACGGGAAGCTGGGGCAGGCTGAGAAGCAGGCCCTGGCTTCCCGCTCAGGCCCAGGGAGGCGGAGGTGAGCTGGGGCGGGGGGGGGCGCGCGCGCGAGGAGGGCCACCCGCGCCACAGCAGGTAACCTGGGGGGGGAGGGGCACAGGGGAACTGCTCCCCACCCCAGCTCACCTCCGCCTACCCTCGGCCTACTTCTCAGCCCTACAGCTGATTCACGGTAAGCCGGGGGAGGAGGCGATGAAGCAGAGCAGGGTGGCATGTTCAGGGGAGGAGGCAGAGGGGAGATAGGTGAGCTGGAGCCGGGTGTAGGGCAGGGAACTGCCGGTGGGTGCTCTGCACCCCCCAAATTCTCCCTGTGGGTGCTCCAGCCCCAGAGCACCCAGGGAGTGGCCTTAGGCGCCACTTTTGATGTGATCAGTGGGGGAGCAGCTGCTCCCCCCCAGCTATGCACCCCCACCCCTAGGAGCCAGAGGGACCTGCCGGATGCTTCCTGGGAGCTGCCCCAGGTAAGCACCTCCGGGACTCCCCACCTCACCGCCCAGCAGGTGCCTCTGGCTCTTAGGGGTGGGGTGGGCACCCACTACAGTACAGGGACAGGGGAGGGGGTGGATGAGGTGGGGGGTGTCAAGGAATGCGGGGGGGTTGGATGGGGCAGGAGTCCCGGGGGTGGGCAACGACCCCCTCGTGGGGTGAGGAAGGAACCCGTTGTTAAGATTTTGGCAGCTCATCACTGAGGCAGATGATGCCCAAGCCAGTAAGACTATGGCCCTGGCCCTGATAATGCCAGGGCCAAAGCAATCAAAGACCAATTTGGTACCAAGAGCACCTCTGGGACCAAAGGCTGATACCACAACAGCAACTCAGATCAGTGCATTGCACTCAACATAACTCTTGACATCAATATTCTCCCAAGACAAGAAAAGTAGAAAACTGAAAAAAGCCACTTGCTTTCCCTCTCCCCCCAGAGGCATAACACAATGCACTCTCACAGTATATGGGCAAATGTCACATGTCAACCTCTGGTTTGGCACCAAAGAATTTTGAGACAACTGTGGTATCTACATCCAGTACAGACATTTCAATGCCAAAACCATCAGAGCTGGCACCAGAAGCGGAAGCACTAATGGTACCGGTTGATCTGTTGCCGATGGAGGGAACCATACCTGCAGTACTGAAATAATCCTTTTGGCACCATCCACTACATCACAGCTCATGTTACCAATGTCTCCCCAAATATCAGCAACACCGGTAGAGGAGGTATTTCCTTCACCACTTTTTCTGACCACAAACACCTCTACACCTCCCATCCAGGAACACTCCCCATGATCGGGAAAGCGTCCACCCTCTGAGGCATATACACTAATCGCAAGACATCAGCTACTTAGCCAAGTCAACATATAAAATCAGATCTTACCCAATAATCACACTGATGCCAATCCTCCAAACTAAAAACTAAAGTTTTAATAATAAAAGGAAATAAGAGGAGCTAATAATGGTTAATAGATTAATAATATATATACAAATAATTGCAAAATCTTTATATCATGTTTGTAGCAGTGTTGGAATAGACTGCTGGCTTGTAAAGTCTCTCTGAAAGATCCTCAGTCCATAGTTTTAAATTGTAAATCCACAGTCAAGAGAACCAGGGCAGGAAAGAGGCAAAATGAAGATCTTAGGAGTCTTTCTTTCCTCTGCCATATGCCTGGAAATTTACTGTCTCTTTATGGAAAAGTTACTGATCTAAGTAGGAGTCCACCATCACATGAGCATATTCTTAATGCCCTGATGACTCACAGGGGCAGCCATATCCTTGCTGTGCTGTCCACAGGAAAAGCAATTTGATAAGCACTGATAAGGTCATAAATGAACTGGAGATGCTCATACACGGAGTATACCATTTGAAGACCAACATTATGACACTTGCAGAGCTACGTTGGTGAAAGTTTCCCAAGAAGCAGAAAAACGTAGGAAAAATTGCCATCAACAAGGGATGCATTAATACCTGGTATCAAGAGGGCAAATTATGAAGCAATGGTATGCCTCTGGGATGATCGAATGCATCCAAAACTACCCTCCCCTATTGGGCCTGGATAGGTCTTGAAGGATGGCTAATCATACCAATTATGCACTCCCAAATCAATCCTTCAGCTAATCAAATGCTCGTGTACAAAGATCAGATGCTCACCACCCTTCAAACGTTTGGCTAATAGTCTGCCTTCTATGGAGATGTGCAAGTGTGACAGAGACAAGGATCAGTGTGACAATGTGTCTAGTGATACCCTAGACAGAGACTACATTGGGATGACTTTGATGAATAAACGTTTTCAGTCCTACATGTCAAGGCTAACTTCCCTAGGATTACAAAGATCAATGTCTTTATGTAAACAATGCATCCCTGGTTAAAGTATAATGAAAAAAATGTTGATTTTCATTGAATATATAACTACATAACTGTTCTAGGTTTGTTGTGTTTGGTACCACTGCATTCCTAGGAGAAAGGGCTTTCAAGTGATACCCAACTCAACCACTTTTGAAGACACTGATTTATCAAAATTTCCATTAATGGATCACCTAGTGATGTGAGGTGGGGGAGGGAGGAGGTTATCGAGTGCCCCCTGCCTGCCACACCACAGAGGGCGACACCATTGGAATTATGATTCTGTAGATTTTATGGACGCCGATGACCCCTCCCTTACCATTCCATCACTAACTTGCCCTCAGAATGAGATTTTACTTTATTCTTCTCCCAGACCGTATGGTATGTTACATTCTTGCAATGATTCAAAATGATCATCAGCTGGACACACTTCAGTCACATCAAGTAATTTCCTCTCAAGAGCCAGGCTAAAACATATAAGGACTCTTCCCCGAGACATTCTAGCCAACCATAAGAAAAAACAGGGGTTGGAAAGTAATTTTACCTTGTACAGTTTGTTTTGATACATATACTAACATGTGAACATTATGTCCATGAGATGTCTTCTATGCGCTCTACTGTAATCTGTATTATGGCAGACATTCTCTTTTTCCACAAATTTAAATGCATTTGACTATTCATGTTGATCTCAATACGTGCAGTATCTTCCAGACTGTGATATCATTTGCTATTACAATTAGATGTTCTTGTTAAAAGTCTCTGGAACACATTTTTGGCAACACTATTTAAGTAGAATGTGTTAATCAATTGTCTAGCGTGATATCTTGGTACATTCATTTCTATCTTAGGGTTTTATAGAATGTGCATCACCATGATAAACACTTCACAGGTAAATTAAAACTGCATAGTCCACAGTGGACTTAATAGAATGTTCTGTTCTTCTTCCTTCTTTCTTGGGCAGCGTGGGTGTGTGTGTAGGGGACTTCCTTGTTTGAAGGTATGACAACCAAAGCCTTACATCCATTGTCAGTTTGTCTTGGGTACTTATAGGGCTCCTATCACCATAATATCCGAGCACCTCACGGTCTTTAATAAATTTATCCTCACAATCCCTCTGTGAGGTAGGGAAGTGCTATTCCCCCAGTATGACAGATGGAGAACTGTAGCACAGAGAAACTAAGAGATTTGACAAGGTTACACAGGACATCTACGTCAGAGCTGGAAAATGAACCCCGGTCTCCCAAGTCTCAGGTTAGTACTCTCCTTCTTTGTATTGAAATTCTGGAGTGATGTACTCATGGCAGCTCATCCTGTTGAAGCTGACATTCAATCCCAGGTGCAGTGAATTACAGTACTCCCATCCGGAAGTGGCAATATATGGATAACCATGGCCAGACCCTCATCTGAAAGGAAGATTACAGATTCCTAGCAAGATATGGGAGGAAGAAGGCTGTTTTCTACCAATGATACCCAATTATCTAGGGTTAGTGATGGGTCAGGCAGGACCCACAAACTTTGCACCAGTCTGATGAACGAATGAGTACAGAGGGTAGGCAGAGGCCTTTGATGGAAGAGAATGTAACCCTTTCTAGTTCTTCAAAGAATTTCCCTTCCAACTAGCATCATCTTAGTTTGAACTAGTTTTTAAATGGTCTATTTCTTCCTCCATTTGCTTTACAACAATTGTGTGGTCTGAAGAAAATAATTTACCTTAACAAATCTATGTAACATCTGAAGTCACTGGATTTGACTACTGAATGAAATTGAATTTAAAAAGCCACTTGGGGGGAGGAGGGGTTAAAAAAGTGGCTTTCTAATAAAAGTGAAGCCGTTTTGTATGCAAAGGCACTTTGCAGTGATCTTTTAAAACCAGAGACTGCCTAGTAAGGGTGATGTCTTAAACAGGTTTCACTACAGTTAGCCAGTTTCCCAGTTGCATTCTGGGACAGTAAGCTTTCTGGGTTCCTTTGATCTGATTTTTATTTCTGATTAGAGGAAGACTTGTTAACAAGTAATAGCACAGTTTGGCTAACTAGTTAGCTTTTAAATTACTTTTCAGCTTGACTTGTATTTTGAAGAATGCTCTTTTGAACTGAGATGTCTCTCATGTGACTTTCAAGCTGCATGTGCAAGAGATCTTGAGACTTTTTTTCCTAATGTTTTTAGCAGTCCAGAGACTGGCTGTAGGTTTTTTTGCACTCCTTAAAACTGATAAATTGTGACCTTGTTTAAAGCATTTGGTTTGTGCAGTTCCTTTCCTTTTTTAATATTTTTGTAAGTGAATCAAGGCCACTTAGAGTCTGAATGAACGTGTCGACACAGGATTTAATGTAGTTTAACTAATCCACTTTAAATTCACACATTAACTTAATTCAGATTAGCTTTCCTGAGTATCCCCATATAAACATGCTCTCAGAAAATATTTTCTCCCAACACAAACTGAAAGTTTTGAAATCACTAAACATCTGTAGAGGGAGGGAGAGTATTAAAGGTGAAGGATGAGTAAAGCAGCCAAGAGGAAGCAACTTTAAGATATTTTTCCATGTGCTGGGCAAACAGTTAATGATTTAACCTATTTTTGAGGAATCATATAAAACAGAAAATACAAGTAATTAATTTTAAGTGTCCATAAATGAGACCAAAATCCTATATTGAGTCAGCTGCTGTCTTTTAAGTGTTTCTGAATGCCATCATATTTCAAACAGTTCCTCACATGACCGTGGTGTTCGGAAATCTAGTCAGCGTCCACGGCCAACATGTGCAATGTCCTTGTACATATCTGTAGCATGACCAGGAATAGTTTTCTGAACAGGAAACAATCTCTGTAAATATTCTATATAAATGAAATTAAATTTACAAAATCACAAAGTATTCACCAAGCAGCCAGATACTCATTTAGTTAATTTGTTTCCAGACTATTTCATTGTGTTCAAGGAACCAAAACTGTGTGGAAACAAGACAAAAAGGGTAAAGGAATAATGCTATTGTCACTTCCCTGTTTTAGGGCATTAATCATCCAAATCACCATAAAAAACAAACACTGAGACCACTTACTTTAATAGGAAAAGTTAGAATCTCAAAGCATTTGTAAGGTTTCATTTACAGAATAAAACCAAATGTGTGATTACAAATGTCATAATTGCATAGGAGTTGAAGCATTGCCAGCAGAATAAGAAACTAACTATAACTAGTCTTCAATAATTCAGTTGCCCATAACTGCCTTTCCTTTAAGACCATTAAATCAGAAATATCAATGTTAACCAAAAACTAACCACTCCATTAGTCAAGTTTTAGTCCAAGTTCAGACAGAACCAAGTTATCAATTGCCTGGCCTTATTCAAAAAGGCAGCCTAAACACTTAAACAGGGACCAGTGGTGTTATTCATACTGAAGGTAACCTTTGAAGCCAAGCTAACTGAGGAACATTTCTCCTTCCAAAAACAAGACCTCCCACAACAACTTCACTATTCTGTTCTCAGGTTTAAGACTCATGAGGGCTGGAAGGTTTTCTTGGCACCTCTTTCCTGTCCATATGCAAGACTCATCTCTTTGTCTTAGGTTACCCTGAACAATGCAAAGTTTTTTGAAAGCCAAAACCTAACACACATTCCGCTCTATCTTAGGGGTTGGAAGAGGTAAAAGTAGGGAGACATCAAGCTACCCAGCAGTGAAACTGTGGTATTCTTGTGCAAGGCAATCTAGACAGCTCATCATCTTAGATACTAGTGTTCTATTGGTACATTTATTCCTTAGGGGTTTGGCTGGTAAACATTTGCCTATTAAAGGTAATGAAGGAATGTTAAAACCTAGACTTGGGCCTGTCTGAAATGAAGTCCTTTCTTAAGGAGAGATCCTTGCTCTTGAATTACGCTTTCTTCATTATATCAATTGTTTACCACAGGAGATTTCTCTTCAAGGAACTCAGCATGGAACAACGAACCAGAATGTCATTTCCCTGACAGTGATTGGCTTGAATTTAAGTTATTCAGCAAAACACAGACTACACAGAGATTTACCCTTCAGAGTTCAGATAGCTCTCAAGCCTTACAGAAGGCCAGTAAGGAACCCTGCTCATAAACTGCTTTGTATGTAATAGCTCAATCAGCTTCCTCTACCTTCTGGGAGCACTTACCAATGTATACATTTTAGCTGGATCAAAAACTAGATGTATGCTTGACATCTCCCTCCCTATTTATTCTGCTTTTGTCTTGCTAAGTGAACAAGATCCTTACATCCATGAGCTCGGATGTGGATGTGCATGGATAGGCGTGGGAGCCTTTTGCGTCACTGACTAGAATGCCAATTTTCCATGGGACGCTTTCAGGCCGAGCTCAGTAAGCAAACTACTATCAAAACCCTTACCTTGAGCTTCAGGACAATACAAAAATGAGTCATGAAATCTGGTTTGTTTGTTTTAAAAGTCTCCCGTATAGCATTCTCTGAGCAGGGCGTTTATAAAACTTTGTTTTTGAAATGAAAAGGCAAATACAGACTCAAAGAAAGGGGTGTATACACACGTTTTCCAAGGGCTTTTCAATTATTTGCATTATCTTAGTGTCTAGGATCCCCAGTCGTGGACCAGGGCCCCATTACTTGGCTCTGTTCAAACGAATGAAAAGTACCCGAGAGCGCCTAAAATCCAAGCATAGGAAAAGACTCAACTGATCGATACAGACAGACCAATATGGAGTACAAGGAAACTAAGAGACAATATTGGTCAGCATGATCAGTGCTTTGAGCACACCAGCAGCCTAACCATTGTCAACATTTTTGTATGCATTCTGGCAGAGAATCCTTTAAAGAGGGATTTGAAGGAGAATAAGAAGTTAGTTTTACAGATATTTATGGGGAGGTCCTCCCAAGTCTCAGGGGCAGCATGGCAGAAAGCACAAAAGTGCCCATTAGAAGATTTAACATGTGAGTGGATGGAAGATGCCATCAAGGGCTGATCAGAGGCAGGAGTCAACCTTTTAATACAGAATGAGGGATGATGGCAGATGGGGTTAGTCTGTGAAGGGTCTTAAAAGTGAAGTGAAGGCAAACAGCTTATGTTTGATATGACAGAAAAGGGGGAGCCAGTGGAGGGATGCAAAGAAGGGTGACATGGTCAAAACAATGGGCAATGAAAATAATCTTTGACAGGAAAACCTTTCATCCAACAGTACCGCCTACTGGGGAAAACAGACTGTTAGATTTATTTCACTTGAATCTACAGTCATTGGATTTTTATTTTATTTATTAAATTTTCTTTACACTATACATCTAATTTCCTGTCATATGTTCCAACAAACTATTTGTATCCCTCTCTCTCTCTCTCATTATATTAAACACACACACGCTATGCATCCTACTTGAGCATTCTCATGGTTGTCACACGATACACTGTATAAGAGACTTTACAAGTGACTTTACTCCAACTTGGAGTGTTTTTAAATGTTGTTGTAAATTCAATAAAAGATTCACTTCATTGTTTAGCAGATTATACTGTGCAAACACATGTACGTTAAAAGCATACTGAAAGACGACTTGTTATTACTAATTAGTGCTTGCTAGCCTCCAGTGCCATAAAACCACACAGACAGTAGTAGTTTCTCCACTTTGCAGCAAAGATTTCAAGATCTAACACGTTTTATAGTGAGGTCTAATTACTATAGCATGAAGTATTTAAAATGCACTTGCTTTTTAAAAAGTTTGCTCATTTGCCATATTCTGTGATTTATGTATCTTGTAGTCACAAGCATAAATTATTGTGGCTCTACTGCAAATCATTTGTCTGCAGACCAATCAACTGTTCAGTGAAGAAAAAACAGTATGATGTACTTCTAGAGTAGGGGTTCCTAAACTGTGGGCCTCTGGCACAACCACGGGCAGAGTTTGGGGAGTAGATTTGACAACCCTCCAGGATTGTCCTGGAGTCTCCAGAAATTTAAAGATTAATCTTTAATTAAAGATTGTCATGTGAGAAAACCTCCAGGAATACATCCAGCCAAAATTGGCAACTTGGTGGTGTTGCCCCCCAAACTGTATACATTGATAGTGGGGGGGCCACAGTTTAAAGGTTCAGCCACTCCCCAAACAGATTGAGTCATGACCCCCCAAGCCCGCCCCCCAGCAAGGCCCCCTCCCACCGGCAGGGCACCCAGTGACAAGGAATCCTGTGCCGGGAGCTGGTTGCCAGGGCCCCACCCCAGCTAGCAGAGTGGCAGCCAGTGATGGCTCCTGTCCAGGCCTGTGGGAGCCCAGCACCCACAGCAGAGGGCAAAGTGGAGCTGCCAGGCAGTGAGTGCGGAGAAGGGGCAGTCCCCACGAGGCAGCAGGTGCCAGGACTGCTGGAGGAGGTTGGAGGGTTCATGGCTGTTCTCACTCCAAGCCGTCCATGGCTTTTGAGCACCCTGGTGTATCGGCCCTGCAACTCCCCAGGACCAGAGCTCGGTGGCGCCTCTCTGTTTCCACCTGGACAACGCAGTGACTGGAACTGTCATAGGTAATGGCCAGGAGACCCTGAGCCCTTTCTTCATGCCCAGGCTGGAGGTGCCTGTGAGGCGCACCATGGTGCTGGGTGGGCGACTGGGGCAGGGATGCTAGGTGACGAGTTCAAGGCACTCAGAGGGCTGCTGAGGTGAAGGGGCAGGGGCTGGCTGTGGCACCTGCCTGGCCCTTCACCTTCTTGCTGGCCCTGGTCCCTGCTCAGGCCAGGGGTTGCGTACGCCTCATGGTGCCCCTCAACCTAAATACAATTCTAATTTAGAAAAAAAACAACAATTTGGAGACAGACCCAAAAATGCTGGGGGGGAGGCGGGGGAAAGAGGGTTCAGTCTCCACTTATATATCCACAACCTATCAGGACTAGATACTACATGGAGATCCACTAGCACAGACTTGTGGAGTTCCACTGAATTTGACAGGACTCAGCAGGGATCTCTGGATAATGAATCCTGATGCAGGATTGTTGGCACAGGTTAAAAAAAATGCACCAGAACAAGAGCTCATCTAATGGCCAATGGAATGCAATTTACTCCTTGAATCTGCAGTGGCCCCGCATAACCATACCTAGCAGTTTTGAGTTTGCTTTGTCTTATTTACAGAAAAAAAAACAGGATGCAACAAAAGCCAGATAAAATATAATCTACACTGATTTTAAACAGCTGATATACTTCAGCGCTGATTTAATTTTTTATCTTCCTGTTCCTCATAAAATGAAATATAGCTGCATATCTAGGGGAACTCTGCCATCCAACCCTAGCCAAAAACCAAAGAATACAACATACACAACTAAACTTAACATTTTAAGGTTTATTTTCGAATTCCAATTCAGCACTTTAAAGGGGCTTTATTCAAAGTGTAACTGGAAATATTTTATTCCCAACATTATCTACAGATAACAGAAAACCATTATTTTTAACCTCTTATCAGCTTAAATATTCATCATCTTAATGTTAATCCTCAGTACCAATGGGTGAGGGACAGCTGTGATGTTAAGGTAAAGAAAAAATACAGAAATCATATTAAACAAACCATTAATGGTAACAACTGAATAAAAATAATGAATATTAAGTTATTAATATTTAGCTCTTAGATATCTGAGATCTTTAAGAATCAATCATCATCATCTCCTCCTTTCCATACATGGGAGAAATACAAGTACAAAGTGAAATTCCAGTGGTTAGGGTGTTAGTCTGGGACATGGGCATAAATGCTGGAATGCACCCCCTGGCTTGAAGTGGTTTCCATCATATACAGGATTTACAGTTTGGTTCAATGGCTCTCAGCACCGCCACTATACAAATTGTTCCAGCACCTCTTGATATGGGAGACCTAGGTTCAATTCCCCAGTGAGTCACTGATTTTAAATGACTGACCACACAGGGTGTGTCTGCCTCCATTCCCCATCTGCAAAATGGGGATAGCACTTCCCTACTTCAGAGGTGTTGTGAGGACAAATATATTAAGACAGTAAGCAGCTCAGAAACTACAGTAACAGGGGCCATGTAACTAAGATAGACAGGTGAAGTGATTTGCCCAAGCTCACACAACAGGGCAGTGGCTCAGACAAGAACAGAAGCCAGATCTCCTGACTTCCAGTTCAGGGGCCTATCCATTGGACCGGTGGTTCTCAATGCGGGCTGCAGGAAGGGTGGCAAGCACATCTCAGCCCGTGCCGTTTCCCGCAGCCCCAATTGGCCTGGAGCGGTGAATGGCAGCCAGTGGGAGCCATGATCGGCCAAACCTGTGCACGCAGCAGCTAAACAAACCGGTCCGGCCCACCAGCGGCTTTTCCTGAACAAGTGGCAGCCCTAGTTTGAGAACCACTGCAATGGACTACACTCAATGTCTTGTGAAGAAAAGATATGCTCTGTGCACCAAAGTTGTTTTTACCTTTCAATGTTTTATTTTTCATACAAACATTTTGTCTTAAGTAGTTTGCACAAAAGTTACAAGAATTCATCTTTCAATGAAGCCCAAACAATAAATTTTTTTGCTAAGAGACTTGTACTTTCACACAAGTTCAGTAACTCTTCACAGTATCAGTTTAATAAAAAAAATCCCTCCTCCCTTCATGTGTATCAGTAGTCATTACCATTCAAATATAAAAACAGACTTTTCCAAACTACAGAATCAAATCCAAGTTATGATCCTGGTTACTAAGGTATGAGATGTTTTAAATAAATAGTATATGTATATGTTCATGATATTACCTTTCTAAAGTAGACAAAATTTGGGCCCTAAACATATTGAATGTCTCTTTAAACAACATCCAGGGTACATGCATCCAAAAAAGAAACCAACTAGTTTTCAGTACAAATGATGGGCTGTCTTACCAGAATTACAAATATGCACATGATTCCCGTTTGGGGACTGTGGAAACTCCGATACGGCTTGTGGCAAAAATGCAGATCGCATAAGCAAAAGAGGATCCCCGTATTTGCCATGCTAATCAGCATGTTCACCAAAATTCTTTCAGCTCACAGTTATTTCACATTGGGTTAAGTAATTTGAAGTTTTCAACTTGGGGGCCTACAAGGGATTGAATAAGATTTTTATTTTTAAAAAAATTATACTACCAAATACAGTACCAAAGAGGCAATATATTAGTTTCTAAATGATCCAATTGTTTCCAGCTCAGCGTAGTCTGAGCCTGTTGATTCAAACTTGTGAGCAGTCTTATGATTGCAACAGAGCACAGCAATTTCAAAATCATGATTAAGAGGAATAGAATTGTTCTGCCTTGCACAGCCATAGGGCTCAGTTTTGGAATTTTCTTCCCAAAATACATAACTGAACAACAAACAAGTGATAGAATTAAAAAAAGCAAATGAGCCTTTCCCTAGGCTTATAGGTCAGCCACAAAAAGTCTGTTTTGTCTTGTATGTGGTACCCATCTATCTTGAAGTGTGTTAATGATATTTCCTCTTCAAAGTTTTCAGTTTTGCCAGTGGCATAATAGTTTTACTGATATGAGAAACCAAAGCCACTGTAATATCTCTGATCATGAACTCCTGATTTGGTGAATGACACTTGGCAAGAGTTTGATTTAAGAGAAATGATTCTGATGCACAGCCAGGGAAAACACCATCAGGAGAACAGTCATCATTAAATAAGATATTGTAGTATTGTGGTAGTCTCCTATTATATGGTCTCATATTCTACCAAGAATCCTGCCTTATGGGATGGGTTGTGCTCAAGGTATCCACGCCCAGGATGTAGCCAATGTCTCCACTTCCTCTCCAAACTTCCAGTGCTGTTTTATTCCCCCCGTATCGGTTAGTATCAAGAGGCCACCAATCCTGCAGTCATCTCCTTCCAGATTAAAGAAAATGATTTACAGAGCTCATCATTACATCATTCTCAATCTACATCAAAAGCCTTCCCACCTAACCCTGTCTGCCTTCATCTGGCCCTAGCTCCAAAGATCACATCACTTCAAGCGAGTAGCCTCTTGCTGGGATACTTTATTGGCTATGGCTACATTACAGCATAAGTTAATTAGCCACCCCCGAGTGACAGAATTTATGCCACTTTAAGCACTAGTATGGACAGTGCTATGATGGCGGGAAAGCTTCTCCCACTGACATAGCTACCCACTGACATAGCAATTCGCGGGGGGTGGAGTAATTAAGCCAATAGGAGAGCTCTTTCCTGTCAGTTTAGAGTCACTACACTAGAGAGTTAGCAACACAGCTGCGCCACTGCAAGCTCTCTAGTGTAACCATATAGCATATGTAACAAGACTATTCCAATTCCTTCCTCTCCTCTTCGTATCTGGCTCAAGTATCATCAAAAGAAAGGGAGATACACGCTACTACTATGGATTCTACCACTAGTAGCATTTACCTGTCCCTTTTTGTAACAAAGCATTGCCCAAAAATGATCACTATTTTCTCTTCCTTGGTACAAGGGACACCTGTTTAAAAATAATCACATTCAGAGTTACCACGTGTTAATTGTTACACTGAGACATTGCTTCACTTTAAAAAAAACACTCACAAAATAAAAAAATCACAACAATGATTGTTTTCAGACTGTTACTTTTAAATATTTTGATGAATAAACTCAATGTTAAAGCTAGTAATCGAACCGCAGGGTTTGGTACCAGACAAGACATCTAATTTAAACTATAAAAATTGGTTAAATGTCTTAATAGTACAAAAAAAACCCAAAACACCAAAAAAACCCAATCTTGTCCACCCTTAATTTTAATGGGAACTACATGTATAGGTAATAATTAGCAGGATTAGGTTCCAATTTTTTTTTTCATAAGTGGATGCTATGGAACTGAAATAGTTGGCAGAAGAGAGAATCAAAATAAATGGTAAGTAAAGCATCAGTAACCTCCAGTTTGATTTCTTTCTTAAATAAGGTTTCAAACAGTGACTAATTTGATATCCCTGAGAGAGAGAACATCACATGAATCCTGGCCTAAGGAACAAGCTTAACCAAGGAAGAATGACTCATCTTATTGTACATACAACGTGACAAGAGCTAAATGTTACACTATCCTACTTCACAACCGTTCTACCAATTATCTAAAAGAAAAGAAAATGTTTACTCTCCCCTCCTCAACCTCTAACATAGATTACATAAATCAGGGCATATCAGTCTAGAAAGAACCAAAAGATAGAGTCCTCTGATTGCAGGCATTTCATACAAATGCAAATATTAAGGTTTCAATTAGTGCAAATAGCACAGGATTGGTAATTGGTTAATCTGGAATAATGCGTTCTAAAAAAAAATACTTAAAGTATCACTGATATAACAGTAAGGCTGAGATTTCAGTAAGACTATGTGATTTTAGGTCCAAAATTTAAGTTTTTAATTACTTCTAGAAACGCATCCTTGCGTCTTCCCATGAGAAAAAATATTCAGACATTGCCTTGTTGTGTTTGCAATCCACCTGTCGCAGCACTGTTTTTTGTGCACAAAAACCTAAAGTTTAAAAGAGCGTAAACAAACATGAATCTGCCCAATTTGGAATAAGAAAAGATTTACGTGTTTATGTACAAAAGCTATTTAAATGTTAAAGTTATTAAAACTAAATTTTTATTAGTAACATGTATGGAACATTATTTAATCAATGTTTATACAGCTCTTTGGAGATGTAAAACTGTACATATGCTTATATTACCAGTGACATGTCAGGGAATTCAAAGATATTCATGAGAGGAGCAATTTGCAATTGCTGTGAAAGCCATATGTAGCATTTTCAAATTAATGCATTTATTTTGTATGTACATATTTATATCAGTAGAGAACTTGATACAACAGGGGTCTTTGGTTTATATTGCAGTAGCAGCAGGCCTACTGCATAAGAAGAATCCCTGCATAGAAAAGGTTATGCCTGCACAAAAGTCCATATGTATGCAGCTGACTGCAGGATTAGGGCCTAAAAGGCAAGGAAAATCACAGGTGTTTGATGGGAACAAACATACAAGCACAGAGGTCAGAATGATGGGGGGATTAAAAT
This sequence comes from Dermochelys coriacea, assembly GCF_009764565.3. NCBI lineage: Eukaryota > Metazoa > Chordata > Testudines > Dermochelyidae > Dermochelys > Dermochelys coriacea. The sequence continues at coordinate 112,115,124 of NC_050068.2, forward strand.
GACAAGCCTTTTTTAAAAAAGTGAACTTTAATTTTAGTGAGTTTTAATGTTAGACTTTTACTATTGAAATATATTTTAGCATGCCTATTTCCATTAAACATTTTTCTTCTAGTACTGTTTATTTATATTTAACCCGGTCCTTCCTCCCGTTACTGATTCAAGACGGTCTACAATCCACAATTCTTACAGCTGTAGCGTGTCAAGTGTGCAAGTTAAAAAGTGATGCAAATAGCCCAGACACAATGTGAAAAGTTTTTTAACTATGAAAAGAATGAATTTTTTTTTTTGTAAACAAAGGACAACCTGAGTCATGTTTTTCCTCTCAGATTTCCATATCAAGTGTACTCAGGTTTACAACAATTTTATTAATATTATTTTACAATAGTCAACCCTGAAAATTGAATCTGGGATTAGAAAGTCAAGCTGGATTCTGCCACCTCACGCACCTCAGTAGCAAAGGTTATTTAGGCTAAGAGAGGCCCTTAATTACACTTGTGCATCCCCCAATTGCCTTCAAATTATTTCCTGAGACACTGGTGTGAATTCACTGTTTGGAGAGGATTTGCACAGATGTAGCAGACTGGGAAACAATTCTGTCAAATCACACGAGTTGCAACAGAATCACACAGCTCAAACTCTTAGCTATTCTTGCTCTGATGTATCAGAGTAAGCAGCAGTAAAATCTGATATCAGTAAATGGGACTTTGAATATACACGGAGAATAAATTTGAGTAAGAAGGTGCCTTTTTACAGTAGATTCCATTAAGTTTTAGACACCAGATTCAAATAAATCTGCATGTTTTAGTTAGTTAAAAAGTATCTGTGGGAAAAACTGCTGTGGGACTGGCAGAAAAGGCTATATAATGCCTTTGTTGGAAGATAATCAGGATGGCTGGCCATTCAGCCTCATCATCAATTAGCTCCTTGCTACTCTATTCTACGCACTATGGACTTTTTAAAAAAAGGTCATCAAAAAGGATTTTTTTTTTAAATTAAACTATGTTCTTAAGCTCTAGAGTGACCAGACAGCAAATGTGAAAAATCGGGATGGGGTGGAGGGCAATAGGAGTCTTTATAAGAAAGAGACCCAAAAATCGGGACAGTGCCTATAGAAATTGGAACACCTGGTCACCCTATTAAGCTCTTACATTTAAAAGAGCTGCTTTGGCTTCTTGTCTCCCTATGCCAGAAGACGGCTCTTTTGGTTAAAGGTCTAGGTTCCATTCCCAGCTCTGGCACAGACTTCAGCTGTCACTGCACATAACAAGACAGCCAATTTCTGTGCCTCCGTTTCCCAAAGGAATGCCGTGAGAATGTTTGGAAAGTGTTTTCAATTCTTTCAATGACAAGCATGACTGACGTAAGGTCATTATGTGCTCGAGTGTCTAATACCACTGCTTCATGAGGTGCAGCAGGCTTGATGGGGCAGAGCTTGCAACTGAAGAGTAGCTGCAGGGAGTCTCCCATAGGTGCAGTCATTCTGACCCATACTGTGTGACTGGATCCACTGCCATGAAGACCATGCAGATCTGCACTCCCTTTGCTTGGTCTTGGGTTGGGGATGGAACAGTAATCAGAGCAACACCTAACTGCATTGGAGGCTAGAGGAAGAAAGAATTGAAGACAACAAGCCATTCAGCACCCATACAGACACCATGGAATAAAAGGAGATAGGAAATCCCCAACGCTTGTAACAAAGAGGGGTAGGGAAGAGGGCCCATTCTCCTCAGTAAGTAGGAGGGAGGGGCTCAGAGCTAATTATAAATAGTGCCATAAACATATACTGCTATTACTTAACATATTTTAGAAAAAAAGACCAGGGTTGCTATCCCCAAAGCCTTTTACCATAAAGAACATCACTTCACTGACTGTCACTGCACTTTCTTGTGCTCAAAGAAGTCAGCATAAGGTGGCTTCATGAAGGGTGTTCATTTTAAGGACGAAAGTAAGGGCATTGTGTATGGGAAGTAGGAGGCTGCCTCAAGCACATGGCAGCAAGCTACATGGAGAGAGGACAAGCCTAGGAGAAAACTGAGGGAACAGCTGGGGGGAAATATGGAGGCGCCTAGGACTGGAGGTGCAGGATGAAATGAGAGCAGAGAAGCTGATGGCATTTTCCTGCTCCATCTGGTGCTCTCATCAGCAGAAGCAGGGGATTTAAAACATGAAACAGTTGATCCCACTTCTATCAGCCACAGTGGGGCTACTTTCTTTGGCAGATTAATATTTAATAGATTACATTTTAGAAGTTTTAGAATTTGGGAGAGTTCAATAAACTACAAATTTAAGATGCTGTCCAGCACGTGTGTGTCAGCCAGCCAGCATACCATAAGCTCACCTCTGATGTGCCAAGGCACTGCTTGCTACACTCCATGCTCACTGTACACTGTCTGCACATATTGGACAATAAGAATTCTATGGCAAAGTGTATTTTATTAGATCAGAATTCAGACATTAGATCCAAAACAAGGAGCTATTTGGAATTCAAAATGTTAAACGTTCAGCTAGGGAAACTTCTTCCCTTCTGACTTCTGTTATATGTACAGTATCTCGTTACTAAACTTTTTTTGGTTAAGCAAAAAAGGGCTTTGTTTCTTCTTAGTCCCTTCTTTTTAAATTCCAGGGCTACTCAATCCTGTAGTGAATATACTTCTATCTTGGATTTAGAAGTGGAACATAGGATATTTGATTTAATGTGGGGAAACAGAACTCAGATGCCTCTATTTAGCTGAAGCGATTTTCTAGAAGGCAGGCAAAAAAAAAAGCTTTCAGAAAAAAGGGACATCAACTTACAAGCCAAATGTGTTTTTGTTTATTTTAAACCCACTATTATAGTTATCTCAGGAGTTTCTTCTCTCTCTGCATTTAGCAGTAATTTGTGCATAGTCAAACTCTCTTAACACATGGAACAATTTGCAAAATTGGGTTCTTGGTGGGTGTGGGCTTTTGCTGACACAAAGAAGAAATATTCTTTCAAATAGGAAAATGTGATTGTGGAATCACAAACATCGGCAGGGGTCTCAGGCAGGTACTGGACATGAAACTAGTTTGTTTTTTAAAAAACTGACTAGATTTCAAGTTGATGTCTTAAAATAATTCAAAAATGTAACACCCACCCCATTCCAGACTACATAAATCAGAAAGGGACGGTTTTTAGTAAGCAATAGTGAACTCCTTGCTAGTTTCCAGTAAGATGTATAATTCAAACTGTAAATTAGTAACAAATTTATGACATGCACACCCAAAGAGAATGCAATTTAGCTTCTTTAAGGAGGCTCACTAAATATAGGTTCAGACAGCAAAGTCTCTGATCTATATATGTTACACAGAAATGAAAAGCCACTCTAGTCACCACAAATTTCACCCTGGTACCATCTGATCATATGAAATATCCTGGAAAACAAAGTCCACAATCAACCCTTTGTCATTCCAAAGCCCTAAAAACGGAAAATGAATTCCAAATATGTCTTCATAGATGTGGCAATGCATGCTAAACATGAAATTACCAACATAGTGTCTGTGATGTGATGCCATTGTTGAATTTATTCTACGGGCATGAATATACTGTAGTTTCTATACATTCACTAGAAACGCAAGCGTCTCTCTCTTAAGTGAGGATTCGCTCACTAACACATGTGAGCTCAAGATACATTAACCTGTTCGGCTTTATTAAAATACTAGATTGGGATTATTTACAACAGCTGTTGACAGTCTTCAGACTAGAAGGAAACAGATGGTAGCGTAATAAGAGATAGCCAAATTTCAAAAACCTGAAACCCAGAATACAAAGCTAGCACCACCAGACTTGTACAATGTCTTTGTCATGCATCTCAAAATGGGATACTATAAAAGCATTATTACAACTTACTTTGCCAGAAGAGTATGCAACAACTCAATATTATAACTCCTAAAGAGAGAAAGCACCACCTGTAGAACAAAAAGCATACATATCAAAGTTGCACTGTATACGTAAAGTTTCAGAGTAGCAGCCGTGTTAGTCTGTATTCGCAAAAAGAAAAGGAGTACTTGTGGCACCTTGGAAACTAACAAATTTATTAGAGCATAAGCTTTTGTGAGCTACAGCTCACTTCAAGTGAGCTGTAGCTCACGAAAGCTTATGCTCTAATAAATTTGTTAGTCTCTAAGGTGCCACAAGTACTCCTTTTCTTTTTACTGTATATGTAAAGAATCCTCAACTATAGCAATCTGTGCAGAACCCCATTTAAAAAAAAAAATCACAGTGAAGGTGTTACAATAGAGGCAATCCTAGATGTACTTAGAACATAAATCATCACCTCTGTGTCATACAGGTAATAGGAGTGAAATCTGGGAGTGTTTTCAGAAGTGGCAGGAAGATCATTTAGCCACAGATGTTAAGAACTTTGGTGCACTTTTGACTCATCAGCATCTTCAAAAGATACAAACTGTGTATTCTTTGCTACTTCAGTAATCAAGATTACAGACATATGACACAGCAGCAGGAAACCAATTTTTAAGTATATCCCAAAATAGTAACTCCTAAATTTTGAATTTATTCCCCTTGCCTTAGCTATGATGTTACATACCAACAACAAAATCCTTTTAATTAGGGAAATGTTTTATGCACATTCTATTCTTAAAAACAAATTTTATAAAGAAAAATATTTAAGTTCACTAATTGTCTCCTTTAAATATTATTAAAAACAAACACTGCCTGTTGAAATTTTTAAGTTAAACACACAATGTTACACAAACTTCGATAAGATGACAATATGCCTATAAAAGGAACAGCCTAAATTAGAGTAAGCAGAAATTTTAGAACAAGAATGCAAGCCATGTGTACAACCACACACTTCAAAAGATAGAAAGGAAACCACTGATTTGCCCTAAATTTCAGTCTGCCATTTGCACATAGTGCTTATAGAAGTATGCCACACACTGACCCTCATACTCCTGCTAATACAGAGTTCAAGTCTCACCAATGCATCTTATAGTACCGTATCAAGTTTAGACTGGAAAGGAAATTGAGTTTTTGCCATTTCCCCAGACTATGTACAGACAGTGTATATTACAATGTAACTGTCCCAAATCCTAGCGAGCGCTCTGTGCTGGCCATCCACCAGGGCTGCTATGTGGGGAATCCAAGCCTCTGTGCTCTGAATCCGCAGTGCATTTCAAGCTTCCGGAGCCTGAACAGAGTCCGGCTACCACCCCAATCTCTGGATCCCAAGGTGTACACGCAGGGCATAGACATTCTATCTGGCACCCTCATCCAAATGTTGGAACCTGTTGTCCAGCTGCCTTGCCTCTCTGGGCACAGCACTGACCTTTCAGACTCCCTCTTCCAGAACTGCACCTCAGAGATGGGAAGCTTCTGGTTACAGTTTACCTCTCTCAGGGGTACACAGCAGTTGTAGAGCAGTCAACTCACAAATACTTTGTACAATCTAACACATTTATGCTCTTTTATAGTTAAATCACATTGAGTACAGATCACACACAACAATTCCCAAACATAACTCCCTCACTAGCTCACCTTCCTTTGTGAGTCCTTATGGGATCATATGTTCTGACAGGCAGGCCATGTCCTCTGTTCCCTTGACTACCCTGCCCCTGCAGTAGCGTCCCTCTTAATCTGATGCAAAATGGCTCTCTCCCCAGTTCCCCACCATGTGTCCCTTTATAGACTCCTGGCCTAGTCGCCTTCTCCTTTTCTTCTCCTCCTGGTAACTTTCTATACTCTCAAACCTCACTCCTTTCAGATGGGAAGAGTAAGTCTTCTCCCTGCTAGAGCAAACCCATTGCCCTCAGATGATCCTTGAGTGCTGATCACTCACCATTGTTTCTGGCCTGCATGACACAACACTGCTAACTCACTCATGGTGGATCCACATACATACCGGCTTTCTATGATAGTAATTTCATGATACAATTTCATAATTATTCACAGTTCAGAAATGGTACAGAGGGAACACCCAATTTGTCCTAGTACCTACTGACTTTTCAAGTGAATTCTTGTAAGCATGAGGACAGAAAGGGGCACAAAAAGAGAGTTAACATCTTTTGAAATTGCATGCTACCTCAATTTTTACATTTTACATTGGCTATTGTACCATTTAAAAAAAATCTAAATTGTATAATCAGACAGGCTAGAGGCCAGTTTTATTTACCAGGCACAGAAAAAAAAAAATGCAAAACCAAAAGAACTATGCATTTGTGCTAATTCATTCTTTATACTCTCCAACACGCACACCAGCCATGCCAAATGATCGTACTCCGTCACACTTAGAGATATACCAGAGGCAGCCCCCTGAGATCATAAGAGATACTTTTCTTGATGGTACCTAGATATGTCTTGAAGACTCTATTACTAAAACTTAAGTCATTTAAAGTGAAAGCTAAAATTATTATTTCCTGCTATTTCCCTAGAGGCAAAAATATATGTTTGTGCTGTGGGGAGAAGGAGGATGCAGAAGTGAAAGTGTTCACTCCAGAACTTTTCCTGTTTGAAATCCAATTATGATCTTGCTCCCCACAACCAAAACAAAAAACTTTCATAAATGTGAGAGCAGGAGGATCTTGGTCTTTTAACTGATCACAGCAGTGTGCGGTCATTCAAATAATATACACTGAAACACACATTCTCTTGCAGCTGTAACTAATTAAAAATTGTAAAGGGGGCCACAACTGAGGATGGACCATTTACACACACAGTCTCTCTTCCCCCTCCCCCACAAAAAAGGAAATTAAATCATTTAACTTAAGAAAAACAAAGTCATACAACAAAAACAACTGAAAATTACATTCATCAGGTTTGTAAAAGCCAAAAACCACTCTCAGCTCCACGTCATCTCTTATGACATCTAATGCTTCATCCACTATAATTACATATTCTCCTCCTGAGAGTAGAGTAACAGCGCATTAATCTAAATGCATGCTTAGCAGATCACAAAAAAGCTGTTTTATCAGTTGCCCAATACTGAAATACTCGTTCCCCAATTAATAAGTGAAACTGCACATCTCTACAGTACTTTGAAAAAACATGCAGGTTTTTCCTCTATACAAAAATACTAATTGTCTTCTCTATTATGCAACTCAATATATAAATTATAAATGTCTGCCACCAATCAACGTACATGTCCTGCCATATTAAGCACTTGGCCCAATCCAGTCCATGGATTAATAGCTGTACTGAACTCAGTAGTTAAAATTCCCATCTGGAATTTGCTGTCAATACAGTTACCTTTAAATAGCATGCTCTCAGCTTATTTTAAAATTCATCTAAAAAGCCTTTATAAAGAGAGATTCCCTGCTGTCCAGTTAATGTTTAAAAGGGCAGCAGAGAAAAATTATAATAAGTACCAAATTTTCAGACACGTGATTTTCAGTTTGACAGGGCACCCAAAGGGATAGTCTCTCTGATGTTTATGTTGCTGCTTACCTTTAGAATTCAGATGCAGATAAAAAAAAGATTGTTATCCTTTTCAATAGTGCACTGAACAAATTTGTTTCAGTGCTAATCTTTCAAAGCATAATACAAAAATAAAGTAAAATTTAAAGAGTCTGGAATAGCATCCATGTTTTATTCATAGTAAATTATGTGCTTCACAACAGTTTAAATTTTGATCTTTGACTAGTTTGTTCAACAATTACTAACCCATTTCTAGGATTACTTGGATGATTATTAATAAATGGTGAAAAATGTACAGATAGTGAAGAAAAAAATACCACAGAACCAAAATATTCTCCTCCAGCCACCCCTATCATATCATTCAGATCTCCATTCCAGTAGCAGAGTGCTATTGGATTGTGTGACCTAGCAGTCACTTTGTGCAATACATTCACAACCTCAAGCAAGCCAACAGAATGTCAGAGATACTCATGCCTTTCTGGCTGTGCATCAAGGAGGACTACATGAATCAGCACTTCCTCTGTTTATGGCAAGTGAACATTAAAGTAACTCAAGTATTCCAATACATCATCCACAAGTTTCACTCCCAAATACAAGAAATATCTTCTGCTCTTGCCACACGTCTGCCATTGTGGCTAAGTTGCCTAACTTTTGCTGTGGTGATAACTATAGTGCAGACATGAGGGCACATGACAGAAAAATATACCACGTAGATAACCACAGCTATCTTGCTAACCACAATAAAACCAAGTGGACAATTGTGCTTTTCTGCTGATCAAAAATGTTTTAGGCCAATTCTTCAAAGAAGAGCTCTGTGCAAGTGTGACAGCTTGTCTCTTTCACCAACAGAAGTTGATCCAATCAGAGATATTACCTCACCCACCTGGTCTCTCCTAGGGCACCTCTCACATTAGCACTAGTTCAGAGGTTCTCAAACTTCATTGAGCTGCAACCCCCTTCTGACAACAAAAATTACTACACAACCCCAGGACAGGGGACCAAAGGCTGAGCCCACCCACCTGAGCTCTACCGCATCGGTGTGTGTGGGGGGGCGGGCCACAAAGCTCAAGGGCTTCAGCCCCAATGCGGGGGCCTGTAACCTGAGTCCTGCCACCCAGGGCTGAAGCCCTCAGGCTTGGCCCCAGACCCCAACAAGTCTAACGCCAGTCCTGGCAACTCCATTAAAACAGGATCACAACCCACTTTGGGGTCCTGACCCACAGTCTGAGAACTGATGCACTAGTTTAACTAGTTTAACTTTTGTTTTAGTTTATACAGTTAATAGGAGTACTAATTTATATATTGAGAAAAGGGATAAACCTGTCTCCTTTTCATTTAGAGAGTTTACTTTCCCCAATGCCCAGAGGAAATCACATTAATAGCTGTCAGGTTTAAATTAACCATCTAAAGAAAATGACCCTTACAAAATAATTAGCTAAAAAAATAATCTGATTCTTGTATTCATTGACAGATGTGTGTGTGTTATTTTTACACAAACATGTTTGCAGAAAGGATAAGGATGGGTAGGAAGTAGTAGAACGCAAAAGTCGCCTCTTCCCCAACTGCCATATACCTCTTAGGGGGAGCGCTTTTCTTGACCTGCTGCTCACAAACCGGGTAGAATTAGTGGGGGAAGCAAAAGTGGATGGGAATCTGGGAGGCAGTGACCATGAGTTGGTTGAGTTCAGGATCCTGACGCAGGGAAGAAAGGTAAGCAGCAGGATACGGACCCTGGACTTCAGGAAAGCAGACTTTGACTCCCTCAGGGAACAGATGGCCAGGATCCCCTGGGGGACTAACATGAAAGGGAAGGGAGTCCAGGAGAGCTGGCTGTATTTCAAGGAATCCCTGTTGAGGTTACAGGGACAAACCATCCCGATGAGTCGAAAGAATAGTAAATATGGCAGGCGACCAGCTTGGCTTAATGGTGAAATCCTAGCGGATCTTAAACATAAAAAAGAAGCTTACAAGAAGTGGAAGGTTGGACATATGACCAGGGAAGAGTATAAAAATATTGCTCGGGCATGTAGGAAAGATATCAGGAGGGCCAAATCGCACCTGGAGCTGCAGCTAGCAAGAGATGTCAAGAGTAACAAGAAGGGTTTCTTCAGGTATGTTGGCAACAAGAAGAAAGCCAAGGAAAGTGTGGGCCCCTTACTGAATGAGGGAGGCAAGCTAGTGACACAGGATGTGGAAAAAGCTAATGTACTCAATGCTTTTTTTGCCTCTGTTTTCACTAACAAGGTCAGCTCCCAGACTGCTGTGCTGGGCATCACAAAATGGGGAAGAGATGGCCAGCCCTCTGTAGAGATAGAGGTGGTTAGGGACTATTTAGAAAAGCTGGACGTGCACAAGTCCATGGGGCCGGACGAATTGCATCCGAGAGTGCTGAAGGAATTGGCGGCTGTGATTGCAGAGCCCTTGGCCATTATCTTTGAAAACTCGTGGCGAACGGGGGAAGTCCCGGATGACTGGAAAAAGGCTAATGTAGTGCCCATCTTTAAAAAAGGGAAGAAGGAGGATCCTGGGAACTACAGGCCGGTCAGCCTCACCTCAGTCCCTGGAAAAATCATGGAGCAGGTCCTCAAAGAATCAATCCTGAAGCACTTAGAGGAGAGGAAAGTGATCAGGAACAGTCAGCATGGATTCACCAAGGGAAGGTCATGCCTGACTAATCTAATCGCCTTTTATGATGAGATTACTGGTTCTGTGGATGAAGGGAAAGCAGTGGATGTATTGTTTCTTGACTTTAGCAAAGCTTTTGACACGGTCTCCCACAGCATTCTTGTCAGCAAGTTAAGGAAGTATGGGCCGGATGAATGCACTATAAGGTGGGTAGAAAGCTGGCTAGATTGTCGGGCTCAACGGGTAGTGATCAATGGCTCCATGTCTAGTTGGCAGCCGGTGTCAAGTGGAGTGCCCCAGGGGTCGGTCCTGGGGCCCGTTTTGTTCAATATCTTCATAAATGATCTGGAGGATGGTGTGGATTGCACTCTCAGCAAATTTGCGGATGATACTAAACTGGGAGGAGTGGTAGATATGCTGGAGGGGAGGGATAGGATACAAAAGGACCTAGACAAATTGGAAGATTGGGCCAAAAGAAATCTAATGAGGTTCAATAAGGATAAGTGCAGGGTCCTGCACTTAGGATGGAAGAATCCAATGCACCGCTACAGACTAGGGACCGAATGGCTCGGCAGCAGTTCTGCGGAAAAGGACCTAGGGGTGACAGTGGACGAGAAGCTGGATATGAGTCAGCAGTGTGCCCTTGTTGCCAAGAAGGCCAATGGCATTTTGGGATGTATAAGTAGGGGCATAGCGAGCAGATCGAGGGACGTGATCGTTCCCCTCTATTCGACACTGGTGAGGCCTCATCTGGAGTACTGTGTCCAGTTTTGGGCCCCACATTACAAGAAGGATGTGGATAAATTGGAAAGAGTACAGCGAAGGGCAACAAAAATGATTAGGGGTCTAGAGCACATGACTTATGAGGAGAGGCTGAGGGAGCTGGGATTGTTTAGTCTGCAGAAGAGAAGAATGAGGGGGGATTTGATAGCTGCTTTCAACTACCTGAAAGGGGGTTTCAAAGAGGATGGCTCTAGACTGTTCTCAATGGTAGCAGATGACAGAACGAGGAGTAATGGTCTCAAGTTGCAATGGGGGAGGTTTAGATTGGATATTAGGAAAAACTTTTTCACTAAGAGGGTGGTGAAACACTGGAATGCGTTACCTAGGGAGGTGGTAGAATCTCCTTCCTTAGAGGTTTTTAAGGTCAGGCTTGACAAAGCCCTGGCTAGGATGATTTAACTGGGACTTGGTCCTGCTTTGAGCAGGGGGTTGGACTAGATGACCTTCTGGGGTCCCTTCCAACCCTGATATTCTATGATTCTATGATTCTTGTCAAATAATTCCATTCTTTTGTAAAGTCTTTTTCTTAACTACAATGATATATCCAATGTATCTAAAATGAAGCTGGCTGTTTGTTAGCACCAGAAGGTATAAACTATAAGCAGCACACATAAAAGATTTATATTGAATAAATATTACAACGTAACAAAAACTAGAAGATATTGGGAAGGAAAGAGCCACTTTGCCAGATAAAAAGAAAAGGAGTACTTGGGGCACCTTAGAGACTAACAAATTTATTACAGCATAAGCTTTCGTGAGCTACAGCTCACTTCATCGGATGCATCCGATGAAGTGAGCTGTAGCTCACGAAAGCTTATGCTCTAATAATTTTGTTAGTCTCTAAGGTGCCATAAGTACTCCTTTTCTTTTTGCGAATACAGACTAACACGGCTGCTACTCTGAAATTTGCCAGATAAATGTGTCCTTTAAGCTTCTCTCCACTTCCTCCTTGTTGCAGTATCTTTCAGTCCAAACAAAGCTTTTTAACCTAATTCATTTATGCTTCAGTGCTGTGGCTCTAGCAGTATCTGAAGTGGTTAGTAGAAGAAACCTTCCCGAACAACAAAAATGTTTTCTGGAATTGATGTTCAGAATCTTATTTTGCATCTCTAAGTAGCCCAGTTTCATGTCAGGTTCTCTGCCACCTTCTTGAAGTGTTTTAGGGTAATTGCTTTTATTCCTTATGTTCCTACTTAATCTCACTGCTTATTAGCCTGTGATCTCAGAAAAGCAAGCACATTCACATCACCAATATCCTGCAACACTTGCTGCTGTGCAATAGGGATCTACAGCACACATGCCATAGTTTTTTTTTTTTATGCACATAATCGATTGTGGTAGAATCTCTCATCAGAATGTAGCCATTATTCAGAACAAACTACAAATCCTTCAGTATTTCCCATTTTTCTGGGGCTGGATCTTCCAAGTTACTCAATTCAGACCCGAATTTTTAAAACAGTTTGTACTATTAAGTTACATTTCACCCTACCCAAACCACAAATATTATATTGTTAACAACTGCTTCCTCTAGCTTTTTCCCTAATGAGGATTTAAGGATATAACATTATGATGAGTAAATTCTAGCTGCGTTCCCTCAAATTAAATCCCATTTGCCATGCTTCATTAACTTTTTAGGCTTAAATAGCTGTTTTGTCTATTCAGATCTCTCTACCATTCTTTCATTTTAAAATGACATATTACCACAGTCATTTTATAAATTTAATGCATGCACTATTGTACATATGGCGAGAGGGAGAGGGAGTGCTTTCAAATTTGGGAGTGGTAGATTATTTTGCAGCATTTTCTTCTTCAAATTCTGAACTACCATTAATTAAATTAATAGCTTGGAGGCAGTATGGTCCATGGAAAAGGATACAAGTCAGGAGCTCTGGTTCCCAACTCTGTCAAAGATTGTGTACCTGCTACAGATCACTTCTCTATGCCTCCACTCTCCCATCTAAACAAAGATCATTATACTTATCTTCCTTTGGGAAGTAATAATAGTGCTCAGACCTATTATGTGGGCGAGTCCTTGCTTTTCAAAGAGGCAAGAAACCCAAAAATGATCAGGTTTCTTTCACCCCTCTCCTGGGTCTTAAGACCCACTGGTTGCTCATGGGGGTTAATCTCTAGCATAAGATCATGGACATTCTATGCATCCCCCTCTCCATACACTTGTAAAATTCCCCTCCTGTGCTGCTCCCATAGAGACAACAGAGAGAAACTTGTGCAATCTTACCAGTTTCACTCTGCTGAGAAAGAGAGAGAGAGAGAGAGAGAGAGAGAGCGCGAGCTTGCATTACTCTAGCAACTTCCTCTTGCTGGCCTGAGCAGCAGTACTGGCATACTGGGGAGAGAGGACAGCTGAGAGGGGAAGAAGAATATGGGCATCAGATAAACCAAAAAATTAAGATTTGCAAATCACAAAAAGGAGGTAATAAAATAATTCATTAAAATATGTTGATGCATGAAAACTAGACACCAGAAGAACTAAGTGGAGGGGGTGAAAGAAAGCCACACAGAATGCAAGAAGAAGAAAAAAAAGAGATGGATAAAGACAAAAAACAGCAGAAAGGGTTAAATGCTTATATTTAAGGGAGAGTTTTCTTCTAACTCTCTCAACATCCCAGTTAACCATCACCATAAAATTAGGTAACAAAGCAAATCACAAGTGATATCTATTGCCCCACTCCCTCCCGCCCCCCAATAAAAAAAAATTTCTGAAATTGCGCATCCTCTCAATTAAGAGTAACTACAGAAGATGAAATAAATCATTCCCCGCAAAAAAGTGAAATTTAACTGCTGTAACATATCACAGGATGTGTTTTATTGCCACAGTTACTGTGTTACACAACACTGTAGCAATATTCCCTCAAGACTGTAACTACACTTCCCTTTTCCATAGAATCATAGAAATGTAGGGCTGGGAGGGACCTAGGGAGGCCATCAAGTACAGCCGCCTGCACTGAGGAAGGACCAAGTTAACTTAGACTATCCCTGACAGGGGTGCTGGAACAGTTTTTATAATGGGGGTGCTCAGTTATTTTTGGTCAAAAATTCCCTGGGTCCCCTTTTTAAAGATTGATACTATGATTGTCCTTCTCCAGTCCTCCTGGACCTTACCTGGAGGTCTTGAAGAAAATTGTTAACCGTTCTAAGATTGAGGAACTACCTGAAGCAAGTACACTAGGATGAATTTCATCAGGCCCTGAAGATTTGAATACATATAACTTACTGAAATATTCTTTAACCTGTTCTTTCCCTATTTTGGCTTGTATTCCTCCCAACTTCTTGCTAATATTAATTGTGCTGAGTATCTGGTCACCACTAACCTTTTTAGGTGAAGACCGAAGCAAAATAAGCATTAAACCCCTTAACCTTATTGATGTCATCAGTTATGATCTCTCCTTCTCTGCTAAGTAGAGGACCTACACTTTCCTTCATCTTTCCCTTGCTCCTAATGTATTTAAAGAACCTCTTCTTATTGCCTTTCATATCCCTTGCTAAACACAATTCATTTTGTACCTTATCCTTTCTGATTTTGTCCCTACACTCTTGTGCTGTTCTTTTGTATGCCTCCTTAGTGATTCATCCACGTTTGCAGTTTTTGTAGGATTCTTTTTACATTTTCAGTTCATTAAAGAACACCTGGATAGAAAGAATAGTAAGAGGCCCATATGGTGTGCGCTCTCCTTCACAGGAGGATAATTTGCAGTTGTGCCTTTAGACTGTCTCCTTGAGAAACTGCCAGCTCTGCCAAACTCCTTTTCTCCCTTAGATTTTCTTTCCATAGGACTGTACCATCAGTTCAGAGTTTTTATAGTCTGCTTTTTTGAAGTCCATTCTCCTGATTCTGTTTCTCTCACTCCTTCCTTTCCTTAGGATCATAACATTTATCATTCATGATCACATTCATCCAAATTGCCTCCCACCTTCAGATTTGCTACCTATTCCTCCCTGTTGGTCAGGATCAAGTCTAAAATGGCCATCCTCTGGTTACTTCCTCTACCTTCTGAAAGATTTCCACCATTGCTGCCAGCAGCGGAGTTGCGTCAGCACAAAGTTTTAGGAGAGAAAAGCTACTGTAAACACGAGGTTAATGAAGAGACAGTGAGAAGCATGCTGTTGGAGCTCCAGCTATATTCAATTCCTAGCTCCATCATAGGCTTCTCACAAGACCCAGAGAAGACATTTAATCTCTGTGCCTCAGTTCCACTATAAAAACTTGGATAATACCGCCTTAAACAACATTATTGTGGGGAGGTACTCAAATACTATTTGGTCCTTGTGATCATAAGTATCTAGATCTAGTGGAGCACAGGATCAGGTCCAAGAGGTGAATATAGCTGGACCACTTGGTAATAGTGACCATAATATAATTAAATTTAACATCCCTGTGGTGGGCAAAACACCACAGCGGTCCAACACTGTAGCATTTAATTTCAGAAAGGGGAACTACACAAACATGAGGAGGTTAGTTAAAACAGAAATTAAAAGGTACAGTGCAAAAAGTGAAATCCCTGCAAGCCGGATGGAAACTTTTTAAAGACACCTTAGTAGAGGCTCAACTTAAATATATACCTCAAATTTAAAAACATAGTAAGAGAACCAAAAAAAAGCCACCATGGCTCTGATAAATGAAGAGGGGTAAGGTAGCTCCCTTTTATGGACACCCAGCTAGCTATAAAATTCCTCTTAGTAGTTGTTCTCTACCTGTAAAGGATGAAAAAGTCTCCCTGCATAGGTAAAAGGAAGGGAGTTGGCACCTGACCAAAAAGAGACAATGGGAAGGCTAGAACTTTTAAAAATTTGGAAAAAACCTTCCCCTTTGTCTGTCTGTCAGTTGTTCTCCTGGAGAGCAGAGACAGGGCTGGAACTGTGCAGTAAGAGCTTGGACCAGGTATGAAAAATCATCAGATCATACCTAGAAACTATTCATTTGGGATCCCAGATATGCAAGTAGATCAGGAAATGTCTAGGAAGACACGATTAGGTTTCTCTCTTATTTCTTTATGGCTTGTGGACTCCTCTGTGCTAACTCCAGGTGCTTCTGTTTTGCTTGTAACCTTTAAACTGGACCTCAAGGAAGCTATTCTTGCTTCTTAACTTTTGTGTTTGCTCTTTTTAAATCTAGCAATAGCCTGAGGTTTGTGCCCATGTTGTTTAATTAGCTGGTGGCAACTGCTGATTTCCTTTCTTTTCTTTCTCAGCTCTTCCCTGGAGTGAGAGGGGTGAAAGGGCTTGAGGGTATCCCAGAGGAAGGGATTCCCAAGTGAACCTTCCTGGGTTCTCAAAGGGGTTTTTGAATTTGGGTGGTAGCAGCATGTACCCATCCAAGTTCAGAGAAAAGCTGTAACCTTGGAAGTTTAACACAAGCCTGGAGTGGCCAGTATTAATTTTTAGAATCCTTGCAGGCCCCTACCTTCTGCACTTGAAGTGCCAGAGTGGGAAATCAGCCTTGACAGTGGCTAATCAAACAAAAGTAAAATAAGCAGTGAGGCAAAAAGGCATCCTTTGAAAAGCAGAAGTTAAATCCTAATGATGGAAATAGAAAGGAGCATAAACTCTAGCAAATGAAGTATAAAAATATAATTGGGAAGGCCAAAAAAGAATTTGAAGAATAGCTACCCAAAGACTCAAAAAGTAATACCAAAAAATGTTTTAAGTACATCAGAAGCAGGAAGCCTGTTAAACAACCAGTGGGGCCACTGGATGATTGAGATGATAAAAGAGCACTCCAGGATGATAACGCCATCGCGGAGATACTAAATGAATTATTTGCATTGGTCTTCATGGCCGAGTATGTGAGGGAGATTTCCAAACCTGAGCCATTCTTTTTAGGTGACAAATCTGAGAAAATGTCCCAGATTCAGGTGTCATTAGAGAAGGTTTTGGAACAAATAGATAAACTAAACAGTAATAAGTCACCAGGACCAGATGGTATTCACTCAAGAGTTCTGAAGGAACTCAAGTGTAAAAATTGCAGAACTACTAACTGTAGTCTGTAACCTATCATTTAGGTCAGCTTCTGTACCAAATGACTGGAGAATAGCTAATGTGACGCCAATTTTTACAAAGAGCTCCAGAGGAGACCCTGGCAATTACAGGCTGGTAAGCCTGACTTTAGTACTGGGCCAACTGGTTGAAACTATAGTAAAGACCAAAATTGTCAGACCCAGATGTACATAATTTGGTGGGGAAATAGTCAACATGTTTTTTGTAAAGGGAAATCATGCCTCACCAATCTACTAGAATTCTTTGAGGGGGTCAAAAAGCAAGTGGAAAAGGGGGAAAACCAGTGGATATAGTGCACTTAGATTTTCAGAAAGCTTCTGACAAGGTCCCCCACCAAAGACTCTTAAGCAAAGTAAGCAGTCATGGGATAAGAAGGAAGGTTCTCTCATGGATCAGTAACTGGGTAAAAGATAGGAAACAAAGGGTAGGAATACAGGGCCAATTTTCAGAATGGAGAGAGGTAAATAGCGGTGTCCCCCAGGGGTCTGTCCTGGGCCCAGTCCTATTCAACATATTCATAAATGATCTGGAAAAAAGGGGTAAACAGTGAGATGGCAAAATTTGCAGATGATACAAAACTACTCAAGATAGCTAAGTCCCAGGCAGACTGCGAAGAGCTACAAAAGGATCTCTCGAAACTGGGTGACTGGGCAACAAAATGGCAGATGAAATTCAATGTTGATAATTGTAAAGTAATGCACATTGGAAAACAATCTATACATATAAAATGAAGGGGTCTAAATTAGCTGTTACCACTCAAGAAAGAGATCTTGGGGAGTCATTGTGGATAGTTTTCTGTAAACATCCACTACAAGTGCAGTGGCAGTCAAAAAAGTGAACAGAATGTTGGGTATTATTAAGAACAGGTTAGACAATAGGACAGAAAATATATTGCCTCTATATAAATCCACGGTACACCCACATCTTGAATATTGCGTGTGGATGTGGTTGCCCCATCTCAAAAAAAGATATATTGGAATTGGAAAAGGTTCAGAAAAGAGCAACAAAAATGATTAGCGGTATGGAACGTCTGCTATATAAGGAGAGATTAAAAAGACTGGGACTTTTCAGCTTAGAAAAGAGACGGCGGCGGGGGGAGAATATGATAGAGGTCTATAAAATCATGACTGGTGTGGAAAAAGTAAATAAGGAAGTATTATTTACTCCTTCTCATAACACAAGAACTAGGAGCCACCAAATGAAATTAATAGGCAGCAGATTTAACACAAACAAAAGGAAGTATTTCTTCACACAACGCACAGTCAAGAACTCCTTGCCAGAGGATGTTGTGAAGGCCAAGACTACAACAGGGTTCAAAAAAGAATAGATAAATTCATGGAGGACAGGTCCATCAATTGCTATTTGGGATGGCAGGGATGGTATCTCTAGCCTCGGTTTGCCAGAAGCTGGGAATGGGCGGCAGAGGATGGATCACTTGATGACTCCAGTTCTGTTCATTCCCTCTGGGGAAACTGGCACTGGCCACTGTCAGAAGACAGGCTACTGGGCTAGATGGATCTTTGGTCTGACCCGGTATGGCCGTTCTTATGTACATAGCCACGGAGAAAATATTTCAAAAGAGTTGCACGTACCAAGGCTAAGCAAAAGCTTACATTTCAAATATAAATGACCCAGAACTCTTTGGCAAGGTGACTGGCTGAGCCTGTAATATTATTACATTTATGAAACCTAGAATGCTGCTTCACTACATTGGTAGATTGGAAAGTGAGACAGGACTGTCCTTATTGTGTGTGTTTACTTCACCAAGCACAATAAACCTGATCTCTGACTGGGGTCTGTAGGTGTTACTGCAATACTAAAAGGACCAAATATTGTCAGTTTAAAGAAGTGAGGGAATGGATGTTGCAACGTGCAGTGATGCGAGAACACTCCATAAAAAAGACAGAGCAGAGAACTGAAATTTGGTAGAGTGGCCTTTTTGTCGAAGATCTGTCTTTCAGCATCCTCATGAAAATATGCCCAAATATGGCCAAATTATAAGCCTTTGGGGAGGGGGAAAAATTAGTTTGTACATACACAGCAGACACTTGTTAGAGCTTTGCATCTTAATTTCCCAAAGAGCTTGTCCATGGTTCTCCAGCCTGGGAGTAAACAGGACTTTCCTTGCAACTGCAGTTCCTGGTTGCTCTGAGTCAGGAGCATTGGATGAAGATGCTGCCTGAACCGAATGGAGGACAAGAAGCCAGGAAAGGGGGAGGGGGGAAGGGGGAGAGAGAGAGAGAGAGAGAGAGACTGGGCCAGGAAACATCATCAAATGCTATTTTATTCCCTTCATCACTCAGGGCACCGAATGGATGTGTTTTGGGGATTAATCAGGGTTGTGTACTACAGGAGACTTGTCTGCCTCATTTGTTGTGACCTCTGCCTCATTTGTTGTGAAGGTGTGTAGTGAATGAGGCAGGGGAATGGTAGGAAGAGAAAACGGTCTCCTGGTTAAAACAGTTGAATGCTGTCCTAGAGAACTGGATTTTATCCCTTCCTCTGGTACAGAGTTCTGTGTGACACTGGGCAAGTCACTTAACTTTTCACAGGTAATCACTAATGGTGTGTTCCTCATTTTCTAAATTCCTGACTTGAGACCCTGGAACCTGATTTGCAGAAGAACTAACCAATCGCAGGTATAGCTGAAGTCAATGGGAACTGTGCTTTGAACATATGAAGTGCTATGTACTCTGACAAATCAGGTCCTAGATACATCAAGTTGGGGACACAAAATTAGTGGATTTTTTTTAAATCAATCTCTGTGGCTCATCCCTGTTTTACAATGGGGAACACACACTCCCTCATCTCACAGAGATATTCTGAAAATAAAGTAATGTTTATGAACACTTAGATAACATAGAGATAAGCACCACAGAAAATCCCCAGAAAAAGTTATAATTCTGTGCCTAGAGCAGAGTTTGGACAGTGTGCAGTAAATAAGGCCTGGGGCTACACATTGAACACTGAGGAGAAAACAAAATACTGAATAGATTCTCATTAAATGAGCACTGCCCATGCTGTGCACTGATTGAGGTAGAGGTCCTGGGGAGAGGGACTTTAATTACACAATCCCATACTACCATAATGCATAAAATGAAAGGCTGCACAGGCAACCTTAATTCTGGCATTCCTGGCATTTGAGTGCTTGAATTTGCAATCTTAATGATGGTCTTTTAACAGGTTTTTTTTTGTTTGTTTTTTTAAGAGGGTGGATGTATACACATTTATAATTTCTAAATATCCGTTCTAGGTTTGCCAGTAAACTTAGGAATGTAAGCTGAAAATGATCATGAATATAAACAACATAGCATTAGAGGAAAGATTTAATATAAATATTCAAGGGGTCATTAGGCAGACTAATGCCATAATGTCCAGTCATATTTCTCAATCTGGAAAAACTCATTTAGCACTGAAATTAGACAATTAATGAATCAAGAAAAGCGACACCTGAAAAGCATGACCTGGCCCACTTAGTTCATTTTACAAACTATTATTATTTCATACCTTGCAATGGTACGAGACTGCACTATCCCATCTGGATTATCTAAAGAATACAGGCTGAGAGCAATAAGACTAAGCTGTCTATGGCTAAGTCTGTAACCCCTGATCAGTTCCTGGAGCCCACAATAAAGCTGAGTAAAAGGTTGTTCTGGCACTTACATCGACGTGGAAGACCTACAGTAGCCCCCAAAGTATCAGCATCTTCCTTTCCAGAAAGGAGTTTATACCTCCAGCAATAGTCCTTTAACTAAATACCCTCTTCCTACACAAAAAGAACTACAGCACAGAGCTCATCCCAGGGACTTGAACTTGGGTCTCCAACATCCAAGGTGAGTGCTCTGGGCTATTATTTATTCTGGGGTGAAGGGCTGCAGCTTCCTCTCCCCCTTGGTTGGTCTGAAACCTCAAAATCTTTTGCAATATTTTTTATGCAATGTTCCAGTCTTAGACACTGGACAGTTGAGAGACAATATTATCCACTAGAAAGCAGTGCACATATACACGTACAGTAGAGCCATGTATCCATCCTCATTATATTGGCATGGTCAACTTCTTCTCACAATCTCCCCACAGGATCAGCTGCGTCACATCAGCTGGTGGTCAAGCAGCATTAATATATTTTCACCTTTGAGCTGTTCGTGATTATAGGCAATTACTGAAGCAAGTGCCATCTCCACACCATACCCAGTTCACATGATCATTGTCCCTATGTCATTTTGATCAGGGCTTTTATTGTTTAAGTGAAAGAATAGTAACCTTTACCCATACTCCCCCACCACCACCCAATAACCAAAGAATGACACTTACCTACTTTTAAGATTCTGATATTGCATAGCTAAATAACTTCTTTTGCATACGTTGCAAAATAAAATACTTTCTATACCTCAAAGGATTGCACACTGTAGCAGGGTAGTCACCCCGCTCCAGCCCTGAAAGGGTTAAAGCCTGCCCTAGGAGAGGGCTGAGGCTGCAAGAAAAGGTTAGGCTGATTGGGAAGTCAGCCACAGCTGGCAGAGTCTCTCTCTAGCTGAAGGGAGAGAAGGACCTGGCTGCCTGGGAGCTGAGCAGGGCACCTAGAGTGGAGCAGGGCTGGGGAGCTCCAGCCTGGAAAACACCCAGGCTGCAGACCTTGCTAAAGGCCAGGAAAGGTAGTGGGGCTGCAGAGGGGCAGCCTGGGAATAGGCAGAGGAAGCTGGACCAACCCCTCTGGCCGATGAGTGGTTTACAGCAGTCTGCCCTAGGGAGCGGGTGCTAGATGGTGACTGCCAGTAGCCACTGAGGCAAGGTGAGGATAGAGGGTTGGGGGTTCCCTGGGGAGGCAAGACCCAGAGTGTGGGGGCACTGCCAGGGGGCAATACCCCAAGGTAAAGGGGGACTGGGAGGGACACGGGGGCCAGCAGCAGGCAAGACACCAGCCTGCAGAGGGTGCTAATTCCCAGGATGACCAGCAGGAGGTGCCACACCGGTGAATCACCACATTGCTACAATACATTAACACTAAGTATAATGTGACTGCTGTATTTGCCTTTTAATGTAATCAACCAGATGTATATGATTGCTGTTAAAATACATTAAAATTCATAGAGAGATATAAAGTTAAGACGACAGCTGGAGTCAGCAGTTCTCCAAATGTGGTCTGTGGAGAGCTGGCAGTACTGGCTCCCATCCTCATTTCTATCTCCTAAACTGCATTAAAAGGGACGCTAAAAATAAAAGAAATACTTCCCTAATATTGAGTTCTCCGTGCAAGCACTGGATGTAGTTCTCACAGAGATATTACACAATTTGAAATGGAAGAGAAGGAGCTCTACTCTGTGCAGAAACGAATAAGCAGGGAACTGTTCACAAGGCACCTGCTATTAAGATGTAGACCACACTGTAAAACAGTGTGTGACCCTGTTACTCATCAATATTCAGAATCAGAATCTGAGAATGTAAGCAAGCATATTGTTCTTTATTAGATGTTTTGCCAGCAAAACTAAAAGTATTACTAAAAATAAAGACTGCATTCTGTCAATCAAAACAATTGCAGTCTCAAGGGTCTTTTGTGGGGGTTAGTTCTGTAACATAATTTAGTTTAGAAATTTAGCATTCACTTTTCTAAACTGAACATTGTTT
Organism: Dermochelys coriacea; assembly: GCF_009764565.3. Classification (NCBI taxonomy): domain Eukaryota; kingdom Metazoa; phylum Chordata; order Testudines; family Dermochelyidae; genus Dermochelys; species Dermochelys coriacea. Next base: position 112,137,559 of record NC_050068.2, read on the forward strand.
TTGGATCACTCAGACTCACACAACTTGAGCCTTCAGTCATGCTCTCAAAAGAACAGTTAATTTTTAAACACATTCAAGGTTGTACTCATGTTATTCTATGGCAGTTACAATCTTTCCAAATTAGAACCCAAAAAAGCAACAGTAATAAGTAACACTCCATACTTCCTACACAATAGGTTGAATTTTAACACACACACACACACACACACACACACACACACACACACACACACACAGGTAGGTGATTGTTCTATGGTTAGAGAGACATTTAGAAAGGCAGCTTTCATGACGTGTAGCAGATTCTGTTCTTTTCCTTTTCTGCCTCCCTCCTCCTTAACACTCTGTAGTAGGCTGAACTAGTGCCAGAGACTCAGGGAGGCCAACTTTGACTAGAATACTCAAACAGCACATTTTAGAAGTTTAGCAGGACAGTCAATCTATACTGTAAAATACATAAAAAACTTGATCACTAAAAAGTCAGTAAATGCTAGAAGAATACACCTTATAAGCAGAGGGGAATAGACTTTCAGAACCCCACACTGCAGCGTTGAATGAAGCAGGAAATGATGAACAAAGAAAGGAATTTCATAGATTCCAGATGTACTTCAACACCAGCTGGGAAATACAAGCAAGAAATCTAACTAAAGCCTTGTGAAGGCCATCACTCTGTTTTCTTCTGGGAGTTTTTGATTAAAAGTAAAATAAGATACAAGTCACTTGTAAATATAAATGTTTTCAGAAATACTGTGATGTAGTAGTAAATCAGTCTTCCCATCCTATACCAAAGAGTTACTTTAACACCCATAAGTCAGAGTCATTGCACCAGGGGCAGAATTAAGGTTGCAAAAGAAACCATGACTTTGGCATTTCCTGATTTTCTACTGTTTGACATTGCAACCTAAGCAGCATTTTTAATATTGGTTTTTGTATGTAAGTGTTATATAAATTGTCATAGCAAGACGCACATTTGAGAACATAGTATTGCAAACTGCCAACTTTTGTACATTTGGAAAATTAAAACTAAAATTACTTCCTACTAATGCAAATTACAAACATATGAGTACAAAAATATACTGAAGATGATGGTTACCATTATTTTCTTTAAAGACTAATGGAGAAAAATTGAGTTTAATGAGAGCTTGAGAAGTAACAACTTGCTAATGTACACAAAACCAGTCACTCATGAACTGTCACTGACAGAATAACCCACTTGTGTGTAGTACTCATAAGGAGGTTAGGAAGAGAACTCTTTCACGAGTTCCTGAAGCTCTGCCTGCTATTTATATAACCTAGTGCCTTGACTTTTGCAAGTTCACTTTTTGAAACAGGAACACACAAATATGCTATCAGCCCTTCTAAGGCAGACTGTCCTTCCAGACCGATTTTGAAATCTTCTTGAGTAGCAGTACAGTGACAGAAGCCCAAGTATAGCCTTGACTTCAGGAGAAAATAAATCCATGCTAAAACATGACAGAAGAAGCTTATGTTCCATAAGAGGTGGTGTTGATACAAGAAGATTTAGAAGTTGTTGTCTATTCTGCCTTTAATAAAAATAAAATAAAGAACATAGGATATTTTTGGAATACAAACTTATTTCCCCCCCCAGTTGTTTAGCTCAAGTGAACATCAAAAGTTAAGGAAAAAAAAATCAAGAACTTTTGCCAAACTTCAGATATTTTAAAAAAATGCTGTAATGAACTTTCTCGTATGTATGAAAGAAGTTGCATATAAATTCTACATATTTTAAGCAAAGTAGGATTTCACTATATCATGACTGCTTAAATCCATCAGTAACACCCCCACCCTGCCCAGGAATATATTCTTAACAACAGCTTCCTCCCAGTCCACTCATTCGCCTCCATCCACCAAAAGACTTCTCCGTCTTGCTAGAATCCTTGGCTGCTCTTCTCCTCTTCTCCTGCTGCTCAGCTCTCCTCCTCTCAGCAAATGGGTTTCAAGGAACTGCTGCTTCTGGGCCTATGCAGAGACCTTCCCCTTCTCTTCCCTCTGTCCACATCTGATTTGGGAAGATGAGAAAAGGGAAAAAGCTGGCAGACAAGGTCTCAAATTCAGCCTAATTAGCCAGATATGAAAACAAGAGACACTTAAGGTTTGAAAACTGGAACCTCCACCTAACCTTCCACCTAAGTTGGAAGTTAGATAAGTCTAGTGTAGAATGTCTTTTTAACATCCCCACTCCCTAAAGAAGAACAGGAACAAATCTACACTGACACACCCCTAGAGCTCCAACCAGGGATATTCTATCTCCTACCCAAAATCCATAAACCTCGGAATCCTGGATGCCCCATCATCTCAAGCATTAACACCCTGACAGTATGATTATCTGGCTATGTAGACTCTCTCCTCAGGCCTTACGCTACAAGCACTCCCAGCTATCTTCGAGACACCAGTGACTCCCTGAGGAAACTACAATCCTTTGGTGATCTTCCAGAAATCATCATCCTCGCCGCTATGGATGTAAAAGCTCTCTACACAAACTTTCCACACAAAGATGGACTACAAGCCATCAGGAATAGCATCCCCGATACCATCACAGCAAATCTGGTGGCTGAACTTTGTGACTTTGTCCTCACCCATAACTATTTCACATTTGGGGACAATGTATACCTTCAAATCAGTGGCACTGCGATGGGTACCTGCATGGCCCTACAGTATGCCAACATTTTTATGGCTGACTTAGAACGCATCCTCAGCTCTTGTCCTCCAATACCCCTACTCTACTTGCACTACATTGATGACATCACCATCATCTGGACCCATGGAAAAGAAGCCCTTGAGGAATTCCACTAAGATTTCAACAATTTCCACCCCACGATCAACTTCAGCCTGGACCAGTCCACACAAGAAGTCCACTTCCTAAACACTATAGTGCTAATAAGCAATGGTCACATAACCTCCACCCTATACTGGAAACCTACTGACCATTATACTTACCAACATGCCTCCAGCTTTCATCCAGACCACATCACACAATCCATTGTCTACAGCCAAGCTCTAAGATGCAACCGCATTTGCTCCAATCCTTCAGACAGAGACAAACACCTACAGGATCTCTATCAACAGTTCTTAAAACTAAAATACCTACCTGGTGAAGTGAAGAAACAGATTGACAGAGCCAGAAGGGTACCCAGAAGTCACCTACTACAAGACAGGCCGAACAAAGAAAGTAACAAAACGCCACTAGCAATCACCTACAGCTCCCAACTAAAACCTCTCCAGCACATCATCAAGGATCTACAATGTATCCTGAAGGACGATCCCTCACTCTCAGATCTTGGGGGACAGGCCAATCCTCGCTTACAGACAGCCCCCCAACCTGAAGCAAATATTCACCAGCAACTATACACCACACAACAAAAACACCAACCCAGGAACCAAACCCTGCAACAAACCCCATTGCCAACTCTGTCCACATATCTATCTATTCAAGGGACACAATCATAGGACCTAACCACATCAGCCACACCATCAGGAGCTCATTCAGCTGCACATCTACCAATGTGATATGTGTCAGCAATGCCCCTCTGCCATGTACACTGGCCAAACTGGACAGTGTCTATGCAAAAGAATAAATGGACACAAATCTGACATCAGGAATCATAACATTCAAAAACCAGTAGGAGAACACTTCAATCTCCCTTGTCACTCAATAACAGACCTAAAAGTGGCAATTCTTCAACAAAAAAACCTTCAAAAATAGACTCCAACTTGAAACTGCAGAACCGGAATTAATTTGCAAACTGGACACCATCAGATAAGGCCTGAATAAAGACTGGGAGTGGTTGGGTCATTATAAAACCTAAAGGTAATTTCCACAATACTAATTTCCCCCTACTGTTACTCTCACTTGCTTGTCAACTGTCTGAAATGAGCCACTCATTACCACTTCAAAAGTTATTTTTCCTCCCTTGGAATCCTGCTGTCAATTGAATTGTCTCGTTAGACTAACCTCACGCTTGTTAAGGCAATTCACATGTATTCATGTATTTATACCTGCTCCTGTATCTTCCCCTCCATGCATCTGATGAAGTGGGTTCTAGCCCATGAAAGCTTATGCCCAAATAAATGTGTTAGTCTAAGGTGCCACATTGTTTTTACTAACCACATTATCTTCTTCCAAAAACTGCATAAATACTAAACATTTTTCTTTGAGGAAAAAACACTTTAAGGACCTCAATTTCCTAGGCCAAGCCATTTTGAAGATCAGATGAACCACAAACAGAAATTTCCAAGACTGAATGACAGGAATTAACAGAACACCATAACTTTAGAAGTCTTAGGCTTTTCCAAAATTCACCAAAAAACTTTTGCCGTTGGAAGATGTGGCATATGAAATTTCAGGGATATTATTTTTGGGCGGGGGGGGGTGGGAATGGGAATTAGGTGTGGGCTGAAAATAAATCAAGCTTATAACTGGAGCCTAAAATCAATCCCCACTCCATAATGTTAAATTAAAGGCATTGTTAAAGAACTGATGACAAAGTTGTTTTTTAAAATGCACTAAGGTCACGTAAATTACTAGTACTGTACAAAGCAGAAAACGTTAAGAAAACTGTTCAGAATGTACAAGTTTCTCACCAACTTCAGTCACACAAAATACAGCCTATGGTCATAATGAAAGCACATACTAAGCCAGTGGTTCTCAAACTGTGGGTCAGGACCCCAAAGTGGGTTGTAACTCCATTTTAATGGGATCGCCAGGGCTGGTGTTAGACTTGCTGAGATGTGGGGCCCAAGCCCCACTGCCTTGGGCTTCAGCCTTGGGTGGTGGGGCTCAGGTTACAGGCCCCTCACCAGAGGCTGAAGCCCTCGGGCTTCTGCTTTGGCCCACCTGCACAAGATGATGGGACTTGGGCTTCGTGTCCTGGGCAGGACACAAGCTTTGATCCATCCTCCTGGGATCTTGTTGTAATTTTTGTTGTTCGAAGGGGATCATGGTGCAATGAAGTTTGAAAACAACTGTAAGCTTCTCCTCTATTACCAGCACAAAATGGATGAAAGTAGATTTAAAATATAGCATTAAGACATAATACCACATGGTATAGCGATTCATTTATATACGTCTGGAACGTCTTACCTCCCTGAGACATTAAACAGATCACTAATACATACCCTATCATGTCTTAATACTGTAGTATTGCCATTTGAGTTTTAGGAGTCCGAAGTCATTATCATAGAATCATAGGGCTGGAAGGGACCTTGAGAGGTCATCTAGTCCAATCCCCTGTACTCATGGCAGGGTTAAATATTATTTAGGTCAGTAGTTGTCAAACATTTCCCCCCCACCCACCCCCAGATCACTTGAAAATTGCTGAGGGTCTTGGCAGACCACTTAATGATTTTTCTAAATGTTGTTTGTACCATTAGCTAACTATTGTAAAGCACTTTGGAGGAAATAGGGGATAGGTGGGAGGGGGTGGTGGGAATTTGGGATGCGCAAATCCAATGGCAAGCACCTCACCTTATATGTGGGTCTTCTCCAGGGTGCAGGCACCTAATTAGCGGAGCCACACCTGCGCGGCTCGGTTAATTAGGTGGACGGCCCTTCATTCTCTCATGTGCGGCTGCTGAGGCACACACCTTAGAGGGAACTATCCGCAGACCACCTGAATGGAGCTCGTGGACCACTGGTGGTCCACGGACCACAGTTTGAGAACCTCTGATCTCGGTCATCCCTGACAGGTGTTTGTCTAACCTGCTCTTAAAAATCTCCAATGATGGAAATTCCACAAATTCCCCTAGGCAATTTATTCTAGTGCTTAACCACCCTGACAGTTAAGAAGTTTTTCCTAATGTCCTACATAAATCTCCCTTGCTGCAATTTAAGCCCATTGCTTCTTAACCTCTGAGGATAGGACAAGAAGAACAATTCTTCTCCCTCTTCTCTGTAACAACCTTTTATATACTTGAAAACTGTTGTGTCCGTCCGTCCCCCCCGCCATCTTCTCTTTTCCAGACTAAACAAACCCAATTTTTTTTTTCCAATCTTCCCTCATAGGTCATGTTTTTTAGACCTTTAATCATTTTTGTTGTTCTTCTCTGGACTTTCTCCAATTTGTCCACATCTTTCCTGAAACATGGCGCCCAGAACTGGACACAAGACTCCAGCTGAAGCCTAATGAGCACGGAGTGGAGCGGAAGAATTACTTCACGTGTTTTGCTTAAAACACTCCTGCCAATACATCCCAGAATGATGTTCGCTTTTTTTGCAACAGTGTTATACTGTTGATTCATATTTAGCTTATGATCCACTATGATCCCCAGATCCCTTTGAACAATGTAAGTGTTTGATATCTTGATTCCCCCCCCCCCCCCCCGAGAGCTCTCTAGAATTTGAGCACGGGTAACATGCCTCTCCCTTCATTCCAGGACTTCTACTTCCACCACCTCTGCTACTTCCCCTCATGTTGGAAATATCACTGTGTTGCAGCTAGAGTGTCATACAGCATGTGGGAAGCTTTCCATGAGGGAATGGAAGATAGAGTAAGGGTGTCATATCTTCTTCCTTCCTTTTAAGACAGTGATACGCAAACCTCAGTGGTTCAGGAGCCAAATTAGCGATCAACATTACCCAGGAGAGCCACAAAAGTGTGAATTCATTATTTTATTTACTGTAGTACTATATTTTCATATTTCAACAATATGATGGGGAAATATTTAGTCACACCCCCCTCCCAAAACGACTCACCAAGTATTATTTTATCAACTACAATTGGTTAACATAATAAAAGCCTCCTGATTGGTTAATAATTAAATCACACCATGTTTAATATCATGTGCTGCAAAGAGCTGCAGGAGACACATTAAAGAGCTAGGTACAGCTCAAGAGCCTCAGTTTGAATATCACTCATTTAAGAGACCAAATGCTGTAATCGTCAATTCACCAAAGACCATTCAGATCTCACACCAGTGTTAACTATTGACTTCTATTTGTTTATTCCCAACTTACAATAGTAAATGAGATCAGAGTGAGATCTCCAATCCTTCATTGGCCTGAGAATTAGAGGGGAGGGAGAAGTCTTAAGGTCCCTTCAGGATTCCAGAATGCCATTTTGTTTTCATTTGTAACATCTAGGACAGGGGTTGGCAATCTATGGCATGCGAGCTGATTTTCAGTGGCACTCACACTGCCCAGGTTCTGGCCACCAATCCGGGGGGGCTCTGCATTTTAATTTAATTTTAAATGAAGCTTCTTAAGCATTTTAAAAACCTTATTTACTTTACATACAACAATAGTTCAGTTACATATTACAGACTTGTAGAAAGAGACCTTCTAAAAATGTTAAAATGTATTACTGGCCCGCGAAACCTTAGAGTGAATAAATGAAGACTTGGCACACCATTTCTGAAAGGTTGCTGACCCCTGGTCTAGGAGATTTGCCTATTTATGCTGCTGTTAGCAATATAGCACATCAATGGGTATTTTTAGGGTTGTTTTTTTTTTTTAATTGTATGTCTTTCTATTTTTGCTGTAGGGTCAGGACTAAGTCAGAAGATCATAGTTTTTAATAATACTTTTTTAAAAATTTTGGCTCTCTCTCCATTCCTTGTTATCGTGATAAGTACTTTGCTGTTGCTTGTAAAATGCCAACCATATTTGAAAACCCCTTAAAAATGTTTATTTCCCTGTTTCAGACTTCTGCCCAGATCTCTCTCTCAGCCATTTAAATGGGATGAGGAGGAGTGTACATCAACAAATTGCTGTATCCATCATCACCATGAAATATCTAATTAGGAGAAGGCAGTTAACAGAGAATCATCATTTATATAGCCTAGTGGGCAACGCTGGGCCAGAGTGAGGAAGAAAAAAGCCCCATGACCCTACTATTGAATAATAAAAGTTAATGTAATGTACCTACTTCACACCATACAATCATTTATTTTCACCAAAGGAATTTATCTTCTAATGTGGCATAGTTGCAGCCTTAACTATGAAGTTGATTTTACATGAGAAACATCACTTAACATGTGAAGTTTGAGAATGCAAATTCTTTTGTTAGCATGACAAAATTATAACCAAAGTTACACCGTTTAGTTCTGGGGTTTTTTGCACTTGGTAATAGTAATCAACCAACCATTTGGGAACAGTAATCGAAAAGACAGTTGTCATAGGTCCTATATCTCAGCATGGTATACAAGGAATTATCTAATACAAATATGGCCCTAGAGACTATGTTCTGCCTGCGCTGTTTGTAGGATTTTTAATCCTCTTGTGTAGCCTCAGAACAATGTTAATACATATGTTACACAGCAACTGATTTCAAGTCCTTTTCTGTCCATCCTTAGCTGTCACACAGGAAATGTAAACTTCCAAGAGGACGTGGCCAGGATGAATAGTCTATTAATCTGGGTGCAGCAGCTAGGAGAAAAGCCCCCATGTTGGCACATGAAACTTGAGGGAGATTTGCATTACTATGTCTGATACTAAACCAGACAATTGTAAGCACACAATAAGTAGTAACAGGGGCTAATATTGTGGCTGAATATAACCCCAGTAACAGAGTATTTGTTTTCCCACTAATAAAAGCTATCCTAAAAAGTTATTTCAGTACAATGATAAAACTGACAAATGCATTTTCTGGAATATGATCACGGATTAGGATATCAAGTACTATATAGTGGAGGTCTTGCCATCAGAGGTGCTCTGACCTCCAGATGAAGTCACCTAGCTATATTTCTGAAGACTCGAGGAGAATCACTATTAGTTTACCATGACCATGGGACCAAAGGATAGCATGTCAGCTAATTCCAGAAGAAAAAAAACTGGGAAGTTATGTTCAGACTCCCTACTGTCCTGAATTAATCTGTTTTCTTGACCTAGTAACCTTGGCATTAGGAATTCACCCTCCAGAAACTGAACCATATTTGGTTTTGTTCCCATGTGCAGGATCTGTATAATTTTACAAAATGTGATTAAGTTAATTTAGAAATCATGAAAGGTATAAGACGAACAGTCCCGAAGACCATCATCCTCTGCTATTCTTATAGCAAGGACAAAAATCGACAGGAGTAAAGTCTTTACCATGCTGCCTGAATAATTTACTTCGATCCTCAGGTGGTGAGGCTATCCTTAAGGGTCAGATAGTAGTTTGTTCTCCATATCCATTCAACCCTTTTACTGTCTTATGGATCTGTCAGAACAGCCTATTGTACGTAGTGCTCTCTTCACATGGGAAAGGGCTGACCACCAATCCTTTCACACAGCATGCTGAATAACAAAAGTTAGCAACCAAATGTGGTGGCTACCAAGTTGAACAAGGTTTGAATCAGTGAGCTAGAGATGGAAAATGTCTGTCTATGACTCCCCTTAAATTATCCAGTCTTACATCTTAAATAAACTGCTAACATACCAAACAACAAGCAATGCTGTTTAAATTACCACTCCACCCCCTTTCCTGACACACCATCAGTAGTACTTAAAATTTTAGTGTGGTTCTGATCTTGTGAATTCTTAAATATCTGGGGATAGGCAATTAACTTCACCTAGTTTCATCATTTGCTGCTCTACTGATTTTGAAACAGCTTATCAATAAATCATTCTTCTCCCCTACCTCATGACATATTTTACAGTATGTATTTCTCACAGTAATCATTTTTAAAGCATAGATTAAGGAAAAAAGTGACTCGCTGAGAAAATGTTTAATCCAATGTTTCTGCAATCGTATCACTGCTCTGTTTACAGATTTAGTTGATTTCCACAATGACCCATTTCATACATAAAGTACTACATAATGCATCATTTCTAAAATGCTACTTCCCTTCTCCATTTCTACAGTATGAGTACATTACAGTATTCCTGACAATTGCTAATATAAAAAGTCAGGCATGGGATGAGCACTATAACATTCTTTGGTTTCAGTTCTAACTCCCTACTGAGCTGGATATATCATCTATACCAAGTTACACAATGAAATCACCCACGTGAGTTATGTTCTGAAACCAGTCTTATTTCACTCATGACTTCCAAATGACTCCCAATCCATCAGCCCTCTCACAAGAGATTGATATCTGTGGGGCTGTTTCTAGAAATACTGCAGGATTAATCTCAACATTTGAACCTACAGATAAAAGGGTAGTCAATTAAGAACTCAGTTTTATTACGTATGATTTTTGAACACTCATTCAAAAAGCACTAAGTTTTATACAATCAAGAGAATAGCATACATTTTACATTCCTGGATACAACAGTGCAAGATTTAAGGTATTTTACTAAATCCAAAGTTAATAGATTTTAAGGCCAAAAGGGTCCACTATGATTGTGTAATTTAACTTCCATCCTAACACAGCCCTGTAATTCCTGCAGTGTAAGATTTGTTCTTTCCCATTACCCAGGTTATAGCTTTCCATTGTAGCAATGCTGAATATGCTAAATATGTACTTTGTTTTTATTTCTGTAATTGAAAGTTTAAACTCCTTAAGTAGTAAAATGACAAGTCAAAGGAGAGAAAAGGGTAGCAATTAAGTAGAGCATAAGTATTATTAACAGTAACTATGTTGCCAAGCAGAAGCACAATCTTTGTAGTTTTTCCAGCCAATCTGCCACAAGTCTTATGTTGTTTCCTTTCAGGTTCTGAAACCCTGACTCATGGAAATATCAGAGCAGCACACTTCCTCAAAGTGGCAATCTTACAGGAAGCATTTGTTTAGTCTTACAAGACACATTGTTTTGTTTATGTATGAGAGATTCCTGTAAAAAATAATTTTCAATGAAGAAAGATGTATAATATGAAAATACAGTTTCTGTAAAAGGTAGCCAAATAACTCCAAAGACAATCTGACTTTGAAGGGAAATATTTAGCAAAGGCAATGAATGCCCTTGTATTTCTGTCCATATGCTGCTTTCTTATAAAAATGATTTTTATTCTAATCATGGGGGAACCATGGGCAAAAGCAGACAGGCACTGAGTTCTTCCAATGGAGAAGACCACAAAAAGGAGAGTTAGTGCAGTGATAGCTCTTCCTTCCCAAAAGCTCTCACCCACAGTTTCGCAAAGGAATCCACCTCATTGTATCTCCTCTTCAATATCTACAGGATATCATCTGTAGAATCAGCTGCACTGCTCATGATATGCCAGCCATGCAAACAGAAGAAAATCATTCTCAACAGATGCAAACAATGCAATCATAAGAATGTCACAAAGTCCACACAAGATTAAGTTCTAAAGGAGAGAGCAACTGGCTCCAGCTGAATCAAGACAAGACCAGCAAGATCCTCTTCAGAATAGGAAAACATTGTAAAGAACTAAGACATCACACCCCACTTGGTTTGAAGTGGTCCTGTTCATTAAACTCAATCATTGATCTTGGACAATCAGTTGACATTTTGTGCCACTAATGCTTTCTTCCATCTACAGCTTCCTAGGGAACATGACTTCTTCCTCCCGGACAAGATCTGCCCACAGTGATTCACAAGCACCTGATCTCGAGTCCATCTCACAATTCACTTCCATTGCTACTTCAAGGCAGTCAGTGTCCTCAGCAGGTCAGGACCCTGCTGTATGTGACTATTTCTCCATCCATGACATGGCAGGACAGAAGTGCTCCTCTGGGACAATACAGCTCACCAAACCAAGTAGTAAGTGATTTTGGTCAAAGAAATTTGGCTTAGGAATGAATTTCCAAAGAAGATTAAAAGTGATCAGATTCTGGATCAGTTCTAGAGCATGAGCACAGAGCTTTTCTCACCATGAACTATATATTATATAAATAAATGTAAACAAATCTAACCAGGGAAGGGCAAACAGACGTCTACTTGGATACTAGTGATGGGCACAAAAACCTCATGATAAATAGATAGATAGATATGAAGATTTCCACTCCTAAAAGCTGATAAAAGTGGTTTGTGGCCACTTGCCTCATTTTCTCTTTCATGTCTACCTCTAGCTTGTAGATATCTGAAAAAAAATTCCAAGCCTTCATGAAGACCAAGTGCAATGCAGGTTCTACATATTATTTCTTCTGGGTGCACATAAGGACTATTTGTTCCACTTTTGAGATGGAAAGTAGAAACTCTAAAGCATCTAGGCAAAATTATGCAGGTCACAGCCACTTCACAAGACCTACTAAACAGAACTGAAACATCAACATGCCAATTTTTTTCAGTCAGCTCAGAAACTGCAATTATCCTGCCACCTCTGTTTTGCTGACATGACTTTTACCTCTGTGAGAACATACTGAAGTCCCAGAAGTGTTTAACATTTAAACAAAACCTGTTATACAAGCATTTCTTCAGAAACTCTTGCCATGAAAGTTGATTAATATGATTTCAAATACATTACTGCTACTACTACTACTACTACTACATGACAGAAGGAACAAATTGGCTCCTGTATACATTTACCATTGCCCTCTACTGGATTAAAAAGTCAAATCTCATGTGCATACCAATCCGCTCTACTACCTGAACTATTGGAGTTAGTCTAACCACATCAGATAAAAGATCTTTATTTTAGGAACTAAAGGTTAGGCATTCTAGTGTCAATGACACAGGTACAGTTTTCTCACTGTAGTATAACTGTACGTAAGTGGCCACAAATCACTACTAGTATTGAGTATCAATCAAAAATTACTCTAATAAGGGTTCGGATATTAAATTCTGAAAGGGGATTAATTTTAGCAGATGTTTTGGTCAGATTAATCTCAAACCTTTTGCTGTTGTTGCTAAATTATATCTTCTCTGTCACTCAGACATATTTCAATTATGTCAGTCCATTACTTATGATACCATCACATTACTCCCTTCAGTGAATGCCAGTCAATGCTATACTACTTGCAGTGGTTTTTATTACGTGCAAAATGGTAGATAGAAATTCTTCTGTTACTACTACTTTAGTTACAACATATTGCTATTCCATGAATTCCTCCTTTAATACACCTACCACAACAAGACATTAAACAGCTGGATTTTTTTTCCTCCTTCAAGGGAACTTGAAAGCCAGTCTCACTTTGCCATACTATATAGACCCATTCATAAGCTTTTCTGGATGGAGTCACGTACATAATGTAAATAACTTCTAATTCATGTTACCATAACATTTTATTTCAGTGATGCCAATTTTTTTTTTACTTTCTAAGCTACTATGTAACTGAATTAATGAGGGAAGGATCCTAATAGCAAGTTAACATGTTGCCATCTCCTTGAAATACCATTGTGTTACCTGAGTAATGAGATTTATTCTCTAACTTGTTTTACTTTATCCTGCATTACAGTTGGTAGGCACGAAGTTGCTTTTAGGAATATCAACATGTCAGTAATTTTCAAAAGCACAAGAAGGAGCTAAGCCTCCAACTCTCTTAGCCCGATGACGTGAGCTGTAGCTCACGAAAGCTTATGCTCAAATAAATTTGTTAGTCTCTAAGGTGCCACAAGTACTCCTTTTCCTTTTGCGAATACAGACTAACACGGCTGCTACTCTGAAATCTTAGCCTTCAGTGGGAGTTAGGCACCTTAGCTTCCTTTCAAACTCCCAACTGCCCCAAATGGCAGGGGGAAAAGGCAAAACAAAGTGTTCCCTTTCAAAATGAAGTGGGTTTATTCTGTTGAGGAAACAAGGGATTTCCCAACAGCCCTGCACACTCAAAACATTACCAAAGAGAGTTTAAAATCTACAACACAGTGACATCTGTTGCTTACTTTCTAATAATGTGGTCTGGAAATCACTCAGCAGCTAAAATAGCAATGCATCTCTAAAACAAAGTGAGCTACCTTCTGCAACAGCCACATAGCAATAGCTTAGTTTCCAATACATGAGACTGTAGCAATGTTAGATGCATGAAAACCGTATTAAAATTGAACCTACTGCTAGTAATTTTATGCCCTTCTATTCTTCCCCATCGGTTTTAGCAAACGATGCACAAAACTGATGAGTGGCTTTGTTAGTCTTCAAAACTCTTCAGTGTAATTTAGCTAAAATCAAGTCCTTGGGCTCACGCAGATAAAGACCCAGATTGTTCTTCCATCCTATTACACAATCTGTCACCAATACGAATGGGACTAGGAATCTAAAAGAAACGGAGATTTGCATCCTCCATGTCCAATGCATTCACACGCGAGGGGTGGGGAAGAGCGCGTTTGAAAGACAAGTCCAAGGATAGGCTATTTAGTTTCTAACTGTAACTGGCAAAGATGCTACTGCAGCTGGTCAGTCTCTAGTCGGGATGTTGTTGCCCGATCTTAAGGAACAACCCAACCCATTTCAGGCAGGACAGACCCCTAGTGTCCTTGTCAGCATCCATCGCCCCTCTGAGGCGGAGACTTTGCGAAGAAACTTCAGGAGGGACAAGCAGCAGCCAGGGCAGCTGGTGGGCAGGCTGAAGAGCGCTCTACGTGCAGAGCTGTCCCGGCTAGGAGGGATGAGGCAGCGCAGCTGCTGTAAAAGGCAACGGGACCCCACAGTGCCTAGCTAGGCGGCTGCTGCCTCCTCAGCAGTCGCTTTAGAGGGCGGGCTACGGGGCTGGGGTGAGGGCAGACGAGCCTCAATGCACCGTAGCTCCCAGGGCAAGGAGGGACCCGCACTTAGGCTGCAGCCCCGCGGCCCCAGAGCCCACGCCGAGGCTGCAGGGAGCCCCCCTCGCGCCCTTTGTTGGCGGCCGGGGACGCTCCCTTCTCCTGCTCTTACCTATTTTAATCTTGACGCTCTGGAAAACCCGGAGCCCCTCTTCCTCCACGGCCATGGTGCCGCCGAGCCTGGCTCCCAGCAGCGCTCAAGCTCCTCCACCGCGGAGACGCACAGACGGGGAGGAGGGCGGGCAGCGCCTGCCGCGGTGGCTCGGAAGCTGGCTGTGCGGCTCGGGCGGGCGAGCACACTGCGCAGGCCCCGCCCGCCACCGCGGCTGGCTCGGCTCGAGGACACCAGCACCGCCCCCGCAGCCGCCGCCCCATTGGCTAGCGGAGCGCCCGGCCTCGCCGCCGATTGGGCCTCCTCGGGCGGGCCGCTCCCTATTGGGCGAGAACGAGCGACGGCGAGAGTGTTACAGCCCCGAACAGCTGGCGAGCGGGGCCGGGGCTGCCCGGGCTAGGAGAAGGGCACCGCTACCAGCCGGGAGACCCTACTCCAGCCCCCCGGGGCACTGCCGCCACGATCGGCCCTGAGCAAGGTGAGCGTAGTACCCCAGCTGTGAAAAGGAGCCACAGATGTGAGGGGGGACTGGACAGCTCGGGAGGGCACCCAAAGTTTGTTACTCTTCCCAAGTGCACGCCAGGTAGGAATCTCCCCACTGGGTCTGACCAGCGGTCCATCTAACACAGGATCCTCCCTCCCATGGTGCCCAGTACTACATAATACAGAGCAGTTGTTTTCAGTTGTTTTCCCCTACAATGGAGGGGGGGGGGGGAAGACATTCAGGATCTCTCGCCCATCTAGCCATAAAAAAAAGGCAGGGTGACCTGACCGTGAAACCCCTCCACGGCCTGCTCACAGATCCCAGGTTAAAACCCAGCCTTCAAACAAAGGCGGTGGAACCCCCGTTCTATCTCATTAACCGGATCATAGTCAAAGTAACGCCCACGTGCAAGCTACCACACATTGTTTCTTTGCTCAGTTTGGTCCTCAGCAAATCCCACTCTACCTGACCGCATAAGTACAGCAGGAAGCTTAAGCTTCAATGCTGGCATGTTCAAATGTGAAACCAGACCAAGAAACAACCCACATCAGTGCTCGAAGCTAAGCTTGGGCTTCATAAAGCCAACAGCAGCAGCATCTCCCCCGGATTTAGAGAAAGAAGTATAAAAGATTTAATAGAAAAAAGTTTCTAGTCCTTTTCTGTGCAAATGTTGGCTTTCAAAGTATAAACTAATTGACACAGCTAAAAGGAACAACTGAACCAGCTGGGTTCCACTTCTGTAGCAGCCGCCTGGAGGAACCTGAAGATTACTTACACACACACACACACTTTTAATGTAAAATGAATGAGTTCAATTTATTGCAATTGTGTTGCAAAAAAAAAAATCCTCACTAACCTTCCAAGAGCCTTAGGCTATCTCTGTGCAGAGTGGTGTGATCTTGGTGGATAGCAGTCAGCTACAAAATACTGTTGTGTAGGCCTTCCCCCAAAATGCCAAAGTTGGCTCTGTTGATGCTAAGCTCCTCATTCAAGCCATACGCTTCAGAAGTGAGAAAAAAAGAGAGCCTGAGCACACATAAAGAAGCTAGTGGATAGGTGGGAGACTACAGAAGGATAGCAGGAAGAAAGCAGAAGAAAAATCCCAAAGGCAGTCACTCTCACTTGAGGCAGGAAGCTTGTGGAGGAGGAGGAGGAGGAACAATAGTTCAAACAGGCTGTGAAGAACATGGTGGGTCAGTCCCATCAAGTGCTAGAGGTGAGTCTGGAAAAATATATTCATTTTCTTGTTTTTTAAAATATGTATTAGAGGTCAATATTTTTAAATGGCAAGTAGAAACAGTCAGGGGCTGTAATAGGAGTAGAGGGGCAGGTAAGAGGAAAAAATTTCTCAGGCTTTTCAATTTTGCACTTTAAGCAGGTATGATGCAGATTCCAAGAGGAAATTGACAAATTCAGAGACTGAAAGAGGAGGTAAAGATTATCTTAGGGAATTGTTGGCTGACTGATTCAGCTCTTGTTGTCTGTGCAGCCAAGTGACACCTGTCACTTAGTTATATAATCATTTACATTTATCTAGCACCTTTTGTCCTTAAGAATCCGAAAGGTGCTTTACAAAATCCTCCCTTTAGAACTTAAAAAGGCTTAAACTTGAAATGTGTTAATCATTTTAGTCCCATGGACTCAAAGGGGAACATACAGTTTGGAGCAGCTATTTGCTTAACTCCCTTATCTCTCTACTTCAAGCATATTATAGCACAAAATACTTTTAGCAACACTGAAATGCAGCCACTTCTCCAATCAATAGTGGCACCCAATTGGTACACAGCATTCTGTGAAAGAGACACATGGAAATTTTGACCACAAGCAAATAGACAAACTTCTCCTCTTATCCAAAGTGCTATGAGATTTTTAACTTTCACACCAAGCAGAAAGGGCCTTGGGTTTTTAAATCTCATACAAAAGACACACTTGTTACCTTTCCATGGTTATTAGCAATAGGAGAAATTCCCTCTATATCCCAGTAAAAGGTACTATAAAAAACACCAAGTTAAAGAAACCTGTTTCCTTGCTGTATACTTTAAATAATATTCCAGCCTCAAATAATGTATTATATCTCTCCCTCTCTCTTTCTTTCTGTGGTTGGCATACTGCTACTTGCAAGTAGTGTCATAATATATTTAGCCTGACTTCACAGTTTTGATACATCTCTCACATCTAGGAATTTCACAAAATAAATAATCGCCTTTGCAGGCCTAGGCCTTAAGTCTTGTTTAGAATGCTAATTCTTGTGATGGAAAAATGAGTTGTTTTGGATTCACTCCTCTAGTATTTCCTTTAAAAGAAAAGGAGTACTTGTGGCACCTTAGAGGCTAACAAATTTATTTGAGCATAAGCTTTCGTGAGCTACAGCTCACTTCATCGGATGCATTTGGTGGAAAATACAGAGGGGAGATTTATACACACACACACACACAGAGAACATGAAACAATGGGTTTTATCATACACACTGTAAGGAGAGTGATCACTTAAGATGAGCCATCACCAGCAGCGGGGGGGGGGAGGGAGGAAAACCTTTCATGGTGGAAAGCAAGGTAGGCTATTTCCAGCAGTTAACAAGAACATCTGAGGAACAGTGGGGGGGAGAAATAACATGGAGAAATAGTTTTACTTTGTGTAATAACTCATCCATTTCCAGTCTCTAGTCAAGCCTAAGTTAATTGTATCCAGTTTGCCAATTAATTCCAATTCTGCAGTCTCTCGTTGGAGTCTGTTTTTGAAGTTTTTTTGTTGAAGGATAGCCACCCTCCGGTCACTCGATTACAGACCTGAGAGATTGAAGTGTTCTCCGACTGGTTTTTGAATGTTATAATTCTTGACGTCTGATTTGTGTCCATTTATTCTTTTACGTAGAGACTGTCCAGTTTGGCCAATGTACATGGCAGAGGGGCATTGCTGGCACATGATGGCTGTGATATATTATTATATATATATATGCAATTATTAGTGGTCAAAATGCTCAACACCATCACCTATTTGCCAGTTATACTAGCTCCCACTAGAGCTGGAATGCTTAAAATAAAGCTCTACTGCACAGTCAGCAAACTATTAAAAATTGGAGGGAGCAAACAGGCCTCCTTTATCCTCTGCCACACCACAGGAGTTTTTGGGGCTGCTTGAGCCTTACATGGAACAGTCTGCTTGGTATATTGCAAAAACATTTCCCCCTCCAAAGTGCTGTCAATGGTTGATGTTCCGTAGTCAGAACATAAACATTACAAACATGCATGCAGAAAACCCACTTTTTTCCATAAAAATATTTTAAAACAATATTCTGAATGTTAACTATACTACTACACCCCTATTTAAGATTATGATCTAACTGTGATGAGTGGCTATACTTCTGCTAGGGCCTTCTCCATCCCAAAGAATCCATGAGTTTCCAAATCACACAGCCAGCTAAAGGCCATGGACATTGGCTCTACAGCAGTCAGAGCTGTTCATGAAAATAATCAGCCTGTTGCAGAGAACGCAATATAATCAACTAACCTCTGTATAATCAAGCCATAGCCCCCAGCCTTCTCAAACATTAAGAGTCCAAAGCCACCCTCTTCCTGGATTTGATTTTGTTACCATATACATTAACAGTAAGATAACTAAGTTCAGCTCAAATCTTCTCTGAAACATTGGCTGTCCCTAGGGTCCCACTCCCCAGACACCTCAGCCCACCCTGTAGCTACCTTTTATTTTTTTTAGACAAAAAGAAAAGGAGTACTTGTGGCACCTTAGAGACTAACAAATTTATTAGAGCATAAGCTTTCGTGAGCTACAGCTCACTTCATCGGATGCATTTGGTGGAAAAAACAGAGGAGAGATTTATATACACACACACAGAGAACATGAAACAATGGGTTTATCATACACACTGTAAGGAGAGTGATCACTTACCTGCTTGTCACCATGGAAGGTTTTCCTCCTTTCCCCCCCCTGCTGTGGGTGATGGCTTATCTTAAGTGATCACTCTCCTTACAGTGTGTATGATAAACCCATTGTTTCATGTTCTCTGTGTGTGTGTATATAAATCTCTCCTCTGTTTTTTCCACCAAATGCATCCGATGAAGTGAGCTGTAGCTCACGAAAGCTTATGCTCTAATAAATTTGTTAGTCTCTAAGGTGCCACAAGTACTCCTTTTCTTTTTGCGAATACAGACTAACACGGCTGCTACTGTGAAACCATTTTTTAGACAGTCACTACTACTCCTACCTCCTTCATTTCCAGGTGGGGTGAGAAGCTACCTGCCAATAACAGCTGTGTCTTTTCTGTAAAAGCATACCTTTTTTACATCAGCCCCACTAGGAGTGCAGGGCGAGTTCAGCTAACTGCACTGAGTCTGGTTTCCACTAGGATTTTACATCTGAGACTTCACAGCAAAAAAACAAAACAAAAAAAACCTGTGATTTTTTTACACTGAGATAGTGAGTCATCAGAACTCACTTAACATTTCCAAGAGGATCAGTGTAACTTCTAACAGGGTGGGTGTTTTGGGCAAATACTGCCAGCCTGTTACACCGTGCCAAAAATTAATCCCTAGCCACAACAACGGAACTAAAGATAATGCTCAGGAGATGAAGTTACTGTTTAGAGGGAGGGACAACACATGTAGTCCCTCTACAGCAAATTTATCCTCAGTGCTCTTGTGAGGTAGGGAAGTATTTGTCCCCGTGTTTATAACATTAAAAGGAGATTATTCAGACACCTTAAGGCCAATATCCACAAAGGGGCTTTTGCATGGCAACACTGTCACAATGCCTTTTAACTTTAGAAAAATCACAAAACAACACTGTGATCCACAATGTCTGAGTTAAGTGCCTAGGCTTCCTGTGGGGGGAAAGATAGGCACCTGGGAATGGGATTGACAAGAGCCAGGACACTAGGTGGCTGCCCACCTAAACTAGTCAATGGGAGATGCCAACAAGAGCGGTGTGTCCTAAACCCCACTGCCTCAGGGAGTTGGGCTTCTAAGTCTGGTCTGCAGGCAAGTACCTATCTCAGCCATTGATCCCCTGGAGTCACATGGCCTATGTTTTTTCTCATGAGAATGAGTTAGACACCTGCCAGACTGTACACAAAATGAGAGAAAGTGGTGCTGGTGCTACCTTAGAACTTTTTAGCTAGGCTTGGCAGGATTTGCTTTTAATCAGTAACTGCTGATCTATGTTGATTTTAGTGTGTCTGATGAAATTGATGGGGAAAAAAAGGGATCAATTGGTAACAGTCAGCTTGTCTGCAGGGATCAGATATCACTAGCTCTGAGGCAGCAGGTCCGTGACAGCAAAGTTGCAGAAGGTTCCCTGCGCTGCCTCAGGGCTGGTGCCACCTCATCCCTGCAGGCACAAGGTGTGGGGAAGGCTGTGGTCCTGGCCCAGGAGAGCAGAGACCCCTGTTCAGGCTACAAAGAGGAGGGGAAGTAGTGTTGTAGCAGCAGGAGCCATTCAGCTTCAAGGTGGCCTCCCCTTCACTGAGGCTTCTCCTCCTCCTAGCCCTGGCCAGGAGTCTGTGCTCTGTTGGGCCAGGATCACAGCCTTCCCCACACCTTGTGCCCGCAGGGATCAGGAGTCATTGACCCTGCGGTCGTGCATGGAGCCCTCTGCAGCTCACTGTAACAACCCTGCTTGCTCACTCATCAGCCAGGAGCATGAGAGCTGTCCCCAGGCAGGAACTGTTAAGGGAGCGAGGTGGCATCCCCCACAACCAGGGTTTCCTCCTCTGTAGAGTCCTGACTGAGGGGTTGTGCTCTGTTGGGCCAGGATGACCATAGCCTCCCCCGCACCTTGCATCCTGGTGTCTTGGGAGCCCCTGCAGCCTCGCCATCAGCACTGTCCTCACCCCAACCCCACTCCCCTCCCCTGGAAAAATAAAAATAGAAAAAAAAAATCTTTAAAATAATAAAATCTGACTAAATTATAAAAATAAAAAGTGAATTCTGCCAAGCCAGCTTTAGTCCAGGGGTTAGAGCAGTCACCTGGGATATGGAAGACCTGCTTGAAGGGGAAAGAATTTGAACAGGGGCTTTCCAGCACTCAGAAGAATGCTGTAACCTCTGAGCTGTGAGATAATCTGATGTGGGGCTCCCTCCGTCTCTCCTGCTAAGCTGTTCCTCTGTGTCTAAATAGCTGAAGAGTCATTAGAACGGGGGACTGGATCCTGGGTCTCCTATCTCCCAGCTGGGTACCCTAAATGCCAGGCTAGAGAGAGAAAGTGTGTGTGTGTGTGTGTGTGTGCACACGTGTGTCTCTCTCTCTCTCTCTCTCTCTGTGTTGTGAGGCTGTCTATCTTCCCCCAGTTTGTGGATCGCACTGAGGCATAAATAAGAGATAGGCATCCAGCCTCCTAGAGTGAGGGAGCAGTGTATATTCCCAGAGGCAGAAACACGGGAACTGAGAGAAATTTTACAGCAAACCATAGATGCTGGTGCTACTTCTACGCTCCCTGGCTTGATGTGGTTTTCATTATATCCACGGTTTACAGTTTGGTTCAATAGCTCTCAGCACTCCCACTATACAAACTGTTCCAGAACTGCTGAAGCAAACATTTAGAATAGATGCTGAGTGAGCTAAGGCATCTATAGGGTTAGGCAGCAGTCAGTTTTGAGGATTGCAGTGGTGCCTAAAATGGGGACTTCAGTACCTAAGTACCTTTCAAAGTAGCAGCTGTGTTAGTCTGTATTTGCAAAAAGAAAAGGAGTATTTGTGGCACCTTAGAGACTAACAAATTTATTTGAGCATAAGCTTTGTGGATCTGGACATGGGTGACTTGCCCAAGCTCACTAGAAGTCTGTGGCACAACTAGCATTTGAACCCAGATCTCTTAAATCTAAATCCAATGTCCCAGCTACCAGAAGAAGACATTGTCAAAAGATCTATAGAGTCCATTAATAATAGTTGTAAGACGACAGGTTGGACAAAAAGCATTTTAATTACTTTTCAGCATTTAAGAGAAACTATCACCCTTCTTACATTCTGATTCATGAAGATTTCATGGTTCATCACACAATAATCTACCAATTGCCATTACTTGTGTCTTGTGTAGTCTGGTTTGCTGTTGCCCAGCCACTCCTTGCAGTTTTCCATCAGTGTACTCCTGTGTATCATATCAGTCTGTTCACAACATTATCTCCACTTTTTCTTGATGCATAACTAAAATACTTCATCTTTAATATCTGACTTTCCCCATAACAGGCACTCCATGCCCCATTGTTTTCATTTCCATTTGTTAGTCATTCTCTGTTTCCATTAGATGAAATCATAGAAAGCAAAGTATTTTGCTTACAAGACAGTATTTCTGGATCACTGGAAGGAACAGGGAATAAAAGAATGTGGAGCTTCTAGGGCACCAGTTAAAAGCTAACAAGTTTGTAGTGACCATATCACAGCCCCTGGCACTCCATAGGAGCCCCTGCTGGCTAAGCATCACACTGTCAGCATTCTCTGCCACAGTTTCCATCCCAGTCTGCTCAGCTCTTCACACACCAGTCTGTGCTGAAGATGTGGCTTAGCCCTCCAGCCAAGTCATAAACCAAACTTAACCCCTTCTGGGGTAGCAAAAGTGCCACTTAAGAAGTCCCAAACAAAAAAGGTTCCTCTGCCCTTTCGGATTTCTCTTCAGCCCACCCTCAGAGCCTGGGAACAAAGCCTGTTCTGAGTCTTTGCCCTGCTCTGACATAATACTATGGGGAGCCAGGCTGGTTCCCCTGAAATACACTTATTAGACCTGGACTCAGGACCTTCCACAAGAGCCTGGCCACTCCCTATGTTTCCAACTTCCAGACTGATCTCCCAGTCCTTTTATAAAGCCCAGGTGACCATTACGATATCACCTGACACTCCTTAGTCCCACCCTCAGGCTAGCAAGCAGCTAATTAATTATGGCACATCCCATCTGCCCTTAAAGGGCCACTTGCTATGTGACAGTGCAAAAATTACTGTCTTCCATCTATTCAGTGACCTATGTGACAAGCTCAGGTGCTCTGTCCAGTTCTTTGTGATGAATGTCCATGTCACACAAAATAACTCAACAACTGGAACAAACAGCCTCCCTTCTTGATGGTCTCAGCTGATTGTCCAGGGTCTGGATGGATACAGGGACTGAACTTTGCACAAAATACACCTGATTGTGACAGACCTCAATTGTTTTTTCTTCTGAGAATCAAAGAGGATTGGGGGATAGTGCAGTCCATCTCAGAACTGAGCAGTACTTTCAGCAGCTGGTCATGGAGAGGGATGTTAGTGAAGGCTATAAATATCATGCATGGACATTCTGGGAATGGGATAGAGATAAGATGGAGAGGAAAATCCTCTGGTCCCACCTGAACTCACAGATTTTCTTCTATATTGTTGTCTTCATTCAGATTATAACAGCTTCCCAAACTAGGAAAGTGGGTGAGAATTTAAGTAAAGATTTCTAAAGCCTTCCTTTCCTCCTCTCAGTGCCCAAACTCAAATATAATTTAAATAGGTTATAAATACATTGTAAAAAAAAACCACCCAAAGTACGTAAGTTGCTCTTTTAAGGTCACTGGGAGAAGAAGACCAAAGTCCTGAGGTAAGTGGGGAAATGGGATACCGGGAAGAAGCACGAGCAGGAGAGCGCAAGAGGGAAGGGCTCCTGCCTCATACTGAGAAAGTGGGACGATCAGCGAGTTATCTTAAGTGCCTATACCCAAATGCAAGAAGCCTGGGAAACAAGCAGGGAGAACTGGAAGTCCTGGCACAGACAAGGAATTATGATGTGATTAGAACAACAGAGACTCACATGACCGGAGTACTGTCATGGATGGATATAAACTGTTCAGGAAGGACAGGCAGGGCAGAAAAGGTGGGGGGGGGTTGCATTGTATGCAAGAGAGCAGTATGACTGCTCTGAGCTCCAGTATGAAACTGCAGAAAAATCTGAGAGTCTCTGGATTAAGTTTAGAAGCGTGAGCAACAAGGGTGACATAGTGGTGGGAGTCTGCTATAGACCACCGGACCAGGGGGATGAGGTGGACGAGGCTTTCTTCCGGCAGCTAACGGAAGTTACTAGATCACAGGCCCTGGTTCTCATGGGAGACTTCAATCACCCTGATATCTGCTGGGAGAGCAATACAGTGGTGCACAGACAATCCAAGAAGTTTTTGGAAAGTATAGGGGACAATTTCCTGGTGCAAGTGCTGCAGGAACCAACTAGGGGCAGAGCTCTTCTTGACCTGCTGCTCACAAACAGGGAAGAATTAGTAGGGGAAGCAGAAGTGGATGGGAACCTGGGAGGCATTAATGATCTGGAGATGGTAGAGTTCAGGATCCTGACACAAGGAAGAAAGGAGAGCAGCAGAATATGAACCCTGGACTTCAGAAAAGCAGACTTTGACTCCCTCAGGGAACTGATGGGCAGGATCCCCTGGGAGAATAACATGAGGGGGAAAGGAGTCCAGGAGAACTGGCTGTATTTTAAAGAATCCTTATTGAGATTACAGGAACAAACCATCCTGATGTGTAGAAAGAATAGTAAATATGGTAGGCGACCTGCTTAGCTTAACAGTGAAATCCTTGCTGATCTTAAACACAAAAAAGAAGCTGACAAGAAGTGGAAGACTGGACAAATGATCGGGGAGTATAAAAATATTGCTCAAGCATGCAGGAGTGAAATCAGGAAAGCCAAATCATACCTGGAGTTGCAGCTAGCAAGAGATGTTAAGAGTAACAAGAAGGGTTTCTTCAGGTGTGTTAGCAACAAGAAGAAAGTAAAGGAAAGTGTGGGCCCCTTACTGAATGAGGGAGGCAACCTAGTGACAGAGGATGTGGAAAAAGCGAATGTACTCAATGCTTTTTTTGCCTCAGTCTTCACGAACAAGGTCAGCCCCCAGATTACTGCACTGGGCAGCACAGCATGGGGAGGAGGTGACCAGCCCTCTGTGGAGAAAGAAGTGGTTCGGGACTATTTAGAAAAGCTGGACGAGCACAAGTCCATGGGGCCAAATGTGCTGCATCCGAGAGTGCTAAAGGAGTTGGCGGATGTGATTGCAGAGCCATTGGCTGTTATCTTTGAAAACTCATGGCAATTGGGGGAGGTCCTGGATGACTGGAAAAAAGTCTAAGGTAGTGCCCATCTTTAAAAAGGGAAGAAGGAGGATCCGGGGAATAACAGGCCAGTCAGCCTCACCTCAGTCCCTGGAAAAATCATTGAGCAGGTCCTCAAGGAATCAATTCTGAAGCACTAAAAGGAGAGGAAAGTGATCAAGAACAGTCAGCATGGATTCACCAAGGGCAAGTCATGCCTGACTAATCTAATTGCCTTCTATGACGAGATAACTGGCTCTGTGGATGAGGGGAAAGCAGTGGATGTGTTATTCCTTGACTTTAGCAAAGCTTTTGATATGGTCTCCCTAGTATTCTTGCCAGCAAGTTAAAGTAGTATGAGCTGGATGAATGGACTATAAGGTGTTTAGAAAGCTGGCTAGATCACTGGGCTCAATGGATAGTGATCAATGGCTCCATGTCTAGTTGGCAGCTGGTATCAAGTGGAGTGCCCAAGGGTCAGTCCTGGGGCCGGTTTTGTTCAATATCTTCATTAATGATCTGAAGGATGGTGTGGATTGCACCCTCAGCAAGTTTTCAGATGACACTAAACTGGGAGGAGTGGTAGATACACTGGAGGGTAAGGATAGGATTCAGAGGGACCTAGACAAATTAGAGGATTAGGCCCAAAGAAATCTGATGAGGTTCAACAAGGACAAGTACAGAGTCTTGCACTTAGAATGGAAGATTTCCATGCACTGCTACAGACTAGGGACCGAGTGGCTAGGCAGCAGTTCTGCAGAAAAGGACCTAGGGGTTACAGTGGATGAGAAGCTGGATATGAGTCCACAGTGTGCCCTTGTTGCCAAGAAGGCTAACAGCATTTTGGGCCATATAAGTAGGAGCATGCCAACAGATCAAGGGACGTGATCATTCCCCTTTTCTTGGCATTGGTGAGGCCTCATCTGGAGTACTGTGTCCAGTTTTGGGACCCGCACTTACAAGAAGGATGTGGAAAAACTGGAAAGAGTCAGCAGAGGGCAACAAAAATGATTAGGGGCTGGAGCACATGACTTCTGAGGGAGAGGCTGAGGGAACTGGGATTATTTAGTCTGCAGAAGAGAAGAATGAGGGGGGATTTGATAGCTGCTTTCAACTACCTGAAAGGAGGTTCCAAAGAGGATGGATCTGGACTGTTCTCAGTGGTACCAGATGACAGAACAAGGAGTAATGGTCTGAAGTTGCAGTGGAGAGGTTTAGGTTGGATATTAGGAAAAACTTTGTCATTAGGAGGGTGGTGAAGCACTGGAATGCGTTACCTAGGGAGGTGGTGGAATCTCCTTCCTTTGAGGTTTTTAAGGTCAGGTTTGACAAAGCCTTGGCTGGCTGGAATGATTTAGTTGGGGATTGGTCCTGTTTTGAGCAGGGGTTTGGACTAGATGACTTCCTGAGGTCCCATCCATCCCTAATATTCTATGATTCTAGTCTCCATTGTTGAACTGTAAAAGAACTGAACTGCGGTGGTCTATTACATATATACAGATAGCAGATATCACCTGTCTGAGCAAAAAATCCAGGCAAAGTGGAATGCTACTTTTTGGATGTGGATATCTCTGTTAATGACAATACATTTCAGTGCTTCTCTTCATTGAAAACATATGGGTTTGTATATCAGCTCTGCCGAGGATTCTTGGGACTAAATTAGACTACGCAGAAGGTCATTTTCTGTGACTCATTTGTGCCAGGCAAGGAAATCACTTTCTTTCAATGATCTAGATGATAGCTTTCACTTGGGAGGAAATAGAATTATGAAATGTTCTAATCTACTTTAACATAGTCTAAGAAGCTAACAAAACAAGTAGCTACTAGGTGCTGGGTACCACAAAATTGCTATTAGATATTTACTCATCCTGAATATTTTTGTAGATCCTTCTCATCACCATCACCAGTAAAAGAGAAGTTCCTACCAAGTCACTTCATTTTACACAATTAAAAAAAAAGAATTAAATACAAATAGTACATCACTTAGATAAGTATATAAATTGACAGTGGCAACCAATATGTCTTCTGCAGTGGAAGTTATAAAAAGAAAAGGAGTACTTGTGGCACCTTAGAGTGTAACATTTATTAGAGCATAAGCTTTCGTGAGCTACAGCTCACTTCATCGGATGCATCCGATGAATAACATGTCATTCTACATGTTACATTGTTCTTTGGAAAAGTTAATGAAGTAAAATGACTGCTAGTAATAATATACTAGGATTTTTCAAAAAAGCAGTTGATTAGATAAGTCCCTCACAGCAATAAGAAACTATTAAGGGAAATCATTATTATGGTGTGGTATCTTGAGAGAGGCATGGTCAAGCGTCTTGAAAATATAACTGGGAATAGAAACATCTGAGTTTTACTCCAAAGTTTCACAAACTTGTTCTGAGGCCTTGAACAATTTGTTTACCTTCTCTGCTCTCTCCTCATCTGTAAAATGGAAGTAATATGTATCTACCTTAGAGGTAGTTTGTGAATGCTAAGTAGATGTCTGTAAAGTGCTTTGAACATGAAAAGTGCTTACAGTGTAAAGGCCAAGGCTTAAAGATAGATTTAGGAACCTATCATTAGGCACCTACGTTTGAAAAGTTTTGCTTAAATATTATTATTGATGCTGCATTGCAATGTTTGCCTTGTAACATTGCATCAACATACAACTGAATTGGGTTATAGCAACAAAATGCGGTAGAGGACCTGGGATTTCTATACATAACCAGCCTCAGAGGCTGGATATCACAGGGGACTCTTTAAGGAGTGCACTGACTCAGGGAGGAGGTAAACTGCTTGTTAACCTGCCAGGCAAAAACAGGGCTAGCATAGCCTGGACGAGAGTGGCTGGTTTTATTAGGAAGCTAACACCCAGTTACCACAGGCAAGACTCCTTCTCACTGGAGGCAGGCAGTAACAAGGTGGCTCACAGTCCTGGGTGCCCAGAGAACCATCATAGCAATATGATGACAGATATTACTGGAAGAGTGTAAAGTAATGCACTTGACTGATGGGATCTGAACTTGCAGGATCTTCTGAAGAAGAGACTTACGCCTGGTCTACACTGGGGAGGGCGGGAGGGGTGAATCCATCTAAAAGTTACACAACTTCAGCTACGTGAATAACGTAGCTTAAGTTGACGTACTTAGATTTACTCACCGCGGTGTCTTCACTGCGGGGAGTCAACTGCTGACGCTCCCCCTCGACTCTGCCTGTGCCTCTCATTCCTGTGGAGTACTGGAGTGGACGGGAGAGTGCTTGGGGGTAGATCACTGCCTGCCGATCTAGCAGGTAGTATAGACACCCTTAGACTGCAGTTCTGCAAGCACTTATGCATATGCTTAACGTTAATTTGCCCCCATGACTTCACTGGAACTATGCACAGTAAAATTAAGCACATGCATAAATGCTTTGCAGAATCGAAGCCTTTGGAATATATTATTCAGGGTGGTAAAAACTGACAATTCATTAAAGAATAGATGTCTACAATTAAGGTAAAAAGCAAACAGTGCTTGTTTACATTAAAGTACACATAAAACAATGCCCCCAAATCATGCAATATCAAATGATAGATAATCCACCAATTTCTTTTGTAATGTGTTCTGCTACAGTTGTCTGCCCTTAAAAAAGATAGAGCAGAAATTGAAAAGTTGTTGTGCAGGGAAATGAAGATAGAGAATTGTATGTGGGATGTACATATGATGAGAGATTATAAAAGCTTGCTTGGAAAGAAGTCCTAGAGAGAACCTGACTGAGGTAGATGACATGATGAAGCATGTAATGAATATTGCTCAGTGCCTCCTTTGTATCCTGTCTCGTGATGTGAGAACAAAAGGGGACACTCAATGATATTAAGGGGGCAATAGATTTGGAACAAATATAAGGAAATAATACTTTAATTGAGAATCAGTGCCTGGATTGATGATTGAGTCAAATGTGGCTGGATTTTAAAATGAGCTGGATAATTTTATGAGCACTAATAACATTTTTAGCTCTAATTTGCAAGCTAAGATAATAGGAGTAGTCAAATCTTATGCTTCAGGCCATAAACTCATCAGCTGTAGAGGTCAGGAAAAAGTCCAATTCCCTCACCTAATCTTCTTGTGCAATTTCACACAATTGGCTACACACATTGTGAACTGAAGTCATTCATTCATTCAGAATGCATAAAGGTGCCCATCCTGAGTGCTGAGTGTTTTTACATAGTTAGTGTTCATATTAATATAAAAATGGACTGTTCATCCCACCATCAAATCAATATACAGCAAACAAACCCAGAAAATGAGATCCCTACATTGCAGACAGTAATTAAGCACCTCCAAACTTCAGCCCACCTCCTCTCTAAATGGCTGGGAAAATAGATGGATTTTGCAGCATGCCTAAAAAGGTCATTTATTTGGGCTATTTTAGACCAAAAAGGGGGGAGTGACTTTAAAAGTTGGCAACCCTCATGAAGAACTCTTTGACAGCAGCTCCCTTATATATTTCCTGGAGGGACTCCAACTTGTGCGATTCCAGTGCCCGCAACTGCAGCAATATGATATGATTAGAGATAGGTTTCTCGCTGGTAAATAGGCCCCAAACCATTCTGTACTGGGGGTTGCTTTCCTTAGAAAAGCATCAGTTGCTTACCACCACCAGAGGCAGGATAACAGACTGCATGGATGAATCATGTTATCCAGGGTTTATCACTATCCATTGAGAATCATTTATATGGTATTTTTAATTTGCCTGGTACTTCATAAACAGTAAAACATATTTCTTACATCAAAGATTTTTACTATCTGAAGGTTTGTCTTCACAGCCCCACAATGTAGACTATGGCAGTGTGAAGTTCAGCGTGCGTTAGTGTTAGTAGTGCTGTAACTCCCTTGCGGTTGCGAACGAAAAGGTACCTAGTTCATGTTAACTTAGTCCTGTTTAAAGAAGACTGTTAATGTGATTTGTCTTGAAAGACAAGACAAATACAACACAAGACAACAGTTAATGGAAGAGAGAACAAGGAGAGGTTATTGGTGATGGGAGAGAATTGATGTATTCCTGGCAGGATGTAGGTTTTATGGAGGGATTTGAAGGATGAGAAAGAAACGATTGGGGGTACAGGTTTAGGGGACAGTATGGCAAAAAGGTGCAAAGCCAAAACAAAGGGAGCAGTAAGGAGGAGCATTGGGAGAAGCATAGGGAGCCAGTGTGTGTGGTGCAGGGTGGAAGAAATTAAAGATGGGGATAGGGATGAGATTATGTACGATGGTGAAGGTTAGGAGCTTGAATATGATTTTATAAGAGATGAGTTAAGGGATTCAGAGAGAGAGAGAGAGATTGTACAGTTAGAGCATTTTGAACACATTCCTGTTGAGAAAAGGCAAGGTCAGAAAGAAGAGTTAAAGTAATCAAGGTGAGAGGTGACCAAGGCATGGACAAGGGATTTACTAACAATGACAGTGAGGAAAGGGCAGCTTTTGGCGATAATAAAGAAGAAATGACAAGATTTAATGGGAGAAAACTAGATACCATTGTGATATATGAGCATGATAGAAATGCACATATAGGCCAGATCAGATAGATGGATTAGAAGAGAGGAAAGAACAGTTGAAGACTGCACTGCAGTTGGAAGCCTGGGAGACAGGAAGGGTATTAGATGGCTCTTGGCACAGGAAGAATAGGCTTCCTCAGCTAACTTCTAAATATAAATTTCCAAGTTAAAATCTAATACTTAAGTAAGCCATGGTAACTGGTCTTAACTACTTTGCTGTGCGTTACAGGATTTAGATCTAGATGAAGTGCACCTTCACTAAACACTTGCTAGTTAAACTGGTAAAGTATTGTCATCTGGCTCATATCGCACTGATGCAAATAACCTTTGCTCTCCCATTAAGGCACAAACCTCTCCGTCTTTCCGAAGAAAGATTATACTTACTGTAATTATACTATGATCTTACTGGAGATAATAGCAGCAATAAACATGTACAATATGAAAAACAGTTAATTTTATTACAGCATAATAAGTATATACTGCTATAGCCATTCCAGTCTCTCCCTCATTAGCCTTTTGAGTAATGGGTATAATTAGGCATAAACATAGGAAAAATTGGAGAAAGCTGAAATTCCTTGTGCCATTCATATTGTTTTTTTTAAAATAGGTGGTCATGAAAACCATCATAAATTGCTTGTATTTCACAAATGATATATATAAGCAACCATTATCTAAATGGTCTTCATATCCTACAGCTTGCATGTCACTAATTCAGCTGCATTCTGCCTATTCATTCTGACCTGGTGACTACTTTGACATCACAGGCCTTCACCCTCACTCCTCCTCTCATGTAGCTGGAGTACCACTTCTGGAGATAGTAGGGAGCACATGTGGGGTAATTCCTTCCACACAACAGCAACAGGGAAAGGGAGGAACCCTAAATACAGTGGAAACTCACTGAGCGGAGTGCAAGGGAAGGCTGCACAAACCAGAGAGCACAATCTCAAAGGCTCCCCCCATCCCCAAACACCCATAAGATAAAACCCCACTGTCTCAAAAATCGCTTCCTAACTTCATGGCATAAACAAAATGAAGTGACAGATGGTATAAAGTTTATATTGACTTCAATTGGGAAGGCCTGCATAACTCATCCATAAACTCCACCACTGTGAGTAAAACAGCCATCCCACACATGTGGCAATAAATATTTTATGGAACCATTCATGAAATCATGCATTTTCTATGAGTCAGATCCTGCAGACTTTTACTGGACCCAAAACTCGATTGAAATCAATGTCTGAGGGTTAGGTTGTGAACCCATTACTCTCCTTGGTGAGTATTTGCCACTGAATTCACTATGGTTACTCATTTGAGTAACTGCTCACTAATGAGGGTAAAGAGATCACAACCTGGCTCTCAGAAAGGACTGCTTATCTGGGCTTCATGGGCCAGATTCTGTCATTCTTACTCATTTTGAGAAATACCTTTCTCTGACAGTAGTACCACTGAAGTCAGTGGGAAAACTCATGGAGTAAGGTACTACTCCACGAAAGTAAGTGTGACAGAATCTGGATTTTTAACATTTAATTATATAAGTCAGAGCCCATATAGCTTATTTTGCAGACACGGCTGTGCAATGAAATGATCTTCAATCATAGCACATGTTCAAAGACACCATTATACTAGGAAGCTCAATTAGCCAGATGGTTATTTGGAGATTTTTGGAATATCAGCAGTTTCTTTGATCCATGAGATTGTTTTTTCCATTTAGCTTTGGCTTTTAAATTTCATCCTCTACTTGATTACTAAGTATTTAATTATATATTAGCATTGATAACTACTAATCTGTGCCAATTATGCAATCTTATTTTATCACTAATGATTACACAGTTTATAATGTGCTATATAATGTGTACATTTAAGTAAGTTTCTAAGTAAACAATCTGGAAAACACACCATTTATACCCAGATTTCATTACAAGCACAATCATCTGCCACCTGCTGGAAATAGTTGTGGTATTTCAACTTAGTTCTAAAGACAGAAGTTTGGTCTCTGGTCAAATAAGCACAAATGTCATGGAGCAAAACATGCTGTAGTTTATCTCACACCCACTTAATAAATGTTATTTGCACATGAGGGGACTTGCACATTCTTATTAAACCATCATATAAAATTTTTAACAACCAGACATTGACATACAGAATGTAGTGCAGAATCATTTATGGTACTGCAGCCAATCAGAAAGGAAGATACCTTTTAAAAACCCAATTTATTGCAGCCAATACTATGTCAGCACTTGAATATTTTTGGTGATAGACAGTTGAGAAGTAACAGAAATAATAGATAGGCAGCTCCCCCACAACTGTGTCAGTTACAACTATGTGTTCCGTTACATTGTCCAAAAAAAATTAAAAAAAAAAATAAAACAAACAATGGGAAAAACTTAGTTATCACTCAGTCAAGGAAAGACAGAATCTAAAGATTTTGTGAAAAATGTTCAAACTTGGGTGCCTAACTCACTCATGCAGAATTCAGCAGCCCACTTGCTATGCAGTGTTTCTTTTCACATTAAACCCTTGCTCTGCAATCTGCACTGGCTGCCTATTGGCTTCCAGATTGATTTTTAAAGGTTGGTTTTCACTTATAAAAAACCCAAATGGTCTGGGACATACCTATCCCACTCACTCTGACATCCTGCCACAATTGCAGTCAGTGAGTTAAGCTGAGGCCTACCAGGTATGAGAAAAAGGGGGTGGCTGACAGAGGGCCCAGAACTTTGGAACTGACTTCCTCTGTAGGTCCTGAACAGCCTGAGTTTGTAAGTCTTCAGGAAGCACTTCAGGAAGTATTGCAAAACCCACCTTTTCTCTCTTGCCCATGAGGAAGTGGGTGTTGGGTACAGCTGTGTAGTGATGAACTGAGACTCTGGAGGGGAAGTCAATAGGGGTTCTTGCTGGATTTATGCTGTTGCTGGATTATAGGATTTGATCCAAGGTAACAGATAGGTCTGTTTGTTTACTTGAGTTTTTTTTTAAAAAATGATCCAGGGTGCCTAGAGAACTGGATGGACACTTATTGTAGAGTGCACAAATACAAATACATAACATTGCTTTAGAGATGCTTCTGTTTGCTACTCTCATATCCATGTCGAACACACTCATGCAGCTGATCTCAGTGTGCCCAATAGGTTCATATTCTGATATTTGTATTCAGGGAAATGCAGAGTCTCTCTTTGACAGTCATTTTTTTTTTTTAAAGAGATAAACAGTGAGAGTTGGAAGGTGATGCCAGACCACAGATTGCTGCTGAAAGGTCATCCACTTTCATGGGATGGAGCGGAAAGGAATTATGAAGGAGACTGATGGGTCTTGGGAGCTAATAAAACTAGATAAAAGTAACAAAGTAAAATCCTCATTTTCTCCTCTACAATTTTTCAACATCTTTCTAAACTATTACGTATTTTTGTATTAGATGGTGTTGTGTAATAAACCCCACAAACTGTTTTTAACGTATGAAGCCATATTAAATTAGCAGTAAACAGTATTAGGCGATACATTCCCACGCTTTCTGAGTGGTAGAAAATACAATGCCTGGGGCGTGTATTGACAGGCAAGGAATGCACATCCTATTGCATTATATTGCTTCATTATTGCAAAGTGCTTCAAATGCAACATTAGAGTTCTTAAAATGAATATTAACCTCAGCCCACTTTTGTGCACACATGTATGTATCATTGTACAAACACCTATATAAGCCTGTTTGGGTTTTGTTTTTAGCTATAAGCCTTTGTAGGGTTCCAGCATACTTTTCTGTTCTTGCATGAAATCAGATCTGGCTACTTCAGGCCTTTGGAAGTTTTCTGCCCTGTGCTGCTTTTCGGGAGCTATCATGTCTCTTCCTCAACTTACGCCTTGCCTACATTGACAATCTGTTCCTATTCTGGCCATCAGTGTAGCTGCATCAGTGCAACTAACACATACGGAAAAGTAAGCTGAAGTTTGCACTGGTAAAGCTTAACGTGATTTCAGCTCTACCAATGAAAATCTCAGCTATTTTTGTCTTACATTTTGCACTTCTGCTGACATGTTAGTGGCTGGAATGGGGGAAAATTCTGGGTAGACATAGCCTTACTGTAGCACACCACCGCCAAATATTTTTCAACTCTGCCTTTTTACTGCAGGTTGGTGGGAGCTTTGATTTTGCAAAAGGTTCTTTAAAAGCTTTTCTTTAAATACAAAAACAAAGTGTATCCCATATACTTTTCATAGTGCTTTTCTTTCACCCTCAATTACTTAAACAATGGGTGGGAAACACACTACTTTTTCTAACTAAAAGTTAGTTCTGATGATTTCTATTAATGGGGCCATGGATTAAAGCATCCTGCAATAGTGCTTACAATCAGATTCTATTCTTAACAATTGCCAGGTATTGACGTGCACAGAGAGAACTGGTCCTAATCGCTCACTCCAGCCGCTCTTCAACCTGCTTTTTTAATCCCACTGACCATGGATGGATTCTTCAATTACTAGGGAGGGTGTTTTGCTTATGAGTTACTTGATAAGGG
This sequence comes from Dermochelys coriacea, assembly GCF_009764565.3. Classification (NCBI taxonomy): domain Eukaryota; kingdom Metazoa; phylum Chordata; order Testudines; family Dermochelyidae; genus Dermochelys; species Dermochelys coriacea. Next base: position 112,172,765 of record NC_050068.2, read on the forward strand.
TGTGAGTATGAAGGGTCTGGGTCAGATCTCTGGATTGTATCAAACAGATTGAACTGACAAAAAGTGGTTTCTTTCAATCTCTCCTAGTGACAATCCAAGAAAATGCAATATAGAAGCATAGAATCATAGAATATCAGGGTTGGAAGGGACCTCAGGAGGTCATCTAGTCCAACCCCATGCTCAAAGCAGGACCAATCCACAACTAAATCATCCCAGCTAGGGCTTTGTCAAGCCTGACCTTAAATACCTCTAAGGAAAGAGGTTCCACCACCTCTCTAGGTAACCCATTCCAGTGCTTCACCACCCTCCTAGTGACAAAGTTTTTCCTAATATCCAACCTAAACCTTCCCTACTACAACTTCAGACCATTACTCCTTGTTCTGTCATCTGGTACCACTGAGAACAGTCTAGATCCATCCTCTTTGGAACCCCTTTCAGGTAGTTGAAAGCAGCTATCAAATCCCCCCTCATTCTTCTCTTCTGCAGACTAAATAATCCCAGTTCCCTCAGCCTCTCCCTGAGAAGTCATGTGCTCCAGCCCCTAATCATTTTTGTTGTCCTCTGCTGACTCTCTCCAATTTTTCCACATCCTTCTGGTAAGTGCGGGTCCCAAAACTGGACACAGTACTCCAGATGAGGCCTCACCAATGCCAAGAAGAGGGGAATGTTGGCATGCTCCTACTTATACGGCCCCAAATGCTGTTAGCCTTCTTGGCAACAAGGGCACACTGTGGACTCGTATCCAACTTCTCATCCGCTGTAACCCCTAGGTCCTTTTCTGCAGAACTGCTGCCTAGCCACTCGGTCCCTAGTCTGTAGCAGTGCATGGAAATCTTCCATTCTAAGTGCAAGACTCTGTACTTGTCCTTGTTGAACCTCATCAGATTTCTTTGGGCCTAATCCTCTAATTTGTCTAGGTCCATCTGTATCCTATCCCTACCCTCCAATGTATCTACCACTCCTCCCAGTTTAGTGTCATCTGCAAACTTGCTGAGGGTACAATCCACACCATCCTTCAGATCATTAATGAAGATATTGAACAAAACCGTCCCCAGGATCCACCCTTGGGACACGCTGCTTGATACCAGCTGCCAACTAGACATGGAGCCATTGATCACTACCCGTTGAGCCCGATGATCTAGCCAGCTTTCTATCCACCTTATAGTCCATTCATCCAGCCCATACTACTTTAACTTGCTAGCAAGAATATACTCAGGGATCAAGGGCCTGATTCTGCAAAAAACAAACACACATGAGTTACTTTAGTCATGGGACTCAACGTGTTTAAAGCGAGGCACATGCTTAAATACTTTGAAGAATCAGGGCCTGAAGTATAATCACTTTGAGATGATCTGGTTATTTTTCTATTCTACATAGGTTTTTATATCGCGGTCATCACCACAGTATTTAGAAAAAAGTCATCAAAAACTGAGACTTAATTTGTTTTTAATGTAGTTTTCTATAGAATTGGTTAGAGGAAGCTTTTAAAGTTTTAAAATAAGCATTTTTAATCTCTCATTTTTTTCAAAGTGTGCGCATAAATTACAAACCAAAAGCAAATAGGAAATAAGGCACTTCTCGTGGTGAACGTTATTGCCACAAGACACATGATCTACACCTTCCAAAAAAGCATCTTTCTTAACTTAAAGAAACATTCCATAGCTGAGCCCAGCACAAGCAACACAAGCAGCTGCTGGAACTGACAGCTTGTGGGCCAAACTGATCTCTCCTTCTGACATGGAGACCGCGGGAGGATGGGGTAGCAACTCACTGGCCCTGCAACACGACCAGATGGGAGGTAACTCATGGCCCACTTACCATCACCAGCACCACTCTGTGGCAGTTCAAACTATGCAGGGCTCCAAGCTCTTTGAGTCTATCACTAAAAGGGCAGCCCTGCTCAGAAATCAGGTCCAAATGGAAAATAAGTCAAAAACTGTAAATCAATAACAGTTTAGAGTGTTCAGCCCCTCAGAAGAAGCACTCAGCACATTTCAAGATTGAGTCTTTAACAGATGCTCTATTCATGGAGCAATGTAGATCTAAAATGTAGGTAGGTTCACATTCATCATCTTACTTTTATACTGAAGAAAACAAGCATATAGAAAATTCTATTTGAGTTTCACGGAAGTTTGTATGCACCTGAAGCATGCTATAAACTAGGGAATAAGCTTTTTGCAAATCTTCCAATCTTTGTTTTATTTAATTTTGTTTTTAATTATTTTTCCTCAGTATATATCTCTTGCAATTAAGGAATGACAGGTAAGACCTTATATGCATAATGTTGCATGTGGAAGTTCCCATAGCTGCTATACAAACATTGTGTAACCTACCGGCTTAATGTACTTTAAATGTATGTGTTACATTGCAGAGATAGTAAGCCAGATATTCTGATCTGTTAAAGATACTTTCTGCCCTCCACAATCACACAAACCAACCTTAAAGCCAACTTAACTGACCAGTGATTCATAGATCCCAAGGCCATAAGGGGCCATTGTGATCATATGAGAGGTCAGACTAGAAGGGGTTCTCAGGACAAATTTTTTGGTAGCTCCTGAGTGCAGCCTCCAACTCTTGCCGGTGGCCGCTCTGACAATTTTTCCTCAAATACTTTAATTGGGGGGGGGGAGAGAATATGCACATATACATGTCCAAATCAGTGTAATTTATTTATTGCCAGATAATCTCACTTTCCACAAGAGACTTACTAACAAATATACAAGTATCACTTTTCACAGCAGCCTTACTTAGCACTGGCAAGCCTGGGGAGAAACTAAGCCCTGGATGGGGGAGGCAGTGGGGACCGGGGCGAGTCAGAGGGGGATTGGTGAGGGGCAGGGGAGGGAATGGGGAGGGCTGGAGCCTGAAGCCCCATGGCCGAGCCTGTCATCCCACTAATCCAGGGCTGAAGCCCAAAGCCTGAGCCCTGCCACCTGCTCCTCCAGCATTGTGCCCCAGCAGTCTTCAGAGGGAAACAGGGCCCAACATCTGTTGGTGGCCCCAGCAATCAACACCAAGGTGGTGCATCCTGGAGCAACAGGTAGAGGAGGGGCCACTATTTTGCCCCCAACCCTCCGATCACTGCCCAGGAGGCTGTGGCCATGGTGGCCACATTTGGGAAACATTGGACTAGATAACACAGGCCGCAGAACTGCCCCAAAATAATTCCATATCTTTTAGAAAGAAATCCAATCTTGATTTAAAAATGTTAACTAATGGAGAATCCACCATGAACCTTGGTAAATTGTGCCAATGGTTAATTACCCTTACTGTTAAAAATTTACACCTATTTCCAGTCTGAATTTTTCTTGCTTCAACTTCCAGCCATTGGATCATGTTGTACCTTTCCCTGCTTAGATTGAAGAGCTCATTAGTAAATATATTTGTTCCCCATGTAGTACTTATAGACTATAATCAAGTCAGCCCTTAACGTTCTCTTTGTTAAGCTAAATAGTTTGAGCTCTTCGAGTCTATCACTATAAGGCAGGTTTTCTAATCTTTTAATCATTCTTATGGCTCTTCTCAGAACCAAGGTCATCAACATCCTTCTTGAATTGTGGGCACCAGAATGGGACACAATATTCCAAGAGTGATTGCAGAAGTGTCCAATACAGAGTAAAATAACCTGTCTATTCCTATTTGAGATTCCCCTATTTATGCATTCCAGGATTGCATTAGCTCTTTTGGACAGCATGTCACACTAGGTATTCATGTTCAGGTGATTATCCATCCCCCTTCCCCCAGTCTTTTTCAGAGTTACTGCTTCCAAGGATAGAGTCTCCCATCCTATAAGTATGGCCTACATTCTTTCTTCCTAGGTTTATATATTTACATTTAGCTGTATTAAAAAGCTTCTACCCAGTTTACCAAGCAATCCAGACTGCTCTGTATCAGTGACCTGTCCTCTTTGATACTAACTGCTTCCCCAATTTTTAGGTTATCTGTAAACTTCAATTGTGATGATTTTATGTTTTCCTCCAAGTCACTGATAAGTGTTAAATAGCGTAGGGCCAAAAAACCTACTGGAAACATACTGCTTCATGACAATTCTGCATTTACAATTACTTTTGGAGACCTATCACTCAGTTTTTAATCCATTTAATGTGTGCCATGTTAATTTTATATCATTCTAGTTACTTAATGAAAATGTCATGCGTTAACAAGTGGAAGATACTCCCAGCAGAGGGAATCATGTGGGAGTATATGGCCACCAGTAGTGTTGCCTAAACTACACTCCTCCTACCCCTCAGCACAGAAGGTATGCCTGGGAAAGGGGGTGCAGCTGCTGGAACAGCCCCTTGGGCCCAGAGGTAGGTAGGCATTAAAGGTGAGCAGCCTTGAACCTTCTCTACTTTTTTTTTTTTTTTAAACACACACAAGATTGGATCAGCACGGTGGGTGGCCCCAGCAATGTAGGACACGGCCACAGAGATGGCTTATGGTCACTTCTTCTTCTCTCTTACTTCCCAAAACATAAATTCAGGTGGAGCAGAAAATCTGGGCCAATTCTGGATCTGCAATGTTTCCACCATCCATTTTCCCTCATTTCCCCAGAGCCTGATCCAAAGTTCACTGAACTCAGTGGAAAGCTTCCCATTGATTTTAATGGGCTTTGGATCAGGCCCTAATAGATTATTACATTCCCAGCACTTAAGATGATTTATTATGCAAAACCCATTAAGGCCACAATTCCACAAAGCAAATCAGGGCCTCACTAAAAATATTTAAGCAATGCTGATTGTTCAAGAAAAAAACAAAACAAGGATGTAAAGTTGTCTGATTTTCATGAATTAGTGCATACATGTATACCTTAGCATGAATTAAGTGCAAGGCTTTATTTGAACTTTACAGCTTTTGTATTCTTTATTAATTTTACAGACAGACATTCTCCAGATATTTTTTATATTAATGAAAAATGATTGGAGCTCTCCAGTGGCCAAAATCATACTTCTCAATTCCCTTAACTGTTTGTGAGAGAGTGGAAAATGTCTGCTTCACAGATCAAAATTAGTATGTGCAAAGGTTCTATTTTTACTACTATCATAAATATCAAGGGAAGGGTAACCACTTTCTGCATACAGTGCTATAAAATCCCTCCTGGCCAGAGGCAACATCCTGTTACTTGTAAAGGGTTAAGAAGCTCAGTTAACCTGGCTGGCACCTGACCCAAAGGACCAATAAGGGGACAAGATACTTCCAAATCTTGGGGGCGGAGAGGAAGGATTTTTGTTTACATGGTTGTTCTCTCTTCGGACAGAGAGGCCAGACAGAAATCCATCTTCTCCAACCCATCCTAATCCAAGTTTCCAATATTGCAACCAGTATAGGTAAGCCAGACAAGGCGGATTAGTTTATCTTTTGTTTTATGTGAATTTTCCCTGTATTAAGAGGGAGGTTTATTTCTGTTTTCTGTAACTAAGGTTTTGCCCAGAGGGGAATCCTCTATGTTTTGAATCTGACTACCCTGTAAAGTATTTTCCATCCTGATTTTACAGACATGATTTTTACCTTTCTTTTAAAAAAAAAAATCCTTCTTTTAAGAACCTGACTGATTTTTTCCATTTTTCCAAGATCCAGGGGTTTGGGTCTTTGATGATTTTGTAACCAATTGGTTAGGATATTATTTTCAAGCCTCCCCAGGGAAGGGGGTATAGGGCTTGGGGGAATATTTTGGGAAGATGTCTCTAAGTGGTTTCTTTCCCTGTTCTTTGTTTAAAACAGTTGGTGGTGGCAGCATACTGTTCAAGGACAAGGCAAAGTTTGTGTCTTGGGGAAGTTTTTAACCTAAGCTGGTAAGAATAAGTTTAGGGGGTCTCTCATGCGGGTCCCCACATCTGTACCCTAGAGTTCAGAGTGGGGAAGGAACCCTAACATGGTGGCAGAGCGGTGGGATAATTTTGAACCAGAGATCATTTTGAACCAAAAGCACAGACCTGAAGAGGTTTGGTTTTTAAGCCGAGAGCAGCTAGAGGGTTTTCTGTCTATTTGCCTGGAGACAGAAGTATTAGTTTTTTTACAAAGGGATTTTTCTTTTTTGAGCTGGAGTTTTTTCTACCTAAAGGCAGGGTAGTTAACCTCCTGCAGGGAAATTCACAAGTTTTTTTTTCCCCCTAACTCTCGGGTATAGCTAGAGTTAAGCACAAGAAAGCAGGAAAATGACTACCAGTGAAGCAGCTAATAAACTAGAGCTGGCCAGATTCGAAGCTGAAAAGAAACAAAAAGAGCATGATAGACAGATGGCCCTAAGGCACTTGGAGATGGAAAGCAGAAAAAGCCAGGGTGGAGGCAGAGGAAGCTGCCCACAAGAGAGCTGTGGAGGAGAAAGAAAAAGAGAGGAAGCTTGCACTGGAGGTGGAGAAGGCAAGGGCTCAGCAGAATATACCAACCAACCCGAGCAATCCTTCTCCAGGTACCACTTTCCATCCCAGAAAGTTCCCCACCTTCAAGGCAGGTGATGATACCTTAGAAAACTTAGAAAAGAAAGGGCCTGCCTTGGGTACAGCATCTCTACAGACCAGTACATGGTAGAGCTGAGGTAGCTCAGTGGACCCCTAGCAGAGGTGGTGGCTCAAATGCCTAAGGAACACATGAACAGTTATGAACTTTTTAAAACCCAGGCGAGAGTCAGAATGGGGCTAATACCCGAGCATTCCCCTTGGCGGTTCAGAGCCCTAAGGTGGAAACCAGACGTGTCATTTACCCGACACGTCTACCACATTGTGAAACACTGGGATGCCTGGATATCAGGAACAAGTATTAAATCTCCAGAAGGTTTGCCCTTCCTAATGCAAATGGAGCAGTTCTTAGAGGGTGTTCCTGAGGAAATAGAAAGATACATCCTAGATGGGAAGCCCAAAACTGTAATTGAGGCAGGGGAGATTGGAGCCAAATGGGTGGAGGTGGCAGAAAAGAAAAAAAAAAAAACCTGGTAGCAGTTGGGGCAAATATCAGAAGGGGCAACCCAAAACACAACCCTATCACCGGGAGCAACCCAAGGCTCCACCTACATCCCAAGGAAAACCCCAGACACCTTATCGTCCCACCACACCATTCTCCAGCAACCTACCTCGCCCCAGTGACAAGTCAACTGGGCGAGGTTTTAAATGTAATGAACTGGGGCATGTGAAGGCCAACTGCCCCAAGAACCCAAACAGATTACAGTGCATTGTACTGGGGTCACACCAAAGGTCCTCAGGCCCAGATGCCTCCCAGATACCCTTAGAGTGAAGGGAAACAGTGTCGGAGGAAAGAAGGTTACAGTGTGGAGGGACACTGGTGCGCAGGTGTCAGCTATCCATCAATCCTTAGTGGACCCCAACTTAATCAACCCAGAGGCCCAAGTGATGATTCAACTCTCCAAAGTCCAACTCTTTCGATTTGCCTACAGCCAAGTTGCCTGTCCAGTACAAGGGCTGATCAGGAATGTGGACTTTTGCAGTCTATGATGATTATCCCATTCCCATGCTGCTGGGGGAAGACTTGGCCAACCAGGTAAAGCTGGCCAAGAGGGTGGGAATGGTCACCCGCAACCAGACTAAACAAGATTCCACACCTATCCCTGTTCCTGAGCCTTCCACCAGGGCCCTGTCTCTGTTACCAGAGACCCAGATGGAGGTGGTGGAATCGGATCCCCTGCCAATGACTGCAACGGCCGTAGTGGATCCAGTCCCAGAGACCCAGCCAAAGCCAGTCCCCAAACCAAAACTGGCAAAGCAACCAGCACCAGAACCATTGCCAGCACTGAGTCCAGGGCTTGCGATCTCATCTACAGCTCCAACACCAGAGGGCACCACTGAGCCTGCACTGGCGGCAGCAGCAGATGACCCTACACTAGAGGCTCAGCCAGAGCCTGAAATACCCCATAGTGCACCAGCAGAGAGCTGTTCACCATCAACGGAAACAGCCCCATCACCTGCATCGCTTCCAGAGGGACGAAGCCCAGGTCCACAATCCAGTGAGGAACTGATGTCTCCAGCATCAAGGGAACAGTTCCAGGCTGAACAGGAAGCAGATGAAAACCTCCAGAGAGCTTGGACAGAGGCACGGAGCAACCCACCGCCTCTCAACTCTTCTAATCAATCCCAGTTTGTTGTAGAAAGAGGACTTTTATACAAGGAAATACTTTCTGGGGAACCAGGAAGACTGGCATCCTCAGAGACAGGTGGTAGTTCCAACTAAGTACCGGGAAAAGCTCTTGAGCTTAGCCCATGATCATCCTAGTGGCCCTGGTGGGGTGAACAGAACCAAAGACGGTTTGGGGAGGTCATTCCACTGGGAGGAAATGGGCAAGGATGTTTCTGCCTATGTCCAATCTTGTGAGGTATGCCAAAGAGTGGGAAAACCCCAAGACCAGGTCAAAGCCCCTCTCCAGCCACTCCCCATCATTGAAGTTCCATTTCAGCGAGTAGCTATGGATATTCTGGGTCAGTTTCCAAAAAAAAAAAAAAAAAAAAAAAAAAAAGACACCCAGAGGAAAGCAGTACATATTGACTTTCATGGATTTTGCCACCCGCTCTCCGGAAGCAGTAGCTCTAAGCAACATCAGGGCTAAAAGTATGTGCCAGGCACTAGCAGATATTTTTGCCAGGGTAGGTTGGCCCTCCGACATCCTCACAGATGCAGGAACTGATTTCCTGGCAGGAACTATGGAAAGCTTTTGGGAAGCTCATGCGGTGAATCACTTGGTTGTCACCCCTTACCATCATCAAACAAATGGCCTGGTGAAGAAATTTAATGGGACTTTGGGGGCCATGATACGTAAATTCATAAACGAGCACTCCAGTGATTGGGACCTAGTGTTGCAGCAGTTGCTCTTTGCCTACAGAGCTGTACCATATCCCAGTTTAGCGTTTTCACCATTTGAACTTGTATATGGCCATGAGGTTAAGGGGCCTGTCATAAATATAAAGGGAAGGGTAAACACCTTTAAATCCCTCCTGGCCAGAGGAAAAACCCTTTCACCTGTAAAGGGTTAAGAAGCCAGGATAACCTCGCTGGCACCTGACCAAAATGACCAATGAGGAGACAAGATACTTTCAAAGCTGGATGGGGAGAGAAACAAAGGTTCTCTCTGTGTGTTGCTTTTGCCGGGACCAGAGCAGGAATGCAGGTCAGAATTCCTGTAAAGGGCTAATAAGCAATCTAGTTAGATATGCATTAGATTCTGCTTTGTTTAAATGGCTGATAAAATAAGTTGTGCTGAATGGAATTTATATTCTGGTTTTTGTGTCTTTTTGTAACTTATGGTTTTGCCTAGAGGGATTCTCTATGTTTTGAATATGATTACCCTGTAAGGTATTTACCATCCTGATTTTACAGAGGTGATTCTTTTACTTTTTCTTCAATTAAAAGTCTTCTTTTAAGAACCTGATTGCTTTTTCCTTGTTCTTAAGATCCTAGGGTTTGGGTCTGTGTTCACCTATGCAAATTGGTGAGGATTTTTATCAAGTCTTCCCCAGGAAAGGGGGTGTAGGGTTTGGGAGGATTCTGGGGGGGAAAAGACGTTTCCAAGTGGGCTCCTTCCCTGTTATATGTTAGATGCTTGGTGGTGGCAGCAATAAAGTCCAGGGGCAAAAGGTAAAGTAAAGTAAAGTAGTTTGTACCTTGGGGAAGTTTTAACCTAAGCTGGTAAAAATAAGCTTAGGGGTTTTTTCATGCCGGTCCCCACATCTGTACCCTAGAGTTCAGAGTGGGGAAGGAACCTTGACAGGGCCATTACAGTTGGTGAAGCAGCAATGGGAGGGGTTTACACCTTCTCCAGGAACTAATATTCTGGACTTTGTAACCAACCTACAAAACACCGTCTGAATCTCTTTAGCCCTTGCTAAAGAAAACCTAAAAGATATTCAAAAAGAGCAAAAAGCCTGGTATGATAAACATGCCAGAGAGTGGTCCTTCAAAGTAGGGGACCAGGTCATGGTCTTAAAGGCGCTCCAGGCCCATAAAATGGAAGCGTCATGGGAAGGGCCATTCACATTCCAAGAGCGCCTGGGAGCTGTTAATTATCTCATAGCATTTCCCACTTCAAACTGATAGCCTAAGGTGTACCATATTAATTGTCTAAAACCCTTTTATTCCAGAGAATTAAAGGTTTGTCAGTTTACAGCCCAGGGAGGAGATGACGCTGAGTAGCCTGAAGGTGTCTACTATGAAGGGAAAAGTGCTGGTGGCATGGAAGAGGTGAACCTCTCCATGACCCTTGGGCGTATGCAGCGACAGCAGATCAAGGAGCTGTGCACTAGCTACGCACCGATGTTCTCAGCCACCCCAGGACTGACTGAACTGGCATACCATGCCATTCACACAAGTAATGCTCACCCAATTAGAGCCCAGCCTTACTGAGTGTCTCCTCAAGCTAAAACTGCTATAGAACAGGAGATCCAGGATATGCTACTGATGGATGTAATCCACCCCTCCCGCAGTGCATGGGCATCTCCAGTGGTTCTAGTTCCCAAACCAGATGGGGAGATTCGTTTTTGCGTGGATTACCGTAAGCTAAATGCTGCAACTCACCCAGACAACTATCTAATGCCACGCACAGATGAACTATTGGAGAAAATGGGATGGGCCCAGTTCATCTCTACCTTGTACTTAACCAAGAGGTACTGGCAGGTACCGCTAAATGAATCCGCCAAGGAAAGGTCAGCCTTCATCACACATGTCAGGCTTTATGAATTGAATATGCTCCCTTCTGGGCTGCGGAATGCACCCGCCACCTTCCAAAAACTTGTAGATGGTCTCCTAGAGGGATTGGGAGAATATGCAGTCGCCTACCTTGATGATGTGGCCATATTTTCGGATTCCTGGGCAGAAACCACCTGGAACATCTACAAAAAGTCTTCAGGTGCATAAGGGAGGCAGGACTAACCGTTAAGGCTAAGAAGTGTCAAATAGGCTTCAGAGTGACTTACCTTGGACACCAGGTGAGTCAAGGAACTATCAACCCCCTACAGGCTAAAGTGGATGGTATCCAAAAGTGGCCTGTCCCAAAATCAAAGAAACAGGTCCAATCCTTCTTAGGCTTGGCCAGATATTACAGGCAATTTGTACTGCAATACAGCCAAATTGCCGCCCCACTGACAGACCTAACCAAAAAGAAACAGCCAAATGCAGTTCAGTGGACTGAAGAGTGTCAGAAGGCCTTTAACCAGCTTAAAGTGACACTCAGGTCTGACCCTTTGCTAAGGGCCCCAGACTTTGACAAACCGTTCCTAGTAACCACAGATGCATTCCAGCGTAGTGTGGGAACAGTCTTAATGCAGGAAGGACCAAATCAAAAGTTCCATCCTGTTGTGTTTCTCAGCAAAAAGCTGTCTGAGAGGGAAAGCCACTGGTCAATCAGTAAAAAGGAATGTTACGCCATTGTCTATGCTCTGGAAAAGCTACGCCCATACGTTTGGGGACGGTGTTTCCACCTGCAAACCGACCATGCTGCGCTACAGTGGCTTCATACCGCCACGGGAAATAACAAAAAACTTATTCGGTGGAGTTTAGCTCTCCAAGATTTTAATTTTGACATACAACACATTTCCCCCCAATCTGAAGCAAATACTCACCAGCAACCACACACCACACAACAGAACCACTAACCCAGGAACCTATCCTTGCAACAAAGCCCGTTGCCAACTCTGTCCACATATCTATTCAGGGGATACCATCATAGGGCCTAATCACATCAGCCACACTATCAGAGGCTCGTTCACCTGCGCATCTACCAATGTGATATATGCCATCATGTGCCAGCAATGCCCCTCTGCCATGTACATTGGCCAAACTGGACAGTCTCTACGTAAAAGAATGAATGGACACAAATCAGACGTCAAGAATTATAACATTCAAAAACCAGTTGGAGAACACTTCAATCTCTCTGGTCACTCGATCACAGACCTAAGAGTGGCTATACTTCAACAAAAAAGCTTCAAAAACAGACTCCAACGAGAGACTGCTGAATTGGAATTAATTTGCAAACTGGATACAATTAACTTAGGCTTGAATAGAGACTGGGAATGGATGAGTCATTACACAAAGTAAAACTATTTCCCCATGGTATTTCTCCCTCCCACCCCACCCCCCACTGTTCCTCTGATATTCTTGTTAACTGCTGGAATTAGCCTACCTGCTTGTCACCATGAAAGGTTTTCCTCCTTCCCCCCCCCTGCTGTTGGTGATGGCTTATCTTAAGTGATCACTCTCCTTACAGTGTGTATGATAAACCCATTGTTTCATGTTCTCTGTGTGTGTGTGTATATAAATCTCTCCTCTGTTTTTTCCACCAAATGCATCCGATGAAGTGAGCTGTAGCTCACGAAAGCTTATGCTCTAATAAATTTGTTAGTCTCTAAGGTGCCCCAAGTACTCCTTTTCTTTTTGCGAATACAGACTAACACGGCTGCTACTCTGAAACACATTTCAGGAGCTTCCAACAAAGTGGCTGATGCACTCTCCCTTGAAAGTTTCCCAGAAATAACTGGTCCAAATCGTCCTTAAGATGTGGGAAATATTGTTAGTCTTTATACAGTTAGTAGTATATTTAGAGATGCATGTGTCTTATTAACTCTGTTTTCTCCTAGAGCTCCAGGAAGAAATCACAGCCAGTGTTTCACCTTATCTGTGATTTGGGGGCGGGGGGCATGTTATAAATATCAAGGGAAAGTTAACCACCTTTCTGTATACAGTACTATAAAATCCCTCCTGGCCAGAGGCAACATCCTGTTACCTGTAAAGGGTTAAGAAGCTCAGTTAACCTGGTTGGCACCTGACCCAAAGGACCAATAAGGGGACAAGATACTTTCAAATCGTGGGGGTGGGGGGGGAGGGAAGGCTTTTTGTGCTCTTTGTGGTTGTTCTCTCTTCGGACAGAGAGGCCAGACAGAAATCAATCTTCTCCAGCCCATCCTAATCCAAGTCTCCAATATTGCAACCAGTATAGGTAAGCGAGGCAAGGCGGATTAGTTTATTTTGTGTTTTATGTGAATTTTCCCTGTGTTAAGAGAGAGGTTTATTCCTGTTTTCTGTAACTTTAAGGTTTTGCCCAGAGGGGGATCCTCTGTGTTTTGAATCTGAATACCCTGTGAAGTATTTTCCATCCTGATTCTACAGAGATGATTTTTACCTTTTTTTTTTTTTTTTTTAAATAAAATCCTTCTTTTAAGAACCTGATTGATTTTTTCCATTTTTCCAAGATCCAAGGTTTTGGGTCTTTGATGATTTTGTAACCAATTGGTTAGGATATTATTCTCAAGCCTCCCCAGGAAAGCAGGGGTGTAGGGTTTGGGGGGAAGACGTCTCTAAGTGGTCTCTTTCTCTGTTCTTTGTTTAAAATGCTTGGTGGTGGCAGCATACGGTTCAAGGACAAGGCAAAGTTTGTACCTTGGGGAAGTCTGTAGTCTAAGCTGGTAAGAATAAGTTTAGGGGGTCTCATGTGGGTCCCCACATCTGTACCCTAGAGTTCAGAGTGGGGAAGGAACCCTGACAGCTACTGTTTCTGTTTGTTGGGGCATCATTTCATACAGCTTTTTCTAAAGGAGAAAAAAACCCCTTCTGATCTAAAACAAAATTAATTGAAATATAAAAGCCAAGTTAGATGGTAAATGGTCAAGTTAAACAAGACACAGATCTGTTAACAACTGGCTTGTGCAAACTCCTGCGAGCTTCCTCTAGTTCACCAGTGATCAGATGGTATTACGACAAACCAAGGTTACTGGGCTATCTTATCAAATTAAATCGTGTTGGTATTAATGTATATTTATTGTGGCTTTAAAAAAAAGTAGATACTTAGCAGCAAAGAAATATTTTAACACACTAATGCAGTTCTAAAGACTACATCCCACACTATGGGTTTGCTTTGTATTGGGGTGATGCATACCTTTAAACTATAAGCTTGATGTTATAATTAAATGTTAACTGTTATACAGACTCTTCTACATCTGTGGTGCTACATAAAGTATTAATAATAGCATACTGAGACACTGTCTTTCCTTAATCACTGCAGAGCTAAGAATGACCAGTGAAGTATAATTGCTAAGCTGTTTAAGATATTGAGATAATACCCTTTGGAATCTTTTGCTAAGATGTTCAGCTCTTGTTTATTATGCTCTAAAAACATATTGTTTAAAATGCTACCATTGACTATTCAATTTTTTCTTTGCAGTGATACCATGACAACCAGCACATGACCTGCAACAAACATATGCGGTCTCCAGGGCTTTGTTTAAGAAGGCTCAGAGTGATATCACTCATTCTTTAGAAGAGCCTCAGTTATAGAGATGCTTTATGTTGTTTAAGATGCATAGAGCCTACCAGCCAAGTTTACCTTGTGGCAACAAATATCTTCAGCAAAAATGGGACAAAGCAAACTATGAAGAGCACAAGAAAAGGGTAGGTACAACCCTGTAGTACAGTGAGTACGTTTATTTCAGTGAATAAATAGGCAAGTCAAATTTGTTAGTGCAAATGCTTATGTATTCTTTAACATTAGTCTGAAAGTATTCCTTAGAGATCAGGGTTGACCTACCATATAAAAAGAAGTTTTTTTTAATAATAGTGTGCATTGTATGCAGGTTGCTACTGGGTTGCCACCAGTTTAAAGTATGATAATGATGTCCACAGAATTTAAAGACAGAAAAGATCTGGTCAATCATCCAGTCCATCTCAGTGGCAATGTAGGATTGTTCCCTTCAGGCCTTTTCCTCAGTGCTTTGTATAGTCCAAGTCTGAATAACTCCTGTGAGAATGATTAAACTGCATTGCTTCCTTAAGAAGATATCACAGTGTAATTGACCTTACTGTAAGGAAATATTTTTTCATTATGTACAGATAGGGTGACCAGATGTCCCGATTTTATAGGGACAGCCTGATTTTGGGGTCTTTTTCTTATAGAGGCTCCTATTATCCCCCACCCCATGTCCCAGTTTTTCACATTTGGTGTCTGGTCACCCTATTTACAGATATGGTCAGTTTCATATGCTGTTACCATATAAAATACACCCTTCTTTCCATGTTCTGTTCCATTGGTTTGATTGATAGGTGGGGAAAATTTAAAAATGAAATATAAAATCAAGCATTTTGTCTCTTACCAAAATGGCAAGATCAGAAGTTTAAGTTTTTTTTAAGTTAACCTCCGACATGCCATGCCATTGTATATGACTAGGGCTATTTACAAGTGATCTGATGTTGGAGGTCTGACATAGTGTACATACATTGTGGACATACAGCTACCCCTTAGAAAGTAGGACACTTCATATTCATCCCAAGGACTTCAAACCTTAAAACTAGGGCTCGTCGGGAAATGCATTTTCTATCCCATGAAAAATTTTGGGATGTTAAAAAAAAGAAAAGGCCCAAATGATGAATGAAAGCCAAAATTTCTAAATCTTTTGCTAAGTGAAAATTTAAAAATAGTCATTTTGGATCAATCAAAACATTTTATTTTGATAAACTGAAAATGTTTCATTTCCATTTTGACCGTTTTTCAATTTATTTTTTTTATGTAAAATAAAATATAAATGTTGAAACAGTCATTTCAAAATGAAAAATCAAAACTTTCTATTCCAAAACCCATCAAAACAGGATGATATTAAAATGATATTTCACACACAAAAAATGGTTTAGTTGAAATGGCATTTTTGAATGAAAATTGTTTTGACAATAAACTGCCTTTTAATTTGCATCCAATCCTGTTATGCTAAGCATCCTCAACTCCCATGGAAATCAATGACCGTTGAGGGCACCCAGCATCTTGCAGGATCAGGCCTTCTATTAGAAACTGCATCAAAAGGAAGCCGAACATATTACCAGCACTTAGGCAGCTTGAGTAAATAGATACTGTGTAATTTCAGCTCAAGTATTGCAGCTCCAAACATCACTGCAATGAATCTAATGAACAACTATTACCTTTTTATATAGTCTTGAGATTGACCTGATAGTTTATCAAAGTTTTCATCAATTCTGAAGTCAACAGGGAGTCAGGCTTTTGTCCTTGACTCATAAAACTCTGTGCTCTGCCATGCTACATTTGGAGCTTTGGAAGGCTACATGTGGACTCCTGGCAATGCTTTATGGAATGTACTTTTCTGTGCTGTTACCATATAAATTGCACTTACTTGACAACCCCTTTTGCTTAGTGTGTAAATGTTCTACACTTATTTACACATCACATGGGTAAGCAACTCTTGAAAGGCAGAGTCAATCAAAGAGGGCATAGTTCAAATAATTCATATTATATACACACATACTGTATTGTTACATTTATATATAATGTATTAATGAGCTGAGCAGTTTTTATCCCATACGGTTAACTAAAGCAACAAAATCATGCATCCCATTAATCTATTCTCACCTCCACAGGGTTCCTCTGAGTCTCACAGAGTGGTCTCTTCCACTTTCTCTCTCTCTCTCTCTCTCTTCCCCTCCTCCCCAGTTTTCACCTCCAGAGACTCCTTGACCCAAGACTATTCATATGACCTACCATTTGCAGTGATCTTCCTGTCAGACCTGACCTGAATATTCATATGACATGTTGGGGGAAGGAGATTTTAACTGTGCCACTGAATCCAGTGCAAAACAAACTCTATATCAGTAGTTTTGCATCCGAAGATACATATTAAGGCATTGCTATACCAGTGAGGTCATGGAAAATACCCTGAACACAAGAAGCCCCCCCCGCAGGAGTTGCATGGTTCCCCACACCCAGATCCATACCTCCTCAGGAGGCCCTAAGTCAGGGACATTTCCAGGGTACACTGGGGGCAGGGGAGGGAGTAGCTAAGTCATTCTTCCATTCCAGCGATTCTGCATCCCTGCAACAGCCCAAAGTATCTATTGCTCCAGGGACATATGTTAGGAAGCCTGTGCCTGGGGCCAGACTAGACCTCAGCACTCCTGGGTAAAGGAGGCATAAGCAGTCCTGGCACCAGTATGTATTTTTTCTTTTCTCTGGGAGGAAAGGTTTGAGTTTTATTGGTGATGGCAAACAATTGTCCCTTGTATCTTCATTTCCCACTACCTCCCTGGGGAGGCTTGGCATTGCTGACATTATGAATGTGTCAACTATGATATTACTGCTAGCAATACAGTGGACAAACAATTTAAACATTTCCCATAACAGTTTATGAGGATTTGATTTTCCAAGAAAAATGGATAATTTTTTTTTTTTGCTTCAGATCCAGACAGCCAAACCTGTAGTGGACACCACTACTCCTCTAACATATGGCCATCTTCACTTGAAGTTAAAGAAGCTAAAGGTATCTTTTTGGTTATGTCACTTAATTAAGTAGATTAGCATTGAATAGGAATGCATATGCCAGTACGCACCATATTGTTTCCCCCACTCCACCTCCAAGAAAGTAAGACAGGCAGATCCACAGGGGTATAAGAAGATTAAATGGTCAAAGTTTTAGCTTCACTTCCAGACCATGCTCTGCCTAACTGGGCCAGTGGATATTGCCCTCCCAGTCCCACATCAAATAAACTGACTTGATGCATCAAATTCCCTCTAATTGCCAGGTCCAGATCCTGCCTAAAATCTGTTCCTGCCCATCAAAAAGAAAAAAAAAATCTACAGTAACTGAAACAATAATAACCAGAATGTTATCACAGGGCAATCTTATGACATGTTGGCATACTCAAAACATGAGAAATGTAACAAGGGATAGTTCTTATTGGTAATTTTCATTCAAAACCTTTATCCCTCTATGATTAAAATGGCAAGTGTTTGTTTATAAAAAGAAAATGACAATGGAAAAATGAACTCTATTCTCCTAGAATAATTGTCTCTGTCCACTTTAAAAAAACAACAACCCTATATACAATCTGCCTCAGGCAAAGGAAGTGTTGCCTGAGTAAGGACTTCAGGATTTGGCTCTTTAAAATGTTTATCATCTCATCCTACTTTATAGCAACCCCCAGAGAGCTTGAAACTATTTTGCTATCAAAACAATTAATTTCTCCCCTAAGAATACACATTTATATACTATTGTAGGATTTGGCATCTGTGCTGGTTGTTGCCACTCCCCCCCTTTCTTTACTATAATAGAGCAATGAAGAATTCTGTGGGAAAAAAGATATATATATAGATATAGATATAAACGGAGTTTGCCAATGCATATTTAAAAAAAGGTCAAATCTGAAGCTGCCAATCTTGGGTATATCCCTTTATGCCTACTGGAACCCTGACACTTTTGGGTGGCATTAAGTCCCCCATCCAGCTCTAACATGATTCTTTTAGAGGTGCTATGTAAATACAGAGAGACTGTCTCTAATGTTGCAAGTAAGTTTATCTTCCTGTAACCACATTCTTTTCTCCTTTGTAGTCACTATCCCTCTGGGTTTTTAAGAGGCTGATGGGATTACTTAACAGCACCATTTTTAGGTACATCCATAATACAATTTGAGCTACATCTGACCTGTTTTGGTTATAAAGCCAAGCAAACAAAAAAGATGAACTAAGAGCCCTCTCAGTAGTTCACTACAGTAACATTAGCTATTGAGGGTTATCAAAGCGGCATGTGCTAATATTTCATATTTATCTTATTTAGGCCATGCAAGCCTTAAGAGTGCTAGAAACAAACAGCAAAAGAGGCAAGGGGAAGGGGTGAATCAGTAGGCACCAAATATGTTTTTCAGTGACACTCGGGGAGGAGAGGCACTTGAAAGCAAGTTGTTTTAAGTTTAGTTCTGAAGGTAATGGTGGAATTATTGCTCTGCCTCTTATAGAGTCCCTGCTTCTCTGGTTCCTTTCAAACCACCCCCACTAGACATGGCATCCTTGGTGCACAGAAACATACTTCTGAAGAGGGAGTAGGGAGGGGAGGGGCTTTTGGAATGGATTAGATTTCACCAAAGGGCAGCTGTTCACAAACATTTCTCACAGGTCTGGCTAGCTCCAGGCTCACTACAAGGTCTTCCCATCCCATCTCGTTATTTTATTTAGGTTCTTACATTGCTCCCATCACCATGGTATCTTTTCACATTACACAAATGAATCTCTGTGTTGTACTAGGTTTACTGATATTAATATACTCCATGTTTAGATATTAAAACTAATTTTAAAAAGACTTAAAACTAGCTAAATGTGCACATAATTAGTCTATGCAGCTATATGTTTCTATCACTTTACCCTCATCCTCCTGCTGCAGCTCCTTCCATTTGCCTATTAAACCCACTTGTTGCTTCCCACCTTAAATCAGATTGTAACCCCACCAAGGACAAGGATGGCCTGGACCTGATCCAAAGCCCACTGAAGTCGGGAAAGTGGTGCTTATTGCTGAGGGTCCCCCAAAAGCACTGTTTGCTACTTAAACCCTAACTTATGTGGATCTTATGTGGTGAAGAGGTTCTTCGGCAGGATCTCTGCATTGGGGGTGAATTTTTACTCTACCAGTTTTTGTCTCAGTCTGTGTGTGGAACCATAGTTGGAGCCTCTTGTTAAATATCCACAGCACTCTGCTGCTGTTTTGATTGTACCATAACAAATATTTCTCTGCCTCTTTTGTGCATGAAGCTTGAGAAGGAACGGCTTTCAGTCATTGAAAGAGACAATCATTTGCTGCTGGAGAAGATTTCCTGCATCATGAGGACGAAAGGGCGAATTGATAACAAAAATTACTGTCAGGCCAAAAGGTAACATCAGCAGTAGAACTTGTATAGGGTTATCAAGTTACTGTGACTGTGATAAACATAGCAATGGATAATCTGATCAGCAAGGACATGTATTTAAAGGAGGCCTCAGGAGTGCTAATATTTTAGATATTCATTCTCCTGCCTTGGCATGAGGATTCCAACTCCTTCGAAATTCATCCTTCTAGTCTCTGTAGAAAAACAGATACCAGCTTCTGGATTAATTTCTTCAGTTTAATAACTGAGGGATAGAGACAGTGATTGTTGATCTAGTTTAGAGGAAATAAATGAAACAAACATATTATCATGTCCCAACTAAATTTGTTGTTGCTGACTGAGTTACTGCCACTTGCTTTGCCAGTCATTCCCACAGACATCACTGGAAAGACATAGGTCCAAAGCATTGAAATGAAATAAGAACAACAAAGTGAACAGTGTACAGTAACCATATTGAGTAAGTAAATCAGGACTTTAGTCATTGCTCAAGGGAGAATGAGTAAGCACTCTCAGACAATTCTCACAGGAGAGTAGCTGTTTGTACCATTTTAACTCCAAGAGAAATTCATACTCAACAGAGTACAGCAGAACAATGCATGATTACTAGTAAGAAGAGAATTCAGAAGTGAAGCGAGGACACCAGAATCTGCCATGGGAATGTTTGGTGCAAGTCAAGTATCATTTGTTAACCCTCATGATTCATTTACAGAAAGACTGGTTGATGAGGGAATGATAGCTCATCAGGCCTCAACATGTCTCTAGACAGAAGGGTGCAGTTCAATAGTTCAGGTAATCCAAGTGGAGTCCAGAACAGCAATTGCTGTATAACAGGGAGTTTCCAACTTCAGCATGGTCCCATTAGAAATTAAAAATATGAGGAATAATTTGAAACACCATTGAAACTGAGCTAATGGATGTACATATCCTCATGAGCATTATATTATATTACATACACACAAGCATTTACTGAAGATTAGCCTATACTGCTGCTGTGTAGCATACATATCATTGTAGCTCCCTTGACATCATAGAACTGGAAGGGACTTTGAGAGGTCATCTAGTCCAGTCCCCTGCACTTGTGGCAGGACTAATTATCTAGACCAGTGGTTCTCAAAGCCAGTATGCCGCTTGTTCAGGGAAAGATCCTGGCGTGCCAGACCGGTTTGTTTACCTGCCATGTCCAGAGGTTTGGCCGATCGTGGCTCCCACTGGCCACCGTTTGCCACTCCAAGCCAATGCGGGCTGCGGGAAGGGCGGCCAGCACGTCCCTTGGCCCACACTGCTTCCTGCACCCTGCATTGGCCTGGAGCAGCGAACCACGGCCAGTGGGAGTCGTGATTGGCCAAACCTGCGGACGTAAACAAACCAGCCCGACCCACAGGGGCTTTCCCTGAACAAGCGGTGGACCGGCTTTGAGAACCACTGATCTAGACTGGTGTTTGTCTAACCTGCTCTTAAAGATCTCCAATGATGGAGATTCCACAACCTCCCTAGGCAATTTATTCCAGTTCTTAACAATCCTGACAGTTAGGAAGTTTTTCCTAATGTCCAACCTAAACCTCCCTTGGTGCAATTTAAGACCATTGCTTCTTGTCCTATCCTCAGAGGTTAAGAAAAGCAATTTTTCTTCCTCCTCCTTGTAACAACTTTTTATATACTAGAAAATTGTTATGTCCTCTCTCAGTCTTCTCTTTTCCAGACTAAACAAACCAATTTTTTCAATGTTCCCTCACAGGTCATGTTTTCTAGACCTTTAATCATTTTTGTTGCTCTTCTCCCGACTCTCTCCAATTTGTCTACATCCTTCCTGAAATGTGGAGCCCAGAACTGGACACAATACTCCAGTTGAGGCCTAATCAGAGCGGAGTAGAGTGGAAGAATTACTTCTCGTGTCTTGCTTATATCACTCCTGCTAATACATCCCTGAATGAGGTTCACTTTTTTTGCGACAGTGTTACGCTGTTGACTCATATTTAGCTTATAGTCCACTACGACCTCCAGATCCCTTTCTGCACTACTCCTTCCTAGGCAGTGGTTTACCATTTTGTATGTATGCAACCGATTGTTCCTTCCTAAATGTAATACTTTGCATTTGTCCTTATTGAATTTCATCCTATTAACGTCAAACCATTTCTCCAGTTTGTCCAGATCATTTTGAATTTTAATCTTATCCTCCAAAGCACTTGCAACCTCTCCCAGCTTGGTATTGTCCACAAACTTTACAAGTGCATTCTCTATGCCACTGTCTAAATCATTGATGAAGATATTGAACAGAACCAAATGTCATTTAACTCTGGCACTAACCAGTCCTGAAATATTTGTGAAGAACTTTTGACCAGACACTTCTCTGCACCTTCTCTCAAAACAAGTTGATATGGTTAATATCTGAAATTTGGGCGAGACATTTTCCTTCAACAATTGGAAAACAGAGGACTAACTCCAGATGCCTAAAATGATTGTTTATTAACACATCAGCAGCAAGGCATGCCATCTCCCTCAACAAAAATAATAGCAACAAAAATAATTCTGGAGGGCTGGAGGATTGGTTTTAGGTCAAGATTAGGGCTGGGATCTTATAAGAAGTGCCAAGGAATCTTTAGTATCTACAGAGAACAGACAGAATCTCAATTTTGAAGGTCTCATCTGAGAGGCAGAGTGTAAAACTTCTTCAAACAAAACGTATTTCCTTCAGAAGGTCAAAGGGCTGAGTTGCGAGGGCTTATTAATAAGGAGAAGAAACTCCTCTTAGGAGAAGTATAATAGCTTCAGAGAATTTCTCTCTCAGTTTCCAGCTTTGACCCACAAATTCTTCAAGCATATTCGTAACTGGGCAGAAGCTTGATTTTCCTTTTGTATGTGTTTCCCTCTCTAGTTTAAACAGGGAAAAGCGAGAGAAGGAACTACTGAGAGTGAGCCAAGAGAACCGGGCCATTCTGGATAGGATTACAAAGTGTGAGCCTCAGTATCAAGTTCAGAGGTGGCATGAAGACTGGCAAAGGGCAGAAAAATACATGGACAGCATTGCAAGATATCCTCGTGGGTGGTGTAAATTGCAGAATCAAAAGGTAACCTGGATTTCTTGGGGGGGGGGGGTGTTCTTAACTATTACAGATTTGACCTGTCCATTTTGTGTTTTGCTGCATATTTATTCTAGAGAGCATGTCATTACAACTGGCAGGCAGCTACAGAATAAGTGATCTTCCATTTATACAGCACTATTCATCAAAATGGATCCCAAAGGACTCTTCAAACTTCATTAAGTGACTGTAGAAATTACAGCATTTAGGAATTACTTTGTCCACCACTGACATGCAACACCCTCTGAGGTGGAAAAAGGCAGCAATTTAATAGTACCACTACAGAGATACCCAAATACTACAACAAAATTTTTTAAAAGGACTAAATATTGAAAGATTTTGAGGTTACAGAAATATATCATGGTTGACTTCTACAGAATATCTGCTGTTGAAAGTAGCCAGCATCTTATTTTCTTTGATAAAATGTACAGCTGTAAATCAGCAGCAAGAGGTATTAGAGAGTTAGGTCTCTGCATTCAACATCACTGAGGCTTGGCTTATAACTACTGAGCCTGTATAAAAGGAGATTTTTAGGGGTTAATAACTCAGCCAAATCTGGGTGGATTTTCCAGGAATAGCAAAAGACACATTTCTGGCCCCAGGACCATCCTTCTGCCAAGTTTCAAGTCTCTGCTGCATACCTATAGAATACTAGAATTCTTAAAAGAAAGAGGAGGAAAAATTGGTTTAAAAAAAAAAAAAAAAAAAGGAAAAATTGGTTGGCAGGGGGGAATCTTTTTCTCCAAGCCCTATTCTTGTAAACAGCTGTACCATTTTTGCTGAAACTTTCAAGAAATATTCAGCCTGAGGCAGAAAGCAAGCATGAAAAGTTTCAGCCCAAAAACTTTAAGTCTGTCAGAGTAATCAATTAAAAGAAGGGCTTGCAAAGGAAAGAGTTAAGCAACCTGAACTACTGTAAATATATATTACACACAAAATACTATCTTAAAAGCACATTATTAAGGTTGCTAACATAGTCAAACACTCAAAAGTTAGGTTTCAGAGTAGCAGCCGTGTTAGTCTGTATTCGCAAAAAGAAAAGGAGTACTTGTGGCACCTTAGAGACTAACAAATTTATTAGAGCATAAGCTTTCGTGAGCTACAGCTCACTTCATCGGATGCATTTGGTGGAAAAAACAGAGGAGAGATTTATATACACACACACAGAGAACATGAAACAATGGGTTTATCATACACACTGTAAGGAGAGTGATCACTTAAGATAAGCCATCACCCACAGCAGGGGGGGGGAAAGGAGGAAAACCTTCCATGGTGACAAGCAGGTAAGTGATCACTCTCCTTACAGTGTGTATGATAAACCCATTGTTTCATGTTCTCTGTGTGTGTGTGTATATAAATCTCTCCTCTGTTTTTTCCACCAAATGCATCCGATGAAGTGAGCTGTAGCTCACGAAAGCTTATGCTCTAATAAATTTGTTAGTCTCTAAGGTGCCACAAGTACTCCTTTTCTTTTTTCAAAAAAGTTAGGAAGTGCCAGAATTAAGGTTGCCTCTACAACCTTAATTCACCCCTTTTGTGCATGTGTATTATGGTAGTCTTAATTATATGATCACACTTTTTCCCACAGGACCACTCCCTCATTCAGTGCACAGAATGGATGGTGCTTACTAAATGAGCAACAATTCTGTATTGAGTTTCATCTTCATTGTTCAATGTGTGGCCCCAGGCCCTTATTAACTGCACACTATTCAAACCCTGATTTAAAGCCAGTGTTATTAATTTTCACTTGGGATTTTCTATGGCACTCATCACTACAGTAGTGACATGGAGTGTTTCACAAATGTTAATTTATCTTACTAACATTCTCATTAAGTGACTGAGTATTATCCCCAATTTACAGAGGAGGAATGAAGGTACAGAGATTAAGTATCTTCTAATTTTGGGTATCCAATCTGAAATACCTATAACCTGATTTTTCAAAGTAAAGCTCCTTCTTTAATAAATGACAAGTTACATTTGTTTTGGTCAGCCTTTCCTCTTTCCTCCCCCCTCTTTCTGGTGGAGCATACCAATGCCACCAAGAGGAGACAGAATTTTCTTCCCCTTCTATATCAGGGTCATCTTTACTGATTCCAGAAAATTCCCTCATTGCTGAGCTCTCTCAATCAACCTAGCCATTGGTATACCTTAATGGAACTTGCTCCATTCCTGACTGCAAAAACAATTCTAAGGAGCAAAAGGATAAGTTCCCTTCCCTTGGTCTATAGAAGTATTTCAGCCCTCGCCCCACCCAATGCTCTATCACGCACACTCTCCTGTGAGCAGTGCATGGCTGAGGGATCACTTTTAAAATAACTGCAAAACTCAAGATATTGAAACGTTCTTTATATTCAATATTTTTGTAATGATTTTTCACTTCTCTTTCAGGAACAAAAATTAAACAAGAAAGCATCAAAACAAGAGAGAGAAAAAAAGAGATAAGCAACAGAATGATGAAGATGTGAAAAGCAAGACAGAGGAGGGAGAAAAAGGGGACATCCAAAGTGGAGAGGAAAAAGATTAACAAGAGAGAGAGACTGTTTTAGAAATGGTGTAATTCCAACTAGTCCCCTATCAATGCAGTTCAAGCAATTTACAGAACTAAACATGAGATGGAGTGTGTGGGAGAGGCAGCTGCAAGAGATTATATAGATACTATCATTTTAAAGAAGTTACTGTAAGTGTAAGTATTAGGCACATGTCTTTATTAACATAAATAAAATTTCTTTATAGTTGCCAGCAAACTATAACTCTGCATAGTGTTTCATGAACACAAATGAAGTGGGAGCAAAGCTGGGAAAATGAATTGACTTTATCACAGGTAATTAATCCAGCTGATTAAAACCAGCTTATTAAAAAAATAATTATATTTTAATTCTCACATTAGTATCCATCAGAGATTCCCCAGTGAAGGTTGACTTGGATGACAGCAAATAATTTAGAGCAGTTTTTTTTAAATGAGTTCATAGGCTGGATCCCCTCTTAATAGAGAGATGGCTGGGTGAACCACCTCCCTTCCTGTTCATGATCTCATGTCAGCTTTGTGTCAGCTACAGCAATTGCATACATGGAGAAATAATATCAATAGTACATTAAGTATTTTCCTAGTTTCTTTTCCTGGAATTTAGAAGCTGGAAACAAAGAGGAGGAACAACATTCTGTGATCAGGCAACCAGTGCTTAATTTGTGCCAGGGCTTGACAGTGCTGAGCCCAGCACCTCTAAGCTTGGCAGTTCATAGCCCCAGCACCTCTGGGCTTGTGGCATCAGTTATGAAAGTAAAAAATTTGCTTGAGCCTCTGCACTTCTTTCATTACAAATTAAGCACTGGAGCCAACTCTCTGTGTACCACCAGCAAGTGCTCTCCAGGCCACCACTAGTCCACAGCCTATAAGATGAGAACTCCTGATCTAGAGGATGCATCCCCCTGCCTTTTTATTTGTAAATGTGATTCTTCATGGAAAACACTTACTGAACCCACAAAATAGTCTAAGCTTACAAAGCCAGTCAAGTGAAACTTCACTCCTCTTGGAGAATATAAAATCTGAAGCCAAATAACAGGGTGCAATAAGAAGTATTGGCTTTTGTTTTGTTGGAAATAAAAGTTACAAATGTTAAGTTACATTAAGTTGCACTTAATGACTCATATGAATCGTCAGTCATGGAGGCTGGCTACTTTTTTCAGAGACATTCTCCTAGTAATATTTTACAGGTCACAGAGACATTTTCCTTTCTCATTTGAAATACAGCCCAGCTGAACAATGTTTCAAGCATTGATGAGATGAGAACTTCAGTTTCTTAACTGTATAAATCCTCAGATATTTATCCTTATTGTAACAAAACTGTGGTATAAATATAACCCTTCTACCAGATGGAGCCAGCAGCAACCAGGGCCAGGTTTAATATCTAGGGGTTCCTTTCCATCGATACAACACAGAACCAGCTCGACCCCCTTCCCGCCCCCATAACTTGGGAAATTACACACCACCCCTGGAGGCCCCCGAGAGGCAATATTTCCCCACTCGCAAGCACTGAGTCAGAGTGTAGAAAAGAAACTTAATAAAAGGAGGGAAGTAACTCAGAGTTAATTTGGGAAAACACTGCAAACAGGGTTCATAAAAACAAACCATGAGTAAAAGACCCATCCCCCAAGTAGGTTGGGCCATGCCCTTTTCCCCTCAGGTCCTTAAGTCCAGCAACCCAAAAGTCACTTTCACATGCCCGACCCTTTTCTGCACCCCACTCACAGTTGCTGTCCTTGGTCAATGCAGACCCAAAGTTCAGAGGTACATCTGCAGACTTCACCTCTCACCCTGGTGCAGGGTAAAGAGGCATCTTACTCGGTCTGCTGGCCGCTCACTGGCCACCTGCTCGCTGCTCATCACACCTCTCCACTGCCACCCTGCTGGTCACTCATTCACCAGCTGACTGTCAGTCACCTTCTCCCTCTCTACTGTGACCTCTGCACATCAGTCTCTCAGTGATTTTCAACTCTTGCAGACTGGGCAGAAACACCGCCCCATCTCAAGTGATTTCAGCTCTCAGCAGACAGGGCAGAAACACAGTCCTACCACAACTGGTTTTAGCTCTGATTAAGCAATTAAAATAACAAGAGAGACTTCTAATGAAGCTTATTTAGCTCTATTCTTTGATTAGTAGAAAAGAACAGGTTAAGCCAGTCTAGAGAGAACTCAGGAGGGCAAAGAACAGCATACAGCCTCCCGTCTAGAACTCCTGTCCCTACACCTCTGACTTTCACAGGGCTTTAGCAGTCGAGCCCCTGGCTCACCAAGGTCCACTCTGCTAAGGGTGACCCACCCCCATTTGGAAGAGGTTAAACACAGTCCTGCTTCCGTGCATTCCCACAATAATCACAACATTGATAACAGCATTTCACTATCCCTGCTTTCAGTACTAATGTGATTTGTGACCAACACCAGCCAAGTTGATTACAATGAGCAAAACATCTGCTGAATATCTAAGCAAATCTAAACAAAACAGGAGCAAACAGCAGGAGCAAACTGTATTTACATAACCACACCCACAGTCTCTCCCCCTCCCAGCTAGCTATCAGGAAAGCATTCATTCAGACCCTGCTTAGACAAATAATAGACACCATGGTCACCCACTAAACTGTACCCATGTGGCATCAGCCATATAACTTGGAAGATGGGACCATTGCTTCCAGGAAACCCACAAACCCCTAATAGGTCTGGTCCAAAGCCCACTGAAGTCAAAAGAAAAACTACCATTGGTTTCAATGGACTTTGGATCCTTGCCCAAAAGCTAGAAGACCCTGGTTAGATAGTAGTAGTATTAGGACTTGCTGTATCTTGTATGAGACAGCCACTTAAGGGCAATATAATCACAAACACTTGAACAGGTCTGCTCCAGATCCAATAGCAAATAACATTACTCACACATGCCAGGACATTGCAATACTCCCAACAGTTAGGCAATGCTTATTCTCAAACATCTTGCATTCACAGGAGTTCATATCCAACAGCTAAGTGCCAATCCATAATGGATCCATTGTTTGTTGTTACATATTTGTTACAGTAAGTAACTAAGATAAGTTCATGATTGCAAAATTTTGTTCAGAATTATTTCATTCCTACTTAGATGGTTGATGATATGATTTGAAGAAACATCTAAAAGCTATAATCTAATTAATCCCAAATTCCCTTGAAACTAGACAAAACAAACTCTGGGGACAAAATTAAATAAATTGAATGCATTATCAAAATTAGAAACACAGGAGTTTCTGCACTGGTTGTATTACTCAGTTCATGGGAAAACCTACATTTTTAAAGTGTAAATTAAACTGCCATAGAGGTTGCAGTTTGCTGAATCACAGTGCTACACAATCCAGGAATTAAATGTGTTAAAGCGTATTGAGTCAAGTTCTCTGCTGGCATAATTCCACTGATCTCAGTTTCTTTATGCCAGTAGAGAATCTGGCTCATTTTCAGGAAACAGACAATCACTTCCTGACCACCCTATTTGTTTGTCCTTCTTTCTCTGTTTGTTCTGTCTTTTATAGACTTTGAGCTCTTAGTGGCAGGGGCCTGCCGTCTTGTGGATTCGTACTGCACCTAGCACATTGTAGGTTTCAGAGTAGCAGCCGTGTTAGTCTGTATTCGCAAAAAGAAAAGGAGTACTTGTGGCACCTTAGAGACTAACAAATTTATTAGAGCATAAGCTTTCGTGAGCTACAGCTCACTTCATCGGATGCATTTGGTGGAAAAAACAGAGGAGAGATTTATATACAGAGAACATGAAACAATGGGTTTATCATACACACTGTAAGGAGAGTGATCACTTAAGATAAGCCATCACCAGCAGCGGGGGGGGGGAAAGGAGGAAAACCTTTCATGGTGACAAGCAAGGTAGGCTAATTCCAACAAAGCCCGTTGCCAACTCTGTCCACATATCTATTCAGGGGATACCATCATAGGGCCTAATCACATCAGCCACACTATCAGAGGCTCGTTCACCTGCGCATCTACCAATGTGATATATGCCATCATGTGCCAGCAATGCCCCTCTGCCATGTACATTGGCCAAACTGGACAGTCTCTACGTAAAAGAATGAATGAACACAAATCAGACGTCAAGAATTATAACATTCAAAAAACAGTTGGAGAACACTTCAATCTCTCTGGTCACTCGATTACAGACATAAGAGTGGCTATCCTTCAAAAAAAAAGCTTCAAAAACAGACTCCAACGAGAGACTGCTGAATTGGAATTAATTTGCAAACTGGATACAATTAACTTAGGCTTGAATAGAGACTGGGAATGGATGAGTCATTACACAAAGTAAAACTATTTCCCCATGGTATTTCTCCCCCCCACCCCACCCCCCACTCTTCCTCTGATATTCTTGTTAACTGCTGGAATTAGCCTACCTTGCTTGTCACCATGAAAGGTTTTCCTCCTCCCCCCCTCCCCCGCTGCTGGTGATGGCTTATCTTAAGTGATCACTCTCCTTACAGTGTGTATGATAAACCCATTGTTTCATGTTTTCTGTGTGTGTATATAAATCTCTCCTCTGTTTTTTCCACCAAATGCATCCGACGAAGTGAGCTGTAGCTCACGAAAGCTTATGCTCTAATAAATTTGTTAGTCTCTAAGGTGCCACATGTACTCCTTTTCTTTTAGCACATTGTAGATACTCCCAGAAACTTATACTAAATAGCAATAGAGAATTTGCAAGATACCATTTTATTGACAGTTTTATTTGCCCTCCCCACCTTCACTGCACTTCAAGGTAACAGAAGCACACAAAGCATTACTGAAATGACAGCTTCATTAGAGAGCCTAAATGGCACAGCTTCTTTCCAGTCTGGGCTAGGCTCCTCCTTAAGATTTAATTTGAATAGTTTATCGTGTGTTAAAATATACACTGTCTTGTCTGTGCTAGACTTTTAGAAAGTGTTAGTTAGCAGGTGTTCTCCAACACATTCTAAAACCACGTCTTCAAATCCTAGTTCAGACAAAGTCTTACTGATGGAATTAATAATAAATAACATGCTAAAAGACAGGGTGGCAGAGCCAGACAGACACAGATGATAAAATAATGAGCTAGATTGTATCCTAGTGTAATTACACTGAAGTCAATGGAGTTACATGAAGAGTGAGGTGACCACTATTTGTTTTTTTCTGATTTTCTGTTTAGATCAGGAAAACTAAGCTAAGTTTAGCCAATCCCCCCAAAAAAATCAAAGTAAAATGGCTCTTGCAATCCCTTGAGGACATGTGGTTGGGCCATCTATGTAAAAGGAATATAGCACCCAAAATTCAACAGTGATAAACTATTTGGAATAACTGCAAATCTACAGATACACCTAAAAAGGTCCATACCTATCTTTGATGGAAAGTTCAGACCCAAACCAAAATTCCAGCAAACCGATGCCAGCACATAAAGCCTGTCTGAACTTGAACCAAAACTGATTTCAACTGTTAGAGGTTTGAGTTGAATGTTCTGCTGAACTGTGTGTGTTTCAGGCTTTGATTTTGTGAGTTGGACAGGAGAGTCTATTTTCTTTATGCTGAGTGCAACTAATAACAGGTGTAAAGTGGTGCTGACTGCCTGTCAGGGTGTAATACTTTTATCCTCTGACCTTTCTGGGAGAAGAAGCAAGGTTAGAGTATACACAAACTTGCAAATTTTTTCCACAGTATAAGATATTATAGTGATGCAATTAATATTAAACAAGCATAATTTTAGTTTTGATCATCTTTTTTGAGAATGATGAACAATTCCCATGGTCACTAATTACTAGACAAGTACATTTTAAATTCATATTTAGTCTTATCTGACTTGTAGTCGGCTCTCATTATCAAATTTTATGTTGAATTTAGGGTGATCAGATAGCAAGCATGAAAAATACGGATGGGGCTGGGGGTATGGGGTAATAGGAGCCTATAGAAGACAAAGCCCCAAATATTGGGACTGTCCCTATAAAATCAGGTTTCAGAATAGCAGCCGTGTTAGTCTGTATTCGCAAAAAGAAAAGGAGTACTTGTGGCACCTTGTGGCACTTCATCGGATGCATCCGATGAAGTGAGCTGTAGCTCACGAAAGCTTATGCTCTAATAAATTTGTTAGTCTCTAAGGTGCCACAAGTACTCCTTTTCTTTTTCCTATAAAATCAGGACACTTGGTCCCCCTAGTTGAATTCTATAATATCTCTGGCCTGAGTTTGTTATACTTGATCTCCAAATTTTATTAAGTTAACTTGCGTTATCATTCTCTCTGCAACATACAGGGCCATATTATAACCTCACATGAGAGTTTGGGAACAGAAGTCAACCTTTTAAACTTGGAACTAAAGTTAGGCCGTAAATAAAATATCTGATTTTCAGAATGTAGTTGTTTGAAAATCAAGCACTTTAATGTAGGTGCCTAAATACAGATATATAAGTGCCTAACTTTAGAGATTCAAGTTGGAAATTTTGGCCTCAGTTTCCATACATGGCCTTTGTCCCATTGGAGGGGGAGTTTCATTCACACACACGGAGATGGAGGAAGGTACAACCCACTAAATCCAAGAAAATCCTAGTGCCACAAAGACCTTGGGATACAGGGGGCCTAATCCTCTAAGACCCTGCATACAAAACTCCTACTGACTTCAGGATTGAGTGCTTAGACGGGTAGGGACTTTTGCATGGAGACCCAAGACTGCCACCATTCCAATGGCTTCCCTCTTCCCCATGCTAAAGGAGCTATGTTCCCATGTAGCACCTGCTGGCAGCAGTTGCCCAAAATAAACCCAAGCAAATGTATGGGGCAGGGGATGTATTTGCAGTCATACAGCGTTCTAGTCATATAGAGTATAGTCCTTGTTGGTGTGACCAACTGTAACTTGTGGGAAATCCGCTTGCACCCAAAGGGAGCATGCTGTGTCCCACTAACGCTCCCCTGGACCTACCCTTTAAACTGTAGAATTCCACCCCTCACCCTGTGGGGCCTGTATGTGAGAACATGCACACATCACCTGGGCCTCCTGTGAATATTCTCTTCATCTGCACAAACCCTAGCCCAGCCACAATCACATTGGCCTCACAAGTTCTCCAAAAGGATGTAGAAAGGAACATTTATTTACACCATTCCATAAATATGCCTATACCCACTGGAAATAAGTGGAAATGAAGACTACATCAAGTGGAAAAGTGATTTAATTCGTTATCTGGAGTAATTAATATGTTGGCTATTATCACAGACACTGGGCAAATAGAATACGTTTGCAGATCCATTTGTAACATGCAAAGGTCACAAAACATATGATAGTAACCAAAAACATAATGCTAGCTCAGGACGCTACCAAAAGAACAGGTTTATTAAGATCCCCAGAACAATCAGGTTGGCATTTAATGAAAGATGTAATTCTCAGGTTTCATCTCAGGCCATCTGAAATGCTACCCACATCCCTAATACTAGCATTCAGAAATAACAAATTAATCATATTTCATCATAAGGAAAAATGTTTAAAACACTTGTTATTGTCCCTGACAAAACACAGGCCTCAGCGGGTATGTCTACACAGCAAAAACAAAAATCTGGGGCAGCAAGTCTTAGAGTCCCAGTCAGCTGACTTGGGCTCACAAGACTCAAGCCATGGGGCTAAAAATAGCAGTGTAGACATTTGGGCTTGGGCTGGAGACCAGGCTTCAGGATCCATTGCAGTTTTACAAGTCTGAGCTCCAGCCTAAGGGCCTACACGGCTACTTTTAGCCCCACAGCTTGAACCCTGTGAGCCCGAGGCCTGGTCTACACTACAGAATTAGATCAATGTAACACAGCTTAATTACATCAACCTAACTCTGTAAGCATCTACACTAAACTGTAGCTCCCACAGTTAACTCATCCACTTCACCAACTTAATAACTCCACCTCCGTGAGAGGCGTAGTGCTTAGGTCAACGTAGTTAGGTCGACGCAGCATCAGTATAGACACTGCATTGCTTACGCTGACTGTTGCTGCCCTTCAGAAGCCATCCCGCAATGCCCCACACTGACAGTTAAATCAGTGCCAGAGCTCGTGGCGAGAACATGCAATGCCAACACAAGGAGTGTAATGTGGACACCCAAAAGTGATTTAATTACTGCAGTGGCTGTATGTCTAAGTAACTTAGGTCGATTTAATTTTGTAGAGCAGACTTACCCTTTAGTTAGTTGACCCAGGCTCTGGGACTCACTGCCACAGGGCTTGGGGTTTTTGTTTTGTCTGGGTAGAGGATCCAAATAGGGAAAATGGTCTTTTAGCTGTTGAACACCATCTCTGAAGGAACGTTATTTAAATCCAGATTTCTCCCATAATGTTTGATTCCTGACATATTTTTGGCAAATGAGGCACATGGCAGGGAAAGGAGAGGAATACACCAAATTATTTCTGGTTCTCTCCTATAATTTAGTTAAGGTGTAGCATGCTATAGCCTGATAGCATATCACAAACACACAGGGAGGTGAGCTTTACTGCATGTTTAACATACCACAAAATGTGGCAGGAATCAAACATTACGGGTGAAATCTGGAGTAATGGGGGACAGCACCAGCACAAGGCCTGTGAATTATAGAAGCCCTATTTGAGGATATATGTGGGGCTTAAATTGTGGCTAGGCCTTGTGCTGGCCATTGGCAAAGGTGAGAATTTCACCTTTAAAACAAATCATTTGATTTTGGGTGTGAGCAACACAACATACTGGGTTTCCTCACCCAACCTGCTTGCCAGGCCACCAGCTCCTCTTCATTCAAAACTCTTCTAAAGCTCACTTCTGCTGTGTCTCCTACAAACAATGAGTTAATTAACCACATTCAAAAAATTATTTCCTATAAGGTGTAGTATATTTTGTTGCTTCTTTTAGACTGAGCTTACACCAGGGGTTCTTGGCATCCTTCCACTCTTCTGCACAAGGTCCTGGTGTACCACTACCTTCCCATCCCCCTCTATTTCAGGGACTTACCGATACCCCTTTTCCCCAACAACCATCTCCTTTATGCCGGGGCTCTGTGTGTATCCCATTCTCCTCTTACCACAAGCTCTGATTGCTCCTCCTATACCAGGGATTCTGTGTGCGTCTCCATTCCTCTCCTTTCCCTGCAATGGTCTCATTCCCCTCATCTTCCCATGCCATCGACTGTGTGTCCCCTCCCCCAAGCTCACACTGCTTTTATAGCACAGGTTAGCATCAGTTATAATTCCTAAACTAGAGGTGTTATGAATTCACATTTTGGGGATTTGATGGGTAATAAATGCTAGCTGGTTGTTTCCACAGAGAACTGATAGGGACACCATTAGAGACATTTTAGAGTATGCAACCTGGCTAACAGGAGAGAGAGAAAGAGGTCCATGCCAGCAGACAGGAGCAGATGTGCAGAGGGGCATCTAAGATCAGAAATAGGATCAAAGAGGAGAATAGGATCAAAGAATAGGAATAGGACAAAGAGGAGAATCCGCGGGAACTAGTAAGGTTGATTGCTCTCAATTTATACATTGTGACCCGCATTTCTGAAGTTCTTGAGCAGTTTTTATTTAGACATTTTTTATTTTGACTTCACTGATATCAGAACTTTGATTCAAGCACTTTACGAACATTAGTTAATTAAGCCTTATTACAGCTCCATTCACTTAACCACTAAACTCCAGCACACTCTGGGTTGAAATACGCTAACTGTTCAACAGTAGACAGCAGGACTAGGCAATGGTTTAGATCAGGAAGCCTGAAGTGCTTTCTCCTTGTTATCTCCCTACTTTGTCTGTTCCAAGAGGTATCCTAAATACACTCACTCCATGTGATTCCTCATCATCATAAACCTGATACCATTAGAAAACAGAACAAAAACAAACAAAACAACCAGCTTTACGAGGAAGCACATTTACAGAGGAAAAATAAAACAGAAGAAGACAGCATAAAATCTATTTGAGACCATTTTCTACAAGAGACATTAGACAGTAGATCCCAACAATCACGATATTTCTTTCACAAAATCCACTTAAATGTTTTGTTTATATGCATATACTCAAACTAGTGTTATTAAGAGTAAAATGCTGGTTTCGCAGAAGCCTGTCAGGCACTTACCTCAACATAAAAGCCTGTAGCAATAAAAAAAAAATACAAACAAGTGGCTAATTCAAGGTCTGAACCTGCAAGGTGCTGAGCACCTCAGTTCTTATACAGAAACAAGCTGAGACCCTATTCCACTGATATCAGTGGGAGTTGAGGCTGCTCAGCACATGGCAGAAGATGCTCAGCACTGTATAGACTTGGCTTTTGAGGCATACATCCCCTACTGCAGCTTCATTTCCCCTCATTATTTCAGCAAGGCACCCACTCTCAGACTTTCAGCTCCCCAGTTGTTAGGTTATTTATCCAAAAATCCTTTCTTTGTCTGTTGATCCCTAGAGAATCCAGTTTGAACTAGTTAGTGTGTAGCTCTCTGGGAGGTGCAGGGGCTTCAAAGTGCTGATAACCAAAGGAATTATATTAGTATCCCCCTCCTCTCCGGGAAGTTACATTAGGATTGTCACTCACAGATTCCCAAAATACCAGACATTTGGTAGTTGCGGGTATGGTGTGTCCCACCCCCACCGGTGTGACCTCACACATAATGTGTGTACAAGCTCACACTGGACGGAGGACACTATTTGAAATATCACACTGCTCTGCCTCCATTGGCATGAACTCGCACACACAGTGCATGTGAGGTCACACTGGCAGGAGCGGCCTGCTTTTCAAAATGGCATATGGTTTTGTCTCAGTACTAGGTGGGGGACAAAGCACCGAAGAAGAGGACTGTCTGGTTTAAAATTGAATGAATGACCTGCCTAAGTTACATACAATTCCACAATAAACACATGCACAATTGCATTCTTAATACAATGGACCCTCAAAGCTTTAAACCTAATTCAGTAAGGTTTAACTTAATTCAGTAAAGTTCATATTGCAGGAAATGGTCAGTCTGCCACAGCTTTTACCCTTGATGCTACACCTCGGCAATAAGTAATAACTATTTTATCCTGTGTTGTGCATTGTCTCTTCAGCAGGTCACATCTGACATGAAAAAATTAGGTTTTGGAGAAACAGTGTGTAGATGCTGATTTTCTTTTACTTGTTTTTATGCAGATGACAGAATAAAAGAACAGGATGTAAAGAGGTTTCTGTCTCACTTCCTGTAACATAGCCTTTCTGTCTCATTTGTTGTAATAGGATTATGCCCAACAACATTCTAAGCAATACAAGTTTTGCATATATGCATCTTATGTTTTCTTTAACATCATTCTCATAGATCTGCTAAAAGAGGAGTATGAAAAGTCTTATAATTAAAAAAGTAAAAGATGGCAAATAGAAATATGCATGGAGCAATTGTGAGCTGGGATCCAAT
Source organism: Dermochelys coriacea (assembly GCF_009764565.3). Lineage (NCBI taxonomy): Eukaryota > Metazoa > Chordata > Testudines > Dermochelyidae > Dermochelys > Dermochelys coriacea. Next base: position 112,209,338 of record NC_050068.2, read on the forward strand.
ATAATCTATGGAAGATTGATTTGCATTGCCTTAATGCCATACTGCTTATTGAATGGTAACTCTTCTTTTGCGATTTTGTTCCAGATTTTGTCTGCATGTTTGAAATGCAAGTTCTTTATAATACATAGGTCACATATGTATACTTGAAATAAATTATGGAAATGATTAGCTATAATTGGATACCACAGACATGCTCCTGGAATGCAAAAAGGTACAATTAATTTAGACCAAAATGTTAGTAATTAAATAATATACCTCATAATTGGAACCTTCTGTTGCTATATTTCATCTTTCAGAAATCAAATAAATCCTAAAGCATTAGCAGAATGGCTTTCTCCTAGTCTAATAATGTTAAAAGGATTATTCTACAATAATGGAAGGACATGGAAAATTTATCTACAATAACCTGACAGACCTTGCAACAACAGTCTCAAACAAAAATATTTTATTTGGAATAAAAGTTAAACTGAATTACTTTAATGCAATATAGAATCCATTTCTAAATTTCATAGGGAAAAATCTACAGATATGGAGAAGTACAGATAGTTGTTTTATAGTGCTATGTGTGAAATGTATACATGAACATACAGATCAATACAATGTAACATGCCTGGGTCTGTTTGCTGGGTTGGAGTATTTTTATTTATTTCTACATTTGCATAGTTGTACTTTGTTGTTACATGTTGTACTGTGGGCCAAAGATTATTTTCCTTATTCATATAAACTAGACAAGCAGGACTGGTCCTGTATGCACCTTTAAGGATTGAGTACATGTTTTTATATTTCGTGCATTCTTTGGCAAGAGATTAGTTTTTATGTTCTTAGTTGTTTGATTATAACATGTCCCTTCTGTAAAATTAATAAACATTTTATAAATGAAGCCATTTATCAAAAATAGAAGGTAAAACTACTCCTGAATAATGAATAAAAACAATGTCCAAGTCAAGAAAAAATCCCAGTGAAAAAGATAGCACCCTCACTGTTGGGACATTTGGGGTGAAATCCTACTTCAATAGGGCTGGGATTTCACCATGGGTTCCTGTACTCTCAGAAACTATTAAATTATATCTTCTTATGTTCTTGCAGCAGCCTGTGTCAAATGGAATCCTTTCTGCCTACATTTGGGAGAATAACAGAGATTAAGATTATAAATGTCTGTGGCTCTTGCAGGAAGTTTCAGTATTCACTCCTAAAGCCTTGTTCAGAAGAGTTCTCCATGGATTATAAATTTCAATCAAGAGTCTAAGTTTATCGCTGATATAACTATTCAGCGTAATGGGGACACATTAGGAATGAACTTGGCCCAACATGCCGTCTCACTCCGCACTCTCATACTTGATGACTGCAATGGTTTAGACTTCCGATCATGAAGCTTTGCAAAATTGTATCTATATGATTTTCAGCTATTTTCAGAAATACTTTATTATACATGATCACATAGCCAAGTTGTATTTGGTAAACAGGGGAATGGCCCTCATAGGGATGGTGCTGGGGGTCTGGGTAGCACACAGAGCTGCCTCTGCCCCTCCCCCCCAGGGGCCACAGAGACATGCCAGCAGCTTCTGGAGCAGTGTGGGGCCAGGCAGGCACCCTGCCTGAGCCCTGCTGCGCCACCGGCTTTTCGCGGCCAGAGATCATGATCGACTGACAGAGGATCCAGGATATGCACACACACACACACACACACACACACACACACACACAGAGAAGTTGGAAGTTGCCATGCAAACTGTAAGAGGCTAATTAGTTAAGATAAACTATTATCAGCAGGAGAAAAAAAAATAGTGATAATTAAGATAGCCCATTTAGACAGTTGACAAGAAGATGTGAGGATACTTAACTTAGAGAAATAGATTCTACTATTTGATTGGTATACCTAGTAAGTAGTCTAAGTAAGGGGCTTTGGGGAAATTAGGCTATACTCTTCCCACTCCTTGTCAGGAGTTTTATATGCTCCCTGGTAGCATTAATCTTACATCATCCTTCAGATTAATCACGCTTCCTTATACACTTGATGCTTAACTGTAGGTTTCTCACAAGATTCTCAGTGGTTTTACTCTAGACAGTTGGAACCAGTAACCTGACTACAGGCAAAGCCTTTCATGACTAGCTGTATTAAGGAGGAGAATCTTCCCAGGAAGGTGTGGTACCCCCAGTACTCAATGAGAACTAGGGTCTTTGCTTCTTTTTAATAAAAATACTGGGTTTGAGTCAACGAAAATCTGACCATTTGGAAACTGCACAATGATCAGTCACAGCAGACCGTTCTTAAGTCTCCAGGTTTACACTTCAAACTAAATATACATGTGCATCTTGTTAAGCAGAGAATTGTTGGTTCAAACAATTTAGAAGCTGTGCTAGCAAGCCAGCAGTACATGTAAGTTGCTGCAGCCAGTTACTTCCAGGTATTCTTTTTATTTCCCCTTACCCACCTTAAAACTTTTTGTCCTAATAAAAATATGGAATCGGTGATATTATTAATACTGTGGTAACACAGAAAGGGCATAGTCAGGATTAGTGCTATGTACAGTGTGAACACACTGGTTGATATGGTCCCTTCTCCAGAGAGCTTATTTATTATCAACTTTAAGATAAGATGCAACAAATGAGCAAAAGGAGACGAGAAGGACAAGGTTTCAGAGTAGCAGCTGTGTTAGTCTGTATTCGCAAAAAGAAAAGGAGTACTTGTGGCACCCTAGAGACTAACAAATTTATTTGAGCATAAGCTTTCGTGAGCTATAGCTCACTTCATCGGATGCCACAAGTACTCCTTTTCTTTTTGAGAAGGACAAGGGTAACAGTAATAACATTATGTTGTTAGAGAGGCGAGCTATGTGCCGAACTTGATAGATTTTGTCAAGCCCTTACTCACGCTGGTAAGCACTTACTCGGGTACTTCCACTGGTATAAATCACCATCTGGCCTTTAATGACTGATCTATTATCACTGTTTTTCTGTTATGTTATAGGACAAATTAAATTACTACTGCAGAATAGTATAAAATAGGTTTCTTAACAATATTGTTTAACAGTATTAGTATGGTTTAGTCATCAGAAAATTATTATATCATTAGATGTTTTGAAAATAACCCGGTGTTTATTTTCTCTTAGTTTGTACAATTTAATTTATTCATAACTATTTACTATTTGCTTTTGTGAATGTTATTTACATTTTTAAACTACCCCCCATAAATGCACTTGCCAGTTGACACTTTGACACTCAGGATAGATTGGTCACCTTCACTTTCCTACTCTCATGCATAGTACAGTATGCTTATTCCTTGGGTTCAAAGAACTGTAGGAAAATGTTCAAATTTTAACAAACCTGCTTTCAGATTTTTTTTTAAATAATGCAATCATTTCTATTCAATGTAAGTTTTGTAAACACTCATTACTCTTTGAACAAATCTAAATTTGGCTCTCCAGCAAGTAAACGGACTGTCCCCAGGAATACAATCTGTCTCTCTCTTTTTCTGTATCCTTTCATTTTAACAGGAGTCTTCAAACATCATTCAAAAAGTAATTCAGTATATTCTCCTTTTTTTGTTTTACTGATGTGCTTTATTGAAGAATCTTTTGATGTTCTATAAGTTGATAGATTCACCAGCTGCAGTTCAGTTGTTGAAACTGGCCCCTGGAGTGCCTTATCTCAGGATTTTATTACCCAAAACATCTGAAAATCAACCAAATGTTTCCCAGAAAACACTCAAAACCAAGATGCCCAGTCAGGTTAGATAAGAACAGTGTTACACATGATCTCTTTTATAAAAGTTTCACATTAATCTCCCAAAAGAGAGAACAAGTCAAGGAAGACAAACAGTCCTACAGAGCTCACTTTCGTATCACCCGGGTCATGGGTGCTATACTGGGAACTGAATCCCCAAAATAAAAACAAACAATATTTACATTAATTCCAAAATAAATGTATAATCATAGAGGCCAGATTCCCTTCTCCAGATTCGATCTTTTGTATTTTTCAGATGATGCTGAAGAATCAGAGTCTAGCCACAGCTGAGAATTTCCTCAGCAAATGGAAGGATTGAGAAAGGCTTCAAGCTCAGCCTGAACCAGCACAGTAGTTCCAGCATCCACCACCCTTCCCTTTTGAGAGGGTGTGTCTCAGAATGAGGACAGCAACCCTCTGCTGCTTCTAAAGTGGCAAATTATATGGTTTCTACAGAGACATGCTCAGATGGTGTAAAAGAACCATTGGGCTGCTGTAACTCACGTCATTGCTGCCACAGAATCAAACAGCTATACCAGCTTCCTGGCACCCTTCCTACCCCCGCCTGAACAGAGCAGATGTAAGTATAGAGAAGAATCTACCCATATGCGTATTAATATATATTTAAACACTGAAATGCTTTATGTGCATGGTTTAATTCTTTAATAATGAAACTGAGAAAGTAAATAAAGTGGTATGTAATATTAAATAATTTTGAAGAAATTATAGAAAGTAACCCAATCAATGATACCTCATTATCTCATGCGATTATGTGAAAGTTAACAATACTTTGATTTACTGATACAAAATGTGTCTGTTGTTCATGGACAAATTTTATAAAGTAACTGCAAGAAGAAACCCCTATAAAGACAAAAGCCAACTACATATTTATCCTTTTTAAAGATAAGAAGAGTTAGTTTTCCTATTTAAAAGTTTTAAAATATATGCAGAGAGATTTTGCCCTCTCTAACTGGTACAGCTATGGGTTTGTTTTGAAAACTATGGTTATGTTTAAAATGTTACAGTGAGTGGCTTCCCCCACCCCCTTTTATAAGTGATAATAAGAAAAAATGAGTATTTACTTTTTAGTTTGTTCTTTCATATTTTTAGATGCATTTTGTATGCTTTTACTTTTCTATGGTTTGATATTAACATTTGGATAGAATAAGAATTCATTTAATGTATTCTGAAACATTTTAGTGATTTTTAAGATTTTTGTTTTTTGAAAGGGTAAGAATGTGAAAGATTTATATCATGTTTAGCTTTAAATATGGACTCAAATTAATTAGGCTCTATTAATAATGTATGCTTTAATTGTTTATTATGAAGTATAGAAGAAATTACTTAAACTTTGATCTTAAAATTGGGGAATAAATAGATTTTGTGCAAACCTGGATGTCCCAAACATAGACATTTTAAAAATGTACTTTAAATATTCAGGAATTTAAGAATATGAACTATTGACATGTATCTAGCTCTAATGTATTTAAAGTTTCAGGACAGCAGATCCCTGAACTGACAGTATAATTTGAGAACAAATGCCACTGGCCACCAAACTTAATATAGACATACCTTTTTCAGGCAGTTAGTCAAAGTCTTATCAACTTAATTTGTATATGCAATGCTTCAAAAAAATGTGCAGCCAAAACTAAGAAATTCCTCAGGCAACTGAATCCAGAAGTGGGCTGATCTATAATGTCATATAAATCCGTGAAAGACAGACATAACAAAGGCCTGATCTCTGCAAAACTTATTGTATACCCGCCCCAAATTAAAGCAGTATGAGTTATGACTTCAGGGCTATATAATCCCTCAGAAACCTGTAGAATACCAAAGATATACAACAAATATGAATAGTCACTTAAATGTATCATGCACAAATGTTGCATTAAAATAATTAATTCAGAACTTGAGTTATCTAACTTTACTTGCTGCAATACATGTTCTGCTCACATCTAACTCTGAGAATATTTGTGCTTGCAAGAGCTTAGTTGTTCCCTTTACAACAGATTTCACTGGATGTTTCTGTTATGGTATATGCGTATATATGGTATCAATGCCTTGGTCTTCCACTTATAACACATGAATTAACTCCTTCTCTAGGTTTTTCTACACTTTTAATAACCCCCAGCTTTTCAATATTATCAATTTATTTTATTTTATTTTATTTTATTTAAACCAAATGTTTGGGAAAGGGTTTGGAAGATGGATGGACAGACAGAGTTACCGATTGTTCTATCTTAAAATAGTATCCTCCTTTCAGATAACCCAAGCATTTAAAGACATCTGAGAACTTTACTAGTATGCAGTCTGTGCTCTCTGTTTGCATTTCGGTGGCTGGCATATAGATCAAACATTTAATTCATTGCATGATTAAGTAGATTTTTAGATGTAGCACAAGTAGTACATCTGCATTTACTATGTATTAAGTCATACTGTTTTAAAAAACACATTGTTGGTCACTTACACTACTATTTTATTTAGAAGATGAAACAAGCTTTGCTTTGTATTTCTGCACCTTTTCCTTAGCTACTGTACTACATATTACAAAATTAACAACCCCCCCCCCAAAAAACAAACAAACAAACATGGAATTGTACTCCAACATCCAATCTGAAGGCTATAATTCTGCCATTAGGGTTAACCAATATTTGCACATCTATAACAGTTTACTCTGCAGTCACTACAAGGAAGTTTGCATTATGGTCTTACTGTTTTCCAGTCTTGGCCTTAATACTATGACATTCTTTTAAAAAATTATTTTCCCCATCACGTTTATAGCACACTTGACCTAAGGCCAAGAAAATATTTTACTTCATATTCCTAACCATAGCTAGCCACTTGCTACCTGGACTAACTGCTCTTTCAATGTTGGGTTCCTTGTGAGCCCAAATCTGCCTTTCCAATTTCACTGCCTCTGAACATCCATGGTTAATATTTCAGGTTAAATAATAACAGCACAGGTGGAGCTAGTCTACTCATCAGTAGCTAATGCACAGCAGGTAGTAGTGCAAGTGTGCTATGGCTGGGAAAGGATTTCAGCCCATCATTCAGCAGTCCCTGGACCTTTTAAATTGAGTGGTACTTGATTCAGTGTGGCAGCCCAGGCCTCCTCACACCTGGGGGTAACAGAGAGGGAAGAGAGATCCTCTGCGAATAATATCTTGTAAGGTGCTGAGTCGTGCCATCCCTCCCACCCACTGTCAGGCCTTTAAAGAAATCACAGGATTAAATACATAATAATACCACTTTGGGAGCTTTCTATTTCTCTTCATTTGCCTGAGCCTTTAGGATGCAGCGGGTCACGGGCTCCCTGGGGCTCTGGGCACATTCCTTGTAATGAACGGGGAAGCTCTGGCCAAATAACAGGACTCCAGGAGCTGGAGGCTTCACAGAAATGGCAGAAACATCACAAACGCTGGCAGCGCTGAGTCACAGTCCCCCTTCCTCCTCAGGAGCAGCTAGACAGTGTAGAGCAGCCCCAGTCGCCCGCCCTGCCCTAGCGCCACAGCCCGGCTCCGCGCGCGCTCTAGGAACCATCCACGCGGGGCGGTGTTTCTGGGGGGAGCGACTTCGGGTGTGATACCGGAAGTGCGGACGTTACCGCGCGGCACGCCGAGAGAAGGAGGCCGGCAGAGAGCGCGGGATTCCCGGGCTGCGCGCTTGACGCGTGACAGCGAGACCGTTACCTGAGCGAGCGGCGCGTGCGGAGCATCCTGAGGTCACCCGGCTCGCGCGCGTAGGGAGATGAACCTGGAGCGGCTGAGGAAGCGGGTCCGGCAGTACATAGATCAGGTGAGGGGACAGCAGCCTCTTCCTCCGCTCAGGTCCTCACCCTAACCCGGCCCTGACCCCCCCCCCCTCGCCCTCTGAGTGGCTGCGGGGCCCGGCGTGGGGAGGTGCGCTCCGTCGGGAGGGGCCTGGGGTGTGTCTCCACCCCCGTTTCGTCGGGGCCCCTAACCGCGGAGCGGGGGCCAGCAGGCGGGTGCGAGAGGCGGGAGCGTGACGGTCTGGTCTGGAGGGAGCCCCGGGCCTCACGCGTGTGTCAGGGGGAAGGTCCCGCGTGTGTCGTGTTAAGTAACGTCACGCACCGAGCAGCGGCGGGCCGTTATTGCCGTTTCAGGGGTTAGGAGCGGCCTCGTGCACGGCACGCGGTGGCCCCGCTCCCCCCGGGCTGGGCAGTGACTGCGGCGTGGTGTGGCGGGACGCTGCCTCGCCTGCCGCGGCCCTGGAAGGGGTGCGGACAACGAGCACAGGGTGGCAGGATGGTCTCATGGGGAAGGCCGGTAAATGTTGCCCTGGGGAACTGGATTCTATGGCTGCCTCCCCCACAGAGTTTGTGGGCAAGTGACTTGCACCAGCCTTTTCACAGGTGGCCGTTAACAGCCTGTCCCGCTTTTTCTGGGTGCTTGAGACACCTGGGCTCTGATGTGGGGCAGCGGTGCTGCGCACTCACAGCTGCCCCTGATGTCAATGGGACGGAGTAGTGCTTGGAACAGATAAAGTGCCATATAATCCGAAGGACTTTGAAAAATCAGGTCCGATTTGTTTCAACTTGGACAGCGGAATGAGAGAAGCATAGAAGGTTAGGGTTGGAAGGGACCTCAGGAGGTCATCTAGTCCAACCCCTGCTCAAAGCCGGACCAACCCCCAATTTTTGCCCCAGATCCCTAAATGGCCCCTTCAAGGATTGAACTCACAACCCTGGGTTTAGCAGGCCAATGCTCAACCCACTGAGCTATCCCTCCCCCCAAAGGAGGGCAACTAATCTTAGACGCTTTGTGCTTCAGTTCCCTGTCTGTAAAATGGGGTCACATGACTCACTTGCTTCACAGGAGTGTTATGAAGATAAATTAAATCATAGAAACGTGGGACTGGAAGGAATCTCGACAGGTCATCTAGTTGGGTCCTCTGGCTCTGAGGCAGGACTAAGTATTACCTAGTAATCCATCCCTGACAGGTGTTATCTACCCTGCTATTAAAAATCTCCAGTGATGGAGAGTCATAAATTCGCTAGGTAATTTGTTCTAGTACTTAACTCCTTTCCATTTAGGAAATCTTGCTTAATGTCTAACCTAAATCTCCCTTGCTGCAATTTAATCCCATTACTTCTTATCCTGTTCTCAGTGGTTAAGGAGAGCAATTTATCACCATCCTCTTTACAACAACCTTTTATGCCCTTGAAGAGAGTTATCACTTCCCCCTCAGTTTTCTTTTTGCCAGACTAAAGAACCCCACTTTTTAAATTTTCATTGTTGGTCAAGTTTCCTTGGCCTTTAATCATTTTTCTAACTCTCTCTGCATTTTCTTTAAGTTGTCCACATCTTTCCCAAAGTGTGGTACCCAAAAATGGACACTGTACTCCAGTTGAGGTCTTATCAGTGCTATTAGAGTAGAAGAATTACTTCTTGTGTCTTGGTTACAACACTGCTGCTCATGCATCCCAGAGTGATTTTTTTAATTATTATTTTGCACTAGTTTTATTTTGTTGATGCATTCTTAATTTGTGTTGCCCCCAGATCCTTTTTTGGAGTACTTCTTCGTAGACAGTTCTCATTTTGTATTTGTGCGTTGATTATTCCTTCCTAAGTGTAGTACTTTACATTTGTCCTTATTGAATTTCATCCTATTTATTTCAGAGCATTCCCCCAGTTTGTCAAGATCATTTTGAATTCTAACCCTGTGCTCCAAAACACTTGCAACACCTCTGAGTTTGGTATCATATGAGTGTATTCTGTATGGCATTATCCAAATAATTTATGAAGATATTGAATAAAACCAGGACAGATCCCTGTGGACCCACTTAATATACCCTTCGAATTTTACTGTGATCCATTGATAACTATTCTCTGAATATGGTTTTCCAGCCACTTGTTGCACCCACCTTACAGTCGGTTTGTTCAGACTATATTTCCCTAGTTTGCTTATGAGAAGGTCATGTGAGATAGTATCAAGAGCCTTACTAAAGTTGAGATACATCAGCTTTACTGCTTCCCCCATCCCCTCGTTGACTGTAAGTATCACCTTATCTTCTGGTTTCTTACAAATTGATTATTTGCTCCATTATCTTTCTGAGTACCAAAGTTAAGATGACTGGTTTACACATTCCCTGGGTTGTTCTTATTCCCCTTTTTATAGATAGATACTATACTTCCCCTGTTCCAGTCCTCTAGGATCTCTCCTGTCCTTCAGAAGTTCTCAAAGATAATCACTAATGGCACAGAGATCTCTTCAGCCAATTCCTTAAATATTCTAGGATGTATTTCCTCAGGCCCTGCTGACTTGAAGACCTCTAACTTATCTAGATAATTCGTAACCTGTTCTTTTCCTATTTTAGTCTCAGATCCTACTGTATTTACACTGATGTTCACTATGTTAGTCATTCAATTACTGCTAACCTTTTAGGTGAAAACTGAAATGAAAAAGGCATTTAAAACTTCAGCCAGTTCTGTATTTTCTGTTATTGCCTTTTCCTTCTGATTGAGTAATGGGCCAACCCTGTCCTTGGTCTTCCTCTTGCATCTAATGTATTTGTAAAATGTTTTCTTGTTACCCTTTCTGTCCCTACCTAGTTTAATCTCATTTTGTGCTTGGTCTTTTTAATTTGTCCCTACACACGTATGTTGCTTTTAATGTTTGAAGCACTGTAATTCTATGATGGAGACCATAGAAAAGCCAATGAGGAAATTAGTAATTTTCTTCAGAGAAGGGTTTGAATAGCGTACAGTAAATAAGGCTTAGGGCCATGCATTGAACAAGGAGGTGAAAACAGAATATTGCTCCTCATCATGAGCACTGGAAAAAAGCTCACTCGAGTATTTTTTAAATTGCAAATTAAAAAATGTTTTTAATAACCTTGTTTTTAAAGACAGCTTTAAGAAATAGGCTGAAGCAGATAACCCATATGGAAAATCTTGGCCCAAATGATTAAAGTTTTATGAAGTTGTAAGCAATTGAAATCAGGGCCTTATAGTGGGATGTGTTGGACAACCTTAATAATAGGCTCAGCTATTAGCCCTGCCTATATCTGACATTTATACAGCATCTTTCTTCTTGAAGGTTCTTAAAGCACTTTATACACTTTAGCCTTAGAGATTTCATGCAGTCCCTTCCAAGATGGAGGGCCACAACAAATGGTATAGGACGTGCAGTCTGAAAAAATTCCCATACATTGTGAATATTGCTTCGTTCGGATCCCAAATTCTTGTTTAGTTACTGACAACACAATTAATGCGTAGTTAAGATTACGTGGTTGTATCTTGTGCTCTTCCAAAACATCAAATTCAGAAAAACTCAAACTTCTGAAAACCAGGAAATAAAGAGTTATGGTACATGCCCACTCAACCTTAACTCTGACCCCTGGACCAGCAGTAGCCACTGAGAATTATCTGTGTGCAGTGCAGCTGCATTTACTGTGTTAAGTGCAGCTGTATTAAATATTGGATGGATTAACTGGAGCAGTTTGTCAGAGCTGTGATACGATGACTTCCTGGGGAGTTGTGCCTTCCCCCGTGGAGGATTAGCTCCTCTCCCTGACCCCCGGTATGTATGAGCAAAGGAAAGATGTGCAGGTATATCTTGGGAGATTCAGAATGCCTTATTTCAGCACTAGGTTTTGTCGGTTGTGGGGCATATGGTTCTAGCCTTGGGAATTGTCAGCACTTAGGTGAGAGATGAGTGAGGATCACCGTTCTCTCTAAGCTGTGTATGTGTGTCCGCGCACACAGATCCTAAACACAGTGAAACACTGCACGCACAAAAATGAAATACTACATCGGAGCCAGGCCGAAATATCATTTGCGGGCGACTTTTGACATTGTGCACCCACCATCTATCAACACAGCCAGATTCTACTAGCTGGCAAGGGGGGGGGGAAGGGAAAGGAGGTTAAATTTCCTTTTTCTAAGTATTTAAAAATGACATTTATAAAATAACAATGTAAAACTATTATCACAAATTGCAAATTCAAAGTTTTTAAATGTATAAGCATTTTATTCGCTTGGGCGCATTTGCCTCATGGAGCACAAATTTGAACTCTGCTTCAAAAATTTGCACAGAAGAAATTTTTTGCACACACAGCCTGTCAAAAATTAGAGGGAACATTGGTGTGGACTATGAGTTTAATGATAGGTAAGTGAAAATATAGTGTTTGGCATTATGTGCATAAGGGTAAATTGACTGTGAAAAGGGTTATAAGTTTTAGCAGACGTGGTGTTTCCTGTGGAGTAGAATAAGTGTCAGAGGAGAATCTGGGGCTGAGAGACACCCAATGCCTCCCACATGCCATGCCAGCCACCTCCATATCACCCACCTCCTCCTTTACTTCTTCTGTTTCCAGGATCACTCCAGAAGGAGAAATGGCAGTTACTGAGATGTCATCTCTCCTTCTGGAGTGGGGAAACAGTGTCAGAAGTATCAGAACTTCCTACTCCCACAACAAATGCCAAAACAGTATTCAAGCATGGCTCAAACCCTCATTCCTCCTCCTTTCCTAGCAAGCATTGGACTGTATCATTTTTTTTTCAAAATAGTTTGAATGTTCTGAATTTTCAGCAATACTCTGATTAAGTTCTCCTTTCCCCCAAACAATACCCTTTGACAGAGCATGTCTAAATTTCATTTTCAGATTTCTGCTAGAGTTGGGTTTGAATTTATAATGACTGGGTGTTGCTCACGTTCAGTGGCCATAACATGTCTTCTTGACTCAGACGGATCCTGAGTGTCATGTCTGGTTTACAGTCTCTCAGGCACTCTGTCTGCACATGCATTGCCAAATCCATTTGGTGCATGAGCATTAGGCTTGCACCTGTCTGTAGAACCAGACTTTTTGTTGAATAGTGTTTCCAATATTGCTTCCCCAAAGTGCCCTATACTAACTGTGTAAATGTTGAGTGATTGAGACCCATGGTTTGACCGAGGTGTGCACAAAAAGCACTGGTAGAATCTGTCAACCCTAAGAAAAGCTTTGTTGTTTGGGGAACTATATCTCAAACTGCTTGGTAAAAGACCCCAAATTTGGATCATTAACCCAACCCTCTGCCCCATAAGACACACCAAATTTGAAGGCAATATGAATAACCATGCAGATTTTTGGGCATGTTGAAGAGTTTCCCTTTAAACAGAAAGCATCCCTTAATCTTATCTGTAGCAGAGCTGGCTCTCCATTATAATCAAATGCTATTCTTCCATCTCTCCTATTCCCAGGATTCACAGTAAAGCCCCCTGCCTCAATTTAGGGCAAATCATAAATGTCTGGGGAGTGCCCTAAGAAGTCTTTACAAACAAGTTAACTACTTTGACTTATTTGGCAATCAATTAACTCAAGGTTTTTGTTTTTTTAAGATAGCTTAGGTAGTCACCAATGAAGAATCTGGAGTTATGCTCCACCTTTAGTAATAGCAAGACATATCAAGCTAAATAATATATTTAAATAAACAAACCCTAACATTTCTAACATTCTTTTCCAGCAACAGTATCAAAGTGCCTTGTTTTGGGCAGACAAAGTTGCTTCACTGTCTCATGGTAAGTAATCATTACGTTTTACTTCATAGATTCATAGATACTAAGGTCAGAAGGGACCATTCTGATCATCTAGTTCGACCTCCTGCACAGCACAGGCCACAGAATCTCACCCACCCACTCCTATGAAAAACCTCACCCATGTCTGAGCTATTGAAGTCCTTAAATCATGGTTTAAAGACTTCAAGGAGCAGAGAAGCCTCCCTCAAGTCAACCATGCCCCATGCTACAGAGGAAGGCGAAAAACCTCCAGGGCCTCTCCAATCTGCCCTGGAGGAAAATTCCTTCCCGACCCCAAATATGTCAATCAGCTAAACCCTGAGCATATGGGCAAGATTCACCAGCCAGATACTACAGAAAATTCTTTCCTGGGTAACTCAGATCCCATTCATCTAATATCTCATCTCAGATGAATGGGATCTGAGTTACCGAGGAAAGAATTTACTTCACTTAATTTAAAATATTAGTTTCATGAAAACTTTTGCCGGCAATAATTTTTTCAGCTTCTTGTATATTGTTGAGGTTCCATTTTATATTTAATATTGTTGTGAGCCTCTTTGCAATACCATCTACCCAAGTAGAGCATTAGATTTTTGACCTGCTAGAACAGATAACGTCCAATTCAGCATTCAAGCATGGTTTAACACCTGTGCTTGAAAAATGTACTCTAACTACTAGTGCAAGAACAAAGCCTCTTACCCAGGTTGAAAAACTTTCTGTCCTTCAGGGCTTGGAAATGCATGGAGGGTCAACTCCTTCCACTTGGAGAAATCTCTGTTGCTTGCAAGAACCTTTTTGCAAATTCATAAACACAGACATTAAAAATAATTAATTTTTATAATTTAGTCCAGTCCACTGCCAGTGCAAGATTGTTTCCTGCAGTACCTTTTCTAATGCTTAGTCTATTTCAGGGGTGGCCAAACTTACTGACCCTTCGAGCCACATATGACAGTCTTCAGAAGGCTGAATCCCCAAGCCCATGGAGAGATCCCCATCTACACTGGGCAGACGCAAGAGGAGATGTGTGGGGAGGGTACGTGGGGTCACATGCCCCCCAGATTTTTGCCAGGGTTTGTTGGTCCCGCTCTGTCACATGGGGCCACTGGGCCCCCTTCTTGCATGGCAGCTGCTGGAATCTGCAATCATGGGGAGAGGCGGGGAGAGCTACTGCTTTTGCTGCTGCCTCTCCCCATGGAGCTAAAGTAGCGACCCCTCCCTGCAGCTCTCACCTGTTTGCCACTGCCTCTTCATGCAAAGCTAACACCTGGGAGTTGCAGGGAGGAGCCACTGAGGGTAAGAGGGCAGTATGACTCAAGCTGTTGTGGGGGGTGGGCTTTAAATTTTTGTCCCCTCCCCCACTCTCAGCAGGCACCAGTCATCTCTGGCAGAGGCCCCTAGCCCATCATGCGGCTGCAGGGCAGAAGCCCTGAGCTCCTCCCCAGCCTGGTAGGCGGAGAATGGGGGGTGGAGTGGGGGGCTTCGGGAGCCACACTTTAACTGTAAAAGAGCCACAAGTGGCTCATGAGCCACAGTTTTTGGCCACACCTGGTCTATTGGATTTATGGGGTAGTAATTGAAAGGGTAACTTTTCTTTCCTTTGAAATCATTTTGCTTTCTTCAATATTGAAGACTCTCTCAGTGCATCATGACTCTCTTTAAATATAGTTTTCGGTAAGTGCACATCACCTGGACCAAATTATTTGTCCATGTTTCGATTTTGGAGTATTTCCTTCCCTGCTCTTTATATCTGTTTTGCAATGGCTTTATTACTTACTAAGTACCTGATCCTTCAAATGGGATTACTCACTGTGTGTAAAGTTAAGCACATGCATAAGTTTTGGGATTAGGACCTAATTGTCATACTTCTAGAATTTGAAAATAATATTTTGCTTTTGCAGGCACTAATTGCTGCACAAACTTTGAAAGATAACAAGATTAAAAGTGTGTTTTCTGCTGTTAGTGCATTCAAAGTCTGGAGTCACCTATAGCATACATATGTTATTTTTCTCTTTTCCACATCAATTTTATTTCCCTCTGTTACTTACGGTATGCAGACTGGTAGTAGATTTTTTTTTTTACATCCTTGTTCGCTGCTGATAGTGTGTACAGTCTTAGTATTAGGGTTTGATTTAATTCTTAAAATTTCTTATTTCTGAGATGTCCAAAGAGATGCATTTTATTTTTAGAGTAATTTCTTGAGATGACTAGTTTTGACGAAGAGCAGTATATGGACTTGAAAATTTTAATGACCTGAAAATGTCTGCCATACAAAATTATGATAAAAACGTGTTTTAGGATTGTACTTAATGGGGTTATATATTTTTAGAGGAACCTCAGGACATCTATTGGCTGGCCCAATGTCTCTACCTGACAGCTCAGTATCATAGGGCAGCACACGCCCTTCGATCACGCAAGCTAGATAAGGTAAGTAATTTCAAACAAGAAATAATACTTTTGTTATTTATTTAGAACCATAGTGCTATACCTGGTGCTAAATAGCAGGTGAACTGTGCTAAATGTACTATAGGTTCTTTACCTTCAGAGCTAACAATCCAAATTTAAAGGAAGAGTAGTTACGTAAACTGCATAATGCTAGGTCATGGTGAGAGAATTATATATAGAGAAGAGAAAAGGGCCAAGGGCTGACATGTGAGGGGACCAGTAGATTTAGGGTAGGGACTGTGTGCTGTTCTAGTTCTCCTCCCACTTGAACTAGAATTGTGGAAATCAAAAGAAAAGTGCCTCCAGAGTTGGAGAGATTCAATAGTATAGAAGAAATTTACAAACTGGGCTAGAAGGTCATTAGTGATTTTGGTCAGGGAAGTTTTGCTGAGGTGGAAAGGATGAACCACACTGGAGGAGATAAAGGAGAGAGAGCTGAGGGAATCTAGCAGTTTGAGTAGATTACATGCCCTATGACTAAAGTCAAAAGATAGGAAGGAAATAGGGTGGTGTATCAGAGTGTGCTTGTTGGGGAAGGGTCATAGGGAAAGAGTATGTCAAGATAAGGGAAATGGAGGGGATAAGATAGGGTTAAGGAGACAGGATGATGGGTTGAGGTTTCCCCATTTACTGTCTTCCTTAAGAGTTAAGAGACTTGAGAGAATGATTCGGGGTAGAAAGAAAGAAATCTTTAGTCAGAAGAAAAACAGACATTGATGTAGGAATAACAGCTTTTTGCTATTAATACTAGGGAGTTTTGTTTGTAGCTTCCTTGATAAGTATATTTCAAACCTCTTTATTTCTCTTAGTTGTATGAAGCATGTCGATACCTTGCTGCTAGATGTCATGTAAGTATATATTTTAGTTTATATTGGATAAAATCAAACTAAACAAAGCATGCTACATAAATACGCGAATCACATATGGCACACTTTATGCTAGAAGGGGAATATTTAGAGGTCTAAATTTGGGGGTTGAAATGCTTATACTCACTGGAACTACAGGTTCAAATCCTGTGAGAGAAGACTTATTCCCTCATCCTTGTAAGATGGGTAAACTGAGTTCCATGCAGCATGCTGTATGTTACTCCTGGGGGAATTCTGCACCACTGTGCAATGCAGAAATTAATATTGTGTATGCAGAATTTCCTTTCTGCCACAGAAATTGGCTGCAGAGCTGCTGACCACCACTAGGGGCCACTGGACCTGGCAGAGACCAGCTCGCACATAAGAGGTTGCTGGGGGGATAAGGAGGGAGCTAGAGGGTTCCCGGCAGCTGCAGTTCCCTGCATGCCCTGAAGGAAGGAGATGGTCGCACTCAGGAAACTCTATACAAGGCTGGGACCCAGCATCAGGCTGTTTCATCCTCTGGATCCCTGGGCTCTGAGGGGTAGGGGGGCAGGTGTCTGGGTTGGGTGGGGCCACAGCTGGGCTCTGGGGGGGGAAGGGGTGTGGGTGTCTGGGCTGGGTGGGCCACAGTTGGGCTCTGGGGGGGGAAGGGGTGCCAGTGTCTGGGCTGGGGGGGCACAGCTGGGCTCTGGGGGGGTGCAGGTGTCTGGACTGGGGGGGCCCCACGGCTGGCCATTGCGGGGGAGGGGTTGTGGGTATCTGACCTGCTGGCTTGGCTCAGATTGTGGGGGCAGAGAAACAGGAACTGGGTTGTCCTAGGCATTTCTTTTACTGTCTACTCCTGGGGGGAATTTTTTGTGTCTGTATTGTTACAAACATACTTACTGACAGGTATTTTGAAATAAATTAACAAAATAATTGAAACTGGTGTGATTATATAGAGTTATTTTGACAAATAAAATTTGCAGAATTTTGAAGAATTTTAATTTTTTTGGCATAGAATTCCCCCACTAGTAGCATGTAGGTCTCTTGAATGAGACCAAAGAACAACAAATTTCTGCCTGCTCAGCAAGGGTGCTATAGATCCCAGGACACTTTCTTTAGAACATGTTGTCCATGCTCTGGAATTTTCCTCCTCCCTAATAACGTATAGTGTGGTTTATTCTGGTTGGTTGCTGATTTCTGCCCCACAGGTAGCTTTGTTTTATTGGTGCTATAAGTATATAGTCGCAGTATGCTTTCGGTCCCTTCTGGATGGAAAGTGCTATCTAAACAAAGTGCAACCAAAAAAATAAAATTGTCTGGAGGATGAGAAAAGTAAATGTAATAGCATGTATTTTGATTGATTGTAACTTGGGCTGTCGATTAATCGCAGTTACCGGGAAAAAATTAATTGTGACTTTAAAAAAAATTGCTTTTAATCGCAGTGTTAAACAATAGAATACAAATTGAAATTTATTAATTTTTTTCTGATGTTTTTCTATGTTTTTCAAATATATTGATTTCAGTTACAACACAGAATACAAGGTAGACAGTGCTCACTTCATATTGTTTTTGAATACAAATATTCGCACTGTAAAAATGGCAAACAAAAGAAATAGTATTTTTCAGTTCACCTCATACAAGTATTGTGGTGCAATCTTTTTATGGTGAAAGTGCAACTTACAAATGTAGATTGTTTTGGTTTTGAGTGCAGTTATTGTAACAAAAAAAAGTAAAACTGTCGAGCCTACAAGTCCACTCAGTCCTACTTCTTGTTCAGCCAGTCACTAAGACAAGCAAGTTTGTTTACATTTGTAGGAGATAATGCTGACCGCTTCTTGTTTACAATATCACCTAAAAGTGAGAACAGCTGTTCGCATGGCACTTTTGTAGCTGGCATTGCAAGGTATTTATGTGCCAGATATGCTAAACGTTTGTATGTCCCTTCATGCTTCGGCCACCATTACAGAGGACATGCTGATGATGCTCATAAAAAAATAATGCATTAATTAAATTTGTGACTGAACTCCTGGGAGGAGAATTGTATGTCTCCTTCTCTGTTTTACCTGTATTCTGCCATATATTTCATATGATAGCAGTCTCTGATGATGACCCAGCACGTTTGTTTTAAGAACACTTTCACTGCAGATTTGACAAAACGCAAAGAAGGTACCAATGTGAGATTTCTAAAGATAGCTACATCGCTCGACCCAAGTTTTAAGAATCTGAAATGCCTTCCAAAATCTCAGAGGGACAAGGTGTAGAGCATGCTTTCAGAAGTCTTAAAAGAGCAACACTCCAATGCGGAAACTACAGAACCCAAACCACCAAAAAAGAAAATCAGCCTTCTACTGGTGGCATCTGACTAAGATGATGAAAATGAACATGCATCAGTCCGCACTACTTTGGATGGTTTTGGAGCAGAACCTGTCATCAGCATGGACGCATGTCCCTAGAAATGGTGGTTGAAGCATGATGGGACATATGAATCTTTAGTGCATTTGTACATAATTCTACATTTGTAAACGCAACTTTCATGATAAAGAGATTGCGCTTCAGTACTTGTAGTGAATTGAAAAATACTATTACTTTTGTTTTTTACAGTGCAAATACTTATAATAAAAAATAAATATAAAGTGAGCACTGTACACTTTGTAATCTGTGTTGTAACTGAAATTAATATATTTGAAAATGTAGAAGATATCCATAACTATTTAAATAAATGGTACTCTATTATTGTTTAACAGAAAGATTAATCTTTTTAATTGCACAACATTCCTAATTGTAACAAATGATAGAAAACCCTATCTTAATGCATTTTAAGGTAGGTTTGTATACTTCTGTGATCACATAATGCTAGGCTGTATGATCATCCTGCAGGTATTTATTTTCCAAATGTTTGGTTGAGCAATACTGAAATATTGTGAATTGTTAGTGTAAGGTGGTCCGTCAGGGAGGGAGACCATGCCCCCTTGCTACAATGCCTCGGGAGTGACTCAGTTCACGGGGGAATTAGCTGACAGTTAGTGGGCCCAAGCCTTTAGGCCAGGCAGCAATTGAGTCTGAGCCTCAGCCAGTGCAGGCAGCCAAAAATTAAGCAATCCAGGGGGATCAGCTCTCTGGCGGCGCAGATAGAAAACCCATCTGGCGTCCTAGCTCAGGTGAACATCAGACCTACGCAGGCCTCTTGGCCCAAAGGTGGTGAGGCTGTCACCTCCAAGGGTGGGGTGGCAGGGAGGGTAGGGGGACGCATGTCCACCTGACTCTACTTCATCCCAGCTCAGTGCCTTAACAGTGGCAGAGTGGTTCGCCACTGGGTCAGCGGGGAATCCGTCCACAACATGCTTTCAGTCAGTTATGTAGCCGAACCCTATTTGCCTTCCCTGGGCTCCTTCCTACACTCCCATTCAGGGAGTACCTGGGTTCTGGGGTCGTTCGTCTCACTGAGGTAAACGGCTAGTGGCAGCCCCAACAGTTCCTCGGTGTCCCTGGTGCCTGGCAACTCTGGCAGTCCCTCCATGTCTCTGGCGCTGTAGCAGCCTCTGTCGGCTCTGAGCTCCAGCAGTGGGTGTGTGGGGGAGATGTCCTGCTTCTCCAGCAGCTCTCCTCCAACTGAGTTGGAAGGACTGCCTTTTATATTTCTGGTTCCTGTCCTGCCCCTCTGCTCCTGGCAGGGTGGTCTCAGGTTTCCTGGCTCTGCCCACCAGGGGGTGGTTGCAGCTCTCTTCCCGTCAGGGAGGGAGACCATGCCCTCTCACTACAGTTAGATTATGATGGTAAACTGATATACATCTAAGTAAAGATATGCCGAAATGTGGAGTGGCTTGGCCTACCAATTCTATAATTTTTACTTGCCATAGTCTAATTATTGGTGTTTTAATTTTAAATGATTAACATCTTACCCTTGTTTTTCTCTGTAGTATGCTGCAAAAGAGCATCAACAGGCTCTTGATATTCTTGACATGGAAGAGCCAATCAACAAAAGACTATTTGAAAAATACTTGAAGGATGAAAGTGGGTTGAAAGACTCTACCAGTGACTGGGAGATGTCACAATCCTCTGTAGGTAGCATTTTCAAAACATGATGTTTTCATGGTTGAAGAAGAATGTTAATATTATACAGGGATTTAACAGAAAGCAATGTCATTGGCATCTGGGCTTGAAATTGAATGTGTGTTTGACTTTTATTATAAGATAATGAATATTTATTCCAGAAGTATTATGTTTTTTCTCCATTTAGTCAGCAATCTATATTACTAGCTGCCTTTATTATTGTCTACATTAAATGATGATCCTGGTTTGTCACTATTACTAGTGTTGTGCAACTGCTTGCTCAGAATTAATAATTGAGAATTTCTAGGGAGTTCTATGTAATCTATTTCAGTTTTAAAATAAATAAATTCTAGGTCTTCCAGATATGATTCGAGCTTTGACAATGTAAACTGTCATCTCTTTCAGTTGGACTGCAGATTCTTGGAGATAAATAACAATAAGGGAATGAACTTCCTCTGCCTTAAGTATTGTAATGAGGCGTTAACACTGTGTAACGGATTTGTACTCACCTCTCGTGAGCACCCTCTGGCTGAGTGCGTGTGCCTGCACTCTCTCTACCTGTTTGTGATGGGTCTTCACTTATTGAGCCATCTGGCCAAGTCATACACAGTCTGTCTGTGAGATAAAATCAAAGCAAACCCCTTTCGGGGTACAAGTCCAACAGGGGCCTCTCTCAGTGCCCTCTGTAATGTCTCTCTGTTTGTCCATGCTCCAGAATAGAGCAGTGCCCCGGGGCTCCTTCCCTGGAGGCAATTTCTTCACTCTCTCAAGGCCTTTCTGGCCCTAGCTCTTCAGTTGGGCCGCTACAGTTCAGTTCCCCCTCTGGGGTGCCTCAATGTTCAGGCCACTTCCTCTAGTGACTAATGGGGAGCTCGGGGGGCCCCAGGCCCACTCACTATTCCAGATCCCAGCCCAGGGACCTGTAGATAGCAGCTGTCACTGTGTCCCTTTATCTAAGTCACACTGCTGCTGCTGAATTTCCTGAGCTACTTCCCCACTGTCCTGTGCTGTCTTCACCCTTATCTCAGGGCCTTGTCCAGATGGAATCCCTGCAACCAGCTCAGGGCTCCTCACTCTTCCCGGCTTCTGGCAGCACTACCTCATTTGAGGTCCTGGAGGTCCCTCAGCCAGCCACATACCATCCACACTCCTTCAGCTCTAGCAAGGAACTGAACTTACTCTGGCCCTGCAGCTCTTCTTATACTAGCCTGCTGGGCCCTGATTGGCTACTTCCCATACAGCTGCTCTAGGTAGCTTGAAGGACCTCTCTACTGCCCTTTTCTGGGGAAGGGTGTAGCAGGGCCGCAAGGTCTCCAGCAGGGGGCCTCGGAGCCTAGTCTACCCTGTCTACCCATAGACACTGGCTATGTCTTCACTAGGAATGCAGCTGCACAGCTGCAACTGAACTGCTGTAGCGCTTCATTGTAGGCACTCACTACAGCAATGGGAGGGTTTCTACCATCGCTGTAGTTAATTCACTTGTTTGAGAGGCAATAGCTAGGTATGGGCATAGTTGGGGGGGGCAGGCAGTGTGTTGCCCCTTCCCACCCCACCCCCAACTGCAAGCCTCTGGCAGGTGTGGAATTTGCCTGCCCATACATGGCCCCATTGGCCTGACTGGAGCTGCCCCTCCAACTATAGAAGTCAAACTATGCTTGTGTAGTTAGGTCAGTGGAGAATTCTTCCATCAACCTAGCACTGTCTACACCAGGGGTTAGATTGACATAACTACATCATGCAAGGGTGGATTTTTCATTACCCTGTGCAACACAGTTATGTTGACCTAACTTTTTAGTGTAGACCTGGCCTTAATCTCTTCATTGCTTCTGTGAATGGGGCGTTGTTTGACTACACTTGAGTATTAATTTGGATTAAGTTAGCGTGTGCATTTAAAGTATAAAACTCCAAGTGTAGACAGACCCTTAAATACCAGCATTTAATATCACTTACCTGCTTGCAGTAGCAATTAGGAAGTTGCCCTTGGGGAGCTGGAGTACTATCATGGGCTGAACCATCAACTTCTCTAGGATTTAAGATTTAATTTTAATTGTGGTTTCAGTGATAATCTTTCAGATGTGAACATAGAGCGTGCCATCCTCTTGAGTGACAGACATAGCTCCACTGCTTCTGGTATTACCCATAGGTTTCTCAAGAAACACCACAGTGAAACTGAAAAATTAACCTCTTTTATTACAGCCCAAATTGTCTTATCTTCCGGTTGTGAAACAGTATAGTAAAATTAGTGCTCTCTTTAATAACCATCAAGCTTTTGTTTGAATTATTGCATATTAGTCTACTTATTTTTGTCATGTATTTAACCAATTCTTGTTTGGCTGTAGACAGCTTAATGTAGTATTCATTTTGGTTTTAGATTTAGTAACAATGTTGTATATCAAGGCAGTATTTAAAAACCAGCTTCCATCATATATGAAATGCTTTTTACTTTTCAGGTAGTCCATTTCACTTGTGCTCAAAACCAAATTACATACATTGATTCAGTGTCTGACCTTCAGCTCTGCTTTTCCATCACTAGATCAAGAGTTCTATTTGCCTTTTGCGAGGGAAGATCTATGATGCTCTGGATAATAGAACCCTGGCAACGTACAGCTACAAAGAAGCCTTGAAGCTTGATGTTTACTGCTTTGAAGCATTTGACTTTTTAACATCACACCATATGCTAACAGCACAAGAAGGTTTGGATTAGCGGTGTTTGTTTCTCAAATATAAATGAAATCAGCTCCAGTTTCACCAGACATTTTGCCCAGTAGATGAAAGTTAGAATAATCAGTTTAAAATTATTTTGAGAGAATATTCCATGCCCAAATATTAGCAACTCTTTGCTTATATTAAATGGGCAAAAACTGTTAATCATTTAAGCTGTAGGTTTCAGGAAAAAATAACCACCAGTGTTTCTCAACCTGTTGGGCACAACCAATGGTGGGTCATGAGGGTATGACCACTGGGTCTCATAAACTGATAATCAATAAACTCTTCCAGGTGCTAGGAGCAAAATAAACCCAGCCCTTCCACCTCCTAACTAGCACTTCCTGCAGCCCCAGTGCTCCCTACTAAGAGTTAGCAGCCTTTTTTTTAGGTGATCTCTTTTGAAGCAAAAAAGGATTTGAGTTGCTTATGGCAAGAAACCACAGTTGGATTTGGCATCATGGATGCCAAAATGTTGTGAATCCTTGCTTTAGACAACATCTCGCATTTCAGTGAACAACCTTAGCTTACAGCATAAGTATAAAACAGTAGGCTATGATACTCCATCTTTATGTTAACTTTAATTTAAAATAGTAGAAAAAGAGGGACTGAAAACAAAGATGATTCAGTCATTTACTTTCATATCTCTCAATATTATCATAGCAGAGTGCAGTCAGTAACATTTGGTGTATTTATGATGTGCTGTTTTCTTTGTGGTATTGGGGTGGACATCACAAAACTTTTCACAGCCTTTGCGTTCAATGAAAATCAGTTCTTTACAACTTGTTGAATTTTATTTTTTGTTTACTTCAAACGTAGTTTACCCCAGGTTCATATTTTTTAATTTACACAGAAAAAGAGCTTCTTGAATCTCTACCTCTTGGTAAACAGTGTACAGAAGAAGAACAAGAATTGCTTCATTTTCTGTTTGAGAACAAACTGAAAAAGGTAAAAATCTGATTAATCCTATGGAAATCTTGACTTCATATACAAGTATCATACAAAACTGTTTTTGTCCTTAGCTTCAAAAATATAATTTAAAAATTCTTTTATGGTTTTGATGGTGTTATGACCTAATTGCCATTTTAGCTCTCCATTAATAGAAGTGTGTAACAATTTCATATACATTTTCTTTAATGTATACTATAGCCTTACTTAATGGAAACCTCTAATTCTGGCTAACTTTAAATGCATTGCTTCCAAAATGCTTTTTTCTGGAGATAACATTGTAGCATAGGCCAGCATGGAACAATCCAGTGCTATGACACTCACAGCATTGCATCCTTTTTGGAGACACTCCTTCAAATTCTGACAGTCAAATATCTTTAATTTTTGGAAGTAGCTTATGCCAAATGTGTCATAAAGAAATGCATTACCTAAAAGTTACAGTTTTATACTCAATATTGGTTTTTTATATGGAGTCAAAATTTGAGGTTCAGAAGTCCTTAAATTATCATTTTCAGAACTAAAAACAAATATTGATAGAACAATGCGTGGGTTTTCCCTTTTTATATCATATTTATGTTACAATTATGTTTTTCAGTATAATAAGCCAAGTGAAACAATAATTCCTGAATCTGTAGATGGTCTTCAGGACAATCTGGATGTAGTAGTGTCCTTAGCTGAAAGGCATTATTATAACTGTGACTTCAAAATGTGCTACAAGCTTACTTCTGTGTAAGTACATGAAACAACTTTGATATTTATTTGAATTTTCATTTTGCTG
The DNA here is from genome assembly GCF_009764565.3 of Dermochelys coriacea. Taxonomy (NCBI): domain Eukaryota; kingdom Metazoa; phylum Chordata; order Testudines; family Dermochelyidae; genus Dermochelys; species Dermochelys coriacea. Next base: position 112,234,334 of record NC_050068.2, read on the forward strand.
CTTTTCAGATGGCATGCAGAAATAAACTCTGTATAACCACAAGTTCACCCAAATATATTATTAACTCAATTGTCTAATGTATATTTTGCTAATATCTCATCTACAGTAAACATGCAGTTGACTCTAGTATTTGGTGTTGTAAAAGTACATTTGTTTTACTGTGTGGCACAAAGCAAAATGCTTGAGCTTTATATAATGCTGCCTTATGTTAACCCCTACGTTTTCTCCAGGTGAGTACTCTTAAAATAGTGATCTTACGAAATGAAGGTTTGAAAGTTTTAACTTTTATTTTAAAATATAGTAAATCTTTTGGTTGACCAAACCAAGCCAAGGCATTGCCATATGGGATACAACTTGGAGTCCAGTACTGGCATGGTTTGGGAATACTGCAGAGGCATAATACTAAGCCCTGTTGGGATGTGCAGCACCTGGAGTGAAATCATGGCCGCACTGAGGCAAATAGCAAAGCTCCTACTGTCTTCAGTGGAGCCAGGATTTCACCCTTTGTGTTCATTTTCTAGCACCCTCTTCCCACCCGTCACACCGCTCAACATGAGGGTGAGTTATCAACTCCACAGGGATTTGTCCAGCTGCCCTTTGTCAGAACGGGAGTTGTGACAGATTTTTGAGCCTTTTTGGTGGGAGTCTCCTTATAAGTCTGAATCCTTGCAAAATTTTGGGCTTCCTATAGTGAAAGACTCTGGGACATTTTAGGGCATTAAATGCTCCTTTGGGCAATTCCCATGCTCTCAAATATTTGAAAAAAGGAAACGAAACTGTTGCAGCTTGAAACATGGTTGTGGGGTTTCCCTTTTCAGTGCTTGGAATCTAAAAATAGTGCCTTTGATGTAAGGGGTTCTGTAGAAAGGTGCTGTGCATTCATGTTCACAAGAGATATGGTTATCATGATGCAAGGCCATTTGAGGAGTGCGGAGAGTAAAAGGGAATATATTAAGGTTTCTTATGTTCCAGCCAGAGCTTGTGGGTCCTACAAGATGGATGGACAGAAAAATACATACTCTGCATTCATTTGGTAGCTAAGCATGAATCAAATATAGTGCAAATTTTATTCAGTTTTCCTAATGTCTGTTTCATCTGTCAGAATTTCTCATTAATTTATCTGTTTAGCTAAATTAGTTCTAATTGTTCTGTTGTGCGGTTAGGCTTTATTATGCTCTCAGGGAATGACCACTTGTGAAGAGATCATGACTATTATAGATTGATTAAAGTGCTAATAGCTCACTATATAATATGTTATAACAGTAATTTGTCTCCAACTCAATTAAATTATTTTAACATTTTATTTTATAATAATTCTTGCTGTTTTTGTATTTTTAGAGTAATGGAAAAAGATCCTTTCCATGCCAATTGTTTACCTGTGCACATAGGGACACTCGTGGAGCTGAATAAAGCAAATGGTGAGAAATATTATTGGCTAAATTTTTAATATGATCAGAGTCAAATATAGGTTTTTATTTTTAAAGGACACTTAGGTTATTTTCCTGCTGTCTTTAGGGTAGCCTCTAAAAATAAAACCAAGATTTCTCAACAACTCTTAGACTTGAGCCAGCAGAAAAGATCTGACCCTCTGCATGCAGTTCTCACAGGATGGCCATAAAGAGGGAGGGAAAAGGGAAAAAACCCTTACAACAGGGATTTGGTGAGCTGCACAGGGAAGAGAACTCATGTAAATGATTTTCCTGTACCCTTTATCAGTCTTCTCTGTCTTATCCCTTGGGCTGTGCAGCCAATGACTAGTGACACAGTCACTACTCAAAAAGAAAAGGAGTACTTGTGGCACCTTAGAGACTAACAAATTTATTAGAGCATAAGCTTTCGTGAGCTACAGCTCACTTCATCGGATGAGCTGTAGCTCACGAAAGCTTATGCTCTAATAAATTTGTTAGTCTCTAAGGTGCCACAAGTACTCCTTTTCTTTTTGAGAATACAGACTAACACGGCTGCTACTCTGAAACAGTCACTACTGTGAGCCAACCTGTTATTGCTTAAGTTCTGACATGTGTTCAACAGCCTAGCAAATGTAACTTTTTTATTTCAAACAGTGGAAAAAAATGTATTTTAAACAAATATAGAGGGAAATTTTCAAAACTGGCTACTTGGAACCACAAAATATGTGAGCATATCTATTGTGTATGCTATAAGTTTTCAAACTTTCATAGTGTGAACTTCATCTTAACAGAGAGTGTTTCACAAGCTGGCTCCTGTCCCATTTGTAATCACATATATCTCTTTTCCTTTCAGTTAAGATGCTGTTCACAAGTACTCAACATCCCTGTGGCAACTACAGTAGTGTAGCTTAGACATCTGCTTCTTGTTTCCAGCTGTTTGTATAGTTATCCAGCTCTTTCCAAAGAAGAGCTTGGAGGTCTTTGGAAACAGCTGGAAATGAGACTTTAAAGAATGGAATATTTGAGTTTATATACTAATTTTCAATTTGTAATATGAGATGATTTAGTGCTACTTTAGAAAAGTGTATTGGCCAAAATACATGTTAGTGTTTGACATGCTTTAATTTTCTTTTTTTTTTCACCCATACAGAGCTATTCTATCTTTCTCATAAATTGGTGGATTTGTACCCAAATAATCCTGTAAGTTGTTATAGGTCACTATAGTGTGTGTTCCTCCAGCTTTGCATAAGTAAAAATAACAGAAATTGTAATTTAATAATCACTTTGAACAACCAGAATTCAGACTCAGGAAGTGATAGTGTGGAAATAGTTAATTGCTTTCTTTTTTTGTCCTGAACCAAAATTTGATTAAATTTACAATCCATTTAGAATAAAAATACTTCTTTATATAAAATATATTCAATTTTTAGAATTTACCACTGACGGAGATCATGAAAACTGATACTCCAGCTAGATTTAAAAAAAGATAGATCATTTTACAATTACTAACACTACTATTTTAACTTGTGTAACTTAAAAGATAATGTTGTGCTTCAGAGTATAAAATGATTATCTGCAGCCGGAAGGGAAGAATTTTCCTCCCATATTCAGAAGTACTACATAACTGACATTCCTTCATCATTTTATATAGGTGAGGGTCTTCTGATGCTCCAAAAGATGGTGTTACTAAGCAGTTTAAAACCCTTTGTGTAAAAAATAATTGATTTAAATCTCTTAAAACTCTATTTCCCCCCATTACTGGGGAGATATGTGCAGGAAAAACATTTTCCCCACTTCATAGAATTGTTCCCAATGCTTCTTGCATAGATAACTCAAAAGAACTTGTCTTTTAAATGGTCAAACTTGGTATCAGTGATTTTTAGACGTTTGAATAAGTTTGTTTTATAAACATTGTTCTGGTAGTTTGAAAATCAATGTACTATGCACACAATTCACTGCTTACTACCAACTTTAACAATGCATGGAAGTACAATGTTCCACCTCTGTGATGGAATCTACACATACATGATTGGGCATGTATCTAGGGTACTGTACGTTGAAATAAATACAGCTTCATGTATTCAGCAAATACTCTTTCAACTAAACACATAACCTGTGCAAATATAAAAACTATTTATATAAACGCAATGTTTGGAGAATGTCCCATCAAAACTGGTATCAGTGAATTTAAAATACATTTATTTTATATGTTTCTATGAATCTGAGTTGCATTTGTTTGATTTGTAGGCAGACAATATTTGTTATTGGGTCAAAGTCTGTTGGTGAAAGAGACAAGCTTTTAAACTTACATAGGGCTCTTCTTCAGCTCTGAGTCAGCTTGAAATCTTGTCTTTCACCAATAGACATTGGTCCAAAAACAGATATTACCTCACAAACCGTGTGTCTCTAATATCCGGGGACCAACACAGCAAACAACTTTCTTTTATTGTGTGATTGATCATGTTTTCTCTTTTTTAGAAAACAAATCTAATGTTAAAAAAACCCCACTAATCTAAATTTTAGATTATCTGCTCAGAATTCAAAGTCCTCCTTTAGAGTGACAGTTGCATAATTCTACATGTGGGATTCAAACTTCCACCCAATGCTATTGAGCTTCAGGAACCTTCTGGCTTTCTGGATGGCGCAAATGCCCCCCTTGTGGTATTTAATATTTGAGGCTGAGTTTAGAATTTCCTGACTGGCTTTTGTGTGGTTAGTTGCAGATGTGTAAGTGTAAGATGTGCACACTTACACTTCAATCTGTGCCTGGAAAACTTTTCTTGGTTTTTAATTGGGGGGGGGGGTCATTGTAGATGATTAGTCTTTAGGTAACTTCAGCCATTGGAATGTTACTCCCAGAAATAGAAACGGCTTTCTCTGGATGGCAGATAACAACCTGTCTCCATATTTTATCCCTATTTCATCTATTATTATACCTGAAGTCCTTTAGCATCCTCTTGTTGTCAGTGTAACTGAAGCTGTCTGCCATCTGGGCAGAGTACTCTCCTATTGACAAATCGAAAGTCTTCAGCCATCCCACTCTCACGACTTTCCTCAAAGGGCTGGATAATGCTTTTTCACTAGCTATACATTTCAAAAAAAATCCGTCCAAATGTGGGATTTCAACTGAATGCTGACATAGTTAATGGATGCACATTTTGAACCTTTGAGAGACTGTTTTACTATGACTGTCGCTGTACATAACACTTTTAATCACAACTACTGAGAGAAAAGTAAATGAGCTGAAGGCTTTGTTGGCTAATCCTTCATTCACTACATCTCCTGGGGCAATATTGCATTGTGTGCTCCTTCATAATTCTTGTCTAAAATAATGTCTGATTTCCAGCTAAATCAGACTATTAATCTTTTGTCTTTATTTCAAAAACATTCTCATCCATGGGGAAATTAGTTTGGATGTTCTTGATGTCAGATTTGAATTCTGTTTGTCTAGAATCAGCGTATGGAGGAAGCCATTTGAACTTTTTGTAGTTTTGTAAATGGAATGGCATTTCTAGTCAAAACCTGTTGAAAGGAGTTAGATTATGCAATGAGTAAGACTAAGATTATGTCACAGCGGTCATGGAAGCCACAGATTCTGTGACTTCCAGAGATCTCCATGACATTTTCCGCTTCTGCCCCGGGACAGTGGGGCTGAAGCTGTCAGTTGGTAGGGCCCTGCAGCTCCCAGCCGCTGACCCTGCAGCTCCCAGCCGCCATGGGCAGCAGCAGTGGGTGCTGGACCCCCCACCTTCCCATTTTGTCCCAGTTGTTTTTAGTAAAAGTCAGGGGCAGGCCATGGGCTTCCCTGAAGTTTTGTTTATGGCCTGTGACCTGCCTGTGACTTACTAAAAATAACTGACAAAATCTTAACCTTCGCAATGAGACATGTTATGGCAGGGGTGACAGTACTTAAGAGTCTTAGAGCTCACTCTCCTGGGGCTAAGCTAGATGACCTGATTCCATAACAGAAAACTGCAGTGCTGCTGTTTGCAATTATGTTCATATCTATGCAGCACTACTCTCTTTGACTTGGAGCATAGATCTGATGCTTGCTTTGGAAGGACTACTTTGCAGTCCTTGTTTAATCAGAATTTCTCAACCAACATTAATGGGGAAATAGTATTACTAGCTAGACTTCCTCCAATGAGAATATGCAAAGGAAACTTTGAGGATGGAAGAAAGGGTACTTACTTGTAATTAATTCTTCAAAAATGTTGGTTCTGCATATTCATACTACTTGCTCACCTATTTCCTCTTCCTTGGAATTCTGCTTTCTTAATAATTTGGGGCTTTAGCGGAAGGAACTGAGACAGTGATTGGGATTTCTCTGACTTCTTATAACCTCTGCTTTGAATGTTCAAGGATGCATTCCCAGCAACCATTGCTTTTCTAGAAGATTCCTGAGGCTTGGTGCCAGAGTATATCCCATAACTGAAAACATGAGATGGCACACTTACAGTAGTGGTCCTTATGGACATGTTGCATTTATGCAACTCATAATAACATGAGTTATTACCAAGCCTGGTTCTTGCAGTGACTGTAACTGCCACCACATTTAACGCATCCAAAAAGGTGCTCTTTCTATTCTGTTCAGTTACAATGTTGATTGAATTGTTACAATTTGCACATTGCATAACATAATTCTGTTGTTGCAACTGAATTGAGGGTTCATTGAACCTGTTAAAATATCAATGGATATGTTATGGTTTCATTGTTATATACTGCTAACCTCTTAGGTAAGACAGTTAGGATATATACTTGCTGTGCACATGCAAAGGCCGTTTTTCCAAGTAACTCAGTTGAGATTAAGTGTTTAAAAAAAAAAAATAAATTAAAATAAAATGAATTCATGTAATACACTAAGTACATACAAAATTCCTCCTTTTTCTCGCTTCCTTTTTCAAACACTGAGGGATGGTCTACATTGAAAAGTTTCATTGACATAGCTATGTTTCTCAAGGGTGTGAAGAATCCACACCCTGGAGAGTCGTAGTTAAACCAACCTAATCCCTGGTGTAGACAGTGCGAGGCTGACAGAAGAATTCTTCCGTTGGCCTGCCTACCTCCTCTGGGGGAGTTAGATTATATACAGCATGGGAGAACCCCTCCCATCGCTATATAGTGGCAATGTCTACACTACAAACTTTGGTTGATGCAAGTTACACCAGCATAAAACTGCTGCGTTAAGTGTATCATGTGTGCTTGTGTATACTTGGCTCCTTGAATTGACACTGAATGAACTCACCAGGAGTGCTGATGTCAATGCACAGCGCAGTGCACCATGGGTAGGTATCCCAGTATGCAACCACCCTCCAGGGCACTGTATTTTGGGAAGTTTTGGCAGCGCACGATGTGCAGAAATGAGTTGCACAGGGTGACTGGGAGCAAGGGGTCAACTTTCCAGTGAACAACTGTCTCCATCCCATAATATCATCCATATCTCATAATTTTTCCATCTTTTTTTAAAAATTGCATGAACCGTTGTGGCCTTTCTCCTGTCAGAGAATGGCAAACAGAAAACATGTAACCTGCACAGCTCTCTGCATTATGGTTATAAGCATTCCAAGCACAGGACACATGATCCTCCAGTATTTCCAGAGCCATAAAAGCAACAGAATCCCTAGGGAACATAACAATTTTTTGGAGGACAAATAACTGTGGGACATAGTAAGAACCTGTTCAAGGTTGTTCATGGCATTCCCAGAGCAGCTGATGCTGCTGGAACACTGCTTCTGGCCCAAGAAATAAGCACTGATTGGTGGGATCAAATTGTTATGCAGGCTTGGAATGATGAGCTGTGGCTGCATAACTTTTGAATGCACAAACCCACATTCCTGAACGCTGAGTTCACCCCAGCCCTTCAGCACTGGGATGCAGGATGAGAGCTGCACTGACAGTGGAGAAGCGAGTGGTGATTGCACTGTGGAAATTACAATGCAGGATTGCTACCGGTCAGTGAAAAAATATTTTGGAGTTGGGAAATCCCTGCCTGGCCTGTTGTCATGCGAGTGTGCAGGACCGTTAATCATTTCCTACAACACAGGATTTGTGGCTATCAGCAATGTGCAGGACATAGTGGATGGATTTGGAGCAGTGCAGTTCCTAAACTGCAGTGGCTCAATAGATGGCATACACAATCCTATTTTGGCGCCAGACCATCTTGCCACAGTGTATATCAACAAAAAGGGCTACTTTTCTATGGTTATGCAAGCATTGTTGCATCACTGGGAATGCTTCACCGACATCAGTCTTGTCTGCTCAGGGAAGGTGCATATTGCTCGTATCTTTTAAGAACACAAGACTGTTCAGAAACTTACAAGAAGGGACTTTCTTTCCCAACCAGCCAATTACCATTGGTGATATTGAACGGTCAGTAGTGATCCTGGGCGGAGCTAGCACATCCCTTGCTCCCTTGGCTCATGAAGCTATACACTGGCCACCTTGACTGCATCAAGGAAAGATTCAGCTACCAGCTCAGCAAGAGAAGAATAACAGTCGAATGTGCTTTTGGTAGATTGTTTACTCACAAGATGGGATCTCAGTGGAAAAAAAAAACTTCCAATGATTATAGCTGCCTGCTCTGCCATGCATAGTATCTGTGAAACAGAGGGGGAGAAGTTGCCGCTGGGTTAGAGGATGGAGTTAGACCTGCTGTCTGCTGAGATTGAACAGCCAAGCACAAGGGCTATTAGAAGAGCTCAGCACAGAGCTTTATGGCTCAGGGAGGCTTTTAAAGATCGCTTTAACATTGAGCCACAGCAGTATGTTGTGGTGTACTGTGCTCTACCTGGCCTTGCTATTTTGAGGCCTGTTAGGAATTGTGTGGTGCTTGCTGTATATCTATTAATATGGCGCTGTCAATGCACCTATTAATTTTGCGGTGCTTGTTGTACATTTATTATTAATTATTATTTGACTGTTTGTCATTGATCCTAATGGTTGTCACTCTGTACTGTAACAAGCGATTAGGTGCTTTCAGAATTGCTAAGCACTCTGCAGCATATGTTGTGAATTAATAAAGATAAATTATTTTCCAAATAATACTTTTATTCAGTAAGAAAACCAGTGAAAAATAAAATTGGTACAATTTAAAATCCAATTAATTAAAAATGCAATAAATTAATGAACAAAACTTAACAAGGGATTGCTTATGTGTGTGAAGCTGTGGTTGTCCTTAATATCCCCCCGGAGTAGAGTGGTAGGAGGAGGGATGCAGCCTGTGATTCCCTGTGGAATGTTGAGGGGGTGTGAAGGGTGGTGCTGTAATGGAGTTCTCCATGGATTGCTAAGTGAGGCAAGAGTCTGCAGCATCTGTGTTTGGTGCCAGAGAAATCCCATTATGTCCTGGTGTATCTCCCTCTCCTTTTCCTGCTGGGACTCCTAGGCCTTTCTCCTGTCCACTCTCTCCTTCTCCAGGCTGTCTGCAATATTCACCTTCCAGGCCCTTTTGCTAATAGTCTGATAAAGCACTGGCTTGCAGTACCTCATTGAACATGGTATCCAGAGTCCTCTTCTTTCTCCTCCTTATCTGGCTCAGGTGTTCTGTGGGTGTGGAGGAGGAATCCCTCAAGACCGCAGTGGCAGCAGCTGTAGATAAAACACTCAGATAGTCACAACAGAAAGTGAAAATTATGATTCAGAACTCCTTTCCCCTGCTCCCCTAAAGTTTTAAACAAGACGTGCTTATTGACACTTCTGCTTTGGAGTGCTTGTGCATGGTGCCACTCACAGCACCAGCTCTGATGAGTATAGCCTGCCAGGGGAAGAGAAATAAGGAGGGAATTGCTCTGTTGCATTCAACTGAGTATAGGGCAATGGTACTGAATACTGGTACCATTTTCCACAGGCAGTGGTGACTTTAGCTTACTCTTGAGGGAAACAAAGGCACAGGGAGCACAGCTGCTGCTGGTGTCCCGAAGCTGCCCAGGCACGTATGCTGCTAGCCTGCATACTGCAATGGTGCTATTGAATGGTGCTTTTCCACGCCACTGACTGGTGGCTTATTAATAAGGAGAAGAGACTCCTCTTAGGAGAAGTATAATAGCTTCAGAGAATTTCTCTCAGGTTCCATCTTTGACCCACAAATTCTTCAAGCACATTCGTAACTGGGCAGAAGCTTGATTCTGGCTCACGGAATAGATGGACCCTCCTGGTTGCATGTCCCCAATTCTCCTCGCTGTTAATGCCAGTGGCCTGTGGCTTGGCCTCCTCGGAAGTATCCACAGTGGCGATTGATGTCTGCCAAATATGGCATGCAGCATTTTGTAAAAGCAGCAGGTCTGCGGCACAGCATTGGAGTGACTATTGGCCCCCCTGGCTTTCTGATATGCCTAACTCAGATCCTTTTGTGTTCACACACCACTGCTGCTGGTCCCTGTTGTACCACTTCTCCTGCATCCCCATGCAATCTGCTCATAAATATCCATGTTTCTATGGCTGGTCTATAGCTGTGCTAGCACAATCTCTTCCTCCCACAAGCCCAGAAGATCTAATATCTCCTGTCTGCTCCAAGCCGGAGTGCATCTGGAGCACGAAGCCAGCATGGTTAGCTTGGCAGTTGCACACAACAGTGAGGAGCTGTTAAATGTGCTTGCCAAGCTGGAAAATCAGGAAAAGACATTACAAAAAATTGCAGGGCTTTAAAGGGGAGGCGGGCCTTCTAGTCTTTGTGATCCCTGGGCAGTGGAGTTCACAATTGAGACCAGAGTGTTCAGTATCTGGCATTGTGGGACAGCTGCTGGAAGACTGTTAGGGTTAACATAAATAATGCGGTATCTGCATTCTCACTGCATCGACCTGAGTACATGGCTTAGTGCTGCTTGGGGAGGTGGTGTTATTGTGTTGCTGTAACAGGGCACTTGTGTCGGTAGGAGGCAAATTTAAGTGTAAATACATGCACAACTGGGTCAGCGCAAGGAGGCTTATGTCGAACTAACTTTGAAGTGTAGACCAAGCCTAAGTATCTACACTGAAATGTAAAGCTAAATATAGTCATAGCCGAAGAGGGTATTCAAAGACATCAGTGGCAAATGACTGTTGGTGTTAGTTAAGTGCTTAATACTCATTGAAAGTAATTTGCAATTGGTTCCTTTGAATACCACCCTATAAATCTTTGACCAAGTTATAATAGTTGGGAGAAAAATAGAATACATTCAGGATTTTTTTCCCTCCTTTCCATTTTTTCTAAGGGCTAGTCTGCACATGAAGTTTTCCTTTTAACTCCATGTGTGGGCCCTCTTATTCTGTGTATAAACATAGTGTCTTGACTAATTTTCAGCCCTATTTTAGGTGAGGCTTTAAAGAAATGAGTTACAAATCACTCAAAACTGTTTATAGTGGAAACAGGTCTAGCTATGCTAGTAGATGCTGCTATAATAATTTGAAACTCTGAGAGTGATGACTTCAAGCAAAATATTGTAACCTCTCTAAATGCTACCTGTTTTCTGTCCTGTATCATAATTTGTAGATGTATCATTTTCGTCATCTGCTGTACTCTTAGTATTGTTCTTTTGACATTGATGTTTAGGTCTCATGGTTTGCGGTAGGATGCTATTATCTCATGGTCGGTCACAAAAATGAACATGCCAGAAGATATCTCAGGTAAAAGCTTAACTTCATATCCAATAATATTAGATTTATTATTGTGTTGTTTATGACTTGTTAGGTTAGTATTATTCAGGATTTAATTTTCAAATAAAGAATAGTTAACTATAAAAGTATTATACGAGCTGTTCATTATAAATAAATGTAATTACAGAAACCCAGTAATCCTGGCTGCTGTAGGTCCCCTGTGTTTACCCTTTCTTTGCTATGGCAATCCTTTGATACTGCAGTCAATCAAAAATGTTTTGTTACAAACTGGCCTCATATGGGGGATATAGTCACCCTGCCATTCAAAGTGAACCCAGTCACTGGGACCCATGTGCTTCCAACTGATTCTAATTCTAGTGATGCTCTGGAACTGTAGAGCATACTTTCAAGCTTAGACATCTTGTATGATGCCCTTCCTTGGGTTGTGGGATACTGTCATCCACGCAGACTCCCTCAGAGTTCCACCTGGGCTGTGGGCATTCTGGGCTTCTAATTTAATCCCTTTGGAAACACAGTGGCAAGAAAACAAGGAACACAGACTTAGCAAAGCTGTTTCTTAACCACAGTGAATTTATTCTTAAAGCACTTGAGTGTTACAGATTTTTTTAAATAACAAAAGTCCTGAGATGCACCTTCCCCATCTCTGATGTCACTTCTTCTGTGAGTCTGAAATTTGGCAGTGTTTCAGGCTGGACATAGTTCCTCCAGCCCCCTCTCTCCTTCATGTCTTTCTTGTGGTGATGGTTGGCTCCCTTCACAGAGTCTCTGCTCTTAAATAGGGCCTCAGTTTTTGGAGCTTCTCAATTTTAGCACATGGCACAGACACTCCAGTCATGCTTGCCCTCTTCTTGTGGGCTCTTATGTATGGACATTATTGTTCCTTGGCTATAGGTCAGTATTTGGAAGATGATCAAAGTTGTTGACCCTAAATTACAGTTTTGATGGCTTTTTGGTGACAGTCTTCAAAGTGGTGTCAAACACTTTCTTTCCCAGGCAGGGCAGCTGTCTGGAATGGAGAACAATAGGCTTGCCTTAGGCAAGCCCAGACTTTTGCAGTCATATAAGCAATATTTCCACCCACAGACTATGTCTACACTTACAAGCTTACAGAGGCACAGCTCTCCCGTCGTCGACATAATAAAACCAGCTTAATGAGTGGCGGTTGCTCCGTCTGTGGGAGAGTGTCTCCCGCAAAACTTATGTTACTCAAGGGTGGTTTCAAATCCCTGAGCGACAAAAGTTTTGCCAACATAAGTGCTAGTGTAGACATGGCCTAGTACAACATAGAAACCTCATAATTTGACATTCCCATTTTCCACTTTCACATGTTTATCATTGTTTACACTGCATGAATAGAAATGGATTTTCTAATGTAATGTAATTGGTTTTTCTGTTCGCTTTTTGTTGGTGTCTTTAAGATTTATGTGTAGATATAAAAACCAAATACCTCTTCTGCATGCATTCATTCTGTTAAATTTAGTTTACCTTTGGTGTTTCACTATGCACGCTTAACAACACTATCTAAATAATATAGTTTAGAAATTTGCTAAAATCAGTTTAGAAAATAAGAATAATACATTCTATTAAAGTGTCAAATAATGTGTGTCAAAAGGTAAGCTTTCACCAGTATGATGATTGTTTAGAGACAAACTTCTTTATTAAACACTCACTAGTTTACTACAAATTTATTAAATATATACATGAGTACACTATTTATACTCGAGAAGGCTTACTGTTTAAGTGTTCCAATAAGATGAATATAATGAATTTCAAATGTAATTATAATGTGTTGGTCTGATTTCTTGTGTGTGTGTGTGTGTGTGTGTGTGTTTGTTTGTTAGCAAAGCCACTACACTTGAGAGAACCTATGGACCAGCTTGGATAGCATATGGACATTCGTTTGCAGTTGAGAGTGAGCATGACCAAGCAATGGCTGCTTACTTCACAGCAGCACAGCTCATGAAAGGGTATGTCCAAAGTAGACAATGCCATTTTATATAGAATGAAATTCTGAAAGGCTTAAAAAACTATCCACTTATGAATATTCATTTATTAACCTACATTACATTCTGGAATGGTGGTTGAAGCATGAAGGGACATGTGAATCTTTAGCGCATCTGGCACGTAAATATCTTTCAGTGCCGGCTACAACTTGTTTATAGTGTTACCTGAAAATGGGACCAGGAAGCGGACAGCATTATCTCTTGCAAATGTAAACAAACTTATTTATCTGAGTGACTGACTGAACTAGAAGTAGGACTGAGTGGACTTGCAGGCTCTAAAATTTTACATTTTTATTTTTGAATGCAGGTTTTTTTTTGTACATAATTCTACATTTGTAAGTTCATCTTTCATGATAAACAGATTGCACTACAGTACTTGTATTTAGGTGTATTAAAAATACTATTTTTGTTTTTTTACAGTGCAAATACTTGTAATGGAAAAAATATAAAGTGATTACGTATACTTTCTATTCTGTGTTGTAATTGAAATCAATATATTTGAAGATGTAGAAAACATCCAAAAATATTTAAATAAATGATATTCTATTATTGTTTAACAGTGCGATTAATCGCGATTAGTTTTTTTAATCGCCTGACAGCCGTAATATTTACCCTTACCTAGACAACTTGCTTCTGTCAGAGAAGTCACAAATGTAGGTTATAGTGGCAGCAAAGAAAGTTATTAATTTATTTTCATCCTGCATTTGAGGATCAACTTTTAAAAGTTGAATCTGATTCCGTCATAATCCACAGAGTTCATTGGAGCTCTCCTAGACTCAGTAGCAGCAAGAGCGTTTCTCCACCTGAACAGATTTCAAAGAATAAAAAATCTGATTCTCCGTTTCCATACCTATCCTCTAATGACAACAAGGATATGCCTTAAACTTCTAGGCCATATTCACCATTCACAAGGTTAAGTCTACGATCATTTCAAGCATGGATAAAGTCTATTTACTGACACACAATCCATGATATATCTGTCAAACTGCTCTGCAGTGGCTGAAGAGCATGCATACTAACCTTAGGGCAGACTGTTAAGAAACAGGGCACAAACCCCAGATTAGTTGTGAGTTCTGTACTTTGACTTCACCAACCATTCATCAAGTGTAAACTCTTCAGGCACTATAACCATCTTTAATCATTTTTGTTGCTATAACCATCTTTCTTTAATCATTTTTGTTGCTCTCATCTGGACTTTCTCCAGTTCATTCACATCTTTCATGAAATGAGGCACACAGAACTGGACACAATACTCTAGCTGAGGCCTTATCAGCATGGAGGAGAGTGGTAAAATTACTACTTATAACACTCCTGCTAACACATTCCAGAATGATGTTTAGGTTTTATGCAACAGTGTTCCACTAGCTTGTGATCCACTATAACCCCTATATCCCTTTCTGAAGTACTCCTTCATAGGTAGTCATTTCCCATTTTGTATGTGTGCAAACTTCCTAAATGGAGTACTTTGCATTTGTCCCTATTGAATTTCATCTTATTTACTTCAGACCATTTCTCCAGTTTGTCCAGATCGTTTTGAATTTTAATCCTGTCCTCCAAAAGGCTTGCAGCCCCTCCCAGCTTGGTATTGCCTGCAAACTTTATACCTATACTCTCTATGCCATTATCTAAATTGTTTATGAAGATATTCAAAAGAACTGTGGACCCCAGTTGATATGCCCTTCCAGGTTCAATGTGAACTGCTAGTAACTCCTCTCTAGGAACAGTTTTCTAACCAGTTATGCACCCACCTTATAGTAGTTCCATCTAGGCTATATTTCCCTAGTTTGTTTATGAGAAGGTCATGCAAAACACAATCAAAAGCCTTATTATAGTCAGGGTATACCACATCTACTGCTTTCCCCTACATCTAAATGCTGGTTACCCTGTCAAAGAAAGCTATTAGATTGGTTTGATGTGATTTATTCTTGACAAGTCCACGTTGACTGTTTTATCACTTTGTTACCTACTAGGTGTTTGCAAATTGATTGCTTGATTATTTGCTCCACTATCTTTCCGGGTAAGAAGTTAAGATGACTAGTCTGTAATTTCATGTCTGTAATTCCATGTCAGTGTTCTATTCCAATAATATTAGATTAACTCTTATCCTTAAAGCACTTGTCACTATTGCTTCAATCAAAGTTCATTTGGCAGTATTCCAGTCCATATCTGTATTTCATCCTCCAGTAGAGGGAGGTAAAGTTGTCTCTCTTCGGTCAGTGAATAGATTTATGGAAGGGCTTGTCTGTGTTTTTCTTCCTGTGAGAAAGATCACTCAAATATGGGACTTAAATTCAGTGTTTTTTTTTCTTATGGACACTCCTCCCCACTGTTTTGAACCTCTATCAAATTATCCAGTTCCTCTGCTATCACTGAAGGTAGCATTTCTGGTGGCAATTACATCAGTTTGTAGAATAAGCAAATTACAAGCCCTAATGATAAATCCTCCATTTACAGTTTTTCACCTGGCTAGAGTAATCATGAAACTGCATCCATCTTTTATGCCTAAGGTCTATCAGATTTTCATATGCATTCATTCACCATTTTTTTCCTCAAAACCTCATTCTTCACCTGTTGAATCTAAATTACATACTTCAGAATTGAGAAGACTGCTGTTATATTACCTAGATAGAACTAGATCTTTTTTTAAAACTTCAGGACTTTGTTGTGTGTGGTAATAAATCAAAAGGGACGACTGTTTCATCATAAAGATTTCCAGAATGGGTATCCAATTATATTAGAACTGCTTACCATATTAGTAAGAAGAGTCCTCCATCAGAGTGCAAGCTACATCAATAGCATGCTTAAGTCAGGTTCCAATATTGGAAATATGTAGAATGGCTACCTGATCTTCAGCTCATTTGTTTACAAAATGTTGTTTGTTAGTCACCACTTCAAGATCTGATGCACATTTTCAAAGAACCTTTGCAGTCTCTTTTCAGATAAGTCTTAGCTCCCCCCTCTTTAAAAAATCATTGCTAGCTTATCATAAGTGGGATCCACATGTCCAGTAGTTCAAAGAAGAAAGAAAGGTAACTTAGCTGATAGTAACTGTTGTTCTTCAAGATGTTCTGCACATGTGCATCCCACAACCCATCTCTGCAACTCTGTCTTATGAATGAGGATTTTGGTCAGCAAAAGAACTGAGTGGTGGTTGTTGTCGCTGCCCCCTTTATGCCCTGGAATCTAAAGGGCACATGCACGACCCCTACTGGACACTGCTAGTGAAAATGTTTTGAACTCTTGTGCTGGGGCACATGGACACCATAAGTGGGATCCATGTGAGAACATCTCAAAGAATCACAGTTACTATCAGGTAAGTAACTGTTCTTTTAAAGGGTTTTTTTTTTTTAATTTAAAGGTTTTTTTATTTAAAGTATACTTATAAAGTATCATACAATTAAATGATTTTAAGATTTCTGCAAATTGTTAAATATTTACATACAAGCAAATAAATATATGAAGCTTTCTTTTTTCCTTGTTTTTTACAGCTGTCATTTGCCGATGCTCTATATTGGCCTAGAATATGGTTTGACCAACAATTCAAAATTAGCTGAAAGATTTTTCAGCCAAGCCCTAAGCATTGCACCTGAGGATCCTTTTGTTATGCATGAAGTTGGAGTGGTTGCATTTCAAAATGGAGAGTAAGTTTGCAAAAGGAGATAAAGAAAGACAGTACTACTAGTCTATATTCTTTTCCTAAAAGTAATATAGTAGTCTATATTTTGTTTTTATAAAAGGGCTTATTTTGAGCAACAGAACAAGAAATTGCTTATGATTCTAATTAGTTAGTATTCACCGTAAACTCTTACTTATCAAATTACTTTTTCTTCTAATAGGGTATTTTATCTGGTTTGATGCTTTAAGCATTGAGTCAGGAAAGCATTGATACTTGGGAATTAAGCACATATAGAACAGCCAGGCATCATATGAGGTATTCATATGTGCAGGAGATTCCATGTGTTGAAATGATTTTGTTTTTGGCAAACCAGAAAGTACCAAGATGATTCCAGAGAGAGGAACAAATTTTTAAAAGGTATATAAGGTTAAGATTTTTATTTGTTATCCATAGCCTGGTTATTGGGAGCATTTAACATGTTTCTGGGCTGTACTCAATTTTAATTTTTACTCTGTAGTTTGTCTTTAAATTCATGCACCTTTGTGTGCAAGATATTTGTCACAATTGCTTGTATTTCACCATTTAATTAATGTGAATGAAATTATCTGTGACTAAATAGTGTGAAAGATAACTTTTCTCTCTTTCTAACACAGTTTATTCAGCTTTGTCATTAGGAAGGGACTTGTGAATGGCAACTGTGTGATAGATACTTTGTTGGTAATTCCAGTAATTTTTTTTTCTTCTTTTAGTTGGAAAACTGCAGAAAAGTGGTTCCTCGATGCTTTAGAGAAAATTAAAGCTATTGGAAATGAGGTAGTTTTTAATTAATGCATACTTAATTTTATGTCAGTGAACTATTTATTAAAACTGCAGTTCTCATATTATATTGCTTTATGTAATTGGATTGTTAGAATAAATGCAGTGAGTTCTGAGACATTGTCCTCCCCAATGATATAGACTGTGACTTAAAACCTTAGCCTAATATCATTAAGTTCTGTCATCCAGTGTTTTCATATTTTTACATCATGCTTATCAGACATTCCTTTTTACCTTTTCCCATAATATACCTTTTCCAAAACAACAAGCCTTCAGATGAAATTAAAAAGTAACAGATTAAAAATGTATTCTTATATGCCTGTGGCATAGCTGTTAGCAGAATCCAGATCTGACTCCCAGTTGTGTGCCTTAACTGTTAGACTGTGCTCCGTCCCCTATGAATTCTCCAATCACATATGGAACTCAGTGCAGCAAGGTATTAATGCAGATATCTTAGTTTTTAAAAAAAACGCTTAAACATGCATAGGAATAAGAATAGAGTTTGTACTTACGGTGTCTGTGGTAAAGTTACAGCACTTCTTCTGGTGCTTCAGAGCATAAGCTAAACACCAGGACCAGAAAGGAATTTAAGGATTTTCGCAACTTAGATATTGACATTGTGTGGCCAGTAAATGGACTAATTATTTCAGAGCAGATAAATTTAGACCATGGGAAAAAAATGGATAAAACCAAATGGGATATTCAATATTTGCAATCATTCTCTCAAGATCTAGTTTTACTGAGGGTCACTTCTGCACTGCTTGTTGATGAACCCAGCTGTGCTAATAAATAGTAAAGGGTTAAGTTTGAAAGTGCAAAGCTGGCATTGAATTTGTAAGGTAAAGATATCATTATTTTTGTGTTTTCCATCTTGTCCAAATAAATGTTATCACTGCAGTTTTTAAGACTATTTAACTGGGATGGGGACTGGAAGAACCTGGAAAAGATAACTAAAATGGGGAGGAAGATTCACTTTAATAGGTAAATAGTTTCATTGGACAACATGTTTGCTTATTTTACCTATAAAATTATATGTAGCTAACTGTTTAATGTAAAAGGAATTTTAAATACCTGTTTTCAAGTTTTCATTCTCTATGAATGAACTGCCTTGTTCATTTACATGCTGATTTATCTGTAGTAATTGAACACACAGAATTTAATTAAAAGCTGTTAGGTTGATATCATTAGGTTGGATGTATTTTTTGCAGGTAACAGTTGATAAATGGGAGCCTTTATTGAACAACTTAGGACATGTATGCAGAAAGCTCAAGTAAGTGGAAAATGTGAAATGTTTTAAAGCTACATCTACCTGGTATGTTACAAAAAAGTTTGTTCTTCTTGGACCCACTGCTTATTTACAATAAGACTTTACTCTGTCAAAGCAGTGTAAGGCAGTCTTCTTGGAAATCAGAATGAGGCCACCTAAATCTGTTTGTGCACATTCATTTGCAGTATGTTTACACATGGACATGGTTTACGGAGAGAGGGTGCCTCATGTATGTGCAATAATTTATATAAAATCTTAAGTCTTAAAATTATTTTATTAGTTGATAAAATTTTAATCATAAGTGCTGAGATCTACATTTTAACTAACTTCTGCATCAATATTGAAGTCCCTGATTATGCCCAGATTCTGCAGAACAATCTGCATCAGTGTAAGAGTCTTCCTGTGCAAACTCTCACTGGCTTCTGTGGGAGTTTTGCCATAAGGACTGTAGAATTACTGTTGAGAATGGCAAGTTCAAGGTTTGCAGCCATCTTTTCACCCATCTCCAGAAGCTTTACTACAGATTTGCTGTGAAATAAAATACAAATACTTTTCTGACTGAGTTACAAAATAATGCTTGAAATAGATGTAAAATCCAAGGACAGTTGTAAAATAAAATCTGAGCATATTTTTCTCAACAATACGTCAATAATGGCCATTTTTTAAAGATATTTATTTTTAAAAAATGATCTTTGATGCTAGGACTATTCCATATTTTATTCAGGTTATGACCATGGCAAAATAATGTTACAGTACAAAGTACATATGGGAATTACACCTTTGTAGCAGACTAAATAATTATATCAGACTAATATTTTTAATAAAAATTAATTTAATAAAAATGTTTGCAGTTCAGAAATGTATTCATATCTGTAGGTTTAAAATCTGATTTTAATAGTTAAATATAATTTTATTTTGTTACATATGAACAGTGCTATAATTCCTTAATTGGCCATATCCGGGGGGCCCAGATAATCTTCATCCAAGAATATTAAAGGAATTGGTACCTGAAATTGCAAGCCCATTAGCAAGAATTTTTAATGAATCTGTAAACTCAGGAGTAGTACCGAATGATTGGAGAATTGCTAATATAGTTCCTATCTTTAAGAAAGGAAAAAAAAGTGATCCAGGTAACTACAGGCCAATTAGTTTGACATCTGTAGTATGCAAGGTCCTGGAAAAAATTTTGAAGGAGAAATTAGTTAAGGACATTGAAGTCGATGGTAAATGGGACAAAATACAACATGGTTTTACAAAAGGTAGATCGTGCCAAACCAACCTAATCTCCTTTTTTGAAAAAGTAACAGATTTTTTAGATAAAGGAAATGCAGTGGATCTAATTTACCTAGATTTCAGTAAGGCATTTGATACCGTGCCACATGGGGAATTATTAGTTAAATTGGAGAAGATGGGGATCAATATGAACATCAAAAGGTGGATAAGGAATTGGTTAAAGGGGAGACTGCAACGGGTCCTACTGAAAGGCGAACTGTCAGGCTGGAGGGAGGTTACCAGTGGAGTTCCTCAGGGATTGGTTTTGGGACCAATCTTATTTAATCTTTTTATTACTGACCTTGGCACAAAAGTGGGAGTGTGCTAATAAAGTTTGCAGATGATACAAAGCTGGGAGGTATTGCCAATTCAGAGAAGGATCGGGATATTATACAGGAGGATCTGGATGACCTTGTAAACTGGAGTAATAGTAATAGGATGAAATTTAATAGTGAGAAGTGTAAGGTTATGCATTTAGGGATTAATAACAAGAATTTTAGTTATAAGTTGGGGACGCATCAATTAGAAGTAACAGAAGAGGAGAAGGACCTTGGAGTATTGGTTGATCATAGGATGACTATGAGCTGCCAATGTGATATGGCTGTGAAAAAAGCTAATGCGGTTTTGGGATGCATCAGGAGAAGCATTTCCAGTAGGGATAAGGAGGATTTAGTACCATTATACAAGGCACTGGTGAGACCTCACCTAGAATACTGTGTGCAGTTCTGGTCTCCCATGTTCAAAAAGGATGAATTCAAACTGGAGCAGGTACAGAGAAGGGCTACTAGGATGATCCGAGGAATGGAAAACTTGTCTTATGAAAGGAGACTTAAGGAGCTTGACTTGTTTAGCCTAACTAAAAGAAGGTTGAGGGGAGATATGATTGCTCTCTATAAATAGATCAGAGGGATAAATACAGGAGAGGGAGAGGAATTATTTCAGCTCAGCACCAATGTGGACACAAGAACAAATGGATATAAACTGGCCACCAGGAAGTTTAGACTTGAAATTAGACGAAGGTTTCTAACCATCAGAGGAGTGAAGTTTTGGAATAGCCTTCCAAGGGAAGCAGTGGAGGCAAAAGATCTATCTGGGTTTTAAGATTCTACTCGATAAGTTTATGGAGGAGATGGTATGATGGGATAATGTGATTTTGGTAATTAATTGATCTTTAAATATTCAGGGTAAATAGGACTAATCCCTTGAGATTGGATATTAGATGGATGGGATCTGAGTTACCCAGGAAAGAATTTTCTGTAGTATCTGGCTGGTGAATCTTGCCCATATGATCAGGGTTTAGCTGATCGCCATATATGGGGTCGGGAAGGAATTTTCCTCCAGGGCAGATTGGAGAGGCCCTGGAAGTTTTTCGCCTTCCTCTGTAGCATGGGGCACGGGTCACTTGAGGGAGGCTTCTCTGCTCCTTGAAGTCTTTAAACCACGATTTGAGGACTTCAATAGTTCAGACATAGGTGAGGTTTTTTGTAGGAGTGGGTGGGTGAGATTCTGTGGCCTGCGCTGTGCAGGAGGTCAGACTAGATGATCAGAATGGTCCCTTCTGACCTTAGTATCTATGAATCTATATGGTTTATAGCTTTTGTGTTTCAGAATCATTCATGTGAAAGCAATTAGAGTGGAGAGGGTATACAATATTTAATTATAAAGGGTTTTTTTCAAAATCCTTGTTTCAGTTAGATAGATTGTTTCTATTTCTTAGAATAAAAAAATTAAAAATAGTTACATCACATTTAGAGCAGCCAATACTGTATTCTTTGTTCATGTGTCCATGTGTTTAAGACATTTTTCTAAATAGTAAAACATTTTTAATGCAAAAAAATCATTTTAATTTAAAATTAAGTTGACAGACTACCGTAAAATGCTACGTGCTAGAATAGATCTGAATATTGTGTAGTGTGGAAGGCTTCGTTTCACAGCGAACAAATTTTATATTTAATTGTTCTGTAGCATTTCTGACAGCTTTACATGTTGCTATTTGATACAGTTTTATGTAATAGAAATCTGAGTTAGCCATGAAAACGAATGTAAGAGAAAATGCTATCTAACAGTCCTCTGAGATTTGTGATATCTGTATTTTAATTACCGTAGCTTGAGATTCTTGTAGTAAGGACATCAATCTGTAAGCATGTGTGCTTTTGTATGTTTCTTGGGTTCTGGATGAATGATTGCCATACATAATTTGATTCATGGATGATTTTAATTTCAGGAAAGGCTGTCTGGTATTTGAAGGGAATTATGGGATATACCTAAAATACTCAGAAGCAAAGTAAAGAATTGCTTATATTTTGTTTCATTTGAAGGTTTTAAAATATCTTGAAAATCCTCATATGCCCCATAACATCTAAATATGTAATTTGATAAATGCTATGTTCTTGCCTGCCTCTGGAAGGCAGAATTAGAAGCAAAGTGGAGGTAGCAGTAATACTGTTTTCTGTGCAGCACCTGAAGATTTCCATAAAATTCCTGCCACAACCCCAACAATGTCAAACAATCTACAGAGAATGCTTATTTTCCTTAAGATTACCAGTTCCTCTCCACCCCAAGCAACAGTGGCAGCATGATTGGCTCAGCTATGCTGCCATTCACATCTCTAATGTAGCTGTATCCAAATGGGGAGGGAGATAATGCTGCCTCAAGTAGCATTAAACCTCTACGGTAGTTTGCCACAGAAGATAGGATCCTCTTCAATGGGAGGTGACTGCAGGGAGCTACTGCATCTTATATCCACTCCCATGCCTTTGTGGCTGGCTACAAATATGCATATGTGGCAACTTTATATTAAGCTTATCTTTAATAAGTAGCTATATGTTCTTTCCACACGCAGGATTTAAATCTAAACATAGAGTACCATTTTCTTGAAGATTTTTTCATACACTTCAATTTTTTTAAATCTTAAATGTGAAGGGATATGCTGTATAAGGGAAAATTTGGTGGTTCTTCGAGGAGTGTCCCTGTGGGTGCTCCACTTTAAGTGTCTTGGTGCCCTGCTCTTGTAAACGGAGATTTGTAGTAGCCATCTCATGCCGCTTCAAGTGCTTACATAGAGGAGTGCAGCTAACCATTCCCCAGGTGCTTCTCTACTGCCTTTGGCTTGAGTTGGAGCGACAGCAGCACCCTTTCTTACCTTTGAGAGCTTAATAGTTTGCCATTGTTCCCGATGGTGTTAGCTTAGTCGTAGTTAGCTACCCTAGCCCTTTGCCATTTATATCTTATATTTTAGTTTGTTTCTTTAAAGAAAAAAATATATATTTTTTCCCTTTACCCCGGCCTCTCTGGTAGGTACTCGGCTATTGATTAAAGAAAAAAAAGAAAGAACAGTAATAACCCCATTTTTCTTTCTCCAGAGGAATTTTTCTCTCAGGCGTGCCCAGCTCACCTGGCTTTAAACGCTGCCTGACTTGCAGACTTTCCATACCAGTCTCTGATGGCCACGCACAGTGTGTCAGCTGCCTCGGAGAGGCACACATTACCCAAAAGTGTCCACACTGCATAAAATTGACTGGGACAGGACAAGGAAGGCTAGGGATCTCCAATTGAAGCTCCTGATGATGGAGAAATCCCTCAGACCAGCGTCCGACCTCAAGTCCAGGACACCACCTGGTGCCATTGGCAGCGTCTGACAGGGTATCTACTTCAACAATGGCTGCTACGGAGCCTGCTCCTAGAAAAGCTACCAAAAAGTGGTCACACTCATCCCCACAATGAGAATCACCTAAAAGAAAGTGATCTCCAAATGAAAAATCTGTCCTGATACCAATGGCACTAAGAGCGCCAGACCATGAGGCACTGGGAACATCCGTACCGAAACATCCTAAGGAGCTAAAGACCCTGTGTGGGAAAGCTCTAATGGAAGTGCATACAGTAGAGCCAAACCTCCCAGCTCGGCACCTACGGAGCTGAAGAAAACCTCTGCACCAAGCAGTACAGTGTCACCATCTGCCGTGTACCTATCCAGCACAGCTCCAAGTCATCGGCAATCAACTCCGAAGCCCCTCCTCTCCATTGAGGGGCATTGCTCAACAGTCACCTAAAGTGGAGTATCCACAGGGACACTCTTTGAAGAGGAGAAGTTACTCACTTTGTGCGGTAACTGAAATTCGAGGTGGTTGTCCCTTTGGGTGCTCCGCTACTCCCCTTCCTCCCCTCTACTTCAGAGTTTCACGCCGATCCTCTGGAGTAGAGAAGGAACTGAGGGACCTGCTAGGTAACAGCTCGGAGCAGCGCAAGACAGCTGTGGTGCATGGCAGCCAACCGGGCACTGCTACCTCAAATCTCCAATTATAAGTGCAGGGTGCCAAGACACTTAAAGTGGAACACCCACAGGGACAACCATCTCGAAAATCTCTATTACTGCACAAACTGAGTAATCTTCTCTTTCTGAATTACTGTGTAATAAGATTGTGATTATGTCATGAAGGATTAGTCCATTCTTTCATCTTGCAAGTATGAAGCAAGAACTTATTATTTAACCTTTATATTGCAGAGCCACCTAAAGGCCTTAGTAAGGGTAGGTCTCATGTGCTAGTCACATTACAAACATAGTACAATGACAGTACTTGCATGGTAGAACTTACTAATATGCACTGTTTATTTAAACTTAACAGGAAATATGAAGAAGCATTAGAATACCATCGTCAGGCCCTAGTATTGATTCCTCAGAATGCTTCCACGTACTCTGCCATTGGATACATACACAGTCTAATGGGCAATTTTGAAAGTGCAATTGACTATTTTCATACGGTATGTATATGGTTTAAATGAGAGAGGTGCTGGTCACAGCTCCATAAATAGGGTTAAATTTTATTTGTGTACTTAAAACAAATTCATCGCCTTATGTTTGAAAAGTACAATGTAGCCTTCTCAAACTTACAGCACTTACTCTTTGAATATAGAATAAATGTTCTGAGCATTTACAAGGATCCTTTAAGCAATGTAGTATGTGTCAGTCCTTTCTGTGTCTCAGATTATTCTAATAAGTGAACCACATAGACTCTTCAGATAGTTAGAATTCATTGAAATATGGTATAATTTACATTTCAAGAAATTAGGTTCTAAATTAGCTACTTCTTCCCTGTAGTGACACTGAGAGAGGAAAAAAAAAATATGAAAAACCTGTGTATTTAAAAAACAGTCTAATCTAGTCTGTGACCACAAACACTAAAGTACCGTAAACATAATTATATGATTATTATATAATATCACTGCTGGGCAGAATGAAGGTTGTTTGCGTGTAAGGGTTCCACACCTTAACATGTCTGGATTTCTTCTAAGTATAACCTTAACACTGAATTTTCTGAGTTTTGTAATGCTTGGTTTGGGGATAACATTCCTGCAATGCTTTCACCCCTAAATTAAACTCAGCTTCAACTCATATTAATATAATTTTTAGTTTGAATCTGTATATTCCAATTTAGCTGTACAAACACAAACAATAAACTTGCTCAAAGATTCAAAGTGTAGAAGCTGTAAGTATTATATTTTATTAATTCATCATTAATTATATTCCATGAATTCATCTTCCTTCATGGAAGAGGAAAGGTTGCACTGCTGTTTTGTGGACAAATTTTAGTACTGGAACAAAGGTGGGTATAGTGTATCTAGTTTTGGTTTTGTTAATCGTAGAAGATTACAGTTGGACGAGATTTCAGGAGGTCATCCAGTCCAGTCCCCTTGCTCAAAGCAGGACCGATCCCAGCAAAATCATCCCAGTCAGGGCTTTGTCAAGCTGGGCCTTAAAAACCTCTAAGGATGGAGATTCCACCACCTCCCTAGGTAACCCATTCCAGTGCTTTACCACCCTCCTAGTGAAATAGTGTTTCCTAATATCCAACCTAGACCTCCGCAACTGCAACTTGAGACCATTGCTCCTTGTTCTGTCATCTGCCACCACTGAGAACAGCCGAGCTCCATCCTCTTTGGAATCCCCCTTCAAGTCTTTGAATAACCCCAGTTCCCTCAGCATCTCCTCATAAGTCATGTGCCCTAGCCCCTAATCATTTTCATTGCCCTCTGTTGGACTCTCTCCAATTTGTCCACATCCTTTTTGTACTGGGGGGCCAAAACTGGATGCACTACTCCAGATGTGGCCTCACCAGTGCTGAATAGAGGGGAATAATCACTTCCCTTGATTTGCTAGCAATGCTCCTTCTAATGCAGCCCAATATGCCGTAAGCCTTTTTGGCAACAAGGGCACACTATTGACTCATGCAGCTTCTCATTCACTGTAATCCCCAGGTCCTTTTCTGCAGAACTGCCGCTAAGCCAGTCAGTCCCCAGCCTGTATCAGTGCGTAGGATTCTTCTGTCCTAAGTGCAGGGCTCTGCACTTGTCCTTGTTGAACCTCATCAGATTTCTTTTGGCCCAATCCTCCAATTTGTCTAGGTCACTCTGTATCCTATCCCTTCCCTCCAGCATGTCTGCCTTTCCCCCAGCTTAGTGTCATCCGTGAACTTGCTGAGGGTGCAATCCATCCCATCGTCCAGATCATTAATGAAGATGTTGAACAAAACTGGCCCCAGGACCGATCTCTGGAGCACTCCGCTTGATACAAGCTGCCAACTAGACGTTGAGCTGTTGATCGCTACCTGTTGATCCCGATGATCTAGCCAGCTTTCTCTCCATCTTATAGTCCATTCATCCAATCCATACTTTTTTAACTTGCTGGCAAGACTGCTGTGGGGAGACCGTATCAAAACTTAGCTAAAGTCAAAGTATATCCCATGCACCGCTTATCCACAGAGCCAGTTATCTCTCATAGAAGGCAATCAGGTTGGTCAGGCATGACTTAGAATCATAGAATATCAGGGTTGGAAGGGACCTCTCGGAAGGTCATCTAGTCCAACCCCCCCCCGCTCAAAGCAGGACCAATCCCCAACTAAACATCCCACCCAGGGCTTTGTCAAGCCTGACCTTAAAAACTTCAAAGGAAGGTGATTCCACCACCTCTCTAGATAACGCATTCCAGTGCTTCGCCACTCTCCTAGTGAAAAAGTTTTTCCTAATATCCAACCTAAACCTCCCTCACTGCAACTTGAGACCATTACTCCTCGTTCTGTCATCTGCTACCACTGAGAACAGTCTAGATCCATCCTCTTTGGAACCCCCTTTCAGGTAGTTGAAAGCAGCTATCAAATCCCCCCTCATTCTTCTCTTCTGCAGACTAAACAATCCCAATTCCCTCAGCCTCTCCTCATAAGTCATGTGTTCCAGTCCCCAAATCATTTTTGTTGCCCTCCGCTGGACGTTTTCCAATTTTTTCACATCCTTCTTGTAGTGTGGGGCCCAAAACTGGACATGCTACTCCAGATGAGGCCTCACCAATGTTGAATAGAGGGGAACGATCATGTCCCTCGATCTGCTGGCAATGCCCCTACTTATACATCCCAAAATGCCATTGGCCTTCTTGGCAACAAGGGCACACTGTTGACTCAAATCCAGCTTCTCGTCGACTGTAACTCCTAGGTCCTTTTCTGCAGAACTGCTGCCTAGCCATTCGGTCCCTAGTCTGTAGTGGTGCATGGGATTCTTCCGTCCTAAGTGCAGGACTCTGCACTTGTCCTTGTTGAACCTCATCAGATTTCTTTTGGCCCAATCTTCTAATTTGTCTAGGTCCCTCTGTATCCTATCCCTACCCTCCAGCATATCTAGCTCTCCTCCCAGTATAGTGTCATCTGCAAACTTGCTAAGGGTGCAGTCCACGCCATCCTCCAGATCATTAATGAAGATACTGAACAAAATCGGCCCCAGGACCGACCCTTGGGGCACTCCACTTGATACTGGCTGTCAACTAGACATGGAGCCATTGATCACTACCCATTGAGCCCGACGATCTAGCCAGTTTTCTCTCCACCTTATAGTCTATTCATCCAGCCCATACTACTTTCATTTGCTGGCAAGAATACTCTGGGAGGTTGTGTCAAAAGCTTTGCTTAAAGTCAAGGAACAACACGTCCGCTGCTTTCCCCTCATCCACAGAGCCAGTTATCCCATCATAGAAGGCAATTAGATTAGTCAGGCATGACTTGCCCTTGGTGAATCCATGCTGACTGTTCCTGATCACTTTTCTTTCCTTTTAGTACTTCAGAATTGATTCCTTGAGGATCTGCTCCATGATTTTTCCAGGGACTGAGATGAGGCTGACTGGCCTGTAGTTCCCCAGATCCTCCTCCTTCCCTTTTTTAAAGATGGGCACTACATTAGCCTTTTTCCAGTTGTCCAGGACCTCCCCCGATCGCCATGAGTTTTCAAAGATAATGGGCAGTGGCTCTGCAATCACATCCGCCAACTCCTTTAGCACTCTTGGATGCAGCACATCCGGCCCCATGGACTTGTGCTCGTCCAGCTTTTCTAAATAGTCCCGAACCACTTCTTTCTCCACAGAGGGCTGGTCACCTCCTCCCCATGCTGTGCTGCCCAGTGCAGTAGTCTGGGAGCTGACCTTGTTCATGAAAACAGAGGCAAAAAAAGCATTGAGTACATTTGCTTTTTCCACATCCTCTGTCACTAGGTTGCCTCCCTCATTCAGTAAGGGGCCCACACTTTCCTTGACTTTCCTCTTGTTTGTAACATACCTGAAGAAACCCTTCTTATTACTCTTAACATCTCTTGCCAGCTGCAACTCCAGGTGTGATTTGGCCTTCCTGATTTCACTCCTGCATGCCCCGAGCAATATTTTTATATTCTTCCCTGGTCATTTGTCCAATCTTCCACTTCTTGTCAGCTTCTTTTTCGTGTTTAAGATCAGCAAGGATTTCACTGTTAAGCCAAGCTGGTCGCTTGCCATATTTACTATTCTTTCTACACATCGGGATGGTTTGTTCCTGTAACCTCAATAAGGATTCTTTAAAATACAGCCAGCTGTCCTGGACTCCTTTCCCCCTCATGTTATTCTCTCAGGGGATCCTGCCCATCAGTTCCCTGAGGGAGTCAAAGTCTGCTTTTCTGAAGTCCAGGGTCCATTTTCTGCTGCTCTCCTTTCTTCCTTATGTCAGGATCCTGAACTTGACCATCTCATGGTCACTGCCTCCCAGGTTCTCATCCACTTTTGCTTCCCCTACTAATTCTTCCCTGTTTGTGAGCAGCAGGTCAAGAAGAGCTCTGCCCCTAGTTGGTTCCTGCAGCACTTGCACCAGGAAATTGTCCCCTATACTTTCCAAAAACTTCTTGGATTGTCTGTGCGCCACTGTACCAGCAGATAGCAGGGTGATTGAAGTCTCCCATGAGAACCAGGGCCTGTGATCTAGTAACTTCCGTTAGTTGCCGGAAGAAAGCCTCGTCCACCTCATCCCCCTGGTCCGGTGGTCTATAGCAGACTCCCACCATGACATCACCCTTGTTGCTCACACTTCTAAACAATCCAGAGACTCTCAGGTTTTTCTGCAGTTTCATACCGGAGCTCTGAGCAGTCATACTGCTCTCTTACATACAATGCAACTCCCCCACCTTTTCTGCCCTGCCTGTCCTTCCTGAACAGTTTCTGTCCATCCACGACAGTACTCCAGTCATGTGAGTTATCCCACCAAGTCTCTGTTATTCCAATCACATCAGAATTCCTTGACTGTGCCAGGACTTCCAGTTCTCCTTGTTTGCTTCCCAGGCTTCTTGCATTTGTGTGTAGGTACTTGAGATAACTTGCTGTTTGTCCTGCTTTCTTAGTATGAGGCAGGAGCTCTCCCCTCTCGCGCTCTCCTGCTCGTGCTTCCTCTTGGTATCCCACTTCCCCACTTACCTCAGGGCTTTGGTCTCCTTCCCCCGGTGAACCTAGTTTAAAGCCCTCCTCACTAGGTTAGCCAGCCTGCTTGCGAAGATGCTCTTCCCTCTCTTCATTAGGTGGAGCCCGTCTCTGCCTAGCACTTCTCCTTCTTGGAACACCATCCCATGGTCAAAGAATCCAAAGCCTTCTCTCCAACACCACCTGCGTAGCCATTCGTTGACTTCCATGATTCAACGGTCTCTACCCAGGCCTTTTCTTTCCACGAGGAGGATGGATGAGAACACCACTTGCGCCTCAAACTCCTTTATCCTTCTTCCCAGAGTCACGTAGTCTGCAGTGATCCATCCGCTCAAGGTCATTCTTGGCAGTATCATTGGTGCACACGTGGAGAAGCAGGAAGGGGTAGCGATCCGAAGGCTTGATGAGTCTCAGCAGTCTCTCCGTCACATGCCCTTGGTGTTGACTGTTTCTGATCACCTTCCTCTCGTCCAAATACTTCAAAATGGATTCCTTGAGGACCTGCTCCATGATTTTTCCGGAGACTGAGGTGAGGCTGACCAGTCTGTAGTTCCCCGGATTTTCCTACTTCCCTTTTTTAAAGATGGGCACTATACTGCCTTTTTCCAGTTGTCCAAGACATCCCCCGATCGCCACGAGTTTTGAAAGATAATGGCTCTGCAATCTTAACTTTTTGTCAGTTAGAGAAGCAGCAGTATTTTTTGTTCAACTGTTACGATAGAAAAACACCATCTGCAGCAGCAACTAAAATAAACATAAAAACGAAGAGAAAAAACTGTGTGAAGTTATGATGCTATGATGTTGCAAATATCTGTTTCTCCTATTGAATATCCTGTACTCTGTTTTTACAGGCCCTTGGTCTTAGGAGGGATGACACTTTTTCAGTCACCATGCTTGGACACTGCATAGAAATGTATATTGGGGATTCTGAAGCTTACATTGGTAAGTATATCATTTGTCACTATATGTAGTAAAATTATGAATAGTAAAAAAAAAAATCGTTAATGTGTATCCCATAAAAGATCCTCTAATGTTACATGTACAATAGAAACCCATCAGAAAAAAAAATTGGTAGCAAGCTACTGAATGAAGAGAGAGTTCATTAAATTCAGTGGGAAGAGTCTTATGTTAAGATCAGAAAGGAAAAAATATATATCTGGGACAAGATTTTTTTTTACATGGAGGACATTAAAGACTATTCCATCATGGAGATGTATATTTCAATATTAACTGATTGAATCTTGGCTCTGTCTGGAGAAACTAGTTATTGATACCATAAATAATGGCTTCTAGGACAGTTTATTTTAGCATCTATTTTTAATTCATAGCAACCCCAATATACATGGCACCATGCAAAATGCTTGAAGACAAAGACAAAACACAGGATGATTCAGGTAAAGAGACAATTATGGACAAAGTAGGAAGGAAGGAAATCTAATGTAAAAAAGAGTTCTGGAGAGCTGGCAGTTTTTTAAAAAAACATTATTAAGGGCACAAGAGCAAACTATCCTAATGCATAGAAAAGATAGGAAATATGATAAAGGACCATCTTGGCTTAACCAGAAGTGCTTCTTCAAGTGCTTGTTCATGTCCATTCCAATCAGGTGTGTGCACGCGCACGTGCATGGTAGCCGGAAGATTTTTCCCATAGCAGCCTCCATTGGGTCGGCATGGGCGCTCCCTGGAGTCATGCCTTCATGGCGCTCAGTATAGAGCCCTGCCAACCTGCCACCCCCTCAGTTCCTTCTTACCACCAATGACGGTTAGCTGGAACGTCCCATAGCCCTTGCCTAGCAAGTGCCTTTATCTCCGTTTTTTTGTGTATAGTTCTCTCTAGTTAGTTGTATAGTAGTTAATTGGGGTCCCCCCCTTCCGACTCCCTGGAACTGGGGTATGCCACAGTCCCTGGGTTTCAAAACTTGTGAGGTCTGCGCTAAGCGCATGCCAAAGAGTGACCCTCACACTTCTTATATAAGGTGCCTAGGGGAAAGTCACCAAAAGGACCAGTGTAAGATCTACTGTGAGTTCCGTTCCAGAACTATTAAAGAAAGGGAACAGCGGCTTAAGGTTCTCCTAATGGAGGCAGCTCTTTGCCCCCACTCAGACCTCGGGCTGGGGGATACCGCACCCAGCATGTCCTCATCAGCGCAGAGTGCCCCAGCACTGTAATCCCAGGAACCAGTGCTGAAAAAGGACTCTTTCCAAGGCGCTTGGCACCGGCACGGCTCCTCCCGCAGCCAATTGGCCAGGCACCGGTCTCAGTCGCAAGTGCTTCAGAAGAAGAAGCGGAGAGGGAGCATTTTCCTCCAGCAAAGTCTAAGGAGCCAATGGCTGTGAGACCCTAGTCAGGACACAGCACTAGGTCCCCAGGCTGGGACATGTCTACTCCTGTCCAGGCGAGGTAGTTGAGTCCGGCCCACTGCAATTGCTGGACCCTGCTGGCCAGCAATTGCCGCTTTCCTCAACACTGGAGAATTTCAAGGCGTCTCAACGGCGCTGTTCTCGCCACCTAGCATAGAGGTGGCTCCAGCCCCGTCTGCACCACCGCAACCCCATGTGCAATGAGGAGGGGAGCTGCCGATGATGTCCTGGTGCTCTCCTTTTCCACGGCACCCTCCGGCACCAACACCTCCAAAGAGAGAACCCAGTCAGTCCCCAAGCTCCCAATACTCGGTTCCCCGAAGCACAGCTCCTCCATGGTCTTCATTTTCTGAGACCTCAGAGTTGGAGTCAGACTCCTACCGCTCCGATAAAAGCAGGAGCAGGAGGTCCAGGTTGCAGTGGGACAGATGGGCTTACCTGTGCCATGGCTACCACAGTGGCAGAACCCCTCTCAGTGGCCCTTCTAGATTCCATGGGCTTTTCACCAGAGCCCGGGAAGGAGCCAATGGTTCCGCTCAGCGGTGGCTTCGGCCACCTTTATCCCACCAGCTGAACGACCAGCCACTGAACCACTGACGTCAACACCATCGGCTGCAGCAACAGCTTCTGGACCAGCTGCAGCACCAGCTTCTGGACCAGCTTCAGCGCCGACATTGGCACCGGCTTCGACAGCGGCTCCAGCACCACCAGCGGCACTGATAGTGACTGGCACCAACGGCAGCTCCAGCGCCACCAGTGGCACCACCAGTGCTGATACTGGCACGGAGTTCGGTGCCAACAGCACCAAGCACAGCACCGTCCATGTTTGCTCCTGCATGGGACCTCCAAAAGTCACAGGATCCCTTGGATGCCGATGGCAAAGAGCAGCTGCTGTTATTTGGGGCTTCCTCCTTCGAGGCGCTGGCTGGTACCTCTGTAGCCCCAGCGCTCGAGGACAATCAGGTGTTGCAGCAGTTGCTGTGCCACGTTGCCCAGGTTCTGGGCATCAAGGCAGAGGAGGTAGTAGAGGACTCCGATCCCAGGGTGGATAGCCTCGCGCCCTCTGGACCTTCCCATATTGCCCTACCGCTCATAAAAACTATCACAAACACCAACAAAACCCTGTGGCAGACCCCAGCCTCATTGCCACCCACTGCCAAGCGCAATGAATGGTGGTATTTTGTGCCCTCTAAGGGTTATGAACTACTTTATTCCACCCGCAACCTGATTCCCTTGTGGACGCTGTTAACCAGCGCAAGCGGCAAGGTTTTCAAGGCCTGACCCCCAAAACCTGGGAGGCAAAAAAAAGCGATCTTTTAGGGAGGAAGGTCTATTCCACAGGTGGTTTGCAGCTCTGTATTTCCAACCAACAATCCATTGTCAGTGTGTACTCTTTTTTTAATACCTCTACTGCAATGGCAAAATTTGCAGAGCTGCTCCCCCTAGACTCCCGGGCCGAGTTTTCAGCCTTGGTTGAGGAGGGCAAGCTAATCTCCCGAGCTTCCCTCCAGTCTGCCCTGGACAGTGCTGACGCGGCCACGAGAGTCATAGCTACAGGGGTGGCCATGAGAAGGGGCTCCAGGTCTCTGGTCTCCCATACAAGGTCCAGCAGACCATACAGGACCTCCCCTTTGAGGGTGTGACTCTGTTTTCAGAGAAGACAGATAAAAGGCTATATAGCCTAAAAGATTCTAGAGCCACCCTCAAATCCTTGGGCCTACACACTCTGCCACACAGCGGAAGTCCTTCAGGCCTCAACCTCCTCCACGGTTCTACCAACAGAACCGACAGGACAGCTCCCGGAGGAGGAATAGGAACGGCAGAAAGAGGCCGCACCCATCTTCAGGCCAGGGCTCTGGCCAACCCAAACCACCTTCCGGCCCCAAACCGGCCTTTTTGAAGGTGCGGTCGAGGACAGTGCACCAGAACAAAACTGGATCTACCCCACCTTGCCTTTTCCTCCTGACTGTCCCCTTTCTACCGTGCATGGTTACTGTATCACTTCAGACTGCTGGGTGCTCTGCACGGTAGAGAGGGGATACTCAGTCCGATTCTGTGCCCACCCGCCCTTCCACCCCCATTCCCTGTCCCTCTTCAGGGACCCCTCTCACATGCAACTCCTTATACAGGAGGTGCAGTCACTTCTTTTGCTAGGAGCAGTGGAATAGGTTCCTCAGGAGCAGAAGGGCAGGGCTTTTTTTCTCAGTATTTCCTAATACCAAAAACCAAGGGCAGCCTCAGGCCCATACTAGACCTGCGAGAACTCAACCAATTTGTTAAGAAGCTCAAGTTCCGCATGGTCTGTTGGCCTCCATCATCCCTTCATTGGATCCAGGAGACTGGTATGCTGCCCTCAACTTGAAAGACGTGTACTTTCACATAGCAAAAATTCTGTCCCACAGAAAATACCTGAGATTTATGGTAAACAACACCCATTACCAGTTCACAGTCCTTCCGTTTGGCTTGTCAGCGACGACTCATGTTTTTACCAAGTGCACGGCAGTCGTGGCTGCGTTCCTGTGTTGACGCAGGTACAGGTGTTCCCATACCTCGACGACTGGCTCATCAGGAGCCGCTCCAGGTCTCAAGCGGAGGAAGAAGTCGACTTTGTGAGAGCGATGTTCGAAGATCTGTGCCGCCTTCTGAACAAGGAGAAATCAACGCTGTCGCCAGTTCAGAGGGTAGAATTTATAGGGGCAGTACTGGACTCGACACAAGCCAGGGCATGCCTCCCGGAAGCAATGGTTCAGTCACTCGGCGAAGACATACAAAGTCTCAGGCAGTTCCCCACCACCAGAGCAAGGAATTGCCTGAAACTCCTGGGACACATGGCGGCTGGTACCTACATAGTACAGCATGCCAGACTCAGACTTCGACCTCTTCAATCGTGGCTAGCGTTAGTGTATCGGCCAGTCCGGGACAGCTTGGACAGGATCATAACCCTGCCTCACATGGTACTCTACTCCCTCCTGTGGTGGCTCGATGCACAGATAGTGTGTGCAGGGGTCCCCTTCACCAGCCCTCAGCTGTCCCTCTTGCTAGTGATGGATGCGTCAGCTCTGGGCTGGGGAGCACATTTGGAACACAAGGTCTCTGGTCTCAGGTGGAACTCAGTCTCCACATCAATGTCAGAGAGCTGAGAGAGGTATGCCTTGCGTTCCAGACTTTCCGAGACTACTTGATAGGAGATGTGTATCAGTTATGACAGACAACACCACGGCGATATTCTGTATCAACAAACGGGGATGAATGTTCCTCTCTTCTGTGCCAGGAAGCCCTCGTATTGTGGGACTTCTGTGTAGAGCACTCAATACATCTGTAAGCATCAGACCTCCCCAGAGTACAGAACGAGTTGGTGGACTATCTTAGCAGGTCGTTCCACGGCCACAAGTGATCCCTTCGCCCGGACTTGGCAACCTCAATCTTCCATTAGTGGGGCTTTCCCCAGATAGACCTGTTTGCTACACAACACAACGGGAAGTGCCAGCAGTTTTGCTCCTTCCTGAATCACAGCACGGGCTCCATTGCAGACGCATTCCTCTTCACATGGGGAGGCCATCTCCTATATGCATTTCCGCCTATCCCTCTTGTTCACAAAGTGCTCCTCAAGATATGGAGGGAACAAGCTTCGGTGATACTGATAGCTCCAGCCTGGACCCACCAGCACTCGTATGCATCACTCCTGGAAATCTCAGTGGAAGCGCCAGTCACCTTACCGCTCTTCCCGTACTTATTAACTCAGGATCACACCTGTCTCCAACACCCAAACCTCGAGTCGCTGCACTTCATGGAGTGGAAGCTCCATGGCTGAACCCGATGGAGTTTTCTTGCTCGGATCATGTTAGACACGTCCTCCTGGGCAATAGGAAACCCTCCACGAGAGCCACCTACCTTGCCAAGTGGAAGAGATTTTCAATCTGGTCGGCGCAGCACCGTTCATCCCTGATGCTTGCCTCTGTGTCATTTATATTAGAATATCTTCCCCATCTCAAGCAGCAGGGGCTGTCCATGTCATCAATAAGGGTTCACTTGGCCAACGTCTCTGCCTTCCAGCCAGGCACAGAGGGCCACTGGGTCCTTACTAACCCTGTAGTCAGCTACTTTCTTAAAGGTACCCACATGTCTGACAGCCTGTCCCAGCTTGGGACCTCAGTCTGTTCCTTTCCAGACTCATGGGACTGCCCTTTGAGCCTTTGGTGACATGCTCCATGCTCTATCTCTCATACAGGGTAGTGTTTCTGGTACCAATAACCTTCAGCTAGGAGGGAGTCTGAGCTCAAGGCACTGACATCAGAGCCCCCTGATGCAGTGTTCTATAAGGACAAGATTCAGCTCAGGCCTCACCCGGCCTTCCTCCCAAAGGCAGTCTCCCAGTTTCACATCAACCAGGACATCTTCCTCCCAGTATTCTATCCTAAGCCACACTCCAGCAGCTGGGAGCAAAAGCTTCACTCATTGGATGTACACAGAGCACTAGCCTTCTACATCGAGAGAATGAAGCTGTTCCCGAAATCTGTCCAGTTACTCATGGCAGTGACAGACCGTCTTCCTGTCTCCTCTCAACATATCTTGTCATGGATGATGTCCTACATCCGTGAGTGGTACAGCCTGGCAAAGGTGCCTGCTCCTTCAATCACTGCACACTCTACCAGGGCCCAGGCCTCTTCAACAGCGTTCCAGGCGCAGGTTCCCACCCACGAAATCTGCAGAGCAGCAACGTGGTCCTCCATACACACTTTCACCACGCACTTTGCGATCGCCAGCAGGCCAGAGACGATGCGGCCTTTGGAAGAGCAGTGCTCCAATAAGTGGACAGCTCCGACCTCACCTCCTGAACTTGGGCTTGTGAGTCACCTGATTGGAATGGTTTAATTTTGACCTGGTTTTCACTTTTTGTATGACAGAGAGTTTCAGGCCATTGGAGAAAAAATGGTTACTCACCCTCACGTAACTGTTGTTCTTCGAGATGTGGTGGTCATGTCCGTTCCAATAACCACCCTCCTACCCCTCGTTGGAGTAGCCGGCAAGAAGGAACTGAGGGGGTGGTGGGTCGGCAGAGCTCTATATTGAGCGCCCTGAAGGTGCAACTCCAGGGGGCGCCCAGGCCTACTTGACGGAGGCTGCTATGGGAATCTTCCAGCTACCGTGCACGTGTGCATGCACACACCTGATTGGAATGGACATGAACAACACATCTTGAAGAACAGCTATTACGAGAAGGTAAGTAACCGTTTTATCTTCAGTGGCCAGAAACTCAGTGTCATACAAAAAGTGAAAACCAGGTCAAATTACAAAGGATGAATACAACTCACCACCACCATCACCCACGTACACGCAAGCATGTAGGGACAATATTAGAAAGACCAAGGCACAAACGAGATTAAACTAGGTAGGGACATAATGGGTAAAAAGAAAACATTTTACGATACTTTAGAAGCAAGAGGAAGATCAAGGACAGGGTAAGCCCATTACTTAATCAGGAGGGAAAGACAACAACAGAAAACTCAACAATGGCTGAAATGTTAAATACCATTTTTGTTTCAGTTTTCACCAAAAAAGTTAGCGGTGATTGGATGACTAAGATAGTGAACATCAGTGTAAATGGGGTAGGATCTGATGCTAAAATAGGAAAAGAGTAAGTTAAAAATTACTTAGACAAGTTAGATGTCTTAAGTTGGCAGGGCCTGACTAAGTCCATCGTAGAATACTTAAGGAACTGTCTGAAGAGATCTCCGAGCCGTTAATGATTATCTTTGAGAACTTGTGGAGGACTGGAGATACACCCGAGGGCTGGAAAAGGGGCAAATATTGTACTTGTCTATAAAAAGGGGAATAAGGAGAAGCCAGGGAATTTATAGACCAGTCAGCTTAACTTTGGTACTCTGAAAGATAATGCAGCAAATAATCAAATCCATTTGTAAGAAACTAGAAGATAATAAGGTAATAAGTAACTGTCAACATGGTTTTGTCAAAAACAAATCATGTCAAACTGACCCAATATCCTTCTTTGAGAGGGTAACAAGCCTTGTGGGTGGGGAAAGCAGTAAATGTGAGATATCTCAACTTTAGTAAGGCTTTTTATACTGTCTCTCATGACCTCAAAAAAGAAACTAGAGAAATATAGCCTAGATGAACCTACTATAAATTGGGAGCACAACTGATTGATTGAAAAACGTACTCAGAGTAGATATGAGTGGTTCACAATCAAGTTGGAAGGTCATATCGAGTGGAGTCCCACAGGGATCTGTTGTGGGTCCAGTTCTACTCAGAATCTTTAGAAATTATTTGAACAATGGCATAGAGAATACACTTATAAAGTTTGTAGATTATACAAAGATGGGAATAGTTGCTTGGAGGACAGGATTAGAATTCAAAATGATCTTGACAAACTGGAGGAATGGTCTGAAATAAATAGGATGAAAGCTGCCCCCGGTGAGCTCTGGAAAGCGGCCGGGATCTGGGGGAGGTGGGGCACAGGGGTCTGTGTGTTGCCCTGGCTGCTCCTCCAGGTACCTCCCCCGAAGCTCCCATTGGCCACGGTTCCCCATTCCCAGCCAATGGAGCTTTGGGGGATGTACCTGGAGGAGCCGCCAGAGCAACACACAGACCCCTGTGCCCCCCACCCCAGGTCCTAGCCGCTTCCCGGAGCGGCGCGGGGGCAGGGCAGGCAGGAAGGGAGCCTGCCCTGCCTCCGGTGTGAACTGGACCAGACCCACCCCCCCGAGCCCCTCCTGCAGCCGAACCCCCAGCCCTGAGCCCCCTGCTGCATCCCACACCCCTGCTCTACCCCATACCCCCAGCCCTGAGCCCCCTGCCCTGAGCCCCTCCTGAACCCCAACCCCCTGCCCCACCCTGCACCCCTCCTGCACCCCCTGGGGAAAGGGAGCGGGCGGAGTTGGGGTGGGGATTTCAGGGAAGGGGTTGGAATGGGGGCAGGGAAGGGGTGGGAAGAGGTGGGGCAGGGCCTCAGAGAAGAGGTGGAGTGGGGGTGTGGCCGGGGCATCAGGGTGGGGTGTTGGTCTGTGGTGCGGCCCTTGGGCCAATGTACTAGTCCTCATGTGGCCCTCGGTCATTTGAGTTTGAGACCCCTGGTCTAGATAATACTTTGTTCTGCCTCCGTGCAGAGGACTGGACTATATGACCAATATAGGTCTCTTCAAGTCCTACATTTCTGTGATTCTGATTTCTGGAAGAAATGTGTTTTAAAGGTAGAATATGGAGAAAATAGAGACTGCTTTAAACTTTAGAGGTCTTTGTGATTGGAGATGCAGGGGGGGGATAAGGAGAGAAGACTGGAAAATGTGTTCAGACTGCTTGCTGCTTGACTTGGAAGGGACCATCTCTAAAGGATGAACAGTTAGTTCAGTATCCCTGCTCATTTAATCCCTGGACACTTCAGTCTTTCAGTAGGAGTGTCAATAATAACGGGGTTTTTTAATGTCCTGTCCACTAAGAACAGGGCTGAGGCTATCAACTTATTTCACCAAGCAGCTTTTAGGTGGTAATTTTTTCCTCATTACTGACCTGGAATCCATTTGAACTGATGATAACAGCACATCAGCTTTATAGCCACTGTCAAGTTTTTTTTGTAAGTATCAAGACAGAGGAGAGTTCTTGGTTGAAATTACTAAAGTGTAATTGTGTGAAGATAGCAAAGAGCAAAGAATAAAAAAAAAAGAAAAATACATGTCTTTGTATTAGCAAAACAATGACTGTTTCTTTAAATAAAAATTGCTTGTCACAGTTTAAAGATTAAGGCGGTGGGGAATGATCAGCATTTAAGAGCAATATTATCTGTAAGAGTTGTTCACAAATGATACATAAGATAAGTTTATGTAGGGAATCTCTGGCTAATGTCTTTGTGGTAGTGAATGAATATCACATTTGTCCCCTGTAGAAGCAGGAGGGATACATAACCCTGCCCCCCCCCAAATCAATACTTTAAAAAATAGGAAGATGATCCCACATGAGGTAATGAAGCCCCCCATGCTGCCAAAGTTTGAGAAGTTTATGAAGTATGGAAGTAATTTTTCACACACAACTTCCTAATTACACACACTTTTCTGTTTCATTGGACTTGTTCATTTCTCCATGGTGAATAATAGAGTTAGTATACTGTGAAGCATGTTAATGAGGCTGAAGCCAATTAGGAAGTAATGTCTGTGTTGTCACTCCAACAAATTGGTTTGGCAGTGTGAAAAGCAGTTGGAAATGCATTTCCTCTAAATGTTAGGGCTTATTGCACATATAGTCAGTTGATATATTCTGATGTACTATACAGTTATTTGACTAAAGACTACAAGTTTGTAATAATAGAGCTATATATGGGTAAAACTGACTTAAACTAATTTCTGTCCAGTCATTTAACAGAAAGAGGTCTTCTAGGAAAAGTGAAGCTGAATTGTACTCAATATATTGGGATACCTTGGGTCTTTTTAAGACAGGAGATTGCCTACTGTTGGTGGCTTCTTGCACTCATTCTAGTGCACAAAGCATAA
Organism: Dermochelys coriacea; assembly: GCF_009764565.3. Taxonomy (NCBI): domain Eukaryota; kingdom Metazoa; phylum Chordata; order Testudines; family Dermochelyidae; genus Dermochelys; species Dermochelys coriacea. Next base: position 112,274,915 of record NC_050068.2, read on the forward strand.
AATTTATGGACTTTCTCGTCAGTGGTCTGTGGATGTATAAGTGGCATGATTATTTGCTGGTAAACTAAGTATTTTATGAGATGTGAAATCTTGGGAATCTTCACTTGGACAATAATTAATAACTTTATTTATTTCTAGGAACAGAAATTAAGGACAAATTAAGATGTTATGACTTTGATGTACACACTATGAAGACATTAAAGAACATTATTTCACCTCCCTGGGATTTCAGGGAATTTGATATAGAAAGACAAACGCTGGATGAAAGTGGTATTGTGACACTGGAAACATCAAATCAAAGGAAAACTACAGATACTACTCGTCCATTAGAAGAAACCTTTGAGATTGAAATGAATGAAAGTGATATGATGTTAGAAACGTCAATGTCAGACCATAGTTCATGACTAACACTGGTATAGATCTCATTTTGAAAAAGTATAAAACATTTGAATTTAGCTTTTTTGTTCGTCATGCATTCAGGAATTTGCTATTTTTATACAAATCCCAACTACTTCTCTACACTTAACACCAGAGAAGTAATGTCTGCCTTAAGACTGTTAAAAATATTCATTACCAACAGACTATTTCCAATTTTATTGTTTCTACAAAATAATCTTACATAATGGAATAAAAGGTGAAATTCATATATTATGTTTTTAAAACTAGTTACTGTACCCTGTGACTGCTCTTAAGACTGTGAAACTTTAAAAATATGTCCTGAAAATGAAAGTGTACAATATTCATCAAATTGAGTAGCTAAGGGCTACTATATAATTATTGTGGCTTCTAAGTTTTCAACCTATCTGTGAGGAACACTCTGTCATAGGCCAAAAATAACTAGGGTTTTGTTGCTAATATAATGTTTTATACTTTTAAGACCAGAATAATTTCAAAAATATCCATTATTTTGTTGAGCCTGTACATGCATTTGTGGAGAGCAATTTTTTTATCAGCTGAATCTAATTTGCTATACGTTAAATTGATGTCAAAGCTTTTTAAGCATGGGTAGTGGATATTATGGGTTCTGTTTTGTCCTGTTTTTGACAATCGTTTCATCTTGTCATCTGTACTGAACTACTGGAAGATAGATGTAAGCAGAACTGCTTTGGGAAAGCTGATCAGGCAACAAATGTGAATGGCACAAATATTCAGAGTATCATAAATATTTTAATAGATACATCTGATACAGTTTTCTGAAATCAGTGACATCCTTGAGCTATTATTTTCAAAAGTTAACTTGATTATAAGCAAGGCAGAATGTGCTGATTATAAGGCTGTAGAAATTCTCTTTACATTTCACTTGGTTATTTTGTCAAGGTAAAAATATAACTGAATGGTGTGTTTACAGTACTTAAAAAATCTCTGTGGTATTTTATTTTTGAATCTGCTCTGTGCATCACTGTTTACAATTAACAACCTTGTGTTTTATGAACAGAAATAATTTCTCCATCCAATAAACTAAGTAGGGCCGTTCTGTGCTCCTGCTTAAAATGAATGCTAACCATGTTTTGTATAAACTTCTCCCCTCTCTTCTTCCTCATCCTTACTTGCCTTAAAATTTGTGAATATTGGGGGAGGGGTTTAAGTTTAAGTAGTTTAATTCAGGATAGCCTTTAATTTTAACTTATCTGTGTTTTGTTAATTAAGTTCAGCAACCTTGGCTCACTTTTAACCGTTTTTTTTGTGTTTGATAATGTATAGAACTGAAAATCCTCGTGAAGAAGAAAAATAGTGTAGCAGTCCAGTTGTTTTGAGTACTTCAAAGCTCAGGAACCAGCAAATATGTTGCATGTTGTTTTTCCTCAGATAGAAAGGTGATTCACTTTTTAGACATCAGAATCAAGTAATAGGCCTAAAATTTAATCTATCAATTATAAATCTGGTTAACAAGCCACCTTAAATATTATGTTGCAATAAAGTCAATTATTTCTGATGGTGCTTTTAGGGAAAAAAAAAACAATAAAACTACCCGACATATCATTTGTTTCATAGTTATCAAAGAAAGATGTGAAGAAAACCCCCAAATGGTACAAACACTGGAAGACTATAGAATTAGTGCTATTAGTTAAATGCTATATATTGGGACATATATTACTTGATCTTTCCACAGCACTTTGAAAAGTTGAGGATATTGATAGATACCTCCTTGGTAAAGATCTTCGATGAAAGTGAACTATAGATGAAAAACACTCATCACATATGCTAGATATTTTCACATCCCTGTGCAATAGATAGGCATTTTCCTTTGGTTTTTGGACCTTTTCTCTTGGGGAGCTTTAGATTTTTCTCCCCTTTCCGCTGTGCTCTTGCTTCTGAAGAGAATATAATTCTTTTATCTCTTTAAAAACTAAATTTTGAGAGATGTAGTTTTCCCTCATGCTGTTTTCTTAGGGTGTGTCCTTGCTGCAAAATGAAAGTGTGATTGTAGCATGATAGGCATACCCATGCTAGCTTTTTTAGCTAGCACTGGTAACAATAGATTGGTGAAGATGTGGTGGCACAAGCTCGTATTTGGGCTGTCCGACAGAGTATAGCCAATAATTGTAATTGGGGCAAACTCCCACTCTCAGCAAGGACTGAATTTGGTCAGTCCAGTTGGACAAGGGATGTGGGATGAGAATCCTCTGCATCTGATACCCTCTGAAACACCTTCCAGAGCATCTTCCTCTCAGAGAGGGATGCTCATATCCTTAGTGCCCCTCTACTTCAGTTTAAGGGAGGTACAGATTGTTCTTTGGATTGCATAGGCAGGTTCTATGAATCCTGGCTGTCATGAGGGGAGAATTCCAGAAGTTGTATGAAATTGGGTTAGGAAATTGGCCTAAAAATGCCTAAAAAACCCCACTACTTAGAGCCCCTGCTCAGTGGGCATTGGACATGGAAATCACACAGCTGGGGCACCGTATAGAAAAAATAAAGGTCAGACACCAGGAGAGCCTGTTGCAGGAAGGGTTACTAGCTCCTATTTCTTTGGTACCTAGGAACTGTGTAACACCTGATCAGTTCAGACAGACAGGAAGCTCCTGTTGGTTGGGCATTCTCAAGAAGAGGTCCCTAAGGTCTGGATCTTGCTTTCCCCCAACAAACATATTGGCTCAAACTAGTCAGAATTTTTTCATCTTCAAGATGTGCTTCAAGGCCTATCTATTCTACTAGACTCTCTTGAGAAGGAGGGGTTTTTTTGGGGGGAGGGGAAGGGAGTGGTTGGGAGGGGTGAGGAAAGAAAGGGGGATTTTATGTGTAGGTAATTTTATTCTGCTGAATGGGTGAGAAGTCTTGTGAAGGTTTTTAAAGTACATGTGCCTAGGGCATTGGATAGGCACATTATATATAGATTTTTTTTAATCTACTTTTGAGCTTTTTCTTAGGCAGAGTTCTTAAGTCAGAAATGGAGAGTTCATAGTCTCATGTTCACATACATACTTTTAAAAGTGTTTTTTAAAGGAGGCTGCAGTTGAATGTTCAGTTCCTCTCCTATTTTAACTTAACTGTCAGCTGAGTTATGGCTCTCCTACAGCTGCCAGCTGACGTTTCTTCCCAACCGTTTTTTTTCCTCTCCAAAATAGCAAGAGCATTTTATATCAAAGCAGAAGAGGCTGTCTTCTCAATGAGAATCTGGAGAACCTAGCTCTGCCAGAAGAGCTGTTGCTGCTGTCATCAACTGTCGATTTGTCTGTGTAGAAAAAGAGGTTGGAAATACTTGGTAAATGTATTTTACCATTTTCCCTAGGAATCTTATTTTTATGCAATAAATTAGTCATTTTAGAATGTTATCATAGGTGACTTCTTTATCCCATGTATTGCACTTGGATACTATATATCTTGGTGTGTTTGTTAACTGAGTTGGTAATAATTGCTGAAGAACAGATTATGCAAAGTAAAGTCACATTCCAAAAATAGTTAAAATGAATAAATCATTTGTAAGGATTTTTTTAAAATTTGAAATACAGCTGTTATAAAGATTCAGAACTGACTCCTACTAAATTTTTTTCAGAGTAGCAGCCGTGTTAGTCTGTATTCGCAAAAAGAAAAGGAGTACTTGTGGCACCTTAGAGACTAACAAATTTATTAGAGCATAAGCTTTCGTGAGCTACAGCTCACTTAGTGAGCTCTAATGCTCTAATAAATTTGTTAGTCTCTAAGGTGCCACAAGTACTCCTTTTCTTTTTACTAAATTTTTTTTGTTTTGTTTTTTTCTTTTTAAAGGAAAAAAAATCACAATCCATACACACCATCAACATTCACAACCCCCCATTAACCTCACCCCCCCACACCCCTCTCCCGTATTGTATACACTCACTCTGCTCACCTCTCATGATTAGACACATTCTCTTCCTTATTCAGACACATACCCAGCCACTGTCCCCTAATCGTCTACCCCGCACCCTAACATGCATAAGCAATCTGTGTTTTGTTTTTCTGGGTAAAGAAGACATAAGTGATAAATGTACAGGGATATTATTTTTCTGTTGCTTGCAAGAAACTGAAAAGCAACATTCAGAGGTAAGTTTGATATTTTGGGATGGTTACAGGTAGTCCTGGAAGAAGATATATTTTTATTTTGGTTAGGGTTTTTTTGTTTTGTGTGTAAACTTTCCTGTTAACAGCTTATTCTCATAAACAGTTTGCGACAAAAAGTGTATAGACTGCATTCTGCTGTTGGCCCATCAGTCATACGCCTGGTACTGCTTTCTTCATAATCCTCCAATTTGGTGCCAGCTCCACCTTTTGCATGGTACCAGCAGCTAGGAAGCTGACCATGCTTCTGCTGCTGCTGCATTCCCAGCATAGATCCTGGTCATGATCTCCAAGAGGCCCCCCATGCTCACCCTTAGTACTTCACCGCCTTGGTTTTCAGACTATTCCATTTCATCAGAATCTGAGGTGGGTCCTTGAGTCTCACTATTGAGAGTCCAGGGCTTCCTCCAGGTCCCATTCTCCTACTTACAGATGGAGATTTGAGAAGCGTAGAGCCAGGGATTGGGACATTTGGGCCAGGCACAACTGGGGCCCGGTATCATTCCAGCTTTGTTGCTGACCATACTGGATGGCCTGGGGGATGCTCCAGCATCCAGATCAACATTGCCACACTCTCGCAGGAGTAGATTCCATAGGAGAGAGCTTTTGGCTGCTGGTACTGAGGCCTGTGACAGTTGGTACCAATCAACCTATGGACTCTATTACTGGACTTCTCCCTATGTCAAAGCAATAGTCTATCCCAGTACTGCAGGACTAACCTTGGGAGGTTTCTCCCTTGTCTTCCCTTAATACATCATCCTAACGACCAGATAAGACTTTAGTACCAGAGGCATCCTTTTTGGTACCAGATGATTTTAGGGTATACCAAGAGCTACTCAGAAAATTGGCTGCTTTTGCTCATATACAAGTAGAGCTAGTGGAGGAGAATACCCATAAAGTGATGTTTTGTACTTGGCTACAGCAGGAAATAACTCGTCCCATAACTGAGGCCCTCATGCAGCCTACCTGTGGCAAGCCCCTTCCTCCATTCCCCCTGTGGCCAAATGAACAGAATGCGATCGCCAGATTCTGCCTCACGGGTTTGAGCAGTATTTATTTACATGCTATGCTTGGCTCACTAGTAGTGGCCATGGTGAAAGAGAAGAGTAGTCAAGACTGGGCAACAGCCACCCCCAAGGAAAAAGATCCAAAAAAGCTTGATCTCTTTGGGAAAGATTAATTCTGTGGTTTGTTTACAGCTCTGCATTGCCTAAATGTGATTATAATAACTGGAAGGCAATCTCTCAGTTTGCAAATAAATTGCTGGAAACGGTTAGGGAGCAGTTTCAGTCCTTTGCTGTGGAAGGTTGTCTGGTCATCAATCAGCTCTGCAGGCTTCCTTGGATGTGGCGGATTATGCTGCTGCGGCTATGGCTACAGAAATGGCTACATGCCATTCATTCTGCAAAATGCCCAATTGTAACGCCACAGAAAGTTCTGCAATGACTGCAAGTTACCATGGTGCCTTATGGATGTCAATGTTAACGAAGATAAGGGGAACTAAGAAAATAGCCTATGAAAAGCAGGGCACCCCAACATTTATAGGATGTGGAAATCCAGATAAGGGAAATGGGAAGTTTGCAGTATGGCCTGGGATATTTTGTGTCACATTTTCACAATCATCATCAATTAACACCTCTTTGATGATAATCTTGCAGTTTTACTAGTTACCCTGGACCAACCAGTCATGTCAGCTTCTTTCAGCCTTCTTCTAAAGCCTGATATGGCTAAGCTGAAATTTGACAGGCCTCAGGTCTGTAGGCCTTACCTTTATAGCCTTATTTTACTTATCTCCCTAACACACACTTACCAAAAATATATGCTTATCAATCTGCTACCCCATCCTACCTATTCCCACACTTATACCTACAATTTAAATCTGTTAATCCCCCCTTGATTACTTATGAATTAACCACAATATATAACAATTAAATTATTAAATAAGGTGATGAGGTTGTAACCTTCATGCATATGGGTTATAGGGGTGAGTGTAACACAGAATAAAATGCGTTCCCCAGCATGAATAGGGAGGGAGAATCCATCAGGAATCCTCCACAGATGACCACCTGTGGAGAGATCCACCAACTCTGTGGTGCCCTTCGGGATGTGAGTATGAAAATATTGATGCTCTGGCTTCTCTGATTGGCTCAAACTTGCTATTGAAGCCAGAAGGAGGCATAGGAAGTTGTCCAAGCAACTAGGTGAATGCCTGGCTAGCTGCTAAACTGGATTCTGCCTTCTTGCCTGTTTCCTGAGCCCTGCCTTGTCCCTGGTACCTGTTTTTTCTTTGAGTGTTTGTTCATTTCAATTCCAATCAGGTATGTGTGTGTGCATGCATGCGCATGGCAGCTGGAAGATTTTTCCCCTAGAAGTATCCGTTGGGTCGGTCTGAGCGCCCTACGGAGTGGCGCTTTCATGGTACTCAATATAGGGCCCTACAGACCCACCACCCCTTCAGTTCCTTCTTACCACCAGTGATGGGTTAGCTGGAACTTCCCCTTGCTCTTGTCATGACAAGTGCATTTGGCAGTCTGTATATAGTTATTATGTTTTGTAGTTAGTGTTAAGTAGTTAGTAGGTACTTAAAGATAGTTCTTAAGTGTCCTTTGTGGGAGTTTCCCGTCCAGCGCTATCCCGGCGCTGGGGCACGCAGCTATCTCCAAGCTTCACAACCTGTGAAGTCTGCGGCAAGTGAATACCCAGAAGCAATCCTCACACTTCATGTTTGAAGTGTTTGCGGGAGAGTCATCCAGAGGATTGCAGAGGATCTGCAGGGGGTTTTGCCCCAGGACGTTAAAAAATAGGAATCAGTGCCTGAAGATCCCGCTAACGGAAGCTGCACTCTGCCCCCAATCTGACCCCAGGGGGGCAGACCCTGCGCTGAGTACCTCCTCCTCAGTACAAAGTGCCCCAGCACCGTTGGCATGGGGATTGGAGCCAAGTAGATAAGAACTTAGCACTATCCCGGCTCCACTTGCGGCTCACATGCTGCAGGTGGGCACTGGGCTCAAGCGGCAGTGCCACAGAAGAGACGGAGAGGGTTTGTTGTCCCCCGGATAGGCCCAAGGAGCTCGCCATTTTGAGACCCGAGTTGGGCTATGGTAATTTGGCCCCACTGCCAGTGACGGTCGCACTGACTCCTGCCACCGTGGAACAGTGGTAGAGTCCAGACCCTTCTCGCTCGTCAAGCCGAGAGCTACACCTCCTGTCGACCCCAGAGGCATTCAAGGCAACCCAGGACCTGCTCCATCTCACAGCACCATTCTCCCCGCCTAGACGGGACAGGTCGCTGGTACCAGTTGCTCTCCTGACACCGTCAAGGAGAAAGCCCACAATGATGTCCCAGCAGTCTCCATTCCTGGTGCACCACTCCCTGGCACCGGATCAGAGTCAGCAGCCTCATCAGTCCCCGAAACCTCAGCGCAGACTGTTGGCGCCGCCAAGTAACGCTTTTCCGTGGTCCTCCTTTTTGGAAACCTTAGAGTAGGACTCCTATCGATCTCAGAGGAGCAGAAGTAGACAGTCTAGGTCATCATGAGCCTGGCACCCTTACCTGGCACTGGGGTCCACGCAGTGGCAGCCCATGGCACAGTGGCCCCTTTTCACCAAGGCCAAGGGTAGAGCCAAGGGCTGCATTCCAGGGTGGTGACTGAGGCCATTTTCATACCTCCTCTGGCACCGTAGGCATCAGCAGGATGGGGGGGTAGCTCAATCGCTCCCTTACGTCACCATCCCAATCCTTGCGGCACTGGCGCCATCTACACCGGCCCCAGCAGTATTAGCACTGATGACCTTGGCACTGACAGCCACAGCACCAACAGCCTCAGCACCGGTGTATAGTCCTGGCACCAAGGGGCACAGCCCCGTCCACATCGGCACCAGCCCAGGAACCCCTAGCACCGTGGGACCCCTTGGGTGCGGAGGGAATAGAGCAGCCACTCCTTACAGGGGGTCTCTGCCTCTCCAAATCAGGCGCTGCCAGGCACCTCGGTAGTCCCAGCCCTGGAGGACAATAGGGTTCTGCAGCAATTGCTGAGGAGGGTTGCCCAGGGCCTGGACATTCAGGCGGAGGAGGTAGTAGAGGATGCAGCTCCAATGGTGAATAGCCTTGTGCCCTCTAGACCAGCGTGTATTGACCATTAAGACCATTGTTGACACCACAGAAACCTCGTGGTTTGTTGCCCCCTATAGCTAAGCTATTTTGTGCCACCCAGGGGCTATGAGCACTTACATACCCATCGTCCACCGGGTTCCCCGGCCATGGACGTTGCTAACCAACACGAGCACCAGCGCTACCAACGTCCCTCCCCAAAGCGTCAGGAGGCGAAACGACTCGACCTTTCCTGGAGAAAGGTTCATTCCAGCGGCAGCTTTGCAGCTCCCCATTTCCAAGCAGCCGGCCGTTGGCAGCAGGTCCTGCTATGGTAGGTGCGGGGCAATTGTCGAAGGTGCAGCGTGCAGCTGCGCTTCGCGCCAGGCCCGGTGCACGCGAGAGAAGCACGCGGCCCCCCGCTCTAGTTGCGCCCCCCTGCCCCCTCCCACCCACACCGCCGCCCGGGCTGAAATCTCGCGAGATTCTACTCGGCACCCGGGGGGCGGGGGGCTCTCGCGAGGTGTCGCTGCGCCGGGCGGCGGCGGCGGCGGCGGTTGCATGAGGTCGGAGCGGGAGGCCGGGCCGGGGCTGGCGCGCGGGGGCGGCGGGGAGAAGCGGCCCATGGAGACCCTGCTCCGGCGGGAGTCACCGCGCCGGGAGCCCGAGACCCCCCCGCCGCCCCCGGGGCCGCCCCCGCCGCCTCACCCGGCGCTGGGCAGGCAGCGGGAGGAGAAGAGAGCGGCGCTGAGCAAGGTGAGCGGCCGGCGCGTCAGCACCAGGGACAGCGCGCGGCGGGGCGGGGGTTTGCCTGGAGCAGGGGGAGGGGTAGACGTGAATGGCGGGGAGGGAGGATTTGCCTGGGGGAGGGGGGACGCGGAGCGGAGGGGTGGGGGGTTGCCTCGGGGGTTGCCTGTGGGAATGGGGAGCGGGGACGTGCCGGGGTGGGGAGGAATGGGGGGGGGTTGCGTGGGGTAGGAGAGCAGGGAAGGGGCGGGGACAGGGATGACAGGGATTTGGGGCGGTGCCGTGGTACCACTGTGGTAGCGCACTTTATTGAATGATTGGCAGAGGTTCTCGGACGTCTTGTGAGACTCCACCCGAAATGGGGGGCGGGGGGGGGGCAGGTTTTATAACCCAAAGATTCAGCATAGTGTTTAGCAGGCAGGATGGTTTGTGGCTGGAGCAGGCTCGGTGCCTCAAAACTGCAAAACAAGATTAAGAATATTGATCCACTTTTGTAAAATGATTTGCGTTACAAGCAATATCACTGCAAACCTGCTTGCCTAGTCACAGTTTGTGAGTTCAAAATCAAGGATGACAAATGCTGTGGCAGAGGAGTGGGGAATTTGCCCGGGGAAGGAGTCGCTGCAAAGCACCACAACATCAGCTTTGCTTTTTTTTTTTTTTTTTTTTAATAAAACATCTTTCATCTAAGCACTTTACAAGCAATTCTCACAAAATTCCTTACAAATTGGGAAACTGCTGCGCAGAAAGGCTGTGTGACTTGCTTAAAGTGAGACCGTGAGTGAGAGCTGGGAACAGAACACACGAATCCTGGATCTCTCATTTCCCTGCTTTACACATTTGACAGCACTCCATCCATATGTTTTTCATGCAAATTGTGACCCTAACTGTTTTGTGGAATTAAATGGCACAAGACAGTAGGTCACATATAGTATGTATTATTCTTGCAGCAAAAGTGTTTTGAGAAAGTTACTTCATGTTAAATCATTTTATACAGAGAGAATGTAGTATTTTGTATATTTAGTACTTAATTTGATTTTACATAATTTGTTAATATCTTTTATACTCAAGCTCAACTTGCTTCTAAACTGTCTGTTAAAATATTTCAGTTGTCCTACAATTATATTACATGTGTTAGCTATCATTCCCTCATCTGTATGTGACAGAAACTGCATCCCAGTGCAGGAGTATACGGTAAGACTGGATCCTATTGAAATTCGAAGTTCTAGGGAGAGTTTTCAGAAAGATGCAATGTATTTTGTTTATTATTTTGACAATATTTAAATATTTAGACTACTACTAAATGAGTCTTCACTTTTAACTATGTTACTTTACAGATAGTTATTCGCCGGCTTCCTCCTAGTCTAACCAAGGAGCAACTGGAAGAGCAGCTACATCCGCTACCTGCCCATGATTATTTTGAATTTTGCACTGCTGATCCCAGGTGAGGAGGAGCTGTTTATCAACATTAAGAAGGAAAAAGGTACTTTCTATGGGTTTGTAAGCAATCTATCTCACTAAAGGCTTGTCTACACTTACCAGAAGATTGATGTGCGGTGATAGATGCATTGGCAGTCGATTTAGCGGGTCTAGTGAAGACCCACTAAATCAATCACAGATAGTTCTCCCATCGACTCCTGTACTCCACTGGATCAAGAAGAGTAAGGGGAGTCTACAGGAGAGTGTCTCCCATCGACATTGCTTAGTATGGATCCCGCGGTAAGTAGATCTAAGCTACGTCAACTTGAGTTACGCTATTCCCGTAACTCAAATTGCATAGCTTAGATTGACTTTTCCCTGTAGTGTAGACAAGACCTCAGGTACACTGGGCATAGTCACATAACAAATTTGTATTTTGCCTCTATGAAGCCTTTATCTTTTTTGTTTTAGTTAGTTAGGTAAGTAGTGTTTTTATATATATATATACTATTTTCACTGGTGAAGTAGAACAAAGATCTTCCTAAACTTCTTGTACACCTTGCATGACTTATTCTCTTTCTTGGTGTTGAGCAGGGCAAATACTACAGCCATTTTTCCATGAGTGTTCATTTGAATTTAAAATGAATTAACTTCTTCATTGTACGCATCTCATTGCTTTCTACAGGCTTTCAAGCAATCAAGTTTTATTCACATGGATGTTCACAAAAAGCTAATTTTAAATTTACACACCTGGGCACTCAAGGATAGCTTCTGTTTCATTTATAGTTTCCAAAGCCAGAAAGGACTTCCTGAATAACACTTCCTATATTGTGACACCTGTATAACACAGGCCACAAAACTTCCCCAAAATAATTCCTAGAACATATCTTTTAGCAAAACATGCAATCTTGATTTAAAAATTGTCAGTGATAAAGATCCCACTATGACCATGGTTAAATTGTTCCAGTAGTTAATTATTCTCACCTTTAGGAATTTACAACTTATTTCCAGTCTTAGTTTGTCTAGCTTCAGCTTCCAGCCATTGGATCACGTTATACATTTTAAAGAGTCCCTTATTAAATATTTGTTCCCCATGTAAATGCTTCCAGATTGTAATCAAGCTGTCCCTTAACCTTCTCTTTGTTAAATAGTTTGAGCTCTTTGAGTCTTTCACTTTAAGGCATGTTTTCTAGTTTTTAATAATTTTTGTGGCTCTTTTCTGAACCCTCTTCAATTGATCAATATCCTTCTTGAATTTTGGGCACCAGAACTGGATGCAGTATTCCAGTAGCAGTTGTACCAGTACTGAATATAGAGATAAAATAACAGCTTTGCTCCTACTTGAGATTCCCCTGTTTATGCCTCCCAGGACTGCATTAGCTCTTTTGGCCAGTGTCACACTGGGAGCTCATGTTCAATTGATTAACCACCATGACCCAAAATCTTTTTCAGAGTCATTGCTTCCCAAGATAGAGTCCCCCATCCTGTATGGTCTACATCAGGGGTCTCAAAGTCCCGGCCGGGGGCCATCTGCAGCCCAAGAACCTCCCCACTGCAACCCGTGGAAACTTTTTAAAAAGTTCTTTCATCCAGCCCTCATGGCTGTCGGCTGGGGTGGAGCGGGGCAGAAGGGGAGCGGGCAGGAGAGAGTCACATGCCCCTCCCCCTAACGTTGCTTCATCCTACTGCTCCTGTGACCCTCCCAGGTGTTACACTCGGCAACGTGTCATTCACCTTGGGCAGCTCCGCTCCCTACAAGCAGTTCCCTGTCCTTGCTGTTGTCCGCTGAGCCGCAGAGGGTCTGCTACAGGTGCTGCCCCCTGCAGCTCCCATTGGCTGGGGGAGAGGGACAGAGATACTATCACTAGTTGCTGGGCAGAGTCAGCCATGGAGGCAGCACCATTAGTTGCCAGGCAGAGTCAGCCATGGAGGCAAAGTCAGCCAGGGCGGCATGAGGCCAAGTGGGAGTGAGGGAAAAGGGTGGGAAACGGGCTGGGAGATGTGTGAATACCATCTTCATTGACATTGGCCTGCTGGGAGGATTTGAGGACTGGCACTGGCCCTAAGGTAAATTGAGTTTGAGACCCCTGGTCTACATTCTTTGTTCCTCAATGTATACATTTACATTTAGACACGATTAAAACATATATTGTTTGTTTGCACCCAGTTTACCAAATGATCCAGAGCTCTCTGAAGCAGTGACCTGTCCTCTTCATTGTTTTCCACTCCCCTAACTTTTGTGTCATCTGCAAACTTTATCAGTGATGATTTTATGTTTTCTTCCAGGTCATTGATAAAATTGTTAAATAGCATAGGGCCAAGAACTGATCTCTGTAGGACCCCAATGGAAACACACCCTCTCAATGATGATTCCCCATTTACAGTTGCATTTTGAGAGTTATCAATTAGCTAGTTTTTAATCCAATTAATGTGTGCCATGTTAATTTTATATTGTTCTATTTATTTAATCAAAATGTTGTGTGATGCCAAGTCAAATGCCTTACATAAGTTTAAAGGACATTATATCAACCCTATTATCTTTATTAACCAAACCTGTAATCTCATCAAAAATGTATCAAGTTAGTTTGGCAGGATCTATTTTTCATAAACCCATGTTGATTTGCATTAATAATGTTATTCTTAAATAATCCTTTATTAATCAAATCCACTATCACCCACTTCATTATCTTACCCAGGATTGATGTCAGGCTGATAAGCCTATAATTACCTGGGTCATCCCATTTACCCTTTTTAAAAATTGGCACATTTGTGTTCTTCCAGTCTTCCGGAACCTCCCCAGTGCTCCAAGACTTATTGAAAATTAACATCCAATATATTATTAATTATTTCATTAGCAATTTCAAAAACAATTAAACAAAAGAAGAAAGTTAACTAACAAAGATATAAACTGAGGTTGCTAATACGTTTATTTAATATGCATGGTGTCATAAATGTTAAGACAACATTCACTGCCTAACAAAACAAATTTCAGAAAGGAGGAAATGTACAATTAATGCAACCCAAACACCCTTAACATTGTCGTGAAGCAATGGTACATGGATATGTATCCTAAATTAATAAAGTGTGAAGTGTATAGCTGTGCATATCTGACATTTTCTTCTTAGAGAATTGTCTCTAGTAAATCTAAACTAGTGGCATGTCTCCACCTCTGGTTATAACCCTGGAACTGTTTACTGGCAATGACTGTTGGAGTGCTGAGCCCCTCAGACATTGAACCACCAGCTGAGGCTACAAAGAGGGGAAATAGTTCCCAACTGCCAAATTTCCTTTCCATAATCTTTCTTGTGTGGTTGCGCCAGACTTGTAATTTTTATTTGTAGCAGTTTAAGACAGTTTTAATTAGTTAAGTGATAGATTTACTGTAAGTTAATTAAGTTTTGTTATTTAGTCTGTCAGTCTAGGCTAGTCATACTCCAACCTGAAGTTTGGCAGACTGAAAAAAACAAGGATTCAAGGACACTATATCTGTAATGGATCAGCACTCTTAAGTGCCTCCATGTGTAGAAGTGGGACACTCTGTGGGCTCCTGTTCAGCCTGTGCTGCTCTTTCCAGTAGATAATGGAAAAATAACAAAGGCAGATTGAAACTTCTTCTCCTAAAGGAGTCTCTCTGTTTTCAATGGATTTGTTTGGCTATATGCCAGGAAATGTTCCAAGCTGTTTGATGGGCCAAAGCACTTAAGTCTGGGGCACGAGTCTATAGGGAACCCTCATTCCTAGAAAGATTAGGCAACTCAAAGCAGCTCATAGATTTAAAGTTTATTTTTCTCTCCTCGCCTTCATGCAAATAAATATTTTGCTTGCAGAAAGACTTAATTGTGAAGGCTACTGTCTGATCTTTAGAGACTAACAAATTTATTTGAGCATAAGCTTTCGTGAGCTACAGCTCACTTCATTGGATGCATTTGGTGGAAAATACAGAGGGAAGATTGATATACACACACAGAGAACATGAAACAATGGGTTTTATCATACACACTGTAAGGAGAGGGATCACTTAAGATGAGCCATCACCAGCAGCAGGGGGCGGAAAGGAGGAAAACCTTTCATGGTGACAAGCAAGGTAGGCTATTTCCAGCAGTTAACAAGAACATCTGAGGAACAGTGGGGGGTGGGGTGGGGGGGAGAAATAACATGGGGAAATAGTTTTACTTTGTGTAATGACTCATCCATTCCCAGTCTCTATTCAAGCCTAAGTTAATTGTATCCAGTTTGCAAATTAATTCCAATTCCGCAGTCTCTCGTTGGAGTCTGTTTTTGAAGTTTTTTTGTTGAAGGATAGCCACCCTCAGATCTGTAATCGAGTGACCGGAGAGATTGAAGTGTTCTCCGACTGGTTTTTGAATGTTATAATTCTTGACGTCTGATTTGTGTCCATTTATTCTTTTACATAGAGACTGTCCAGTTTGACCAATGTACATGGCAGAGGGGCATTGCTGGCATATGATGGCATATATCACATTGGTAGATGCGCAGGTGAACGAGCCTCTGATAGTGTGGCTGATGTGATTAGGCCCTATGATGGTGTCCTCTGAATAGATATGTGGACAGAGTTGGCAACGGGCTTTGTTGCAAGGATAGGTTCCTGGGTTAGTGGTTCTGTTGTGTGGAGTGTGGTTGCTGGTGAGTATTTGCTTCAGATTGGGGGGCTGTCTGTAAGCAAGGACTGGGCTGTCTCCCAAGATCTGTGAGAGTGATGGGTCGTCCTTCAGGATAGGTTGTAGATCCTTGATGATGCGTTGGAGAGGTTTTAGTTGGGGGCTGAAGGTGATGGCTAGTGGCGTTCTGTTCTTTTCTTTGTTGGGCCTGTCCTGTAGTAGGTGACTTCTGGGTACTCTTCTGGCTCTGTCAATCTGTTTCTTCACTTCAGCAGGTGGGTATTGTAGTTGTAGGAATGCATGATAGAGATCTTGTAGGTGTTTGTCTCTGTCTGAGGGGTTGGAGCAAATGCGGTTATATCATAGAGCTAGGCTGTAGACAATGGATCGTGTGGTATGTTCTGGATGAAAGCTAGAGGCATGTAGCTAGGAATAGCGGTCAGTAGGTTTCCGATATAGGGTGGTGTTTATGTGACCATCACTTATTAGCACCATAGTGTCCAGGAAGTGGATCTCTTGTGTGGACTGGTCCAGGCTGAGGTTGATGGTGGGATGGAAATTGTTGAAATCATGGTGGAATTCCTCAAGGGCTTCTTTTCCATGGGTCCAGATGATGAAGATGTCATCTATGTAGCGCAAATAGAGTAGGGGCATTAGGAGACGAGAGCTGAGGAAGCGTTGTTCTAAGTCAGCCATAAAAACGTTGGCATACTGTGGGGCCATGCGGGTACCATTCGCGGTGCCGCTGATTTGAAGGTATACATTGTCCCCAAATGTGAAATAGTTATGGGTGAGGACAAAGTCACAAAGTTCAGCCACCAGGTTAGCCGTGACATTATCGGGGATACTGTTCCTGATGGCTTGTAGTCCACCTTTGTGTGGAATGTTGGTGTAGAGGGCTTCTACATCCATAGTGGCTAGGATGGTGTTTTTAGGAAGATCACCAATGGATTGTAGTTTCCTCAGGAAGTCAGTGGTGTCTCGAAGATAGCTGGGAGTGCTGGTAACGTAGGGCCTGAGGAGGGAGTCTACATAGCCAGACAATCCTGCTGTCAGGGTACCAATGCCTGAGATGATGGGGCATCCAGGATTTCCAGGTTTATGGATCTTGGGTAGCAGAATACCCCAGGTCGGGGTTCTAGGGGTGTGTCTGTGCGGATTTGTTCTTGTGCTTTTTCAGGGAGTTTCTTGACCAAATGCTGTAGTTTCTTTTGGTAACTCTCAGTGGGATCAGAGGGTAATGGCTTATAGAAAGTGGTGTTAGAGAGCTGTCTAGTAGCCTCTTGTTCATACTCCGACCTATTCATGATGACAACAGCACCTCCTTTGTCAGCCTTTTTGATTATGATGTCAGAGTTGTTTCTGAGGCTGTGGCTGGCATTGTGTTCTGCACGGCTGAGGTTATGGGGCAAGTGATGCTGCTTTTCCACAATTTCAGTTCGTGCACATCGGCGGAAGCACTCTATGTAGAAGTCCAGTCTGCTGTTTCGACCTTCAGGAGGAGTCCACCCAGAATCCTTCTTTTTGTAGTGTTGGTAGGAAGGTCTCTGTGTGTTAATATGTTGGTCAGAGGTGTGTTGGAAATATTCCTTGAGTCAGACACGTCGAAAATAGGATTCTAGGTCACCACAGTACTGTATCATGTTCATGGGGGTGGAGGGGCAAAAGGAGAGGCCCCGAGATAGGACAGATTCTTCTGCTGGGTTAAGAGTATAGTTGGATAGATTAACAATATTGCTGGGTGGGTTACGGGAACCACTGTTGTGGCCCCTTGTGGCATGTAGTAGTTTAGATAGCTTAGTGTCCTTTTTCTTTTGTAGAGAAGCAAAGTGTGTGTTGTAAATGGCTTGTCTAGTTTTTGTAAAGTCCAGCCACGAGGAAGTTTGTGTGGAAGGTTGGTTCTTTATGAGAGTATCCAGTTTTGAGAGCTCATTCTTAATCTTTCCCTGTTTGCTGTAGAGGATGTTGATCAGGTGGTTCCGCAGTTTCTTTGAGAGTGTGTGGCACAAGCTGTCAGCATAGTCTGTGTGGTGTATAGATTGTGAGGAAACTACAATCCATTGGTGATCTTCCTAAAAACACCATCCTAGCCACTATGGATGTAGAAGCCCTCTACACCAACATTCCACACAAAGATGGACTACAAACTGTCAGGAACAATATCCCCGATAATGTCACGGCTAACCTGGTGGCTGAACTTTGTGACTTTGTCCTCACCCATAACTATTTCACATTTGAGGACAATGTATACCTTCAAATCAGTGGCACTGATGGGTACCCGCATGGCCCCACAGTATGCCAACATTTTTATGGCTGACATAGAACAATGCTTCCTCAGCTCTCGTCCCCTAATGCCCCTACTCTACTTGTGCAACATTGATGACATCTTCATCATCTGGACCCATGGGAAAGAAGCCCTTGAGGAATTCCATCATGATTTCAACAATTTCCATCCCACCATCAACCTCAGCCTGGACCAGTCCACACAAGAGATCCACTTCCTGGACACTACGGTGCTAATAAGCGATGGTCACATAAACACCACTCTATATCGGAAACCTACTGACCGCTATTCCTAGCTACATGCCTCTAGCTTTCATCCAGATCATACCACACGATCCATTGTCTACAGCCAAGCTGTACGATATAACCGCATTTGCTCCAACCCCTCAGACAGAGACAAACACCTACAAGATCTCTATCATGCATTCCTACAACTACAATACCCACCTGCTGAAGTGAAGAAACAGATTGACAGAGCCAGAAGAGTACCCAGAAGTCACCTACTACAGGACAGGCCCAACAAAGAAAAGAACAGAACGCCACTAGCCATCACCTTCAGCCCCCAACTAAAACCTCTCCAACGCATCATCAAGGATCTACAACCTATCCTGAAGGACGACCCATCACTCTCACAGATCTTGGGAGACAGGCCAGTCCTTGCTTACAGACAGCCTCCCAATCTGAAGCAAATACTCACCAGCAACCACACTCCACACAACAGAACCACTAACCCAGGAACCTATCTTTGCAACAAAGCCCGTTGCCAACTCTGCCCACATATCAGGGGACACCATCATAGGGCCTAATCACATCAGCCACACTATCAGAGGCTCGTTCACCTGCGCATCTACCAATGTGATATATGCCATCATGTGCCAGCAATGCCCCTCTGCCATGTACATTGGTGAAACTGGATAGTCTCTACGTAAAAGAATAAATGGACACAAATCAGACGTCAAGAATTATAACATTCAAAAACCAGTCGGAGAACACTTCAATCTCTCCGGTCACTCGATTACAGACCTGAGGGTGGCTATACTTCAACAAAAAAACTTCAAAAACAGACTCCAGCGAGAGACTGCGGAATTGGAATTAATTTGCAAACTGGATACAATTAACTTAGGCTTGACTAGAGACTGGGAATGGATGAGTCATTACACAAAGTAAAACTATTTCCCCATGTTATTTCTCCCCCCCACCCCACCCCCCACTGTTCCTCAGATGTTCTTGTTAACTGCTGGAAGTAGCCTACCTTGCGTGTCACTATGAAAGGTTTTCCTCCTTTCCGCCCCCTGCTGCTGGTGATGGCTCATCTTAAGTGATCCCTCTCCTTACAGTATGTATGATAAAACCCATTGTTTCATGTTCTCTGTGTGTGTATATCAATCTTCCCTCTGTATTTTCCACCAAATGCATCCGATGAAGTGAGCTGTAGCTCACGAAAGCTTATGCTCAAATAAATTTGTTAGTCTCTAGGGTGCCACAAGTACTCCTTTTCTTTTTGCGAATACAGACTAACACAGCTGCTACTCTGAAACCTGTCTGATCTTTGTCTGGCTTATTTAACTGCCTGTGTGCCAGGACTCTGGTGAAGGTTTTTGCAAACTCTGTCATATGCTGTGTCAATCATTGTCCTCTCCAATATAGAAAATAACAGAACATATATAACAGAAACACTGCCATATGGTTTATGTGACCAACAGAGCTTTAATTTTGAGTATTGAGCACCAAACTGTCAAAATTGTCAAGTAAGTGTGATCAGCATTTAAATAGGAAAAAGTTCCATTTTGTTCATGCACATTGCATATGTAGAAAAAGAGACTAAATAGATTAAGTAAATTATTTAGTGTGAACCATTTTCTCAGCTGTAGGGATACCCTCATGACTTGCTGATACTGCTGTCCCCATTCATGTATCTCTGAAGAGGCAGATCATTCTGTATTGGTGGAAGAAAAATGAGGGCACACTTAAAACACTTTTTAAAAATTCATCTGCTTTAAAAATTACTCTTGACAATTAAGTAAAGCAAAAATACAAAGAAAATAAAGCTACATTTTCAAATTTTATTTGGTTACTATATTATTAGGTGTTGAAAGCTGTGAATACATATTTTTTAGAAAATAGAGAAAAGGAATACTGAAAACTCTGATATCTGTTACTTGGGATGTCAGATTTTTTTTAATGCTTCGTTGACCCCTCTAGTAAACTAATGGTCTGTAGGGTTGGACTGGGAGGCACTTTTTCCCTCTGTGATTTGTATTCAGATTCTGTGCTCTGTCATCAGTCTGATGTCTCCACAGAGACTTAGGCCTTATCTACATGGAAATTGTTTTTGGTATATCTGAGTTTTTCGACATGAGCTGCCTTTTGTCCACACATAAGCAATCTTTTTTTGCTTTATTTTGCTTCTTATCCTCCTATGGTTAATCTGCTTTGGTAACAACATAACACAATTTCTGAATGAGTTACGCTGCTAAAAAGTTCATGCGGATACATCCCCATTTGAATTAACTGTACTACTTCAGATAATCATCCCACTGATATCCCACACTGCATTGCTTCACATTGGACTGGTCTGTCTGGTTACCTGTGCATTCTCCAATGCCCTGGGGTCATCTTGATTAGCTATCCCCCCATGGTTTCATTGCTGATACACCCCAAGCCCATCTGAAAGGAAGAAATTCAGTTTCATCTTTCCAGCTGTCACTGAAGTGCAAAGATTTATAAGTGGCTAGCAGATCAAAAACAGGAAAAGGAGGACTCTCAGGACACGTGCCAGTGCTACACCAAAGCACTGCAGCAGAATTACAAAAACACCAAATACAAAATCAAAATCCCAGTGCACATGCCTACTATGAAGAGCTGAATCCAATTTTTGCCATAGAGGCCACCACTAAACCCCAGTATATGTTGGATAGTTTGGTCACAATCTGCAGCGAGCCAGGCATGCCTTCAGAAACCCCACAGGAAGCCTTGTCCCCCCCAGGCAGGAGAAAATTCCTTTAGACAACCAAGATTTCTTCAGCATTCCTTCCAGCCAGCCAGAGACTCAGTCAGAGATGCCTCCCCAGTTCCCAGCCAGAGACAATACTGCAGAGGGGACCTCATCCAGTAAGTATTAAGTACTATATTACTATTATCTGTCCCATTAATGCCTGTTTAGGGGGATTTGGAAAACTTTCTTCTGGATACTGGCTGTGCCCTGGCATGTCTGGCAGATATTGTCACAGCAGAGGAATAGACATGTCTGCTCCTATTCAGCACCCTCTGCCTCCACTTGCTTGGCTTTTCTCCAGCTCCCGCAGCATGCTCAAAATGGCACCTAAGACAGAAAATTCAACAGTTAAAAGTGGATTTTTTTTAATCCCAAAGATATTTAATTCCATGCCCATAGACCAAAACATGTATCCTCCCTAGTTTCCCATGCTGCTTGATGTTCCCTGCTCCTCAACCACCTCTGCCTCCTCTCCCTGCTTTTCATTCTTGTGGTGCAGTAAAAGATAGTGGTCCTGCAGCTGTGGAAAAAAAATTAAAAAGACAAATGCATTGCATCTGAGTCAGTTTTATTGTAGCAAAACAAAAAGCAAGAAATATACCAGTAGAAAATGCATTTAAACCCACAGTTTTGTCATTGTCCTGAGCTTTTTTAGATTTTAAGATTTTCATACATGTACAGTTAAACGTTAAATTGGCCACTTGAGATTACAGAGGCTGTTTTAAGTCTTTTATGTTGCATAGACTCTATAAAGTACACTGGACCCTCGCTAGAACGCGGAATTTGGGATCCATGCGCAGTTCCGCATTAACTCAGGGACTGCGTTATGGGGGGAACACATTAAAATGAATTGCAATTAAAGTAATTAAATTTGGGATCCATGGCCGCAACCGCGTTATATGCAAATTTGTGCTATATAGACGCATGTTCTAGCGAGGATCTGGTGATTTGTGATTTGTGATTTGCAGGTGTTACAAAAGGCATTTTTTCATCAAGCACTCATTTGTTGAAGTATATTGCATTGCTAAACCCATTGCATTGTTAACAGGACATGCCTCATAGCTGCAAAATTCTGTATTTTTTTTATAGCACACTTTGCTCTCATCCCTTGGTATGATAAATGAGAATTGTAGGCAAAGACAGCAATCTAGTTTGGCAAGCATTTGACAAGGCTCTGCTTGCTTCTTAGGGCCACCCACCTAGGTAGTGTTTCCCTTCCATTAAGCAACAGTTTGAGGGGGCACCATCCTAACATGTAGCATGTTGCATATTTTCTCAGTTGTTCCTTTACTTTTCTGCACAGGACCATCTCTGCCTCTTAAGAATACACCTCAGGATAATATTCCCCATTTAAGGACAGCCCCCAAGGGTGTACATGCAATTACTAGCCTATTCCTTGGGGAACCCCACTCTCCATTCTTCTCACCCCCAAAAATTGTATAAGGGGCCATTTAAAGGGTATCTCTACACCATGGTGTAGGGACCTCATCTGAGGCAAAATAACTTAAATTGTCTTACCATCTTCTAGCACGCCAGGCCAGACAATGGAATTCCAAAATTGATAATTTGATGGTAAATAGTAGAAGTAACATTCTATCATTGGTGGCATGATGGCTAATATTGGTACAGTAACTGCTTTATTGTTTCTCTGTTCTCATAGCAACTGGCATGGCATGGCCCACATAGAGAGGAGTGTTATCAGTATCTCAATGCCTGGCCAACCTCCAAGGGAAGAGAGAGAGGATGAGGGAAGAGATGTTTGCTGACCTCATGAATGGGTCCCAGTAGAAAGAAAAAAACCCAAAGGATTGGAGGGGAGTGTACACTTCCATGACAGCAACCCCAAGAGTTGATTTACCAATACCAAACTGGTTAGTTACTGACCAGTAGCAATTGGATAAGGCAGTTTTCCAAATGGCAATGGCCACGTACTTCTCCACACTGAGAGGAACTGTCATATTAGTGATTTGGCACTGGAGATCTGGGGTAAATTCTGTGTAGATTCGAGGGAACTGGCCTTCCACTTCCACTGCTAGTTATACCAGGACTGCAGTCAGTGGTGGCTGGCCAGGCCCAGAGACAGTGCTCCATCGAGTGAAGCCAGTCCAGTAAAATGTCATGCAGAAGTAACTGCTTGGTTTCATTCTCCTCCTCCTCCTCTAGCAGTATCCATGTGAAATCTTAGTGGCTATAGTGAAGGCATTCTTCCTTCTCCTCAAAAGCCACCTGCCTGCATGATTAACAGTACCTCTCGTATTCTGTTTGTATTAATCAGTGCCTACATCATGGTGTTCCATGCTGCCTGATAGCAGTTTGAAAATTTGTTTGCAACTGAAACAGTTGAAAATGACTAGATAGTGAAAACCAGACCGATTTTGGGATACTGTGGAAGGAATCATGGGAATTTGACACTAAGTCCCAGAAGCCCAGTTGATATCCCACAATCCAACATGATAAGCAAGCCATACTGCATTGAGTATAGAACAGTGCATCCTGGCATACCTGCCCAGAATGGTGTTCACTTTTTTCAAAAAAGCATGATACTGTGTGGATGCTACAATTCACAAAGGAAGTAGCTTAAACCACTTCACACAAAGCAGTGTTGATGCACTCTTTTAGTTTAGTTATAACTATAATTATAGTGAAGAAAACTATGTTAAAAAGTGTCCCCTGTAGACAGGGCCTAAGGGCCCAGTCCTGTGGGTTTTTGAGTGCCTCTTGAAAAGCACCTAAGACTCTTAGAGTAGAACATATTTTGCAGAGCTTCCAAAGGGTTGGGGTTTGATTTTGGGGTTGATAGGGTTGGTATACTTTTGATCATCCAGAAGTTCATAATATCCCTGATTCTCCATTACCTTGCACCTTATGTGGTCATTTATATGCATGCAAAGTGAAGGTCTTATAGATATATAATACTAACAAA
This sequence comes from Dermochelys coriacea, assembly GCF_009764565.3. Lineage (NCBI taxonomy): Eukaryota > Metazoa > Chordata > Testudines > Dermochelyidae > Dermochelys > Dermochelys coriacea. Next base: position 112,298,509 of record NC_050068.2, read on the forward strand.
TCAGAATTACCAATTCTAAATTTATATCTCCTTTTCACTCATACATTTTACATATTATAAATGACCACACAAAGTGCAAGGCAGCAGATAATCTGGTCCAGTATATTTTAGCTTGACATCACAGTGTATGTGCACAATTGTCCAATTTTGTTCCTCAACTATATTTTAGTATGTGCATGGATGGGGAAATTTATTTCAGCCTCCAAAATGTGTTTGGGAGGAATGGGGAAAGAGGGGTTCACAAGAGCAGAAATGCAAGAAAATTGACAATTAATGTTCCTGTCACATCAGGGCACAAGGAGGAATCCCTTCATTTTCTGACTAATATCTGTGGTAAAATTGTTGTAGAAATCTTGGCTGTGAGTTTTCTCACTTTTGTGATCCTGTGTTATTTCACTGTAGGTTGTGGGTTTTTTTGTGTAAAATACACAAACCAAGAGTTTCTATTCCCCCCCAGCTCTTCTGAACCCCAGTCTGTGACCCACACAGCAGCCCCATGTGCCCCATGGTGTCCGTCCCCCCCATATTCCGTGCCTCCTGACCTGGCCCCACATGTAGGGTGCTGTGAGGAACGCAACCTCTTCTCTTACCTATTTGCAGCTGGGGCTGGGCTCCCCCCCCGGGAACAGCTGCTCTTTATTCTGGTGCCACAGTGGCCCCTGATGGGCGAAAGGCATACTTGCAGCACCTTTCTGCAGGGAAAAAATTTTTGCGTAGCATATAAATTCTGCGTGTGTGCAGTATTCTGCCAGGAGTAACTATTAGGCACCTAACAAGGGGAGTATAAAATGGAAACCTTGATAGCTTTCACACCTCTTACATTTCCCAGAGTACAACAGTGATCCCAAACTGGCTGGCCCTACCTCTCTGATTCATCTCCAAGAAATAATATATCTTGGGATTGTCTGTGGAAATGGCTTCATTTGAGGAATGAACTCACAATTGCTAAATTCTCTCAGAGCCATACCTATTTATTGTAATAAACCAACTATAGCTAGGGGAGAATCCCACTTTGATAGTGCAACTTTGCACACACATTTTTGCACTTTTGTGTGCTGTGAGTGGTGATTTTGGTCCATAATATTTAAACATTTTTATTACCGTAAATCTTGTGGCTACACTGGATCCCTTCAAAACATGTAAGATAATTTTTGACATCTGTACTTTCCAGAACACAGAATCCTATCTACTCTTTCTGGTAGTAATATATTTAATCTCTGCTAACAGCAATAATAAATGCTTAATGTAAAATAAAATTCACTATTTTAAATGTTTGACTCAATTATGAGGGGTATTCTATCTAACAAATATAAGTGTAAAAGGACAGAAAAATATTGCTGTTTTATGTGTCAGGGGGAAAATAGATTGTGGTGCCAAAGCAGGTGGAAAACATCTGCTACTGAAATATTAGGTGTTTAGAAATGTTTCTGAGAGAGTAAATATTTTTGATTTTCTGTTCTCTTTTACAATGGTTACTGTTCCTTGTCAAGATTTCTGATATTTTATAGGTAATAAGTGCCTGATCTTATAAAGTGCTGAGCACCGTCAACTCCCATGTAAAGTAAGTAGAAATTGAGGATGCTCTGCAACTTTGCAGGATCAGGACCTAAAAATGGCAAAAAAATATTTTTCTTTTCTGCAAACAGTGGAGTAGTAGTCCTAAATTCATACACAAAACCTGCATTAATAGGAGTTGTAACCATCATCTGATTCCAGAGATATTTGGCAGTTGGTCCAAATGCATGTAAATCAGAGGCACAGCAGTTTCCTTAAGGGACAGAGAAAGATCTATAATGCTCCCTTCAGTTATACTTCTAATTTTTTTTTTGACAGTATGAAATTGCAAGAATTTAAGGGATAAGGAAATAAGCATGACATTGCTCTAATTTTCTCCACATCTGGTGTATTCAAAGAAACCTATTTCTGCTTCATATGTCCTAGTGTATTTCTTTAATAGTTGAAATTGTTTATAAAAATACATTAAACATGGTTTTCCGTTTTCCAGGCAGTAATTTTTCTTGGATGCACAATACATTTTGGCATGTGTACCAAACAACTTCATTTATTTAGTTAAGAATTTTATTAATAGATTCATTTTTCTTACACTAACATTGTCTTTAATTCCAGCATTTCTGCTTCGGCAGCAAAGAGCAACAAGCAAAAGTACTTGATATGAGCAGTTTAACTATGCAATCAAGTTAATCTTTAATACATACTAAAATAGTTTAGACCTTAGTTCAGTCAAGCACCTAAGCATGTGCGTAACATGAAACACATGAGTAGTCCTACTGAGACGACCAACCACAGAGGAAGGAGCCCTCTGCTTCCTGGGAGGTGACAGTTATCCAAAAGTCTTGCTGGTTGCTCCAGCCACTAGCACAGTGGTTCTCAACTGTGGTCCACCACTTGTTCAAGGAAAGCCCCTGGCGGGCTGGGCCAGTTTATTTACCTGCTGCGTCCGCAGGTTCGGCCAATCGCGGCTCCCACTGGCTGCGGTTCCCCGCTCCAGGCCAATGGGGGCTGCAGGAAGCGGTGCAGGCCGAGGGATGTGCAGTTGAGAACCACTGCACTAGCAGCACACACACGGTGCCTGTCTGATCTCAACTTAAATGTTCTTCTAATGTCAAATCACAAATCCTTTCTACTTATAAAGTAAACAAACCCAAGTTAATTTAATGATATTGTTTCTTACTCTATTCTGGATGCATATTGAAATTTATCTAAAAAGGCATTAACTGTTTCTCATTGAAATCAATAGGAGGGAAACTCATTCTATCATAGTGCAGCCTTTTCACATGGTCATGGCTACCTCCGTATAGTACACTCAGTGCCATCCACTTGCATAGAAATGTTGAAACTTTCATCAATATCATTCAATTCATATTTATTTTTATAGATAAAATACATTTTTCAGATATAAATCTATGTCATTAACACTGTTTCCTTTAGACTGATGTCTTTCACTGAGTTATAAATATAACATTTTTATTTTTTAATTCATATATAAATTGAAAAATGTCTCAATTTAAGATCCCATTGGAATTAGTGCTTTTTAGAAATGCTAGATAATGAACATTTCATTTACAGTAAATGGATATCCATCCCAACAGCTCTGTCTAATTCAGAAGGATCAGAAAAATTCTCCTTCAAATTTGTGTCCTCATGGATCCCACTCTAGCTGCATGTGTGCCCCATGTGCATAAGATTGGAATCTTTAAAAAGCGGTGTCTGTTAGACCACACCTGCACTGTGCACGTCCTTGTGCCCCACATCAAGACATAAAGGGCAGAGCAACTGAACCGTCCCTCCTTTCCCCCTTACTGTATGGGGCAGTGAAACGGAACAAGAAGTGTCCTGCTACCATTACTGGAATCTGCTTCAGTCATGAATTAGCTGGCTGGTTAGGGTTAGCGCTCAAGTTTAAATTTTTCGCATTATTATTTTAGTTCCATCATAACAACAAAATATGTAAAAACCCCTAAATTTAATTTTTCCCTCTATGCAATACAAAATGCTGGCATCAAAGTCCTCGAGCTTCAAACTGTGTCCCTCCTGTGATAGTCTAATTCCATTCACAGATAGCCACAGCCCTTCTCTATTTTGTCTCACTGAGAGCCATATGTCAGACTGGTGCCCAATGTGTTGTTCATTCTCAACAAGAACAAAGTTCAGGGTCATGTGTCTGAATAATCCATGAGAGGAAATTCAGATCCTGAAGAGCAAGGATCAACCTCCAGGATGAATCGAACCTTTTCTCAGTCTCTGTCAGCCAATGTCTCTGCCAGCTGGTGTGCAGCACCTAAGGTTGGAACTGGCATACATCCTTGGCACCACCAGGCAAGGAACTGGCATCAAATACCACCTCAGTACTGAATACCACCTCAGCATCAAAGACTGGTACTGCCTCTTCAACAAGGCAAGAAAGGCCCAAACACCGGGATAAGGATGGTACTCAGCACTTATCTCTTTCTTTCCATAAGAAGAAGCACAAACCATTGGAATATCATACAGGAAGATCTGGATGACCTTGAAGCCTGGAGTAACAGAAAAGGGATGAAATTTAATAGTACAAAGTGCAAGGGTCATGCACTCAGGATCTATAAGAATTTCTGGTACAAGCTGGGGGCTTATCACTTGGAAGTGACAGAGGAGGAGAAAGACCTGTGTGTATGCGTCAATCACAGGATAACTATGAGCCACCAATGTGATGCAGCTGCGAAAAAGGCAAATGTGGTCCTAGGATGTATCAGACAAGGCATTTCCAGTAGAGATAGAGAAGTGTTAATTCCATTGTATAAAGAAAAGGAGTACTTGTGGCACCTTAGAGACTAACAAATTTATTAGAGCATAAGCTTTCGTGAGCTACAGCTCATCGGATGCATGAAGTGAGCTGTAGCTCACGAAAACTTATGCTCTAATAAATTTGTTAGTCTCAAAGGTGCCACAAGTACTCCTTTTCTTTTTGCGAATACAGACTAACACGGCTGCTACTCTGAAACCTTCCATTGTATAGGCACTGTTAAGACCTCATCTGGAGTACTGTTTACAATTCTGGTCACCTTTGTTCAAGAAAGATGAATTCAGACTGGAACAGGTGCAAAGAACTACTAGGACGATTAGAAGAATGGAAGGCCTGTCTTATGGGAGGAGACTGAAAGAGCTTGGTTTGTTTAGCCTAGCAAGAAGAAGGTTGAGTGGGGATATGGTCACTCTATATAAATACATTGGCGGGGGTGAGGTGTAAACAGCAGGGAGGAGGAAGAGTTGTTTAAGCTAATGGTCAGTGTTGGCACAAGAACATTGGGTATAAACTTCAGAGCTCCAGCTGGTTACCTGCAGGGCTCAGAAAAGGATTTTTCCCCCAAGTTAACTGTGTCTCATTTATTTAATTAATTTATTTATTTTATTGTCTCCTTCCTCTGATGCATGCAAGATGGCCACAGCTACCATGGCTGTTCCATCCACTTTCAGTCCTTACCCTCCATCCCTCATTCCTCCTCTGTCTTCAGGGACCCTTCTCATGAAAATCAGCTAAAGGAAAAAGTGACTTCTCTGCTTTTGTAGTACCCCTAGAGGAATTTCTGCTGGAGTGGAGGGGAGAAGCTTCTACTCCCAATATATCTTTATCCCTCCCGCTCCAAAAAGGGATCCTAACATAGACCTGAGAAGATTGAACAAATACATGAACTGTTTCACATTTAGGATGGTAATGCTTGCCTGCATTGTCCCTTTCCATCAGGTTCAACGCTGGTTCATGGCTCAGCTTACAAGACGCATGCTTCGATATTGCCATCCACCCAGCCCACAGGAAGTACTTACAATTCACAGTAGGGCCCCATCACTGTCAATACAAAGTTCTACCATTAGGTCTGTCCACATTACCAAGTGTCTTTACAGAATGCCTAGCTGCACTGGCAGCACATCTGAAGAGACAGGGTATTCACATGTACCCATATGTAGACGATTGGCTGATCCAAGGTAGGGCCCATCAGGAAGTTGCCACAGCTCAGCTCTGAATTATGTCCTTCTTTTATTCAGACAGCTGGGCCTCTTGGTCAGTTTTGAAAAAACTCATCTCTCAACCTTCCAGAAACAATAAATAGAAGCCTTAATTGACTCCAAATCAGCTAAAGCATGTTTCAGAAGACTGATTTATTTATCTTCAGATGATAATTACCATTATGAAATTGACGTCATCAACTACAGTAAGAAACTTCCTCAGACTTTTGGCCCATGTGTCAGCTTGCACAGCTGATGCCGCTAGCCAGACTTTACCTGCATCTATGACAAGGATGGTTGTGGTTGATGTATCACCTTGCAAGACATCAAATGAACATGTGGATTGTTGTCCCTCTACACATTTTATCGGCACTGAACTGGTGACCCCAAGAATGTTCAGAGTGGGGTGCACTTCTCTTCCCCTCATTGATCACAGATGCATCAGGTACAGGTTGAGGTACACACCTGGATCACCTCCAGATACAAGGGACTTGGTTTCAAAAGGACATGACTCTTCACATAAATGTTCTAAAATTATGAACAATCAGAATAACTTGCATGACATTCCTGCCTGTTCTACATAATTCCACAGTACAGTTCCTCACACTCAACACATCTGCAATGCACTATATAAACAAGCAAGAAGGTGCCTTTTAATCACCTCTATGTCAGGAGGCAATCAAGTTATAAACATGGTGTCAACAACATTGTATTACCCCCGTTGCTTTTTATCTGCCAAGAGTCAGAAATAATCCAGTAGATTTCCTAAGACAGTTTATCACCACCCACAAGTGATGTCTGAAGAGCTCCATCATCAAGCCAATACTTCTCTGGTGGGGAAATCTCATTATATAATAGTTTGCTTATATGAACCTGGGATCACTGCAAAACACTTTCCTCATACTGTGGTGTCAAGGCCTCATGTATGTACACATTTTCACTGATTTGCTTGAGTCCAATCAGGCAAGATGCAATTGCACTGATCCTGATTGCTCCATATTGGCGAAGACAAGTCTGTCTATTTGTAATGGTCAGGGTGTAGGTCACTGGGCCAGTAGTGTCCACTGGGCTGGGGTTCAAGGCAGGAGACGACTAGTTACCAAGCCAAGTCAGGAGACAAATACCAGGATCAAACTTGGGGTGGTACTTCCTGTGGTACCTAAACCTCCAGTAATTGTTGGTTGTAGCTTTACTCTCCAGTGATGATATGGATATTACAGCCCGCCCTTCATCTCCGCTTTTTCATATTCCTCCTTATTTGGAATTCTGAATTGGCGGCAGAACTGTGGGATGGTTGCAGCAGTTCTGTTCATTATGCCCATGGCAGGGAGCCGGGAAGGCACGAGCACATGTAGGGCACAGGCACAGCCCCAGCACACGCTGCTTTTTAAACCATGCTGTCACATGGATGGGGACCATGTGGGATCCCAGAGATGACAACACAGTTGTTATCAGGTCAGTAACCGTTCATTCTTCCAGTGGAAATGTTTGGGTGTTGGCAATAACAGTAAAGTACCTGCTGGATTTGTATACAAGTCTGTCAAAAATGAATCATTTGTTTTTATTTTTATATATCCCAGTATATATTCTTGCTGTTTATCAAAAGGTTTAATCTTTTTTTAAAGAGGTGTCTGCAAAGACAAAGTGACCGTTTGGCAACTGCCGGTCAATCTAATTTCCCCCTCCCCAATATCAGCAGCAAAAGACTTCCTGAGCATGCTAAAGAAATACCCAGTGGCATTGCCAATATCCGTAATTCTTATGTCACTATCATAAGAAAGTGGGCCTAATGGCTATAAGGGGCACAGAATGGAAACACATACTCCAAGATTTGAAAAAGGGACTTTTGTCTCCTAATTCAGAATTAAACTCCACAGTGGCCAGGATGTGGAATATCCTGGAAATCAATTCCGTTTTGCTTGGATCCTGTGATTTTGTAAGTGTGTGTGTGTAAAAGTTGCATTCTGTGATATGCAAGTTTAATGCAATCATTTCATAAGATAAATGAGAATTATGACACGATTTTTCTAATTTTGCTTCTTTCTTCATTCCTAAACATGATAATAAATAACAGAAAATAAAATTGTTTCTTGTTGCAGTCTTTATCCTCATCTCTACTCAAGAGCATACATTAATTTTAGAAATCCTGATGACATCCTTCTTTTTAGAGATCGCTTTGATGGCTATGTCTTCATTGATAATAAAGGTTAGACTACTTACATTTTTTTTTTAAAATCTCAGTGCGACATGTTTATTACATATTTGATTTTTTCTGGAAATAACACATATAAACCTGTATTCTTTGTAGCACTACAGGACAGTAAGTATTTTGGAAATCTTTATTCAATATAAGTAGTTAATTACATATTAAAACAAATAGTTAAAAGAGCATCAAGATTGCAAAGTCAAGCACTCAAAAGTTAAGAAATGCCAGATTTAAATTTGACTGTCAATCTTAATTTGGCCCCTTTGTGCATATGACATTGTCTTTATTTACATGGTCACATACTGTTTTTTCCATAGGACTCCTGCCCCATTTGGTGCTTAAGATGGTGGTGCTCACCAAGTGGGTAGCTATTCAGTATTTTTGTTTTTTATCCTCATCATTCAGCATGTGGTGACATGTCTTATTTATCACACCATCTAAACCCTATTAATTTCTTCTTGGGCTTGTCTATGAAGCTCATCACCATAGTATCTGAGTGCTTCACAAACATTAATGAATTGATTTTTATGATATGGCTGGGAAATAAGGTGGTATTATTTATCCCATTTTATGCATGGGGAATGGAGGCCAAAATGGTCACATCTCTACTACTTTTGAATGCCCAATTGGAGCGGCTTATGGCCTTATTTTTCAGAGTACTTAGATTTTATTGCACTTTATATATTGAGAGCACAATTCCTATTGGCTTTAGTTGCAGTTGTGACTGCTAAGCACTTTTGTAAATCAGACCTCAGGTATCTCAAGGTGAGTACCAAGAAAATGAGGGGCACACAATTAGTGGACACCTGTGCAAAGCTTGGTTTAGGTGACTTGCCCAGCATCACATAGGAACTTCATGGCACAGGCAGGGATATAATTTAGTTCTACAACTGCCTTAACTATCAAACCATCCTTTCTCTTCCTGCAGTCCCCTGCCTCTTTCAGTACACTCCTTCCAAATTCGGCAACAAATAAGATGGGTCCTACAGACAACAACCTCAGTCACTGCACATCCTTCCTTCCTTCCATCCTGCATACTGAATGAGGCTGGGGGACTGTGTATACAATAGTGTGTGATCCTGTTATTGAAGATTGCTATAAGGGGGTCCAAATTAAGGTTGTACAGATAACATTGATTCTGGCATTTCCTAACTTTTGAGTGCTTGACTGCAACCTTAATGATCTTGTAATTTAAAGTACATCTACGCTGCAGCTGGGAGTGTGTGTTCCAGCTTGGGTAGACAGGCATGTGCTAGCTGTGCTTGAGCTACTGCACTAAAAATAGCAGTGTATCCAGGGGAAGCATGAGTGGCAGCTTGGGTAGCTGTCCAAGTACAGTACTCAGGGGGTCCAGGTGGCTTTGTATTCAGGCAGCTATCCCCAGCTGCTGCCTGTGCTACTCCTGGCTATACTACTATTTTTAGTGCACTAGCTCAAGCAGAGCTAGCGCATCTGTCTTCTCGAGCTGGGAAGCACGCTCCTCGCCGTAGTGTAGACATACACTTTGTTTTTTAATGTAGTTTTCTAGGTTTTTAAAAAAACAAACTGAAAAAAACAAAAATCCATTATGTGGAAATCATATTAACCTCCACATGGGTCATCAGCCAGGGATGGGACCTTTAGATCCACAGCACAGATCTCTACCACTTGAGCTAACTGAGTAACTGGTAACAATAGTGGACTGTTATCCTGTGTATGGATCAGCCAGTAGAGAGGGATGAGACACTTAATTTGCCATTGGTTTTCACGCTATTTGCTAAACATCAAAGGAATGTTGAGATACAGAAATCCTGGGTTCAATTTTAGGGTCTGGAGAGGAGTGTCTTCTAGTGGTTAAAGACCCTACATATATCTTTGGCCTCAGAGTGTCCCTGTCTCCTGGTGCTCTGATCTTACTGCCCTGTCTCCACTCTCTGCTCTTATTCCCTTCTTGAGCTCCTGTCCCTGTTTCCCTGTGCTTCTATTCACTCTCCTTCCTCTTTCCTATCTGCCCTGCCTCCCCTAGTTCCTGCCCCATCCCTCCCTCTGCTACTAATCTCCTTCTCTTTTTCCACCTTATCTATGGGTCTTGTCCCTGTCCTCACCTGTGTTCCTCTCTCCCCAACTGTTATCCCTCCATTCTCCAATTCCTGTCCCTGTTCCACTCCGAAGTCCTGTCACACCTCTTCAGCTATTGCCACCATCCCCCCTGATTCCATTCTCCCCCATACACCCTCTGCTCCTATCTGCTCCTCCCCAGCTCCTGCCCTTGCCCCATCCTGGTTCCTCTTCTCTACCTACCCTGCTGCATTAGAAGGAAGTTGTTTCTTTCTCATCCTGGCTGCCTGCATGCCATCAGGCGGAGCACTGAGAACACTGGAGAGACCATCTTTCTGCTCTCAGGTCTGGTGCTGAGTTACACAGTGGCCTTGGGAGAGCAATTGCAGGGAAAGTCCTGCTCAATCCCTTCAGCCTTGGGATAGAGCATGCTCACTTACTTGGTGCGGTGGCACATGTACAGTCAGGTTGACGCATAGGAGCTGTCAGGGATAGAGCATGCTCAATGGAGACAGAATCTTTGGAGAATTTAGCTGCTAAACTCTGACAGTTCTCTACTGAGCACGTACCAACTGAGATATGTTAGAGACGTTATTTTGCCAAATTTGGGGGAGTTTTCACAGGGATGGCATAAAGCACATCTCTGGCACAAAGTTAAACCCCTGCCAAATTTCAAGTCCCTGCTCCAAAGTTGGGAGATGTTAGGGCTTCTCATCAAAACAGTTGTACAAATATTTTAAACATGACAAAAATTGTATTTTTCCCTCAAGCCAGGTTTCCAGTGAAGTTGGGCAACTCTTGGGTGAACCTGGCTGATTTATGGTTTTGAGTGCAAAACAGTCAAAACTCAAAAGTTTCACATAGTTTTGACTCCAAATAAATTCCATCTGTTTCATCTCAACTTTTCTTTAAGGTTTTTGGGTTTATTCTAACCCCAGTGTTAGAGCAGACTTTATGGACTGAGAACCTATGCAAGTGAAAACAAGAAGGTGGCTTGCACAAACTCTTGTAAACTAAAATGACTGAGTTTCACACAGCTTTACATGTTGCTAGATTTAAATGGAGATGTCATCCCCTTTGTCATCCCCTCTTAGCAACAAAACTATAGAAATTATCTCAATTGTTTTATGCAGTGTTGTAGCTATATTGGTCTCCGGATATTAGGTAATATCTTTTATTGGACCAATTTCTGTTATTGAAAGAGATGATCTCTGGGCTTAGCTCTTATATGTCAGTTTGTTAACTCAGTGAAAATCTTTATAGATTTATAGTCAAGCTATGAATGATAAAAGAATGGGTTGATAGTGCAACTGCTGATCTGTTTTAATTATGACATCCTGGTAGAGGTATCAAAATTAATGAAGGGCCGATTTTTGTTCTGATACTTGAAACAACAGTATCTGAAATCAAAGTGTGTAATTCAAATAGATATTTATTTATTTTACTCTGTAGATATTTCATGGCACTACATGTTACTTATCTCTATCACATGTCATTTAATTAGCAATTTAGCATGGGTTTTTCAAAAGCTCATATCACTAACTTCAATGGAAACAGAGTTAGGCCGGTGCTGTATGCTGTTGAAAATCTCACTGTTAAATTACAGATATTTCCCTATCTAAAAATTGAGCATTTGGTCTCTCTCTTAAGGTTTGGAATATCCTGCTGTGGTAGAATTTGCTCCATTCCAAAAGATTTCAAAAAAGAAGCTAAAGAAAAAAGATGCAAAAGCTGGGAGCATTGAGGATGGTAAACACATTTTCTTGATCTCACGGTGGAAAAGCTACTCTGTTTGTTTATTGTTAATAAGATACAATAAATAGTTTATTAACTTTTTTTTTCAAAAAATGTTTTCACAGATCCAGAATATAGGAAATTTTTAGAAAGTTACTGTGCTGATGAAGAGAAAATCTGTGCTAATCCTGAGACTCTGTTGGGAGAGATTGAGGCAAAAACAAGGGAACTTATTGGTCTGTTTTGTTGACTTTTTTCCTTATTATTGATCATTTAAAAATATGCTTTTTCATATTTTTGGTATACTACCAGCAGGATCTCCCCCATTCAGTCTGGCAGTGGTTGAGAGTATATTTATATTCTCATTCTCCATTGGAGTAATGCCTACAGCCACCTCATGTGGCGCGCTTCTGCATGTATGAAACTCACACATTCTGTATATACAATGGCTTCAGAAACTGGTCCTTAGTATTTATAAAGGAATAGTCTGAGTTTATTGTTGAAAGATAGTAAAAGGGCAAAAAATCATAACCCAAAATGAAAGAACAGGTAATACTGTACTGTACTCAAGCTCTTTCATGATCCTAGGTGCCTGCCAGATGAAAGGTGAAATACCCTGTCAAGATCATCTGGGGGCAGCCTGAAAAATAAATCAAACCTTGAACTAAACCTTGTTTATTTAGTCAGAATGACTTTCACATTCTCCAGCAGGATCTGTACCCATCAAATCAAGCTTGAGCTCTTCAGGATTAAAGTATATTCATTCTTCAGGTTTCAACCATGTGAATATTATTTTTATTAATAATACCTGTATTTAGATAGTTCATGGGGTATGGCAAAGCAAAAAAACAATTTATGTATTTATGCCCTTTCCTGCTCCATTACTATATAAAAACAGTCTAATTTTTTCCCTTTGGCAATTCAACTTCTAAAAAAAAAAAACTGTTGGATTTACTTTACAGATTAGCCTTTTGATAAGTATTTATCATTGCTATGCTGAAAACCCAGATTTAATTCTCACCCTTAGTTTCTGCTCCTAGGAAGGGGTAGTTGTTAAGTAATGTGAGGTATTCCTAATCCTTAGCACCACAGGAAAAAACAAGAGTGGGGATCAAATCTGGATCTCCTGCATGGGACAAACCACTTAGCTAGTCGCTAGAGTCATGCCAGCAGGTTTTTTGGGGACGTGGGGGAGGTTGTTTTTTTGATAGGTGAACTGCCAAAGGAAAAATGAGGCTGTTTTTACAGAGTATAGAGGAGCAGGAAAGGGTACAAGCACAAATTTTAAGTAAAAGTGTTGCAGGCGTTGGCCTCTAGTGATTAAGGAGTATTGTTGACAGATGCAAAGGGAACTAGTCCTCTTTAGTCCTCAGCTGAAAGGAGAGTGACTGATGACAGCCCTTGCTTTGACAGAGGCTCAATAAAAATGGGAAGCTACAGCCCCCAGGACACCGACACAGACAGAGAGAGGACCTGGGGCAGGAAAGGACCATTTTTATTTAAAACTTGCAATTCTGATTACAAATAAGCTTTATTTTTTTCACAAACCCTCTAGTAATATCGTTATTTTATACTGCACACTATAACTATTTCAAAATATATTTTAATCTTGACTATACTAGCATTTTTCAGATGGCCAGCCAAATAAAGTCTTTGCAGGATAACATGATATATATGTCCACATCTCCAAGGGACTGCATACAGAACATATGGTTGTCCACTGGCTGTTATAATTGATTAGGAGAAATTTAGCTGTACACCGTTCCCTTATTTGGATATATAAAACTAATCAGTCTATTTTGATCACTACTGTTCCTTAAATTGCCCATACTTTCCCCCCTCCTCATACATTCCCCCTGGCATTCTCACTGCAGCATTGGCATTGATACTTGCTTGTGTAGTAGGTGTGTGAGTTAACAATTGGCAAAGGGATATTTGGAGCTCAGCAAAGGGTACGGATAAATTAGAGGAGAGGTGGGAAGAATATTACTAAGGACACTAAATAAATTTATCATCAACAAAGCTTGAAAGTGTGTGACTGTTATAGATGTGGAAATTCCTCAAGAATATGTATACTTACTTGGCCAGAAGCTTTCCCTAGATATTTCACAGCAATGTGAAAATGAGCTTCCCAGTATCTTAATAAAGATTTTCTAACTTCAAATTATTCCAGCTATTAATGAAAAAGGGATAGCCTTAGAGTTGCAAGTGCAGTGTAGCACCTCAGCTGAGGGAGGTTCTGGCTTTTTAATGTTTTGTTTCTATGAAATCAATTCACAATAGATCAAATTAAATTGTCCTATGTTTATTTTGCTTTATTTTTTTCAAATACTGTATTGTTGTTTGATAAAAAATGGTTGCAATTTCAATGTCAAAACCAAGGAAAAACTTATTCCATGAATATCACAGCTTTAGTTGAATTGTACAAGGGCCCAGCTATGCCTTCAGAAACAAGGGTGTAACTCTCATTGAAGTCAGTGAAAGATATGGCCATGTATCAGAGAGCAGAACTGGGCCTCAAATTCTCAAAGGGCTCTTGTGTGCCTCCAGGTCATGTTAGATCAAATGAGCATGTTTGATGTCTCAGCTCAGATACTCTAGCTCATCAGTTTCAGGGTGACAGAGTAATGTAATACAGAATTCAAAAGCAGAATTTCTTTAACAAAATTAAGGTAGGTTCATTCTTCTGTCCGTGTTTTTAGGGAAAAAAGAAAAAATTAAAAGCTGTTGCTTGCATAGAGATCCCTTTTTTGTTTTCATTTTTCAGCTGATTTCTTTTTAAGAGTTTGTTCATGTTGTTTTTTAAAAAAAAAGTGTCTAAATTGCACTCACGATTTTGTAAATAAATAATTTAGTAACAGTTACACCGTAATAATTAGTAATGTCTACATTCACATATTTTCAGAACATAAATTTAGGCCAGGTTTAGGCCATGTTGTTTTACATTTTAAAGGTTAGATAAATGAAACCATAGCGTCAAGGAAATATCCTTTTCCAACTCTGTTTTATTGTGGCTTCAAAATTATATCATGCACACTAATGGCCATTCCATCCCTCCCTCCCTCCTTTCCCTTTTTTGTTTGCTTTTCTTCCTTTGGATTTAGTGAGAGCCCTGTACATGCATCCAAGAGCAGTCCTTAGCCTTAAATATTGTCCATTATTACAATTCTGTTCCTGCACATCTAAAACTGACGGAGGATCTCAAACATTTTTGTAGCTACTTACACCTACAAGTACACTGTTTCAAGTTTCAACCCACAATTAATTTTATGACTGTGTTGAAATTCAGAGTTGTAATTGGAGGTGGCATGCAAGCTGCAAAGTTTGGATCTAGCTAAACATTTTTGTAAAGTTTGGGAATGTTTCAATGTAGGGTTTTAGTTTGGGTTTATCTCTAGTTAAAATGGAAAAAGTGTCAGATCCATATAATAAGAAAGACAGTTTGATGTAGTACATATGGGACTCAGGAGAGCTGAGTTCTTTTCCTGGTTCTACTATTGCCTGCTGTGTTACCTTAGTCTAGTCATTTCACCTCTATGTGCCTCATTTTCCCCATCAGGAAAATGAGGATGTTGATACTACCTTTGTAAATGCTTTGAGGTCTGTGGATGAAAAGTGCTATATATGACCATGGTGATGGTAGTATAAGAATAGATGGACAGCCAGGTGCTGGTGTACCAGTGTTAAAATTTAGGAATAAATTTTGAACATGTTTGTTTCCTTTTCGTAAATATTTTGGTGAACAGCAGGAAAAATGTCTTTCCTGAAAATTAAAGTATATGGTTATAATTCAAACATTAAATAATCACAGAAAATATCTCTGGCTCTCTTACTTCTAGGGTCCTTAATGATGAAGAGCCAGGGATCCTTTCTGAAAGGAGAGATGGGGGCACTTTCCAACATCATCATTTGAAATAAAGTGTTATATATCACCTAGCTCCCTTACAGTTAAAGCTTAAAATAAAGGGCAAGTAGTTATAGTAAAGAAACAAGTACATATTTTAGGAGTTGAACACTACATCACAAATTTTTTGTATTTTAGCTAGAAGAACAACACCTCTTTTGGAATATATTAAAAATAGAAAATTAGAAAAGCAGGTAGGTCCAGACTTTTGACTGAAGCTCAACTTTTATGTTTCAAGTATGTTTTGCATTTGAAAAATTTTATATAAAAAGTGTTGCAATTCTTCAGAGGATACGTGAAGAAAAAAGGGAAGAACGAAGGAGGAGAGAATTAGAAAAGAAACGTCTGCGAGAGGAAGAGAAAAGAAAGCGCAGAGAAGAAGAAAGACGTAAAAGAAAAGAAGCAGAGAAGCAAAAGAAAATTGCTGAAAAAGAAATAAGGATCAAGGTACTTTTAAGGAAAATATAAAATTATTCTGTATTTGAAACTATACAGAATTTATTTTCCTGTCTCCCACTAACTTCCAAAGTACTCATATCAATTGGGAAGAATAAAGGAAGATCTAACTCAGGTCCCATGATTAGAACTTTGTCAAGGCAGGGACAATTGGGATTATAGGATTTTTTAATATCCCTTTTTTGAACTACTATTTTTCTGATTTTGTTCCTCAAACTTTGCTTTTTGCTCATATTGTAGCCATGTTGAGGAATCCCAGCATGAAGGTTGAAAGACTTCTGAATTACTGTAGGGCTTTTACATTTTCCACTACAGAGTGCTTGTGCTTGCAATATGCCACACATTTTTTTCTGTTATCCATGAGCTCAGAGTTCTTTACCACCTCTTGTTGACCAGGGGCCAGATTAATCTGTGGTGTAACTCCATTGGTGTGGAGTTACACCTTGGATGAGTTTGGCCAGAACCCCCCACTAATCTAAAATCTGAGTTTCCCCCTTGACAGCAGAATGATCCGTTTGTGGATCCATTAGCTTTGCCCTCTGAAACACTCTTTAGACCAGTGGTTCCCAAACTTGCTCCGCCGCTTGTGCGGGGAAAACCCCTGGGGGGCCAGGCCAGTTTGTTTACCTGCCGTGTCCGCAGGTTCGGCCGATCGTGGCTCCCTATGGCTGCGGTTCGCTGCTCCAGGACAATGGGAGCTGCTGGAAGAGGCGGCCAGTACATCCCTCGGCCCGCGCCAAGAACAGGCATTTGCGTATCACTGTTGTATCTGGCGTTGCAAGATATTTACGTGCCAGATGTGCTAAAGATTCATGTGTCCCTTCATGCTTCAAACACCATTCCAGGGGACATGGGTTCATGCTGATGACGGGTTCTGCTCGATAACAATCCAAATCAGTGTGGACCAGTGCATGTTCATTTTCATTATCTGAGTCAGATGCCACCAGCAGAAGGTTGATTTTCTTTTATGGTGGTTCAGGTTTGTAGTTTTCACATTGGAGTGTTGCTCTTTTAAGACTTCTGAAAGGATGCTTCATACCTCATCCGTCTCAGATTTTGAAGGCACTTCAGATTCTTAAACCTTGGGTCGGGTGCTATAGCTATCTTTAGAAATCTCACATTGATACCTTCTTTGTGTTTTGTGAAATCTGCAGTGAAAGTGTTCTTAAAATAAACAACGTGCTGGGTTATCATTTGAGACTGCTATAACATGAAATATATGGCAGAATGCTGGTAAAACAGAGCAGGGGACATACAATTCTCCCCCAAGGAGTTCAGTCACAAATTTAATTAACGCGTTATTTTTTTTAACAAGCATCATCAGCATGGAAGCATGTCTTCTGGAATAGTGGCCGAAGCATGAAGGGGCATATGAATGTTTAGCATATATAGCACATAAATACCTTGCAGTGCCAGCTACAAAAGTGCCACGCAAATGCCTGTTCTCACTTTCTGGTGACATTGTAAATAAGAAGAGGGCAGCATTATCTCCTGTAAATGTAAACAAACTTGTTTGTCTTAGCAATTAGCTGAACAAGAAGTACGACTAAGTGGTCTTGTGTGACTCTAAAGTTTTACATTGTTTTGTTTTTGAGTGCAGTTATGTAACCAAAAAAAAAATCTATATTTGTAAGTTGCATTTTCACAACAAAGAGATTGCACTACAGTAGTTGAATGAGGTGAATTGAAAAATGCTATTTCTTTTATCATTTTTATAGTGCAAATATTTGTAATAAAAATAATATACACTTTGATTTCAGTTACAACACAGAATACAATATATATGAAAATGTAGAAAAACATTCAAAATATTAAATAAATTTCAATTGGTTTAACAGTGTGATTAAAACTGTGATTAATCGCGATTAATTTTTTGTAATTGTGATTAATTTTTTGAGTTAATCGCATGAGTTAACAGCGATTAATTGACAGCCCTATTTATTTCCTATATAAAATCAATATTAATTATTATTATTATTTATTATTATTGGGTCTTTTTCTAAAAAAATTATTTTAATATAAGTTTATTTTCACATAACTCTCAACATGACACTATGGTCTCGTTAACTACATGGTATTCAGCAAAAAGAATGAATGAAATATTGCACCCAATATGACTAACACAACTGATATTAGATTCCAACTGTAAGCAGAGGAATTAGGGATGTATAATAGACTTTACATGTACTGAAAAGATATATTTAAATTTCATTGTATGAACTTACATATGCTGACTTACAGCTCTCCATAGTAGTACAATATTCTTATTTAATGTAAGTATACAAGTAACTTACGATTGTACCAGTATTTTGTATTTTTCTTAAAGATAAAAATAAAAAAAAATTAAGTAACATACATTACAACAGTTAGAGCCTAAAACTGTAACACCAAAGGTGTGGTTACCAAATTGCACTGTTCTTTCCAATATATGTCTAAGATTAATAGAGGGCTACATCCATATTTTATGCTATTAATCAGTCCAGTGATGAAAAGCCTTATTTCTAAGAATTAAAGATAATGGAAAGAACTAGTCACATGACTAAGGTTTGCAGGTTTGGGACCAAAGTTTATAGGGTGCTTTGAAGACATAACTTGGTATATAATTAATAATATGCATGTTTCGGCAACAAGACAAGAAACACATTCTTCATCTTCACATGCCAAGAAAAGGAAAATCACTATCCACTCCAAAATGTGTTGTGCAAAAGTAATTCAATATTACTCATATATCTATGACAATAGAGTTTTGAAAGGTAGTTTCACCACCAAAGGACCAGGAAAATATTCTCTATTTTACAAGTAACTTGGGATGTCTTAAGAGGAATGTCACTATGTTGGATATTAGATAGACAAGGTGGGTGAGGTAATATCTTTTATTATACCAACTTCTGTAGGGGAAAGAGACCCGCTTTCAAGTTTATGCACAGCTCTTTTCATGTCTGGGAAACATCCTCAGAGTGTCACAGTTAAATATAAGGTGGAACAGGTTGTATAGCATAAGTAGTTAATGCGTATTTCAAGAGAACCATTCAAGGTGAAGTGTCCTGTTACCTCCCCTGCAGTCATATGGGGGATAGGGTGGGATGTGCGGGAGGTTGTTAGTGGGATAGATTGTTGTAATAAGCCATAAATCCAATGACTTTATTCAGGCCATGATTTTTAGTGTCTACCAAAGTTATGAGTTTAAGCTCCAAGGCTCGTCTTCTGAAAGTGTTGTGCAAGTTTCCTTTGAGGATGACAGCTGGTAGGCCAGATATAGAGTGATTGCTTTGTGAAAAGTGTTCACTCACAGATGATACAGTGTTTTTGTCTTTTATCATTTTCCTGTGCGAGTTCATTCGAAGCATAGTGATTGTTTTCTCCCACATAGTTGTTACTGGGGGCAATATATACTAACTAGTATGTCTCAAGCTGCTCATGTGTTGCCAGGGGGCAATATATACTAACTAATATGTCTCAAGCTGCTCATGTGTTACCTAGAGAAGTGAAGGGTGATCCTGCTTTCTTTGAAGTATTATGGCAGTTTTGCCATTGATTTCAATGATAGTAAGATTGGGCCCTCTCATTGTATGATTTAGACACATAGTTTTTTGCCTGTCTCTGAGCTACGCTGTAATTATTTATAGCTAATACCTAGCAGAAGAAAGTGGGTAAGCATGCATTCTCCAAGTTTTTTTTATGAAGTCATATTTTAAAGGTTGCAGCTGCATGATTTGTATTGTACTCTAGTTATCCATTAATGTAAGTAAACTTTTAAATGTCTATTTTAATGTTGTGCTTTGTAAAAAAATTAAATCACTAAAATAAAATCTGAATGAAATAGGTTTTACAAATTAGCACCAGCTGGTATACATTGGTATATTACAATAAGAAGTTGTTGAAATGTCTAAGGGTGCATAAACACTTATACCTTAATATAAACATTATTTCATAGCTTCTTAAAAAGCCTGAAAAGGGAGATGACCTGGCCAGTGAAACGAATAAGGAAAAAGGAGAAGAAGCTGATATTGAAGAAAGCAAATGGGAAAAATCACCTGGATCCGGGAGTATAAAATCCAAGCCATTGGAGGGCTCACCAAAGGAACTTAAGGAAAAGTAAGTACTGTTTATCTGGTAAGGTTGCAACTTGGATCCTTGGATTTTGAGGTCTTAGGTGGTACTTAAGTGATGCATTGTCCTTGTGCTGGTTCTCATCACAGGGATGGATTTTTGCTCTGTGAATGTGGCCATCTACATCTTTTTCTCTCAGTTTTCCTATTTGTAAAATGGATTTAGTAACAACTTACCTCCCTGTAAGGGGTATTGCAAGGCATAAGTAATTAATGTCTGTACAGTGCTTTTGAAATCCCTGGTGAAAGGTGCTATGTAAGTATGAAACAATTGATAGTCCATTGCTATTTCACTAAAGTGTTCAAGTGCTTGTCAGTATTGCTGGAAAGTCCTAAAAGGCAGGCTCAGCTCCATCTTCACACAGCAGAATATTTTTAGTTCCACTGAAATGGATAGACAGGAAGGTTTGCTTGTTATATGATAGCAATGGTATTCATGACACACTAATATTCTCCACTTCATTTTGTTGCATAATCAAATACAAAAACCTTCATTTCTTCCGATAATTTTAGTGCTATTAAACAATCATATATTTAACCTTAATGAGAGTTATGTGCATTCATTCAAAGGAGAATGTACTTCAAAACATCTTAGCAATGCACTGACAAATTTGCAGTTTTGACTTCTTCATAGTTCTTAAATGAATGAGGGCATTCCACAGAGTAAACTGCAAATGGTCTTTCATACCAGCTGTTAGGTATTTTAATATTATAAAGATCTGCTTTTGAGCCTTCTGAAATATTTACATAGAAACTAAAGCTGAAATTAATGATAGAGTGCAAATTCCTCTGATCCAATTTGAATCAAAAGAAAATGTAATGCTTGGCAGGACAAGCTAACCTCATGTCATTGTAACAATTTGACAGATATATTTATTATTTTTTTATCTGACAGTGGGCATTTTAATGAGTATTTAATAGCTTTAGAAATACATTTCTTCATGCACCATTCAACTGAAAGAATTAATATTTTGTGATTCCTCTTTACTGATGATTAACTTCCAACTTCTTCAAAAATCACAGAGGTTTCCATGGCCAGTTCTGCAAATTCAGAGCTGCAGGGACTTGAACCCCAGCTACAGCCCCTCTTCAGAGTGGTCAGTCAGTGGATCTGTGACATTTCTGTGACCTCTCTCACCACAGTCTCTGCAGCAGCCCAGAAGGAGCAGATGTGGCTGGGCTTCACAGCATGTAGTGGGATGAGCACCTTCCAGTGTTGCCAACTCTTGGGTTTTTTTCATGAATGATAGGATTTCAGATAGGGGTGGAGCTTGTCTTATGATGAAGCAAGAAGCTCCAGTCCCCTCACAAAATGCAGTTCTGCAGAAGCTCTCCTTTCTGTTTGCTGTTTGCTGTTTTTGCAGGAGGGGAGAGGAGAGGAGGCAGCAAAAAGCTCAGCAGCTCATTGCAGCTTCACCACCCCCTCTCCCTTCCCCTACTGTGAGCAATGGGGATCTCATCCCCACTCCCCCTGCAACACCTAGCCTGGAAAGGGGCAGAGAAGGGTGAGGAGCCCCTGGAGCTACCCCTCCAGCCTGGAAGGGGACGGGGACCCTGTGTCAGCCCCCACCCCAGGCCTAGGAGAAGTGGGTGAAGAACTTAAGAGGAGCAGAGGTGAGGCTGGTGATGGAAGGGAACTGAACTGGGAGAGGCTGAACTGATGGTGGAGGCTGGGGAGATGTGCTCTGGGGCTAGTTCTGAACTGATTGTGGAGGCTGGGGGACTGAACTGAGGAGATAAGGACTGATGGGGACTGACCTGGCGGGGGAAGGGTTGATGCAGAAGCTGAACTATTGGGGGTTAGGGTTGAGTGGGGACAGAACTGATGGGAAGATTCAGAGACAGAATTAATTGCTGGGCAGGGGACTGGAAGCTGTAGGTGTCAAAATCACCTTACGCAAAAATCTGGGAGAGTGAGCAACACTGAATGTCCAGGAATGGGTAGGGAGGGCTCAACCATCAAAAGACAGACCAAAAAACCACAGTATAATCTTTTTAAACAAAACTCAGGATTTTTGGGGGGTCTGACTCATAATATTTTGATCTCTTGAGGTTGGCAATGCTGCACCTCCTACAAATATTTCCAGCATTTTGCTTCATTGCAAGCAGGTTACAGAGCAGGATTGACCCCTAAGACAGACATATCACTAAGGTTTATATGCTAGGAGAGATCATTAAAATTGAATACTTCTGCAGTGCTTTTCCAACAAAGGGTCTCAGAGTGCTTTGCAAGCACGAAAAAATGAGTCTTGGAACATTCCTATGTAGGTAAGCTACTATCAAATCTATTTTACAGATGGACAAACTGGAGCAGAGAGAGCTTAAAGTGTCATAGTGAGTCAGAAGATTTGAAAATTAATTTCTAGAAGCCTTGACTCCCACTTCCCTGCTCTAGTCTAACAACATATGTATTACTCTGTCCCACATGGTAGTTTTCTAAAGTTTTCTATCGAGCAGTATGCAGGGAAGTGCAAATGTAACTTTACCACTTGTATTTTTAGGGATGTACCTCTTGGAGATGCAGAGCAAGAAATGTTCTTGTAACGGCAAATAGAAAAGTAAAGAGAATTTGTTCAATGACTAGAAAATACAAATGTTGAACTAACTACTTAAGAAATGGTACATCATTAACATCCTACATGTTTTAATAATGCCTAGCCATGATGTAGCACTTTTCATCCATTGATCTCAAAGCTCTTTACAAAGTAGGTGAATGTCATTATCCTTGTTTTATAGATGGAGAAACAGAGGCTCAGAGAAATGAAAATTATTTTCCCCAGGTTACTCAGCAGAAATAGAACTCAGTCGCCTGAGTCCCAGTCTAGAGCTCTATCAAGGCCCTTCATTTTTTATTTTTACCAATTTTTACTGAAAAATCCTCTGGTTTCACTAGAGTTATTATTCATTTTTTTTTACCAATTTTCCCCTGGTTTTTGGACCACTCAAGTACATAAAAATACTAATTGTTAAGAAAGTCCAATACTTTACATTAGGTAGATGTGTTTATGTTAATAATAAATTAATCTAAATGTGAGGGTGTCTATTAAAGTAAGGCAGTGTAGTGGACTATACACACTCATGTATGTGCACGCATATATCTGTACTCTAGTCCTAAAAAAGGAAGTGCTGGAACTCCCTAGATCTGGCTCCCTGCTTTGGAACAAGAGCTGGTGGCTCAGTAATCTGGGAAGCCATCTCTCTTTCTGAAGTAGAAGCCAGATCAGAAATACTCTTATTTTTCTCTTTTTGTTGTTGTTTTTTTCTGTCCTCCCATCCCCGAATATTAACCCTGATATTTACCCAGAAAACTGTGCTCAGATTTTTTGTACCAGTTTTCACTTGTTTTGTAATTTTTGCAATAAACACTGATAAATTCCTGGGAAATTTTAAACAAAATAAAAACCAAAAATGAAGGGCCTTGTCTATCAAGAAGGCCACCCTGCCTCCTTATTATTATCTTTGGTAAAGGTTTCAGATATCTGGTTCAATCCTCTAAGGTGCTAAGCATCTCTTGAGAGAGAATAAAAATCTTACCTTCCTGCTGCTTAGAAGGAATTGAGGGCACTCAGCAGCTCTCAGCAGATACTCAGCATCTTGCAGGATTAAATCTATTATTTGAGAATAAGGCTTGTATGCAGGGCTGGAGCTACAGGCACCAACTTTCCAATGTGCTGGGGGAAAGGGGGTGCTCACTACTCAACCCCTGACTCTGCCACAGGCCCTACCCCTACTTCACCCTTTCCCCCAAGGCCCTCTCCTTCCTGCCCCATTCCCTGAGCCAGCCACACCCTCAGTCCTCCCCCTCTCCCTCCCCCCCAGAGCCTCCTACATGCTGCAGGAGGCATGGGGAAGGAGGGGGAGGTGCTGATCAGCAGGGCTGCTGGAAGGCAGGGGGAGCTGATGGCGGGCTGTGGATGTATTACTGTGGCTCTTTGGCAATGTACATAGGTAAATTCTGGCTCCTTCTCAGGTGCAGGTTGGCCACCCCTGCCTTGTATGTCTTAATCCTTTGGCAGAGCCACATAACATTTACAACAGACCCTTTATGTGTGCATTAATTTACTGTTTCAGGTGTAACGCAGCATTCTTAAGGCTATACAGGTATAGTAAATTTTACCTTTTACTTTGAGTGCTTTTTAAATTGTGATGAATGGTGCTGTTTACCAAGTAATTGGCTATGATCTATTTCAGTTGATTCAGAGTGGTAGCTGTGTTAGTGTGGTGTATCAGCAAAAACAATGAGGAGTCCTTGTGGCACCTTAGAGACTAACAAATTTATTTGGGCATAAGCTTTCGTGGGCTAAAACCCACTTCATGAGATGCCTGGAGTGGAAAATACAGCAGAAAGGTATAAATACACAGCATATGAAGAGATGGGAGTTGCCAAACCAAGTGGGGGGGTCAGTGCTAACGAGCCAATTCAGTTAAGGTGGAAGTGGGCTATTCTCAACAGTTGACAAGAAGGGAGGAAAAATCACTTTTGTAGTCCTAATGAGTTCAATGTAATCAAGTATCAGAGGGGTAGCCATGTTAGTTTGGATCTGTAAAAGTTGCAAAGAGTCCTGTGGCTACTGGATCATCCGACGAAGTCGGTATTCACCCACGAAAGCTTATGCTCCAATACATCTGTTAGTCTATAAGGTGCCACAGGACTCTTTGCCATTTTTAATGTAATCAAGGTGGCCCATTTCAAACAGTTGACAAGAAGGTGTGAGTATCAGGAGGGGGGAAATTAGTTTTTGTAGTGACCCCTCCATTCCCAGTCTTTATTCAGGCCTAATTTGATGGTGTCCAGTTTGCTAATTAATTCCAGTTCTAAAGATTCTCGTTGGAGTCTGTTTTTGTTCACCTGATGTGCTGGGACTATGTCTGAGCCCATTTTCCCTGCCAGCTTGGGACTTCAGTAGCCTGTCTTAGAATCATAGAATCATAGAATATCAGGGTTGGAAGGGACCCCAGAAGGTCATCTAGTCCAACCCCCTGCTCAAAGCAGGACCAAGTCCCAGTTAAATCATCCCAGCCAGGGCTTTGTCAAGCCTGACCTTAAAAACCTCTAAGGAAGGAGATTCTACCACCTCCCTAGGTAACGCATTCCAGTGTTTCACCACCCTCTTAGTGAAAAAGTTTTTCCTAATATCCAATCTAAACCTCCCCCATTGCAACTTGAGACCATTACTCCTCGTTCTGTCATCTGCTACCATTGAGAACAGTCTAGAGCCATCCTCTTTGAAACCCCCTTTCAGGTAGTTGAAAGCAGCTATCAAATCCCCCCTCATTCTTCTCTTCTGCAGACTAAACAATCCCAGCTCCCTCAGCCTCTCCTCATAAGTCATGTGCTCTAGACCCCTAATCATTTTTGTTGCCCTTCGTTGTACTCTTTCCAATTTATCCACATCCTTCCTGTAGTGTGGGGCCCAAAACTGGACACAGTACTCCAGATGAGGCCTCACCAGTGTCGAATAGAGGGGAACGATCACGTCCCTCGATCTGCTCGCTATGCCCCTACTTATACATCCCAAAATGCCATTGGCCTTCTTGGCAACAAGAGCACACTGCTGACTCATATCCAGCTTCTCGTCCACTGTCACCCCTAGGTCCTTTTCCGCAGAACTGCTGCCGAGCCATTCGGTCCCTAGTCTGTAGCGGTGCATTGGATTCTTCCATCCTAAGTGCAGGACCCTGCACTTATCCTTATTGAACCTCATTAGATTTCTTTTGGCCCAATCTTCCAATTTGTCTAGGTCCTTCTGTATCCTATCCCTCCCCTCCAGCGTATCTACCACTCCTCCCAGTTTAGTATCATCCGCAAATTTGCTGAGAGTGCAATCCACACCATCCTCCAGATCATTTATGAAGATATTGAACAAAACGGGCCCCAGGACCGACCCCTGGGGCACTCCACTTGACACCGGCTGCCAACTAGACATGGAGCCATTGATCACTACCCATTGAGCCCGACAATCTAGCCAGCTTTCTACCCACCTTATAGTGCATTCATCCAGCCCATACTTCCTTAACTTGCTGACAAGAATGCTGTGGGAGACCGTGTCAAAAGCTTTGCTAAAGTCAAGAAACAATACATCCACTGCTTTCCCTTTATCCACAGAACCAGTAATCTCATCATAAAAGGCGATTAGATTAGTCAGGCATGACCTTCCCTTGGTGAATCCATGCTGACTGTTCCTGATCACTTTCCTCTCCTCTAAGTGCTTCAGGATTGATTCTTTGAGGACCTGCTCCATGATTTTTCCAGGGACTGAGGTGAGGCTGACCGGCCTGTAGTTCCCAGGATCCTCCTTCTTCCCTTTTTTAAAGATGGGCACTACATTAGCCTTTTTCCAGTCATCCGGGACTTCCCCCGTTCGCCACGAGTTTTCAAAGATAATGGCCAAGGGCTCAGCAATCACAGCCGCCAATTCCTTCAGCACTCTCGGATGCAATTCGTCCGGCCCCATGGACTTGTGCACGTCCAGCTTTTCTAAATAGTCCCTAACCACCTCTATCTCTACAGAGGGCTGGCCATCTCTTCCCCATTTTGTGTTGCCCAGCACAGCAGTCTGGGAGCTGACCTTGTTAGTGAAAACAGAGGCAAAAAAAGCATTGAGTACATTAGCTTTTTCCACATCCTCTGTCACTAGCTTGCCTCCCTCATTCAGTAAGGGGCCCACACTTTCCTTGGCTTTCTTCTTGTTGCCAACATACCTGAAGAAACCCTTCTTGTTACTCTTGACATCTCTTGCTAGCTGCAGCTCCAGGTGCGATTTGGCCCTCCTGATATCTTTCCTACATGCCCGAGCAATATTTTTATACTCTTCCCTGGTCATATGTCCAACCTTCCACTTCTTGTAAGCTTCTTTTTTATGTTTAAGATCCGCTAGGATTTCACCATTAAGCCAAGCTGGTCGCCTGCCATATTTACTATTCTTTCGACTCATCGGGATGGTTTGTCCCTGTAACCTCAATAGGGATTCCTTGAAATACAGCCAGCTCTCCTGGACTCCCTTCCCTTTCATGTTAGTCCCCCAGGGGATCCTGGCCATCTGTTCCCTGAGGGAGTCAAAGTCTGCTTTCCTGAAGTCCAGGGTCCGTATCCTGCTGCTTACCTTTCTTCCCTGCGTCAGGATCCTGAACTCAACCAACTCATGGTCACTGCCTCCCAGATTCCCATCCACTTTTGCTTCCCCCACTAATTCTACCCGGTTTGTGAGCAGCAGGTCAAGAAAAGCGCTCCCCCTAGTTGGCTCCCCTAGCACTTGCACCAGGAAATTGTCCCCTACGCTTTCCAAAAACTTCCTGGATTGTCTATGCACCGCTGTATTGCTCTCCCAGCAGATATCAGGAAAATTAAAGTCACCCATGAGAATCAGGGCATGCGATCTAGTAGCTTCCGTGAGTTGCCGGAAGAAAGCCTCATCCACCTCATCCCCCTGGTCCGGTGGTCTATAGCAGACTCCCACCATGACATCACTCTTGTTGCACACACTTCTAAACTTAATCCAGAGACACTCAGGTTTTTCCACAGTTTCGTACCGGAGCTCTGAGCAGTCATACTGCTCCCTTACATACAGTGCTACTCCCCCACCTTTTCTGCCCTGCCTGTCCTTCCTGAACAGTTTATAACCATCCATGACTGTACTCCAGTCATGTGAGTTATCCCACCAAGTCTCTGTTATTCCAATCACGTCATAATTCCTTGACATCACCAGGACCTCCAGTTCTCCCTGCTTGTTTCCAAGGCTTTGTGCATTTGTATATAAGCACTTGAGATAACCTGTTGATCGCCCCTCATTCCCAGTATGAGGCAGGAGCCCTCCCCTCACAGACATTCCTGCCTGTGCTTCCTCCCGGTATCCCGCTTTCCCACTTACCTCAGGGCTTTGGTCTCCTTCCCCCGGTGAACCTAGTTTAAAGCCCTCCTCACTAGGTTAGCCAGCCTGCTGGCAAAGATGTTCTTCCCTCTCTTCGTAAGATGGAGCCCGTCTCTGCCCAGCACTCCTCCTTCATGGAACACCATCCCATGGTCAAAGAATCCAAAGCCTTCTCTCCGACACCACCTGCGTAGCCATTCGTTGACCTCCACGATTCGACGGTCCCTACCCAGGCCTTTTCCTCCCACGGGGAGGATGGACGAGAACACCACTTGCGCCTCCAACTCCTTTATCCTTCTTCCCAGAGCCACGTAGTCCGCAGTGATCCGCTCAAGGTCATTCTTGGCAGTATCATTGGTCCCCGCTGCTCCGCTGCCGCTCAGCTGGTTCGCGAGGCTCTGGCTATTTTTAAACAGCCAGGCTTCCCTTCTTGTTGAGCCAGACACTGTAATCTTCTGCAAACACAGACCAAGATCTGAACCACGTCCCCCAAAAGCTGCAGACTTAACAGAAAACAGCTTAAGAAGTGCTCCTGTCTCTAGCACCCAGTTCCCAATGGGATCCAAACCCCAAATAAATCCATTTTACTCTGTATAAAGCTTATACAGGGTAAACTCATAAATTGTCCACCCTCTATAACACTGATAGAGAGATATGCACCGCTGTTTGCTCCCCCAGGAATTACTTACTTACTCTGGGTTAATTTATAAGCAAAAATTATGTTATTAAATATAAAAAATAGGATTTAAGTGGTTCCAAGTAATAACAGACAGAACAAAGTAAGTCACCAAGTAAAATAAAGCAAAACACGCAAGTCTAAGCCTAATACATTTAAGAAACTGGTCACAGATGAAATCTCACCCTTAAAGATGTTTCAGTAAGCTTCTTTCACAGACTGGACTCCTTCCTAGTCTGGACCCAGTCCTTTCCTCTGGTACAGTTCATTAGTGCCAGCAGGCATCTTAGGTGAAAAGCAGGGGATTTCACATGACTGCAGCCTCCTTTGTTCTGGTCCACCCCCTTTTATAGCTTTGCCACAAGACAGGAATCTTTTGTCTCTCTGGGTCCCCACCCCTCCTTCTAAATGGAAAAGCACCAGGTTTAAGATGACAGGTTTCAGAGTAGCAGCCGTGTTAGTCTGTATTCGCAAAAAGAAAAGGAGAACTTGTGGCACCTTAGAGACTAACAAATTTATTAGAGCATAAGCTTTCGTGAGCTACAGCTCACTTCATCGGATGCATTGTTTAAGATGGATTCCAGTACCCGATGACATTGTCTCATGCTCTGTGAGACCTCAAGCCTTCATTCTTCCCAGCCTGACTCACAGGAAGGCTTGCAAGTAAACAGAGCCATCTATAGTCAATTGTCCTGGTTAATAGGAGCCATCAAGATTGCAGACCACCATTAATGGCCCACACTTTGAATAATTGCAATAGGACATCAGAATTATATTTTATATTTCTAGTTTCAGATGCAATAATGATACATTTATACAAATAGGATGAACCCACTCAGTAGATTATAAGCTTTGTAATGATATCTTACAAGAGACCTTTTGCATGAAGCATATTCCAGTTACAGTATATTCACACTCATTAGCATATTTTCAAAAAAATCATATCGAGTGCAACATCACAACCTGCTCCTTACAATGGATTCTTTACAAAGCTACACCAGCCACTACTGAGTCTGAATTTGCTCTCCCCATCTGCTGCCATCCTCTGAGCCATCTTTAGGCAAATCCACCCTGCCAGTTTCATTCCTGCAGCACTTCTAATTGAGGCTTTCTCTGTGCTTGGTAATGGGCAGAGTAGGAAGCAGGGTGCCAAGTAGATTCTGCAGGAGCTAACCTAAAAATGTTCTTCCAGCTTATGGTAAGGGTCATGCAGATTGAGTGTTCTTCCAAACTTTGGGAGTTCAGACTCTTCATGGAGTTAGTGCCTACAGTTCTACTTTTTCAGCTTTTAAGTGAAAATGTGTAGGAAAACTAAATAGGCATGGTTAGTCAGACCCTGGAGAGCTAAAGTAATATTTACTGGTAGTATACATATTTAGAAATATATGCCACTGTTTTAATATTTCTGTAATTGGGAAAGGTTCTGGTATGACCCAATGAGAGCTGCCATTTTCCTTCCATTCAGGAAGTGTAATATGCTGACACAGGGCCCAGTCCTGCAAACTGCTGAGCAACCTCAATTAACATTGACTTTCTATTGCTGGTACTCAGCAATTTGCAGTTGTGGCTCCTCCCCTTTTTTAAATAAAGGAAATGCCAATCAGCAGATAATTACATGGCAGAGGCTGAAGACTTTCACTGTTTCACGATTTACAAGGAAAAATGATGTGGAAAACAGAAGAATTGTCATATTCAACAAAGTTAATGAACAAACAGGTGTTAATAAACAATGATAAAAAAAGTGACAAATCTCCAGACTCTTTCATCCATTTTGTCTGCTGATTAGCATTTCCTTTGTCACAAGCTAAAATGTCAGTGGCTGGCAAAATTGTATATTCCTGTTTAAATTACTTACTTTTTATTTCATATAATAGAAGTTTGAAATAACTACTATGTATTTATTCTTTTTTATAATAGATGAAATTATTCTGCAATCTTTTCCATAATTTACTGTTTTATTTTATGAGGGAGCTATCTGGTTATTGAACAAGAGCAATGAGATGAATAAAAGTGCAGAGAACTGTATCATCTTAACAGCAAAATGTTGCAAACAGTTTATTTATAATATAAATTACTTAGTACTTAATTTATATTAAGTGCTATGTTGTGAAAAGATAATGTTTTTTCACCTAAATAAAAATGCAGTGGTGGGGCTACATCATCTAGGCACACAAATGTAAGTGAAGGCTGGAGCAGCAGCATTAACTCTGAGTGGTTTAATGCCTTCCATCTGTTGCAGGGGCTGTGAATAATTTCTTTTATATGGAGCCAAAAAATTAAGGCCTTGAGCCTGCAAGTTACTTTATGCCATTAGTGCTCCCACTGAAGTCTGTGAGATTACTCACATGCTCAAGTCTTTGCAGGGTCAGTCTCCTAGGACCTGATCCTGTAACCCTTACTTATGTGTACCATTAACATCAAGAGCATTATTTATGTGATGTTTTCAAATATGAGTAAGGGTTGCAGGATGATCTTCAAAACAGTTCTGAAGTCAATCTGATTTTCTTTTAAAGCCAGTGGAAAAATTTTCTGCTTCCAATTGAACTGACTGCACAATGGGGAGCTGAATTTATGATGTACAAAGCCTGTATCAAAATTGCAATGCATCTCTTCTTTTAATTGCCTGACTGGGGGGCTGATCTAAAGCTTGTTGAAGTCAGTGAGAGTCTCTGTTGGTTTCAGTGGCCTTTGAATCAAGTCCTGTGAGCAAAGATTTTGTCTAAGTTAATTGTTTGGTTTTTTTTCTTGTTTAAACACACACAGGTCACAGAATGATAGTGATAAAGAGCAAATGGATTTGGAGAGAAGATTTCGAGAAAAAGACCTTGAAAGACCAAGATATCGGTTGGATGATGGCAGAAAGCATAGAGCTCACTATGAATTTGACAAGTTTGTGAGAAGGAATGAAGAAGAGCTGAAATGGGGGAAAGGATACAGCCAAGACAGAGGGAAGAAAGGGAACCACAACTACAGCTTCACTGTGGAGGCCGTAGACAAACTGGGTAAAGAGGACAAGTGTGATGACATGGCATCCAAAAAGGAGCGCATAAGAAATAAGGTTCTTTTATTCATTTAGGATAATCTTTCATTAGTAAAATATACCTCAAGGCTACAGGTTTTACTTTTGCAATCTCAGCATAAAGATGCTTTTTTCAAGAAAAGCAATTCTTTATTTGATTTTCAGTAAAACCCAGATTTCTCTTTTTTTAAAAATAGTTAAAATGATTTAAGGGAATAGGATTTGTCTGCTCTGGTCATATATACATACAATATTTGGAATCTTCCTTAGAACATTAGTCTTGGAAGCTCAGCATTTTTGAGTGTTTTAAAAGTTATATCATGGGTGCTCTATAATAGATAGGGCCCTACCAAATTCACAGCCATGAAAAACGCATCATGGACCGTGAAATCTGGTCTCCCCACTTAAATCTGGTCTTTTTAATGCTTTTACCCTATACTATACAGATTTCATGGGGGAGACAAACATTTCTCAAATTGGGGGTCCTGACCCAAAAGGGAGTTGCAGGGGTTGCAAGGTTATTTTAGAGGGTTACGGTATTGCCACCCTTACTTCTGTGCTGCCTTCAGAGCTGGGCTACCAGAGAACAGCGGCTATTGGCCAGGCACCCAGCTGTGAAGGCAGTGCCCAGCCAGCAGTAGCGCAGAAGTAAGGGTGGCAATACTATACCATGCCACCCTTACTTCTGCACTGCTGCCTCCAGAGGGCTCAGCTCTGCAGGCAGCAATGCAGAAGTAATGGTGGCAATACCATACCATGCCATCCTTACTTCTGTGCTGCTGCTGGCAGCGGCTCTGTTTTCAGAGCTGGGCTCCCAGTCAGCAGCTGCTACTCTCCAGCTGCCCAGCTTTGAAGGCAGCGCTGCCGCCAGCAACAGCGCAGAAGTAAGGGTAGCAGTACTGCAACAACCCTTACAATAACCTTGTGACTCTCCTCCTCAACTCCTTTTTGGGTCAGGACCCCTACAATTACAACACCTGAAATTTCAGATTTAAATAGCTGAAATTATGAAGTTTACTATTTTTAAATCCCTATGACTGTGAAATTGATCAAAATGGACCTTGAATTAGGTAGGGCCCTAATAATAGAGTTTGAAAACTTTGGCCCATTATCCTTTTAAAAGTGATTTTATTCTAAGCAGAATATTTACTAGTCAGGCAGATTACTGGCTGGTTTACAGTTATTCAGTTTTTAAAGTAAAAGTGAATAACTAAAGAGTTTATCCAGAAACAAGCATATTTAGAAATTTTCAGTACAGAAGATAGGAAAGTAGATCTTGCATTCTGCCCTCAGGTAAAGGTTCTCCCTGGTTGAGAGCAAATCACCCCATTGAGAAGTGCCAAATCCAGGGAAATAACCTGTTAAAAAACAGCCACAATTGGGCAGCTTCTTGAATGGGAACCACATGCAGAAAACCATTTTCCTGTCTTCACCTTGAAACCTGTGGAGCCCCTTTCTGAGGGCTTGGGGCTTTGTGATTTCAGAGGGCATGTCATAGCGTTTCCAAGAGATGGCTGCTATTGATGACCTCATCCTCTCCTCATTCTAATCATGTAAAGTTTTCCATACAAGATGGTTGATACAGTGTTGTATGGAATCCCCCTCTGTAATGTGCATCTCTTCTGAAGGGGGTTTTCCCCATGACAGTGTGCCTCCCGAGGGAGCTGTGCTTTTGCTAGAGATAGGACGGGCAAGGAATAGCCGTGCTTTTTTTCTCTGCCCCCTCTAGCAGCTGTCTGAATCTCTGTCTAAAAATATTTAAAAATATGAAATTGATTTAAACCATTTTATAAAAAATGAAACGTCCAGTTGAGCTAACACTGTTTATGCCAAGTTTCAGTCTGATGAACATAGAAACTGTGATGGATAAAGAGGGCCTGTGATATATAAAAGCTGACTGACCCTTTATTGTAATGGTTCTAGTGGGCTCTATGTTCACTGTTCTTGGTGCACTTGGCCTTAATTTTTTGGCTCCATTTAACAGAAATTATTCACAGCCCTTGCAGATCAACAAGTTTTTGATGGTTTCAGTCACTATTCCTGTACAGGTTTCAGAGTAGCAGCCGTGTTAGTCTGTATTCGCAAAAAGAAAAGGAGTACTTGTGGCACCTTAGAGACTAACAAATCTATTTGAGCATAAGCTTTCGTGAGCTACAGCTCACTTCATCGGATGCATTCAGTGGAAAATACAGTGGGGAGATTTATATACACACACAGAGAACGTGAAACAATGAGTTTTATCATACACACTGTAAGAAGAGTGATCACTTAAGATGAGCTATTACCAGCAGGAAGGGAGGTGAGGGGGAGGAAGAAAACCTTTTGTGGAGGCTCGTTCACCTGCGCATCTACCAATGTGATATATGCCATCATGTGCCAGCAATGCCCCTCTGGTCAAACTGGACAGTCTCTAGGTTTCTAGGATTTGGACACAAATCAGATGTCAAGAATTATAACATTCAGAATCCAGTCGGAGAACACTTCAATCTCTCTGGTCACTCGATTACAGACCTGAGAGTGGCTATTCTTCAACAAAAAAACTTCAAAAACAGACTCCAACAAGAGACAGCTGAATTGGAATTAATTTGCAAACTGGGGATACAATTAACTTAGGCTTGAATAGAGACTGGGAGTGGATGGGTCATTACACAAAGTAAAACTATTTCCCCATGTTATTCCCCCCCCACACACACACTGTTTCTAGACGTTCTTGTCAACTGCTGGAAATGGCCCACCTTGATTATCCTCACAAAGGTTTTCTTCCTGTTTTCTTCTGTTAGTCTCTAAGGTGCCACAAGTACTCCTTTTCTTATTCCTGTACAGTTAGCCATTCTTCCTTTGTACTCATTTTGTTTCCTGATTCACAATGGGTGGTATACCCTCTACTCTATATAAATATTGTGACAAAATTCCTCCTCTGCCTTGGTGGGTCCTGCACTTATTGGCGGATTTGCTCGCTTCAGAGGTTCACGGCAGCCCTCAGTTTGGACACTTTTGCTACTGGCTCAAATCTTCCGTTCACTCAGTTAGCCTCATCACTGGCCAGCATGCAGGAAAGGAAGAAGAACAATCCCCACAGTCTCTGCTGATCCACCTAGTGGATTGAAAACAGGCCAGAGACCTTCACCTCTGGTGGAACTCACAGACCAGGTCAACTCCTCCGATATCAAGTAGGGAGTTGTGGGAATGGAGGGATGGGGGGAACCCGGGCCCATCCTCTACTCCGGGTTCCAGCCCAGGGCCCTGTGGATTGCAGCTGTCTACAGTGGCTCCTTTAACAGCTGCGTGACAGCTATAATTCCCTGGGCTACTTCCCCATGGCCTCCTCCCAACACCTTTTTTATTCTCACCACAGGACCTTCCTCCTGATGTCTGATGATGCTTGTACTTTTCAGTCTTCCAGTAGTACACCTTCTCACTCTCAGCTTATTGCACCTCTTGCTCCCAGCTCTTCACATGCACACCACAAACTGAAGTGAGCTTCTTTTTAAACCCTGATTAGCCTTTCTGTCTTAATTGATTCTGGCAGCTTCTTGATTGGCTGCAGATGTTCTAATTAGCCTGTCTGCCTTAATTGTTTCCAGAAAGTTTCTGATTGTTCTGGAACCTTCCCTGTTACCTTTCCCAGGGAAAGGGGACCTACATAATCTGGGCCTAATATATCTGCCTTCTATCATTCTCCTGTACTGGTGGGCCAGCCTATACTCCATCCTGGTCCCGAGACCCACCAGGGATATCAGTTGGCGGCTCCTTCACAGGGCCATGAGCATGGGCATTTACTTGGCACGGTTCATCCCCCATCCCAGACACCTGCCCCTTTTGCGGCATGAGGGAGACCCTGGCGCATGCTTACCTGGAGTGCGCCAAGTTGCAGCCCCTATTCCATTTCCTCACAAATATTTTGTTATGTTTTTGATTTCACATTTCCCCTCACCTCCTTATCTATGCACTCCCTATCTGTGGCCCCTCACGGGACCTCCCTGTCAACCTCCTACCCTAGCTAAAGAGGCCACCTATAAAACCAGGGTTGGAGGAGGTTGGCTGATGGAGTCTCCTGTGACTGTGGAGCCTATTTCCGGTCCTCCGTCCATTCATGTATCCGGGCAGAGTTCCTCTGGGCTGCGTCCACTGACTCCCTTGATGCCTTCGAGGAGCAGTGGGCGCTGTCCTGGGTTCCCTGCTCGGTGTCCCCTGTCCGGTTCTCTTCGTTTGACCCTTTGACTGCACTCCTGTCCCTGTTATTTCATTAGTTGTCCCCTGTACTTATTTGGTTTCCAGGTCCTGTGGACCCCCCTCTTAGGCTGGGAGGGATCCTTTAGCAGTGGGCAGGCTTCGCCCACCCACTTCCTGGATCCCAATAGGATCACTCTCCTGTAGCCATCTGGCCTGACCCTGTCACAATATGGAATACCAAACTTCATTTGCAGTTCATTGTTCTAATTTTATCACACCCTGGTTGTTCTGGTTTCCCATTGATTAGTATTATTTTATTATATTTGTATTTATTATCTGACATTCTTGTATAGAGCCATAAGTGTGCTTGGCACCAGTTATTGTCCTCCCCAGCTTATACTATAGATTGTATCAAAATATACCACAGAATTCTCTTGGCCTTTGTTATAACATTCTGTTAAATTATATTACATTTAATTTAAACTGTGAGAAAAAATATTATCATCCTGTTTTTTACAGCTGTTTTATTTTACTCAAAATTCTTGGCTCCTAAGAACAGTGTTATAAAAGAGGTGGATAATAAATACTACATCTGTTTTCATTACACTCCAGCTTTTTCCTAGTTCTTATTAAATACAAAATGATTTAACACAAAATCCACTGTCTACATAAACTCAAGTTAGTCACTTTAAGGCCTTGTCTATGCTACAGAGATTTGTTGAGAAAAGTCATGTCGACACTCAAAAAGCGCTATAATAAAAATCAGTATTGCACATTCACACTCACTCCCTCTGTCAGCAGAGCGCATCCAGAGTTGGGGCACTATCATTGACAGTGTGAACAATGTACCTCTCCTACAGTCCAGTTCGACCACTTCTGCTGGTAGGTCTTGTGGGAAGGTGAAGCAGATCGCTGTGCATCTTGGGACCAGGCTCAATGTTCCGTGATGTATTGTTTTCTCTCCCAGCATACCATGGGCTTCCAGTTTTCTTTCACAGCATTTTTCAATGGCCCTTGTTTGCTGTGTACCCCGTCATCTTTGTCAGAAGGGATGGATCCTGCACTTCTCTCCTACACTCTGATAACTATCATTAAGACCTTGCGGATGGCAGTGCAATTAATCACAAAGTTCCTAACTGAAGAAGACTCCCAGTTGGCTGACATGCTGTGTGATATGGATAGAAGCAACTTTAGATTGCTTTTGGCATTCACGAAACAGCTGCAGACAGTGGACCCCATCACTTTTGGGCTTGGGAAACAAGCACTGAATGATGAGCAGTAGCTACGTTATTTTCGGATGTGGAAATCCACCTTCCTGGAACTGTGTGCGGAGCTCGCCCCAGCACTACGGCGCAAGGACACCAGAATGAGAGCTGCCCTATTGGTAGAGAAGTGCGTGGCAATCACTCTGTAGAAGCTGGCGACTCCAGACTGCTACTGGTCGGTCACGAATCAATTTGGAGTCGGGAAGATCACTGTTGGGGCTGCGTTAATACAAGTGTGCAGGGCAATTAATCGCATCCTGCTATGAAGGACCGTGATTCTGGGAAATGTGTGTGAAATAGTGGATAGCTTTGCAGAAATGGGTTTCCCTAACAGTGGAGGGGCGATAGATGGCACACATATTCAATTTTGGCACCAGACCACCTTGCAACAGAGTACATCAATAGGAATGGGTACTTCTCCATGGGGTTGCAGGTGTTTGTGGATCACCATGGGCATTTCACTGACATCAACGCAGGATGATCCGAGAAGGTGCATGACGCATGCATCTTCAGGAACACCGGCCTGTATAGAAAGCTACAAGTGGGGACTTTCTTTCCAGACCAGAAGATTATAGTGGGGGATGTTGAAATGCCCATAGTGATCCTGGGAGATCCATCATAGCCCTTACAGCCATGGCTCATGAAACCTTCAATGGGAAACCTGGACAGCAGTAAGGAGTGGTTCAACAACAGGCTGGGTAGATGCCGGATGACAGTGGAATGTGCCTTTGGCATATTAAAGGCATGCTGGTGATGCCTTTATGGTAGGTTAGACCTCAGTGAGGATAATATTCCTATGGTCATAGCCTCGTGTTGTATGTTGCATAATCTTTGTGAAGGTAAGGGTGAAAGACAGGCAGACTGCTTGGTTGCTGATTTTGAGCAGCCAGATCCTGGGCTATCAGAGGGGCCAGGAGGGGAGCAATTCGAATCAGGGAGGATTTGTGGCAAAACTTTGAAAATGAGAACCAGTAATATATATCTCTGTGATTGGTGCTGCAATGTTACATTACATGTAGTTTTCCTAGGAAGCAATGGCGAAATTTCAGGCCTTACATTCCAGTAAGCAAATGATTAAACTGCCTGTGTATGTATTGGTAGAGCCTGTTATCTCAATTTGTAGGAAACAAATAAAGATGAGTTACCGTTCAAAAATTTTGCTTTTATTGCACAAGAAACAACACCCACACAAAGAAACTTGGAAGGAAAGGAGGTACCAGGGAGGGGCAGACTTTCAGAGCTGTGTGTAGGTCCAGCTGTCATTTTGAAAGTTGTCTGAGGGGGTGGAGTGAAGGGGAAACTAAGAAGTTCCAGAAAGCGGAAAGGACTGTGCGGGCAGATTTGTTGGGGGAGGGGGGGCATAGAAAAGAATTCTGAATGTACTGCAGGGGAGGGCGGGCATGCATCTGCTCAGTCTGCAGCATTATTAAGGACTTCAGCATCTGTGTTTGCTCCTCCATTACTTTAATCATCCATTCAGTAGAATCCTTAATAAACTCCTGATTTTCTTTTCTGTTCTGCCTTTCGGCTTCCTTCCACTGCTTGCGCTCCCTTTTCTCTGCATTGGAGAAGTGCAGTACCTCCCGGAACATGTCTTCTTTACTCCATCTTGGGTGCTTTCTTATCTGGCAGAGAAGCTCGGCCGGTGTTTGTGGGGTATTCCTCAAGGCCACATATGCCGAAGCACAAGGAACAATGCACAGAAGCATGATTGTTAAGTTCACGCACAGTATAGAAACATTTCAGTAAATTACACCTCTGGTAACATAACAATCACTTTCTCACTGACCCTTGGCAAGCACACATCTCAGCGAACACCCAAAGCATGGTGAGTGTTGGCTGGGAGGAGTGGCGCTCTACATGGGGAAGAGAACACTCTGCAAGGGTTGTGGTGCAGCCAACTAGGGAAAAAATTCTAAAATTCTCCCACACTTTCCCACAGGCCTGGGTCATTGTAGTAGATATCTCACTGTTGAGGGTGAGCAGAGAAGCGAGTGTACATCTACTACATGTTTGTGGCTTCCGCCATGGTCCCTATTCTGCTTGCCTGTGTGCACAAGCCTTGAGAAATCTGCCCACAGGTATCAAAATTCCTATGGCTCAAGTGCAGCTGGGACTCGATAGCCTTCTCTCCCCCATATACTAGGCAGGTCCAGCAGCTCCGCAGTGGTCCAAGTGGGAAAGCGTTTGCTGCAATAAGCTGCCATGGTCACCTGGGAAAATGCAATGAGACCTCTCCATACCGAGTAAACAGGAAATGGAATTTCAAAAATTCCTGGGGCATCTAACGGGGAAGGTCGGATGGTTGTTTACTTGACTGCAGCGCAGTGGAGTTCAAACTGCTGATCAGAGTGGTCAGGATGGGTGTTGTGGGACACCTTTTGGAGGCCAATTAAAGTGATAAAATCAAGCGTGGTGTCTACACTGGCACTTCGTTGACAAAAATTTTGCAGAAAAAGATGTATGTGTCTCGTCAGAGTGGTTTTATTTCGTTGCCAAAACGGCATTTTTGCCTCCAAAAGTTGCATCGCAGTGTGCACCCATTCACTGTTTTGTCAGCAAAAGCTACCTTTTGTTGACATAACTCTGTAGTATAGACAAGGCCTAAATCTCACATATGTGAATAAATGATAGTTTTCTCCAAAAGTTAACCTTATGCACTTCTTTCTAGGATCGTCCAGCCATGCAGTTATACCAGCCAGGAGCTCGCATTCGAACACATACGGGATCTACAAGTAAGATCTATGACTGCAGTGGGAAGTCCTCTGAAGATGCCTGCGATAGAAAGTATGAGGTAGATAATTCAACTGGAGGTGGTTCTGAGAAGAGTGAAGAGGCAGAATGAAACATCAGGGGTAGAAAACTTGTGAAAAAAATGAATTTAAGATTTAATTTCTGCACAAAATATATTAGGCCACTTCAGAATTCCACAGATTGGACCAACAAAATTATAATACATCTGCCTCTTTCTTTCTTTCTTTCTTTCTTTAAAATGAAGAAAATGGTGATCGGAGGCAGATAAAATATCGCATAAAGGAAATTCAGTTGCTTTTTTACAAAAAATAGAAGCAAGCACTGTTTGACTAGTTTAGTAGTGGTTCAGTATTTTCGTAAATTTACCTTTTAGCTAGAAAACCTCTATTAGTTTTAAGCTAGTATTTATATAAAACTTGTCAGAAAATATTTCACTTAGTCTAGCCTGTTAAATTGATAGAAATAAAGAAATGTGTATTTTCATCAGTTTGATATATCGGGCACTTTAAATGTGTTTTGTGAATGGCATTAACTACATAGGACCCAATCCTGCAAACACCATTAGGCATAATGCTTACTACAGAGAGTAGTACTATTGAAGTCAAAGGGACTACACCCAGCAAAAGCACTGTTGCCAGTAGTGTTTACAGGATCAGGCCCATAGTTTGCAAATGTTCATTGTTATCCATACCTCATTGTGTTTACATTGTTTTTCAATTAATTATAGTGTCAGGTAAGTGTGAGTAAAAGCTACTATATGTTATAAAATTGGTTATTCTCTTAACCACTTTTGCCTTTTATGTTCTAATATATTCCTGTGTTTAAAACAGAAAAAGCTAATGCAAACCTCAGCACTTAAATACTGTATCTGGTTTAACTAAAATTGCGGTTTTTGTTTGTTTGTTTGTTTGTTTGTTTTTGTTTTGGTACTGACTTTTAAAAAAGTGATTGTACAGTTTGTACATGTACAGATTGTACATGACTTTTTATATGTTAAATGTTTCACATAGGTTGCATTTGCAGGATTTGGAACATGTATGATATATATGTTATAAAATATAATTTGTTTGAAAAAAAAATACACACACAGTAGCTCCAGCATTTCATTTTGGAGACCTAGACCAAATTCCACCCTCTGATGCATGCTTATGGCTCCCAATGTCTTCAGAGACAGCTACATGTCCATCCAAGGGCAAAATATGGCTCTTTAATAGTTGTCTTTTACGACTGATGCACTTTTCAGTTATCTGAAACTAAGATCTGTTTTGTCAGTGAAGTTAAATATTAAGATGTTTGTTTATTTTTGACATTCTACTTTGAACAGTTTGTTATTAAGTGTAACATCTGATTGTTCTAAACTCAAAAAAAATTCATTGTATTTTCCCAGACATTAAACATTAAATATAATAAAAAGTAAAAACATTTTGACTATGAACTGAGAAATGATCTTCCACAATTCTTTTGCCTAGTACACCAAAGGTTTTAAGAAAGATAATATGCCACTTATTAGTATTAAAAGGCAAATTAAAAATATAATTGAAGAGTTTTAATATTAAGTTTTCATATAAGATGTTTTATATGCAAGAGGATTAACCATTTTTTACCAACTTAAACTACTTTGAAGTAGGACACTCTTAATCTTAAATAAGTCTGTAATCACAGGATGGACTGAGTTGGGCTCTATCCCACCTATGCTGGGCTTGGGCTGGTGTTTGGGTCAGGTGACCAGGATCACGTGACAGTATCCCAAGAGTGGAGTTTCCTTTTATGGGAGCCTATGTAGCATGAAGGGAGAGACTTGCAGGGAGCAGGAATGCTGGCTACAGTAGAGCCAGATCAGTGTCAGAAAATGCTAGGCAGTTCTCCACAGTTTTGCTGGACTCTTTGTTAACTCCGAAAAGGATGTACTGGGATGACTTAGCCAGAGGGCTTATCACCTTGGTGACCCAATAGCTCTGGGTTGCTGGACCATATGAGGGAGACAGTGAGTTGATCAGGGTAGGGAAACTGAGGCAAATAGGTGCCTAGAATCCAAGGGAGGTGAAGTGATCTTGTCATAACTGTACACACACAGATTTATACCAAAATAAGGAGAGGTGTCAGTTCAAACCAAGTTAGTCATTTAGGTGCATCTTTATATGTAGGTAAACCACAAGTCTTTGTAGGATCAGGGCCCAGATGAGACCAAATATTTCCAGCCTCTTTGAATTATAGGAGGTGGTGACCAGAGCCCATAAGACTAAAGGCCAGCCACCTTGGATGCGGGACTGGCCACAAGATCCAGAAGGCAGGTGATTCTTCTTCAAGATATGTTGTCCATATACAATCCACACTTGATGCCATGTGTCCCGAGCGGTTGTGTTCAGAATCTTTTGGCCAGCAGCACCTGTTGGGGCCACACATGCACCCTGAATATGCTTGTGTTCCCCTTCCTGAGATCATATAGCTTAGCGTGGTGCTGCGCTAACCTCAGTTCCTTTTCACTGCCTGTGACTGCGAGGCAAAAACTGAGAGCAGTGTACTTGTCTGTTGTTCCCGAAAAGCGAGGGAGGCTCATTTAAAGCTTTACTCTTAGACAAATATATAAGGCCAACCTCAGATCAGGGTAAACAAGATCTGCCTGGGTCTGAACACTCTGCTCCCAGAAGTGCTCTGGTGATGGTGAATGCCACAAGCTCCTCCACAGCGCCAGCTCCTGAGAAGCACACTTCTGCTGCCACTTCTCAGCCATGACAGGCAGAACACAGCACCACTCTTTTAAAGAGTAGAACAGGCGCCATCTGAGGAACCTGTAAAAAGGAAGAGACTTAGTCTG
This sequence comes from Dermochelys coriacea, assembly GCF_009764565.3. Lineage (NCBI taxonomy): Eukaryota > Metazoa > Chordata > Testudines > Dermochelyidae > Dermochelys > Dermochelys coriacea. The sequence goes on from NC_050068.2 coordinate 112,341,024, forward strand.
TGTCTACATTTTCACTTTTGTTGGTGTCACTCAGGGGTGTGACTCCCCCGAGCAACATAAGTTACACTGACAGAAGCACCAGTGTGGACAGCGCTGTTGGCCGGAGACATAGCTACTGCCGCTAGTTGGTGATGGTTTAATTAAGTCAACGGGAGAGCGCTCTCCCATCGGCATAGAGCAGCTACATGGGAGATCTTGCAGTGGCACAACTGCATCAGTACAGCTGTTCCAGTGAAAGGTCTCTAGTGTAGACATGGCCATAGATCTCATGCCTCCTCTCACAAAGGTAGAACAAGGTCTGACTTAAGTCCCTCTGGCACTCATAAACATTATGGTTTCTGTACACCGATACCAGCCAGGGAGCACCTTCATGCTCCAGGGCACTCAGTACTGATGCTGAGGCTTCCTGCTTTGGTACCAATAACCTTGGTACCAACCTTGTTGGCATAGTATATTCTGGTACTGACTACCACAAAAAACATCTGCTTAGGATAACAACAGTCTCAATGCTGAGATTCACAGCATGAGGAGACAGAGTGGTAACCACTTTCCCTGAGTCAGTGCTCTTATCATTAGGGCTCTATGTCTGTCACAGAAGTCATGGATTTTGTGACTTTCCGTGACTTTTGCAGCTGCCCCCAAGCAGCTGGCCCCGGGAACAGCTACTGGCCGCTGCTGGAGCAGCTCCGCAGTCAGCTGCATCAGCCGGTGCAGCTGGCTCTGGGGACCCCCGGTCAGTGATCCTGGGTGGCTGGAGCAGCCATTGCTGAGTGGCTGCTGGCAGCAGTCCCGGGGCAGCTGGAGCAGCGGCAGGTGGCTGGCACCAGGGGCAGCTGGAGCAGCCGCTGCTCGGCAGCCTGCGCAGCTGGTGCTGCTGGCGCAGAGCCCTCCCACAAGCAGCGGCCTCTGGGGCTCACCTCCCGAGCAGCAGCAGTGGCCCTCCTGGGCTCCCCACACAGCAGTGCCTCCCCCCAGCTAAGAGTTAGTCAGGGGTATAAGTCACAGCCAGGCCATGAAATTTTGTTTATTGCCCATGACCTGTCCATGACTTTTACTAAAAACACCCATGACTAAATCGTAGTGTTAGTTATCATCATCAGTAAACATCCCCACAGCAGTACCAGCTGTGGATGTTTCTTCAGCACCAAGTGTATCTGTGGTACTTATAAAGGATTTCCCAGATCAAGTCAGGACTCCAATTAAATTGGCACTTCCACTGGAGGAGCAGTAGATCTCTCTGGGAGAGATTCACCTTTTGTCTCCCTGAGGCCCCCCACTCCCAATGATCCGTATATACCCAACAGAGAATCCAGGGTTCATGGTCACTATAGCAAATATAGGGTAGATAGAGTGAGACATCCTTCTGGTACCCTCCCCTTGTACCCTAACTCATGTTGCTTACAGCCCTGATTCATGGCCATACTGGGCACTATGGGGCTTTCCTCAGGGGTCCTCTAGTCCTAAATCCCCTATCCCAGTAGTGTCTGTGAGAGACAAATAGCAACAGCCATCCCAGGGAGCAACTGGGTATCCTCAACAGTTGCAATTTGCTAAGGAACTCCACCAGATAGTCCTCCTGCTGCCATTTTGTAATCTTCATCTGACAAAGCTGTGGTCCTACCTGCTCCGTAACACTCAGACAACTACAAGACTTTTTAAGACCTCTATCGAATGGCAGAGACATAAGTGATTCCAACTGAGGTTGTGCAGGAGAAGTCTCACACAAATTGTTAAGACATCTTGCACACAACCAGTAAATGAGGGACTCTTAGAACCTCTTCAGCTCCTCTGGCAGACACATCTAGTCATCCAGCATCTAAAAAGGCAGACAGAAGGAACCAGGTGCCATCTGCATGATGTGAGTATGTGTATACTCATCCCACATCTGGATTCCTTGTTTTAACCACAGCTCAGGAGAGAACAAAACAGCAAAGCTCTAGGACAACACCTAAAGAAAAAGAGCCCAATATTTGGATCTTTTGTGAAGAAAGAGATACTCCTCTGTCCAGTTTAGGATTGCTAATTAACAAGCACTCCTTGCCAAATATGACTACATAAATTGGCATAAGGTGTCAGAGTTCACAAACAAATTACCACATGTTGGGCCTCCTTGCAAGCAGCGATTGAAGTATCAGATACTGCAGCAAGGTCAATGGCAACAGCAATGACCATGAGCCGGGCATCGTGGTTGCAATCCTTGGGGATCCAGAAGGAAGTACAAACTGCTACAGAAGCTCTCCCTTTTGAGAGTTGGGATCTCTTCAGCAGTAAGACAGATGATGCATGACATTTTTTATAGGACTCACAAGCTACCCTAAGGTATCTGGGTCTTAATATGATACCACCCAGAAGAAAGCAGCTTAAACAACACTATCCAATGCAGCCTTCTTCAACCTTTTTCTATTCTCCAGACCACAAGCCATAGGAACCACTCAGGAAGAAACAAAGATTGTACAGGAGACAACCTTCCACTTCCTCTGCAACAGTGAGATCAATACCTACATCCAGACAGATGATTTAATGCTTTAGTCAAGAACTCCTTGAAACCGTATCCAGGTCATCTTCACTCATTCCCCACACCATTTGGGGATCATTTAATTTCAAGCTGTGTGGACCAATCTCACTGTGATACTCTATACCTTGGGGAATCACCCTGAAACCCCCATATTCCTCATTTATATAAAATCGTGATCTTGCATATATAGCATGCCATATAAGGTATCAGGGGAAAGGTTATGATCCGCTGAAAATCACTGTTCTGTCTAAATATGTATATCATTAGTGCATATGAAGTTATGAGATTGTGTTGTATGGTTGTCACTAAAACATGCTGTAAGTTGGGGAATCGGCCAGATATTAGCTCCCCAGAGACAACAGCAAGGAAAGTAACCAACGCCCAGGCGGGTTTTGAACAACCATCTACAGCCATTGTCCAGCAAGAGAGCTACAATACAGTGACTCACTTGCACAAGGTCACACCAGGGGAATTGCTCAACCTTGCTTGTGGACTCAGCAATGCCCACCAGACATGCCTGGACTTGTGTTCTCCAGGTACATGGGACTAAGGGTATAAAACAGAACACAGTGGCTCCATCATTGGCATTTTCTTCTCTCCCCACCTACGCTGCAAGCAACAAGGACACTCACTCAGAAGACTGAAGATTCCAACAGAGGAGACTGGACCAGGTTTCAAGGATGAAATCTGTATACTATGAACTACAATATCCAGTGGGATGAGAAAAACTGCTTAATCTAGATGTTGCCCAATCTAATAGGGTTGAGAGTTTAGACTGCATGCTTATATTTTATTTTATTTTGGTAAACACTCTGACTTTTTGCCTATCACTTATAATCACTTAAAATCTATCTTAAGTAATCAATAAACGTGTTTTACTGTTTATCTTTACCAGTGAGTTTGCCTGAAGTGTTTGGTAAATCTGCTCGGGTTTACAAAGGTTGGTGTATATCCACTTTCCACTGATGAAGTGGTGAACCAATTAATAAACTTGCACTGCTCATCTTGAGCAGTACAAAATTGTATATTTCTGAGGTACAACACTGGGAGATGGGGGGATTTGGCTGGGAGGTGGGGGGATTTGGCTGGTACCTTTTTCTGTGTGATTCATGAGTGGCTGTGGCAGCATTCATGCAATCTAACTGGCTGTGGGGCTCCACATGCTGTTGTGCTGAGTGAACACAGCACCTGGAAGGATTTGCTGTTTGTCACTAGCAAAGCATTCTGAGAGACAGTCCAGGCTGGAGAAATAAAGGAGCACAGTAGTCCCATGGCCCCAGATTGCACCCCGGAAATCCCGTCACAATCACCCATCAGTGGTGGGTCCTGGAAATAATCCAAGTGGGATACTGAATTCAATTGAAAGCCCTCCCTCCCCATTCATCTTCCCTGTTCATTTTCAGGGACTCCTCTCATGAGAGACTATTACAACAGGATGTTGAGACCCTTCCTCCCCTAAGACCAACAGAAGAAGTGCCTCTTTAATACAAGGGAAAAGGTATTTATTCCTGTTACTTTTTAATTCACGAGAAAAAAAGGAGAATGACATCTTATTCTGGATTTAAGGGAACTCAGCACCTTTATTCATCAGATCTAGCTCAGAATGGTGAGCTTTGCCTCAATTATCCCATCTCTAGATCCTCAGAGATGGGATGCAAGGCTGGATGAAGTCCATATACCTTACCAGCAGTTATCATAACAATATTCCTTATTCCTCCACATGTCCTAAAATTGCTAGATTGGTGGAAAATCCCTGATCAGGTATGCAAAAGTGTCCCATTTTTTCTCCTCCATTTCCCTGAAAGACAGTAGTGACAGATTCTTCCAGCTTTGGCTGGGGAACATACCTAGAACATCAATGTCAAGGTCTGCGGTCTTGAGAGGATACCACATAAATATGTTAGAACTCAGAGTGATTTGTTGTTTCTACCTTTGATTCAAGGCAGGACAGTGCAACACCACAACAATATAATACCACAGCAATGTTCTGTGTGGACAGATAAAGAGCAGGATCATTTTCTCTGTATGAAGAAGAGCCAGCCTGTGGAATTGAGGCATCTGTTACCACATCAGCGTGACAGCTGTGTACCTATCAGGACTAAAGAACACTAGCAGATTGTCTGAGCAGGTAGTTTTCAGATTACCATGACTGGACGATAAAGGACGCTATCATTCTGAAAGGTTTTTTGAAAGTGGGACCAGCTCCCCGTGGACTTGTTTGCTACAGAAACAAAGAAAAAATTACACACCCCTTTACTCCAGGGGAGTCCCAAGTCTGGGATCCCTCTCAAATGCCTCAACTTCCAAAACATTACCAGTAAGTCCAGACATAGCTTCCCTGAGCATCTTGCATCTGAACCTGACTTCTCTACAGCTTACAGCATGACTGTAGGCTGGCAGACTCCCATGAAGAGATCTTGTCCTAAGGATGTCAAAAACATTCTCAGACAAAGTAGAAAGGAATCTAAAAAAAAATCATCTATGCAGCAAAGCGGAAAAAGTTCTACCTTTGGGCACAGCAACACAGTATTTTCCAGCAGAATTAGATGTTCCTAATTTTCTGGACTACGTAACGTAATTAAAAAGATCAGGACTTTCTATCAGGGTGTACCTGGCAGTTATATCAGTGTACCTTCCTCTGATACAGAACCACACAGTTTTCACATCATTCAGTGGCTAGATTTCTTAAAGGCCTCAGACATGTGTTCCCACCTTTTACCCTCCTGGGATCTCAGTATGGTTCTAGCTGTGTTGGGTCTTCCCTGTGAGCATCTGACGTCGAGTTGCTTACAACATTTCTCCAGAAGACAGCCTGCTTAGTAGCAATCATGTCAGCCTGTAGAATTGGGGAATTACAACCACTCACAGTGGGCCCTCCATATACTATTATTAAGGTTACCCTTCTACCCCATCTGAAAGTTATTCCACCTAAATCAGATAGCTCATTGTGATGCGGTGTATAAACCCCACACTGGCAGTGACAGTTAAGGGGAGCCAGAGAGCCCAATTAGCCTGTACTGTGCCACATGAAAGGGAGACAGGTAATTAAGGATTAGACCCAGCTAGTGAGAGCTAGACTGGATGGCTCTTATAAAAAAAGGAATTCCGGGTCAATAGGGGGAAATTGAGAGAGGAGAGGTTTCAGAGTAGCAGCTGTGTTAGTGTGTATTCGCAAAAAGAAAAGGAGTACTTGTGGCACCTTAGAGACTAACAAATTTATTTGAGTATAAGCTTTCGTGAGCTACAGCTCACTTCATCGGATGCATTCAGTGGAAAATACAGTGGGGAGATTTATATACATAGAGAACATGAAACAATGGGTGTTACCATACACACTGTAACAAGAGAGTGATCACTTAAGGTGAGCTATTACCAGCGGGGTGGGGGCGGACCTTTTGTAGTGATAATCAAGGTGGGCCATTTCCAGCAGTTGACAAGAATGTCTGAGGAACATGTCTGAGGAGGGTGAAGGGGGGAAATAAATATGGGGAAATAGTTTTACTTTGTGTAATTACCCATCCACTCCCAGTCTCTATTCAAGCCTAAATTAATTGTATCCAGTTTGCAAATTAATTCCAATTCAGCAGTCTCTCGTTGGAGTCTGTTTTTGAAGTTTTTTTGTTGAAGAATTACAACTTTTAGGTCTGTAATCGAGTGACCAAAGAGATTGAAGTGTTCTCCGACTGGTTTTTGAATGTTATAATTCTTGACGTTTGATTTGTGTCCATTTATTCTTTTACATAGAGACTGTCCAGTTTGACCAATGTACATGGCAGAGGGGCATTGCTGGCACATGATGGCATATATCATATTGGTAGATGCGCAGGTGAACGAGCCTCTGATAGTGTGGCTGATGTGATTAGGCCCTATGATGGTGTCCCCTGAATAGATATGTGGACACAGTTGGCAACGGGCTTTTTGATTCCTGAATACGTCTGGATGCTACCACAAAGATGAAGTGCAAGCTGTAGTATTAGAAGATTTCATGCTTCATATTTGAGAGCTATAGCTTACTTTATTCTTCTGCTACCCAGTGTCAAAGCCAGAGCTGCATCGGAATAGTAAACATTGTTTGTGTGTTGTAACTTCTCTCATACATTGGTTAATGCAGTTGATAATTTTAGATGAAAGAGCCAGTGACTAAAGAGAGAAGTAAACTGACAGGGATTGAGAAGAAGTAACACGCAGCCTGCCATCTGCTTAACAACATGGATTGCTGCCAACACGTGACCTCGGTGTTCTACTCTCTGGCTCCCCATTGACTATAGAGTGCAACTAAAGGTCTTAGGACTGGCCCTAGATACCTCTCCCTCCCATACCACTATCTTTCATGACAGCGAGGATGATTAGTGGGGGAACAGAACTTCACAGACACAGGACCTAGGCTATGGAACTCGCCATCAGCAGAGGTAGGAATGATCATGAACTGTTACTATATTCACAACTAACTGCAGAATGTGTCTCTTCTACTTAGTTTTCTCTCCATAAATTCTTCATGCATACACATACACAACTAAACTAATCAACTATTTCTCCTACAAGGTGGGAAGAAAGAGATTGTATTTTAACAGATATTGTGGCATGGTGCTTAGCTATGGTGGCTTGTCTGGGTGAGGAGGATCTAGATAAAGGAAAGGGATATTACATTATTTGGCCTATGTATGCCCTGTCAACAGCCCTTGATTTGTTTGAGAAAGTAAGATGTCCTGCTAACTTCTACACAAAGGTACAGTGTATATAGCTAGTAAATCCCAGGCCAAGTGTTAGACGTCCAAAGTGCAGGTCCAATGAGATACTATAGGAAAAGAACTGAAACATCTTGACCCTTTGACCAGCTAGCAAGCATTCAATTCTGGCAGTGTGTTGGAACTGCCTGTGGATAACTGACTTTCAAGATGTCTGTAGCATGAAATAGATTTCTACTACACATAGAGATCATGTCCCATGCTTCCCATAGAACTTCAAAAGAAACCATAACTTCTCCTATCAGTTCAATTGCTGTTCTCCACCTTGGCTAGGCAGCTTTCATGGTAAAGTTTAAGTTAATAACCTGAGAGGCGAACTTGTTTAAGGCTCCCCATTCATTTGCTAAAGAGCTTATAAGGGGTGGAAAAAACAAAGGCAGACAGGAGAAAGGGTTAGTAGGAAAGGTACAGGGAGAGAATGCAGCTACATTTTAAAAGGGAAACTCTTAGCCTATTGTTGTATCGAGCTAGGTGACAATAGCTACCACAGTTTGTGTTTGTAAGTTTGTTCCCAGTTGGTTCTAGTAGCTTTGAGTTCAGGTACTACAATTCCCAGGATGCACCAGGGGAGAGAGAGAGAGAGAGAGAGAGAGAGGTGAAAATGCAGAGGGAAAGGGAAATGAAGAATGGGTTCTGTGAAACAGTGAGGGGAATAAACCTTACCTTTGCTGTTATCAAGCTTCCTCAAAGGGTTTCAGGTACAAATCACATTGTATTAGATGAGGGTAGAAAAGAAATAGAAAGAGCTAGCAGTTTTCACCTTTTCCTTCCCCCCACCCCCCCAAGTCCATATGTTTTAAAATCACAATTGTAGGAATTTTCTTTTTGGTGATTAGGATTCAAGTCGTCAGCTCTTGTGTTTGGAGGCATGGCTGTGACATTGTAAAGGTTCAATTGGCCAAGCAGAATATGGTTTTAGACTATTTGTGTCCATAGCAAGATTCTAATTCCCATTAGAGAGGGGAGATCCTGATCCCTCTAAAGTATTCAAAATCCAGATCTGCATTCTCCTACTTAGTTCCATCTCTAGTTACCACAGAAATCAGTGGTGATGGATCCACAGATCACAGTGCCCCTGTGTCATAAAATGATAATGTAAAGCTCCAGCCTTCATAACCTAAAGACCCCGTTTGCTTCAAATTCATGGCAACATCAGTAGTAATACGTGAGTACTTATACAATTACCTGCTGAAACTTCTTGCAAGTTTTTGACAGCTGTCTGATGTCATCTGTGTTAAGAAATGACAGGATGTGCAGAATCAGGTTATCAGGCATGCGAGCTAGGAAATCATAACATCCCTGACACAAATTCAGCGTGTATTCCAGCATCTTGTTACCAAAGATATTCTGCACTTGCTCTGTGTAAAAAGAAGAAAAGAAAAGAATAGCTACTAAATAAACTGCAGGTAAACAGCTCTCTGGAAATGAGTAATTTTAAGGCATGTTCATAAATGCAAGGTCCCCAGTGAGACACTGTAATTAGAAGTAGGATCCAGTACTAGGAGCGTGTGTACACCTTGTGTTAGGAGGAAAGAGACTGTGATCTCGCAGAAAAAGGATTACAATTAACAGTAGGGGACAAAAGAGAGGGAGCAGTTTTTAGAGATGTTATGGAGGGAAGAAGAAACAGGATTTGCTGAGAGTCTGCATGGGGCAAGGGGGGAGATAACTCATGCTCACCTTCTTAAACTCATGGATATGTGGTGGATAGGACAGCTGTAACAAAAGGGAGAATAAAAAAGGCTGTCTGTACCACAGAAGTCTCTGCACCAGTCATACACAGGGTGGGATAGCAAGTTATTATGGGAACTAGCCTGGGAAGGGGGCCACAGGATCACTATTAATATTGGTGGGCTGGTGGGTGCCTCAACACCACATGCAATTGGGAAAGAAGAGCTGCAGCCACCACTCTAGCCCATGGACTGGAGAAGTGACCATAGGGAGCTGCACTGCAGCTCAATGTTCTAGCCTGTTTTGGGGTCTGTGGATCTTCTCCCCAACCCACCTGAATTTCTTCCCCATAAACTTGTTTAACTCCCTTAGATCTAAAATAGGCCTGAAACCCCCCTTTTGCTTTTGGGATCAAGAAATTTTAGGAGTAAAACCCCTTCCCCCTGAACAATGGAGGGACCTCTATAGCTCCTACAAGGGGAAGTGACTGTATTTCTTGCAGCAACGCAGCCTCATGAGAGAGGTCACTGAAGAGGGACAGGGAAATGGGATGGGAGGGTGGGGTTAGAAATAAATTGGAGTGTATATCCCACTTCCACGATGCTTAGAACCTACTGATCTCTTGTGATGTGGGCCCAAGCACTATGGAAGTGGGACAGGTGGTTTGCAAAAATCAGGGAAGAAAAAGATGGCATTCTAAGAACTGGCAGTCTGTTCCTGGCCAGCTCATCAAAATGAGGTATTGGAGGAGGATGCCCTGATGAACCAGAAGCTACAGGGGCAGAGGATGCTGGTGGGTGCCTTTTGTAACCTCTGCTCTTCTTCCTTGGCAGCTGCTGAGCTTGAGGGGCAAACCCCTGAAATCCCTGGGACTGGTGAGGACAGAAGGCCTTCTGCTTTACTGCTGGGATGTAAATGCCCAGGTACTCCAGGGTTGCTCTAGAGTCTTGGAGACTATGCAGTGTTGTCATAAATATAAAAGGAAGGGTAACCACCTTTCTGTATACAGTGCTATAAAATCCCTTCTGGCCAGAGGCAAGACCCTTTCACCTGTAAAGGGTTAAGAAGCTAAGGTAACCTTGCTGGCACCTGACCCAAAATGACCAATGAGGGGACAAGATACTTTCAAATCTGGAGGGGGGGAGGGAGGGACAAAGGGTTCTCTCTGTCTGTGTGATGATTTTACCGGGAACAAATCAGAAATGCAAGCCTTACAACTCCTGTTAAGTTAGTAAGTAATCTAGCTAGAAAATGTGTTTAGATTTTCTTTTGTTTAATGGCTGGTAAAATAAACTGTGCTGGAGGGAATGTATATTCCTGTTTTTGTGTCTTTTTGTAACTTAAGGTTTTGCCAAGAAGGATTCTCTATGTTTTGAATATGATTACCTTGTAAGATATTTACCATCCTGATTTTACAGAGGTGATTCTTTTACCTTTTGTTTTTTAATTAAAATTCTTCTTTTAAGAACCTGATTAATTTTTTGTTCCCAGCAAAAGCATCACACAGATAGACTGAACCCTTTGTCCCCCCCCGCCCTCCAGATTTGAAAGTATCTTGTCCCCTCATTAGTCATTATGGGTCAGGTGCCAGCGAGGTTACCTTAGCTTCTTAATCCTTTACAGGTAAAAGGGTCTTGCCTCTGGCCAGGAGGGATTTTATAGCTCTGTATACAGAAAGGTGGTTACCCTTCCCTTTATATTTATGACACGCCCCCCAAATCACAGATAGGGTGAAACATTGGCTGTGATTTCTTTCTGGAGCTCTAGGAGAAAACAGAGTTAATAAGACACATGCACCTTTAAACATACTACCAACTGTATAAAGACTAACAGTATTTTTTACATTTTGAGGTCTATTTTAACCAGTTGATTCTGGGAAACTTTCACGGGAGAGTGCATCAGCCACTTCGTTAGAAGCTCCTGAAATGTGTTGTATGTAGAAATTAAAATCTTGGAGAGCTAAACTTCACCGATTAAGTTTTTTGTTATTCCCCTTGGCGGTATGAAGCCACTGTAGCGCAGCATGGTCGGTTTGCAGGTGGAAACGCCATCCCCAAACATATGGGCATAGCTTTTCCAGAGCGTAGACAATGGCGTAACATTCCTTTTTACTGATTGACCAGTTGCTTTCCCTCTCAGACAGCTTCTTGCTGAGAAACACGACAGGGTGGAACTTTTGATTTGGTCCTTCCTGCATTAAGACTGCTCCCACACCACGCTCGGACGCATCTGTGGTTACTAGGAACGGTTTGTCAAAGTCTGGGGCCCTTAGCACAGGGTCAGACATAAGTGTTGCTTTAAGCTTGTTAAAGGTCTTCTGACACTCTTCAGTCCACTGAACGGCATTTGGCTGTTTCTTTTTGGTTAGGTCCGTCAATGGGGTGGTGATTTGGCTGTATTGCGGTACAAATCACCTGTAATAACCAGCCAAGCCTAAGAAAGATTGAACCTGTTTCTTTGCCTTTGGGACAGGCCACTTTTGGATAGCATCCACTTTGGCCTGTAGGGGGTTGATAGTTCCTTAACCCACCTGGTGTCCAAGGTAAGTCACTCTGTTTAGGCCTATTTGACACTTTTTAGCCTTAACAGTTAGTCCTGCCTCCCTTATGCGCTGCTCAAAGACTTTTTGTAGATGTTCCAGGTGTTCTGCCCAGGAATTTGAAAATATGGCCACATCGTCAAGGTAGGCGACTGCATATTTTTCCAATCCCGCTAGGAGACCATCTACAAGTTTTTGGAAGGTGGCGGGTGCATTCCGCAGCCCGAAAGGGAGCACATTAAATTTATACAGCCCGACGTGTGATGAAGGCTGACCTTTCCTTGGCGGATTCATCTAGCAGTACCTGCCACTACCCCTTGGTTAAGTCCAAGGTAGAGATGAACTGGGCCCGTCCTAGTTTCTTCAATAGTTCATCTGTGCGTGGCATTGGATAGTTGTCTGGACGAATTACAGCATTTAGCTTACAGTAGTCCATGCAAAAACATATCTCCCCGTCTGGTTTGGGAATTAGAACCACTGTAGATGCCCATGTACTGCCAGAGGGGCGGATTACACCCATCTGTAGCATATCCTAGATCTCCCGTTTTATAGCAGTTTTAGCTTGAGGAGACACCCGGTAAGCTTGGGCTCTGTTTGGGTGAGCATTACCTGTGTCAATGGAGTGGTATGCCCGTTCAGTCAGTCCTGGGGTGGCTGAGAATGTCAGCACGTAGCTAGTGCACAGCTCCTTGATCGGCTGTCGCTGCATACGCCCAACAGTCATGGAGAGGTTCACCTCTTCCACGCCGCCGTCACTTTTTCCTTCGTAGTAGACACTTTCAGGCCACTTAGCATCATCTTCTCCCTAGGCTGTAAACTGAAAAACAATTCTCTGGAATAAATTAATTCTCTGAATAAAAGGGCTTTAGAGAATTAATATGGTACACCTTACGCTGTTGGTTGGAGGTGGGGAAGGCTATGAGATAATTAACAGCTCCCAAGCGCTCTTGGACCATGAATGGACCTTCCCACGATGCTTCCATTTTATGGGCCTGGAGCGCCTTTAAGACCATGACCTGGTCCCCTACTTTGAAGGAACACTCTCTGGCATGTTTATCATACCAAGCTTTTTGCTCTTTTTGAGCATCCTTTTAGGTTTTCTTTAGCAAGGGCTAAAGAGATTTGGATGGTGGTTTGTCTGCGTTTTTGTAACTGGATCCACTATTGTTGTTGCAGACATTAGCATGGGGTCCAGTTTTATCACCTCTGACTGGGTCCTGGTAGACGTTTCCAGATCAGAGCTAGGTGTGACAGCTTGCTTAGCCTGGCTGCGGGTGACCATTCCCACCCTCTTAGCTAGCTTCACATGATTGGCCAAGTCTTCCCCCAACAGCATGGGGATGGGATAATCATCATAGACTGCAAAAGTCCACGTTCCTGACCAGCCCTTGTAGTGGACCGGCAACTTGGCTGTAGGCAAGTCAAAAGAGTTTGACTTGAAGGGTTGAATCATCACTTGGACCTCTGGGTCAATTAAATTGGGGTCCACTAAAGAAGCATGGATAGCCGACACTTGTGCTCCGGTGTCCCTCCACGCTGTGACCTTCTTCCCGCTCACACTCACAGTTTCCCTCCACTCTGAGGGTATCTGGGAGGCATCTGGGCCTGAGGATCTTTGGTGTGACCCCAGTGCAATGAACTGTAATCTGTTGGGGTTCTTGGGGCAGTTGGCCTTTACATTCCCCCGCTCATTACATTTAAAACATCGCCCAGCTGACGGGTCACTGGGGCAAGGTGGGTTGCTGGAGAACAGTGTGATGGGACGATAAGGATTCTGGAGAGTTCCTTGGGGTATAGTTGAGGTCTTGGGCTGCCCCCAATAGTAGGGTGTAGTCTGAGGTTGTCCCTTTTGGTTGTCCGCTCCAACTGAGACAAGGGTTGTTTCTCTCTCCTCCCTCCACCCATTTTGTTCTGGTTTGCCCTGCCTTTTTGGCGGTCTGGGACTGTTACCCTTCTAATGGGAGGTCCTGGACTGTTTGCTGAACCTCTGGAGAGAGGTCAGAAGATTGCAACCATGACGAGCATCTCAGAGCGATGGCAGAGTCCATGCCATGAGCTGCAGAATCTGCTATATCCAGACCAGCCTGCAGAGCTGTTCTGGCAACCAACTTGCCCTCCTCGATCAACGTGTGTAAATCCTATTTTTGCATCATCTGGGAGCTTGTCCCTGAAATTTAAAATTGTATTCCACATGAAAATTGTATCACCACAGGAAAACTTTCCCACTTGTAATACTAAGTTGTAACCTACCTGTGGAATAAAGCTTCCTTGCAAGTAAGTCCAACTTCTTGGCCTCTTGGTTCTTCAGGGTTGATTACTGGTGTCCCTGTCTCTCACTTTCATTGGCAGCCAAAACTATGAAGGAGCCCCGAGGGGGATGATGATATAGATGTTCAAACCCCTGAGAGGGGATATATTTCTTCCTCTCCACCCTTTTTGCAGTAGGCAGCAGGGGAACTGGGGTCTCCCAAAGAACCTAGTTGGGCTCTAAAATAGTCTCACTAATAGAGCTACACTAGCCAGGTCCACCAATGTCAAGATGTCCACAAGTCTCCTCTGGGTGGACCTCCAGGGCCAAAGTCATCATTTTCAACTCCTGATGTGTCCTGAAATCATCAGGAGTCAGAGAAATAGGGTCTGCCAAAATTGCCTCAGCAGGGAATAAGGAAGAGGATGCCATTGGTTCTGGGGCAGGTCTAGTTCCCATTCTTCTCAGGCTTGCCTGTGAAAAGGGCCCTGAACCTGCTCAGTGCTGGGCTTGGTACTGATGCAAAGTGTTTTTGGCGTCAGTGCTCCTGACAGCCAATAGGCAGAGCCAGCCAGGGGTGAAAGTAAAATGCAGAACTTACCGGTACAGGGTAGGGACCTGGCAGGGCTGCCGATCGAGGGTGCAAAAGGGGCAGCGACATTAAAGCAGTGCTTTAAAGTCAGCAGTCTAGGCCGGTACTGGCAGCTACCTTTTACCGGTACGCCATACCAGCCCATACCGCCTTACTTTCACCCCTGGAGCCAGCTAAAGGGGATGTGAGGACACTCTTGATTGAGGGGGAAACCTCCACAGGTTCTAAAAGGGCCAGTGGTATGATCTCAATCCCCAACTATGTGTGGCCCAAGGGTCCCTTCAGTATGCCCCCGTTGATATTGTGCTGAAACCAAGGTGGACAAGTAGTATGCTCCTGATGGTGAGAATGGCTAGGCTGGGACACGTGAGAACCCACTTCAAAATCTGACAAAGAAGAATCCTCTTCTTGTGAGCATTATGGTTCTGTACCCATCAGTACTGGTGAGGCAGGTTCAGACTCTGAAGAAAGGGGAACTTATCTGCAGCATCTTCATTGCTACAGTAACAGCCAAATCTGCTGGACGTGCATGATGTGGAGGTGAAGCCGCCAATTTTGGTTCCTTAGGCGCTGGTGCTGGGCAAGACTCCTAACCTGCCAGTGGTGGTGCTACTGAGAGGTTCAATAACTCTCTTGCAGCCTCAGTTGCCTCAGGATTAGATAGTATCAGGAAAGTGCTCTGCTGTACCGGGGTGTGAGGCGATCCTGATGGTGGTACTTCCGAAGTTGGTCTCAACAGGCCCATACTAGTCTTTGGAATCAACAAACTCCCCTGCTTGGCGGTATGCTCTGGAGAGTGCCTCCTCTTTGAGCTCACTCCCGAGTCCTTAGATGAACTCAACCTCTTTGCCTCCCTTGATGACCCCGGTACCAGTCCATTTTATGATGCCAGCAACACCAATCTGCCTCTCAGTACCAGTAATGCTGGAGGTGCACTACTAACTAGCACATATGGTTTGGATGGAGTGCCAATTAATTTAAGTCTGGCTGCCCTGTCTTTCTTGGAGCAGGACTTAAAGCCCTTACAGATGCTATGTCTGTCACTTATGTTAGCCTCCCCAAGCACTTAGGGCAGGTGGGGTGAGGGTCACTTTTAGGCATTGCTTTACCACAAAAGTGGCAGGGCTTGAAACCCAAAGAGTGCAGCATATCTCCAGAATCAGGGCAGGTACAAAGATTGGGCACTGGAGCCACAAAAACATTTTTTAAAATGACACTAAACTGCACTAACTATATAGATTCTAAACCCGGCACTATTTATACACTAGACAAAAAGATTTGCAGAGGCAAAGATGGAAGCTTCGACAACCATCACAAGCGGTAGGAAGGAACTGAAAGGGGTCAGGGTGGGTGGCTCCACCCTTTATGCCTGTGTGCAGTGTGCAAGGCAGCAGAAAGTGCTCATGCTGCCCGCACCAGGTACCGCTAAGGGAAAACCTCTCTTGACCACTGTGCACTGAAGCGCACACATGTACCTACCGTGAAATGGACATGGGTAATCACTTGACCTATGATTTTTCTACTAAATAAGCATTTTACTTATTTTTACCCCACCCAGGTCTCTAATGAGCAAACTGAGTCCCAAAGAGAACTGATAACTAGGCTTCCAATGTGTTCTAAAGAGAACTGATGACTGGGGGCAGGTTTCATGCCTTTGGGAGCGACAAGTCAGAGCAGAAAAGCCCAAGTGTCTGATAGTTAAGAACTTGGGGAGATGGATTTGGGGAACTCTGAACTGGAGCAGGTTGTTGAGGTCACTGTGCATGGAGTAACTAGGCTGCTAGAAGCCAGGGCTGAGACACTTTATTCATGTAGCCTGGCTACTGGTGTCAGAACTCAGAGACATAGCATTAAGGCACCCAAAGTTACAAGTCAGGGTGGTGACAGAACCTCTACCCAGGTGATCTGCAAAATGTCACATGTGTAATGAACTTTTAAAATACATATGTAAAGCTAATGATACTGAAGACAAATCAACTCTCACTGGTCAAAACCAAATGGAAGTCACCCCACTGCTGATGAAGAAGGGATTCTCTGATGCCACTAAAAAGGCCTAGAAGAGAACTTATGTGATACAAAATGGGGAGGTATCGGCAAGGACTGATTACTGCATTGTAGCTACAACTTGGGCAAGGTGTAAAGAAATCGCAGTCACTAATCAGAGATGCTAAACTCCCTTTATTGACAATAATATAATTTATTTCAGAACTGAGTGTTCTACCCCCAGCAAAATTTCAATTAAAGGTAATTCACTAAAATAATATTAACTACCAACCCAGGAAAGATAATTTAACACTAGGGCAAGCTTCCATAATACTTAAAAGTGGAATAATAAAGGTGAATTGCCCAGGCTTGTCAAATGAAAGACATAGAGTTTTCTTCAGCAGAACACAGGCCATTTCCTTGTCTTAGAACACCATGCTGCAATAGAAATGCTGTAGACCATTGCGTACTGAAAGCTTGTCAGTTCCTTATATAAACACCAGCTACCTCAGAAGAAAGCACTTTGAAATGTAAATACCACATTTGTCACAAAAGGCATGAGGGTTTTCAATGTGTGTTTAAGATGATTACAAGGATTAATAGATTTCTCCATAGCTACTGTACCATATGGGGTTACATGTTTATTGCCCTGTTCATTACAACCATCACCATGTAACAAAAACAAACAGAAAATTCTAAAATAACTGACTGATCCCAAAAGGGATTGAAATAAATTAAAATAGTCCTATGCAGTGACTATATTGCACACCACTACATTTATCTTTGTTACTGTCAAATATCTCACTGTGAGAAAAACTTAATTTGTTGATATATATAATTGTATTGCTTCTACATGGGCATGAAGGATAAATGCTGGTCTGCAAATTATGTCCAAGGATCTTCTATATAATGGACATTGTTGAGGGGGAGAAGAAATAAACACATGATGGATATTCCATAGATTGGAATCTATGAAATAGTATAAAATGATTTCAGGAATGAGTTGTGGATTTGAGGATAAAGTTTTTTAACCAGGTAAAAAGAAGAGTATATGTGACAGGGTGTGCATACCCCGCACTAGACAAGAAAGGGTTAACCCCACATTATGGGCGGAGGAAATCCCGTCCCTCAGCCTGCTGGGTGTTCTGCCAATTGCTGGCTCAGTATAAAAGGGAGCAGCCCAGCTCATTCTAAGCTGCCTGCCAAGGAGGGAGGACACTTGGTGGAGCCTCCAGCTCAGGAATCACTTCAGCACCTAACTGCAGGAACCAGCGATCCCGAGGACCAGATTGGAGACTTGTAGCCTATGGCTGGCCAACCAGAGTTGGAATCCTGGGGATCTACCTGCACTGAGGAGCTCAGAGACCCAGATGGAGTACAGATCCTGGCTTCAGGAGACACAGTAGGAAGTTGCCCAGGGAGGCAGTGTAACTGGTATCTCCCAACCAAGGAAGGTCAGAGTGTTGCAGTAGCAGCCCCACTGACTGGGTGGGACCATACTTGCCATTGATAGGGCCCTGGACTGGGAGCTGGTGGAGCCAGGAAGGCCCAGGTCCCCCTACCCCAGCTGTCACCCCCCTGTGTGGTGGCCCCTGACTGCAGCCATTAAGCCCTGATCCCAAGGGCAGCCATATTGACTCTGGCCATTAGGCTGTACTGCCTTGTGCTTGAGGGCAGCCATATTGTTTCTGGCCATTAGGCCACACAGCGCCGAACTCAAGAGCTGCCATATTGACTTAAGCATGAGGATAGTCTGGTAGACTGTAACCACGGTGCCCCCACAACACACCCCAAAAGGGGGACTGAGTGTGCATACACTACGACAGCATATAACCCAAAACCAGCAGTGGTATTAGGACATATATATATCACAGAGGAGAGAGACAACATTAGTCATACTGTTTGTTCTGTGTCTGCTAACTCAATACTTCCCGTGTAACTGTTCATTCAGCAAAAAATCGCTGTGGGGTTTTCTCACTTCCTTTGGGAAAATCTTTTCTTGATTAGGCTGAAAGGAAATCCTCCATGACCTCCAGATCACCTACAACAGCCAGCACGAAGAAGAATGAGTGTGGATACAGGGACTAAATTCAATTAAATTTAGCCAAAAATAAATTCAAACAAAAAACAGCTATGCAGAGGCTGAGGTCTTTGATCTCACACTGTACAACCCATTTGTAATCTTTTAAGAAAAGATACAAATTTAGGACTAGAATCACAAAGAAGCTTTTTATCAGTGTTTACAAAAACAATTGTACAGCATATCACTCTTCCAATACTGCTTTTGGGGGTCACAAAACTGCAGATGTATGCATCAATTAAAGACGCTCATTTGTAAATCGGTGTAAAACAAAACCACACAGCCTCTCTGAAATTATCTACAGGATTTTGTTTCTCTGTTATAAATTCGCTAGCCTAAAAAACTTGAATCAATATCACATACAGTCTTGCACTTGTTTGTCTCTTTATTAACATTATTTTTCTCAATTATGACAAGATTTGTTAAGCACAACTCTTATACCATACATGAAAACAAAGGGAAAGGAACCTAGGACACCCATGGGGAAAAAATGGTGGGTGCTAACCATACACTGGCAACCCCATATCAGTGCCTACCTATCTCCTCAGCACCTCCCACCAGCTGAATTCAGCTGGTCCGCGGTGTGCAGGAGGTGCCGGGGGGAGGAGCGAGGGCCTGGCACACTCAGGGGAAGGAGTGGGAAGAGGCGGGTCAGAGGCAGAACTGAGGCAGGAAGAGGCAGGGTGGGGGTGGGGCCCTGGGGGAAGAGATGGAGATAGGTAGGACCTGGGGTGGAGCCAGGGCACATGAGAAACTCTGCACGTATGCCTGGCAACCCAGAATGGAAAAGGATGAAAACTATTGGATTAGACATTTTCAAAATATAGAGTAAAATTTTCAAAAATACCTAAGTTACACTTTGAAAAATGACTTGGGCATTTAAAAGATGAAGTCCTAGTGACTTTGTATAGGAGTTCAGCTGTGCTGCCTAAGTCACTTTTGAGACTAGGACTTAGACTCCTAAGTAATAGATGCTTTTGAAAAAATTATCCATATACTACAAGGCATACAACATGTGAAAACCAGCCAAGTTTTCACTGCTGCTGGAACCTAGCTTTTGCATTTCTTGGATAAGTGATTTTAACTCTGCAAGCTTACTGTCATATTAAGACAGTTTTTTGCATGTATTGCTATGATGATGGAATATTAGGTTGCTATTGAACTATCAAAACTAACAAAGCAAGGAGTGAAAGTATCACTACCAACAGCACAGTGAATGTCAGATAATTTACTGCAAGTTTGAAAAAGAAATTCAAATTCACTTTGTTTTAAGCATCTTGTTTAGCAAAGCATTAAAGATCAGTCAATACAAATTATAGGACTAAACTAATTCCACAAAAGACATCTTCTGACATTACTATGAAGCAAAAAAAGGTTGGAAACATTGTGTGATGCTATATATGCTTTGAATACAAAGCATAACATTTTTAGAAACACAATTATGAGCTGCTGATTTTTTTACAATACTAATTGAAAGTCAATGAACACTTTTTACCTCTGATTTGGTGATGATAAAGTGATGGAAGTCTTTGCTGGGAGAAAAGGAGTACTTGTGGCACCTTAGAGACTAACAAATTTATTTGAGCATAAGCTTTCATGAGCTACAGCTCACTTCATCGGATGCATTAGATGTCAAGGTTCCTTCCCCTCTCTGAACTCTAGGGTACAGATGTGGGGACCTGCATGAAAAACTCCTAAGCTTACTTTTACCAGCTTAGGTTAAAACTTCCCCAAGGTACAAACTATTTTACCTTTTGCCCTTGGACTTTCGCAGCCACCACCAAACATCTAACCGGTATTATATTATTAGGAAAGAGTCCGTTTGGAAACGTCTTTCCCCCCCCAAAAATCCTCCCAAACGTTACCCCCCCTTTCCTGGGGAAGGTTTGATAAAAATCCTAACCAATTTGCATAGGTGACCACAGACCCAACCCCTTGGATCTTAAGAACAATGAAAAAGCATTCAGTTTCTTAAAAGAAGAATTTTAATAGAAGAAAAAGTAAAAAGAATCGCCTCTGTAAAATCAGGATGGTAAATACCTTACAGGGTAATTAGATTCAAAACATAGAGAACCTCTCTAGGCAAAACCTTAAATTACAAAAAGACACAAAAACTTCTCCTGGGAGAAGGAGCCTGACTATGGCTCTCATAAAGTTTATCCTACAGGAGGGAAGTCATGCTGGCTTTCTCTCCTTACCTGGACTGCAAGACATCACAGCTTCACTGGATTGTTTCTATGGACTCTGTGCAATGAGTGGTTGAACTCAACTCTTTCTACATTGTTTATAATAACAAGCATAATCAGCATCCACATTCCTGAGGCCAGCCTACTTGAGGGGAGGGCTAAGTGCTGGGCAAATCTTTCCTCAGAAGTACTATGTTCACAGCATTGACTATTACTCATGAGCTGTCAAAAAATCATTAGAGTGCTCTGTTAGAAATGAAAGTTAAATAATGAAAGTCAATGTCCACCCTTCGCAACAGAGGTTAGTTTGTATCCATGGCAAGCTTTTTTAGCTGTTGAGGATCAGAACTAATCCCATAGAACATTCTCATATATGAGAGAGAGAAAATAAGTCTTTGAAGTTAGTAAAAGGGAAATAATTGGGAGAGGAAGCTGGTTCTAAGCCTGATATCAATATCACATGATGAGATTTGTATCCAGAGAACTAAGTCCCTGATCCTGCAACTGGATCTATGTGAGTATTGAGATCTGCCCACCCAGATCCACTTGCAGAATCACAGTCTTAATCACCTACTGCTGATATGGGTGGAACTTTCTGCCTATGGAAAGCGGTTTGGAGCAGGAACCATCATTCACTTCATTTTTAACCTGCTAATAGAAAGGTAGGTGTAGTACAATCTACTACTTGAAGCTTAATGATGTGAGCTGAGAGTGGCAGCCAGAAGGTGCCAGTTGTGGCTCCCTGATTCAGGGCTGTCCAACTTGGCATAAATTCTCTTTATGCCAGTATAGGACTGGGCATGAAAGACTTAAGTTCCGCTATGCTTTTTCTCACTCCCCACCCCCTCCACCCCCCGACAGGTCACCATCCTGATCTGGCATACTCTGAGGAGATTCCCCCTACATAGAGTGAATTCTCTGCTGGGAGTGTACAAGGTGACCATGTTGAATCAAAGAATTTGGCCCCAAAAGTCTACATGGGATCAGATACTTATATGTAAAGCTTTAAATATAAGTTTTCAAATTCCTAGGGTTTTTCTTCTAATATATTTTGTGTAGTTCAATGCCTTTTTAATTTTGCAATAATGCACTTTATAGAGTCATCAAACATGCATTAATACAAAATTAAAAGTTACTCTTTGTCACGGAGTGTGCGGGAGTCCAGGCCCTGCAGCCCTCTTCCTGGGATTCACCATGACTCTTAGCCAGCCAGTAAAACGGGAGGTTTATTGGACAATAGGAACACTGTCTAAAACAGAGCTTGTGGGTACAACCAGGACCCCTCAGTCAAGTCCTTCTGGGGGGCAGGGAACTTAGACCCCAGCTTTGGGGTTCCCTGCGTTCCACCACCCAGCACCAAACTGAAACCAAAACCCCTCCAGCAGGCT
This sequence comes from Dermochelys coriacea, assembly GCF_009764565.3. Lineage (NCBI taxonomy): Eukaryota > Metazoa > Chordata > Testudines > Dermochelyidae > Dermochelys > Dermochelys coriacea. The sequence goes on from NC_050068.2 coordinate 112,362,971, forward strand.
CTCTCCTGCAGCCTTTGTCCAGTTTCCAGGGCAAAGGTGTTACCTCCCGCTTCCCCTTCCTGGCTCAGGATACAGGCTCTCAGGTCTCCCATCCCCAGTGAAACTCCCCTGCCACATTCCCAGGTTACCACTCCCCCTCCCTGCTGCATCACATCTCTCCCTCCTTCTAGACTGAACTGAGCAGGGTCACTCTGACCCCTGGGGAAGTTCAGGGGCCCCCTCTCTGGAACAACACATCCGCTATCATGTTGGCACTTCCCTTCACATGACTATGTCCATGTCATAATCCTGCAAGAGCAGGCTCCAACTCAGGAGCTTGGCGTTGGCTCCTTTCAGCTGGTGTAGCCAGGTCAGGGGAGAGTGGTCGGTGTGCACGGTGAAGTGTCGCCTGAAGAGATATGGCTCTAGTTTCTTAAGGGCCCACACCATGACCAGGCATTCCTTCTCGATGGCCGCGTAGTTCTGCTCCCAGGGTAGCAACTTCTTGCTCAGGTACATTTTGGGGTGTCTCTCCCCCTTTTCATCCTCCTGCACTAACACTGCCCCCAGTCCCGTGTCTGAGGCATCGGTGAACATCATAAAGGGCTTGTCAAAGTCTGGGTTTGCCAGAACTGGGCCACTGACCAGAGCCTCCTTCAGCGCCAGGAAAGCCTCCTGGCACTGCTCAGTCCAGACCACCTTGTCTGGCTTCCCCTTCTTGCATAGCTCAGTGATGGGGTGGCTATGGCGCTAAAACGGGACACAAACCTTTGATAGTATCCTGCCAACCTAATAAAGGCTTGGACCTGCTCTTTGGTGGGGGGAGCGGGCCAGTCTCTGATCACCTCCACCTTGGCTGGTTCCGACTTTAGGCGGCCGCTCTCCACCCCATGGCCCAGGTAAGATACTTCAGCCATCCCCACCTTGCACCTCTCAGCTTTTATGGCCAGCCCAGCCTCCTGGAGTCGGTCCAGCACTTGTCTAACCTCGGACACATGGTCCTCCCAGGTCTGGCTAAAGACACAGATGTCATCAATATACGCCACGGCAAAACTCTCCATCCCCCTCAGTAGCTGATCCACCAGGCGCTGGAAGGTGGCCGGCGCTCCCTTGAGGCCGAAAGGCAGGGTCAGGAACTCATAAAGCCCCAGAGGGGTGATAAAGGCCGATTTCAGCTGGGCATCTGCATCCAGCGGCACTTGCCAGTATCCCTTTGTAAGATCCATGGTGGTAAGGTATCGAGCTCCTCCCAATTGTCTAGGAGCTCATCAGGCCTGTGCATGGGGTAGGCATCAGATACAGTGATGGCATTGAGCTTCCGATAGTCCACACAGAACCGGATCAACCTATCCTTTTTGGGGACCAGCACCACTGGCGAGGCCCAAGGACCGGCAGATGACTGGATCACCCCCAAAGCCAGCATGTTCCGGACCTCTCTTTCCAGGTCCTGAGCAGTTTTCCCTGTGACTCGGAAGGGGGAGCATCTTATCAGCAGATGTGATCCTGTCTGCACCCGGTGGACAATCAGATTAGTGAGTCCAGGCTGGTTGGAAAACAGCTGTCGGTATGAATGCAGAACCCCTCTGATCTCAGCTTGCTGGGCAGGGGTTAGCTGATCCGAGAGGGGAATTGTTTCCAGGGGGAAACCAGCTCTGGTCCCAGGGACTAGATCTACTAAAGGGTCATCTCCCTGCTCCTTCCAATGTCCACACACTGCCAACATCACATTCCCCCTGGCATAATATGGCTTCATCATATTCACATGGTACACCCGGCGGTGGTGGCCCGGTTCGACAGCTCCACCACATAGTTTACCTCATTTAGCTGCTTGACAACCTTGAAAGGGCCTTCCACGGCGGCCTGTAGTTTGTTTTTTCTCACTGGGATGAGAACCATCACCTGATCCCTGCTGGCATAGGCACGGGCCCATGCCGTGCGGTCATACCAGACCTTCTGCTTCTTCTGGGCTCTGGCCAGATTCTCCCTGGCCAGGCCCATTAGTTCAGCATGTCTCTCTCGGAAGATTAGGACATACTCCACCACTGACTCTCCATCGGGAGTGGCCTTCCCCTCCCATTCGTCTCTCATCAGGTCCAAGGGGCCCCTTACCCTCCTTCCATATAACAGTTTGAAAGGTGAAAATCCGGTGGACTCCTGGGGTACCTCCCTGTATGCGAACAGCAGATGAGGTAAGTACTTGTCCCAATCCTGCGGGTGCTGGTTCATAAAGGTTTTCACAATTATCTTTAGCATCCCATTGAACCTCTCCACCAGCCCATTGGATTGGGGGTGACAAGCTGAGGCCCAGTTGTGCCGGACCCCACATTTCTCCCACAAGCACCGGAGCAGAGCCGACATGAAGTTGGATCCTTGGTCTGTCAAGAATTCCTTGGGGAACCCCACTCGGCTGAAAATGGTCAGGAGCGCATCTTCCACAGTGTCTGCATCAATGGAAGCTAAGGGCACTGCCTCAGGGTAGCAGGTGGCAAAATCTACCTCCACCAGAATGTATTTCTTCCCCGACCGGGTCGTCTTGCTGAGAGGTCCCACTATGTTCATGGCTACCTTCTGGAAAGGTTCCTCTATGATGGGCAAAGGTTTCAAAGTCGCTTTCCCCTTGTCTCGGGCCTTCCCCACCCTCTGACGGGTCGCAGGATCGGCAATACTGCTGGACAGTGGTAAAGACCCCAGGCCAGTAAAAGTTCTGTAGCAGCCACTGCCTGGTGCGCCAGATTCCCTGGTGTCCTGAGAGGGGGATGTCATGGGCCAGGTACAGTAACTTGCGGTAATACTTCTGGGGAACCACCAGCTGCCTCCTGATCCCACAGGACTCCACTTCCCCTGGGGGCTCCCTGGGGGAGCCCATTCTCGGTACAGAAACCCCTTTTCCCACAGGAACCTCTCCTGGCAACCTCTCCTCATGGTCCGTACCACACTGAGGTTGGCCAGGTCCCTGAGCTTCCGCAAGGAGGGATCTTTCTGCAACTCGGCCTGGAGCTCAGCGGCTGGGGAAGGGATGGGGCCCGGTTCCCTCTCACTGGCTGGGTCTGAGGCCATAGTCTCTCAGAGCTGTGCCCCTTGGCACTCCCTCCCCACCAGGGTAGGGTCCTGTGCCTCCGGTGTGGTACCCTCCCCGAGGTCGGGGCGCAGTGCCCGTCTCCGGCTTTGGCTACGGGTCACAGCCAGGGCATTCTGGGGGTTGCTTGGCCAGTCCTCTAGGTCCCCCCCATCAAAAACTCAGTGGGCAAATGGTGGTGCACCCCCCACATCTTTGGGGCTCTTCTTGGCCCCCCATTTCAGGTATACCCTTGCCACAGGCACCTTGAATAGGGTCCTGCCCATCCCCGTCAGGGTCAGGTAGGTGTTGGGCACCACCCGATCTGGGCCCACCACCTAGGGCCAGGCCAGCGTCACCTCCGCGTCCCCATCCCAGTATCCAATGACCTTCCTCCCATCCACCTCCAGGGGAACAAGGCACTCTCTCCGAGGGACAGCCCCGCGCCACCCTGTAAACTGAGAACTCTGAGTCCAGAGCATTCAGCCCTCTGGAGGAGCTGGCCTGGGATACTCTTCCCTCCTGAGCAGGTGGTAAGCTGGCAGCCCCCCTTGTCTAGGCCATCTGACCCTCGTCCAGCTTGGTCCCTACCCAGTTAACCCTGGGTAAGTTGGGTCTGCTCAGTCTATCCCTGAGCCTGGGGCACTGGGTCCATACGTGGCCTCTCTGGCCACAGTGATAGCAGCTCATGTCACGTTGGTCCCCTTGAGCGGGTCAGATGGTCCTGATGCCAGGCATTCCCCCTGGGAGGGGGTTCTCCATATTTCCCCGCTGGGAGGTCCCATGGTGACACTCTCTCTCTGCATCATGGGGGGCCTGTTCTTTTGGGACTCCTCCCTGCTACCCCCGACCAACTGTTCACAAACTCGTCGGCCAGCTGCCCTGCATGCTGTGGGTTCTCTAGCTTTTTGTCCACCAACCATAGCCTCGGGTCAGAAGGGCACTGTTCATACAGTTGCTCCAGTACAATTAGGTCAAGCAGGTCCTCTTTAGCTTGGGCCCCAGCTGTCCACTTGTGGGCATATCCCTCCATTCGGTTGACCAGTTGTAGATATGTGACCTCAGGCGTTTTATGCTGACTCCGGAACCTTTTCTGGTACATCTCGGGGGTCAGCCCAAACTCATGGAGCCGGACCTTTTTGAACAGTTTGTAGTCCCCTGCCTCCACCCCTTTCATTCGGCTGTACACCTCCACGGCTTTGGAGTCCAGTAAGGGGGTGAGAAACTGGAGCCTGTCTGCAGGGTCAACCCTGTACATCTTGCAGGCATTCTCAAAGGCCGTCAGGAAGCTATCTATGTCCTCACCCTCCTTACGCTGGGCCAGGAAGCACTTATCAGTTCCTTGCAGTCTTGGGTCCCTCCTCACTCACCGCACCTCACTCGGGGCCCCACTGCTCCTCAGCCTGGCCAGCTCCAGCTCATGCTGACGTTGCATCTCCTTCTCCTCCTGCTCATGCTAACATTGCCTCTCCTCCTCCTCCTCCCGCTCATGCTGACGTCACTTTTCATGATCCTCCAGCTCCATCATTTTCATCTCCCATTCCAGCCACCTCCGCTCCAGGGATGGGGAGCTCCGCCGGGAGGATCCCCTGATGGCTGCCGGGATCAGGGTGCCCTCGGTATTCACTGGGCTTCCCCTAACCCCTCCTCTAGGCATAGGTAGGAAGGATCGCGGGATGTCCTCAGCAGCAGTCTGATCCCTCCCAGCCTGGTCAAGCCCCAGGGCCCATGCTGTGTCTACTGGGCAGCTTCCCTCAGGGACAGGGATCGGGTCATCCAAGTGATCCTTCTCTTCCAACTGGGCAATCAGCTGTTCCTTGGTGGACCTCCCAATGTGCAGCCCCCTCTGCCTGCACAGCTCCACCAGGTCACTCTTAAGGCATTTAGCATACATCTCCCTGCTGGCCACTCGCAGGCCTGTGCAGCTTTCCACGGTTTCCAGGAAGAACCCATACAGTGCCAGTCCTTCTTGAGGTCACCACCTCTTTGCCAGGATCGAGCTGCAGACCCATCCACCCCTGGGACTGCTCACTGCAATCCCCCGGGGGACCCTGCTACTGCAAAAATCCTTGTCTCTGATCACACGCTCCCAGGGGTTAACCGCCCCCTGAAACCATCTCTCTCTGAATCTTCAGCATGCCTGGTCCTTCGTCAACCCCCTTCGTTTTACTGCTCCCCAGTCACTTACTGCAGGAAGCGCCGTCCACGGGGTGCAGTAGATCCCACCTCTACCACCAGTTGTCACAGAGTGTGGGGGAGTCCGGGCCCTGCACCCCTCTTCCTGGGATTCACCGTGACTCTCAGCCAGCCAGTAAAATGGGAGTTTTATTGGACAATAGGAACATAGTCTAAAACAGAGCTTGTGGGTACAACCAGGACCCCTCAGTCAAGTCCTTCTGGAGGCAGGGAGCTTAGACCCTAGCCTTGGGGTTCCCTGCGTTCCACCACCCAGCACCAAACTGAAACCAAAACCACTCTAGCAGGCTCTCTCCTGCAGCCTTTGTCCAGTTTCCCGGGCAGAGGTGTTACCTCCTCCCTCCCCCGCTTGGCTCAGGTTACAGGTTCTCAGGTCTCCCATCCCCAGTGAAACTCCCCTGCCACATTCCCAGGTCACCACTCCCCTTCCCTGCTGCATCACATCATCCCGCTCCCTGCTGCGTCACACTCTTGTTACATTATGACTCCAGCAACACATTTTGAGCCAGATGCTTGGGAATGTGGCTGTAAGGCATGGTGTCTCCTAAGCCATGGTAAGAACCTTTGTGTGATAAATGGGGGAGCACATCCTTAAACTTTTATCATAAAAAGCTTATTCATAATTTGGTCTACCTGAATTTTTTTCTCTAGATTATAATTTTAGCAGGATAAAATTACTTGGTGCTCAACAATTTAACTCATTTGTGACATTCCTTTTTACACCCATACGTTTCACCCTGGGGAGTCCCATTTCCACTTGTGAAGTTCAAAATAGCAGTAGAGGAATGGCCAACCACCTTCCTGTTGTCTAAGAGCAAGTCCTTCATAAAGGCCTGTTTTAATGAATTACCATTTATACAAAGTTGCTGGGTGTGGGCAAACCACTTTTAATTGCTCGCTTACTGCCATAATTTCTAGGAGGCCAATATAAATCTAACTGGGTTCCAGAGAATCCATCTCCATGGCCTACTCTGGGATGCACACACCTCTATAATTCTATGCATAGTCCCATTAAAACTCTTCTATGACACTTTTCTATGCTTCTGCATGTTTGGCTTCAATGCCTTTTTCCATAGCTTTTGTATAGTTTGCCAGACATTGCATTTCCTTAGGAAATGTCTGCCTTACAGTCAGAGCAAAATGACTGAGTTATTTGGAAACAACTGATACAGTGCTTCTCTTTTAAATACTCATTTTGCCTCAGAGTTTTATGCTGAAGGATGGACTCTCAGCTAGAGAGTAAATCAGTGCACCTCCACTGAAGTCTAGTTTAGCACTATTCTGGCAGAAAGTGGCAGGTTGTAAACACTGACTGACTAAATAGGCATACATCTAGCAGGACTGATGCAACAAATAATAATCAGGTGACATATGACATTCATTACAAGAAGCACCGTTACAGCTACATAGCCCTGAAGAGTCTGGATTCATGTACATATCAGTGGTAATTCAGGAGGGATGGGTGGGTACGATACTCCCCAGCTTCTAAACATTAGTGGATGAAAAATGAAATAAATTGGAATTTACCATCATTTGTGGGGGGAATAGCATCACTTCTCTTCCAATTTGAGCATTAGTATAAAATGAATCCCGGTAAGGTATATGCAATATCCCTACACTCAATTTACAATTTATCTGCTCTGTCCACTTTCTGCCTAGGTCTTGGAGCTTTTCCAGCAGTTCAGTGCTATGAACTAGAATGCCAAACAACATTTTATTTTTAAAACTGTACATTTTTGATGAGGCAAGACTAGCATTATTGGCTAGCATCAACAAGTAAACAATATGCAAACCAACAGCTATACAGTTTCTAATGTTCGGTGCACAAAACTTTCTCTCTCCCATGGCAACCTGGATAACAGACAAATCTAACACTCCTGTTTACAGCTTATTTATAGAGCTAATGCCTAATACCCTCTTCAAAAGGAATAAAAACAAAAGGGAGTAACATATCTCCATCAGACAAGCTTTAATACACCACTCCATTTATAAGATAGAATAGGGCTAGGCAAACCCTTCACTCAAGGATTAGTGCTAGATCAACCCCTTCTGTTTTATTTGGAGGTTTGGGTTCTACAGGTATGGCAATGAGAATAGAATTCAGGACCTTCAAGAAAAAATGGCTACTTACCTACAGTAACTGTTCTTCAAGGTGTGTTGTGCACATACACATCCATGGCAGGTGTATTTGCTCCCAATGCACTTGAGCTGGATACTTTCGCCAGTGTAGTATTTGGGAATAGCTGCTTATGGGGTGTGGCTCCTTTAAGAAACCAGGAAGTGCAGCCTGGAGGATGATGAGCCTCGGGTGATCCTGAAGAAACATAGAGAGAGGCTGCCCATCAGACTCCTGGAAGAAAAGTTGGTTCTTTTTTGCATTTAAACCTGAGCAGTCTTCACTGTGGTATTCCAATAACTTGGCAACAAGATGTGGGACCCAGGGGTAGCCCCAGCTACCAGGCAATTCCCAGTCTCTGTGACCACACCTATCCCATTCCTGGTGCTACCAGGAGACGCATGCTTGCCAAAGACCAGGTGAACTGCAGCATTAGATATGTACTTGAAGGCAGATGGTCTGGAAGTGACACCTGAAGCTCAACAGCATGCACTTCTACTCCAGGTGCCGAATGCTTTTGGATTTTCTCCACTCTGGAGACCAACATATTGTATCAGGAGGCAGTGAGAGGGCACTAGCAGCCCACTTTCACCTGCACCCAAAGCAATGTTCGAACGCATTAAGTTTCAGCAGCAAGGTAACTCCCTGGGGAGTCAGTCCGGCAATTTGCAGCCAGCCTCCGGGAACTGACAGATCTGTGCAAATTTGCACCCCTAACTGATCAGATGATTCAGGATCAATTTATGGAGCGGACTCCATCCCCACATTTGGAGGAGTGCCTCCTGATGGACCAGATTCCCTGACACCTCAGGGTGGTGGTGATTGGCTGTCAATTTGTATTTGCAACTCAAGAGGCTTAGACCCTTTCCCAGACCCAGACCCAGACCAGACCCAGACCAGGTTCTTCTTCAGGATCCTCATTCATACCATCCATCACTGAAGCCACCCTTGTACAGCATGTTGACAGAGGGTCAGGTAACCGTGTGGATGAATGAGGGGAATCGCTCTAATCATTGGTGGACGCAGGAGCAGAGTGCTGACATGAGTCCTTGCTGCAGCAAGTGTTGCCGAGCCCAGCACTGTCAGGGGCTCCGGGAGTGTCCAGCTGAGGGACAAATGTGCTGCCAATGTGGAAAACGTAACCATTTTGCCAGATGGTGTCGCTCTGCCCCAGCCGTCACCTATATTGATGACCAAAAGATGGAGGAAGATACCATCCCTGAGGGGATCAACTTGGTTACACGGGCCTGAGAGAGTTTTAAAATTTGCCCTTGCCATTTAGCAGATGTGGAGATACTGCTGGTGGTGGACACTGGAGCATGAGTGTCACTAGTAAACTACACCCACGTACTATAGATATTTTGCCTATTTCACCTTGTGGCCAGTGCAGTCTATACTATCCAGATATGGCAATGTGAAAATCCCTTTGTTGAGGATGGTGGATCTCCCCATGACATATCATCAATGAGAAGAGGGAATGTTCCCACTTTATGTGGCCTGTTCTGGAGCCAGCATTCTCAGGTTGGACCTGTTCCAGGCACTGGACTTTAAAGTATTAAACACACAGTATTATTATAGAAGCAATTGACTCTTCTCTGTGGGTGTCAAATCTTGTTGTTGTAAGAAAGAAAGAAGTTCTGTAGGGGTCAGGACCCCTACAGTTACAACACTGTGAAATTTCAGATTTTAATATCTGAAATCATGAAATTTACAATTTTTAAAATTCTATGGCCATGAAATTGACCAAAATGGAGGCGAATTTGGTAAGGCCCTAGTTATGTGTGATGCCACAGCTTTAGCTCTTGGTGCTTTGCTCTCCTAGATCCACCAGGGGGTGGAACACCTAGTGGCATTTGCCTCCCAAGCTCTCTCCTCAGCTGAGCAGAAATACTCAGCTGGAGAGCAGGAGGCCCTAGCATACATATGGACATTGAAAGTTGGCATCCTTATTTGTATGGCCACAGTTTCATATTACACACTGTCGACCAGGTGTTAACCACAGTGTTGACACCATTTGGGTCAGGGCATTGATCCTTTCATATTCATAGTTGGGTTGATCAGCTACTTCAGTACTACTTCTCAGCAGAGTACCATCTGGGTGAGCTCACTCGGGTGTGCTGGGCTTTACCTGACAAATCCACAGTAAGGGGGTTATGAGCCAGGAGGAGGAGAACACCCTGACTGACCTCTCTTTTGTCACCCACAAATCACTGTTAGAGGCACTGCCTCAAGATGTAGTGTTACAAGGAGCTCTCAAATACGTTTGTCAGGGTTGGCCAAAACTAGATTATTTGGTGGCTTATTTTCATGTGAGACCTGGTCTATTTCAGGGTTCCCAGATGTTAGTATCAGAGACCATGTGGGCAGAGGTGCTAGCTATTACCATGAAGGGCACCTTGGGGTGGTATGTATGAAGCAGAGGTGTCGAACAATGGTATGGTGGCCAGGAATTGATAGTCTCATTGAAAAGTTGGTCAGAAATTGTGAACCATGTTTACTTGGTGGTAAATTCTACAAGTGAACCAGTGTACCCAGGATCACTGTCTGGGCCATGGCATTCCACACAGCTAGACATATGTGGAGAAGTAACTCCTGCCCCATAGCATCAATGGTTTCTGTTAGTAACTTATGATCTTTTTTCCAAATGGCAAGAGGTAGCCAATAGCAGCCTAAAAATAGCACAAGTAGTCTGCAATCAGATGGAGGAGTGGTTCTCTAGGTGGGCTTATCTCTGCACAATAATTACTAATAATGGATGGCAGTTTGTTTCTGCTTGCTTCATCCAATTCCTGGCAGATAAAGGCATGGTTTTACTCTCAGATACCACCCTCAGGCTAACAGAGCTGTAGAGAGATTTAATTTTACATTGAAGACCGCACTTCAGGCCCATCTGTCCCAGGGTTTGCCCCTTCTGCAAACTCTCTGCTCAGTATTACAGCATTAATGGACTGTTCCCTAGAGAGCTTTGCTGCTGCTGAGGTGAGAGTAATGCTTATCATTAGACTTATTACACCCCTTTCTTAAGCATCCCAAGAATATAGATCCACCGGAGGTTCATAGGCATGTACAGAAGGTACAAAGTTTGCACTGATGACAAGCAGTGGGCTAGGGTGAAGACCGTGGCAGTGGGGTAATGGGTACCTGTATGCAGGCCACACGGGGGGGGTCAAGTTGGGGTGACAGCTTTCAATTTCAATGTAGGTTACATGGCGTCTGGGAGTGGTAACATATGAATTGCACGATGGATCCCATTGGCATATCAGTAATTTAATTCAGGACGGAAGCCCATCACAGGTGAGACAGGTCTGGAAACACCCTTTGCTCCATCAGCAGCTGAAGTGGTACTGCCTTCCCCAACAGAAGTTTTGCCCGTTCTGGAAGAGGCTCCAATTTTGCTTCCATTGCCACCTCTGCCAGCTGTGGATGTCCCAAGGGTGATGCATAGACCTTTACAGTTCTGTGGGCCACCAAGTTAGCTGAAGGACTTGGTGGTGTAACATACAGAGGAATTACCGGAATTTTGAAGGTTTAAATTGTATAATGTGTTATTGTATGGTTGTATAAAAACAAAAGGGTTTGGAGGCGGGAAATGTAGTATTTGGGAATGTCTGCTTATGAGGCATGGCTCTTTTAAGAAATCAGGAATTGGAGCCGACAAGGGGAGGAGGAGGAGGAGGAGCCCCGAGAGGATAATGGAGACACCTAGAGAGCCCATCAGACCCCTGGAATAAAAGTTTGTTCTTGTTTGCATTTAAACCTGAGTGGTTTTCATGTTACTGGAATACCACAGCCAGCAGTGCCATTAGGAGGCAGATGGGCCTCAGCTCTCCTCATGCATTGAGCTGAGGCCCTAAAAGGGGTGTGTCCAGTGTCTGTCACGTCCCTCTTTGTTCCTTCTCGCCGCTAGTAAAATCACTGCCCCAATTGCCAGGGAAGGCGGGAAGGTCATGGAATGTACGTGTGTACAATACATTTGAAAAAAAAAAAACAGCTACTGTAGGCAAGTAACTACTTTTTCTCCTTCCTGTGATTGTGCACATATATATTGCACGGCAGGTGACTTTCTATCAGTTCTCTTACAGCTGTCCAGAAGTTGTCTCTAAGCAGTGTCTGTTGACCCACATGTGTGTGGTATGTCTCCTCCTTCTCCCGATCAAGGGTGTAAGAGGAAGTGCAGGTCAACGACACTCCAGTTCCCTCTTACCGCCACATGGCCTGAGTTGGAACCTCTATTCCTCCTTCGTTCTTACCTAGATAAGAGAGTTGCCTTACACTATTGTAAACAGTTTTATACTTTGCTTGTAGTTTACTTAGGATAGCTAATGCAGTTGTTGTATAGCCCCTCCCCAGTTGGATGACTCAACCCTTCATCACCGGGGACTGTGCCCAGGATCCCAGTCTTCAAAAACTGCACCTCCTGCCCTCATTCGTTTTCCGTCAGTAATGAGCATCAATGGTGCCCATCAATGGTCTGGGAGAAGAACACATCTCAGTGAAGTGTAAGTCCTTTTCCCCCTAGAACCAGAGAGGCCCATGAGCTCCGTCTCCGCAAGTTCTTGATGGAAGAGGAAATGACATCCCAGACACACAGTGATCCTGGCCAAGGAGTCAGCCCTGTACAGTGGCCTCCACAGACAGGCAGTGCCCCTCTGAGCATAAGCCACAGAAGCCTAAGGACAAGCCTCACCCCGAGAGTAAGACACACTCTCATGGGCACAAGAGCAGATCCCTGCAGAGGGCGGCTCATAAGAGACACAATCCCTCCCTAAGCCACACCAGATCAGGTAAGATGTCACAAACAGATCCCACGGAACTGATACCGAAGGGTAAGGCTAAGAAACAGCAGGATCCGTCGGTACTGCCGGAGATCTTAGTAACAGGATACTTAGAGTGCCTGTCTATGAGTTCTGCTCTAGATACTATATTGAAAAAGCATTTTAGAAAACACTGGATAACTGAAGCAAACAGCTATGGACAGCTTTGGCTTTTGTCATGGGAATCCAGAAGGAACTGAGATGGCGGCACTAGACATGCCCCTTTCATGGCCTTATCTCAATGCATCAGGAGAGTAGGGGTGCATGTGCTGCCAAGCAATTCTGCTGGCAAAAGTTTGATATGAGTTCATTGGGAGCACTACCATATATGCATATACGCCTACAGTATATGTGCAGAATCACTCGGAGAAATCAAAGACACTCCACTACTTAGCTGTAGTAGTATTAATGCGTATTAAGGCTCACCAATAAACCCTCTATAGAAAAATGAGACTTTCTGAATAAAGACAATTTTTCTTTTAATATTACAGACAAGTAACTACTAACATTTTTAAAACTATTGTCTTCACTCATCATGATAAGGTAGACTTCATGTTTTGGCTGCTGCTTTTGAGTGACCAACCACTAGAAGGAGACTATCACAGTTTTGAACAGTTCTGACTTTTCATGTTGCAGAATGGGTGGCATAAACATGCACACTAGCTAGTGCATTATACATTCCTTTTGTTATCCACATTATGTTAACAGAGAAAGCAGGACTAGGTTTCACTATCCTCACAATATCATACTTGTACCTAAAAGAGAGTCACAGCTTTTTTTGTGCTGAACATAGTGATCTTTTCAAGTAGTCCCCAAAATGACTACTGGGGTTTGATGGCCACAATCAAACAAATATGGACGGTCCAGGAAGAGAAAGTGACTCCTAAAGATGTTGGACCAGAGAGGGAGGATTTTCAGGCTATGACAAGAACCTGTTGCATTTAAATGAAGCCATATAAAACATTTTTTTGCCTCGGTCTTCACAGACAAGGTCAGCTCCCAGACTGCTACACTAGACAGCTCAGTATGGGAAAGAGGTGAGCAGCCCTCAGTGGTGAAAGAACATGTTAAGGGCTATTTAGAAAAGCTGGACATGCATAAGTCCAAGGGGCTGGATCTAATGCATCCAAGGGTGCTGAGAGAGTTCGATGATGTGACTGCAGAGCCATTAGCCATTATCTCTGAAAACTGTGGCGATCGGGGGAGGTCCTGAACGAATGAAAAAAGGCAAATATAGTGCCCATCTTTACAAAAGAGAAGAAGGAGAATCCGGGGAACTACAGACTGGTCAGCCTCATCTCAGTCCCTGGATATATCATAGAGCAGGTCCTCAAGGAATCCATTTTGAAGCACTTGGAGAAGAGGAAGGTGATCAGGAACCATCAACATGGATTCATCCAGGGCAAGTTATGCCTGACCAAACTGATTGCCTTCTATGATGAGATAACTGGCTCTGTGGAAAGAAGTGGACATGATATATCTTAATGTTAGCAAAGCTTTTGATACGGTCTCCCACAGTATTCTTGTCAGCAAGTTAAAAAAGTATGGATTGGATGAAAGTACTATAAGATAGATAGAACGCTGGCTAGATCGTGGGGCTCAACGGGTAGTGATCAATGGCTCGATGTCTAGTTGGCAGCCGGTATCAAGCGGAGTGCCCCCGGGGTTGGTCCTGAGTCAGTTCTGTTCAACATCTTCATTAAGTATCTGGATGATGGGGTGAATTGCACCCTCAGCAAATTCGTGGATGAGAGGTAGATATACTGGAGGCTAGGGATAGGGTCCAGAGTGGCCTAGACAAATTGGAGGATTGGGCCAAAAGAAATCTGATGAGGTTCAACAAGGAAAAGTGCAGTCATTCACTTAGGACGGAAGAATCCCATGCACCGCTACAGGCTGGGGATTAACTGGCTAAGCAGCTGTTCTGCAGAAAGGACCTGGTGAACGAGAAGCTGGATATGAGTCAACAGTGTGCCCTTGTTGCCAAGAAGGCTAACAGCATATTGGGCTGCATTAGTAGGAGCATTGCCAGCACATCAAGGGAAGTGATTATTCCCCTCTATTCGGCACTTGTGAGGCCACATTTGGAGTACTCGCAAAAAAGAAAAGGAGTACTTGTGGCACCTTAGAGACTAACAAATTTATTTGAGCATAAGCTTTCGTGAGCTACAGCTCACTTCATCGAACGCATTCGGTCGAAAATACAGTGAGGAGATTTATAAATATACACAGAGAACATGAAACAATGGGTTTTATCATACACACTGTAAGGAGAGTGATCACTTAAAATGAGCTATTACCAGCAAGAAGGAGGGGGGGAATGGAGGAAAACCTTTTGTGGTGATAATCAAGGGGGGCCATTTCCAGTAGTTAACAAGAACGTCTGAGGAACAGTGGAGGGTGGGGTGGGGGGAGAAATAACATGGGGAAATAGTTTTACTTTATGTAATGACCCATCCACTCCCAGTCTCTATTCAAGCCTAAGTTAATTGTATCCAGTTTGCAAATTAATTCCAATTCAGCAGTCTCTCGTTAGTCTGTTTTTGAAGTTTTTTTGTTGAAGGATAGCCACTCTCACGTCTGTAATCATGTGACCAGAGAGATTGAAGCGTTCTCCAACTGGTTTTTGAATGTTATAATTCTTGACATCTGATTTGTGTCCATTTATTCTTTTACGTAGAGACTGTCCAGTTTGACCAATGTACATGGCAGAGGGGCATTGCTGGCACATGATGGCATATATCACATTGGTAGATGCACAGGTAAATGAGCCTCTGATAGTGTGGCTGATGGCCCAGCAGAAGAATCTGTCCTATCTCGGGGCCTCTCCTTTTGCCCCTCCACCCCCACGAACATGATACAGTTCTGTGGTGACCTAGAATCCTATTTTCGACGTCTCCAACTCAAGGAATATTTCCAACACACCTCTAACCAACGTATTAACCCACAGGGACCTTCCTACCTACACTACAAAAAGAAGGATTCTGGGTGGACTCCTCCTGAAGGTCGAAATAACAACTGGACTTGTACATAGAGTGCTTCCGCCGATGTGCACGGGCTGAAATTGTGGAAAAGCAGCATCACTTGCCCCATAACCTCAGCCATGCAGAACACAATGCCAGCCACAACCTCAGAAACAAGTCTGACATCATAATCAAAAAGGCTGACAAAGGAGGAGCTATCGTCATCATGAATAGGTTGGAATATGAACAAGAGGCTACTAGGCAGCTCTCCAACACCACTTTCTACAAGCCATTACCCTCTGATCCCACTGAGAGTTACCAAAAGAAACTACAGCATTTGGTCAAGAAACTCCCTGAAAAAGCACAAGAACAAATCCGCACAGACACACCCCTGGAACCCCGACCTGGGGTATTCTATCTGCTACCCAAGATCCATAAACCTGGAAATCCTGGATGCCCCATCATCTCCGGCATTGGCACCCTAACAGCAGGATTGTCTGGCTATGTAGACTCTCTCCTCAGGCCCTACGCTACCAGCACTCCCAGCTATCTTCGAGACACTACTGACTTCCTGAGGAAACTACAATCCATCGGTGATCTTCCTAAAAACACCATCCTCACCACTATGGATGTAGAAGCCCTCTACACCAACATTCCACAGAAAGATGGAATATAAGCCATCAGGAGCAATATCCCCGATAATGTCATGGCTAACCTGGTGGCTGAACTTTGTGACTTTGTCCTCACCCATAATTAATTCACATTTGGGGACAATGTATACCTTCAAATCAGCGGCACTGCGATGGGTACCCGCATGGTCCCACAGTATGCCAACATTTTTATGGCTGACTTAGAACAACGCTTCCTCAGCTCTCGTCCCCTAATGCCCCTACTCTACTTGTGCAACATTGATGACATCTTCATCATCTGGACCCATGGGAAAGAAGCCCTTGAGGAATTCCATCATGATTTCAACAATTTTCATCCCACCATCAACCTCAGCCTGGACCAGTCCACACAAGAGATCCACTTCCTGGACACTACGGTGCTAATAAGCGATGGTCACATAAACACCACCCTATATCGGAAATCTACTGACCGCTATTCCTACCTACATGCCTCTAGCTTTCATCCAGAACATACCACACGATCCATTGTCTACAGCCTAGCTCTATGATATAACCGCATTTGCTCCAACCCCTCAGACAGAGACAAACACCTACAAGATCTCTATCATGCATTCCTACAACTACAATACCCACCTGCTGAAGTGAAGAAACAGATTGACAGAGCCAGAAGAGTACCCAGAAGTCACCTACTACAGGACAGGCCCAACAAAGAAAAGAACAGAACGCCACTAGCCATCACCTTCAGCCCCCAACTAAAACCTCTCCAACGCATCATCAAGGATCTACAACCTATCCTGAAGGACGACCCATCACTCTCACAGATCTTGGGAGACAGCCCAGTCCTTGTTACAGACAGCCCCCCAACCTGAAGCAAATACTCACCAGCAACCACACACCACACAACAGAACCACTAACTAGGAACCTATCCTTGCAACAAAGCCCGTTGCCAACTCTGTCCACATATCTGTTCAGGGGACACCATCATAGAGCCTAATCACATCAGCCACACTATCAGAGGCTCGTTCACCTGCGCATCTACCAATGTGATATAGGTCATCGTGTGCCAGCAATGCCCCTCTGCCATGTACCTTGGTCAAACTGGACAGACTCTACGTAAAAGAATAAATGGTCACAAATCAGATGTCAAGAATTATAACATTCAAAAACCAGTTGGAGAACACTTCAATCTCTTTGGTCACACGATTACAGACGTGAGAGTGGCTATCCTTCAACAAAAAAACTTAAAAAACAGACTCCAACGAGAGACTGCTGAATTGGAATTAATTTGCAAACTGGATTAACTTAGGCTTGAATAGAGACTGGGAGTTGATGGGTCATTACATAAAGTAAAACTATTTCCCCATGTTATTTCCCCCCCCCGTTTCCCCCCCCACTGTTCCTCAGACATTCTTGTTAACTGCTGGAAATGGCCCACCTTGATTATCACCACAAAAGGTTTCCCTCCTTTCCCCCCTCCTTCCTGCTGGTAATAGCTTAAGTGATCACTCTCCTTACAGTGTGTATGATATAACCCATTGTTTCATGTTCTCTGTGTGTGTATATATAAATCTCCCCACTGTATTTTCCACTGAATGCATCCAATGAAGTGAGCTGTAGCTCATGAAAGCTTATGCTCAAATAAATTGGTTAGTCTCTAAGGTTTCAGAGTAGCAGCCGTGTTAGTCTGTATTCGCAAAAAGAAAAGGAGTACTTGTGGCACCTTAGAGACTAACAAATTTATTAGAGCATAAGCTTTCGTGAGCTACAGCTCACTTCATCGGATGCATTTGGTGCACTTAGTCTCTAAGGTGCCACAAGTATTCCTTTTCTCTTTTGCGAATACAGACTAACACAGCTGCTACTCTGAAATCTGGAGTACTGTGTCCAGTTTTGGGCCCCCCACTACAGAAAGGATGTGGACAAATTGGAGAGAGTCCAGTGGAGGACAATGAAAATGATTAGGGGGCTGGGGCACATGACTTATGAGGAGAGGCTGAGGGAACTGGGGTTATTTAGTGTGAAGAAAAGAATGAAGCGGGATTTGATAGTAGCCTTCAACTACCTGAAGTGGGATTCCAAACAGCTTGGCTGTTCCCGTTGGTGGCAGATGACAGAACAAGGAGCAATGATCTCAAGTTGCAGTGTGGGAAATCTAAGTTGGATATTAGGAAAAACTATTTCACTAGAAGGGTAGCGAAGCACTGGAATGGGTTACCTAGAGAGGTGGTGGAATCTCCATCCTTAGAGGTTTATAAGGCCCGGCTTGACAAAGCCCTGGCTGGGATAATTTAGTTGGTGTTGGTTCTGCTTTGAGCAGGGGGTTGGAGTAGATGATTCCTGAGGTCTTTTCCAACCCTAATCTTTTATGATTCTATATGTCAAGCAAGTGTTTGTTAGAAAAAGCATTTTCTGTTGCAAGATGCAAATTAGTTTTGCTGATCTTATACCTAGACCATATGTTGAAGTTCAGATAAAAGGCTGGGAAATCTGAGAAAAATTGGCCTCCATTATTTTCTCTTTGCCTTTGATTTGTAAATTGATTCCCACTCTCTGGGACTGTCTTTGTTTTTCACTTCTTTATTAACCCTGTTAACACGTTAAATTATATAAACAAAGGATTTAACCAGGTTTTGTAACTTGCAGCTTTCCTGCATGTTTCAGCTAATAAAGATAGAAGGCTAAACATCATGTGTTAAGCAGAAGCCATGAGAAAGGACCCTAAAAAATTCAGCAGTTGTAATGGGCAGGAGGTCAGATTTGGGGGTGAAGAAGAGAAGGTGGTACTCTTCCAAGAGCCACCATAGAATAGGATCCACCTTCCTGAGATGCCACACAAAGTAGTTTGAAAATATGACCATACATGGTCTCTGGTCTTCTTGGGCTTGGCTTCACCTCAGGGAGGTTCGTATACTCCACTGGGCTTCTGTCTTTTTTTGCGGAGAGGGGGTGGTGTAGTCAGACACCCAGTGAGGCATACTCCACTGATATCCTGCTGGGCTCTGCTAGGGTCTTTCCATTTGGCTCTGTCTTGATTGGAGGAGGGGAAAAAGTGGTGGTATTCTCCTAAGCCCACTTTTTGAGGTGACAGAATAAGTTCCTGGCACTCACAATAGAGCATGCAGCTCTTCATATTATAATCCTCTATCTCCATCCTTAGCTGTTTTGATGACCAGTGAAATAGTTAATACTGTAACATCATGAGTACCCAAAGGAATTAACTGAGACCGTCTCATCTAAAAATCCAACAAACTTTAATACTGTCAAAGCCCTAACACAGCAGTGTTTACTACCCCTAGAACTACTAACCAGCAGAACCACCTACAAGAACACTTTGTTCCAATTTCCCAGTCCCACAGCTTCTCTCTCAAACCTCACCCACCTGCAACCCAGCCAATGGGGAAAAGGAAGCCTCTTACAATATTTTAAATGCCAACATTGTCATCAATTGGTATCAGAGTTAGTGCCTATTAAGATGTAGAGGGCAGATTACATCCTTCTGAATTATTGGTAAAGGCTCTGAAAAAGCAGGCAGATATTGAATCAGTTAGATTTGAGAACATGAACCAAGTGTATCTCAGCAACCATAACAGGTAGAGATTTACTTTTTTTTTTTAATCACAGGTTTCAGAGTAGCAGCCGTGTTAGTCTGTATTCGCAAAAAGAAAAGGAGTACTTGTGGCACCTTAGAGACTAACAAATTTATTAGAGCATAAGCTTTCGTGAGCTACAGCTCACTTCATCGGATTCATCCGATGAAGTGAGCTGTAGCTCACGAAAGCTTATGCTCTAATAAATTTGTTAGTCTCTAAGGGGCCACAAGTACTCCTTTTCTTTTTTTTTTAATGACAGCTTAAATTCTGGAGAATAAAAAGGCAGCCCCAAACAGACTGGTATGCTGAACCAGCCTGTACCAGCTAAAACCTAGCCTGGGCCATGGGTGACTAAATAACGTCTACCCCTATGATTCTCAAACTTTTGTACTGGTGACCCCTTTCACACAGCAAGCATCCGAGTGTGACCCCCCCCTTATAAATTAAAAACACATTTTTTTATATTTAACTATTATAGATGCTGGAGGTGAAACGGGGTGGAGGTGGAGGCTGACAGCTCATGACCCCCCAAGTTATAACTTTGCAACCCCCTGAGGGGTCACGACCCCCCGTTTGAGAACCCCCGATCTACTCCTTACTGAAGAAAGAAGGGAAGCTGGTGAACCTTGAGAGGTGAGAGCATTCTGCTGAAAAAGATGCCCAAGAAGAAAAGGGGAGGGATAGAGATTGAAGATCAAATGATAATCAGAGATGGAATTTGTATTGTTAGTGTTCTGTTTCTTTCCCCCAGCCCTTTTATGCTTATATGCTCATATACTTGTTTCCAATATTGCAATCCCTAGCAAAAAACAAAGAATTAACACAAATATAATTTCTGTTTAAACTAAAAGCCACTGTACAAGCCAAGCTTTTTGCCTGTCGTACCATCACGACAGCCCACCAGAAGACAAAGGTGTGAGATGGACATAACTTGTTGGGATCTAGAGAGGTAAGGAAAGAGAGAAAGCAGATGAGCAACAGCAATACTCTCAATTGCATGTTTTCTGACCTCTCTTCCTTCTTAATCACAATGATATTCCAATGCCATGGGAACCATTTCGTTGTGACAGACATCCCTGGCAGACTAGTTCATTATGGAGTAATGTAGTGAAGGTTCCAGCTAGAGCTGAACACCAGCCTTTCATTCTATAAAGCTGCCTGCAGTGACTCATAAGCGTGAGTATCAACCTCGGGGCAGACTAAGACCCAGGAAACAAAGCCCAAATTCATTTTGAGATCTATATTTAGATTTCACCCACCAATTATCAAGTGTAAACTCTGTGGGCACTATAACAGCCTAAACATGGAGTCACAGGCAGCACCCTTAGTTACTCTGATCTATCGCACAACCCAGAAGATAGATGGTCCCTTACACCAAGAATCACAGCAATATTCAGGTTACTCCCAATCCCAAAGGACAACTACCTTACCCTAGGTCAATTGCACCTTAGATCTGATACCAAAGACAGCACGTGTTGCCTATCCTATAATAAACTATTATATTAAATAGGAGAAGGAAATGAGAGTTATTTACAAAGTTAAAGCAGGTAAACATATATGTACAAATGAATTACAATCTTAAGTTTCAAAAAGTAATAGAAGCTTCTTTAATAAGCAAGCTCTAGATGACCTCTAGGGCTAACCCAGACTCCCACTTATGCCTAGTAACCCTTCCCCGCAGAGTCCAAGTAGAGATACAAGTTCTGTCTTGTAGGTGTTTTTATTCTTCTCATCCCTTGTGCTCTGAACTGCAGGCTCAGCTAATGGGAGCAATCCACTTGTATGACTCATCTCGAGGGTGATTGGAGCGGAGGAAGAGCAAAACAACAAATTTCTTTTGTCCTCTTTATTGTCCCACATTAGTCCATCAGGTGTCGATGGACCTTTCCTGTTGGACAGGACATAACACATTCTGTTGGGAGACTAGCACTGCACACTAGCTAATGTCTCTCTCTTGTCTGATGATTTATACTGTCACAGAAGCTCCCAATATAGCCACTCAAATATCTTACAATATGGGAAGCAGATAAGTGAGATTAATCATAAAATCATAGAACTGGAAGGGACCTTGAGCGGTCATCTAGTCCAATCCCCTACACTCAAGGCAGGACTAAGTATTATGCCCATTCCTGACAGGTGTTTATCTAACCTGCTCTTAAAAATCTCCAATGATGGAGATTCCACAACCTCCCTCAACAATTTATTCCAGTGTTTAACCACCGTGACAGTCCTAAACCTCCCTTGCTGCAATTTAAGCCCATTGTTTTTTGTCATATCCTCAGAGGTTAAGAAAAACAATTTTTCTTCCTCCTCCTTGTAACAACCTTTTACATCCTTGAAAACTGTTATGTCATCTCAGTCTTCTTTTTTCCAAACTAAACAAATCCAGTTTTTTCAGTCTTCCCTCATAGGTCATGTTTTCTAGACCTTTAATAATTTTTGTTGCTCTTCTCTGGATTCTCTCCAATTTGACCACATCCTTCCTGAAATGTGCCCAGAACTCGACACAATACTTCAGTTGAGGCCTAATCAGTGTGGAGTAGAGTGGAAGAATTACTTCTCGTGTCCTGCTTACAACACTCTTGTTAATACATCCCAGAAGAATATTCGCTTTTTTTGCGCCAGTGTTACGCTGTTGATTCACACTGAGCTTGTGGTCCACTATGACCCCCCCGACCCCTTTCTGCAGTACTCCTTCCTAAGCAGTGATTTCCCATTTTGTATGTGTGCAACTGGTTGTTCCTTCCTAAATGGAGTACTTTGCATTTGTTCTTATTGAATTTCATCCTATTTACTTCAGACCATTTCTCCAGTTTGTTCAGATCATTTTGAATTTTAATCCTATCCTCCAAAGGCACTTGCAACCCCTCCCAGCTTGGTATCATCTGCATACTTTATAAGTGTACTTTCTATGCCATTATCTAAATCATTGATGAAGATATTGAACAGAACCAGACCCAGAACTGATCTCTGCGGGACTCCACTCGTTATGCCCTTCCAGCATGACTGTGAACCACTGATAACTACTCTCTGGGAACAGTTTTCCAACCAGTTTTGCACTCACCATATAGTAGCTCCATCAAGGTTGCATTTCCCTAGTTTGTTTATGAGGTCATGCGAGACGGTATCAAAAGCTTTACTAAAGTCAAGATATACAACGTCTACTGCTTCCCCCCTCTTCACAAGGCTTGTTACCCTGTCAAAGAAAGCTATCAGGTTGGTTTGACACGATTTGTTATGACAAATCCATGCTAACTGTTACTTATCACCTTATTATCTTCTAGATGTTTGCAGATTGATTGCTTAATTATTTGCTCCATTATCTTTCCAGGTACAGAAGTTAAGCTGACTGTTCTGTAATTCCCCTTGTTGTCTTTATTTCCCTTTTTATAGATTGGCACTATATTTGCCCTTTTCCAGTCTTCTGGACTCTCTCCCATCTTCCATGACTTTTCAAAGATAATCACTAATGGCTCACATCTCCTCAGTCAGCTCCATGAGTATTCTAGGATGCATTTCGTCAGGCCCTGGTGACTTGAAGACATCTAATTTGTCTAAGTAATTTTCAACTTCTTCTTTCCCTATCTTAGCCTCTTCTGATCCTACCTCATTTTTACTGGCATTCACTATGGTCCAATCACCACCAACCTTTGTTAGTAAAAAACAAAAGTCATTATGCACCTCTGCCATTTCTACATTTTCTGTTATTATTTCCCCCCTGCACACACACTTATTGAGTAATGGACCTATCCTGTCCTTGGTCTTCCTCTTGCTTCTAATATATTTGTAGAATGTTTTCTTGTTACCCTTTCTGTCTCTAGCTAGTTTTATCTCGTTTTGTGCCTTGGCCTTTCTAATTTTGTCCCTACATACTTGTATTATGTGTTTATATTCATCCTTTGTAATTTCACCTAGTTTCTACTCTTTGTAAGATTTTTTTTAATTTTTAGATCATTGATTAAGCCAGGGTGGTCTCTTGCCATACTCCCATCTTTCCTATGAAGTGGGATAGTTTGCTCTTCTGCCCTTAATAATGCCTCTTGCAGCAAGTCACATGCATTCAATAAAGACTAAACACATTCTTACTAACACCTGTTTTAGGCACTACTAACACAAAGGGGAGCCAGATTGATGCCAGCTATTTTGTCAGTGTTCACGTGAGACCTGGGGACCTTGGCACGAGCTGGTCGGCCAGCATCACATATTCTAAGTTCCATTTGCAGCCCCTCTGCCAAAAACAAAAGCCAAACCCACATTAGCCAGTTAAGTCTCATGCTGGGTCTCCAGGTTTATCTGCTTTGGGAATTTGCACCAATTCTAGCCATTGGCATATCAGAACGTGCAAATACCACATGGAGGCGACCAAAGCCTGGAGTCACAACCGTGGCGTGTAGCCCAGTTCAAAACCAGGGGAAAAGTCCCAATGTAGCCAGTGCCTCAGGGAGCGAGCAAGAAGAAACCCCGGGATGCGAAGGATGGCTGCGGGGAGAGGGGAAGCAGTGAGTGGGAGGCACTGGCACAGCCTGAGAGTGCATCCGATGACGTGAGCTGTAGCGCTCGAAAGCTTATGCTCTCATAAATTTGTTAGTCTCTAAGGTGCCACAAGTATTCCTTTTCTTTTTGCGGATACAGACTAACACGGCTGCTACTCTCTGAAACCTGAGAGCGTGTAACAGATGCTCTTCCTCTTCCCCCTCCCCCCCCGCAATCACATCACCAAGGCCCCTCACTAGGCACCAGCAGGTTCCCACCCCAACCAGCGGCCTTTGGCGCCAACAGGGGCTAGAACGGGCCCTGCACGGGCGGCGCCTGCCCGAGCCCTGCCCACACACCACACGCCCCGCCCCGCCCCGCCCCTCCCTGCAACGGCCCCCGCGCGTTCTACTCCCCACGCGAGCCGCCCCCGCTACACGCTCCAGCCGCAGCGGCCTCACCGGCCCGCGCGCGCACACACGGGCACGCGCACGCACAATGCCAGAAGGACTCGCGCGGTGGCAGGCGGGGCAGAGGCAGCTGCGGCGTTTCCGGTTGGGCAGCGGGACGGGCCGGAGACCCAATAAAACCTCCGCTGTTCGGCCGCGCGCCTCCCCTCTTCTTCCCCCTCCCCGCCCCCTCCCCATCTGCGCCAGCGGCGCCCTCAGCCCGGCCTGCAGAAGCAACAGCCGACGCCATCGGAGGGGCCGCGCCCAGCCCGGGGTCTGCCCGCGCGCGCGCGGAGCCCCCGCCTGACCGGAGCGGCGGGAACAACGACCTCGAGAGGACCCCGCCCTTTGCGGCGGCGCCGCCGCGGTGAGGCCGGGCGGGATGGGCGGGGGGGGAACCATCTCCGGGCAGGCGCGGGACCGAGGCCTCCGTTCCCCCCACCGTGCTGGGGCCGTTCGTGCTGGAGACCCGCCCCCGATAGCGCGCTCGGGGCCGGTCACTGCCGGTCAGACTCGCGCTCAGGCCCCTCCCCCGCTCTTCGGGCTGCGGGCTGCCCCCCACCCCCCCCCACGCCCGCGGGCTGCCCCCCACCCCCCCCCCCCACGCCCGCGGGCTGCTGCTCTCTAGGGCCCGAGCCCCGTGTGGGGGCGTGAATCCCCCTTCGCCCCCCCCCCCCGCGCGTTTGGTCCTCGCCTTTAAATGTGTGAACCCTCCCCGCCCCCCGCCCCCAGGCTTCTGCTGAGGTTAACGGCAATAGAAAAGGCGGAATCCAAATACTAAAGAAAAAAAAGGGTGAAAGCTGTACTTGGCGTCAACAGCAGCCTTTGAAACCCGCGCCGTGCGGCCCCGAGACCTGAGCGTGCAGCCCCGGTGGCGAGAAAAACAAACAAACAAAAAACCAGCTGCCAGAAATAGAGCCAGGTTAGCTGAATTGCAAACTTTCCTTCATTTCTAATAATCTAGGATCATGTTTTCTCAAGTAAAGGAGTTAGACTAACACGGCTGCTACTCTGAAATCTGTCTCTACAGCATGCAGTTTTTAAGGGACTGTCCCTGTCGCTTGTTATCAGAATCAACGGGATGGGCTATATCATCCCATCAGGTTTCAGAGTAGCAGCCGTGTTAGTCTGTATTCGCAAAAAGAAAAGGAGTACTTGTGGCACCTTAGAGACTAACAAATTTATTAGAGCATAAGCTTCCGTGAGCTACAGCTCACTTCATCGGATGCATTTGGTGGAAAAAACATCAGTTTCATAGGGATCGGAGCAAATTATGTCGGGGAGGCCAAATTTACTGACCTTCTGAGCTACATACAATAATCTTCAGAAGTTCGAGAGCCGCAAGAAATGCACAACCTGTCCTGTGGGGCAGAGCCTGCTGGGGCGCAGCACTTCTGACCCAACATCTCCTCCCAGAGCTAAAGCCCTTAGTTACCCCCTCTGAAGAGGGAAGAAGTCCCTAATCCCACCACCACGCTGCAGGGCAGGTGCCCTGAACTCTCTTCTCTCCACATCCCCCTATCTGGTAGGCGAAGGAGTGAGAGTAGCCTGGGCTCTGAGAGACTCACTTTAACTGTAAAAAAGTTACATGTGGCTCATGAGCCAGGGTTTGGCCACACCAGGATTATGTATTCAGGTATATGATGAAGGCTGGAGCAAGTCTATTGAGAGGTCTTTTAGAAGTGGATCCTGAAATAGTTTGTGTGAGATTTGTGCACACTTTTTGGTATGTCTATGAAGGTGGGCAGCAGTAGCGTATAGTAGTTGGTGCAGGTGCCTGAGTAGCAGTTTCTTTGAGAGATCTTAAGTAAAGGAGTTAGAACAGTCAGTAAGGAAAGAAATTAAGATGCAATAAAGTAAGAGAGATAAGAGTTAAGGAGAATATATTCAGATGTGATTATATGGATTTTGCCAATTTAATTTTTCTTTCCAATTTAACTATCTTTAAAGCTAAATTAATCTGATTTTTTGCTAAACTTGGATTCTAAGCCTTGTATTACTAGGAAAATGTTGTTGTTGTTGTTAATTATATCATAACTGTTAATTATATCAAAAATCTGAAAACTAATTGTCTGGCATGGGATGAATTTTCAGCCAATTCAGTATCCTCATGCCATGTACTTGAAAAAGAGCATCACGGACTGTTTTTTTTATTTAAATCATATTTTAATTTGTTAAATACATTTTTTTCTTTAAAATAAATCTATTTAAAATTCAATCTATGCTAATCCTAAATTTACTGTAATCTATTATAATAATTTAAAATTTAAAAAAAAAATCAAACAGTACCTGGGACAGCAATCGCGGCCGGTGGGAGCCACGATTTGCCGAATCTGCTGACGCAGCAGGTAAACAAATGGGCCTGACCCACCAGGGGCTGACCCTGGTGAGCTGCTTGCCAAAGCTTGCTGATCCCTGTCTTAGAGGCCATGGCTATACTAGCAATTTTGTTAGTAAAACTTTTGTCAGCCAGGGGTGTGAAAAAATCACACCCCGACATAAGTTTCATTGACAAAAGTGCTGGTGTGGACAGCACTGTGTCTACTGCTGCTTGTTGGGGATGGTTTAATTATGCTGACAGGAGAGCTCTCTGCCATCAGCGTAGAGTGGCTACATGCAGTGGTACAGTTGTGCCACTCTAATGTCTGTAATGTAGACATAGACTTAGGGCTAGTCCATGCTGGCAACGCTAAAGTGCTGCTGCGAGAGGCGTAGCTACCAGCGCTGGTGCCCTGTCTGTACTAGCGCTTAACAGTGCTGAAACTTGCTGCGCTCAGAGGTGTGTTGTTTTACTCCTCTGAGCGACAAAGTTGCAGCGCTGTAAATTGCTGGTGTAGACAAGCCCTTAGTCGACATTGCACGTATTAAGCATGTAGCACGATGTGGTGGTTACAATAAAAAATTGAGCACAAATTTGATGCAGTCTGATCCCACTCTGTTGTAACAGACTCACCTTATTTTTATCCTTTCATCTGAGAGACAATGAAAGCCAAAGGGTAGTGTCAAACCACAGAAATTCCTATAAATATAAAATGTATTGAAGAATAAAATAATTCAACCTCCCAAGAAGGGTTAGTAATATGCCATGTATTGAGAAATTCTGAAAATGATTGGACATGAAGGGAGGAAGACAGAGGGCTAAGAGACAGACAACACAAATAATTGGGGGTATGGATGAGTTTCCATATGAAAAGATGTTGAAGAGATTTGGGATGGTTTAGTATAGAGGGGGATATAATAAAGGTATGTATAATAAGTGGTATGGAAAAGGTAAATGGACCCATCTTATCCACCCTTTCTTGCAATAAAAGGATATGGTATTCAATAAAATTAAAAAGCAATATATTTAAAACATCTCAAAGGAAGTAGTTTGCACATAATGTACATTTAGTCTGTGGAACTTGTTGCCACAAGATATACTGAAACCAGCAGTTTAGCAGGGTTCATAAAAAGATTAAACATTTAATATGGGTAGTATGCCATCCAGAGTTATAGTAAGGATTAAAATAAATAATAAAATCTCAAAGATTTTTTTTAACCCACGTTTCCAGTTCAGATTCTGTGGTTTCAAAATGTGTGTATATCAAAGCCATGTCTTCCAGAAAAAAAAAGCTTTCATCTTTTAGGTAGATGAATTATTTTTTGATACAGAAGTGTACAATTGGGCACCCATTTTTCTGTACATATGTGAAGGATTTTTTTTCTCAGCCCTAGAGCAGTGACTCAACGTTACTTCCAGACTAGGTCTTCTAGACGCTTCCTCAATACAAATAAATAATATTAATAATATTAACATTATTATTAATAATTTTCTGCCACACACGTTCCTCTCCCAGTACAAGGGCACCAATGAAAATAGGTGAAAATGGTTGATGGGATATGGTTAGATTGGGTCTTCTGTTTACAGCAATAATTTATCTGGACATCTTGGTATCACACTATCACTTTTCACCATTAGAAACACTATCAGGTGAAATCTAGTCAGCTTTTTTTAAATGAGTTACATAAGAACGGCCATACTGGGTCAGACCAAAGGTCCATCTAACCAGTATTCTGTTGTATGACAGTGGCCAATGCCAGGTGCCCCAGAGGGAATGAACTGATTACGTAATCGAGTGATCCATCCCTTGTCGCCCATTCTGCTGCATTTGTCTTAATCTTTGTGATTTTGTTTTGGTTTTACAGTCAGTTTTTTATTTTATAAATATTTTTATTCCCCTCCATTGTGTGAAAGACCCATACGTACTGGAGAAACCACCTATACAGAGGGCTGTCAAATGCACAAAAACTGAAAAAGAAATATTTTTTTCTCTGCTTTTTCAATGTCGGTAATCCTAAATGTAACAACAGCAGGTAGACTTCAGACAGCAGCATGGTTTTTTAATTGACAGTCATTCTGTGTGTCACAAATGTGTTTTTTTCATGAAAAATAATTACTGTATGGAAAGGAGGGTTTAGTGAATAGAGCAGTTGACTGAGAGTCAGGACCTCATGGTTCTGTTCCAGCTTTATGAAATGCTTATGTGGCCTTGTCTCAGATGGTTAATTTCTCTTCTAGTTTATTAACCTGTAAAATGAAGATAACAGTCCTAGAGTGGTTTTGCAAAGATTAACTTTTTGAAAGTGGTTCTACTTTTCAGATGAAATGTAGTATAAGTATTTTCATATCAAGCAAAGAAATGTTTGTCAGATGAACATGGTGCCATGAGCTAAATATTTGTTATATAGGTCCCTTGCATGTGATTTATTTGCAAAGTCCCTACGCTGATAAATATATATCAACCAGACCCATGTGGTAAACAGAAATAGAATTTAAATTACTTGCACAAACTCCACTATGTGCAGTGACCTGCAGGCCAAGGAGAAATCTGTATTTGTATGTTTTCATGCAGGAGGTTATAGCCATGCAAAAGTTATTTTTCCCCCCAGAGCAAAATAATTTATTAAATTGATATATCAATTTGCTATGTAAGAGAAGTAGGTGGATTTTGTGTAGAAGAAAGATTCAGCTGGTGATGACACTTTTCATAACTATCTTGAGGGTTTGTAAATGTCTGGATTGGCTTGATCTTGCTGGGATTAATTTTTATTCTAGAAATGGAGAAGTGCATCAAGCTAATTCAAAATGAACAAAAAATAAAGAAGTAAATTTTGTATTATATGAGCTAAATATGCAATGTTTTACCTCTATTGCAGGAATACGGAAGCTTGCTGTTTTTGACTTGTAGTGCTGTGCAAGCTGCAACGGACCATAGAAAAATGGACATGTTCCAGATACTGCGTAAAACATCAGAGCATTTAGAATGTGATCACTGCAGTTTCAGAGGGACAGATTATGAAAACGTACAAATTCATATGGGTACCATCCACCCAGAATATTGTGATGAAATGGATGCTGCTGGTTTAGGTAAACTTATATTTTATCAGAAAAGTGCAAAACTGTTCCACTGTCACAAGTGTTTCTTTACCAGCAAGATGTATTGCAATGTTTATTATCACATTACATCACAACATGCAGTACCTGAAAAGTGGAATGAAGACCAGAAAGATCAGGTAGAAGCTGAGACTGAATCCCTGAAAACATCACTCATTCGGGAGCCACAGAAACCTTCCCTTTCCCCTGAACCACAGAAACCTTCCCTTTCCTTGGAACCACAGAAACCTGACCCAGTTATTTCCCCCAAGCTTCAGAAATCGGCAGTGTCCCCTGAGCCTGAGAAGCCTTCCCCAGCGGTGTCCCCTGAGCCTGAGAAGCCTGCCCCAGCGGTGTCCCCTGAGCCCCAGAAGCCTGCCGTGGCAGTGTCTCCTGATTCCCTCAGGCATTCCCCAGCCATGTCCCCTGAGCCCCAGAAGCCTGCCCCGGCAGTGTCCCCTGAGCCCCAGAAGCCTGCCCCGGCAGTGTCCCCTGAGCCCCGAAGGCGTTCACCAGTGGTGTCTCCAGAGCCCCAGAAGCCTGCCCCAGCGGTGTCCCCCGAGCCTCGCAGGCGTTCCCCAGCGGTGTCCCCCGAGCCTCGCAGGCGTTCCCCAGCGGTATCTCCGGAGCCCCGCAGGCATATGACTCAGACACGGAGGCCTGCTCCTGCTTTGTCTCCTGAGCCGCGCAGACCTGCTTCTGCAATTTCCCCAGAATCATGGAGGCCTGCTCCCTCTGTTTCTCCTGAGACCTGGAGGCCTGCCGCTGCTATTTCTCATGAGCTACAGAAATCTCCCACTGCTGTCTCTCCCTGGCCCCAAAAACCTGCCCCGGTGGTGTCCCCTGAGCCGCGGAGGCCTGCCCCGGTGGTGTCCCCTGAGCCGCGGAGGCCTGCCCCGGTGGTGTCCCCCGAGCCGCGGAGGCCTGCTCCTGACCCTTGGAAACCTGCATCCTTCTCTGAGCCCCAGAAATCTACTCTTCTTTCGTCTGAGCCATGGAAACCCATCTCCTCTGTGTACCCTGAAGGCTGGAAACCTGTTCTTCCTCCTGATACTTGGATGTCTGCTCCCCCTCTTTCACCTGAACTCCGAAAACCTAGTCACACTGTTTCCTCTGAAGTTTGGAAATCTTCTCTGTTTTCTGATATTCGTAAACCTGCTCCCTCAATGTCTCCTGAGTCTTGGAAACTTACTTCCGAGTCCCGGAAGTCAACCTTCTTCTCTGAGACTCAGAAGTCTGCCCCCACCATTTCCCCTGAGGGACAGAAACGGGCCTTCTTCCCTGAATCCCGGAAAAGAGCCCTCTTCTCTGAGCCTCGAAAATCTGCTCCTGCTAGTTCATCTGAGGTCCAGAAACGTGCTTTCTTCCCTGAGCCTCAGGTGTCTGCTGCTACTGTTTCCCCTGAAGTCCAGAAACATGCCCTTTTTACTGAGTCCCAGAAACCTGCTCCTTTCTCTCCTGAAGTCCAGAAACATGCCTTCTTCCCAGAGCCTCAGAAACTTGTGGCTGTTTCACCTGAAGTCCAGGAACATACTGGCTTCCCAGAGCCTCAGAAAGCTTCTCCTGCTGCCTCCCCTGAGATCCAGAAACATGTGCCCTTCACTGAGTCCCAGAAACCTGCTCCTGCAGTTTCTCCTGAGGTGCAGAAACTTGCCCTCTTCACTGAGTCCCAGAAACCTGCTTCTGCTGTTTCCCCTGAGACACAAAAACAAGCCTCCTTTACTGAGCCTCAGAAATGTGGTGTTTCCCCTGATGTTCAGAAGCATGCTCTGTTTTCTGAGATCCAGAAACCTGCTCCTGCTGTTTCCTCTGAGGTCCAGAAACATGCTCTTTCTACTGATCCCCACAAACCTGCTCCTTCTGTTTCCTCTGAGGTCCAGAAAAATGTTCTTTTTTCTGAGCCTCTCAAACCTGCTTCAGCTGTTTCCTCTGAGCCCCAGATGCCTATTGAGTCCGATGAGAGTGATTTCCTAGCTCAGAGTTTAGAAGACCAAAAAACACTGGATGATCTATTGTCTCAGGAAGAGCAGTCAATCTTAGTGAAGGAGCCTTCAGAAGATATGTTGTATTCATGCCCCAAAAAGAAGCCTAAGAAGGAAAACCAGGAGACCTCTGATAATGAACTAAACAGTGAATGTGGAAAAACAGAGATGGATTCTGTTGAGGTAAAGGAACAAGAATCAAATAGTGATCAAGAACAGTTTGATACAGAATCATCTGATTACAACAAAGAGAGCAAAATAGATGCAACTACTCCCATTCAGCCACAGTGCGTACTACAGTTTACAGAAGAAAAAGAGGCTTTTATCTCAGAAGAAGAGATCGCAAAATACATGAAGCGTGGAAAGGGAAAGTATTATTGCAAAATTTGTTGCTGTCGTGCAATGAAAAAAGGTGCCGTTTTGCATCATTTAGTTAACAAGCATAATGTTCAAAGCCCCTACAAATGTAAAATATGTGGAAAGGCTTTTCTTTTGGAGTCCCTTCTTAAAAACCACGTTGCTGCTCATGGTCAAAGTTTGCTTAAATGTCCACGCTGTAATTTTGAATCAAATTTTCCCAGAGGCTTTAAGAAACATTTAACCCATTGCCAAAGCCGTCATAGTGAAGATACAAGTAAAAAGCAATTGGACAGCCTTGAACCTCTTGAACAAATGTGATTGTTTTTGTTTCCTTATACTCAATGAGTTTAATTTACTAAAATATGTAAGTATTGCTGTATGTTAGCTAAGTAGTTTAGCTGATCTGACAAGTCAAAAGATGCATGATTTATTGTGCTGTGTTTAACATGTCTTATAGCTTGTATTACTGAAAGGATGTATTAATACATGTCCATGTCTCTGTATTATTATTCAGTAAATTCATACTTTATTCGTCAGAGATGCTATATTTCTGAAACCAAAACGGGGTGAAAACTAGTTTTGTAAAGATTGTTGTAAAACATGCAGGCAATAAAGTGGAGGTGTGGCAAACAACCCATATCATATTACTGTGAAGACTGAACTTAGTTTTTCACATCTCTCAAATGTCTTATTTTTTAAAATGTGAAGCAAAGCCTCAAAATTAGTAGCCCAGTGAAACTGAATGTGATTGATCAGGCATGAAAGAATAATGTTGGTTTTCTGGAATAATTATGCCCTGATCTTGTGATTGAGTGTGTAGCATTTGTTGGAAATTCACTGCTCTCACCTCTTTGAATGATTTATCTCAGACTTTAAAAATGTCAAGGTACTTTTTTTGTGACATTGTATTTTGACCATGTATTAAGCATGTGCTAATATACATTAAAATTGATGGAGTGATATCAGATTTTGTGTGTGTGTGTGTGTGTGTGTGTGTGTGTATATGTATATATATATATATATATACACACACACACACACACAGCAACCAGAATTTTCTCTTGTTGACTCCAATGTTTTGTATGCCAGAGAAAACTGAATTTCTTGTATCTGGTAAAATGTTATGCTTCAATCTTTTAATAAAAAGCTAACTTGAACACGACATTGTTTTTGTCTGCTCTTCAAAGAAAAGCCTGTGATAGTCCACTATATTGTAGTCTCAAATACTTTTGAATAGCAGCATTCAGTGCAGAATAAATCTGAAGTTTTTCTGTAAGTATTATAGCTTTCTGTTAATGGAAGTAAAATTAGTTTAAACCCCCATGGCTGTACTTTAGAAAGGAGCATTAAATGTAAGAGGAGGAAAATACTTGTAATATACCATTGTGGGGAAGGTATTCACTATTTAGTGTTTTGTCCCATTTCCAATCCTTTTGTTTTAATTATTTTTGGATGTTACTTACCTGACATTGCTATTTTCCAACAGATACAGTAAGTTATCCTTATCTGCTTTAGCCACATATTAATGCACTTACACTGGAATAAATATTAGTAACAGACTGTGTATTTTCATTTCAGTTTAACGGTAGGAAGTCAACCTGTTACTTCCAATGAAAGCAATACACTCTAGGCTGTACTGTAGACAATAGTCCTGCATTATAAAGAGGGCAAGTACCTAATCTACCAGGCCATTTGTTTCTAGCTTTCCCATAGTCATGTGGATTTTAAGGTCACTTTTGTGGGCTCATAACACAAGCATTAGGGGTCACCAAATGAAATTAATAAGCAGTAGATTTAAAACAAACAAAAGGAAGTCTTTTTTCACACAACACAATGTCAACCTCTGGAATTCTTTACCAGAGGATGTTGTGAAGGCCAAGACTATAACAGAGTTCAAAAAGAATTAGATACATTCATGGAGGATAGGTCCATCAATTGCTGTTAGCCAGGATGGGCAGGGATGGTGTCTCTAGCCCAGGGGTTCTCTCAACAATTTTTTTCATGGCCTCAGAGTGCAGCCATCAACTCTTGCTGGTGGCCATCCTGACAGTTTTTCCTAAAATAATTAACTTTAGGAAAAACAAATATTCACATATACATGTCCAAATCATTGTAATTTATTTATGTAGAGTTTTTTTGCAAACTCAGTAATAAATATATTCTTTACTGAGCCTAAACAGAATAGAAACATAAATAAGTTGGTTTGCACATTCTTGTCTTTTTGTTGTTTCTTTTGCTTTTTGATTGTTTTTTTTAAAAGGCTTGCTAGCTAGAAAGTCTATTGCTGCAAAAGATAATATTTGTATGTTTGTTAATATCACTTTTCACAGCAGACTTACTAGCTAGCTGGGAGGATGTGAAAAGTGATATTAACAAATATACAAATATCAATTTTCACAGCTGACTTAACCCTGGCAAGCCAGGTGACAAATTAAGTCCTGGATGGGGAAGTGGGTGGGGGCCAGAGGCGATGCTGGGGAGGAAAGTGAGAGTCGAGGGCTGACACCCACTGTTGTGCAGCTGGGGTCCAGGGCCAGAACCCCAGGGCCCATGACTGGTGCCTGCCACCCGGCACCCAGGCCTGAAGCCCAAAACCTGAGCTTCACCGCCCCTGGGAAGGTGGGGAACTCGTGGTCTGTCTACTTGCCCCTCTGGCGGTTATGAATCCAGAGGGCAGGCAGGGCCCAACACCTGCTGGTGGCCCTGGGGACTGTCCACTGCTGCCCCCCATCACTGCCCAGTAGGCGGTGGCCAGGCCACAAGAAAAGCCCTTGGTGGCTGCATTTGAGAATCACTGCTCTAGCAGCTACTGTTTGCCAGGAGCTGGGAATGGGTGATGGGCTGGATCACTTGTGATTACCTGTTCTGTTTGTTCCCTATGGGGCACCTGGCATTGGCCACTGTCAGAAGACAGGATAATGGGCTAGATGGACCTTTGGTCTGACCCTGTATGGCTGTTCTTATGCTATACAAGTATTCTTTATTAGCACAGAAGATGTTCTTTTGTAGTATAACATGACTTTATTCAGAAAATGAGTGCTATAGTAATATTTTTATTTAACTTTAAAAGATCAGACAAAATGCTTATAAAACTGGGCTCATATTAACAAATATCAAGTTAAAGAGCTGATATCAGCCATGTAGCCAATTAATTCATTTTATTATCCATCTATTGTTGTGTTGTACGATATAATTAACTCATATGCTATGTTACATGTAATTGTTGTATGCTAAATAGATTTAAGTTGTAGGATCATAGAAGTATAAGATTGGAAAGTACGTATTAGGTATCTAAGTAAAGAAGGGCTGAAACACACGGTCTACAGGCTGAGGCCAGTAAGATTTCAACTTAGCCATACTAGGCCATATGCTTAAGAATGTTTCACATTAGTAAGTGACCGAAGAATAACCCTGTGCCAGTAAAGATCACAAGAGTACTGTAAATATGTGCCAATAGACGTGGTGATGTGGAAAATTGACCTCAATGTATTGCTCAAGATCATGACACCTTATTGTAACATCTTTTAAAACATCTGTCCTGACTGCAAGGTACATGTGTGTAATGCTAATAAGAATAAAAGGAACTACAAACCTATGAAAAATGGGGCACCCAATATTCCTGGGGTGTGGAAGTACAGATGGTGGGGGGAAGGATTGACACCTTTATGCACGTGCATAAGAGTGTTAGGTGTAGTCAGAATTACAGCATAAAAGTGGGAATACCCACAGGAAAAAATACAACAGGAACTATCCTTCTACTGATGATCAATTGGTGAGAGGTCCATTGGACCCTAGAATATCTTTGAGGATGTGAGTATGACTATAGTTATAATTATTGCATAGGTTTTTGGTAGGATTTCTAAATGCATGGGTGATTGTAACTTATTGCTTTAATAAAACTTGTAGTACAGATAAGACTTTGTACTTGTGAGTGAATCAGTAGTTGTTATCCTTGGACTTCATGTGTTCCTAGAGCCTCCAAATTTGAGAAAAGCACTAGAGGCAATTTCACTCTGTTGAGCTTGAAACTGTAGCTGAACTCATGGTGGTGTAATATAACATCACTAAATGAACTTTAAATAAAATTGATGGCTACAGCCACCTCTGAAATGGGGCTGCTGGCCAATGACATCACTATAGGAGGAGAATTCCTTGCTGCACATCCTTACAACCTTAAGCATTGGTCTCCAAACCAATTGTAATAGTACAGTTGAGAGCCACTCACCCATTGGCACCAAATCTCCAGTCCTTCCTCCCTAGTCTGTCCTCTTTCTACAGTTCCTCGTGCATGATTACTTCCAATTACTGGTACTGGACACCATCCATGATGGATACTCCATCTATTTCCAAACAGGTCATCTCACCATCCTCCCCTTTTTCCTTACCTCATGGATCAATCTCATAAAAAAAATCTTGTTGGAAGAAATGGATTCTCTCTTGAAAAAGGGAGCTGTAGAGGAAGCTCCACAAGAATACAGAGGGAAAGGATTTTACTCCCACAATTTCCTGATTCCCCAAGAGCAGTGACGGTCTGAGACCCATAGTAGACCTCAGAAACATCAACAGGTACATAAGAACACACGTTTCTGGATGCTGTCTCTGAGAGACATTATCACTTGCTTATCTCAAGGAGATTGGTATGTGGCTTTTGGCTTATAAGGACACCTATTTTGATGTGGCAATAAAACACATCACGTATCTGAGGTTCTGTGTGAAGGCAAGATACTAGTAGTTAGTTTCCTTTTGGTTTGAGTATAACCTCATTACTCTTCAAATGCCTTGTGATGGGGTGTGACTCACCACTCTGGCACCTCCTGCTGGTTGTCTTGGGAATTAGCTCTGCATGGTAATGTGCCCTCTTTGGGTGCTGCCTCGCCGCCATCACTTCTGCTCCAGGATCCACATCTCTCCAAGGACTGTGGCATCAGCTTCAGTGACACAGCCCTTTGACTGTAACACACAGTGTGCTCCTCCTTTCCGCAGGACCTGCAGTCCGCTGTTCAGCCACTTCCCTTAGTACCTACTGCAGTGAGTTGTCTGGCCACTTCCTTGTGGCCCCAGTGTCCTCTTTGCCCTTGTCTTGGGGCCTTAGTGTGCAAACCTCAGCAGCCAGCCATGAGCTGTCTCTCGCTCCACTGGTCCTGCTAGCAGCACTGCTCTGTCCAGGGCACTGGCAGTTTTCTCAGTCCTCCAGGGACACAGTCCTTCCTCTGTGCGCTCCCAGCAGAGAACTGCCTTCCTCTGCCCTGCTGCTCCCTTTTTATATGGTCCGATTGGATGCTCCCTTCAGCTCTTCTCTGTCTGCCAGCCTCCTGTACAACCTCCCTAGGGCTGCTTTTAATCCCTTTTCTGCCAGTAAGGGGCAGCTGCCCCATCACATGCCTCGAGATAGCTCCTGGTCACCTCAGGTGCCAAGGAATATTTGTCTACCCATACCTGGACAGATGGGCCAACTTTCAACAGGATCTCTCCTCAGCAATCCAGTACATGTGCATTTTCCAGTCAGTTGGGACTGTAATCAAGTGAGAGAAATCCATGCTTCAACCTACACAAAGCATCACCTTCCTCAGAGAAGACCTAGACTTTGCTTAGGCCAGAGCCTTTCTCTCAGAAGAGAGATGTTTCAAAATTCATGACTTCTTGATAGGTTTCAGAATAGCAGCCGTGTTAGTCTGTATCGGCAAAAAAACCAGGAGTACTTGTGGCACCTTAGAGACTAACAAATTTGTTAGAGCATAAGCTTTTGTGGGCTACAGTCCACTTCATCGGATGCATTGAATGGAACATATAGTAAGAAGATATATACGTACAGAGAAGGTGGAATTTGCCATACAGACTGTAAGAGGCTAATTCATTAAGATAAGCTATTATCAGCAGAAGAAAAAAAAATTTTGTGGTGATAATCAAGATGGCCCATTTAGACAGTTGACAAGAAGGTGTGAGGATACTTAACATGTGGAAATAGATTCAATATGTGTAATGACCCAGCCACTCCCAGTCTCTATTCAAACCCAAGTTAATGGTATCTAGTTTGCATATTAATTCAAGCTTAGCAGTTTCTCAACGAGCTTCAATGTGGAACAACACCACATCATGATTGGACCCCATGTCTTCACACAGTTTTTCAAACAGATATGCATGAAGAGCTTGAACCTTAATGTAGTTCACAGTAGATGAGACCTGCTGCAAAATTTCACCGACCTCTAGACTTAGAGCTTTAGCTGCCAGTTCTCTGTGAATCATGCAGAGAGTCCACATAGCAGACAGAGCAACTTTCTTTACCAAGGCTTGCAGCTTTGTTGCCTTCCATAGTTGGAGCTCAATCTGTTGAAAAGCCCACCATGTGATTGCACCAGATATTGTAATCTTGCATGTAGCCATGTAGCACATTGAACATTCCTTGTGCTGTCTTGTGTCTAGGTAGAGAGAGACAGAACAGAAACTCTTCAAGAATTGCACCCTCCTGTGTGTATTTCACAAAAGCCAAGAAATGTGCATCACAGCTCTCAGCGCTCACATCAACTTGAAGAGTAAAAGCATCTCTGTTTTTCAGATGCTCCACCAGTGTGCATTTCTGATCTGCTGCTATCACCTCAATCTCTTGCTTCACTGTGTTGTTGGAGAGTTGTATGGCTTTGAATTTGTTTGCCTTCGTTTCCCCACCCATTATCTTCACCGTACTTGCAGTTGGCAAAATCAAAGCCTCTCCAATTATGTGAGGCTTCTTGGCCTTCAAAAAAGAACTAGATACATTCATGGAGGATAGGTCCATCAATGAGTATTCACCACGATGGGCAGGAATGGTGTCCCTAGCCTCTGTTTGCCAGAAGCGGGGAATGAGTAATGGGATGGATCGCTTGATGATTACCGGTTCTTTCATTCCCTCTGGGACACCCTGTACTGGCCACTGTCGGAAGACAGGATACTGGGTTAGATGGACCTTTGGTCTGACCCAGTAGAACCATTCTTATGTTCTTATAGGCTCATACCAGCTCAAGCAGAGAGGATGCTCTGTTGATAAGGCTGCTGCCCATAAATAAGGATTTTCTGGATTGAAGTCTCTCAGCTGGATGCTTGCACAGTTGGGTGGTGCAAATGGCAAAACAATGTCTGCATAGCCCCCTCTGCACAGCCAAAATGTCTGGACCTGCTCCACAAGTGCTGATCCAGGAAGGCGGCTTCTGCACAATGTGACCTTGCAAGCACCATATGTGCAAGGTCACACCTGGTGCAGGCCATCATTTTGTCGATCAAAATGGCTGCCTTCTGGCATAGCATTTGTGGAGCAGGTCCAGACACATTAGGGATGGACCACATCATCTCGTGCCAAATCAAGCCCATTGGACCCACAAACCATCTGTTGGGGTCCAACCCACAGTTTGAGAACCGCTGATGTAGATCCCTGTTCAAATCCTTTCTCTTCCTCTGGCAGAGAGGGGTAAATTGAACCTGGGACTCCCACATCCCAGGCTAGTGCTCTAACCACTGGGATAAAAGTTATAAGGAGGTTAGTGGTTGCTCTTCTTCTCCCGCTCCTGATTTGGAAAGGGACCTACACCGTGTAGCTGGCCTCTGAGTATGCCTACAGGATCAGGCCTCATGTGCAAGATAGGTGAGCAAACGCCTGTCCTCCCCCCAGTTCGTAGATTGCTGTGGGGCTTGCATGGGAGATAAGCATCTGGTCATGTAGAGGGAAGTAGCAGTGCATATGCCTAGAGGCAGAAACATAGGTGTCTAGGGAACTTTTACCCTGAAAATTTAGGCACTGAGTGAGTTTAGGCACTGGATTAAGCAGGATTGCAGTGGAGCCTAAAACTGGGATTTAGGCACCTAAGTGTGGGGTTTGAGCACTTAAGTACATTTGTGGTTGCTATCCTAGGTGCTTACATCAGTACTTATTCTTCACAATTCTAAATCCCTGGAGCCAAATCTCAGAAAAGCTCCAGTGTGATTGGAAATGTCAGTGAAACTCCAGTAATGGTATCCAATAGAGAGGCTGTACTCAGTTCCATCACCACTGGAGGGAGAGAGTTCTCTTAGGCATTTCTCTTTTCTTCCTTTCCTGTGTAAAGGGAGTGGAAATCAATGTTTGCTGGTCATGGGAGGGAGTGGATACTCAGCTGTTACCTCTATTCTCCATTCCTCCCCCATGCATGGCAGTGTTATCTGAAACATACTGAAATAAAATGTTCCATAGTAAGTCGCTTCAGAATTTAAATTAAATGCTCTGCCTTCAACTTTAAAAAGAAAAAAATCCCTATAAAATATTGGAAATAAACATTCAGGTACTGAGCTGAAAATACACTTTTTAGAGTGAATTTCTTCCCAAGTAATTTGAGCTTTCATAAAGCTAATAATTCATTAGCAAGAGCATGCACATTATGTATGGCTAGTTGGTAACAGGCCATGTTCACAGTCACAGAAGTGCTCTCATAACAAGTAAAAAAAAATGCTAAGAAATAAGCAAATGTCACTTCACGTCTTCTGTATAACACCAGATAATCATGACCTGAATTGATGGGGCTGGCAGGCTCCCTACCCAGCTCTGCGCCTCCCCAGAAGCGGCGGCATCCCTCAGCTCCTAGGTGGAGGCACAGCCACGCAGCTCTGCGCGCTGGCTCTGCAACTCTCATTGCCTGGGAACCATAGCCAATGGGAGCTGCAGGGGCAATGCCTGCAGGTGGAGGCCGTGCGAAGAGCCCCTGGCTGTGCCTCCCCCTAGGAGCCGAGGGATGTTGCTGCTTCCAGGGAATCCCCCTAAGGTAAGCGCTGCCCAAGGCCCTCACTCTCTCCCATGCCCAAGCCCTCACCCCCTCCTCCACCCAAACTCCTGCTGCTGCTGGGGGAGCAGTGGCCTGAGGCTGCCCCAGCAGCAGCAGCAGCAGCCGGTACAGCTGGCCGCTGTGGAAGTCATGGAAAGTCACGGAATCTCTGACTTCTGTGACAAATTTGCAGCCTTAACTATAATCTATTAAAATAATTTACATTAAAAAAAATCAAACATTACATGTTTGCCAGCAAAGTTTTAAAGTCAAGCCACTGAACTGGTGGAAGTGTGACAAAGCACCTGGAACCCCAGAGTCTGTTGAAGTGCTAAACTAGCTTTTCACAGCAGCAGCTTTTTCTGTAGGTACAGAGAGAATATTTTCTTCATTTCAGTTTATTTTGTTAGTTCAGTTCAATAATTAGTTCAATCAAAGAGAAGAAACTGATTAGGAGTTAAAAAAGCAGGAAAGCTTGTTTTCCTCTTCCAATCTAAATAAAAACTAGGTGTGAGAGGATGAGATCTACCAATTGTAAAATCTTGAAGGACATGTTGATCAGAAACAGAGTTCAATTCACTAACTATAAATAATCATTATTTACTTGTATTACCATATACCACAGCCCAGCTTTCCTCTTCCACTGCCTCTGGCTCCTTGGCAATGAGTACTCCAGCCATGAAACGGATGCATGTTAGTCTCTTCTTCCTCCACTTTTAAAACAGTATCTTGGTTTTGAAAGCAGCTTTAGCACTAAATTACATAACAAAACATTACATTCTTCCCAAAAAAGGTTTCATTGTGTTCAATCCCAGGTCTCAGGATTAATATCAAAACTTCTTTAATATAATACATATTACTTACTCCTAACATATAAATACAGGAAATAGGAGAAGTGTAAATTGATAAAAATAAATTGCTATGTTTGCAGGATTAAAATAAAACTTGGCATTCCTTGTAATCATTTATTCACAGCTGAGGAATTGTCACTCTACAGCTTTCTCATACCTATTCAATTTCCATAAACTCGTATGAGCTAGAAATAATTTTCAGAACTGTCAGTCAGATAGACCACACTGCATCATTATTGTGCAAAGTTCTGCGGAGCTGGCTGCAATTATAGAGATGTAGAGGGTTAGAAAATATTAGTGGGGAAGTCTCTATGATTTCATTTATAGCCTATCATTTCACTTTGTTACATGAAGATTTATGGGTCCTTTTAGAATTGCACTGGAAGGAAGTTACAATTATTTTACATTTCAGTTCAGTGTGGATGCAGTTTTCATTTTAAACGTTTATAAGTCCTGACCCCTGTCTGAGGTGACTAACATTTTTACTGTTTTAATACCCTACCTTTGTTACCTTCTCTGGGCTCAGTTATACATTTCTTAAGTAGCCAATACTCTCATTGTAGATTATAGGAGTTCAGTTGAAGATGAAATTCATCACCTAGCTTGCATGAAGGCCAAGTAAATGAGTTTGAATGGGGGAGCGTGCCAGGGAATGGGAAGAAGCCTCACTGCAGCTAGTGCTAGGATAGGGATCATAAACCATTCTCATGCCCTATAGAGGGCTTTGTGGACCCTCCCTGGATCCACATAATTGTGGCCCTAATGGCTACAATCTGGCCGCCTTCATCTTGCTTCAAAGCCTGTTGATGGCAGTGTGTCCTATGGAAAACCTATGTGGAATTTAGCTCCACTTTCCACATGAGATGTTGCATCCCTCTTTGTACCCACTCTGAAGCTGACTACCACCTGCACAGCAGAACCATGGTGGTTCCATTGCACTGGAGGCCTTCTGCAACCTGGGAAAATTTCACCCTAAGTGTGAACTGCAGGATCAGACCCATTTCTCTGAGCTTAAATAACCTTTTTATTTTATTTTAACAGCTTTAAGGAGTGTAATAACATTTGCAGAAATAAAGGCCGAGAACAATTGTCAGATACTGAGTGAAGATTGTACTG
Organism: Dermochelys coriacea; assembly: GCF_009764565.3. Lineage (NCBI taxonomy): Eukaryota > Metazoa > Chordata > Testudines > Dermochelyidae > Dermochelys > Dermochelys coriacea. Next base: position 112,405,720 of record NC_050068.2, read on the forward strand.
TGTATCTCATAATACAGAGAATATTCTGTTAAATATGCCGTCTTCATTTTGTGCATTAAATTAAACAAATGATGAACAATTAACATTTAAAAACCATTTACTATGTATATTTATAATGAAAACATGCATTAAAATAGAAAGTCATAATTTTTATTTACTTGAATGTTAACTTTAACTTTGTTAACTTTGCTTACTTGAATGTTACTTTAAATCTTAAATTTAGCTCTGGATCAAGGAAAAAATACATGTGTATATTTTAAAATAATTTTATATATAAGCAGATGTTTATCAGATATAATCATTGAAATTATTGCAATACACAGCTCCAGATATACTCATGTATGACACCTTTGCATGTTACCGTGGAATGGAAAATAGGGTCCTGAGCCTGTACAATTTCTTAAAAAGTATCTTCATTATTTCTAAACCAAATTTATGTATTAATTAATATTTCTATTGTTTGCAGCTCTCCCACCTCCTGTAGTGCAATTGTCCACTAGAGAGAGCTGGAGAGCAATTTGTTGCCAGGTAGAGTATGGTAAAAGTATTTCAAATGAGGACATTGTTTTTAAACCATGCAATTGAGATAATTGTGCATCCAAGTTACATACAAATGCATTCTACGCTTGTTCAAAAGTTAGACCCTTAATTATGGGGAGTTAGCTGTGGGCAGGGAGTCCAGTAGGACTCTGAACTCCTTACCACCTACTCCATAGTACTCAGTGTTACAGAGCTTCTGGCTTATTTTATTTGGGGATGCTCCCTTTCTGGAACTATCATCTCCTTTAAATAACAAATTTATTAATTACAATAGCATTTTAAATAGCTATTGAAATAATTTCCACATGCTCATATTCCCTACATTTCTCTCTCCCTTGCATAATAATAAATTAATAAAATGCTGAACAATTAGGGACAAATCCTGCTCTTTGCTCTGCTTGTATGGAGTGGATGGGGAAGGCAAGCTGTAATCGAACCAAACTAGAGCAGATCTGTGGCATGGACAGGGTGGGATTTGGGATATGCATCAGAAATGTTGGTATGGATCAGAGCTGTGAGGCTGGTGCACTCACTACTGTGTGGCTCCATCACCATTCAAAATGCTTCAACCCATGCAGTGGAAGGGGCAAATGCCACAAGAGATACTCCATTCCAGATCTTCTGTCATGGCTGTTGAGTGGCTCTGGTCTGAGGGAGAGGGCTAGGATCAGGATTTAACTTAAGTTTATATTTCATAATGAGACAGTACTGAATTGCTTGTTTGTATTTCCAGTGCTGTTTAGTAAGGGATCCCTAACCACACAGAAGTTTATTTGGGGAAGATAATGATATTTTAGAGGTGAGCCTGAAGGGCAAAGATCAGGTCCATATCCAAACTTCCTCAAAGTTCGGTGGGAGGGGGACAGAACTATGATCATTATTAGATGATGATATAGAGGTGAGATCAGACACAAAGTACAGATCCTTTGTACTTATATAATACATATATAATTTGCACAAATGTAAATAACTACACAAGATGCAAGGCAATGGAGAAACAGGCCCTTAACTAATATCTGGGGTGTGGCAAGGTTCTGATTTGGTCCCATTGCTACAACTTAACAGTTTTCCTTGGTTACGGGCAAACTGCACTTCAGTGACTGTGTGGTTATTAGTGCAATGAAATTATGGTAGGCCCAAGTATTATACAAGTATAAGGCCTAGTCCTTATTCTGGCAAATTTCCCTTTAAAATCAGTGGGAGTTTTGTCTGGAGAAGGATTTCAAAATTTGGCATATTGAAAGGAAAGTTTATGTTCAGATATACAATAGTAATGAACTCTGCAAGCTTTTCCCTTGCATTCTTTTACATACTTTAGCTGTGGTTTGGCATTGCTCCATTATTTTCTCATTGTGCTCATTCAAGAGAAAAATGAATTTTGGAGAGTTATATGACCAGTTTGGCCTTCACATGTCATGGGGCTAGAGCTGAAATTGTAAAACATGAGCACACTAATTTGGTTTGGTGAACATGGAACTTTACTGCTCTGTTTAGAGTAAAAAAATAAAAAGGTAAATATTTCACAGAACCTTTGTATCGTTTGTGAAAAATAGTACAATTAAAATATTAGGTGACCACCACAAGGAAAAGAAGAATCTATCTCTCATCTTCTAGTAGGTGCTCAGCTATTGGTAGCTTCTACTTGGAAAAAGAAAATTATCCCAACCATTGAGGACTCGTTTAAAAAATATGGCAGGTTGTGGTTATGGATAAGTTAACACACCAATTATGTACTCAACAAAACAGACAGAGGAAAGATAGATACTTAGATATTTGGTTACCTTTTATTCAGTACTCAAAGGACATTCACCTTCAAAAAAACCTAGCATACCTCTCCAATGTTTTTGAATATGAACATTTGATTGACATACCTGATCTGTTAAATATGTATATATAGAGATTTCTCTCAGTAAAAGCACTAGAAGTAACATAGGTGTTGTAATGATGCTCATCCTGTAATATGGTAACACCACATTAAATAGAAAGGTCTCATGACTATATACCTGTACAATGTCTCTTAAAAAAAAAAAGCTAGCTGATGTCATGCATGTTTTGTCTCTGATATTTTCATGGCAAGGATTTGTAAACATGTTAAAACTTCCTAAATAAATATTAAATATATATATATTGGGGTGGAGAAAAGATCTTTGTTTGACATTCTAAACTTGTCTTTGACAAATCCTTTGAAATGCAGCTTAACAAAACCCATGGGAATTTGAGTGCATACTTTAATCATATGAAAGAAGATAAAATACAAGTAAAATTACATCAGTTGGAAGAAAACATTATCTCAGGATAATAATCTCCTGCTACTAGATAAAGTGGCAAAATATTTATGAAAAATAAATTTTGAAGGCAGTGTAGAGACATTCACCAATAAATTTCCTAAGCAGCATGCAGAGATTTGAATATCTATTAATTCATTTCAGAACTGGAATAATTTAGTTTTGTACTAATAAATGTATCTGTATTATCCCAAATAATTGATATAAGGACTTCTATTTTTGCTAACAAATGGTACAGAAAATTAACAATTGCTCTCTTTGGCTCAGGTCATCAGCACTGTTAAGAAAACTTTGCACTGCTGGTAACATAAAGCATCCTTAAACCTGGTGTAACCAAGAGACTAAATGCTCAATTCATACAGAGACCAGGGTAGTGGCTCCTACACTACTCCATGACCCATCTGGAGCATGGCTGGGAAAAAGAGGGTGTAGCCTGTGCTCTTTTGCTCTAGGACTGCCAAAATGATCTCAGAGTTATGTTGGTGTGACTTAGGTAGCCCTGAAGCTGCTCTAAATTGCACCTTAGGACAAACTTGGGGCTAGTGGCCCAAGGATTAAGAACACTAGAAAAGTGTTGTGCAGCCACCTTTTGACCTCTTTCAAGATTATATTTACTTCTCCTGGAGAAGGGGCAGGGCATATCAAGAGATAGCAACAGGGCAATCTTTCTCCGCTAACCTGCTAATGTGCCACAACTTTAACTAACAGAGAGAACCATTGGGGTGCGAGGGTAGTTGAGCCTCTATGCTGATTAAACCACTGGCCTCCTTATCAGACTGCCAACAAGGGAGCTGACTGTGTTAGTGTCTTTTATGATGCGGACACTTGTCTGTTACAAAATGCATTGAGACTAGCAGCTGACTGGTAAATAACCAACAGCTACTATAGATTTTGGTCAGTATGGAGTTGTATTCTCTTCAAAAATGTTAAAAGTAGTTATTTTACTGTTTGTATATAAGATGATTTCTGATTGGCTGTAGACCGTTTGGTTTTTTTGGTTAACGTTTTGTATCCAAGGAGGATCAGTTGCCAGTTAATTAGGTTGGTGGACACCCATTTCATCTGGTGTAACTTTGAAAACGTGCAGGGTATAACATATGTGAAATAAAATTCCAAAGTTAATTACAGATACCATCTGTCTCATCAGACTGTCAATTTCCCTTTAAATACCTCCATTGTGTGCCTTAATTTAATCTCTCTAGAATTTTTTCCAGCAGTGAGGTACTTTAAAATCAATTGGTTCTGTGCCTTTGTCCCTAGTAACTAATGGCAGACAACAATGTGGTGTTGTCTACAATGACCTTATGCCATTATTTCTTTCAAAGTGAACACTGCCATTGCTTTGGTGACAATAAGTTTAGCTGTGTGTAGAAAACTTGGATCGTTTTGTAAGGATTTAGTCAGAAGTTTTTTTTATGGAGGAAGAAAATTACTGATATAAATGGCATTCCTTTTCATAACGTCTCCTCCCCCATCCCTCCCCACAAAAAAAAACAACCCATGATTTAGGTCCTGCCATACTAATTTATAAAAAAAAAAAAAAAAAAAAAAAAAAGTACTGCTCTGAAGGTGGGATGGATGCTTTGGGAGTCCCATAATGCACTTGTCCCCAAAAGCTTGGAGGGAGTTGTGTGCATAGACTTGGCTAGAACTTTTTTTCAGCTTTTTATATTTGCGATGTGGGTGCATTGCTCTGACACTGACTATCTCTGTGTTCTTGGCTAAGTATGTAACCATCCTGCATGAGTTGGGGGATAATGATGCTTGCTTAAGTTGAAAAGATGTTGGGAGAATTAATTAATAATGTTAAGTATTTAGAAAAGCTGAGACGGAGACTTGCTCTAGGATGGCAGCAGCAAGATTGATGTGGACTTGCTGGGCACAGTAAGAAGAATCCTTAATGATCCCCTTTGAGACTGCGTATACATTATGCACATATCCTCTTAAGCATTGATTTGGCTGGCAGTCCAGAAATGCCATTAATCTAATGGTTGTGGCATGCCAGGTTCAGGAATATAGTAGATATAGTACATAACTTCAGGGGGAAATCAAGAGAAATGTTTGGGGTTTTTTTTTTAATCCTCTGCATAGATCAAGTCTGAACAATAAGATACTCTCTTATCCTTAAGAATGAGAATAGCATTGTCCAAACTTGGTGAAATCACAGCTCCTGGTATATCTTGCTGCTTTTGTAGCTTAAATAAATACTGGTCTAACGATTGTGATAGAGAATTAAGCAACGGGATTTAAAAAATAGATTATTCCTGAACTGGTCCATTAGGATTAGCCAGGCTTTACTCCATGGCAACTTAGCTAAGAATAATCATTATTGTAAATAGTGCTGCTCCAATTTCTTGGGAGTAACCTAGAATTACCTCTGTGGGCTCCAAACAAAATCATTAATATATTCAGATTTTTCAAATGTCACTATCACTGCCCTTTAGCAATTCAGTTAGCGCTGTTGTGTTTGTGGCCACTTTGGCCCTTTTCTAATGAGTAAAGGCTGGTTTGCATCATATATTATATACAGTGATGTACAGTTCCTCAGGGGAAGGAGATGTATGCTGATTTTGTTTATCATCAGGACTTTCATTAACCCTTTCCTATATTTCTGGATCCAGCTGTACCCATTGGGCATGAGTTCCCTTTCACACTGCCACAAATCAGAAGTAATTCTACTAACATCACTGACATGACATTGGTATAAAATGGGGGTGTAAATGAAAGGAGAAAGAACTCATTATGCTAGATTAATATTGGGCCAAATTAATCCATGAATTTCGGTGGAAGGCATGCAAAAGTTAAAGTTCTTACTGCAAAGTTAACATAGCAGCATTGCTCATCTAGATTATTTTGTGGTCCATATTTAAGATCATTGGGACAGATCTTCAGCCCCCATGTCCCCCTGCTTTTCTGAAAGTAGCCCTAAGAGGGCAGCTGGGGAAATCCTCTTCTACAGGGAATCCCCTGGGTAGCATAAAGCTGGTGTAGCAGCTCTGTGAAGTGATGCAAATTCTTGCAATTTTATAAGTTTTGTGTTATTTGAAGTTTTTCCTAAATCCCCATCTCCAGGAGTCACGTTATTATGTGAGAATCTCAGATTTATTTTTAGGGAAGTTTCTAGCTCTCACCATTGTGTAGAAAAGCTTGAAAATGTGACCCGTACAGGCTCAAAATCTAGAAGCCAAATAAAAGACACAAAATTCATGATTTTTAAGACCATCTCATGATTTTGAGGGTCTGTTTCATGATTTCTGAACAGTTGGAGTTGACAATACCAAGTATAGCACCTGTTCTCAGCTGGCTAGGCATAAGGGACATGTTAGGGCAGTAGGTAGTGTGGCCAGAGCATCTGGCACACTGGTGATCCTCAGCTGCTAGAGTAGGTTATAGGAATTGCTGTGAAAAGGTGATTTAAACCCACCTTGCTTCTATGCCACCAACTCTCACACACACAGATCATTTAATGAGCACAGCTCAGCTAGACCTAAGGTTCTGGCCCAAACACAGCAATGTGTTAAATTATATATTTAATAACAGAGAAGAATATAACATATGTGCAATGTGATCAAGTTAATATTGCGGTAGGAATCCTAACTCTTGCATTTCTTCTGTCTTATTTTTATTTAACTGTACATCCCAAACATTGCATTAACATAGATTTTGTTTTTAATTCATATACATATCTAATCCATGTTTGGAATCTACTGAATGTTCTCTATACAGTAGACTCAGTTAGCATGTAAGCTATTTATGCATTTAATCCTATTGTAATGGCCATTAAAAGAATGAACATAAGCATTAATTTCATAACTTCACTGCAGACAAAATCAAAGTACTCAGTGTATATGTACACGAAACAGCAGAAAAAAAATTAGAATGGGAAGAATCTAGGTCACTGGTTTATGATTTAATAAAAGCCTGCTTTGCTTTTTCCCAGCACAGAGTTATAATCAGATACCGCTGTTCGCTTTTAAATTTCTTAGCTCAGGAAGCATCAAATTGAGAATAACTACAATGGGGTATGTTATGGTTACAGGGAGAGCTGGGCTGGAGACCCTTTTTAGGCTACATCTACATCACAAGCTGTGGGTGGGATTCCCCTGCTCATGTGTATATACACATTACTCACAGTAGCTTTCTTTGAGGTAGTATGAGTAGAAATAGCAGTGTAGCCACGTTAGCACAGGTGGCAGCAGCAGAGGAACAGCTGAGTACATACCCACTGGTTTCAGTCCCTCTCGAGTGCACCCCTTTGGGGACAGATGTTGCCCCTCTCTGGGTGGAACCATATGGTCCTTTCACTCGTAAATTGGCTCTCTGAGCTGCAGCCCTCTTTTTACCATCCACATTAACCTGACAGGCACTGTTCCCTCTAAGCTCTGCGCCTGTGCGTGTGCACACAGTTCCTAAACCCCGCGCACATGGCGAAACACCACACGCACAAAAATTTGAACAGAAGCACAACAATTGGCACAGAAGAGATTTTTTGAGCACACTGCCTATCAAAAATTAGAGGGAACATTGCAGGCCCAATTGTGTTTGGCACCTCTGAACCTTTTTTTTCCAGGAGCTTGTGACAATGGCTGATTAAAATCACTTAAAACCAGCTTCTCCAAAACAAAGCATCATTTAATCACTCAAAGGTACATAGCTCGCAGAGAAAAGGGTAAAACCACTAGATGCCTATACATATACTTCCTCTGTCCTAAATGTTTGTTTTTCTTGAAAGCTTTGGGAAGTTCCATTCAACTCAGTTACCTCCATCTCTGAGGTAGGAGAAACACCGTGTGGCTTCAGTTTGTGTGTGTCTCTGTCAGAGACTCTTCTCCATCCACTTCTGGCAGACCGCTCCACCCCTCCTTTTTCCTGAGGCAAGCATCTTTATGGTATTAATGTCCCCTTTGATCTTAGGCTTGGCTCTGGGAAGAATAAATCTTGCCAGCCTGGTTGAAGCCAGGCCAGGGACATTCCCCAATTAATAGCTTCCCCCTTGTTTCCTCAAATACCTTGGTACAGTGTTTTCCCCAGGAATTGAAATGGGGGAGGAGAGGTGTTGGAATATTCAGGGGAAGGTGAAAGCTGATGAGGGTTGAGACCATGAGGACAAAGGTGGGCTGTATAGCACCCTAGTAAAAACTGAAAAATGTTTCATGACCATTTTATTAGATTTAACTCATGTTTTAAAATCACCACAAAAATTAAAAAGAAAAAGGAGTACTTGTGGCACCTTAGAGACTAACAAATTTATTAGAGCATAAGCTTTCGTGAGCTACAGCTCACTTCGCTCACGAAAGCTTATGCTCTAATAAATTTGTTAGTCTCTAAGGTGCCACAAGTACTCCTTTTCTTTTTGAGAATACAGACTAACACGGCTGCTACTCTGAAACAAAAATTAAAGTTGGTTACTCAAGCCTACTATGAAGCACAACATCTACATCCTTCTTGGTTTCTTGTTGTAATTTTGTACTCTTTGGTGTCTTCTTATGTGTCCGTTACTTCCAGTCCTTCATGATATGCTTATGATCAGGCAGAAGACGACTTCACAACTCTGTTAATCGACTTCTTGAATGCAGTGTGTTCATCTTTGGTGGCTTCTCGTATGTCCGGTACTTCCATTCCTTCAGTTGATATGCTCATTAGTTCATTCACGTGATCAGGCAGAAGGCTACTTCTTTCAGAACACAAAATTCTATTCAAATGATGAAAGAGAATGCTCAACTGTAGGTGTTGTGACTGGGAGTAGCAAGAGATGAATTCCTACTTCTTTCATCCCAGGAAGCATAGCACAAAGATCGGGTCGAGCCACTAGTGATGATAAAGAAGTTGAAGTCAAATCTTCATTCATTCGTCGTATGATATTCCACTCTGTTCAAATTCTGTATTCTGTCCTGAGCACATGGCAGCCCCATTGCTGGTAGTACCTCACTCCACTCAACTGTCAGTGTTTTATAGGACAGGGATCTGTAAAAGCTATGTAGAGGCTGAGTAGAATCTAGAAGTCGCTGTTGTAGATTTTTAAGAATCAAGTCTGTGTGCTTTTTCAGTTGTCTTAACAAACACTTTTTGTCCTTTTCACTTAAGGAGTCAGTATAAGTACCTTCATTAGTCAACTTCTGGACTGAAGTCTTTGCTTCTTCCAGTACATTTTCAGTGGATATCTCTCTGATTGATGCAAGGGTAGCTTCTATTGCTGGACAGAGATCTACTGCTGTTGTAGCAGATACCTGGATGACATTGTTTAATGACCCAATGGTTTCAACAGTAGACTTACAAGAAAGAAATTGGTGATAGTCTTCTCTGAACTTAGTAACAAAAGTAGTCCGTCAGCCTCACTACTTAGATCTGTCCTATCTTGGTGGATACTTTCCAAAGTCAGTAATAATGGTTGTAGTCATTTGAAGACAACAGCCAAGAATCACTCATGAGAAAGCCAGCAGGTTTTCCCAGGTTAGACTAATTTGAAATTCAATTGCAGTGTATCTTCTGTTTGTTTCCAAGACATTCAGTCCTTTTGGACTCGTGCTGGAAAAAAAGGAAGATAAAAAAGCCATTACATTTATGGCTTTTTAATGTCTTTTGAAGATTCTGCAGCTTGTACTAGCACTAGCTGGAGTAGATGGCCTCTGCAGTGTGTATAGGAGAGATTAGGCTTACACTTTTCTCTGAGCAAAGCTTATATTCCACTATGTTTTCCAGAGAAATTTGTAGCTCCATCAAATACACAAACAGCTTCTGTTTGGGCTTCAGTTTACAAGCATTTAACTCTAAGATGTCACAGATGCAGCTGATGTGTCTTCTATAACCTAAACATCTAGAATGTATCTACTGGCTTACCCCGGACATCAAGATAACATATGCAATAACTTAATACTTGATGCCTATTTGCATTGGTGCATTCATCAGCCATATATGCACATATTTTGAGTATGGTGAGAGAGTTCTTCACTTTTTCAACTGCTGAGTCTTTCACTGTTGCACCGCATGCTTGTAGAGAGTCAGCTGAGTTTTTTCAGAAAGATGGTGTCAAGGTTCCTTCCCCACTCTGAACTCTAGGGTACAGATGTGGGGACCTGCATGAAAACCTCCTAAGCTTACCTTTACCAGCTTAGGTTAAACTCCCCCAAGGTACAAACTATTTTACCTTTTGCCCTTGGACTTTCGCTGCCACCACCAAATGTCTAACACCGGTTACTGGGAATGAGTCCGTTTGGAAACATCTTTCCCCCCAAAATCCTCCCAAATCTTACACCCCCTTTCCTGGGGCAGGTTTGATAAAAATCCTCACCAATTTGCATAGGTGACCACAGACCCAACCCCTTGGATCTTAAGAACAATGAAAAAGCATTCAGTTTCTTAAAAGAATAATTTTAATAGAAAAAAAGTAAAAAGAATCACCTCTGTAAAATCAGGATGGTAAATACCTTACAGGGTAATTAGATTCAAAACACAGAGAATCCCTCTAGACAAAACCTTAAGTTACACAAAGACACAGAAACAGGAATATCCATTCCATTCAGCACAGCTTATTCTCTCAGCCATTTAAAGAAATCAGAATCTAATGCATATCTAGCTAGATTACTTACTAAGTTCTAAGACTCCATTCCTGTTCTGTCCCCGGCAAAAGCATCACACAGCCAGAGAGAGAGAGGCTTTGTTTCTCCCTCCCCCCAGCTTTTGAAAGTATCTTGTCTCCTCATTGGTCATTGTGGTCAGGTGCCAGAGAGGTTATCCTAGCTTCTTAACCCTTTACAGGTGAAAGGGTTTTTCCTCTGGCCAGGAGGGATTTTAAAGATGTTCACCCTTGCCTTTATATTTATGACAGATGGCGAGCATTTGCCAGTCTTGTTCTAAACCAGTGTCCAACTTCAGGATTAACAAATGACAATGCACTTAACATTGACCTCCAGTTTACGGTGTGTGGTATCTCTTGCTTAAATAGAAAGTATGATGCCACTTCTTGGCTCACATAAATGGAGTTCTGTCTCCAGCATTCTTAACAGCCTCATTAAGTTCTTCTGAAATTGGCGTTGACAGTGAATGGCTTATAAGGCTTTCTGCATGTCGATGCAGTCCAAAGGCATGGTGTTTTGCAGCCTTTTCATATAAGTTGTCAGTATTGGTTTAGCTGATCAGTCTGTCAAACCAAGCTCCTCCACTTTTACTATATAAATCCATTATATGCCCACACCTTGAATACTGCATGCAGGTCTGGTCACCCCATCTCAAAAAAATATATTGGAATTGGAGAAGGGCAACACAAATTATTAGGGGTATGGAACAGATTCCATATGAGGAGAGATGAAAAGACTGGGACTTTTCAGCTTGGAAAAGAGAAGACTAAAATCTTGACTGATGTGGAGAAAAATCAATAAGGAACTCTTATTTACCTCTTCACTCAACACAAAAAACAGGGGACACCAAATGAAATTAATAGACGGCAAGTTTAAAACAACCAAAATGAAGTATTTCTTTACACAATTGACAGTCACCCATGGAACTTTTTGCCAGGGATGTTCTGAAGGCCAAAATTATAACAGGGTTAAAAAAGGAACTGGATAAGTTCATGGAGGTTAGGTCCATCAATGGCTATTAGCCAGGATGGGCAGGGATGCAACACCATGTTCTAAGTGTCCCTAGCCTCTGTTGGTCAGAAGTTGGGAATGGATGACAGGGGATGATCACTCGATGATTCCCTGTTCTGTTCATTCCCTCTGAAGCACCTGAAATAGTCACTGTCATAAGACAGGATACTGGGATAGATTGGTCTGACCCAATATGGCCATGCTTACATAAAAAATAATTATAATAATAAAAAAGTTTAGTACAGAAACTCTCCAAGATAATGATCTCTTGAGATAGCAATGATGTGAGATAATGACTTGGCAAATAATGCATTTTAAAAATCTCGGCCTACTAGGAAATGTATATTTATATAAATTTCCCAGTCACAAATGTAGCATTCTGGAGCAAAGTCACTAAAACATAGTCCAATGCTCTGGCTGCTGTTTGTCGAGCCATTGTTCACTCTACCGCTCCATCCCCAATGGCCCTGCACTGTCACCTTGTGCTGCCACCTGCCACTGTGACCTCTGCAAGTTGGTCTCTCGCAGTTGCACCCAGCTGTCAGTGATTTCAGCTCTCAGTGGGGGAACCTCGCTGCTAGTGCAAGCTGGGCTGTCTCTTCCACAGAAACACTGTCCCACAGCAGGTCTAAGCACTTAGACCTGATTATATGTGATTTCAGCTCTAGCGGTCACTTATACCAAAAGACTCCCTATGGAGCCTAATCAGCTCTCTCTCTAAACAGGAGAGAGCGGCAGGTCAAATAGTGCCTGTGACTCTTAGGCAGAGCCCACACCACCAAGCAAAACACCTGTGCCCCACCCTCTCTCTCTTCACTAGGATTTGGCATCCAAGCCTTCTTCTTAGGGAGTTCTGTTGAGTTGATTGTGACCAGGGCTTAATTTGTAATGAAAGAGGTGCCGGGGCTCAAGCAAGTTTGTTACTTTCATAACTGATGTGACAAGCCCTGAGGCCCCAGGGCTAGGAACTGCCCAGCCTAGAGGTGCCGGGGCTCAGCCCTGGCAAGCCCTGGCACAAATTAGGCACTGAGGGAGACCCCCTCATTCAGACAGGCTACGTACAGTTCTGCTGCCCTTTTCTCCTACAATACATATAAAAACATTTCATGATCCCCACGTTTAATACTTAAGTGATTTGCAACCCAGCACTGGCCAAAATTGATCACTTGGGCAGCACAGTTCCGTCTGCTGGATACCTAGGCAGAGTAGGTGTGTACATGTAAATACAGTCTGGTCCTGAGGCCTTTCCACCCACCACTGGTTCATCACTAGCTGTCATTCAGACCTTGCTTATAAATAATAGCTTGAAATGATTAGGTAGGCCAATATAGCCAAAACAAGTGGGCTGACATTGTCATAAATAACAGCTGTATGAGCTTGTTCATACAGCTTTGTTCATACTTTTCAAACCCATTATGCTTTCTCAGGTACAAGTATTATCTCATATACTGTATATGCTTTTAAAATGTGTATTAATGTTTCAATTTAAATTCAAATTTCCAACCAACGACTAAATTGGCAACACTGCATGTAACGGGGGGGGGTGCTTGGTTTGAGAAATTCCGGGAGTGGGGGGTCTAGGGAAATCCCTGGCTCTGAGCAGGGCAGTGGTGAGGAGTAAACACTTAACTTTCCTTCTGTACATTGTCCAAAAATACATTGTTCCACCACCCCAGAGTTGACTTGGTACCAATACCTACTCGTGGCTCGTACCAACAAAATACACACTTTGTATGCTCAGCCTAATATTATTGTTCCTAACTGCTACCAAAGATAGTGCCAATTAGGGCTGAAATGTTATTCTTCAGAATACTGCTTTGGGGTTAATTCATCTGGGAATAACAAGGAAAAATGTGCAGCATCTCTAATGACCTTTAGCTGCAAGCCAAAATGAACCTCTGACTTGTGAAGGAGAAACTTACATTCATGTGTTCTGCAAGCCAGTCCCTAGAGCGTGAGGCAGATCCATCAGCGCCTGACCAGGTTAGAGTCCATCCAGTAGAGGATACATGGACACTCTTGTTCACGCGCGCTCTCTCTCTCTCAGCACGAGGGTAGCTAGCAGCATGAGGAACAAAATACCCACCCTGCCCATTGAGATATTCTGAAATACCCACGTTAGGAGGGAATTAGAATTTTTGGGTTTACTCCCAAATACTTACCACTATTTTTTCATATCCAAGTTTCTTTTGCTGAATATTTTTATAACAATAAAATGGGTTGTGCTCACTCACAAAAACAGCTTATTAGACCCTCTTGTTCCTTGGCCAAGCACCAGTATAAAAATGCTGAAGGACATTTTTTAATTTTGCAAAAGGTCACCGATAATTTTCTGGGATTATTTGAAGTTGTATTAACTGAAGTATAACATACTGCAGATGTTTTCCCAAATTCTACAAAAACTATTTGGAAGAACACAGTGGCAAATAAACCAGAATCCTCATCTCAAAGAATGTGTCCTAGGTCAAATAAAGATATTATATTTCTGCCTTATTTTGAAAACACCCATCATCTTTACTTTTATTTATAGATAAAGGGCTTCTGTCAGCATCTTATCCTTTTATTTATATGCTGGTATGGAAACTAATTACTGCAAATCCTGTCATAATGAAATTTCTAGCATGACAACTTTCATCTGCTAAACAAGCATAGCCTTGCCTCTCCTAGATCTGGCCTTGAATCAAAAGCAAGAAGCAGACATCTGGGAGTCTAAGGGCTTGTCAATACACAGTATTTGTACGGATTTAAAAATACCAGTTTAAGTTAAATTGGTTCAACACCTACTGTGGATGCAATTAAATTTAAATAAAAGTGCTGACATTGCTATAGCTTATTTTGGTAAATTTAACACAATATATTATATTTATATTGGTATAGCTGCATCCACACTAAGCAGATATACCAATTTAACTATATTGGTACAAAATCTGTGTGTAAATCAGTCCTAAATAATAGACAGATGAGGCAGACTCTGAAAACTAAAAAAAGTGAAAACCAAGTACAAGGTGCAATTCTTTGCCCTGCCTTCTCTAACATAAGAACAGAGCAGCATGTGCATTTAAAACAAAACACTATCTTGCACACAAATTTTCCCTTGGGGGAGATGATATGGGAGAAAACACACCACACATGACAGATGTTTGTTGCATCATTTCATGCACTAATGGAAGACGCTGCTGTGATGAGTAGAATAAGAACCTACTTAAAAACAGAATCAGGAGGTTATAGTTAGGAACTGATGCAAAATAGCATTAAAAGTTAGATTCTTAAAAAGGCGCATTCTTTCTTCTGCACTTGATGTATGTCAAGTAGGATTTTAACACCAAAAAGTAGTGTTACTATTAAAGCTTCAGTCTGGGCGCTAGAAGAAATGAAACTAATCGGAATCTCTTTAACATCACTGATTTATTTAGCACAAAATCCTTATTCAAAACTTTTTTCCTCTTCTGTGTTTGGTAGAGGATGGTGTAATAAAAGAAACAATAAATAATAATTTATATCTGAAACTTACCTAGCACCTTGTATCCTAATGTCTCAAAGCATTTTGAAGATAACTAACTATCTCCATATTACAGACCGGGAAATTGAGGCCTGATCCGGCTCAGGGCAAAACTTCGATTGACATTAATGGTGCTGGATCAGGCCCTAAGAGCATAATGACTTGCCCAGGGCCAGATATTGAGTCAGCAGAGCTGGGAACAGAATTTTAGCCTCCTGAATACTTGCCCCCTTCTTCAGATGCATGGAGTGAAAAAATACAGTAAGCAGGTATAAATATACAGCACATGAAAAGATGGGAGTTGCCTTACCAAGTGGGGGGGTCAGAGCTAACGAGGCCAGTTCAATCATGGTGGATGTAGCCCATTCCCAACAGTTGATGTCAAGTGGAGTGCCCCAGGGGTCGGTCCTGGGGCCCGTTTTGTTCAATATCTTCATAAATGATCTGGAGGATGGTGTGGATTGCACTCTCAGCAAATTTGCGGATGATACTAAACTGGGAGGAGTGGTAGATACGCTGGAGGGGAGGGATAGGATACAGAAGGACCTAGACAAATTGGAGGATTGGGCCAAAAGAAATCTAATGAGGTTCAATAAGGATAAATGCAGGGTCCTGCACTTAGGATGGAAGAATCCAATGCACCGCTACAGACTAGGGACCGAATGGCTCGGCAGCAGTTCTGCGGAAAAGGACCTAGGGGTGACAGTGGACGAGAAGCTGGATATGAGTCAGCAGTGTGCCCTTGTTGCCAAGAAGGCCAATGGCATTTTGGGTTGTATAAGTAGGGGCATAGCGAGCAGATCGAGGGACGTGATCGTTCCCCTCTATTCGACACTGGTGAGGCCTCATCTGGAGTACTGTGTCCAGTTTTGGGCCCCACACTACAGGAAGGATGTGGATAAATTGGAAAGAGTACAACGAAGGGCAACAAAAATGATTAGGGGTCTAGAGCACATGACTTATGAGGAGAGGCTGAGGGAGCTGGGATTGTTTAGTCTGCAGAAGAGAAGAATGAGGGGGGATTTGATAGCTGCTTTCAACTACCTGAAAGGGGGTTTCAAAGAGGATGGCTCTAGACTGTTCTCAATGGTAGCAGATGACAGAACGAGGAGTAATGGTCTCAAGTTGCAATGGGGGAGGTTTAGATTGGATATTAGGAAAAACTTTTTCACTAAGAGGGTGGTGAAACACTGGAATGCGTTACCTAGGGAGGTGGTAGAATCTCCTTCCTTAGAGGTTAAGGTCAGGCTTGACAAAGCCCTGGCTGGGATGATTTAACTGGGACTTGGTCCTGCTTTGAGCAGGGGGTTGGACTAGATGACCTTCTGGGGTCCCTTCCAACCCTGATATTCTATGATTCTATGATTCTATGATGAGAAGGTGTGAGTATCAGAGGGGAAATTATTTTTTGTAGTGACCCAGTCACTCCCAGTCTTTATTCTAATCTAATTTGATGGTGTCCAGTTTGCAAATTAATTCCAGTTCTGCGGTTTCTCGTTGAAGTCTGTTTTTGATGTTTTTTTCTTGAAGAATGGTGACTTAAGTCTGTTATTAAGTGTTCAAGGAGATTAAAGTGCTCTCTTACTGGTTTTTGAATGTTACAATTCTTGAGGTCTGATTTGTGTCCATTTATTCTTTTGCATAGAGACTATCCAGTTTGGCCAATGTACATGGCACAGGGGCATTGCTGACACAGGATGGCATATATCACATTGGTAGATGTGCAGGTGAACGAGCCCCAGATGGTGTGGCTGATGTGGTTAGGTCCTATGATGGTATCCCTTGAATAGATATGCGGACAGAGTTGGCAATGGGGTTTGTTGCAGGGATTAGTTCCTGGATTATTGTTTCTGTTGTGTGATATGTAGCTGCTGGTGAGTATTTGCTTCAGGTTGTGGGGCTGTCTGTAAGCGAGGACTGGCCTGTCTCCCATGGTCCGTGAGAGCGAGGGATCGTCCTTCAGGATCCTTGATGATGCACTGGAGGGGTTTTTAGTTGGGGGCTGTAGGTGACAGCTAATGGCGTTCTGTTACTTTTTGTTGGGCCTGTCCTGTAGTAGGTGACTTCTGGGTACCCTTCTGGCTCTGTCAATCTTTTTCTTCACTTCCCCAGGTGGGTAATGTAGTTTTAAGAAGACTCGATAGAGATCCTGTAGGTGTTTGTCTCTGTCTGACGGATTGGAGCATATGCAGTTGTATCTTAGGGCTTGGCTGTAGACAATGGATCATGTGATGTGGTCTGGATGAAAGCTGGAGGCATGTAGGTAAGTATAGCGGTCATTAGGTTTCTGGTATAGGGTGGTGTTTATGTGACCATCGCTTATTTGCACTGTAGTGTCCAGGAAGTGGATCTCTTGTGTGGACTGGTCCAGGCTGAGGATGATGGTGGGGTGGAAATTGTTGAAATCCTGGTGGAATTCTTCAAGGGCCTCCTTCCCATGGGTCCAGATGATGAAGATGTCATCAATATAGCGCAAGTAGAGTAGGGGCGCTAGGGGACGAGAGCTGAGGAAGCATTGTTCTAAGTCGGCCATAAAAATGTTGGCATACTGTGGGGCCATGTGGATACCCATAACAGTGCCGCTGACTTGAAGGTTGACATAAATTGTCCTCAAATCTGAAATAGTTGTGGGTGAGGACAAAGTCAAAGTTCAGCCACCAGGTTTGCCGTGACATTATCAGGGATACTGTTCCTGACGGCTTGTAGTCCATCTTTGTGTGGAATGTTGGTGTAGAGGGCTTCTACATCCATAGTGGCTAGGATGGTATTTTCTGGAAGATCACCAATGGATTGTAGTTTCCTCAGGAAGTCAGTGGTATCTCAAAGATAGCTGGGAATGCTGGTAGCGTAGGGCCTGAGGAGAGAGTCCACATAGCCAGACAATCCTGCTGTCAGGGTGCCAATGCCTGAGATGATGGGGCATCCAGGATTCCCAGGTTTATGGATCTTGGGTAGCAGATAAAATACCCCTGGTTGGGGCTTCATGTTAAAGAAAAGTCCACTTTCATCCCATCATAGAAAGTGGAATTCATTGGAACCCTAGTAACTTTTACAGCTTTCAAATCTTCCCCCTCACCCCAAATACCATTTCTATCCCATCCAGGAGACCACATCCTTTGTGAGAGTTCAGCCTGGGAGATGTGTGTGGTTTTGTTATTAGGCCTTATGTGTCGTCTATGTGTCCAAGTGCCACAATTCACAAGTTTGCAGCTGAGGTCTTTGCAGGAACAAAATTACAGAAGGTGTATAATCTAGACACCATGTATACGTGGGCCACAATGTTTCAGGGCATTCAAGGTTCTCTGCTGTGAGGGACTGAAGGAGAAACATGCCCATCAGGGAATTCCCCTCTCACTATTCTTGCCCTTTGCAGTAATAGTTGTGCTGTAGTGCTGGACTTCAGGTCAGTTCAGAAGAGCGGTCTGGCAGACCCACCTCCTGAAGGGATTGAATGCATAAAGAATGGGGAATTACTGGGTAATTCTCAAAGGAGATAAATGGTACTTACCATGGCAAGCATCTCAGAGAACCATGCTTACTGATATGAATCCATGCTCCCTGCCCATCTTCCACATTTCTTCTAAGTATCTTATATTTTAGAGTGAATGAAAAAAAACCTGAAGATCAGCCTAGCTGTGTACTTAGAACCCAGAGTGAGGGGGAGGGATTATGCTAGGAATGAGTGGCCCCAATGGATGCTGCCGAGGGTGCTTATGTCAAAAGTGTTGCTCCACAAGGGCAGTCTCTCTCAGAACTACAGTTACTTCTCATGAGTAATCGCTTTTATTTTCACAGTTTGCAGCACTTGACCCAAAGGTTGAAGGTGACCTCTGATACAATGAGAAATCCATTCTAGTTAGGTATCTAGGAATTTCTAAAGCACACTTCACCTTGGTATTTGAGCTTTGACTTTATGTATACATTTAAACACTTGTACACAAACTTCACTTCTGAAGAGAATGAAAATGATCTTGACTGTAGATGTAAAGAAAAATGTGAAGAGAGCTTCCAGACAGGTTAATACTGTTGACTGTGAACACTGTTTCTGCGGGCAATGGGAACATAAGAGTATTTACTTATATCAGGGCTATTACATCTGCAGAAAAGAAATACAGCTCAACAGTTAGGATAATCAGCAAATATTTTGGGCTTGATGAAATCTCTCCATTTTCAGGTATCCCTTGTTCATAAATTCTTTCTTGGTTTATGTAACAGCACAGTACCCCACATGTGATGGTGATATAAATGTGGCAAATTGCATTTGTCATGCAGCTTTGATTGCATTCCCATCTGCCACCAAACTACAGAAAAGCAGGTTTAATATCTGATACATTACGACCCTACAGAGCCAGAGATTGGAACTTTATACCACTTGGAAGGGGTACACTTATATAATTTCCAAGCTGTCCAGTGGGATTCATAACTTGGTTCAGGCCCTGAAGGACCCAAGATATAGGACTTTAAAGCTATGATGGGTTTAATCCTATGGCCCTTAACCCCATTGACATTTTAATCAACATATTTATGTACAGAGAGCCATTGAAGTTCACTTTTAGAGGTGTTCTATTGGGAAACTGAAACCTCTTGGGAAAGGAGCTTTACAACAGGCAAAGCTTCGCCCTGGCTGTGAATAGAAACAAAAGACTTTTTGCAATATAACAGAGAGTAGGAAAAGACAAGTGTTTTCCTGAACATTTTGGATACTGGTTATTGAGGAACCACCCAACTCTGCAATTGACTCAACTTGGGCAGAAAATATGCTTTATTAGATTGTCCTGTCCTCAAAGGTTAAAGAGAACCATTTTTCTTCCTCCTCCTTGTAACAACCTCTATATACTTAAAAACTATGTACTCCCAAAGGTGATGAAATATTCAGCAATGTCCCCACTCTCGCTGTATGCGGGACACAACCGCTCTCATTTGTGGATTTTTGGAGAGGTGGGAGTCCTCTGGTGTGGGGTTCTGGTTCCGCCTCTCAATCAAGGCCAGTTCATGCTGTGTCTCTTTTTCTCTCTCCCCCATTTCTTTGGCTTGCAGTTCCAGGGCAGCTTTTTGCCTGGCTGCTGCTGCTTTGGCTTGCAGTTCCATGGCTTGCTTCTGGACTTCCATGGCCCTTTCATGGGCTACTTTTGTCTGGCTTCTTCCTCTTCCTGTTCTTTTATCTGCAGTTGTCTTAATTCCACCAGTCTCTTGTGCATCTTTTCATTTTCTTCTGCCTGCAATCTACAGAGCTCCAGCTTTTTGGTAGCTTCACTTTCATCCATTTTCCTGCTTTTCTGCCCCTATTTCTCTTGCCTAAAATAATAAACTGGTAACCACTTTGTCTGTTCTCTAGCCAACACACTTAAAACTCACTTAAAATCACCAACAGTGTCTCAGAGCAATAAGTTGTGCACCTTACCCTGCTCACTGTGCCACTGTGACAGATTGTCCCCCACTCTGGGGTGCCACCTGATTTCTGGAGTCCCACTGAGCCTACCTGTTCCACCAGCCTGGGCTCCCTCCCCCTGTCCTGCTGTGCCAGGCCCTCAAGCCTTCTCTAACACACACAGGTAGGGACACACCCAGCTGCAGAAAGAGACAGACACTGAAATCAGCTTTGCATGTGAAGAATCAACTAGGAGAGTGCCCAGCACTCAAGTGCACACCCCCTCTGGGGTGCAAACCCAAAATTGTATTGTCTTGTGCAGCACAGAGAACTCTACAGTGTAAGTTAATTGAAATTCACCCCCTCCCTCAATGTGGAGGAAGATATGCAAAGCTTTTTGTCCCCCAATTATGAATTGTACAAACTGGTTTAGAGAAAATAAAAACAAGTTTAACAACTACAAAGGATAAATTTTAAGGGACTATAAGGGATAACAAATAGATCAAAGTGGATTATTGAGCAAATAATACAAACACACAAACTAAGCTTAATACACTAAAGAAACTGTCTACAAGTAGTAATTTCTCACCCTAAATGTTGTTTTAAGCAGGTTGCAGAGTTTCCTGAAGACAAACTGCTCTTGCTTGCAGCTTAGAACTCCAGGTATTCCTTTCACAGACCAGATATCTAGCTTGGGTCCAGTCCTTTCTTCCCCAGATCCCTGCTAGGTGTTTTCAGCAGTCATCTTGGGTGGGGATTCAGTGAAGAACCAACCCTGATTAACTCACTTCCCTGTCTTAAATAGGATTTACATATGGTGGGAATCCTTTGTTTCTCAGTTTGATTCCCATCCCTTAAGAGTGGAAAAATGCTGGTAGGCCAAGATGGGTCCAGTACCAGGTGAAATGATCATGTGACCCTGCAGCGTCAAAGCAGCATCTCAGGAAGCTTCTAAGGAAGGTGGGGATTAGTATCTTCAGAGTCCTATTGTTCTCCCTATTGGCCCATTAACTAACCAGCCAGACTGATTGCATTATATCTGGTGGGTGTTCCCCAGGTGCAAACGCTTTTGTAATTGATATGTAGTCCATATTCCAAACTTTAGATACAAAAATGATACATGCATACAAATAGGATATCCTATTCACTAAATCACAACCTTTCCAATGATACTGCACATGATCTATCTTACATGTAATACATCTTAGTTATGCCACATTCATATAATCAGGGGTGAAAGTAGAAATAGGGACTTTCTGGCATGGGGCTGGGTTGAGACCAGGGATGGGGGGGGTCAGAGCCAGCCCTGGCCCGCCCTGTACTGGTAAGTGCCCTCCCCCTCCCCTGCAGGGGTAGCAGCAGCAGCCGGGGTTCCGGCAGCAGTTTAAAGGGCCCAGGGCTCGGCCGACGCTACCGCCCTGGGCCCTTTAAACCGCTGCCGGATCCCCAGGCTGCCACCCCGGGGCTCCAGCAGCAGGGCTTTGGGGGCTATTTAAAGGGAGCCCTAGGCCCTTTAAATTGCCTCCTGGGGAAGCTGGGCCATCCCGGTATGCCGTACCGGCTTACTTTCACCTCTGCATATAATAACAATATCTCTGTGAAGAATATGGGGTGTAGGGTCACAACATGTACAACTGGACCAGAGTAACTGTCATGAGTGTGGCATATGGAAGTGCTGATAAGAGAAAATGATCTTGATTTCATTGCACTAGAGCCTGATGTGGGTCAGGATTATGAAAGGTCATATTCCGGTCACATGCAGGGGCCAGTAGCCACTGATTCTAGTGGCTAGTGGAGCATTACACTGCACTTACAAGTGAAGAGATACAAACAATTGTCCCAATTAAAAAGAAAAGAAAAAAATTAAAGTAACCATCCTTTCCTAAACTAGCTATTCAGCAACTAATGTAGAATATACACAATGCATGTGTGCAGTGTGGTATGAAATTTTATTTCTTTAAAATATACCAGGTTGTGGCATTTTGTTTAGATGTATAATATGGTTCATTATCCAAAAATGTTGTCCATGTGAAATATAACAAAATAAGAATAGATATATGAAAATAATGACATTGCTTTCTTTGTAATCATAATTATTGCCCCATTACTGTTTCTGATGGCATGTGATATATTTGTGTTATTGTGTAATTATCTGTTTTTAAATATGAAAACATAAAACAGTTTTCTTTTTTGTTAGTAATAATCTTGTACTTCATGAAGATCATTGCATTGGGTAAGGGATATTATACAGGATGACAGTATCTATACAAGTAGATCTGTATGTCATTCAGATTTCCACTGGAGCATGTCTCTAATCCCCCTCCAGGAAACTTGAGATTTTATCATATTAGAGTTTCAAACCATTTTCTCCACAGAGTTCAACCTGCATGAGTGGGTGCAAATACAGCTTGACTAATGGGAGCCTGGAGCCTTCTCAGGAATAGATGCCTGATCTAAAGCACATTAAAATCAACATGGATTTCAACTTTTTGTTTTTATCAGTCCCTATATTTATACCAATTCCAGCTCAGAAATCAAAACAAAGAACAGAAAGGCCCCATTCATCTCAAAGTACTGTAGCTTGCAAACATGTTTTAGGTTTCTGTAATACTTTGTGGTGTTGAGGTTGTGTTTGTATTTTCATTTGTATAGAATTAAAGTTCTGTTTTTATTTTGATCTGCTTGTGCTTTTGTAATTGTCGGATGTGTCCTGCTGTAATGACTGAAATGGATCAAGAGTTTCTCAGGGAAAGCAAATGCTTAGTCCCATGACTGCAGTGAGGTGGGAAAGAGCCAACTTGTCAGCTAAAGGCCAAGCTAACTTTTGCTTCTTCTCCAGTCATTAGGGATGTTGTGCAATTGTTAGAGCCAGCCAGTCATGTGATATATTACTGAGGTGTATTATTTCATAGACTGTAGCCAAAACTTGCAAAAATAAGTTTATGCAAACGTGACTGCTCTGCAGGTCCAGATGCAACACATGTATAGTGCTGCTGATTGTACCAGGTGCAGTCTATCCTGTTCATTCTAGTTATTTATAACAATAATTAATGACAGAGTGCACTGTGCTTCTTTAAAACCCACAAGAAGAGTTTCCTATCTTTGAGAGAACAATCTAGTTAGATCATAACCAATCAAGGCTGGGGGAAAAGAGATATAATGTACTGCGAGATGAGGTTAGACACGCATCTTGCTGGTTTCAGATATTTAAAATGGAATTATTAGTGGATGGGAGCAGCACAACAAATGGAGGGGAATTCCAGTGGCAAATGAGTTAGGGGATGAAATATGAAATAGAATTTAGAATTGGAGGCAACATCCATCAATACCTGTCTAAAACTCACACTTTATTATGTTTGGGTAAGAAGGACCAAAGACTCTGTTCCACATGAGGTTTCCACTAGTTTTGGTACCACGGCACTAAGGGACGAAATCTTCATTTTCAGGCGTTCCAGGAAGGCAGGTTTATGTCAGGCTAAGATCAAGTTTTACTCCCAAATACGTGTCTGTAAGGATCTGGTGAACTAGAATCCGAGTCTTCCACTCTCCAGATGACTGACACTTCCAGCCACTGCCTGGCAGCCCTGCCAGAGCCATGATCAATGCTCTGTAAACCATGGGAGACTACGCACAGAAGAATCAATTGGCGGCATCCCTGTGACCTCTGAATGGGCCAGGTGCACTATTTAAGCCTGGAGGGAATTCCAGGCATCTGTGCAGGTTAAGACCCTGCCTAGTCCGTTACCTCGACTTGTGGTCCCCGTCCTAGCCTTGCTCCTTCCTTGGACCTAGCTCAGTTCTGGCCTTCTCTGACTCCAGGTACACCAGTTCTGACTCTTGGCCCTGATTCATGGCTCTGACTCTGGTTTGATCCTTGGCTCAGGCATTCAGCCTTTGACTCCGGTTCTGACCCTCAGTTCTGGTTCCTGACTCCTGACAGATTACACAAACCACCTCTGACCCCTCCCTGGCTGATGCCTAAATAGTAGGACTCAGGGGTGGCCTTCCAGAGGGTGCCTGGTCCATAGGAACTGGTTGTCCATCTCCAGACTGAGGTCCTTGCTCATCAGGCTCGGGTGATGCAACTCTTGGCAAAAAACTAACTCCTCCAGAAACAAGTGGCCTGCTCACAAGAGGAGAATGCCGCCCTGTGGTGCCCCTGTCTCTCTCTCCTCACCACTGGCCTCCAGTCACCTCCATGTAGAAGGTGTACATGTATTTTCATCCCTAACCCATAGCTCTGTGATATTAGTTTCTTTGGCTTCAGTTGAAAGTCAGAGGAATTAGCTGTACGGAACCTCCAAAGCTTCACAAAGGAAGAAAAATGGCATTTCCCCATTTCTTTTTTTAAGTTTTGGTTTATTGACTCTGTTCTATTGTTGCATAACAGGTATGATATGCAGAAGCTCACATGCATGAATATGCTTTTGTGGTTAGCAAACACCTCAGCTTCACAAACCTCAAAAACCATTTCTGTCTGATATGCTCTGCCTTAGCCCTGAATTAACTACGTCCTGTATTATTACTGTGTAATACAAGGAAACCCATCACATCTGCCTGCTGTATTAAAACTGTGCAGTGATTCATTCTGTGTCAAAGAATCTTAGGAGACAAGAAAAGAGCCACTGTCAATGGCCCACTAATATGACACAGAGAACTGACTACATGTTACAGTGATGCTGTTGAGCAAAACAAGGGATGGTGTGAACTCCACAGATCAGCCACAGACCGACCCCCTGTCCTGTGGAAAAACCTACAAGATGGGACCTGGAGCTGGGGGTGGGGAGGCTGTCTCTATAAGGATCTCTTTGTGATGATTCCCCCCACAGCCATCTATTTCAGAGCTTATGCCTCCATGTCAGCTCCGTACCCCTTCCCGTCCCACCCACTGTGCATCATTCTCATTGGGGCACAAACAGTTAACTGCACATGCCAGATATGAATATGTTTGGAAGGTACAACTTATGAGAATGTGATCCTGGGTCCAATCAGGGCATCAAACATTACAATATTGACCTTGTGGAGCAAGATGGCTCTGAGGGGATAATATTTTTGGTGGTATTTTCCATACCCTTTTATTCCCTCCACACTGTGCAGCTGCAATGCTCCCAACAGTGGGAATCTGCCTATTATTGATTAGGATACTTTGTGTTCAAAAGTACACCCTGAAATATGTGACTCTGCTTTTCCCAAAAAGTTTGTGATTGGAAATAATTCATTACTGGGAGGAAGAGGTCTGGGTTAACACAGATCTGTGAAACATAACTGCATTTTTCTCATTGGGTGGAGGATTGGCAGCCTTTTCAGCAGCATGGTTAGAAGTAGCTCATTCAGGAACTCCAGAATTCCTTTTTCCTTTAAAAATCTAAAACTGGAATAATCATTTTAATAATCTCTGTACTTTTTTTTTTCCTCAGAATGTTGGGGACCCATCCCCCCTCTCACACATGCATATCCATTCTCCTGGAAACATGCAAACACACTTGTTTATTTATACCCATTTACACAAAACTTTAGGGCCCAATCCTGCAATCTTATATGATCTAATGTGATGCTTTCTACAAGCATGCTGTACTTATTGTAGTGCTTGCTACTGTGAGTTATTCTACTGACTTCAGTAGGACTGCTCATGACAGTAAGTACTACATTCGTAGTAAATGTTTGCAGGCTTGGATCATAACCAGGGCTTAAATTCTCATAGAGTATTTCCCAGAACCCACCATGCCCCTCCCCCCATTCTCCACTGGAGGTGTTGGGGCTCGGGGTTTCAGCCCTATGGGGAAGGAGTTGCCAGGGCTTGGGGCTTTAGCCCCGTGGGGCTAAAATATAGACCAGAGCTCTGCTCTGGACAGCTCCAGCTAAATTTAAGCCCTGGCTATTGCACTACTCTCCTCTTGGGAGGTGCTAAGGCCTTCCAGAACAGATTTCACATGTGGAAAGGTGATTTGAGTTCCCATAAGGCGCATGTTATCTAAGGGAACAAAGCCCATTTCTTCTTCCAGTAAGAGTTGGTGTCCATTCCAGCATACAGTATTTAGGGCTTAGCCTTAGAACGAGAGCCCTGCAAATCTGCAGATATCCACTTTGCATCCATGGATCGTTTTTGTGGATAGCAGATCAGATGTGGATCCAAATTTTGTATCTGTGCAGGGCTCTGCTTATAACCAATGCCCCAATTAACCACATATTAAAATATGGTTCAACTGTTCTTGGTCAGTGTTTAAGGGCCAGATGACAAGAGTTTATGTTGGCCACACTCAGTGGCAAGACTAGAGTTTGATCTCAGTAGTAGCTAGCAGTTCTCTTGCTTTCTCCCTCCCAACCTTCTCCCTCGCAACCTCTTTAGCCACCCACAGAGCAGGCGGCTTAGCTTTGTGTATGAATTCTTACCCCTCTGTTGTCCCTCTTTATTCACATTGCTGAAAGGATTCCTTTCCCTCTCAGTGGTTCGAGGGGCAAAAGCACATGCCCAGCATCTTAGGTGGGATTGTACTGGGGCAGCCAGCCCCTCCCACCACTTGTACCACAGCTGCTAGACTATTTCTAGTGGATTAGCTGGATGACAGCTAGCATGGGTATGTTTCCTCAAACTGAGAATTACATACCCAGCTTGAAGTGCAGACATTTCCTCTGACATTTCCTTGTGGCTATTCAGCTGTCCACTCAAATTCAACATGGTTAAAAGAGAGCTCTTAATCTAGCCTCCCAAGCTCTCTTCCTCACACCTCCTTTCTCAATCTCTATGGACAACACCACTGTCCTGCCTGTCACTCACACCCAACACTTGGGCATCATCTTAGACTCAGTCCCCATCTAGGTCTTCACATCCAGACTATGTCTAATTCTATGCTGATTCTTTTTGCCTAACATCTCTAAAGTATGGTCTTTCCGCTCCAACCACACAGCTAAGACTCTCATCATCTTGTATCTTGATTACCCCACCATCCTTTTCCCTGGTCTGGACAAATGCAATGTTCCCCTGCTCATATCTATTCAGAATGCTGCTGCAGAGATCATTTCCCTAGCCCTGTGCTTTGACCATGTCACCCTTCTCTTTGCAGCTGTCCACTGGCTCCCCTTCTCTATAACATCAAGTATAAGTATGACAGGGGGTATTAGGCCCAGAGGCCCCCTGCTGGAGGCCTCCTGGTCCTACCACACCACATCCTAAAAAGGAGCAGTAGAGAAGTCCTCCAGGCTGCCTAGAGTGATTGTAGGGAAGAAGCCAATGAGAGAGGCTGCAGGGAACATCCAATCAGGGCTCGGCAAGCCCATATAAAAGTAACTGCAATAGCTGAGGACACTCAGTTGCTGCATGGAGCTAGAGGAGTAAGGTTTGTGTTCCTGACTGGCTCAAGGAACAGCAGGACCTTGGACAGATCAGTTACTGGCAGGGACCAGGGGAGAAAGAGAGAGCTCTTGGCTGGCTGCTGGGACTGAGTACAAGATTTCAGCCCTATGGCATGGGTGAAGCACTTGTGAAGGTACCAGGGCCCCAAGGAAATGGACCAGGGAACTGTAATAGCACAGTGACTAGTTAAAGGGGATATAGTGGCACCTGGCTGCTATTCATAGGGTCACTGGGCTGGGACCTGGAGTAGTGGGTAGGCCCGGGTCTCTTTCTCCCCCACCCCTCCCAGCCACTAGGGAAGTGACTTATGCCTGAGGAAGGGAGTTGAGATGGGGCTGAATATTGAACTGTGAAACATCTCCAGAAGGGGATTGGATGGTTTAGTGGCCCAGCTGGAGAGCTGGGACCAGAGAGGGCAAAGACAGCGTCTCCAGAGAGGAAGCCCCATACAAGGGCAGGGACTACTTAAGACGGAGCCCAGGGAGGGCTACAGAAATACCAACAGAGAGGTAGTGGGATAGGCCCCTGTTGGACTGTATACCCTGGAAGAGGACTGCTTTGTTTCACATACAGACTGTGTATGTAACTCAGCCAGAGGGCTAAGTTGTTGAAAACCCATCTGAGAAATCACTGGCAGAGGTCACGCAGACTGAGAGAGGTGCAAATGCACATCCAGCCAGGGGGTGCTCGTGATAAGTGGGAGCCACCCTGTTACAATAAACTAATGGTCTTCACTTTCAAGGTCTATCAAGCTAATGGCCTATCACTACCATACCTATCCTCTCTCATTCATTATCAAATTGTCAACTCATGCCAAACATGTTATCAGTTGGTGGGCGAGTATGTAGAATCATTGAATTGTAGGACTGGAAGGGACCTCAAAAGGTCATCTAGTCCAGTCCCCTGCTCTAAAGGCAGGACCAAGCATTATCTAAACCAGTGGTTCTCAAAGCCAGTCTGCCGCTTGTTCAGGAAAAGCCCCTGGCAGGCCGGGCCAGTTTGTTTATCTGCCACAGCTGCAGGTTCGCCGCTCCCACTGGCCGCAGTTTGCTGCTCCAGGCCAATGGGGGCTGCGGGAAGGGCGGCCAGCACATCCCTTGGCCTGCGCCACTTCCCACAGCTCCCATTGGCCTGGAGCGGCAAACTACAGCCAGTGGGAGCTGTAATCGCCCGAACCTGCAGATGCGGCAGGTAAACAAACTGGCCCGGCCCGACAAGGGCTTTCCCTGAACAAGTGGCGGATCAGCTTTGAGAACCACTGCTCTAGACCATCCCTGATAGATGATTGTCTAACCTGCTCTTAAAAATCTGGAATGATGGAGATTCCACAACCTCCCTAGGCAGTTTATTCCACTGCTTAACCACCCTGATAGGAAGTTTTTCTTAATGTCCAACCTAAACTGCCCTTGCTATAATTTAAGTCCATTGCTTCTTGTCCTATCCTCACAGGTTAAACAGAACAAATTTTCTCCCTTCTCCTTCTAAGAACCTTTTATGTACTTGAAAACTGTTATCAGTTTTCTCCTCTCCAGACTAAACACACCCAATTTTTTCGATCTTCCCTCATAGGTCATGTTTTCTAGACCTTTTATTTCTCTTCTCTGGACTTTCTCCAATTTGACCACATCTTTCCTGAAATGTGGCAACCAGAACTGGACACAATACGCGAGTTGAGGCCTAATAAGTATGGAGTAGGGCAGAAGAATTATTCTGTCTCATGTTTACAACACTCCTGCTAACATATCCCAGAATGATGTTTGCTATTTTTACAACGGTGTTATACTGTTGACTCATATTTAGCTTGTGACCCACTATGACCCCCAGATCCATTTCTGCAGTACTCCTTCCGACGCAGTCATTTCCCATTTTGTATATGTGCAATTGATTGTTCCTTCCTAAGTGGAGTACTTTGCATTTGTCCATATTGAATTTCATCCTATATACTTCAGGCCATTTCTCCAGTTTGTTCACATTATTTTGAATTTTAATCCTATCCTCCAAAGCACTTGCAACCCCTCCCAGCTTGGTATCATCCACAAACTTTATAAGTGTACTCTGTATGCCATTATCTAAATCATTGATGAAGATACTGAACAGAACTGGACCCAGAACTGATCCCTGTAGGACCCTACTTCTCTCCACGTGCCATCTCAGCTCTGCACAGGTAGCTGGCTCAGCAGACCTCACTAGTACTACCACAGAGTCAGTTCAGTGGCGAAGAGACTCTGACAGGTTTATTGTCAATGAAGCATGGTCCTAGCACCCTATGGATTCCCCCTGTACACTAACACTTGTACACCTGTTAAAATGGATTTCGCTCAGTCAGCAGCAGGACTTTCCATTGCCCTCTTATGATTTCTCTTTTACACATCAATACAAACAAGTTACATATTACAAGCCTGACATGGTTAGTTACCAGCCATACACCTTGTACCGGCTGGTTCGAATGAAACATTCCCACTCATTATTCTGTCCTCCCATCCTTGTCTTATTTGGGGTCACTGTGTTCCTGTACCATCTCCCAGGAATGTGTTTACATGAAAATCCAGTACCTAGTAGTTAGGAGTGCCTCTGTTTTAGCAACACCAGACATGTTTTTGCCAAATTCAGGTACCGGACAGTGAAATTGTACACAGGCATTTGCTTTATGATAGGTGTGCTGACTTTTGCTCAGGACCTGGCTTTTGTTGACTTTGGTTCAGTCCTTGTACCAGGTGTGCTCTCTCTCTCTATAACAGATGTTAGCCTCCATCACCCACTCTACTAAATTTTCAAACACGTGTCTTTGTATTTTCTCCTATGCTGGGAGGAACTCCCTGAAATATTCACAAAGCCACCTGATCACCCTCCTTCAAATTCCTCCATAAAATTCTTCTTTGCCATGATGCCTTGAAAAAAACATGACAATGGTTAGGCTGCTGGTGTGCCGAGACCACAGCCCATTGTTTCCTTATACTTCCCCATCAGTTTGTCTGTATCCATCTGTCTCTTATCTGAGACTTAGATTGCTCACTCTTTGGGGCAGCATCCATCTTTTTGTTCTGTGTTTGTGCATCGCCTAGCACAATGGGGTTTAGGGTCACTATGGTAATACAAATAAATAATAATTAATAATACAGAAACTAATAAAGCATGACAGATGCTTATTAAAGTAGGCAAATTATATTTATTTTTTAAAAATCAAGTGACAATTAACTGTTGGGAAAAATCCCTATAGAAATAATAATTATATTACTTTGCACTTCTATCACTCCTTTCATCTGAATCTCACAGCACATTAATTAAGGTCTTAGAGCACTTTCAGATGTGAAGAATCCCCTTTTTGGAAATTTACCTAGTTGGGGTTAATGCCAGCAAATATCCTACTCTAACATTATCACCACAGCCTTTGGCTTCAGCTGTCTGTGTTTCGATCTGTATTCAGCAGTTCTACCTTGGTATGATGCAGCCGTACTAAATAGCTTTCCAATATAAATGCTGACACACAGAACAACAGGTCACTATTTGACTTTTCACTGAATGTTTGGTATGGGCCCGTATCAGCAAATTAACAGCTTTTGAAAATGAGCCAACCATTGGCCAGTCCCTAGAGATTTAATTTGTATGCTATTCCAGTTGATTTCAGCAATGCAGCTAGAATACAGCTTCAGATCGGTAGTTATGAATCTATTTTTACAATTCATTATCTGGGGGAAATGACTTCTCCCTCCAACTCCTTATTGAGGGTTGCAATATTTCACTTTCCCCTCTTGTGTGATGGCAACCAGCTTTTCTCCAGGTTAGCAAACAAGCAGTGTAAGTGCTGTCCACTTCTTTCCCTGCAAGAGACATAGCTCCTGTCCCAAAAGACATTATTTTTAACATAAAGCTGTCATCTTCAATTCCCTGGGCAGGTTATTTTCTACAAACACCTACTGCCAAATAAATCACTTTGCAGTAGAGAATGGTACCATCAGGGTGAAACAAAGGGGATCAGACATGGAAATAGTTTTCTGATCCTACTCATTTGACAAAGTCCGTGTGTTTTCCCTCAGTTATTTAAGATTGGTTCTCAACCTTTTGCTTTTTGAGGCCTCACCAACATGCTATAAAAATTCCAGGGCCCAGAATGTGGGGGAGGGGAGGGGGCTTGGGGCTCTGGACTTCAACCACCAGGCAGGGGCTAGTGGCTCAGGGCTTCTGCCCTGTGTGGGGTGCCGGGGCTCTAGTTGAGAATGGCTAATTTAAGAGACTAATCACCATTTTCCATGACTTCTCCCTGTGACCCAGCTGCATGCCCACTGCAGGCTCATTCCTGTGCTTTCCTCAGTTCACCTGTGCCTCAGGTCCAGGAGAACACCCTTGGCCCCTTGTCAAGGTTCCTTCCCTACTCTGAACTCTAGGGTACAGATGTGGGGACCTGCATGAAAACCTCCTAAGCTTACTTTTACCAGCTTAGGTTAAAACTTCCCCAAGGTACAAACTATTTTACCCTTTGCCCTTGGACTTCCACTGCCACCACCAAACATTTAACTTGTTACTTAGAAAGAGTTGTTTGGAAAAGTCTTTCCCCCCAAAATCCTCACCAAAACCTTGCACTCCCCTGCCTGGGGAAGGCTTGATAAAAAATCCTCACCAGTTTGCATAGGTGACCACAGACACAAACCCTTGGATCTTAAGAACAATGAAAAAAACATTGAATTTCTTACAAGAAGAATTTTAATATAAGAAAAGGTAAAAAGAATCACCTCTGTAAAATCAGGATGGTAAATACCTTACAGGGTAATTAGATTCAAAACATAGAGAATCCCTCTAGGCAAAACCATAAGTTACAAAAAGACACAAAGACAGGAATATCCATTCTATTCAGCACAGCCTATTTTCTCAGCCATTTAAAGAAATCAGAATCTAACGCATCTCTAGCTAGATTACTTACTAAGTTCTAAGACTCCACTCCTGTTCTGTCCCCAGCAAAAAGCATCAGACAGACAGACACAGACCCTTTGTTTTTCCCCCCCTCCAGCTTTGAAAGATCTTGTCTCCTCATTGGTCATTGTGGTCAGGTGCCAGTGAGGTTATCCTAGCTTCTTAACCCTTTACAGGTGAAAGGGTTTTTCCTCTGGCCAGGAGGGATTTTAAAGGTGTTTACACTTCCTTTTATATTTATGATATCCCTCATGGAGAAGTCAACCAGCTGGATGGGCAGAAAATTGCAGAGGTATGGCTGTGCCCAAATTTCTTCAGCAGCAGGTTCATGATGATGATGCTACAGTTGTGATTTTCCCTTGAGACTCTGGCTCTGAGTCTTCCTCCCTTCTCAGAGCAGGCAGAATGGTCTCTTATAGCAAAGTTAATGGCAATGTCAGCAGACAAGGGGGCTCCAGCTCCTTTTCGCTTCAGGTGTCGAATTCACCTTCCACTGAGCTCCTCACATGGGCAGCCACTGTTAGGAGCTGAGTTTTCTCCTCCTTCCCCAACACATGGCTGGGCCACAAATGCACCATTGAGCTGAGGTGTGAGTAAGGATTATAGAGTGGTTCCCAAGTGATCATTTGGATGTGCCTGTGGAAAGGCTGAGTCATTTAAAAAAAACTCATTTCAGACTTCCATTTATGGATCTGTCTGTTTTTAATAAATGGCTGCATGAAGGAGTGCAATGGCTACAATCAGCATTTTTCATCTGATTAAATGGGAGGCTGTAAAGGGCTTACACAAGGAGTTGAGTTAGAATATTTATGTACATGAAGTTCAGGCTAATTTGTACTAGAGACAGACTTGGCTGCTTGGTGCTGTCCCATCAATTCATTGTAAACCTTTA
Organism: Dermochelys coriacea; assembly: GCF_009764565.3. Taxonomy (NCBI): domain Eukaryota; kingdom Metazoa; phylum Chordata; order Testudines; family Dermochelyidae; genus Dermochelys; species Dermochelys coriacea. The sequence goes on from NC_050068.2 coordinate 112,439,145, forward strand.
GCTGCAGGGGAATGTTTAATGGGATGAGAGACTTTTCCAGTCTCTCATCCCATTAAACATTCATTGTGTGATCCTGTCCAGTTAAGAAAGTCCTGTAAATCCATTGGTTGTAGTAGTCTCCTTTGTAACAATCTCATTGTCCGAATGAGATTGTTATGCATCCGATGAAGTGAGCTGTAGCTCACGAAAGCTTATGCTCAAATAAATTTGTTAGTCTCTAAGGTGCCACAAGTACTCCTTTTCTTTTTGCGAATACAGACTAACACGGCTGCTACTCTGAAAATTGTCCGAAAGGTGGCAATAAAGCTAATCCTTAGCCCTTCTATAGCACCTTCTCTGCAAGGATCTCAACATACTTTGCAAACATTAAGGAAGGAAGCCTCCCAACATCCCTGGCAGGTAGGTGAATATTAGTTTTCCATTTTAGAGACAGGGAAACTGAAGCACTGAGTGGTTAAGGGCCTGATCCTGCAAGTTACAAAATGCCTTCAGCTCCCTTTGACTTCAGTGAGAGCTCTAAGTGCTCAGCACCTCAGGCCCTGACATCACTGGGAGTTAGACACCTAAATACCAGTGAGGCTCTGGGCCTAAGTGACCTACCCAAGGGCATACTCGAAGTCTGTAGTGGAGCTGGGAGTAGACCTCAAGACTCCTGATTCCCAAGTCCTGTGCTTTGGCCATCCTTTCCCCACTAATGAGACTAGATTGAGAAAGACTGAACTTTATTAACATACCATGAGAATAAGATGATGTAGAGTTATCAAATCTACCTATAGCATTTTAAAGACATCTATCACCTTGATATCTACAACTGATCCTGCAGCCCTTGGTAAGGACCATGATCCTGCATTCATTACTCCAGCAAAACCACTAGTTAAATTAATCGGACTATTGCCACAGACTAAAAGGCCCCAGTTCTGCAATGAGATCTACATAGATATGGAGATCTGCCCACATGGATCTCATTGCAAGAGTGAAGGCTGTGAAAGCTACATGGGATCGTAGCCCAAGCTCCTCTCAAACTTAAGCTTATCATTAGTTATGTCAACAGTAGATAGAGGGCAATATGTTTCTCCTTAATGTGTTTGGTCTTCGTCCTGATGACTATTGTAAATATTTCCCATCATTCCAAGCCATTTTTAGCTGTGTGTTCTAAGCGCTTCTCTGTAACCACAACCACATGTACAGTACTTTGGAGGAAAAAAAATACTTTTAGTAAATCAAACCCATGTGGTCTATTCCAAGTAGGAAACAATTGCATATGACCCTTTTGGGCTCTGTTTTGATGGCTTTAAAAATAAAAAAAAAATTCAAAACAAAAACAAGCTGGCTAGGTTTCTCCCTGTCTTTTGGCCATCAGATAACCAAATGACCCATGCTGTGCCAGAAGTTACACCAAGCAAGTAATTGGTCTATTAGGGGTAGCTATTTGCAGAGATAGATTCATAGATACTAAGGTCAGAAGGGACCATTCTGATCATCTAGTCCGACCTCCTGCACAACGCAGGCCACAGAATCCCACCCACCCGCTCCTACGAAAAACCTCACCTATGTCTGAGCTATTGAAGTCCTCAAATCGTGGTTTAAAGACTTCAAGGAGCAGAGAATCTTCCCTCAAGTGACCCGTGCCCCATGCTACAGAGGAAGGCAAAAAACCTCCAGGGCCTCTTCCAATCTGCCCTGGAGGAAAATTCTTTCCCGACCCCAAATATGGCGATCAGCTGAACCCTGAGCATATGGGCAAGATTCACCAGCCAGATACTACAGAAAATTCTTTCCTGGGTAACTCAGATCCCATCCATCTAATATCCCATCTCAGGGGATTAGGCCTATTTACCCTGAATATTTAAAGATCAATTAATTACCAAAATCACATTATCCCATCATACCATCTCCTCCATAAACTTATCGAGTAGAATCTTAAAGCCAGATAGATCTTTTGCCCCCACTGCTTTCCTTGGAAGGCTATTCCAAAACTTCATTCCTCTGATGGTTAGAAACCTTCGTCTAATTTCAAGTCTAAACTTCCTGGTGGCCAGTTTATATCCATTTGTTCTTGTGTCCACATTGGTGCTGAGCTGAAATAATTCCTCTCCCTCTCCTGTATTTATCCTTCTGATCTATTTATAGAGAGCAATCATATCTCCCCTCAACCTTCTTTTAGTTAGGTTAAACAAGCCAAGCTCCTTAAGTCTCCTTTCATAAGACAAGTTTTCCATTAGGATAGTTAGGATAAATAGATAAACTGCTTCCTGCAACTTTCTGCATTTATGTGGAAGTCGCTATCTTCTGAAGCTTGGACTAGTGCAGAAGTGGAAAAATAGCGTGTATGTTTAAAAAGCAACCTTTAGGATTAAAACTATTTACAAGGTATTTCAGGATTATCTGGGGTACTATATTGCACGCAGGTGGCACTATTTATTAAGAGATTGATACCTCATTTAGTCTATTCTTTGGGCTGGAACTCCTCCCCCTGGGTAGGCAGAAAGAGTTCTGAACAGCTCAAAAACTAGTCTGGTTGCTCAGGTCACAGCCTCTTCTTGAAGGAGTAACATCCTACCCTGGAGAAGCCTTTATAACAGCTGTAATACAGCTGGGGCACTTTCTGTTACCTCATGCCTGCATTAACCCCTTCTTTATTTCTTAGTTGCATGATTATGTGAACCTGATCTGGCACTTAAACTTAACAAAGTGTATGTCCTGAAATAACCAGTCCAAAAACTGAAGAGGAATCTGTCTCTGTCACACCAGACAATTCTGCAAGAAAGGGCTTAAAAACTATCAGAAGCATAAGGCAGAAGGGAGAGTAGAACTTCTGATTCACTCTAAAAGAAAAAATAAGGGAAATAATTACCTAAATAGACAATTTTCAGTGAAGATGAGGAGGCCAATGGTGAAGAAGTGAAATTATGCTTCTAAACTGGTCTCTTTTCAGAGGAAAAAAAAGGGGATATCGTGTCTTTTGTGTGTGAGGAACCTATTTCCATTCAAAGAATCCTTCACAAAACATTATATATAATCAAAAGTCATACCTCATACCATCCATTGTACCATTGTGCAGTGTGAGATTTCAGTGCGCAAGCTCCATTGTTTGAACGACCAAGAAAGCTAAAGAATCAGAACCCAACTGAATACTTGCAGGTCTGTGATAACTCTCCACATGTAGCTCTGTGATCACTGGGCTGGCTGTTAGAACAGTCTGCCACAAATGGCTTGTCTGCATTAGAGTTTTGCCACTTCATCTATAGCAATATAATTAAAGTGGCAAACCCCCAGGTGTGAACACAATTATACTGTTATAAAAATGCTTATAGTTGTATAATTTATTCTAGTATGGGAACTGATATACCAATATAAGGCACTTTTATACCAGTACAACTGCATCTACTCTAGTGCTTTTACCAGTAAACTACGTTGGCAAAAAATGACATCCATAAGCAATATAATTATATCAGTAAATCTTTTAAGTATGGACCAGCCCAAGGAGTTGAAAAGTTTTTTGTTTTGTTTTTTTGTTTTTGTTTTTACAGTGGCCATAGTAAAGACTTCCACAGGACCTGTATACATAACTTGAAACCCACAGCTCATATAAGTTTACATACCAGAAGCCATGCATAAGGAAATAATTCATTTTCTGATATTAGCATTTGTGTGCAGGCCAGCCACACCCTTCAAATATGCTTGATCTTGAGGACTTGTTCTTGATTTGGCATAAACCATTTCCTTCCCTGTCAGATATTTCATTCAGCACAACAATTTTACAAGATGGCTTCTAGAATGATGGCAATGCTATCAAAACACTGATGGAAAATTTGTAGCTGCTGGAAGGTGCAGAAACTAGGAAATATTTAGGGATTGGTATGGAAAGGATAATACAGTTGCACACGAGGGACAAGGTGGGTGAGGTAATAACTTTTATTGGATCAACTTGTGTTGGTGAGAGAGACAAGCTATCTAGCTCCATGGAGTTCTTCTTCAGAAAGAAGAACAAGGAGAGCAAAATACAAAGTGGAACAGATTATACAACACTTACTGTTTGTTAATACAGTGCTGTATGTATGGATGCTCCTCCACAGACAAAAAGCTCACAGGCCCCTGTCCAACAGATCTTATCTAAATAAGATTTAACACAGCAAATGATGATAAATCAGGAGAGAGGAAGAGAACATAGAAAAACAAAGGTCAGAGCCATTAAAGATAACGAAATAGGCTTACCATTAGGTACACCTCTTGTTGGTTACTCTTTGGATTTTTTAAATGGGAATAATGTGTGGCATGAAGGCTTGGGGGGAGTGAGTGATGGAAGGCTAATTATTGGTATACAGAGAGAATCACTCTCTTTATTGGAAATAACAGAGAACAGAGGTTCCCAAACTATGGGACACTCTTCTCCCTCATAAGGGAGGCATGAGGGATGATGTGGGGATAGGGTTGCCAACTCTGACTGAAACTATTCTGGGAGATTCCTGCCCCCCCGCCCCAACATGACATAATGTCATTTTAAAAAAAATATCCTATTAAAATCTCCTGGATTGCTTTCAATAGTCATCGGGAGATCAATGCTGATTCCGGGAGACTCCAGGCCAATCCTGGATGGTTGGCAACCTTACATGGGGCTGCAGCTGGCTGAGTGTCAGGACCAGGCCAGCTGTGAGAGCACACAGGGAGTCCCCAGTCACAGAGGCGGGAGGGCAAGGAGTCTCAGTCTACTCTGCACTGCACTACTCTGCCACATGTTCCTCCAGAGATAGAGGTAGCTGGGTCCTGCTGCCCACTCCCCTCAATAAGGCACTTTCTGCCCTGGACAGGTGGGAGTTGTGGCAGGCTGTTATGTGATTCCCATGGAGAAGGGGGGCACAGCAAAAAAAAAAAAAAAAAAGACAAAAAAATCTGGGGACTTCATACGTAGAAAATAAAGGCTGTTAGACTTTATAGAGTAGTTATTGTAACACCTCCGCCCCCCAGAATAACATTTCCACGCAAGTGAAAATGGTTGCGATATCAACAAGAAGTAGCAACAGCTCTTCTCAAGGGGCTGGGAAGTTCACCTGATGTGAAAAGGCTTGTTCTATCATGCCAGCTGTTTGCTCACACAGCAACAGTGACTGTGGTTGGGTGGAGTGAGGAAATGGTTACTACAGCAAAACACAAAATGTATAAAGTCTGACTCAGGATTTGTGAGCGAGTTTGAAAGCAGTTTTTCTCTCATTGTACAATCCCAACCTGCCCCTAGCTGCCAGATTCTTCAGTTTGTTCATGGATTGCGGTGGATTTGAAAGCCAAAAGCCACAAATTATTTTGGAAGAAGGCAATCTCCCAGCAGTAATATGGGCTGACTGTGCTCCCAGACCCCAAAGGAGTGTAAATCTTGAGTGTGTATTCTTGTATGGCTGTGGAAATTAAAAAATTGGCCACAGTTTAAACTTCACTGAGAATAGAAGAGCTAGCTAGCTAAAAGGTCAAGAGGAGAAAGAGAGCAAACACTTCCTCTTTGAATTTACAGTGAAACATACAACTTCTGAAAAGTGTTTGTTTGCTAGAGTACTTGTCAAAGGAAGAATAACCTGTCTATAATCTGTCACCTGAGCTGTGAGAACCGCTCTCCATAGAAATACTGGTTAAATATTAAAATGTTTTGTTTGTTTGAAACATTAGCATAGTCTTCCCCTGGAGAGACATGAGCATGGATGAATGATCCCAGGTTTGTGTCTCTCACAGCTTTCACAGATTCCATGTTCAAGCCTGGCTGTTTTAGGGATTGTTTGTATTTAGTGAGTTCCTATTTCCCTGCTCTACATAGGGATTTTAGCCGCTTGTGTAGGTGCACTGTGCAAATCCCCAGGCATAGGTATGATTTACACCAAGGTTCACCGGTAGGCAAGACCTTAGAGCCCAAGTAATAGAAGAAGACATCCGATTTCAGGAGCGCTCCCTAATAATAAAGCAGTGCTACACCTGCAGTAGTATATCTATTGGCTTTCAAAATCACTTCCAGATGTAAAATCCTTTCAAATCACAATCATTTTTTCTTCTTGTTTCACTTGAGATATTCAAGGGTGATGGGTACTGGCAAAGTTTGCGCTTTTATTTTTCACTTTTTTCTCCTAAATCTCACACATACCTATTTTAACAGGCACTTCTTCAGAATATCCTAGCCAGGGCAATTAGGCTACGTCTGCATTACAGCTTATGTCGGCATAATTTACCTCGGTCAGGGGAGAGAATAAATCACGCTCCTGAATGACATAAATTGCACTATCCACACTGGAATTTATGTCAGTGTTTATGTTGGTGGGAGAGCTTCTCCTGTCAACATAGTTACCGCCGCTTGTGGAGGTGGTTTTATTTTGCCAACATCTAGCCCAGTATCCTGTCTCTGACAATGTCCAATACCAGGTACCCCAGAGGGAATGAACAGAACAGGGCAATTATTGAGTGAGCCATCTCCTGTCGTCGAGTCCCAGCTTCAGGCAGTTGGCGATTTAGGGACACTAGGAGCATGGGGTTGGGTCCCACTTGCTATTAGCCATTGATGGACCTATGATCCATCAACTTATCTGATTCTTTTTTGAACCCAGTTATACTTTTAGCCTTTGCAACAAGTTCCACAGGTTGTCTCTGTGTTGTGTGAAGAAGTACTTCCTTTTGTTTGTTTTAAACCTGCTGCCTATTAATTTTATCTGGTATCCCCTAGTTTTTGTATTATGTGAAGGGGTAAATAACAGTTCCTATTCACTTTCTCCACACCAGTCATGATTTTATAGGTCTCTATCACATCCCCCCTCTATAGCCTCTTTTCTAAGATGAACAGTTACAGTCTTTTAAATCTCTCCTCATATGGAAGCTGTTCCATACCCTTGGTCAATTTTGGCTCCCTTCTCTTCACCTTTTCCAATTCTAATATCTCTTTTTTGAGATGGGGCAACCAGAACCACACACATCATTACTGGTGTGGGCATACCACAGATGTATATAGAGGCATTATGATATTTTCTGTTTTATTATCTATCCCTTTCCTAATGGTTTCCTAATGTTCTGGTCACTTTTTTGACGGCTGGTGCACATTGAGCAGGTGTTTTCAGAGAACCATCTGCAAACACTCCATGATCTTTCTAGAGTGGTAACAGCTAATTTAGATCCCATCATTGTTGGGATTATTTCCAATGTACATTACTTTGCATTTATCAACATTGAATTTCATCCCTTTGTAACTCTTCACAGTCAACTTTGGACTTAGCTATCTTGAGTAATTTTTATCATCTGCAAATTTTGCCACCTCACTATTCATCCCTTTTTCCAGATCAATTATGAATATGTTGAACAGCACAGGTCCCAGTTCAGATCCTTGGGGGACGCTGATATTTACTTCTCTCCATTGCAACAACTGACCTTTTATGCCTACCCTTTGTTTCCTATCTTTTAGCCAGAGGACCTTCCTTCCTTATCCCATGACCATTTACTTTGCTTAAGAACCTTTGATGAGAGACCTTGTCAAAGGCTTTGTGAAAGTCCAAGTACACTATATGCACTGGATCAACCTTGTCCACATGCTTATTGACACACTCAAATAATTCTAATAGATTGGTTATGCATGATTTCAATTACAAAAATCCTGTTGACTTTTCCCCCAATATATTGTATGTATCTGATCATTTTATTATTTACTATAGTTTCAACCAATTTGCCTAGTACTGAAGTTAGGTTTACCAACCTGTAATTACCAGGATTGCCTCTGGAGCCTTTTAAAAATAATTGGTATTATATTAGCTATCCTCCAGTCATCTGGTACAGATGTTAATTTAAGCAATAGGTTACATATCACAGTTAGGAGTTCTCCACTTTCATATCTGAGTTCCTTCAGAACTTTTGGGTGGATATCACCTGGCCCTGGTGATTTATTATCATAAGCGAAGACTCCATCAGTGCTCCAGAGTACCCATGGGGAACAAAATAGTGGGTGCTCAGCCACCAGCAGCCCCTGCCAATCAGCTGTTCGGCGGTGGGTTGGAGTGCTGGGGGCAGGGGGCACTGGGGAAAGGGGTGGAGTGGGGGTGGGGCCTTGAGGAGGAGGCCAGGTTGAGCACCCACCCAGAAAAATGAAAGTCGGCACCTGTGTCTATTACTGTTTAATGTATCAGTTTGTTCCAAAACCTCTTCTATTGTCACCTCAATCTGGGACAGTTCCTCAGATTTATCACCTAAAAAGAATGGCTTGAGTATGAGAATCTCTTCCATATCTTCTGCAGTGAAGACTGATACAAAGAATAGATTTAGCAGAGCACCCCTTGACTCTCGCCACTGGGGAACTGCAGCTGCTAGGCAGAGTGGCCCTTCTCTCTCACTGTGGATGCTGCTTGAATTGTAGCCTCTAGGCAAAGTGGCCCGGGACACTTGCCACTAGGCAGTACTGCCAGCCTGGTGCACACAAGCCCCTCCCCCCCCAACACCTGCCCAGAAGGGGTATCCTCAGTGCATCTGGACAGAAGGTCCTAACTATGGGATTCAGAGTACCAGCCCTGTTAGTCTGTATCCGCAAAAAGAACAGGAGTACTTGAGGCACCTTAGAGACTAACAAATTTATTAGAGCATAAACTTTCGTGGGCTACAGCACACTTCATCGAATGCATAGAATGGAACATATAGTAAGAAGATATATATATATATACATACAGAGAAGTTGGAAGTTGCCATACAAACTGTGAGAGGCTAATTAGTAAAGATGAGCTATTATCAGCAGGAGAAAAAAACTTTTGTAATGATAATCAAGATGGCCCATTTAGACAGTTGACAAGAAGGTGTGAGGATACTTAACTTAGGGAAATAGATTCAATATGTGTAATGACTGAGCCACTCCCAGTTTCTATTAAAACCTAACTTCATGATATCTAGTTTGCATATTAATTCAAGCTCAGCAGTTTCTCATTGGAGTCTGTTTCTGAAGCTTTTCTGTTGCAAAATTGCCACCCTTAAATCTTTTACTGAGTGGCCAGAGAGGTTGAAGTGTTCTCCTACCGGTTTTTGAATGTTATGATTCCTGATGTCAGATTTGTGTCCATTTATTCTTTTGCATAGAGACTGTCTGATTTGGCCAATGTACATGGCAGAGGGGCATTGCTGGCACATGATGGCATATATCACACTGGTAGATGTGCAGGTAAATGAGCCCCTGATGGCTTGGCTAATGTGATTAGGTCCTATGATGATGTCACTTGAATAAATATGTGGACAGAGTTGGCATTGGGCTTTGTTGCAAGGATAGGTTCCTGGGTGAGTGTTTTTGTTGTGTGGTGTGTGGTTGCTGGAGAGTATTTGCTTCAGGCTGGGCGGGGGGGGGGGCTGTCTGTAAGCGAGGACTGGTCTATGTCCCAAGAGCTGTGAGAGTGAGGGATCATTTTTCAGGGTAGGTTGTAAATCTTTGATGATGTGCTGGAGAGGTTTTAGTTGGGGGCTGAAGGTGACAGCTAGTGGCGTTCTGTTATTTTCTTTGTTGGGCCTGTCCTGTAGTAGGTGACTTCTGGGTACTCTTCTGGCTCTGTCCATCTGTTTCTTCACTTCAGCAGGGGGGTATTGTAGTTTTAAGAATGCTTGATAGAGATCTTGTAGGTGTTTTTCTCTGTCTGAGGGATTGGAGCAAATGGGGTTGTATCTTGGAGCTTGGCTGTAGACAATGGATCATGTGGTATGTCCTGGATGGAAGCTGGAGGCATGTAGGTAAGTATAGCGGTCAGTAGGTTTCTGGTATAGGGTAGTGTTTATGTGACCATCACTTACTAGCACAGTAGTGTCCAGGAAATGGACCGCTTGTGTTGATTGGTCTAGGCTGAGGTTGATGGTGGGATGGAAATTGTTGAAATAATGGTGGAATTCCTCAAGGGCTTCTTTTCCATGGGTCCAGATGATGAAGATGTCACCAATGTAGCACAAGTAGAGTAGGGGTGTTAGGGGACAAGACCTAAGGAAGCGTTGTTCTAAGTCAGCCATAAAAATGTTAGCATACTGTGGAGCCATGAGGGTACCCATAGCAGTGCCGCTGACGTGAAGGTATATATTGTCCCCAAATGTGAAATAGTTGTGGGTGAGGACAAAGTCACAAAGGTCAGCTACCAGGTTTGCCATGACATTATCGGGGATACTGTTCCTGACAGCTTGTAGTCCATCTTTGTGTGGAATGTTGGTGTAGAGGGCTTCTACATCCATAGTGGCCAGGATGGTGTTTTCTGGAAGATCACCGATGGATTGTAGTTTCCTCAGGAAGTCAGTGGTGTCTCGAAGATAGCTGGGAGTGCTGGTATTTCCCTCCGTTCCAGCTTGATGTTCTCCTTCCCTGAGATCTTCATCCTCCTTAACATCACAGAGGTTGTCAGACTAGGGGTGGGACCTTTCTTGATTACGCAGGTAATCGTGCATGCTGCATTCAGTGCAATAAACTGGATAGCCCCCATTCTGCTGCTGGACTTCTGCCTGCGTTATTTTTACTCTTGCAGAGTTTTTTGTTTGTTTGTTTTGGGATTGTTGGGGTTTTTTTGGTGGGGGTGTTATTGGCCTAAGTTTGGAGTACATTTGTTAGGTGTATCTGCCTCTCGCACACCCTAGAAAACCTTCCGTTTGCTGTTCCTGTTCACTCAAGTAAAGGGACCTGATTAGCTATTGCTATGCAATTTGTACAGTCACCTATTCTAAGTGGGTGTAAAGTGCTACTAAATCAGAATGAAACAAGGAGTACTTGTGGCACTTTAGAGACAAACAAATTTATTTGGGCAGAAGCTTTCATGGGCTAAAACCCACTTTTCTAAGGTGCCACAAGAACTCCTCGTGTTTTTGCTGCTACAGACTAACATGGCTACCACTCGTAAATCAGAGTGGTGGCATTTTACATCCATTTAGCATAGATGTCAATTACTACACAAGATGAAAATTTGTAGATAACCAAATCCCAGATTCTGAAATGTAGGACTCAGGCTATGGCTACACTACAGCTTAAATCAACATAAATTATGTCGCACAGGGGTGTGAATTAACCCCCCCTCACCTCTGAGCGACATAATTTAGTGCTGTCCACACCGGTGCTTCTATTGGCGGGAGAACTTCTCCCATTGACATAGCTACTGCCACTTGTGAGCAGTGATGCGGGAACAGTTTTTATAGGGGGGTACTGGAGGTGGAAACCATGTATTTTGGTTATTACTTCAAGCCAGGGGGTGCAGCAGCACCCCTAGTTCCAGCACCTATGATCGCGGGGGGCTGGAGTAATTAATCTCTCCCATAGGCTTAAAGCGGCTACACAGAGAGTTAACATCAGTGCAGCTGCATTGGTGCAGCTGCGCCACTACAAGCTCTCTAGTGTAGCCATAGTCCTAGTACCTTTTACTGCTGGAATGGCCTAATAATATGCCTTTTATATTGCACCTTTCGCCCCAGAAGTCATTTCACTCTGACTGCAGCTACCTCTGGAGTGAATTACAATGGCTGCTTAATATGCAATGTAATCAGTGCAAACCAAGCTTGAGGACTGAAAACTTGTCACTAATATTTCCTGAAGATCTAAAGCTACTTGTTGCAGTCACCCCAGGCTGGCCTTTGGGATCCAGGAGAAAAAAAAGACAGCTCAGAACTGCCGGGGGCAGAGCGGCTTAGGTTATCTGATGGCAATAGGGTGGCGGCAAGATCCCTATCAGTCATCTGCCTGTGGCTGAGCCACCGCCTCTGCTGAGCAGCCAAATGAACCCATGGACCCCACCATTATTGGTTGTCTAACTTCTTGCAGACATTACAGTAGAAATGAGTCTTCCGGATTTGAAAGAGGTTAGTGACTTTGTGGATCTATTCAAAGAGAGTGCTCCTCCCCTGACAGGGGTTGTGAAATGGAAGAATGCAAGCAGCTGACAGTTGGAGAAGTGGACAAATGGGGTGGGAGAAAGGCAGGCATCACTGGCAAAACAAAAGTGCCAGGGAAGAGATGACAGACAAGAACAGGAAGGGGCAGATTTGTGAAGTGCTAGCAGCTCACGCGTGTATAAGTTGCTAGCCCAAAACTTTTTAGGAATGCTATAACCAGGGTAGTTATACTGCAGATGTGCTGGGGGCAAAGAAATAGCTGAGAAAATATTGTTCAAATCAAATTTTTATAAAAATCACCTTTGAAAGAAAACAAGCTTTAAAAGGGAAAGCGATGGGATATAGCCTTTCACCACAGGTTCAAGTCCAGCAGCATACTGTAGGGGCCAAATGTTGTTGGAATCTGATGGGCTACATGAAGTGAACTGGTGCTCCCAGGTCACTTTCAGGTATCCACAGCACACCAACTGTGCCTATCATAACATTAATTGAGACTGCCAACTGGGTAGCACTCTGGGCAAAGGCTTGTAGAAAGCATAGTTGTAGATTGGGAGCGACTGTGTGGGGAAGCTTGCTTTGTTTGTCTGTGTGTCACTTGTTCTGTGAATAAGCAGAGTGTTTGCCCAGAGCTGTCAATCATAGACAATTCATGAGAATTAAAGTCACTAAAATATTTGACTTAATAAAATCCCAGCTTTAAATCCACTCTGAATTTTTTTAATGGTTTTGAATTTACAAAATCCTCCTCTCGAGGGCTGCTGCAGAGCAATCCATCAGCAGTGTGACTAGAGTGCAGCCAACAATGATTCCATTTCCAGAGATGTGCTTTCTCCTCTTGTGCTCATTGTGCTTCCTGACTCAGCTTTACAACACGTCGGAACCATCCTTGTTAGAGATTTTGTCCTTACTGATCCCTTCAGCCTTCTGAAGCTCCCTACTATTGAAGGGGAAGGATTTCAAATATTTCCATTTCTTATGTTTAAAAAAAAAAAGAAAAGAAAAAGTAGAGGCCTTGGGATCTATTCATTCCCTGCAGAGAGGGGGCTGTAAGTTGCTAGCAGTAGAAAATCTGACCTAGAGCCAGGAGGTGTGATGGCTCAGGATGCCTGCAAGCCACATTTTATTGCATGGGTTCCCACCGCCAGAAGTAGACAGCCATGGAGAGAGAGGAGGCATAGCTTGGTGTCCAAGCCTTTTCAGGGTGCGGGGGGGGGTGTCCTCTTGAGCCCTAACTGTTCTAAAGAACTACCCTCCTGGCAGAACCCTGGTCGGATAATTAATCCCCTTGGGGCCTCCCTGCACCTCTCCTCCTTCCTGCCCCCATGCAACATCCTGCATCAGTGGAAGACACTCAAACCCCCCGATTTGAGAAGACTTTACTTTTACATCCATTATGGGGACTACCACGTTAATCAGAAATTCTCTCTGAAAACATAACCAAAAGACGTAAAAGATCTAAATGGGTTTAAGGAAACCAAAAGCCAACTACTCCATGGGACTAAGAGACACACTTTTGATGTGAAAAGAAAAGCAGTACTTGTGGCACCTTAGAGACTAACAAATTTCCAACTTCAGAGACACCATCCAACTCCCATTAAAGCCAATGGAAGTTCTGGGTGCTCAACTCTCAAAATCAGCCCTCAATGCCTCAAGGGATAGGCTAGATTTATTCTTTCCTTGGCCTACGAGCAAGCATGGCTGAAACAAGTAATCTCTGCTCCCCATTCTGTTCATCTCTATTAAAACTGCTAAGGGCCTGTTCTGCCACCCACGTGTTGTCAGATTATTGGAAGGTAGCGGTGATAAAGAATGGCATCTCCCCACTGCCAAGTGACTCACCGCCACACCCACTGTTTAGTTCCAGCTTTATTCCCAAACTCAAAAAAACCAACCAACAACAGCAGTTTTTCTGTTTCCCCATTGCATTTCAGGCTTTCACTGCCTCTCCTCCCACGGTGCTCTGGCATTCCTACTTCCTGCCCCTCTCTCTGGCTCACTCTCCCCTAGCCAATTCCTCTCACATCTAGCTCTGTTCTCCATGAATTACCCTCTGACTCTTTAAAGCCCAGGCAGAGCCCCTCTCCCTTCACTGGCCTAAATGAGAGCCCTGCTCTGGCACAGAGGAGCAGGACCTATTTCAGTTACAGGGGCCAGCCACCCTCTGACAGTGTCCCTTTTCCTTCCTGACCTAAACTTCTGGGAATGTTTAGAATTTGCTTTGGTCTAGCTACTCTTTCCTTTAGGCAATCTCCAATGTACAAACATCTTGTGTGCTCACCTGGTCTCTCACTTCTCTTTATTTTGACTCCTGGACACAAACGTGTCTCTCCTTCATCTACAGCTGATCTATTGAAACCACCTGAATTTGGAATGTCTGATTTAATCCTCGAGCAATTTATCATCAGAATAATTCTGAAGCTATCACTATTACTAATCTAGGTTTTCCAATGTATACTAAATAAATGATAGTAATACTTACCACTTTTATAGTGCCTTCCAGCCCAGGATCTCACTTTCCTTTTCAAGAATAAATGAATAGCCTTTTGGCATTGCTGTGAAGTAGGTATTATAATCCTCATTTTGCAGATGAGCAAATTATGACAGAGAGCCATCATAATCTGATATCTCAGGTGCTCCAAATCAGGGTTCAGTTCATGTGATGGGGTCTGGGGGTTGATCTAGAACAATACTGAGACCACTTGATGGGCCAGAGAGTTAAAAGGTAGCTTTATGCCCGCAATCCTGGAGGTAGCTGAGACCTGTGAAATTAAAGGTGCCAGTCATTTTTTACAAAATCCAGATGGCCTGATTTTTCAGAAGTGTTTTGAGCACCTACCGCATCCATGGACTTCATTAGAAGCTGTGGGTACTTAGTACCACTGAAAGTCGGGTCATAAAAGATCTAGACTCATGCCTAAAAGGCTATAGGCCATATTTTGATCAGTTATAGTAGAATAAATCAGGAGTAAATCTGTTTCATGTACTGCATGCTGGGTAATCTCATGAAAGGACCCCATTCTTGTACTAAATTGGCTCTTTATTAAGAGAACTATTTACAGAGATGCTGCGACTGCAGCTAGCTTTCTAGCCATGTGCACACAGACTGACTTGACTTCCTGGTGCCCCTTCCAAATTATTCCCGTCTAGAACATGTGCTCCTTTCTTCAACTTCCATGAAGGGTGCTACAGTCTATTGTAGTCAAATTCTTCCCCTGAGTTGAGATCTCTTGTCCCAGGAGGAAGGATGTATAATTTTCCTGCATCTTAGATGCTTACCCAAGAGAATGACTGGTGAGTTTCTATACCATGTCTGCTTGTGTTTATCTGAGGACCCCAGAGCAGTCCTGGCAGAGCCCAGAAAGGAGATATTTTGCTGCTAAATAGAACCAGTTTTAAAGGTTTGATTAAGAAAGAAACTTTGACTCTGATTCTTGTCCAAATGCAGCTTTGTCAGACTTTCTCTTATTTCTGCCTTTCTGCAATTCTATGAGAAGGGATAATGCTGCTTTTTCATCCTCTGGCTAAACTAATTTAAAAAGTTTTTACCAACTTATACTCTCTGTTAGGAGGCCTACTCTTTGGTACTTAAATTTGATGTTAACTAACTCAGTCATGGAGGAGCCCTCTGGGGCCGTAGGGTCTTGCTATTACCACCTCTCTTCCAGAGAGTCTTGAAGTTATGAGCTGTGATGGCCAACTTACTTTTTAACCATCTTCCACAAATACAAGGTGGTACTGACACCTCATCCCCAATTTCTGTGCAAAGTTGTATCAGATTTTCATCTAAATTAATCTGTGTCACTGCCTCTTGTTTTTCCCAAAGCCACATTTTCACCCTGGAGAGGCAAAGTTACGAACTCAGGAGGTCAAAAGAGCTGTTAGCTGCTTCTTACATAGGATAGGACTAAGCCATTTAGAAAGACAGGCTATTTTTGATCTCTGGAGAAAAATCTAGAGGGCAGACCATCTCAGCACAAAAGCTGTCTAAGGCCTTGTCTACATACAAAAGTTGTATTGTTTTAACTACACTGGTATAGTTTATTCCTTTATGGGAAGGGGAATAAGCTATAGTGGCATATGACAGTCCTTTATGCTGGTATAACTGCATCTACACTAGAGGTTTTAATGATATATCTATATCTATAAAATCTCAATGTAAAAAAACATTATAATAATCATAGTTATTCCAGATAAAAACTGCATAGACCAGGTCTAAGGGGATAAGACTATACATTCAGTCTTGTTCTGAACTGGCTAATGTCTCTGTGCTTGAACATCTCAAGGCTCATTCAACTTGGGGACTAGCACCTTTCTTATATGGAAACACAATCTGCCCTTATGTGGAGACTGCTGGGTTACTAGGCAGAGTTCAGTTCACACTGTCACGAATCACTCTTCTCTGGACACTGCATCAAAGCACATGCTAGTTACTAGATGGCAGTGTTTCAGTCACACCAGGAAGTAGAAAAGGGGCTACTTACAGGCAGTTAGAGCTTATCTACATGTGGAAGTTATACTGGTATAAACTAAGGTGTGAATTTAAAGTGCTATCATTATACCCACCTACTCCCTGTGTGGATCCACCCATTCTGGTATAAGAGAGCTTTATTTTGGTTTAACTTATGTTGTTTTGGGAGGGGGTTAAGCTAAACAAACCCCAAAAGCAATTTATTGTGGAATAAAAGTGTCAACAGGGGGAGTTATAATGGTGTAACTATTGTGGTATAATTATACCAAGATAGCTGGTAAAAACATAACCATGTTGAAAGTCCTAACTTTTGTTCTCAGAATGTGTTGTCTCAACTGAGGTGCAGTGCCTATTCCATTTTGGGGCCCAGGTCCAAATAAGCAGGGCCACCCAGAGGCGCATGGGAGGAGGAAGGAGTAATTTGCCACAGGGCTTGCCATTTGAGAGAGCCCTCAAAATGACAGAGAGGCGGATGGGCCAAATTTGATGTGTGACATTGCGACCTGGTGCACAGGGTTGTACACCATTGAGGTTTGGTGCCTACCATTGATAGTGTGGGGAGCGACTCACCTGTCCTAGCCAGGCATAGATCCCACTGTTGCTGCCACGGGTATCATCTTGCCAAGCCAGGGTGAGAGCCTGTAGGTACGATTGGGGTTGGGGTTATTGCTCCCCCACTCCCCGCAATACCTACTGGGAGGGATATGACCCCACAGACCTAGACCTTCTCTGACCCTTCATACCCTCCCCAGGTTCCCTTCCTTGCTGGGAGGGGAGCAACCCCACTCACTGGGCCCTTTCTGAGCCTGCCCCCATCCCCTCTCCTCTTCTTAAACTCTTCATTCTCATGATAATCTTTTTGGGAGAGTTGGGGACTCAGTTTCAGATTTTCCCTGGCCCCAAAAACCTCTGTGTGGCCCTGTAAATAAGACTCCTGGAGACCGAAAAGAATTGAGTGATGGCTTCAAGGTACAGGATATTTATACCCTCAGTTTATAGAATGGAGGGCTTGAGGGAATCACTCATGCCCCTTAATTGTCAAGGATGGCTTAAAAGGTTCATGGCTACATAGCATGACTGTTTAGAGGTGAGTCATTTGGAGACAGTTACTGTTAGTGAGTTCCTCCTTTTTCTCCCTAGCTCATCTGAGTTTATAGCCTGCCATACTATTGTTTCCATGTCAACAGACTGTAGTGTCCTAAACACAGGATTATGACTTCAGTGCAGGTTCCAGAAGATAGAGAAGCAGTATTAAGAAGGCTGAATGCTTTATTCTAACACAAATGTTTCCTAACACAGAGGTGAATAAGGGACACTGCTAGTACAGTGCATTATGTTCTGCATAAATATTCCTCTTTTCAAATTTGGCCCAATACAGAAGTCCTTTAAACATGGCAATAATTGCATCAGCTCTGACAGGCTCACACTGGTTGTGACCACTCACTCAGGTGGAGTTGTAACATAATTTAAACAACACAATATTAAAATGGGGAGGGTCTCTTCTGCACTTAATCCAGGCTTGTCAAGGTGATGGTCCAAAAGTGCAACCTCATTTTAAAATAGGAAAGGTCTAGATCCTGTAAAAGATTAGGACTTAG
The DNA here is from genome assembly GCF_009764565.3 of Dermochelys coriacea. Lineage (NCBI taxonomy): Eukaryota > Metazoa > Chordata > Testudines > Dermochelyidae > Dermochelys > Dermochelys coriacea. The sequence goes on from NC_050068.2 coordinate 112,457,046, forward strand.
ACTTTCAAAATATGCATGGGATTTAGCCACATATCTTCCATTAAAGTTAATCGCTAAATCCCCCATACAACTTTGAAAACTGCACCCTAAACTATTTAGCTATAGATTACTGAATTATTCCCAGGGCAGCACTGGCTCAAGAAAACTCCATGATCCTTTTTAATACACATTTAATTAAACAAAGAATGAAAGAAGAAAATCTGACAAACATACAAAATTGCTATTAAAGAGAATATTTCCTAACATTTCTCTTTAAAAATAGAAATCAAAATCACTGGTTTTTCTAAAAAAACAAAACCACACCACTACCCAGCAGAGGAAGTACAGCAACATAAATGTCAACATTATCTGTTTTTTGTTGAACCAGGCCCCCAATCAACCCGGCACTGTACAAACTTGGATGGTTCCAAATCATTTGTGAGGAGGCTTTTCTACATTTTTTATCCACTTCTTTTTCTTTTTCAAAAGCACCAAAATCCTAGTTAAACTAACAACGTCTTCATGACCCTCCTCTCCCTGCCTCCTCCATAGACTCAATTTCTCTACATCTAATGCTTGAATGATTAATAGTTAAGAATAGGGATAAGTTGGGCAGAGTCTCTAAGTTTTAGCTTCCCTTTCCTTGACAATTTGGGAATAGGCATATTTGAGCAGGCACTGATGTAACATTTGGAAAGAAAAACCTGCATGGATCAGATTTGTCCTTAGTCATCAGTTCTCTTTTTTTCCTGTTCTTTTTGTTTCTTAATTGTTCCCTTTGGTATAATATGGCACAGTTTTAAAAGAAAGCTGCAATTGATGAGAGTTATATGCTTGATGTATTAACAGACAAAGAATTGTATTCATGTGCCCAAGTCTGAAACATAAAAATTTGCAAACTGAAGACATTTTTAATTTGTGTACATTTTATAACAATTAACACAAGTTAAAATGATGAGAGGAAACCAATAATCAGAATTCAGGTTAGGAGAAAAGGAAAATTAACAGATTTGAACTGAGCTCAAGAGAGAATCAAAGCAAAGTAATGCGAGACTGTTTTTGTATAGCCATTTATACAGCAGCATCGCAAAAGGCTTCAGGCCTTGATGTGTAGGGTACAGGCAGTGCATGTAGATGTGGAAGTGGGAGAGAGGTGCTTGTGCCTAGATTTTTGGGTGAATAAATGAGCTCATGGAATCTAGGGTTGTATCTACAATGAGAATACTATGGAAATCTCCCACCATTGGCTGCAGCACTGGTGTATTCCACGGGCGTTAGTCATTGTGGGAGTGCTGGCATAGACTGCAGGAATGCACAGGGCTAATTGGCTCTGCTGAGAATTAAGAAAGCATGCTTTGTTGGGAAAAAGGAGAAACAAAGCTTAGCACATTTGTTAGCAGGTACTAATGGAAAGGAATGAGTTATGGGAGTAAAACTACTGGGACATTTGCAGATACGATAGAGACAAGTGAAATATTGTGAGGGGAGTCCTTGAAATCTCTGGGCACTTGCCAGTCGACTGGTCAAAGATGGTTCTAACCGGTTTTGACAATGGCGGAGACTTGACACTGAGTGATAGGCATGTAGGCTTGTTTATTACAAGATACAAAAGTGAAAAGAATAGATGGATAAATAGAACCATTTGCTAGTCTCAGCTTGTCCAGTTGGAGCCAGCCAACGTGGGTTTGAGCATGCCAGGCCTAGTTGTGTTGTAAGTAATTGATCAATACTTATGATTGATAGCTGTTATATTGTTATACCTAGGTTTAGCTAAGATTAGACTGCACATTGGGATAACTATAAAAGCCAGTTGGTCTTTGGATTAATAAAGAAAGATTTGCCTAAATTCTGGTGCTAGTGCATTTTCAAATAAAGATCCCAACATAGATCAGCTACCAACATTATTCCCACAATATCATCTATCCTGTTCAGAGCAGGCCTAGAAGATGCTAGTAGTAAAAGCACAGGTGGCCAATATACAGTGGCACTTAGATAGTTAGTGCTAGAACAACAGTGGGGGATTTCCCTAAAATTCTCATTATAAGCAAGGCCTGGGAGGGTTGAGAGGAGGATTTTTGTTTAAATAGATGAGATTAGAATTCATAAAATGGGTCCTAGCTGCACAGTTTGGATCCAGATCCAGACTTCCTTGAAGTTCAGGGGCATTCAGACCTTGGAGGTTGGTGGGGTATAGTAGTAAGGGCTGAAACGATCAAGAGAAAAGGAATAGAAAGTTAAAAGGCTGTAATATGATCAATATTTCCTTACCCTCAATCACACACTCTTCAGTTGTTTCATTAGAGAGATTCTAAATTTTACCAGTGAGCTCCACAGGTAACATAAACAAGTGGAAGACTGAAGGGTAGAAATTTAAGGTATTTTATCTTTGGTTAAATTATGACTTCCTTTAATAACAGTGAATTGTTCAGTGAATTTCTTATTAACAGTGCCATGGTTTTATTCTGCAGCTCCCCAACAACTAAGTGCTCTCTTATGGTAGCAAGATACCTTTTGTCCTAAGAAAGCAGTTCCCAAACTGTGGTCCCTGGCACATTTGCTGGTCGTCAACAGACAGCTAGCTAGTGACATGGTGCTGGTCACATATAAATTGCCATAGCTCCACTGAAGTAAAATTTGGCTCAGTTTCCAGCTACTCAACCACATTAAAAGAAAACACAGGTGGGTCAAATACATTTCTAACATTACTTTTTCATATGTGTACTTGCTACAGGTCTGCTATGCCACTATGAACAGAAGTGGTGGTGGTCCATAAGGAAATCTCTACTAGGATGTGATCTACACTCTGAAAAAGATTGAAAACATCCCTCCTATGAATTGATTGAGAGGAAGGATGGTCGGTTGCTAAAACACTGGCCTGGGATTCAGGAGATCTTCCTGGCTCTGCCACACATTTCCTCTATGACCCTGGGCAAGTCACTTAATCTCCCTGTGCCTTAGTTTCCCCATCTGTGACATGAGGATAATACATCCTGACTTCTCAAGGATAAAGAAGATAAAATTGCAGAATCACATTGTGTTTCTTGGCTACTTCTTGGCTTCTAGCACCTGCAGAAAAGTTACGAGCTTTGACATTCTACTAAAATTGCACCTCAAAATATTTCAAGATCCAGTTTTTACTACTGATAAAAGAGATACAGATGTAGATACATATCAGGAAAATAGCTCACTCTGACTCTGCTCCCGCAGCAGATGCAAGTAAGGCAGAAAGAGATGAGGCTACAGTTAATCAGAAGATTCATTAGTGAAGTGAATATGACTAACTTGTCACAATTTCAGAGTAGCAGCCGTGTTAGTCTGTATTCGCAAAAAGAAACTGAGTATTTGTGGCACCTTAGAAACAAATTTATTTGAGCATAAGCTTTCATGAGCTACAGCTCACTTCATTGGATGTATTCAGTAGAAAATACAGTGGGGAGTCTCATAGGATGCATTCAGTGGAAAATACAGTGGGGAGTCTCCCCACTGTATTTTCCACTGAATGCATCCGATGAAGTGAGCTGTAGCTCACGAAAGCTTATGCTCAAATAAATTTGTTCGTCTCTAAGGTGCCACAAGTACTCCTTTTCTTTTTGTCACAATTTGCAGCCCAAAATCACTGAACATTTTATCCTCCTCCTGCAAGACTAGGAATTTGCATTTTGAGCTTAATTCAATCAATTGGCTTCCTATGCTTCTGTAAACAAATAATCAAACACAGAATCACTGCATAATGAAAGAAATAATTATTTTAAAACAATAGAACTTATAAATGCCTTCTGCTAGATGCAGAATTTAGCCAGCATATGTTTAAAAAAAAAAAAAAAAAAGGGGACCTTTTATACCAATTCCAGCTAGCTGTTAATGGTGACATTTACTGTCACCCACTGATTTGTGAATTGCCACATTGTCATTCTAAGCCACAGTGTGGAAGGAAAAAAAAACAAAGATGCTTATGCCAATGCAGTATTACCATTCTTGGGAGTGGAGAAACTGTGATCATTTTTATATATATTATGGAAAGACTAAAATTAGCAAATATTACAGTCCCACGTGAATCTCATTTTTAAGGATGTAGGTTTGAATAATAAATAATTTGGCAGGACAAATTGTTTTGTAGTTAAAGTACAGGATTGGCAATCAGGAAACCCAGGTTATATTCCTGCTCAACCACAGCCTTCCTGTGTTAATTTGGACAAATGGTTTAATTTCTCTGGGCCTCAGTTTCATCAAACACAAGTGAGGGGCGTAATAATATTTAACACCCCTATGAGAGACAGGTTAGAGGCAATTCATTAATGTTCATAAAGCATTTTGAGACCTCAGATGGAAGGTGCCATAGAAGGGGAGTGTACTGTTACTGCTATAATGGAATCTCACAGTCTGTGCATTTTACAATCCACACAACAAAATTGGCCATTTCTTCTCACAGATCTAAAGACAAAGCACTGTAATGAGTGGTCATATAACAAATTGTTTACTAGTGCATGAGGAAGCATTAGCCTATGTAACTAAAGGTGAATTTCAATTGTCAAAATAAAAAACAAATGACAAAAGCCTCCCAAAACAAAATACCCACAATTCTCCCCAAGGAGAGAAGGTGAGAGAGTATTATGCACGTGACAGATATTGGTCACATCACTTAGTGCACTCGGATACTACAGTGATGAGGGCAGTATAAGAATCTATATAACACAAGAGAAAAGAGATGAAAAAATACATTAAAATGTTGTGTTAACCTTGCTTTGGGCCAAGTTCTTTTTTTGTTACTGGCAAACCAGTGGAAGAGCTGGTAATAGACTCCAGAGGTCCTGATGTCCCATTCTCTGTTCTAATAGCTAGACAATACTACTTCATCTCAAAATCTCTTTCTCCTCACTGCTGTCTTGGCAAATGATTATTGAAAGGATCCCGCAATCTACCAATGACATAGTTAACTACTGACATGTTAACCTCAACATATTGGTTTCAGTTTGTATAAGCATCCTAAAGTTTGGATACTTATCTAAAACTTGTCTAACTTGATTGTTAGAATAGGTCTGGAAATCTCATGGGAACCATCTCTCTCTCACTCACATCCCTTTTCTGGTCAAGTCAGGAGTACCACAAGAACAGACTGTTTCATAATATTTCAACACTTCTGGTTCCAATCCTGGAATAACTGGAGGTACAGAGGCAGGTGAAAATGGAATAATTTTTTTTTAAAAATTGAACTTTTCTAAATCTCAGAAAAAGAGTTTGGTTTGGGTTCACTTTATTTCCAGTGATCGCATATACCCTTTACAATAAAAGTGGTAGATTTAAAAATAAGCAAAACTATTGACAATAACACAATGAAGAATTTTTCTAAAAGATTCTATCTTTACAACCAAGGCTGTCCCTTCTAAAAGGTGATCTGCAGAAGGGAACAAATTTGGGGTTGTATACTTTTTTGTACTTTTAAATATGTCCCCCTACCTACTGACTCCTGCCCCCCCCTTCTTATGTAGAAAATAAGGAATTTCAAGTGTTACATTTTCTCGCTTTTTGTTGAAGGTTTCAGTTGAAGGATGCAAAGATGTGGATTTGGAGTTGTCTTATCCCTTAATTGAAGGAATGGAGGTGGTGTTAAAGATTCAAAGATCTTTTTTCCCCAATTGTGTGTGTATTTGTAAGTAGTAGTGTGTTAGGCAGAGCGTCTTAGGCCTTTCTATAGTACTGTCACTGTAGAATTTAAAGCTTTATCAAAATCAAGATTTAAAGGTGAGTTGTTAGAATGAGTTAGATAACATGTCCTAAACGTCTAGTGCAGCGTTTCTCAAATGTGGCCACCAGGGAGGCAAAGTAGTGGCCACGCCCCCTCCCTGTTTGCTCCTGGATGCCCTGCCTTGGTATTGGTTGCTGGGGCCGCCAGCAGAGGTTGGGCCCTGTCACCCTCTGGAGACACCTGCGGCACAACGCTGTAGGAGCAGGCACCCAGTGGGTTCTCCACCTTCCGAGGGGAGGTGGGGCTCAGGCTTTGGGGTTCAGCCCTGCGGTGGTGGGGTGGCAGGCTCTGGCTGCGGGGCTTCAGGCTCCAGTCCTTGGCTCCAGATGCATGGCACCAGGCCTCAGACTCGAGGCTCTAGTCCCCCACTGCCTCCCTTGGCCCCACCATCCAGGGCTTAATTTGTCCCCAGGCTTGCCGGGGCTGAGTAAGTCTGCTCTGAAAAGTGATATTTACATGTTTGTTAATATCACTTTTCACAACAGACTTACTAGCTAGCAATAAATAAATTACAATGATTTGGATGTGTCTATGTGCATATTTATTTGTTTCCCTAAAGCTAATTAAGTATTTTAGGAAAAAATGTGAGCGCGGCTACAAGCAAGAGTTGGTGGCCGCACTCGGAGACCACCAAAAAATTTGTCCTGAGAACCCCTGGTCTAGTGTAGACAAAACAGGATAGATTTTCAGACATGCTAGCTGGTTGAGTTGAAGCCTGGGCTCTCTACTGAGCTTTAATTCAACTAGTTTAGCACATGTTAAAGAACGTACTGCCTTGCTCACTCCAGACCTTTACAATATGTTAGCTAGAATGTGCTAGCTAAGGCTATGTCTACACTTATAAGCTTACAGCGGCACCATTATACTGATTTACAGCAGCACAGCTGTGTGAGTGCTCGGGTAGCCGTGTTATGCTAATTGGAGAGAACTCTCCCATCAACATAACAAAACCAGCTCAATGAGCAGTGGTAGCTATGTTGGCTGGAGAGTGTCTCTCCCCAACATAGCGCTGTGCACACTACCACTTATGCTGGTAAAACTTATGTCGCTTGGGGTGGGTTTTTTTCATCCCCTCTGTGTGCCAAAAGTTTTGCTGACATAAGTGCTAGAGTAGACGTGACCTAACAAAATACCCATAAATTCCAGTCTAGACAAGGCTGAAGTATTTAACTGGTAGATTTTTGTAAAAGGACCATGCGGTTTAGCAAAAATAAGTCCACTCATAGGACCGCATGCTAGGAACTTGCTGCTTTATTTTACAGCATCACAATAGTGTGAGTGTGTGCGCGCGCTAGAGAGAGAACTCCCACTGACTAGAACAGGAGTCACAGGTGGAGCATGTCCTATGATACTCTGCCTAATCCACTTTACCCTATCATGTCTACTTTACCACAGGTTTCAGAGTAGCAGCCGTGTTAGTCTGTATTCGCAAAAAGAAAAGGAGTACTTGTGGCACCTTAGAGACTAACAAATTTATTTGAGCATAAGCTTTCGTGCATCCGATGAAGTGAGCTGTAGCTCATGAAAGCTTATGCTCAAATAAATTTGTTAGTCTCTAAGGTGCCACAAGTATTCCTTTTTGCGAATACAGACTAACACGGCTGCTACTCTGAAACTAAAGTATTAGAGCCCTCTAGAAATGGAACTATTGTCCTTACAGTGTGTATGATAAAATCCATTGTTTCATGTTCTCTCTGTGTGTGTGTGTGTGTATATATATAAATCTCCCCACTGTATTTTCTACCGAATGCATCCGATGAAGTGAGCTGTAGCTCATGAAAGCTTATGCTCAAATAAATTTGTTAGTCTCTAAGGTGCCACAAGTACTCCTTTTCTTTTTGCTAATACTTTAGTCTAATTCAGGTATTGGTTATAATTCAGGGGTAACTGGTTGGGGGTTTAGTGGCCTGTGATGTATATGGGGAGGGAGGGTGTCAGATTAGATGATCTGGTGGTACCTTCTGCAAACTTTGTGACTAAGTCAATTAGAACTCCAATTTAAGTGCCTAAATAAGGCACCCAAGTTTGAAAACACTGGCCTTAGTGTTTCTAGTAGCATAATAGGCTAAAATAAGTGAAATAATAAGCTAAAATAGGCTAAGCATCAACAGAATCATATACAGTATTCATTTCTCATAAAATACTGTAATGTAAACATTGACAGTTGGCTCTGAGCACTGATTTATGGTAATTATATTGAAATTATTCATGAGCTCACCCTTTGCTTAATAAAATAAATTATCTGGCTGTAGTTTCCATCTAAATCTTAGGACAAATTCATCCTAACTCTATTAATGTGGATTTATACAGGGATGAATGTGGCTTCCTGGCTTTAGGAATTCATCTATTCAATTTAAATCATATGGGGAGGGAGCGGGGAGAGAAAAAAAGTATCCTAATTGCCTGTAGATTGGAGGGAACACCTAGGCTTAACTTTTTTTTTTTTTAAATACACTCTCCGCTCCCCCACTTCCCTTACTTCTTGCATATGTATATATTTTTTTTAATAGGCTCACATACAGGAAATAATGTGGTGATTATCTTGAAATTCTCTACATAGTATATAGATTAGACATTCTAAGCTTTCTTCTTTTTATCATGATGTAGATGTAACATGACATACCTAGGTAAATCACCGATAACAGGGATTGAACCCAGCACATCTGGATCTAAAACCACAAGCCTCTACTACCTGAGTTGAAAGACAGTTCCATTAGTTCAAAGGTGGTAGTCGACTGGTAAACATCTGAGGTTCAGCCACTAGTGGAGCCAGACTGTTTGTGGGGGTTACATATGATTCATTTTGTTGTAAGATTTCTGGGTTGTTTCTCTGCTCATTTGCTTCCTATTTGTCCGCCCTCATCACTGGCAATATAAAAAATAATAGATTAGTTAATGAAAAAGTTGTACGTTCCAACTCATGCCCCCCTACCATTCAACAATGATAAGCAGAGGCATAGCATAACTCCCTCTTTGCTCACAGTTTAGAGCACTTGATAGTTCATACACATATAGTACATGAATAGTAAAAGTTTGGAGGTGAGGCAGAAATTGTACAACAGTGGCAGGTTTTGCAGAAGTCAAATAGTTTGAGCAGCAAGTTGGAAGACAGAGAAGTTGCTTGGTACGATGCCGACACACCAGATGCCAGCTCTTGCCTAGGTTGCCAGCATTCGCTAAAAACTGAAATTTGTAGATGGAGATTAGAGCAACTCACTTGTATGTTAGTTTTGTTCAAAATAGAAAAGGAGTTCTTGTGGCACCTTAGAGACTAACAAATCTATTTGAGCATAAGCTTTTCGAGCATAAACTCTGTGTATGATAAAATCCATTGTTTCGTGTTCTCTGTGTGTGTATATATAAATCTCCCCACTGTATTTTCCACCGAATGCATCCGATGAAGTAAGACGTAGCTCACGAAAGCTTATGCTCAAATAAATTTGTTAGTCTCTAAGGTGCCACAAGTACTCCTTTTCTTTATAACTTTGAAAATGTTTGCTCTGAACTTGTGAACTCAGGCATTAGAATCATCTGCTCTCCCCTGGCCCACCAGGTATCCAGCAGGCCTATCAAAATCAGATGGGCCATTAAGGAATATTGCAGTACAAAGGATTGGTTAATGGCCCTACCCACACCTGGGAAATGCTATGTGCAAGGAAGCTCAACTTGTGTAAGTGGAAGCTGAATGAAGGAAATAAAACAAAGTCACAGGAAAATTTTCCAATGGTTTGGCTGTTTGAACTTTGACAGGGCCACACACTCTGAACTGAAGCACAAGATCCCCAGGGGCTGCCTCCTGATCTACTCTGAGAGACGCTTTGACTTGACAGATCTTTGTCACTCTTACGATTTAATGGCAATTCATTTGTGTGTATATGTGGGCTTGTTTTAACCTGTAAATAACTCATTCCTTTTTCCTAGCTAATAAACCTTTAAATAGTTTATTACAGGTATAAGATCTAGGGTGCCCAAAGACCTGAAGTAAGAGATTGGTCGGGGGGGGGGAGAGAAGAGGAGAGCATCAGCATTCACATTGCATTCCCCATCAGTACCCAGCCTGGGCCAGGGAAGCTAATGATCCACCTAGCGGGCCAAATTCAGTGATGAATCCTAGCCCCATGCCACTCTCATGATTGTGTCACGAGTCTCTAATTGTTTTCCTTAGAGTCCCAGCTCCTGGAGTCAAGTAGATGTGTGATGATTTCAGCCTTCATTCTTAAAGAAAAAGTAAGTTTTTAGCCCTTGTGGCTGTGGAGAAAGCTTCAAAATGTGACCCCAGTGTACCCTAAAAGCTCAAAAAGCAGAAGGTAAATAAAAAAACCACCAAATCTGTTTTTACATAATCTCATGGTTTTTAGTGAGCCTGATTTTTGAATATTTGGGGTTGGTAATATTGTAAGACTGATACAGCTAGCCATGAATTCACATTTGGTGAAACGTAATTATAGAAAACATCCACGGTTTGGGGTGTCTGCTTTTTTTTTTTTTTTTTTTGGACAGTCAGCCCTGAGGTGGGTACTCATGATCATGAGCAATTTGAAAGAGTGTGACACTGGCTGCACAAGAAAAATCTAAAAGGAGTTACCAAAGTGCCACTGTGTTCTCGCTCACTGTAAAACATAGGGCTAGAAGCTGAGAGTACGCTGTTCTCACTATTTTAGGAGCAGCAGTACAGAAAATGACTGAGGTCTTACAACAGATTTGAGAAGAGCAAGCCTGGAGAAACCAATTGGGCAAGCAAGCTTTTTTCCCCGTGAAGAAAAAGAATTGTTCCATAAGTTTATGTATGTGAGGAAAGTTAAATTAACCTTAAGGGAAGAAATTGCTAGGAAAAAAAAAAAGATCGTAATAAGCATTATCTACTGCCCTTTGTGTCTAATTCAATGCTTTTGCTACATAAAGCCATATTAGGTCAAACCAGGTTATATCCAGCTAATCATTTGTTCTGTCAGCCAACCGATCACCTTCTGAAGTAACACTATGACTATACAAAGCCAGATGAGGGAAAAGAGGCTCAACATCACAGCTGAGCCTGATTCACACTTCCAGGAAGAGTCTGCCTAGTGCAGGGGTGGAGTAGTAAATGACTTTCTTCTGCTGGGACAGAGGCCAGGGAGAAGAATAGATTCAAAGTCCACATCGTTCCCAGGCAGGCTCTGAGGGAAGCCCAGAGAAGATTTAATGTTACTACTCTCACTCAGGAAAATTTAGTAATGGTGGCAGCCTTCCAGGTGGCAGTAGGGTGACTCCTCCCACTCTTGCATACATCTACTTCCCTAGGGAGTACAAACATTACCCATTCTAGCTGCGGGGAAACGCCCACTAGAAAATCCAGACCATAGGTCTAATACAAAGAGTGGAATTTCATTCTGTGTGTCTATATTACACCTTTAATACTGATTCTTGTAGGTGGTGTAAAATTACCCCACATATGGAGATTTTTTATAGTTAAAACATAGAAGTATTGTGCTTTGTACTCCAATCACAGCAGCAAGAGACACAGTAAATGGACATATTTTCATTAAATTGTTGAGGAAGGTCTCTATGAAAAATGAATACCCTTTGCAAGGTAAAGCAGTACTTGTGGCATCTTAGAGACTAACAAATTTATTAGAGCATAAGCTTTCGTGAGCTACAGCTCACTTCATCGATGAAGCGAGCTGTAGCTCACGTAAGCTTATGCTCTAATAAATTTGTTAGTCTCTAAGGTGCCACAAGTACTGCTTTTCTTTTTGAGAATACAGACTAACACGGCTGCGACTCTGAAATCTGTCACTTTGCAAGGTAAAACACTTGTCTTTAAAGATTTGTATTCATTTGAATACTATTTCTCATCACTTGAAAATACTCTGGAAAAAAAAATGCTGTCAGCTTGGAGAAATCTTTCTGTAAGCTAAGATCAGTTTCGGTCAGACTTGTGTTAACTACAGCCTTTGTAACTTGTTTTCACAGACAGGGAGTTCAGGCCCTGAAGGAGTTGCACTTTAATTAAGAATAGCATTAGTCTCTTGTAAGTGCAATTAAAGTCAATTTCTGAAATGGAAAAAAAAAACCTTAACTTTTTGATGTCTGAAATGTTTAAAGAAAAGCTTTAACCTCATGAAGTGTTAATGAGGTTAGTTCATCCTTGCTTACAGAGTGAGACGAGAGATTATGTCATCACAGAGATATTCACCCCAGGTGAAAGAGCAGGTTTGGTGCTAAAATAAAAACTTACAAAAAGTTCAAGAGAAACTGAGACCAGTGCCATGTCCCTCTGACCCTTAAGAGTCAGAGGAAGGCTGAACTTACAGTTACAGGTCATTTTGAGATAAATTGTGTTGCTACATACACGTCTTCCAGGCCCAAACATTAATCTATTACTGGTTCACTGACGTGCAGTGTTCTGCATGCTCCCAATAAACTTCGAAGGAGCATAAGTTTGTTTTAAATATTACTGACCCTGAGATTTTATGATCTGAAACATCTGTTTGCATTTCTACCCCCTAAAACCTGTTAACTTTTTATATTTGTTCAGTACAGATGGACTTTGCTTTCTGAGAACTGAGAAAACCACAGCTCTAAGACAAAAACGGTGTTGAAGGGTAGTTAAGGGTGCTTCAGGGATGTACCACAAACCTTTAAAAGTCAAGGAAATGCCAACTTAAAAATCAAACAAAACAATCTGTACCCAGACTATGAAGACCGAAGGAAAAGTTGTAATAGGTGGCTCTTATGTAGCAATTTTCATCAGTAAATCTCCAAAGCACTTTACAAAGGAGATCATTAATTCTATTTTTACAGAGATGGAGAAACTAACAGGTGAAGTGACCTGCCCAGGACCAGCCAGTAGGAGAGCCTGGAATAAAACCCAGGTCTTGAGGCCATTCCAGTGCTCTAGCCACTAAGTCACAGAAGAGTCAACTGCAAACTTAAGATATTCGGAGTTCTTTACCGAACTAGACACATAGAAAAGCATGTACAAGATAAAAAGCAATTTACTCCAAAAAGGTTGGAAGAAAAAGATGCTGCAGAGCAAGATGTGGCAAGTTACATTTCAAACGCTTAGGCGTTATAATTTTTTTTAAAATAGTCATTGGTAGGGGTTTTCTTTAGCCTTAACTGTGCTAGACAAAGCAGCCATACAGTGTCAGCTGTAGCTTAACAGCAACTTTTAAAAATTCTGTAGCATAAGTGGTTCTAGATAAAACAGGTCACTTATTTAGCTGATGTTCACATGCACAGGAATGGTAACACACTTGTTTTAAGACTGTAGCAAAGAGAAACCAGTGCAACTTTCCAGTCAGACTTTTCAGAAAGCAGTTTGTAATCCAGATCTTCATTGTAATACATTTAATGTAACAGTATCATGTAACAACTATGACCACACCGAATGCAGAAGAATTGTTTAGACTTCTGCAGTATGGTTGACTGGAAAGAGTAATAAAATTAGATTTGAATTGGACTTGCTAAGAATCTTCTTTGTATTTATTAGTTCACTTATATTGAAGTAGGAATTAAGTGAAAGGATAAACAGGTTTAAAAGTGGTCTACAAGTACCTTACCTTCCACAATATTTGCAAACATGCTATTTAATTTTTTTGTAACAGTATTCAGCAAGTTAGACCTCTCGCCATATTAAAATCAGTTTTCTGCAGGAGTGAAAACAGTTTCAGATGCTTTGTTTAAGACAAAAGGGCTTGGTAAATATCGGCTGCTTTAGTTTTTACCTTGAGACATCATCAAATCTAACAAGTTTTAAGCAGAAGTTGGTCAGTTTAGTCTCTAACACATTTCCCATATTAACTCCTTAATTTATACAGAAGACCATGTTTGACAAAACCCACAAACTGAGGCCTACTCTTGTCCTTCCTCCTTCAATTAATCTGGTGAGACAACCCTAAAAGATGACCCTACTCAACATTTCAAAGCAAAGGCAAAAGTAAAACTTAAGTGGTCTGTAAATATGCCCCAAGGTCAAGAATATTTCCCCAAATAGAGCTATCAGCAATAAATCCCCATAATTAAGTTTAATTGCATTGATTTCCCCTACTCCCAAACAAACCACACTGTTCATATATCCAAAAAAAAAAAAAAAATACCACCTGTGGCACCTTAGAGACTAACAAATTTATTTGAGCATAAGCTTTCGTGAGCTACACGATGCATCCGATGAAGTGAGCTGTAGCTCACGAAAACTTATGCTCAAATAAATTTGTTAGTCTCTAGGGTGCCACAAGTACTCCTTTTCTTTTTGCGAATACAGACTAACACAGCTGCTACTCTGAAACCTGTTCATATACAAACACTGTTTCACACTTTCTTGCATTCTAATGAGGTAGATTCACCAGTACATCTGAGAGTAAGGAATACCAGCTGTTTATTACAAGGCAAGGATAGAGAAAAGGAAAGCATCTGGATGTATTTAGTTTAACCTAATCTTTGTGACAAATGACAAAGATTAGGTTAAACTCCCATGAGCATCAGATTTATAGCTAGCAATATCATGTAAAGCGCACTACTGGACTTGTTAAAGTGTCTGTTCAGGAAAACAGATGGATTGGCAGGGTCAACAGTTGTGCAGGTAGTGGGAACTAGAGATGGGCAAAGTAGCTCTACCCAGCAAGAGATTCCTACAAAAACTACTAACACTTTCGTGCTGTGGTGTCACCTACTTTTCCAACCCATAACCATAACAAAGGGTAGGTTAAGGCCTCCTAGCAAGATCAGATCAGCTGATCACATCTCGTTTATCTTTCAGGGAGGAGAATAGCTGTACCCATCACACTACAAGAACACTCTTCACCCCTCATGAGTGTAAGCAAAGGAAGAAAGTGGCAGGCTTGCTGGCTAGCCGATTGTCTCACCTCCAACAGACCATTATGGGGAGAAGAAAAAACAACGCAAAGAAGCATGAACTAGAAATAGAGATGGTATTTACAGTCATCAGCATTGCTCCTTCATCTGGACTTGAGCCCTAAAATCAGCAAATGGGGTAGATATGGCAGTTACTAGTAGCATGACTATATGTACATACACAGATTATCCATAGTGACAAAAAAGAGTTTACACGAACTGAAAACCTCAGTCTCATACGTGAACAAGCTTTGGTCTATTACTTTGGTATTGTGTTCTATGAGACTAAGATCAAGACCACTATTTAGTTATATTTGTCCTTTCAAAGTCAGTTTTGATTGCACAGAAACAGCAGGTTCAGGGCAGCAGTTAAGAGGTTAGGCCTAAATGAGGTTGCCTTTTGTTTAAAAGGCCAGTCCTATCTAGCATGAATAACTTCACGGGCACTTTGATGAACTTTAAAGTGAACTATTCAAGAGTACTTAATAGCCAGCAAAAATTGTTACCGTCTTACAAAGAACAGACTGTATTTCCCCTCCACTTGCTAGTGCTTCAAGAGTTATATCCCATCAGTTATGTTGGTGATTAAAACCAAAAAAAAAAAGTAATGGTTCTACAGACCAATCTGAAAATAGCAAACAGATACATAGTATATACACTAATTGTGTGTACAAACACAAATAAGTTAAAGCAAAACACAACTCACTGGCATTTGTTTATTTCAGTAAAATTAAAGTTTGACTTCTGCAGATTCTTAGCTCAAATATCCATTCAGATAAACACCCATAAAAAAACAAACTTATATTAAAAACTGACAGGCATCCAGGCCTCTAATATTTCAGGCAAAGATGCAATACAAGTGATCAAATGGTTAAGTTACAGGCTTGCTGCATCACACTATCATAAAAATTGAATAATGGATAAACATTCAATATTTCAAGTGTACCATTAAAAAAAGACTAGTAAGTGCTACAGTTTTTTTGTACCATACAAATTGTTTTAGTTCAATTCACATCTTCCTCAGCAATATATTTGCCGATTCAAATACATACATTTAAGAATACCAGTAGACTATGAATATCCTGAAACAAGGGTACCAAGAGTAACCTCCTTCCCCACAGAGAAACTTGTTTTAGCTCAAATAAAAAGGAGTGGAATGTGAAAGCCAAGAGGTGAAATAAAAGTCTTTAGTCCGATAGCACAAGCAGAACTTTGATTAGCTAGTCATTTGGAATAACTACAGTAGAACCTTGCTAATTTTGCACTTTTACTCACCATAGTGTACCAATAGCCTGTGCCACCATAACTCAGATTTTCTAGTGTTGTGGGAAGGTCTCATACCACTAAGACTTCATTACTTTTTTAGACATATTACAGCCATTTACTAGTGTGTTGTGAAATATCAAATTAAAACTAAACTGTGAATTACATCGTGATGCACATTTACCAATTGTCAATTTCAGTAATTTTTACTGGTTCTCCCAGTTATTAATGAGGGTTTTTTTTTGGTATTAAGCTAAATTGTCCATTGAAATTTATAACACAAAATGAATAGTCGTCCAAGATCACCAACAGAATACCAATTCAAGATTCTTTATTTTGTGCAATTCTTTATCAGATCTAGACTTGAAAAGCTCAACCCCTGACTCAGTCAAAATGAAAGTTACACAAGGCTTCATAACTGCTACGCTAATGGTTAATGTAGTCAAGATTTGGAAATAGGTAGTAGCATGAAGCGTGTGCCCACTTGGGAATATAGTGCTCAAGGAGCCTCAAGCTAGAATCTTGTAAATGTAACAAGCCTTCAGTTTGCTTTACAGAAAATCTAGTATAAAGATTTTATTTCTGCACTGCAGAAAGTTTAAGGAGCAAGTACCTAGTTCTCAAGTGCACTTCCCCCTTTGAAGCACCCAGTTCTTGTTGCACCAAGATTATATGGCAGGAAAAAGCTGAGGGCAAACTGTTAGCTCTGCCCCATATACATATCAACGAAAGTGCTCTTCAGGACTGAATATACCCATGTTTGTAGTGTACAACCAAAAGTGAAGGCACATGGAATTTTATATTATAAAATTAACACCTCCCCATGATTTTTAGTGTTTCTGAACAAAAACAATGACCTGAACCTAAATAATGTGTAAAATAGATTGAACTGCTCATCAAGGTCAGTTTTTCTCATAACAATTTGGCATAGTATTAATTGCCTACCTATGTGACTATCATAGCTTACTAAGGTCAACAGTCATGCAAATATTGGGAAGTGATCTGTGGCAAAGTCCTCTCCCCCACATCTAACTTATTTATCTATTGTAGGCACTCATGCTATTGCCGCCAAAATGCAGAAACCTGTCAAAACGAGAAAGCACAGATCTTTCAGGAGAAACTCTCCATATATACACAGATTTCTAGCCCTTGCAGCATGCAGTTAACTACTGCCTCAGATTTAGATTTTATGCATTTCTAAAGTCATACTCTTGGTAAGATTACAAGAAACTGCAACTTAGAAACATTTTTCATTGGCAGTATTTTGACATTTATGCACAGATGATTCAATGGCCAGCTGCATCCATGATGCAGGTCTTTTTGAAGAACCTTATGTTAAAATAGCCTATGCCTTCCAAGATTTGCAGGATTATCTGACCTGAACAGCAGAGAAACCAATAAAGTACTGTAGACTGTATAGAACAAATTTAGAATAGACCAGTCTGAGGTGGAGAATTTCCAAAACAATTACTTTGAGAATTTCCATACATTTTTTTTTGTAAGACAGTAAGGATTTTGAAGTTTCAAACTAAAGATTTGATTTTTAGTTAAATCAGTTTTACTAGAGAGAGAGAGAGAGAGAGAGAGAATGTGAATGTTGCCTCCACTACTTTAAAAAAAATAATCAGAAAGCCTCATTAAGCAGCTTTTACTCAATACACCAAACAAACAGGGACACAGGTGGCCTTAGAAAAGAGTTCCTAGGTCCTTCACTCTACCACAGTTTGTAAGCATTTCTACATATATGACACTGAAGGAGCTAGTAGATACTACAGCACACAGTTATTGAATGCATAGAACAGTACTACTGCATTTCAATATCTTATTAGTTTTATGAAGATCTCCTATACTATCATCTATACTCCTTTCTAAGGAAAAGTATTTTCTTGGATGAGATGTATGGCAAAATTACCTACATTTTTACATGAATAAAGATAATCAACTGTAAACGTGTTGCTATTACTCTAGTGTAGTGTTGGCAAGACAGACCAAAGATCAATAACTCATATGGTACTAGACTTAGTATTTGAGAATTCACAGTGATTATAAAAGTAAAATTGCTTTGATACAGAACTTAATTAGCAGTTATTCAATGTACAAAAAATTAAAGACCTTTCATTCACGCTACTATATTCTGCATTAGCATTCCAACTCTATTAGAGTTCAGTAGTACCTCAATTAAGCAGCAAAGACTTACACCATGCTTAACTATACCCTTTGTTAGCCATCCCATTGACTTCCATATTTGAATTATGTCATTTGAACAGATAAAGTTAAGACTGATCGTAAGTCTTTGAGGACTGGAGCCCAAATATCTACAGAAATCCTGACACCGGTCACATGTTGTACTTAACTATTTAATCATGTGGTATTGCCATTAGAAAAAGAGAGACTTTAAAAATACATGAATGTATTGAGGAAATCCAACTTAAATAGATAGCTGTCCATGAAGAGTTGTATATGGTACCGAAATGTAAAGTTTTGAATTCTCTTTTGTCTCCCCTCCAACTCACTTTAAAACCAAGTATAAATACATGTTTCCATACCCTGATGCCTAGCTTCTAAAAAGAGGAGGCCCACAGATTTTACATACCTAGTACTTCTTTACAGACCCACTGCCCCTGGCTGTACTTGCAAGGAAACAGCTCTTAAGTATGGGGAGCCCCCATTGCTTGGCTTGAAGCAGCTATTTTCTGGAAATTGCTAAATCCCAAGAGCCCTGCAGATGTTGCACTTAATGAAACTCAGAACAAAATATTTTGCTTTATCTCCTGAAGAATGCACAAGTCTGGATGAGGGATGGTCACTCACACACAGCTGCAAACACCACCTCTCTTCTGCACTACATGTTCAATGGGTTCAGGAGCATGTCACACCCCTGATTTAGATACTGCTTGTCTCTCTGCTTATCCGAAGACATTGGATTTGGGTCTGAGTTTGAAGGACGTTTTCAGTGGCTTCTCCTCCTGTTCCTCCTCCTCCTCCTCCTCCTCCCCCCCCCTGAAAGAGGGGGTGGTGTGGATGATCTGGGTGCGGAATCGGATTTTGTTGAGCCGTGGTTTCGTCCTGCCGCTGTTTGAGGCTTTCCTGCTCATCTCCTTGCCCTTGCCCAGGGCTGCTGCTCCCTCGCTGGACTCAGTCTCCTCGCCCTGCCCCTGGTGGTGGTGGTGGTGGTGGTGGGAGAGTTTGTAGGCAATGAGGTTGGAGGGGAGCACCTTGGAGAGTCTCCAGCGCCCGCTCCCATTGCCCACGGCGCCCTCGCCCTCCTCCTGCAGGGCCCCTACCAGGCTCCGCATCTCCTCCGTGCTGCTCTGGCTCAGGTAGTTGGAGGCCTTGCGCCCGCTGTAGTCCCTCACATCCACGTCCGCGTCGTAGGCCCCCACGAGCAGCTTGACCACTTCCAGGTGGCCGTGCATGGCGGCCAGGTGCAGCGCCGTGTACCCCCCGCTGGTGCGCGCGTTGATGTTGACGGGCAGCCGCTGCTTGTGCGCGAAGTTGACCAGCATGGCGAGCAGCTCCTGGCGCCCGTGCTTGGCGGCCCAGTGCAGGCAAGTGAAGCCGGTGATGAAGTCGCGCTTGGAGAGCAGCCCCGGTTCGCAGCTCAGCAGCCCCTCCAGGCTCTCCCACCTGCCGTCCGCGGCCGACAGCATCCAGGCGTGCTCCAGGGGGTCCAGCGCTACCGAGCTGCCCGCGCCGCTCTCTTCCTCGGCGGAGGAGGAGGCCAGCGAGGCGCTGTCCGAGTCCCCCCCGCGGGCTCGGGGGGCCCCGGGGAAGAAGCTGCGTTTCAGCTGCGGGGAGCTGCCCATCATCAACTCGCGGAAGTTCTTGCGGCTGGCCCTGGGCGTGGCGCCCCCGCCGGAGCTGCCCGGCGAGCAAGGGGAGCCGGAACCGGCCTCGGCCCCCCCCTCCTCTTCGACAAGCCGGGCAGGGGGACCCGGCTCCTCCCCGCCGTGCCCCGGCTGCAGCCCCCGGGGCACATTGCGCCGCGAGCTCCTCTTCCTGCCGCCGCCCGGGGGCGCCTGGCCCAACCGGGGCAAGTCGCTCCTGCTCCCCGCCTGAGGCGGCTGCTGCGGGCAGCTGGGGGGACCCTTTCCCTGGAGCGCCCCATCCTCGGGGCCCGGCTTCCCCGGGGCAGCGGGCGCGGTCTCCCCCGGCTGCTCCCCGGGACGAGGCGAGGAGTCCCGGCTCCGCTGTGCCGAGTCCGCCTCCTCGTCAGGGGTCACCGCGATGCTGGGCAGCGGCTCCGGCGCCGCGGGGGGATGGAGGGGGGCGGCGTCCGCGATGCTCGACAGCGGCTCGGGCCCGGGCGCCGCGGGGGGATGGAGGGGGGCGGCGGCGGCCTGGCTGCCGCCGGGTTCGAAGCGCTGGTCAGCGGGGGGCGAGTCCTGCTGGTCCGCAGCCGGGGGCCCCGCGGGCCGGTAGCGCCGCCGCAGCTGAACGTACTTGGCGCCGGAGCCGGGCTCCAGGCGCACGGTGGCCACGGCGTTGACCAGCTCCTTGAAGCGCTGGCGGGCCCGGGCGCGGCGCTCCGGCTCCGGCGGGCTCAGCCAGCCCCGGAAATGCTCCAGCAGCTCCGCGTTCCGCGCCCGCCCGCCCCGCGCCGCCAGGAACCGCAGCACCGACTCCGGGCTCAGCGCCGGCTCCTCGGCCATCGCGGCCCCAACCTCGCCGCGGCCGCCTCCTGCGGCGGCTCCGGGCGCGGCGGCCGAGCGCTCCCCGCCCTTTGGTCATGCGGCACCAGCAGCATCTCCCGGCGGCGGCTCGAGGCCCATTATACAGGCGGGGGGGGGGGCAGGGACCGTCCGCTCCCAGCTCACGTCACGTCCGAGACCCCAGCCCGCCGCGTGCGGGCATCGCCCCGGGCCAGGGGTGCGAAGCGACCGCAGCGCGGACCCTCCCCTCGGGCCGCCCCCTCCCGCGCCACGCCCCTCCCCGCCCGTTTGCTTGGCCCCGCCCCCCTCCCCCGGGCGCGGACCCTCCAGCTGCGGCCGGTTACATTCCAACCGCCTGCAGCTTCCCGCGCGCCTCGCCCCTCCCCCTCCCGCGGCGGCCGCCCGGTGTCATGGCTTCCTCCGAGGTCGCTCGGCAGCTGGTGAGTCCCGCCCGGGGGCGCGTGAAACTTTCTCGTCTCTCTCTGCCCCGGTCTCCCCTCCGACCGCACCCTAAAAACTTTCTCCGCCGGGCCAGGCCGCACAGACCCCGGCCCGAGTCGCGCCCGGCCCCTTCCCCCCGGGGGAAGCGCGTCATGCCGGCCCCAGGCTCCCCCCTCAGTCACCGTCCGCCACAGCCCCTCGCCCCCACGGTCCTTACTGCCCCTCCCCCTCCCCCCCGTAGAGTCACCCACAACGAGCTCGTAAAACGCCCCCGAGGGAGACCAGGCAGGGCGGGAGCGCCCCTGCCCTGAGGGGCGGTGCGGGGCGCAGGGGATGGGACAGTGTCAGTGTTTTGCCCTTCGGTTTCCATCCCAGGATCTCAAAGCCCCTTACGCGCCGCTGGGAGATAGAGGCCCACGGAGCGGGCGACTCCCCCATTGAAATCAGGGGTTGGTTTTAACAGCCTGAGAAGACTCAGGGCTGTGCCCTCAGAGCTCTCCCTCCACGTTATGAGCAAACCAAAGGATGGAAGCAGTGATCAGCATGACAGCGTGATTCATTAGCTTAACTTTTATTCTTTCTGAATGCTTCCTTTTCGCTCTAGACCGAGGTGGAACTTTAAATTTGTCGTTAGCAAGTCGAGATGGGGGGGGGGGAAGCGTATGAACACGTTGATTCACGTTTAAAAACCATGAGTTTGCTTCAGCTATACTTACAACAGCTTTCGCTTGTGACTGCTTTTACATTTGTCCAGGCAAGAATGCTAACAGCAAGGTAGAGTTATGAATACTTGTTAAAATATGTGATTACTTCAGAAGTATTCAAGAAGTGGCCATCTTGAAAACTGTCAATTTGGGAGCCATCCAAGGGTAGGAACCAATCCAGTGCCATTCAGATTAACAATCATGCAGCATAAATTTATAGTTATGGATAGCAAATCCTCTCATGGTTGCGAACTGTAGCTCCCGAGCAATGCACGCGCAGGTGTTTGAATAAAAAAATCCCTCAAATAATTTCTAATAATGAGCAAATTTGTCAATTTACTCTTAGTTTATAGGTAAAATTGTGAACAGAAATGAGTATCATGCCATAATCCTGTACTGAACCTGTGTAGAAGGCCCATACACTTGCATATCTGTTGACTACAGTTTGCAAGCTCTGTCAGCGTTCTAAAATGATTACTAGAAGATCCCATTCTGAGGCTTTGTCTTGCTCAAAATGGCTGAGAGTTGCTGCATATTTACAACAACAACAACAAAAATCTAACAGTCTGGGTTATGTGTTCGCATGCTTCAAGGAAAACCTTGCTCTGCATCCTGGCAAATCCTGTCAACTTTCCACTTCTTCCTTGTTCTTCAGATACACAAATCCCAAACTTGGCCCAGATTCACTTTTTTTTTTTTTTTTTTTTGATGTAGCGAATAATTTGACAGGTTTCAGAGTAGCAGCCGTGTTAGTCTGTATCCTCAAAAAGAAAAGGAGTACTTGTGGCACCTTAGAGACTAACAAATTTATTTGAGCATAAGCTTTCGTGAGGTACAGCTCACTTCATCGGATGCATGCAGTGGAAAATACATGCATCCGATGAAGTGAGCTGTAGCTCACGAAAGCTTATGCTCAAATAAATTTGTTAGTCTCTAAGGTGCCATGAATAATTTGATTAGTTCATGACATAAAGACACATCTTCTGCCCTGTTCCATCTCATGTGTTGCTTTGTTAGGGACGTGAGGGACACCAAAGTGGCCTAAATAACCAGCTGAGGATTTGTCTTGTTTAGAGGAATCCCTGGGTAGAGTTTAATTGGCTGTTCTTGTGCTTTTCTGTCAGATGAGGCATTCTGAAAGGTGCGTGACCAAAGTGCTGAATGCTGATGATCCTTGGCTGTTGGATAGTCCCTGGGGACCATTGTAGTGACATAGATTAGAGCAGTGTTGTGGTAGAATTGTGCCCTGATTACTCCCAATCAGAGAAATGCAAAGTCTCTTTTCCTTCACTTTCCACACTTGCCCCTAGATTCAGTGCTGAACACTGCTTCGGTCCATCCAAAACAAGTAGTCCATTGCGTTCCATTTTGTGAATATTTAATTATGCTTTATATTGCAGTTTTATATTGCATGTTGTATATAGCATTCTGTATGGAAAGAATTATAGAGAGAGTAAACTAGAGAACAAAAGTTTCACAGGCTGGAGTCATGACTCTCTTTTATATGAGCAGAAAGGAAAAACTGCAAAAGACTAGCATAAAAGAAGAGTTGAAATTTAAAACATAAATATGCCACATAGTATTCTTGTGGGTTAACTGCACTGAGAGGAGATTTGAAAAAATGCAGTATCAGCAAAAATGAAGTGCGATGGGGATTTAAAATTTATCAGTAGGCTTACAGATTTGGAGAGGCAAGAGAATTCTAGATAGTGCAGCACAAGCAAACAAACATTACACAGGAGAATAGCAGGGAGGGGAGGGGACCAATATAAAAATGGAGGGAGCATTGGAAGGGGACAAGTTCATGGGTAGTTAGGAAACACAGTTTTAGATTGGATTGTAGATATTATAGTTAGAGGGAAGTGGAGACAAATAGTCTAATTTCTCAAATTAACAAATAGTAGTAAAGTGCTCCAGACAATTGTAATTGAATGGGGTTGGCATTCAATCTTCACAGAAGAACAAACATAAAATTTCTAGGAGAATTTCATCGAGATTCAACAAAGGAATTGTATAAATTACCAATACATAATATGAATAGAATTGTAAGACTGCTTATGATGCAAGTGTGTAAAGTACTGTAGCTATACCTGAAAGAAAATAAACTAAAATAATTGAAGATGAACAATCCTGCAGCACAAATTGCTACAGTTCTTTAGAATAAAACTTGTCTTCAGTGCTGTTCACTATAGTGGGAAAGCTTGTTGTTTAGAAGTTATTAGGATTTGAAAGATACTTTGTAGTTAACTTATTAGTCTTAATATTAGGTTTTAGTTTAATTTTAAGTATAACATACAATTTAAATAACTGCACTCCTGCCCCTTGCTATAAATACTTGTATGATATAGTTGAGAGGTAACCAAAAACTGATGTTTTCATAGCTCACATATTACAGTTTTGTTCAGAAAAGACATTTGCCCAACAATTTTCTAAAGCAGTTAAGTCAGTAACACTGCCATTTTACAATTTTATAAGTTAGTCTGCTTGTAGGTGCGTTATGTCCCATCCTACTTGACTGCTAACTTTTTTCACCCATTGGAAAACCTGGTGATAATGGAGTTAAGACTCTGAAGAAACCCCCAAACTTATTACAGGGTTGACCAAATACCACAGAGTTCTTCTTGGGGTATGTGTCTGTGTGGGTCCCACTGTAGGTACACATGTGCCACGTGTTGTCTGAGATCAAAATCTGTTGAATAGCAGTGTCCATTAGACTTGCAGCTGCCTCCATGTGCTCCTGTTGAAGGAAGAAAGTACAGAGTGATCACAATTATCCCTCTGTTCCCTCTCATGGGAACAAGACAGAACAAGTAGTGTCCACCCGCTATCCTTAGTGGAATTTACTTCAATTGCAAATTAGGTAGTTAGGGTTAACTCCCTTTAAAGTATTTTTCCACCTTGTACATCCCCTTAAATTTTATTTGTCTCTCTGCTCTCTGTCCTTCTACACATGCCAAAATGGTAGATTCAAAGCCCTTGGATTTCAACCCATATCAATCCTGAATGGATTAATTCCATTCACTGACAGCCACAGCTACTCTCTGTTTTGTCTCGGGGAAGCTGTGTGCAAGAGTGCTCAGTAAGAATGAGGCAGTCCAGAGACATTCAGCTGAAGCTATATCTTCTCAAGCAATGTATGAGAAGAACGTGAGACCCTCGGCGCCAATTCCGTGGGGCTGGAACATCCAACGGCAGCCCCCCTACCAGAATCTGCCCCGTCCCCAGTGTTTCCTGCTTGCTGGCAGGCCCCATCAATCAGCACCTCCCCCTCCCTCCCAGTGCCTGCCGCAGATCAGCTCTTTTGCGGTGTCAGGAGGCGCTGTGGGGGAGGAGCAAGGGCGCAAGGCGCTCAGGGGAGGGGGCGGAACTGGGCGGGAGCAGAGAGGGGGTGGGAAGAAGTGGGGGAGGGGTGGAGTGGGGGCGGGGCCTGAGCGGAGCCGGGGGTACCCCCCCCAGCAGATTAGAAATTCGGCACCTATGCATGAGACCGCAAGGGGTGAGGATCAATATACAAAACTGATCAGACATCAGATAAGTCTCTGTCAGCTAGTACCCCTGCCAGGCGGCATGCAACATCCAAGGTTGGTACCTGTAAAAAATCCTCTGCAAGTAGGGATCCAGCATCAAGGAGTGCCCCATACCAATTACCACCCTTACACGGAAGACTGTTACCGTTTCCTTGCTGAAGCAAGGAAAATCCAAACACTGGGATGCGCATGGCTCCTGGCACCAGTCCCTTTCTTCCCATAAATAGAGGCCTAAATCTTTGCTCTTCCGGGAACAAGTGCATTAAGCCCACTCATCAAATGGACAAGTGATGTGGGCTCAGTCTCTGGCTCAGCACCGGAGAAGCACAAGCAATGCTCAGTAATTAGGTATGTTTTCAATCACTGACATTGATGCTGGCATCGACATTGGCACCATCGATGGAATCTTTGTTGGTAGTGGCTGATTCTATGTTGGAGAAGATAACTATGTCCCAGGCACCACCATTGGCACCAGTGTTTCTACACTTGGTACTGGTGTGTGTTTCTGAACTTTTAGTACTGAGGTTTCCTCAGTCCTCAGTGCTGCCTCTCAATGATGTTTATTCTTCATCTCCATCACTAGGACACACCTTCTGTTCTTCATCCAGCAGGGAGCCTTTCATCTCTCAGATCACCAAGGTGAGAGTTTCTTTACAGACCAGAGACACTCAAGAGCCCAAGTGTATCCACCTCTGGCATGGCACTGGCCAGGTCAATCCTATCAGAACCAACCTTATCAATATAATGCACCATCTTCTCTTTGGGGCATACTGGTGACCTCCATCGAGAGCATCTAGGAGCTGATCTGCTTCCTTATTGTTCAAGGAGGCATAGAGGGATCTTGATCTCCTTTTGCATGCCTTTGCCAGACCCTTTTCCACAGAAGAGGAAGAATAGCAGTATTTGTTTGGTCATGGCCTAAGCTACACCAAAAAGCCCAACTAACAAATGTTTTAAAATGTTAAGTTATGTTTGAAGACATTAGTTACATTCCTACTTTAGACAGAGAAAGGCTTGGTCTACACACATTTTTTTGTACCAGTATGATTATTTGGACTAGGAGTGTGCTTTTTTTTTTTTTTTTTTTTTTTTTTTTTAACTGAAGTAGTTGTATCAATACAACCCCCTTGGTGTGGTTTCAGGTTATACTTCTATGAAGATACATTTACTAGTATATCTTCTTCCCCTTCCGGTATGGGAATAAACTCCATTATTTTGGTGTAAGGCATCTTTATATCAGTATAACTGTGTCCACACTGGAGAGGGTGTATACTATTTTAACTATAGTGGTATAGTTAAAGCAGTACAAATTTTGTGTTTAGACAAGTCCAAAGAGAGTGTTTACCATTAATAGCTGCAGGGAAACTGAAACCAAAGAGTCAGCAGGCGGGCCTGTATGTGGACAAGAAAGTGGGAGGAAGAATACATGTTTGGTATTGAAGTTGGACCCGCTCAAAAGATCCTTCTAAATACCAGCACAGGAGAACAAAATCTCTTCAACTGTTTTTCAATTCTAAAGAATTAAAAAAAAAAAAAGTAATGTAAAGTCTGTTTATTCACATCTGAAACTGGTAACATAGCAGAATTTTCTGATGCATTCTTGATCCATTGCTGATTGTGCACCTTCAGCAGCTGATGCTATTTAAAGAGTGTTCTGCTAGAAAGAAGACGATAGGATGATCTTGTGGATAAGGGGCTAGGCTGGAACTTGGGAGATCCAGGTTCATTTCCTGGCTCTTTCACTTTTTCTCTTGGAGTGTATACAAATCAATTAATGCCATCTGTGACCCATCTGTAACATGAAGACTTCTCTATTGCACAAGGAAGTTGTGAAAATAAATCCATAAATGCTTGAGGCTTCAGATAACTGTACACATCTGTGCAAATATTTTATTAGTTAAATTTGTCCATATACTGGTTCTGAAATCTGTTTTACAAGTTACTCATTCTCATATCTCACGTCTGAAATGAGATTTTGTACCTTGTGGTTTTATACTCTAAGAATAATAATATGACAATCTAATTTCCATTCATAATTTATGTTTATGTTCACTGAGTGAAGATAAGAAATACAGTAAATATCTTGTAACCATATAGTTACATTCTCAAAATTGCTGCTGTTCCAAGAATTCATGTATCTGAAGAAATTTTGAAAATGATATAAATATCTCTGGCAGAAGTTGAGCCACTCAGTTTCCTGACAAAAACACTCATCTACAGGTATCTGATGTGGCAGAAGTTCAAGGACCCAAGGAAATAAGCCAAGTTGAACTTTTGATATGAACTACATAACACTGGTATAGTCAAAGTTTTTGTTGTGTAGTGAAGTACGGTTATATTTAGGAAATTAATCATTAAAAGGCATCCTGTTGTTGCACATGTTTACTATACTTCAGTGCCATTATTCGCTTTGCGGTGAAAATTTGTTCTATTCAGTCATCTTCATTGTTAACGAACTTGGAAGCTAAATTCATCATCTGGAATACTTTTAATTTTTTTTATTTTTTTAAAGTAAAAGGTACCAGATTGACAGCTATAGCTATTTTTCCACTGAGCAAGTACAGAAAGTCCATCGGTAGCTTTCTCTATGCGACCCTGTGGATGGATTCAAATCCTGACATAGATGGATTGGTGCCATTTGTTGTTGTTGTTTTTGTAGACATTTGTCCACTGAGACTGTTAGTGACTTATGCAACATAGCAAACAGTTGCATGGTAATTTAGGGCACAACTAACGTAGTCGGGATTTAGGCCAATGACTAGGATATGAAAGGCATGGTATCCCTCTACAATTGTGCTGAGACTCTTAACATCCTCTGTGTGTCTCAAATCTTAATTGTTGGTGTTATGAAGAAATAATATAGCTTGATTTTTGTTCATATACCAGGTTGTATCTTCAGTTTTGTTAGACAGAAGTGCTGTTCTTGTGTTCACCCTCGTGGCTTGTATAATCTTGTCTTTTATGTTGCCTGTTGTCCCCTCTGCTCCATCAGGGACTCCATGTCCCATTTGTTTGTTTCAACCACAACCATTTCTGTCTCTTCTTTTATATTGGCTCCCACACATTGGAGTGCCTTTCCTGAGGTATTTTGTCATTTTCTCTTTTTCAGATTGTGACTATATTTGAACTTGTTTTCAGTTAATACCATGTTAATTTTAGAAGCACATGTTCGATAGTCCTAAAATGTAGTGTTTTCTCCTTAAATTGTTTTTGTCTATGTACATTTTTCTAGCACTATCAGTCTAATATGGGAATGAGAGTAGCCTTTAGCCTCACACATGAAAATCAAGAAGAGAATGAATAAATACTTAAATTATGATAAGAGATGTGCGCTAGAAAGATTCAGCGCAGTTTCGTAAGTGCTAAACTAACATCAAAAGGCCTGACTGAAATATGTCCAAACATATTCAGTGTAAAGGATGACACTTTTCCCTGAGCTTCTAAATTTAAATAAAAATCCCCCAAACTTAGTGAAGTAGGCAAAGCCTAGAATGTAAACCCAGGTTAAGGTTAACTCTTACGATGCTGGCTGTATTGGAAGGCTTAGGGATTTGATAGTGGTTTGATGATTGGAAACATAGGAACACAGAATAACACGGACCTGTGGATAATCATGGTTTTGTCTATCTGTTTATGCTGACTGGTTGTTTCTTAAATTGCATTTCAGGTTCTACAGTTAATATGTGGAAAAAGAATATTTCCTTTTATTTTAGACTGTTTATGTTAGACATTTCTCATATACCCATCACCAAGGTATCTAAGTACCAATTCATTATTAAATAATTTAAAAAGAAGTATACGCTTCTGGTATTCTAACTACATATGTAATAATATCCATTATAGTTAGGATGTATGGATAATTTTACACATTAAAAAGTTTTCACCGCTCACACATTTAGAATACGTTTTTATCTGTGTGTACGTATGTGTGTTTTTCCTCAAGTTTTCAGTCTCTATTTTGAACTGCTGTCCCTCATGATGTTCTCTGAATTTTTTCTTTATTTTTAGAGGTAAATCAGTTGGGATATCCTTCATCCACAAGTTTCCATTTTCATTAGACTAGTGTGCTTTCTTTTGTTTATAGGTTCTGATCTCACAAGTCACTTAAGCATGTGCTTAACTTTAATCATGTGAGTAGTCCCGTTCACTTCATTGGCTTTGATGGCAAATTAGCTGGCTACAGTAAAACTCAACTGTTTATGCCATCATTTCACTAAATGAGATGATACTTATTGTTCCACTGACAGACTTTGCAAACTGTTAATGTTTTCTTCTATCACTTACCATACATAAAGAAGAGTTGTAGTTTACTCATAGATCTCCTTGTTTATCACTGTTAATTGTTTGGCAACACATTTTCTTAAATAATCATTTTTCCACAGCAAAATGATAACTGTCGACCCTTATCTCTGTCTGGTCATGTTGGTTTTGATAGCTTACCAGATCAGTTGGTTAACAAATCCATCAACCAGGGCTTCTGCTTCAATATTCTTTGTATTGGTAAGTAATATACTTTTTTTATTATTGACAGCAGTGAATATTAAGTATTTGACCATAAACTATCTCTTAGCACAAATAGTAATTTAAAAAAAGTGGATGACAAGGTTACTGTTACCTCCCATAAGGAAATGACTGCAGTATTGATCCAATGTGATCCTAAGGTGTTTTTGCTTTTTTAATTATGAACCATAATGTGCCTCTTTTTATTCGCAACCATCCTTTTGATTATCTTTGTTGTACAGTACTTTCATGATCAGGCTTGAGGATGCCTTAAGTCTTGTTTCATGAGCAACTTCTAGGATTCTTTAAAACTTGTGGTCTACATCCAACTCTTCCCCATAGGTAAAGTATTTCAGATTACCGAACCCAAGCCACTTCCAGGTCTATAGGTAGGAGATCTTGAAGCATTTTTATACTTATTAAATTTCTGGCTGAATGTATTGGAGTTCTTTGGATATACAGGCAGACACACAACCATGCATCTTCCTGAAACCCAACATTGAACTAAGCAAGGATATAAATTATCTACACCAACCCATAATTGTCCTTCACTTCCTCTCTATCTATTAGCTGGTGTGGTTGAAAAACAGACCTCCCTATACGCATGGAATAGCTAATCTTAAAACTTGTGTAACATTGTGAAGATGGATAGCTGTGGTTTTACTACTGACTTAATGAAATAGTAAAGTGTTCTTGGTGTTAAGGTTTTCTCTCTTCCCCTGTCCCCCACTGATTTTTGAAATGTTGGTGCCTAGACCACCATGGCAGGCCTATGTAAGCATGCTAAATAATCTTTATTTCTCATTTATAAAACACTAATCCTATTCTTGGATTTTAAGATTCTAGTGAGAGGCACAAAAAGAATTCCCTTACTGCTCAAAGGTATGTTTTGTTGTTGTTTTCCCTTTGAGTACTGGTAGGTGTGTGTGCATATGTTCTACTTGTCAAGGAATTGAAAGTTTGAGGGAACATTCAAGGTAATGAGGCACTGGCAATTGATTTTTTTGTACAAGACACATTTACTGGTGCTTCTAAGGGTCAAAAAGAAGAATTTGCTCATATATTTGGAGAAGCCAATTAACAGGTAATTTCTATTTAAACTCTTTCAAGGGGGCAATAACTATAACAACACCTATTATGCTTTGTACAAATGTATACAAATGCAAACTTCTTACTTTTTCTTTTAATTTTTTTAGGGGAGACTGGAATTGGAAAATCAACCTTGATAGATACTTTGTTTAACACCACTTTTGATGACCGCATATCAACACATTTTCAACCAAATGTAAGACTCAGAGCTCAGACGTACGAACTCCAGGAAAGCAATGTTCGATTGAAATTGACCATTGTAAATACAGTGGGATTTGGTGACCAGATAAACAAAGAAGATAGGTTAGTGTTTCTTTGCGTGGTAAGAATTTGATTATGGAAAATAATCTTGTCTTGAACTGTGGAGTCTGAGTAGGCTTTTCAAGTTAGGTATGTGATTAAGAAAAATGTGTGGTACAAATTACATATGTACTCCAGATATTTAATTATACATTTTTCCACATAATTAATGGATTGTATTTTTTTCTTGTCAAGCAAATCATTTGAGAAATCAACATTTACTCTGCCCTCATGTGTTCATGGCTTTATAATGTGTTAGAAATTATATCAATAAAATATATAATAGTGATGGGCATTTTTTGAACTTTCATATAATTATACAGATAGTAAGTTACAGTATAATATGTTCTCTACAGAGTTGTGTTTTTAAGTTTCAGTGGGATTTACAAAACAATGTAAATTGAAAGAAAAATCATCTGGATTTTCTAAATGTAGGTATATTTGACGTTGAACAGCGTATTTAGAAGATGGAGCATTACACAGCTAGTGAGTGTAGTTTTCTTTTCTGTGAGTTCAGTTTGATGAATTTAAATATTCATAATTATTGAACTGATTTTCTTCAGACTTTTATTGGAATGACCAGTACTATGAAGCATTTTAAATAATAATTTGCATTATTTAAGAGCCAAGTAGTGTTGGGCATGGATGAAGGTTGTCCATTCACTTCCAGAACGTAAATTAACATTAAGGTTACGTTTTAGTCATGGGTATTTTTAGTAAAAGTCATGGACAGTTCACGGGCAGTAAACAAAAATTCATGTCCTGTGACCTGTCCATTACTTTTCACTCCAGACTAAAACTTGTGGGGGGAGGGGTACCCAGGGGAGCCGCTGGTGCTGGAGAAGGGCAGCCCGGATGCTAGTGGGGTGGGGGACAGGTGGTGGTGCGCAGCTTGGACCCCCGCAGGTGCTGGAGGGCGGGCAGGCAGTGGTGTGTGGCCCAGGACCCCCGCTGGTGCTGGGGAGGTGGGAGCATGGGTGGCAGGGCCAGCAGGCTCCGTACCTGTCTCCGCACCTCCCCCTCACCCCCAGCAGCAGCAGAGTTTGGGTTTGGCAGGGTATTGGGACACAGGATGGTGTGAGGCGGGCTGTGAGTGGCGCTTACCTGGGGGGCTCCCTGGAAGCGGAGACATCCCCCTCCCTCAGGTCCTAGGCAGAGGCGTGGCCAGGGAGCTCTGCATGCTGCCTCCGCCTGTAGGCACCACCTCCACAGCTCTCACCAGCTGCTGCAGAAGTCACGGAGATCATGGAAAGTCACAGAATCTGTGACTTTCGTGACAAACTCGCAGCCTTAATTAACATAGCATAGGATACCAACGAAAGAGTTTTCCTGCTAGTGACTTGCCTAGTCTTGCCCTTTCTTTGATGGATAATGTTTAGATTATAAAAATCTCAGATGCTGGTGTTAATGATGCGCAGTAAAATATTTCATATTGCAAGCAAGGCTGTCTTCTACCTCTTTCAAATTCACTTTCCATGTAATCAGTGCCTTTGAAATTTCGCCTCCCATGATTTGGTCTACACTCTGTGCAGCAACAGATACTCAGGACCTGCTGCTCTTATCTATACAATAACATGTTTTGAAGATATATTATGGATCATACAAAACAGGGCAAAGAAACTTTAAAATGTAGTTAAAATACAAATCAGATTCTCATTCTTTAGAGGATAAGTTCCTGCTCTCTTAAACACATTTACCAGTAATAAAGCTCCCCAAAACACAATACTGATCTCCAAAAGATATGAAAATATCATAATTATGAAAAGTGTCAGTCACATGCTATTTATAGTGATGATCTGTTATTTCCAAGATTGAATTGTGAGACTACAGAAATTATAGAAGTCCATTAAATGGATCAGTTAAGGATTTCATTGAAAAGCATAGCTGATACTCTGCTTTTCATCACCAATAGAGAAAAATTTGACTGTATCCTTCACCCATCCTGTGCTGCATTAGTTTCTTAGACTAGTATTCAGTAACTTTAGTTTTACATTGCGTAGACAGTTTGATCACTATGCATACATTTAATATCCTGTTCTAGCATATGACTTCTTGAGCTTCCAGTGTATATAGTTGATATGTAAAGCAATATACTCCTGGGGGAATTCTGCACCAAAAAATTAAAAATTTTGTGCAAAATTTAAAAATATTGTGTAAAATTCTGCAAATTTTATTTGTCAAAATAACACTATATAATCACACCAGTTTCAGTTATTTTGGTAATTTATTTCAAAATACCTGTCAGCAAGTATGTCTGTAACAATACAGACACACACAAAAATGCCCCTGGGAGTAGAGTTAAATAAGCCCCTATGACAACCCAGTTGCTCTTTCTCTACCCCCATCTACCCTCCCTCCCCAGCCCAGCTGGGGGGCCAGACACTCACAATCCCCCCCCCCCGCCCACCTGCAGGGCCCCCTCCAGCCAATACATTTGAACTCCCTCCTCCCCACAGCCCAACTGCGGGCCCCCTTGCCCAGACACCCCTTCTCCCCATTTCTCTCCCTCCCCCAGAGATCCAGAGGGAGAAACAACCTGATGCTCGGTCCCAGGCTTGTGTTGAGTTTCCTGTGCACCACTCTCTCTTTCCCTCAGGGCGTGCTGGGAACTTCAGCTGCCAGGAACTCTCTAGTTCCCTCTCACCAGTAATGTCTTCTATGTGCAAGCTGGGCTCTGCTGAGTCCAATGGTCCCTAATGGTAGCTAGCAGCACTGCAGCCTATTTCTGTGGGGGGAAAGGAAATTCTGCGTGCACAACATTCATTTCTGAAAATTCTTCATTGCACAGTGGCACAGACTTCCCCAAAGCATAAGCAATAGTATGCAGAAAAATATAACAGGGATTCCCTTTTTTAGTCCCTCTCTGTCTGAGAGAAACTAATCTTTGATTGCTAACACATCACATTTTTTTCCCCAGCTATCAGCCAATAGTGGATTACATAGATGCACAATTTGAGGCCTACCTCCAGGAAGAACTGAAAATTAAACGCTCCTTGTACAACTACCATGACACTCGCATCCATGTCTGCCTCTATTTTATTTCACCTACAGGTCATTCCCTTAAAACGCTTGACTTGTTAACCATGAAGAATCTTGACAGCAAGGTAAGATTGTTTGAAACCAGTTTAAATGAATGAATTTGTAAAGATTCCTATTTCTTGCAACATCTTGCTGCTCTTACAATTCTTTATTTGTGGTCTTTTTAATACTGTCACTTTTTAAAGTAAAGTCAACATATTATGTTGTCAAGAAATATCGCTTTTTTTGTTTGCTCATTGAAAGGGATGAGGGGGACTTCTGCATTAGGCAAAATTGTAAAAACATCTTACAATAATGAAAAATTCTGTGGCAGATTTCTTTGGACAAAATCTGTCTCTTTGTTGACAGAACCCTTCTACCTTGGATTCCTTCAGTGTCTAGTTCACCAGAGCAGTATTCCTGGAAGTCAATTGCTTCCATGTAGCCCGATCATAAACTTGGACAGGGGTCAGCTTCCATAGTACTATCCTCTTCTGCATCTGGTGTGTTTCCTTTTCTTTTTCTGTACCTCCTAGCTGGCGACTCTTGCTGCTGTCCTCATTCCATGTATCTCATGTTCCATACCCTGGGGAGATTATGCCTGAGGGATAATAGCCCTGCCATCTGGAATAGGGCCTGTGATTTGCTCTGGAATCCCACTCCCTCAAAATTCTCTATTTGTCTCAGCACTGTAGATCCTCTTCAAGATATGTCTTATCCTTATGGTCCATTAACTCGCTGGCCCTAGTGGTTAATGTGGGCTCAGCAGCCTGGGATTCAGAAGATTGTTGTTACTATTGTTTTTACTATAATGACTGGAGACACAAATCAGGGTTGGGAGCCCCACTGTGCTAAACACTATACAGACTTTGTAAAAGACAGTCCCTGTCCCAAAGAACACTCAGTCTTATTTAAGAAAAGATACAAGATGTGGGTGTCTGTCAGCCTAGGATGCTAGCTGACTGAACAGCTTGGACTGGAACTGCTCTGAAGATGTCCAGAAAACTGTGTTGGAAAGTAGATTAGTGTGGCTTTCCACTAGAAATCCCTCCTGTATGAAATGAAAGTGATTTTTCATATGCGCAAGACAGACGGTGTCTAATCCTTGCTAATTTTCTACTCCCTTTATTGTGGGCTGCCTGCTGCACCTTAAACAGTCTGGGCTCACCTTTAACTAGTGAAAGTATACCTGCCTATGACTTAGGCCGCATTTCACCACTGGGACAGGACTCTTCTAATTTCACAGCCGAGAAATTTTTAAAAGGTTTACCTTGTATATTTCCACCTCTTTGGTTTCCATCCCATAATGATATTTAAATGTGGTGCTTGCCCCAGGTAGTAGAACCACCTTTTCACCTTGCGTTTCACCTTGTGGTAATTATATCAGTTCAGCCTTGGGTATTCAGACACTAATGGCTGATTCACTGAATATGGTATTTCTTAAGATGGTATAACAACATGCCTTCCTCAAATTCCTATCAAAGGTGGTTTCTGATTTTAATTTAATTTGATTTTAATTCTATCTACTGGTATTTTTCCGAATGCTCCATTCACTGTAAAAAGAGGCCAGACCACATTGTTTGGATGTGAAGTGGCTATTTACTATCTGAACAGGACTAAACTGTACAGTAAAGCACTGAAGTTCCTGGTAGCACACAGGGATATTTTTGGGGATTAGCTAATTTTCACTCAGATTATCTAAGTGAATTAGATTCTGTATACTTTCTTCCTACGAATTAGTGAGTATTAAAATGATAGGTATTGGCGGACATTCAGGTGTAAGGTGACCTCTTCTGCTTGTCAGATATTTTTGTCACTGAAATATGAAATACTATTACCTGGAATTCGGTCTGTAATTTTGTACAGAATTATTTCCTGGATTTAGCTTCTAGATTAGATCTTCAATTTGGTAGAAGACTCCTACGTCATTGTTCAAATGAGACCTCTCAATCCCCACTTGAGTTTAAGGATGAATTATTGCTCATCACAGAGTGAATATCAGTACAAGCAGTAATCTTGGAGAACTGCAGTTATTGTAGTAAGGAAAACTAACAGTTTTTAAAACATTAAATGCTTTCAACTAGCTGGGTTGACTCTTTTTTTTTTTTTTTTTTTTTTAAATTTGTATAGTAGAAAAAGTTTTGATTGCAACTATTTTTTTTTGGAATATGGGAATATGTAAACAAAGTCAATGCTAACACACCTTTCCTAGTAGTAGTGTTTCATTATATCTGTAAAGCATTTTGAGATAGCTTGTATGAAAGATTATGTACATTTTCAAGATCTATTATATGATGGATGGTTCACTTCAAGGATTAAATTGGTGATTGAAAGTATTGCCTGATGCCTTTGGAACTCTCTGCCAGCACACCTAAAAATGCTCTAAAGTGAATCATCCTGTTGCGTGTTGCTGTAACTGTGATTTCTTTGCATGTACTGTGTATGATGTAGTAGTCTGTCTTGTGAGCTATGAAAAGAGATTTGTGTGTTTCCGTCATTAAGCAAGTAATCAATAAAGACAGTTGCAAAGTACTCCTCTTAGGAAGGAACAATCAGTTGCACAAAAGGGAAATGACTGCCTAGGAAGGAGTAGTGCAGAAAGAGATCTGGGGGTTGTAGTGGATCACAAGCTAAATATGAGTCAACAGTGTAACACTGTTGAGTAAAAAAGCAAACATAATTCTGTGATGTATTAGCAGGAGTGTTGTAATCAGGAAGTAATTCTTCCGCTCTACTCGGTGCTGATTAGGCCTCAGGTGGAGTATTGTGTTCAATTCTTAGTGCCACATTTCAGAAAAGATGTGGACAAATTGGAGAAAGTCCAGAGAAGAACACCAAAAATGATTAAAGATCTAGAAAATATGACCTGTGACGGAAGATAGAAAAAATTGGATTTGTTTAGTCTGGAGAAGAGAAGAGTGAAGGGGAACATAAGTTTTCAAGCACATAAAAGGTTGTTACAAGGAGGAGGGAGAAAAATTGTTCTCCTTAACCTCTGAGGATAGGACAAGACACAATAGGCTTAAATTGCAGCAAGGGTGGTCTAGGTTGGACATTAGGAAAAGCTTCATAACTGTTAGGGTGGGGTTAAGCACTGAAATATATTGCCTGGGAGGTTGTGGAATCTGCATCATTGGAGATTTTTAAGAGCAGATTAGACAAACACCTGTCAGGGATATTCTAGAAAATACTTAGTCCTGCCGTGCATGCAGGGATATGGACTAGATGACCTCTCGAGGGCTCTTCCTATGATTCTATGATTATATTTGCAGTTGGTAAGTGGCTTTGAACTTTATATCAACAATATATTTTAATGAGTTCTTATTTCATTTAGAAATAAATACCATTACAAAAATATGAATATAAAGTGGATGGAAACTTTTTTTATTTATTACTCTTTTTGGCACAGAACCTCTAGAATTTAAGGGTACATGAATTTTCTAGCTGTTTGTACTGATCATAGCATGCAAATTCACTCATTTGTAATTTGAAATTGTACTAATTGTACTAATGTGATATGTTACAAAACAGGTTTTCACTTGTCTTCATATTCAGGTGGTTTATCTAATGTTTTGAAAATCAGATATTTTCTTTTTCATGTCAGCAGAGCATTTCTGACAAAACACTTATATGAATTTCGCTTCTGATTGATTTGGGGTTACTTTTTAAAATGATAGAAAAATTAGGTCAGGATTTTGGTGATACTTTTTAATGGCAATTTTATAGACTTAAACAAAAAATTTGAAATGTTTGTAAAATATGTGTAACCTTCTGTGAGTTGGGTGCATATTTCTACCAGTGGTAGCTACAGTGTGAGGGGAAACACAAGAGTTGAGTAGCCCAACTCAAGTTCAGGAAACCTGAACTGAATTGAGAGGAAAAAAATTTGGTTTAAAATTAGTTACATCCAGAACGATTCCCCATCACGATCACCACGCCCTTTGAGACAATTCAGCACACAAATGTATTTTTGATTCATTTTTGCTAAAATATTTACAGTTCACTTTAAGTGAGAAAAATGACACGTGGCTTACTCTCACTTAACGTATTTGAAAGCTTGGCCTTCGGGATGTTCAGATTTACTGTGGGAATAAGGGGCTCATGGAGTTCAGTGTAGCAGAACATTTTGCTCCTTAAAATTAAGCAAAGATTATATATTTGAGAGTTCAGCACAAACACTGTTTTGGAGGAAGCTGCATATAGTACACTTAAGATCACCTGAAAAGTATGTGGCAGAAGTAAAAAGGCAAAGAAAGTCTTTGGAATTACTCATGGAGGTAAGGAACATAATTCATCAAAAATCCTTTGGCATTAGTGTAAGACGTTACTGACTTACATGGATACAATTTAAACCAGTGGTGGGCAACCTGCGGGCAGCATGCGGCCCATCAGAGTAAGCTGATTGCGAGCCGTGAGATATTTTGCGGAGGTTGACTGTGTACAGGCACAGTCCCCCGCAGCTCCCAGTGACTGCAGTTTGCCGTTCCCAGCCAATGGGAGCTGCGGGAAGCGGTGGCCCAGCCCGCCAAAGTCTGGGGAAGAATGTTTCTTCACGTGTTTGAGCTTCCTTTGTTTCCCTTCCTGCTTGATGACTCTGTTTACTGCTTAAGTACAAATTAAGCAGAGCACACATTCCTTTGTTTAGGACAGACCTGGTTGCCAACATCTGGCTGGAACATGTGGAACACCGTACAGAGGAATCTTAAACGTCACATGCAGTGTTGTCTCACATATTTTACCAGGGGACAATAATGACCAGCAAATTGAGTTTTCAAATGATACCTTACAAGGCATATTTTGTACAAAGATTATTACAATAGTGTGTATATATACAGGGGTACGTTCTGTCATAATTACTAAAAAAGGGCTTCATTTTCAACAGCACACTCACCATACAAAAATGGATATTGCAGAGAGAAAACTAGTAGAAGACAATGAAAATTATTTTCATTTGATTTTTTAGAAGTTTTGATTTGATTATCTAGGCACATATTTGGTAGTATAAAACCATTGCATTTCATATGTGAGATGTAAGACATTAAGCGGAAAAGGAACCAGTTGGTACCAACAAGCCTACAGTAGAACCTCAAGCTTTCAAGCTCCACAGAGCTCTTCCAGTCACAGAACTTGAAAGCTTGTCTCTTTCATCAACAGAAGTTAGTTCAATAAAAAATATTACCTCACCCACTTTGTCTCTCTCATTATGAATTAATGGCCTTCAGAAGCCATATTTGCTGGGGTTTTTTAAAAGTGTGTGTAAGTACATAATATGGAGCTGTTGGCCACACCTATTCGGTTGCCCTAAACTTCCAATTATAAAACTGTTTTTAGATGCTTTTACCTTTGCCAGACTTTAACCATGTGGACTGAAATTTTGCACACTGGGCATCTGATTCAGGGTTGCTGGGCATCTGTGTGTGTATGAGAGAGAGAGAGAGGGAGGGAGAGAAAAAACATCAGCCACATTGGATCAGCTGGTTCTGAGAATGAGGCCAAGGAAAATTACATTTAGCGCATGTTAAAAATTCTGATAACTGTTTGAGAATCTCTAGCATCCCTATGTTTTGCAGCAGAGACTTGAAATTTAGCATGAGGTTGGTTTTTGTATCAAGGATTTGCTTTTTGTTTTTCCTGTGAAAATCTGCCCACATTTAGCCAAGTGATAAAACTTTAAAAAATTAGAGTTTGCACATGCTCAGTAGAGACTTGCTTGAACTTGGTAGCTAAATTGTCCAAAGATTCCATCCATGCTGGTCATGCTGCAGCCTGCAGCTAAGCGGTACTTTCTTTGCAATTGCAGCTCTGGACTGCAGTAGGCTGGGCTGGGTCCAGGATCAGAAACAGAGAGCAGGGAGCCTGTCTCTCCTGTGCTCTCCATGACCCCCTTGCTGGCTCCCAGGCAACATGGAGTAGAAAATTACCTGGTGTGAATGCAGAGAAGGAAGAGGTGGGACCTGAGAGGAAGTATGGGCTATTGTCTGGAAGGGAAATGGAAGGTGTGTGGAGACTAGGGACCAGTGGGAAGACAGAGATCAGATGAGGAGTTGGGTGACAGACTTGTACTATCTGGACAAGAAGAATGAGACTGGAAACCAGTGTGGGGGAGAGAGGCAGATATGATCAAGCCAGGTGCTGTAGGAGAACTGGGACTAGTTGGCCAAAGAAACTGGGACAAGAATGTGAGGTGGCCACTGAGATTAGAGGAAGAGCTAAGGGAGAAAGACTGGGACTATAATCCGGGTGGGGGTGACTCCGTGCTGGTGGGATGAGATGAGGAGCTGAGAGAAGGAGAACTGGGACTTACTGTGCAAGGAGACTGGGAGTGGGGGGAGACTGGAACTGGGATGGAGAGTCCAGAGTCAATGGCTTGTTGGGCAAGGAGACTGGGAATGGAATCAGAAGCCTGAGGCATGGAGATTGGGACTAGCTAGATGAGAAGAATGGGACTGGGATGAGGAGCCAGAGATGGGAAAGGGACAAACTGGATGGTACATG
The DNA here is from genome assembly GCF_009764565.3 of Dermochelys coriacea. Classification (NCBI taxonomy): domain Eukaryota; kingdom Metazoa; phylum Chordata; order Testudines; family Dermochelyidae; genus Dermochelys; species Dermochelys coriacea. The sequence continues at coordinate 112,497,592 of NC_050068.2, forward strand.
GCAGAAGGGCCAAATTTGGGGGGAATTGGCAGAAGAGGCTCTGCCAAATAGAGTGCACTCTTCTCCTGAGCCTGGAATGGAAGATTCTTGTGTCTCGCCATTCCTATGCTGTTAGCAAACATCTTTGAAACGGACTGGCAAAATGCCCCATCTCTATTTAGTGCTGGTCCGCTTAGAAGATGACAACCTACTATTGCTATCAGTTACTCCATTAGTTCAAGTGGCTGAGGTCTGTGTGGTGGATCTAAAGATTCCAAACATGCTGATGTGGGTTTCAATTTGATGTCTCATAATGGAGTTTGTTTATCCAAGTTTTTTTAATAAGAAAAAAAAACTAAGAAATTATGTACAAAATACCATAAGTTACAAGCACATTGTTTGCAAAGTCAAGCTCTCGAAACTTAGGAAATGCCAGAGTTAATCTTGCCTGTGCAGTCTTAATTTGTTCCCCCTTGTGCATATGATTTTATGATTCAGACTATGATTTTGGTAGGGATGTTTTTAGAAAGTTTCACAGCAGAGGTGTGTGGGGAAAAAACAGTAAATCATGGGAAAAATCGCCAAATATAGTTTTCACTTTATCAGTATATACAAGAGTATAATGGGGCTGCTAAAAAGTATGACCCAGTAGGGGTGTTGGAGAGCAAGCTAACCCCACAGTGGCAGCTCCTGTCCCATAAGCTTGGGGCTTGTGACCTGGCGCATGGGGTCATAGTGTCACTTAAGTTTGGCTCATCTGATCCTCTGTCTTCATCTGTAGAAGGCCACATGAGCCAGACACGAATTGCGCCGTGACCCTGTGCATCAGGTTGTTAACATCACTCCGATTGGGGACCTAATCAGATGTGTTTTTTACAGCCATTTCCAGGATTTCACAATCTCTGTGACAAAATCATGACAATATCATATACTAATTAGGATAGTCTCATTCAGTGCACAGAATAGAGAATGATCATTTAATGAGTCGGTATTCAATACAGTAACTCCTCACTTAAAGTCATCCTGGTTAACGTTGTTTCATTGTTACGTTGCTGATCAATTAGTGAACATTCTCGTTTAAAGTTGCACAAAGCTCCCTTATAACGTTGTTTGGCAGCCACCTGCTTTGTCCGCTGCTTGCAAAAAGAGCAGCCCTTCGCAGCTAGTTGGTGGGGGCTTGGAATCAGGGTAGACTGGCAGCCCCCCATTAGCTCCCCACTCTCCTCTAAGTTCCCTGTTTGGCAGCTGCCCAGCAGGCTATCAATTGCTGGCAGTTCAGCTGTCCCTCCCCCCACTGCCATATGCTGCTCCTGCCCTTTGCCTTGGAGCTGCTCCCTAAGCCTCCTGCTTGCTGTGTGTGTGTGGGGTGGGGGGGTGGAGGCTAATGTCAGGATGTCTCCCTCCACCTGCTCCTGCCTCCGCTTATCCTGTCTCTACAGAGCAGGAGGGGACACGACTGGGCTCAGGATGGAGAGAGCCTGGTGGCAGCAGCTGATATCTCAACTTGCTGATCTACTGTCCGCAGTGTACTTAGAGTGGGGTCAACCTACTTAAAGGGGCAGTGCACGTCTCTCTCTCTCCCACTCACTCATACACACACACACAAAAAGAAAAGGAGTACTTGTGGCACCTTAGAGACTAACAAATTTATTAGAGCATAAGCTTTCGTGAGCTACAGCTCACTTCATCGGATGCATCCGATGAAGTGAGCTGTAGCTCACGAAAGCTTATGCTCTAATAAATTTGTTAGTCTCTAAGGTGCCACAAGTACTCCTTTTCTTTTTGCGAATACAGACTAACACGGCTGCTACTCTGAAACACACACACAGTGTGTGTGTCTCTGCCTCTGTCTGCCATGCTGTCTCCCCTCCCTCCATTTGTGCTGCCTTGTAGGGTGTGAGGCTACATTAACAACAATTTGTTAACCCTTGAGGGCTGGTTCATCATTTAGTAGTAAGGCGTTCCCTGGGAAATATTCCACCCTCTGACTTCACCACCTCAACCAAGCTTCACAATCATCATTGCTGTGGATAGTATTAAATTTTTTGTTTAAAACTTATTGTGTGTGTGTGTGTGTGTGTGTGTGTGTGTGTGTGTGTGTGTGTGTGTGTGTGTGTGTGTAAAATTTTTTGTTTAAAACTTGTGTGTGTGTTTGTTTTATTTTTATATATTATATATATGTCTTTTGACTTGTGAAAAAATTTTCCCTGGAACCTAACCCCCCTATTTATATTAATTCTTATGGGGAAATTGGATTCGCTTAACATCGTTTCACTTAAAGTCGCATTTTTCAGAAACATAACTACAACATTAAGCGAGGAGTTACTGTATTTTGTTTTCACCTCATTGTTCAATGTATGGCCCCAGGCCTCCTTACTTACCGCAAACTTTTCAGACCTTGCTCTAAATCCAGCATTATTAATTTCCTCATGGGCTTGTCTATGGTGCTCATCACTATAATATCTGAGTGCTTCACAGACAATTTATCTTTATAACACCCAGGTGAGATAAGGGGCTTTTTCCCCCATTTGGAGATGGGGAATTGAAGTGCAGAGAAATTAAGGTTAAAAATTATCAACTAATTTTGGGTGTCCAGTCTGACACTTGGGATCTGATTATTCAGAGTACATAGCATTATATATCACTTTAAATGTTCAAAGCACTGTTCCCATTGACTTCAGTTCACTCGGCACTTCTGCAAATCAGACCACAGGGTCTCAAGTTGGGCCCCAGAAAATGAGGGAAACATTTAGTGACCTCTTGTGAAAAATTTGGTTTAAGTGATTCAACTAGCCTTACATAGTAACTGTGTGGCAAAGGCAGCAATAGAACCAGCGGGCAGCATTCAAGTGCCTTAACTATGAGATCATCTTTTATCTTCCCTCAGTCCCTTGCCTCGTTGTCTACACACCTTCCAGCTTCTGCAGAAAATGAGGCAGTACCTTCCTTTACAACACAACCCTGATTCATCCCTAGAGCAGGTCCATCTTACATACTGAATGAGGCAGGGGTCCTGTGGAAGAAATGGTATGTGATCATGTAATTAAAGACTGCATCATAATGTATATGCATGGGGGGACAAATTAAGGAATCACACACAGGTAACTTTAATTCTGACATTTCCTAACTTTTGAGTTCTCAGTTTTGCCACCTCAGTGTTTTTAATTTTTTCTGCCTTATAAAATATGTTCCACAACCATCAGTATAAATCTCATGCTTTTCCTATAAATTAAATATTAAATTGACAAGAAGGCTTTATGTAGTGGGGTAGCTGTGTTGGTCCTCGGAAATTGGAGAGAAAACATGGGTGAGGTAATATGTCTTACTGAACCAACTTTAGTTGGTGAGAGACAAGTTTTCAAGCTACTGCTTCTTGAGTGCTTGAGTTCTTGAGCAGCAGAGTGCTGCTTCTTGCCTCTCTAAAAAGGTTTTATGATTGGCAGTGCAACGTGCTATATTGAGAAATCTGATTTGGCAATGACTGGAAATCTCCTCTGATGTATGATGGCTGGCAGCTTTGTGGTACTGTCAAACTCCTGGAGCTGGTGTGTTCGGATTGTTTTTATGCTTGACCTCCGAACCAGAAAACTGTAAGAACATTCCCCAGCAGAGCAAAGTTAAATACTTGAATCTAACAGCACAGCAGACTTTTAGGGTACCAAAGAGAAGAAAACAGCAAATTTGCTATTTTAGAGGCATAGAGAAATAGCTAGAGTATACAGTGTTAATATAATTTTTTCTTAACTTTGGATTTAGTATCTTAGTAAAATTATATATATTGTAGCTGGTAGCTTTGTGTATGTTGCTGTTCTTTTCCTTATGGTTGTCTTTGAATGGTGATGGAGGTTTGCTGTCTTTTTAGTAGGATTATAATACCTTTCTTCTACTCACTTTTGTTCTCTGATCAGATCTGTTTTGGTGGGATTATTAGGTAATACATTACTGCTTTATTATGTTCAAAGTATTCACTTTGGAAATGTACAGTGTTTATTAGTTTGTTGGCTTTTGAATGAAACCATTCACATAAGAGTCACTGGAAAGCTTGTTAGAAATTAATTAATTCAGATGTTATGGGAAACTGAATATTTCAACATATAAAACTTACAGGCTTGAAAACAAAGCCTTTACACATCTCATGTTGTTTATATCATTTAATAGGTGAACATTATACCAGTCATAGCCAAAGCAGACACCATTTCTAAAACTGAACTACAGAAGTTTAAAATCAAACTCATGAGTGAATTGGTTAGTAATGGGGTCCAGATATACCAGTTTCCAACAGATGATGAAACCATTTCTAAAATTAATGCCACCATGAATGTAAGTATGATGCATACATTTGAAAGAATGTTTGATATTTTAGTATTAAAGTATCTTCTTTACCAGTTTTTATGCTTTTTCTTGCATATTCTTCTTGAGGCAATAGGGTTTTGTATTTGTAGCAAGTTGGATATTTACATTCGTCTTTTTATGAGCTACTTAAGGAAAAATTTAGAGATACTCATCTAGTCTGGGTTCCCTCCCCACCAAAATCCCCCTGTTCTATTGGTTGGTAGTATACATCACCTTAAACTAAATTTGAGCGAAAACAAGGTTTTTCTTCTTGCAGTACTGTCCCTGGGGGATCCTGCTGTCGGAGTATATAGATCTTGTATCTGCTGGTCAGAACATTTGACAAGCAGTGCTGTTGGGGGTTTCATGTGTCCAAGGACGTAAATGGGTGTGCAGCTTGAGCCACCAGTTGGTTCCCCGTTATCACTTGTGCCAGGGAGTCGGAATGCTGTAATGTCTGAAGATACCTGTTCTGCTTTGAGGAAGGCTGTATCCCAGATAGAGCAACTGTCTGCTGGCCTTTTCCAATAGAAATTGATACATGAGGGGCAACTACCTCAAACTCCTTTTATTGTAGCAGTCTGTGAGGACTATATTGGGTTTGAGAACCCTAGAAGTCCTTATGACATGTGCAGCCCTCTGCTGAAGCTCCAAAGCAGACCAGGATTTGACTAGTTATTGCTCTTTTTAAATGGATTCTCTAAGTGAAACTGACCTGTAGTTATAATATGTTTGTTTGTCTCCAAATGCTTGTTGTTTCTCTGATTTAATTTTCAAGTGTTGTTTTCCAGTTTGTATGTAAGAATACTGGGAGATAAGACTGAATTGCTCTGACTATTTTACAGGGACATTTACCATTTGCTGTAGTGGGGAGTATGGAGGAAATGAAGGTTGGAAACAAAATGGTGAAAGCTCGACAGTACCCTTGGGGCATTGTTCAAGGTAAATTCTGAATTTTTAATTTGAATGTTGTTTTCATTATAAAACCCACTCAAGTTGCAGAAGTATTTGTTTTAATATTAAGTGGGCTGATGCTGGCTACTGATGCCAGATTGGTAGGCTAACTGATCCAGAACATTCATGGCTTGATCCTCCAGGTCCCATCAACACAAATGAGATTTATGAGAGTTGAGCATCACAGAAAATCAGGCCATCAGATCCTGGATGTGGTGATTAGTTATATTATTGCATTGTAAAGGTGCAGCTGGCATTACCAAATGTTACAAGGCTATAATATCAGAACAGAGGAGAGAGAAAGTAATTTCTTTTGTAGATTCAAATAGGGAGTCATGAAAAGAAAAATAATGGAGTCTGATAAACGATGTTTCTACTTAATGCTTGGATTATGTATCACAAATCACGAGGCAGCAACTGGGTAAAAGAAACTAGGGACGTTTTACCCCCGAAAAACTTAATCAGCCAATTGAATAGAAAATACCAAGGCTATTCAAAATATTGTTCTACGGTATAGTTGTTTTGTATATCATGGATCAATATCACTATTATTATTTACTTGAATAGTGGAAAATGAGAATCACTGTGACTTTGTAAAGCTTCGTGAGATGCTTATTTGCACAAATATGGAAGACCTGAGAGAACAGACTCATGCACGGCATTATGAACTGTATAGACGCTGCAAACTGGAAGAGATGGGCTTCAGAGACACAGACCCTGAAAACAAACCAGTCAGGTAAGGGGGTGAATCCTTTAGCTTGAATGTTGAGTTCATTCCTTCCTTCCATTATCATCCCAAATCCTTTATAGTCTGAGGGAAAGGATGAAAAATTATATTCTTTAACCCACCACTAGAAACAAATAGTGCTGTCTGAAGGAAATATCAGTAATACATGGAAATTGTAATATTTTTATCTAGTCATCACCGTATAATATATGTGTGATGTGATTATTTTAGAGGAGCACAGACTATTTTTGTATTTTTCACAGATCACTGATGCTTTGTTCCAAAACTGAGGATTTTGGCTTATTTCTTGCAAAAACACATTTGGCAGCCCATCTTCTTCTACATATATGTACACTATTCTTTTTTCTTGCATTTGAAACTAATTCCAGCATAACCTTGCTTTTTCTTATACTTACAACTTTGCTGTTTTGTCTCATCTGTTATTCATATCTGATGCAGAAGTGGCAGTGTGGCTGGACTCCATGGTCAGAAATAATTGAAGAAATAACTTCAATCCTATAAAATAACTGGTACTATTTTTAACTTTTTATATTTCTTTACCCAAAAAGATTAGAAATTTATTCATGCCCAGAAAATCTCCAAATAGCCTACCGTAGAATTAATGGGCGATTCCAAAAGTAATTATGAAGAGCAAAAAGAAAAAGCTTACTTGTAAACAGGCATTTTTTTGTATAATCCCACTTTTCACAGCAAGTCCTGATAATTCTTATTGCCCAATTTTTCTGTCTTTTCTAAATTTCTGATCTTTTTTCTTTATGTAGCCTCTTCTTTCTACATGTATGACTGCTTCATTTGTACATGCACATTACGTGTTAGAATTCTTCCAGAAATAGACTCCTGAACTGCCAATTTTTCTCTCCTTCCAGTCTATAATTAGTAGTCAAATTCTATTGAGAGAGGAAATCTGTGAAGTGCCAATTTACTGCTGTGCAGTAATGATGGCCAATTCTGGAATGGAAAATAGATAAAAAAGCCAGCAAAATATCCTGGAACTTAAGTGTTTTTTAATGCTCTGACTCATCATTTAATATTTTTATATCTGGCCATCTTTACGCAGTTATTACTAATACTAAAAAGTAACGCATTTCCGACTAGTTTTAGAATAGTTTTTCTAGTTGCCTAAATTGTCAGCTTTCATCTTTATTTCCAAAAAGAAGCTACAAAGCTGCAGCAACAGATATGAACTGCAAAATGTTAATGTTTAGGGCAACACAGTTTTTGGCATTGATTAAACGAATACCTGTTTTTAGCATTATACTGGCAAGTGAGCTCATTTGACACATGATCATGCTGGATATGAGAGCACTTTCCAAAAGGTCTAAAGACCTTCAGAAAACCTCTAGCAACCAGGTGGTAATGCAGAACATCAACTACCATGAGAGAAATCTGAATGTAACTGCGCATGTATAGAACATTTGATTAGATAATCTTGAGTTGTCCTCCAATCAGGACACTATGTAATGAATTAGATCATTCTTGACCAAACCTAACAGGAAGCATATGAGCTTTCCATAAGTAGAAAACTAAGGGTCAGATCCAAAGATCACTGAAATAAGAGGAAGTCTCTCCATTTGCTTTTACTTCGTCAGCTTTAGATCAGGCTTTAAATGCATTGGCAGTTGAATAATTCTTCCTTCAAATGGAGAAATTATTCATGTAAATGGCAAAAGGTCTTAGCTGGCATTAAGAGAGACAAGTTCAGTGAATACCACTGTATTGCAACTGGTAAATCTAGATTCAGCTGCTATTGGAAGTGGCCATAGTCAGTATCATAAATGTGTTGACTGCAGTACCTTCTACCTTTTCTTAATGTTGGTGTTCATATAGCTGCAATTTCTTCAACAAAATGCAGATGACATCTAAACTAAAGCTTTAAGCTTCTTTGCACTTTAAACTATTTGCAGGCCTAAAGTTGCAGCATTATACCTCTATGTTTTAACACTCTACTCCCTGGATGTTGATTGGAATTGGATTCTCTGACAAGAAATCAGAAATACAGAAAGCTATAACTGCCATTACAGAATACAGAAAGCTATAACTGGTGTGCGGTTGCATTGGGGGCCTATTGAATAGCTAGCCTACAGAGAACCCTGTGATTGATGGCAAGCATACTCTGATGTGACAGATGAATTAGATATGCTTAGCCACAACTACTGAAGGCACCATTGTTATTTAAGGAGGGAAACAGGTACAGTACAAGAATTTAAAGAGAGGAATTAACTAACTGATTTATTGTGACAAAAATAGGCAAGCGGGATCTGTATGCAATTCTCTCTATGCTGTGTACCACAATGGGAATTACATTGATGCCTAAAAGAGAGAGCATTTGGTTTGTCTGGAGGAAAATTTACATAACTTTATAATGAAAAGAGAGAATTCAGAAGATTCATTTAATATACAGCCAGCCCAATAATGTAACATCATCCATAAAGTATTTGATGGAACTATTACACAAATCATAGAATAAACTACAGAAAGTCTACTAATTGGAATTAAATCCATCAGCAATATGGGGAAAAGAGTGGCTCTTATACGGTAGAACCTCAATAATTCCCACTTTACTAAAAAGCAAACCCAGTTATTTCTCAGAAAAATGACCATCTTGGCCACTTCTCAGCAAAAATGTATTTACAAAGTGAGTTGCTAAATTATTAAAACTCCAACACTTTTACAAAATATATTCTAGTATGTTTACTACTATTTAGCAGTGTAAGGTATTACTACAAATAATTAAAATTAAATTGTACTCAATAAATGAACAAAGTATGTTTAGGGAAGTCAGTTTCCCTGACTTTTTATAATTGTTTGTTCACGTGCCAAATTTGATGATCTGCAACGGGTTTCTCAGTCAGTGTAAGGTAACATAACTTTTCTATATTTGAATAATATGCTGGCTTTGCTGCATCAGGAGCTTGGTGGTGTTTCATATATGTCATTTTGATGATTTAATAAATACATACCCTCATATATCCACTAATGTATGATTGATCATTAGTTTTGAATTTAATTTTATTCCAGAACTGCTCCTTTTGCAGGGCAACAGCAATAGGTCTTGTATTGTCAGGACTGCTGATGAGGTCATAGGCAGAGAGAACCATAATTGGTTTTCATAAATTGTCTAGTATGAAAAACTATGTTGGTAAGTGTCCATTGCATGTAAGGCAGTGGAATTATTATTGTGCCCCAAAGCATGCTAGGTCCTCTCAGAAAACCTGGAAAAAAATGGTCCCTGTTCCAAATTGAAAAGTTGAAACATACTTACGATACAAGTGGGTGTAACAAGGAATAGGAATGGAGAGCAAAGATAACAATGTTTCATGGTTAAATAGGCCAATAAATATAGTAGTCCTCCTCATCTAATGTCCTCTGCAAGTTTGCTTAGTAATACGAACAGGTGACTGTATTTTATTTGTAACTGCATTCCAGACTTTTTTTTGTTTATAATAGAATTCTAACAAACCACTATATCCTAATCTCCAAGGGATTTAAATGGAACTGGTTGTAATTTAGATTGTATTAATCTGAATTAAGGATGTCTACCCAATAAATCTTATACATGTGCCTTGTAAAAGACTACTTGTATGAAAAGAGAGATCAGATGAATCACACAGGTGCACAATGAGATAAGCTTCACATGTGAGGCCCTATCCCAAAAGGGTATTACTAAGTGTAGTGATGTATACTAAACAAACATCAGTCTAAACAGAGATGTGTGGTATACAGTTTTAGAAACTAGAATTTATCATCTAACACTTTGTAGGGTGTATGGTTCATCACCTGGAGTCAAACATAATTGGTTTGGTCATGTGGTTATAACTCTGTTTACTAGCCCTGAAAATAGCCAACCTGTTACCAGTCTGGAAGTCAAGTTGTTGAAGGATTCAGAATTTAAAAGTTCATGGGTGGAGGAGGGGAGAGAGATAATTGTATGGTAGCTGTTTGAAGAGAATAAATGATTGAGTAGATCTGCAAGCTTCAATTTAAAAGAAATCTATCAGGATACTGTTTGTTTCATGTACTTGAATTAGATAGGCTGTTCTTAAAGATGAGTGTCTTTCTGCTTGCTTCCAGTCATAATCAGTCAGAGCCTGAATTTGACAGGTGTAGAGCACCTGCAACTTCCTTGGAGTAAAAGTTGTGATAGTCAGTGCCTCATTTATATATGGCCATTAATGCAGAAACAATACTGACCAGAGCTATTGGAGCTTTCAATGTGAAATTACTGTCCTAAAGCCCATTTACCACTTAAACAAATGATCATTACTTGTACCTCATCAATTTGTAGGAAATCTCTGAGTGGAATTATATTATACTGTGTTCTGATCCAGCAGAAGTGTTTATTCCTCTCTTCTCTCCTCTGCTGTAGCTAGAAGTATGTGCAGACAGAGTCCAGAGTTAAGTGACTCCTGGCTGGTGACTGCCCTGAGTCTTTCCTTTGGTTCTTACGTTGGCTGGTAGTAGGAGGCTAGCTGACAGCAAATAAGCATCCCTCATGCAGTCCACTGCTCGCTGACCCAATGCTGTGTTAGGGCCTATTCCAGGATATTTCCTAAATTCTTTCCTTAGGTGATGTTTATCCTTTGGTGGAAGAAAACTGACTGTCACAGGAGCATTGAAAATACACGCTACTAGTTTGCATAGATGGGGAAAGATGCATACAGCTTGTAAAATGGATGTTTGTTTAGTGTCTTGGATTGAAGTTAATCTTTTTTTATTCTTTATTTTTCTACATTCACAACATGTGTGTCTCACAAGCTTCCCAGCTAATTTTCTTTTAAAGGGAACAGAATGCCCAAAATTGGAGCAACCAGTTATTCCTTGGGTTAATCACCCTTTTTTAAGCCATGGTGGCGGGTTACGTTTTAAATTCCACAAAGCAGGCACTTGTCCTTGTTCTGAGGGGTTTCAGAGAAGTGCAACAAGAGTAATTAGGAGCATGAAAAAGTTCTTCTTGTGAAGAAAGTTTGGGATTGTTTACCATAAAAAGAAGATGAATAAAAAGGGACATTATAAAAGTATAGAGAAGGTTGACTAGTAGATTCTGTTGTTCCAGGCCATAACATAAGAACAAGGAGAAATTAAGTGACATTGATAGATGGCAAAATCAAAACTGATAAAATTAAGTATTTCCCCCCACAATGCTTAGATGGTGTAACTCATTACAACAGGGTTAGGGTTAGGGTTAGAGTCAGGGTCTTCCAAGTCAGAAATTAGTGAGGTTCAAAAAGGGTTTGGATGTTCTTGCTAATCATATAGAGCAGTGGTTTTCAACCTGTGATCTGCAGACCCCTGGATATCTGCAAACTGACTTAAGATTTCCAAAGATGTCCACACATTCTTTTTGAAAATTTTTAGGGGTCTGCTAATGAAAAAAGGTTGAAAACCACTGATACAGAGTTTACAGTTAGTGCTTTAAAAAAGTGTTGGAAGGGATATAAAACCTCTCATAAAGAAAAGGAGTACTTGTGGCACCTTAGAGACTAACAAATTTATTAGAGCATAAGCTTTCGTGAGCTACAGCTCACTTCATCGGATGCAGGGTTTAAGCCAATCTCTAACTATTAGGAATTAGGATGAGACTATCATGGGGGCCAGACTATCTCTCAGCTGTCTACTGTGGGGTTTCTTGCACCTTCTCCTGAAGTATCTGGTGCTGGTTACTGTCATAGATGGGATCCTGGACTTGATGGATCATAGGTCTGATCCACTATGGGAATTCCTGTATCCGATCTTCTGTTTAAAGTGCTATGCTGCGTGTATATATAAAGAATAAAAACAATAAAATCATGACAGCCATTATTGCTAAAAGAATCTTAAACCCCATCCTTAACCAGTCATTTAGATACAGGTTGCCTCTTGTTCAAGCCTTTATTTGGGTAAATGCCTAGGTACGTTCTGAAAGTCCGCTGTTGTCAACTTTAGGAAACCTCTGGGATAGTGAGTCTAAGGACTCCCTGAAAACACCTTGCCACCATCTTCAGAGTTTAAATCTTGAGAGTGTAAACTGTAGTGCCGGGGGGCAGGGATAGCTCACTGGTTTAAGCATTGGCCTGCTAAACCCTTGAGGGGGCCATGTAGGGATCTGGGGCAAAAATTGGGGGATTAGTCCTGCTTTGAGCAGGGGGTTGGACTAGATGACCTCCTGATGTTCCTTCCAACCCTGATATTCTATGATTCTATGATAACTCACGTTGGCTTTTGATACTGAAGAGTTCTAAAGCTTTCTGTCAAATGGGGGGTTTTATTAATAGAATATGTCTGAGGAGTAAGTTACCTAATCACTATTTAGGTAGGTTATTTAGATCACTCTCTTTATATTTTTATCAACTTGTAAATTTGATCTTTGTGAGATGAAATATTAAGTGTTCTACTAAGCCTTTTTATATTAAGCTCATTGAACATGAGCAAAACTTGATTGATTTGCACCTTTGTTTTTAGGGTCCCCCTACTAAAGGGTTACACAGATAGCAAAAAGTCTATATCTCACAGCCACACTTCTGTAGAAAGGTAGGTAGTAGTGCTATAGTGAAGTATGTGAAGTGTATTAGTAAGATATTAAAAATTATTTACCTTACTTGTACATAAATGCCTTTGTCTCACAAACCCCCTTCTACCCCTTACAGAAAGGGTGATAATATCCATGTATTAGATTTTCATTTTAAAGCTGGAGTGCATTATATGAAGCATGTCAGAGCCAGTGTTGTGTACATTTTGAAAAACATATAAGTGACCACAGGATACAAAATTACATTAGATACGTATAGTGCGAACTTAAACTCTGATGAAATATAAACCACTCTTAAAATAAAGCACTTTTTAGATCATTGTTCTGCTGACATTAAACATGTGGGGAGGATTGAAGTTGTTACATGTTCTGTTTTTGTCATTGTGATTTGCAAAACAATACTATATTCTAGAAACAAACTGAAAAAAGACGACCAGTGCTTTTATAAGTGATTATTTGGTAAATCTGGTATCTTGAAGGCAGACTTCTTTGTGTGAACTTCATGGATGCATACCATTTTAGCCAGTATTTTTCTCTGCAGAACTATTCCTATAAATATAATTTTCAACATATATCTAAGTGAATGAATTTCTAGGAAAGGTGCCTTATTTTCTTTATTTCTTTTAATTTGAAAGACGATAGCAACAACTTACGCATTAAAGTCTTGTGGTGATGATTTTTGTTTTTAAAGAAGTGACCTGGTCTCGCCTCATAAAACTATTGACCTTTCACCATTCCAGCACTAAATCTGAGCTGTTCAAGTGATGACTTATTTTATATTTGACACTTTTAATGTGCTCTAAAAAATACCCCAGCTGCAGGTCAACAACAACTATCTGTCTAGGAACTTAAATTATAGCATGGTATCAAAACATCTCACAAACATAAATTCATTAATCTTCCCAACAGCCTTTTTGTTTATTAAGCTGGCTTATACTGAGAGATTTGAGATGGTTACTACCATTACTTTTTTTTTTTTTTTTAAATGGACTGTTCATTTGGTTGAAAAAACACACAGTACCTAGGGCAGATCTACATTACAGCGGGGTTCGACGCTCTTGAGATTGTTCCACTGGCGGTCGATTTAGTGGGTTTAGTAAAGACCCGCCAGATCGACTGCAGATCGCTCTCCAGTCAACCCCTGAACTCTACCTCCAACGAAAAGAGTAAGGTAAATGTAAACCCTTCGGTAACTTGACCTAAGGTACGTCGACTCCAGCTACATTATTCACATAACTGGATTTGTTTAGCAAAGGTTGACCTACCGCGGTAGTGTAGACATAGCCTGAGATACAGTAACTTACTTCTGTCACAATCCTTGTACCCAACATTGGGAGAGGAGAAGAGGAAGGAAAGTAGTGTTGTCACATTGATTAACTTACTAGTGGTGTCAGATCTTACCTGGTAGTGAACTGGGGAGAGCTTTAGAGTAAGAAGAGGTGAATCAACCCCCTGTGCCATTACCCCACTGAAAGGATGTTGCAGTCCCACCACCCAGCAGTCAATGAGGCAGTAAGCATTAAAGTGCTGAATGTGTGGAGGAAAAAAAGTAGTGAAGGAACTACATCTGATTTAATAATTGCCACATTCAGCAACAAGACTTTCATAGAAGGATGAAAGAAAGAAGTGGAGTGAATAGACTGTCAGCACCGGTGATGTCATACTTCCTGTTACGTTGACTCAAAATGGATTGATATTTAGGATTGTGGAGTTTTCCTGCCACTGTCATAGAATTAAGTACAAATAACAAGAGATGAAACTGTTGCAGTTTATTGTCACATCTACATCAGCAAGTTCTTAGTTTTCCTGATGCAGAAAACTTTTTATACTGACGATTACTTTACGAGTGGTAACAGCTGAACAGGATTTAAATCTGTTAATGTGCCAAAAAGGAAAAACATAAGTTAATGAATAAAAAGATGTTGATGCAGTGTTTCAGCAGCCTGGAAGGAAGCCATGAACCTTGCTCAGATATCAAGAGGAAAGATGCCAGATGCAGCTAGAAAAGAGAATAAGAATATTAAAAAAGGCAAACAGGGTACACATAGCACCAGAACAGAGAGGGACATCATTGCCAACATTATAATTTTGTCATGGTTATTTTTACTAAAAAGTCACTGACGGGCTGTGGACAATAAACAAAAATTCACAGAGGCCTGCAATCTGTGATTTTACTAAAAATAATGCGGAGTGCTGACATGGGGTGCAACTGAAGCCCAAGCCCCAGGGACGGGGGTATGAGAGTCTAAGCCCCACTGTGAAAGAGGGGAACTCCAGCATCCAGTGCCATGGCAACTGATGGTTCTGGGGCCGCTGCTGCCATCCTGGCGGCTCAGAGATCCAGGACCCCTGCGGCCTGCAGTGGCTCGGAGCTGTGGGACCCCCAGCAGCTGGCAGCTCCAGCTCCGCTGCCCCCGGGCACAAGGCTGAAGCAGAAAATGTCACTGAGGTCTCTGAAAGTCATGGAATCCGTGACCTTTGTGACACAATCTTAACCTTAATCATTGCTAATACTTCGAAGATCCTTTTATTAAACTACTCATCAGCATTATTTCCTGTAAGAGACAGGTCAGGTCCTCAGCTGGTGTAAAATAAATGTACTTATCTATATCAGCTGAGGATCTGGCCCACAACTCAATTATCGTAGACTTTACTGTCTTACAAAAGTTTATTCAGATACATTTTGGAAAGAGCATTTTTCATCCAAGTGTGACAAAACAAAGATAGGTAGGTTGTCCTTTTTTAAAGATGGGAACTGAGGTGTCGGTACAGGAATAAAACAACATGATCTGATTAACAGTTTTGTTGTTGTTACCCTGCTTCTGTGTTTTGTGTCCAGGTGTTTGCTTGATGGCTTGAACTATTTTTTTTTTTTTACCCTCTTAATAATTTCAAGGATCAGTATGGTAAGCTTCAAATGTGTTAGCTTCTCTGAAGACATTAATTTTTTTAAACCCATACTAACAAACATTTTTTGTTAAGGAAATTCAGACATTTCAAGAAATAAGCCTATATTGTGGATATCAAAGTAATTGTAAAATCAGATACCACCTTTAGCCATATGACTATCACAGATATTCAATTTTGAAATCACATAAAGAATCCTATATATTTTGTTTGAGGGTCACATTATTTCCCTTCATTCAGGTTGGGACTTCTTACTTTACTTATTTCCCCAAGCATAGCGCTTTCATAGGGGCATAATCAATCTAACAGCTGTTATGTGCAAAGTAGCATCTCGGATGAAACATTTCAGAGGCACTAAGTTTTCATTGATTACGATCAGTCTGTCCAAGTATGAGAGAACTCTTATCCTTTTCCAACATCTTTGAGCATCCTGCCACCTCCTTTTCTTGAAAACTCTAAATCTTCCAAATTGGAGATTGAGAGTGTTCTTACTCCACATTTCAAGAATTGTAACAGTCCTAAACTGCTATAATTTGAAGTGATTCAAATCAGCTCAGTAAAGGGCTTCTTGTCAGGTTTTTTTTAATCTACCCAGACATATTTACTTAGATCAAAATCTACAAAGGTGTAGGTAGTAGTTGCTTCTATTTAAGGTTGTTTATTACTTACATATGAGAAGTTTGAGAGATTTGTACACGAGTTGAAGTAATGTGCCAAACTGTATTTACATGCTTCCTTTATGTTTCCTTATGTTACAAACAATATGATAGAGACTATAAATTCTCTGGACTTCAGTCTACAGGAGACCTATGAAGCTAAGAGGCATGAGTTCTTTGGTGAATTGCAGCGGAAGGAGGAGGAGATGAGACAGATGTTTGTGCAGAGAGTCAAGGAGAAAGAAGCAATATTGAAAGAAGCTGAGCGAGAGGCAAGTATGCTTCTCTTTTCTTTTTAATTCACTGGTGTTTGGAATATTTTAGCAAAATCACTACTACTATCATACCTATTAATTATTAACTTTTGTATAGCACTAGAGCTGAAAGGACAGCACTAGGTTGAGTTGCATTGTGCTAGACACTGTACAGAAATGTAATAAATGGCAATATCTTTCCTCAAAGAGCTTACAGCTAAAGGACTGGACAGATGGAGAAGAGAAACAGGTGGGCTTGGACAGAGTGATGGAGACAGGGTAACATAACAGTCTGCACAATTCTTAGCCCTTCTATAGCAATGATCACAGCTCACCATGGCCTAGCCATTATCAGATGGCAGTTTTCTATATACATTATGGCGGAGGTGAGTTTTCAGGAGGGAGCTGAAAGAAGATAGCTGATGACTACAGATTTTGATTGGTTTCAGAGTAGCAGCCGTGTTAGTCTGTATTCGCAAAAAGAAAAGGAATACTTGTGGCACCTTAGAGACTAACAAATTTATTTGAGCATAAGCTTTTGTGAGCTACGATGAAGTGAGCTGTAGCTCACAAAGCTTATGCTCAAATACATTTGTTAGATTTTGATTGGGAGCATTTTCTATACATGGTGGTTAGCATGGAAAGAAGCACAGAAGTGTGTGTTGCAGAGGTGGGTGATTGAGACATTATTGGTGGAATTAAAGTGGGAGTCAACACTGCAGTAAAATGAGTCAGATGGTGTGGGGCTAAATTGTGGAGAGCTTTTTAAAAAAGGACATAATTTGTTTGATGCATTGGGGGTGCTGGAGGGAGCGGTGGATGAAGTCTAAACTAGTAAATATCCTGTTTATATTATTTATAAGTCCACTATTGCAGTAGTATATAGGTACATCTTTTAAATGAATCAAAAGAAGGTTTTCAATTTTCTTCAGCCCAAACAGCTGAATGTGTGGTTATCCCCATAAACAAGGGTATTCTGGAGTTGTGTAGGGACTTTGGGTTAATCCAAGCTTCAATTCCTACTAACTTTAAAGCAGGCATACTCTATGTATCAAATTGCTGAGAAGGATTTTGAATATCTTTTTCCTTTCACCCAGTACCAGACTCTCTCTGGTAGTGGTAGTAGCTAATGATAAATCTAGACTGGAGCTTCTAAATCCTTACTTAATAAAGATATGAAGTAGATGGATCTCTTGAGATCTGAGACATTTGTCAGTGCAACAAATTCCTCAGAGAATTATCTACCATCAAGCAGTACTAGCAAAATGATTTTCTTACCCCTTATTCAGCATTCCATAAGATGGTCCTACATGTTTACCTCAAATCCTGTCTTAAAGTGGTTTCTGATTTCCATCTCAGTTAGGTGATTAACCTTGCATTTTTCCTTGCGATGCAGGTGCATTTGAAAGGAATTCAGCTCCACACTTTGAATGTCAAGAGGATCTTAATTTTATTTTCTAAATAGGATCAAACTAATCCACAAATTGCCCTGCATTACTTGTGATGTGTGGGTTAAGATTAGGATCATAAACTCCTTCCCAGCATAAGACTGCCCAAGCAGATCAGGATATGAATAATTTATTGTGTTCAGCAACCAATGGGTTTCAGGGCACATTCAGGTAGGTCTAAGGCAGTCTCTACAGCATTCCTTTGCAATTTGCTTCTCTGATATATGCAAGATAGTTTGCAGTGTTGTAGCCATGTTGGTATCAGGATATGAGAGACTGAGTGTAGATGAGATAATCTTTTATTGGACCAACTTCTTTTGGTGAAAAGTACAAGTTTTCAAGCTCAGGACCAAATTAACTTTTTGTGGACCTGGCGCCAAACATATTTGTGGGTCCCCATGGGGGCAGTGGGGCATGGCACAGGGGTTGGGAGGGTCGATCCTCAGAGCGAGGGGCTGGTTGGGGGCAGTGAGACAGGATATGGCGCGGTGGGAGTGGCCCCGCTTCGTGCTTTCCAGCACAAGGGGACTGTTTACAAACCTGCAGCGCACTGGTCCACCCAGCCCTGCACTGCCAGCATGCCCTTTCCCCTTGGGGGTGGGCCCATGCCCCATCACCCTCCTGTTCAGTGCCCCTTCCTGATTCCCAGTGCCCCCTCGCCCAGAGACCTCCACCACAGATTTCTGTGGCCAGCACTCCCCGCCCAAACCACCCAACTGCCCAGCACCCACCTTGCAGTCCCACCATCACAGCTGCACAGCACCCCATGAGGGAATTCTGCATCAAAAAAAAAAATTCTACACACAATATTTTAAAATTCTGCAAATTTTATTTGTCAGTAAATAAATGTGGAAGCTCGGGCATGGCAGAGGGGAGCACAGGCCACTGGTTGCATGGAGGTGGGAGATCACCCTGCAGCCTCCCCCTTCCCGACCCCAGGACAGGGACTCAGCAGTGAGGCTGCACATGATCCTGACACAGCGTAAGGGCCAGGCCTGCCCCAGAAACACTGTGTGGGCCTGCCCCTCTGCGCCAGACACACCAGATGTGGACAGGCAGACTCAGTCTGGCAGCAGGATCCAAGTGCAGAGGGACTTAGTGTGGGGAGATCCAGGTGGGGGTAAGAGGGTTCTTTATGGGGCAGTCTGGGTGTGGGCGGCTCAGTGGGAGATCTGGATGCACAGGGAGTCATTGTGGGGATTCCAGGTGCAGGGGCAATAGAACTCTGCAGCAGGGTCCAGGTGAAGGTGGTTGGGGCTCAGCATGGGGTGTCTAGGTGTGGGGAGCTCAGCGGAGGGAGCAGGGTCTGAGGGCAGGGGTGGTGGAGTGGAGGTGGGGCTTCATTTGGGGTGGAGGTCCACGTGCAGCTGGTTGGGACTCAATGGGGAGGGTATGTGGGGGACTCATTGGGATGCCCCAGGTGTAGGGGAGGTGGGGCTTGTTAGGGTGGGGATTTGATGGGCCTGTTTAACCGGGGAGCCCCAGCTCCTGCCCTGGGGATGCTGCATGCTGGGCCCCCACTTCTTCTATCCCCTTCTCTTCCTCATCCAGTGCCCCTTCCTCACTGCTCCAAACCCTGCCCCAGCACCCCGCAGCTCCCATTGGCCGCGGTTCCTGGCCAGTGGGAGCTACAGAGCCGGCGCTTGGGGCGGGGGCAGCCTGTAGAGCTCCCTGGTTGCCCCTACACTTAGAAGCCGGAAGGTGGACATGCCGCTGCTTCCAGGAGCCATGTGGAGCCATGGCAGGCAGGGAGCTTGCCTTAGCCCCACTACACCGACCAGACTTTTAATGGCCTGGTCAGCAGTGCTGACTGGAGCCTCCAGAGTCCCTCTTTGGCTGGGCATTCCAGTCGAAAATCGGACACCTGGCAACCCTACCCAAACTAAGCCCATGGGCATTCCCAGCCCTCCCACTCCCCTGGTCACTAAAGGGAAGCAAAGAATCTGCAGGGGAACCTTTTTTGATTCCCCCAGGAGTACCCCACACAGACCCCCCCCTCCACTGCCCAGTGCGTTCCCCTTCCTCCCCCCCCCCCCAATCTCCCAAAGACCCACTCCCCTACACCCTGCCTGCCCTCCAGCCACAGCCTGCTGAGAAGTGACTATGTCTGCACATGGGCTGAGCCTGCAGCACAGCTGGGGCCGGTCAGGGATCACTCTGGCTCCTCGGGAGCAGCACCATCAGCCAGGCCAGAGCCTCCCTGCGCTGGGCTCCCTCAGGACCCACTTGCCTGGAGGGGCCCAGCCCAGCCCACTCCGTTGCACCCCATCCACTGGCCAAGACTGGCCTGATCTCTGCACTGGTCCCAGGCGGCTCAGCCTGGGGAGCTGGGCAGAGCCCCACAGGTGGTTGGCAGCAGAGACTGCCTGAGCCAGAGCTGCATTTGCAAATGGAGCAGAGCCCTGGGACCCCTGAGAGCCTGCTCACCCCAGCTGTGCCACAGGCCCCACACCCACTGGTCAGGCAGGAGGGAGGGAGGTGAAGAAGAGTGAGGGGTGGGTCAGAGCGTAGGCAGAGTGGGGAGGGGAGGTGGGGCCACGGTCTGGACACCAGCGCCCCTTCTGAGCGTGGGCCCGGCACCATGGTCAACCCAGTACTGTTCAGGCTACACAGATCTCTTCTTCAAGTCTGGGGAAGGAAGCAGAGTGTCTGAGCTAAATACAAGTTGGGACGGATATTGTTAAGCAGAAGGGGTAACCCATATTTGAGGTGGTCACTTGAAATAAAGTGGGTAATTGGGGGTTAGATTGTTATATACAAAGGGTTTGAAGTGGGCAATTAAGGTAGCAGGCAATGTGGTATGTTACAAATTCTTGTAATAAGCCATAAAAGCAGTGTCACTATAAGTCAATAGTTTTTGGTATGTAGCAGAGTTATGAATTTAAGTTCCCATGGTCTCCTTTTGAAGGTGTTATGCAGGTTTGCTTTGAGGACAGGTACTAAAAGATCGGATATGAAATGTTAACTGTGAAAATTGTTCACCCACAGTGATATGGTGTATTTGTCTTTTATTGTTTTTCTGTGTAAACTCTTTTGAAAGCATAGTGTTTTTTGGGGCATTTGATGCACTGGATGATGTACACTACATGTAATAAGCAAGTGTAGAACCCATGAATCTTGAAAGGTGTGTTACGGAGGTATTGATCTTTGTACCTGTGGAGATATGTCTTCAGGTTTTGCGTTTGTTGTTCTGGAAGTGTCTGGTGCTGCTTTGAGTTTACATTTAATAACAAACACTTTGTCCAAACCATAGGAATGGCCGTTGGTACTAGGCTGGCTCCCCAATATGCCAGCCTCTTCATGGGTCACTTCAAGGAAGAATTTCTGGAAAAATGCACCATGACACTAGTGATATTCCTGAGATACATTGATAATAGTTTCATCCTCTGGATAGAAGACCTAAACTCCCTCATAGATTTTTCATCACAACTTTAACAACCACCACCTATCCATCAGACTCTCCGTAGAACACTCCCACACCAGCATCGATTCCCTGGACACCATAATTAGCTTAAACAATGGAACCCTACAAACAGCTATATACAAGAAACCCACGGATCACCACGCTTATCTCCACAGATCCAGCAACCACCCCAGACACACCAAAAAATGTATTGTCTACAGCCAGCCACTCAAATACCAGAGTATTTGCTTCAAAGAGAAAGTCTAGGTTACACACCTAAACACACTTAAAGCCACCTTCACTAAACAAGGACATTCCACCAGAGAAGTAGATCGCATTCTGGAAAGAGACACCAAAATACTCTAGGAGAACGTTCTTCAATACAGGGAAAAAGAAGGGAACCCCCCTCATCCCCCCGAAACCACTGACTGCATACCCCTAGCAACACAGTTGTATCGACCTACCTCCTGGTGTAGCTTCACCTCCGCCTCTTGGGGAGGTAGAGTACCTACACGATGGGAAAAGCTATCCTGTCGGTGTAGGTAGTGTCTTCACTAAATGCCACAGCAGCACAGTTGCAGTTTTCATAGAATCATAGAATATCAGGGTGGGAAGGGACCTCAGGAGGTCATCTAGTCCAATCCCCCTGCTCAAAGCAGGACCAATCCCCAACTAAATCATCCCAGCCAGGGCTTTGTCAAGCCTGACCTTAAAAACTTCTAAGGAAGGAGATTCCACCACCTCCCTAGGTAACGCATTCCAGTGCTTCACCACCCTCCTAGTGAAAACGTTTTTTCCAATATCCAACCTAAACCTCCCCCACTGCAACTTGAGACCATTACTCCTTGTTCTGTCATCTGCTACCACTGAGAACAGTCTAGATCCATCCTCTTTGGAACCCCCTTTCAGGTAGTTGAAAGCAGCTATCAAATCCACCCTCATTCTTCTCTTCTGCAGACTAAACAATCCCAATTCCCTCAGCCTCTCCTCATAAGTCATGTGTTCCAGTCCCCTAATCATTTTTGTTGCCCTTTGCTGGACGCTTTCCAATTTTTCCAATTTATTCTTCTTGTAGTGTGGGGCCCAAAACTGGACACAGTACTCCAGATGAGGCCTCACAATATGTCGAATAGAGGGGAACGATCACGTCCCTCGATCTGCTGGCAATGCCCCTACTTACACATCCCAAAATGCCATTGGCCTTCTTGGCAACAATGGCACACTGTTGACTTGTATCCAGCTTCTCGTCCACTGTAACCCCTAGGTCCTTTTCTGCAGAACTGCTGCCTAGCCATTCGGTCCCTAGTCTGTAGCGGTGCATGGGATACTTCCGTCCTAAATGCAGGACTCTGCACTTGTCCTTGTTGAACTCATCAGATTTCTTTTGGCCCAATCCTCTAATTTGTCTAGGTCCCTCTGTATCCTATCCCTATCCTCCAGCATATCTCCCTCTCCTCCCAGTTTACTGTCATCTGCAAACTTGCTGAGGGTGCAATCCACACCATCCTCCAGATCATTTATGAAGATATTGAACAAAACCGGCCCAAGGACCGACCCTTGGGGCACTCCACTTGATACCGGCTGCCAACTAGACATGGAGCCATTGGTCACTGCCCGTTGAGCCCGACAATCTAGCCAACTTTCTATCCACCTTATATTCCATTCATCCAGCCCATGCTACTTTAACTTAATACTTAACTTTAATACTGTGGGAGATGGTATCAAAAGCTTTGCTAAAGTCAAGGAACAACACGTCCACTGCTTTCCCCTCATCCACAGAGCCAGTTGTCTCATCATAGAAGGCAATTAGATTAGTCAGGTATGACTTGCCCTTGGTGAATCCATGCTGACTGCTCCTGATCACTTTCCTCTCCTCTAAGTGCATCAGAATTGATTCCTTGAGGACCTGCTCCATGATTTTTCCAAGGACTGAGGTGAGGCTGACTGGCCTGTAGTTCCCAGGATCCTCCTCCTTCCCTTTTTTAAAGATGGGCACTACATTAGCCTTTTTCTAGTTGTCCAGGACTTCCCCCGATTGCCATGAGTTTTCGAAGATAATGGGCAGTGGCTCTGCAATCACATTCGCCAACTCCCTTAGCACTCTTGGATGCAGCGCATCCGGCCCCATGGACTTGTGCTTGTCCAGCTTTTCTAAATAGTCCCGAATCACTTCTTTCTCCACAGAGGGCTGGTCACCTCCTCCCCATGCTGTGCTGCCCAGTGCAGTAGTCTGGGAGCTGACCTTGTTCGTGAAGATAGAGGCAAAAAAAGCATTGAGTACATTAGCTTTTTCTACATGCTCTGTCACTAGGTTGCCTCCCTCATTCAGTAAGGGGCCTACACTTTCCTTGACTTTCTTCTTGTTGCTAACATACCTGAAGAAACCCTTCTTATTACTCTTAACATCTCTTGCTAGCTGCAACTCCAGGTATGATTTGGCCTTCCTGATTTCACTCCTGCATACCCGAGCAATATTTTTATACTCTTCCCTGGTCATTTGTCCAATCTTCCACTTCTTGTAAGCTTCTTTTTTATGTTTAAGATCAGCCAGAATTTCACTGTTAAGCCAAGCTGGTCGCCTGCCATATTTACTATTCTTTCTATACATCGGGATCGTTTGTCCCTGTAACCTCAATAAGGATTCTTTAAAATACAGCCAGCTGTCCTGGACTCCTTTCCCCCTCATGTTATTCTCCCAGGGGATCCTGCCCATCAGTTTCCTGAGGGAGTCAGTCTTCTTTTCTGAAGTCCAGGATCCATATTCTGCTGCTCTCCTTTCTTCCCTGTATCAGGATCCTGAACTCTACCATCTCAAGGTCACTGCCTTCCAGGTTCCCATGCACTTTTGCTTCCCCTACTAATTCTTCCTGGTTTATGAGCAGCAGGTCAAGAAGAGCTCTGCCCGTCGTTGGTTCCTCCAGCACTTGCACCAGGAAATTGTCCCCCCCTCCCCAAAAACTTCCTGGATTGTCTGTGCACCGCTGTATTGCTCTCCTAGCTGATATCAGGGTGATTGAAGTCTCCCATGAGAACCAGGGCCTGCGATCTAGTAACTTCCGTAGTTGAAGAAAGCCTCATCCACCTCATCCCCGTGGTCCGATGGTCTATAGCAGACTCCCACCATGACATCACCCTTATTGCTCACACTTCTAAACTTAATCCAGAGACTCTCAGGTTTTTCTGAAGTTTCATACTTGAGCTCTGAGCAGTCATACTGCTCCCTTAATACAATGCAACTCCCCCACCTTTTCTGCCCTGCCTGTACTTCCTGAAAAGTTTATATCCATCCATGACAGTACTCCAGTCATGTGAGTTATCCCACCAAGTCTCTGTTACTCTAATCACATCATAATTTCTTGACTGTGCCAGGACTTCCAGTTCTCCCTGCTTGTTTCCCAGGCTTCTTGCATTTGTGTATAGGCACTTGAGATAACTCGCTGATTGTCCCTCTTTCTCAGTACGAGGCAGGAGCCCTCCCCTCTCGTGCGCTCCTGCTCGTGCTTCCTCTTGGTATCCCACTTCCCCACTTACCTCAGGGCTTTGGTCTCCTTCCCCCGGTGAACCTAGTTTAAAGCCCTCCTCACTAGGTTAGCCAGCCTGCTTGCGAAGATGCTCTTCCCTCTCTTCGTTAGGTGGAGCCTGTCTCTGCCTAGCACTCTTTCTTGGAACACCATCCCATGGTCAAAGAATCCAAAGCCTTCTCTCCGACACCACCTGCGTAGCCATTCGTTGACTTCCATGATTCGACAGTCTCTACCCAGGCCTTTTCCTTCCACGGGGAGGATGAACGAGAACTCCATTTGTGCCTCAAACTCCTTTATCCTTCTTCCCAGAGCCACGTAGTCTGCAGTGATCCGCTCAAGGTCATTCTTGGCAGTATCATTGGTGCACACGTGGAGAAGCAGGAAGGGGTAGCGATCCGAGGGCTTGATGAGTCTCGGCAGTCTTTCCATCACATCGTGAATCCTAGTTCCTGGCGAGCATCAGACTTCTCGGTTTTCCCGGTTGGGGCGGCAGATAGGTTACTCAGTCCCCCTGAAGAGAGAGTCCTCGATCACCACCACCCGCCTCCTTCTCTTGGGAGCAGTGGTCGTGGTATCGCCAACCCTAGGACAGTGCATCTCATGCCTTCCAATCGGCGGAGTCTCCTTCTGTTCCCTTCCCTCAGATGTAAGTGTAGACAAACTCTCAGAGGCTGCTTCCTTCCCCAGACCTGAAGGAGAGCTCTGTGTAGCTCAGAGGACTTGTACTTTCCACTGACAGAAGTTGGTCCAGTAAAAGATATTACCTCACCTACCTTATCTCTCTTATATGCAAGGTTGGTATTTGGAGCTCTTTATGCAGCATTACTCTCTGTACCTGAATTCTGCCGAATTCAGGACAGTAGTCTTGCAGTTGCTTCTAAATATTGCTTCTACAGGGTCACTACTTGCTTGTTAATCCCCCAAGTGTGGCAGTCCATATGGACACCTTCAACAGAGGTTTTGAGCATGCAGTGGTTCACTCAGATCTGTAACTGCACAGATCCAAAGAGAAACTAAGGCTATATCTATACTCTGGACCATATAACAGCACAGCTGTACCGCTGAAGTTGCGCCACTGTAAGTTCTCCTGTGTAGCTGCTTTATGCCAGCAGAAAGCTCTCTCGCCAGCATAATTAAACCACCCCCAACGAGCAGCAGTATATATGTTGGTGGGAGACGCTCTCCTACTGACATAGCACTGTCCACACCAGCACTTTTGTTGGTGAGGGGTGTGGGTTTTTTCACACCCCTGCCTGAAATAAGTTTTGCAGACAGAAGTGCTAGTGTAGACAAAGCCTAAAATGTGTTTCTTCAGAGAACAATTCTTGCAAATAAATAATTAACTCTTGTGATACAACAAATAATTTTTCTCTGACTACCCAAATTGTAGTCATAGACACTGGGCTACATACATATACAGCCATCTGATGGCTTTGTGACCATCTAGTTTTAGGGAGATAGAAGTTTTAGATATTCTGCCCAACAAGTCCTAATTTTCGAATGCTCTACTAATCTTTCCCTCTTCTCAGAGGTTCCAATATCAAAGAGCTCCCCAACTCCAGTTTATATCAAGCTGTTGTTTTTCTTTACTCAGCTCAGTGATGATTGGGTACTCCTCTGTTGAACCTCTCTTCAGTTTTGGAAATGTTACCTGTGGATGCCTCAATTTTTGATCCATAGAAGATATTTCCTGATATAAATCTAGTGCCCTATTTAGTTCTTGCAATTTATTGGCTCCAGCATTAAGTTACCCATGTGTCTCCCTGTTAATTTTTTAATACAAATTAAAATCTGTATACATGTCATCCTAAATGTCTCTTTTTTTAAAAGTTGTTTGGAAAAAAATGGTTGTTTAAGCCTTTTTTGCAAATGCATATAAATATGTGATTGTACTTTGAAAGTTTCTTTTACTTAAAGTTTTTTTTAACAGGATTATGGTGCCCCTGTGGTTGATTTATGAAGCAGTGTTTTAAGAACTCAAGATATGAAAGAAATCTGCAATGATAACAAAATGCAAGCTGAAAAGGAGTACCCGTGGCACCTTAGAGACTAACAAATTTATTAGAGCATAAGCTTTCGTGAGCTACAGCTCACTTCATCGGATGCATTTGGTGGAAAAAGCAGAGGAGAGATTTATATACACACACACAGAGAACATCTGTGTAGCTTACAAAAGTTTGCTTTAGTATTAGTGTTTTCCTATGGCAAGGCTACCACCTTGTGTCACTAGTTGGAAATGCAATTTTTGTGCTTTGATTAACAGCTGCAGGCTAAATTTGAACATCTTAAGCGACTTCACCAAGAAGAGAGGATGAAGCTGGAGGAAAAAAGAAAACTCCTGGAAGATGATATGATTGCATTCAATAAAAGGAAAGCTGCTACTGAGTTACTTCAAGCACAGGCATTTGCATCTACACCTAGCGTTAGTTTGAAAAAAGACAAGGACCGTAAAAAGTAAGTGCTAACTAGCAATCTAGTTAGGATATCAATAGAGAAAAAAGTCTTCACATTTCAAAGAATTCTTTTGTCATAACCGAGCTTCATTTTAATAAACAGTGTGAATATGTTATCTTTTATATGATGAGAATTAAAGTATGAATAATAATTATTATTGAGTCATTGGCTCAAATAACTTCGCTATTTTGACTGATCTGAGGAGCTGCTGTATATTCCATGAGAGTTCTTTTTTTCAATAAGGGATCCAGGTTTTCGGCTTGAACTCCTGTGCTTTGATATCAGAGATCATGAAATTGTGAACGTGCAGGAACAGAGTGAGAGTGAGAAGTTAGAAAGGGACAGAAACTCACACAGGGAATTCCAGAAATAGCAGTTGGATGCAATTGTCAAGTGTTATGGGTTTAGGGTATGTGTTTAGTTTCAAAAGTTGTAGAAAATGTAGAATTGATCTTTATAGTTACTACTTTTATCTTGCATTTCTTCTTTTGTTCTTGGTATTATCATATGCTATGTTATTTTCTAATAGAGAGTGAAGCCAATGTGGGTCTTTGCCAGTGCTAAACAGTAATCTTTGCTGGGTCAATGGCACTCATTGGCTTGTAATCCTCCAGTACCTCCTCTCCACTGAGGAACCAGTTACTCTGCCATAGTTGTGACTACCATCACATACGTTATAAACAAGTATTTTCAGGATTTTGTAACATGGTCATACAGTTGTGCTGTATGCTGAATATGGCCCACATTTTTTCACTTTTGGAGCCAATTGACTTTTGTCTTGTGAAAACTTGAAAAAGTTGTGGAGTTACAGGGGTCCTTTAAAAGCAGAACTCCCAAATAACTCATTAAAACAAATGTGTTTTCACAAAGAAAATGGATGCACACAAAATATGTTTTAACTTTGAATGTGACAAAAACAAACATCATAAAATTAATCATTTTTTCCTTGATGGTGGATTACAATTTAACTGTAAATAACTGTCTGCTTTGTTGTTTGTGTCAGTCTTATTGAAATTGAAAGTTCAATTTTGATCTGATACGCAGCTGTATGTCACTAGCCAACTGCTATGCATAATTTTAGAAGTTATGTGGGCACACACATTCCCATGAATGCTGGAGCAAGACCAGGCTTGACTTTTTCTGTGTATACATCAGTATTTTGTTTCTACTTCACCTTCTCAAAATTGCATCTTATAAACAATGTAGCTACTTTTTTTCCTTCATGTCGACTTCTGTAAGAATTGTACATGAAAATGGATTTATTAAAATGGATTTATTAACTATGCCATTATGAATACTTCTTGAGTATAAAGTTTTAAATTTTCTCTATATTTACTAATGTATATTAATGTATTTTTCTGTTTCATTTCCAGCTTTATGTAATACAGAGGATTATGGCAAGCAAATGTTAAAAATTATACAAGTAAGCTATAGTTTCCTATGCTTTTTCTTTTTCTTCTGTATTTCTTACCAAACAAGAATTTGGAAAATTGCCATTACTACTGCAAGTTACAGAAGAAAAGTATATGGTCAATATGTATACAGCATTGTAAGTTACTGTCACATTAATATAATTTAATGAACATTTCCATTAAGCAGCTACGTTGATATGCCCTTATACTTTATGTGCATATGGCGAAGTCACACTTAAGTGCATTGTACCAAAGAAAATATCTCTGCTGTAAACAGTTTTCATTCATAATATGAATGCTGTAGTACAGAAGTATTCAGTGAATATATATATATATATTATAGCCTTTTGAAAGTAATTTTGATACATTGTTTACTTACTAAACAGCACTTAATGTAACTTCTGAAGTGTTTTGAAATGTATTAAATATTTAAATCTGCTCAAATAACCACTTATTAATTTTGTCGACAATGGTTTGTTTTTTATAGAAACACTGTCCTGATTTTGCGATCTAAGCTTTCTAATGAAAATGAATCATGGTCTTCAGTGCTGTAGTGTTGCATGCTAATATATTTGTAGTTGACATTACTAACTGAAGACCAAGTCATTTAAAAATATGGTCTAATCTACTTTCATCTGCTTTTCAGTCTTTGTCCTCTTTACATGTATTCTGTGTTTCAGAAGCTAGGCAGTTTTAAAATAAACTGGGCTATTAAAGACACCCGAGTAACT
Source organism: Dermochelys coriacea (assembly GCF_009764565.3). NCBI lineage: Eukaryota > Metazoa > Chordata > Testudines > Dermochelyidae > Dermochelys > Dermochelys coriacea. Next base: position 112,526,899 of record NC_050068.2, read on the forward strand.
TTACAAACATGAATAGTCCCATTTATTTCAATGAGACTACTTGCATGCATAAGTTAAACATGTGTATAACTGTTTCCAAGATTGGAGCCTTACTTTATTTGTATCTATTTACTACATAAAGACAAACTGTTTAGTGTCTTACAGAATAGGTTGAAGAATCATTTTTTAAAAACAAATTTCAGAAAGTAGCCTTAGCTTTGTAGTGTTAAAATTATGTCATACAACTAGAACAGATGGCTAAACTTCCCTTTTGTTAACTTCAGCATCTTTTGGTTAAAGCACATTTAAAACAATTCTTATATTTTAAAAGTCCCCAATAACTATTTATCTGCAATAGTCTATAGACAATGTAATTCTCCAAAGATGACTTGTATATTACTATTTTTTAAATAAAATATTAATACATAACTTCACTGAAATAAAATATACTTGCTAACGTGTCTAAATTGCTTTAAATCCTACTTTTGTGTATAGTGGTGGTAGACACACAGGGTAAGACTTCACATTACTCTTAAAAATAAACTAAAGTAATACAGTTGCAATTTTTCAAACATTTTTCTTAAACAAATGATATATTGGCCAAAATAAAATTTTAGTTCCGGCACATTGGCTCAAGAAGTCAGACTGGTTCATAAACTGTTACAGTGCTTAAGCTGGCCCTTCTGAGTTTATTTAGACTGAGGAGATAATGCACACAAAGATAAGATAAGGTGATAAGGGGGGAGGAGAATAATGGAAAGGAGTAGTATTATAATAGGAGATGAAGTGTAGCTTGGAAAAGTCCATAACTGCCTTGTGTGCACTTACCCTGAAATATAAGATACTGGATAAGTGTTGGTATGTGTACTTGCATGTCTAACAGTACAATAGAGTTCAAAGCATTAGAAAGCAATTACTGATCTTACAATCATCATGTGGGAAATAAGAGTTTAGGTGGAACACTTTTTAATTTACCATAATTCAGTATATGCTCTTTAAGTGGGCACTTCTGAAAGGACTGTTCTGCTCATGTAGTGATTGCTAGGATATTCATTCTAGTTTCATTGTTCTTGTTTTGATGCCCCGTATCACAATGCACACTGTATGCATTATTAAGGTTAAGATTTTAAGGCATGGATATTTTTAATAGAAGTCACGGATAGGCCATGGGTAATAAAGAAGAATTCATGGAAGCCCGTGAGCTGTCCCTGACTCTTACTAAAAATATCCCTGACAAAATGGGGAGCCCAGCTGCAGGGTCCCCACACTGCCTGCAGATGTTGGGCAGCTACAAGGGCTGCTCTGAGGTCTGGAGGACCCCACCACCAGTGGGGGCTCAGCGCTCTGGGGTACCCATGGCGGCCAGGAGCTTTGAAGGACTCCTGGCGCCCATGGTGGTTTGGAACTCTGGGGACAGTGGCTCAGAGCTCCGGGATACCCATGGCAACTGGGAGCTGTGGGGGGCCCCCGCTGTCCAAGGCAGCCAGGAGCTCTGGCCCTGCCACCCTTGGCAGATCGGAGCTGCCAGGAGCTCCCGCCGCCAACTGCGGCTTGGAGCTCTGGGGAACCCCACTGCCTGTGTTGGCTGGGAGTTGTGGGAGAGCCCCGCTGCAGCTCGGTGCTCCGGGGGGGTCGGGCCCTGCAGCGGCTGGGAACTCCAGGGGCTAATAGCCATTGATGGATTTATCCTCCATGAACTTATCTAGTTCTTTTTTGAATCCTGCTATAATCTTGACCTTCACAACATCCTCAGGCAAAGAGTTCCACAGGTTGACAGCTTTGTGTGAAGAAATACTTCCTTTTGTTTGTTTGAAACCTGCTGCTCATTAATTTTTTGTAGTGACCCCCTAGTTCTTGTGTTATGAGAAGGAGTATAACACTTCCTTATTTACTTTCTCCACACCAGTCATGATTTTGTACTTTACCTAACGTGTTCTTTGTATGCTTTGTAGTTTAATGTAACTTTAATGATATAGTAATATTTGTACATTGGCTTTGATTTCCTCTCACAGCAAAATTTTATTTTAATCCCCTGCTATTGCTGATACAAGATTTTCCTTTTTCCATATTCAAGATAATCTACAGTAGCACAATGAAATTAGGTGGAGAAAATACCTGACTTAAAATAGTGTACTGATATTTTCTGTATTTCGTGGAGTCATTGTAACATATGGAAACAAGAACTGCTTGTGAGATCAGCATCATTAAGCAGCAACCTTTACCAAGAAGGGGCAGAGCCATAACTAAGCATTTTGCTTGATCCAGGCTCTAATCATATTTGCACCCACTAGAAGCAACATAGAGGGGAGGCACGCAGGGTCACATGCCCCCATCTCCCCAAAAATGGGAGATTTTTGTCTCCCATTTAGCACAGAGGTTTTCTAACTGTGGAGCATGCCTCCCTAGGGGGATGTGCCCCACAGTTTAAAAACAGTCACCTCCTGCCAGGAGCCAGCAGATCAGAAGCTGGTAGGAGCTGCCTGGCCTGCTCAGACCCCTGCCGCTCCATGTTGTGGGAGCCAGAGCACTGGCTGGCTGCCCGGCAGCGCTCCCTGCCGTGCTTCCCGAGCCAGGCCACCTCTGCACAAACGGGCAGTCCCCAGGCAGGGTGGGTGGCACACCTGCGCCTGACATGCTCTTGCCTCTTCCCTGAAGGAGCTCAGCACTGGCTGGCGACACCCTCTGGAGCTGGCCCCTGCCCATGGAGCCAGGCTGCCATGAGAGGCTCCCTATTCCCTGAAGGACTCATTCCCCTGGGGCACCTGCTTCTCAGCAGCCCGGTCACACCCTGCTCACTGCCCAGGGATCTGCCATTGCAGCCAGGTCACACTCTCCCCATTCTCTGCTCGGAGAGCAGAACCAGCCCTTGCTCCCCTGCCCCAGCCCCATGATTCCAGGATCTCGGTCTCACAGCCCAAGCTTTGAGCTCAGCCATGCGACTGGGGCCAAGCCCAGGGCTGGGGGCAGGCAACTGCTGGCAGGACGGACTTGCTCCCTCCAACTGCTGAAGCCAAGGCTGTGAGAACAGAGCGACCCCTAGGGTAACCATATTTCAAGTTCCCAAATAGAGGACACTGGAGGAGGTATTTGGGGGGTGCTGGAGGGGTGTCTGTGTACTGGGAGGGATATCTGGGGGTGCTGGAAGGGGTGTCTACAGGGAGGGATATCTAGGAGTGTTGGAGGGAGTATTTGGGGGTGCTGGAGGGGTGTCTGTACTGGGTGGGCTCCCAGGCTGGGAGGGGATGAGCCATCTTAACGGGAGCACCAGCTGCTGCTGAGGGGATGCTGCATGCAGGGCTCCTGCTTCCCCCCCATTCCCCATCCCCTTCTTTTCCCCACTGCCCCCTATCCCATCCCCTCCCAACTCATCCCCTTTCCTCTCCCCCCTGCTCATTGCCCCAATGCCCATCCCACATCTGCCTCTACCTGCCCCATTCCCCTATCCCCGTATCACCCCGCACTCATCATTATACAGAAAACAGCATGGTGGCAATATCGGGCAGCCAGCACTGTAGAAGGAGAAGACAACCAGCTCTAGGACCCAGGAGGCAGCATCCAGCTGCAAAGGCATGAGCACCCAGCAGGCGAAGGAGCTCTGGAACCTCTCTGGGGGAGGCAGTGCTCCCCTAAACTGCTCTTGTGGACTTCAGGTGACACTGCTGGGCCCCATTGTGGGGGGAAGGGGACAGATGTTTGATGTTGCTGGGCCTGTGCTGACCCATTTTTGCACCCCTGCCGGCTCTATGCCCTGAGCGGCTGCTCTTCTCACCCCACTCTAGTTACGGCCCCGAGAAGGGGAACCAACAAAGGTACAAATAATTATTTTTATGAAATATTGAAGCTTTGAATAAACATTCAATAACAAATATTGTAAACTATTGTTAATAATGAGTAACATCCATACTAAGATAAGTAGTTTAGTGCCAAGAGAAACACTTTGACAGAACAATACAGATGCTTTCAGGATAGATAAACTTTTGCAGGTATTGGTCCAGGAGCAGTGATCAGAAAGAGAATTTGTCCCTAGCAACACTCACAAACCTGCACTCAGCAGTGAAACCCTTAGTGCTTTTGTGATGTTCTGCCCAGAGGGTGTGTGGGTTACATTACTTCCCCTGGCTGAGGAAGTGTGTCCTGAGCTTCACATTCATCTTTCACCTTCGCCATTGATGAAGCATATCCTGGTCTGTATTTGTTGCTTAATATCCTGGCCTTTGACCGAGCTAGGTTGCTCTTGATTTAGTTATGCTAGAGCAGTGGTTTTCAAACTGCGGGTTGTTACCCAGTACTGGGTCATGGAATGTAAGGCACTGGGTCGCGGCGTCTCTGGTTGTGTTGTGGGCTGTGCTGCCCGGCTAAGGCAGGCTAGTCCCTACCTGTTCCGACACCATGCTGCGTCCTGGCTCCTAGGCGTGGGAGCTGCGGGGCTCTGTGCACTGTCCCCACCCTGAACACCGGCTCTGCACCCCCATTGGCCAAGAACTGGCCAATAGGAGCTGGTGGGGGGCAGTGCCTGCGGGCGAGAGCCACATGAAGCTTCTGCTTAGGAGCCAGACCTGCTGCTGGCTGCAGCGCAGTACATGGTGCCAGGACAGGCTGGAAGCCTGCCTCTGCCCCCCGGCTGCGCCACTGACCAGGAGCCATCAGAGGTAAGCCCGTGCCCGTACCCCGACCCCCAGCTCTGAGCCCCTCCCAAACCTGGAACCCCTTCCTGCCCAAACCTCTCATCCCTGGCCCCACCCCAGAGCCTACACCCCCCCCCCAGCGCAGAGGCCTGACCCCCTCCCACACCCCAACCCTTTGCCCCAGCCCAGAGCTCCCTCCCACACCCTGAACCCTCATTCCCGGCCCCTTCCTGCAGCCTTCACTCTCACATCCCAACCCTCTGTCCCAGCCCTCAGCCCCTTCCACACCCCAAACCCCTCATCCGCAGCTCCATTGGGTCACAGGCATCAACAATTTTCTTCAACTGGGTCGCCAGAAAAAAACCACTGTGCTATAACAAAAACATTGGACAAGCACCTGGGAAGTTACAAGTTCTTACTCCTCAGTTGAGGCAGAATTCTTTTGTAGCCTTGTGTCTCTTGAGGCAGAGAGATTAGTTTCCTCCATCTGTAAAAACATGAAATACCTATGCCATTGAGCTGTTGAAAATGTAAAGCATTAAACACATTATACGTTAGTATTTCTGACATAGAATGGAATCTTAGATTATCTAGGTAGAAGTGAGGCACAAACAAAAAAAGAGCATTCAAGTAAATGCGAACAACGAGAGAGCTCTGAGTTTCTATTCAGTGATTTCTGTCACAGTGATAGTAATCTGAAATCAGCCTTGTAATTGGAAACAAGTCAAAATACAGCTTTAGGTGACCGCAGTCCAAAAACTCTCTCAAAAAGGCTTTCCAGAAAGGAGATATGTTAATTACTGTAGTTTCCCTTGGTGCTGATAAAAGGAAATGTATGACTATCCTTCAATGTGGCCTCTGCCTATTCCAGCTGTGGGATATATTGCCCTGTATCCTGAGTTTCGTGAACCCTATAGAAAAGCAGTAACTATTGGAGCTGTACAAGTACCCCTCCCATGGCACCAAACCGTTGGCTTCCAGATTATATTAAGCTGTGTGTATTCCAAAGGGCTGAGTTACTTTCTTTACATGGCCAACTATGGGCATAGGAAAGGCACAGATAGGAAAATTAGGTTTAAGTTGAAGATATTGTACCCCCTTTGTCTTCCACTATGTGTAGAAAGATACTACCTTAATGTGAATATAGTATAAGAACCTAGAGAGTTTAAAATATTATCTCAAGGATAGGTGACAATGATCAGTGCCTATAGCTATACAACTTCTTCCAGTTGTCCCTATGGGTGCTCATGTGAGGATGTGCACATGCTTGTGTGTTTTTGATAAGAGATTTTCATCAACAATGCCCATGGATCCATGCCTGCCCTCTATCCATCCTGTTGCTCTGGTAGAAGGGTATATAGGAAGGGGTGGGACCTACTGCTGTTCTTGTTCGCAGCTGGCTGCAGCTTGAGACTAAGCACCATGATATCCACCAGCTAGCTATGTAACTTGCTTTTTTAAATTTTATTTTTGTTCAGTTGTTTTATTCTTTACTTTGTAGCACAGGTTGGGTGCTTCCAAAGGGTCCCCTGACCTTTTTTTTTTTCATGCTCAGGGCCTCCACTGCCCTGAGCATCTCTCTGTTTTTGGCCTTTGCTACATACGTTATTGCAAAAACTCCAGGCTTCAATTCCTACCACAGGGCCTTTCCCCTCAGCAGCTAGCATTTGAGCTGCCTCCACTGCCTTAGGGACTCTCATGTTCCATCCAAGTGTAAGGTCTGCTCCTGCTTCAAGAGCAAATCCAGGAAGCTGAGGGAAGATAGACTGAAACTGCTTCATGTGAACACTCCCTGAGATACTGCAGGTCTCGGACTCCTTTCCCCAGCCACCTCCCCCAGTCACTCAGGATGCCTTGGAGACTTCATTGGCTCCATCTCCACCTCCCAGCTTTGGATCCTTTGAAGCCTTTCTAGGAGAAAAAGGCCTCATTCACCTGAGAGAGCCTAAAATAAGGAAAAAGTCACCATTAAAACCAGGGAGCAAGGAGACTTTGCATTCAGATGGTAATACTGCGGAAGCTTCTACCTCTTCTGGATGGACTGTCCATGCAATCCTTGAAGCCATGGCCAGGAGGAAGGTACTGGTGTAGGGGCAGAGGATGATTTCTTCAAGGAGTCCTTGCATTTGGAGGACTCCAGTCCTGGTACCGATGCTGCTGCTGCACAGGACTGCTTGTCAAGAGGCTTCTCAGTATTCAGCATGCTGGAAGTCTTGTTGGATGGCACTGGCATCTCAGATAGAGACCCACCCCTTCCACATCACTTCTCAAGAACTCAGTTTGACTCCAGTCTCTTTACTCTGGTTCCTTTATTTTGCATATAGCAAAGTTACATTGAGTTGATCAGACTCAAGCGTAGCGGGTGGGCAAGGGTATACCATACATCCACAGTTATACAGGAAACTTCTTCCTTTCTGTACATTTACACATTACATTGCATTTACTATATATTGCATTACATGTTTGGGGATTGGCTTGGTTACTTTGTAGGAACCGGTCTTTGTACTGTATGCTCTGTACATGTACGACTTCCTTTTTACCTCATCTTTATGTTTTCAACTTATCTTATCCATTGTTCTCTTGTCTGTTGTAAATGGTTGTTACCCCTTGGGTGGTGCCTTAGCTAGTACAGTTTCCAGCCTGCTGATCCATTTACCTAATTCCATCCTCAAGAAATGAGGCCTCACTCGTGTCCAATTACACATGTCAAGCCAGGCCTGTGCATAGGGGGCATGACATGAAAGTCTCTGTCCTGGATTCCACCGCCTTTCTGTTCCAGCCTTCTTGAGGATTTCCCAAAAACAAGACTCCAGGAACTAGTTGATGACTGACCTATCAAGGTTGGCAGGAATGCCCCTGAGGTCCTGCTCCTTTCCTTTATGCCTCTCCACAGTGGACTTTTTGGAATGCTGGGGTTCATTATGGTGAACAATTCTACAGGGTGTCCTCATACAAGAGGGCTCACCAAGATCAACAGCCACCAGCACCTCGGGACACTCTTCCCCGGGTAGTCCCTTCAGAAGACTTAAGAGCAGAGGAGGGGAGGCAGCATTGTTTAACATCCTCCTCTTCGTCAAACAAGGCAGTTATTCCATAGACGTACACATCGACCATCCTACACAGATGACTTCAAGGCCTTTCAGGAGCTTGAAAAGAATATCAGAGGCCTTGCAGATTCCCTTGGAGGAAATAAAAGAACCTCAAGACTCCTTGGTGGATATTTTACGTACCTCCCTTCAAGTCAAGATAGTCACGCCCATCAATGAGTCTTTACTATCACCAGACTGTATGATATGATAGACACCAGTGACCATCCCATCCACATGCAAAAGGGTTAATTGAAAACTACTATGTAGTGACCAAGGGTTAGGGGAGTACCTTTTCTCCCATTCCACCCCTAACTCCTTAGTCGTTGATGCTGTTGATGAAAGAAATAGATAGTATCAGATTGGCCTCCAATAAAGAGCTTAAGCGCCTGGACCTTCTCAACTGTAAGAGCTATTCAGTTGTTCCTCAATTCAGGGTTGTCAACTGTCAGACCTTGATGGCAAAATATAACAACAAATTATAGCAAATTCTCATATTTTATCAATCCTTTGCCCTGAGACAGAAGGAGTTGTTTCAAGCTCTCACTAGTGAAGGTCAGATGATTGCAAAGGCTCCCCTATAGATGTCTTGATGCAGTAGACACAGCTTTGTGTTTGTCACCTAGTCATGTGTCGAGCCTCATGGCTGCAGTCCTCCGGCTTTCCCAGGGAGGTACAAAATACAGTGGAGGACCTTCCTTTCATAGGGCATAAGCCCTGCTGTGATGCCCTGGATGGATCCCTCCACTTACTCAAAGATTCTAGGATGACTCTGCAATCTCTTGGCATTTACACACACCTGCGACAAAAAGAAAATTGCAGACAGCTCAACAATTTTGTCCAGTCCAAACTTCCCTGAGACTGAGAGCCAGCTAGGTTCCAGATTCCACAAAAAGGGATCATCATCATACAGGACCTCTCAGCTGGCAACCTCTTCCGACTAACCATTTTGTCCCATTGATCAGGGTTCACGAATCACTCCTTATTTTGCATCTTACACTGTTCCAGCCCACCTTCCATCTACCCTATGGAGACAGCCTCTCTCATTTCCTACCTTCCTGGGAGCTCGTCACCTAACACAGATGAATCCTAGAAGTGGTTTTGATGGGCTATTCCATCCAGTTCAGCTCCAATCCAGCCTGTGAAACACTTCCTGTCCCAATCAGGGATCATTCTCGCCTGCTTCTGGGGGTGATCAAAACCATTTTCTGTGACTTAATCAGAAAAAATATTCAGGTATTTCCTGATTCCCAGGAAAAAGCGGGATGGAGACCTTTCTTTGATCTCAGGACTCTAAAAGCCTTCATACTTACATAGTAATTCAGGACGGTAATCCTGGCAATGATCATTCAATTTTTGGGTCCCAGAAACTGGTTCATTGCCTTTGACATCCAGGATGCATACTTTCATATAGCTATGTACCCATCTCACAGACACTTCCTACCATTCATCGTGGGCAAGGATCACTATCAGTATATGCTCAGTTCCATCCTCAATAGTTGAGGTACTGCTTGGGAAACTCATCACATGGAACAACCCAAGGAAGAGAGGTACTCCTTGAGCTCTCTGAGATGTTTTGTCCCTAAGGGTGCTCCACTATCTCACCTCTTCCCCCCCCCCACTCCCCTGCCCCCGCTCTGGAGTCCTTGTCTCTGGGTTTTGTGATTGAGAAGGAACTGGAGTTATGGCAGGTCCACCTCTTCTTATATGCCCTCATATTGGAGCACAAGGATCTGTAGGGTACAGTTGTGGACCTGAGGGCCCTGATGACAAATTAAATTAAAGGTCTTCAGGGCATCTTAGGATATGTCTACACAGCAATTAGACACCTGTGGCTGACCTGTGCCAGCTGACTTGGGCTTGCAGAGTTCAAGCTAAGTGGCTGCTTAATTGCAGGGTAGATTTCTTGGTTCAGGTTGGAGCTCAGGCTCTAGGACCCTGCAAGGTGGGAGGGTCCCAGAGCTAGGGCTGCCGTCTGAGCACAGGGCCAGAAGTCTGTTCTGCAATGAAACAGCCCCGCAGCCTGAGCACCGGGAGTCCAAGTCAGCTGCACAGGCCAGCTGCACTTTTAATTTGCAGTGTACGCATACCCTTATGTCTCCATGGTATGTCTACATGGCAATGTAAGCCCAGGGTTAGTGGGATGGGAGTCAGCTGACCTGTGTTAGGGAGCCCTGGACTTGAGTGTCTACATTGTATTTTAACTCTATGTTAAGACTTTTCTAAACCGAGCTTGAATCTAGGGCCAGGGCCGGCTCTACACTTTTTGCTGCTCCAAGCAGTGCACTGAATTGCCGCCTGAAGAAGGGAGCTGCCGACGAATTGCCGCCGCGGGACTGGGAAGATAAAAGCTGACGCCAAATTGCCGCCAAAGCAAAAAAAACCCATGCCGCCCTAACGACACATGGACTGCCGCCCCTTTAAGATTGCCACTCCAGGCACTTGGGCTCTGGCCTCCCCACTGCAGAGCACAGACCTGTGTCATAGTAACCATATCCCAGAATCCCAACACCACCCTGAAATGTGGCTTCTCTAGCTGTAGGACTGTGGTGCACGGTGGGAAAACTTTACTGCCTCTCCCTGCACATTACTGGAAGTTTGAACCACCCACCCACACAGCCTGCTGAGCACTAATTTTGTTCTGTGCACTCCCAGCTACGGCAACCAGCAACATGGAGGAAGCACCTTTTGATGGTCTTCTCTTGCTTGTGCTTTCACTCTTGTGTCAGGAAACTGGCAGAGCATCGGTGAGGTGGTGGTGGACATAGCAGTAGCATTTTCTGTGTTCCTGCAAAGGTACCTGATGACATCACAGACTTTCACTGGCGGATACTGCTCAGTAGAATTGGCATAGTCACTGATTTCCCCCTACATAGATCACTGCTTCCAAGGCCGGGCCACAAGCACAGAGTGGTGTGACCACATTGTCATGCAGAACTGGGGTGACCAGCTGTCAGGTGGGGGTGAAGTGGGGGCAGGAAGAGGCAGGGCAGGGGTGGGTCTTTGGGAGAAGTGGTGAGGTGGGGCCTAGGGTGGAGCAGGAAGAGGTGGGACAGGAGACATTGAGTTCCCCTGGGGCCCGGAGGAAGCCGGCACCTGTGACTAGATGACCTCTCTGGGTCCCTTCCAGCTTTATGTTTCTGTGACTCTGTAGTACCTGAGCACCTCATAATCTTTTTAATATATTTAATGTCACAACAATCCTGTGAGGATAGGGAAGTGCTATTATCTACATTGTACATATGGGGAACTGAGGCACAGAGTGGCTAAGTGACTTGCTCAAAGCCGCACAGGAAGTCTGTGGTGGAACATGGAATTAAATCTTGGTCTCTGGAGTCCCTTGGTGACACTAACCAGTGGACCAGCCTTCCTCTCTTATCCACCCTCCTCAAACCTGCTATTGGTTTTACTGATAACTTATAAAAAGAGGTAGCTTTATAGGAAGCTGATCGGTATAGGGAAGGGAATCAGACTATCCCATCTCTGAGTACTTCCTGCCGCCATCTAGCCTAACTCCTCTCTAAAGGCAAAACCCAAACATAAGAGAAAAAAACACAGGTAAATATCAACATACAAACACGGATCATGCAAAAATAAAGAAAGCTAAAAGGACTAACTTGGGTGTGCACCCACCCGTCGCTGCTTGCTAGCTTGCAATTTACATAATTTTCACTCTGGATGGAGGCTGGAGAGAGGAAAAGCAAACACACGTGCTTGGATGTTGCCTGTCATGGGATTGATTATTTTCTGTGCTGGCCTGTTCTTTCACAGATCATGTCCACAGAGCTCTGAACTGCCCTGTTTTAAAACTATACTTCAATTTACTTTTGAACACTGAAAATGCATTCACCATGCAAACATTTGAGGTTATTTGTGGATCTGAAAATTATATTTTAATTGCCTTAGAAACTGTCTCTTAAAGCAGGATTTCCCCAAGATGTGGGTAAATGCACCTGGGGGTGAGTTGCAAGGGGTAGCTCACTGGTAGGTAGAAATAATCTATCTTTCAGGCACTTCCACCCTGGCCTATCATGTCTCCTTTCTTCCACCAAAAGCTGCTGTTTGGGCTTAGCAGCTGGTACTCTTCTCTCCTGCCAACTCAGCTTTCTGCCTAGACCTTGCCATCCAGCCCTGTCCCAGAGAGCATTGGCCTGACCAGGAGTGCGCTGAGTTGGCTCGAAGGAGATTCAATTCCTGGCCAACACACCGCATGAAAGAAGGCATCAAATTGAAAAGAACAAGACCGAGGGAGGCGTCCCCAAATAATTAATGCCCTTGGAAGGGGGTGGTAGTTACAAAATAGTTGGGAAACTCTCTTAGAGGTGGTTTTATTTTGTCTCTCCTCTCCTACACAAAGAGTGGCTACACTGTGTAGCTTACAATGGTGCGGCAGTAGCAGCACATCTGCGCCGTTGTAAGGTGCACAGTGTAGACATAACCTTACTTTGGTTACACCATTCTGAGAGAGATCGCCTGTGGTTAGAATGTGGAATACTGGTCGAACCAGCAAAAATTAGCTCTCAGATTAGCATGAATACACCATGAGTTGTAGCTGTGTCAGTCCCAGGATATGAGAGAGACAAGTTGGGTGAAGTAATATCTTTTATTGGGCCAATGTCTGTTAGACCAACAGAAGTTGGTCCAATAAAAGATATTACCTCACTCACCTTGTCTCTCAGCTAAGTAGACAATTATGGACTAACCTGCCAAATGGAGGTAATGACGTTTCTGTTTGTTTAAAACCATGATTTTTAGGAAATATTTCACATTCATAGAAAATGTTTTTATGTAGATGGTTACAAAGACTGTAAACAGCTACAGTGATACCTGCCTTAAGTGACCACCAAAAATTATTTGTTTGAGGGTTTGATCATAATTTGAAGAGGAATAAAATTGTACTGGAAATCTTGGATTCATTTTAAATGGGAAGTGTATATTCGAGTGGTTTTAAATCCAGGTTTTTACTCTTTATTTGCTATGCTTTTGCTTTGATGTCCATTGAATCTCAAACAAAAATCTTTTCTCCTCCATTTACAACTGGCATGTTCCTAACAGTCACCAGCAGATGATGCTAAATAATCACTCTAGAAATGCTACTGCTTGTGTAGCTGTATAACCATATAAACCAGCAATTATATATAATTGTTAAACCAGTTTTGTGTATTTGACACCAAACCTCCCAATTTATCAAACAAAAAACAAAGGGTTATAATTTTATTCTTATTGGAAACAATTGAAAGGCAAAACCCTTCAGGCAATTTGAAGTCCCAGTAAAAGTGAGGTGGCCTGAATGAATCAGTGGCATGTAATATAAAATAAAAAGTTAGATCCTTATCCAAAGATACTGACTAAATACTGCCTAGAGGATGGAGAGCAGCAAAAAACCACAAAAATCACAGGCTGTGTATGTTTATTCCCAGCTTTTCTCTGAATGATTGTGGAGTGGCAGTAGCTACTCAATGGGGAAGTTGAGTCACTATCTTCAAAATGTGAGGTTTATTCAGACAAGCCATTTTAAAATTAAGGGACATAGGTGTTGTCATAAATACAAAGGGAAGGGTAACAACCTTCCTGTATACAGTACTATAAAATCCCTCCTGGCCAGAGGCACAAAATCCTTTTACCTGTAAAGGGTTAAGAAGCTCAGGTAACCTGACCAAAAGGACCAATAATGGGAAAAGATACTTTCAAATCGGGGCGGGGTGGGGAGAGGTTTTTGGTCTGTCTGTTCTTTGTGCTTGCTGGACACAGATCAAGGAAGCAAGCAATCCAACTCCATTAGAATCAGAAAGTACTAGCAAGGGAATGCATTAGCTTATTTTTGTTTTGGCTTGTGATTTTCTCTGTGCTGAGAGGAAGGTGTATTCTTGGTTTTCTTTTTGTAACTTTAAAGTTTGGCTGAGAGGGAAATCCTCTGTGTTTTTGAATCTGATTGCCCTGTAAGATTATCTTCCATTCTAATTTTACAGAAGTGCTTCTTTTGCCATTTTTCTTTCTAATAAAATTCTGTTTCTTTTAGAATCTGATTGGGTTTCTTTTTAGTGTCCTAAAAAAATCCCAAGGTTGGTCTGTGCTCATCTTGTTTATTCTCAAGCCTCCCCAGGAAAGGTGGTGTAGGGGCGTGGGGGGGAATATTAGGAGGAAGTAGGAACTCCAAGTGTTCCTTTCCCTAAGTTTGTCTAAACCACTTGGTGGTGGCAGCGTTAGCTAATCCAAGGTACAAGGGAGAATTTGTGTCTTGGGGAGTTTTTAACCTAAGCTTGTAGAAATAAGATTAGGGGGTCTCTCATGTGGGTCCCCACATCTGTACCCTAGAGTTCAGAGTGGGGAGGGAACCCTGACAGATGTTAATCAGTTTGAAACTTCTAATTTTTTCTGTCATCTCATAGCTATAAAGTGATTATCTGAAAGACTTCAAGTAAGTTGAGGTTTTAGATAACCTGTGCTCTTTCAAACTTTCAGAGTTCGAATTTCTTTGAATTTTAACCTTAACTGTGATTTTTTTTCATCTTTTTAATGATTGTTTATTTGGTAAGTAAATATTCTTGTGAGGATTTTTAACCCTTGAGGTTGAAAGTACATATTGCTTCAGTCCAAAGGAATAATTTTTTGTAATATATTTAATGGCTCTCACAAAAAATATTCCTTAAATAAGAACCTCTTACCTAATGTCTCTGCCCTGTTGCATTCATCATGGAAGCTGGAGATAAAAAAGACATATCGTATCTGCCTGCCATCATGTGACTGCAAGCTTCTTCCTTGCACTATATTCTGTAGACCTTTGTCAAGTCTAGTTTTGAAAATAGGAACTCTCTCTTTCCTGCAGCTAACTCCACAGAAGACAGCCATAGGGACAGGAGAACTTAAGATTTCTCACTATGAGATTTCTGCCATAGTTTCTTCTGGTGGTGGGGTGTAGGGTCCTTTGGAGTGCACAGAAGGTGGGATCTCCCACCACAGCAAATCCTAGAGACCCTCAAGGAGAAGACGCCATGTTAGTCTGTATTCGCAAAAAGAAAAGGAGTACTTGTGGCACCTTAGAGACCAACAAATTTATTAGAGCATAAGCTTTCGTGAGCTACAGCTCACTTCATCGGATGCATTTGGTGGAAAAAACAGAGGAGAGATTTATATACACACACAGAGAACATGAAACAATGGGTTTATCATACACACTGTAAGGAGAGTGATCACTTAAGATAAGCCATCAGCAACAGCAGGGGGGGGAAGGAGGAAAACCTTTCATGGTGACAAGCAGGTAGGCTAATTCCAGCAGTTAACAAGAATATCAGAGGAACAGTGGGGGGTGGGGTGGGAGGGAGAAATACCATGGGGAAATAGTTTTACTTTGTGTAATGACTCATCCATTCCCAGTCTCTATTCAAGCCTAAGTTAATTGTATCCAGTTTGCAAATTAATTCCAATTCAGCAGTCTCTCGTTGGAGTCTGTTTTTGAAGCTTTTTTGTTGAAGGATAGCCACTCTTAGGTCTGTGATCGAGTGACCAGAGAGATTGAAGTGTTCTCCAACTGGTTTTTGAATGTTATAATTCTTGACGTCTGATTTGTGTCCATTCATTCTTTTACGTAGAGACTGTCCAGTCTGGCCAATGTACATGGCAGAGGGGCATTGCTGGCACATGATGGCATATATCACATTGGTAGATGCGCAGGTGAACGAGCCTCTGATAGTGTGGCTGATGTGATTAGGCCCTATGATGGTATCCCTCAGGGGATGTTGGTGATGGCTTATCTTAAGTGATCACTCTCCTTACAGTGTGTATGATAAACCCATTGTTTCATGTTCTCTGTGTGTGTGTATATAAATCTCTCCTCTGTTTTTTCCACCAAATGCATCCGATGAAGTGAGCTGTAGCTCACGAAAGCTTATGCTCTAATAAATTTGTTAGTCTCTAAGGTGCCACAAGTACTCCTTTTCTTTTTTCAAGGAGAAGAGATTCTCCCCCCTGCTCCCCTCCCCCCAAGAGCTGTAGAAGCAGAGGTGAATTTAGATTTATTGAGGCCCTGGGCAAAAAGACAGTTTGGGCCCCCCACACCTCCCTCGCCATAGGGCCTTGCCCTCTGCTTCTCCGCTGTCCCCAAGGCTCAGCCCCCGGCCAGGACAGAAGCTGGAGCTGACCTGTGGAAAGAGCCGCCACCCAGGGAGCCCGGGCCACTGTGTGGAATCCTGGACCCTCCATCTGCCCTGGGTGGCGCGCCCCAGGGGGTGGGGACACAGGCCAGCGGCTGCTCTCAGGCTCTCCGGCCCTCCTCCCAGGGCAGGTGGAGGGTCTGTGGCTCTGCATAGTGACCCAGGCTCCATGGCTTGGTTCCGGCTTCTGGCCTGGCCAGGGAGCGGGGCCCCAGGGGGAAGAGGAGGAGAAGAGGGTGGAGCCAAAGTTCTGGTATCAATGGCCCCCACTTCTACTCAGGTTCCAGTGCTCCTGTAGGGGCCCCCAAATTGGCCGGGGCCCCTGGGCACAGGGCCCATGCATTAATCCTCCGTGGTGTAGAAGCATGGGTCATCAGGATGGATGACTCTTCTGCTGCCTCTTATTGCCCAGCAGGACATGTACTACCAATAGCTGGGTCCTACTTTATTTTCTCAACTGTAGCCACAGAGGGGACACAAGGTAGTTAATGTGGCTTTGATCTCTCTTAACCTGTCTTCTGGATTTCCATTCAGAGATCTGAGAGCTGAGCAAGGGACAGGTCTATGACAAATAGTTCTTCCTGTGCTCCTCCCCTTCCTGCTCTCTTCCTGACAGGCCCACAAAGCTATGGTGAAGGGCACTCACAGGGCTCCAGGAGCTGCAGACCAGAACTGTATATAGCATTTTCTCTCTCTGTTATTCACAAAGGATATGCGTGGGCCCCAATTCCAAAGCCATGGAGATTCTTACTCTTCCCTTAAGCAAGTGCCCCACAGCCTAATAATTCTTAGTGGGTGGCATTGTTTAGCCTTATTTTGCCTTTCCCACTAGCACCAGTTGTACCTCTTGGGGCTGTGATAACTCTGCCTTAGTGTTTACATCCTCCACATACATGGGGAGCTGCATTGCCTGAAGTGTAGCATGTGGATAGCCTCTGTGGTGCCATTTATTTCCTGTAAATGTGGGGTGAGGGCAAAGCTGACCAACTGCAGGTTTTCATTGGTGGTGAACTCAGCAATTTTTATTAGACTTTCTCAAAAGATGCAGATAAATGCATGTGTATTGTGATTGGGTACAGTAATTTTTTTATTTAAAAATTATTTAAATTATATGTAAATTAAATACAACCCTCAGGCTCCTGGTAAATTGCCCATATGACAAATTGCCCCTAAGTACTAAAATTTGGATACCCTTGGTGTAAACAGCTATATTGCCCCCTCCCTCCCTCCCACACACTGTTGTCACTGAGCCAGGCGATAAATGCATTTGTACGCACGGTCTGAATGAATGCTTCTCTGACATCTGGGAGGGGAAGAGACTATTGGTGCATTTATGTAATACAGTTTGTTCCTTCTCTGTTTACATATTCATCAGATACAGCTGAGCCAAAGGATCAACTTTGGCTGGTGTTTGGTACAAATGACCTTAATACTGAATGCAGGGGTAGTGAAATATGGTTACAAATGTTGTAATTATTGTAGTAATACAGGAAAGCAGGACTGTACTTAACCTGTCCCAATGAGGGAGGCCACCCTCAGTTGAAAGAATCTTGTTAAGCAGGGACTCAAATGTCAGAGCCATGTGAAGGGGGGGTTGACACAGGTATCCCTAGTAAGGAGGCTGCACACCCTCAAGGTGGCCTCCCTAGACTGGTTTAACCTATTCCTCCCCACTGTTCAAAGAATAGAGCTAAATAATCTTCATTAGGAGCCTCTTTGTTATGTTAAATGTACAATCAGAGCTGAAATCAGTTGTGGTAGGGTTGTGTTTCTGCCCAGCCTGCAAAGAAGTAAAAATCGATGAGAGCTGAAATCACTTGAGATGGGACAGTGTTTCTGCCCAGCCTGCAAGGAGCAGAAATTTACTAAGAGACAGATGTGCAGAGGTCGCAGCAGAAGGCGACTGACGATCAGCTGGTGAATGAGTGGCTGGTGTGGCAGAGAGGTGCAATGAGCCACCAGCAGGGCGGCTGGTGGAGAGGTGTGGTATGAGTGGTGAGCAGGCGGCTGGCAGGGCAGCTGGCAGAGCAATTGGTTGAGCAGCAGAGTGAGTACCTGGGGGAGGGGAACTCTGCAGATGCACCTCTGAACTCTGGGTTTGCACTGACCAAGGACAGCCACTGTGAGTGGGGTGCAGAGAAGGGTCAGGCATGTGCAAGGGACTTTTGGGTTGCTGGACTTAAGAACTTGAGGGGAAAAGGACACTGCCCAACTTACTTGGGGGCAGGTCTTTTACTCAGGGTGTCAGAAGAGTTACACATAGCTTAGTCTTTCTTCATGTATCAGCCCCGCTAGTCCATTTATAATTTTTCTCTGGATTCTCTTCATCTTGTTCACCATCCATCTGGTTCTCAGAACTGCATGTGGTTTGTAGGTGTGTCTTCTTCAGAGCAGTATAGAAAGGACTATGACTTTGCTCCATGTTGTGATGACTCTATGTAGTTAGAAATTGCACAGGAGGGGGGGTCATCTCATTGTGAGCTCCTTTTTCATTTGTTGCCTTTAAAGGGTTCATTTTGTCTATTACTTTTTCCCTCCTGGAATGTCTGTGTTTTAGATTATTTTCCCCAATGTACTGGCTTGCATCTTTCCAAGGTTGAAAATGTCCTGCTCATAGAGTATTTTTAAACTTTCCAAGTCCCTTTGTATTATTCCTCTGTCCTCTCTTGTGTTCATAACACATCCCAGTTCAGTATTGGTTCCAAATGTAAAGAGCTGTAGGCCCCATTTTCTAGAAGAATAAAAATCATGGCCTAACACAAATCCCTGCAGCACCTGCCAGGACACATTCTCCTAACTCAACTATATTATTCTTTCCTTATCCTTCCATATGTTTAACGCTTTGGACACGTAGTAGGGGACGGGGTAAGAGTCTGTTAGTATCTGTTAATACAAGAGGGAGCATTTAGCATTTTATTTATGCTTAAAGGTTAGTTACTAGTGGCATATTTATTTGGTGGTGTAATTGTAATCTCACTGGTGACTCACACAGTCAGTACTGTTTTGAATAGAGTCCTTTTTTAACAAGAATTTTATTGGTTATAAGAGCTAAAAAAATTAGCTCTGTTTTTTTCTAATCGTTTAAGAGAGCTATGTTTCATGCTAAGCAATATCAGACATTTCTATATGAATAAATGTACCCAAATAATCCTTTAACACCATTGATATAAAATAAGAATGTTTTGATTTGCATCCTCATCTAGTCAGCAGGGGTTGGTTGGTGGAACACTGTGTCTGACTCCATTGCAGTGAAGTAGTTCCAGCCAGGCAAGGTACAGTCTAAACGTTATGGGCAGGTCAATATTTCTCAACAACTGCCTCTTTGTACAGTGTTTGTGCTTGTGCAGTGCCTAGCACAGTGCAGCCCTGCCCATGTGTGGGGCTCAAGGGCACTATCCCAATGTAAATGAAATAGATACTTTTCTTAAGTTGTTGTTAAGCTTGAAGACTAGTTCCATTCTTTAAAAAAAGTGTGAAAACTTCACAGTTAAGATCTCACAAACAACTTTAGCTCTGCTCTGTGTCACTGCCCACAGAATAATTAGAATCTAGGACCCTCAAGCAATATGAAGTCAATAGGATTTAGGTTCCTAAGGCACGTTAGGCTTTTACACTGCATCTAAGGCCCTGGTCTGCACAGACGTAGGCATGTATTTAACTTTCTTTTTGCACCGGGACAACTCACAGTGTGTCCAATTAAACATGTCCCTAAATCTAGGCTAGATTGAGGGTTAGTTTGTCTGACTTTACATCAGTTTAATAAACTCCTGTTCTCTTTCAGACCTTATGCATTTGCCTGAAGGTGACCACATATGGGTCAGTGGTTATGGGCAATGATCTGAAAGCATGTGAGGGTGGAATGTGAAAGTAGAAGAAGGATGGCCCAATGAGAGGAAGGATGGCCCACGGTTAGGTGCTAACCTGGGAAATGGAAGACCAGGGTTCAGTTCCCTGCTTGGCTGAAGGTTCCCTGCAGGTATGTCTGCGCAGCAAGCAGCAGCCTGGGGCAGTGAGTCTTCGAGCCCAGGTGTACAGGGTTGTGGGTGATTGTATAGCCACACGTATATATTTCTATCAGTGTTTCTTCACTCCACAGGCAAACTAGTAAATAAACCCTTTTCCAATACTCCTTCATTCAGTGTGCTCCTTCATAACTTTGCCAATTGACATGATAATTCCCAGTATGGAAGCTGGGGAGGAAGAGAGTTAGTTTTACAGTGAGATACTTAGAATGCTCTGTCTAGCTTCTCAAAAACAAAACTGAGAGGTGACTTGATTAGAGTGCATAAGTGCCTTTATGGGGATAAAAATATCTGGTCCTAAAGGGCTCTTTAGTCTAGCAGAAAAAGTCACAACAAGAACCAATGTCTGGAAGCCGAAGCCAGAAAAATTCAAGTTAGGAATTAGACACATTTTTTTTAAACTCAAGGGAGATTAACTCTTGGGACAAACTGGCAAGAGAAGTGGTGGATTCTTCATTTCTTGACCTCATAAGATCAAGATTGGATGGCTTTCTGGAAGATGTGCTTTTACCTAACACAAGTTATTGGACTCCATACACTGGTAACTGCGTGAAATTTAATTGCCTGCGATATATAGAAGGTCAAACTACATGATCCAATGGTCCCTTCTGACCTTAAACTCTATGAATCTGTGAGTTTTGTGTTACGCTAACTGTATTTTCATAATTTTTGGGTGTTTTAACAGCACTGCTGCTCTGTCGTTTGTGAGTTTTCTTGTGTATTTTATAAAGACAATAAGGATTTAGGGTTCCTGCAGAGCGACAAAGATCTGTAGGCATGAAGAGCAGGTATCAAGCTGTGGCGTCTGCTGGCAGGGATGCAAGGGATTGAGAGGAGCTCACTTGAAGGGGGAACCAGTTGGGGAGCCAGGGACCCTGCAAAGTTCTTAGACTTCCTCTGGTCCTAATACCCTGTGGCATTTGACAATTAATATGGATCAGACAATTGGATTAGGGACTGCCTGTGGTGAGGAAGTGAGGGGGATGTCTATCCTCCTGTCAACTGAGTTACAGATTTCCAACTAGCCTACCTGACACTTTTCCTTTGCACACCAGGCTACACAGCTTGATTCTTCTCTCCCCAACTTCTCCAGCTTTGCTGGGCTACAGCCCTTCTGTAATTTTCAGGAGCATCTGTGAGCTTTAGGAAGTCCACCAAAATCATGTGCCAAGACTTGAAAAAGTGTGACTGACCCAAACGAAACTGAGCTAGGGGAAAGCAAAGAACCCCCTGGAGTTTAGGAACTGATACGCTTCATAATATATGTAGAAATGAATCCCCTCCCCCACCAAATATGGAAGGTATCACTTTGCATCACAAGCCACTGAGTAAAACAGAATCTGGTCTTTCTAGGCCAGCTTATGAGGAGAGGCTGAGGGAGCTTATGAGGAGAGGCTGAGGGAGCTGGGATTGTTTAGTCTGCAGAAGAGAAGAATGAGGGGGGATTTGATAGCTGCTTTCAACTACCTGAAAGGGGGTTTCAAAGAGGATGGCTCTAGACTGTTCTCAATGGTAGCAGATGACAGAACGAGGAGTAATGGTCTCAAGTTGCAATGGGGGAGGTTTAGATTGGATATTAGGAAAAACTTTTTCACTAAGAGGGTGGTGAAACACTGGAATGCGTTACCTAGGGAGGTGGTAGAATCTCCTTCCTTAGAGGTTTTTAAGGTCAGGCTTGACAAAGCCCTAGCTGGGATGATTTAACTGGGACTTGGTCCTGCTTTGAGCAGGGGGTTGGACTAGATGACCTTCTGGGGTCCCTTCCAACCCTGATATTCTATGATTCTATGATTCTTATTGTGGAGATATATACAGTCTAAGAACAGTTAGAAAAATGTCCCAGGAGTGAGATCCACCCCACTTTGTGAGCCATCACATCACATCAAATATTCGCTCTAGCTTGTCTTAAAATTTCAAAAAAAATCCTATGCAATGACATGGGTCTGCATTTGAAATTTCCAGGTGGCAAGAGGTTTTTGTTTTGGTGAAAATGAAGGTGTTTGATTAGGGGGAAAAAAAGAGTAAAAACTGAGATCAGGTAGAAGCTGGCCACCCATTATCAACCATAGAAAGACCAATGTCTTCAATAATAAAGCAAGATGAGAATGTGCTTTTGATAGCTTAAAAATACAGTCACCACGATTCTCTGATTATATCTCTTAAGAAAAATCCTTCTCCTGATGCAAATAACTTAGGAGTTGTTTCCAAGTCCTGCCCCATTGCCTACAAGGTTTATTGGCACAGTGCAACAAACAACCCATATTTGCTTCTCTTTTATAGTATGAGTCTTTATCTCCCCCCACACACACTTCAATTTTTTATCCCACCTCCTGCCCCTTTGGTAGTTGGTGTATTGGTTCTAAGAGCTGTAGCACCATCCAGATGTAGGGACAAGCTGTGCTGTTAGTGAAAGTCTCCCTCGCAGAGCGCTGCTGATGCAGACTATTACTCAAACACTATGCACCAGCTCAGTGGTTGATCTAATTCCCCCTCTCTGTTTTACCTCCCACTACCATCACTATTTAATGAAACTGCACTGAAATACAACATAGAGATTCTGTCAGTATATATACACAGAAATAGAAATGTAACCTCAAAACTGTCCTGATTGCTTGTCTCCTAGAAGCTGAGCACAGCAGACATGTGATACACTGAGTCCCGTGGAAAGGGGACAGGTCAGCAATAATAGATCTGACTTCTACTTACACTACAAAACTGAAATGTGTTACAAAAGCATCTATTTACTTGCTCTCTCAGCCACAAGAGCACTGAACTTGGTGGCCCCATCAGTGGGATAGGAGGGACTAACCCTCTCTGTATCTATCAAGCTATTCCTGCTATTTGCAGGAGGCATTACAGGGTTCCAATTCAAAGGGACACTATCCACTTGAAAATCATCTGTCTGGCTGAAAATTTTGTATTTGCCATTGCAAGTAACACCTGCAAGTATTAGAAATGAAAAAAAAAATTAGTGGGGAAAAGTATCTCAACCCCCCCCCACACACATTTGTTTATATTGTATGTTTGATAGTACTTTGTTCATAGTTATTTTTACTCCCCCCCACAATGCTTTAGGCCCTGAGTTTGCAAATATGTACGTAAGTGAGTAATTTGTCAGGAAAGGAAAGTTCAATTAAAGTATTAATGTGTGAAAAGTTAAAGCACAAGTCTTTGTAGGGCCAGAGCTCTAATCAGTTTCTCCCTTGCTGAAAAGACCCCTAGATAAACATCAATAGAGGAACAGAAACTCTCTTGACATTTTTTTATAAGATTTGGGAGAAAAAGAAAATGCATAATGTTGTTTTAAAGGGTGATCTAGCATAAGAGACTAAACAAAAAAGTACTCAGTTTAAAAAACATATGAAGCTGGCAATGCCTCTTTAAGGAAGGTAAGTACATAATACATCTGATTTTCAGATATTAATCACTGGGAAAACTGAGTTACATTTATTAGAATATGATGATATTTAAGTGGGACATTAAAGAGATGAGTTCAGGGTAACATATTAGATTTGCCATAATTTTATTAAGGCAGATATAGAGCTGGCAGTGTGCCCTCCTGCACTTTGCAAATGTACTGTTCCATTGTTTGCTGTCTTCAGAGAAAGAAACCAGTAGCCAAAGAGGAGGAATTTATTTATTTATTTAAATCTGTGCTTGTACAATTCATAACCAAACAACATCTAGGTATTAAAAGGGCTGACATCAATATGGTGCCTGTCTTAAAAGAAAATGCAATATTTTTACATCAGTATGTGATTACTGGTGTTGCTGTTTTGAACATCAGAAAGTGACAGCATTTATTTTCAAATTACAGAGCTGTGGCCAGAAAGGAGGGTAATTTCAAACTAGTTACAAAGATCTTTCACTTTGAACAGTTCAGTGTTTTTATTTTCAGGTTTTCCCTGTTCAATTAGAATTATACTCAGACCATAACAAAAGGCTTAGCTGCAAAGTTTACTCCTATCTGATGATAGAGGAACTCATGGTGTGAAAAGAGAAAGAAAAATCTAATCTATGTCAAGCCACAATGAAACTAAATTTTGCCCTAACAGTGTTCAGTTTTTCTACTGCCTTCATTGGCTGCCAGAGGCTTTATTCTTAATTGAAAATGATAGCTCCCTGGGTAGTCAGGAGTCACATGGCAGCCTTTTATTGCTCGACATATTATGTGCACACTGTATCTCAGATATTGCCTGGAGAAATGCAGCAGATTGATTGATATGAGGGACTGTCCCTCATTTGGTATCTGTCTGCTCCGCTCCTGAATTCCTAGTGTGGGTTGTTTATAATTTTATAAATGCCTGGGATCTTGAATAGAGAAAAACATTTTAAATTCCAAAACTAGCAAAGACATCAGGAAAGAAAATGCTCACAATGTCTGATTTACAGGAAAAAAATCTTGTTTTTTGTTGTTGTTTGTTTTTAGTAAAAGAGAGAGTTGAGGAGAAAAATCCCCTGAATAAACTTAAACAAGTTTGAAGAAAGAAATGATTCTGTCCCCAGAGAGAATTGTTTAGTTTAATCAAATAGGGAGACATGAATGAACGTGCCAAACCTAATATATTTTAGGAACTGAGTCAGCTTTAGAAAGCAAGATAAGACTAATAACAAAATAAATCACTTTGTAACCATTTAACTATGGTGTTTTATAACTAACGAGGTCTAGTGTGAGTGTCCTTTGCTGAGCCATGGACTTGACATAGAAATGGTGGGCAAAGTTCTTTATCCCCTGAGTTGTCTAACAGCACTGCATCCCCGTACCACAACTGTGGAGAAGGAGAGAGCCAGGCTTTCTTTCTATATGACTGTCATATCCCCTCAGGTTCTCTGATAATAACCTGCCTGCCTGCTAGGAGTTAAATCAAAGGAGGTTGTTTGAGGAACCAGTTGGGAAAGATAAAACACTGACCTAAATAAGATGCCTGGAGGAAACAAGGGAAAAGCTGTTTATTGGGGCATACCCCCTATCTGTCTTTATTCAAGATAGAATCTTTTACTCTTCCCAAGTGTAAGTGGGGGGTTGCTCCTGCTATTGTGGGGAACTTTCTTGGCTTAGACCAGGGGAGGGCAAACTATGGCCAGCGGGATTGCCAGCCCCATGGTGCAGCGGGTCTAAGGCCGGCTCCCTGCCTGCCCTGGCCCCGCGCCCTCCCAGAAGCGGCCGGCACCACATGCCCGAGGCCCCTGGGGGAAGGATGGGCAGAGGGCTCTGTGCGCTGCCCTTGCCTGCAGGCACTGCCCCCCCGAAGCTCCCATTGGCTGGGAATGGGGAACCGTGGCCAATGGGAGCTTCGGGGGTACTCACAGGCGAGGTCAACGCACGGCTGTCCCACCCCACTCCAGGAGCCACTGCCAGACATGCTGGCCACTTCTGGGAGTGGCACAGGGCGAGAGCAGGCAAGGAGCTTACCTTAGCCCTGCTGCAGGCTGCTGCCACCCTGGAGCCACTCAAGGTAAGCAGTGCTGGGCCAGAGCCCGCATCCCGAACCCCTCCTGCAGCCCGCACCCCAACCCCTGCCCTGAGCCCCCTAACACCCTGCCTTGAACTCCCTCCTGCACCCCAACCCCTTGTCCTGAGCCCCTTCCTGCACCCTGCATCCCCTCCCGTACTCCCTCCTGCCCCAGCCCTACATTCATGGCTCTGCATACAATTTCCCCACCCAGATGTGGCCCTCAGGCCAAAAGGTTTTCCCACGCCTGGCTGAGGCACTACCCCGATGGAATTGACTAGCGAAAGGATCTGAGTCCTCGCCTCCCCTTCCTTTACCCAGAGGCCTGCCTGACCTCGAGGGCTCCCTTTCCACTCTCCTATGTGGCAGAATCCTTGTAACCCCAACAAGAATGGGATCAGGATTCCTGGGGGGCTCGACCCCCAATCCTCTCATGATCACTTAGGATAGGGGCTAGGGTGTCCCCACTCTGGGGTGCTCTCTCTGCACTGGATACTTCCCTGATCCACTGACCACTACATATAGTTCAAGCAAATACCATTTATTAAACAGCAATCAATTTAAAAAAAAAAAAAGGAAAATATGGGACAGGTTAAAGGAAAACACATAAGCCCACTCTGTGGCAAGGGGACATCACAACCAGCATCTCTGGAACGTCAGGGCAGTTCAGTCTGTTCCTCACAAGTCCCAGGCCCCTTCTCAGGCCCTGGCTGTGCTGCACGGATGCTGCGGGTCAGACACTTGCTCTGGTGGTGGCTACATAGTCTCAGGCTCTAGGTGGCAGGACCCTTCTTCCCAGCATCGCCTCCCCCACCATGACAACAGTACTGTCTGCAATGGGATAAGGCCCAAATTCTGACAGGGCCTGGAATCTTCAGGCCCAGAGGTAATACAGAGCTATACTGACTGTGCCTTATGTGTGCTTAAATACATCACCAGTATGCTATACCAGCTTTTGCGGCAGTATAGGAGTCACCACCACACATTATGCTGAAAGTAGCAAACTTGCCCCTGTGAAGTGATTTGCTATACAGTGGTATACATTCATCTTGTTTGTTTTATATTTAGGGCAGTACCCAAATGAGTTCCCTTTAACTTAGTTCCAGAGAGAGAGAATTGTGGTGTTTGGGTTTTACTATTTATTTTAGAAAGTTTTAACAAGTTTACAGATCCTTGCCATGTAAATATCAGAAACAAAACAATCATTACAACTGTGAGCTTTTGTTTAAAGGGACATTATGTAGGATATAGCATTACCATATTAAAGAATGAGCATCATTACAACATCTACGCCATTTCTAGTGATTTTTTTAAATTGAATGAAATCTCTATATACACATATTCCACAGACCAGGTAGAGCTATTAAATGTTAATATTTGAAACAATTGGACAGGTTCGGTGGGTTTTTTTGCAGGTTAATGTACTTTGTCTGAATACTCAATTAAAGGTAACCAAATATCGAAGTATCTATCTGTCCTCTGTCTATTTTGCTGGTTATGTGATTGTTCTGTTGATTTTTCCGTAACCAAAACCTTTCATATTTTTTTTGAATCATTCCTGAATGGTTGGGCTGTTTTTCTTTTTCCAATGAGAGGCTACCAACAGCCAAACCTCTACTAGCAGATGAGATTAATTCTTCTTCATTTACTTTTATGTGACCAACTCCACTAGGAAGCCCCAGGAGAATTACCAAAGAATCATTTGGTAATAAACATCCAACAATTTGTTATACTTGGTTACGGATTGCATCCAAGTACTCTCTCCTGTACTCTTTTCTCTCTCCAGTACTCTTTAATGACTGGACATGTCCACCATATAGGCATAAAATCTCCTCTTTCACCACAATTTCTCTAACATTTATCCCCATTCAGTCTATTTTTTTAACCTGACTGGTGTGAGGTATCACTGAAAGATTATCTTAAAGAAATTTTCTATTGTGCTACAGACTGAGGGTGCTGATCCTCTTTTTCCAGGTCAAACCCTATTCCTCTGAGGCAATTTGTACAACCATATCCTTTTCCCAAGGTGTCATATATGGACACTCTTTTTTGGTTAGGAAAGCTGTCTGCAAACATTAATATAAATTAGTTACAATTTTTTTGTTTCCTTATCGACCAGATGCTGTCTATTAAAATTAGCTGTCTGTATAAATCAGGGTTTCTAGAACAGTGCTTCTCAAAGCTGGTCTGCCACTTGTTCAGGGAAAGCCCGTGGCGGGCCAGGCCAGTTTATTTACCTGCCGTGTCCGCAGATTCGGCCGATCACAGCTCCCACTGGCCGTGGTTTGCCGCTCCAGGCCAATGGGGGCTGTGGGAATGGCGGCCAGCATGTTCCTTGGCCCGCGCTGCTTCCCACAGCCCCCATTGGCCTGGAGCGGCGAACCACGGCCAGTGGGAGCTGTGATCGGCCGAACCTGCGGACGCAGCAGGTAAACAAACTGGCCCAGCTTTCAGGGCTTTTCCTGAACAAGAGGTGGACTGGCTTTGAGAACCACTATTCTAGAAAGTTGAAAAACTTAGTCAGGGCTGGATGAATCTTTTGTGGGCCTGGCACCAAACATAGTTGTGAGAACCCACGAGTGTGTGTGTGTGTGTGTGTGTGTGTGTGTGTGTGTGTGTGTATATACACAGAATCCTCCTCAGGGCAGTGCAGAGCCGGTACCTACTGCCCTCCGCCATTTTTTTCTCTCTCTAGCTGAGCTGCATCTCCTCCAGGCAGCAGCCGCTTTTCCCACCCTCCTGGAGGGGAGGCTGATTGCAGTTACTCCTGGAACTGGACTTTTATTGTCCAGTGTGGACACTGCCAGGTCCATTTTTTGGCCAGACTTTTGGGTCAAAAACTGGACACCTCTATTCAGCACTGGTGAGGCCACATCTGGAGTACTCGCAAAAAAGAAAAGGAGTACTTGTGGCACCTTAGAGACTAACAAATTTATTTGAGCATAAGCTTTCGTGAGCTACAGCTCACTTCATCGGATGCATTTGGTGGAAAATACAATGGGGAGATTTATATACACACCCAGAGAACATGAAACAATGGGTTTATCATACACACTGTAAGGAGAGTGATCACTTAAGATGAGCCATCACCAGCAGCGCGGGGGGGGGGGGGAGGGGGAGGAAAACCTTTCATGGTGACAAGCAAAGTAGGCTATTTCCAGCAGTTAACAAGAACATCTGAGGAACAGTGGGGGGTGGGGTGGGGGGAGAAATAACATGGGGAAATAGTTTTACTTTGTGTAATGACTCATCCATTCCCAGTCTCTATTCAAGCCTCAATTAATTGTATCCAGTTTGCAAATTAATTCCAATTCAGAAGTCTCTCATTGGAGTCTGTTTTTGAAGTTTTTTTGTTGAAGGATAGCCACTCTCAGGTCTGTAATCATGTGACCGGAGAGATTGAAGTGTTCTCCGACTGGTTTTTGAATGTTATAATTCTTGACGTCTGATTTGTGTCCATTTATTCTTTTACCTAGAGACTGTCCAGTTTGACCAAGGTACATGGCAGAGGGGCATTGCTGGCACATGATGGCATATATCACATTGCTAGATGCGCAGATGAATGAGCCTCTGATAGTGTGGCTGATGTGATTAGGCCTATGATGGTGTCCCCTGAATAGATATGTGGACAGAGTTGGCAACGGGCTTTGTTGCAAGGATAGGTTCCTGGGTTAGTGGTTCCATTGTGTAGTGTGTGGTTGCTGGTGAGTATTTGCTTTAGGTTGGGGGGCTGTCTGTAAGCAAGGACTGGCCTGTCTCCCAAGATCTGTGAGAGTGAAGCGTATGCTCAATAAATTTGTTAGTCTCTAAGGTGCCACAAGTACTCCTTTTCTTTTTGCGAATACAGACTAACACGGCTGCTACTCTGAAATCTGCATCTAGTGATACCAAGAGAAATGGATCGGTTTTTGATCTGACATTATATATGATTCCAGCTAATCTCCAAATATTATTTTGCATTTGTCTATCCTTAAGGAATGCATCTTGATCTGGATTTATATAAGCTGAGAACATAGACTGCAATTGGCTTGCTAGTATTTTTGTTAAAATCTCTGTTGCGATTCAACAGAGATATGGGACTATAGTAGCTGCATAAGGTGAGGTCTTTTCCATCTTTAGGAAGAACAACCACAGTATATTCTTTCATAGTTTGTGGAAGGTCCTTTCCTAACAGAATGGCATTGAAGGTACCTCTCAAAGGACCCACTAATACCACCTTAAATACCTTGTAAAATTCAGCTAGAAAGCCATCAGTTTCTGGGGCTTTACCACTTTCCATACTGACTTGCCTCTAGGATTTCTTGTTCTGTTATTTCGTTAGCTAAAGTTGATCAATTTGCTTTTATTTGGCAAGCTTGCTACTTCCAGATATTTTTAAATAACTTCAGAGCTTGGAATATCTGAGGATGCAGATTTTTTATAATAAGTAGCATATATTTAATTAGGGTATATAACTATCTTATGCTGATTATTCTTAATTGGCGGAATAATACGTTGCTTTTGCATCCCCTTTTAGCTTTCAAGCTAAATAGTTTATCACTTCTTTTTTCATAAAACATCTGTCTTGTAACTTTTTAGCTGCTTTTTAGTTGTATTTGTTTCTTGTGCTCTTTTTTTTTTCAGTTGACATGCTCTGCTAATCAACTGACCCCTAAATACTTTTTTACCTCCCTTCCAGAGAAGGCCCCTTTTTATATTGTCTGTATCATTTTATTGGGATATTGAACAATGTCCTCTTTTATTGTTGCAACCTGATCTTGGAGAAGCAAGTAGTCCATTTTCCAGTAAAGTGATCTTTGTGACCAAACCCAGCTGTCAAATATTACTTTCACTGGTACACGATCTGACCATGTAAATGTGCCAATTTCTGAAGGCCTTGTCTGTTTCATTGAGGATTTAAAAGTTAACATTAAATCTATTCTAGTATGTAACTGATGGGGATGTGAATAAAATATGTAATCTCCTTCAGCTGGGTGAAAATTATTTAGTTTATTGAAAAACATCAAATTATTGATTCTTTAGTTGTCTCATGATATGAATCCATGTCTTGCTAATGTCCCTCTTTTTACTAATTATGTTACATTCACTGTTCTGTGCCTGAATATGGCTTGGTTTCTGTTTGGAAACTTCCATATCTACTTGTATTAATTCTCCCTGACCTCCTCACTTCTCTCCTCTCCTCTGCATTCTCTTCACTCTAAATCCATAAATGAAATATCAACATCACATGTAAAAAATCCCCAAATGACTGTGCTTTGCTGAACCCTACACCCCTGTACACTCCCCATAAGCACTTGGACTGCTTCTCTTGCAATTCAAAGGAGGTAGATTTTCCACCTCTGGGACCTTGACCCTCATCATTAGGGAAAGATTGCCATCTGATCATTTGAGTTATGAGAAGGGTTTATACAAAAGGCTCCTTCTCTTCCTCCATTCAATTTCTCCAATCTCCTCCAATCTTGAAATTCTTCCCCAGTCCCCTCTTATAATCCTTTATTTCCTCTACATTTTAAAATACAGATTACAGCTAGTACTGATCACCCCAATTAAAGTAAACTTCATACTATTTTCTTTACAACATTAACATAGTTACTGTTCAGGTATCTGAGTTCTCTTGTTCAGCTTCACCACTGCCATTGCCAGTATGATCATAGAGTCTTTTGTCTTTTCTTTTTCTGTCTTCTTTTTCCTGGGTTTCACCATTTGCCAAGAGTCTTTCATCAGCTTTTATGTAGTTACTACCTCTGGAGAGTCATCTTGTATGTCTGAGATTTGGATTTCTATCCCAAGTGACTGGAGTGTATTCTTTTCCCTGTTTACAGTCTTGTATTGTATAATACTGATTTTGGAAGCTGAATGAAAGTTTAAATGGGAATCCCCATCTGTAACAGATATCTGCCTCCTGAGTGCAACTGTAATTTCCCCCCACTCTCCTCTCTTTTTTAATGTTAGGGCAGAGAGGTCATGGAAAATTGGCAGTTTGTGGCCTGTGAGTGTGAGCTCTGAATGATTTCTGACTTTTTCATAATTAAATTTTTCTGCTGATAATCATGAAATTTCACAATTAGGTCTCTGGGTTTATTATTATTAGGCCCAGGTCAGAGGTGCAGCGTTCTGTGTGCTCTCCCCACTTTTACTTCTTCCAGGTAGCTCAGATGTAACAGCTCCACAAGTAAAGCTTTTACATACTGGATTGGGTTTCTTCCTTCAGCATTTTCAGGCAGTCCTTTAATTCTGATGTTGGTCCTTCTTGATCTGTTTTCTATATCATCCCAATTAAACTGTCTCGCTCTCTGCTACTTCAGTGCCATGTGGCTCTGCAGATCTGGTTCTCTCACTTGCTCCTCTTAGGCCAGTCTCTAATGCTATGACACACTCTTCCAAGTCAGCAACTTCCTTCTTTACTGTGAGAAGCTGGTCATCTCTCATGGCCTTAAACCCAAAGATCACCTCCAGAATGTCTGCTTTGTAGCCATTCCATTTTTTTCAGCTCTGGCATTTCTGCCTGATTTAGCTGCCATGTGCTCACTTGGAGTCTAAGAGGTTTTTGGCTCAGAGCGTGAAGAAATATTCTTCTTAGTGAGGTATCTGTGATGCTGGCAGACCAGGTGCCAGCTCATGCCAAGGCTCCTATGTCTCAACTGAACACTGACCAATACATAGCTGGAAACCAGCCTGGCTCACCTGTGTGTTTAGTATTGTTAAAATAGAGATTGGAACATTAGAGGACAAAAGACTTTAATTCCCTCCCCCCCCCCCCCACCAACAGAACAGAGGCATGTGGACTTGTCTGATCAGTTTGAACTCTGGAGGAAGAGAATAAAAATCTCTAACAAGGATGAACTGTATCTTTATGCTGCTTGGACTCTGAGGGTCAAGGATTACTAAGCATAAGTGAGAGATCCCCAGTGGTTGGTCTGGGTTAGCCCTCAAGGACACATAGTGCTTGCTTTTTATGTAAGCTTCTACCACCTTTTGGAACCTAAAATTGTATCTCATTTGTGTAAAGAGAAAAGGAGTACTTGTGGCACCTTAGAGACTAACAAATTTATTAGAGCATAAGCTTTCGTGAGCTACAGCTCACTTCATCGGATGCATTTGGTGGAAAAAACAGAGGAGAGATTTATATACACACACACAGAGAACATGAAACAATGGGTTTATCATACACACTGTAAGGAGAGTGATCACTTAAGATAAGCCATCACCAACAGCAGGGGGGGGAAGGAGGAAAACCTTTCATGGTGACAAGCAGGTAGGCTAATTCCAGCAGTTAACAAGAATATCAGAGGAACAGTGGGGGGTGGGGTGGGAGGGAGAAATACCATGGGGAAATAGTTTTACTTTGTGTAATGACTCATCCATTCCCAGTCTCTATTCAAGCCTAAGTTAATTGTATCCAGTTTGCAAATTAATTCCAATTCAGCAGTCTCTCGTTGGAGTCTGTTTTTGAAGCTTTTTTGTTGAAGTATAGCCACTGGATTTCTACATAGACTGCTTCCGCCGACGTGCACGAGCTGAAATTGTGGAAAAGCAGCATCGCTTACCCCATAACCTCAGCCATGCAGAACACAGTGCCATCCACAGCCTCAGAAACAACTCTGACATCATAATCAAAAAGGCTGACAAAGGAGGTGCTGTCGTCATCATGAATAGGTCAGAGTATGAACAAGAGGCTACTAGGCAGCTCTCCAACACCACTTTCTACAAGCCATTACCCTCTGATCCCACTGAGAGTTACCAAAAGAAACTACAGCATTTGCTCAAGAAACTCCCTGAAAAAGCACAAGAACAAATCCGCACAGACACACCCCTGGAGCCAGGACCTGGGGTATTCTATCTGCTACCCAAGATCCATAAACCTGGAAATCCTGGACGCCCCATCATCTCAGGCATTGGCACCCTGACAGCAGGATTGTCTGGCTATGTAGACTCCCTCCTCAGGCCCTTCGTTACCAGCACTCCCAGCTATCTTCGAGACACCACCGATTTCCTGAGGAAACTACAGTCCATTGGTGATCTTCCTAAAAACACCATCCTAGCCACTATGGATGTAGAAGCCCTCTACACCAACATTCCACACAAAGATGGACTACAAGCCGTCAGGAACAGTATCCCCGATACTGTCACGGCTAACCTGGTGGCAGAACTTTGTGACTTTGTCCTGACCCATAACTATTTCACATTTGGTGACAATGTATACCTTCAAATCAGCGGCACTGCGATGGGTACCCGCATGGCCCCACAGTATGCCAACATTTTTATGGCTGACTTAGAACAACGCTTCCTCAGCTCTCGTTCCCTAATGCCCCTACTCTACTTGCGCTACATTGATGACATCTTCATCATCTGGACCCATGGAAAAGAAGCTCTTGAGGAATTCCACCATGATTTCAACAATTTCCATCCCACCATCAACCTCAGCCTGGACCAGTCCACACAAGAGATCCACTTCCTGGACACTACGGTGCTAATAAGTGATGGTCACATAAACACCACCCTATATCGGAAACCTACTGACCGCTATTCCTACCTACATGCCTCTAGCTTTCATCCAGATCATACCACTCGATCCATTGTCTACAGCCAAGCGCTACGATATAACCGCATTTGCTCCAACCCCTCAGACAGAGACAAACACCTACAAGATCTCTATCATGCATTCCTACAACTACAGTACCCACCTGCTGAAGTGAAGAAACAGATTGACAGAGCCAGAAGAGTACCCAGAAGTCACCTACTACAGGACAGGCCCAACAAAGAAAACAACAGAACTCCACTAGCCATCACCTTCAGCCCCCAACTAAAACCTCTCCAACGCATCATCAAGGATCTACAACCTATCCTGAAGGACGACCCATCACTCTCACAGATCTTGGGAGACAGACCAGTCCTTGCTTACAGACAGCCCCCCAATCTGAAGCAAATACTCACCAGCAACCACACACCACACAACAGAATCACTAACCCAGGAACCTATCCTTGCAACAAAGCCCGTTGCCAACTCTGTCCACATATCTATTCAGGGGATACCATCATAGGGCCTAATCACATCAGCCACACCATCAGAGGCTCGTTCACCTGTGCATCTACCAATGTGATATATGCCATCATGTGCCAGCAATGCCCCTCTGCCATGTACATTGGCCAAACTGGACAGTCTCTACGTAAAAGAATGAATGGACACAAATCAGACGTCAAGAATTATAACATTCAAAAACCAGTTGGAGAACACTTCAATCTCTCTGGTCACTCGATCACAGACCTAAGAGTGGCTATACTTCAACAAAAAAGCTTCAAAAACAGACTCCAACGAGAGACTGCTGAATTGGAATTAATTTGCAAACTGGATACAATTAACTTAGGCTTGAATAGAGACTGGGAATGGATGAGTCATTACACAAAGTAAAACTATTTCCCCATGGTATTTCTCCCTCCCACCCCACCCCCCACTGTTCCTCTGATATTCTTGTTAACTGCTGGAATTAGCCTACCTGCTTGTCACCATGAAAGGTTTTCCTCCTTCCCCCCCCTGCTGTTGGTGATGGCTTATCTTAAGTGATCACTCTCCTTACAGTGTGTATGATAAACCCATTGTTTCATGTTCTCTGTGTGTGTGTATATAAATCTCTCCTCTGTTTTTTCCACCAAATGCATCCGATGAAGTGAGCTGTAGCTCACGAAAGCTTATGCTCTAATAAATTTGTTAGTCTCTAAGGTGCCACAAGTACTCCTTTTCTTTTTGCGAATACAGACTAACACGGCTGCTACTCTGAAACCTGTGATTATGCAAGGCACTGAATTTAGCCGTATAGAGTGGAAATCTGTCAACTTCATGAAAAAACTCGCACAGATACAGACAGACATCATCTTCCTCTCCAAATGCAAACAGATGGACATCATACCGAAAGGACTGAAGGTAAAAAATCCATTACAATCTACATACCACACAGACTATGCTGACAGCTTGTGCCAC
The DNA here is from genome assembly GCF_009764565.3 of Dermochelys coriacea. NCBI lineage: Eukaryota > Metazoa > Chordata > Testudines > Dermochelyidae > Dermochelys > Dermochelys coriacea. Next base: position 112,562,190 of record NC_050068.2, read on the forward strand.
ACACTCTCAAGGAAACTGCGGAACCACCTGATCAACATCCTCTACAGCAAACAGGGAAAGATTAAGAATGAGCTCTCAAAACTGGATACTCTCATAAAGAACCAACCTTCCACACAAACTTCCTCGTGGCTGGACTTTACAAAAACTAGACAAGCCATTTACAAAACACACTTTGATTCTCTACAAAAGAAAAAGGACACTAAGCTATCTAAACTACTATATGCCACAAGGGGCCACAACAATGGTTCCCGTAACCCACCCAGCAATATTGTTAATCTATCCAACTATACTCTTAGCCCAGCGGAAGAATCTGTCCTATCTCGGGGCCTCTCCTTTTGCCCCTCCACCCCCACGAACATGATACAGTTCTGTGGTGACCTAGAATCCTATTTTCGACGTCTCAGACTCAAGGAATATTTCCAACACACCTCTGACCAACATATTAACCCACAGAGACCTTCCTGCCAACACTACAAAAAGAAGGATTCTAGGTGGACTCCTCCTGAAGGTCGAAACAGCAGCCTGGATTTCTACATAGACTGCTTCCGCCGACGTGCACGAGCTGAAATTGTGGAAAAGCAGCATCGCTTACCCCATAACCTCAGCCATGCAGAACACAGTGCCATCCACAGCCTCAGAAACAACTCTGACATCATAATCAAAAAGGCTGACAAAGGAGGTGCTGTCGTCATCATGAATAGGTCAGAGTATGAACAAGAGGCTACTAGGCAGCTCTCCAACACCACTTTCTACAAGCCATTACCCTCTGATCCCACTGAGAGTTACCAAAAGAAACTACAGCATTTGCTCAAGAAACTCCCTGAAAAAGCACAAGAACAAATCCGCACAGACACACCCCTGGAGCCAGGACCTGGGGTATTCTATCTGCTACCCAAGATCCATAAACCTGGAAATCCTGGACGCCCCATCATCTCAGGCATTGGCACCCTGACAGCAGGATTGTCTGGCTATGTAGACTCCCTCCTCAGGCCCTTCGTTACCAGCACTCCCAGCTATCTTCGAGACACCACCGATTTCCTGAGGAAACTACAGTCCATTGGTGATCTTCCTAAAAACACCATCCTAGCCACTATGGATGTAGAAGCCCTCTACACCAACATTCCACACAAAGATGGACTACAAGCCGTCAGGAACAGTATCCCCGATACTGTCACGGCTAACCTGGTGGCAGAACTTTGTGACTTTGTCCTGACCCATAACTATTTCACATTTGGTGACAATGTATACCTTCAAATCAGCGGCACTGCGATGGGTACCCGCATGGCCCCACAGTATGCCAACATTTTTATGGCTGACTTAGAACAACGCTTCCTCAGCTCTCGTTCCCTAATGCCCCTACTCTACTTGCGCTACATTGATGACATCTTCATCATCTGGACCCATGGAAAAGAAGCTCTTGAGGAATTCCACCATGATTTCAACAATTTCCATCCCACCATCAACCTCAGCCTGGACCAGTCCACACAAGAGATCCACTTCCTGGACACTACGGTGCTAATAAGTGATGGTCACATAAACACCACCCTATATCGGAAACCTACTGACCGCTATTCCTACCTACATGCCTCTAGCTTTCATCCAGATCATACCACTCGATCCATTGTCTACAGCCAAGCGCTACGATATAACCGCATTTGCTCCAACCCCTCAGACAGAGACAAACACCTACAAGATCTCTATCATGCATTCCTACAACTACAGTACCCACCTGCTGAAGTGAAGAAACAGATTGACAGAGCCAGAAGAGTACCCAGAAGTCACCTACTACAGGACAGGCCCAACAAAGAAAACAACAGAACTCCACTAGCCATCACCTTCAGCCCCCAACTAAAACCTCTCCAACGCATCATCAAGGATCTACAACCTATCCTGAAGGACGACCCATCACTCTCACAGATCTTGGGAGACAGACCAGTCCTTGCTTACAGACAGCCCCCCAATCTGAAGCAAATACTCACCAGCAACCACACACCACACAACAGAATCACTAACCCAGGAACCTATCCTTGCAACAAAGCCCGTTGCCAACTCTGTCCACATATCTATTCAGGGGATACCATCATAGGGCCTAATCACATCAGCCACACCATCAGAGGCTCGTTCACCTGTGCATCTACCAATGTGATATATGCCATCATGTGCCAGCAATGCCCCTCTGCCATGTACATTGGCCAAACTGGACAGTCTCTACGTAAAAGAATGAATGGACACAAATCAGACGTCAAGAATTATAACATTCAAAAACCAGTTGGAGAACACTTCAATCTCTCTGGTCACTCGATCACAGACCTAAGAGTGGCTATACTTCAACAAAAAAGCTTCAAAAACAGACTCCAACGAGAGACTGCTGAATTGGAATTAATTTGCAAACTGGATACAATTAACTTAGGCTTGAATAGAGACTGGGAATGGATGAGTCATTACACAAAGTAAAACTATTTCCCCATGGTATTTCTCCCTCCCACCCCACCCCCCACTGTTCCTCTGATATTCTTGTTAACTGCTGGAATTAGCCTACCTGCTTGTCACCATGAAAGGTTTTCCTCCTTCCCCCCCCTGCTGTTGGTGATGGCTTATCTTAAGTGATCACTCTCCTTACAGTGTGTATGATAAACCCATTGTTTCATGTTCTCTGTGTGTGTGTATATAAATCTCTCCTCTGTTTTTTCCACCAAATGCATCCGATGAAGTGAGCTGTAGCTCACGAAAGCTTATGCTCTAATAAATTTGTTAGTCTCTAAGGTGCCACAAGTACTCCTTTTCTTTTTGCGAATACAGACTAACACGGCTGCTACTCTGAAACCTCTCATTTGTGTGTGCACGTTTATCTGCTTTAACTTTGTAAATAACTCATTTTTTTTTTAGTTAATAAATCTTTAGTTAGTTTATTATAGGATTGGCTACGAGTGTCTTTGATGTAAAATCTAAAGTGCAATTGACCTGGGGTAAGTGACTGGTCCTTTGAGACTGGAGTAACCTGAATATTATTTGAATTGTTGGTGTGAGGGACTATCTATCACAAAGGCAAGCTTGCTTCAGTGGCAAGATAGACCAGAGTACCCCAGGGGACTGTCTGGGACTCCATAGTTAGGCGGTTATCATGCCTGAGGAGTTTACACTTGTTATGTGGTTGGTGAAATCTAAGTACAGAACTCACAACTAGCTTTGGGTTTGTGCCCTGCTTCTTACCAGTCTGCCCTGAGATTGGCATGCATGCTCTTGAGCCACTGTAGGACAGCTGGACAGTATCTTTTTACATTTTCAGCTTTTCTTGGTGAATCCATCTTCTGCCATGCTGTACTCTATTCTATTGGAGAGTTTAGTTGGTTTTTAGGGTCAATCGAGGCAGATTGCTTTGCTGTCCCCCTCAAAGCTCAGGCTTTAGGCAGCCATGTCATTCTGCCCCCTGCTGGTCCCTTTGTAGTTTTTTTTTAAAAAGTAGTGTCTTAATTTAATAGTATTCTCAAGAGCAAATTTTTGTAAGACTTTTCTTCCCCAGCTGTGTGTCATAGTTCTTTGTTATCTCCACAATATGCTACAAACTGTAGCTACACATTGGATAGGTGCTTAGCACAAGGTCCTTTACAGACCCAAATCAATGGCTTGAATGAGAGTTTTAATACCATGGGTCTCATTCATTGGGGGACTGGAAACTTGCTTGTCTTTCTACATTTTTGCCATTTCCTGCAGAATGCAAACTTCAAAAAAGCTTTTAGCACTTTCTGTATTAAAAATGCAGCCCCTGAAGTATAAACAATACAGGGATGGCTTGTTAATCCAGCCTGGCGGAAAATTGTTTTCATCCAAACAGCAGCAGTAAAGATGTGAGTTATACCCCTCACTTCGGTGTTAACTTTAAAGCCCCATTGCCTTTGAGAATATTTAAACATTGTTAGCCAATGGCCATCTAGCAACTGGAGTCAGTGTCCAGATGAAAATCACTGTTTATGCTTCAGCCCTTTTTTCCCCCAGAATGAGCTTTTTGGTCTCTCATGCTTCAAAGTGGGATTTGGTGTCAAAGAGGCAAGGCAAGAAAAAGACTGAGTTTGCCCTTCCTCACCTGAACCTAAACTCCCCTAGGCGCTAGAAGAAAGAAAAGACATTTAATTTGCACTGTCGGGTCACTTCACTGAGCTGTGATGCTTCTGAGGTGCTGAGCACCCTTGACACCCAGTGACTTCTGTGGGAACTGAAGACATGGGAAGGACAGATATTAAAAGGTATTTAGGCAACTGAGTGTCTCATAGTTGGGCCCTTTGTGTTGGCATGATAGTGCTGATGTTTAGAAGGATTCATTGTCATTACTTATATTTCTGCACTGTCCTTGTAATTTGACTTAAAATTGGAAAAATAAAGATGGTTTTGAGTACAAAACAATAACTATCACTTGATAGAGCTTATCTTATTTCCATTACTTTTGTTGATCGTAATGACCCATCAGTGGGAATTTCCTACAACTGGGTAAAATCATAGTCCTAATTGACTGTGTGTTTTCAGATTACCATGTTGTCCCATGGTCATGGTAAAGGATAGGAACAGAATGTTGGCACAGTTCCTTGTATAAAGCAATCAGAAATGTTACTCTAAATCTGAATAGAGAATATCTTACTTAGTGGAGTGCTCTTGTATGATGACTGGGGAGCAGGAGGATGAAGGATTTTTTTTCTTTTAACTTTAAGGGCCTGCTCCAAAATCCTGTGACGTTAATAGGGAGCTTTTGGGTATTGATTGGATCAGGCCCTAGACAAATAATATACACACATCCATACTTGTAGGTGGGCTTCCTAGTAAATCTGGAATCTCCTCCAAGGTTCATTCTTTTGAGCTGAGAGAGTCATTCACAGTTCAGACACAGGGATAGAATTGTTCAACTTTACTTAGTTGTTTTGAAGCCTGGTGTCTGAGTTCCTCACAATGTGACACCCTCTAATTTAAACAGAGGTAACCTTGGAAGGCTTTATAAAACATTAATCAAAATGACACACTATAATCTGCAGCACTGTAAAAGCTACAGCAGAATAGCTGAAGTTTTCTTAGTGGCCAGTACTTAAGTGACTTTTACAAAATATGTTCTTTTATCACAGTAGTTACCATTTTAGGGAAGATTCACTTAACTATTGCATATGACTTGTGCAGTCGACTCTTCCATAAGGTGCAGTTCTTCATCCGCAGGGGAATTCTTTTCAATATGATCCATTAACTTTAATCATTGGATGACACAACTCTTATCCATGTGAGTAGACCTGATCAGCAAGAAATCCTGGCCCCACTGAGTATGTCTATACAGCAATGAAACACCCACATGCATTTTATTCTTAATGGGCCTGATTCTGTGATAAGCTAAAAACTTCAAGCTGTTGAGAGCCCTGAACCCCTATTCATGCCACTTCGCTTCAGGAGCAGGCCCAACAAAACTATTTTCTTTCATAGGGAAAAAGTCATGTTGTAAACAAACACAACACACGGTCCCTTCCCCTCTTGTTACTTTATAGCAGAAGCCAATGCAAACAGCAATTATGAACATCTTCCAAAGAATCTACTGCAACAAAAGTCTTAACAGCACCAGAGAAATGCTTCTTGTAACAGTTAATTCAGCAAGGCAGTTCATTCCTATACATCTGGCTCTTCCAATGAGGTCTCTGGTGATTGTTTTTTATTGCTCTTAAACCATATGCAATTCAAGGTGTCCCCATTATTTATTTCCTGTAATCTAATGAAGGAGAGTTCAGCGAAAAATACTTTTCACATGCTGAAATTTATTTGGGTCCCCACTAAATCTCTGCTGGATTGTTGGCAATGTAAGGAAAGAATTAATAGGGGAAAAAAGAGGAAAAAAATCTGGCTGTGATAAATATATATTGCCCATAAAGAGAGAGAGGATGGGTGAGGTAATAGATTGTATTGGGGTTTAAAGGTTGTCCCTGACCAACAGAAGTTGGTCCAATAAAAGGTATTACTCATCTGCTTTCTCCAATATCCTTGGACCAATATGGCTACACCACCCCCACAAACATTACTCTAAAGACAGAGACACTCACATAAGATGTATATTCTTACAGCAGTCAAAACTTTGAAAAAAACACCCCTCTGAACGACAAAAGTTTTAACAACGAAAAACGCTGGTGTGGACAGCTCTTCATCAGTGGGCGCCGGGCTCCCAGCACCCTTGTTGGGGGTGGTTTTATTTTGTCTCCAGGAGAGCTCTCTCCTGGCGATAAAGAGCAGCTATACAGGCACCTTACAACGGCACCGCTGCAGTGGCAAAGCCACACCATTGTAAGGTGCGAAGTGTAGACATAATCTAATATTGCAGCCATAGTTACAGGTCTCGGAGTGTGCTGCAGGTGTCAAAATTAATGGTGTGTGTGTGTGTGGGTGAGATAATCTTCTTTTGTGCCCATGTAGTGTCTTTAACAGAGCATTTCAACACACGGTACAAAGGTTTGAATTGTTAGTTCGGTTTTATTGATGAGGAAGTTGATACACCGAGGGATTGTGACTTGACCAAGGTCACACAGCAAATAGGTGGCAAAATGAAGATTCTCCCAATTTAAGTTGGCTCTAGCCATTAGACTGCACTACCTCCATTGTAATGAGGTTGTATTTTGATATAGACACAGGAAAACATATATTAGACCTCAACGCTATGTTCATTAAGCCCTGATATATGAAGTGGGTATAGACCAAATGAGGAAAAAGAAGAGGAGGAAAACATCTTGAGCAAAACAGTGTGAGGATATCAGAGTGAGAGGGAGCAAGTAGGAGCTAAGTTGTTGGAAATAGGAATTTTCACATTTGTAGCATTTTTACAAACCAGAAAGCTGCTACCAATCTGGCTGTGAGTGTCTAGGTAGATAATACCAAATGCAAGAGGCTGGATTCTTGTGGACCATGGGGATTTTATATGCTTTGATATTTCAAATGTGGAACATATGGTTTAGTAAATTGCTCTTGTGTCCTGAGGCACATGGGTCTGCTAAGTGTATAAATATTCCATCAAATTAGAATTCTTGGAGCTGAATATAATTATTGTATTATCTGTGTAGTGAGGGTAAATTGTACATTTCTGCAGTAGACAAGTTAACTGTTAGTGATGGCATTAAGTTCTACCGAAGCAGGTGACATGCTTCTGTACCAGATATAGACTGGCTCCAGAGCTCCCTTTATACGCTAGATGGGTTCATCAAAAGACCCTTTGATGCTCTGTCAGGTATGCCTGAGGTTAGTTTAAATAAGGTATTTTAAATGCAGTACCACACAGAACAATATACTACTGTTTAACATTCTAATACCCCTCCCCCTTTAAGTTCTACATTCCTACCATTTACAATATTTACACCATCACACCATCTTTGAAGTTCATTACATATAAGTCTGTTAGGTGTCTCTAAATTGTATTGGTTTCAGAGTAGCAGCCGTGTTAGTCTGTATTTGCAAAAAAGAAAAGGAGTACTTGTGGCACCTTAGAGACTAACAAATTTATTTGAGCATAAGCTTTCGTGAGCTACAGCCACAAGTACTCCTTTTTTTTTTTCTAAATTGTATTGTTTTTCTAATTACACAATCCAAACATGGAACAACTTGGCCAGCTGGCTGTTCATTAGTTGCAGTCTGGCTCTGGTCAATTTGGAATCTGAGTCTGAGTTTTCTTCTTGTTCTGTGTCTGCCTCTGTAGAGTTTGTTCATTCTAAGGATGTTGTATGTTGACGATTTCTGTTGAACTCTCCACTGTTGGTCTCGATCACATATGATCTGGGTGCTGAATTTTTTCTTTATGACAGCTGGAGTTGTCCATCCTTTTCTCTATTGAATTTGATATGAACATGGTCACCAGATTCTAGATTGGACAGTTTTCTGAGTGATGTCTGTTGTGAAAGTGTTCATAAGGCCTTTCTATCTGATTTGGCTACTCTTCTCCTGTCTGGTCATTGTGGAAATATGTTCTTTTTCAAACAGTATTTCTGAGTGGTCTTCCCATCAGGTGTTACACTGGGCTATATTCAGTAATTGCTATTGGTGTTGGTCTGTAACTCAGAAGACCAAGGAATGAACTTCCTGCTGTAGGATTTTTTTTGCCAACCTATACAGCTATCTCAGCCTCTCCATTCACTTGTGGGGAATGTGGGGTGTCAGTAATATGATCAAAATCACATTTAATTTGGAATGGTTTAAATTCTGCTGCAGTGAATTGTGGTCTGTCACTAGTTGTTCTAGAATACCAAAGTGAGCAAAAAATGTACTCCAAGTTCTCAATAACATTGTGATTCGTTATGTCTTTCAAGTAATTATTTCTATACACTTAGAAAAAATAGTCCATGATGACCATGTAATGATTCATACAAATCTGCAGCTAGTCTCTTCCAAGGTCTGTCTGGTAGAGGTGTTGTTATTAAAGGTTCTGTGTGTTGTGTTGGGCTATTCGATCTGCAATGTTCACATGCAGATACTTTATCCTTTATGTCCTTGCTGATGCCTGGTCACCACACTGACTGGTTGGCTGATGTACAGTATTTAGTAAATCCTCGATGTCCTTCATAGATCGGGTTTAGGATTTCTCCTTCCCATTGCATGTCGAATTATGATGCACTTGCATTTAATCATGAGTCTATTTGACATGCTTAATTGTCCAGACACCACAAAGTTATTCTCTTGTCACTGCCTTAGTGTCCTTCAGATACTTGGGCCAGCCACCCGTAATGTAACATAGAACTTAAGTTGCAGATCTGTCGAGGTTGCTTTTTGGAGCTGGAGTAGTCTTTTTTCTGACACTGGTCTGTATGTGTCCAAGTACAAATTTATTGTCTTTGAGCTCACGGATAGTTGAGTGTGATGCTGGGCTCCATGACAGAGAGTCTGCTACTATCAGATTTTTCCCAGGAACATATTTAGCAATTGGGTTAAATTGCATTAACCTTAGCTATAGATGCTTGATCCAGGTCTCTTCCATTCATGAGAGTTACAAGTGGTTTGAGGTCTCTTATCAGTGTAAATGAATCCAGTCCCCACAGATATCTCTAAAAGTTCTCACATGCCCATACCCTTACCAGACACCTTGTGCATATCATTTCTCAGCCTCAGTAAGTGCGCAGGAGAAAAATGCAACTGACTTCCACTCAGAGCCACTCTGTTGCAACAATACAACACCTAGGCCATAGAACCTTGCATCCACGCTGACCACTGAGGGTTTGTGCACATCATAGTACTTGAGAACTGGAGGGTTGAGATAATTTCTTTTACCTTTTTGAAGGCAATTTCTTGATCTGGCCCTCAGAGCCAAAAATGTGCTGGACTTTAACAGTTCATTCAATGGGTTTGTCACTACAGAAAGGTCTTGTAGGTATCAACCAAGGCGATTTATCATCCCTAGTATGCATCTCAGTTCCTGTACATTACTTGATTCATTCAATTCTTGAATTGCCAGGATTGAGTCCATTGTTGTCTGTCTGTCTCAAACACTTGATTTTGGGGTATGCAGAAAACACATTTTTCCTTGTTCAGCTTCTGTCCAGACTGACTTATTAGGTTTAGGACTTTGTTGAGGGTTTTGTTATGTTCTTCCATCAAAGATCCATACATCAGAATATCATCCAGGAAAATTACAATTCCATTTGTGTTCATTAACAGTTCTGCCATTTTCTTTGGAAAATTTCAGGTAATCCCAAAAGGTAATCTTCCAAAGCAAAATCTCCCATAGGGAATAATAAATATAGTCAGTTTAGCACTTTCTTTGGCTAAAGGAATTTGCTAGAATCCGCTCAAAGCAGCCAGTTTGGAGAGTACTGTAGCGTCATTCACTTTGCTGAGGAAGTCATCCAGTGTTGGGAGGACATGTTTTTTTCTCACAACTCCTTCATTAAAGAGATAAGGAAGGTGAGGTAATATATTTTATTGGACGAATATTATTATTGTATTAACCAATTATTGAGTGGTCCAATAAAAGATATTACCTCACCCACATTGTGTCTCTAATATCCTGGGACTGACATGACTACAACAACACTACAGATAAGTGCTTCATTAAGTCTTTTAAGATCTTCACAGATTTGTATTCTTTCTTTTTTCTTTATGACTGGTGCCATTGGGGCATACCATGCTGTTGGCTCAGAGATTTTCTCGATTATGCCAATCCACTCCATTCTCTTTAACTCAGTTTCCACTTTATGAAGTAATGGGATAGGAATCCTGCAAGGTGTTTTTACAGTGTACTCTTCAGCATTGTCTCTGAAGGATATTTGTACTAGATCTCCTTTCAAAAGTCCAGTATCACCAAATATTCCATTGAGTTCTTCCACCTTTCTCACCAAGCCCCATCATGGCTGTCACACTGTGGCTGAGAAGACTGTTGGTCTGTGGTCCTTTGATCACATACAATCTCAATGTATAGCTTTTGTCTTTGTAAGCTGTCTTCGTAGTGAACTGGCCCATGCAGGTCAGAATACCTCCAGGGCTAGTCAGAGCTGTGTCAGGTGACTTCAGCTCTGAGAAGAGTTGAAGGTGATTATAAGTCCCTTCTGAGATGACTGTGATGTCTGCTCCTGAGTCGGTGTGAAAGTCCATAGTCTTACCATGAATATTCAAATTCACTCTCTAGGAAGACTCAGTCATCACAAGTGATAGATCCCAAAAATAATGGCTCTTGATTTTCTATAATATGAGTCAACTCCCTGACTGCTTTGTTGTGACAAACAGCTTCAAAATATCCATATTTCATGCATGTGTTACACCGTGTGCCAACGGCTGGACATGCATCTTCTCTTGGGGATATGACTTTTTCCACACCTTGTGCATGCAGGTTAAATTCGTTCCTCTAAGCCTCGGAGTTCTCTCTCCTTGCCTCAGGGATTTTATGTTAATGATTTGTAGCACTCAAATTTCTGTTTACAGTTTCTAAACTAGTTTCAAGTTTGTCAAGTTTCTCTTGGACAGTTTTGCAGTTTCACCAGTTCAGGCTGTTTTGCTATTTGAATAGCTGTGGCTAAGGTTAAATCTCTCTTTAGTTGTAGCTGCTATGAAAGGTTTTTGTCTGTTAATCCAATAAGCAGCCTGTCTTTGATATTTTCATGTTTTGCGTTCCCCAAATCACAGTTTTCAGCCAAAGTATGCAGAGCTCTTATAAAACATTCAGTATTTTCCCCTGGTTCTTCAATTCTCTGGTGAAAACATGCACTTTCATAAACCACATTTCTCTGAGGTATAAAGTATGCATCAAACATAGCCAGAACCCTTTCCTAGTAATCTTTGTGACTGTCTTCAGTAACATCAAAGATTAAATATATGCTCTGCCTGCTTCTCCAGAGCCTAAATTAAGGACGATACCTGTATAGCTGCAGCTTTTTTGTTGCATTTTTCGCAATTCAAAATCTTGCAAAATGCTGTTTCCAGTTTGTCTATTGTGAAGGTTTGTTAAAGCTGAAGTTCTCAGGGGCATTGAACAGTGGCATGCTGATGAGATCCTGCAACCTTTGTTGCTTTCTTCCTTCTGTTTCTGTTCTTAGTTTATTCCTGACACAATGTCATGCTCCTGTACCAGATATGAGCTGGCTACAGAGCTTCCTTATACACACTAGGTGTGTTCATCATATGATCCTTTCATACTCTGCCAGGTATGGATATAGATATGTAGATATATTACATGTAGCACCTCCTAGTGACTGAACAGTTTAACATTCCATTTCAGGAGGGAAGTTTCATTGTGGGCAGTCACCACGTACCTTGACAAACCCATAGGCACCGACGCCATGGGTGTTTTCCAGGGCTAGAGCACCCACAGAAAAAAATTAGCGGGTGCTTAGCACCCACCAGCAGCCAGCTCTCCTCCTCCCCACCAGTGCCTCCAGCCCGCTGGTGGCCCTACCAATCAGCTCCCCCCCTTGCTTCCAGTACCTCCCACCTGCGTGATCAGATGTGCCGTGGTGTTCAGGGCGGGAGGGGGAGGAGCGGGGATGGGGATCACTCCGGGGAGGGGCAGAACTGGGTGGGAAGAGGCAGGGTGGGGTGTGGGCTTTGGAGAAGGTATGGGTGGGGAGGGCTTCTTGCAGAGCAGGGGTGGGAAAAGGTGGGGTGAAAGTGGGGATGGGGCCAGGGGTTGAGCAACCCCAGGGCCCAGAGGAAGCTGGTGCCTGTGGATAAACCCCTCATAAATACAGCCTGTTAATCTAACCAGGGGAACATACAGAGAGCATAGAGACTGACCTTAGCTCTGTGTTTCAGTCTCTTGTAGTTGGGGGGATGTGTTTCAGCAAGAGGGAATGAGATAGGAGGGTTAGAAATAACAGCTATAAAATGGTGACTACCCTGTCATTTTCCAAGCTAACCCAGCTGCCTGTGAATTGCTGGAATATGGTTGAAATTCTGCTGTATTGGGTCTTGTTTAAAAAAAAGCCACAATTTGCTAAAAGAAAAGCCAGACTGAATAACTTAGTCTAGTCCATTAAAATAATATGTAACCACTGGCCCCATCATTTAACTGTTACACATTTTGATCAACTTTATGAATGGAAAGCCAATTCTATCCCCTCCGCGTTACTGTAGAACCTAATCAGAAGATAAACATCCCCCCAAATCTTCCCACAATTTGCATTTAGATTGTTCAGTGCCACCATTCTGAATAAGATACTTTCTAGCTCTGTCAAACAAAACCTGATTGCCATTTAGTACAGTGGCAGTCAATTTACATTTCCATTAACGCAGATCCCAGACAATTATCTGAGGGGGGAAGAATCAGAATAAAGCAGCCTCCTGTCTGCTGTGCTTATTTTCAAGTGGGCAGATGTAAGGGAATGCGACAATGCCCACAGAGAAGAGAAAGTTAAGCCTCTTTTACCCTGTGCTAAAGAGAAATTGAGGGTATTGCGCTCAACTCAGTGGTGCTCTATGTGTCCTTGTCTAGCGTGTCTATGTGTCTATGTCTAGCTCAAAGGGACCATAAAGCAGCCATGTACCCTCCCAGGTGTGCTCCTTGGCAGGTGCAGAGCTGGCTTCACTGGCTCTATCCCCGCCCCTACCAGAGGCGCCCCCACTGTTGGGTGTGTCATGGACAGGAGGTGACAAGGCTATAGAATTCCTGTGCCCTGACTCTTCTCCAGATGCCACAAGGCCCATAGGAGCCACAGCAGCTGCGGTGCAGGATACAGCATCATCCAGCAGCCTTAGGAAGGGGAGACACAAGCGTTGGTCCCAGCTTGAGCTTGCCCCACCACAGGAATAAACCAGCCCTAATGTCAGGCTGCTCCAACAGGACAACAAGAGCTACTTCTATGAGTTGGGGGTGAAGGAGCAGACCCTGCAAGTGTGAGTGAAAGTGGTTGGTCTGAACAACTTGTCTTGTATTCCAGATCACTGGAAAAAAACAGTAATAGATTGCCTTGCAATGGAAGACTTTCTAAGTTTTATGTGAACAAAACAGTGCCAGACAAATTCACACACAGAAGTAATAGTATATCTTGCACAGGAGCCAATACAACAGAAACACATAAGTCTAGGATTACTATGTCTGTTCTCAAAGCATCTCAGTGATTTCTAAGATAGTCAAGCAGGATACACACTGTGGATAATAATTGCATTACATCTCCTCTTCTCCCTTAGCTTTTCTTTTTGTCTATTTTTCTGAGACTCCCATGAAAAATTTCAGCTTCTCCCCCCAATCATTAATTATATAACACTACGTTAAGGCAGTGTTTAAATAATTTGGGGTGGGAGGATACGGGAGAGGTTAATGCTATAACAATAGTTGCTCAATATACAATATGTTGATTTAATATTGTTAAGTCTGTATTAAGATATGTACTTCTCTATGTCAATGCCTTATGGTAAATGATCCAAAATATCATAGAATCATAGAATCATAGAATATCAGGGTTGGAAGGGACCCCAGAAGGTCATCTAGTCCAACCCCCTGCTCAAAGCAGGACCAAGTCCCAGTTAAATCATCCCAGCCAGGGCTTTGTCAAGCCTGACCTTAAAAACCTCTAAGGAAGGAGATTCTACCACCTCCCTAGGTAACGCATTCCAGTGTTTCACCACCCTCTTAGTGAAAAAGTTTTTCCTAATATCCAATCTAAACCTCCCCCATTGCAACTTGAGACCATTACTCCTCGTTCTGTCATCTGCTACCATTGAGAACAGTCTAGAGCCATCCTCTTTGAAACCCCCTTTCAGGTAGTTGAAAGCAGCTATCAAATCCCCCCTCATTCTTCTCTTCTGCAGACTAAACAATCCCAGCTCCCTCAGCCTCTCCTCGTAAGTCATGTGCTCTAGACCCCTAATCATTTTTGTTGCCCTTCGTTGTACTCTTTCCAATTTATCCACATCCTTCCTGTAGTGTGGGGCCCAAAACTGGACACAGTACTCCAGATGAGGCCTCACCAGTGTCGAATAGAGGGGAACGATCACGTCCCTCGATCTGCTCGCTATGCCCCTACTTATACATCCCAAAATGCCATTGGCCTTCTTGGCAACAAGGGCACACTGCTGACTCATATCCAGCTTCTCGTCCACTGTCACCCCTAGGTCCTTTTCCGCAGAACTGCTGCCGAGCCATTCGGTCCCTAGTCTGTAGCGGTGCATTGGATTCTTCCATCCTAAGTGCAGGACCCTGCACTTATCCTTATTGAACCTCATTAGATTTCTTTTGGCCCAATCCTCCAATTTGTCTAGGTCCTTCTGTATCCTATCCCTCCCCTCCAGCGTATCTACCACTCCTCCCAGTTTAGTATCATCCGCAAATTTGCTGAGAGTGCAATCCCACCATCCTCCAGATCATTTATGAAGATATTGAACAAAACGGGCCCCAGGACCGACCCCTGGGGCACTCCACTTGACACCGGCTGCCAACTAGACATGGAGCCATTGATCACTACCCGTTGAGCCCGACAATCTAGCCAGCTTTCTACCCACCTTATAGTGCATTCATCCAGCCCATACTTCCTTAACTTGCTGACAAGAATGCTGTGGGAGACCGTGTCAAAAGCTTTGCTAAAGTCAAGAAACAATACATCCACTGCTTTCCCTTCATCCACAGAACCAGTAATCTCATCATAAAAGGCGATTAGATTAGTCAGGCATGACCTTCCCTTGGTGAATCCATGCTGACTGTTCCTGATCACTTTCCTCTCCTCTAAGTGCTTCAGGATTGATTCTTTGAGGACCTGCTCCATGATTTTTCCAGGGACTGAGGTGAGGCTGACCGGCTTGTAGTTCCCAGGATCCTCCTTCTTCCCTTTTTTAAAGATGGGCACTACATTAGCCTTTTTCCAGTCATCCGGGACTTCCCCCGTTCGCCACGAGTTTTCAAAGATAATGGCCAAGGGCTCTGCAATCACAGCCGCCAATTCCTTCAGCACTCTCGGATGCAATTCGTCCGGCCCCATGGACTTGTGCACATCCAGCTTTTCTAAATAGTCCCTAACCACCTCTATCTCTACAGAGGGCTGGCCATCTCTTCCCCATTTTGTGTTGCCCAGCACAGCAGTCTGGGAGCTGACCTTGTTAGTGAAAACAGAGGCAAAAAATTTATACAATTTGTATTTATTGTATCAATAAATACAATCTAAAAAACCCACCATAACTTCATGTGTGTGTGTTGGGAATGAAACCAGAGCAGATCACCCAAGAGGGAGAAAATTTCTAGAAACTTAGAATCATAGAAATGTAGGGCTATTATAAAGAGGATGGTGATTGATTGTTCTGAATATCCATTGAAGGCAGGACAGAAGTAATGAAATCAGCAGCAAGAGAGATTTAGGTTCGATACTAGGGAAAACTTTCTACTATAAGGCTAGTTAAGATCTGGAACAGACTTCCCAGGGAGGTTGTGGAATCCCCATCATACACCTGTCAGGGAGGGGCTAGGTAAACCTGGTCCTGCCTCAGTGCAGGGGCCTAGACCAGATGGCCTCTCAAAGTACCTTCTGGCCCTACATTTTTATAATTCTATTATTCTATGAAAAAGACAGGGCTCCAATTAGAGCCCCCAGATTCTTCTCAGAAATACTACTGCCTAGTCAGTTACTTCCAATTTTGTATTTCTTCATTTGATTTTTCCTTCCTAAGTGTAGTACTGTGCACTTGGTCTTTACTGAATTTCGTCCCTTTGAATTCAGACTGTAACAGGGTTTGCTCACCACTAGGCTCCTCCCTCCCCCCCCGGCGAGGTGTGGCATCACAGCTCTCACGGAGCTAGTGCCCCCTGGTGACAGTTGCTCTGGCACTCTGGATGGTTTCTCTCCCTGGTAACTCACCCCTCTGGCTGAGTCACCATCTTTAGTTCACCCCTTCCGGGGCCCCAATTGTCCCAAACTAAAAGTGCAATAACATCTTTATCAGAAATAAGTCCTTCTGCTCTTTCTGGGGCTCTTCCTAAACCTGTTTTCAGCTCAGCCTGCAGCCCCTTTGCTGGGTTCAATAGTTTTTTCTTGGGCCTGGTAGGAGAAACCAGTCCCAGTGTCAGTTCTGGGTTCTATCGCACGGCCCTGTACCAAACACGTAGGTCTGCTCCTTTTCCTTTGCTGCAATTTGTTCCCCCTGGGCCACTTCCTACTTCTCTTTTCAAATTCCCCCTCTGAGTTTCCCAATTACTTTCTGGTTAGCCAGGATCTCTCCCAGCCCTCCTTACTGCTCTGATCTGATCTTCCTACCTAGACCTCACTCCATCTCTTTCCCAGCCATGTTTTATCACCCTTTAAGCCTGGTTCTTTATGAGGAATTGCCTGGTTTCCTTCAGGTGGGGCTCATTCTGTAATCATGTTAGTTTAGCCCAAGGCTCTCCATCTCACAGAGCAAGCCACCCTGTTATACAGACCAATTTGTCAAGGTTTTGAATTTTAATCCTGCCCCTCAAAATGGTCTCAACCCCTCCCATCTTGTTGTCATCTGCAAATGTTATAAGCATACTCTCCACTCCATTATCTAAGTCATTAATGAAAATACTGAATAGTACCAGACTCAGGCCTGACTTCTGCAAGAGCCCACTAGATACGCCCTTCCAGTTTGACAGCAAACCATTGACTATGGTCTTTTAACCAATTAGGCACCCACCTTGTCGTAAATTCACCTAGACTGCATTTCCTCAATTTCTTTATGAGAATGTCATGTGGGACTGGGTCCAAAGTCTTACTAAAATGAAGATATGTCACATCTACTGCTTTCCCCCATTCACTAGGCCAGTAACCCTGTCAAAGAAGGAAGTAACGTTGGTTTGGCATGATTTGTTTTTGACTAATTGATGTTGGCTGTAACTTATTATCTTCTAGGTGCTTGCAAATTGTTTGTTTAATACCTGGAATGATATTGGAACAAATTATTAAAGTTAGGCTGACTGGTCTATAATTCCCCAAGTCCCCTTTGTCCTTTTTTAAAGATAGGTACTTTATTTGCCCTTCTCCAGGCCTCTGGGATCTCACTCAGCCTCCATGAGTTCTCAAAGATAATCACTAATGTTTACAAGATAGCTTGAGCTAGTTCCTTAAGTAGCCTACGATGAATTTCATCAGGCCCTGCTGACTTAATACAGCTAACTTAACTAAATATTCTTTAACTGGTTCTTTCCCTATTTTGATTGTATTCCTCTCGCCTTGTTGTTAATAGTAATTGTGTTGAGTATCTGGTCAACAAAATTAATGTTTTTAGAGAAGACTGAAGCAAAATAGGCATTAAACACCTCAGCCTTCTTGATGTCATCCCTTATTAACTCTCTTTCCCTGCTAAGTAGTGGACCTCACTTTCCTTCATCTTTCTCTTGTGCTTATTCTTCTCCCTGTAGAACAATTTAGGGCAAAGAAAAACACATATTGGCCATAACCTGCCTCTGGAGGCCTAGCTGGGAGATGATAGGTTAGGTGCATGGGCTTGTTCCTCTGTATATTCGCTAGTTAAAGAAAAACCCATACACACTTTAATTTATTAATCCCATAAGTATTTTCTTTCTCCATATTCTTTAAAACTACCACTGAATTTTCTATTTTTTAAAGAACAACTTTATAGTTGTTCCACCTCACAGCTGAGAATTTCCACTGGTAATGATGTGCAGGTTGATTAGAAACGCACTATTTTCCTGGCCACTAATACACTATATTTGCATTAACACGTATTACTAAAATGCCTATTTTTTCAACAATTTGTAATTTTCATTACAGAATTGATTTAGCTGCTGCATATGCAGTCCCAGAGAACTAAGGACATTGGAGGACATGTAATTATAGTACTGATATAGATGTGGTTTCTATTACTGGTTCCAGTCCTGTTCCCTATTTTAGGTACATGGTCTATCTTTCACAACAGTAGACCCTTACAAACTGTTAAAGTGCAACAACTTCTATAGCACCTCTCATCAAAGGCACTCAAAGCTCTTCACAAACACTAATTAAGCTTCATAGCTCCCAGCATGCTAGGCATGATTCATTTTATATGGATAGGGAAAATGAAGAGAAGAGGCTAAGTTGCTTGCCCAGGGTCACATAAGGAATCTAGGACAAAGTTGGGAATACAACCCCAGAATTTTGATTCCTAGTCCCTTGCTGTAACCACAAACTGTGCATAACTGTCTATTATGTTAGCCCAGGGTTGAAGTGCAAAGATCTACAGGCAATTTGTTAAATGGTGCTTGATTACATGAGTTATATTTCAAAAACCATCACTTCACAGTCATGTAAAACACATGTAAGATGCAGTGAAAGTGGAATTGGGCTTAACAACTGCTTGTGAAGATGGGAAATGCAAATTTTATACATTTTTTTCTTCTAAAAAAATCAATGTAGGTGAGAGACACTTGTTGACTACTGCCAGTTGTAGTGTGCCAATCTTTTGAACAGCTCAGAGGATATTGGATAACATTCTGAGCGAGGCTGACAGACTGTCTGAGGAGTAGCCTCCCTCAAGAACATGAGCATTTTAAAATTGCTAGCAAGACAGTCTTCCTTGGCAGAGATGGGGTAACAACAGTCAGAAAGGCAGATGGCCTCCATTGTGGTCAAATTTTTTCCCCTCAGGCGCCCTTCATATTCCAGTACTGTGTTGAACTTATACTTACTGTGCACCATTTCTGTATCCTCTGATAATGCCTTTTTGGCACTCAACTTCTGACTAAATGTTTCACAAGTGACATTTATTAGTTCTCCTGTCACTCCAGTTTCTTTCCTTCCATTGACTGCCTTGTCCTCCTCCATTTTCAGTGTCTGCTCATCCCACTCTTGGTCTCACGCTCTCTCTCTCTCTCTCTCTCTCCAGGCTCTTTGTTGCCTTCCTTTTTTCTCTGCAGTGGGGTCTCTCCTTTGTGTCTTTGTAGTCTGCCAATAGGTTCATCCCAATCCATACTATCATCATTAACATTCACACCTTCCCTTCTGCCTTCCCTTGCTCACTAACCCTTTAACCTCTGTCCTTAGCTTCACGCTTCAAGCTTCCCCACACTCCTTTTCTTCCCCTTGCACAAACCCACTAATTTCTTTCACAGCCAAGTGTTCATCTTACACAAATCACTCACCCCCATAGCTGTCCCACACTCATTCCCAACCACTTGCCATAGCTCTCATTTGCCCCTCAGCCACACTGCACTCACCCACCCTAAATACTTGACCCCCTATAACTATCTAGCTTGTATCAGGTGAAAGGGTGCTAGGGGCCCTGGGTAAAGGTTGGGGGGATGGTTCTTCTCGTCCTCACTCTGTGATGTAGTGGGTACTGTCTCTCCCTGCCCCTCAGTCTGAGGAGTTTCAGCCGGGTATCCATGTTAGTCTGTGTCAGCAAAACGAGGAGTCTTGTGGCACCTTAGAGACTAAGGTCTGAGGAGTGGGAGTCTACAGTAAGTGAGTCTTCTCTCCCACTTTTTATAGATCCCAAAGGGAGAGGGCTCCCATTCCTGGGTTATTGACTTCCCTCCCTTTCTAGGAGGGTGCCAAGACTCTGGGGACAAGAGGAACAGGCCTGGGCCATCCTGGGCTGCAGAATGGCGTTCTGCTGCGCATGCCACTCACTCTGCCTGTTCTGAGACTAGGGCAGGCGGAGACCAGCTCAGTGCTCCCACTCAGGGAACGTCAGCAGGACTGAGCAGGAATCAGCCTACTGGGCAAAAGACTCAGTATCCAGAGACTCAGTCCAGGACCTGGACATGGTTAATAGCTTTGAGGCGCCTCAGAGCAGTCAAGGTGTTCTCAGCCCATAGCCAGGCATAGCAATGTCTACACTGCTATTAGACACCCACGGCTGGCCTGTGACCGCTGACTTGGGCTTGGGGTGCAGGGCTGTTTAATCATGTATTTGACTCAAGAAAGGGCGGGTATTGTTGGCTCTGCCCACGCTCAAGCACCTTCTTTGGCTACTGCTGACCAACACATCCTGAGCTTTGCTAATAAGCACGGCCTTTGCCTTTTGGTCTGTCTCAATTCAAGCCTTTAGTACCATGGCCCAGGCTTTTATAGACTCGCTGAAGGGGGCTGGTGCTACTCAGTAGTAAAAACAAGTGGTAGACTGTTTTCTTGGGGGTTTTGCAAAGTAATTGGGAATACATCTGTAACCACTTGGAAAGGTGCTCAGGTATGAAAGGCTGGGCTGTGAGGACAATGCCTTCCCCAAACAATGTCATCTCTTGGCTTCCTTGCTAGTACAGATCGGTTTTTTTGGTTTGGCGTTGGCTATAGCACACTATCTGCCAGTGTCACCATGTTGTAAGGAGTGGCCAGAGTCAGGCAGTGCTCCTGGAACCAGGAAACTGCTACAGATGTTGCCCAGGTGGTTCTGCTCGCCACGAGCATTCAGACTAGGCAAACCATGTGGCCATTCCACGACTGGAAATCTTATCAAGTGTTGCAAAGTGCGCCGTGCACAACAAAGTCTCCACAAGGCACATGGCTTGCACTGTCAGTCAGCATGGGCTGGCACTCCCCACACTGTTGTAACAGTGAAATGCAGTGCTTTGCAAAGGGGCTGTAGAGAGCTCTGAGATGCGCTGGACTATTTGGCAGGGCCACGGATTTTTCCACGTTGCTGTTTGATGTTGTGTTTGTGAGGGGAATGATTCAGCTGAGGGGATGAGGAATTTCTGTTTGTTTATAGCCCTGTGACACCCACATTTGTGAACTATGACTAAGTAGCAAGTGCACAGGCTGTGTAGCAGCGTGACTAAGAGCTTGTTATTCAAACAGGTAGTTTGCTGCAAAGTTAGGGTGCAAATCTACCCTGTAATAGCTGGCTGTGCACGGACTGCTTCTGTGGACCCTGCTGCCCACACATGAGACGTTCCCTAGTGTGCGTTGATTTGCTCCCTTTTCAAAGCACGGTAGATCCAGAAGTGCACTGTGGCCCGGTTAGTGTGTGGCCACAGGACCCACATGGACAGTAAGTGCGTGGCAGACTAATTTGGGGTGGCTTTGCACCCTAGCTTATTATGAACTAAGTGTTCATGTAGATGAGCCATAAGAACCCTGGGATGAACTAACAGGACAATCGATAAAACTATTTTCTATCTTCAGTCTCCTAATTTGGTGAAGGCACATACCTGAAGAAGTTTTAGCTGCAATCCTGCTCCCACTGAAGTGAGTGGCGTTTGGATCCTTCTTATTACACCACAGAGCACAGGGTGGGGCTCAAGCACACTTCTCTCTCTGGCGTTGAGTGAATTTAGGTGCCTAGGTAACCCACACACTTCCTGGGTGTGGTGTTCTGTCCCATCTAGTGGCACTGAGACCACTTAGAGATTAATGAATCTGCTCTACAGCCTTAGCTAAGAGCCATGTGGCTTTTAGCTCATGCAGTAGAGGCTCATGCATTTAGTTCCAGAGACCTCTGGTTCGATTCCGCCCACCGGGATCTGTTGGTGTTACACCTAGATGCCAGCCCCTGAGGAACAAAGTGCTCTACTTATCCATAGAACTGGCACAACATGAGCAACAGCATGACCAGCTTCCTCAAATGGCCTGGCCACCATGCCTTAATACTTTTCCCTGTACTGGAGGAATCACCTCTAGGAATGAAAGTGTAACATAATTCCATACCCATCCAGCCCTTGGACTCTCTACCTGGCCTTCCAACAAAGATACCAGTTAGTGCTAATTTTTGTCAGAGACTGATCCTCACCTCCTAATCGTGGCTTTTAACTCCATGTGCAGAATTGCACCTGTGTGTCATTGGCATGAGGCCAAGACCTGCGTGGTGAAGAACTGGCCAATTCGTTCTGCCTCCATAGGTCTGGTGGGTGGCAAGACTAAAGAGGCAGATAGGTGCCTACATACATTTGAGCATCTGGGCCTCAGAGACTGTAGTGATGAGCATGGCGTCAAAGCCCAGACAGGTTGAGATTACAGACCTCATTACAGAAAGTGATTTCATGGCAATTCAACATCCAACAAATAAAAGAGGGCAGCGGTCTGACTGTAGATCTGTTCTGTGCAACAACAAATAAAAATGCACAAACACCTCTGGTAACTATCACCATGAGATGCACTTAAGTAAACGTACAAATCAGAAATAAGCAAAGCCTTTGAAAAGGACACAACTTGATGAATAAAATGCACCATGATGTGCTGAAGGATACTGCATTTAGCCCATTATGAAGTAGAAACTTGAGAAATGCCCTTGTAAGACTGAATTAATTTTATGAAATGAGCTAAAAAGATCTCAGTTCTACTCATTTCCATCCCCAAACCTCTCCCCCCACACACCTGAGTGTCTCCTAGCAGCAGGGCAAACTACAGAAAGGACAGTAGCCTCATCAAGGCCAGATTGTGAGATGAGTTACACCAGTGTGATTCTGAGAAACCACTTCAGATTCCATGACTAAGTTACTGATTTACACTAGTGGCCCTTGGTATGTTTTCTGACAGACTGGTACAAATTCCTACTTTTGTGTCTCATGAAGAATGGACACATTTTAAAAAACCTATCTAGAAGCTTCTCCCTCCACCAACAGAAAAGTAAACTGACCAGAGCATGTGTTGTCAAAACACATATTGGTCCTGCTGCAGGTGTTGGCTTATGTCATAAAAGAACAAACTCTAGAGCACTTGCTCCAATTTATTTGGGAAAATAAAGGGTATCAATTGATATAAAATAGTATTCTATGCTCTAAGCCATATAATTATATTAAGGCCCCTGCTGCAGCCTTTACATCCAATAGTATTTATTCATGCATAGCTCCAATTGAATACATTGACTTCAGTGTCTCTCTTTGTACTCCATGTGAGTAGGGTTTGTGGACTAAAGCTCTTTATGTGAAAATACTGTTTCATTTGAAGTATTTCCTGACATTTCTCTGCCTTCACCCCTTTTTCAAAGTCACCTTGGCCCAGATCCTCACAGGAAGGGAAGTTAGAAGCATAAATATCTTGGGCCCCTCTGATGATCTTTATTGTGAGCCTCAGGACACCTGTTTTGTATAATCTCTTTACCATCTAAATAAAGATGGAAAACTCACTCAAGTGACCTCAATGTTTATTTTATTTAAAGCATCAGAAACACAGTCCTTGTAGTTCATTTATACTAGTAACCATCAATATTTTCTAAATCACGTTAACATTCATGTATAACAAAAACATTTTCTGAGCTGTGCAAAGTACAAAGGAATTGTTCAATTAGCTGAAACCATTTCTAGATCAGCAAACCTGGCATTTTACAAAATGAGGCTGCCAGAAGGATTCTTTAACTTTTTTTTTTTCTTGTAGGAAATGCACGCACACTCCCTTCCCCTCCTCTGTCTTTCCTTTGTATGCAATTTAAAAATGGATCACAGTAAGCGCCAATCCCCTCCCAGGGTCAAGGACTTCCTAAATGGCACTGGGTCATTTTCTTGTACCACTGATTAGTCTTATATTCTGCAGTTGTGCTCTTTGCATGGAATTGATTTGTCCAAGACAATTATTATTATGGTAAGCAATAAATGGGGACCAGAAACAGCTGTTTTCAAAATATCAAACACCAAAAAATATTTCTCCTTATAGGAGGTGTGACTGAAAGGGTTATTTTACCCTCATCATGTATAGTTAAAAATTATTATTGCCCGGACTGCAAAATACATTTAAAAACACTGATTTTACACAGACATTTCTATATTTTCTTGCATAACAGCTTTTGTCTTTGTTTAGATTTAAGCATTAGAACATTGAATTCTGGAACTATTTTAGATCTGATTGAATACAATATTATTCCTGTTTCATTTCTCTGGATATAGTAAATATACCATGGAACAGAATTTTAACAGATATTTAGCCACAATAGTTTGTCAGAAAAATCTGTTTCTGACAATGCTAACCAAGAATTTATATCTAATCTATCTATCTATCTAAATTCCTGGTTAGCATTGTGAGAAACAGGGTGTGTGTGTGTGTGTAAAACACATTTTTTGGGGGGGGGCATTGCCAGCTTGCTAGCTGACCAGATCATGGCTCAAAGTGCAGAGATACCATTTCCGATTTGGATGAAATGACTGGATAGATAGTGCTCTGTTCTTCAATCAGCCTTTTGCAGAAGAAATTTCTTAAAGCTCTTATTGGTTATAAAAAGGCAATTTCCTCTTAACACTAACCGTTTATTTTACTGATGACTGATTACAACCTGGAACATGAACAAATGTGGTAACATTAAAAACCCCCTCCAACCAAATAATGTTTCTGTGATTTGAAGGTGTAATGCTAGGCGCGGACTGTGTTTCTGAAATCTGTTACAAATGACAGGAAGAGAAACTTATTTTACAGAGAATGAAGTCATTCAGTTCAACATAAGTAGGAATAAAGAAAAGGAGGACTTGTGGCACCTTAGAGACTAACAAATTTATTTGAGCCTAAGCTTTCGTGAGCTACAGCCCACTTCAACCTGTCATAAGTAGGAATGTTTACATATACATGTTTTGATATGTGCTGGCATACATGGCTTGAATGAAAACAAAACCTACCCCTTCGGCATAAGAAATACTGAGAACAAAGTACTGGCATACACCCATTGGGCATCCTCTTTTTACTAAGATCATCTCTAGGTTACTACAACTCTAACATAGTCTTGAATGACCACCATATCTTGGTCTGGGCAAGCAGCCAGTCACTAGGAAAGGCAGGGCACAACATAGTTAAGAATATTCTTTTGTTATAACTTTGTTACAGGAGACCACAACTGAACCTCTTTTTTAAATACTCCCACACTTGCATTATCAGATTTTTCTCTTCTTTGTTTGATACAAATAACTGCATAAACTTGCTTTACATTTATTGCACCTTTAGGTCCCTTGTAGATGGAGGGTTATATTGCCTGATATATTTTGTATTGTAGCTTGACCAGGTTAGAACAGTGTTGAGAACTGTACATTTCTACAGTAAAAAAAAATCACATTTTGACAATGCTAATTACAGCCGTTGCAGTTCAGCTCTCTTCTCTCTGATGCAACAAGAGAGGAAAATTCCACAATTCCTGTGCTTGCTGGAACCTGCAGTGTTCTTTGTATTGCCATGTAAAAGTCAATTAAAATAGCTCCTCCTGGAAATACTCCCAATTCTTGAATAATTACCATTGTCTCGACAGATTACTGTGCTTTATTAAGGGTCTTTAGAAACTATATTTAAAGAAAGTGAGTTACATACACACACACACATGCACACGCAAACACACACACATATATATATCACCACCTAATCTGATTTTTCTCTCTTGCTTCATGTAGGACTAACAAACATATTCACCTTGATGAAATCTACTTTCAGTACGTTTCAGAATTCACATGTTAAATGTGAAGTCTGTTGATGTTGCTGTTAACAGTCTCTCTCTTAAGCCAAACAGGATCTTCCTAATAATAAAATAATAATAATAAAAGCACCAGATGTATGAAAAACAGGAAATGCCTGATCTCTTAGGAGAATATATATATATTTATATATATAAAATGTATAACAGTTCTTACATTAAAAAGGTATTAATTAGAGACACAATGTCAGTGAGGCAATATCTTTTATTGGACAAATAGTTGGTCCAATAAATGATATTACCTCACCCAACTTGCCTCCTTAATATCCTGGGACCAACACAGCTGCAACAATACTGCGAACAATTAAAAATGGTATGTCATATCAAAAAAAAGAAAAGAAAAAAAGCAATGGAAAGTTGGATACTGGATGGGCAAAAAAATGCTGCATATAATATGGACAGATAACTCAAATAACCGCAATTGAATGCTGGAGCCAGAGTTCCTCAAGGATCTGCCCAGTGCATCTCACAGGTACTTCAGATGAAATGCAACTCTGATCACTAACACGCTTACTGACATCCTTATGCAGCATATTTTTGAGGTATATAGAAAGCATGACACTAACATTTTGGACTCCTAATTCTTTCTGGCAGAACAATGCACAAATCTTCAGTTGGATTTTTCCCACACTCTCCGCTTTTCCCCCAGGAAATATAAAATCCCAGTTCAAGAGCTCCCTACTCTGCCTCCTGCCACACCCAAATCCGTCTTGCATAGGCCAGTACTAAGAACACTGCAGCTCAGACAAATAAGTTACAGCAATATAACAACTTTTTAAAAGATATTTTCTCTATAATTTACATAATGGGTAACGGTTGGAGTTTAGTTTAGATACAAACCACATGTGCATCCTCTCAGTCTATGATTCCAAGTGGAAGGCACTATGTCAACATACCACTGTATGTACTGTACATGGTTTTGAAAGCCGAGCAGGTACTGTGCTTCCAGAGCTGTAGAATGAAGGGCCCGGGGAGTCTTTGGATGTAAAAATGGCAGTGGATATCAGTCACATTTCCCTTTGCTGTCTCTTCTTGTGCTATGGAATTTCCCCTGAAAGATCTTTCAGTTCAGAGAGTGGTGACGGGGAAGAAAGCAAGCCCTCAGAAGCTCTCTACAAAGCTTCCAGGGAAGAGGCCCGTCCTGCCATTTCGCTGTAATGTCCCCTTATACCAGCCATCCTCTCTCTTCTTGTGCACAAACACAACGTCACCTTCTTTCAGTTCAATCTCTGCTTCGCTTTGAGGAGGATATGGAACCACGACACGGTACCTTCAAAAACAAAAGAGAATACCTTATCAAGCACAAATCAAGCAGTGCGCCGATGCTGTTTGGAGTAGGACCCTCACCAGGGCACGGCCACGAAAGACAGGCTGCATTTGGCTTGCCCCATGTCCTGGATCACCTGCATCTGCCTGAAGCCAGACCTCTTCAAATGGGGTCTTGTCCCCCCTTAAGAACTATACAGGGTCAGGGCTGATCGCTATTTAAATGGGAGACTTCCCAGGAAAACCATAGGTAACCATGTTAATGAGTTCGATAGATGACAAACTCTTCCCTCGAAATCAGTACTGAAGCAATGCCCCAGGATGATGTTGGGAGCCCTGTGCTACTTTAGGTGCTGCCTTTTTAATGATATAAAACAGCTCCTGCTCTCATGCGAGCGTCCATGACCCCATGGCATTTTTCAGAAAAGGGCACATGGGAGATTAGCCCCAGCACCCCGGTCAAAGTAGGTCATTTCACTGCAGCCTAAACTTCCTCAGAAGCGTCTTCCGCACTTCTGGTTTTAAATTGTTGCGCAGCGCTGTGGCGTGCTTTCCCCACAAGCACCGTTTTTGCTCCACAGGTGGCTGCAGCTCATAAGATAATTGATTCCGTTACTTTTAAATAGAGCTGGGTGGAAAAAAATTCACAAAAGTGTTAGTTTTCACCAATTCAACCAGCTTTAGTTTTAAACTATTCTGTGGTCTTTAGAGTGAAAGAAACTGGGCTCGGAGCTGGCTTTAGCGACAAGGCCCTATGTGAAGACACAGCTGTGTATCCTTCAAAACCAGTTGTGCAAGTAGCATAGCCAGTCATGGCGTGGGACAATTGGTAGATAGCCTGCTTGGCATTCAGGGGGTGACATGAGGATTATAGCAACAGGGGACAGAAGGTCGGGAGGATTCTATTATTGGGGTGAAATGGGGTCAGAAGGATTTAATGAGTGAATAGGGGCCTAGAGAGGGTTGTGGATTGGTTCCCCGCAGTTCATCGTTCAAGGTGTGAGGGGCTGCCAGAGGTTATTTAGTGGTATATTGCTGGGCGTGGTGGGTATGTCCCCCCAAATCAGTAGAACCTGTGTGCTGGTATTCTTGGCACAAACCTAAGGCCATACTGGGCTGGGTGGGACAGAAATTAATCTTCTTTCTCAAACTAAAATAGGTTGCACCTCAATTTCCTGTTTTGTCCCCTTTACCTAAGGCAAGGTTCCCCATGACGTCGTAATGGTCCATCCAGGTTGCTCTTAGAGCTAAATCACCAGAGCATACAGTAGCTTCTAAATGTCTGTACTAATAATGGAGTCACTATTGCATTGTTTGCAAATGAGCAATGTCCTGGATTTCTTTGGACAATTCACAAAGAATTTTTATTTTCACCTAAAATCATTTGCGGTTATTCCAGTGAGTATTATTAGGAGTAGTATGGTAGTGCCTAGGGGCCCTGGACATAGCTCAAGGGCTCACTCTTTGGAGCACAGTCCAAACAAAGAGATGGTCCCTGCCCCCAAAGAGATGACAGAGCCGTTCAGGTTTGTAGTTTCCAAGCGTCATTCTATGTTAGGAAAAAACTACGGATTGTGATTTAGGCTGGTGGAAATGTGGAATGTCTGTTCCACAAGAAATTCTGAAAAGAGGGTTCTGTTATAGAAGAAAAAGTGGAAACATTCAGATTTCCTACAGAAGAGAAAACAAATACAAGAATTGTTTAGAAATAATCAAAATGTTTTGTTTTGACAAACGAAACTGAGCCTGGGAGTCCAGACTTGGAGACTCCTGGTCAGCTCTAGCAGACTGATGGGGAGGTGGAGATCTTGACGCCCTGGAGCCACGGCTGAGCTGGGAGTCTCAAAGCTTGGCAGCTGCGTCTCCAAGGCTTCTGGCTCCACAGCAGCAAGCCTGGAAGTCCCAAGAGCCCTTGCATGAGCTGAGATTCTCGGGACTCCCAGCTCCCCTGCTGTGGAGTTGTCAGCCACGTCCTGGCTACAGCTGGAATTCCTGCCACAGGAGCAATCTGTATGGTGAAACTGCCCTAGAGACCTGGGCCCAGGGAGCCAAGGCTCCCCAGCCGTCCACCAGTTGAGCTGGCAGGAGCTGCTTATGTTTCATTGGCAGTTTGTCAAAACCAATATGTTTTTGTGAAACAGTTTGGTTTCAGCAAATTGGCATTTTCCCAAGCCGATCTGTGTATAGGCCAGTGAACATGAGTCTAATACCTCGGGTGTTCCTCCTCAGCACGTCATTTCAGCTGGCATTTAACAATCAGTAACTGTCTCGCTAGTTGCAGAGCAATGAATACGGTAAAGATAGTTAAAGAAAAGCCAATTGATTATTCAAAACATCTTCTGAAGATTACTATCTATTGCATTTGCTGCATGGTCATTCATTCCCAATTGATGCTTATAAGAGTCAAATATTTATTTAAAATGATGATCTGTCTTGTAGTTAAATTAAATATGCACTGGAGCATCTCAAAGCACAACATTACCCTAAATTCACTGAATTGATTGCCAGTGGGTTGATACCACATCAAGGGCCTCTCTGAAACTGAATGACGGGAGTTAATTTTCTTTGCAACCACAGCTTGGCTGGCTGCTGGCTGTGAAGCTACAGACTCAAATACGTGACAATGAAATTGCTAGATCTGGCTAAAGGAACTGCTCACTGCAGTTGGGCCAAAGATCCTGTTACTCGTAACATTTTTGGCCCCATTCAGAAGTGGGAGTTCTGCTCTAAAACCTGATTAGAAGTTTTTTATCTTGAATTAGCAACATAGTCATGTAGAATATATATCCATGTCAAGAACCATCAAAAATCAATTAGTCATCTTTTCCCTTGGCCAGTACATCTAGCTGTCACTTTTTCCTGTGTGGAAAAGCAAATAACAGAGGCTGAAGTGTGTGCTGCTGGCTGGCTACAAGAAAACAGTCCATCTTACTGTCATTTGCAGAACCGTCACACTTATATTATGAGGCTTTGCCAATTACAGCCATTATGCAAATGAATGCACACATTATCTCAGACACTCTGCTTCAATGTTGATTAATTAAATTATCAGACTGGAACAATTTTAGCGAAGATGATGCCAAACTTCAGCTCTCTGAACTCAGCTCAATTGAATCTACATTAATAGCATTTTTGCAGTTCTGTTGCAGATCTTGGAGTGCTTTATGGACGTAAGGGATCAAGCCTCACAATAGCTCTGAACAGCATTTTTAACCCCATTTCACAGATGAGGAAATTAAGGCACAGAGAAGTGACATAACTTGCCTTGGGTCACAGTGAAGGTTTGCAACAGTTCTTGGAACAGAACTCCTGGTTTATAGTGTGGTATCTTAACGACCATCCTTTTAAATACAGAACAGAATCTCACTGATGGCTGAGAGACCAATTGCTATTTACTAAATGTTTCAAATTAGCCAGAAAAATTATCAAACATATCAAAACCAATCTCTTTCCAATGTTGGCAATCCCGTATTTGTAACAGGTAGGGTTGCTACCCATCCGTTTTTCACCTGGACAAGTCTGGATTTCAGCTTTTGTGTCCAGGTTCCATTTCACAAGCCTTGATGTCTGTTTTTTTAATTTGGTTTGGGGAAGAGATGGAGCAGGGGTGGGGCCTTGGGAGAAAAGGTGAAGAAGGGAGCAGAGCCCGGGGAAGAGGCAGAGAAGGGGGTAGAATCCCCAGTGAAGAGGTGGAGCAGGGGTGGGGCCTTGAGGGAAGAGGCGGAGCAGGGGATGGGAGTCCTGGGGGTCTGGTTACTAGCCATTAGAAAGGTGGCAATCCTAGTAACAAGGGATTCTTTAGAGGCTTTCTTTAAAGATTTAAAAAATAAATCCAGGATACTGCATTACAAAATGTACTTTTTTCAATTATTTAACAACTGTAATTTAATTTTAATTAATCACGATACTTCACAGTAAACATATCAGCATATTGAATAAAAATAATGAAATCTCAGTAATAAAAGACCTCATTTTCACATCTGTTGTGAAATCTTTGCAGCGACATGGGATGGGCTGGCTATATTTTTTCCCCTGAGATTCTTGGATTAGTGGACGAAGAAAGTGAGTGTTATTGAGGTTCCAATGTACAAACCAAAGAATCACATGGCGCTGCTGCCACGAAGAGGTTTCTAAACATCATAAATCATTCCAGTCAAAGCCTGCGATGCCTTGTTTTTCTCAGTAACCTAGTTTAAAATACACATTAGTCCTATTGTTTTAAATCGGCTCCCACTCTTCCCCCCCAGATTTGGCCCCCTCCTTACAGAGAAGCCCGGCATACTTCTATCCCTCTCTGCTTTTCTCTTTCCTCCTTCCTTCCTCTTTTCCCTGACCACTACTATGCAATAGTAAGTTTTCTTTCATCTGTGACACAGCTTTCATCTTATGTGGAACTCAGAAGAATGTTGGAATCTGTCATTGTCACACTGCATTAAAAATTTCATAATTTAGACATGCAAACAGCCTTGTGTCTATCACAATTATCGGTAGGGCTGGAAGTACATTTATTATTAAGGTTGCCCGACAGTTCCCATTATGAGATCTTGTGTTCAGCTGCTTATAACTTTGCAAAACTTTAACCATTTCAGCAGAGAATGCAGTAAATGACGGTTTTACAGTTGATTGTGTCTGGGCACAATGCCAACCACTGAGGAGAGCATTCTCTCTGTCACATATACATACATACACTTAAATACTCTAATTTACACACCATAATCTTGTCAATGTTGCTGTATGTACATTTGTATTTTGCTGAAAGAGAAGGCAAATGAAAGTCCTTCTTTCATTTAGAGTGATCACAATGAAATGACATGAGGAGCCTATTTAGCCTTAATGCTGTTAGACAGACCTTTGAATCTTACATCTGCTGTTCATTGTGAGTAGCTTGAGTGATGCCAATGGGACTTGCTCATGTGAGCAAGAGCTGCAGGATCAGGCACTCCCCCGACTCTCCACAATCAGTACAGTGTGCTACAGCCGTAGCAGTCCTGTACTATGGGAAACTGACAGTAGCAGCACATAGATGACAATATCTGGAACACATGCAGCCTAAAATGGTGTTCAGCATAGCAATGCTTGCTAGTTAACCTATGCAACACAGTGACTATATTAGCAGCAGTGAAGGTTCTCCACTCAGCTACTGGAAATGCTATACGCTTTCTGGCATACAGCAGCACAGGTAAAGTGGCATTAGGAAAAGACAGCGGGAAAATTGCTCCCCGGAAGGCAGTAACAGATGATAAACCTCACAATCCTGGCAGATTGGTTTAAACACAGGTAAGCCAGGAAAAATGTGCCTTCCTCTCCAGCCTAACCTCCCCCAAACCAAAACCAGGCTCTGGAAATACATAAATATAGCAAGTCAAAATTAAATTTCTTTCCCACTCTATCTGCCTATGCCAAGGGAATAGGACTATAAAATTAGTACTGTCTGTGATAAGGCAAACCTCACTTTCCTTTCTGATCTGCTGCAATTTCTGTGCACAAAGAACTGTAATGTAATGGAGCAGAATTCCTCTTTACTGTGTGAAACACAAGCTGTCAGCAATTAGAGTTCTTTGAGGCAACTCTGATACGGTGCAAATGTCGAATGCCTGGTTTTGCTCTCTAGTCTACATGCAGTGAGTGCAGGAATTGTAAGCCAGTTTTAATGGAAGAAGTACCCTGGCTCTGCTGGCTTCATGCGCCCCATTTGGAATGCTGTAAATATTAAGGAATGTGCTACTCCTTCCAATCTTTCAGTGTACTGTTTCTATGTGCAGAGATGGGCACTGGGAAATTAAAAGCCAAGTATAAGTGTACAGAAACGTTTTGTAGCTTTTTTTCTCTGTTTAAATTTCATCCAGCATCAAAATCTGTTTATCCAATCTTTATTTTCCATCCATGCAAATAAGGAATTGGTCCTCCTGTGGAGATGAAATACATCGCGATGCAAACAAGCAAAATATGGAGTTCAGAGATGCTGAGCATAAGTTCCTCCATTGCCAGATGTGAAATGAACAAGTGGTTTCAAAAATGTAATTTGTTAAAAAAAATAATTTAGTACTTCTGAGCAATTTGGTGATTTAATGAGCACCAATGGATGTGGGATGAATTTATAAAAGACAAGTGTTTGAAGTATTTTGCTCAGATTATTCCAGGACTAAGCATTATACTTCCTAGAGTGTGAAGGTAATTAATATTCCCCATTATAGGCATAAACAACCATATGATCAGTTAAGGAATGCAGATACACCAATGACATGGAAGTTAATTCATAAATCAATTAGAGAATCTTGACTGCTGTGTATAATTAAGATTATTTCAATTATAGCTTATTTTCAGACTTTAGATTCAGGAAATCAAAATGCTTAAAATCAGAATACTTTCTTTACCACAGCATATTGAAATTAGTAATATTTGTAACATTTTAAACATCCTGTCTTTATAGATCCATTTGTTCTTAGTTGTAATAACACTGATCATACAGAACTCGTCCTATGGCCCTCTCATTCTACTGCTACTCCCCGTCACTGCAGTCAAAACAGGTATCATCGGTCACCTGTTTCACTGTCAGCGCCATCCCTAGGTGCAGTGTTAGACTGGGAAAATATGGGATATGCACCAGCATCTCAATCCCACCCTTAGGAATTCTCTGCATCGTTGAAGTGGTGCTTTCAAAGCAGTGCTACAACAGTCAGCACACGAGACGCTGAGGGACACCTTTCTTGCTTCTCTCCGCATATTTGTTTCTGAGGCCTTGTCTATGTCAAGGATGCATTGGTTTAATTCAAGATGAGATTTTTGCTGTCCTTATTGAATTAAGCTCAGTTGATACATGTCAAATTAAGAGTGTCTACACAAGGTTTGGTTTTGCACCCCTTCAACTAAACCGGGTTTTAAACCAGTTTAACCTTAAAATCCATGTAACTTTGAAAACAGACCTGGCCTGCATGTCTCTCCATTTACTCTGTTCTCCCTTTTCTTGCCTGTCTTTTTCTTTTTTTCTTTTTTTTGGTGTTGCCACCTTGCCCCCTCTCTCTGGGTTTGCAAAATCAGCAGCTTTATGGATAACAAGATGCAGAGCAGACTGCCATTCTCTAGAATCCTAGTCTTATTCTCTGTGCTAGTTATCAACCACTTCTGGAATAAAAATACTTCAGGACAGCATATAATGGCTTAAGGGACAGTAATGACTTAAGTGACAATAAATTTTAAAAAGACCCTTGTTTGTTACTGCACGATAGGCCAGATATAATGGACAAACATATTTACAGGGATACACAGTATACCAAGTATTGCATGACAATCCATTGTGATTATTAAGATACAGTGATCACTGTTTAAAAGTGGCATTTGCCAACAGCTTCCACATACAGTGGTGTCAGATACCCCAGCTTTCTCCTATACTTAGAATAGGAAATAACTGTGTGATGAGCACATTGTTTCTGTTGGCAAATGCTGACTTTTTAACGGCGAGCATCATAGCTGCCTTACACATGTTTTGGCTGGTTTTCTACATGCAGAGGGGCCTGAATTTTCTAATTCTAATAAATAACTGGACAATCTATAGCCTCAGATGGCTTAAAAAAAACGGGGGTGGGGGTGGGGGGCTGGCAGAACTACAGTGATGCTCATGCAAGACAAACTTTGCCTCTTTCCCACAAACATTCCTTCATGTGCAAGTGACAGGGCAGACTGAAATTATGAACACCCTTAGCTCATAGGCAAACTCTTCTCCATCACCATACCTTTCCCGGTGCAATGGCTTGGGCTCTGGACGGATGGCTGCCATCGAAGAAGGTAGCTGCCTGGCAGGAGAGGGAATGGAAAAATTCAAATCCAAGGAGCCTGTTTTTCTGTGCAGTGGCTCCATCCCCATAGCTCCTTGCATTTCACTTTCAATTGGGCATGAACCTGCCCTGCCATGGCTGGAGAGTGAGGAGAGTTCAGGTCCCATCGCTCCCTGCAGAGCTCCCTCCATGGCTCCCTGGGGGTCCGGTGTTGGAGACACAGATGGAGGGGAGCGTGATTTCTTTTTTGTTGACGCGCCGGCTAAAAGTTTCAACAATCCGCTCTTCTTCTCTTTCTGAAAGGAAATCAACATGAAGCACGTGAATGAGCAGCTCCTGGGCTGTTATTAAGGACTGTAAATAAACAGCACCATTCTAATTGTTTCACATCGGAGAAAAATCTCACAATTCCATATAATAAAATCTATCTAAAAATGTGTCTTTATGTAGGAGAAACCAGGTAAAATTTGCTCCCTTGCTAATAAAGATCCTACCAAAGTACCAAATTGCTTTGCTTGGTCAGCAGACCAAGGTGCCATTGTGCTAATGGATAATTAAATATCTTAAGGAAATGCAGCAGTTTCAGTGTGACACCAGGACTTTAAAGGTACAAACATCTCATACGGAATATAAAATAAATAATCAACCTGCCAACAAAGCTGGTATTCAGCGAGAGGAAGAAAATCCTCTTGTATGTATTCATAGCACATATTTCAGAGTAGCAGCCATGTTAGTCTGTATCCGTAAAAAGAAAAGGAGCACTTGTGGCACCTTAGAGACTAACAAATTTATTGGCGCATAAGCTTTCGTGAGCTATAGCTCACTTCATCGGATGCATACAGTGGACAATATAGATTTTATATACACAAAGAACATGAAACAATGGGTGTTACCATACAGACTGTAACAAGAAGGATCAGGAAAGGTGAGCTATTACCAGCAGGAGAGCGAGGCGGGGGGGGGGGACCTTTTGTAGCACATAGCGAACCAGTTATGTGTTCACTATACTTCTACATCAGTGAGTTACTGACCAAGTTTTAATTTCTACCCATACTGTTGGCCAGTTATCCAATCATTCTAATTCTCTTCACTCAATGTTGTACCTCTTTTTGCCAGATCATCTTCATCGCCTGCATCCCACATGGCTTAAAAGCCACTGGATATGGTGGAAGCAAATGCAAACTCCCGCCCTGAGGGCTGATGGTCCCTTTTCCCTTCTACCTAAAGAATGCCACAGTGGGACCTGCTCAAAGGGTAAAATTAACCTTTTTGTGGAGAGTCTGTGCAAAAGCCTCTGTGCTGTAAAGTCTCCTAATCCTACTGCATACAGGAGGAGAAAGGGGGACGCACAGGTGAAGCAGGCAGGAGGAACCTCTGCTGGCCTGAAGAGACAACACAAGAGGATAGTGTTGGGGCAGGCCATAGATTTGCTATTAAAGGAGATCCAAAGGCCAGGAATGCTCCCATGGGCTGCTTCCCACAAATAGCCAGCATCCTCCTGTCAGAGGATGGAATCTATCTACCTAGCCCTTGCTTAGTTCTCTGCTTAAAGCCATCTAATTGGGCTTTGTGCAGCTGGTGGGGGATGGGGTGAACTTCACCAACAGTGAACACCAATAGTATGAAACTTGCCGTATACAGAAACACAATGGGAAACCCAAAATTGTTTGAACTGTTTGAAATTTGGTAGCAAAAAAAAATCAGTGTAAGAGAATCTCACTATATTTCATCTATGAAAACACAAGGAATGTGAATAAATGTAAAGCTTCTTTTATGAAAGAGCAGTATGTTTGTTGGGCCACACCATCCTAGTCAATACTCAGGTAAATGTCGCATTGGCTACAGTAAGAATTTTCTGTCAATAAGAACAGAGCATCTTGTGCTCCCCTTGTCCTCCCCTCCTCTGCCCCACCCGGCTTCAAAGAGTAGAAAGGAGCTTAAGCCTGCTGATCTGAGCCAGTGGAAGGAAGAAAGGAAGGAGAGCTGACTCAGCAGCATGCTTCCTGCTCCCCGCAAACCCTGAGGAAGCCCCTCCTCAAGAGCTCCACAAGGATACAGATTTGCAAGCACAGAGAGGGTGGGACTGTAGCTAAATGTTTCTTCCCATACCCTTGGGCAAAATGGAACAAGCTAGCATATATAGACCACCACTCCACATCCCCAGAGGCAGTCCCTAGGCACTGGCAGCAAAGTTCATTTAGGACCCATGAGGCAAATAGCAATGTGGAGCCATAGGGCTTCTATATACATAGCTCATGCTTCTGGAGAACCTTGAGATTTGGGACTGGAGCCCTGTCTGCTTTTTCTGGGGGGTCAATCCCTGCCCCTAATGGAAGAATTCCTGGAAAACTGTGAGTCAGAACTTACCCTAGCTGGTGACTAACCCACACTGGGGAGCATGAGGCCCTGAGTAAGGATTTCAGGGAATACTAGCCATTACGGGATTACTTTTTAGGTCTAATATATAAACCACTTCCACACTGGAAGTTACAAAATTAACAACAGTGAGTTTAAAATACAGATCATGTATGAAATTTCCCTTTCACAGTAAACCATTATTCTGATATAGACATAGGTGCTGGATCTTGGGGTTCTGGGGGTGCGACTGCACCCCCTGGCTTGAAGTGGTTTCCATCATATACAGGGTTTACAGTTTGGTTCAATGGCTCTCAGCACCCCCACTATACAAATTGCTCCAGCATCTCTGGATATAGGTGGCTGGAAATATCACAATGGCATGTTTTTAACTGGGAAAAACAGATTTCTAGAGTCTTTGCCATAGAACCATATCTTGCACTTCTGAAAAATCATCTGGAAAAATTCTAGCACGCACTTACCTTAAGCACATGCACATTCAGAATATTAGCTCCTTCCGCTAAAAAGTTTTGTGGGGGAAGACAGTGAATGTCACAATAAGCCAAATACTGGAACACTGGGTACAACCTTAACTATACTCGCAACCAGTGCCTCCATAATTCAGTGCACTAATAAATAGTCATTTTCCATTTTTTAACTATACAACCATGCTATTGCAAGAAGTCTGTTCATTTATTTGTTATTTTATATGAAGTTCAAACTATTGCCTAAGATTATATTCAGAGATTCAGGGACATGAAATTTAGGTGTATTTGGTCATTTATTCTATAATAGAATCTCTGGAGGGAAAAAAACAGAGTAATTGCAGTACATGTGGAACAGAAAGCTTCTATCTTCCAGCATGAACATTATTTGGAAACACGAGACAGCCTTTTTTTATTCTCTGTAGACACAATGTCTTGTACAAGATTTAAAGTGATGCTCTGTTACATACTGATTACTGAATTCATTTGTCAAAGAAGCTTTAAAGAATGAGAGGAGGAAATACAATGAAATAAATATAAACATTTAGTACACAGATTGAATTTACTATAATTTGCCTATAGTATCTAATGTCTCTGCTCCTGAAGTTCTCTGATGTGCTCTCTTATGCCATGGCAGAACAATAAGAGAACAGAGATGCCAATGTATAACAACATGGGAGAGCAAAAGCAATAATGCAAAGTGTAGCTCTTACATGGTGCCTCTGGGATGCTGGCTCTTAGTTTTGTGAGCAAGGGGTCCGAACTCAACCCCAAGAGACAAATACCCCCTGAACTTTGAAGATGTTCAGATCAAACTTTAAGGGCCTAATCATGTCGAGGTGCTGCAGATCCCAGTAAAATCAATGGAGTTTGAGAGTGCTCAGCACTGCACAGGATTAGATCATAAATATTAAATTAATTCACTTGGAAATGTCAGAAAATAAAAAGCAATTATCTGCTAAACACCTGCTCTATGATCCAACCAACAACCATGGGAACCTCTGGCAGTAACTCACTAAAAACACCAGAAAATAACTGTGTTTATCTAAATCTGTAATTATAAGAAATTGCCATCCTCATAATAATAAGTTCAGTGATTCTTCATGAAGTCAGATACCTTCCCCTTCCCTATAGATCACCGACACAATATACTTTAATGATGCTAGCATACTGTCTCAATATGCATGTTTCACACAGTACAATATCTACTCAATGGCTCCAAAGGAACAGTTACAGTGCATCGGTGAGTGCTTTGGGGGCCTGTAACTAGAAGATTTACACGTGCCGAATAACTATATGAACAGCAATTAAATTCTCCCTGAGTATTTCCCAGAGCCCCAGTGCTTGGGGCTTCAGCCCAGTGGGAGGCACTGGGGCTTGGGGCTTCTGCCCTGCGGGATGTGCTGGGGCTCTGGGCTTCAGTGGGTTTGAAACTATTTACCGGAGCCCTGCTCTGGATGAATTTAAGCCATGCGTCATGTGGCAGGTGCTTTTCTAATTTAAATAACTTGGCAAATTACATTTTCAAAAAATTTTACATTATATACTAGTATCAGAGGGGTAGCCGTGTTAGTCTGTATCCACAAAAACAATGAGGAGTCCGGTGGCACCTTAAAGCTTTTGCCCAAATAAATCTGTTAGTCTTTAAGGTGCCACTGCACTCCTCGTTGTTTATATTATAGACTGTTGGTTTCCCAAAATTTATTTGATTATTAATGCTATTTTTCAGTTAGAGAGCACAAAAGGGAAATACATTTATTTCTGTTCTGTAAATTAAAAAGTGATTGAGGCTGAGATTTTTAAATTTTGTTTACAAGACAAACTTCACCCCTGCAAAGCTTGGCATGAATTTCTACAGCCAAGCTGTACAATCCCTGATAATAGGGAGATGGAATGAAAATGATGATGCATTGTTAAGAGTGGTAACACAATAGTAGAATCACATAGAAGCGATTTTTAAAAAAATTCTTTATTTCTAACTTGACAAGCATTTTTATAAACTTTTTAGACTAAACTCTGGGGTTGGGAAAATTAAGAGACAACATGGATTAATGGGCCGAGTATAGGACTGGTAGCCAGGAACTTGAAACTGCTCATCACGTTTCCACTACTGACTCACTGTGAGGCCTTGTACAAGACACTTACAGGTGAACTGCAGAGCAGCCCTGCCCATTGGTACTATGGTTACATTACAATATTGGTGTTATAGGTTTGGACGATTCCAAATAAGACTTTTTAATTCAACATTTTCTCCAGTTTAACTAGGTCCTGTGAGTGCTGCACATCTGCTCTCAGCCTCCTATCACATCACCTTCCAGGTCCTCCAGAAACGCTGCCAAAGCTCTCTGACAGAATGCAGGTGCTCAGGTTCTGATATTCCTGACATTTCTAATTTAAAAAGCAGACAGAATTGTTTTGAACCTTCTGTGCTTGGCAGCTCACTGTAAAACTCTCTGTGCTTGTTTCCCCATCTGTAAAAGGGGAACAAATAAAATCTACCTACCTCACAAGGGGGCTGTGAGAGTTAATGAATGTTTTCCAAGCAGAACATTTCTTTAAGAGTGGCCAGCTTCTTCCTTGGGTTTTTAGCAGCACAGAAATGCTGTACTCTTTAGCAGTTCTGCCTTCCAAAATGGAATCCCAGTAATGATTCATTTTAAGTGTCCAATTATTATGAATTCATTTAAAATTTGGTGTAACAGCAGCCATCATTCATCAGGAATTAATTTAATATTTATAGCTGTCCTGGGCAGTTCTTTCTACAGCAGTTTCACTATAATTCAGCTAAGCATTAATTAATGAACATAAAAATGTTATAAAAACATGTATGCAAATTAGTTACAGGATCCAGTAAGTTCTGGAGGTAGAAGAGAAGTTTTTGGAGGACATAACTGAGGCCTTTCTGGAATAAAAGGTTTTGAATATATTTTCCTCTTGCCTTTGCAGAACAATGTTAGGTTTCCTTCCTCCAGCAATGGAAGGGAATGCAGATTCCTGGGTAACATTGTTTTGTCAGAGGTCTTTAATCTACTATAACAGTGTTTCCCAAACTTGGGATGCCGCTTGTCCGGGGAAAGCCCCTGGTGGGCTGGGCCGGTTTGTTTACCCGCTGCATCCGCATGTTTGGCCAATCGCGGCTCCCACCGGCCGTGGTTCGCCGCTCCAGGCCAATGGGGGCTGCAGGAAGCGGTGCGGGCCGAGGGACGTACTGGCCGCCGCTTTCCACAGCCCCTATTGGCCTGCAACGGCGAACCGCGGCCACTGGGAGCCGCTATTGGCTGAACCTGCGGATGGGGCAGGTAAACAAACTGGCCCGGCCTGCCAGAGGCTTTCCCTGCACAAGCAGCGGAACAAGTTTGGGAAACACTGCTTTATAACAAGTTTGGAAAGTATTTAGCTTTCTTGGTCTAGTGATCAAATTTCCATTTGACAATGAATTATGTTTGACACTGTCAGCTTCTTGGATCTGCCACATTGATGGACCCATTGTACAGTCAATACCTGACTGTTGGTTGCTGTCAACATCTTTAAATAGCCCCTAATGTGTGTTTTGGTTTTTGATTGTATGTTCAGTCTGCAAGTGCACAGTGTTAATTTGAGAAAGGTTAATTCTTTATCAAATGAGTAAAATTAGCCCTTGCCAATACATTTTAGTGTAGTTATAGTTAATAAATCAGTGACTGTAAAAGTGGAGCAGATCTGCATCCATTGCGTGTATTCAGAGTCCTAATTCCTGACT
The DNA here is from genome assembly GCF_009764565.3 of Dermochelys coriacea. NCBI lineage: Eukaryota > Metazoa > Chordata > Testudines > Dermochelyidae > Dermochelys > Dermochelys coriacea. The sequence continues at coordinate 112,603,541 of NC_050068.2, forward strand.
TCAGTGACAAAACCAATAACTCGATTGTGCTCCTACCCCAGTGCACGGAGGGGTGTCTGTGAAAATCAGTCCCTGGCAGCACATTAGCAGGAGGTGTGACAGCACGGTGGCCCTGGACCCGCACATGCAGGGAGGCCGATGTGGGGACATGTATTGCTTCCCCCACATACGTAAATAAATCACTATGGGGAATGTGCTGAAACGTTAGCACAGCCTGAGTTTAAAATAGATCATTATCTTAAAATAACATCTCAAAATATTTAAACACTGGAATTTTCTGCTTCACAGTAAGTTTTAGGTGCCCCTTGACACCTCAATAACACCCTCATCTTGGGCTTATAAACAGCTCTTCAGCCTGACAAGTTTTTCTGAGCCAAGGATATAGCTATTTAGAACTGAAGGGTTTTTCCAGTTTACAAGATAATAATCAGATTACAGTCTAAGTAAACACTGAGGCCAAGGTGTTTTAGAGAGAAAATATGTATTTGCCATACTAACTCAACTCTCTTTTTCTGCATCCACCCTAAGGGTATGTCTACACTATGAAATTAGGTTGAATTTTTAGAAGTCGGTTTTGTAGAAAGTGTTTTTATACAGTCAAGTGTGTGTGTCCCCACACAAATGCTCTAAGTGCATGTAGTCAGCAGACTGTGTCCACAGTACCGAGGCAACAGTCGACTTCCGGAGCTTTGCGCTGTGGGTAGTTAGCCCACAGTTCCCGCAGTCTCCACTGCCCATTTGAATTCTGGGTAGAAATCCCAGTGCCTGATGGGGCTAAAACATTGTCGCGGATGGTTCTGGGTACATATCGTCAGGCCCCCGTTCCCTCCCTCCCACCGTAAAAGCAAGGGCAGACAATCGTTTTGCACCTTTTTTCTTGAGTTACCTGTGCAGACGCCATACCACGGCAAGCATGGAGCCCGCTCAGCTAACCGTCACCGTATGTCTCCTGGGTGCTGGCAGACGTGGTACTGCATTGCTACACAGCAGCAGTTTATTGCCTTTTGGCAGCAGACAATGCAGTATGACTGGTAGCCGTCGTCGACGTAGTCCTGGGTGCTCTTTTAAACGGGTGCCTGGGCAAACATGGGAGTGATTCAGCCAGGTCATTTCCCTTGTTTCGTCTCATGGCAATTGAGTCCTACCGGCAGTGCACTGTCTTTTAATTTGCAGCCAGCAGAAGATGATGGCCAGCAGTCATACTGCACCGTCTTCTGCCGAGCACCCAGGAGGTGACGATGGCTAGTGGTCGTACTGCACAGTCTGCTGCCAGCATGATGTATAAAGCTAGATGAAGTGGCTCAAAACAAGAAATAGACCAGATTTGTTTTGTATTCATTTTCTCCTCCCTCCCTCTGTGAAATCAATGGCCTGCTAAACCCAGTTTTGAGTTCTTTCCTTGAGGTTTTGAGTTCTATCCTTGAGGTGGCCATTCAGTTTCTCGCAAAGCTACCCCTTTGTTGATTTTATTTCCCTGTAAGCCAACCCTGTAAGCCATGTCGTCAGTCGCCCCTCCCTCCATCAGGGCAACACCAGACAATCGTTCCGCGCCTTTTTTCTGTGCAGACAGCCATACCATGGCAAACATGGAACCTGCTCAAATCACTTTGACAATTAGGAGCACCTTAAACACCACACACATTATCCAGCAGTATATGCAGCACCAGAACCTGGCAAAGCGAAACCGGGCGAGTAGGCGACATCAGAGCGGTGACGAGAGTGATGAGTACATGGACACAGACTTCTCTCAAAGCACGGGCCCTGCCAATGTGGGCATCATGGCGCTAATGGGGCAGGTTCATGCGGTGGAACGCCGATTCTGGGGTCGGGAAACAAGCACAGACTGGTGGGACCACATAGTGTTGCAGGTCTGGGACGATTCCCAGTGTCTGCGAAACTTTCGCATGCGTAAGGGCACTTTCATGGAACTTTGTGACTTGCTTTCCCCTGCCCTGAGGCGCAAGAATACCGAGATGAGAGCAGCCCTCAGAGTTGAGAAGCGAGTGGCAATAGCCCTCTGGAAGCTTGCTATGCCAGACAGCTACCGGTCAGTCGGGAATCAATTTGGAGTGGGCAAATCTACTGTGGGGGCTGCTGTGATGCAAGTAGCCAACGCAATCAAAGATCTACTGATGTAAAGGGTAGTGACCCTGGGAAATGTGCAGGTCATAGTGGATGGCTTTGCTGCAATGGGATTCCCTAACTGTGGTGGGGCCATAGACAGAACCCATATCCCTATCTTGGCACTGGAGCACCAAGCCAGCGAGTACATAAACTGCAAGGGGTACTTTTCAATAGTGCTGCAAGCACTGGTGGATCACAAGGGACGTTTTGCCAACATCAATGTGGGATGGCCGGCAAAGGTACATGACACTCGCATCTTCAGGAACTCTGGTCTGTTTCAAAAGCTGCAGAAAGGGACTTTCTTCCCAGACCAGAAAATAACGGTTGAGGATGTTGAAATGCCTATAGTTATCCTTGGGGACCCAGCCTACCCCTTAATGCCATGGCTCATGAAGCCATACGTAGGCAGCCTGGAGAGTAGTCAGGAGCTGTTCAACTACAGGCTGAGCAAGTGCAGAATGGTGGTAGAATGTGCATTGGGACTTTTAAAAGTGCGCTGGCGCAGTTTACTGACTCGGTTAGACCTCAGCGAAACCAATATTCCCACTGTTATTACTGCTTGCTGTATGCTCCACAATATCTGTGAGAGTAAGGGGGAGACGTTTATGGCGGGATGGGAGGTTGAGTCAAATCTCCTGGCTGCTGGTTTCGCACAGCTAGACACCAGGGCGGTTAGAAGAGCACAGGAGGGTGCGGTGCACATCAGAGAAGCTTTGAAAACCAGTTTCATGACTGGCCAGGCTATGGTGTGAAAGTTCTGTTTGTTTCTCCTTGATGAAACCCCCCACCCCTTGGTTCACTCTACTTCCCTGTAAGCTAACCACCCTCCCCACCTCCCTTCGATCACCGCTTGCAGAGGCAATAAAGTCATTGTTGCTTCACATTCATGCATTCTTTATTAATTCATCACAAGAATAGGGGGATAATTACCAAGGTAGCCCAGGAGGGGTGGGAGGAGGAGGGAAGGACAAGGCCATACAGCACTTTAAAAGTTTAAAACTTATTGAATGCCAGCCTTCTGTTACTTGGGCAATCCTCTGGGGTGGAGTGGCTGGGAGGCCGGAGGCCCCCCACTGTGTTCTTGGGCGTTTGGGTGAGGAGGCTATGGAACTTGGGGAGGAGGGCGGTTGGTTACACAGGGGCTGTAGCGACGGTCTGTGCTCCTGCTGCCTTTCCTGCAGCTCAACCATACGCTGGAGCATATTAGTTTGATCCTCCAGCAGCCTCAGCATTGCATCCTGCCTCCTCTCATCACGCTGCTGCCACCTTTCAGCTTCAGCCCTCTCTCCAGCCCGCCACTTACTCTCTTCAGCCCGCCACCTCTCCTCCTGATCATTTTGTGCTTTCCTGCACTCTGACATTGTCTGCCTCCATGCATTCGTCTGTGCTCTGTCAGTGTGGGAGGACAGCATGAGCTCAGAGAACATTTCATCGCGAGTGCATTTTTTTTGCCTTCTAATCTTCGCTAGCCTCTGGGAAGGAGAAGATCCTGTGATCCTTGAAACACATGCAGCTGGTGGAGAAAAAAAAAGGGACAGTGGTATTTAAAAAGACACATTTTTATAGAACAATGGATACACTCTCTTTCACGGTAAACCTTGCTGTTAACATTACATAGATAGCACATGTGATTTCATTACAAGGTCACATTTTGCCTCCCCCCAACGTGGCTAACAGCGGGGAACATTTCTGTTCAGCCATAGGCAAACAGCAGGAACGGCCACCTCTGAATGTCCCCTTAAGAAAAGCACCCCATTTCAACCAGGTGACCGTGAATGATATCACTCTCCTGAGGATAACACAGAGAGATAAAGAACGGATGTTGTTTGAACGTCAGCAAACATACACTGCAATGCTTTTTTCTACAATGATTCCCGAGTATGTGCTACTGGCCTGGAGGGGTAAAGTGTCCTACCATGGTGGATGGAATAAGGCTGCCCTCCCCAGAAACCTTTTGCAAAGGCTTTGGGAGTACATCCAGGAGAGCCACAAATGCCAGGACAAATTAATCATTAAACATGCTGGCTTTTAAACCTTTTATAGTATTTTAAAAGGTACACTCACCAGAGGACCCTTCTCCGCCTGGTGGGTCCAGGAGGCAGCCTTGGGTGGGTTCGGGGGGTACTGGCTCCAGGTCCAGGGTGAGAAACAGTTCCTGGCTGTCGGGAAAACCAGTTTCTCTGCTTGTTTGCTGTGAGCTATCTACAGCCTCCTCATCATTGTCTTCCTCATCCCCAAAACCTGCTTCCGTGTTGCCTCCATCTCCATTGAAGGAGTCAAACAACACAGCTGAGATAGTGGTGGCTGAACCCCCTAAAATGGCATGCAGTTCATCATAGAAGTGGCATGTTTGGGGCTGTGACCCGGAGTGGCCGTTCGCCTCTGGTTTTCTGGTAGGCTTGCCTCAGCTCCTTAAGTTTCACGCGGCACTGCTTTGGGTCCCTGTTATGGCCTCTGTCCTTCATGCCCTGGGAGATTTTCACAAATGTTTTGGCATTTCGAAAACTGGAACGTAGTTCTGATAGCACGGATTCCTCTCCTCATACAGCGATCAGATCCCATACCTCCCGTTCGGTCCATGCTGGAGCTCTTTTGAGATTCTAGGACTCCATCATGGTCACCTCTGCTGATGAGCTCTGCATGGTCACCTGCAGCTTGCCACACTGGCCAAACAGGAAATTGAAATTCAAAAGTTCGCGGGCCTTTTCCTGTCTACCTGGCCAGTGCATCTGAGTTGAGAGTGCTGTCCAGAGCAGTCACAATGGAGCACTCTGGGATAGCTCCCGAAGGCCAATACCATCTAATTGCATCCACAGTACCCCAAATTCGACCCAGCAAAATCGATTTCAGCGCTAATCCCCTTATCAGGGGTGGAGTAAGGAAATCGATTTTAAGAGCCCATTAAGTCGAAAAAAAGGGCTTTGTCATGTGGATGAGTGCAGGGTTACATCAATTTAACGCTGCTAAATTCGACCTCAATGCCTAGTGTAGACCAGGGCTAAGAAACAGAAACTTTCATTTTACCTTTCTCACTCTAAAGCTCCCAATACTGAACTTCCTACCAACACAGTCTCATTAAATAAATGAGGAAACTTTATTGCAGTTGATAGAAAAATGGGATCCAGCCAATTAAATTAGGTATTTTTCATGTAACACCAGCTACATCAATAGATAAGAAAGCCAGAGGGAAAAAGTCTTAAAAAAAGGTTAAATGCTATCCATCTGGGAGGTCAGTAACAAACAGGGAGCACTTCCTCAGGTCAGTAGCTGTAAACCACCACTTCCACTGCTTATTTAACCTTGGTCAGTCCTTGCTGCAGTCAATTTATATTACAGTTTTGGATGCTATACATTCCTTCTACTATTCCAAATCAGCTTTTGATGATGGAAGGGTAGGATACAATATGTGATTCTTGGATTATGTCCTCTAGGGAAATTGTTAATTCAGATATAAGAGATGTGAAGGAATTTTCAAACTTGGATCATGGAAGATTTTAATTATTGGAATTGGGATTGTGATAATTACCTAACCTAAGTAGTATGGTAGAGAAGGGTCCAAATGAAAATACTGGATGTAAAATTCCTCAGAATTTAGATCTGAACCTTCCATCTTGAATTTGTGTTTAGTTTTGATAAAGCAGGACTGCTACATGATTTGCTGAATAAGATCCAGTGGTCATCACTAAAAGGTCAGTATTTATCAACAGATAATAACACACAATGGTTAAGTAGTTATTTCTGGTTCTAGGTAGAGGCTAATTCTGTGTTATCTTATATTGTGTGGAAATTCATGGCAAATATTCACCTTTTAATGGAGACCAATGCACATGGTCAATGGTCTGTAATTATAATGTGATGACATGAGTCAAATGCTGAGGAGCATGTAGGACTTAATCATAATATCATTAGCTTTCAAATATCACGAGTATTGCAACACAACTGAGTTATGATTTATGACCATTTTAAATAATTATTTAATTTAGTATGTAATGAAAAGTAAAACAATGTTTTTAAAGCATTTGGAAAAACTACAGATAAATCTCTGTCAATTAGATCTGGTCAGAACATTTCAAACGAAACTTTCAAGTGAAAGTAAAGTTTAGAAAGGGAAAGAAGCTGTAATAATTCAGGTGCCAATTCCACAAAACACTTAAGCATTGACTTCAGTGGGACTTAAGCATGTCCTTAAAGTTAAGCATATGCTTAAGTACTTTGCTGAACTGGGCCTGAGGGACTCTATAAAGTGATAAAGAGAGGCTATTAAAATATATTTAAATATTCAAATCAGGTAAAAATTAGATCTTTAAAAATAAATAGAACCAAGTTAACAAGCTTATTAGCAAGGAAAGAAAAACTAGAGGTTGAAGTACAGAGTATTAACTATTAACAGGGTTCTTCAAATATGCTGCATTTGCAAGAAAAGAAAATTGGTTCACTAAAATATAATGAATTGGAGAGAGAGGTTAAATTATAACAGATTTGTTACATTGGTATTTCTCTCTCTCTCTTTTTCTTTTTAAACAGATGAGGAAGTCGATGGAAAGATGCCTGTCCTATCTCATCCTATTTCCTGATCTTGTACAGAGGGTTACAGCTGATAGTGTACAGCGGATATGATTATAAAAAGAATGGGAACTTTAAAAATAGACAATGCATCATATGCCCAAACAAAAACTTTCAGCGCCAGTACTTGGTGGGAAAGGCTAAAACAGTCAGGCTTATTTGTTACTGGAAAATTGAAAACGTCTCAATAACCTGATAAAATTATCCAAAATTGCACCCTGCTAAAGTGGAATGACCCAAAAGAGACAGTGGGTAAGATCCTATTACCACTGATGTCAATTACAAAACTTCCATTGATTTCAATGAAGCCAGGGTTTCACTCAGTGTCTCTAGTGGCTAATGCCTGCATTGAAGAGTTTAGACTAGTGGGTAGCCATTGCTACCACTCTCGCAATGTATTTCTGGGAATTAGCAAAAAGACGGTCACACTGCTGTTGTGATATCCTAGCATTAAAGTCAAGGGGCAGAATGAGAGTTGCCCCGTAGCTTTTTAAAAAGTTTTAATACTTGACCAGAGTCCTGTGAGCATAAAAGGTCTGTCATTTCAGTGCCGTTAGATCTCCTCTTAAGTTGTTCAGGCTCCACAGTTTGAAACCTCTGGTTCTTAAAAGCTGTTATTAGGGTGTTACATGTCAAAATATCCAAATATTTTTTTCACAGCAATAACTTATTTTCAAGTAAGACAAGCAGGGTGATATTTTATTAGCAGTGAGAAGAGAAATATGCACTTGTTCAACCATCCAGCTTCTGTTCTAGGAATAAAGGGAAGCTCAGCTTCACACAGTCTTTAAGATTTTAGGGAATCAAAAGTGCTCTGAATCAATGAATATTTCAGGCCTCAGTACTTCTGAAGGCACAGCCCAGGGACAGAAGTGTTGTCCGTAGCATTGAGGTTTAGTCAATAATTATTGTGCCTAAAATCTGTGCTCAGAACAACTGAGGATTCTGCAATCCTGTATTGCTGCAGGCCTCTTGGATCCTTATATGGTCCTATGTAAATTACTCCTAGGACACTGAAATGCTTTAAATTCTTTTAATAGTTGGAGGGATCAGTTTACCCTCTTACTCTAAAAAGAATGAAAGATTCCCAGCATTGTTTTAAAAGACTGATTTTTGGTTTCCACAATAAGTGGCCACTAGTTTCTTGTCTGAGAGAGGGAGATGCACATATGTGAATGGGTTAACTTGTTTGATACAGTGACCATCATATAATTTCCATCCAGATGTCATGACTCTCCTTGTAGTGTAATTAATAAGAAGGTGCTCAGATTTGCAAAAGTCAACAAGGCTTAATAGAAGCTGCTTAAGCCTTTGAAAGATTTGTAATAGGTGTATCCATTCTGGTAGAAAGGATAGCTGATAAAAATGGATTTCATATCACCTCCGCTACCACTCCTTTTACATAAGAATTTAAAAGAAACAAACTCAGTAACACCTCTTTCTGGTTCCGACCCCTGCAGGGGAATAATTACCTTAAATTCAGAGTTGAGCATGAGGTACCAAAAATGAAATTTCTCATACTACTACTAGGCTAAAATGCACCCTCTATGGTTAGATGAGTGGTGAGCCAATACTATTGCTTTTCTGATCCCTTTCTATTAGACTGTTCATTTTATTGTGCTATCCTCTCATTACACTTTCATCCCATTTGTCTGTTCTATCCTCCTGTTGCATCCTGCCATATAGGGCTTGTCTCCTCTTACCGGGGGCTCACTGCATGGCAATCGATCCACTGGAAGTCGGTTTAGTGGGTTCAGTGAAGACCCGCTAAATCGACCACTGATCACTCTCCTGTCGACTCTGGTACTCCCCCAGAATGAGAAGAATAAGGTAAGTCGACAGGAGAAACTCTCCCGTCAACCCAGTGCAGTGTAGGCACCGCAATAAGTCGCCCTAAGGTACGTCAACTCCAGCTACATTATTCATGTAGCTGGAGTGGCGTAACTTAGGTTGACTTAGTCCCATAGTGTAGACCTGCCCTTTAGACTCAGAGCTGTCTGGGGCAGGACTGTCTTTGTTACATGTCTGTATAGAGCCTCAGACAATGGGGGTACTGACACTTGACTGGGGTTACCCGGTGCAACCATTATACAAATAATTAATAATATGTCTACACATTACACTCGCAGCACTTCTAACAACACTTCTCTTTATACAGCAACCTAATCTGCTAATACCAAAGAGTGCAACATATCAATTCAAACTCTGATAACTTCAATTAATAACAGAAACTGGTAATTTAAAAAAAACATTCTACAATAAAATAGTAAACCTCAAATGCTACTGTTGAATAGTGAAAATTCTGCTTAAATAGTTCATATTTTAAACAAGATACAAGTCCAATAAAAAATACAAAGTACTGCCATCCTGGAACCAAAATGACAGATTTAGGCTGATATTTTGCCTCCAATGCATCACAGGCAGGTATAAATTCTTCTACTACAATCATACAACAGGAGCAGGAGGAGATTTCTTCTGGACCCCAGCTGCTGATTACCTGAAGCAATTTGCCTTGAAGAAACAGGAGCTTACCATTTTTATATTAGCTACTATATAGTCTAAATGCAAATGCTGTTCTTATTCATAACAAAATGTTCGATCCCGTTTCCATTATGGTTATTTTTGATTTTGTCTAACTAAGATACAATAGCAACATGCCAGCTTTATGAAATAAAATATATAAACAACAACGACATTCTATTCAATTCTATTGGCTCTTAGGCCACTGTCATCACTGTTGCATCTGAGCACCTCCCAGCAGTGCATTAAGCACTGAACCAACACATCTGCCACATATTTGTTCTCTCATCCGCCTCCCAGTGAAAGAAGCGTGTGCACTGGAGTATTTTGTTTTGAATTTTTTTTCCCCCTCATGGTAGAACATTTGTATCAGTGTAAGTATCTGACCTGCACACAGGGCAGAAAAGAATTGGCAATGGGAGGCACTTGGGTACTAGATACCACTTACAGCAAAAGGTATGTGTGTGTTCCAGAAATTTCTGGAAAGTATGACATTTGATTCTGTAGCACATATCAGGCATTTATACCACAAGGCAACAGTACCTGATGTGTTCAGGAATGGAGGAATCATTTTGTTTAGTACATTTGTTCTAATGCAAACTACAACTGGATAAAATGTAAATGTGACCAGAAACTGTTAAAAAGCAAATGCATAAAACTATCCAAAATCGTTATTACTTATTACACTTATGTATAAGGTGCTACTCATCATGGCACCTGGACACAATCTGCACAGGTTAGAACAATGCCGAGCAAATCTCCCCAAAACAGGGAGGATCCGCTTTGTTGTCCTCCATGAATTTCTTCTGAGAGTAGTTGTCATGGAGAGGCTTCAGAGAAGATGCAGTGACAGCAGGAACTGGGGCCTTTAAGGCTTTAAAGATAGTGAGGAGCAACATTTATTTCACCTGAAGTGAACTGGCAGAAAGTACAGAGCACATGTGTAATATTCTTTTACATCAGCTGTATTTTCAGCTACAATTGTAGAAGCTTCTGAATATCCATCAAGGTTAGCCCTAGGATGGCCAAAACCTGCATCTGAGAGAAAGGAGTGAAAACTCTTGGCTGAAGATGAAAGAAGACATTTCTGGTCACTGCTGCCGCTTGGAAGTCCAAGAGCAAGTCCCAGTACAGGGGTGGGCAAACTTTGGCCCGGGGGCCGCATCCTGCCCTCCAGATGTTTTGATCTGTCCCTCAAGCTCCCACGAGGGAGTGGGAGCAGGGGCTTGCCCTGCTCCGGCGCTCCAGCTGGGGAGCATGGTCAGGGATTTGCCCCACTCCATGTGGCTCCTGGAAGCAGCAGCATGTCCCACCTCTGGCTCCTACATGTAGGGGCAGCCAGGGGGCTCCGCATGCTGCCCCTGCCCGAAGTGCTGTGCCACAGCTCCCATTGATTGGGATCCATGGCCAATGGGAGCTGCAGGGGCAGTGCCTGCGGACAGGGCAGCATGCAGAGCCACCTGGCCACGCTTCTGCATAGGAGCTGGAGGGCGGTCATGCCATTGCTTGAGGTAAGTGCTGCCCAGAGCTTGCACCCCTGACCCCCTCCCATGCCCAGTCCCCTGCCCTGATCCCCCTCCCACCCTTTGAATCCCTCAGCCCCACCCCAGAGCCCCCTCCTGCACCCCCAACCCCTCATCCTCAGCTCCACCCCAGAGCCTGCATCCCCAGCTGGAGCCCTCACCCACCCCCCGCATCCCAACTCTCTGCCTCAGCCCAAAGCCCCCCTTATACCCAGAACTCATCATTTCTGGCCTCACCCCAGAGCCCGCACTCCCAGCTGGAGCCCACATACCAACCCCCAATTTCGTGAAAATTTGTGACCCGCCATACAATTTCCATACCGAGATGTGGCTCTTGGGCCAAAAAGTTTGCCCACTCCTGGTCTAGTAGGTTCTCAACATTGTGAAAGACATTAATAATAAGCAAACAAATACCCTCAGTGACCCAAGTCCTGCAAAGTTTTATGCACATGCTTAACTTTCAATTGATTCAAAGGGACTATTTAGGCTTTGTCTATACACAGAAACTGTATCATTTTAACTTTAAATTGGTTTTTTAACTGATTTAGTTTAACTGGGGCAAGACCCTTTGTGAACACACTTATGGTGTTTTAAGAGTGACTTATTTTAATTACACAACCTGCTGCAGTCTAAATTCATAACTTAAATGTGGGCTGGGGAAGGATGAGACTTTTCCTTCCCCTGCATGGGCCGCTCCCAGGGCTGGGTCAGACCCACCTCTGGGAACCTCCCCTGGCTGCAGGAAGCTCCATGGCTGCTGGTTGGGAGCTCATCTCTGAAGACAGAGCTGTTGCAAGCAGCAGCGCAGAAGTGAGGGTGGGGCATGGTATGGTATTGCCACCCTTACTTCAGAGCTGCTTCTGGTGCTACCTTCAGAGTTGGGTGCCCGGCCAGCAGCCACTGCTCTCCAGCCACCCAGCTCTGAAGGCAGCGCCACTGCCAGCAACAGTGCAGAAATAAGGGTGGCAATATTGCATCCCCACTACAGGAGCCTTGAGATCACCCCCCACAAACTCCTTTTGGGTTGGAACCCCCACAGTTAACCCACCATGAAATTTCAGATTTAAATATCTGAAACCATGAAATTAATTATTTTTAAAATCCTATGATCGTGAAATTTTCCCAAATAGACTGTGAATGTGGTAGGCCCCTAAACATTGTATATAAACTGCATGGGGTGTTTTACCAGCAAAAGGTCTCTGAGGACTTGAGAGGAGGCAGGAGTGAGCAGGCCCTGCCACACCTCTTACATGCTTAAACTTAAACATGTGCGTACATCTTTGCAGGATTGTGGTTTTAGGGCTTGTCTACACAGGGACACTCAGGAAAATTAATCCAAATTCATTTTTAAGTGGATTAGTTAATCCATATTAAACACCTATGTGAATATCCTCATTCAGAAGTAAAGTGGCCTTAATTTGGTTTAGTTTAATTCACTTTGGAAGTGAATTAAGACAACCAAATTAAGGCCACTTTAATTCTGAATGAGGCTGTTCACACAGGGGTTTAATGCAGATTAACTAATCCACTTCAAATTCACACCTTTAGTTAATTCAGATTAATTTCCTGGATGCCCCTTGTAGACAAATCATTAGTCTGCTCCAAATCTTCAAAATGCTTCCCCCGCTAACCCACAGCACCACTCTTTTCCAGACTGAGTTTAAGCCTGCCATTAGAATAGATGGGTTTACATTTAAAAACTGTTCTTAAAACTTTTTTTTTTAAAAGTTGGAAAATCAAATGCTCCTCTGTGTCTGGCCAACTCATAGGTTCTGTGTTTCCCCACCACAGCAGATGCCATCATGATTATCTGAAACTGCTTGTGGAATTTGGCCCCCCATAAGCTTTATATATGAGGAATAACTCTTGTTGGGGAAAACACAGCTCTCTGAAGTCAGCTAAAATAGTCTACCAGTTCCACTTTAAAATGCGTTGTCATTTTTAACATATTCACACAGTATATTGTGTTTAATTATTTTCAGCTTCCCAGCCATTCTCTGCCAGTGAGTCCTGCAGATGGCTGTGGTTATGAGTTTTCAGAAGAGTGATTATAGTGACCACTGATTTATAGTAAACATTTTGAGTTTTACAGTATTAGTTTTCTGTAAATACACACATTAGTGAATCTTCAAGTGACCAAAGTATATTTAAAAAACAAAATGTCAATCAGATGGCCTCTGGTTTTACATTTAGCCAGTTTCTAAAAAGCGAGCTTCAGTGTGTTTACTTTAAGCCTGAAGTCCATATGAATTATAGACAGGCTGCAGATATTGCATCTAACAACATACATTTTCTTTGCTATGCTTTAAAAATGTCTAAAGATGATTTTGTCCCAGGAAGTATTTTTAAATGCTTGATTTGGAAACCCTTACTCATTGCTGAGTAGCAACTCATACTGAAGCAAATCCCATTGACGTCAGTAGCACTGCTCCTGGGTAAATGCTAGTAGCATGAATAAGGGCTGCAGAATTCAGCCCACAGAACCCAATCCAGAGTCTGCTGAAGTCAATGGGAAGTATTTCCACTGGCTTCAATGGGCTTTGGACCAAGCCCTAAATCTACTGAACAGCTCTGTTCATATGCTGAGAGGCAGGAAAAGGAAAGCATGTGTGTGGGGTGGGGGGGGGATAGCCATTACTGTGATGACAAACTTGATTCATTTGTTATATGTAAATGTACCACGTGACTGGTTACAACTTGGTCTGGAAGGAATGACTAGACACCACATGTTCAGGCAAACAAAAGATATCAAGAGTGCCCCTTGGCTGAGTTTGCCATATGTCAAAATGATAGCTCAGGGCTTTCTAATCCTACTGTTATCACAAAATTAAAAACAAACACAAAAATTTACACTAATGCTCCTGTTGTTGTAACTTGGCAATGCTCTGAAGTTCCATGATGAAACCAGAGGAACATTGCAGAGATCTGCAGCCACGTTTCATAATAGGCTGTCACAAGACTGATGTTTACCTTCTGGAAGAAAGTGCATTTTCAGTCCATTTGTATAATTCTTTTAGCAGTGTTCATGTAGTCTTTTTATGCCTATAGTTATTCCTGATGTTTAATCCTCATACTATAAGTTACTGCAGAGGACACCAGGAAAAATTTCTGTGTGTGAACCACAGTCACTGAAAAGCAGATTGCAACCAGTTTTTACAGCGAAGCAAACTTCAAACTTGATGCCAGAAACCAAGTGTATCCAAGTACAATTGTTATGGCATCTGGAATATCTGCTATACATCAATGAACACCCAGTCCTGTCTCAACTCTCAGTTGTTGAAAGTCAGCTGGCTCATATGTTCTTAGGGTAAGTCAAGTCAAGGCAAGTCAAGTAAGTCAAAGTAGTTTGCTCTGGCACTCTGTGGGAATGTGAAGTGGTCATGGAGCCACCAATACTGACATATTACAGATTGTTTTCAGAGATGGATTTGAATTGTTTTTCAATGTGTGATGTTTTAGTATGTTCTTCACTTGGAATTAATCTATCTGGAATTTGCTTGGTTGATTATCCTCTGGAAGGCGGAGGGCACCTTATGTTGTGTGCATCACAGATCAGAAAACAGAGGGCAAGGCAAGATCGCAGATGCAGAGTTCATATTGCATTCTTTTACCTCTGTACAGGAACTGTGAGATCAACAGTCTTAGCAATTAGGAGCTACAATCGGCCCACATCATCATCTATAGGGAGACAAGGGAGTGTGTATCGGGTTTGTGGCAGAATGGTACCAGTGCCCTTGACATGGATAGTCTGGCCTGGTTGAACTGCACTGTGTTCAGAAACTGGAGGCTAACAGACAGGTCTGAAGTCAGGAGCTATGTCTCAGAGTCAAAAGTTGGAGCCAGGGTCAGACAGAAAATAGGAACCCAAGTCAATGGTCAGCACTGAGTTGTAAGCCAAAGAGCCAAGCCTAGGTTTAGAGCTGAAGCAGTCAGAAACCAGGGCAACAGGGTTCAGGGACCAGGGCTGGAGCAGGAGCCAGGAACAGGACAAGGTTGAAGTCAGGAACTGGGGATAAAGCCAGGAGTCAGACAGCATAAAGTAGGGTCTGTAGCAGCAGCAAGCGAGGATCCACAGTGTTGCACAGACAACTTCCTGTGTCTCTCTCCAGCTTAAATAGTGGACCCAGCCCAGTCAAGGACTCCAGAGCTCCTCCACTCAGGCTGCTGTGGGCAGTGCCTTTAGTGGAGGATAAGGCCTTAGAGCTCCCAATTCTCCAGTCACTAGTAGAACCATCAGGTAGTGGTGTGAATGCAGCCGTGGCCCGAGTGCCCATGGGACCAGGTTCAGAACTGGTGGATCCTCACAGTGGGTGCATCTGTCATGGGCTGCTGAGACAGGGAGTGCTGAGCTCTGGGGGTGGACCTGGGAAGCTGGATAGATGCTCAGGAGGGATATAATGGAAAACAGGATCAATGGAGGGGCTGAGGCTACTCCTCTCTCATGCTAGCTGAGTGTGCTCCACAACTTTGCTAAGAATTGCTGTGATGCGAGTGTCCCTTTGCATGAGAGAGGAGGGTATCTTAATTTACATCACCCTTCTGCCACTTATCTGCCTGTAGGTTTTCACCCTACACTAGCCTAGAAGAGGTTAATGGGGCTGAGAAGGGGCCAATTAAGCGGACAGGCCACCCCAAGGGAATTAGATGGCCTAAGTAATCCCAGATTGATGATGGAACCCAGAGAAGAAGGAACAGGTGGGGCTAGTATAAAGCCAACAAGTTGGCAGCAGAAAAAGATGGCAGAAGGGGCCTGCAGTGTGGAAGGCTGCAGTCACTCTCTGGACACTACAGAGGGAAAGAAGGAAACCCACAGAGAGAGAGAGAGAGAGAAGCAGCCCTGGGATCCAGGCCCTAAAGGAAGGGTTTACCCAGAAGGGTGGTGGAGTGGAAGCCTGAGAGAAGCGGAGTAGAAAACATCCCAGGGAAACAGTGTCAAGAAGGGATGTTGCAGAGCTTGGCTGCTGATCAAAGAGTCCCTGAGCTGGAACCCTGAGTAGAGGGTGGGCCTGGGTTCTCTTACCAGCCACTGGGGAAGTGGTACAATCAAAGCAGTGGATTTGAAGGATAGTTTGTCCTGTGGGACTTTGATATCCCAAAAAGGGGGTGGTGGTGGTGGGGGAAAACAGTGACCTGACCGGAGAGCCAAGCCACAAAGAGGGAGCACCACACGCCATGAAGAGAGAGCACCCTGAGTCACAGAAAGAGGCTGTGTCACACACATGAGCAACAAAAGGGATGTTGGATCTGGAATGAGTTAATCCCTAGAGTAGCCAAGTGGAAGCATCCTAGCAGTGAGTATAGCACCCTGGGACAATGCCTCCATACAGATATGTCCGTCCCCCCCGCCACCGATAAAGAGCATTTAGGCTCCTTCTACCACATCACTATTTCATTTTCACCCACTGACACCACCTGACAGCATAAGTTTCACTGAAATATCTAATGGTGTGTGCTACACCACTACACCCTCTAGCCCAATTTGATTATTTTTTGATGCATGTCATAGAATCATAGGACTGGAAGGAGGTCTTCTAGTCCAGTCCCCTGCACTCAAGGCAGGACTAAGTATTATCTAGACCATCCCTGACAGGTGTTTGTCCAACCTGCTTTTAAAAATCTCCAATGATGGAGATTCCACAACCTCCCTAGGCAATTTATTCCAGTGCTTAACCACCCTGACAGTTAGGAAGCTTTTCCTAATGTCCTACTTAAACTGCCCTTGTTGCTGCGGGACCTCACTCGATATGCCATTCCATCTTGACTGTGAACCATTAATAACTACTTTCTAGGAAAGGTTTTCCAACCAGTTATGCACCCACCTTATAGTAGCTCCATCTAGGTTGTATTTCCCTAGTTTGTTTATGAGAAGGTCATGTGAGACAGTACCAAAGACTTACTAAAGTCAAGATATACCACATCTTCTGCTTCCCCCCATCCACAAGGCATTACCCTGTCAAAGAAAGCAATTAGCTTGGTTTGACACCATTTGTTTTTGACAAATCCAGGCTGACTGTTACATATCACCTTATTATCTTCTAGGTGTTTGAAAATGGATTGCTTAATTATTTGCTTCATTATCTTTCTGGGTACAGAAGTTAAGCTGACTGGTCTGTAATTCCCCGGGTTGTCTTTATTTCCCTTTCTAGTGATTGGCACTATATTAGCCCTTTTCCAGTCCTCTGGAATCTCTCTCATCTCCCATGATTTTTCAGAGATAATTGCGAATGGCTCAGATATCTCCTCAGCTCCTTGAGTATTCTAGAAGGTATTTCATCAGGTCCTGGTGACTTGAAGACATCTAACTTGTCTAAGTAATTTTTAACTTGTTCTTTCCTTATTTTAGCCTCTGATCCTATCTCATTTTCACTGGCATTCACTATGTTAGATGTCCAATCACCACCAACCTTCCTGGTGAAAACCAAAACAAAAAAGTCATTTTGCACTTCTGCCAGTTCCACATTTTCTGTTATTGTTCCTCCCCCCTCGTTGAGTTGTCTTCCTCCTGCTTCTAAAGTATTTGTAGAATGTTTTCTTGTTACCCTTTATGTTTCTAGCTAGTTAAATCTCTATTTTTTTGCCTTGGCTTTTCTAATTTTGTCCCTGCATATTTGTGTTATTTGTTTATATTCATCCTTCATAATTTGATCTAGTTTCCATTTTTGTAGGACTCTTTTTTGAGTTTCAGATCATTGAAGATCTCCTGGTTAAGCCAGGGTGGTCTCTTGCCATACTTCCTATCTTTCCTATGCAGTGGGATAGTTTGCTCTCGGCTCTTAATAATGTCTCTTTGAAAAACTGCCAACTCTCTCAAACTGCTTTTCCCCTTACACTTGCTTCCCATGGGATCTTATCTACCAACTCCCTGAGTTTGCTAAAGTCTGCTTTCTTGAAATCCATTATCTTTATTGTGCTGTTTTCCCTCCTACCATTCCTTAGAATCATGAACTTTACCATTTCATCATCGCTTTCACCCAAGCTGCCTTCCACTTTCAAATTCTCAGCCAGTCCTCCCTTTTCGTCAAAATCAAATCTAGAAGAAAAGGAGTACTTGTGGCACCTTAAAGACTAACAAATTTATTAGAGCATAAGCTTTCGTGAGCTACAGCTCACTTCATCGGATGCATGAAGTGAGCTGTAGCTCACGAAAGCTTATGCTCTAATAAATTTGTTAGTCTTTAAGGTGCCACAAGTTCTCCTTTTCTTTTTGCGAATACAGACTAACACGGCTGCTACTCTGAAACCTGTGATTAAATCTAGAAGAGCCTCTCCCATAGTAGCTTTCTCCACCTTCTGAAATAAAAAATTGTCTCCAATACATTCCAAGAACTTCTTGGATAATCTGTGCCCTGTTGTGTTATTTTCCCAAAAGATGTCTGGGTATTTGAATTCCCCCATCACCACCAAGTCCTGTGCTTTGGATGATTTTGTTAGTCTGTAGTAGACCCTATCATGATAATACTCTTGTTTTTACCCCTTTTATTCTGTCTCCTATTTCCATCTCAACCTCAGTCCAAGTATATACATTTTTAATATATAGGCAACACCTCCTCCCTTTTTTCCCTGCCTGTCCTTCCTGCAAATTCGGATCCTATATTTTTTCACATAACATACACAGTACTTTATCTTTTTCTTTCCAGCACTCCCTTGTGTGCCCTTGTCTTTTGTCAGTTCTTTGGTTTTCCCCCAAGCAAAGCTAAGGATTTAGTAAACAACACAGGCCCTATTCAATATAAAATTAGACCTCTGTAGGTGTGAGCAAAATGCTACGTCTTGGTGTTCACATAGTGTCATCTTGAAGCCAAAGCATTCTCCATTCACAATTTCTTTGGTTTCACCCCCCTTATAGCTTGCACTCGGTGGGAAACAACTTTCCTATTCTACAAGAGTTTGAGATTTCAATTTTTTTCCCATCCAAATGCGGGGTGAAAAGTAAATCTACAATTTTTGAGAACCAATAATCCAAACCTTTTTTTGATCCAGTATATCAAAATATGTTTCAATTTTTACTTTTTATATTTTTAAAACAATTTTTACTGTAAGTTAACTAAAATCTCAAGAGTCATTTTGAATCAAAAATAAAACATTTTGTTTGTCAAAATGGGGCATTTCTACAATTTCAGAACTGTTTTTCAAAAAATTTTCAAATTAGGTTTGTCTAAACCAGCCCTTTCTGGTATTTTCTGTTGGCGGTGGGTGGGTGGGGACATTTTGTTGGAAAATTCCTGAGCAGCTCTACTGATAGCCACAAAGTACAGCACAGAGATGTTAGCGATGATACCAGGAAAAATTTCCCTGTGAATATATGAGGGATCCTTTGATTACAATACAGGAAAAATGGGTTTTCAGAGGCTGCTTTGCAGCAAAATCAAGGTGCAAAATTTCTGTGGGACGTTTGAAAGCATTTCATAACATAAAAATCTGAGGAAGAAAAAGAAATTTTGATCAATGGTATACTGCCTTTGACCTAAGCAAAAGAACCCCCACCAGTCAAAAAGACCATCTGTTTTCCTGTAAAGCAGAAGTATGCTATGTTTTGACAGCTGGGGTTCATGCTTTTGGCTGGGTTAATTGCCAGCCTGAAAAATATTCAGTTGTTTGCCCGTTTTTTTTCTCCTTTTGATTGAGCTTTAGTGATGGAGGAGAAGGCGCTGGAGAGATCTGAAGCATGAGCTCTCTACCCCAAATCTGCATTCTGTGGCCTGAACTCACATGATTGGAAGAAAAGGCTTCCCTCACGGGCCAAGTTTCTGGTGAATCACTTGATGGTCACAAGATCAGCCTTCTGAAGTGTGGAAAGCTGAAGATCGTTAATGGTGACTACAGCCCGCTATAGTGTGTTGAAAAGAAATGGATCCCCTTTCACAGGACAGAACTTAATGTTTTAGCTTCTTATATTTTTGATGCAAAACTTGACAAAGTCACTACTTTTGTTTTCTACATTCAGAGGAAATCAAACTAGAAGAGGAACTAAAGCGTGGTGCTTTTTTGTAAATTACTTTTTTATTTTTGCCATGCTTTATTTTTTTTTGTCTTCCACTTTCTTCTCAGGTGAATGTTTCAAAGCAAAAAATAAAATAAAATAAAATAAAAATTTGCATCACTTCACCTCTACTAAGATTATTGAATTCCACTTCCAAAAATGTAACGTTAGTCATATTGAAAGTCCTTAGCTTCTTTTATATTTACTTGTCCCAAAGTGACCACTATTTTGGTCATTTAATATCTAATAAAGTCAGTGGGAGTTGAAAGTGCTCAGCACTGCACATTTCAGACTGACCCTCCATTTTCTGAAAGAAGAATTCAATTTTTTTAGTAGATACAAAGTGATAAAAATCCTTTTCACTTTCACACAAGTTAAAAATATATGAAAAAGCTGCAAAACAGATTTTAAAACTTAGACATTTGGAACTGAGGGGGCTCTGCCTCTTGTAGGCTCAGGTCCTTTATGCAGAATTTTAATACTATACACTGAACCTATCAGCCTGGTGATTTAGAGTCACAGTTTCAACAGGCAATCTGGATGAAGACTTTTACTATGAAATAAGGAAATAGAAAATCTAACACTCTCTCCTATTTTACTGAGCCAAATTTTCAAAGGGACTTCTATCCAACCTCCAAATTTGCATCTGTAACTTTGTTAGCATAATTATTTTTGTGCTAAATAACCTGAATTTGAAGAAGGAAGCAACACAGGTGAGGAAAAAAGACATCTATCCCCTCTATTATCTATACGATTTGTACTTGCAAAACTGTAGGTGTTTGTTCAGAGGCTTTGTCTGAAAATCTCGTTACCTTAACACCAATAAACAGCAATATGATATGTTTTCCCCATTGCTGTGATCTGTTTAACAGATTTACGCAGCTCCTGCATAGATTCTAGGAATTCATTTGTTAGTTTTACCCTATTTTAAAGCTGCAAACAGATTTTTTTCTGCACACTTAGAACAACTGTTTAATTTTGGTTTGCCAATTTTCAAACATTTTTGTACATTCTGGCTGTTAAAGCAAAAAAGAGCCAGTAAAACTTATGATAAATTAACAGGCTGCTCACAAGAGCAATCACTTATCCTCAACTTTAGCAGAAACTGTGCCAGACGTTTACAGGAATTTAATCAAAATTCTCATCAAAAATGAAATGAGTGGATTTTACAGAAAGTTTAATTAGAGTGGTCAAACCACCCAGTGTGACTTGCTTGATTTGATTAAAGTAATAAGGAGCATGTTTAATGAGAAATGGATTAATTCATTCAAATAAATGGCTTTATCAGAGGTGGTAAACAGTGTGTGTGTGTGTGGGGGGGAATATATATTAAATAACAGAACACAGGTCTTTAGTTTCATTCTCTTGCTGAGATCTCTCTCTCATTCAGAAAGTTTAGTAGGGCTCACAGCTACAGATCCAGTTGTAGCTACTTAGTAATTAACTAGATAAGTAACTGAAGAGACTCAGACACAATTTCTATCATAAAATGAAGCAGTTTGCATTCACTTTTATTTTTCGTTATCTTCCCTCTGACCCAGTGACATTTTAGGGAGTCTCTGTTCAATCTACTGGAAAGGGATTTGTTTGGACACCTGGAGCGGTGATATTTTGTTCCTGGAGCAGAATAATGTTTACCTATGAACCCCATAATGGCTTGTGATGGGAGGTCTGTGGTGAAACCGCTAAGCAGGAAACTACAATTCCCCATTGCCCCCTCCCCACTGAACATCTTCTTTCCCTGGCTAGGTAGAAGGAAAGATCCTGGCCCAGGAAATGACAAGGCACTTCTGGCAGGGGAAAATGATTCCCATTAGCCACATTCCCCCTGCACTTCCCTTTCTCCTGGCCATGTAAGAGGAAGGACCCAGAAAGTGATTGGGCACTCTCGGGAAACAGCAGTCACCTGGTGAGCCAGGAGCTGGAAAGGAGCCAGTTGCAGGGACCTCCCAGGAAATGCATGCAGAGCTGCATGTGGAACAGGCTGTGACTGCTGGACATGACAGCTGGGTGCAAGTCTGTATGAGAAATATGAGTAGAGGTCTACTTGAATTGTAGGGGTCTACTTAAATTCCATGTCACCTTTACTTCTCTTCTGCTGCTGCTGGTGGGCAGTGCTGCCTTCGGAGATGGGCACCTGGGCAGCAGCCACTGCCCTGCCTTCAGAGCTGGGTGGCTGGAGACCAGATTTCATGGTCCATGATGCAATTTTCATGGCTGCGAATTTGGTAGACCCCCTACTCATGAGGGAGTAGCGGTAGCTGGGCAGGGAGCCAGTGCAAAGGGGCCCCTAGGGAGAGACACACGATTAAGTGATTCTGGCCTGGAAACCCACAAACTCCCATTTCCTTGAACAAAGGCTGGATTGGAGAGGGCACCCCAGGCTATAGGTCTGAAGAGCCCTAATTCTTGATTGGGCTGCCGCAGGAGGCCCAACCAGAACTGCTATTGCTCATCTTGAAGTGTAACTGTTTAACCCTCTGTACCAAGGGTATTTGCCAGCTTCCGTTTTCCTGCCAGCACTAGTAAAATACCCGTTCACTTCGCCTAGGTCTAGCTGCTGAAGCACTTTCAGGGCTTGCCTGAGTCATAGTACACCTGGCAGGTTACTGGTAGGTGAGGGGTTTGGTGTCCTGCAGCACTGAGCAGCTATGATAATTACAGGGCTTTCTCCCACATCTGGATTTACCTGACCCTCTTTCATGGTGTGTATCATGTGTCCCTCTCCCTGTCCTTTGCCCAGCAATTCATGACTCCCACTGTGCCCCTCATCCTCTTTTTCTACCTCTTTGCTTCCACTCCTCCTGCTGTTCTGTGCAGTGACTCCTGTTAAACCTCCCAACTTCCACTACTGGCCTGTCTCTCCTCTTGGGCCTCCCATACATTGTTGCCCCTTTGATTTCTGTTCTACTCGCTTCCCTTTATTCTGCACCCAACCTGCTATTCCTGTAGTGTCTCCTTCTGCTTCAGGGAGGGATCCGTTAGTCCTAAGGGAGAGAAATGTGGGAGAAGGAGTAAGGCTGAAGGAAGACTGCAAGTGCACAGTTAACTTGAACCCCTGCAATGGGCCAAATTCTGCCTTCTGACCTGCGAGTAGCTCCCAGGAAGTCAATGGATGTTCGACTCCTTTGAAAATCAGTGACCTTCACATAGTGCCTAAATATGAATTTAGTTTCTGAAGTTTGCCAGGTTGGAAAGTTTTGACCAAGATGTTTCAAAAATAGGTTGAAACAGAGGATTGATGTCTGAGATTTTAAAAGTTGTCCCTGCAGGATTAAATGTAATGGTAGATGAGTGGCTCTATCCCCTGCACTGCTCTGAAAAACTTAACCTTGGGGATTACTTTTGCTGCCTCCCTTTAAACCACAATGAGATGGGCTCACAACAAAATCTGAGGACGTTTGGACTGTGCTCATATCTGAACTGTATGGCTGACCTCTGTCTCTATCCAGACCTGAATCTCGACTTTGTGGCTCAGGCTCTTCTCTAGTAACAGGTGGCTTTAAATTTGTTACTAGCCTAAATCTCAATTTCCTAAAAATTCTATTCAGATTTTATTCTGATTGTGCAGAGAATAGGTGCGTAGTTTGGACTGAACAAGCCTCAATCACTGCTTCTAAGAAGAGGGATAAGATAAGAATGAAATGCAATATGAATAGATTTGGGGTCTATTGCTCAATTCACATGACAGTTATATGCCTGTCTCTCCCTCAGAAGGAGAAGAACAAGCCTTTAAGATTCCAATTTACCATTTTAATAATCACTTCCTCTTCCACACTTTTTTGCAAGGACTATCAGTTTTCAGGAATACTTTGCATTTCTGAAATATATAGTTAGTTTATTGATTACTGTCCATAAAGATCAAATAACCATATGGCTTTTATTTTCCCTCAGACAAAGTCAATAACTTTAAGATTTATATGTTTGGATGAATTTACAAATATTTTAGAAAACAACACAGTATAACTGGGCTTGGGTAGTTTTAATGTGGAATCTTACTAGAAATCTATCAACAAAAATATTTGGATTTCTTTTTGAGTTTTTTTAAAAAAATACCAAAATCCCACTGCATTAGGTCCTGATGAGGAACACATTTCTGAGGCAACATAGATCTTCCACTAAATTTGCCAATATACTGTAGGTTTTCTTTCCCTTACAAAAGTAGTAACTTGGGTTGCAAGTAAAAAAGGAATATACCAGTCATGTATCATGGAACATTCAGTGTTAGTTGGGAATTCATTCTTTTGAAACAGATACCTAAATTTCACATCCAGGAAGAATTCAATGCCCTTCTTCTCTTTATTGAAAGACATCAGGAAGATACTCAAGAGAAAGGATTAAGAGGGGATTTTAAAACTCGCATTCCTCATCTTTGTGAAACTAGTAAATATCTGTGAACCTGAGCACATGTCATATTTACCAAGTTTCCTTCAGCACACTCAGGAGATCTCCAAACATAGCATTATTGTGGGTGCAGTAAATGTTTATCCCATGCATGTCTGTCACTATGGAATGACTTAGTGAATTTAGAAAAAAATAAATTCTGCAAATCCAGGAGAAAGCTAGACTCCTCACCTCTCATGCTCTTCAAACACAAGCCATAGCTTGCTTCCAGGCAGAGTTTATCAGTAGGCTCTGCTATGATATATGGGAACTGTTTGCAAAGGGTAAACTCTCGGTGAAAGCAAAATATTTGTTAAGAGTCTAAAAGGCTGAGAATGTTTAAAGCCCTGGCTTTCATTAGCAACATGTTTAAGGCGCAGACATTGAAATATTGTTTCCAATGTTGATTCCTAGAAGCTTGAATCTACAATGTATCAATCACATACTGCAATGAGTCATATTTAATCCAGTTCTCTGTTTCACTGAACCTTGGCAATGCAATTTTCTGAAAGAAATGGAGATGTTTACAGAACTGTTAACAGCTCCTACCATTTACATGTCAGTGTTCTATTATGCTTCCATCACCAGCACCCAAGGCTTGTACCTCATAAAACTTCTTCCATGTAATTAGGCAGATAGTTTCTGACTTGGCCACATGGTTGTGAAGCCTGTCTCTTCAATAATGTCTTCCTAGGCTATTTCAAATCCGTAAAATTCAGACACCGACCATGTAAAGTGCCGGAAGGTAGAAATGTAACAGATTAACAGCAAAACTTATTTCTCATGTGCAAGTGGATAATGCTACAGTATAACCAATGAACAGACTTTAAAAAGTATGAAAATAGCTGTACATGTGGATGCCCCGTGGTTACATGATGAAATGCTGCTTCTGCCTCTCCTAGAAAACCTGGTGAGCAAAAGCATCTCTTGATGTTTGTCCTTTGCTTCCCTTATTTAAACGCTAGCATGGGGGACCGTTGACACCTATAGGGGATTGTTTCTCTAGCTTGTTCTATGACAGTGAGCTAGGAAAAACCTTAGTCTATAAATGCAGCAAGCTTGTTAAACATGCGAGTTTGACAGATTAAACAGGGGAAGTATCACATCTCTCCTCACACACACAAGAGGCATTAATCAAAAATATATGGTTTTAGCAAGGACTTTGGTGGAAACAGAAGAAGAAAACAAGTCAGCTATTATTCAGGATTTTCAAAAAGGCACGCTGCTTCCCCCACTGCTAAATTACACCAGAGAAGGCAATTACCTTTTCATTTTTCCTCTCCTCTGCTTTGCAGGAGGTGTTGGTTGGACTTGAAGTCACCAAGCTGCTGATTGGCCCATTTCCTGCCTCCCCGTTCAAGTTGGCCGCACTGACATTTGGAGGAGTAATGGCTGCTGCTGCTGAAGTGAGAGGAATGATGGGCCTGGCACACTGTGCTCCAGGAATAACTTGGACAGGGGACTGGTGGACGTGTTGTGGAGAAGCCATGGAGTGTGATCTAACCACAGTGGCTGGGAGACGGGATGGAGAGTTCTGGGTTCTCAGTGGTGAGACGGTTGCTGTGGGCCGTTCTGGTACCTGGGCAGAAGGGTGTGCTACTGAAGAATAACAGGGGGAAAACAAAGCAAAGAATGCAGCTTGTATGTACTTATACACGTCAAAGTAACAGATAATTTTATTTACTTTATGATAAACTTACTTTACTCCCTAGTGTTAAACTGTTCACAGGAGAGGTAAAAGTTTGTCTTAACATCAGAATGTATTGTATTGGAAGAAGAGCAGGGCAAAATTTTTCATCCAAACTTATTTTTGCTGAAAAATGCAGATTCAGGTCAACCAAAACATTGTGTGAATTTGTGTCGACTTTGGCAAATTGTTTCAGTCAAAGAAAAGATTTCAGTAATGTCTAAATCAATCATTTTGACATGTATAAAAATGACACTTTTTGGTTTTCTGGGCTAGATTCATAAGGGCACCATTCACAAAAATGAGGAGGTTGTGGTGCTGCCAGCCTCCCTTGAACCCCAACAGCCCCGTGTGTAGGGCGCTTACTTAGGACATAGGAGACAGGTTCGCATTCCCACTCTGGAGCAGGGACTTGAACCCAGGTGAGTGTCCTAACCACCAGGCTATTGGCTATTCTGATTAGTTTTCTCTCAGTCTATCCTGCTGAAGCTGTTCTACTTTGTATAAAATACCTGAATTGTCATTAGACCCCAGACAGAGAATGAGAGTGACTTTATAGCCCATGGTTAGAGTACTTACCTGGGAATGGGGACAGGTCCCTGCCCCAATAAAAAATTAAGTATTTTATACAAAGTGGAACAGCTTCAAGGGAGAGTGAAAGAAACCTACCCTACCTAGGATAGCCTGTAGCCCCATTCCAGAATGGGGATTCAAACTTAAGTCTCCTGTCTCCCACCTCCCGGGTGAGTGCCCTAGCCACTGGGATTTCAGGTATAAGAGTATATGTGGGGAGGATGGGAGATAGCACCACTACCAACAAAAAATATGGGGCTCGGGTCAAACAGATTTTTTTCTCCAATTTTTCAGAACTACCAGTGAATCAAAAAATCAGTTATCACATGGCTCTACCTGAAAGTCTTTCCCTCATATGAAACACACAGTGTTTTAAAATAAAAACCCACAATTCCCACCACATCTTATAAACAGCCCACTGAGTGTATTGTTGACTTCTACAATCATTGAGTGTCCATGGTATTTACTCTTCAAAGTAAACACAAATATACTCCATTTTAAAAATAAATTCCTACTTCACTCTAATAGTTACTGTTAACTCCTTGATCATTTCTGGAGCTCTCAACTGTTAAACCTATATCAGCAGGGACTAATTTAGATTATTAAAACTGATCTTGTATTTTTGAAATGTGATTTTAAGAAACCAAAAACTGTACTATATTTTAGCCTTAACAAAATGTATCGGCACTTTAAAAAAGAGAATAGTAAATTACTATGCTGTTCAAGACAAGTCAAGAAGTGCCAATCATTAAAGCATGTTTGAGATCAGCTTTATTTCTGACAGGAAAGTCCTAAAGGGACTATGCAAATCATTTAGTATTCCTTCCCCAGATAGGTGAACTCTACTTCACCTCAGCAGATCACCACCAAGAACCAGGGAACTACTGCTCATCTATATAACAATAACTACAACACACTGACTATCAGTGCCAGATCTCCAAGGATCCAGGAAACTACAGAATGCTTCATGTGTCAAAAAGTATAGCACAGAGCTCCAGTTTCATTTCCATGCGTAAGTCTTTTCTGATCTCCAGGTGGGTTCATTGCTTTGTACAGTGGAGAAGAATAGGCCAGAGTAGGCATTCCCAACACTTAAACAATTCAGTAGGTCTCTTAAAATCCATTTTCTTAAGAAAACTTTTTATGCAGCACTAAAACCAATCTGTGGAGTTCTGTCATGGGATATTACTGAACAGCATAGTAAAATTCTAAAAAGGATTTTCTATTCATATTTGTCAGAACAGCACCTGCTCTTACATTGTTAGGGTTTAAAATGGCAAAGGGCATCACCCCCGTGCTCAGTGTACAAACTGATCACTATCTGAGATCATGAAGCAGTTCCACCCTTAATCTTATTCCCATGTTATACACACAACACTGGATGCCTATTGAGATTTTTTCTAATGTCTTCTTGAAGCATCAGATATTACCCACCTCTGGAAGGCAATCAACTAGATGGACACCTGTGCTAGATGGACCCCTGATATATTCCAGTACAGCAATTCCTATGTTGGTATGATTCTCTTTCTCAGTTATTCCCCGATCCAACAGAGTTTTTTTAAATCAATGTTGAATTTAGCAATCCACCAAACTGTTACTTATTTGTCTTGAATTTTTTTGTAACCTTGTCCTCTAGGAAGAGTAAGAGCTCAGGAATTTAGATTTTTTCCAGATTGTCATTTTCTTTTTTACTGGCTTCCCTACCTCGATTACCTAACAACATGTAATGAAATATATAGGCTATCTCCAAATACAGGTTAGAAATGGGTAAAATTGATTTACTCCCACCTAACTCATCCCCTCCCAATCTTTATGTACAAATTGTATTTGTGGGTAGGCTAATCAAGTGGCACACTTGTTTGGGCTTTGTGTAATGTGCAAGCCCTCTACAAGCCTAAGACCAGTGTTCAAGGTCTGAAAATATTGCTACAGCCAGTTTGGTTCCAAGGTGAAATGGTATTTCTATAGATCTCTAAGATAAGAATACAAATGATGGAACTTCATTGCATGCTGCTACCCTCCTCTAGATTTAAGGTTGATTCAATAGTCATACTGACATGCATTATTTGTTTAATACAGGCATCAGCGTTTCTAGGCTTGAAGGAAACTGACAGTGCCAAAAACAGCAAAAGAAATGGTTGGAGAAGACTCAGCTGTAAGCAAGGCTTCTACAGTCTATTGCTGTCTTTGCTCTGAACATCTGTGGGTTTGGATTGTACTGTGTCAATCATGCTTTTAATTAGCAATGTTCACTGAAGACTATTTTTGTTCTGGACTGTGGGGGAGGGATAGCTCAGTGGTTTGAGCATTGGCCTGCTAAACCCAGGATTGTGAGTTCAATCCTTGAGGGGGCCATTTAGGGATCTGGGCCAAAAAAAATTGGGGATTAGTCCTGCTTTGAGCAGAGAGTTGGACTAGATGACCTCCTGAGGTCCCTTCTAACCCTGATATTCTATATTCTATGAAAAGGAGGTCAGCCTAGATGACCATAATGGTCCCTTCTGGCCTTAATCTGAGAATCTATGCTTTATATTGTAGGATACCTTGTCTAGTCTGTTCTGAATCTAAAATTTTCAGTTGCCAGCATTCCCAGTACTTCTCTAGCTCAGTCTTTAAACACAAGGGCTCAAGTCACCATAAAATATTAAAAACAAAACAGCTTTAAATTTTTCCATGAAGATCTACCATGTAATTTACTTCTAATTCACTCAACATTGCAAATATTTAACATCAGGAAAGCAGCATAAATTCTTCTCCAGAAAAACCATGCTTTGCATCAAAAAGGAAAACCAGGAACAACAATGGCCCCCTGCTGTGCAAGCCTCTTATTCATATTTCAAAAAGGTGGCACTATTTTTTGGATATCTTCCTTTGCCACCAGTACTGAGTCCTCTTCTGTCTAATACAGAACTTTCATTCTTGAAGCCCAGTGACATGTTTCTTAATTTTAAGTCACACGTTACTTCCTTTGTGATAAGTGCAGTATTTTTTTTTTGTCAGTAAACCAACTGGACTTAGAAATGCTAATCTTCTTAGTATGCAGGATGCTTTATTCTCTAAAATAAATTACGTAAATATTTGTAACCACTGTAATCTATTTCAGCTGTGACTACAACACAATCTGATAAACACAGCATATTTCCCAGAGATCTATTGAAGTCTGTAAATATTACAAGCAATAAAATATATCCTAATACAGATGGCTGAACTTTGACTAAAATGAAAGACTTGCAAAAGAAACCTGTAGGTACAATAGGATTCCAGTGGCTTGTTCATAAGGGATACAATATCAAATTCTGAGAAGGTAAGGCAAGAGGCATTAGGGAGACTATACATACCCATCTGCAAGGCACTGCGAGTCTGGCTGACCATTTGCTGGGCTGAATACCTCATGCAGTTATTCATCTGAGGAGACGCAGTCTGTTGTTGGGGATGTGTCTGAGGTGCAGTGATTGGAACAACAGGTCTGACAGCAGTGGCTGTATTTGTAAGACTTGCACCTCCTGGGTGAACAGCTCCTGGGGATCCTTTTATTGTCTGAGCCCCACCTGCTAAGCTATTCCTGGGCTGGCCACCTCCGATAGGCACTCTAAAGAGAAAGGAAGTGGAATGTGAAAACTCTGTTATGACATAATTACTCATCTACTGCAGTGATTGCCATAAACTACCAGAAGTCCCCTGAAGTGAGACATGATACAAATTAAGGTAGTAAAATAAAATGAAGTTTAAGGTTAAGTATTATATTTTGTTTATGTTTCCCAGAAAAATATGTATTTTGGTGGAATTTTGCACCTTCTCCACTGCTCCCCACATGGGGAAATCTCTCAAGTTTGAATGTTCAGCACAAGATACAAATGTTATAGGAACAGAAAGATCACCTTTTTTCTCCATTAACCTCTTTGAAATCCAGAATTCCTGCTTTAATTTATTCCAATAGGCATCTACATATTACCAAGTAAATCCAGAAGAAACAGATGTCGCCAAAATGCTGTTTTGTACAGCAAGGCTATTTTTGCAGGTGGCAATGGAAAAATAATTAAAATGAGCCGTGAAGATATTAATGTAGGGCCTGAGCTCCATGCAAATTTAGGTGGAAAAAAAGATGGGCAGCACCAAATCCCTACAGTCTGCCTGTAGAATCAGAATGATGATGTTCAGGTTTGGACTGGGAACCTCAAAAACAGCTGGTTTGGTTGGCTTTGGATATTCACATGAACCATTCACCCAGTTCTAATTCAGAAGCATGGTAAGTGAGCCCAGAGGCTAGGTGAGCTCAACTGACCTTACTGGAAGGGAGATCTGTTTACAAGCAAACAACGAATCCCCCTACAAAACCCAGCTATGGGGAGGAGGTTGCTACGGGCTGTGTGAGGGCAGGGGGGTAGCTCAGGGTGTAGGGAGGGGGTGTAGCTATGGGCTGTGAGCAGGCGGGGGCGAGGTAGCTCAGGATGCAGGGAGAGGAGTAGCTAGGGGCTGTGCACCAGGAGGGTTCCCCATGGTCACTGCTCCCCAATGGCTCTGCCGGCCACAGAGCTGGGTCCCCCTGCCTGGGAGGCTCTTACTAGCTGCATGAGTTGAGAAGCAACAGCCACAGCCCCGGGCACCAACAGCAGGTGAGAGAATGACGAGGATGTCTGCTTCACGGTACCAGCCAGAGCAGCTGTCCGATTCTGGCTTCCCACTTCTGACCTGGCCAAGGGCAAATGGCTTTGTTGCTATTCTGTTCTCATTGCCTTCCTTTGTCCATGTCACTGCACTGAGATCCACAAGAGGAGGAGAGAGAAGAGGGTTATGGGCAGAACATGAGGACATGACACGGGAGGGTGGGGAGAGAACTAATAGGGCTGGAGAAAATGGAGGGGAGAGATTGCAGGTAACAAGACCAGGGGAGAGGAGATAATGGAGGGGAGGGAAGCCCAGGCTGTAGGAGGCTGGATGGGTGAGAGGACTTTAGAGAGAGAAATAGCTTAAGTGTAATAGGACAGAGAAAGGGGAACGGAGGAGAGGGAGGGGAAACACTGAACATACAAATTAAATAGAGTGAAAGGACAAACCAGAGAAGAAAATATTAAGTCCTAAAGAAAGAGAGTGAAGGGGGAAAACAATTAAAAAGGAATGAGGCTCAGGGAAAGCATGGACACACACACTAAACGAGAGGATGCAAGAAGCTACAGTCAAAACATGTGAAGACAGGAAGATAAACAAGAGAAGGAAGAAACATAATAGAAACAGATTCCTTACATTTTTTCACTTTGTGTAAAGTTTGCCAGTTTATGTTGTTTTGAATCCATCCTCATGGTGGTGTAACTAGGTTTTTTTAAAACTGGAAAATCCTGAACATTTCCCCCACCACTTCCAGACAGGGAAGAGGTGACAGGCTGTCTAGGGCCCTTGCCCCCTTTGGTTGCTATGTGTCACCCTCAATGACATTGTGTAAAGTGGACAAGTAGGAAATGAGATTCAGAGAGAGCTGGATAAATCACCTGCAATAGGCTTGATTCACCAATATAGCAACATATATGTCCCTCTGCTCACCAGCAGAGATGCACCCCTGCAGGTTTAATAACACTGCTGGGGAATCCCATAGGAACCCGCCAGCAGAGGGAGCCTGAGAGATACTTGAAATGAGTACATTTCCTGGGTACCCTGTTCCTGTCCCCAACTGGCCGTGCACAGCCCTCCATCCCGCGCCCCCCCCAGCACACTCCTTTGTTTTGCTGGTTGGAGGAAAGGAAAATGGGTAAATCAAGACTGACAAATGGGAGAGTTTGTTTATTATAGTATATTTCTTGCTGTTTTCACTTAAGGTACTGCATATGTGAACAGACTGTTTTAATTACGCATTCATTTTATGATCCATTAGAAATAAATGATACAACTCATGTGGTACAGAAAGCATTTTTGCCTTTTAGCGCTTTTCAGTATCTTATTCTAGCTACGACATGCTGCATTTAGCAAAGTCTTGCTGATCCGGATCACCAGTACCACAGCACGAACCTTTTACTTGTTAAGAGCTAAAGAGTCAAGTGACACAGGCAGCCAAGTTGGTGTATAAAAATCAGGTAAAGAAATTTAGATTAATGAATAATTCAGACATTACAAAGCAACAGCGTTAATTCTTTTGGCACTGAAATGCAACCTTAGACTGTCAGCCAGACTACAGGTGGGGCAAAGTGAAAGCAATGTTACAGTTATTCAGAGAGTCTAACCGATATTTATTTTGTTTTGGTTCAGGTTTCGATTCAATTGCAGTCAATGTGTTGGGTTCAATTCTGGTTCAAGCCATCAGAAAAAACCCAAACAATGGTTCAGTTATCGGTTTGAACCAATTTGAATCAAATATCAATCTTAGTGAAAGTCAATTAAAAAAAGAGAGTTGAAACTTAAAATTGAAACTATTTTGATTTTTGACCATTTATCTTCAACTTTACATTAATTTTCCTAGTGTTTTTGTGTTGTTAAATAAACACAATTTTTTTTATGAACAATTTGTTTGAGCAAACTAAAATAAGATCTTCTAATATTTGCTGTGTCATATTGGACTTCTGTGGTGAAAGGATAAAATTGAGTTTGGAGCCTGGGCCCTGCCTCAAGTGGGGCAACTGGTGGGAGGAAATGTCCCAGATACTGGAGATGGGTCAGAGGAGGCCTGCCTAAAGGGCGGAAGGGTTGGGGAGCCACTATCTTTTCCTTTGGGTTTGAAGAGTTATTGTTAACTTCTGGGACCAGGGAGGATTCCACCTCTTTCCTTCCCAGGGCCAGTCTCAGAGATCTGCCTCTGGGGCCCCCTGCTGCCTCATGTGGTATGCAGGCTGCTCCTAAACTTCCTCTCTCCCTTCCTACTCTTGTGGGATGGCCTCCTTCCATTCTCATTATCATGTCATTCTTTTCTCATTACAGTAGGACCTCAGAGGTACAAACACCAGCATTATAAACTGACCAGTCAACCACACATCTCGTTTGGTACTGGAAGTACACAATCCGGCAGGAACAGAGACAGAAAGAAAGAAAAAAAATAAAAAGCAAACACAGTACAGTACTGTGTTAAAAGTAAACTACTAAAAAAAAAAAGGGAAAGCAGCATTTTTCTTCTGCATAGTAAAGTTTCAAAGCTGTATTAAGCCACTATTCAGCTGTAAACTTCTGAAAGAACCATGATGATGTTTTGTTCAGAATTTTGAACATTTCAGAGTTACGAACAACCTCCATTTCCGAGGTGTTTGTAACTCTGAGGCAGAGGGAGATTACAGGTTTGTGGGACCCTGGGCCAGAGCAAGTAGGAGTCCCTCCCCCCAATTCTGCCTGCAGTTCCCTCCATCCCCCCAGTGCTTCTGCCGGGGAGCTAGATCAGGGCATGGGGGCTTCCCCCACCCACTCAGCACTCCTGCCGGGATGTGGAGTTGGGGCACGAGGGCTTCCCCTGCCCACCCAGTGCTCTGCTGGGGAGCGGGGTCAGAGCGCGGGGGCTTGCTGTGGGCTGGCGGAGCAAGTCGGGGTGTGCCCATTTTTCCAGGGGCCCCCCAATTGGCCAAGGCCCTTGGGCACGGGCCCCGTTGGCCCAGTGGCTAATCCACCACTGCTCTGAGGTTCTACTGTATACTTTCTAGCACCAGTCACATGTCTATTTATTTTGTTGTTTTGTTTTATAATGAAAATATGGTCACAGTAGTTTTTTTAGAATATTGAATGCTGAACCTTTAACCCAGTA
The DNA here is from genome assembly GCF_009764565.3 of Dermochelys coriacea. Taxonomy (NCBI): domain Eukaryota; kingdom Metazoa; phylum Chordata; order Testudines; family Dermochelyidae; genus Dermochelys; species Dermochelys coriacea. The sequence goes on from NC_050068.2 coordinate 112,637,602, forward strand.
GCCCAATTTTTTTTTAGTTCAGTTCCAATTCAGGTTAAGTAAGTAGGATAAAATTATGGTTTCAGTTGGGTTCTGGTTCAAGTATACCAGTTCGAAACGGTTCTCTGGTTTAGTTTTGGTTTGACTCCCTTCATTTATTATGTTTCTCTTTACAATTTATGCATGTCTTTAGTTTTCTATAAAATGCTGTCAGAAACAACCTTTGTTTTGGTTTTGCCAAACAAAACTCTGACCAATGAAATTTTGAAAAATCCAAAACTGTGTTTCTTCTCACTTCGTTCTATTTCTGAAACACAGATGGCTGAAACAGAATAATTTATCAAACTTGCCTTCCACCTCTGAACTTTGGGGGTTTCTGAAAAAATTGAACCTCAATTCAAATGACCCCGCACTTTTGGTTTTACAAAACCAAAATACAAATGATGAGGTGTTGAAAAACAAACTACAATCTCTCCTTATTTTTCTCATCTCTATTATAAAAACTCCTTTAGTTCCTTTTTTTGGATGTGGACTCCATAGCTCATAGGTTCTTTAAAATAATGGGGTATGCAATCCAAATAAACTGTAAATGTAGTAATTTTAAACAATTAATAATGTCTTTTGAAAGTGTGAGTGATTCTAAAATCAAAATCAACAAACCAAGATACCAAAGATGCTTTTGGGGAAGAGAGTGTAATTTAAAACTAAATCTCCCCATTTTTCATTTTTCTTTAGAAGTAGGAACCCCTGTTTCTATTCAGAGCTATCTAATGACCTCTGGCCAATGGTCCTCACCTGGAAACAGGAGTCACGTAGTTGCCTGGAAAGACTCCAGACATTCCTGTTCTTAGAGATGTTCCCTTGAACCAGCCATCCTGACACTTCTCAGTGACCCGATACATTTCGCCTTTACGCAGCTCCAGCTCATCATTCTTTTGAGGCTTGTATGCATACAGAGCTAAGTAGCTGCAGGGAGAAGTTACACACATGCTGAGCGAATAGATGATGCCAAAACAAGTGATGTTCAGGTTCTTATTTCAGTCTAACAGTGCAGGAAAGTCCTGTGACACACATGCTGCTCAGAAACAATAACTAAAGAGGGGACATAATTGAGGTATACATAATAATGAATGGCACAGAGCTGGTTGATCAAATACTGCTATTCATCCTTGCTCACAATATGAGAACAAAGGGGATAGTTTATTTTATTAAAAGGCAGCAACTTTAAAACTGACACAGAAATACTTTCTCACACAATACACAATTAGCCAGCTGTACTCACTGCCACAAAGTAGCACTGAAGCTAAGACTTTAGCAGGATTCGGAAAAGGCTTAGATATACATATGGGTAGCAAGAATGTCCATAGTTACAATATTAAGGATTTTTAAAAATGTCTGGAGAGGATATAAACGTGTATGGTTCAGAGCATAATCCGGCCTCTAACTATGGGGGTCAGGAAGAAACTTTTCTTTTGAGCAGATTATTTCACAAATGCCTGCTATAGGGTTTCTTCATCTTGTATTACCCACTGCCAGAAACAGGATACTGGATTAGATGGACCACTGGCCTGGTCCAGTATGAGAATTCCTACATTTCTTTGTGTGTGGATATGATGATACTCTTTTAACAACTGTCTTAGGGCCAAACCATGGCATCCTTACTCAGGCAACACTCCCATTAAAATCAATGGGAGTTTCTCCACAGCAAGGCCTCAGAGTTGAGTTCTTTGTATGCAGTATGCTTTTTGTATGCAGTATGCTTATAACCTTAGTCTTTATCTCAATATGCACAACTTAATCTTGGTCTCAATATCCATAACTTTTTATATATTTAATTATACTTTTATTTATTCCCTTTGTTTATGATCTTTCCTTTCATCTCTTTTATGTTCTTGCTTCATTACTTCAGGGACAAGACTCATGCTAAAAAATACGACAACTTATAGCTGCTAAAATTAGTCCCAGTGTTTGGGGAGATGCTTGTTGAAAATTCAGAATGATTGCTTGTACTTTGGGGGATAGTTAGGAAGCCTGTTAAGGAAAAAATAACAAGAACAACCACCTTGCAGCACCTTCTATCTTATAAAAATCAAGTTTTTTGACACTGTCTCCTTGCCACCAAAACAAAAGGAGATTTCCAATCATCCCTGTTTATGATTGCTCATTCCTGAGTGTTGTTTTGAAGGCAGTACAGAAGGACTAGAACAAATTGGTGAAGGCTGTGAAAACTGCATTTACCCTACAAAATGTAGCAGAATACCCTCATATTAGGAAAGATTAGAAGGGGTTCAGTGCATACCTAGTAGCAGAGAAACAAAGAAATAATGAAAACTATAACCATAGTGATTGTAGACCTGCAACCAATAAAAATGATGCTTTGCTTTTTACTTCTGCTTTTTAGGAAATATAATTGAAGAATAAATCCTATTAGTTTTTCCTATTTTATTCCTTTATGTTACCAGTCGATTTTTATTTTTATTTTTCAGCCAGTAAATAACAACAGTAATGAGTAGAATACAAAATATTTGATAACAGCTCCTCTGGGCATGCTTAGGTAGATGTACTTGGCTCCATTTACCATGTGCATGTGATATACTTATATTTCATTAGTCAACAGACAGGAGAAACCGTTCTGCATATTTTTTGTTCAGTCTGTATGATCAGGTAGCAATGATCAGCTCTATTGGTGCCCACCTGAAAGAAAACATGAGGCTGCATAGTGTGACAAAACTCCTCCTCTGCCTCAGGGGGTCCTACGCTTATTGGCAGATTTGCTCACCTCAGAGATTCATGGCAGCCCTCAGCTTGGCCACTCTTGCTAGTGGCTCAAACCTGCTGTCCACTCAGCTAACCTCATCACTGGCCAGTATGGGGGAAAACGGAGAACAATCCCCGCAGTCTCTGTGTCCCACCTAGTGGGTTGGGGACAGGGCAGATCCCTTTCCAATTTAGACCTTCCCTTCTGGTGTTTCTCACAGACCAGGTCAACTCCCCCTGTGTCCGATCGGGAGTTGGGGAAATGGAGGAGGGAACCCAGGCTCACCCTCTACACTTGGTTCCAGCCCAGGGCCCTGTGGATAGCAGCTGTCCACAATGTTCCCCATATCAGCTGCATGACAGCTACAACTCCCTGGGCTACTTCCCCATTACCTTCCCCCCAGCACCTTCTTTATCCTCACTGCAGGCTCTTCTTCCTGAACCCTGATCATGCTTGAACTCTTCACTCCTCCAGCAGCACACCTTCTCACTTCCCCGCTCCTGGCAAAAAAAAAAAAACCCCCCCCACTAACTGATGGGAGGTCCTTTTTAAACCAGGTGTCCTGATTAGCCTGCTTGCCATAATTGAATCTAGAAAGTTCTTAATTGGCTCCAGAAGTCTTGATTGGTTCTGGCAGGGTCCTGATTGCTCTAAGGCAGCCCCTGCTCTGGTCACTCAGGGAACAGAAAACTGTTCATCCAGTGGCCAATATATTTGCCTTCTATCAGACTCCTGTATCCTACTGGTCTGGGTCTGTCACAATATGACTGAAGAACACTGAAATGCATCTGCCTGACATGAAAGAGGGCTACATGCTTCAGTGCTCATCCCTCAACACAGTGCTCTGCTAGGATACGATGAAGAGTGCAGAGGCTGCACAGCTTGGGACCCAGAAGCATGACTCATCTCTGATTAGTACTTGTTTAGGTCTTTATATTGTGGGCCCAATTCAGAGGTCATGTGTAAAGTGGTGGTACAACTTAGTCTAAATTAGACTGTCTTAGACCTAGTTTCCCTTTTTATCCATCACGTGAGTTGTGCTGGAATGCTCCAGAAAGCTGTTCCTGCATTTTGTTTGGCACTGATGCCAAAAGCTGGCAGAATTCATAAAAGGATTACACATACACGTGGCAGCAAGAATGTCTAGAGTTACATTAGTAAGGGTTTTTTAAAAAACGTTTGGAAGGGATATAAATTCTCATGCTTCAGAGCATGAGCCAGCCTATAACTACGATTCTGGTACTACTGATAACTGTATGCCGGCACCTCCAGCCAGTGATTCGACCTGTTCTAAGATATTCTTATTGTTGAAATCATGTGTTTCTGGAATTTTTTTTTTTTAAGGACTTGAGCACTGATTTTATCAATATGTAAAGGAATCTTCCCCTGCAGAGCAGAACTCCACCCGGGCCCTAAGCATCTGAAAAGGTAGGAGGAGGATTTGCCCCATCACATTAATATCACACAGGCTCCACAGAGTGACTGCAGATTCTCTCATCAGAATCTCAGAACAATGAATGATGTTTTGTATCCTCTAAGCTTTAGTACCGAATTATGGCGGAATGGGTTTACTATGGGCTAGTTTTCATGGTTTTGAATTTCCTATTCTGTTTAAAGCAGATCTGTCACCTCATTTTACATGTTTGTGTTTGTGAATTTCAGCTGCTGTTTTAGGATATTAAACACACAAACATATGTATGTTTAGGTTCATTTGGGTTTTCATATATTTTATTAGAAGAAGGGGTTCAGTAGTTTAATGACATAGGTACCCAATATATTCACTGGTCTAGAAGAGAATTATTATAATGTATTCTATTGCTCTTATACCCTACGTAATCAACCTACTGTTTTTCCACCTAATATTTACATACTCAAGATACTCTTGCACTTAAAATGTTCCATTTGATGTCTTTGATTATTGTACTGAAGAATGTGCTTGGACTGTTTTTATGGTTAAACACAGTTCATCTGAATGATGATCGACTCAGTTGTTCCAATGTATGGGAGTGTGCCTTCCTAAAGCCTTTAATTTAAGGGAGCAGGCTTTCTCTAGCAGATAGGCACTCCATTTGCTTTGCAGTGATTCATATAGTTGTAATAAATATTCTGGAATCTAAAAAAAGGACTATGTAAAGAAAGGTGACCTGGCCTTTCACTGTTCAGCAGAAGGTTTGAGATTGAGATAACTGTATTCAAAGAGCTACTGCTACAAGAACTACTCTTTCAAATTAAAAAAAAAAATCAAAACCACAAGTGATTTGCAAAATGCCTGAGTGTTATTAAGATGAACTGGCTGCTTACATATTGAGGGGGAGCTGGACCTTTGTCGGTGTTCCCTGATCTCCAATTATTGCACTTGTTCTGGGTCCAGCCACTGTAGCTGTTCCAATTGAGGAGGAGTCCTGAAAACATAAAAATAAGATACACAAGAAGTGAAATACATCATTTCCTAAAATAGAGGGTAAATACATCCTTTGTGAGTTTCCAAGCAAAGCCTATTTCTCAGATTTACCACCTTACTGATATTGTATGACAGCATGGTCTTTTAGCCTCAGAAATTCCATGAATACTTTTCAGGCACAAAGGACAGTAGCTTGTTAACAGTATTTCCACAGGCATGTCAGAATAGTTCAGCTGTAACTTGCATATGAACCTTAAAACATTTAGAAAGCAAATCCACTTGCCTAGTTTATAAAACCAGTTCAATATTTATATCCCCTGTAATGATGTCTAATTTGATAAGAATATTTTTCTACTAGCTCATTTTCTTTTCCTTAACACTTTGGTTAATTTTCATATATTTTTTGAAAAATAGATAATTTTCACTCACTGATGTGATCTTATTTGAATATTGCTTTTTATGGTCATGAACCTTTATCTCCTTAAAGAATGGAGACAGATGGCTGTACAAGTGAAAACAGGGGCATCAGTGTGGCTGAGTGTATATATAAAACTGGGCTAAGATTCAAGAGACCTTGGTTCTATTCCTTGCTCTGTCACTAACCTGCTGGGTGACCCTAGGCAAGTCAGCTATGTGCCTCAGTTTCCCCATCTGTAAAATGGGGATAATGATACTGGCCTCCTGCAAGAGAGTGCTCTGAACCAGCACTATGGTCACTGCAAGTCAAATTAGTTTTCCTAGAGAAGGGCCTGACTGAGGGAAGCTGGAGCTAATTACTAAGTATGAGCTGGGAGAGCCAAGGAGCTAGTTAACCCATTAACTGGAAGAGTTGAAAGGTGCCCAGTAAGAAGGGCAAGAAAAAGGAATGAGAGAGACTGAGAGAGGCTAACAAGGCAAGGATAAAGGGAGTTCTCTTTTCTCTGGCAAAATGTTTGCATATCACTGTAAACAGAGTTGCTGCACAGGACTGTGAAGCGGTGGTAGATGAGATAACACAAACAATGTTGGTGTTTACAAACCAGAGGTGTTAGAGCCAATTGTAGGAAAAGACAGGAGCAGAGGGCTATGCCTGTTACATATCCTTTGTTAAGTGCTTTAAGATCTACTGATGAAAAGTACTCTATAAGAGGTAGGTATTATTTTAACTGGAAAGTTCACTGCCCTAAAGTTGCAAGGAGGTAGATCAACTTTTGATGCTACAGTGTGTTCAAGATACCTCATGATGAATGGGGTCTTACAAAAGCTTTCTCAAAGTACTGCGGGCTGTACCCTTCAATGGACCTGGCATCTGCATAAATCTGGTAACTACATTTTTAACTTCATTAAAGGCCTGACCCTGAGAGTTGCTGAGCGCCCACAATGCTAATTGAAGCCAAAAGCTGTGGTCCCTCAGCACCTCTCAGGATCAAAAAAGCATCACCAAACTAAATTCAGGCAACTCTAAGGTTCCAATGAACCAAATATTGAAGAATTAACATCTGTGAAATACACCATATGGACTAATTCTGAGTTCATATTGAAGTCATTTGAAACCATGGGTGCATATCTGTGGGAAGAATTTGGCTGTGTACTTTTAGAGGCTGCCAATATATGGAGGTTACTTACTGGTTCTTCGAGATGTGCTGTCCCTCTTTGTAGTCCACACATGGGTACACATGTGCAGCAGGCACCATGTGTCTGTTGGCCTGCACATGCACCATAAATCAACTTGTGCCCCTGACCAAGGGTATGAGAGTCAGTACGGGTTGAAGCCTTTCTGAGTCCTTCTCTTACCGCAATCTCACAGGATCCAAAGCAGAGGGGAAGGAGGGCAGGTATAGTAGAATACAGATAAGATTTCACATTTCAAAGAATTTACAGTTATAGTAAGTAACCTCCATTTCTTCTTTGAGTGACATGTATTCCACAAGTGGGAGATTGGCAAGCAGTACTCAGATTGGAGGTGGGTGTGAGGAAGTTGGTAGCAAAGATATCTATGACACTGCAGAGCCCACTGCTACATCCATAGCCAACTAAACCGTAGTGTGTCAGGAATGTGTGGATAGAACTCCAGGTGTCTGCCTTGCACATGTCCTGCAGCAGAACATCATATAGGGATGCCATGGAGGCAGCTTGTACTTGCGTGGAGTGAGCTGTGACTCCACCATGCCCCGGGGAGAGATTTGTGCTACTTATAGTACTCAAGGATGCATTCCCAAGAGCCACTTAGAAATCCTCTGGGAGGACATGGCTTGACCGCGAGATCTCCTTCCTTAGAGGTTTTTAAGGTCAGGCTTGACAAAGCCCTGGCTAGGATGATTTAACTGGGACTTGGTCCTGCTTTGAGCAGGGGGTTGGACTAGATGACCTTCTGGGGTCCCTTCCAACCCTGATATTCTATGATTCTATGATCTCTCTCTCTCTCACTCTATCGCTTTTGCGATAAAAAGTCTTGGTGATTTTCTAATGGGTTTGGTTCTTTGCAGGTAGAACACCAGGGCACGCCGAACATCGAGGGAGTGAAGTCTCTTGTCTTCAGTGGAAGTATGGGGTTTGGGGAAAAATACAGCTAAGCGTATACTTTGATTGATGTGGAACTTGGAAACAATCCTGGGGAGGAACTTGAGGTGTAATCGAAGATACACCTTTTCTTTGTGAAAAACTGTTTACAGAGGGTCTGCCATAATGGTTCCAAGCTTGCTGACTTTCTTGGCTGAAGCGATAGACACTAAGAACACCACCTTTATGGACAGGTAGGTCATGGAACATGTTGCCATAGATTCAAAAGTTGGACCTATGAGCATCAACAGGATGAGATTAAGGTCCCATTGAGATGTATGTTTGATCACTGGTGGGAGGAGCCTCGTTAGGCCTTTCATAAACCGTACAGTAGCTGGATGTGTAAAGTGGGCCATGAGGTAAAGTGAGCCTGGATTGGGGTGCTTGATTTCTCCCGGTCCTAGATTAAGAGGTTTGGGAATGGGCAGATCCTGATTGAGGGGTATCAGGGTTCCTTCCCCACTCTGAACTCTAGGATACAGATGTGGGGACCTGCATGAAAGACCCCCTAAGCTTATTCTTACTAGCTTAGGTTAAAAACTTCCCCAAGATACAAACTTTGCCTTGGCCTTGAACAGCATGCTGCCACCACCAAGAGTTTTAAACAAAGAACAGGGAAAGAGACCTCTTGGAGATGTCTTCCCCCAAAATATCCCTCCAAGCCCTACACCCCCTTTCCTGGGGAAGGCTTGATAATAATCCTCACCAATTTGTACAGGTGAACACAGACCCAAACCCTTGGATCTTAAGAACAATGAAAAATCAATCAGGTTCTTAAAAGAAGAATTTTAATTAAAGAAAAAGTAAAAGAATCACTTCTGTAAAATCAGGATGGAAAACACTTTACAGGGTATTCAGATTCAAAACACAGAGGATCTCCCTCTGGGCAAAACCTTAAAGTTAACAGGAATAAACCTCCCTCTTAACACAGGGAAGATTCACATCAAACAAAAGATAAACTAATCCGCCTTGCCTATCTTACCTATACTGGTTGCAATATTGGAGACTTGGATTAGGATGGGTTGGAGAAGATGGATTTCTGTCTGGCCTCTCTCAGTCCCAAGAGAGAACAACCACGTAAACAAAGAGCACAAACAAAACCTCTCCCCCCCCGCCCAAGATTTGAAAGTACCTTGTCCCCTGATTGGTCCTTTGGGACAGTGCCAGCCAGATTAACTGAGCTTCTAAACTCTTTACAGGTAACAGGATGTTGCCTCTGGCCAGGAGGCATTTTATAGCACTGTATACAGAAAGGTAGTTACCCTTCCCTTTATATTTATGATGGGGGGGATGGGAAGCAGAGGTGAAAGTGGGCCAGTACGGGCCAGTTCGGTGTAGCAGTAAGAAAGTAGCCATTGGTACAAAGCCGACGTTAAAGTGCTGCCGTGGCAGCGCTTTAAGGACTGTACTAGCAGGGCTGCCAATGGGGGTGTGGTGGGGAAAGGGGCAGCTGCCCAGGGGCCTGGCGATTTAAAAAGTAGGGCGGCGGCGGCTGGAGCCTCAGGCCCTTTGAATCGCCGATGGAGCCCCGGGTGGCAAAGGCTCGGCAGCGCTAAAGGGCTGGCTAGGGCAGGCTGGCCCCAGGCTTGCCCATAGGTATGGAAAAAGTAGGGATGCGGGGGGTGCTGCAGCACCCCCAGGCTTTGCGACGAGCATGGCCCCGTGCCACGGTCCCGTCTGCCAGTCCGTGCCCGGGGACCCTGCTGCTGCCTGGGATCCTAGCCATGGGGCTCTGCTCCTGGCCCCAGCCCGGGGCTCTGCAGCCATCCCCAACTGTGGTCCGAACCTGGGGCGGTGAGGGGCATGGACAGGAGCGGGGGGGGGGGCGCAGCTCAGCACCCCAACCCTAAAAATTGTTCTAGCGCCACTGGCCCTGCCCCTTCCACCTGAGGCCCGCCCCTTCCGGGGCCCAGAGTCAGGCCTCCCGCACCTTGCCCAGGGGCCCAGCAGCCCTGCGTACCGGTAAGAGATTTAAGTTACTTTACTCCCCTGGTGGGAAGACATCCTTAGAAGTTCCATGAATGTCTGGACCAGTAGCATGCTAAGAGAATGATTTAGACTGTGTTGCAACATATTTTCCCTATGACCTGTGGAAGCAGAGGAATGGGAGGAAAGGCATATCTAAGGTCATTCATCCCGGACAGCAGAAGAGCATCACCCTGGGAGCTGTGACCCATGGCTCCTCTGGAACAATACAGGGGAAACTTTTGTTCCAGTGGTGTATCCCATTGTGTAAATATTTCACTTAGGACCACATCATGGACCTCCCATTCATGGTCGGCTAAAAAGCTTTTGCTTAATCTGTGTACAAGGGAGTTGTGAACACCAGGAAGGTAAACAGCCTGTATCGCGATGTGGTTTCTGATGCACCAGTTTGAGTCTGACGGCCTCCAGACAGAGGGGACAAGATCTCGCTCCTCCCTGTTTGTTTATATAGTGGTGGTGATATTGTCCAACATTATCTGTGTGGAGCAAGCGAATGAATGGAAAGAAGGCTTTGAACACAAGGCAGACCACCCTCAGTTCCAGGATGTTTATATGTAGTCCGGTCTCTTGCGAGGTCCAAGTACCCTTAGCAGTTTGCTTGTCCACATTAGCACCCCACTCCAAGAGGGGTGGGAGGGCTGAAGGGAGCACCCACCATGATGCTTCATCTGTGCTGCTACCACAGAGAGTATTTGTATAAATACTCTGCGTGCCATCACTAGCCCAAAGAGGAGGACTTGAAACTGGAAGTGTTCCTGGTCTACCATAAAACTCAGGAACTTCCTGTGTGACGGGTGGAGACACGCATCCTTCGTGTCGAGAGCTGTGAACCACATCCCTTACTAATGTCAACGTAAAAATCCCAAATTTCAGCTTTTGAATAAAGATGTCAAGTTGCCGAAGGTCCAGGATAGGTCTCCATCTTTTTGGGGAATTAGGAATAGAGGGATTAGAAACGCCCCCCCCTCCCCCACAAGATACTGAGTCAGGTCACATTCTATTGCCCCTTGGTGTAAAAGGGATTCCACTTCCTATTGAAGATTCACCTTGTGAGAGTGGGCCCCAAAGGGGGCTGGGACAGGAGTTTGTGTAGAGGGAAGGAGGAAAACTCTATGGAGTATCTATAATGGATAATCTCCAAAACCCAACCATCCATAGTGATCTTCCTCCAGTGGTGGGCAAAGAGTGTGAAATGGCCCCCAATGGTGAGGGGGGAAGAGGTGGGTGGCATCAGAGGTGAGAGGGAGGTCTCCACCAGTATGTCAAAAAGAGCCCTTGCCCAATGGTTGGGAGTGAGTAGAGGCTATGACAGTAGAGGGGTTAAGAAGCAAAGCTTCTGAACCCTCTGAGGTTTGCACAAAGGCTTGGCTGGGCGCTGGTAATAAGGTGTATGAAGACGGGGTGGCTTCGGTCTGTAGGACTGTCTCTGGTGTTTCTTCCTGAGGGCTGGAGTATAAATCCCCAGAAAATCCAGAGTCAATGTTGAGTCCTTTAATGAATGGAGGGATTCATCCATTCTTTCATTAAAAGATTCAGCTCATCAAAGGACAGGTCCTGGATGGTGTTCTGAACCTCCCTAGAAATCCTTGATGATTGCAGCCAAGAGTTCCTCCTCATGACTAAGCCAGTGGCCAGACTTATAGAAGCTGTGTCTGCTGCATCCACTGCGGCCTGGGGAGCTACTTTTGCCACTAGCTTTCTTCCCTCAATGAAAAGGGACTGAAGTTGGGCTCTGTCCTCCATGGGAAGCTTGTCTATGAAATCTGCAAGCCTGGAATAGCTGTTAAAATCATATTTCACTGAGAGCGGTTGGTAATTAGTGACACAAAATGGCAGGCTTATGGAGATCATCTTCCTCCCCCTGAAGTCCAATTTCTTCAAGCCCTAATCTGATGGTGTAGCCCTTTTATAGTGTGACAGAGCCCATTCTGTAGTCACCTCTATCACCAGCGAGTCGGGGGGGGGGAGGGTTAGAGAACAAAAATTCAAATCCCTTAGCAAGAACAAAATAATTCTTCTCGGCTCTTTTCGGTGCAGAGGCACAAGATGCTGGAGCATGTCACACCACTCTGGCTGGTTCTAGTATGGCCTCATTGATCAAGTGGTGCTTCCTTATTCAGTCTCCAAGGTTGCAAGATATCCAAGAGCCAGTGTTGAGGGTCCTGGATCTCCTCTAGTGGACTCTGGAGGTCATTGGCAACTCTTTGCAATAGCTCCTGGTACTGCCAATGGTAATCTGGCAAAGATGGTGAGGAAGGAGTGACCGCTTCATCTGGGGATGATGAGGAGACACCCGTTGGAACAGACAGTCCCTGTGGATCTGGGTCCACCTCTTCCTCCTCATACACCAATGGAGGAGGAAGACTGGTGAGAGGGTATGACTCTTGAGAAGAGACTGGATGCCTGCCTTAAGGATCCCACAGACCCCAATAAGGTCAGAAAGAGGGACTGATCAGTTATGGGGGACCCTAAGGGAATCAGTACCAACAGTCCCTGGGAGGGTTGTATTTGAAGGAATAGTGAGCGTGACTCCTTGACTGTGTGTCAGGGCCCAACTGTCTCTGCAGAAATACTGGAGCAACTATCGCCTCTGACTCACGTGAGCCTGAAAACTGCTCCTCTGGTAGGAGCAGGGCTGTTGATACCAGAATACACCTGCCATATGGTTGGAGGTGGGATGGTTCCTGGGATATCTACATAGGCTACTCCTCCAGAGTAATAACATCTCTCAGAAGACCCAGGCCAGAAAGAAGTGGAGACTGCGGATAAGGGAGGACTATATCCTCCGGTGTTATATAAATCTCCACACACCCTGGTGTCTGACTGGTTCCAGCAGTCACGTTTGATGCACTCGGTGCATCTATGGCAGCCAGATAGTCCTCAGATGAACAAGGAGGTACTGACAATGGGTCTGGATCAGCACTCACAGATGGAACCGGCCAACGTTGGTCCTTACCCTTCGGTACCGAAGTGACCGACATAACCGGCAGATCTTTCTTTTTACGTGCTTTGCCCTCCAACCTGGGGTCTTCAGTGGAGCCAGTTCCTTAGGTTCCAAATGTGACATCTCACCCAGCTTGGACAGGCTCAGGGAGGGAGCACATCTCCTATGGACAGTCCTCGATGGTGATCTGTCCTTACGCCCATGAGAGTGTCCACTACTCTCATGGGAAGCCCTGGATGATGAGTCCTTGTGCTAAGGCACTGGTGGCTCTGCTCCTAAGCATGTGCTTGGAGGGGCACTGCTCGTTAGTTGAGGCCAATGTATAGGGGAGGGGTCCATCCCTGGCCCAGAGAGGGGCCTCATAGTTTTCTCCATCAAGTGCTTTTTCAGGCAAAGCTCCCAGGCTTCTCAAGTTCTGGTTTGAAAGCAACAGATACTGAACTTTGCAGAGATATGAGCTTCACCCAGACAGTTGAGGTAGTGCTGATGTTTGTCACTGATGGAGAAGAAGTGAGGGGCAAGAGATGAAATTCTTGAATCCCAGGACTCTGGGCACAGTCTTGGGGAGAAAGAAAACATTCTATACTAACTATACTATGAACTTTAACTAACTATTAAGCTAAGAAGTATAACTATTCACAAACGTCTTTACACGTTGTACAGTGAACTGAAGGAGGACACAATTCTGACTCAGGCCATGCAGCGGTAAGAAGGAACTGGAGAGGCATCGAACCATGCTGCCTCTTGTACCCTTGGTTGGGAGCATGAGGAGATCTATGGCGCATGCACAGGGCAACAGACATGGCTTTGAATAATTTCCAGACTCAGGCGCATGCGTACCTGTGTGTGAAATACAGATAGGGACCATCACTCACAGAAGAATGTGTCCAATGGTAAGCAGTGAAACCACTTACTCAAGCTACGGGAACTCAGACAAAGTAGTAGTACTAAGAATCTCCCCCTCCTAAGGTACTGTGGGTACACAGGTTAGTCACACTACATATGTTGTGAAACATGACAGAAATTATAAATACTTCCTTCAGGCTCACATTCTAAGCTTAAAACTTCCATCAGCAATTTATCTGGCTGCCATCACGGGGAAATGAGGTCAGTGTAGCAGTGCAGGAGCAGGAGCAGCTCACAAGACTGACAGTGGGAAGTCGTGGAGCTCAGCACCTTTGAAAATTAGGCCTCAGATATCTCCTTTGAAACTGAGCATTATCCTCCAAGAAGGTACGAGCCACACAGGTATTCCAAAACAGTATGGGATTGGGCTGAGGAAAATCAGAAGGAAGGAAAAAACTGGACCTTGAAATAATTGGCTAGGCTTGGCTCCCTTGAAATCCTTGGAAGTCTATACACTGGTAACAAATATATAAAAAATTAACCAAATTCTTAAGTTTATCCACTTTTATATTATATCTAGTAAATAAACAAATCATATTATATGCAGAGATGGGCATACATGTTTTCTGGTGACAGTTGTTGAGAGGCATTGCTAAAGGTAATGCAGCCAATTTCAAAAATCAGTGCTGTTAGCTAATTAATCTTTCTCTGAAAAAGAGAGTGGGCTGCTGGGATACCAGAGAGATAGGTAAATGCTATAACACTGGGACACTGCGTGTGAACTAGTGCTCTAGCTTTTTAAAAGGTTTTGAGATCTGTGTTCAGAGTTGAAGGTCACGAATGCAAATGGGTTTAGAATCTTATCAGAATCCCAATTTATTTACATCAAAAAGCCACAGCTCTGTCTGGCACGATTAATCATGACTGGCAACCCCTGCTCAAGAGATGACAAGAGCTGTAACAACAGGTCTTAACTAAGGTGTCTTGGTAGAGTTGTGTAAAGCAGTGGTTCTCAACCTTTCCAGACTACTGTACCCCCTTTAGGAGTCTGATTTGTCTTGTATATCCCCAAGTTTCACCTCACTTAAAAATTACTGGATTACAAAATCAGACATAAAAATACAAAAATGTCACAGCACACTATTACTGAAAAACTGCTTACTGTCTCATTTTTGCCATATAATTATAAATCAATTGGAATGTAAATATTGTACTTACATTTCAGTGTGTAGTATATAGAACAGTATAAGCAAGTAATTGTCTTTATGAAATTTTAGTTTGTATTGACTTTGCTAGAGCTTTTTATGTAGCCTGTTGCAGTGGCAGATTTAGAGTTAGTGGGGCCCTGTGCGCAGCTTCATTTTCGGGGGAGCCAGCCAAGAGAAAGAACATTCTCTCTTATCTCCCCCTGCTTTTTTCATTCTTTTTTTCTTCATCCTCCTCCTAAATTATAAGTAATAGGAAGTAAATGACAAAGTGAGGTACTTTGATTGGAGCAGGGGGTTGGGATGAAGGAGGAGGTGCGGGGGTCAGGCTCTGGGAGGGAGTTTGGGTGCAGGGTGCGGGACGCAGGTTGCCCACCACTGATCTACACAAATGGATGGATATATTTTTCCAAAAATTCCAGATGTCTTTTAACAGATAATAAAATACTGATGTCATTTGGTAAGTGAGAAAAGTAGAAATGTTATTTGTACATATATGTTGATTCATATTAAGGCATATATTACTGTTTAACTAAAAGCTTTCAAGGTCACTTGCACACTATAGAATGTTAGAGCAAGTGCAAGTCTGTCTTGTGATGACAGGAGACTGTCTTGGTAGTTCTGGTGGTGTAGAGTTTTGTGAGTCTATTTCAGTATCTACCGGTCACTCGTCTGCCTATGAGCCTTCTGGGTACTGCTGATCAGGTCTCAGCAAAGTGCGTACATCATCCTCTGCATCCATGTTTTTGTCTGGCATATACAGTGGATGAATGTATTTGCAGTTTCAGTAAAATATATGTCCATCTACTGCTGCATGATGTGAATGAGGATTTATCTTCACCTGTCCAACACCGGTAGCTTGCTTTCAAGTTCATGATTTGTTCTGAGGAAATAATTTGATCTTCTCAGGATCTCCCAGTTGTAGTTCTGAGTGGTCTTTATCTTCTCAGTTATAGCAGGAATTGGCTTTTGCATGTGTGTCTTCTTTTTTGTTCATAACTCCTTCTACTCTTGGTTGTTGGGGCTATAGGCACCAAAGTATGCATGAGTCTTGACATCAAGCGTTGTAACTGGCTGCTGTGAATGACTTCTGGAAGGGGTTTCTCCATTTAAGAATGGCCTGCCATATATTTTCTTTGCTTTTGCAGCTCTCTTTTAAAAAGCCTTAGCAATTTTAACTGCCTGTTCAGCTTTGCTCTTTGGCTGGCTGTGGTATGAAATGAGGTCGTGACTAAATTCCCATTTCTGGATAAATTGCCCAAACTCACTGCAAGTGAACTTGAGTCTATTGTCTGAAGCTATACAGTTTAGGATACCATGAAATGCTTCATTGCTTTGCTTTTAATGGCTGCTGAGGTAGTGTATCAGACATTAAGGTCAGAAGGGACCATTATGATCATCTAGTCTGACCTCCTGCACAATGCACGCCACAGAATCTCACCCACCCACTCCTGCAATAAACGTCTCATCTATGTCTGAGCTATTGAAATCCTCAAATTATCGTTTAAAGACTTCAAGGTGCAGAGAATCCTTCAGCAAGTGACCCGTGCCCCATGCTACAAAGGAAGGCGAAAAACCCCAGGGCCTCTTCCAATCTGCCCTGGAGGAAAATTCCTTCCCAACCCCAAATATGATGATCAGCTGAACCCTGAGCATGTGGGCAAGATTCACCAGCCAGATACCCAGGAAAGAATTCTCTGTAGTAACTCAGATTCCACCCCATTTAACATCCCATCACAGGCCATTGGGCCTATTTACCATGAATAGTTAAAGATCAATTAATTGCCAAAATCATGTTATCCCATCATACCATCTCCTCCATAAACTTATCAAGTTTAATCTTGAAGCCAGATAGGTCTTTTGCCCCCACTGCTTCCCTTGGAAGGCTATTCCAGAACTTCACTCCTCTGATGGTTAGAAACAGTCATCTTATTTCAAATCTAAACTTCCTGATGGCCAGTTTACATCCATTTGTTCTTGTGTCCCCATTGGTACTGAGCTTAAATAATTCCCTCTCCGGCATTTATCCCTCTGATATATTTATAGAGAGCAATCATATCTCCCCTCAACCTTCTTTTGGTTAGGCTAAACAAGCCAAGCTCCTGGAGTCTCCTTTCATAAGACAGGCTTTCCATTCCTCGGATCATCCTAGTAACCCTTCTCTGTACCTGTTCAATTTTGAATTCATTCTTCTTAAACATGGGAGACCAGAACTGCAGACAGTATTCCAGATGAGGTCTCACCAGTGCCTTATATAATGGTACTAACACCTCCTTATCTCTACTGGAAATACCTCGCCTGATGCATCCGAAGACCGCATTAGCTTTTTTCATGGCCATATCACATTGATGGCTCATAGTCATCCTGTGGTCAACCAATACTCCAAGGTTTTTCTCCTCCTCCGTTACTTCTAATTGATGCTTCCCCATCTTATAACTAAAATTCTTGTTATTAATCCCTAAATGCATAACCTTACACTCTCACTATTAAATTTCATCCTATTACTATTACTCCAGTTTACAAGGTCATCTAGATCCTTCTGTATGATATCTGGTCCTTCCCTAAATTGGCAATACCTCCCAGCTTTGTATCATCCACAAACTTTATTAGCACACACCCACTTTTTGTGCCGAGGTCAGTAATAAAAAGATTGGTCCTAAAACTGTTCTCAGGAGTTCCCTGAGAAACTCCACTGGTAACCTCCCTCCAGTCTGACAGTTCACCTTTCAGTATGACTCGCTGTAGTCTCCCTTTTAACCAATTCATTATCCACCTTTCAATTTTCATATTGATCCCCATCTTTTCCAATTTAACTAATAATTCCCTATGTGGCATGGTATCAAATGCCTTACTGAAATCTAGGTAAATTAGATCCATTGTGTTTCCTTTGTCTAAAAAATCTGTTACTTTCTCAAAGAAGGAGATCAGATTGGTTTGGCACGATCTACCTTTTGTAAAACCATGTTGTATTTTATCCCATTTACCATTGATCTCAATGGCCTTAACTACTTTCTCCTTCAAATTCTTTTCCAAGACCTTGCATACTACAGATGTCAAACTAACAGGCCTGTAGTTACCTGGATCACTTTTTTTTCCTTTCTTAAAAATAGGAACTATGTTAGCAATTCTCCACTTATATGGTACAACCCCTGAGTTTACAGATTTATTACAAATTCTTGCTAATGGGCTTGCAATTTCATGTGCCAATTCCTTTAATATTCTTGGATGAAGATTATCTGGGCCCCCCGATTTAGTCCCATTAAGCTGTTCGAGTTTCGTTTCTATCTCAGATATGGTAATATCTGCCTCCATATCCTCATTCCCATTTGTCATGCTACCATTATCCCTAAGATCCTCATTAGTCTTATTAAGGACTGAGGCAAAGTATTTGTTTAGATATTGGGCCATACCTAGATTATCCTTAACCTCCTCTCCATCCTTAGTGTTTAGCAGTCCCACTTCTTTCTTTGTTTTCTTCTTATTTATATTGCTATAGAACCTTTTACTATTGGTTTTAATTCCCTTTGCAAGGTCCAACTCTACTTGACTTTTAGCCTGTGTCACTTTATCCCTACATGTTCTGGCCTCAATAAGGTAGCTTTCTTTGCTGATCCCTCCCATCTTCCACTCCCTGTATGCTTTCTGCTTTTTCTTAATCACCTCTCCGAGATGCTTGCTCATCCAGCTTGGTCTACAACTCCTGCCTATGAATTTTTTCCCCTTTCTTGGGATACAGGCTTCCAATAGCTTCTGCAGCTTTGACTTGAAGTAATCCCAGGCCTCCTCTGCCTTTAGATCCATAAATTCTTCAGTCCAATCCACTTCCTTAACTAATTTCCTTAATTTTTGAAAGTCAGCCCTTTTGAAATCAAAAACCCTAGTCACAGATTTATTTTTGTTTATCCTTCCGTTCAGTTTGAACTGAATTAGCTCATGATCACTTGAACCAAGGTTGTCCCCTACAACCATTTTTTCTATGAAGTCTTCACTGCTCACCAAAACCAAACCTAAAATGGCATCCCCTTTAGTCGGTTCAGCAACTACTTGATGAAGGAATCCATCAGCTATCGCATTTAGGAAAATCTGAGCCCTATCATTGGCCAGTTCATCCAATTTCCAGAAGGCTGAATAGTAGTCTACAGTAATGAGATAGTTTGTATGGTTTGCTATGAAACGGCCCATTCCTAGTTGGCTCCAAGGACTGTTGGGAATGCTATTTATTTTCATTGTCTCTTTTTCCTGATTGGCCTGCATTTCCCCACATGTATCACAACTCCACATCAGGTCTCTGATATCATGTTTGGCCAGTACATGGCATCTTCAGCTTTCCAGAGACATGTAGCTATTCCAAAATGTTTCCATACATAATCACACTATAATACCCCCTATTGGGAAGCTATTTATTGAAACAGTGGTAATAGTGTTCTAATCTGGAGGCTGCTCCTAGAAACTGGACTGAGATCACTAACCCATACCAAAACTGATAAGTCATTAAACAGCCTGAAGATGACTAGCACCCTAAACTGTCTTTAAACCCGCAATCTAGAAGTAAGGGACTTCCTTTCCTATAACCAATTCTCTGAGCCAAATAATGCCTCATGTTTGCTGTATTTAACAAAAAGCTGTGAAATAGCAACTAGTTATTTTCTTTTAAATGACAGCTGATTCTTCTGAAGTAATGTACAGCTGGCCAGCAGATTAGAAAGGAGACTGCACAACTGGGTGCTGAAGAACATCTTTGATGCTGCACACCTGTAGGTGGCTCATTGTGCTCTAGTAGTAGCACCCTCTGTGCTCCTAAAAGTCTAAACCCTGAAATATAGTAGGAAGACTGCAATGAGAAAGATACACACAAGCAGAAAGAGGCTGAGCAAAGGAATTCTCAGTCACAGCACATGGTTGAAGGCCCTCTCACCTATGTAGACATCTTGTGCTTGGTTCATCTGGGGAACTGGAGTAGAGGGACAGCTGACATTGCTGAGTTTGGCTCTTGGATTTCCATGTGGGCAGATCCAATAGCCCCAACACGCCCACCTTTCTTCTGCACCACACTGCAATGTACAGACAGGGCTGGACTGGGGACATAGGTACTATAGCCCGTGCCTAGGAGCTCTGACTCCTGGAGTTGTGGGATGATGTCACCATTTCAGTTTTCATTAGAAAACAAAACACATGTCTAACTCTTGTGGTTGCACAGAAAACCTTGAAAGCAAGTGTAATCAATGCAGATGTAATCAAATGTAATCAATTGTCTGTAGCACCTACCTGATGCTACAGACAGCCTGAAACAACAGTTTTGAGGCATGTGAACTGTCCCTTTCATATTCACGGGCTATTAAATCTGAAAGCCACTGATCTGGTCAATCCCCTGTTGACAACACTGCAGAAATGGAATGTATGTAGCCCTCACAGCTGCTACCCCTTCACAGCTATGCTCTGCTAGTGTCAGCAGGGGCACCCACACCAATCCCATTTCCTCAGCCTGCAACAAGTGCAAAAAAGGAAAAGTGGGGCCATGGACAAGGAAGGGGGTTCCATGTGCAAATGTGGCTGGGGTCTTGGATTGCCTCAATGCAACTCTGAAGACAGAGGAATCCTCTATGGCAAGGGAATGAACAGTCCCACCGTCTGGCCCTCCAATATGGCAGAAATGAAGCATTCTTGGTGTCCTTTTTAGATGTCTAAATATGTAATGACATTGCATATGGTTATAGCCTAATATGAAATTTGGAGATTAAGATATTATACATCCACATCTATCTGACAAAATGGAACATTCCAGATGATTGGTCATTCTTAGGTCAGAATCTGCCACCAGGTATGAATAAGTGACGCCCACGAAAGTGAGTGGGAACTGTACATGTGTATCTGAAGGCTCATTATGTCTCTCTTTATCCATTGAATAGAAAATAATATTTACAAAAGACCTACATCAGCATCAAACAAAGGGCATCTGACTATATATGTAATGACATTTATATTACAGTTCATAGCTTGAACTCCTGAATAAATAATACACTAGAGACGTGTTGCCTTTTGTGTCCATTTCTGTATAGATGTATATATTTTGAAAGCTACTAAAACTACAAAAAGTTACATTAAACTAATATTGAAGGGCTGACAAGCCCACAGAGACCAAGTAGAGACCATCAGTCAGGGCAGAAACTTCATCCCAAACCCATTTTCCTGGTGCTTTCCCTTCCACTCCCTTCCAACAGCATGACAGCTGGCAGGCAAGTTTTCCATCCTGAATTCTCTTTTCTCTGTCTTTTTTACGTTTAAGTCAGATCTTCACTATTACTTTAATGCTGTTTTTGATGGTTAAATTCTAGAAGACTTTATGCCTTGGGGGAATAAGAGTCTCTTGGTGGGGCATGAGAATTATGAAGACAGTGATAAAACTAGGGACAGAGTACAGAAGTTTTGCAAGTTGCAGCCTTTGCAGAAAAATGTTATCGCCAATAAAATCACCCACCAGAAATCTTGATTCTGACTTCAAAGCAAATCCAGCACAGTCTCACTGCAGGGCATTTGCCACATTCATTAATTCAAAGGAAAATGTCTTTTAATGTTTTTGAATGCATCTTTACATCTTATTTCCAAAGCTTCTTTTTACTTCTGTATAATAAGGGAGAATATCAGATATCCAACACACACATTAATACACCATCCTCCTGAAATATTCAAGCTAGAAAATAGGCTAATGGTCCTTGAGATTCATGCTACTCATTTCTCTAATTCACTGACTCCATAAAACAATGACTCTGGCAATCACCGTAGGCCTTAATGTTCCTAGAAATAATGCACTTAATAATAATGCACTTGATGCACAGCAGTGCTACTGATTATTGACGAAAAATCTTCTAGCAAGATCAAGTGGCCTCATGAAATGTTAATTACCAAAGTGGGAGCTAAAAGGATGTTACCAGTTCCAGAAAAAAAGACTTTTTCTTTTATAATGGTATAGGTATAAAATCAAACATACACAAATAATTACAGCTGCAGCTGGGCAAATGCCACCTACTACCTGTCTTCTACAAATACTGTAGCTGATATTATTTAATTATCATTTACCTTAGTGCCTTATGTAGCCCACAAATTACAGACTTCTGAGGCACTTAAGCCCCCAAAGGCAGTGCATGGGTGGGGGTACAGCTAAGCACTAGGTCCGCATATTCTCGCACCCAGTTGGCTTTGGTTCAAAATGGGACCCCCCCCACCTCCGTTCCATAAATGTGAATAATGAAGCTGATCAGAGGTGGAGAATTCATGTAAACAAGCCCCCTTAGTCTCCACTTACCACTACACCTTATTCTAAAGACAACTTTGGGTTCGGAAGAACATATTTTTGTCAACTTCATCCATGAACTCAATGCTTTTTTTGCCTCTGTCTTCGCAAACAAGGTCAGCTCCCAGACTATTGCATTGGGCAGCATAGCATGGGGAGGAGGTGACCAGCCCTCTGTGGAGAAAGAAGTGGTTCGGGATTATTTAGAAAAGCTGGACGAGCACAAGTCCATGGGGCCGGATGCGCTGCATCCGAGAGTGCTAAAGGAGTTGGCGGATGTGATTGCAGAGTCATTGGCCATTATCTTTGAAAACTCATGGCGATCAGGGGAAGTCCTGGACGACTGGAAAAAGGCTAATGTAGTGCCCATCTTTAAAAAAGGGAAGAAGGAGGATCCTGGAAACTACCGGCCAGTCAGCCTCACCTCAGTCCCTGGAAAAATCATGGAGCAGGTCCTCAAGGAATCAATTCTGAAGCACTTAGAGGAGAGGAAAGTGATCAGGAACAGTCAGCATGGATTCACGAAGGGCAAGTCATGCCTGACTAATCTAAATGCCTTCTACGATGAGATAACTGGCTCTGTGGATGAGGGGAAAGCAGTGGACGTGTTGTTCCTTGACTTTAGCAAAGCTTTTGACGCCGTCTTCCACGCTATTCTTGCCAGCAAGTTAAAGAAGTATGGGCTGGATGAATGGACTATAAGGTGGATAGAAAGTTGGCTAGATTGAAGGGCTCAACAGGTAGTGATCAATGGCTCCATGTTTAGTTGGCAGCCGGTATCAAGTGGAGTGCCCCAAGGGTCGGTCCTTGGGCCGGTTTTGTTCAATATCTTCATAAATGATCTGGAGGATGGTGTGGATTGCACCCTCAGCAAGTTTGCAGATGACACTAAACTGGGAGGAGAGGTAGATACGCTGGAGGGTAGGGATAGGATACAGAGGGCCCTAGACAAATTAGAGGATTGGGCCAAAAGAAATCTGATGAGGTTCAACAAGGACAAGTGCAGAGTCCTGCACTTAGGACGGAAGAATCTCATGCACCGCTATAGACTAGGGACCGAATGGCTCGGCAGCAGTTCTGCAGAAAAGGACCTAAGAGTTACAGTGAACAAGAAGCTGGATATAAGTCAACAGTGTGCTGTTGTTGCCAAGAAGGCCAATGCATTTTGGGATGTATAAGTAGGGGCATTGCCAGCAGATCAAGGGATGTGATCGTTCCCCTCTATTCGACATTGGTGAGACCTCATCTGGAGTACTGTGTCCAGTTTTGGGCCCCACACTACAAGAAGGATGTGGAAAAATTGGAAAGAGTCCAGTGGTGGGCAACAAAAATGATTAGGGGACTGGAACACATGACTTATGAGGAGAGCCTGAGGAAACTGGGATTGTTTAGTCTGCAGAAGAGAAGAATGAGGGGGGATTTGATAGCTGCTTTCAACTACCTGAAAGGGGGTTCCAAAGAGGATGGATCTAGACTGTTCTCAGTGGTAGCAGATGACAGAACAAGGAGTAATGGTCTCAAGTTGCAGTGGGGAGGTTTAGGTTGGATATTAGGAAAAACTTTTTCACTAGGAGGGTGGTGAAACACTGGAATGCGTTACCTAGGGAGGTGGTGGAATCTCCTTAGAAATTTTTAAGGTCAGGTTTGACAAAGCCCTGGCTGGGGTGATTTAGTTGGGGATTGGTCCTGCTTTGAGCAGGGGGTTGGACTAGATGATCTCCTGAGGTCCCTTCCAACACTGATATTCTACGATTCTATGATTCTATGAACACACTATGCATTAACATGAACGGGAAATCTGTCCATAGAGTAAGTGCAGGGTACATTGCTCGTCATTCTGGTATGAAATTTCCTAGGCCTCTAAAATGAATTGTTTAGAGTCATTCCTTATGAGATCTGCAGTACATTTTAATCAGTTTTCTGCACATCCCCCCATTTCTATTTCAAAGTACCCCTTTCAGCAGTTAGCACTAGTGTTCTAGTCTCCCCTGAATGTTGTTCAAGGAATATGTATCTGTCCAGTGTCTGGCACCAGGGGGCCTTAATCACTCCTGGGGCCTCTAAGTGCTACTGCAATATAAATATTACATAAACAAACAATAAGAAAAGAGTATATTATTTTTCCTAAAACATTGTGCATACACATATATGGTGGAAGGACAGGATGTTCTGGTGCATTGTAAAAAGTAGCCCCTAGCTTGCATATTTATATGCTCCTGATTCTCCAATATCAGAAGCTGATCGGCAGGTAACATAAATCACCAAGATTAATCTGCACAAAATGATTCCAGTGGTAAAAAGTGTTGGAGTTTCTAACCTGTTGAGAACCTGGGAAAAAATGATCTTTTATTTGTTTTATTTTGCTAGTTTTGCAGGAATGAGATTTCTGCACAGTTCAATAAAACTCAAATATTTCATAAAGCATATGCTTTTTTAGCTAGCTAGAGTATATAACTAAGTTTTTGGCTTCTTGAAAAATCTTTCAAACTATACTGATGCTAAACGTATAGGATGAAAGGAGTATAACAACTATTTAAACCGGTCATTTCTTTAGGATGACTGCTTTGTATTGGGTTCTGATTAGCTTATATAACAAGCCTAGAGAATCAGTCAAACAACATATCTTTAGATTACAAAAGCTTTGAAGAGAAATGTAATACTCCAAATATAGTATAGTGCATGCTAACAAGCCTTTTAAATTCTGTTATTTTAAAAAATATACTTTGATAATACAGCACACACATGTGCATGTGTGTGCAAACCCCCATAAAACTCTGTGCTTTAAGACAAGCATGAAGTCACAAGATTGGTTGATGATGTACTTTAAATAGAGATGGGCTGAGAAGGCAGTTTTTGGCTCCAGTTCCAGATATTTTTAGCCTACGGTTTCATGGTATATAAAGGCTAAGGGTGAATTCAGATTAAACTATGACAAAAACTCTCATGCTCTCTGCAATTTTTTGCTCCAATTGATATCACTTGATTTCTGTCATCTAGAATGGTAGAATTCTCATGAGATCAGTTGTTCTTGTGAAATTTCAATTATCTTCGGGCAGAATCTCAGGAAAACTGTTCCGGTCAGTCTCTGTTCACAGCTGAACCGGGTAGTAGGTCCTATGCAGTTTTGGATTTGAGCTCAAACCAAAACTGGGGAGAGGGTTGAATTTCCCTTCCCCAGTCTTGCCCTCCCTCACACACAAATTCAAGGTTAAGATTCAAGGTTCTGCTCTTGGCCCAACTCTGATTTTAAATATAATCCATATGCTTCCCACAGTTAGCTCTCTCATATTACCTGTCAGACTCAACAGTTTGCAGCTTTAAAAGTGCTCTGTTTACATTTTCTCAGCTAAAATTCAACACTTCCAAATGATTTATACAGAGACAGTCATTAAAAGGGGATTCTTTTGTTTTCAAATACTGTCACAGTTTTAGGTTTAAGAGTATGTGCCAAGACTCATTCTTCTTGGCCTGTCCAGAATGCGTGGCCTGCAGTTAGAATACCTGCTCTTTCACGCAAAGAATTACAAATGGATTTCCCATACAAGGTAAGAACTGTTCAAAATACAGATACAGTGCTCTCGCAACCTTTCCTCCTCACTCATACACTATGCTAGTGTGCACAAAGCCATGCTTCATTATTCATGAGATGCATTTTCTGTCAAAACCAGGGAACCTGGAGCATGGCTGACCTATGACCTTTCCAAAAGCAGGGAAGAATAATTCATAATGGGTGAAAATGGAAGCAAGATGAAACATCTGAGGCTTAAGCACAATTAGTGTGCCATGAGACTTTGTCAGCTGTCCAGGGCATCTCAGTTATGGACAGCTCCTCTGCACCAGTTACCTAATTCAACTTCAGTTTTATCACAGGCCTGCAGCGTTACTACATTTTCAATAAAAATTCATTTCACAAACATGTCAGATCACTCTGCATGATGGACAGCCACCATTACCTTTTCAATGGCAGTTCTTATGTTTAATGGTGTACACTCAGCATGCAGGAATCAAGTATACTACATGCAAATTCTCTTGAAAGCAAATGAAATGGAGATCAAAGCAACGCTTTTTGCAACAGAAATGCTTTGTTTCCAACTATTATTGTTTTCTAATATGCGCTGTGTTTGTGTTATTTTTTCCAGCTGCTGTGGTTTGAAGCTCATAATTTTACCTCCAAGCATCTCTAAGTTTTTTTTAGTAAATGAAAGGCCACCACTCATTTCCAAATGAATTCAAAATAGTATAAGAAACGTATATACAAAGTATTAGCTAGTGGGAAGCAGCTGAGTTGGTACCACTTGTATAACAATGAACAAGTTAGTAAAGCTTGCAGTCTTCAATTGTTAGTTAAATGGTATGTAGAAATGCTTTTATTGTATGTGATATCATACTCTGATTTTGTCCCGATACATATCACTGTTGAACAGGTATAATATGTGCCTTTCTGGACAATGAGTGGCTTATAATAATGTAGCAATTTACAGACGAACAAAAATCATGTCAAAACAACATGAAGGATCTGGTTTAAATCAACAAAAGCCACAATATTTTGATATTAGTGAAATGTAAAGGTCATTTTTATAATACTGTTTTTTAAAATACTTTTATAATACAGCAATGCTTTATATTTGTGGGCAAGTATGTGTTAAAAAGTATATGCAATGCTGTGAAGAGGTAAAGAAAAATATTGCAGTGAAGTAAATATTAATCCTAGTATCAAGACAAGGTGGGTGAAGTAACCTTTTATTGGATGAACTTCTGTTGGTGAAAGAGACAAGGTTTTGAACTACACAGAGCTCTTCTTCAAGTCTGGGAAAGCTATTCAGAGGATATGGCTACATTGCAATTAAACATCCGTGGCTGTCCCTTGTCAGCTGACTCAAGCTTGCAGGCTTAGGCTATGGGGTTGTTTGATTGAGGTATAGACATTTGGGCTCAGGCTGGGGCCTGGTCACTGGGACTCTCCCCCCCTCACAGGGTCTCAGAGCCCAGGCTCCAACCCGAGCCTGAACATCTGCATCGCAATTAAACAGTCCTGTGGCCTGAGCCCCATGAACCTGAGTCAGCTGACACTGGCCAGCCACAGCTGTTTAACTGCAGGGTAGACATATCCAGAGTGTCACAATTAAATACAAGGTGGAATAGATTGTTTAGCATCAGTAGTTAGCACTTATTCTAGTGACAATTCAAGGAGAATTGGCCGGGTAACACCCCTGCAATCATAGGACAAAAAACGGAGGTTAGTAGGTTGCAGATTGTTGGAATAAGCCTTAAATCCAGTGTCTTTCTTAAGACCATGATTTTTAGTGTCTAGCAGAGTAATGAATTTGAACTCCCAGGCCTGTATTTTGAAGGTGTTGTACAGATTTTCTTTGAGGATGAGGACTGAGAGATCAGATATGGAGTGACTGTTTTGTGAAAAGTGTTCACCCATGGGTGATAGGGTGGTTTTGTCTTTTTTATTATTTTGCTGGGTGATTTCATTAGAGAGCATAGTGATTGTCTGGTTTCATCCACATAGTTGTTATTGGGGCATTTAGTGCATTGAATGAGGTACACTGCATGTTGTATGGTAGGCATGTGTAGGACCTACGGATCTTGAAAGGTGTGTTCTTGGGGGTACTGATCGTTGTTGCAGTGGAGAGATGTCTGGAGGTTTTGAATCTTTTGTTCTGGCGGGATGTGATGCAACTTTGAGTTGGTGTGGCCTGGTCTGTGAGGAGCTTGCTTCTGATGATGAGCCTGGGGGGGAGGGGGGTTGTGTAAAGGGCAGAGAGGGGGTTCCGGAAAATATTTCTTTCAGGATGGGGTCCCCATCGGGTATGGGTTGTAATTGTTTAATGATACCCTGTATGGGTTCCAGTGAGGGGTGGCAGATGACAACTAAGGATGTGCAGTCAACGGTTCCCCCCCCCCTCCCATATTGAAGCAAGTTCTCTTGGGGTATTTGGGTGGCCCATTCCATGATGAAATCTCCTTTTTTGGTGAAGCATTCTTGTTTGGTGAAGGCAGTTTTAAGTCTGTTAAGGCGTGTATCCCAGACTTTCTCCTCAGAGCGTATTTTGTGGTATCTGAGTGTCTGGCTGTAGGTAACAGATGTGTGGTGATCTGTCGGTTTCTTGTGTATAGTTGTTTTTAGGGTTCCACTGTTGAAGCTCATTCCATTGTGGCATCCAGGAAGCTGATGCTGGTGCAGGAGTGTTCTAGAGAGAGTTTAATGGATGGGTGGTGATTGAAGTTGTGGTAGAAATCTATGAAGGAGGTTAGGCTGTCTGTCCAGAGGATAAAAATATCATCAATGTGTCTCAGGTATATCTTCTACAACACTTGCATGGCTGCACTGTACCACAGCACTGGTTGTGCCTCTAAGTACACACACTGATTGCACTGTGTCTACATCACTGTCTTTACTCACAGTGAACAATTCCTTATTCCACCATAGTCGCAAAGAAGTCAAATGGAATACTGGTGGAGAAGGATATTAGTGTGAATAAGGGCATTGCAATCTGGCCCTTAATGATTTGGAAACAAATAGGAATAAATTATTATTGATCTATAATAGGGCTGTTAAGTGATTAAAAAAATTAATCTCGATTAATCACAGTATTAAAAAAATTAATCTTGATGAATCGCGTTAAACAATTATGGAATACCATTTATTTAAATATTTTTCGATGTTTTCTACATTTTCAAATATATTGATTTCAATTACAACACAAGACAAAGTGTATAGTGCTCACTTTATATTTACTTTTGATTACAAATATTTGTACCGTAAAAAAACAAAAGAAAAAGTATTTTTCAATTCACCTCATACAGGTACTGTAGTACATTCTCTTTATCATGAAAGTTAAATTAAAAATGTAGAATTATGTATAAAAATAACTGCATTGAAAAATAAAACAAACAATGTAAAACTTTAGAGCCTACAAGTCCATCCAGTCCTACTTCAGCCAATCGCTCAGACAACCAAATTTGGTTACAATTTACAGGAGATAATGCTGTCTGCTTTTTGTTTACAATGTCAACTGAAAGTGAGAACAGGCGTTCGCATGGCACTGTTGTAGCCAGCATCACAAGATATTTATGTGCCACATGCACTAAAGATTCATTTGTCCCTTCATATTTCAAGCACCATTTCATAGGACATGCGTCCATACTGATAACAGGTTCTGCTCGATAACAATCCAAAGCAGAGTGGACCGATGCATGTTCATTTTCATCATCTGAGTCAGATGACACCAGCAGAAGGTTGATTTTCTTTTTTGGTGGTTAAAGTTCTATAGTTTCTGCAGAGAGTTCCTCTTTTAAGACTTCTGAAAGCATGCTCACACCTCGTCCCTCTCAGATTTTGGACGGCACTTCAGATTCTTAAGCCTTGGGTCGAGTGCTGTAGCTATTTTTAGAAATCTCACATTGGTACCTTCTTTGCATTTTGTCCAATCTGCAGTGAAAGTGTTCTTAAAAGGAACAACATGTGCTGGGTCATCATCCGAGACTTCTATAACATGAAATATATGGCTGAATGCGGGTAAAACAGAGCCGAAGAAATACAGTTCTTCCCCAAGGAGTTCAGTCACAAATTTTCTCAACGCATTATTTTTTAACGAGCATCATCAGCATGGAAGCATGTCCTCTGGAATGGTGGCCAAAGCATGATGGGGCATACAAATGTTTAGCACATCTGGCATGTAAATACCTTGCAACGCTGGCTACAAAAGTGCCATGCAAATGCCTGTTCTCACTTTCAGGTGATGTTGTAAATAAGAAGCAGGCAGCAGCATTTCCTGTAAATGTAAACAAACTTGTTTGTCTGAGCGATTGGCAGAACAAGAAGTAGGACTGAGTGGACTTGTAGGCTCTAAAGTTTTACATTGTTTTGTTTTTGAGTGCAGTTATGTAACCAAAAAAAATCTGCATTTGTAAGTTACGCTTTCAGGATAAAGAGATTGCACTAGAGTACTTGTATGAGGTTCATTGAAAAACACTGTTTTTCATTTTTACAGTGCAAATATTTGTAATAAAAATAATAATATAAAGTGAGCACCGTACACCTTGTATTCTGTGTCGTAATAGAAATCAATATATTTGAAAATATAGAAAAACATCATCCAAAATACTTAATAAATTTCAATTGGTATTCTATTGTTTAACAGTGTGATTAATTGTGAAATTCTTTTTTAATCTAGATTAATTTTTTTTGAGTTAATCGCGTGAGTTAACTGTGATTAATTGAGAGCTCTATTCTATACCTAAGTCTACGATTTAGTCATGGGTATTTTTAGTAAAAGTCATGGGCAGGTCAGGGGCAATAAACAAAAATTCACGGCCCATGACCTGTCCATAACTTATACTATAAATATCACTGATTAAATCTTGTGCGGAGGGCCGCTGATGCATGGAGCGCTCCAGGGGACCACTGCCAGTGGCTGCTGAGCAGCAGCAGCTCCAGCTTCTCCAGGAACCGCTGCTCGGGCGGTCCCCGGGGTCAGGCGCGCTGGCTGCTGCTCAGGTGGTCCCCGGGGCCAGCTGCCTGAGCAGCGGCCGGTGCAGCTGACTGCGGGGCTGCCCGAGGGACTGGTTACAGAACTGCTCCAGCAGCGGCCAGTATGGCTGTCCCTGGGGCCATCTGAGTAGCTGACCCCAGAGCCAGCTGCTTAGGCGGTCCCGGGGTCAGCCACACTAGTCACTGCAGAAGCCACAGAGATCATGAAAAGTCATGGAATCCGTAACTTCCACGACCTCTGTGACAGACAGAGTCCTATCTATAAATGACTATTATAAGATTAAATGTAGCTTTGCAATGTGCATCCAGCATGTAAGTTTCACAGGGATATTGTTGCCCTGTTGAGTAGCCAGGATGTTACTCATATTCAGCGACAGGAATGACAGGATTCCTAGTAAGTATTCCATTATATAACAGAAAGTGAGAATACAATCCATGTTACTTTTGTCCTTGAAAATAATCAGATTACTTCTCAGGATTAAATGTTTAAAGTGTAGTGCATTACTATAATCAGTTATTCTAACACACTGGACAATATTCTTCAGGCCCTTACACTTTGTGTAGTGATTTATGCCTGTACAAAGTGGATACAAAATACTATTACAATGGCAGCATTTTACCCCACTCTATACAGGTGTAAATGACTACACAAGGGTAAAACAATAGACTAGAAGACCCATCATCTGCATGTGTTCTACAGCCAGTTTACAACAGTAAATATTATTGGCTATTTTACTGTGTTTTTAAATGTACACTTCACCAAAAATGATTATGATAAATTCTGAACTAGTCTCTTTGAAAAGACTCTTTTTTTAAATGCAGTGTTGTTGTAGCAGTGTCAGCCCCAGGATATTAGAGACACAAGGTGGGTGAGGTAGTATCTTTTATTGCACCAACTTCTGTTGCTGAGAGGGACAAGCATTCGAGCTACACAGAGCTCTTCTTCAGATCTAGGAAAGATACTCAGAGTTTCACAGCTAAATACAAGACAACAGATAGTTTAGCATAAGTAGTTAGGACCCCTAGTTGTCACCTATCACCCTATATTGGAATCTATATGATGTATCATGGGATATTATCAAACAACTACAACCCATACACAATGGGGACCATATCCGGAAAGAAATCTTTCCTGAAACCCCCCTCTTCTGGCCTTCAAACAAGCTCCCAAACTCTCCAAGCTCACGACCAGAAGTAAACTCCGCACAGACCAGGCCAGAACAAGAGACGCAAAACCTGCAGATGTATCCCCACTGCTATAATGATCAATATCTCCTGCAATACATCTTTCAAGATCCACATGTCCTATCAGAACATGTGGTATGCCTTATCCAGTGCACTAAATGCCCCAATAACAACTATGTGGGTGAAACCTGACAATCATTGTGCTCTTGAATGAACTCACACAGGAAAATGATAAAAGACAAAAACACCACATCACCCAAGGGTGACACTTTTTACAAGGTGATCACTCTATATCTGACCTATCAGTCCTCCCTCATCCTCAAAGGAAATCTGAACAAAACTTTCAAAAGAAGAGCCTGGGAGCTTAAATTCATAATTTTGCTCGACCCTAAAAATCATGGTCTTCGGGCTTGTCTACGCTGGCAATGTTAAAGCGCTGCCAGCCCTCTAAAAAACCAACCTCCATGAAGGGCGTAGCTCCCAGCACTGGTGCACTGTCTACACTGGTGTTTTACAGCGCTGAAACTTCCTGTGCTCAGGGGGGTGTTTTTTCACCCCCCGAGTGAGAAAGTTGCAGCACTGTAAACTACCAGTGTAGACAAGCCCTTAATAAAGACACTGGATTTATGGTGTGCTTACTGTGTTTACTACTTGATGCTAAACTATCTGTTTGATCTTGTATTTAGCTGTGACCCACTGAGTACCTTTCCCAGACCTGAGGAAGAGCTCTGTGCAGGTCAAAAGCTTGTCTCTCTCACCAAGAGAAGTTGGTCCAATAAAAGATACCACCGCACTCACCTTATTTTTTTATTTAAATCTCAGCTGTCACTTTTTTAGTTCTGCAAAGATACAAAGTATTTAGAAATAGCTCATTGTTATTTGATTCACGCTCACGTTAATTTACAAATGGACAAAGTGGTTATTTTGAAATTTTAGTTAAGGGTGGAGGAATTGGGCTGTTGCTGAGACACACTCTGCTCAGTTGAAGCCTAAGGATAATGATTACAGCATAGTCTGAAATCTCCCAAAATAGGGGTTTGTTTACAAACGAAACAGGACTGACCCTAACCATGTTTATTACTTAGAGAAATAAAATCAAATAGTAACATTTTAGGGCAGTCTGAAGTGGTGTCATTGAAAAAAAAGTCAATGAACAGCAAAGTGTTGCGCACAATGTATAATTATGCATAAACCACATCCACGTATTTAGGTAGATGACCCTGATATTGCAGGTATAATAAATGGAGCTATTTATCAGATCTTATCTCTTCCTCAGCTCAGTGTTACAGTTACATGATGCATTTTTTACCTGGGTTGGAGCACTGGATGAAAGATGAGTCAAGTCTCCGATTCTGGCAGCAGCTCGGGGATCGCTAGAGCTGATCAAAACTGGAGCACTAATGTCCATGGAATGCCTGTTATGCATGGCCTGAGAGGATTTGTGTGTCATACTGAGAGCAGTGAAGGAGTGGCGTTTCTTGGCATTCTTCTTGCCATCAATATGCCGCTGAATGGCACTGACTGCTCCTGTATTATTTAAAATAGAGCACTGGGCCAAATTTACTGCCATGTTGGTGTCAGATGGCAAAGGGACATCACAGCCAGATGCAGCAGCTAAGCATGTCTTGTCCATCTCTATAAGCTGTTTAGCTGATTCGTTGAGCTAAGTGCAGAGAAAAAAAAAAAGAAGAATGGGGAAATTAAAGAACTGTCACATCTAGCCACTGAACCTGCGAGTTCAAATTCTGTACTCATGCCAGCACTATTAGGACTTCACTTACAGAAGCACCAAAATCCTTCTGAGCATTTAAAAATAAATAGTGGAAGCCCATAATTCTAATACTCTTACACCCATGTTGAGTGTAACCCCATGGAAATCAATTCAGGCTAAAAAATTCAGTTTCCTGAAAGCAGCTACAAGCTTTCAACTCCCCAAGGCTCTAAAGAAGACATTATAGCATTTCTATCCACGTCAAGTGATGTGAACAGAAGAAAAACAAAATAGTAGGGAATATAATTTATACCCACTTTAAGGCCCCTTTACACAGCCAAAGCAATGAAAAGAGGCAGTAGTGTAAGAATTCAGGCCAGTGGGTCTAAAATTGAACCAGCCAGAAATGGAGGAACCCAAAACTACAGCCCACTTTTCAAAATGTAACCAGAAGTAATTTGCCTGAGACTACAGAGGAGCCATTGTCACAGCTGGGGTTAGAACTCAATACTTCCTGCATTCCCTAGTCTTGAGCAGAGTGTGCTATGCTATATTCTTTTTGCTAGACAATGTCTCTCTCATCTCAAATGCTAGGCCAGGAAAGTCTGGCTAAGTTTAACAGAATTGTTGGTGTTGAATAAAATGATGCATTTGTTACCCTTTTTATGTACCCATGCTGCTGTATCAGTAAATGCTACTAAAGATAATAATATCACTAATATCACTTTGTCTATGTCCTGCCAATCTCTGCAGTACAATATCTCACTTTTCACAGGGTTATTATAAATATGTGCTCTAGGCTTGTCAGTCCAAGAGCATTTCTTCCAAAATCTCTTATATTTTTTCTTTAAACATAACTAATATTTTTATCTGTGTACAAAATTAAAGCAAAGGCTTTTTCCAGTTGTATCATTGCGACTGAGCAGTATCACAGAGGCACCTATTCTAACAAGATGCAGTCAAAGCCTAATAAACAATAAACAGGAAACATTAAAAATGGTTCCCAAGGACTCTCTCCCACAGTTTCAAACTTAGCATACAGTTCACGTGGAACGCATACATTGGAGAGGAGGCAGCATACCACGAATGTCTATTCTCTACCAACTAGTCATGATCAATTTAACAGCTCTGGGTGGCCCTGACCCTACAAAATGCAGAAAACATGCTATGTGGAAGTCCCATTTCTCTGAGGTTCTTGACTTGCCAGCAATATAACTCAAATAAGAAAGAACCTTTCTTACACAGTTAGAAATTCTGTAGCCACACAGAGATGACCACATTCACTGTTCTACAAGGCACATCCTGGAGTAAGAAGCATTTTCTAAGACACTCATTGCCAACAGTCTGAGCATCCCTCAAGGGGTGCTAACAGCTGGGGGATAGGGAGATGGTATGACTCAGCCAACAGACTTTTATATTAAACTAGAATACCACACAATAGGGTTTGTATTTAATGAACAGAATCAATATATGAATGAGGTTAACTAAGGTAAATACCTGCACATTTTCACATATACTAGCACCCTGAGGTTCATCTAAACCAGAGTACACTAAATATTACATTGGATGAGCATGGATTTTATTACAATATTGCTATTAATAAATGCTAATTATTATGGTATCACCAAAACACCCCAGTCAAGCTAGAGGCCTCATTATGCTGCACAAACATACAGAATGACATAATCTCTGCCCTGAAGACCTGACAATCCAAATTTAAAAACAAGACACAGCAAGTGACGGTAACTGTAAGAGAGAGGGAGGCAAGACAAGAGTAACAGTAATAGGATCATGCAGTTATGTAGCTTTGTTGTGGAACAGCTTGATGGTTCCAAATCATTGTAAAAGAATTCTAAAATAAAATAAATAAATAAACTGGGTCAGCATTTTTCCATAGCTCTCGTAAGTCTTATGGATGCCTGACTCCAGTTTACAAAGCCTCATTCCCAAGTAAGAGGTGATAAAATATTAACATCCAGAACATAAACATAAACACGCTGTAATTTTTCATCCACTGACAACCTCCATCAGCCAAACAACAACCTCCAATTAGTGATGTACTGCTATTGACAGTACTGGGAATAGCGGCTGGGAGTAACTGATACCATTCAATTACAAGGCCATTTTACCAGCTGCATTCTTCAATATGGGACCATTACAGGAGCCAGTACTGTGCACTGCACCTGCCAGTTTTTGCCTATAACAGCTGATCCCATTTGAGATTCTTCAAGAATGTCCATTATTTCATCATGTTCTAAATTAGTACAGCCTAATATTTGCCAGCAGGCTCCAAATGGCAACAAAACCAGATGGTTCTTAGGTGTTACAGCTCTGCTTACCCAATCAATGGAGACTCCCTTACTGAATAATTTAAAAATGTTAAGGAGGGAAGCAGAGACATCACCACAATTTATGAGATACAGAAGTCTCTTTTCTGCCACAGAATGTGATGAATTATTTTGCTAGTGAGTATCAAATGGGCTACGAATATCTGCAAAGAGTTTAATAAAGTGTTTTTTTGGACTCTGTGATAGGACCCTGGTTTCACAGCAATGTCCCAAATGGAGACAGAAGTGCTCCTGCTTTTACTCTTAACATCAGAACTATGATTCACTATCTAATAACCCATTTATAAATCCCATTTGTTAATCTTATCAGAAATACAGTAAAGGGCAAACACTGTAGAACAATGATCAGGCTCTGGCATAAGAAAGAAATGCTGGAAATATTTTAGAAGAAAAGTGAATTAATATGTTTATAGCTGTATCATTTTCTTTTCTTTTTCCTTCTTGCTTGATGACCAAGTTCCAGAGGCTTATCTTCTAGTGAATCTGGCCCCCACGTACCAATATATGCCTCATAAAGGCACCATGGATATGGAAGAAAAAGCTGAACTAGGAGGTTGATTCCTTTTTGTAAATGGCTTTTACAACTTCTTTTTTAACCTGAATACAAACCTCCCATTAAACACTAAGAATTTAAACATATCATTAATTTCTGTTGTCCTTCAGCCGATCTTCATATAGTAACTGTTTGCAGTATCAAAGTTTAATGGAAAGCTCTTTAAAACTACCCATGACTTCGACCCATTGACAGTCTCAAGAACTGGACATTTCTAGAGCCCAGTATATCCTACTGCAATTTACCGAATCTTTAATTTCAGAATCTGCATTTTCTAACATCTCTTTGATGTAAAAATAAAGGAAAGCCTTAGGCCATGTCTACAATACGGACTTTACTGTGGCACAGCTGTACTGATGCAGCTGCACTGCTGTAAAGTCTTCTGTGCAGCCGCTCTATGCAGGTGGGAGACAGCTCTCCCACTGGCATAATTAAGCCACCCCCAACGAGTACTGGTAGCTATGTCAGCAGGAGAGCACAGCTGACATAGGGCTGTATGCAAGAGCGCTTATGCCAACAAAACTTATGTCACTCAGGGGCATGTTTTTTTCACACCCCTGAGCAACAAAAGTTTTGCTGACATAAGTGCCAGCGTAGACATGGCCTTACGTTGAAATCTTAGCCCCTCTGAAATCAATGGCAAAACACCCATTGACTAAAATGGGGCCAGGATTTCACCCCAACTATTTATATAATAAAGCGAGCCAAGGGGATACCACAGAAAACTCAGCATATAACCATTATGGACAGGATCCTGCCAAGTGCCAATCACTCTGACCCTGATGCAACAAAGCACTTAAGCACATGCTTAACTTTAAGCATGTGAGTAGTTCTGTAGTTTGGGGGCAGAGTGGTCAGCATCTTGCTAGGTAAAGTTTTATAGGAGGCTTGTGAGAGGAAGGAAAAGATCTATAGGAGAGGACCATGTAAGGGTTGTGACATGCTCCTTATGTAAGATTGTCTATAGGGGCTCAGTTAATTGATTTTGGGTCGCACATGGCTAAGATAATTGTATAACAAGCATCAGCTTGTAGGTTTACTGTGTCCCCTCCCTATGAGGAAATGCTCACACTAGTGGTAATTGCATCAATAACTGGGGCTTGGTTTTGCTGGTTTTGTCTGAGAGACAATGATATTCTCAGAACAAGTTTCCTTCAGGGACTAGTTCACCTCTACACAACCTTCATTCTCAAAGGGAACAATGATCAAGCTCCATTTCATTTAAAAATCTGTTGACCTTGGTCTGGGCCTCATTGCACACCAATTCACAATATAAGCTGCCATGATTCTGGCATTTAGCCAAAGACAATCCATCACCAGGTCATACAAAATGAACCAGGTGCTTTTTCCCCCCTCCAGTTCTTTATTTCGCTTTTAGATGTTCTACTTGAGCCTTTACCACATGGGCTACGAAGGTACAAGTACTAAACTGGATCATTCAGGACTACTACTGCTGCCAAAATTGTTTTATTAGACTCCGGATAAACTTTACTTTTCTGCAGAACCCATTATGATGATTCTTTCTCTCTCTCGCAGACATTTCAATCTCTTATGTGTATGTTAAAAAGGGATTCAGTGCAAATGCTATCAAAATTGAGGTGATACAAGACTGAGCTACATTGTAAATTGGACTACATACCTATACATGGGAGTAAGAATTCCCCTTATGCCTCTTTGTGACCTAATAGACCTTAGGTCTTGGTGCACAGGAGCATGCAGCACTATTTGCCCACTTCCTCCCTTCTCAGAGAAGGTAGAATGGACAATAGAGGAAAAATTATATGACGGCAAGCATGGATTGCCAGATTCTTTCTTTCTGTGTGTGTGTCATAATCTGCTGTTGGCATAGGCTAATATTTAATAACTATGCTATGGAGCAAGGAGGAAGCAGAAGTGTTGTATCTACACTAGAAACTTTTCCCAGTATAGTAATGTTGCTTAAGCATGTGATTTTTTTTACTATAATTTCTATACCAGCAAAAACCCTATTGTAGATGCAGTTATACCAGCAAAAGGGCTTTTCTGGTTATTTATGTATTTGGTTATAGATTTGCTTTGTAGTGATGTCTAGCTGACCAAAGACACAATTTCTCTGTGGTCCTGATTCAGCAATGCACTTAAGCACATTCTTAAGTCCCATCAATGGGACTAAAGTGCTTTGCTGAAGAAGAATGGGATTACTCAAGCATTTCTAGTGAAGCACATGCCTAAATATTTTGTTGAATTGGAGCCAGTCTGATCTGAGGAGTGGAATTTATGTAAGATCTCTAGAAAAACAATGTTTCATGTTTTTTATGGGCCTTTTGCAGAAACAGTTACCTAATGAAAACATCAGGGATTCTGGTTTGCAAACATAGGTATAAACAAAGAAATCATGTTGAATTCAAGCCCCATTAAAAACAAAGGGGGGAAATCAATGTCTGCTTAATAAAAAAGGATACAATGGGTAAGGAAAGAAAAATGCATTCACCATACTCTGGAGTTAAAAACAAATTAGAGCTATTAATAAAGTTTCTTCACAATTTCCCTCTGATAAGATTAGAAGTGTTTGTACCCACAGACTGCTAATTTTCATATTTTACAGTAAATAAATACTAAGAAGATTAAACACACTGCTATTTTATGCCTCTCAGAGACTTTGGTAAATTGTAGGTCCATGGCTGATTTTATGATTAAAATAAACAGTCTGAATTTATTACAGTGCTTGCGGTTCACAGTAGGTATTTGTAGAAAATATTATGCTCCTAAACTCTCAATAAATTTGTTACACTAGGAATTTACTTATATTCACAAGTGTGGTGAAACGGATCAATGAATGAGAATTAACTACATAAACTACTTCTGCCCTTCCAGATTAATAAGAACAACAGCATCTTTAAAAGTGTTCTCGACAGTCTAATACATGAGAAACTAAAACAAAAATTTTAAATGTTCAAGAAGCTTTTGTTTGTACTCTCCAAGCTTTCAACCATAGCATCTATTCTGCTCCTGCTAAAGTGAAATAACAAAATTCCCACTGATTCAAATGGAAATAAGAAAAAATGCATTCTTAATTACTGATGCTTTAAAGGTTTGTGGAGTCATTAATTAAGTTTAAACAGAACAGTTCTGAAGACTTACAAGTGGATTGATAAAAAGCAAGTATATCGTTAAAGTTTTATTAAACACATTTATAATCTCCATGTTTATAGAAAGCCTCCCAATTTAACAATGGTTTGAATGTGTTGGAGGAAAATTATAAGATCCTTGCAGCAAGTGCCAATTTATATACCCTTCTTTCAAACAAGGAGGCATTAATGAAGTATTATGTGAAGGAAGAAATTATAATGAAAACCAAAGCATTACTAAATAGTTCTTGGTGTTAATCTCTGTAACAATCCAGTGTTGCGAGTGTTCTAATCTATTGCAAGGCAGCGACCAGGAAATGTAGAACAGATTTTTCTGAAAATGGTTTATCCACTATGGAAGAGAAACTCACACAATCCCCCTCACCCACTGTGATTCAGAGAAGATTGGCTCCATGCAGAATCAGGCTGAAAATGAAAATGACATAGACATATGACACTGGGCATACTCCCAGTGGCATACCAGCCACTCTAAACTCTGTGCCTCTCTACAGCTGAGATATGGGGTTCACTCAGATATAAAAGCCCAGTAAAAACATGATCATGCTCTCAGAGGAAGATAAATCCCTAAACATATAGCTATGCAGCAGCTTGCCTATATTTCTCTCAACAGGCTTACCTAAATTCTGGGGAAAAAAATTCTCTTTAATACTGTTTCTTGAAACACAGAAGGTATTTCATAAGCTATTTTCCTGTTTAACAAGATCTTTCTTATTTAGCACCATTGTCATTTCTAAAATATCTAGAGGCTGAAGGAATGTAGTATATTAGAACAATATGTTCTTGAAAGAACGTGTCATTATAATCCTGCAAAATGAAAATAAATGATGCAGGCAGCAGGAATAAAATTAACCCATGGGTGGTGAACTGGGAATACTTTTTTCTTTTTCTTCAACAGTCTCTGGACACAAAATGATTCATATGGATCTAGGAAAAACAAATAGGTTGGGGAAGCACATAAAATATATAGCATATTGCAAAGCATAACTCGTTACCTTTTGAACGACTATTGCTGAGGAGAAAAGGAAAGAAAAAAACCCAGGAACTTAAAGATAAAAGAACCCACCAAAAAAAAGTTCAGTTTTCTAATTTTTTCTATTTCTTTCTGGAACAATTCCAGCTTTGCTGACTATTCTGTCACTGACATGTCAACTCCTGATGAATGAATCTCAGAACTGCTGCACATCTCCAACATTTCTGAGGATATTTTTCTTCGTATCTGTTCAATATGGGCCAGATTTTGCCACTCTTAGTCATGGTGAGTAATATCTTACTTCACAATTGTCCGCATTGAAACCAACAGGAGAGTTAGCAAATTAAGGTCCTACACAATGTCAGTAAAGTTGTGCAATAGGGTATTTCCCCACACAGGTTGCAAAAGAATAATATGGGCCTCAGAGACCAATTAATCAGACTGGGTGCATCTGGAGAGTGAGCCAGGACCAATTAGAAATAAAGCCCAGCTTGGGGGAGAGCAGGGTTTTGTCTCCCTAAAGGGCTAGGTGATCCCTACTGAGGAGAACTCAGAGGAGAGAAGGTGGGAAAAAACGGTTATCTACCTTTCGTAACTGTTGTTCTTTGAGATGTTTTGCTCATATCCATTTGTCTTAGTGGTATCCGTAGGCCTGGCTCTGGCACTCTTTGGAGCCCTGCACTCATGTGCCAGTATATGAGACGCCGCTGGCCCTGCGCCCTCTCAGTTCCTTCTTGCTGTCAACTCTGATGGTGGGAATGGAGGGTGGGTCATGGAATGGATATGAGCAACAGATCTCGAAGAACAACAGTTACGAAAGGCAGGTAACTATTTTTTCTTCTCTGAGCTCATGTTGATTCTATGTTAGGTGACCCACAAGCAGTATCTCTGGAGGTAGGCTCAGAGTCCACGGACGTGCAGCTTGCAATACTGCTCTGCTTCCTGGGCCTGCTGGGTGATTATGTAATGGGACATGAAGGTGTGGACAGATGACCAGGTAGCAGCTCTACAGATGTTTTGAATTGGCACCTGGGCCAGGAAGGTTGCTGATGAGGCCTGCACTCTGGTGGAATGGGCTGTTACATCACCGGTAGAGACATCTTTGCCTGTTCATAACAAAAACTTGATGCAGGTGGTTACCCATGAAGAGATTCTCTGCGAAGAAAGCAGCAGACCTTTCATCCTGTGACTGCAACAAAGAGCTGTGTTGACTTGCGGAAGGATCTGGTCCTCTCAATGTAGAAGGCTAAGCCCTATCTGACATCCAGGGTACATAATCTGCATTCCTTGCCGGATTTATGAGGCTTGGGAAAGAACAATAGAAGAAATATGTGACACCACCTTTGGCAAGAAGGCAGGGTGAGGTCACAGTTGGAGCTTATTCTTGTAGAACACTGCGTAGGGTGATTCTGATGTAAGCGTTCTAATTTCAGAGACTCTTCTAGCCGAAGTAATTGCAACCAGGAAGGTGACCTTCCACAATAGGAGCAGCAGCAACACGAAGCTAACGGCTCAAAGGGGGGCCCCATGAGCCTTGACAGCACCAGGTTCAGGTGCCAAGGCAGGACAGGGTCATGAACTTGAGGATAAAGTTGCTCCAGGCCTTTCAAAAATCTTTGTTATATCATGGGAAAAGAGAGATCTGCTCTGAACCAGAGGATGGAAAGCTGAGTTGACTGCCAAGTGAACTTTGATAGATGAGAGTGTTAGACCTTGGTGTTTGAGATGCAGCAGGTAGTCTAGGATGGATTGCAGCGAGGTCTGGTCAGGAGACAGATTTTGGTCCATGGTCCAGCATAAAAAGTGTTTCCATTTGGCCAAGTAGGTCGCCCTGGTGGAGGGCTTTCTGCTACCCATCAGGACCTACTGGACTTGTGTCGAGCATGCTTGCTCCTCCGCATTCAAACATGCAGCAGCCACACTGTCAGGTTTGGGTGCAGCAGACGTTCATGTTTCTGAGACAGTAAGTCTGGCCAGAGTGGAAGTTCTAGTGGCGCTGCTATCAAGAGCTGCAACAGTGTGCCAAACCAGTGTTGGTGCAGTCACGCTGGAGCTATCAGGATAATCTTCACCCTGTCTTGCTTGATCTTCAAGAATACTCTATGTATCAGTGGTATTGGCGGGAAGGCCCAGCCAGGGGAATAAGAAGGTGTTGGACAGGGAACCTCTGTCGAGCCTGTGGATTGAGCAGAACCTGTGGCACTTCCTGTTCTGTCTGGATACAAACAGGTCCACCTGGGGAGTCTCCTCCACTGGGAGATTGAACTGGCCACCTCTGGGTGCAGTAACCACTGGTGCTTAGACAAGAAGAACCTGCTGACATGTTCCTGGCACCCGGGAGATGCGAAACCACAAGATGAATGACATGCCATACACAGAAGTCCCATAGCCAGAGAGCCTCTGGGAAAAAGGCCAATGAGAGGGCTCTGCCTTGCTTGTTGATGTAGAACATCGTGGCGGTATTGTCCATCGGGATTTTGGCAACTCTGCCCTTCAGGTAAGGAAGGAAGAACACTAGGCAGGCTAAGAGTATTGCCCTGAGCTCCCTGACATTTATATAGAGGGGGCGCTCCTTCTCCGATCAGATCCCTTGCATGCTGATGTCATCGAGGCGGGCTCCCCAGCCCAGGTACAACGTGTCAGAGACCAGCGCCACCAGCAGAGATGGGGTGACAAAGGGAATCCCTTCCAACACCGACTGAGGGTCTTTTGACCACTACAGGGATGGCAGAACGTGTGACAGAACTGTGATGACTAGGTCCAGGTTGTGCCTGCTGGAGCATAGACTGATGCTAGCCACATCTGATGCTACAGGGATCTGAGACATAGCCACACGTGCCATACCACATAAGTACATGCTGCCATGGGGCCCAACAGCCTGAGGCAGACCTGGGTGGTTGTGAGAGAGTGTACTCTTATGTGGGTAATAAGCTCCGACATGGCCTGAAACCTTGACTCTGGTAGGAAGGCTCTGGCCTGGGTGGAGTTGAGCACTGTCCCTATAAACTCTATCCATTGAACCGGGTCCAGGGTTGACTTCTGCTTGTTTATAAGCAGACCCAGGGCCTGAGAGGTGGTCCGCAGTTTGACACTGCACTGAACCTGGGCTTGTGACCGGCCTCTGACTAGCTAGTTGTCGAGGTAGAGGTATATCTGAACGCCCCGATGCCAGAGGTAAGTTGCCACTACTGCCATACATTTTGTGAACACTCCTGGTGCAGCAGAAAGGCTGATTTAGTTCAGGATTGGTCCTGCTTTGAGCAGGGGGTTGGACTAGATGACCTCCTGAGGTCCCTTCCAACCTTGATATTCTGTGATTCTATGATTGAAGGGTAGTATTGTGAACTGGTAATGGCATTGACCCACTATGAAGTATAAGAACCTCCTGTGTCCATGGAAAATGGAGCTATGGAAGTAAATGTCCTTTTAGTCAAGGTTGGTGAACCAGTCTCTCACATCCAAAGAGGGAATAATGGAGGCCAGGGAGACCATGTGGAACCTCAACTTCTTCAGATATTTGTTGAGGCGATGAAGGTCTAGGATGGGCCTGAGGCCCCCTTTGGCCTTCGGCATTAGGAAGTATTGGGAATAGAATCCCTTTCCCCTCTCGTCTTGAGGAACTTCCTTG
Source organism: Dermochelys coriacea (assembly GCF_009764565.3). Taxonomy (NCBI): domain Eukaryota; kingdom Metazoa; phylum Chordata; order Testudines; family Dermochelyidae; genus Dermochelys; species Dermochelys coriacea. The sequence continues at coordinate 112,681,574 of NC_050068.2, forward strand.
ATGGCTCCTACCCAAAGGAGGGTTTCCACCTCCTGTGTGAGAAGCTGCTTGTGAGAAGGGTCCCTGAAGAGATATGAGGAAGGGGAGTGGAAGGGAGGGGAGGAGGAAAACTGCAGGGTACAGCCAAATGTTATGGTGCTGAGCACCCAGCAGTCCAAGGTAATTCAGGCCCATGCAGAAAGGAACAGGGATAAATGGTCCAGGAAGAGAGGGGGAGCTGAATCCTGAACAGAGTCCGGTGTGTTGCCCTCGGGGGCACCCTCAAAATGATTGCCGTTGACCACCCTGTTGGCAAGCAGGGCCTGACTGAGGGGCCAAGGAAGACTGGGTCAAGTGGTGACACTTCAACCCTCTGCCTTTCCTCCTATAGGGGCTCTGCCAGGAAGGACCTGAGCACCTGGGTGGCTGCTGGTGCAGATGCTGCAGTTTCTGCATAAGACCATGTGGAGCAGGTCAACTCTGAAGTAACCCCTGTGTAGCTTATCTACTCTAAAGCAACTTGAGCTTTATGTCACCAGCTCTAGGTATAGACACACCAACAGTCTTCTCAAAGTGTAATAAGTCCAAATTCATTAGCTCCAAATGTTAGCCCTTCAAACACTATAAATACAGTGACTGCCTCTCAGGAGAGACAACAAAATAAAGTGGATTTGGAGTTTCTAGGCCATGCTCTTGACTTGTGAGGTGGATAAATGAATTAATGAATAAAAAATCCACATGTAATGAAAATTTTCTGGAAGTGCATGACAATGATTTTGCCTGTTGCTGTATCACACCATCTCAGTGATACAAATTTTTCCCTAAAACATTCTCCTCTGATAGAGGCCCCCGTGCACTGAACCCACATTTAGCAAGCAGAGATAGAGTGCATCCTAAGCAACGGGATTTCAGAATTTTCTTTTACAATGCGTGCCACTATGATGGCACGAGCTGCTCTCATGCAGAGGCTCTTACTAGGACATTAATTGTATTATCAAAGCTCCTTTGAACCTCAGTCCTGGACCCAGACCCCATTGTGGTAGGTGCTGTACAAACACAGAACAAAAAGGCTGCCCTTGCCCCCAGGAGTTCACCATCTAACTATATAAGAAGAGACAATGGATGGATACAGGCCAATGCAGGATTGCAAGGAAACAATGAGAAAATACACATCAGCATTATAGGCAGTAGTCTCTGTCCATCTACAGTCTAAATGTTGTTAAGTTTATTGCAGGCGTCACAGAAGAGCAGGCTGTTAAGAAAGGATTTAAAGGAGGATAATGAAATGTCTTTGCACACGTTTATGGGGAGCTCATCACTAAGATGAGGGACCGCATGGGAGAAAGCACGAAAGGAGCCTGTTTGAAAATTTAACAAGTGCGTGATGGAGACTGGCACCGCGGGCCAGCTGGAGATGGGAGTCAACACCTTGATAGTGAATAAGAGATAATAGGTAGGGTGGGGATAGGTCAGCAAGGACCTGGAAAATGAAGAAAGCAGCTTATGTTTGATACGATAGAAAAGGACGAGCCTACTGAAGGATTCAAAGAGAGGGGTCAAAGCAATGGGCTAGGAAAATGACTGTTGCAGCAGCATTCTGAATGGATACAACTTGGGCAGGACTGCATTTGTCAAGGCCAGAGAAAATGATGTTACTGTAATCAAGATGTGAGATGATGAGAGCCTGGATGAGAATTTTCGCTGTGTGGCCGGGTAGAGACAGACCGGAGGATCTGTGAAGCCAAAAGGTGTTAGCTCTACTACCTGAACGAAAGCAGAACTTCTACATCTGTATGGACCAGCAACAAGAGGGCAATAGTCACATACCTAACCATTCCATGTCATTGCACAGAAACATCAGGCAAGGGGCATACGGATCAGATAGGGCTGACAACTTTCTACTCACACAAAACCGAACACCCTTGCCCCACCTGTCCTCTGAGGACCCGCCCATGCCACACCCCTTCTCAGAGGCCCCACGGCTCTCTCTCCATCCCCCCTCCCTCTGTCACTCGCTCACCCCACCCTCACTCACTTTCACTGGGCTGAGGCAGTGGGTTGGGATGCAGGAAGGGGTGCAGTCTCTAGGGGGCCCAGGTATGAGGGGTTAGGGTGCAGGACTGGGGCTCTGGGCTGGGGGATGGAGCAGAGGGGTCCAGGGTTTGGGAGGGGCTCTAGGCTGGGGTAGGGGTTGGAGTGGGTGGGGTCTGAGGGCTCCACCTGGGGTGCAGACTCTGGGGGGAGCTGGGGATGAGGGATTTGGGGTGCAAAAAGGTGCTCTGGGCTTGGATGGAAAGGTTCAGAGGGTGGAAGAGGGTGAGGCATGCAGGCCTTGGGTGGTGCTTACCTCAAGCAACTCCCAGAAGCAGCGGCATATCCCCCCTCCGGCTCATGTGTGGAGATGTGGCCAGGTGGCTCAGTGCGCTGTCCCGTCCGCAGGTGTCACCCCGCAGCTACCTTTGGCCGCGGTTCCTGGCCAATGCGAGCTGCAGAGTCAGCGCTTGGGGCAGAGGCAGTGTGCTGAGCCTACACCTAGGAGCTGGAGTGCGGACATGCCATTGCTTCCGGGAGCTGAGCAGAGCCACGGCATGGAGGGAGCCTCCCTTAGCCCCGCTGCGCTGCTTACCGGACTTTTAACGGCCCGGTCAGCAGTGCTGACTGGAGCTGCCAGGGTCCCTTTTTGACTGGGCGTTCCGGTCAAAAACGGGACACCTGATAACCCTAGTATCAGACACCATTCTAGACACAGAAAGCTATTCCCATCCCTGACTTTTATTTTTCCCTGGGAGTGCTCCACCCCAGCTTTGGCTTTTCCCCTTCCCTCAAGGCCCCACCCTCACTCCGCTTCTTCCCATCTCTGCTCCAACCCCTTCCCCGAGGCTCCTGCCCACAACTCGCTGCTTTCCACCCTCCTCTAAGCGCCTCCCCCAGTCACCAAACAACCGATTGGCACCACTGCTGAACAGCTGTGGCTAATGGGTGCTGAGCATTCACTATTCTTTTCCATGGGTGCTTGAGCCCCGGAGCACCCCTGGAGTCGGCTCCTATGCCTAGATGACACAGAAAGAGATAGCACTCCAGGAGCAGCTGGAGCATGTAGCTCAGCTATGTAAGAGAAGCTCCTCAGCAGCTGTGGAGCAGGAGAACACAGCACCATGGGCTCCTAGAACCATCCTGCACCCACAACCATTCTGCACCTTTCCCTGCCCCAGACCCCCCACTAATCCAGAAAGGGGTTTGGGGAAAGGACTACACACATGCCACGCACATATCCCCCATCAGCAGACCACCGTGTTTCTCTCCCATGATAGATAACACTGACAAACAGATGAGGGGTGGGTCGAGGACAAGTAACTGCCCCAAAATCCTAGACTGACTGGAAGAATGAACAGAACAGACAGCAGTGCCACTGCTCCTCCCCTCAGAGAGCAGACACGCAGGCCCACCTGCTGAGTTAGGCCTCAGGGAGGGAGACAAGGCATCCTGCCCCAAATATGTATTCTGCTGCTGTGGTGTCAGAGATTGGAGAAGGGATGTGCAGAATGTGCCCCAGCTGGAAACAGGCTGCCTTGGCTCAAATCTCATTCATTTTCCCCTCTGCTGGCAGGCAGGGTTTACACTGTGGGCGCTACTCCTTGCCTTGCAGGGACAGCTCTCCTTGTGAGAAAGGATAAAATAACCCAGGAGTTTCGGCTGCCCAGCATGCTCTTTCCCAAGCCAGAGCAAAATCCACCACAATGTCTGACCTGTGATGTCACACACATGCCTTTCCAGATTTGTCCCAAACTTCCAGAATTATTCTATTATAAATGTAAATCATTCTCATGACATTTCCTGTTGAAGCAGTTCAGTTCTGTCAACATGGGACAAAGTCAGATTTATAACAGGAAACCTCTGCAACTTTGCTTACATTGAGACTTATGTCATTAACCTTGTTTATACAGTGCTTAGCATCCTTGCAACGCAAATTAATACATTAAAATAAATAATAAATTGAGGGACGACAATAAGGGAGGAGGCGGCTTACCACTTAATTCTGGGTTCCCTGCACCATCATTTAAATTTAATCTGTTGCACAGAATATGAGGCTTTGACAGCCCCTTCTAGATATTTTCATGAGAGCAAATGGTGGCACAGGCCATACAACTAACATTGGGTTAATCCAGTTGTCAAGGGATTTAAAAAGCAAATAAAAAACATGAATTTAGATGAGATTCCTTTTATTAGGCAGACTAAAAATAAAATGGGTGAATTTTCAAGAATCCCTTGCTCACTGACAGGCAAACTGGAGGAAAGTGAAATTCCCAAATAGATACCAACCTTTTCTTTTCATTAATTTGTTAGATCTAGTCCTTCTCTTGTCTTGCTAACTTCAACACCAATACCTAAAAATATACTTTGAGTTGAGGCTTGTTTAAAGTAACATTTATTTATGGTGCAATTAATTAGTTTTTTAGCCTGAAAAAACAAAAAACAAACAACTTCACCTAAATCGTTTTTTGTTTGAAAATAGCTTTCAGCACAGGTCTGTACTCTTGGGCCTTCTTGCCGCTTGTGCATTGCACAGAGAGTGCTCTAAAGTTCTAGAAACTTCTATTATCTGAAGCAGCAAGCAACTGGGGGGAAGCAGGTTCCTGCGCTTCACCAGAGCATTCAGCCATTGCTCCTTGTTTGATAAAAGGCATAAGCCTAGCCAACCTATCGTAACTCTTGGTGGGTGGCAGGATGTGAATCTATGCAGCATGCTAGCTTCTGAGGACCACTGTTTTATAGGGCAAGTAATTCACTTTTTCTCTTTGCTAAATTTTGCTATATTGATTTCCACTCTTGGAGTTTATAGAGCTAGAGAAATGCCTGGACACAAAAAGGCAAGCTCAATAAGTTAAACTAATTAAGACACAATTTACAGCAACAACAGTAATAAAAGAAAAATAGCAAAATGTCTATGTAAAAAATAAAAATCTTGTAGGTTTTTATTTTTAATTGAGTACTATGCAAATTAAGTATTTGTTGCTCTTGATGCAGATTTCTTCAGGCACTAGTTCAAAATGGACAATTGTGAGATATTTAAAAATAAACGCACACTCTTGAACTGCTGGAACAATCTTCAGAACCTGGCTGTCAGAGGTGATCAATGCTAAGACAGAGGCCCCCTACAATGTAACTCCTCTAGATAGAGACCAGAATAATAATTAATGCTCTAGATCTACTTCAAACCCCCATGGAGTTAGGTACATTGCTGAATGGAAAATGGCACATAGAAATATGATATATCTTAGGATCCCAAAGCCTATCACCCCAAAACCTGTGAAGTTGCTGAAAAGACTGAAGTGTTTCAAAACCTATTTTAATGGCAAAAGCTAACAATAAATAAAATGCTTTTAGGGGTCCCTTCAGTAAGTACAAAACCAGAGGGATAGATGTTTGGCCTCAGGTATTTTTTTCACTCCAAATATTGTAGGAGTACATGAACTTCAATTTTCTCTCTTAAGAAATTCCCTCAGCCACCCTGGCAGGCCTTTGAGCTGATGCTGCCCCTCTCACTGGAATCCAGAGATCAGAAGCCAGGTGATTTCTCTGAATATTGATTCCAGATGAAGAAATTTTCACTGGTCTATCGCCACATTCCCTGCAAAACTATAAATTCATTAGCCATGACTCAAAGAAGGAATTCAGCAGACAAAATGGATGTACTGTACCCAAGTCTGCCTAGACTTCCTGTACATTAGTATCTGATCAAGCAGTGCCAATGCTTTATTAACGACAGCTAATATAATATGGAATTGCAATATACAGCAATTGGAAAGGAGATTAACTATGGCAGTTTGTTTTCCCTTAGAGTCACATTAGTTTCAGATGTAAACTTTTTTAATAAGTGTTATGGACTTTTTATTTTGCTTGTAGGCATTGGTGGAAACTTACAATATCACAGACTGTACTAACACATTAAGTTTCTGACATTAAGGTAGGGATTCTTTTGTGGAATGGCCATTGTGCTGAGTGAATGTCATCTCGTTTGCTCTTTATATAACATTTATATAATATGAAGGAACGACAGCACAGTGGGGCTCATATAACTGTATTTACTAAGTACATATAACACGCAAGCCCCACACATACACATGTTGAGGCTTTGCAAGGATTCTGACTCAAAAGACAGGGAAAGCCACTAGAGGGCTCAAAACTACTTAAAGAGATATTACCCAATTCCTGATGTTACAGTGGTTTTGGCTGCTCTCTTATGGACTGTGTTTATAATAGATTTCTAGGGTGCCAAGAGTCTGTAATATGTGTCTTTTTATTTTGATTTGCACAGTAAATAAAATAAAGAGAAGAGATCCGTTACAAGTACATTGTTAAGAATGACAATCTGCATTAAGAACAGAGGTTATTACGCGTCATTCCTAGAGATGAGGAAATAATGTTTCAGTTGTACTGGTCTCAGCTGGAGTGGTACAGTGAGTTTTTTTTAGCAACATTTTAAAAATAAAACAAAAACTTGGCACCCAGAATGTACATTTATATAAAACAAAGATAGACAGAAAATGGACAAAAACCGCGAAGACAATGCACAGTTAAGATGGTAATGTTCCATTAACCTGCAATAATCAGGCAAAACAAGGCACCAAACTGATTTTTTCCTACTGCATCCCACTGTACTTGGATTTTTAGTCTGTTTCTCCTTTGACTGCAAATATTCCAGTTTTCCTTTGCGCTAATTTAACTGATTTATTTTTGTATGAGAGTCATTATTAAAAGAACCTGTTACCTTAAATCAAAAGGGTTTTTATCCTTGCATTGTTTCATACTCGGAGGAGACAAGCAGGAGTACTGATTCCCACCAAAACCCCTCTTGTAGTCAGCTATGCACCTTCAGGATGTTTTAATGTGAACAAAAGGCACAGCAACTGTTCAGTCACAATGCACCCGCATGGTAACCTGTTTTTCAGAGGTATGCTGATGGAATATTCCATAGAATGAGAACAAAGAAAATCTATTTGACCTAAAAGAAAAATAAGCAATGTAGCCAGACAAAAGTAAAGTAAAAATCTTACACAAGAAATGAGAAGGAAAAGGCAAAATTCACTTCAGGTATAAAAGGATGTAACTCCTGTAAGTCAATGAAGTTACACTTACTTACACCAGGGCTGAATTGGTCTTAGAAATTTTAATAAAGGCAGTTTTTCTGAATGGGCACATTTTCTACCTTTCAAAAACTTTATTTTTTATTAACATTGAACAACATTAGCAAGGCTTGGCTGAAGCATTTTATCCATTTGGATGCTCTCTGCAGAGAGATTGCTTTTCTTCAAAGGCCATAAGCAAAAAGGGTGCTTTCCGGAAGAGTTTGTTCTTAGGGCATCTCGAAGTCATTAATTAAAGATCTTTTTACATCTAGCATGTTACAAGGCTTTGGGGAAAAGAATAAAAGAGAGATGGTTAGTTAAGGTGAAATTCAGGTTCCACTACCTTAGATAGAAACTCAAAGGGTGGAGATGCATCATTGCTTTTTAAGAAGCAAAGAGATTGTGGCTTCTTATCTGCGGTTGTGTCTCAGTTCTCTTACTCTCCTTTTTGATGGAGCAGAAATTGCTGCCATGCAGACCACATAACTGAAGGGTCAAAAAAAAAAAAATCAAGGACAAATTGATGTTTAGGGCCCTAACTTGTCATCCCTGTGACACAGGTGGAGAGGGGAACAAAACAGATGGGAAGGGGAGATTAAATGCAGTACAGAAATGTAATGGAATTCATTTTTTGTGGAAAAGGCCAAAATACTTATCACACCTAAAAATACACACATTTTCTGATTATGTTCTTATGCATGTAATTGCTATGGCTGTCATTTTGTACAGAGATACTGAACAGTTTGGAAATGGGACTGGTGATGGTCTACTCAGTTGAATCACAGAAACATAGAAATGTTGGACTGAAAGGTGTCATATGGAAGACAAGATGGTCCACAAGGAAGTCTCATTATTAGGATGTGGTCCACCTCAGGAAAATGTTTCCGAACCCCTGATTTAAAGCATTCACATACTAGTCTATGAGAGAAATTTTTGTTCTTGTATGAAGAGCTAAGTCGTTCTTTGGATCTGCCATGATTGGATGCTAAGTACTAAAAGTAACGGAACACAGCTTTATTTATTTATTTTTAATAGAAACAAAAATATATTCTACAAATAAACTAACTACAGGGATTTCAGTAAAGTAACTTGGTGTGCAGTCCAAGACAAAGGCTGGCACAAAGACAGGAACCATGGGATGGTTGCAGAGCAGTGTTTTATGACCATGGTTGGAACATTGGCTAATGTGTACGTGCAGCTCTGAATAGGTTAAACTGCTGTACAATGGTTAAAGATCAAGGAGCACATCACAAAACAATTAAAAGTGGGTCTCTGCAAAGGTAATTTCATAAGGAAAAATCATTGTTTTCTCAGACAAATGTTATATTTTTTAATGAATGTGCGGTCTTATTTGGCTGCATTCTCAATTTATTCTTCTGATCCAAACTTCTTTCAGACATTTACTCACAAGATATTTTTTCTCTGGGTTGTGTGTGTTCGCAGTGTACTCTGAATCTATACCGTGGAGCCCTGACTACTCTCAACTCTCCAAAGATTAGCCCCCCCTTTCTATTATCCTTTTGACTACAAATAATTGGACAAGATACCAGTTACTCTTGACTCTCCTTTGCTTTGATACCTTAAGGAATTAATTTTAAAAATTCCTTATATTGTTTAATCCCAGCATTTAGAGCCCATAATGCAACAACACACATTGCAATAATGGGCTCACATGTTATCAATTGCAATTTGCAATATGGTATAGCTATGTTACAGTTATTGCAATAAGGAACATAATTATACAGCTCAGTCACTGATTCATGAGGTTCTTTTATCAGAGCTACGGCATCTTTGGAAAGTTTGAAATCTAGCATTGTTGCTGCAGTCAGAATTTCTGCTTAACAACTCTAGCTTTGAGTTTGTACTTATTGAGTATGCTGGTGGGATCTGCCCTTCCAATTACTAGGTGTCTCTCCTGTCTCAATTTTTCATTGCTACAGGTTTAAATCTATCAGGACCTGCTGTGTTCTTCAGTCTCCTCAATCTTACACATGCTAGCACAGCTCTAACACTCTTGTGTCAATATAAAACAAAAAGACAGTATTGTGAAGCTACAATGCTTCAAGGAGAAGGAGCTCCTCTTTGGAATTCCCCTTTCAACTACCTGAAGGGGGGTTCCAAAGAGGATGGATCTAGACTGTTCTCAGTGGTAGCAGATGACAGAACAAGGAGTAATGGTCTCAAGTTGCAGTGGGGGAGGTTTAGGTGGGATGTTAGGAAGAACTTTCACTAGAAGGGTGATGAAGCACTGGAATGGGTTACCTAGGGAGGTGGTGGAAACTCCTTCCTTAGAGGTTTTCAAGGTCAGGCTTGACAAATCCCTGGCTGTGATGATTTCGTGGGGATTGATCCTGCTTTGAGCGGGGGTTGGATTAGATGACCTCCTGAGGTCTCTTCCAACCCTGATATTCAATGATTCTATGAGCTAATACATAGGGAGCAAGACTCAATGGCTGGGCAAAAGACTATTTTGCAGTCTGGTAAATTTTTGAACTAGGAGACTTCAAATGGGATTATTGGTTAAATTTCAAGATTTGAATCTGGAATATCTGTTTGGAACAATGGTAATATGAAAATGAAAGTTAAAAAAACCTCAATAACTATTTTGAGCATCAGGCAGCGGAAACAATTTCAAAACCCATAATTTATGGCATTGAGGGCCTAGGTCTTGAGAAACAGTACATTGCTTACAATATGCATGACATTGCTAAGTTATTGCTCAAACTCAAGCAAAACTTTATAAATTAATCACAACAAATAAAAAGTTAAGGAAGGTAAAGAAGTTTGTACTGCTTATGGGAGTTACGTGTTTACTATAACCAACTTATTTGAGAACAAGGAAAATTGCCTGAATTTATTAAAGATGAATGGTTAGCTAACAGATATTGCCCTCAGTATATAACAAAAACTATGGCTAACTGGCACTATGTTGACTCAAACAAATTCCTTTTTAGTATCATTCATACTTTTGGGATTAGTGTCACCACATCCTTGGAGGCACATCATTCAAAACATTCTTGCTTCATGTCTAGTTCCATATACATTTCTTTTATGGTATCACTACCAGTATTTCTTCACACAACAATATTTGACAAATTGGTTAACTGTCCATTCAGCAGGTTATCTGGAAGTCAGCACTTATGTGAAACTGGATCTATGTCAACTACTGGTGTATCATGCAGCAATGGAAACCTGAAGAGCATCAACCACGGTTTGTTGTACCAGCGATGTTTTTGACATTACAATCCAATGTGTGGCCACAATGGTTCAGGCCAATACAATGGAACAGAGAACTAGCTGCTCCTGTCTAGTGAAGCCTACCAGATGGCGACGACAACCAGCAGTAAGGGTAACCTTTAATACAGATAGACAATACTGTATAGTAATTAATTACATAAAATTTATGCATGGAGGCCTCACTTGTATTGTCACTACTCCAAACTTCTGTTTTCCTCAGGTAAGCAGCACAGTGGGACACTATAATAATGTCTATCCCAGTTTTCAGAATAAGTAATTTATCCTAAAGTAGCCCCAATATCAGGATGAGGTTGAAACTTATTGTCATAAATATAAAGGGAAGGGTAAACACCTTTAAAATCCCTCCTGGCCCGAGGAAAAATCCTTTCACCTGTAAAGGGTTAAGAAGCTAGGATAACCTCACTGGCACCTGACCAATGAGGAGACAAGATACTTTCAAAAGCTGGGGGGAGGGAGAAACAAGGCCTCTCTCTCTGTCTGAGTGATGCTTTTGCTGGGGAAAGAACAGGAATGGAGTCTTAGAACTTAGTAAGTAATCTAGCTAGATATGCATTGGATTATGATTTCTTTAAATGGCTGAGAAAATAAACTGTGCTGAATAGAATGGATATTCCTGTCTTTGTGTCTTTTTGTAATTTAAGGTTTTGCCTAGAGGGATTCTCTATGTTTTGAATCTAATTACCCTGTAAGGTATTTACCATCCTGATTTTACAGAGGTGATTCTTTTTACTGTTTCTTCTATTAAAATTCTTCTGGTAAGAAACTGAATGCTTTTTTCATTGTTCTTAAGATCCAAAGGTTTGAGTCTGTGGTCACCTGTGCAAATTGGTGAGGATTTTTTATCAAACCTTCCCCAGGAAGGAGGGTGCCAGGTTTTGGTGAGGATTTTGGGGGGTGGGGGGTGAAGACGTTTCCACACAATGCATTCTCAAAAATAAACCCGGTTAGACGTTTGGTGGTGGCAGTGGAAGTCCAGGGGCAAAAGGTAAAGTAGTTTGTACCTTGGGGAAGTTTTACACTTGACACCTATCTACAGTTTTTAATGTGCATATGAATCCACTTACTTTAAATTGAAAAATATCACTAGATTAACCCCCCCCCCCCCACACACACACACTTTACTCAAATTAGCAATGACATGTGCAAGGCAAAACAAGCTTTGAATGACCTTATCCATTATGGGAATCTTGAAATATTGATTTCCCACACTTGAATAGAAGTTGCCTTTAAAGCTTTGCTTGTTTTACAAGGTGTATGCAGTTATATAGGCTAAATAGGCCTTGTCAAGGTTCCTTCCCCACTCTGAACTCTAGGGTACAGATGTGAGGACTTGCATGAAAACCTCCTACGCTTATTTTTACCAGCTTAGGTTAAAACTTCCCCAAGATACAAACTAGTTTCCTTTTTCCCTTGGACTTTATTGCTGCGACCACCAAGTGTCTAACAGATATATAACCGGGAAAGAGCCCGCTTGGAAACGTCTTTCCCCCCAAAATCCTCCCCAAACCCTACACCCCCTTTCCTGGGGAAGGCTTGAGAAAAATCCTTACCAATTGGCATAGGTGAACACAGACCCAAACCCTTAGATCTTAACAATGAAAAAGCAATCAGATTCTTAAAAAGAATTTTAATAGAAGTAAAAGAATCACCTCTGTAAAATCAGGATGGTAAATACCTTACTGGTAATTAGATTCAAAACAGAGAATCCCTCTAGGCAAAATCTTAAGTTACAAAAAGACACAAAAAACCAGGAATATCCATTCCATTCAGCACAGCTTATTTTCTCAGCCATTTAAACAAACAGAATCTAATGCATATCTAGCTAGATTACTTACTAATTTCTAAGACTCCATTCCTTTCTGTTCCCGGCAAAAGCATCACCTAGACAGAGAGAGCCTTTGTTCCCCACCTCCCTCCAGCTTTGAAAGTATCTTGTCTCCTCATTGGTCATTGTGGTCAGGTGCCAGTGAGGTTATCCAGCTTCTTAACCCTTTACAGGTGAAAGGGTTTTTCCTCTGGGCAGGAGGGATTTTAAAGGTGTTTACCCTTCCCTTTATATTTATTACAGGCCTGTAATATCTTTGATATCTTTGATATAATCCTGTTCTCTTATATTAAGTATCCCATAATGCCTTGCATTAGCTGAAGTAAGCTTTGGCATAAGCAGATAGGAAACTTGTCAAAATCAAGATACATTCGTTCTATGTCTTAGTACAAGCTAGGGAAATACCTTCATGGACCAGTACCTGGAGTGCTAGTATCCAAAACAAAGGTAAGGAAGAAACAGAACAAGTTAGGAACTGGGACAAACTGAGGGGTTGGATTTCAGTGATGTGTAAAGGATGTATGACTTTCAAAATCATCATATAAATATAATACCAGATGAAATGTGTAACTCTGGCAGCATACCTTCTGTGTAATGTGACTGTAACCCTGCTGCATGAGATGGCTTCCCACAGACTGGTATTGTACTGAAAACTTTTTCTGTACTATATTATTATTGGCTTAGAACAATAAATCTGACTATGTGGGTTATTTGGTCTCTTGAGTATATTTCATAATGAACCAGTGTGGTCAAACAATGGACTAGATCATTTATTAACAAAATAATATTTGAACCTGGAAACAGTCATATACTTGTGAAACTCTGGTGGTGGCACAAGCTTTTTTCATACTCAAAACAAGATCTCCTCATGAGTAAAGTACCTCCAACTGCTACTTCCACTGGAATCAGTAGCTGCAGATATGGGAGAACATGCTAATTTACTTACATCATCACTGGAGGACCATTTCACTGAGGCCTTCTAAACCAGTGGTTCTCAAACTTTTGTACTAGTTACCCCTTTCACATAGCAAGCCTCTGAGTGCGACCCCCCCTTATAAATTAAAACTGCTTTTTAATATATTTTACACCATTATAAATGCTGGAGACAAAGCGGGGTTTGGAGTGAAAGCTGACAGCTCATGACCCCCCCATGTAATAACCTCACAACCCGCTCAGGGGCCTCGACCCCCAGTTTGAGAACCCCTGTTCTAAATCAACAATGAGGGCACCCATGCCCACGTCATCCAGGTTTCTAACTGAGAGAGGCCTTCCCAGCTGCCTAGTCAGATTTATAAAAAACAACTGTTTCCCCTTGTGTCTGTAAATCAGGCTGCATGACGATCAGAGACGATCAAGCATGGCTGTGCTGCTTGTGCACAGCAACACCTCCGGGGCCTGTCCACTGAGCTCCTCTGCTGGTGCCTGGCATTAGCTGCCACTTAAGAGCAGTATCTCCTTTATTAGGCTGCTTCTCACACTCTTGGCCCCTCACCCATCTTTGAGCAGCTCAGCTCAAGAGAACAAAGATTAGGGTAACAGATATTTGGAATCAAGAAAGGGGATGAGGTAAGAGAAGGATGAGAGCTGGGCTAAGCCCATTGTACCATCAATTATAACAAACTGACTGGATCTTACGCATTGAGCAGAGAGAATCACTTGGCATTAGCTTCCATCAAGCAGCCAATTTTTCAACAGCTACTCCACATCCTCATTTTAATATTATTGTTCTTGTCAGGTGCGGAATGTGATTTTTATGCTTTGCTGAAAATTCATCATTGTTGGAGTTAATAATCAGACAGCACTAATTATCTTTGTTGTGTCTCAAGTCATTAACTAAGAAATGTGGAGGACAACACATTAATGCTACACACAGTGGGTCTGATTTTGAATCCAGTACTTAAATGAAGAGTAACTCCACTGAAGTCAATAGAGTTACACCAGTATACGCCCGAGATCAGAATCAGGCCCATATATTAGTGTGAAGCTACTGATGCTTATAAACTGTGCATGTTGCAGCAGAGCATACTACAGGCAAGTCACTCAAGTGTGTGATGCACAGAAGCTTGCAGCACCATATGATACCTTTGATCAGCTGTGGAGGAGAAAAACAGATACAAACTGGCATTTTGAAATGAAAACTACTTAAGAAAAGTGCTTGAGACAGAGCTAGAATCCTCCGAGGGAAACCTCAAGTACAACTGAAATATGGAACACACTTAACCAAAACATGGTTGCAGGTTGTATACAAAAAGAAAAGGAGTACTTGTGGCACCTTAGCGACTAAAATTTGAGCATAAGCTTTCGTGAGCTAGCTGTAGCTCACGGAAGCTTATGCTCAAATAAATTTGTTAGTCGCTAAGGTGCCACAAGTACTCCTTTTCTTTTTGCGAATACAGACTAACACGGCTGCTACTCTGAAGGTTGTATACAGGCAATACTAAGGGATAATGATCCCAAGCCAACATGCCAGTATTAAATATTTTCAAATTAAGAGCCAGACTGTTGCCAGCCCCTGACCAGCATATGCCCCTCCCCACTTGTGATACCCATGCAAAAGTTAGCGTTGTCTGTAATCTTTATGCTCCTGTAGGCACAATGACTGCTTGAAAGCTCTGCTAACTACCCCAAAGGTGACTGGGCTGGCTGGTTTTCCACAGGAGCACTGATCCTCACCTAGCAGAAATCACTGTAGTACCATTGAAATCAACAGAGCTGTTCTGAATTACATCAGGTAAGGATCAGGCCTAGTGGGGAGAGGGGAGCAAAGGGTCATGATTCCAGAGCTCCCAATAGAGCAAGGAACATCTGTAGTGTCCCCTGTGAAGGGCTATGCTTTCAAACACAGCTGACCCTAATTTCAATTGTTTCTATCTTGCTTTCTTATTACAAAGAGCCCCCCAAAAAAAACAATTTGCAGAGAATGTAAATAGGGAATGTCATGGAAAATGGAATGCAGAGAGATGGATAGCGCAGTTATCAGCACCTTCTTCTAAGCTGACTGCAAATCAGGCTGCATAGTAAATTTTGTATTGTGATTACCCTCTCCTATTTTCCATATGAATCACTGAGATTAAACCAAAACCTCTTGACTGGAAGCCAGTGACAATTCACAGGCTTACATCCTATCAGCTGGATTAAATTAAATTGACCAGGATAAGAGTAAATTCATTGGGTGGCTTATATCAAAACACCATAAACAGTTTCTCTTCTCAGCCATTCCAAAATTGTTTGTCCTCTTTTCAGGAACTCCAAGGTTATTCTGACCTGCTATGTGTTTAAACAACAAAAACGAAAGAAAGCATGCACAAACATTTGTGAGCTTACCTCAACATAGAGAATAGGGAAAATTCCAATTTTATCTCCCAGCATTCCTTCTGCCCAGTTATCATCTACTCGTCTGATAACAGTCAAAATTTCATCCTACATTCAGAGATAAAACCACACACAATACAAAGTTAGATTTTATATGGAAAGAGGAAAATGCTTTATGATAACCCTAAATTCATTATCTAATTAATACGCAAGATTTCTTCAGCCTGTAACTGCCTGCATGCTGTATAGTGATTGGCATGAAAGAGTCAGCATTTGCCAGTAATGTTATTACTATCTATATTACAGTAGCACCTAGAAGACCCCACTAAGATAATTGTGCCAGGCACTGCACAAACCCAAAGGGTATCTTTACACTTGGAGCTGAAAGTGTAAATTCCATCTTGAAGAGACATAACTGTGCTAACTCTGATCAACCTAGTGCACTCGTAAGTGAGTGTAGCAATGACAGTGCAAGCAGGGGGAGAAGCTAGCTCCCGTGAGTCCATCCCTAGAATCTCGGATAGGTATACTAGGGGCAGCTCAATTTTGTGTGTGCCAACTCAATCAGAGCTAGCACAGGTGTTTTCTTGTGCTGGGATCTACATCTTCAGCTTCAAGTGTAAACACACTCGTAGTGAGAGGCAGCCTTTGTTCCAAAGAGCTTACAGTCTAAACAGACAAGACAAAGGGTGGACAGAGGCACAGACATTAAGTGACTTGCCCAAAGGCATGCAGCAAGTCAGCAGCAGAACAAGGACTAGAACCCAGGTTTTCTGACTCTCAGTCCAATGCTGCACTTGCTGAATCATACTGCTCTCTTGTAGGCATAACACACACTTTTACCCTACACTCTGAACAGGAAATAACCATACTAACAGTTGGTTACCAATGGTGATTCACTTTGCACAGCGACTACCGTGTGTAGTTGAATCTATGTTTCATTGCCAAATGCTCATACTGGCCCAAATCTTCATAGGTGACAACGGAGCACACAGCACAATTCAGCTGGTCCAAGATGGAGGGTGTACAAATGTGGCTTAAAGCCTTATTTGCATACACATCATCCATCATGGACCAGCTGTCCACCACACTGATCCCCCAAAATGTATTAAAACAGATTGCAGATTGTTCCCCAAGCCCTATGAACCCCGAGGGCCGACACAGCAGGTGTGGATCAACAGTTGTGACTATACCTCTGTAGCAGAGCGTACCTGGTTCTCCGAGCTCCTGCCTATGCTAGGCTCCGATAAAGTCACTCAGAGATCCTCAGGTTCTAAAACCACAGGTGTGTTCATTTACAAGTTTGTGCTCCCACCACCTTCTCACCATGCAGCGTGCACAGCTTTGGGTTCCTTGTGTCCAAACCCAGGAGGATAGCGCGGGCGGGTGGGCGGGCGGGCTGGCTGGCTGGCTGGCTGCCCTCCCTCACTCACTCTCCTCCATCCCACCCCCTTGCTGCCTTCTTCCCAGCTTCTGATGTAGCCCTGGGCTAATTGGGCTGGCAGCTGGCTCTCATTCCCCTATTAGGGCAGGTTCTGTCCAGCCAGCTCCACTTAATTCACTTAAATGAAGATGGTGTGCCAGGGGGCTGATTCTGCAGCCCTCCTGCTCAGCACCCTGTCACACACCTTCCCCTTCTCCAACCGACAGGTTCGCCCGTCCGTGTCCTCTTCTCCCCCTTCTGGGCGAGGTCCTCCAGGGGAGCCTTCCACTATCTTTCCCATGATCCTCCGGGTCCTCCTTGAGGGGTTCTGCTATCCCCCATCTGCAGAAGCCACAGTGCGTTGGGCGGCCCCATAACTCTGCCGCCACCCAGAGGTCCTTGCACCAGTCACACCCCCAGGTGTATCCCCCTTCCCTTTCTGCCTTTGCCCCCACCAGAGGTTCAGGGTCAATCGCAGTGCCCCCCCTGGACCTCAGGTGCCTTGGACCTGTCAAGTGGGTCCTGAGACTGGTCTTCTGGGCATCCCCATGCAGGGAGTTCAGTTGGGCCTTTCAGCTCCATGATGGGCCCTGGGGTGCATATGTCCTCCTGCCTTTGTTCCTCTGGTCCTTCCCAGCCTGGCCCCTGTTGTCTAGGGTTATTGACCTGAGGGTGTTCCCTCTTTTCCATTTTAGGTTTCCTCCCCCAACCTCCTTTCCATCTTGGGGAGGGTTCCCAGTCGGTTCCCACCACCATGGGGTGTGGCAGGCCCCCTACTACTACTACTATCTACATCCCATTGAACCGGCCCTGGACTTCCAAGGGCAGCTGGGCCATTGGGCACTGCCTATTATCCCCCTGGATGCACTCACTCAGTTTGGCTCCAGGAATCACACTCGGGCTTTACTAGCCCCCTCCTTTAGGGGGAGCAGGCTGAGGCTGTGTCCATTAGAACCTGCTGGGGTCTCCTACCCACCATCAGGGGAATGATGGACAGCCACCTGCCTTTCCCTGGCCCTCTCATGTTGGTCCACCTGCAGAACTGGGTGAAACCACATTCCATGTCCAGGCAGTCCCCCTTTTTATGTCCGGGCCACCCGCACTGCCAGCAGATGATTGTCTTGGTCCCCATGGGAGCTCCCTGGCTGGTCTCCCATTTCTTCTCAGGACCCTTCCCGGTCAGGGGTTCCCCAATGTCCTCCTCTCTTTCAGGGTGCACAGGGAAGTCTGCCTCCATGTACTCCTCTGTCAGTTTCACCGCTGCCTCTACCATACTTGGTTGGTGCTTTCGCACCCAAACCCTTAGGCCATGTAAAAACTGCTCTAAGACAAGCATTCCATAATCTCCCCTTCTGTCTGGGCATCAGGCCCCAGCCATCAGGTGGCCCAGTCCATTAATTTCTGGGTGAACACCTGGGGTCTCAAACCCCCTGTCCACTTTGCTGCCTGGAACCGCTGGCGGTATTTTTCAGTGGATAGCCCCACCTGATCTAGGACAGCCACGTTCACCGCATCATAGCTTCTGGCCTGCTCCTCGCTTAGGGCCACGTAGGCTGCTTGGGCTTCACCACCCAGGTAGGGAGTGAGCTGCAGGGCCCAGGTTGCCCTGTCCCAACCTGCTCCCATGGCTACCCACTCAAATGTGCCCAGGAAGACATCAGGATCATCCACCAGGCCCATTTTACAAAGTCCCAGGCTCAGCCCCCGAATACCATCCCTCACCGTGGGACTCACCCTGCTCTGGAGGAGCAGCTGCTGTACACTGGCCTGCTCCTCTACTGCTCAGCCTGCCAGGTCAGCAAGGCCTCCTGCTCCAGCTGGTAGGCCTTCTGAAAGGTTTGCATGGCCTTTTGCACCTCTTCCTGCTCTTTCACCAGCTATTGCAGGGTCTCCTCTATCTCCAGGTTGCCAAACTCTTGTTCTGGCACAGGGTCCCAGAGAAGCCCACACATGTAGCAGAGCAGAGCAGAGCTGCCCTCCTGAGTCCTGCCTCTACTAGGCTCCAATAAAGTAACTCACAGACCCTCAGCTTCTGAAACCACTGGTGCTTTTATTTACAAGTTTGTGCTCCCACCACATTCTCAGCATGCACAGCTCTGGGTTCCTTATGTCTGAACCCAGGGCAGGTGAGTAGGCAGCCTCTCCTCCATCTCACACTTCTGCTTCCTTCTTCCCAGCCTCTTATACAGCCCTGGGCTAATTGGGCTGGCAGATGGCTCTCATTCGCCAATTAGGGTAGGTTCTTTCCAGCCAGCTCCACTTTATTCACTTAAATGGGGATGGCATGGTAGGGGGCTGATTCTGCTCAGCACCCTGTCACAACCTCCTATTTCAACTGCAGGGAGGGCAATAGCATAGGAGCCACTATGTTGGCTCTATGCCACTGGAGAATTGCCCTAAACCTGCTTTCTGGTAATTTTTCAGTGTAAACTGGCCCTGGTGCAGGTGTTCCATTTCAAAATAAAAATTAATTTCCAAAACAGAAGTTATAATTTCCAACATAGCATGATATGATTAACAGACCAATTGGACGCATTTATATAATGAAATGACAATATACCACCCCCCACCCCCAAAAAGAAAGAAAAAAAAAAAGCAAAGTACAGTTGAAGGTGCAGACAGGCTAGATTGCACTAGTGACTCACTAGGAGATGCACAGTGAATTGCTGATTTTTGTAAATTAGTAGTTGAATGATAAACAATAAACAAAGAAAAAGCAACAATAATGCAGTACAAAATGTACTTTGTTCAAACTTTTTGTCAATGGTAGTTTAGTTTTACTTATGTATACTAGTAAATGTACTGTTGTATGGTATATTTTATAAAAATAATGAAATCTTATTATGAGATTTCATTTCAGTGCACCTCTATTAAACCTTGGTTGAAGGATATGGAAAGACCACCAACTCTTTTGCACATATTATACAGCATGAGATTTAGAAAACTGTTGATTAGTAAATTCCTATGCTATTCAGCATTTCCAGGTGCAGACAAAAATCGAAAACATGCTAATGATTAGAAAAGCTCTCGCTACTTAGATCAAACTCTGAGCTATCTCAGCTTGAGCCACTGAATTCACTGACTGAATTGCATGATCATTTCTTGGTGCTGGGTTCACTATAACAACTTGAGAACTGAGCCGGCACCTGTTGTAACTGAGGAGTCCTCCAGAAAGGCATATGGCAGTGGTCCTAAAGTGAAATGCCATGAGGCCATTAAATGTTTTCTGTGACAGGCTGTTGAAGGAAGAACAGGGAGGACTGATTTGGAAGACTTCTGAAAATGAAGTTCACCATTTGATTATTCCCTTATTGCATCAAACCTTTCTCTTCCATTCCTGCGAAGGAATTCAGTGATTTCCTCAAATGCTACTCATGGGCTTTCCCTGAAAAGATTGGAAACAGAATACTGGCATTTCTTGGACTACTTTTCCATTTATTAACATTTTGGGAATGACGGGTCCAGCAATGTTGCATACATCTGTATAAGCGGTCAATGAATTTATAAGCTAGTGGACAGTGCTGTTTTTTGCAGGTTTATTTCAAATTAGAGAAAATACCTCCTAGGTTGTTTGGCAATGGATTCCACTTGACCAAAGATTATCATAGTTTGCAGCTTTGGGGCATATACACTTGTACAGAAACAACTCAAATAAGTTAAATAATTCCCTTGATCTGTTCACCTCACAACCCATAAGCAGAAAGACAGTGAAAACAGTCAGAGATTGTGTTCTTCAACTGTTTGTTTCAGCTGGAGGAGTGCAAAAAGAGTTCATGCTTCTAATGTTCTGAAGAAACAGATACTATTAAATTACAAAGCCTTTTCTGAAATGACCATTTCTGATTTTTGCAGAGAATTGCCAATAATATGTTTCTGCAGAAGGGAAAGTTTAATTTCTTTATAACTCCCACAAAAGTCTGAACATTGTGTATGTAGAATTGTGATGGGTGTACTCCCCACACTGGCCCTGCAAGAGCAGAATTGAGCTAACTGGGCCCAATCAGCCAGTTAGGCTGCAATCTGGGAGAATTAAGCCTGGGAAGAAAGCCGTAATTAGGGGATGTTCACCTATGTGAGAACAGATGGGGCTTATAAAGACAGGAAATTGGAAGCAGAAGAGGTAGCAAGGAGGAAGCCTGCAGTCCCCCTCCTGGGGGGGAAGAAGCCCTGTAGGAATGGGTCTAGAAGAGTAGAGCAGTAGGATGGTGAAGATGTAGACCTTAACTATTTGCTACAGGGCCCTGGACTGGAACCCAGAATATATGGTGGGTGTGGGTTCCCCTACCAACCATTGTAGTGTGGTACTGTTTGGGGGCAGTGAACAGAAAGACTGTCTGAGTCCACTGTGGGAGTGACAGGGTCAGGGCAGTGAGTGTGAGGACTGCCTGACACCGTGTGGACAGAAGGGACTTTGAAAGACACCCCCCCCCACTCCGGAAGGGGAACCCACTTAGTGACATGGCTGGAGGGCTGAGTCACAAAGAGGATGCTACGGTTCCTTAAGCAAGAGAGGGGCTGCAGGCTGAGAGTGGTGGAGTGTAATTACTGGAAGAGGCATCAATCTGGTGAGCTATTCCCCAGAGTGACCAGGACAAGGTGCCATCCTAGCAGTGAGTAGAGCATCCCGTCAAAGAATCTATAGATGAGGGTAAAATCAGGCAACTAAAAGAATAGACAGTTTCAAGATCCTGCCATAAATACTCTACATTTTAAATTATATTTGGTTCCTGCTACAAAGACTTTCGATAAAACATAAATTGTGATGATTCTATACTTCCGAGGAGATTTGTGTACCTTTATGGCCAAATTTTCAAAGACTGATGGATGTCTAAATTGGGTTTGCACTGCAGCTGCCAAATCTGTGTGTGTATGAGCAAATCAGGTAGTTGCACATGTTGGGATCCAATGGCACTCATACTGCCCATTTTTGTAAGAAAGCATGGTGCAACCTTTGAAAATCAACTCATGGTATTTCCTTGAGCATGCTATTGAGAATTTCCATGGATTGCAACAAATCCTAAAGTGTCAGTTAAAGTTCTTTATTTACAGAAAGTTTCATGGCATTTGACAGCTAGCAGCATTCTTATGTTTTGAACAGGCAAAGATTTCAATGTCTAATATTTTGCTGCCTTAAATTAGTTGTATTACAATGCTACCCATTGACACCTAGAAAGGTTCCCAACAGGACTATGAACAGCAAAAAGTCTACAGCTCTCTTGTGAGTGCAATTCAGTCTTCTGCACTCTATTATTATACATGCACTAAATTGATTTCCAGGCAGCACAAATGAATACCAGTGTAAAAATTGTTATTTCAAAAGCTGATTGAATCTACTGTAATTTCCACAGTGACACCGTATGGCCTTTCTTTTTCTTTCTTTCTTTCTTGTAAACGAAATGCCTTTGTATTAGTCACTGCCTGACAGCCTCGTCCACAGCATTGTAAGACCTGCAATCCCATTTCATGAATATTGTCAAAATGAAAATCAAATACAAATAATTTTAAAGCAATTTGGCTTGCTGAAAAATCAACCCTTTTGTGAGAAAATAACACAAAATTGTGTCACCAATGACAATCACAATTTGTGGCATGATATTTAACAGTCATTTACTGCTATTAATGCACCAATACAAAGCAGATTCATTTGCTGTTCATGGAGATAACTCTATTGGAGTCAGACAATTGGAAAGATTTCAGAGATTTCAGTGATGACAGAATGGCACAACGTACTACTCTCCTGTGCCTACCATCTACACTTGCCAGCTGACAAGGAAGTCCTAATAGCAACATACTACAGTGACAGCACCACAGAAATGGAAACAGCACTTGAATTGAAATGTTAAGGGGCTGGGATGTCACTCTGTAGCAATGAACCGGTATTGAAAGTGATAACGCTTGGTAAGATTGGCACAGAAATTGTTAAACACTGCTGTGGGCTGGGAGTGAGTACCTGAGAAGATGAAAGAAATAATGAAAGTGACCACTGTAATTAAAAAAACAAAACAAAACCACTACAATAGAACACAGGAAACAGCTTTTATCTTTATAGTTTTAAAATATATTTGCCCCGGGCACTTTCTTAAAGTGGCATGGGAACATACAGAGGGTGAGCCAGCACAGGAATGAAACTTTTGGACTAAATTCTGACCTCAGTGTAAATCTGAAGTAACTCTCCTAAAGTAAGTGGATGACTCCAGGTTTAACTGAGATTGGAATCTGGTTCCTTGTTGGATTTTTTGCTTGTAGCACAAAGCCTAGCCCTGATATGACTGTGTGTATGGGAGTGAAGGGGAAGTAGGTTAAATAAAAACAGTACTAGATTGGATCCTGAGATACTGTGCAAGAAACAATTAAATAGATGTTGTGCGATTCTGTGGGCTAGATTTTGATCTCACACTGGTATAAATAAGCTGCAACTCTTTTGAACTCAATGGAGTTAAATTGGTGAAAAACTAGTATGAGGTTGACCGGGCCCTATAAAAGAGCTACTCAACTGCTACTGCATACATTGCTAATAGAATACTTCCATGAGTGTCTCAATACGCAACGGGAAATGCACCAAAGGCACCATCTGTTAGGCTGGTCCAGCATGTTCCTTTCTCTGTGCTCAGTTAACTCTGCTGACCCCTACAGAAAAGGGGGTGGGGTCTTCTAGGTGGCTAGAAGAGAGTAATCCATGCACTCAGGGATCATTATGTTTGGTCATTATGCAGTGAGCCCAATGGGGAAGAACAGGTTCATCATCTCTTCCCACCTTTTACACCCATGCCACAGCGGGTATAATTCGGCCGAGACATCAAACATTTTTAAAATTGATTTATTCTTGTCCTTTTAATTGTGGGGCAGTCTGAAGAGCTGTGTCTGGGGAATCACAGGGGACATCATGGTACCCGCTCTAACAGTGGGGTTACTGACAAAGATCAGAGACACAGATGTACATTCATTTCATTGTATTTAATAGTTAGAGTAGGAGGGGGGAACAGGCATTGTAAATTTGGGAGGGGACAGTGAGAAGGAAACCAAATACTCTTACTTTTTTCTCCTTAGCTACACCCACAGACTTTGACTGTGCCACCAAAAACTGGAAAGAAGGAAAACAGCATCTGGTTTCTCTGACTTCAGATACTGACAGTGTCATGAAGTCCAATGAAAGAATAATAAAATGCAGTGATATGGAAAAGACCTGTATTTGGTTTGCCTAAAGGCTTGTCTACACTACTGCTAAAGTCGATGTAACTTACGTTGCTCAGGGATGTGAAAAAACCACTCCCCTGAACAACATAAGTTACACCTACTTAAAGCGGTGTCTACACCGCACTATGTCGACAGGAGACGCTCTCTCACTGACATAGCGTCTGCCTCTCGTTGAGGTGGAGTAATGACCTCGACAGGAGAGTGCTCTCCTGTCAATATAGCATGTCTTTACTAGATACACTATCTTGGCGCAGCTGCATTGATTCAGCAGCGTCAGTGTAACGCGGTAATGAAGACAAGCCCTAAGTCCACTTCCCTGCCAATACAGGATTATTCCTCCTTTTACATTTACTAGAGAAACCTAACTCTAAACATCCCATGGCACTGTAAATGAGTCTGATAGTTACAAACATCTTTTTTGTAAGAAACAATGGGTCTGACTCTGACCTTGTTTACACTAGTTATGCGCTGGTGTAGCTCCAATGACTTAAATGAAAAGTTAACAGTGTAAATGAGGTTGGAATCAGATCCAGGATCTCTGGAATGCAAACAGAGAATCACAAATGGTGAAATGAAGAACAAGGCTAAAATTTCCTGACTGACAAATCATGTCTATGCACTGTTGTAGGCACATTGGTCCCAGGATATTAGAGAGACAAGGGCGGTGAGGTAATATATTTTATTGGACCAACTTCTCACCCACTTTGTCTCTCTCTAATATCCTGGGAGTGACATGGCTAAAACAACACTGCAGCATACAACAATGGAAGATATTGAATTTTGCCGCCTGAAATGGAAACTCCACAGCTTGAAAAAGGAAGCAAAACTTAACAGCGACATCTGCTTCCTGAGCAAATATAAAAAACAAAACATCATCCCCAGAGGTCTCGCCATCTATAACCTTCTGACCACTATATACAACTCCAAATGTCAGAAGTTGGTCCAATAAAAGATGTTACCTCACCCACCTTGTCCTCTAAAATCCTATCTATGGCAAGGCAGTGCTCATGCCTTTGAACAGAGGATAGCCACATATGCCCTAAAAACTGACTAAACAGGAAGCTTCATCAGCAGGGTGAAAGCTAAAATTAGCATTTAAAAAGCTGATGAAATAAAGACAAGAGTGAAATCCTTAGATGAAAAATAGATTATTCATTGTCAGAGAGAACAATAGACAACATATAAAAATAATTACAAGGTGAAGATGCTAAGGGATAAAACAGTGGTAGAAAGAAAATTCCTTAGGGAAAACAAAGCAGCTACCGGTAAAGAGTAAAAGAACAAAGGGAGATGGCAACATGATAAAAGATGGTTGAGAATGCAGTTATAAACTGATTCAGGAGGAAAAAATTGCATGTGTAAATGACACTGGACACTCAAGAAGTGAAGGTGTATTACACGGGGCTAGGACCTGTTCATTTATCTGAGAAGATTTTAGAAGGAGCACTAAAGCAGTCATCAAGAGATCACGTTTTATAGAGCATCAAGTATACAGAACAGAACAAGGAACTAAAAGATCCTTAGTGCTTTAGTAGGAGAGGCAATGACCGTTTGTCATGCTAATAAAGTTACCTAAATTAAGTGAGCAATTTAGGCTTTTTTAATTGTATTATATTTTAAAATGAGCATTTAATAATAATTTTACAATCATAATATAGTATCACAATTAATATAATATAAAATTGGTGATTGGTATCATAACTGGCAAATGCTTTGGCAACTGGTATAATATAAAAGTATAATACATGAAAAAATGTAATATAAAATAAATTTAAAAATACAATATCAAATATAATACAAAATAAAGTAACAAATATAAAAGATCTCTCAAACTGAAAAACAAACATTTCGTTCCAATAAGGATCTTATCAAAACACTTCATTTCATTTTTTTTAAACAAAATTTAGTTGAAATGGACATGTTCCCACAGAATAATTCCCATTAATTGAAATGGCATTTTATGATGGAAAAATGTTCTATTAGAAATTTTTTGACCAGCTCTAGTTGTAGATTTTGCCTTTTTAAAAAAACCCTATACTTCTCACATGTGTAGTATCAGTGCGTTATCCTGTGGACAGAAGATGAGTCAATAGCTTTCTGATAGGCTTGGCACAAATGTCATTCCAAAATGAGGGCTTGACTTCTAAGGGATTCCCATAGGCTGCTAAGGATATGTCTACACTGCAATTAGACACCATGGCTGGCCTGTTCCAGCTGGCTCAGGCTCACGGGGCCCAGGCTAAGGGACTGTTTAATTGCAGTGTAACTGTTTGGGCTCGGGCTGCAGCCCACGCTCTGGGACCTCCCAACTCACAGGGCCCTTGAGCTGGAAGTTCTAGCCCAAGCCTGAACGTCTATCAAGCAATTAAACAGCCCTTTAACCCCAGTCAGCTGGCCTGGGTCAGCCATAGATTTTTAATTGCAGTGTATACATACCCATTGTGTTCTCAACTCCTGCGGACCTCCCTGCCTTCGGTGGTAATTAAGAAGGTGGGCAGCATCTCACCTGAGTGAGCTCTGTCTCAGTAGGAAGGAGCATTCAGAAGTCAAAAGAAGTTGATCTCCCTGAGTATCTAGCATGATTGGGCTCCCAATTAATTTGGAAATTCACTTCTCCTTCCAATGTATCTGAGCTCATGGCCCTTAAATATCATACATGAGAATGTCACTGGTCTGAGAAAAAAAGAAAGAGTCCCTGTGTTACTCCTGAACCTAGCTCTACCACAATTAAAGCATTTTTGCAAAACTACTGTACATGAGGAAGTGCAGGGTTATTAAAACTACTGTATCCATTTGAAATGAAATCTTTTAAAATTCCATCTTAAATAAAAAGATGTTCTAAGTTATCAAGTGCTGGTACATGGCAGAGTATTTTACTCATAATGGAGCAGACTGCCAGATGCAGCAAAACAAACACATCTTGAACTACACCCACCGATAGTAAGTAAGAAAACAAGAAACTGCTTTTTATTTTACCTTGGTGAAGGTTAAACAGTCCTTGTCTTGGTCTTTATCCTTTATTTCAAAATCATAAAGTGCTTTGCCCTGAGGCGGAGCTTGTGGAAGGGGCTTGATACACTGGATATAACTGGCTGGAAAGAAGCCATGGTTTCCATTGAGCTCTCCGTGATACCAATTCTCATCCACCTTTCGTCGTAGTATGATAATGTCCCCTTTGGTAAACTTGAGGTCACCAGGTTCTTTTCCCTCATAGGTGTAGAGAGCTTTACCATAGGGCAGCTGAGAAATACTCTAAAAAAAACCACAATAGACAATCATTTTAAGTGAACTTATAATATGCACCAACTCTTCCTTAAATTTTCCAACTACTAGTAGCTAAATGATTATCAGCAACAGATCAACCATGGTGACTCCAATTTATTGCAATACAAATTAGTCTAAATTTCATGCAAAAAATCAACATTAGTACAACACTAATATTGACAAATGAAGCACTTAAATATCAGGAAATGGCAGAGTTGAGGTGAAAGTTCACTATAATGCTGATGCATTGTACTTAGGCTGCAAACTACTATTTAATTATATGATTAATTATATTTATTTGCTCATTCATACACGATATAATACTTAATATGGAATTTCTTATAAAAGTAACATACAATAAGATAAATACTGTACATACAGTCTTCAGGCTTGGTTTGATTTTTAAGTCAAAATGAGATCTACAAAACAAACCAAGTTTGAAGGAAATTGGTTCAATAGTTTACAAGTTATAAATTGAAAGATATTAAGTTGAAACTTTTGTCTCAGTAAGTTAGAACAAGTCCAAATGAATTGTAATTGGTTTTGTGTTTTATAACCAAATCCTCTTAATCCTTTCAAACTGCTCAAATCGCTTGGCATTCACTACTGTATATACATACATAATTTTAAATTTAAAGATTCTGTAGTCTCTGAGTTAGTGTCAGTAGGGAAAATATTTTTAGAATAGGAAGAATGTATTAGGTTCATCCCCTCATAACTGATATGTAACCTTCACTATAACTTACAGAACTATAACATCTTTCAGACTGTTTCCCAAAACACTTTTGAGATCTTGTGGCTCAGTGTTGCCACTCTTTCTCTATATATAGATAGATAAGTGCCAACTTCAATTATATATAATAGAAATGATCCAAGAGGGAGCTGTACTCTGCTAGGGCCTGCTCCCGCGCCTACTGAAGTTCATGGCAAAATTCCTATAGACTTAAATAGGATCAGAATTGAGTCTGTAATGAAGCCAATTGCTTACTCATTACCCTTGGCCTACTGTCGATGATTTTGGAAGTTGTAACTGAATAGACAAGAACAGAAGAGAGGGAAGTTCAGCAAATAATTTAAGGAGGTTACCCTAAGGAGCTCCCAATTTCCATTTGGGCCAAATCATGCCTGGTCCTTTTGAGAGTTCATGGGGCAGAGGGAGGTGCAAGGAGCCTTTCCCCTGGGTCCCTTTGGGGTAAGACACACCCGACGGGGGCATGGCAATGTACCCCATTGCCCTTGCGCTCGCCAGCAGAGCTGGCAAGCTGTGCAAGAAGCAAAATGCTTCACCATCCTAAAGGGTGCATTCCTCTGCATGCTTTACAGCCCCATGAGGGATTATGCAAATCCTTCCCACAGCTCCTGCAGGGGTGGTGAAAAATTGCCTTTTCTACTACAACGTGGCCAGTGCCTATCATGAATGATTTAGTCCTTGGTTCCACAATGTAATGACATTATGGTCATTACTAGTTTATTTATAAATTCTTTATAAATGTTACAGGATTTTGTATTGTTTGTTTCAGAGTAGCAGCCGTGTTAGTCTGTATTCGCAAAAAGAAAAGGAGTACCCGTGGCACCTTAGAGACTAACAAATTTATTAGAGCATAAGCTTTCGTGAGCTATAGCTCACTTCATCGGATGCATTTGGTGGAAAAAGCAGAGGAGAGCTCCTCTGCTTTTTCCACTCTCCTCTGCTTTTTCCACCAAATGCATCCGATGAAGTGAGCTGTAGCTCACGAAAGCTTATGCTCTAATAAATTTGTTAGTCTCTAAGGTGCCACGGGTACTCCTTTTCTTTTTGTATTGTTTGTGTATGCATAGATATTGTCTTTTTTCCTTTCTTTACAGTGGCTGTCAGCTAGGACAGGTGACTGGTGGGAAGGGTATAAAAAGCAAGGTATTTTAAAAACTCAGACATTTTACAGACTGTTTATGATTCCTTGACTTCTGGGTGGTGGTTTTTCTGAATAAAGAACTAGAGGTTTATAGGAACAAGAATAGCATCTGCACTTACACTAGCTAGGGTAAAATTGCACGAGTTATTAATTGTGATGTTTCCAATGTGAGGGGGTCAAGAAGAAATTCCTCCCCAAGTTATATATAGGAAAAAATAGACGCTCTATGGAGCTTTTATGCCTTCCTCTGAAGCACCTGGCACAACCAACTTTTAGACACAGGATACTGAATTAGATGCACCATTGGTCTGTACCAGTATGGCAGTTCCTATGTTCTTACAACCAAATCTCTCTGTGGGCTGAGCGAGAACACCGGCCTGTAATTTATACTGCACCATAACTCCATATGGAATGTCTAGATTCTGGACCTAGTAGGAAGAGATTTTTCATGACCACTACATCATTCATATGTTTTACTCATATCAAAACTCAGATCCTATAGTCATCTCAGTACACCAATATTAATTTCATTATTTTATTTGCGAAGTGATTAGGCACTTAGATGTTGTCTTGATTTGGGAAAGTGTGTGTAATGGATTCCACTGTCTGAATTATAAGGATAGAGCCAATTGCACGTATCTGGGTAGGGATTTAATTTCACTGCCTCACAACACAAACTATCAAATTTATGATTGCAAATTTCTCACACTTTTTTGGTTCTAGGTGACATCTGCCTAACCCGTTGTCAGAGACAAACAGTATGGAAGAAAGTTCTCAAACATATGAAAAACATAATATCAGGAAACAGAAAAGTTAATGGCCACATAACACTGCTACAAAACCCAACCTCCCAAGAATGGCTTATTCTATGGCATCATCCTATGGTGAGTTAGTTCTACTGTTCCTGACACAACTTATCTCTGATGCTATGGCAACATCCAGTAACACTGAGGCACTGCCCATCTAAGCATTTTAAAGATTAAAGAACTTGCTGGTGTTATATACTGAGACACTGCCTGCATAGTGTTGCCTATTTCATTCTAGAAAAACAATCCCATGCTTTGCTAGAAGGGAAGGTTATAGACTCTGATAGGCGCACTGAGACAGGAAAGAAAGTGAGATTTATGACTCTAATATGCTGCCTATGGAAGACAGTTTCTCTAATAAAAAATAAACGCCTCGTCAAGTATTCACTACACATGAACCATTACGGATCCAGTTATAGCATGACACACAACACACCCCATAACAGCTCCTTTACGTAAAGCATGGCTATGCTCAGAAAAGTGATTATGTGAAGATGGAGGTACCCAGGCTCAGATCAGATTCTTACTTCTCTGGCTAATTTTTTTTTTTTACTACTTTTTCATTATGACAGAAGTGCAATGCCAATAGTGTTAAAAGAAAGGAAACTGGATTGTATCCTGGCTGATGAATTATTGGCAGAATTGTTTATTAAGTTCCATTTGTAGTGTCTTTATTACGGGTGATTAAAGCTGGCCAGAATTTTTTTTTTATTCCACTGAAAATTTCAACTTTTCAGTAAAAAAACAAACAAAAAAAACCCCACAAAAAAACATTTGGCCAAAAACTTTCCGCTGAAAACTGAAACATTTGATTTGGAAATATCACTGTAGAGCCTCCTTGGAGTTATATTTTGGGTGCCTCATGCCCCCATACCACTCTATGGTATGGGCTGTCTGGACTACATTTTACATGATGCATAATAGTTTTTTCTCTTGGTAGTCACTCTAGTGCATCATGAGACACCCTTGCTGCAGTGAATCATGGGAAATGTAGTCCAGCTGGTGAACCTGGTCCACAGGAGATTATAGACTCAGACTTATACAAATGTAGGGCTGAAGGGGCCTTGAGAAGCCATCAAATCTAGACGCCTGCACTGGGGCAGGACCAAGTATATCTAGACCATCCCTGAGAGGTGTTTGTCCAACCTTAAAAACCTACGATGGCTGTTGCACAACCTCCCTTCGAAGCTTATTCCAGAGCTTAACTACCCTTATAGTTAGAAAATTTTTCCTATTATTGTACTTAACTTTAGAGCTGTCAAGCGATTAAAAAAAATAAAAAATAAATTGCATGATTAAACAATAGTATACTATTTATTTAAATATTTTTGGATGTTCTGTACATTTTCAAATGTATTGATTTCAATTATAATACAGAATACAAAGTGTATAGTGCTCACTTTATATTTATTTTAATTACAAATATGTGCACTATAAAAAACAAAAGAAATAGTATTTTTCATTTCACCTAATACAAGCACTGTACAAGCAATCTCTTTATCATGAAAGTTGAACTTACAAATGTAGAATTATGTACAAAAAATAACTGCATTCAAAAATAAAACAATGTAAAACCTACAAGTCCACTCAGTCCTACTTCAGCCAATCACTGAGACAAACAAGTTTGCTTACAATTTGCAGGAGATAATGCTGCCCGCTTCTTATTTACAATGTCACCTGAAAGTGAGAACAGGTGTTTGCATGGCACTGTTGTAGCCAGCATCGCAAGATTTTTACATGCCAGATCTGCTAAAGATTCATATGTCCCTTCATGCTTCAACCATCATTCCAGAGGACATGAGTCCATGCTGATGATGGGTTCTGCTCAACAACAATCCAAAGTAGAGTGGACCGATGCATGTTCATTTTCATCATCTGAATCAGATGCCACCAGCAGAAGGTTGATTTTCTTTTTTGGTGGTTCGGGTTCTGTAGTTTCCACATTGGAGTGTTGCTCTTTTAAGACTTCTGAAAGCATGCTCCACACCTCACCCCTCTCAGATTTTGGACGGCACTTCAGATTCTTAAACCCTAGGTCAAATGCTGTAGCTATTTTTAGAAATCTCACATTGGTACCTTCTTTGCATTTTGTCAAATCTGCTGTGAAAGTGTTCTTAAAACAAACGTGCTGGGTCATCAGCAAAGACTGCTATAATATGAAATATATTGCAGAATGTGGGTAAAACAGAACAAGAGACATACAATTCTCCCCCAAGGAGTTCAGTCATAAATTTAATTAACGCATTATTTTATTGACGAGCATCATCAGCATGGAAGCATATCCTCTGGAATGGTGGCTGAAGCATGAAGGGGCATACAAATGTTTAGCATATCTAGCACGTAAATACCTTGCAATGCCGGCTACAAAAGTGCAACGGGAATGCCTGTTCTCACTTTCAGGTGACATTGTAAATACGAAGCACGCAGCATTATCTCTCGTAAATGTCAACAAACTTGTTTGTCTTAGCGATTCGCTGGACAGGAAGTAGGACTGAGTGGACTTTTAGGCTCTAAAGTTTTACATTGTTTTGTTTTTAGCGCAGCTATGTAACAAAAATATCTACATTTGTAAGTTACCCTTTCACGATAAAGAGATTGCACCACAGTACTTATATGAGGTGAAAAATACTATTTTATCATTTTTAAAGTGAAAATATTTGTAATAAAATTAATAATATCAAGTGAGTTTGGTACACTTTGTATTCTGTGTTGTAATAGAATTTTTTTTGAAATTATTTGATTTTTTTCTACTTTTTCATTATGATAGAAGTGCAATGCCAATAGAGTTAAAGGAAAAAAAACTGGATTGTCAAATCCTTTCCAAAACTATATTTTAAAGTTTTCATCTGTATTTTTTGTTTTGTTTTGTATTCAGCTATGATTTTTTTGAGGAAATGTAAACAATTTTCTTTGGAAAGCAGCCACTTTTTGTGGAAAACTTTGTTTAATCAAAAGCCCAATTTTCCATGGAAAAACAGGTCTGATAAAAAATTGACAGACCCTGTGAGTCTGAAAGACCCCAGTTTGACTTAAAGATTCCAGATTGAGTTTTCAGAATTGCAGGTAGAAAAAACCACCTCTTTCCCTGTAAATGCATCTTATATGATGTAGACTCAGAGATCTAGACAGAGACGCAAACATGAAGCATGATGCTCCCATTCTAATGGAGTCACTTTTCAGATGAATTACATTTTACAGTTGGTCGGGGAGGGGTGCATTAGAGAGAATTTCAACAGCATAATTGAGAAAAAAATTGAAAATCCTCCTTTTTATGATTCTTCAAGTAATTATAGTTGCCGGGCTCAGTACTCGGGAGACAGCACACAAGCTCTCACTGGTCATATTCATGAAATTAATTCAGGTTCCAAACAAGTAACCTGACTGGGCTTTTTCTGATTGTGATGGCAGAAGCAGTTGTTTTCATTAATCTGTATGTTGAGTAACCCATCAAATTTAGAAAGGTTTTAGTAGGTTGGAAGAATGAACTTTTATTTTGTTTCAGTTGTATCTCTCTGCATTACAAAACAGCAGCAAAACCCACACCACAGAGTGTGCGCTAATTATCATCAGACACCCCCCCCCAATAAAACATAGCACACTCTACAGATAGTTTCAAGCTTTAGCAGCTAGTTTTCAAACTTTTGTACAACCTACTTCTGATCTTATTACTCGCCATTCTCCCACTTGACTCCTCCTCATTCCGTTGGCTCTGTAGGATAGTGTTGTCAGCCAAATTTACAGTCTAATTCATAATTGTAATCTTTTAAAGTTCTGCCTAAAAATACACTGCTCCATTTTCTCTTGGCATACTAGCTCCACAAGCTTATCCCGTTTACGCTCACTTTATGTTCCATACAATGCTTTTAGTCATATTTTACCATCTTCAGTAGACACAGATGGTCTTTCCTACAAAATTCTCTAATTTAAAGCAGGCTGTGACATGCTGTCAAAATGAAAACCCAGGGAACCTCTGGCATGGAATGATTTTGGAGGGAGCCAGAAAAATATGCATAGCAGTATTTTAGCAGCTGGAGGGGTAGGGAGAAATTAAACACTCCTTTCTCAGCCAAGCACTATCCTCCTCTTCCTCCAGATCTTTTCTCCTCGTGGAGACCTTCCACTCTTCCAGAATAAAGATCAGGCTGTGTTACAGCAAGGGTGCAGTGAGAAAAAACAAACCAACCAGCATTTACTCCTTTGCATCCCCTTTATTCTTTTCTCTCAGGCCCAACCCCTTTACTATGTTATACCTGAAACTCCAGTACCTTTAACAAAAATCATCTTCTTTCCTGTTCCAAATCCTACCTTATTTTTTGCTTTTCCCCCTTTAACTCTATACTGCTTCCCACAGGTTAAAGTACATTAAAACAGGAGAGGGACCTCTCACCACATCAGCCAAAGAAAGGAAGCTGTAAAGGAGCGCTGCTTATCCAAACCAGAGAGAGGAGGAGGAGCTGCCTTTCTCCCTGGCTCCTCCCTTACTTTGACCCTCACTCTTTTCTCCTCATGCACATCACCTCAACCAGCTATTCTCTCCAGCTTGGATAGAACTGCTGCTTTTCCCTTCTGTCTACATTAGAAACTTAAATAGAACTATGTTAGGTTGACTTACAGCCACAGCAGTAATACTGTGGTGGTTCATGTCCACACTACCCTCCTTCTGTCGGTGGTGTGCATCCTCACCAGGAGCGCTTCCACCCACTTAAGAGGGGCAGCATGGGGGCTGAGAGCCCAGGCTCCTGGGAAGCTGGGAGCCTCCAGGCAGCAGCCGGGCTCCCTGCGGGGAGTCAGGAGCCCAGGCAAAAGCCTGTGGGAAGCCAGGTGGGCACGGCCCAACCGGGAGTGGAGAGTGTGGCAGGCACACCCGGCTCCAAGTGGGGAGCCCAGGTGACAGCCTGGCTTTCTTGCCAATTTCACGCCTCCATGCTGGAGCTGTGAAATTGACAAGAATGACAGGCAACAGCCCATGTAAGTAACCCACAATGTCTACCCAGACACTGTGCTGCCCTAACTACACCAACATAAACCCTACACCTCTCATGGAGATGCAGTTATTATGTCAGTGTGGCACACTTACATCAGCAAGAGCAAGGCTGACATAATTATGTCAGAGTAAGCTGCCTTACCTCAACTTAACTTTGTAGTGTAGAACAGGCCATAGTCACTCACAAGTGTAGCTTCACAATCAAACAGCCGCTATATCTGACTACGTACTAAGAAATTGATTAGCCACGTTGATTTCTCCTTGCATTTCTGAGGCTAACTAGAATTCAGCTAAGAACACGGGTACTAAAGTTTAAGAGGCTTTGTTCTGTTTGTTTTGTTTTTGTTTTTTAAGAAGTGGAGTTGAGGAATCATAGCCAACATCAATATCCAACCTTCTCTTCTGCCAAAAAATACTTTGGTACAATGCTGAATTCTGCCAAGATTTCTTTTCCATTTTAATCAATCAATATTGACACAAAAGCCTGGAGCATTAATACAGTGAGAACTCTTTACAGATGACTTAATGATATGTTGGCAGCTCAATAATTCTGCATTTATGTTTCAGCAAAGTCAAACGGCAGCCGTTAAGCAGGAACCTGCTGGCAAATTGACAGAAAACAACCACGAAGCAATTACATGGGAATACTGGAGGATTTTTCATTACAGACTCCAAAGAGCAAAAGAAAAAAAAAGAGTTTGTTTCCATTAATCCTCTGGGTGGAAGCTTTGTACTGCAAGAACTGCACACTTCTCATAGATCTTTAGTTTTGAAAAGCTAAAGTACAGAAATGTTCTGTCAATATGTTTCAAAGTAATGCAACTGGAAGACATGTCAAAGGTTATCGGCTCCAGTGAGCAGCAAACGAGATCACTACAAGTAACAACATGTATTCTGCACTTATCCTACTAATGAAATGCAGGTTCATACAAAACACGTTTTCGTTTCATAAATAAATTCACATTGTTTGGGAAGTGGAAATAAACAGTTTATGATGCAGCCAGTTTTACTGGACATAGCAAACAGATCTTGAATGTCTGGAGAGAGAGCATGCCACACTTCTTAACATGGTTTTACTAACAAGAATTTGCCAGAAAACACACATATATTCAGTTGTACATAAACATCTCCTTCCATTCTCAAAGTAAATGGGCTAGTTCTCAGAATGGGAGGTGCATAAATAATCCATCTGGTTGGTTCACTGGATTTGAATACGAGCCATGAGTTCAGTGTTTTGACATGTTAAATCCATTTAGTTATAGTTTATCCTGTCCTCCACTGTTATACGGTTCCCAGATTCATCAAGAAAAAACTCCTAAAGAGATTGAAACTTCACTGGAATTTTCCATCACTATACAAAATTGGGATATTTCTGGTCACTGGTGTACACTAAAGCATACATTATTTTGATAATGTGAACCTCCTGTTTCACTGTTAAGCAGAACTATGCTCTGGAGGCAGAATTTCAAATCTGGAGCTTGATCTAGATTAGGCTAGGCTTCAAAGATGAACTATGGTTAGGGTTTGGGTTGAACACTGCTGAAATCTTGTGACTTGTTCTTATAAAGTGTGACCAAAACTGGCAGAAAACTCAGGGGAGACATCAACCAGCTTTTGCTGACTTCCATCTTGGTCTGAAAAATAAGCACCTTTCTGTTTTGTATATTAATAGGACATCATAATGTGACGTAGACAGGAGAGATCATCAAAATCTCACATGGAGTAATATTAGAGCCATTGGCCAGATTGCAAGATCTGCAAACCAACACAAAAATGGGAAGTCCAGGACTGACAATTGCAGTCAGCAGTAAGGATAAAAGATAAAATAAAAATCAAGGAGCAGGATCTCAGATTGCCAAATATAGTCAGAAACCCGGAACGCAGGAAGACATATTGCAGCTATCTCACTGTTTCCTCAGAACCACCACTCCCTTCCAGCCCCCCCCCCCACCCCACTGCCAACACACACACACTGCTTGAACAGTGAAAAGGCACCACAGAGTGAAAACTGCATGCATCTTCTCTGCTGGGGATTCCCAGGGCACAGTAAAATCCCTGCTGGACACAGATCAGGTACAGTCAGCTCCTCTGCTATTCCCCCTTCCAGCTCTGATAAAGCGGCATTTTGAGGGTTGGAATGGGGGAAGGTAAGAGCGTGTTCCACTCTGACCATTCTCAGATGGCAGATGCTCACTTGAGGACAACAGCCAGCTGGAGAGCCAGAGATGGTTAGAGAATTGGTGAGACACAATCAGCTCCCTGATGGGTCCTGTCCCCCACTTTCTTGGACTAATGGCAAAGGCTGTACTTATATATCTAGCTGAGACAAAGGGAACCAAACAGTCCCAGAACATCCTGTCACATACCAGTAAGAACACTGATAATCACCAATAATACTGAAATATTTTAGAGCACACTTGAAACAATCTCCGTGAAATACAACGGCACATGACTTGTTGTAATTTTTGAAATATTACTGCCATTTTCCCCTGAAAATAAATTCCTGAGATTTTTGTTTCTCCTACTGAACCATCATTTATCTAATTTTTCCTTTATGAAGTATCTTCATGTCCAAATATCACAACCAAAGCACAAGCCTTTCAATCCAGTCAAGCAAAATATGAAAATATGATGGATACATTGTAATTAAACACAACCCACCAGCACAAGACATTAATACTAATTAAACCCTATAATGCTAATTTCGTGCCTCATTACTCAGAAGCATCACACAAATCTTTCCCTCCATGTGAGAGCGAATTCTGTGGTAATGCACAGAATTGCGGCCCTGTCTTCTGATCGGTGGGACGCTCTACAGGTAGCCAGGACCACTCTTCAGCATATGGTACCCTGTCAAGCAGAACAGCTTCACACAAAGCACATCAATTGTAGTAGAGAGGGCTTTGTGTGGCAGAATATATACTAGAAATAACTTTGATGGGGAACTGGATGATTCAGAGTATTAATGCTGGTCACAGAGCCTTTCCTGTCCAGAGCACCAATTTTAATGAGTCCTGAGTTGACAGGAACTAAAAGTCACAACCATAAATTATGGCTGTTTGGTTACCTTCATGAAAAAGGTCATGTGAGATCTTATAAAAAGCTGGGGGAGGAGGGATGTGGTTTCAGTCCAGTTCCAGGAGACAAAATAACAAAGAATCTATAGTTACAACAAAATTGGCAGAGGGAAAGGAATAAATGGAGATAGAGACTGACCTACCCACTGACTCCTAGCAAGAATCCCCCCAGAACCATCACGCCTGTGCAGTATCTCTTAGGGAGATAAACAGGAATTTAGCCACTGTGGCTGCCACCCAGCATCTTTCAAAAGCAACATATTCATTCAAATAACATAAATCGATAATTTTTATGCAGCACTATTCATATTACTAAAATGGATAAGCCACAGATTTAGTTCCCCTCATGTGGAACACTGAAGAGAAAATAGCACTGACATGTACATAAAAGATCAGGGACAAAGTCCTCAGAGAGGTTAAGTGATTTACTCACAGTGAGTCCATGGGCTGAGCCACGAATTAAACTCAGATCACCCAAGTGCCAGGTCAGTGCCTTAAACACAAAGCGACTCCTGGTTCAGCTGCAGATGTCTTATGTGACCTTGGGCTGGTCACTTAACCTCTCTAAACCTCATTTTCTACAGCTGTAAAATGGGAATAATAATTGTTGCCTCTCTGGCATTCCCATTTTACAGATGCAGAAAATGAGGAATGGAGAGGTTATGTGAATAGATTAATAGATTCATAGATACTAAGGTCAGAAGGGACCATTCTGATCATCTAGTCCGACCTCCTGCACAGCGCAGGCCACAGAATCTCACCCACCCACTCCTATGAAAAACCTC
The DNA here is from genome assembly GCF_009764565.3 of Dermochelys coriacea. Lineage (NCBI taxonomy): Eukaryota > Metazoa > Chordata > Testudines > Dermochelyidae > Dermochelys > Dermochelys coriacea. The sequence goes on from NC_050068.2 coordinate 112,720,500, forward strand.
ACCCATGTCTGAGCTATTGAAGTCCTTAAATAATGGTTTAAAGACTTCAAGGAGCAGAGAAGCCTCCCTCAAGTCAACCATGCCCCATGCTGCAGAGGAAGGTGAAAAACCCAAGGTCACGTAAGAAATCTGCCACTGAACTAAGAAATCTGGCTCCTGGCCCTGTGCCTTACGCATATATCCAGGAAATTTAGGGGGCAGAATGTAATTCACTAAATTTTAAATTTGGTCTGGGTGCAAAGGTCCTAAATTCCCTGGGGAAGATTGAAGGTCAATGGAGGTATGTCAATTTACACCAACATAGGCTCTGTCCCCTGAGTAGTTTTAAATGGATGTTTGGGTTGCTTTCAGCTGTCTGTACTAAACAGAAAAGGGTTTAGGGACATTTCTGAATGAAAGACACCATATACATGTAAGGCACTGTTACATCTTAAATCAGGGGCTTCCGAAAGTATTTGTAGTGTGCATCATATCTTAATAGAGTCACTGACTCAATGATCACCTGACTTTGCAATCATCATCACAAAACATCCCTGGGACAACCATAGCAATTAGTTTCATGGAGAATTAATATTAGAAAAATAAAGTATTTTTTAGCTTCTTTTAAATGTGATTTAACATTGAGCAACAGAGGTGAGCCAGCAGCATGTGACCAGGCAGCTCTCAGTGAGTCACCAGGAAGTGCCTCATGAACTATAGTTTGAGGGTACACGGCACTTTTAACATCAACTACCAAAGTAGAGTAGTTAATTTGACAATAAAAACAATATCATGAAGAATGAATACTTAATATAATGCTTCATCTATAGTGTAAAATGCCAGCAACATTTATAGTGCTATATAAGTAATAATAAATCATAGTAAAAATAAAACTTCTTAATTAAAACTCAGCTATTCTGTGTACTAAGGACTCATAAAATGTCTCCTGGAGCTTCAGGCACAGGGGACTCTCAGTGCCAACTGGCAGAGAGCACAAGGAGAGCACAGGGTTGTAGAGGGTCAGATATCTGCACAATAGTTCACTGAAGCATGGCAAATGAGGTCTCTTCTGAAAGCCAGTAGCCCACTGGCCATCATAAACATTTTGAAATGTATATCCAGATAATATGCAAGGAATTATGTATCTATACTTAAAATTATGCTCTTAAGGTCTTGGAGTTAAGGCAGGTCACCTGGAGGTGACATACCTTGGAAATGTCCCTTTCACACAGGACAGCTATGTCCCAGCCTGGCCATTTGTGTACTGTATGCCTATTTGATACAAACCCAGGTGCGAGTTGAGAGACTGTGAAATGTATGAGCAAGGAAATCTGCAGGATGAAAAAAACAGCAGGGCATGTCTTGTTTATGAATAAAGACACAGGATTGTTCTGCTAGATGTTGGATCCTTCACTTTGGATCTCGAGAAAGACAAGTCACAGCCTGACTGGCTGTGCCACTGTACAGCACAGCAGGGAGTTTGAGTCAGCAATAATTTATTAGACATGAGAGTACCTTGTTAATTAAGTCTAGGTGCTAGAATGCTGTTATGATTTTATTTTGTATGTAACAATTTGTTCCCAATACTTCTACTTGCTACTACTGGAACCTCTATGCTTTGTTAAATAAACTTGATTCTACTATAAACAAATCTAAGTGCTGTGAGTTAAGCAGAATCTCAGATAAGCTGAGGTGTACTGCTTCTTTGGAAGCAGCAAATCTGAGAATACTGCAAGTGTTCAGTGGAACAGAAGTCGTACACTTCAGGGAGATGCTCGGGGCGGGGGGGGGGGTGCCTATTGCTAATCCGTAGAGTGACAGCGTGGCCTGCAAAGCCTAGAGGGGACTGCTTATGTTGCCTATGGCGGGCACGGAAAAGACTTCCCCATGCTAAGGTGCCTCACAATCCTGGGTACCCCCAAGAAGTGTCACATATACTCACTGCTATATTCTTGACTGACCTCTGCACAGCTCTGCTGGCTGGCGCAAAGGGAGGTACAATGACTGCCTTCTCCTAACCCATTTTGGGGTAGCTAGCAGCCGGGGGAGGGGGCACTATCAAGGAATGGATAAGTAAGCGTAAGGGGTAAAATTTTCAAAAGCACCCAAGTGGCTTTGGATCCTAAATCCCATTTTCACAAGTGAGTTAGATACATAGGAGGGGGATTCAATATGAAAGACACTGAGCAGTTTGAGACAAAAATGTAAGTTAGTAGCTACAGTGTAACTGGTGGGTCAGTCTGTGCAAAGAATGGGGTATAACAGTCTGTTCACAAAACTGGTGATGGAATGAGCATTTTAAATTTTCTCCAACAAGGAGAGAATGGAAGAATAGTTTACATTCCAGGAGAACAAGGTTATTTTGCAGTTTATACCACAAGCAGGCTCAACTGCATTTTTCTTTGTAAGGCCCTTGTTTATATATTTCAGGACTCAAAAGCCTTTCAAACTTTTGTTTGCATGACAATGGCATCCATGGCTCTAGCATTCCTGGAATTGAAAATGTCTGTAAGACTGGCATTTCACAACCTGAAATGTAGATATGTTTGGAATCTGCTGCTTTACCAAAATAAGATTTCAGTTTTATAATGCAGATTTTTGTGCTGTGAACTTAAAAAACCTGAAAATAAGGGGATGCTATAAGTATAGGCATGGCAATTTCATAAATGGCACCACTCTTTCTGCTCCTCTAAATCCCATCCAGCCTATCATCCAGGCCTACAGTACTGTATCTATCAATATTTATACGTTCAAAGAGCTCTCTTTGCTAGTAATGTATTTTTTAAAGCAAAGTATTCTCAAACTACATGTAGTTCTATTTTACAACATGTGGTTTTCAAGGTCAGACTAGATTTCTGACAATGAATTCACAAGTATCCCTGCTTAAAGAATTCATGGGTAACATGAGCCAGCTGCTAATTCATGTCAGTATAAAGTCTCTACTGTTGCCCATAACCAGTAGCTTTCCAGATCCTTTGTTCTTTAATGAGATATACTATTGACACAATGTAGGGCCCCTGGTCTAATTCTGTTTTCAGTAATGCCCATGTAATGCTAGTAATCTTGATAGGGTGGCATGGATGCACAGTAACTGTCAGTACAATTTGGCCCTGTATCTTCTGTATCTTATAACTAACCTCCTCTGAGACAAAGCTGAATGGATAATGCCCTCTAATGAGCACAAATTTAGTCAACTACTATATACTCGGTGTATAGTATCTTGAGAGTCTGTCTCTCCTCTTCCTTTTCCATCTCTTCACCATGACCGATCAGAAATTATCATGAAATTCTAAAGAAATGTTTTCTAAGGACCAAATTCTACCCTCTACTATCTGTGTGCAGCCCATTTTGAAATGAATGGGGTTTGCATACATATCTTAGAGCAGAATTTGGTCTAAAGAGGGGATCTCAACCAATAACTGTAATACTCTTTAAATGAGCATATAAGGTAGCTTTGAGATCCCACTATACTAAATATGAAGCCCTAACTCCCTCACAAAGGCAAACTCCCACTGAAGTAAGTAATAAGAATGATTACAGGATTTGGCTCCTGATTAATGCAGGAAAAGCTAATGGAAAAATCTTTCAGTATAAATTAAATAGGCAATCTTATTGCAAGGTGCTACATGAGATGTTCAGAGAGAAAGGACAGCAAAGTTGACTAGATATATCATGCCAGAACGGCAAATAGAACATCCTATAATACAAACAGAAATCCCCTCAGGGCTCCATAAAAAAACCCTACAACAAAGCATGAAATGAAACCTATTACAGAGGCAATCTAGCAGCTCTATATTTAAGGTTGCCTTGTGTTCTGCACTCAAAGCATGGTTTAAATCTCTTATATAAAAATGAAAACGTACATTGATCATTCCCAAAAGGACACCATTTCCGTTTGGAACTCAACTTGCATTTTCTAGCTCATTCCCAGAATCTAACCAATGCTCGTGATTTTTTTTTCTTTTTTGCATTGAAAGAAATTAAAAAGCATTCTGCTCTGAAATTTTTGCAGTCTCGTGTCTTTTTTGACTCCACCTTCACAATGGCAGCATTTATGAAGTTGGAATTTTTACACAATGCTATATGATGCAGGACACAACAAGAGAGAGCATTTTTGGGGAGAAAAATATTTAAAAAACAGCCCATGAGATGCATCTTTGTTATCACGGTTTCATTTGTTTTTCTCATGGAAGCTGATGGAGCATGGGATCTTTTATGACCACTTCAATTTTTCAGTGTTGTCTTTGTACCTCTGCTGCCTAGCCTGGCACTCCAACCTTTGTACATCCTACCTCCCTGGTGCCTTAGCCCTGTTTCTCTATGTGGCTTGCTACATGTCAGGTGACTTTCATGACAAGGCACCCCTTTCCACTATGACAGGTTTCAGAGTAGCAGCCGTGTTAGTCTGTATTCGCAAAAAGAAAAGGAGTACTTGTGGCACCTTAGAGACTAACAAATTTATTTGAGCGCGAGCTGTAGCTCACAAAAGCTTATGCTCAAATAAATTTGTTAGTCTCTAAGGTGCCACAAGTACTCTTTTCCACTATGTCTCAGACCTTTAACAGGGGACATGGAGACAAAGTTGCTTAACAAATGGTGTCTGTCACTCCAATACATAGGAAGCATGTTCTCCATCTGTCGAGCCTCCAATAGCTCAGCTCATCAGGTAGAGCTCACTCCAACAAACCTTACTAGGATTGTTGGACTATGGCCTTGCTGATGGACCTTAGCTGATCCCTGGAAGGCTAGGTGGAGGCATACTTTGGCATGGAGGTATGGTATGGAGGCATACTAGGTGGAGGCATAGTTTGTGGGCTAAGCAGCTGGGCTACAGATGGGTGGTCAGCAAAGCCACTGAATTAGAGGATAGCACTGTTAACAAGCCTGCCTCTGCTGCCCCACTACCTACACTGGCTTCCTTAGTCATTTTCCCCTGCCTGCCTCCATCTTGTTCCATTTTAAATGTTGATAAAAACATTGCATGATCTCAACATGTTGATATCAAGATTTAAAAGTGGAATGGTGAACAGGAAAGAGGAAGCAAAGCAAAATATTGAGGTGGTCAAGGGAGCATGGAAACACAGGAATGAAGGAAGGGTGAAAGGAATCACTGGGGCAAGGAGACTTTAGTGAACGGTGGGCTGAAGGAGAGGTGTGGAAGTGGTGATAGGAAGAAGGGTGGAGACTGGTGAATGTAGGAATATAGGGGATAAAGAAGTAAACTACAGGGAATAAAAGACTGGGGGAGCGTGTTATGAGTGGACAGGAAAGAGGAAAATCTACCCCTCCCCCCAATTTAACCAAGTAAAAGATGCTCAAATGCGTTTTATCAATGCAGTCACCAGTTCAGGCAACATGAACATCCTCCTCAACCTTAATTCATGTGCTTTCCCACCCCATCATCATATTATACTTTAAAAGTAAAAGTAGGTCTGTTGGTAAAAAGTCTGAATCTTCCAGAGGTCATGTGAGCATGTGAGTCTCATGTGTGTGTAATTATGAAAACTGTATTTATATGTTGGAATTGAAAAGGAATTCTCTGTGGAGCTGAAGAGTCTACAAGCGTGTGTACATGAGGCTTGTGAATTGTGGCTGGTAAAAATATTGATAGGACATGCTTTTGAACAACTTTAACTAAATTAAAGGTTTTTGGGAGGAATGAGGTGGGTTTGGAAGTTGAAATTAATATATCTTGTTGGCTCCCATTTAGTTAAAATAGTAACATGTCCTCATCCAACAACGATTTAGCTCCCCAAAAAATACCCTGCAATGAACCCAGTAATGCTCAGCCAGTCAAAATGTCTCATTAAAAAAATACCCTGCAATGAACCCTACAATGTTCAGCCAGTCAAACTGTCTCATTAACTATTCAAATCCTGTTATTTTACACATAAGGCACCTTATGCTTTCATTACCCTGCTTTTATCATGTGCTTTATAATGAATTATTATAGTACCCAGAAGGTTCCTCTCTTTTTGTATTATCTTGTTCACATCACATGATCATGGTAAAAACACAGCTTTGCAGTATAAAATGGAAAAATGTTTTGCTGTCTTCTTGCCCAAAGTTTTCATAAGGCAGCTTTAAAAATGTCCCCTCTAGGTATTTTACAAAGTGGTATTAATGATTTCATAAAGAACAGATTAGGTAAACCATGTCCCAGTTAAAGCTGTCAGAGTGCCTGATAAATACAGTAAATAAGCTGCATACAGTGTGGAGCTAAATAACTTGTTTATTCTGTAATTTTGTTGCAAAACTTCAATCGGTGAATTAACTCCCATAACACTGGCACAGAGGGGAGATTTCAAGCAGCTCTACAAAATAGTGAAAGATTTCTCAGGAAGAACCAGTCAGTCACAGGTGATGCCCATGGGATTGTGATGGATAGATGTTGAATATGCATTAAGAACATGTCAGATGAAGGAAAGGACATTTTCATTCCATATTAAACTGTCCAGCGCATACACAGGTTTGAGAGAAATACCTGTGCTAAGTTAGAAATGGAAGAGGAACCAATAACACTTAATGAAATAAGAGCAGCTATCAAAACACTTGGGGTTGGCAGCATTCAAGCAGGGGTACTAAAAGTAGGAGGCAAAATTCTGACTGAGTAACTAAAAAAAGCTGTAACAAAATGTGGGTGAAAGAACAAGTGGCACAAGACTGGAAAGATGGTATCATTGTGGCATTGCCAACAAAGGGTGATCTTACTTAGTGCACAGACTGGGGAGGTATTGTATTTCTATCAATCCCAAGCACAGCACTGGCTGCTGTTATGCTGAATTAAATAAGGAAAGCAGTGGATGAAATACTCCATAAGAACTGGCTGGGTTCCATGCAGGTAGATCACATCATGAACGGATATTCACTCTTTGACAGATCATCAAAATTCACTGTTTGTCAAAAACCCATCTTAATCAACTTTATTGACTTTAAGAAAGTGCTTGATAGTGTCCATAGAGATACCTTGTAGAATACTGCTAGAAGCTACGGGATACCAGACAAACTAATTTACATAAAATGAAGTTTATATGATAGAAGTAGGTGCACAGTAAGATTGAATACAGGTCTAGGTGAGTGGCTTGATACTGTGACTTGTGTTAGACAAGGGTGTATGTTATCACCAACACTCTTTGCATTAGCAACAGGCTGAGTGATGAAGCGGGCACAAAAAGGCATTGTGGATGGTGTAAAATGGGAGACGAGTTACATGACCTCGACTTTGCCAATGACATTGCTTTACTAAGTATGACATGGAACAGAATGATTGTACTCACATCAGAGGTAGAACAGGAAGCAGCAAAAATTGGATTGGAAGCAAATGCAGAGAAAACCAAGCTTATGAAGATAGGAAACTGGACAAGAGATACAAAGGTGACTGTAGCTGGAAAAGATATCAAACAGGTTGAAGAGTTCTGCTATCTAGGGTCTGTGATGACAGTTGAAGGTGGCTGTAATAAAGACATACAGATGAGATTAGGAAAAGCAAAATCCACTTTTGGAAGAAGGAACAACATCTGGTCAAACAGAGGTCTCCGCACCCAACTCAAGGTCAGATACTATGCGATTGTCCTGAGCATGCTACTAGATGGTGCGGAGACTTTGCTGATGACAGAGGCTGCCACAGATGGCTAAGGAAGTTACTACACATTTAATGGAAAGACAAAATAACAACTGTGAGAGTAAGGGAGCTCACAGGGCAGGGGCATGTTAGAAAATACCATCAAAAGAAGAAGACGGGGGTGGTGGGGACATGTACACGCTGTGTAAGACAGGAGATACGGTAAGCAAGCATTGCATTGAGTACCTGAGGGAGGAAAGAGAAGGCAAGGAAGGCCAAAGAAGAAGTGGCAGAACATAGTAACTGAGGACACTGACTGTGTTGTTGTCACATGGAAAGAAGTACCATAAACTAGTAAGCAACCATAATCAATGGAGGAACTGAACAGCCCCATGTGTCAGTAGCACAGAAGGAACTGAGGTCTAAGGTAAGGACACTGGATAATATTTACAACTGTATCTTACTTATCTGCAGTGTGCTCATCCAAACAGCCCACACAAATCCAGCTACATAAAAATAGCAACAGCTCTTCTGCACTGGGACAGGCTTTAGCATCTCAGCACAACTTTTTCTCACTAGCTGAAGAGTTGAAGTTTTCTTAGCTCAAAATGCTAGCGTAAGAGAAGTTGCTCATTTACACACTCATCATGTGAATAGCCCTACATCGCTTTCACTGATTCAGGACTTTTCAAACAAGACTATCACATCAAATCTATCCTCCATATCTATGGCTAGCTACATCATCTAAAAATATGAGCAAGACAACATTCATGCCCGGAATTCAGTAGAGATGATTTTTTTCCAGTTGCCAGAAATACTCTAGGAATATTAGAACATATATAAATATTTGCAATCCATTAAACATACAAGAAATAATTTTTAAAAATCACTGAGTTTCAGTACAATTCTATTTATGGGAAAACTAAAATTTTTGGTCAAAAACTGAAAGAGACATACACATTTTAGGAGACTAATTTTTTTGTTTTTTTGTTTTAAATGCAATGGTATTTCCAGCACCTGACTGTTTTATTTTTTCATCCAGATCCATCACACACAATGACTCATTAGCTACAATTTACTGACACACACGCTCTTCACAAAGACGATTAAGAACCACTTTAAAGTCTAAATCCTGCTGACAGCACAGACTGGCACCTTCTTGTACACACATCTTAGCCTGCCTACTGCCAGAAGGTATTTAATCAGCTCAGCCTTTGATAAGTGTTCAGCAGGTTGAGGAGACAGCATGCTACAGCATTGACCTGCACCTCCAACAAGCTCTGAATACTGAAGAGGTCAAAAAGTGACTCATACTCTTACATTTCAAACTGTCTTCCCCTTTAAAGCAGGAGAGCCCTCTGCTGATGAAGGCTCCCATTAAGAACAATTCTGCTTTCCCCTTACTTCAGTTGGAACAAACCCCATCATCATTTTGATGTTATAAAGCCAGACTAGTTAGAAAAGACAAGGAAAACATCAAGAAAGATATGAACATCCATAATGCAAATCAGGCTCTTACATCATTTCATTTAAACTCTTTAGGGGAGAGAAAAGTTGATTATCTATAGTACCTGGGTCAAAGATATGCCTTAATGATCTTTTATCACTTTCACTCCTCATATGACAAGGATTGTTGGTGCCATTGCAGGTAATACTTTGACAGCACTATCCCTTTGCATAATAATACCAAAAATTTCATCACCTGCACCCAATCCTAAAAATTTCTTGAACACTGAATTTAAATGATACTCTCTCTCAGCACTCTGTGAATGATTAAAACAAATGTTATGCAAGTCTGAAGGTGACTTAGGTTTCAAGCTCTGCACCATTTCATCATCTTCAGCATTATTATTTCTATTACAGTAGCACTCAAAAACCCCACCAAGGGGTGTAACACAGGGAAGTCCTGACCAGATTGGTGCCTTTGGAGCTACTACAAAACTTATAAAATCAACAGCAGCAGCAGCAATAAAGAGTGAGAAGGAATACTGTCCATAGTTCAGGTAGAAGTAGTAGTGTCCACTGACATCATCGGTGTCCAGAAAGCGGTGAAAGTCTCTCTCACTGAAGAGAGCTCACCGGCTATTGGAGACTGACTCTGCCCCAGCAGAGCAGCACACCATGTGGCTGGGGAAGCAATCCAGTCAGCTGTACCTGGAGTCCAGAGTTGTTGGAGGGAAGCACGACTCTGGCTGACAATCACTCCCTTCCTCCTCCTCACCTCGCTGCTGCTCTGCCATCCTTGGCTCCTGCCCAGCTCCCCGGCTCCTGAATCTTACCTGCTAATGTCAGGCTTTTGGCCTCAGACTCAAGCTTTGTGAGATTGCTCAGGCCTTCCTCCAAAATGTCAGGAACTACTGGACAGTGGGTGCAATTCTGCCTCTAATTACACCTGTGCCATCCTATGGATATAAATAGAGGTGGCCTAGAGAAACTAAGAATTGCATCCTTATTTCTCAAAAAAGGAAACATTCATCAAAATTTGCTCTGCAATTATGAACTTCAAGGGTTCATCCATATTTGTTACTAATATAATGCTCTGTTATATTGCAATCCCTCTGTTACAAATGCCTGTGGTATTTTAGAATATTGCACTCAGTGTTCACAGGATAGAAAGTTCTCACCATTGTTCATGGCCTGATTCTCACTTCACTGACACCAAAGTAAATCAGGAGCCACTCTACTGAATTTAATGAAATTACTCCTGATTTGCACTGATTTACAGGTCCTACAGTCTGTGGCTCCTATGATGAATTCTATGATGATGACTCCATGCTGCATTACAGATGATAATACTTTAAAAAAATTATCTCATGGTAAATGTTTATGTTGAGAATGCTTTGTTAACTGCTGTATCCTGCAAAATAATTGAAACTGTCATAACTGAATGCCTAGGCATTCTGGGCAGATTTAAAGCGATAAGTCTTTAAATTGGTAGAATAAACAGATGTTTTCCCAGCAATCACTTTCACTACTGAAAAACAAATGAAAACTTGCTTTGTAATCAGAAATAAACGTGCACCTCAGCAATAGAAAAAGGCTGAACAGAGCAGAGTAATACCAGCGCACATCTTCTGAATTAGTTCTGCAACTAATATTTCTTGCCACCATCATGGTTTAATAATTCATCCATTGAATGTCAGAAAGAATCTCTAGGTGCACAACTAAATGGCTCTCATCAAGATTTGAAAAATTTACTCCACACCTACTAGCCCAATGATTAAATCTACTAACCAGGATGGAAAAATACAGTCATGCCCCCCTCCCCTCCAAAGCTTAGAGTTATGTCTCTGTAATTTAAAGGAAATGTTGTGAACTCTTTATTGTGTATTATATTTATAACTTCTTCTTTCCTTTCCTGATTTATTCCACATTTTCCATCCTATAATAAAGAATGACACCTCTTTTCCTGCATTCTCTTCAGCTGCTGTTTTCTCTTTTTCTACTCTGTTCTTCCACTCCTTAGCTCTCCTTGAACCTCCTACCTTCCCTTCTGCCCCGTTTCCTCTCCCTCATCTCCTTCCCTATACTTCTCTCAGGACCACATTTTGCTTTTCTAATTTATCTCATCAATCTATCCCCTCCCCATGCTCTATCTCCCACCCATTCTCTCACACTTATAGGTAGAGCCCTGTGTGGATACAAAATTTGTATCCATATCCAAACCACAATCTGCAAAAATGATCCATGGATATCTGCATCCGCATCTGCAGATTCAAAGCTGATGTCCGCAGATTTGCAGAGCTCTAGATATACAAAATTTGTATCCGCATCCGATTCACAATCCACAAAAATGGTCCAAGGATATAAATCGGATATCTGTGGATTTGCAGAACTCTCGTTATAGGCTTTGGAAATACGGCCAGACACCAAACCACCAGAGGACTCAGATGCTTGGAGTATTAAACAAAATCAGGGCAGATATAGGCCTTCACTACACCGAACACTCATTTAAGTTAATGTAACTAAACTGGTGCAACCCCCTGGTGTAGACACACTTACTTTGGATTAAGAGTGCACTGTTTTGATTTTTCTTAAGTGAGTAGATAATCAGTTTAAGCAAAATCAGAATAGGGGACTCTTAATTTGAACTCAGAGTGTCCACATTAGTGTGTTGCATGGTTTATTTATATTGGTGCACAGAGTAGATCAGCCCATAGAGTAGCATGGAGAATGCTGTTGAAAGGGCCGTAAGTGCCTGGATGAATGCACTTTATCACCCATCTCTTTAATTTACTACACAGACATTCATGGAAGGGAACCTAACATCTTGCAGAGAAAGTGCGAAAATTGGTGGGTAAATTTCATTACACCTCATCCCCATTCAGTCTTCCTTTCCTCCAGCCCCTGAATTTGCACCAGTCTTTATCAGGAGTATCAGGCTTTGGGGCCAGATTTTTAAAGGTACTTAGATGCCTAAAGATGCAGATAGATACCTGAATACCTTTAAAAATCTAGCCCTTAGTGCCTTGCACAAAGCTTCATTATTTGGGTTAAGTGTGGGAGAGGTAAATTTCAAGCTCTATACACTTTAAAGGTACTATGAACAAGATTATAAATACGGCCTATATTTTGGTGACATCAAAATGACCCAAACTTTGCTTTTACAGGTTTTGTGTGTGTATGATGCCACTAGAATGCCTCAAAATAGTTATTCACAGTTACATATGTCTTCCAGTCTCAGTGTGCATCTTATGAATATAGGTGTATACGTATATACTGTGAAACTATAGTAAAGAGTCAATGCAATGTTGTCTGTGCTCAAGGGATCTCCTTCAGTGCCACCCTCCTTTGCAGAGCTGCTACAGTAAGCTGTGAAACATCTGATCATCTGAGTTGGTAATATTTCAGGAATGAAAACTGTGAAATAGTTGCAGACCTGAGAAAGAACCAACTCACTGTGATATCAACTGGCAGCTCTAAGTTAAGAGCAGACACAGGCTCCCTAGCTTGTGCAGTTGGGAGCTAGTTTAGTGAATCTCAGTGGGGAAGGAAGGGAAGCTAATATCCATATTACCGTAGTCCTTTCCTTCCACCAATTCCCTCTCTCTTTTCTCTTGCATACTAAATTCTCATCCAGGGAGTTGCCTACATCCTGTCTTGAAAGGAGCTATTTCAGCTCCACAGAAGTATTATCAGAGGATTAGTTTGCTAGAAAAAAGGTGCACACGCTCAGAAATGACGGATAAGTTCTATTGGTGGGGTTCACTGTGTCAGCTCTTAAGAATATGACAATTACTCAAGTGCAAGTACCTGACAGCAGATATGACCAACAAATATAAGCCACTGTAGGGTAAACATAAACAAATCAAGAATAAAGTTTTGGACCATGTCTCCTTGGATATTTCTACAGCACTGAGCATGTTGTAGGCAGACCAAGAATTTACTGATAATATTAACAACTAAATGTAGGCTATATAAGAAGACCAATTAGTTAATGCATCTTTGTAATAAATTACCAGATTAGGTTCATTTTACATAGGTCGATAACAGGAAAGGAAGGGTTTTAGAATGGAAAAACTCTTATTTTTCATATGAAATCAAATTGAAAAAAAAATCAAACCTTACAAAAATTGAGCTGAAGAAGCTATTTTTTTAGTTATATTTTTATTATGACTGATACTATTGCTAATTCACACATTAAATGAATTCATGTTAAAATAAAAAGTGCTAGTTTGAAAATATCATTTTTTCAGACCAGTTAATTTCAGCAGAAGTTGAAATGCACTGACTACATTGGAAAGTTCCTGCAGATTAAACTCTTGAAAACAATTAATCTGCGTCAATGATGTCCAGAGGAGGAGACAGGACAATGCTGCTTAAAGGAGATCAAGCACATTTATCCTGAACCAGATTCTACATAAAAGGCAATAGAAATTTAAGATATTGTTTTCCATGTCTGCCTGCATTAACCTTCTTGGAGCAAATTACCAGTGGCACCATCTTCTGCTCTGAACTCCCATCATTTGCGCAGCAATAAGGGCTATGTGCGTGCATTATCTACATAAATTAAAATAACTTGCTTTTGTAAATTGAGCAGTTGGTCTGGAGTTTAATCCTGAATACAAACAAACAAACCCTATATGCAGCTAGGATTGCTTATGAGTGAAAATGTTTAAAGCCAGCAATAACATGTGTTCAGCACACAGATCTACAAATACGAGAACTATTGCTAATATCGTAGTTAAGCAAGCTGATTGACTCTATACAGTGTCTAGAGGAAACTGAAGGAAGCTGCCTGGGAGCACAAGACAGACTAGAGATCTCAGGTAAAATTTTCAAGAACAATTTAGAGACTTAGGAGCCTATGTCCTATTTTTAAAAGTGACTCAATTACTTCAGAGACCACATCTCATTGAAAAGCAATGAGACAGCAGATACAGCCTCCTATGCTGTGTAAAGCAGATACAGCCTCCTATGTAAAAATCAACTGTAATGTAAGCAAAATAGCTACATAGCACAGTATAAAGTTTGCAAAAGGAAAATCAATTGCAATTTCCATCTACATCTTTACTCGAAACATTAACAAATTTGTTAATCTCACTCGCGTTACTCCAGATAATGGAATCTATGTAATAGGAAGGGTTGTTGATACACCTTCTCTGGGTATTACTTTAGGCATCTTTTGCTCACCATGTGGAGTTTACCATGAACATATTCTTTCTGATATTAGCTTCATGAGGTTGGGTTAACACAGTACTCATTCACCACTGGAGACCTGGATTCAGTTCCTGGCTTAGATGACAAATGATAATGAGTTTAGCTATTGAATCTTCTGGGGACATTTGTTCACATTACTAAGCAACCACACAATTTGGCAAGATGTGTTAGTATGTGCTAAGGAAAGACTGTGGGCAAAATTCTCAAATGAATACAATTTATGCAATTCTAATTTAGTTGGCGGGCCAAATTCATCCCTGGTGTGACCCTCTTTGAGTTTAGAAGGATTTCACAGGGTTCGCAACACTGCTGAATTTTGCTCCAGGATTAAAACAGAAGCATGAGTATTAGAGTTCAAGAGTGAAGGGCACTGACACAGGTGTTTGGGGAAAATATAAACAGGATCCTCTTTCCTGTACTATGTCAGACTTGAAGCGTTGCTATTATTGTTTTACTTTAATTAACAACTAATCGTACGAAAAACTTTTCTGCAGCCTTTGCAGTTTTCCAAACCCCAAGCAACAAAAAAGTCATGAGTCATACCCTAAGAAACTACAAGACTGGCTAAAAACCCATGAATTTAAAAAACAAAACTGGGTTCTTTTTATTTGCCTTCTAGAGTTTGATCCTTTAGCGTTCACAATTTCAAACTTTTCATCACAATTATGAGGGCTAGAAACCTACTCAAAAAAACCCCCTGAGATTCTTATATAATCATATAACTCCATAAACTGGAGTCATATGATTATATAGGTTTAAGAGTAGCAGCCGTGTTAGTCTGTATCCGCCAAAAAAAACAGGAGTATTTGTGGCACCCTAGAGAATAACAAATTTATTAGAGCATAAGCTTTCATGGGCTACAGCCCACATCATCGGATGCATTGAATGGAACATATAGTAAGAAGATATATATATACATAGAGAAGGTGGAATTTGCCATACCAACTGTAAGAGGCTAATTAATTAAGATGAGCTATTATCAGCAGGAGAAAAAACCTTTTGTCATGATAATCAAGATAATCAACATTTAGACAGTTGACAAGAAGGTGTGAGGATTCTTAACTTAAGGAAATAGATTCAATATATGTAATGACCCAGCCACTCCCAGTCTCTGTTCAAACCCAAGTTAATGGATCTAGTTTGCATATTAATTCAAGCTCAGCAGTTTCTCCTTGGAGTCTGTTTTTGAAGCTTTTCTATTGCAGAATTGCCACCCTTCAGTCTTTTACTGAGTGGACAGAGAGGTTGAAGTGTTCTCCTACCAGTTTTTGAATGTTATGATTCCTGATGTCAGATTTGTGTCCATTTATTCTTTTGCGTAGAGACTGTCCGGTTTGGCCAATGTACATGGCAGAGGGGCATTGCTGGCACATGATGGCATATATCACATTGGTAGATGTGCAGGTGAACGAGCCCCTGATGGCGTGGCTAATGTGACTGGGTCCTATGATGGTGTCACTTGAATAAATATAAAAGGAGTACTTGTGGCACCTTAGAGATTAACAAATTTATTAGAGCATAAGCATCCATGCATCCGATGAAGTGAGCTGTAGCTCACGAAAGCTTATGCTCTAATAAATTTGTTAGTCTCTAAGGTGCCACAATTACTCCTTTTCTTTTTGCGAATACAGACTAACACGGCTGCTACTCTGAAACTTGAATAAATATGTGGACAGAGTTGGCATCGGGCTTTGTTGCAAGGAGAGGTTCCTGCGTTAGTGTTTTTGTTGTGTGGTGTGTGGTTGCTGGAGAGTATTTGCTTCAGGCTGGCGGGGGGGAGGGAGGCTGTCTGTAAGCGAGGACTGGTCTGTGTCCCAAGAGCTGTGAGAGTGAGGGATCGTTTTTCAGGATAGGTTGTATATAAAAATCAAATATCAGCAAAATTACATTAGCTATGCATTTTTGTCCTGGTTTTCATGTACACAGAGTACACTGTTTATACACTAAATGTGGTGAAAGGGCTGTAATAAAGATCTGATACACAAGTATGCTAGTAAGAGACTCAACTTAATTTCCTAGCCCCAGTTGCCTGATACTGTACAGGGTGGGGAAAAAAAGAAGAATAGGTCAGACCCACTGACTAATTTCACAGATTTAAGGTTCAGCGCCTTGCAGGATCAAGCCAATAATGATTAACAACATACAGCAGTCTTTTCCTGTTCCAACAGGAGTATCAGTTGATCACTTTCTGTGTGGGGGCGACTGGTTGATGACTAAATCTGGAGTGAAATGATGTGTCAGCTGACTCCAATTATTTTCTTGGCACCTGAGCTTCCTGGGGAGGATAGTGGCAGCAGTAAGGAATTTGTCTAATCATTTGGGTATTTTATGACTAAAAGGATAAAGTTCACTTCTCTGTGAATAAGGAAGTAGGAAAATTTCTCCTGCAACAACCAAATATGCGTATGAATAAAACTTTAAAGATAAGAACCTATGTTAAAAGGAGCTGTCTAATGGACATTCAAAAGTAAAAAGCCAATGAGTAAGTTCATCATCAAAACAGACATTATGCAAATTAGAATTAAAAGTGCCTGGCCCACTGCAACAAATTGCATGTCATTATGCCATTTTTGGTGTCTGAGATGCTAAAGAAAATTAGGTGAACTTGAAGTTCCATTTCACACGCTGCAATATTCCGCAAATTCACCGTGTACATTCCAGTATGACAGAATGTTATTCCCCCCCACCTCCGTTCCTCAGACGTTCTTGTCAATGGCTGGAAATGGCCCACCTTGATTATCACTACAAAAGGTTTTCTTCCTCCCCCCTGCCCTCCTGCTGGTAATAGCTCATCTTAAGTGATCACTCTCCTTACAGTTTCAGAGTAGCAGCCGTGTTAGTCTGTATTCGCAAAAAGAAAAGAAGTACTTGTGGCACCTTAGAGGCTAACAAATTTATTAGAGCATAAGCTTTCGTGAGCTACAGCTCACTTCATCGGATGCATTTGGTGGAAAAAACAGAGGAGAGATTTATATACACACACACAGACCAATCTCTCCTCTGTTTTTTCCACCAAATGCATCCGATGAAGTGAGCTGTAGCTCACGAAAGCTTATGCTCTAATAAATTTGTTAGTCTCTAAGGTGCCACAAGTACTCCTTTTCTTTCTCCTTACAGTGTGTATGATAAAACCCATTGTTTCATGTTCTCTGTGTATATAAATCTCCCCACTGTATTTTCCACTGAATGCATCCAATGAAGTGAGCTGTAGCTCACGAAAGCTTATGCTCAAATAAATTTGTTAGTCTCTAAGGTGCCACAAGTACTCCTTTTCTTTTTGCGAATACAGACTAACACGGCCACTAAGTCTCATTCCTTACATTTCAACTGTAGCTACCGGGGCTTAGGCAGTAACAAATACACATTTAAGCTAGAAATATGGGTCAGAAAGAATGTTACAGGTTAACTAAATCTATTGAAATATCAAATAAGGTAGAGAGTGTTAGACAAACATTTGCTTTGATTTTGTTTGTTTTAAAGAAGGATGCCAAAGATTCCAAGAGCATGAAAAAGTGACAGAGAGGTAGACATCTATTGCCTAGTTTGGTTCTTCTCCCACCTTCCTCTTCCCGCCCCCGCCACTCCCGCCCCAGACTATCTTTATATTAAGCTCTGCTTCAGTCTGATGTAGTCCTTCAGAAATGTGCAAACCTGTCTGCTCAAATATTCCCCCAGCAAGAAAGCCATCAAACCCCATCATAAACCTTAAACATGCCAGAGAATGCATGTGAAACACCAAGGAAAGCTGAATCTCTCCAGGTCTCCTGCAGACAACATACAGAATGAGCCCTGAATCCTTTTGCAACTGAGTAAAAGTATGATACTTTATTGCTAGTTGTAGAAATATTAATAAATGACATCTTTTCTCATGGATGGAACTTCTCTGCTTCAAAGAGAAATCAATTTCAAACCATTTCCCTAAGGCTATGCTCTTCCAAAAACATTAACTGCAATATGAATCCTCTCTCTGAGAAAGAAGGAAGTTCCATATGACTTCTCAGAGGAAACCTCTGTCTTGAACTTCTGTTTTGATATTTCATCCCATGTACCTGGGTCTATCAGATCACTGATTTATAGTTATATCCCATTTTAAAAAAAGCTATGACACTATGAGTATGAAAATGCTCATGAGGTAGGGTGGAAAGCAATGAATGGGCAGAACTAAAGAATTAAGTCTAAAGGCAAACAGAACATTTTTTCGTGCATAGTGGCAGAAGGGTGAGTTGAATCTGAGAGCTTACATCATGGTAAAGCTAATCCCAGCAACCATTACACTGACTTTCAAAAAACAAACTGATCAGTGTACTTCAGGGTCAGGGTCTGGAAGGTCAACTTACAGCCTTGGAATGACGAGGTGTAATGCAGCTGAACTGTTCCTTTGAGATCTGAGAGGCTCCGTAGGAGTCAAAATGAATGGGCAATTTAGTCACAAATAACTGCCTGGAACAAAAGTGCATAGCTAGCAATCTGAAAAGTCTACACTTCAGTTGATATGTTGCTCTCCTGTGCAAAGGAGGTCCACAGTCACCTAAGGCAGACATGCCTCTATCCCTCAAGGTAGTATGACAGGGTCAGGCCATATGGCTATAGGAGAGTAATAGAAGGCAGATATATTAGCCCCAGGCTAAGTAGGTCCCTTTTCCCTGTGTCAGCTGCACAGTCCCCGTCCCCACTTGGGGGCACCTTTAGTACCCCTTCCCATCATAGAGGTCCCCTTCTAGCGAATAGCCATGGAGAAGACAGCCCAGGGCCACCAATATATACCTGTCGTTCTGGATTATGCTACTCGCTACCCAGAAGCCATCCCCCTGTGGAACACGGCCTCTAAAACGATAGCTAAAGAGTTGATGGGGATCTTTGCCCAAGTGGGGCTACCAAAGGAGATATTAACAGACCAAGGTATCCCATTTATGTCAAAGCTAATGAAGGACCTCTGTACACTGCTCCATATACATACCCTGAGAACTTCAGTCTATCATCCGCAGACTGATGGGCTGGTAGAAAGGTTTAACCGAACCCTCAAGGCAATGATAAGGAAAGTGGTAAGTCAAGACGGGAAGGATTGGGACACCCTACTACCCTACCTTATGTTTGCAATCCAGGAGGTACCTCAGGCCTCAACTGGGTTTTCCCCCTTTGAATTATTATACGGACACCACCCCCGTGGCATACTAGATATTGCAAAAGAAATCTGGGAAGAGGAACCCAATGAGGGGAGAAATAAAATTAAACATGTGTTGCAGATGCAAGAACAGATAGCCCGGGTCACCCCTATTGTACGGGAACATTTGGAAAAGGCGCAGGAGGCCCAGCAAACCCATTACAATTGCCAGGCAAAAGTTCGACAGTTCCAACCAGGGGATCAGGTGATGGTGTTGGTACCCACGGCAGAAAGCAAGCTTTGGGGGGAAGTAACCTACAAGGTGCAGCAGCCAGGACGCCGGAAACAAGAACAAATTTATCACATTAACCTCTTAAAACCTTGGCATCAACGAGAGGCGTGTGTATTGGCCCAAGAGACCCCGATCCAGGGAAATAATATGCAGGAACAGATCAGGAATCCACTGATCTGACACCAAATTCGATGCATATCCCATACCTCGTATCTATGAGTTAGTTGACCACCTGGGCAATGCCCGATTTTTGACCACCCTTGATTTAACAAAGGGATACTGGCAGATTCCCCTTGCCAAAGATGCAAAAGAAAAGATGGCATTCTCTACACCAGAGGGTCTGTTTCAATATACTGTTCTTCCTTTTGGACTGCATGGGGCACCTGCCACTTTCCAGCATCTAATGGGCAAGCTCCTATGGCCCCATACCAGTTATGCAGCGGCATACCTGGATGCTGTGATTATTCACACCCCCGACTGGGAAACCCACTTAGGAAAGGTTGAAGCGGTTCTGGACACATTAAGACAGGCTGGCCTCACAGTCAACCCAGCCAAGTGTGCTACAGGGCTAGCCGAGGCTAAATACCGTGGCTATATTGTAGGAAGGGGCATGGTCAAGCCCCAACTAAACAAACTAGAGGCTATCCAAAATTGGCCCTGGCCGAATTGGAAAAAGCAAGTCTGGGCATTCCTGGGTGTGGTGGGATACTACTGCCGATTTATTTCCCATTTTGCTACCAGAGGAACTGGGAGCAAGAGGCACTAGGAGCTGAGAGTGAGAACATGGACTGTTGGAGAACTGAGGTGTACATGCATTATCAGACACCAGGAGGAAGATACTATGGTGAGGATAAAGAAGGTGTTGGGAGGAGACCATGGGAAAGTAGCCCAGGGAGTTGTAGTTGTTGCACAGCTGTTCCAGGAGGCACTCTAGACAGCTGCACTCCACAGGGCCCTGGGCTGGAACCCGGAGTAGAGGGCGGGCCCGGGTTCCCTCCAAATCCTCCCAACTCCTGGTCAGACACAGGAGGAGTCGACCTGGACTGTGATTTCAGAAAAACGGCCAAGCTGAGGGCTGCCGCGAAGCTCCAAGGCAAGCAAATCTGCCAATAAGCGCAAGACCCACCAAGGTAGAGCAGGAACTTTGTCACAGTAGATATGCCTGATTCTCCTAGGATACTAACGTAAATCAGGTCTAACTCCACTGAAGGTACTGGTGTAAAGACAGTGTATGCGAAAGAAGAATTGGGCCCAGTATGATCCTAACAACAGCTATAAAGATATTTAGAAGTATATTAACAAAAGGCCTATTGATTGAAAACTGTGTCTGTGTGCCATGAGAAACATTGCTCTTGGCAAATTAAAAACTGCTGGTATAAATAGATGTAATGCTACTTATGTCAATAGAACTGTGGCAACTTATACCAGATGACTATCTGGTCCGGTATGTTGTAGCATATATATTTGACTATGCCATGTCTGGACATTTCTAGCTCCTCTGGACTGATGAAACATCAACTGCAGGTCAGTTTTCAGCTCAGGGGATTAGTAATGAGATATTGATTCATATCTAGGTTCCTGGTTGAATTCACTCTAGGTATAAGGCGACCTATGTGAATGAGGAGTTGTTACACATTTATAAAATGCCACAGGAAAGACCATAACCGGTAGTCTCACTCTAATGTCTAGTAGACAAGCTTTCGCAGTATAAAACCAACCACAGAACAATTTGGCTACCTCGCAAGGGAGCAGTGACTGAGCGCGTATGGAGCCTTTCACCTGCAGAGGAATTTCCTTCAGACTCAGGCCAAGCCACATTGGTAGGACGTGCAGGGAAGCCAGCAGTGCTTCTGTAGTTGGGCTGTCACTTTGCAGAGTTATTAATCCAACATGTTTTACCAAAACTAAGGCTGGGATTTGCAAATGAGTTTAAGAGAGTTAGGCACCCAAATCCCACTAAACTTCAATAGGAGTTGGGTACTCAGTTCCCTTAAAGCCGTTTTGAAAAGCCTAAATCAACACTCACAAGGAAAAACAAAATTCTGAGGCTATGTCTACACTGCAGCTTATGTCAGCATAATTTATGTCATTCAGGGGGGTGAATAAGCTGCTCCCCCCCGAGCAACATAAATTACACCAGCATAAGCGCTGGTGTGAACAGCGCTATGTCGGCGGGTGCACTTCCGCCGCTTGCGGGGGCTGGAGTCGTTAACCCAACAGGAGAGTTCTCTTTGGTGCAGCTCTGCCACCGTTAACTCTCTAGTGTAGCCAGAGCCTGAGGATTTCATCACGAGAAAGCAGCGAATGAATGAGGGAAATATTGTTCCAGAAGGAAACCATTTATGTACTGTACATGTCTGTCCTACACAACAAAAACAGCAACGTTCTGTAAGTAACAATTTATTCAGTCTCTTTGTTGAAACTAAAAGAAGAACATGCTGTTTAGGCACTAATGTAAAGTTTATTTTGATCCAACAGCTAAACCACTGGAACATGAGTTTATGTTTACCAGGAAAAGACCCATATGTACTCTACTTGCTTCAAGCCATTTTTTAGTAAAAGATTTTTTCAGGAGGAAATTATTTTTAACTGATAAAAATTAGCGCTCTGCAAATGGTGTGGTAGGAGTCCAATGGCTTTAAGTCTGCTGAGTGAATCTGAGCAATAACATTTAGATTCAGCCATTGTAGCATTGCTATGGGAGGACATTGTATCGCATCTTTACACTGTAATGACAGTTCTGTGTTGTGGACGCCCATACCAAGAGCACAGAAAGGAGTGGGCCAACCACTTCGCCATGTCGCCAGCATTCTCTCTGAGGTGGGGCTCCTGAAGAATGGGCTCTTCTGAGTCACAGTGGTTCATATCCTGGGCAGCAGTGCACAATCTGAGTGCCAGCTTGTATGCTGCTTTGCTCCACCATGAAGATTTGGGGAGGAATTTTCCCACAGCCCATAAAGCATCTGCAGAGAGACTCTGCTGCCACTACAGCAGTCCCGAGATTGGAATCACTTCTGCAGTTCCTTCCAACTTGCCATCAGCATGTGGCAGCAAATCTTATGGTACAACCCCTTCCTATATACACTCCTTCCAACCCACTCCCCTCCTCAACAGAGCAGAACTCCATGTTGTACACATTGCATATATACTCTATGAGGTCCCCTGACTCACGTTCCTCCCTTCAACAGTGTACCCTAACCCTACCAAACTACTGCTAGCTGCAGAGGCAGGATTTGCCCCAATGTGGTGAGTCCTGACAGTTCAGGTTGGTTGAATTTTGTAGCAGGATTCCTCTGGGATCACTTACCTCTTATGAACGTAAAAGTAGCATGCTTGTACAATACCAAATCAGAAGACTTGGGCAGTGGGGCAGACAAAAAATAAATATCCTTTCTCTGGCAGGATCATTAAAACAGAAACTCTGCACACAAGACAAAGGACCAGCACTGCGGTACTCCCTCCTCAGCAAAATCTCTGCTTGCATTTTTCTGTATTACACATTACCACACTGAGAATGATTTATTTAGGAATGGGAGGGAGAGGAGACACTTGGCAAAGCAGCTTCTAACAGTTCCAGTCCTCTGCTCTGTGAAAAGAATTCTGGCTAAAATACCATTGAACAACTGATTGCACATTATAAAGGAAAAGAAAAAAGACTTTGCGAATTCCAAGCTGATTCACATCCTGTCTCTCCCCCCCCACTCCTCTGCACACATTGCTCCAATGGAACAAAATCCCCTGCAAGGAAACAGTATATTTTTTATAGTGAAATTCACTGCAGAAGGCCAGCACAAGATCTATGCAAAAGTCAAGTCCCACTTAAGCTCTAATAGGGCTAGCGGGGTTGACTGGTAAAGAGGCAAGAAAATGACAACTGCCTATCCATCCTCTGATGTTGTAGGACAATCAATGAAAATGGGCTAGCTAATGGTGACACAGATGGTAGATGCATAATACATATCCTATGTGTAGGGGGAGGAGAAGCCTGCAGGAAGAAAAATAGCTAGTCAGTGGTTTGAGAAATGATGAAGATCTCTGGATAATTGAGCAGTACTGGCCACATCACAGGGATTAGAAGAATCTCCCTGTCTGAAATATCTCCTATATAATTTTGTCTGATTTTCTGAAGTGTTATCAAGCACAAGCCTATGCATTGCTTAAGTCCCTCTTATAAAGAACCACAGCGGAGCATGCTGACCTCTGCACAGGGATGAATTTAATCCTTGCGTAACAAGTACCTGATGTCACCTGAGAAAATCAGATTAAAACATTTATTTTGTATTTAGATTTAGAGATTTTCTAAAAAGAGCAACTATTCACATGCTCTACTCACCCGACATTACTTAATGATACCTCCTAATTGCCACAATTTAAGATAATTCACTGGAAATTCACAACCCTCCCCCCTAAACAATTCCCAAACTCCTTCAATTACAGGTTTACTTCCCCACTTTCATATGCCTGGAAAAGCTGAGCCTTGCAATGCACCCTGAAGATTATCTGAAAAATATTTAGAAGATACTGCAGATGAGCAGATTCTTCATAAACCTGTGATGTGGCCAGAACTGCTTGCTTATCCAGGAGATCTTTGCCATCTCTCCAACTACTGACTGATCATTTTTCTTGTTGCAGGCTTCTCCTTCTCCCACAGATAACTCATGTATCTAGTATTTTTACCATCATTAGCCAGCCCATCTTTCACTGAATTTCTCATATCATTATCTGCTTGATGGACAGTTGTCAGTTTGCTTCCTCTTCTTAGCTAATCAACCCCATTAGACATAACATTAGTATGGGGAGTTGGGCTGTGATGATTGTTACATAGGAGATTGATTGTAGGTAGCACTTGTAAAGGCACTGTTACTTGCTATAGCCATTTTATTAAATGGGAAAACTAATTTGATCATACTAAATGCAGAAGGGACAGTTTAATCAGAATGACAAGCATCTGAGTTTAGTAAAAGGGGAAGCACCAGTGCTGACTGTATGACAACTGTCAACTGCTTTCCACTGAAGCAATTATGGGAATTGAATGATATGATTATGTTTAATACGTCATGTTACACCCTTTCCACTCCAACATTAGTGCACAGGGCAGAAACTAGTCTCTTCCATTCCTGTTATTTGCTGCTTCCATCTGCTTTATGGAGTTGAGATTGACTGTTCTGCCCTCCTTGCTAAAAGCTCTTCTTGAGGTTTCCCTTGGGTGCCCTCATTTCCTCACACCAGTTGGTTTCCACTTGACAGGTCCATGTGGAAAGTCTGTGTGTTGGCATCTGGAGTACTTGCTCCAAATATGTTCAGAGCTTCCTTCTGATTCTGGTGTGAATGAGCTGCTGGTTGGGGATTTCTCAGATCTCTTCACTGGTAATTAAGTCTTTCCAACCAATGCCCAGAATATTTCAGAGGTGTCTTAGTTTTCTGACTAATGTTTTGGTAGACCTCCAGCTCTCACAGCCATATGTCAGCACTGAGCTAATGTCTGAATTGAAAATTCTCAGTTTTGTTCTGATGCTGTATATTTTTTATTACTGTACATTATTAAGTTTAGTAAAATGCTGTGGATGTCTTTCCTATCCTTGAGGTTACTTCCCTCTTAAGGTCTCCATTGGCCAGTATGGTGCTGCCTAGGTAGTATAACTGTTCTATTTTCTTGAGATTTTTGCCTTCTAATCTGATGTTACTGCTTGATATCTGGGTTTCAAGGAAGTTTGTTTTACCATAATTAATTTTGATCTGCTGTTTTTGCCAGGTTGTCTGTCTGTGGGGGTATTGCTCAGTAGCACAATATCATCAGCAAAATCTAGATCTTTTAAACATTTGCAATCTACCCATGTTATACCAGTGTTTGTGTTGCCAATATACTTTTTTATTATCTGGGCCATGAGAATGCCAAACAACAGCAGAGATAAAATGCAGTCCTGTTACATGCCAGTGTCCATGCTGAACCACTCTGTTGTCTGGTTGTTCACCCATACAGCACACATCACATCTCTGTACATGTCCTTGACGATGTTGACAACTTTAGCTGGGATTCTGTAGGACAGAAAAATATCCCACAATGTGTGTCTATGCAAGCTCTCAGACACCTTTTGAAAATCAATGAAATTGATGATGAGGAGAGCTATATTGGAAAAAGCAAAGGAGCAGTATTAAAAAGCAGATAAAAGCAGTGAAAAGCAGCACAAGGAAGGAAAAACTGAGATATATTGAAGACCTAGTCTATGAAGTTGCTGCTATGATAGGAAATCACAGAGCCATTTGCAAGGTGACCAAAACCCTATGTGGAAATTGCAGAATAGGAGAGGGGGGCCATAAAAAACAAAGATGAAAAAATGCTTACAACTAAGGTAGAACAGAAAAATAGATGGAAAGAGCATTTCAAAGAAGTCCTCAACAGATCCAGCTTCACTTCAGTACCAGACTTTGATGAAACATGCAAGCCTGATCAACTTGACATCAACATCAGTCCAACAGAGATGTCAGTACAGGCTGCAAACAAGAAGCTGGAAAATAATGAAAGTGGTGGGAGATGATCAAATCATAGCTAAAAGCACTTGATACTATCATGTTAATGAAACTGATAGAGGTGTTCAATGAAGTTTGGGAAGAAGAGACTCCTTCTGACCAGTGGAAACATGGAATCACTGCCAGAATACCCCAAAAAGGTGATTGACCGTATCAACTGGAGAGGAGTCATATTACCCCCAGTTGTTGGGAAATCCTTCTGCAGTGTAATATTACACAGAATGAAAGAGGCAGTGGATGCAAAGCTTAGAGAAGAACAGGCTGATCTAGACCCAAGAGCTCCTGTGTAGATCAGATAGTCATATTAAGGACCACCATGACATGTTAGACCTAGGAAGGCCCAGTGCAGAGCAGTTTAACTACTACAAACATGTTATTTGCTGTCTTCTTTGATTAGGCCTTGTCTAATCTCATTAAACTAACAGTCTAACCAGTTGAAGTAAACCGCTCACTCAACAAACACTGTATAACGGTCACTGGCATTAACAGAAGATATGCACCAGTATCCCTGTGTATCAGAGGTAGGCACATAACATAAAATCTCTTCAGCTAGGTGTAAATCAGTGCTGCTCCATTGACTTCAATGGAGCTACACTGATTTACACCAGCTGAGGAGCTGGCAATTGACTTGTGAGGTTGAGCAGTCATAGGTTGTCCTAAAATTCTGTCTAGCTATCTGCTGCCTTCCAATAAGGTCTATCATAAACCTCACCAGTTTCCACTCCCAGTGGAAGGTGCTTTTCTTTGAGCTTGCCTTCGCTAAAGTAAACACATAGCAACAGGTATATTTAATCCCCCAAAATCCTGTAAAAACATGTCATGGAAATCCTGTAAAAACAAGACGCCTCCACATACTTCTCCCTCAGTGAGGAGGATGAGAGAACAAAGAACACGTGGCAGATGTGTAGTCACATTGCTTAATGCACTGCAGAAGGCGTTCAGATACTATGGTGATGAGTGTGGTATAAAAGCTATATAGACTAGATAAAATAGAGAGTAAATAATAATCTGTATTTTAGGAAATTAGAAATCATTTGTGCTCTTTGGCCTTGATCTTGGGTCATGTTTCAGTGTTACATCATGGCCCTAAGTCTGGCAGATCCAGCCCAAGCAGACTTTCAACTGCACAGGTAGATCCATCCTTGTACAGAGTTGCTGTAGTAGCTCCTACATATCCCCGACATTAGAGGGCCATAGCTAGGGCTTTCCTTTGCCCTGCCAACCTTCAGCTGCTGAAATGGCCCCTTGGAGCTGTTGGCTGCTGGCATGTATTGGGACCTGTACTTTTATATGCCCCTAGCTTTCCAGACAGGAAATGGACTTCAATGGAGTTTGCAGAAGCCCATATTCTGTTATGCAAAAGGCAGTTGGAGAACTGCATCACTGAATAAAGAGGATCTCTTTCACGCATATTGGGGTCTCACTGATTACTGAACACCAAATGGTACCAGGAGTAAATAGAAATTAAAGAAATAACTTGAGTAGAAGAATGGAGCAGCTAATAGCTCCACCAGAGTTGAAACTCTCTGGAAACAAGGAAGACAACTGGAAGTGATTTAAACAGCACTTTGCTCTGTATGGGCAAGAAATAGATGCCACTGCAAAGGAAAACAATCTGAAGGTAGCCTTATTTCTGACAACAGCAGGTTCTGGTGCACTTGACATGTTCAGTAGTTTTCAGTTAGCTGAGGCAGAGAAGGCTAACTACGAAACTGTAGTACAGAACTCTGAGAAGTACCGCACTCCATGTAAAAATGAAATCTATGTGAGAGATGTTTTTAACCTGAGGGTACAAAAAGAAAGTGAAACCACAGAGGAGTTTGTAACTAATCTAAGACTGAAGTGCCAATCTTGCAATTTCTGGGGGGACTAACTGCATCCCTGATAAAAGAACAGACTGTGATTGGAATCTGTAACAAAGAACCCTGCAGACATAGACTACTGGGAGACCCAGAATTAACCCTTGCCAAGGCAATCAGAATTTACCAAGTAACGGAAGACACCCACTCTAGAATGAAGCTTACAGAAGGTGGACAGTGTTCCCACAGCATAGACAAGCTTGAGAATCAAAAATACCATAAGAAAAGAGACTGGATGCAGACGGGCACATGGAACTCAAAGTAAGAGTGAAGCAAAAACAGCACATGGAGCGGCACATGCTGTGACAAACAGCACAAGCCAGGACAATGCTTGGCATTTGGGAAAAGATGCAAGAAATGCAATGGATTACATCTCTTTGCAAGGACCAGAAGAGTGTGCACAGCATGGACAGAGGACAACGACAGCACCACTAGCTCAGATGAATGTTCAATAAGAGCAATGGACAAGGTTGCAGCAGAAGACGACTGGACTATCAAACCAAAAGTAAATAGGACATGTATTAATTTTAAGTTGAACACTGGTACACAGAAGTCAATGTGTTGACAGAAACACTGTTATTAAAGGTGGGGGGAAACAGCTATGGGTAGTGGAATGTTAACAGGTAAAACTCAGGGCTTATAGTGGTGGGCTGAATATGCGAACTAGAAGGGTAAATAACAAACTTGAAAAGATAAAATTTGTAACAGTACGCAGGAAAAAAGCACTCATGATTAGGCTAAAAGTGTGTCAAGCCCTTGGTCTCATCAATAGGGAGCACTCATTGGAGGATAGGGGATCAAAACAATTGAGGAAGAGTTTGAGGATATCTTCCAGGGGATAGGGAAACTCTCAACAGAATCCAGAATAGAGCTGAATGAACCACCCCACCATTCATGACCCTGGGAAGCTTCCCCTTGTCCTAAGATGGAGACTAAAAAAGGAGATGAACAGGCTCACTGCTCTGGGAATCACAGACTGAGCAGAAGAACCACCAGAGAGGGCACACTTGTTAGTCATTGTAGAAAAAAGAGGGGGCCTTTCACTTATGTGTAGACCCAAAAGAATTAATTAAATGTGTAAAAAGGGAACATTTTCCATTATCTGCAAGGGGAGAAATTTGGGAGATGTGGCTAATCCCAAATATTTTTCTACACCAGATGAATCACCAGGGCTCTGGCAGGTGCCCTTAGAAAACCAGAGTGCAGATTGAACACCCCATTTGGGAGACACTGTGTCCACAGACTCCATGTGGGTTGTGTTTGGCACCCAAGCTGTTTCTCCAGAAAATACAATGTATTTTGACGGTATACAGGGACTAAGGCTTACAAAGATGATGATTTGATCTGGAGAAAAACAGTAGAGAACATGACCAGGGGCTCCAGGCAGCTCTGAAAAGAGCAAGCACTTCTGAGCTAAAGCTAAACAAAAATGTAAATTCCATGTAATGGAAATAGGAGACAAGTTAACACAGCAAGGTGTACAGTAGATCACAGTAAGATTAAGACATCACCAATATGTCTGCCCCAGCAGACAAGGAAAGGGTAAAAAGATTCCTTGGAATGGTGAACTATGTAGGGAAATTTGTGCCTAAACTAGCTGCTCAAATCAGCAACCCAAGAGTGTTACTGTGCAAAGATGTCCAGTGGACGTGGGATTCAAATCTTAATAAAGAGTTTGAGAAACTGAAGGAGTTAAAGATGCCCCAGTCTTGAGGTTCTATGACAGTAAGTGCAAAACTAAGTTGACCATGGATGCCTCCAGGAAGGGTATTGGCGCAGTCCTCTTAAAGCAGTATGGTCAAAGCTGGAGATCAGTGGCTTACATGTCATGGCCACTAACAAAAACTGAATGTCAATATGGTCCAATAGAGGAGGCATTTGCCTTAGTGCATGAGGATACAAAGTTTCAAGTCTTTATTTATGGGAGGCCACTCTTTGTTGATACTGACCATAAACCACTTATTAACATTGCCAAAACAGGCCTGCTATTCAACTTCTCCCACCCTCCAAAAATACAGAGATTATTTTTTCAGTTATAGATGTACAATTTGCAAACCAAATACAAACCTGGGAGACAGTGATTGCAAACACACCTCTATAGCGTTTAACAAAAATATGGTGGAGCAAGTTCCAGAGCTAGACATTGAACAAGTCAATCTGATAAAAACCTGTTTTATCTCAGATGAAATGTGGACTGTGATTGCCAGAGAAATGACTCAGAATAAGAATTTACAGAAAGAAAGTAAGGCCAGTTTAGGGTGCCCAGGACAGCATGTTTCCGACATCACCAATTCAGTCTTGGATTTCGTTTCAATACACTAGGATGGTGATCCTTACTGTATTACAGAAAAAATATGTGAGAAAGGATATATGATGGTCATTTAGGAATTGAAAAAATCTAAGAGAAGACCTAGAGATGTTTTAGGCTGGCCAAAATGAAGAGCAACATTGAGGAAACTGTCAAAGCTTGTCACCAGAGCTGCTAGAACAATTTTTATTGTAGGGGTGCTGAGAGCCATTGAACCAAACTGCAAACCTTGTATATAATGGAAACCATTTAAAGCCAAGGGGTGCAGCAGCACCTCCCAGCACCCCTATTTCCAGCACCTATGCTTGTTGCACATGCTAAAAATAGAGGCCAAGCCTAGACAAAGAGCCTACATCTCTGGCACATGAAAAATTGACCCACTGGGGCAAAATAGGCATAGATTTGTTTACGTTGAATGGAAAAAACTATATACTTGTCCTAGATCATTATTCTCACTTCCCTGAGGTAGCCTTCCTAAAGGATACTACAGCTGATTGTGAGAGATGATTGTACACGTCAAATCTATTTTTGCTAGATATGGTATACCTGACATAGTAATGTTTAATAGTGGGCTGCAGTTTACTGGACATGAGTTTAAGCATTTTGCAGAGAAGTTTGGGTTTAGACTAGGGCTGTCGATTAATTGCAGTTAACTCTCGCGATTAACTCCAAAAAATTAATCACGATTAATCACAGTTTTAATTGCATTATTAAACAATAGAATACCAATTGAAATTTATTAAATATTTTTGGATGTTTTTCTATATTTTCAAATATATTATTAATTACAACACAGAATATAAAGTGAACAGTGTACACTTTTTATTATTTTTGATTACAAATATTTGCACTGTAAAAATGATAAACAAAAGAAACAGTATTTTTCAATTTCTCATTCAAGTACTATAGTGCAATCTCTTTACCATGAAAGTGCAACTTACAAATGTAGATTTTTTTGTTATATAACTGCACTCAAAAATGAAACAATGCAAAACTTTAGAGCCTACAAGTCCACTGCTCGATAAGATCCAAAGCAGTACAGACCGACGCATGTTCATTTTCATCATGCTTCAACCATCATTCCAGAGGACATGAGTGCATGCTGATGATGGGTTCTCCTCAACAACAATCCAAAGTAGAGCGGACCGATGCATGTTTATTTTCATCATCTGAATCAGATGCCACCAGCAGAAGGTTGATTTTCTTTTTTTGGTGGTTCAGGTTCTGTAGTTTCAGCATTGGAATGTTGCTCTTTTAAGACTCCTGAAAGCATCCTCCACACCGCATCTCTCTCAGATTTTGGAAGGCACTTCAGATTCTTAAACTGTTGGTTGAGTGCTGTAGCTATCTTAGAAATCTCACATTGGTACCTTCTTTGCATTTTGTCAAATTTGCCGCAAAGTGTTCTTAAAACGAACATGTGCTGGGTTATCATCCGAGACTTCTATAACATGAAATATATGGCAGAATGTGGGTAAAACAGAATAGGAGACATACAATTCTCCCCCAGGGAGTTCAGTCACAAATTTAATTAATGCTTTTTTTTTTTAACAAGCATCATCAGAATGGAAGCATGTCCTCTGGAATGGTGGCCAAGCATGAAGGGGCATACAAACGTTTAGCATATCTGGCGTATATCTGACCTTGCAATGCCAGCTACAAAAGTCCTATGCGAATGCCTGTTCTCACTTTCTGGTGACGTAAATAAGAAGCAGGCAGCATTATCTCCCATAAATGTAAACAAACTTGTTTCTTCTAGCGATTGGCTGAACAAGAAGTAGGACTGAGTAGACTTGTAGACTCTAAAGTTTGACAGTTTTATTTTTGAATGCAGTTTTTTTTTACATAATTTCTATGTTTGTAAGTTCAACTTTCATGATAAATAGATTGCACTGCAGTTCTTGTATTAGGTGAATTGAAAAATACTATTTTTTTGGTTTTTACAGTGCAAATATTTGTAATAAAAATAAATATAAAATGAGCACTGTATACTTTGTATTCTGCATTATAATTGAAATCAATATATTTGAAAAATGTAGAAACATCCAAAAATATTTAAATAAATGGTATTCTATTATTGCTTAACAGTGCGATTAATTGCATGATTAATCGTGATTTTTTAAAATTAATGGCAATTATTTTTTTAATTGCTTGACAGCCCTAGTTAGACACTTAACCCCTAATCCCCATTATCTGCAATCCAACAAGCTAGTGGAAAATGGTACTAGAATAATAAAGCAGAAACTGAAAAAGGTTGTGGAGTCAGACACTGATCTGTATCTAGCACTGTTAAATTACATGAAAGCACCAATTAAACACGGTTTATCACCTAAGGACATTTTGTTTAACAAAAACTGAGAACTAGAATGCCTGTAATGGTAGAAGATGTTGTCAAAGAAACTAGGGACTTGCAAACGTATAAAAAGACAGATAAAGCTAAACAAAAAAAGCAATATTATTTGGGGTCTTGTTCATGAAGTGATAGTCATTAACATGATGCACTGTACATCATACACTGTATGATGGAAATCAGTGGTTGCCAATGACTGTGGTCCCACATCAGGTTGACACCCAGACTGGCAAATATTGGGGAGAAAAAGGTGACACCTTCTCCAATTTCCAGAAGGGAGGCAGATAAGGGGCACTGCATCTGCTGTTTTGCCTGAGAAGTTCTCAGTTAGGCAACAACCATAACAGGTTAAGACAAGAAAGCCCTAGCTAGGGTTGCCAATTTTGGTTGGATATATTCCTGGAGGTTTCATCACACCATATAATCTTTAATGAAAGATTAACCTTTAATTCCTGGAGACTCCAGGACAATCCCAGAGGGTTGGCAACTCTCCCTAGGACACAACACTGTCTGAACAAAGGACTTTCAAGAAAGACTTGAAAATCCAACTGACAGCACAAAGGACCTCAGAGAAGAATTGAACTTATTATTAAGTTTAGATAATAGGTTGGTTATAAGTATTTGTAATTGTGTGTTATATAAATGTGGTTTGTTAAGTGTTATTAAGTTTTGGATGGAAAAGGAAAATGAGGTATTGGGAACTGTACCTTTATGTGGGTTGGCTTCCCAGACAGGAAGTCTGGGTGAGGCGTACTACAGAAGCTCATGTTCTGTTATGCAGAGGCAGTTGGCACTGCACCATTGAATGAAGAGGATCTCTTTCTAGCAGCTTTGGCCCAGAGTGATTACTGAATTCCACAGCTGGTGCTGGGTAGAAAAGCCAGGCTGCTCTGTCCTGAGCTAGGGAACTGGCACTGTGTAGATGCCCCCCCCACCAGGACTGGGGGAACACAAAGGGTAACCGTGCATACCCCCACCCTCCCTCATCTGTACCCAGTGCTTCTTTGGCTGCAGCTGAGGACCTAGCCCATTGTGCTGAGTTAATATATTCTTTTAATAGTGCATCATATTATATCCCAGGAGTGATATAAACCAGTAGTACACAGCAGATATATTCTTTCCACAAAATTATGTTTGTACCAGCAGCAATGAAAATCAGCCTGCCATAGTTTACCATACTGAGCACCATTTGTGAAACTATTTGTTACCACTTTATTTATGAATCAGACTTTTTAAAAAATTGAATTATTTCAACCTCTTAAATTCCAAACAATATAAATAGATTTTCATGTAATAGTTGTGTGTTTATAATACCTGTCAGTAAATTGCATTTATAAAACTTGGCAGTAAATCTTAACACTTAATTTTGATTTATGAACCATTACATGTGCAATCCAGTATCAGTTTTATTTACAGAAAAACGTGCACAACAGACTACACTTATTAATCAACCAATGCCCCAAAGTAACCTCACAAGTGGTAAGTACCCTTCTAGTTCACCACTCTTAAGCAACTGACTTTTGTTGGTCCCTTGAGTGATTACTTACAACAGTTTCCACTATACCTTGCTTGATTTCTCAGCCTCTGATTGATTTAAAAATAACAAAATAGATTTGTGAAACCTATAATGTGCAAGAGATTAACAAATTAGAGACCTGATCCTGCAAACCATTATTCACGAGTAGTCCTGGTTTTGGCCAGCTCTCACTAATCTATTGTGAGTCCTGCAATATCTGAAGATTTTCTTAAAAGCGCTGCTCCTCAAGGCAAGTGAGTACATCAGAGTCTCAGATTTAATTAAAAAAAATAAACACAAGACCAATGTACTACTTTTAATAAAGCCCAGTTTGAGGACATAAGTAGAAAGTAAGTGGTGCATGGGTCTTGTGTTTGCCCTCTGCACAAGGGTAAATTTCACTTACAAGAAGTGCTCAAACGAACAAGTTTGCAGGACTGAGCCCTTAGGGAGTTTTGCTTGAGTAAAGACTGCAAGATTAGGTCTCTGTTTGGTTAATCCTAAAATTGAAAGGGTTGATTTACAAAATCTGACTTTGCATTTTGAAATAGGATTTATAAATCTAGACTTTTACAAATATAATCAGATTTATATTGTACTGTCACAATCTGTAAATCCCTTTATGATTTGTAAAAATGCTTTAGGATATGTAAATCTGTTCCTTGATTCTTAAAATTGACAAATGTTTAATTAAATCCAGTGCTCCAAATAATGTAGTATGAATCAAAATTTTGTTGTCTTCTAAATCAGAGGCAAAACACTTAACTCACACTCTGAAGAACGTAAACGTATAAATCCAATTTGTGAAACAACAAATAACACCATATCTGTAATATAGACAATATTATTCTGCTAAATATACTAGCATATCACATATTTATTCATTCTAGAGTTATTCCAAAAGAAGGTGTTCATTTAACAGGGATGCTATCAAACATGCAAGGCCGCTAATTTGGTGCCATATGCCAAAAACTACAGTGGTGTGGATGATAAGTGCTCCTGTCTCTTATAACTGTTTAAATGAGCCTCACTTTGTAAGGCACTAATTTTTAATTCTAACAAAAAAAGTTTGTCTTTTGCTAAGAAGACAAAGCATAATCTAATTTCCAAAATACCAAAAAGCAGATAATGAAGAATTAGAGAATTGTGCATTCACTCAGATAATTTTCTTCTTGAAATGTCTCAAATCCCTGTCAATTCTTGTGACACATGACAGTCCTGAGTAAAAGATAATTTGCATGGCACATTTGCTCTAACAACTTACTAAATTAAGTTGCAAAAGCGGGGGAGGAGGGAAGGAGCCATTAAATGAGAACAAAAAGATTAGACTAGATCCAGGAAAGAAAATACTGCGAGTATAGAGAGTGGTCATCTGAAAGAAGTGCTGAGAGACAACTAACTAGCCAAAACAGGAGCTTTTTCTCACTTTGTTTCTAAACTAACTTGCATCTAAAATTTAGACATCATCTTTGTATCTAACTTTCCTATGTCTTTTAACTGACAGAGATTTAGGACAGCAGTTACCGGCAAAACCTACCTTTCAATTTTGGTGGTCATAAAGACCACCTGATACCAGGAACTTGTAAGCTCTGGGACTGAAGAACATTTAGGGCCAGGTCTGCACCTGGTCCTTGTGCAGAGGAGATTGTAAAGAGCTTTCTCTCCTTCAGCAAAGTCATCTGCTTTGGTCAGTCAGCAGAATCCACTTAACTTTCCAAGCAGGATCAACATCTACTAACAGGTGTGTGTGTTCCAAGCAAACACTGCCAGCCTGTTACAGCTATAGAGTTAGTCCAAAATTGTGAAGGTTGGATCCAGACTTTCCCGAAGTTCAAGGGGTTTTTATATTGAATGCTTAAGTTTGGGTCCATTTCTGCTTTCAAGTACAAAATACCATCTTTAACAAAAATCTATGGTTGTTTTACCACCAAAAAAGGATGAAATAAAAACAGCCAACTTAAAAAAAAAAACTTGCGGAAACTGGAATACAACCACGTATTGTAGCTAGAGATTTTTGCTTTAACGGTTTAAATTACCTTGCAGCACCTGAATGGAAGCTTTGCAGAAAAACCTCGGGAAGGGGTTTAAATTTATGAAAATTATAACTTGTTTAATTGGACATAAAAAGAGTGTTGATGGTGTCAGGACCCTTTGGGATATTTACAGTTAGTCATTAGTTTTAAGAATAAAGCCCTAAATAAAAAGAAATTAGTAATAGTTTAAATTAGAAATTCAGTAATGGTGGCCACAGGGTGATGTAATTCCACTTCCTATGGGGAATAACTAAGCAAAACTGCATAGAAATACATTGGAGCCTACAGGAATACATAGGGGTTTCTAGACAGGAATTAGCTAGGGATCATTCATAAGTCAGTTAAGGGAAATCTCATAGGAATACATTGTAGCCCATAGAAATATATTGGGATCTCAGACAGGAAGTAGCTAGGGGGCATCTACACGTCAGCTAAGAGAAGTCCCATAGGAATACATGGGAGCCCATAGGAATGTCTGGGGATGATGCAATTGGGAGATAGGATCGCACCACTTCCAGGTGATTCAATAGAGGCATGGTGTGGTATCAGCAAAGTCCCACTGAGATACACTGAAGCCCCATAAAAAGAACAGGAGGACTTGTGGCACCTTAGAGACTAACAAATTTATTGGAGCATAAGCTTCATAGCTGCTGACTGACCAAAGCTGTAGTTCACGAAAGCTTATGCTCCAATAAATTTGTTAGTCTCTAAGGTGCCACAAGTCCTCCTGTTCTTTTTGCGAATTCAGACTAACACGGCTGCTACTCTGAAACCTGTCATGAAGCCCCACAGATGCAGTGGGTGGAGCTAAGAAAAGCTGATTGGAAGCTGATTGGCTGAGCTTGGGAGAGCAAATCATATATAAGGGCAAGCAGGCTAAACCCTGTAGTGGGACTGGGGACCTAGAAGAGAAAAGAGGCTACAAGGCACCTGCAAGGAAGAAAACACCTGCACAGAAGAAGCTACCTGAGAACTCAGCAAAGCCGAGAGCTGCCTGAAAAGCAGCACTAGCAGCAGCAGCAGCCCAACCAGAGTTCCGAGGTTGTCCCGGGCAATGGCTGCTTCTGCTACCCAGCCAGCAGGAAGCCATCACAGCAGCTATCAAGTGGGATTCCGTCTCTCTCACCTGAGAAGACGTTTTGCCTTAGCAGCCACTCTACACCAGCAGCCGCAGGCTCAGCAAAGATTGCCCTTCCATCACACACCAACACCAGACAGAGCAGAAGGACCTTTGAGACGGTCTCAGAGAGAATTTTAAGATGCTTTTGTAAGTGTAGGTTTCAGAGTAGCAGCCGTGTTAGTCTGTATTCGCAAAAAAGAAAAGGAGTACTTGTGGCACCTTAGAGACTAACAAATTTATTTGAGCATAAGCTTTCGTGAGCTACAGCTCATTTCATCGGATAGTGAGCTGTAGCTCACGAAAGCTTATGCTCAAATAAATTTGTTAGTCTCTAAGGTGCCACAAGTTCTCCTTTTCTTTTTGTAAGTGTAATTTCCTTTTGCTTAATGACCTAGACCACATGGGATTCAAGTGTAAATAACGCTGGATGTCTGTGGTCTCAGTGAGATCTTCTCCTGCCCATCTAGTAATTGCTCGTCCAGCATTTACTGGATGTTTAGCTTTAAGTATTTGGTATTGCATGTTTAATTGCAATATTGTTCTAAGGTATAGAGTATTAAATAAATGATTATACTGTTAGTGTTTATATTGTTATTGAATTGCTTTATTTGCCACGCCACTTCACTCTTGTAACTATAACCTTTATTGTATTTGTTCCTACTTATATCTATCTCTATTCTTTTACTGTAACTACTCATTTCTAAATAAATATTATTTTTATTTTCAAAGATTTACTGCTTACCTGTCTATTCTTGATTTGAGGGCTGTATCTGTGGCCTTTCAAGGGAAAGCTAGCTAGCTGCAGCTTTTCCTGGCAATTCCTTCAGGGTTGGCCATAACCTCGGTTACCAGTTTAGATAGTTATAAAGGATTATTACACCAAATCTTCTGCTAACACTACTAGATCTATTTTATATATATCCTCCTTACACTGCAACAATATGATGCATAACCTTTCCTGATACAGAAGGAAGGCAGGGTTTTGTGCTGAATATATTAGAAATATTGTTTAAAAATAGTTTCCATCACTCAAAATGTTTCCCCAGTCATGGTTCTCAGAACAGCACCAGCTTGGCTTATCTGCTGTAGTTCATTGAAATGAAACCTGTCCAGAGACTATAGTCTTACTACAATACATATCTGGCTATCGTATTCAGAACATTTTTTTACATAGGAATTACATTTCTTTGCTCCTGTGTACTTGTTTCCTTAAAAATCCCATTTTTTCTTCATATTGCTCATACAATTGGCCCTATTTTTATGATTAAACTGTGACGAAGAATGGCTAGGCAGCAGTTCTGCAGAAAAAGACCTAGGGATTACAGTGGACGAGAAGCTGGATATGAGTCAACAGTGTGCCCTTGTTGCCAAGAAGGCCAATGGCATTTTGGGATGTATAAGTAGGGGCATTCCCAGCAGACGGAGGGACGTGATCGTTCCCCTCTATTCGACATTGGTGAGGCCTCATCTGGAGTACTGTGTCCAATTTTGGGCCCCACACTACAAGAAGGATGTGAAAAAATTGGTAAACGTCCAGCGGAGGGCATGGATAAAAAATGATTAGGGGACTGGAACACATGACTTCTGAGGAGAGGCTGAGGGAATTGGGATTGTTTAGTCTGCGGAAGAGAAGAATGAGGGAGGATTTGATAGCTGCTTTCAACTACCTGAAAGGGGGTTCTAAAGAGGATGGATCTAGACTGTTCTCAGTGGTAGCAGATGACAGAACGAGGAGTAACGGTCTCAAGTTGCAGTGGGGGAGGTTTAGGTTGGATATTAGGAAAAACTTTTTCACTAGGAGGGTGGTGAAGCACTGGAATGCGTTACCTAGGGAGGTGGTGGAATCTCCTTCCTTAGAAGTTTTTAAGGTCAGGCTTGACAAAGCCCTGGCTGGGATGATTTAGTTGGGGATTGGTCCTGCTTTGAGCAGGGGGTTAGACTAGATGACCTCCTGAGATCCCTTCCAACCCTGAGATTCTATGATTCTATGAAATTACCATTTTATTCATTTTGTTTACTTTTGTGTTTTTGATGTTTTGTGTAGTGCCCTGAATACCTGCAGGCAGAGGAATACTTAATAAATAAAACTGTCAAATTACTATTATTAATTATTACTGCATTAATCTTCTTTCTGGAGACCTGGATTTAAATCTTGAGCTCAGTGGTCGCAATCATGTGGGTCACTAGCTAATATCCCTTAAACCCCCATACAACTGAACAAGACTGGCCATCCCGCCTCGACAAAGACAAAGGATTGTAGTAACAGATGTGTCAGGGTTGAATTGAGGATATCAACAGAGTACTCTGGAGAAGCCTATATGACACTCAAACATGCTATATGGTTGACTCTAGCCAGTGTTCTTAGCCACTCACTTTCATGGATGTTAAACTTCATATTAAAAGTTAAAAACAAGAACTAAAATGGCAATAAAAAGGAAACAGTAATTTTGAAGATGGGGGACATTCTTTGCATTGGGTGTAAATCCTGCAAACTCCTTCTCCCTTTCTATCACCATTGTTTATATTAGAACAAGATTATGGCAAGAAAAGAAATATCTTCATTCTGAATACAAGACTAAAAAAGTAAAAAGCCATCACATACATCCCACACTCTACAAGCAGTCA
This sequence comes from Dermochelys coriacea, assembly GCF_009764565.3. Taxonomy (NCBI): domain Eukaryota; kingdom Metazoa; phylum Chordata; order Testudines; family Dermochelyidae; genus Dermochelys; species Dermochelys coriacea. Next base: position 112,760,432 of record NC_050068.2, read on the forward strand.
ACTTAACCACTAGGTTGTAATAGTCTTTTTATAAACACCAGCTACTTCTTCACCCACCCAATTAATTTAATTGTTTTATACTAAAATAATAAAATGTTTTTGGACTTGAAGTCATGTAACAAAGCTTTTTTTTTTTAAGAGGCTTGTGAATGGTCCAAAAAGTACATAACATACTGGCAGATACAAAACACACCTTAAATTACAACATAATACTGAAGGCAGGACTCTACTGATAGTGTCTATTGATAATTTCATCTTTGTTCTACCAAGTCTGATTCCTGCTAATTATGCAGCGCAAGTTTAATAAAAATGCTCTGGGGGCAGCCACTCAAGACTTTTGGCTGTCTGTCATGACAGATCCAATTTGCCTTATTCCTACTTCTTTGCTGTTGCTGTAGTTTGGTGAAATACTGCATTTATATTTTTAAAAATTAATCCAAACCTTATTTTTACTTGGGTAATTAGTTCCATATCATTTGCCGTTTCGTGTCTTGGTAATATTTATTGGGTTCCTCGTTGTGATAATTTGTCCCATAATGTAAAAGGGCAAACATCCCACATTTGTTTTTTAGTAGCTGGGAGTAATCAACTAGTTATGGAATAAAATTACTCTAAAATTCTTGGCTCATCTTCAAAGTAATTCCTGTATTTACACAACTTTAATTTTGGAATTTACCAAACACTTATATTTTATCTAATTTGAAATCAGACTTTACTACCATTTACACTGGAATGGTTTCCTCAACTTTAAGGAAACTTTTAGCATAACATTTTCAGCCTGCCTGATGTTTAATCTAATAAAAATCTCCAGGAGGCTAGCTGGATCATGGCAATTCTCTTGCATCACTATTGTAAAATATTTATTCCAGGATGGACTCAGTTCTCATTTTCCTTACTGCTCTTAATGAGTAAAATTCATCCCTGTGCAGAAGGCTTAGAGTTGACCCTTACTTGTCTAAGTGGGCTAGAGCATTTTAATGGGACTTACTGCCTGGTGCTCAATGTAAGGATGCTCTCCAATAGTAAACTGGCCACAAAAGCTCATTTGGATTTTTCAATCCAATATTGAAAGCTCTCCTTTAACTGAGAATGCAACTATGTTATTTTTTCCTGTCAACCTGAAAACCAGAATAGCCTCCCTTCTCAAGTTCTGAAGGAAAGTCAACACAACATAATATTCTAATTGGCTCACTTGGGAGCTACCCATATTTGAATTCCTGATTTATGTTAATCATCATCTAAAAATTCTCTTTATGCAAGAGAAATCCTCCTTCTATTTACATTTTATGCTATAGCAGAGAAATAGAAATGAATGTGATTAACATTTATGTACTCGACATTCATAGGAGAAAACAGGTTAAATGGTCTCACTCTCCTATAATAAAAATTTACCATTTCCTACTTTTCTTTGGAAAGAGTTGACCATTCCAAGCTTTTGTAAAGGAACATTCAAGGGTAATCCCATCATTTCAATTTTGTAAAATCCAATATTAAATACAAATATTTTTGTGATAAAAATTAAACACTTTTTGGTTTTTGTAATGTGAACTTTCCCATTCTTGGCTAGTTGTAACCTTAGATTCATAAAATGAGGGGACCCTCTGCCTGTGGATCTTCTCCCCCTCTCATAGAGAAGTGGGGCTCAGTCACCTCCATGCACCATATGCCACTAAGCCACTCTCTGGGCCTGGAATCTATGCCAGAGGGGGCAGAAATTTGAGTGTTCTGGAGGAGGAGTAGGCAGGTCACGGAGGGGACCAGGGGATGCACATTGTCCTCCCTCCTGCCCCATGAAGCTTATCAGAAAAAGATAATATAGCCTTACATGGGGGGTGTGTGGTGGGGGGAGGGGTAGTTCTGCTAGGACCCCTTCCAAGAAGTTCCAAGGCAGCAGTGACCAAGGGGTGTCCTAATACTGTGAGCACATTGGATATTCCCAGATGGAAAAGTTTATGCTCAAATAAATTTGTTAGTCTCTAAGGTGCCACAAGTACTCCTTTTCTTTTTTTAAAATAGAGTACCCCAAAAAATCAACAACAAAATCTTTAGCCTGGCAGAAGATAAGTGGATGCATGCACACATACACAATTTAAAAGTATAGATAGACTTGAGGTTGTCTTTTGGGGTGAGTGCCTTTCTTTATCCTGCTACAACCTCTTTCCGCTTCATGTGGAAATGGATTTAGATTGCTTGGGCTCTCACTTAAACCAGCTTTACACTGGTGTAATTACATTGACTATGATGGAGTTACACCTGACTTACATTAGTGTAGGTGAAACCAAAATCAGACACTTTCTGCACTACTGCAGAATGCTAAAATCCATTTTTGGTAAGCATGTACCACTCACATTTACTTTCTGACTAACTTATTGTGCAAGTCAAAATGGAGTTTAGTACAAGATTTTTATCAGAAGCATGTCCCTTTAAACTTGTGAATAACTGGCCAAATTCTCCTATCTATCAAATCAGTGCAACTCTGCTGAAATCAGAGAGGATAGGATGGCTATAACTGAAAAGAGAATTTGACCTGATGTTGTTTATGAACACACTGACAGCGCTGATCAATTATATCCCAAAATATGACTGGCAGCAGTCTTCAGGGGTTACTAATTGTCTATGAACTTGTTCTGAAGATGGATGAAGGAAGACCTGGTGCTCTCACTTACACCAGTGTAAATTTGGATCAACTCCATCAAAGCCAATGGAGTTATACCAGTGTAAAAGTGGTAAAAATGAAACTCAGACTCATGAAATAGTAATGTTCCATGAATCCAACAAAACCACTCCATTCTGTTAGAATCAGTCATGGTGATCCAAATATATGGCAATTTCACTGATGTCACTGACTCTTCCACACTGAAGCCAGGATGTGAACTTTATAATAAGTCAGTACTGTTTTTTCATCGCATGCACCCAACAATCAGGAAGGGTCACAACTACACTTGTCATACGTTGTAGTAATGCAATGGTGAATGGTGAAACAGTTCAGATCAAATAAGCACAAACCTGACTATTTTCCAAAAACTAAAATTGAGTCTGAATCTTTTTTGAGTTTAGGTAACTATTTGTTGGTGAATTCAGCATAGGAGGCAAAACTACCAAAACATAATGAGAAATGCTGTTAATGCAGTATTTCTGACTCTGGCAGCACTGGAAAGCTCACTCCAGAGTCCTTCTGTCCACTCGCTTCACACCCTTCTTCATGCCTTCTTGCACGGCCTCTATGTCTGTGACTCCTCTTCTGACCTGATGCACACACTTCTGCCCTGCTCATCCTTCAACTCCTCACTTTAAACACACCTTCTCCATGAGACCTATCAGCCCTATCACTCAATATGGTGCTATTGTTATTAAAATAAATAAATAACTATAATATTTTGACTTCCTCTTGGCCTATTTCTAGAATCGCTTCCTCCCCAACACACAATCTTTTCTAACAAAACGGTTCTCTTTCACTTTTTAATATTTTATTTTGGGTTTTTTCTGTATATAGTATGATGTTCTAACTATATTTGTTTGCCTAGCCAATGCCCCTTTCTTATCGCCCCCAGTATCCTGGAAGGAAAGGTGAGCAGGGTTTCTTATAAATTAAATCATTATTTTAAAACTGGACCATTTTGTATAAGCATGTATTCCTACATGCTAAGGAGCCAATTTCCTCTAATAGTGTTCCAGGAGCCTGGACAGGACAGATTAAATGGAATTGCTTCATTTCTAATAACAGAGCCATAGTATAAATTGCTCTGAGAGTCTCTTTCGTTCAGCAGTTATTTATTGTTCATAATTCACCTCCTGCTGACAGAGAAGGGCATGATGGAACTAATTTAACATTTCTTTGGTCAGATTCCATTCATATCTCAGTGAAATATCAGTAAATAAAACTGAAGCACCATTTATTAGGCTGCTGGAATTGTCATAGGTTAGGTTATCACACAAACTGTGTGCCTACAGCAGGGAAATTAATTCACAGTCCTGTTCACCAGATAGTGGTTAAAGAAGCAGGCAGTCCAGGTGACCGCTATGAATATCATTTGAGAAGCATTGTGCCCTCTAAAAATGTGGCATGGTTAAAAAGTTTGGTTGAGAGAAACAAATGAATGTGATAATTTAAACAGAATGACTGAATGTGAACCAAATGTTTTGTTTCATAATGCAGTCACGCCTCTGCTGAGTGATAGACATTGGGGTCTTGCAGGTTAGTGTCCTGTTGGAGTAATCAGGGATGCAGAAGCTTGGTAGTTTCTTAAGGCAACTTGTTTATTTTACACTATCTATGTCTGTCCTTGAACACGGATGGTCACAAACAGCACACAGGGATCTCAGCTCAAACACAAAAGCCCAGTTTACCAGGGAGCAACCCTGCCTCAAGAATTTACTCTAGTTAAAGAGAATAAAGCAGAGACCAAACCCCTGGTTGCTTGCCACAGCTCCCACACCACATCACAAAACTAACAGTATAGAGAGCACCATGGCTAAGATGGTACCTGGGATTTGGGAGACTTCGGTTTAATTCCCTATGTTGCCATGAAATTCTTATGTGACCTTGGGCAAGCAATTTAATCTCTCTGTGCCTCATTACTCCATATGTAAAAAGGGGATAACAATACTTGCCTACGTCTCAGGGGCATTGTTCAGATAAATAGAGAATCATAGAAGGTAGGGCTGGAAGGCACCTCGAGAGGTCATCTTGACCAGCCCCCCATGTTGAGACAGGACCAAGTATACCTAGATCATCCCTGACAGATGTTTGTCTAGACTGTTTTTTTAAAACCTCCAATGAAGGGGATTCTATAGCCTCCCTTGGAAGCCTATTCCAGAGCTTAACTATCCTTACAGTTAGAAAATTTTTCCTCATATCTAACCTAAATCTCCCTTGCTACAGATTAAATCCATTACTACTTGTCCTTCCTTCAGTGGACTTGGAGAACAATTGGAGATCACTGTCCTCTTTATAACAGCCCCTAACATACTGGAAGACTTATATGACGTTTGGTATTATCAGGTCCTGCCTCAGTCTTCTTTTCTCAAGACTAAACATGCCCAGTTTTTTAATTTTTTCTCAGAGGTCAGGTTTTCTAAACCTTTTACCATTTTTATTGTTCTCTTCCGGACTCTCTCCAATTTGTTCACATTTCAATTATGGTGCCCAGAATTGGACACACAGTACTCCAGCTGAGGCCTCACCAGTGCCAAGTAGATTGGGACACTTCCTTCCCGTGTGTTATATACAACTAGGGTGACCAGGAGTCCGGTTTTCGACCGGTCAAAAAGGGACCCTGGCGGCTCTGATCAGCACTGCCGACCGGGCTATTAAAAGACCGGTCGACAGTGCTCCAGGACTAAGGCAGGCTAGTCCCTACCTGCCTTGACTCTGTGCTGCACCCCAGAAGTGGCCAGCAAGTATGGCTCCTAAGCGGGGGGGACTCTGGGCTCCATGCACTGTCCCCACCCCGAGCACTGCTCTGCACTCCCATTGGCCAATGGGAGCTGTAGGGATGGTGCCTGTGGGCAAGAGTAACACTGTGCATGGAGCCACCTGCCGTGCCTCTGCCTAGGAGGCGAACCTGCTGCCGGCCACTTCTGGGGCGCAGTGCGGTCCGCGGTGCCAGGACAGGCAGGAAGTCTGTCTTAGCCCGCCACTGCACCACGGGAGCCACTGCAGGTAAGCCAGCGCCCAAACCCCGAGCCCCTATCCCAGTACTGCACCCCACCCATACCCACAGCCCCCTCCTGCACCCCAAACCCCTCATCCCTGGCCCCACCCCAGAGCCTGCATTGCTCACCCAACCTGCACCCCAAACCTCTGCCCCAGCCCAGAGCCCCCTCCCACACCCTGAACACCTCTGCCCCACCCCCCCAGCCAGGAGCCCCCTCATGCTTTCCAAACCCCTCATCCTGGCTCCACCCCAGAGCCTGCACCCCCAGACAGAGCCCTCAACCCCTCCAGCATCCCAATCCCCTGCCTCAACCTAGAGCCCACTCCTGAACCCTGAACCCCTCATCCCCTGCTCCACTCCAGAGCCCACACCCTCAGCTGGAGCCCTTACCCCCTCCAACACCTCAAACCCATGCCACAGCACAGAGCCCCTGAACCCCTCATTTGTGGCCCCAGCCCAGAGCCCACACCCCAAGTTAGAGCCCGCACCCCCTCCCAGCCCCCTTGCCCAGCCTAGTGAAAGTGAGTAAGGGTGAGCAAGCCACCAAGGGATGGGGAATGTAGTGAGCAGGGGTCATGGCCTTGGGGAAGGGGTGGGGCTAGGGTGTTCAGTTTTGTGGGATTAGAAAATTGGCAGCCCTACATACAACATTAATGTTAATGCATCCTTTTTTTGCAACTGCATCACTTTGTTGGTTCATATTCAACTTGTGATCCATTATAAGTCCCAGATCTGGTTCAGTAGTACTACTGTCCAGCCAGTTATTCTCCATTTTGTAGTTGTGTATTTGATTTTTTTTCTCCTTAAGCAAGAAAAAACATCAAATACATACCAGTCCCAAGTAGAATGGGACAATTTTATAAGCAGACTCTCTCCACTCTGTTATCCACGTCATTAATGAAAATATTAAACAGGACAGACTTCTCCGCAGGACCTCACTAGATACACTCCATCAGCTTGACAGTGAATCATTGAGAACTGCTCTTTTAGTAGGGTCTTTCAAGCAGTTATGCTCCCATTTTATAGTAATTTAATCTATACCACATTTCCCTAGTTTGCTTCTGATAACGTCAAAAGCCTTACTAAAACTAAGATATATCACATATACAGCTTCCCCCCATCTAATAGGCCAGTAACCCTGTCAAAGAAGGAAATTAGGTTGGTTTGGCATGATTTGTTCTTCACAAATCCACACTGACTGTCACTTATCATCCATTTATCCTCTCGGTTACTCACAAATTCCTTGTTTAATAATTTGTTCCAGTATTTTTCCAGGTACCAAAGTTAGGCTGACTGGTCTATAATTCCCCTGGTCCTTTCCCCGCACTTTTTTGAAGACAGGTACTATACTTGCCTTTCTCCAGTCCTCTGGTACCCCACATCTTCTCCATGAATCACAAAGACAACTGATAAGGGTTCTGAGATTGTTTCAGCTAGTTCCTTAAGCACCCTAGGCTGCATTCCGTGAGGCCCTGTTGACTTGAATACATTTAACTTATCTAAATATTCTTTAATCTGTTTTTTCCATAATTTGGCTTGCGTATCTTCCTCCTTGTTGTTAATATTCATTCAATTAAGTATCTGGTCACACTTTACTTTTTTACTGAAAACTGAAGCATTATTTGCTTTCCTTCCCTGTTAAGTAGCAGACTTACATTTTCCTTTATCTGTCTCTTGCTCCTAATGTATTTATAGAATCTCTTCTTATTCTCTTTTTTGTCCCTGGCTAGGTGTAACTCATTTTGGGCCTTAGCTTTTCTGATGTTGTTCCTATGTGCTTGTGCTATTCTTTTGTACTCCTTCTTAGTAATTTCTTCATGTTTTCCCTTTTTTTGTAGGATTCCTTTTTGATTTTCAGGTCATTAAAGAGCTCTTGATGGAGCCAGACTGGCCTCTTACTATTCTTCTTATCTTTCCTTTGCATTGAGACAGTTTGCTGTTACACCTTTTATATTCCTTGCATAATGACAGGTTTCAGAGTAGCAGCCGTGTTAGTCTGTATTCGCAAAAAGAAAAGGAGTACTTGTGGCACCTTAGAGACTAATAAATTTATTTGAGCATAAACTTTCGTGAGCTACAGGTGAGCTGTAGCTCACGAAAGCTTATGCTCTAATAAATTTGTTAGTCTCTAAGGTGCCACAAGTACTCCTTACCTTTTATATTGTCTCCTTGAGAAACTGCCACACTCCTGAACTCCTTTTTCCCTTAGATTTTCTTTCCTTGGGATCTTACCTACCAATACTCTGAGTTTGCTAAAGTTCATTGAAAGTTGAAGTTCATTGTCCTTATTCTGCTGCTCTCACCTCTTCCTGTGTGAGGTGCTCAGATATTATACAGGCCATATAGGTACCTAAGATAAATAGCTTTTCTTCAAAGCCTGAACATTTCTTGCTTGCTAAGAAAAAGAACAAGACTATGTGTAGCAGCAACACCTGGTCACTTCCATCATAGCAATACCACGCATAAAAATTCCTGCTTCATTGCACAAGACTCATAGATACGAAAGAGAAGGTTGTTATTCCTGTATGTGTGAATCACATTACCATATCTCATTGCCTCTATATTGTTATAATCAAAGTGGAATGCTATTTGTGTATTTTAAAAATCTTTAGAAACAAGAAGAAATGAAGCAGATAAACCTTGCTAGGTGGGAAGCAGGGGGTCAGAACACACTGTTGAAGGGATAAAACAGGGTTGAGACAATTCATATGGCAAAGCTGTGAAGGAGACAGCAAGGGGAAATAAGGCTGAGAGAGGGGGAAGAAAGCAAGGCAAAACAGAAGAATCATATTAGCTAGCCTATAAAATATGCTTGAAGAGACGGCTATATAGGAATACTCCTGAATTCCTGAAACCAATGGCAATACTCTTTCTCTCTCTCTCTCACGCACATGCCTGCTATCACAATTTCCAGCTACCAAATTTCCAGCCCTGTTTTGCAGACTCAAGAATATTACATAAGCATTTGAACTACTGGATGTTTACCCAGACTGACTTGGTATTTCAACCCTTTCAAGCACACCCCTACTAAGTTCTAAGTGAGACTAAATAAAGTTTAATAAAGTGATTTTTTTAATTGCCTATATTTTTGAAATCTCAAGGGCCAAATGCCCCAGTTAATTTAAATGTCTCCAATGAACAGAGATATGCCTTTGTCATATTTGAAAGAAACCTGAAGCTTCCCAAGACTGAGAGCTAGGACATCTATAACCATAGAACTACTATATCAATTTTCCATACTTCATAACTCATTACAAATGAAAGCGTTTTCAGGAAAAAGAATGAAAGGAAGGAAAACCAAAGTATGATGGAAAATAGAATATTTACACTACTGAATGTTTTAGTTGAGTTCATGATTGTCGGTTATGATTTATTCATACTGTATGTATCATAGTTCATCTGCAGTTAGTGCTATTTGCCAAATCAAGTCATGCAAAGAAAAGGAGGAAAGAAATCATACACGGTAATACAGTCCATAAATCAAAAAGGAATATTTTCATGGACTTGGTCACTAGTCAAACAGCAAATCATTTTCCAGTTTTGCTATCAAGGACCATTACTTTTCGGATGTGCTTAATCTGAAACAAAAATGCATCTATTAAAACCATAGAGCTACCTTGTAAAATATACTGACCACAGAGGGAATGAGATACATGCCACACCATCTACCACATTCTTAACATTTTATTATTTGTTCAGAGTGTTGAATTTTCAGAATGGGGAGGGTGGTTTTAGCTTTTTATTTCCCTAGTTTGCTAGCTGTTTGTTAGCTATAATGAAGGGCAATGCAGCACTTCAGTTATACTGGAGTTTTATTTTTAGATGAGTATTTCTAACTTGGGTGCCTAAAGTATAATAGTGGCTGCCGTTTTTAGTGTGTATATCAAATTAATTTTATGCATGTGTTACATATTTTTACCATCATAAAAATATGTATCAGAACAGAAACTACTTCTTTTTAAACTAATTCCTTCCCTCCCCCACCAGCTTGCTCCTAACACGAAACCACACTCAAAGAAATTTTGAACAAATAGTTTGAGGTTTTGTAAGTACAAGAAAATAATATTTTGGTGAATAAATTACTTTGACCATGAACATTTCCAGCATTCACAGATGGATAAGTGCATTTGTCATGCTGAGTAAAAGAGTTTGGTGAAATCTGGACAAGGTATTGTATTCACTAGCTAGGTAGAGAAACAAGTAATATATAATTAAAAAAGGCTTTGAGTTATGTCAAATACCATTTTATTGCACTTTCATATAACATGATTAGCATGGTACTACAGACCTACTAATCTCATAGCCAAATTCACCTGTATGTGGAGGGTCTATACTTTAGTCCCACTTAAACCTTCAAGTGTGACTAATGTAACACATAGGCCTTGTTCACAGACTCTGCACGGGTGAATTTCACCTTAAGGGCCAGATTCTGGTACTTTTAATCACATTGAATAGCACCCTACTCCACAAGTGGTGCCATTGAAAATAATTGGACCACTTCTGGAGCAAGGTTTAGTAAGGGCCTAAGTGAACAAACAAAAGCTAACAAAAGAAATTTATTGCCTTCCAATACACTTTTTCTTTTTCTTTCATCTCTAGGACAAGATATTTAAAAAAAAGTTTCCAGACTGGAAGAAATCTAGCCAATTGTTTAATGAAGTCCATTAGCAACTACTTCTTTATACATAATACCCCTGATAAGAATTTACCTTATAATAGCCATTTAAAATGTGATCTGGATTATGAAACATACTAGATTCTTAATGTGCATTCTTATGCAAACATTCTTAATGCCATCTCTGCTGCCAAACACCCTGTCTGGCTTCTCCAGTTCTCTAATTCATGAGAGAATGAGGGAACTGCTTGGCTACGTCAACATCAGCTGTGCATATACTTAAAGAAAAACCCAAAGAAAACCAGGTTCAGGATATAGCTCTGTGTACAGTTAATCGACAAAGTGTATTTTTCTTTTTCACATATTTGTTTCAATTAGAGCTTATTGAGTCATCTTTGCAGCCCCAGAGAGACCCTCAAGCAATCATCACTGCTGCTTAGAAGGTAATTTAGAATGCCGTCTGGAATATTTGTCCTTTTTAATCATCTGCTACATGCTGCTCTGTTAGGATATTGTCACTCAGAGACAGGAGAACAAAAAAGAATATTAATGTGAATGGGTGCCCATTTGAATTTGGCAATTCCCTGCATACAAATGAAATCCATTAATGGGAAAAAGAACAGGAGGACTTGTGGCACCTTAGAGACTAACTAATTTATTGGAGCATAAGCTTTCGTGAGCTACAGCTCACTTCATCGGATGCTGTAGCTCACGAAAGTTTATGCTCAAATAAATTTATTAGTCTCTAAGGTGCCACAAGTACTCCTTTTCTTTTTGCAAATACAGACTAACACGGCTGCTACTCTGAAACCTGTCATTAATAGGAAAATCCAGCTATCTTCATGCAGTACTCAAGATCTTGTCTGGCCAATGCCTCCAAGGAATTTAATTCTTCTATATTATTTAAATTGTACACTAGAAGGAGAGAAATTACTATGTAGTGGTCATTTAAAATGCATGCTTTTTACAGTTAAACAAGCCGGCAATCTTCCAAGTGGAATTCTATCATGGAAGTTCTAAAAAAAATGTATGTTTACTGGCAAATATTATATCATTTTGTCCAACAGAGTCTGGTTAGCAAAGCAGAAAATAAAATAATGACACCAACAATCTCATTCTCTAATACACATGCATGCATAAACAATCACAATGAACAGATGACAGACTAAGTAGGCAAACAAGTCCTTGTTGAAGATAAATAGTGCTCCTAAACTCTTTATCTCAAGAATCTTAACTGCATCCAACAAGTAGCCACACACTTGTTAAAGTGGCTATGCACAGAACATATTTAATGACAGGATTGGGAATGCTACTGAAGACAATCTGGGGTCAAATTCTTATCAGTTACACGGTTGTAGCTCCACTGATTTCAAAAAAGTTATTCCAGATATACCCAGTGCAAGTGAGATCAGAGGCTATTACAGTGGAGCAGTATGACTTTTTTAAACCACTTATTGAAATCCAGAGATGTTTTGAACATACAAAATGAAAAAGGCAAGGCATGTATTGTTAGGAGCCTTCACAATAAATACAAATGCAATTAAAATACATATCTGGCAATTCTGTATTTACTGCAAAGCTGTTTCTGATGTAAACAAACTCTTTCCAGTAGGCACTCTTCATCTCTCTTCTTCTGAGTTTCTACATGACACCATCTCTCAAATGTATGGCAGCTACAGGAACGTACTTGGATGTTTTCTCCTAACTATATCATTAGAATAGTGGGAGATCACAGATTGTAAAGAATTTGTTTTCAAGTTGCTTGGTAATCAAAATTACAGAAAAATATGTTCTCCTTGAACAGTAGAAAGCATATACACAGCAATGAGTTTTATAACAAATTTTAATAATAATAACAAAAAAGTAAATGATCCCTTTGCTTGCCCATGTATATGGTAAGAAAGAGAGACACAACATTAGTCTTACTGTTATTAAACGGAGCATTTCCAAGCCAGTTTTGCTTGCCTTATTCACAAGTAGTCTTCTTGCCTTCAGTGAGGCTATCTGGATAAGCAAACTGAGCAGGAGATTATTTTTTCCCAATACTGCGCTGCTGCTTAATAACTAGTTTTTGTTTGATCACATCTGAGATACCTTCATCCAGATGCATCTGAGAGCCCCAAGACTTCTTGGCATGGTGTTGGAAACCCTGCCCGCCCCCCAAAAAGGTGATGGGAAACTAGTTTACTTATAAAACTCTAGTTAAGACCCAAACATGAGGAGCAGAAAAAGACAGAGGTTTGGACTCTGGTTCCCTCATATAAAACTGAAAAAAAACAACAGCAACTAAATGAGTTAGTTGCATAGAGCACACAGATTAAAACTGCACCCATCTAGTTTACTATTTTTTGATATTCTCAGCACTATAACTAAGATTATAGTTTATCTCTTACTTCAAAGTAGGACCCATTTTCTTCACATGCATACATTCTAAACCTATCCAAAAATGTAGTCTAGTTTCTGAAAGGGAAAACGTGTTTGCACTTTAATTCCATTTGTAAATGTTCAAGATATTTAAGATGCTGTTTCCCGCCCCCTTCCCCCTCACTGTGCAATATTTTGCAATTCATTGTGAAAAGCATATTTGAAAACTTTTTATAAAAATAAAATAAGAACATTTTCATTTCTGTATCTAGTATTTATGCATTTAAGATTTTTATTTGTTCACTGCAAGAATCCTGTGCACTGAATTTAAAATTTCACTTTCTCATTTTAAAGACGTTAGTTTAGTATTTTGTGCATAGCACAGAGTTTTGTACCTACAGGATTCTGTGTTTTGACAACTCATTTTCACCAACCATTGTCTGTTTTACTAGGGTTTACAGTTAAAAATTAAGAAATTATTATTCCTAGTTATATATTAACTACTGCTTAAATCCTACATCCAACATAAGACACTTCATAGAATCGTAGGGTGGCAAGGGACCTCGAGAGGTCTTCTAGTCCAGTCCCCTATACTCAAGGCAGGACTAAGTATTATCGAGACCATCCCTGACAGATGATTGTCTAACCTGCTTGTAAAAATCTCCAATGACTGAGATTTTACAACCTTCCTAGGCATTTTATTCCAGTACTTAACTACACTGACAGGAAGTTTTTCCTAATGTCCAACCTAAACCTCCCTTACTGCAATTTAAGCCCATTGCTTCTTTTCCTATCCTCAGAAGTTAATGAGAACAATTTTTTCTCCCTCCTCCTTGTAACAACCTTTTATGTACTTGAAAACTGTTATCATGTCCCCCCCTCAATCTTCTCTTCTTCAGATTAAACAAACTCAATTTTTTCAATCTTTCCTCATAGGTCATGTTTTCCTGACCTTTAACCATTTTTGTTCCTCTCATCTTTCTCCAATTTGTTCACATCTTTTCTGAAATGTGGCACCCAAAACTGGACACAATTCTCTAGTTGAGGCCTTATCAGCACAGAGTAAAGTGGAAGAATTACTTCTTATCCCTTGCTTATAACACTCCTGCTAATACATCCCAGAATGCTGTTTGCTTTTTTTGCAACAGTGTTACACTGTTGACTCATATGTAGTTTGTGATCTACTATAACCCTCAGATCCCTTTCCACAGTACTCCTTCCTAGTAAGTCATTTCCCATTTTGTATGTGTGCAACTCATTGTTCCACCCTCAGTGGAGTGCTCTGCATTTGCCCTTATTGAATTTCAGCCTATTAACTTCTTCTTTCCAGCAAATCAGATTTATTCTTGTTTATAACAGGAACATAAAACAATATTGGTTTGAAGAACAGCTATAAAGGGCTAGATTGTGCCTCCTGATTTATGTGCATGGAGTCATAGGCACCGACTCCAGGGGTGCTCCAACCCTGCAGCACCCACGGAAAAAAGTTAGTGGGTGCTTAGGACCCACTGGTAGCCAGGTCCTCCCCCCACTGCCTCCTACTGGCGGCTCCATGATCACCTTCTCCCACTTCCTCCCAGTGCTTACCAGCCACCACAATCAGCTGTTTCACGGTGTGCAGGAGGCTCTGGGAGGAGTGGGAATAGGGCACTGGGCAGCAAGAAGCAGGGAAGAGGCAGGGCGCGAAGAGGCGGGGTGGGAACTTGGGAGAAAGGGTGGGGTGGGGGTGGGTCCTGGGACAGAGGAGGGGCAGGAAGAGGTGGGGTGGGGGTAGGGGCAGGAACTCGGGTGCAGCGGGGGGTTGAGCACCCTCCGCAGCCTGGAGGAAACCGGCGCCTATGCATGGAGTATATTCTCCAAGCACAGATCATCTATCTTCTGCATGCCAGGGGAGATCAGCTGCCTTCAAACACTGTCCCACTACCACAGTGGAGTTCGGGATCTGCAAGTGAAGAGGATATATGTATATCATACCCCTCAAGTAGAATGAGTAGAATACATGGAGAAGTTAGTACAGAGCCAACCTGTAACCTCCCTCCGCGCTGTGGAATCCCCCTGGGGCCTCTGTGGTGATAGCTCTGTGCCTCCAGTGGATCACCTGACAGCCTAAAGATCTTCAGGGATCTGCAAGGATTAGGGACCAGATCCTCTGTTTCTTCCTTAGGGGGCAAAACCCATCAGAATTTGAAAAAAAAAACTGTCTGAGGAGAACCTGGTAGAGCTGTCCTTGCACCACTCTTTGGGTTATTTTGGACACAATCTGTCCTAATGTACATAGAGGGGATTCCTTGAAATACTGTGAAAATACTGGATTGAGAAAAGCATCAAATCTGTGAGACATGGAAAGTTTCTGTTTCTAAAAAAATTCATGTCCCTATTTAAAAAATAAACCAAAAATGCCACCAAACACACATTACCAAGGAATCAAGCTAATTACAGCGATATTTCTTCTGTATACAATATACAATTCCTTGAGAATTCCTTTATGCCATGCAGTCATGAACATACCCCTTTCATTGGATTTGTTTTTAGAAATACACAGCAATAGCTCTAGTAAGCAATAACATCTTGCCTGCAGCACACTTAATGTCAAGCAACTTTTACTACTCCACCTTCTGGAGATTTCTAAGTTACAAATGAGAAAGGTTTAGTTTGAGAAATTCAGCAATGGGTAACCTGCTATGTTGGGGGAAATCTGACATGCTCTTAGGTAAAATACATGTTGCAGATGTGTGTGTATGTGTGTATTGTGACGGGGCAAGGCCAGATGGCTATAGAAAAGTAGTGGGAGATAGATATATTAGCTCCAGGCTAACCAAATCCCTGGTACCAGGTTAAGTGAAATGGAAGCTGCTCCAGGTCAATTAAGACACCTGGGGCCAATGAAGAACTGTCCAGAAGGCAGGGAGAAGGCTAGGTTGATTGGGACACCTGAAGCCAATCAGGGGCTGGCTGAAACTAGTTAAAAGCCTCCCAGTTAGTCAGGTGGGAGGGCATGTCAGGAGCTGTGGGAAGAAGTTGTGTTGTTGGAGAAGCTGAGTAGTTCACACCATATTAGCCTGGAGCTAATATATCTATCTCCCACTACTTTTCTATAGCCATCTGGCCTTGCCCCATCACAATATATATATATATATATAAATAATAAATATATATATAAATAACTTAAACTAAACTCTTCATGCTCCAGGAATTTGGAACATGCATAATGAAGCTGCATACTGAGCAATGACAGAGGTGCTAGTGATTAATTCATGACAAGTATTGAGGGTAAGAGAAAGCAAAGTTTTCCTTTTGGTTAGGTTTTTATATTATTTTTCTTATAAAAATCTGAAAAACATGTAAAACAGTAGCAGAGACATTTCCAAAATAAAATACAGTTGCAAAAAATACCTTCTATTTTGTTTCTTATCTAGTACTAACCCGATTTTGTAAGTTAAAGCAACATGGAAAGTCTCCCTTCTTAGAAAATTAGTAGTAGTAAAGTTGATCACGCCTGAGTTAACATGAGGGCAAGTCTATCATTCTTAACTGAATTAGTGATGGGTAAGCCACAAACAGTTTTGTGAGATTCTATCTGAATAAAGGAGGGGCATGAATTAGCGTTCATGTTATACTCCCCGTCAGTACCAGGGCCAAGCTGGGGAAGCTAATGATCTAACCAGTAGACAAAATTCAGTGATGAATCCTGGTCACGTGTCATCTGAGGCATGTTGTGCATACCACTAAGAAGAAGATTTGGATAAAGTGTGCAAAAGCTGAGATGTTTATTCAAGCTTAACACAAACATTCTGAACCTCTTCAGTATGAAAAATTGCATTAGAATCTCATGAGAACAGCCCAGATCATGATATTACAGTATTTCCTCTCCTCATGAAAACAAACCGAATTTTTAAAAAAAGACCAACTTTTTGGTTAATAAAGGGTCAATTGGGGTCAGTTCTTAGTTTATTCACAATGGCTCATTCAATCTCCACCTGGTAACTAGGGCTATTAGAAAAACGTGGCCACAATAAAACTAGGGACTATGGCAAATACTAGTTGTAGCAGAGTGGGTTTTTGGTTTTAGGAGGCTTGTTTTTCAGATGGGGGTTTTATATTGCTGCTTACCATAACTGCTCCTGAAGCTTAAGACTCTCCTAAGGAAAACCTCACCCATCAAATGAGGCCTCCTGAATTGTAGAAATGAAGTCTGAATAAAGGAAGAGGCAGAAAGAATGGAAGAAAGGCAACAAAAAGAAACAATGGGAGGAGTGAGGGTAGGAAAGAGCCAGGGGGAGTAATAGGGAATCTGAGAATTGGAAAACATGTATAGAAAATTTTAAGGGCCTACTTCTCCATTCTGGCTCAGCTCCACTCAGTGCAGGAATGGAATAAGGGGCAAAGATGGGGCACAGAGCTAAAGGTGTTCCCACCTGCCTAGGCAGTGACTCAGGATACTTAATATATATGTAGATTTTCATGGACTGTGCTGGGGCTGCCATTTATCCCCATTTCCCCTAAGGATTACTATTCTATGACAACAACCGTTCTTCAGCAAATGTGCCCTCATCTCTTTTACGACAGTCCTGCAATTTAGTAATCCGTTATTTGGTATCCCCTTGTCAAACTACAGATGGTATCATAACTGAAGTAAAGAGAGCTTTCAAATCCTTTTTCAGTCCTCGTGAAGTTCTTTGGTCTCAGGAAGGACTTGAACTTGGACCCCATATACTTTGTCTCTAACTGTTCAGCAGTTAAGGATTCTGTCAGGAAGAGCTGGGTGAGTAATGCACTTGTCAATAAAACCTTTTAAAAGTTCTATTATAATCTTTATTTTAAAGTGTGTTCATCCACAGCGCATCTAATGGAACACTTTTGGTGGGGGGGCATCATCTACCCATGTATCTAAATGCAGAATCAACAAATGAATCAAATAAAAATCTTTTTCAGCATCAAATTTGGTAAAACATTCAGTTTGGTGTCATCATTCTTTGTAGTTTTTTAAATTATTTTAGCTTGTGGAAGATGCCTGAGTGCTTCAGAAACGGAAATAATCTGTTGAGCCACAGAACAAGCACCATACGGGTAATAGTAGCACAAATCTCCCCAAACTGCTCCACCCATGTGCTTCAAACCTTTCTCCCTCACACTGTAATAGAGTTAATTCCAAACTGTTATTATCAACATTACAATGACATCATATTAACTCAATCAACATAATTAGATTGTAAGTTCTTTGGGGTAGGGATCACATCTCTCTACCTGTTCTGTAAAGTGCCTAGCATACTTTATGGTACAGTAAAAGGCATGGGTGGGCGGGTATCATAGGCTGGGGGCGGCTGTGCCTCCCCAAACAGCCAGCTGTGGCTCTGCTGATACTGCACCCCAGACCCCTCCCTCCTGCTTCCCACTCTTTAGCTCCCCCGTGCAGTGGCCCCAACTCGGGCTGCTCCACCCACCCTCCCAGCGCTCTGGGGCTGGGGCTGTACCACCTGCCCTCCCAGCGCTCCGGACCTGGGGACGCTAGCTTGGGGCGGGGGCTGGTGGCCGGGCTCTGGGCTCTGGCATGGGGGCATGGAAGGGGAGGGGCCTTGGGCGGAAGGGGTGGGGTTGCGGGCTAGCCTCCCCCAGCCAGCAGTTCATGTGCTGCTCGTGATATGAGGCATAGTAAGTCACACTCTGGGATGCTTCTGAAAGGTACAAATGGAATCACTCAAATGTGTCCGCATTCATCCCTGACAGGGTGCCGAGTAAATACACTGTGGGAAGCAGTATCAAAGTCTGCTGACATATCAAAAACAATCAGCATGGTCACCTAGTCTTTGTCATTCACTAGGAGATATTCCACTACATAGGCCAACATGTTTCTGAACCACCCACCACAAAAATCTGTGCTTACAGTTAATGTAGCTTTAACATAACTTAGCACCCAGACACTACCTCAGTCATTCTGACAGACTCCCCAACTCCACCAGAAACTCGCTTGCACTTCCACCATCTACAGAAACACAATGCACGCACCAAAATCCTGACACTCTCATTCTGATACAAAACCTTCATGGCAAATGCAGCATTATTAACATGTATTCGATATAGACATATGTCCACTAGTTAGATGTGTGGTATTGTGTTACATGTATACAAGGAAAGTATGAGATTAGCATGAAGATTCTGTGTTAGAGTGTTACTGTTTGTTAACATTCTATGTATCTGCTTTTATATTTTGCTTACACAAACTTTTCCTTCTGACATCTCTCAATCTCCGACAAATTTGACCATTTCAGCTGACCATTTCACTCCATGCTGTAAAAG
Source organism: Dermochelys coriacea (assembly GCF_009764565.3). NCBI lineage: Eukaryota > Metazoa > Chordata > Testudines > Dermochelyidae > Dermochelys > Dermochelys coriacea. The sequence goes on from NC_050068.2 coordinate 112,779,362, forward strand.
CTGTGGGTGTGACGAAGACTATGGTCTGAAGTGATAAGTGGTTTGATGGCATAATGATTTGCAGACCCAGTAATAATCCAATAAGGAATTATTTCATCAAGACATTGGTTGTCTTGTGCTCTATCCAAAAAGTTTTCAAATGCTAATTTTACACAAAGCAAAGATTGGAACTTAGAATAAATGTAATGAGGAAGCATATTTCTGCTGAGTTTTACATATAAATGACGGTGTTACAGGCAGCCCCATATAAGCAGCAGTGCAACTATTCAAAGAGAAATTAACCCCATGCAAAAAATTTGAAATTATAGGCAGGTTTGAAAAAAGTTCATTTCTAAATATGCCTCATTTTTGCAACCTTGGTAGTAGTAATAATGTGACACGTTTACATTAGCTGAGTGGTCATATATTGTGTATGGTTTTAGAATATTACAATGGAAGTCAGTTTTTGGTTTACATATTTTCTCCCTTTTTGACAATTCAGAAAATCCCACTGCAGTTTTACAATGCAACTTATTTTGGTATAATTTAACAATTCAGTGAGCAGTCTACCAGCTAAGCCTAGACCATACCACAACACACAATACCGCTTTAATTTGCCAACCAGAATGATTTTCTTTCTGCCCTTGATAAGCCCGGAATATGTTGTCAATTTATTCATGGCTATGGTTTGGAGACAAAATGTAATATCCAAATCTTTGCATGCACTACTACCCTTTACTTTTTGCTGTACCTCCATCTGTTTTTCCACAAGCTCACTAAAACAGTAAGATATTAAACGCTCCTGTAGCTTTAGGCCATCTGCTCCCTATTCCCAATGGAGTAGCCATCCCACCTTTTACTCTGTTTCTCTAGCTAGAGATCAGAACCAGAAATTTCCTAGGCACTCTGCACACATCTTTCCACCCATCCAAGTTTGAGACTGCAGTCACAGTAGTCTGAAATGTTTTCAGTTCAGTCACAATATTTCTGAGAAAGTATTTAACAAAATGACACCTAACGCTCAAAGGCTAATGTCTGGGGTAGAGTTGATTCCCAGTGACCCATCTACGCAGAGTTTTTATTTGCTTCTTTCTTCTAGTAGCAATGTATCTTGAGTGATAGCTCAAAAATATTAAGACTCCAATGCATCAGGACAGAAATAAGAATTTTGTTTATACTTACATGCATAATGTAGGTCCTCAGCCCTCATGGATTATCCCTTTTTTGTGAAGCAATTCCCTGCACTCTCCACAGTGAGGGAAAATATTTTGTCAATCAACACAGTTTAGTTTCTCTTCTTATATTATGGCAATTTTCCCCCACACCAAATTTGACACAAATAACAATGAGTACAGTATGGAGGCATACAATTGTTTCTGAACCACAGGAATGCTATGAACTAGTTTTAAAAGCCTCTAGAACATGATTTCAGAAACATTTTACATAGATTACAAGTAGGATTAGGATGTAAGCCTCATAAATATCTTGAGTTTACTTCCCCTTTAAAACAAATGATGTGGTCATAAATATACTATCTCGGTGTTCCCAAAAACTGCTATGTGTAAAAATACCGGCAACACATGTTTTGTGAATGGTCTAGGACTCCCTCTTCCCTCTCTTAACTAGGCAGCCTCTTTGCCAACCAGGCAACACCCTGCACTGCCACCGCCCACTTCTCATTTCCTTTTGCAACACTGTAGTCTACAATGGGGCTCAGGGTGCTCCAAATTCCATGTTCAAATTCATTAACAAACTCCACTGGTAGAGCAGTCACAGATGTTCAGGAGGCAGTGGCTGCTTGTTTATACAGACAACGTCTTAGTCTTGTAAATGAGTGAAGTGGTCCCATAAGACTGTAAACCACTTTTGCACCTCACAGTTCCTGGAATCCCACTATAGAGTAGTTACTTACCGCACACCATTAAAAACGGTGTGGCAAACAGAGAGGCAGCACTGTTTGTGCAGAGGAGTTAGCCAGAGCTATTGATATATCCACGCTTGCTACCCTGCTGGTTTATTATAAAAAAGGTGTCTGTAGAATCTTTAGGCTTTCTTGAGAACAGTGCGGTGTGAGGCACACACATAAAGAGCCCATCTGGAACTAACACTTATTAACAACAATCAGGAAGGACGATCAGGACACTCCACCATTCTAGAATTTACTATATGTAGGGAAACATCCTTAGGGGGAGCTCTTAATACATATTCCAATATCTTGCAGTGCTGTTCCAATTATAAAGTGCCCAATCTTGTGCTCCGGTGCCTCAATGATAATTAAAATGAATATGTATTATCCACTACAGCAAACAACAGAATCCTTGTTCCATCAAAAGGCATGTAGAGCAGGAGAAAAGGTTTTCCAATGTGGTATCTCACATGATTTTAAACTTGACATGCACTAGTATAGAAAGATTCTTCAGTGGATTGACCACAGCCAGCCTACATTTTATTTAACACAATTTACCATCAACTGGGCCTTAGATTCCTTAGATTTTACCTGATTTGCATGTGCAAATTTGATTTGTGTGAACAATGGATTGGGTATGCAAATATAGAAGGTTGTTAAAGGAAATGAAGAAAAAGAGTTTTGCAGCCTTCAGACATCCTCAGATCTCACTTTTTTGAGATGCTCATTTTGCAGTTGCTCAGTAAGCTTTCACTATTACAGCTGGAGCTCTGCTACCGGCTGAAAGGATCACATGACATTATAACCAAAACCAGGAAAGTATCATGAGAGTTTAAATGAAGCTTATGTTTAGGGCAAATGACATTTTGTAAACTGTGTAATATAATACACATAGGGCACATGAAGAAGCCTATCGTAGGGGGACAGGGGTTTCAGGAAACTCTGTAGATAAACTTTTTGGAGTTTACTCTGCATGCATCAAAAAGAGAAGAGGTGTTTACAAGGCCATGGCAGAAGCAGAGACCTTGGGCCTTCTAACCTGTGGGGCATGGGGACCTATGGGAAAAAGCTCTCCTGCATCATGGATCCCTGTACCTTTGTCCGGTTTCCTAGCTCTTTGGTACTCTCCTTCTGGTCTATCTCCTTTTGCTGCCATTTACTGTCTCCCCTCCCCCAGTCCCTGTACTTCCCCCTATACCCAGCCAGGAGCACCTGCAGAGAGTACCTGGTAAAAGATTACATTACTTAGAACTGCATTAATATCTATTGACATATCCATTGTGTCTGGAGAGAAGCATGCCATAAAATACAATCGCTCCCTGTGCACCAAATTTTTGCAAAAGCCCCAGCTCCACAGAACTCAGAAAGAGTAGCTCCCAGAAGTCCCCAGAGCAGGGGGAACTGCCACTGGGCTGAGACTCCACCAACTTCCACAGCTCCCTTGTCTGGTACACCCTAGTATTAGCATCCATCTACTAGAGTAAATGTAGGGAATCCCCAGGGCTATTAACTGCACCTTTTAGTTTATATGATAAACTATTGTTCTTTGGGTGGAAAGGAGACAGCCAATGGGCAATAATGGTCTATACCGGCAACTTTAGGAATTGTGGACCCAATATTCATTCCACTAACATCACTAGGAATTTTTCCCTTGATGTCAATGGGAGCAGAATTGAACTTCATATAGATTGAGCTACCAAATAGGAAGATTTGACTTCAAGGAATAAGCAAACATGCTTCTAATCTCCAGCCTAACATAGACGGGCTACAGAATTCTAGTGGATTTGTCTTCATTGAAACAGACAGCTGTTGCCTGACAGTTCCAGTAATGAAACTTTCATAAGTCCTAACATGTCCTTTTGTTATCCATACAGCTCTCAAATGCTGGAGAGAGAGGGCAAATCAGCTCCAGTCTCACTCAGAATACAAGAAAACATTATCTGATCTTGAATAGAACATGTCTTTATCACTCTCTATATTAAAATAAAAATATATGGTCCTGCTACCCCAGCTGATGATAGTTCACATATTTGAAAAGGATGTAAGAAATGAGAACTTAAAGACAACTAGTTGTACCTGCTTAATCCCAGTTAAGACAAGAATATTTGTACTCTTGCCTTGTGAAGATACAATATTGATTCTAAAGGCAATTTAATCCAGCTATTAACACTTTATTTAGCTGTCTTCTCATGAGACTCAATTTGCACTCAGTAGCAAGGTATGAAACAGGAAAGACTGTCATTTGCTTCCACATGCAGTAGCATTCATCAGTCTACATCAGGAAAGACAAGCTCCCCGTGATCAGAATGCCTAGTGTTCTTGATTTGTTCGCTGTCAATACACAGCAGCCCTCCCCCATGCTCAGATTCTTTCACAGTACAATGATGAATTGCTTCTGTGTCCTGCTTTTATCTAGCTGCAATTATGAGATAAGTGAAATCTGACTGAATTTTGATGCCACGTGTTGCAAAGTACTAAAACAATATGTATTGAGAGTAGCAGCTGTTTCCTACATTGTGTTTATTTTTAATATCGCGAAGCAGAATCTTTTTCCTGGAGTATTAAAACAGGCAGAAATAAATAAATAAATAAATTGAAAAAACTCACAAACCCATTGCTGCAATGATATTAAATAAACCAGAAGCACGTGGGTGACATTGGTAGAGATTTTTAATTCTCTCCACACAGAAAAGGTCTCATGGATCCTGCCAAAGCAACTGACCTTGCAGCTCTTACCCGCCTGAGCTGGCCTGCTGAAGTGAATGGGATGACTCACATGAGGAACCTCATTAATGCCTTCTTAATTAACCATCTTAGCCTTTCACTTATTCAACTTTGTCACCTACTTCATGTAGATATTTTACTGCCTTATCTATATTAGAGCCAAATCCTGCCCTCAAATCCTCACATAAAACTCCCATTGAAGCCAATACTCCAAATGAAGCCAAAGCTAGTCTTATACACTAAAAGAAAAGGAGTACTTGTGGCACCTTAGAGTCTCTAAGGTGCCACAAGTACTCCTTTTCTTTTTGCGAATACAGACTAACACGGCTGCTACTCTGACGCCTGTCTTATACACTAATAATCTTTGCTGGGTTGCTGTTAGCATGATATGCATTTTCCCTCAAATCCCATCTTTTGTGTGAACAGACATTCATGAATGACAAACAGTAGACTTTAAACTCCCTCACTATTCTAAACGTTGTTCTAAATTACAGTATTCCTTGATTGTTTAACCAGTTTCTAAAAATGGCTCCATAAAAATGCCAAAATCTATGAGTGAAAAGATTCCCCAAGGAAACCATGATATTGGCAATGGGGATTCTGCCCTGACCCCTGTTATCACTCAGAACCCCCTTAGCATTCACTGTGACATTGAATAAAACCTCATCAGTCTGACTCTAAACAGAAAGACCAGCTCAAAGGTTGGGTCATTCCATTTAACTCTAACACAAAAGCTTCCCGTGAGCTCCTACTCTGATTATCTACAGCATAAATCAAGACACTGTCCAAAGAGGCCACAGAGACCTAACCATCCTAGGACTGCTTGTTTCAACCGGCCTTATCAATAGCTTGTTGTCTTGCCCCACTCTGGTCCTATCTATACTGTAGCAATCATGCAAATTGACATCAAGTCATGCATATACATTTATAAAGTATGTGCTCTGGGTTAACCCATCAGCTTCAGTGAAACCATGGAAGAAGGACTTCAGCAAAGTAAAGCCAAACCCATAGAAGTTCTCAGGGAAAAATAGCAGTTATTTCTGTAGAGAAATGCTCCAACTGCAAAACAGATTTTTAAAATGGTCAGTTATCAGCACATGGATTAAGTTTCATGTCATTTCATCCTGTCATGTAAAATATTTATCACTCCATTTTGTAATTCAAGGCTTTTTTCTTCAAGGAGTTAAGAAATTTTAGTCAACATTTTAACAGTAACTCTAGATTTTTATGGTGAAAGATACACATCTGTCATTTTTATTAGTATGAGTCACTGAATCTATTAGGGCCTGAGAATACAGTGCTGGGAAAAATCCTGCATTGCCAAAGGGCTGAGAAGATGATTCAATAGGTCTCCAATACCTATTATTCTATTAATAGATTTTAATATGTGGGGAGTGGGTATTCTAGATATAAACAGAAAGCATTTAATAGCTACAGAAAAAATAACAACATATTTAGTTATCATTTCTTCTAATTTATAATAGATATTGTAAAAGTCCCTATCTGAGCTCTAGGGATCATAGTTACAAAGGTATTTAGATGCCTAGTGGGATTTACAAAAGGGCCTCAGCAAGTTAGGGCCTTAATTTTCATCAGTGTCTGTTGTGGCAGTATCCTACAGTGAGACTTTGAACCTCGCAGACACTGATAAACAACACAACACCTAAAACCTCATAAAAATTATATTTCCACATTCTGATGACCCAAGGCACTCTTATAGATTCATAGATTCATAGATACTAAGGTCAGAAGGGACCACTCTGATCATCTAGTCCGACCTCCTGCACAGCGCAGGCCACAGAATGTCACCCACCACTCCTATGAAAAACCTCACCCATGTCTGAGCTATTGAAGTCCTCAAATCATGGTTCAAAACTTCAAGGAGCAGAGAAGCCTCCCTCCAGTCAACCATGCCCCATACTACAGAGGAAGGCAAAAAAACCTCCAGGGCCTCTCCAATCTCTTTGTGCATATTGTTTTCTTTGTGTGTGCTGTGCCTGGTCATGCAAAGTGCCAAGCATCCTCTTGAGAGGCACACTCTTAGGCTTTGTCAACATTACCAAGTTTTGTTGATACCCAAGTCGACTTAATAAAAATCAGAAAAGCTTGTTCATACTAGCAGCCTCTGGCGACAGATTATGTCCACATTTGGGGGCGCCGTCATCAACAGTGTGAGCAATGCACTGTGGGTATGTGTCCCACAGTGCAGGGCGACACCTTCTATTGCTAGGTGCTGTGGGAAGGCAGAGCAGGCTGCAATGCATCTTCGGACCTGGCTAAATGTCCCGTGATGCATTGCTTTGTGTGCTAGTACTCCATTGGCTTCCAGCTTTCTTTTGTGGCATTTTTGCGACAGCTATTCTCTGCTGTGCACCCTGGCATCTTTGTGAGAAAGGATGGATCCCACACTTCTCTCCTATGCTTTGTTAAGTGTCATGAGGACTTTGTGCATGGCAGTACAGTTAATCATGAAATTCTTGACAGAGGAAGACTCACAAGCACCCGACACTCTACGTAATATGGATAGCAGCAACTTTACATTGCTTTTGGCATTCACAGAGCAGCTGCATAGGGTAGACCATCACTTTTAGGCTACCGAAACCAGCACCGAATGTTGGCATCACATTGTCATGCAGGTGTGGGATGAAGAGCAGCGGCTACAGAACTTTTGGATGCATAAAGCAACCCTCCTGGAACTGTGTGCTGAGCTAGCCCCAGAACTGCGACGCAAGGACACCAGAATGAGAGCTGCCCTCTCGGTAGAGAAGCATGTGGCAATCACTGTGTGGAAGCTGGCGACTCCAAACTGCTAGCGGTCAGTCACAAATCAATTTGGAGTGGGAAGTCTACCATTGGGGCTGCATTAATGTATGTGTGCAAGGCAATAAATCGCATCTTGCACTGCAGTGTGTCCCAATCATAGCCCTTTCTGCACAAGCCTTGAGAAATCTGCCCATAGGTATCCCAATTCCTAAGGATCAAGCACAGCTGGGACTGCACAGACTCCTCTCCCCATATAATGATCAGATCCAACAGCTCTGCTGTGGTCCAGGAGGGAGGGCGTTTGGTGCGACAGCCAGCCATGATCACTTGGTAAGACACGATGAGACCTCCCCACGCTGAGCCAGCAAGCAGGAAATGGAATTTAAAATTCCTGGGGCTTGCAAGTGGGAGGGGCAGATTGTTGTTTACCTGGCTGCAGGGTAGCAGAGTTCAAACTGCTGACCAGAGCGGTCAGGATGGGGATTGTGGGACACCTCCTGCAGGCCAAATAAAGTGATTAAAGCATGTGTGGTGTCTACACTGGCTCTTTGTCAATAATAGAGGGAAGGGAAAAGAAAAAAGTCTCTTGTAGAGGTGGAAGTATTTTGTCACTGAAACTGGGCATTTTTCTCAACAAAAGTCACATCGCAGTGTGTGTGTGCACTCACTGTTTTGTTGCCAGAGGCAGTTTTTGGTGACAAAACTTGATAGTGTAGACAAAGCCTCAGCTTCCCCATGAGATGAGGACATACAGACTCTCATAGGAAACGCCAATCACCTTACAGGATCAAACCTTGGGATGTAAGTTTCTGGAAAGTTGGACCCTTTCTTTTACATGTTGAGCATACTGTCAGCATTAAAATAATAGTTTTTTGTACTGTTATTCATGATTGGATCCAATCATGAGCAGGAAGTCAGTAGGGGTTTTGTCATAGACTTCAATGAAAGCAAAACTGGATCCACCAAAGGTATTTAAAGCCAAAGATAAATTATAAATCATGTACAAGCCTTCATAAATACAAGCCTTCATAATACATGACTTAATGAGGAACTTTTATTTGTACCAAGCTTGAATAAGACATTAATACAAAATAAATTTACTTTGCTATTAGTTTTCTATATTTCCACTGCTATTATTGCAAATATGTGTCAGATAATTATTTCACTTTCACCTTTATAACCAAGATTCTCCTGCTGCTTTAATATGTAGAGAACTCATAATTCTGTGGTTGTCTCGCATCATAGTCAGTTCCTTGGCATAGATCTAGCATTATGACTTCACTGCATGACCAAGCAGGAAGAGGAGATGAAATGCTGTGGAGGAGGGGGGAGTCCTTATTTAAGCACAACTATCTATTAGCCAATATAACAAGACATAGGATATGCAACTGGATCATTTGAATAAGTATACTTTTAAAGTTTTCTCCATTGTGGAAATCTCCTTTTACGTAGGCTGTTTAGACTAATTGGTAAATACATACAAACCTGCACCAGTATTTTTTTTTAAAATAGATGCTGTACAAATCTCAGATCACTTTATGTTCAACATTTTACACAAAATATGATGAGGGCAGAAGTGTCAGGGAGGACGAGCAATACCAATTAAAATTCTCTTTCAGGAACAGTTTTAGTATCAAAGTTTCATTGATTTTATAGAGGTTATATTCTTTACTCATGCATCTAAGTCAGGGCCAAGTCTAAAATATATGTATCTCCTTTAGGCTGAAACCCTGCTCTGTCTCTTCATGTGATATGGATGATCTACCAGTTATAAAATACACTTACTAGATAATTAATGCACTTGCCCAGCTTTAGTGACTCTCTCAAGCTCAGTTAATTTTCCACAAGTTCTTACGCTGGAAATAAAATCATCCTTAAGCAGAGTCATAATATTGCATGAAAGAAAAAAAATTCATAGCTAACTGCATTGGCATAAAATCTTTGGTAGCACTAGTTGAATCACTCTTGTCGATTGTCACGTAAGGCTTGCCTTATTTTAGATCACAAACATTTGTTCTCCTCCCCCTCCCCGTGTTTCCCCCAGGTATGATACATTTGAACAGACAGGTAATGAAGAAGAATGACACACGTCAATCTTTTTCTCATAAGAGTCACCTAAGGCTATTAATTGACATCCCACAACTGTCCTTATTACTGTCATTGCAAGAAGCACAAATGAGAGCAGTCCACATGTCTGACGCCATAAGGCTCAACAATACAACACTTGATATGAAAAACCCTTTGAAAATACATAAAAGGGAAGTCATATAGAGAGGGAATTACCGGAGTGACATTTCAGTATGTGAAATACTCTTATAACTCACTCTCATCTGGAAAGTTTATACTCATAAGACACAGTAGCTCGTAAGGGTATAAAAATACAATTATTTCAGTAACTGTCTTAGCAAGATATACATAAATAACATTACAGTTGAACTTTGTGTGGAAAATCCTCCTGTGTATTGACAGAACACTGATTTAGAAGAGAAATGTCTACTGTTTCAAACCAATCTATTGCAAAAGGAGACAGCAAACTGTAAGGGAGGGGAGGAAAGTTAAAAAAAATGCCAGTCAGTTTATTCTAGGAATAAAATATTTTTAGGTTAACAAGAGTTAGCTAAAGGGTAAGTCACTACCAAATATTTAAATTAAATGACATTGATTATGGCCGGATAAAGTTTGATATAAAGAGCGCATTGACAGAGTGAGCTGCTGACATAAAAACAGAAATAGTAGTCCTTAGAAACATATATGTCCTTGAAGATTATAAGGCAGATATTTTGAATCAAGTAGGTTTTCAGAAACAACCACAATGACATACTTGGGGAATACTGGCACATTTTGCAATGCCAATAAAACTATTAGCACACATAAGTCAATTGCTGGATGAGGTTTAATGAAAAAAACATCAAATATGGGCAAGATGATCCATGTCTGTTACTGGGACGATATCCTGTTTCACTTTCATTGCAAGTGGAATTCCATTTACAGGTAAATGATGCCTGTCACAAGGTGGCAGCCTCTGAAGCTTTGCCTATATTAGAGAAATTAACCATTCTAAACATCTTTTTAAAATCCTGGAATGGTTTAGAACACTTTGTGTCAACACAGAGAAAGTGGTTTACAAGTGTTCTAAGACACTGTTTGAGTAAACTAGGTTTTCAGACCATTTCAGTCTAAATCTCTTTAGTGCAAGCGTAGATACAGACAAGCTGAAACAATTCAACTAGCCCTCCCACTGTGCTTCCACAGTGCACACTGGAGGGCTTTCAAAAAACCCTAGAATGCATTGCTTAAGTAAACTATGCTGGGAAATGTGAAATATGTATCCAGAAAGCATTGCAACTGAAGCAGGCTAAGGCAGATCTTTCAGAAAAGCATCCAGCATTCATTTGAAGACATTAAGAAATGGAGAATCCACCATTTTTCTTGGTAGTTTGTTTCAGTGGTTAAATTACTCTCACCATTAAAATTTTCCCTAATTTCAAACTTGAATTCAGGTCCCAGCCATTGGTTCTTATGCCTTTTCCCACTACATTAGGGTGCCCTACAGGACCAAGAATTTTCTCCCCACGAAGGTACTTATACACTGTGATCACAAGTCATCTCTCAGTTGAGTTTTGATCACATTAGCCTTTTTTTGCCAAAGCATCACACCAGGAGCACATGTTGAGATGCTTGCTCACGATGACCCCCCTAAGTCCTTTTCAATGTCACTGCTTGCCAGGATACAGTACCCTGTTCTGTAGATATGCCCTGCATTCCTTTTCCCTAGATGTATAACTTTATATTTGGCTTTATTAAAACACATTTTGTTTTAATGGACCCAGCCTATCAAGTAATCCAGATTGCTCTGCTTGACTGCTTTGTCCTCATCATTATTTCACACTCTGCTATCTTTGCATCCTCTGAAAATTTCATCAGCAGTTATTTTAAACTTGCTTCTGGATCACTGATTAACATTTTGAATAGCATCGGGCCTAATACTGATCCCTGAGCAATCCCATTAGAAACATCCCTATTCAGTAATTCCCATTGACACCTACTTTTTGAAATCTGTTGGTTTCATTTAACGTGTGCTCTATTGATATGGTAGAGTGCTAATTCTTGTATCAGAATGTTATGTGGTACTAAGAGAAACACTTTACAAAAGTCTAAGTATATCACATCTACACAGTTGCCTTTATCAACCAAGCTTGTAATGAAAAGAGGTTTGTTTGACAAAACTTATTTTCCATAAACCTATCTTGACTGGCATTACTTATATGCCTACTCTTTAATTCTTTATTAACAAATCCTGTACCTGCATTTCCATTAATTTGCATGGGACTGATGTCGGGCTAACCATCCTATAGATACCTGGATTATCCTGCTTGTCCTATTTGAATATAGGTGTAAAACTAGTACTCTTTCAGTCTTCTGGAATTTCCACAGCATCCCAAGGTTTATTAAAAATTAACATCATGGACTAGAGATCTCCTCCGTCAACTCTTTTAGAACTCTTTGATGCAAGTTACCTGGGCCAGATGATTTTAAAATGTTTATCCCCGAAAGATGTTTTTTAACACCCTTCTTAGTTACTAATGGAATGGAAGGTACTTCACCATCTTCATATGATCCAAATACATCATCCTGCTTCTTTCCAAATACAGAACAGAAATATTTACTGAACACTTCTGCCTTCATTATTAACCATTTTATCATCATCATCTAGTAATGTACCACTAATAATAATACTATCGCTAGGATTTCCTTTTTGTGTCTAATGTACTTAAAACTCCTTCTTATTACCTTAGCTTGCCAGACATGGATTTATTTCCTGATGCCTTTTGCTTTCCTTATCAATTTTCTATACCTTATAACTTCTAATTTATAATGATTACCTATTTCCCCCTTTTCCCATTTGTTATATATTCATTTTTATTTCTAATTGCTTCCTTTTCTTCACTACTGAACCAGTATGGGCTTTTACCCAAAGTTGTCCTCTTTCTTGGTTATGGAATCATGGCATTTTGGCCACCTAATAAATTTCTTCTTAAAGAACTCCCAATTTTTATTCACATTTTTCTAGCTAAATTTCTCCTCCCACCAATTTAGCTTCTAATTTTCCTAAGTTCTGGGAATTTAGCCCTTTTTAAGCACTCAGTATATATATCATGGGTTGGAACTGTCCTCTGTTTGCCCATATTGAATGTAATCAGGTCATGATCACTGCCCCAAGCAATGACCAACTGCTGAGTCCAGTGATTAAGTTATTTCTATCCATCATAATGAGGTCCAAAGCAGAGTTATTTTATGTGGGGTGCAAGATGTTTTGTTAGAAAATGATCAGCTATCACTTATAGAGACTTTAATGACAGGTTTCAGAGTAGCAGCCGTGTTAGTCTGTAACACGTACTCCTAATAAATTTGTTAGTCTCTAAGGTGCCACAAGTACTCCTTTTCTTTTAGAGACTTTAATGGTGCTTTATGATTGGCTGCATGAGGCTTCCTGCATGTGTCTCCCACACTGAAATACTCCATAACACCACATTTTTCTCTCCACACTTTACCGATGGGTGTTTAAGGAGTAACGCGTCCCTGTTCTCTAGTTTGATTCAGTGGCCTGGTAACCGACCTCAATGAGTAACTCCTCCTAGGCTATGTTACCGTATCGATACATGTGCATTCAAGAACCTGCATTTCAGAGTTATCAATATCTCTAAAATAGGTAATGGTATCTTTAAAGCAAAGTACCATCATCCACACCTCTTTTACCTACTCTATCCTTCCTAAACAGGTTATAACCAATGATTTTACCATTGCATGTTAATTTTCTCACCAGGTTTCAGTAATGCCAATCATATCAAATTTCTTCTCATCAGTGAGAATTTCAAGTTCATCTTGCTTGGCACCCCAACAGAATTGGTATGTAAACAATTTAACTATTTATTTTATTCACATTCTTAGTCAAATCAGTTCAATTTGTTTGTGACACACTGAGTTTGCACCACATTTGTCTCCTTAACGCCCCTCACCTTTCAGTGTCAGTTTTAAACATTCCAGGCTGCTCAAGCTAATGTCTACCTGAGAAGATTAGCCCCTTGCCTGTCAGGTGCAGGCCATGCCATTCATACAGCCCCCTCTCCCACTGAAATGTGACCCAATGTTCCACAAAACAAAACGTTCAGCTTTATACCAGTTGTGCTGCCAAAAATTTACCTCCAGTATTTTCTGCTTTCTCTTGCTCATGGGACCTGAGGGCTTTCAGACAACATCCCTTGGACTTTCCTCTTCTTCAGCTCCCTTCCAAGATCCCTGAAGTCTCCTATAATCTGGGTAGTTCTAAATGATGCCACATCACTGGCTCCAATAAGTAGCATGACCAGTGGAGACCTGCCAGACAACTTCATAATGCTACATAATTTTGCAGTTACAGCTCGTATTTTTGCACCAGAGAGAGAGCACGTTGTCTTTGTGTGCTTTGGTGAATTCTCTGCCACTCTTCTTAATATGGCATCACCAGTGATGATTGCTTGCCTTCTTAGGATGGTTGAAGAACTTCTCTTGGTAGCTGCCTGCTTCACCCCACAAGGATGGCCATCAGATATGTCCCCTGTAGCTTTCTGTTCCCTTCCTCCATAGACAGGTTCCATAGTAGTTGACTCACTGAGTATCTCATAATGATTTGACTCTTCTAGCCAGGTTGAATCCATCATGGTTCTCTTTCCCTTCTGGGTCACAAATCACCAGTCTGCTTCCTTGGTTCTCTCTCCCATTGCCTTATGGCTGATCCTTCTCCTTCTGGTGCTTATGGCAACAACTGCTGAAACTGGTTGTTCAAGAAGTGTTTGCTTTCTCAAATACTAAGCAGTGCTTGCTACAACTTGCATTTCCAGATCATGTACTTTTCCTCCACTACGTCCAACAGCTTGAACTTCATGAACCAGAAATCTCTTCTAACTTCCAGCAGAAAGGAAAACATAGCACATATCAGGTATGTCATACAGTTATTCCCTCATCACCCATATCTGCTACTTGGTCTCTCTAGAGTCATGCCTAAGCAGAAGGAACTAAATACCCTGCAAAAGTCTCCTGTTTGCACCACCTGTTCGCCTGCTCAAAGGTTTACTTGGCAACTGACTTATATACTAAGTCTTGCTGCTTAGCTTCAGCCCCTCACTGACATGGAGGGACTACCCATTCAGACACTTCAAACCCTGGCTTGTTAAGGGTTCCAAAATCCCAGCCATTCAGAGACAGATGAACCAACAAACACACAGCTACATACAAGGACAGATCTGGATGATCGCATTTTCCCATCTATTCTACCCGACAGCACACTGGAAATCCTGCCATGATAAACTTTTCTTAGTATATATGGATTGCAACACCTTTATCTAAATTTTAGTCCAATCCAGTATTGGAAATGTGGTCTGAAGCGGGAAGGGTTTCACCATTCAGATTATATACTACATACTCTAGAATGGGAGAATTTGACGAGCTCAATTAGGATTGCCAGAGGATAGGATTAGGCAGATGGCACTTTTGAAGGTTTATCTGAGGCTTTACACAAGTCAGCAGGGATGTGTCCGTGTAAGGCCATTAATATTCGTTTGGATTCACCACACAGCAGCAGTCAAAAGAAAAAAAGTGTGTATGTATCTAGAGACAGTTATACATATCGTCAATAGCTATCCATTTCAGTGAATTAAATCCATACGGTCCAGATCTTCATGTGAGAGGGTAGGGAAGAGTGGGAAAGTATTGTGAGTAGGAAACTGACACAACAGCGATCAAACATGGGAGCGATTCCAGGGAGTGTCCAGCTGTCCAAGATCAAAATGAAAATGTTCCAATTTGGATGAGTAAAATGCTTTAAAGAATTTAAATTGCCGAGATGACAGTCAAGAATGACAAAGAAATGGGTTATATGTCACACATTTGGTTGAACCTCTCGACAAACAACATATTGCTCTGATTTTAGCATCCAGGATCTCACCTATGTGAGTAGATATGGTGGAAGATCAGGAAAAGTCTCTTCACACAGGGATAATGATTCCATCCACTGAATATATGAGTTGCTAGCAAATGCTGTGGAAAGCACAGTGAGAGTGAGACTCTTATTTGGATTGCAATTATAGTCAGTATGCTAGTGAGATCTATTTTATGTATCCATTTTTATATCATGCAACAGTTGTGATTCTGGTTAGATACAGCTACGGGCTTTACTCTCTAATAATACTGTGGCACTAAATTAATCTAAGCACTAAGGAGGAGGTTGGGTGGTATTCCAAGCTTAACAGGATGTTCCTTAGCAGCCTCTGCAACAAGGCCAATTGCTACATATTATTCCGTCACACCCAAAGGCTTTCACTTCAACTTCAATTCTTTTTGGGTTCTCAAAGATTTGAAAAGTCCATTTCAATACGCTGATGTCGTATGTTAAAATGATGACAGCAAAAAGGGCCTTGACTAATACTGTGAAAACTAAAAAAGATGTTTTGGCATGTGTGCATAAGTTGCAAAGTGCTTTTTAGAATTGTAAAAGGGAAAATTATAGTTCAGCTTCCGAGAAGGTCATGTAAAGATAAAGTCTAAGAATCAGGTTCAGCCACCAGAAGATGGAATGGGAATTGTAGCGACTGAGAGGGGAAATAAAGGTCATAAGCATCAAAACACCACCCAGAAAAGCACTGGTGAGAGAGAGGAGGGGGAGTTCTAAAGAACAGCCAGGAGGGCTAAGGATTCTGGAGGGCTATGAATTTGCAACCCAACATAGACATTAACAGGTCCCTATCCTGAAGAGCTTACAATCTAAGGCCTTATCTATATGAGAAAGTTGCACTGGTCAAACTTAAATCGGGTGTTAAACTTTTATTTAAACTTGTAAAAACTCCTGTGTGGACATGCTGATTTTAGTTTAAGAGCAGCTTATTTCAGTTTAGCTTAACCAAATTCCCGATCAATTTAAGTTTAACCGAAATAAGCCGGGTTTAAACCAAGATAAGACTTTCCACATAGCTTTTTGCACTAAATTAGCTTAAGTTAACACCTCATGTTAAACCAGTGCAAATTTCTTGTGCAGAATGCTTTAAAATAGTTTCTCTTAAATATCAGAAAAAGACTTTCTTCAGATGTGTAAATGCTGAGAGCCGTAGTTATGCTGGTAGATTCCAGCAAGAGGCAGCATCATGATGGGGCAGGAGGAATGTGGGGGGTATGTGACATCCCCACGATACAATCTGGACTGTTGAACTGCTGCGTCCCCTTAACTCTCCATCCCAGGGAGCCTTTTACATGGCTTTTCACACATAGCCATTAGCGTGTATAAAGTCACTCCCAGCAAAGTTATATGAGTGCTTTCCCAGCCACTCATGCACTACATACAGGGTGACACCCGCAACTTCTTAGCCCCAGCCTTGCACCCTGAGAAATGTGTGTCTTGTACTGTCCAACACACTAATGAGCAATGCAAACTCATTAACCGTCCATCATTCCATCAAAGAAAATGATTATGCACCAGCCTTTGTTAACCTCAGTAAAGATTCCCCAAACACTTCAACCAAAACAGACTGGATTAGATAAAACAAAACGTTTATTAATTAGAGAAAGATAGGTTTTAAGTTATTATAAGTGATAAGGCATAAAGGTCAGAACTGGTTACAAAAGAAATAAAAGATAAACACAAAAACTATTTCCTAAACTTTACCAAGCTAAGTAAGATTTGAAGCAAACAACTTTCTCACCCCACCATATGCTGCGGGCAGTTCAGAGTTTGGATTTCCTTTCAGCCTGGGACCACACCGCTTAGTTCAGTGTCCTTCAGGTATTCATGGATGTTATGAGCAGAGATATAAGGTGAAGAGGAGAGGTAATTTGCATGTTGTGAGTTCTCTTTTCTTATGCCTTTTTTCCTCTTTTGAGGATTACCCCCAGCTGGGATTCAGGTGACAGTCAGACTGTTTGCGCCAGACCATTGTTTTCCATTGCTAATATATAAAGTTCTCGCTCGCACCCTCCTTCCTGCCAGAGCATGGATGCTTATCTAGGTGATAGAGGTGATAGTCCCTGATGTTCACTTGATTATGCTGATACCTCAGTGTGCCTTTGTCACTGAAAAAAAGAGTTTTAGCTTGCTTTTCTAACTGTGTAACATGTTAAATTAAAATCATTGTTATACAATAGAGCCTCATAACTTTACATATAAAGTTGCCAAAAATGTTTTACCAGGATAATAATGTTCAGCAGATTGTGCATTTTCAAAAATAATACCTCACAAGGCATACTTTGTACAAAATATATAACCATATAAAAGTGGTGAATATGGGGAACAGGCTGTCACATGGAGTACAGGATGTCTCGCTTCCCCCCTTAATGGGACTGCAGGAGTGTCAGACACTGGCTGGTACGTAGGCAGTGTGTGATAAGGCCCTTTTGAGTTTTGACAACATAACTCCTCAGTGTTGCTAAACATTGTAATGTTAACCACATTTACTTTTGCAAAGTTCTGTGCACCATTTAACACTTTGTGGATCAGTAGAGTGATTTCATGAGTTAGCAAGTGTGTTTTCCCTGGCCTCTCATAAAACATCTCTTTTTATCTTTGTACAACTGATAACACTTCTGCCCTTTCATCTGCCCTTTTGTTTAAATAATATGTGTTTGAGGTTGGCTAAGTCTATACCTATTGTGTCTTTTAACTCCTTCCTGAACCTTTGCATGTATTCAGTTACTCCTTTCAACTCAGTGTTCCCTTTAGCATGGATCCTTAATCCAGTCATATTTCTGGGGCTCTGTTGACCTAACTCAACGTAGATAGTAATAATTTCCAGAGTGTAGTTATCTTGGCATTCAGCCATCAAAGCAATGGGGTGCCTCAGTTCCCCCTTCTACACAGCAGACCTGGTTTACTATAGTTTCTCTGCTATGACACACTTTAAGTCTGTTTACAGGTATTAGCTGTGAAACAGCATTACCATGAGGCTTCTTAACATAATATGTGTCCTTATTTAACACTTCTATCATTTGAAAGGGCTCTTCCCAAAAATCGTGCATATTGAACCTTTTAACAGGGTTTAATATTAACATCAAGTTTTTTTATCACAAAAGGGCCTATATAAGTATTTTTGTCATACCATACCTTTTGTTTAAATAATATGTGTTTGAGGTTGGCTAAGTCTATATCTATTGTGTCTTTTAACTCCTTTTAACTCCTTCCTGAACCTTTGCATGTATTCAGTTACTCCTTTCAACTCAGTGTTCCCTTTAGCATGGATCCTTAATCCAGTCATATTTCTGGGGCTCTGTTGACTCAAAGTCTGGTGAGGTAAGGATGCAGGGTGCACAGTGACAGGCCCTCTGTGGAGCTGTGTCCCAACCCGAGGGCTGTGCATACTCATAAAGACTGTCTCCCCTCTTGGGAAAAAAGAAAAGGAGTACTTGTCACCCTTGCCTCCAGGACTGAGTCCTTCCCTACCCTTCTTCTCTGGAGGGTTGTGAATTGGGCTCTCTTGGTGAAGAGAATCTACTTGCTGACTACCTGAGTCTGTTCCCAGCAACATCCTTTGAGCTGCTTTCTTTGTGTTACCAGCCAGGGGGATGATTGCTTATCTAGGTGATAGAGGTAATAGTTCCTGATATTCACTTGATTATGCTGATACCTCAGTGTGCCTTTGTCTCTGAAAAATTAGTATGAACTTGCTTTTCTAACTTTGTAACATCTTACAGTAAAATCATTGTTACACAGTAGAGTCTCATAACTTTACAAAGTTGCCACAGATGTTTTACCAGGATAATAGTGTTCTAGATTATGAGTTTTCAAATTATACCTCAGAAGGAAAACTTTGTACAAAATATATCATAACCATATTAAAGTGGTGAATATGGAGTACAGGTTGTCACAGAATGTCAGTTCCCACAACCTCCTCCCTAGACTAGGAGCAGCAGCATCAGTGGGGCAGGGGCACCAGTTCCCTAGTATCTTTGACCCCCTACTGCATGAAGCCTGCAGTCTGAGGAATTCCCTTAAGGGCAGTCTATAAAAGGCCCCTTGGGGGGAGACAGACTCCAGTTGATGGGCAGGGAAAGCACAGGCATCACTTTACAGATTCAGCAGTGAACTGCCATGGGCTGGACAGACATTCCTTGTTTTCAGGTATTAATGTTATCACTTGAATGTGAAACTGATTGCATAGAACATGCATGCGGCAAGTTGAGAAAGATTTTTTTCCTGAAATTCCCAGGGACCCAAGGAAGGAGGTGGGTAAATAGCTATGGAACAGAGTACCTCTAAGTCTTAACATCAAACCTAGACAACTGAACTTAGTGGCCTGGAATCTGGAGTACGGTTTCAGTATTTAATAATAAAAACACATAAAATTAACTATTTTAAAATATTAATATACATTAAGTTAGAGACATGTGGTATATAAATATGAAATGGCAATGTTTAACCACAAAAAAGACATGTTAAATATGTAAAAAAACCAGAAAAAGGAAAGCATTAAATAAAAAGAAGCTATATTTAAAAACAACAGATAAGATAAGAAACAAAGAGGGGGGAAGACTAGGATTAAATCATATAGGAAAAGGTGATAGTTCAATAATTTTGTTTTTAAAGTAGGCAAGGGTTTAATATAAATGGTGGGGAAAGAATATTAATAATAAGATGCAACTAAGAAGGTGGATGTGGATCATCATCATGACCACTTTACTTGTGTGGATTCTCTTTCCCTTCCTTCATCTCTCATCTGCCCTTTTTATATTAAATAATTTTATTGTGAGCTACAGCTTACTTCATCGAATTTGTTAGTCTCTAAGGTGCCACAAGTACTCCTTTTCTTTTTTGCGAATACAGACTAACACGGCTGCTACTCTGAAACCTTTTTATATTGTATGCTTTTTTATATATAGTAACTTGTTTCTTCTCATGTGGTTTATACAGGGCACAATAAAGTGGGCTCTGATCCTGACAGGAGCATTTGAACACTAGTGTATTAATAAATTAGGCATAATTCTGAAAAGATATATACACATTTTTAACTTTGCTACCATGAGTAGTTCAACTGATTTCAATGAGACTAGACATGGTAATAAGTTAAGCATGTGTAAGTCTTTGCTGGATCAGGGCATTACTCAGTAATAATTGTGTTAATACCTGGCATCCAACACTTGTACAGTATTCTACACTTAATTAGTGAAGTGTTATTCAACTACGTATGTTTATGTATCAATTGAACAACATAAATATGTACTGTGCAGTTCAAAATTACATCAGGACTTCTGAAATGTATACCAGACATCCAGATTGCAATTCAAAACATATTCTCTGCCTGGTCTGCTGAGAACATAATGGTTTAACACTAGGATACCTTTAATGAATAAAACACTAGTTGCCAACACCATGTGCAATATACCAGTATATATTTTCCTTTTCACAGCAAAAGTTATTGCTTTTGCTCCCTGAAGCTAGAGTACTTTGGACAGTGAATTTATCAGATCTCACAATTTCAGTACAGTGGGCCTATACAATAGTTGGATGGGAAACCCTTGAAGGAAAGCCAGGGTGCTGCAGAAAGCATTGATGGCAATTCATTAACTGGCATCCTTATCTCCGTGTCAGCAACAAATCAGTATCTCAGCCTATTGCTAGGGGTCATTCTGCTACTTTTGAATGAGGGTTAATCAGATGTCTACATCCTACATATTAAGGATAAGATTTTGTCACAGAAGTCACGGATTCCATGACTTTCGGAGACCTTTGTGACATTTTCCACTTCAGCCTGGGGACGGCGGGGCTGGAGATGTCCGCCAGCGCGGGCACCCGGAACTCCAGCCACTCCAGGCAGCAGGGGAGCACCCAAAGCTATGGTGCGTATTGGACACCCTACCATGTCCAGTATGCACTCGGGCTCTCATCCCCCTGTGGGGCTCAGGCTTCAATTGTCCCCCCATCAGCTCCTCCCCCATTATTTTTAGTAAAAGTCAGACAGGTCATGAACTTCCATGAATTTTTGTTTATTGCCCAAGACCTGTCCATGACTTTTACTAAAAATGCCCGTGACAGAATCTTAACCTTACATATATAATAAAAATGCCACTAAAGTTCTAGTAAGAGAAGGAGTGTTAGCTCTGATTTCCTGGTCAGATTTCAATTTGAGCAATCTCATTCTGCTTGCCATATACCCTTAGCAGTTTCAACTACATATCATATTTTTCTTAACTTTCTGAGCTAAACTATTGTTTAACATTCCTCTGCCCTGTTAAAGAGCTGCTATATTTCACCCCAAAGGTGACTGCATTCCAGGGGTGGGTAAAGTGAATGATACCAAGTCTAGATTCTCATCTCATATACACCTGTGCAAACTGAAAATAACCCAACTTAAGTTAAAGGAATTACATCAGAGCAAAAAGCAGGAGAAAGTATTATCTTAATCAGTCCATAGTAGCCAGTTTTAAAACCATTTGGAACCCTTATGGACAAAAGGTGCTATCTAACTATAAGGCATTTATTATATTATTTTTGACTATCCCTTCGCTGGTCCAAAACTGCTATAAAATTAAAAAGAAAAGGAGTACTTGTGGCACCTTAGAGACTAACAAATTTATTTGAGCATAAGCTTTCGTAAGCTACAGCTCACTTCATCGGATTCATTTGGTGGAAATGCATTTCCACCGAATGAATCCGATGAAGTGAGCTGTAGCTTACGAAAGCTTATGCTCAAATAAATTTGTTAGTCTCTAAGGTGCCACAAGTACTCCTTTTCTTTTTGCAAATACAGACTAACACGGCTGCTACTCTGAACCCTATAAAATTAAGGAACAACAGAAATGAAAATAAGTATGACATTGCCCACAGGCTTATCAACTGCAAGAGAATAAGGCCCAGTTTACACTTACACCAGTTTGCACCAAACTTAATTAAACTTGTGTTTTTAACAGATTTAATTAAAGCAGGTTGTTCTGTAGACAATCTTCTTTCAGTTTCAGAGTGGTTTGTTTTGGGTTATCTTAATCTGTTTTTCCCAGGATTGAGCTAAACCAAAATAAACCACTCAAACCAAAATAAGATTGTTTACAGACCAATTTACACTGATTTAAATAAATGTGTTTCTTAAAGTGATTTAGTACAAACTGATGTAAGGTAAATCAACCTCAGACACTTTCATTCTCTCTTTTAAACTTTTAAAATAGGAATGTCTACATGCAGACTTGCATCAAAATCACTACATTGGTTTTATTGGGTACTTGTGTTGTTTTGGTACAAGTGTGTGTACACACAGGCCCAAAGTGTTCTGTGATCATTGTATACACCACAGCTATTCATACTTCTATTATTTTTGGGGAATATGTTTTACATTGCATTGGGACTGATTCTGCTTTCACTTGCACTGGTGTTAGTCTGCGGCAATCCCATTGAAGTCAATGTAATTACACCAGTCAAAAACTAGTAACTGGTTAAAATGTTTCTATCAAAACTATTTTTCATGGGAAACTGTTTTCACTTAATGGAATTTTATCTGAAAGTGTCTGCTTTCCACAGAACATTTAAACTTTTCATTGAAAAACCAAAAACCCCCCAACATTTTTGTTTCTGGTATTCATCCGACAACCAAAATTCTTTGTTTTGTTTCTTTAATTAAACTTTTAAAATATTCATCAAAATTCTCCATGGAGAAAAATTATTTGCTGAATTTAATTTCCAGATGTAGTAACCAGATTTTCCTGGGATACCTATGGCAAAGATTATTTTCAATAACATACCACCCTTCCAACTGCTGAGTCTCATTTCTGATATACTACAGAGCAAATGTATTCAAGCAGAAGAGCTACTGGATTATTTCTAAACAAATACTTTACAACCCACAGCTTCTTTTTACACATAATGATTATTATAGCATCTGATTTCATTCTTTTTTATTTATAAACTAGTTCTTGTAAACTGTTCAATCCATAAATGTTTATTCCCAGCTTTTTCTCCAGCCCATCTTTAATTATACTGTATATGTAATAAGCCTCCGCACATCCATAATAGTTGCATTTGTTTTTATGGCTTCCTATAGTAGGAATCATTTCTGAAGAAATTTATAAATATTTGCTCTGAATACCTGAACAAATGAGTTATTTCCTGAAACTTGTCTCTTGATACTGCAAATCTGTTAGTATTTTGGCATCAGGCACTCTGTTCCCTCAGTGTGTCAGATCATCCTGCAAAGTGACTTCTTACAGAAAAGGCCAATGTAATCTTTGGCAATGCTTAGTAACCAAAAACTGAAATAAAAAAAGGAAAGCAGCATAGACTAATTTTTAAAAAGAGTTTGCACTGAAGAAATGTTAGCAATTTCTGTTAGCTCTATTATTCTGGTAGTCTTGCTGTTGTCCTTCCGACAACAACAAAGGGTAAGTTTATAGAAATTTCATGTCAGCTAATCTCTCTAGGTTTGTTGTCTGCTGTTCACTATTTCATGAGAGTCACTCTGCACAGAGGTCAAAAATACTCACGTGAGCCACAAATAATTCTGTGCATTTAATGCTCTTTGGGCAGTCATCCTGATTCTCTATTCTGTCATGCTGGTTTTACTCTAGGGAAACTTCATTTACTTCAGTGAGAATCAGGCCCAGTGTGTCTGTAAAGTCTGTTGCTGCAATTCTCCCAATTACATTTGAAAAAAATATCTGCCACTTCAGTAAAAATCTTAAGCAAGTACAATTATTATGCATAAAATTGGGTTCAAAGTATTTTGTTTGTAAGGGGTGGAGGGAAGGAATACATTACTCTCTAAGTAGTAATGTTAGGGCTAGTTTTGCCCTCAGAAGCAAATTAACAGTTCCCACTGACTTCAATTCTAGGGACAGAATTTGGACTTTGGAAGAGACCATTTGTCTTAAACAACATGAACATGTTTAATGATAATTTGTTCATGCTCTACTCTGCAATAAATAAACAGCAAACAACCAGCAGCAAATCATCGGGGGCGGGGGAGAGGAAGGGCAGAAGAAGATCTAAATCAGCCAGTCCCAGACTTTAAGATAACTACACTACAAAAGAACTAACCAACACAAAGATGCAAGACTTTCTGTGACTGATACTCAAACAATTATTTATAAACTTCCTTGATCCATTATATGCCAAATCTAAATTAATCCTCTCGATTAACAATAAAAATATGTGTGTGCCATTGGAAATTTTGTGTACATTAATATATTAATATTAAAGTCTAACAACAGTTGTTTGCCTCACAGACTTTTCTTTTAAGGTGGGAGTATTTGTCCTCTTCCCACCTTTCCATTGCAACATTACTTTTACTAAATGAAGAAGAAGAAAAAAAAAAGTAGGCCAAAGATAGTACCTGCTACAAAGAGCTACTGCAGAGATGCCTAATCTCAAGATGAATGGTCATGAAGGAACAGAGGAAGTCGGCCCAATAGGTTATTGAAAATCTCTCTTGCTCGTGCTCTCTCTCTCTCTCTCTCACACACAGACACACACACACACAAAATCAATTTGAACATAACAGATTTCACACACACAAAAATTCGAGTCCCCAGTGTATAAAGTTCCCTGTTAAGATATTCTGCTTATTATTCTACAAACTATCCATTGCCAGAAGCCATTCTCACATGCAAGCCAGTAAAGACGCTGCAGCTGGCAGTGCACTGGAATTGCTCATTCCTGTATCTGTTCTGTAACCCTTGCAACCACAACCAGACAATTAAAGAATGGATAAGGATGCTATTTAGTGTTGTGTACTCCACTTTCTCTTTCTTTTTGGAAGAGCTGAAAAGTTCAAATTCATATACTGATATGCTTCTCCTTTCTTTCTTAACTCTTTTCCCCACCCACAAGATTCACTGTTCCCTCCTCTTAAAAAAAATCATCTGAAATATGTGAATTTATCTTAAACTGTCACTCAGAAGTAATTAAATGGTGGTTTAACAGCAGAGGTTCTGGTTCGGTTACTCTTTCTCATGTTGAGTAAGATTGTTTATTCTGTAGGTACTACACAACATGAGTGAGGGGGGAAGGATTGGGTCCAGACTCATTACTGGCCAAGATTAATGTGGGACAAATATTAGGCATGAATAATTCCTTAAAATATTATTCTTATTTGCAGATGCTAAAACAGAAGCAATGTCTGTTGATGGGGATTAAAAAGTCATAGAAAAGCAATACATTATTTTCTGTCTTGATACAGTGCCTAGCAGATGTTCTGCTTTGTGAAGTAGTTGCTCAGAGCAAGAAAGTTAAACTGAAAAGCAGAGAACTTAAATAAATGTCCACACTCCTACACCTTACACAGCTGGCATTTGCTGGAAGCCTGGTCAAATTTGAAACAGGGTGCTGCTAAATTGTAGGTACCCTTCCAAACCACATACTTGGGAAGTCAGACTTGTAATCACATAAATGTCTATACTGCTATTATGACATCCATTACTGAACCCATCATGCCAACAGCGACTTTCCCCTTCAGACTGGTCGGATATGGACAACACCTATAATTTAAAACCAAATTTAGAACAACCCTACTGAAGGGGAATACATTATTTAAAGTAAAGCAAAGCAGATAAACAAATCTTTCATTTCCTCTGAATTTTGTTAATAAGGAGACTCAATAGTGAGGAGTGGTTTCCTCACTGCTCTGGAAGAGAATAAACTGCACTCGGTCTATACCTGGTGCAGCATATATTGCCCATTGCAACAGTGCAGCTATGCTGCAGGGATGGGGGAGAACCTAGACTCCGCCCATTCTCACCCTTATGAGTAATATGAGGGGAGAACATAGTGGTTCTGTACAGTATTCTTCCCCTTCTTCTCTTTGGTAGGGGTAGCTGTCGTATGTCCCCTTACTCCCTGTGCTGATGCACAGAATAGACCCCTGTATGACCCAATGTCAGCTAGGAGATCAAATGTATAAGAAGATCATTTGGGAGTGAGGCTTTTTAAGTTGTATTCATAGCTGTATTGCTCTTTCTGACATCCTTTGTTTGGGGATCTTCCCAAGGAGTGCTTTCACCACAGGGAACTCTCTTTTTCTAACACAGTACATGTGTATAATGTTATGTTTAAACTTTTTCCTGACTCTTCTTTTACTATTTCAGCAGGAAGTGGTCTCTGGTTTTATTGTCTGCTTCAACATTCATTTCCGATGTGACAGAGCAAGAGGATTTCTATAAAAAGATATATGGATATTGCAAAGAGGGAAACATAACTCAGCTTAAATTGAGATGCACCACTACCACTGACTGAATTGCCACATTAGTTATATTTGACATATTATATAACCTTGTGTACTGAGACTCTGAACAAAGTTTAATTTAAAAAGGAAAATATGTACATACAGCAATGGTGATATTTGTATGTCAGGCAGTATTAGACTTCAATCACTGAAATTTTGTTTAGACATTCACCCTGGCTCTTTCAGTTAGAATGCTGAATGGCACTGAGTCAGTTTCTTTTCAGTTCTAGTCTTTCAGGGATCTTTATTTGGCATGCACAATTTTGTATTAATTCTGGATGTCTGAACATTTTCATTATGAGAGTGGGAGGAGGAAACGAACAATAACTTATCAAGCACTATTCCAGTTTAGGTGCTCCTTTGAGATTTCCCCTGGATTGCAATGTATTTCATTAAGTCAGAAGGACATTGTGGCATGGATATGTAATTAGATGGGCTTAATAGATTTCTTGTCACACATGCATGCAAACCTTTTTATGGTCCTGCATTAGAATTTTGTTTTCAGTAACTGCTTTTGCTGCAGTTACTATCTTTTTATCTATTTTTTGTTATGTTTTGTTTTTCATGTTCTTATAAAATTTCAGACTTTCTGAAATATCTTGTATTTTTTGCTACTATAATACAGCAGAGGGCCTTGTATTTTAGAGTTTTTATATTAAATATACTCATTTGGAGGAGTGGGGATTTGTGATGCAAGTTTTCTTTCAGTATTCTATGTATCACAAATTCCAGGAAATTACAAAATGCTTTACATTCCACTGCTGTCATCTCTGTTGTTTCCGCTTTACTGTCCACTTGGATGTAAATGCGTATTTGGGAATTACATCTAGTTGTCACTTTGTACTAACAACAAATACGACTTTGTTAAAATGTATATTTTCCTTTTAAAAATGTTCTAAAAATCTTTAGTAGCAAGTGTCACAGTTCAGGGCAACTGCATCTGCATTCCACCTCTGTAGTCCAACAAGAGCACTCAACTCTTCGGCTTCCAGCTCCCCAGCTGTAACCTCTCTTGGGGAGTGACCTGCGTCTCTCTCCCTCCTGACAGGGTTTTTTCCAGGCTGAACAGTTCCCTGCCTACACTGTGGTTCCCCAGTAAGCCAGAATGCCTCAGCAGGCCTGCTTTGCTTTCTCCCCAGAGGCTATAAACAACATAATTGCCCACAGTTAGATGTTACCACACGGCCCTTTCTAAGCAAGCACATTTATTCTTAAGGTGAAAGCATTACAGAGAAAACATATTAAACCAATGAAAGAACTGACATGCTTGCTAATAAGCTTACCAGAAATCACCCCAACTCCAACCTTGGGCTCTGTCCCTAAGGATTGGGGCCCCCTTGGATCACAGGTCCTGTCCATTTGCTGGATCAGAAAGAAGGTTATTTATCCAAGAGTACTTTCTGTTGTCCATTGGTCTCTGGAGAATCCAGTTTGAACCAGTACATGCAAATCTCTCCAGATGGCGGAACCTTTCTGAGGTGTTACAACCTGAGTGAATTTGCTTAATCACATCCCACTGTTCTTGGTTCCTGGAAGGCTGTGGTCCCCCTTCCCCATGGAATTACATACAATCCCTAGCCCACAATGCTACATAAATTCCATACAGTAAGATCTCCCAATGATATTGCAAGACATTACCATATTTGTCACAGCAAGATACTAAGGAAGTCTGCTATACTTAGTTTGGTGTCTACCCTAGTGAGAATAGTTGAAAGAGCACATTAACAGGCCAAGTTTAATCTTTAATTTTTATGATGCCTGTGGCATCCAGATTAACTGACAAAGTAGATTACACCTAATATGTTAGACTTTTATAAAAATTTATAACTGATTTATTTTTTCAGACAGACACTGGTAACTTCTGTAACACATATACAATGTACACAGTGATTCAGAAAACTTCAGCTCTTCTTGCAATTAGTTTGATATATTAGCTAATGCTTTAATATGTGTATAATTCAGCTGATCAATGCACTCACCTGAAGATTTTGCTATGTAATCACACACAACTGTGAACTGACAATGAAAACATCCATGTCAAATGTCCAATTGCTCTTTGAATCTTGTGAATTACTTGGCCTCTGGCAATGAGTTTATGGTCTAATTATGTGTTGTGTGAAAAAGTATTTCCTTTTACCAATTTTGAATTTGCCTGTTTCCATTTTAAAATGCCCCCTTGTTGTGTGTTAAGAGACAGGGAGAACCGAAGCTCCCAATCTACCTTCTCTATAACATTCATCATTTTGTCTTTTCTGTTATTTTTTATACTTTTATACTTATTTTGTATCCCCTTTTATTAGTCTTCTTTCTAAGATAAACAATCCTATTAGTGTTTTCTAAGGCCACTAATTATTCTCATCATGTTTCTCTGAAGATCCCTCCAGTTCTACAATATCCTCTTTGATAAGGGATAACCAGCATACAGTATCTAGATGCAGACAAACCATTAATTATATAACTGCATTATAATATTTTCCATTCTTTCTCCATTCCATTCCTTGTGCCTCTTAATATTTGCTTACTTTTTGGACCACAGCTGCAAACTAAGGAGAGTTCATTGAGCTGTCCACAATGATGACTTGGTCCCTCTGATGTTCCTCACAGCTTTCTCTAGACTTGACTAAATAGACTATAGACTAGACTATCCTAAATAATTTCATGAAACTGTAGATTTTGTAGTTTGTCCCTGCTCACTCCCTTTTCCAGATTATTAATGAAGATATTAAACAACATACGTCCTGATACAGAACAGGGAAGCACACTGCTGTTACCATGATGAAAACTGACCACCAAAACTGAAGCACAAAATATTTTTTCTTTGTCTCCTACGAGAACAGCTGAACCGAAGTCAGCAGAGGTGAAAGGATAATAGAAACATTCTTAGGTTGTGTGGGTGGGAGTGTCTCTCTTTCAGGTTCCCACCAACTGCTACAATGAAAACCACAGCCTTCTCTGTACCCTTGACGCAGTATGAAGACAAGGTGGTAGCCTTATCTTCTCTTCACTGAGGTCAAAATTCCAAATGAAAGAAAAAAAATACTTAAACTTTTTGTTCTTGCTTTCAAAGCCCTAAATCACTTAGCTCATGCTTATGTCTCTAACCTCCACCATTTCACATTCTTCCCCACACACCTTTCTCTCTACTCCACTAACACTACTAGCCTTGACACCCTCTTCATTTCCTCCTCTCACAATCATGTCCTGCCTTCTTACTTTCTGCTCACTAGGTCTAGAACAACCTTGCCACCATCTTCACTCTGTTTAGCCTTATCACAAACTAATTTCTGTCATGAAGTCTACAGGAGGTTAACGAGTAAATCAAGATGTCATACTCTACCCATCCAAAAATTGTCCTTGCCAAGAACTGTACATGAATTAACCAAGTCACCCATAATATTAATTTTGTAATCCTATTCACAATCTTCTTCTTTCTCTCTACTTCACTCATTGTGTCATGTTTATACTCTAGACCATAAACTTTTTTTGGAGCAGTGATCTGACCACTTTGTGAAGTGCCTAGCTGTGGATATAGTACAAATATTTAAACAACAGCCACAAGGCAAAAATTCAAATTGAAAGGACACATTCACTTAAATGAATCTACTATGAACATTTTTAGTCCAAATCAAAACTTTGTTATAGGTTATTGAAAGATTATGTAGTCTATAACACAGCAGAAGTATGAATGTCCTCCCCGCATCTGTAAGAGATACAAGAATATGGTGTGTTCTTGAAAGGATGTGCCCTAATACTATCAAAAACCTTTCTAATTATAAAGGGTGGAAATTCATCTCCACAAATACAGCACACCTTTTTACAAAAGGTAGCAAAGTATCATCCACCACTGATTTCATATGAATATATAAATTTTCAAAAATGACGTATGGATTTAGGTGCCCAATGTGAAATGAATCAGGCCCCTTTAAGGTGTCTGAAGTTGAGCATCCAAAAATGGAGGCATCCAGAATCACGAGTCATTTTTGAAAGTTTAAGCCGTTATGTATATTTCAGTGGTTTATTTAATTAACATAAAGACAAAGTAGTTATTACTTCTTTATTAAATATTCTCTCACTTAAAATTAAAGGAAACACATCTTCCTTCCTTCCTAATACTGTCTTATTCTAAGACAATGCTTTTTTTGATTATTTCATTTCCCCAGGTTATATCAGTCTGAGTTCAAGCAGGAAAACAAACATCTTTCATCCATATCAGGTAGCATCCTTTTCAGTTTTGTTAAGAATTTCAAATAATACCTTTTGTGTACTTCATCACCATGGAAATAAAGATAGGTCCTTCGTATACAGCACAGATCAACTGAGTGTATTTGTGAAAAGCAAATATACAGATATGGAAAAAAATTAAAATTAGGAAAGCTGAATACAGCTTGTCTCACTAATGTGTTATCCTTTGACACGAAGATTGTCAAAGGATCAATTTCAATCCACAGCAGTAATGACTGAATGCAATTAGAATATATAATGGCTGCTCATTGGTCTATATCAGTGTTTCTCAATAACCGGACTGGCGCTGGTCCATGGCAGCCTCCTTGCTGGTCCTGAGATTTCCCTGTCACAGTTTAGGAAGGCAGCAAGCCAGTCCCTAGTATCAAAAAGGTTGAGAAACACTGGTCAATATGACACAAATTGGTGGTCTCAGTTCAGTTCAGTTCACAGTGGACAAGTGTCCACATCACAAAACTACAAAGGATTAAATGGGCATGAAGATGGAATTATTCTCTCTCTGCTCTAGATCAGGGTTGGGGCACATTGGAAGGGCAGTGAGGGGGGAAAAAGGCATTCTCTCTCTTTTATCCACGTTTTATGTGGATGAAGAGAGAACTTCAGTATCTAGTGCAATCAACTAGATCCCTTTTCACAAAACACTAAATTCACATTTAAAGGAAAGAAAATAAAGGAATCTGCAACAGTGAAATAAAGCAGAAGGATTAATAAAGAGGCAGGTGGTGTCATGGATAGAGTAGAGCCTTCTCACTTGCTGTCCCAGTTAAAAGTATGCGGAAGTGACACAGGGGCTGCAAGACACCATGAGACAAAGCTGAAAGAAGAGTGTCTTCGCAGAAATGTATCTAAAAAATTAGGGTACATGTGGGGGTAAAATAATGACAGCAGACATGGTGACATGTTTGGCTTTCTCTTAAAGAGTAAGGGTTTAACATGTTGGATTTAGTGTCATGGTAACATAGTAAAGACAATTAGTCAAGGATTTTTTTGTAAGAGGTAGGGGGTTCAGAAACGTTTCTGAACAGCACAAAGGAACAAAAAGCTATCAGCTTTTAAAATTCCTTGTGTTTGCCTGCTGTTTGGGCTTCAATTTTCCTAAGGCTTAAAAGCTACCCCTGAGAATCAGGCTTCTTTTTTTCGTCAGAGTGTACTTTATCATAATCATATTATATTAGAGTGTCCACTAAAAGCATCAAGGCAAAAAGGAATGGTGTTTCCTGTTTGCCCCCTCTGTTGATATACAGCAGGGGCAGGCACATATGAGGGTGTTTGTGTGGGGGGAAGGGAAATAATCTCATCACAAGGATAATGGATTCTAAGTGAGGCTCCTACAAAGACAGTAAGGAGCCTCCAGGGGAAGGGTGTCAGGTTTGTGGTAGAAAAAGATTTCCAACGCTAAACTAGGATCATTTTACAGTTCTTTCATCAACAAAAGAAAAGAAGAAATTTATAAATGCAAAGATGAGCTAGTAAGGCAGTCAAGGCTAATATTCTGGTGCAAGGAAGGGACAAATACATAATTCCCCACGATAAAAAATGTGGTTTATCTTTTATCTGAACCCAAACTTTTTACAAGGGTTCTATAACACACAAGCTCAGCTACTTTCTACTGACTGCTGAATATTTTATAAAATATTAAAGTGCTGAGAGAGTTCTGAAATAGGATCAGAATATGGTGTGTGTGTGTGTGTGTGTGTGTGTGTGTGTGTGTGAGAGAGAGAGAGAGCATGTTCGTGATGGTGTGGAACCTGAATGCTAATGAATGAATGAAAATTAAACCCTTACTTTCTTTGCATTTCCTTGCTCTCCTTTAGTATTTTCCCCTCTCAGTGAATACATTATGGAATAAATGATGAAAAATACATCTGAAGGAGGTCTGAGCCAGAAGATCCCCTTGTGGAGTCCCAGCTGACTCTGCATGCTCTTCAATCCCCAATTCACCCAGCCTTGCTAAAATTAAGTTCTTTTTTTAGCAGGCTATGAAAAATCCTATGCCTAGGACAAGTAAAAGTGCTATCTGGGCAAGCACGAAAAGGAGCGGTTACTTACCTTACAATAACTTGAGTTCTTTTCGATGTTTTTGTCCCTGTGGGAGCTCCATTGTAGGACGCGCACGAGCTTGTGTGCTCTTGATTGACAACTGCAAAGTAGTGCTTACAGGCCGATATCTGCACGGAACCACATCTTGTGCTCCAAACAGGGGGATATAGGTGTGCTTAGTTCCTTCTCAGTCGTGAACCTACAGACTCCGCAGCAGAGGGAAAGTGGAGTGGAGGGTAGAGCACCCACAGGGACACAAACATCTCAAGTTACTGTAAGGTAGGTAACCTCTCCTTCTTAGGATCATAGAATATCAGGGGTGGAAGGGGCCTCAGAAGGTCATCTAGTCCAACCCCCCGCTCAAAGCAGGACCAATCCCCAATTTTTGCCCCAGATCCCTAAATGGCCCCCTCAAGGATTGAACCCACAACCCACGGTTTAGCAGGCCAATGTTTAAACCACTGAGCTATCCCTTGAGTATTTTTCCCTTTTGGTGCTCCACCATAGGGGATTCCCAAACAATAATTCAAAGAGGAGGTGGGTGCTGTGGAGGTAAGTCAACTACTGTTCGGAGAACTGTATTACCAGAGGCAATGTCATCTCTGGAAGCAGTTAAATTGACATAATGCTCGCAAAGGTATAAATAGAAGACCAAGTCAAAGTCCTGCAGATTTCTGCTCTGGGTACATCTTTTAATAGAGCTATAGATGTGGACTGAGCTCTATTGGAATGTGCTGTGGTGGAGCTGAATCCCAGTTCTTTCATAAAAGGTCAAAATATGACCCCAAACCCACTTAGACAACCACTGTGTAGAAATAGGTTGGCCCTTCGTTCTTTCTGCAAATGATAAAAACAGCCTAGGTGAGGCCCTGAAGGATTTAGTCCTGTCAAAATACAAGGCAAGGGCCCATCTACCATCCAATGTATGAAAGCTTGATTCGTCTCTAGAGGCATGAGGTAGAATAGGAAGGTGAATCTGTTGGTTAATGTGATATGCTGAGGAGACCTTATGGAGAAAACAGGGATGAGCGTGTGGTACAACCTTCTCCCCTACAAGTGTTGGAATATGGTGGGTCAGCCTCTTCCATTCTTCTTGCTGAAGTAATAGCAACCAGGAATGAAGTCTTAAAGAAGATGTGGAGGAGAGAGTAGGTGGCCATTCGTTCGAAGGGTCTCTCCTTAGGGCATTAGGAACCAGGTTGAGTCCTTGGGGACTTGGTTCCAGACAGGAGAATACAAATTGTGCAGGAATCTGGCTGTGACAGGGTGGGCAAAAACCGAGAATACGGCTCACGATAGACCTTTGGCTTTTAATTCCAGTAGGCAGTCCAGTATCTTGGGAAGATGGAAGAGATCGCCAAGGGTGAAAGCATTTCCATTTCTGGAGCTAAGTTTTGCAGACACTGGGCTTTCCATTGGACAAAAGAACTGACTGAACTGCATCTGAACAGGTCAATTCCATGATCAAGAGCCATTCAGGAGTCACCCCCTGAGGTTCAGAGAAGAAGGATTGGGACAGATGAGGGATCCCAAGTTCTGTATCAATAAGTCCTCTGTGCTAGGTATTCACAGAGGTACCACCTCCAAGAGGTGGATGAGATTTGAGTACTGCACCTGTCTTGGCCAGGATATGAAAATAGCTCTCGGTCTCTCCGTGCATAGCTTGAGAGTCTTGAGGATTAATGGTATCGGTGGCTAAGCATATAGCAGGGCACGAGGCTATGGAGTTATCTGCACATCTGCCAGAGAACTGAGTCCGTAACTTCCCTCTGGAGCAAAACATGCCACATTTAGAGTTGCTCGTGGTTGCAGAGATCTACTTGTGGTAGAGTCCAGGTCTGGTAGATGCTGTGAAAGACAGAGTTTCTGAGCTCCCATTCATGGTCTTTCCAGAAGTGTCTGCTCTGGGAGTCTGTAGTTGTATTCTGAAGACCTGCTAGACAGAACACTGATATGTCTATTCAATGGAAAATACAGCAGTTCCAGAGTCTTAGCGACTCTGCACATAAGGGCTGGGCTCTTGCTCAGCCTTGGCTGTTGGTGTAATACATGGCTGCCCTGTTGTCTAGCATTACTCTGAGTGGCCTTGTATGTCATGGAAGAAGTCCTGCAAAGCATATCAAATCTCTCTCAGCTCCAGAATGTTGATGTGAAGCGCTAATTTCTTGCAGAGACCATTTGACCTGAGCTGAATTTCCCTGCAAGTAAGCTCCCCATCCTAACAGAGAAGTATCTGTTTTGATGATCCTTGATGGTGTGGGATGTGAGAATGGGGTTCCCATACAGACCTGCTGTGGGTTCTTCCATCACATAAGGGAATCCAACACCTTTTGAGGCACAGTGACCCAGTTGGAGAGGTTGTGTCTCTCTGGGATATATACTGTTCTTAACCACATCTGGAGACATCTGAGGTGTAGTCTTGCATAAAGTGTCTATCAAAGAATGTTGTGACTCTTGGACTTCTTCTAGTGGGATCCGAGTAGAGTCTCCCAGCCTCTTCATAAGATCCTGAAATGTTTTAAAATCATCAGCAGAGGAGGGTGGTTTTAGCATTACCACCTCATGTGGAGATGAAGAGCACTTGACTGACAGAAGCATAACCTCCTCAGATTGTGGTTCTGTCTCCTGCTATATATTGTCTGGTAACAAAGAAGTGCACGGTACTGGGGATGGACAACTGGTGGCCAGGAATGGGACAGAACTGGTGGGTGCCTGTAATCTCTCCTTGGCATCCTATAATATTGGTCACCAAACTGGCTCCAAGGATCCAAGTAACCATACTGAGAGGTGGATAGAGAAAGGGTCCCCAACAGTCATACTCCCCGGGACTGTGGTGCCTGGCAGATTCTCCAGGATCCTCCTCAATAGCGGGACTCCTGGGAGCTGGATGGTATGGTACCGGGATGGATTCCTCTAGTGAGATATCAGAGTATGATCATTTGTCTCCTGAGCTAAGTAGTGGTGCTTCAGGCATCATGACCAGTGCTGACTGCTGAAGGCTGGTGCCTGGATGGTACCAGTGAGGCATAGCAATAGAGATTCAGACATCAAAAATGATGAGATCTTCAGATGATAGAAACCTGGAATGAGCCGGAGGTCTGTAGTAGCCTATCATCGATGCCTGAGTCTGTACCAGAGGTGAAATCGTGGACTGGTGATATGGAAACTGCTGCGGTCCAAGGTAGATGCAAGGTTCTGTCTTACTTCAGAGTTTGAGTAAGAAGCTGGTATTGAGGGATATATAGTAGCCCTCTGTGTATCACAGTGCTGCAGATGATCAAGTGGTGCCACTGCAGTAGGTTGTCTGGTAGAGAGTCATCTTATACCATAACACAACCTCAGGACCAGTCAAAGCCTCTACAGTACTCTTTCAGAGATGTGAGATCTCCTCAGAGTGAGTCTTATGGGATGACCTACCCCTTTTCTTCACTTCTCTTGTTGGAGAGGTGTGCTTCTTCCTCTTTGAGGTCTTTGTGTCCATGGTCACAGACAAAGCTGGACTGGTGACTGAAGAGGCTTGCAATGTTGAGGCCAATGAACGGGGGAAAAGCGGAGTGCGGACCCCTCCAGAGCTAAGGCACATTCATTTAAGAGGAATTTTAGTCTAGCCTCCCTATCTTTTTTGGACATGCCCTTAAATCTCCGACAGACCTGGCACTTTGAGAGATTATGGGAATGCCCCAAGCACTGCAGGCAACTCAAATGTCTGTCACTATTGGGAAAAGACCTGTGGCAGGTCTGGCAGGGCTTAAACCCTGGGGTTTTAAGCATAACAAACTGTGTTTCAGCACAAACAAAGGTCCAGACGTAGGAGGGGGAAAGACTTCCTCCAGGAGCACAAAATAAAATAGAATAAAATATAGACTAAGAAACAAAAGCTGCAGGCGGTTGAGAAGAAACTGAGTCGCGGAAGGTTCACATCTGCCTAGATCCCCTCTTTTAGGGCACAAAGTGTTGTTCTGCGCAGGCCACTTTGCAGTCTCTGATCAAGAGCGCACGGGCATGTTTACATCTCACAGTGGAGCACCCATAAGGACATATGCTCGAAGAAGCAATAACAGGTTTTCTGTCTGCCAGAGGATGACTACAGGGAGGCTAGCGGTGGGCCATCAGGCACAGCAGCACAAGTTAGAAGGAAAAGTAGATAGAGGGCCTGACTAGAAGGGAAGCAAAAAGAACTCAAAAGCTTCAGGACTGGGAAGAAGAGAAGGGGCTAAGCAGAGCAACAGAACTGATGTGCCTGTCAGAGGGGAAGAGTATGGCAGTGCTACCATTCTTGCAAATACTGGATCTTTTCTTTAAATCTCAGCTCCTGGACTCAAGTAATTTCATGAGAATCTCAGCTTTTATCTGAAGTAAAAGCCAGTGTCCAGCGCTCATGGCTGCAGATGAAAAGCTTGAAAAGCCAGAAGGCAAAGAAAAAGAACCCCAAATTTATTTAAATCTCATAGTTTTTAAACCAACTTCATGATTTGGGGGCAGGCGGGAGGACTCACTGTTTTCGAGTATTTGGGGTTGCCAATATTGGGAATGTGCCTAGCGATGGCTAGACAATAGCAGCCACACATTTTACATCTTGGGAGGAAATGTGAACCTCGGTTTGAATACACTGCTTATTAGTGCTTTCATAACTGGAGACGGGAGAAACTGAGTATGGGCTTTTCAAGAAGATGAAAAGGCCAGGAAGGCAAGTAACTGTTGGCTGTTTCAGTTGAGCTGCTACAGTAGGCTTTGTAGTAAGACAAACTACAACTGGATTCTTCTTTGTTCTGCTGACACAGCAGACTTGGAATCCAGGACAGCTGGTGCTATTGCTCAGGGAATAAGAACCACCTCAGGGGTTGTAGGGATCAAGGCAGAAGAGCTAGCTGGCCTGATTTTAAATGGTGCACTGCAGCAATTAGCATGGGCTGTTCAAATTGTGTGCAAGCCAAGTTTAGAAAAGATACAGTGCATAACAATATGAGGAGTATCAGCTACAAGCAACTTGAGCTTGCTGGCCTGTAGACCAAAAAGAAAACAAAGAAAACTGCTGAAACTTGGGAGCATCAAAATATTTATTACAACATAACTAACATTGCAAACAAACACTTCATAAACTGTGATGGGTCCAAGCCATAAAGCTGAATACTGATCTGGATCAGAAACTATCTCACATTCAGGTAAATTCAGATCTAAGAGTCAAACATGAGAACAGTTCAGCTCCCAATCAGCATCTTTTCCCAAAGATCAGGGGTGTTCTCATCACAGGTTATCGTCAGATAAGTTTTCTTTCACTCAGACTGTAATCAATCCGGACTCTGAAAAGTAGTACCACATTAAGGAGCGAATAAAAAGATCAGCTAATGAAACTAAAGCTGCAATAAAGCTTAATTTAATATAGCAGGTCGTTGGCACCGTGACAATTAAAGTTGAGACTAATTTACTGTTTTGCAACTGATTTTTCTAAGTGCCGTACA
This sequence comes from Dermochelys coriacea, assembly GCF_009764565.3. Lineage (NCBI taxonomy): Eukaryota > Metazoa > Chordata > Testudines > Dermochelyidae > Dermochelys > Dermochelys coriacea. Next base: position 112,817,692 of record NC_050068.2, read on the forward strand.
ATCCAAATGCTTACATGGATTGTCTTGAAAATTGCAGAGCCTCTTTTTGGGGACTCCAGAGTAAGGTGAGTGATCCAAATTTTGTGGTTGTCTGAGCAGGGGGTTGGTAAAACATAGTTGTTTCCCCATCCTCCCAGAATGTTATGTTTCTTATCACTTTTTTGCACACACCTGGGGCTCAAAATAGGGCTCTGATCCATGTGTATTTTAACTCTTTATTTCCTGGCTTTCAGATATTTACGTATAGGCATAGGGGTTGGAACAAGGATTCCTTCAAGCACCCCCAGCTTGAAGTGGTTTCCATTATATATACAGGGTTTAGAGTTTGATTCAATGGCTCTCAGCACCCCCACTATACAAATTGTTCCACCACCCCTACGTTTAGGTTCCCTCAGTGTTGTGCAAGGGTATGAGGAAATGCCAGATAACTTTCACTCTGAATTAACAACATTTTTGGACAATGAACTGATATGATATTTCTGGCAATGCAACGTTTGCAAATGCTTAAGTACTGATAGCACCTAGTAAATAAAATTTAAGTATTCTCTCCACACCAACAGAGCATCAATGGCTCTTTCTCCAATTCAGGAGCCACACACTCTGAAGAGAAAATAATAAATAGGTGCTGACTCACAGGAGGCAATAGTGCTCCAGGCCCCAACTTCTGTTGCTATGTTGGGCCATGCTAGAGCCCACGATTGCCACTGTCTCAAAGCAGATCCAAATGCCAACATGACCCCAGGGTTGGAGATTAGTATAGTAACACATCAGTTCTTACGCTCATTTCTTTTGCATTATACAGACCTACCAAAAAAACAAAATTAATTAAACTGTAATCTACCACAGTGGGGCTCAGTCTGGGAGTACCGGCTAAACATGCACTATAATGCTCACCTCTGGCATCACAGCAGCACTTGTTCCTCTGTCCTTCAAAGTATTTAATAATCAAGGGCTGGAAGCACTCGTCACATCAATGACAGAGAGGCATACCTCTTGCCGCAGCATGTAGGGTACGTGTAGCTACATGCCACAGTGAAAAGCAGGCTGCGGGCACACTGCAGTATGCAGCTACCCGTGTCAGTGAAAGGTTCTGGCAGTGGAGAGTCTGCAGGAACTTGCCGCCTCCCCACTGCCAGAGTCTTTTACTGAGGTGGGGAAAGGTGCCAGCAGATCCCCACTGTGGAACTTTCCCCACCACTGGGAAAGGAGCAGCAGTGGGGAAAGACTCCAAAAGCACACTACATTGCTCAAAATAGCAATGTGGATGGGGAAGCACAGCTTGGGCAAGTAGAAAGCAATGTAGCACAGTACCCCACAGGGGTACTCATCTAAGTCAGAGGTTCTCAACCTTTTTCTTTCTGAGCCCTTTCTCCCTCCCCCCCAACATGCTATAAAAACTCCCCGACCCATCTGTACCACAACTGTTTTTCTCCATATAAAAGCAGGGCCAGTGTTAGGGGGTAGCAAGCAGGGCAACTGCCCAAGGGTCCTGCAAAGCTAAGTTGCTCCAGCTTTGGCTTCAGCCTCAGGTGTTGGGACTTGGAGCCTTGGGCTTCAGCCCCAGTTCGTGATTTGCTTTCTGCCCTGGGCCCCAGCAGGTCTAATGCCAGCCCTGCTTGGCAATCCCATGATACCTGCTTGCAGCCCCCCCAGTGGGCCCCGGACCTCTGATTGACAATCACTGCCATTTATACCTGTGCTAGGGGAGCATGCAGTATACAAACTCCACATGGTGCCGTGAGGAGTGTGCAGCGGGGTCGTACCCAGAGATGACCCTTAAAAACTTGCACATTTCACTACAGATAAGCAGATATCATTATGTCAGCTTCTGCCATAGTCCCTCGCTCTTGCCTATATTTATTACAGGAAATAACTTGGAATACTATAAATAGTTGTCAAGTTGTTGAAGGCTATCACTATACTAGCACAGGGGTAGTTGTACAAGAGCAATTGGACTGTTTGTGCCATTGATACTTTTGGGATAATGATTAGTTACCTTTTTTTTAAATCATCCAGAGCTATAAAGAAATTCTCAAAAAGAACTGAAAGTTTATTTCACAATTAAAAACACTTTCTCTGGGTCTATTTATTGCATCTCTGTGAAAAACAGCACAACTGGTGCACTTGCATTATTTTTTATTCTTTTCATGAACCAGTTCAAAGCAGTAGTGGTTTGATTTTTGTTTTTCTAAATAGTCTGTGCCTCTGGGGTTACTTTACACTGGTTTTTGATGGAAATAAGCTACATTGTGAGTTTGGCGGTGGAGGAGTGGTGACATATAGATCTCCCCCTACAAGTTACAGTCAACTGGTACCAATGGAAAGAGAATAACTTTTCTTAAACATCAGCTTTTCCCTGTAGCTCAACAGCAGATGCTACTTTCACACACAGGGCTTGAACCTTCTCAATTAAAAAAAAGGGAAAACTGAATGATAATAGTGTTGTGATTGATAGCAGTTAAATCCATAATAAAGGACATGCTAAAATTTTGATTTTCCATGTAGGGTATAGAAATCTGGGGAAGGGAGGGTGGTCTTCTTAACACACTCTGAAACACCTCACTTAAGCAAGTATGCTATCATTATTATTCATTATGCCTCTGTAGAAAATGATCAAAGGCCCAATAAATACTTTTTGTTGTTATACTCAAATTTAATTTGAGCATCCCCTTTTCTTTTTAACTGAACCATTTATATTTTATTGTTTTCAATTGTGCTTCCTATCCAAAAGGCGCAGGAAGAAAGTATATCAGATAGTGACAATTTTTTTTACTACAGACATTTCAAACCCCCATTTTTGTTATATTCAGTACTTTCAGAGACATTAAATAACCTGTGTTCTATGTCTATCTTAATAATCACCATTTGTTCTTCAATTGTCTTGTCCATGTTTAGTTCCATACAGTAAATCATGTATTTTTCTATGCAGTGATTACAATAAAATAAACAAATCCTCTTGAATAATCAACATTATTACTGCACACAGTGTAGCTCAGTTTAAAGCAGAGATACTGTACTACTGCTGTACTATACTATCTACATTGCTTCTCATTTTCTTTTCTCTCTCTCTCTCTTTAAATACTGCAGGAAAAGGAATCAACCCTTCATTGCTTCTCCTTTAATCACACAACTATTGTATGAGCTGGGGTCATTATCTGGATTTAGTTAACCATACCTGTATAATGTAGCAATATAATTTCTATAAGACTGCCATGTTAGAAACACTGGAGTAACATAATGGTCTACTGAAGCATAGCCGAATCTGTTAAATTGAAGGTGCAACAATTCTAAAACACAGCAAGCACGGCAATCCATATATTTCAACGTACTATTAAAACACCCTTATTCAATTGCACTCACAAATACTCTTTTGAAAAGAAAAAGTATATCTTCTAAATCCATAAATTGGTCTGAAACTAAATGTATACTGGAAACACTATTCTTTCTCTTCAGAATATTATGAAAGAAAAAATGCATTGCAGAAATTCAAGTCATTAGATTGTTGTGGAAAAAAGCTGCTGTTTATGCATGTATCCTAAATTGTCTTCTTCCTATATAAGTTTATTCATTTTGTTCCATTTCAGGGTCTATGATATGCTAAAACCTACATCTATACACACATATACAAACACATGCACACACACACGCACACACAGGATACAGTTTGCCATATTACTAAGTGTTTGGTTATAGCCTCTGACCTGCTAAAACCCACTTCATCCCTTTCTGTTCAATTATCCCCCCTGCTAAATGCACATTTTACTATTTCCCACACCCAAGACTTGTCTAGACAGGGCAAATGAGTGTTTTTAAATGTTTCAGCTAACCCATGATAATTAACATGTTTTTAAACACCACAAAAGGATCATTTGCAGATGTAGACTTTGATATTTAAAACCTTCAGGGATACAAGGGCTGGCTACAACTAGCTAACAAATTTTTAATCATCTCTGTCTCTATCTACACTATGGGTATATTTACATTGCAGACTTGCCACATGTCATGCTTTGCTTTTTGGCACACAGGCGCTCTCATCCACACTAAAAGCCTTAAGATTCACATTTAGATGCAGGTAAAATCCCAGCTGGCATGCTTGTATAGTGGTCTGGGTCAAAGAGTGTGCTGACCTGTGACCCTGCCTCTCCTCCCACCCACCCACTTTGCAGTGTCGTGGTAATAAAAGTGCAGCTACCTGGCCTCTAGTCTAGATAATCCTCCACTTCCATTCCCACAATTCCGTGAACCTGGATCTTCTAGCCTGTCTACCTACTCACTTCTCACACACCTTCTCATATAGAAGCTACTTGCCAGTTCATATACTCTTGATCAACATTTAGCCCTTCATTTTCTACTGCTCCATTTTCTGAGCTCTGTCTAGCTTTGTCTAGCCGTTTTGTATAAAAGATGACCACCCCAGAGCATGCTACTAGCACACCACGTTAACTTCTAGCTTGAGTGCACTCAAGATCATGATTTTACTGAGAGATTCAGAAATATCCACCTCTACAACAGCATCTCAAAGAGATTGGCGGAGCTGGGCATCCACCAGACTGGCATGCAGTGCAGGGAGCAGACCAAGCACCTGTACTTCAAGGCCAGAAGTCATGCAATGGGATGGGTTTAGTGTCACATAAGGGTGGAAACCACAACATTTGTGGTTGACATATTTGCTGGATCCTTTTGGCAAACTCTGGGCACACGTGTGCCATCAATGACCCAGTGCTGTTTTGAGAATCCCATTCTCTGAAAGACAGTTATGAATTCAGGCACATTTCTTATCCCCACCATCCTTGGGTAAGAATCACCCGACATTAAGAAGCACTCGACAATCCTCCACTACGACAACTCTGACAACTGACTTGTCACCACTGAACTGGTTTGCAATGAAGCTGTAGCAATCTGAAGTAGCCAGCTTCCAGAATGCAAAGGCCAGGGGCGCCATTTCAGATATTGGTAGGGGAGGGGCAACTTTAACCATGATTGCTGGAACTACTTAGGCTCTTGAAAACTCCAGTTTTTTGGCAGATAACTTAGCAATTAGCTGACAGGAGCCCTGTATCTAATTCCTTTATAAAAGAAAGAAAATTAAACATCTTGTGGCAAGTCACTAAGGGACATTGGTTAGGTTTAAAATGTTATAAATATATTCTTACTTTTTTACTAACACTGTGGAGAGAGAGACCCTGTCAGGACATTTGGGTTCTATCCCAGCTCTGGGAGGACAATGGGGTCTAGTGGGAAACAGTAGAGAGCAGATACATCTGGGTTCTATATAAGAACATAAGAACAGCCATACAGAGTAAGACCAATTGTCCATCTAGCCCAGTATCCTGTCTTCCAACAGTGGCCAATGCCAGGTGCCCCAAGTGGAATGAACAGAGCAGGTAACCATCAAGTTGCTCTGTTGCCCACTCCAAGCTTCTGGCAAACAGAGGCGAAGGACATGCAGAACATGGTGTTGGATCCCTGCTCACTCTGGCTAACGGCCATTGCTGGGCCTATCCTCCATGAACTTATCTAGTTCTTATTGGAACCCTGTTGTAGTTTTGGCCTTCACAACATCCCCTGGCAAAGAGTTCCACATGTTGACTATGAAGAAATACTGTTTTTTGCATCCGATGAAGTGAGCTGTAGCTCACGAAAGCTTATGCTCAAATAAATTTGTTAGTCTCTAAGGTGCCACAAGTACTCCTTTTCTTTTTGCGAATACAGACCAACACGGCTGCTACTCTGAAACCTATTTTTTGTTTGTTTTAAATCTGCTGCCTATTAATTTCATTTGGTGACCCCTAGTTCTTGTGTTATGTGAAGGAGTAAATAACACTTCCTTATTTGATTTTTCCATACCAGTCATGATTTAATAAATAGACCTCTATCATATCCCTCCTTAGTCATCTCTTTTCCAAGCTGAAAAGTCCCAATCTTTTTAATCTCTCCTCATACAGAAGGTGTTCTATACCCCTAATGATTTCTGTTTCCCTTCTCTGTACCTTTTCCAAATCCAATATATCTTTTTTGGGATGGGGTGACGAAATCTGCACACACTATTCAATATGTTGGCATACTGTGGATTTAGATAGAGGCAATATGATATTTTTCTCCTATTATCTATCCCTTTCCTAATGATTTCCAATATTCTGTTCACTTTTTAAATTGCCACTGCACATTGAGAGGATGTTTTCAGAGAACTATCCACAATGACTCCAATATCTCTTTGATGGGTTCAGCTAATTTAGACCCCATCATTTTGTATGTATAGTTGGGATTATATTTTGCCAAGTGCATTACTTTGAATTTATCTACACTGAATTTCTTCTGCCATTGTGTTGCCCAGTCACCCAGTTTAGTGAGATCCCTTTGTAACTCTTCACAGTCTGTTTGGGATTAACTATCTTGAGTAATTTTGTATCATCTGCAAATTTTACCAACTCACTGTTTACCCCTTTTTCCAGATCATTTATGAATATTTTGAATAGGACTGGTCCCAGTTCAGACCCCTGAAGGATACCACTATTTACCTTTCTCCATTCTCACCTTTTATTCCTATTCTCTGTTTCCTATCTTTTAACTGAAGTGCCTGGCAATGCTTTCAGGATCATCTAACATCCTTAATTTACGTTAATGATAAGCCTTTTGTTATCTTAATCACCCTGCCTGTTTATAAAGAAACTCCCTGCAGCAAAGGCTGTACTCCTCCCAGCTTCTGAACACATCACATATCACACTCAAGCTGTTGCAGTTAAGAGCTCTGTCTGGGGCTAGGGTGAGTGGACCTCCTCTACAAAATTCAGGGTGGGGCTAGAGTCCTCTCCTGCCCCCCCCCATGGTGCCCTTGGCAGCTGCACTGGTTTCTGCACTGGTATAGCCTCGCTCACTTGACTCTACTGGTGCTGGAGGGTCAATGCAAGCGCCTCACAGAACTCCATGAAGGTCTGTTTCCTCGTGCAGACATTCTGGAGCCACTGCTGGTCATCCCAGGTCTGCGTGATGATGTGATCCCACTGTGCTGTGCTAATTTTCCTGCAACAGAAGTGCCAGTCTATACATGGGGAATATACTTCTATAAAGGATTCATCATGGCTGTTTAATCTGCATCAATGAACCCTCTCCCCTCCGCTGAGTCCCTCTGCCTTCTGTGTTACATCAGAAAGTGCTCCCTAAACGCTATCCGGTCTCTCACCAACTGTCTACTATACTGCATGAACCATTCACCCGCAAACAGAGGCATGACTTGCCTCTTGGTGGGAATGGACAGAAGTGAGGCGTGTACAGAACTTAAAATTTGGCTTAATTAAGGAATTCCCTGACCATACACATCCTCCTACCTTGAGTTAAGACAATGCTAGGGTAGAGAGAAGGGTCTTCCAGCACCAATCCCGACCAACTACCACCAATAGCCTCTACTCTAATCAGAGGAGTTGCAGGACACACAGGGCCAGATTTAGGGGCAGGCAACTCAGCTGACTGCCTTGGGTTCCGGGCTTGGGGGGTACTGGGCTCACGGTGCTATTTTGTTGTTAGCAAAAAATGAGAAAACAGAATGTTTGAACTATAATGTTTCAGGTATTCCATATTTGGATTCACTTTTCACTAACCTCCTAGTAGAATCCTATGGCACCCTCCAGACTTTCTGAAAACTACATTCTAAGGCTGTCATGTACTATAACACAACTTAATACAGTGTTGGTGCACAGCTCAATTTCTTGATTTTAGTACATTTCAGTTATTCTTAAAATTAAAGTTTTTATAAGCTTAGAGGAAATGAATTTTTTATTTGCTTTTATATGGCATGAATAAATACAGATTTACAGATCCTAATGTGAAAATTTATCATCATACATGACAGGTATAAATCATGTATGCAAATCATGCATCAAAGTCATGAAATGGGCTACAAATGCAATAAAAATAAGGGATTCAATAATTTAATAAATGGGTGTGTGTGTGAAGATGCTCCTTGCCTGGGGAGCCATTTGGTCTAGGGCCGGTCATGAGAACACATCCCTGGCTCAAAGGCATTTCCAAAGAACCTCTCTGCAAGATGGGGAGAAAATTTCATATCTTCCATCCATTATCCTACAAAACAGCTCTCAGTGTGTGAAATGACATGATGCATCACATTTATGCATAATAGCATAAATCAGACAATCACATTTAGTTTAGTGTGCCCAAAGCACCTGGATTGTATCAGCACTGGAAAATTAAGCACAGATCATTATAAATTTTCTGAATTGCTTAACAAGTAGTGATATTGTAGTATTCCTGGACTGCCATTCAGATTTGGAATATCAAGTGATCGGTAAAAGTCCTTTGAAACAGTTAAAAAAAAATTAAACCCAGAGACATTTGGACTTGTTACTGCTGTCTTTTATGATTTACCAGCAGATGTCGCATAAACTCTCTGATGAGACACATGGACAGTGCAGCATCTCACAGCTAAAATTATCTTAAGGACATAATTCTTTTCACAAATATGGACTCCCAGTTTCAGTGTGGCATACATCGAAACATCCAGTAATTTCAAGATAGTAGTGCTGATGCAGTATATCCAACCAAAAAGACAGCATTCAAAGTGAAAAAGTTCTCTCAAACATGGCATGCTAGGGTTTCTCTCTGTGAAGTCAATGTTCAAAGGACAAATCTTTGATCACAGAATGCTCCAAATTTCAGATGAACTACCAATTAGTTTTATTAGGCAGCTGCCAAACTGGCAGCCAAGAGGTGACGTACCCAGGTGCAAAGATCATACCTGGTAATATAATATTAACTGTTTAGATGCTCCCTAACTTTGCCTAGAGCAGTTAACTAACTATGACAGAAAAATAAAACACACTTTTAACACAATATTTAAAAGTACGTAATTCTGCACCTGCAAATCTGTACATGCAGATCAACTAATTGATTTTTCAGGCAAACGTATGTTTTGTACACACCATAAATACAGACAAAACATAGAACAATGTAGCCACCAATTCTAAATTTTAGTTTTTACCTGTTAAACAAAGTATACAATTCTGCTACCAAACTCCTCTAGTATTGGGGATACAAGTTCTGTTTATGTCCACTCTAAAGAAGCCACCTCTGTACAAGCTATTAAACATCAGCCTTTATTACACTTAGGAAGCCAGAATGCAGTCCGAGTTGAACCAGTGTAAATACAGAGTAGCTTCACTATAGCTAAGGAAGATAGCTTGGATTTATAATGATGTAACAGATCTGAATCTGGCCCAGTTCTGCCCTTCCAGACAAAATTGCACCAATGTACAAAGGGCAGCAATAAGCCATAATGTCAGATGACAGAATGAAAATATGAATTTCTATACCTAAATCAGAACTGGGTCACCATCATCATCACCAACACCACCAACAACAAATATTTCATCATTTCAATATTGTTCACTAAAAGAAGAATCTGGGAACCACAAGACACTCCAGTTTGTATCCTGTGTATAGTAACAGCAAACTTCAACCTTCTATTTTATGGATTTGCTTTAAGTGATAGAGACTAAGTATCAGGATCAGATCTGAGGTCTAGTTAAATCTGATTTGCACCATTCTCACAGCACAAAGCAGACTGAAACTGACCAGCTGAGGATTATTTTTAGTGCAGGGAATTCTCACTTGACATAGGACCAGCATAGCCAGCTGTACACCACACCCTTTGTACTCCATAGTATAAGGGATATGTCAGGAACACAGCTGAGGGAAAAGAGACATGGTCAGATTATAAATTAGACCAACTCTCATGTCATCTTTGACAAACCCCCACTTGGATTCTGTACCAGCAAGATCCAAGATCTATCCCTTATAATCTTAAGTAGGTGATGTATTGAAATGACTTCCATAGATGGAACAAGCAATGATTTTTAATTAAATAAAACTGTTTTCACTTACAATATGAACAATATATATTCTAGGCCTGATTCCTGGACCTTGCACCTATGCAATCATTTATTTGAAAGTATTTTATACTGATTTTGTACAGGTGTAAATGACAACACAAATTGAAAGGTGATGGACAATCAGGCATCTCTGTCTCTTGATTCTCCAGCCTACTAAGACCACTTTGTGCTGCATTAACTGTGCTAAGTAACCTTAAAAGATCCAAAGAAGGTGAGACCCTAAGGGGCCCTCAGTGTCCTCTGGTGGAGGGGTCACTATACTGTAACTCATATCAGACTCACTTTCTACAATACAATGTTGTGATAATATGTATCTAAAAGGTGTCATGCAAGGTATCATATGTAAACTGGTGACATGCCGACCAAAAAAAATAAATAAATCACTGTGATGTATGTGTGGGTTGTATACAAAGAGTTATATATGTGTGCTGAAAATAGGTTCTTAAAATATGTTTGGGAGGCAGTGCATACACCAAGCCTGCTCTGGACACAGGAATGTGGATTTACCTGTCTGACTGGCTTAATTATAGGCAGAGGAAAATGAAAGTATATCTACATACAGAGGTAAACAAAGCCATCAAGCTAACAAGTGGCATAGGAGATAACTTAGTAAGCACATCAAGGGGCAGAGTCTGCACCGTAGGAAGCCTTCCTGGCTCTTGAGAAAAAGACAATGGACTTTGGGGAAATACAAGGGGAGCACAAAAAGACATTCTAGTTATCCATCACTCAGGGAACAAAGGGAACAGCACCCTATCATTCTGTGACCATTAGATCCATTGACCTGGAGAGTCGGAAAAGCTGGTAACCTGATGAAAGTGCGAAAGCTGCCTAGTCACTGGACAGTGTGTTTTGGTTTTTTGTAACCTTGCTTAGTACCACTTACATTTCTGTTCTTTATTAATGAACTTATTCAAAGTTTACTATTAAAAAATCTCGGTGCTGTTATATTGAAGTAAAGTGTAAGCCCTCAAGTAATCTAACAGGCTGATGTGTACACTGTCTCTTTGAAGGCAGTGAACTTAATATCTCTAAGTGTCCAGTAACAAGGACTGGACACTGCAGAGACACATCTCTGGGGGAAGTCAGGAATTGGGGTTCAATGTATGTTACCAGCAAGCAAGGTTCAGACTAGCAGAGTCTCAAAGACTTTGCTGGTGAAGTGGATAGACTGGTGTGGCAGGGAGCTGACACAATCTAATGCTCTCATTTGCTGAGGAAAAGAGGATACAGTGATTTACAGATCTGGGTGTCCTAAACAGAACATCACAGTGACAGTCAGCAGGACTTACACACAGCTTGGCTGACTGAGGTTCACACGTCAGGAACTGATAAATTAGATTTTTAATTGATTCAGAGTAAGGAGGCTGGGAACAGTCAGAAAAGATTACAGGTTGTTGTTTTCTATTTGTTTATTTTGGGTGAGGAAACAAAAAGCATAAAAATGAGCAATAGTGAAACATGTATGAAATGAGAAACAGTCAGATTGGAGTCAGAACAGAAAGATAAAGGAGATGCTGCGATAGCAGTTCATGAACACCAGACATGGAAAGCTGAGATGAGACCCAGAGAGTGGGAGGAAGAAAGACAACGGTAAGAAACAGCATACCAGCGAACCCTGGAAGTGGAAACAGCCGCCCATTAATGAACCATGGAACTGAAAGAGAGGGAAGCCCAAGAAAAAGAGAGCACGGAAAGGCAGCATAACCTCAGCTGGTGGGAAAAGCACAGACAGATCCAACAGCTCCTAAATATTCCCCCATCCCCAAGGACCTCCCAGCTATGCCTAACATACGAAGAATCAGATTGTATTGAAGAATACCTTACTACTACTTTTGAAATATTCTGTGAGTTGCATAAAATCCTGAAAGACAAGGAAGTCCCCACACGGGTTGCAAAGCTCTCGGGCAAAGCATTAAACACATTTAATGAAATGGAAATTGAACAGTCTTTGAAATATGCTGAATTTTAAAAACCTGTATTTTGCAAAGGTTTAAAAATACCCCACAAATGTACAGGTTAAGGTTTAGAAACCTCAAAAAAGGTGATAAAATGAGTCATAGAGAATATGTTGATAAGATGTGTAGTCTGATGAAAAGATAGGGAAAGAAGCTGAGAATTACAACCAGTTATTAGACCTCTTTGCACGGGAACATTTCCTGAACACATTCTCTGAGGAGATCAGAGAGGCGATTTGCGATTAATCCCTGTGATCTCTGCAGGAGGTAGCTGATCTAGCTGATTCCTATATACAAGCTAGCATCCAGTAAGTACATGTCACAGAGAGAAGGACAGAAGCCCGGTGTAACGGGGGACCCCAGTTTACCCCTTAGAAACCCAATCACTTTCCCAGAACCAACCACCTCCTGGCTTTCACATTCACAGATCCCCTTCACAGGGTGATGATCCAAGAAAATTTTTCAAGTGTAATTCCACTGATCATCTAGGCAAAGGGAATCTAAGCCCACAGCCCATCCAGCCTAGGTTAATGCAGCTATTGTAAACACAGGAACCACAGAGATGCCTTGAGGGGTTCCTGATGAATTTTGTAAGGTCTGACCCATTGGAGGTTGCTACTGACTTTATTAAGGTTGCCAAAACGAATGGCAAAGAATCCCTATAGTGGAGAGGCAACAGCACCCAGATCTCTCTGGTCAGAGAGGGAGGGCATAGTGAGGGAAACTGACATGTTAATTAGGAAAAAATGTAGAACTTCTGGCATGAGAAAAGTTTAAAACCGCTGTGGCTTTGGCTAAAAGTGCACTTGGAGTGGGAAGGTCTAGAAGGCATTTTAAATGTTGGTGTGTTGGATTGCATTACCTTGTGGGTAATGAGGCAGTATCTATATTGTAGTAAGTTTATTAATACAGTAATGCAGAGTAAAAGGAAATGTTGCTCTGCAATCCCAGAAAGGAACTGTGAAAACAGAGAAACAGCTGAGGGGAGAAGGGATGTTCCTGACCCTGGCTTAGCAAAGGGATGCAGTGTGTCTCCACAGACAAGAAGGGAGGAGCCTCTCCCAATGGAGGAGGCAGCTATCAGAGCTGACAGAAGGCAGAAATTTGCAGACCTGTCCCTAGAAAGCATAAAAGGAATCATCTCCAGAGGTTGCCCATTTAGGGGAAACAGGGAATAGTTTTTTGAAGAGGAGAGAAGATTGTACAGGGCAGCTCCCTTAGGGAAAAACAGGGGAGTTGAGAAGCCTTACAAGTAACAGGTAAGTGCTCTATCTCTTTGGAGGCAGCAAACTTCTGTGAGTGTCCAGTAAGAGGGAATAGAAACTGCAAAGAGACATCTCTGGGGGAAGTTGGGAACTGGGGTTCACTGTATGTTACCTGCAAGGCATGGTTTAGATGGGTAGAGTCTCAAGGAGTTGGCTGGAGAGGCAGACAGACTGGCATAGCAGAGAGCTGATGTAGAGTCTAATCTCCAGCAGAGCTCTCACTTGCTGAGGCAGAGGGGTAAAGCAGTCACTTGCAGTTCTGGGTGTCCTGAACAGAACATCAGAGAAGGCCGGTAACAAATTCCGCAAGTGCAGGTGAACTCTCTGGTGGTGGAAGTCTGGCAAAGATAGCTGTGTGGCCTCCTGCCCACTACAAGAGGAGAAAGGGAACATTTTACAGATGGGGAGATTGGGAAGCATAGCATGGCAAAGCAGAGCTCCACTATGGTCAATCCTCCATCAGCCAAGGGACCTTTATCAGTGGCATAAATTAAGCCTACCCTTGTGTTGCCCTAACATGTCAAGCTGAGCAGCTCTGAATCAGGGACCTACAACCAGCACCTTGCATCCATCTGCCACACGCACCCATGTGCTACCTCTGAGCAGAGTTGAGACAGAGAGGACTATCAAACCTATAACACATAACATCCAAAAGCAGTCAAATTCAGGAGCATGTAACAGTGAATAATAACAGCACCACAACAGGGAAAAGATCAGTAAGGCCAGGTCTACACTTGTAAGCTTTTGCCAGTATAGCTACACCAGTGTACTATACTGGCAAAGAGCTCCTAGTGTGGACACAGCTTATACAGGCAAAGTTGCACTTTCTCTGGTAAAGCTTGTGTCCATCCCCTCTCGCAAAGTGTGATAAGCTATACTGATAAAAGTGCAGTTTTGCCAGTATAGTTACGTCTATGCTAGGGCATTTTGCTGGCCCAGCTATTTTGGTCACAAATCACAGCTCATCATACCCATCACTGACTCAGCTATTCCAGAGAAAATTTGTATTATAGACTTCACCTAAGTCTCATTAGAAAGCAGTAATAATATCCAGTACATCTAATATGATTAACAACATAAACATATCCTCTGACCAGACTGTGTGATGATATGGATCTAGAGCTATGAAACGTCAATCTGCCATCTGATAATCACACCTAAGGCATCTTTAAATAAAATTCTACTTTTGTACCCTGCTCCAGTAATCCATTCATCAATAACTCAATGTATTCCCCTTCCAATGAATAAATCTAAACTTAAAGAAGGAAATTGAGAAAAGAAACAATGAGAACATGAAAATAAAGAACAGAGAAAGGAAAAATGACAAAATTTAGTGTAATCCGACCAGCAAATCATACTTCAGTCCTGAGAAGTATGAATACTACACATTTAAAAAAAAGAAAAAAGGACTATTCAAATTAAGACTATTCAAATTTAGCTTCTTTTTAAAAATATATTTTTACATCTCATAATTTTCTCCTAAATACAACCACTGCCATCTGCTGCAGAGTTAATCATTACAGCTGGAGGAGGGGGAGCTGGAGGGAATTCTGTGGATTATTATGAATTTTGGCAGAAAACTGAACATTTAAATGTGGCAATGATATTATGGTGCCTCATCAGAGTTCTAGTCTGGGTGCCTCACACACTCATTCTCATCTATGGACTGAGTTACCTGGCCAGACTACATCCTTCTTACTGACTTATCATGGTACATCATGAGAGCTCCTGGATGTGAATGCTCAGGGAGGAGAAAGGGGGCATTGGACACCCAAATTACAACTCCCATAAGTCACAGCAGCAACATTTCCCAATCAAAATTTCTGGTTTCTGGGTTTTCTGTTTTCCAACAACAAGACTACATTTTCTGGATGAAAATAGATACTTTTCTTTAAAAAAAAAAGGAAAACAAATTGTTTAGTCAAAACATTACATTTCCATTAAAAAAATTTTAAATGAAAAATTTGCACTCAGTCTTATTAATCATAGCTCTGACACATTTAACTTGAATATGATATAGTGAGATAATATCAAACTGTAAACTGTGTGTTGATTTGTATTACAGACATTTCAATTTGACCAGTTAGAACTAAAGGATTAGTTTAACTAATTCAGTATTTCTGCCATCCACACATCTGGATATAGCAAAACCAGATTAGTTAGACTTGATTATATTTATTTTTATTCCATCCTTTCTATTGTCTATAAGGTGTAGACACTGAATTGCTCTAATAACTGTGCATGCATTTCACTTTCTCTATGGGGAACAGATCTTTTGCACATTTGTTTTACCGTGTAACACTATGTATAAAATAATCAGAGTCCAGACAAGTGAGATTGTGGCTTGAGTTCCAAAGAATTCCTGCAGTTTCAGTCCTAGCTCTGTCTTGGACAAATCACACAATATCAGATTTTCAAGTGTGAGTGTTTGAGTGTGTGTAAATTTCAGTGGACACAAGCCCAGTTTTATGTGCATTAAAATCTGAAGTTATGGGCATGCATTTGAGTTTGTGTACATACACACAGTTGACAATCCAGCCCTTAACCTCTATGTCTCTGTTCTTCCATCTATAAAATGCAAGTGATAATACCCGTGTTCAGAGGAGTGTAGTGAGAATTTACTAGTTAATGGTTGTGCACCTTTTTGGAAATGTATCAAATGTAATGTCTTATTGTTATTAAAAACTACAGTCAAAAGGTAACATACAGTATTAAGAATAAAAAATAAATGTAACTTTAAACAGAAGTTTTATAAGGTTTAAGATCAATAAGGGCTTTTTGATAATCTTGTACAGTCAATTAGAATCATAAAAGAGGCCATATGCAAAATGATGCTTTGAAAAATCAAGACTGCATTTTTTAAAAATTGAAACTTATGAAGAATAAGTACTGTAAATGAAGAAATGTGCAGTTACAGACTGCCATCTGCTAATCTTATTATCAAAATAACTGCATTTTAAAAAGTGTGATTTTTTTCTATTTTGATTTGTTACTGTTAATGTAGCTCTACATACTGTAATTATATGAAACAGTCGTAACCAGTACTTATATACTAGTTATAAAGTAACAAACTAGCCAATCACGTTACTTCCTACAATTTGTTTCATTTTAGTAAATTGCCATTTTAGCCCACAATAATTTACTGAATATACCAAACGGACTGATGCAGCCAAGAAAGGCCGATAAAAGCTCTATTACCATCTCTGATTTGCAGTCTCTAGGATCAGATATACTGTCGATTGCACAGCTCTTTGATATTTATATTTATGCTCCTTTGCATGACTGAAAAGTAGAGAGAGGCTGAAACAAAAAATCAAGATTTTTATATTCAAAACAAAAAATAATCTCCATTGGAAACGTATAGTTTCCCAAGTTTTCTTAGAAATTTAACAATTAAAACACATGGTCCATCTGAAAATCTGTCAAAGTACAATCTGTTGGATGCAGACATTTTTAATCCAATTTGTTACTTTATTTTCTTAAGGGATTTTAAAGTGGTCTATTCTGAAACTTCAGTATTTAACATATTTTTAATTTATATATAGTTGAATTATCCAATCTAGTATAAATATATTTTAGTCTGACCATGGGAACATATATGGACATTTTTTAATACTGTAAAAATGTGACCGTATTTATAGTGTGGCAAGCTTATCAAACATGAGGTCACTCATTAATAAAACACAGATTGTGTAAAACTGAAACTTGTACATAAATGCTGTCTGGCATTTCCTCTGGTTTTGACAAAGGAGCATATTTATGTTATAAATTGGAACACTATAAAATAAAGGAAGGTAAATTGTTTTTCCACTTTTCAATGTTCACTTCCCAATGACCAGTATACAGCTTATAGTCCTTTTAGTCTATTACTAATGTTGTACTGAATTATTGTTTAAATTAAACATAAGTACGTATTATATTTTTCTTTGTTGTATTAGTGCAGTTTGAAATCATCTGCTGCAAATTTTACTCAAAATTCTTCCCTAGCAGAGGGTCCATGTACAAACCAGGCCTAGAGCAGTGATAGCCCATGTGGAAGAGGAAATGGAGATTGTTTCCTGCATACTCTTTTCCTAAAGTAGCAAAATAAGTGACATAAAATGGCAAGACCCTGCTGACTAATGATAGGCAGGAGAGCAGAGGCCAGTAGGTGCTGAAGGGGACCAGATAAAGAGATAAAATCTGATAAAGAGATGAGGGCTAGTAACCTGACTGGAGGATTGTAGGAAGGGTAACTAGGGAGTTAGGTACTGAAGGGGAGGATCTGGAGCAATGATACTCAGACCTCAGTGGTTCAGGAGCCAAATTTGCAATCAGCATTACCCAAAAGAGACACAGTAGTGTGAAATCATTGTTTCATTTACTGTAGTACTGACCAAGTATTATTATTTTATCAACTACAATTGGTTAATAACATAGTAAAAGCATCCTGATTGGTTAATAATTAAATCACAAGTCTTTTAATATCATGTGCTGCCACAGGAGACACATTCAAGAGCCACTCACGGCTCCTGAGCCTTATTCTGAGTATCACTAATCTGGAGCTTTAGGGCCAGATCCAAATCTTGCTGAAGAGAATGGAAAAACTTCCACTGACTTCAATGGGCTTTGGATCAGACTCTTGAGGAAGCTGGGAGGGTTGCCAGACTGGGAAAGGGACTGGCAGTCAGTACCATCACTGCTCAGAGAAGCCCTAAGGTGCAGATGGATCAGCCATTAGTCACTGATGGTAAGAACTTCACCAAGAAGTGCCATTGCTGCTAGGAGAACTCAGGAGAGAACAATGAAGCATACTTCTGCACACTCCTCCTTGCTGAAGAAAGTGTTCATTGAAGTGTGCTTGAAGCCTTCCTAGAAAAATAGATATAACTGTATGTATCTGAAAAGGCAATAATACTGTGAACTATCATCATGAAACAAAAACTTTTAATCTAATAGTCATCTCACTGTCAGGTAGAAAACATTTCAGTTAAAGGCTTATTTTGTCATAAAATTACAGGCATGGTTTTAGTTTTGATGATATAATCCTATTAGTACTTATGCTCCTGTTATCCACAATAAATACAGTGTGCATTGAGAGAGAGCGTGTTAAATAGGAGTATAATTTCCATGCAAATGTGTGCCATCAGTTCCAAATAGATGGCAAGTCCACAAAGGGAGAAGGGGGGAAGATTTAGTGCTGGATGCAAATTTTGTTTAAGAGATTTTTTTAAATAGTAGTAAGAATAACATAGAAATGCTCTGCCTGTTAGTTAATTGGATTTTCACAATTCACATCTTCTAATTTGTACCGAAATGTTTTTCCTGCCTTCATTCCGCTCAGTCTGCCAGATGGATCAAGAGAAAACGTTAATTTTATGCAATCACTGCTGCCCTTAGTTCATTCAATTCAGAGTCCTCTGTCAAAACTTCCTTAGTCATGATTAAAGGAGGGAGTATCATATCTATCATAACCATCTGGACTGAGAGCTACCAATCTGGACTGATTGGATAAAAGCCTAAACTACACTAGAAACCACATCTTTATTTGTGCTCAGGTGATGGAATTCTAAAATTATGAACATAAACCATGCCTTCAGCTTGGCACTTTAGGTCTAATCTCCATTACCTGACACTTGGTGTGTTTACTGAGCTCTAAAACAACAAAGTGCAAAATACTACCAAATCAAAATGTTATCACTTTATACCCGTTTTGCACAATTGTCAGCATTTACATAAAAAGAATCATACCCTCTGAGTGTATCACATAAAGTTTCCCACTTAATTTAAAATCAACTCTTGAAATAACAAGTTTTCAGTTATATCAGTGTTGGTAAAAATCAATGACTTTTTTAAAAAAAATTAAAAATTGGATTTTCTGATTTAAATTGATTTTATATAATTTAATCAGTGGTACAAGTACAAACAGCTGCAGTAGGAGAAATCTTTCATTTACAATCTAATTTCTTTAAAGCAGTGCACTGAATAATAGTGACTGAGAGTGACCTTTTTTTTACCATTGTGTTTCAGAGTCCATTTTAGAGATAAGAGTTTATAAATGTGCATCATCTGCAATGTGGACAACTTCAGAATCATCTGCTGGTACCACCAGCAGTGCTGCAACTAAGCACATATCTATCAGGCAGTAAATTACCTGTATTAAGAAAAATACTTTTCATCATCCAGGAAAACCATGGATAAATTCATAATCAGAAACAGCAAATTCCAGCAAGACTCCATAGATGAAATTCATTTCAATTCATTTATGCAACAAATTCTCCCTTTCAACTTGTTCAGAATAAACATTTAATTGACATAGTTCAGTCATTTCAACCCTCTTCCCGGAAGAGCAGACATTGCTGGAAGATTGCTGGATACAATGTATGAGAAAGAAATTGAATAGTGTGCAAAAAATATTGACAGGACATTTGTTAATCTGGACCTTGTTGATGTAGCAATGTACACAATGATCCAGTAATAAGGGCTTGTATGATAGCAGAAGCTGGGATTGTCTATTTTACAGAAACAATTGCTACCCCAGAAAATGCCCATACAGTATAACAGTGGTTTTCAAACTTTTTTTTCTGGCGATCCAGTTGAAGAAAATTGTTGATGCCCGTGACCCAACAGAGCTGGGGATAAGGGGTTTGGGGTGTGGAAGGGGCTCAGGGCTGGGGCAGAGGGTTGGGGTGCAGGGGTGAGGGCTTCAGGGTGGGGCCAGGAATGAAGGGTTCAGGGTGTGGGAGGGGGGTCTGGGCTGGGGCAGGGGGTTGGGGTGCAGGAGGGGGTCAGGGCTCTGGGCTGGGGGTGCAGGCTCTGGAGTGGGGCCAGAGATGAGGTGTTTGGGGTGCAGAAAGGGGCTGTGGGTTTGGGGGGGCTCAGGGCTGGGGCAGGGGATTGGGCGCAGAGCTGGGGCATGAATTTACCTTGGGCAACTCCCGGTCAGTGGAGCAATGGAGGTGCTAAGGCAGGCTTCCTGCCTGTCCTGGCACCGCAGACTGTGTTGTGCCTTGGAAGCAGACAGCAGCAGGTCCATGTCCTAGGTGGAAGCGTGTAAGCAGCTCTGCATGGGTCTCGCCCGCAGGCACCTGCCCCCCCCCCCAGTTCCCATTGGCAGCGCTGGTGCTCAGGGCGGGGGCAGTGCACAGAGCCCCATGGCCCCCCTCACCTAGGAGCCGGACCTGCTGCTGTCTGCTTCCAGGATGCAGCGTGGTGTCAGAACAGGTGGGGACTAGCCTGCCTTAGCTGGGCAGCACCACCGATGGGACTTTTAATAGCCCAGTTGGCAGTGCTGACTGGAGCTGCCATGACCCAGTGCCTTACATTCCACGACCCAGTCCTGGGTCACAACACGCAGTTTGAAAACAACTGCAGAAGAATACTTCAAAGACGTAGCAATACAATTTATAATGAACTGCAAACAAAAGTTCAAATGTTAAATGCATAGTTTTGTGACAGGTAATACTGCAAACGTAGCAAAAAATAAGAAGAAATCTAGAAGAAGGGAACAAAGGGAACCTGAAAGTTATAACACAGAGGGTGCAGTGCTCATTTGATGAATTTTTTAGGCAGAGAATAAAGTACAACTCCAGGAATAAAGGAAAAAGTAGCTGAAATTGAAAAAGTCCATAACAAAAATTTTGCTTCAGCTTCACTGAAGAGACAGGAGGATCCAAACTAATTATCCCCCAAGATGTGTAATGGAATTCCATGGTTGACTGTTTTAAGCTATTTATTAAAAACTGGCCTATTCTGATGACAATTTGTGAAGAAAATGCTACCTTCCTAGGTAGCAAAAGGTGTATCAAATCTAGTGTAAAAACACTATTTAGGTGTAAATTAACGTTTTAATTCTTATATCAACCAATGAGAATGCACCTTTCTTTGAAGATAACAGAAGTATAAATGGAAAAATCAATTAAAATCAATTATTTAAATCAAGGCTTTCCATTTAGTGATTTAAATCAGTCCACCCTGAGTCAAATTTTTAAAAAAGTCCACTAGAAAAACCTAGTTTTCTAAGATAATACCTCTCCATGCTGATTTGAACAAATGTCCACTGGGACAATGCATTTAGGATGAAGTATAGTTTAAACATACTCTGAGCAGCTAAAGGATAAGACTTACAGGGTGGAGGAACCAACTAAAAGAAATGGTGGAAATTAGACCACAACCTTTAGTTAGTTTGCAGTTTGTTTCTGCTGCTGCAAGCAGAAGTCTTATTGGATCCCTTGCCACTTCTGGATATTTAGTAGCATCAATTGCAAAGAATGCTTGTTTACAACTGAGTTTACAATGACAGTTGTACCCTTTTCATTCGTATGCACATCCCCGTGGCTACCCAAACCTTCATCATCTTGAGAGTGGATTCTTGTAATGCCCTCTGTGACACTGAACCCCGTATTCTTCACTGAGATATTATTATGATATGATTATGACATAATCATAATGTATTTTATGCAGAATAAGTCATGGAAATGAGATGTCATTGGAAAGATTATGATTTATGGAATATGATTATCTCTTTTGTATGCATGTATCATTTTTGTATCTGAAGTTAGGAATATTGACTAGGTATCTGTATTTCAAATGTGTTTAAACCTGGGGAAAGCCCACTAGGCAAAAGGCTCTCAGTCTAGATGGCTGCCTGGGAACGGCCCATTCAGGTTAATGAGCCATTACGAGAAAAACATAGGCCTTCGAAGAAGCTTATCTCCCAACAGGGAGCCTTCCTGAGCACATTACAGATAGCCTCAGAGTTATAGCTGCTGTGACACTACAAGACATGTGACCAGTCACCTGGTGCTGGACTCCATCTTGGGATATCAGTATTTTTCCACTGACTGGCGTGGGATCCAAGCTTTGAAACAAAGGATTCCCGTCATATACAAAAGCTATTTAAGGCAAGGGAGTAACATCACCATGGTTCTTCACTGACTTCCCACCCAAAGAGACTCCTGGAACCTGAGGAACAAACACTGAACTGGGGGAAGTGCTGGACCCAGACTAAAACCTGGGGATTCCAAGCTGTGAGCTAGTGCAGCTTGTCCCTTAAGAATCTGCAGTCTGTTTTTTCATCACTTTAAGGTGAGGATTTTCTATTCATATCAGATCTATGTAGTATATTAAGCTTAGTTTGCATGTTTTATTTGCTAGGTAATCTGCTTTGATCTGTTTGCTATCCCTTATAATTACTTAAAATCTATCTTTTGTAGTTAATAAACTTGTTTTTGCTTTATCTGAAACTAGTGTGTGCTGAGGGAAGGGGCGAATTTAATGAGTTTATGCTGTATAATTCCCTGTGCAGTGCAAGATGGTATAATTTTTGGTTTACACTCCAGAGAAGGGGGTGTGCCTGAGTAGCTCGGAAGTTCCTTAGCTGGAGCCTTCCCATGCAAAGCTGATCACAGTGTCTGCATATAACTGCAGTTGGGTGTGTCGCTACCTGTATGTGTGCTGGTGAAAGTGCAGGCTAGTCACTGCAGTACAGTGTCAATGGAGCCCAGGCTGGTGGGTCAGGGGGGCTTAGTGGTACTCCAGTTCCAGGTGGCACTCCAGGAAGAACCCATCATACCCTCAACATGGGGTTACACTGGCAAACGATCTGTCATCCATGGCTAGCACAAAATGTGATGGCCTCCTTGTTAAAATGGTGTTTGTTTTGATCTATAAAGCTCTAAATGGTACAGACTCTATTTACATGAGTGACTATTTCTGTTCCTATGTGACAACATAGTAATTGTGTTCATATGAGGTACTTCAGTTGATTGAAACACAAAGGACCTGGTGGCAGGGCTATTTTGAAAGGAATCATAAGCTCTGGAATTTACTTCCCAACTCTGTTTCCCAAAGTCCAGATTTGGGGAACCTTAAGACAAGACTCATCAGTTCTCACAGACTTTTCCTAAGGGAACAGATTTAGTAGGAGATGGAGGGTAAAGTTATGTTGGAGACCATAATGAAGGACATACTGAGGGTCAGGGAAGTATTATTATCCAGGAAGTCCATTCTAAACAATATTTGTTGTATTTTTATAAAACTTGCACTTCAAATTATATGGGATGTGCTAGAGTTTAGACTGGCACAGACAGAAACAGATTTAAATAAATAAATAAGAACCCAGTGGTAGAAGGAGCTGTGAGAAATTTGCTCTGCAAGTTTTTATAAAGAAAAATTAGATCCAGGTGGAGTTTTATCTGATCGGAAAATCTGGCTTAGAGGAACAACTAGAGGAACACATTTCTTTCCCAGATCCACTGTTCTCTGTTGCAGTATGGTTGGCTCTACTCCAAAAACTAGCTCATCTATCAAGACTGTTTCACATAAAATGACTGGCCCTGGTGTATTTAGTACTCCTGCTCCTTTCCATTCATTGGCAGTGCATATGGCAGGAGAATGGGAATGAGATGGCCATGCACAACCATGATGCACATTGGGCATTTGTCCCTCATTCCTGTTCCTGCTCATATCAAACACACTTTTCAGTCTTAGACGTTATAGTGATGGTGTAAGGTAAGAGAGACTGAAAAAAGTTGAAGAGAAAGAACAAAAGTATTTGCATAAGGACACTCATCTCACATTGGGTCTGTTCCTCCAGCTGAGATGTGTAAATACAAGAATGTCAATCTTTCCACATTGGTGGATCTGAGGAAAATAAATCATACATGAAGGCATTTTCAAACATCAATTCTGATGTTCTTTTATTTTGGCTAATAGGACTAAAATATACAACAGTATTTTGAAGGTTTAGGGTGAGGGAGATCAAGTAATATTTTAGCTTTCTGCCACAGTTGCAAGTTTTCTAAAGGGTGTTTTGTTTGCTGACTATAAACATTCCAGTACTGATTGACGAAGCCAAAACTCTGACCCTCCATATCGACACAGACTGTATGTCAACAGATCTGTATACACATCAGCACAATTGTGTCTTGGCACAGGGTCCCCTTAACTAGATAGTCCAGAAAACCACTCTCTGCCATCTGTTGTGAACTGGTGTAAAAACATATCTTGGCATTCAGTCGCACAGCAGAAGGTTTCCCTGAACAACTAAATTCAGAAAACAGTTCATTAGGTAAATTTAAAATGGATTCAGGCTTTTTGTATGAGATGAGTACTGTGTAACACCAAATGGCAAGTAAAAAAGTTGCTAATGTATCGTTGCTGTTTTTAGGACAGCTCTTGCTCCACTAAAATCCTTAAGAAGGCAATATGGTTTCATCAATGGATTAGAAAACAAAAATGACCCAGGCAAGAAATGTCTTGATGCTTCAAGGCTATCTTTTACTAACATCTGAATTAGATGAAAAGAAAACTCCTTCCAAAAATATAAAGAGGGACAAATCTTGAAAGGCAAACAATACCGGTGGTGTCAGCACTTATCACAGTTAAAAAGCTCCCACATTTGTAAAAGGGTAAAACAGATTTACACACATTATAGATAAATGATATTCTGTGTGTCTCCCCGAGGTGCACAACTTTGAAAATTTGTCCCTAAGCATTTTGTTAGATATTTGGGGCCCAATTATTAGCTAAAGATCTGGCCCTTGATTATGATGCATTTGTAACCAGGGTCCTCTTGCTGACAACTGGCAGAGGGTACAGGGGTGCATATGGGTTACACAGCTCCCCAGGGCCTGGTTTGTACATCAGAGTTCATCAAAGGGAGTCATGTAAGGTTTCTGCTGAAAGGCTATGGCACCCTGATCATCAAAATCATCATGTATGAATGGATAACATGTAAGGAATGATTGATTGTAATTTTATATAAAATTACACTCTTAATTGAGTTGGGGCTGGTCACCAGAAGATGACGTTTCTTTCAGGTCGGAGATGCTTATCTACCTGTCTGGCTACATGTAAATTGAGTATCATATACATCACAGTGAATGCCTATTTACAGACTGAGCAAACTGCTAATCAAGTGAGCAAAATACTAATCAAGAGATTGTGAAGTTTTCAAGGGAGATTTCTATGCAGGGGGAGGGACCAAGCAGCAGGGGTTATCCTCTTAATAAGTGAAGACAGTGGATGGTTGGAATTTTATCTGGTAGAGCAGAGGTACACCCAGGTACTCTTCACCCAAAGGACAAGTCACCAGCTGGCTTGTCTTATGAATGAAGGATCACAGGAATGAAGATCTGGCTGTTTAACACTAAGATAGTGACTTTGGGTGAGCTAACCTTTATGAGACAGGTGAGTCTCATTAAGTTTAGGCTCTAGAAACCATGTTTGTGACCTGGCAAACCAGGTCAGATTGGGGTCATAGGTGAGTTCACTTGTGTGTTAGTATAATCAAAAGTGATTGTTAGATGGAAGAGTGATTTCAGGCCAATTTACTTGCTATTAGGATACATCAAAGTAATTGTTCAATGTATAAGTGTGTATCAGATGTTTAAATTTCATGAAAACTAATAGGTCATTATTTGTATTGTTCTTGCTTATCTATTCCTATTACAATGTAACAGCAAACATTTACATTTGTGTATAACCCTGTAGCTAAAATACTCTGAGGACAAGGTATATTCCTCACTATCCGTCATCAAAGAAAAAAACCCACCTGGGTACAGACACTGTCAGCTAACTTTTTGTGTAAAGGAGTTATAAATATGGATTCAAGAAATGATCCATCATCTCTGGACTGTTTGGATTCCAACAGAGCAGAATAACTGAACAAGAAAATGGAGATCCCCAGAGTTATCCTGGGTAGCCCTGAGAGACTTTTGAAAAACTGGCAGTACATTACATCACTGCCACCACTTGGAGTTACAAACTGTGATCTACCTGTTATTATATTTTACCTGCTTTAACCTCTCAAAAACACTCATTCTTTTCTCCTAACTAATAAACCTATAGTTTGTTTACTACAGAATTGCCTTCCAGCACTGTCTTTGGTGTAAGATCTGGAGTACCAATTGATCTGGGGTAATTGACTGGTCTCTTTGGACTGAGAAAACCGACGTGGTGTGATTTGAGGCTTAAGTTACCTTTTACCACAAAGTTCAGTTTGTCTGGGTAACAAGGGAGACTGGAGAGTCTAAGAGGACTGTCTGTGACTCCACAGTAAGACTGGTATAGTGATAGAGAAGTTCATATTTATTACTGGGTTGGTGAAACCTAATAGAATATACCACCAGTTTGGGGTGTTTTTTCTTGTTTTCTGAGAAGTCTGCCCTGAGACAGACACTCTCAGTTGTGAACCACTCCAGACAGTATGACAATGTTATGATTTTATTTATGTCTAACCATTTATTCTCCATTCTACTTGCTTCTTCTAGAATCTCTAGTCTTTGTTAAATAAACTTGTTTTAATTATAAACATACCTAAGTGCTGTAAGTTGAATGGAAAGGTGATCCTGAGACATAACTGCTATGCTGAGACGCACGGTTCCTCAGGGAATAGCGGATCTGTGAATTCTGTGAGTGTCCAGTGGACCAGGGATGGACATTCCAGAGAGATACTCAGAGTGATCGGGAGCTGGAGTGTGCCTACCGCTTACCTGCAGAGGGACAGCAGTGCTGCACAGACGAAGGGTATGTCTACACTGGAATTAGACACCTGCAACTGGCCTGTGTGCTGGTCTTGGGCAAAGGGATTGTGTAATTGCAGTTTAGATGTTTGGGCTCGGGCTAGCCTGAGCTCTGGAGCCTCCCACCTCACAGGGTCCAAGAGCCCAGGCTCCAGGCCGAGTCAGAAACCTACACCGCAATTAGAGCCCAGTAGCCCAAGTCCTATGAGCCCGAGTTGGTTGGCACTGGCCATCTACAGGTTTTTAATCACAATGTAGACATACCCTAAGAGAAGAGTGCTTGTGTTGCCAGTGGCCGGTGGAGTCAGGGAGCTGACCCTTGGCAGGCACAGATGAGGGTTCCTCACACTAAAGGACAAGGAGTAGCGAGGTGCCTCACTACCCTGGGAAGCATCACAGTATTTCACTTTAACCAGGATTGACTCAGTGCAGACTAACTCTATTCATTTAACAATTCTTTTGGTTTACTCAACAGAACTGATGGTATCTTATTTCACTAAATGGCACATTTAGTTTTCATTCATTCAGCTTAATTCCTTTATCAAATATGAAATAAAATGCAATAGCTCTTTTAAAGACAATTATATACTGCTCAGGTTGCAGTAAATTTAATATTCACTCTTATATTGAATAGTTGTTTCAGTAGATTTCAAAGTACCAGAAATAAATGAAAGTATTCATAGTTTAAAACCAATGCAGATGCCTTCTCCTAAAGATTGAATGTAGTATTTATCGTTCTAATACCAACAAAGGTTTGTACATAATGGCAAAACAAAAGATAAGGCACATTTGAGCTACAGCTAAATACAATATGTGCACATTTCCCCCACAATCTTTAAGCATTTGTGTTTACTAAATGTTTATATGGTTCACATACAATTCTACTTATCTCTACCTCAGATTAGTAGCCATTGTTTTTAAATCAATAAAGTACTACCAGCACATAAAGACAAATAAAAAGGGAACTTCACTGTACTTAGTAAATTTAAATCTAAAAGAAAAGGATTATTATAATTTATTTCTATTGGAGTAGTGTCTGGAAGCCCCAATCAGGGATCAGTTCCTGATTGTACAATGCTCTTTAACAAATGTCTCAGTTCTAGCTGAACTCGCCTTGTTATGGCTGCAAGACCATCCAAATGCTGAAAACAATGTGCCCATAGCTTGCTGGGGTTAGGCAGCGTTTAGGCACTGTCTCTAACTTTGGGGCTCTAGGCACACACTCCAAGGGCAAACCTTGTGTCTGACACCCCTCTTAGTATTGGGAACATCTCCCTTGGGTGTAACTTAATCATCTAGACCCTGAAACTAGTGCTATCTCCCCCTAGCATCTCCTGCATCTCTTGCACGTTTTCCAAAATCCCATTGAAAGTGTGATTCTTCTGGTTTACAACTTACCTCTTCAAGGATACCTAAAATATAGGTATATATAGATATATACAAAATAATACATATACTTGCACACATTTGCCTGTCTCATGTCCCTCATCACTCTGGAGACTTCTTTGAGTTTGGGCAGATCCCTCTGGAATGTCCAGGATCCTTTCCCTGCAGCTCATGACTTCTCTTCAGAAACATGGGGACTTGGATTGGGCCAAAAGAAACCTGATGAGGTTCAACAAGGAGAAGTGCAGAGTCCTGCACTTAGGACTGAAGAATCCCGTGTACTGCTACAGACTAGGGACCAAATGGCTAGGCAGCAGTTCTGCAGAAAAGGACCTTGGGGTTACAGTGGATGAGAAGCTAGATATGAGTCAACAGTGTGCCATTGTTGCCAAGAAGGCCAATGGCACTTTGGGATGTATAAGTCAGGGCATTGCCAGCAGATCGAGGGATGTGATCGTTCCCCTCTATTCGACATTGGTGCGGCCTCATCTGGAGTACTGTGTCAAGTTTTGGGCCCCACACTACAAGAAGGATGTGGAAAAATTGGAAAGAGTCCAGTGGAGGGGAACAAAAATTATTAGGGGGCTGGAGCACACAACTTCTGAGGAGAGATTGAGGGAACTGGGATTGTTTGCTCTGCAGAAGAGAAGAATGAGGGGGGATTTGATAGCTGCTTTCAACTACCTGAGGGGGGGTTCCAAAGAGGGTGCATCCAGACTGTTCTCACTGGTACCAGATGACAGAACAAGGAGTAATGGTCTCAAGTTGCAGTGGGGCAGGTTTAGATTGGATGGTAGGAAAAACTTTTTCACTTGGAGAGTGGTAAAGCACTGAAATGGATTACCTAGGGAGGTAGTGGAATCTCCGTCCTTAGAGGTTTACAAGATCATGCTTGACAAAGCCCTGGCTGGGATGATTAAGTTGGGGATTGGTCCTGCTTTGAGCAGGGGGTTGGACTAGATGACCTCCTGAGGTCCCTTCCAACCCTGATATTCTATGATTCTATGATTCTCTAGAACAGCTAGCCTTCCCTGACCTTGGTCCAACAGATAAACTAAATCCCTATGCTATGAAAGCATTCCTGTCTCTTTCCCTCTTAGACAAAGTTTCCTGTCCCTCCAAAAGCCAACCCCCTTGGTTCCTTCAGTGATTCTTTTTTAAACCCCTACTTTGCCAACTCTATCCCTTTGTCCGGTTTGGGGACTTTCCACTTTCTCCCATTCCCCCTACCCAAGGTCAAGTTGGAAGAAGTATCTTCTCCAAACTCCACCCAACCTTCTTAGCATATACATTGTTTGGTCAGAGCACAGCTGTTAAGGTTAACAATTCCCCATAGTTCCTGGTCTGCAAAGCACTGTTCTACAGCCCATGTCCATATCTGCGGTACTCCACATTCACACAGAGGGATTCCCTGATTCAACAATTTTATAACAACTTCATTGCATCAAACAGAATTCATAAGTTGTATAGACATTTTCCCCAAACCATCACAGCAAGATTAAGACAAAACATGATAGATGAACAAAACAGAAAAATGGGAGAGCTGAGGGGACCAGGTTACAGTAGAAAAAATGTGTACATGTAAACAAATCAAGACAGTGTTCTCAGTATTGCAAGTAGTCACCAGCCTAACCAGAACCTCACAGCAAAAGGAGGTTTCAAGCAGGGATTTAAAAGCATACAAGATGATTGGCTTTGCTAATTTTTACAGGGAGTTCTTTCCAAGCACAGGGAGCAGTATACAGGAAAGCACAAAGGTGCTTCTGGGAAAAGGTTAAGAGCATTTGTTAATGACAGAGCAAAGATGGGGTCAACTCTGCAATCTAAAGTTATATTTGAAGGGTGCTGTTCTGTTGATATTAAGAGGAAGCATCTTGTGCCATACAAGGCTTAAAAGTGTTCTTCTAAAGTCCTCGTTCACTGCTACAACATTAAACAGATAATAATTGTGGCTTCTTTTTAAAAGATATTAAATATATTTTTGGGAGCAAAAGAAAAAGTTACAGGTGGTCTTAAGCTATTGCTGAGGTCCGATCCTGTTCCCTTTAAGGCAAAACACAAAGAGAAAGAATAGCAAAGACAGAAGATGCACTTTTGGTCTGCGTCTTTCTCACTTGCACACTGACTTTTGGGAAATTACAGACAATTATAAGCTAGCTGTTGGGAAATTACAGACAATTATAAACTAGCTGTTAGGAAATGTTGTTAAAGACTGTTGATATGGTCTTATCTGCCACTAGCAAACATTACCAGTGTAGGACTGAAAGCACTGTTTATAGTTTGTCTTTTTCATTACAGTGGTGTAACAAAAAATTGATTTGTTTTGGCCAGCTAAGCCAGACTCTTAAAGCAAAGTGAAAGATATGAAAGAAGAGAAATAAGAGATGGAAATTTAAAAATATTGACAAATTAGGAAAAGGGTGATAATAGGAACCCAGGCTCACATCACATGCACTTATTAGGATGCAGTTGAACCTGGTGGTGGGGATGAAGTTCTCTCTCCTCACCCAGTCTGGTCTGGGAATCTTTCAACCTCAGAAAAACAAAAGCCCAGTAGTGTGATGATAGATTCTGAGGTCCCAGCAAATGCTGGGGGTGGCAAGAACCATGATGGGCAAGTTTGCTCCCTCATTTGTTCACTGAACAAGCTAGCTGTTTGGCCCAGTGGCCCAAGCAAGTTGTTGAGTAAACCCCAGAAATCCAGTCTTGAAATAGGTGCAGCCTTCTCTTATCAAAATTATCCAAAGCATTTCTGTGATTCCAATTATGACCATATCCCCTCAGTCCAACACCATTTAATCTGTTCCTGTAGCAATTTTGTGACAGAAAAGCACCCAATCAATTCTCTTAGCTTAAACATCTAGTTTTTAACCAGATTGTCTCCAACTTTTGCTTAATTTTATAAGTGATTTTATACAGTAGGCCAAGCTGGACTTTTGCCAGTTTTCACTGACGGCACAATTTAGAACACAAGCCTTCTACATAACAAGGCAAGAGCATAGAATGGAGAGCACTAAAGGTAAGGAAAATAAATTTGGGCTTTAGGTGATGAGGAACGGCAAGTCTGTGGATGGATGCAAGGAGAACAATGGCCAGGAAGATGAGGGATACTGTCAATTAAATTACTGGCTAAGCAATTCAACTGTATTGGAATAATGATTTAAACATCTGGGGTGAAATCCTGGCTGTGCTGAAGTCAATAGGTGTAAGTTCTAAGGCCTTTTTCTGCAGCCATATTAGGGTGCCTCTAGATCATGTGGGTAACATGGGAGCTTTGCCATTAACTTAAATGAGGCCAGGATTTCACCCCTGTAACAGTACACACATTGTGTTACAACAACAAATCTGAACATCTGAGGAAAGCATCTGAGTTTCAGAAAGATCAGTACTGACAGTATTAGATAAAATAATCTTAATTTATGCATAAACCAGAAAGGGTGCAGACAACAGCTAATATAAACTTCTCTGGAGTACCTGACTCTCCTTAGCTCTGATGTCTTGCCTACACCAGCATTTTCTCCAAAGACATAGCTCCCACCATTGCTGCCAACGATTCAAATCCACCAGTGGCAGCAATGCTAGGAATGTTTGTGTAGGCAAAGTCCCAGCAAAACTGCCAGCATTTTTACCACTAGATCATCCAGATCTGCTGTGCAAAAGATTAGATGACATAATGATAAAAACCATCACTAGCCTTTAATGCTTTTTCTAGGTTAACAATTGACCGAGTTGCTATCACTGTTGGAGGTGAAATGGTGGTAGTAATGTTGGGGAAATTTTTTGGGGGGGAAAAATAGTATATAGACAGCTTTTGATAGCTCTGAAGGAATTGTGTCTCATGTTCACGTATCAAATCTCTACACATTAGACTTCCAAATGAGATGAATTCTGACAAATTAAGTTTCTGCTTCTAGCTAAGTCTTACGTGATTAAACATGGGAATGAGCTAACGCTACAAAGACCCAAACCAGAGCTCAGATCTCAACAAGGGAATACTTTTCCACAAAATCTCTTTCTGGAGAATGAAAACAATGATGTGCAAAAAATATTTAAATTATTTAGCTGGCAAAAAGTTTTGATTATTTAAAAACACAGAAGTAAATTCTTTTCTGTTTTCTTTGGTGGAAAATATGTAAGTGACCAAACCCTACATCAGATTTATTAGCTTTATTTTGTCAGAGGAGTATAAGAATTATATTTTTAACTTAGAAAATGTCTACACAGCAACTGCAAGGGTGTTTCCCAGAACAGACATGCTAGCTCTCCTTTAACTGGTGTGCTAGAATTAACAGTGTGGCCATAGCGACATAGGCAGTGACTCAGGTTACCTGCCTGAGTATGTACCGAAATAGCAGGGGCGGAGAGGGGGGAAGGGGGTGTTGCCTCGACTTATGCTAATCACTAAATCAAACAGCGTAGAAATTGAAACTTTAAAATGTTTCAACTAATCTGATAATTTCATTCTATCCCTTCTAATACACACTTAGCCTGAGATATTACAAGTAAATTTCAGATGTGAGAGAAACTCAAGAGACTTGGCTAAAATTCTGGAAACAGACTTTTTTATCATCATATGCTGAGCTATGTGTTGTCATGGAAATCCTCTTTCTCCCCAGGATGTTTAAAGTAAACAGCCATCCCTCTGCCTTCCTTCAGTTTTCATGAATGACAGCTTAACTATCATCGCCACTTTTTATCCACAGGTGGTTTTGTCAGTTAGGGAGCATTTCTCATATTTTTTCACTTAAGTCTGAAATAGAGGTCAAGACACTCCTTTCTAATCGCTGACCTTTCGTCCCTCAATTTCTTTTCTATTACAGCTGCCAGCCAAAATGCAGTGCTATTCATTTGTTCATCTATATTCATACCTCAAAATGTATCTGTTTGAAATCTCCCCTCTTTTAAAGCCATATAGAAGTTTGTATTTGTAGATGCCTTTAATTATTTGGGGAAAAAATCCTTCCTGTACACATGTAATAATATGTACTGTTTTCTCCAAGGAAGCTGACACTTACTGGGTTTATGTATCTATAAACCAAAATGGTTATTACTGAGAACACTTAAGAAAATAAAACATTGACAACAAGAGGGAACAACTAATTTTAACAGTAGGGAACAACTACTCTCTCCCCTTCACTGTGTCCATCAAGATAAGCAGTTCCATTTGGTAACGGTATCATCTGCCTCTTGGTCACATTTTAATCATATTGCAATATACATGTGAAAATTCTGTCTGGATAGAAGGTTACTTCATTTAAAGGCAATCATCTGTCTCTCTCCTCTTTGGTAGTACACAGTACTGCAAAAAGGAGACCAATCCAGGAGACTTTTCTTGTAGGTGCAAATTTACCTTCCATTCCTCAATCATAAGCATACTTTAAAATGAATGAAGATAGCTAAGCCACAGTACTTGCCATTTTTCCCCTTTCACAGAAGGAAGAAATAGCTGAACATTTAACAACCTACTACAGCACTCTTATTAAATCCTTTCCATCTTCCTGTGGTAACCATTAGTTACCACAGTGCTAACTTCAATTAACAGTTTTCCGTAGGTACAGTCTGCTATTTAAGGTAAGAATCCCCAGAGTAAGTGATTTTTTGAAAGAAGAAAGGTTTGGTAATAAGATAGATTGCTATATTAGTGGCAGAATCCAATCAAAGGCTCACTCTGGTAGGCTAAATTCTAATCTGGTGTAAGCAGGACCAACTGAAATCAATGGAGCTATAGCTTCTTACAAAGCTATACATTTTGCACAGTCTCTGTTGCCTATGTTTTAGTTTTTTTAAAAAAATCTTAGAAATATGTGAGAGGCACAGAGCAATGGAGAGACTAAGGGCCAGATCCTCAGCTGTGTTGGTAATGCACCATTTCTACCCCTTCTTCAATCCTGGGGATAGCAATGTGTTTGGCTGGCCACTGAGCAGCTTCCAGGCTGCTCTTAGCTGCACCTATCTGCTATGTTCCCCAGTATGCTGTTGTAGCAACCAGGGACCCCCAGAGTACAGTGGCACTCTGGTCATGGCCCTTCTCTCCAATTCCACCCCGACAGATTATTACACCGGGGATTGTGAGGGGGAGTTGCACAGAGCTGGCAATGCCAGGTCTACATCACCCAGGAACTCCCCAGTGCTGGAGGAGTTCCAAAGTAATGGCTAAATTGGCTTTAAGGCTGCTTTGCACTGCATTGCAGACTTTGTGAGGGCCAGGATCTAGCCCAGAGAGACAGAAAGACAAAGTGTGATTGATATTGCAATTGCAATAAGATCTTCCATTTCAATATTCACTGACAACTAAGTTACAGAAGGGTCTGTTAACCTGTTTTTGTCATAAATTAGACAAAACATGTAAAACAATTTACATTGCTTTACTGTTCAAAATATTTCCCTGTCATCAGATCTAAGATGTCAGTTCTTCCCTGACATTTACCGAAGCTCAGCAGCATGCTTATTACTATATGATACATAGACAAAATTACACCACAATGGTCTTCCAGTCTATACTAGAAAAGGAATGAAATTCAGACACATAATATACTGGCTGACAAGATGAGGTCCAATGTCAAAACAGTAATGAGCTTTTTAAAAATGTCTTTAGTTGGATTATGATTTGTGGAAGAAGTGTGTTTTAAGGGAGGTTTCTGAATGAAGAGAGAGGGTGCTGGTTTGACGTAAAAGAAGTGGGAAATTGTTTCAACCATTTGACCTACTAAGAACGTGAAGAGTTATATTTATCTTTGTTTCTTAAAAGAAAAAATGCTTATATTCTGTAGAAGTCAGCAGGTTAGATCCCATAACTCACCACAGTAAACTTTCCACTCTTCCATTTTTTCCAAGCCAGGTCTTTTCAACCACAATATATACGTAGTGACAGAAGTCCAAGTTTTTGTACTAAGCTGAGGAGCCTTAGCTACGTGAAGCACCTACCCATATCTCCACACTGGCTTGGTGGATCTTCAGTGTAAATACCTCTTTGTTCTTGCATTATTGGAACTGAGAAATATGAAGCAAAGCAGAATGCTCAGTGTGCTTGTTTGCATGTAAATATCTTTATCACTCTTACAGCTTATTTATTTCATAGCAGTGCTGCCACTGCTAAGCTCTGTGAACACAGAAAGGTTTGTGAATATCTGAGAATTTAATTGTTGTCTACTATAGTATACTAAATAACAAAACCATTAAAATGATCAATTACCACTCCTACTAAATAAAGGATAGGAAAAAAATTACAAAACAAATCATGCTACAGCATAATGTCTTGTTACTCTGTAGATTTCAGTTAACTCAGTCCTATATTGGTCCAAGGAGATACTTTGTTCAGGTTGAAATAAATGGACAACTAATTCAGTAAAATCCATTGTTTACATCTACACAGACTCTTTACGTGTTTTAAATATTCACCAGGCCGAAAACATTTTAATCATCTGATGCAAGGGTGATTCAAGTTGTCTGAAGACCTAGATGAACCATCATAATCTCACCAGCTCCCAGCTGTCCTTCACCCCTTTATTCTCACTGTAGAGAGTTTCTGAAAAAAAATGGTGTCAATATATGGGTCTTTAAATAGTGTGTATTTCAAGGGAGGAGGGTCCTATATCTAAAGGCCAGAAATTTTTCAGTAGGCATAACTCCCAGTGAAATCATTCAACTATATAAGACATCTTTCTGTTGAGACTGTCTATTACATTTACTACAAGCGTTGAAATTCCCTATCCCAGTGACAAGTTTGGGGTGGGCTTTTTGTTTCCATCTTTGGCCCTTTAAAGGTAATCAGGTCAGATGACTGCAAAAAACAGTCCTGTGGCTAAAATACAGAACTCCGGTAGAAGGGACCAGGGATCTATTTCTAATACTAAAGGCTAAATCACTTAGCAACTCTGTGGCTCATTTTCTCAATCCGAAAAATGAGGAAAATACCACCACCTTTCTGCTTCAAGGGCTGTGAAGTTTAACTCATTAATGCTAGAAATCACTTTGAGATTCTCAGATGGCAAGTGCTACAGAAGTGCAAAGTATTATTATATTGAAGGACTATATTGGTTGGAACTGTGTAAACGTTTCCACAGTTATGGTGCCATGTACCTAATGGGAAAAGGTAAACACCACAAATCAAAAAATAAATAAAAT
This sequence comes from Dermochelys coriacea, assembly GCF_009764565.3. Taxonomy (NCBI): domain Eukaryota; kingdom Metazoa; phylum Chordata; order Testudines; family Dermochelyidae; genus Dermochelys; species Dermochelys coriacea. The sequence continues at coordinate 112,853,832 of NC_050068.2, forward strand.
AATAGTTTTGTAAGTAAAAGTCCTGAAGGATCAAACCCAAACCTGTTTTACTATCATTAAGAGTGACATTTGTTTTACCCAAAAAGCTTTAATACAGGATTAAAAACATAAAACTGAAAACTTTCAGAAGTTTAATTATATCATCAATTGCTTAATTATGAACTCTCACTGTAACTAGCAAACCAAAAACATACAGAGGTAACATAGAAGGGTATTACATTTGAAGAACAGTTTCATTCCTGTATTCTCAGATTGGAGGGTTTCTATCTCAAATCCTAAAACAAACCACTCAAAGGCTTTACATGCATCAGATGGAATGTGTTTGCTAAAGCTGTTGCAATCAATGCTATAGTTTCATGGATGGATTTTGCCTGCTGCCAATAATGTGTCATTGTTATCACTAATGCTAAACAGTGTACCAAATCTCTCTGAGCTTTTGGCGTAAAGGCAGATACAGAAAAATAAATTAAGGCAAAATAACAAAATATTTTAAAATATTGAGGTATTGCATGAGGTAGTATCTTTTATTGGACCAACTTCTTATGGTGAAAGAAACATGCTTTCAAGATACACAGATCTCTTCTTCAGGTCTGGAAAAGGTAATGAGAGCGTCACAGCTAAATACATTTTCAACTGGAATTTAGAAACAAGGAAGAGACAGAGAAACAATACTGAATCTGCCAGTGAATTGCAACCCATCATTCCACATACTCTTCAGTTTATGGCTGTATTTGGGTGGAAGACAATGTTCAATTTACTAAGCATCTCTAAACTGCAGTATGAATTCATCCTAAGTAACAAGCACAGCAAATGAAGCAGTTTTCCTCTAATTTCTATATACTGGGCCAAATTATGATCTCAGTTTCACAAGATAGAATATCATAGAATATCAGGGTTGGAAGGGACCTCAGGAGGTCATCTAGTCCAACCCCTGCTCAAAGCAGGACCAATCCCCAATTTTTGCCCCAGACCCCAAATGGCCCCCTCAAGGATTGAACTCACAACCCTGGGTTTAGCAGGCCAATGCTCAAACCACTGAGCTATCCCTCCTCCCAATGATAGCATAATTAATGCCAATCAACATGGTTTTATGGAAAATAGATCTTGTTGAGCAAGCTTTTTATGAAAAAAGAACAGGAGTACTTGAGGCACCTTAGAGACTAACAAATTTATTAGAGCATAAGCTTTTGTGGGCTACAGCCCACTTCATCGGATGCATAGAATGGAACTTATAATAAGAAGATATATATATACATACAGAGAATGAGGAAGTATCAACTTTTGTAGTGATAATCAAGATGGTCCATTTAAATAGTATCAACTGTCTAAATGGTCCATCTTGATTTTCACTACAAGTTTTTTTCTCCTGCTGATAATAGCTCATCTTAATTAATTAGCCTCTGACAGTTTGTATGGCAACTTCCAACTTATCTGTATATATACATATATATATATACATATATATATATACACATACATGTTCCATTCTATGCATCCGATGAAGTGGGCTGTAGCCCATGAAAGCTTATGCTCTAATAAATTTGTTAGTCTCTAAGGTGCCACAAGTACTCCTGTTCTTTTTGCGGATACAGACTAACATGCCTGCTACTCTGAAGCTTTTTATGGGATCACAAGTTGGTTGATAAAAGTAACTGTGCTAACAAAATACACTTGGACTTCTGTAAGGTATATGATCAAGACATTCTGATAAAAAAAAACTCTATACAAAAATCAGTGCAGCCCACATTCAATGAATTAAAAACTGGTTAACGCAAATTGCAAAAAGTAATTGTAATGGGGAATCACCATCCAAAGGTGGTATTTTTAGAGGACTCTCACAGGGATCTGTTCTTGGCCCAATGCTATACGAATCTTCACCAAGGCTCTGGAAGAAAATATAAAATATAAAATCCTTGTTGGTAAAATTTTCATATTACAAACAATTGGAGAGGGGGAAATAATGATGGGAACAGGTCAGATATATAGGCCAACCTGGATCACCTGGTAAGCTAGGCTCATTAGAACTTTGAATACAGCCAAATCCAAGGTCACACATCTAGGGACAAAGAATATAGGTCACACTTACAAGTTGGGAAACTACATCCTGGAAAACAGTGACTCTGAAATAGGGATGTAAAAGGTTAACTGGTAAGCATTAAGTTTACCAGTTAACCAAAGTTAACTGTTAACCCCAGCGGCCCCCATGTTGGGCTGGCAGGAGGGACTCCAGACCAGACCAGGCTGAAGCGGCCCGAGCCCCGGCTGTGCCAGCAGGACCCCAGCCCCAGCTGCGCCAGGCCGAGCCAACCAAACCACAGCCCTGGCTGCGCCAGCCGGACCTCAGCTCCGGCCAGATTGACCCCAGCCCCCGCCATGCCAAGCCCCCCCTCCAAGCTACCTCGGTTAAGAACATAACATAAGAATGGCCATACTGGGTCAGACCAAAAGTCCATCCATCCCAGTATCCTGTCTGCCAACAGTGGCCAATACCAGGTGCCCCAAAGGGAGTGAACCTAACAGGTAATGATCAAGTGATCTCTCTCCTGCCATTCAGCTCCATCCTCTGACAAACAGAGGCTAGAGACACCATTCCTTACCCATCCTGGCTAATAGCCAATAATGGACTTAACCTCCATGAATTTATCTAGTTCTCTTTTAAACCCTGTTATAGTCCTAGCCTTAACAACCTCCTCAGGCAAGGAGTTCCACAGGTTGACTGTGCGCTGTGTGAAGAACTTCCTTTTATTTGTTTTAAACCTGCTGCCTATTAATTTCATTTGGTGGCCCCTAGTTCTTATATTATAGGAACAAGTAAATAACTTTTCCTTATTCACTTTCTCCACACAACTCATGATTTTATATACCTCTATCATATCTCCCCTTAGTCTCCTCTTTTCCAAACTGAAAAGTCCTAGCCTCTTTAATCTCTCCTCATATGGGACCCGTTCCAAACTCCTAATCATTTTAGTCGCCCTTCTCTGAACCCTTTTTAATGCCAGTATATCTTTTTTTACATGAGAAGACCACATCTGTATGCGGTATTCAAGACGTGGGCGTACCACAGATTTATATAAACGGAATAATTTTAACAGTTTAACCGGTTAATTTTTTTAACTGATAGTTACATACCTACTCTGAAAAGGACTTAGGGGTCATAGTGGACAATCAATTGAGTATGAGACTGCAGTGCAATGCTGTAGCTAAGAGGGTAAATGAAATCCTTGGATGTATATGCAGGGAAATATCAAGGAGGAGTAGTGAGGTGGTATTACCTCTGAATACAGCATTAGTGAAACCATTACTGGAATATTCTGTCCAGTTATGGAATCCACGCTTTAAGAAGAATGTCCACAAACTGGAAAGAGTTCATAAAACACCTACAAGAATGGTTTGAGGACTGGGAAACATGCATGACAGTAAGAGATTTAAGAAACTCAATCTATTCAGTTTATCCAAGAAAAGGTTAAGAGGTGACTTGATCCCGGTCTTCAAATACCGACATAGGGAGAATATTTCTGATAATAGATGGCTCTTTAGACTAGCAGAAAAAGTCAAAGCGAGATCCTGTTCCAAAGGAAGTTGAAGTTAGATAAATTCAGACTCAAGATAAGGTACAATTTTTTAAGTGAGGGTAAGTAGCCACTGGAACAATTTGCCTACAGATGTGGTGTATTCTTCAGCACCTGAAGTCTTTAAATTAAGATTGGATCTCTTTCTACAAAATATGCTGTAGCTCAAACAGAAGTTATAGATTTGATGCAGAGATTACTGGGTGAGGTTCTACGGCCTGTGTTATGTAGGAGATTAGACTAGATGTTCATAATGGACCCTTCCATCCTTAAAATCTAGGATTATCAGTCATTAGGTGTTTTGATGGGGTTAAATAGGTGTACGAGAAAGCAGAATTTAGTACACTGAAATTCTATTATAATTAAGGGGGTTTGGAGTTTGTATAAGAGAAATTAGAGGCTGCACCAATGTAACAGAATGCAGTATCTGGACCATAAAGTGTTAGAGATAGAGAAGACCTATTTTAAAACAAACCTTTACATTTACATTTTTACAGACATTCAAACTTCTTCAAGACATCATTGAAGAGGCAGAACAGTATTATTATAGACAAAGAAGATTAATTTAAGACTTAGATTGTCAGCCATTTGGGCAGGGACTTTCTTTTGTTCTGTGTTTGTACAGCACCTAGCACTATGGGGTCCTGGTCCATGACTCAGGCTCACAGCCACTATGATAATACAAATAATAAATCAAAGAAGAAGAAGAAACAGCAAGCAACAAATTATCAAATTATGAAGCTATATACTGCAGGTAAATACATACAGTGATTGAAGAGATTCAGGCAGGGCTTGCAAGGATGCATCTCACTGCTTTCTGGCTCCCAATGTGCTTCCCACTCTCTCACACTAGAGAGAAAACCTACACCTGGGAAGGCTGATAATTAAAATGGATTTACTGAATTTTTTTAAGGTAGTAGTCATCTTAGACCATCAAATGGGGTCCCTTCCCCATTCTCCCTCCATTTCTTCCCCCTAACCACACCAGACCACACATCTCTCCCTGTTCTTCCTGACTGGCCATTCTTACTTGGGCCAGCTGTACTTTTCATGGTCTGTACTGAAGACATGCATATTCTGTAATGTCAGCATTAGAGCTATTCTAATAACTGGCTAATTTAATTCTCCAAGATCAGCAAAATGCACAAATCCTTGCCAAAACCAACAGATTAAAACAAATTCAGAGTTTCTAGGACAAACCACTGAGTTATAACAAGCCAAAAAAAATTTGTTGAGCTGGGAATACATTCAATAAGTATATGCAATTCTTCATACTTCCCAAATGCCTTCTTTGATTTGCCTCAAACTTCCCAGAAAAAGAAATTATAGCCTGGCATACACTCACATGTGACATTTCAGGCAAATTGGTTTATTTTTGGTGAAATTATTTGGAAGTGGGTGAAAAATAAGATTCCTAATGGAAATTTAGCTTCAATCTTAACTATGAAGAGGTAGCATACAGTTTTATACTGTATTCCTTTGCCAACATACAAAAAACTGCTGAAAAATTGTCAGCATATATGCTGATAAGTGGATTCTTTATATGAATTTATTCTAAGACAATGAGGTTGTTTCCACTGATGATGACAATTAACACCTCAAACATTCAGAACGCTGGTGCTGCATGGACAGAGCTCTTAAGAATTGGTCACAAAATGAATAACCAATGAACAATTTCCAAACCATCAACCTCTGTATCTGTTAACACTATGGTCACCACTAGAGTTTGCAATTACAACATTATTCAAAACAAATATAATCCTGTATTAATAATTTCAAAGTTGCTTACCTGCCTAATATCACACAGGTCTGGAACTTCCAGCATTACCATACATACATTTTGCATTAGTACACTGCCTGAGGAAATGATAAGATACCGAGCCACCAGTGAAGTCAGCTTAGTCTCAGTTCTGCCCTAAAATATCTATGTGTACATCACCAAACAGTGAAACAATCTTAAGAACATAAGAACTGCCATACTGGGCCAGATCAATGCTTCATCTAACCCAGTACTCTGTCTTCCAACAATAGCAGGTGCTGGATGTTTCAGAGGGAGTGAACAGAATCCGATGAAGTGAGCTGTAGCTCACGAAAGCTTATGCTCAAATAAATTTGTTAATCTCTAAGGTGCCACAAGTACTCCTTTTCTTTGAACAGAACATAGCATTTTATTGAGAAATCCACTCCCCTGTTATCCAGTCTGAGCTTCTAGAAGTCTGATGTTTAGGGACACCCAGAGCACGGGATTGCGTCCCTGACCATCTTGGCTAATAACCATTAATAGACCTATCCTTAATGAACTTTTCAAATTCTTTTTTGAACCCAGTTATACTTTTGGCCTTCATAACATCTGCTGCCAATAAGTTCCACAGGTTGACTGTGCATTGTGTAAAGAAGTACTTCCTTATGCTTATTTTAAACCTGCTGCCTATTAATTTCACTGGATGACCCGTGGTTCATGTGGTATGTGCAGGGGTGAATAACACTTCCGCATTCACTTTCCTCCACACCAGTCATGATTTTACAGACCTCCATCGTATCTCCCCTCAGTCATCTCTTTTCCAAGCTGAACAGACCAAGTCTTTTTAATCTCTCCTCCTATGGACACTGTTCCATACCCCTCATCACTTCTCTTGCCCTTCTCTGTACTTTTTCCAATTCTAAGGTATCTTTTTTGAGATGGATTGATCAGAACTGCATGCAGTATTCAAGATGTTAGGTGGACCAAGGATTTATAGAGTGGTCTTATGATATCTTGTGTCTTATTGTGTATCCCTTTCCTAATGGTTCCTAACATTCTGTTCGCTTTTTGACTGCCACTACACATTGAGCAGATGTTTTCAGAGAACTATCCATGATGAAAATCTACACAATTGAGAGACTTTTCAATAGAAACAACATTTTAAAAATAGACTAAACGCCTTGTAAAATGATAGAATGATCAAATTATAAATTTATTGTATTGGGCATACTCTTGCACTCCTTGCTAAGACAAATATCCCAAGGATGTCAGTGACACTTTGTCTACTGCAACTTCCTCAATCTCTCTAATCTCCTGGACTCTCACCCTCTACTCAGCTTCAGTTCATCCAAAACAGTCACAAAGAACATCCACCTTGGTGCCATTCTGGCTACACCCAAGCCCACATCAAATTTCATTTCTGGTTTCTTGTCTCCCTGCTCGTCCAATTTCTGATTCACCACTGTGAGAGCCTGGGTTCTTCCTAGACATTACTGGGAGTGGAGGATGACAAGCACAACTCTGTCAGTGCTCAGCACCTCACATCACTGGGTCCTAATTGTGTTGTACAACAAAATGTTGTGGCAAAATTTACTTGTATAGCATCAACGACAAAATATTAACACAAAAGGAATTGACAGATTGGTACAAATCTTTGAAAGTAATGAGAATAAATAATTAAACTACGAAAACGCTATTTAAAAATTACTAATTAAAAAAATATATTTTCTGTATTTTGCAGAATTCAAGTGACATGCCAACCCACATTAACCTTTATCTAGAAAAAATTCTATTGCTATTACATATAATATACATTAGGTGTTTTTAAAGACAGTAATATGTGCTCATATGCCTGGAGTATTGAGAAAATACCCGCAAGAGTGTAATTTTACACCTATCCTCAATTTGTAACTTACTTGTTTAGAAGCCAGTTCTCCCTTCACATCATAAAGGTGGATGCAAAAGAGCAGTAAGTGATATCAACACTCAAATACTCCTGAAAAATCTCTAGAAATGTGTAGAAACACACAAAATATACTGCATTATTTCATAGTACCTTCAGAAAAAGGTGAAGTATATTGATGTTTCATAGTACCTTAAGAAAAAGGTGAAGTATATATATATATAAAGAAAGGTGAAGTACATTGAAGTGAAATTTAACATTATAAGAACATTAAAATATACTAGTGTTTTATATATATATATTAGTTTTCATAAGGGATACCATAGAGTTTTTTTCCTTATTAATACATGGGAAAGGTTTAAAAAGAATTAAAAAGCTGACAGCACCTTTCACAAAAAATATTTCTCTCAGATCCCAGCAGATTTTTTTTCCTTCAAGAATTCTTAGAAACAATAATTTATCCCCACCTTACATCTTTCTAAAAGCAACTTCACAAGCTCAGAATGGAGAAATCCTGAAGAAGGCATACAGCAATCATACTCTATAAGACCAGCTGTAGCTTATCAGTTAGCTACCACAGAAAAGTAACAATAATATGCAGTGAAAAGAACATAAGTATATACCTGAATTCTAGTTAAGCTAACACAAATATAATTGTATGGGCAAGCAGGCAGGGACTTGGTTTTAAAAGGCCTGGATAGCATCAACAGTCCAAATTGTCACATTCGTTGGGAAATGATCAGAAGGTGCAGAGTAGCACATAAGCAATTGCAAGCTGTGTCACTGTAAGGTTGTTATAGAGGGACTGGATAGAAAAGTGACTCTGTGCCATGGGCAGCCATCCAGCAGACAGACAGAACAGATACATGACACAGTGACAGGATTGCACCATGTACACACTGATGAGGCAGAGCAATGAGTACAAAGACCCACGAGAGCATTCACATGCTAACATCTATAGATTGCCAGAACGTGTGTAATCACCAATTGGTCTAGGCTACCATCTGCCATGGCAGTTTGGGAAGGGGCATTCCCTGTAACAAATGAAAGGAGGAAAAAAAAATAAGAAGTGTCTGGGTTGTTCATTTAGGATGCAAATTTCCAACACAGTATTCCTGACTTCTGCAATCCCCTGCTAGATGTCTTTTGACAGTATAGGCTAGTGGTGCTCAAACTTTTGTACTCGAGCACGCCCACCCAGTACCACTAAAGAAATCTGTCCACACCGTCCCCCGCCCCCTGATTACTGCACAGCCAAAGCTTCTTCAGCACTGGAGCTTAGGGCTGAAGGGGAGCTGAGGGCAGAATTGGGGTTGGGGAGGAACTGGTCTGGAGGCAGAGGGGGAAAGAGGGCTGAGCTGGGCTGGGGGCAGAATGGAGCTCCAGCTGGAGAAGGAGAGGGGGTGAGGGTGGAGCTGAGCCTGGAGGTGGAGCAGGACTGGGGGCTGAATGGGGTTGGAGGCAGAGCTGCTCTGGGGGTGGAGTGGGGCTGGAAATGTGGTGCTCCCTCCCCACCCCCATGGGGGCTGACCTGGGTCCCTCTACACCCCCCCCCCAAATTCCTCCAGACCTCCTAGAGATCATAAAAATGTAGGGTTGGAAGGGACCTTGAGAGATCATCTAATCCAGCCCATCCTCTGAAGTAGGACCAAGTAAACCTAGACCATCCGTGACAGGATGAGGATTCCATTACCACCCTTAGCAACTTATTCAACTACTTAACTATCCCTTATAGTTTAAAAGTTTTTCCTTGTATCTAACCTAAATCTCCCTTGCTGCAGATTAAGTCCATTACTTCTTGTCCTACCCTCAGTACACATGGAGAACAATTTACCACCAACTCCTTTATAACAGCCCTTAACCTTAGAGTTTAAGAATTTGAAGACTTATCAGGGTCCCCCCTCATTCTTTTCTCAAGACTAAATGTGCCCAATTTTTTCTAGCCTTTCCTCATAGGTCAGGTTTTCGAAACCCTTTATCATTTTTGTTGCTCTTCACTGGACTCTCTCAAATTTGTCCACACCTTTCCTAAAGTGTGGCATTCAAAACTGGACACAATACTCTCACTAGTGCCAAGCAGAGCAGGGCAATTACCTCCTATGTCTTATGCACAACACTCCTGTTAATATACCACAGAATGATATTGGCCTTTTTTGCAACTGAATCACTTTGTTGGTTCATATTCAACTTGTAATCCACTATAAACCCCAGATTCTTTTCTGTAGTACTACTGCCTCACTAGTTATTCCCCATTTTGATTACATTTGATTTTTCCTTCCTAAATATAGTACTTTGCACTTGTCTTTTCTGAATTTCATCTTCACATATTCATTCAACTTGAACAACTACAGTGTTGCATTTATACTGATAGCTGTGTAGGAGAAGAACTGAGAAGCACAGTCCACTGGGCAGGCTAGGGAGGGACAATCAATCAATTATACCCAAAACATCAAAGAAGAAAATAAAACCACAAGAAATGTTTAACAAGAAGAATGGAAAACCGTGGGCAAGCAATTCATATGACCATGTTAATAGTTTAAGGACCCAGCTTCGCAAGCCTTCTAAAGCTGCCATTGAAGAAATGGAAATTCTGTCTACACATGGCTTATAGCAGGGTCAAGCTCTTAGTGATTATGGGATAGATTCATAAAGTACTTAGGCACCTCACTGCCACTTTAGGTGCCTAAATCCCAGAATAAAGTCCCACTGGGATTCACAAATGCCCTCTCAGCTGCCGCCAAACCCTGTAAGCACATAAGCTCATTCTGTGCCTAAATTTTTAAAGTAAAACTCCATAGGTGCCTATGTTTTTGCCTCTGGGCATGTGCACTGCAGCCCCACACCAGGCATCCAGACATTTGAGCACCACAGCAATGCATAAATCAAGGAAGATAGGTGTTCCCCTGACTAATTCACCTGTGGGGCCTAATAAAGTAAGCATGCTCAGAGCTCACTCAGTGTCGCCATGATGAAGTTTATTGATTAAACTAGCCCTACGTCCCTTATGACAGGGCACTGTAGAAATATACAGTTTGCCTCCAAGGTATGGTGTACTAATGGGCTGTTAGGAACAATGAGGTGGAATAATAATGAATAGTGGCATTCTTCTTTAATGGTATTTCAGGCAAGTTCTCTTGGAAGTCTTATAAGCCACATTACAAGCAAGCTAGAGATGACTGATGGTTCACCATGAAACTACTTTGGCTCTCAAGCCATAGATTTTCATGTATGCTCCCTGATTAAAAATTTCCAAAGTGCCTAAATGACTCAGGAACCATATGCAAAAGTGACTTAGGAGCATAAGTGTAAGTGAAAATCTCTGGAACTTGGGCTAGTAAATATCTAAGTCACTTCTGATAATGGGACTTAGTCTCCTAATTCACTTGGGTGCTTCTAAAATTTCTAGGTACATTCATACCACACATCTGCAGTCATACTGCTGTCTTTGTACATTTTTAGTTATATTTTGTATATAGTGTCTTGATGCGAGGGGTAATTGTTTCTGACTGAGAATGATATTCATATCAGTAATTATTGTGGGACACCATGGCAGCTGTCCTCACTTCATAATGTCTTCCTGGAAGCATCTGATACCGTTACAGACTTTGTACTGCTATATTATCTAGGTACCAGGAGATTTTGCATTTGTTTATGCACACCATATTTTATCCCTAGATAATACCAGCTTCCTAAATAGATTCATAGATACTAAGGTCAGAAGGGACCATTCTGATCATCTAGTCCAACCTCCTGCACAGCGCAGGCCACAGAATTTCACCCACCCACTCCTATGAAAAACCTCACCCATGTCTGAGCTATTGAAGTCCTTAAATCATGGTTTAAAGACTTCAAGGAGCAGAGAAGCCTCCCTCAAGTCAACCATGCCCCATGCTACAGAGGAAGGCAAAAAACCTCCAGGGCCTCTCCAATCTGCCCTGGAGGAAAATTCCTTCCCGACCCCAAATATGGCAATCAGCTAAACCCTGAGCATATGGGCAAGATTCACCAGCCAGATAATACAGAAAATTCTTTCCTGGGTAACTCAGATCCCATCCATCTAATATCCCATCTCAGGGGATTAGGCCTATTTACCCTGAATATTTAAAGATCAATTACTTACCAAAATCCCATTATCCCATCATACCATTTCCTCCATAAACTTATCAAGTAGAATCTTAAAACCAGATAGATCTTTTGCCCCCACTGCTTCCCTTGGAAGGTTATTCCAAAACTTCACTCCTCTGATGGTTAAAAACCTTCGTCTGATTTCAAGTCTAAACTTCCTGGTGGCCAGTTTATGCCCATTTGTTCTTGTGTCCACATGGTGCTGAGCTGAAATAATTCCTCTCCCTCTCCTGTATTTATCCCTCTGATATATTTATAGAGAGCAATCATATCTCCCCTCAACCTTCTTTTAGTTAGGCTAAACAAGCCAAGCTCCTTAAGTCTCCTTTCATAAGACAAGTTTTCCATTCCTCGGATCATCCTAGTAGCCCTTCTCTGTACCTGCTCCAGTTTGAATTCATCCTTTTTAAACATGGGAGACTAGAACTGCACACAGTATTCTAGGTGAGCTCTCACCAGTGACTTGTATAATGGTACTAAAACCTCCTTATCCCTACTGGAAATGCCTCTCCTGATGCATCCCAAAACTACATTAGCTTTTTTCACAGCCATATCACATTGGCAGCTCATAGTCATCCTATGATCAACCAATACTCCAAAGTCCTTCTCCTCTTCCGTTACTTCTAATTGATGCATCCCCAACTTATAACTAAAATTCTTGTTATTAATCCCTAAATGCATAACCTTACACTTCTCACTATTAAATTTCATCCTATTACTATTACTCCAGTTTACAAGGTCATCCAGATCCTCCTGTATAATATCCCGATCCTTCTCCGAATTGGCAATACCTCCCAGCTTTGTATCATCTGCAAACTTTATTAGCACACTCCCACTTTTTGTGCCAAGGTCACTAATAAAAAGATTAAATAAGATTGGTCCCAAAACCGATCCCTGAGGAACTCCACTGGTAACCTCCCTCCAACCTGACAGTTCGCCTTTCAGTAGGACCCGTTGCAGTCTCCCCTTTAACCAATTCCTTATCCATCTTTTGATGTTCATATTGATCTCCATCTTCTCCAATTTAACTAATAATTCCCCATGTGGCACGGTATCAAATGCCTTACTGAAATCTAGGTAAATTAGATCCACTGCATTTCCTTTATCTAAAAAATCTGTTACTTTTTCAAAAAAGGAGATTAGATTGGTTTGGCATGATCTACCTTTTGTAAAACCATGTTGTATTTTGTCCCATTTACCATTGACTTCAATGTACTTAACTAATTTCTCCTTCAAAATTTTTTCCAGGACCTTGCATACTACAGATGTCAAACTAACTGGCCTGTAGTTACCCGGATCACTTTTTTTTCCTTTCTTAAAAATAGGAACTATATTAGCAATTCTCCAATCATTCAGTACTACTCCTGAGTTTACAGATTCATTAAAAATTCTTGATAATGGGCTTGCAATTTCAGGTGCCAATTTCTTTAATATTCTTGGATGAAAATTATCTGGGCCCCCCGATTTAGTCCCATTAAGCTGTTTCAGTTTCGCTTCTACCTCAAGATATGGTAATATCTACCTCCATATCCTCATGCCCATTTGTCATGCTACCATTATCCCTAAGATCCTCTTTAGCCTTATTAAAGACTGAGGCAAAGTATTTGTTTAGATATTGGGCCATGCCTAGATTATCTTTAACCTCCACTCCATCCTCAGTGTTAAGCGGCCCCACTTCTTCTTTCTTAGTTTTCTTCTTATTTATATGGCTATAGAACTTTTACTATTGGTTTTAATTCCCTTTGCAAGGTCCAACTCTACTCGACTTTTAGCCTGTCTCACTTTATCCCTACATGTTCTGACCTCAATTAGGTAGCTTTCCTTGCTGATCCCTCCCATCTTCCACTCCCTGTATGCTTTCTGCTTCTTCTTAATCACCTCTCTAAGATGCTTGCTCATCCAGCTTGGTCTATAACTCCTTCCTATGAATTTTTCCCCCTTTCTTGGGATACAGGCTTCCGATAGCTTCTGCAGCTTTGATTTAAAGTAATCCCAGGCCTCCTCTACCTTTAGATCCATAAGTTCTTCAGTCCAATCCACTTCCCTAACTAATTTCCTTAATTTTTGAAAGTCAGCCCTTTTGAAATCAAAAACCCTAGTTGCAGATTTATTTTTGTTAATCCTTCCATTTAGTTTGAACTGAATTAGCTCATGATCACTTGAACCAAGATTGTCCCCTACAACCATTTCTTCTATGAGGTCCTCGCTACTCACCAAAATTAAATCTAAAATGGCATCCCCTCTAGTCGGTTCAGCAACTACTTGATGAAGGAATCCATCAGCTATCGCATCTAGGAAAGTCTGAGCCCTATTATTATTACTAGGACTGGTCCTCCAGTCTATATCTGAGAAGTTAAAGTCTCCCATGATCACGCAGTTTCCATTAGTATTTACTTTATTAAAGACATTAAAAAGGGCTCTATCCATATCCAAATTAGATCCCGGAGGTCTATAGCACACCCCAAGCACTATCGTAGGAGAGGCTTTACTAGTTTTCTTCCCCAATGTAATTTTTGCCCAGACGGACTCTGTCTTATCCATTGCATCGCTTCTTATTGCTTTACATTCTACCTCATCATTGATATACAATGCTACTCCACCCCCTTTACCTTTGTTTCTGTCTTTCCTAAAGAGCACATACCCTTCAATACCTGTAGTCCAGTCATGACTACTATTCCACCATGTTTCTGTTATCCCTATAATATCTGGTTTCACTTCCTGCACCAGTAGCTCTAGTTCCTCCATTTTGTTACCTAGGCTCCTTGCATTGGTGTATAAACATCTTAATTTTTGCTGTTTGGCCTCGCTCACATTTTGTACCCCATTAGGCACAGTCATTCTACAGCCAGTATAACCTATTAGTCTAGTATCCACACTGCCCTCGCTCCTTATATACATTCTCCTACCCACGGCTGTATCCTTTCTTACTTTGTCTTCTTCCCTCTCAATGCTAAAATCTGGCGTGGAGATTTCCTGGACATCTCCCAACCATCTCCCCCTAATTCCTAGTTTAAAGCTCTCTTTATCAGTTGTGCCAGCCTTGATCCTAGAAGTCTATTTCCTTCCCTACTCAGATGAAGTCCATCCCGAGAGAACTGTCCTCTGTCTGTGAATGCCTCCCAGTGGCCATACATCCCAAAGCCCTCCTTATAGCACCACTGCCTAAACCATCTGTTGACAGTCATAATCTTGTCACACTTTTGTTGCCCTTCTCTAGGAACAGGAAGGATCCCGCTAAAGATCACCTGAGCCTCAATTTCCTTAAGCGTCTTCCCTAGCCTAGCATAGTCTCCCTTAATACTTTCCAGCGAGAATCTAGCCGTATCATTTGTTCCCACATGAAGGATAATTAGGGGATTCTTTCCCGCTCCCTTTAGGGTCCTTTTCAACCTCAGGTATACATCCCGTATTTTAGCACCCGGAAGACAGCACACCCTTCTATTCTCTGGATCAGCTCTAGTTACAGGCCTGTCTATTCTTCTCAATAAAGAGTCCCTGATCACATAGACCTGCCTTTTCCTGGTGATGGTGCTATTCTCCAGTCTCTCCCCTGTTCCCTCTGGCTGCAAGTTCTTTCCATTCCTATTTTCCCTTATAATCCTCTTCAATCCATCCTGTATCCTCCTGGGGCTCATATTTGACTCCTCCCGTGACTCTTCTGCTTTTCCTATAGGACTAGCCTCTCTTCTCTTCTTCCTTACCCTTCCACCTTCAACAAGTACCTGCTGAGCCCCTTCTTCATTTTCCAACTCTGCAAACCTCTTCCTAAGCTCTATTTCTCCTTCACTAGCCCGTCTTTTCCTCTGCCTGGTTCTTTTAGTCACATGCTTCCACTGACCACTTTCCTCACCCAGTCTCCCCTCAAAATTCCCCAGCCCTGCTTCCATCCGTGAGTCTGAGTTTTTCCCTTCAGATACCTCATATCTTTGCAAAAAGAAAAGGAGTACTTGTGGCACCTTAGAGACTAACAAATTTATTAGAGCATAAGTTTTCGTGAGCTACAGCTCACTGCATCCGATGAAGTGAGCTGTAGCTCACGAAAGCTTATGCTCTAATAAATTTGTTAGTCTCTAAGGTGCCACAAGTACTCCTTTTCTTTTTGCGAATACAGACTAACACGGCTGCTACTCTGAAACTCATATCTTTGCTCCATCATCTGCTCAAACCCCTTCCTAAACTCATCGAGACTTTCCACCTGCATCTCCAAACCTCGGATCTTTTCCTCCATCAGCTCTATCAGACGGCATTTCATGCAGAAAAAACTCTTACCGGTTCCCCCCTCCAGGATCATGTACATAGCACAGCTTCCACATCCAGTCATCCTCAATGTGTCTTCCACTACAGGAGTCACTCCCACAGCTGCCTCTGTATCTGTCATCGCCTTCCCACCTAAATCCTGTTAATCTGGGAAACACAAACCACACCAAAGCACCCCCCCCAGCAAAAGCAAACCCCAAACAAGCACCACAATACAAACTCCCACTCAAACTCCCCTGTTTAGAGCTCTGTTTGCTAGTGCCTGTGCCGGTGCAGCTGTCTGTGCCGCTGCCTGACTGGCTGGCTACCTTTACATTAAATAATAATGTCTTATTTCTGCCACCACTGGACTACCTGAAAGATGCCAGTGATGCCTTTTTCAATGGAGAATATGGTTAATCTCCATGGAAAATGTTTACATGCCATACTATGTGCACAATTTATTCCATCTGTGAAACAGAATAGCTTTTTTGACAGCTGAGCAGAGATCAAGATGGGTTCCTCATGGCAGATGTGCTGGCCACTGTGTGTCTGGGAGGGAGAGAATGCCATGGCTCCACCTCCTCCCCATAACTGTTGGGGTGTCTTATAGATTAGGGGGCACTAGGAAAGAACAGCCAGTGCTCTCCAACTAGCAGAGGGACTATGACTATGCCAGGCTGTTGCATAGGGGAGGAAAGATTTTCATGCCCTCCTTCCATGCTCCTAGAGCAGTCACACATAATCTGGCCCAGAGCGAGCCCCATTAAAAACTGAACATTTATCACCTGCAATAGTTAAATTTACCACAGTACAATATTTACAATATTTCCCATTCTACGTACTGGGAATACAGAAAATGCTGCAGTAGAGATAAATATCATTGTGTAATTTGTGTCAATCTTTAAAAGGAGGAAGCTTTTCATGCCCTCCTTTCATGCTCCTAGAGCAGTCACACATAATCTGGCCCAGAGCGAGCCCCATTAAAAACTGAACATTTATCACCTGCAATAGTTAAATTTACCACAGTACAATATTTACAATATTTCCCATTCTACGTACTGGGAATACAGAAAATGCTGCAGTAGAGATAAATATCATTGTGTAATTTGTGTCAATCTTTAAAAAAAAATGCACTCAATCGTCCACACCCCTTTTTGAAGCTATGCAATCTCCTTTGTTTAACTACTTAGAATATGGCTTTTTGCTTTTCAGTCTTATAATGTAAGAGGATATAGACACCTGGGAAATGGCACATTCTTCCACTCAGACATGCATAAATATATTTTACAGAAATTCAGAATGCACACCCACATGCCTTTCTTTTCTGAAAATGCCTGCTTAAATTTAACAGGATGCTTTATATCTAGGCTTTGTAAATAAATGCTCCCATTTGTACAACTTTTAAAATATTAGAGAGGTTCACCAGTTTATATATATATATATATATATATATATATATATATATATATATAATGACTGCACTTCATCTCTGTCCCATGCTCTCCCAACATCCTCCAAAGTTATTACTACTTGCTATTAACCTTTCTATAGAGTCACTATTTTAAAATATTGCACCGGCCGTTTTACACAGAAACATTAATACTAAACAGTATTGGATGGATGGTGGAGAAAATTGGACAGACGTGTCTCCATGTATAGTTTAAAGGCAGAGGTTCTCCTCGTTTGGTCTATTTGCCATTAACATATGAGGGCCACAGTCAGGTGCGCAAGTGGGTTTATATGATGGTATTTGAATAAGAATTCATTATAAATAACCTCACTGATAAAAATTACATGTAACACACACAAAATAAGCATAAAGGGCCAAATTCTACTCTGAATAACAGTGATGTAAATTCAAAACACTCCACTGATTACTATATTAATGCAGATACTCCAGATTTACAACCATGTAACTGTGAGCAGATTTTGGACCGTATTTATTGGTTCTGATTCTAAAAAGAAGTACACTTAATACAATTTATGTATTTTCAAATTTCACAAATCATTTTGAGCAGAATAATAATTTTCCAGATAAAAAACTAACAAGGAAAAGAAATATTACATCAATGACAGATAATCCAGGAATGACAGTGTTAACCTGCTTGATAACTGTGCTAGCCATTCCCTATGGGAACAACTTTTTTTATTGTGAAACACTTGTCAGTGTGTCAGCATGTTAGCATGCATCTCCTACATACACCCACCAGTGCCTCTCTGCTATAAAAGAGCAATAATTATAAGACAACAACAATTCAAGACAGACAACTATCACAATACTGACAGTTTAATCAGGGAATTTTCATATAGCTTTCCTCAGAGAAGGCCAACAAAAGTGCTTGGGTCATAAACACACACAGGCTAGCAAAGCTATCTAGAGTCTTTTCAAAATCAGTAATAAAAATATTAATTACCTTTCATGAACTACCTCCATTACTTCCTCTGCAAGATGACATTCAGGAACCTTGAGGATTAATTACTTGTAATGAAGCTCACTTCTGCATTGCACAGTTAAACCCAACTCCCTATTGCAAATGAGTGTGACCTTTTCTGTACTGTATGCTGTGGAATTTTTTATCCAGAACTGGATAACTTATTGTAAACATGTTCACTGAGAATCAAGTTCATATATTATCCATGTTAAGACTGGAACTAAATGTTCATGCTTTTTAAAAAGAAAACAAAAGAAATATAACATATAACATGATTTAGTAGGCACCAGTTGGTGAGCTATTACAGATTAATAGAATCACTGTAGAAAACACAAACCTGCATATTAATGAGATTTTTAAAGCCTTTGAAAAAACACATGCATAGCCATACATAACTGGTATAAATGGGCCTGAGCTGGGACGTTCGAACCCAGGCCTGTATCTGAACACACCCAAGATTTGCATAGGGTGATTCAGATATGGGATTGTGGTTCAGGGTCATACTTACTGGTGATCAGAGAACTAATGATACAGTTGCTGACAGCACAATAAACAAATGCTCATATATTCCCAAGTAATACCACTAAATAAATTGTGGTATGAAATTTAACTACTACCATCCATAATGAGTGTTTTTGGGGAAGAAATAAGATGTAAGATTATAGGCATATATGTATGATGTCTTTGACCAAACCGGACTTGTATCATGTTATATCAAACTCTCTACGCTTCTGCCTGAAGCTCAAACTAGTTTGCTTAAAGAACACCTTGTAGCAAAGAATACTTAGTAGCAATGACTACAAAGGAGGCAAAAAGTAAGAAATAAAAAGTTCAGCAAAATATTTTTGGGGTTCAAATATATTAATTTGTCTTCACTTTTTCTTCTTGATGGTATCAAAATAACCTCACACTGGGCGTAGGGAACCCACTGTTCCTAGGTGTCAGCAAAATGAAAGCTTTGGCTAAAAGATAAAATTATTTAGGGGTTATTCTTGCAAGCCTTCCACATGTGAACAATCTTTGCTCGTGAAGAAGCCCCATTTAGTTCAGGGGTGCTCTTCACGTGAGTAGGGCTTTCAGAATCAAGCCTATATATTGTTTTAAAAACAAGTGGGACAACCTTTGAGGACATGGAGCAGAGGGTGGGGAAAAAAAGACTCCAATTAATTTCTATGGGCTGTGGATCAAGCCCTTGGTGACAGGAGATCAAACTCTTATGGAGTTTGGTTACATGAGCTGCTGGGATCTTTTGTTCTTTCTTGGCGGGGGTTAGGATACCAGTATGTTCTGTTTTCCACCCTAGACCTAAGGACAGGACTGCTAGAGATGGGTGAGAAGAAGAAGCTGAGGCTGGCTTCAGAAGGCTGCAGAGTGGGTGACTGACCAGGTCTCTACTGGCAGGAAAATAAAAAAGGTGCCTCTCTTCTTCTCCATGGGTCATGCAGTTACTTCTCTACTTGCTTTGTTGCTGAATTTAGGCAGAGTGAGTGGAGTTCCCCCAGGAAACACAACACTGTCAGCAACTGCTGCTATCGCACTGCCTGGCAACTACAACGTCAGTTACACACAGTTTACATTTTTAAGGTTTTCCTCACAGCCATAAAGGCTAGAAATGTACTTGTTTTAAAACACAAATTTAGAACCTGCAAAACCTGAGGGACTTGGTCCTGCTAACCTGGGACAGCTTCCTACTTGCCCTGGGAAAGTGGGTCTTTGCAAGTTCTTTCTTTTAACATGCTATTCACAGAATCATAGGACTGGAAGGGACTTTGAGAGGTCATCTAGTCCAGTCCCCACCTAATGGCAGGACTAAATATTATCTAGACCATTCCTGACAGGTGTTTGTCTAACCTGCTCTTAAAAATCTCCAATGATGGAGATGCCACAACCTCTTTAGGTAATTTATTTAATAAATTAAAACATGATGGTGTTTGGTGATTCATTTGGGGATTGTCTGTTTGCTGCTAAGTGTTGGCAAGTTGGTATGAATTTTTTTGGGGTGTAGTACTTCCTTCAAGTCATAGAAGTTTGGTTTTAAGTCTGACGGTTAATAGTACAAAAGAAAAGGTTATACAAAGAAATCCTCCCTTAATTTCTTCACAGATTTAATTCCGAAATTTCAAGAATGTCACAATCTCCACACATGTGAAGGAAAACTGCTAAACTTCATGAAATCTTGTGCGGACTCTAACAGATCTGAGTATCACCTAGCTTTTATAGGTCAGATGTGTCCATCTGAGAGTTAGGATTAAAAACGGTTTGCTATCAATCTTAGCCCAAACATTAATACCGCTCTAATACTCTGTGATGTAAGGAGTAGCACAGCAGATGAAATAATCAGCCATTGTAATCAGCCACTGACCTTGCCTTTGTAGTAGTTGGCAGGGCAGCAACATTTAAAACATGTTTAATGATCTGTTCACATGCCTACATCTGATTTAATAAGTGAATAATAATAATGAAAGAGAACTAATCTCACTTCAAGTTCCTTCTGAAGCTGCTGACAAAAACAGCAAGAGCTTGGTTTATGACTTTCTAAATCAGAAATAAGAAAAGGAGTACTCGTGGCACCTTAGAGACTAACAAATTTATTTGAGCATAAACTGTAGCTCACGAGAGCTTATGCTCAAATAAATTTGTTAGTCTCTAAGGTGCCACAAGTACTCCTTTTCTTTTTGCGAATACGGACTAACACGGCTGCTACTCTGAAATAAATCAGAAATATGCCTCTATTTAGAAAAGTACAATATTGCCTACTTTCCTTTCTTGCTGTTAAAAATTATTTGGGATTCAGTAGCTACCATATCTGAAGAAGTGGTGTTTTACCCATGAAAGCTTATGCCCAAATAAATTTATTAGTCTTAAGGTGCCACCAGACTCCTTGTTATTTTAGTAGCTACCACAGTTTTGACAATTTTGTAGGGAGATTACTCTTGACAATTTTTCATATAATTTTAAATCCACCAATAAAATAATCTCTGGAGATACCAAGGGACAGATATTAGATGGGGCATCCCTAGTCGTCACATAGATGTGCCAAGGATGCCATGTGTGGATGTATAACTTAGGACCAAGTCAGCATTTTTCAATTTTTTAAAATTTCAATAAATTTTTTGTGAGGAATCCTTACCATTTTTCAACCATTTCTAATTCAGATTAAATGAGGCAACACTTTAAATTCAAGGCCAAATCAGGTCCAGGGTTTGAGTTCATCACTGCGAAATCTTTCAGTCTCAAGCGTCAGAAATGTTATGAGCACAGCTGAATTTGTGATTGGTGGAACTCTTGTGATATCAGATAGATTTCTAGCTAGAAACTGGATTAAAAATAAAGTCATATGCAGATAAACAGGTCAAGCTGTGTGCATCTACATGAATCTCTGGGTCTCTTGACAACCTTCTAATTATCAAATATTCTGTTAGAGAATCAATGACAATCACATAAACCTTCTACACCTCAGCCATGGAAAGGCCAACCGGTTATTCTGCCATGCTGGGATGGGGGGATAACTTCAGAGGGTCTGTTCTCTACACTCCCCTGTGCTATCATTGGCAATACGGTGGAGAAAGGATGGGGGTGACCTGGAAGCATGTCCACAAACTCCATGGATACACTGACTCACAAACTCATATACAAGGGAACAGTAACCCATGGCTCCTACTCTTGTCCGTATGGTATTACAACAGATGCAATGCAGCTCTGGGCCAGCAGCTGTGAAGTGGAGCTGAGGATTCAGTTCCTCTGCATGTGTTTATGTGGCTGGCAGCATAGTCCATTCACTCAGCCTGTGTTCATTCCCAGAATTTCTCCCTTGATTATTCGTCTTTCCGTTCAGTTTTACTGAATCTGTTGCATTAATCACAGCCCAATT
This sequence comes from Dermochelys coriacea, assembly GCF_009764565.3. Classification (NCBI taxonomy): domain Eukaryota; kingdom Metazoa; phylum Chordata; order Testudines; family Dermochelyidae; genus Dermochelys; species Dermochelys coriacea. The sequence goes on from NC_050068.2 coordinate 112,875,712, forward strand.
CTCCAATATATCATTTTAGATTTGTATGATCCTAGCAAATGGGCACTTAATCAGTTGTGAAGTTTCTGCCATGGTGAGAACTGATGATCACTCCGAATAGTATTTCACTTCACTATGGTGCTTTTACTTATGGTAGTGCTCAGTGAGGGGAGTGCTTGGGAGAAAGAAGGGCAAAAAAAAGATTAATAATTCAGTGTTGGTGACACAGGAGCGAGGTCAACAGACATATGCTCTTTGGCTACAGTTAACAAGATACCCACAACAGTCGTCCTCTGCAGCTTATCTAAGGATCTTCTCCCAAAGCTATCTGAGATGGAAACAAGTGAAAAAAGAAGTTATCACATGCAGATACACAGAATATTGTCAGCTTCTTAACTTTGTGCATCTAATGAATCTGTAAAAAGGAAAGGTGTACTTGTGGCACCTTAGAGACTAACAAATTTATTTGAGCATACGCTTTTGTGAGCTACAGCTCACTTCATCGGATGCATGTGGTGGTATTTTCCACTGCATGCGGTGGTATTTTCCACTGCATGCATCCGGTGAAATGAGCTGTAGCTCATGAAAGCTTATGCTTAAATAAATTTGTTAGTCTCTAAGGTGCCACAAGTACTCCTTTTCTTTTTGCGGATACAGACTAACACAGCTGCTACTCTGAAACCTGTCATAATGAATCTGTGGATGTCTGGACAGTGTTCAAATTACTAAGTATTCTGTTCGAGAGTCAATGATCATAACATGAACCTCCTACATATCTCATTGAACAAAAATCCCTGGGTTGTGGAATGTTTACTGAACTGAGCGTGTCACCATCCTGGCTTCAGAAAAAGATTTGAGGCACAAAAAGAAAAGCAAGATTCTGATTCACATCCTATGAACATCTCAGCCCTTTCCCCTTAAATTACAATCAGCACGGCAGGGAGACAAATATTTTAAACCACTGAGAGCCTATTGTTGCCATGTTAACAACAGCACAACAAATACCACACAACAGACATTGGTCTTACAAAGAATTAGCTCATTTCACTCACCTCTCATGCTAACAGCACCATCTCCCAATTATCCTAAAGCAGCTGGCTGAAGCTGAATCCAGGTGAAAGAGATTATGTTGGTGGAAGAGAGAAACACTAGGTAGGGCTAGTTCCACTACAGTTGATGAAGTCCATAATCTTGGGGTTCTTTAGGACTCCTTGTTGCTCCTAGAGGAAGTGAGGAGGAAAATGTGGCCATGGGCCACATATAGTTCTGGCTCTTAGTTCTTTGGAAGGTGCTTAGATAATATGATGATCCATTATAAAAACCGAGTGGATAGATTTATCCTTGATATTGGTCTAATAATTCAAAAATACATTTATATTCATTCTGACATGGAGGAGAAGAAAGGCATTTCTGTTAAAATTAATGAATCAGTATATGATTGTGCTGTTTTAAGCAGTTAGTATATTGTACATTTTCATCTTTTCTTCTTTTACTGCCTCATAGACAACGGAAGACAGATTCCAATTATTTGAACTACTTCTGTGTTAAAGAATGTTCCTAAAATAAACTTAGGTTATAATTAAAATGAAATAAACACTTTTCCTGGGTAAAAGTTATTTTCTTTCCAGAAAGAAGGACAGACAAAAGTTTACAATGCAAATCAATATATTAACACTACAAGAAACAAGGTTGGTGCAAACTGCTGAATCTAACCTTCATATGCACAAAATGGGTGATCCCCATGCTGTAACCTAATGCATGTCAGAAAGCTTAAACTAATGTTTATATAACAAAGAGGGTGAATCCCTAATTTAAGTGCAAAAAACTCAACTCAGTCTTCACCACAGACTCACGACCAGCACCTCTTTAATATTGGTTCACATGAAAAAAATAACTGATTTGACTGAAGAATCCATTTTCACAGACTCCCATTCACTTCTTGAAGAAACAGACACAAAATGCATCTGACTCAACCAGAGCATCAAATTCACAGGCTTTTCAGAGTCAGCAGTTGATAAAGACAGTAGTAAAATCTTAAAGTGGCATATTTCTTGGTATTTAAGCCTCTCTGAAATGGAACACAGCCCTACAGCCATGAATAAACTCTCTGGAACACTCATGGACTACTGGAAGTTGAGCATGAAAAATGTCAAGGATTATTGTATTTTAATCTGTCTATAAAATCTAACCTTTATGTACTTTTGTTATCAAAGGATTTTGCCCCATTATTCCCTTAATATTTTATATTCCTATATCATGTCTGTGGTTTAAGGAAATTGAATAATCCAATAATTCTTAGAAGCTACATACAGTTTAGTTTCTTTCTAATTTCTGCAAGATGAAGTCTCACAAATGAACTACGGCAAGCCAAAAAGGCATTTTACAAAAGGTATTTTACAAAGTGATTATGTTTAAAATGCTTGCTTGCATCAATTTGTTATTGTAATCACAGAGCAGTAGTAGTATCAAAATGAGACACTGCTTCTGCAACTATCTTCCCTTACCTTCATTAAATATCATGCAAGTCTTTCGTACAGGTTCCTCTTTAGAGAGCCTTCATGCATTATTTCATGTACAACACACACCAAGATGTGCTGATGAAAGCTCAGTAGGAACAAAGTATGAACAGCCTGCCAAGATCCACATACAGTTGGCCTGTGGATAACATTAGGATCCAAGGCTGTGGAAAAGAAAACAAAAAAGGAGAACTGAAAACCAACATCTCTTTCGTCTCTAAGGTGCCACAAGTACTCCTTTTCTTTTTGGAAAAAAAGTTTTCAGCAGCTGATTGCCTATATAAAATATTTAAAATTTGCTCTTTGTAGTACAGTCAATTGTTTTCAAAAATAATGAACATGTCTGAGGTCATTGTACTCCTGATTATAAGAGAACAAAAAGCATTTTGGTTAATTAAGATATTATTAGAGTTACTGAAGTAGCACTGGTATAACTGCTAACATTTGGGAATCAAATGATTTTCCAGCCAAATGTCTCAGGAAGACTGTCTCAGGAAGGCTGTCAAAGGTTTATAATACACCTTTCTGAGCTCCTGTTACAGAGAATCAGAAAGTTATTTTGATATCAAGCCCTATTTTTCATAAGACACATACTATAATCATTGTAATTGATAACTTTTTTCTTTTGATAATATTCAGTGCAAACAGCTTAAAAATGCTGGACTCCTACAGTTCAACATGACAGATCCCTACTTTATTTGTGTGATAATGAAAAATTCTTCCAACTACATGAACGCTTCGCAGTGTCTCCAGTGAAAACTGAAATATACATGAACTTGTCACACTTTCCCGCTGACACCACTATGTACAAGCAACAAAATGATTGGTTTTCTATACAAGTATGAATTGAGAAACACTTGCCTTTATCAAACTCTGTTGACTATTTTACCCAAGAAAGAGAAATTATTAACATTTCTTTAAAGACAGAGAATTGCATCAATGGCATTGTAGACACCCTGCTACTGACAGAACAGAATATATTGTCTAAAATCTTCAGAAGTACCTAAATCACTTGACAATCAACAAGAATTAGTGATTTAGGCACATTTGATATAGATATAGATATTGATATAGATAAAATACAACATATTCCTTTCTTGAGGGTTGTCTTTATTGGTTACTGAAATAATAAATCAGCCAACACTTTCTCCCCAAGATTGGTTGTTTCTAGAGAGAGCGGGGGAGTGGGCCGCCCAAATCCTAGCGCTCCGCATGGGGCTGGCAGCCCGAGCCCTGCCCCCGTCAGCGGGGAAGGCAGCAGCCTGAATCCCAGTGCTTTGTATGGGGCTGGCAGCCCATACCCCAGGGAGAGCACGGCTGGGCAGTTGGGGATGGCAGCCTGAGCCCCGGTGATCAGCAGGACCTGCTGCCTGAGCTCAGTGGAGCTCAGTTGACCGGAGCAGTCAACGGGGTCCAGCCGCAGGAGCTCTGTGGAGTGCGGAGGAAATTTAAACTTAAATCCCTAGAAATATTCATTTTTAGAAGGGGGTTCATAAGATTTCACAATTTAGTGAAAGGGGTTCGCGGGCTGTTAAAGTTTGGGAACTACTGTTCTACTTGGAGGTAACAGGATCCACCTGATAATATGACTCAGGAGTAATGTTCTGCACCTTCAGAGAGTTCAAGCACCTTACATCAAAATGATTCAAACATACATATAATATTCTTTAGTAGTTCCCCCCCACCGGGTAGTAGAGAAGAACATGTAACATACCTGATTTCAAAATGCACTTATCATAAAATTTAACAACTGCATTTTAATGCGGGAATCCCAAAGATGGGTTCATGGCAAAGGAGCTGTCTCCAGAAACCTGGGTAATAAAATAAACATCCAAATCCTTATCTTTGTTACACTTGACTTATTATCTTCTACAAATTAAGATCTGGCACCCTCATATGAGATGCTACAACAAAAACTGACCTTCTATACTCTGCCATAAATAAATGGAAAAGCAGTTCTTTTATACCAGTGGATCTCAAACTTTTTTTTACTGATGATCCCTTTCACATAGCAAGTCTCTGTGTGCGACCCCCCTTATAAATTAAAAACACTTTTTTATATATTTAACACCATTATAAATGCTGGCAGCAAAGACGGGTTTGGGTGGAGGTTGACAGCTCGTGACCCTCTCCATGTAATAACCTCGCGATCCCCGGGAGGTCCTGACCCCCACTTTGGGAACCCCTGTTTTATACTAACTATACATCAGCAGGTGATTTGGGTAGATAGTACTTTACAACTTGATCCAACGTTGTTCCTGCAGACAGAGATTAAAATGTGCCAGGCACACCATTTGCCAAGTCTCTAAAGCACTTTCTAGTAACTTGGTATATCAGTAATGGAGAAATGAATCATGCAATATGAGTAAAGTACACTAATTATACACTTCACCTTTGAATATAGTTATCCACACAAAGATCTGATTGAGTCCTCAGCAAATATCAAAACAAACATGAAGCATACATCCTGAAATCCAGCTATCAGGAGTCTGAAATCTAGGAGTCAAATCTAGGAGATTTGAGTATATCCGGCTTGCAAAAACTGAAACACAGGGGATAAGGAGTTTGACACAACAACGTACCAACTGGAAGCCAAGAAATAATGGTCCTATTGAATAGGTGGTCTTAGCATTTAGAAAAATTATAAGAAAGCAATTAGTGCAATTCAAATTAAATGAGATACTGTTTAAAAGACGGAATTTGTTTTCTTTCTGACCTTGTTCTGGTATCTTGTAGAAGTTAAAAAATAATCTGGATATAGATTTTAGGCAAAACAGATTGCTATGTTTCATTGAGTTCTGATACAGTACATTTTACCTTCTTGGTATAGTAAGACCAGTATTGCTCCCCACCCCCAAACCTCTCCTTCAGTGCATTCCATGTCACATTCCCTTTCCACAGTCACAGAAGTTGCTCTGTAGTGCAAAGTGACACTAGCTATTTTGCCACCATTACTCCGTGCTAGTTCAGATCTAATTTGCTGTCTAAAGTATCCTCCTCTCACTGAATAGCTTGGTGTTTCATATTTTTTCTGTTTTTCTTTCATCTTCCAGGTTGCACCTCCTTTGCTATATTCTGCTATATTCTAGCTTCTCTAGTTCTATTTGTATGATTTTCTGTCATTACTGGTATATGCAAAACCTCGCAGTTTAATACCTTCTGTGAAGTTAATCCATATGCTGTTTACCACTTCTTTCAGATTATTCGTGAAGACATTAAATAAAAACAGAGCTAATCCCAATCCTTGCAGCAGCCCAAGACACCTCCCTCCAACTTGATATATTGCCTTTATATTTAGCTTGTTTCTAGTTTTTCATTCAGTTTTTGATACACGTGATACTGCTCACATCTACCCAATTACATTAATTTTTCATGTGCGATTTTTGAGGCACTGTATCAAATGCTTTATCAGAGTCCAGCCATTTAACTAGAGTTGAAAATCAATTATGTGTAAAGAATCATTTAATAATAATATGAAGAAATAAAGCAGAAGAATGGAAACAAATCTTTATTTCACACAGCTGCTGAGGAAACACAGAATTTCCTTGATTAAAAATAACTGCAGCAATTCTATCAAGTGGAAAATGCTGCTTCTTAAAGAGCTGCTATTTTATTTTGTTTTGTTACATTGGCCCCAAATTTAGGTATGCGAAGTCAGGGGCATTTTTATTATTTTAATTTTTATGCACACTGTGATTAAGAAATGACCCATTATTAGTGAAGAAACAGACATTTCATTCATCAAAGTTCTCTTCTCCAATCAAAATACCCTGTGACATAGGGCATGTCTTAGGAAAACAGAACTTCAATACAGTAAAATCATTCTCATGAACTTTGCCAGTCTCACTTCATGCCCTTCCTGCACTCACTGCTCAGTAAAACCTTCAGCCAGACAGCTCAAACCATACTTCACACAAATTACCTCATGGCTCCACTGAGATATCTACTTTCTGTGCATAGATATGAGAATGCAAAAATTATGTCAGCTAATCCAGCTATAAATCTAACATACCAAGGAGGTACCCAAACTGTGGTCCATAGACTACTGGAGTCCTGCAGAAATCCGTCTTTCATCCTTCTTTTCAGCTATTAAACTGCATGGCGAAAAAAAAGCTAAAATACTTTCAATATTTTCCTAGTATTACTTTCCTATGTAAACAGTTGCTGTCGTTGCCACAGAAAAATGATCTCACTGGGAATAAGATGGAAGAAGGTCCACAAGCCAGCCTCTCTGTTAATATGTGATCCTCGGCATGAATATTTGGAATTGCTGCAACACTGATATTCAAGTGAGAACTCACGAGTGCACTGATTCCCAGTCTTACTTGTAAGCAATCAGGAACACACACAGATCAATTCATAATCACTTTGACTAACAAAGTTTGAAGGCCTTTCTTGTATCATACATTGGGCCAAATTTTCTCATCTAGCAATGCAAAATGTCCTTAGAATTAGTTTAAGCGGCCAGTGGGTGATCCTCACCTTCCACCCCATGTCAGTGGTGTGTGGCTGGCATAGCAGCTCCTACACTACTAGGTACCAGGGTGTAAAGTTGAGCAGCCTGAACAGCTTGCAAGATTGAAGCCAAAATCATTCCAATCTGTGAAATGGAATCAGGACAAAGGAGGATGTTGAAGGAGAGGAAATCACAAAGGTTCATGTTGCAAAGATTTCTTCCCAGTTATTTGGGAGGTGGGAGGCAGACAGGATTTGCCCTATCAACAGGCTACTCTATTTTATGTTGGGGCTGGCCTGATGAACCAATTACCCCAGGATCAGGGGATAGTAAAGGTGGTTTCAGGCTATCTTTGCCCTCCCACACCTTCTCCTGAGCCAAGCAGAGATTGGCTAGATCAGAGAATCTGGCCCATTCTTTTTTCAGGATCACATAATCAGGTCACCAAAGGAAATCTGACATCAGCTCAGGCTGTTTGTCCAAAGTTCAGCCTTGAGAATTTGGACCTTTAGGAGAATCTGATAAGGGTGATTAACTACAAGGTGAGATTTTCTTGTCTAGAGGTGCCAAGTACAAATTTCTTATTTTTATTCCTTTTCATTTGTTATTACATATTAAAAACTGAACAGTACTGTTAGCTTGCATGCTTACTGGGATGTCTTCTTGCCCTTCTCAGTGGTCAGATTTAAATCTTCAGAATTCAGTAAACTAGAGATTGGGTATTATCTACCAATTGGTTTGTCTCATACAAGGGGAAATTATTTAGAAACAACAAGACATCACAGAAACATTGAGAGAGTGCCCTAATTCAAATTCTGAGACATGGAAACATCCAACATAGATAATACATTCTTCACTGTCTTGTTGTGATCATCACATCTCTACCAAAAAATAATCAAAGAGAAAAAAATTAGCAATAATTTTTAGATTTCATTTTAGTGATGACCTTTCTGCTGGCTCTCATAACTGTGTCTTTCAAATTGTACAAGCTCCAAAGGCATCCATCCTCAGACCATAATTTTTTTATTTAAATATGCAATCTAATGATTGCACAATTCAAATAATCAGATTGGGATATGTACTCTTGTGCAGCCATCTAAGTCTAAAACTAAGACTTAGTTGTTGCTTATGAAATATTCATTCCAGATACCAAAAATCATGCTTAATTTTTAGTTTTTCAGTCATCCTAATTCAAAAGCTAGATAACGCTGTGAAGAAAATTAAGAGTACAAGATTATTTTAGAGAACCAACTAATAAAACCAAAAGCAAACCCAGAATTTGAACTGATCTCAATGAATGGAAGCGTTGGAGAGAAAAACAGTGACCCATGTTTGTTGATTAGAAGTATATATCAGACATTATGTGCCAAGATAACACATTTTAAATATTTAAATTTAATAGATTTGTTGAATTATCTAGATAGTTGATAGGGCTTCTCTTTAATAATCCAGAACTTCCTGGGGCAAAACATGCAGGGGACGTTAAAGGTGTGGAAATTTCTGCAAGGGTCAACTGGCAAAGCCTTCGCCTTTGCTTTACCATTTAAGGTGTAGGATTTGTCCTACCCCATTCTCAGAGGAGACTGCAGGTTGAACTCTCTCTTCTTCCTTCTCCTCAGATGCATCAAGTCCCTCATGGGTCCAATGAATTGTGCAGACCTGTCCCTGCATCCCCAATGCCTCCCCTAACTCTCCCTGTGCTCCACTCCCCCAGCAGTAAGAAGAACAGGAGTACTTGTAGCACCTTAGAGACTAAACAAATTTATTAGAACATAAACTTTCGTGGGCTACAGCTCACTTCATCAGATGCGTATGGAACTGTGCTGTCAGAGCTTCAGCCACAGAAGTGGGCTTTGGAAACAACATTTATCCCCCAGGCTGTATAATACTGAGCTCTGCCTGGTGCAGGAGAAATAATATCCATTTTTCCTTCCCTCCCTTCACGCCCTTCCCTGTGAGAGGGTTCAAAAGAAAGAAGCACACAGACATGGAAATAGTTATACCCCCTTCCCTCATGGAGTGGGAAGAACAAATATATGGAGCATCCCTTCCATGTGCATATCTGAGAGGCGCGGCTGGGCCCTGTATTTTTTTTAACATCAGAATCATTCTGGGTTTGAGCCATCAGCCAGTAAGAATACAGGATTTTTCTTGATAATATATATTTAGATCTTTGAGCCAAATCCCACATATTAATTAAAAATTTTATTTCTATGGGAAAACAACATTGCCAACACAATAAAGCCATAATTACATACAATGGTTCAACAGTGGAAAATTGTTTAATTTAATCTGATTCTCTGTTTCTTAAAGTAGAGTAATGCTGTCAGCACTCTCTGTTTCATCGTTAGTGGTGTTATTTTTCTGGTAATATTTTGCTTTCCTATTAAAATACAAATCCCATTTTGTTCCTGTTCTACTGATATATTTGTAAACATAATGCACCATGGCGTACATTTTTCTAAAACAGATCGGTCTGCTGCATGGTAAATCATTACATGTGTAATTACCTACATTACTTTATAAAGAATTTCAAAACTGAAAATATGATGTCTCTTCCACTGTCATCCTTTCTTACACTGTTGCCATAGCAACCTGTCACTTTTTTGTGTGTGCAAGGGACAAAGAAAAACACTGACAATATTTATAATCAGCATAAATTAAGCACAAAGAATTTTACAAGTTTTATTAGTCCAATAACACAACATAATTGCCTATATTGCACTTAATAAAGTGAGCTCCTGTAAACAATGCCTTCTGCTCTTTCAATACAATACAGGGGCAATATCATTACAAAGTAAGTCCTACCCTTTTCCTTTATTAAAGGCTCATTTTTAACTGCTCGGCATACACTCTGAGTCAAATTTGTTTATTCCAAATGAATTTCCTGTCCCCATTTTCATTCCAGTTAACTCTTACAGTTAACCCTCCAATGGGACATATTTTATGAGACTGGTTGCCACTTAAATGTTTGCATTCCCAGACAAATAGAAAAATCAAGTAAATCTGACTGTATCAACATTGCTAATCTCCTAAATTACTGTGGAGAGCAACAGGTGGAAACAAATGCCAACGTAAAGATATTCTATTCACACACTCTGTATTAGAAAGGAAAGTGATCAGACTCAGACTTTATGTGATAAATACAGGGATCAATGGAAGTTAATGTGATAAGGTTTGTATTGGCTAAAATACAGGGTATTTGGACAAGTATGCTTAAAATGCATAGATAGATACACAGCGTATGTTTGTTATATCTAGCACAGGTAATAACACATCTAGTTAAAGTTACCTGATGCTTTCCGTTACGTGACCCTATTGTCAGTTATTTATAATATTGCCAGATTTTAACCATTTGGGTTGAAATTTTCCATGCCAGGTATCTGTTCCAAGCTGAATTTTAAAGTTTCAGCTAAAATGGCCCAGCCATTTCTGAGAACAAGGTTTGGGAAGGTTTGCCCATGTAAATAAAAAATTCTTACAAACATTTCACTGAGAAGCTCTAGCACAGTGGTTCTCAAACATTGTACTGGTGACCCTTTTCAGACAGCAAGCCTCTGAGTGTGATCTCCCCCCCCCTTATAAATTAAAAACACTTTTTTACATATTTAACACCATTATAAATGCTGGAGGCAAAGCAGGGTTTGGGGTGGAGGCTGACAGCTCACAACCCCCCATGTAATAACATCGCAACCCTCTGAGGGATCCCAACCCCCAGTTTGAGAACCCCTATTCTAACACCTCAAGGCTATGGAGTCAGGACTTCAAAATTGGCAGGGGACTCTCTGGTGTCAGGGATATGCCTTTTGCTGTCCCTGTGAAAATTCACCCAAATTTGGCCAATGGGCGCCCCTTCCCGCAGCTCCCATTGGCCAGGAACAGTGAACCGGGGGACCATGCCTGCAGATGCTCAACGTCAATAAAATGTCTCGCAGTCTGCAATCAGATTACCCTGATGGGCCGCCTGCGGGGAGCAGGTTGCTCACCACTGCCACAAGGTGACTGACCATGCTCCATCCCAGGACTGCAGTTGCTGAGCAGCCTTCAACTGCTCCTCCTGGCTGCTGGGGCTGCAGTGATACCGGCCACAGGAACTCAGATCAGGGGGACTGTTTCACCTATGCTCTCAATATTGCCCCACGGGGACCATAAACTGCCATCAATAAAGATGCCCTCTTTCAAAATGTCCATCATTTCCTATTATTCCCAATGAAAATGAAGCCAAGCTCCCCCCGGGAAAGATGGTGGCCTCTTTTATGTTGGCCAGGAGGCCGAAAGGAACACTAAGAATAGCACAAAGTGTTACTGACACTGTAAGTGGCAAAACTTCACCCTTTGCTAATTCTGCAGATGCTATTTACATGGTTGCATCAGACCTCTGTTCCATCTGAGGTCATGGCCAGATGCATGTGTGGCATACATTTATTTTGGTATGATGACATCATCAATCAGAGTTTGAATGTTTAGCGATGGAGAAATCTATACAGATGCTTCAGCCTCATTAGCACTTTTACTTGCTAAATGTTTAATAATGACAAATGTCATTGTGCACTAAGCATACTGGAAAAGCCTGTTCAGAATATCACTGTAAAGAGCCCTGATTGCTTAACAAATCTTGCAAATAGCTTTCTGGCACTTTTTATAAACACATTCATTCTGAAACTTCAATGAATTGTGCATTTATGTATTCTCAACTGTTTTGGATTGGGGGGGGGAGGAGAAGGGGACAAAGTGAACTCTTGCTGACTATCTACGAATAAATCTTCCTACATATATTGTCTCCAAATTTATGAAAGGCACTTTTGTTCATTAGGCACTCAGAGAAAAGATGCTTGAATTTTCAACATGAACCTTGTGACATTGCACCCCATAATGCTTTATAGAAATATGCTTATGAGAGTAAATATGACATAACTGGAATATGTTTTATGCTAGATATGCCATGTAACATATCTTTGCAAAGGTTATATTCTACTGAATGTATTCATCCTATTCATATGCATATATCATTTTTATATCTGAAGTTATGAGCATTGGCTCTATGCTTGTATTTAAAGTGTTTGCTGTAGGAAGTACATAAGGCAGATTTGGTCAATATAGTGTGAAGGGGTTATTCAAGTAATTGGGAGTACTTAGCTAACAATGGACCTTGAGAGACACCAATCCACATCTGAGCTTTCCTGGGAATGTTCAAAGTAACATGTAAACAATGTTGTTGGCCTGTAAAGAACTGAGTCATGCATGGACATGTGACTTGCCTATATGACTCCAAAACTCCATCTTATAGCTGTGATTCTGCACAGGAGAACACAAGGAGTTTCCACCCACAAGAGAAAGACTATATAAGGCCCTCGGAAACCCCTCCATTTTGTCTTCAGCTAGCTCAAGAGATAGCCTGAAAGAAACTGAAACAAAGGACAGTAATTACAGGGGTGTAAGTGATTGCTGGACCCAGACTAGGGGGAAGTCTAGTCTGTAAAATAAGCTTATTGGAACATATCTGAGGGTGAGATTTACCTGCATTTAGTTTCTTACTGTATTAGGCTTAGACTTGTGTGGTTTTGTTTTATTCTGCTTGGTAATTTACTTTGTTCTGTCTGTTATTATTTGGAACCACTTAAATCCTACTTTTTATATTTAATAAAATCACTTTTTACTTATTAATTAACCGAGAGCAAGTATTAATACCTGGGGGAGCAAACAACTGTGCATATCTCTGTATCAGTGTTATAGAGAGCAAACAATTTATGAGTTTACCCTGTATAAGCTTTATACAAAGTAAAACAGATTTATTTGGGGTTTGGATTCCATTGGGACTGGGTATCTGGGTGTGGGAGACAGGAGTACTTCTTAAACTGTTTTCAGTTAAGTCTGCAGCTTTTGGGGGATGTGGTTTGGACCTGGGCCTGTGTTTGTAGAAGGCTAGTGTGTTTGGCACAACCAGGCAGGATACTGAAGTCCCAAGCTGCCAGGGAAAATGGGCTTAGAGATAGTCTCAGCAAATCAGGTGGCAGTTCCCAAGGGGGTTTCTGTGACCAAACACGTCACAAACCTGTTTTTGAGATACAATTAGCCAAAAACTTCAAAAGTAAAGACAGAAACTTTTAAACTTGTAGAAATATCTCTGAAACACATTATGTATTTGCCTATACTTTCCAGAAAAATTCTACCTTGGGATGAGATGTGGCATGGGTGATTTCAAATGAAGCAGTCTTTTTTGGTGCCTTTGAGCACCAGGAAGGAGTTGCAGGAGGCAAGGATGTGTGAAAATTATGCTTAACACAGAAAACTAGCTTCAACATCAACTATGGAAAGACAAGCATTCCTCCACAATATAGACCATCACAGCATATATCAAGAATAAGCAATAAGTAATATAAAACTTAAAAAAATAATAAAGTTTAAAATCTGTGTCAAAAGAACAGACTAGAAATATAAGAAACTTCATTTGCATTAGCCTCTTGCTGACTGTGTGAAAATTTTATCACCTGTCACCCTTCCGCATGTCTGACACTAGCTGCTTCACAGAGCAGCCAAGGCAAGCAAAAGCAGCGAATGACAGGAATGGCAAGCGAAAGGGGACTCAGAAAGAGGCACATTCACTGAAGCATGAGGTATCACACCAGAGTAATAACACACTTGACAATACTAAAGAAAGTTCTCTTCAGCTACAGTCAATTCTGCAATATACTCACATCTATAAACAAAAAAAGATAAAGAATAAATACTGTACATTCAGTACATTAGTGTGCTGAGGTGAAACCTACAAATGTAGACAATATATTACAGAATTGTTCTTTACTGGTAGAGGAGGTAGACTAGAAAAACTAATAGTCTTTCACCTCTAATTTTTATGATTATCTGATAATTATCCTAATGCTTCTACTCAGTGGCATGGTTTCTCATTATTGGTTAAGGTTTACAATGGCTTTGAGATCCTGCCTCTGATACATACTCTCATTCAAATACAAGTATGTTTGAAACTTTTAAATCAACAGGAATCTAGCCTTCAGTGAAAGAGCCTCTAAAACGGTAAGACTTCAATAGGACTATATTGTCTGGATATGGGTCTCTGCTGCTTGAAGGGTGTTAATAATATGCATTCCCATTTTCACAGTACCTGCAGACTACCGCTATCCCATATCAGGGGATATGACCCCTGCATTTAGTGGCTCTCTATCATTTTCCTCCTTTGTGAAGACAAAATCAATTAACTGATTAAGACATCTGTTATTTCCTTATCTCTTGTTTTCAATTAACCAATATGATTTTGAGTGAAGAATATTGCCTCTTTCCCATCTGCCCACTAAAGATCTGCTTTAAAAACCTTTTATCACTTAATTTCTATAAAGCAACAATTAATAATTTTTTTTAAATCCTTGTAGCAGTGTTTTTGCTTTTCTGCTTATGTTTTTGAAGCTCCCAAACATCCTCCTTGCATAGATTATATAAAATAAATGTATTGAACATATTATTTAAAATGAAACAGAACACCATTGTGTTGACATTGTACAAACACAGAACATTAAAAAGCATAGGCAAAAAATACCCAACAAACACATTATGTTTAAGTGTATACAAATATCTAAGATACTCGGAAGGTTACAGATAACTGCCCCAAATTCATATTTTTACAAGCATTAAATCACCAGAACTTATTACTAGTATCCTGCAACCTCATAATGCTCCAAGTCCTCCTGCAGCACCTAGCTGAAGGAGAGGAGCCCTTCTCTTTCAAGGCCGTGGTCACCACTTCAACCTAACAGCTGAAGTAGCCTCAGTAATCACTAACCCTCACTGGGAATAGTGGGGAAGGGCTAGGGATCTGCCTGGCTGTGGAAACTTCAGTCTCACCTCTAACCTACTCCTTGCTGTTCTGTCCAAAAAGAGCATGTCATGCAATGTACAAGTTTCTGGCATCCTGTTCCCCGCTCCATCCCAACTCCTGTATAACTGCATCAGGGACCTTCTGCATTTGCAGAGGAGGGACAGGATATTGGACAGTGAGAATATTCAAGTGAAAGAAGAAAAGAAAGAACAGACTAAGCCAGGTCACATTGCAAAGAGAGCAGAATTTGGCCCATGATGAATTTCAATCAAAGTCTTTCTATCAAGTGCTTATTCTTTTTTCTTTCTGTATTACCCTCCAACCTCCTTGTTTTAAAATTTGTTTACACTAGGGCACTGGAGAGCTCATCTTTATCCATAATGGGATGTAGCCTCCCATGTAGCCAAGACCCAACTCACATTTAGCAACATGAGGTCAAGGAGATAGTGTCCCCTGACACCTATTCACAACCCCCCAAGTTGAAAACCTCTTCACTCGGAGATTGTCTGTGCCTCTCATGGAGCACTGAGGAATCTCCATGCTCCCCCTTTACATTTGTCACTCTCAAGTCTCCCATGCCATAACCACCATTCTTCTGGCAAAGGACTATATACGACCCCTGCTATATCCATCTATGCTGCACCTTAGTGCCAGAACAGTCACTGTTGATTGAGATTAGTCACTTACATTTCATCAATGACTGAATACACAGTTTCTGTCATGCTCCCAGTTTCTACGAGTAAGGGAAGAAGATACCAGGTCCAGAGCTTAAATCGGAGTCTTCTGCATGGGACTGCCTAATACTGCCACTAGGACAGACATCTCATATATCAAAGTCAATATTCCAATAACAAATTCCTAGCAACATTCCTTATGGTATTAAGTAATTCATCACACGCAATTTTATTGTCAGTTATTTTTTTATTTGATCTCTCTAGCATTACATACTCACAAATATTTAACTTTTAATGATACTAAGACCACGAAAGCAGGTATGGAGGCTATCTCTGGTGGTTAATGCAGTGGACCAGCATCCAGGAGATCTGGGTTGAGCACTTGCTTTGCCACAGGCTTCCTTTGAAAGTCAGTCTGTGCCTCAGGTCCCATTTGTAAAAATCATTACAGTGATAATAATACTTCCCTACTTTGTAGCGGGGTTGAGGATAAAATCATTAATATTTGTGAGGTGGTCACTTAGTATGGTAAGGGGCTCATTCCATTTAAATATAGCGATACAACAAGGATGTAAGAGTCAGGATTCTTGGCTTCTATTTCGAACCCTGCCACAGACTCTGTAGTTTCGGGATTCTTCACCATTCTGCACTTCAGTTTACCCAACTACACAGTGGGAGTAATGATACTCGTATCCACCAAGGTGTAGGGTGAATGAAGGCTTGTAGCAATGCGTGGTCCTTAAAAGAAAGTTGCTATATACCATAATTGTAAAGAATTATTAATAATCACATCCTATCATTTTCTAGAACGATGTCCCAAATAGCCTCTGACTGTGTTTTTAATTCAACAAACTGTGTAAGAAAGCAATCCTGCACCAACTCTAGAAACTATACACCTCATTCATTTTTGCTCAGTTGTTATACCAATCAATATTTGAGTAATTAAAATCCCACACAATGAATGCTCAGTCTTTTTTTTTTAATAGGCTAATCTTATCTTTGAAAAGATTTTATGATCTACTTTCTCCAACTAAACCTTTAGAGGTCTACAGCAACAACCAAGAGTCACCTAACCTGTTATATTTCTTAATTTTTAATCCCATCTTCTGCTCCATCTGCCAACATTGTTACATCCTTTCTCTCTATGGAGAAAATATCTTTTATCATTATCATCACTTCTCCTGTTTTCATTTATCTGTCCCCTGGTACATTCTACACCTGATATCTGTAATTTTCATTCCTTTTCCTTGTTAGAAGCATCTGAAATGACACATAATCTGAGGTAGGGTTGCTAACTTTCTAATAGCCCAAATCCAAACACCCTTACCCCGCACCCGCCCTACCTCTGCCCCGAGGCCCCACCCCTTCTCTGAGGCCCCACTCCCCACTCACTCCAGCCCCCCTCCCTCCTTCACTTGCTCCCCCACCCTCACTCACTTTCACTGGGCTGGGGTAGGTGGTTGGGGCATGGGAGGGGCTGAGGGCTTCAGCTGGGGGTGCGAGCTCCGGGGTGGAGCCAGAAATGAGGGGGTCAGGGTGTGGGAAGGGGCTGTAGCTTGGGGCAGGGAGTTGGGGTGCGGGAGTGGGTGAGGGCTCCAGCTGAGGGTGCAGGCTCTGGGGTGGGACTGGGGATGAGGGATTTGGGGTACAGGAGGAGACTCTGGGCTGGGGCCAAGGGGATTGGAGTGCGGGAGGGGTGCAGGCTCTGGCTGGGGAGGCGGGCTCTTGGGTGGGGATGGGAATGAAGGATTTGGAGTGCAGGAGGGGGCTCAGTGCTGGGGTAGGGGGTTGGAGTACAGGAGGGGGTGCAGGGTGTGGGATCCAGGAGGGAGTTTGGATGCAGGAGGGGGCTCAGGGCTGGGGCAGAGGGTTGAGGTGGAGGTGCGGGGTCTGGGAGGGACTTAGGGTGCAGGAGGGGGCCCCTGCCAGCAGAAGAGTAGAAATAGTGTGGCAATCCCACGAATCCTGCAATAGTTTTGCAACCCCTCCCTGCTCCATTACCTCCTTTTGGATCAGGGACCCCCATGGTTACAACACTGTGAAATTTGAAACCATTAAATTGACTATTTTAAAAATTGTATGACTGAGAAACTGGCCAAAATGGACTGTGAATTTGGTAGGGTCCTAATTATAATAGATATTTCAGCCTGCTTGCAGTTTGGGAGCAGAACCAGGCCTCTCAGCCACTGCCAGTAGGGGAATGCCCCACCCTTGAAGTGCTCTCCAGCTGAGACAACTTCTGCGGCCAGGATAATTCCATTTTACTTTACTAAATTACAGATCACGTTAAATATACTTTGAGGAAAAAGCAAAACAAGTTTATTCTACTGCAGAGCGTGGGAAACTGCCACTAATAAAAAACCCAAATCTTTGGATGTCAATCTGTCCACCTCTATTCTGTGTGATCCAATTATCTCCAGCATCGTCCAGGTCTGTAGGCCTTATTACTCCAAGTAAAGGTTCAGATAAGCACAACTATATTTTCCTATTCTTCATTGTTCTAACGTCCATAGATGCATTACAATGGGATTTTCAGACCAATGTTCCTCCTGAATGTGAAGCAGGATCGTCCTTTAAACATGTTTCAGAGCAGTAGCCATGTTAGTCTGTATCAGCAAAAACAACGAGAAATCCTTCTGTCACCTTAGAGACTAACAAATTTATTTGAACATGGGCATCCAAAACATATTATATATCCTCCGTCTTCTCCTGGGCACTAATATATAAAGGAAAAACTTCTGCCAAAAATAACACTGGCAAAAGACTGTCTGACCAACATTCAGAATCTGATGAATTTATATATGGATAGACAGATGGACACCCAGCAGATCTCAATAGAGGATTTTTCTCCCATTTGAAATGTTTCTAATAGGAAGAACTTACAGAGCTCTACAGCTATGATATAAAGATATTCAAATCCAATAGGGAAGTGTTGCTTCTAAACTACTGGCACAATATGGTTTTCTGTCTTTACCTTATCCACAAGGATCCTGATGCCTTTAAATAGAGTAGCCCAGCAGGACTACCTTGAACATATTCCAGAACAAGACAGTGATGACACCCTCAGACAGATCATTCTAAGTGACAATTAATTGATCTAAAAGTCCCCTGCAACTCCAGAGACATACTTGCTGGCACTATTGTTCTATAATATATCATTTTGAGAGGGTCAGGAGGCTCCTATAAGACACATTAAGGACTGTTGAAGCAGAGTGCTGGCTGGAGAGAGGATTAGGGGAGTTATGATTCCTCAGACTCCTGTTTTATCTTGATGTTTGGCTTCAACACAGCAGAAAGGAACAGACATCTCAACATCTTGCAAAAGCTTTTCATTTTGAAAGGACTGACAATGGGCATCATAAACTGTTTCTAATATGAGAGAAGTAGGTAGAAAGATAGTGTCTTGCCACTGTTAGCTATCCGTGCTTGGCCCTGTTGCAGTAATTACATTGGGTGGGGTAGGAGGACTATAAATCAGAAATACAGGCCGCACAGGGGAGCTGAATGCTTTAAAGGGGCTGCTGAGGTTGGGAACAAGAAGTCACATACTAATAAAAATTAAAGTAACCCTGCTTACAAGAGAGAGGTAAAGAGGAGATGTATACTGTGACATTCTATACCCCATAATCCTCATTTTCATATAATCATGAATTTACATATAAAGCATGCCTTGTAAAGTATCAAGGGAAAGGTTATGATCTGCTGAAAGTCATTTCTCCATCCATATATGTGTATCATTAATGCAAATGAAGTTATGAGAATTGTGTTGTATGGTGGTCAATAAACCATGCTATAAATTGGGGGATCAGCCAGATATTTAAAGATTAAATAATAGTTTAAAATAATAATGTTTAAAAATAGCCAGAGCCTCGCGAACAAGCTGAGCGGCAGCGAACCAGCGGAGCAGCGGGGACAGCAGAGCAGCTCACAGCAGGAGTTTGCCTGGGACTGGTAAGTATCCGAGTGTGTGTGTTTGCTTGCTGAGGAAGTATCCGAGCGTGTGTTTGCTGGGAGGGAGCCTGAGTGAGTGTCTGATTGGCTGCTAGCCTGCAGGGGGCGGGCATTAGGGTGTCTGTGTGTTTGCGTCAGGGAAGCCTGGCTGTTTAAAAATAGCCAGAGCCTCGCGAACCAGCTGAGCGGCAGCGAACCAGCGGAGCAGCGGGGACAGCAGAGCAGCTCACAGCAGGAGTTTGCCTGGGACTGGTAAGTATCCGAGTGTGTGTGTTTGCTTGCTGAGGAAGTATCCGAGCGTGTGTTTGCTGGGAGGGAGCCTGAGTGAGTGTCTGATTGGCTGCTAGCCTGCAGGGGGCGGGCATTAGGGTGTCTGTGTGTTTGCGTCAGGGAAGCCTGGCTGTTTAAAAATAGCCAGAGCCTCGCGAACCAGCTGAGCGGCAGCGGAGCAGCGGGGACAGCAGAGCAGCTCACAGCAGGAGTTTGCCTGGGAGTTCGCCTGGAGTGAGCCCAGTGAGGCTTACATCTTGCCAACGTCTCTGAGGAAGCTCCGTAGTAGGTAGGTGATATGGAAGGGGGGGATTCAGCTGTTGTGACCTGCACTGGATGTGCCATGTTTGTCTTTCTTCCACAGGACAGAAGCGACTTTGTCTGTACAAAGTGCAAGCTGGTCTCCATATTGGAAGAGAAGATTGAAGGTCTGGAGCAACAGGTAACGACCCTGCGTTGTATACGAGAGACTGAGGATTTTCTGGACCAAACTCAGGATAGCCTTCTAGGGGCACAAAGCTCTAAAGATATAGAGCAGGTTGCACAGAGGAGCCAAGAGGCCAGTGAAGAAGCTTGGCAACATGTGACCTCCAGAAGAGGTAAGCGGAATGTCCGGGTTCCAGTAACACAGACACAGGTAACTAACCGCTTTCATGTTCTCTCCACAGGTACCAATGCGGAGAGTGGACCAGATGATATGTCTGGGGGGAGAAAGCAGAAGGAGACTCCGCTGGTTGGGAGGCATGAGATGCGATGTCCTGAGGTTGGGGGTTCCACGACCACCACTCCCAAGAGGAGAAGGCGGGTGGTGGTGGTCGGGGACTCTCTCCTCCGGGGGACTGAGTCATCTATCTGCCGCCCTGACCGGGAAAACCGAGAAGTCTGCTGCTTGCCAGGGGCTAAGATTCGTGATGTGACGGAGAGACTGCCGAGACTCATCAAGCCCTCGGATCGCTACCCCTTCCTGCTTCTCCACGTGGGCACCAATGATACTGCCAAGAATGACCTTGAGCGGATCACTGCGGACTACGTGGCTCTGGGAAGAAGGATAAAGGAGTTGGAGGCGCAAGTGGTGTTCTCGTCCATCCTCCCCGTGGAAGGAAAAGGCCTGGGTAGGGACCGTCGAATCGTGGAGGTCAACGAATGGCTACGCAGGTGGTGTCGGAGAGAAGGCTTTGGATTCTTTGACCATGGGATGGTGTTCCATGAAGGAGGAGTGCTGGGCAGAGACGGGCTCCATCTTACGAAGAGAGGGAAGAACATCTTTGCCAGCAGGCTGGCTAACCTAGTGAGGAGGGCTTTAAACTAGGTTCACCGGGGGAAGGAGACCAAAGCCCTGAGGTAAGTGGGAAAGCGGGATACCGGGAGGAAGCACAGGCAGGAAGGTCTGTGAGGGGAGGGCTCCTGCCTCATACTGGGAATGAGGGGCGATCAACAGGTTATCTCAAGTGCTTATATACAAATGCACAAAGCCTTGGAAACAAGCAGGGAGAACTGGAGGTCCTGGTGATGTCAAGGAATTATGACGTGATTGGAATAACAGAGACTTGGTGGGATAACTCACATGACTGGAGTACAGTCATGGATGGTTATAAACTGTTCAGGAAGGACAGGCAGGGCAGAAAAGGTGGGGGAGTAGCACTGTATGTAAGGGAGCAGTATGACTGCTCAGAGCTCCGGTACGAAACTGTGGAAAAACCTGAGTGTCTCTGGATTAAGTTTAGAAGTGTGTGCAACAAGAGTGATGTCATGGTGGGAGTCTGCTATAGACCACCGGACCAGGGGGATGAGGTGGATGAGGCTTTCTTCCGGCAACTCACGGAAGCTACTAGATCGCATGCCCTGATTCTCATGGGTGACTTTAATTTTCCTGATATCTGCTGGGAGAGCAATACAGCGGTGCATAGACAATCCAGGAAGTTTTTGGAAAGCGTAGGGGACAATTTCCTGGTGCAAGTGCTAGGGGAGCCAACTAGGGGGAGCGCTTTTCTTGACCTGCTGCTCACAAACCGGGTAGAATTAGTGGGGGAAGCAAAAGTGGATGGGAATCTGGGAGGCAGTGACCATGAGTTGGTTGAGTTCAGGATCCTGACGCAGGGAAGAAAGGTAAGCAGCAGGATACGGACCCTGGACTTCAGGAAAGCAGACTTTGACTCCCTCAGGGAACAGATGGCCAGGATCCCCTGGGGGACTAACATGAAAGGGAAGGGAGTCCAGGAGAGCTGGCTGTATTTCAAGGAATCCCTGTTGAGGTTACAGGGACAAACCATCCCGATGAGTCGAAAGAATAGTAAATATGGCAGGCGACCAGCTTGGCTTAATGGTGAAATCCTAGCGGATCTTAAACATAAAAAAGAAGCTTACAAGAAGTGGAAGGTTGGACATATGACCAGGGAAGAGTATAAAAATATTGCTCGGGCATGTAGGAAAGATATCAGGAGGGCCAAATCGCACCTGGAGCTGCAGCTAGCAAGAGATGTCAAGAGTAACAAGAAGGGTTTCTTCAGGTATGTTGGCAACAAGAAGAAAGCCAAGGAAAGTGTGGGCCCCTTACTGAATGAGGGAGGCAAGCTAGTGACAGAGGATGTGGAAAAAGCTAATGTACTCAATGCTTTTTTTGCCTCTGTTTTCACTAACAAGGTCAGCTCCCAGACTGCTGTGCTGGGCAACACAAAACGGGGAAGAGATGGCCAGCCCTCTGTAGAGATAGAGGTGGTTAGGGACTATTTAGAAAAGCTGGACGTGCACAAGTCCATGGGGCCGGACGAATTGCATCCGAGAGTGCTGAAGGAATTGGCGGCTGTGATTGCAGAGCCCTTGGCCATTATCTTTGAAATCTCGTGGCGAACGGGGGAAGTCCCGGATGACTGGAAAAAGGCTAATGTAGTGCCCATCTTTAAAAAAGGGAAGAAGGAGGATCCTGGGAACTACAGGCCGGTCAGCCTCACCTCAGTCCCTGGAAAAATCATGGAGCAGGTCCTCAAAGAATCAATCCTGAAGCACTTAGAGGAGAGGAAAGTGATCAGAAACAGTCAGCATGGATTCACCAAGGGAAGGTCATGCCTGACTAATCTAATCGCCTTTTATGATGAGATTACTGGTTCTGTGGATGAAGGGAAAGCAGTGGATGTATTGTTTCTTGACTTTAGCAAAGCTTTTGACACGGTCTCCCACAGCATTCTTGTCAGCAAGTTAAGGAAGTATGGGCTGGATGAATGCACTATAAGGTGGGTAGAAAGCTGGCTAGATTGTCGGGCTCAACGGGTAGCGATCAATGGCTCCATGTCTAGTTGGCAGCCGGTGTCAAGTGGAGTGCCCCAGGGGTCGGTCCTGGGGCCCGTTTTGTTCAATATCTTCATAAATGATCTGGAGGATGGTGTGGATTGCACTCTCAGCAAATTTGCGGATGATACTAAACTGGGAGGAGTGGTAGATACGCTGGAGGGGAGGGATAGGATACAGAAGGACCTAGACAAATTGGAAGATTGGGCCAAAAGAAATCTAATGAGGTTCAATAAGGATAAGTGCAGGGTCCTGCACTTAGAATGGAAGAATCCAATGCACCGCTACAGACTAGGGACCGAATGGCTCGGCAGCAGTTCTGCGGAAAAGGACCTAGGGGTGACAGTGGACGAGAAGCTGGATATGAGTCAGCAGTGTGCCCTTGTTGCCAAGAAGGCCAATGGCATTTTGGGATGTATAAGTAGGGGCATAGCGAGCAGATCGAGGGACGTGATCGTTCCCCTCTATTCGACACTGGTGAGGCCTCATCTGGAGTACTGTGTCCAGTTTTGGGCCCCACACTACAAGAAGGATGTGGATAAATTGGAAAGAGTACAGCGAAGGGCAACAAAAATGATTAGGGGTCTAGAGCACATGACTTATGAGGAGAGGCTGAGGGAGCTGGGATTGTTTAGTCTGCAGAAGAGAAGAATGAGGGGGGATTTGATAGCTGCTTTCAACTACCTGAAAGGGGGTTTCAAAGAGGATGGCTCTAGACTGTTCTCAATGGTAGCAGATGACAGAACGAGGAGTAATGGTCTCAAGTTGCAATGGGGGAGGTTTAGATTGGATATTAGGAAAAACTTTTTCACTAAGAGGGTGGTGAAACACTGGAATGCGTTACCTAGGGAGGTGGTAGAATCTCCTTCCTTAGAGGTTTTTAAGGTCAGGCTTGACAAAGCCCTGGCTGGGATGATTTAACTGGGACTTGGTCCTGCTTTGAGCAGGGGGTTGGACTAGATGACCTTCTGGGGTCCCTTCCAACCCTGATATTCTATGATTCTATGATTCTATATTAGCTCCCCAGAGGCAACAGCAAGGAAAGTAACCAACGCCTGAGAGGGGTGTCAAACAACCCATCAACAGCCATTGTCCAGCAAGGGAGATACAATGCAATGACTCACCTGCATGAGGCCACATCAGGGGAATTACTCAACCTTGCTTGGAGAGACTCAGCAATGCCCCCCAGATATGCCTGGACTTGTGCTCCCCAAGCACATGAACTGAGGGTATAAAACAGATAGAGTGGACACATACTGGGCCCTTCTCCTGCCCCCACCTTCACTGCAAGCAAGTAAGATACTCAGAAAAAGACAAGACTCCAACAGAGGAGATTGGTCCAGGTTTAAGGAACAAACCTGTATATTAAGAACTACAATATCCAGTGGAGTGAGAAAAACTGCTTAATCTAGATGTTGTCCAGTCTGATAGGGTTGAGAATTTAGACTGCGTGCTTATATTTTATTTTATTTTGGTAACCACTCTGATTTGTTGTGCTTTGACTTATAATCACTTGGAATCTATCTTTGTAGTTAATAAATTTGTTTGTTTATTCTACCTAAAGCAGTGTGTTTAGTATGAAGCGTGTCAGAAACTCCTACTGGGATAACAAGCCTGGTACATATCAATTTCTTTGTTAAATTGATGAACTCATATAAGCTTGCAGTGTCCAGCGGGTATAACTGGACACTGCAAGACGGAGATTCCTAGGGTTATGTCTGTGACCAGAGGTATTAGCTAGTGTCAGTCAGTTGCACAATCCAAGGAGCAGCTTCCATGCCACAGGCTGTGCGTGAACAGCCCAGGAGTGGTGGTTCTCACAGTAGAGCAGGGTAAGGCTGGCTCCCAGATTCAAGGATTGGAGTGACCTAGCAGATCACCCGTCTGGGTAACACTAGGGAACCGTCACATATACCCTTACCCAATGTCAAAAGCTTCAACTTGCTTCCTGAGTGCCAAAAAAAGCAAATAATCAGCTATGCCTTGCAGCACCAAAAGCTTTAACTATCCTCTATTCAGATATCAAAAGCCAAGGTGCTTGGGGCGGCAGTTTGAAAGGGGCGGCTTCTCTGTTCCGCTGGCCGTGGCGGCAAATCGGCAGCAGCCTCTCCCTTTTGCCGTCCACAGCGGCAAATCAGCGGCAGCTTCTCTCTTTTGTCGTCCGCGGCGGCAGTTTTTTTCACTGGTTGGGGCAGCAAAAACTGTAGAGCCGGCCCTGCAAAAGCCCCAGCCCTGATTCCATCAATAATGTGTACAATTATATTATACAGCTTAAAAACAAAAATCTGTGTAAACTGAAAACTGAAAACATAATTTGAATTTAATACTTAAAACCACAAGATGTACAGTTTGCATTATTCATTGTCTTATTTCATTCAATAAATACACACCATATTTTTTTACCTCAAGTTCATAGTCTTCAGAAATTCTAGGCTGCCACAGAAATCAGAGGTCTTTGCTGCAGCATTTTGATAGTTTGCTGCCAAGTATACAAGACCTAGTCATTTCAGAGCAATGGTTCTCAAACTTTTGGACTGGTGACCCCTTTCACATAAAGCATCTGAGCATGACCACCACTTATAAATTAAAAACACATTTTTATATATTTAACATTATAAATGCTGGAGGAAAAGCGGAATTTGGGATAGGGGCTGACAGCTCGTGACCCTCCATGTAATAACCTTGCAATCCCCTGAGGGGTCCCAACCCCCAGTTTGAGAACCCCTGTTTTAGATGGATGGCAGTTGTTTTCCTAGATTATGACATCCAGAAGCCATGGCTACATTGCTTCACAGACAAAGGGCTATTCAAATCTCTGTAAATCTCTGCAAGTTCTAATCATATAAAACATGTCTTGCCAAGGTAAACAGAAATTAAATGCCCCAAAATGTAGTCAATGCAGATATAAGAATTCTTCATGATGCCTAGTGCCCTTCCAGAAAGTGTAGAGTGGTTAAACTTAAACATCTGAAAACCACGAAATGAGGAGTTAAGATGCGGGAAGTGACCTAGACATTTCTCTCTCTAGATCAGATCAGGATAAGAAAGAAAAGAGCAGGCTTGCCCCCCACCCCAGGGAATAAAGAGCAAAATCATAAAAGCAAAGGGCCTCTTACACGGTAAACTTTCTACATTAACCTAAAATACAGAACAATAGACTAAGACTGGTCTTTTCAACTCTTAGGGACCCCGCCACCTGCCCCCAGTGATTTAAAACAAACCCACTTCACAAAATATTTGTAAGCAGCTTAAAGTGACTTCAGTATACTCTACATTAGTAATGTAATGCATCTAGGGGCATATGCCTGACTTTTTTCTTTTTTTTAAATAGTTGGTAGGTGCAGAATAAATATGAAATTAAAGAATTAAAGTTAGCTTAAGGTTAAGGAAATATATTTGTTGTAAAGAAAGGTCTGACTAATAAGCAGAACGAAGGCCTTGAAAGTTATAAGACCAAACGGAATGAAGTAGGGAGGATGTCTGCTCCGAAGAGTAACTAATTAGATAAGGGGAACTCTCTAAAAAGGCATTTGACTGATAGGGATGACTACAGATGATTTTACATAAGAAAGAGAATCTATCTTAGAAGGAGCAAACATGGACATTCCCGCTATGACATCATTTGTTTGTTGAAGGGTATCAAGAGTTATGAATTTGAGGGTTCTTTGTCAGATCCTATCTGAACATGCTGACACACGCTCGGATGAGACAGTTTCCCTTAGGTTTGGCCTATTTATAAGTATACTGATTATATATCTTCAACATCTGGACCCATGGAAAAGAAGCCCTTGAGGAATTCCATCATGATTTCAACAATTTCCATCCCACCATCAACCTCAGCCTGGACCAGTCCACACAAGAGATCCACTTCCTGGACACTACAGTGCTAATAAGCGATGGTCACATAAACACCACCCTATACCGGAAACCTACTGACCGCTATACTTACCTACATGCCTCCAGCTTCCATCCAGGACACACCACACGATCCATTTTCTATACCCAAGCTCTACGATACAACCGCATTTGCTCCAATCCCTCAGACAGAGACAAACACCTATAAAATCTCTATCAAGCATTCTTAAAACTACAATACTACCCACCCGCTGAAGTGAAAAAACAGATTGACAGAGCCAGAAGAGTACCCAGAAGTCACCTACTACATGACAGGCCCAAGAAAGAAAATAATAGAACACCACTAGCTGTCTCCTTCAGCCCCCAACTAAAATCTCTCCAGTGCATCATCAAAGATTTACAACCTATCCTGAAAAATGATCCCTCACTCTCACTGCTCTTGGGAGACAGACCAGTCCTCACTTACAGACAGCCCCTCCAACCTGAAGCAAATACTCTCCAGCAACCACACACCACACAACAAAAACACTAACCCAGGAACCTCTCCTTGCAATAAAGCCCGATGCCAGCTCTGTCCACATATTTATTCAAGTGACACCATCATAGGACACAGTCACATTAGCCACGCCATCAGGGGCTCGTTCACCTGCACATCTACCAATGTGATATATGCCATCTTGTGCCAGCAATGCCCCTCTGCCATGTACATCGGCCAAACCGGACAGTCTCTATGCAAAAGAATAAATGGACACAAATCTGATATCAGGAATCGTAACATTCAAAAACCGGTAGGAGAACACTTCAACCTCTCTGGCCACTCGGTAAAAGATTTAAGGGTGGCAATTTTGCAACAGAAAAGCTTCAAAAACAGATTCCAACAAGAAACTGCTGAGCTTGAATTAATATGCAAACTAGATACCATTAACTTGGGTTTGAACAGAGACTGGGA
The DNA here is from genome assembly GCF_009764565.3 of Dermochelys coriacea. Classification (NCBI taxonomy): domain Eukaryota; kingdom Metazoa; phylum Chordata; order Testudines; family Dermochelyidae; genus Dermochelys; species Dermochelys coriacea. The sequence continues at coordinate 112,903,472 of NC_050068.2, forward strand.
GTGGCTGGGTCATTACATGTATTGAATCTATTTAAGTATACTCACACCTTCTTGTCAACTGTCTAAATGGGCCATCTTGATTATCACTACAAAAGTTTTTTTCTCCTGCTGATAATAGCTCATCTTTACTAATTAGCCTCTCACAGTTTGTATGGCAACTTCCAATGTATCTGTATGTGTGTGTGTATATATATATATATATATATATATATATATATATGTTCCATTCTATGTATCTGATGAAGTGGGCTGTAGCCCATGAAAGCTTATACTCTAATAAATGTGTTAGTCTCTAAGGCGTCACAAGTACTCCTGTTCTTTTTGCGGATACAGACTAACACGGCTGCTACTCAGAAGCCATTTGTTAGTCTCTAAGGTGCCACAAGTACTCCTTTTCTTTTTGCAAATACAGACTAACACGGCTGCTACTCTGAAACCTGTATTGGGTGTAGAGACTGCTTATTGTTTAGGCTGTTACACATGTTTAGAGCAATTGTATGAAATATCATTTGGCCTTTGGACTTAATAAAGAAATTTATGGTTTAATCAGTGTGGCAATTTCCCTATAGTATTATTAATAATTCCAACACTAGGTTTACTATTATGTTTCACATTTCAGTAGTCTAGAAGCACAATCCTGCAAGCCTTCTGAGGTCATAGATCACCCATTCTGTGAACAGAAGGCCTGTAGGATAGGACCTTTGATGCATACTGTTATGTTGGGCTGCTCATCGCTAATTCATCTTGTCTTTAAATTTCCCTAACTATATAGCCACCTATTCGAGGTTCCTATTGCTTGAGCAACATGGAATAGTTGTCGTGAGTATAAAACACCTTTGCTCTGGTTGCTTTCCTAGGCCATCTTGTCATCTGCTTTTACAATTGTTAAACACCATCTTTTTACCCTTTTATGGCAATGGTGCAGACTTTTAGGCACAGATGCCTACTGTCTTTAATGACAGTTTTGAGTACATATTTTTTCCCCATGCACTGTAATATACATAGAGACAGGAGCACTGCACCAGGAGGGCCCCGGCCCCTTGGTTATGCCCTCTCACTTTTTACCTGTTTTAAGGGCGAGCAACGGCGGGGAAGGAGCGGAGAGGAGTGAGTAGGGGGCAAGGCCTCAAGGGGAAGAGGTAGCATGAGGGCGGGGCCACAGTGCCCCCCCCACTTCTAGAGAGCTTCTAGCACTCCTGATAAAGACGATCTAATATGTGGTAAATTTATAAATGTCACATTGCAAACTGCATGCAATTGGGAAAAAAACAATGACAACTAACAAATAGCCACTATTTAGTTAGGTACAAAAGAAACAGGGTTTGCAATCTAACAGTCACTGTGTACACTCTACTCAGTGCAGATGTTATATATGCAGTTGTGAACAAAAAACAAACATTCATCATTTGTGTATTTCCAACATGCCAGCCTTGGCTGGTGAAAGTAGGATGGCATTTAAAACTGTGCAGTGAAATGGGAGCTATGAATCATAGTTTTAAAATAAACTAGGTATTTTCTATAAATGTTGAAAACAACCTTTCGTGACAGTTACCGTATTGAGCTGTAAGGTATTAAACTTTTGGGGGGTTTTGCAGACTTCCTAAATAACAAGCTATTAACAGCTTCTTTAAGTAAACACTAAGTGGCTATTTCAGCAAAGGGCAACTTAAATCTAACACAGTGTGAGTATATGCATTAAGTTGGGTGCATACAGTTTCCACCCTCACATTTACTTCTAAAAGAGTAGGACATTTTGGCAGGTGTGGGGGGATTACAAAGAATATCCATGTTGTTGGGGGAAAGGGTGTTAATTAAGGAGAGTTTATAACTAGTGCTTCTTTTTTTCAGTATTCATTAATTTCATTTTCCAGGGGTTATTTTTAGCAATTTTTTACTTCTGTGTAGATATCCAAAAATTACAGGTGATTGGGGACTTCACTTTACATTAATGTGAACTAGGCAGCTTTGGACCATGCCAGCAGGTCCATATAAGCAATTACAGCACAACACCTTACTGCACTCTACAAATCACACCTTTTTAAAGCACTTTGCCAGTGCTGTGTAGTCAAGCCTTAAATAGTGCTAGGGAGTAAGGACATCACCGGAAAAGGGTTGAAGTCAGCATGAATTGAGTAACCTTTTCAGTGGGTTTTTTTTCTTCCCAGTGTTCTCAGATAAACACCAATTTATTTATTTATTTGAGGATGTTTTATTGGATAACACTGAAAATCAGAAGCCCTATTTATAACCTCTTTCAGTGGAGCTTGAAACTAAAGAAGAGGGCTCGCATGGCAGAGCTCAAGCAAAAATCCTTTTAATAAATGTGCCACTTTTTATTGGTGTTCTGATAGTTTGTTACACATTAAAAGGCTCAGTTGTACATGACAGACACAGACCTGAATAAGGAGGCACACCCCTCCCAGAAACAGCAAAAGAGATATGGGATGTAGCATGAACTACATGCAAATAGCTTTGCTCCTTCTTACCCCTTTGAAGTGGCTAGCGCCTGATGGAGGAGGAAGCAGTCCCTGCGCTCAACGGCAGGCAGGGACTATAATTGTGCCTAGATGATGTGCAAGTGCACAAGGGAAAGAGATTTCTTGCACCTACTCCACTTGCATACCTATGGAGCAGCTGGGTACAATCTGGCCCATAGCATATTTTCAGTCTTTGCATTAATTAATAAATGGTTGCTAAGTCATTCATTAAACAAATTAAGTTTACTTAAAGTAACATAGGTATTGTACTCTGGCAAAAAGGTAAAAGAGCCTTGTCTTTCCTTACTTTAGACAGCCAAATAAAATGATTTTTATAACCATTAACTGATTTACACTGCAATTTAATTTTCTCACAATATTGTTTAATTTGAGAATCACTGTTCAACCAGTATTTCGCATGTCAAAAGCCAAACCACCTTGGGCTACATTAATCAGATCCACCAAGCTAAGCAAGTCAAGTGAAATCATTAGCTGGACAGGAGACACTTCTGATCCCAAGAAAAATCCTAGTACTATAGAGAGTGATTGTATTAAGTAATTGACACTTATCTCTGAGAGGGCCAGAGCCTGTAATCACTTTGTGGGTAAGTATAGACTAGGAAAATGTTTTTAAATACTAGTGGAGATTGAGTTTAATGCTTTAAAAATGTGTTAGCACATCATGGCCAACACTAGAGAAGAGACTAGTGGTGGTTGATGCACATTGCTCATGCAGAGACACAGGAACAAATGAACAGTCACTCTCAGACATGCTGCATCTGACCCTTCTAATACAGTATCTTGTCTCCAACAAATCCTTCAGAGGAAGGTTCAAGAAACTCTGAGGTAGGCACATGGGGCATAATCTGCTCTTCATGAAGGTCTCATCCTAATCCCCAATGGCTGCAGAATGGCTTAAACTCTATTCCTTCACAAATTTAGTATTAACTATAAAATCCTGTATATTCATGTATCAGAAGGGTAGCTGTGTTAGTCTGGATCTGTAAAAGCGGCAAAGAGTCCTGTGGCACCTTCTAGACTAACAGACGTATTGGAGCAATTAGCCTATAAGGTGCCACAGCACTCTTTGCTGTATATTCATGTTCGCCATATAAATGCCCGAGCTTTCTTTAAATCTTACTACACAGTGCTATGCTAGACATTGTAGAGTGGGCCATGAATCAGTAATAAAACAATTCCTCAGTACTTTCAGAGGACCTTGGATGATCAATCTTTCAAATAAGACACAAAACTTCAGTCCTGACCAGATGTGGTTTTGCAAGAGGAAAAGTGTTATAACTGGTGACTTGCACAAATTCTAACATGGGTATTTACCTTCTGGCTACTTAACTCCACAGCTTTGGCTGGATACATTATCCTTCATTTTCTTTTTCTGCAATATATGCTGGTGTTAAATAGCTGCTGTGTTTCACCTCAGAAGTGGTTGCAATGATTCATGTGTATATGTTGTGACGGGGCAAGGCCAGATGGCTATGGAAGAGTAGTGGGAGATAGATATATTAGCTCCAGGCTAAACAAATCCCTGGTACCAGGATAAGTGAAATGGCAGCTGCTCCAGGTCAATTAAGACACTTGGGGCCAATTAAGAACTTTCCAGAAGACAGGGAGAAGGCTAGGTTGATTGGGACACCTGAAGCCAATCAGGGGCTAGCTGAAACTAGTTAAAAGTCTCCCAGTCACTCAGGTGGGAGGGCATGTCAGGAGCTATGGGAGGAAGTTGCGCTGTTGGAGAGACTGAGTAGTACACACCATATCAGGCACAAGGAAGGAGGCCCTGAGGTAAGGGTGAAGTGGATCTTGAGGAAGTGAGGGCTGCTGTAGGGGAAGTAGCCCAGGGAATTGTACATGTCATGTTTCTAAAAGGTCAGCTACCATAGCTGATACTATTAGGGTCCCTGGGCTGGAGCCCAGAGTAGAGGGTGGGCCTGGACTCTCTCTCCCCCCTCTTTGCCCCCTGATTAATCACTGAGACTGGGAGACAACAGAGACTGTTTAAGGAAGGATAACTTCTCCTCACCTTCCTCACTAGCTTATGATGAAAATGGCTCAGTAGACTGTGACCCTTGTCTCTAGAGAGAGAAGGGTTACGTGGAGGGTCACAGTGAGCCTCTGAGGCTAGCGAAATCCACCAGGAAACGTGGGACCCATGGAGGCAAGGACTGAGCTTTGTCACAATGTATACAGGTTAAATAAATATTTCAAAGGGCTTTTGGGTCCTCATGGATGAAAGTTGCTTTATAATATTTTCTATTTCTAGGACAAAGAAAAAGATATTTGTTTTTATTAAACAAAAAAAGGATGGAAAATTGATTGGAGGGTGTACATGAGTGGAGGGTCTACATGATTAGCTTCTGTTTTGAAATAGTAATAAATCATAATTATTATTCAATGTTTCAATGTTTTGCTATTCAAAACTAGCATCAGTGCTGCATTCATTTGTATTAAAATTAATATTTATATAATTCCTTAAATCTTTCCTTTCCTTTTTAATTGCAAAATTCCATCTTAGAAACACAGCTCTCAGTTTGACCAAAAGTTTGTGGAAACATACAAAATGGTTCCCAGTGTTGTACATAACCTTTATTTCTATAAACTCTAAATGCTATGCAAATAAGGTTGATTCCCTTTAGTGAACTACTCAATATTTGAAACATTTTAAATATAAATACTACATGCAAATTACATGGGAAAGTGCTACAGAGAGGGCAAATAAAGACTTTTTCTGGTTTACATTTATTATAGTGAAATTTCTAAAAATTTAAACTTACACTGATGTTTGGTTTTTTTATTTGTTCTCTGAATAAAGAACTGGGAACCCATGGATAAGGAACCATCCTTAGCCTTGTAGAATAGGGAGAACTATTGAGAGGTTTGTCTGTCACCCTTAGACTACTCCACCACACTCTCCTTGAGTGTGGTGGGCTCCATCTTTTAGGAATGGCTGCTTTAGAAATAGTGATTCCTCAAATAGTGAGTGTTCTCCGTTATACAAGTGGAAAATGGCTGCTTGGATCCATAAAGGATAACCAACCAATTAACAGTATGGAGGTAGAAATTCCTGTCTATACTCAAAAATAATACTTAGGGCCACGTCAGTGAGTGATTTAACAGTTCTGAAAACTGAATCCTTTAAGGGTAGATCTGCACTGCCCTTTAGTTTGATCTATGGGGGTGTGCAGTGCGCACTGAAGTGCTGCTCTGTAACTCTCCATATGGAAGCGGTGGGCACAAACTAGGAACCTTTTAGTTCGTGCCCACAGCATCTACATGGTCGAGTTATTACGCAGCACATTGGTGCAAACTGCTATTCACATTTCCATAGTCTGAACTGCTGGGCTATGTAGACAAGTTGTAAATTACAGGATATTTTAGAGAAACAAGGTGGGTGAGGTACTGGACCAACTTCTGTTGGTGAGAGACACGTTTTCGAGCCACCCCAAGCTCTTCTTCACCTTCTTTGCTTTGCTAATATCCTGAGATTGACACAGCTACAACTACACTGCATATAACAATATGATATTTAGAGATATTTAATATAATCATAAACATTTATGATTATTTCATAGATGCAACATTCACACATATACAATTAGATATATTCTTAATACAACATCCTATTTTAAGTTTATAATAGTTTCCATTCATCATAAGTTTCTTTACTAGTCATATGTAATAAACACAAACAGCTAAGGGAAGGTTTTCAAAAGCACAAAGAAGAGTTAGGGCCCAATTTCCATCAGTGTTGATGAAAATTAGGTGAGTCACTGAACTTCGTGCCTTTGAAAATCCCCCATGTAAATTGTAAGAAATGTCCTTTGCAGAACACAAAGTGTTCCAAATACAGATTTTTGACTCAAATGATATGAAAATAAAACTGAACCTGTTGTTATAACAGAGAAGAGCAAAGCAGCAATCCTAACCCAGTGAAATAAAATTCCCTGACCTGACAAATACTTTTGGCAGATGTAAAATGTATTTTTAAAGTATTTCTATGATGTCAATAAACATTACATCCTGTGGAAACATTTTTTATTTGTCTATTGAGGTTAAGGATTTAGGGAAGACAAATCAAGTTTATTTCAGACTCCCTAAGGAAAAACAAACCCATCTGTCCTCACTCCTGCCCTGCTGCTTAACAATGTTCATTATTAGATCTTTCCATAACACAACTACATTTATCCCTTTCTGCACCAAGAACATTTATCTCACAAATATTCCTGTCAAATGGCTTTATGATGCCATAATAAAACAAACACCCATTCCCTATGGAAATGAAATGTATAACACCGTTAAGGAATCAAAATGAGATCTAACCTGTCTACATACTGACAGGACTAAAGCTGATCACTTGATACAATCTTATATAGCATTACTCAGGCTAAATGGGAATGGGCAGGAAGAGGAATACTAGAATAAGGACAACAGATGAGCATGTGGCACATTTTAATAAATAATGTAAGGGTGTTATAAATGACAGTGTCTCCACAACAGCTCATCAGTTACAGACATCACAGTTCTCACTCTTTATTCCTCTTTATTCCTGTATAAAATCATAAAATTTCAGACCCATGCCATCTGTCTGTATAAACACTAAAAAAAACCCAGTTCCAGTGACAGAAAGATTCTTTATGTAAAATTTAAGTTTATCAGAGTTGAGACTTAGTATTTTAAAAGAACAGTGTTTATTTCAATCCCTTATCTCTGACAATGCCCAGAGATATCTACTATATCCCCCCATATTCTTATAACCAGCCTTCTAATGCCACTTGAAAAAATTATATTAACTGAATCAAGACATAATTAGGGATTGATTAAAAAATTAAATTTTATGTTTTTCACACCTAATGTATGGATTTCCAAGCAATAGGCCAAATTCAGCAATGTATTTTATACACTGTTTTCAGTGACCAACACTCAGATTCTACTAGACCTACGTAAAACAATTTTACTAATGTGCCAAAAGAAAAGGAGTACTTGTGGCACCTTAGAGACTAACAAATTTATTAGAGCATAAGCTTTCGTGAGCTACAGCTCACTTCATCGGATGCATTCCGATGAAGTGAGCTGTAGCTCACGAAAGCTTATGCTCTAATAAATTTGTTAGTCTCTAAGGTGCCACAAGTACTCCTTTTCTTTTTGCGAATACAGACTAACACGGCTGCTACTCTGAAACTAATGTGCCAGCAAGTCTAGTTGATGGAACATACACTCTAAGGAGCTGGAAGATGGCACAAGGCAGAGCGTGTTGGGAAATACTTTCACTTTACACCTTCTTCCAGCTCCTTTGTGTGTAAATCACAGAAAATTAGACTCCCTGACATATCAATACAGTAAACATAGTAAAGTCTAGGAGCGTAGTTGAGCATAAAAGTTTAAGTTACCACCTCAACGCTTCCTAAAATTGGCCATAAAAGGCAGTAAATTCTCTTTTTGTGGAAAAAAGCACTCAAGTTGCAGAAGTCCACATAAAAGGCTTAGTATGTTGCTATGTAACACAGCAGGAGAACCAATGAAAAACCACGTTGTAGCAGGCCTCGAAATACAATTGTACAGAGATGAAAAGCTCAGACTGCTGCCATGGAAAGCTATATAACTTTATGTTCTCCACACATACACAGTGCAACTGTAAAAATGGGACAGACCATGCATAAATGTACAATGAGCATTTTCAAGCCCCTCGTAATCTAAGGTAAAGCCAGCAAAATGTACACTATTTACAAATGACCCTTGTATTCATGGAAATCCACTGACATACTAGTATAATGCACCAAGGTAGAATATGGCTGCCAGTATCTAGATATTCCTGTTTATGACAGCAGTAATTTACAATGTCTTTCTGTAGCATACAGCATTTTTTCCCAAGAGTATCCTACACAGTAAGTAGGATTTCACCCATGCTTCTCCACTCTTCCATAGCTGACAACCCAATTTATGCTGCAAGCACATCTTCTAAATGGTAATATGGTAGAGCTTCATACAAAATAGGAATCTTCGGGCAGCACCTAGGGATATTGAGACAGCATTTGTAGCAAGTTGCTACTATATACATCTCCTTATGCCACACAAGCCATGGGAGCATGTGTGTCTATATTCACAATTTGGGTGTCAATAGTACTGGTGAAAATCTCAAGACAATTCTGTTACCTCATAGTACTCACCTGGGTTGCTCCATTAGGTCAGGTCTACAATACCAGGGGAAAGTCGATCTCAGCTACGCAATTAGAGTTACATTAGTAAGCTTAGCTCTACTTACCATGAGGTCCACAGTACACTATGTTGATGGGAGACGCTCTCCCGTTGACTCCCCTTACTCTTCTCATTCCAGTGGAGTATCAGAGTCCACAGGAGAGCAATCTGCAGTCGATTTAGTGAGTCATCACTAGATCCGCTAAATCAACCCCCTGGGGGATCAATCGCCGCAGCGTCAATCCACCAGTAAGTGGAGACAAGCCCTTAGCCTCACTGATCTCAGTTGCTCCAAGTCTGTTCTGCAAATATACTGCCTTCACAAAGCTTCTTCAATATGAAGTGGGACTGGAATTTGTGAATGCAAATCTCTCCCAGAATCACAAGTGCATTGGCAGCATGGCTGCTTAGAGATGAGAGAAAGTCTGATGACCTGACCAAGTCAGAGACAACAAATCAGAGATAAGCAAATTGACAAAAGTGGAAACACGTTTACAAACTAAGCAAAAAATGAAACAAAGACTAAAAAAATTGTAAAAAACGCCAAGTTTTTCTTCAGTGATTTAATGAAAATGTTTGGGGAGTTAGGCTCATCTCCTCAGCTTCAGTGTTTCCTAAGTGAACAAAAGTACAGCACTGAAAGAAACTTTCTGGTTACAATTGTCTGTTTTTTTAAAAAAAAATTTTGTACAACAGATGTGCTTTTATATTTTTTCTCCTGAAAATGTTCCCTTCAATTTTCTGACTGCCTGAAGAAAAACACACCCCGGGAGAAAACAGGAGATCATCATAATATACATGACAAACACCAATACCTCTAAAAAGTTACCCACTCTATCTAGCAAAGATACTTATATTTAGCTAAGATGGAACAGAAGATTGCAGGCTCTTTTCTGCAATTACAGTAGTCCCTATGATATCAATGCTGAACAAGAATGGAAATGGCTATATTGTTGCCTACTTTTATTTATTTTGTTTCAGTTTATTTAAATATAGAACACAGAAGTAGGCAAAAGCCTTAAAATTTTTACCAAAAGCAAAACACAGGGAAACAGCTTGCCTCCAGCTCTTCCTCGGAGGGGGGTGAAAGGGCTTGAGGGTACCCCACAGGAAGAAATTCCCCAGTGTGCCGTCCTTGGTTCCAAAAGGGATCTTTGCACTTGGGTGGTGGCAGCATCTACCCATCCACGGTCAGAGAGAAGCTGTAATTTTGGGAGTTTAATACAAGCCTGGAGTGGTCAGTATTAATTTTTAGAATCCTTGTGGGCCCCCCACCTTCCGCACTCAAAGTGCCAGAGTGGGGAATCAGCCTTTACAGAGTTACAGGAAAAACATCACAGGAGCAACTGGGGAAAGAAGCACGTAACTTGCAATGGGGAGTATGTGCACCAGTTAATATTTGCACATCTATATGATATTCCATGGACATTATCACTTAAACAAAACAAAACAAAATAGCAACAATGCTGCAGCAATTCTTAGTCCTTAATGGATGAATGCGCCTCAATACATCACTTTACCACAATAGCTCATTTCCACATCAATACAACAACAAGTTCTATCAGATTTTGTGTTCATTCAAGACTATATAATAATAACCAGTATAATAACCTTGCTGGAACGAGATAAGATCTTGTCCTTGTTTGCTCTTGTTAACATGGAGTCCCTGGAGCTACACGGCTCTCAATACATGATTGCCAAGTGGCTAAAGTTTACCTTTCATGAAGGACTCAAAACATTATTATTTCAGGTTTCAGTGGTGCAGGAGGAAATGGAGGATGCTCTATGTACACTAAAGCTTTGCAAAGACTAAAGGTCTACATCAACAGCAGGCCAGAGGGCCAATATAATAAAAATACAACCTGCAGGCAGTAGCAAGTTAACTTTCACAGATGGCAGCACAATAACAAAAATCTCTGTTGACACCAGGAAAAAAAACTTCTCCTGTATCCTGGACCTGGAATTAGACTCACAGTTTCATTTACCTGATTAGCATAACAAATGGCAATATATTTTGCTAATCAAGCTTAGTTTAAAAAGTCTACTGAAACCAGGAACATTGCATATCCTTTTAGCCGGTAGAGCTATAAATAATTTGAATAAACGTGGGACCAACCACAACATGCCACTTCAGTCTCCCCTTCTACTTTGTGCTAAAAGCAACAAGAGAGCTGTATATAACAGATCTTGAGAACAGAGTCGGTGCTGATTTGGTCCCCAAGCAACCCAAGGAAACCAATAGAGCTGTAAAGAGAGTATATCGCCATAGAATTTGTATGTGAGTACCTGGAAATCGCACGAAAAGGAGGAATTCTCCCCTCAGCCAAGAGTCCTCCCTACTCCCACTTCTCCAGCAGTATGGGGATTACAATGCAAGCGTTCCAAGTTGAGAGGATGAAAGATGTAAAAATGATGTTCCGGCTCCATCAGATTTGTCAAGAACCTCAAGAAAGTAAAACAAAACCATATATTTTGCCAGTACTTCACTCCTGTTTTTGTGTAATTCTTCCTAAAACAGAGCAAGAATAAAGGCACGTCTTCCCTGAAGCGTTAGCTCAGGATATAACACGAATCCTGCCCCTAACCCATCTCCCATTCACACACAACAGTCAGGTTAAGTGTTTCTTTAAATTTCAGCTAGCTGGCCCATCAGAGGTTGTAGGCTGAAGCCTGAGTGCTGCGGATACTTGAGCTAGTAATGCAGCAAGGGCTCAGCTACTCTGCTCGGCTCATACACACACCCTATGCTGCTTGAGTGTTCTGTGGCATCAGCACCCTCATCTGAGTAAGGTAACTCGAGAGAGATGCTGACTTAAGCGCAGATAACTCATGCTAATACTACATTGAAGTCAAGCCTTCAGTGGGAACAATTTCTGACATTAAACAGGAAAAGAACAACTCAGTTACCAGTTGCTGTAGATGCTGTACTGGAGAGTGAATGTCTTCGCCCATGTTATACAAAAGTCTGAAGGCAACACATCGTATCACTCACAGCCACAACAACAACAAAGTGATGATTATTTTAGAAAATTTAAACTACTGTGTCTTAGAAACTCCCTGTATTTGTCTTTCAGCAGAAGCAAATACTAGTTTGTGTAAAGAGCTTTCACCACATAACATGACTGCACTGCCAGGGCAGAGTGAGGAAGCAGATGCAGTGAGCCCCCAATTCACCTAGTCTCTAATTTTCAGCAACATTAGCAGCAGAGCCCTCCAATGAGACCTACTACCCCTGATTAGATCTGGGGGAGTCCAGGAGAGCAGTGGACAAGTGAGAATAGAGTGGAGGAGGCAGGAGCAGAGATCTGAGCAGGCTAAAGGCCTCTCCTCTTCCCTCTCTATCCCCTCGAGGTATATTGTCAGCATTGCTGGAGGTGAGTGAAAGGCCCCTCTGCCTCAATGCAGAGACCTATACAGGGAAAGGCTCTGGCTTCACCCCCACTGCCCCTTGACCCCCTTCTTCTTCCCTGAAAACATGGTAGCAGGAGACAAGTTCTCCCTATTTGCTGGGAAGCTGAAAAGTGAAGTAAAGGGGAGTGTCTCTCCCCCCACCAAGAACTGCAAGCAGTGCAGAAGAGTTGTTGGTTCAGGACTGTCCCTCCCTTCTGTCTCCTGAACTCACTGATTCTGTAGCAGCAGGAGACCCACATTATTCTCCTCAAAAACCTGAGGAGCCGAGTGACTGGGACATTCCGCCCCCTCCAGGAGGATCACAGAAAACAGCGACTGTTCCAGAATACAGAGTGCAGGGTACAGAGGTGGCCTCGCAGTTAATGATTCTCCCAGAAATGTGGGCGACAGTTGTCGATTCCGGTCAAAAAACAAAAGGAAAGGGAAAAAAGAGTAAACAAAAAGAGGATAATATGAAGATTAAGGCATCAGAGTCTGCGGGGAAGAGTAACAAAAGAGTGGCACAGATTACTGCTGATTTAACTGTGGTGCTGGAAATCTGTTTCAGCAAGATTGAAGAAAAACTGAATAACCAACAGCACTACAAATACTACACTATTTGTAAATAAATACTTACACTATTGTAACTATACTACAAATAATCAAATAAAGTACCTCATAGTAACCACCACAGATGTGGAGTCTAGAATTACCAGCATTGAGGGCATGTAGGGTTGAGTGAAGAGACCTGCTACCCTGCAGTCTCAAGTCAAAACACTGAGTGAAAAACTGGAAGATTTGGACAATAGGGACCATAGGATTCTAAGGCTGCCGGAGGGAACCAAAGGCAAATACCCCACAAAATACCTTGAAACATGGATTCTAGAAACTCTGGATTCTATCAGTCAAATCAGATAGAATTAAGATTGAAAAGGCTCACGAGTACAAGGGGTACAGGTGTATAAAAGAAATGTGATTAGACCATGTGCTATCATAATAAGGCTGCATAGCTTCAGAGACCAGGTTTTCATTCTCGACATAGACAGGAAGTTGAAAGTAGTAAGAATGGAGGGCAATTGAGTCTCCTTCTGTCAAGATTATTCTATAGGTGTTAGAAGGAAAAGTGCTGAATTTACAATAGTCCACAAACAGCTCCTCAGCAAAAAGCTTTGATTTGTATTGATTTTTCCAGCAATCCTGAAAATATATAAGGCGGGTCAAACTCATTTTTTCTCCAAAACCTAAAATAGGATAGATCTAATTTTTATATCAAAATTTATTTTAAATTAAAAACTTATCAGAATTAGATTAATACATCTCTCGGACCACATGCCTGTCTGCATGAAAATAAAGTCTAATTCAGAAATAAGACAAAAGTAGGAAAATTAGTAACACTGGTGAAAGACAATGATTAATGAATAAAATGGAAAACTATATTGATAATTATATTAAGGATTATCTTCTACGTGATATATCCCCAGAAACCAGATGGAAGGCATTTAAAGGAGTTATCTTATATAACAGTGATGGGGGGGGAAGACAAGCAAAACCAGGTAGATTTAGAGGAACAAATTTACAGTTTGCAGAAGCAATATTATTTGACGAATGATGAGACTTGCTCTAAGAGATTAAGAATGTATAAGGAGCATTAGAAACACTGATAACGGGAGGTGGGGGGGAGGAGACAGCTCTCTTATTTGCCAAACAAAGATCAAATGGAGGAACAAATCTGGCATATTACTAGCCAGACTAATTTCCAACAGAAGCTCCAGAACAGCCAAACCATACCATAAGGATAAAAATGGAATACTTAAAAAAAAACCCACAAAAGGATTAACAAAGTACTAGCAGAATATTTCCAAGAGATGTATATTAACAAACATGGAAACATGGAAGAACTAGAAGATAGTACATTTCAGGATCTTAAAATGCTCATCTTGATATATAACAACAGAGAAGTACTAGATGGCCCTATAACACAGGAGGAAATAGTGATGGTAATCTCAACAGTAAAATGAGGGAAAAGTCCTGGACCAGAAATGGATATACCTCTGAATTCTACAAAATGTTTAAAACGCAGATAATGTGTATTTCACTATACACTGATGACCTTATGCTTTTTATAGAAGTTTTAAATAAAAATTGGCCAGTATTACAAGAAATAATTTAAACTTTTGGTCAGGAATCTGGATACAGATTAAACTACTCTAAATCAGAGTTTCTGCACCTGGACTCTAAAACATACCTAATAAATGTTTAAGAGCTCATTGAAAGTGGTGGATCATAAAATTAGATATGTAGGCATTAATGTATCACTTAAAGCAGGGGAGTTGACTTTGATAGGTAAACTCCATGAACTTAAAATGAATGTCCTGCCCATGGTTGTGTAGCCTTTTTTCCATGGTTCCCTTTACACCTCCAAAAAATGTATTCAAGAAAATAAAAAAAAAATCACTGATTCCTATGGTCAAACTAAAAACCAATAATCAAAACAGAATGGCTGGGATGACCAGCTGAGAGGGAAGGCCAGGTGATTCCAGAATTCAAGGGATGCTATAGGGTGGCAGAAATTAGACCAGTAGTGGAATGGATCTCTAAATGAGAGAATCCATCATGGATACATACACAGCAGAAACTGGAAAACCTGATCTCATTATATTAGGGTGACCAGATGTCCTGATTTTATAGGGACAGTCCCGATATTTGGGGCTTTTTCTTATATAGGGCCTCCATTCTCTGTCCCAATTTTTCACACTTGCTATCTGGTCATCCTACATTATATAATTGTATGCTGGACTCATAACTCAACATTCCAGTACCCATGAAATATCGCCTGCTACTTATAAAGTACACTTACTAACAGGGCATATGTGATGCACTTGGCCAAACAAGAGCAGATGTAAGTAATATCAAAAATAAAAAATAATAGTGCTTTCTAACCCAGGTTGAACAAGAAAGGTTTTAGGTGTTGGGGCCAATAGCACTAAAATAAATGGAAGGATTTTTTGGGAATGGACAATCCTTAATACAAACAGATGTAGCTGATATATTAAAAAAAGAAAAGAATGTGCAATATGAGTTTACACAGATTGCTTACTTTATTAAAAACAGTTTCAGAGAAGAAAGGAACCAATAAAGCTATATGTATTGAAAGTTTTATACATAGATTGAAGTTTCAGCAATTAAAATTATATCTAGAATATATAATCTCATGACTTTATTGTGAAAAAGACAAACCTCAAAGCTATAAAATTATGGAGTGCAGACTATAAATATGAAAAGAAAAGGAGTACTTGTGGCACCTTAGAGACTAACAAATTTATTTGAGCATAAGCTTTCGTGAGCTACAGCTCACTTCATCGGATGCATTTGGTGGAAAATACAGAGGGGAGATGGGGAGATCTCCCCTCTGTATTTTCCACCAAATGCATCCGATGAAGTGAGCTGTAGCTCACGAAAGCTTATGCTCAAATAAATTTGTTAGTCTCTAAGGTGCCACAAGTACTCCTTTTCTTTTTGCGAATACAGACTAACACGGCTGCTACTCTGAAACCTATAAATATGAAATAACAGCAAAGGAATGGAATGAGATAATGCAGATGATAAATATTGACTTTCATACTAACTAAACAGTGCAAGTTCAGTTCTATTTAGTTCACAGAATGTATGTTTTTTCATTTCTATATAATATGATATATAATATTGTCCCACGTATCAGTATGAAATGCAAAACAGCCAGGCTCTCTTTCATACACATGATATGGGACTGGTAGATGGTAAAAAAAATGTGGAAAACCATCCTGAAAGAAATAAAAAAACATTAGAGAAAGAAATCATATAAGACTTAAAGACATACATATTGGGAGTTGGCCCTTAAAAAGATTCAAGCCAAAAAGCTACTCCTTTTCTTGCTCTTTATTAAAAAAAATCTTAAATAGGTGGAGCCAGGCAGCGATTCCTGCTGTAGATCACTGGGGAAGAAACTATTAATAGAATATCTTATAATTGAAGACTTAACACATTTTGTGAGAAGAGTGAAAGACAAATTCACAAAAAACCTTGCACTGCAAAACAATACAATAGAAATTCTGAAATCATTGAGATGCTAAGATTCAGAAACAGTACTCCTATATTTATAGTATAATCAAGATGGATATCCAGAAGATACTAATTGAATTACATTCCCCCCCACTTAGTTTTTCTTTATTTCTATTCTCCTGAGACTCTTCTCCCCTCCCCCGCAAAAAAGTTACTATGAATGGTTAAGTGTATATTGTGTTTAAATAATTTTGAAAGAAAGGGAAATGTTAATGGTGTCAAAGATAGAAACACCAGAGTTATGGACTTACCGGTCAACCGGACACCACCTGGAACCGGAAGTAATCATGCAGCAGCACAGACAAAAAATAAATAAACCCCAACAAATTCTGTACTGCTTGGGGCTTTAGCTCCGCTTCCAGTTTCAGCCTTGCGCGGCGCACTGGGGCTCAGCACTTCAGCCCCGCGGCTCCCTTCCCAGCTTCAGCCCCCCGGGGGGTGCCTGGGCTCAATGCTTCAGCCTCACAGGGCATGCTGGAGCTTACAGCTTTAGTTATGAAAGGAATGCCAGTTTCAACTCCAATGCTCCTCCCATAGCTAAAGCCCTGAGCCCCAGCGTGCACCTCCCACTAGCTGAAGCTTGGAGCAGAGCCGTGGGGAGCCCCGAGCCCCATCAGCCGCAGAGCTCAAGCCCTGAGCCCCAGCGCTCCCCCCAGTCTAGAGCCCTGAGCCCCAGTGCTCCCATCTGGCAGAAGCCCTGATCCCCCCGCCTGGAGCCCTAGGGCCCTAAGGGTCAGAAGCCCTGACTCTGCCCCCCCCAGAAATGACCTCCCTCTCATGGCTGTAGGCCCCCGTAGCTGAAGTCCATTACCTCTTCTTCAGCGTTACGAACATTTCAGAGTTACAGACAACCTCCATTCCTGAGGTGTTCGTAACTCTGAGGTTCTACTGTATGTTCAATATACAATATGTTGACTAATATTGTTAATTCTGTATTAAAATATGTACCTATATGTGTCAAGACAATGTAATTGTAATGTCTTATTGTAAATGACCCCAAATAGCAAACAAATAAAATCTTTTCAAGGAATTAAAAGGAGCAGGGGGTTTTCACCATTCCTCTGATTTCTTGCTGCTTCCTCAAATTTTCATCTTACTCTTTCATTGGTGAAGACAAACTCATGACTAATTGTGTCAAGGCTACTAAAGACTAACACCATGTTGCAGTTTGTAGTGGTGGGAAAGAGCTCAGCTGCTCCCCTTTCAAGCACTACATACCAATCCTCAGAGCCAAGAACCTCAGTACTAGAGATTAGACAGACAAACAGAAGAAGAGCAGGAAAACAATTTACTAAACAGAGACAAAACTAAATAAAACTACATCGCCATACATACAGAACTCTGAGGATGAGCTTAAATTAGAGATTGAAAATCATGTTTATATTTTTGGTATAATACATGCTTTTTTGCTCATAATATCACAGTCCTATTAACCTTATTCACTATGTCACCACCTTGTTACAAAATCTAGGCTGGCAAAGAGCAGAGAACAGAAAACAGCTCAGTCTGCTTTTTCCCTTGGGCATGTACAGACACACATTTATATTTTCAGCTAAGAATCTAAGTTCATAATTGAAATGCGTACACATTCCCCAGATACTAAATGAATCCCTGAGACTGTACACCCGAAGGGCAACAGAGGTGAAATAAGTGAAGACCTACTCCACTTCCTCAAAAATGTGTAGAAAATATTGGCAGTAAAACCAACGTGAAAACATATCTTCTGTGTTTACTGCTTTCCTCCTCCTCAAGTTTAGTTGTGAAAACCAAACCACTCTAGGAACAAAGTCTACTGCAGCAAATGTCCTAATATATCTCATTTTGACTAGTGTAATCACTTGTTTTCTGGCTTCTCTGCATCTCACCTCCCCCGATCCAATCTATGAGAAATGCAACTGCCAAGATTATAACAATTTTATATTTTCAAAGGTCTGTACAAAAATAAATCAATATTCACAAACCTCATGGAGGTTTTACAGAGGGGGAAATTGAGACAGGGAGCAGTCAGCTGGGCAGCTTCTCAGCTTTGCTGCAGTGTTACATCTGGTTGTTATCATTGTTAATATTTATTTATTTAAGAGCATATTTGCCTGGCATTTCACAGGTAAAAGCACGGTCCCATCTTTCAAGAGTGTACATTCTAAGTTAAATACAAAATGCCAACAGTGACAATACACCATGTATGATATAAAACATTGAGAAACAGGTGGCAGAAGAGAACAATGGATAGGAACAGAATTCCTGGAAAGCACACTGCAAAAATTTCTCTTTTTATTAAAAAGATACACCGCTCAGTTTGATGTTCTTCCCTCAGGCAACAGACACAAGCCGTGGGGGTCACTAACTGGCATAGGCTTGCGGCACATGGCACAAGCCTTAAACCTGTGGGCCTGCGGCATGCCCCACGGCCCGAGGCAGGTGCTGGAAGCTTCCATGCACCTAATCACTTAGCATACACTTTGTTGTGGATACTTAACTAACTGATAACAGCTATCTATAAGAGAAAGGCTAAGGGACTGTTCTCATATGAGAGAGAGAGGTTGTTCCAATGCCATCACGGACGGTAAGAAGGAACCGGAGCGGGTCGGGCAGCAGGGGTATATATGCACGGCGCAGTGGCGCCAGTTGGGGGGCCCTGCCAGCATGACGGGAGCCACTAAGGGAAAAAGTTTCCGATGTTCATGCACACAACACGCGCTCACCTAATGTGGAATGGACGTGAACAAGCAGTCGAAGAAGAACTATGCCTGTCTCTTGCCAAACAGCTTGCAGTCTGAATCCTATTGGATTCATAATTTTTCCTGTACTCTCTGGGTAGCAGCAGTGGTCAGTGACCATTTTTTAACTTATAGATGATCCAGAGACTGCAATCCACTAAGAGGCAGAGCTCAGAACCGTCATCCAAGTCTTTGTCACCTACACATTTGACTAATGCAATAAACCCAGTATGGGACCACTCAACTGGTACAAAAGGCAGAATTGGGCAGTCAACCACAGCATGTAATGCTGGCTCACAAATCTCTGTACTGGCTTCTTATTCAGTTCTGGATGCTATTCAAGGTGATAATGATGATCTTTAAAGCACGGTATGACTTGGGACCTGGTTACCGAGAAGCTGCTTTAACTCCATTCTCTATGATGGCAGGGGAGATCAGTTTTGACAATATTCTCAGTCCCTGGGGTAAATTCTCCAGAACCAGAGATTTCTATGTGGGTCTCAACTTTTGTAATTCATGTCCTGGAACCAAGTGGCAAGTGAGGATTATCAACATAAGGATAATTTATGTTGTTTAGTGCAGATTTTAATTATTATTTAGGTTTAGTTTGGTGTTGTTTTGTGTTTATTTTAGCTCTTGTTGCTTTATTTTATTTTGGTTGTTAATTTGAGTTGTCTTACATTCTTAAACATTTGTTTACTAAGACATCCTGGTGACAGTCAAGGCAATAGGGAGTCATGGACAGATGGAGCGGTACTGGATCCTCTCAGGGTCTTTTTGCAGTTGCTGCTGGATTTCTCAAGAGCAAAGAGCACTCACTTATACATTTGGGCTCTAATGTCCCCATGGAGGGGGCATGTAGTGAGCCCGGTTCAGAAGTGAGTCTCATGGATTTGGTAATTAGAAAGACCTGGAGGTGAGCTTCCCTATCCTTCCTAGTTCCGAAGCTGAAGGACTTACAAACTGCATATTTGCTGGGAACATGCGATTCTCCCAGACAATATGGGCATTTTGAGTGTCCATCTCAGGCTTAGATAGCTCCCTTGCATGAAGGGCAACATCTGAAACTTGGAGAGCCAGATGACACCATCCCAGAGACAAATAACAAAATCTAGAAATAAGGGTTGTAACAGGCAATCAACTACAAACTATTAACTAAAAACTACTAATAAAGTAGAAAAACTATCTAGTCAGGAAAGGCTGGCAATCTCTCAGACAGTCAGGGAGGGCTCCATCTCAAAGCCAAGAGACAGTGAAATGAACTGAAAGGCAGTCGGCGCTGTAGTGGGGCAGTTAGCCTACCTTTTCCCTCAGGAGCAGGGTAATTGGGGAAGCAGCCACACCCAATCAGGCCACAGCTGGCCCTGATATAAGGGCTAAGGGAGGAGCTAGGTTAGACTCACTCCAGCCTTGGAGTGGGAAGGGCCTAGCTGCCTGGGAGCACAGAAAGCAGAGCAGAGCAAAGCAGTGCTGGGGAAGGCCAAGAGGAGCTGGGGAGCTCCAGCCTGGCAACTTCCCAGGCTGAGACCTGGTTAAAGGCCTAAGGAGGTATTGGGGCTGCAGAGGTGTGCCCAGGGATAGGCAGAGGCAGCTCGTCCAACCCCCTTGCCAGTGACGAGTGGCCATTACAGACTGCAGTCTTCCCCAGAAAAAGGGGGCTAGATGATGATTGGCAGTAGCCACTGAGGCAAGGTGGGCATGGGGGAGGGGGTTCCCCTGGGAGGGGAGACCCAGAGTGTGGGGGCACTGCTGTGGGGCAGAACCCCAGGGTAAGGGGCACCGGGGTCTGGGAGGGACATGGGGCCTGAGGCAGGCGAGACACTGGCCAGCAGGGGGTCCTCCGAGTTCTGGAATTGAGCTAATTCCTGGATGACCAGCAGGAGTCGTTGCAATGGTGAGTCTGCAATCTGGTACAGCGCACTTCGGCCTTATATGACCTAAACACGGAGCACAAGGACAGAAGTGTGCATGCATGCCATATGGACACTGCCAGCCAAAAAACTCTGACCTCTGGCCCATATGCACCATCGGTAGAATGTTCACATGGACAAGCACTCAAAGGAGAACTAGTCATGATATAGTAGAATCAAGTTTTATGTATTATGCCTGAATTTGGATCATATATTACAAGCATCAGTTATTAAGTTCTGAAGACGACATACCTAAACAATCCTCTGATTTTTGTCGACTCCAGCTTGCATCTAAAGCTTACTCCACGTGTAGGGAACAACACTAAAAACCTAATCTTTAGTGGAATAATTATTATATATCATTTGACCAGCCTGTTTACACACCTGTGCTTTTTTCCTCCATACATTGTGCACATGTACAGCTGCATGAGGAAGCTAGCACTTCATGATCAATTAAACAGTTTTTCATGCTTTCCTAACACAATATCCATAAAGATTTAAAAGTCACAATTATAGTGCAATACATTTTAAAGCTTTGTAATAGCAACATTTGGTGCAAAATCTGACATTTTCCCCCCCACTGCCTCTAATCTGTCCAATGCATCAAGCCCTGTTTAAGAAATAGGTCTATTACGCTTACATGTTACAGACAAAGTTCAAAGTAACTAAATGTCTCCTGTAAACACCATCAGATTTTTCAGCAAAACCACACTGTTTTTTAAACTCTCTCCAGCATTATCATGACATTATACAAAAAGCTCAAACAAGAATCTCCTCCTAACAAACCCTGATACTATCAATGTACATATTCTTAAAAATAAAATTTTGTTATTGATCCCTTCTGGCCTTCAGGCTAAAACCTAGCAGAGTATCAATTTATTATGTCATACTTTTTCTATCAAGGGGGTATTACCTCTCCAATCTAGGTGTTTTTAATTTACATTATGAATGTAACACTTTATAGGACGCTCCCATCCTTAAAAGGAAAATTCAACCAAAACATTTATCCATATGTTAGATTCTGAAATATTAGTATATACAGTTTTCTAAGTGGTTATTAAATGTTTATCATTGCTTTTTGTAACACATTAGTTTGTTTTCTAAAAGTTAAGACACCATTTATCAGATCTCCAATATTCATTGCAATTTTTCTTTTCCTTCTGTACTGAAGACTGAGTTAAACCTATCGCTTTTTTCAAAAAAATTAATCTGAAACCCAAGAAAGAAAATGGCTTCAGCCTTCCATAAATATGCTTCTATTATGAAAATACTCTGAAAAATCCATTAAAGAACTGGATAATTTATTATACATGCAAGTGACTGCAATGTAACACTCCTAAGTAAAAGTGGAAGCCCACATGTGGTTACTTGCATCATCCATGAGAACACAAGAGTCCAGGGAGAAGTGCCACAAAAAAACAGAAAAATTCATCTTTTGTAAAACATTCCCTTTCATGTCACACCATGCTCACTAAATAATTAATTACAAATACAACAGCAGCTGTAAAAAGAAAGGAGGAAAAATCAATGAAAGCTTACAACTGTGGTTAACAAAGAAAAATACAAGAAGGATTACTGTTCAAAAATGCACAGGTCAAATGCTGAAGAAAGCACT
This sequence comes from Dermochelys coriacea, assembly GCF_009764565.3. Lineage (NCBI taxonomy): Eukaryota > Metazoa > Chordata > Testudines > Dermochelyidae > Dermochelys > Dermochelys coriacea. Next base: position 112,925,886 of record NC_050068.2, read on the forward strand.
GCCAGCAGCAATTGCCTGCAGACATCACATACGTGATTAGTGACTCAGTGCCACAAAAACACTATGTTTGACGAAACCATGTGTCCTGAGGATCTTGACACTTAGAACTAATTGCAACCCAAGTAATTGCCCTGTTCCAGATGGCTCTGTAGCATAAAGCTGCACCTTTGTCCAATTTTTCAGAGTGCTGCACCATATAGGTCAGTCCTTCTGACATGAAAAGAAGTTTATGTTAATTACTCCCTATTTCTGACAATCCAGAAAATTGCTAGTGCTTTTTGGCTTTTACTTGTACATAAAAATGTCAATTAGAATGCCTTGCTGAAAATGAACACCTTTACCCTAGATAAAGATGTGAATTATAGAGCTGTGCTCTTCACAGTAGTATGCTTTTTTGGGAACACAAACTGAGGTTTTAAAAAAACTAGTACACATAAAATATGAATGTATTTATTCTGTGAATCATTATTTTGGAAGAATCACTCTCCTTTATTCTCTTCCAGGTTATAGTACAGACAGGAAATACGTCTTTTTGAGAGTTCACATTGCCACAGATTGATCCCTTTCCTGTTATGTGAAAGGGGACCAATGATTTGTTAGCTGGAAGGGAACTGTATTGGTTGCAACGCATCTAAAGATGGGAAGTGGTTCAGACGAGGGAGTTCACAATGGTTAACCTTCTGGAACACATTAGATACACCAAACTCCCAGTTACCCAGACTAAACAATCCTGAAACCTCTTGATTTTATTCACTAACAGGAAATTATTCAGATACCATTCTACAAAGGGAGCCAACAAAGATACGTAAACTACACAGTTTTTACTGTTATTCACTGTAAAAGAACCAAGAATAAAAATTCTACAGTCCTGAAGTAATGGTGCCTCCTTTCCTCTTTTTAGTGCCTTTGCCTAAAATTAACAAACCAATAAGAAGGGGTGCAGAGGGGTAGGGGGGAGAATACTGCAAGTACAAGACTGGTTATATTCTTATTTTTCAGATCAACAGATATCACATACTTTTGTAAACACATATACCCCATAATAAAATTACCGACAGCACAATCCATCGCCACATGTAAAAGCGAGAAACAGACCAGAAACTCTTTGAGAATCTTACCTGCAAATATGCTGCAATAAGTAGTAAAAGATGGCAGAGTATGGAGCTAGAGAACAGATAGAAATCTTTTACTGCACAGAAATAAATGTAAGTGAGACAGAATTAGGCTCTAAAGAATATATTTGTTTATTATTCAGTATATTTGTAATTATTTTTAAAAGCTACTGCAAATGGCAATTTATTTCAGCGGTGCACTTTTCTTGCAAGCAAAACAACTTCTGCCGCTTATATTCTTCAATCTGCCCTCACCTGAAAAAGTTAAGTTTTCCTGCTTCTAACACAATCCTATTGTAAGCTCTATATACACACACACACACACAAAATAATATTCTGAAGCAGCATTTTCTGTTTGCATATTTGCTTCACTGTGGAATTCATGTGATTTGCTAACTGCATACTTTACAGACCAGACCAAAACCACAGAGCTTTCAAGGCTCCTCAAATGTCAAACTGAAAAGTGTATTTGCTTCTGATTCTACAATGTTTAAATTTCACTATAAATCATTACCACCCCAACAGCTAATCAACAGACTTTAAACACTTATAGAACATCTGACTTTAAGATGCAACTCCAGTGGTAGGTTAGGGTATATTGTATTGAAAAAAAAAATGAAGTATCGAGACAGTTGTGAATGTTTTTTCGATAAACTCTGCAGTGCAACAGCTTTGTGTAATGATGCACCTAGTTTGCATACAATCTTGTTGGCATTAAAGAATAATCTTTATGCCTTGCAACAAGAATTTTCACATTACATATTGATTTCTTATGAATCTTTTAGTAAGTGTACAGTACTTAATTAAACAAAGCATTTGACACTTGTTGCAATGCTCATCTTCATCTCTATTTCCTAGCTGACAAGTAGTAACCCTGAAATTACATCTTTACTTCCACTTCCTTTCAGTTTCATTTGTTTATCTATTATGAATTAGTAAAGCCTTCAGCCATGTGCTTAAATTATTCCTGACATAGGTAAGCCACTATAAGAAACTTTATTTTGTTCTACATAGACAGAGTCAGAGAAATGATAGAATGGAGTTCAATAGCCACTCAAGGGTATTATGGCCCCCAATTCAGCAGTTTTTTTTCTATTCATCAAAATAATGAACCACATGCTTAACTTTGGACATGTGCTCATAGTTAAACATGCACTTAAGTGCTTTTCCAAATAGATATAGACTTAAGCACACACTTAATGCTTTGCTGAATTGGGACCTTAATGATTACATTGTGTGGAGGAAAGAGCTAAGAACAGAATGTCTCACATTTTCAATATGCAGCTAGCTTTTTTCTCTTTTTAAAATAATCTTTGAGGGTAACTTGCAACGTGTTAAGATGATGACAGCATCCAATCTTACTAATTCTCCTCTTCTACCACTATGGGATAACCCACTCCTCAGAATCAAGACCAACACTGGCACATTCTGGGATGCAATTCAGACCAGAGAGAGGTTCTGTCCCAAAATGTTTCTGCTATTTATGGTTCCCTGCCTGGGGCATACATACAGCCAGCATGCACTTTGTGTATGCTGTACAGCTCTGTCCTATTCAATCACTTTGAATCCAACAACAGCCTGCCTACAGTTATCACAGGCACACTTCTGTCTTTACCAGATTGGGTTAACGTTAACAAGTCACCTCAACACACCCCCAGCCTGAACTTCCTTAGACCCATGTGCTCTGATGTGTCCACCCATCTCCTGCAACATTCAGAGGAATAATAAGATCCGTTTTCTCCTTCTAGTAAACATAATCCACCAGCTTGCCACATTAGCTGGAGTTAACATTCACTTTAGTACAAACACAGCACTGTTGGTTTAAATTAATAGTAAAACAAGTTTATTAACAAAAGAAGATTTTAAGTAAGTTCAAGTATAAGAGATAAAGTTAGAAATGTTTACAATCAAATAAAAGTGAAAACATGCATCTAAAACTTAATCTAGCAAGGTTTGATTCAAGGTTTTATCCAAGATGGCCAGTCTTCCAACAAGATGGTGACTGACACCCATCTCAATCAGGATCTCTTCCAGAGACCCAAAGCTGGTTCCTTTGTCATCTTAGATGAAAGAGATAATTTAGGGTTCTCTGCCCCTTTCTTCTATAGTTCAGTGAACCTTTGAAATGCATTCTTCTGAAGGTTACCTCTCAGAATAAAGTTTATTCAAGCAGGGAAGGTGATGACATGGCATCTGGTGGTGAAAGAGGCTCCATGCTCTTTTTTTTTTCCTCTCGGTTCATGTTTGCTAAAATGCAAATTGTTTGGATTTCTGCCATCTCCTTCCCTGCTGTCTTGAGGATTCTGTTTACTACTTATATGTAAATTTTGTAACAACTTTTGCCTAGGCAGAGCTGTCTGGTTTTGAACAAGTGACAACATACAGGGGGAATTCATAACTTTACATATAATGTTGCTACCTACATTTCACCATGACATTATTAACCAGCAAGGTATTAGTTTTCAAATGATACCTCACAAGGTATATTGTGTGTGTAAAGTGTGCACGCAGGGTGTTTTGAGTCACCCCAGGCCTCAGGATCAAGACCAACTCCATGTTTAGAACTATTTAGAAAGAACAAAGATTAACAAAAGTTAAAGATGTAATACAAGATGCAGACTGGCCGCCAATTACACGTATAACAAATACCAGCTACCGCTATCTCTCAGTTCCTTCTTTCAGCAACTATGCTCAAGGATTCATGCACAGATAGGGAACAACTGGTCTTTTTCAACATGTTCTTCTAGAGGAGAGTTAAGAAATATGGAAACAAAATTCACTTTGTAGGAATTATTTATAGCTGGTGCAATGTTTTGCAGTATGCTCTTAATTTCAGTCTCAAAGAAAAATGGGAAAACGAACTTAGCCATACTATTTCAAGAGAAACCTGGGAGGATATCTAGTTTAATGTGAAAGATACTTCATGTTCTTAATCCTTGGGATTCTTCCAGAACAAGATATTAAAAAGGTACTACTGGACTTGAGAGTATTTGTTTATGACTAAATTGACAATGCACAATGAGTGATGGAGATGCAAACAGCCACATGCCAACCTTTTGCACATCTTCCATACCTGTCAAAAATTAATGTGTTCTGGAATATTATATTCGGTGCTCTCTCAAAAATGAAGTGTCACTATTTTCCCTTCTCCAAGCTTGTGTATGTCAGGCATGCTGGATGAGTTGGAATTACCACTTAACATTAAGAAATGCAGTGCACTAATTATTCTAGTGGCCAAAAGAGTTATTTTAAGAAAATGGAAATCTGCAATTCCTCCCTCATACACTGACTGAGTGACCTCTCTAATACTGCATTAATGAAAACAAATGACTGTCTAATAGAAGCACATGGAAAAAACACAAGGATGTCTGGTCATACACAAAACTCTAGCATACCTATGTAGTTTAGTATATATTAATCCCCAATAGTCTTAAGACTATATTCTATCACCTTAATAATTTATGCCCTTCATGACTTTTTCAGGTTCAGGGGTTTTTTTTTCCAGGTTTTGTAAATAATGAACATTGATTTCATTATTTATATTCAATTTCCACTTTGTGTATGTATTTATGTATGTTTTGTTTGGTTGTGTGCTTATATTTTATATAAATACAATAAAAATAAAAAATCTGAAATATTCTGTTTTTAAATGCATTGTATTAACTCTACTTTGAAAACAAATGAATCAAGCATTTTTAAAACAGTTCAGCAACTCATGTGTCTGCCGCTTCTGAGCTCCGTCATTATCTATTTTCTCCATGCACGTCAAGAAAATACATACTATAATACACACTGAATACATAAAACAATTGTATTTGAGTCCATAACTGTTCTGCTAGTTCTTACTTGTGTTTCCAGGATAAGCTCAGCTTTCAGACTTTGTAATCTCTTGGTTCACATTATTCATTCATGCAACACCTATAGTGAAGTGACTACTTTCTTTGATGGTCTATGATGAGCCCTGCCAAGTTAAATAAAGGGCTCCCTGCTATTAATCTACTCTATGTGGTCTCTTATTTGGTTGAACCAGTTTGTCAAACCACAACAACAGCTATAAATGTTCCAGTTATAAGTCACAGTAGCCACAAAGCTGAGACAAGCTGTACATTTTCAGGACAGGTGACAATTTCAAAAATCTAAAGGAAAATGGGAAAGTATTATAACAAAAATGTAATAATAATGGTTGCTTTCCAGTTATTTCCTATAGTCACTGATACTGCAGTGTGAAGTTTAAAAACATAAACCAAATTAGAAAACTAGTCAGTACATCTTAAAAAGTCTAACAAAGAAAGATACATTTCAAAATGACAACACAAGCTAAATGTCTGTAAAGTCTTGGACCATTTCCTTTTAAAGCAAAATAAGCCATCACATCTTCAGCTTGTGTAAACCAGCATAGCTCCATTGCCACTGATTTACACCAGCTGAGGATCTGGTCCAATAGCTATTAATGTTAATATCTGTGGGCCTGATCCTCATGCTGATCTGGTTCTTCCTACACAGTAAAGGAAGGAGATTAGCTACCTTTGTGACACTTCCCTCATCCTCTTTTCTAGGTCCCCATGGAGAGACACATTTGTGGGATTCTGAATATGCATGTGAGAAGGGGGCTGGAGAGGGTGAGTCTGAGGCAGGAGGAAGATGTGGAGGTCTAGGAAAGAGGATATGGATCATCCCTCCCAAATCCTGAACAAAAGGCAACGCTGTCCAGGTTGTATTAACTTTTGTTTGGAGCACCATCTGTGCCTAACCTTTATAAGAGAGGTTCTGTTGGCAGCCACCAGCTCAGCAGTCCCTAGCAGCATGGCTCCATTGGAACTGCGCATTGCTGAAGTACAAATGGTATTCAGGGGGCTCCTATGTTGGCAAAAAACCTCTGCATGGCAAAACCATGGCATTAATGGAGATTGGTGGCAGAACTGATGGCTGATCCATGGTAGGAAAAGCAGCTCACCCTGGAAGAATCTGGAGGAAATCAGTGAAGGTACTTTAAGAAGGGTTTTTCCTCCCTCAGACCTTTGCCTATGACTATGGCAACAAGACAGGAGATCCAGGCCTAAATTAACATATCCCATAGCATCCTGATCTCATCAGTCTTCAAAGAAGAAGAAGAAAAATCAAGTTCTTATTCCTTAACACCCCCGAAGAACAAGATGCTGCGTGTGTGGAATTCAGTCATGACTGGTACAAAATGCATCAGACAGTGTTTTCAATTTATTTATACTGTATTTGCGATGTAGTCACTAAACCCCCCCCCAAAAAACAACTTTTTCTTTTGTCTGTGAAATTCACCACCCTTCCCTCCGGCTTTATGTGGGAAAATTGCACGGGGGCTGGATAGGGGACAAATTTCTCCACTCTGAACCTACAGGAGCACCAGAGAGCAGTGATGCAACCTCTTTTTATCTGGCCACCATTTCAGCCTTTGAATTCCAGCCTTCTCTGTCCTCTTGTCTACACTATGTACATGAGATGCATGCAGCAAACATGTTCATTTGTGCATTTGCTAAACATCCTTTATTTTCCCAGTGTAAATATATCCTGGTCTGAAAATCCTGGAATCCCTGCCTTGGGACAGTCCACACAGGAGGGCTGTTGAATGGCAATCCCTGACAGCCCTGGCAACTGCAGACTGAAATTGACATGATTCTTGCTATGAAACTGACAAGAACAATATCAATTTCAGTCAGCTGTTGCTGGGGTTCCCAGGGAGAATAGTTGATATTGGAAACTCCATGTGTCCTTGTTTCCAAAACTTAATTTTTTTAAATTTCCAGTGAGTGGGAAATTAAAAAAAAAACAAAAAAAAAAAGGTTTTGTTCCAAATCCAAAACCAAATTTAGAAATGTCAAAATTTCCGGCAAACCAGAACTTCTGAGTTTTGGCCAGCTCTAAAGTACAGTTCCCAAGGCTCTTGCTGGAGGGGATGTTGGAATGAGGAAAAATAATGTAATCCACAAGTCTTTATCAGGACAAAGAAACATCCTCCCCTTCCATCCCTTCATGTTGGGGAGTTGAGGGGGAAAGGTAAAATCCAGTATAAACCTATAAAACTTGGAAATTTTAAGAGATGCCAATCACCATGTCTTTACTCATTCTCTTTACTCTAAGTACTGTAATCCAAATAGGTAGTTCTCTATCAAAAGGTCGCAAAACAGTCAGACCGCAGCCCTCCAAAAATAAATAAATAAAACTTCCCTATGGATATTGAAATGTATAGTAATTATTTCAAAGTTAGTCTAAGCAATGTGATGATTTTCTATTGTTACAGCTTCCATAGATACAAAAATGCTTTCTATAAACCAGTTATACAGAACAAAGGATTATTCAAATAGAGAAGTAAGTCATGGTTGTGCCTTGTCTTTTCCTTTCTAAAGTCTGGTGTTTTATTCATCCAGTACAATGGATCTCTCAAGAATATGACCTTTAACACTTTCATGTTCACATCACATTAATAGTATTTACCATTTTAACCCCATAAATGTAATTTTTTCTTTTTTGCCTTCAGGGTAGATTCAAATATTTTACAAGCCGTTGAAAACAGAAACTTAAGAGAAATTCCTACACACACACAAAAAAACTTTGTTAGTTCAAAGTAAAAATTGCTAAAGGGATTAATATCTCTGTGCAAAATACATAACTACATGATTGCCCATTTTAAAACACCACAAGCATTAAAAAGACAAACATTTTAGTAACTCAATTTATTACCCTTAAAGTTCACATATTGACAAGTGATGATTCATTTTTCATATTGCAACAATCTTAACCCTGACTCATGCTCCAATTTTGTGGATCTTAGGAGAGTTATAGCATCAAGAATCTCCAATCCCCTCCTCAGGATGGTGGATGGGGATCATGGTTAACAGAACACTGGCAGATGAAGAGGAAATTTTCATAACTGCCAGGTTTTCTGCTACATGTGAGATACTTTATGCAAATTATTTAATGAGCTATTTTGCATATTTACAAATAAATTGCACCACAGCACTGGTAACAGCCTGTTATTAAGTTTGCCCTACATATCCCATTATAAGACTGTTTCAGTTGCTTTTAACTGTTTGGGCTGAAATTTCCCATACCAAATGTCTCCTCAGGCCAACAATATTTGGAAAACGTTAGCCAAAATGCTTCAGCCATTTCCAGGAATGAGGTCAGGGAAAGATACATTGTTTTTCCCATGTTAAAACATACTTGAGACCTTTTCTTTGAAAATTTCTACTATCCCTGTTCTTTGAGGTGGAGACTTGAAATTTTGTACTTTGTGTTAGGAATACGTCTTTTGCAATCACTGTGAAAATCTGCCAAAATCTGGCCAAGTTGCAAGCCTTGGAACAATCACAGTTTGCACATGCTCAGTAGACACTTCAGAGATTTTAGCAGCTAAAAATCCCTGAGGATTCTGTCCTCACTGAGCAGGTTCCATCCCCTCACAGCTCCTAGTGATGACCCAGACTGTGCAGGTGCCAACCCCAGAGAGGAAATGAGCATGCTCCACCCCAGGGCTAACAGGATCAGAAGGACTTTCCTTATCATTGCTACTCCAGGACACACACTGGAACTGAGAGCAGGGAGTCTGTCAGGGACCCTTTTGTTTTCCAAAATCCCCAAGTGTATATTCCCTTTACAAGAATGTTAGTTAAGAAAAATATTCAGAATCTCAGGAAATGCAGATATAAAGTTGCACTTCTCAAACAAAACACCTAACTACCTGAACTCTGCCTCATTGCAACACCCGGAGAAAACTGGAAACTCATACTACGTTAGCCATCCATGTCAAAGAGCTCCATTTTATCAATGACCAGAAAAATTAGAATGCCTTAATCTTACCCATATAATGGTTCTGCTGCTTTCTACTCTTCTTTACAGTCATAAATAAAACAATTCTACACATTTTGATTAGATAGATAGATAGCTGAATGTAATCACTAAGAGTTCACTACTGCCAGGTTCTGGGATCATACAGAGCCTCATAAGCAACTCTCAACACAATGGTGCTGAAACCAGGGGGCCATTGCCCAGCACTTTTTAACATGAGTGTAGTTTGGGGGGGACAGGGGACAGTGTTGCTCCCACAAACTGCAAGCCTCAGGCAGGCACAAAGCAATGCTGGCAGGGGCTATGCTTCACAGCAGGGGAGCTGATCAGCTGGCACCCTGACGTCCCTCCTCCACACACTACGTGGAAGCCAATGCGTCCAGTATCAATAGACACAGAGTTAGGGGTCTCCATATACAAACTTCATGTGCCCTGATCATGAAATTAGAGAACTTGCATGAAAAAGAGCAAAGAATAGTTTGGCCACAAAACAGCGCACTTAGTATCAGAGACGGGTATGTAGGACAGAAGCTGTAAAACCACTGTTCTGAAAAGCAGATTTGTGATAATCTACTTGCAAAGAAGGGGTACTGTACTGTGTCAAGAAGTGCAACCTTCTTTTTTTAATTCAAAAAGTTAGGACCCTGGGAAATAAATTCTAAACATTCCTGAAAGGTAACATTCACTCAAACCACAGACATATGCCGGATTATTTACTTCAATTTAATATTTTGGGGAGGCAGAATTGGATTTATAAGAGGAATCTCAGACAATGTTTGACAACAACTGTAATTTTTTTATTGGATCATTTTAAAGTCAGACTACTGAACAGGTTCACTTCAAACCATGAGAAAAATTCCATCTGTAATCCAAAAGTAAGCAGTGAAATTTTGGCTGTCATCATGATTTGTTTCCATGCTTAACAAGGCAATTTAAATATCACTTTAATTGAAAAACGGAACATAACCTTAACAATGGAGTTACTACTAAATGCCCTTGTAATACTCAAACTGAAAAAACAATGTTTGTCATAAATAGTGTGTATTATTCAAGAGTTAAATATATAATAGTCATAATTAAAAATAGTTACTACTGTTCAGAGAAAGCAAATTAATTATTTAGATATATTATAGGATTTACAGGGCAACTGGAACCTAAGCTAGTTAACTGAATTCTTGATAAGGCACTGAAGTTCACAATAGATTCTATACTGTGAAATGCAAACTCTTTATTAAATAAGAGCATTTAAAGGGGATGATAATCCCTATGGCCTTAAATATGAATAAGGTGGAAAGTAAATAATAAAAGGCAAAAATCCAGTTTTCATGCAGTCAACTTTCAAATACTCTGCTGTTTCCATTAAATTAGCTTGTATTCACCATACGGTAATGCCACTGACAGCACATCAGGCTTCCTTGTAATACAATTATTGTACAGCATTAAAACTGGTTCTTAACTTGAGACAGAATTATGGAATATATTATTTGGCTCCTTTTACATGTCAAATGACATAGAAAATAGAGAACAAAAAACTCTGCAGATATATAAAAGAGAAAAGCAAAAGAGAAATAAACACACAAACGAAAAAAAGAAAAATATGACAAGAGCAAAATAGGGTATTTAACAGTAGCTTTCCCATTAGCTTTGTAACAACTTAATATTAGCAAATAGAATAGCAAATAATTTAATCAAAAATTGACTTAAAATATAAGATTACAGGCCACATATGGCTGTACTGTATAGTAAAGCAAGTACAACTCTACTGATGTAAATGGGACTCATGATCACACGAATCAGTGCTGAATTTGACACTACACATCTATTACAGTCACTTCAAACAGAAGGCTCATAAGGTCTTTCAAAAGGGCTTGAGCAGTTTAGAGACAGTTCAGAGGTTCTGTCTAGGAATCAGGAGTTCCAGTTTCTCCAGGAGAAACTGGAGTTCCTAGCTCTGCCACCAAGGCATGTGACCTTGGTCCACAGCTCTCTGTGCCTCAGTTTCCTCTTATAAAATGAGGATGATGATATTTACTGTCCTTTGTAAGGTGCTTTATGGATTAGATAAATATTAAATTAATAAACAGATAAATCTTTAGTTAATGAATGAAAAGTACAAAGTTTTACTGTTATTCACAGACAAAACATTGTAGTTGGGAAATATAAATCTTTAAAGAATGAGAATATACCTGTTTTAGGTGTCAAACAAATTTTCCAACCTGCCCTTTCATAAACCTTTCAAAACAAAAGAATCCCTAGAGTGAATTCTCAATGACACAAAGAACATAGACCTATTTTATCTTTATAAACCCATTTTGAAATACATTATCCATACAAAAAGAAAAGGAGTACTTGTGGCACCTTAGAGACTAACAAATTTATTAGAGCATAAGCTTTCGTGAGCTACAGCTCACTTCATCGGCGAAAGCTTATGCTTTAATAAATTTGTTAGTCTCTAAGGTGCCACAAGTACTCCTTTTCTTTTTGCGAATACAGACTAACACGGCTGCTACTCTGAAACCTGTCATTATCCATACAGAAACTCTGCACGGAGGTGGTTAAGAAACTGGAGTATAGAACTGAACTGTTCTAACCTCCAAAAAGAATTATGTAGAAAAATATTTTAACATATTTTAATTGTCTCTAGATACCTTCAAGTAGTAAAGATTGCTGACTTGATTTTCTGTTCCACCCTTGCCTCCTCAGGCTGCTCCAGTGGCATAAGAGAGCCGTGAACCCGGCAGAAATTATGTGGGGAATAATTAGTTACAGTTGTGTTACAGAGCATAGACTGAACAGGAGACACACACACTCCAAATACAAGGGCACTGGAACCCAGCTGGTGCCACCCTTCTCCCCATCATGTGGCCTTGAGGGAAAACTGCAGAGAGGAGACAGCCAGAGACTCCAGCTGGTATGGGCAGAAGCAGACAAAGCATGGACCTCTGGACATTCAGAGATCTTTCTACAGTTTTGACTGGACTTCCATATCTATCACAATTGTATATACATAGATTCAGCTCAAGAATGTCAAAGTGTCTTAACCACTCAGTAAATGAGGGAAATGCACTGTGCAAGTCCATGAAGGAACCAGGCAGCACTTGCCGATGGACGCAATCAGCAAGAATGTTGCCTATATCCAGGGATGCTGGAACAAGTTGTATAGTGGGGGTGCTGAAAGCCACTGAACCAAACTGTAAACCCAGTATATAATGGAAACCACTTCAAGCCAGAGGATGCAGCAGCACTCCCCTCTCCCTCGTAGTTCCAGCACCTATGCCTACATCTTCTAACTAACCACAGTGGCAAGGGGGAAATTCAGAAGGACACACTTAAAGTCATTAGCAGCACATCTGATCAATCTACATTCCCCATCAGAAGCAAATGAGCTTTAACCAAAGATGGCGTAGAAGGTCAAAACCATGGGGCTGGACTGTTAAGATCCGTCAGGGGATAGTCATTGGCTATATTTGTTTTTCGCTTTCTTCTGATAATTGGCTATTTGCTTCAACCCTCTTCCTCTCTCTCATTCATGGTCTCTTTACCTAAGCTTCACTTTAGACCTCTCCGTCTTTCTTTCTTATCACCTGGCCCGTCCTCCTCACTCCCTCCCCTTCCCTTTTCTTTCCATTTAACTTATCCCCTCCTACATAAACCCACCCAATAATAATAATAATAATAATTAATAATGGAACTAACATGATATTTGCTGCCATCCCATTGTTCATTCTACTTGTGTGTTAGATTCCCTCACCCTCTGTCTGTCTTGTCCATTTAGATTGTAAGCTCTTTGAAGAGCACAGACCATCTACTATTCTGTGTTTGTACAATGATAAGCACAAGAGGGTCCTATTCTTGGTTGCCCTTAGACATTGTAATAAACATGATTAATAATAACAAACCTTTATTTTGTTGAAATAGGAAAATCTCATTGCAATAGGAAAAACCAAAATAAAGAATATAAACTTTGAGCGAAATTTGACTTTCTTGTGGTGATTTGATGAAAAATGAATTGATAAACAGAGTAAGAATTCAGAAATCACCCCTTTGGTGTTTTTTTCACCCATTGCATTCTCTCACTTTGCTTTGTACTACATTTGCAAGAAATCTAACATATTCTGGGACCTGCCCTTTGTGTTGCATTGTAGCTGATTCTTAGAATATCAGTTCTACATCGGCAGTGTCTTTCTAGAAAGAATTTTATAACTCTTTAGCCTTAACAGAAAATACGTGGGCCAAGTTAAACCCTCCCTTTCAGGGGTAAAAATTAGAGAGAGTCCCCCCATGGTGACCAAATATTCCTCTAGCCGAAAGGAAAGTCTCCTGAGCTGGGAAAGAATGGATCTTCAATTCAAATCTCACCTCTTCTAAGTGCTGTTTAGATTCCCATGCAATTCAGCACCTTTATTATTGTCTACAGCCATGACCCTGAGACTGGAAAGCAGCCAGGGAAGAGCTGTTGAACACTCCACCACCCATTTTTAAAATAAGTTAGCAGAGAGGTTATGCAAGGTCACCACAGTCACAGAAGCCAGATCTCTAACATTACATATCGCTATCTTATCCACTACCACACACTGCCTTTCAGATTGAGTTAATCCAGTTTGGGTTATTTTATGTCTAAACACTATAAACCACTTAATTACCAATATTCTATTGCTGACTCATAAATAGTTGTGTAAGCCCACTGGGAAAGTGTGTGTCAAATGCTCCTCCAGAGACTGGTCTGCAAACAGGCTACCAATTTCTCTTGTAGCTCAAACAGTAAAGGCCTACTAGGGATATAAAAATCAAGAGGTTCAAATCCTGCTGTTTTTCTATGTAGGGGGACAGTATGGTAGACTATGAATCACAGAGTGAGACAAGCTCTTTAAAATAAGTTTTGTACTTAAAATCTATGAATCTGTAAGTTATTACATGAATCACCATAATATGCATGCTTCATATTTCAGTCATCTGTCACACATTTTGCTTGTATAACCTATTAGTAAATCTGTGTGTGTGTGTGTGTGTGTGTATGTGTGTGTTCTATCTCCCTCTCTGTGCCCAATTCACAGAGGCTAAAAGTCTGTGATAACTCTCAATTCAAAAGCCTTGCTCTAGAGACCAATCTGTAAATATTCATGTTATTTTTTAGCTCTGGAGGTCATTGGTTCAACCCCTGGCATTGGCCAAGATGGCACTTGTCACACTTGGAGGTGTTCCAATTTGGTACATTTGGAGGTTGATAGGTATGCCTCATACTGAAAAGGAAAAGAGAGAGCAATAGGCAGATCTGTGCATGCAATGCAGTCATGCACACTTTGCTGCCACAGGTTTCAGAGTAGCAGCCGTGTTAGTCTGTAGTCGCAAAAAGAAAAGGAGTTCTTGTGGCACCTTAGAGACTAACAAATTTATTTGAGCATAAGCTTTCGTGAGCTACAGCTCACTTCATCGGATGCATTCAGTGGAAAATACAATGGGGAGATTTATATACACACACAGAGAACATGAAACAATGGGTTTTATCATATACACTGTAAGGAGAGTGATCACTTAAGATGAGCTATTACCAGTAGGTGCGGGGGGAGGGGAGGAAGAAAATCTTTTGTGGTGATAATCAAGGTGGGCCATTTCCAGCAGTTTATAAGAATGTCTGAGGAACAGTGGGAGGTGGGGGGAGGGGGAAATAACATAAGGAAATAGTTTTACTTTGTGTAATAACCCATCCACTCCCAGTCTCTATTCAAGCCTAAGTTAATTGTATCCAGTTTGCAAATTAATTCCAATTAAGCAGTCTCTCGTTGGAGTCTGTTTTTGAAGTTTTTTTGTTGAAGAATAGCCACTCTCAGGTCTGTAATCGAGTGACCAGAGAGACATAAGTGTTCTCTGACTGGTTTTTGAATGTTATAATTCTTGAAGTCTGATTTGTCCATTGATTCTTTTACGTAGAGACTGTCCAGTTTGACCAATCTACATGGCAGAGGGGCATTGCTGGCACATGATGGCATATATCACATTGGTAGATGTGCAGGTGAACGAGCCTCTGATAGTGTGGCTGATGTGATTAGGCCCTATGATGGTGTCCCCTGAATAGATATGTGGACAGAGTTGGCAACGGGCTTTGTTGCAAGGATAGGTTTCTGGGTTAGTGGTTCTGTTGTGTGGTGTGTGGTTGCTGTTGAGTATTTGCTTCAGGTTGGGGGGCTGTCTGTAAGCAAGGACTGGCCTGTCTCCCAATAAGGAACTGTATCCCCGATAATATCACGGCTGACCCTGTAGCTGAACTTTGTGACTTTGTCCTCACCCATAACTATTTCACATTTGGGGACAATGTATACCTTCAAATCAGCGGTACTGCAATGGGTACCCGCATGGCCCCACAGTATGCCAACATTTTTATGGCTGACTTAGAACAACGCTTCCTCAGCTCTCGTCCCCTAATGCCCCTACTCTACTTGCGCTACATTGATGACATCTTTATCATCTGGACCCATGGAAAAGAAGCCCTTGAGGAATTCCACCATGATTTCAACAATTTCCATCCCACCATCAACCTCAGCCTGGACCAGTCCACACGAGATCCACTTTCTGGACACTACGATGCTAATAAGCGATGGTCACATAAACACCACCCTATATCGGAAACCTACTGACCGTTATTCCTACCTACATGCCTCCAGCTTTCACTCAGATCACACCACACGATCCATTGTCTACAGCCAAGCTCTACGATACAACTGCATTTGCTCCAACCCCTCAGACGGAGACAAACACCTACAAGATCTCTATCATGCATTCTTACAACTACAATACCCACCTGCTGAAGTGAAGAAACAGATTGACAGAGCCAGAAGAGTACCCAGAAGTTACCTACCACAGGACAGGCCCAACAAAGAAAATAACAGAACCCCACTAGCCATCACCTTCAGCCCCCAACTAAAACCTCTCCAACTCATCATCAAGGATCTACAACCTATCCTGAAGGATGACCCATCACTCTCACAGATCTTGGGAGACAGGCCAGTCCTTGCTTACAGAAAGTCCCAACCTGAAGCAAATACTCACCAGCAACCACACACACCACACAACAGAACCACTAACCAGGAACCTATCCTTGCAACAAAGTCCATTGCCAACTCTGTCCACATATCTATTCAGGGGACACCATCATAGGGCCTAATCACATCAGCCACACTATCAGAGGCTCGTTCACCTGCACATCTACCAATGTGATATATGCCATCATGTACCAGCAATGCCCCTCTTCCATGTACATTGGTCAAACTGGACAGTCTCTATGTAAAAGAATAAATGGACACAAATCAGATGTCAAGAATTATAACATTCAAAAACCAGTCAGAGAACACTTATGTCTCTCTGGTCACTCAATTACAGACCTGAGAGTGGCTATTCTTCAACAAAAAAACTTCAAAAACAGACTCCAACGAGAGACTGCTGAATTGGAATTAATTTGCAAACTGGATACAATTAACTTAGGTTTGAATAGAGACTGGGATTGGATGGGTTATTACACAAAGTAAAACTATTTCCCCATGTTATTTCCCTCCCACACCCTCCACGGTTCCTCAGACATTCTTATCAACTGCTGGAAGTGGCCCACCTTGATTATCACCACAAAAGGTTTTCTTCCCCCCCCCCCCCCGCACCTACTGGTAATAGCTCATCTTAAGTCATCACTCTCCTTACAGTATGTATGATAAAACCCATTGTTTCGTGTTCTCTGTGTGTGTATATTAATCTCCCCACTGTATTTTCCCTTGAATGCATCCGATGAAGTGAGCTGTAGCTCACGAAAGCTTATGCTCAAATAAATTTGTTAGTCTCTAAGGTGCCACAAGTACTCCTTTTCTTTTTGCATAAGGGAGAGAGAATTTTGGGATTCTAGAATGACAGATTGTAACAAAGTGGCCAAGCTGAGATAACTACTGAATGGCTACAGTTTTTAACCGAGGGAAAGTAGTGAGTGAAAGAGAGTTCACAAACATGTGACAATAAACTTGGCAGGTGGTTCATATCAGTATCAAATTTAGATTACTATATTTAAATTACAGGGCCTTAATTCTGGGAAATGCCTAATGGAAACACCGAAGACCAAACTAACCAACCTATATATACACAACAAGACTCTTAAATGACAGTTGTTAAATAAAAAGAAAAGGAGTACTTGTGGCACCTTAGAGACTAACAAATTTATTATTTTATGAGAGTATCCAGTTTTGGCTGCTACTCTGAAACCAGTTGTTAAATAGTTCTTAAAAAAACTGACTGACTGACAATATGTAAATCCTTGCATCATTTATCATTCATCTTGCCTGTATAGCGTATATGATATTCAAAGTAGGGGAGGTTGGGGTCCTTCCCACCCTCTCTCTTTTTTTTTTCTTTTACTCCTTGCCTAGTTAGATAACTAGCGAGAGAAAGAGAGAGAGAGAGACTGCTCACATGTGGAGAAATATGTGCACTGAATACTAGTCTTCAATACTTGTTAACATTTGTTGGGAGAGCACGGACCCAGGCCCATCCAGCACAAATCTGAACATCATTTATGAAAAACATTATTTAAAACCCTTAGAGATCACTGGAAGAAACAGTCTAGGTTTCTTAGCAAAATACAGTATTTGAAAAATTCTATAATATTTTAAAGTCATCACAACCCAAATACTTCATGATCATTCCAAATTCTACATGGAAGCAATAAGGAGGGCTGTGGCAAATCTTTAATTTGTGATCTCTTCATTTATAGATACTAGAAGTTATACAAAATAAAACCAGTCAAACAAAAACAAACCATTCTAAGTTAAAATTACTACCACTAAAACGTCTAAAGAAATATATTGGTATCGTGAAGGAGATGAAACTGTTGCAAACTTTGAAAAGCTACAATAATCATCATTTCAAATTTCATAAGCAGTTAGGCACCATAAAAAATGCAGCTGGGTTAGAAATTGCTCCAAAATGCAGCTAGAAATAGAAAAAAAGTAAATCTGTAAAATCATCTTTGATATAGTAGTTCACAAAAAATAAAAGTTTTCACATTGATTTAGTTTGAAATCAGCACATGCTAAACAATATTACTCCACATCATACTAGATAATGTAAGTGTACTTGACCTTTTAGATAATCACAGAACCAAAACACTGGCTGACTTTTGGATTTTTTTTAAACAAACACACACAATCAAAATGGAGTGTGCCACAGTCAATACTGTCTCTTGTTTTGATAGAATTTCAATATATTTTATCTGTGGAAAAGATGTAGCAACGTGCTGAAAATTATAGATCTTGGCCCAGATTATTAAAGGTATTATTTAAGCATTGTTGTGTTTATCATCACAAGGCCTAACTGATTTAGGAGCCTAAATCTTATTTCTAAAAGGTATTTAGGCACTTACAAGCTAAAATCCCATCAACAGTTGATGGGATTTAAACTCTTAACTGCCTCAATCACTTTTGAAAATGAGATTCAAGCTCCTAAATCAGTTAGGCAGTGCAATACTGAGCACGGCAAAGCCTAAACGTCTTTAACATCTGGCCCCCTGCTCCTACATTCATTTTAACAAACATCAACAGTTGTAAGTAAATGAACTTCTATCCACATGGGGAAAGGTTCGTGCAGTTCAGTGAGGTATTAATAAATATCACAAAGGCCATTATTCAGAGACTGTGTCTATTCTAGTCCTCCCTCAGACAAAAATTGTGACTCTAGCACAAATAGTCATTAGCATTTTGATAACAAACCAGCTAGTACTCAGTCATGAATTTTTTTAAACTGAAACTCGTATTTGTTATCTCATGAAAGCAAGTCATTTTAAAGCTCACAGAGGGCAAATATCTAACCCACAGTTTTGAATCAGGTTTTAAAAATACCTGAAAAATAAATATTAATGCTAAGTTGATTGACTAATCAGTGTCTTGGGCATGTTTTTGTAATAACAGAAACACATTCTAAGCACAAACTAATGAATGACCTCTTCCCACAATTACTGACTACACACATGGAAATGTACTCACTAAAACCACAAACAGCATTTATTTCACTTGTACGGTAGATCAAACCCCAGTTAACAGCAAACAGAGGGGCAAATGCTT
The DNA here is from genome assembly GCF_009764565.3 of Dermochelys coriacea. Classification (NCBI taxonomy): domain Eukaryota; kingdom Metazoa; phylum Chordata; order Testudines; family Dermochelyidae; genus Dermochelys; species Dermochelys coriacea. Next base: position 112,944,904 of record NC_050068.2, read on the forward strand.
CACTAACATGATGAAGTCATTATCCCCCAATCTTCCCCAAAATGAGATGCTATTCATCTGCAAGAAATTAGGAAATAGTTTTATAACTAACAGAACAATTACCCTCCTGATAATTATATCATGCTTCTGTGAAAATTCCAATTAAAGTCATTTAATCAAACTACTTTACAGAATATAAGAATTTTTTCCCATTTATCTATTTTTAAAGTCAATATGGACTTAATATGTTAATATGCCTTCTCTCTTTTGATCCAACTGCACACAGGGTTGCTAAATTTTGTAGTTTCCAAAACAGGACAAGATAGAGACCTCTATGGAAATTATTTTATTATTATTTTGACTGGAGAGAGGACTCTTCAAACAATGTTACCATTCTGTACCCATGGACTGAACAAAAACAGAACGATGGAAATCACATTAAAATCAGCACTGTACTACTAATGGAACAGGAACAGACAAATCCAACTTGCAATCTAATCCTTTAAAAGGGAAAAACAAGTTAAGATCCAAATCTACTATGCTTACATAAAGAGTTCAGGTTATGTGTAATTCTGGTTTTAAATTTTGTTCTTTAAGCAGAACCTTAAATCTATCGAATTACGTATACTTGGATGTGATAAAGCAGTCAATGACTGCATCCAATCAGGGAGTGACTGTATATAGGGTAAACATTCAGTCACGTTACATTTGTTTTTAATTGTATTTAAACATATTTTAAAAGTGTTTTCATCATCTTCTCCAATCAATAAAAACTTACACTTTCTGCAAACAGGAGCCAACTGGCGTGTAAGTGCAGCTGTTGGGCAATGCAATCAATTGATTAAAACTAAGGATCAGTAACCCCAAGAACTGCCAGGAAAAAACATTTTATCTAATGCCTGGAGGAGAAACATACTGATGAAAGAGAACCCAGGATGCAGTTGGGTTTACTGTCCCCTGTCCACCACACCATGCATTAGCACAATGGTTCCCATCTTTTTTCCCCCCTCTATCTTCTCTCTCCTCTGCCTTTAGTCTTTTTTCTTTCTTTCTCATCCTTTTGTTGTGTATGTTTTATTTCTAATTTTTATTATTTTTTCTGACTTATATTGTGACTTCCCATCCTTGTCTTTCCCTTACCAGAAAGCTATATCCTGCTTGCACTGGGAGCTTCCATAGGTGGTTCCATGTTCTCTTCCACCTGGTCTCAGTGCCACAGAATCAGTTCAGAGATGCTCAGGCTAGTAAGCACTGCCCAAGGCTGCATACCTCTATATGTGAACAGCTCTGTAGCTGCAGGCACAGGGGGTTGTTATGAAAGTAGAGATAAATGACAGATGACTCTCAGGCACTCCTGTTGTTTTCTCCTCAGGAGCAGGATCACAACTGCAGTGAGAGTTGGAGCAGATCCAAGGTCATGCAGCTTTCTCCATTCCCACTATTCTTCTCCTTTGTCAAGACATCCTTGGACTAGCTGACAAATCTTGGGCCCTTCCATAAGAGTCTGCTCCCATACTACGAAAAAAACTGTTGGAAAATATAAACACTGAAAAGACTAGGCAAAAATCAGCTCTGGTATGTGCCCAATAGCTTTATTCGAGTTGAATCCACTTATATCAAAGCCAACTTTGCAGGGGTACTGGAACAATTTTTATAGTGGGGGTGCTGAGAGCCATTGAACCAAACTGTAAACCCTATATATTATGGAATCCACTTCAAGCCAGGGGTGCAGAAAAGATTCAGCCAGTAACTGGATTAGGTTAAAATTATAAGATAGTAAATTAAAATAGCTCTAGATGGTAAGAAAAAGCCTTGAGAGTCTACGTAATCTACACATAGATATAAATATACCAGGGTTTTAATATTTCATGTTGCCATTTTGGTCAATAAACTACATGGTTTCTGTTGTCAGGGAAGGACGGTATCACAAACAGATAGCCTCAGTGACCTACAAAAACAGACACACACACACACACACACATTAAAAGCCAACATATCTACAGAGCTTGACCTGCTGGGCATCTGGCCAACAACAGGAGTTACATCTGTGTACAAGCTGTTAAGATTAGAAACAAGAATACTGTGTCCTGCTATGGAATTTAGGCTATGTCTATACTACATACCACTTGTGGCAGTGTGTAAGGTACATGGTGCAGTGAAAAGCAGGCTGCGTCCACACAGCAGCGTGTAACTACACATGTTAGTGAAAGGCTCTAGAAGAAGGGAGACAGCAGGTGGGTCATTTTCCCCATTGCCTCTCCCCTGCCAGAGACTTTCATCACAGGGAGAGAGTCTTTTCCTGCAGCAGGGAAAGGCTCCAGCATTAGGAAGGTAATGACAGTGGTAAAAATAGCAGTGTAGACGAGAAGGCACAGCTTAGGCAAGTAGCTAGTGTGTAGGATGCATATTCGAGTATCCACACTCTTCAGGCATGTCTTTTTCCCTAAACTGTGCCTCACAGGCTATTCTACTATTGATTGCTGTGCTAGGGAGGGTTATATTAGGGTTGGCCAACCCTCCAGGATTGTCCTGGAGTCTCCAAGAATTAATCTTTAATTAATCTTAATCTTTAATTAAAGATTATGTCATGCGATGAAACCTCCAGGCCTACATTCAACCAAAATTGACAACCCTACTGTGGGTATGTATGCTGCCAAAAGAAGCATGCAATGTAGATACACACATATATACAGGTTACTGGAATATTTATATGCTATACCAGTATGCCCCAGAAGCAAAAACGGCAACTTTACTAAATTTTATCAATAGACAGAAAATAATAGTAAAATCTTTAATATGGAGAGTACTTTTTCATCTCATATGATTCCAAATTCTTTAATAACAACTTTACATTTATGCAGCACCTTTCATCTGAAGATCTCAAATCACTGTAGGTGGGTACAGGTTTCAGAGGGGTAGCCGAGGTGGTAAGCATTATTATCCCCAGTTTACAGAAGGGGAACCTGAAGCTCAAGCAACTTCCTCAAGGTCAATGGCAGAACTGTGAATAAACCCAGATCTCCTAAGTCCCCGTTCCAAGCTTTAAGAACCAGACCACGCTGCCTCCCAAAACAGAAAACAGCAAAACTACACAACAGTTTAGGACAGAAAGGGAAGAATTACCAGAGTTAGAATTTGGGTAGAACACAGGGTTTAACATACTTCCTAGTTTATGTATTTTATCTTTGAGTGGCTACTTACTGAACAACAATAACTAAATATTGTTACGTTTAGTGATATATACAACCCTGAATCATTGAGAAAGAATGCTGTGCATTGGTTACGTGTACAGTATTTAGGCTCTATTCTGATACATCATTCAAAAGTCAGTCATAAAATATCATGTCACCCACCACATCTGTCACACTTTACCCACAGCAAAGAGTAGCCCTCTCTTTAATATTGGTATTGTTCATCATACTTGAAATACTTTATTTGAACAGTATGCTTGAACGTCAGTGACTCTGGTTTCCAAAGGCATCACTTACAGTAAATGTTAGATTTGTTGTCACTGATTTACAGATGAATAAAATAGTTCTGAATCCACTACAGTCAATGCACGAAGTCCCTTCCAGAGTCATCTTTTTATTCTAGGTTCACTTTTACTCAGGCCATTGTTAGTGATTCCAATCTGAAGTGAACTAACTCCACCAATGAAAAAGTCAAATATTCAATAGTTCATCAAACATTTCTCTAGCTAGTTACCAAAAGATAATAGCAATATCTGAAAGTTTGGTAAAACAGAACAAACTATTTGATTTTTGCAAGACATAATGGGCTTAAAGTTGACAACTGAAAACAATGACATTCTAATATATATAACAATTTAGTATATTATAAATTCATCTGATGCATCTCCCATCTCCTCTAACACATGCACACTTCTGATACTATAGTTTTCTTTAATGGGGTTGGAACATAGAAAAGTAAATGAAAATCCCAGGGCTTTTTGCTGTTGTTTTTTTTTTAATGCTTTAAGACACTTTTTAACCTTCCTGTTCTGAAACATGTCTTTCAGGTACAATCAAGAAAGACAAAAAGGTTCAAGTTGAGAGATTTAGATTACATTTTTGTTTAAATTCAGGGCAGTTTCCAGCAAAAGTATAGCACTAAAGAAAAAAAATCTGAATCAGAGGCAGAAAAATAAAGTGTATCAGCTGATCAGGTATTATTAGGAAGTGTGATGCTACCCTCTTCATGAATTAGATACCTACAAAGCTGGACTCAAGATTTTCTTCAATGTTAAGGCAATGTATGTGCTTTTTTTCTTCTATTGCTCCTAAAAGTGTTAGGCTACATAAACATGATTTTCCCAGATTCAGACATGTAAATGCTTGGCTTAATTCACTTCCTCCTGCAGAACCCAGGCTGTGGGCCTCTAGTAGTGAAAAGTCCACCTAGATGGGAAGCACAGCAGTGCAAAATGCCTACAACCTCCACTCCACAGTGGACCCAAGTTTGCCAGCTGCAATCTAGAACAGTGTGCCCAAACTTTTCCTGTCACACCCTCCACTTACCAGTAACAGAATCTGTCCACGCACCCCCTCCATTACTGCATGGCCAAGGCTTCCTCAGAAGAGGAGCTTGGGATGAATGTGGAGCTGGGGACAGAACTAGGAATGGGGGAGGAGCTGGAGCGAGAGGCGGAGCTGGGCTGGGGTGGAGAGGGAATGAGGGCAAAGCTGGCCTGGGGGCGGAGTGCCGCTGAGGCTGGAGTTGGCCTGGGGGCGGAGCGGCACTGCGGTTAGGGCCAGAGCTGGCCTGGGGATGGAGCTGGCCCTTCCTGCCAGTCACCACCCCCACAAGGGGGCTGGCCAAGGGGCCTAGAAAGTACATAGATGATCTGGCCTGGGACTGGGCTCCTAGGAAATGTGCTGCTTCACTCCTAGGAAGTTTCTACCATTAAAGCTACTATGAAGTCCTGGCTACAAATTAAAGCTGTTCCCTCCACTGGCAGGAATTCCAGAAAAGCTCTGAGCTGCGAGTTTCCCCATAGGTGCAGGGGCTTGTAAATTGCGGACCTCTGCACCTGAAAAGGTGAAATACCCCTCCTCCCCGAATCTGATATATGGACAAAGCATTCAATGAAAAATACGGAAAACACTATACATCAGTTGCTTAACTCATACCAGCTGAGATGCTATTCTTATATCACCCTCATCCCCATATTATCTGTGCACCTTCTAGTAGTGTATTAAGCAATGTGACTAACATCTGTCACCTGTGGTTTGTCTTCTCTCTCATCCTCTCCTCAGAGGGAGAATAGTGTGTGCTGTGTTTTATTTTGGAAGGTGGGGTGAACGGGGTGTATATATAAGTGTGTCTTGACTTGGAGCAGAAGGTGGCAAGGTTTGTAATGGTCCTTAGTTCCTACGAGAGTTCCACAGTCTCAAGTGTGTTATCTTAGTATGACCAGAAAAATCCTAAACTACACACTTTATGAATTGTTTAAAACAATGGGAAAAAATTTACCTTAGGGATGTAAGGAGCCATTTACTCTTGATAAATCCTGAATTCCCAACACAGTTCTATATGGTAATGGAAGCAGAAGAGCTAATATATTATAACCTTGTCTCTAATGCTGCTACCATTACAAACCACTCTTAGCCTCCTATTTTATCCCCTAGGCACTCTAACAGTTTCTGAACTTCCTCTTATTCTTCCAAACCTCTGTATAATACTACTTTGAGTTTACATGCATCTTAATCTGATTATATCAAAACGCTTTAAAAATTGGGGATCTATACTGTCACCTTTTTACACACTTGTGGCATCTTAGAGACTAACATATTTATTAGAGCATAAGCTTTCATGAGCTACAGCTCACTTCATCGGATGCATTTGGTGGAAAAAACAGAGGAGAGATTTATATACACACACAGAGAACATGAAACAATGGGTTTAACATACACACTGTAAGGAGAGTGATCACTTAAGATAAGCCATCACCAGCAGCGGGGGGGGGGGGGGGGGGGGAGGAGGAAAACCTTTCATGGTGACAAGCAAGGTAGGCTAATTCCAGCAGTTAACAAGAATATCAGAGGAACAGTGGGGGGTGGGGTGGGGGGGAGAAATAACATGGGGAAATAGTTTTACTTTGTGTAATGACTCATCCATTCCCAGTCTCTATTCAAGCCTAAATTAATTGTATCCAGTTTGCAAATTAATTCCAATTCAGCAGTCTCTCGTTGGAGTCTGTTTTTCAAGCTTTTTTGTTGAAGGATAGCCACTCTTAGGTCTGTAATCGAGTGACCAGAGAGATTGAAGTGTTCTCCAACTGGTTTTTGAATGTTATAATTCTTGACGTCTGATTTGTGTCAAGAATTATAACATTCAAAAACCAGTTGGAGAACACTTCAATCTCTCTGGTCACTCGATCACAGACCTAAGAGTGGCTATCCTTCAACAAAAAAGCTTCAAAAACAGACTCCAACGAGAGACTGCTGAATTGGAATTAATTTGCAAACTGGATACAATTAACTTAGGCTTGAATAGAGACTGGGAATGGATGAGTCATTACACAAAGTAAAACTATTTCCCCATGTTATTTCTCCCCCCACCCCACCCCCCACTGTTCCTCTGATATTCTTGTTAACTGCTGGAATTAGCCTACCTTGCTTGTCACCATGAAAGGTTTTCCTCCTTCCCTCCCCCCCCCCCACTGCTGGTGATGGCTTATCTTAAGTGATCACTCTCCTTACAGTGTGTATGATAAACCCATTGTTTCATGTTCTCTGTGTGTGTATATAAATCTCTCCTCTGTTTTTTCCACCAAATGCATCCGATGAAGTGAGCTGTAGCTCACGAAAGCTTATGCTCTAATAAATTTGTTAGTCTCTAAGGTGCCACAAGTACTGCTTTTCTTTTTGCGAATACAGACTAACACGGCTGCTACTCTGAAACCTTTTTACACACTGAAATTGAGACTAGTCCAAGGTCACACACAGTTTCATGTGAACAGAACCTGAAGAATTTAGTTCAGGTAAAAACACTTCAGAATCTTAATGTTTATAAAGCAGCTCCAAACCATATATTCTTGGGTAACTGAAATATTTCCAGAGTTCAACTTATCCCTAGAATAAAGAAAAGAATATCCACATATTCATAACATTTCAGAACAACTCCCTGTTGAATTATAATTCAGCACTCTTAATAAAATGTTACTAAATATTTGTAAGGTTGCAAAAGAATACTTGCTAAAGAGAGGCTAAAGCAACACACAGAACCCAAAGTTCTGCCAAAATGTTACACACTTTACAACACCCACTCTGAAGCTGAAAAATACCACTTCTACAACATTACACTTGTGGGAAATTAAACGTGTATATATTAAAGCATAGACTTCTCTATCAAAGCCTTAGCTGGGTTTTTTTGCTTTATTTTAAGGTTAATTAAAGTTCTGAGAGAATACACATCAAGCATACATTTCTAACATATCAGTCTGAACGTCTTCTAAACAAGAGTGAAGTTTGACATAACTGACCTTGGGCTCTGTGTCATTATTCTTCACCTGCAAATAGTGTTCTTCCCTAATTAAAAACTATATTGATAATGCCTCATTTCTATGACAGCACTTCTCAAGATATGAAACTATTAAACTGTGAAAAATAGTGTGATTTCCATTTGATATCAGAAAGTGACAAATCTAGAGCAACAGCTGAAATTAGAAACCATTTCAAAATATCCTCCAAGACAGCCAAGTTGTCAAAGGCTGTAACTGTTGTATGCAATGTTATTATAGCCATGTTGGTCCCAGGATATTAGAGAGAGAAGTTGGGTGAAGTAATATCTTTTATTAGACCAACTTCTGTTGGTGAGTGAGACAAGCTTTCAAGCTTACACAGAGCTTTGTATGAGTTCATTCAGGAGCATACTGATTGTCTCATTTCACCCACACAGTTGTTACTGGGGCATTTAGTGCATTGGATGAAGTACATCACATGTTGTGATAACCCAGTAACAACTACTGTGGATAAAACTGGACAATCACTGTGCTCTTGAACAAAGAAAAGGAGTACTTGTGGCACCTTAGAGACTAACACATTTATTTGAGCATAAGCTTTCGTGAGCTACAGCTCACTTCACGAAAGCTTATGCTCAAATAAATTTGTTAGTCTCTAAGGTGCCACAAGTACTCCTTTTCTTTTTGCGAATACAGACTAACACAGCTGCTACTCTGAAACTCAGACCTGAGGAAGAGCTCTGTGTAAACTCAAAAGTTTGTCTCCCTCACCAACAGAAGTTGGTCCAATAAAAGGTATTACCTCACCCACCTTGTCTCTCGAAAGGCTATAACAGAAGACCAAATGATATCTGCTCTTCACAGTCAGATCACAGAAAGCCTACTTCTAAGCAGTTTTGTACCATCTATTCTTTAACACAGATAGAGATGCTGTATTTTGTTTTTAGGAAAGCTTGGCAATCAGCTGTATCAGCAGCTTTAAGGAGGATTATTCTCCCCTGCTGCTTTTTTTAAAAGGAGATTAGTTCAGATTTTCTTTCACTGTAATGAACTTTGTAAGAATCAGGAACACTGCATTGATTTCATAAATAAAACTGTAAGGTCATTCAAAAGGCTAAACTAACAGTTTCATGGAAACACTCTGCTCAGACATTCATTAGTGGAAGTAAGGGAAAACTGTAGTCGTTAATCATAAAAGCTAAAACGTGACTTAAGTGTTAGGAGCAATATTACTTTCTACCAAATTCACTTGCATAAAAAGTTTCAAGGAAGCACCATAACAGTGTGTAAAATGCCCCCCCAAAAAGGGTTGATCAGGCAAGGTGATCAGCATTAGAATGCAACAGTGTGCCTGAACACTGAAAGATTCCTTGCTGTACAGTGTATCACATTAATTGCTAGGGAGGTGACTTGCTAGAAAGTTATTCATTTATATTAATAATTAACACTCATATTATTCACATTCATAACACTCATGATAATTAATCCCTTTCAATCGTGCACACAACCTATATACTCAGGTATTCCTATAACAGTTACCCAGAGACCCTCATCTTCTTCCCCTCCCTACCACACAGTTCATTGTGTGTTACAAACACAGATCTGCAATGTCTTGTCTTCATTTAGACTGTGGGTTCTTTAGAGCAGAAACTGTCTTTTTCATTGCATGTTTATAGAGCCTTATTCAGAGCCTGATTGTGCAACAGGATCCATGCAGGCATAAAGATCCTCCCAGTCCAACGTGAATCCCTTTGCAGAATAGAAGTCCAAAAGTATGAAATATTTCCTATTCAAAACACATTCAGATGATCAAGGGAATTTTCATATTTTAAAATGATTGAATGACTATAAACTTCATTTTAAACTATATAATCTTTAACATCTGATCTCAAAAGAGTTACTTTGACATCATGAACTATCAAGCCTAAGTTTGAAATGTTATTAAAAGTATCACATTGAAATATCCACTGCAGCGTTTCTCAAATGCAGCCACTGTGGCCACATGCAGCCACCAGGGTGTTTTCTTGCGGCCACAGCCTCCTGGGCTGTGATTGGGGAAGGGGGGGAAGCAGTGGCTAAACCCGCACTGCAGCCCTTCAGTCTGGGAGCCATGCTGGTTTCTGGAGTAATGCAGAGCAGCTTCAGGGCTGTTCTAAAGTTATGCCCTAAAGCAGTGGCTCTCAACCTTCAAGACTACTTTCAGGAGTCTGATTTGTCTTGTGTACTCCCAAGTTTCACCTCACTTAAAATCTACTTGCTTACAAAATCAGACATAAAAATATGAAAGTGTCACAGCACAATATTACTGAAAAATATTTCTAACTTTCTCATTTTTACCATATAATTATAAAATAAATAGATTGGAATATAAATATTGTATTTGCATTTCAGTGTATAGTATAGAGCAGTAGAAACAAGTCATTGTGTGAAATTTTAGTTTGTACAACAGTGCGATGGTGTGCTGTTTAACACTTTCAGAACATTTAAACAGTGAGTTGCTACAGCAATGATTACAAGTCATGTCACTATTTTAAAATGTGTATAGATTGGGCTGGAGTCTGACTAAGTTTAGAACACCACATGTACCTGGAAATCTAATTATAGACACAAACCAAACTGACAAGTTTAACATGGGATATCCTATTGAAATACATTACATTTTAAAAAATGAAATCATAATGCAGTATGTATTTTAAAGATTTTAGAATGTGTGTGGCCCTTTCAATCTTTGATTACATCTTTCACATTTAGCAACCATTATGTTTTCTTGTCTCAAAAACTATTCTCAGACACCAGTCATTAAAATGATGAGGCAAGGTGACAGAAAAAAGGCTAGTTTTTAAGTCTTAAGTCAATGAACAAGACTAATTGCCACTGAAAACAAGCTCTGCAATCTATATAAACTAATATCAGTACCGAGGGAAATACAACATACTTTCCCATGTTGGAATGTAAACATCCATGCAAGCAACAACCATCCCCTAAAACATACTGTCAAGACTGTGGCAACAGCACAGCCAAAGTAATATTTTCCAATCTCTCTACTGACAGCTTGTCCTTCCCCCACTGAGAACTTTAGTTTGAAATTCTCAAATCTACACTGAATACTAACTTCAAAGCCTCCCTTAGTTTGAAAAAAAGCAACAATAAACAACTTAAATGAAACAGCAATGATCTCCCAAATGGCCTGAGATGAGGAATAATTAAACAGATTCTTTCCTCCTCTACAGGGAAAGAAAGAGGAATGGGAAGAAGCTGCGCGCAGGAGGACTGAGGATAAGAGATGTGTGTAGATACAGGGGACAGGGAAATGCAAGGAACGGAAGCATGTATGTGAGCAACAAAGGAATGTCTGACATGAAGTTTGTATCCGCACGATCACTGCTAGAACAAGGGGTGTCCAACAGAGGGTGAGTGTGTAGGGGAACAGGTGCGTAAGGAAACAAAAGGGAAAGAGTGAACAGGGCGAGAGGTGTGGGGAAGTGGGGTAAGGGTGCAGGGGCTCTGGGGAGATGAGTGAGTCCACGAGGAGCAGGAAGGGCAGATGACTGGGTGCGTGAGGAGTTGAACTCCGAGGAGGGGGCAGGGCTGGGGGTGCGGGATGCCTGAAGGGGGGCAGGGCAGAGGCCTGGGGTGTGGGGTGCCTGAGGGGGGGCAGAGAAGAGGGCTGGGGGTGCGGGATATCTGAGGGGGGGCAGGGCAGAGGGCTGGGGGTGCGGGGTGCCGGGGGGGGCAGGGCAGAGGCCTGGGGTGTGGGGTGCCTGAGGGGGGGCAGAGAAGAGGGCTGGGGGTGCGGGGTGTCTGAGGGGGGGCAGGGCAGAGGGCTGGGGGTGCGGGGTGCCTGGGGGGGACAGGGCAGAGGGCTGGGGGTGCGGGGTGCCTGAGGGGGGGCAGGGCAGAGGGCTGGGGGTGCGGGGTGCCGGGGGGGGCAGGGCAGAGGGCTGGGGTGCGGGGTGCCTGAGGGGGGGCAGGGCAGAGGGCTGGGGGTGCGGGGTGCCTGAGAGGGGGGCAGGGCAGAGGGCTGGGGGTGCGGGGTGCCCGAGGGGGGACAGGGCAGAGGGCTGGGGGTGCGGGGTGCCCGAGGGGGGGGGCAGGGCAGAGGGCTGGGGGTGCGGGGTGCCCGAGGGGGGGCAGGGCAGAGGGCTGGGGGTGCGGAGTGCCCGAGGGGGGGGCAGGGCAGAGGGCTGGGGGTGCGGGGTGCCTGAGAGGGGGGCAGGGCAGAGGGCTGGGGGTGCGGGGTGCCCGAGGAGGGGGGCAGGGCAGAGGCCTGGGGTGTGGGGTGCCTGAGGGGGGGGCCAGGGCAGAGGGCTGGGGGTGCGGGGTGCCTGGGGGGGACAGGGCAGAGGGCTGGGGGGTGCGGGGTGCCTGAGGGGGGGCAGGGCAGAGGGCTGGGGGTGCGGGGTGCCTGAGGGGGGGGCAGGGCAGAGGGCTGGGGGTGCGGGGTGCCTGAGAGGGGGGCAGGGCAGAGGCCTGGGGTGTGGGGTGCCTGAGGGGGGGCAGGGCAGAGGGCTGGGGGTGCGGGGTGCCCGGGGGGGGACAGGGCAGAGGGCTGGGGGTGCGGGGTGCCGGGGGGGCAGGGCAGAGGGCTGGGGGTGCGGGGTGCCGGGGGGGCAGGGCAGAGGGCTGGGGGTGCGGGGTGCCCGGGGGGGCAGGGCAGAGGGCTGGGGGTGCGGGGTGCTCGAGGGGGGGGCAGGGCAGAGGGCTGGGAGTGCGGGGTGCCCGGGGGGGGCAGGGCAGAGTGCTGGGGGTGCGGGGTGCCCGAGGGGGGGCAGGGCAGAGGGCTGGGGGTGCGGGGTGCCCGGGGGGGGGACAGGGCAGAGGGCTGGGGGTGCGGGGTGCGGGGTGCCCGAGGGGCAGAGGGCTGGGGGTGCGGGGTGCCCGAGGGGGGGCAGGGCAGAGGGCTGGGGGTGCGGGGTGCCCGAGTGGGGGGCAGGGCAGAGGGCTGGGGGTGCGGGGTGCCCGGGGGGGGCAGGGCAGAGGGCTGGGGTGCGGGGTGCCCGGGGGGGGCAGGGTAGAGGGCTGGGGTGCGGGGTGCCCGAGGGGGGGGCAGGGCAGAGGGCTGGGGGTGCGGGGTGCAGGGTGCCCGAGGGGGGGCAGGGCAGAGGGCTGGGGGTGCGGGGTGCCGGGGGGGGCAGGGCAGAGGGCTGGGGTGCGGGGTGCCCGGAGGGGGCAGGGCAGAGGGCTGGGGGTGCGGGGTGCCCGAGGGGGGGCAGGGCAGAGGGCTGGGGGTGCGGGGTGCCCGAGGGGGGGCAGGGCAGAGGGCTGGGGGTGCGGGGTGCCCGGGGGGGGCAGGGCAGAGGGCTGGGGGTGCGGGGTGCCCGAGGGGGGGCAGGGCAGAGGGCTGGGGGTGCGGGGTGCCGGGGGGGCAGGGCAGAGGGCTGGGGTGCGGGGTGCCCGGGGGGGGCAGGGCAGAGGGCTGGGGGTGCGGGGTGCCCGAGGGGGGGCAGGGCAGAGGGCTGGGGGTGCGGGGTGCCCGAGGGGGGGCAGGGCAGAGGGCTGGGGGTGCGGGGTACCCGAAGGGGGGTCAGGGCAGAGGGCTGGGGGTGCGGGGTACCGAGGGGGGGGCAGGGCAGAGGGCTGGGGGTGCGGGGTGCCCGAGGGGGGGGGCAGGGCAGAGGGCTGGGGGTGCGGGGTGCCCGAGGGGGGGGCAGGGCAGAGGGCTGGGGGTGCGGGGTGCCCGAGGGGGGGGCAGGGCAGAGGGCTGGGGTGCGGGGTGCCCGGGGGGGGCAGGGCAGAGGGCTGGGGTGCGGGGTGCCCGGAGGGGGCAGGGCAGAGGGCTGGGGTGTGGGGGTGCCCGAGGGGGGGCAGGGCAGAGGGCTGGGGGTGAGGGGGTGCCCGGGGGGGGCAGGGCAGAGGGCTGGGTGCGGGGTGCACGAGGGGGGGGCAGGGCAGAGGGCTGGGGGTGCGGGGTACTCGAGGGGGGGTCAGGGCAGAGGGCTGGGGGTGCGGGGTGCCCGGGGGGTCAGGGCAGAGGGCTGGGGGTGCGGGGTGCCCGAGGGGGGGGCAGGGCAGAGGGCTGGGGGTGCGGGGTGCCCGAGGGGGGCAGGGCAGAGGGCTGGGGGTGCGGGGTGCCCGGGGGGGCAGGGCAGAGGGCTGGGGGTGCGGGGTGCCCGGGGGGGGCAGGGCAGAGGGCTGGGGGTGCGGGGTACCCGAAGGGGGGTCAGGGCAGAGGGCTGGGGGTGCGGGGTGCCCAAGGGGGGGTCAGGGCAGAGGGCTGGGGGTGCGGGGTGCCCGGGGGGTCAGGGCAGAGGGCTGGGGGTGCGGGGTGCCCGAGGGGGGCAGGGCAGAGGGCTGGGGGTGCGGGGTGCCCGAGGGGGGGGCAGGGCAGAGGGCTGGGGTGCGGGGTGCCCCGGGGGGGGCAGGGCAGAGGGCTGGGGGTGCGGGGTGCCCGGGGGGTCAGGGCAGAGGGCTGGGGGTGCGGGGTGCCCGAGGGGGGGGCAGGGCAGAGGGCTGGAGGTGCGGGGTACCCGAAGGGGGGTCAGGGCAGAGGGCTGGGGGTGCGGGGTACCCGAGGGGGGGGCAGGGCAGAGGGCTGGGGGTGCGGGGTGCCCGGGGGGGGCAGGGCAGAGGGCTGGGGGTGCGGGGTGCCCGGGGGGGCAGGGCAGAGGGCTGGGGGTGCGGGGTGCCGAGGGGGGCAGGGCAGAGGGCTGGGGGTGCGGGGTGCCCGGGGGGGGCAGGGCAGAGGGCTGGGGGTGCGGGGTGCCCGAGGGGGGCAGGGCAGAGGGCTGGGGGTGCGGGGTGCCCGAGGGGGGCAGGGCAGAGGGCTGGGGGTGCGGGGTGCCCGGGGGGGGCAGGGCAGAGGGCTGGGGGTGCGGGGTGCCCGGGGGGTCAGGGCAGAGGGCTGGGGGTGCGGGGTGCCCGGGGGGGGCAGGGCAGAGGGCTGGGGGTGCGGGGTGCCCGGGGGGTCAGGGCAGAGGGCTGGGGGTGCGGGGTGCCCGGGGGGGGCAGGGCAGAGGGCTGGGGGGTGCGGGGTGCCCGGGGGGTCAGGGCAGAGGGCTGGGGGTGCGGGGTGCCCGAGGGGGGGCAGGGCAGAGGGCTGGGGGTGCGGGGTACCCGAAGGGGGGTCAGGGCAGAGGGCTGGGGGTGCGGGGTACCCGAGGGGGGGGCAGGGCAGAGGGCTGGGGGTGCGGGGTGCCCGGGGGGTCAGGGCAGAGGGCTGGGGGTGCGGGGTGCCCGAGGGGGGCAGGGCAGAGGGCTGGGGGTGCGGGGTGCCCGGGGGGGGCAGGGCAGAGGGCTGGGGGTGCGGGGTGCCCGGGGGGGGCAGGGCAGAGGGCTGGGGGTGCGGGGTGCCCGGGGGGGGGCAGGGCAGAGGGCTGGGGGTGCGGGGTGCCCGGGGGGGGCAGGGCAGAGGGCTGGGGGTGCGGGGTGCCCGGGGGGGGCAGGGCAGAGGGCTGGGGGTGCGGGGTGCCCGAGGGGGGGCAGGGCAGAGGGTTGGGGGTGCGGGGTACCCGAAGGGGGGGTCAGGGCAGAGGGCTGGGGGTGCGGGGTGCCCGAGGGGGGGCAGGGCAGAGGGCTGGGGGTGCGGGGTGCCCGGGGGGTCAGGGCAGAGGGCTGGGGGGTGCGGGGTGCCCGGGGGGTCAGGGCAGAGGGCTGGGGGTGCGGGGTGCCCGGGGGGGGCAGGGCAGAGGGCTGGGGGTGCGGGGTGCCCGAGGGGGGCAGGGCAGAGGGCTGGGGGTGCGGGGTGCCCGAGGGGGGCAGGGCAGAGGGCTGGGGGTGCGGGGTGCCCGGGGGGGGCAGGGCAGAGGGCTGGGGGTGCGGGGTGCCCGGGGGGTCAGGGCAGAGGGCTGGGGGTGCGGGGTGCCCGGGGGGGGGCAGGGCAGAGGGCTGGGGGTGCGGGGTGCCCGGGGGGGGCAGGGCAGAGGGCTGGGGGTGCGGGGTGCCCGAGGGGGTCAGGGCAGAGGGCTGGGGGTGCGGGGTGCCGGGGGGTCAGGGCAGAGGGCTGGGGGTGCGGGGTGCCCGGGGGGGGGCAGGGCAGAGGGCTGGGGGTGCGGGGTGCCCGGGGGGGGCAGGGCAGAGGGCTGGGGGTGCGGGGTGCCTGAGGAGGGAGCGGGCTGGGGGCAGGGGGCCGTGCCGCAGGCGCTGCAGGGGCAGCGGCTTGTACCCACCTTTCCCAGCAGGGCGCTCCGGCTGGCGGCGGTCGCGCTGGGGGAGCCGGTGGCGGCCGCGGGATGACAGGCGGGCGACGCCGCCGGGTCGCTTCCTCCGCTGCCAGGGGCGGCGGCGGCCGCCGCTGCTGCGCTGCCCAGCGCCGGGGGGCTGCCGCCGCCGCCGCCGCCGCCGCCCCGGGGCCGCTGGCGGATGCCGTCCAGCAGCCGGACCAGCAGGATGTTGGCGGGCAGCTCGTCCACCCCGCAGCCCACCAGGATGCGGCACTCGGGGCAGCGCAGCTCGTGGCGGGAGCTGACGATGCTCTCCAGGCAGCGGCGGCAGAAGGTGTGCTGGCAGGGCAGCGCCTTGGCCGTGGTGTCCAGCCGCTCCAGGCACACGGAGCACTCCAGCAAGTCCAGCAGGGACGACTCGTCCATCGCCTCCTCCGCCGCCGCTTCGCCGCCTCCCCGCCGCGCCTCCGCTCCCCGCTTCGCCGCGGCTGCCTCGGGCGCGCACAGCCAGGACGCCCCTAGGAGCATCTAGAGCAGCAGCGGCGGCGGCGGCCCGCGCGGCACATGGCGGCCCCGGCTCCCCGCGAGCGGCCTGTCAGCGGGAGCCATCAGGGCGGCGGCGGCCGCGCAGGGCGGCAGCAAGTGAATCCGCGCCTCCGGCAGCAGGGGGTGCAGCTCCCCCCCCCCCCGCCCCCGAGCACCGGGCCGTCAGACAGCGGGGGCACGGCCGAGCTCAGGCCGCCGAGCTCCCTCTGCCCGCCCCAGGTCCTTCCCGTACGGGCGCCCCGCGGGTGAACGCTGGCGAGAGAGCAATCGCGGCAGCGTGGAGCTGGAGGAAGAGGAGGGCACCTGTTTCCCGGGGTTTCCCCCACCCGCTGCGTGCGATCAGCAGCTGGGATGGGGCATAGCGCCTCCGGGGAGCCGGCTTAGCGTATCCAAGCCTCGCTGGAAGCCACGGGGCTGGCCCGGAAGACAGCGGAAAGAGGCAAAGCGGATCCCCCCAGGGATGGCTTCAGCACTTCATCCGACCCGCTGCTGCTCCTCGCCAAGCGGCCCCTCCTCTGCTCCCCCATGGCTCGCTGTAACCCGATCGCAGCAGGTCTCTCTCGCCCCCCCCCCCCCCCGCCTCTTCGAAAGAGCAGAAATCGCAGTGCGGGAAAACGCTGCACAGGGGCCGATCAGCCCGGGGATGAGGGGAGTTAACGGGACCAAACAAGACTGCGCAGCATTTTGCAGAATCCTTTCGCAAGAAAACGGGTGACACCCGCGCCCTCTCCCCTCCCTTACGCAAGCACAGAAGTGCTCTCCAGGAGTCGGCTCAGATACTCGGCCTGAAAAAGACAGAAAGATTGGTCCCTCTTGCTGGCTTTCATTTTCTGGTCATCACGGTTAACGCTAATCACCTTGCCGCGTTGTGTGGTCACCATCAGGGCCCACTGGCTCTGACTTCCTGCCTCTGAGGAAGGATGGCCAGTGACCAACAGCCCAGGGATGCTGCTGCCAAGAAAGGAGACAGGCTGGAGACTGACAGCCCAGCTAGCAATGTGCCTTTGCCACTAACACTTCATCTACAGGGAATGCGGTCCAAACTGCACAGCAGCAATTCATTCAAGCTGGAGAGACTTGCGTCTCACTTCATTCAGGAAACTTTTTAGTTCAGCCCAGAGCCAAAGGCAGCTAAATGTGTTTGTGCTGTGAAAGTGAGCAGTTAAAGCCAAGCTTCTTGCTGCTGTAGAACCTCTCTTCTTTCTTCTCCTCCCAATTCAGGGGGGAAATTGCTTTCTCCTATCCGACCCCAGGCTCAAGGTAGCGTCAGAGCAACGGAAATACGCACCCCGGAGCAACCCGAGATGCTGGGGAAGTTTGCAGAAGTTTGTTCAACTCCGCATGAAAAATATATTTCTTGCAGTGGGGTGCCCCTTAGTGGCCAGTCTCGGACACAGCACCTACTGGCATGGTGCTAGATGGATATTGGCCAGGGGAGGTTCTTGGACAAATTCCTTGAGAGTGTAGCCTAATATTTACTACAATTTAATACTAATGAAATCTCTTGTCAGCTAGACAGATAGTTGGATGACTGACTTTTGTCATTCGGTCAGTAAGAGAATGGGAATGATTCCGTAGTTCAGTGGTCAGGACACCCACCTGGGAGGTGGGAGACACCATGGCCAGTCCCCCTGCTTCAACTTCTCTTTCATTAGTTAGCCAGAGTGCAACAACTTCAATAGGAGAGACTAAAGGAGCCCAACATCAGAATAACCCATAGCCCAGTGGTTAGAGCATCTCTTGAAAGGTAGGAGACCCTGTTGAAATCCTCTCCCCACTTCAGGCAGAGAGGGGAATTAAAGCTGGGTGTGCCACATCCCAGGTGAATCCTCGAACAATTGGGCTAAAAGTTATAAGGTGGGCTCTTTCTCTAGCTGGGTTTTAAATGGGACCCAATCAAGTAGGCAGCCTCTGAGCTTGCCTACCCTATCAGTGACATAGTGACTAAATGCCTGTCTTCATCCGGTTTCTGAATTGCTCAGGGGCTTAGGCAGGAGATGGATGTCCAGAGGACTACAGTGAGGCAGCAATGCACATACCCAAAGGCAGAAACATAGGCCCCTAGAAAAATACTACCTTGAAAAATATAGGTGCCAAGTGAGTTCAGGCACCTACACAGTTTGGCCAGAGTTTTGTGGATTACATTGGAGCCAAAATTGGGATTTACATGCCTAATCCCAGGACTAAATAACAGTGACTAAATACCTTTGAAGAAAGGCATTAATGTCTCTATTAATAATTCCCGAGATACAATTTCTCTCTCGGCAGGCAAGACCTTTGTCCTAACGCAGTAAATCATATACCGCTACTAGTGACTGCTTTTTCTGTT
This sequence comes from Dermochelys coriacea, assembly GCF_009764565.3. Classification (NCBI taxonomy): domain Eukaryota; kingdom Metazoa; phylum Chordata; order Testudines; family Dermochelyidae; genus Dermochelys; species Dermochelys coriacea. Next base: position 112,963,319 of record NC_050068.2, read on the forward strand.
ACATACACTCCCAATAAAAAGTCATATGTGTTTATGTTGCACTTTACTGCTAACAACCTGGTGAAAACAATCAGAAAAATCTAACAATAGTGAGGAACATCTGTTCCCTTTTCAGTCTTCCATATACGAGCTGACCTTCATGGATTCCAAGGCTCTATGTTCCAGACTCCAGCCTCCCACTGGGAAGAGCAGCAGATATCCCTTCTCTACTTCCTCTGTCTGGAGTGCTGTTTGGCTGGAAATGCATGGAAACATTCCTGCTTCTGGAAGTGGGATGCACGCTTCTCCTCAAGCTGAGTGCTCAGTCACACATGGAGCCCCCAGCAGGGACAAAAGAGGCTCTGATTGAATTTCCACACACCTAATCATTAGCCTCGCAGGGTGGATTAAATGTTCTGGCCTCTGGACAAACTGTTTGCAGCTCCGCTGCCTTTACCACCGTGTGGTAAAAGCAGCAGCAGAAGTTAGAAAAGCTAACAGAATGCTAGGAACCATTAGGAAAGGGCTAGATAATAATACAGAAAATATCATCATGCCAGTATATAAATCTGTTATGTCCACACCTGGAATTCTGTGTGCAGTTCTGGTTACTCCTTCTGGCAAAAGACATTAGAATTGGGAAAAGTACAGTGCAGGGCAATAAAATGATGAGGGGTATGGAACTGCACCCATATGAACAGAAATTAAAAAGACTGTGACTGTTCAGTTTAGAAAACAGATGACTATGGGGGGAAATGATAGAGGTCTACCAATGGTCTGGAGAAAGTAAATAAGGAAGTGTTATTTACCCCTTCACATAATACAAGAACCAGGGGTCAGCCAATGAAATTAACAGGCAGCAGGTTAAAACCATAAGGAAGTGCTTCTTCACACAACATATAGTCAACCTATGGAACTCATTGCCAGGGGATGTTGTGAAGGCCAAAAGTATAATTGTGTTTTAAAAAATTAGATAAGTTCACAGAGGATAGATCCATCAATGTCTATTAGCTAAGATGGTTAGGGATGCAACCTTAACTAAGTGTCCCTAAACCTCTGACTGACAGGGGATGGACCACACGATAGTTGTCCTGTTCTGTTCATTCCCTTTGAAGGAGCTGGTACCGGCTACTTTCAGAAGACAGGCTACTGGGCTATATGGACCATTGATCTGACCCAGTGTTCTTATGTTCTTAACCTATAAAAAGAAATCTCTTCATCCATCAGGCTACATGCAGGGTGCAACATAACAACTGTTTAACAGCTCATTCCTAAAATTTCCTAACCAGGGAATGTGTGGAAAAAGTTCAAAATGTGTGACTCTACTTTTTCAACTTGTGTAAAATGAACCTCTTTTTAGAAACCATGTTAATCACATTACTTAATTAGTTTACAAATAATTACTTAACACTTAGAGTGTGATGGCAGATGTTGTGGCAGCTGAGACTGGAATTAATCATAAGTAAACCCACAAACTTTTAGTAAAGTAAAACAAAAATTACTGTATTTCCTGTGTTTTGCTTTCTGTATATTTTTCTTCAGGATTTTGTGTGTGCAAATTTTTCTGTTTTTAAAACTTTTTTTAAATGATCTGTACTTTTATTTTTCTCTAACTTCATTATACTCCTTTAGTATCTCTGTTGTACATACACCTCCCCTCATCCCCAAATTTTTCTTACTCTTCTCTCCTTTACATCTCAGTATGATCTTTCAGGCCCAATCCGGGAAAGCACATAAAACAAGGGCTTAACTTTCAGCATCTCAGTATTCCCTAAATCAGACTACTGACATGCTTAAAATCTTTTTCTGGATTAGGGCCTTTTCTTCCAAATTCTATCTTCTCTCCACTTTTCTGTATTCATAGATCTCCACCTTCTCAATAAATCGCGGTTTTCCCTTTAATTCTCTTCTTCCTTTTTGCATTTTCCCTGTCGTGGTTCTCTGTGTCTGGCTCTCAGGTCACCCCAGTTCAATTCTCTCCAGTATTCCTCCTCCTCTGTGCCCCTTCAGTTCTGCCTCTGCAGCTTCCTTCTCTCCACTAATCTTTGCCTCTCCAGTGTGGTTTAAACTGCAAGGCCTGTTGGATCTTTACTACAACTTCTAACTCTTGCTTCCTATTATTGTAACAATCAGCAGATATTAGAGAGGGTCCTCCCCTTCCAGAGAAATCAAAGTCCTTCCTGACCAGCTGTCTGGCTGGTGTCTCTAATGCCCTGTGCCACTTCCCAATGGCTGGTAGGGGAACCCAGGCTCATCCTCTACACTGCGTTCCAGCCCAGGGATCCTACAATAAGTAGCCAAGTCTTGTTAAGAGTCTTACCCCTTGCTGCTGTTTCCCTCCTCTATGACCTTTTTAATTTGACATGCCAGCAATCTGGTTCCATTCTGGTTTAGATGGAGCCCATCTTTCCAGGCTCCTCCTTTTCTAAAGGTTCCCCAGTTCCTAATAAGCCTAAATCCCTCCTCTGAACACTGCTATCTCATCTATGCATTGAGACTCTGCAGTTCTGCTTGTGTAACTGGCCCTGCACGTGGAACTGGAAGCATTTCAGAGAATGGACTTTAATTTCTTACCTAAATTTGACTTCCAGGACCTTTGCTTTAACTTTTGCTATGTCATGGTACCTACATCTACCACAACCACAGGCTCACCCCAGCAATGCCCAAAAGTCTATCTAAATGTCTTGAGAGGTACACAACCTTTGCACCCAGCAGGCAATTCACTATGTGGTTCTCCCAGTCGTCACAAACCCAGCTATCTATATTTCTAATAATCAAATCCCCCATTACTGTTACTTTTCTCTTCCTAATAACAGGGATCCCTTCTCCAAGAGGGGTATCTTGAGTGTGAGAGGATATCATGACATCATCTGGAAGATTAAGATTGAAAAGTACTTTGAGATTAAAGGTGCTTTATAAAAGCAAAATACTATTATATGGAGAATAAACAGAAGTTTTAGTATAGAAAGCTTTAGTTTGCAGTTGTACACAAACTATAACAATCAGAACAATAGTACAGTATGTGTAATACATCAGGTATTCAAGTGTCTCAATTTTAAAAAAATGCTGGTTCTGTATTCATGGATCTTGTTCTTTTATGATCCTTCTTTGATACTTAGTTCAGAGCAGGAAGGATTGCTGGCTTTTGCTTTTTTATATATTAAACTTTTGGAGATAGATAGATAGATAGATAGATAGATAGATAGATAGATAGATAGATAGATAGATAGATAGATAGATAGCGAGGGAGGGAGGGAGGGAGGGAGGGAGGGGAAATGAGCTTTTAGCTTTGTCTTCATCCATTTACATGATGCTATTAGATCTAGGCAACTTGTTTCCAGTCTTTTGTCAAATGCAACACAGATTGTGTATAATTAAACATAAATTGCTCTCACATCTTGCCCTTGTTCTTGCTCTACTTGTAAGGCCAGTGATGTAGTAACTATTCATATCACAGTTTTACTACCCAGCAATGATTAATGAGTCACAAATGTTTGTACAGCACTTCAAAAAATATAAAGTGCTATAAAAGTGCTAAGCATTATTACTATTTTTGAAAGAATCAATGTAATTAAACATGCAGTAGAGTAAACAGCTCATTAAAAACCTATTCTTATTCTTGCATGTCCTGTGTGTGGTTTAAAATAATCACTGGTCTACACTTACATTATCTATATTATTTACATTTAGATATAAATCTATTTCAAAGAGCAATTTTGCATCTGAATTACATTAATATTTAGGAAAATTCTGAACTAAGCCTTCCACTCCCCTCCCTCTTTACTCGTCATTGTATCTAGATACTGCAGTATATATGGTAAGGTGCATCCCAAACCGATTTCAGACCTTGGCAATATTTAGATACAATGGGCAAGATTCACTACTTTATGGGAGGTCCATAGAAGGCCCTCCACATTACGGAAGTCCAGCAATAGCCCTGCATTGGTGGGGAAGAGAGGGAAAGAGCAGAAAGGCCATTCAGGCAGTTGGGGAGGTGGAGTCTCTGTGGACTTTGAATAAGATGATCTGGAGGAAAGCATTTGGGGCCTACTGGTTACAAGAGGATGCAAGGGCAGTAGTATCCATAGCCTGTGATAGCCGACACAGAGGAGCTGGCACCACTATCTGACTAACAGGGAGGAACTGGCTGCAAAATCTAAAGGCAATTTGGGTAAAAGTGATTATGAACTGATAGATTAAGGAAAGTGTGAGAGCAGCAGAACAAAGACAATGGACTTCAAAAAAGCAGATATTAAACTCAAAACTGGTAAGTAAGGTCTCATGGGAAGAAAATCTAAGGGAAAAAGGAGTTTAGGGCAGCTGTCAGTTTCTCAAAGAAATGATATTAAAGGTACAACAGCAAACTCTGTTGATATGAAGGAAAGATAGGAAGAATAGTAAGAGGCCAATATGGCTCCATCAGGAGCTCTTTAATGACCAGCAAATCAAAAGGGAATCCTACAAAAGCTGAAAGCATGGACAGATTGCGAAGGATGAGTACAAAAGAAGAGCACAACGAGTTACATGTAGTTAGGGACATAAAAGGCAGTAAACAGAGGTTCTATAAATACATTACGAGCAAGAGGCAGATGAAGGAGGATAGGATTAGAATTCAAAATTACCTTGAAAAACTGGAGACTTGGTCTGAAATCAACAAGATTAAATTCAGTAAAGACAAGTACAACATACTACACTTGTGCATTTGATTTTTCCTTCCTAACTACAAAATGGGGAATAACTAGCTATGCAGTAGTACTGCTGAAAAAGATCTGGGGGTTGTAGATGAGTCAGTGACAACGTCCCCTCTAATTTTTCCCATGCATGTTCAGAATTAATTTTGTTATGTGCACAAATATGGAGGTGATGTTTGCCAGGGATGGGGCCGAGGGTTTCAGAGTGTGGTCTGGAGCTCAGGGCTGGGGCAGAGGGTTGGAGTGTGTGGGGGATCAGAGCTCCAGCTGGGGATGAGGGGTTTGGGGTGCAGGCTGCTCTGGGGCCATGGCAGGGAGAGAGCCCCCCCCCAGTCCTCTCCCCGGCCATGGCATGTCCGGGGCTGGGGCCACAAGAGAGGCGCCTCACCCTGGCTGCGGCAGGGCTGGGGGGAGAGCATCTCTCCCTGCCTCTCCCTGCTGTGGCATCTCTGGGGCTGGAGCCATGGGAGAGGCGCCTCTCCCCACCACAGTCCTGAGAGCCTGTGCAGCCCTTGATAGGCTGCTGCACGGCCATGCAGCTTAGAGGGAACTTAGGTCAGTGATGTTCTTATGATGTGATGCAGCTGCAGAAAAGACTAATATTCTCGGATGAATTAGCAGGAGTTTTTATATAAGACACAGAAGGTAACTGGTGCTGGTCAGGCCTCAACTGGAGTATTGTGTCCAGTTCTGAGTGGTAAAGTTTAAAAAAAAGATATGGAGAAAGTGGAGAGAGGAGCACTATGAAAATGATAAAAGGTTTAGAAAACCTGGTCTATGAGTTAAAAACTGGGCATGTTTAGTCTTGACAAAAGAAGACAGAGGGGGGACCTGATAGTCTTCAAATATGTTATGGGCTATTATAAAGAGGATGGTAATGTTCATTGAAGGTAGGACAAGTAGTAATGGGCTTTATCTGCAGCAAGGGAGATTTAGGTTAGATATTCAGAAAAACTTTCTAGCTGTAAGGGTAATTAAGCACTGGAATAGGCATCTAAGGGAATCACCATCTTTGAAGGTTTTGAAGAACAGGTTGGACAAACACTGTCAGGGATGGTCTAGGTTTACTTGGTCCTGCCTCAGCACAGAGATCTGGATTACATGACCTCTAACGGTCCCTTCAAGCCCTACGTTTCTATGATTTCAATGGGAGTGTTCAGTGCCTTGCAGGATGGAATGCTAAATGATCAAACTATTCAAATGCTTTCTTCACACTTTCTCTGTTGAAGCCTGCTGTTGGACAATATTACTGTCGTAATACCACTAACCACAAGACCACATTAACAAGCCATCTGTAGCTAAAGAATGAATTAGAAGAATGAAAACAGGAACACTAAAGCACTTCTGAAAAGTTAATTTCAATAGAATGCATTTGATCAACAACAAGTGACTTTTTAAAATATTTTCTTAGGAAAAGTATGTGATAGTAAACAGAATCCTAATTTTAAAAAATGGCTTGAAGATAATTCCAGGGCATTTTAGATTTTTTCATGGTTGCTAGATCAAGGACTGTCAGGTCAAGAGAGACCGTTAGTTTTACAGACATACAAATAAATATCTGTAATTCTGAAATAATGCTCTTGTGTTTGGTTCAGGAACAACCATGACTTTGATTCCTAAACATTTCAGAGATTAAGCATTATTTCACTATGTACAAAGAAAATAAACATGTACTTTCAGTCTAAACTGACTTATTTCAGACTAAGGAAAAGAGCAGCCACTTCCAGCACCACCAAAAGAAACATTTGCCAGAGCACAATGATTTTGCCATTCCCCTAATGGAGCGCAGAAATTCAGTGAACAAAATGGCTGCTGTCTTTGCAGACAGACATAATTCTTAGAAATGTAAAGAGGCAATACACAGAAAAGACTTCAAAAATTCAGGCAACAATCACTACAGTCAAAAGTATAATTCAGTAGACTTTCTTAATATTCAAATATTATTCAATCAACATGTCAGCTCAGAACTAGCTGAAACTCCTTAAAATAGCTTTTGCAACCAGAAAACCTGGGCTCAGTAACACTGGAAAACATATACTAAGGATATACTAAATTTTCCTGGCCCGTAGTTTAATTTTTTGTTAAGTGAACATTGGCAACATTTACTACATACTGAGTATCACATTCCCAAGAGGTCTCAAGTTCAAAAGGGACATTTCAATTTTGATTCTTGACCACACATGTTTAACACAAGTGAAATAATATACAAACTGTAATACAGTAATGTTGCTCTATAACAGTGAAACACTAGGCAAACTGTAATATACTCATATTATTTTCATCTGTAAAACACTGCTTTGCCACAGCTAATAAGGCATATTGCTACTATATCTTTTCAATGTCCGCTATAATTAGATATATACCTATTTGTTTCTAATATATTACATTACCTGCTGCAGATGCAGAATATATATTTTTAAAGGCAACATAATGTATTAAAAAATGACAAATGAATTTGTCTATTGGAGAGTTCTATTTTAATAAGTGCACATTTGCCAATATTACAGCATGATCTGTTACATGGGAATGTATCTTTTAATGTTTTCATAAATAGGCAGTATTCAAGCATCTTGCAAGGACTTTCTTTCTGAAACAGAATAACTGGCAGCCTTGAAGCCTAGATTACAACTCTGAGGTTCAAATACTTCACACACCTACCTCTTATGAGATCAAAAACAACTGGTCAAATTTTTTTTTTTTTACTCTTTCTGAATGATTGACTTTGTGGGATCAAAAATGTTATGGACTCTTGACTTTAAATGTGAAGATAGGATAAGCAAAGCCAGGACTTTATGGGGGATCAGACGTGACACTAGTCTACAAGTTCTGCCAGAGCAGCAGAATTGCTCTGAAATTCCTTCAGCAACAACTATAACTGCTTCCAGTTATCCAACTGGCAGAACTGTCTTCCCAATGCCGATAAGTAGAAACAGGTGCTTCACATCTGGAATTTAGCACCTCTAGGTTTATCCTCTTAATCTCACTTACATTTATTTTCAAGATGGAGAAGTGACCTTTTCATTAGCAAAGCCCCACGATATTTGCATTTGGTAAATTGATGCATGGCAATGTCAATTCCAGGATAGAAGTACCAAATTACCAATAAACTAATGTTAAAAGGGAGGGAACTAGAGAGTTTACAAGATTAAAAAGGCCTGGCTGGTACCTTGATACAGCATGCACGTTAAGAAGAATGGCAAATACTCTAGCCTATCTTCCACCAGCCCAAAAATACAATATACAAGCAATGCTGAAAGCTTCCAGTTTCCCTCAGAGCCTTTCTGTAACTAAACATTCAGGCCCTGATATTCTACTTATTTACACTGGTTTTACACCAGTCTAATATTATTGACTTTAGTGGAGTTACTCCTGATTTCCACCAATATCAGCAGAGAATAAGGCCTTCAAAATTCAAGGGAAACTGATTTGGGAACTGGTCCTTTCCAGTACTCTCAATTCTACTTATGAAATTATCTGAAAATGAAGATATGTGAAGAGAATTAAACCTGATAGAAATGCTAAGTGAAAATATGTGATGATGATGAGAAAAAAAATTCTCCATAACTTAAATGAGTCAACTTGCGCTTCTGAGAAAATATGTTTGATATATGCATCTAGACATTCCTGCAATGCAGCTTTAAAAGGTGATTTATCTGTTTATTTGTTTATAAATTTCACAGATTACCAAGGCTTCTAGGTGCATATACAAAATTTAACAGGACAACTGACTTTTTAAACCAAACAGCCCTAATAGAAAGAAAAGATTTCTCAATATAATTACCCAGCTGGGCTCCACACTGTTCATGCAAAAGTCTGTGAAAAGAGATGGGCCTTGCTTGCACTATGCCCTAATTACCTAAGTTTCAGAAGGGCTGAGTACCTTACAGCTCTCACTGAAGTCAATGGACGCTGTGGGTGATCAGTGATTTTGAAAATCTGGTCATAAATGACAACAGACTTGGGCTCTGTCAGCCTAGCAGAGGAAATGATTTGCAGACTTAAAGACCTACCACTGAGAATATCCTGACCTCTAGACCCCCTATAATTTCAGCCCGGAGATGGTTAACTCAAGCACCTCAGCTGATTTCAACTATCATTGTAATACATGGGAGAAAAGGTGATCTGTGGATCATTGACCCATGCTTTACAGGCAAAAGTCACTACATTCTTTGAGAGGGTCAACAAACGTGCACAAGAGTGATCCAGTGGATATATTGTGCTTGGACCTTCAAAAAGCTTTTGACAAGATCCTTCACCAAAGGCTCTTAAGCAAAGTAAGCTGTCATGGGATATGAGGGAGGGTCCTTTCATAGAATAGTAACTGGTTAAAAGATAGGAAAAAGGGGTAGGAATTAATAGTCAGTTTTCAGAGAGGTAAATAGTGGTGTCCCTAGGGATCTGTACTGGGACTAGTACTGTTCAACATATTCATAAATGATCTGGGAAAAGGGGTAAACATGGTGGTGAGTTTACCACACATGTAGACGTTTATTGACCCCCTCAAAGAATGTAGTGACTTTTGTCTGGAAAGACTTATATATCGTGGGTCCATGATCCACAGGAGATCACCTTTCCTCCCATATATTACCATGATAATTGAAATCGGCCAACGTGCTCGAGTTAATTGTCTCCAAACTGAAATTGTAGGGGGTCTAGAGGTCAGGATATTCTCAATGGTGGGTCCTTGAGTCTGCAATTCACAAGCAAGAGATGCTGGAGTCATTGTGGATAGTTATCTGAAAACATTCACTCAGTGTGCAGTGGCAATCAAAAATGTTAACAGAATGAAGTGAGCTGTAGCTCACGAAAGCTTATGCTCAAATAAATTTGTTAGTCTCTAAGGTGCCATAAGTACTTCTTTTCTTTTTACAAACCATTAGGAAAGGGATATATGATAAAACAGAAAATATCATCATGCCACTCTATATATCCATGGTATGCCCACACTTTGAATATTGCCTGGTCACCCCATCTAAAAAAAATATTAGAACTGGAAAGTTACAGAGAAGGGCAACAAAAATTATTAGGGATATAGACCTGTGTCCATATGAACAGAGATTCAAAAGACTGGGACTGTTCAGCTTAGAAAAGAGATGACTAAGGGGGAATATTAGAGAGGTCTATAAAATCATGAATGATGTGGAGAAAGTGAATAAGGAATGTTATTTACCCCTTCCCATTATACAAGAATCAGAGGTCACTCAATTAAATGAATAGGCAGCAAATTTAAAACAAACATAAGGAAGTACTACTTCACACAATGCATAGTCAATTTGTGGAACTCATTGCCAGGAGATGTTGTGACGGCCAGAAGTCTAACTGGTTTCAAAAAAGAATTAGATAAGTTCACAGAGGATACGTCCATCAATGACTATTAGCCAAGATGCTCAGGGATGCAACCCCATACTCCGGGTGTCCTAAGCCTCTGACTTACAGAAACTGGGAATGGATGACAGGGGAGGGATCACTTGATGATTGCCTCTTCTGTTAATTCCCTCCAAAGCATCCACCACTAGTCCCTGTCAGAAGACAAGATAGTGGGCTAGATGGATCATTGGTCTGCCCCAGTGTGGCCATTCTTATGTTCACCTTGATTTTACTCCTCAGGGAATTCTGAGCCACAGCACATAAGCAGAATTCATGGCCCCCACAGATTTTTCCCCCCCAGCAGAAAATAGATTCTGCTGGGGATGGGCGGCAGTTACACTTTTCACCCACCATGGGCTGCTGTGGCACCAGAAGAGAGGGCAGCTGGCACAAGGCTGGAACAAGCAACCATAGAGAGGAAGGGGACAGAGGCTGCTTTCCTCAGAGTGCCCTGCCCTTGGGGCCAGGTGAGGAGACATGGGATATGGGGGGGCAGACAGCCTGGGACACACAGAGCTGCTGGGGGGGGTGGTCACATAGACTGGGGTTCAGAAGGGCTAGTGAGGAGGACAGACTGGGGTGAGGCATAGGAGCTAGTGGGGTGACAGCATTGATCCAGGGGCTGAATGGGAGTGCAGGGACACATGGGGACAGGGAGAGGGGGGTGCAGAGACACACGGGGACAGAGGCAGATGTGCCTGAATGAATGGGATAGGCTAGGAGTCAGCAGGGGTCTGCATGGGAGAGGCTCACCAGCTCCCTAACCATCCCTCTCCCTCAAAAAAAACCTCTGTTCCATACTTCTGCCACCCACACACAACAACCCTCCAGGTTCACTCCCAAGCTCCTGCCCAGCAATTACATCTCTCTCCCTCAGCTCCTCCATTATCCCTGACTCACCCAAGCCTTTTCACTCCTTCTGAGGGGAGTGGGAAATACGGTTCTGTATTGTAGTTTAAATGAATTATTATTCAAAGTTCTGTATTAATATGCCTAGTAAGGAATCTATTTGTCAAAAAACATTTCCTGAATCTTGTTTGTTGTCTGTATTGTTACAGACATATTTGCTGACAATATTTTGAAATAAATTACTAAAATAACATATGTGATTATATTGTGTTATTTTGACAAATAAGATATGCAGAATTTTAAAATATTGTTGGCAGAATTTTTACTTTTTTGGCACAGAATTCCCCCAGGAGTATGATTTGCACCTGAGAGCTGAACAGGAATCTATCACCTCTGGTAGTGATATGTTGTAATACATTTTTGTAGCTTACACCACTGAAGTGGCAGCAGAGGTGAAAGTAAGCCGGACCAGACCGGCTTCCCCAGGCTGGCGATTTAAAGGGCCCAGGGCTCCCTGCAGCAGCCAGTGCCCCGGGCCCTTTAAAGTGCCGCCAGAGCCCCACTGCCGGAGCCCCGAGGTGGCGGCAGGGCTCCATCTGTGATTTAAAGGGCCCAGAGCTCCACTGTGGTAGCGGCAGCTGGAGGCCCGGGCTCTTAAAATCGCCCCTGAGCCATGGGGTTCCCAGCCGCCTCTGCAGCAGGTAGCTCCTGGGGTGATTTAAAGGCCCCGGGGCTCCCAGCCGGAGCCCCTGGGCCTTTAAATCTTGATTTAAAGGGCCCAGGTATTTAAAGGCCCTGCCACTTCCAGTTGAGTCCGTGCCTCTTCTGGTTAAGGCCACACCCCCTGCCCTGAGCTCTGGCATACTGGTAAGTCCTTTAAGTTACTTTCACCCCTGAGTGGCAGCTAATTTGTTTTAAAATTCCAAATATTGCAAAAAATATGTTCAATATTTACAGGAATAGAGGATGTTTATTTCTAAATTATTAATCTCTTCCTTCTTTATTCCTCCACCTGAGAAGCCAATTTATTATATATAGATGGAGGGCTTATTCTCAATGCCTTGCACCTTCTATAACTATTTACAGCTGTGTAAAGGGGGAATAAAATGTTACCACAGATGCAAGTGACTACACAAGGTGCAAAGAAATGTAGGCTCACCACCCCATAACTGCTGAGTGAAAATTACAACTAAAATTACAGTCTCTAAAGGGCTGTCTTTTCACAAGCTGGAATTTTATTTTAGTCACTTTCACTTTGCTGATATTATTGCACACTGGAAGAAGAGGTACAGCCAATACCAAGGAAACACCAATGCAGGAATTGGGAGTGCAATGCGAGAGAGACAAACTCAATGTCAGGAGAAGGTAAATAAGGAGAAGAGACAACACCCACATGGAGGCACAGAGAGAATGTGGGATGGGGACAAGGCTGGGGAAGGAAGAGCTATCCTTCAGCAAAATCTCCCATATACTAAATAATTTTCTCCTTAAAGTTCTTACTGAGAACTCCCCAATTCTCAACTTATGCAGCATAAGATCTGAGTACTACAGCGATGGGTGTGTTTGCACTAGCAAGAATTTATAAGGAATATGCAAATAAGATCATTTTATAAATATTACTAGAAAATCATATGCTTTGATTAATAGGTAGAGTGATATTCTAGCACAATAGTGAAGCATGACATTATTTGTGTTTTCTGAACCACATCATTAAAAAAGTGGGATATGTGTATGATAATGGAGGACCTCTGTGCTAGTGGTTCTGAAATTATGATTTAATTACTTCATAATGAGTCAAACTGAAATGTTTATGGAACTGGATTAGCTAGGCCCTGTAATATTAATTGTGCATTCCAAGCTACTATAAAAATTTCTGTCACAGTTAAAAATTTGTGCTTTATTTCTTGTTTGAACTTGTCTAGCTTCAACTTCCAGCTGGGAAACGAAGAGAAAGCTTGCCTGACTCTCCCTTTTACTTTGACTTCAATATGCTAACATATGGTGGAATAGTAGTCATGACTGGACTACAGGTATTGAAGGGTATGTGCTCTTTAGGAAAGACAGAAACAAAGGTAAAGGGGGTGGAGTAGCATTGTATATCAACGATGAGTTAGAATGTAAAGAAATAAGAAGCGATGCAATGGATAAGACAGAGTCTGTCTGGGCAAAAATTACATTGGGGAAGAAAACTAGTAAAGCCTCTCCTGCGATAGTGCTTGGGGTGTGCTATAGACCTCCGGGATCTAATTTGGTTATGGATAGAGCCCTTTTTAATGTCTTTAATAAAGTAAATACTAATGGAAACTGCGTGATCATGGGAGACTTTAACTTCCCAGATATAGACTGGAGGACCAGTGCTAGTAATAATAATAGGGCTCAGATTTTCCTAGATGCGATAGCTGATGGATTCCTTCATCAAGTAGTTGCTGAACCGACTAGAGGGGATGCCATTTTAGATTTAATTTTGGTGAGTAGCGAGGACCTCATAGAAGAAATGGTTGTAGGGGACAATCTTGGCTCAAGTGATCATGAGCTAATTCAGTTCAAACTAAATGGAAGGATTAACAAAAATAAATCTGCAACTAGGGTTTTTGATTTCAAAAGGGCTGACTTTCAAAAATTAAGGCAATTAGTTAGGGAAGTGGATTGGACTGAAGAACTTATGGATCTAAAGGCAGTTGAGGCCTGGGATTACTTTAAATCAAAACTGCAGAAGCTATCGGAAGCCTGTATCCCAAGAAAGGGGAAAAAATTCATAGGAAGGAGTTGTAGACCAAGCTGGATGAGCAAGCATCTTAGAGAGGTGATTAAGAAGAAGCAGAAAGCATACAGGGAGTGGAAGATGGGAGGGATCAGCAAGGAAAGCTACCTAATTGAGGTCAGAAGATGTAGGGATAAAGTCAGAGAGGCTAAAAGTCGAGTAGAGTTGGACCTTGCAAAGGGAATTAAAACCAATAGTAAAAGGTTCTATAGCCATATAAATAAGAAGAAAACTAAGAAGGAAGAAGTGGGGCCGCTTAACACTGAGGATGGAGCGGAGGTTAAAGATAATCTAGGCATGGCCCAATATCTAAACAAATACTTTGCCTCAGTCTTTAATAAGGCTAAAGAGGATCTTGGGGATAATGGTAGCATGACAAATGGGAAGGAGGATATAGAGGTAGATATTACCATATCAGAGGTAGAAGCGAAACTGAAACAGCTTAATGGGACTAAATCGGGGGGCCCAGATAATCTTCATCCAAGAATATTAAAGGAATTGGCACCTGAAATTGCAAGCCCATTAGCAAGAATTTTTAATGAATCTGTAAACTCAGGAATAGTACCGAATGATTGGAGAATTGCTAATATAGTTCCTATTTTTAAGAAAGGAAAAAAAAGTGATCCAGGTAACTACAGGCCAGTTAGTTTGACATCTGTAGTATGCAAGGTCCTGGAAAAAATTTTGAAGGAGAAATTAGTTAAGGACATTGAAGTCAATGGTAAATGGGACAAAATACAACATGGTTTTACAAAAGGTAGATCGTGCCAAACCAACCTAATCTCCTTTTTTGAAAAAGTAACAGATTTTTTAGATAAAGGAAATGCAGTGGATCTAATTTACCTAGATTTCAGTAAGGCATTTGATACCGTGCTACATGGGGAATTATTAGTTAAATTGGAGAAGATGGGGATCAATATGAACATCAGAAGGTGGATAAGGAATTGGTTAAAGGGGAGACTGCAACGGGTCCTACTGAAAGGCGAACTGTCAGGTTGGAGGGAGGTTACCAGTGGAGTTCCTCAGGGATCGGTTTTGGGACCAATCTTATTTAATCTTTTTGTTACTGACCTTGGCACAAAAAGTGGGAGTGTGCTAATAAAGTTTGCAGATGATACAAAGCTGGGAGGTATTGCCAATTCGGAGAAGGATCAGGATATTATACAGGAGGATCTGGATGACCTTGTAAACTGGAGTAATAGTAATAGGATGAAATTTAATAGTGAGAAGTGTAAGGTTATGCATTTAGGGATTAATAACAAGAATTTTAGTTATAAGTTGGGGACGCATCAATTAGAAGTAACGGAAGAGGAGAAGGACCTTGGAGTATTGGTTGATCATAGGATGACTATGAGCTGCCAATGTGATACGGCTGTGAAAAAAGCTAATGCGGTTTTGGGATGCATCAGGAGAGGCATTTCCAGTAGGGATAAGGAGGTTTTAGTACCGTTATACAAGGCACTGGTGAGACCTCACCTAGAATACTGTGTGCAGTTCTGGTCTCCCATGTTTAAAAAGGATGAATTCAAACTGGAGCAGGTACAGAGAAGGGCTACTCGGATGATCCGAGGAATGGAAAACTTGTCTTATGAAAGGAGACTTAAGGAGCTTGGCTTGTTTAGCCTAACTAAAAGAAGGTTGAGGGGAGACATGATTGCTCTCTATAAATATATCAGAGGGATAAATATAGGAGAGGGAGAGGAATTATTTCAGCTCAGCACCAATGTGGACACAAGAACAAATGGGTATAAACTGGCCACCAGGAAGTTTAGACTTGAAATCAGACGAAGGTTTTTAACCATCAGAGGAGTGAAGTTTTGGAATAGCCTTCCAAGGGAAGCAGTGGGGGCAAAAGATCTATCTGGTTTTAAGATTCTACTCGATAAGTTTATGGAGGAGATGGTATGATGGGATAATGGGATTTTGGTAAGTAATTTATCTTTAAATATTCAGGGTAAATAGGCCAAATCCCCTGAGATGGGATATTAGATGGATGGGATCGATTTACTATAGAAAATTCTTTCCTGGGTATCTGGCTGGTGAATCTTGCCCATGTGCTCAGGGTTTGGCTGATTGCCATGTTTGGGGTCGGGAGGGAGTTTTCCTCCAGGGCAGATTGGAGAGGCCCTGGAGGTTTTTTTGCCTTCCTCTGTAGCATGGGGCATGGTTGACTGGAGGGAGGCTTCTCTGCTCCTTGAAGTTTTGAACCATGATTTGAGGACTTCAATAGCTCAGACATGGGTGAGGTTTTTCATAGGAGTGGTGGGTGACATTCTGTGGCCTGCGCTGTGCAGGAGGTCGGACTAGATGATCAGAGTGGTCCCTTCTGACCTTAGTATCTATGAATCTATGAATATGCTAATAATATGCTAGAATGTAGAACATGAAATAGAAAGGTGTTTTTCCTAAGCCCTGGGCAGGCTGCTCCTATTGACACCCCCTTTTCCTGTCCTCTGAGTGCACCCTTTCAAAGTGGCAGGCCCATGCTTCCACTTCTCTGTGGGATGGGACCCAGGTGATCCAGCCATTCTCAAGGTTCCCCCGATTGCCAACTGTATTACTCAGCGGGCCCTGCAAAAGATTCCCTTCAGGAGCCTGTGGACAGTGATAATATGCAGTGAGAGAAAAGCAACTGCTCCAAAACAAAGCATGATTTGTTTAGCCAGAAGGTATACAGCACTAGAGAACTGGATATAAAATAACAGAGACCCATTATTATTATTTATATTACCAAGGGGCCTAGGAGCCCATTGTGTTAGGCACAGAACAAACACAGAACAAAAAGATGGTCATGCATTCTGTCTTACCCTCTCCTGTCACTCCTCTTGAGCTCCAAAGTAGACAGGACAGCCCCGGTGATCCTTGTTCTCTTGGGTACCAAGTTGTAATCTACTTGCTGCAGACTGTGATGCTCTGTCAGCCTGTATCTGTGTGTCAGCCCCATGGCACGCTGACCTCTTGCTTCTCTCCCCACCCCATAGGGCAGTTCTTTTAACAGATCAGGGTCTTTTGCTCTTCAGATTCACAGCCTTGGCAAACAGCCCTGTCACCAGAGCTGGATCTGAAGAGTCCCCTTATAAACCTGGCTATTGTGTTTGAGGGTAAGCTCTGTATCAGGGCCATTACTTTACCTTTCCTGCTTGATTTCTTTAACTCTAACTCTATGCATTCAGGCAGGGTAATACTGAACAGATATATTCAGGAGCATAAGATATTTATAAAAAAATACAAATATTTCCTGGTTTTCCATAGTGTTCACAACCCTATGACAGAGAGGGAAAGAATGGCTACTTACCTTCACTAACTGCTGTTCTTTGAAATGAATCGTCCACATGGATTCCACTTCTGGTGCGCATGTTTGCATGATCTGATTCTTTTTGGCTAAGAGTGTCCATTGGGACTGCACCTGTGTTCTGGATGTTCCTGTGCTCCTCACCCAAGGGAATAAAGGGCAGAGTGGGCCCAATCATCCTTGAGTCCCCAATACAGTATCTTTTCACTATAGGACTCTATAGAAGCAGGGAAGGAGGGCAGGTTGTGGAATCCATGTGGACAATACATCTCAAAGAATCACTGTTACCGAAGGTAAGTAGCTCTTCTTTCTTCCTTGAGTGGCTGTCCACAAGGATTCTACTTCCGGTGATAAGCAAGCAGTGACCTCATAGGCAGGAGTTGGGTGCTAGCAGTCCTATTTAAGCAAGGATTTTAGGACAACTTTACCAAGTCGGACACCTGATCTTGAAGTCTCAACTAAGGAGTAGTGCTGGGTAAAAGTGTGGACTGAATCCTGTATAGGAGCCCTGCACATTTCTCATATATGAATGCATGTTAGAGAAATTGCAGAAGCTGACTGAGCCCTAGTGGAATAGGCTTCAATGTTCATGGATGGATAAGAACATAAGGATGGCCATACTGGGTCAGACCAAAGGTCCATCTAGCCCATCATCTGATTTTCCAACAGTGGCCAATGCCAGGTGCATCAGAGGGAATGAATAGAACAGGTAATCATCAAGTGATCCATCTGCTGTTGTCCATTACCAGCTTCTGGCAAACAGAGGCTAGGGACACCATTCCTGCCCATCTTGGCTAATAGCCATTGATGATCTAGCTATGAATTTATATAGTTCTTTTTGAACCATGTTGTAGTTTGGCCTTCACAACATCCTCTGGAAAAGAGTTCCACAGGTTGACTGTGTGTTGTGGGAAAAAATACTTCCTTTTGTTTGTTTTAAACCAGCTGCCTATTAATTTCATTTGATGACCCCTAGTTCTTGTGTTAAGAAAGGGAATAAATAACACTTCCTTATTTACTTTTCCACACCAGTCATGATTTTATAGACTTCTATCATATCCCCCCTTAGTTGTCTCTTTTCAAAGCTGAAAAGTTCCAGTCTTATTAATCTTTCCTCATATGGAAGCTGCTCCATACCCCTAATAATTTTTGTTTCCCTTCTCTGTACCTTTTACAATTCCAATATATCTTATTTGAGATGGGGTGACCAGATCTGCACACAGTATTCAAGATGGGAGCATACAATGGATTTATATAGAAGCAATATGATATTTCTGTCTTGTTATCGATCCCTTTCCTAATGGTTTCTAACATTCTGTTAGCTTTTTTGACTGCCGCTGCACGTTGAGTGGATGTTTTCAGAGAACTATCCACAATGACTCCAAGATCTCTTTCTTGAGTGGTAACAGCTAATTCAGACCCCATCATTTTATATGGATCTAGCCTAGCTATACCTTATAACATGATCTCATACACTTAGAAATGGATTGCAAAAGGCTCCTGAAAGGTCTTGTCCTGTCCAGGCTATATGAAAGAGCAATGGCAACGTTAAGGGTGTGCAATTTGTCTTTCTCCTGGTTTGAGTGGGGTCAGTGGAAGAAAACAGGTAGGTGGATTAAACGAAAATTGGAGTGCAGCCTGAGAGTCACGTTATCTTTATTGAATATCCTGTAAGGTGAACCAACCACGTGAGGGCCTAAATTTCCCCTAAAGTAGAAGCTGACATGAACCCTATTAAAAATACAGACTTCACAGACAAGAGGGAAAATGATCAGGTTGCTAGGGGGTTCAAAAATGAATCCCATTAAACCAGATTGTATTATGTAGAGGTCGCAGGAAGGAGGGGGATCTCAGACTTGGTGAAAATACATGAATGAAATCTTTGAGGAAACTGGCCACTGTAGCCATGGAGTAATATGGTATGACCCTGAATTGGAGGAGGATGCGTAGATATGGCAGCTAAATGGAGCTGATCATTCAGACTAGCAGAAATAGGGGGCTTCCAAAGGGAAACAGATGACCTTGTCGTTCCCAAATTGAAAACATCTTCAATTTTGCTACATATTTCAGACGTAGTAGAAAATTTTCTGCTATGTACCAAGATGTTTTGGACTTCAGTGGAACAGCTTCCTTCAGTGGCAGTTAACCAGCCAGCATCCAGTGACGCTAGAGCTGGGTGTAAGATCAGATCTCTCTGTATTTATAGATTATATGGCCAGAAGAGACCATTGTCATAATTTAGTCTGACCATACGCACCGAGTTTCTAATGTGCTAGGGGTGCTCCCCCTGGCTCTGCCCCACGTCCTGCCCCCATTCCACCGCTTCCTCCCTATCCCTGCTCTGCCTCTTCCCACCCCATTCTGCCCCTCCCCCAAGCACGCCTGGCTCCTCTCCCTTCCCCTTCAGTGTCTCCTGCATGCCACAGAACAGCTGATCATGGTGAGTGGGAGGCACTGGGAGAGAGGGGGAGGCGATGATTGGCAGGGCTGCCATTGGGCAGGAGGTGCTGGGGGGGAACAGAAGGTGCTGAGATGGGGGGCTGCCAGTGGGTGCTCAATACCCACCATTTTTTTTCCTATGGGTGCTCCAGCCCTGGAGTCAGCACCAAAGAGTCTGACCTCCTGTGTAACGCAGCCCATATGACTTCCTTGAATTGACTCCTGTTTCAACTACAGCATATTTTTTAGAAAAAGATCCAATCTTGGTTTTAAAGTACAGTGATGGAAAATCCACCATGACCCTTGGTAAATTGTTCCAGTGTTTAATTACCCTCACAGTTAAAATGTTGTGCTTTATTTCTAGTTTGAATTTGTCTAACTTCAACTTCCAGCCATTGGATCTTAATATACCTTTGTCCGCTAGACTGAAGAGTCCTCCATTATCAAATTTCTGTTCCCCATGTAGGCTCTTATACACGGTGATCAAGTCACTCCTTAACCTTCTCTTTGATAAGCTAAATAAGATTGAGCTCCTTGAATCTTTTACTATAAAGGCATGTTTTCCAGTTCTTTAATCATTCTCATGGCTCTTCTCAGAACCATCCCCAATTTTTCAACATCTTTCTTGAGCTGTGGACACCAGAACTGGACACACTATTCCCATGGCAGTTGCCCCAGTGCCAAATACAGAGGTAACACTACCTCTCTATTCCTACTCAGTATTCCCCTGTTTATACATCCAGTGATCACATTAGCACTTTTGGCCTCAGCATCACATGGGAGCGCATATTCAGCTGATTACTACGACCCCCAAGTCTTATCCACTGCTTCCCAGGATAGACAGAGTCCCCCATCCCGTAAGTATAGCATGCATACTTCTAGGAACAAAGAATGACTTTACATTGGCTGTACTGAAATGAATATTGTTTGCTTATGCCCAGCTTAGTGAGCTAGCCAGATCTCCCTGTATTGGTGATCTGTCGTTTTCATTATTTAGCACTCCCCCAAGTCTTTGTGCCATCTGCAAATGTTACCAGTAATGGTTTTATGTTTTCTTCCAGGTGACTGATAAAAATGTTAAATAGGATAGGGCCAAGAACCTATCTCTCTGGGGCCCCATTGGAAACATACCTGCTCAAAGATGATTCCCAATTTAAATTATGTTTTGAGCCCATTACAATTACATTTTCAGCCCTGTACTTTTAATCCATTTAATATCAGAGTTGGAAGGGACCTTGGGAGGTCATCTAGTCCAACCCCCTGCTCAAAGCAAGACCAATCCCCAATTTTTGCCCCAGATCCCTAAATGGCCCCCTCAAAGATTGAACTCACAACCCTGGGTTTAGCAGGCCAATGCTCAAATCACTGAACTATTCCTCCCCCTGACGTGTGCTGCGTTGATTTTGTATTGTTCTAGATTCCAAATCAAAGCATTGTGCACTAGCAAGTCAAATGCCTTACAAAAGTCTAATTATACTACATTACCTTTATTACCTGTATTACCTTTATCAACCAAAGCATCTGATCTCATGCACATGGGATGCATGCACCCCAGAAGTGGAATTCATGTGGCCAATCACTCAAAAGTGAGCCAATACTTAAGATAAGCATTTTTCCAGAAATCCTAAATTAAAGAATACGGACATATTTTAATGCCTTACCTACATCCAATGCTAGTAATCCTGCATATCTATTCATTAAATCAGCGCCCATTTATTGCCATTGCTGGTCAAAAATGATTCCAAATGGCTTATTACATAAGAAATGATGGAAGTAGAATTAATGACATGACAAATGTTTTACAATTTAAATTATGGTGACCTTTCTTGTGAAGTTATTTCTTTCAGTAGGTTCATTATCAATTTAATATCTTTTCAGGCAATATTAGTGATAATACATTTTTATCATTCAAATTATGTTCCATCTTTTCTTCATAGAAAGATTTCATTAGTAAAGAAGATTAAGGTAACATCTGTATGAGGAGATTGTTTTAATTTCACACTAAATCTTTCTGTGGTTGGCTAAGTTACTAAACAAGTTCAACTCCTGAATGTTGATTTTACAGCATAAAACTCTAATGTAAGACAGGACTTTTATAATGATCTGGAGATTTCTATACCTTTCAAAAGCCCGTTTACAGCTCCCTCCCATATATAATATTTATTATTCTAACATTAACCTGATGTAAATCTCAAACCTGGTCAAGGACAGAACAGTCATAGAAACAATTAAGTAACCTAAAATATGTACGTTTAGTTTCACATAATTCACAGGCTCCTATATATCAAATTAATAAACGCATTGACCCTTTAAAAAAATTAATGGTGTCAAAGCCTCAGATTTGTTGGGTCTATGGTAGACACTGAAGATTTATTTAAGATAACTAATTGCATTTTGTTATGCATAATGAATCTCTTTCAAATTAATATTGCAAGAACAGAAATTGCAAAATCCAATAGGTAAAAATCCAATCACACAAAGAACTAACTTCTAAAAGGAAGGTTCCTCAGTGTGCTTAATGCCAACCAGGCAGACCAGCCCTCTAGACAGAAGGCCAGGACTAGCATGCCCTGACTGAGTTGTTTTTATGATTATTAGTCAACTAAAAAGGAAGACTACAAAAAGTGCTCGCTCTCTCTAAACTAGTTTAACAGGCAATATAATGGCATTTATAATGGACTCCATTTTCCTTTAGTAACACAATCCCTGGAAAACAGCAATTGTAAGTGGTAAAATAATTATTACAACTGGGTTAACAAAGCTAGAAGCCAAAATTCTTAGTATTATTATAGATCTAAGTATTATAACAAAGAGCCTTTAGATAATGGAGAATATAATTTCAGAACCTGATCCTACAAACCTTTACCTCATGCAGAGTCCCACTGAAGTCAGGGAATTAAAGTTTGCAGAGCTGGGTCCTCAGGTGTTAATCTAGTAAACTCACTCCTCAAGCACAAAATAAGTGCTACTGAAAAACATATTCCTTTGGCTTTCCATTTCAAACTCTCCCACTAAAATTTGATCCTTTGCCCGTTGTCCTTCTCAAAGTAATTACCATCTAGATCATTAGTCTAGTAGACTATCTAGAGCAGAGGTGGGCAAACTACGGTCCCCGGGCCACATCCGGCCTGCGGGACTGTCCTGCCTGGCCCCTGAACTCCCGGCCGGGGAGGCTACCCGCAGCCTCTCCCCTGCAGTTCTCCCTCCACCGCAGCCTCAGCTCGCTGCATGGGCAGTGCTCTAGGCAGCATGGTGGCCTGGCTGGCTGCAGCCAGGAGGTGCGGCTCCCAGTCCTGCCGCTCTGAGCGGCACTGTAAGGGGGTGAGGAGCCGGGGGCGTTGGATAAGGGGCAGGGACTCCCTGTGGGCAGTCAGGGGACAGGGGGCGGTTGGATGGGGCAGAGGTTCTGGGGGGGCAGTCAGGGAACAGGGAGCAGGGGGGTTGGATAAGGGGTGGGGTTCCAGAGGGGCAGTTAGGGGTGGGGGTGTGGCTGGGATCGGGGCAGTCAGGGGACAGGGAGCAGGGGGAATTGGATAGGTGTGGGAGTCCTGGGGGGCCTGTTGAAGCGGGGTGTGTGGATATGGGGCGGGGCTGTCGGGGGACAGGGGGGTTGGAGGGTTCGGGAATTCTAAGGGGGGCAGTCAGGGGGTGGGAAGGGGCAAAGGCCAGGCTGTTTGGGGAGGCACAGCCTTCCCTACCTGGCCCTCCATACAGTTTCGCAACCCTGATGTGGCCCTCGGGCCAAAAAGTTTGCCCAACCCTGATCTAGAGATTGATGGGTCTGCTACAGCCTAAGATGCATGTGGCTTCTAGCTCATGCAGTAGAGAGTCATACAGTAAGTTTTCGAGGTCCCAGATTAGATTCTGACTCATACAAGCCTTGTGACACTGCCCAGAACTAACTGAGCTGGAGGAGCATGCTGGGTTCTGGTGCTCAAAAAATCCCATCCACAAGCAACCCATTTTGCATCTGCGATTCTGATAGCCAGTTCAGCTGTCACAGGGGAATTTTTCAGTAGTGTTTTTTCTCTACTTAGGTCTTTGGAAAATGTTTAGATGTGCCATTGGGTAGCTCATCGTATTTAAGACAGCCAGGCAACAATACTTTCTCTTCCTTTCCTGTGTTTGTGTATGTTTTGGTTGACAGTAAAGATGAGATGGGCCCCAAGTTGTAAAGTTCAGATCTGGATCTAAATTGAGACTTCCCCATAGTTCAGGGTGTTTGGATTTGGTCTTCCAGTTCAGGCCCATCTGTGCACCAATGTGAATCATAAGTAATTCCAATTAAGTTACTACATCTTAAGAAATATAGCCCCAATCCTTTTTCAGGCAAATTCCCCTCTGAAGGTCCATAGAGGTTATGCTCGAGTAAGGGGTAAGGAGGGGCTAGTTCCAAAGGAAATGTTTGTCCAACAACACCAAAAAATGACATCACTAAAGTGACCTGGGACAACAAAGGAAGTGCAACAGAACAAAAAATAACACAACACACTTACCTTTTATTTCCGATATCATCTTGTGAAGAAAGTATTTAGAAAGGATCACTCCAACCACCGAAAATGTTCTGAGTGAATCCTCTGAATGAGAAGAATAAAACACAACCTTTTAATAGCAGGCAGAAATAATACTCCACTGTTAGTTTATTTACTGCTCCGGGGGTGTTTTGAAAAGAAAAAGGCAGAGGCAATCCATTCAAAGAGTTTGTGTCGGAGTCTGGTTAGATCCCAGCTCTTATTACATAGTTGCTCAATACTTTGTCCTCAAAGGGCCGGGTCCTGAGAGATGGCAGCCTCAGTGACATGTACCCATGCTGTGCTATTTTCAGAAACCTGGATTATTCTATGTAGAGAACAGATCATACTTTCACGAATAGTTTACATCAAGGACAGATGCTAGTTTGTTGAGGGTAGTGCTTCGATTGCTGTTTAACTAGCAAAGCTCCTCAGCCCAGCTCCTCAAGGAAGTCAGTGCTTGACAGTCTCCTCCCATAGGGAGGAAATGTCATGAAGGAGAAAAATGGGTTACTTACCAGCGGTAATTGTTTTCTCAGAGTGTATTGCCTCCACAGAGCCACCCTGCCTCTCTTTTCTCTCTTCCACTTCAGATCGTAACTCTGACACTTTGCGTTCCATTCATGAGATGGAAAAAGCTCCCACTGATGGAAACAGGATTGAGGCCTTAAATGTGGTAACAATGTTGCACATAATAGGATTGCCTCAGTTAAAAAGGATATGTTGTCAAAGTCTCCTATTGTTCACACTCTGTATCACTCCACATTCCTCACTTGTGCATGTTGAACGAGTCCTAAATACATAACAGAGATCCAAAATGTGAGCCAGAGAGAGCTTTGGTCATGAGATTTACTACATGTTTATGAGATGACATTAAACATATACAACTTTTCAATATATTTTTTCATATTAGCAAAATATGGCTTAATCCACAGGAAGGTATAACTCTCTCATTTTTTCTTTTTTTGAAAAAACTACATTTTTGGTTTACAGCCTGGCAAAATAACATATTTGAACTGCATGAAATTTATATTTTGTGCTTCTTTATAAGCTCAAAACACATTACTTAACATCAGTGTCCAAAAAAAGAAAAAAAAAGGCAGAGAGACTGATATCTTATCCACCTAAAATGTTCTCCTCTATCAGTTTGACATGGTTAAGATATATTGAACATGAAGGTTTGTAATGGAGAAGCTGATAGAATCATAACTATGGCATTACTTGTGATGTGACTTTAGAATGAAATAGTGTACTAATAATTGTTCCATTAGATTTCTGATAATAAGACTGATCATAAAACATTAATCAGTGATCCATGTTAAGGTCTTCACAAGTCAGTTTAGAGCCAGAGGCAAAGCCTCTTGTGAGACATTAGCTGAATGGCGATCATCAACAAAGGACTCACTAATGTATTCACAAAATGTATGGATCTTTTTATAGTCGGTTGATTCATTTCTTGAACATGTAAAAATTTGTATCTTACACCCCAGTGGAAAAATAATAGAATCCCTGCATGTACATTTTTATGTTTCATCAAATGTATTGAACATTTATTTGAAATATACAGGTCAGCATACAGAACAGTATATACCATATTGAGAAGTATATGAATTTATAGGCATTATGAAATGGACCATGTTTCATGACATTTGATAGGAATGCTGTGACAATATATTTTCATTTATTCAAAAATATTTAAAATGTCCATTGTCATGACACATACTGTATTCTAAATATTATGGGTTATATGTGTAATATATTTGTTATTACTCTGCCTCTTTGTTCTTCTAGCTTGATATGCTCACCAGCCACTCTCTCGACTCTGTTTTAGCTAGAACATGGTGTGGCTTGGAGCATTGCAAATATAGGCTTTATATTTGTATTAAATTTTATTTAAAAAAAAATCTATTATATTAGGCTTCTACATGTAACCGTTCTGCCAGGTGGAGCCAGCAGCAGCCAGGGCTGGGTTCAATATTTTGCGTTTCCTTTCCATCGATCCAACACAGAAGTAGTTCGAGCCCCCAGTCAGTAACCTGGGAAATTTACACATCACCCCTGGGTGCCTCTGAGAGGCAATACTTCCCCACTCACAAGCACAGAGTCTGAGTGTAGAAAAGAAACTTTTAATAAAACAGGGAAGTAACTTGGCATTAATTTGAGAAAACACCTCACACAGGGTTCAAAAACATAAACCATGAGTAAAAGACCAACCACGAGTAGGTTGGGCCTTGTCCTTTTCCCCTCAGGTTCTTAAGTCCAGCAATCCAAAAGTCCCCTTTACATGCCCGACCCTTCTCTGCACCCCATTCACAGTTGCTGCCCTGGGTCAGTGCAGACCCAGAGTTCAGAGGTGAATCTCCAGAGTTCACCTCCCACCCTGAGTGGGAGCTAAAGCAGGGAGCAAGAGGCATGTTACTCTCTCACCATGCATCTCCACCGTTGCCCCTGCCAACCACCTGCTTGCTGCTCCTGCCGGCTGCCCCTGCCAGCCGCCTCCTCACTGCTCCCACCAGCTGCCCAGCTTCTTGCTCGCTGTTCCCACTGGCCACTCCCACCAGCTGCCTGCTTTCTGCTCCCACCATCTGCCCCTGCTGGCCGCCTGCTTGCTAGTCCGAAGCTACTCGGACATTCAAGTCCTTGTTTTACCAAGGTTCTTTAAACTGAAAGTGACTCCCTTCTTTGGGACAGGTTAAGCACAGTCCTTCTTTTCTGTATTCCCACAATAATTACAAACATTGGTAACCATATTGCACTACTCCCGCATTCAGTACTAACATAATTTGTGACCCAACACCAGGCAAGATACGAGATGTAGACCTGAGGTTAAAAAGGATCCTAAAGGGAGCGGGAAAGAATCCCCTAATTATCCTTCATGTGGGAACAAATGATACGGCTAGATTCTCGCTGGAAAGTATTAAGGGAGAATATGCTAGGCTGGGGAAGACGCTTAAGGAAATTGAGGCTCAGATGATCTTTAGCGGGATCCTTCCTGTTCCTAGAGAAGGGCAACAAAAGTGTGACAAGATTCTGACTGTCAACAGATGGCTTAGGCAGTGGTGGTATAAGGAGAGCTTTGGGATGTATGGCCACTGGGAGGCATTCACGGACAGAGGACAGTTCTCTCGGGATGGACTTCATCTGAGTAGGGAAGGAAATAGACTTCTAGGATGGAGGCTGGCACAACTGATAAAGAGAGCTTTAAACTAGGAATTAGGGGGAGATGGATGGGAGATGTCCAGGAAATCTCCACGCCAGATTTTAGCATTGAGAGGGAAGAAGACGAAGTAAGAAAGGATACAGCCGTGGGTAGGAGAATGTATATAAGGAGTGAGGGTGGTGTGGATACTAGTCTAATAGGTTATACTGGCTGTAGAATGACTGTGCCTAACAGGGTACAAAATGTGAGCGAGGCCAAACAGCAAAAATTAAGATGTTTATACACCAATGCAAGGAGCCTAGGAAACAAAATGGAGGAACTAGAGCTACTGGTGCAGGAAGTGAAACCAGATATTATAGGGATAACAGAAACATGGTGGAATAGTAGTCATGACTGGACTACAGGTATTGAAGAGTATGTGCTGTTTAGGAAAGACAGAAACAAAGGTAAAGGGGGTGGAGTAGCATTGTATATCAATGATGAGGTAGAATGTAAAGAAATAAGAAGCGATGCAATGGATAAGACAGGTTTCAGAGTAGCAGCCGTGTTAGTCTGTATTCGCAAAAAGAAAAGAAGTACTTGTGGCACCTTAGAGACTAACAAATTTATTAGAGCATAAGCTTTCGTGAGCTACAGCTCACTTCATCGGATGCATTTGATGGAAAAAACAGAGGAGAGATTTATATACACACACAGAGAAAATGAAACAATGGGTTTATCACACACACTGTAAGGAGAGTGATCACTTAAGGTAAGTCATCACCAGCAGCAGGGCGGGGAAAGGAGGAAAACCTTTCATGGTGACAAGCAAGGTAGGCTATTTCCAGCAGTTAACAAGAATATCTGAGGAACAGTGGGGGCTGGGGTGGGATGGGGTGGGGTGGGGTGGGGGGGAGAAATAACATGGGGAAATAGTTTTACTTTGTGTAATGACTCATCCATTCCCAGTCTCTATTCAAGCCTAAGTTAATTGTATCCAGTTTGCAAATTAATTCCAATTCAGCAGTCTCTCGTTGGAGTCTGTTTTTGAAGCTTTTTTGTTGAAGGATAGCCACTCTTAGGTCTGTAATCGAGTGACCAGAGAGATTGAAGTGTTCTCCAACTGCTTTTTGAATGTTATAATTCTTGACGTCTGATTTGTGTCCATTCATTCTTTTACGTAGAGACTGTCCAGTTTGGCCAATGTACATGGCAGAGGGGCATTGCTCGCACATGATGGCATATATCACATTGGTAGATGCGCAGGTGAACGAGCCTCTGATAGTGTGGCTGATGTGATTAGGCCCTATGATGGTATCCCCTGAATAGATATGTGGACAGAGTTGGCAACAGGCTTTGTTGCAAGGATAGGTTCCTGGGTTAGTGGTTCTGTTGTGTGGTGTGTGGTTGCTGGTGAGTATTTGCTTCAGATTGGGGGGCTGTCTGTAAGCAAGGACTGGCCTGTCTCCCAAGATCTGTGAGAGTGATGGGTCGTCCTTCAGGATAGGTTGTAGATCCTTGATGATACGTTGGAGAGGTTTTAGTTGGGGGCTGAAGGTGATGGCTAGTGGGGTTCTGTTATTTTCTTTGTTGGGCCTGTCCTGTAGTAGGTGACTTCTGGGTACTCTTCTGGCTCTGTCAATCTGTTTCTTCACTTCAGCAGGTGGGTATTGTAGGAATGCATGATAGAGATCTTGTAGGTGTTTGTCTCCGTCTGAGGGGTTGGAGCAAATGCGGTTATATCGTAGAGCTTGGCTGTAGACAATGGATCGTGTGGTATGATCTTGATGAAAGCTAGAGGCATGTAGGTAGGAATAACGGTCAGTAGGTTTCCGATATAGGGTGGTGTTTATGTGACCATCGCTTATTAGCATCGTAGTGTCCAGAAAGTGGATCTCGTGTGGACTGGTCCAGGCTGAGGTTGATGGTGGGATGGAAATTGTTGAAATCATGGTAGAATTCCTCAAGGGCTTCTTTTCCATGGGTCCAGATGATAAAGATGTCATCAATGTAGCGCAAGTAGAGTAGGGGCATTAGGGGACGAGAGCTGAGGAAGCGTTCTAAGTCAGCCATAAAAATGTTGGCATACTGTGGGGCCATGCGGGTACCCATCGCAGTGCCGGTGATTTGAAGGTATACATTGTCCCCAAATGTGAAATAGTTATGGGTGAGGACAAAGTCACAAAGTTCAGCCACCAGGTTAGCCATGACATTATCGGGGATACTGTTCCTGACAGCTTGTAGTCCATCTTTGTGTGGAATGTTGGTGTAGAGGGCTTCTACATCCATAGTGGCTAGGATGGTGTTTTTAGGAAGATCACCAATGGACTGTAGTTTCCTCAGGAAGTCAGTGGTGTCTCGAAGATAGCTGGGAGTGCTGGTAACGTGCCTGAGGAGGGAGTCTACATAGCCAGACAATCCTGCTGTCAGGGTGCCAATGCCTGAGATGATGGGGCGTCCAGGATCTCCAGGTTTATGGATCTTGGATAGCAGATAGAATACCCCAGGTCGGGGTTCTAGGGGTGTGTCTGTGCGGATTTGTTCTTGTGCTTTTTCAGGGAGTTTCTTGAGCAAATGCTATAGTTTCTTTTGGTAACTCTCAGTGGCATCAGAGGGTAATGGCTTGTAGAAAGTGGTGTTGGAGAGCTGCCTAGTAGCCTCTTGTTCATACTCCGACCTATTCATGATGACGACAGCACCTCCTTTGTCAGCCTTTTTGATTATGATGTCAGAGTTGTTTCTGAGGCTGTGGATGGCATTGTGTTCTGCATGGCTGAGGTTATGGGGCAAGCGATGCTGCTTTTCCACAATTTCAGCTCGTGCACGTTGGCGGAAGCACTCTATGTAGAAGTCCAGGCTGCTGTTTCGACCTTCAGGAGGAGTCCACCCAGAATCCTTCTTTTTGTAGTGTTGGTAGGAAGGTCTCTGTGGGTTAATATGTTGGTCAGAGGTGTGTTGGAAATATTCCTTGAGTCGGAGACGTCGAAAATAGGATTCTAGGTCACCACAGAACTGTATCATGTTCGTGGAGGTGGAGGGGCAAAAGGAGAGGCCCCGAAATAGGACAGATTCTTCTGCTGGGCTAAGAGTATAGTTGGATAGATTAACAATATTGCTGGGTGGGTTACGGGAACCACTGTTGTGGCCCCTTGTGGCATGTAGTAGTTTAGATAGCTTAGTGTCCTTTTTCTTTTGTAGAGAAGCAAAGTGTGTGTTGTAAATGGCTTGTCTAGTTTTTGTAAAGTCCAGCCACGAGGAAGTTTGTGTGGAAGGTTGGTTCTTTATCCAGTTTTGAGAGCTCATTCTTAATCTTTCCCTGTTTGCTGTAGAGGATGTTGATCAGGTGGTTCCGCAGTTTCTTTGAGAGTGTGTGGCACAAGCTGTCAGCATAGTCTGTGTGGTATGTAGATTGTAATGGATTTTTTACCTTCAGTCCTTTCGGTATGATGTCCATCTGCTTGCATTTGGAAAGGAAGATGATGTCTGTCTGTATCTGTGCGAGTTTTTTCATGAAGTTGACAGATTTCCACTCTATACGGCTAAATTCAGTGCCTTGCATAATGACAGGTTTCAGAGTAGCAGCCACAAATCAGACGTCAAGAATTATAACTATTCAAAAACCAGTTGGAGAACACTTCAATCTCTCTGGTCACTCGATTACAGTCCTAAGAGTGGCTATCCTTCAACAAAAAAGCTTCAAAAACAGACTCCAACGAGAGACTGCTGAATTGGAATTAATTTGCAAACTGGATACAATTAACTTAGGCTTGAATAGAGACTGGGAATGGATGAGTCATTACACAAAGTAAAACTATTTCCCCATGTTATTTCTCCCCCCTACCCCACCCCACCCCACCCCCCACTGTTCCTCAGATATTCTCATTAACTGCTGGAAATAGCCTACCTTGCTTGTCACCATGAAAGGTTTTCCTCCTTCCCCCCCCCCCCGCTGCTGGTGATGGCTTATTTTAAGTGATCACTCTCCTTACAGTGTGTGTGATAAACCCATTGTTTCATGTTCTTTGTGTGTGTATATAAATCTCCCCTGTTTTTTCCACCAAATGCATCCGATGAAGTGAGATGTAGCTCACGAAAGCTTATGCTCTAATAAATTTGTTAGTCTCTAAGGTGCCACAAGTACTCCTTTTCTTAATGGATAAGACAGAGTCCGTCTGGGCAAAAATTACATTGGGGAAGAAAACTAGTAAAGCCTCTCCTACAATAGTGTTTGGGGTGTGCTATAGACCTCCGGGATCTAATTTGGATAGAGCCCTTTTTAATGTCTTTAATAAAGTAAATACTAATGGAAACTGCATGATCATGGGAGACTTTAACTTCCAGATATAGACTGGAGGACCAGTGCTAGTAATAATAACAGGGCTCAGATTTTCCTAGATGCGATAGCTGATGGATTCCTTCATCAAGTAGTTGCTGAACCGACTAGAGGGGATGCCATTTTAGATTTAATTTTGGTGAGTAGCGAGGACCTCATAGAAGAAATGGTTGTAGGGGACAATCTTGGCTCAAGTGATCATGAGCTAATTCAGTTCAAACTAAATGGAAGGATTAACAAAAATAAATCTGCAACTAGGGTTTTTGATTTCAAAAGGGCTGACTTTCAAAAATTAAGGAAATGAGTTAGGGAAGTGGATTGGACTGAAGAACTTATGGATCTAAAGGTAGAGGAGGCCTGGGATTACTTTAAATCAAAGCTGCAGAAGCTATCGGAAGCCTGTATCCCAAGAAAGGGGAAAAAATTCATAGGAAGGAGTTGTAGACCAAGCTGGATGAGCAAGCATCTTAGAGAGGTGATTAAGAAGAAGCAGAAAGCATACAGGGAGTGGAAGATGGGAGGGATCAGCAAGGAAAGCTACCTAATTGAGGTCAGAACATGTAGGGATAAAGTGAGACAGGCTAAAAGTCGAGTAGAGTTGGACCTTGCAAAGGGAATTAAAACCAATAGTAAAAGGTTCTATAGCCATATAAATAAGAAGAAAACTAAGAAAGAAGAAGTGGGGCCGCTTAACACTGAGGATGGAGTGGAGGTTAAAGATAATCTAGGCATGGCCCAATATCTAAACAAATACTTTGCCTCAGTCTTTAATAAGGCTAAAGAGGATCTTAGGGATAATGGTAGCATGACAAATGGGCATGAGGATATGGAGGTAGATATTACCATATCTGAGGCAGAAGCGAAACTGAAACAGCTTAATGGGACTAAATCGGGGGGCCCAGATAATCTTCATCCAAGAATATTAAAGGAATTGGCACCTGAAATTGCAAGCCCATTATCAAGAATTTTTAATGAATCTGTAAACTCAGGAGTAGTACCGAATGATTGGAGAATTGCTAATATAGTTCCTATTTTTAAGAAAGGAAAAAAAAGTGATCCGGGTAACTACAGGCCAGTTAGTTTGACATCTGTAGTATGCAAGGTCCTGGAAAAAATTTTGAAGGAGAAATTAGTTAAGGACATTGAAGTCAACGGTAAATGGGACAAAATACAACATGGTTTTACAAAAGGTAGATCATGCCAAACCAACCTAATCTTCTTTTTTGAAAAGGTAACAGATTTTTTAGATAAAGGAAATGCAGTGGATCTAATTTACCTAGATTTCAGTAAGGCGTTTGATACCGTGCCACATGGGGAATTATTAGTTAAATTGGAGAAGATGGGTACCAATATGAACATCAAAAGGTGGATAAGGAATTGGTTAAAGGGGAGACTGTAACGGGTTATACTGAAAGGCGAACTGTTAGGTTGGAGGGAGGTTACCAGTGGAGTTCCTCAGGGATCGGTTTTGGGACCAATCTTATTTAATCTTTTTATTAGTGACCTTGGCACAAAAAGTGGGAGTGTGCTAATAAAGTTTGCAGATGATACAAAGCTGGGAGGTATTGCCAATTCGGAGAAGGATCGGGATATTATACAGGAGGATCTGGATGACCTTGTAAACTGGAGTAATAGTAATAGGATGAAATTTAATAGTGAGAAGTGTAAGGTTATGCATTTAGGGATTAATAACAAGAATTTTAGTTATAAGTTGGGGACGCATCAATTAGAAGTAACGGAAGAGGAGAAGGACCTTGGAGTATTGGTTGATCATAGGATGACTATGAGCTGCCAATGTGATATGGCTGTGAAAAAAGCTAATGCGGTTTTGGGATGCATCAGGAGAGGCATTTGTAGTAGGGATAAGGAGGTTTTAGTACCATTATACAAGGCACTGGTGAGAGCTCACCTAGAATACTGTGTGCAGTTCTGGTCTCCCATGTTTAAAAAGGATGAATTCAGACTGGAGCAGGTACAGAGAAGGGCTACTAGGATGATCCGAGGAATGGAAAACTTGTCTTATGAAAGGAGACTTAAGGAGCTTGGCTTGTTTAGCCTAACTAAAAGAAGGTTGAGGGGAGATATGATTGCTCTCTATAAATAGATCAGAGGGATAAATACAGGAGAGGGAGAGGAATTATTTCAGCTCAGCACCAATGTGGACACAAGAACAAATGGGTATAAACTGGCCACCAGGAAGTTTAGACTTGAAATCAGACGAAGGTTTTTAACCATCAGAGGAGTGAAGTTTTGGAATAGCCTTCAAGGGAAGCAGTGGGGGCAAAAGATCTATCTGGTTTTAAGATTCTACTTGATAAGTTTATGGAGGAGGTGGTATGATGGGATAATGGGATTTTGGTAAGTAATTGATCTTTAAATATTCAGGGTAAATAGGACTAATCCCCTGAGATGGGATATTAGATGGATGGGATCTGAGTTACCCAGGAAAGAATTTTCTGTAGTATCTGGCTGGTGAATCTTGCCCATATGCTCAGGGTTTAGCTGATTGCCATATTTGGGGTCGGGAAGGAATTTTCCTCCAGGGCAGATTGGAGAGGCTCTGGAGGTTTTTCGCCTTCCTCTGTAGCATGGGGCATGGTTGACTTGAGGGAGGCTTCTCTGCTCCTTGAAGTCTTTAAACCATGATTTAAGGACTTCAATAGCTCAGACATGGGTGAGGTTTTTCATAGGAGTGGGTAGGTGAAATTCTGTGGCCTGCGCTGTGCAGGAGGTCGGACTAGATGATCAGAATGGTCCCTTCTGACCTTAGTATCTATGAATCTATGATAAGTTTATTGGAGGGGATGGTATGATGAGACTGCCTACAATGGCACACCTGCAGGCCTGCCCATCAGCTACTGCCAGTATTAAAAATTCCCAACAGCCAGTGATGGGACACTAGATGGGGAGAACTCTGAGTTACTACACAGAATTCTTTCCCAGGTATCTGCCTGGTGGGTCTTGTTCACATGCTCAGGGTCTAACTGATCACCATATTTGGAGTCAGGAAGGAATTTTCCCCTGGGTCAGATTGGCAGAGACCCTGGGGATTTTTTGCCTTCCTCTGCAGCATAGGGTACAGGTCACTTGCAGGTTTAAACGAGTGTAAATGGTGAATTCTCTGTAACTTGAAGTCTTTAAACCATGATTTGATTACTTCAGTAACTCAGCCAGAGGCTAGAGGTCTATAACAGGAATGGTTTGGTGAGATTCTGTGGCCTGCAATGTGCAGGAGGTCAGACTAGATGATCATGACAATCCCTTCTGACCTAAAGTCTATGAGTGTGAGCCATAATGCACGGCACCTGGTTACCACCATTGCCAGGACTCTGGCAACTGGGTCTGCTGCATCCAAAAAAGCTTTTAATGCAGACCTTGCAACCACTTGACCTTTCATTAGGAGGGACTGAAACTCTGCCCTGGAGTCCTCAGGCAGCTTCCTAAGGAATTTTGAGATGGCATCCCAATTTGAGTAGCCATAATGGGCTAATAGGGCCTGATGATTTGCCATGAGCAGTTATAAACCCACAGTTAAATAAATATTTTGGCCAAAGATATCCAATTTGTTTGCATCCTTGTGCTTAGGAGTTGCTTTTGTTCTACCTTGGCAATGCTTTTCATTTACTGATGCCAGTATGAGGGATCCTGGTGTGGCATGTTGTTAAAACTGCTTAAGTCCCTGAGATGGAACCCAGTACTAGCATTCCATGCACTTTGCTGCTGGCATGAGGGACAATGGTATAAGAGTTTAAAAGATTGCTTAATCACATCGTTTATCGGGAGAGCAACTTTCCATGACATGGCTGGGTGTAAAATGTCTGAGATTGGGTGGATTTTCTTCCATATGCTCGATTTGTGTACCCAAGGAGGTGGTCATTTTTTTCAAAATGTCTTGATAGGCCTTAAAATCAGCTAATACCAGAGAAATGGATTCCAGTACTAGTGCCTCATCTGATGAGGAGATGTATTCAGAGGAGGGAGGCTAGATCCCTCTGGGGGCTGGTCAAAAACTTGCACTGTATCAGACCAGATTTAAGACAATAAATGGCAATCCCAATCCTTGGTGCCTCACTGATGGTTGGAATCAGGGTCAAGAGCCCTATTGGATCCGCATAGCAAGACTTTACCACTTGGAGACACATTTCTGTCGTGTAGTGGCTGTTTGGTACTGACTTCTACCAGTCTGTCATATCGGGTGGAGAAGTGTCCCTTCTCGGGGACCGAAGTCTGTAGCGTGGCTGAAGTGATGATCTAGATTCCAGAAGCATCTCCCACAGTACCCAGTAGGATCAGTGATGGGGCTGGTATGGTACTGAAGGCCAATCATGCCTCAACAAGGCCCTCCAATCTCTCAATCTGCTTTTGTTAGGATGATTCCTATGAGACCAATAATGATCAATGGAAGATGCCCTGGATTCCCTATAGTGGAAGATGTAGGAATCCACTCCAGATTAAAGAGGAGCAAAGTACTCAGAAGGTCATGGAGGCACATTGCCAGATGGTGTCATCAGCAGTTGTGATCCAGATCTGACTAGACAACTGTACGGGCAGCAACACTGGGGGCTTTCTAGCTATTGGTACCATGCACTGTGGTGGAGGGGATACCCACAGTCTTAAAGCCAGCTCTACCACCAAAGGATGTGACACTGGACCTGAAACAACTAGTGCTGGAGCAGACACCAACACAAGAGACAACGTGTGAACACCCTACAGTGGCCCTGGTAAGACACCATTGGGCTGAGTAACCATTGAGGGTGGTACGGAGAGGCTCAGAAGATCCTTTGCAACTGCATAGGCCTGTAGGGTGGTTGGCACTCAAATAAGCCTTTGCCTCACTGTGATAAAGGGTGATGGCTCCAGCCTCAGCTCTGAAGAAGCAGCCAGCCTCAACAATCTAAACAGGAACCAGAGTCAATGACTCTGCTCTAACCGAGCCAGTAGGAAGCAGCACTAGGGAGTGGTGAGCCTGAGGGTGCCCTCTACCTTTGGTATCAGAGAGGTATGCCTCTGCAGCCAAAGAGTCCCACACTGAGGACTCTGACGATGGAGAAGCCACTCTTTTCTTCAGCTTTGGAGGCCAAGTGAGGTCTAATGCTTCTTTGAGGAGTGTCACAGTGAAGGGGATCATCTCCTTTCCCTGCCTTCTGTAAAGCCAAGGGAGAAACTTGTGGGCCTGGAGGAACTCCCTGTAACAGACCAATGTGCTACCGGCAGTGGGTAAAGGGCAGCCTCCATAAAGATGTACCTGAGGCATTCTTCTCTAAGCTTCTTGGTTCTGGTTTTGAAGCCTCAGCAAATCAGACAGCTGCCCCTGATGTGACTCTTGCCCAACCACTTCAAGCAGCAGAAGCAAGGATCACTTACAGGCATCAGTTTGTGACACCCCGAGCAAGGTTTAAAGCCAGGGGAGCTAGGTATAGGCTCTCCCAGTATAGGGTGGAGCCCTGAGTCCATTGATTTACAAACAGTGGAAGAAATTAGGTAGCAAGGAGAAAAAGAAGAAAGAAAAGGACGTATGAGGACCTCAAAACTGAGTACCACTAACTAGTAAACACCAACTATACGTGCACAAAGGAACAACTAACAATCCAAACACCAATGGTAAGGAGGAACAGAAGACTGGCAGAATGCCTCTGCCCTTTATATCCTCAGCTCGGAGCACAGACCTAGTTGCCCCTATTGGTACAGCTAGAAAATACTCTCTGGCACTGGTGCACAAGATGTGTGAGCACCTAGTGTAATGCACATCCACAATCACTCGAAGAAGAATGTGTGGCTTTAAACCAATCCAAATCTAAGGATTTCATTAAACAATTTTATAATGCTCTACAAAAACTCAGAAATGAGGAGAGCAAGCTCCCACATTTCTACAAATGCTACTGAGTAAGTAGCCGAATTCACTAGAGTCTCAGACATTGATTTGACTTGGATGACAATAAAATAAATTCTACAGAATAACTTTTGCCTGGACAAAGTAGTGTAAATCTGGACCAAGTATGATATTATGTAAAGGCAAATCATATTTGTATTTTCCTTGCTACAAGTCTGGTATTTGGTACCAGGAGTAAATTGAGTCTAGTGGAGAGAACCTGAAAATAAGTAGTAAGTATTCTGCTGTAAAATTCTACATCTCTGGGGTAGCAATATCCCTGAACTGGGATTTCACACAGAGCGAGGGGTGGCCTTGCCCTTGAAAGATTTCACTGCATAGGAGCAGAATAATGAGTAACATGCATTTTCTCTGTACCCTACTGAGACAAATTGTTCCTATCAGGAAAAGCATTTTTACAAACCTATTCCATGGTGGTGCCTCTTTCTCCTTTCTCCTAAACGTGCTTTAAAGGCAAAATCCAGCATAGCTGGAGACACAAGGAGAGAAGGAAACACTCCATATTTCCATTAGAAAGTTATCCAGGTTTAGATACCAGCAGGAGACAATGCTATATACTTAATGTGAGTTCCCTTTTTTCATTGAAAACCATTATTAACTCTGAGAGAGAGAAAGAGAGCAGTTTGTCTGTCACTTTCCCAGAGCAGTAACTCTAGCTGATAGTATTATTGAAGTAATCTGAAGCAGAGGACATTTTTTCAGTATATCCCTGCTTCCTTTTTGGCATTTGTCTTTACATTCATTAACAGAAAAACTGAGTTTGAGTCCCTTCTCCACCACAGACAGCCTGTGAGATATTAGGGAAGTCTCTTAGCCTCTCTGCAGCTGTAAATGGGGATAATAGTACTTCCTTAACTCACAGGAGTACTATGAGGGTAAATACACAGGCTGCACCATCCTTCTTCAGATGTGTGCATCCCCTTTGGCTGACCAGTGCAGAGAGAGTGTCATGGACATGACCTCCTGGGAGCAGTCTGTGGTGAATCTCAAGTGCAGGGGCTGCGATTGTACCTGTCCCTTGCCCAGGGTGTACAAGGTAGTAGAAAACTTCTTGCACCCTACCACAACCTGCATAAGGGCCAGTAGCAATCTAGCCTATGACTGATGTTGGGTAAACTAACATCAGCAGAGAGTTCTAGTCCCAGAAAGACTGGTAACACTCCTCCCACCCCTCATAATTAAAAGGAGAAATGAAAAAGAGATTTAGATTGTATTGAAAGAAGCAGTGCTGTGGAACAGATTTTTTTTTGAGCCATCACAGAAATTATTTAAAATCTAGTTACAGTGGTGTAGATCTGACACAGGATATATTATTATGATACCCAAGAGGAGTATCAATAAAATTTGTTATAAGGTCTCCACATTATTTCATCAGGGCTATAATATAGTTAAAATCTCATTATTCCAGATGTTTTGCAGCTGCTCTAACTTAATTTCCGGGGCTATTATCATACAATTATCCAAGATGATTAAATTGTATGTCCCCAGATTTTATAGGTTGTGTCTACGTCAAGAGGGTTCAAATCTATTATGTAATAGTAACAATATGATTAGACTCCAAAAAGGGAATAGATCATACTAAGGTAAAAAAAGAAACATAGCCAGTCATGGACCAGCAATGTATGGCTGAACTAATGTTATATGAAGAAACAATGAATTTAGAATACCTAGAATTTGCAGGTATCTTACAGATGTTTACTTTTTAAATAGTCTGTCAACCAAACATCTGTGATATTTTAGGTCCAGAGTTTGGTTTAGACACATACAGAAGATGAATGAAGAGTATCTGGTGAATATAGCATGGTAGGAGAGAGGGTGGTAGGGAAGAGATTCCTGGGAAAGCTGCCCAAGTGATGGACACATTGCATCAAAGATGATGGGAAGCAAGTGAACCTTAGTGCCACTTCTGAAAGATGAAGGTAGTGGGTGCTTGCATGATGACCTGACCCAAGCTGATGGGATAAGAGGAAGAAGAAGAAGAGATTAAATTGTGTGTGTTTTGGATTTAATTGGAATACAATTGGAGTTGGTGCTGTGTAAAGTATCTGAGAGATTTACAAGAGATTACAACATAACTATGATAAAATAGAGAGGTTAAGAGGAATTTAGATTATTTACTTTGCATACTGGGACTTCTGGGGTTTTTTTATGTCTACTAAGCACCACAAACATCTTTAGTGCTGTATAAATATTAATTACACACACATTACATTAAAAGAACGCTGTTAAGGTTGCAAAGTCATGAACTCAAAATAGGAGTTAGGAAATGCCAGAATTAAGGTTGCACTGAAACAGAGTGTTTCTAAAATGAAGTATGCTCCCCGGGAACCCCAGCAGGGGCTGACTAAAATGTACATGATTCTTGTCATGGTGAAACTGACCTAAAGGG
This sequence comes from Dermochelys coriacea, assembly GCF_009764565.3. NCBI lineage: Eukaryota > Metazoa > Chordata > Testudines > Dermochelyidae > Dermochelys > Dermochelys coriacea. The sequence goes on from NC_050068.2 coordinate 113,002,959, forward strand.
TGGGCCGCAGTGAAACATACAAGAATCATATTGATTTTAGTACAGAGCTTCTGGGGTCCCCAGCTCCATGGCAGCCCCACCATCCTGACTGCCTCAGAGTTAGAAACCTCAGGACTCTCAGACTCCTGGTCCAGCTGACTCTCCAGGTTACCTGACTCTCAGGGCTGCTGGCTGTATTACCTCTGGGAGTCAGGCAGTCAGGGAAGTCCGCTGGCCCAGTAGTATGGAAACCCTGGGATCTCCAACCCCAGGGCAGTCCACATGCCAGGACTGCTCTGGATCCACAGACCCTTGAAGCCTTGGTGTCCCTAGCTCAGGGACTATCCACATGGTGGGGCTACCCTGGACTCAAGACCTTGAAAATATGTCTACACAGCAAGCAGGATCCATGGCAGCAGGTCTCAGAGCCCTTGTCTACAGACTCAGGCTTGCAGAGCTCACACTATGATGCTTAAAATAGCTGTGTAGACATATGAGCTTGGGCTGGAACTCCGTCTCTGAAGGCCACCTTCTCCCATTTCACCAACAGGTGAAAATAAAGATATTTTTATTCTCTAAGGCCTTAGGCCACGGGGCTTACATAAAGATGGTGCTCAGCACTTTACAAGATCAAGCCCATAGCGCACAAGTGGCACAGTTATGTTTAGAACCCAGAATTCCTCACTCAGTGCCTCATCTGTAAGTAATAATAGTACTTCTCTGTCTCACAGGGGGAGGTGAGGGCAAATACATTAAAGATTATGAGATAATCAAATAATACAAAAATGGAGAGCCACATAAATAGCCACAATAGAGTCTCTCACATGTGCTCTACAGATACTCGGAAAGAATAGCATAGAAAAATCACTTTAGCTTTAACATTGGAGATAAATCATATAACATTCTTGCTAACGCTAAAGGCTGAATTTCCAAAGGAGCATAATAAATGGCCTGCAAAATGTGCACACGCATCTGTTGGCACATTCATAATATGCAAGTGAACAAATAAGTATAATGCAACTATGCATTTGTGCATGCAAATGCATACATGTAAGTAGATACCTATCCAAGTGTTGTGGATGCAATTTAGGAGACTCTCGAAAATTTGGCCTTATATTTGCCTGAAGTCAGCAAATCTAGTAAATTCAGATTAAGGCTACCACTGAGTTCTGATAACATCTTCTAATGCCCAAGTTTGAAGCTCATAGAGCACATCAGGTCATCGGCTTTGCTAAACATTTAAATTAACTTTCCTTAATAACTGAAGTAATGAAGTCTTTCTTAAATTACAAATGATAATCTGAATGTATTATAGAAACTAAGATGGCACTAGCATGGGGAAAACAAAACTATATAAAGGTTAGTTATTCAGAAATATACAGCTCCGGTGGTGTTTTTAGACAGTGTGGTCCAACCAATAAGAGACATGGGTTCTATTCCCAGTCCTAATCACTTCACTCTCCACCTCTCTCTTTCCTCTGTTGTCTGTCTTGTCTATTTAGACCATAAACCCTTGGGAGCAGGCACCATCTCTAACTTTGTGTCTGCACATAGCACAATGAGTCCCTGACCTTTTGGGGGACCTCTAGGCACTACTGGAATACAAATTAATAATATTCATCAAGAGCAGTTTAAAAGGAAAGACCTCACTGAGGTATTCCACTTTTGCAGGAAATAGCTGCTTAGCAACTCTTATCTGCAAAAATTGTCTGCAAAATGCTACACAACTATTTTAGCTCAGATTCCATCTAAACATCAGGAAAAAGAATACAAGATGGGAAAGTACTGCATGGTAAAGCAGTTCAGTCAGAATTTACATAGAGAGAAGTTAATATATGAAGTAAACCACCAAATGCAGATATTGAAGCGACAGATACAAGCAAAGCGTATAAATTTAAGTATGTATGACACCTCTAGTAGGTCTACCACTGTATTATCTACGCAGCAGGTACGAACTAGCTTAATAAGGATCACATTTGGACAATGTTTTTTTCTATATCAAAAGAAAAATACAAACAAAAGGCTAAATCATGCAACCTTTATGTGGGGCCAATATATCTTTTCAGGTACAGGATTTAAGGTAGACATAGGCTTCATGCAAGCCCCTTGCATAGGGGTGAATTTCACCTGTTGGTGAGCACTTAGACAAGTAGTTTCCTTGACTTCAGTGGGACTACTTGCATGAGTAAGTGCTCACCAGCATGACTAATGGGTTGCACAGTCTAGCCCAAACTGATTAAGAGCCAAATCAGTGACAGAAAATGCATTGAGGAATAAATTCAATTTAAAACAAAATAGTTTGCTCTTGCCAAAACCTGAGTCCACTGTTCTTAGCCTCCTCCACCTTCTGTGGACATCATTAATATCTAATGACAGGTTTCAGAGTAGCAGCCGTGTTAGTCTGTATTCGTAAAAAGAAAAGGAGTACTTGTGGCACCTTAGAGACTAACAAATTTATTTGAGCATAAGCTTTCGTGAGCTACAGCTTGCTTCATTGGATGCATTCAAAATATTTTCTACTGAATGCATCCGATGAAGTCAGCTGTAGCTCAGGAAAGCTTATGTTCAAATAAATTTGTTAGTCTCTAAGGTACCACAAGTACTCCTTTTCTTTTTATTAATATCTAAAGCATTATCAGCAATCTTGTTTTTGGTGTTAGTGATATCAGCTGTTGTAAGACAAACAGAGAACCCAGAACTTTGCTCTTGGCAACTAAACAGCCTTTCAGTTCACTTTTAAAAGGAGAACAAAAAGCATATTTGGAGAACAGACTGTTAAAGGGTACAATTGCTCACTCTCAGATGGACTCATACGGGCCTCCTGACTTCCTTATAACCTAAAACTGTCTATGCTCATAGAAAGTATTATTACAAAGCTGGGTTTGTTCATATACCATGTTGACAGTTTGAATTTATTTTGCATCTTGAAAGTTAGTAGTATACCAGACTCATACATTACAGGTGACATGATACCATATTAAAATATTAATCAAATCTGCAAACCATCTAGATTCACTATAGCAAATAATCTGCCAACAAAGGAGTTATAAACAAAATGGAATTTCAGAACAATATATTCAATAAATGTGCTGCATGCCAAAGTATATTAATATTTGGAAAACATCCTAGAATTTTTCCCTTACATTTGATACATATTTAGCCTAGGAAGTTTTTGTTAAATTATTAGGAATAATGGAAGTGTAAATTAATTTAAGGAATCAGATTTTAAAATCTCCTGTCATTGTAAAGAAGAAATGCCATAGATGTCAATTGAATAGCAAATGGAATATAATATTCCATTAGCTCTAGAGGTCTGCTCTCACCAGACATGCCTTAAGCATCTCTGATTTTTCTGTAATTTAAGTGGTAAAGTGCATCACCAATGTGGTCAAAAACTGCTTGTAGTTTAGACAGTGTTACCTATAGTGTTATGTTCTGTGAACAAAGTTTCAGTTAGGCTTTAGGTTTGACCATGGTACCCTGTACCATGGGACTGTAAATTATAAGCCTAGTGCTATTCACGTCCAGTTTACATTGTAAAATTAAATAAAAATCAAGCAATGATCACTAATTATGTAGCAGGAGAGTATAGTGCTGTACAATTGCTAGCTGAAGAGGATACCAAAGTTACCTACTGCTTTGTAGATTTAACAGTGCAAGAAATTTCTTACAGTGTGGGTGATTACGGAGAAACAGATTATTCCTGTTGTATAAAAGCATCAGGTAAATACTCCTTTATTGACTGAGGCATGTTGTCCATGCACCCTGAATTGTTCTGGTGGCAGATATTACAGACCAATGAAAAGTTCTGGTTTCTTTCTGTGAAAAAGAGGCATGACTCAGTTTCTCCTCTTGTATTGCTACCCGCCAGAGGGAAGAGGTTAATTAATATTTTTAAACAAGATAAGCAATGCAGTGACTGGGGGGAGGGCCCGGGGAGAGAAGTAATATCAGCATGAACAAACTATCAGGAAGTATCAGCCTGTGAAATGAGCTATAGAACTGTGGAATAAGCGAAGACTATCGTCTCAGCTTTATAAGTGTCATGTATCTTTATGAGCTAGTGTTTCTATTTTGGCTCCATGGGGAAGTTCCTGAAGTTTCCTGCAGGAACTAAAGTTACTGAGAAGTAATTAATGCAAAGTGCTAAGTAGGTAAATATGCCTAGAGAAACACCATCTGCCTGGGGATAATTGTGTCTCTTGATTTGAAGCGATCAAGGAAGGCTACCAGACCAAGAACTAAGAATTGTAGAAAGTGACCAGCCTGCCTTGGGGTGGGAAGTCACTCTCACCCAATCCAAGAATTGACATGGCAGTGTAACCAAGAGGGGCAGACCCTGCTGAAAAATTTTGAAGAATTTTGAAACCTCACAGGGTCTCTGTGTGGAAGATTTCAGAGTAGCAGCCGTGTTAGTCTGTATTCGCAAAAAGAAAAGGAGTACTTGTGGCACCTTAGAGACTAACAAATTTATTAGAGCATAAGCTTTCGTGAGCTACAGCTCACTTCATCGGATGCTCCGATGAAGTGAGCTGTAGCTCACGAAAGCTTATGCTCTAATAAATTTGTTAGTCTCTAAGGTGCCACAAGTACTCCTTTTCTTTTTGTGTGGAAGATGAGTGACATCATGCATATGAGCTGTTTTGTTATTTTCAAGATACAGGTTGGAGACGGATTTTATTGGGATAATTTGGAGTTCAGATAATCATGAGGGCAGCAGCCATTCAGCCATTTACCAGCAGGATGCCCCCCCCCTTTCAGCTGGACAAATGCCACCACAGGTTTCTCATTTTCTGGGTGCTCAACATGAGACACAAGGGACTTTATATGCAGAAGTGCTGAGCAATCACAGCTGCAGCTGAAGTCAATGGGAGTTGTACTTAAGAATACGGCGTCCTATATAATGCTAAGTACTCTGAAAAACTCAGGCCTGAGGCATCTCAAATTTGGTCCTAAAGTCTAGACACTTTTGATCTCTCTCTCTCTGTGCTCAGTTCCCTAGCTGTAAAATGGAGGTAATAATGCCACCTAATTTCACAAGGATATTGAAGATAAAGTCATCAATGCTTCATAAATTCCATTCTATGGAACCATGGAGATCCCCACCTGGTCCCACTCTGTCCCATCCCCCACTGAACCTTCCCCCTAATCCTATGCCTATCCCTGCCCTACCATACTCCTGTTCCCCTCACACTCCAGGTTCTCCTCCTATCACTGTCCCTCCCTGTCACCCCTCCTGACCTAAGCCACCTAACCAGCACTGTCCCCCAGCCTGTTACTGGCCCCCTGCATTCTAGTTAAATTGCTTTCTAATTCTCCTCCTCCAAACTGCCTGGGAGCCAGGAGAGGGGTGATTGAGAGCACAAGAGCAAGCCTCCCTGCTCTCAGTTCTGGTGCCTGGCCCCACCATGAGGGCCAGGAAGAATAACAACAGGAAAAGTCCTGCTCAGTCCCTGCAGCCCTAGGATGGAGCATGTTCAGTGCAGAAGTCATATTTGGAGAATTCAGTACCCAGCTTCTAACAATCCTTATTCAAACTGCAATTTTCAGAAGCTAATAACTCTGACGAGACTGTGTGGATTTTCACAAGGTCAGCAAAAAGCACCTCTCTGATCCCAGGCCTCTCTAGCTCCTTCCAAGGCCCAAACTTTAAATCTTTGTTCCTAAGCATAAAGGTGCTAGAACTCATTAATAAAACTGTTGTTAAAAAAATGTGAACATGGCAAAACAACTTATTTTCTCCTAACCTCTTGTATCACAATCACTGGAACTAGAATCAGACATCCCGTGTTCCCTAGAGGGATTATTGGTGATGAAACACTGGTGGAACAGGGAACATAGGGAGTTAGGCTGAAAGAACACAACCACCTGGACAGAGCAGGCCACAGAGTTTAATAATGTTTCACTTATTCAACTTAAACTGTGTTCACTTTCACGCTTCATGAATGAAACACGTCTCCCAGCTGAATAGTTGGGTGATTTTTGAACAGCTGAATAGTTTTTGCTGAAACTTACCAAAAAAATCAATCAATCAATCTGAGACAGATATCCAGCAAGGACAATTTCAGCCCCAAAGTCTGGCAAAGTTATAAGCATTGGAAATAGGGTCTCAAAGTGTTAGTCAACCTTAATTTTGGGAACTATTTCCAGCTCCATCTTTAATTTCTAATTGTATAGGGTTTTTTTAGCCAAAACATCTGTGATAGTTTATATGAAATCAGCATTAGAAGCCTGGATAGTTATCACTTTTTCTAGCCCACATGCAGATTTCTCCATTAAAGCTAATTGTACATCCAATTATTGAAGAAAAACTGGAATGTATACAGTCACTAAAAATTCAAAATTTTTGGCGGTATAACATGCTCCCTTATGTGGTCTTAAAGAGGTATCAAAACAAGGGTCTTAGGCCTTACAATGCACCAGAAATGAGTGAATATATTTTAGTGGCTTGATAACTTGGTTCATAAAGTGATTCCATGAGCTCTTTTAGGAACTTTTATATAAAAATAAATGTCATGCTTGCAGGATGATTACAAAAATAATTCTCAGTTTATTTACAAGATGGAGCAATGTTCATACTTAAGCAGATACTGACATTTTGTGCAAAATCAACAAGATGAGGGGGGCTGATCTCATCTTTGTTCTCTTTCCTCAAAACACTCAAAGTTTATCAGTGTTCAGCATCTATCTTTCATATAAACGTGTCCAAGACAAAAATGGTTCTGAAAAGTCTGGCCCTAAGCTCCCTGGAACAAAGGCGAGTCCATTATTCTGCGATGCATTAATAAAATCTCCAGTGAGCTCAGCCAGAGAAGTGCTAAAAAGAATCTTGTCTGTTTCTCAACTTAACATTTTAACTATATTTGAAATATGAAGACTTTAATATCTTTTGCTAGAATATTTTTGTGACCATACCACCCTGCCATGTGTTCTTTTTACTTACTTAAACATATATAAACCGTATCAAACACATGTACATCTTCACACAGGATTAAAGGAGAGCACAGTATATATACTATCTGAAATTGTCATGGGCTTTGTCAGATGACTACTAGAACTGTAAAAGTGAGAAAAGTTCTGGCAGTTACTAATAGTGGCAAGAAAGGCAAAGATGAAGACAAAACCCGTAAGAGTCAACCTAGCAACATATACACTTTACTCAAAATTCTAATAGATAGGAAGACTGCAGGTATGGAATCAGGATAAATGAATGATTGCAGTAAGAAAAATTTCAGGAGCAAATAGAGGTGATGGTAATAAATTAGCACAACTCTTTCTGGAAGGAAAATGCTTTTTGGGATCCTAATTTTCATGCTACTATGGAAGTTTGGAATATCAAATAATTAATCTAAAAGTAATATAACTAGATGATCCTTCTCCCAGCTAAAAAATAAAATAAAATAATAATACTATACCAGTATAAAGTACTGGATGTTTTATAGAAATGGTAATAATAAGAAAAAACACCAGTACATAAAGTAATGTACCAAAGAACAAAACTAAGAGACATAAAGAGAATTATTTGGTTAAGCAAATAATTTTACAATAGCAAGTACAGAAATACCGACAGACAGGAAGGGACAAGGAATAGCGAAGGGTGAAAAAATTATAACGTGTGTAACTCTAAAACCATACAGACCAACAAAGACACAGAAATACTGAAACTCCAAACTCAGACAGAAATACAGTTTTTGTGCAAGACAGCATTGTAAGCATCCAATGAGCTCTAGTTCAGGTGCTTAAACTGAGGTCCAGCATTAAAGAGCTTTAACAGCCATACCTAGCATCTGACCCTGCCTCATTGATGTCAATGGCGAAACTCCAATTGACTTTAGTGATGCAAGAGCAGGCCTCTTAAAGTGCTTTAGCTAATTCAAACTAAACACAACTTAGCTATGATGTCCAATTCTACATTTGTGTCTGGCTCTTAGGCTTCCCCAAGTTCCTCCCCCATTCATAGTTATCTAAAATCACTTTTCTGAAACCCTCTGTTATCTGAAAATTTATATCTATCTAAGTACTTATATGGCTCTCATCACCATAATATCAGGGTGCCTGAGGAGCACGAGGATATTGTTTTGGATAACAGAGTTTCAGATAAAATGTTTCAGAGTAGCAGCCGTGTTAGTCTGTATCCGCAAAAAGAAAAGGAGGACTTGTGGCAACTTAGAGACTAACAAATTTATTTGAGCATAAGCTTTCGTGAGCTACATGCTTATCAGATGCATGTAGTGGAAAATACAGTGGGGCGATTTTATATACACAGAGAACATGAAACAATGGGTGTTACCATACACACTGTAATGAGAGTGATCAGTTAAGGTGAGTTATTACCAGCAGGAGCAGATAAAATGTGATTCAGATAATTGAGTTTCTATTGCATTTGAAAACAGCTGTTGATAAAATTGCTTGAGATTAGCTTCCTCTTAAGCTTTTTTCATAGATTTGAAGGCCAGAGGGGAACAATGTGATAATCTAATCTGAACTGCTGCATAGGACTGCATAGACCATAGGACTGCTCTGAAATAATTCCTCTTTGAACAAGAGTGGAGCTTTTAGAAAAACATCCAATCTTCATTTAAATTGCCAGTGATGGAGACTCCCCACAGCCCTTGGTAAATGATTCCAGTGGTTAATTACCCTCACTATTAAAACATTTGAGCTGTAGAGATTCAGAATAAAAAGACGGGAATGGAAAAGTAACTAGTGATATGCAAGAAAAACTATGCAACTTTCATAAGTGTGTGTTAAAGTAGAGAAGGTTCTCTCTCAGCAACAATACTGATTTTTTACTATTTTTACAGTAGTCCCCATAAGTTCTGCATTCTAGGAAAGGAACGGTAATTTATTACATGTGTTAATTAAGGACAGTTTTGTAGGATTAGAAATGGGTTGTTAATCTAATATTCACTGGGCAATAGAAACAGAGTACCATTAGTGTTGAGAATTTAGGGATAAGCTAATAACTATACTTTTTTCCTGATGTGTTTGCTGCAATCCACCAAGAATGATGTGATGCTGAAAATTAGAGGAATGTTTGAAATCTTTGACTAGGCTGACCCAGATGTATTACAATTTGGAAAAGGTATTCAAACATGCAGTTTTTTGCTCACCCTTAGTTGACTAGTTGAGTTCATAGGCACGTACAAACCTCAGAGTTCTGAAGGAGTCAGGAAGAGACACTAGCCTGGAAAACTGGGAGGATTTCTGGCAGGTAGATGGTCTTTTCTTGAATGAGTCCTGATCCTCTTCCCTGTTTTAAACACTTCCCAATCCCTAGCATATATTCATTATGCAAGCTACCTCCCAAGTATTGTTCCTCAGTCCTAATCAGAAGCATGAGACAAGTGAGAGGAAAAAGAGTGGTCACAAAGTTTGAGGTAAGAACCTGTGAAGTGGTGAAGCAGGTGGGTTAGTAGCCAGGAGGCAGGTAGGTAGTGGGAGGGAGTTGGCTGTGGAGGAAGGGTGGATTGTATTGCACCAGAATTAGGCAGCTACTTCTGAAACATCTGATATATTGTTCAGAGGAAGAGGCGGAGTCAGAAGCAAAGTATCAGTATACTCCTATTTAATGCTCAGTTAACCTGTGCACCAAATAAGGCACATGCGGCAGGAGGAAGCTTTGCTCAGATACACCTTAGGTGTTCCCAAGCCAGGGAAGAAAAGCTCCAAAGGGGCACTGGCAAGGAGGCCCATTGTCTGTACTGGTGGAGGGTCACCCACGGAAGTGCCGCTCCTATGTACTTAGGAGTTCTGCCACTGAGGAAAGTGCAGATTTCACTTCAGTTGTATTCTTGTTGCTGTTTTTCTCTCCATCCCCATTAAACTTTATTTTTGCATTGCAATGGATGCCACAATTTTTTGGACAAAGAGAGGGCTTGAAGGTTTTTATATTGTAGAAAGAAGGGAGAAATTTTTTCTCCTGAAAAAGGAGAAAGGACCCACATGGTCAAGGGCCCTCTTTATGGTCCTTTGAGTTATAAGCCCTGAATTCCAACAATGGGGAATTTCTAGTTTCAGGATGCCTAGCACAAAAGGCAGTGTAGGCTGGATGATAAAGGCAGGCCTGAGGGATTTATTTGGTTATTGACTACCATGAAAAAACACAAAACAGTGCTGCTCGAATGGTGATTATTTATATTGCGGTATCACCCAAAATGTGCGAGCCACAAGAGGAGGTGGCTGCTGCCCCAAAGAGCTCAGAACCCTAAGACAAAGACAAAAAATAAAACTTGAGGCTATGTAAGGTTACAGTGTGGAGGTTCTTTATAGGTTTCAGAGTAGCAGCCGTGTTAGTCTGTATTCGCAAAAAAGAAAAGGAGTACTTGTGGCACCTTAGAGACTAACAAATTTATTTGCACATAAGCTTTCGTGAGCTACACGATGCATCTGATGAAGTGAGCTGTAGCTCACGAAAGCTTATGCTCAAATAAATTTGTTAGTCTCAAGGTGCCACAAGTACTCCTTTTCTTTTTTGAGGTTCTTTATACCACCCTTGCCATAGCTAGCCTTTCCCTTTCCCTGTCCAAGTGTACCCACTCTGTCCTTGGTGCCCCAAACCATCCCCCTTCCACCATGCGGTTCAATGTGAGAACCAGAGGGGAAAGATCATTAAGTGCAATAACCAGCAGAAGATATTTTGTTCACATGCACTGAACTAAAGGGGGAATTCAGGTCACTTATAGAAAGCACATATAGTATGTGTCCTAATTATACTCTATAGTTTCCACAGCTTGAAAAACTACCCGTAATAATGATTTCTATTTTTACCAAGAATATTATAAATAACCCTTTGTTATTTTTTCCATTAGTATTGTCGCTAAGCTAAATGAAATAAACACACTTGGAAAAAGGTTGTTTCCCATCTCCCCCCTGCATAGTTCCTTTCCCCAGTGTCCTCTACTGCCCCTCATGGTTCAATCCTGCACTCCTCTTTTTGTCTGTAGTAGTGTAAGCACAGCCCCCTTCTTTGCTCTCTAAGAGCTACAGTTCTCAGCTGTGGCTCCCAGCTCAGTCCCTATCGTTCATCTGCTCAGTTCACCAGGGGAACGGAGCTGGGATTCAATTGCCTATAGCTGACAGCGGCAGCTGGGGCAGGATGTTACTGAGCAGTCAGGAGGTCAGACAGCACTGTCTCTCATCCCAGGACTTTGGCAAGGACTAGCGCCAAGCAGAATGGAACTGTTAAGCCAGTGACAATCCCAGCCAGGCTGGGTACTGGCAGCTATGAGCTTTTCTTCTCTGCATGTGAATGTGCAGCCATTCGTGGTACTTCTGTGGGGTCACTGCTTCTTAGGAGTGACAACCACTTTATTTAAAAGGATCCTTAAAAATATAAAATGATCTTGAATGACAATTACATACCAACTCACAAACAGGAGGCTGGCAAGGTGAGGCAAGTGATACTGCCATATGCACACAAGTTTTTGATACCAACAAATGCACATGCACGTTTTGGATGTTATCCTAGCCCATGAGTTTGGTGTTCAGCCCAGCTGCTGAGCTTTTCAATTTAATGCAGTAGGAACCTAATCTTATGAACCTGGAATTTACAAAACTCCATTGGAGCTGAAATGCTTTTGAAATTCCCCTGCCCGAGAAATATTCTTCACTGAACCACCCAGCGCTGCCAAATTTCAATAGTAGGTATTGGATGTAAATGGAGGTACTTATAATACTAAGCTTTTCTTCTTTATTGGACTTACCTGCATTTGGGATTAATTGTATGGCTGGCCAGAAAAAAAACATTTCTATTCAGCAAAAAGAGTTTGAGGCTTCAAAATTTGTTTGTTCTAATGTGGAATTGTAGCGGAGTGGTCATCCTGCTCCGGCCCTGAAGGGGTTAAAACAGCCCTGGGAGAGGGCTGCCCTGGGGAGCCAATAGTAAAAGAAGCAGGGGAGTGTCACTCTAGCCCTGGAGTGGGAAAGGCTAGCTGCCTAAGAGGAAAGTACCTGAAGTGAAGCAGTGCTGGGGAAGGTAAAAGGGAGCTGGGGTGTGGGGGTACTGCTGGGGCAGAACCCTGAAGTTAAAGGGCACCAGGGTCCAGGAGGGACATGGGGCCTGAGACATTGGCCAGTAGGGAGCGATCCAAGGCTGAAAAGAGCTAATTCCCAGATCGCCAGCAGGAGGTGCTGTGCCAGTGCGGCTTTGCTACAGGAATGAAACCATAACCTTGTGAATTTCTTTTGTAGAAAACATATATGAGAGAGAGCACGAGACACACATCCACCCAGCCTAGCCAATAGCTCAGGGGTGACTGCACTCACCTGTGACGGGGGAGACCAGGTTCAAAATCCCTGCTCTGCCTGACTGGGAGCAAGAGCTTGAACCTGGGTCTGTCTCCCTAGCCACTGGGCTAGTGGGGGATGGTCTCTCTCTTCCCCTCTGGAAATTCCATCCTAGAGCAGAGCAATTTTCATCAAAACCTGTATGTTTCCATGCAAAGTTTTGGTTTCAACAAATTGACATTTTGGACCCCCCACCCTTCCAAAAAAAGTTGAACTGAAAAATTCCCAACCAGCTTTAATTAATTGCACTAAAATCTATTTGTTAATAAAACGTATTTTTAAACAAGCCTTGGCACATTATTTCATATTTCCCAATCTTAGGAACACATGGTTTTGCAAATGTTTTTTAGTAGCTTCCTGAGACCTACATAAAAATTTGGAAAAAAGAAAAGGAGTACTTGTGGCACCTTAGAGATTAACAAATTTATTTGAGCATAAGCTTTCATGAGCTACAGCTCACTTCATCGGAAAGCTTATGCTCAAATAAATTTGTTAGTTTCTAAGGTGCCACAAGTACTCCTTTTCTTTTTGAGAATACAGACTAACACAGCGGCTACTCTGAAACCTATAAAAATTTGGGGTCTTGTATGATAGCTCATGGTTTGGCTCTCCATGCCTGTTATGAAACAGTGAATTTAAGTGAATTCTGTCCATATAAACAAGAGTAAAAAAACTGAAAGTAGTATATAAGCTGATAAATAGTCATGGGATGAATTGGAAAAGAGCAGGTGTCAGATCTGAGTAGGATAACTGCTTGGCTTTTCTAATCCTTTGCTACACCTCTAGGTGGTGCCGGTGAGTTTCCATAGAAAGAAAGCCCCTTTTCCATTCACTGTAGTTTTCAAAACTCTGAAGCTAAAGAGAAAGTAGCAAAGGAAAAGTTATTGGAAAGTCCTCTGAGACGGCAAGTGCACAGACTGCAGAAGGTTTATACTGCACCCCAGCACACTGGAGTGGATTTGTAGATACTCGTGACAAATTCTCCACAAATGTAGCACGTGACATCTGGCTGAGAACGACCCTTGCCAACTGTGAAAACTCTTGCCTTATTTGGATTGGATATTGCTAGAGCTTTATTCACAGACGGATCTCCTGGCTGGATTTTGGTTTTGTTACTTACATCTGCATCAGGTACGATTTTTTTACAATACGTTTGCTCTCTCTCTTTAAAAACTAGATACTGTTCCAAGGCAGAAACGCAACTGTCATGGGATAAGTCAAGAGATATTTCTGAACAGTGTTTCGTTATTAGGTTTAGTTTGAACAAGCACTACCTTTCATTGTGCATCCTTGCTGAGGGCATTAATGTGAAAAGCTTTTCTTTGTTATTTCTGTACACATTAGAAAGTAAACTGAGTGTTTGCTTAGTTGCACATTTAATTAAAGAAGCAAAGTTTCCTTGTGTTAAACTTGTTTCAGATATGTTGATTAGTGAAAGTATCAATGCACCCATTAGCCCACAAACTTCTTTGGAGGTGTTCAGCATAGTGGGACTTCATTTGAGAGGAAGAATACAGTACTTTGTCTTGGTTGTTATTTCACAACCCAGCATACAAATGTAGCCTCTACACCTTACAATATTTCTATACCATTCTGCGCAAAGAATGTTACTGCAAGACTTCAATGCACCACCTGGGGATGAGGCTGAATGAATGTGGGGAATTATGTACCTGTAAATACAAGTTTATGAGCATGCTGAGTTTTGTTTCCAGCAGAGAGGTTCCTCAGTCCTGTTAAAATAGAGTACTGTGGAACCCAAGTCCTGTACAGAAGAGCAAACCATGATACTGTACCAGACCCCTGAGCATACTGGTTATCCACTAACTGTTGTAGTAGATTAAAAAAATGCAAGGGAATTCTTGTGTGCTAAAGGGGAAATTTAGTTTTAATTTTGCAGACTCTGGATCTTTGGAAATTGCACGAATAAGTGCTGGATATCATTTGAGTGCCATTTTCTGTAAGATAAAGGGCCAGATCCTCAGCTGGTGTAAACTGGTGTCACTCCATAAGTCAGTTGTGCTATACCAATTTACACCACCGAAGTGAATGGAGCTGTGTTGATCTACAGCAACTGGGAATCTGACCCAGAGTGTCAGTTTTTATGCCAAAGAAAAAGTACAGTACCAGGCCTTAATCTTACAATTGTCACTACCTGGAACAAGAGCTACTGGATTGGACCTAATGATGTAGTCCCCCTTCTCTCCAAAAGAAGGGAAAAAAATAGTGATGGATGTTGTAGTATCCAGCTATAGATCTAGAAATATGTCCAGGTCAGAGATATTGATAGGGGCCAAATCATGGAATATCATAAAATTTAGAAAGGACATTGGCTTTACTGGACAAGAGGAAGTCAGTTCAAATCACTAATATCAGGCTGGCATACGCAATTTTTCTCTTGGCTGTCATTAATGCAGTTTAAAGTCAAAAGCAACTTTGGTTTTGGAATAATCCATTTAATAAAGCCACCAAGAAAAAAATTATTAAATGTTAATGTTTGTAATTATCTACATCAGGATATCTACATTTACACTTTAGAGTGCATAGTCAAATTACTTCTGGCAGGAGTCTGTTTGGCTGCAAACTGTGTTCAATGGGCCAAATTTTGATCTGAGTTAAACTGGTGTAAATCAGAATAATTCTTCAGTGGAATTGATTTACAGAGCTTAAAATAGATCAGAATTTGGTCCATATTTTTTCACAGGAATACAATGTGGTTGTTGTTCACCATAAATGATTTAGTTGGGGTTGGTCCTGCTTTGAGCAGGGGATTGCACTAGATGGACCTCCTGAGGTCTCTTCCAACCCTAATCTTGTATGATTCTATGATAAAGAACTCTGACATCAGCAGAAGAATCAAAGGAGGCTGTGGCTAAGGAACTCCACTGGGTTTTCTTTGTGGAAGGTGGAAAAATCTTTCCATAAATGTAATTTTTTTTAAAACAGCTGGATTAAAAACTACATGACCTCTTCATTTTAATGTCAGTTTGTGAGGGATGATATTCACTTTCAGGGAATTACACTATATTACTTGAAACAGAAGTAAAATCACTCTAAAAACCGAGTCAAATGGTTGCACCATAAGGATATACACATTCCATCTGAGAATTACTTCATTTAGGGTATCAGTTTCACATTTATGTCTGGGAGGATTTGAATATTTTGAAATAGACCATGGCTTCTAACTGAACTAGTATAGCACTAACAGGTAAATGGTCCAAACCCTAGCTTTTGAAAAAAACAACAAAATATTCTTTCAGAGGTAAGACAGTCAATGAAGATAATACTTTTCTTGTGTTGCCATCCTTAGAGGACTTTCCCCTTCTAATATCTTCAGTAGACGATTTTCCTTTAACCAAGCCAGGACGGAATTTGGATTCACATTGTATCTGTGTTGCTCCTTTGATCAGCTAAAATGTTGTGAAACAGCAATATAAGCTACTGCCTATGGCTGAATGAACACACAGGGTCCAGTTAAACCAAACCATGCCAGGGTCCTTTGCGAGAATTGGGAGTACCATTTTGTATTAAATGCCTAAATATTCATTGGACCAGAGAGACTATATACAATATCCCTAGTACAATGAATACTTAAGTATTTTATACACAGTAGAACAGCTTTAACAGGAGAATCTCATATTAAAATACCTGCTAGCTAAGTGGTTAGCGCCCCCTCACCAAGGCAGTGAGCAGACCAGGCTTCAAATCCCTGCTTCCCATCAGGGGGATTTGAACCAGATTTCTTTTGGGATGATAATGTGCTTTATAAATTGAAACTGTGAAACAAAAGCAGCCATGCTTCAGCTCCTTTCCAATCAGGAAAATCTGAACTACAGTGGTAGGGGGAAATACTATTTTCAAACTTGTAAGTGGGTATATTAGAAACAACAAACAAAAGACTAACCGACTATTTTAAGGCATTATCTAATATCACCTTTTTAAGAAGTTGTTTGATGTTTTCTCTAAAGGATTTGGCTTTCAGAATCTCTATAGAGAGGCAGGCACACCTCTCCCATGTTGGTGCTTGTGACTGCTACTTTTTCAACTGTCAAAAAGTGGAGTTTTTGAGGTTAGTTTAGAATTCAGACCCTTCATCCATCCATCCATCCATCCATTCCTTTATTTCCATGGGGTCTATATTACTGCCCAGTACCATAGTATTTGAGCTTATTTGACCTTCCATGTCAAATCAAGAGCTATAGTGAAATCCTGAGCAGTCTTCTTGGAGCCTCTGGCATGTCTCCCTTTTCAGGGTGAAAACTCTGCTAGGGATAGGATTTTTGGTATAGACTTTTTAGATGTTGTTAGTTTCCTTTTTTGGTTGGTAGAGGGTTAGGAAGAAGAGGGCGTCTGTAGAAAGGTTTTTTCAAAGAGGAAGGTTTGCAGCGTTTCCTTAAGATTCTGAATTTACCTGATCTCCTCTGGCAATAACTAGAGCTCCTTCATCAAGAGCAGTGGGACATAAGAGAAGAGGATTTTAGAATCCTGGCTCCTGCTTCACAGCAGCCACAAAGAAGGGCAATATCCCAACCTTCTCTTCTGTGCAGCCTAGGTTGGCTGCAGTTGAGTTGTGTGTGGTGTGACTCTTACCTAGCATACCTCATGCATGACATTAGGAAGACGTTGATGAATCCACATACCACAGAGCTGGCCCAGCAACACCTGTGATAAGGGCCTGATGAGTGAACTGTTTCTAAAGAATACTTGCTGAGTAGGGTCTGAGGTGGAGATGTCCACTGGGGCCAAGGAGCTGAAAATTGATCTTTTTTTTGGGGGGCCCTGAAATTTTGATGGATGCGGACCTCGTTTAGTCTTAATGACACTTAAATTAAACTTCATTTTACTCCCAGTTATTTCTGCTCCGAATGTAGACCGTTCATCCTTTTCAGTCTGATCCTTCAATCCTGGCATAAAAGTGCACTGAATCAGGCCCTAACAAGATACAATTGGGTATCCTTTCTAGCTAAGTCTTTTACCTCTCATGGGCAAAATCTGATAATGACATGGATCCTCCTCCTCCAGAGACTGTGATAACAACCTCTGATTTATTGACTTGGAATTAGGACTTGGTACTGACAACAACTGATTGCCTGGACGTGAGACTAAACCTAAACAAGCTATTTAGTATAAGGCACACAGGAAAGATTTGACTTCTGACTCCTTTGTACTGTACTGTACTGTACCTTGTGCCAAAAGAGCTTTTAATTATGGCAATACAGGGTGATCTTCCCTCATCTCCTTCCAATAGGCCCAATATCTCACAAAAAGATAATCAGTTAAATAGGACAGAACTGAAATAGATGGTAGTTAAAATAAAATGAAAGGCCTGATATTTGAGAGAGGCATTTTAATACTTTAGGAAATGCTAGCAGTGTTCTTTTGTAAAATATCTGATACAGGATGCACCCTTTTTTCTTGTGTATATGTAGTCCACTGTCTGGGAGATGGAAGAGGATGAGCTGTGCTATCATAACTTACTAGGTGATAAACAGGCATTCCACAAAGACTGGCTTCTGTCACTGGAAGACATGAGGCAAATACACTCTGCATCAAGCATCCTCGAAGGAGGAAGGGAGAGAGGACTGAGAATTTCAGATAGAATGAATATGAAATTGATGGACTTGTTAAAAAAGCCAAGTAGTGGACATTAGACTGTTTCCTATAGTCAGACATAGTTAGTGTATGATCTTCATCCATCATAAAAAAGATTTAGGATGAGCATTTAACATTAGGCTAACTTTGTTCCCACTGAAGTCAACAAGAATTTTATCACTGACTTCAATGAGAACAGAATTAGGTCAATGCTGAGCATTTTGAAAACCTTACCCTTAAAGTATAGCTACAAGAGTACTAAGATGCGACCAGGAATGCCTCATCTTTGTGTGACTTGAAATTTTGCCACTTCTTTTTCTTCACATATAGTTAGCTGGTGATCACCTGAATATTCAACGGTACAAAGTTTCCCATTTAAAAAAAAAAGAAGAAAAAAGGGGAGGTGGCCCAAGCTTTCAACTGGATGGAAAGTGAGATTGGGAAAGGCAAAACTAAGTTTCTGAACATCACAAGGCATATTTATTTCATATCATTCAAATATAGTTTTCCTTTGAAAAGTGCTTTCCTTTCACAGTTTCAGTGCAGAAAAAGGATGCTAGTACATTGCCAATTAGGTGGATGGATGGGTGTGTGTAAGTAAAAATCTGATTATTTTGCACCTATGTCTAAGGCTACAATTTTTTTTCATGGGGGTCGTGGAAGTCATGGAATCTGTGACTTCCAGCAACCTCTGTGAATTCATCCCCAGCAGTTGGAGCTGCAGGGTACCCCATCCCCCTTTCCGGCTGCCGCGGGCATCGGGGGGGGCCCCCAGAGCTCCGAGCTGCCGCAGGCAGCAGGGGGGGCCCCCAGAGCTCCGAGCCGCTGCGGAAGCAGGGGGGCCCCCAGAGCTCTGAGCGGGCCCTCACAGCTGTCCAGCCTCTGCAGGCAGTGTGGGGACCCTGCAGCTGATCTCCCCATTTTGTCATGGATATTTTTAGTAAAAGTGACAGACAGGTCACAGGCTTCCATGAATTTTTCTTTATTGCCTGTGACCTGTTGTGACTTTTACTAAAAATATCCGTGACACAAATCTTAGCCTTACCTATGACTGTTTCACCTGCACTCTGCCCACTAATCCATCTCCACCAGAACAACAGTAAAGCTAAAAGTTGGAGTCTTAATTCAGTGAAAAAGGGAAAGTCCCAAATTTCCAATAAGATACACAGCAACTGCTTCTAGCCATAAGAGATCCTGCAATAATCTCTCTCTCTCTCTCTCTCTCTCTCTCACACACACACACACACACACACACACACACACACTTTCTATAATTTAAAGAAGTTTCTAATATTTACTTCCCCCCGCCCATTCAAGGCCTATACAGGCAGACTCATGGCAGTTAAGTGAGCCCAGTTTTATTGGTAGAGGGATCTGAAAAACAGCAAAAAAATTTCTGTAAAATGAGTGGCATATGCAGAAGATACAGACTCTTTGGCACACATTTGAGAGGATGTGCATAATGCACTCATAGCTTCGCTACTCAGGAGGAATATGGTTTTCCCAGACTCCTGCTGATAATATGCTTTATAATCTACTGTGTGTGTTCTCTTTCTTTCTCTCCCTCTCACACACTCTGAGTGTGCCCCTACACTCATGCTAGAAGGAACTTACATTTAATTTTTCCTTGAACTACTTCTAGGCTATTCTTTACATATTCAAGTAAAACTTCCATTGATCTCAGTGGGAGATTTCCCTGCATATGGAGTGAAAGATTTGGCCCCTTGGGAGTAACTAAACCAGTTTCCATTAGTTTGTCTGCTGGCATGATAGAGTTCCTTAATAAATGGTTGCAGTCAGCACCTTTTATGTTGTCTAATAGAGATTAGATTACATATTTTGTGAAGCTGAGCCAGAGGCACTGCTCTTGTTAGCTAAAGATGGGGGTTGTTAAGTTGATTTGGGCCTGAAATGCAAGCAGATAATTCTCATCTCTTTTGTTGTTGCTAATGAACACATTATACTTGACTGAAAGAACATAACCTAAAGGGCAAAAAATAGTTACGTATCGGAAGCTTTGAGATGGGCTGGGGGTAAAAAAAAAGTTGACTTATGAAATAAGATTAAAGCAATTAAAGGATAATGCTCATACTTAATTTTCCTCCGTAGATGAAATTTTTCATGAAATGACAGCACCAAAACCTTTTCAAGTTTTATAGCTATTTCACATTTGGCAGAAATAACAGGAAACCAGCTGTAGCAAACCAGAACTGTTGTAAGCATATTCAGTAATAAAAAAAAAGATTAAAAGAAATTAAATGTTAACTTAAAATGAAAGCTTTGAAGATGTGAAGAGCAGGAGGTATGGCTTTACTTGTTCGTGGTTGTTGTTTATTTTTTTACCTACCTACCAAATTCTAGAACAGGCAGCGCTGACTTGAAAAGGTCGATTATTTCAACAGAAGGAATGTGAAGTACAGTGACTGATCAGCAAAGCATATAAACACTCAGATAATTTTAAGCATGTGAGTAGTCCCCTAGATACCAATAGGACTACTCATGCTTAAAAACTTGGCTAGCTCAGGACCTGTATCTTTAAAGGTAAGGAGTCTCCCTCTCTAACTGTTGCAGGGACAGTGCACTGTATGAAATGTATGGGTCTTATCCCACTGCACTCTCTCATGGAGACTTATATTTGTTCTTTTTTGTTCTTTTCCATATGCTGAAATGAGCTATCCAGACTGAAATGATGCATTTTTGCTCTTTGTGTATGAAAAATACAAAAAGTATCCTTTCACTGAAATTCAGCCCATAGATTGATTAAGTCGTGGGTTAAATCCTGAGAGATGTGCTGACCTCAGTGTGGTTGCAGGCATTCAGCAGCTCCATGCTATATTGCACTCTACAGTGCTTTGAAATGTAAGGGGTACTAAAAGCACTAAAAATATTGATAATGACAACATACCAATTATCAAACAGGAGAGCTAGTTAAAAAACTAAACATTCGCAAAATTGTTCACAAAAATTTTATCAATGTGTTGAAATTTCAATTACAAGCTCCGAAATAATGACGTTATTTTGTAATGTTGATATCAATGGCAGTTTCTCATTTGGCTCCAGGACAATATATGGATCTAATTTTAGAGGATAAGATAACATTTCTATCTACCAAAACCCAAAGATGTCATGGGATCTATAATGTCCTTTCATTACTAATGTCTCCATAAAATTGCAGTCGGACACCCAGTTTTTCCAGTTTCAGGTCAGGTTTGGGGGGAGGTGGTTTTAAAGTGCTGGGCTGATGAGACATAAAAGGTTTCTTTCAAAGAGTTTGAATGTTGGGTTGCTCCCTTCACTGCCTCCCAGTTTAGAAATCTGCTCCGCCTCCCCAGCATCAACCACTGAATTTACATATCTCCACTTTTCTTTGTGTATATCAACTTATGTGGCCATTAAGATGGGAATGCAAGAAGAACAAAGCAGCACAATGGTAAGAGATGACATCACAATACCCTTACCTTATAAATCTTAGTAACAAGGAATCCCCCATAGGAGAAAATTGTGCCAGGAATAGCACAGATTTAGCAATCTCATATATAGCAGCTGACTAACCTAGTAACTGTGAGGAAGTCATAGTTCTAGATGTAAGGCGGTCTGAACAGGATTCATACTTGTGGCATTTTAATTTGGCAGAAATGATGTAAAACTTACTGGTTAGAAAGTCTTTGAAGCACTATTGTGCTAATTCATTGTTGGTATTGTGATAAATTTACATGGAGCAAGCTGGTAGGATTGTCTTCTTTAGAGGTTAAAGCAGTTTCTGTTTTGACTCAAATTTAATAGTATATATATTTTCATGTGTGGTTGCATATCCTGAACATACTATACACAACATATCTTTCTGCTTGAAATGTACTTTAGTATATTTCCAAAATACTATGGCTTGTTAACCCAATCATTCCACTCATGTGTACTTAGGAGACATTCAAGTGTTTCACAGAATTACATATAAGTGGCAAAGTTATTACTTAAAGAAAACTTAATATAGCACAACAATTGAGAAGGGCCTGAGCTAACATCTAAAATGTACTGCACAGAAATATATGTATTTTTCTATGTGCAATTCTTTTTCACTCAGTTTTAAAACATAAATAAAAAGAAACAATGAAAGAGGGAGGTAATCCTCTTGTATTAGTTATTCCTTGTATATTTTCTTCAATCCCCTTTTAAAACAAAAATTCTTGGAAAGACTACAGTTCCATTATAGTTGCCATATGGTCCTTGATTTCATGGAAATCTGTGTCAGCTTCTGTTAACTACAGAAGCTAATTTTATATAGCAGATCTTACATTTTTTCTTTTGTTTTAGTTTTTTGCTTATTGTCAGTTTAGCTGCACATAGCTGTAGATGGGTGAAAGCTCATACATTCTGAATATTATTTTTAATTACAAAAAGGGTTTCCCTCTAACTTTTTTTCACCTTTTTTTCCTGATATATAAACCAAACGCTATATTCTCATCAGGAAATTCGAGATGGATGTGTGCATAGCACCTAGCACAATTGGTGGCCTGACTGGGGCTTTTAGGTGCTAAGAAAATACAAATAAGTAACAGTAATATAAGACTTACTGTGTTACAGATCATTTAGTGTATTCCCCTACCATTGCAGGATAGTCTGTTACAGAATAATTGGTAGAGCTTTGTCCAGTCTAGTTTGTTAGGGCTGGTTGAAAAGTGGAAAAACCCAAAATAGTTAGAATTATTTTCATTTTTTTAAATAAAAAAGTGCACTCAACTTGTATCACCTATCCAAACCTAACATTGCCTCTTAATTCAATTTGCATAACGATATATAAAAGTCAAAATAACAAATGACTAGCAGATTATTGAAAATGGAATTGCGGAATGAAAGCCTACATTTTAGCAACTTTAACTTTGCCTCCTTATAATTTCCATAAATATATGTAAAGTTAAGAAGAACATACTATTAGAAGGTTGTAAAATTCCATTTCTTTACTAAGGGTATAATTTCCAATGTTTTATATACCTCTAACATACAGTACACTACTTACTTTAACAAGTAATATGTATACTTTTTTTAAACACAACCAAATGTACCAATTATATAAATATAAAAGACCATATATTTGATACATTCTAAATCCCTAGCAATAAGATTTCCTACTTCATTCATAAAAGGAATCTTGCTACTCCTTCAATACATGGACTGAGAGGAAAATTTGCTAATCGACCTTGAGATTAAACTAGTATGGAAGTCTTTAGTTCTTATTCAGCTAAATAGCATATTTGTCTGTTTATATTCAACAATATATTTTTTAATTGTTTCAGAACACAACAAAGGGGAATACCATAGTTGAGTTTGGTGGGAAGACAAAACTTGCATGTAGTGATAAATGAAGAAAGAATGTGGCATGAATGCAGTGGCTACATCCCGTAACTGTTCATTTCTAGACTTCCACATTTCTGAGGTAGAAGAATTATTTTATGGAAATGATGATACATTTTATGGGCGTTAAGCAAACTATGATATCCATTTTCACCCTAAACTATTTGGCTTTTAGTTAGAGATTTTTTCCACCTTTACTGATGTAGAATAATACCTTACTCCATATGTAGGCCTACTGATTTCAATGGCTGGTATGACAGTGAGTAAGGGTGGAAAAAATCTGAGTTTCTTGTTGACTAATATCTCTATTAAAGAGCTTTGATTGTCTTATTAGGTCCATATGTTTTGTATATCTGCGTCCTGCTTCTGGAGCTTTCCATCAGAAGGATGCACATGTAGGAAAAAAATAGATTTCTGTATTTCAGCTGAACAACTTTATGCATATTATCTGAGCACAGGAGATGCTTTGATAAAATGGCCCTCTGCAAACCAACCGAGGTTTGTCACATTTCTTTACAATCCTAATCATCTCGAGATGCCAACAACAGGTTTGGTGGTACAAAGCTTCTCATAGTGGGTGTCTGAAGCCAATAAGTCATGACACAACAGGTTTTTGTTCGTTTCCTATTATCTGCCCATGAAAAAAGTGCTAGCAGCATACCATACAGCTTGTTAGCAACAATCAGAACACCCTGGCCCTAGCACACATCGATGTGTCTAACTTTGATGTAATTAATCTTAACAGAAAAATAACTCGTTTATCAATACTTTCATTGGTATCATTAAAAGATAATATATGGTTTTAATTAAATGTCACTTGCAGTCGGAGATGTGATATACCAATTTGGCCTTGAGGAGCAGAGATGGATTTATGAAGACGAGGTACAAACCACAGCCAAGCCAGCAAAAATTCAGCCTGCAAAAGAGCTCACATCACGTGTGTGCAAACACAAGCATGAAGTTATTACTAACTACAAAATGCTTTGTGCAGTGTAGTTGGAGCTGTGTTGATCCCGCAATATTAGAGAGACAAGGTGGGTGCACGCTTCGCCCACTTTGTCTCGACAAAGGTTTGCCATTTTAAAGACTTTCCCACTTGCGTGTGTGTTCCCAGTAGGATTAGCTTTTGTATTTCAACAGCTGAAGCACCTCAAGAAAATGGCCTAGGGGGCTTCCTGCATTGTGTGACATTTTGTGGCTCACCAGTTGTTTTGTATTTGACAGCTGTATTTTCCAGACCTCTTTCTTTTTCTGGACCTTTTCTTTCTTTAATCAACTATTCATTTGGGGAAATAGTATTATATTGTGTAGTTTTGCTGTTTAGTGCACATTCAATTGCTTTGCTATTAATGCTACTCTTTCCGTAGTTACACAAGGCTGTACTTACTTGGAGCCAAACCATCCCTTATGGGGAATGCCTGACCATGGGCTAAAAAACAGTGGGGGTAAAAAACAGGTAAAAGTCACCAGTGTGGGCCAGATGTGGGGGAGATGAATGGAAATGGCATCACATCTCTCCCTTTGCTCTGAAGAGGAAAGGGGATAATGGGGGGGATGGGAGGAGGGGCTGCTCACCAAAGCATCATCATTCTCCTGAAGGATTTTAGATGCAAGATTGCATTGACATTATCAGCACCACTTGTGCAGAAACCTTCTCAGCACACTGACACAGTCCAATGGGCAGTAGGATTTCAGCCAAGTCACATTCCTATGACAGTTTGGCTCCCTGAGAGGTTATTCTGGTACGGGGGTGGGAAGGAAGGCACATACAGGCAGTAGGGACTTGCCCACTTCTTCTCTTACCTTATCTTGCAATTGTGTGGGTTGGTGCTTCCCACTCTGCAGCACTTAGCACTGCCACAATGCCACCAATGGTCTTTTAAGGCCGTGCCCCTAGCCTACTCTCTGTGCCTGTAGGTGAAAGCCCATCCTCCTCTCTAATGGGATGCGAGTTACAACTCACAGTATTTCCTCTCCTTTTTATGTACCTATGGAAGAAGTGATTTGACCCTTCATCATTACTCAGGCAAACCTCCCACAAATGTCAATGAAAATGTTTCCTAAGTAATGTGTGCTGAGTTGAACCAATAGTTTGTTTAGATTTGCATGGAAGCTGCGGAAAGCAGCGTGGGCCTCAGGGACATGCTGGCCGTCGCTTCCTGCAGCTCCCATTGGCCGAGAATGGCGAACCGCGGCCACTGGGAGCTGCAGACAGCCATGTAAATGTAAACAAATTATCTGGCGGCCTGCCTGCGGATTACCCTGATGGGCTGCCTGCGGGCCGCAGGTTGCCCACTACTGATTTATATGCTGGATCAATGAATGTTGGTTGACAATTTACTTGGACTTTCAAGCCTTTAACAAAATTCCTCTCAAGAGACTCAATGATACTAAGTAGTTATGGACTGAACAGCAAACTACGGTCATGGGTCAAATACCAGCTAAAAGACATAAAATAAAGAGTAGAAATAGTGGTCCATTTTCTTCATTGCAAAAGGATAACAGCAAAGGTCCACAAGATTCTGTGTGGGGGGCCAGTACTGTGTAATTTATTTAGTGATCTGGAAAAAGAGATGAACAATGAGGTGGCAAAAATTGCCCATGACAAAATTATTTAGGCTAGTCAAAACGAAAGAGAGTGTGAGGAACTTCAGAGGGAACTAACCAAGCTAGGTCAATGGGAAACAGGTTAGTAGGTAAAATTAAGTGACAAATGCAAATAATGCTGATTGAAAGCAATAAGCAGAACAGATACTTTACTAGGTTCTAAGTTAACTATGACAACACAAGAAACAGACTTGGGCATCATTGCAAACAGTTTAGTGAAAACCTTTGCTCAACCTGCAGCAGTGGTCTAAACTTTTTTTCTTTTTTGGATGCACAAGGAATGAGATGGAGAATAATTCTAAAATATAATGCCATTATGTACATCAAAGCTATGCTGACTCTTGGAAGGCTGTTCATTTCTGGTCACCCTATCTCGAGAGGGATGGAGGGGTTTCAGAGACAGGCAAAACCAGTGAGTAGAGGCATTGAAAAAACTGAGTCTCTTCATTCTAGAAAAGAAACTATTACAAAGGGGCATAATAAAGATATCCAGAGTAATGACTACAGAAGATAGATAGGGAACTTCTACCTTTTCACTTTTTCAGGCAATGCACAAAAAGAGAGGGAGATTCATTGAACCTGAAAGGCAGACAATTTGAAACTGCTAGAAGGAAATACTTGTTCACTTATCACACAATTAGCCCGTAGACCTCACTTCTACAAAATATCTCTGAAACAAAGAGCTCAGTGGAACAAGAAAAAAGTTAGAAATTTATATACATAAGAATATTCAGGGTTATAATAGCAAAGAATAAAAACCCAGGAGTGTGGGA
This sequence comes from Dermochelys coriacea, assembly GCF_009764565.3. NCBI lineage: Eukaryota > Metazoa > Chordata > Testudines > Dermochelyidae > Dermochelys > Dermochelys coriacea. The sequence continues at coordinate 113,029,541 of NC_050068.2, forward strand.
ACAGATATAGACTATCAAGCTTCAAGGCAAAAGCCACTCTCTAATTACCAGGGGTCTTGAAGAAACTTCCCTGTATGGCAGATCAATCCATAACTCTGCCTTCTATAAGTTTTCCTCCACCTTCCTCCAAAGCACTCTTGCCTCTAAGATACTGAATTAGATGGATCACTAGTTTGATCCAGTGTAGCCATTCCTATTAGGTGGGAGGAGAGAGAAGGAAGGAGGGTCCTGAGAATGGAAGTAAATGGTTTGAAGTTCAAGTATGTGGTGGGCAGGTAGAAACCAGAGGTTAAGTGGGTGATGAAGCAGATGAGATGGCAGTTGGAGAAAGGGAAATGTGAGGCAACTCTGAAATGGAGAGTGTGGAAGAGGCACTCTTTAGTGAAGACAAAGTCTATGAATAGCCATTTTGGTAACAGGGGCTGTTGATCTAGGGGGTAGAAGGTCAAGCAAAGAATTGATGGCTAGGAGGCGGGAAGCTAGGAAATGAGACTGACCATCATTGTGGTCAATGACAATAAGGAAGGGAAATTGGAATGAGATGAAGAAGAGGAGCTAGGTGTTGAAAGCAGAGGAAAAGGTGAATAGGAGGGAGTTAGGGGATTGTAGAAGATGTCTATTTGAAGGGGAAGAGGAAGAAGAGTTTGAGGAAGTGGTGTCTGGATGGCTGAAAAGAGGGTGGAGAAAGAAAGTATTAATTGTCCCCAAAGATTATAGTGGGTAGTTAAAGGGTAAGGCGTGTAATAAACAAGAAAGGAATAAAAAACTGGAGAATATCTCTGGTGAACTGCTGCATACTGCCAGGCGATGTTCCCAACCCCATATCCAGGGTACATCTCCAAATTCCTATGTTCAGAATACTATCCTTTATGAGGGAGCATCTCTAAATTACAGTCTTCTACAAACATCTCTACAGCTTCCCTCTTAAAGAAAAACTAACTACTATCTAACACATGCATTAAATTCTCAACCCATGTAGTTAGTTTCCAAAAACCCAACATATCAACTATCTAGAGAGGAGCAGTTATCAGCACATCATTCTCAAGTGAGTCTTAACCCTTCACTTTCCTCAAATACCCTTTCTCCAGACAGGTTAGCAAGTCTCTAAGTCTTTCAGGACATAAGAACATAAGAATGGCCATACTGGATGAGACCAAAGGTCCATCCAGCCCAGTATTCTGTCTACCGACAGTGGCCAATACCAGGTGCCCCAGAGGGAGTGAAACTAACAGGTAACGATCAAGTGATCTGTCTTCTGCCATCCATCTCTACCCTCTGACAAACAGAGGCTAGGGACACCATTCCTTACCCATCCTGGCTAATAGCCAATAATGGACTTAACCTCCATGGATTTATCCAGTTCTCTTTTAAACCCTGTTATAGTGCTAGCCTTCACAACCTCCTCAGGCAAGGAGTTCCAAGAGTTGACTGTATGCTGAGTGAAGAAGAACTTCCTTTTATTTGTTTTAAACCTGCTACCCATTAATTTCATTTGGTGGCCCCTAGTTCTTATATTATGGGAACAAGTAAATAACTTTTCCATATTCACTTTCTCCACACTACTCATGATTTTATATACCTCTATCATATCCCCCCTTAGTCTCCTCTTTTCCAAGCTGAAAAGTCCTAGCCTCTTTAATCTCTCTTCATATGGGACCCGTTCCAAACCCCTAATCATTTTAGTTGCCCTTTTCTGAACCTTTTCTAATGCCAGTGTATCTTTTTTGAGATAAGGGGACCACATCTGTATGCAGTATTCTAGATGTGGGCATACCATCAATTTATATAAGAGCAATAAGATATTCTCAGTCTTATTCTCTATCATTTAATAGGACATTTAATCGCCCGCTCTGATCTTGTCAGTGTCAGCTTTATATTAGAGTCTGACTTGTTCTCTTGTTCCTGACAGTTTCTCATTTGTGCCTTGATGATTAGGATCAATCAGATGGGAAATGCCAGCTCAGCTGTAAATGTGTTGGAACTTTCTGGGATTACTCATAGATCCCTTTAATTACATCAAAATGTGTCATCCTGGTCTGTCTGGACTTGGATACAGCTGTTCTTTAATGGTACCTCTTTGTCCCCTGTATCAGAGGTGTGATTCCTCAGGCACACTATCACCTGCGTTAAGCGATGGGAGATCATGGGCGATTTTGTGAAAATAATCTCTCCTTTCACTTCTGATTTTTCTTTCATCTTCCATATGGTTTCATTGTTATGAGATTTCAGCAAGTTATCAGTAATTGGTAAATTAGATCTGATCCTTCTTCCCGTTACCAGCTGAGCTGGAGAAAAGCCATTGTCCAGAGTGTACTCTGGTAAACCAATAAAGCTTTATACAAATCACCAGATTGTCAAAAGTCTTTTTCATAAGGTTCTTTACTGTCCATATAGACCTTTCCACAAGTCCATTTGATTGGGGGTAATTTGGATTTGATATTTTGTGATGAAAATCCAAATCTATGGCAAATTGCCTAAAATCTGCACTGGAAAGTTGTGGCCCATTATTCCTAAAGACTTAATCTGAAATTTCATGTCTGGAGAAGATTCCCTTCATGCCGGCTGTCACTGGCTTACAGTTAGAACTGTGCAATGTGCAAATTTTGGGATACAGAGAATAATCACCTGTGACTATTAAGTAATCCTTTGACTGCCAGATAAATAAATCAGTGCCAACCTTCTCATATGGCCTCTGTGGAACTGGATGCACTTGACTTTTCTGCATTTGCATTTGCAGCATTTTGCAAAACGATTATTTTTCCCACATTTATGACGGAGTTTCCCAAAGGCAACACACTGTTTGGGGCCATGCTGTGATCCACACAACCTTCTATACCCATTCTTCATCCTAGTGGTAGTTTTCATAGCGAGTGATTCCACTCTTTGATTTGACATATTCAGGTTATATTCTTTTGTACTTAGTACGTGGATAACCCTTCTGGTGAATTCAGCAATTTGGTTTGTCCTTTCAGAGTTTCTGCTGCCCTGCATATTCAGAAAGCTTTTTTTTTTTTTTTTAAAAGTGAAATCTCCTTCTCAGAGCAGTCTCTCTGAACACATCTTTAATGCCACAGATGATTCTATCCCTGACCAAAGACTCTGTCAGATCACCAAAGTCAAAGATTTTACTAAACTTTCCTTAATTCTATGACATATTGCTCTATTACGCGGTCATCAGTTTTTTGAATGCATGTAAAAAAAAATTTCTCCCTCAAAGGTTTCATTCCTTTTTGGCATGCAATGTTCCTCAAATTTAGTCAGTATTTTACTTAATTTCATGCTTTCATCTTCTTCAAACCTAAAATTGTTATAAATATCCAATTCTTGCTCCCCAACAACATGCACAAAGATTGATTTCACTTGATCATTTTTCTCGTCTGCCCGAATGGCTGCTAAATACAATTCAAATCTCTGAATTTTTTCCAGTTCTCTGCAACGTTACCTGACCATTGCAGATTAGATGGAGGTTGCAACACACCCATCTTTTGACTTTCCCCCCATCCCCGATCTCAAGCTAGGCAAGCTACTACTGTGCCCACCAAATACATGCAAAAGCCTCTGTGCCTGGTGCTCCACGTTCTGCTCTGATGCCTCCCTTTGTCTCAACTTCTGTGTTTGCAACTGAAAGCCAACTTCAAAAGGACTTCAGTTTCCTTCTCATCTCACACTTCTGAGAGCATGTAACTATCTTGTGGTTCATTAAATAACTGATGACTGTGAAAGGAATAAAACTTTAATAAAACAAACTGGAGAGCATCTCTGCTGAACTCCTGCACACAGTTGGGCAGTGTTTCCAACCCCCACCTCCAGGGCACATCGCTACATTCCTATGTTCATAATACTGTCCCTTATGAGGGAGCATCTCTAAGTTACAATCTTCTATAAACATCTCTCTACAAGCAGTGTGAGAGGAGGCATTCTGGCTGCAAGGGCAGTGTTAGTTGCGGGGGGGATCTAGTTTTCGTTGTATGCAAGATGGTGGTGAGCCTTTTCAAGGTAGTATAAATAATCCAGATGGAACATGGAGGGGAATGGGGGCAATGCAGTACAAAAAAGTCTTCAGCACACAGATATTAAATGCAGATTTCAAATTAAATAATAGCACAAGAGATACTGTTGTGATTGAACTGTGTGGGGCAGAAAATAGAAGCAGGCTTGAGGCGGGGGTGTGGAGATGGAGGGGTAATGCTATATAATTTCAGGGTCTCTGCTGTATAATTTATGTCTAATGTTCTAATTAGGACAAGATGCTTGGATTATGGCTTTAAATACCTTGGAATTGCAAGTGAGCTATTTTTACACAGATACACAGCAACTGTAATTAAATGACTGCCTAGATCCACATATTTAGATTTCTCTTTTACAGCTGTTGTATGACAAAGTGCATCTCTGCATCTTCACCTGCATCTCTTTTTAGTAAAGCTGCTTTTCTTTTATTGAATTTGACTTGGGCTCAACCAATAGTCCTTACTTTGCTGCCAAGAGCTAAAACGTCAGAATGAAATACTGGTTTCAGAGTAGCAGCCGTGTTAGTCTGTATTCTCAAAAAGAAAAGGAGTACTTGTGGCACCTTAGAGACTAACAAATTTATTTGAGCATAAGCTTTCATGAGCTACAACTCACTTCATCAGATGCATCCAATGCATCCTAAAGTGCCACAAGTACTCCTTTTCTTTTTGAGAATGAAATACAGAATGGGTATCAAGAAAACAGCAATGTCCTAAGTTATAATGGTGCCAAGCTATGTGTCCACAACGGAATCCTGTGATTGCCCCATGGACCTATGTTCCTTTTTTCAATCCACTGACTATGGTCTCATGAAATTGATTGATTTTCTTTAGGAACTTCACAAACCTCCTGCTGGCACCAAGAGGATGTCAAACCTTGAGAAATATCAGCACAAATGTGAAACCTTTCATCTGTTGAAAAAACCAGGGCAATTGTGACTGAGCTCATACTCATACATATGTATCTTTACACTTCATTTAGAGTACTGGTGTTTTTCCTACTATCCCAGACAAGGATTATTCTTGTGTAAGTTTAATAGCTGAACTTTGCATTTTCTTTTTTAATCGTAAATCCACTTTATCCAGACTTGTAATGGCCTGTCTAGCTGAAAAACAAATACTGTACCTTGTGTCCTGGAAACATTATTTGTATTGAAAATTATACTTATGAGGATGCAAAATTTCAATAATGTTCTAACTCAGATGGATCCTAATCAAAGCCCAAAATCTGAACATCCCAAATATCCCATAAGCCTGGAAATTTTGCAAGTGCTCTTTATCTTTAAAACTGATAACTAAACCCCTGAATCTAAACATCCCTAAACACTGAGAGTTAGAAATCTAGATCCAGAGCCTAATGTTGGGCCCAATCCAGCACTCACTGATGTCAGTGGAAAGACTCCCACTGACTTTATAGGCATTGGCTCAAGCTTACTTTGTAACTTATGTCCATCTTTACCAAATAACTAAAGAGATGTGCAGTCAAAATAAAATGCTATAAACCAGCCTGTTAGGGTCATGACATCTTTTGCACCCTTCTGTTATCAGTCCTACAATGCTTCTTAGTGCCTAAACCAATGAAAACCATTCTGAATTGATTGATAAAAATATCATTTTCTTTTTAATTTTATTGCAATCACTGCTGTACAGCGACTCTCCTATAGTGTTGTCACTAAGTTGTCAGCTTAAAATGCATAATTGTCTGCCACTCCCACAAATATCTTCAAGCTACAAATGTTTAGTAGTATTTCAGATTAGATGGTAAACTCCTCAAGGCAGGAAATGCATCTTAGTGTGTTTTTATACAGCACCTAGCACACTATGGCCTCACACTTGACTGGGGCCTCTGAGTGATACTGCAAAATGAATGATAAATAAGTCTGCAAATTGTTGGGAAGGAGTTCTATTTATGATGGGCTTTTTTTTGTCCACATCACGTCCAACATATTCTATAACTAGTGCATTGATACCTGTTAATATTGGATTTACATAAAAAAAAGCTAGAGGAAATGTCCGTCGAGGACATGTTGCCCCTCTTCTGCATGTTCTGTTTTCTGTTCTGTCTTTCCTTCCCACCCCTTTTCTTCTTTACACACCCTAATACCATGTGACTTAGACTGATCCAACTTGAAAGGGAAAAATCAAATAGTCATCTGAGCTTTTTTGGAATGTTGAAGCCTGAAACTTCTCAGAATATAAATGGTTTGATGCTATGATGTTTAGTCTTGAAACTGGAAAGGAAGTTATGAGATAGAAAGTAGTGATCTTACTGTGTTTTAGTGGGAGGATGGGCTATATAAAAACATAGGAACCAACAAGAAACATGCCTAACAAATTAAACATTATTTTATATCTAGTACAGAGACAAGAAGGACCATGAATGTGAGCATATCGGGCAAGGGCCTCTCATCTATAAAGTGCTGTGAACACTTTTGCCTCTATAAAAATATGCCCCCTCCCATGCCTAAATTCCTTAGCCAGTCTAAGGACTAAAACATAGCTGCCTGCACATGCACCCTCAGTGGCCAAACCCATTTTATATTTGCTGTCCATGTCACAGACATGGCACTTAGTCTCCTTTCTTGTGCATCCCCCTGGCACACACACATCTCTTACCAATCCCCTTTTACCTTCTCCCACTAGCTGCATTAGGGATTTGATTTTTACCTGAAAGTGATAGCAATTCTTTGTTCATTTATCTTAGATTATGTGGTCATTATAAGATGAAGTACATGAAGCAGTCAGTCTGCGGTTGATTTGAAAACTGACGAGTCTCAACAATGAGCTTAAAAGAAGGCTGGCAGGTATAAATCTTGTCTTCAAACAGCCAGGCACATTCCAGACTTCAGAGACACTTCTTTGTGTAAAGATTTTTTTTTATTCCCCTCCTTTTCTTTTCCTTGGGCTTGGAAGAGGATAAAAGTGCAGGGATATGTACATTCGTTTAGTCTGATAATGAGGGTGAGGCTCACGGGCATGATGATTTGGCAGCCGCTCACTTCCTGTAACAGTTTAAAAAAAAATTATCCAAGGGCTGCTTAAAGACAAACATTTTTTGTTAAGCTGTTGGTGGTTCGTTCTTATGAAGGAACCATGCAATTAATCTTGATTGTATTAAAGAGGCAGGTTGTCTTTGTATGCTTTCCTGAGCTATAATTAATGAGGATCAAAAATGTTAGAGGCATAATAGTTAACTAACATAGATGAGGCTTTGCAACATCTGCAGCAATTATAGAAGTAAAATTAAAAACACCCTTTTCTTCAAAATGTCTTTAAGCTATCACTGTATAGGGAAAGTGCTATTAAAATACATTTTGGTGAAAAATAATTTCTAAAACCCAAAGGAATATGGCTATTTCATTGAATTAAAAGATGAGCACCTATTCTATAAGTATGGTCAAAGGGCTCCATGGCACTGATTCCAACTGGCTTACCTGAAAGCCAAAGCGCTCAGCATCTTCCATGATGGACTTGTAACCAGGCAAGAGTGGGGGTGTAAATCAAAACTTCAAAAGCAACACAGCAGTTTCAGGATTTTACATGTTAAAAAAAATCTGAAATTCTTTGCCTTTGGGAACTTTGTAGAACAGATTATCTTTAGGGCTGTTGATTATTTGCAGTTAACTCACATGATTAACTCAAAAAAATTGTGATTAATTGTGGTTTTAATCATACTGTTAAATGAGAGAATACCACTTGAAATTTAATATTTTAGATGTTTTTCTATATTTTCATATATATTCTATGTTGTAATTGAAATCAAAATATATTTTATTACAAATATTTGCAGTGTAAAAATGATAAACAGTATTTTTCAATTCACCTCATTCAAGTACTATTGTGCAATAGATTTATTGTGAAAGTGCAAATTACAAATGTAGATTTTTCATTACATAACTGCACTCAGAAACAAAACAATGTAAAACTTCAGAGCTTACAAGTCCACTCAGTCCTACTTCTTGTTCAGCCAATCACTAAGACAAAAATTTGTTTACATTTACAGGAGATAATACTGCCGGCTTCTTGTTTACAACGTCAACAGAAAGCGAGGACAGGCATTTCAATGGCAATTTTGTAGCGGGCATTGCAAGGTATTTATGTGCCAGATATGCTAAACATTTGTATGCCCCTTCAAGCTTTGACTACCATTCCAGAAGGCACGTTTCCATGCTAATGCCCATTTAAAAAAGAATGCATTAATTAAATTTGTGACTGAACTCTTTTGGGGGGAGAATTGTATGTCTCCTGTTCTGTTTTACCCACATTCTGCCATATATTTCATGTTATACAGTCTCGGATAATGACCCAGCACATGTTGTTGTTCATTTTAAGAACACTTTCACTGCAGATTTAACAAATGCAAAGAAGATGTCAGTGGGAGATTTCTAAAGATAGCTACAACACTCAATGCAAGGTTTAAGAATCTGAAGTGCCTTCTGAAATCTGAGAGGGATAAGGTGTGGAGCATGCTTTCAGAAGTCTTAAAAGAGCAACACTCCAATGCAGAAACTATAGAACCCAAACCACCAAAAAGGAAAATCAACTTTCTGCTGGTGGCATCTAAATCAGATAATGAAAATGAATGTGTCTGTCTGCACTGCTTTGGATTGTTATAGAGAGGAATCCATCATCAGTATGGATGCATGTCCCCTAGAATAGTGGTTGAAGCATGAAGGGACACATGACTCTTTAGCGCATCTGGCATGTAAAAATTTTGCGACGCTGTACAACAGTGCCATGAGAACACCTATTCTCACTTTCAAGTGATATTGCAAACAAGAAGCAGGCAGCTTCATCTCCTGAAAACAAAAACAAACTTGTTTGTCTGAGCAATTGGCTGAACGAGAAGTAGGACTGAGTGGACTTGCAGGCACTAAAATTTTACATTTTTTTATTTTTGAATGCAGTTGTTTTGTACATAATTCTACATTTGTAAATTCAACTTTCATGATACGAGTATTGTAGTGCAATCTGTTTATTAGGTGAATTGAAAAATCCTTTTTTTACAGTGCAAATACTTGTAATGAAAAAAGTGAGTACTGTACACTTTGTATTCTGTATTGTAATTGAAATCAATATATTTGAAAATGTAGAGAACATCCAAAAATATTTAAATAAAGGGTATTCTATTATTGTTTAATAGTGCAATTAATTGCATGATTTATTTAATCGCTTGACAGACCTAATTATCTTATCTCTGCTGTTGATTTAAGTTTTAGTTGGAAAAGTTTATATGTTATTTAGTTCTCAATAACACTTCAAATAAAACAAACAAAACAGGAATTAATCAGCTGAAAATACAAGACACCAGAAATTTACAATTTTAATTTGGCACTGGCATCTACTACCCCACCTCCTTTTTTTTCATCACAGTAGCCTCAGATAAAGCAAGGAAATCAAGAAACAGCCACCCTTGGGGTAACTCAAAACATGTCTGGCTCTAAATATCACTAATTCATAAAACAAATGCACACTTTGTACAAACAATGGAAACATGAATTTATCTTGCTGGGGAGCATTCATTTTGTACAGTTATTTTTCCATCTGTGTTGCAAATAAATATGCAGAAACTCAACTCAGAAGTGGTCTGACAGCAATCAGCAATAAGCCAAAATTAGGCTGTGATGTCTGATTTAGGGTGTATTTAAATTCATTTTAAGATGATCACATTGGGATGGATCATTCTTCTAAGATCTAAAAGTGGAGGGGACCACCTTGTTGGAATCAATATTCCCTGTCACCATCCTCTGTGGGATCCAGGTTTCACCTGAGAGGGAACATGTTGGGAAGGGACTAACAGTGCAAATCACCCATTAGGAAGGGGATGGTGAATTCTTCAAAAAATTTATGCCACCTGATGCTGCATTAAGTTTACCATGGAAACCCTTATGTGCTGTGTGTTCCCTAGTGGAGGTCCAGGGCCAACAGCAAGTGGAGGAGCTGATTGAAGCTGAACCTGAGCAACACAGAGGTGGGCAGAGGAAAGGATTTTGAACAGTTCACAGTCACAGTGCAGTCTCCATTGGTTGAGGATACAAACCCACAATTAGTCAATTCAGTCCATAGCCTAGGAGTGTTCTGTGGGTACATCTGCACAGCATTTTGGAGCCTACATGAGCAAGCCTCTCAGCCTGGGTTGACAGACCATCCCCATCCTGAGGCATCAAAGTCCAAGCTCCAGCCCAAGCTGCAACTTCAAAGCTCTGTCTATACCGCTGTTTTTAGAGAAGGAATTCTCATATGTGGTTCATGGCTTGTTCAAGGTAAACCCCTGGTGGGCCGCAAGACACTTTGTTTACCTGAGTGTCCGCAGGTACGGCTGCTCCCAGCAGCCACAGTTCACCATTCCCAGCCAATGGAGGCTGCAGGAAGTGGTGGCCCAGCCAGGAATGGTGAACCGCAGCCACTGGGAGCTGCAAGCGGCCATACCTGCTGACAGTCAGGTAAACAAAGCATCTGGGGGCACCAGGGGCTTACCCTGAACAAGCTGCAAACCAAGGGAACAGCCTTGTGCTCTAAAACAGGGGAGCCCCACCAGCCCAAGTCAGTGGACTCACGCTGGGAAGCTCACGGCTGCTCACTTCAAAATGCTGTCTAGACATACCTTTGGATTCCTCACTAACACTGAGCTCTCATGTAGCAGCATCCACAAGTAATGCTTTCTGCAATCTGAGCTTGACTAGGAGACTCAGTCCCATCCCAGCAGATGAAGACCTGACCTCAGGTTACTCATGCCTTCATCCACACTATTACAGTAATGTGATATATCAGGGCCATGAAGCCTTCAGCTCTTTGGAAACTCCAATGCTGCAGCTAATCCCCTCAGCAACACAGGCTACTGTGGGCACATCAGACCTATCCTCCGCTCGCTACTCTACACTGGCTTCCTCTAGAATTTCAAATCAAGTTCCATGTGTCACTCCTTATTTTCAAAGTGCTCCATGTTCTGGGCCCAGGATATCTAAAAGATTGTGTAAGGCTCTGGGACGAAGACCATGGTCTACAACTCCACTCCTCTAGCCCAAGGGAACTCTCAACAATAAGCATAATGCTCGTCCATGTGGGAAATGGACCTTTCTAGGGGGCTGGTCTGAGACAGTGGAATGAGCCTCCTCCCCAGGAAGCAAGGATCATCACAAACCTCACCACTTTCACCTCCAAACAAAAGGCACATTGCTTTGACCTTGCCTTCTTTAAGACACAAAGATAGCAACAGGAATATTTATATTTAAAAGCAACACCCTCTCCACCCATCCATACAACTGAACCTAGATACTACAGTGCACATTTCTCCCTCTGGGGAAAGCATGAGAGAACAAACAACATGTGACACATGTGCAGTCACATTGTTCAATGCACTGTTAGAAGATGCTCAGATACTATGGTGAAGCCTGTGATAAAAGAACCCATATAGAATAGATGTCACTGGTAGCATGCTTCATGTGAACTATGCTGCTAAGAAGCTGGCCCCACCCTGTGCTTTTTAGAAGAAGGTGACTTTAAAATTCTATTTATTGAGCTTTCCACACAAGTTGTAGACAAAAAAAATACGAAGTACAGTGTTCTGCTTAATACAGAAAAGTACAGCTTGTCTGCAAAGACAATCAGTAATGGGATGATATCACTATGTAATGTGGGCTGAGGGAATGAACAGCAATATACTACCTAAAGCAGGGATTCTCAAACTGGGAGTTGGAACTCCTCAGTGAGTCGCAAGGTTATTACATGGGCAGTCGTGAGCTGTCAGCCTCCACCCCAAATTCCGCTTTGCCTCCAGCATATACAATTGTGTTATAAATTAAAAACCACTTTTTTATATATCTAAGGGGGGAGTCGCACTCAGAGGTTTGAAAGTTTGAGAGCTACTGACCTAAAGCCTAACAAAAATGAGACTCAAACAAATGTCAGCAGCTTCCCCATGACCAAGAATAATTACTTGTTTACTGGAAGATTATCATTACTCAGAAAAAATGGATACATACTTTTAGCAAAAAAAAAAAAAAGCATGCTCTCAAAATCAGAAGTCTGACTTCTATGAAACCCACAAGATGTGGTCTTATAAAAAATAATTAACAAACAGAACAAAATTCCTAAGTTATCCATCCTCTACATTGCCCAGTGTGCTCTGTTGGTCATCTTCCCATCTTTCAGATGATAAGGTTTTGAGGCAGAAACTCTATTTTTGTGTATTGTACAATATTGAATATGTTGTCAATTATTAACTAATAGTAATTAATATTAATGATTGCCTACCTGTGAACAATTGTCAACCAAAATAGTTTAAGATGAAGTAAAATTTGTATTTTTTTTATTTAAAGGGGAGGAGGGAATCTTAAGCATATCCATTGCAGTTTTGCAACACCACATTATTGTTGTAGTTTTACAACACATTATTTACACTGAAAATTTGAAGTTAAGGTTACACTTAAAGCTAACAAATATTAATATGAAATGCCCAATTTAATTCACCCAAAAAGTTCTACTCTCCCCCCTCTCAGCTAACTTTCTTCCCTGTGTGACTTACATGTGAATTGGAGACCTTGTCATGAGGGTGTTTTGTTAAGGAACTTTTCAGAAGGGCTTTAAGAAGTCGGACTAAATGATCAGAATGGTCCCTTCTGACCTTAGTATCTATGAATCTAAGTTTACAGCCTCTGACTGTGGACTTTTTGCATCTGCTGAATTCCCTTTGTTTAGTTTGCATGTGGAGTCAAAGAACTCTGGAAAACATGCATTTTGATTTTGTGTACATGGGTCTATGATATGCAGAGATTTCCCCAGTCACTCCACAGAACCACATTGTAAGAAATCTAATTTGTGATTCCTCCCTTAAAGAGCAGTTCTGCTCTGAAAATGACAGTAAAAATGGCTTCATGGGATTTTCTATTTGTCTCATATACTCCATATGTGTGCTCAGTATACAGAGGTTTATTCTGACTCCCCACTGCCTTTCACCTTGTGTAATCATTTTCACCCAGGCAAAGTCAGAATAAAATGCTGCTAAAATCAGCATAGTGGTTTTTTTGCACCCACTGTCCACTTCCTTTGCACAAGAATAAATAACTATACAGGGTGGCAGGCAGTGGAGATTTATGCCCATTTTCTTTAACTGCCATCTCTCATAAACTGGGATCTGAAAGTCAAGCTGCGTGCTTCCCTGCTCTTGCATCTTCACATGATTCAAAGACTCTGCAGACCAAAATCTGCTCTCTCTGCCAACACCACTGACTTCAAACAGTACACTTTGTTACACCTGGGCAACCTTGTTGTTTTCAATGTAGCTACACAGGTGTAACAATTTCTTGGATTAAAAAAAGTGTGTAAGAATTGCTCAGTGACTGGAATCCCTTTGGCTCTAGCAAACTTTACAGGAGCTTCCACAGATGGCAAGATGTGCAGCAATGAACCCTACTCCTCCCTAAACCACTTCCCCAGAGCCCCATATAGCTTCCTTTTTCCTGCACCTCACACAATTACCACAGTTGGTGGGCCCCCCCCCCCCGACTTTCCCCTCCTCTCCTTCAGGCTGGCCTCCTAGTCATCCAACAATACTTTTGTGGCTTCTGCTCCCTAAATCTTGAGTGCTTGGGTCAGTGCTTTGCAGGTTCTACAAACTTTGCATCAGGACCATATGAAATTTATAGAACCTGAACTGGAGCCATGTGGCATTAAAGATGCTGTAGAGGTACAGTGAGCACAAAACAGTTACCATACAGGTACCAAAGTTATTTTACATTGTTTCTGGAGAAACTGTGGTGTCTCAGATACCATTCTTTTGTAGTTCTTGGCAAATGCTTATTTTAAAAAGGCAACCACTGACATGGACATGGAAACAGCTGTTCATAAATCAATCACTCTCCTATTCCCACCCAAATTAATAAAATACACCATTTCTCAAGATCAACCTGTTTCTGAGTTATGACATGCCAATAAAGTTATGATTTTTTTAAAAAATCTCTATACCTTTCAAATACCTGGTATAATTTGCCTCAGTCTTTCCAGAAACCATCTACCCTGCAATAAGATCAGACCTGTGAAATGTTTAAAACAAAATGAATCCATCTGAAAAGTAGAGGTCAATATAGGCTTCAGGTTTAAGGTTTATTTCAACCTTAGCTAATCTATAGATAATTTATATTTAAAAGGAGACATGAGAAACAAAAAGATCTTACAAATCTAATATTCCTATATTTCATGGGCGTTCTTCATTTTATCCTATACTTGAAATGTACTTTAAAGGTATTCTGGAGGGTGACTTGATCATACCGCTTGGAAACAAAAGTGTAAGAGATTTGGTAGAGTGAGGTGAATATCTGGAAGCTAGAATAGGAGTGAGGAGCATTTCTCAAACCAATAATGATATAGGACTCAATTAACAGTGAATTAACATAATGAATGCCAATCAGCATGGGTTTATGCAAAATAGATCCTGTCAAACAAATATGATTTTTTTGGATGAGATTACAAGTTTGGTTGACACATGTAATAATATTTAGACTTCAGTAAGACAAGGTGGATGAGATAATATCTTTAATTCGACCAACTTCTGGTTGGTGAAAGGGACAAGCTTTTGAGCCACACAAAGTTCTTCTTGAGGTTGGGGAAAAACATACTCAAGTGTCAGTTAGTTTACCAGATCAGAGAAGACTGTGTAAGCTCAAAAGCTTGTCCCTCTCAGCAACAGAAGTTAGTCCAATAGGAGATACTACCTCACCCACCTTGTCTTTCTAATATCCTGGGACAGACTCTGCAACAATGTTGCATTAGACTTCAGTAAGGCATTTAACTTGGTACTGCACAAGATATTGATTAAAAACCAGAAAGATATAAAATTAACGTGCATATTTGATAGGTCTCAAAATGTAACTTTAAATAGGGAATCATCATTAAGAGAGTGTATTTCCAGTGCATTCCTGCAAGGATTGGTTTTTGGCCCTAAGCTATTTAACATTTTTACCAATAACCTGGAAGAAAAAATAAAATCATTATTGAAAGTTAACAGATGACACAAAAATTGAAGGAATGATAAATAATGAAGAGGACAGGTCACCGATTCAGAGCAATCTGGATTTCTTGGGAAGATGGGCGCAAGCAAACAATATACATTTTAATACAGGTCAATGTAAATGTATACATCTAGGAACAAAGAATGTAGGCCATACCTACAGGATTGGGAACTCAAGCCTGGGAAGCAGTGACTCTGAAAATGATTTCTGGGTTACAGTGGATGATCAATTAACATGAGCAACCTGTATGACACTGTGGCCAAAAGGACTAATGCAATTCTTGGATGCATGCAATGAAGTGAGCTGTAGCTCACGAAAGCTTACGCTCAAATAAATTTGTTAGTCTCTAAGGTGCCACAAGTACTCCTTTTCTTTTTGTGAATACAGACTAACACGGCTGCTACTCTGAAACCTATAAATAAGAGGAATTTTGAGTAGGATTCGCGAGATTATTTTACCTCTACACAACTGCTGCTGTTTCCATTTGTAGTATTCACAATCCAAGAAGGAAGTAGATAAAATGGAGAAGAGCCATGAGAATGATTAAAGGATTAGAAGACATGCCTTATAGTGACAGGTTTCAGAGTAGCAGTCGTGTTAGTCTGTATTCGCAAAAAGAAAAGGAGTACTTGTGGCACCTTAGAGACTAACAAATTTATTTGAGCATAAGCTTTTGTGAGCTACTGCTCACTTCATCGGATGCATTCAGTGGAAAATACAGTGGGGAGATTTATATACACAGAGAACATGAAACAATGGGTGTTATCATACACACTTTAAGGAGAGTGATCACTTAAGATGAGTTATTACCAGCGGGGGTGGGAGGAGAAAACCTTTTGTAGTGATAATCAAGGTGGGCCATTTCCAGCAGTTGACAAGAACGTCTGAGGAACAGTGGGGGGTGGGGGGTGGGAATAACATGGGGAAATAGTTTTACTTTGTGTAATGACCCATCCACTCCCAGTCTCTATTCAAGCCTAAGTTAATTGTATCCAGTTTGCAAATTAATTCCAATTCAGCAGTCTCTCGTTGGAGTCTGTTTTTGAAGTTTTTTTTATTGAAGAATAGCCACTCTTAGGTCTGTAATCGAGTGACCAGAGAGATTGAAGTGTTCTCGACTGGTTTTTGAATGTTATAATTCTTGACGTCTGATTTGTGTCCATTTATTCTTTTACATAGAGACTGTCCAGTTTGAACAATGTACATGGCAGAGGGGCATTGCTGGCACATGATGGCATATATCACATTGGTAGATGCGCAGGTGAATGCAGGTGATAGTGTGGCTGATGTGATTAGGCCCTATGATGGTGTCCCCGAATAGATATGTGGACAGAGTTGGCAACGGGCTTTGTTGCAAGGATAGGTTCCTGGGTTAGTGGTTCTGTTGTGTGGTGTGTGGTTGCTGGTGAGTATTTGCTTCAGGTTGGGGGGCTGTCTGTAAGCAAGGACTGGCCTGTCTCCCACGTAAAAGAATAAATGGACACAAATCAGACGTCAAGAATTATAACATTCAAAAACCAGTCGGAGAACACTTCAATCTCTCTGGTCACTCGATTACAGACCTAAGAGTGGCTATTCTTCAATAAAAAACTTCAAAAACAGACTCCAATGAGAGACTGCTGAATTGGAATTAATTTGCAAACTGGATACAATTAACTTAGGCTTGAATAGAGACTGGGAGTGGATGAGTCATTACACAAAGTAAAACTATTTCCCCATGTTATTCCCCCCCACTGCCCACTGTTCCTCAGACGTTCTTGTCAACTGCTGGAAGTGGCCCACCTTGATCATCACTACAAAAGGTTTTCTCCCCCCCCCTTGCTGGTAATAGCTCATCTTAAGTGATCACTCTCTTTACAGTGTGTATGATAACACCCATTGTTTCATGTTCTCTGTGTGTGTATATAGATCTCCCCACTGTATTTTCCACTGAATGCATCCGATGAAGTGAGCTGTAGCTCACAAAAGCTTATGCTCAAATAAATTTGTTAGTCTCTAAGGTGCTACAAATACTCCTTTTCTTTATGCCTTATAGTGATAAACTAAATAGATTCGAGCTCCTTGAGTGTATCAAAGACAATCATAGAAGAATCATAGAAGACTGGGGTTGGAAGAGACCTCAGGAGGTCATCTAGTCCAACCCCCTGCTCAAAGCAGGACCAATCCCCAACTAAATCATCACAGCCAGGGCTTTGTCAAGCCAGGCCTTAAAAACCTCTAAGGATGGAGATTCCACCACCTCCCTAGGTAACCCATTCCAGTGCTTCACCACCCTCCTAATGAAATAGTGTTTCCCAATATCCAACCTAGATGTCCCGCACTGCAACTTGAGACTATTTCTCCTTGTTCTGTCATCTGCCACCACCGAGAACAGTCTAGCTCCATCCTCTTTGGAACCCCCACTTCTGATAGTTGGAGGCTGCTATCAAATCCCCCCCTCACTCTTCTCTTCTGCAGACTAAACAAGCCCAGTTCCCCCAGCCTCTCCTCGTAAGTCATGTGCCCCAGCCCCCTGATCATTTTTGTTGCCCTCCGCTGGACTCTCTCCAATTTGTCCAATACATCCTTTCTGTAGTGGGGGAACCAAAACTGGATGCAATATTCTGTATGTGGCCTCACCAGTGCTGAATAGAGGAGAATAATCACTTCCCTCGATCTGCTGGCAATGTTCCTACTAATGCAGCCCAATATGCCGTTCGCCTTCCTGGCAACAAGGGCACACTGCTGACTCATATCCAGCTTCTCATCCACTGTAATCCCCAGGTCCTTTTCTGCAGAACTGCTGCTTAGCCAGTTGGTCCCCAGCCTGTAGCGGTTCATGGGATTCCTTCGTCCTAAGTGCAGGACTCCATACTTATCCTTGTTGAACCTCAGATTTCTTTTGGCCCAAATCCTCCAATTTATCTAGGTCACTCTGGACCGTATCCCTACCCTCCAGTATATCTACCTCTCCCCCCAGCTTAGTGTCATCTGCGACCTTGATGAGGGAGCAATCCATCCCATCATCCAGATCATTAATAAAGATGTTGAACAAAACCAGCCCCAGGACCTACCCCTGGGGCACTCTGCTTGATACCGGCTGCTAACTAGACATCAAGCCATTGATCACTATCTGTTGAGCCCGACAATCTAGCCATCTTTCTATCCACCTTAGAGTCCATTCATCGAATCCATACTTCATCTTGGTGGCAAGAATACTGTGGGAGACCATATCAAAAGCTTTGCTAAAGTCAAAATATATCATGTCCACTGCTTTCCCCATATCCACAGAGCCAGTTATCTCATCATAGAAGGCAATCAGCTTGGTCAGGCATGACTTGCCCTTGGTGGATCATGTTAACTGTTCCTGATTACCTTCCTCTCTTCCAAGTGCTTCAAAATGATTTCCTTGAGGACCTGCTCCATGATTTTTCCAGGGACTGAGGTGAGACTGACCAGTCTGTAGTTCCCCGGGTTCTCCTTCTTCCCTTTTTAAAAGATGGGCACTATATTTGCCTTTTTCCAATCATCCAAGACCTCCCCTGATCGCCACGAATTTTCAAAGAGAATGGCCAAGGGCTCTGCAATCACATCAACCATTCACTCAGCACCCTCGGGTACATTAGGTCTGGACTCATGGACTTGTGCAGTCCAGATTTTCTAAATAGTCCTTAACCTGTTCTTTCACCACTGAGGGCGGCTCACCTCCTCCCCATACTGTGTTGCCCAGGACAACAGTCTGGGAGCTGATGTTGTCTGTGAAGACCGAGGCAAAAAAAAAAAAAAAAAAAAGCACTGAGTACTTCAGCTTTTTCCACATCATCTGTCAGTAGGTTGCCTCCCCCATTCAGTAAGGGTCCCACATGGACAAAGGTGCCTTGATCTAACCTGGGGAGGGGGGTGGAATTTTGGTAATAGGCTCTTCAATCTAGTAGACAAAGGCAAATTATGATTCAATGGCTGGAAGTTGAAGCTAAACAAATTCAGACTAAAAATAAGGCATAGCTTTTTAACAGTGAGGGTAATTAACCACTGGAATAATTTATCAAGAGTCGTGGTGGATTCTCCATCACTGGCAATTTTTAAATCAAGACTGGATGTTTTTCTAGAAGATTGGCTCTAGGAATTATTTTGGGGAAGTTCTATGGCCAGTTCTACAGGACGTCTGACTAGATGATCACAACAGTCCCTTCTGGCCTTGGAATCAATGAATGTAAAGGGAATTTTCCATCCCTGAACTAGTTTGATCATTACAAGTTTAATATGATCCTAAAGTGCCTAAAATTGTGTCTAGGCTTACAGTTCCTCAAGCAAAGCAAGTGTTTCTATCACAAGGATGGATGTGGTAGTGATTTTTAAAAAAAAAAAAATCTCTGCTTTATCCTTATGTCAAAATTTGCAGATCTCTACAAACTCTCTCTCATTAAAAAGACATGAAAAGGGAAAGTTGAGGCATGTCCATATTTGGGATATGTCAAAGCGCTTTCTCTTGCCATTCTGGCAGACAAATAATACAATAATAACAACAATACAATTTCTGGAAAAATGAATGTCTATGCAGCTATATATCTGGCCAAGCATTACATCTTTTTAATGTTAGTGGATGCCTTCACTTGGTCTGTGTCAAGCTAATAAAGCTGCTGATCCCGTACTTTTTGTGCTATGGAGAAACCCTCTCTGTCCTAGTGAGGAGCTGTTAATATGGACCCCAAAGATAGTAAGTCTGGGGAAAAACCCAGGATCTGTGGAACCTTTAATGAAGTGGAGTGATGAGGTATTTGTAAATAAGAGAGAATCACTTACCTGTAATAATTTTTCTCTGAAGCTATATAGTGTGTAACAATAGCACTCTTGAATCATGCTCCTGTGTGTAACCATGGTCCTGAGGCAATTGGAGCTTGAGCAGCGAGCAGCCTTGACAAGTTGCTGTCAGGAGTCCAGAGCAGAGCTGGCATATCAGGAGCTGAATGATCTTCTCCTGACACAGACCTAGCTTGGCTGGTACCTCAGAGGAAGATGTGCCTTGCTTTACAAGGGCTGGTGCTGAGCACCACTTCAATAGTGCATCCATGTACTACAACTGTTGAAGCTTAAGCATGTTTTTATGACAGTTACATGTAGGTCTCATTCATTATTTGGAGAGTGAAGAGAGACAGTTCTCTCCTCGGACCAATTTCAATATGGGCAGACTGGTACAACCCCACTATGCAGCTGGGACTATCGATCTGGAGAGCATCAAGTCCAGTTTCATATCAGATGTCTGAAAACCATTGTGGGAGGTCAGGAAAGCTTTTAATTGTTCCATCTGTGACTTAAATAACTACCTGTAGTGACACTGGTGAGCAAACCTAACCTCCCAAAACAACTGTGCTCCAGTCCAAGGCAAAGGAGGCTGCAGTTTTGTATCTCCATGACGAACATGGTCTGATTGCACTTGGAACACTTTTGAAAGCCACTAAGCGGCTTTATTTCCCAGTTTGCAAGACAAAAAGGCATTGGAGGAAGAGAACAAAACTTAAAAAAAAAAAAAAAAAGAGTCCCATTTACCAATGTCAAGAATGAAGGAGAACAAAAGCCGCATAAAGAGATGGGAGTCACGGAGTTGAGAATTTCAGTGTGTTGACTGACAAACGATGAACAGAATTGAAACTGCAGCTCTTTTAAGTAGTAATAGCCAGTAGAGTTATAAGGTGAGCTAGAATCATAGAAGATTAGGGTTGGAAGAGACCTCAGGAGGTCATCTAGTCCAACCCCCCCGTTCAAAACAGGACCAACCCCAACTAAATTATCCCAGCCAGGGCTTTATCAAGCCAGGCCTTAAAAACCTCTAAGGTTGGAGATTTCACCAGCTCCCTAGGTAACCCATTCATTCCAGTGCTTCACCACCCTTCTAGTGAAACAGTTTTCTTAACATCCAACCTAGACCTCCCGCACTGCAACTTGAGACCATTTCTCCTTGTTCTGTCATCTGCCACCACCGAGAACAGCCTAGCTCCATCCTCTTTGGAACCCCACTTCGGTAGTTTAAGGCTGCTATCAAATCCACCCTCACTCTTCTCTTCTGCAGACTAAACATGCCCAGTTCCCTCAGCCTCTCCTCGAAAGTCATGTGCCTTCATTTTCGATGCCCTCCGCTGGACTCTCTCCAATTTGTCCACATCCTTTCTGTAGTGGGAGGCCCAAAACTGGACACAATACTCCAGGTGTGGCCTCACCAATGCCGAATAGAAGAGAATAATCACTTCCCTCGATCTGCTGGCAATGCTCCTACTAATGCAGCCCAATATGCTGTTCGCCTTCTTGGCAACAAGGGCACACTGCTGACTCAGATCCAGCTTCTCGTTCACTGTAATCCCCAGTTCCCTTTCTGCAAAACTGCTGCTTAGCCAGTTGGTCCCCAGCCTGTAGCAGTGCTAGGTAACCATTAGTCTAAAGTACTAGACTGCAGCAGTCCAGGAGCTCTTTTTAAACACTGGTCAGATGGAATTGACAATCAGAGCATTCAGTAGCACCTATAATCCATTGTAAGGATGAGCATGAGAAGTCTATTGGAACCAATAGCTGATAACTTTGAGGCTGGGAATTTCCTGTGGTTCACACAGAGAATAATATACCCAGGAGTGGGTATATGTTATGATGGGTATTTATAGAGAAGAGATCGTTCAAAGATATATTACACTGAGGATTTTAGGCCTCCTAAACTGTTTAAATTGAGCATGAAAAAAATACTCCTTGCATGTTCCCTTTGCAAATTTGGGATACTGTACTCCAGAGAGAAATGTGGAATTGTTCAGGATTTTTCCTAGATGCCATAATGGTTGGCTAATGGTGTTTTATACTGACAAAAGCAGGCTTTCAGAGTACCTACAATGCCATATATTACGGCAGAGGTGTTGCATCTTGGATTTTGTTCCCGTAGGCTAAAACACTCATTAAATATAAAATGGGCAAAAAATACTGTTCTAAATTAAATTAATTTACGTATCTACAGGCCGCTCTGACACAACGTTTAATCCTCTGCCTCCACCTGGTAAAATCACTAATGTCTGAAAGGGGCTTGAGCTCAAATCCATGGATAGAAGATAGTCTGGTGTAGATCCTGAGTAGATTCCAAAGAAGCTACACCAGTTTACATCAGCTGAGTATCTGCCCCCTGTACATGCAAAAACAAAATAAGATAAGAAACTCATCCCCCATAATAGGAAATATTGAGAAAAGAATTCTATCCTCATTGTGCACAAGAGAAGTGTAATCCATTGAAAGAATTCAGAGGGCTTTTTCTTTCCAAAACAAACCCAGAAAATACTATTATTGTTGTATTATATTGGCTGCTTTAAGTGAAGGTGCTACAAGGCGTGTTGGAACAATTTTTATAGTGGAGGTGCTGAAAGCCACTGAACAAAACTGTAAACACTGAATATGATGGAAACTACTTCAAACTGGGGGGCGGGGTGCTGCCACATACACAGTACCCCTAAGTCCAGCACCCCTGCGTACTACAACACCTCTCTTTTCACATGGTCATAATTTTCCTTTGGGAATCTTTCATGTTTGGGACTGCAATTTTCTGTGCTTGGCCTCTGCCCAATTTGTGGAATATTTGAACAAAATCCTTTCAGATGTTTCCAAGCAAGCGAATGAAACATTTATTTTTCATCATTCTAAAAAGTTCTAGTCCCATTTATTTGAAAAGGCCTCCCTGAATACAGTTGAAGTTTGACAGTTAAAACTTGGCATGGAAATAATCATTGAGGAGTGTGCACTTTGCTTGGTTTGAAGGAATAAAGTTAGGAGCATTTGAAAGCTATGCACTGGGTATACACAGCTGGAAGGTATGTACTTTAAAGATCTATTCCATGAACATGTGTGAGCAACTCAGAAAGCGCACACTTTTAAAAATTAGTTAAAAGGCAACAATCCTATCCCCCAAGCAGCTCTTCGCTTCTCTTCTTTGGCCCCCAAAATGGTGTTTTTGTGGGTTTTTCATTTAGTCATAGGCCTCAAAATTATAAAGGTGACATAAGGCCTTAGGTGTTTTTAAACTGCATAAATAAATTTCATGTAACAATTGGCAATGGCATTAAATAACTAAAGGGCTGTCTCTAGGAATGCCTTTATAAGTCTGCACACACACCTACAGGTATGGGAAGGTGTATTTAGTCTGCGGGACTAACAGACACTAGTTGCCCTTTTGTTTCTGGTTCCTGTTCAAATGTTCAAATGCACAGCTTTCTAAAAGACAAACACCTGTTAGTCTCAGCTACCTGGTACCTATTTATAGAACCGGAGAGCTCTCTTTATTCTTTTTATTCTTTAGAAAAAAGCATCGAAAATTTAATGCAAAAACTTTATATAGCCAAAGGGAAGGCTGCAGAATGCAAAAGTGATGTTTGAACATGTGTTCAGCACCTCATCCTGTATTATGGAGAAATAGTATGTGATCATATAATTAAAGCCCACAGGCACCAACTTTCCATTGTGCTGGGGGATGCTCGACCCCACCCACAGCTCTGTCCCAGGCCCTGCCTCCATTCCACCCTTTCCCTCAAGGCCACACCCCTGCTCCACCTCTTCTCATCCCTGCTCCGTCTCTTCCCACCCTGTTCAACCCCCTCCCCCAAGCATGCTGCATCCTTGCTCCTACCCCTTCCCCACCAGCCTCCTGCACACCGCAAAACAGCTGATTGCAACGGGTGAGAGGCACGGGAAGGGAGGGGGAAGCAATGATTAGCAAGGCCTGCCGGTGAGCAGGAGGCACTCGGGGGAGGAGGAAGTGCTGATAAGTGCTCAGCACCCACCATTTTTCCCCCCCGGGGTTGTATTTTTTTTAGCCTTAATTGTTATTTAGCCCACACACCTCCTGGGTGTGGTGTTCTGTCCCCTCTAGTGGCACCAAGATCACTTAGAGATTAATGAGTCTGCTACAGCCTTAGCTAAGAGACTTGTGGCTTTTAGCTCATGCATTTAGCTCCAGAGGTCCCAGGTTCAAACACGATGACTGAGGTTATATTTACACTTCCTTCTATATCTTATTTATATAGTACCATCCCAAAGATTTCCAAAGTGCTTTACAAAAGGATATACCAATTCTACATAGGCACAATTTCATCCACCACAGAAATGCCACTACCTCTGTGGTGAAGGGTAGAAAATATGTAACAGTAGAAAGGAACACTACATGATAATTTAAAGCACAGGAAACGAAGAATACTTTATCACAACCTATAGGGGATTTAAGTTGCTGGAATGTAATTACTGGCTTGAACTCTGGTACCGTTGACACTCACTTTCACAAGAAGTGCCACGGGATCTTTAATTACTGCAGTGTACCAGGATATCAGTTTACAGCTCACCCAAATGATGGCACCTTCAGCAGTGCAATATTTCAAGCACCTTGTTGGGGCATTTGTTCAATATTGACCCAGAGGAAAGAGTGCCTACACCACTTCCTACAGTACTTGGATTTTCTCAGAACATCTGCACCTATGCTTGGATGGGAGACAGAGTTGGCACCTATAGATATTAGGCCAAATCCTGGCCTCACTGACTTCAGTGAGAGTTTTGGCTCTGAATAACTTTGAATTTTAAAGACTACAAACCTTCAAGACTTCTCTCTGTTCAAACCCAGTTTCGTGAAAGAGCTATCCTTTTTAAAGTAAGGAAGTTTGGATTAGTGGTTGTGCTCTGCAGGAGTTTGACATGTAAGTGAGGCAGTTTCTACTACCTTGAAGAGAGATACTATGTCACACTGGTGTCAGATACTAGAATCCTACAGAGAAATGCAGAGTTATTTTACTGACTCATGATGGCAGACAGTCATTACCGTCTAGATCTACACCCTAAGATTTAGAAAGGATTGAGAGTGTCACGCTGAAGTACAGGGAACTAGAAGCAGAGATAGAGTCATATCACTTAATGATGAGGACTGTGTAAGAACCTGAATAGAATGGTGTCCCTAAAGGCAAAAACAAAAACAAAAAGAGCCAAGCACAAGAGAAAGCTGAAACTGAGATTATTGTTAACTTAAATAAGAGCAACAACATAGGCAAATGCCAAGTAGGGAATAAACTGGAACTTTCCCCTATATGTGCGTATTCTGTTGGAAGCAAGGCGGGGAACTTGCTTAAAGCCACATGGGGGGAATTTATCTGCGTGGCAATGCTGAGTCCATTGCCAAGATCAAGACGGGATTTGTGCTTCCCCTGTCTGGGTTTGGCTCCAGCACAGGCTGGACCAGCCTTGAGTCTGCCTTAATTTGCATCCAAGCTACAGTGACTCAGATGGGCTGTTGTGCTTCTGGAGGAATAATCAGGGCACATGAACAGTTACAGGCCCTCTAAGTTATTTGAAGCAGCTATGTTAACTTGTCAGACTGTAACAGGGCAGACTCCACTCTTGTCCTGCAACCCTACACAGACAGTCTTGTATGCCTCTTGTTTATTAACACCTCCAGGTGAGTTATTAATATTACCACCACCACAGTCCTGTGCAGCAGCACATATACTTATAAGTGTCCTTCAATCCTCTGCTCTTTCTCTAGGAAGCAGAAGCAATCCAACCAGCCAGAGTTGGCTTCCCTTAAGATCTGCTAGCCCTCTCTCTCTCCTCCCTTTGTGCTTCCTTCCTGTGCTTTTTAACTACCTTCTCTGCTGCGAGGCTAATTAGCCTCTTAGCTCACCAACCCACAGTCTTATTAGGTCATTAAGTACTCCGCCCCTCAATCAGGGTTTCTCCAGAGGGAACTAGTTAGTGCCTAAGTGACCAGAGTGCTGGGTAAGCTGCAGGCTGTCAGCACTCTGTCACACAGACCCATCCACAAGATAACTGAAATAAGAACTATTCAGTTTTACACAAGCTCATCCCACAGAGGCAGATCCAAAGCATGATAAAATAAGCATGTATAAGAGTGAATGGTTCCTAGATTTGCTGCAGCCAAACCACTCCAAAATATTCAGTCTAATATTTATCTTACTTTTGCACCCTGCGTAGTATTTAAAAAATCCTTCTTCTGTATGGAAAATATTTAAGAACCAAAGACGACACCCTTGTTAGAATACTTAGTATGTTCAGGGCCAAATTCTGATCTCAGTTATACCAATGTAAATTCAGAGTAACCCCCTTCGAGACAATGGAATTAAGTCCAGATTCACACTGGTGTGTAATAGAGATCTAGGTTTGGCCCTATGAGCCTATGACTTAACGATGTCTTTTCAGGAATTCTATTACCTGGGCTAACAAACACCTTCCAAGACTTATAATATTTAGCACGGGAAACAGTAGCATTTGAACTGCAATATACATAATATCAACATTCCTAATAAAACACTTACAAATGAGTTTTCACATCCTTTACTATGCTTCTGTACATAGTATCATCAAAATAAACAGCAATGCTCTGTTAGTTTTTTTCTGGAACCATCTCATGAACAAAACCTGTATTAAAACCAATTCACCTTTGATTTCATAAATGGATCTTTTGAATTACCTTTGCCAAAGATCACTAAAGCCAAAAATACCAAATCATCTGGAATTTAAGGTACTACCCGCTCAGCCTTTTGGACAACTTAACAGGCACAATCACATACCTCTTTCCCACATTTCCTCAGGGCATTGCAAAGGTAACAGGTTTACAAATATAGAAATAGTGGAAAGTACTGGATCCATAACATCCCTTTTAAAACAGGCTGGAAACTACCTGCTTTAATGAAGCAGCTACAGAAATCCATTCCTGTGTTATTTTCTTAACTTATCCCCAGCTTCCATCATTATCACTACATATCCTCCAAAATTGGAATGAGACACATTCTCACTAAAGAGGCCTATTGTCTCTTAGTGCAGCACATAAATCTAAGCCACATCTTGGTATGACTGGTAGTCTTTTCTCAAGTAAAGCCCCAAACAGGAATAGCAGGGATATTTAAGGTCAGGACTGAGGTTTGTTGTATGAGTTGTGAGAAAATACATGCACAACATCTGTCTAAACCCTAGCTGGTTTATGACAGTGCTATTCATTACTCACTGACATTTATTTTTTGCAGTGTCCAAGAATGTATTATATCCAACATACAGAAAACAATGTCTTTTTCCCACAGAGCTGACAATCTAATTCCCTATGTGATACAGAGAATTCTTTCCTAGATATCTAGCTGGTGGGTCTTGCCACATGCTCAGAGTCTATGATCATCATATTTAAGGTTGGGAAGGAATTTTCCTCAGGTCAGATTGGCAGAGACACTGGCGGAGGAAGGGGGATTCGCCTTCCTCTGTAGCGTGGGGCATGGGTCATTTGCTGATTTGAAGTAGAGTAAATGGTGGATTCCTTATAACTTGAAGACTCTAAATCAAGGTCCGATGACTTCAATAACTCAGCCAGAGGTTACGGGCCTATTACAGGAGTGGGAGGGCGAGGTTCTATGGTCTGCAATGTGCAGGAGGTCAGATTAGATGATCGTGATGGTCCCTTCTGGTCTTAAAGTCTATGAGATATGTGAGAGAAAGAGACAAAACAATGGTGGAAGAAAAAACTGAGGAAGGCAATGAACTACAATAATACAAACACAAAATCACTGGGTTTTAGTATGTGCACATCTGAGGGACAGTTACATACACAGGACATTAGCCTCAAATTCATATCTAAAGTACAAAAGAAAAGAATTCCCCCAACCCAAAGAATACATTCTCAACTACACAGCTGGTCAGAGATCTCATTCATAAGCCATTTTGTGGTATTTGATCTTATCGCCTTTGCATCAAGGATTAGAAGATCTGACAGGTGGAATTGAAATAATGGCAAAAGTCTCCACACTAACTGAGCGAGGTAAATAATGTATTCAAACTATATTTCTATAGTAGCATCCCTGAAGAAAGTCTCTTAGGGTAGCCTAGGAAATGGGAGGTTCAGAGCCAAGCCTCTAGCCCAATCCACAACTTCAAAGCACAGTACATAAACCGTTGGAAGATGGCACCAAATGCAGACAGAAGCACAGAAATTGCTGAGATGCAAAGCAATGCATCACGGGGCTTTGGGACAGGACCCAGGATGCCCCGCAACCCCCTCCGTCTTCCCACAACTCTTAGCGGCAGAAGAGGAAGAGATGCTCTGTGGGATAGAGATGCTCTGTTTTTGCCCAGAGTGCACCGCTCCAAATACTGCTGCAAGTGCCACAAGTGTGAACACGCTATTGTGCAGACAGCTGATAGTGTGAACACACTACAGTGGTTTCCCTTCAGTGCTCTCTGAGCAGCACTGTAACTGCCGACACTGTAACTCTGCCAGTGTAGAGTTCTCCAGGTGCTTGTGGGCATTTCATGGACATTAAAATAGGCTGGTCTGGAAAGGTGCATGACACATGCATCTTTCAGAACACTGACCTGTACAGGAAGCTGCAAGCAGGGACTTTCTTCCAGGACCAGAAGATCACCGTGGGGAAAGTCGAAATGCCCATTGTGATCCTGGGAGACTCTTGACTGGCACGCAAGCCAACGAAGTATCCACAGTGGCCTTCACAGTGGAGGTGGGGTTGCCACCGAGTATTGCGTCCAGCTCTTTGTAGAACCAGCAGCTCATGGGTGCAGCACCGGGCAGCGGTTTGCCTCCCGCGCCCTGTGGTAGGCATTCCGCAGCTCCTTCATTTTGACCCTGCACCGTAGTGTGTCCCGGTCATGGCCCCTTTCTGTCATGCATCATGAAATCTGTCGGTAGGTATCACAATTCCTACAGCTGGAGTGCAGTTGGGACCGGACAGTCTCCTCTCCTCAAATGCTGATGAGGTCCAGCAGCTCAGCATTGCTCCAAGTGGGGGATCGCCTGGTGCATGGAGCAGGCATGGCCACCTGGAAAGATGCGCTGAGACCACTGCATGCATCATTGAGAAAACAGGAAGGGGACTTTCAAAATTCCAAAGGAATTTATGGGGTGGGGATGATGGTTGTTTACTTGAGGGCAAGGCAGTAGAATTCAAACAGATGACCAGAGAGGCATTGTGGGAGACCTCCTGGAGGCCAATTGCAGCGCTATAATCGACCAGGGTGTCTATACTGGCACCGCGGCACTATACCCCCGATGCAGAAAGCTCTACGCCTCTCGTCGGGGTGGTTTTTTTTACAGCACTGCAACTGAGCAGTGTCTGCGCACTAAGTGGCTTGGCACTGTGTACACCTCAGGAGTTACAACACAGAAAGCTGCTTTACTGTGCAGAAACTTGCCAGTGTAGACAAGGCCTAAGACTCCACTTTGTGTAAACAGGCATTAAAAGTTTTGCCAACTCATAGCAAGGTAGCTTCTCATTTAGTTTCGTCAGAGAGATATTTTCAGCACTTATCCTGTATATTTTATACACTGAATCCTTGGCTACTTTTATACACCCCCAGGCTTTCATATTACTAAGAAAACACTGAAAAACAAAATCTCTTCTAAACTGGTGGAACGGGACATCATGTTTGAAAGGAAAGACCCAAATTTATGTCGTGCTTGCTTCATGCTTGGACTCGAATTTTCCAAACAGCTTCTCTGAGAAGTGACAATACATGGTTATTTATAACCACTGAACATCCCAGTCATCTGTGTGATCAAATACCACCTGTGGCTGGGTCATTTCAATTTCAGTGCATAATGACATGGAGAAAAGTGTACTTATTTCTGGTGGAGGGAAAAAACAAACTTTATTTATGACCAACAATATCTAACCTCCTCAAACTTTGTTAATTTAAAATTATTCAAAACTCTCAAAGCAGACTTGCTGAACCTACAGAAACACTTTTTTATATGTACTTTGACCACGAGAATGAGCACAAGGGAGGCAATTTTCCCTGGGCCTTTTTTCTCAGTTTGCCAAGTCCTCTGAACCTCCACTGTCAGATGCTGCTAAGTGGCAGCTATAGAAGACGGGCAGAAATCTGTGTCATTAGCAGCATGTAGTTTAAGTTAAGAATCTAGGAGAAAGAGAGAAGACAAGACAGACCATACGTTCTGTCAAAGGCCATACTTTCAAAATGGCCAACAGACCCCTTCACAAAACTGAGGAGGACAGACACGTTCTGAAGGTTTGTTTAGATTAAGAAAAAATGTCAAGACTAGCTCAGGATTGACCTTGCTAAACTGAGATAATCGGTACCTGCATCTGCTCTGGGGATAAGGCAGTAGTTAGGAAGGGGTGACACGCATTAGTCAGCCCACAGCAAATCTCAACCTCTTTTTTCCTAGACTAGGCAAACCTTAAATGACAGAAACAACATTCCTGTTCAGAGAAGCATTGAGACCTTTAACACATTCTGTACTGAGACAATTCATGGAAGCCATCTTGATGCATCCAAATGTCTCAAGATTAACACCTATGGATTGACACTTGTGACTACAAGGTCACAAGATTCAATTAAACTGGTGTCCCATCAAGAAACCTACTGGGAGCAGGGGAAGCAACTGAAAATAATAAAAAGCTAGTGGATAGAGAACTAGACTGGGACTCGGGAGAGCTGGTTTCTATTCCTGGCTCTACTGCTGGCTTGTTGGATGACCTTAAGCAAGCCACTCTCTGTGCCTCATCTGTAAAATGGGGGAAATAATACTGACTTTCTTTGTAAAGTGCTTTGAGATCTACTGATGAAAAGTGCTATATGGAGCTTGTGATGGGTTCTCCCCAGGGTGCCATCTGGAACTGGGCTAACCCTGAGCCCTCTGACCCATCAGCCTGGGCTCCCTCTCACATTGTGCCACTGTGACAAGCTGCAGACCTGTTCCTGATCTTACACTTCCACCAGCATACTCATAGATAGTTCACACCCAGCTTTAGTTACATGCAGGCTTTCTGACTAGCCACTGCATGAACCAACAGTAAAAAGGCTAAAGCCAAGATAATTCTCAGCTCCCCAGGCATGCACTTCCTCTGGAGTATAAACCCAAAATTGTACTGTCTTGTGCTGCACAGTGAACTGTACAGTATAAGCTCATAGAGTTCACCTCCTCCACCCACCTCAATATAGAGAGGAATATGCAATAGACTTTTCCCCTTGAGCTATCATTTCCCATGCATTTCACTCAAACTCACTGGTTTAGATAAAGCAAAATCAAGTTTAACAACTACAAAAGATTTTAAGTGATTATAAGGGATAGCAAACAGACCAAAGCAGCTTATCTAGTAAATAAACAAAAATGCAAACTAAGTCTAAGATACTAGAAAGATAGGATATGAATTAGCAAATTCTCATCCTGGTTGATGATAGAAGCAGGCTGCAGATTCTTAAGGGTCAAGCTGCACTTGCTTTACAGCTTGGAATCCCCAGGTCTTTCATACACAGGCTAGAAATCCCTTTAGCCTGGGTCCAGCACTTCCCCCAGTTCAGTCTTTTTTCCTCAGGTGTTTCCAGGAGTCTTCTTGTGTGGGGAGTGAAGACCCACCGATGATGTCACTCCCTGCCTTAAATAGCTTTAGTATATGCTGGGAACCCTTTGTCCCAAACTTAATTTGTGGAAAAACACTGACATCCCAAGATGGCGTCCAGAGTCATGTGGCCTGGTCACAGGCCCTTGTATAATTTGCTGAGTCAGAGCAGCCATTACTTACAGGCTGTCTAGAGTGTTCTCAGGAAGGCTCACTAGGTGGGAGATAAGCTTCTCCTATGACCTATTGTTTTTCCTAATGGCTCATTACCCTAAATAGGCCCTTCCCAACCAGCTATCTAGACTGAAAGCATCTTGCCTAGTGAGCATCACTCAGGTGTAACTATATTTGAAATACAGATACAAGTCAATATTCATAACTTCAGATACAAGCATGATTCATGCATACAAATAGGATAATCATATTCAGCAAATCATAACTTTTCCAATGACACCTCACATGTCCCATCTTGTACAAAATGCATTATAATTATGCCATAATCATATTATAATAATATAACTATGAAGAATATGGGGTACAGTGTCACAGAGCTAAATATCATTACTCTAACTGAAGTCTGCAGGAATGGTTGAGCATGGTCAGAAAGGAACTGAAATGGAGAATTTCAGAAAGAGCTGTAGCATTACGTGAACTTGCCAGTCCTTCAAATCCTCAAAACTCTTTGTCAGAGGGGGAAGTTCCTACCTGTCCTTTGCTACAAGCACAAGAGTTGAGTGTAGGAATCCTTTTAATATTGTATCTTTAGAAAAAAGTAGCACATGCCTTCAATAGTAATAACTGGTGCAAAGTCTCCACTAAACTGAATATTTTGCAGGTCACGGTATATTTAAAATACCGATGAAGCATATAAACCTTTCAAGGGAAGGAGGTCACTGGGTGATTTTCAAAACATTGATAGCAGTGGCCAATGGCAATCATTAGGTATGTTTCTACTTTTAGGTCAGATTAACATGGACAGTACAGTCAAGCCTCCTCGCATGCTGCTTTGGTACAGATATCACTTTTGCACTTCATAACTTTCTAAGTCCCCAAATTAGTAAAACAGGGCAGGATTCTCTTCTCCACTACAGCCCGTTTACACTGTGTGGCAGCGTACAAAGACTGTGAGAGCCCCGAATCCAGCCAGGGGAGGGTTCTCCCAGTACAGGTTTTGCACAAGGCAGTTTAGGCTGCCCTACAAGACCGCCACCACAAACCCCACTGTAGGGACTATGGTGGGGGCAGGAGCAGAGCACAGGGCAATGTGGCAATTCTGGTAGCAATGCCATCCATAGACAGCTGGGGACAGGCTACTATAACTTAGGCAGCCCTACATAAAGTTGATTAGAGACCTTTCAGTGGCACAGATGTTTCGATGCAATTGTGCCGCTGTAAGGTCTCTGTCTAACTGCTCTGTGCCGAGGGGAGGGAGCTCTCCCACTGGCATAATTAAACAACCCCCAATGCGTGGCAGTAGCTATGTTGGCGGGAGACGCTCTCCTGCTAATATAGCACTATCCACACCGGTGCTTCTGTCGGTGTAACTTAGGTCAGTCAGGGGTGTGATTTTTCTGACTAAAGTGCTAGTGTAGACATATCCTCAGTTATTCCACAGGCCTCACCATCCCAGAATCAGGAGGGTGCACACACGCCTCAGTCCCTCCTCCCCCTGGGTGCAAGTTCTGTGCTTTGTCTCACGTACAGCATGTCAGTTGTACTTGGGGATTCCTCAGATTCTTACCTCCTGCTTTTATACTGATCTATCTGCAGTCACCTTCAGGATGGGTTGTAGCTGTAGTCCTGTCCCAGTACAGTACAGCTCCCATTACACGTGTGTCACTGTTCAGTTTAATCACATCCCAAATCTTGACACCAGTCCAAGTAACCTGGCCTAGTGCTGGAGAACTCTCCAGGGGTGTGAAGCATTCTCTCCCTGCCCACAAGGTGGCAGCAGAGCCACCCTGCAGCCCCTACTTTAGCCTCATGGCAGAACAGGCTCTGCTGCTTAGTGACCCCTGTGTGTGAAGAAGACCTGGAATATTCTCCTAAAGAGAAAAATCCTCCATTCCTGCTCCCACCTCCAACCACATCACCAGAGCTGCTGTACATGAAGCTGAGCTTTACGGTGCGCAGGAGATCTCTATACTTTGGATAAACTCCTGGTATCCTGCCTCTCCCCCATAGGCTTCAAGGTCACCTCTGTACCAGCAGAAGGATGGGAAGAATAGGGCCTATATGTTATAACCACTGTCCCTCTAATGTGCTCCACTGCTGTCTCAGAAAAAAATGCAACACAGCTGAAAAGAAACAATAGGTACTGTACTATATCTATCAAATCTAGCAGTCGATGTACTTACATTGCTGGGCTTCCCATTTTTTATTTAGCTCCAAATGCAGCTTGACTTTACTTTGCAGAGCAGGTCTTCCCCACATTGGAATGCCTGCCAGTAGCAACCACCCACGTTGGCTGCCTATTAAAATTCCATAGCATTTTGACAACTCTCCAGAGGAACATTAAACCTTCTCAGAGCTGGTTGGGAGGTAAAAAATAAAAAAATAATAATAAACTTCTCCATACTTAATTATTCCCTGCATCTTTGTAGCCAATTTAGAATCTATTGATCCCTGTGCCAATAAATGGTTTCTCTTTAAATTACCTAATACTTTGGTGGATAGTTTCACTGTCAAAATTATGCCTATTGCATGGCTAGCAGAGTTCTGTATTTTAACCAGGCATACAATAGTTGTTCATTATATTTGTTTCTGTTCTCTTCAGTCGCTGTGATGTGAGGTCTAAGCATTCTTCCAGAAAAGCCCGTCTCAAAAGCAAACTGAAAATTTTAATATATGTGCTAATTTACTGCCCTCCAGTGGAATCTGGATCTAGTTTAGGAGAGCTTGCTTTGAATGTCGGCACTTGTATTGTGCAAAGTCTCATTATCTTCATTTTACGTCACAGAAATTGGAGGCAGCGATAAAGAAAAAGTGAAAAAATTATACCACAGCATCAGATTAGTAAGGCAAGAAATATTGTTATTTCTAATATTTGGATGCATTTTAGGAAATTAAAGGAGCTGCAATTTATCTTAGTTTTGTAATACTAACTAGAGCATGATCTGGTGAGGTGCCAAGAGCTCTCAACTCCTACCGGAGTCAATGGAAGCTGAGGGTGCTCAGCTGTTCCTGGAAAATGCTTAGCACCTCACAGGACTGGGACCGAAGGGAAACCAAATTATAATTTTTAAGCACAGTTAAATGTAAAGCATCTCTAACAACCAGGAAATAGTTTCATTTAGTCTTTACAAGACCCCTTCTTCCTTTCTCTTTGGAAAGTATCTAGCACATTATAATTTCTACCAAAAACAAATACTAAATAATAATTAGTAATAATAGTTTAGCTGAGAATATTAAGTGCTTTTAGAAACTAGTTTTTAAATAAACTTTAAAACTTTTAAACTTTGCATTTCCCTGTCTCACTGACTCATTTTCCTCCCGATTTCTTTGGGATTTGATTGGCTCCCAAAGGCCCCCTTGTTGGGTATCTTTCTGTTTCATGCTTTCTACAGCAACTTACAATATATTGTAGAAAGGAGGAAGCATATGATTTAGTTCATGGCTGCAGTCCCACTATCAGTGCATTCCAGAGATTAAAGTTTGTCAACTGGTGATTTTAAGTAAACAGTACTTACAAGAAATGAGCACTGCTAAGAGAGTAGGCTGCAGAAATCATTGTTTACTTTCCACCTTAATTACTATTGCTTCTTCCAGAGTACTGTGCCATCTACCAATGTGATATATGTCATCATGTGCCAGCAATGCCCCCCTGCCATGTACATTGTTCAAACTGGACAGTCTCTACGTAAGAGAATAAATGGACACAAAGCAGATGTCAAGAATTATAACATTCAAAAACCAGTCGGAGAACACTTCAATCTCTCTGGTCACTTGATTACAGACCAAAGAGTGGCTATTCTTCAACAAAAAAACTTCAAAAACAGACTCCAACAAGAGACTGCTGAATTGGAATTAATTTGCAAACTGGATACAAATAACTTAGGCTTGAATAGAGACTGGGAGTGGATGGGTCATTACACAAAGTAAAACTATTTCCCCATGTTATTTCCCCCTCCTCCCCTCCCCTACTGTTCCTCAGACGTTCTTGTCAACTGCTGGAAATGGCCCACCTTGATTATCACCACTAAAGGTTTTCTTCCTTCCCCCTGCTGGTAATAGCTCATCTTAAGTGATCACTCTTCTTACAGTGTGTATGATAACACCCATTGTTTCATGTTCTCTGTGTGTGTATGTAAATCTCCCCACTGTATTTTCCACTGAATGCATCCGATGAAGTGAGCTATAGCTCACGAAAGCTTATGCTCAAATAAAGTTGTTAGTCTCTAAGGTGACACAAGTACTCCTTTTCTTTTTGCGAATACAGACTAACGCGGCTGCTACTCTGAAAAAAGTGCCATTTTACTGATTCTATACACTTTACATCTGATTTATTACCTAGTACCACTTTTCTTTGTTCAGACCATGTTCACACCCGCATTCCCTTTGGGCTTGTTTTGGGGGGTGTAAGAAGTGGGAGTGCGTGGGTGGAATGAAGGTGTAAAAGAGAGTGCAAAGGCCTATGCATAGCAATATGTGGTAAACGCCTGTTTGCTCCATCATCTTGCCCACTGGTGATTCTGCAGTAGTGTAAAAGGCATCTAAAATCAACAAGAGGGGAGAATGACAATGACAAAGACAATCAGGAGTGTGGTAAAGCTGGAAGAGGGCATGTTCTATGTTAAATAGGCTCATTATTATGTTGTGGTCTTCTATGCAGTGAAGCAACAGGTAATAGCCCTGCCAATGAACTGGCTTTCTCTTTGGAAATTTGGGTGCTTTAAACTTACAGATGATGGGAGCAGTTTTCCCATTCAGGGGAAAATATTCAAGATTTCAAAAAAAGTTCCTGTCCTGAATTGGGACAAAAGGTCAAAATCTTGAAAATTTTTGCAAACCAACAAACAGAAAAAAAAATTGGTTCAACTTAAACATTTTGTTTCAGTTTGGATGATTTTTAGGTTTTTGTATTATATTAACTCAAATGTAAAAACAAAAAGTTGTTCTGAACTAGGAAATCAGATTCTTTTTCTTTTAGAATATATCAAAAATAGGATGTTTCAACAATTTCAAAACCTATTTTTTACAAAAAAAAATAATCAAGTTGAGAAATTCATCTAAACCAGACCTTTCCGAAAAAACAGATTTGGTTTTGATGAATCAACATTTTTCTACCAGAAAATAATTTGTCAAAAAATTCCTGACCACCTCTTATTAAATTAGATTATTGCTATCCCTATTGGGCCCAAGCAGTTAGCAAATAGGGTTTTGCAGAGCGTTTCTGTTAGGAGAAATTGATGATGGAATCAGGTATTTACAAAGAATGTACATAAAGTCCCGTTTACCTGGACACAGTAGGACTCAAACAACAAGAAGCAGTTTTGTTGCTCATAATTCCAAGCCTCTTCCAGCCAGAACTCCGCCCAAAAATCTCTCTTGGCTTTCTCTCAGGGCCATTCTGCAAGTGCTTTTTTGGCTGTCTCTTTGGCTCACTGCTTCTCTCTACCTACTTGCTGGCTGCTTCTGACCCTCAGACTGAGATAGCCACACAGCTGAAATTAACTCTATGCTGAGGTCATTCCATCTAGTCTTCAGATGGTGGCATCCATTGTTTCAGCTATCACTAAGCAAAGAGGAATTTAATTGTTTCTTCGTTTAGCCTGAATGAAAGGTGCCTACCATGCCCAATAGCTTCAACAAGATGGTGTGATTGCCCATAGATCAAAATAACAAAGTTACTAAGAAAGACTAAGTGTTCCTGTATCTGAGTGTGCTACCCAGCTCAGGTAGACAGACACCTGCTATCTCTGCTTAAGCTAGTGCCCTAAAGATAGCAGTGTAGCCAGAGGTAGCACAGGTGCTGGCTAGCTGCCTGAATACATACCCAGGGATCTGGGTGGTTTGTACTCAGGTGGCTAGCCTGAGCTGCTGCCCGTGCTACCCCCATTTATACTACTATTTTTAGCATGCTAGCTCAAGCAGAGTTAGTGCATGTCTGTCTTCCTGAGCTGGGAGGCATGCTGCCACCTGCAGCGCAGAGGTACCCTTAAAATCCCTCCATTGTCTCCCTCAGGCGCCCATATCAGCAGCACTGTTAGCTTTCGTGAGAAATGTTGTGGATGCCTCTCCATGAAGCCTGCTAATACGACATCTTCAGGCGCGCTTTTAGCACCACCACCTGTCTGGATTTCTCCTGTGCGATTAAATGACTATGTTGCGCTAAGACTCAGCACATTCCTGTTGTAGTATTCCCAACCCTGCTAGCCCACATAGCCTGGGATATCATTTTAGATTTCCAGCATGATAGACCATTGTGCTGCCACTGAACCACCAGGCCAGCTCTTTCCACACAAATTACAAACCCTATTCTCACTCAGTTATACAAAAAAGATATCATCCTTTCAAGGGGTGAAATAGGCCCTTTTATCTGCAAACACGTGGCCTGCTTTTCAGAATCGCTGAGCATGTGAAGATCACACAGATCTTCAGTTTTCATAGTAGCAGCCGTGTTAGTCTGTATTCGCAAAAAGAAAAGGAGTACTTGTGGCCCCTTAGAGACTAACAAATTTATTTGAGCATAAGCTTTCAGTGAGCTGTAGCTCATGAAAGCTTATGCTCAAATAAATTTGTTAGTCTCTAAGGGGCCACAAGTACTCCTTTTCTATTGACTTCAGTGGGATCAGAAGGTGCTCATCAACTCTGAAAACTGAGCCAAAGTGCAAGCAGCCTCTGCCTAACATACTTGATTTATTACATCTGCCAGAAAGACCGATGTGGATGTAACTGCTTCAGTGTTGCTTAATGTATTTGTACATGGAGAAAAAAATGCAAATCCAATGCTGCTCCAGCAACCCCCCCATTAAAATGTTGGCATCTTAATGGAATGCTAGCACTTAAAAGAATACTGCTGTGTTCTGCTGTAGCAGGCTTCTGCAGCACAGTGGTTGGTATCATAATGTCAATAAGAGACAATCATTTGGATAGTTTTCATATACTATGCACAACAGAATTAACCCGAACTATGGAGCTGTGATCAGCACCTCCGTAGTGTATATACTATAGCCACAGACTTGTCACAGAAGCACGAAACAAGCTATTTTGGCACTATCTGGCTACTTACTTGATTTCTGAAATAATTTGCCACTGTTAAGCAGGTGTTTTGAACCCTGTAATAATAATACCTGGTGCTTTTTTAAGAGGACTAAATATGCAGCAAGCCTAGGTATAAAATGGATTTATTTAAGGTCACCATCGAATTTCCTCCTAGTGTATTCCTTTGACTCAGCTCTGGATTTCTTTGCTTTTGTGGTTTGTGGTT
This sequence comes from Dermochelys coriacea, assembly GCF_009764565.3. Classification (NCBI taxonomy): domain Eukaryota; kingdom Metazoa; phylum Chordata; order Testudines; family Dermochelyidae; genus Dermochelys; species Dermochelys coriacea. The sequence continues at coordinate 113,068,338 of NC_050068.2, forward strand.
CAGTCTGCATTACCCAAAATCTTATAAAATGGGGATTACTGACCAAATCTTGCAGGGTGCTGAGAACCCACAACTCCCTCACTTTTAAGGAGTTGCAGGTGGTTGGCACCTTAAGAATTAGGGCCTGTAAAAGGAACCAACCAAGTGGTTTAGTGGGGCTTAAGTGCTTATTAATCTCAAAAGTCAGCTAAACCAATTTAACCACGGCAGTCAGGATTCATTACACTATTATTATGATTATCTGCCATCTAAAAATCACAAAGCACACTAAACATAAATATTAGGGAAATATCATTCTCTCTCTGCTGTTGTTTGGTTTGTTTAAATTTCTTTAACTGGCTTCCCTCTCCTCCTCCCCCAAAATGGAAAGTACTACATATTTCAGGCATTAAAGAGAGCTTCTGAAATCTGGGATTTTTTTTTCCAACCAGCAGTTACAGCTCCCAGCCAGCAGTAGAATTCTACAAATGAGATTCCTCATTCTCAGCTATTGGCTGATGGTGACCTTTCTGATTCTGTTTCTGAGGAACAGCAATCATAAGAGAAAAAAAACCAAGGTAACGGATGCGTGGAGAATACTTCATAGATGTTGCAAATCTGCACCATTTGCTCTTTACTTCCTGTGCTAATACCAATACAATTATTTGAATATACGGTTAAGATAAGGGAACATTCCAGAAGTCTGCATTTTAAAATCTTGCATCGTTTTCACAGATCAACCATTTATTTCCATGCAAATGGAAATTGATCACCAGCAGTAGAGAGCCAGAACTTGTGTTGGCTCACCTGGGTGATAACACAACAGATCTTGTGCTGTGCTCTCAGCAGAATTGTGACTTGCCTCAGACCAGCTCCTTCCACTGATATCATTCCACACTTTCTAAAACACAATTCTTCAAAACCAAACAAACACAGTAAAAGCAGCAGCACTTCAGAACATTACCCAACAGAGAATGTGGAAACTGAAAATATAATATTTGAAGTAACATAAACGAAAAATTGTAGTTTTCAGCTACAGTGAAAATAAGACTCTCCCGTGGCCAAAGTCCTCAGTTTCCCTTCCTGGTGTTCCTGAGGCATCGTAGAGTAACCATAAAGCTGCTAGTGGCATCTTGAGATTCCCTTCATGTGGTTTCCTCTGTAATATAGTAAATGTGTCAGGGTAACCCAGAGGCACAGCTGGCACACGCTGCTCTAGCACAATGGCTCCTATGGGAGCATGTTCCAGCCAGTGTAACTTACAGCAGCCCTAAAGTTGCTTTAAGTTATCTCGTGGGGGAGACTGAACAAGCCCCTGGCTCCCCCAAGGATTAAGGGAATAGAAATGTTCTTAGAACCAACTCCCTCCATCCTGCAAGTACAGTGCTGGGCACAGCTTGGCTGGATTCAAGGATCTGTCTTTAGTAGATGGAAGTAAGAGGCAAGCGTTGTGTGTGGGAGTCTGCAAGGGAAAGGCTTTTGTTGCTGGAGAGGGACATGAGCCAACCAGTGCCCCACCCTCTCTTGCGATCCTGGTGCCCCTGCAGGGAAGAGCAGGAATGCTCAGTAATGTCAGCCAAGTACATCTGTAGTAGCCAGAGGAAGACGTAATCTGTTGATTGCTTCTTCATTAAAGATTCTGGCACCAGGGCAGGGGCAGACTGCTAGCAGATCCTACTCTGATAATTTTATGGCAGAAGGGGTAAGGAAAGCAAGTTGTAACCAGCTTTCCTTTCTCCCTGGATCCTGCTGCAATAGATGATGGTGAATCACATCATGAATTTGCTAATGTAGGCCCTGATCCTGTAAACTCTTGTATACGTGAGTAGAGCTGGAAAGGAAACGGTTTTCCCATCCTGAGAAAATGTTTGCAATTTCTAAAATTGTCCTGTTCTGCACTGGGATGATACCAAGACTTTTCAAAGTTTTTGAAAAAGAACAGAGAGTTTCATGCCCCCTGTCCCCACTCCAGAATAGGCCCGTGGTTAGGGCATTTACCTGGAATGTAGGACACTAAGGTTCCATTTCTTGCTTTGCCTGATTCAGACCAGGACTTGAACCTCAGTCTCCAATAGCCTAGGTGGAGGCCCTAGTGACTAGGTTATTCTAGGGCAGATCCTTCACTTTCTGCTTTTGACCACAAATTCCATTTTTATCCTAAGAAACCTTTCCTCCTGAAAGGATTAGCAAAACAGATATGTTCCCACCATAAGTTTTGGTTTAGACAAATCAACATTTTCTAATGAACGAGTCAGGAAATTCCTGATCAGCTGCATGTGTGTGTAGTCCCATTATAATCAGCATGTCTACTCATGAGCACAAATTTACACATGTGCATAAATGGTTGTGGGCTTAGAGCCTTACACTGCTAGTTGCTCATTACTGCATCCACATCTGTGAAAATGGATGTCAGCTGTACAAAAATATGTTAATCAACCAACCACAACCTTTTTCTCTTGCTCTTTTTATCTCTATCCTGTCTTTATTTATATGAAAACTTTATCAGAAAGACCACATCTGCCCTGTCCAGCATTAAGCTGAACAGGTTTGAGAACTGTTTCATGAAGGTGTTTTTTTCACGGGGCTGAGCAAACCAATTTGAATAAAATAAGATCTAATCTGAACTCTCACCCCAAACTCAAGCTGAACCTGCACTGCAAGGTTTTTTAAGCTTCAACAAAGTAACTTCATTTTTTTCTCTGTGCCTCAGCCATTCCAGAGAGGACCACAGATAGGGGTACCAAAATATGGTGCTGTTCTCACAAGATTTCTAGCACAACAGAAGGGATGCATTTGTGGTCAAAGCACAGGGCTGTAAGTCAGGAGAGCTCAGTTCCCTTGTGGTCTCTGCTACATCATTCCTGTGTGACTTTGGGATAGTTATTTGTTAATTTCTCTGGCCAGATTGTCATTGTTGCTGGTTTTTGTGGACATGATATTGTGTCTATGATTATTTCCACCCACAGTTCATGGTAGGCTTTCCCCCCACCTTTTAAGACTTCTAAGTAGCTGACTGTGCTTATTTAACAGATACTTAGGTCTTGGTTCTGAATGCTGAGCATTCTGTCCCTGATTCAGCAAAGCATTTCAGTACATGCTTAACTTTATGTTAAGCCACAGTGCTCAGCACCTTGGGAATCAAGTCCTTAGATGGATAAATGGAAGGATATGCACAAGTGATTTATAGTAGGTGCACAAATTAGGGCACAATTAATTGTGCCTACAAAACATAAGGTCTATTTAAAATCAAGCTGTAAGTGTCTTATTATCTTCACCAACTTTTTTGAGATTCACCCATCACTTGTATTTTGGTACCTTCAATAATTACTCATGGAGGAAAAACTATGTCCTTCCTGGAGATGGTTGATGTCCAAAAATATTGCCTCCTCCTGAATGTACAATGTAATAATTAAGTACTGATTTACTGGTGCTGAAAGGTCATAACTTCCAGATATAGTTTCAATATAGCAGATCTGTGGAGAGACAGATTTTTAGCATTTATTACCTCCATTTCTTCATTGTACAGTACCCATAAAGAATTAGATATGTCCATACAACTCCCACAGGAAGGGAATTTTGCGACTATGCTCAATCAATGAATTATTTTACTGTTGAAGAGATCAGATCATACATAGCAATTAAAGTTTTATGTGTAGTTTGATCCATGATGGCTCCCTTTTGATGTAACAGGAAAACAAACAAACAAATAGATTTGTGTTCATTGTCATTAGGGAAGCATGTCCAGAAATCTTTGCTGCCTGGCCTAAGCTAGGGGCATTAAGCTTACTTTGGCTCTGTCCTATTTTATCTTTAACACCTTTTGAATGAGTGAAAAGGGGGGAGAGTGTAAAAGAGAACTTGTTCCCAGTCTATGAGGAATGCATCTGAAATGGACTGACAGTCTCTCCCTGCTCTTGAACAGAACTTTTGGCATTGCACATTCTGTTGGGAGCAAATTGGTCTATGTCCAGACTTCCCCACAGAGTGAAGATTTCATTTATCACTGATGTCTTCAAAAGACCATGTGTGCAGTGTTTTTTGCTTATCTGGATGGCTGCTGTGCTTACCCACTGGACATAGATATATCTTGTGCTCTATACACCAGTCCCAAAAAGCTATTGCTTCTTTGCATAGATGAGTGGAGTGAACATTTACTCGCTTGTTCAGATAGTACACAGTGGTTGTATTGTCCACTGCTACTTGTACCAACCCAGGTGGTGATTTTGCAGCAGGAAGGACTAGATAGTCCATTGAATGGCCCTAAAATTCAGGATGTTGATATCACAGATCCAAGAGAACATCCCCTCACAGCCACTCACTAGGACTGCTCTGAGGAGAACCCAAGCCTCTCTGCTCTGGATACCCAGAGTGTGTTTTGCTTCTGGAGTCTCAGAAGACTGCAGCACTGGTTTCTCCTTTGGCCTCTCTGGCATATTTCCTGGGCACTGACTTTCAGACAGCAAAGGGATGGGAGGAAGGACAGGTTCAAACTGAATCGCATATTTGCTGTGTACTGTCTCTAGAATCCGTTTCTCTGAAGTTATTGATTGCCAGTTGTGGCAAAAATGGCACCAGTCGTTTCCAAACTCTTGGTCCTCATGTCAAATCTGAGGATGCCCATGTGGTCTTGATGAAGATGAAGCTGATGTTTGTTTCCCCCTACAATGAAATTTAAAGCTCCTCCTCCTCTGCTGATGTTACTGTTGAGGAGGGTTTTGATATTGTTGGTAATTACATGGTTGATAAAAGTACAAAGAAGTCGAAGGAGGATACTGTCTCTGATAAACAGAGGTATTCCAGATCTCCTTCTGGGAAGCTGAGATCCACCCAGAAATCTGGCTGGGGTTTGAATATTTCTCATTCTTTCCAGAACATCTATTTTAGAACTGAACAAGTCTTCCCCTTAAAACAGAAGATATTCCACCTTTGCTCTTTTCTTTGGTGGAAGTACTGGAGATCTCAACCCCGCATAATGTTTTAGAGATATCACAGGGACTACTGCCCTAGTCGAAATATCTGAAAAGTCAAAGGATGATCTGAATTCATGTTATGCAACACTTTGTCCTTCCGTAATGAGGGCATTAGCTAATTTTCATCATCCAAAAGATTCTTAATAAATATCTACATTTTTTCCAGAACTTGACATCAGTGCCCGGAAATTTGCTACACTTATGCCTAATGTAGCAGATGAGAAGACCTTTCTTTCCAACATGTCCATTTTCTTCCTAACACATTCATTCTCTTACCCTCCTTATGACATGGTGTTGCATGAACTTCCCCCCTTTAAATCTCTGTACTGCAGCATTGACCATCAGAATTCTGGGCTGAATGTGTATGGAACATACAAAAAAAACCCCTCTCTTTAATTAGCTCCTACTTTATTAGCCTTTTTGACATTATTTGAATTGATGAAGGTGAAGATCAGATTGCTTTTACAGGGTGAGACAGTCCATCTAAAAGATTAAGTGTAATACCACATCTAAAAGATGCTCCTGGGACATCAAATATTGTGTAGAAAGTCTCCTCAATAGAGATAGAGGAAATCCAGAGAGTCTTTGTCATTTTATCTGTAAACTCATGGGAAAAGAACTGCATCCTCTGAAGCGGAAGAGCAGTTGTAATCCCCGCACTGTCATCTGGGGATGTCTGGTCCTCTGAGTCAGGATTCATTTCATGAGATTGTTCAGCCATCAATGGTTCCTCTTCCTCTAAAACTGTGTCTGGTACAACTGTAGGGGACTGAACCCTACCCTTGTGTTGCATAGACAGATCCTGAATATTTGCATCTGAAGGTTGCAATCTCTTTCAGATCTGTAGTGGTGAAGGATTTTTGGATAGAAGGGTTGTTGTGGCTGTCAGTATTATCCCAGAGAGGAAGGGCCAGTATGGCCATCTCACCCATGGAAGAACTTGCCACTCTGGCCAAATATCCATACTGGGATCCAGGTGATAGAATTTAGAATTATCTGGATCTTCCTTTTTCAAATGGCAGTAGATCAAAGTGCCACTACAGAACTTTTAGTGCATGTTAGCAGACTCCACACAGTCATATTGTGTGTGATAGGCTAGAGCACTTAGATTTACGCCTTGGCTTCCCATACACTAAGTCTCCGTAACATTCCTTGGGTCTCAGGGCCAGGAGGACCCCTTCGGCAATGGTGGGGAATCGGTGCTCGTGCCAGGTGGGTTGATGCATCCTGGTTCACAGCTGAGCCACTGGATAAATGATAGCTCAGGCCTCCTGGCTGAGGGCTAAACAGTCAAGGGATCAGGCCTGTGGGGTAAGGGCTGAGCAGACAAACAGTCCATGGCTCAGGCCTCCTGGCCTAGGGGTTAGTGCTCATTCAGCCCCAAGTGCAGGGCCTGGGGGTACAGGGACCTGGACCCACCCTCCTCCACCAGGTCTCAACCAATGCCCTAGAGGCAACTGGTGGTCCTGCCACTGGGTCAGTGGGGAAGTGTGGGGTCATTGCCTTGTCCTCCAGCAATACGGACGAGTCAATGTCTTGCTTTTCTGGGCTACTTCCTACCGACATCTGGTGGAGCTGCTCCGTGACTGCTGGGGCCTGGTTCCTTGTCCCCACATCAAGTGGCTCACTCTCCGTTTCCCCTCTGGGTCTCTGTCTCCCAGGACAGCGGATGGCGTTCTCTCCAGGCCGATTCAGGGGAGTTGTCGTCCGCCACAGCTGGGTGAGGGCTCTGCTGTCAGTTCGGCTCCCTAGGAAGGATGTCTGACTCCTTCCCTGGCTTGACTCCAGCTGAGCTGCAGGGCCCGGATCTTATACTTCCTGCCCTGCCCCCATACTTCCGGTGAGGGGGGCAGGGTGGGGTTACCTGAGTCTCACCAGGTGAGGTAACCGCCTCTGTCCCGGAATGAGGCCACTTTGCCTCACTCTAGTTTCCGTAGAGACAAACCCTAACACCATCTAAAAATACAATACATACAATAATTAAACTAAAGCCTATGCTAAAATTCTCTAAGAAAAGGCTCTGAAGAGACCGAGCCAGGTCATCCCCAGAGCGGGTCCTACCTGCTTGCTAGTAGTGGTTGGAAGGAACTGAAGTGGCTGGAACACCACACTTCCTTTTGTAGCCTCACCATCAGAACATATGGGAATGCTGAAGGGAGGTGTTGGAGGGGGGCATGAGTGCTACAAGAGACTCTGCTAGACAGAGTTCACTGTCTAAGCTGCACCACAGTGTCAGAGTATCCCAGGAATGGGAACAGGCAGAGGACACTCAAAGAATAGAAAATTGTTCCCTACAATATGTTTTTAAGTGATTTTTAAGTGCAATATGCTATAGAGTCAAGGGATACATCTTACATTGCAAAAATAAACCATACAGCAACAAGTCTCAGAACCTGGGTCCACTGACTCAAGCTCACGGGACATGGGCAACAGGGATAAAAAAACAGCAGTTTTGGCAGAGGCAACACATGGGAGGCATGCAGCATCTTGTGCTCTCCCCTCCCTCGATTTCTGCCAGGATTTTTTTTTTTAATTTTTTTGTGGGGAGTGGGTTCAAAATACCGCCAGAACCTTTACATTGGGGCCCCTCACCCCACTATCAACAGTTACTTGTCACCTCTGAGTGTTGGTATTCCCACTCGGGCTGGAGCCCAGGCTCTGAAACCTGGCAAGGGGGATGGGTCTCAGAGCCTGGGATCCAGCCCAAGTGGGAACATCTACACTTCTATTTTTAGCTCTGTAACATGAGCCCCACAAGCCCAAGTCAATTGACCTGAACTCTGAGACTTGCTGCCAGAGGGGGGGTTTTTTGCACCCAACATTGCTAAATAGTTTTTGTTTTCTTGTAATTTTCTAAAAGTTATCTCACCTTTTTTGGCTGAAGCTTTCCATATTTTGTCTCTGTCCCAAAATAGATTATTGTGCACTCCTTGTCATCCAGCTTTGGGATGAGTGAATCCTTTTCCCCATGGAAAAAATAATTCTAACTACATTTTTTTCAGCCAGGCTACAGGACAGAAACTTGTCAGAGACAAAGCCCTCAGTAGGGATTGTGTGCTTTTTCAGCTTGGGAAAAAAAAAAGGTTTGATTTAACAAAGTAGGAAGCATACAAAAATGATCTACTGAACAAATTCAGCAGACAATTGTGTTAAGTTGTAAGGTGAGCCACTCAACAGAGTTGCACTGTGTATGTATGCACAAACTTGGGAATTTCACACTGCCTGATTGTGTCTTGTAAATATTAAACTTCTAATCTCCCGGTCAGCTTTCCACTCTGCCTTTTCTTCCCTAAAGTTTTGATTTTGAATGTGTGATCACATGCCATTCAAATTTGCCAGGCTCTCAAGTTTTGCACTGGGACCTCCAAAGCCCAAGAGTTCTGATGTCTGTGATCGGAGACCTGGTCCTCAAAACTGCTCCATGCCTCCCCTGTTTGGATGGTGAGGTTCCTAGACACTTCCCTTTGTGGGTTTTGAGACCAATCTCTGTCCCACTTGTCTTTATGGGAAGCATTTCCCAAGTCTCCTCCCAAATGATTTCATGCCTCACCTGTTCCTATAGTAAGTGCACAGTCCTTGAAGTACACATACATTAATGCTGAAGTTAAACAAATTCATACTTCAGAGAGGCAGCAATACAATACTTAGGAGACACCTGTCTGCACCTGGAGGAAATGCACATTTGTGCAATTTAATTCAGGGTTTTCTTTCTTCCAAATCTTTATTTTAAACATAATCCAAACAGGAAATTAAATTAAACAACTATGTTAATACAATATTAAACTCACACACTTAAAAAATGAGTATGTGTGTGTGTGTGTATATATAACCCACGGACCGGCAACCTTTGGCACGTGGCCCATCAGGGAAATCCGCTGGCGGGCCAGGATGGTTTGTTTACATGCAGCATCCACAGGTTCAGCTGATCGCAGCTCCCACTGGCCCCGGTTCACCGTTCCAGGCCAATGGGGGCTGCGGGAAGTGGCGCGGGCCAAGGGATGTTGGCCTGGAACTAGACAAATCTGAACTAGACAAATCTGGCTATCACAGCGAATAAGCATTCCAGACCAGTAAACATCTTTGTAGTCTGAAAGCAACTGAAACATATTATTTATTGTACAACTGGTTACCCCTGAAATTCTCTCAGTGAAATTTTGGCCCAGAACAGTCTCAGAGCCAATTTTTAGTAAAAATACTGGGTTTGCAATATTTATACGGTACCTCTTCCAAGTTGTGCTATAATTAGGATTCAGTTTAATAACAGTATGTTTTAAGACGATACCTTGGAATGCCTCTAGAGTAACCATACTTTGGTAGCTAGAACTTTTGGCCAATTTAAACATATTTGACCATAAACACCATCACAGGACTATTTTCCAATATTATATTGTCCAAAAAAAAAAATTGAAGAAAAAAGTTTCCCCTACCTCCCAGCCTCTAGATTTAGGACAATTTATCCATGATTTTCTGTTTTTTCAAGAATAATATCCTGAAGAAATTGAAGTACTCTCTAATTCAGTCTTTTTCCCACCCACCCAGTTACCTGCCTCAGCTAGCCCAGTTGCTAGAAGGAACATATAGTGAGTTAATTGCCTGATGGTAGAGTGATATAATCTTTATTTAATTTATTTAGTGTTTAGAACTGTAAACTTTGGGGGTATCTCAGTTAATTGAGCACTAATATATTATAGGTCTTATGCTAGAAGTTGACACAATGCAGTAACTGAACGCTCACTGGAGACTTAAGAAAGCCTTTGAAAGTGTCAGAGAATTGCCAATTGACGCTTCTTAAAGGGTAGATAGCATCTGCAGTAACCAAAGTATTACAACCACACTTCAACTATTTGAGATTTTTACTTTGTAAAATCCCTGCAGCAATGGTACCACTAAATATATTTTTCATCGTGCTGTAGAAGGAATTGTACCTCCTTTCCCAGTTTTTTTTCCAAAAAACATTGCAAAAATGTATAAATAGCATTAGCTCCCCTTCAGAATCATTTATGAAGAATTATGTTCAGACTCTATAGCCAATATTTTTAAAAAAGAGCCTAACTTTTTTCATCTGAAAATATTTCTAAAAGAAGTTACCAGAGATGCAGCTGTCACAAAGATTGTGATGAATTCTTTTAAACTACTGTCATTCTACCTAATACCTAAAGTTAGGCTCCTAAAGCTATGGCTTATTAGTCAAAAGTGCTGAGCAGCAGTGTCCACTGAGGTCAGTTCTATGCGGCCAGAGCATTCTCCCTGGTTCCTGTGAAGGGGGGATCCTTAGAAGGCCAGTTAAGCTGCAGGTGTAACAGTGCTCACAATCTGCCCTCCTGCCCCAGCTTCACTAGATCTTAGTAAGGACTGTAGAATTAGGCTCCATTATGCAATTGTAACAGGGGCGGGGGAATGGTCAGGCAATATTCTGTATAACTGTACACTCCCATTCTTCCTGCTTACCTGAAACATAGGCCAAAGCTGTGTCTTTTGGGGACTTTTCAGAAAGCATTATACAGAGTTAAATCCCAGGACTACTGTATGTAAAACCTTCATAAACAGATGTTAACAATTCCCAGTCAATTTGAAAGACAGAGCAGGATACAGAGTAGCAGCTGTGTTAGTCTGTATTCGCAAAAAGAAAAGGAGTACTTGTGGCACCTTAGAGACCAACAAATTCATTTGAGCATAAGCTTTCGTGAGCTACAGCTCACTTCATCGGATGCATTCAGTGGAAAATAAGTGGGGAGATTTGTATACATAGAGAACATAAAACAATGGGTGTTATCATACACACTGTAAGGAGAGTGATCACTTAAGATGAGCTATTACCAGCAAGTGGCGGGGGAGGAAGAAAACCTTTTGTAGTGATAATCAAGGTGGGCCATTTCCAGCAGTTGACAAGAACGTCTGAGGAACAGTGGAGGGTGGGGGTCGGGGGGGAAATAACATGGGGAAATAGCTTTACTTTGTGTAATGACCCATCTACTCCCAGTCTCTATTCAAGCCTAAATTAATTGTATCCAGTTTGCAAATTAATTCCAATTCAGCAGTCTCTCGGTGGAGTCTGTTTTTGAAGTTTTTTTGTTGAAGAATAGCCACTCTCAGGTCTGTAATCGAGTGACCAGAGAGATTGAAGTGTTCTCCGACTGGTTTTTGAATGTTATAATTCTTGACGTCTATTCTTGTGTCCATTTATCCCAGCCTGAAGCAAATACTCACCAGCAACCACACACCACACAACAGAACCACTAACCCAGGAACCTATCCTTGCAACAAAGCCCATTGCCAACTCTGTCCACATATCTATTCAGGGAACACCATCATAGGGCCTAATCACATCAGCCACACTATCAGAGGCTCGTTCACCTGCGCATCTACCAATGTGATATATGCCATCATGTGCCAGCAATGCTCCTCTGCCATGTACATTGGTCAAACTGGACAGTCTCTACGTAAAAGAATAAATGGACACAAATCAGACGTCAAGAATTATAACATTCAAAAACCAGTCGAGAACACTTCAATCTCTCTGGTCTCTGGGAAACTAACTGACACTTTGAGTATGTTTTTCCCCAACCTCAAGAAGAGCTTTGTGTGGCTCAAAAGCTTGTCCCTCTCACCAACAGAAGTTGGTCCAGTTAAATATATTATCTCATCCACCTTGTCTTACTGAAGTCTAAGTCTATTACATTTGTCAACCAAACTTGTAATCTCATCCAAAAAAAAATCATATTTGTTTGACAGGATCTATTTTGCATAAACCCATGCTGATTGGCATTCATTATGTTAATTCACTGTTAATTGAGTCCTATATCATTATTGGTTTGAGAAATGCTCCTCACTTCATTGGATGCATTCAGTGGAAAATAAGTGGGGAGATTTATATACATAGAGAACATGAACGAGTTTTTTCATGAAGTTGATATCCACTCCATACGGCTAAATTCAGTGCCTTGCATAATGCAGGATACGTTTTCTTAGTAAAACAAACATTTAACACACACAAAACACATTGTATATAGTATGAAATATTGTAATAGTATTTGGAATACTACAAATAACTTTTAAACACAAGCTATTAGACAGTCAATCTACAGCTGTTCCTTATACAGACTTTCGACCCTTCAGTTTCTGTTACTCACATTCCAGTATATGGCTTCAACACAACATTTTCTATGCTTTAGCACACACATCGTAACACATTCCCCTCTGATCTTCTTTCAGAGATGACTTCTCCGGATTTACAGTGTGCCCATAGTGTGTGTGGGTCACCCAGACCCATCAGAGCTTGAGAAATGGCAGCAGCTCAGCCCTTTCATTCCAAACCCGGTCAGAAAACAAGCCATCTTTGGGGGGCTCCACAGCTTGCAGCATCCTAGCCCAGGGCTTAATAGCTGACTGGTTTTCTCAGTTGGCAGTGAAGCAGAAGTCGATAGCCTGTATCCAAAGTGCTGTAGGGATTGCGACTCAGCCCTCACAGCAAAGACAATTCTTGGTCCTGCATTGATCTGAGTCCACGGGGCTGCTTGTAAATATTCTGTTTATAACCCTTCTGCCTCCCCCCCCCCCACGCACACACAGTTTTGCTCTTTGGTTGGCTCAACTCTCAGAGGATAACTCAGACATGAACTCTCAAGGTGGGTTGCCCACAATGAAAACTTCTGATATAGCCTCAGAATGTCTGCCATGTCTGGTCACTTCTACATTCTGTTCTGGAAGTTTTGGGGGTTTTTTCTGAGTGACCCTGCCCTGCTCTCTGCATATGTTCAAAGTCATAGAGTATCCCACTAAGATCCAAGTCCCCTACCCATGGCTTCTCTTCTCCTCCCCAGGAGAAACAAAATCTAACGCTGCAGTACAAAGCATATGGGTTACATAATGACAGTCTGCTCTCAAGCAGAGTAAAGGGCTTTACTTTTAAAGTAATTAGATTTTTTCATGGGTGTGTCTCTTTTGAGCTTTATATAACTTCAGGCATCGCTTGGTTTTAATTATAAAATGTTCATACTTTGACAGCAGACTAGAACTGATCATCATCACAACCGCTCTCAAAACCAACTCCCAACTTGTGAATGAATCAGCCTTTACTTTGAAGGGTAAAAAGGGGAAGCAGTAGGGAAGAGGACAAAATACAAACCCAAAGAGAAAAACATTAAGAATATTTATGAATGTGTATGTTATAATGACTGATCATATCTTTTCAGGTAAAGTATCAAGAAAATATGGCTCCTCTGGGTGAACATAAATGGACTCATGTGTTCCCTTTTCTGGTGGTAGGTATTTAATTGCCTAAAGTATAACCACCTTGCAAAGATAGCTGTCATTTGTGTGTGTGTGTGTGTGGGGGGGGGGGTGTTTTTAACTTCAGTAAATTAACATAGCACTTCTACAAACAATTGAAATGACAAGTTCCTGTCTCAATTTAGCAGCCCATTCCTGTTCATCAAAGCAAAAAGCGTGTCCTTAACTTTAGTCCCCTGCTTTAGTCCCATTGACTTCAACAGGACGTAAGCAGGTGCTTAAATGCTTCACTGAGTTGGGGTCTCAGTGCTCACATCCTAGTCAACTGAATTCAACCCTGGAGTTTTAGGGCACCACCCATTTTGCTGGAATGTGTGTTTTAAAAACACCCATAATTCATTCTATCTTCAATTCCAGGCAGTAGCATTAAGGATGTTTTGCACTAAAAGTCAATCCATCCACCTTCCAAACCCCAGCTGTTTGGCAAGGATAACATGTCTGTAATGGGAAAACTGGTTGATTAAATTAAATATTTTAAATGTTTAACCTTTTGTGACAGGTGTTGCTGGTATACTCTGCTAATGCTGAGTATTCTAACTGCGGTGAAAATGAATACTATAACCAGACCACTGGAATGTGCCATGATTGTCCCCAGTGCAAGCCAGGAGAAGAGCCTTATATGGTAAGTTCAGTCTCACTCTTACTGTGAAATGTCACACCCGAGGCTGAAATAGGAAAAAATGGCCTACAAAAACTAAATATATTGTTCATAATGGATTGTTTTTTCACTGGGTATAAGTTATGAAAATGCAGTTTAGTGTCTCTGTGCACTGCTAAACAGAAGTGGTTATGGATCTCAGATATCTATTACTGATCATACCAAATATATGATGCTCAGCAGACTGCTGAAAATGCCACCTAAAATCCTTGGATAAAAGATGCTGTACAAGTGCAAAGGATTCTTGGTTCTTTAAAAAGTATTATTCATTTTTTAAAGATGGACTTGATTTCTAACATGATTTTATTATATTTGTATTGGAGAGAGAAAGGAAAAACTCAGACCCAATCCAGGAAGCATTTGAGCACATGCTTAACTTTAAGCCTGTATGACTACTCATGTGCTTAAATGCTTTGTTGGATTGAGGTCTTACTCTTTTATGCTTCTGTAAACTACAGCCCACAAATAGTTGCTTAAAAGTAATACTTTAAAACAGTTCTTATGTAAAAAAAGTATACACACACACACACATAATTTTGCCAGTAGTCTCATCTTGGTTCCCAAGCTAATCAGCTTGGTTTCAGCTAATCAGCAATTTAAAAACCTGACATTAACATTGGAGATTTTGTGGGATGAATAGCGTGGAGTGCTTGCTGACCTTCCTCCTCCCTCCCCCCCCCAGAGAATTTAATTTTGCTTTCCTGCTAAAATACTTCGGCATTAAAGAAACTTGGAAGCCTCTGCAACATTTTAAATTACAGTTCCCAAATAGCCATTTAAGTTATAGCAGATAATTTGCATATTAAAAATAAATTACTGAAAACCTTTTTAATAGGCTAAATTTCCAATTGTAAGTTTTGCGCAGTTGCTTATCCTGAATAAATGTTTGTAATAACCAGTTGGTTTTAGTTCAGAACACCAGTGATGTTTTATTTAATCTAAACTGAATGCTCATCTGGGAAATCAGAGTTAGGGGGTTACTGAGTATCATGCAAACATTGCCATAAGAGAAGCACTCTGAGCCTTTTCCCTCCCCACCCATGAAAAGATCTCTGATATTCCTGTTGGGACAATAATGCTTCACGCACATTTTTCTGTTTTAATTCCTAATCTTCAGTGTCTTAATGTAGTCAATTGTTTTTGGCAAGGTTCAAATTTCTTGGTCAAGGTATAGTCATGATCTAGTCTCCAGATAAAATAATAAATGAAATCCAATGATAATAAGTAAATAAAAAGATTTTGGGGTCCATTCAAAAGTGTTTGGCAGTCCAGATTTTGCCCCCTGCCCTAATGTATCGTCATCATCTTTCCAGTTGAGGACTGAATGAAACTCACTTCTGAGTCTGTCAGGAATATAATATAAATAGCTAAAGAGGGTCGCTTTTGAGAGAAACAAAAAACAATCTCTCCCCTTTCCTTTCCTAAAAATCACATCATGCCATCTCCTCATCATTCTTTAGCCTTATCAGTACAGATACCAAGAGACTGAACCACAAACTTGGCTCTCCTATTTGGTATTCCATAACACTACAAAGCCATGGGGCCAGACTAGAGCATTCTTTTTTCCTACATGGTAGCACCAAGTGCAGTTCTATCATACAGTGTCTGTCTGTTGTTATAGACTTGTGGCTATGGCACCAAAGATGAAGACTATGGCTGCGTTCCTTGCCCATCTGAAAAGTTTTCTAAAGGAGGTTACCAGATATGCAGGCGTCACAAAGATTGTGAGGGATTTTTTCGAGCCACTGTCATGACACCTGGTGATACAGAGAATGATGCAGAATGTGGGCCTTGTCTCCCTGGGTAAGGATATAACCACGAATCTTTACAGACGTGTCCTTCAAAGTGCCCTGAATGTCTTTTCCACATTGACACCTCTGACCTCCTCCTATTTCCTCCCCACCTGGTTATAAGTACTATGTCAATTAGTCATAATTTATGGTATTGTTAAAAATAATAGATGTCAGTGTTTGAAAGCTTTTGAATAGTTGTAGTAGTAGATTAAAGAAGTATGCCTTTAATCCCATTGAAATGCAATAGACTGAAGGATGTTTCCCCCTTAAAAACAGAGAATGAGACTCCTCTGAAAAAGACCAGCTGTCAAGAGTGGCAATATACAGTTTTTAGTAGTTCTGTAGTACAGCTGTCTAAGGTATGTCCACCCTGCCAAAAAAAAAAAAAAAAAAAAATCAAAGGCAGTGAGTCTCAGAGCCTGGGTTAACTGACTTGGGCTTGCACTATAGGGCTAAAAAATACCAGTGTAGACATTCCCACTCAGGCTGGAGCCCAGGCTCTGAAGCCACCTTCATGCCAGGTTTCAAACCCAGGGATCCAGCCTAAGTGTTAATGTCTACACTGCTATTTTTATCCCCATAGATTGAGCCTCAAGCTCTGAGACTCACTACTTCTGGGTTTGGGTTTTTTTTTTTTTTTTTGCATTGTAGATATGCCCTCAAGAGCTACTAAAGCCATATTACCTATTATTAACACCCTCTCAAGATTAAAAATAATAATATTCTGTGACTGATACCAGTCACTTATTATGGGAAGGCAGCACTAGAAGGGATAAAAAACAAGGATGTCATATTGGTTTGAAATGAAGATAGAACAGATGCCATGTATTAGGGCTACCTTTTTATTACCATTTTGAGCTCTACTGAGAACAGATAGCATAATTCTGAAGTGGAGAGAGAAATAAAAGTGATAGAACAATCACCAAATCAAATATATTAGAAATGTACTCTTATATATACAGTAGAACCTCAGAGTTATGAACACCTCAGGAAGGAGGTTGCTCATAACTCTGAAATGTTCATAAATCTGAACAGAACGTGATGGTGGTTCTTTCAAAAGTTTACAACTGCACATTGGCTTAATACAGCTTTAAAACTTTACGATGCAGAAGAAAAATGCTGCTTTCCCTTTATTTTTTTAGCAACTTACATTTAAACACAGTACTATACTATGTTTAATTTTTTTTTTAAATCTCTGCTGCTGCCTCATTGTGTACTTCTGGTTACAAATGAGGCGTGTGGTTGACTGGTCAGTTCGTAACTCTGGAGTTGTAACTCTGAGACTCTACGACTCTACTCTATTATCTTTTAATGTCTAAATACATATGCATGCAATTTTTTAGAACTTTATTTTAGTTGGCTTTATTTAAGTAAATATTGTACAAGAAAATTCACTATTTTTCTTTTATATACATTTTCACCTTTGGTCTATATGTGTGACTCCCACTGACATCAATGGGAGTTGTGTGCAGGGATTGAAGGTACAAGATAGACTCCATGACTCTACGAAATCTCAGTGACCCATTTACTGATTCAACCGTTTTAAGTAATGTGAGCTAAGGCTAGGGGGAACCACCAAAGCATCTAATCTGACTGACCTCCTGTATATCATAGGCTACCACCCAGTACTCACACATTAAACCCAACAACCAAAATTAGACCAAAGTTTTACAGCCTTCAGGAGACTAAACTATTGTGTGCCCCAGCAGAAAATAGAAGGGACTGAGGTACACCAATGCTCAGGGCCCCTGCAATGGCAGTAAATTGAGTAAGTGAGATAATGCCAGCAAACTATAATGCCACTTAATACCAGCAAGCAACCTGCACCCCATGTGGCAGAGAAATGTGGAAAAAAACCAAGGTCTCCCCCCAATCTGACATGGGGGGAAATTCTTTCTCAACCCCATGTGACAATCAATTAGATCCTGAGTTTATTGCATCAATGATTCTATATGAAATTTTCCTCAGTTTACAAGTAAAAAGAAGCGTTTATCTAGCTGCCAGCCTAGCAAACTCACCTGGTGATTTGAAAGAAATCTCGCTTTACTGTCTCCTCATACATCACCAACAGTAAGGAAAAGTATGAAGTTAAACAATGGCCTCAATCACACCTGAGCAACCTCACGGAAGACTAATGGAGTTGCACAGGTATAACTGGGGGTCAATCTGTAAACAATGAGGCTGCACAGCTGTCACTTGGGGCATGATTGGAAGATACTGTGTTTGCACAGGTGGGAGTGAAAACAGAATTTGGATAAGAGGATTCTATTGCTAAATGGCTGATGCATGAGAAAGAAGGGACTCATCTGACTTTCAGATCCCACAGTGATTTTGGAGGGCTAGCAATTAGAAAAATATCTTCTTACTTATAAACTGAGGCGATTGGATATGAAATTACTGAGAGAAAATAAACACGGAACCCCCACTGTGCTATTTTTACAGGCTTTGGTCCCATTTCTTAGAGAAGCCCCCCAGGCTGCTCCTAAGTAGCTGTGGAAAGCTGTTATAACTCAGGGCTGCTCTGCCAGACCAGATTATTTGGAGCATCTTGCCATGCCTCCTCACACCTATCTTCTGAATGGGGACAGTGAGGTGGGATGACATGTGGGCAGCTCCCTGCCAGGCAAAGGCTCTTTTACACAGGGAGTAATTCTCAAGGGGCAGAGCCTCAGTTTGCAGAGTAGAATGGCAGTTAAGAAATGTAATGCATATAGCTATCAAGATGATGGGCCAATTCTGTGATCTTGACCTAGGGATATATCTTTCCATCAGTGCTTTAGTAGAAATACCTCATGGAATCAGTGGCCTTCAGTCCATAATTAGACAAAACTCTATTCTATATAGTAGAGCTCTGTCTGCTGCTACAGTGAGCCTGCACACCACTTGCCTCAAATAATGCAAGACAGAATTATATAGCCTTATCTCTGTATTTGCGGTACAGTAACTCCTCGCTTAACAGTGTAGTTATGTTCCTGAAAAATGCTACTTTAAGAGAAACAATGTTAAGCGAATCCAATTTCCACATCAGAATTAATGTAAATGGGGGGTTAGGTTCCAGGGAAATTTTTTTCACCAGACAAAAGACTGTATTTTTATATATATAAAATATATATACACACACTGTGACAGGGTCGGGCCAGATGGCTATAGGAGAGTAATAGAAGACAAATATATTAGCCCCAGGCTAAGTAGGTCCCTTTTCCCTGGGTAAGATAACAGGGAAGGTTCCAGAACAATCAGGAACTTTCTGGAGACAATTAAGACAGGCTGATTAGAACATCTGCAGCCAATCAAGAAGCTGCTAGAATCAATTAAGGCAGGCTAATCAGGGCACCTGGATTTTAAAAATGAGCTCACTTCAGTTTGTGGTATGTGTGTGAGGAGCTGGGAGCAAGAGGCACTAGGAGCTGAGAGTGAGAATGCGGACTATTGGAGGACTGAGGTGTACATGCATTATCAGACACCAGGAGGAAGATCCTATGGTGAGGATAAAGGTGTTGGGAGGAGACCATGGGAAAGTAGCCCAGGGAGTTGTAGCTGTTGCACAGCTGTTCTAGGAGGCACTCTAGACAGCTGCATTCCACAGGGCCCTCAGCTGGAACCCGGAGTAGAGGGCGGGCCCGGGTTCCCCCCAAATTCTCCCAACTCCTGGTCAGACACAGGAATCGTAGACCTGGACTGTGGGTTCAGAAAAACGGCCAAGCTGAGGGCTGCTGTGACGCTCCAAGGTAAGCAAATCTGCCAATAAGTGCAAGACCTACCAAAGTAGAGCAGGAACTTTGTCACACTACACACACAAACAGTATAAGTTTTAAATAAACAATTTAATACTGTACACAGCAATGATGATTGTGAACCTTGGTTGAGATGTGGAGTCAGAAGGTGGGATATTTCCCACGAAATGCCTTACTGCTAAATGATGAACTAGCACTTGGCTGAGCCCTCAAGGATTAACACATTGTTGTTAATGTAGCCTCACACTCTATAAGGCAGCACGAATGGAGGGAGAAGACAGCATGGCAGAGAGAGACAGAGACACACACTGTGTGTGTGTGTGTGTGTGTGAGAGAGAGAGAGCACGAGGGACAGACACTCACCGTGTGTTTGTGAGAGAGAGAGAGAGAGTCGCGCATTGCCCCTTTAAGTACGCTGACATCACTTTAAGTATATTGCCTTTTTAAGTAGATCAGCAAGTTGAGAGAGCAGCTGCTGCCAGCAAGCTCCCTCCATCCTGTGCCCTGTCGTGTTCCCTCCCTCCTCCTGATGAGGTACAGTAACTCCTCACTTAAAGTCATCCTGGTTAATGTTGTTTCGTTGCTGATCAATTATGGAACATGCTCGTTTAAGTTGCGCAATGCTCCCTTATAACGTTGTTTGGCAGCCCGCCTGCTTTGTCCACTGCTTGCAGAAAGAGCAGCCCTGTTCAGCTAGCTGGTGGGAGCTTGGAGCCAGGGTGGACTGGCAGCCCCCCATCAGCTCCCTGCTCCCCTAAGTTCCCTGTGTGGCAGCTGCCCAGCAGGCTATCAATTGCCAGCAGTTCAGTTGTTCCTCCCCCACTGCCATATGCTGCTCCTGTCTTCTGCCTTAGGAAGTTCCTGGGAGCCTTCTGCTTGCTGTGCAGGGTGGGTGGGTGGGTGGGGGGTGCTAATGTCAGGGTGTCCCCCTGCTCCTGCCCCCCCACTTACCGCCTCTCCACAGAGCGGTGTTGGGCAGGGACACGACAGGGCTCAGGATGGGGGGAGCTTGCTAGCAGCAACTGCTGTCTCAACTTGCTGATCTACTTAGAGTGGAATCAGTGTATTTAAAGGGGCAATGTGCATCTCTCTCACACACACACACACACACGGTGTGTGTCTCCCTGCCATGCTGTCTCCCCTCCCTCCATTCCTGCTGTCTTTTAGAATGTGAGGCTACATTAACAACGTGTTAACCCTTGAGGGCTCAGCCAAGTGCTAGATCATCATTTAGCAGTAAGGCATTCCCTGGGAAATATCCCACCCTCTGACTTCACCACCTCAACCAAGCTTCACAATCATCATTGATGTGTACAGTACTAAATTGTTTGTTTGAAACTTATACTGTGTGTGTACATTATATATTATATAAAAAATAATATAGTATTTTGTCTGGTGAAAATTTCCCTGGAACCTAACCCCCCCCCCCCCATTTACATTAATTCTTACGGGGAAATTGGATTCGCTTAACATTGTTTCACTTAAAGTTGCATTTTCAAGAACATAAACTACAATGTTAAGTGAGGAGTTACTGTATTAGTATTACAGTGGAAGAGTTAAACCATCAAAATCCATGACAGTTCTCTTGCTCTTGACCCACACTCTCCTTTTCCACAATTAGTGCTATAACTTGATTAGTAAATACTTTCCAACATTGTCCAAATACTTAGTGCATAGTAAGGTAATACAAAAATAATTCTTCTGTTTGAAGTTGACAGAAATGGATTAAGGTTTGCAGTTGGAGAGCTTTCTTCAAACACAGATGAACACTTGCATGCCCTCTAGCACCTTCCCCAAATTTTTTTTTTTTTTTTGAGAACAAAAGTAAACCTGTCATGCTGTGTCATGGCGAAAACCCAAGATATATTTCTTCAGCTTGATTTGATAAGCTGAATGAAGGGCTGTTTATCTTTTCTGAACCATTGTGGCTAAAAGACACTCGATCTAGACTATTCCATATTTATCATTTTGGAGCAATAAGTATCTTTGGCCTGCCCTTCTCACTTGTGGTTTGGCAATAACTCCCTGCTTATTCATTATGTGCTTCACAGTGCATCATTATTTCAGAGTAGCAGCCGTGTTAGTCTCTAAGGTGCCACAAGTACTCCTTTTCTTTTTGCGAATACAGACTAACAAATTTATTAGAGCATAAGCTTTCATGAGCTACAGCTCACTTCATCAGATGCATTCGATGCTGTAGCTCACGAAAGCTTATGCTCTAATAAATTTGTAGTCTCTAAGGTGCCACAAGTACTCCTTTTCTTTTAGTGCATCATTGTGGCACTAACAATCCACCAACGAATACTATTGAGGCAAAGGTGGAGAGGTAGACTGGATACAGGAAGTGTAAAAAGAAACGAATGAGTATCTCTTTCAAAACTATTAAAAAAAAAACAGTATCTACTAACTTGTGTCCTCTCTTAGGTATGTTTACACTGCAATAAAACACCCACAGCTGGCCTATGTCTGCTGACTTGGGCTTGTGGGGCTCCAGCTGTGGAGCTATAAAAAATGCAATGTAGATGTTCAGGACTCCATGAGTTCCCAGCTCCTGGGCTCCAGCCTGATCCTGAATGGCTACGCTACCATTTTATAGCCCCACAGCTTGAGCCCCATGAGCTCAGTCAACTGACAGAGGTCAACCATGGGTGTTTTATTGTAGTTTAGACATATCCTTCGGTATGTCAAAATACAATAAACTGAGTGTTACTATGGGGTTTTTTTTACCCAAATGCAGCTAGTCAAAGTTTGAGGCCCTGAAGATGTCCCCTTTGGGAATAGAAATTAGTGATGTAGTCTGGTATTTTCTTTAATACCATCTTGTTTATTTACAAGAAATGTACAAATTCCTGCTTCTCCAAACACAGGAGGGACCAAAACAAATAGGAGAAGTGCCTTAGCTTACAGGCCCAAGCTTTGTTCAGCCAGCTCTGCTGAGCTAGATCTCTCTCTGGGCTTCTCCAAGATCACACCAGACTTGGAGGCTGCTGCTTGGCTTTCTTGATCTAGCCATGAGTCTCTCTCATTTTGTGTCTTCCCTCATACACACATGCCCTTACCAAACAGTACTCAGCAAAACCCTTTCACCCACTGGGTCCAAAACTCCTGGACAGGTTCAAAACCCCTTTTGCCTTTGGTGGGGGGCTTGTGATTAACTTTTTCTTGATAGTTACAGTAACTGAAGGGTGTGCTCAGACACTATCTTCAAGTGATCTGTGCAGTCACCAGTACCTCTCAGTATAACAGTACTTATAATCACTTATTTTATATATTAGATGGCAGGCCACAAAATAGTTAGAGACCAGTAACTATTTCTATGTACAGTAAAACCTGTGGTATCTGGCACTTTACCAGCCAGAAAGTTCTAGAAACCGGCTAGAAAATTTAGAGATCTAGAAATCTAGAAAATTTCTGATATCCATTAAAAGTCTGGTTGGCATTGCCCCTGCCTTGCCCTGAGCGCTGGCTCTGCAGCTCCCAGGGCTGGGAAACATGGCTAATGGGAGCTGCAGGGGCAGTGCCTGCAGGCAGAGGCAGCACGCAGAGCCACCTGGCCGCACTTCTGCATAGGAGCAGCAGGGACGTGTCGCTGCTTGCAGGGAGCCACCCGCAGTGAGTGCTGCCCAGATCTGGCACCCTGAAACCCATCCTGTGCCCCAACCCCCTGCCCCGAATCCCTTCCTGCACCCAAACTCCCTCCCTCCATTGTTAACTCTTGGTTAACTGGAATTTTTGATTAACTGGCACCCACCATTCCCCCAATGTGCTGGATAACAAAGCTTTTACTGTATATGTCACACTATCTGGAGTGCCATGCTGTCAGAAAACAGGGCAGATACCCTAATTAGATTCCACCAAGCCAACAACAAATGTGAACTCCTGGATCACTATACCAGTCTTACCATGGAGTCACAGACAGTCCCCTTAGACTCTCCAGCCTATCTTGCCACCCAGACAAACTGAACTTGGTGATAATGGTTGCAGTAACCAAAAAATCACACCATATCAGTTTTATCCCAGTCCCAAAGGACCAGTCACTTACCCCTAGATCAATTGATATTCCAGATTTTACACCGAAGACAACGCTGGAAGCCAATTCTATAGTAAACTAACTATAAGTTTATCAGCTAAGAAAAAAGAATAAGTTTTGAGAGGTTAAAGCAGATAAAATATAACAGGTGAGTCCAAGTTTGTAAGTACAAAATGATAGAGATGTAGTAATCTGCCAGTTTCCCAAAAGTCTCTTCAGGGCTACCCAGAATAATTAGGAATCTCCACCTTCTTGTTCAGTTAATGTACCCTGTTAGAATCCAAACAGTCCAGAGATAACGCATCTTTCTTTGAATCCATATTTATATCCTCTCACAAAAGACAAGCTGACAGTCTTACCACGTGGGTTTTCTCTTTGATGACAGATAGTGAGGAATGCACTCAATGTTCTTGATTAGCATTTCACAAGATTTCTTTGATGTGTAATTTAGTTGCAAGAGTATTTACCATGTAAATGTTTGTAATAGCAAACAATAGGGTATGCCACTAGTTTTCATGAACTGAATGCCTGAATACATTCTCAAACTAGCACACACTTTAATCTAGGGTTATCTAATTACAGGGGTATATATAATGTTAATGTAATTAGAGGTACATGCAATGTAAATATAATAATAGTAAACAGGATATAGATGGGCAAAAACAATACAATTAACAGCTCCTTTGATCTGTATTAACACACAAGTGAATTGGCCTATGGCTCTGGCCTGAGCTGGTCTTAGTATATACTATTAGCTGTGCACTATGGCTCTAAAAGCCAAAGCAACTCTTGTGGGAGGTGTAGGAAGGTGCACCACCCAAGTGGCAATAACTGGTGGCATTATATATGTGGAGGCCCCCTGTCTCTGGAGGTGATGGAGAACATATTTAACAGCAGCCATTGCTAAAAACTTTTATCATGTGTATTATGGGCTTCCCCAGTGCAGGTCTGCAGATGCTTCCTAGTACATGGGGCAAATCATACCCATGTCAAGACACATGCCTCCTGGGATAGTGAGCATAAATGAGGTGCAAGAGATCATCTTTTGCACGAGGTCACTACTGTCTTTTGTGCCTTTTCCCCCCCACAAACACACGAGTACATGGACAAACCTCTGCAATTACATTACTGAGTATTTCCCTCAGTTTGAGAAGATGGTTTTAAAACCATTCTAGGTAGATGAATGCCAAAGGATTTAAATGACAAAGTCCTCCAACCATGGGTGTTCCATGGCTGACCGTCCAGTAGCTAGAATCATTTGGGGCATTTCTACCGAGCCTAAAGGGTTCAGAAAAGTTTGAACAAATTTGTATGTTTAAATTTCCCTGACTAGAGGAACATCTTCATTGGTACTGTTTGTTGCACTAAATAATCAGGATCAGGCTTGGTAACTGGACATGGGCTCTGGGCTACTTGTTCCTGCATCAAGGTAGCAGTGTAACTATTTGCATTGGTTTTAGCTACTCTTTATCATGTGGACAGGGAAGGTTTTGGTTGAAAGAAATACAAGAGCTTAGTTCTGCTAAAACTGGGCAAGTTATTTAGGTTTTAAGGAAATTTGCCATGACTGTTGGGATTGTTTGGTGTTTTGTACCTCTGTCCACTATTATAATAAAGCTGAAACAGCTGCTGTATGTTGTATGTGTACCAGTGTCTGTATGTTGAAATAATATAGATTAAGTTACAAGATAACAGGCACCAGTTATTTCTTGAAGCAAAACAAAAATATAACAGGCTATTTTAGAATTGATTAATAGTTTCAGTGATAAATTCTGAATGTGAATGTTTTCAGAAAAAAGTCACATGTGCATACATGGACAGAATAAAGCAGAATTCAGAAGTTATGCAGGGTCAAGTATATTTTGGGTACTGAGATACCACAATGAAAAATACAAAACAAATGCATAATGAGACATAACATGTATGTTCAGTAGTGGGTAGTTATTAGACCCATGTATTAAAAATAGTTATATAAAGCATAGGAATGTCATTTATTGACCAAAATTAAGACTGTTTACTCATCAGCTCACCTATGAATAAGGTTCTTACATACATACTGCCCAGTTACCCTGTTTCTTTGAGGAAAATGGAAGTTTAAAACATGAAAATCTTTTCTTTGCCAATAGGGACCTAATACAGACCATAACTCTTATGTTAAATCAAAACAAACCATCCCCAGCAAGGAGCTGTTTGAAATACTATAAACTGTAATCTGGCTTTCTCTCAATCATGATGGTTTTTCTAGTCACGATGGGTGGACTGCTCAAATTTGGCTTTTTCCTCCTCAGTTAAGGAGATTATTCTTATATTGTGTATACCAAAGACTAAATAAATCCAGCTGGTGGTCTTGTCTGGAAAATTACTACTTGAAAAGAAATATTGTCTTGTTTAGAAAGTCTCATTTCAGGGCATGCTGTAAACTGCAGCAAGAACTCGGCAGGCAGAATAATGTTGTTTTAGTCAATGTTGCTGCTTCATGTCATTTATGGTTAATGATGGATTAGCTGCCTTTATGGGAGAAGGGAAGATGAGAGAGGCTGTCAAATCAGGCAGTAAGAAATGATAATGTTATCAAAATGGTTATAAAAGAACATAAGAATGGCCATACTGTGTCAGACCAAAGGTCCATCCAGCCCAGTATCCTGTCTACTGACAATGGCCAATGCCAGGTGCCCCAGAGGGAGCAAACCTAACAGATAATGATCAAGTGATCTCTCTCCTGCCACCTATCTCCACTCTCTGACAAACAGAGGCTAGGGACACCATTCCTTACCCATCCTGGCTAATAGCTATTAATGGACTTAACCTCCATGAATGTATCCAATTCTCTTTTAAACCCTGTTATAGTCCTAGCCTTCACAGGCAAGGAGTTCCACAGGTTGACTATATGCCGAGTGAAGAAGAGCTTCCTTTTATTTGTTTTAAACCTGCTACCCATTAATTTCATTTGGTGGCCCCTAGTTCTTATATTATGGGAACAAGTAAGTAATGGTTTCCTTATTCACTTTCTCCACACTACTCATGATTTTATATACCTCTATCATATCTGCCCTTAGTCTCCTCTTTTCCAAGATGAAAAGTCCTAGCTTCTTTAATCTCTCCTCATATGGGACCTGTTCCAAACCCCTAATCATTTTAGTTGCCCTTTTCTGAACCTTTTCTAATGCCAGTATATCAGAGGTGAAAGTAAGCCGGTCCGGTCCGGTCCGGCATACCGGCAAGAGCCAGTTTGCCGTGCCAAACAGACCAGCTTCCCCAGGGCCTCCGACAGTGGGGCTCAGAGGGTGCTTTAAAAGGCCCAGGGCTCTCCACAGTGACTGGAATCCCTGGCCCTTTAAAGCACTGCCCAAGCCCCGCTGCTGGAGCCCCGGGGTAGCAGCGGCAGGGCTCCAGCGGTGATTTAAAGGGCCCAGAGCTCTGCTGCGGTAGCGGTGGCCGGGACCCTTTAAATCGCTGCTGAGCCCAAGGGCTCCCAGCCTCTGCAGCTGGTAGCTCTGGTGGTGATTTAAAGGCCCCAGGGCTCCCAGCAGCAGCCAGAGCCCTGGGGCCTTTAAATCTTGATTTAAAGGGCCCAGCCTGCCTCTTCCAGTTGAGGCCATGCCCCCCACTCAGGACTCCAGAGTACCAGCAAGTCCTTTAAGTTACTTTCACCCCTGCAGTATATCTTTGAGATGAGGGGACCACATCTGTACGCAGTATTCAAGATGTGGGCATACCATGGATTTATATAAGGGCAATAAGATATTCTCAGTCTTATTCTCTATCCCTTTAAGGATTCCTAACATCCAGTTTACTTTTTTGACTGCCTCTGCACACTGTGTGGACGTCTTCAGAGAACTACCCACGATGATGCCAAGATCTTTCTCCTCATTAGTTGTAGCTAAATTAGCCCCCATCATATTGTATGTATAGCTGGGGTTATTTTTTCCAATGTGCATTACTTTCCATTTATCCACATTAAATTTCTTTTGTCATTTTGTTGCCCAATCACTTAGTTTTGTGAGATCTTTTTGAAGTTCTTCAGTCTGCTTTGGTCTTAACTATCTTGAGCAGTTTAGTATCATCTGCAAACTTTGCCACCTCACTGTTTACCCCTTTCTCTAGATCATTTATGAATAAATTTAATAGGATTGGTCCTAGGACTGACCCTTGGAGAACACCACTAGTTACCCATCTCCATTCTGAAAATTTACCATTTATTCCTATCCTTTGTTCCCTGCCTTTTAATCAGTTCTCAATCCATGAAAGGATCCTCCCTCTTATCTCATGACAACTTAATTTACGTAAGAGCCTTTGATGAGGGACCTTGTCAAAGGATTTCTGGAAATCTAAGTATACTATGTCCATTGGATCCCCCTTGTCCATATGTTTGACCCCTCATAGAACTCTAATAGATTAGTAAGGCATGATTTCCCTTTACAGAAACCATGTTGACTTTTGCACAACAATTTATGTTCATCTATGTGTCTGACAATTTTATTCTTTACTATTGTTTCAATTAATTTGCCCGGTACTGATGTTAGACTTACCGGTCTTTAATTGCCAGGATCACCTCTAGAGCCCTTTTTAAATATTGGTGTTACATTAGGTATCTTCCAGTCATTGGGTACAGAGGCTGATTTAAAGGACAGGTTACAAACCATAGTTCTGCAATTTGACATTTGAGTTTTTCAGAACTCTTGGGTAAATGCCATCTGGTCCCGGTGACTTGTTACTGTTAAGTTTCTCAATTAATTCCAAAACCTCCTCTAGTGACACTTCAATCTGTGACAATTCCTCAGGTTTGTCACCTACAAAAGACTGCTCAGGTTTGGGAATCTCCCTAACATCCTCAGCCGTGAAGACTGAAGCAAAGAATTCATTTAGTTTCTCTGTGATGACTTTATTGTCTTTAAGTGCTCCTTTTGTATCTTGCTCATCCAGGGACCCCACTAATTGTTTAGCAGGCTTCCTCGTGTACTTAAAAAAAACAACATTTTGTTCTTCCCTTTTGAGTTTTTAGCTAGCTGTTCTTCCCTTTTGAGTTTTTAGCTAGCTGTTCTTCAAACTCCTTTTTGGCTTTTGTTATTACATTTAATTTGGCAGTGTTATGCTCTTCTCTATTTACCTCACTAGGATTTGACTTCCACTTTTTAAAAAGATGCCTTTTTATCTCTCACTGCTTCTTTTACCGTGGTTAAGCCACGGTGGCTTTTTTTTAGCTTTTACTGTGTTTAATTTGGGGTATACATTTAAGTTGAGCCTCTATTATGGTGTCTTTGAAAAGTGTTCATGCAGCTTGCAGGGATTTCACTCTAGTCACTGTACTTTAATTTCTGTTTAACTAACCTCCTCATTTTTGCATAGTTCCCCTTTCTAAAATTAAATGCCACAGTATTGGGCTGTTGAGGTGTTCTTCCCACCACAGGAATGTTAAATGTTGTTATATTATGGTCACTATTTCCAAGCAGTCCTGTTATAGTTACCTCTTGGACCAGATCCTGCGCTCCACTCAGGACTAAATCGAGAATTGCCTCTCCTCTTGTGGGTTCCTGTACCAGCTACTCCAAGAAGCAGTAATTTAAAGTATCGAGAAATTTTGTCTCTGCATTTCGTCCTGAGGTGACATCTACCCAGTCAATATGGGGATAATTGAAATCCCCCACTATTACTGAGTTTTTTATTTTGATAGCCTCTCTAATCTCCCTTAGCATTTCATAGTCACTATCACTGTCCTGGTCAGGTGGTCGATAATAGATCCCTATTCTTATTAGAGCATGGAATTACTATCCATAGAGATTCTATTGAACATGTGGATTTATTTAAGATTTTTATTTCATTTGATTCTACATTTTTTCACATAGTGCCACTCACCCCCCTGACCTGTTCTGTCCTTCCAATATATTTTGTATCCCAGAGTGATTGTGTCTCATTGATTGTCCTCACTCCACAGGTTTCTGTGATGCTGATTATATCATCCTCTAACACGAGGCACTCTAGTTCACCCATCTTATTATTTAGACTTCTAGCATTTGTGTACAAGCACTTTAAAAACTTGTCACTGTTTATTTGTCTGCCTTTTTCTGATGTGTCAGATTCTTCATGTGAATGTTTCTCGTCTGATCTGTCCCATACTTTATCCTCTTCCATCCTCTCCTCCTGGCTAAAACCTATAGAATCTCTATCAATAGACTCTCTCCTCTAAGAGAAGTCTCTGTTCGATCCATGTGCTCCTCTGCAGCAATCGGCTTTCCCCCATCTCTTAGTTTAAAAACTGCTCTGCAACCTTTTTAATGTTAAGTGCCAGCAGTCTGGATCCACTTTGGTTTAGGTGGAGCCCATCCTTCCTGTATAGGCTCCCCCATCCCAAAAGTTTTCCCAGTTCCTAATAAATCTAAACCTCTCCTCTCTACACCATTGTCTCATCCACGCATTGAGACTCTGAAGCTCTGCCTGCCTACCTGGCCCTGCGTGTGGAACTGGAAGCATTTCTGAGAATGCCACCATAGAGGTCCTGGATTTCAGTCTCTTTCCAAGCAGCCTAAATTTGGCCTCCAGGACGTCTCTCCTACCCTTCCCTATGTCATTGGTACCTACATGTATCATATACACCAGCTCCTCCCCAGCACTACACACAAGTCTATCTAGATGCCTTGAGAGATTTGCAACCTTCGCACCAGGCAGGCAAATCATCATACGGTTCTCCCAGTCATCACAAACCCAGCTATCTGTTTCTAATGATCGAATCTCCCATTGCTAACACCTGCCTTTTCCTAATGACTGAATTCTCTCCCCTGAAGAGGTAACCTCAGTGCAAGAGGATACCCCAACATCCTCTGGAAGGAGGGTCCCAACTATGCAAATGTTTCCCTCTGCTCCCATTGACTGCTCTCCTTCGCTGGGCCTTTCATCATCCTTAACAGTGCAGGAGCTGTCAGACCGGAGGTGGGACAAATCTACAGTGTCCCGGAAAGCCTCATCAACATACCTCTCTGCCTCCCTTAGCTCCTCCAGTTCTGCCACCCTGGCCTCCAAAGCCCGTACACAGTCTCTGAGGGCCAGGACCTCCTTGCACCAGATGCACACATATATGCCACCCGCCCACCCACATACCTGCTACACTGAGTGCAATAAATAGGATATCCCCCACTGTGCTGCTGGGCTTCTGCCTGCATTCTCTCCTACAGCTACCTAGGTTAATGATAGGGGTTTTGTTTCAATCAAAATTTTTATAGTTTAAAGGTTTTAAAGAATGGCAAGTGTACCTCGCCCCTTTCCACTCCCCTTCCAAACTCCCTCTCGAAACTCCCTGTTAGCGGTCCCTGGCCGCTTGCTCACTGCTTTATAAAGCCCTGGCCTTCTTGATAGCCCCACCCCCAGCTAAGGCTCAGCCAATGAACAGAGGCTTCTAGACTTCATACCTTGTTTAGAAGCTCACAGCTTCCAATTGTCGGCCACAGCACACGGTCCTTCAAACAAAAACAAACAGACAAACACAAGCTCAGCAAAACGCAAGTAACCCCCCAAACACAAACACACACTACAGACAGCCACTTACCCCAACGGTCCCGTATTTGTTTCTCCTTCACCTGGAGAGCTCCCTCTTGAAACTCCCTGTTAGCAGTCCCTGGTCGCTTGCTAAAGTTTTAAAAGCGATTTTATCTTAGAGTAATTGCTTTCTGCTCAACTGTACTCAACTGTTTTGCCTTGTCTTACCCTTTATTGCAGTTACTACATGTTGGAAAACAGACCCAGGAACATCTATGGCATGGTTTGCTACTCATGCTTGTTGGCACCGCCTAACACCAAGGAATGTAAGTGTTCCTTAGTTTCTGTGTATTTCATTCAGTTTTGACTTGGATTCAGCTGGAAGTTTCATATGCAGCTCAGTATTGTGCTGGTGCATATGCCAGTCAAAAATCAGTCAGCCCTCAGGAAAGCTAGATCTGCTTCCAGCAAGATCACACTGCAAATTAAACAAACAATTCAGGGAAATTAGAACTTTTGATTTTCGGTCCTATTATTCTGTCATGTGATGTTTTTCCCATCTCCAAATATATTCATATGTGATCAATTACCCTTCTTTAACTGGCTGCTCTCTAGACATTCAATGTCTTAAGGACTAGCAAGTGTCCAGGTTTCTCTGAGGCTGCTGTACTGGGAGATAAGCAACACTGGAATTCTAATTACTTGAAACTTCCAATTAGCTCTATGCTGGGTCCCTGCCCCTCCATTAAGAAAGGAAGAAGCGGGGAGGTTTGTAAAAAAGACTGGGGTGAGAGAAAGAATGACATACAGCTGGCAAGATGTTTCAGCAGGGAGAGCAAGGCTGGCAGCTGAAGAAAAGTGGATGAGGATGGGACTTTTTTGGAGTTCAAACTAAGAAGGAGAAAAGGTCTTATTTAATAAGAGCAGAAAGGGTGGGCTCAGGAGGAAGGATGAAGTTCTGCTAGCAGAGAGAGGAAACTAGGGAAGGGATGGAAGCCAAAATTACTTGTCTCCTGTTCCTAATTTTACACATTCCTGGCAAGAACAACTACTTTTTAGGTTAAAGGTTAAGGTTAAAACTGGAAAGATAGATATCCCTAACCATCATCTCATTAGTTTGCTATAAAGCAGCAGTTGTCTTCTAAGCACACAGCCTCACACGATGGTCACTGTGAGACAACCAAAATATGGGACATCTTCTTCTAGGTCCAGGTAAAGAGCATCTTGCCTTTCCATACTCTTTTTCAGTCACAAGGTGGGAGGGCTGATAGTAGAATTTGAACTTGTTTAAGAAGCTGCTGAACTCTCATTTGTTAATTGCAAAAAAAGAGAGACTGTATTCCAGTGGCACTTGCTAATCATCATGTTGAATCATCATGGTTGATTCATCCCTGCCCATGGGAAGAAGAGACAGTCACTGACAACTCCACACTGTAGCTAAAGCTTCTGGGAGCCTGATCTCCTTTTTCTGTGGGGGATGAAGAAGGAGGTGGTGGGATTAGAAAGTCTCTATGGGTGGGAGTGAAAGGAGTGGAGCTTCTCTCAGCTAACCTAGGAAAGAGGAGATGTGGGGAGGAACAGAGGAGAGCCCCAGCCAGCAGCCAAGGGGGTGGGCAGAGAGCTTCCCCCCCCAAGCAGATAAGAATGAGGCCTGCTCGTACATCTTTCTGTTTTTTAGAAGTCAATCAAACTATATAGCGATATCGGATCTGTATGATATAAGGGCTGGGATTGTCAAACAGCTATCAAACTGTTCAGATGTCTCTGTGGCAATTAGCTAACAGATGACCCCTGATACACAGCAAACAAAACAAGCTGCAGGTTTACAATACTTTTTGGCCTTTGTTTCAAGAGGTGGGGTTACTTCAAGGAACTGTAACTTGTGACTCCTAGGTATGGCCATTTCCTCTTACCACCACCAATCACTGCAGCTGCACTCCCATCTTCTGCTCGCTTTTGTCCTGTCTCTACATAAACCATGGAGAAGGGATCAGATTGAGCTAATAGACATGACATCCTGAATTATGATGGGTGTGAGCACATGCTTAAGAGTTTTGTAAGTTGGAGGCTGAATCATACCAAACATGCAAGATAAGGAATGTCTGGCAAGGAGCCATGAGAGGGGCTTATGGCTATCACCTACTTCAAAAAGGCAACTTCTGTTTTTTATAGGGTATTTGGCAGGTACAATATAAACATGTCTAATTCTTTGAGAAAAGTATATTACACAACTTTCTGACCACATTCATTCTGAATTTGCCAAAGGCACCAATAAATGGTTAGAATACACATTATCTTTGGGAGTAGTTTAGGCAAGCACATTAATCTGCTATTTTCTCCTAGAGCCCATTTGATTTCTTAGTAATCTAAATCAGAGTGCACATCAGTACTTCAATCAATTCCAGTAAAACCAATCATTTGACTACACATTGAAAAGTATTTAACAATTTCTGAAAAAAAAAATTAAATCCAGGTTGCTTGCAGCGGATCTGTCTAGGCATTAACACCAGAGTATTTGTTTTATTAGGTACAGAATTCTAGATACTGTTGTGAGATTGGTGCTTTATAATAAA
This sequence comes from Dermochelys coriacea, assembly GCF_009764565.3. Lineage (NCBI taxonomy): Eukaryota > Metazoa > Chordata > Testudines > Dermochelyidae > Dermochelys > Dermochelys coriacea. The sequence continues at coordinate 113,101,831 of NC_050068.2, forward strand.
TAATAATTGGCAAATAAAATGTAAAAGCCCTTTCCTGTGGGATTCCTTGAAGAGCTCAGTCACTGAGTCAAGCAGCATAAAACCCAATAACAGCAAATGATCAGAAAGAAAACATCTTTATCATAAATTACAGTGAAATCAAATGGTCTCAGCCAGCGTGCGAAGATGCTATACAGTTATTGATGCCTAATTATGTAATTTTTCCAATACAATTTCCTGCTCTGATTGTGGGTCCAAGTTGCATAACTACAGTACTGTACAATGAGTATGCACTGTATACATTCCGATTTACTACTATGATACTTCTGCTATGATTGGCTCCTGTACTCTGATGTTTCATGTTGTGTGCCAGCAACAGAAATAGTGCCTCCATTTCTCGCTCCCTTCAGCTAACAAACTGGAGAACTGGTCTGAATTTAAAAGGGTGAAATTCAATAAAGACAAGTGCAAAGTAATTCACTTAGGAAAGAGAACAATTAAATGCACAACTACAGAATGGGGAATAACCAGGCTGAAAAGGATCAGGGGATTAGAGGCAATCAAATTGAATGAGTCAACAATGTGATACAGTTGGAAAAAAGGATTGTATCAATCTGGGGTGTATTAACAGGAGAGCTGTATATGAGACACAGGACGTAACTGTCTCTATCTACTTGGCCCTGGGGAGGCCTCAGCAGGAGTACTGTGACCAATTCTGGGCACTGCACTTTAGGAAAGATGTGGACAAATTGGAGGAAGTCCAGAGGGGAGTAACAAAAATGATAAATTGTTTAGAAAACCTGAGTTCAGAGGAAAGGTTCAAAAAAACTGGGTATGTTTAGTCTTGAGAAAAGGAGAGGGAAGACCTGATAAGTTTTCAAATACTTAAGGGCTGCTATAAAGAGGACTGTGACCAATAGTTCTCAGTGTCCACTGAAGGACAAGTAGTAGTAATGGGCTTAATCTGCAGCAAGGGAGATTTAGGTTAGCTATTAGGAAAAACTTGCTAACTATAAGGGTAGGTAAGCTCTGGAATAGGCTTTGAAGGGATGTTGTGGAATCTCCATCACTGGAGGTTTTTAAGAACAGTGGTCAGTGATGGTTTAGGTTTACTTGATCCTGCCTCAGCACAGGGGGCTGGACTTCATGACTTCTCAAGGTCTCTTCCAGCCCTACATTTCTATGATTCTAGGACATCAAAAAAAGCTATGGTTTACATGAAGAAAGAAACAGGATAGTGTAAAAAATTCTACAGCAAATTGAATTGCCAGAATATTTTAAATCTTCTTACTTATTTCCCTTTGACCTCTCAACTGTCTCCCATTTTTTCCTATCAGAAAGGTTTGTGTTGTCAGAATAGCTGCCATATGTCAAACAGTAGGAAAATTCCAGCACTTCCCTCCAGATTCAGTTTTTAAAATACACACACACACTTATATCAGTGGACAAAAGACTTCCTGATCTGTAGAGAAAGAAGGGACTAGGGAAAGTAGAAGAATGAAGTGATCAAAAAAAAAAAAAGTAGGGAGGGAAGAAAGCCAAAACAATTGACTTTTTTTAGAAATTTTACTTTCAGAAGTTTGGCAGCCCATTTTATCTATGTTTTTTCCCCACATAAAATAATAAATCAGTAATGTAATAAAGAGGTTACTTACCAGTGTTGTTCTTCCAGAGCATCACCTCTGCCTAGTCTTGTGGGATTAGCGACTCTCGGCGTTAAACTGTAGAATCTTCTTGCCAGCAGTGAATGTTAGAGCTGCTCATTTCTCCCTCCTCCAAACCTCATGGAGGATTCTGAGGATAACATGAGGGAAAATGTGCCCAAGAGCTTTCAGTTCCTTCCCTAATGTCAGAATTATTTTCCTGAGACTCCAAAGAAGCAAGGAAGGTGGCTGGGCAGTGTGACTATGTAGAGGTGACTCTCATAGAAGAGCTACTTAAAAGTAACCTCTCTTCCTTCTTCAAGTGGCCTCTCCTTATTCCTACTTGTGAGAGATTAGCGAGCAGTACAACCCACTAGGAAGGTTGGCTGAGATGTAGTAGGTGAGCAAGGACTGCAAAACTCCCAAAATGAGCATTAGCTCTGGATATCAGTCAAGAAAGTGCTGGAAATGACCTCACTTTTGCTCTCCCAGATCAGATCTCAGATAAACATTGGATTCAAGTACATACAGCTCTTTGAGTAAGAACATTGCAAATCCTATGAAGATAGAAGGCCTACGATGGATGCTGCCTTCAACTTAGTTGCATGTCTGTTTTGATATATCCAAGTGAATGAACACCTGGCAAAACATAAAGGTGTAAAGGAGACTTGGTGAAATACAGAGAAATTAGTGGCCTGTATTCGATGAAAACAAAGATACTGTGGAAATGGGGATGAGGACACTGACTAAATCATGCTTCTTATATGGCTACAGTTTGTAGGATATTGACCAGTATCTCATTAAGTTATAGAATCTCAAGGTTGGAAGGGACCTCAGGAGGTCATCTAGTCCAACCCCCTTCTCAAAGCAGGAGCAATCCCCAATTTTTGTCCCAGATCCCTAAATAGCCCCCTCAAGGATTAAACTCATAACCCTGTATTTAGCAGGCCAATGCTCAAACCACTGAGCTATCCCTCCTCTGTCCCATAGACTGCAGCTATGGTTATGAGTGATATCTGCCCAGCTATATGGTACAGATACTAAATAGATTGGAGGCCACAAGACCTTTGTGAAACAAGACTCTGACCCCAAAACTACTGAGATACACATATAAGAAAGAATACCCCGGGACAGCTAATAAATACATCCACTTGCAGTACTCACAGCATAGTCAAGTGCATTGTGCCAAAAATGTGGCCTTTTTTTTTATAGCAGCTATGACAGCAGATCAATCCAAAAATCATTCCTTCTAATCCGCCCCCCCCACTCACATGCTGAAAGAAGTGGTATTAATCAACCCATCAAGGTTTTTAAACCTAAAACACATGTACTAATGGTCTGACAATTTAATTTTTTTTAAAAGAGATACTAAAGTAATTTTTTTATTACCAGAGTGAGGCTAACATCTGGAAATATCCCTTTTGTTGTTGTTGCATTCTTAGAACTTTAAAACAACCAAACAGATGAGAATTTAATGTAGTACAAAATAATTTATTAAAAGGCCAAGGGCTTTGTATGTCATGTTCCAATCAGAAGAACACTTTTATAGCTATGTTTTAAAGACCCTGAATTCTGGGCCTTTAGCTGAAGTGCTTAAAACACTTAACACAGAAAAACTCCTTACAGTACTAGTAATACTATATACAAAGAAAAAAAAATATATAAAAATTTGTAACTCTCCATTCTTTGTAATATCACCATTTTCTTTCCTTGCCAGTTCTATCCTTTTGTATTTGATCATTTCCCCCCCCCCCCCATTACCCCCTTCCCCCACCCATTTCTTCCTTGTATCCAATGATGCTTACAAATGAATAGCCTTGTTAGCTGGAACTGACAAACTTATTTTCTTCACTTCTTTGATCTTAAAGCACCCAATTCCTCTTGCCACACAGAATGGAAGAGATGTTTAGGGAAATATTCACTAGGTGGTGTAGCCCAGCTCTCATTCCCTTGAGGTTTAGCATCATTGAGACAAGAGTTTGAGGTTAGATCAGGGTATATTAGCCTCATCCTCATTTCTTATTCTAGACAAAACCTCAGAGGGAGGGATTCGAGGGCCAACAAAAAAGAAAGCCTGCTCAGTCACCTGAAGCCTGAGGATCTATGGGAAAACTTTGTTCCAACTATGTAGATCTTGTGTCATCCTTTGAGAAGGCCTGCCTCTCCATGCTGCCTGTGGAACACCAGCTCCTAGTCTCAACTCATTCAGAAGCCATGATGCCATGTTTTTTTTTTTTCCCACATGAGCAACAGTGGAAAATTCTAGGGAGTTGCCACAGCTTTGCCCCCTTTCAGTTTTGCAAGTCTGCCCCAAAACCAGCAGAACCCTAACTTCATGCCACTCACATAGAAGGGCTTCCAAGGTCTCATAGCAAGACTAGGAGATTAATGTCATTTTGGGTCTATTCTCCTCCATCTCACATTTTTGGAGCCATTATAGTAGAATTTCAGCTCTTTTTATCCCCTTCATGTTGCACAGCAAAAGAGTTGTTAGACCCCATATACAGAGTTTAATTCACAGAGCAGAAACCTAAAAATTATAGGTGCCACATAATAATTACAACAGTTATAAAATCCAAAGTCAAAGTACAACACAGGCAAATGAAGTGCCAAACCAAGGCCACATAGCCTAGCATAATCATCACCTCCGCTCCCTCGAGAGAGCACTGTTACAGGGTGCACTCACCGCTCATAGCACCTCTTCCCAGCCATCCTGGGGATTAGCTCTGCCAGATGTTGTGCCCTCCTCAGGTGGTGGCTCTTCTGTCATCCTTTCATCCTATGAACTCCTCTCACTCCAGGAACTGCAGCATCCCTTTCATGACCTGGCCTGCTCCCTCAACATGGCTCCCCCTTCCAGGGGGGTGTCACAAAATCTTTCCAGAACAAATCATCCCAGGCAGTACACTGTCCTTGGCCTGGCCTGTGCCATGTCCCCAGTGACTAGTAAGGGACCCCAGGCACACCCTCTACTCCATGTTCCAGCTCAGTGTCCTTCCAGTCAGCAGCCAAAGTCTGCACTCCCATTCCTTGGTGCTTCCCCCCGAGCCTTCGCCTACCTTCTTGGATTCCCTCCTCTTTGGGTTTGCCAGCCTCCCAACTCCCTCCTCCCAAGGAGTAACTGTGGACTACCCTTTATAGTACCAACACACCTCCCTTCACCCAGGGAGTGACTGTAGATTTCCTCCTGGGCTTTATACAGGCCTCTCCTTTTCCTGCCCAGCTAAGCCTCATTTAATTAACCTCTGCTCCCTGACTCCTCCTCCACATGCAGCCTGAGGAGTTAATTGGCTCAGCTTGCCACCTTCACCCCTCCTGGGCTTGTGTAGGATGGGACACCCCATCAGAGCCACTCAATCAAAGACACAAGAGAAAAATGACATTGCTACTTGAAGGGGTAGCAGAGAGAACACAACAGCACAAAAAGTTTCCTTTTGTGTGTCTTAACACCAGTGGCTACTTACAAGTTTGGCAAGAGCTAATGTAAAAGTTTGAATGTATATTGCCAAATTATTACAGGTTTAAAAGGCTCAAATTTGGGAGCTAAATTATTTCACAATGAGCATGATCTCATGGCCACTGAAGACAACAGGAGTTCTTACACGGATTTCAATAAGCACTAGGTTGGGCCCCCAGTATCTCTTTGGCTGTATTTCTGGAAATGATACCATTATTGCACACCTCACAAATGCCATTTTTACTATTCAGCAATCTTCTCCAATTTAAGGTGAAATTCTATTGCCTGGAAGATTCTTCCTCTTAGTTAGGCTAATATTAGGCACCTAAATAAATGGACTGATTTCAACAGATGCTGCAGCTCCCATTTGGGAATTGCACCTCTAATAGACCACGCATATAGGTGCCTAAATTTGAAGTCACACTTTGAAAATTCTGGCCTGTGTTTAGCAGATAGCTAGTCCTATACTTAGAACTAGATTTACACTTGTAGTCTTGGTTCAAGGTGCCTTGCTCAGGGCCAGTTACAGATTTCACACCTTCGTTGCCTTTCACCAGACTAGATTTCAGTCCAACCCATATTCTGGGTTACCTTTATTTTTTTTCCATTTTGTCTTACTTTGGCTCCCCTCACAGCCCCTACACGAGCTGTTCAGAAGGCAGTACGTTTCTAATAAGTATACATTACCATTCATTCCCCTAACATAGTTTTCCAGACAATTTTAAATACACACTATTTACAGAGTTGCTGTGATACTGCCAGGTATTGTAAATGCACATATTTTTACAAAAAGAAAAGGAGTACTTGTGGCACCTTAGAGACTAACAAATTTATTAGAGCATAAGCTTTCGTGAGCTACAGCTCACTTCATCGGATGCATCCGATGAAGTGAGCTGTAGCTCACGAAAGCTTATGCTCTAATAAATTTGTTAGTCTCTAAGGTGCCACAAGTACTCCTTTTCTTTTTGCGAATACAGACTAACACGGCTGCTACTCTGAAACCTGTCATATTTTTACACTGTGTATTAAGTATATTGTGAAAAAGCTGTGACAACCTAGTTGGTGTTCACCTAGAGCAGTATGCTTCAAGAACACCTAAGAAGTTACACACCAACATGGTGTCCTGCCGGCTTTGCTGCTGCTGACACTTCTGTCCCAGTAGTAGGGCCCCCTGGGACTGACCAGCAGAAGGAGGAGCTGCCATTCTCTCACCACCACTCCAAGTAGCTGCACTGAGGAGAAAAGGGGTCATCTGAGCTTTGCTGCTGAGTACCGCCATGCCCAGCCCATACACTGCATGTATCCTCTTGATTGGCCTCTAGAGGCACAGATTTTGGTTGGCATTACAAGGGGAAATCTTTGGAAGGCAGGGGAGACAAGATGATGATGAAAAGGGAAGAGAAGGTGAGTGGAACTTAGGAAAGGAAAGTGAATCATAGAATCATAGAACCATAGAATATCAGGGTTGGAAGGAACCCCAGAAGGTCATCTAGTCCAACCCCCTGCTCAAAGCAGGACCAAGTCCCAGTTAAATCATCCTAGCCAGGGCTTTGTCAAGCCTGACCTTAAAAACCTCTAAGGAAGGAGATTCTACCACCTCCCTAGGTAACGCATTCCAGTGTTTCACCACCCTCTTAGTGAAAAAGTTTTTCCTAATATCCAATCTAAACCTCCCCCATTGCAACTTGTGAAGTAGCAGGAGAAAATATTAGGGCAACAGCTAGGAGAAAAGCAGGTAGGAATAGGGAGGCAGAGGATAACAAATAGGGAGACAGAAAACTGGAGGAAGAAATATCTGGCATGAATGGATAGTGTGGAGATCTGAGAAAAAGCAATGAGGGGAGAGAGAGAGACACAGGGAAAAGGAGAAAATTTGATGGAGATGGTCACTAGATACAGGAAAAGAAGGAATTAGATGGGGAGGGAATACAAGAGGCAGAACACAGAAAGGGGAGTGAAGAAAAGGGAGGTGGGAGACAGAAAAGAGAAGGAAAACAAACAGATACACCCACAACTTCAAGACTGGTCACTGGCATTGATGTTTTATTCATGTTCATCCAAGTTTGTGTTTTAGGGGCGATATTCAGAATGTGCCTTATTATACTTTTAAATATTGCCCAACTTTTTTTCTTTTCAATCTGCACATCCATGAGGACTTCCAAAACCAGACTGTATTCAGTTCAAATACATGTAATAACTTTTAAAATCCATGCAGGATATTTCTCCTAATACGGTTCATTTCAGTATCCACCGCTTCACTAAACAAAGAAAAATAATAATAAATGTGCTTTTCCATTTGTTCATCACATTGCACCAGCTTTTATTAAAAGCCATATATATTTTCTGGGCAACATGTCCACAAACCTCCCCCTGTGCCTGCCACCCAACGAGTGCAGTAGTGTTCTTTATTGTGAATTGGGATTGCTAAGTACAAATAATTGTAATAGCCCTGCTGCACACAGAAGAACTGTTCTTTAAAAGGAAAGAAAACACAAAAGTTACTTTAATGCACAGCACCTGATCTGTGTTATGACAAATGACTGGCTACATAGTGATTGAAAAGTGAAAGCTGTTTTTGAGTTACAAAAGCAAATTCAAAAGTGAAAACAACTGTAATTATTCTCTTAAAACAATCAAAATTATTTTTAACACATTTTTGAAAAATAAGGCTGAAGGCAGAGTCTGAGTCCAAAGAAAACTTTGATGACCAAATTATAATCTTCCTAAATAACAAGGTTTATGATGGAAAAGCTGACAAACCCTTAATGATATAGCACTGCTAGCGGGTGTTTTTATTACATTCCAATGATATTACATACAGGTGCCTAAGAATGTAAAGTACATTGCCATACAACTGGATTTCAGCCTTTTTTTCATGGCCAGAATAGAGTGATTTCCATATGTGGTGCTGCATGCACTTAGAATTTCTCTGCCTGAATTATGTCTAAATCTTTAGCAATAATGTAAGTGACATCATCTGCATTAGAACCAGAATTAGGAATGTGGTCTGTGGGTACAAACTAGACTTTCATAGTCTTGATGTATTGTTGGGTGGGAAAAGAGTGAAAGCTCATAAGGGGTTGGGTTTTTTTTTCATTTTATCCATCGAAAGCTGACAAAAGCTGGCAGCATATTTAACAAAAGACCTTCAAAACCTGGCAGTTTTCACTTCACCTTTTAATGCAGGTGCATTATTTGGCATATTCTTCAAAACCACATCCAAAGTAAAATCTTAGCTCACAATAAAATCTGCCAAATTATTAAATTTGATATCAGGCTTAAAATGGGTGTGATTACTAACACTTATATAAGTATATTTGAAAGATAACTCTATTGTAGCATCAGAGTGGAGTTCGTTATGACATTTACTACAAAAAAAACCCAATTGATCCCATTCCTAGGTAATCATAGGAAAATTCTTGTTCAATCATTCTGATCCTACATGTATTGAACTTTGAGCCTGAGAACAGACTCCGAGAATAGAAGACTCCTCAACATGCTGATGTAGGACAGGGTAGGATATCTATCTCTCAGTTTGAAGTAGGAAAGTAATGGTGTGAAGTGCAGAAATGGCTCTCTCTGATAGCATCTCTTGGTCCTTGTTTTACACCCTGACTGTTCCTCCAGTTCATGGAGGAATGACAAACTGTTAACAATATAAGAGTGGCTGAAAGTCTGATCAAGCAAAACAGAAACAGTTGAATTAATACATGCTTGAACTTAACTAAAAAAGGACGAGCTAGAGCTTGTTGGATTATCTAAAAGCAGACAAAGCAGCATATTATTTGCCTGTGTTACTTGAACTGCAGGGTAAGAATAGCTATTTTTGACTTGGTGCAGCCTGGAAGAATTGTATGGCATCACTATTGTTTTCAGCCCATTTCATAGGCTGAACACTGATTTAAGTCCCCCACTATCAAACTGTGATGAAGAAATAAATAGATAAAAGAGGGTAACATTCAGTTCTGTGCAAAGAACTAGCACAACGGTAGAGAAATTCAGGGATTATTTATCCTTAATCTCCATTTCTAATAGAAACTAATTTCATTTTTATATTTTGAATGGTCTAACAGCAAAAGGTGTTTTAATGGCTTATATCTAACTTCTCTTTGGACCAGGTCTGTCACAGAGAAGTGACCAGAGGTCAAAGTAGAAATGGGTGCTCATTCTGGAGCTTTAGAAATTTAGGGGAGTGGGGAATTAAAGAAAAAATAGGCTAAATAGCAAATAAAGACTTCCTTTTTTGGGAGCTATTTCATACTATGGAATATAGTTTTCCAAGAAACATGGTAAAAGATCCCCATCTGAGATATTTAGATAGATTTGATAGTGTACTACAACATATAGGGACCAGTCCTGCACTGGTAGGCAAATAGATTAGATCACCTACTATGCAGTGTTGTTGTATCTGTGTCGGTCCCAGGATATCAGACAGACAAGTGGATGAGGTACTATCTTTTATTGGACCAATGTCTGTTGATGAGAGAGACAACCTTGAAGGAGAACTCTGTGTAAGCTTGTCTCTCTAGGTGACCTAGTGGGTCTTTTCCATCTGTAACTTCTATGAGTCAAACCCTAAAGTCCTTTTTCAGGCAAAACTCATATTTAAACAAATGGAAAACTGAGTCAATGAAAGTTTTGCCTAAGTAAGGACTGATTAAGGACTATTGGACTTGGTTCTATTATTTATTCATCGTAATTCACAAGAATCCCATGAACAGAACGGGGTTCTTAGTCATCAGTCTGTTTGCTAAGGCTTCTGCAGACTAAGGGCTGTCTTCCAATATACACATTTTAAAGATTAAACAGATGTAATTATTTTACCTACATAGCACTGAAAGTGCCTGAGTTAACATACCAATATATTTAAAATTCTATAGAAATAAATGCTATTTCAATTTTAAAAAGGAAAATGTAATAAATAATATTTATTTCCTTCCATACCAACAAATGAGGTTTGGAAGATGTTTTGCCATTGTTATAGGAAAAAAACCTTTTTAAGTCATCTGCACTGTATTCTTTGTGCCAAGTTAAGAGTATGTGTTTATCATTCCAAATACACAGTCACATTTTATATTGGGTAATATTTTTGCATTTTCTAAAAAACATTTTGTTTATTTAAAGATCATGTATATTTCTCTACTTCAACGGCCATGAGATATTTTTCATACCCTACCAGACAGCTTAATTTCCTGTCAACCTTAAGTGATGGGCCAAGACCCTGAAATTCTGTACCACATTTCCCAGAACAGCAGAATAGCATTAGTCACTTTTCAGTTGTGGTGTGAATTTACCAGACTAGGTCTTTGATGATTATTCTATCCCCATGCTCCCACAAACACACACTAGCTGTACAATACTTTTAGTCTTAGAAGAATTAACTCACTAATACTTGCCTTTTGCTACACAAGGTAAATGTGAAGAATTCGTGATTTTTGCTTGACGAGGACTACATCGCACCTTAGATAGTTCAAAAACTTTTCAGTGTTTGCGTTTGCAGACTTCTTTAAAAGTTCTTGCAGGAGTGATGAGAATGGTCTTTTCTAACCTTAATTTCTAATTCCTATTTTGGAATCTTATTACAGTGAGATACTCAGAGTATTCCTAGCTTCAGGCTTAGTTCCCACTGTTTCTGTCTTTGCCTAGAGTCAAAAGAAGCTTGCAGGATTGGTATTTTGCCCCAGTTTGTGACCTGATTTTCCATTCTGAAAACATAGCACATGTATTTTATCACAGCTGAATTTAAAAAAATTACTATTGGTTTTTTGTAATCAACCACAGAAATCTGGTAGGGAAAAGAACCTATTAAGTTATCCTATCCATCTCTCTCGGTCATTGCTAATTGTTTTCTACAATAGATGTAAGGGCTTTGTCTTATAACAATGGTGATTTACAGTTTTTTCTAGGTGATGGATTCTAGCTGGCAGGATCATATGAAGCATGTTGTCCTTCCAGGCTGCAAAAAATATGCATACTCCCTATGCAGTTTCACCAAGAGGAAGGCATTCTGCAGAACCGTTTACCATCTTCCCTAGAGTCTCCACTGGAAAAATGTAGCTTTAAATATTAATCAAGGCTCTATGGAAATCTTACTGATGGAGGCTGCCTGAGAGAGGCACTCATTTGATGAATCTCCTAGATGATTTTCCTATGTTGTGGGTTGCACTGGCTAGCTCCAGACTCCATAATGGAGCAGGGGTTGTGAGTGACTTGCGTCACTTTGACTCACTCTTGGCAGATATTCTGCTCCCAGTTCACACGAGGGGAACCTATTGAGAAAATCTGACACTGTGTATATCATAAAACATTTTGTCTTTATACAGGTTAATAAACCAGTCAGTGAGGCTTTGAAAATTCCCCCCAAGTCCTATGCAAAATATATATTAAATACATTTTTCAAAATGCCAGAAATGTACTTGCGGATTGTTGACATAGCTGTTGACATGGAAAATAAAAGTGGGTGTGTGGATTATTTTTTAATGAATGGGAAATTCAGTGAAACAGAGTATGTGCTCTGCTTACTACTACTAGATCAAGACATGGCTGAAACTTCACAAGGTAAGAAGGGAAATTTATGGCAATTTTGTTACTATTGCAGGTGCTGGCATGACCTCTGGTGTTTCAGCCATTTTCCCAAGTACCTCTGGCACAAACACGCTCTCGCCTTTTCAACATGCACACAAAGGTAAGAAAAGCTTCCCCAGGTTTATTTAGCAGCTATTTCTTCAGAATACAGTATCAGCTGGTATAACGTACTGTTGAACTGAAAACACCTTCTGTAAAATTACTTTGCACTATTTTTCCACATTTGAAGAACCACTAAAAATAATAATAATTTACAATGGTTTCTTATTCCTGGATTAATCAATACTATTACTTCAGTGGAGATGGACTTAAAATGGACTTCAACTGAGTTGTACTGATTTATGCCAGCAATTAATTTAGCTCAATATTTCTTGCAACAACGAAATGTTATTATGCCCCAGCAGAGCCTGGCCAGAAATATTAAAATAATTTAATATAACTATGTGGCCAGTCTCTTTTTGGACTAAACAAACAGTTCTACAATATTATTTTTGGTTTTTCAAAAATACATGAAAATAAGAAAACTATATACATAGTGGGGGGGGAGGGGAAACAACTAATAAAAATTATCAAAGCTGACCATTGTGTGTCTGTTTTTGTGATGTTGGAAGCCACGTTTCCAGATATTTTATTGTCTCATTTTTAATTCAGCTTCCCACACTCTTTGAAGTATTAATAATTTTCTATAACTCTACATGGCTTTTTAGATCCTAGCTTATTGCCTCTGATTTTCATCTCTGATCTTACCTACCTTATTCTAAATTCATCTTCTGTCAATGCTATGTGCGAAATCTATGTTAGAAAAGCAAGTATAACCGTTCTTTTGCAGATTGTGGCTTGATCTTTTCCCTTTTCTTACCTCTCTTTTGAGAGAATTAAAAACCCCTTGAAGCAAAATGACATCAACATGATCAAACAGTCCTTCTGAAGCATGGAGACTATATGTTAAAATATTCAGATGCTCTTTCTGAAGTAAGGACAGATGTAGTTACCCCTATGATGAATTTATTTCATGAATGAGCTCCAGACATTGAGAGAAATATATTAAGTAAGCTTTTAAGTTATTTATTATCATTATTGACTCTGTCTTTGGCTTTCAGTTTTTTTCTCTCTGATATCACACACACAAAATTTTGGCTTGAGTGCAAGATCATGTCTCTTTGGATCCCACTTCCACTTCACTGCTGAGGGAGCATTTACTTTTCATGGCACTGTTTATCTGAGGAATAATGAATCTCTTTGACATTCGTTCTTAAACAATTCTTTTCTGATGCCTAATTTTCATCCTGGTTTTATTAACTTATTTATATTCTGATATAAAAGTTAATTTGACTTATTTGAAAATTCCAATCAGGCCATCGAGTGTACTATACCACAGAGGATGATCTGATGAATGCGAATTATGCATTATTCAGTTTGCTAATTCAGTTCACTTTCAGTTTTGCTTCATTTTTCAGCATTCAGTAGTATTGATCATAGTATTCTTTTGATGTGCTTACTGTCTGTTGTTGAGCTGCCAGATACTGCTTTGGCTTGAATCCTACTGAAGAAAGCAGTCAGCCATGGGTCAATTTAGACCTCAACCTGCTTCTCTGTGCCTTGCCTGAGGGATTAGTGGTAGGACCAATGCTCTTCTGAATGTATATGTTACTATTAGGTGTTATTCTTTAGGAACTATAATGTATATTTTCATTGTTGGGCAGACACTGTCCAGACCTAACTCATGCTTCCAGCCAATTGTCAGGCTGCTAACATGATATCCAGTTACAGATGTCACATTATTTAATAAAATTATCCAACTAACGCTGGTTGCTAGCGGGTTTTAGGTGGTTGTTATGTTAAGCACCTAGCCTAACAATTCATTTTACTGAGCCTATCTCCGTAGCATAAAGACAGTGGGTGTTAGAATGACATATTTGTCAATGGCCTTATACTTCGATTTCATAACAAGCATAGCCTTGTACTTTCTTCCCGATATTGCTCTGAAAAGAAACTATTAGAATCATTTATCAATTATTCCCTTTTTCAAATCTTACTACTGTAATTCCTTCTTTGTGGGTGGCTCCCAAAGATATATTGTCTAGACAACAGCAGCTCCTATTCTGATTGAATTTTTCCTTGTTTTAAGATCCCTTTTTTGGCTCCCCATCACATCAAAGTTGTGTAATTTATTTTTAAGCAGTGGTTTCATCCCAGAGAAGCATCTGTAAAAATGGCATCAGACAGGTTTTATAATCCATACAAACCAACACAAATCAAACTATATATATTAGAGTTTTCACCTGAACTTCTGATAAATCTTCCAACAGAAGAATTTTAAACATGTTCACACTAATGGAACATTACCAGCTGTACACCCTTTTTGTATGTTGCTGTAGGTCTATGAAAAGAAATTACACATTTTGCTGTTTTACTGACTTGTTCCATTGTTCTATAAAGGAAAGCTAAATAACTGATTTTACAATTAGAGAATCTCCAACTTTCACTCAGGGTTGAGAGCTAGCAGCTGTTCACAGTTACACACAATTAACTGCAATACCGTATGTTATGATATGGAGGAACACCATTTTCTGTCTGAGAAAAAGCCAAATCCTATCTTCAGATGTGCACACACAAAGAGCCCACTGAAGCCAGCTGTGAGTGCAACCATGGGCAAAACTGGGCCTACAAGTCTGTTATAATTTCCAGCTGACATAAATTTCAGCATACTATTTTCACCTGTTAGTAACAATGACAAACCTCATTCTCTCAGGAGCAGGATAACAGTGGCAGAAAAGAAAATTACCAAAGGAATTTCATCCACATATTTTATTTTCATAAATTTCCTTTTTACAATAAGTAAAGCATAAACAAAATTTAATGAAATAGTTTGTGTATATAATTCTAAAAAACTGAAATATGAAAAGAGGTCAAATTTTGGTAGCTCATATTTCTTATTGAAACATTGAAAGTTTCACAAGGTAATTGGAAGAGCATAGTATATTTTCCTCTTTATACATAATTTCTTTTAATATTAGAGGACATTATAGCTTCCTTCATCTCTGCAGGACTAGCGTTTGTTGTAAGTATTATTAACTATTGTAGAACAAATTACACTGATATGTAAAATTCTGTATACTGGTTGGCTTTTGAAGCATAAGAGCTAAGTTTTGCAGTGCTTCATCCAGCAAAGCTCCAGTTCAAATAAATTAATTAAGTTTTAAGTAAATAAAGAAATGAATTAGGGATTAAGTTTAGTGCAGACCACAGACTGATAAACATTCTTTGTTTTCAATAATGTCTCCTTTACAATAAACTATTTCTTTGTGTCTCCAGCAGATCTTTCAGGACAAGGGCATCTGGCTACTGCTCTTATAATTGCCATGTCTACTATATTCATAATGGCTATTGCAATTGTCTTAATCATCATGTTTTACATTGTGAAAACGAAACCTTCTGGTCAAGGTAACTGTACGGCATAATAAATTCCAGTTGCAAAATGCTATCTCCAGACAACTGCTGAGAATGACTCTTAATAAGTTACATTCTTTATATTCTAGCCTGTTGCACCAGCCATTCAGTCGAAGTCCAAGCAAATATGCAAGAAGAGAAGAAAGACATACAAGGTTTGAGCTGTTTTATGGTTTCCACTTTCTCCACACCAGATAACACAGGTCTTAAACTCCCTTAATCCATCTTCCTGTGCAATTCCCCTTTTTAATTGTTTAAACTCCAATTCCATTTAGTAAAGGAATATGCAGAAAGGTTTCTGTACCACCAAAATTGCACTTAATCCTGATAGAAATTAAAAGTGTAGAAGAATTCAGGAAGATTTAGGTTTGTAATAAGACTGCCAGCTGACAAAGCTAGTGAGGCAAATCACACATTTGCAAACTCTCTGTCAATTAAATGTCTTTATTTTTTGATTTGCAGAAAATGTTGTGATTTTCTCAGAGAAAGAGGAGTTTGAAAAACTGACAGCAACTCCAGCTAAGACTGTTAAAAGGTATGTGAAAAAAAACACATTATTTTAGCTTAGTTAAGGTGAAAAAGGAACATAACCATTTCCAGATACTTGAAGCAAAGGAATTATTTAGCCTGGCACAAGGGAATACAACAAGAAAAAAAGGAGATGCAATTAAGACAAGGGGAAAATAGGCTAAAAGCTTCCTGATGGTGAGATCTAATGAAATGAGGAACAGTCTGCCACAGGAAGCGCCAGAAGCCCCATTGCTTGAGTTTTTTAAAGCTAGACCTGGGAGTTGAAAATGTGCTAACAATCTTGCAGCAGCAGGGGAAAGACTAGATGTCTTAATAAGTATTTTCCATCTCTAATTTCTAAAATAGGATGGCAAATGCTAGTGTGGGGGAGGGCTGATCATCCCATCTCCCTCTTCAGCCCTACAGGGCTCTGTCATCTTTCCTGACAGCTTCATTTTGGTAGTGTGTGCCAGGAGTGTGGTTTTCAGGTACGTGCTCTTCATTAATCTTTTCCCTGCTGCCTATCAGCCAGCACGGGAGAACACATTGCCTGCTCCAAACACCAAAAAAGCACTTTATCCCTAACTTTATTGCTCAGCATCTAGATGGCACAAAGTCACACAGGTCAGTAGCCTTTATATTATTGATGGGTTGATATTACCAATGGTCTCTTAAAACCATAGTAACCTGGGTCAAATTTTTGTGCTCCCTAAGGGCTACAGTATTAGAATTAGCAGAGTGAGACCCACCATTAGAAATGTCATTTGGTCTGAAGGCTCTCAGAGCACATGAGGAACGATAGCAGGGACCACAACAGCATTCACAAGTTATTGAGCTTCCTGGTACTAAAAACCTTACTACACAGATAATCAGTGCCACAGTTACAGATACATAAATGAACATGTAGCAATACCAAAAGATGTCCAGTATAAATGCTCTCATACTCACATCTCCAAGGGTACCACCAAGATGGGTGGCTCTCTCAGTAGGTGGTCATCTGTGGAGGGTCTCTTGATGGATTCTTCCTTCCTGTTCATGCTGATGAACCCCTTTTATGCTGAGTTACACTCACACCCATAACCCTTATACATATGCATGAAAATGCCAACCTCTTTTTCCTTATCAGGACTTCCAAACCCCCTAAAGTTTGGGGTGCCCCACTTTTCAAAGGCTAGCCTCTTAATTCCCCATATTTGCATTAGTATTTACATCAACAAGGCCCCAGGGCAACCTGCAGTTGCTGCAGAATTTTCTATGATGTTACAATTGGGTGCCTTGCAGTCCTGACAGGTACATTCCAGTGTATTTCCCCAAACATCACTCATTGTCACATTCTTTACAGTAATCTTGTAACATTACTAGTACAGGATTATTCCTGGGTCACCTGTTTATGTCAACCCTTCTTTTAGGCCTAAGGCCTTATGCAGCTAACCTAAAATCATACCAGCCTCAGCTTGTGGGGCTTGCATTACAGCCTCACTTTGCTTACATACCTAACACACACTGTTCTCTCATAAATGTTTGTCAACCTTATACCCTTATAATACTATCCTACTTATTCCTATACTACATCTAAATCTATTCATCACACATTGATTACGTATCTATTGCTGTGGTTAATTCATAACACAATTAAATGATTCTATGAAATAATCGGCTATGGGTCCATTTGTCTTTCGGATTTTCTGAGCTCTCCCTGGCTGCTGAGCCCCGCTAGATGACACAATGAGCTTTGTACCCCACCACACAGACTACGTCTACACGATAAAGCTAAGAGTGTGATTCCCAGCTTGCCAACACATAGTCATGCTAGGTCAATGAGGAAAAAGTATAAATAGTAGTGTAGCCACAACAGCATGGGCAGCCTGAACTACCTGGGTATGTGCTGCTACCGCAGCTAGGCTACTATTTATATTCATGCTAGCTGTCATCAAACTAGTACATGAATGCAAGCTTGGAATCACACCCCTATCTCAAAGTGTAGACGTTGGTAAAGTCAGGAAGAGCTAGAATTTGGCGCCGAGTAAAGAAACATATTTTTTTAAATCCTTTATAAAGTCTCCTCCTTGTTCTCACGCAGGTATTCATGACTGTGTAACTTAAATAGAGACAGTTGCACATACATTTTCAATAGCAGGATCAAGCTTTAATTATATGCTCCCTCAGTATAGACATTTTTAAAATAAAAATATTATTCCATTGACTCTAAGATAGAGGAAAAGACAGAACTGGGACTCACTATCAAAGGCTGCATTGCTGTAACCTTACCCTTAATTTTTCAGTGAAAATGATGCATCTTCCGAGAATGAACGACTTTTAAGCCGTAGCATGGACAGTGATGAAGAAGCTGCTGTTGATAAACAAGGGACCCCAGACCTGTGCTTGTTATCTTTAGTTCATCTCACCAGGGACAAATCTTCTACAAATAACAAATCAACTGGGGTAAGGCTTTTTTCAAAACTGAAAATGGAGAAGAATTTTGATAGGTTTTTTTTTTTAAGAAACACATGTACAAATCATTACCACAGTAAAACAATGAATTATAATGCAGATCAGACTAATTTACAGGAAAGTTTTTCAAGGTAATAAGAAATTGTCTGACAATCTCCTCTGTAGAGACAGCATACAATATTCCTTCAATATGCCAAAAATGCTGTGTGTGCATATAAAATGCACTGTAAAGGGCTGAGAAATTAAGCACCCAAGTCAGGAAATTCAAAAGCAAGTTTCCTACAACAATATTAACTCTGCTATCTTGAACACTGTACATTTTAGGGTATAAATTTTAACCAAAAAAATCAAGAATACAGCAAAGCATGCATTTAAACAGGCAAATCAAGAAAGAAAAAATTAGTCTTGGTTTTTCTGTTTAAATGCATGCCTTGTTGTATTATTGACTTTTTGTTAAAATTTATACCATAAAATGTACAGTGTTCAAAAGAGCAGCATTAATGTTGCTGTAGGAACATGAGCATATGAACAATGGAGTTAGCCTTGTGTTATAGTGGGAACCTTAACTTTTGAATTTCCTGACTTTTGGGTGCTTAAGAACAACATGCTCAGTTCTACACCTTAATGTTTCATTAATATTAATTTTCATACTTAGTTTTCCTATTTATTTTTCAAAGATACAAGAGTCACATGGAAGGTGGCTCCAATATTCCAAAGAACCGTACCTGCGCCATCTCACTGTTTGGTTTCTCTACTTGTGGCCTACATTCCTTCCTGCTGGCTGGCTTCCTCACAGTGTATTTAAAGGCAGCTAAGGACATATAAAGACATGTGTAAGGTGCTTCAGCACATACCAAACTTTCTAACCCATGTTAACATTAAAGCATACTTAAAAAGAAAATGCACATATTCATATGGATATGTTTTATACTTTCATAGCTTTCAAAATACTATGCCAACCACAATGAAGTCAGTCAGGCCAAGATAGTAGTTTATAGCATCAACCATTTTTGGTTTTCCAAGACTGAAAAAGAACCTTTTAAAAAAAAAAAAGTTTGAAGAGTATCTTTTCACACTTGCATAGTTTAACTGGCTGAAATGATTTAGCTCAAAACTTTCCAAAATAGCTCATCTTTCCACTAAGACTGGACATGGAGAGCTTCAGCCCCAAGGGAGATGCTTTTAGCTTTGCTTTTAGAAAGTTATGAACAGCTGAAAATTATCATGAACCATATGTATGAGTTTGTGTTATCTGTCCTTAGGTATTTCTAATGCACACATCATCATGGACTCTAGGCACCATTGTCTAGCTATACTTCACATTGGGTTGAAATCTGGTACACAGGTTCTCAGACCAAGTGGCAATGTCATAAGAAAATGCTCTAAAGACTGTATATACAGTAGATACATCCTGAGAAGCATTTCTTTGGCTTGTAATCTTGTCTAAAGCATAGATCCTTTATCCCAGACCTCTCCCCTGAAATATGGTTATGATGACTTGAGACCTCTTAACAGGTATAAAACGAGGTCTTTGGTGGAAATACAGATTGTGATGAGACATTCAGCTTCCATGCCTCAGATTTTAGGACCAAACCAGGTTCCATGCCTTGGAAGAGCACTAAAGTACTTGGGGGGTGCAGATGAAATAATATTTATAAGACAGACCATAGAGCTCAATGGGTATTGAGTGAGGCTAAGGACAGCTAGAGAGAAAGGTAGAAAAATATCGAGAATTTCAAAGCTAGATTTGGCAGGCTCTTTGCCTTACTCTGGACTGCTCCTCCCTGTTTAAAAAGAAAATATTTTGCAATAAGTTACCACACAGAGGATCCAAGATCAAAACACAAAATAGCCATTTGCTTGTGGGCTAGGCGCAGTACAGAATCAGCAGCCTCAGCCTTTGGAAAAGAAGACAGCCTCGGGCACCCCTCTCGCTGGACTTGGGAGGGAGCTGTTAGTTAGTCTCGCTCTGCTCCAGAGACAATCAGCACAGAAGGGAGGCTCCCGATGGAGAGAGAAAACGGGGGATGCTTTAAGAGGAACGCTAAAAAAACCCCTAGGAAAAACAATGAGAGCTCCTGACATGTTTATAAAGTGGCTACTCCAAATGCACAAGAGTTACTGCACTTAGAAAACCCCAACTTGCAAGTTTTTATTATGAAATAAATAACACCAAGAATATGTAAAATCCATTTAATAGCTGTATTCCCATCTCATTATTTTCAAAATACCTGCAGACCTAATGTGTCTACATGACTGATCAAGTGAGCAGCAGTCAATTGGGGGTCCATAACCACAGGCCTAGAAATCCAACTGATTGAAGTACCTGGGCTTTTATAGGCCAGTGAAAACAAACCAAACAAGATCGTCCCAGAAACCCAGAAGCTCAAGCAAGCTTTTTTCATGGTGTTTTCTAAAAACATTTGTGACAACTGGTGAGTTTGTGAAACAAGTGCTTGAGTCCCATGATAGAGAGAAATATTCTAATAGCTTGCTCCTAGCTAGAGCTGGCTGGAAGACAAAAGTTCTGTATTCTGACAGCTTTCAAGGTTTTAAAATTGTTTTCATTTGGCACTAGAATAAAAACAAAATCTTTTCAATGTTTTTGCAAAATAGAACTGTGTTAAAACATCTGGTTTCAGATTGAAAAGGTCAGGACAGTTCATGTCTCTCTCATCAGAAGTGATCAGAGAGCCCTGGACCTCAGAACCCTTCTTGTCTAAATCAAGATGGTTTTGCTTCAGCTTTGACAAAAAAGCATATTTTGGCAAAAAAAGACATTTAATTGAAAATGTTCCAATCGGCATAATCTATCCCTAATGCCAACCAGCAACAACTCCTGCAAGTACAACCCTCTTGCAGTGTGCTGGGAGAAGTAATTCATCACAGCTGGTCCAATTCTGTTGACCTAACAATTGGGGTATGCAGCTATAGTATTTAGTTTACTCGCTCCCTTGGGCAGGGTCTATAAAGGGAAATTAAATACTAAAACACTTAAAGCAGAAAGTTCATTAATCCAAATTAGATGACACTGGGACACAGAAAGTGAGATCTCCAACAGTGGAAAGTGAAAACCAAAAAACATGTTTACTCTTAACTCATTTACACTTATCCTACTCTTCAATGAATCTTCAGAAGAGATCCTTGGAGGCTTTATGTGCTAATGCAGTGGGTTCAGAGTCTTGAAAGAGGAGCCTCTAGAGAGCACCTCAAGAGGTTGCATTACATGTCTGGTGCCTCTGTTTGCCTAGTAATTATCTCCTCACATGACTGAAGAAATAATGAGGTACTAGTCTTTAAAATACGTTTTGTTGCTGCTCCCTTTAGATTCAAAGTCGAAGGAAAAAGATACTTGATGTGTATGCCAATGTATGTGGTGTTGCCGAAGGTGAGTGTGAACAAAATACATACAAACTGACTGTATAGAATTAGATCTTAACTATTGGCTGTGGAATGTATTTCCTTTTGTCTTCATAACTGTCAAAAAATGGTCTACAAAGAGATAATCCAAATTTGGGGTAAGTTATAAATTATATAATTTGTATTAGTTATTTATTTTAAGTAAATTGGATGAACACAAACTGATTAAAATATGTTCTGATAAATTTAAAATTAAGATTTGGGAAGGATCAGATTTGTATTTCAGCTTTCAGCTCCCTCAAGCCCTCCGCTCTGCCACCACATCCTGAAAACAATAGTTTCCAAGTTGGACTCAAGAAAGAGGGATGAATTCAAACTGGAACAGGTACAGAGAAGGGCTACTAGGATGATCCGAGGAATGGAAAATCTGTCTTATGAAAGGAGACTCAAGGAGCTTGGCTTGTTTAGCCTAACTAAAAGAAGGTTGAGGGGAGATATGATTGCTCTCTATAAATAGATCAGAGGGATAAATACAGGAGAGGGAGAGAATTATTTCAGTTCAGCACCAATGTGGACACAAGAACAAATGGATATAAACTGGCCATCAGGAAGTTTAGGCATAGGTGAGAGGTTTATTGCAGGAGTGGGTGGGTGAGATTCTATGGCCTGCATTGTGCAGGAGGTCAGACTAGATGATCATAATGGTCCCTTCTGATCTTAATATCTATGAATCTTGGAGACTGTTTTTAAGGGTTTAATTAGATTTAGCACTTGATTACCTGTGTTACCTAGGCACAGTGGACATGGATTCATTTCACTACATCAAAGAATACATAATCTTATTTAATTCTCTCTTTTTCTGTGTGTTCTATGGCTCAGTGCGATCCCAGCTCCCACCACACCACTGGTATTGAATTTGAAATGGAAAAAATTCTATCAGCCTCCAAATTAAAGAGCATAAATACAAAAGTCAAAATCATAGAAGTGTAGCACTGGAAGGGACCTCGACAGGTCATCTAGTCCAGACCCCTGCACGCATGGCAGGACTATGTAATAACTAGACCATTTCTGATAAGTGTCAGGTTTCAGAGTAGCAGCCGTGTTAGTCTGTATTCGCAAAAAGAAAAGGAGGACTTGTGGCACCTTAGAGACTAACAAATTTATTTGAGCATAAGCTTTCGTGAGCTACAGCTCACTTCATCAGATGCATTCAGTGGAAAATACAGTGGGGAGATTTATATATGCACACAGAGGACATGAAACAATGGGTTTTATCATACACACTGTAAGGAGAGTGATCACTTAAGATGAGCTATTACCAGCAGGAGGGGTGGGGGGGAAGGAGGAAAACCCTTTTGTGGTGATAATCAAGGTGGGCCATTTCCAGCAGTTGACAAGAACGTCTGAGGAACAGTGGGGGGGTGAGGGGCGGGAGAAATAACATGGAGAAATAGTTTTACTTTGTGTAATGACCCATCCACTCCCAGTCTCTATTCAAGCCTAAGTTAATTGTATCCAGTTTGCAAATTAATTCCAATTCAGCAATCTCTCGTTGGAGTCTGTTTTGGAGGTTTTTTTTTTTGTTGAAGGATAGCCACCCTCAGGTCTGTAATCGAGTAACCGGAGAGACTGAAGTGTTCTCCGACTGGTTTTTGAATGTTATAATTCTTGACGTCTGATTTGTGTCCATTTATTCTTTTACGTAGAGACTGTCCAGTTTGACCAACATACATGTCAGAGGGGCATTGCTGGCACATGATGGCATATATCACATTGGTAGATGCGCAGGTGAACGAGCCTCTGATAGTGTGGCTGATGTGATTAGGCCCTAGGATGGTGTCCCCTGAATGGATATGTGGCAACGGGCTTTGTTGCCAGGATAGGTTCTGTTCCTCAGACATTCTTGTTAACTGCTGGAAATGGCCCATCTTGATTATCACCACAAAAGGGTTTTCCTCCTCCCCCCCCCCCCCCCCGCTGGTAATAGCTCATCTTAAGTGATCACTCTCCTTACAGTGTGCATGATAACACCCATTGTTTCAAGTTCTCTGTATGCGTATATAAATCTCCCCACTGTATTTTCCACCGAATGCATCCGATGAAGTGAGCTGTAGCTCACGAAAGCTTATGCTCAAATAAATCTGTTAGTCTCTAAGGTGCCACAAGTACTCCTTTTCTTTCTGATAAGTGTGTGTCTAACCGCTTTTCAGGAATGACGGAGATTCCACAATCTCCCAAGGCAATTTGTTCCAGTACTTAATTACCCTGACAGTTGGGCAGTTTTTCCTAATGTCCAACCTAAACCTCCCTTGCTGTAATTTAAGCCCATTGCTTCTTGTCCTAGCCTCAGAGGTTAAGAAGAACATTTTTTCTCCCTCCTCCTTGTAACAACATTTATGTACTTGAAAACTGTTATGTCCCTCCTCAGGCTTCTCTTCTCCAGACTAAACAAATCCAATTTTTTCAATCTTTTCTCATAGGTCAGGTTTTCTAGATCTTTAATAATTTTTGTTGTTCTTCTCTGGACTTTCTCCAATTTGTCCACATCTTTCCTGAAATGTGGCACCCAGAACTGGACACAGTACTCCAGCTGAGGTCTTGTCAGCATGGAGTAGAGCGGAAGAATTACTTCTCATGTCTTGATTACAACACTCCTGCTAATACATCTCAGAATGATGTTCGCTTTTTTTTGTAGTGTTACACTGCTGTCTCATATTTAGCTTGTGATCCACTATGACCCACAGATCCCTTTCTGCAGTACTCTTTCCTATGCAGTCATTTCCCATTTTGTATATGTGCAACTGAGTGTTCCTTCCTAAATGGAGTACTTTGCATTTGTCCTTATTGAAGTTCACCCTATTTACTTCAGACCATTTCTCCAGTTTGTGCAGATCATTTTGAATGATAATCCTATCCCGCAAAGCACTTCCAATTCCTCCCAGCATAGTATCGTCCACAAACTTTATAAGTGTACTATGTCATTATCTAAATCACTGATGAAGATATTGAACAGAACCAGACCCCGAACTGATCCCTGTAGGTCCCCACTTGATATGCCCCTCTAGCTTGACTGTGAACCACTGATAACTACTCTCTGGGAATGGTTTTCCAACCAGTTCTGCACCCACCGTATAGTAGCTGCATCTAGGCTGCATTTCTCTAGTTTGTTTATGAAAAGCTCATGCAAGACGGTATCAAAAGCCTTACTACAGTCAAGATATATCACATCTACCAGGCTTGTTACCCTGTCTAAAAAAGCTATTATGTTGGTTTGACACAATTTGTTCTTGACAAATCCATGCTGTTACTTATCACCTTATTATCTTCTAGGTGTTCACAAATTGATGTTTCATTATTTGTTGCTGATACTGTCTCCTGTACTACATCTAGTATTATGGAGAAACTGTCTAGCAAAGAGCATCTATTCAGCCATATGATCAGTGCTAATATTGACCAAGATCTCCTATGGAGGTATTTCAACAATAAAACTCTTGCAGGAACTTATATGCATGGAGGCAGTAGGCATCATGGTACCACCTGTGCTCATCTCATCCCTGCAAGACCACCTTCCAGTTACAGAGACAGAGAGAATCAGAGTCAGGGGAGAGTCAAACACTGAGCCGTCTGTGGGAGAGGATTATTGTCAGCAGAGTACTCTCTGTGCCATTAAATAAATGAATTTCGTACCACTAGAAAATTGGTGGCTGCTGGCCAGTTTGCAAAGCCAAAATGAAACTCTTATACTAAACATGCTTAGCTACATCTGTTGAAGTGCTCACTAGGGATACATCTACAATATATTCCTTGGGACAGCTACTTCAGGATTAGCTGAGAAAGGGATAAAGTAGTATGGCAATACACAACTCAGTTAAGAATCCATATGAGGAGAGATTAATAAGACTTGTGGCACCTTAGAGACTAACTAACAAATTTATTTGAGCGTAAGCTTTCATGAGCTACAGCTCACTTCATCGGATGTAGCTCACGAAAGCTTATGCTCAAATAAATTTGTTAGTCTCTAAGGTGCCACAAGTACTCCTTTTCTTTTTGCGAATACAGACTAACACAGCTGCTACTCTGAAACCTGTCATTAATAAGACTGGGATTTTTCAGCTTGGAAAAGAGATGACTCGGAATATGAGAGAGATCTATAAAATCATGACTGGTGTGGAGAAAGTAAATAAGGAAGTGTTATTTACTCCTCATAACACAAGAACTAGGGGTCACTAAATGAAATTAATAGGCAGCAGGTTTAAAACAAACAAAAGGAAGTATTTCTTCACAGAATGCACAGTCAACCTGTGGAACTCTTTGCCAAAGGATGTTCTGAAGGCCAAGACTGTAACAGAGTTCAGAAAAGAACTGGATAAGTTCATGGAGGATAGGTCCATCAATGGCTATTAGTCTGAATGGGCAGGGATGCAAAACCATGCTCTGAAGTGTCCCAAGTCTCTGTTTGCTGGGATCTGGGAATGGGCACCAGGGAATGGATCACCTGATGATTACCTGTGCTGTTTATTCCCTCTGAAGCCCCTGGCATCGGCCACTGTCAGAAGACGGGATACTGGGCTAGATGGACCATTGGTCTGACCCAGTATGGCAGTTCTTATGTTCTATGTTCTTATCTTAATTATTTCCCACCCAAATTCACGGATGCATTCTTCTCTTATCCTCTCTCCTGTTTCAGGTTTTTCTCTCTTTTCCAATTTGATACTGTCATTTGGGGCTATTCATTTAGGCCTATCCGTGTCAAAATACTCATGTGACAGTAACCCAAAGAGACGAATACCAGGCAAAGTGTGTTACTCTCATGACTTTTTGGGGTGTATCTATTATTTAACATTTAAAGATTATGCTAATAATATTATAGTACTGAACAAGGGAACATTTCTAGTAGTCATCAAGATCTGTATATCGAACTTCTGACTCTTAGGAATTTTTAATTCACAGGTCTCAGTCCCACAGAGCTGCCATTTGATTGCCTGGAGAAGACTAGCAGGATGCTCAGCTCAACATACAACTCAGAAAAAGCTATTGTGAAAACATGGCGCCACCTTGCTGAGAGCTTTGGACTAAAGAGGGATGAAATAGGTGGCATGACAGATGGCATGCAGCTCTTTGACCGCATCAGCACAGCCGGCTACAGTATCCCAGAACTTCTAACCAAACTAGTGCAAATTGAGCGGTTAGATGCTGTTGAGTCTTTGTGTGCAGATATTTTGGAGTGGGCGCAAGTGATGCCTTCATCTGAACCAGTGGTTACATCCTGATGTGAGCATTATTTCCAACGGATGTGCAAGAACATTGATCCCAAGAGCAAAGCTTCAAGAGCACAGGGCGAGACTTAAAAGAATCGGTGGTTTTCTCATACACTACTCACATTCACTCCAAAGAATAAAGTAAGGCAAGATTTGCAACTGAATTTATCACCCACAAAATAAACAAAGGCAAAAATTCTTCTGAGAAGCTCAACATGAAATATTTAATTGAACAGAATGGCTTTTGTTAAACAGTTACTGACAGTAAGTGGACACTAATCTCCATTTTCCACAAAGTTTACAAGTACAGGTACAGGTCAATCTGCTAATGGCCTGTCTGGCTTTGAAGAAAGCCCATTTAATTATTGTCTGAGATTAGTTATATCACCTGGGTCTCTGTTCAATCATTTAAAATCTACAGTTAGATACAGTGCCATGGAATACAGATAAGGCATGCACATTTCTACCAGCTCTAACACATGTAATTGTAACCAATTTCATTCTTATAAATACTACAGATTTGTTGAATCAAGAAGTGCTTAGATTAACTAATTATACTGTATGAAAAAAGTTACTAATGGAGTCTACATGATCCAAGTGCTTCAAATGACTGTATATATAATGTGTTAGAGCATTCTTGGTTCATGCAGACATTTCAGAAATCATAAATGCAAACTGTTAACTGACAAGACATGCTGGTAAGAAAGGTGGCAGTGATTGCTCTTAAATTAAAAGGGCAATATTTTTTCTATTCTCTGTATTTATAAACAAACAGTTGGTCGATTGCATTCCAAGATATTTTGCTTTTTAGGTATGAATGACATCTGCGCTTCCTAAGTTATATTCCAAACAGAGGAATTCCAAACAAAAATGGTGCATACTCTGTAACTGCAGAAGACAGAGAGAACAAAAAAGGTAGATTTAGTAAAACACTCGAAGAAGAAGAAAATGTAGCAAATCGAGTGGTATTTGAAAAGCTGTGCTCTTGTAAAAATATGATATGAACATGAACACAGATTACAGGATTAAACAAACCATGGAAGCTTTATTTTGAGGTTGTCCACAGCAGCAACCTTTCAACTTATTTGTTTAAAAGTTAACAAATCTCTATTTTTCTTGAGATACTGGGTTTTTTAAACCTATAATTGCAGAGGCTAGAAGCCAGTAGCTGTTAACAGCCCAGTTGGTTAATCTACAGTTCAGTTCATTGCTAGAATGGTGACAGATTTCAGTGAGAGTTATTACTAAATTAAAACAAATTCCATGACTTACAAAGCAATACTTTTTAAATTACAAATTGCATGACTGAGCTAATGTGTTATAAGTCATATTCTTGAAACTAACAACCAGTTTTCCACCAGTGAGCACACAGAACTTATCTGTGACAGGGCTATAATTATGTGCTGAATGTTTAGTATCACTATTTAGCATCTATTTGCTGATCTTTTCAGTCCTTATTTCATGTAGTCTGGGAGCTACATAACTTAATTATCCATTTAGTTTCTCTTTGAAATCTTCTTTTCCTACCTGTTCTATGGAAATTATAAAAATACTTCCCTTAATTAGTTTGCAAATGCCAAATTTGATTATAATTCTGTCCTTAGAGGAAGTTTGCTGCTTCCTTAAAAAAATACTTTCACATTTAAAAAATAGGGTTAACAAAATCCCAATTGACTTCAGTGAGGCCAGGATTTCAGGCAAGATCTGAATTTTGCAGTTTGAGCCCATCTCTAATAAAAAGGAAAGTTGCTATTTTTCTTATGCCAGTATATAACTACAGTGTTGTCCTACAACTGTAGGACTGGTCTGACATTTATTGTTTAATTTAATATTAACATATCGTGTGCTTATGTAACGACAAACAGTGATCATTTGTTTATTGAGCCTTGAGGAACATTAGCCTTGAAATTAATGATGCCAATGTGCACACAGACTATTTAACATTATTTTATTTAGTATACAGAGAAATTTTTATTGTGTTTCACAAAAGATGTACAGGAATAAAACAGAATACTTCTGTATATCTTGCCTAAAGGCATCATTTCTAATAATTTTGTTTAATGCTGTACATATAATTTATTATATTGTATCATATGAATAAACATATATGCTAATAAAATAAAGATATTGAACATAATATTATTGATCCAGAAATCTGTAATTAAATAAATTACTCAAGGGCTAGCAGGCATTTTATATTCCTGTGGAACAGACTGCCTACACAACATACATGAACCATTTGAAATAGGAAAGGAAAGGCATTTGGGAGCCTAAATTCAGGCTCCTTTTTTTTTTTTTTTTTTTTTAATATATCTTGGTTTTGGTGTATACTTTGTGTACCAGACATAAGGAATGGTGTGAAAAAAGCATGAAGTCACACATGGGAGGAAACAAAGAAAATAATACACTTTTATTATCTAACTTGTATGTCTGAAAAAATCAGGGACCTCAGACATTCCGTTTAGCCAAGTTTTAAAAATAAATAGTTTTTTAATCCACATTTTAGGCAGAATTTTGTTTCCACTGGGTGACAAAAATCAAACCCAAATGCTCGACCAATCCACTGCTAGTTAGCCAACACCTTTCCAAATAGAGAGGAGGGGAGCACCAGAGGCTATTCTGGAAAGCTGATATACTCTAATTTTTCCAATCAGGTTTTTTTAGAAGTATTTCTATCAATGGATGAGTGACAGATTCTAGTGCAAATCCCAGAATGAGATACATTCTCTGACTTATATTTTAGGGAGGCAAATTGCCCAAGATATTGATATTGCTACTGCCTGTGTTTTAAACTCACTCTGGATCAAGGCTCCCACACATCCCTGTGAATGAACTCTAGCCAGATGCTATTTTATCTATGAAGCCACTATATACAGATTAATTAATAGAAGAGTACCACTGAGAACAAATGTCATGGAACTGAGATATAGGCAATACAACTACAATAAATACCTGTACAGATGATGAGAGAGCAGTAAAATTATTTCTTAAAAATTAAATGGTGTCTAGAAAAAAAATCATATTTATGTATATCTATGGTCTTAAAAAGTAATTCCTTTAAAAACAATATTTAAAATATTTAAACAATATTTATGGTATTTAAACAATGTAAATTAATGTTTTTTTTAATTTTAGATTCCTGTTTCGTTTCCCTCTCCCTTTTTCCCTGTAGTCCCGAACTCGTGTATTGAGGCTGCCATGTCCTGGGATTGAAGGTGGTGTTTGTGTGACATTTTTAAAAGCATCAAAGTGATTAAGCACCTGTCCCAGTTTCAAAAGAATGAGACTTTGGCTTCTAACTGCCCAACCCACTTTTCAGAATGGGACTTAGGAGCCTAAATTACTTAGACACTTTTCAAATTTTTGTCCTAAGTCTCTTTGAAAGTCAGTGGGTCTTAGGCTTCTAAGTTACATTTTAAATTGGAAATCGGGTTCCTAAGTTACTTGAGTATTTTTGAAATTTTTACCTATTGGTTTATCCTCATTAATTACAATGGAATCTGCTTTCACATCATATCCTTACACTCTCTCAGAACACACACATTTTGGGAAAAATTCAGGACTGCGAGTGTGTTGGGGTCACTCTGAAAGCAGTAACTGAAGCAGCTGGAAGCCAGGTGTGACTGGCACGTAACTGGCAGGCTGAAGCTATATACAGAGACACTCAGGGCATGACCCGTATTCTGTATGGCTGTTTATGAGTGGCCCAGGTGGCAACTACAGCACCACAGCATTGTGAGGCACTCCTGGTAGCAGGGCAGATGATGACAACCCCCCACTAGTCTGTTTGCACCCTGGAATGTGACACTCTGACCAGTGCACAAGAGACAAAGACAGTACCACCGACAATGGCCACTCAATCTCTTTTGTTCCTCCGCTTCAAGTCCTTTCAAATCTGGCAGTGATCCCTAATGTGAGACTCACCCAAATACTTTAAACAGCAAGAGTGCAGGTCGCTCATTGGCATCCGCTTCAACCATGAAAGACAGAGCTCGAAGCCCAGTGACCAAGGCATTCCTTGGTACCAATAAACGGAACCCCAAAATTGTGGAACTAAGAAAAAACTGTCATTAAACAAACTTTTCACTAACATTAAGAACTATACAGTTATGTAACTATATACAAGAAATACATCCTGAGAAATCTTGCTAAAGCAAGACCAACATATTCCAATAACTGTCATGGGCAGTGAAAAGGAACTGAGAGGGATTGGGGAAGCTCCATCTTTTATACCTGCATGCAGTGGCACATGGCAGCAGAGGACACTTGAACTGTCCTGATGGGTAACGCTGAGTGAAAAATTTCCAACAATTGTGTTAGGGGCATGCACACACCAAGAGTGGAATGCACATGTGCAATCACTCAAAGAACCAAGATATTTAATCAGCTTTCATTGGATTGAATGCACAGGGCCAGTTAGACAGGCAGAACAGGCAGGGTCTCAATGTGTGGATGAGACAATGGTAGAGGGAGGAGGGGTTTAGATTTACTAGGAACTGGGGAAACTTTTGGGAAAGGGGGAGCCTATACAGGAAGGGTGGGCTCCACCTAAACCAAAATGGAACCAGATTGCCGGCACCTAAAATTTAAAAGGTCATAGAGCAGTTTTTAAACTAAGGGCTGGGGGAAAGCCGACAGGTATGGAGAAGCACGCGATTCAGACAGAGACATCCCTCAGGGGAGGATCTAATAACGGAGATTCTCTATGTCCTAGTAAGAGAGTATGGAAGATGATAAAATACAGGTAGGAACTGATGGGCAACAGTCAAATGAAATAGAGTCCCATTCAATTACATCATGTAATGAGAAACAGCTAAAAAGTGACAAGTTTTTAAATGCTTATATACCAATGCTAGAAGTCTAAATAATAAGATGGGTGAACTAGAGTCCCTCATATTAAATGAGGATATTGATATAAGAGGCATCATAGAAACTTGATAGAATGAGGCTAATCAATGGGACACAGTAATACCAGGGTGCAAAATATATTGGAAGGACAGAACAGATCATGATGGTGGGGGAGTGGCACTATATGTGAAAGAAAACGTAGAATCAAATGAAGCAAAAATCTTAAATGAACCAAACTGTACCACAGAATCTCTAAGGATAATAATTCCATGTTCAAATAATAAGAATATAGCAGTAGGGATATATTACCGACCACCTGACCAGGATGGTGATAGTGACTGTGAATGCTCAGGGAGATTAGAGATGCTATTAAAATAAAAAACTCAATAATAATGGGGGATTTCAACTGCTCCCATATTGACTGGGTACATGTCACCTCAGGATGGGATACAGAGAGAAAGTTTCTTGACACCTTAAATGACTGCTTCTTGGAGCAGCTAATCCTGGAACCCACAAGAGAGGCAATTCTTGATTTAGTTCTAAGTGGAGCACAGGATCTGGTCCAAGAAGTGAATATAGCTGGACTGCTTCGTAATAGTGACCATAATATAATTAAATTTAACATCCCCATGGCAGGAAAACACCACAGTGCCCCAACACTATAGCATTTAATTTCAGAAAGGGGAACTACAGAAAAATGAGGAGGTTAGTTAAACAGAAATTAAAAGGTAAAGCACTAAAAGTAAAATCCTGACAAGCTGTATGGAAACTTTTTAAAGACATAATAGAAGCTCAACTTAAATGTATACCCCAAATTAAAAAATATAGTCAGAGAACCAAAAAAGAGTCACCATGGCTAAACAACAAAGTAAGAGAAGTAGTGAGAGGCAAAAAGGTATCCTTTAAAAAAATGGAAGTTAAATCCCAGTGAGGAAAATAGAAAGGAGCATAAACTCTGGCAAATGAAGTGTAAAAATATAATTAGGAAGGCTAAAAAAGAATTTGAAGAACAGCTAGCCAAAGACTCAAAAGATAATAGCAAAAATTTTTTAAGTACATCAGAAGCAGGAAGCCTGCTAAACAACCAGTGGGGCATTTTAAACAACAACCCTGGACGATGAGATGCTAAAGGAGCACTCAAGGACGATAAGGCCAATGCGGAGAAAATAAATGAATTCTTTGCATTGGTCTTCACAGCTGAAGATGTGAGAAAGATTCTCATACCTGAGCCATTCTTTTTAGGTGACAAATCTGAGTAACTGTCCCAGATTGAGGTGTCATTAGAGGAGGTTTGGAACAATTTGAGAATGTAAACAATAATAAGTCACCAGGACCAGATGGGATTCACCCAAGTTTTCTGAAGGAACTCACAGGTGAAACTGCAGGACTACTAACTGTAGTCTGTACCCTATCATTTAAATCCACTTCTGTACCAAATGACTGGAGAATAGCTAATGTGACGCCAATTTTTAAAAAGGGCTCCATAGGAGACCCCAGCAATTTCAGTATCAGGCAAACTGGTTGAAACTATAGTAAAGAACAAAATTGTCAGACACATAGATGAACATAAGTTGTTGGAGAATAGTCAACATGGTTTTTGTAGAGAGAAATCATGCATCACCAATCTACTAGAATTCTTTGAGGGGGTCAACAATCACGTGGACAAGGGGGATCCAGTGTGTGCTTAGATTTTCAGAAAGCCTTTGACAAGGTCCCTCACCAAAGGCTCTTAAGCAAAGTAAACCACCATGGGATAAGAGGGAAGGTCCTCTCATGGATTGGTAACTGGTTAAAAGATAGGGAAAAAAGGGTAGGAATAAATGGTCAGTTTTCAGAATGGAGAGAGGTAAATAGTGGTATCCTGCCAGGGCCTGTACTGGGCCCAGTCCTATTCAACATATTCATAAATGCTCTGGAAACAGGGGTAAACAGTGAGGTGGCAAAATTTGCAGATGATACAAAACTACTCAAGATAGTCAAGGCAGACTGCGAAGAGCTACAAAAGGATCTCTCAAAACTGGGTGACTGGGCAACAAAATGGCAGATGAAATTCAATGTTGATAAATGCAAAATAATGCACATTGGAAAACATAATCCTAACTATATATATAAAATGATGGGGCCTAAATTAGCTATTACCACTCAAGAAAGCAATCTTGGAGTCATTATGGATAGTTCTCTAAAAATATCCACTCAGGGTGCAGCAGCAGTCAAAAAAGTGAACAGAATGTTGGGAATCATTAAGAAAGGGATTGATAATATGACAGAAAATATCATATTGCCTCAATATAAATCCATGGTACACTCACATCTTGAATACTGCATGCAGATGTTGTTGCCCCATCTCAAAAAAGATATACTGGAATTGGAAAAGGTTCAGAAAAGGGCAACAAAAATGATTAGGGGTATGGAATGGCTGTGCTATGAGGAGAGATTAATAAGACTGGGACTTTTCAGAATGGAAAAAAGACAACTAAACGGGGATATGACAGAGGTCTATAAAATCATGACTGGTATGGAGAAACTAAATAAGGACGTGTTATTTACTCCTCATAACACAAGAACTAGGGGCCACCAAATTAAATTAATATGCAGCAGGTTTAAAACAAACACAAGGAAGAGTTTTGTCACACAGTGCACAGTCAACCTGTGGAACTCCTTGCCAAAGGATGTTGTGAAGGCCAAGACTATAACAGGGTACAAAAAAAGAACTAAATAAATTCATGGAGACTAGGTTCATCAATAGCTATTAGCCAGGATGGGCAGGGAGGGTATCCCTAACCTCTGTTTGCCAGAAGCTGGGAATGGGCAACAGGGGATGGACCACTTGAGGATTACCTGTTCTGTTAATTCCCTCTGGGACACCGGGCATTAGCCACTGCTGGAAGACAGAATACTGGGTTTTATGGACCTTTGGTCTGACTCAGTATGGCCATTTTTATGTTCTTATGAATCAACCATAGCTTACTTTGAAAAACTTGCATATAATTCCTTGAATCCCTTCTATAGTTCATTAAAGTAATGGGTTCTCTCCCATGCCCACCTGATTATTATTCTGACCCACAGAAATTGGGGTCAGAACTTCTCATCAAAGCTAAATGCAAAATTCAGGAGCATCCATTCAGCAAAGGGAGCTACAAGTCTAACAATAAGTAGCTTTTTCCAAAGTTACCTCTCCTATGAGACAATCATAGTCATGCACAGTATTTCCTCTCCATGTTTCCTCTGTGGAACACTATCAGTCTCATAAAAAGGAATATACTCCTATAATCAGGCAGAAGACTGTAGATTGAAGACCTGTACCAAACCAAGTTGTTTTGGGCTGCACTGTTAGAGATACCATACTTCACATGAGAAGACCCCTTTCCCATCAATGGCAGTTGTCCAAGTGGAAGTTAAAGATCATAGGATACATTTTAGAAAGGAAAGAGGACAACACTGATGTCCCTCCTTTCCTAATAATAATTTTAGAAGGTTATAGAAATGTGTGAGCATTAAACTATTGCTGAGAAAATAATGGCTCCCACAGTTACTGCACTATCATAGCCCAACTTCTGGCCACCAAGACATAGGAGATCAAATTATTTGACATAAACCACTGAGCTTTCAGAAGCTACCAAACTGGGCCAAATTTGAATGTGTTATCTAGAGCTAAAAGGCTCTGTATCAGATTATCAAACCTCCAAGCCTTTCAGGTCTATGGAAAAAAACCTCTCAGCCTATAATTAAAGGATGCAATGTCACAGCTGTGAATTATGAATTTTGCTCACAGCTCTTTTTTAATTTGATGTGATAAATTAAACCATACACAGTAGACACTGATGCTTATTGTGAATGAAAGCTCTTAAGGAAAAAAATATTGCTATAGGCATATCTTTTAGCTTTCAGTTTAATTTACCTGCTTAAAAATTGTTTCCCTTTAATTTATTGTTAAATCTGTTTATTTAAAACTTAAAAATAGAAAACTGACTCGTATACAGTGAAGTTGGTAGGTAACTATGAAATTACATGTCATTATGAAAGTGAGACATTTGATTGGCTGGCAAAGGTTACAACTATGTAGGTATACAGTACAATTGTTCAGGCCAGAACTTGTTAACCAATTTATTTCCCTGAATCATAGATTCATAGATACTAAGGTCAGAAGGGACCATTCTGATCATCTAGTCTGACCTCCTGCACAGCACAGGCCACAGAATCTCACCACCCACTCCTATGAAAAACCTCACCCATGTCTGAGCTATTGAAGTCCTTAAATCATGGTTCAAAGACTTCAAGAGAAGTCTTGAAGCCTCCCTCAAGTCAACCATGCCCCATGCTACAGAGGAAGGCGAAAAACCTCCAGGGCCTCTCCAATCTGCCCTGGAGGAAAATTCCTTCCCGACCCCAAATATGGCAATCAGCTAAACCCTGAGCATATGGGCAAGATTCACCAGCCAGATACCCAGGAAAGAATTTTCTATAGTAACTCAGATCCCATCCATCTAATATCCCATCTCAGGGGATTTGGCCTATTTACCCTGAATATTTAAAGATCAATTACTTACCAAAATCCCATTATCCCATCATACCATCTCCTCCATAAACTTATCGAGTAGAATCTTAAAACCAGATAGATCTTTTGCCCCCACTGCTTCCCTTGGAAGGTTATTCCAAAACTTCACTCCTCTGATGGTTAAAAACCTTCGTCTGATTTCAAGTCTAAACTTCCTGGTGGCCAGTTTATACCCATTTGTTCTTGTGTCCACATTGGTGCTGAGCTGAAATAATTCCTCTCCCTCTCCTGTATTTATCCCTCTGATCTATTTATAGAGAGCAATCATATCTCCCCTCAACCTTCTTTTAGTTAGGCTAAACAAGCCAAGCTCCTTAAGTCTCCTTTCATAAGACAAGTTTTCCATTCCTCGAATCATCCTAGTAGCCCTTCTCTGTACCTGCTCCAGTTTGAATTCATCCTTTTTAAACATGGGAGACCAGAACTGCACACAGTATTCTAGGTGAGCTCTCACCAGTGCCTTGTATAATGGTACTAAAACCTCCTTATCCCTACTACAAATACCTCTCCTGATGCATCCCAAAACCGCATTAGCTTTTTTCACAGCCATATCACATTGGCAGCTCATAGTCATCCTATGATCAACCAATACTCCAAGGTCCTTCTCCTCTTCCGTTACTTCTAATTGATGCGTCCCCAACTTATAACTAAAATTCTTGTTATTAATCCCTAAATGCATAACCTTACACTTCTCACTATTAA
Organism: Dermochelys coriacea; assembly: GCF_009764565.3. Classification (NCBI taxonomy): domain Eukaryota; kingdom Metazoa; phylum Chordata; order Testudines; family Dermochelyidae; genus Dermochelys; species Dermochelys coriacea. Next base: position 113,138,629 of record NC_050068.2, read on the forward strand.
ATTTCATCCTATTACTATTACTCCAGTTTACAAGGTCATCCAGATCCTCCTGTATAATATCCCGATCGAATCCATTGTGTTTTTGAAAAAGCAACAACCTCCATACATCCCAAACAGCAGTAACATCTCTTTAAAATGTTCACTTCCTTTCTTTATATTTTTATCAAACAAAGTTTGTAGCTCAAGCACGAAATATCTATTTGCCCATTTGTTAATAGGAAGTGGGAAGCTTTTTCATGGTGAGCATGGTGTAGTAAGACATGAAGTTCTGCAAAATGTAACAATTATTTTAAACAAAGTTTCTAGCCTTTGTTCTGACATGGCCTCTGTAGTCACTCACAGCTTTGCCAAACAACAGCAGAGTGAAATTAATCCAATTGTGGCCAGTTTCACAGCTTCTAAATCTGGTGGGTGCCACAAAACAGACAGGAAACTTACCAGCTTCATACTAGAAATGCTGACAGTTCGCAAAGCTATGAAGTGCAGCAAAGGCAGGCTAGTGGTGGAGCTATTCACAGAGGACAAACAAAAGCAAACTACAGGAGGAGGGAGGCTAGAGCTGCAAGCACCTCTTTTCAACCCCTTCCTGCCGCAGACAGAGCAATGTGGGAGAAGGGTAGAATGGTAGAAACTCTCCTGCTTCCTCACAGCACCCAACATGTGGAATGAGCAGAGAGAGGAAGCTCCCTCTCCCCTCCAGCAGCTAGAAGTGGATGGAGATTTAAGCTTCAGGGTACCTTGAAGGTAGGACAAGGAAGGCACCCTAGTGACATCTATCTGTTCCTGACCAGACACTAGTTTCCTCTCAGACATGGGATGTATGTCAACATCCGTGCTGCTGTAATACCATTTGTAATGTGGGCTCGATAATTAAAGCTGTTTGAAAATTTGTCCGAATGATTTTCCAATTAAAAAAATGCCCTTTTTGCAACAACCAAAATTTTTCACAAGAATTTTTTTTCCATTTTGTCCACCTGGAAGGCTTGTCTCAGTTTCACTGTCTGCCAGTGAAACTGACAAAAGCTTTCCAGGAGGGCTGCCTCCCTCTCTGCTCTGGGAGAAAGAGGAGCACCGTGCCCACGTGCTCAGCCTGCCCTGCAACTCCAGGAGCCCCAGGGCCAAAGAGCCCCAGTGCTCTGCCTCCCCACCTCTTTGAGCCAAACAGCCAGCCAGCCAAGGTACTTTACATCCCTGCCTCCCTCTCAGCTTGGGAACAGTGCATGCTGACTGCTTCCAGGCCTATAAACCTTGGTCTTCCAGGGTCTGCAGCTCTAGGCTCCCTGCTGTGGAATTAGGAGCTTGAAAGCTCTAGGATCCTCGGCTCTACCCTGGCTCTGTGGAAGGGAGCCTGGAAGCTGGGGCTCTCAGGGCTTCCACACTCCCTGCCACAGATCTGGGAAGTCCTGGGACAGATTTCCAGGATCCGGTGCAGTCCGCATGGTGGGACTGTCCGAGAGTCTCAGACCCTGAGAACTGTGGCAGCTTCTCAGTGAAACTGACAAGAATGTGAATTTCATTTAACAGCAGTGGGTCCTGGGGAGCAGCTTTTGTTTTGTGTCAGTGTTTCCTAAACTAATTTTGGGGCGATTTCCAGTTTGCATGACATTTTAAAAACTGGTTTCATTCCAATTCGGAAAAGCAACAGTCCCCAAAACCAAATTTGGAAACCAGAAATTACGAACCAGAAATCCCAAGTTTCAGCCAGCTTTACTGATCATACTTTCTTACCTGCCCCCCCTCCCCCACCAAGGATGCTATGAAATTAGTTAATGTGTGTGAAGCACTTTAAAGATGAAAAAGTAGGTATTATGCTGGATCACGTTTCCATAGAAACAGATATCAAAAATTGAAAATGGGAGTGAAAGACTTAAAAACAATCAAAATGGTTATTTTAACTGCATCTTACTCTGTTTTCAGTGATATAGCATCCATAGCTAGATAAAAAGGAACAACAACATAGCTATGCAAACAAATATAATTATACTTCAAATAATTCTCTCTTTGTCTTAAATTTGACTGCAGCGTGTTTTCCTTCTTTTCTTTTTAAATATATTTTTAATTTGAAACTTCTATAAAGAAAATTAAGATTACTCTCTCAGCCCTTCCCCCCAAGCCAAATTCCCAAGGTTTTACAGTTTTGTTTTGAGATATTTTGTTCTTATTAATTATAATTTCTTCCATATGCTGGATAATTCTATACAATGCTCAATTTACTCCTGTCAATGTACAGCACGTACATACACAAACTAGTATATGCATGTGATGAAGTGTCCACCCCACACAGGCCAGAAAGGGGTTAAGACATCCAAGTGGGTCAATTAACTCCACAGGCTGCAGGTGGAGGATGAGCCAGGAAATCATAGAATATCAGGGTTGGAAGGGACCTCAGGAGGTCATCTAGTCCAACCCCTGCTCAAAGCAGAGAATTGACTGCAAACAGGTTCAGCAGTGCAGAAATAGGTGGGGCCTATAAAGCTAGGAAGCTGAGGACAGAGACTGCTAGGAGAGAGGAGTGTTTGGAGGCTGCAGAGATGTGTAGGCTGCAGTCACTCATTGGGAAGAGGGTTTGGAGCTGGTACATCTAGAGCATGGAGGGGAACCAAGAGTTGTAGGAAGCAGTCCAGGGAAGGAGCAGTAAGGGCTGGGAGAGGAAAGCCCAGAACTGCTGGACTGGAACCCAGAGTACATGGCAGGCCTGGGTACCCCTGCCAGTTACTGAAGGAGTGGCACCTGAGGCAGTGAATGGGAAGATGGGCTAGGACTGCTGAAGGAAAAACTTTGATATACCTTGAAAGGGAGGAACGCTGAGTGACCTGGCCAGAGGAAGGACGCTACAGTTCCTGGAGTAAGAGGGGGCTGCAGATCAGAGAGACAAAGTGATGGCATGCAACCACAGGAATGGGCATTGCCCTAATGAGCTAATCCCCACAGTGGCCTGGAGGAGGCACCAGACAAGTGGTGTTCCTGATCACAATGCAATATAAGAGTTTTATTGGAGAAGTGTATATTTACATACATTAATAGAATCTCTCCTTTCTTGCTCATATTTTTTATATTGTGCTCTCTTACTCATCTTACTCAGCAGTTCTGCGGAAAAGGACCTAGGGGTGACAGTGGACGAGAAGCTGGATATGAGTCAGCAGTGTGCCCTTGTTGCCAAGAAGGCCAATGGCATTTTGGGATGTATAAGTAGGGGCATAGCGAGCAGATTGAGGGACGTGATCGTTCCCCTCTATTCGACACTGGTGAGGCCTCATCTGGAGTACTGTGTCCAGTTTTGGGCCCCACACTACAAGAAGGATGTGGATAAATTGGAAAGAGTACAGCGAAGGGCAACAAAAATGATTAGGGGTCTAGAGCACATGACTTATGAGGAGAGGCTGAGGGAGCTGGGATTGTTTAGTCTGCAGAAGAGAAGAATGAGGGGGGATTTGATAGCTGCTTTCAACTACCTGAAAGGGGGTTTCAAAGAGGATGGCTCTAGACTGTTCTCAATGGTAGCAGATGACAGAACGAGGAGTAATGGTCTCAAGTTGCAATGGGGGAGGTTTAGATTGGATATTAGGAAAAACTTTTTCACTAAGAGGGTGGTGAAACACTGGAATGCGTTACCTAGGGAGGTGGTAGAATCTCCTTCCTTAGAGGTTTTTAAGGTCAGGCTTGACAAAGCCCTGGCTAGGATGATTTAACTGGGACTTGGTCCTGCTTTGAGCAGGGGGTTGGACTAGATGACCTTCTGGGGTCCCTTCCAACCCTGATATTCTATGATTCTATGATCTTCCCTGTTAAACAGAGAAGATGCTGCCTTGGTTATTGTGAACCATCTTTAGTGGAACTTTGGTCCTCCCTGAATAAAATACTGAAATGTATTTGTGTTATAGGTGAACAGTTAAGACTTACACTTTCCTCTAGAAACCTCTGTTTCAGATACTTAAAACGCTAAAAAGCCTTATTCATTTGGGCATGCTACATGCTTATTATCTGTCTCAGATTTAAAGTTTTGGAAAGCTTGAGCAACAATAGTGTTTCAAGAACCAGGCTAGTGAAAGAGTATCAGCAATGTAAAAAAAAAAAAATCCTACATTATATTTGAACTGCTCTAGTGCCTCAGGGTTTTCTACTAGAAACTTGAGGCTTTGCAGCAGGAAAGTACATAGGTCAGAGAAGTGTCTTTCCTTATTCCCTTGAAAAACTTTTCGGCTTTGACATTTACAAGCAGGGTGGATTTGATTTAAATCAAATTGATTCACAACTCGGAGATAGATGCAAGTTTCATTTTTAGAAGGTACACACTATATCTTTTTAAACGTGATTTATTTTGAAAACTTTTCAGATTAGTTTTACAGCTATATCAGAAAATGAATGATTGGTTATTTCATTTACCAAAGGTAATTGAGGCAGATATTTATGAAGTCATTGGAAGGTGAACTATCTCCAATTCAACAGGTTAATCATTATTAATTGAGGATTTTCTTGCCGTGCTGTATTAGGAAGAGAACATCACCAGACAGACATTTAAATTGTTTTATTTAACTAAAACAACATTAAGTATTCTGAATTTTTTCTTCAACAGCAAACATATAATATGCTTGTTTTGTTAAAATATGTCCCTAAATTCTGACATTTATCTCTGGACTTTTTCTCCTTGTCCATATGTATTCTGCCCCCAGCAATCTTCTATTCACTGAACTTTTTGAAACTTTTCACTTTTAGAGAGAGGTAAGGGATTGACTCTGTGTACACAAATTTGCAGAGGGACAATAGAGTTGAGGACTGTTATTTCTCACCTTTATATATTTATTTAAAAACATTTTTGCTGTTAACAAGCATGTTATCTCTGAAGACTCAAATCCAGTTTGAGAACAGCAAAACTAAGCATCTCTGATGGTATGTTCTAGACTGAGCACTGAGTCCCATTGGGTAGATAGAAAGATTAACCTAAATAATCTATACCCTGAAGCCCCTGAAACACCATAAAATTGGGTCTTTAATCCATGAACTATTGGAACTCATTTACAAAACTTTTCTTAAATATTGCATGAATATATTGTCTCATACTGTAGAATTAATTCCTATACCATGATATCTTTAAGCTATAATGTATCTTAATTAAAACTATCTTTAGATAAGTTTTTTCCTCAAAAATCATTTTATTTAAATAAAAAACCAATTTTTTTAAAATCGTTGATTTTTATCCACCCTGGTTACAAGATGTAGGGGAAAAAAAATCACCATTTGTACATGCTCTGTAGAAGTTGCTGGGCACTTGCTTTTAATTTCCTGAATGTTCCAACTCTCCTGAGTGTGCTCTTAGTCCACAGTGAGCTTCTATAGTGTTTTCAAACAACAAACAGTTCTAGGCTGGACACAAGCAAAACATATCATCCTGCTCTTTCTCTCCTCCATCAAGCTAGCATTTGGCATAGAAGCACAAGGCTTGGAGTTAAAAGACACTGACTGTTGTCAATATCTTTGCATTTCCAGCCCCTATTATTGAGCAAGATATTTTCAATTCCTATTCTACTTCTATTTTTCCATTTAAATGTATGTATTGCCATTTCTGAGTTCAAACTTGCAAAGAGTTACTCTTACATGTACGCATAGCTCCATTCAGTGTGACAACACATAGGAGTAACACTTAGCAGGACTGTGCCCTAAATTTATAAACGGACCCCAAAAAATAGTGTATTGCACAACATGGATGAGTGAACTTGGCTGAACATTATCTTGTGAACTTCCTGGCTTCTGCATCCATAATTCCTCACACTCAATGCATTAACTAACATGTATGCATATATATATATATATAATATATTTATGCACACACAATATTACTATTCTCTATTTGTATTGTGGAAGTATCAAAAATGTACAAGGCTTTTTCTAAACAGAGTAAGACACATCACGGGCCATACACTGGGTACAATCCAAACAGACGAAAAGACCCAGGGTGGGGGAAATCAGGCACAAAGCACAAGCACAGAGATCTGGATAATAAGCATATGACTTGCTGGTTACATATTTGATTCCCCTCTGATCCTCTCTCCACTGTTAAATCTGCATACAGCAATTCTCTGCTTCAATTGCAGCATTCTTTTGCCTCTGCCTTCCAACAGTGATGCCTTTCCTCAGGGGAAAATAAGCAGTACACAATTTTTTTAAGACCCATAATTTAAGAGCCTAAATGACTTTGGAGCCGAAGTCTCATTTTCAAAAGTGATTTAGCACTTAAGCTCCTAAATCCCATTGACTTAGTGTTTCAACTCTTCATATGCTCCCCCTGCTGGCTCACCAGGCCGCTGTACTGGACCCAAACCTTGGGTCTCATGTGCTCTTGGCTTGCTGGGGATGGGCAGTGCTTAGGTTCTGTCTCTGTACCTCAAGGCACATACTTCAGGAGCAGATCCAGTTTCTGACACCACTCTTGGCAGTGAAGATCTTGCAGTTCAATTGCCTGGGCCCTGAAACTAGTGCCGGCTTGCCCAAGCCTCCCTGGAAACTGCTGCACACTCCCAGAGTTGCACGCACCGAAGCAGGGGCCCTCTTGTTTAGTTTCCCTTTTCAAGGACTGTGACAGTATAAGCAAGTAACACAGACTCTGCAAATGAATTTCAAAACACACACACACTTTAGTCACAGAGAGAGCACAAGAGACATACTAATCTAGAGGAAAAATAAACCTCTGCACACAAGACCCAGACTTGGTTTCCTCACCCATCCTGACCCTGTCCTATGGGTCTTAATCAGCATCTTCCAGGGCATCTAGAATTCTTCTTCACCCCCTCTCTTCCCAACCAGTGTTGTCTTCTGGTTCTGATCTTTACTTGAACACACACAAAGAAGCTCTCCCACTTGTATGCAGTTTTTGATCATGAGTCCCAGCTTAAGACCTAATTCCCCCCAGCCTTGCTGCATTCATATACACTACCCCCTTAGTCACAGAGAGGGTGGTAGAGCTGATGGGAGACATTAGCAAATTAACAGGGTTCTTTCAGAGAGTCCCCATTGTCCTGCTAGGGCAAATTTATTCAGTTGATGGTCTTTAATCTGTGGGATTAAGGGGAAGATGCCTAGCTGCCAACCCCATCCATTCAACAAGAGGTATGATGCGGTTTAGTGGTTGGTTTCTGTCACTCTGGCTCAATGGGAGGCCCCTCTGCCTCACTACATCACAAGGCTCCACCCACTATCGGGGAATTAGTGGGGGAGTAAATAGTCTGTGCCTCTAGCCCATAGGTGGGGCAGAGCAAATAGTGAGGGGAATAGCAATCGAGGAACCCCTGGGCCCTTGGGCAGGGCACCAAAACAGTTAAGGGGGCTCTGGCCTACAGTTAGGCCAGGGCAGTTGTCAATCTGGGGCTCAAGCAGGAGAGTGAGTGCCACAGTCTGGGGCTCAGGCAGGAGGGGGAGTACTGCCACCCCAGAGGTTGGGTGGCAGGAGTAGGGGGACACAGACCCACCCAATTCCACTGCATCCCAGCCCAGGGCCACCCCGCCATTGAGTCAGCGGGGATCCTGACCGCAACACGCTAACCTAGTCTCCGGCAGTGCTGGAGTCTGCTGCTCTGGGCCACTTCCTACCTTCCCCTTAGGGTGTACCTGACTTTGTGGGGTCCTCTGACTCTTGGGTAGATATCTGGTGGTGGCCCCAGCCACTCCTCCGTGCACAGGTCGGTGATGGCAGCAACTCTGGCCAATCTTTGGCACGGCCAGGGTTCTCCTCAGGCTCCAACTCCTGGAGCAGGTGGAAGGAGTCTGTCTCCTCCAGCTGCTTGCCATCAACTGAGCTGCTGGGTTCAACCTTTATACTTCCTGTCCTGCTCATTGACTTCCAGGGGGCAGGGTGAGACCACTCTGACTTTGCCCACCCTGGGTTAGCGATTGGCTCCTCCCCCTCTGGCTCAGTGGAAGGCCACTCTACCTCAGGAAGACAGTAAAAGACAACCACAAGGGTATAAACGTACACATTCATAAAATCAAACTGAAATTCATGTTCAAACACATTTCCAAACTGTCACACTTCATCTCCAAAGTGACTTTTGAAAATGTGATTTGGCTCTTAAGTAAGCACTTTTAAAAATTGTACATGAAATAGATCTACCTAATTTCTTGTAGATGTAGGGGAAGTAGAAGATTTTCGGGGAGAATCTCATCAAGATGTCTAGTGTCTATTAATTAAAATAGGAGGGATTTCTCTTTCCATCTTGTAAATATAATCTAGTCAATATGAATGTCTAAGCTTATACATTTAACTTGCAGCCAATTAATAGATTTAATTTCTTGCATTGCTTGATTCATGCTTTCACTGCAATCGGGTATGCTCATGAATCCTTTATTTATTTTTTTATATATATATATATATATATATATATATATATATACACACACACACACACACACACACACACATTAGGTTGAGAGTATTGCTTTGAAAAGTACACAAAATACATGAATGATGTAAGAGTAAATTTTTTGAAACTGTTTTGTTTTAAATGGAGGTTACTGACTGTAACTGAAAGTTCTTCAAGACATGTGGTCCCTCTTTGTATTCCACATGTGGATAAGCATGCACACCATGCCTCAGAATCTAGAAATTCCAGCAAGCTGTGTCGGTTGGCTTACACATACATGGTAGATCTCCTCATGTTCCTGACTGAGGGCATAAGAGGCAGTGCTGGTTGATGCCTCTCCAGTTCCCCTTCTTCCCATGAATCCAATAGGATCCAAAGCAGAGCGGACAGAGGGCAGATAGGGGAAATCGGACAGGGACCACAAGTCTCTAAGAACTTCCAGTTACAGTAACCTCAATTTTTCCTTTGAGTGCTGGTCCCTATGTACATTCCACATGTGGGTGATTGGCAAGCAGTGCTCAGACTGGAGTGGGGTGCGAGGAAGCTGGCCGCAAAGATGCTTGCAGTACTGCAGTTAGCACTGCTGCATCCACATCAGAGGCCTGAACTAGTGCATAATGTCTAACGCACATGAATGGAGCTCCAGGTCGCTCTGCATGTGTCTAGTATTGGACTGTCCTACAGGGATGCTGAGAGGTGGCTTGTGCCTCGTGGAGTGTGCCCTGACTCTGCCAGATTCGTACACATACCTCCTCCTTTAGCATTTGATGCATCTGAAACCCACTTAAAGATTCTCTGAGGGGATCTTACTTGACCTTGCGATCTTTCTACAATGGAGAGAAAAAGTCTTGGTGATTTTCTGATAGGTTTGGTCCTTTGCAGGAAGATCATCAGAGCAGAAGCACAAGGTTTCAGAAAAAGGACAGGTAAGTGGATACTTTGGTTGACATGGAATTCAGAAATAACCTTGGAGAAATTTAGGATTGAGGCAAAGGGATACTTTTCCCCTGTGAATACCATATGAGGAGGGTCTGCCATGAGGGCTCCCAGTTCACTCAACCTCCTGACCCAAGTGATAGCAACTAAAAATCCAACTTTCATGGATTGGTGGGAGAGAGAGCATGTTGCCAAGGGTTCAAACAGTGGTCTGGTGAGTGCTGACAGGAAGCGATTGAGGTCCCATTGAGTTGCAGGTTTGACCACTAGTGGAAAGGTCCTGACTTGACCCCTAGTGAATCTTACTGTAGTTGGTTGGGCAAAAATAGAAAGTCTGCCTATCAAAGGAAGGAAGGCACTAATCACTGTAAGATGGACCTGCAGCAAACTAATGGAAAGGCCTGAGTTTTTTGAACCAGTAGATAATCTAAAATGAACGCAATATCTGTAGTGCCTGGAGAAGGTTGATTATACTACACCCAAGTACAGAAATGCCTCCATGCACCTAGGTAGCAGGTCCTAGTTGAATCTTTCCTACTTTGGTTAAGGATAGCCTGAATTGGTGTTGAACAGGAACTTTTTATTTCTGCTGCCCATCCAAACAACTGGCTGTGAGGAAGAGCAAGTCTGGATGGGGCTGTCTGATTCTTCTCCCTTTCTGAGTTAGGTGGTCTGGAAAGTGGCAGATCCTAATTGGGGGGTGGGGGGGGGAGGGTGGACTAACATTTTCAGGAGCTCTGGGAACCAAAACTGCCTGGGCCAATTTGGTGCTAGAATGACGACTCTGGTCCTGTCATGGTGCATATTCCTCAGGACCAGTGGGAAATGAAAGGAAACGCACATCTGAGATTTGTTTGCCCATGACAACAAGAGAGCATTGCCCTGGAGCCATGGCCCATAGCTCCTCTGGAGCAGTACAAGGGAAGTTTTCTGTTCATTTGTGATGCAGAGATCCCACTGAGTTGTACTCCACTTAGTGAGTAGTTCGCTCAGATATGAGTTGTGAATTTCCCACTCATGGGTCTGCAGAAAAGTCTGCTCAGATTGTCTGCTAATGAGCTCTGAGCACCTAAGAGGTATGTGCCTTAAAAAGCAATGCAGTTTTTGATGCACTAGTTCCAAAGCCTGACTGCTTCCAGGAAAAGGGGAAGAGCTCTTGCTCGGCCCTGTTTATATAAGACCATGGTGATGTTGTCTGACATTCAATCCCTATCCAAGTGATGTATATGCAAGAAAAAGATTCTTCAAGCCAGGCAGACTGCTCTCAGTTCTAGTATACTGATGTGCAGTATGGCCCCATGGGGTCCCGGTACCTTGTGCAGTGTGGTAGTTCAGGTAAGCATCCCACCCCAGAAAAGAAGCATCTGTTATGATGATGGCACTAGGGGTGGGAGTGTTGAAGGGAATGCCCACTCATGTTCTCTGGGCTTGACCACCAAGCGAGGGAGGCAATGACTCTGGCAGGAACTGTCACTCTTGAATTGATGTGATCTTTGTCTGCTGAGTAGATTGATCAGAGCCAGACCTGTGGACAGGTAAATGAAGCCTGGCAAACGCTATATAGTCTGAAAGTGAGAGGCACATTCTGATCATAGTTCTTGGTCTACAAGTAATCTGTACTATCAGGCTGCTTGTTAAATAAAATCTTTCTGTGGGAAGGAAAGCTGTTGCCCAAACAGTCCAGTGTTGCTCTAATGAAGTTTCTCCTCTGTTTGGGTGATAATTTTGATTTTTCTTTGTTTATGCAGACACCCATGGCTGGTAGAAGCTAGAACAGAGGCTCCATTGTTGACTTGACCTCTTGGGAGGAGCGACTTACCCATTCATCCAGATATGGATAACGCAAACCCTGACACATCACTTGTGCTGCCACCACAGACAACTTTTTGTAAAAACTCTGGGTGCTATTTCTAGCCCTAAGTGAAAGACTGTGAACTGGAAATGTTCTTGGCCTATCAAACCACGGCAACCTTCTGTGGGAGGGATGATTGTCTACATGAAAGTATGCATCCTTCATGTCAAAAGCTGCGAACAAATTTCCCACCTGTAGGGAGGGAATTACTGATACTAACGTAACCATGCTGAATTTCAACTTTCAAATAAAGATGCTTAGTTGCCAAATGTCCAGAATGGATCTCCATGATCTCTTTTTTGGGGACTAGGAAATAGGGGGAATATAATCCTCTTCCTTGATACTGAGGTGAAACATGCTCTATCACCCCTTGTTGTAGGAGGGAGTCCACTTCTTGATGAAGAATCCCCTTATAAGAGCTGTCCCTGAAGGGGGTTTGTGAGGGGGAAAAAGGGAGAGAAACTCAATGGAATACCTTTGATGGATAATTTCCAAGACCCAACTGTCTGTCATGATCAAGTCCAATTGTGGGTGACAAATGTGAGATGGCCCCCCAATATAATGTGGGTGGCATTAATGGTGATAGGTGGGTCTCAACTGAGATGTCAAAAGTAGCCCTTTGCAGGAGGCTGGGAATGGGTAGAGGTCATGGTGGTAGAAGATGCAAAGAAGCAGGGTCTCATGAGATAGGTCACTGGGGAGGAGGAGGAGGCTTCAAAGGAAGAAGGGTTTAGAACTGGATAGCTGAGCCACTGAGAATAATCTCTAGAATCCATCTGTTTGATGTTATAGACTGCCACTGTTGGTCGAATTGTGACAGGCAGTCTCCAAATGGGGTAGGAAAGGTATTGGATAGGACTAGTTCAGTTCTTCTGTCCTCATGTCAAACTTGATGTTGAGGCTGAATCCCAAAGGAAGATGTAGCTGACAGTATGAGACTTAAACAGTTCCCTCCTTTGTTGCTGAGAAAACATTTGATGTTGATAATTCTTCCTTTGATAAAAACTGGAGAAAGATTAGCATGGAGAGTACCTAAACAAAGATACGGTAGAGCTCCTCATCAGCTGGAAGCCCCTTAAGGATCAGGCTGTAGATTTAATATTCAGAGTTAGCACAGGTATGTCTCCTTGAGCCAGAAATCACTACCTTAGCTCAAAGTGTAGATATAGCCTTAGTCTTCTTGTAGCTAACTAAGTATGTGCTCAGGCAGCTAGCCCAAGCTGGCACCTTGCCTGAGCCATGGCCCATGCTACTCCCAGCTATACTGCCATTTTCAGAGCACTACCTCTAGCAGAGCTAGCACAACTGTCTACCCATGATGGGAAGCACACTCGCAGCTGCACATAGACATACCCTTAGTAGTATATACCCTCTTCTCCACCCACAGGCACATCTGCTTAATGTTACTGTAACCATAGACCAGGCATGGCAACCTTAGTTCAGTCCCCTTCAATCCCCCCTTCTGCACACACCTCTTTACAAAACTATCCCCTACCAATACTATTAGTTATGGATGTTTAGTCCAGTACTTGTTTGTACTGGGAGGGAGTAGTAGCTTAGTAAATGGAGTGATGGGAGGCCGACAGCCCTACGGGAGCAGAATTAATAAGGAGGTATGTGTAGCAACTGTAACAGCTTCACAAATCAATTTTTGTACATTAATTTCTTAGCATTTTTAATGCTTAAGCAGGGGTAGATTATATTGGGCAGGGTGAAACAGACCATACGGAGCAGAAATGCAGCTGCTAACAGAAGATTTGTTAGCCACTAGCACGTAAAACCTTCTCTGTTGTGAAATAAAATCTGACAAAAGTATAGCTGCTGCTGAAGTTTTTATTCAAAGATTTAATCCATCAGCAATCATTGGCACAAACTTTCAGCTATGATGAATAATAGCTAAAAGTTATCTGAAGTCTCCCCCCTTTTTTTTTTAAATTATATTTTGCAATAGATACACTCATGATTTCCTGTCTACCATATTTGGTGTAGAATGATGTCTTTAAACACACTCAACAAAAGGTCAGAATGCAACAGAAATATTTCTGTCAGAGCCCTAATTCAAAGACTTCGTACTAAGAAACCAAACAAAAATTGCACAGAAAACTCAATGGGCATTAAAACTAATCTTGTATGAAGTTTCACACGGACTGGTCACAGAGTTACTCAAACACAGACTTATTATAAAGCAGGTTCTTAAATTATAATCACAGCTTCAATTATATAATTACAAGAAGTTGCAAAGAATATATCATGTAGTTCCACAGAATGGCATAATCAAACACGAACATTAGAAATGAAAGACTTGTTGGGCCAAGTGACTCATTTTGTGTACATATGTACTTTAAGAACCAATACCTATACATATAAATGACAAAATTAATTGGCTGTTAGTGTTTGAAAAGTATGTACGGAAAAGTGCGTGCATAAGCAGGAGAATAGACTAAGGCCCTTTTGGAAATTAATAAAATAGGAAATGGATTCATTTTATTAAAAGATTATTGCCTTTTATTGAAGTAATATTCCAAAAATTTTAAGAAATACTTCATATTTTCAGAGATTATATTACAATCAAAATCCATAAAAAAATACAAAACCAGTTTCATCAGTTAATAAAGCACAGCAATGTACAACAAATACATAGAAGAAGAGAGAAAACAGTGAACAGCGATTCCTACAAATACTGGATATTGCAGACCAGAGAAGGTTTCTCATTCAACATACACCTAATATAACCAAATCATACACCTAATATAACCAAATTAAACCAAGTTCAATTTCATCAAAATTTGACTTCAGTAAACTAAAACAATCATTTTCCTGAAATACATTTGCAAAAAGACTAATGTACCTTGTTATGTGTCACCTGTACAAACAAAAAAACAATAATAAATGTTGGTAAAACACTGAAGATTTTTAATTTTTAAGGTTAACTCATATTTCACAACTTTGTGAGGAAAGTAGGTACTAATGGTGTGCCTAGCAAGCAGGTGTCAGTTGTGTTAAACAGGTCAGTTTTCTAGAACAGAACTGCACTAACCCTGAAGTATATTTCAGCTAAATTAAAAATTTAAAAACAAAGAAGGCCTCTTGAAGATTGTGCAATTTCCCACCTTCTCTTTCAATGAATACACTGATTATAAGGGAGGGTAACATGACAAATTCTAACCCAAGTAGTAATAAATGAGCTATTGATGTTCTTGTTAGTTAGTTTGCACTATCTTTTGCTAGTTTTTATAAATAAATATAATCTTGTTTGTACAAATTATACAGAACATAAACCATAATAAAATACAGTTCGTTAGTGACTTGTGCTTAGACTGGAGATAAGAGAGTTGGTCTTTGTTAAACCCAAATTAAAGAGAATTGAATTGAGGTTAATACAGAGAAAAGCATGATTTGGATGTGTTGTCCTCTGCAGCTCTTGGATCATTAGATGAATAGTAAACAATTCAAACATCTTCTTATTCCTTCTGCAAAAGATGTTCATATAAAATTAGTCAGTGACAAAATTCATGGATTACTTTCAAATATGGGAAGAGATTTCAAAATCACTATTCTGGAGAGACTGACATTTTTTATGGAACCAAAATGTGTGTTGTATTTTATATTCCACGAATGTGATTCTTTACATTGTCAGTGATAATGGCTGTCTCTCTAAACTGCTATGGTTTTGCTGCGTTGTGATAAAAATAAACACGATCCCATGCAGAAGTATCCTTTCCCACAGATAAATGGCTTTTAAATGTAGCCCAAGGAAACTTTAAGGAATAGATTAAGCAAGTTTTCACAGCTGTGAAAGAAGGATTGGGTAGTAGACCAAGTGGTGGGGGGAGTACAAGGGGAGAGACACAGCCCTGAAAATAATAGACAGAAAGAAAAGATATTTAAAAATACTGTAGACCAATCCAACACTGGAAGATCCAACAGCTGATAGGGATGTGAAATTTTTTTTAAGTCTACAAAATTTTAAAGCAATTTTGTTTGAAAAATCACAATTCATTAAATTCTAACTTATCTCCAGTGAAAATATTGTTGTTTTTTTCTTTCAACTTAGAAACTTGTTTTCCCCATCTAGAGTTATAGGGTTTTTTTTTTTTTAAATCCTCAAGAAGATCAAAACTAATCTATATATCCCTAATTTTCTGGGGGAAAAAAAAAAGTGTTCAGTACCTAATATGAATAAAAGACTTTAATTTAGGTATCTGTTGTTTTAGAAAAGTAGTAATCAGATCAAGTAATGCACTGGCATAATTCGGTACAAGATGTGATATCATTAGGCAGGTGAGAATTTCTGTTGCAATAAATTTGTAAAGCAACAAGCACAGAGAAATCCTTAGAAAGGGTCAAATTTAACAGTCTAAATTGCCTTTTCAAAAATTACTTCTGGGCACTTAGAAGCTTAACTCTTATAGCTTCTAAGTGCCTAAATCACTTTTGAATATAGGATCTTGATTCCTATGTCACATAGGTCCTTTTGCAAATTTCACCCCAGAAAAACTATGTTCCAAAGTAACTCAGCGAAACTTGGGATCAAGTAGAAAAAATGAAGTCAGAGATAAACAAGCATACAAGATAACTCAAATATAAAATAAACATAAATACTGGCCCAATAAGGATTTACATTTTATGTAAGCTGAACTGCACAAAAACTGGATTTCGAAGAAAACTTGAAAGATCCATTTTATAAGATGGTAAAAGCTGTTCTTTTAATGGAACTGATGGCAGAGAAAGTCTAGCATTGCCCATGCTAGATCTAATATCTGCAATATTGCTAGAAGTGCAGACCCACTTTGGAAAGAGGAGGAATATAAAAAGCAATTTTTGATAACTAAGACTACAAAATAAAAAATATTTACTTGATTCTGGAGAGTTTTTGCAGTATAATGCTGAGTTTTTCCAGTATCAGTAGATCGAGTTTAGGATTTCGAAGCAACACAGAACAAGTACGGAAAAAGGACACATTGCTGCAGGCTTCTAGGAAAGGCTGCAAAAAACCTGTAAAATAATAATGTAATGTTCTCATCAATTAATTTGGAGAAAAAAATCCAATACTATAGTTAATAAAAGATGAAGTGCACTTTATACTTGCAATGTAACAAGACAAACCACATAACTTTTTGGCTTCTACTGCACTTTTGACATAAAACACTAGCAGAATCAGAAACTACAGAACCTGAGCTACAATGCTGTGCTGACATCACCAATAAACACTTGGATATAAAACAAGGTAGTAAACACAGTAAAAGCATTTTGCTTTCTCAACAATAAAAAATGGCAGGAGGGAGGGGAGGGCTACTTTTAACTAAAGTGATAATTCTGCATCTTTGACACACCTATCTGAAACTCATGCATCAGCTTTCAGAGTAGCAGCCGTGTTAGTCTGTATTCGCAAAAAGAAAAGGAGTACTTGTGGCACCTTAGAGACTAACAAATTTATTAGAGCATAAGCTTTCGTGAGCTACAGCTCACTTCATCGGATGCATTTGGTGGAAATGCACCAAATGCATCCGATGAAGTGAGCTGTAGCTCAGGAAAGCTTATGCTCTAATAAATTTGTTAGTCTCTAAGGTGCCACAAGTACTCCTTTTCTTTTCATGCATCAGCTGTGCACATCAAGTGATCAGCAGGCAGAAGCACTAAGCAGTGCCAAAGGTGGTTTACCAAGGAGTATTGCTTTAAGAAGCTGCAAAAGTACATGTCAGCAGATGATACTGAAATACTTATAGAAGCTAATGTGAAACTAGGTAATCTTTCATTATCAAAATGTTACTTTAGTAATACTCAGCTTCGAGACAGGTGCAATAAAAACTGTGAGCAAAAAAAAAAAATCCATATAAATATTAATGTAACTCCCTTAATGCTGCATACCTAAAGTTTTCGTCAAGTCATGATGCATTTCTATTCACCTCTGTTCTCTTCTCCACAATTTTACTGCTCATATATACACACAATGAAATCTGTCCACATTTTACCACCACATTTTCGAAGCTAACAAATTAGTTTATAATTACAAACCATCAAATTCTGTGTTTAAGAATTCAAAAAATTAATAAGGACAGCAAGGGTGAACAATTCATCTTTTTGACCTGACAGGGCAAAGAGAATGCAAATACAAATACAAGTATCATATTGCTAAGTTCCCTCCTTGCGAAATAAACATGAATGTGCATTTGTTCCACCCAAAGGTAGATGTTTTTTTAAAAATTAAAAAAAACCCTCAGATTAGTTTTTATTTAAATCTATTTTTATTTAAATTAAATATATTTTCTTTTTTAAAATAAACTGATTTCAAATTATATTTGACATTCTGTCAATTTACATTAAGGCCTAAACCTACTTTAGTCCATTAGAATAATTTAAATAATAAAAATACAGCAGCATCAATATGCCCTCCTCAAATTACAATGAGATAAAGGGTGCTTCTTTTTAAATTATATAACTGGAGTAAATAGCTAACTTTTTAGGTCAACTCAAGCTTTATAAATATATCACAATGCTGTGTACTAGATTAAGCAGCTATTCTATTTTCAGTCTTTACAAGAGAGCAAATACTGGTATTTATATTTTTCCAAATGTAAGTACTACAGTTTCTGTTCTGCATTTTTAGGGCTTTGTTTATATGGTGGGGTAAGGTGCTCTGCAGAGGTGTGATTTCTAACGTGCACTAACGTGTTGTGCATTGATTGGTCAATGTAGATCCTGCTGATGCACACTACAGGTTCCCTAGTGAGCTTTAACATAGTACTGTTTCTAACAGCACTATGTTAAAGTGCACCAGCAGGGTCTTCCTGGATCAATTAATGTGTAACATGTTAGTGCGTTTTAGAAATCACCCCACCCACCCACTGTAGAACACATTACCCACCCCACCATATGGACAAGCCCTTAGGCACCTAAATACCTTCAAATATCTGTCAATTCACTAACTCCAGGTAATAATTCCTCTGCTTAATAAATTTTAAATGCAAAATTCGCTCTGATAAACTTGTTTTCTCTCTTATGTTTCTTGCATATAAAACTTTTATGCAACTACTAAAAAACAAATGTAAAATGTTGCTTTTGTACACTTTTAATTCCAATTTCCATCCAAACACAGCTTGGCACAAATCCTGGTTAAAAAAATATCAAATGTTTGCCATTCACCATTTCTAACACAAAAAAATTTAAAAATTAAGAATTCAAATAAATGTAGGTTAACCTATATAATTGTTTAAATACATATGTACATATACAGTATATTCTTCCAGTTAGCAAAATGAAGTACCAAATTGAGCGTAAAGGCTATATTTGGTTGCAAATCAACATGTTCCAATGGTTATAACAGCCAATGAGAATGAACTTTTCTTTAGGACAATAACCAAAAAGTACAAATGCAAAACCAGACTAAAACCAATTATTTAAATCAAGGTTTCCTGCTTGCTGATTTAAACCATGATTAAAATAAGTGACTTAAATCAATCCACCCTGTTAGGCAACAGCAACAATTAGAAAATATCAAGAAAATTTCACATTCTAGAACTGCTTCTACAAATCCTGCTTATATAATGAGACAAACATACTGAAAACTTAGTTTTTAATTTAAGAAATAAAGGACAACAGTTATTCACTGTTTCAAAGCAATCTGATATTTCAATATGATTCATCGAAAGGATACAGAAAGCTAATAAAATTATGTTTGACTTTCTTACTTATACACTATATTTTCTAACTGATAATATGGGTTAGTCATATGTAGCGAAGAGACACGGATTTGGGAAGAAAGAGGTTTCATAGTTTATTTTTTCCCCTTGCTTTAAACTCTTTTGTAAGTCCTACTTAATAAGGCAACTTAGCAGGATATGCAAACTACAGCATAAGGCAATGAAGTAAAGAAAAAATGGTTACCTACCTTTCCTAACTGTTCTTCTTTGAGATGTGGTGCTCATGTGCATTCCATTCTAGTTATGTGCGCACCTATGTGCACAGTTGTTGGAGACTTTTGCCTTAGCGGTATCTGTAGGGTCGGCTCCTTGAGTGCTGAGCTCTTGCGTTGGTATATCAGGCACCGCTGACCCTACGCCCTCTCAGTTCCTTCTTGCCAGCAACTCCGACGGAGGGGCAGAAGGGTGGGTAATGGAATGAACATGAGCAACTCATCTCAAATAACAAGTTACAAAAGGTAGGTAACCATTTTTCCTTCTTTGAGTGCTTGCTCATGTTAGATTCCATTCTACATGACTCACAAGCAGAATCCCTGGAGGAGGGTTCGGAGTTCACAGATGTGTGGCTTGCAACACCGCTCTACCAAAGCCAGCGTCATCTCGGGCTTGCTGTGTAAGCGCATAGTGAGACATGAACATATGCACAGACAACCAGATGGCAGCCCTGCAGAGGTCAGAAATCAGCACATGGGCCAGGAAGGCTGCTGCCGAGACTTTGAGCTCTACTCAAGTAGGCGGTTGCAACAACTGCCAGTGGAGGCACCTTCACCTGATCGTAGCAGAAACAGATGTGATTCAGGAAGAAATTCTCTGGGTGGACACTGGATGAACTTTCATCCTACCTGCCACCACAATGAACAACTGCATTGACTTGCGAAATGGCTTGGTCCACTCCATGTAAAAGGCCTGCGCCCTCCTGACATCCAGAGAGAGTGCAGCCCATGCTCCTCCTCTGACTTATGAGGCTTTGGGCAAAAGACTGGCAGAAATATGTCCTGGCTTGTGTGAAATAAATAGTGAAACCACCTTGGGCACAAAAGCCAGATGTGCTCACAATTGGACCTTGTCCTTGAAGAACACCATATAGGGTGGCTCCAATGTAAGCAGCCTAATCTCTGAGACCCTTCGGGTAGAAGTTATTGCTACCAGGAATGCAGAAGAAGGGAACAGGATACCAAGGGCTTGAAGGGCTTGCTGGATATGAGTCAGCAGTGTGCCCTTGTTGCCAAGAAGGCCAATGGCATTTTGGGTTGTATAAGTAGGGGCATAGCGAGCAGATCGAGGGACGTGATCGTTCCCCTCTATTCGACACTGGTGAGGCCTCATCTGGAGTACTGTGTCCAGTTTTGGGCCCCACACTACAGGAAGGATGTGGATAAATTGGAAAGAGTACAACGAAGGGCAACAAAAATGATTAGGGGTCTAGAGCACATGACTTATGAGGAGAGGCTGAGGGAGCTGGGATTGTTTAGTCTGCAGAAGAGAAGAATGAGGGGGGATTTGATAGCTGCTTTCAACTACCTGAAAGGGGGTTTCAAAGAGGATGGCTCTAGACTGTTCTCAATGGTAGCAGATGACAGAACGAGGAGTAATGGTCTCAAGTTGCAATGGGGGAGGTTTAGATTGGATATTAGGAAAAACTTTTTCACTAAGAGGGTGGTGAAACACTGGAATGCGTTACCTAGGGAGGTGGTAGAATCTCCTTCCTTAGAGGTTTTTAAGGTCAGGCTTGACAAAGCCCTGGCTGGGATGATTTAACTGGGACTTGGTCCTGCTTTGAGCAGGGGGTTGGACTAGATGACCTTCTGGGGTCCCTTCCAACCCTGATATTCTATGATTCTATGATTCTATGAAGGGGGCCCTCATGAGTTGGGAAAGTAACAGATTCAGGTCCCACGGGGGCACAGGGCCCCTTATTTGAGGATAGGGGCACTCCAGGCCAAGAATTGGACCATCATGCTATGCGTGAAGACAGACCTGCCCTGGAATGGAGAATGAAAGGCCGATATAGAGGCCAGATGGACCTTAATTGAGGAAAGGGACAAACCTTAGAGCTTGAGATGGAGAGGGTAGTCCAGGATCAGCTGCAGCAACGCCTGCTGAAGCCTAACCTCATGGGCCGAGGCTCAGCATGTAAAATATTTCCATTTGGCCACATAGGTTGCTCTTGTGTAGGGCTTTCTACTTCCAAGTAGGACCTGTTGAACTCGGGCCAAATATTACCGTTTCTCGGCAGTTAACCACAGAGCAACCAAGCTGTGAGGTGCAGTGCCGCTAGATTTGAGTGCACAGGCGGCCGTGGTTCTGTGATAGGAGACTGGCCAGAGGGGCAGTGGCATCGGGGTTGCCACTGACAGATCCATGAGCGTGCTGAACCAGAGCTGGCATGGCAAAGCCAGAGCTATCAGGATGTCCTTGTCCTGCCTGATCTTCATGAGAACTCTATGAAGCAACAGCACAGGTGGGAAAGCGTACATCAGAGCCCCCAACCAAAGAAGCAGAAAGGTGCCTGACTGGGAGCCTCTGTTGACCCCCTGAAATGAGCAGAACTGGTGGCACTTCCTGTTCTGGTGAGTCGCAAACAAGTCCGTCTCGGGAAACCCCCACCTTCGGAAGATCTGATCAACCACATCAGAGTAGAGATACCACTCGTCGCGAGACGAGAAGGTTCTGCTGAGGTGATCCACCAATAAATTTCTGGTTCCAGGGAGGTGTGTTGCCACGACACGAATGGCATGCTGCATGCAGAAGTCCCACAGACTGAGAGCTTCCTGACAAAGGGCTGATAACCTGGCTCTGCCCTGCTTGTTGATATAAAACATTGTGGCAGCATGGTCCGTCAGGACTTGAACCACTTTGCCTTGCAACTGGGCTGAAAAACCTGGCAGGCCAAGTGGACCGCCCTGAGCTCCCTGACATTTATGTGGAGGGAGTGGTTGACCCCCACCCCCGAGCAGCAGCCTATGCACTGAGCTTGTCCAGATGGGCGCCCCAGCCTAGGTCCGAGGCATCGGACACCAGAGTCAGCATTAGGGCCAGGGCCAGACTCCCCACAACACTGATGCAGGGTCCAGCCACCATGCCAGCGATGCCTGGATGTGGTCTGGCACTTTGACTACCAGGTCTGGATCATGCCTGTTGGGGATGTAGACTGATGCCAACCACACCTACAGAGGCTGGACATGGAGCCGGGCATAACGGACCACATAAGTACGAGCAGTCATGTGGCCTAGCAGCCTTAGGCAAGTGTGAGTGGGTGGTGACTGGATGACCCCTCACACAGGAGATTACATCTGACATGGCTCGGAAATGGGACTCTGGAAGGAACGTGTGCAATTTAGAACTGCCCCAATAAACTCCATCTGTTGTACTGGTACGAGGGTTGACTTCTGCTCATTCACTAACAGGCCCAGGTCGCAGCATGTGGACCACACCAAATCGAGGCTGCTCTACATGTGATCCCGCGATCTGCCCTTGATGAGCCAATCGTCGAGATAAGGGTAGACTTGGACCCCTGACGTCTCAGGTAAGCGGCTATTGGGGCCATGCATTGTGTAAAGACCTGCGAGGCTGAGGAGAGGCCAAAGGGGAGCGCCATGAACTGGAAATGGCGCTGGCCCACCATAAAACAGAGGAACCGTCTGTGTCCTTGGAAAATAGAGATACAGAAATAAGCGTCTTTCAAGTCGAGAGCAGCGTACCACTCTCCGGGATCTAGGGAGGGAATGATGGAGGCCAGGGATACCATGCAAAACTTCAACTTTTTGAGGTACTTGTTGAGTCATCACAGGTCTAGAATGGAATGTAGGCTCCTTTTTGCTACAGAATCAGGAAATAGCGGGAGTAGAAACCTTTCCCCGTCATTTCCTGAGGAACCTCCTCCACCTCACCCAGTTGTAAGAGGCTGTTTACCTCCTGAACGAGGAGTTGCTCGTGAGAAGGGTCCCTGAAGGAGGACTGGGAAGGGGTGGGTGGGAGCAAGATGTGTCCGGCAACTGGAGGGTGTAGCCCAATGACAATTTCTAGCACCCAATGGTCTGAGATGACTCTCAACCAGGCTGAAAGGTAGGGATGGAGACAGCTGAGGAAAAGGTGGGGCAGATCAAGGAGGTGACTGGTGTGTCGCTTGAGTGCACCCTCAAAACGAGCACTTCTGGCTTCTGTGATGTTTCACTGGGCCAGGTTGCGCAGGCAAGTGGGAGGATGAAGGATGGTGGCAATTAAAGCCAGTGTCCCTTCTCCTCGCAGGTCTCTGCCAGAATGGCTTCCTCACAGACTGAGGTATATGCATCCCCAGAGAGCGGAGGGTGGCCAGAGTGTCTTTTAGACTATGCAGCCTTGCATCCATCTGCTCAGAAAACAGCCCAACTCCATTGAATGGGAGATCCTGTATGGAGGACTGCATCTCCTTGGATAGGCCGATGGTCTGAAGCCAGGAGCTGCACCTCATGGCCACCTCTGAGGTAACCACCCTGGCCACCGAATCGACTGCATCCCAGGCTATCTGGAGGGAGCCACTGTGGTACCTTCCTCCACCATAGCTCCGAATTCTTGGGCTGCCTCCTGGGGCATGGAGTCCTTAAACTTAAGGAGGGAGTCCCAGAGTTTAAAGTTATAATGTCTCAAAAGAACCTAGTGGTTCACCACCCTGAATTGGAGACTGGCCGTGGAATAAATTTTCCTTCCAAAAAGGTCCAGTCTCTTGGCCTCCTTATTCTTGGAGGTGGAACTGGCGGGCCCATTTGTTCTTTTTGTTGGCTGCCAACATGACCAATGACCTTGGCTAGGTGTCTAAGTAGTCAAGCCCCTTGGCAGGGACAAAATACTTATTTTCAGCTATCTTGGAAGTGGGCGAATGGAAGATGGGGTTTGCCAGATGGCTTTGGAAATGCTTAGGACCCCCTCGTGCACTGGGAGTGCGACACGTGCTGAGGTGGACGTGAAGAGCACATTGAACCATGTGTCCAATTGTTCCACCATTTCCTCTGCCTCGAGGCCCAAGTTGGTGGCCATCCGTTGGAGCAGCGCTTGATGCTCCCTGAAGTCATCCAGTAGACTAGCCCGGGAGGGCCCCACCACTGCCTTGTCTGGAGAGGAGGAGGACAACTACTAAATCACTGGAGGGAGGGCCTGGGGCATTTTCACCCGCAGGGGAAGGGTGTCTTGGGCTAGGCACTTGCTCCTTCCCCACAGTGCCTGCCAGCATGTCCTTCACCAAGCCCGGTGATGACTGGGGTTTGTCTGATGCAGCAACTGAGGACTGGGGCACTGGCATAATGGGTGTTCCAATATGGCCATTGTGCTGGCCACTGGCCCTGCTTCCAGGTCGGCATCACCATGGCAGAGGCACCCTCCCGGAGCTCAGTCATGATGATGCTGTCTCGGCAAGGAGCTGAACTCCCTCAGGCCTGGGTCTAGCAGCTAACCGTTGCCGTGAGTGACCAGTACCTGGAGCGGTCTGACCAGTGCCGGGAGTAGGGGGAGCAGCGCCAAGTTGGGGAGCATCCCCGAGGTCTCGGTGACAGTGACTGTCAGCACGAAGACGACCAGTGCTCACTGTAAGATCACTAGTGCCTCCCTTTAGGTGAAGCCCGGCGTGAGGGTGGAGACTGGGAATGTGGTGCCAGTGACCTGTAGCAGCAAACAGGTGACTTGGGCTGACGTGGAGACCAAGGGCACCGTGACACAGGGCTCTGCCTTGGCTCTGGAGACCAGTGGCCCTTAGTCGCCTTCTGGGAGGCCTTGACGGATGCCTTGCCCTTTTAGGGAGCCTTAGCCGGGTCCATCGCCACATGCGGTGCCATCTGAGGTGGGAGAGTCCATTGGCTCTCAGGAGCTGAGATGGTGTTGACTGCGCCATCAGCCTAGGTCCCCTACTACTTCTCAGAGTCGGTGACAGATCACTTATGGGGTCTGGGGGTAGCACTCCCCGGTGCAAGCCTCCTTGCGGCTCCGGTGTGGGCGGGTGGCCCAAGCAGGGTCCTTTGCCCAATGCCCCTTGATCCAGCTTGCTTAGTGCTGGGTTCCTCTTCTTAGGCACCGGTGAAGGGGACCGGTGCAGGGATGAGCCCGGTGCTGGGGGTGCGCTGCGCAGAGGCAGAAGTGCTAGGCATTGCATCCGGCGGGGCTGGCTCTGAGGCTGGACAAAGAGCAGCCTCCATGAGGTGGGCCCTCAAGCGAATGTCACTTTCTTTCTGTGTCCTGGGACGAAAGTTCTTACAGATATGACACTTCTCTTTAACGTGGGATTCCCCGAGGCATTTCAAACAGCTACTATGCAGGTCACTAACAGGCATAGGCCTGTTGCAGTCATAGCAGGGTGTTAAATCCGGAGACCAGGACATGCCCCGCTAAGGGGAAAGTCCACGCCAGGACCCTAACTGACTAACTACAGGACTTAACAGCTATTTACTCATCTATTACAAACAAAATTATTTACAGCAGGAACACAAGGTTTGGGAGTAGGAGAAAACCGCTGACCACCGAAAAACAAGGGGAAGAGGCACTCCAATCAACCACCACGGGCGGTAAGAAGGAACTGAGAGGGCATAGGGCCAGCGGTGCCTGATATACCAACGCATGAGCGAGGCATTCAAGGGGGCGCCCCGGCCGACTCTACGGATACCGCCAAGGCAAAAAAGTCTCCAACAACTGTGCATGTGGGACTGCACAAACCTAGAATGGAATCAATGTGAGCAAGCACTCAAAGAAGAAAGTATATTTCTTTTGAAAGTTCCTTTGGCATGTGTTGAGTAAAGTACTTTATAAATGAAATGTCAAGGTGTTGCTATCAATTTAGTGAAGATGGATACAGTTTTGTTTAAAAAAAAAACAAGGACATATATATTTTTATTAGATAGCCTGGGAGTGAATAAAAGGTTGTAATTTATTTCAGGATCTTTACTGAACCCAGTATAAACTGTAATCCCAGAAAGCACAACTCAAGCAACCTAACACAATTTAGAACAGTGGCTGAAAAAAATCTATTTGGCAGTGACATGTGGGACTCTTTCCCTTGTCAGCATGAAGGTCTACCTCATCAATTTCTGCAGAGTTTAAGCTTTCATTTATATATAGTTTCTAGCCCATATGATTGTGAAGATACCCTTCCAAACGTAACATGTATGCAAAGCAATGCAATGTTGCCTTCCTGAGTATGCAAACAGATGACTCCAGTGCCTTTTCCTGCTTCTTATAACTTTACTTAACAGCAACGAGTGAAATTAGCAATTTGCCAGTTTCATGCTGCTACTCTGTGGACAGTAGTGATACTAACAAGGACTGTCAGTTTCATGCTGTTGGATGGGAATGCTCAGGAATAGCAAAGGCAGACCATGGAGTTACTCATGACAGAAGGCTGACAAAACATAGGCTAACAGAAACCCTCCCTCATTTACAGGATCCATGAAGAGGTAGATGAAAGCATCAATTCTTGTAATTCTGCTTTGAAAGTATCATTTCACTGGATTCCTACCCTTGGGTCTCCCTACAGTGAAACAGGCTGACATCCTTTAGCTGTCAATGAATTTTGGCTCTTTAAGACACTCCTTTAGGTCAGACATTATTTTTAATTCCCTTGATGAGCATGACACAGAGAAGTTCCTAAATTGCAAGAGTAATATGTTTACGAAGAATATTTATGATAGGATGAGATCATCAGAAAAAATCAACAATTTAAAGGACAGAGAAAAAGTGAGTAGAAATCAAAGGTATCTTCAGAGAAGCAAAATGACAGGCGGGTAATTATCTCTCTCTCTCAAGTTACCATTATTATGTTATGGTAGTGCTTAAGGTCCCCTGTCAAGAATCAGGGTCCTAGTGATTGAGACATTGTACAAAGTTCCCCTGCCTCAAAGAGCTCACAATCTAGGTTTGTGACAAGACATAACAAAAGAATAGAACAGGAAAATGTGGAGCAGAAGAACAGGGCCAGATTTCTACTAAAGAGTAGACAAAATCTCAGATTCTCCAATCACACAGGGGAAAAAAATACTGTATGAGGCAGGTTCACACCCCAGGAGAATCATGGAGTCATCCAAAATTCCCATCCACAACAGGAGATGGGAGGGCTAGAGGGGCATTTTGAATAGGAGATGAACAGAGGCAAGAATGTATATTCCACTGTCTGGAGATAATATGGTTTGTAATACAAGGCAAATTTAAAAAAAAAAAAAGGAAATTTGGGCTCTGGAACATACACTTATGAAGCGTCTGAAGACTTTACTATACCGGACATCATAACAAGATAGCAGAAAGCCAGTTTCATAAAGATCCACAAGAACATCCTCCTGGAGGAAAATATATACAGTAGTTCAGGAAAGGAATATCATTCCAGCACACAATTCAACACCCAATACAATCTGACGAAGGGAACTTAGGTTCCAACGTGAAAAAAAATTTCATTTTCTAAGGTAACTGTGTCCAGAAAGGAATAGCTATAGACCATTTCTGTCAGGTATCGAGCAGTGTCACTATCCATCTGATTCTGTCCTTAGTATGACTGTCTATGTCGAGCATATACCCAAGGTGTACCTTCAGTCTTTCTACAGGTACTTCACAATGATCCCTATTGTCTCAAAAGTAAAAAAAATTTGAAATCAAGATCTCAGGGCCATGTAATTTGAGGCAGACCGAAGACTCTGAGTAGATCTAGGCAGGAAATTCTTTCCCTCCTGCTAAGGTGTTCACGATTTTAAACACTTTTCCTGTTGAGCACTGAGACAAAACCAAAACAATGAGATTTTCAGCAAAAAAACAGAGAAAGAGCACCCCAGAACAATCAATAGCCTAGTGGTTAGCGCTCTCATCTCAAGTGGGAGACCCAAATCCCAGCTCTGAATCTCCCACATCCTAGGTGAGTACCCTGAGCACCAGAAGGTTGGCTACTCTGGGGGTCTCAGTTTCTCCTGTTAGAAGTGTTCCACTTTGAATAAATAATTAAATACCTGTTTGACCAGATAAATTGACTCTACAGCCTGTTGGTTATGCACTCACCTGGGATGTGGGAGAGCCAGGTTCAAGTCCCTAAACACCAAGCTATTAGCTATTCTGGGGTGGGGGGGAAGAGCATGTCTCTCTTTCACCAGAAACGTCATCCTGGATCTGATAAACCCTTCCTGCTGAAAGTTCAGTTGAAACTGCTACATTCCCATGAAAAACTTTGATTGTAACTAACTGGCACTTTTCAACAAAAATATTTTGTCAAAAAATTCATAACCACCTCTATTCCTGAGGACTGCTCATGGATGTGTGTGCTACTCTTAAAATTAGTAATATGGGATTAGAGAGACAAGGTTGGTGAAGTAATATTTTATATTAAACCAACTTCTGTTGGTGAGAGTGACAAGCTTTCAAGATACACAGGGAGCTCTGTGGGACCGACACAGCTACAACACTCTATATAATATGGGACCGACGTATCTAGCCAAGAAAAATATTTAGTTGAGACATTGCAGTTGTTAGAGAGATATTGTAAAATATTAGATCTGGGAAGAAAGATCATCTATCCCAGAAATCCTAGACACATTGTAAAGATCTTGGCTAAGGTGAGTCTAGCTTGTTAAATTCATAAAGATGGGTGCCAAGACTACAGATGTAGCCTAATTCTCAGACAGATGTGTGCAATTGATGTAGACTACTAACACATTTGCAAGGAGCTTAAAGTGAGCAAAGGAAAGGGAAACTCACCTAGCATACTGAAAGAACAAATCTCCCAGAGAATTTCAGTTCCACTTCTCTTGTCACATAAGCCACTTTTAGGAATTTTGACCTAGAAAGGTACTAACTTTTCTCTTGAGCAAAAATGCTTAACAGACTGTGTTAGTTACTAGGCAGCAATAGAAGCAAGACCAATTGAAATTCTTATAGTGTCCCAGGGACGCAAGAAAGGAGTACACATTTCCAAGTTATATTAAGGACATCAGCCCTCCCAGTCTACGTTACACCAATGAAGAAGTGATATGAATCATTTTATAATAACGGGAAGCTAAAGAATACCTTGTTTACTAAGGGAGTTACTCCTAAGAACAGGTAACAGGAAGGTGCAACAAGAAACTAGTGAAAACACAATAAGTATTATCAAATATAGATGAATAAGACCACTAGCATCCGCAAACTAATTTATAGACAAAGTTTGGTTAAAAAAATCTCTCTTCAGACTACAGAAAATAAAGTGAGTATAAAGACATTCATGAGATGACGTATGCCTTCAGGCTCAGATTGAATGCATGTTGTGCAGATGATGGTGGCAAGCTCTCCCCACTGACTTGAAGATAACTGGATTCTGGGCGGAGAAGGGCAGTCACCTCTAAGTATATTATTATTAGTAGTAGTATTGCTGTAGCACCAGAAAGCCCTAGTTATGGATCAGGGCCCTATTGTGCTAGGTGCCATACAAAAAGACATACCTTGCCCCAAATTGCTTACAAACAAAAAGCAATTGATCCCCAATTTGAAACGCCAAGGAAGCACACCTCTGCAGACACACATAAGTACCCTACTAACTGGCTCTGTACTCACAGGATATAAAGCCAGAGAAATCATCTTCTTACGACCTCCCTATGTTATTCCTTGGAAATAAAATTTAATTTTAAAGAAAAAAAAGAGTTAATATTTTGATAAAGTTTATAACAGAATATAAGGCACAAGTTAAAAAAAACTATAGAAAAGATTGGCTGCTTTAATAAAGTGTAAGAACCATCAAAGTGGGAAGAATTGCTCAATTTCACAGAATAGAATTAGCTGGAAGTACAGCAATCAAAAATAGTTTATGTATTTTAAGAGGATTTTTTTTTTTAATAAACTAAGTTTACAAAATCCCTTAGTACCTTCTGGAAGGATACTACTGTAAACTGTTAGAAAGCCCATGTTAATGGAATACATTTAAATGCACATTTATCTGAAAAATAATTGCAGAAGTGAACAAGTGCTTCTAAAACATATTTGAAAAAATTCTATTTTGGTGGTCTGTGGTTGTAGTAATTAGATTTAATTTTTCTTGTAAATTTTTGGTGATTATGAAGTCTACATCTGTCATGTTATGAATTTTGTACAAGTTATAATATTCTGTACAAGCCTGCACAGGTATCCTTAGAAATTTGTACCAACTTGCATTAGTAGTTCAGTTTCAGAAGTACACTGCAATAGACAATAAGCAATTAATTATTGTTGACAGATTACATCAGATTTCCCTGAAAGTGATCAGTCACCAGTCATAAAACCTCACAGGCTGTTACTGTCTTTAAAATAAAATCTCCCTTCTAAACTTAGGTATATGTCATTTTCAAAAAAGAAGACAGAAAGCATATTTGTGAGATACGCTGAATAATTAAACAGTATGGGGTTTTGCCTCCACTTCACGTGGAGATGTAACTTTTACTAGCATCAGTGGCTAATGTACATACACACCCGCTGGAGGGAGAAGAGATGGCAGCAATATGAGTGACTGACAGACTGACAACATGACTGACTGTTTGGAGAAGTATGAAACAGCAAAGAACTTAGGAGGAAATGAAATTGTTTCCCTTTTGCATACAGTCACCTGCAGTACATTTATTTATAGAAGAGAGTGGAACGACTTGACAAGTTAAGTGCCTGTATCTTATTGATGAATCACAACAGTTGTTTAGGACTAGTATTTAAAATGTATTATTTTTATTGTTCTAGCGCCCAACCTTTGCTAGGTGGTTTCTAAACCTGAGAAAGGTAGTTCCTGCATGATAGAGCAAACAATCAAAAAAGCCAAAGACAGATGAAAGGTAGAAGAATGGGAAAGATACAAAATGATCAGGGCAATGAGAGGCACACATCTTGGTAGCTACAAATTCTTTAGTTATATCTATTTATTTTAAGTTACACACTAAATTCTCTTTCTTGCATCATCCTTCCATCATTCAATCCCCAACTACAATTTCAGTGTTCTTATGGACATCACAAAATCTGACACCCAATTCATCACAAGGTATAACAAGGAAATATTTGCTTTTGATGTTTATCCCTTAAAGGAAAACTAAACCCATTTAGTTAAGTTCAGCCATTTGAAAATTCATAAAGCAAGAGGATGTTTTGAGTGAAATATCTGGACAAGCTACTTAGAGTTTCCTTTTCTGAAAGCTGCCATTGTAAGCAACCATTATGACTTAAAAAAAATCTAGAAATTATAGTTTGACATTTTAAAATAGCTTAAAGCATAATACTGTTGATGAGCTCTTTCTCAATGTAGCTCAAAAGCTTGTCTTTCTGACCAAAAGAAGTAGGTCCAATAAAAGATATTATATCACCCACCTAGTCTCTCTAATATCCTGGGACTGACACAGCAACAACAGCACTGCATACACAAGGGATATATATTTATCTCTTAATTCTTCGATGCAAAACCATCTTTATAATCTCCATCCATTTTTGTTGCTCTTTTCTTCACTCCCTCCAAATGTGTCAATACCTTACAGGTAATAAGCTGCCCAGAATGGAACAAAATATTTCAAATGCAATCAAACCACAATCATACAGAAAGGACTTATAACCTCCCCAAGTTCTATGACAAAATGTCCTTACATATTCAACCCAAAACTCAACTAGTGTTTTATGCTGCCACATCACACTGCAAATGCATCTCTAAATGTAATTATGAGAATGCATAGATGCCATTCAAAACCATATAAATGATCCAGAATGGCTTTCAGTAAAATAATCACAGCAGGTATATTGGCCTCCTTTTAGAGTACGATTTGTTCAACTGCAGAATTGCATGACATTCTTTTATTGTGTTATAAGGTATGAAGGAGAATAATTCTAAAAATTCTGCTAATTATTTATCTTAAAAGTTCTGCCTAATATTAGAATAAAAATAAACTTAAACTTAAAAAACACTGATGATTGTTTCTAATGGTATTTACAAACTTGACTGTTTATTCTTTCAGACTGAATATCTCCATTTGAACTTTTATGTTCCCATCCTGCAAATAGTTACACATGAGACATTTCATTAACTCTAATGGGGCTACTCACACAGATGCAGTGAAGCATATATGCAACTATTTGCAGAATTGAGACCTAAAGTAGAAAAAATGTTCAAAAACTATCAAAGTTTATATGCTAAAAAATTTAACTTCTGTTTACAGAGACCAGGTATGTTTGTACTTAAATTCTTCAAGCCTTATATTCTTGAAAAATATCAAAATCTCAGGATTCAAGAAAAGTCATATATAAACAAAATCAGAAACCATCTTGGACAAAAACATAGGACATGCCAAATCTGCCACATCCAGCGATGTCTGCAGCGCTGAACAAGCAACCAACTGGTGGTCTATAACCAAGGCTCAGAACTGCTCTCTAGAGCTCCCCAGAAGTTTGTCTGTAAACTAAGAGATTGACCACCAGTTGACATAGTTGTATTTAGACAGTAAGACCTGATAGTTAGCTATGTGAAGTTGTAATCCTGCTGTGAAAAACCTCTTCCTCCCAAATAGATACAGTTTCTTTACATGTTTTCCTTTGGAGGTGGCTTTAGACTGTCCCTGGAGACCTCTCTCTTTCACAGAGCCCCTACTGTGACCATAGCATGGGACATTATAAAAATGTTCAACCCTCCCCCAGACAGAACTTGGTATTTCTGTTCAATGAGTTTGGCCACTGGTGGAATGGATGAGGGTCTGCCACGGAGTCTTAATATCATGGCTGCATGATACCCATGTCCATCAACAAAGCTATCTTTCCTATTGTAGCTAAGTGGAGAATGTCAATAACCTTATGGCTGCTCTCTTCCACAAGCTTAACTTGTTTTTCAAGAGAAGCTGCCATCCATCTAAGGAGCTTTTGGTATACCTTGAAATCATCCAGTACCAGGGATGACATCTCCGGTACTGGGCCTCATCCAGTGATGAGGACAAAGCGTTAAGAGGGGGCACTGGAGAGACTTTCCAAGGCTGATCCTGCAGTACTGAGACAGGGTGCTGTTCCACCAATTGCTGGGGTAGCCTAAGTGATGCCGATCTCCAAGGTCGGTCAGTACCACCCCCACCCCAATCACCTGACTCTTGGTATCAGTCGGAGAGACTTCCCTCCTGGCTTTTGTGGCTTTACAAGGGGGTGGAGAAGGTGACCTGGAAGCTAGAGGTGTCACTCATGGCATCCAATATGACCACTAAGGGGGTCAGAATGGTACCGGACCCCAGGAATGTCACGTCCAAGTCTCCCAGTTCTGTGCTCTGTCCCTGTCCGAGATAACTTGCGGAACTGAAAGCATGATCCAGAGGATGCCCCATTGTGTCTGTAACATGTAATCAGCAAGCCATCTTTAGACTCCAACAAAGACCTGGAGTAGTCTGAAGCCCACAGCAGTATGGTACTGGGGGGTTGTCTTTGGATACTGGGATCTGGATCAGTGCTGGGTACGAAGTATCAAAGGAAGCATGGATGACTTCCTGACTGCTAGTACCGTACAACAAATTAGCATCAGCTCTGGTGCAGAGGTCAACTGCGGTCCAGGGTTGGACAGCGGTGGAGCCACTGTGAAATGAACCACAGCTAAGGCACGTAGTTCCCACGGGGGTGCCAAATGAGAGAGTCCTTGCCCTGAACAAGAGGCGACAAACCATGTTATTGAGCGATACAAAAGGTCTCTGCTGCAGCATAAGCTTCTAGTGTGTCAATAAAGAGAGACATGGTTGTTCCACCAAGATCAGAGAAGACTGACCCAATGTCTCTGCTGGAGCAAGAGCTGGTCTCGATGGCCCCTGAAAGGACACCAGAGTCAACAGCTCAAGGTCAAGAGACACAGCATGAGCTAGTATCTGAGAACAGTAAGCTGAAGGGCACACTTTACTATCTGTACCGGACGAGCTTTCTGAGGAGGAATGTCTTCTTTGAGACTCTGACGAACCCGATACTGACTTCTTATGCTTTTGAAGCCGAGAAAGCTCAGAAGCCCTTAGCCTCCCAAAAGGTTCTGGAAACAATGAACTCCTGTATCCATCAATGGGTAAAGCAGGGGAGAAGAAGTCTTTGATGAGGCCCCTTTTGAAGAATTAGGGCAGCCTCCATGAGAAAATACCAGGATCATTCTTCTACAAAGGGGAAGGAGAGCGGGTCGTGAAATGGACAACTGCAACATCTCGAAGGTCAGTAACTATTTTTTCTTCTCTGAGTGATTGCATGTGTCCATTCCACTTCAAGTGACTTGCAAGCAGTCTGGAGGTGGATTTTCTAATCTACCTGAAGAGTGACTGAAGGACTACTCATCCGAACTTGGCATCATATCTGGAATGCTGAGGTATAGCATAGGTTGTAAAAGTATGTACCGAAGACCAAAATTGCTGCTCTACAAATACCTGTCATAGGTACTTAAGGCAGAAACTTACGGAAGCTGCTTAAGACCTTGTAGTGTGCCCTACTACTTTACCCATAGGGGTTACATTAGCAATGTCATAGCACAGATACATTTAGGAGGAAATCCAGGATGAGATTCTCTGAGTCAAGACAAGAAGGCCTTACACCCTGTCTGCAACTGCCATGAACAGCTGGGAGGATGACCTAAACGATCTAGTTCTATTCAAATAAAAAATTACTGCTCTTCTAACATCCACAGTATGAAGTCTCTCTCTTTCTTTATGAGAATGGGACTTAGGAAAAAAAGTTAAGTATATCACTTGATTGAGGTGGAATTCCAACATTACTTTAGTCAAAAAAAATTTGACGTGGATGCAAGTACTTTGTCCTTAAAAAAGATTGTGTAGGGAGCATGAGCTACCAACGCACATAATTCTGCTTCTCTTTCTTGCAGAGGTAATGGCTACCAAAAATGCTACTTTCTTGAATCGATGAAGTCAAGAGCAGGTAGTCACCAGTTTAAAGGGTGGACCCAGCAAACTTTGTTAGCAGTTTCCCCCCTTTTTTTCTAGAGTGGTCAGACTGCCTAAGCATGAAATGCAAGTATCATTGGTACAACTGAGGGCAGAATTGTTTCTGGTTAGGGAATAGAGTGTAAAATCCCAATGTTTTCAATCTAGCCTTCAAGTCTTTTGAGACTGTGAAAGTTTTCATCAGTCTGCTGAGAGAATAGGGTTGAACTTTCCCAGGGGAAATCCTGAATAGTCTGCTGGATCTCCCATGGAAGACCCAAGTCTTGACCCATGAACACCTGCGCATTACTGCAGGTACTCTGGTTGCTGAATCTTCCTCATCTAATGCATCTTGGGGGTGGGGTGGGAAAGAGAGAGAGAGGTCCTACCCATGAGTTTTCCCTTTTCCAAGATGGCCCAGAATGCTTTCCTGGCATCCTCTGGTAACTTGTCGACGAACTTGAGAACACTGCCCTACAGAGGGAAATCATATCTGGCCAGCAAGGCTTGCTGAAATTGCAGGCTAGCGATAGAATATATCTTACCAAAAAGGTTGAGTCTTTTTGCGTCTTTATCCTTCGGGTAGACGATGGCCATCCCTGACTTACTCTTTCATTTACTGTTGAGTTAACCAGAGAACCTGGCAAGGGAGGAGTGTAGAAATGTTCAGAGCCCTGAGAAGGAGCTCTTGGTAGGCCTGGTAGTTATCCTGAAGATAGGTCAACTCTCAAGACACCCTAACCTCATCGATCAGGTAATGAGGAGGAGGTGTGCAAAGAAGATTGAGCAGGAGCTTTCTGTACCTTCCCAGATGGAGACTGTGGTATGTAATGTTCCTGCTTGCTACTGGCATTGGTACCATGGGCAACCTTGAAATTCCTCATGTGAACTATCCTGACATCTGCTTGGGGATCTGGAGGGTAGAGGAACTGGGGAGGATCTGGTGGTGGGGAGGAATCCCAATATTTTCAATACGGCCATTAGTAGGACCCCACTCTCTATCAGCCCAAGGATGTGTGTTCCTGGACCACCGCAGGAGCTCTTTTAGATACCAGGAGTGGAATCTTCAAGATGAAGGTGAATGATGCCTATTCTGGGAGGGAGGGCAATAGGAACCTACATCAGGCACTAAAGAAGAGTCACATGGCCAGGGAGGTGTGGTATCATGGACAGGTGCCATGCCTCTGGAGACATTGATACCAGGGACAACATACTGAGTTTGCATCTGGATAGCACCAGGCAAGGCACCAAGGATTGGACCTTACTGATAGGTAAGCCAGATGAAGTCTGAAGATCAATTGGTACAGGATGCATCTTACATATAGCATGGTAGCTCCTCAAGGAAAGTCACGTTGGGGACCACTGTCAATTTTGCAGGGATTTCAAGCTCCAGATAGGACAGAATCATACAACTATAGGGCTGGAAGGGACCTCATGAAGTCCTCAAATACAGCCGTCTGCTCTGAGGCAGGACCAAGTAAACGTAGAACATCCCTGATAGGAGTTTTGTCTAACCTGTTCTTAAAAATCTCCAATAATGGGCACTCCCTTTGAAGCCCATTCCAGAGCTTAACTACCCTTATAGTTAAAAAGTTTTTCCTCATATCTACCCTAACTCTCCCTTGCTGCAGATTAGGCCCCCGTTACTACTTGTCCTACCTTCAGTGGACATGGAGAACAATTAATCTCTCTCCTCTTTATAACAGCCCTTAACATATATGAAGACTTATCAGTCCCCCCCCCCCAGTTTTCTTTTCTCAAGACTAAACATGCCCAGTTTTTTTAACCTTTCCTCATTGGTCAGGTTTTCTAAACCTTTTACCACTTTTGTTGCTCTCCTCTAGACTCTCCAATTTGTTCACATCTTTCCTATAGGATGGTGCCCGGAATTGGGCACAGCACTCCAGCTCAGGCCTCACCAGTGCTGAGTAGAGCAAGACAGTTACCTCCTGCATCTTACATTTGTGTTAATATACCCCAGATTGATATTGTCCTTTTTTTCAACTGCCTCACATTGTTGACTCTGATTCAATTTGTGATCCACTATAACCTCTAGATCCTTTTATCAGAACAGATAGAAACCAACACTCTAAATAAAAATTAAGTAAAATAACAAATGAAACTAACTCCAAAATTCTAACGATAGACAAGTACACCAACTACATACAAGAAAACACAAATTTTCTGAAAGGGAGAACACCTGCAGAACAAAGCAACATGCTGTGACTACCGGGCATGAGCAGTAAGAAGCAACTGAGGGAGGCTAAGGATGGCTCCATCCTTTATACCATCACGCAACAGCACGAGACAGCAGAGGGTGCATGCGTTGCCATGACAGGTATCATTAAGGGGAAAATCTCCGGCTCTGGTGCACAGGGCATATACACACCTGCAACACTAGCAGCACAGGGGTGTGTGAAAAAGGGTGGGTGGGTTGGTTGAAGAGAGAGGGGCAGAGTTAAAATCAGGCAAACATGTGACATTCATCTCATTAGGCTATTTGATGCTCTTCAGCCTTCTACCAGTAATATTTGTAAGAATATCTTTAACGCAGAGCAAACAGTCCCTTTTCCACCGGCACAAAGATACAATGGGGAGTTTGGTTTGAAATTTATGTTCTTGGAGAAACCAAAATAGTTAAGTATGTAAGAATGTCCAGCTGACTACCTTCAATATTTCTAACACAGCGGCATTCCCCTCTTGGTCCAAAAACCCAGAAATTTTTAAAAACCAAACGGGTTTATGTAGCAGGGATCCCCCAATACAGCATCTGATCCATCCTCAGTTTCCCCTTATTGAACCAACCAATAACTGCACATAAGCTCTCGTTTGTTGAGAAACACCCTTTCTTGGAGTCTGTTTTATTAAAATAATATCACAGTTCAATGTCAACTTAAATTAAAACCAGCCTTTCTCCAACTCTACATTGCCTTAGCCACTTGTTCAATAGTTCTTTTCCAAAACCCAGGTCCTGCTGTCTGGTGCTTCCTAAAGCCTCTTCCACTTAAAGGTTCAGCTCTTATCCCACACATGCCTGGCACAGAAGGCCTCCTCCCCAGGTCCTCTCTAATCCTCGGTCTCCTGAAGAAGCCTTCCTGCAGGTTTCTCATCCCCTGAGCAGCCTTCATCCCCTGAGAAGCAGTGCTTCTTATCTGAGCATCAGGAGATCACCTGATCCCTAGCCTCAACACCCATCACTTGGGGAGGCAGTTTAAAAGTGGCACAGGTAAGGATGAGCCCCACCCCCCTTATAGTGCCAGGTCATCCAGTAACAGTAAACAAAACAAAAAAATGTAATCTAGCTATCTAGAAAAGTCACTTTTACTTATTAGAAATGGAAAAACTGAGCAGCATCAGCTACTCACTCAAATTATAGAGAGAGTTCATACAAGAGCCTGGCTATTTTCATCTCTCCACCTGATGGCAGAAGGACTTGCATCCAATGTCTGTTCTAGCATAGACTAACTTCAGAGAAACTAGAAATGTGCCCATCACCTACAGAAGCAATGGAAAAACCTTAGAATGAGTTGCAAAATGTAACAGGGATATCAGAAAACAGATCTGACAATATGCTGCATATATTTAAGAAATAAAAAACATCTCAAAAGTATCGACTTATACATACTGAGATAAACAGCAAACTCGTGAAGCTGTTCCCTAGCTGCAAAACTACTGTATTTATACGACAAAAAGACAAGTACTACTTGCTACTACATATTACATCGGAAAGAAAGTATGTATTGTTTTTTCACTTAGGAATTAAGTTTCATTGAATTTGTTTTTCATTTTATAATACTATATTTTTATTGTTTAAAACTAAGTAAATTTACCAGATTCCATTGTCATCTGAAGTAAACCATCAATGGCACTGGAAAGCAGACCTCTACTGGATATTCTTAAGTGACTTAATATAACAGGCACAGATTGGTACTCCAAAAACAAGGCCTTCCCTTCATCTGTCTTCAAGTCCACACAAAGGGAATCAAATGCCTGAGCCAGATAATCAGCTGAAAGAGACATTAAAATGCAAACAATAATTTTATAATCATAGTTCTAATGGACTGATCTATAAAGCTCAGTATAAATAGCTACTATAATAGAAATTAATAAATACTTATACAGCTATAAAATTAGAAGATTAAATGGATCAAGATATTAAGGTTTAAATTGTTAGACCTTTATTTTAATATTTCCTGCATTTCTAATTGACGATTTACTGTGCCTTGGTTTAAAGTAGGGAACAGGGAAGTTGGGGGGCAGCCCACATTTTTAAAAAGTATGACTAAAAGATTAAAGTATTTTTCTCAAGAGATGACATGAACCCTCTCCTGCACTGGAAGCTTTATAATCCAGGTTACAATTACCAGAAATGCTTATTTCTATACTGCATGAATGATGAATGCAGAAATTCAATTTTATTCTCAATATCGTATTATTCCCAATATCAACAAGAAATAAATCTACAGAATCAGTGAAATACCAATGCCTATTGCTATGGACATTATTTTCTTCACATCACTCAATATTTTAAGGTGTAACACTGTTTGCGTTATGGCTTTAAAACATAGAAGCATGTAGCACTGGTTTTGAATTTTGAGTTAGTCTATCTCCCCAGCTTTGTTTCCTCTCCTCCGACGAAAGTTTCTCAGCAAGTGCTACATAAATGTCAATAAATACAAATTGTAATTAGTTTCATGATCCAACTTAAATTTTTTATACAAATTAAACTATGAAAGGGAGGACAAGGCTAGGATAACTTTAAAGTCTGCTTATGTTCAAATCTATTTACTTTTCTTCAGATTTTACATGTATGATATATAAAATATAAAAGACATACTACGCCAATTTCCTAAAAATACACATGAACGCTGAAGATAAAAATAGTCCAAAAATGACAATTGTGATTTTTTTTGGCTTACATTGTATTCTAGTTCCAGCAGTAATTAAATGGACAACCTGAACTTCTCTCATACTTATTAGGGCCCTTATTCAGGTTAGTACTTATGCATATGTAACTTAATACACAAAGTAGTCCATTGACTTCAAACTGCTTGAAGTTAGTCACCTGCTTATGTATCTTACTAAATTAAGGTTGTAGATACATTATAGGGTTTTTTCCTTTGAAGTGTGGTATAATCAATAAATCACAGACCCTGCCAATTTGAGACTATGTGTTCTTCTACATTTGGAAGACATCTACTAATGTGCTTAAAGATGAAGGATAAGAATACTGGATAAAGACAAGGACTGCAACTACTCCATTCCCATTTACTTTCACAAGGATTTGTTTGGAGAAATTTAATCTGACAGTTTATATGCTGATTACCAGTCTAAAATATATTAAAATATACAGAGACTTGAGACTCAGGGTTAAATAATAAACTCATCCAAGTACCTTAAATAACCACAGTTTCTTTATTTCAGATCTCCCTATTTCAAATTCTGATTTAGGAATTAAAAACACACTACTCAGTTACAGGATGAAATAACTAAATATAATGGAGCCATTCTGTAGTACGAGAAGTTTAGTTATAGTGCCACCTCCTGGATTTACGACACTTTAGAACAGTGGTTTTCAAACTTTTTTTCTGGGGACCCAGCTGAAGAAAATTAATGATGCCTGTGACCCAGCGGAGCTGGGGATGAGAAGTTTGGGGTGTGGGAGGGGCTTAGGGCTAGGGAATAAGGTTGGGTGCAGGAGGTGGTCAGGGCTCTGGGGTGGCGCAAGGGATGAGGAATTTGGGGTGCAGGAGGGGCTCTGGGTTTGGGGGGCTCAGGGCTGAGGCAGGGGATTGGGGTGAGGGAGGGGGTCAGGGCTCTGGGCTGGGGGTGCAGGCTCTGGGGTGAGGCCAGGGATGAGGGGTTTGGAGTGCAGGAAGGGGTTCTGAGTTTGGAGGGGCTCATGGCTGGGATGGGGGATTGGGGCACAGGATTGGGACGTGGTGACTCCTGGTCAGCGGCACAGCTTCCCACCTGTCCTGGCACCGCGGACCACGCTGCGCCTGAAGCGGCCAGCAGCAGGTCTGGCTCCTAGGCGGAGGAGCGCAAGCAGCTCCACGTGGCTCTCGCCCACAGGCACCCTAGCTCGGAGTGCAGAGCTGGTGCTCAGTGCAGGGACAATGCGCAGAGCCCCTTGGCCTCCCGCCTAGAAGCCGGACCCGCTGATGGCCACTTCCAGGGCACAACGCAGTGTCGGAACAGGTAGGCACTAGCTTATCTTAGCTGGGCAGCACCGCTGGACTTTTAACTCCCAGTCGGTGATCCTGACCAGAGCAACCCAGTGCTTTACATGCTGCGACCCAGTACTGGGTCATGACCTAAACTTTGAAAAATGCTGCTTTAGAAGAAAAAAGTAATCTTACTGAAGTTTTTGCGTTATGAATAGAAGAAAATCAGTACTTTACTTTCAATGGGTGATCAAAATTCTTATGCAGTAATTTGATGAATGTGCTTTATATTATTGACCATACTTAACCATGGCACATAAAATAACAGTAAAAAGCAATAATGAGAAGTTAAAAAGTGTTACCATTGTAAGTATTAGGTTTTAGCTGTTTAGTTTGGTTAATGAGTCTTGGTAATGGATATTTTTCATATTGGGGGTTGTTTGTTTATTAATATTAGGAGGAACCTCTAACCAATGTGATTCTCATTTTAAGAATATATTTTACATTAGTCTATTGGTTAGAATAACATTCTTCCAATTATTAGAACCTGTTCTGTTTTAAAAACTTCAAAAACCCAACCTAAGACACACTTTTATCACGAATTTTAGTCTTAATAAGACAAATATAGCACAAGCAGTGACAGCGTAAACTTCCACATAACGTCAAGCTAATGTGCTTCCTACCTAGTCTGGAGAGGCCACATCTGTAAGTACGAAAGTACAGTTCAGTCTCCAGAGTTATTTAATCCTTAGCCTCCCTGATTAGGATGAAAATGAAAAAAGTGGTAGTACTTTTGTGATGTGGACATCTGCCCACTGGGAACTGGCCTGAAATCACTCACATATTTCATGGAAGCCTCTGAATAGCCACCCTAATAGATCTCAGAGGGTAGATGGTGAACAAAAGCTGACATTGGGGATGCATTTACACTGGCAGCCGAAAGGTGCAAATCTCTATAGCGCATTACCAGTTCTCCA
Source organism: Dermochelys coriacea (assembly GCF_009764565.3). Lineage (NCBI taxonomy): Eukaryota > Metazoa > Chordata > Testudines > Dermochelyidae > Dermochelys > Dermochelys coriacea. The sequence continues at coordinate 113,180,448 of NC_050068.2, forward strand.
AAATACATAGTCCCCTGTTCCTCTATTCTCCACAAAAGATATTCTAAAATTTGAAAATATTCTACAAAACAAAGAATGGGTTTTATTTGTACAAAATCACATTTAAAATCAGGAGTCAAAGATTAGGTGGTAATACTCTCTCAAGCTCTATCAACTAATCGTTTTCTCCAGATGCTCAGATAACACCACCTCAACGCACAGATGGAATAGAACAAGGATAAAATTAATCAATTAGCAATTTAACAGTAAATTAAATTAGCCCAATGGTGAAAACCTGCAAGGGATGGCAAAAGCAGAAACATGGTATACCCTCCATCTAGGGATAAATGCCCCCCAGAGGATCTCAAATCCACTGAATTGGCCATCTCAGATTCAAGTGCTCTGTCTCTCTCTCCGGCCCCAATACTGGATACACTGGGAGGCTCAGGTCTCCTCGTGTGGGAGGGCAGGAGGAAGGAAAGTGTATTAATGTAGAGGATATATATGGGCCAAAAGTTCTCGTCCCCTAATGCCCCTACTCTACTTGTGCTACATTGATGACATCTTCATCATCTAGACCCATGGAAAAGAATCCCTTGAGGAATTGCACCAGGATTTCAACAATTTCCATCCCATCAACCTCAGCCTGGACCAGTCCACACAAGAGATCCACTTCCTGGACACTACGGTGCTAATAAGCGATCGTCACATAAACACCACCCTATATCGGAAACCTACTGACCGCTATTCCTACCTACATGCCTCTAGCTTTCATCCAGATCACACCACACGATCCATTGTCTATAGCCAAGCTCTACGATATAACTGCATTTGCTCCAACCCCTCAGAGACAAACACCTACAAGATCTCTATCATGCATTCTTACAACTACAATACCCACCTGCTGAAGTGAAGAAACAAATTGACAGAGGAGTACCCAGTAGTCACCTACTACAGGACAGGCCCAACAAAGAAAAGAACAGAATGCCACTAGCCATCACCTTCAGCCCCCAATTAAAACCTCTCCAACGCATCATCAAGGATCTACAACCTATCCTGAAGGATGACCTATCACGCTCACAGATCTTGGGAGACAGGCCAGTCCTTACTTACAGACAGCCTCCCAACCTGAAACAAATACTCACCAGCAACCACACACACCACACAACAGAACCACTAACCCAGGAACCTATTCTTGCAACAAAGCCCGTTGCCAACTCTGTCCACATATCTATTCAGGGGACACCATCCTAGGGCCTAATCACATCAGCCACACTATCAGAGGCTCGTTCACCTGCGCATCTACCAATGTGATATATGCCATCATGTGCCAGCAATGCCCCTCTGCCATGTACATTGGTCAAACTGGACAGTCTCTATGTAAAAAAATAAATGGACACAAATCAGATGTCAAGAATTATAACATTCAAAAACCAGCTGGAGAAACACTTCAATCTCTCCGGTCACACGATTACAGACCTGAGAGTGGCTATCCTTCAACAAAAAAACTTCAAAAACAGACTCCAACGAGAGACTGCAGAATTGGAATTAATCTGCAAACTGGATACAATTAATTTAGGCTTGAATAGAGACTGAGAGTGGATGAGTCATTACATAAAGTAAAACTATTTCCCCATGGTATTTCTCCCTCCCACCCCACCCGCCACTGTTCCTCAGACATTCTTGTTAACTGCTAGAAATGGCTCACCTTGATTATCACCACAAAAGGTTTTCTTCCTCCCCCCCTTCCTGCTGGTAATAGCCCATCTGAAGTGATCACTCTCCTTACAGTGTGTATGATAAAACCCATTGTTTCATGTTCTCTGTGTGTGTATATAAATCACCCCACTGTATTTTCCACCGAATGCATCCGATGAAGTGAGCAGTAGCTCATGAAAGCTTATGCTCAAATAAATTTGTTAGTCTCTAAGGTGCCACAAGTACTCCTTTTCTTTATAACATAACCCAGTTATTGTCCAACATTAAACAGTGTTAAAACCAGCTTTGGGGCTTGGTGTACAGAGATCTCAGCTTGCTTAGTACCATGGCAAACACACCATTAAAAATCCTTTTAACATTTTATTAAAGATACAGAAAAGGAAGGAAAAACAATTAAAGCATTTTAAATGTAAAATATTAAATAAGGTTTTCATTATAACAACATCCCTTTTTCCCTTTAGCTGAAGAGAATTTTTAGGAGGAAAAATCCTCATTTGACAATCTCTTAGATGGTATCAAAGATGGTAATAATTGTATTTTTTGTGGAAAAGAAAGTATGTTAGCTGAGATGGGCTAGAGCGGTTGTTGTTGCTGTCATAATGAAAGACGACAAAAGAAGCCACATGCAAAAAGTGGGGAGAAAAGAATAGCAGAGATTGAAATTCAGCTTCTGTCTCTGATGTTAACTCTCACTTGGAACCTCACTGCTGCAAAAACACAGGCACAGCACATAGTCTTATTAGCCACTCCGAGACCAACTTAAACGAGCATTGGGGTGTTTAGGGCATTGCTTTTAGCTACATCTTTCTGGTCAAAGGCTAACAGAGCTGTAGTAATGAATACAGTCTTGGCTGGCGAAACCAGACTCTTAGTTGAGAGAAGGAAAAAGCAGAGGGATGGGAAAGATAAGAAATAAGTTAGGGAAGGAAAAGGATGCATGGGGAATGGGGAGGTCACAAAGTCTTACATCCCATGGTGTTTGGGATTCAGTTAGAGCCAGTAGAAGTGGTGATGTCATCTGGATCCTGCTCTCTGGCCCAGTCTGGTCAGGACTTCTCTCAGGATTAGGACAAAGAAGGTCTGGAGTCCCTGGAAATGGTTTGGGTTGCAGCCATGATGGTGAAGCTCCCTCTGATAGCCCATTTTTCTCCTAAAGTCTTTCTTTAAGGACCATACTAAGGAGTGGTGGGTGGAACAGGGTAAATCTGTAGGCCCAGTTATCACAACCTGGGGTGCGTGTTCTGCCCAGGGGTAGATTATCCTTTCCTTGGCTGTTGCGAGGACTATGTTGATCCCAGACAGGAGTCTCCCTTCCATGAGCAGAGGCTTCTTCCTGGTCATAGAGGACATTGTGGTGCTCCAGAGCAGGAAGGTAGCAATCACTCTTAATACTTCCTCCTAATGATACATGTCTGGCAACTCCTCTGGCTTCCCTGTCCCAGTTAGAGGAAAAGGACTTTGGCAATGGCTCCTCCTCCTGCTCTCTTTCAAGAGTGGTGCTGCTCCCCCTGCTAATGAGGCAGCTGCTTGAAAGAACAGTTACTTAACTATAGGAATTGGTTCTTCAAGATATGTGGTCCACAGAGATTCCACTCTTAGCACTCATGCAACTCATGAGCACGAGATTGGATTCTTGCTGGCTATGAGTGTTCGTTGGAGCTGTGCCCTAAATTGCCAGAGCTCTAGTGGAATAAGCTCTCCTGTGGCTAGGTAGATCTCTTCTAGCTAACTCAAATTCTTATGCAGTCAGAAACCCACTTGGATAACCTCTGAGTGGATACAGGTTGGCTCCTGACCCTGTAAACAAAAGTCATGAATAGCCTAGGTTTGCTCCTGGATGATTTTGTTCTATCTAAATAAACTGAATTCTGACACCACCTTAGGCAGGAATTTAGGGGAAAGTCTAAGGGTAACCCCGTACTTCTGAAACGCTTATAGAGGGTACCAGACATGAGGGCCATGAATCTCCTAGCTGACAAAATGGGCCACCAGAAAAGGAATTTTCATGGACAGGTGGCAAAGGGAACAAGCTGTTAAGGTCTTAAAAGGGGGACCTGTCAACACTGCTTATACTATACTTAGGTTCCAAGAGGGAGGGGGGCTTCTGAACTGGAAGAAAAAATGAGACCCTTCAGGAAATTTATTACTGTTCAGTGGGAACAGGAGTTTAATTCACATATTGCTGCCAGATGGACTCTTATGTTGATGGAAAAACCAGATTGCTTCAGGGCTAGCAAAAAGCCCAGTACTGATTAAATTGGTACTATCTGGGAGAAATTGAGTGCTGAGATATAAAAGCTCTTCCATTTAGCTCTATAAGTCAGTCTTATTGAAGGTTCCCTTCTCCAGAGTAGAATGTTCTGAACCTCTGCAGAGGTCATCCAGCCCACATACATGCTGTCAAATGTAAAGATTTTGGACCAGACAGAGGAGCTGACCACTGTTTTGAGAGACTGTATCAGGCAGAATGGGTAAGATGGCTATGTTGGTAGGTTTACAGGATCCGAATACCAGAACTGCCACGCTCATGCTGGGGCTACCATGCTCATGTGCCCTACATCTTGCTTCAGTTTCCTCATGACGCTATGAGGAACAATAGGAACATGTACATCAAACAAACTGTCCAAAAGATGAGGAAGATGTCCAACAGAGAGCTGAGCTTGTGATCCTCCTGGAGCAGAATGTCTGATACCTGTTGTAGTTTGCTGTGAGCAGGTCTAAATTTGGGAACCCCCATTTGAAGAAAATGTTCTATACCAATGTATCTTTGAGACACCATGTGTAGTTTTCAAAAGTCTCTCCTGAAATGATATCCCAGGATGTTCTGAAGACCAAGAAGGTGTAGGACTATTGGTGTGACAATGTAGAATGCATCATTCCTATAGATGTATGGCCTTCTGACAGAGTAGTGATGACCTTGCTTCTCCCCTTGCCTATTGATATAGTGCATTGCTGTGGTGTGGTCTGTCGGCACCTGAACTATTGTTCCCAAAGAGTAGACAGAAAGCTTGCATGCCAGGCGGATGGCTCTAAGCTCTAAAATATGCGTGTGGTGTGTGTGGACCATCATACCCAAATAGTCAAATGATCCAGATGAGCTCCTTACCCGAGTAGGGGCATCTGTTATCACAATCTTTACAGGCAGGGGTATGGAAAAGGGAACTCTAACTCTGCTGCACACCTAAAGTGGTCTGTACGTGAGTTTAACAAGGAGAGGACTTTTTGCAGGTCTGCTATCATCATGGATTCATAGAAACGTAGTGCTGGAGAGGTCATCTATTCTAACCCCCTATGCTGAGTCATGACCAAGTAAGCCTAGGCCATTCTTGACAGGTGTTTGTCTAACCTGATCTTAAACACCTCCATTGATGAGGATTCCACAAATTTCCTTGGTAACTTAGTCCAGTGCTTAACTATCCCTATAGTTAGAAAACTTTTACTAGTATCCAGCCTAAATCTCCCTTGCTGCAGATTAAGTGCATTATTCTTGCCCTATTTTCAGTGGACATGGAGAGCAACTGATTACAGTCTTCTTTGTAACAGTCCTTAACATATCTGCAGACTTATCAGGTCCCCACTCAGTCTTCTTTTCTCAAGACTAAACATGCCCATTTTGTATTTGTGCATTTGATTTTTCCTTCCTAAATATAGTATTTTATACTTGACTTTACTGTTAATTTCAGACCAATACTCCCAATTTCTCAAGGTAATTTTAATTTCTAATCCTGTGCTCCAAAGTCCTTACCACCTCTTCCAGCATGGTGTTAGTCACATATTTTATAAGCTCCACTTCATTATCCCAGTCATTAATGGAAATTCTGACTAGTGCTGGACCCAGGACAGATCCCTGCACAACTCCACTGAAATGTCCTCCTAGTTTGATAGCAGACCATAGATAGCTACTCTGAATAGTCTTTCAATCAGCTGTGCACCAACCTTACAGTAATTACAGCTAGACCACATTTCTCTAGTTTGCTTATAAGAATGTCATGTGGAATTGTGTCAAAAGTCTTACTAAAATCAGGTCCACTGCTCCCTCATCCACTACTCCAGATACATGCACTGTCTGCTGGGTCAATACACTGATCATCATCCTTGCATGGATCAAAGGTGAAGTCTCTCATACTGTGCGATAAACACACATGACAACGTGTCCTCGAAGTCTGCGACACGTTCTTGGGTGGGCCTGAAGTTGACTGAGGAAGTCCAATATTGCCTGAAACTTTCTCTGCAGAACGCTCAAGCTGTTTTGGAGTCTGAACACTATTCCTAATAACTCTATTTTCTGCTTCGAAATCAGTGTGGATTTTGTCTCTATTGACCTTGAGACCTAGCGAGATGAAGAGTTTCAGAACTGTCTGTACTGGACTGGTCACCTGTTGTGGTGATCTTCCTCACATTAGCCAGACATCAAAGGTAAAAATATACATGGATTCCTTTTGTTTTTAGGTGAGTTTTCACCACCAACAGTTACTTGGGTGAAAACCTTTGGAGCTGTACGAAAGCCAAAGGGCTGAGACTCTGCACCAGTAGTGTGATGTTCCTACCAGGTATCTCAGGTACTTCCAGTGGAGATGTGAAAATAGACATCTTGTGGGTCAACAGCTATGAACCAGTCCACAGGATCTAATGAAGGGATTAAAAGAACGTAGGGTTACCATTCTGAACTTAAAACAATGGATGGAAGTGTTGAGACATCAAACATCAAGGTGGGGTCCCCAGCCCCCTTTCTTCTTTGGGATTAAGAAGAAGTGGGAGCAAAAGCCCTGGTGCCTGATCTCTAAAGACACAAGTCGGAGCAACAGAAGTTGTAAGAGGGACTCCACCTCCTGCTTCAGCTGTCTCTCATGAGAAGGGTCTCTGAAAAGGGATGGGAAATGGGAGAGAGGACTGAAAGGAATTGTGAGGCAAACCTGACGCCAAACCAGGCATACTGCAGCAACTCAGCTGCAATGACTCATTCCTCCAACAGAGCCTGCAGTGACTCCGTCCTCAAGCATGCTGCTGCAGCAGCCTATCCCTGAGCAGGGCTTGGGTCAGATGACCCCCAGGCACAGGTATTTCACTGACCCCACCAGAGCTGCAAGTTAATAGTACTATTGCACAGACCTGACCACGAAACCTCCTGCTGCCTCACAGGCTTCCAGCCAGCCCTTGATCCAGTTCCTGTCCCAACCTTGCCATAGCCTTGTCCCAGCCTGCTGAAACCTTGTCCATGCCCTACTCTGGCCTTACTCCAGTTCTGTTACTGACCTGCTCCAGCCTGCATCCATCTCATGACCTCTGGACTCATAACCAGACTTCAATCCTTGGCCTGCATCTGGACTCCAACTACCATACTGATTTGGCTTGTCTATGGACTCTGACCCATGGCCTGTCCCTAGACCCCAGTTTTACCATTGCCCTTGACCTGGCATCCAACTTCGACCATCTGTCTTAACCACCAGTCTTGACTGCTTGGAACTAGAGCCTGATAGGGACTGAAAGTGAATGGTCACAATCTCAAGAATCCACCTGACTGAGGTAATGCCAAAGGTGTTGGGGGGGAGGGAGGGGGAGAGAGACTAGAGCAGAAAAGATCCTGTAGAAGTTGAAGCAGACTACTGACATTGGTGTCAAACCTGCTGCCCATTTGAAACACCTTACTATAGGCAGCCAAAGACAAAAGAGAGGGTCATCTCCAGTGACTCTTCTTCAGTGGCTCAGAAGATCTTGCTGGATGACCAGAGTCTTGTGTCAAGTAGTGCTGCTGAAACATGTTTGGTATCGTGGCTGCTTCCCTTTAGGAGTTGGGACACAAAATCCCAAGCAGCACAGGATAGTTCTGGAATCTTTAAAGCATTGATGGCTTCATCCGTCCGCCTTCTGAAGAAGTCAATTCCTTGAAAATGGGAGGTCCTAAATCGTCACCTTGTCTTCCTAGAGATACTGAATGACTGGGAAGCCATGGAAACCTTCTCATGGGTAGTGCAGAGGCCACTGTTCGCACCAATCAGACATGTTCAACAGTCTGTAGTGCTGTCCAAGATGTCAGTTGGCCCTCTGACATAAGATTTAAGCTCTATTTGGTGCTCCTATCAACAAAATTAGATGTGTCCTATTTTCAGAAATCCTACCTTGAGAGCAGCGCACGGTAATATGCTATCCTCATGTGCACTTGTGAATGAGTAGGCCTTCCAGCCAAAAAGATTCAGTGTTTTTGTTCCTTTTCAGTGAGGACAGATTTCAGAGGACTCTGCTGCTTTGTCCTCTCCCGTATACAGCTTGCACAAGTAGAGAGTCAGGTGCAGGATGTGAGTAAAAAAAATCCAATCCTTTTGCAGGGACTTGAAGTCTTCTGTCTCTTCTCAGAACCAGGCTAAGACAGAAGCAGGCAAACGACAGATGGAAATGATAGGCTCCAGCAGGACATCAATTACTGCCATGGCTAACCTCCCTGGTGTTGCAGAGCGTAATATGTCCAAGAACTTGTGCTGTTTCTCTAGCATAATCTTAAGGGGAATATCGTCATGCATTTTATTAAGTTTTGGAGAACCCTGAATACATCTACAGAGGCCAGTGTAGGTGGGATAATCGCCTCATGGGGGTAAAGAGGAGGAAATTTCAGCCTAAACTTGATGCTATTCCTCTAGAGAATGTTTTGTTTTGTTTTGACATTCTCCTCCTCTGGTCTCTTCAGCAGCTGTGGCTGGAGCAGCAGAGTTGCCAAAGTGAGACCTAGCTGTCGACACAGCGGAGGAGGTAAGTTTCTGAAATAGTGTTGAACATCTGAAGGGGGTGGCCCAGTATGGTCAGGATTATATGGATTAGTGCAGAGGGGGATACCAAAGTGGGTAACCCCTGTGAGATCCTGACCTCTTCCTAGCTCCCTTGAAATTCTTCCCTGGAATCTGTCTCAGAATCTCACTGAGCTATCCTGGGGGCAGATAAAAGGCAAGCGGATGATGATTCTCTACTGTGCTCAGCAGTAGAAGAGAAAAAAATGGTTTGCCTCTTCTAGGAGAAAGGCAGTCCTCTCAGGTATAAACTCTATATAGATTATGTTGGTATAGGAGATACCTCTCTGGCCAAGCATGGTGGCTGTACATCAGGGAGCTATGTACTGACCTACCTAAGTTTCTCCAGCAGAGTTGACTCGGATACTGGGCCCACTGAGAGGTTGCTTAGTACCATGTGTTGTTTTGGTGCTAAGGTACCCGGGCCCAATGCATCAGGTACTGTAGAGTTAGTCAATACTAAGAAGTGGAAAACTGCTACTTCTGAGGATGTAGTTAGTGCAGAGGCACTGGATATCAAGTTGCTCTGTATCATATTAGATACCATAGGCAGCTCTGCCCTTAGATTTAGATGGTATCATGTGAGCTGCCTTAGAAATTGGAATGGGCCTTCTTGCTCTTATGACCCTTCACTGACACAGGCCATTTTAAGTCATAGTGACTTTTCTGCCTCTTGGTAAGTGCCAGAAAAGTTGACCCAGGCTCATCTTTGTAGTGGTGCTCCTTACTGCACATGAAAGATGTCAAAGCTAATATACCAGCAGATGAAGGAGGCCTCTACAAGGAAGCCACCCAGGAGATCAAAATAGAGATGCAGCTCATTGAACTCAGAGATGGACTGACACTGACATCGAGGATTCTCTGAAGATCTCCTCGAGTCTGAGAAGACCTGCATCGACTTCTCCAGCAGGAATAATTTCAGGCTCGCCTCCTTTGCTGTCTCTGGGTGTACTTGGAGAAAGAGCAACACAAGGAACTATATTCCAGAACGTGTCCTTCCCCAAGACATATCGAGCATTGAGTGTGACCATCGTTGATGGGTATCGCAGTGTCACATGAAAGACTGGTCTTAAACCCTGGTAATTTCACTTCAGCCATGATCCTAGTACTCCTGTATGTGGGTGTATAGCTGGGTTATCAGAAACTAACTGACTGACTATGCTAAATACAATACATTCTTCTTTTTAATAGGCCAACAGACAAAAGAAAACAATGACACTAACACTAAAAAAATCTAAACTAAGCTAAGCTAACTCTCACAGTGTGCAAGAGAAGACAACATTGCCAAGGGTTCCATCTTGCAAGCAGGGAGACAAGAAACTAGAAAGGATTCACTATGCTCTTTATGCCCTCAGATGGGGGTTGTGATGCAAGGACACTTAGTGTGGAATATGTGGATGATCACATGAAGAACTGATGCTTACCTGCCCCAGCCTCAGGCAGCATGGTTCTGACTGGCCTTTGAAAGCAGTGGAAAGAGGATGGGGGTAGAGCAAGATAGGAGACAGCTAAGATAAGGGCTGCATGGTGTACGGGTGTGTACCAGCCCCAATTTCAGCCCAGCTAAAAATGACCCACCAATTTAGAACATATCTTCTGACCCAATTCTATCTCACTATCATTTGTCCTCCAGTTAGGGAAGTATCCTACGAAATTACTACCATGCCTACTTAATAGATGTGGCAGCAACAAGGACAATGCAGCTCACCATGCACTCAGAGGACATGCAAATGACTACCACAAGATGCTTGAACACTGCTAGCCTGAACATGAAACATGCGGTCACCCTAAAAAGCAGTGCAAAAACTGCTGCTTATTTATTTCAGCTATAAAAAACCCCCAGCTATCTGAATCACCTAGGCAACCATAACATCACTCAAAAAACAAAATTCAACTGTTGGAATTTAAATAAAACTTCATTTATTCCTGTATCATTTTAAATCCTTTTGGATAGCTAAACATGTGAAATATACGATCACCAACATGTCTATTTTCCACTTTCCTTTTTGCTGTGGATCCACCTTGACAATGTCAAATTATATCATAATCTACATCTGAACATCTTAATATAATACAAATTATAACTTTAGAAAGCTTTCTGTTTGCTGCAGCATACTTTGTTTCTTAATAAAGTAAAACTTCAAGAACATATTCCTCACTTTACAATTACAAAGTACTTCAGACACAGATATAATACAATCCATTTGATGGATTTTGTGTATTTGATTTTTGCCCAGACAAAGGCTGTTTACTAAATGTGATAACATTTAAGAACTTACCTTGTGTTACTGTTTTGAGTACAATTAAAGATGATACAAATCTCAAAGGTAAAATGGAACTCTTAAAGAAAGCTGCTGTCTTTGGTTTACTTTCAGCAGTCTGCTCAGAAGAGCCATGTTGGTTTCCCTTAGTTACTATGCCTTTGAATATGTCTTCACCGAGCCTCCTCATAGTTGATGTCATAGTTGAATGCTGTTGTAAACATTGTATCCATTTTATAAAAGAGTAGTAAATATAATCACACAACTTAAATCAAAGTCCATTTTAAAGTACTATATTTATAGAACTGTACAGTCTAATGAGGCATGTTATATAAACTGGTGGTAGTAAATTAAAAATATTACAATTAAACTTAGCCAGCGTTAAAACAACATTGAGAGACAAATAAATCTAGTAAACCCAGACTATAACAGAATCAGCCTTTACATTATCCTGTTTTGCCTAGATACTATGGGATAGCAAACTAAAAGCAGTTACTGTTTTGTTAAATCTAGTAGAATACAATATTTGCAATATACCCATAAAGAATTTAAGGATACAATTTACATTTTAAAAAAATTAAATTACTAAACTATCAACCTGGACTTAGTCTCCCACACTGAGTGACAACATAAAATTACTAGAGAAGGGAGCACTGAATATGAGATTAATTTCTTTATGAACATTGTCAATGACCTCAGTTTCAAGATTCAGACATTCACATGTCAATTTTCTGTAACGAACCAGTCCATGTGAGATTGAAGTAAATTAGGTAATGAATGCAAAAGGAGTGATGTAGTTTAAGATCATGTATTGGTGAAAAGTAAAATTATAAAAGAAAACAAATTTTAAGAAAAAATTGGCTGTGGGATGACATTCTATACCCAACTTTTCAGCACAACGATATATATACACAAATATATTTGTATATATACAAATATGTATATACAAATGTATAAATAAATTTGTATATATACAAATATATTCCCATATGGAAAATGTTCAAAATTAAAGCTAAGCTTAAAGGAAGGGATTTTCAAAGTTGTCTAAGACAATTAGATGCTCGAGTCCCATTGAAACTCAATAGCAGTAGGACACCTAATTCTTTTAAGAACCTTTGAAAATCCCAACCAAAAGTGGGATGGATATTGGAAACACTAAACCACTTAGCTATGGTATAGTGTTGCAATAAAATGCCTCCAAACTTTAAGGAAATGATCACTTATATATATATATATATATATATATAAAATGCTATGTTACTCTTTTGCTAGAGGACACTCTTAAAACACCAGTAGCCTTTTCAACAGTTCATATACATTTTTTTCTAGGTCTGACCCACTATATTGATTTTCTTTAATACAGAAACATATATTAAAGTAATTACAATTATGTAAAATTAAAGAAGGAGAATTTATGCATAATACACTGACATATTATAGAAGCGTCCACCAGCAAAGGGAAAAAGTATTTTATTATTGGAATTCATGTCACTGAATTGGAAAGGCAAAACTGTGGGGCAGAATATATTCTTCATACTGTTAATGTAATGCATCTTTAATGTGATCCAAATTTAAAAAAAATACAGATGCTCATGTAAAATCTGCTTTCTAACTTCAGCATCATTTATTAGAATCTAAGGCCCCAGTCCTGCAAAGATTTAGACATGTGCCTAGTTTTGCAATCAAAGGGACTACTCAGAGTATACAAGTTAGGCACGTGCATAAATTTTTGCAGGATTGGACCCTAAGGTATGACCCCATTTATGCTGCTACAATACGGTTCTGTAAGAACTTCCGTTACATACTGGATGAAAATATTTACTTCAGGATTAAACAATACAAGGTTTCACTTAGGAGCATCTTTTGTTTAACATTCATAAAATGGGGATTTCCTTCTCTAGCTGAGAAGGATGTTGTGAAGATAAATTCAAGGTTTGTGAGGTTCTCAGATATTATTACAAAGGGGGCTACATAAGTCCCTCGACAGATAAAGCATGGATCTATAATATAAACGGCTATCTTAATTTTTTTCCCCTTTGCCTTATATCTGCAGCAAATTATTTGAATTTGAATGTTGTGAAGGCGGATGGTTTTTTTTTTTAAAACTATACTTACTACATCGAAAAGCATCCATTTATCTTACATCATAGTACCTGAGAATCTTCTGAGAATGAGCATTCTGAACATGAAATATTAAAGAATTATTCTGTAAGTAGAATACATGTTTTACCTGTGTCCCACAGTCTAGTTGCCTTATAGCCCAGTAAATAAATTTAATTACAGGCATATGTAGTTTAGGGTTCACAAATGGCATCCACTGGAGTTGTTCAGCAACGACAGGTAAAAGCTGGAAAAATGTACAGTGGTATAGTTTTATACATCATCTGTCACTGAGTAAACAAAAAAATTTTGGATAATGGATTGCATTACTTATCTGGCAGTTCCAGTGCACTGAATACGTTTAGCACACTCACCACACGTACATAAAAACTTAACTCTGTCTCCAAAGGAAAAAAATGGTTACTGATCTCTATAGCAAATGTTGTTAAGATGCGTTGTGCACATATACATTCCACTGTAGGTGTTCATGTGCACCGAATGCACTTTGAATCGAAGACTTTTGCCAGCAGTACTTGGATGTCTTTGTACCTGCAGCCGAGTGTATAAAAGGCAGAGTTACCCTGATTCCCCCTTAGTTCCTTTGCAGCAGAAAAACAATGACACTTCCAAATTACAAGGAAAGAAGGAAGGCTCGTGGAATGCATATCTGCGCAATACATTTCAAAGAACAGTTATAGGAGACAAAGTAATATTTTTTTCTCCTTCAAGTGATAGTTCACATATACATTCTACTGTAGGTGATTTACAAGCAGTTTCCCTGAAGACGGTGAGACTTCAGAACTATGCAAACCGGGAATGACGTACAGATTTTTCAAAGTCCACATCACTCATGATACATGAGTGATGGCAGAGTCTGGAGAAGTGATGATATAGTGTCTGGGGAAAGTATGTAAAGATGTAGCCACCTTATAGATGTCCACAGTCAATATGTTTAGAAAGGTTGCTGGAAGTCCCTTATAGACTCAGCAGTTACATTTGCCAAATCATAACAGGATCCTATGCATGAAGATATCCAATATGACACTGGCTGAGCCAAGATCGCTTGACCTTTTACTCTTTCTGCATAGGCCTCAAAGAGTCTAGCTAAGATTCTAAATGACTTGGTTTTATGGATGTAGCAACGTATGGCCCTATGCACATCAAGGTAGTGCAGTCTCTCCCATCTGTTGGCTTGAGCTTTTGAAAAAATACTGGTAAATGAATAGTTTGGTGCAGATAAATGTCTAATCACTTTCAGATGAATTTTGGATGTGTTTCTAAAGCAATTTTACCTTTGTTTAAAATAGTGACTGGATATTACGCCAGTAACACCTATTATATCAGAAACTCTCCTGGCAGATGTAACTGTTAGAGAGTGAGTGAGTGTGTGTGTGTGTGTGTAGGGGCTTTGTGCTGGGAGAGCAGCTGAGCCCTGATTAGGGGGTGGGGCTTCTGACTAGAGGTCCTATAAAGGTAGCCAGCCATTCAGGCAGCGGCACAGACAGCTGCAGCAGCACAGGAGCTAGCAAACAGAGCTCTAAACAGGGGAGTTTGAGTGGGAGTTTGTATTGTGGTGCTTGTTTGGGGTTTGCTTTTGCTGGGGGGGGGATGGTCTTTTTGGTGTGGCTTGTGTTTCCCAGATTAACAGGATTTAGGTGGGAAGGCGATGACAGATACAGAGGCAGCTGTGGGAGTGACTCCTGTAGTGGAAGACACATTGAGGATGACTGGATGTAGAAGCTGTGCTATGTACATGATCCTGGAGTGGGGAACCGGTAAGAGTTTTTCTGCATGAAATGCCATTTGATAGAGCTGATGGAGGAAAAGATCCGAGGTTTGGAGATGCAGGTGGAAAGTCTCGATGAGTTTAGGAAGGGGTTTGAGCAGATGATGGAGCAAAGATATGAGGTATCTGAAGGGAAAAGCTCAGACTCACGGATGGAAGCAGGGCTGGGGAATTTTGAGGGGAGACTGGGTGAGGAAAGTGGTCAGTGGAAGCATGTGACTAAAAGAACCAGGCAGAGGAAAAGACGGGCTAGTGAAGGAGAAATAGAGCTTAGGAAGAGGTTTGCAGAGTTGGAAAATGAAGAAGGGGCTCAGCAGGTACTTGTTGAAGGTGGAAGGGTAAGGAAGAAGAGAAGAGAGGCTAGTCCTATAGGAAAAGCAGAAGAGTCAAGGGAGACTACACCAAATATGAGCCCCAGGAGGATACAGGATGGGTTGAAGAGGATTATAAGGGAAAATAGGAATGGAAAGTACTTGCAGCCAGAGAGAACAGGGGAGAGACTGGAGAATAGCACCATCACCAGGAAAAGGCAGGTCTATGTGATCGGGGACTCTTTATTGAGAAGAATAGACAGGCCTGTAATTAGAGCTGATCCAGAGAATAGAAGAGTGTGCTGTCTTCCGGGTGCTAAAATACGGGATGTAGACCTGAGATTGAAAAGGATCCTAAAGGGAGCGGGAAAGAATCCCCTAATTATCCTTCATGTGGGAACAAATGATACGGCTAGATTCTTGCTGGAAAGTATTAAGGGAGACTATGCTAGGCTGGGGAAGACGCTTAAGGAAATTGAGGCTCAGGTGATCTTTAGCGGGATCCTTCCTGTTCCTAGAGAAGGCCAACAAAGGTGTGACAAGATTATGACTGTCAACAGATGGCTTAGGCAGTGGTGCTATAAGGAGGGCTTTGGGATGTATGGCCACTGGGAGGCATTCACAGACAGAGGACAGTTCTCTCGGGATGGACTTCATCTGAGTAGGGAAGGAAAGAGACTTCTAGGATCAAGGCTGGCACAACTGATAAAGAGAGAGCTTTAAACTAGGAATTAGGGGGAGATGGTTGGGAGATGTCCAGGAAATCTCCACGCCAGATTTTAGCACTGAGAGGGAAGAAGACAAAGTAAGAAAGGATACAGCCATGGGTAGGAGAATGTATATAAGGAGCGAGGGCAGTGTGGATACTAGTCTAATAGGTTATACTGGCTGTAGAATGACTGTGCCTAATAGGGTACAAAATGTGAGCGAGGCCAAACAGCAAAAATTAAGATGTTTATAAACCAATGCGAGGAGCCTAGGTAACAAAATGGAGGAACTAGAGCTACTGGTGCAGGAAGTGAAACCAGATATTTTAGGGATAACAGAAACATGGTGGAATAGTAGTCTTGACTGGACTACAGGTATTGAAGGGTATGTGCTGTTTAGGAAAGACAGAAACAAAGGTAAAAGGGGTGGAGTAGCATTGTATATCAATGATGAGGTAGAATGTAAAGAAATAAGAAGCGATGCAATGGATAAGACAGAATCTGTCTGGGCAAAAATTACATTGGGGAAGAAAACTAGTAAAGCCTCTCCTACGATAGTGCTTGGGGTGTGCTATAGACCTCCGGGATCTAATTTGGATATGGATAGAGCCCTTTTTAATGTCTTTAATAAAGTAAATACTAATGGAAACTGCGTGATCATGGGAGACTTTAACTTCCCAGATATAGACTGGAGGACCAGTGCTAGTAATAATAATAGGGCAGATTTTCCTAGATGCGATAGCTGATGGATTCCTTCATCAAGTAGTTGCTGAACCAACACGAGGGGATGCCATTTTAGATTTAATTTTGGTGAGTAGCGAGGACCTCATAGAAGAAATGGTTGTAGGGGACAATCTTGGCTCAAGTGATCATGAGCTAATTCAGTTCAAACTAAATGGAAGGATTAACAAAAATAAATCTGCAACTAGGGTTTTTGATTTCAAAAGGGCTGACTTTCAAAAATTAAGGAAATTAGTTAGGGAAGTGGATTGGACTGAAGAACTTATGGATCTAAAGGTAGAGGAGGCCTGGGATTACTTTAAATCAAAGCTGCAGAAGCTATCGGAAGCCTGTATCCCAAGAAAGGGGGGAAAATTCATAGGAAGGAGTTGTAGACCAAGCTGGATGAGCAAGCATCTTAGAGAGGTGATTAAGAAGAAGCAGAAAGCATAGAGGGAGTGGAAGATGGGAGGGATCAGCAAGGAAAGCTACCTAATTGAGGTCAGAACATGTAGGGATAAAGTGAGACAGGCTAAAAGTCGAGTAGAGTTGGACCTTGCAAAGGGAATTAAAACCAATAGTAAAAGGTTCTATAGCCATATAAAGAAGAAGAAAACTAAGAAAGAAGAAGTGGGGCCGCTTAACACTGAGGATGGAGTGGAGGTTAAAGATAATCTAGGCACGGCCCAATATCTAAACAAATACTTTGCCTCAGTCTTTAATAAGGCTAAAGAGGATCTTAGGGATAATGGTAGCATGACAAATGGGCATGAAGATATGGAGGTAGATATTACCATATCTGAGGTAGAAGCGAAACTGCAACAGCTTAATGGGACTAAATCGGGGGGCCCAGATAATCTTCATCCAAGAATATTAAAGGAATTGGCACCTGAAATTGCAAGCCCATTAGCAAGAATTTTTAATGAATCTGTAAACTCAGGAGTAGTACCGAATGATTGGAGAATTGCTAATATAGTTCCTATTTTTAAGAAAGGAAAAAAAAGTGATCCGGGTAACTACAGGCCAGTTAGTTTGACATCTGTAGTATGCAAGGTCCTGGAAAAAATTTTGAAGGAGAAATTAGTTAAGGACATTGAAGTCAATGGTAAATGGGACAAAATACAACATGGTTTTACAAAAGGTAGATCGTGCCAAACCGACCTAATCTCCTTTTTTGAAAAAGTAACAGATTTTTTAGATAAAGGAAATGCAGTGGATCTAATTTACCTAGATTTCAGTAAGGCATTTGATACCGTGCCACATGGGGAATTATTAGTTAAATTGGAGAAGATGGGGATCAATATGAACATCAAAAGGTGGATAAGGAATTGGTTAAAGGGGAGACTGCAACGGGTCCTACTGAAAGGCGAACTGTCAGGTTGGAGGGAGGTTACCAGTGGAGTTCCTCAGGGATCGGTTTTGGGACCATTCTTATTTAATCTTTTTATTACTGACCTTGGCACAAAAAGTGGGTACGCGCTAATAAAGTTTGCAGATGATACAAAGCTGGGAGGTATTGCCAATTCGGAGAATGATCAGGATATTATACAGGAGGATCTGGATGACCTTGTAAACTGGAGTAATAGTAATAGGATGAAATTTAATAGTGAGAAGTGTAAGGTTATGCATTTAGGGATTAATAACAAGAATTTTAGTTATAAGTTGGGGACGCATCAATTAGAAGTAACGGAAGAGGAGAAGGACCTTGGAGTATTGGTTGATCATAGGATGACTATGAGCTGCCAATGTGATATGGCTGTGAAAAAAGCTAATGCGGTTTTGGGATGCATCAGGAGAGGTATTTGTAGTAGGGATAAGGAGGTTTTAGTACCATTATACAAGGCACTGGTGAGAGCTCACCTAGAATACTGTGTGCAGTTCTGGTCTCCCATGTTTAAAAAGGATGAATTCAAACTGGAGCAGGTACAGAGAAGGGCTACTAGGATGATTCGAGGAATGGAAAACTTGTCTTATGAAAGGAGACTTAAGGAGCTTGGCTTGTTTAGCCTAACTAAAAGAAGGTTGAGGGGAGATATGATTGCTCTCTATAAATAGATCAGAGGGATAAATACAGGAGAGGGAGAGGAATTATTTCAGCTCAGCACCAATGTGGACACAAGAACAAATGGGTATAAACTGGCCACCAGGAAGTTTAGACTTGAAATCAGACGAAGGTTTTTAACCATCAGAGGAGTGAAGTTTTGGAATAGCCTTCCAAGGAAGCAGTGGGGGCAAAAGATCTATCTGGTTTTAAGATTCTACTTGATAAGTTTATGGAGGAGGTGGTATGATGGGATAATGGGATTTTGGTAAGTAATTGATCTTTAAATATTCAGGGTAAATAGGACTAATCCCCTGAGATGGGATATTAGATGGATGGGATCTGAGTTACCCAGGAAAGAATTTTCTGTAGTATCTGGCTGGTGAATCTTGCCCATATGCTCAGGGTTTAGCTGATTGCCATATTTGGGGTCGGGAAGGAATTTTCCTCCAGGGCAGATTGGAGAGGCTCTGGAGGTTTTTCGCCTTCCTCTGTAGCATGGGGCATGGTTGACTTGAGGGAGGCTTCAAGACTTCTCTTGAAGTCTTTGAACCATGATTTAAGGACTTCAATAGCTCAGACATGGGTGAGGTTTTTCATAGGAGTGGGTGGGTGAGATTCTGTGGCCTGCGCTGTGCAGGAGGTCAGACTAGATGATCTGAATGGTCCCTTCTGACCTTAGTATCTATGAATTTATGAAACTGCCACCACAAATATAGCTTTCATAGAAAGATGGAATAATGAGCAAGATGTCCTGGGCACAAAGGGAGGTCTCGTTAGATCTGACTCAGATAGGAAAGTATGCACAAGTGAGTCCTTTAAGAAACCTCACTAACATCAGATAAGAGAAAAGAAAAGGTTGTGCAGTAACTGGAGTTTTTCGAGATGTGTCCCCCTGTGGGTTCTCCACTTTAGGTGGTGGTGTGTCCCGGCGCGGTCGAGCAGAGATTTATAGTAGCAGTGTCCACGCAGGTCGCTCGTGCTCAGTAGGTGTCTCACGGTGCTGTTGGTGCTGCGTGTAGCATGCGCACGATCCGAGCCCTCCAGTTCCTTCTCTACCGCAGAGTCCTCACTGCGAACTCCGAAGTAGAGGGGAGGAAGGTGGGCAGTGGAGCACGCACAGGGACACACATCTCAAAGAACTCCAGTTACTGCACAAGGTGAATAACCTTTCCTTCTTTTTTGAGTATTGTCTCTGTGGGTGCTCCACTTTAGGTGACTGTAGAGCAGTGCCCCTCTGAGGGGATTTTGGGTTCGTTCAAGTCATTGAGGTAAATACTGTGAGACACTATGGCGTCAGCCCTGGAGTCCTGTGTGACTGCATAGTGCTTTGCAAATGTGTGGATGGAGGCCCAAGTGGCCGCCTTACAGATCTCTAGTATTGGAATGTTACTGTGGAATGCTACTGAGGTTGAAATCGACCTAGCAGAATGTGCTCTAATATGCTCCAGTGGTTCTATATTCCGGATATGGTAGCATGTTTGAGTACACGTGGAAATCCATTTGGATAATCTCTGAATGGATATAGGATCTCCTTTCGAGAGCTCGGTAGTAGAGATGAAAAGTCTAGGAGATTTCCTGAAAGGTTTGGTTCTTTCAAGGTAGAACACTAGCGCCCTTCTAAAGTCTAGAGTGTGTAGGGCGGCTTCTGTTGGAGTACCATGAGGCTTAGGGTAGAATGTCGGTGGGTGAACAGATAGGTTCATGTTAAATGGCGAGGTTACTTTCGGTAAGAATTTAGGGTGTGGCAGAACATCACGCACTTGCAATTCATCAGGGATGCAAACAGATCAATAGTGGGAATGCCCCACCCTCTGAAAATTGAACTCAGGACCTCTCCATTCATCTCCCTTTTTTGATCCTGGGAGAAGTACCTGCTGAACGTGTCTGCTGTTGCATTCTGACAGCCTGGCAGGTAACACACTGCGATATGTATGTTGTGTTGTATGCACCAATTCCAAAGCCTCATGGCTTCTCTGCTTAGAGAATGTGAGCGAGCTCCTGCTTGCCTGTTGATGCAGAACATGCAGGTGATACGGTTGGTCAGAATTCAAATGGATTTCTTCCACATATGAGGTAAGAAATATCTGCAGGCTTTGCGGATGGCTCGTAGCTCTAGCAAATTGATGTGAAATTGAGTCTCTCTTGGAGACCATTTACCCTGCATCGTGTGTTGACATATGTGAGCACCCCAACCTATCAGTGAGGCATCTGTGGTGATCACTGTTGTTGGGGATTCCTATTGGAAAGGGATACCCATATAGACATTTTGTGGCCTTGTCAACCACTGTAATGAGTTCAGGACATTTGGTGGAACTGTGATCCGTTTGCGTAGGTTGTGTTTGCTTGGTATGTATATTGTATTTAGCCAACCTTGTAGGCATTGCATATGTAGTCTTGCATATCGTATCACAAATGTCGTGGCTGCCATATGTCCTAGTAATTGTAGGACTGTGAACCCAAACTTGAGGACTGACTTGTACCTCCGAGATAAAGTTCACGAGGTTTGTGAATCTGGTAAGGGGTAACGACGCCTTGGCTTCTATGGCGTTGAGATGTGCCCTGATAAAAGTCTAGTTGTTGGACTGGAGTTGTAGTTGATTTCCATTTGTTTATTTGTAGACCCAGCTCCTGGAATAGTATGATAATGGACTGGACTGCATCAACTGTATCTAGTCGAGTTAGACCTTTGATAAAACAATTCTCCAGTTCCGGGGAAATCATTATTCCCTATTTGCGTAGATGTGCCGCTACCACTGCTAGAGTTTTGGAGAAGACTCTTGGTGCTGAGGATAGACTGAATGGAAGTACTCTGTATTGGAAGTGTTCTCGTCCTACTGTGAATCATAGACATCTCCTGTGAGCAGGATTAAGGGTGATATGCAAATAAGCATCGTGGAGGTCGAGGACTGGAAACTACCCTCCCTGTTGCAGCGCTGGGAGTATCATACCCAATGTGACCATCTTGAGCTTTTGGGATCTGACGAACTTGTCAAGCTTCCACAGATCCAGGATGGGTCTCCATCCCCTCTGGGTCAGGAAGTAATGGGAGTAGAATCCCTTCACTCTGAATTGTAGCGGTACTTGTTCCACAGCACCCAGTTGTAGAAGATGATCGACTTCTTGTCATAGTAGATGCTTGTGAGAAGGGTCCCTGAAGAGGAATGGGGAAGGGTAGGTGGGCAGGAGGTAAAGGCGGTAGAAGTTATCAATTCGGAATACACTAACACCCATTGGTCTGATGGTATGGTGGCCCAGATGTGGTAAAAGGGCCGGAGTCGATGGCCAAAGGTTGGGGATGGGTCGGGCATGAGTGCTATTTTGTGAGGGAGGTTGTTCAAACCCTCCACCAACTTTTCAAAATTGTGGTTTTGGAGGTGCTGACTGAGAAGTCAGTGCCTGAGATTGAAGTGTTTGCCGGCATTGTGATAGTTGACGCTGGCTATCGTGTGGCCGCTGTTGTTGTTGCCTGTTGTTTGAGGAGTCTCTAGGTCTCCGATATGGTATCTCCTTCTCTTTGCGGGGGTTTGGGGGATGGGGGAGGGGTGTAAATCCCCAAAGTGCAGAGCCTGGCCGGAGAGTCCTTCACTGAATGAAGCACCTGGTCTGTCTTCTGAGAGAAGAGTTGTACCCAGTCAAAGGTAAGTCCTCTACTTTTGTCTGGAGCTCTACTGGTATCCCTGAGGCCTGAAACCATGAGGCCTGGCACATTACTATGACTGTGGCCATTGTTCTGTCTGCTGTGTCCAATGTTGCCTGAAGGGCTGTTTTGGATATGAACTGACCCGCAGTGACAATGGCCTGCAATTGTGTCTGTTTGTCCTCTGGAAGCTCAGATAAACTGGGCAAATTTCCTATAGTTGTCCTAGTCATATCTGGCCAGTAGCGCTGAATAATTGGCCACTCGGAACTGAAGGGTGCCGGAGGAATATATTTTGCCTCCAAACAAGTCAAGTCTTTTGTGTTCTTTGTCATGGGGTGTAACATTTAATTGTGGCTGGCTGTTACGGTGATTTACTGCCTCCCAACTAGGGAGTTGGGAGGCAGATGCGCAAATAGAAAGTCTGCCCCCTTGGATTGTACGTAATATTGTCTATCCGCTCTTTTGCAGGTGGGCGGAATAGAAGCAGGTGTCTGCCAGACTGTCTTCGCAGGATCCAAGAGGGCCTCGTTGATGGGAAGAGCAATCTTGGAGGTAGATGCAGGTTACAGTATTTGTACCAGCTTCTGCTGGTTTGTCTTTACCTCCTTTAGCAGGATGTCTTGGCTTTGCACAACCCTCTTGAACAGCTCTTGAAATTGTTTAAAGTCATCCGCTGAGGTTGGCGGTGGGGGCATAATCGCCTCATCTGAGGAGGAAGATTAATTGTGCACAGGAGATGCGTCATGGTCTGTGCCCGGCTCTGTGTCCTCTCCCCGTTCCTGTGTCTCTGAGTGTTGTGGTATGAGAGACGCTGGGTTAGAGAGCAGTTCACGTCTATGCGCTGTGGACAGTGTAGAATGCTGACCCCAATATGCACTCCAGGATTCCCAATGTGCCCATTGCATTGGGAAAGCCATAGAAGGGTACATCCTTGGGAGCCCGCACCATGATTGGTTCATATGGTGTGTTGGACCCATGTGGCTCCACATTGGTTGGTGGGCCTTAGGTTCGGAGTGACATGGAGATAAGAGGTATAGTCCCTGCATCTCCTCCACCTCATTACTGGAGAACCATGCCATGTCTTGTGGGCTGTGATTTCCTCTGGAGCCTGTGGGGGAGCCCTTGGCACAGTATTGGTAAATGTGGTGCCGATGAGATTTATATGTCTCTCTAGTGCAGCAGAAACTGTGTTGGTGCTGATTTCTGAGTAGTTGGTGCTGTGGGTGCTATCCCTTTTGTTGATGGAGTCAGTGCCGACTGGGGTGTTGTTGTTTGGCTGGTGCCGACTTGGTAGGGTCTACCAGTGCTGAATGAGTGTCGGTGCCGGGGTGGAGGAATGGTGCCTGAGACACTCGGTGCAGAGTCCCATACCAGTGAGCTCAGTGCCGTGGAGGAGGCATGTTTGTGTCGGTGCCTCGACTCTGTTTTTCTCTCTCTGACCTCAGCCGTGCCGGAAGTGCCTGGAGCATTAAAGGTGCTCACCTGAGAGCAAGATGGCATCGGGGGTAGTGACCTTGCAGGAGACCGCCTCTGTTTTTGCAGACCTCTCTGCGAAGATGTTTGAGCTCTCTTCTTTGGTTTTTCAGAGGGTAGGTCTCCTTTTCCATCTTGAGGAGTGCCCGGAGAGGCTGTTTGCTTGTCCTCCTTAGGCTGGAGGGTCTTCTCCATCAAGATCATTTTAAGCAGAAGATCCCTGTCCCATCAGGCTCTGGGTTTCAGGTTGCTGCAGTGGGAGTATTTCTGGGAAATATGCCCCTCACCCAGGCAGCATACGCATAAAGAATGTCTGTCTGAAACAGGCATGGCATCGCATGTTTGAGGCCTGGAGACCCCAGCATTTTAACTAGCAACTGTCCCTTAAGGCGGCTGTCTAATGAATTAACAAGAAAATAATTTTTTTTTAATTTATTTATTTTTTTAAAACTAACACTAACAATCTCTATAACAACTTATTTAAGTACTTATCTAAAAGTTATTTCTTAACGGTTTTAGGGAGAAGTACTAACACTGCCCCTTTGCTCCATCTTCAGCTGAGAACGGTTGAGAAGGAACTGGAGGGCTCAGGTCGTGTGCACGCTACATGTGGAACCAACGGCACTGCAAGGCGACCAGCACA
Source organism: Dermochelys coriacea (assembly GCF_009764565.3). NCBI lineage: Eukaryota > Metazoa > Chordata > Testudines > Dermochelyidae > Dermochelys > Dermochelys coriacea. The sequence continues at coordinate 113,204,607 of NC_050068.2, forward strand.
GACACTGTTACCATATTGGGCCATGCCTAAATTATCCTTAACCTCCACTCCATCCTCAGTGTTTAGCGGTCTCACTTCTTTCTTTGTTTTCTTCTTATTTATATGGCTATAGAACCTTTTACTAATGGTTTTAATTCCTTTTGCAAGGTCCAACTCTACACGGCTTTTGGCCTTTCTCACTTTATCCCTACATGTTCTGATCTCAATAAGGTAGCTTTCCTTGCTGATCCCTCCCATCTTCCACTCCTTGTAGGCTTTCTGCTTTTTCTTAATCACATCTCTGAGATGCTTGCTCATCCAGGTTGGTCTACAACTCCTGCCTATGAGTTTTTTCCCCTTTCTTGGGATGCAGGTTTCTGTGACTTTGACTTGAAGTAATTCCAAGCTTCTTCCGCCTTAAGATCCACAAATTCTTCAGTCCAATCCCTAACTAATTTCCTTAATTTTTTAAAGTTAGCCCTTTTGAAATTAAAAATCCTAGTCACACATCTATTTTTATCCTTCCATTTAGTTTGAACTGAATTAGCTCAGGATCGCTCGAACCAAGGTTGTCCCCTACAACCATTTCTTCTATGAGGTCCTCACTTCACCAAAACCAAATCTAAAATGGCATCCCCTCGTGTTGGTTCAGCAACTACTTGGTGAAGGAATACATCAGCTATCGCATCCAGGAAAATCTGAGCCCTATTATTTTTACTAGCACTTGCCCTCCAGTCTATATCTGGGACGTTAAAGTCCCCCATGATCACACAATTCCCATTAGTATTTACTTTATTAAAAACATTAAAGAGGTCTCTGTCCATATCCAAATCTGATCCCGGTGGTCTATAGCACACCTCAAGCACTATCCTAGGGGCGGCTCTAGTAGCTTTCTTCCCCCAATGTGATTTTTGACCAGACAGTCTCTGTCTTGTCCATTCCATCACTTCTTATTTCTTTATAGTTTACCTCATCATTGATATACAATGCTACTCCACCACCTCTGCCTTTATTTCCATCTTTCCTAAACAGCACATTCCATTCAATACCTGTACTCCAGTCATGACTACTATTCCACCATGTTTCTGTTATCCCTATAACAACTGGTTTCACTTCCTGCATCAATAGCTCTAGTTCCTCCATTTTGTTATCTAGGCTCCTCGCATTAATCTTAATTTTTCCTGTTTGGCTTCACTCACATTCTTTACCTGATTAGGCATAGACTTCTACCACCAGTATCACCTATTAGACTGGTATCTACACTACCCTTCCTCCTTATGTCCATTCTCCTACCGACGGCTGTATCCTTTCTTACTGTGTTTTATTCCCTCTCAATGTTAAAATCCAGCATGGAGATTATCTGGACATCTTCCAACAATCTCCCCCAAATTCCTAGCTAAAGGCTCTCTTAATCAATTGTGCCAGCCTCCATTCTAGAAGTCTATTTTCCTCCCTATCCAGCTGAAGTCCATCCCAAGAGAACAGTCCTCTGTCCATGAATGCTTCCCAGTGGCCATACATCTCAAAGCTATACATCCCAAAACTCTCTTTATAGCACCACTGCCTGTTTATTAATACATTATTTTAAATTAGGCATGCAAATTTGCTTAGAAAAAAGGATGAGGGGAAGGAACTTGGACAGCGTGCAGAGAAGGACAACAAAAATGATTAGGCTACGGAATGGCTTCCATATGAGGAGAGATTAAAAAAACTGGAGGCTTGTCTTCATAAGCACTGTAGTAGTGAAGATGCTCTCGCTTTGGCATAGTAGAATCTCCAGTCGGTGTAGTTAATCCACCTCCCAAGAGGTAGTAGCTATGTCGATGGGAGAAACTCTCTCATCAACATAGCGCTGTCTACGTAGGTGGTTAGGTCAGTATAACTACATTGCTCCAGGGTGTGGATTTTTCAGACCCCTGAGTGATGCTGTTATGCTGACATAAGTCTGTAGTGTAGACCTAGCCTGGGACATTTCCAGTTTGGAAAAGAGACTATTAAAGGGGCATTTGATAGAGGTTTATAAAATCATGAATGGTGTGGAGAAAATTAATAAGGAAGTTTTATTTACCTCTTTACGTAACCCAACAACCAGGGGTCACCAAATGAAGTTAATAGGAAAAGTACTTCCTCACACAACACCCAGTGGAACTCATTGGCAGGGGATGTTGTGAAGACCAAAACTATAACTGAGTTTTAAAAACAATTTGGTAAGTTCATGGAGAATAGGTCCATCAATGGATATTAGCCATGATGATCAGGGATGCAACTCCATGCTTTGGGTGTCCTAAGCCTCTCGCTGCCCTAAAGCTGGAAGTGGACGACAGGGGATGGATTATTCAATTGCCGTGTTCTGTGCATTCTCTCTGACGCATCTGGCATTGGACACTGTCAGAAGACAGGATACTGGGCTAGATGGACCACTGCTCTGACCCAGTGTGCTCATTCTTATGTTCAACATTGCGGGGAAGAATGAAGAGAGAAATCTGAAAATCATATCACTGAAAGAAGTGATCAGGATTAAGAGATGGCTTACAATGGGACAGGAACTTAATACCCTAATTTTCTTTAAATTGCCTGTATTTTTGGAGCTATACGTGTCAAAACGCCCACTAAATATTATTGTCTGAATGAATACTAAACTGTTAACTATTCACAATAATTTTTGTTTTGAGAAGAGTATTCAAAATATATATAAATAAAACTAGCGTACATTGGCCACAAGGTTTAAAAAAAAAAAAATCCAAACCCCTTTACCTTTGCACACTTTTCTTGTGTGTAATTTTTGTGGGTGTACATTAGTTTGTGATGGTCTCCTTCTTCCTCTGTTTTCACTTTGAGGAATTGATCCGAGATCCAGTCCATAAGAACACTTAAAAGCTCATAAACATGTGAATTAAGTGGTACCTGTAACAACCATAACATTAAATAAGATTATAAAGCTTTTCCAAAACATATGGTATATTATTAGAGCCTCTCAAAGAAAACAGATTGATGTGTCAGAATATGAAAACAGTTTTAACATTTTATTATAGGATGGTGCCATGCCTGAGAAAAATTAGGAGTTTAGGCCATTATTTGTGGTGATTATTGGTTGGCAGAAAACACATAGGTACGAAATTTATATAAAGTCCTAGAAAAACATCTTCATGCACAGAATTGGTCCGTTTTACAACTTTGGCCATAAGAATGTGAGGAGAATGTGAAAGACAACTGCATAATTCACAGGTATTGTCAACATGTGGTAATTTTTATGTGGGAAATCTTAGATGCACTAAACAATTCATGTCACTTTCTTGTATGTAGCCCATTGCGATTAAAATTTACAGCATTAACTACAACTGAATAATGTTCATTCCAATAACGAATAAGTTCAAAGAATTAAGACCAAGACTTCAGAAGAATGGACCCCCCAATTCGCCTTCTCCAATACATTAACTAAGAATCTCAAAGTGGAACAAATTATTTTAGGCTTGTCAGGAAAAAAAGCAGATGCATTCAGGAAGTTTCTAGGGTTAGACCTCAGAGGGAAAAATCTAGTTCCCTTAAATGAAAGAGAAAGTTGTGTATAATATTTCAAGCAATATTCCAAGTCATTTTATTGCTAGAGTTCATAATTCCCAGAAGGATATAATGGTAGAATACAGACAGAAGGCACACTATTAAATAGGACAACACTGAGATAAGAAATATTATTTCACAAAAGCAAAAGAGAATGTTTCAAGACAGAAGGAAGGAAGGTGATCATATTGCAATCATGTATGAAACATGTCAGCATTTACTCACTTTTTTCTTCACTAGAGGCTTTTTCTACTATAAGCACTAAGAGCATAATTACCTATGGCTTACAAGTTAATCTTCCTATATCTGACATCACTTACCCGTTTTTCTTTTCAATTAACTATAGAAAGCTGTACATAGAGAGATATTATTTACACTGTGACAGTAATCAAAAGAACTTTCCAAACACCGGGGAAGAAACAGACATACAATTTAAAAAGATGGACTGATTAAAAGAGGGGGGATGAGATACAACATAAAAGAAAGGTGATCAGGATGACAATAAGTGCACTTCTTTTTAGTGACAATTTAAATGTAATTATTTTTCCAGTTAAACATACTAAATTTTCCCCAATGCAATCCAATTGCACTATTCTTATGCCCTGAACACTAACCCCTTTCCTCAGTATAACTGAGTAGTTCACTCATATCATAAATACAAGACATGAGTAAATGACGCCACTAGTTTCCTGAAGACATAGCAAAAGTGGGTGTTCTAGAAAGATACTCCAACATCTAATAGCCTTTAATTAAAAAAGAAGTTTCCTTTCCTCCTTGTTTATGCCTTACCTTACAAACTTTTGATGTTGTTGCCATTTTTTCCTGCTTCACAGATTTAATTTCTTGCATTGCTTGAGAAACATCTTTAGATTTTTGTATTGTTAAAAATTCATGCTTCCTCTGCAACAGGATATATTAAATAAATTACATTTGACTGGTTTCTTACAAGGGAAGAAGTAATAAGGAAAAACTGTTAGTCTTACTTGTAAATTCTCTAAACGTGCTTGTACTTTTCTTGCTTGAACTTCCATCTTCTTGTTCTGCTCACTTACATCACTTAACTAAAAGAATCAGAAAATATGTTTAAAATATTTGTGGACTCAAAACAAGTTTAAACTCATTCTTTACTTCATATAAAGGTTGTTCAAAAATCATTAGTTATAGGCATCTAGATTTATTAAAGTGCAAGTTTATCTGCTCTTAATGTAAGCAAAGCAACAGCTAAGAAGATCATTCACCTCTTTATAAAATGAACCAGCTAATCAGAGCTCTGCTAACTGTTCAGTGTAATGTATAATAAGCTATGTCCTGTGAATTGAGAATTCAACTTGCAAGCCAAACACTGGGCTCACATTACATACAGCCACACCCAAATACAGAAACCATACCTTCAAGAGTGAGATTTTCTGAAGAGGACATATACAATTAATTTGAAATTACCTGTGTGCATAGCTCTATGCATTATATTAATAAATGCACAGTGACAGTTATAGGTATCTTTACAGCTTCAAAGCACTATCCACATAACTAATTTCAGTAGAGCTGTCTCTCTCTGGACAAGCATCTACATGGTAGAATAAAGTCAGACTGCAGCAACTATGTAGAACTACAGAACTGTACATAACACACAAACTCCCACTGGTGCTCTGAAACGGAATTGAGAATTCTCTTTCAAATGCTTGACTGGTTGGTTCTTGCTCACACGCTCAGAGTCGAACTGATCACCATATGTAGAGTCTGGAAGGCACTGTCCCCTTATGCCAGACTGGCAGGGAGCTTGGGGATTTTAGCCTTCCTCTGCAGCATGGAGCACAAATCACTTGCTAGGATAAATTCAACAACATTATAGAATACACAAAGGTTTGCCCATGCTATTAACTAGATCATGGCTGCATTCTGAATTTTAGAAGGCTATCTACCCTAGTGTCTCAATTTCCTTGGCAGGATATTGAAATGTTTCTTTTCTTATGAGTGACTTGTTGCTGACTATTTAGAAGAGCAATTCAAACTTTACCGAATTTGAGATTATATATATATTAAAAAAAAAAAAAAAAAAAAAAGACGCCAACCAGTTAAAAGAAAAACCAAGTGGTAGGAAAGGAACAAGAGTCATTTCTGCTCAATTATATGAATCTTGTTTAATAAGACTGCAAATACAATCAGTCAACTTTCCAAAAATAATTTAAATTGATGCTAATATTTACAATTTTTCTTGAATAGGTATGAAAATGGATCTTGCCTGCTTTTTTAAAGAGTCATTCATTTCCTTCAAGGTGTCAAATGATGATTTGAGCCTCTTGCTTTCTTTACTCTTCTCTTTCAAGGTTTCTGACAGCTGTTTAACTTCTGCCTCGTGTTGCTATAGAAAAATATGATTAATGATATACCAACTAGAAACAACTTCTGCAATCACTATGTTAAAACACAGGGTCTGATTTCTAAAGGGTCAGATGTGCAATTTTGCATGCCCAAGTGTGCCTGCACTTTGTGCCCATGATCTTTTGAAAATCAGGAGTGTCCTGTATATCAAAAAGAATAATCATTACTATGTGGTTGTGAGCAATAGCAGGCCTGCTGGCTCTTCTTGAGAAGGTCATATCCCTTTTTAAATTCACTATAAAATGTATTTATCATATCATCATATCATCTCATTTACATGCGTGTCCAAAGCATCAATTCCATAAATAAAATGGGTGGAAAAACAGGTTAACATGGGAGGGGAATAAAAGGAGAAACTGATTTTTACACCAATTATTTGTAAGGAAATACTATGGACCTTAGTCACAAAGATATCAAAATCTTCCCCTCCAGTGCAGCAAATATTCCTAATGGTATAAAGCACCTCAGCAGCCTGCAGTGAAGTTTTTCTTGTACTTGGGAAGCTGAATTGGAATTGCTACAAATTTATGCAATACTTTGTTTTACTATTTTGATATAAATTAGAAAAGTGGGTAGCAGTGAAACTGAGAGGTCATGTCATTTTCCCTCTACTACTGATTGACAGTTATGAGCAGCAGCAGAGACATGCATTGAAGCAGAGAACTCAAAAATGGAGGCTGAGGAGCAGAATAGCAGAGACACCTCATTGCAACAACCAGGGGGCGGTAGAGTATGAAAGTGAAGCAGAGAGAGAATGCTCCTTTTTTCCCAGCAGCCAGAGGACCTCGGGAGGCTTCAAATTTCTCACATACCGACTAGCCAAGTTTGATACTTAAAATGACGTGCCAAAGTAGACAGAGACAACACTGGTGAAAATGCCAAAAGTTTCTCCTTTCCCATCAGCTGTGACTAATATGGGTAGGAGAAAGAAGAGAAAATTTGCTTTAATCTGAGAATTACCATCTTTTGTGCTAGTCTTCAGCTAACAGTCAAGCATTTGGCAAAATTTCCTTAAGCGTCTGCTAAATTTTTCTAGCCCTGCTTTCATGCTCCAATAAAGCCAAGCTGAAAAACATGTCTTATACAGCATCTAAAAAGCTGAAATCTCTGAATGTGACATATAAGGATAGAAAACAAACACAAGCACCAAAAGCCTTTAGCTGGAATGTTCTGGCACATACCCTCAGAAGTTCCATCCTGGAGACAGTATAAAAAAAAAAAAGAATTCCAACCGATCAAACAGCACAGAGCTAGTCTCAAAAATATAACTCACCTTCTTAACTGAAAAGAAATCCAGTTGCCTGCAAGATATTGTTAAAGTAGAATAATCATGCTGGCAGGGAACCATAGAACTTCAAAGAAAATCATGAACTTAAGAACATAAGAATGGCCATACTGGGTCAGACCCAAGGGTCCATCCAGCCCAGTATCCTGTCTACCGACAGTGGCCAATGCCAACAGAACAGGTAATGATCAAGTCATCCCTCTCCTGCCATCCAGCTCCACCCTCTGACAAACAGAGGCTAGGGACCCATTCCTTACCCATCCTGGCTAATAGCCATTAAAGGACTTAACCTCCATGAATTTATCCAGTTCTCTTTTAAACTCTCTTATAGTCCTAGCCTTCACAACCTCCTCAGGTTGAACTTCCTTTTATTTGTTTTAAACCTGCTGCCCATTAATTTCATTTGCTGGCCCCTAGTTCTTATATTATGGGAACAAGTACATAACTTTTCCTTATTCACTTTCTCCACACTACTCATTTTGTATACCTTTATCATATCCCCACTTAGTCTCCTCTTTTCCAAGCTGAAAAGTCCTAGTGTCTTTTATCTCTCCTCATATGGGACCCATTCCAAACCCCCAATCATTTTAGCTGCCCTTTTCTGTACCTTTTCTAATGCCAATATATCTTTTTTGAGATGAGGGGACCACATCTGTATGCAGTATTCAAGATGTGGGCATACCATGGATTTATATAAGGGCAATAAGATATTCTCAGTCTTATTCTCTATCCCCTTTTTAATGATTCCTAACATCCCGTTTGCTTTTTTGACTGCTGCTGCGTACTGTGTGGACGTCTTCAGAGAACTACCCATGATGATGCCAAGATCTTTCTCCTCATTAGTTGTAGCTAAATTAGCCCCCATCATATTGTATGTATAGTTGGGGTTATTTTTTCCAATGTGCATTACTTTTCATTTATCCACATTACATTTCATTTGCCATTTTGTTGCCCAATCACTTAGTTTTGTGAGATTTTTTTTTGAAGTTCTTCACAGTCTGCTTTGGTCTTAAATATCTTGAGCAGTTTAGTGTCATCTGCAAACTTTGCCACCTCACTGTTTACCCCTTTCTCTAGATCATTTATGAATAAGTTTAATAGGATTGGTCCTGGGACTGACTCTTGGGGAACACCACTAGTTACCCCCTCTCCATTCTGAAAATTTACCATTTATTCCTACTCTTTGTTCCCAGTCTTTTAACCAGTTCTCAATCCATGAAAGGATCTTCCCTCTTATGCCGTGACAACTTAAATTTACATAAGAGCCTTTGGTGAGGAACCTTGTCAAAGACTTTCTGGAAATCTAAGTACACTATGTCCACTGGATCCCCCTTGTCCACATGTTTGTTGACCCCTTCAAAGAACTCCAATACAGGAACTCCTCCTAAATGTTGTAGTTATGTTCCTGAAAAATGCGACTTTAAGCGAAACGATGTTAAGTGAATCAAATTTCCCCATAAGACTTAACGTAAATGAGGGGGTTAGGTTCCAGGGAAATTTTTTTCACCACAAACAATTTAATACTGGTACACAACTAAAGGCAACCCCTGAACCAGACTATTAAACTCATCTTTCTGAGAAAGCAACTATTAATAACCAAAATACATAGCAATATTACTTTACCCTTATATATCAACCTTTCATCTGAGGACCTCAAAGCTCTTTACAAAACCGATTATCTCCATTTTACAGGTGATGAAACTGAGGGTCTGAAGAAATCAGTGAAATGACTTTCCCCAGATAACGATACTTGCCCAAGAAAATAATTCAAATACAAGTTATTGTACCTCCTTTATAATTTGAAATTTTGCACAAACTTCCTCTTCAACACCTCTTATCTTAGTCAAAGCAGCTTCATGTCTGAAAAGCAACGCTTCTCTTTCAGCTAAAAAATGTTCTCGTTTCTGAAGTTGCAGAGCATACTCCTGCTGTGCTGAATTTTCTTGCTGTGTCAGAAAAAATGGACAATTTTAAAAAGTTATAAAAAATGAAATGATTATAACTTGTATGGAAATACAGTCATTTCGTCAGGGATACTTTCAGTTTTATGGAAATGTATACAACAGATTGCATGTATGGTTCACTGAGTGTAAGCACCGCTTTAGTGTACTAGGACACAATGCTGAAAGACTACTTTCAGCACCTCAACATAGTGATCCAACTGACTCCCATCGGGGCTGGGATTGTTCGGCCTCTGAAAATCAGGCCACATCAACTTAGATAACCAGGATTTAGAAGCTTGACTTTAGGCACCTAGATCTGAAATTTTTGGTTAATATTAGTAATTGTTATATATTGCCTTTTATCTGATGATTTCAAGCCTCCTCCTCTATCCACAAGACAACATTACCTCATTAGACAAGTTGTTACAGCCTCTTGCAATACAGTGGCTTACTGTAGAATGATAAGGAGAGCAGCTTTAAAAAAAATCAATATGTAATTGTTGGGGGAAGAAAGTTAGGAAGGGAAGGGGAGTGTGACAGACTTAATACGTTAGAAGTTTTTGAATATTCACTAATCTTGAGTTTCTGAGGAAAATTATCTAGTAATACTCTAAAGTCATTTCCAGTTCCTACCTGCAGTTTCTGATGTATGACATATAGCTCATCATAAATCTGGTTGATGTGAGATGGTATTAATCTTTGACCACTCAATACTTGACTTTCAGGCTTGCTCGCAGTCTTCCTAACCAGACCACTACTGATATCATGATCACTACAAGTTTCTGTGTTTGGAGCCAAATTGGATGGTAGGGTGACATCTAAGAAATGAAAAGAACACATTTTGTAAAAGTTGCTCTTGTACTTTAGATTAATAAATTAGATGACCAGTTATTGTTACATTAAGGCAGAAACACATTTTAGGCTTTTGTGATTAAATAGCAGTATACTAGGTACTAAAGTGAAAAGTTAGTCTGAGTATCTCCTGAGGCACTATGAGTATTTGTTCAAAACCTTTATCATCTATTTCCTGTGATTCATTTTGGCCCATTATTATTAGTTTTCTGATCAGTGCAGTTTTATACATAAATTATGCCCTTAGCCTACACACAAGTCCAACAGACATCACTAGAAGATCTACGCGCAGACTGAAGGCACAGTATAGCTATTAAGCACTATTTCTCAGTGTTTTGACCGATTCTTTTGGTGATGGTGGGAGAACATAAAGGAACATTATGAGAGCTGTTTTTATGTGGAAGTCAAATAATGTCTTGGAACAGTCTTATTTAATCAGACCACCTATTCTTAACATTGAAAATGTTTCATTTTATAAAACTGAAAGTAGGGTTAATAATGGCTGGCTTTTTCTTTTTCTCTATTTCTTGATCCATAATGAACAACAATCAGAACTGCATTGCAGGAGATTTAAAAAGACCAATCTTTCAGAAAAGAATTTGTCTTTTTTATATATACACCTCTACCGCGATATAACGCAGTCCTTGGGAACCAAAAAATCTTACCGCGTCATAGGTGAAACTGCGTTATATTGGACTTGCTTTGGCCTTGAGCATTTCCGTTATTAATAGTCAGCAAATCATTTTTGTTAGAACACACATGGTGTATACTGTAAATAAATCTGTTCTACAATGGTTAAATTGTATCTCCTTTCTTTAATTACAACAATTATTTTATAAGATTACTTAAAAGATACACTGTATTAACAACACAGGTACTAAACAATGCTAAATGCAACCATGTGGGCTAGGTTTCATCATACATCAATCATTTGTAATGTAATGTGTATGTTTGCGTGTAATGCTTAGGAAAATGCAAAATTCACATAAAATATCAGAAAATGTTTTTAATTACACATCCTTACAAATTGTTGTAAAAAAGGATTTTGGTATTTTAGCAAATAGGAGCATGGGCCACTGTCACTTAATCTACGTACAACATAGTTGGCTAAGTAATATGAACTGTTAACTATTAAATAGTTTGAAAACATTTTGGAGATGGGAGTTTTTACTTATAGAAAAGGTTAAAAATGAAGCTAAAAAAGGTAAAGTAATCAAGTTTTAAAGACACTGATAAAATGGTAAATACCTTTTTTTGGTGTACAAGATGCTCTTTTATTTAAGATGCACCACTTAAAAAATTTTTAATTTAAAAAACAAAAAAACAAAAAACTTGTTATACTTGGTTGCTTCATGCTACTGCGAGCCTTCTTCTTTGCCAGGTCAGTTATGGATTTTAACTGCAGTATTTGCAGTCTATCCACATCCTGGCTTTCTAGCCACTTAAGACCAATCTCTAACCCTAGAACCTCATCAGCAGCTTTGGGCGGTGGCTTCGAGGGTTCTTCGTCACTATCCTCAGGGTTAGACACATTTTCTGAGGCATCAGATGGTTGACGGGCAACATTATGAACTATATCTAGATCTGTAAGTTGTTCATAGGTTGGGCACATAGCATCCACCTCCATCCACTCTTGAACATCAGCTATCCCATTTTGAGCCGTAAGTTCCCTGTAGTCTCCTTCTGCCTCCATGGCCTCTTCTTCCGTAAAACCTTCAAAGTCGTTCTCATCTTTGTCTTCTTCCTCATTTTGGTTGTTCTCGCTTTCAGTGACAAAAGCAATTTTGAGACCAAGATGCCAACATTTCTTCATCATTGACGGAGTGATTCCTAGCCAGGCTGTCTCGCCTAATTTAAATACATCCAGCAAATTCAATTTCTTGATTACATCCGTTATGCTACTGTTGTCCTCAACAGTTTTCTTTACTAAGACTTTACGATAGTTCACTTTAAATGTGGCTATAATGCCTTGATCGAGGGGCTGTATTTTGGACGTCGTGTTCTTAGGAAGGTAGCTCACCTTTATCTTCCCGTCTTTGCTGGTTAAGGTCTCAACTGGGGGTTGTGCGGGACAGTTGTCAAGTAGGAGCAATGTCTTTGGCTCCAGGTTTTGTCTGCATAGGTGGCTCCGGACAGCTGGTACAAAATATTTATTAAACCATTCCTCAAATATATCCAATGTCATCCAAGCATTTTTTTGAATGGTGATAAATTAATGAAAGCGAATCCATGTTCTTATGGTGAAAAGCCCTCGGTGACCTGGATTTGCCTATGCACAGAGGTTTAAGTTTATGTGAACCGGCTTCATTCATGCAGAAAAGTATCGTCACTCTCTCTTTTATCACCTTAAAACCTTCAGCCTTTTGTTCTTCTGTCCTAGAAGCAAGTGTTCTAACCGGTAGGATACGGTAACATAAGCCAGTTTCATCAGCGTTATAGATTTGCTCTGGAGCATAGCTACCCTCGATGATGATCTCTTGTAACTTTAGTGGGTATTCGTCGCAAGCTTTTATATCTGCGGAGCGCATCTCTCCTGAAATTTTGATTTGCTGTATGCCATGATGTTTTTTAAAACGATTAAGCCATCCACTGCTAGCTTTAAATTCGTTACCTTGTTGTGAAGAAGCGTCCTCGCCCGAGTATCTAAAATCGAGATCCTTCTTCAATTTCTCTGATTGTTTCCTTATGTCGTCACCGGAAATTGGCGTACCGTCAGAGTGTTCTTGGGTAAACCACGTAAATACTGCTCTTTCTAGTTGGTTATCCTGGGCAGTTTTTAGGCACTTCCTTTCCCGGCCTTCACTTTCATCCAGTTCACCTAGCATTGATTGTAATTTTTCCTCATCTCTGTTCCACCCTCTTAATGTTGATTCCCCCACTCCTAATTCTTTTGAGACCTTCGCTTGGCTCATTCCTGATTTCAGTCTGTACAAAGCTTCCAATTTTTCTTTGACCGTCTTTGCCTTTCGTTTCTGTGGCTGTGAACTACTTGCCATCACATCAATGGTATTTTAATATTAATGCTAACAATTTTTTTAATTGTTTAGAAAATGTCAGCGCAGAGTTACAATGTTTCAAAAATACAACTAGTGAGACAACTTAAGCTTAGTCTATACTGCACACAATTTAGAAACGAGATTAAAATAGGCGGGAGAGATGAGAACGCCCAATGGGACGATGGGCAGGCAACATACGTTTACCCTGCCTTCTCACTGTTGCACATTCGTTCCACCACTTTCATACATGCACATTTGTACAGACAACGTACTATATATATGTAATTTGACACAAGCCACATTTTAAGAGCCAAGGTGCCGACCATGGATGGTTTTGTAACAACTTTAAACTGGCAAGATAGCAGCAGGTTAGTCAATGACGAAGTTAGACTGAACTCTCCTTTTTGAGAAATTAGTCATGGTTATAAATACAAAGGCCGTTTTTATTATAATGGCCGTTGAAAATTAGCTACCACCTCGCACACGGTTTGTTGTCCGCAAAACGAATTTAAACTTTCAGTGGTTTTAAACTATCAACGGATTTTAACTGTGAACATTATAACTTTAAGTCTTGCAGACAAGACTTTTTTATGCAATGAAGATCGGAGTGAAAGTTTAAAAATGCTGTAATGCGCTCGGCTTTCTGTTTTGACTTTTGATCCAAGGCAGACTTGTAAAATCATCATATTGAATATATACACGGTAATCATTGAATGTATAAACGGGGATTAAACAGAATAAAAGTACTGTATGTTGTAGATGAGACAGAAAACCATTTTTGTTTTTCCACGTTATATCCAAATTCATGTTATATCGGATCGCGTTATATCGGGAAAGAGGTGTAATACAATTATGACTAGATCTACTAAAACATTGTATCTCAAAACTAAAATAGTTTACTCAATTACAGGTTTTATTAATTGTATTATGAATAAGATTCAGTTGAAACTTGAATAAAGCTTTTATTTTTCATACAAATAAGTGAAAAGTTGTGATAAATTGAAGTTGAATTTAATATTTTTCTGATTACCTGTTTTTGTATATGAGTACGTGACTGTATTTGGAATTGCATCAGTTGCAGAGACATTTACAATGACCTCTTCCTCTAGTTCTAGCTGACTTGAATCATAGAGCAAATCCAGCTCATCATCAAAGCTAAAAAATTCAAATGGATGACATGAATCTGAAATTATTCAGTGCCATTCTAAAATGTTATGCATGTAATGTAAAGAAGATTTGCATACAAATATAACTATTTCTCATTTCAGCATATTTACATTTGACTGAATGCAAAGAGATAATGCTAAGTAATTTGAAAAGTACTTTGAGATCCCTTCAGAATGAAAAGCACTTATAAAATAAGATATTAACTACAGTCAAAGAATGAAATTGATGACTTAGCAAAACCTGGGGAACAAGTAAACGATCTTATTTTCATAAACAAATCCTTATTTGCATGCAACAACTAAACCACTTTTAAAACAGATCAAAGCACAACTTTTTTTCTTTCAAACAGGATATCCAGAGAAGAAAAATAAAAGGTGTGATATATGTTCTCTTTCAGCTTGGTGCGTTGGGGCATGAAAACTCTCTGGAGTCTTGTAAAATAGATTTAAGACTACCTTGTTAACTCTAGCTGTTTCCCTTCCTCGTCACTTGTTTACTCCCTTATATATCTTAATCCCTGCATCCCACTAGCTGAGCCCTACACATATAGTTATCTCAAGTAAGTGGATGAACTTCCCTACCCAAAATCAGTGTTCACATTTAGGGCTGTCGATTAATTGCAGTTAACTCACGTGATTAACACAAAAAAATTAATCATGATTAAAAAATTTAATCGTGATGAATTGCACTGTTAAACAATAGAATATCAATTGAAATTTATTAAAAAATTTTGGAAGTTTTTCTACATTTTCAAATATATTGATTTATATTAGAACACAGAATACAAAGTGTACAGTGCTCACTTTATATTATTTTTATTACAAATATTTGCACTGTAAAAATGATAAAAGAAATAGTATTTTTCAATTCACATCATACAAATGCTGTACTGCAACCTCTTTATCATGAAAGTGTAACTTACAAATGTAGGTATTTTCGTTACATAACTACACTCAAAAAACAAAACAATGTAAAACTTTAGAGCCTTCAAATCCATGCAGTCCTACTTCTTGTTCAGCCAATCGCTAAAATAAACAAGTTTGTTTACATTTATGGGAAATACTGCTGCCTTCTTACTATTTACAATGTCACCTGAAAGTGAGAACAGGCATTTGCATGGCACTTTTGTAGCCGGTGCTGCAAGGTATTTACGTGCCAGTTATGCTAAACATTTATATGCCCCTTCATGCTTCAGCCACCATTTCAGAGAACATGCTTCCATGCTGATGATGCTTGTTAAAAAAATAATGCATTAATTAAATTTGTGACTGAACTCCTTGGGGGAGAATTGTATGTCTCCTGTTCTATTTCACCTGCATTCTGCCATATACATCATGTTATAGCAGTCTCCGATGATGACCCAGCACGTGTTTGTTTTAAGAACACTTTAACTGCAGATTTGACAAAATGCAAAGAAGGTACCAACGTAGGATTTTTAAAAATAGCTACGGAACTAGACCCAAGCTTTAAGAATCTGAAAAATCCAAAAATCTGTGAGACATGAGATGTGAGCATGCTTTCAAAAGTCTTACAATAGCAACACTCAGATGCAGGAACTACAGAACCGAAACCACCCAAAAAAAAAAAAATTTTTTTTTTTAAAAAAAAAACCAACCTTCTGATGGTGGACTCTGACTCAGATAATGAAAATGAACATGCGTCGGTCCGCACTGCTTTGGATCATTATCGAGCAGAACATGTCATCAGCAAGGACGCTTGTTCTCTGGAACAGTGGTTGAAGCATGAAAGGACACATGAATTTTTAGTGTATATGGCATGTAAATATCTTGCAACTCCAGCTACAACAGCACCATGCGAATGCCCGTTCTCACTTTCAGGTGACATTGTAAACAAGAAGCTGGCAGCATGATCCCCTGCAAATTGTAACCAAACTTGTTTGTCTGAGTGACTGGCTGAAGTAGGACTGAGTGGACTTGTAGGCTCTAAAGTTTTACATTGTTTTATTTTTAAATGCAGTTTTTTTTGTATATAATTCTACATTTGTAAGTTCAACTTTCATGATAAAGAGATTGCACTACGGTACTTGTATTAGGTGAACTGAAAAATACTTTTTTTTAATTGAAAAATGTACAATGCAAATATTTGTAATAAAAATAAATATAAAGTGAGCATTGTACTTTGTATTCTGTGTTGTAAATGAAATCAATATATTTGAAAATGTAGAAAGCATGCAAAAATGTTTTAAAATGTTATTCTATTATTGTTTAACAGCGCAATTAATCACGATTAATGTTTTTAATCACTTGACAGCCCTATTCATATTATTACATTAGTCAGACAGAAGCTGATTCTTACAGATCACAAAAGTATGAGTATACAAAAACTGTGAAAGCTATACCTTGCACATGGCAACCTGCTACTGGATCAGTCTGAAAATCCTACATAATGTATTAAGGATTAACTCATGATTTGTTTGGATTTTGGGGTAAGGGAAGGATGGGAGGAAGAAAAAGGGGTCTAAGGATAGATGAGGGAATGAGGGGTCAGCTCTTACCAATCCAAGTTTTTGAAACTCTTGAACAAGTCACTAAGAGGTTTGCTATAGTGCTTTCTTCCACTGTGGGTACTTTTTGATTGTGAAGATTTTATGGACAAAGGAATAATTGAATTATCTGATGAACTGTCCAAGTTACCTATAAAATAATTCAAATATTAAATATTTCATTTTGCTGTTGAAAAGCACACATTAAAAAAAACCCAGAATGATTTAATTAATAAATTTTGTACTCTGTAAGGGTTATTGCTTAAGAGAACAAAACCCCAAATCATAACATATTAGAACAAGCTCTGACAAGGAATCAAAATTAGAGAAATACAAAATACTAGCTAAATTGTATTTTAATAATAATTTAAAACTGAAAAGTTTTATAGATGACTAAAAAAAACTAAGTCCTAACAAATTTAAACCTGAAGAAAAGTTTTACGTAAGCTCAAAAGCTTGTGTCTCTCACCAACAAAAGTTGGTCCAATAAAAGATATTACCTCATCCACCTTGTGTTTCTAAAACAATTAAGTCAATTTTAAAGAACTTTCAACTTATTACATTTTTGAGAATCTTTTTAAAAGCTTAGTTCTGTTACTAAAAACATTTTAGAAACTTCAACTTTGTTTTCAAGTCACATCTGTCTTCCTGAAGTTTTACAATTTGCATTCATGTTAATTGCTGTACAAATTTGAAGTCTGAACCACATAGCCTTTTACTTGCTTTTCATATGCATCAGCATGGCAACATGCATTTCTCTGGAACCCCACCTGCATGGTAACCATTAAGTTCATATCTGTACATTTAAAAAGTGAATATATATAAATATCTTAGGATTATATAAACTAAAACTTTAAAAAAGATTTTAAGTTTCCTGTTTTCATTTTTTTTTTTAAATAATTTGCATCATGAAATGTTTAATTGTGTCTCCTCCAGTCAGCAATCCTAGGCACCTGCATGTACTGTACATGCAAGACCAGCCTTAGGGGAAATGGTGCCTTAGAGGAACTTGTATTTTGGAGCCCCAGCCCCCATTTCCGCTGTCCCCGCGGGTGCTCCCTTGCATCCCAGCTTCTAACCCCTGCAATCTCTCCTGCATCCACATGGGGAAGCTGCTGCACAGAGCCTCCTTGACCACTGGGCACCATGGGCGGCTGCCCAGGTGGCGAACCCCTAAGGATAGCCCTGTGTACATGGCTATAAAAGCAACATATTGCCACATAGGGAGCTACCCAATTCCACCCACCTCAAAGAATTTCCCACAAACCAACCCCCTCTCAACAAGACACATACTCCATCCCACACAATCCAACTGATGGCAGCCCGTTCTCATAAATGTGCCAGTGATAACCAAATGCTTCCCTCTGTCACACCCCAATAATAGCCAATCCTCCCCTTTTCAAACTTACATAGAAAGATTGCCGTACATATATACTAGAACCTTACTTACCATGAGTGGGGTGCGCATGTGGTTGATTTTCGTTCTATGGATGAAAATAAGGGTATGTCTACACTACCCAAGTTACAGCGTGGCCATGGCAGCACTGTGATGTGGGCAGTGTAGACAAGCTTTATCGCACCCCTGAACAACAAAAGTTTTAGCACTGAAAGTGACAGTGCAGACACAGCCTACGACTCTATTGCACCTTCGCCTTCCCCCAAAAGGTTATTGCTACTAGTTTTCTCTTTAATGCACAGCTAGCAGAGCTTTCTTTTTAGACATCGTGGGAGCAATACTGTTTTTTTTACCTACATCTTCCTTACCGGCAGCCCTCCTTCTCACAGGGAAGATACATTAGCATTTCCTCTCTTGCCAACCCACCCGCATCTGCAACATAAGCAGATTTCCTAGAGTACTCGTGTAGAATCCATATATATGTATACAATTCCAGGCTGGTGCCAGAGTTTCACAAACATTACCCAATGTCTGCCTACTTAAAATACACTTGGAGAGAATATAAAACTACTCCCCCAAAGCACAGGAATTCTTAAGATAAATTTAAAGAATAGTGCATTTGAATTGATGTCCCTTTTAACAAAGATACAACAAAAAGGATGTTTTTGAGTATTACCTGTGTATGTTAGGGAGCTTCCTTTTTTACATTTGGTCTGTAATGAACCTGAAAGACAATCCTAAGAGAAAACAGAAAAAAAGTCCCTACTATTTTTAATTCCATTATAATGTATATTACAATGTATCTGTTTACGGTTTATAGTGCTTTTACTAAGGAATTGCTGTTAAAAAAATATTTGCTTTGAGCAGAGGATGATTTTTCCTAAACAAAAATGTAAGTGAAACCTCACACAAACATAAGCAAACAAACAAACAAACAAAAAACCTATAATCAAGCTATTTCCCCATAAACTAAAAATGAAAGCTTGCTAGCATTATTTCTGTTTTTAAAAACTCGAGAGACCCTCAAATACAACAGTAATAAGAGCCATTCAAGTAAAAAGGCATAAGTAGATTAGGTAACCGTAGAAAGAACTCCATCAAGTCCTACATTTCAGCCTTTCACTTTAACATTTCCTACCTTATATCTTGCCATCAACCTATAGTAATACAAATTAAAAAAAACTTACATTAAAGAATCATTAGGTTGCAAATTCAAGCACTTGAACGTTAAGAAATGCCAGATTTAAGGGGGCTCCTGCAACCCTCATTCTGCCCTACTGTGCATTCAGTCTGTGCTCTTGTGGAAAAAAATAGTATGTGATCATGTAATCAAAGACTGTATCATAACTACAGATATGATTCTGCCACAGACATCACAGATTACTTGACTTTCCAGGACTTCAGTGACTTCTTCTGGGGCAGGGCTGAAGCAGCTGCCAGCCCCAGGGCCGCCAGAGCAGCGCCCCCCATCCCACTAGAGCAGCAGCTGGGGTTGGGTCAGCCTCCCTGGTCTTGTACTGTGGGTACTGTGCTATATAATTGGTTATGTTTTGGTTATATACAGTGTAAGTTTTACAGTAAGAATTAAGGTATTAGAATAAATGAATAGGATAGTGGATACTAGTATTAGCCATTTTCTTTTTATTCATGCTTTGCAAGTAATAGACAGGATCTTGTCTGTGTCTATGTTAATTAGATTAGAGGAATTTCGAAGCCTAGGCCCCAATGTAAGAAAAGATACTTGCAAAATTTAGTGAGGCCTAATTTATGTCATCTTTCTTGTTTAATATAAAACACTGCTATTTGTTACCTTTTGAAGGCCTCTGTAAAGAACTGTTTGTGTGAATGAGGAATGCATGCATCAGGAAAAAATAATGTGTGAAGGCCATTGCTGAAACCAGATGGACAAGGGAGGAGGAGTGAAGAAACTGAAGAGACTTAAAGACACCAGAGAACCATCAACTCGCATCCATGGTTGAGGAGGGGCAGACTGACGACCCTGATGTAAAGGCTGGCACCCTAAAAACACAAAATAATTAATTAAATCAAAACCAGACAGGATGACCCTCCTGGAGGTATTTTGGGCCATCAAAAAATAACACCCACTAAGGAGTAACCGGTCATAAACTGACACAGCAAAATCCACAGATGGAGAAAAAGGACTACAAGAACAGGGTGCTTTGCCAGGGGGCTTTTGGTTCGTCTTGTCAACAACTCCAGGAGCATCGGATCGCAACCAGCAGAGCCTGGCTCCTCTCTGCAACCAATCTGGCTGGCCACTAGATTGATCCAGACTCTGCACTGGTAACTATAAACGTGTGTGTGTGTGTGTCTAAAAAGCATATGCTAATTGCTGTACTCTCAATAAATGCAGCATGTTGCCTTTTTCCCTATAAAAAGATCTCGTATGCTTTGCTTAAGCATAACACTGCCCTAACAGTGCTCTGTTTGTCTACCCCTGCCCTGCCCCAGGGTATTTTTAGTAAAAGTCAGGAACAAGTCACGAGCTTCCATGAATTTTTGTTTATTGCCCATGACCTGTCCCTGATTTTTATTAAAAATACCCATGACAGAATCTTAACCTTAATTATAACACATATGCACAAAGGAGCAGAACTGAGGTTTCACAGACAACTGTAAATCTAGCATTTCCCAACTTCAATAATGTTCTTTTAAGGTAATTTTTGCTTGCAACTCTACGTGTTATTTCTCAAGGAAAAAAAGTAAAAACAAATTATATTATGTGCAACTATAACATTTCTCCCCTTTCCAACAGGCATCATAAACTGAGGTTGAACTCTGAACATTCAGTGTTGCAGCATGGATTGGTACTACTTGAGCTACAGAACTACATCACCAGGCAGCAGAAGGTTGTTATCCCAGAGGGAGGACAGACTAGCACAACCAGGAGATTGTCAGTGGGGAGCCAAACTGCTCTATCCTCCCCTGGGAGTTGGAAGGGCTCCAGTCCCACGTAGTGCCCCGGGGGTTGGGGAGGGAGACTGGGGAGGTGGATCCAGGTGGATTTATGGGGTGAAGAAACCCAGCCTGATTACTACCCCACTCTGATGCTCCAAGGGGACAGAATGGGCCACTGGGGCCATCCATTTGTCTTTAATCTGGAGAGCTCTCCTCTCCACCTGCCCCATCCACTCTGGCTGCTCCCAGCTAGTACAGCTTGCTATTGTCGCTCTGGCATGATGTTGGACTTAGAATGTATGCGTGTTTAATTACTTGGGCACACTGCCAATGTTTTTCCTGGGGCATGCAAGTGAGAGAAGGGATGTGTCAATTTTTAATAGTTCATATCTTGGCAAAAGCTGAACTGAATTTCATGGGACAAAGAAAAGGTAAATGGGTAGCCTGAAGGTATTCCCTCGGTCAAATATCAAAGGCTTTTGGCAAACAATAAAGGTGTGTGAGCTCCTCAAAGAAAAGGTCCCAAGAATGGAAAGTGTTAAGCATTCTTAATATAGTAAACACATTACTTACAGCTCTCCCCACCTCTATAATATGGCCCTAGCTCAACATCAACTCTCTCCACTGCCCCTTTATTGTCAACTGTTGATAACATCACAATCCTCTCCATCAATTAGATGTTTAACTTCACAGACATCAATTCTTCCTGCTCTCTTGCTCCAAGGCTCTCTCCCAATTGTCGGTTTCTTACACATCATTTCTAATAGCTGACCTTTCTTTCTGTCCAGATAACTAGAACTCTCAACCAGGCCCTAATCTCTTATCTTGACTACTGCAATTTCCTCCTCTCTGGCCTGACAACAGTATCTTTCCACCTCACCCTCAACCAATACAAACTGCACCTGCTAGAATTATCTCTTACTGCCCATTACTCTAACCCACATTGTCCATCTCTTTCAATCTCTCCATCCCACCTATAATTTGAGCTCTGTGTGGACACAAAATCTATATTCATGGATGCAAATATCAGCGGATATAAATCAGTATCTGTGGAACTGCGGGCCTCTACTGGAAACTGCCCCCAGCGCAGCCCACAGCACTAGCACAACCAGGGACAGCTGCTGGAGAGCCTGGAGTGTGGGACTGGGGATGATACAGCCAAGCTGGAGGAGCTGCCAGCACAGGGCACTGGCTCCTGGGAGCAATGGCCTGCCAGGCTGCTGCTTTCACTGCTGCAGCTCCTGATAGAGCTCTGCAGCTCCGTGGATACCAATTTGCATCTGCAGATATAAATTTGCAGGGCTCTATCCATAATATCAAGTTCTCCTAATCTTCTAGGCCCTTCATTATTCTGGTCTCTCATCCTTATCCATGGTCTTCCTGCCACTTTCCACCCCCACCCAGCCACCACATATGTTTTGCTTTCCTCAACACTGTCCTTATGCATGAAATGACCTGCCTGAACTGATCCTCCTTCAAATGCCTTCTCAAAACCCACTTATGTTGCTGTGTCACAAGTCAGCCACTAGCAGTCACTTTCCATTTTACTGTTACATGGGTTTGAGTCTTTATTTAGTAAGGCCTTCGGTAATATGGTAATGGGTGCTAGAGTACCCTAAAATAGATTACGCCCCATGTCCCACAGCCATTAGGGCTCACTCACTGCCCAAAGCGTTGAGCCGACTGTGGTGCTCCACACACTCCTATTTTAACCAGCTGCCCACGAAGAGAGAATGAGCCCACAAGGAGGTGCACGTTCCCAATGCCACACCACGCAATCGTGCCACAGCCTGAAGGGGAGACCCAACGCAGGACAACCACCTAAAGGGAGCGTCACACAAAACCTCAATGGGACCAAATTCCCTTAATGTAAATGCCCCCCCCGCCTTAGCCCCCACGCCGCGCCACGCCACGCTTCTTTCTCTCTGAAGTAACTAAGGTTCAGCAGGTTTCAGAGTAGCAGCCGTGTTAGCCTGTATTCGCAAAAAGAACAGGAGGACTTGTGGCACCTTGGAGACTAACGCATTTAGTTGAGCCTAAGCTTTCGTGGGCTACAGCTCACTGCATCGGGAACGCATCCCATGAAGCGAGCTGTAGCCCAGGAAAGCTTAGGCTCAACTAAATGCGTTAGTCTCCAAGGTGCCACAAGTCCTCCTGTTCTTTTTAATCACAGGTTTCAGAGTAGCAGCCGTGTTAGTCTGTATCCGTAAAAAGAAAAGCAGTACTTGTGGCACCTTAGAGACTAACACATTTATTTGAGCATAAGCTTTCGTGAAGTGAGCTGTAGCTCACGAAAGCTTCTGCTCAAATAAATGTGTTAGTCTCTAAGGTGCCACAAGTCCTCCTGTCCTTTTTGTTCTTTTTAAGGTTCAGCAGTAAGCGAGGGAGGAGCAGGGGGAGAACCTGGGGATTAAAAGGAGTAACGCACCCCGCTCCCCACCGCGCCATGCCACGGGCTGGGGGCGGGACCCCTCCTCGTGCCCCACGGATGCGGCCGGTGCCTCGGGGGCTTCTTACAGAGAGCGGGAGCCTCCGCATGGGGGGGAAGGGACACGCCGCTGCCAGGGAGCCGGGATCTTCACAGGGGCCCAAGGACCGAGCCAGCAGCTCACGACCTGACCCCCAAGCGGCCCCGCCCGCTCCCCCCAAACCTGGCCGCCGCTGCGCCTCTCACCCCCGGCTCCCCGCGCAGGTAGCGCCGCTTCAGACGCTCCACGGAGCCGCTCAGAGCCGGGCTCGCCATGAGCCGCGGCCGCTCGGCGCATGCTCCGTGCCGCCTCCTGACGCCGCTGCCCGCCGTGCGGGTGCGCGCGCGGGCTGGGGGGGGGGGCGGGGGAGGCAGCGCGCCCCCTGCTGGCCGCGGGCTCACAGGGCGCAGCTCGGCCGGGGGGACGCGGGGGCAACCAGCTGGCGGCAGGGCAAAGAGCGGAGCCGCAATCAGGGCCGCGGGTAGGAGCCGGGGTCGAGGCGCTGCCAGACGGTGGCAGAGGGGGAACAGTTACCCCCGGCGGGGTGGGCTGCCTGCAGAGGCTGCACAAAGTGAGGGGGGGAAGCGGGGCTCCCCCCACCCTTGCAGGACGGGGCATCTCAGCACCCGCTTCCCAGGGCTGCGCTCTTAAGGCAGCGTTGCCCTTCCTCAAGCCAGGTCCTGAGCTGCTAAGGGAGACTTGGGTCAGTGAAATAGTTTATCCCCCCCCCCCTCCAATAATAGAATAAAAGCCAGTTTAATAGAAGCCAGGTCAGTTTGCATAAAGCCCCACACATTTATCTCCTCCGCTCTTCGCTTTGCCAGAACTGGCCTGACTTTTCCTTCCTGGCCACTGTAAATGGAGCTTCCCGCCTGTACATCACTTACTTTTAAAAATGTTATTTTTGTTACTCTTGGCGCTTCATCATTCACCTTCCTTGACATTGTGCAGGTGGATGGCACGGTGCTATTTAATTGATGTTTTAATAGCAACAATCATTTAAAATATTAATAGGTGTTGGTAGCTTCAGCAATCACATCTCAGTGTTTCCAATATAGCACATCCCTGTTTGTATTGCGACCTTAGTTTTTAATTCTAAATTTTTGTTCTTTTTTCAAACACAAATTTATTCTTTGGGATCATATGATATCAAGACTGACTGATTTCCCTGACTGATGTCAAATCTTCAGTTTCCTTTAATCTGACCGTCTGGGCTAATAGCCATAGATGGACCTATCCTCCATGAACTTGTTGACCCAGGCATCCACAAAGTTTGGATCAGAACATCTGTGAGGAAGTAGGGCACGTTGCAAGAATGCTAGCATCTGCCATGGAGCTCTGGGAGCAGAAGGAAGTATTGGAAGGCAGGGCACAGGAATGCTGTCACACCACTACTTTCTGCCCCAGTCTCTTAGTTTCTTATCCCTGCTGATGCTGCTTGTGACTGCTTGCAGCTGAAAAGCAGCAGCTTCTTTGTGAGCCTAGTGTGGCCTGAAGACTGCCAGCATACAGTAGAGTGAGTAACTGCACTATTCCTTTCATTTCTCTTGGTCAGAAGAGGATCTAACCTACCCTAATGAGTGGTAACTCCCTCAAGTTACAGTTAAGGAGCATCTGTTTGTGAACCAAGTGGCCTGATGAAGAACACCTGATACTTGCAGAAAAGAGCAACTGTATACAAGAGGAACTTGTTGAACTTACTCACGTTCCGATCATGTTAACCATCCCACACCTCTCAGAATTTGGCCCCACCACAAACCCTTAAAAGAGAGAAGATCTGATGAATATTCAAGCCAGCATCTGCAGAATAGATCTGTAGGTCTTATGGCTCATGGAAACCAGTATGTCCACTAATCAAGCTTTCTTTTAAAGAAATTAACGTGTCAACCTCCCTGAAAAATGCATCAATCCACCTGATCCTCAAAAAGCCAACACCTGATGCAGAATACATCTTCTCCATCTTAAACCATTCATTCCTAGGCTAAATCATTGCAAAATAGTGACAAAAAGATCATAGAATCATAGAATATCAGGGTTGGAAGGGACCCCAGAAGGTCATCTAGTCCAACCCCCTGCTCAAAGCAGGACCAAGTCCCAGTTAAATCATCCCAGCCAGGGCTTTGTCAAGCCTGACCTTAAAAACCTCTAAGGAAGGAGATTCTACCACCTCCCTAGGTAACGCATTCCAGTGTTTCACCACCCTCTTAGTGAAAAAGTTTTTCCTAATATCCAATCTAAACCTCCCCCATTGCAACTTGAGACCATTACTCCTCGTTCTGTCATCTGCTACCATTGAGAACAGTCTAGAGCCATCCTCTTTGAAACCCCCTTTCAGGTAGTTGAAAGCAGCTATCAAATCCCCCCTCATTCTTCTCTTCTGCAGACTAAACAATCCCAGCTCCCTCAGCCTCTCCTCATAAGTCATGTGCTCTAGACCCCTAATCATTTTTGTTGCCCTTCGTTGTACTCTTTCCAATTTATCCACATCCTTCCTGTAGTGTGGGGCCCAAAACTGGACACAGTACTCCAGATGAGGCCTCACCAGTGTCGAATAGAGGGGAACGATCACGTCCCTTGATCTGCTCGCTATGCCCCTACTTATACAACCCAAAATGCCATTGGCCTTCTTGGCAACAAGGGCACACTGCTGACTCATATCCAGCTTCTCGTCCACTGTCACCCCTAGGTCCTTTTCCGCAGAACTGCTGCCGAGCCATTCGGTCCCTAGTCTGTAGCGGTGCATTGGATTCTTCCATCCTAAGTGCAGGACCCTGCATTTATCCTTATTGAACCTCATTAGATTTCTTTTGGCCCAATCCTCCAATTTGTCTAGGTCCTTCTGTATCCTATCCCTCCCCTCCAGCGTATCTACCACTCCTCCCAGTTTAGTATCATCCGCAAATTTGCTGAGAGTGCAATCCACACCATCCTCCAGATCATTTATGAAGATATTGAACAAAACGGGCCCCAGGACCGACCCCTGGGGCACTCCACTTGACACCGGCTGCCAACTAGACATGGAGCCATTGATCACTACCCGTTGAGCCCGACAATCTAGCCAGCTTTCTACCCACCTTATAGTGCATTCATCCAGCCCATACTTCCTTAACTTGCTGACAAGAATGCTGTGGGAGACCGTGTCAAAAGCTTTGCTAAAGTCAAGAAACAATACATCCACTGCTTTCCCTTCATCCACAGAACCAGTAATCTCATCATAAAAGGCGATTAGATTAGTCAGGCATGACCTTCCCTTGGTGAATCCATGCTGACTGTTCCTGATCACTTTCCTCTCCTCTAAGTGCTTCAGGATTGATTCTTTGAGGACCTGCTCCATGATTTTTCCAGGGACTGAGGTGAGGCTGACCGGCCTGTAGTTCCCAGGATCCTCCTTCTTCCCTTTTTTAAAGATGGGCACTACATTAGCCTTTTTCCAGTCATCCGGGACTTCCCCCGTTCGCCACGAGTTTTCAAAGATAATGGCCAAGGGCTCTGCAATCACAGCCGCCAATTCCTTCAGCACTCTCGGATGCAATTCGTCCGATGTAAGATGTAACATGGGATATCTGCCCGCAGCCTTGATGCCTTGCCAGTGGACTTCATTCTGGGACACAACATGAGACAAACCTTAGTGGGGCTAAGAGATCACCTCCCCGTGGCAACGGATGGAGGATACATCTCTGTTAATATTTGTTGATTTCTGTGCAACTTTCAACACAGCAAACTACTCTATACTGATGGCCTGTTTATGTGCCACAGCTGGAGTAGATGGTGCAGCACTACAATGTTGCCAGTCATTTCTTTCCAACATAACCAGGATACTGACCAAAGGAGATCAGTACCTGGTGAAGAACTTAAAATCAACCTGGGCAAGATTAAAGTGATGCTTCATGGAGGCAGAAATGCTTTGAAAAATAGCTACATCACTGCCCTCCCCTTCCATCACAGAGATTTCCTACTGTTCATGAAAGTAGTATGAAACCTCAAGGCTGTCGTTAACTCAATATTTAGCCTACCAGATCAGGTTCTCCCATCTCCAGCTTGCAAGGAAACTTCATCCACTTCACCCTACATCCAAGATGAGGATCCTGTCACATCTACCCATGGATTTGTCACCTCAAGCCAGGATTACTGTTACTCACCATATCTGGATTTGCAGGTAGCCGCAATATGGAGGCTCCAACTTGTGCAAAATGTGGCAGCCTGCCTGCTCAACAGAGAGGTATGCCAAAAGCCTGTTACTTCTGTTCCAATCCCTCTGCTGATTCCCAGACTTCTAGTTCAAAGCCAAGAACCATGTACAGTAATGACCTATAACCTGTCAAATCAGTGACACTGGGACAAGGCAGCTCATAAAACCTAGGACTAAGTAGGAGAGCCAGAGATAAATCATTCTGGTGAAAGGATGTCAGCTGTGCAACAAACATCATGATCAGATGAAACCAGAGTCTAATGACTTTTCAGGCTGTGCTGCCAAACTCTCGTCATGTAATGAAATTAAACTTTTGAATGTTCAAAAAGCAAACTTTTGAATGTTCACAAAAAGCAAACATTTGCTTCTGAATTTGATAATTTGTATGCATTTTTTCCATTATTCTCTTCACTCTAGTCATAATGTACTGCACGTTTATGTCAGTGTAGCCTTACCACTATTGATGATATTTTTAACAATGTGAAGTCCTTTGGATAGGGCCTGCCTTTTTTCCCTTATACAAGGGAATGTAGTCATGCACATTCACTTACTTCACTAGGTATTTACAGAGGTCTTTCCCCATCTCTACTGAGATGTTTTAAAAATCAGCACAGGAAATGTTCCATAGATCAAGTGACTTTAACTGACAAAGAAAAAGCCTACATGTGGGGCTAGTATAAAAGTAAACAAACAGAAATGCTGTTATGGACATTGCAGTGCTACAGCAGGTAGGTATGTTGATTCATGTTCTTTGGAGACCAAAACATACAAATGGAATTTTTAAAAATGAAGATAAGGTACATTTAAAGTCATTTATGTATTTATCTGAGTCTACATTTTTAATTCTTCAAAAACCTTTTTAAAATGTAGAAATTTTTCATCAGTTATGTCTAATATTAAAATGACTTCAACTGGAAGTATAAACAGTGCATTCGCTGCAGAGTTTGATACTTTGAGTAGGGAGAGTGCAGGTGCTGTATCCACTTTCTTAAAACTTCAAGGCCGCAGCCTGTTTGATAAGTGCATGCTCCCTACGCTAGTAAAGGGGAAAAGGAGAGAGGAGTTGAACCAGGGTGCCAGTGGCCTCATTACACAAAAAAGATCAGGAGTTTTTCTGAATCAAGATGCTAATTGCATAATAAACTTTAAAGTTGTCATGAATGCACAAATAGCACTGTTTTATATGTATTCTATACATTGTACATCTACAAAGAATACAAATTAACCAATTCAGAATTTTTGTAAAAGATGGAATAAATGCAGTTTATTAGTCACAGTGCATCTGGCAAACTGCTCATATAGCAAATGAAAATTTCTCTAATTTTGCTAAGGCTGATTTCCACAGTCCCTAAATTCTGTACAAAACCAAATTTATGAATCATCTCCAGTGCACTGAACCATCCATAATTAAGGCATGGGCTGTAATTTCAGGAATGCTCCAGCATGAGAAGTGCAGTCGTTTGGTTGTAGTTTCATGGCATTAGGGGTAATAATTAGAGGTGGTCAGGAATTTTTCAACTAAACTTTGTTAGAAAAGGCCAATTCATCAAAACTTGAATTCTTCACAAGAACATATCACTTTTGATTAAACTTCAGTGATTAGAGGTTTCTCAGGTCCAGGATAGCATTCCTTGTCAAGATGAGGGAGACCCCCTAGAACAGCCCAGGATTCAGATGTGAAAGACCCAACGTCAAGTCCCTGCTCTGCCATTTGCCCACATCCTAGGTGAATGCCCTAACCACCAGACTATTAGCTGTTCTAGAATGGGTTTCTCAATTTCTCCTGATGGAGCTGTTCCACTTTAATTGGAGCAGGGACTGGAACATAGGTCTCCCACTTTTCAAGTGAGTGTCCTGGCCACCAAGCTATTCCGAGGTGGGTCTTGAGCTTTTTGCAAATGACATCAGAAGGTTCACAGTTCATCCTGATGCAGATCATGAAAATGTGCGTGAGAGGGGAAAATGGTTCCCTGCCTCACTCTAGTTGCTATCTCAGTTTCATGCTCCAGCATTCCTAGTGCCTCAAACATGCAAACTGGGGTTGATCATTTTCAGCTCTGAGTGTATGCAGTAGTTGCAAATACTGTGCTGGGGGTTTAGTTTTGTTCGCACATGCTCACCTTCATTCTCATTTCTGTATTGTATGCTTCAGATTTTTATCTATGGCCATATGTACATCATATTATGGAGGAATGTTGCAGGTTCTGTAGAATTTAAGTTTAAAAAATAATAGGGAGCCCCTGCTGTTCTTGCACCTCTTTAAACTGTTCTGACAGCTTTTCAGCGTGAGAGACTAATGAAAAAAAGTTACATTGCACTTTGGAAGTATCATCACATGAGAGTAATAACTTGTTTAAATAAAAAATGCTACTTATATCAAGCCAATGCTGACCTTGAAAATATACATAATACTTTCTCATTGTCCTTGCATTACCAGGCTTAATGCTTCAAAGCTGGGCATAGTGGCCAGTTGTTCAGCTTTGAGCCTGCTAAAAGGAATTCCTCAAAACATACAGAAGTCTTCAAACAGATTGCTTGTAGTAGGTTCCTGAATTGCTTGTTACTATGCCCCACTTGTCATGCTTGACTGCAACCACCATATAGAATGCAGGATCAGGCTAAAGCTTTCAGAAAACTAAACTTTAACTGAGTTTGAGAAAGTCTATCTAACTGAATAAATGCAAATTAGGACATTCTCCAGCCAAACTGAGTGCAAAAAGGTTTATGGATGGTTAGAGTGCCATTGATACCTTTTTCAGTTCCAGTCTGTTCCACTCTAACTAAACCAAAGATAAGCAAAAAAGGAGAATACAAATCAGGGGTTGAAGGAACATAGCATTAGCTAAAGTATTTTCAATTCTTTTACAGCACTAGCCCTAGCCTCACTGGGATCAGAAGTATGCTAGCAACAATTGTGTTTAAAAGATGGTTGCTGGCAGTAGGGTTGCAGTATAGTTTCCTTGATTAGTACAAATGGGATTTTTTTTTTTTTTTGCCTGTATGCTCCTATTGACTAGCAGAGACATACTATAACAGATCTTCAGCAGATTGGTTTGGTACTCTGCAAAGCTGGAGTGAGTGGCATATGTACAGCCAATTAGAGAGTATAGCTTTGTTTTTATTCCATTAACCAGAAAAAGCCACCACCTCCTGATCAGATTTTTAATTTTTGAAAATTGAAATCCAAGGCAAGATGTTTAGTTTCAGCAGTTTCCTCATACTATTTTATATAAAACTAAATCTACTGATAAGTTATAAACCATGCTCATGACTCCTGCTGCTAATATAGTTATTTCATAAATGTGCATACTTTGAATGTTTGGCCAGACCACTTTATTTAAGCTCTCAAATTTTAAGTGACAATACCATGGAAGCCATTCCCTTCTTAGTTTACTTTTAACCATCACAAAGCAAGATTGAGACATCAAACATTTGTGCAACAGCACCACAACTTGATTTGTAAGGTAAAAGTGGTGATTTTACCAAACTGACATTTTTAAGAACTAAAAAGGCTTTGCAAAAGTGACAAAATTTGCTTTTCAGATATTTATCATCTACTTAGTTCACAGCAAGTTTCATGATTAAAATATTAATTTTATTATATACAGAGGGAGCAATTGCATGTGGGTAAGACAAGCAACGAAAGGTTTAGGGAAAATGGCCATGAGTCAGCTAGGAGATGTCTACATAGAAATTAAAAACTTGCAGCTGGCCTGTGCCGACTGACTTGGGATCATTGGGCTGTTTATTGCTGTGTAGACATTTGGGCTTGGGCTGCAGCCACATCTGAGACCCTCCTACCTTGCAGGTTCTGAGCCTGGCTCCAGCAGGAGTCAATGTCTACACTGCAATTAAACAGCCCCACAGCCTATGCACCAGGAGCCCAAGTCAGCAGGCCTGGTCCATCTGCCAGTTTTTGAGTGCAGTTTAGTGGCTGCATTCTGATGGCAGATGGTTGGTTGAGGAAAATTGGCGATGGCTGATAACCAAACAAGTTTTGTTGGTTGCAGGGTGCTTGTAATCTCGTGTGTAAGTAGGTCCAGTAGTTGAGAGTGGGCAGAGTTTAATCAAACTGGGGCACTGTGTTCAAACTGAGCAGCAGAGAAGGAGCCCTGAACAACACCCTGTTTGCACACTGGCTCTCAATGTGGACCCTACCAGTTTGTTCAGAAGAGTGTTTCTGCTCTATCTTTTGAGCTACTTTAGTGAAATGGTATTTGTATGCTATTTCTAGATCAGTAGTTCTCAACCTTTAGGGGCTCAGGACCCATTTGTAAATGTTTATGTCCTCTCATGAACCAGTATAGTCTGGAGACTCTGGGATAGTTTTGGTCAGGTCTGGCCTGGCACTTACCCCACGGTGCCAGTTTCTGTGCTGTGGGGCTGGCTAGGCTTAGCTGTCAGCTCTGGGTATTGCAACCTCTCAGGTTCTAGCACTGCTCTAGTTTGCCCCCCCCCCCACAACTGGAACAAAATTTGTGAGAGTGAAGTTGTGACCTGGTTCATGGGGTTGCAGTGCCACTTGCACAAATTTGGCCTACATGGACTCCTGTCATCACGCTGGCTGGGCCAAACCTGAGTGGTTCTGGGATCCTGGACCGGGGAGGCGAGCCCAGGCAGCCCTATGGGACAGAAGCAACAGGAGCTGCCCTGTGATCCTTTGAAAAATTCTGGCAACCTAGTTTTCAGTCCCATTCCACATATTGAGAAACCCTGATCTAGGCTGACCCTTAGATATCCTGGCTTTGAATCGTGTGCCAACCCCTGATCACTGAAAATACCTGCAGTGTTGTAATTATGCTGGTCCCAGTATATTAGAGAGAGAAGGTAGGTGAGTTAATACCTTTTCTTAGACCAACTTCTGTTGGTATGAGACAAGCTTTCAAGCTTGTCTCTCTCACCAACAGAAGTTGGTTCAGTGAAAGACTGCCTCTCTCACCTTACCATTCAAAATACTGTTAAGCTTAAGTTGGATCTGAACATAATATTGCTATTTATAAGACATGCTTTAAATTCACAAAATTCTATTTAATATAGTGAAAAATCTTTTCCTTGGTATACGTGTAGTTACTCAGTTTTGAGTTCTGAATTTAGCAGACATTTACCACAGCTGAAAAAACAGGATATCTCAAAAAGCAACAAAAAACTAATAGTATTTGGACCAAAAAGGTCACTCAGTAACATTAGATGCAAAAATACAGTATAGTTATTTTTCATCCAAGATCCAGAGTTTTTAACTAGTCCCCCCCCCCATAAGCTTTACAAGTTCTTTATTTACTCAAATTGCCCTTACAAGTATTTTTGCAATCAGTCTCCCATATACAAAGCAGTGATAAAAGCAGCAGGTCTCAAAGCATATTAATTTATACCACAGGAAGATCACAAGTTCTCAGTCAGATTTTGACAAGAACTTAAGAAAATGTACAGGCAATAGTTCAGTAACTTCAGGGTACAGGTACACAAATGCTGTTTCACAGACAAACCACCAGGTAGAGAAAACACGTTTTCTTCGACTTAGGAAAGATAACTTCGGCCTAGAGAAACAGATGGTATCTTATATTTGCAGCTGAATGCTTTTAAGAAGGGTAAGGAGAACGAATTACCACTCTGCTTTTTATTTTTCTGTGCATCAGGGGGAGTAAGAGGAAATGGTTCTCACATAGAACTACTTTAGTTTGGAAGCATGATGGCTAATTCTGCATTCAAAGTCCTGATACATCAGAGTAGCAAATCAAAATAACTAAAAATAGATTATGCATGTAATATTCCTTGTACAAACCAAAGTGAAGAAAAGAATTGCTTTAACAAGACTAGGATTTAATTTTAAATTTTTCACATTTAAAACAAATGTCAGGATAACATATGCCAATGTTTGAACTTTTATTTCACAACATGCAAAGTCAATTAACTCATTAAAAAAGTACTCTTCTATAAGTTGTAATTTTACATTTATACATCAGAAATGTCAATTTTAAAAAAGCTGAACATAATTAGTCTACAACAGCCCAACTTTGATTTATGCTGTTAGTGCACATATCTGTAGAATCACTACTTAGACATTATATTTGCCCACAGTCTGTGATAACAATTCTGTTCACCAACCCTTTGGGAGAAGCAAAAGATTCAATTTTTTTCACAACATCCATGCCATCCTTCACAAACCCAAATACCACATGTTTAAAGTCCAAGTGTTCTGCTTTTTTAAGTGTGATAAAAAACTGAGAATTATTGGTGTCCCGGCCATGATTTGCCATCGACAGTAATCCAGGACCAGTGTGTTTCACTTCAAAGTTCTCGTCCTCAAATGCATCTCCATAAATGGACCGTCCACCTGTTCCATCCTGCCTAGTGATATCTCCTCCCTGAAAATATTAATCATTTATAGAATTAATTCATTACTAGCCCACAAATATCTACCAAGTGGAAAACTTTCTGTACGTTTTCCTCTAAGAATAACTGAATTAGAAAAATATTAAGAGCTCAGATGTCTGGATATTGACAAGAGACGACAGAATGGTCTCATTTTTAGTTTTAGCCGTACATGTGATCATCATAACAAGCAAACAGAAAATTGATAATATTAAGCGCTCATGGCAAGGATAAAGATTTCATATGTGCTAATTTATGGCCTAACTGTGAAAGGTACAGAGTCCTCTACTCAGAGTTACTGGTGTCCTTTTTGTTTTGAATCTATTCAAATTTGAGGTCACGTACAAAATTGGGCAAGTAAGAAGTTCTTTGGGCTTGTCACA
Organism: Dermochelys coriacea; assembly: GCF_009764565.3. NCBI lineage: Eukaryota > Metazoa > Chordata > Testudines > Dermochelyidae > Dermochelys > Dermochelys coriacea. Next base: position 113,238,993 of record NC_050068.2, read on the forward strand.
GGGACATCCAGGAAAATTAATCCCAATTAACCAGAGGTGTGAATTTGAAGTTAATTAACCCCACTAAATCCCTGTGTGGACACTGCTTTTGAAATTCAAGAGGCCTTAGTTTAAAGACAAATTAAAGGCTACTTCAATTCTGAATGAGGATGTTCACACTAGGGTTTAATATGATTTAAGTAATCAACTTCATATTCATAACTTTAGTCAATTTGGATTAATTTGTGACAAGCCCTTTATATGTTGGCCAGGTGTTCTTAACAAGCAAAGAAAAATGAAAATATTAATTGCTAGAGCACCCTGCAGCTAATACGAGCCACTCTAATGCCCTTCAGAATCAGGCCACTAGTTTTTCTAGTTAACAGCTATACTAGGGACAGTGTGCGGGTATTAACAAGCAAATGGGTCATTACTAGCATTATGGAGCATACCAGTTGAGATCACCACATACAGAAGTAAATTCAAAGTGAAATAAATATAAATAAAAATCAGTGTAAAGAATGGAATTAACAAGTACACATTGAAGCCAAGTATATGGAGACTTTCAAGTATGCTTATTAAATTGGGAAATGGGAGCACCATACTCCAATGCATTAGGATCGGATGACAACTTGAATTCTTTGACTATGAGGTACATACAAAGGTAGCCTCTTTACCCGCCAGTATAGGTTCTCCGTCTGAGAACTGAAATAGCTGTACTAATACCAACCGCCACATGGGTGGGCACCCAGATAAAAAAAAACAAACGTACTCATTAGTATACTGTCACTGTTTGCCAAAGATTGAGTCTGCAGAAATTGGTGCATCTAGTCTGCACAGATGAGAAAAGTGTGCAAATCAGTCTGAGAAAAATGAAATTATCCATGGCAAGTGACAACTGCCTTGATGCATCTGGCCTAGAGAATCTGGTGATACACTGAGCCAGAAAGAGCACAACCTGACTTTTAGATGCAGGTTATATTTGAAGACCTAGTATTTAGAAAAAAAATTACTTGTAAATGAGCAAATTTGATATGGAAATCATTGAGCTACAGAAAGAGGAATCCTACAACTTTTTAAAATAAAACAACCACTTTTCAGACAAGTAGTGCACTCTTAAACTAGGGAGTAAAAGCCTGTCCACTGAATCAAAATCTTTGGTAAACTCCTCATTCCACATAAGTGGTCTTAGCTCTAAGAAATGAAAATAGGTTTTATTTTAAGAAAAAAAATCTTCAACTTGCACTTACCTGACACACAAAGTCAGGAACTATTCTGTGAAATATAGAGTTCTTGAATCCAAATCCTCTTTCCCCTGTGCATAGGACCCTGAAATTTTCAGCAGTTCGAGGAACAATATTTGAAAATAGTTCCATGGTTATGTGTCCTAAAGGTTCATCATCAGCAGAAACCTCAAAATACACTACAGGGTTGGTTTCCTTTGACAGTTCTGCTGCCAGGGATACATGTGCTCTCTGAAGTTCTGACAAATTTTGTTGGCATTCTTCAAATCTCCTCTTGAAGGAATCAGCCATTTCTTGGCTTTTAAATCGAACTGCAAGTTGTTCTACTTTTGCTTCACCATCTGAAATTAAATTCCCAAACAGATTATCATAGCCTATTCAACATCAGTTACAGCTTTATTTGTCATAGACATGAAGAAAAAAAGTTTAGGCGTTTTCAAACAACCTACACAAAACACTAGATCTTCTCAAACTCACCAGCATAATCTGTGGCAGTCCATACTAAAGCATTGTTTGATGTATTCAGGGGCTTTAAATTCATTGTTTTTGTGATTACATGATTTGCACACACTTTGAGAACTTGGTCCCTTCTCATTAAAATTCTGTAATATTTCTTCTGTGTATGGAATAGAATTTTTATCTCCCCAACTCCTCGCTCTTTCCACTGATTGACTTCTCTGTCCCATCGATAGAGTTTTGCCCTCTCTTTAAAGAGAATTTCTTCATCCTCTTCTCCAGATTTCACCTCCACCTAGAAAGCAGCAAAACCAGCATATTCATGCAGTTCCTAGACAGTCACGGTCACCAGGAATCTACTCATGCATCAGAGAGAATGGGTAATAGTTTTTTATTATCCTGATTTTACACCCTTCTCCTCCCTTTTAAAAACTTTCTCCAAAACATACTTTCTATTTGAAGTTCTGCATAGGCAGGTCTGTAGCCAGAGAAGATATATTCCAGACTTTGTGGTGAGATGAACAAGCTGTTTCAGATAGGGTGTTGAAAAGTTAGGTTTATTTCACAGTTTAAAAAGTTGACTTTTTATAAAGTCATCTCTCAAATATTGCTTGGCCTAGAAAATTTAAATTTGCTCTAAGAGTCCTTGACTTGTTCTGGGGCATAGTTTCTGTCACAGAAGTTCTTTTCTAAAGGTTTGTACACCTGAACGTTTTGGCAGAGGTCCCAGCCAAATGTATAAGCTTTGCTGGGATAAAAGTGTGCTGGAGGAGTTTGCATTATTTTTTACATAGCATTACATAGCGCTGCGTGTTACTTTTAGTAGTGTGCTATACTCTCTGCAGACAAGGGAATGTTCTCAAAGAACTTGCTTTCTATAACTAGACCACAAACAAGTAGAAGGTGCAGGATTAGACATGTGCATGAAGGATATGTATTTGCTTTGTTTGGCTGTGCATTTTTCAAGTTTTTGGTCTCTTTATAAATGTTAAAACTACAGTTGTTAGAGTTCTCTTTTGGAGCAAATGAAAGCTTGAGAAGATCAGGCATTACAAACAAGTGAGCCGGTGAATGGAGGAAAAGTTGTTTGTGGAAGGACATACTGAAAAAAAGGAAGGGGGAGTAGAAGGGGCAAGGGAGATTAAAAGGAGACATAAGGGGAAAGATGAGTGAGCTGTGCAGGATTTTAGAGAAATGTTACCATAGACCCTGTTACACCACGTTTATAATTAAAGCAAAATCAAGTTTGTCTTTAGAAAAGATTTTAAATATAACCCAAAGAGACACCTCATTAACATTTCTAATATGGTTTAAACATCACCAGTTACCAGACTGCATTCACTGTACATTAAGAAATTGGTGCTAGGATAATCTGAATAATTGAGTTACATAAAGCTTCCTCAACTGTTCTACCCACTTTCCGCTGTAGGCCTACCACCTCTTACCAGCTCTTGAACATCTTTCTTTTGCCTACTTTGATCCTTATCTTCAGATTAATTTAGCTCTGATTGTGCTATTAATTCCTTATCATAGAATATCAGGGTTGGAAGGGACCTCAGGAGGTCACCTAGCCAACCCCCTGCTCAAAGCAGGACCAATCCCCAATTTTTGCCCCAGATCCTTAAATGGCCCCCTCAAGGATTGAGCTCACAACTCTGGGTTTAGCAGGCCAATGCTCAAGCCACTGAGCTATCCCTCCCCACATTATTGCTCAGTGGTCCTGGCAAGTTTTCACCCAGGTTTAGAGGGGAGAGCCCAGAATATATAGTGTGGTATAACAGTTTTATTATTAGCAAGAGTTTGGGATGGCTGCATCACTAATAAGTAGTAAAACCATAAGCGAGTTCTACAGGTCAAAGCAGCGCTCTAACAAGTGTATTCCAATCATTTATTTTGAATACACCACTTATTTCACAGAATAATCTTTAACCACCTGAGCTCTTAAAAGAGTTACTGGTAGCATTGTGCATTTTTGCACACAAACTCAAGCTCCCTTGTATAAGTCAAGCTGTACAGGCTTCAAAGAAGTTAAAGTGATTTCAGAAGCTTTAAAAATATATGCCTAAGGTCGCTTTTCCATACAATGTTATAATTTTAACAGGGTTATTAGAATCATGTGTTCCATCCTATTGGAAACCAGGGAGACTCCCTAAAAATATTTAGCCCTGATAGTATCCAATACCGTGTAGCCTTTTTTTTCCTTCTGGTGGAGAACTGATTTTTGTCCATCCAGGGCCTCAGGAAAGCAAAAATTATTATTATTATTATTTTTTTAGAAACAGCAGATTTTGGCATCCAAGTTGAATGAAATGCAAAGCCTACTAAAGTGGGGATAATTTAGAGTTATAGAATACTTTTGGTTTTACTAATCCAATGTGTTAGTTTCATGGACATGCTTGTTTTAATAGAGTGTCTAAACTAGGACCAAAACCATCTTACCTCTGGTAAGGACACTATAGGTTCGAAGTGGATATCATCACTATGTACAACTTCTTCATCGCTACCATCTTCATCTTCATCTCCTTTACTGGCTGGTTGTACTCCAAATACAGCTGCTCCTGTATTTTCCCATTTGAAATTTTTATCTAGTTATGAAAAGAGTTTAAAGTTTCAGACATCCTTTCAGATGCTCCAATATATACACACTCATGTGTATTATACACAAAGTTTCTTAATTTTCATAAACTATAACATTTCTAGAAAAAGACATTTAGTTTACATGTATTCTGTCACTTACAATTTAGTATCTTATGAACTAGTAGAGATTCAATGCACATAAATACTTGGCATAAAGTTACATCAAAAGTAATTCCAACTGAGTTTATCATCAGAAGTTTGTATCTGACCTTTAGAACCAAAAGCAAAATCCCCAGAATTTGAAGCCAGATCTGCAAATGACAAGCCAGAAGTAGTGTCAAATCCAAATGCAATTGTTCTGCTTCCTATCACAATGAGAGAAAGATGTAAGAGAAAGGAGCATGGCCAGGATGACTTTTCCCACTGCATACTCAACTTCATAATTGTACATAATACCAAGATCCAGAAAGTGGCAAATACAGCTATAAATCCACGGATTACAACAAATTTATATCACCTCCTCTTTTTCACATGAATGCCAATGTATAGGGACACTCCAAAGTGACTAGTGGCTCCCTAAACATTTATCCTAATAAAAGAAAAATATTTTGGTTCTTTTGGTCCCCCTATAGAACAATTTACTTGACAAATTACCACCCTTTCTTTGCAAAACGGCAGAGCCTTAACTACTACTAACTTTGCCACACCCCCTAATTTGTACACAATGGACAATTAGTCAATATTTAATAGCAGCATGCAGTAGTGTGGTCTCATATAATAGTAGAATCATCTTTGATGCACATGTTCAATTTTCATTTATTCCAATGATTACAAGTAGCTCAGCAGAATAGTACCACTCTAAATCAATCTTGGTTACACACACTTCTACAGAGAAATGTGACTAAGCCCCAAAAGTACATTACCTTGGTTTGTGGACTCTGTTAAATTTGGATCATTTTCTTTTTTAGTTGACAAATCAACAGGTTTGTCATCAGTTCCTGACAAAGTCTGTGATGTGTGGGCGGATTGTGTGGTTGAGTCTGGTTCTTCACATTTAGTAGCTGATGGAACAGATACTTCAGCCTCACTGGTTAATGGAACAGATACTTCAGCCTCACTGGTACAGATTAAATCAGTTGAACTGGTAACTTCATTTCCCAGAAACTCCTAAAGAATTTATTGGAAAGATATTTTCTTTTTAAGAGTGCCAAGTATTCAGAACATTTAGAAAACACCTGCTTAAATTCTTTTGAAAGCCGTCAGAACAGCAGCATTAGATAATGGATTCTCCCCGCCCCCACCCCCGAAAAGGAACACTGCAGAAAGTTGGGAGTGTTGAAAAACTATATAAAAGCTAGGACACTGATTTTCAAAGCTAAAGAACCTTTAGCTCATACTGACTTCAATGGGGTTTGTGGGTAATCAACATCTTTGGAAAAAAAATAATGCCATAAATGCTCATGGAATTAGAAGGAAGGGGGCAAGGAACACAGATTGCAATCCAACATCTCTGTTGCTTACAAAATGCCCCCTCCCCCCCCCCGAAGTGGAAAAGTTTTTGGGATCCAGGGCCCTTCCTTTGGCACTGTAACAAATATACCAACTAACAGTATTAATAAAAATTAATAGCCAAGGTTCTTGAACAAGTAGGCTAATGGGTTACAGACTTCTAAAGATTTCAGGAGGAATTTTTTGTTAATGTAATGAACTTAACACTACTGATTAACTTGGCAAAGTGTCCTTATGTTCACATTCTTAAAAAAAACACTTAAATCATTTACTTTTTCTGAATCTTTGAAATTAGTTCTTGCATACTAAAAAGGTATGAAGTGCTTAGGATTTCACCTTATTGGGGACGGAGAATGGGGAAAAAAAAAGTAGTTTGGACAGAAGACGGAACATAAGGCTAGGAGACACAAGGTCCAAGTTCTAGTTCCAGGTTTGCCAGAGACTTGCTTCATAGCCAGGGACAAATCAAACAGTTCTTCCTGTGAAATCCTCAGTTCTATAAAATGTCAACCGCACTAAGTTTACAGGGAGTTTGAGGATTAGTGATTTTAAAGGACTTTGAAAATATGAAGTGCTAGAGTGCTTAGAAATCCCAGATATATATTAAATACATCTCATTGTTCACAAATAAATATTTTTATTCTGCAATTTAAGCTTTTAAAAAATGGTCTCTACAAACAGCTTCAAACATTTTGTCTGAGATCAGATTTGTTATTTGCTTAAAAAAAATCTCAAGGGAAACTGGAGGATACTAACACACTGGGACTGAAGTAAAAAGGAAATGTTTCATAAATAGTCAAGGTTTCAGATGGCTCTATGACAGATTCCATTGGCACCCTACTGAAATTATTCCAGTACAGGGAAAACTATTTTGCTCTTACTTCTTGGCATACACCAGACATTTGATTTAAAAAAAAGCTAAAATTACTTCAATAAATGTACAGGGTATTCATGATGCTATTTCAGTGTTAAGAGTTAGTGCCACCAAAATGAATTAGAAAAGTCATGCTTTGAGTTTTAGTTCCTACATTGGCTTCTTGAACTTTTTTAAGTTCTGTCTGAAAGTCTTCCAGATTGTCATTGTCCTCATCAGTATCACTGCCAACACCACAGAAAAACGTAGAAGGAAGCTTTAGAGTCTCTGCTTTAGCCTTTTCTTCAGGTGTTGGTTTCTTTTCCCAAACAATAACACACTCTCTCTCATTCTCTGGTTCAGTTTCTCCCATGATACCTAGAGAGAGAGTACATCAGAAGTTACTGAAATGTAGCAAACAGAGCAGAGTTCTGAAGCAAAGTTTCTAGGACACAGAGTATGAGTAATCGGTCAATTCCTACTTTAAGTATCCCAAGAAGGAGGTTTGGATAAATAATTTAACTTCTATGCTAACTTTTACAAATTACACGTTAGATTTTCTTGCTTTATTTTACTCTAGTAACTTGATCCAATTGGAAATAATACTCCACTGATTTTAAAGCCCTCCATTGGTGGTAGAAGCTTTTCATTTAATTGGAAAATAAAAGGTGGTAAATTTGCAATTACTTTGCCAGCGGCCAATTTGAGTAGTTTGGCTCGGGAAGAACCTTCACAAAAAGGTTTGTCTGATATACCTTCTCTTCCTAATGCCCAAATCCCTTCCACCTCCTACCGCAAGAAAAACCCATATTCCTAGATGTTATAATGGGTTTTAAAAACAAGTTTCCAATTATACTGCCAGCACCAAGTAATAGGCAGGGCAAAATAAATCCAAACAAGATGTGTGCCAATTGGATGCTAAAGTTTTCTAAAAAATGACATTTCTTGCCCTTACTTTTGGTACCACTAACTTTTAGATCATTAATTTACATACATTTGTGCCTACATATCAAGTCTCTTCATAACTTTGGAACCAAAGCTAATAACCTCAAGGCTATGATTTCTCTTTTCTGACTGAATCCCTCAAAGTTCGGTTGTAAAAATTCAGTGGAGAGATGGAAGTCTTGAGATGGGAAGGGACATGGTATGTCCTGCAACTTGTTTTGATGTAGCTGAGATGGATGCTGGTGTGTGCCTCAGGTCCTTTTTAAGTTCCAGTTGTCCATTATTTAGTGCATGGGGGATCTGCAGGGTGTGGAAGGGTGTAAGATGTCCAGGAGTTTGTGGTTTCTCCTTTTACTGCTTTATGTGGTGTGTCCTGGATCTTCTTTGCCATGGACCTAATGATATCTTAGAACACTTTGAAGTCATCCACCAAGACAGGCAAAGGGGATTCACTGCCTCATCGAGGGAGGATGAGATCATCACACCAGGGACCAGTTCTTCCGCAGGTAGCTGATACTCTTCCTCATTTTTCTCCTTTTGCCTCTCCTGTAACTGAGTCTGCACTAGCTGGCTTTGCTAAGATGCCCTACAGCAGTGGTTCTCAAACTTTTGTACTGGTGACCCCTTTCAAATAGCAAGCCTCTTGAATGCGACCCCCCGCTTATAAATTAAAAACACTTTTTAATATATTTAACACCATTATAAATGCTGGATGCAAAGCGGAGTTTGGGGTGGAGGCTGACAGCTCCTGACCTCCCAGGTAATAACCTTGTAACCTACTGAGGGGTCCCGATCCCCAGTTTGAGAACCCCTGCCCTACAGTCTCTCTTTGGGTAAGGGGATTTAGCCCTGGAGACAGTAGAGGATGTAGGCCTTCTAGAGTATAGCTACACAGCCCAGGGTGTCCAGTAGGGTCATGGTTGGAAGGGATATGAGTATTGACATGGGGGACACATGGCGGTGAGGGGGAAAGTTCCAGGAGGGGTATTCCATACAAGTCCCAAGTATCTTCCTGTTACCTCTCATGGTGTTTTGTCTAGAATCCCTATCCAAAGAGGAGAAGGTGGAAGTGTGCGGGGTGAGTTGCTGCCATGTCTACATCATGACAAAAAGGAATACACTTCCTCTAATGGAGGGCTCATTCTATCCAGAGTGCCCTGCCTTTGAGGGGGGAGAGGTCGGTACGGGGGATACCTCTTTAATCTGATGTACCGGTTACTCTGGAGATATGCTTGGATATCACCATCCTCAAGGAGAGGCAACTTGGTACCAGGCCCACAGATCAGTCACTTGGTAGTACAGTGATTGCTTTGGGTATTAACTTAGCTGGTACTGAGGAAAATTGTTCTGAGGTGCCTATCAGAAGTGATAGGAACAAGTCTTCAGGAACTGAGGCATTGGGTACTGAGATACCTGGTGCTGAGAGAAATGCAGTCCACAGACTTAGTGGATAAAAACGGCTCTCCTGGAAATTGTTATGGAGGCACCTGAAGAGGGCTTGTCAGGTTTTTGGCTTGTAGGAAGTCGAGTTCAAAATGTCAAAAGTTTGGTGGCTCTTGTGTATTAGCTTACTAAGCAACAGAGAAGGTAACCTGTGCCTTGTTCCTCGCTGGGAGCAGCACTCCTTTCTGCCCATCAGTGATGTCAATGCCAGAAGCCTCTTAGATGAGGCCAAAGAGCTAGGGGTGGAATCTTGGCTCACTGGAAATCGAGAGGGACAGACTAGATGGATAGTTCTCAACCTTTTAGGGCTCAGGACCCATCTGTAAACTTTGATGGCCTGTCAAGACCCACAGGGGTCAATCGGGGAGTGGGAGGATGTGCAGGATGCTTGGAGCTAAGATTCCATATGTTCCAGCCAGATATGGACAGGTGGAGAACCCCTCCACACCAGCAGCTGGGGGAGGGGAAGTGAGCTGAGACATCCTCCAAAAATACACAGCTATGCCATGAGACTAAGTAAAGTTTAGAGAGGATTGCGGGCCTAGAGATGAGGTGGGGAGATTAGGGAACCAGGGGGTTTAGTGAGGAAGGAGATGGGGATTCAGGAGGGAGCCTGGGGAAGAGAATTGGCACAGGAGCCTGGGGGAGAGGTAGCAAACCAATAGATCTCAAAATACTACAACCCACCCCCATGTCCCTTTGGGGGCAGAAGGTAAGTGGGATTTGGAATCCTGGAGGAAAAATGAGGAGTCTGGGGGACAGAATGGCCTAGAGGTACAGTGGAAAAACATCTGGGGATCAGGATGAATGGTATGATGGGGAGTACCTGGCTGTAGGACTGATGTCAGGGAGGGGGGTACTTAGAGAACATGACACCAACTACATCCTCCTGGCTCCTATCCTGCAGGGGAGGCTGGGCTTGCCTCCTACTGAGGTCGCAATACTTGGTGATGGTTGCAGCTCAGCAGACCAAATTTGTGAGGGTTATTGCTGCAACGTGATGCATGGGGTTACTACGTCACTCACTCAAATTTTGCCCAGCCGGCCCTCCATTGTCATGGTGGAAGGGTGGCTGGGTCAAACTTGAGCAGCACTATGACTCAGTGCATTGTTACAGCACCTAGAATGGGGAGCTGAGCCCAGCCAGCATCATGGCCCTTTGATGCATTCTGGCAACCCAATTTTGGGTCATGACCCATAGGTTGAGAAACTCTGGACTAGATGGTTGTGGGTCTAGTGCCCTCTATTATATTGTCCTCTCTGTATCCAAGAAAGCTTGCATTGAGCTCTCAAGGAGGAAGAGCTTCAAATGGTCTTCTCTAGCTTTCTGAGTGCACCTGGAGAATGAGCGACCACTCAAGAATATGTCCTTCTCCTAGTCTGAGTAGACATCAGGAGTGGCCATCCTCAACAGGTGTCACACCTTCACATGAAGAACATGTCTTGAATTTCAAATTTAGCTTCTGCCATGGTGCTAGGCCCCTGTATAGGGGAGGAAGAGATGTCTATTGTAACAAATTATTTTGGGGGGCTTTTCTGCCAGTGAGCAGATACTAATGAACCCAAAACCAACTAATTAGGTACCACTAGCACAACGTGCAGAAAAGGTTGCCACTGCAGGGCTTCCATCCCACTGCCACAGATGTTAAGGAATGGATGGTGAGTTGGGCCTGCTTCAACCTTTATGTCCTCAGGTGAAGCTGGGGTAGGGAAAGACGACACCGAGGGCACAGGTGCAGCCCAAATACACACTGCTGGCCACACACACTAAGAATGAAATACATGTGGACAGTCACTGGAAGACTAGGGAGAATTTACTTAGCTCACCTTCCTTACTTTATAACCCTAAGGATGAAAATACTAGTGCTGAGATTGCAAAGTTTAAAATTTATGCAGAGAAGTTATTGAGATTTACAGGAAGAAACTTCTGCTGGTTTCTGATAGATAGTATGGTTAAGACAACCTGGAGGAAAGAATGCTCCACCTGCTTTATAGTGTGTAGTTCTAAAGCCTCTAGGGCTTCATGTTCATTTTTATTACATTCCTGAGAAATCATTATGAAATTTTGAGTATGTCAGCGTATTCCATCCTGCCATCAATTTAGTAAATACAACGTAGGTCCTGACAACGAGCTATTCCTGTGTACAAGTTTGCTTAAATATACATATATGTATCAATTACATACCATAATGTGCATAAAAAGTTCAATACCAGGATAATTAAAGCAACTGCTATAACTTGTGCCCAATTTTAGGTTGCTCTCCTAGACTTCATATCTTAAATTATTTTTGGACGTGATATACATCTATCACCCTCCACAAAGGCACAGCACTGATGGAATACAAGGTATGACAGATTTTAAGATTTGATTACTCTAAATATTTAGGCATGAAAAAGCAGTGTTAAGAGGTTTTAAGTTAAGCAGCAGTTTCGAGTTATACTTTCAAAGCAGAGGGTGTAGCTGAAAATTCTGTTTCAAAGATTTTATTTACCTTGCACAGGATCTTTTGATGTTTTATGCTCTTTGGGATCATCAGGATATAGCTTTCCATTAAGATTCTTAACAGCCATTTCATAATCTTCATCTTAAAGATACAGAATTGAGAAGAGCCAGTGATTTCACAACACACCCTCTGGGAACCATTTATTCTAGTTACCCTATTCAGACTTGCAAGTCACTCAGGTTAGCTTCTAATTCACATTAGCTTCTAATTTTTAAGAAGGGAACAGCCAAACAGGAAAAATTTAATCTAAATATTTCTTGTTGTGGTTGTGTATGTATTTGTTGATGTAGTTAAATGTTGAAACACTCCTTCAATATACACAGTTCTGATTTTGGGGCAAATTCACTCTTATGTTTCATGCTGCCCAAAATAATTTTATATTAAGTAGTTTCACAGCAGGATTAAGAGATGAACAAGGAAAAATTTACACATAAGCAGCTATTAGCAAAACTGGATAAGGAATCAGAAAGAAAATGGATAGTTAAATGTGTTGATTTATAAATATGCTACAAAGTCTTTATGAAGTATATATTTCTCAGGGCAAACTTTTGTTAAGTTAGACAATCACAGTCCTCAACAGCAACCAGATTCATAAATGAATTGAAACATTTAGCATCTTAACATTAGGATTTTCAGCAAATTAGTTATTTTAAAAAAGCCATTTACTTTGAGAGGATTTTGGGAGACCCCTTCTGTTACTTTTCCATACTATTTTTAAAAAGTTTTGGGATACAAAAGGTGTGTTCATAATTTCATGTTTTCCCAGAATTGCCTCTCAAATAGGGAGGTAAGAAAGAAGAGCAGAACACATTTCATTTGTGCTTCCATTAGTCTACCCAGCCAATTGAGCTTCAGCAAGATAGGGGCCATTCTTGGTGCTTCTGAAGTCAGACCCATGAGGTCCTGAACATACTCCACTGAATCCCCTTTTATCGTTCCAAGAGCTAGCTTAATTGTTATAAGCCATATACGGCTGAGTTGAGCTACACTACAGTAATGTGAAAATCACATTAAACAATATCTGTCCTCAAGAAACTGGAACACTGTCTCTTCAGAATAGGGATAATGCTTCCTCAGAGCACAAGAGCCCCCCATCATACTACTGTTGCTCCAGTTAACCCAGAGTGGATGAACACATTTCCAGCTCCTTACCATCATCCTCTTCACTTAAGTAGCTAGGCTTATTCTTGTAGCAGAAGAATGTTGAAGGTAGTTTGAGAGAGTCAGCAAGAGCTCTTTGTCCAGGGGTAGGTGTTAGCTCATAAACAATGAGTACATCAGAGGGAAGTTCTGCATCAGTTTCCTTTTTCCTCTCAACTGTTACAAAAACCAAAAAGATTAACAGGATCAAAATGAAGATGCTTGAGAACAAATCTGAAAATAACCTCTACAGCTAAAGTCATTCTGAAGACAAAATTAGACAAAACATGTAAGCTGCAAATATATATAGCCACAAGAAACTAAGCGTCAAAATTATGAGAGAACACTAAGAGAAAGGGATTTAGTATGAAGAAAGAAATGTCCTTCCAACATCAACACACACTAGTAAATACTTAGGTGTCACACTGTGCTTTTCATTAGGCATAAAGCTAGGGTTGCCAACTTTCTAATAGCAAAAAACCAAACATCTTTGCACCGTTGCCTGCCCATTCTCCAAGGCCCCACCCCCGCTCACTTCATCTCCCCTCCCTCGCTCTCCCCCACCAGCTTATTTTCATTGGGTTGGGGTGCAGAATAGGGTGAGGGGTTTGGCTGGGGGTGCAGGCTCTGGGATGCAGGAGGGAGCTCCAGGCTGGAGGTGTGGGAGGAGGTACAGGCTCTGGGCTGGAGGTGTGAGCTTTGGGTCTGAATGAAGAGTTTGGAGTTCAGGATGGTGCTCCAGGCTGGGCCCGAAGGGTTAGGAGTGCGTAAGGGGCTCAGGGCTGGGAGGGAGTAAAGGCTCTAGCTGCGGGTGCAGGCTCTGGACTGGGGGGTTTGGAGTGCAGGAGGTGGCTCCGGACTGGGGTTGAGGTGTGGTAGGGGATGCAGGCTCCAGGAGAGAGTTTGGGTGTGGGAGAAGGCTCAGAGCTGAGGCAGAGGATTGGGGTGCAGGATGGGGTGTGGGCTCTGGGAGGGAGCTCAGGGCACTTACTTTGGGTGGCTCCCCAGAAGCTCCACCTGACTCCTAGGTGGAGACATGGCCAGGCCAATGGGAGCTGCGGGGACAGTGCACGGAGCCCCCTGTGGCAGCCCCTATGCCTAGGTGCCAAACATGCCGGTAGCCGCACAGAGCTGGGTAGGGAGTCTGCCTGTGCTGCCAACCAGACTTTTAACAGCCCTGTCTGCAGTGCTGACCAGAGCCGCCAAGGTCCCTTTTTGAGCGGGCGTTCCAGCTGAAAATCAGACACCTGGCAATCCTACATAAAGCATGCTTCAGTTTATTTTCATCACACAACTGAAGTTAGACCCAACTGCTGCATGCATTTTAATTTTTAAATTTAGAAAGCTATTTAAATAGTAAAGTAAAGGTACTTTTGGCATGCTGAGTACTATGAATTTGAGCAATGGAGCATAATTTTATTAAAATCCACTTTTAAAGATGCAATGTAGAGACCGAACTAAATTGCATGCCAAATCTTATCTACTATTCTCTTACACTTTTGCAAGTGTAGCTTTAGCCCCCCCATTCCTTGTTCCCTGACTGCTCCCTCCAGAGACCCCCCCATCCCTAATCACCCCCAGAACCCCACCCCCTACCCAACCCCCCCGCTCCCTGTCCCCCGACTGCTCCAACCCCTATCCACATCCCCCTACCCGACAGGCACTCACCAGCAGCGGTGGGAAGCGGAGCAACGTAGCCCCAGCCTGCTCCACTCCGCCAACTCCCAGCCACGTCGCTCCACTTCTTGCCGTCGGTGAGTGTGGGGAGGTTGGGGAAGGGATGCCCCCCGTACTCACCTGCAGCGGGAAGCGGAGTGCCATGGCTGGGAGCTGGCAGAGTGGAGCGGGCGGGGGCCAGGCTGTTCCGCTTCCCGCTGCCAGTGAGAGCGGGGAGGTTGGGGAAAGGACACCCTTTGCACTCACCGGTGGCGGGAAGCGAAGCAACGCGGCCTGAGCCAGCCCCGCTTTCCTTGCCCTGGCCCCAGCCATGTCGCTGTGTGTGTGTGTGTTGGGGAAAGGTCCTGCACTCACCTGCAGTGGGAAGTGGAGCGCCATGGCTGGGAGCTGGCGGAGTGGAGCGGGCTGGGGCCGGGCTGCTCGCTTCCACCGCTGCCAGTGAGTGTGGGGGGATCCCTTCCCCTAAGCCCCTTCCCCTGAGCGACACAGTGGGGTCTGGGTTGAGGGAAGTGGAGCGGGCTCCTCCCAGCCCCCCACTAATCCCCTGGGCCACTCTGGGACTGCAGGGCCCCAAAAGTGCCCCCCTACAGCTCCTGCCTCCCAGACCCTGGGGGGTGGGAGCCCCTGACTACCCCTGAGACCCTCTGCCCCATATCCAACCCTTTGGGCCGGCCGGGCCCCCTTAACACACTGCTCAGAGCAGCGTGTCGGAGCTTTACCGCGTTGTATGCAAGCCCACGTTACACTGGGTCACGTTGTATCGGGGGGGTAGAGGTGTATATCCTTTCAGGCTGTTAGATGCTACAGAGATGACATCTCAATCCTTAACTGCAACAGTCACTGCTCATCACTGAAACTTGGGTGGAAACTGAAACCCCCGGAATTACTCTGTTTGTCCAGATCTTACTCTACTTCCACTATAGTATTAGCACTAGTTTAACACAGCTTCCAAAGAGCAGTGCAGATGAAATTTAATATTTGCTGCTAGACAAAGTTTCCATGTGCTTTATGTGTTCTAAAAAAGGAGAACAGTTTGCATATCACATCTTTTGAAGATTCCCTCCCTCTCAAAAAAAGAGTAATTAGTTCAAGAATTGATCAAGGCTGGGTTTAAAACCATAGCAGTTAAGAGATCCAAGTACCAAAAACATCCTACTTTTTAGTCCATGCTCCAACTATGGGGGTTAGAACTACTATGTTCTGTTAATAGTTAAATTTTTCTAGAGAGCTTCTACCTTGTTTCCAAAAAAGGAATACCACCATCAGTAATCCTTGACTACATTTTTAATGGGTTGGATTTGAAAGGCAGATTTCAGGCATGTCCTCTATTAATTCCCTCCCCCTCACATCAGATCAGTACATCCAAAGGCTCAGCTGTAGTCAAATGTAGATTTTGATATTTTTTCATATAATTTTTTTTAAAAAGAATAAAATTCACACCATATTTCCAAGGTCTGTAATGCAGAAGAACCTATTGAACTAGATCTTGTAGAGTGTTATAGTCTCTACCTGTGGAAGTTAACAGTTTGAAACTTTCAAAAAAATATAAGGATTCTTTGCGTTTTCCATGCAACAATTCATCTTAATGGAGCACCACAAAAGTAAATTTTGAGGTAGAAGCTTCATTTTAAGATCAGGGAATATTTTGTGCAACTTAATCCAGTGAATGTGAGATCAGAAAATGTTTACTATTTTAGTTTTTCCTCTTTTACAAACTAATCATATCAAGTTATGGGTACTCACCATTTTAAAATATCAACTGCACTATACATTCATCACTTTTTCCTCTGTAAAGGAAGACGACTAAGGGCATAGCTACACTTGCAAATGTAGAGCGCTTTGAGTTAAACCAGCCTTCGGAGAGTGCAACTGGGAAAGTGCTGCAGTCTGTCCACACTGATAGCTGCAAGCGCACTGGAGTGGGCACATTAGCAGCTCTTGCAATGCCACAGAGAGCAGTACACTGTGGTAGCTATCCCAGCATGCAAGTGGCTATAACGTGCTTTTCAAATGGGGGGGGTGAGTGGAGTGTGACAGGGAGTGTGTTGTGTGTATGTGGGGGGAGAGTGGGTTTTGGGGGACTGAGAGCATGCCAGCATGCTATCTTAAGTTTAGACAGCAGCACACTCCCACCCCCACTTCTCTCTCTCACAGCATTCCACACTAATGGCTTGCTTTATCCCGGAGCAGATAAGCATGCCAGCTGTCAGAAAGAGTTTTGAAAGGGCATATCCACATTCCTAAAGCGAGTTCAAAACTATAAGAGTAGCTCCTTGATTTAAGGGGATTATGGGACGTTTAAGGAGGCTGATCAAAGCGCAGTAACGCAACACCTCGTTCACACTGACACTGCGACGTTTCAGCTGAGATACACCAAGCGTTATGCTTCTGGTGGAGGTGGATTACCAGGAGCGCTCCAGCTACAGAGTCCAGGCACTCTATGTGCCTTGCCAGTGTGGATGGGTCACGAGTTAGGGCGCCCGGGGCTGCTTTAATGCGCTCTAACTTGCAAGTGTCAAGCCCTAAGATAACAAAGAACAAATTTAGCCGGGGGAAAAGAATCAAGAATATTTACTTTACTTAACAACAAATGAGACTAACTGAAGATTTTAAATTTAGAATCTGATTAAATTTGGAAGTAGCAATATTATTCTTTTAATAAATAAAGAGTTAGTATTGATGGAAGCATGTAATATACCTTTTCAGATTATAATGATGGAAAACACTTTTTGGATGCTATAGGAACTAATACTGTTAGAACAGTGAAAAGCATTTGTTTTACGGAGACAACATTTGACCAAGTTTTACTTAATCTAGGTAGAACTGCCAGTATTTAGGTTATACCATGCATTTGTTGTAAGATCTGGTTATACATATTTAGTACTGAGGACTGTTGCATTCAAGTATAAAATATTCTCTGTGTATCTTTGTATTTTTTTAAAAAATATTGGACAATGTCTACAGCTTATCTATAGTTATTATTTTAAAGGAAAAAAATAAAGATTCCAAAAGTTCTCACCAACCTGGTTTATTCAGCAAGTAGTCAGCCACACAACAAAAGTCTATTTTTTAAAAAAAGTTAGGTGCAGAGCAACTCCTTACGCAGCCACACACTGGGTGAGTAGACAGCACTGGCCTCCTAATCTCAGAATGTGACTTAATTATGAAAAGGGCCAGAAGTAAACAACTAGGCGACCAGTGAGTGATTTTTTGAACACTTCCAGTAGCACACAGGTGGATTCAATTCAGACACTAGCTGGAAAAACTCAAGAGTTCAGGAGATCTGACTCTGCTTCCCATTTCACATATGCTTATTTTTAAGGATATACAGTTCTTACTGGCTAGACACTGGGAATGGAACTGAGCCAGTTTGAAACCCTCTTCATAAGGAATTCCATCATCATCCTGAGCATACTCTGAAATTTCTCATACCTCTTCTCATCTTCCTAGGGAAGATTTTAGCAAGCAGTTCTGGAATTCCTATGGTAAATTTGAAGCAACACAAAAGCCAAAAGTCTACAAACTAGAGCACTCCAAGACCACCACTTGTGTGAATTAAAAAAACCCCTAAACTAACAGAGGATAGGGAGACATTCTTTTGCTATGACAGGTACAAAGTCAAACACACACTAATTCTAACTACTGCTCGTCAGCATGCATATTAAATTTGTGTAAATTTTCATACCATTATATAGTCATCTGCTTTGCCACAACTGGGCAATTGTAAGTACCAGCTAAAGAGTGATTTCATCACACATTCAGTGCAGTGTGTAAATACCTTTACTATCAGGTTGGAAGGAAGGTGTGCTGGTCCAAAAGGCCATTGGATTAGATTTAAAAAGACTAAAATTAAATCCTAGAAAATAAATGATGTGGGTTTAAGTGTTTATTTGGATTTTTAGAGGGGCACAAACATATCTAAGTTCTTAAGTGTATATCTCCAATACCTAGAGATCACAATCAGCTAATGAATATTTGCATTGCCTGCTGTACCAGTTTATCAATCTACTCAATACATGTAAACAAGCAGCAGCTATCAAGTTTTTCCTACCAGGATACTTTACTACATAGATCAGCATACTTTTCATAATTCTGAAATCCACTTTTAGTCCAAAATTCTGCATTGTCCATTTTTTACTGCAATTTAGTCAAAGTATTTCCATTTAACAAAATTGATTTGACTCCTCTTCCCCCCCCCCCACTTTTAAATGCCAATACAATCATATGCTTCATATAATATGTTGGGCCCTACCAAATTCATGGCCATGAAAAACGAATCATGGACCATGAAATCTGGTCTTTTGTGTGCTTTTACCCTACCCTATTCAGATTTCACAGGGGAGACAGTGTTTCTCAAATTGGGGATCCTGTCCCAAAAGGGAGTTGCAGGGGGATCGCAAGGTTATTTTAGGGGGGGTCATGGTATTGCCACCTTTACTTCTGTGCTGCCTTCAGAACTGGGCAGTCAGAGAGCGGTGGCTGTTGGCCAGGTGCCCAGCTCTGAAGGCAGCGCCCCGCCAGCAGCAGCATAGAAGTAAGGGTGGCAATACCATACCATGCCACCCTTACTTCTGTTCTGCTGCTGGCGACGGATCTGCCTTCAGAGCTGGGCTCCCAACCAGCAGCCACCTCTGAAGGCAGCACTGCCGCCAGCAGTAGCAAGGGTAGCAGTACCGCAACCCCCCCCCCCAGCAATAATCTTTCAGCCACCCTACAACTCCTGTTTGGGTCAGGATCCCTACAATCAGAACACTGCAATTTCAGATTTAAATAGCTGAAATCATGAAATTTCATATTTTTAAAATCTGATGACTGAAATTGACCAAAATGGACCGTGAATTTCAAAGGGCCCTAATATGTTAAACATTACTAGCTATATAATGCAATGAAATACTCAGTTTCTACTGTAAAGTTGTAGGTGGCCATTTAAAGGTGAAGCCCAAGAGTTTGCCCAGCAGAAGATACAAATAAATCAAAGTTATATAATTTATTCTGTCTGCTAAGACAACAAAGCAATACCAGGATTTGTGCAGCCTCTTCAAACCAGACCTCTAAAGTGACTGGCTGTGGGCTGCACTTTGATCACAAGGGACTGGAGTCAAATTTCATATACCATACAATTGTCTTCAAGCAGGATATTTCCCTGATAATTATTTCACTCTGCTGCTGAAAAATTTAGGAATCAGATAAGAAAAAACAGTAAGACAAAAATCTAGTTTATACCATTCTACTAATACCACCTAATCAAAATACATCAGCAGCACTCAAGTTCTTATGTTATGGCAGGTTTCAGCTAAACAACTGTGCCTCTCCATAAAGAAATGGAAGCCAAAGTTTTCAAACATCATTGTCTAAAGACAGGTCCCTGCATCTGTATTTAAGTACCAAAATAAAAGCCATAATTTCAGAAGTGCTGACAAGACTTACTTAGGTACATGTCCAACTTATAGATTCCGGTTCCAAACTTTAGGCAACCACATTTGAAAATTTTGGCCCGAGTGCATAGGTAATTACTAGCTCATCTGAATTCCTAGATATGGGCAGAGTTATGCTGACCTAGCACAATAGTTCAGACATCCCCTGCTCCCTCACCAGGCACAAAGAGAACAATTGTAAGCGAAGGACAAAACCATAAGATTTTAAGCTAAAGAGGTATTTGCAAGAAACATGAAGTTTGCATTCAACTACTGAAGAGAACAGTTTACTCTCATTACAGGGATACAATTTACAGTATTTTCATTGCAACAAAAAGCCACTAACTGCTTTCCATGACAAATTTTTCAATAATCTTCTCAAAGTAAAACTTTAGTATAAACAGTTGCCTATTCAGGCAACGCTTACCTTTTTCTGGTGTTTTAAATGCGTAATTATAGGATCCTGCTGCTGATGTAACCAGGTAATTTTCTCCCTGGCTGTCTGTAGGCTTCTGACTGGCAATGTAGCTTTCCTGAGGCTCAGTTACTGTGAGCTGTAGTTCTCTCTGCATTATGTTTTGAGATACCGAACTATCCTCTTCACTTTTGCTTTTTGAAGGAGAGTTAAAGCTGAAACCGAATAGAGATCCTGTAGCTGAAGTATTTCCAAATGTGAATGGCTTTGATTTTTCACTACTGAAAATGCTCTTGACAGATTCTGAACCAAATACAAACTTTGGAGGAGAAACCACCGTTTTTGTTGGTGTTTCAGAAGTGCTTGACATCTCTGGAACCTCTACAGTCACATCAGATGTATCACCATCCTGATTCAGGTCAGTTCTCTCCCTGGTGGTCTCCTCCAGTACAGCTACAGCAATTCTGCCACATGGAGACTCTCTTGGTGTACTGGCACGTGAAGAGAGAGGTGTAATCAAAGTGTCTTTTTCTTGGGCATGTTTTGCTTCATCAAAAATTTGCTTAAATGACTCTGCAATATCTTGTAGTTTAAATCGCACAGCTAAGAGCTCTACCTTTCTTTCCCCATCTGCAAAGTCACATGCAGTCCATACCCAGGCTCTTTCAGTTCCTTTCATCTGTTGCATGTTCATGTCTGGTGTTATTCTATGATTGGCACAGAGTTTTAATACCTGGTCTCTTCTCATTACGATACGAACTTGTTTGTTGTCATAATTCTGCAAGATCTTTATATCCCCAATACCTCTCTCTTTCCATTGATTGGCATCTTTATCATATCTGTAGAGTTTAGCTCTATGACTGAAGACAACTTGCTCATTTTCTTCACCACTTGCCACTTCTACAAGGTCAGGTAAAGGTACCACAGGTTCAAAGTACTGTCCATCTCTTTCTTCTTCTTGAGTAAGATCAGACTCTTCATCTGTTCCTACAGACAACCTGCTCTGATTCTGTTTGGCAGGAGACTTTGATGGACTCAAGGCAGATTTGAAACTAAAATTAAATCCTGTTGTAGACTCCCCAAATCTAAATAGGTTTTTTCTCACAGGGCTACTTGCCAGAGGTGAGGCATACACAGAGCTACTAACACTATCATCCAATGCTTCTTCACGTAAATCATAGTTATCCCACTCCAGAGTAGGCCCCGTGCTTTCAGCATGTGGCTTTATAATTAAATCAGAAGTGCTACAGGCTGAAGCTGAGTTTTTATTCTCTTCTTCTGTCAATTTAGTTTTATCATCCGTCAAGAAGGTTTTGAGATCTTTCAACCCACTTTTCATTTCTTCTGCTTTCTGTATGAGTTGAGCTGTTCTACCAGTATCCACAAGCTTATGTGGGGTCTGCAGTGGAATATCCAACAGCAGCCTCTGACACTCTTCAAACTTCTGTTTGAATTCCTCAGCCTGTTCTGTCGTCTTGAATTTAGCTGCCAGCTGCTCCAACTTTGCATCTCCATCAGAAAAGTCACTGGCTAGCCACATCCATGCTTTGTCTGAACCAGACAGAGATTTCAAGTTCATGGTAGTTGTTATCCAGTGGTTTGCACATACTTTCAGTACCTGTTCACGTCGCATTAGCATTCTTAGTTTGCCATTAACTTCATTTTTAAGAATTTTCAAGTTGCCAACCCCACGTTCTTTCCACTGACTTGTTTCTGGATCAAACCTAAATAGTTTTATTCTTTGTGAATAGAGCACGGTCTCATCCTCTTCCCCTGTCACTAATTCCACTTTTTCAGGCATCTGGACTACAGGTTCAAAATGGATATCATCATTGTCCTCTGTCTTATATGCATCATCCTCCTTCTCAAGATCAGCAGAAGTATTAGCCTTGTGAGCCACTTTAGAACTCTGTGAGGAAAATAACTTTTCACCTGCACCTGAAAAACCCTTGAAGTTTGGATCTTTTTTACCAAACTGAAATTCTTCTCCAGAAGTAGTTTTTGCAAGGTCAGCAAAAGTGAAAGTGCTGCTATTCTGGCCAAATACTAAATCACTGTTCTGTTTGTTAGAGACATTATGAGACTGGATACCAGTTACACCCTTTGAGGGAGTCTCCTTTTTCTCTTTTTCATCACCACTGTTTAAGAAGCCATTGGTACTTTCTTTGGGTGGATCATCCTTTGTGATATTTTTACTAGGCTCCTGTATGCCAAATTTAAATCCACCTGTGGGCACAGGCATTGAAAAGCTAAATCCTTCTTTTGTAGATTTAACTTCAGTATCTGAAGGAATCTGAAAGTTGAAGGAAGAAGGTGCTTTTCCTTGTTCTGCATGGCCAAATTTAAAACCTTTTTCAGAAAGGTCACACTTAAAACCTGTTCCCAGTTGTCCTCCAGCAGGTTCAGAGAATTTGCTTTTAAGGACAAATGTAAGAGTGGATGGGGTGTCAGCAACAGGCTTATTACTTGGATTTGGTGCTTGACAAGCTGCGCAGATTACTGAAGAGCCTTCATTTCGTACCAAGCAATCATTGCAATCCCATTGCCCTTCCTTTCTAGCGAAGAGTCCCTCAAATCCACTTTTCTGGGGTTTACTTGCATCAGTGGTAGAACCAACTCCAGGAGTAGGAGATGCCTGAATAGTAGATGTAGACACATTAGGCTGACTTGGTGAATTGGGATTCTGACAAGCAACACAATTTACAGCTTTTGCTTCATTTCTGACTAGGCACACACTGCAATCCCATTGACCTTCTCTTTTAGAGAATATAGCTCCAAAATCATTTTGTGTAGTCTTCAGAACATCTCCTTGGCCAATTTTAAATGAAGCTTGCTGACCAAATACTGGCATGTTAGTTCTATTTGGATTCTGGCAGGCAACACATTTAGATGCAGTGGGCTCATTTTGTACTAAGCAAACATTGCAATCCCATTGCCCTTCCTTTCTAGTGAAGAGTCCCTCAAATCCACTTTTCTGAGGTTTACTTGCATCAGTGGTAGAACCAACTCCAGGAGTAGGAGATGCCTGAATAGTAGATGTAGACACATTAGGCTGACTTGGTGAATTGGGATTCTGACAAGCAACGCAAGTTACAGCTCTTGCTTCATTTCTGACTAGGCACACACTGCAATCCCACTGACCTTCTTTTTTAGAGAACGCAGCTCCAAAATCATTTTGTGTAGTCTTCGGAACATCTCCTTGGCCAATTTTAAATGAAGCCTGCTGACCAAATACTGGCATATTAGTTCTATTTGGATTCTGGCAGGCAACACATTTAGATGTAGTGGGCTTGTTTCTTACTAAGCAAACACTGCAATCCCAGTGACCTTCTTTTTTAGCAAAAACTGATCCAAATTTATCGTGTGTGGTATCAGTGTTGGGTTTGAAAGCTGCAGAAGTTTCAGATAATGGTACAGCATGCATTTCCTTGTTTGTTGGATTCGGACTTTGGCATGCTGAGCAGTTCTTATCAGTAGCTTCATTTCGAACCAGACACACATTACAAGCCCACTGATCTTCCTTCAACATAAACTGTTCCCCAAATCCACTAGTAGTACATGTAGATGGGATTTCCCTACCAAAAGAAAAGGATATCGGTGTAGATGTAGCTGATGTAACCGTAAAACTGCTTTTGCCATCAGGTCCCTTTACAGAACTGCTTGTATTTTGGATTGGAGCCTGGCAAGCACTACACTGGGAAGTAGTTAAACTGTTTTTCATTAAGCAGACATTACACTGCCACATCTCCTCTTTCTTAAACTGAAATCCAAAATTCGGGGTTCCAGGAGTAGTTTTGCAAGGCTCCTTGCTATCCTGATTTGCTATTTCTCTTGTAGTCCCAACACTCTGAATGGCTGGTGTACCAACATTTGATCCCGAAGTTCTCAAAATATTCTGCACCTCTTCAAACTTATGCTTGAAAAGCATTGCTTCCTCTGGTGTTTTGAATCTAATGGCAAGCTGCTCAGGTTTTGGAAACTCATCTGCATAATCTAAAGCATGCCATACAAATGATTTGTCGGAACCTGCGTTTAGTTGCATTTTCATATCTGTATTTATATAGTGATTTGCACAGATTTTCAATATTTGCTCCCGCCTCATGAGGAGCCGAATCTTCCCAGATATTTTATGCCTTAGTATTTTCACATTTCCAATGCCCCTTTCTTTCCATTCTTTAGATTCTGTGTCAAAACGGAACAGCTTTGCTCTGTTGCAAAAGAATTCCTCTTCATCTTCCTCACCCGTCTTTACTTCAACCTTGTCAGGGAGTGGCACTACAGGCTCAAAGTGTGGACCATCATCATCATCATCAGCACCATGGATGCTTCCTCCATCAGTTTCATGACTTCTATTGGCCAGATCTGAACTTGGCGTTCCAAACACTGGTTTTCCAGGATCTTGGAAATTGAACATGTCACCCTTGCCAAAACCTGAAGTTTTAGGTTGGTTTTGTCCCATATTTTCTGTAAATGAAATGCCTGAAATATTTTTGTTACCAAAACTGAAGGTATTTCTTTGGCCAGTTGTATGATCATGAACTGTTCTTTGCCCCATGTATCGATCATCTTGTAAAGGTTTATCAGATGTCAGAAGACCCAAGAGGCTTTCACTGCTATTAAAAGCTGCACCGGGGGGCTGGCCTACAATCTGAGGTGATGAAAATGTAAAGTCTCCATCATTAGATTTGAAATTAGAGTTAAATTTAAAAGTGGTTGGTTGAGTTGATTGTGCAGGTGTTGTGAAAGAGGATTTTGCTCCTTCTGCTGGTACAGGCTGCCCAAAGGTAGATTTCCCAAATTCTATCACCTTTGATTCTGCAGACTTTGGAATCAGAGGACCAACTGAAGGTTTTGTGAAATAGCCTGGCTCAGGCAACGGTGGATTTGTGCTTGCTTGTGGAACACTGTAATTATAATACTCATCACCACCACGTGGAGACAGAAGTCCAGTAGCAGGAGAATCAAAACGCAAAGGAGCACCATACATTTCTTGGGAAAATATGCAGGCAGAGGTGTTCTGCAGTGGTGGTGTATGCATTGGCTGTTGATAAGCATATATATGTTGTTGAGGTGTAAGCCTGTTCATGCCATAGACTGGAGCCTAAAAAAAGAAAGATTATTATTTTCTATTTGTACTATAGTAGTGTCTGTACAAACATAAGACAATCCTTGCCCTGAAAAGTTTGTTGATGTTTTTGTTTTTATCTTTAAAAAAGATGGATAGATTTTAATATTAAGCGAAGCAGAACAGTTACAAAGATTTCCTTTTTATAGAGACACCTAGCTGCTTGAAAAGCTACTGCTTGTTTCTTCTCTATTCCTTCCTACTACTCCCAAAACTTCTTCCCATCCTACAGAGAAACGGATCTTAGGTATTGTCAAAGATTTTCTCAATAGAAGATAACATAGTGAGCATGTATACTTCAAATACAAATGCAAGAGATTGCTCTTGATGGTTCACCTCCTCCTGCACCACCAGAATCTGAGAGGACTCACTCAGTATGTCATCCACATTTGGGCACTGAGCATAATCCACATAACTGAATAGAAAAGGAGTACTTGTGGCACCTTAGAGACTAACAAATTTATTTGAGCATAAGCTTTCGTGAGCTACAGCTCACTTCACGAAAGCTTATGCTCAAATAAATTTGTTAGTCTCTAAGGTGCCACAAGTACTCCTTTTCTTTTTGCGAATACAGACTAACACGGCTGCTACTCTGAAACCTGTCTTAAGTGTGAATATCACACAAAGTTATCCCTAAAAGTCTTCATTGGAAGAATCAGTTTCACATATAGAAACTGAAAATTGATAAAGACTAGTTCAAAGTAGTAAATTAACAGATCTCTCCTCACCTTTGTTGGTGTTACATTGGTAGCTGCTGTTCTGAGAAGATACTGAGAGTTATACGCAGGCGACTGACTGTAGTAGACTGATGGGCCAGTGGTAGCAACTAAGAGAGAAACACAAGAGTGTAATTCTATTTTGCCATTACCCAAAAGAGAACCATCTTCAAAAAGGTAATGCTTTTCAACAAAGATATTTTTAAGCTCATTTGCAGTGTTTAAAACTTAAATGCCTAATTTATAGCAATTTTAGAGGCTGACCAAGGTCTTCTGAAAACAAGATACAGTAACTGATTAAACTCAAAACCAGTTTACCTGTTAGTGGAGCTCCATGAAAGCTTTGTGTTCCCTGATAGCCATCTGACATTGTGTCTGTGCCATAGCCTTCAGCAGGCCACCGATGAGACGACAAGTTTGAGTTGGAATTATTGAGTTTCATTTCATGCATCTCATTCTATCAGGAGAAAGTATTTATATAGTTTAAAATTAAAAAAAAAGACAGGTGTAGTTGAATATTAAAACAGATGTTTATTCTATGCAAAGCCTTAAAAAAATTCAGTTTTACTTTGGTGTTTACCAAACACTAATTTTTACCCTTGACACCCAAGCCTCAGTTTGGAAGGAAGAAATTACTATAGCTGTTTTTGTTTATCATGCTGAATTCTTACATCAGCAGGAAGTGTCTCTGCTGAAGGCCCCTTGCAAGAGCAGAGGGTGTACAGAAGCTCCCAGCCCCTGCAGCAATAGCAGCCTAAGACAGGCTCACAGATAAGGTGCAGGTGGTTTTTAAGCCTAGATTAATACCTTCAGTTTAAAAAAACCCCCACACAACTAAAAAACAGGCATATTGATTTTCCCCCCCAAAACACTTGTGGCTCTCCCAAAGGAGCCATGGCTCACTGTTTGGGAAGCATTGCTCTATGGCTCCTATGCAAAGTAGATAAACTAGCTCTTCCTTTGGCTGATTTTTATGAGAAGGGTCCCTGAAGAGAGACAGGGAAGGGGGACTGAAATTGGATGGAATAAGCCCTGGGCAATCAACTTACAGAACCTTTTTCTGTTTTCACAGTCCACGCCTGATGGAAGCAAGGAAGCCAACATCCAAAAGGTGGGACTTAAGCAAGGCTTTTGAGTGGTCTGAGAATGTAGCTCTCGAATCTATCATCAAAACTGTTGCTTGGAAGTAGGTGCAGACTGACCAACCGCCAAAGTAGTAGTCTCAGTTGTTTCCTTGGCGGGGACTCAAGACTATCACTGAAGGTAGACCGGTGTCTGCCTCGACTGCCCCTTACATCTAAAGGTCTTATAATTTTGGGCTGATGTGTAGATGCCCAGAAAACAAATTATGGCCCTGGAAGCTTTTGAGAGCATGCAGTCAGTTGTCCATGCTAATGCAAAGTAATTCTGTGCCCTCAAATACTTTGCAATATTCTTAGCATGCCAGAGGCTTGCAGCCATGAAGCCCTGCATGTGGTTACAGCAATAGGCAAGGCTTTAGTCATGTCTGATACATCCATGGTGGTCTGTTGCAATGTTTTAGCTACTAGCTGATCTTCAACAATGATGCTTTTCAACTCTTCTTGGAAGTCTTGTGGAAGTTTAGCTATAAAGGGTGATAGCCTCTCCCAAGCAACACCATTATACTTTACAATTATTAGCAATTCCAAGCTGCAGTGAGATCGATAAATAGCCCTTTCTTCCAAACAAGTCTAGTTTTTTTTTTTTTTTTTTTTTTTTTTTTTTTAAGGATTTTTATCTTTTGGGGTGCTCTTAGTCTGCTTGGTCTTTGTGGACTACAGAAACCATGAAGGAACCTGGTGTTGGATGTGGATGTGCATTAAAGAAAAACTGCTAGGGTACCCCTAAGGGAGATTGATATTTCTTTTCTGCTCTCTTAGCCACAAAGGCAGCATAACTGGTGTCAGCCATTGTGTCTTGGCAGAATTCAAGATGCCTTCATTAACTGGCAGAGTTATCATAGCAGGAGCAGATGAGTGCAGAATATCAAAAAGCTTGTGAGTTTTTCCTTCTATCTCAAGAGTCTGAGCAATGCGGGAAAGTTGCTTTCGAAATGCTTTGAAGTCATCAGCAGCTGGTAGAGGAGCTGGATAGATTGTCTCCCCAGGAGGGTGATGACTAGTCCCTGGGAGACTAAGGGTGCTACTGGCAATAGTGCCTGTTTCTCTACCAGCTGCTCTTGTTTTTTCCCCCCTCTCTGCAGACCAGGGGGAAGGAAAAAATAACGATGGTCTGGCAATAGATGAAGAAGGGGTTCCAGACTCCTTATGCTTCCTTAAATGATAGGAGTAAGATTAGATCCTGAATGTAGTCCGCAGCATGCTCCGTAGCACCAAGGTGGAGCACTACATGAGGTAAGGCCAGTTCTGAAAGGGTTGAACAGGCAACTGCCATGTTTGAGGTGGATATGCTGGAGTTCTAAAGTGAGTCTCTGGTCTGTAAAGAGCGTCTTCTGACCTGTGTGAGAGAAAAGGTGGCTCCCAACTGGATGGAGAACAGGCGTGTCCCAATGATGGGATAAACAGACCTTGAGAGGCAGAGCCAAACCTCAAGGTGTCCCTAGTACCAAGAGGTCAGAAATATATGCCAGGGTCATGGTTACCTCCTTCAACATAAAAAGAAAAGGAGTACTTGTGGCACCTTAGAGACTAAAATTTATTAGAGCATAAGCTTTCGTGAGCTACAGCTCACTTCCTCGGATGCATTTGGTGGAAAAATTTTTGCCACCAAATGCATCCGATGAAGTGAGCTGTAGCTCACGAAAGCTTATGCTCTAATAAATTTGTTAGTCTCTAAGGTGCCACAAGTACTCCTTCAGCATAAAATCAGCAGTTACTGGCAGGGCTTACAATGACAGTACTGGTACTGATGTTGAGGTTGGCATCAATGTCTTTGCCAGTGTCTGATGGTTACTGCTATTTTCAGTCAGCGATACAGAATATGGCTTGTACTACTTTGGTGCTGAGTCAGACTGAGCTGGCATCACTTGCCTCTGTTATGGGATTAGTGTTTTGTTCCCTGAAAAGTGAAGTGTTAGCCTCTCCCTATAAGAGGAAAGGGACCAGTGCTGGGAGTCATGACTCAACCACCCTTATTATGGTAAGGAGTGGTATCAGTTTTTGGAGCAGAGGTGATAGTTGGTACTGAGGTGGTCTGATGCCAGATCTTTGTCTGATGGTGCCAAGAATTATTTGCTGGTACGGACCATAGGTGTTGCATAGTGGATGGCAAAGTTCTTTGCTGACACACAGCAGGGCATGGATCAGATTGTTTGAGGAAGCAAAGATCTGATAAGGATTCCTGGACTTCCCTGTTGTTCAGAATTACTGACACAGAGCAGCAATCTGGCGCAAGACACTCAGAGGCAAAAACAGACAGGTTGTGGCCATTAGTGAGTGGAATTAAACTGACCGTTTAAAGCTCGAGGGCTTTCAATCCATCATTTTTCTGTGGAGAGAGGTGCTGTGCACCAAGGGAGAAATTAAATGGGCGGGGGGAAGTAGAGGAGGGAAAAGACAGGGAGGAAGTTGTTTTGATACAACCAGAATAAAAATAAATTACTGACTAATATTTTGAGGGGGATTAACTCTAACGTAGTACAAGTAGATTCCACTAAGCGGTAGTGGGCAAACACTGCTAGTTTTGTTTCATTGCCATGGGCAGTAAGAGGTAACAGGATGGTTGCAGCCACTCTGCTGCCTTCGGGCGGTGGCCATGAGGACATCCCTGGGGCAGCCTAATGGACACCACTATTCAAAAGACTACAATATGTGTACCTAGACTCAAGTGAGATCACATGGATACAGTCAAAGATGGTATTTTACTTATTAAAAGATACTAGCTCTTTCCAAATCATTACCAATAGATTCTACTCAAAGATGCAGACCTTAAATTTTTTTAAAAAATAAAATAAAAAAGCTGTGCTTTCAAATTTAAAACGTATCAGCCTTGGCAAAGGGATAATGAAAGTTTAGCAACCTAGACCCAAAAGCTTCCTTACGATAATGAAAACTAAATATTTTACACATAAACAATTGCTTGCCTGGCAAGTATAATTTTACAAGGCTAACATAAGAAATGCAAAATTATTCTTATTCATTCCCTATCAGGCCAGCAGCACTGCAGTTAGGAAAATTATTAAAATATGGAGAAAGGTCAGTGATAATTTAATCACCATTAACTATTTTTCAAACAAAAATGAATTTCTTGTTTTACTTCTGGACTTTCATAACTTGACTGTTTAAGTGCAAGATCAAATACACTGGTTAAAGAACCAATCTGACAGAGAATAGGTTGAACAAATTAAACCCATTTTTAGATGTCAGTACTAGCGACCCCTTTCAAATTTAAGTACATTTGAAACTAATACCTTATATAGTGCTTCTGTCCTGCCTCTACAGCCATCCAACAAAAGCCATCTTTTTCTTATAATTTTTGGCTTGAGAGGCGTGAAAAGAAAAGTCTTATTATAGAAACTACTTATAGAAAGTCTTCTCCTAATCAACAGCATTCACATGCTCAGTGTATGGTCCCACAGAAGGATACCCTTATCTGCTTATGCACTAATTTAATAGATTCTGAAATTAAATTTCTATAAGTGACACTTGCACCCATACTCTTCAAATTATGCAGAGATTTAACCACTTTAATTCCATTGATATAACTGGAAATCTGATCACACACTGGAAGTTTAATTTTTTTTTTTTTTTTAAAACAGTCTGAGCTTTATAATCTAATGTTAACTGTAGTACCAATACAGTGTTAAAAATACTCATTACTACATATTTGTTGATACATTAACTCAATTAGGATTTACCTACCTTAATGGCTTCTACTTGCTGACAGATCATCTGAAGTAAAGATTTCTGATCCTCTGCCCAACGAGGGGGAGTTTTGGGAGAAAACTGAAAGAACAATAATTGAATCTTATCACATTAATTAAAAAACAATATATTTGAGATGAATTTTGTGTGTTATTTGATATACCTTGTAGCTTTTACTTGGTGATAAAGAAAATTTTGTTGGCGACGGAGTGGAGTGTTTAAATTCTGAATCTACAGTTCGGGATAGGCCATTCTGGAAGACAGGACTTCCTTCTTCACCATAATCCCCAAGTTCTTGAATTACTGTTTCCAGCATCTCCTTAACAGTTTCTATTGACACTGGTAACTGAGAGAGAATTGCAGTGCACAAAGAGGTTTAGGGATATACTCTCTTTTTGAGTTCAAGTGCAATTGGAATAATAAAGCACTATTAGCAAATAGAATTTCATGTAAAAATACCACATTTCAAGATGACTATTCCTCTATCTGAACAAATAGATTCCAAACAATATTTTTACTAATGCAAAACCTGAACTTTCTATCTTAATATACTAATCTTTCTCGGCAGTTTCCCACGACTTTTGACATTGTCAACTACTATTGTTTACATGACATATTATGACTTATTGTCTCTTCCAAAACTCAATGCCCACTCTGCATGTGTATCATCACTATACATAGGACAAAAATATTAAATATAATTCTGCATGAACTTCAGTAGAAAGACTCGTCTAACCAGAAGTAGTATATAAATGTGTCTTTTCCTGATTCATCAGCCCCACTTGAATATTTGTAAGCAATGACTGATTAGGATTAAGTCAAAGATAGAGTTAAATGCAGTCAAATATTTAATCTCCATTCTAACCTTGGCCTAATATTTGTCCAAAAATAAAAGTTCCTTTTATTTTAGTTCAATTTCAGAATCTTGACTACAGTAGTGATTCACAAATTTTTTTAAATAAAGCTTTTTAAAAAATGTGCATAACAAAATATTTCCAAAATAGAAAAGAACTGCTGCCATCTGCATTTTAGGAACAAACTACGCAGAGTCCTTTTAAATGCATAGTTCATTCTTAAACACTGAATTTGGCTTGTAAAGCAAAACATTTCACTGAAGAAAGTGTTAATGCTCTATCAAATTTTGAAAGGATAATTTAAAAGATGAGATTTCCTGCTGATGCAAAGGATTCCATCAGTAAAACTACAAAGCAAACTAAATTACATACCTTCTCAGTTACTGAAGTGTCTGTAAAACTTTCATCAATGATCTTTAATAGATAGTCTCTGCTCTTTTGCAGGTGACTTTTGCACTCTTCTTGTTCTTGTGGTGAGAGTGTATCATTCTCAATCTCTTCAGCCTTTCTCTGGAAAATCTAGCCAACAAAGTAGTGATTTTTACCATGCAGTATTAAGAATGTAAAAATTAAAATAAAAGAATTACACCTACTAGTGCAAGATTCCAATATGAAACAACGTTTTTAATGGCTTCAAGTGCTAGCAAAGCATCCTCAGTTTTTCCGTCAACTGCATCCAACATAGCAAATGCTATATATGCTGCCTCTTCATATTCTGCAACCTGAGAAACCTAAAAAGAGAAGTTCTGTCAAAAATTTAAAGTAAAGCTTGCATCCTCTAGGCAACTGCTTGATACAAAGTACATTTAACCTCATGCTCTTGGAAGTGCTTTAAAAAAACCCATTCCTATTGGAAGTTTATCTCCCCCTACTTTAAAAGCTCAGATGCCAATGTGTCCTTTTTGTATTTTTGAGAGCAATTTGACAGTCAAAATATTTCTAAACACATTTATTGCTGCACAGGGAATACAAGAACAAAAAAAATTTGAGTCACACGAAATTAGCCTGAAAAAAGTTAATAGAAATCCAATGGAATCGTCCCTACTTCGTAACATTTTGAGAAGATGTTAACTTTAAAAATACTTGAACTTTTAAGCTGTCTATTGGACTGTTAACATTTAAGATTACTGAAACTGAAAAAAATTGTTTACTTTGTGCAGCTGACAGCAATTTGAGTACTCAGTTTCTGTATGAATTTGGGGATAAAAATTATAGGGGGAGCTGTTAGCACCACCTATAACTGTGGGGAGTGTCAGGCAACCATAAGATCCTGTTTCAGTTGCTTATAAATTTTGCCAAACTAATTGTTGAGGCTGAAATTTTACATGCTGACTGCCTGCCTCAGGTGGAATTTTTTGGAAAATTTTTCAACAAAAATGGTCTAGCCATTTCCAAGAACAAGGTTAAGAAACATACATTGTTTTGCCCATGATAAAGAATTCCTTACAATTTTTTCATCCAACAGTTCTAGTTCCTCCATACTTTTGAGCAGGAAGTCGAAATTTGGCAGAGGGTTGGCCCGGGTGTCAGAGATGTGCTTTTTTAAGATACTGATGAAAAAATGCCCAAATTTGGCCAAATTACAAGCCATTAAACTTAAGGAATATTTCCAACACACCTCTGAACAACATATTAACCAACAGAGACCTTCCTACCAACACTACAAAAAGAAGGATTCTGGGTGGACTCCTCCTGAAGGTCGAAACAACAGACTGGACTTCTACATAGAGCGCTTCCGCCGACATGCACAGGCTGAAATTGTGGAAAAGCAGCAGCACTTGCCCCATAACCTCAGCCGTGCAGAACACAATGCCATCCACAGCCTCAGAAACAATTCTGACATCATAATAAAAACAGCTGACAAAGAAGGTGGTGTCGTCATCATGAATAGGTTGGAATATGAACAAGAGGCTACTAGGCAGCTCTCCAACACCACTTTCTACAAGTCATTACCCTCTGATCCTACTGAGGGATACCAAAAGAAACTACAGCATTTGGTCAAGAAACTCCCTTAAAAAGCACAAGAACAAATCTGCACAGACACACCCCTGGAACCCCGACCTGGGATATTCTGCTACCCAAGATCCATAAACCTGGAATCCTGGACACCCCATCATCTCAAGCATTGGCACCCTGACAGCAGGATTGTCTGGCTATGTAGACTCCCTCCTCAGGCCCTACGCTACCAGCACTCCCAGCTGTCTTCGAGACACCACTGACTTCCTGAGGAAACTACAGTCCATTGGTGATCTTCCTAAAAACACCATCCTGGCCACTATGGATGTAGAAGCCCTCTACACCAACATTCCACACAAAGATGGACTACAAGCCGTCAGGAACAGTATCCCCAATAAAGTCACGGCTAACCTGGTGGCTGAACTTTGTGACTTTGTCCTCACCCATAACTATTTCACATTTGGGGACAATGTATACTTCAAATCAGCGGCACTGCGATGGGTAACCGTATGGCCCCAAAGTATGCCAATCTTTTTATGGCTGACTTAGGACAACGCTTCCTCAGCTCTCGTCCCCTAATGCCCCTACCCTACTTGCGCTACATTGAGGACATCTTCATCTGAACCCATGGAAAAGAAGCCCTTGACTAATTCCACCATGATTTCAACAATTTCCATCCCACCATCAACCTCAGCCTGGACCAGTCCACACAAGAGATCCACTTCCTGGACACTACGGTGATAATTAAGCGATGGTCACAAACACCACCCTATACTGGAAACCTATTGACCGCTATTCCTACCTACATACCTCCAGCTTGCACCCAGATCACACCACACGATCCATTGTCTACAGCCAACCTCTACGATACAACCGCATTTGCTCCAACCCCTGAGACAGAGACAAACACCTATAAGATCTCTATCATGCATTCTCACAACTACAATACCCACCTGCTGAAGTGAAGAAACAGATTGACAGAGCGTACCCAGAAGTCACCTACTACAGGACAAGCCCAACAAAGAAAACAGAACACCACGAGCCATCACCTTTAGCCCCCAACTAAAACCTCTCCAACGCATCATCTACAACCTATCCTGAAGGACGACCCATCACTCTCACAGATCTTGGGAGACAGGCCAGTCCTCGCTTACAGACAGCCCCCCAATCTGAAGCAAATACTCACAGCAACCACACACCACACAACAGAACCACTAACCCAGGAACCTATCCTTGCAACAAAGCCCGTTGCCAACTGTGTCCACATATCTATTTAGGGGACACCATCATAGGGCCTAATCACATCAGCCACACTATCAGAGGCTCGTTCACCTGCGCATCTACCAATGTGATATGTGCCATCATGTGCCAGCAATGCCCCTCTGCCAAGTACATTGGTCAAATTGGAGAGTCTCTACGTAAAAGAATAAATGGACACAAAGCAGATGTCAAGAATTATAACATTCAAAATCCAGTCAGAGAACACTTTAATCTCTCTGGTCACTCAATTACAGACCTGAGAGTGGCAATTCCTCAACAAAAAAAACTTTTAAAACAGACTCCAATGAGAGACTGCTGAATTGGAATTAATTTGCAAATTGGATACAATTAACTTAGGCTTGAATAGAGATTGGGAGTGGATGGGTCATTACAAAAAGTAAAATTATTTCCCCATGTTATTTCCCCCCTGTTCCTCAGACGTTCTTGTCAACTGCCAGAAATGGCCCACTTTGATTATTACCACAAAAGGTTTTCTTTCCCCCCCCCCCCCCCCCCGCCCCTTGCTGGTAATAGCTCATCTTAAGTGATCACTCTCCTTACAGTGTGTATGATAAAACCCATTGTTTCATGTTCTCTGTGTGTATATATAAATCTCCCCACTGTATTTTCCACTGAATGCATCCTATGAAGTGAGCTATAGCTCACGAAAGCTTGTGCTCAAATATATTTGTTAGTCTCTAAGGTGCCACAAGTATTCCTTTTCTTTTTGCGAATACAGACTAAAACGGCTGCTACTCTG
The DNA here is from genome assembly GCF_009764565.3 of Dermochelys coriacea. Classification (NCBI taxonomy): domain Eukaryota; kingdom Metazoa; phylum Chordata; order Testudines; family Dermochelyidae; genus Dermochelys; species Dermochelys coriacea. The sequence continues at coordinate 113,274,664 of NC_050068.2, forward strand.
AAACCAGTAGTTTGAATGTGCTCAATGGAGACTTGCTGCAACTTTGCTGCAGCATTTCTTGACAATTCCACCTGTACTGAACAAGCTGAGGTCCAGTGCCACAGGAGCTAAGCGGAATTTACCTTGCAGTTTGCCTTTTTAAAAGCTTGGAAATTACACACACAACACTACATTAAAAGAACATTAAGGTTGCAAATTTAGGCACTCAATTCAGGAAACGCCTTTGCAACCTTAGTTCAGCCCCTCCTTGAGCATATGTATTATGACACAATCTATTTACATGACCACATGATTTTTTTTCCATACAACCCCTGCCTTGTTCTGTGCTCAGGATGAACACTTCACAATGAATGAGCAGCTATTCCATATTGGTTTTTCCGTATACTTCTTTACTAGACACTACTCAAATTCTGCACTTAATTTGGAATTATTTCTTCATAGGCTTTTCCATACCCGTCATAGTATGAGAGTGCTTCACAAACACTAAAGAATTTATTTTCACAACATGCCAGTGATGAGGGGGCTTTATCCCTATTTTACAGATGGGGAAATAAGAGAAATTGAAGTCAAGAGTCCATTAACTTTAGGAGTCTAACCTGAGATGCCTAGAGCATCTCTGGCATATCTTAACTTCTGAATTTTCAACTTTGCAATCTAAATAATGTTCCTTAAACGTAGTTTGTATGTAATTTTTTATATACATACAAAATTCACTAATGACAAGGGGACTAAGGGATGAGTAGTACCTGAAAGCATCCAACTTTGAAAGACTAGATTTCAAGCTGATGTCCCTTTAAAATGAAGCCTAAAGTTCAGGCTTAAACAGCTATACAGCACTCCCTTTCTGTCAGATTTCACATACCTTCATGTTTTCAAAGGTAGATATTGTATGATGGCCAGACACCACTTAGTATTTCTCAATTTTTGACTTTCACTATTATGTGGCTAACATGGCCCACAGCAGAGTAAACTTAAGTTTAGGTGCAGTATTGTTTGTTCAAATGAGGGAAGTTAGTCATTACAGCATTTCAGATTCTGCACGTCTCTGCTTAACTATATATGAAGCATACAGAAATGAGAAGCATTGTGATCCAGAAGAGGTACAGAATTAAAAAGCAACTAGAGTAGTAGCCAAGAGATCTGTACTCTATTTCCAGGTTCCTAAGTGACGAGACTACATTCTTCAGTCTCCTTATCTGTCAAATAGGGAAAAAAAGCATTTATTTACCTTTAGCGAGGTGGTGTGGCCTCCCTCAGAGAATGACGGGGAGGGACTACAACATGCTTCCTGGTGGGCTAAAACAGGAGAGCCATGTCTGTTCCGCTGGAAGCGGAAGGGTGGGATAGGAAGGGGAACTACAAAAGGCAGACCCTGCAGCTTAGTTGTGGTGGAGCCACCACAAGAGACGGATGCATCCCGCCTGCTGCTGGAGCCTGCAGAGGAGCTGCCTCCTGAGGACTGGCTGGATCTCCTTGGGGCTGCCGGCAGACCGAGACGCACATCTTAAACTGAATCAAAAGGGTTTTCCTCCCACACCTAGATTCTATTCAGGTTCTCATATCATGGCATCTACACCTGACTGTAAGAGAATCAATGCCCTAAACTGTTTTAAGACAATAGCTTAACCTCTGGCAAACTGACTTCACATCTCACTGAGTTTTACTAGCAGAGAATTTGGCCCAAGTGTTGAATTGCTGACACTTGTAATTGATGCAACTAGGCTCACATGAAGTTACATGCTCTAGAAAGGGGAGAATCAAGACTATTCCTTGCAAAGAGTTGGATGAACTCTGTATGCCACAAATTCAAACAACAACGTATCCAGGAGCCTTATGTCATCCAACACGATACAGTACAGAAATGGAAGACAAGAAAATAAGGAAAGAAAGAAGAAAAAAAGTTATATGGAACAAAATCTGGAGTAATGAGAAATTATAAACATGGGCAAACAGTGAGGATTCAGCACTCATACTACAATGATGGGCAGCAGCATAAATCCTTAAGGTACATCTATCTACTACTTTTTTCTAAGGCCTAAAGGTCTCTAATAAGAACAGTGAGGTAATCATTTCTTTTTACAAAGCCTTTGGAAGACTAACTAGACTGCTGTAAGATCTGGGCTTTTCAGTAGAAAAATAGATTTAAACTAGAATCCAAACAAAGAAGTCATGGAAAGATAATAGATTATGCCTTATGCATAGGGCCCTACCAAATTCATGGTTCATTTTGGTCAATTTCATGGTCATAGGATTTTTAAAATCATAAATTTCATGATTTCAGTTATTTAAGTCTTGACATTTCACAATGTTGTAATTGTAGGGGTCCTGACCCAAAAAGAGGGTTGCGGTACTGCTACCCTTATTTCTGCACTGCTGTTGGGCGGAGGTACCGCCTTCACAGCTGGGTGCCCGACCAACAGCTGCTGATCTCTGGCCACCCAGCTCTGAAGGCAGGGAAGAAGTAAGGCTGGCAATACTGCAAACCCCCTAAAATAACCTTGTGATGCCTCCCTCCCTGCAACTCCCATTTGGGTCAGGACCCCCAATTTGAGAAATGCTGGTCTCCCTGGTGAAATCTGTATAGTATAGGGTAAAAGCACACAAAAGATCAGATTTCATGGTCCATGAAGTGTTTTTCATGGCTGTGAATTTGGCAGGGCCCTACTCATGCAACACATAGGATCAAATTATTTTACTTATCACAAGAGAGGACAGAGTATAAAGGCATAAAAATCTAATTTTTCAAAAATAAAGAAAGCAAGGTACTACTTCAATAGCACAGTTTATGTACGCAAGACAACGAGTGACAGCTTGACATAAGTCCAAGCTTAAACGAGGCGTTAGGAAGAATTTCTGGCAACATTATTAAAGCTGCTAAGAAATTAGGGCAGTAACTGAGCTACTAAAATGCACAAAACACCATACCAGAAATCAGAACTCTGAACTTATTTGAAGCACTAGAGTAAAGCTGGGTCAAGTTTTTCAATCAAAACTTTTTTTTAGCTGAAAAATGCAGATTCAAGTTGAGGGAAACATTTTATGAATTTGTGTCTATTTCAGCTAATTGTTTCAGTCAAAATACAGTTTTGGAAGTGGGGAAGGTAATATCTTTTATTGGACCAAGTTCTGTTGGTGAGAGAGACAAGCTTTGGAACTTACACAGGTCTTGAACTCTGGGTGAACTCGAAAGCTTGTCTCTTTCACCAACAGAACTTGGTCCAATAAAAGACATTACCGCACCCCTCTCTCTAATATCTTGGGGGGCCAAACTGGCTACAGCTACACTGCATAGTTTTGGAAGTGTCAAGTTAGAGTCACAAAACCCCTTTTACTCAACAGCCCAGGGGTTAGGGTACTCACCTGGGATGTGGGAGACCCAGATCCCTGTTGGAGCTGTTATACTTAGTATAAATCAATATTTACTAAACCAGAGACACACTGAGAATGATTCTATGCCCTAATGGTTAGGGCACTCACCGAAGAGGGAGAACACCCGGGTTCCAATCCCTACTCTGGGGAGAAAAAGGAGTACTTGTGGCACCTTAGAGACTGACATTTATTTGAGCATAAGCTTTCGTGAACTACAGCTCACTTCACCCACTCTGTACTCTGGGGAGGTGATTCAAATCTGGGTCTCCCGCATCCCAGGTGAGTACCCTAACCATTCGGCTACTGGGTAAATGTGGCCATCAGTACTACTTCCTCTGGAGTTTTGTGAATCTAGCCTAAAATTTCATTTGCTTTTATTTAAAGAAAGTGAATAGTGCCCAAAATCAAAACAAAACATTTGGTTGACCCAAAATGAAGTCTCTTCCAACTTTAGTTTACAAAAAATTGTGTTTCATATTGACACAAAACAAGATTTGAGAACTCTCCCCCCTCAAAACAACATTTACTTACACAGTTCTACAACAGAGTAGGTTTCAGGCTGCTTCCAGCCCCTCAATCTAATCCAGCTAGTTATGTTAGTACCTGAATATCTGCACTATGGAAGTGTTTGAACAAAGGATCAATAGGTTCAGGAACACTTTTCTTCTTTTTGATTATTTCCAGCATAGGCAAAACTTTTTTCCAATAATAAACACTTCGTCCAATGTATTCCCTTTGGTCATAGAAAGAGTTTAGACTACTGCCCTGTGAAGGAAGCAGAATAGAAGAGTGTTTATTTTAAGGAATTTCAGCTATCATTAGATATTATTCAAACTGTTAACTTGCTTCAACTACAAACAGTCTTCAAAAGCTCTGGTATTATCTTATGCACCTCTGACTCCTCAGGTGAGCCTCATCCAGTCTCTGTACAAGCCTACATAATGCAAGCAACACATGCAGCTAGAAAAAAAGTGAGATTTTAAAAGAAAGGTACTAAATGTCTATTGGGAAAAGAAACTCAAAAAGTTATTTTGTTTGGCATAACATGATCAAGTGAACAATTACTACATTTTCAGTTTATTTCTACTAATTGTTAAATTGTGCCAAGAATGATAAAATATTTTACAACAATGCGAACAGAAATATGTAAGTTATAGAAAGTTTAAGTTACAGAGTTAATTACTTAAGTTATAATAAACGTAAAAATATTTTTTGCCAAACTTACTGTTTTATGAAGACATTTTGCCCAGTGAACAATTAGGGCAGGTTGAAGTCCATGTTTCCCTAGTGCTCTCAGAGTGTTTATTTCATGCTGGACTAGAAGCCTTAATTTTGCTGCTGTTCCTGGTCTGAAAAGTAATGAAGACACACTGCCTAATTAGCCCTCTCTGTTTTATGGGAAATTTTTGCTTGTCAATCCAGTATAATAATGCAGAGAAATTATTAGTATCATGCAGATTATTGGTTTTAGTCTCTTTTTTGCCTCCCATTTGCCATCTCTGCACCCCACACAGACCCTGAAGGATTTAGGTAGGCCTGTGAGGCCAGTTAACATACTGGCAGCACCTAACAGAAAGAAAAAGCCAGGTATAATTGATAATGAAGCCCTACAGGAGAGGGACTGGGTGGTAATTATAAAGCCAGTAAGTTTGCAGCAGAAAAGGACTGCAGGGAAAGAGCCTGCAAGTACTATCTGGGGAACAGAAGATGTAGGAAGTAGTCCAGGGAGGCAGGAAGGAGTCTGAGGGAATAGACCTTGGCTGCCAGCTACAGGGTCTGTAGGCTGGAACCCAGAGTAGAGGATGGGCCTGGGTTCCCCTACCAGCCACCATGGAAGGTGAAGTGAAATCTCCTGAGATAAGTGTTGTAAGAACAACAGAGCCCAGCGACAGATGGAAGATCTGCTATAAGGTAATTGGACTCTTACACAGGAAGCGGCAGACTAAAACATAATCTGGTTGAAGGGCCAAGTTGCAGGAAGAGAGACCACTGAAGTGACAATGGGCAGGGGTCACCTCAGGGAGTCAGCTGCTTTGCCACACCCAGCTACAAGGAGATGCTCCTGCATTGAATGAATCCCTTTACATACACCAATCCATTTCTAAAGGTATGTTGCCATTGCAACTACAGCTGTGATTGTAGCACAGGTAGGTATACTGTACTAGCTTTAATCACATGTAACAACTATAGTGAAGAGGTGGTGGCATGGACTTGTATTTGGGCTAGCTGCCCAAGTGTACTTGTGTTGCTATCCTGCACTGGAGCCTGTGACACCACATTTTCACTACTGTTACCTTTACTGCTTAGTTTAAAGATAGCCTACCCATGGTATAATGACACCTTCACTTGAAGTATAGAAATACCATAGAAGTCTCTTTCAAAACTCTCTCACATTTTTTACAATCAAAATTTGAGTGTCTAAGATTGAAGGTGTTGAAATAAAGTACATGCCACAAGAATCTACAATTACCTGATTAATAGTGCTAAAATTCTCATGCTGGAAATGACTTAGATTTAGTAAAACGTAAAAAAAAACAAAACAAAAAACACAAGAACACAAAAAAACTCCACTTACATTGTTTTTTTGTGAATAAGGTTATAAACAGCATCCCACCAGGATCTCTGCCTTTCACTACAGAGCTGTTTGCTCACTGGTAGTGGTAAAAATTGAGGCTGATGTGAACTGTAGTGAGTATTAAATGTCTCTTGTAATTGTAAGTGGCTAGTAAATATCACTCCAAGTAGAAATACCTGTTTTCATAAAATAAATACATGTTATACTGTGCAAATCTCCATAGCATAGTAAATTTCAGTGCTTAAACGGTTTCCTTACTTCGAGGTCCAATATACAGATTGTTTCAGGAGCATTGGTCTCAAGTCTTGAGGTTTCCTGGGGCAAGTGAAAAAGTTGTTTTAACCACTTGCGTATTGCAGGTAAGACTGACATGGAGTTCCACTGTAAACCAAGCCACGTAAGGTGCTGGAGACAACCATTGTGCACTCGAATTGCGCCTAAAAAGAAACAAATGATTGTTTACTTCTAAGATCTGTATCAGCAGTATCTATGCAAATGGTAAACTGATCAAAACTGCATCTTATTCCATTTAAAAAATTCTTAAGTCATGAAATGTTTAAAAAATGATAATCCAGCCAAACATTTTGGTTTCCTGCCTTTGAATCTACTTCTCTTTCTATGACTAAAAAAATTATCAATTATTTATGCCCCCAAGTTCATTCCTCAGAAGCAAAGATATCCCATGTGTTATCCCTGGAGGGGATATATATTTTAAATATAAAGATGCCATCACGATCTTATGTATGCAGTATTGTTGTAGCCATGTCGGTCCCAAGTTATTAGAGAGACAAGGTAAGTGAAGCAATATCTTTTATTGGACCAACTTCTGTTAGTGAGACACACAAGCTTTCGAGCTCATATGAGTTCTTCTTCAGATCTGGGAAATGTACTCCGAGCATCACAGCTAAATACAATGTGGAACAGATTGCTTAGCATAAGTACTTAACATATTTCCAGGGACCATTAAGGTAAAGTGGCCAATTAATATCCCTCCAGTCACGGGGGAGAAAGGAGGGGGACGCTGCTGCACGTTGTTAGTGGGTTACAGGATGGGTGAATGCTTTTCATAAAGCAATCACTCTATATCTGACCCATCAATCCCCACCTGCAAAGGAAACGTGCACAACACTTTCAAGAGAGACTGGGAGTGTAAATTCATAACTTTGCTAGACACTAAAACCAACAGACTTGCTTGCTTTATTACAGAAATCTATAACCCCTCTAACAACCCCCCAGGCTGCTCCCCACCACCCTGTGACTGAAGGGGTGTTAACAGGCCACTTCACCTTGAAAGGGGTTAACTACTTATGTTAAACAATATGTTCCACCTTGTATTTAGTGAGACACTCTGGGTAAGTCTACACTGCAATTAAACACAAGTGGCTGGCCCTTGCCACCTCACTTGGGCTTGTGGGGCTCAGGCTGCAAAGCTGTTTCACTGCAGTGTAGATTCCCAGGCATGGGCTGGAACCTGGGCTCTAGGATCCTGCAAGGTGGAAGGATCCCAGACCTTGGGCTCCAGCTTAAACCTGAAAGTCTGCACTGCAGTGAAACAGCCCCATAGCCCGAGCCCCATGAGCCTGAGTCATGTCATGGGTTTTTAAATGGCAGCATAGACATTCACTCAAAGTACATTTCTCGGACCTGAAGCAGAGCTCTATGTAAGCTCGAAAGCTCGCCTCTCACCAACAGAAGTTGGTCCAATAAAATATATTATCTTACACACCTCGGCTCACTAATCAGCATCTTAAAAGTTTTTGTCTATGTTTGCCTTTCTAAGCACTCAAATAATTACCTATGCTTTGAGAGTGGTAAGTTTGGCAGAGGAGGGCCATGAGCAGGTGACAGAGCATGAAAATGCTAAACTTCACTGCAAATGAAGTCTTATTACCTCCATGATTTTGCTTTAAAAGTTCTGATATTGTAGAATTAGATAGCATTTCAGACATCACCTCAGGCATCGTAAGCGTACATGCTGTTTCAGCCTTAAAGGTTAATAATAGTCACATGGCAGTATCCCAATATTTATTGCATTTTAACCACTCCCATTCCCAATCTCCATTTTTTTCACTGAATAAAATGAATGTAAAAAGAGCAAGTTTGTTTATTTTAGCTATCAGGTGAATAATGTACGTTTATATTGGGGCAAATAAGTTTATAATTTAAGACCAACAGCTGCAAGCTTTCTTGAACATTACACATTTCATAAATAGACAAAATGTGAGCTAGTTGGAAGCTGCCAAAGCAGTTTAATCAAGGGTATGAATTGTTTTTTTAAAAAAAAAATTAAGACAGTGCTTGAACACAGACAGGTATAAAGGATTTACCTAAATTACCAAATTTTCTGAAGCTGACTCCACAAGCAGAAGTGTTAGTTTGTAGCTAACAGCGCTATCTTAACTATAAGTTTTTAATTTAGAAGCAAACAATTAAAGAGATATCCATTTAGGTCACCTTTTTATTTCTTCAATTCCCTTTTTGAAACAAGATTTGTGTAAGTACTTATTCTGCCAGAACACAGCTGTTTGACCAACTCTCCAAAGTAACTACCATTTCAAACTGACCATCCAGCCAGGACAGGCCAGTAAGTCTGCACAACGCACACTATTAAGATGAAAGTAGGGATGCTAGAGAAACGGTATTTAGAACTGCAAACTCACTGGCCTATGGAATACCTTTCCTCTAGATCTAGGTGTCATCTCTGTAATAATGCATACCCTGCCATTATCAGAAGTTCCCAAGTTAGCAGTCCTTTATTTTAACAAAGGGGTTGCTAATAGATTATCCTCTTCAAAGAGTTATGGCTCTTGAACGAACTTCCTCTCTTTTTTGTCTCACAGCCAGGTTTAATGATCTTCTACAGATACTCCAAGGCTAATATCTTTCCCCTCAGGCATTTCTGTGAGAAATGGGTTGCTTGCCTGAGGCATCTGTTTTCATATTTGATAAAGTCTATGTTATACCATGTTGCAGATTGTCAAAGTTGCTATTTGTATAAAGGCTATTTATCCTTGGTTGCAGTCTATTATTTGCAGGATTTTTCTTCAAATCAGAAGAAACATCACACTAAGATATAGTGTGCGTCCGATAAAGTGAGCTGTAGCTCACGAAAGCTTATGCTCAAATAAATTTGTTAGTCTAAGGTGCCACAAGTACTCCTTTTCTTTTTAAGATATAGAAAGTAAGCATAAGTGTTCTTAAGGGATGCTTCTTACCAATATCATATCTTGCTAGATCCACATGGTCTGGTCCCTGTATACAGACATTTCTGATATTATCAGTGCCAATGAAAGTTCTCTCTCTAGGAACTCCATTCTCAAAGAGTGCATCAAATAAAGTAGATTGCCCACTTTCGTTTGCAAAAGACTCCACAATCTCTTTATAGAAGTCTTGCTTGCCATGGCTTAAGTTTAGCAGCATGTGACCTGTAAAGCAAAACATATTCACGCAGAATTATTTTAAATACGAGTAGTGCAGTGAATTAAGATTGTTTAGTAGCAAGCATGTCTCATCAAGTCATTAATCCAACATGTCAAGGATTAAAGATTATGGGTGAAATCCAGGCCCCAATGAAGTCCATGGAAAAACTCCAGACATCAGTTGGGCCAGGATTTTACCCCACATGTTTTCAAGTCTTTTTCATGCCACCCTTTGTGAGGCAGTCAGACCAAAGAATTCTTAAATTCAATCATCTAAACACAAAGATATGGAAGTCTTCGTAGTACTAGTATAACAAATAGGAAAGCCAGAATTATTGGTACTCTGGGGACCCTGGAATTACCTTCACTATGAATTGCTATGACTTAAGTAGAATGGTCCCTTGCAGAGGAAGGAAATTTCTGAAAAGCACCTCATCCTGAAGTCCTTTAACCACAATGCATTCCCACAGTACAGTCCCTAGCCTAGAATTTACAGTTTAGGTTAATGACAAAGAAAAAAGGTTTCAGAGTAGCAGCCGTGTTAGTCTGTATTCGCAAAAAGAAAAGGAGTACTTGTGGCACCTTAGAGACTAACAAATTTATTTGAGCATAAGCTTTCGTGAAGTGAGCTGTAGCTCACAAAAGCTTATGCTCAAATAAATTTGTTAGTCTCTAAGGTGCCACAAGTACTCCTTTTCTTTTTTAAAGAAAAAGGTGGCTCAGAAACAATGGATGGTGTGATGGGGAAGGAAGACGTGGTAACAACAACAGGAGCAGGGCATAACTGTTAATGTCTGTAGGGGCTATGGCAGAAAGGATTTTAAGGAGACTGAGGTAGCGACTTCAAAAGTTTTATATCTATTCAAAAATGTGAAGGAATTTTTGTATTTTAAGAATGTTGAAACAGTTCAGAAATGAGTGCAGTGCACTGCTAAGCTAAGAGGAAGATATGGGAACTTAAGTGTGTCATGATCAGACTCACTTTTTATACAAACCTACTTGAAGCTTTGAACATTTTTCATGAATTTAAACAGCAAAATGTTTAATTATGTATACATTTCAAATCTCTAAAAAACCCATCTCTTGTATATACCATTTGGAAAAGAACATATTACTAGTTTTGTTTTAAAACAGTTGCAATTAATATTCTTGTTACCAGACTGGCTCTGTCGATCACAGGCTAACATTTCCAGCATATCTTGTCCAGCTTGATCTGCCTTTATTAGTTTTGTCTTTGGTCTAGGGACCTAGTGGGAATTACATGAGAGTCAGGAACCAAGAAGTTACTGCTTCAAAAGTTAAACTCCCCTCTAGCTTTTTGTTAGTTAAATAGAAAATCCAAAATTTATGTTTATTGAACATGAAGTTTAATATCATGGCAAGCTACTATTTTTCAGTTAGTAGACACCTCCTTCCGGCCCCCTAAAAAGTTCTTCTTAATTAGCATTTATATATGTATTTTTGCTAGATATCTCTGGGAAGTGTAAATTAATAGCAAAATTAAGATGGCATGAATACAGACTATTCCCAGATTACAGGTGCCAAGGTGGAAGGAGATATTTTGATTTAATAAAGTGAAGGATTGAGGCTCAAATTCTCTGCTGTGTCCACAACACGCTGGGTGTGGGGCTCACATATAAAAGAATCTGTGTCTCCTCAATGCTGAGGCCAATTTTACACTGGCAGGTACATGGTGTTGTGTGGTCTCAGAGGAAAAGGTGATACATCTGAGGTGATAAAAATGCTAACCAGTTAGAGCCTGATTACTTCTGATGAGAGCAACAGACAACACATACACTCACCTACCCCAGATTTTCTACAACAAACTGAAAGGTGGTAAAATATTCTTTAACAGCTGTAAGACATGTACATAGAATTGCTGCTCATCTGAGAAGAACTACAGTTCAAAATAAAATAAAAATGAGTTCTATATCAACTACTGCATAATAATACAAAAACTGAAAACAGCTTACTTGAAAAGCTATAAGGTAACACAAAGCTGCCAGTTCAGATACAGCTCTCCATTGCTTCTCATTGTGCTGGGCCATTTTCAACAAGAGAGTTCCAGCATACAAGTAGAAGTGACCTCTCATTTCCAGGTATGTAATAGACAGCTCATCATTCCCATTCACATGTGGTTTCACAGACTGAAGAGCATGATCAAAACTACAGTACAAACAAAAAGTAATTAAAACTAGGGACAACTGTATACTAGTGGTTTCAGACATTGTTTTGTCAGTAAGATTATTTAACCAGTATGTTTGCATGATAGTGAATCAAATGGCTTGATGCACCAGAATCTCAAGTTTTCAAAGCTCTGAAGTTGTTTTTTTTAACAACTACTCCCATGACAATCTTATGCTTGGATATCTTGTCCCGCAACTCTTAAAGCCATTTTTTTTTTTTAGCAAGGACACCCCCGACCCCTTAAGTCAGTTATCCCACTGGCATCGCCTCAAAAATAAAAAGGAATTCTTCGAGACACGACTGCACCTCATAAGCTGGTGTTGAGATGGGGAGAGAAGAGTGAATCATTTGGGGGCAAGATTAAGAATGAAACAAACAGTAAGTGGTGGTAAAAGGGACATGCAGAAGGTGATTAGAACTAAGTGAGCATATGATCTGAATTAACCAAAGCCAGGAAAAATCTGATTAGACTTTTAAATGAAGGAGGAGGTTCTGCAGGAACTTGAGTAGCAGCTACAGTATAGTACCTGAAGCACACGTTGCACAAACCCCATTCCTGGGAGGTTTCCCAAACGCTAATTAGGGCAAAACATTCTTTAAGTGATCCGACAAGATCAAAGCTCATTTTGGAAATGTTTCAGATGTATTCATTCAAGCCCCATGGGATAAGATGGCAGAAAAAAAAAAAAACCCAACAAACCACACGGGTCTACAGATAATACTGCCAAGAAATACTATTAGATGAGAGGCTATGTTGTAATAGACAGTATCACAGCAGCAAAAAGCACAGGACACTATGTATTTCTCAGCTGGCCACCCATTCGACTGCTAACCAACCCAAACCTGTTTTGCTTCAGATAGTTAGAGGAGATAAAGCAGTGCAAATGATATGGCCTACCCCTTGTCAAGCAATATTTTCCAATCTTACAGTTTGTGTGTCCTAGCAGGCACTAAGTAATCAACTACACACTTGTCTTAAAAAAATCACTTCCTTTAATTTTTTTTTTTTTTTTTTTTTTTATTAAAAACTACTGCACAGGTAATAAAGAAGCTAAGGAAAAAGATGACTGAGTGGTGTTGTAACTGTGGGGGTCCTGATCCAAGAGAGGACTGGTGGAGGGTGGGGGCTAAGCCAAGTTGTAGGGGGGTTGTGGATTGCCATATTCACTTCTGTGCTGCCTTCAGAATCCAGCTCTGAAGGTAGTAGCTGCGGAGTTTCCTGAAGCTGGAGGAGGCTCCTGGAGGTGGAGGTAGGTCCAATCTTCCCAGTGCTGCTGGGAGTGCCCCAATCAGGGGCTCCTAGCTGCTAGTAAGGGCCAGTGGTGGATTAACGCATGGGCCCATAGGGCCTGTGCCCAGTGGCCCCGAACAATTTGAAAAATGGGTGCCCCAGCCCTGGCAGGAGCCATACGGTGAGGAGGGATGGCCTGGGCAAGAGCTACAGAGGCTGGAGCTGTAGGAGGTGGCAGTTGAGCCCCGGCAGGACTGGGGAGGGATTTGGGGGTGAGGGTGGGGAGAGGGAGAACAGCAGCCCAGAGCCGCAGCAGAAGCCCAGCAAGAGCTGTGGGGGCAGCAGCCCAGAACCTAACTCTGGGACTGCTACAGCGTAGAAGTGAGGGTGGGAGTACACCCTCTTCTGCTCTGCCTGTGGAGGTGGGTATGATCTCCCTCTGATAACAGCCATGCCGGGGAAGGACAAGTCCTGGCTGATTTCAGGGAGATCAGATTTCATGGGGAAGGGCCTATTTCACGGTCTGTGACATGTTTTTCACGGTCATGAAATTGGTAGGCCCTACCTATGGTGCTTGAGCAATATTAAGACACACATTGGTTACTGTACAGTCATGAAGTATTCTTTCTTACTAGAGAAGAGACAAGCAAGGAACCATATATAAGCTTATGGGAAAAATATTGCTCTGGGTCTTCAAGCCTAGACTAAAGTGAAGAGATAGGCATCAGTTCCAGCCCAGCAGTCAGCAGACTGAAGGCAGATGCACAGCACCAGCCAGAATAGCATAGGACAGAAGTACCAGCCTCATTGATTACTACAGAGTTGTTGTTTTTTTTTTTTTGTTTTTTTTTTTTGAAGTCAGTCGTTTCCCCTCAACCACCTTTACACTGAAAAAAAAAAGTCTGTTTGATGCTCCACCGCACAGAATGACACCTCTTCACAAGAGATTACTCGAAGTCTTTACAGTAGGAACGTGATGAAGACAGTACCTTGCAAGTGATTCTCTGCTTTCTTGAACATCTCTAGTAGAAAGCGTCATCACCACAAGGTTGGAGTAGGCCAGCAGCAGATCTCTGTTGGTGTTTCTCCAATTACTTTTTTCAGACTCTGAGTCCTGTGCAGATTCCAAATATTCCTAGAAAAGATTTACCAGAAGACACAATTTAGCCACCTTTCTTGGGGGTGGTAATAGTACCATCCCTAGAGCACATTAGTTACATTCACAGAGTATTCCAGTTTGCAAGGTGGCATCTTAACATCTAGTTCTCCCACATATTTTCCAGCAACAAAGCCTCTCCACCAAAGATTGAAGTGCTACACCAACTCTGTTCAAGAGACAAACTCAGTCGTACGTATATACGTTAAGATCAAATGTAATAAAGCATGAAGAGCAAACTGAAGTTTGTTGTACCTCCTTTTGTTTTGGTGGACTTTAGTTTAAAAAAAAAAAAAAGAACTCCTCCATAGGCTCTGTGCTGTCCCCTAGTCCCCCACTACTTGGAGGATAGACACTAGTTCCACTAAAGAACCAGCCTAATATGGAAAACAAGAAATTTTCCCAAAACCACAGTATGGATTTAACAAACCTTAAGCGTCTGTACAACACACGAACACCATTGCAAGCTTGATCGCATAGTAATCTTCTTTTCTGCCTCTCGACAGTGAGCCACCGCATCCTTCAATCTTTTATTTGAACGGTAGAGCTCTACTAGCCTGACATTTACATAGACATCATCTGGTCTGGCATAGAGTTCTGACTGTATCAGATCAAAAAGCTGATTCCATCCATCTTCACCTTTACAATCCAATAACTGTTCCTATTAAAAACAAAGGCAGTGTGTTTTTAGCATCTCATTTTCCTTTTTTTTTTTTTTTTTTTTTTTTTTAAAACACTGACCACATGACAGGACAGTTTCCTTTATCATTCCCTACTCGTAGCTACCTGATTATGCATAGACCAAGTGGTTGAGTGTATGTCAGGTTTTAAGACGTTTATATATGAAATGAGAGTTTGTATAATTTGCTAAGACTTATTTGAGTTTTTAAAAACATTTTTAAAATATTCCTTTACTGAAGTAAGTGCACAAGGAGTCTCCGAGAACTCTGTCAGATCTAGTAGGATTTTGGTTTTACAGAATATTATTTTCATTGTATTCCTATTCTATAGCATTGTATCTAGTCAAGGATTCATTTTTGTTAAAGCAGAGTTAACTTTTAAAAAAAAGACAGACAATTTGAACTACATTATTGCTGGCATACATTAGAAAACTAATGCATTCATACACAAGTCAGACCACAGATGCTTAGTTACCTGAAAAGATCAAATTTCATTACTCCCATTCATAAGAATGGGAGTGAAGATACAAACCTCATGTTGGGAAACAAACGCAGCAACAAAAAAACGTTATTTAAAAAGCAAATATTTATCCAAGTGTTTATTCAAGAGTACAGGAAGTAGGCAACTAGCCAAATGCCATCAAAAAAGCTGCTACATTTGTGCACAATAATCTCTCAGATAGGAAAAGCTACACAAGAAAATGTCTGTGATGGACTTCTGACATTTAAGTGAAAATAATATTTGTATAGATCTATAATCAATACAGAGTTAGGGATTCTAACAAATTGAGATGTCCACAATTGTTCCCAGAAAACACAAAAACAAATAAGCAAAGTGAGAGAGTTGCTGAGGTTGAGCCTGGAACTTGCTAGGTAGGCAGCCATAAAACAAGATTAAAAAAATATTTCACTAGACAAAGAAACCAGTAACAGTTTAAAGGTCTGCTACTTTGCTACTTGTCAGAATGAGAAGTGTTGTCATGGACCAGGAAGTTCTCCCTACATCAAGTTCTGAAAGAACTCAAATATGAAATTTCAGAACTACTAACTATGGTACGTAACCTATAATTTAAATCAACTTCTGTACCAGATGACTGGAAGATAGCTAATGTGATGCCTATTTTTAAAAAAGGCTCCAGAGGTGATCCCAGCAGTTACAGGCTAATAAGCCTAACTTCAATACCAGGCAAACTGAAACTATAGTGAAGAACAGAATTATCAGACACATAAGTGAACATGATAAGTTGGGGAAGAGTCAAGACGGCTTTTATAAAGAGAAATCATGCCTCACCAATCTATTAGAATTCTTTGAGGGGGTCAACATACATGTGGATAAAGGCGATCCAGTGGATATAGCGTATTTAAACTTTCAGAAAGTTTGACAAGGTTTGACAAGGTTCTTCACCAAAGGCTCTTAAGCAAGGTAAGCAGTCATGGGATATGAGGGAAGGTCCACTCATGAATCAGTAACTAGTTAAAAGACAGGAAACGAAGGGTAGGAATAAAAAGTCCGTTTTCAGTATAGACCAGTGGTTCCCAAACTGGGGTTTGCAGAACGTTACAGGGGGTGTGCCGGAAAAATTTCACTAATGGCGCCCAGAGGACCCTGGGCATTGGAGGCAGCAGGTGGGACCCGGTTGCAGGGCAGACAGCCCGAGCCCCAGGGAGAGTGGGCCAAGGCAGTTGGGGCTGGCAGCCCGAGCCCTGCCCCCGTGAGCAGGGGAGCCAGCCGCACAAACCTCAGCGCTCTGCTCAGGACCTGCAGCCCGAACTCAGTGGAGCTCAGTTGATTGGAGCGGTCAACAGAGTCCAGCAGCAGGAGCCCCATGGAGCGTGGAAGAAATTTAAACTTAAATCCCTGGAAATATTCATTTTTAGAAGGGGGCTCACAAGATTTCACAATTTAGTGAAAGGGCTTTGTGGGCTGTTAAAGTTTGGGAACTATTGGAATAGAGGTAAATAGTGGTGTCCAACAGGGGTCTGTACTGCAACCAGTGCTGTTTAACATTCATAAATGAACTGGAAAAAGTGGTAAAGTGAGGAGGCAAAATTTGCAGACGATACAAAATTACTCAAGATACTTAAATCCAGAGCGAACTGCGAAGAGTTACAAAGGGATCTCACTAAACTGGGTGGATTAGGCAACAAAATGGCAGATGAAATTCAATGTTGATACATGCAAAGTAATGCATATTGGAAAATATAATCCTAACTGTCCATACAAAATGATAGGATCTAAGTTAGCTGTTACCATTCGAGAAAGATCTTGGAGTTATTGCAGATAGTTCTTTGAAAACATCCGCTCAATACACGGCAGCAGTCAGAAAAGCTAACAGTATGTTACGAATCATTAGCAAAGTGATAGATAAGACGACACAAAATATCAATGGCTCTATATAAATACATGTTACATCTACATCTTGAATATTGCTAAAATGATTATGGGTATACACCAGCTTACATATGAGGAGAGATTAATAAGACTGGGACTTTTCATCTTGGAAAGAAGAGACAACTAAGACAAGATATGATAGAGGTCTATAAAAAAAAAATCTTGACTACTATGGAGAAAGTGAATAAGGAAATGTTATTTACTCCTTCACATAACTTGGAGGGCACACAATGAAATTAATAGACAGAAGGTTTAAAAGATGCAAAAAGAAATACTTCACACAACGCACAATCAACCTATGGAACTCGTTGTCTAGGGAAGCTGAAGGCCAAAACTATAAGTGGGTTCAAAAAAAGGGACTAGATATGTTCATGGAGAATAGATTAATCAATGCTATTAGCCAGGATGGTCAGGGATGCAATCCCACGCTCTAGGTGTCCCTAAACTCTGTGCCAGAAGCTGGGAGTGGGTGCTGTGACATTCTGTGAATTCTGGGTGCTGTGACACAGTGCACTGAGTCAAAGTGCTGCTCAGGTTTGACCCAGCTGCCTCTCCACCATAACGACAGGGGGCCAGCTGAGAAAAATCCGAGTGGCACAGCAACCCTATGCACCAAGCTCCAGCAACAACTCAAGCAAATTTGGCCCAGCTGAAGTTTCAGTACCCGGTGATGGGATGCAAGCCATGAAAATGTGGTTGATGTCACGTTCTCAGCTAAGTACCCCTGCCCCCAATACCCTGGCCCACAGCCAACTGATCCCATCCATCCTGGTCCCCAGATCTTTCCCCACTGTACCTTAGGCCCTTGTCCCCCAATCTCCCCACTTTGCCTCAGGACTCGAAATCGCCTCAACACTTTACTGTCTGCCCCCCAAGGGATATGTATGGGGGCTGTGGTATTTTGGGAACCATCAGATTGCTGCCCTTCCCCATAGCTCCTATGCCCCAATATCCTTCCCCCAACCCTCCCACTGCACCTCCCCACTCCTGCCATTACACTTTCCCCCAAACTCCCAACTCTTTCCTCACTACCCTTCCAGACCTCCTAGTCTCCCCACCTCACTCCAGGCCCCCTGATCCCCTCCACACGTTACCTTCCTTGCCCCCCTGCCCCCAAGGCCACGTGAGAGGGCTGTGTGTTTCTGGAGGATGGCTCAACTCACTTCCCCTCCCCCAGGTGCCAGTGGGGTGTTCCCCACCTGTCCACATCTGGCTGGAGTATCTGGAATCTTAGCTCCAAGCATCCTTCCCCCATCCCCCGATGGACCCCTGTGGAAAAGAGAAGCATTGACCTGTCATGACCCACAGACCCATCAAGGTATACAAATGGGTCCTGAGCCACAAAGATTAAAAACCACCAATTTAGACAAACCAAAAAGCTGGAAGTGAGATGAGATGGACAGGCCAATCTGTCTTGGCCCTAGCTTAAAATAACTGCATGCATGTTAGAACTTCGTGATTATAACACATCTCAAAATTTCAGTTTACCTTCAGTCTGTAAACAGCAGGGCTTCCAGGGAAGAGTTTAGAAGCTCTCTCAACCCAGTATTTTGTTCTTCCATTTGTAACATCATTGTCACACAATAATTCCGCAATCTTCAGTACAAGATCTTTTTGTGTTGGGTTCAATTCCACTGAACGCTAATATTTCATCATCACCACAAAAAAACCAAACAGCTGTTATTTTTGTAGTTAGTATGAATTGTGAAGAATTTCAGCATATAACTAGATAACCAGAACAAAAAACTACTCAGATTACTCAGCAATACTCATCAGTACGTACTTTTACAGTTTTAAGTGTGCAGTGAAAGCAGCTTCAAAAATCTGTTATAGTACTACACTAGGCAAGATGTTTTGGACATGTTTTTAATAAGCTTATTTTTCAAAAATTTATTAGGTGAAGAAACATACTGGTAGTTTTACAGCTTTATATGCTTATGGAATAAGTCAGACCAATGCGTTTTGATCCTGATTCTGTAATGCAGTACTGTAATGCAGTTTACTAGCAATTGGAATACACACCATAAAGTTATAGGGATCCCTGTTAGGGAATCCCAGGGCAATCTTGATGCCTTATTTTGAAAAGTATTCTACCAGCCTAAACTCCCTATTAATCAATTTTCAGTGTGGGAAGACGTTAATGGTCGGGTTTCTTAAAGATCAACTCTAGGACTGATACAGTAACTTCTGTTTAAATTTTCTTTACACTTACTTAGATATTGCATCAATAGTGAATTTCCTCTATTTCATTCCATGTTTTTAATTTGTGCATTTGACAGTACTGACCATAGTCAATTTTGTTTTCCCACGGCTAGCAAGTTAGTTTCCTTCTCTAGTTTTGCTGGTCTTTAACACAGCACCAGGGAAGAGAATACACATTTTGAGAGCGAGAAAGAGGAAAATATAACAAGAATTACAAAAAGCTGTCTCACAAACTCAGTGCTGCAAGAAAATGAGCTAAAAGTCTTATTACAATTCATTAAAGGGTTAGACCTTTTATGAATATACAGTTACATTAGATAGGATAAAGTTCATAAGGACTAAATCCTCATGCTTTAGAACATAAGCCAGTCAATCACCCAAGATTAGAAGTTAAAATTCCCCCATAGGCACATTATTTCTTAACTGTTCATCTGAGGGACGGTAAGGGAAGACAAAGTGGGTATTCACCCATGAAAGCTTATGCTCCAATACATGTGTTAGTCTATAAGGTGCCACAGGACTCTTTGCCGCTTTTACAGATCCAGACTAACACGGCTACCCCTCCGATACTTGGTAAGGGGAGAGTTGTACCTGTCCCTGAAGAAACAGCCATTGTCCAGACCAGATCAATCACTGGTATGATTCGTGACTATTTTTACGATGCACGTTAGGTGAACTAACATAAGACCCAAACCTGCTTTTCTACAGATATGCCAGAATGTTTTCAAGTTAGTAGAAATTTTTTTTTTTCCAGAGTTAACTTAACATGTGCGGAGGTCCATGGGTTATAAAACTGAGGCTTTCTAGTAACTTAAGCTGGGAAAGAGAAATAAGTAACACTATCCCTTCTGGGATTCGTCCATAATTCAAGAATCATTTGATTTCATCACTTTTACTTCTTACCTTATAGCAACCCACAGCTTTTTCTATGTTATCTTCAGCTTCATAGAGCTGGCCCAGAAATTTGTGCGCCTTGGGATCTCTCTCTTGTACATTAAGATAAGTAGATATATACCTGTAAGAAAGCAGTTACCATATCTGTATGTAATAAATAATTCTGAAACAAAACCTGAAACAGACAGTTAAACAACGTAAATAGTTCACTGGTGCTCTGGACTATGAGGGCGAAGAGCAAGCAGTGTGTTTAGTTTCAGGTATCTGTTCTGGGGCCTCAAAAAAAATTAACCAACATTATTCTGATATGAGCCATCATTACCTGTTTGCCAGCAAATATGTGTGTCTAATAAGGGAGACTTGTGATAGCGAATTACTTAGAAACAGTAACTTACGGAAACTAAAATATAAAGTTCTGCTATGCTGTTTGAATGACAGCTGTCTGAATAAAGAACACTTTTCAGTCCCTCATTTCCAATTTTCCTTCAGGTTTCCCCATTAGTGATTCAATGGATTTGTATCAAGTAAGTGCTATCAACACTGTCTGAAAATAACAGTTTTGATCATTCAGTATTAGGCATCAGAAATTGCTTTGCAACAATACCAGTATCCATTTAATTTCTATAGCAGTAAAGCTCTCTGGAGGACAGAACAACATATATTTTACCTTTTAGCAAGTTCATACTCTTTCGCTTCATAATAGAGTTTAGCAAAAAAGAATCCTTTCATTGATTTCTGGAGGAGAAAAACATTAATGTTATGATAAATAAGCTTAAAATGTTTAATAAGTCTATATTTTTGACCCAAAATGGCTTAGACCAAGTTCCCAGTTAACATATACTATATTAAGTGACTAAACTTGAGACATTAGTTATCAACCCTAGTCCAGTTTTTCATTTTGGTCTGTAATATTCTCCCCCATAACATCTTTGTAGAGAAAGACCTAATACCATACTGATGGTGTACATTTGGGAAATTAAGGCTACCCAGTGAACCAGAGAAATTCATTGCTTGGTTGTAATAGGAGCACTTCTGACAGGCAGCTAACAAAAACAGTGAATGGGAGACAAGATGGGGTAATTTTGGCCACAATTAGTACGCTTACTGCTGGAAAAGTTTGTTACACATCCATCCACCAGTAAGGAGATGATTAATTTCTAAAATTATACACTGCAACAAGTCTGTCATCAAACACTGATGTTTAAATATGACACAGGAATCCCATAGTATTCCCAAACTACACTACTCTTGATTACTCCCTGATAGTTCTCCCCAAAGGGAAAATTTCTGCTTGTGCCACAAAGATATAGTTGTGGCCTGATATTAATACACATGTTCTGCAAGGGAAGGGAGAAGCAGCCAAAAGTACTTTCTCTCCATTCTACCACCCACTGTATCTCTAACAGTAGAAGATCATCCTTATGCCTCAGTTGTTCCTGTACAGAATTGCTGGAGCAGGAACACAAGTGAAACTGACTAGCTCCTGTCATGGCTGCTGTGGAGCAGAGGAAACAGGCACTTCTTGAGAAAACAAAAGAAGAAAATGGAGATGAAGACTAACAAAAAGGAGGGGAAATGAGAAAAAGCAGTGAGGTTATATCTTTTTATTTAATGGCAGAGCATCATTGTGACTATCGAGATCCTTTCTCCCTGGACCAACAGAGGTGACATGCACATGCAGATACTACAAACTCAGGCATGAAGGGGAAGGAAGGAACACCTTATTTCTCTAGCAACTCATTTTGGTTAAGTGGAAGACCAACGCTCATAGGATAATGAAAAAATCCACCTCCAGACCTGCTAAGTGAGAGTGAGTATCACTTCAAAACAGGGTTGTTGGTGAATGAACAAGATTAAAACGTAAAATGGATGTCTCTGAAAAGTCTCAAAGAAAAAAGTAAAACCAGAAGAGGTGAAAGATGCAGAGAACCATGGAAGAAATAAATAAAAGGACACCAGTGAAATCATTCCAGAAAGAAGTGGGTAAAGAATGACAAAATAAATGAATTGCTAATTAAACACTAAGTTTTGATTTTTGTAATTTTTTTGCTACAAATTTAATTTCACTTGTAACTGTAGCAAAAAGAAACAAAGCAAACATGCAACCCTTTTCATCTGTATGACGCTGTAGGAGAATGGTTCAGAACATACAGCCAGAAGCAGTTGATGGAGCCAAAGTCACAGTGAAAATCTATGATAGATACCATGTCTGTTTAAAAGGATATTTAGTGCAAGAGTAATGCATCCGATGAAGTGAGCTGTAGCTCACGAAAGCTTATGCTCTAATAAATTTGTTAGTCTCTAAGGTGCCACAAGTACTCCTTTTCTTTTAGTGCAAGAGTGTATCCCTTCTCTGCAATCTGGGACTTAAAGACAAAATAAATCCCAAGACGTACTTGTTTGACTGTAAACTCCTTGGAGCACAGACCAAAAAAATCTCTGTACTCAAACAATAAAGTGCCTACAGAGTATGGAAACAACTGATAATTGCTCGTTTTTTCCTCAACAATTAATTCAGCCAACAGTAATTTCTACTCCTCTATCAAGGAAGACAGAAGTAGAAATAAATACTTTAGATATAATGAAGTTTTGGACTTTTACATGCAAATTGGGTCCAGCCATCAGCTACTGGCAAGCCTCTAACATGGCACCAACCGGACAGAGCCAAGTACTTTTCCTTCCTACTCCTTTCAAAAGCATATCCATCAATGCTAACAAAACCAATCTAAGATCCTATCATATTTCTACTGGAAGTCCACTTAACTTATTTCTGAAATACTGGCATCAGCTCAGGAATCTTTACATTTTCTCAAATGTTTTAATAGCACCTGTTCATAAAAGGATTGTATTGTGGATCCCTTTCCATATTCACAATTGGAAAACATCCCTGTGATAGCTACAGCAATTGCTTATTAGAGAGTTCGAGACTAGAAAGATTCAATGTATTTTTAGTTTTCTTTAATGCAATTTAGGACCTGGAAACCAGGAGAGTCAAAAATCACACGACTAGCCAGATCTCTGCAAGCCGCCAGCAAATGCTCTGAGGAACACTGGTGGTCCACAAACCACAGCTCCAGAACTACTGTATTAACAGCAAATGAAGACAACCCAAATAATTATCTATAAAGCATGTAGGGACAAGGTTTTATTGGACACCAAATGCTTCTCTGGAAAGTGGCTGAACTACTGAGGCAGAATTAAGAATGGTAAGAATTTCTTGGTTTGTCTGTATCATTAAGTTCTCAACCACAATTTTTAAAAAAAGAAAAAAAATACAACTTTAATCACATTTAAGATCCAGGGCAAACATAAAATGACCCATTACATTCTAAGCAATTCCAATCCCTCAACTTTCTCAAATCACTCACTAGATATTAAATTTCTCTGTTTCAGCACAAAGATTATTTATTTTTGAACCAAAGCATGCATTTTAATTTTTTTACCCTTTAATAAGACATGTTTAGTTTTTAATCTTTTCCATAAATACTATATTATTGGACAAATGTGTTTGATAAGTTTGAAAAGGTCTGGTGAGCCACATTTCTTTACAATTTCAAGGGATAGTTAATTTCAGTCCCTTCTTAATTTTACAATATAGGACAAAGGAAGAATGAGAAGTATCTATTTTCCATTGTTTACTTTGTGTACTTACTATACGATCAGCTACACCATTACCCATGTAAAGTCAGCATTCCCTGTTTGTGTGGGTCTTTCGCACAGTGAATAGGCGCAAACATTAAAAAAAGTGTGATGTAACAACAAATATCTGTTAGGTGTAACTTTTAAATTGAGTAATTTGTTGACATTGTCTCTGTTGTAAAAGGCATCTGAATCCTATGACTTTCACTATCAACAAAATCTCTGCTTGCATATTTTAATGAGATAGTACCAATACTGTGTGCACAAAGCCTGCCTAAAAAGATTATACATTAAACGCACTGATGTGCCTACAAAGCAGTACATAACACTGTTAAATTTCCTGCCACTACCATATAGAGCATTTACTGATGAGACTAAAACTACGGAACAAGTGTTAACAGTCAGGTTTTAAGCATGAGATTGATCTCTGGCTTTTCAGAATTAAATGCCTATGTTAAACTATATCCGTTTGACCACTGGTGATCTGGAGAACATCTTCTGGGGTCTGCAGAGAGATAACTGGTGACACAGAACTAACTATAGTTTTCATTTCCAAAGTGCATTACCAGATAATGCGTTTTCAGCTAATTCCATGTAAACAATTGTGGTGGTTGCAATGGGGTTGTTACAAGCCCATGAACAAGCAGAGAGCTAGGTCAGCCACTTTTTATTAAAGTTTTCACGTTTTGTGAAAAAAGTTTGAGCCCGTGAACTACTGCCCTACAGATTAATAACTTTGAAAGCTAAATTGCACGGCTTTTGTTTTTTTTGGTTAAGAGCAATAGCAGTCTTTCAGACAAATCAAATCTGCAGCATCGCATTAGCGACTTAAATCCTTTCCTTAGCAGAAGCAGCAGGGCCAGCTTCCCTGCACGATCCCGTCGCTCTCCCTCAACTCAACCGCGGAGGGACGGACGGGCTGAAGGAGATGCGCCCACAGCCAGGAAGATGACTCAGACCCGTCTCGGTTAGAGTCAGGGGTCCCGGCTGCTACACTCGCCTCCCAGCCTTAGCTACAGCCCCGCCCCCACAGCCAGGGCAGGGGCCCGGTGTTGCAACCGGCCCACACAGCGAGGGAGGCCGGCGGGCCCCGCCCACACCGAGCGAGGCCAGGCCGACGATGTCGAGCGCCGGGCTCCTGTCAGACACGGGCCCGGGACTCGCTGACGCGGGCGGGGGGCCTACTCCGTGGGGCCCCGCCGGTGCCGGAGCGGGGCAGCCGCCCCGCGCAGGCACCAAGTCCCTTCACCCCACCGCCACCGCCACCGCCACGGGGGCGCCAGCAGCAGAAGGCGCCCAGCGGCGACCGGCCCCCGCCGACGGACTCGCCCCACGCCCCGGCCCTCGCTACTGGGGAACAAGCCGCCGCCCCGGAGTCACCCGGGCGGGGACCCCCCACCCCCTCGCGGGCCCGGCTCCGCTGGCGGAGCTCGCCGAGGCGCTCACCTCTTTGGGGGAGGGGGCCGCGGCCTGCGCCGAGGCGATGTACCGCTCCACCTCGGCCTTGCTGCGCCTCATGGTCGTGGCGCGCGCAGAGCGGCCGGCTGGCTCGCTCCCTCCCTCCCTGAGCGAAACACGAAACGCCGCCGCCGCGAGCCCCCCCGCTCACCAGCCGCCCTCGCGCTGCGCCCACAGGCGTGCGTGTGGGGGCGCCCGCGTGCGTAACGCGGAGCGCTACGTGTGTGCGCGTCGTCACCGCTCGCGGAAGCGGAAATTACGTAGGTCAGCTGAGCCGCCCCGCTCCTCTCCTCTCCTCTCCTGACTCTGGCCCTTCCCCTTCTCCGCGCCCGCGGCGGCGCGTTCTTTGCCCAGGCACAGTCCCCGGGAGCCAATCGCAGCGAGCGTTGGGGCTGGTAGGCGGGGGGGGGGGGCGCGTGCCCAGAACCCACGTGCACAAGTGCCCGCCGCGCTGGCTGCAGGACATCTTCAGGGCTAACGGGGAAGGCCAAGGCCTGTCACCTGTGGCGGGCCTGGTAATGGTGTAAACCAGGGGGCTCGGGCTGGAGCGAAGAGGCGGGTGATCCGTTGCTGTCCGTGGCCACTGGCGGCAGGACAAGACGGGAAGGGGGCTCAGTCTGCAGCCGGGGAGGTTTGGGTTAGATCTGAAGATAAAACTTTTTTTAACTTCGAGGGAAGTTGAACTGTGCAACAGGCGGCCCTGGAGTCCCTGCCCTGTCTCTGTGTGTTGAAGACCCGGCTGGACAAGCACCTGTCAGGGGTGGCCTGGGGTAACTCACTCCTGCCTCAGCGTCCAGGGGCTGGACTGACGTCCCCCAAAGCCAGGGGTGAGCTGGAGCCGGTTCGCACGAACCGGTTGTTAGATTTAGAAGCCCTTAGCCCGTTCTAAAAGGGCTTCTAAATTTAACAACCGGCCAGAAGTGGCGCCTTAGGCCCCGACTCCGTGGGTGCTCCAGCCCTGGAGCATCCAGGGGGAAAATGTGATGGGTGCAGCGCACCCCCGGCCCCAGCTCACCTCCGCTCCGCCTCCCCCCCCCCCCGAACCTGCTGCCTCGCTCTGCTTCTCTGCCCCCCTCCCCCGCAGGTTTCCCGCCAATCAGCTGTTCGCACAGGAAACCTGGGAGGGCTGAGAGGCAGGCAGCAGCTTGGCACTCAGGCCCAGGAAGGTGGAGGCAGAGTAAAGGTGAGCTGGGGCGGGGGGGCGACGAGGGAGGGGAACTGCTCCCCCCCCAGCTCACCTTGCCTTCTCAGCCCCCCCGTGTGAACAGCTGATTCCTGGGAAGTCAAGGGAGGGGGCGGAGAAGCCCAGCGGGGCCGTGCGTACAGGGGAGGAGGCAGAGCGGAGGTGAGCTGAGGCCAGGCGGGGAGCTGCCAGTGGTGCACCCAGCAAATTTTCCCCGTGGGTGCTTCAGCCCCAGAGCACCCAGGGAATTGGTGCCTAAGGCGCCACTTTTGATGTGATCAGTGTGGGGAGCGGCCGCTCCCCCTGCTCCCCCCCGGCTACGCTCCCCCCTAGCTACACTCTCCCAGCCCAGAGGATGCTTCCTGGGAGCCGCCCCAGTAAACACTGCTGGGACTCCCCACCTTGCCCCCCCCCAGCAGGTCCCTCTGGCTCTTAGGACAGGGCGTGGTGGGCACCCACTACAGTGGCCCACAAGACCCTCCTGCCTGGTTCTGGGGGCAGTCAGGGGTGGATGGGCAGGGTGTCAGGGGGGGCGTCAACAAACAAGGGGGGTTGGATGGGGCAGGAGTTCTGGGGGTGGGAGTGGTCTACAACCCCGTCCTAGGGTGAGGAAGGAACTGGTTGTTAAGGTTTTGGCAGCTCATCACTGCCTAAAGCCCTGCATTTCTGTGATACAAAAGGGATGACAAGAGGCTAGTAGGGCTCATGGGAACTCTGTGTCACAGGACTGTGGTTTGTGCATGAAATCAGCATGCCCAGTAGAGATTTATTTCTGTGACATCGTTTTCCAGTGTGACCATCTTCACCTTCAGTTAATATTCTTCTGAGATTCGAATTTATACATCATAGGATTAATCCTCCAGACCTAGCCTACGATTGACTACCTGGAGCCATTAGGATGTGTTTATCATGAGTCCAAGCTACTCCTATAACTGTTTCCTTCAGCTCTCTCTCTGTACAGCACCCCAACCAGCAAAATTATCCAGGAAGAAATAGGAATCCATTTCCTTCTTCCTTAAAGCCAGTATTAAAACATGATCCCATAAGACAATGGTTCTCAATCAGGGGTATACGTCTTCCTAGGGTACACAGGGTCTTCCAGCCCCTACATCAACTCATCTGGATATGTTCCTAGTTTTACAACAGGCTACATAAAAAGCACTAGCAAAGTCAGTACAAACACATTTCATGGTAAAACGAGAAAGTAAGCAATTTTTCAGTAATATTGTGCTGTGACACGTTTGTATTTCTATGTCTGTAAGAAAGTACTTTTCAAGTGAGGTGAAACTTGTGGGTTCACAAGACAAATCTGACTCCTGAAAGGGGTACAATAGTCTGGAAAGGTTGAGAGCCACTGCTGTAAGAGACCCTAGGAGCATATGTCAGATCAAATAATAATCAAAATTTGGGGTGGGGGGATACAACCTACTATCTATATGTAAAGCAGGTGAATTGTCTGGTGGATGGTAACTGGGAATATGAAAGTAAGCCTCCTTTAGGAACTTGTTTAGATGTTTCAGATGGAGCCCTGTTTGTTCCTGGTCCTCGAAATAGGATGAGGAACGACAGTTGATGTGGAATTGGTTGTAGTGCTCTGAAGTACATGCTTAGAGCTCTACCAAATTCATGGCCATGAAAAATGCGTCACCGACCGTGAAATATGGTCTTTTGTGCGATTTTACCCTTTACTATACAGATTTCATGGGGGAGACCAACATTTCTCAAATTGGGCGTCCTTACCCAAAAGGGATTTGCATGGGGGTCACAGGATTATTTTAGGTGGGGTCACGGTATTGCCACTCTTACTTCGGTGCTGCCTTCAGAACTGGGTGGCTGGAGAATGGCGGCTGTTAGCCGGGCGTCCAGCTCTGAAGGCAGCGCCCCGCCAGCAGCAGCACAGAAGTAAGGATGGCATGGTATGGTATTGCCACCCTTACTTCAGAGCTGCTGCCTTCAGAACTGGGCAGCCGGAGAGTGGTGGCTGCTGACTGAGGGCCCAGCTCTGCAGGCAGCAGCCCAGAAGTAAGGGTGGCAATACCATACCATGCCATCCTCTTAGAACCTCTTACTCCACTTTTTCATGTTCTCTGTAGGTATGTATGTATCTTTTACTATATGTTCCATTCTATGCATCTGATGAAGTGGGCTGTAGCCCACGAAAGCTTATGCTCAAATAAATGTTAGTCTCTAAGGTGCCACAAGTACTCCTGGTTTTTTAGGACTAAATGGGAGGTCAGGTTATGCCGCTGATTATGTACGTATATTATAACATTTACACAGTACCTTTACCACACAGTGATGGCCTCAGTGGTGCCCAGGTCTTTTTCCTGAGTTGTTACAGTTAACTTAGAACTCAATAAGTGTGTGGATTTAACTTTTCAATGTCTATTGCCTTGCATTTGTCATCAGTGAATTTCATATGGGATCATGCTAGCCATTCACTAGCTTTATTTGGGCCCTCTGAAGTTCCTTGCTCTTTTCTAGTTTTGATTATAATTTGTAAGGAAAATAAATGTAATCTGCATAATTGTTAAATGTCAAAAGTGACCTGTGTGCTAATGTGAAAATGTGTGATGACTGACTGACTGTGTTGGATGGGGGCGGGGTGACATTCAGGGGTAAATTTCAAAACTAGCCTATTTTAAATTATTTTGTCTAAGAAAAGTTAGCAAGTATTTTATTTTGAACATTTCCTAGACAATTCAACTATCCACTGAACGGTATCTGAAATTTAAAAGCTAAATTAATTTATTAAAGTGGGAAATAGAGAGACTGTAGTTCTGCTTTAAGGTAAAAGTACAGTAAGGGAAATACAGCCTATGGAGTCAGTTCGGTGTGTAGCACTAGTTAGTCAAAGAGAACATATATGGGGTCTCTCACCTTCACAACCAAACATTCCTTTAAGAAAAAGTCAGACAAGTTAAATTCTATAACCTTTATTAATCACACTGGGAAGCTTAGCATTTAAACCAACTAAGGGATATTTTTTCTTGAAGATATGAAATGAGACTTTAGTTGGTAGAGAATAATCCTATACAATCTGTTTAGATTGCTATAGTAAAGGAAAAAAAGGTTTATTAATTTTGTTAAACAAGTTTGCCATACTACTGCACCTTTATAGAGGAAAGGAAAAAACCCAAGATTCTTTATGATTACAAATGAATAGCATAAGACTTAGAAGTATGTTATAGGGAATTCTGATCAGTTTGGACCCAGTTCTTCAAGACTGACACAAAAGTTGAAGGTGCTCAGCACCTTCCAGGATAGACTGTTTATACAGACACTCACTGGTGTAAAAGTAACATTCAGAGATGAGCGAGAATTATTTCATGTACTAGTAAAAAATTAATTCAGCCTAGAAGCAAAATAATGTATTTTTTAAAATTCAGGTGTTCTCAAATTTGAAAAAAAAACCAAGCAAACAAACTTCATACATTCTATAGAGCTGAAGTAGTTAAGGCATATTATCTCTTATAATACCTGGTATACGTTTTCTGCATAAAAATATAAAATAAAAATAAAACTGTATATATATTTAATGCATCAATGTTTTTGAATACTGTTGTGAAAGATACAGAAGAATAAGGCACAAAATGTAAGTAAAATACAAAAACACTCATGAATGTTACCGTATTATTTTAAACGGAACATAGCAAAATTCAGGTAGCTCTGAATATGCATATTTCTTGCAACAGGAATAAGTTTTCTATATTTTCATTACAACTTTTAAGTCTGATATACGAAGATTAATTATGTAAGATACATCTATTAAAGGCATTACACTTTTGCAGTGGTTGCACTTAGAAGTTTGACTTTCTTCAGATACATTTAAAATAAGGCTTCATAATGACTACATGGATCTGAATCTAAAAACGAATAATTCCATAAAAAGTGATGCTACAGTCATTTCATGACTTACAAACGTGCTTAATTCTATGCACAAGTATTACCATTAACTTCAACAGCACTATTCGTATACAGAAAGCTAGGCTCATCTGTTAAGTCACTGCAGGATATGCACAAGCAGATCTTATGTCTGTACAGAATTCCACTGAAATCTGGGTTCAAGGCAGAGACATAAGAGTTTTACATGAATTTGTATCTGCAATTTATTATGCAAGTAAATCTACATATCAACAAATATGTATAAATGTAAATGTCAAATACAGAATTGAAGATATTTTGTTTTTGCTAGTTATGAGGTTTATATAAAATGTAGAGGGTTTTTAGATGCATTTTTGCGGGCGATAAGAGGAAAGTACTTTAGTATGAAGGTAGTCATGCATCAAGGAAACTCATTTTCTTTGCATATGTATTGCTGATTGTAGCCTCAAAGAAAAATAAAATAAAAGTCAAGTAATATCTGTAACATTTTCTCATTTTTGCACAGGAGGACTAGGAGTCGTCTTTACTTCCTCCCTAAAGTTTCAGCTAGTTTCTTCAGTCTTTTTTTCAACTCCAGAGGAAACTTCTCATAACATTTCTTGCAGACAGGCTTCATATCAAATTCAACAAATTTGTTCCTACAAATGATAAAAAAGGAAAAATATCTTTTGTGAAAGATTTCAAAGAGTATTTGTAGCATGTCATATTGACATAGTGCAGGCAGCAAAATAATGCTTTTTCAGTATTTTTGCTCAATATATACAAGGAGTTAAGATTATATATGATACAGCAAGACAACAAATATAGATGTATACTTGAATCTATTTTTTTATGTTACATACAATTATACTTGTTATTAGCAATGCCCAGCTTTGTCACTGGGTGCCAACATTCAAGAAGGGAAACCCAAATTCAGGAGAGACTTTTGATTTTTATTTATTTATTTTTTAACCCTGGCAGGTTAAGTACAAGTGAAATTGCTAAAGGTGACAGATTTGAGTTTTGAAAAATTGAGATGCCAATCATTGCACATATAGTCAATTTTTATGTGAAAGAGACCCAAAAGTCAATAGCTGAAGTGAAAGAAACAGCTATACAGGAAAACAGAAAACTTTTGGCTACTGAGGAAAATTGTTTTATGCAACTCTATGTGTTGTGCAACCACTGAATTATAAACCTAACAGTAAAGATACACGATATATTTTCAGAAGTCTGTGGACACCCAGCCTTATGTACCTACAGATATCTGATGTGGGTATAGGCAAGAACTGTTGTGCAGAAGATGCTATGAATTTCCATACTGGATCAGAGCAGTGGCCATATATACGTATCCTGTCTCTGACAGTTGCGAGTACTAGCTGCTGCAGAGGAAAACGGAAGAATTCCTGCAGAAGGCAGTTATGAGCCAGTTTGCCCATGAGACAGGAAGTGCCACTGTATCAACAAAAGAATAAAACAAATTGCTATCAAATGCACAATAAACAAACTGGAGAAACAGAAAAATAAAATGCTATTTAATTTCTTTCAATTATAGTAATCTCTCGAGTTACTTATACATACTAAATTTTCAGCTGGAAATGTAATTTTCAAGTTGACTGTGTCTGATATTTTAACAAGTCTTTTCAATATTTAAACAGTAAAACTCTTCTGTTTATCATATTGGACATATTGGATTTTCTGATCTCCCATGGGACTCCAGGAGCTGTTAATTTCAACGTCACTTTGCAGAAATATGATGGATTGTAACAGGAGACTCAGTCCAATGTGAATTATAAACTTTATTTTAAAAAATCAAAAACCTCATTATAAAGAACTTTTGGAGAACTCCAAAAAACAAAATGTAAACTCTGTATGAACTGTAAGAAACAAGTCAATTACTATTCAGAGGGCATCTTGACAGAGTTTGCAAAAACCAGTTACCACATTTTTGTAACAGTTGTTCTTCGAGGTGCGTTGCTCATGTCCATTCCATTGTAGGTGAGCACGCGCACACGTGCGCAGCCGTCGTAAACTTTTGCCTTAGCGGTACCTATGGGGCCGGCTGTGGCACCCTCTGGAGTGCCGTGCTCATGGCGCAGTATATCAGGTGCCGCTGGCCCTGAGCCCTCTCAGTTCCTTCTTGCCAACAACTCCAAAAGAGGAGCAGGAGGGCGGGTAATAGAATGGACATGAGCAACATATCTCGAAGAACAAGAATTACAAAAAGATAGGTAACCGTTTTTTCTTTATCTAGTGCTTGTTCATGTTGATTCCATTGTAGGAGACTTACAAGCAGAATCCCAGGATTCTGTGGACTCGAAGTTCACAGTTTTGCAGATTGTGGTACTGCCGAAACTAGCATCAGCCTGAGCCTGCTGGATCAGCGCATAGTGCAAGGCAAAAGTGTGGATGTACAACCAGATCGCGGCATGGCAAATTTCTTGGATCAGCACCTGACTGAGAAAGGCCGCCGCCAAGGTCTCTGCTCTAGTGAAGTGGGCCGTCACAATCGGTGGTGGGGGCATCTTCGCCAGCTCATATCAGTAGCGGATACAAGCCATGATCCAGGACGAGATCCTCTGGGTAGACACTGCACAACCCTTCACTTGGTCCGTGACAGCAACAAACAGCTGCGGAGACTTACGGAATAGCTTCATTCTCTCTATGTAGAAGGCCAGAGCTCCCCTAACGTCCAAGGTGTGCAGCCTGCGTTCCTCATCCCTCGCATGAAGCTTCGAGCAAAGCACCGGAAAATATATGTCCTGACTTGTGTGGAACTGGGAGACGACCTTGGGCAGAAAGGCCAGGTGCATACGCAGATGGACCGTGTCCTTATAGAAGATCATATTTGGCAGTGGTTCTCAAACTTTTGTATTGGTGACCCCTTTCACATAGCAAGCCTCTGAGTGCGACTCCCCGTTATAAATTAAAAACACATTTTTATGTATTTAACACCATTATAAATTCTGGAGGAAAAGTGGGGTTTGGGTTGGAGGTTGACAGCTCACGACCCCTCAGGTAATAACCTCATGACCCTTTGAGGGGTCCTGACCCCCAGTTTGAGAACCCCTGGCATATGGGAACTCGGACGTGAGTGCCATGATCTCAGACACCCTACAGGCTGAAGTTATAGTGACTAACGAGACATTCCAGGATAACAGCAGAAGGAAGCAGGAAGCCAGGGGCTCAAAGGCAGGCACCATGAGCCTGAAAAGCACAAGGTTCGGGTCCCAAGAAGGGACCGGGTCATGGACATGCGGGTAAAGACACTCCAGACCTTTCAGAAACCGTGCTGTCATGGGATGTGCGAAGACCGACCTGCCTTGAAACGGAGGGTGGAAGTTGAAATAGCCACCAGGTGCACCCTGATCGAGGACAGCGACAGGTTCTGGAGATTTAGGTGTAGTAAATAGTCCAGGACATCCTGCAGGATATGACAATCTGTGGCCCAACACGGAACCGCTTCCATTTTGATACATAGGTAGTCGTAGTGGGGGGCTTGCTGCTGCCCAGCAAGACCTGATGGACACTGGCAAAACACGGCCGTTCCTCCCCGCAGAAACTAGGCTGTTGGGTGCAGTGCCGCCAGGTTTGGGTGCAGCACCCTGCCATGGTTCTGGGACAGTAGGTCCGGCCAAAGAGGCAGCTGTAATGGGGTGGCTGCTGAAAGGTTCAGGAACATGGCAAACCAGTGCTGACGAGACCACGCTGAGGCTATGAGGATGACTGAAGCTTTGCCTCACTTCACTTTGAGCAGGACCTTGTGGATCAGCGGCATCGGCAGGAAGGCATACATGAGTGCTCCCGACCATGGGATCAGGAAGGTGTCTCACAGGGAGCCCTTGTCCCTGCTATGCAGAGAACAGAACATGTGGCACTTCCTGTTCCATCTGGACATGAACAGGTCCAGCTGGGGAGTCCCCACCTTCAGAAGACTAGGCTGTCCACTTCCGAGTAGAGCGACCATTCGTGGTGAGACAAGAAGGTCCTACTGAGGCGATCCGCCAGGATGTTCTTGGTACTGGGCAGGTGGGTGGCCACCAAATGAACGTCCTTCCACACACAAAAGTCCCAAAGGCTGAGTGCTTCCCAACAGAGGACCGAAAACCTGGCAGGAAAGCCTGACGTGCCAGGTGAACCACTCTGAGTTCCCTGACATTGATATGAAAGGCGAGGTCATGCTGCAGCCAATGGCCCCCAGGCCAGGTCTGAGGCATCTGAGACTAAGGTGAGCAAGGGTGACAGGGTTGCAAAAGGGTCTCCCCGCAGAACCAATCTAGGATCCCGCCACCAGTCGAGCAGTGAGAGGACACGACTCAGCACCATGACCACTCAGTCCAGGGGGTGCCTGCTGGGAATGTAGACTGAGGCCAGTAACATCTGTGGGGGCCTCAGATGAAGCCAGGCATGGCTTACCACGTACTTGCATGTGGCCCATCAGTTGCAGGCACATGTGGGTTGTAGTGAGCGGTTAACTCTGTATGTGGGTGATCAGGTCTAACATGGTTTGAAAACGCACTTCCGGCAGGAATGCCCTGGCCCACCTGGAGTCGAGAACTGCACAGATGAACTCTATGTGTTGAACTGGTGCTAACATGGATTATTCTGTTTATTAGGAGACCCAAGTCGCTGCAGGTGGAGCGCACCAGATCGAGCCTCCTCTGGAGCTCCTCCAAAGGCCTGCCTTTGATGAGCCATTATCAAGATATGGGAAGATCTGGACCCCTTGACACCTCAGTTAAGCCGCCACTGACGCCATGCATTTCGTGAATACCCTGGGAGCCGAGGACAGGCCAAAGGGCAGCGCCGTAAACTGGAAGTGGCTCCTTGCCCCTATAAAGTGCAGAAAATGTCTGTGCCCCAGGAAAATAAAGATATGAAAATAAGCGTCTTAAGTCGAGAGTGGTGTACCAGACCCCCAGATCCAGAGAAGGGATGATGGAAGCCAGGGATACCATGGCTTCAACTTCAACAGAGACTTGTTGAGGCCCTGCAGGTCCAAGATGGATCTGAGCCTCCCATTTGCCTTCAGGATTAGGACGTAGCGGGAGTAGAATCCTGTTCCTTGCATATCCTGAGGAACTTGCTCCACAACCCCCAAGCGTAGGAGGTTCTCGACCTCCTGAACGAGGAGCTGCTTGTGAGAAGGGTCCCTGAAGAGGGATAGGGAAGTGCAGGGAAGGGGGCGGAACGAGGGGTGGCCAAAAATTGTAGTGTGTAGCCCTGAGCCACTATGTACAGGACCCAATGGTCCAAGGTAACCCATGACCAGGTCAAGTGGTCAGAGAAAAGGCAGTCAAGTAAGGGGCAGGAAGGATGCAGGCAGTTGGCTGGTGCGTCGCTCCCAAGCGCACCCTCAAAATGAGCTCTTCTGGCCCCCCTGGTGTTTTGCCAGGCCAGGCTGTGCAGGAGATCGGGACAACGAAAGGCAGCAGCGGTTGAACCGAGTGTCTCTTTTCCTTGTAGGCCCCCGCCGAGGTTGCCACTGCCTAGGAGGTGGGGGAGGCCGGAACTGTTGCCTAGACAACTGAAACATGGGCATTCCCAGGAAGCAGAGGGTCACCTTTGTGTCCTGTAGGACAGGTCATGCAGACGCGCATCCGTTTGATCAGAAACCAGGCCGACACCATCAAACGGAAGGTCCTGGATTGAGGCCTGCATCTCTTGGGACAGGCCGGAGGTCTGGAGCCAGGAGCTGCACCGCATGACCACCACTGAGGCGACCACTCGGACAGCTGAATCGACGGCATCCTAGACCATCTGGCAAGAGGACTGAGCAGCCACTGTCCATTCCTCGACCAGGATGGAGAATTTCTGGGCCGCTTCCAGGGAACTGGAGTCCTTGAACTTGAGGAGAGAGCCCCACAAGTTAAAACTGTAGCGGCCCAAGAGGGCCTAGTGATTTGCCAACTGAAACTGGAGCCTAGCCACAGAAAAAATCTTTTGGCCAAATAAGACTAGTCTTTTCGCCTCTTTATTCTTAGGGGTAGAAGTGGTGGGCCCTGTTTGTCCTGCTCATTGGCCGCCAACATGACAAACGAACCTGGTGGCGGACGAGTATATAAGTACTCGAATTCCTTTGCAGGAATGAAGTACTTCTTTTCCACCCTTTTCGAGGTGGGCGGGATGGAGGACGGGGTCTGCCAGATGACCTTGGCAATATTCACCCCTTCGTGAATTGGGAGCGTGACCCGGGTTGGGGCGGCCACAGAGAGCACATTAAAAAGCATGTCCATCTGCTCCTCAATCTCCTCCACTTTGAGGCTCAAGTCAGCAGCCACCCTGCGGAGCAAAGCCCGATGCTTGTGGAAATTGTCCAGTGGGCTAGCTTTAGTCGGTGCCACTACCACTTCATCTGGGGAGGGGAAAGATGACTGGGTGGCTGAGGGGGCCCCGGTGGTGTCTCTGTCCACATGGGGAGGGCGGCCTTGGGATGGGTACTGGCTTCTCACATGAGGTGGTCGCTGGGAGGTCCTGCACCAAGCCCGGTGCCGCAAATGCCAGGAGTGCCGCTTGTGATGCTGCAACTGAGGTCTGGTGGGAGTGGGGCACTGGCATGATAGGAATGCCCCATGTGTTCCAATTCAGCCATTAGTTCGGCCACTGGCTTTCGCGCCAGGTCGGCACCGATGTTGCTGATGCGCCCTATGGAGCCCACTCACGCTGTCTGGGCGAGGGACTGAATTGCACCTCCAAGCCCGAGAAGTCATCTCCCTCCAGCGACCAGGGTGGGGCTGTGGAGGCTTGAGTCTGACATCTCATGGTTGCTGCTGGAGACCGGTGCCAGGACCAGTCCGACTGATGCTGGGGGGTAGGGGAAGCGGCATCATGTCGGGGAGTGCCCTCAAGGTCTTGGCGATGGTGACTGATGGCGGGATGAGAACTGGTACCAGAGTGATTGACGACGCCTGGGTGAATCTCAACGTGACAACGGAGATAGAGAGCACGGTGCCAGCAACTTGTAGTGGCTAGCTGGAGACCTAGGCTGACGCGGAGACCAAGAATGTGGCAACTTCTAACTCTGTCTTGGCTCTGGAGACCGGCAGCGCTCACCTGATTTGTGTGAGGCCTTTCCGGCGGTCTTGCCCTCACGGGAAGCCCTAGCTGGGTCCTTTCCACACACAGAGGAGGACTGTGGACACGCTGTGGACTCTCCCGGTGCCAGGCCCCTGGAGGGGGCCGGTTATGCCATTTGCTTAGGCCCTTTACCGCTCCCTGGAGTCAGTGGCGGGTCCTTTCTGGGAGAGGAACCCCCTGCGGTCGAAAAATTCAACGGGTCTGGAGTGGGCATAAGGCACGAACAGAGTTCCTTGCCCGGAACCCCTTGGTCGGTCTTGGCTGGTGCCGTATTCTTAGGCTTCTTCTTTGGCACTGGTGACAGGGATTGGTGCTGGGAGGACCCTGGTGCCAGAAGTGTGCTACACACCGAAGTTGAAGCACTGGGTGCCAGTTCAGGCTGCACTGGCTTTGTAGCTGGACGCAGGGCAGCCTGTATCAGAAGAGCCCTGAGGCGGATATCATGCTCCTTCTGAGTCCGTGGATGAAAGTTCTGGCATATATGATAGTGCTCCTTTATATGAGTTTCCCCAAGGCACTATAACAGGTCTTGTGAGGGTCACTAACAGGCATAGGCCTGTTACAGGACGAGGAGGGCTAGAAACCTGGAGATTGGGGCATGCTCTCCGGGGGCCAAGTTCCCGCTGGGACACTATCTAACTAAACATTTAAAGAGGACTTAAAGACTAACTAACAACAAGGCTAAACAGATGAAGAATAACCACTGATCACTTGCAAAGCAAAGGACAGAGGTGCTCCGATTAACCACCATGGGCAGTAAGAAGGAGCTGAGAAGGTGCAGGGCCGGCAGCGCCTGATATACTGCACCAGGAGTGCGGCACTCCAGAGGGCAGCACAGCCAGCTCTACGGGTACCGCTAAGGCAAAAGTCTCCAACGGCTGCACACAAGGGCGTGCGCACTCCTACAATAGAATGAACATTAGCAAGCACTCAAAGAAGAATATGTGGATTCGCATAGTCCCATCTCTGCTACTGAATTATGGTTATATGTCTAATTGAGTGCCGTTGTGATACAGTAATTTAAAAATGGAGTAGAATGTTAATGTTAGCGAAAAAGTCTTAAAACAAGAAAATGTACTCAGCATGCAATATTGTTTTCAGGGACTGACATTTTATATTGGCTTAAAAACCATTTTGTAGACTGTTAAAATGGAAGCACAAGGCATTTACTAAAAGTGGAATTTCATAACTATCAGGTTTTCACAACCAGCTTCTAAATCTGCATCCCCAAGTTTTCTAAGCATAATCCTGCATTTGAGCATGCAGATAGGCAGGCGGACAGCTAACTATTCAGCCTGCATGCGCACAAATGCCTACTGGCATATGTAATTAACAATATGCACAAAATTTATGCAATTTGGGAAGCTGGAATGAGATCATAGCTACACGGTGGTCTAAAACAGTCTGTTCAGCAAGGTAAGAATTTTTCTCTGAGAAGTCCAAAATTTATGAATTTTGCTATTTAAGAAAATTTTCAAGCTCAATTTCTGAGCACAATGGCGTAAACTTAACATATTAAAATGTAGCGTTCAAAATTTCAAATCATAGGTGTAAATTAATAGTTGTTCTGTCTTTGATTATCACAAACACATGCATAAAACTAAAAGAAAAATACGTGTCCTAAACACTGACCAAAGAAGAAAGAGCAGAGATTGTGATAGGGAGGAAAAGAAAAGTTTACAAACAGATTGGCTTTTTCTTTTTCAGCTTGTCTTTATCCTTTGCTTCTCGCTCCCGTTTGGCAAGTCGACGTTTAAATTCTTCTGGCATTTTCTCATAACAGTGTTTGCAGACAGGTTTTAGATCAATTTCAACAAACTTATCCCTTTAGATAAGACACAGAGGAAAACAGTGGAAAGAACAGGAAAAGGTTTAAGAATAAGTCATAGCTGAAAGAAGAATTGAACACAAAGAAAAAATAGATTTTAAAGTAGTAAATGGAGCAACAGGAACAAACATATATATCATTTACAAGAAGTTGTCTATAAATGTTCTATACCAGGGGTCTCAAACTCAATTTACCTTAGGGCCAGTCTTCAAATCCTCCCAGCAGGCCAATAATGTCAC
This sequence comes from Dermochelys coriacea, assembly GCF_009764565.3. Lineage (NCBI taxonomy): Eukaryota > Metazoa > Chordata > Testudines > Dermochelyidae > Dermochelys > Dermochelys coriacea. Next base: position 113,314,057 of record NC_050068.2, read on the forward strand.
TCATGCCGCCCAGAACCCGCCCCCCCAAAACTCCTCCCCCCCAAAAACTCAGCCCCCCACCTGCCTAAGGCTCTGGGAGGGAGTTTGGGTGGGTGAGGAGGTCTGGGGTAGGGGATTGGGGTGCAGGCTCTGGGAGGGAGTTTGGATGCAGAAGGGGTGAGAGATTGGGCTCTGAGAGGGAGTTTGGGTGGGAGAGAGGGTCTGGGGTGCAGGCTCTGGGATACAGTTTGGGTGCTGGGTGCAGGCTCTGGACTGAGGCAGGGGCTGGGGGTGCAGGCTCTGGGAGGGAGTTTGGGGGAGGGAGGCGGTATGTGGATCGGGGGGGTGCGGCGCTTACCTGGGGCTTCAAGGCGGGACAGGCCAGGGGGCCTCCACGCTCTGCTGCACCCAGGCACTGCCCCCGCAGCTTCTCACTGGCTGCAGGGGCGCTCGGGGTGGGGCAGCGCACAGAGACAAAGCCCTGCCCCACCCCAGGACCGCAGGGAGGGGCTGGCAGACACCCCTCAGATCTGCTGCACTGCCGGGGCCCCAGGCCATTGTAAATCACCTGCGGGGGGGGAGGGAGGGGCGGGGGGGAGCACCCAAGGGCGGCAGGTGGGGCCAAGGGCGAGACCCGGCCCCAAAACTGCTGGAGCCCCGCAGGCCACATTGGGGAGGTTTGCAGGTCACAGATGGCCTGCGGGCCGTGAGTTTGAGACCCCTGTTCTATACCATTACAGTTAAACTATGACTAGAACAGCTGTGCTTGAAAGAAAGAAAAGGAGTACTTGTGGCCACAAGTACTCCTTTTGTTTTTTGCGAATACAGACTAACACGGCTGCTACTCTGAAACCTGTGCTTGAAAGGTGACTATTGATCTGTTCTGAAGAGATCATAACTGTTTTCCATCTTCTTAAACTGTCTAATAAACTTACTTGAGTGTTAACTTAGTGTTGCAAGTGGAACAAGCGAAACAGTTCACACACCATGCCTTATTCAGAGCAGAGACAACTAGGGGGAGGGGGAAAAAGACAATATTAGCAGTTCAATAAACAAAGGCATTTGTTAAAAACTTCTGAAGTTCACACATTCATAAGACATACAGCAAAAGGTGATTATTTTTAAATTTGTTTCTCAATTAGAGATAAAATTATGGATAATAATAAAAATGAAGTGAGGGAAAGGAGAGAGACTGCATATACTCAGTAGCAGGCATAGATGCCTCTAAATTACTTCAGTGTTTTTGCTGATGCTTAACTTTTAGCTACGCTCTTTGTTTTGTGATAGCTCTGCTCTAGAATAGCTCCATTTTAATCTTGAATCAAAGTTGCCTTTCTTTCCCACTTTGTTTATGTCAGTCTCTACTTCCTCTTCCTTAGTATCTCTCGATTCTGCTTCTTTTACATAGGGTTGCTGAGAATTAAGAAATGAAAGCTCCTAAAGCATGCTTTTTTAGGAAAAAGAACAAAATGAAACTTAGAGAAATGAAACTTAGAGCCTTTGTTAGCAAGGAATGATTCATAGGAGAAGAAGTTTCTGGGACTTTTGCAGATGTGATAGAAATCAGTGAAGTATTGTGAGGGAAGTCCTTGAAGTTCCTGGGCATTTGCCAGCAAACTGGTCAAGCACTGTTCTAACCCAGGGGTTGGGAAACTTTTTGGCCCGAGGGCCACATCTGGGTATGGAAATTGTATGGTGGGCCATGAATGCTCATGAAATTGGGAGCTGGGGTGCGGGAAGGGGTGAGGGCTCTGGCTGGGGGTGCGGGCTCTTGGGTGGGGCCAGAAATGAGGAGTTCAGGGTGTGGAATGGGGTTCTGGGCTGGGGCAGAGGGTGGCAGGGGGGCAGGGCTCTGGGGTGCAGGAGGGTGGGAGCGAGGGGTTTGGGGGACAGGAGGGGGATCAGGGCTGGGGCAGGGGGTTAGGGTGCTGGAGCGGGTCAGGGATGCAGGCTCTGGGTGGCACTTACCTCAAGCAGCTCCCAGAAGCAGCGGCATGCCCCCCTCTGGCTCCTACATGGAGGTGCGGCCAGGCAGCTCTACACACGCCCTGTCTGCAGGCACCGCCCCTGCAGCTCCCATTGGCGGCGGTGGCGGCGCTTGAGGCGGAGGCAGCATGCAGAGCTGCCAGGCTGCGCCTCCATGTAGGAGGCGGAGCCAGAGAGGGGACATGCTGCTGCTTCTGGGAGCTGTGGGAAGCCCTGGAGCCCGCTCCCTGGCAGGAGCTCAAGGATCAGATTAAAACATCTGAAGGGCAGGATGTGTCCTCCAGGCCGTAGTTTGCCCACCCCTGTTCTAACCAGTTTTGACAAAGGTGGATACCTAAAACTCAGTGACGTCAGATATGTAAGCCTGTTTATTGTAAGATATAAAAGAGGGAAGGGAATAGGTGGGGCCACATGCTAGTGCCTGCTTGTTTAGCTGAAGCCAGCCAGTATGGGTTTGAGCATTCTGGGCCTAATCCTGTTGTATGACTGATAGCTGTTAGTTATATGGGTACATGTTAGGTTCACTAAATGAAGTTTAGCTAACTAATACTTAGAGTAACCATATAAAAGCCAATTTAGTCTTTGGATTAAAAAAGAAATCTTTGGCTGAATTCTGGTGTTGGTCCATTTGAATACTCAAATAAAGATCCCAACACCTTCTACCTCTTCCCTTGCCAAAAAAGGTCTATTTCCTCTTCTTAGTTCAGATCAACAGGTGCTGCTCCACTATATGCACTAATGCACCCAAGGTTGCCTATTAGGGTTGCCAACTGTCTAATCACAAAAACTCAAATACCCTTGCCCCGCCCCTTCCCCGGGGCCCCTCCCCGCTCACTCCATTCCTCCCTACTTCCTTCACTCGCTATCCATCACCTTCACTCACTTTCACTGGCCTGGAGCAAAGAGTTGGGCTGCAGGCTCTGGGCTGGGGCAGAGGGGTTTGGAGTGTGGGAGGGGGCTCCAGGTCGAGCCTGGGGCAAGGGGTTGGGGTGCAGAAGAGGATATGGGGTGCAGGCTCTGGGAGGGAGTTTGGTTGCTGGAGAGGGCTCAGGGCTGGGCCAGGAGATTGGGGTGCAGGAGAGGGTGATGGGTGCAGGTTCTGGTTGGCGGCACAGCGGGGCTAAGGCAGACTCTGTGCCTGCCCTGGCCCCGCGCAGCTCCCAGAAGCAGCCAGCACATCTCCTGCAGCCCCAGGGTGTCGGGGAGGGGGGCAGAGGGCTCCATGTGCTGCCTGTGCCAGCAAACGCCACCCTTGCAGCTCCCATTGGCCACAGTTCTCCTGCCAATGGGAGCTGCGGAATCAGAGCTCGGGGCGGGGGCAGCACACAGAGTCCCCCTTCCCCCGCTCCCAGGGGCCACAGGCACATGATGGCTGCTTTCGGGAGCGACGCACGGCCGCCAGAGCAGGCAGGCAGGCAGGGCTGCGCCGCCGGACTTTTAGAGCCAGTTTGGCTGCAGTAGCCTCCGGGACATAGCACCTGATACCGGGAGGGTTGGCAACCCAATTGCCTACTATGAATGAAACTGACTATTGTCAGACAGCTGTAGTCATGTTCAATTATAGTAGCTGTCACCGTTGGGCAAGCACTTCTGGATGCTAGTTGTTCAATAAGTGTCATTTTGGAGAAAGGTACTCTGCTGTTTGTCAGAGGTAACCTAATCACATAGATAATTGATGCATCGCTCCACAGATGATCCCTCTGAGGCAGACAACCATATAGATCCTGCTATAGTTAACTGGCTGCCTGACATGTTCATCCCTCCCTCTTTGGTAGAATAACAGAATAAATTTAAAACAATGATTAAAAATTACCCCTAGAGCAATGAAATGAGACACTACAATTTGCTCAGTTTAGCAACCAGAACATACAGTATGAGGCAGCCAGATTACATTATGTACATTTGAAACATGTACCTAGTTATCATACAAGGCTGAAGTTACCTGTTTCACCAGATTTTTATTTGTTTTTGGAGGATTTTAATGAAGGTAAGTAGAATATTTCCTTCAAGAAGACTCCTAAATTGTAGTTTTATAGGTAGAATGGAGTCTTGAAACTATATGGAAAGCACATCATCTGAATCTGGAGCTCATCCTTTAGTGTAGTGATTATAATCCATGATGTCCTTTTAAAGTGTCTGGGTCTTATCCCACTTGATTACTGCTTTTGGTTTAGCTGGTGCTATTACTGGTACATGGTATTGGTTCAGCTAGGTGTTGTTGTAAGGTAGGTATTGGTTTTGTATTGCCTCATATTAAATTATCTGCTTTCTCTACCACCGTGTCCCAGTTGGTTGTCAACAGCCACACTCCAGGTTAATGGGCTTCTGGATTGTCTTTATAGACACATTGTTTTGCTGAATGCTACTCCTTTGGCAGTGTTTGTGACAGCATCACTTCTACAGACTTAAGGCCAGATTTTTATTTTTTTTTAAAATAAAATATGTAGGTACCTAAAGATGCAGATAGCAACCTAATGGGATTTCAAAGCTCCTAGGTGCCTAATTTCCATTAAAATCATGGAAATTAGGTGCCTATGAGTTTTTGAAAATCCCACTAGGCACCTATCTACCTCTTTAGGCACCTAAATACCTTTAAAAATCAGGCCCTTAGGCCCTAATTCTGTAATGAGGTGCATGCATGTAGATTATTGTACCTGCATCGAGGTCTATTAAAGTCAGTGGGGTTCCACACATGTAAAGGAAGCTGCCTGTGTAAAACTCACTAAGGGACTGGGGCCTTGCCATTTCATTCTCTTATTTCACTCACAGAAACTCTGAAGAATTTAGAAAAAGGCATTATGGGAATCAGCATTTCTAAAGGGATTCAACACTAGTTTTCCCTTTCCCTAGTACCTCTTTTAGTAAGTGCTTCCTACTGAAGTGACTTGACCAAAAAAAAAAAAAATGCAATTTAAGAAATGCTTACCATCTCCTTCAATCACACGATTACAGTGGAAACAAACATCACCAAACAGCTGTGGATAGGGGGAAATATGAATTTTTAACTTTAAAAACTTATCCTGGGTAGAATTTTAGAAACAATATAACTGCAACTCCACATATGGACATAGCAACTTTTCTAACAAACTCAGTAAGATTAAAGGAATGCCTACTGTCAAATTACTTAATTCTTTTTTTCCCTAAAGTCTTCTATCCATTCCCATTACAAATAAGACCCTTCATTATTAAACATGAAAAATAATGTTTAATTTATGTTTTCTTCTCTACTAATTACGTTTTGTTTCCTTTTTGCATTTCTTTCATCTTGGAAAATTAAGCTAGACAGTTTCACTTTTGTATATCACTTGATTCTAATCAATTTGAACTTTCAGGTTCTCCTGCATGTCTAGAACAACGCCTTGCTCTTTCTGTTGCTTAGTTTCAATTTTTATGTACACACCCATCCACCCTCTCACTCTACTTTTGGCCCAAATTTTACGTAACATCTGTAGTGTTATGGCATTTCTTATTTACAGCTATACTATTAACATTTCAAACATCAAACCTTCAAAACTGAATAATCAGGTATCTGTAATTAATACATGCCATAGAACTATGGAGCTTATTACCCACTTTTTAAGTGCCAAAAGGTGTGTACATGTGACACTTTGCAGTTTGCTCATGTTTAAAATAGTTGCAACAAGTTTATTTTAACAGTTAACAGAATACACTCACAAAAAATCTTTTTTAGAGCATAAGCTTTCGTGAGCTACAGCTCACTTCATCGGATGCATAGCTCACGAAAGCTTATGCTCTAATAAATTTGTTAGTCTCTAAGGTGCCACAATTACTCCTTTTCTTTTTGCGAATACAGACTAACACGGCTGCTACTCTGAAAAAAAATCTTTTGTATGTTTAAACTACGCTCCTTGCTGTGGTATCTAAGTGACTATTAAAAAGGGGTTTGTAGGGGAAAGGAACATTGACTATAATCCATGTATGAAAATGAAAGTAGTCACTAGGTGGTGTTCTCTGACAAATGCATTTGGTATTTGCAGTCTTAGATGGAGAAAAAGTGAGTCAAGCTCGGTTACACAGCATATCTTCATGTAGAATCATATCATTGTGCGGTAGCGGCTATAAGGAAAGCCACTCTATTAACTAAGGCCTAGTGTTAAACCCTAGACACTGAGTGACAAATTTTCCTTAGATTCTTGGAAAAGATGGGTGTCATTAGCAGCACTGAACAGGTGCACTGACCTTGCAGATATTACAAAGTTCACAGCCAATAGTCCTACAGTCATTAGTAATTATGGATTTGAATGCCGAGTATAAACTGAATGTTTTGTTAAGTCCTTAATAGTTTTGTTTTTAAATACTTGAACCATTTGCAGAAATATGTTAAAACATTTAAGGAATTACAATACTATGGACACTACTTTTCAAGACACAGATGGTTGTCAGAAGGCAAAACTAGTCCCTTAGTGTTAATATTTTTCTCTCCTACAGATATAAGTGAATTGATGAATCATGAATTTATTAATGGCTAAGATAAAAAATTCAGCATTACCTGATTGTAATGGGTTTCACAATATGCCAAGCCCTTCCTCTCGTAGTGACGATGACCAAGAAATGGCTTTTCACACTTTGCACAAACAAAATGCTGCAAAGAAAATGATATAAATTGTCTCTGGATTGGTTGAGTTAATGGCATTTCTTTGGAAACAGATATTCAGGACTGAGCATTACTGAAGGACAGCGTGCTCGTAATGCCTTCTTTAAAATTAGAAACACTTTTATTACTTGTAGATTTAAAACATTAAAAAAATATTGCTCATTTTAAAGTCTTATATTTTAAAGAAAATAGACTGAAGAAAAACAAACTGAAGAAAAGGTTTTGGATTCATTATTAGTTGATAAACTGTGTTGATATCATGGAAAATTCTTTAACTTAAAGAAACTTTATTGCTACGCTTATTGTTTGGCAATCAGAATAACCTGATCAATGGTGGTGTGTTTTTTATTTATTTATTTTAAGATATCTGAGGAGGAAGGATGATCTTGTGATTAAGGGAGCAGGAGTAAGCAGATCTGGGTTCCATTTATGACCCTGCCCCTTTGGAGTCACTTAATTTCTTTTTGCCTCAATTCTCCCATCCATAAGATGGGCATAATACTACTTGCCTACCTCACCAGAATGTGGTATAAGGATAAATTTATTGATTGAGATTTTCAAAGCAGTTTAAAGGATTTAGCTACATATATTCCATTAAATTTCATGAAAGATTCATGGCTAAATCTCCTGCACTTCTTTGAAACGCTCAACAATTGTTTGTGAAATGCTTTAAGATTTTCAAATAGAAGGTGTCATAGATGGCAAAGTAGTATTATGAAACTTTGTAACAGAATCATAGAAATGTAGGACTGAAAAGGACCTTACTAGGTCACCGGGTCTAACCCCTTGCACTGAAACAGGACTAATTAGCTCTAGACCATCCCTAACAGGTGTTTGTCTAATCTGTTCTTAAAAACCTTCAATGATAGAGATTCCACAACCTCCCTAAGTAATTTGTTCCAGTGCTTAACTACTCTTACTTAGAAAGATTTTCCTAATGTCTAAACCAATGGTCTTCAACCTTTTTTCATTTGTGGACCCCTGCCACAGAAGTCTTAGACTGAAAACTGACTGAACAGAATTCAAATATAAATGCTGCATGTGCTCGGCACAGCATTTGACACAGCTTGAGAAAGGGTTTGCCACACTGTGGGCTTCTATGGTAATGACAATACTTCTGGGTTTTGACCTGTAGGTGGCGGTATTCACCTATTTTTGATTGATCAGAAATACTGAATGCTTTTTCTGGGATCTAAAACTTTATAGTCATCTTTCACTGTCCCTTTAGACCGGGGGTTCTCAAACGGGGGTCGTGAGGTTATTACATGGAGGTCGTGAGCTGTCAGCCTCCATCCCCAAATTCCACTTCGCCTCCAGCATTTATAATAGTGTTAAATATAAAAAAAGGTTTTTAATTTATAAGGGGTGGGTCACATTCAGAGGTTTGCTGACTGAAAAATTTATCTCGCCCTCCTCCCCCTGTATAGCAACCTTTTATGTATCACGTCGCCTCTCAGTCTTCTCTTCTCCAGACTAAACCAACCCAATTGTTTCAACCTTTCCACATAGGTCATAGTTTCTAGATCTTTAATTGTTTTTGCTGCTCTACTCTGGACTTTCCCCAATTTGTCCACATCTTTCCTGAAGTGTGGTTTCCTGAAGTTTCCAGAACTGTACCCAGTACTTCTACTGAGGCCTTATCACTAGAGTGAAGTAATTATTTCTCATGTCTTGCTTACAACATTCTTGCTAATACGACCCAGAATGCCGTTTGCTTTTTTGCAGCGGTATTACATTGTTGACTCATATTTAGTTTGTGATCTACTATAAACGCCAGACACTTTTCTGCAATACTCCTTTGTAGGCAGTCATTTCCCATTTTGTAGTTTTACAATTCATTATTCCTTCCTATGTGCAGCACTTTGCATTTGTCATTATTGAATTTAATCCTATTTATTTCAAATCAATTCTCCAGTTTGTAATGAATAGTATTTATGCAAAATATTACTACATTTCTGTATAATACTTTGCACTTCTATAGTGCTTTCCAAGGATCTCAAAAGCACCTTTTTGAACAGTGAACTTAACTTGATACACAGCCTGGAAAGTAGGCAATGTCATTATTTAATCTCTCTGTGTCTGCATCTCCATCTGTAAAATGGGGATAATAATTTGCCCAAGACCACACATGAAATTTGTGGCAGCTAAACCATACCTTCATGACAATGTCCTTGTGTATATAGACACTTAAAAAGTTTCTGTTGATTAAAGAGATATTTTGAGTTCTACAACTATTTCTCATCTGAAATATAGGGAATCACTCTCAAAATGCAGAATTTTTCAAAATGGAATAAACTGTGTGTGTGATTACAACTGAAGACATGCTCTACAACTTACTTTACCGACCATTTCTGTAGAATTTTCTAATCCTTTCTATTGAAACTGACCCATAAAATTCCAGACCTAGTATATTCATGCCAATATTTATAAAATACAATACACTCTGATATTTACCTCCACATGCCACTGTTTCCCCATAGCATTCACCACTCGTCCTTCAATTGGTCTCCTACATGCTCCACAGATGGGGACACCCATTTTATCATGGCATGGTAAACAATATAATTCTCCCTTCAACTCACGAGCATCAGCAGTAAGTTCCTTCCTGTTCAAAAATTAATGAATCAAACATAAACACAAAGAATCTGAGAATACAAAGAATGATTTTAGTTAATGGGTGGTTTTGAAGGCATGATTTTATTTTTATGAATTCATTTCAAAAGTTTTATTTACACTCCATTATAGAAACTAGTGTTCAAAATAGCTTGGTTCATCGGATTTTATCTTGAAGATTGAATGTTTGCCTGGAAAACTCAGAAATGTATGATAAGTATAATACATTAAGTTTTTTACTTTCTTTAAATATCTGATTTATAATAGTTTCATCATTTTCTTACATGCCATCTACACTGAACATTTGTAAAATCTAGGGCTTGTCTTTACTATGGGCTAAATCGGTGCAGCTGTGATTGATGCAGCAGCATTGATTTAGCGAGTCTGGTAAAGACGTAGATAAATTGATGGGAGAGCGCCTCCCGCCGACATACCGTGGTGTAGACACCGCTGTAAGTCGATCTAAGCTACCTCGATTTCAGCTACATAATTTACGTAACTTAACAGCGTAACTTAGATTGACTTCCCTCGTTAGTGTAGACAAAGGTCCTAGACACACTGGGCTAACTTCTGTTCTCAGTGACACTAGTGTAATCCACTACAGTCATCTGATTTCCTGTGGATTAACATCAGTGTAGTTGAGACTGGAATTTAGTGCTCTAGGCCAAGTCAATCATGCATGCCTTTACAGGGTTCAGCGATAAAGAAAAATATGTACCTATATGTGACAGTCATGTATATTCTTACTATCTCAGAATCTCTGTACACCTTTTTGTTTTAACCACTAAATTGGATGATAAATCTGAATAATGATGTTATTAAGAACAGTAAAAATGACGTTGTCAGAATTAAGCTTTAAAACGGACTACAGGTTTAACCTTTTTAGTCTGGCACCCTCAGGACCTGTACCAGAGAATTTGCCGAACCACGGAAGGTCAATATTGTAGCGAGCGGGTCTCGTTTTATTTTCATTTCACAGAGGAGACTAAATGGAACAACGCTTGCAACACTGCCTAGACAAGGCTTACCAGCTCTCTTCATAACAAAGTGTTAGTATTGTTACACAATTTACAAACAGTGTTACAAAATCATGCCAGACCATGGATGTTGCCGGACCAGAGAGTGCCAGACTAGAGAGGTTCAACCTGTATAATCAATGATGGTCTCATTTGGTTGCTCTTGATTTAGGATTACAGATTCTTTTTAAACTGATCTTTGCTGTGGCACTAAATATCTAAAGTGAAAACTTCCCTACCACCAAATTACTGGATGGTCAGCTACAAACTAATGCACCTGTGTTATCTCCCATAATTCCTCCAACCAGCATCTCTGTGCAGGACATGGAATCTGGGGGAAAATCTGTGTTTACCCACTGCTAATATCCATGCAACCTTTAGTCCCTCCAGGGGATGGAAAATTGCCTTTTCCAGCTGCTGCGAGGCCACTTTGAAAATCCACAGATTCTCCGAGGAGCTGTTTGAAGCTGAAACACAATTTCCTCAGAATTGCCCCAAGAGCTATAGGGGTTCTGCTGTATAGTCTCAACACAGCTGCCATCACAGCCTGTAAAAATTGGGGAAGTGGCTCAGCCCTGAAGACAAGGACCAGCTGCCACAGCTAAAGACACATTGTTTCAAAGAAAGAATAGGGAAGAATTTACAATTTGCTTTTAAAAACTAGAGGAGGCAGAGGATGTTAAGCAGCAAAAGAGGGAAGCAAGTGGGGGAGGTGAAGGGACTGAACTTTTTATTTTTTTTTAAACAAGAAAAATAGAAAATTCACTGAGATTTCTTAGTTTATAATTAAGATTACTGCTAAATAGCAGCTCATTCAGCCTATGGTTTTGGGCATTTTGACTTTTTATTCCTTCAGACCACAATGCTTATAATCTTAAATCCTAGTCAATATTATGTGCCACACATACGTGAGTGTCTGTAAATCAGATCACTGATAAGTCTGATACCATTTCAAGTGAACCAGAACACTGTTCCAGTGGTTTATTACCCTCACTGTTACAAATGGTTCGATTATTTTAAAGAATTGCATGGGGTGAGGTTCTGTCAAGTCTCACATCTTCTATCACCATTTCAAACTCAATCTCTTTCCAAAATGAAATTCTCATCTTTCCTCTTAATTCCTCTCCACTTCATCCTCTATCTCTTTTGTCACTTGTAACTGGATTATCCTCCAAGGAATGCAACCTTAGTGTCATCTTCAACTCCTCTCTCCTGTTCTCCCCTGTATCCAGTCTCTCAGTAAATCTGGTCACTTCTGTTTCTTATAGTACTACCAAAATCTGTCCTTTCCTCACTACCGAAACCCTCATCTGTGCCCAGAGCTAGAATTGGGGGTACACACAATGTTACTACAACCTCTCCCAAGATACCATCTTGTGCTCCAGAACCTCAGCTTTCATTAAAGCTTGTCTGAGAGAGGACTGAACCCCAGATTTCTGTAATCTATGACCCTCTACTGTTTGAGCTAAAGGATCAAGTCCATGAGCCCAGAGGTAATGGCAGACTCAAACTTCCATACATGGTCTAGCTTCTAGAGGGGACAAAGAATCACACTCTGATAATGTGGATTACATCAATACAGCTGACTTTAAATTTAAACAGACAAAACAAATGAAAATCAGCATTTTCTTAAGGTTTTTTTCTTCTCTAAAATACAATTACCCGCAATTGGCACAGTTGAAATGATCAGGATGATAGGGATCATTCTTGAATATGAGCGGTTGTTCATCAATAATGGCATGGCACTTCTGGCAGATGTATTTTCCCAGACCCCTGGCTTTCTCCCGGTTGTGACAAGGACGGCAAAGATGCCTAAAAACAGAGAAAAAACAGTAACAGTAATAATTACTGTCAAGGTTCCTTCCCCACTCTGAACTCTAGAGTACAGATGTGGGGACCTGCATGAAAACCATCTAAGCTTACTTTTACCAGCTTAGGTTAAAACTTCCCCAAGGTACAAACTATTTTACCTTTTGCCCTTGGACTTTCGCTGCTACCACCGAACGTCCAACACCGGTTACTGGGAACGAGTCCGTTTGGAAACATCTTTCCCCCCCAAAATCCTCCCAAATCTTACACCCCCTTTCCTGGGGAAGGTTTGATAAAAATCCTCACCAATTTGCATAAGTTACCACAGACCCAAACCCTTGAATCTTAAGAACAATGAAAAAAGCATTCAGTTTCTTAAAAGAAGAATTTTAATAGAAAAAAAAGTAAAAAGAATCACCTCTGTAAAATCAGGATGGTAATACCTTACAGGGTAATTAGTTTCAAAACATAGAGAATCCCTCTAGGCAAAACCTTAAGTTACAAAAGGACACAAACAGGAATATCCATTCCATTCAACACAGCTTATTCTCTCAGCCATTTAAAGAAATCAGAATCTAACGCATATCTAACTAGATTACTTACTAAGTTCTAAGACTCCATTCCTTTTCTGTCCCCAGCAAAAGCATCACACAGACAGAGAGAGAGGCTTTGTTTCTCCCTCCCCCCAGCTTTAGCAATTATCTTGTCTCCTCACTGGTCATTTTGGTCAGGTGCCAGCGAGATTATCCTAGCTTCTTAACCCTTTACAGGTGAAAGGCTTTTTCCTCTGGCCAGGAGGGATTTTAAAGGTGTTTACCCTTCCCTTTATATTTATGACAAATACTTTTTGGAATTTTACCACACAATAAAAACACAAACAAAAATCTATTAGGATCTCAATTCAATCTGTTATTTGAATAAATCATATAAGCAGTACCCTTAAGAGAAACCCAAGCTCAACACAGGGGAAAAAAGTCAGTTTACTTCCATCCAGCCCAGGCACTCATTCTTCTCTTCTCTTGCATTTAATGTACTTGTAAAAGTAAAAAAGGAATTAGAATTTGCTAAAGATTTTTGTTGCCAAGTGTTTTACTCTGTGAATCACGGAAGTTTAGATGGGAAGCTATATGCTCACTTAAGCTCTGATTCTGTACTTATGTATGAATGTCACTTTTCCATGTGAAGTCACATGCTTAAAGTTAAGCATGTATCTGTTTGCAAGATAGTGGCCCAGGACATTTACTCACATTGAAAAAATCTTACTCTAGGAATAGTCCCATTGTATTTAAGGGGACTACTCCAGGAGTAAGGTGCTGCTAATAAGTCAGAGTAAGGGTATCACAACGTGACCCACAATGGCCTTGAAACAGCTTGCAAAGAAGAGCAACATTTTTACGTATGAACCAAACTACTGCTTTTTCCAAGCTCCCTAATATAAAATCATCTCAGTCAGGTAAAATTCACACACAAAAAAGCATAAAAACAGAAAATAAAAAGCACTGAGTGTAGCAATGCACTTTATTCTGGAGAGGTGCCATCAGAATTCCAAAGTGGTGCAAGGTAGGTGTGTACACTTTTGTCTAAATTTTTAGTACCTCAGCACCACTGGTTGTGATGCATGAGTTGCTGGAATACACTAGAAAAAATCTGACATCATGTAAAAGAATTAATGGGGTACATTTATCTCTCTCTGGTACACTACTTCCAAAATGTTCTCCCCTATTATATCTCAAAGTACCACTGGCACTGAGTGACGTAAGATAACAGATATACCCAGAAGGTGACCTTGATGGAAAGTCGGAAGGTGTAGTGGAACATTCTTTAAATGTTTTTGTAAGTATTAAAAAACAAATCAATATTTAATATTTACATTTAATTTCTGATCTGTGTTCTCTGCAGATCATACTTGCTTGAACCTCTGTCCAATAAAGGAACTTTACACGTAAACAGAGATACTTTAGATACTCCTTTAACTGTGTTTTATTAAAGAGGTTACATCATGTCAGCTAAAGATTTTTAGAAGCCTTAATAAACTGTAAACCCCATCATCACTTCACTTTGCTTATGATCAATACAGAAGAGGGTGAAGATCTACCTGCCAGCATTCTTGACAAATCCAATATCTGCCAGTACTTGTTGGCAGATATCACAGCAGAAGCATTCTGGATGCCAGCTATTATTCATAGCTTTAATAACACGACCGATAATGAACTCACCTGTAGGTAAATAAAATATCTGGATGTTAAAAAATAAAACAAAGTTGTTCTAAATACCAAAGTGCTTTAAGTAACACTGTATCAGACAAAGTAAAAAAAAAAAAAAACAACAAAAAAAACAAAAAACTCCCAGCTTGCGGGTTCAGGTATATGGCTCCAGGGGCTCTGGTTCTCAACCTTATTCTTGGCTAAAAATCCAAGCAAATTCCCTTACTAACAAAGCACTTCCCCTTCTAGCTAATACTTCATTCATCCACCCTCCTTCATACACTTCATTTTCTGTATATCTGAGTTTTTCTTTTACCACCCCTCACCTTTTCCAGTCATCTGATCTCTTATGTTGTTTTGATATTCATGCAGTTCTTTATTCTGCATGACTTTTTCCTAATTACTTTCTCCTTTCTTCTCTGAGTAAACTAGTAGATTAGCAGGATTTTTGTTTTTATTTATACTCTAGTAGTTCCCAAAGGCTCTAGGCACTTTAAAAATGCAAAGAAAGATTCAGTCCCGGCTCTGAAGAGCATACCATCTCCTGAAGGATGGGTGAATGGGATACAACACAAATCATGTGATGATATATGCACTTCTTGCTGGCCAAGCAAAATGAGGCCTCACACTCAATTTGATGTCATTTCTCTGTTGGTCTGTCTAACATGGTAATTTTTGAAGACCACGTCTAATTTTATTGACGCTCAGAAAAACTGGAAAAAAAAGTTACTTATATTTAGTAACGGGAGGTTCTTCTGAGTGCTGATTCCTATGTGTATTCCACTGTGGATGATTGACAAGAAGTACTCAAATAGGAGGGCGAGAGGTTGTAGATGGCAGAGCTGAACAAAGGACTGCTGTTCCAAAAGATGCATCAGCAGAGGAGTCCTGTACTAAGGCACAGTGTCTAATAAATGTGTGGACTGAGTGCCATGTAGCTGCCTTACAATTATCAATTAGAGGCACCCCTATTGAAAAGAAGCCATAGATGTTGCTTGCATTCTTGTGGAATGAGCTCTTACCCCATGAGGAGGGGGAAGATTTGCTGATATCAGTTGTCTACATGCAGGCCAACATCCATTTTGAGATTCTTTGAGAGAATATAACCTGACCCTTGGCTCTGTCCATTATGGTGACAAATAGTCCAGAGGATTTCCTGATTGTTTTCATACTCTGCAGGTTATGAAAGGCTAAGCCTTGCCAAACACTGAGGGAATGGAGCCTCCTTTCTTCTCAGGATGTGTGAAGTTTTGGGACAAATGCAGGTAAGCGGATAGGCTAGTTCAGGTGAAACTCAGACTGGGGGTGAATTTAGGGTATAAATTTAATCGAAGCTTGTCCTTATGCAATATAGTGTAAGGAGGATCTGCCATCAATGCCCCAAGCTCACCAACCCACGTGGCTGAGGTGATGGCTACCAGGAATGAGACCTTCATGGATAGGAGAGACATGAAACAAGAAGCTAATGTTTCAAATCGAGGCTTAGTGAGCACTGAGAAAACAAGGTTCAAGTCCCATTGAGGAATAGGCTTTCTGATAGGCCGAAAGGTTCTGATTAGACCTTTCCAGAATTTGCTAGCCGGAGAGTGCACAAAGATCGAGTAGCCCCGTAAAGGCAGATGATTGCCAAATGAACCCATGAGGAACTGACAATCTTATTGTCTGCACAGAAAGAATACAGTCCAGAATGAGAGGAATATCTGTGGGTTCTAGAGAAATACATCTTTGATACGCCCAGATAGCTTGGTTAGGTAATATTTTCTAGTGGAATCTTTCCTACTATTAGAAAGGACGTTCTGTACAGCTTCAGAACACAATTGCTCTAAGGATGATGCCTATCCACAAACCAAGCTCTGGGAGGAAGCAGATGTGGGTTGGGATGCCTGATTTTGCCATTCCTCCGACTCAGAAGACTGGGAAACATAGGAATAATGATCAGTACCCAAAAACAACATGCGTAGGAGGTTCGGGAATCAAAACTTCTGGGTTAGTTGGGGGCAATAAGAATAACTCATGCATTGTCCTATCAAATAGTGCACAAATCTTGAGGCAGGAGTGGTAGTGGCGGGAGACATAGTTCAGATGGTCTGACAATGGAAGGAGTAAAGCATTGCCTTGTGAGTGGTGACCAAAGGATCTTTTGGAGCAGTATACGTAGCATTTCCTCTTTGTTTGGGAGGTAAATAGGTCCCTCGTGGAGGTCCCCCCACAGAGCGAAAATATTGATTATCACAGAGTTGTGTAGCTCCCACTTGTAATCGACCTGCAAAGTGTCCTGTTAGGGCCCTGAGCTCCGAGACCTGCCTGGCCGACGTGATAGCTACCAGGAAGGCCACCTTCCACGAGAGGCGAGACCAGGAACACATGGCCAGTGGTTCAAACGGGGCCCCCATGAGATGAACCACCACCAGATTTAGGTTCCACTGTGGAACCGGGGCTTGGAATATGGGTAGAGATGGTCCAAACCCTTAAGGAATCAGCCGGTCATAGCATGGGAAAACACGGTGTGCCCTTGCACCGGGGGATGAAAGGCCGAGATGGCCGCCAAGTGTACCCTGACTGACGAGGGCACCAGTCCCTGGGCCCTCAGGTGGAGGAGGTAATCAAGGATAAACTGGATTAGGGCAGCCATCGGGGAAACACGCTGGCCTGCGGCCCACCTGAAAAACCAAGACCACTTCTTCACACAGGAGTGGCAAGTGGAGGGCCGTCTACTTTCGAGGAGGACGCGCTAAACCTGTTCCGAGCATGTCCTTTCCTCACCACCTGGCCACTGAGCAACCACGCCGTGAGGTGAAGCATTGCTAGGTTGGGATGGAGAAGGCGGCCCTGGTCCTGAGAGGAGGTCTGGGTGGACAGGCAACTGCCATGGCAGAGCTATCACCAGCCCCAAGAGGGTCCCGTACCCGTGTTGCCTGGGCAATGCCGGTTAACGAGGAAGATCCTGGCTTTGTCCATCTTTATTTTCTCCAAGACCTTGCCGATCAGAGGGAACTGGGGAAAGGCATAGAGAAGCTGGCCTGACCAGGACAGGGTAAAGGCATCAGAGATAGCTCCCCTCCCTAGGGCCCCCCGGAGCAGAACCGTGGGCATCGTCGATTCTGCCCGGTTGCAAATAGGTCCATCTGGAGAGTATCCCACCTTCGGAAGAGATGATGAGATGTAGAGACCACTAGTTTTGAGAGGAAAAATTCCTGCTCAAGCGATCCACCCTGACATTCTGGGCGCCGGGCAGGTGGTAGGCTTTTAGGTAGATGTTGTGGGCTATACAGAAGTCTAACAGACTGAGGGCTTCGTGGCAGAGGATCAGGCACCACCTGGCCTGTTGATATAGAACATCGAGGCCGTGTTGTCCGTGAGGACTCTGACTACCTTGCCCTCCAGGTCTGAGCGGAAGGCCATACACGCCAGTCGCACTGCCCTGAGTTCCTTGACATTTATATGATGAGGTAGGTCTTGCAGAGACCACAGGCCTTGGGTCTGAAAATTCCCCACATGGGCCCCCCAACCCAGGGTCCGATGCATTGGACACCAGCTCCAATGGCGGGGCCCTATCCCTGACGGGACCCCTGGAGGCATGTTGTTTGGGCCGGACCACCACCGTAGGGAGGTGATCACCGAGTTCAGCATGGTGAGGACTTTGTCCATTCTGTCCATGGCCTGGGAGAACTGCGAGGCCAGCCAGAGCTGGAGGGGCCTCATTCTGAGTCTGGCGTGACGGACCACATATATGCACGCAGCCAGGTGGCCCAGCAGTTGCAGGCAAGCCCTGGCTGTTGTCACCGGGAACCTTGTGACCGAGTCGATGAGCCCTTTCAGGGCCTTGAATCTGTCTGGTGGGAGAGAGGCCCTGGCTGACATTGTGTCCAGTAGTGCCCCGATAAACTTTATGCATTGGACCGGGACTAACATGGACTTGGCATTGTTTATCAACAGGCCCAGGGCAGTACATGTGGACAGGAGGAGCGCCACATGATCACTGACCTGCGACCGGGAGGTGCCTTTGACAAGCCAGTCATCCAGATATGGGAATATTTGGACCCCCTGGTTTCTGAGGGAGGCCGCTACCACTGCCATACACTTTGTAAAGACCCTGGGGGCAGTGGACAGACCAAACGGTAGGACCGTGAATTGATAGTGACTCTGTCCCACCACGAAAGGAAGGAAGTGTCTGTGCCTCTCGAATATGTGGATGTGGAAGTACGCGTCCTGTAGATCGAGGGCAGCGTACCAGTCCCCGGGATCCAGGGAGGAGGCCAGGGAAACCAGGCGGAACTTGAGTTTCACCGTGTAGTGGTTCAGGCCTCGCAGGTCCATGATGGGCCTGAGCTCCCCTTTGGCCTTCGGGATAAGGAAATACTAGGAGTAATACCCCTTGCCCAGGAACTCCTTGGGCACTTCCTCTATAGCTCCTAGGTCCAGGAGCTGCCTCACCTCCTGCTCAAGCAGGGCCTTGTGAGAGGAGTCCCCCAGAAGGGACGGGGGTGGAGATAAACTGAAGGGTGTAACCCCGGGAGATGGTGTTGAGGACCCATTGGTCCGAGGTGAGCCACGACCATTCCAGGAGGAAAGCACACAACTGATTGGAGAAAAGGAGCTTTATTGGGGGTAGGTCCCTGCTGAGAACCCCCAAGCGTCCCGTCAAAAGCGCCTTTTGCCCGCTTGCTTGCCCCTTAGAAAACCCAGGCTGGGGGGCAGGCCAGGATTGCCATTGCAGGCGCTTTCTATAGTCCCGCTGCTTTTTAAGGGCGGCCTTGTACTTCGGGAGGGCGGCCTGGGCAGGACTTGGACTTGGGTTTTGCCGGAGAAGGGACATAGAAGCCCAAGGTCTAGAGGTTCGTGCGGGAGTCCTTCATGCCATGCAGCCTTGTGTCTGTTTCCTCAGCAAACAGAGCCTTCCCGTCGAAAGGGAGATCATGCATTGATGACTGCGGTTCACTGGAGCACCCAGAGAGCAGAAGCCACGACGCCCGTCTCATGGACACTGCCAAGGCCATGGACCGTGCGGCTGTGTCTGCTGCATCCGAAGCGGCCTGCAGGGATGCCCTTGTGGCCACCGTCCCTTCCTCCATGAGCGCCTTAAACTCCTTCTTATCGTGCTCCTGGAGGGAGTCCTCAAACTTGGGGAGAGATTCCCAGAGGTTAAACTCGTAGCGATTCAGGAGAGCCTGATGGTTTGCTACTTGTAGCTGAAAGCTTGACGACGAATAAACTTTTCTCCCGAAAGTATCCAGCCTCCGAGAGTCTTTGTTCTTGGGGGTTGGGGCTGGTTGCCCCTGCCGCTCACGGTGGTTGACCAACTCGACCACCAAGGAGTTGGGAGCCAGGTAGGTATACAGATACTCGTGTCCTTTCATGGGTACAAAGTACTTGCGCTCTGCCTTTTTAGAGATGGGAGCCAATGAGGCTGGTGTTTGCCACAGGGCATTTGAAATTCTTGCCACCCCTTCCTGGAGCAGCAAGGCCAACCTGACAAGTGCTGAAGGAGACAGCACATTGAACAGGGAGTCTGAGGGTCCTTCCATCTCTTCAGACTGGAGGTGGAGGCTCGCTGCCACCCTTTTTAGGAGCCTGGTAGTACTCCTGTGGGACAGAAGGGGGCGGGGCCGCAATCAGCTCCTCCAGACGGGGCAAAGCTGGTGCGGTGCTTTGGGTGTCGTCTGGCACCGGAGGATCCACCACCTGGTCGGACTCCCGGCACGGTACCGAGGACACACCGACCTTTATTCTGGCGGTCTAAAGATGGACGCTGACAGTGCTTCCGAGGCCCCAGCTACCGAGCGAGCCCCCACTGGGGGCTGTGCTGAAGGCCACGGTGCCCACTGGTACCACTGGGCCGGCCATAACACTTGGTGCCATTGCGCTTGCTGCAGCACCAGCAGGGCCGGCTGTTCGGGCTGGCTAGCTTGGCCTGTAGATGGGCAGCTGTGAGGGGAGGCCGGGCTGGCATATGATCCGCTGCTGCCTCTGGACTGGGAGTATTGACGGTGCTGGGACCTAAATTGGCCAAGGGACCGTGATCTCGACGTGGAGGAGCAGAACCGACGGTAGCAGCTGCTCCATGAACGGCCTCAACGGGCGGACCTGCGTCGGCGAGACTCCAGCTATCGACACCCAGGGCTACGGTGACTTGGAACGGGAATCCGAGCGGGAATGGCATCGACTGCGAGATGAGGACCATTGGTGACATCCGCCATAGTCCCATTGATATTCGCTTCATGAAGATGAGCGGTGCTGGGAGTCCCGGTCAGAAGGCACCCATCTGGACAGTCTGGCTGGCATCGAGAGCAAGCCACATGGACTGAGCCCTGAACGGTCACTGGGCGGTGAGCCATGTCGGGAATGTTCCCTCGACCGAGACTGGTACCGGGCCAGTGGCGACTGCTGTGATCCCAGCGGCAGCTTGCCTCTGGAGCGTAGGGCTGACGTGACGTCCCTGTCCGCCTTGAGTGCTTCGGGCATAGATGGCATCCGGAGAGGCCTGCTCTGAAGGAGCCGGGCTACTCCGCTCAACATGAGTAGGAGGCCTAGGGCCCGATGGGGATCGAGGACTACCTGACATGGGCCTAGCCTCTGTCTCAGACTTCCCTTGGTGCCGTTGTGAAGAGGGAGTCTTTCCGGTCCTCTGGGTATGCCCCATGGACGGGGAGCGGTGCTGACTGCACAGTGGTACCGGAAGGTCTCCGCGTACCAATGCCACGGTGGTGTGTACCGGTTCGGAACGGTATGCTGGGGTCGGGGCCAGCTCTGACTCTATCAGAATGGCCCGGAGCCTAATGTCCCTTTCTTTTTTAGTCCGGGGTTTGAAAGACTTGCAGATCTTGCACATTTCGCTGATATGGGTTTCTCCCAAGCATAGAGCACCTACAAGAGCCGCATGACTTAAAGTCTGGGGCACGGGGCATGCTGCAGCCCAGGCTCAATGACTAACTAAACTAACTGAATTAGCTAACTAACTACAGGTACTACTGAACAAACGAAGAGTTCTGGGGACGAGCTGCAGCAAAGCTGAAGCTGAGCAGTTCCGACGCACCTTCACTGGTGGCAAGAAGGAACTGAGGGTGGGGGGAGCACAGCCCCACTTATACTGTGCCAGGCAGGCACCGCGGGGGGCCGATCCCCCCTACAGGTACTGCTAGGGGAAAAACTTCCGGCACCGGTGCATGTGGCGAGCACGCACACCTATTGTGGAATACACATGAGCAATCACTCAAAAAAGAACAGAAATTTCGCACCTTTGTCTGAGACATAGTACCATTTCTCTGCCCTCTTAGCGCTAGGGGTATGGCTGGGGTATGCCAGACCACTCTAGCTGACTCCAGGATGGCTTTGTTAACCAAGACCGCTATTCTACTGGAGCTGGAGGACTGAAGGATGTCCAGGAGCTTGTGTTGAGGACCCTGAACCTCCTCAAGAGGAATCTGCAAAGGAGTTCCTGGAATGGCTTATAGTCATTGGGGAGCAGGGTGGAGACATCAGGGTCAGTACCTCATCTGGTGATAAAAACGCCAATCTTATCAGATCCAATGGAACCACTGGATCCGGAGCATACTCTTCCTCAGCAGGATCTGAGGACAGCTCGTATTGTCTCCTCAAAGGGGAGGAAAGGGATGACTTCCTAGCAGACTGGACCTACTACAAGATGGTACTGGTCCCATGGCCCAGAGTATGGCCAATAGGATGGATTGAATGGGGGGGGGGGTTGTGGTGGTCCCCATGGCATGAGGTACCAACAGTTCTGAGGCAGATGAGGAGGCAGAGGTTGGTCTCAAGCTGGGCCAAGTCTTCTGACCAGGAAGGTGTGTCTTGCAGGAAGAAGGCATAATGGTTCAGTGGGTGATTCAGAATCTCCCGATAAGAAGAAAGCCAATTCCAGTTCCAATGGTGGTACTGAGAGTGCCACTGGAGGAGAAATCACAGCCTGAAGATGGTATAGGAGACAGATTCCTCCCATAGGCCAGCTCCCCTGGTGGAGTTATAACCTTTCTCAAAATGGGGGGACCCGATGGAGTGAGAGACTCTGGGTCTGGGAGAGCGAAGATGTCCTCAGGAGAACTGTAGGTCTTGGCTCTTCCTAGAGAGAGAGAGAGAGAGAGGTGTCCTGTCCACCCAAACCCCCAGAGCTGCAAAAGAGACAGTCCGTGCCAAAACCACTGAAAGCAGAGATGGTACCGTGGGTAACTGATGCTCTTGGCAACTGGTCTTTGTCAGTGCTGGCAGATCCCAGGATTTGTGCTTGGGAGGTACTGGAGGGCCCAGGGTCATGCCTCTGAGACTTAGGACATACTAAGCACCCTTGGGCTGAGCTAGTGGTCAGTTTAGGTAGGACTGAATCCAGCTTTTTTGAAGTGGATTTGGAGGAAGACTCAGACTTATGCTTATGAGAATGCTCCCTGCTTCCCTGACAAGATCCTGACAAGGGATTTATGGGAGTAAACTCCTTTGTGCCTGAGTTGGACCTAGTGGCAGGAGGCATGCTCCTTGCTTTATCAGTTCAGTGTAGTGGGAGGGGTCCCTGGCCTGGGTCCGATTGTAGCTTTGTGATCTTTTTTATTAGATGCTTTCTGGGTACAGCTAATACTACACCTTACTGTGATGGGGGCTTCCCTGAAGCAGTATAAGCACTGTTGGTGGTCATTACTGACTGAGAAGGATTGCAGGCAGGAAGCAGAAATTTTGAAGCCCAAAGTCCTGGGCGTAGTCCAGTACCCAAATGGGGTATCGGCATGGGGGCATGCTCTCCAGGTCAGGGGAGACTAACTATAAAACGCTAAAACTGTCAGATAAAAACTAGAATATAAAAAAGCTATTTACAGATATCTAAATATATTTTCACAGATAAAGAAGCTAAAGCTTCGGATACTGGAGGACCCAACCTGGACCAAGCGGCAGTGAGAAGGAACTGGAGAGGCGGTTGGTCAGCCCCACCCTTTATTTCCTAATTAGGAGGCACAAGGTGAGCCAGGGTGCATGTGTGGACCAACGGATGCTGCTTTCACAATTCTCTGGCTCTGGATGCATGGAGTGCATGCGTATCCACAGTGGAATACCGACAGGGACCAGCACTCGAAGAAGAAGCCTGAGTTGCACACAAATGCTCATACGGTGCTCCAGGCAGAGAAGCATTGTGAGATCAGAGGTAACTCAACCAGTCATTATTCGCTCCCTCCATTGCATTTTCATACTTCAATCCAGGGCTTAAATTCAGCTGGAGCCATCCAGTGTGGAATTCCAGTAAATATTTTGAAACCTGCAGAAGCCCTGGTGTGAGCAGAGCCCCAAGCCCCAGCGTGCACCGCGGGGCAGAAGCCCCATGCCCCAGCACCTCCCGTGGGGCTGAAGTTCAAGGCTCCAGGAAATACTGGGAGGAAATTTAAGCCTTGCTTCAATCCCATTGGTGAAATGAATCAGCAAATGGAACTGCTGATCAAGACTGAGGTGCTTTGCCAGACTGCTGGGGGCGTGAAGGTTTAGGACTGGAAGATTGGGGGCTCCTTCAGATCAGGAGCTATATTGGTTGAGTAGGAGTGAGACTTGAGAGTTGCACTGTGGCTCCATCCACACTGTGCCTCCCTCAGGCAAGATCATTTACCTTTGCCCAGTCACAACTGTTTTAGTTCATCTAAACAGTATCCATTTGGTATTGCAGGCAGAGAGATTTGTCAAGGGGAGAGATGACCAAGAAGGCAGCAGAATTAGGGTGGGGGGACGGCACACCAGGAGCTTGTGGGGAGAATGGAGGAATGCATTGAGCCCCTCATCTGTGCAATGTGGTTGGTCTACAGAAACAACAAACTCCGTCATCAGTCTAGTTAGTCATACATTTGAGTGTTTGTTTGTTTATTTGTTATACACACTAAATTCCCCTTCCCACATCTTTCCTTCACCATTCAACCCCCTTTGCCCAGAGCAATCCCTAGCTTTAGATATAGTGTCCATAAGCCTCTCTCTGCCAGCATTCAACCTCTTCCCTTCATACAAATAAGCAGTTTACACACAAGATAAATAAGTGAAATAAGTAGCTTCCTGTGGATGTCAAGAAAACAATGAGGCTTCAGGAGAGATTTAAATGAGGGGAGGGTAGTGACTTTTCAGACCAGCTCAGGAAAGGCATTCCATGCACAGGACAGTGTTGAAGAAAGCTGAGAAACGATTATGGGAGGAGCAGGCAATAAGGGTGTGATGTGTCATTCCATATTCTTTATGAAAATATGCTTTTGATATAAATATGACATAACAGATATACTTTATGCAAGATGGCTCACGTGAGATATCATTGGAAAGGTTATGATTTACTGAATGTGATTATCCTATTTATATGCATGTATCATTTCTGTAACTGAAATTAGGAATATTGACTACGTATCTGTATTTCAACTGTGCTACTTTGGGGGATGCCCACTGCCAACACTTCAGATACAACAATGGAAAAGCCAGACAGGGAGGATGGCCCATCAACAAGGACAATGGACTGTAAAAAAAAGCTTAGTCTTCCTGTGAACCTGTGGGTCAGCCTGTGAAGAATGGCTACAAGGGCCCCACAGAGTCAGGTGGTCTTGTCACATGATACTAAAACACATTACTTGGGACTTCTTTTAACTTTCCACTGTAAGGAAAGGGGGGTCAAACTAGGAAACAAAGGACTCCCGCCTTATGCAAATCCTATTTAAGGGTGGGGAGTGAGGTAACCCAGGTCATCAGTTCTCCCCTGCTACCCAACCCAAGATGACTGCTGGAAACAACAAAGACTGAACTGGAGGAAAGAAGTGAACCCCGCTGGAAAGGCATTTGGCCTGTGAAGAAGATTATTAGAATCACATTTAGGGTGAGAACTTACATGTAACCAGTTTCTTTAGTGTATTAAGCTTAGTTTGTGTGCTCTGTTTTATTTTCTTAGTAATCTGCCTTGTTCTGTCTGCTACCTCCTAAACTACTTAAAATACACCTTTTATAGTTAATAACTTTATTTCTGGTTTATAATATAACCCAGTTTATATGATTTCTAATTGGGGGGACAAGAAGTTGCGTATACCCTCCTCCACACTGTAGGGAAGAGGCTAATTTCATATAATTTTGGGTTTGTACTTGGGAGGGTGGACATCTGGGTGCTGTGGCAAGCCCCTTAAACAGCCTTCCCAGAGAAGATCTCTGGCTCTCTGTGCAGCTGGGTGTGGCCCTGCCTGTGTGCTTGGCTGGAAAACGCTGGGGAGCCTATCCCAGCAATGCCAGGTAAAGGGAACTCAGGCTGGCAGAATAATCTGACTCGGTGTGCTCGGTGTAATCACAAGGACTGCATTCTTTTCCAAGGTTATATGTTGAACTTACATTAAATGATCACTATAAAACTTACCACACTGATGACAGCAAGGGGCAAAAAGCATCTGAAAATCATGTTCACAATACTTCCTTCCTTCAAACTGAAAATGGGAAACAAACTAGAAGTTAGAGGAATAAAAGTGTACTTCACATTTCACATCAATAATATACATACCATCATAATACTGTATCATTCCCAGATGCAATTAAAATGTAAAAGATGACTTGGCTATAACAAAGATGAGACATACAGAAACAGGTTTTTGTGGTAGACAAACTGAGCAACCCCTTGCATACTAAATCGAGCTACCTTACGTTAACATTAAGCATGCAATACATTATTTGTTACAGTATTAACTGAGCTTTTAAAAAGCTGAGAGTCTAAAGCTTTTGCTCTCTGTTATCATTTACATTATGTCAGACAATATTTAAGTCAGATAGGATACAGAAAATCTGATGCAACATACAGTGCTACTGGCAGGAATTAACCTTTGAATTACTGGATCAACTTATAAACAGCTTTCCTACTAGGAAGCATTTTCCCTGAACTCCTCTGATCTCCTCTGTACTCTGCACTTCCTGAAAGAATGGCGCTGCATATTGGAGGAAATAAGTGCAGGAGAATGTTCATGTTAAAAATCTCTGCAATTTACTGCGTGAAACAACTTTCCAGCTCAGTAGTATAACATACAGAAAAATGTAGGAAGAGAACTTCCATTCAATCAATCTGACAAACTGATGAGGCTAAGGAAGTTCATATCTGATCTCTTTCTCAACAAAGTTCTAGATTTGGAGCTTCAAACTGGCCTATTACAGAGTTTGAGGCTAAACACATGGCTTGAACTTTCTCAAAGTCCAGGGTGGTTCAGACGTAATTTTCTGGTTCAGGCTCGTCTTCACAGAAACAGATGGGAAACGATTTCAAGGAAGTGAAGGTAGTGCTGTAAAACAACTACTATAATAATATATAGGCAAACATAGCTTGGAATGAAGGGGAGGAACTGCTCATGTATGGGTGCCTTCAGGCATCTCATAACCCAGGGGACGAGAACCTGCGGCTCCAGAGCCGCATGAAGCTCTTTGGCTGCCCCCTTGCGGGCAGCTGTTTTTTGAGGGGGTGCAAGGTGCAAGCTCTCACTTACCACAGGCAGCTCCTAGTCGGCAGCGAAGCAGGGCTCTGGCCCCACGTCTCTCCTGGAAGCAGCTGGCTCCTGGCAAGTCTCCGCGCACCCTTTGGGGGGAGGGGGCCAGCAGGTCTCCGTGTGCTGTCCACGCCCACAAGCACCGCCCCCGCCCAGTGGCGTATTAACGACAAGGTCTAGGGCGGCAAATTTACAATAGCAACCAGAGGCTGCTTCCCTCAGTGCCGGTTCGCGCCCTCTGCCCCCGCCCCAACTCCACTCCCATTCTCCACCCCCTCCCTGCCCCTATTGATCCGCTTCCCCAAATCCCCGCCCCAGCCCCGCCTGCTCTCCTGAGCGCGCCGCGTTCCCCCCTCTTCCCTGCTCCTTCGCAAAGCTGTTTCACGCACAAGCACTGGCAGGGAGCGGGGAGAAGCAGGACCCGGCGGCGCGCTCAGGGAAGGAGGCGGAGTGGAGGTGAGCTGGGGCGGCAATTATTTCAGGGCCTAGGGATGGCAAAATCTTTAATCCGCCAATGGGAGCTGCGAGGACAGTGCTGGGGGCAGAGGCAGTGTGCACAACTGCCTCCCCCGAACCAGGGGCACGCAGAAACGTGCCAGCCGCTTCTGGGAGAAGCGTGGAGCTAGAGCCCTGCTTCACCGCTAGACGGGAGCCACCTGTGGTAAGAGTCTCCCAGCCACAGCCTGCACCTCTTACCCCTTCCTACACCCCAACTCGCTGACCCAGCTCAGAACCACCTCCTGTACCCAAGCTTCCTCCCTGACCCCACAACCCCTTCTGTACCTCAATCCCTTACCCCAGCCCAGAGCCCCCTTCTGTTTATATTCAAATTCAAATGGCAGAAGTCACATTAGAAGTACTGGTGAGCAGTTATAACTTTAATATGTTCAATTATTATTAGTTGAGAAATTCTAACTCTACAAGGAGCTTTGCATGTGATGCGGGTCTTGAAATATTTTGGTCAAAGACAAAAACAAAAAAATGGCTCTTCTTTCAAATGTTGCCGATCCATCATAACCAGATGCAAATGCTAACTATGTTAAAACCAGACATATCATTATGTTTACTACAAAATGTTCGGTAATTTACAAATTGAGACAACCATTAAAATGGAGGCAATAGGAAGCATTTTAAACTGGAAACTAAAAAACAAAACAAACAGTGAATATTAAGCATAAATTAGGAATAGTATAACATTTACACATTAGCTCCTGTATACTACTCTATTATGATTCTCTAAGGATCAGAGAATTTTTATCTTTATGAACTATTATACAGCAGGGTGAGTCACACTGAACTGTCTAGCCAGGTGGCGATTTTATGATGCAGACTGCTCTTCACTATCTACTTGAGATCCCAAGCTTAGTTCTCATGCTGAACGTCACTGAGGGCACTAGGAATGAAAAGCCAGTATTCTGCAGTGAGTCATCCAACCTGTCTTATGTTAGCACAAATCAAATGTGCCAAACACTCAGTAACGTCATACAGCATAACGCTATAAAACAGATTACGTATAAGGATCTGGACATGAACATATAAGAGTATGAAATCTGAATGCTTCCTGTTTTGTGTTATTGAGTGATACAATGGAGCTCTATCTATACACGTAAACTCTGTTTGGGGATCATTGCCACTGCACGCAAATCTACATACGCCCAACCTGAAGCAAATACTCACTAGCAATCAGACACCACACAACAAAAACACTAACCCAGGAACCTATCCTTGCAACAAAGCCCGTTGCCAGCTCTGTCCACATATTTATTCAGGGGACACCATCATAGGGCCCAATTACATCAGCCACACTATCAGAGGCTCGTTCACCTGCACATCTACCAATGTGATATATGCCATCATGTGCCAGCAATGCCCCTCTGCCATGTACATTGGCCAAACTGGACAGTCTCTACATAAAAGAATAAATGGACACAAATCAGATGTCAAGAATTATAACATTCAAAAACCAGTCAGAGAACACTTATGTCTCTCTGGTCACTCGATTACAGACCTAAAAGTCGCAATATTACAACAAAAAAAACTTCAAAAACAGACTCAGAGACTGCTGAATTGGAATTAATTTGCAAACTGGACACCAATAAATTAGGCTTGAGTAAAGACTGGGAGTGGATATGTCATTACACAAAGTAAAACTATTTCCTCTTGCTTATTTTTCCCCCCTACTGTTCCTCACACGTTCTGGTCAACTGCTGGAAATGGCCATCTTGATTATCACTACAAAAGATTTTTTTTTTCTCCTGCTGGTAATAGCTCACCTTAACTGATCACTCTCCTTACAGTGTGTATGGTAACACGCATTGTTTCATGTTCTCTATGTATATAAAATTGTCCTAATGTATTTTCCACTGCATGCATCCAGTGAAGTGGGCTGTAGCCCACCAAAGCTTATGCTCAAATAAATTTGTTAGTCTCTAAGGTGCCACAAGTACTCCTGTTCTTTTTTTGAACAGGTTTTCCATCTCTTCTGTTTGTGTCAAGCAGGCATATTGTTTGTTTTAATCTATTTTTAGCTCATTTCTGCGGTACACTGTGGCTGATTCTACTGTTTACCTAGCAGTGAAAACCCTCAATCCCTGGTAACTAATACCACAATACACATTTTTAAGACATATACAGGAGTTCCAAGAATCAAAAGTTTCCAGGTAGAAAATCTTATCTTAAAATAATCACTAACTAGTTGCAAATCTCCCAGTTTTTAATAACTTAGTAGGAAGATATATAGTAAAAAGTCTTCCTTCGAGGATCCTCTCCTTAAGACAGTTTCTGCTAAACACCACCCAAATTGAGAGAGGCCTCCAGGTGCTACTCTAATATAAATAATAATTAAGTTTGCAATGTTAATTGCACCAGCATCCTCTGGCCCTGCCATAGGTTGCTAAATATTTTTAAAAAACCAAAAACCACCCCCACACCTCAGAAGCAAAACTCTCCAATGTTTGTGCCTGATTTAGCAAAATCATGAATTGTTATCCAAGTAAAACTCAAATCTTCTTAAAATGCAGGTCCTCCTCCTTGAGCATTTAGGAGGCATTTTTCTCTCTATTTCCTTCTGCAGGTGGATAGAGTTTCCCTATGTCCTTTCCCCACAAATCCGCGCCATCTGTACTAGCCTCATGTCCTACAGGAGCAGACACATGAAAAGAAGCCATGTGACAAAATAGTTTTTCTGATTACAGAGTTACCACACTAAAAGTAAGAGTAATGACTGATGTGACAGGCATCATCACTAAGCATGTGCGTTCATGTTCACTTGAACTTACTGATTTACATTCTGCAGATTGATATCAGTGTTTTAGGGTTATGTTTTATTGTCCCTTCACTATATTGGCACCAAAACTCTCAGTATAGGTTGATATGATGTTATTAGTACATGGCTATGCATTGATACATGTTATAAAACTTACAGGGACACTGTGAAACTGACTATACACAAAGTATCATCAATACATAAAATAAACAAATTAAAAAAGTAGAGGAGACTCTTCTTCCCCCATCTCTTTTGGTTTTTGTAATCTTACTTGTTAGCTTGTCACTATAGTAGGTACAAAGTTTTCTGATTCTCAGAAATGTGATTTTCAAGTTGACATTGTGCCTTTAGCCGTGATCCTATATTTCTGTCCACCTGGTGAGGAATGCAGGACTCCTAGACCCGTAGGGAATTCCAGACTGACTGTTACAAGCCTGGTGTAAAGCATGACTTGGATGGTGGCCATCTTAATAAAAAGTGAAAGCACTTTTGCCACCCTACTTTCAGGAAATATTACTCTACAGCCAACCTTAGATCTTTCAAATATACTGCAAACTTGACATATCATTATCGATCAAGCAGTTTGTGCTCCAGAAAGACTCCCGGAGAAAGTACGTTTCCAAAATCGCTGCAAGTGGTCTGGTCCATACACAAACAGGGGACACAAAAGTAATTTATTCCTGTCTCTCCCTGTTTGGAAATTGTGTTCTCCCTTAGATAGAGAAATACCTAAAAAGAGCATTTGGTAGAAAAATGTCTGCAGAGATACTCTCTGCTGTTAGTAGTAGTAGGAATTCGTATGGTTTATTTTTAAGTTGGACCAATTAGCACATATCTGTATCCCTATAACAGATGCTTTGACAAGAGCAAAATAAAGCTGACAGGCATTCAGGGAACACCACCCAGGACTGGAAAATTATTCTTTAGAGCTCCTGATAACAAACACGACACTGGGAGGTTCTATTGAGCTCAGGCCTGAAGGAACTCTCATGTTCAGTCTATCCTCCTGTTAATTGGAAATGATAGCTAGATGCACAAGGGAATTCGAGTGCACAGAGCTGTTCTGTGTAGCATAAAGAAGCTCAATGGCTCTGTCATACACAGAACACAAGAGTGCATCAAACCATAGTAAACATTACAGGGCCTCTATTTCTTCACACTAGTAGGGTGAGTCTATAATGAGGTTGAGGACCCATGCCTTAAAAGGCTCAAAGTGAGCAACACACTTGAACTATATAGAAAGAGGCAGCCTGCTGTTAACCAGAAATATCCCGTTGACTCCTAAGTTTCTGACTTGTAATAAAAGGAATATTTCATTTGCAGAAAAAGTAAAAATAAACTGAATAACGAAGCAGCTGGTAACATACAATTAAGTGCAGCACTGTAGTGCACTATTAGAAATCCACAAAATAAATGCATATTTACCCACCTTTTCTGACCCTGCATCCAGCATTCAATAATATAAACTGTGCAACTCAGGATTTATTGTGAAGATGGCAATTTAACAAGATGAACAACAGATGCTGTTTAGTTTACTAAGATTTTAATTTATTTTGCTTTGCTTTATTTTTAGCATGAAAGTTGGTTAGAGAATTCATATTGCATAGGGTTAATTGAATGGCTATTTTAAATATATATATTTAAAATTGAGGGTATTCAGTTATATATAATTTTAAATCTAGATGGACTCCAAAAATCTGTCATACTTGTTTCCAATAACAGGAACACAGAAATATAGGAATTGCCGAATTACGAGACTGGATCAGAACAGTGGTCAACCTAGTCCAGTAGTCTGTCATCAACAGGGACCAGTACCAGATGCTTCAGAACAAGTAGTTAGTTATGATATAAGGTTCCCCAGGGAAAGTTTACTCCTATTCCCCAACAGTAGAGGTTAGCTTATGCCCTACAGCATGTTAAGGGTTTATATTCCTTCCAAAATTCCTCGGGGTACTTCTTTTACCGTATACTTACTATTATAACTTGGATATTCTTACTATCCATAAATGTCTAATCCTTTTTGGACTCCTTCTCAGCTTCTGGCCTCAATGAGATTGCAGTGAGTTCCACAAGCTAGTTTTGCATTGTGTGAAAATATAAATATATAATAAAATATAATAAATAATAATTTACAAGATTTGAATTGCCTTTCAATTTCATTTACTGTCTCACAGTATGAGACAGGGTGAACAGAAGTTCCCAATCTATCTTCTCTGTACCAGTCATTGTTTTCTACACATTTATCAGGTCCTCTCCCATTCATCTCAGCTAGGATTTTCAAAGGAGCCTAGGAAAGTTAGACACTGAAATCCCATTGAAGTTCTAGTTCCTGGAGCTCTTCTGAAAATCCTAGCACATCTCTCTGGTAAATATGCCAGTCTTTTCAATATCTTTACGTATGAGAGCTTATCCATGTCTCGGATCAATCTCAGCACCCATGCCTGAACTCCCTCTATTTATGCTTTATCCTTATCCGATCCAATCTGCACATAGTATTCCAGATGAGCGCATACCATTGGTTTATACACTGGCATTATTTTACTCTCCAATTAGTCTCCATTCCATATGTATCCTAACATTTTGTTTGCTTTTTAACCCCTGTGGCTGCACAGTGAGTGGAGGTCTTCCTGGAGCTGGCTGCAGTAATGTTCTGCTCTTTTTCCTGTTAATACAGAATGCACTTAGATATATGACTAGATGAAATTACTTCATGAATTATGAAAAAAACTTTGGTATAAAGCTTGGTTAAAATATGGGTGTTTAAATACATATTAGATAAAAATGTGATGGTCAGTGTACCTATTTTATACAATTGAATTGAATTGTGGTAAGGGCACTTAAGTGTAGTTGTGAACTAGCAGGCAAAGCAGCTACTTCTCTCAGGAGAAACCTTGCTATATCACAGTTAAAGAGGAAGACAGCAGTGTCTTTTTTGTGGCTTCTGCTAAAGATTTTACTCCACCATTAAGTGCAGAATTGGATCCTTGGATTGAAACCATATTGTACAAACACTGCAAATAGTACTCACACAAGTAATCAATGTACCAACATTAGCTGCATTCCACATCACTACTCTATTTGATTTAAATAAGACTACTTGTGTAAATAACGTTGCACCTGTGTGGAAATGTTTTAAGGATTGGGCCGTTATCTACTAATTTAGGGAGTGCCACATTATCAGTCACAAAACTCTGAAACAGATAACTTAATCAGGACTCATTCCTGAAGCATTTCCCATAGTCTGACTTGATTCTGCCTTGCAAAACTCCACACACACGGTAAATACATTTTTTGGGGGAAACTAGCAAGTAAAATATTGCTTTCATTAAAATATTGTAAATTCAGGTTAGTAGAATTTGTACCTCCACTGGTAAATTTTCGTAACAATTTTGCAAGCATGACTCAAATGCAAAATGTGTTCATAGTGAAGGAAGAATGAGTAACTTGCACCAAGTTACCTTGATATCGCTCACATGTCAGTTACTCAGTTCCATACACTTGCATGACAATTACTCTTAAATGTTCTAAAAGTGCTGGCTGCAGATTTTTTTTAAATGCCCGAAGAGCAATAATTGTTGCCTCAAAGAAGGCAATAACCTCCAAACGCACAGACCAAGACTTTTTTTCTCCTTTAAATACGTGCCCCAGTTAGGCTCCGAAATATGTGACGCAAATTTTCAAAAATGAAACTGATGGGTGCTTTGAAAAATTGGGCCACTTACTTAGGAACCTCAATAAGGATTTAGGGCTCTGATCCTGTTCCCATTGAGATCAACAGTAATGGTAACCTTGAGTTCAGTGATGCAAGATAATGTCGTATGTGCCTAACTTAAGCACCCATTCTTTAAAGTTTCATCCCTAATATTTTAATAAATTGTCCTTCTATAGCACATTCTTCCAAAGTTTCACAGACAAGTTCATCATCACATGCTCTTCCTAACTAAGAATTATCCTTATTTTACAGGTTTCAGAGTAATAGCCGTGTTAGTCTGTATCTGCAAAAAGAAAAGGAGGACTTGTGGCACCTTAGAGATTAACAAATTTATTTGAGCATAAGCTTTTGTGAGCTCACTTCATCAGATGCATTCAGTGGAGAATACAGTAGGAAGATTACACACACCCACACACACACACACATATATACACACACACACACACACACACACAGAATATGAAACAATGGGTGTTACAGTGTGTATGGGTAACACTGTGGAGGGGAGGGCGCAGAGGGCTCTGCATGTTTCCCTCGCCTGTGGGTACCTCCTCCGTTCCTGGCCAATGGGAGCTTTGGGGAAGGTACCCACAGGCAAGAGCAGTGTGCAGAGCTCTCTGCTGCCACCTCCCACCTCCACCCCTCAGGGCCCCAGGGACATGGTGTGACCGCTTCCTGGAGTGGTGCCACAGGGGTGGCAATCCCGTGGGCTGGATCCCACTCACAGGCCGTAGTTTGCCCACCCCTGGACTAGATGATCACAGTTGTCCCTTCTGGCCTTAGAATCCATGAATAAACCACATCCATTGGCTCCTGTCTTTCTTGCAGCTTGGCCAGACAATATGTGCTTTCACATCATAGACAAGAACGTTAAGGGAGACATTAAACAGATAATGTGGGAGGGGAGAGGCATTTGCTTCATTGTTGATGCAAAGAGCCTAGATATATCCGAACAACACAGGGACACTTGCTTATGCTCTTTGAGACTATTCACATATGGCTGTGTGTGAGCACTAAAGGGATTTTAATCTTTTTGGGTTAGGTGTGAACATAGGTCGAGTTGTGATTTAAGCCCTTTCTTCTACTGTGCCACTAAAATGATACCCAAGAACTGCTCCAACATCTGAGGATTTGCAGATTCCTGCAGGATTGGATCCTCAAGCCAGCCAAAGAACAACAAATTCTCAGAAAGCTCACAGCAATCAGCTTGCCCCAGTCTCCTCTCCTACCAGCCATTATGCTGCACACACTCCTTCCAGATACCTTCTGGCAGCCACTACAGTATGTCCCAGATATAGATCTCATCCTGATAAAGTCCCAGTTAATGGCTTCTACCCAACTGCTTCTTCAAACCTGTTCTCCTTCCCTTCTCCCAGTAGCCTTGCCTCACTTGTTATTTATTTCTCTGTGCTTGACTGTCTCTTTCCCACCCACTTCTCCACCTCTGCCCAGGCTTGCCCCTCCCTACCTTTGCTTTTGCAGCCCTATAGTTCTCAGTACTTTTTTTCCCCTCACAATCAGGCATCCTCCTGCTTCCGGATGCTCTTTCCCTCCTTACCCAGCTATTTGCGCTGCTCTGAAACCAAGCTCCTGCTCCCACTATTCCACCCAATAGCCCAACCCACCTCCAGTTGGGCTGCTCCTTCACTCTTGAATTAGAAATAGAACCAGTGAACATAAAGATGCAAGAGATGCATTTGGTAGAAAGTCCAAAGATTCTGACTGTACAGGAAAATAGGAAGGGCCTGGGAATGTTGCGAGAGTGTTAACTGAAATAATAATATTGCTTCTTTTCACAGGTTTCAGAGTAGCAGCCATGTTAGTCTGTATTCGCAAAAAGAAAAGGAGTACTTGTGGCACTTTAGAGACTAACAAATCTATTTGAGCATAAGCTTTCGATAGCTACAGCTCACTTCATCGGATGCATTCAATGGAAAATACAGTGGGGAGATTTATATACACAGAGAACATGAAACAATGGGTGTTATCAAACACACTGTAAGGAGAGTGATCACTTAAGATGAGCTATTACCAGCAGGAGAGCGGGGTGGAGGAGGGAGAGAAAACCTTTTGTAGTGATAATCAAGGTGGGCCATTTCCAGCAGTTGACAAGAATGTCTGAGGAACAGTGCAGGGTGGGGGGAGAAATAACATGGGGAAATAGTTTTACTTTGTGTAATGACCCATCCACTCCCAGTCTCTGTTCAAGCCTAAGTTAATTGTATCCAGTTTGCAAATTAATTCCAATTCAGCAGTCTCTCCTTGGAGTCTGTTTTTGAAGTTTTTTTGTTGAAGGATAGCCACCCTCAGGTCTGTAATCGAGTGACTAGAGAGATTGAAGTGTTCTCAGACTGGTTTTTGAATGTTATAATTCTTGACGTCAGATTTGTGTCCATTTATTCTTTTACGTAGAGACTGTCCAGTTTGACCAATGTACATGGCAGAGGGGCATTGCTGGCACATGATGGCATATATCACATTGGTAGATGCGCAGGTGAACCAGCCTCTGATAGTGTGACTGAGTGATTAGGTCCTATGATGGTGTCCCCTGAATAGATACGTGGACACAGTTGGCAATGGGCTTTGTTGCAAGGATAGGTTCCTGGGTTAGTGGTTCTCTTGTGTGGTGTGTGATTGCTGGTGAATATTTGTTTCAGGTTGGGGGGCTGTCTGTAAGCAAGGACTGGCCTGTTTCCCAAGATCTGTGAGAGTGATGGGTCGTCCTTCAGGATAGGCTGTAGATCCTTGATGATGCGTTGGAGAGGTTTTAGTTGGGGGCTGATGGTGATGGCTAGTGGCGTTCTGTTCTTTTCTTTGTTGGGCCTGTCCTGTAGTAGGTGATTTCTGGGTACTCTTCTGGCTCTGTCAATCTGTTTCTTCACTTCAGCAGGTGGGTATTGTAGTTGTAAGAATGCTTGATAGAGATCTTGTAGGTGTTTGTCTCTGTCTGAGGGGTTGGAGCAAATGCGGTTGTATTGTAGAGCTTGGCTGTAGACAATGGATCGTGTGGTGTGATCTGGGTGAAAGCTGGAGGCATGTAGGTAGGAATAGCGGTTAGTAGGTTTCTGGTATAGGGTGGTGTTTATGTGACCATCGCTTAATTATCACCGTAGTGTCGAGGAAGTGGATCTTTTGTGTGGACTGGTCCAGGCTGAGGTTGATGGTGGGATGGAAATTGTTGAAATCATGGTGGAATTCCTCAAGGGCTTCTTTTCCATGGGTCCAGATGATGAAGATGTCATCAATGTAGTGCAAGTAGAGTAGGGGCATTAGGGGACGAGAACCGAGGAAGCGTTGTTCTAAGTCAGGCATAAAAAGGTTGGCATACCGTGGGGCCATGCGGGTACCCATCGCAGTGCCGCTGATTTGAAGGTATACATTGTCCCCAAATGTGAAATAGTTATGGGTGAGGACAAAGTCAAAGTTCAGCCACCAGGTTAGCCGTGACATTATCAGGGATACTGTTCCTGACAGATTGACTGGATACAATTAATTTAGGCTTGAACAGAGACTGGGAGTGGATGGGTCATTACACAAAGTAAAACTATTTCCCTTGTTATTTCCCCCCTCCTCCACCCCCCACTGTTCCTCAGACGTTCTTGTCAACTGCTGGAAATGGCCCACCTTGATTATCACTACAAAAGGTTTTCTCCTCCCCCCCCCCCTCTCCTGCTGGTAATAGCTTATCTTAAGTGATCACTCTCCTTACAGTGTGTATGGTAACAAGAAAAGGAGTACTTGTGGCACCTTAGAGACTAACAAATGTATTTGAGCATAAGCGAGCTGTAGCTCACGAAAGCTTATGCTCAAATAAATTTGTTAGTCTCTAAGGTGCCACAAGTACTCCTTTTCTTTTTGCGAATACAGACTAACACGGCTGCTACTCTGAAACCTGAGTGTGTATGGTAACACCCATTGTTTCATGTTCTCTGTGTATATAAATCTCCCCACTGTATTTTCCACTGAATGCATCCAATGAAGTGAACTGTAGCTCACGAAAGCTTATGCTCAAATAAATTTGTTTATCTCTAAGGTGCCACAAGTACTCCTTTTCTTCTTTTCACACTGCATCATGTCTGAAGCACCTTAGAAGTCTAGACAATGTGAATAGGTTAGTAAGAGCTGGTTTACTCCATTCTGAGATTGTAATGTGACATAAATCTTTCCATGCTGCTGCTCTAGATATATTATGTGACTACGCTGGATTGTAAGTATTTGGGCAGTGACCCTACCTTTATCCATTTTGTAAAGTGCCCCGTACATTTAAAGTGGTGAATAAAGGGTTATTATATATAAACTAAGACATAAAATAACCATTAAATACAAGTATCTATAATACTTGTAATAGTATTAACGGCTGTAATTGGGCTAGGATTGCCTTGTGGCAAAAGCACTGGACTGGGATGAAGGAAATCTGAGTTCTAGTCCCAGTGTGGCCACAGACTTCCTGTGTGGCCACAGAAAGTCACTTAGAATAGGATTTTCAGAAATGCACAAGCGAGTTAGGCACTTTGAAAAATCCTTCTCAAACTTTCTAAGCCTCCATTCCTCATCTGTCAAATACTGTATGGACAATACTTGCCTATCTCACAGGCGTTAGCCTGTCCTACACAAATCACTCAATATTTTGTAGACTGGTCAAAAGCTCTCTCTAAGGTCACTCTGTACTAGGTGAAAATAGCCCACCCACAACCTGAATCCCCATGAAAGAGAAAAGAGGGTGGGAAACCTGGATTAAAATTAAAATACATATTTGACCTGAGAGAACATAAATTTTAGAAAAATATGCTAAAGGGCCCTTAAATTCAATGTTTAACAATTGATTTAGAATATCCCCAGATTGCTATGCCAGGAAACTGCACAACAAAAGTGATAAAAGTTCTGACAGTATAATACAATGGAATGAGCAAAGCATTAACTCAGAATTGTTTTAGTTTTATTAGTTTAAAATGCTAAACCGTATTAGAAATGGTCCTGAAATAGTATACCTGATACAAATTCCATCATACTCTCGGTACATTCAAATCTGAATCTGAACAGCACATCATGGGCTCATCTCTAATAGAAACACTCTGGGTGAAATCTTGGCCACAACGAAGTCAATGGGGTCAGGATTTCACTCTCTACATTACATTTCATTTTAGTAGCTGTGTTATCTGTGTGCTTCCAGTACAACGTATATAATGTGTCTTTATAGGCAAAACTCCTGCACTCCCACGTTATGTACGTGTCATAGAAGTGTCCCATAATGTGTCTTTAAAGGCAAAACTAGAAAGGTCTCTACTTCCTTCCGTCTCTGCTGGATATTTCTTTTCGAAGAATGCTCCTACCATTCTGTGATAATATTTTATAAACAAATGAACGGTCAGTATTTATCATTTGTACATTATAGAAAATAAAAGCCAAGGAACTCATGGGAGAAAAACATTTTAACCAACTTACCTCGTAAAAGAGCCCTTCAGGGAACTGCTGAAAGCACTGGGCACACACAAAACACTGTTCATGGTACAGTTCACCATTGCTGTTAACAATCTTCTCAGCAGGTGCAAAGCCCCCTTTGCAGCGCTCACATATGGCATTTGCAAGAGCATTTGCCATATTACTGTAACAAAAAACAAACCAAAAAGAGATTGTTGATCTTTTCTAAAATGAGGGGATAAAGAAAAAGGAAACACTCCGTTCCACTGATTTGATTTCATTTGTCTTTTGAAAAGCCAACTGTCCCGATCAAACTCCCACTGAAGTCATGGAAATCTTTCTACTGATTATAATGGGAGTTGCAGAAGTCCCTTAATGAGGAAAAAGTTGTGAGATGTTTCCATTTTTTTTTCCTCAAAGCAGCACCCTATTCTAAGAAATTTTGGTCAAAAATGTATGTTCAGGCTTGTATGAGGGGAAAAATAGGTTATATTTTCATTCAATCATGAACTACAAGAAAGAAAATGGAAATAAACAATTACAATGATTATGGAAGACAAGAGCCAATTTCATCAGTAATTAAAGACGTTTCCCTATCTGAGATCAAAGCAAGAATATTGTTCTGAAAGTGAATATCAATTCAAAACCAATTCAAAATATCTGAGGCATCAATAAAAAGGACAGAACATATTTAACATAACTGCTATGGCAGAAATAATCAAGAGGTAAGGAATGGTAAATGGTAAAAAGTGTTCTTTAGATTTATCAATTTTGCAAAATGACTTGAAGCTACATGGAATTTGAATCAGAGATTAGGAAAACTTCCAAATAATGCTTGGGTGTGCTTCTTAAAGGCATGTAGTAAGAACATTATAATGCAACATTTGCAAATATCAGAGGGACTAAACTATAACTTTAAGGACAAATCCTCATTTGCAATAAATCAACACAGCTCCTTTGCAGTCAAATGAGGAACTCCTCTAAAATTTCAAATTCCATGCTTGATTTTTCACACTGCAAGAGGCTTTCTTGCTTAAATCTAAATTCACAAAACTTAAGTCTTTGAGACTAAGTTTTCTACTAAATACTTATCTGTAAAATGGAGAATGCACAGGACAACTCCTAATTTTCACATCTGACAAATGTTAATAAAACATGTTCTAGAGTGTATACAAGAACAATTTCAGGTATTTGAATTTGTTGGTAATCTGATTTGATCCAAACATTTAATCAGAAGTTTAGAAAACAATCTCTATTTTATTCTTCAAAAATTGTTTAGAAATTGTTTATTCAGAAAAAAAAATCATGCTGTATCTATAAATATAAAAGGCTCAATCCCACACAAGGTGCTGAGTACCCGTGACTCCCATTAATTTCAATAGGAGTTGGAGGATGCTCAGCACTTTGTGCACGAACAATCTCATACGAAGTACTAGCAAGCATACATTTGATTAAATAGTTGAAAGCTGGTCTATTCCTTATCCTGTTGTACCACAAAAAAGGCTAACCCCTGGTTAAAGAAACACTTGACTAGTTATTATTAATCTGCTGCTTTTTTCTATTCTACAGCACTTTACAGAAAAAGGTGTCTTCCAGAGAGATACTTGCATGAGTAAAATTCCTGACAAAGAGTATTAAACCAAGAACATTTTATCCCACTGGGGTTTCAGTCAAACACATACAAAAATAAATGCTAGGCGCAAACAGTTGTGTTTAAGCTGTATATCTAACTGCCTTTCTCCACAACCTATTTCCATCAAAACCATTGTGCTTTATGGAAGAGAACTGAATCGCTTCATTTGTCATACCCAATAACAGAATAAACTGGATTTGACACGAATATTGATCACAATATAAACTGTGACCTTTCTTTAGAGCTCAACAGCTCTTGAATACTAAGAATGACAAACGAAGACTATAGCTTAGAATTCAATTTTCTGCATTTGTCAGATATGAAATAATCTAGGCAACAGCATAAAATGAAGAAACTTGGAAAATTACAGCTTCTAGCAAAACAAAGCCTTATAACTCTCCTTTCTCCCCAAAATGCACAAATATTTCTTCACTTTCCTTTGAGAAATATGTATTACTATAGCACTACTGATGAATGTAGAATGGTTTTCAATTGTTACCAATGGGACAGTATACATTTCCCCCATAACTTACAGAACCTAAAATCAGAAGTCTCCCAGAGCACAGTCTATTTTACAAATCCAATCTAATACATGTAATTGAAATAAAACTTACTGAAATTAAAGTATGGTTTTCTTTACAGCAACTGTTGCAAGTTTTAGTAGAGATCAAAACTAGAAATACATCATAGGAATAGTAAGGTTTACATTAGAGAGTGGTTCAAACACATTCGACACGAAATTTCACTGAAAAAAACAAACTTCAGATTTTAAAATGATTTTACCACAATAACATCCCAACCTGAAAAAGTGAACTTACAATCTTGCATAAAAATCACAAAATTCTTTGTATACTTTTATGTCACTGTGCCTACGTTGTAATTTTGACACTGCTTTCTCGCTTTCATTTCCATTGGTATTATGGACATCATGAATACCCCTGTGTGGAACTTCTTCATTCTCTGGAATCATATAGGAGTGAGCTCTGCTTTGGAATGCCATATTTTCCATAATTAGAAACCCAATTAATTTAATTCTTATTTTAAAAAAATCAACTGCTATAGTGCAGAGAAGCTGCAGACAACAAAGCTGTAAGAAACAATATGCAGGACTTCCCCTTGTTCCCAGCAAAGTGATTTACTTCCACAGTTTCACATCAGTTAGCCAGGCTTGCTGAGCTCTCTGCTAGAGTTTCAAGTTAAAAGTTCACCAGCAGAGGAGTTAGAATGACTTGCTGTGATTTGCTAAGATCCACTGGAACACATTCCATTACAAGATTGTAATACAAACTTGGGAAGTACGTACTTCACTATCTATTGCTGATAATAAGAATTCCATTCAGACACAGAAGAGCTATTTTATGATAAGCATACGTGACTCAACATATTCACTGTCAAACTCATCAATAGTTACTATTTATTGGGGAAAATGATTCCAATAATACTGTATCATGAACACACCAAGAAAAGTATTCTATATCATTAGATACAGATTGCTTTAAAGTTCTGTTAGCCTAGATTGTAAAATTAGTCTTTTACAATGTGTGCGCCTTATGTATCTTCTCAGTCAAATGTGCTGAGTTTACTGATAAACATTTTTCTTTCTGCCAGCATTGCAGAGAAGATATAGCTACAAGTGGATCGGTTATTTTCCATTTTGTCTCACACATCATTAGCTGAACTGCCAAATAAGTTCTAGTTGCTGATGTAAGAAGCAGAAACAAATAATCTTGATTTTCAGTTACCAGGTTGTGTTTACAGAACTGCACTGACAGATAAATCCCATATAGATCCGAAAGCTGAATGAATTTAATATGGCTATTAGGGAAGGGAGCGGGGGAAGCAGATTAGAAGGATGTCAATTGTCCTATCATCACAATGATGATGACTTCTGATGCTGACTATATACCATT
The DNA here is from genome assembly GCF_009764565.3 of Dermochelys coriacea. Lineage (NCBI taxonomy): Eukaryota > Metazoa > Chordata > Testudines > Dermochelyidae > Dermochelys > Dermochelys coriacea. The sequence goes on from NC_050068.2 coordinate 113,356,675, forward strand.
TGTACATATGAGTTTTATTATACAGTAATTATTTTAATGCAACATTACCTTTACTCTTTCTGGAAGGAAAAAAGTGTGGACTTGCAGGCAATAGTTATACTCCTTTGTCACATTTTAGTCAGCTATGATAGGCCCAGCCTCTGTCAGCTTAGGACTTCAAACCAAAATGGATTTTTGAAAGTTCTTTCAAGCAACTGACCCCTCACGTTCAACTCAGTCTTAGTAGCAACTGTTTCCAAAAATGAATAGTAAACCATATGTATTTTGCCTTTTCTGCAAAAGGGTTTTGGTATCCAAAGAATTTGCTTGTTAGAGGGAAGTCTGAGGAAGTGAGGAAGGAGAATAGGGAGAAGGAAGTGCAAACAAATATACAGTTTAGGAACAGCAAGCAACACAGGGGTCTTACAAAAACCCCTGACAAAAATCAAGGGAATTCCATTCAATTCTTTCACTTTTAATAAATGCCAATGTCTTTGAAAAGAAAAAGAAGAATCCATTCCAAAGGGCCTGTTTGCATGACAATTTTTAAACAAATTTGAAAGTGTTTTCTGGCATGGCTGGCTCTAAACATGAGTTGAATCCACACACAATATGATTAAAAAGTCTGTCACCCTTGGCAGAGACCTAGGCTAGTACATGATACCCAGTTCAGCAGGTCACATTATTTTGTGCTGCGAGGCAGGACACAGTGGCCAGGTATGTGTAACTGGTTTTGCCAGCTCTCCCTCCTCCAATCTCTCTGCACAGTAGGACACTATTGAGTACACTGCCCCATGTGCTGTTTTGTATCACTTTATGTGCATGTCCTTTGGGCACTCTATTCACATGCTGAGGCATTATAGAATAGGTACCCAGATTTGCACAGAACACTCTCTTAGCACATAGTTAGGTAGCATGGGAGGTTCAGATGCACAAACACAGCTATGGTGTCAGAGAAAATACTGTGCAGACACAAACTGAATCATGGGTTTCAGAGTAGCAGCCGTGTTAGTCTGTATTCGCAAAAAGAAAAGGAGTACTTGTGGCACCTTAGAGACTAAGAGCTGTAGCTCACGAAAGCTTATGCTCAAATAAATTCGTTAGTCTCTAAACTGAATCATGTCACTTGTACTCAGTTAAGCTGACTGCGCCTCTAACCAATCACAAAAATCACACTGAAAAATATATTGTGGACAGGGCTGTTGTCCCACCACCTTAAACTTTGTTTACTGATATTTGACAAGCAAACATTTTTTCCCTCCCTTTTTTCACTGTAATTTTGAAGTAGAATATGTGGCATGTGTATGAGAGGAGATAAAACTTGTAATTGTTTCTTTGGAGCTGTTGTGATATAAAAGGATACTTTAAAAAAACATGTTTTAGAGTCATGGTACCCTTGTTCAACTAACAGTGCTGCTATCACAGTAATATCCATGTGTTCAGTATCCCGCCTGATACCGGTACTCAGTGCAAGTATCACAGGCTGCGTCCATACTAGAATACGACGTACCCGCTGACTAGCAATGCTGCGTCTGCCACAGTGGAAGTTCTAGCATAGACAGGGCTGAGGCTGTAGCACTTTGTCCAGATGCCCTTGGTCAGAGGACAGATTCAGAACATGATGCTGGAAAAATTGGGAGCCCTGACTACCTAGCACTTGCACTGCTCCTGCAGAATCTCCATCACTGGAGATTTTTAACAGCAGGTTAGACAAACACCTGTCAGGGATGGTCTATCTAGATAATACTAGTTCTGCCGTGAGTGCAGGGGACTGGACAAGATGACCTCTTGAGGTCCCTTCCAATCCTACGATTCTACTGCTGCACCAGTGATGAACAGGCACTGTAGGTATAGCAGCGGAGATGTAGCCACTGTGATTTTCCTTCTCCTCTTCCACATTAGTTCTATTGGAAATGCAGGATCAAAACAAATACAGTACTATAATAATATTGCAACAGTAGTTTACATAGAGAGGTGATCTGGTTCTCACTTGGGGCTCTTTTCTTAGTTTAAGGTTTATTTTTTAGATTGGCAGAGTTAAAGAGCATAAATGCAACCTCCTTTAAAAAAATGCTCCCTTAAAACCTTAAAACAAAAACCTGTTTGAGTTTGACAGCCCCACTCTACCCTAGTATTGCTATTCTTTTATTAATCTTGCCCCTCCCATATAACTGGGAGCACTCATCTCAAGGTGGAATAGTCATGTGACTTCCCAATGACACCTTAGTTGGCCCAAAAAAGGTCAATGTAAACTCAAAAATAGATACATATGTCCATTGTTTGTGCTGGTAGTCAGCTAGTGCAGCACCTTCTGTTTAAATTATTTAAATGTTGCTCCAATTCAGATAAATGTATTTAGGAGTTTTAATAGATGTATTAATTACTATTCTGTAAACACACAAGAATTCTATTGTATTCTAGATGCTTTTACAGTTCCTGTCCTCTTCATTCAATGACAAAGTGCTATTTTGGCATTTAAAAACTGACCACTGATGGTTGTCAAAGCTCTAGCCCCATAGCTGCAATCTAATCATGTCAACTAAGGAGTTCAAGCACTAAGTCAACACGCCAAAAATTCTAATGAAACTATAAAGTTACCACAAGTTTGATGGCCAATTTTTGAGTCTTAATATCTCAGTAAGTCATTATTTTGAAAGCAGCAAAAAAGAAAAATGAGGAGCAGTTGTGGATTAATCACTTGCCAGAACAGTTTATAAACTAGTTTTTGAGTTTTAAAAGCCCTCAAATCATCTTAAACGGGCAAAACCTCTTGGGCTAGATTCTGTTCTTACATATACCAGTGTCACTCCATTTCACTGGAACTCCCCTGTACATCTATGCTCTCATTTCCCTGCTCCCCCTCCTGATATCTAAACTTTTCCCAACAATTTTACTTGTTTCCTTCATCCCTTTCCCCAATCTTACTTTGTGACTTCTAATTTGCTCCTCACAGCACCCCAAACAATCTCCCTCTTCTCTTCCACCCAAACCTCCTCTTCTTGCAAATCCTTCTTTAAAAATACCACTTCCTAAGAGGGGGCGGAGGGGGAGGGGTGGAATTATCTTCTCCTGTCTTCTCATCATTAATCTCTTTACCCATTCTCTTCTGTTGTCCTGTGCATTCTTATTTGTCTTTTCTTGTTTAGATAGATAGCAGTGCCAAGCATCCCCTAGGTTACTCTCAGGAGGCTGCCATAAATTGAGGACCCCAGGGGCTCCTCTAAGTTATGCTGCGGCCCTTTTCAGCTCCTGCAGCAGTCTAGAATCCCAGGAGAGCAAAGGTGGCTTCCTCGCCTTTTGTGCTGTGCCAAGAGGCCCAGTACAGAATTTCAGTCTGCCTCTTATCATCTGTGGCGTAAAATACTGTGCAAACTTCTGATGCCACACAAACGTTTTGTAACAATAATGAAAGTGCATCCTGAGTTGCATATCAAAAGTTTGCATGGCACGTTAGCCATGTGGCTCCTGTTGTCCTCATCAGGAGTGGTATAGCAAGTGCTACAAAAAGTTGTGTTTACTTCCAGATCTGAGTTCACAAAGGCTGTTTTAATCTTGTTGGCTGGTTTTAGGGCCAGATTCCTTAAAGTGACATGACTATAAATGTTAAATAAATACAAGGAGCCTGATTCTGAACTTCTACCAGTTTACACTGCTATGAGTCTGAAGTAACACTGGTTACAATGGAGAGAGACTGATATAACTAAGAAACTTACTTGGGAATTTGGCCCTCCAAGAGATTTTGATCATTTACAAGGATTTTTGTGCTTTTAAAACACAAACGCACCTGCATTTGATATGGCATGAGACAGGACCCCAATCAAGGGATTCTAAGATGAACCTCCTCAAAAATCAGATTCATAATGAGGATGCAGATATAACCCCAACAGTAATGTCACATAAGGTGGATGATACCATATACGCTGTTTTAATTAACAGAAGCTATAACATTTTGCTACTAAGTTAACTCTTCGGTACATGAAGAATTATTTAAAACGGTCTTTTGGTGCTTAGATCCCAAAACTCTCTCGAGTGTTTTGTCAAGTATTAAAACTAGGCTGAATATTTTGAGTATCTGTCTTCAATCAAGGGGGGGGACTTTTATAGAGAAAGTTCAGCAGGACTTGCTGCCCGTAGAACATTTTATTTTATACCACAAATAGATGTGCAGAACAGTCAGCTCCAAACTAGGTGCTTGGCAACAACAGCTGCCATTGGTGACTTAATTGCATTACAGTGAAATAATGTTGTCTGCTTCATCTGAAAGGCTGCTGTGTCACTGCTGACCTCTTGAAAATGAAGCTGCTACATTCCTTGTACAAGGTCAAATTATTGCAGAGCAGGATAAAAACCTCACAGCACAATCCTCCTCCTTCACAACCGCGACACACAAAAGGATGATTTTAAATAAATTAATCAGCAGCCTTTGCGCAAGGTTACACAACAGCAGGCTTTGTGCAATGGAACACACACACATATACATCCGATATAGCTCACAAAAGCTTACGCTCAAATAAATTTGTTAGTCTCTAAGGTGCCACAAGTTCTCCTGTTCTTTTTGCGAATACCAACTAACACGGTTGCTATTCTGAAACCAACAAATATTCAGTCACTAGTTAGAAAAAGTCATTCAATTTCCTCTTGTTATAAAATAGACATGGCTTTCCAGGACCCTGCATAAAATTCTACACTGCCTTTTTTAAGGTGCTGAATTGGATCCTTCTCCTCATCATTACATATAAAATTTAATATGGTCTTAAGTGATCAAAAGATTAGTTTTTGTAATGGTTGGGCAAGTGTTCCCTAAATCAAATGATTCTTACAAATTAATTTGAATAAAGTAGTAATTATTCTTTTTCCGGTTTTTTTAATTGTAAATTATGGATGGGATTTTCAAAAGTCCTCAACACTGGCCTAACCGTGCTCCCATTTAAGATAGTGAGAAAATACCCACTGATTTCAAATTAGGTCAAATTTGAGTGTTTCTGAAAACTGTAGTGATGTTTTCACACAGAATTATCAACAGGGCCGAAGACAGACAGCCTTTATCACATAATTTGGTATAAACTTATGCCAGTGTAAACAAACGTGCTTGGTATCTGCTACTACAGAGAATTCATTTTCCATTTCCTTACTGGAAGTGAATATTACAGGAATCTGTTAAGAGGCTTCTTCCCAGAAGGATCTTTATAGATCATAATAATCAGTGAAAGTAATCTTAAAATAGAATTTGTGGGAGAGAAAAGAGATATTTCAACAATACTTTTTTTAAAAGATGTTTCAGAAAGTGTTGTTTTTTTTTTGCTGATGAAATAAGTTTTCTGACAAATCCCTGCTTTGTGTGAAATATATAGAACATGGGTAATTTTTCTCTTTACACCCTTCTTTAAGTTACCTTTGATTACATTCCTTTTCCTCCCACCACTGCCCCCCATCCAGTGATCCCTGAATACCTTTAGGCCAGCACTCAAAAAATATACCACAACATATCAGCAGTACTTTAACACCTTTGCAGTGAGACATTGCATTAAATAGCTTATCCATAAAATAGGCACTCTACACTTACTTGGCTGTGCTGCAAGAACTCACACTATATTCAACTCTTGAATGTTAGTAAATTTTTAAGCAGTTATATATATACTAGTGCTTTTTATAGAAAAACATTAGAATCCATTTAGAATTTAATTTTACAGTGTGAACTATAAAAAGTGTCAGGTACTGGCCCCCAATGCTAGACACATCACGTATTGACTCAGAGAAGTGAGGTCCTACAGTTGACTGGATAGCATTTTCTCTTTGTGTGTCTGTCTGTTTGTAACAATGTTAGAACACTGCATCTGATCAAAACCAAAATTTCAGGAAACGCTCAAGGCAATAATAGGCAGACCCCTATTGATTTTGGGTAAAAGTGGAAAACTGGACGCAGGAAATGGGGAACACATAGGGTAAGTCTACACTACAATTAAAAACCCAGGGCTGGCCAGTGCCAGCTGGTTTGGGCTCACAGGGCTCGGGCTAAGGAGTGGGTAAACTTTTTGGCCCGAGGGCCACATTTTGATGTGGAAATTCTATGGCGGGCCATGAATGCTCATGAAATTGGGGGTTGGGGTGTGGGAGGGGTTGCGGGCTCTGGCTGGGGCCAGAAATGAGGAGTTCAGGGTGCGGGAGGGGGCTCTGGCTGGGGGTGCAGGAGGGTGGGAGAGAGGTGTTTGGGGGGTGGGAAGGGGATCAGGGCTGGGGCACTGGAGGCAGTCAGGGGTGCAGGCTCTGAGCGGCACTTACCTCAAGCAGCTCCTAGAAGCAGTGGCATGTCCTCCCTCCGGCTTCTACATGGAGGTAAAGCCAGGCAGCTCTGCATGCTGCCCCATCTTCAGGCGCTGCCCCTGCAGGTCCCATTGGCCGCGGTTGCTGGCCAATGGGAGCTTCAGGGGGGCACTTGAGGCGGGGGCAGTGTGCTGAGCCCCCTGGTTGCCCCTACATGTAGGAGCTGGAAAAGGGACATGCTGCTGCTTCTGGGAACCCTGGGAAGCCACGGCGCATGTAGAGCAGGGCAAGCCCCGGAGCCAACTCCCCGGCAGGAGCTCAAGGGCCAGATTAAAATGTCTGACGGGCCGGATGCAGCCCCCAGGCCATAGTTTGCCCACCCCTGGGCTCTAAGAGCCTGCAAGGCGAGTCCCAGAACTGAGGCTGCAGCCCGAGTATGAGCATCTACACCGCAATTAAACAGCCCCATAGCCTGAGTCAGCTGACACAGGCCAGCTGTGGGTGTCTAACTGCAGTGTAGACATATCCATAGAGCTCCCTTTATCTAATTAGCAGACCCAGAAGCTTCAACCAGGCCTATAACAGTATGTTTACACAGCAAATAAAAACGTGCGGCTAGCTACCATCCATGCCAGCCAACTCAGGCTCCTGGGGCTCAGATTGTGGGGTTGTTTCACAGCTGTGTAGACATCCAGGCTTGAGCTGGAGCTGCCCGAGCTCCCACCTTGCTGGATCCTAGAGCCTGGACTCCAGCCCAAGCCCGGACTCCAGCCAAAGCCCCACAAACCCAAGTTAGCTAACATGGATCAGCCGTGGGTGTCTAGTTTGGTGTACACATACCTTAATTGTCTGTAGATTAAAGAACTGGTTGATGGCAGCCATTAACACTTTCCAACCCAATTCTTCCAATTTCAGTTCTGCCCATCCTCCCAAGAAGAACTCAGGTAGCTCAAAAGCTCGAATGCCTATTCTCTTCCTCACCAACAGAAGCTGGTCCAATAAAAGATATTACCTCACCCAGCTTGTCTCTCTAATATCCTGGAATTGACACAGCTACAACTACATTGCACCACATCCTCCCAAGAGTTTAACATGTTGACACCATGAATGACTTATCAACCTGATAGAAAGAAAAGCAGTAAGAATTGGAGGGCATAGGGGAAGACGAACACACACAGAGCACCTGGCATGGGGGGGAGAATGAAAGCCTCAAATGAGAAGAGTGGAGAAGTCAGGGGGCACGCAGGCCCTGGCATGATGGAAGGGGTGGGAGAATTGCAGTGAGTCCCCAAAACAGAGGGGGATGGGAGCATGCCACAGAGGGAGCTTGTGCGGAGGAATGCAAGGAGTCCCTCATGTGTGCAATAAGCTCAGCCTGCAGAAGCTACAAGCATTTGACCCCACCAGTAAATAATATTTTGATCATCATTTCTCATAACTACAAATACAAATCTGCAATAGTGATCTTTATATTTTCTATGAAATTTCATGTCCTAGTGAAATTTGGTAATGCTGGGTTACAGTACGTCCCTCTGAAATAGCAGTTTCCTTTTCCAATGCCAGGTATTTAATTCATATAATCTATCATTACATATTGTCACAGATGCTGTTCCAAACAAAAAGCTTGTCAATTTAAAGGAAAAATTATATTAAATGTTAGTCCTGTATTAGCCATCTTCTTACAGTAGCTACAACTAATGTTTTTATAAGTTGAATGCCCTGACCTGAACAGTTCATCCAGTAGCTATAATTAATATCTTGACTAAACCAAACACCTGGCCTTCCCTGAAAGCCTTCTTGTATGTCCATGTAGTTCCTTATACGGTTGGGATAACTGTCAAGACCAGACTTTCTGGCTCTAAACTACATTCTTATTATAGCAACGATGCCATCGGAGACTCCACACTGCAGGATTGACCTTCAGCTAAGGTGGTGGAGGAGAGTGTTTATTTCTTTACTAAGTCACATGTCAGTCTTATATAGATCTCTTCTTAAGTAAACAAAGATATTAGCATTTTGAGGAGAATCTACTTTATTTCATCTTTCACCTTACTGTAAGCTTTTCTTTTCTAAAATATTCTATAACTTCTGTTAGTGACTTTAGAAGTCTAAACAAGCTGTGTCAGGGAGAGAAGGAAGATAAACTTGATGAAGAAAGCAGATCTATTGACACAACACTGTTTTTTCCTCCCATAAAGATTAAGTCACATCCGTTAATCACTTTGGTTTTAAGTATTGCATTTTATTTCTCAAATGTTCATCACTGCATTATCAAGCTCCAATACCAGAAAGGAGAAAATGGAAAATAGCTAAACAACTTGTATTTAGCTTCCCCCTTAAATATTCTGGTTATCACGTTCTAACAGCCAGCAACAGAGTAAGTATTAATTGCAACTATAATTGGACCACGAGACAAATGTGAATAATATGCTAGCAAAAAAAGCTATCACAAAATGTCTGCTTTCATAGAGTTTAAGATCCAAACAGACCATTACGATCATCTAGTCTGATCTCTTCCATAACACAGGCCAAAACCCCTCACTTTATACTGCGTATTTAGGGCTTACTCCCTCAAACAAGTATGGTGAATTTCAGTACCACCAACTGTAAAATAAGAAATGCCAATCGCTTTCTAAACCCAGGGCTATGGGTTTGTGGTTGTTTTTTCTAGACTTTTCTAAAGCGACAGGCACCGAAGTATGTCCCAATTGTCTAATGTTAAATTAGTAGAGTATGAATGAACAATTGAAATACATACTCGAGAACAATAGGGACAGATTGGGTGAGGAAAGATGAGGGAGGAAAGATAAAGAAAGTGGTTACAATTTGAGAGTTAGTTTAAATAAAGAATTCAATTTAATCCTAATGACTGCTTTGCATATTTCAGTCAAAATTCATCACAACCAACATGGCAATTTACTTAGCTGTCCCAAGGCGACAATGCTAGCATTTGGTATATTAAAAAGCAAATTTAGTCCAGCATAATGTGCACACACTTCCTTGTGAACTGAATGTATGCTGTTAGAAGTTAGTACAGAACCCACTAAAACACTGATTTTGCTACTGGTTTAATAATCAAAGTCTTCAAAAGGAGAAATGTACATAAACATTTCTCATTGAAAAAGCCTAAATAAAATAAAGTCAACAGCAGGAAAATACATTGTTTACTAGAACAAAAGCAAACAGACCAGCTCAGGTAATTTGATTCTTATCCACAGCATGGATGATAACAGTTTTCAATAGCTGCTTAGGCCAGGGAACATAGAGTAACCAAATTTATTAAACAAACTTTCTGCCAAGGACATTATCAATCATTAAGAGTGTGACATGCATATGTTTAAGACACAGAAATACAAAATTAAATTTCACACTTTCTTCACCTTCATTCATTCATTCATTTTTTTGGTACAAAAGCCTTTTGAATCTTTTATAAAAGCATAGTTAGAAAAAAAACAGGGGGAGGGAAGCTTGTAGCAGCATTAGATAGAGATGAAAAAAGCAGAACAGTTTAACAATCTGGAGATTTAAGGTATAGCAAGGGGCATGCAGCAAACCCCTAAGGAATGCTCACTTTTTTTTTAAAAAAAGTTAAAAGCGGTTTATTTTAGAAACAAACTGCCAGTACAGACCTTTTTGTTACAGTGTGCAAAACCCTTCAGTTCAGAGGTTCATGATAATTTTTATTTTATGTATTAATTTTATTTTACAACTTCTGTTCTTTATGAGTTCACAATCCGTGATTTTTGCTTTGTATGCCAGGTTCCTCCCAAAACAAAATCCTCATCCAAAATTACCAAGCTTTGCCTAGGTGATACCTAAAAGCAGAAACAGGAACAGGCTTGCAGAAAGAATTGCAAACCTTTTGGAAAACGTGGGCAGTTTCCCCTCATTAATAAACCCCAAAAGATTATGAAAAGTTCATGGAACTTTTCTAATGAAATTATTGGTTCACCCTGCGACCAGCAAGTATTTTAAAGAAAAATCTAACTGCTACTAAGTTGACAGCTCTGAATATAAAAAACAAGGAATTTGAATTCCTAAGTCCCACAACTCATGAACTCTTATGGAAGAGACCAAGTGAAATGAAGGGGCCTCATAAAACCACGTGCACTAAGACATTAGATGGCATGCATGATCATTCAGAGTTTTATTTATGTTTGGGATGTACACTAAAATCATCACAATCTGGCATCTCCCCACTCAGTTCATGGTACTCAAGAGAACACTGCGTGGGCTAGATTCAGATTTTAAAACACAACTTATTAATTACAGGGAAAGAAAAAACATGAACCCAGACCTCCTTTACTATCTAAGAGACTGGGGGTTCATAGTTCTTTCCTGTCTGTGAATCAGTGGGTTTTAACCAAGACTAAGTTTTTGTCTCTGCTACAGAGTATTCCTGTGTGGAAATTAATCTTTTCATGGCACATACTGTATTAAAAGTCTAATTTAAATACTCTCACATACATGAAAAATGAGAAGGTATTACATTAAATGTTATTTAGAGCATGCTTTTGATCCAGGTATTATTTAATTGTTAGACACACTAAGTCTGCATATCAAAAACAGGTTTTAAAATAAGATCTATTTATGAAATGTAACCAACTAGCATTGAAAGAAAGAATTCTCACTCCTCTATTTGTCAATATCTGCTATAACCATTGCATTTACCACCATTTTGTAAAACCACCATACACAAAATTTTATGCTTGGATCATTAAAATAATTTAAGAAGAAGAATGATTGCTCAATTTTCACCTACATAAGTTTTGTTTATCACCACCTAGTCATTTGGACTCAAGGGATATTGTCTGATGGTGTCTGATTAAATCTAAACTAATTGTTTAGGAATGATTATGCAACATAAAAAAGCAGGAGGATGAGGACAAGAGAGAGGGTGAACTCATCATTGCTTAGGGTTAAAGTAAGCGTGAATATACGCTGTGTGCCTCTAACCCTTTGGAAGTGTCAGACTCTCTGGAAGTTGCCATAAGAAGTGTCAATATTTCCTCTAATGGTGAGCATACATTGATGAACCCTCTCTTCACTTAAAACCTCAAACAGTCCAAGGATCAAAAATGTTTTTGATTCAGGGCAAAAGTTTTCTGATCCAAAATACAGATTGTTCTGGTAGTATTTCTAGCCATAGCAGTGAACAAAATGTGGACTTTAAACTTATATACTGTGTAAAACCTCAATATCTGTACTTCTGCTTTGCTACTGATTACTGTTGACACTGCTGGTAATGCTGGGTTACAGCAGTTTCCTTTTCCAATGCCAGGTATTTAATTCATATAATCTAATCTCTGCTGATATTTGCACCTTAAAGATGCTGACTGGGGACCCTGTGGAGCTGAAGAAACAATGTATAAATATTAACTTTCTTTTAAGTTTTGTGAGACTATTATGCAATGTTACACATTAAAATTCAACAGCCAAAGTTTAGGAATTCTGCAAATTAACCCTGTTTCCTCTGCCTTCCCTCGGCTCTCAGTATCCTAAGGAGTTCAGAAGCTTGGCAGGGTCCCTCCTTCCTCATCTCACTCCTCCCAGTCAGCTCCTCACTGTTTCCTATGATCACTAATCGGTGTTCACCAGGTGAATACAAAACTGATCTAGTAGTTTTCAACTGTCAATGTTTCTCAATACAGAGAAAACTTTATAAGATATCTTCTGTGACAAGAGAATAGAGTGACAAACTACTTAAATAACTGATGAAAACTAAATGAAGAAAGGTAGTACCTATTTGTTGTGATTATTGAAATTTACAAACCATCAGCCACTCCACAAGTTCTTAAAATTTTAACTGGATTTACTTTAGTAGGGACCTAAAAGAGTTAGGAAGACTCTTAGTTCAATTATTTTTTCAAGTGTAATCATTAAACGCTAACTGAACAATTGTTTTAATCACTTTTCTTCCAGTTTTTCCAAAATATTCTACCGAATTGTGAAAGTAAATCATAAGAATTTTTCAGGCCAAACATTGCTGAACAAAGTTAGGAAGGTCAGTGTGGAGGAGGGGATGTGAAAACAGGACTTATAAAGCTGCTGTTGAATGGATCCCAATGATTAGTCACAGATGTATGCTTACTATTTCCTTAGCATCCTGTTTTCTGGAGAAAGCAGGGGAGAAAAAGTTCACCAGATAGCTAGAATTTTTGTAACATCACTTTAAAAAGTATTTCACAACACAGTACAAAAAAATCTCCAAGGAGGTGGTTTTGAAAAATTTTTCACTCTATCGTTTTCTAATTAAATGCAAATTTAAATTATTCATATATATGAGATGCTAAGAGCAGCAGGAAGAAAAAATAACAATATTTTGTTTTAACATTGTTACAGGTAGCAAAGAGCCTCAAAATACAAACATTTGCAGGTGTACACTGAACTTTCACTTAATATGTCATGACGCCTGTGGTACAGTGATGATTTTGCCTCTCAATGTACAGTATTCTGGCATTATCTTGTTTCAAATCCAGGTGAACTATAAAAGTAAAATGGGGATGTGAGCAATTTATGAGACTACAAAGAAATTCAAATAGGAGCCATGGACACAGCTTAAACATGATGAATGTAATATCAGTCATCACAATGCAGTAGCTCAAAACACATTGTTGCAGGTGGGAGTACTTTAAGTTTTCAAGTAAAAACATTTATGATAGTTTATATTCATTCCGTCTTAAATTAATTTCTGTGGAAAGGGCTAGTAAATCCACTCACCCAGGGTAAGTGGGAAGCTTGACCTGGGAAGTGAAGGGACCCACACACCATTAACCTGTGCAGAATCCAAGCTTTCATTTTCAAAAAACAAGTTTTTAGCCCTGTTGTGAAAGTGTTACAAAGATGAATTGTGTGTATATTGACGGGCACTGTCATCTCCCCAGATCTGGAGACAAACAGATCTCATAATTTTGCTAAGCAGCAGCATAGTGAAATTAACAAGACTCCTGTCAGTTTACTTATGATATTCAGAACTTTGCAGAGATCAGTGAGACTACTAGGAATCATGTCACTTTCACACTGCTGCTGATGCTGATGCGTTGGAAAGCTAGAAGCAGAAATAGAAAACATGGCAGTTATTCACCTAGGGCTTGATTCAGTGCACAATGGCCAAACTCACACTGACTCCAATTGTGCAGGATCGGGCCTTTGACCAAAAAACCAAGTGCTGTGGAGAGGTAGTGAGGCTTGCATTTACAGAACTCTGCACCAACAAAGCATTTTAAAACATTGAACTACCACTAATCTGTAACCCCTGGAGCTGGGGAAACTGAGGCACTGAGCGCTTAAGTGACTCATCCAACATCATACAGACTGTGGCAGATACAGAAACTGAACACAAATTTTCCAATTCACAGTTCTGCATGTTAGACAAGAAGAAAAGGGGTCTAGCAGGTAAAGTCTGAAATATTTTCAGATAGAAACTTAATGAAAACACAGCACCATTCACTAAGAGCTATTAAGAGGATTCTACTGCAGACTGAGAATGACAAATTTTAAAATTTAATTGTCAAACCCATATCATTTCCCTACACCACTCCCTGCGGTAGGTGGGAAAAAATGCTTCTGGGCTGATTCATTGGATATTGCACAGCAGAATTATAAACCTCTGAAAGACAATGGTGGAAATGGACTATACCAGCATTAATGGGTACAGCTTCAAAAGTTAAAGATCTGTTTCCTGTTATGGACCCTCAAAGCCAGCAGTGGATGATCTCTCTCAAAGTTATGTTAACACAGGAAATTACTCTATTCTCCTACTTTACTATACTTTACATATCTTTGAGGGATTTTGTTTTAGGGAAAAATCAATGGTATTTTCTTACTTTGTAACTATTTAGGAATTTAAACCTACATACTCAGAATATTCAGAATATATTGTTCAACGGTGTAATGCAGCATTACAATGTCCTAATTATTAATTATTTGTATTTTAATGCTTCAGATTAAGTCACATTACACTTCATTTCAAATTAAAAGTGGAAAAAAAAAATCAGCAGCAAATAACCATTTAAAGCTCTTTGGAACCAGCAATATTGATGCTTCTGCAGCAGTCTGTGAAGACTGTGCCAGGAAAATGTGATTTCCAGAAGATGAGGATTAAAACAGATATCTGGTTTTGCAGAATATATGGAATTATACATACAGCTGCGTTCAAGACAGAAGTTATTATCGTACTGGGGTTCTCATACTTTGTGTTCCCGTGGTGCTACTCAGTTTTAACACTGATCCATAAAGTAAATTAAATCCAAACTGGGCTCAAGTCCAAGCTCCCACTGTGATCACTAAGGCATTCTATAACAGTCCTCTCTCAGGAAAATACCAACAGTTAAGACTAGAAAGAACCTTTGCTGCACCCACTCACCCAACACACCAGCTACATGCAGAAACTGAGGGAAGAATATATGTTTAGTACCTACATTCTATCAAGATGATGTTCTTCACTCCACCTAACAGCAAATAATTGGGCTGTAAGAGAGCAAGTGTGTGTGTCTATGTGTGTGTGTGTGTGGGGGGGTATTAAATTAATTCCCTTACCAAGGACAGTGAATGGGGTAGCTGTGCTTTTCCCTATACAAACACATATGATTACCCCGTCCTTGCTCCCCAAAAAATAACAATCTGGGAAGACAAGTAACAAAAGAAGGGGCCGGAGAGGGGCACTATAAGAGAGAGAGGCAACGAAGTGCGGGAAAAAGGAGAACTGGTAGAAGACGGACTAGATGACCTCCTGAGGTCCCTTCCAACTCTGATATTCTAAGACATTTACCTGGGCTTCATTTAAGGCAGGGGTGGGCAAACTACGGCCCGTGGGCTGGATCCTGCCCCTCAGGGCTTTGGATCCGGTTGGCAGCATTGCCTTCCGTGGCGCCGTAGGCCCCACGCCACTCTCATAACGGGTGGTTCCACGTCCCTGCGGCCTGGCGGGGGGCAGAGAGCTCCGTGCATTGCCCTTGCCTCCAGGCACCACCCCCCGCAGCTACCATTGGCCAAGAACGGGGAACTGTGGCCAATGGGAGCTTCGGGGGAGGTATCCGGATGAGCAGCAAGGGCAGTGCATGGAGCCCTATGCCGCCTCTCCCCCAGGGGCCACTCAGAGACGTGGTGCTGGCTGCTTTCTCCCACTGCAGTGAGTCTCAGAGCCTGGGTCAACTGATTCAAGCTCATGCTATGGGGATAAAAATAGCAGTATACATGTTCCTGCTCTGGTGGAAGCCCGGGCTCTCAGACCCATCCCCCTTGCTGTGTTTTAAAGCCCAGGCTTCAGCTCAAGTGGGAAGGTCTACACTACTATATTTAGTCTCATAGCACAAGCCCTGTGAGCCCAAGTCATTTGACCCGGCTCTGAGACTCGCTGCTGCGGTGGTTTTTTTGGGTGTGTGGGCGAGTCCTAAGAAAACTAAATAGTCATACACAAATTTTGGTGCTGGATTAGAAAACAAAGAGCAGGATGAATGGCCAGTTTCTAACATGGCAAAAGGTTTAGAGTGAATTGCCCCAAGTACTGGTACTATTTAACATTTAATTAAATAACTACGTAAAAGAGGGGATAGCCAAGACTATGAAAAATTAATGAGGTGGAGAACTTCAGAGGGATGTTACATAGCTATACAATAGGAAAACATAACGATGGCATATTCAATTTAGTGTACACAAGTAATGCACATTGCAAGGAACATTTTGTCCTATTTATGCATATTGACAGAGTCTAAAGTAAATGTAACCATTAAGGACAGACACCAAGGCGTAACTGTGGAGAGCTCAATGAAAACAGAGAATATTCTGCAGTGTTCCATTTAATATTCATGAAAATTAAGGGTTTCCTCCTCCTGAGTCCTCATTCTTCTTATCTCGTAGTTAAGTCATAATCCTATATTTATAACACTGCAATATTTTGCCATAGAAAATACTGCAAGATCACAAATAAAGCAGCATGGCAACTACAGGATGAAATAAGAAAATGGGTTAGAAAGGAGCAAAATCTAGTCTAAGCAGAAATAATTTCAACAATTAGCAAATATGATAAGAACAATTATGAAAAGAGTAAAAGGACTGAATTTACGTTATAATTTTCCATCTATTAAAAAAAATTTTTTTTAGCATAATCAAGTCCCCTCTTAGACATTAACCTTCAAGGCACTTTACAACTCTGGCCCCTCCCCAATGATCCACTTTTGACTTAGGTTGCCTACTATTTACCTGCTTGCCCTTTTGTCCCATGAACATCTTTGGACTTTCTTCCATTCCACCTCTTACGCTTGGAATGCCTTCCATTAAATTAATCATAACGCTACTTACTGATCTCTCCTCCTTCAAATTATTTCTCAGGACTCACTTCTGCCTCACATGTTGCTTATCTTCATAAATTGTAAGCTACTGAGGGCAGGAATCATGCATCTTTATGCTTGTGTAGCATCCCGCACAATCCAAATCAGGGCTGCTACGAGCTACCAAGATATCCACGTTAAGCAAGAATAATGATACTATTACAGCTACAAAATATGGATCTCGTTTATTTGCTTCCAACAGATCTATCTGCAAGTTCTGTTTATGAAAGCAGATTCTGATCCCACAATAGGACTTAAGACACATTATTTAAAACTAGTAAAAAGAGACAAAAAGTAGATAAAGGGCATTAAATATATTAAAAACAATATATACAAAGGAAAGGAAATGTTGAGTGGAGAATGAACTTCTGAACATACCCCATTTGATTGAGCTTAATTACTAAATGATTTTTCAGTCTATACATGTGTTATTAACGGAGGGCTGGTCCACACTAGGAAGTTAAATCGGAACAGCGACATCTCTCAGAGGTGTGAAAAAGCCACACCCAGGAGAGATGTAGCTATACCAACCTAAACCACTAGGCTGATGAGAGAACTCTTCCACTGACCTAGCTATCACCTCTTGGGGAAGTGGATTACCTATGCCAGTAGGAAAACCCCTCCTGTTGGCATAGGTAGTGTCTACATTGAAGTGCAATTGTGATGCAACTACAGCGTGGCAACTGTGTTTCAAGTGTAGACAAGCGCTTAGTGTTTCAGTTTGTTTTTGTGCACATAAAATACTACAGTAAAGAACATTCAACTGGTAATGAGGAAAACAAGGACATTTGCCGTTAAGAATGACAAGCGATATAAGACACACTCTCTGACATTAATGCACAATAGAGTGCTTAAAGGAGCAGATAAAGAGGTATCCGCACTGGGTATAGGCTTTTTTTAAAAAAATGTCATTTTTCATTCAACTTAAATTCTTTGCTGCTAATGGTTTGTTAAAACATTAACATTCTGTTAATGACTTTGCACTGGAAAATGTGTGTGTTATATATTATACAGATACCTAAATACCCTCAAAAATCTACATAGGCAGAGATTTTAGAATAGAATCTAAGTATACATAGCAGGTCCATAAATTAACCGGTTCATTATATTATTTGGTAAATCTGATTGTTCTTCATTATCATGACAATTAAAAATAATCTCAGTAAATTATTCTAATATTTAGTAAAAAAAATGTAAGATGAAATTAAGTTCTTAATCTTGACACAAAGGGGCATCTTAAAAATGTAAACTGCCATTCTTCTGAAATCAAGTAACATAAATAACAAAACCGCAATTAGAGAAATAAACTTCTATGAAAAGTTTCAGCACAAAGTGAATTCTGAAGGCTTGAAAAAGCAGAGTTTAAAAGAAAAAAAGGATGGCGTTATAACCCCCATATGAAACAGAAGCACAAAATTGTATGAAGCATTCCAATTATGGAGTTGAAACACTCAAATCAATACATAGTTTAAAAATAAAAGCAAAGTAAAAGTAATTAGGGGATAGGAAGTACTTCCTCTCCACTGATGCTTTTGTCAGCATTTACAAAAGAATCCATTACTGAATAAAATGAAATGTGAACAGACTATTTCCCTATCTAGGAGATAAACAGTTAGCATTTTCGCTGGTCTGAATCTGCATTTACTGAGGCTACAAACTATTATTCTTTTATATTCCAAATATAGGCCACTGAAAATCTCACATAACATTTTAAAAGGAATGTCATATCAGGAAAATAACCTTAGTCATTAAATGGCTTTCAGATTTTTGGTCACCCTTCCTTCATAAGGTCATATCAAGTGGTTCTACTGCATTCTTTTGTCTAAAGCCATTTCACAAATATCCCTATGAAAAGAAGCATGATCCAACAAGCTTCACTAGACATCTTAAACAAAGAAAAGCCCAACAGAATGACACCAAAAAGATCCCAGAGAAACCGGGCAACTTTCCTTAGTTTCAATTAGAGAGCTTTGGTGATTAACATTGAATTTTAACCTACACTGCAATAACATGTATGGGGAAGTTATTTACTAGTAAATTACGCGCTGTCAAAAGTATACTAGAAAGTTATAGACAGATAGCATTTGCCAAATGTAGGAAACGATTCATGCCATTGCCAAAAACTACACTATGGTGCAAACCCAGGACATCTGCTTCTGATTAGTCCCTCCTAGATTTATTCTGGTATTTTGGGGCTACTTTTAAACTACACGTCTTACAATGACATTATTAGAACCTCAGTTTGTATTTAGTTTGCTGTAATCATTTAAACAAACGCCTGTTAACTAAAAAGGCACCCTGAGCCTTTGTTAACCATTATTTTGCACTTACCTTAGTTTCTCTTCATGTAACCCATGAAGTCCCAAACTATCAGGGCGATCCCGTCTCCTCCTGTACAGACCAGAATATGATAACTCTTTCAGTTGTAATGCAGTCATATTTCTCTACCCACAGGGGTTTTTTAAAGTTTCTGTTGAGTAGTGTTGCTGCCAAGATGCCTGGAGAGAATATGCTCAGCAGCGGGTCTGCACACCTGCACTCCTCAGAGTTACAAATCTCTCAGCAAGGCAGTTGCTGTACTGCTTCCTGTTTCTCATAAATACACACCCTTCAGAAGGGCACTTCATTTCCCTGATCACACCTAAGGGATGACTGTGGCAAGCCTACCAGGTTCCATGAAAGTTTGTTGGAAATAAAGCTTAAGTGTCCAGTTATCATGAACAAATTTACAATTTATTATGCAAACTATTCAATTGTCCTTATGCCTCTTGGAATTAGCTAAAAATCTCATGAGCAATGATCTCTTCCATATTATTTATAACAAAAGGAGACCCATTAGCACTATAAAATCAAGAGTTACATGTAAACAAACCAAAAAATTGGAGGTTAATCCAACAAACTGAGCAGCAAGAGGACCTACAAGAACTTCCACATCTAGCATTCAAACAATCTCTTACAAACCTAGGTGACTAATGCTACCAATACAAAAACACTTTTCCTCCAAAACCCTAAAAATTTAAACAATATTCATCAATACTTTTCTGCTCTTAACTAACAAAAGGACTGTCACTCTGGCATTTGTCTATTTTTCAATGGTGCAAGGTCCTCTGGAGGCTATAAAACATGCATGATAAAGTTAAAAGTTTCCTGTAACAGAGGAAGGTGATAATCATGGTTTTCCAAGTTGCATGTCTCGTTCGAACTGGTAACGAAAACTATAAACTTGAATTTTAAAATAGGTTTAAACAGACCTGAATGTTTTTCAAAAATTGATTTTAATCTTGGCACATGTAAATAGACTGTAATCCAGGTTTTTTTCTAGGGAGAAATTATACGTGAACCTAATTCAGTTTTTATTTTGTTAAATATAACTTTGATAACCTTATTAACTACTTGCAAGAAACTTGTAAGACACTCTTTCACCTAGACAGGGAACACATGTCTATGTGGTATAAATTATACATTCAACTATCAGCGTGTTTGATTTGTAGTGGAACACACACAAAGGTTAATTTCAAATTCCTACCATAATGAAATGTGCAAAGAATGCAAATTTTGGTTTTAAATATGTAGTATTGGATCTGTAGCTTCATACTAGTGAATTCTATTAAGTTTATTAAACAAGAGTTTTATACAAGAATATTCTAGGACCAATTCAGTATAGAATGCCATTTGGAGGATTTTTAGGAAGGGCATTATATGATAGACCTAAACAAACTTTAACATTTTCTTAGCAACCACACCACATAAACTTTAGTATATCCTGTAAGATTTGAAAAAATCATGTATAAAACAAAAATATACATATTTGATTTTAAAGGGCTGTACTGATTTACAGGTAGAAAAAGGCTGCACATCTCCACTCACCTGGAAACCACATCCGGAAAAATAAGAAAAGGAAACCAGTTTGTGGTATTTGCCTAAACATGCTGCATTTCCAGTTTCAAGTGGGATACTCAAGTAAACCCCCACTGCACAGCAGGATAAACTTAAACAGAATTAAGCAACACCTCCCCTAAAGTCAGACATTAGTCATTTCTGATTACTAGTTAATGCTCTTACAAATACCTGTTAAATATGGTGATGACTGATACACATAGAAGAAAGAACAGGAGGACTTGTGGCACCTTAGAGACTAACAAATTTATTTGAGCACATGGCCACTGAATGCATCCGATGAAGTGGGCTGTAGCTCACAAAAGCTTATGCTCAAATAAATTTGTTGGTCTCTAAGGTGCCACAAGTACTCCTTTTCTTGTTGCTTGTCTTGTTACCATTAGTATTTAAGCTACCTTTAATCCCTTAGAATTTAGACTCCTCCTTCAGCCTTCAATGCATTTCTCCCTAACCACAAAAAGTAATAAGCAGTGGTACTACAGCGGGACTGACAATCATTAACAGTCTTAATATTGTCAACATACATCAGATCAAAATATTCAACTGAGCCCTTACTAACAGAAAACCGAACCCTAATGATTCAGAAAAGAGAACCTAGGCAGTTTCTTATTTAGTCCCAAATTAAAATCTATTGCAACTATACTACAAGATACGAAGACCATATTAGACAACTCATGAGCTAAAAGTTCAGCACATGATTAAGTATTTGCAGAATTGGTGTCTGTCTCAACTAATGCTGTGAAGGTGCCTGTACTCTTTCTATATATTTTCAAGATATAGGTTGTTTCTAGAAAAAGGAGATAAGAAACACTTTCAGTATGCTTAAAGTATGCAGTAAGTGAAACTAAAAGAGCTGAAATTTAACTCAGGTTGAGAGTTAGGAATATTAAAAATCCTAAATATTTGTAGATTTAAAGTTTTCCATGAGTTCTAATTTATGATGAATAAGCATGTCATCTTTGATTAGAGCTGCAGCTAAAGCTTTGGTGTTATCATTCTGCACAAAGAAAACGCTTAATCTTATCATTCACACTATTTTTCCTTCTACTCATGAAGCATATTTAAATAACATTATAAATTTAGAGCAAACAGTCTATTCTACATTGAAACGTGTTATATTTAAGTTTGAAGATTATTTTTTACTGAAGAGAAAACCATCCTCAATGAAACATTAAGAGTGGAATGTGTTGAAGAAATAAAATCACATTACTACCCTTTATCATTCAACAGCTTTATCTCCTTGAGAAGCAAAAGGTGATCATGGAGGGAACAAAGGAGAAATAATATTGCAGTCATGATCAGTGAATGGAGAGAAATTCATCAAAACTTTACCCTCTCTTCCCTTTCAGACTCTTCTTTAAAGAGGGGGGTCGGGGAGGAAAGGAGACGGAAGGCTTTCCTTAAAACCAAGGAAATTAGGAGATTAAAGCCAATTAATCTCTCTCAAAAAAAGAGAAGCACTTATCTAGAAAATGGTAATCATGGCACCAGGTTCTGAAAGAACAACAAGAGAAATCTCTATAACTGAACAATCAAGAAAAGGGAAAGATACAACTCCCCTCCCAAATATATAGAGAGAGTGTCCTCTGGACATCAGGTGGTAAGGAGCTAATAAAAAGGACTCTCAGCTAGTTCCCTGCTACAGCAGTGGCTGGAGACTGGAGTTCCCTCAAGGTTCCCCACATATTAAGGGATCAGGGTCTGATGGAAATGGCCCCCAACTGGTTCCCTGACATGTCCACCTGTAAAAGAGTATTTATGGGGCCTAAACTCCTAGGGTGAGATCCCGGTCCTACTGAAACTCAATAGCAAAACTCACATTGACTTCAATAGGGTCAAGGTTACACACACGCGCACATACACACAAATGTAAGGACAGTTCCTTATTTTGCCAAGTCAAGTATTCAAGCTAGAAAATGCCATGTTTACGGTTGCCGGTGTAACCTAAATTCTGCTCCCTTCAGTTGGTTCATTGAACGAGGCAGGGTTTTGTGGAAAACACGCTGTGATCATGTAATTAAACACTGCATCATAAATTATATGTACAAAGGATGGAATTAAGGTTGCACAGGGCCAGTGTAAATTTGGTGTTACCTAATTTTCAAGTGCTTGATCTTGCAATCTAACTAACTTTTTTAACACTTTTTAAAATTTCGTTTCCTAGCATATTTTTTAAAAAGGAAAAAAGTAAAGAGGAAGAGATGAACTCTGCAAAGACACAGGCCAGGTCATCCATACCCTCCCACTCCTCTGCGGCTGAAAGCAGATCCCATCCCTTCCCTCCCGCACAGTGCCAAAAGGCTGCTGCTGGCCACATTCTGGTGTGAACTCTAACAGAAATCTGGCGAGAGGGGAATGTGATCCTGCATGTCCCCCTGTGTGTTGCCTCGGGAAGAGTGGCACCAGGTACCAGGAGAGGCAGGTCCACCCCAGAGACTCACTAGGCATGGAGGGTGAAGAGCGCCCAGCAAGAGGGTCAGGTCGGTCAGTCCCCACAACCCCCGTGTGAGAGATGTGTACGGGAAGTGTGTGTGTGTGTGTGTGAGATCTGTCCCTGTGTGTGTGGAAGGGGGGCATCACCCTTCCCTGTGTGAACCCAAAAGCCTTAAAGAGAAGAAGGTAAATAAAAAGAATCCAATTAAACAGTATTTCTTTTTAACGGGGGCTCAATCAGCTTGATGTTAATTTGAATGTTTGTACTGCATAGTTCTGACTGATTGCCATTGAACTCGCTTGAATACAAGTAATTTTACCAGATGTCCTGTAATCAGCATAGGGAAATATAGTTA
Organism: Dermochelys coriacea; assembly: GCF_009764565.3. NCBI lineage: Eukaryota > Metazoa > Chordata > Testudines > Dermochelyidae > Dermochelys > Dermochelys coriacea. Next base: position 113,379,929 of record NC_050068.2, read on the forward strand.
CCCTGCATATTAATATACTTACAATGGGCTTTACAGCATCTCCCCCTACTGGCCAAGTATCACCTTGGTTCTCCTTCACCATTTCTTACTACACACTTGAGTTGAATAAAGTTCAACTTATATTTTTACAGTTCAGAAGATGCTGATATTCACCCTCTTCTCCCATGCAAAGACAGAGCTTGTGAGAATATCATTTGCTTTCAGGGTGTAGATGGGGACAGAAGACAGAGTCAGGGAATGGTAAACCAGTGGTTAAACATGCAGGGTGGGGCCATGACTAAACGGTCACAATGGCAGTCAGTCAATGAAAAATGTCTAGTAGATGGACAAAATCTGTGTGATAAGTGGAAAAGCGCCACATACCATGGAATTAGTCAGCTTTATCCTGCCATTTATAATGAGATTTCTTATGAGGGTAATTTGCCCAGCAAACCAAGATTAGAAAGTCATTGTAGGTGTCAGTTATGCAGAGTGGTCTCTCTTACCCTGACCAGGATTTTAATTGCAAGTATTGTAGCATTTGCTGTAAATATTCTGTCAAACTCCAGCCACACATCCCTGAGCAAGGCAAGTACTAGCAATATTGGAAAGGGCTCATCAAACAAGTATTCTTTGAATTTGAATAATACAATGTTTTCCTTGGGGAGTTTTAGAATGTGCCTATTCTCTCCTAGTGATCACTGGTTTTATGTTGTTGTTTTTACTATTATATCCCATTGTTTCTGGTTTGTTTGTGTAAGGAGGTCCACCCTCCCCCTTTTCTTTATTATGTCTCTCTTTTTTGAGCAGCCAATTCAAGACCCGGTCACTATATTTTTGCATTTTTTGGTTGCACTTGTCTTGGTAACCTTTGGATATTTTAACACACACTGTTTACTCCCAATAAAAAGACCCTTGCACTTGGAAGGTACTGTACCACCTTTTACTTTTTTGGCTCCTTGGATACACATTTTGTCACCCTAGTTCACATTAGGGGCTCTTTCAGTTGCTCAACTTTTACACTGTTGACACTTCTGATTTTATTTCACTAATCCCCCAGCCTGTTGGGGTACTATTACTATGGTAAAAACAAGTAGAAAAAGAAGAGACCCGAAGAAGAACTCTGTGTAAGCTCAAAAACTTGTCTCTTTCCCCAGTAGAAGTTGGTACAGTAAAACATATTACTTCAGCCACCTGGTATCTAGAAAAAGAAAAACCTTTTAGGCCTTTTTTAATCCGTAAATCAAAGAAAAAGAAAAAAGGGAAATAGGCCTAATTACTATTTTCCTTTCCAGATCATCTTTTAAAAGTATCAGAGTGGTAGCTGTGTTAATCTGTATCAGCAAAAACAACACGGAGTGCTTGTGGCACCTTAGAGACTAACAAATTTATTTGGGCATAAGCTTTCATGGGCTGATGAAATGGGTTTTAGCCCACGAAAGCTTATGCCCAAATAAATTTGTTAGTCTCTACGGTGCCGCAAGTACTCCTCATTGTTGTTGTTGTTTTTTTTAAAGTATGAAATTTATAGTTTAAGGCGTCTTGAATTTGGAAAAGCCAGTGTACTGTCTATTGAAGATTATGCTCAGCGTACATGCTTATGTAGTTTATATATGCACGCAGTACGTTCTTTTTATTTTGCTATGTGTTAATTTTCAGTCACTCAACATTTCTTAATTTGTTTTTTAAATTCAAACTTAACAAAAGCGGTAATACTAATTGAAAACAACATACATGCCAAACTTGAAGTTTTAGAAATGAGCTATTGCAAAAGAAGCAAAACTTAACTTTTGTCTTGGAGTATGATCATGCTCTTTTTCTACAATAACTGGATAATTAACGAACAAAAACCCCCAGGTTTTTACGCAACTATGTAAAAGAAGTCACCATTGGGATAAGAACGAACAAACATAAAAATATTATCAAAATTCTTCATGAGGTGACATTTTTTAAGCACCTGAAAAATAGATTACTGAAAACAATGGAACAGAATGGCCATCTCAATGGTTAAAAAAACACCCTTTTCTAAAGATTCATCTGCACTAGGAAAATGACCCATTTTGAACAAGGATTGTCAGCAACTGGCTCTCAAATCATGTTGAAATGCTTCTATAACAAGTGGGACAAAACAAAACCCTTGTCAGCCCCACAGAATGATTGCAGGTCTCAGTTATGCTTTCTATAATGGTTCTAAAAATGCCTCTCTTCCCCCTATCCCCAACCTACACTAGCAGTTACACCATTCTTAATACCAGTTAAGAAGGAATCATTGTCAGTAACAGGTCATTTTCCTTGGTGTATGTGAATCCTTAGTTCCACAAGACAGAACAAAGACAAAATATTTCTCCTAAAAACACTTACACAGAATAGAAGCAACAAGAACACAGGGACCATCACATCCATTTTAAGATGACTGAAAATGGAATAAATGACTAAATTCAAAGCTATATGATCTGTGCCATTAGGTTTTAACCACAGTAAAAGCCAGCAAGCTGACATTAATTTTTCAGTTCCAAAATCCCAATAGCAATGTTTATGTTAGTTCCCATATATGGTTGCTGTTTATAAGAAACATTTAAACTGACCATAAGACAGTCTATCTGTATAAGGCATCAAGTTTGTAGCCTTGAAGAGAATTTAACGCATAAGGATATAAAGCCAAAGCCAGAGCCTGAAGGATCAAAGCATGAAGAAGCTGGTACTTACAGTGTGTAGATTTGCCAACAGAAGAATTGCACAAGTAATCATTCCCATATATAGCTTTACTCTGAACACTCAACATTTGCATATTTCTCTTGTGATTACTACTGGTGGTGTTAAAAAACAATGCGACTTAGCAAACCACTTCCTACTTTTGGCCATTAAAGCATCTCACACAGCAAACCAATAGAGGGAATTCACTAAACTCCACACTCCAGCTCCTGCCATGGCTAACCACAACCCTAAGGCCATCAGGGCAGAGCAGAAAGAAAAAACCTGCCACCTCAGAAAAGCAGACTAAATTCAAGCGCTCTCCCAATATTTTAAAACAACTTAAGCAAAATGGTCTGCTTTTGGAAGGGGAATTACACAATAGAGGGAGAAGATGAAGAGCAGAAAAATAGATGCTAAGTGTTGTGTGTGTGTCATCCAAACGCTATACACTTAAATATATACATTTATTTTAACCACAATTACATGACATGAAAGACCAACAGCTTTAGTCACCATATGTAGTAAATAACAATAAGCAGGCACCCAACCTTTGTCAGCTAACAGGCCCAGTGAATACAGAGCTTCCCCTCCTTACCCATGTGCTGGAGCTAGGGAGCACTTTTATACTGTTCTCCTGGTTGTTGACAAAGGAAGCGGGGGATCCTTTACCTTACCTTAATGGAGGGAGTCAGCTTCACTTTTCTGCCCCATCTCCAAGAAAACTGCCCCTTTTGCTGGCAAAACCACCCCCCTTGCTGGCAGCCTCATCAGAGGCAAAGGATACAGAGGGTACAGAAACTAAACTACCTTCCAATTCCCGGGCAGGAAGGAAGGGCATTGGCAGCACATCGTGGGGGATCTGGCACAAAAAGGGACAAACAGGGCACTAAATTTGCCTTTTAAAAAGATGTCTGAAAATGAGGCATGTGACTTCAAAGGAATTGAGCAGTTCTGTATTAACAAGCAAATGAACTAATACTCTCTCTCAGGATTCAGAATATTTGCTTATCTTTAGTATGCAATTAAAGTAAAGCAGCTCTCCTTAGCAGTGTTAGAGCAGTGTACTTTTAGAATACGTTTACTTTGCACACCTCTTGTGGCAGCGTGTAGGATACGTGTAACTACATGCTGCATTGCAAAGCAGGCTGCATCCACACTGCAGCATGGAGCTACCCAGGTCAGTGAAAGGCTCTGGCATGAGGAAGAAGCAGTGGGGAAAAGTTTGGAACTTGCCAGAGCCTTTCCCCACAGTAGAGAAAGACTCCAGCAGCATGAACACAGAATACACTACATGTTAAAAACAGCAGTATAGATGGGGAGGCATGGCATGGGCAGGAAAAGAGCTGTGTAGAGTACATACCAACAGGTTCAGGAGTGTCTTTAACTCTACTCATGTGACTCTAAGGGGCTCAGGGATGCAGGCTCTGGGCAGTGCTTACCCCAAGCAGCTCCCGGAAGCAGCTGCATGTCTCTCTCCAGCTCCTACGCAGAGGCATAGCCAAGTGGTTCTGCGTGCTGCCCCGTCCACAAGCACTGCGGTTCCCAGCCAATGGGAGCTGCAGGGGCAGCGCTTGGGGTGGGGGCAGTGTGTGGAGCCCCCGGCTGCCCTTACATCAGTGGTTCCCAAACTTTAATAACCTGTGAAACCCTTTCACTAAAATGTCAAATCTCACAAACCCCCTCCTAAAAATGAGTATTTCCAGGGATTTTCTCCCTTACCTGAGCATAAATTATAAAAGCAGTGATCTTTAAAATATAAAATGTGTTTTTATGACATGCTTATTACACACTATTTATTATTATTAATAATTACAGTATTAATTTCATTACATTATGAAAATGGCAAACTCTTCCAAGATCTCACTTTTGTAGCTTGTATCACTTTGATTAAGCCTGTTATAAGACAAGGCTCCTACATTTCATCAAGGAGTATCAGATATAAAACAGCACGAAGGATGTAACCAACTCAAATAAAGAGTTCCTCCTATACAAGCATTCAGGTCTTGAGCAGTCCAGGCAAACACTGCATGTTACAACAAAGCTTAAACTTGTTCTTCATAATAATTTTAAAAACAACACTAGCTGCCTAAGCAGCAAAGAGTCCTGTGGCACCTTGTAGATTAACAGATGTATTGGAGCATAAGCTTTCATGGGTGAATACCCACTTCGTCAAATGCCTGTAGTGGAAATTCCCAGAGGCAGGTATAAATATGCAAGCAAGAATCAGGCTAGGAATAACAAGGTTAGTTCAATCAGGGAGGATGAGGCCCTCTTCTAGCAGTTGAGGTGTGAACACCAAAGGAGGAGAAACTGCTTTTGTAATTGGCTAGCCATTCACAGTCTTTGTTTAATCCTGAGCTGATGGTGTCAAATTTGCAAATGAACTGAAGCTCAGCAGTTTCTCTTTGAAGTCTGGTCCTGAAGTTGCTGCAGGATGGCTACCTTTAAATATGCTATTGTGTGTCCAGGGAGGTTGAAGTATTTTCCTACAGGTTTTTGTATATTGCTGTTCCTAATATCTGATTTGTGTCCATTTATCCTTTTACATAGGGACTGTCCAGTTTGGCCGTTGTACATAGCAGAGGGGCATTGCTGGCACATGATGGCGTATATTACATTGATAGACGTGAAGGTGAATGAACCGGTGATGGTGTGGCTGATCTGGTTAGATCCTGTGATGGTGTCGCTGGTGTAGAAATGTGGGCAGAGTTGGCATTGAGGTTTGTTGCATGGATTGGTTCCTGAGTTAGAGTTACTATGGTGCAGTGTGTAGTGGCTGGTGAGAATATGCTTTAGGTTGGCGGGCTGTCTGTGGGCAAGGACTGGCCTGCCTCCCAAGGCCTGTGAAAGTGAGGGATCGTTGTCCAGGATAGGTTATAGATCACTGATGATGCATTGGAGAAGTTTTAGCTGATGACTGTATGTGATGGCCAGTGGAGTTCTGTTGATTTCTTTCTTGGGCTTGTCTCGCAGCAGGAGGCTTCTGGGTACACGTCTGGCTCTGTTGATCTGTTTGCTTATTTCCTCATGTGGGTATCATAGTTTTGAGAATGCTTGGTGAAGATCTTGGAGGTGTTGGTCTCTGTCTGAAGGGTTGGAGCAAATGCGGTTTACCTCAGCGCTTGGCTGTAGACAATGGATCATGTGGTGTGTCTGGGATGGAAGCTGGAGGCAAGAAGGTACGCATAGCGGTCAGTGGGTTTTCGGTATAAGGTGGTGTTAATGTGATCGTCACTTATTTGCACCATGGTGTCTAGGAAGCGGACCTCCCACGTAGATTGGTCCAGGATGAGGTTGATGGTGGGATGGAAGCTGTTGAAATCGTGGTGGAATTCGTCAAGAGTTTCCTTCCCATGGGTCCAGATGATGAAGATGTCATCAATGTAGCATAGGCAGAGAAGGGGCGTGAGTGGACGAGAGCTGAGGAAGCATTGTTCCAGGTCAGCCATAAAAATGTTGGCATATTGTGTGGCCATGCGGGTGCCCATAGCAGTGCCACTGGTCTGGAGGTATATATTGTCACCAAATTTGAAATAATTGTGCGTGAGGATAAAGTCACAGAGCTCAGCAACCCGTTGTGCTGTGGCATCATCAGGGATACTGTTCCCGACAGCTTGTATTCCATCTGTGTGTGGGATGTTTGTGTAGAGAGCCTCTACATCCATGGTGGCTAGGATGGTGTTTTCTGGAAGATCTCCAATGCATTGTAGTTTTCTCAGGAAATCAGTGGTGTCATGGAGATAGCTGGGAGTGCTGGTGGCATAGGGTCTGAGTAGAGAGTCCACATATCCGGACAGTCCTTCAGTGAGAGTGCCAATGCCCGAGATGATGGTGCGTCCAGGATTTCCGGGTTTGTGGCTCTTGGGTAGTAGATAGAATAACCCCGGTCGGGCGTCTAAGGGTACATTGATTTGATTCTGTGTTAGTGTAGAGAGTGTCCTGAGTAGATGGTGCAGTTTCTTAGTGTATTCCTCAGTGGGATCTGAGGTAAGTGGCCTGTAGAATTTGGTATTGGAGAGTTGTCTGGCAGCCTCATTTTGGTAGTCAGACCTATTCATGATGACAACAGCACCTCCTTTATCAGCCTCTTTGATTATAAAGTCAGGGTTGTTTCTGAAGCTGTGGATGGTATTGCATTCTGCATGACTTAGGTTATGAGGCAAGCAATGTTATTTTTCCACAATTTCTGCCTGTGCACATTGGCAGAAGCATTCTATGTATGACTGTAATTTCAACCCTCAGGAGGAGTCCATGTGGAGTTCTTCTTGTGCTGTTGGTGGGAGGGTATCTGTGTATCAGTGTGCTGTTCAGTGTTATCTTGAAAATATTCTTTGAGTTGGAGACAGCAAAAGTAGGCTTCCAGATCACCGCAGAACTGTATCATGTTTGTGGGGGTGGCGGGCCAAAAAGAGAGTCCCCAAGAAGGACAGATTCTTCTGCCGGGCTGAGTGTGTAGCTGGATAGACTGACGATATTGCTGGGTGAGTTAGGGATACCACTGTTGTGGCCCCATGTGGCAGGTAGGATTTTAGACAGCTTACAGTCCTTTTTCCTTTGTAGAGAGGTGAAGTGTATAATGTAAATCTCCTGTCTTATTTTAGTAAAGTCTGTTTGCATGGAAGGTTGATTATTTATGAGAGCCTCCAGGTTGGAGAGCTCTTTTTTGATGTTTCCCTGTTTGCTGTATAGGACGCTGATCAGGTGATTCCTCAGTTTCTTTGATAGTGTATGGCATAATCTCTCACTGTGGTCTGTGAATATGTAGATAGCAATGGATTTTTCACCTTCAGTCCATTTGGTATGATGTCCATCTGTTTGCATTTGGAAAGGAAGATGATATCTGTCTGTACTTGTGCAAGTTTCTTCATGAGGTTGATGGATTTCTACTCCATATGGCTAAATGCAGTGCCTTGCATGGTGTCAAGTATCAGAAGGGTAGCCGTGTTAGTCTGGATCTGTAAAAGCGGCAAAGAGTCCTGTTGCACCTTATAAACTAGCAGACGTATTGGAGCATAAGCTTTCATGGGTGAATACCCACTTCGTCAGTATGTAGTGGAAATTCCCAGAGGCAGGTATAAATATGCAAGCAAGAATCAGGCTAGGAATAACGAGGGAGGATGAGGCCCTCTTCTTGCAGTTGAGGTGTGAACACCAAAGGAGGAGAAACTGCTTTTATAGTTGGCCTATTTAATTTTAAAAACAGAAAAAAATATCCACCTCCCTTTCCATTTCTTATAAGGAGTCTTGATGTTTAAATCTCCTCAGAGTCCCTGGGTCTCAGGGCAGCCCTAGGAACGGCTCTGACCGCCATTAGGGAATTTTTTCCCGAGAACCCCTGTAACATTTCGTGAATCCCCAGGGGTTCATGAACCCCAGTTTGGGAATGACTGCCCTATGTGTAGGAGCCGGAGGGGGGGCATGCCGGGTGCTTCCCAGAAGACACGCAGAGCAGAGGCTAGTAGGGAGCCTGTCTTAGCCCACTGCCAACCGGACAGTCAATGGCCCAGTCAGCAGTGCTGACTGGAGCCACCAAGATCCCTTTTCGACCAGGGGTACTGGTTGAAAGCCAGTCTCTCTGTCTCTTTCTCTCTCGTGCACACACACGCACACAATATATGTTTTAAAGTCTGTCATCAGCCAAAGAGAAAAACAGGTTTCTTCCATACAGGAGATAAGATGTGTATCTCTTTTGAAATATAAAGAAAGCATTAAAGCCCAATCAGTGGAAGCCCATTAGCATACTCAGTCAACGAAGAAGGAACACATGGGAGAATGAACCACAGGGAGTGTCCCTGTCTCTAGGGAGAGAAAAAGGAACTTTGAGACGTATTAGGAAAGGCAAGAAGATACTAGGGATGTAAACAGAATTTGAAAAAAGTAAACACTTAAACTATTAAAATTGTACTGGTTAAACTTTTAACCATTAGAGTCTGCTGCTGCCCTGCTCCCCCGGGGTCCCAGCTGCCGCCGGTCACCCAGGGCTCTGCTCCTGCCTGCCCCTTGCAGAGCGATGGGTGCAGGGCCGGCAGCCAGGACCCTGGGGGCAGGGACAGCAGTGAGTGGAGTCCCCAGCGTCAGGGGCTGGCAACCAGGACCCGGCAACCAGGACCCAGAGTTTAAACGTTAATCTAAATACCTTACCGATAAGATTGATGCTTATCAGTTAACCGGTTAACATTCTACATCCCTAGAAGATACCCTTTTATCCTGCACCTGTGGAAGTAAAAGGGCTGTGCGATAACATTCATGAAAACAGGATCCCAACTTGGTTGGAAGCAATATAAAGGACATTTGGGTGAGAGAGACTTCCTTAGGCAGGTTAGTTTGTTAAATTTAATCTCTAGAAAGCCTGTTATGATTTTGTTTTATATACAACCCTTCTGTTTCCATTATCCTTTCTCATAATCTCTTAAATCTTAATCTTTGATATTAAATTTATGATTGTTTTCATTATAAATATAACTCGGTGTTGTGATGTTCTACAAGAACAAATCCTGGATTGAATCATTCAAGTTGGTGTGTACGCTGTTCCCTTGGGGACAGCAAAGCTAGTATAACTGTGAGCATTCAGTGAAGAAGGGGTTGGACACTAGAGGGAAATGCTTCAAAGGGGCTTGGGGAGCACCTATTGTTAACCTGCAAGGCAAAGTAAGGGCTCAAATAGCCTAGAGGAGAATGCTTGGGTGGCTAACAGGCTGGTGGTGTCAGGGCACTGACACCCAATTAAGCACAAACAATTCTCTCTCTAGCTGGAGACAGAGGGATAACAAGGTGACTCTCCGTCTTGAGCACCCTAATAACGGTTGCAACTTGCCTAAGCAGTGCCTCCCCATTTACACTGCTATTCATACCTGTGCTAGGGGGGCTAGCAGTGTATGTACTCCACACACCACCAAAAGGAGTGTGCTACATCTACACTTACAGCAGTGTGTAGAGTACAGATGCTGCAAGCCCAGCTTGCAGGGTATAAACAGCAATGTAGACTATGAGGCACTTCTTAGGCAAATGAAGACATGTCAGGACCTTAGGGTATGTACCCTACAACAGTGCTTCTCAAACTATCTGATGTGGTGGACCAGCAATTTTTTCCCCAATGTGCCAGGGACCGGTACCATATTTGCGCCATATTATTATCATATTCGCATAGGCATGTAGTACATCAGATCAGAAAAACTAACATTCTTCACTGTATTAATTGGAATGGGAGTGTGGTGTACTCGCGGAGATGTTCCCATTTAAATACACTGAAGACTCACTGAAAGGCTGTGCGTCTGTGCAGATAGTATAAAATGACTATTATTCGTTTACGATCCAAGAAAATATTATTTGAACATTCATAGTAATATTAATTCATATCGGAAACAATATAATGAATATCATTAAAGTTGGCAGGCATTTTTTAGGGGGCTTATCCACTCCCACCCGACAACCTGCTGCAGTGTCTTTTTCTTCCGCTGATCAGTGCAGATGCTGTCAAATGTCACAGAGGAACAACACCAACAATAATAATTAATCCTCCTCTCCCCAAACCTGCGCTAAACTGTCTTCCAGCATCACGGGGTTAATTTTTTTTTTTTTTTTTTTTTTTTTTTTGGAGTGGGGTGGAGGAGTGAGGAAAGGAGAGGGGGTGGCAGCCAAGCCCAAGAAATTGCCAGAGATTAATGAGTCTTCTCCTTATTAGTGTGTCCATGGGCTTTGTCTGCTCAGAGCTGGGAAGGGGGGCAGCGTGAATGGATGGCACAATGTGCAGGAAACACAAATACATTACACACACTGCAGCTCGGGCAGCGCCTCTCCCTCTCCAGGGCATAAAGGTGAGGGGAGGGAGGGAAACCCGGCCAATGGCAGCAGCCAAATCGCTGGCCAGCTGCTGCTGTGGTGGCTGGGGTTGAGCCAGCATGAGCTGGGGCAGCGTGCGGGAAGCGGAGCCAGCGCAAGCAGAACATGCTGCCTTGGATCCCAGGCACCACGGACCGTCAGCCGATGGCTCGCAGACCCACCACTTTGAGTAGCACTGCCCTACATGGCTCTTTACACACCAAAGCAGTGCCTATTTTTAGCTGTGTAGTGTCACACTGTCTTCCTGCTACTGCAGCCTGTTGCTGCCACATGTGTATGGCCCTACCAAATTCACAGTGCATTTTGATGAATTTCACAGTCATAGGATTTTAAAAAAACAAATTTCATGGTTTCAGATATTTAAATCTGAAATTTCACGGCGTGGTAACTGTAGGGTCTTGATGCAAAAGGGCGTAGTGGCAGAGAGGGGAGGTAGCAAGGTTATTGTGGGGGGGTTGCAGTATTGCCACCCTTACTTCTGAATTGCTGCTGCTGCTGCTGGTGACCCATATAAGAAGGGGCTGCTGAGCAACGCGAGAGAACAGAGGAGTCACTCCCTGGAATTCGAGGAAGGAGGACTGGTCACTTAGAGGGCTGGAACACCATGGACAGAGCAGTGCTGGGCAGGGTCAGCAGAGTATGAGAATGCTCCAGGCTGATGGCTGCTATACTGAGGCCCTGATAGAAGGGCAGAGGAGATGTTGGGGCTGCAGGGAAGGGGACCAGGGAAGGAGATGGTGGAGTTGGAGGAGCGGCAGTACGTGGCTGCCAGTTATAGGGTCCCTGGGTGGGGGCCCGGGCTACCAGGTGGACCTGGGCTGCCCCCACTGGTCACTGAGGGAAGTGGCCAGTACATGGACTGCAGTCTGCCACCAAGACAAATGGCTAGAACTGTTAGGATATAGATATTCAGGCCTGTCTGCAAAGGCCTCTATACTTTAAGAATTTAGGTGTATTCTTATCACTTAGCTAGTTACAGAGGTATCAAAATCAGTCTGTCTGTCTGTATAAGGGCCTTCTCTTACTGTGACTGTCTGAGGCCCTGTTCTTAGGCTAAGGCTTTTGACTAAGCAGCAGAGGCAGCCATAAGCTGGGAAGCAACCGGTCATGTTCTCACCAGTCACATTGAAATAAGATGCTATTGGGCTGTGAGTAATACAATCCTGTCCTGATAATGCCTATCACCACCAGATAAAGATGGTTAAAGAAAACTTAGTGTGATAGCATCCTGTCTGTCAAGAACTCACTTATCAATAGTTGGGGTGTGAAATACTCATTTCTGTGTTGTTTTATTACTGTAGTCTCCATTTCCCTGTTGTTTGTCTGTATAATCTCTGTCTGGTTCTCTAATGGTTTCTGTCAGCTGTATAATTAATTTTTTGGGGTGTAAACCAATTAAGGTGGTGGGATATAATTGATTAGATAATTATGTTACAATATGTTAGGATTGGTTAGTTAAATTTCAGTAAAATGATTGGTTGAAGTATAGCTAAGCAGAACTCAAGTTTTACTATATAGTCTGCAGTCAATCAGAAAATAAGGGAGGGGAATGGGAACAGGGAATAGGGGTGGGGGAACTGGAATCATGTTTTGCTAAGGGGGAGGAATGGGAACAGGGACACAGGCAAGGCTCTGTGGCATCAGAGTTGGGAAGGGGAACACTAAGGAAGGAAATTAGAATCATTCCTTGCAGGAAGTTCATCCCAATAAACATTGAATTGTTTGTACCTTCGGACTTTGGGTATTGTTGCTCTCTGTTCATGCAAGAAGGACCAGGGAAGTGAGCGGGTGAAAGAATGCCACTGAGGCAAGTGGTTGCACTGAGGACTGTCGGTCGCCCCGGAAGCGGGGAAAGAACCAAGTGGGGCACAGCATTAGGGCTATGTCCAGAAGAGGACGACGCGATCCGGGGAGCGACACAGGTCCTGGACGCAGAGACAGGAGACACCACCTGAGGAGGACGCACTACCAACCCCAAGCTAATTCCCAGGATGGCCAGAAGGAGGCGCCGCAGGGGTGAGTCAAACTCTGAGACACCCTACAATAACTTTGCAACCCCCTTTTGGGTCAGGACCCCCAGTTTGAGAAACGCTGGTCAGCCCCCATGAAATCTGTGTAGTATAGGATAAAAATACACTAAAGATCAGATTTTACGACAGAGACAAGATTTCACGGTCCATGACGTGTTTTTCACACCTGTGAATATGGTAGGGCCCTGTACATGTAGCTGTACACTGTAGTGTGGATGCAGCCTGCTTTTCACTGTGGTGTGTAGCTACATGTACCCTATGCACAGCCACAAATGTAGACAAGGCCTTACTTTTGAGAATGGCTACAATTAGCAGAACAGGGTGAAAGGCTCTTAGGGATACTGTGCCAAATTCTGCCCCGACTTCCACGAGGTTGCACAAGGTGTAAATCAGGGCAGAATCTGATTCCCCGCTCAGATTTTAATGGTAACAGTATGGCTAAAATCCATGCAACTCTGCAAACATCCCCAACAATACATTTCACTGGAAGCCTTTAAAAACAAGATTTTTATCTGTGGCTTTGCCAAAGAAATGAGGAAGTAGATACAGTTTTCACATTGCACAGCATCTGTGCATAAGTTGCTTGCCTCTTTTTAAATAGAGATTTATTCTTTTTCCTTGCAGAAGTATCTGTGCCCCTTGAAATATTTTTAAAAGGCATATTCGCTTAGGCTATGTCTACACTACAGACCTTATAGCAGCACAGCTTCACCGCTTCAGCTACGCTGCTGTAAAATTCTCCCACGTAGCCGCTGTACGCTGGCGGGAGAGAGCTCTGTCACCAGCATAATTAAACCACCCTCAGCAAGCAGCAGTAGTTATGTCGGCAGGAGAGCAACTCTGTTGACTTAGCGCTGTCCACACCAGCACTTTTGTCGGTGAAACTTATGCCAGTCAGGGGGGGTGTTTCTTTTTCACACCCCTGATCAACAAAAGTTTTGCCGACAAAACTGCTAGTGTAGAAAAAGTGAATTAGTTGTGAATATTCAACTCCCATTAATGTTACTTAACTACTCCAAAAAAATGAGGTAGTAACAGATTCTGTAGAGTTCCTTTTTAAAGGAATCAGGAAGCTTTTTTTTTTAAAAAAAAAAAAATCTGATAGTGCTTTGAAAATACAGATGAACACAACAGTTTGCAATCCTACATTAGAATTTCCTAAATATTTATAAAAGCTTTAAAACAATTATTAGAACATAACTAGCTTGATCAATTAAAAAAAAGTTTAAAGGTCAGATTTTTTTTCTGGAACACTTTTAATGACAACTGTGAATTTTCAAAGGTACCTTCTAAGTAATCTATGGAAAAATGATTAGCAATTCGCCTCTCTACTTTATTAGAGATGAAATAACTTCCTTTTAGGAAAGCTTTCTTTCTGCAAGGGAGAGAACACCTACAAAGTTAATGAACATGGTATTTATACAGCCTGTGATAAATGGTGGGGGGTAGGGAAGTTCCCTTTTATGGACACCCAGCAAACTAGTTAGCTATAAAAGCCTTCTTGGTCGCTGTTCTCTACTTGCTTTACCTGTAAAGGGTTAAAAAGTCCGCTGCATGCATAGGTAAAAGGAAGTGAGTGGGCACCTGGCCAAAAGAGCCAATGGGAAGGCTAGAACTTTTTAAAATTGAAACAAGACTCCCCTTTTAAAAAACATACCTAGAGACTACTCATTGAAACCCCAGATATGTAAGTAGATCAGGAAATGTCTAGGACAAGAGTGGTCGAACTGAGCCTGAGAAGGAGCCGCAATTTACCTATGTACATTGCCAAAGAGCCACAGTAATAGTCAGCAACCCCCCATCAGCTCCTCCACCCCCAGCACCTCCCGCTCACCCAATCACCCTTCCCCCTCCCTCCCTGCACCTCCCAATCAGCTGTTCCCTGGAGTGCAGGAGGCTGGGGGGGGGGAGAAGGAGCGAGGGTATGGCAGGCTCAGGAGAGGGGGCAGGAAGGGGTGGAGTGGGGGCAGGGCCTGTGACAGAACCAGGGGTTGATCAGTGAGCTCCCTCCAGCACATTGGAAAGTTGGCGCCTGTAGCTCCAGCCCTGGAGTCGGTGCCTATACAAGGAGCCGCATGTGGCTCCGGAGCCACAAGTTGGCCACCCCTGGGCTAGGAAGACACAATTAGGTTTCTCTCTTTTATTTCTTTATGACTTGTGGACTCCTCTGTGCTAACCCCAGGTGCTTTTGTTTTGCTTGTAAGCTTTAAGCTGGACCTCAAGAGGGCTATCTTGATGCTTAATCCTTGTAATTGTTTTTTAAAATCTATCAAAAAGCCTAAGTTCCAAATATATTTTCTTTTTTGTTTTTAATAAAATTTACCTTTTTTTAAGAACAGGATTGGATTTTTGTGTCCTAAGAGGTCTGTGCATATGTTGTTTAATTAGCTGGTGGCAACAGCTGATTTCCTCGTTTTCTTTCTCAGCTCTTCCCCGGAAGGGGGAAGGGTACCCTAAATGCGCCTTCCTGGGTTCAAGGAGGGTTTTTTAATTTGGATGGTGGCAGCATCTATCCATCCAAGATCAGAGAGAAGCTGTAACCTTGGGAGTTTAATACAAGCCTGGAGTGGCCAGTATTAATTTTCAGAATCCTTTTGGGCCCCCACCTTCTGCATTCAAAGTGCCAGAGTGGGGAATCAGCCTTGACAGGACCAAATTTAGATCAGCCAAAACAGTCAGACTTTAATGAGACACTGCCAAAGAGTGACATTCAGCTCTGTGCAGAGGACCAATCCAGGGCCCAACACTTCCATCCCATTCAGCACTGTTTTGAGGCATAGGCCTTGGGCTTGCCCCCGCACAGAGTTGAATTTCACCCTGAAATATCTCAAAAGGCACTGCTAAGCTGACATTTAACAAACAAACCTATTAAGCAATAACAGAAATGTTGTATTTATAGGATCTGTGATACTCACTCTGAGTAAGGGATTCAGTAAAGCCCATTACACAACTCTGTGTACCTCAAGGGCTTCCTTTCAAAATATTTTCAGTATAAAATGCATACCCCATTCTTCATATCTGTATCTTGATTACTTTAATCACACATTCCACTGCTTAATATTTACAAACTCTTACTTTAGATACTTGACATATTTTGCTCTCTCCTCCCCAGTCTCGCCACATCACATACTGGACTGTTTCCTCAGTATCGCTGTTTCTGTCTTCATGCCACTTTAATTCACATATCAGTGTCACTTTATTATGGACAAGTTAACCATATAGTTATCTTTACAAGCTGCTGCTTCCGGGACTGCACAATACTTCCTCGTATGAACTTTGTATCTCTTGCCTGTAGCTATGCTTTAATTCTATCTAAGCTTGTGTAATAGTCACATGAAGTTTACTCAACTGACAAAATATGTTATAGCTTTACTTCTCAAAAGGATCATGACTACACCCAAGTAAGAAGTGCTTTTTCTGATCTTGGAGAAAGCAAATTCCTATAATCAAGACACAAGTTAAAAGACAAAAGAGGCATTTAGAATTTTGATGTGTTTAAATTTCACATATAAGCAGCACTTGAGTGGTTTCAACATATATAAGAAGTCAAATAGTTTGTTGATTCATGGGGAAAGTAAAAGTTTTGTCACTTCAAGGAAAACACAGATAACTTGCCATTAAAAAGGAACTAAGACACCAAACATAAGCCTTTAAATTAGTCCCATCTGAAGAAACTTAGACCCACTTCTTAGTTATATAGAATTTCACACAGGCAAACCAATGTAATTTCATTTGGCAGTTTTGTCTGCATCAACACCTTCCCCAGAGATTTGTGCCAAAACTAAAACCACTGAGAAATGCAAGAAGAGCAATGATTACACACACACATACACATTCTCTCTCTCTCTCTCTCTCTCTCTCTCTAAATCCCTTCAGCCTGAGGCCTTGTGCATTGCTATCCCTTCCTCACTCAGACCTCTCCATTTCTCTTTCCCTCATCCCACTCCCAACATCAGGACTGGGGATGTGCTAGGTTCCCCACAAGAAAATAGAAGCATCTTCCCAAGAAGGTGTCGCATGCTAGGTCTTCCACTGAGTGACTGTGTTCACTGTCAGATACAGGAACAAATACTGAATGTGATTTTTCTTTTTCTACCTCCAACCTGTTACTCTTTATCTTATAGTCTGACTACCTGAATAACAACATCCACTTCCATAAGTAATGCAGACTAGGGTTGGGATTTTCAAAGATATCTAAGGGAGGCAGGTGCCAAATTCCTATTGAAAATACCAGCCTGGGTATAGTTCATATATTGTATATTATCATTTAACCATTTTAGCAGCTCTCCTTTTTATCAATATCATTTGGGTGTTCAGAATAGAAGAATACAATTTCCTAGCTGAAGCATTACCAAGACCGGGTAAAGAACTACCATCTATTACAAAGAGAAACCTTGGTAAAAGCCCACTAATTTGGCATGCCTCTTTTCTTAACTCATCGGTGTCCACTTATATACAGTCTCTGCCGGTCTGCCTATCCCTGCTAGTTCTCAGTATGAACTAGGAGAAGTGGGCCAGTCATTTTGTGTAAGAGACCCAATCTTCTAGAATGTTTCCTAGAGCCAGAACTCCTAGCCTCGCTAATTCCTCCACGTCACTTATTCCCAAACCAACAATTACTTTGTGAGCTAGCCAATCCTTTAGGTGATGAATGCTTTAGGATTGGTCTAAGTCCTAAGGAGGAAAGCAGAGAAAACTGTTTAGTAGCATTGCTAGCACAGAATGGCTGCCATGTTCCACCCAAGAAGAAAATGCATTTCTATGACAGGTGAAGTGATATATAATAACTTTCTGTAAAGTATTTTGGTATGCTTTGCTATGAAAGATGTTAAGATTATCTACCCACCATCACTCTGATTAATACTCCATGAGATTTGGGCTCCTAAGTGCAGTTACTTTTGAAAATCAGACTTAGGCACTTGCGGAATTTTATCCATCATCATTTCAGAATCTTTTGATCCTAGTCATCTGCAGGCTTGTCACTGTCTTTTCTCATTCATCAGAATCAGAACAGCATCTCCACTAAGCCCTTCAGTTTTTGATTAGAAAACTGACTGAACAAATTTCAGGAAGACACTTGAATTTCGTTTTGTGTTTCTCAGAAAATACAGGTTATTTAAAGTCCACAATGAGTAACAAATCATGAAGAAATCCCATTGTCAGAGTCTCATTTTGTTGCCAGGGTCTGTAGTAGATCCCAACCATAATTTGTCTCCCTTGATTTGTATCTTTTAAAAAAATTAAGCAAACTCTAACTTTCATCCTTTCCTTCAGCATCTGTACACATCAGCTTGTGTAAATCATAGAACATGAGATGTAAGGAGTTTAAGGGCACCTTAAACCTGCCATTCATACTTTGCAGAGCTCTGTTCAGTCTAGTTTTAAAATCTGAAGTGATGGAGCTGCCACCATTTTCCGGGGAAGACTGCAGCACAGCTTAACTGGTATCTTGTTGTCTGTTTTCTTCCCACAGTTTTCAGATGAAATTCTTCTTATCCCAATTATATTTCTACTAGCCTATTATATCCCCTTGTGCTACCTTAAATAAGTATTCCTCCTTCTTTGTACCAGCACTCTCAAAATACTTGCAGTTGGTTGAGATATCCACCACTTCTGCTGAGGCAAGTTTTACACACAGTTTTTAAAATTACTCCTGTCAACACAATTACAACAATTCTCTACTCTGAAATCTCTCCAACAGGTTACTTGATCTCTGGCCTGTAGGTACTCAAAACTCAATTATCTAACAGTGATCTCACAAAAGAGACAGAGAGAGACTATAACTTCCCTAATCCATGGCAATAATGATGCACACAGAGAAAAACTGGAAGTATACAAGCCCTTGAGAGGTTTCAGAGTAGCAGCCGTGTTAGTCTGTATTCGCAAAAAGAAAAGGAGTACTTGTGGCACCTTAGAGACTAACAAATTTATTGGAGCATAAGCTTTCGTGAGCTACAGCTTCATTTATGATGAGTTCCTGGGCTGCTTTTAAATATTCCAGAGAGTATGTAGAGAGAGACACGTTTTCAGCTGGAAAAACATGCCTGAAAATGTGATTGAACTTAAGTGATCACTCTCCTTACAGTGTGTATGATAAACCCATTGTTTCATGTTCTGTGTGTGTGTGTGTGTGTGTGTGTGTGTGTGTGTGTGTGTGTATAAATCTCTCCTCTGTTTTTTCCACCAAATGCATCCGATGAAGTGAGCTGTAGCTCACGAAAGCTTATGCTCCAATAAATTTGTTAGTCTCTAAGGTGCCACAAGTAATCCTTTTCTTTTTGCGAAGCCCTTGAGAATTCTCTTTGCTTGCTGCTAAGTACTCAGACTTCCTTTTTCTTTACAAAAATTCCTCTTCACACCCAACATCCTTATGAAAGAAGCTTTACCTCATGACAGATTGTACCTCCTCCTTCACCTGCTATTGCAAAGCCCTCCTCACAAGCCTGCCCTAGCAACATTTTGAGTTTCAGCATGCTAGCAGGAATCTTTTTGTCCAGCAGATGGAGCCAGATATCTATCAGATTTGAAAATAAAAATGCCCTCTCACCTCCGATAGTACATGAAAACAGAAGTGAAAATATTTTCCATTTGCAAATTTTAACTTGGGCTGGATCGTCAAAACAAGTGTCTGCATTCACTGAGATGATGTAGTTAATAGAAAATACCAATTTAAATAACTATTTGTTCTACTCAATTTTTTGCTACTCTCTCCACACACATAAACAAGCTTGCCCCTAATTATTCCCAAAGTTCCATTACCACACATACACTCCTCCCTGGCCCCTTTGAAATCCATTTCCATCCTTGTTCCTTAGCTATCAGTCATATTCAAGATTTTGTACAAATTCCTCTCTTCAATCCCACTGCAACACTGTTCTTTCCTTTTACAAAACCAACTCATGTTCACTGCTTGCTTGGCAAGCAGCGGAGAATTCTAAAGAAAGATGTAGCTCCTTTTCTTTCTCTACCAGCACAGGAAAATTAAGCTCAAAGTTTGCCTAGAGAGGTGATCTTTCAGTTTTTAATTTAACTCTGCATGGCTGTTAACCCATCCTGGAACATCTGTTCAAGCCAACTGCCACCCAGTGTCAAACCTCCCATTCCTGAGTAAACTCTCAGAGAAGTTAGCCAAAGGCAAACTTCAAGCTCACCAGATTTAAACTAATATTCTAGACTGAGCACAATTTCGATTCAGGTCAGGACATGGAACACACACAATCATTTTAGTGGCACTGATGGACAATCTCCTCATATCAATGGATAGAGGACAGTCATCCATTTTCATTCTCCTGGACTAGAATTAGGGAGGTTATAGTCGCTCTTATGTGATATTGCAACATTTAAAACTGTTGACCATGAGAGAGAAGCTCTTGCTGCAGGGATGTATCCAATGAGTAATGCTAGGAAACTGCAGCTCCACAACTAAATAAATTTTAATTGATTTTCAATCATGTAGCTAGGTGTATGTGTCTATATAGAGTTGGGGTTTGTCTGTGTTTTTTTAGAGGCATCAAAACCCCTTATTAGCCATTTACCTAGTTCTTTATCAGTTAAACTTACCTTTTGATCCATTCTGTTGGTTACTTTGTTCCTGTCACACCAGGCCAGGCCTACCTCAGTAAGGAAAAATGCAAACACAGTGAATATTTGTCTCAACAACAGTACTACTATATTTACTATATTTTCTGCCTGGCAAGTCTTCATCCTTTTTAGGCTTCAGAAACTTCATCTTCCAGATTAGTTAACTCAACTTTGGGAATAGGCTGAAAAATTCTTTAATTAGCAAGCGCCAATGATGGTTAACTCGCAAATTACAACTACCCATTTATTATTGTACTCAGGGTATTTTGAAAAGGGGGGGAAGGGAGAGACAGATGGGGAAAGTGAAGCACAAAGATTAAGGCCCAGATCTGTAAATGTATTTAGGCGTTGCTGAGCTCAGTGTTGCAATGCCTGACTGATTTAGGAGCCTAAATCTCCTTCCCAAAAGTGAGTTCGACACTTCTAAGTACTTAAATCACTTTGAGCCTAAATCAGTCAGGCATTGCAATGCTGAGCATAGTAATACATAAATTCCTTTAAAAATCTTACTCAAGGTTACACAGTGACTCAGTGTCAGAGCCAAGAAATAAACCCAAACCACCTGACTTGCAGTACTATGCTATAGTCTCTACTGTGTGCACTCCACATTTGTGGCATGAACATCACCCAGGATAACTTTACAGTTCACCATGAATTCATGTAATAGAAGTCGTCATTCTTTTACACACCAGAAGCGGTGGGAATGAGACTCACATGTTGCATTAGACAATTATGCTGATCTCAAAAGAAGGAAGCCACAATTTCTAAATCCCCAACTTGCTGAAGGCATGAGAAACTGACTATCTTGAAACTCCAATTTCAGTTGTTCATATGTTTTATAGTGTTTCCACTTGGGTAAACTGCAACAGCAAAATAAAAACTGAATTAAGCTCATAAGTGCACATTCAATGCCTCCACTAACCAGAATGTGGCATACAAAATGAAGGTATAATAATGTCATAGAATAGGAAAAGGTAAAAGAAGTTCCATGGAAACTTTTCTTCAATTAGTAAGTTCCACAAGTCTGTTACAATGGATACTTCAGTCTGCTCGCATCTTGGAGGCAGAACCAGCCCCACCAGTTTCTGGCTGCAGGGGAATGCCCTATAGTCCCTGAAGTTCCCTCCAATTAAGACAACTTCCCTACACAAAAATAATTCAATTCTATTTCCTAAATTACTGATTGGTTTATACTCTGAGCAAAATGCACTGTAATTTCTCCCAATGCAGAGCATGGGAAACACCCCATAATGAAAAAAACCCAAATCTTTGGATGTCAATTTCCATCTCTATTCTGAATGATCTCTTTTTATCCAGGGTGGGCCAGGTCTTATTCCTCAAAGAAAGGATATTGTCAGGTAAGCTTTTCCTCCTTTCCCCCCCCTGCTGCTGGTGATGGCTTATCTTAAGTGATCACTCTCCTTACAGTGTGTATGATAAACCCATTGTTTCATGTTCTCTGTGTGTGTGTGTATATAAATCTCTCCTCTGCTTTTTCCACCAAATGCATCCGATGAAGTGAGCTGTAGCTCACGAAAGCTTATGCTCTAATAAATTTGTTAGTCTCTAAGGTGCCACAAGTATTCCTTTTCTTTTTGCGAATACAGACTAACACGGCTGCTACTCTGAAACCTGTCAGGTAAGCATGGGTACATTTTCCTATTTGTCATTGTGCTAAGGTCCACAGATCCATTACAATGGGATTTTCACAGCAGGGTGCCTCCTGGATTGGAAAAAGGATCATCCTTTAAATATGGTTTCAGATAGCAGCCGTGTTAGTCTGTATCCGCAAAAAGAACATTTGTTAGTCTCTAAGGTGCCACAAGTACTCCTGTTCCTTTAAATATGGACATTCAAAACATGATATATTTTATCTGCTCCATCTTCCCCAGGCAGTAAGGCATACAGAAAGCTTCTGCCAAAAACAAAAACAAAAGACACTGGTGAAATGCTGTATGACCAACAAGCAGACCAATTCTCCTTGACCATGCTGCCATCTAGCAGATCTCAATACAGAAGAAATGATTTCTCTGTCCTGATAGTGTCAGTGCTCCTAACGTCTGGACTTTGATGCTTAACAGAAGAAGGATTGCCACTTGTGAGGACTATTTGTCAAAGAACAATACTAGGTGTTCTCATAAGAGAACTCCCACCTTCAAAATTTCTTCGGACTGAAGCTATCGGAAGGTCTACGTTAAATCTATAAGAAGCACACCACCACCTCCTGTAAGGATTCACTCTAGGCTAGTTTTCTAAGGAGGTTCCCAGGTCTTGCTCTATGACCCTGTTGGGCTGGAAAAAGGGTTGCTTCCCTCAGGAAAGTCAAATCCCAACATGATATATTAAGTGTGCTTAAAATTATGCATGTGCTTAAGTGTTTTGCTGACTGGGAATAGACCACAGAACTGGTGTATAAGAATGTACACAAAAAGGAATTAACCCCTCTTCCCTTCCCTCTACATATCTGCCATAAAATATGAGCACTTCGATGGCTGGACTGTTTCAAGAGTTCTGTGATCGACTCCTAGGTTATCAAGTCCCAAACAAAAAGCAATATTTACTGGAAAATATTTTCATTGAAAGGCTTGTTTTCAACTACAGTTACAAGACAGAATGAATTCTATGTATATGGTAGCAGCACTGAAGGAGGAAAAAACAAGTTGTTACACATCAAGCTGGGATAGATGAGCTCAGTAAGAGAGTTTAATTGTTTGGAGGAAAAAAATGCAGTGAGTCATATTTGAAGTGTCTTGTTAGAGATTTTATCAAGAATTCCTACTACAGGATCCAGAAGCACTTTAAAGGGTTTGGAAAGAGAAGTATGTAACTTACTTCTGTAAATTACCTACAAAAATAAGTATTTTTGAGTTTGGGGCCTCATTCAAACTATACGGTATTAAGTTTCTGAGTTGATATAATTCTTGCAATTCAGTATGAAAAATGCCTTGAAGTTTTTGCATTCTAAGCAATATATATCAGTGTTTAACCATCAAACATTTATAGGCTGGTGGAACTTAGTCTAATATTCATCTCTCCCACCACTCTCTGCTGTTGCCCTCTGAGAAGTAATCTTGTGACATCAAAGATAAATCCCCCTTCCCATTAATTCCATCTCTACTCTCTCTTCTCCTCACCCTCCTCCTCTTCTCCTAAAGTGAAGTGCTAAGATTGACACCAAAATTCCTCCTCCCCCAAAGTACTGAACACCTACTACTGTATTCCAATCTTTCCCCTGTAATATTTTCTTTTAAAGCATGGATACCATAGCAGCATGTTGCTGGTGAGACTAACAATTTGGAAAAGCATGAAACTCTCTGGACAGGACAAAATAGTCTCTGAATAATACCCTCTCCCAAACTCTCTCCACATACATACACACAAAAGGGGAAAACTGTTTCTGATCTGCAAATGTTTTTAGGAATACAATATAAATGAGGGGTTGTGAGCTGAACATCTCAAATAGCAAAAGCAGAGAGATGGCTAGTCAGCAGTGGAGACTGGAAAAGTACTGTTTTTTATTAATATTAATCATTGCTACGGTCTTCTATGTCATCTTACATGCACAACTCTCTGATATGCTGCCTACCAGAAAACCTTACTGAAGTGTAGTGCCAATCTACAAGAGCGCAGGTAAGTTGTGTGTTGGTTTTTATAATGTGTGGGGTCGTATTTTGTTTTGTTTAAAAGATTTTGTTATGCCACAGAGGGAAAAGAAAAAAAAATCACTTTCCAAAGCCCTCTCACATACTAGGAAAAAAACCCACCTGCCTGATGTTCTTTCCACCCTGATAATAGCTATACTAGCATAGGATGGTGCATGCTGGAAGGACAGTGAAGAGCAGAGCAACCAGGACTTTGAAAATGAAACATTTTTTGTGGCTTAGCTTCCCCAGTCACTCATCTGCTGAGAGCATGAACACGCATTCTATTGGAGGAAGCCAATATGCAACTTTAAGTTTACTTTTATTGTCTTTAAAGATTTGTTGATCACCTTGAACAACTGACTCGAGACTGAAGTAACCATGGTTGATTGCCTCCTTATGTCTTTTGGCTGCCTGTATTTTTTTTAAATGAAAAGAATTGAATAGGGAACAAAAATGTACTGATCTAAAAAACATGCTATTTATGAAGCAGTTCCCACATCATGTATCTTATCACTGATGATTCTTACTCACTGAACAACAAATAAGGATGAATTAATTTGGTGCCAATGTCAGTGCCATACTTTATACCAGGAGTTCTCAACTTTTTTCTTTCTGAGGCCCCCACATCATGCTATGAAAACTCCACAGCCCAACTATGCTACAACAACTTTTTTTCTGCATATAAAAGCCAGAGCCAGCACTAGGGGATAGCAAACAGGGCAGCTGCCTGAGGGCCCTGCGCCACATGGGCCCCATGAAGCCAAGTTGTTCAGGCTTTGGCTTCAGCCTTGGATGACGGAGCTCAGGATCACAGGCATCAGTCCCATGCAGTGGGGCTTCAGCTTTCTGCCCCTGCCTCAGTGAGTTTAATGTCAGTGCTGCTTGGCAGCCCCCCTGAAACCTGCTCACAGCCCCACAGAGGGCCCCAGATCCCTGGTTGAGAACTGCTGTTTTATGCAATTCCACTATATTTTTAAATATATTGTAGCTCTAGACCAAATTGCAATAAGAACTCAATTCTGATTCCACTAATCTTGGGCAGAGAAAGACAGAAAAAAAGCAAAATTCTCCAGATTGTTAACCCTCTTTACATTTATCTATCATTTTTAGCACATTAGAAATTAGGGACAACAATTTAAGCTTATTTTTTCAATTTGTTTGAACAACAGATACTAGTTTTTGGTATCTGTTAGTTACTGAATAAAGATACAAACTCACAGACCTCACCACCCTATGTCATTAATGAACTATTTCATCATAATTTGAGAAAGTGAAGAGATTTTCTTCCATTAGAAAAGTAGAAATTCTAAAGGAATGGTCACCAACCGGTTGATCACAATCGACCAGTTGATCCTCGAGGATCTCCCAGTCGATCACGATCTCTGGCAAGGCAGACTCCCTGCCTTCCCCAGCCCCACGCCACTCTCGGAAGCGGCCAGCACAGCTCTGCAGCCCCAGTGGGGGAGAGAGGTCTCCCTCCGCGCGCTGCTCTTCTCTGCAAGCACCGCCCCCGCAGCTCCCATTGGCCAGGAGAGCTGCAGGGGCAGTGCTTGCAAAGAGGGGCAGTAATTGCTAGGAAGGAGCCTAGAGGGTTGTTGAGTGTGCCAGCAATTACTTCCCTCTCCCTCAGCTCCTCTGTTACTCCTGACTCCCCCAAGCCTTTGCACTGCTTCTGAGGGGAGTGAGAAATACATTTTTGTATTGTAGTTTAAATGAATTATTACTCAAAGTTCTGTATTAATATGCCTAGTAAGGAATCTGTTTGTCAAAAAACATTTCCTGAATCTTTTTGGTCTGTATTGTTTCAGACATACTTGCTGACAGGTATTTTGAAATAAATCACCAAGATAATTGAAACTGGTGTGATTTTTGTCTTATTTTGACAAATAAAATTTGCAGAGTGCAGAATGCCCCCAGGATCTTCGCATTCTTATTAGAAACCAACAAACAATTAAATTGGGCTATTCACCAATGTTCCCTCTAATTTATTACACCCATGTGCGGAATGAATTTTGTTACATGCACCAATATGGAGGTGATGTGTGGCGGGGCTCAGGAGTTTGGAGTGTGGGAGGGGGCTCAGGAGTGGGGTGTGGGCTCTGGCTGGGGGTGTGGGCTCTAGGATAGGGCCAGGGATGAGGGGTTTGAAGTTCAGGAGGGTGCTTAAGGCTGGGGCAGAAGGCTGGGGCTCCAGTTGTGGGTGCAGGCTCTGGGGTGGGGCTAGGGATGAGTGGTTTGGGGTACATGCTGCCCTGGGAGGGAGGACTCTCCACAGCTACAGCAGCTCCGAGGCTGGGGCCAGGGCAGAGGTGCCTCTCCCCGGCTGCGGCAGCTCCAAGGCTGAGGCTGGGGCTCGGGCCAGGGGAGAGGTGCCTCTCCCCGCCTGTGCGGCCCTTGATAGCTTGCTGAGCAGCCACAGAGCTCAGAGGCAACTTAGCTACTCAGTATTGTCAACGTGGGGCTAATGCTACTAATCTAAAGGAACTATCACCATAGTATCTGAGTGCCGTAACAATCTGTGAGGTAGGAAAGTACTATTATCCACATATTACAGATGGAGAACAGAGGCATGGGGAGGTTAAATGATGTGCCCAAGATCACACAGGAAATCTGTTGAAGTAGAGAATCGAACCCATATTTCTCAAATTTCAACTACTGCCCTAACCACTGGACCATCACTCCACAGAAGCATGTTTTCTGGATTAAAAGTAAGATAGCAAGACTGGTTTAAAAGAAGCTTTGCTGAAGAGGAAAAGAAGGATTTAAAAAACCAAAACCTCCATGTGATCTCAAAGCCCTCAGAAAAGCACTGTTTATTTGTAGACTAACTTCACCTCAACTTGGACCTTATTTTTCTGACCTTCCATCATACATCCTATGTTTTTATGGCACAAAGATTCTCACCTTGGCTGCAGTACAAAGACAACATGATGCTTAGCAGTTATAGCATGCTTCTTAATTAGTTGTTAGTACAGATCTATATAAGATATCAGGGACACTGCAGTCACCTGCCAGGTTTTCCTACAACAGCAGGGTGCTCGGCTTTCTTTCAAGTAACTAGACCCTGCCTAAACAAGTCTGTGGAGTCCAGGAGAGGAGATTTGCCTCTGGAGTGTGTAAGAATTTTTTTTAAGCAAAAGAACACAAATGCTTTTCAAAGAGAAAAAATAAGAACCACAGGAAGAATTAAGAAGAGTTTCTGACCCCAAGGAAAAGAAATGCAGAATTTTGATTGTGTAAATGTATGTTTGATGTATGAGTCAATTACCCTCAAAGGCTTGCATTTGTTGTTCTCCTTCTCCTACCCCACCCTTTCTTGCCTTTCAAAATCAAACCTGATGGCCTTTTTTATGGAAGTTAGCCCAGTCTTAGTCAATCACTCCCTTGGGCTACACTATTTCATCCATAAGCACATCCTTTCCCTCTCAAGTTTCTATACATGAAACCTACCACCAGAAAATACAGATTTTACTTTATGAAAGATAACAGGTGACAAACTCATTGTTGAGGCTCTAAAGTCAACAGTGTGTGAGTGGGTGTGTGCGTGAGAGAGAGAAAATGCATTTTAAAAAAGAAAAGGAGTACCCGTGGCACCTTAGAGACTAACAAATTTATTAGAGCATAAATTTTGCGAATACAGACTAACACAGCTGCTACTCTGAAAACAATGCATTTTAACTAATTACAAGGAAGAGACAGGCTACAAAACATTCACGTCTTTTAGTCAGATTAATTTTGTTAGCCAATTCCTTCTCTTGCGGAAACAATATCCAGTTGAATTACCTGTGGTGTTTTTTTCATTAGATGTTATCTGCAAGCAGGGGCAAGGTTCTATTTGAAAGAGCTGATATTAGCAGGTTTCAGAGTGGCAGCCGTGTTAGTCTGTATTCGCAAAAAGAAAAGGAGTACTTGTTAGTCTCTAAGGTGCCACAAGTACTCCTTTTCTTTTTGAGATTAGCAGAATCACTATTAGGCAGAGAGTGAAAAGTGAAAATTTATTTTCATATTTATTGTCACCTGGACAACAAATGACAGTGTGACAGAAACAGGATGTTCTTTGGTATTTAGAGGGAGACTTGCAGTCTGCTTTCACTCAGGAGGCTAGCTTTATGTTGATTAAAGAGAATTATAAACAAATTATGAAGCAGATCAAAATTTAAAATTGAAGCAGAGTCATGGGAACCCACATTATTACACACTCCAATTCTCTCTATTTTTTTGATATTCTCTTATGTAATTCTCTAATAGGGAAAGATCATGACTATGCTGCTCCTCTACAAGGTGCTTTTCTAGGGGCCCGGTGAAGCTTAGAGTGAAACAGAGGAGACTCATGTCAGGTTTTACTTGGCTGCTGCTCCTGATAATGCCACTGGACTAGTGTTATTTGCAGGATTCACAACATAGATGTGACATAAACGGAAAAGGAGAAACAAAAGGTAGGGAGAAGAAATAGAGAACTCAGCTAAACAAGAACCTTCCACTGGTTTAACTTAAGGTGTGATTTTAAATCAATTTAGTTAAAACAGTGCAAACCCCTGTTTTGGTTTAAACCAGGCTTATTTGTGTTATTTAATGCATCCGATGAAGTGAGCTGTAGCTCACGAAAGCTTATGCTCAAATAAATTTGTTAGTCTCTAAGGTGCCACAGGTACTCCTTTTCTTTTTGCGAATACAGACTAACACGGCTGCTACTCTGAAACCTGTGTTATTTAAGTCAATTAGGAACAGACTTAACCTTAATCAAAATTAGCCACTCTTGCTGAAACAAGAATGTCCACAGAAGGGCTTACACCAGTTTCATTAAATTGATTTAAAAGATGTTTTAAGTTAAACCAGTGCAATGTTTGTACATAGACAAGACCAGAGAGCACAAGGGTGGGGGGGGGAAATGATTGGGAGGGAGCAGAAAGAGAGTACACAATGAAAGTGTGGGATGAGACGCTCACAGAAGGGGCAAGGCCATTCCAATGATCTAGTGGCTTTGTATTTTAGCTCAAGATTTGTGCCAACCAGTGCTGGAAGTACAGTAGGTGTGAGGCGGCCCATGCAACCTCTGGGAAGGATGTGTGTTGTGTAGCTGACTGGCAACAATCATCAACAAACCCTGGCAACAGCCATAGCCAACCTTTTCAACCAGGAATCTGTAGCCTTTGACTAAGAGTGGGTGAAGGCAGTGGGTGAAGAAAAATGACTTCAAAAAATAAGGAAAAGATAGTGTTGAGAAAAGACCAGAGTATGGCAAAGTTGGATTTATCTGTTGGCAAAGTTGCACTGGTTTAACTTAAAGGTTTGATTTTCAACCAATTTAGTTAAAAATCTTTATGTTTAAAAGAAGCCTTTTCAATTTATCTGCACCCAGTTCCTAATCAATTTAAATTAAACTGAAATAAACCTGGTTTAAATGGAATTAAGAGTGGCCACACAGTCTTTTGCATTGGTTTAACATCACACCTTAAGTTAAACTGATGCAACTTTCTTGTATAGACAATTCCTCAGAAAGGCCAAGAGTGGGAGGGAAAGAAAAGACTAAAAAAAAAAAAAAGGAAGAGAAACCAAGCATAGTTTTGGAATTAAAGTAAAAAATCTGAGAAATACTGGATAGTATTTTTACCCATATACAATTTATCACAGCAGGTAAACAAGTGTTCACTTTGATGCTGTGCCCTCTGACACAATACTTGACAGCTAAAACACCAAGGGCTAAATTCAGAACTACTGTAGTTTGTGAAGGCTTTTGTGGTATGCCATCTCTTCTCTCTCTATGAACAGACATGTTCCATGTACTACCTACCTATATGTCTAATCACTAGAAAAATAATAAAACCAAGCAGTTATGTAGCATTTCACATATTCAAAGTGGTGTATGAATATTAACTAATTAATCCTAACCACCATGAGCCTGGTAAGCAAGTTTTATACACGTTATTGATGGGAAAATTAAGACAAATATTGAAGAGCCATATTAGATCACTGAATTTCCTGACTTCCAATTCTATGCTTATATTCCATATCATATAGCCCACCAATAACTTGTGATTATTAGTATTATTATTTTTAACCATAAAAGGAAGACACATAGTAACCATTACACACAGAAGGAAAAGTGGTCGAACCTGGATTAACTTCAACTCTTAGAATTCATTCTTTCCGGAACACTGCACCTATTGTCACCACAGGTTTGCCGAAAAATAGGTACATCTTCAAAATAATTAACAGTGCATTAATATGAACATAGGAAATATCAGAAAATCCCAAAATTACATACTTGCCACATGACATAAAAACATAAGTTCTGAATTAACATTCAACAAAAACAAGGAAGTTGCTTCCAAAACTTACTCTGTCATGTCCAAGTACTGCAAATCTCCAAGAATGGAGCAGTATTTTGGATACAGCACACAATGGAAATAATTTAGAAGAATCTAAGTCCCAGATCTACATTTCTTTGTTTGACTGTCATCTTCTGATCATGACAATATCAATAACATATATTTATCTAGTGTGTGCGCTCACGTTTCCTTTTGCTAACATTTAACAAGGGCATAAGATTATTTTTTTTTAAAAAAGTGTCACTCTGTTTGTCCAGCAGACACTTTTTCAAACAGTAGCTGTGATATAATTTTAAAAAATACTGAAAAAGGCACCAGCCCAAAGTAAAGACTAAGTGCAGGCAAAGTGTTTTTTTAAACAAAGTTGGACATTTTTCCATGTTATGATAAAACCAAAAGCTTTTGCATATGTAACCACACATGGGAAAGTAGTTTAACTTCTCTCATCTCAATTTTAGACAAGAGATGCAGAGAAAATTAACAAAAAATAGACAGATCAAGAGACAGAGTTTTGACATGGAAGTAAATGTCTTTACAGGAGTTCCCATGAGAGGAATGCTCAATGGTGGGCTCTCAAAAGCCCCTCGTATTCAGAAGCACTAATTATGTTAGTGCAGATGATGCAAGTACCATAGTGGTCAGCATTAGAATGGTCAGAAGGCAGCCCACTGAAGTCAGTGAGCGGAGTTTTAGATGCATAAGGAAGTCAAAACTGGGCTCCTAAACCTCAGGTTTAATCCAGATCTGTTTATTCCTGGAATCAATACAAGGAATAGGCTTTTTAAACACAGATTTAATTATCCAATACCTCTTTACACTGATTAGAAAAAAGTACAGTAATTCCTAAACCAGAGGTTCTCACTTGCTGT
Source organism: Dermochelys coriacea (assembly GCF_009764565.3). Classification (NCBI taxonomy): domain Eukaryota; kingdom Metazoa; phylum Chordata; order Testudines; family Dermochelyidae; genus Dermochelys; species Dermochelys coriacea. The sequence continues at coordinate 113,410,894 of NC_050068.2, forward strand.
ACCTCCATTTCAAACGTGACTTTAATAATTCAAAATTACATCCCACTGTAACATGCTGTAAACAGATCAACAAAAAGTTTCTTTAACAGCTGGGATCTCCATATCCTGACATTCAACCTACAGGCCTAACAAGAAATCAGCAAAATGCTTGAAACCTTTGGCTTTTACTATCAGGTGTCACTAACAATGAAAGAGCAATTAGCCACTGGGACTGAAAGAGAAAACTGGGGAGAAAAATTGAGGGGGAAAAAGTAAAATCTCCTGCTTTGACTTGGTCAAATCACCTTCCCCTCTCAGCTGTACAATTTGTACCATCTCAGCTCTTGTGATGTTGTCATATTATTAGTTTACCAGTCAAATTAGATCCTTCCAACCTAGACAGGATCTGAATTTCTAATGCAAAAAATCTACAAAAAACTGTTTCAGAAACCATCATTAAAATTAATAAAGAAGGCACAAGGGTTTCCAGCTGAACTATTTTTAATTGTGAAGAGCCACACTAATATACATATTTGAACCCCTCCGATAGCTTTGTCACCATTTATGCATTATGTTTGCTTAGATTAAGCACAATAGCAATATTTTTAAAAAAATTTTGATTAATGTATATATGGACTGCAGCCTTGACTTTAAACAAACAAATTAAACAACCTTTTAAACTAATAGTGTATACCTACCCCAAGGAGACATTGTACAACATAACTGACTTGGAAGAAAATTGTATGCATATAATTTCATTGCAACATCAGTTATTTCTGAATGAAGGTGGCTAAAGAGGTCTTTACAATCAGGTCACAATTATTATATTGTTTAGATTTTTGTAACGCTCACCATGTGCTAGGCACTTTCCCAAACACAGAGAAAGACCAGTCCATGCTCCAAACAACCTGTAACCAAGCAGGGGGGTGGGGGGGGGGGGGAAAGATTGGGGAAACGGATACAACCTACTAACAAACTCTTCCCAGGGCTATTGCTTTAAAACTTGATTTGCCCACTGTTTCACCATTCATGACCTGCCAGTAAACAACTCAGAAACTAAACTTGGTAAGTCTCTCCACATCCACACATGAATGGAGCCTATTCCTGACTCTGTCACAGACTTGCTGTTTGACCTTGGGCAAGTCACTTAAGGCTACATTCACAAAGGGACTTAAGCAGTGTGACACTGAGTGTCTTGGTGTCAACTTTTTGGTGCCTAGAAAATCACAGGAACAATACTGAGATCCATAAAGCCAAGTTAGGCACTAAGTAAGAAAATAGGATGGGATTCTGGAAAATGAGATTCACAAAAGCCAGCATAATAGGCCAGGAGCCACTTAAGAAAGTTAACTGGAGATGCTGATGAGAGGGATGTGCTAAGCCCTGCCCCTTTCACAGAGATAGGTACAAAAGCCCAAGCTGTAGGGAGGTGGCTAGATCTCTGCTAGTGATCCACAGCCAGGAATCCCTCTCGATGTTGCACTCCATATGCTTTATGAAAATATGCTTATAAATGTGTAACTGGAATATGCTTTACGAAAAGAGTCTCTTGTAAAGTATCATTAAAGTTTATAATCTATTAAGCGTGTTCATCCTATTTGTTTTAATGTATTATTTCTATGTCTGGAGTTAGAGGAATAAGATATAAACTTGTATTACTAATATAAACATATTAAGTGGAAGCCATAAAGGGTGCTTCAGAATCAATTGGTTGTAAATGGCTCTGTTTACTTGTAAGCCTTCCTGTATACGTGGGTGCCAGCCAGTGAGTACTGAAGTCTCACAGGACATGTGAACATGTCACCTGGTACTGGAATCCATCTTAAACCTGGTGCTTTTCCATTTAAAGGAAGGGTGAGAATCCAGAGAGAGACAATGATTCCCACCTTGTGCCAAAGATATAAAAGGGAGTGGAACAGAACAAATGGGGCTGCCAGTCATGAGAAATCCCCCTAGTTACCACCTGAGCTGGAACTCACAAGGACTGTACCGGAGAAAGGATTGGGCCCAGATTAGGAAGCAGTCTAGTCTGTGAAAGAAGCTTATGGAACATCTGACGGTGAGATTTATCTGTATTCAGTTTCTTAATGTATTAGACTTAGACTTGTGTGTTTTGTTTTATTTTGCTTGGTAACTTACTTTGTTCTGTCTGTTATTACTTGAAACCACTTAAATCCTACTTTTTATACTTAATAAAATCACTTTTGTTTATTAATTAGCCCAGAGTAAGTGATTAATACATGGGGGAGCAAATAGCTATGCATCTCTCTCTATCAGTGTTATAGAGGGCGGACAATTTATGAGTTTACCCTATCTAAGCTTTATACAGAGTAAAACTAATTTATTTGGGGTTTGGATCCAACTGGGTGTCTGGGTACTGGAGATAGGTAACCTGCTGAGAGGTTTTCAATTAAAGCCTGCAGCTTTGGAGGCATGGTTCAGACCTGGATCAGTGTTGCAGAAGAATGGAGTGTCTGGCTCAACAAGGCAGGTTTCTAGAGTCCCAAGCCATCAGGGAAAACGGGCTCAGAGGTAATTTCAGCACATCAGGTGACAGCCCCAAGGGGTCTCTGTGACTGAACCCGTCACACCCTCTTCTGGAGTCAGGAGCTTAGACACCCGAGGTGTTTCCTGTGAGAATGACTTAGGCAGGCGCCTGCCTCCACACAAAATGGAGGGCAGAGAAGGAAAGAGTGGGAGACCCAGGTTCAATTCCCCCATCCCAACTTCCTGCTTGAGAGAGAGAAAGGGACTGAAGAAGGGTCTCCCAACTCTTAGAAGAGTGCTCTGGGGTATTCTGGTGTGGTGCTCCCTCAGTCTCTTCAGTTGAGTCTTTTCCACTGTGTATACACACTTACAGAGAGAGAAAGTGAGAATAACTGTAGCCCAGTGATTCAGGAACCCACCTGGGAGATCAGGGTCCAGTCCCCCTGCTCATAGGCACCAACTCCGTGGGTGCTCCAAGGGTGCTTAGCACCCACCGGCAGCCAGCACCTCCCACCTGCTGGCATCCCTCTGATCAACTCCTCCCCTTCTCGCCTCTCGCCTGCTGTGATCAGTTGTTCTGCAACGTGCAGGAGGCGCTGGGGAGGGGAGAGGAGCGGGGCAGGGGGGAGTGCTCAAGGGAGGCAGAGTGGGTCTGGGGTGGGGCAGGGGTTGAGCACCCCCAGGGCCTGGAGGATGCTGCTGGCACCTGTGCTCCAAATATTCTTTCATTACTATTTTGGAAAGATATTAACTCAATCCTTACTACCAGGGTAGACTTTCAAAATGACCTGCAAAGGAGAAAAAAACCTGGGGCTTGTGCCCTTCTTTATTATTTATAATGATTGTATCTGAAGCAGTTTTTTGTGGCTTTTTGAATAAGCAATTCAGATCCTGTCTAGATTGGAAGGCTCTAATTTGACTGGCAAACTAGTAATATAACAACCTCACAGGAGCTGAGACAGTACAAGTTGCACAGCTGAGAGGGGAAGGTATTTTTTCTCTAACTGTTAAAACTTTCAGGGCTCGTCTACACACAGTGTTGCAACAAAAGTGTTTACATCCGTACAACTTGTTCCTGTAAGTTTAAAAATGTAGGCTAAACACACATAAAATTAACATCTTCAGTGGTATCTGTATAACTGTGTTTGTAGGCCTTATCTTTCTCAAGAATTAATTAACGTTTTGGATAAAGGAAACTGACATTAAACGTTGAAGACGTTCACCTCTTCAACTAAGCTGTCAAGAGTTCATAGCAAACATTCCCAAGGCATTCCAGGGGAGAGCAAATCCTCACCTTTCTAAAGTAAAACAAAAAAACAAACAAAAAAAAAAACCAAGCAGGAGAAAACATTCATAAAAACCAAATTCACCATTCAGGCCTGTATACATCATCACGAAGAATTAAAAACAAAGACCTTTGTAAGTTATTTTTTAAAATGACTTTGCCATGCTTCCGTATGCCTCTCCACCCCACTTGGTCTCTGCCACATGCGTATCAGTAAATTCAATGGTAGAGATTTATTAGTCATTAAAATTCTGTCCTTAATTATCTGCCCTGGTTATCTGAATCACTATGAGCACTGGGATACAAGTGTTTCAATTTCAATTTTGGGGGCAATTTCATCTAATAAATTCTCTTGCAGGAAATGTAGTCCTAGCCTGCTAGAAAGAACTTGAGCAGCGTTGGTCTGTATTTCCATTAAGTTCCCAAACTCACATTCCAGAATACATTCACTACAGATTTACCCCAGGTGTTGGCTGCCCCTACTCTCCTTCAATCTACACAAAAAAGCCTCTAACTCAGGCTTGAGGGTACAATAAGCCCGGGGTAGCTGGCACAGCCCAAGGTATAGGCTTGATCTCAGATTTCAACCAACCTGGACTGGCAACCCACCTACGTTGCAGACAGGCTAATCAAGCCCAGGTGCTATTACTCCTCCTATGCTATCCCACAAGTCTTCCTGTGTTGTATTTCTTGTCTATCTCCTGTAAATCACCTACACTGACCCAGCATTTTAACCTCACATTTGGTTGTTCCATTCCTGCTGTGCTTCCACTGCATTCGAACTGACACACCACCAAAGAAATCCTCCTATCATGCTGCCAGTTGGCCAAAAACGAATTCTAGCCTTCTGGGAAAGCTTTGGTGCGAGGTCAGTAAGACCCATCATTTCGGGGAGCATGCCCCAAGTGCCAATTTTATGGGTGGTAGACAAAGGAAACGCGGAAGCAGAAAAAGTCATCTGAGTGCGCCACGAATCACTTGGTGGTGATTGTCATTATGGAATTCAGCCTGCATTCTCGTTAGAAGCCCTTGCTGCCAAGTGCTGTTCACTTTCTCCTTTAGAGCTGTCCACATTAATAATGAATAGATCCATATTCTCATATCATTATTGCCAGACAGCAGCTCCATGCTAGGCAAGAAAGAAAGAAGGCGGAGAACATCCTGCGAATGCCTTCATAGAGCAGCCCAGTTTAATGCACCACTAAGAACCATGGGATAGCCTGCCAGAAACCCATCCCAGCATATATGAGCTAGTACAGCAGCACTGCAGCCACATGGGTCTGACATGGATAGGGCTGTGCAGTGGGGATGCTTCGTGAGACAAGTCCAGGTTAACTCTGCAGTGAAGATTTACCCTCAAAGGCGTGACTGAGAATGAACTCAACTAAGGAGCAAGCAGTGGCATGCTGGTCAGCTTACTAAAAATGATCCCCAGTTAGGTTGTTTAAAACCAATGAGTGAACAAAAGCTGCTTGATTTCAAATACTATTTTAAGCTTTTTTCCTCATATATATTTCTATTTTAAGGCCACTAGTTAACAGTGTGGCCTGTATACTAGAGCCTGTATTTTCAAAAGGAAAAACAACAAAAGCTTTTGTTTGGAAAAGTCATTTATTAGAGATGTGCCTGTTAAAACATACATATTTGTTTGTTAGCACAGATAGCGCAAAAATGGCTGGACAGACTTGAGCCATTAGAGAATATGTGCTCTTTTAGGGAATAGAATAAACCGTGATAAGCTTCTCTTCAATTTTGTAAGAAAAAGCTATATCTTTATACATAAAAAGTTGATTAAGGGCAGAAAATATACAACAGAACATGAAATTCCAATCTTAATTCATGCATATGTGGTACTCTTTTTGCTACAAAGCACAACTTATATTTTGAACTTCCTAGATTTCATTAGTGTGTGTCACAAATTTATCGTTATTTAAACATGGGTGGAAGGACTTTGCATTTCAATTTGAAGGTACCACCATGAAATTGCCTAGCAGAGGGAGTTTTGAGTTCAGAAAAAACACAGCTGTTTTCCACTGAATGCATGCGATGAAGTGAGCTGTAGCTCACAAAAGCTTATGCTCAAATAAATTTGTTAGTCTCTACGGTGCCACAAGTACTCAGTTTCTAGATAACAATTGACTAGAAGCAGTTTTCAACATCTATTTCAGCCCAAAATTAGAGAGCCACAAAGCTTGTTACAGTGATGGGAAGATCCATCCTGCCAACTGGCAGCCATAATTTTCAACCATTAAAATAATTATGCTAGCAACAGCAATTTACTTTAAAACCAGCAGTCACATATAATCTCTGCATGTTTCAAAAATTATAACAGTGCTTTAGAAAGATCGGTTTCCTTATTATAGAACAAAAAACTATGTAAAGATTGAGACATAGGGGACCATTTGCCAAAGAGCCTATTTTTTGCAAGTGACTCATTTCAGACTTGACAAACTGACTACACCAAACATGTCCTGCAGGTTATTTGCCCATAAAGAACAGCATGTAAGAAATCTACAGAAAGGTCATAATTTGTCAAGATTCCTAATCATTGCAAGAGGTTATGTATGGGTTATATTTAAGGAATAATGTAATTACATTGAAAATATGCTTGGTGGTTATGGAATAAAAATCAGTCAACAGGGCATAACGTCTCAGCGCTTGTCTACACATCCATCGATGCAGCTGCAGCGCTTAGTGAAGATGTGATCTATGCCGATAGGAGAGCTTCTCCCATCGGCACATAGGTACTCCACTTCCTCCAGAGGGGGTAGCTGTATCAACGGGAGAAGTCTTTTCATTGACATAGTGCTGTTTACATCAGGAGTTCAGTCAGTATAACTGAATCGCTCAGGGGTGTGGAATTTCCGCACCTCTGAGCAATGTAGTTATATCAACATGACAAGTCTGTAGTGTGACCAAGCCTTACTGATGGCCTATTCAAGCAGGAGGGAGTTTTCAGCATACTCTGGTTAGCTGGTGATGTAATGCAAGGCTCAGTGGTCTACCATGCTCCACCCCTAAACTTTAAATTAGAAACTATCAGAAACAACTGAAACCATGTGGAGGTAAAAAAGAAACATTACAACAGACTGTCACTCTGCCTATGAATAAAGACAAATCACTGTTTCACTATATCAAAGGCTGGGGAAAGACAGTTTCTTTTTAATGAGAAGACATCTTGAGGAGCGAGTGTTCTCATGAAAATTGGATCCTGGTTCCTGTGAAACCAGCCAGCTCTGCAACAGACTGACCTTTGAAGGGGGATAAGTGGAGAAACATATTTTATTAGACAGGAAAGGTAACTATTGATAAGTGTAGACCCAAGGTTGCATTTTATAATTTTGGTTTATGTTGTAACCATTAGTTTCCATCGCTCTTTTTTCTTTCTAGTAGAATCTCTCTCCTTTCTTAATTAAACCTTCTTTGGTTTTATTACCAGTGCTGTGTGTTATACAGGAGAGGTAGTTTAAGGTAAAACTGGTAAACTGGGGAACACTGCTCCTTTGGGGGCAGAGGATCTGGGATTTCTATGAGTAGTGAGTATCACAGGCTGGATATCATAGGCGAATGCTTCAAATGGACTTGGGGACTGGGGTAAATCTATTTTTAACTTGCTAGGCAAAGAGATGGCTGATGTAGCTCAGAGGAGAGTGGCTGAGTGGTTGAAAGGCTACACAGCACTTGAGACACCCCCAAAATGTAGCTACTTTTATAACACCACAGTTTTGGACTTTTGCTTAAAATATTAAAGTGATAGGATTCTTGAGTTAGCATCCTGTTTCCATGGTATGCAGAACCATTCATTTTTAACAGGATGAACTACAAAATATTTTTGTAACAAGCTCAAATAAATCATCAATTCAGCGAAGTGGGTAACTGTTCCCCACAATGTTTATTGAAAAATCTTTTAAATTAAAACTATGGCCCCAATCCGGCAAACATTTACATATGCAAGTAGTCCTCCTGGTACAATTTAGGTGAATAAAAGTGATTGGTGATGTAGTGAGAGGTCTGGATTCTGCAAGTTTTATAGATAAATTTCAGAGTTGGGAGAAAGTCTAAGTAAGTAACTATTGCAAGCTGACAAACTTACTATAGAAAAGTAAATGTCTTTATTTCTCAGCCCTATAATGTTTAGATGAAATAATCCTTGTCCCACACAGAACTGAAGCCATTTCCCCTCTTGATACCATTACACCAAATGGATTCTGTGCCAGGCGTATCAGACTGCTAGACAGCTGATACTTGAACTCATAAAAAGTTAAATAAATAAAATACCAACCAGTCAGGAAGTAGGTAGTTTATTAGAGTAGAGTAGCCTTGCAAATACTCATGAGTGCTCCTGTTTTGTGTTTCAGGAGAGAAGACCTGAAGAAGCAACAGAGTGCAGCAAGGATAACACTGCTGCTTACATTAGGTAGTCTGAGAGCAAGTGCTGCTAACTCCTGGACACTGGAGACTTGAGAGAAGACCAACTCACTATGGGCCTGACAAAGGGAGGATTCCCCTGCTATTGGGACTGTGGAACACACTATAAAGCTGCCTTCCAAGGATCCCTTCCCAAGCTCTGTGTTGCGGGCAGGGTTGGGGTCGCAGCACACAGTGCTACATAGATTTCAGTCAGCACTACAGCCTATAGGGCAGGCCAATGGATCTGCCATAACTTAGGCCCCCAGAGCCGTCTAATTTACGCTGAGGACCTCCCCAGCTCCCAGAAGAGCCCAAGATAAGGAGCAAAAATGGCTTGAACCTTCTTAGGCCCCTCCTCCTCTGGCTGCGAGTTTGGATTGCACTTCTTGGAGAGACCACAGCAACTCATCCATAATCTTTTTCCCTCCAGTCTTTGTCGTCGTCTCCAATTCTTGAGGCTAACACTTCTATATACTTTGAAAAATTAATATTAAGAATATTCAGCAAATCTTCTATAAAAACTAAACCAGAATGCAGCTACTAAGTAATGATACAATGTATACCAGTACCAAAATCCATTAAACAAAAGTGATCAAATCTACATAATTGGATATAATACAACAAAGTCATGGCATCTCAATGCTGCAACAGAGTCAATGTTGCATATTTTAAAAATAAATGTCTTAGCTTTGCCTCAGCATTTACAGTGGCTAGCTATAAGAAACCACTATCATGCAATAATGTCCTATTCCCTTGAAAGTATCCATTAAATAAATGTGCAGCAAACCCTGTTTAAAATGAAAGCTGTTTATAAAGTTTCCTTATGAAAATAGGGTACTGCTGTTCCTGGATCCTCTCTTATTTTAAGAGTCCACCAGCATTATAAAAATTATCCCACAAGTACCACAAAACATCAAAGATCGTCTGAGCTATGCAGTTTACCAATCGTCTGTATGGTAATGATAAAAATATTGATTTCTTCAATGCACGTTTGTAACCGAGATTCAATTACACCAGAGTCATAAGGAACTGAAATTATTTATTTATATTGGATTGACTACAGAGTCTCTTTAAAATGCAAACATCAAATCCTTCACCAGCATTAAGTAACAGGAGTGTAATTAATAACTTTAATACATAGCAATATGTTTTATAAACTAAGGCCCTAGTCCAGTGATCAGATCTATGCACACCGACCCTCAAATTGGTGCAAAGAGTTTAGTAATTACAATGGGGCTCTGCCTGAACAAAATGTTTATCTGTATAGCTCTGAAGGCAAGATTGGGGCTTAGGGTACAACGCCACTGTGTTTTAAAACCCCTGGCAGCAAGTCTCAGAGCCCAGGTCTACAGACTCAGGCTCTTCCTAGGGTGCTAAAAGCAGCAGTGTAGATGTTGCAGCTCAGGCTGGAGTTCAGGTTCTGAAGCTCAGGGAGGTGGGTGTGCTTCAGAGCCTGAGCTCCAGCCCAAGCTACAATGCCTACATAGCTATATTTAGTGCCATAGTGCAAACCCAAGTCTGTAGTGTGGACTATTTAATGTAGATGTACCCTAAGAGGCCTGGTCCTAAAGATACTATTTAGTGTACTGCTCATCGCTGAGAGTAGTGCAAGTAACTTCAACCAGGTTATTCACAGCAGTACTCACTGACTATTCTTCACAACTGTCAGCTATGATACAGATGTACCTAAACTCCCAGATCATGTGCTCGAGCTGCTTACTTAGGCACAAATACCCTATTAGTGGAGTTAATGCTTCATTTTCTGACTTGGCAATACGCAAAGTATGCCTTTTTTCATTTGTTTTACACTAAGATTGTAAAACTCTGAACTTTGTTTATGCTCCATGTGTTAGTCATTAGAAGTATTTTACAGTTCATTTTTGTTGTCTAATTGCAAATGCATTCACTATATATTGTCCAGCACTGCATACTTCAATTAAATGCTATCACACTGACGAGCCAACATTTATGCTACAGTGTGGGAGATCTAACTAATTTTGAAACTTGACATCCTGACTCCAAATGTGAAACTTTCTCCTTTGTGCCTGGACCTAGGGAGCAAAATGGTGTAATCTAGTTGGTGATTTCATGGGAGTTGGACTCTTAATAAGAAGAGCAAAGAGCAAAACTAACAACCGTTAATGACACACTATGGGCAAGATCCATCCTTGATTTCATTTGGCTGACTTCAGTGAAGTTACCCTGAGGTGAATTTGATCCAGTACATTTCACTTTTTTTATTAAATTGAGCAGTTTAGACTAAAGAATACCTTCATACTTTCAACTAACAGGAAATCACTCACAACATTACAATAATGTTCTTCACAGTTGTTTAGGGATATTTTAAAACAACAAACCATTCTTTGCAGTAATTACAGAAGCTATTTCTACTTTGGCACATGGCTAACAAGGATGTGAACAGACAACAAGACATATTATAGTACTAGATTTTTCAAAAAGGAAGTGCTTAGTTTTGTAAATTACAGCCAGTACTTCAAGAATTGTAGTATATAACCACATGAATATACAACTCTCTTCAAGACTGCTATAACCTGCTGACTAGAAAAGATGAAAGAAACTCTTACCAGAAAGCTAGGATACAATCCAAGTATTTCATGGCTAATAGGTTCCACATCAGAAGCATAATTTACAGTGGTTCTCAAACTGTGGGTTGGGACCCCAAAGCCTGAAGCCTTTAACCCTGGGTGGCAAGACTCAGGTTACAGGCCTCCTGCCTGGGGCTGAAGCCCCTGGACTTCAACTTTGCCCCCCAACCCCACCCCCACCCCACCATCCAAGGCGGCAGGAGTTGGGGCAGGCTCAGGCTTAAGTCTCCCCTCCTGGGGTCATGTAATAATTTTTGTTGTCAGAAGGGGGTCATGGTGCAATGAAGTCTGAGAACCCCTAGAATGCATTAGACTTGGAGCCACACGTGGAAAACTCAATCTGAAGGCTCTCAAGAGTTTTCATCCCCACACAGAACAGTTATTTTGGCTTCTGTGCCAGTGACGCATGTTCAGTCTCTAATGGGAGGTAGGATGGCCTAGTGGTTAGGGTCCATTTATTCTTTTACATAGAGACTGTCTGATTTGGCCAATGTACATGGCAGAGGGGCACTGCTGGCACATGATGACATGTATCACATTGGTAGATGTGCAGGTGAATGAGCCTCTGATAGTGTGGCTGATGTGATTAGGCCCTGTGATGGTGTCCCCTGAATAGATATGGGGAAACAGTTGGCAAGAGGCTTTGTTGCAAGGATAGGTTCCTGGGTTAGTGTTTTTGTTGTGTGGCATGTGATTGCTGGTGAGTATTTACATAAAAGAATAAATGGACACAAATCAGATGTCAAGAATTATAACATTCAAAAACCAGTCGGAGAACACTTCAATCTCTCTGGTCACTCGATTACAGACCTAGAGGTCGCAATATTACAACAAAAAAACTTCAAAAACTGACTCCAACGATAAGATCGCTGAATTGGAACTAATTTGCAAACTGGACACCATTAACTGAGGCTTGAATAAAGACTGGGAATGGATGTGTCATTACACAAAGTAAAACTATTTGCCCATGTTTCCTACCCCCCCCCCCCCCACCACTGTTCCTCACATGTTCTTGTCAACTGCTGGAAATGGCCCAACTTTATTATCACTACAGAAGGTTTTTTTGTTTTTTCTTTCTTCTCCTGCTGGTAATAGCTCATCTTAACTGTTCACTTTTGTTATAGTGTGTATGGTAACAACCATTGTTTCATGTACACTCTGTGTGTGTGTGTGTGTGTGTGTGTGTGTGTGTGTGTGTGTGTGTGTGTGTGTGTGTGTGTGTGTGTGTGTGTGTGTGTGTGTGTGTGTGTGTGTGTGTGTGTGTGTGTGTGTGTGTATCTTTCTCCTGTATTCTCCACTGCATGCATCCGATGAAGTGGGTTTTAGCCCACGAAAGTTTATGCTCCTACAAATTTGTTAGTCTCTAAGGTGCCACAAGTACTCCTGAAAGATTTTTGAATGGCAGTTTTGAGATTATCCCATTCAATCTACTTTTAACATAATTATATTGGCTGTACCTTGTGATAGAAATAAACTGCATATACTTGTAAACATACAATAATTTTTTAGAAGTCTGAGTTCAATCACATTTTCAGGCATGTTTTTCCAGCTGAAAACGTCTCTCTCTCTACATACTCTCTGGAATATTTAAAAGCAGCACAGGAACTCATCATAAATGAAGTGAGCTGTAGCTCACGAAAGCTTATGCTCTAATAAATTTGTTAGTCTCTAAGGTGCCACAAGTACTCCTTTTCTTTTTGCAAATACAGACTAACACGGCTGCTACTCTGAAACATGTCACTTGAGAGATTACTCCAGCTCCCATGAAATCTATTGCAAACCCCCGTTACAATATCCTTTGCTACAATACTGTCTACAATGTCTCTGAAATTCAGCATTTCACAAGAGCGAGAGACACAGCACAAATGTATTTTCATAGACTGTAGTAACCCACCACCAGTTTTTCCTTATGTGGTTTAACTTGCACCGGAATATTACCATCAATAATGCACCATACACAATGCCCCCAAAATAAACAATATGCTAATATGAACAGCATTTGATTCCTCAATGTAATGTAAAAATCTGAAGCCACTGAATGAAGATACATACCATCAACATTTCCCACCAGACACATTCAAGAGAGACATTCTCATTAAAGTTCCAACAACAACAATAAACTAACATATATTTAATTCCAATAACAACAATAAACTAACATACATTGATGTGTTTCTGTTTTTTGTGCCCCTTGTAATTATAAGCCATTTAGGATTATGATCATTGCAGGATCCAAGGGGAGGAGAGCCGCATTTAAGTCATAAAGCTGAATTTGTTAAAATTAGGTCTATGGCAACAGAGTGATGAAATCTATACAGGAATAACTTCACTGCAAGACCAGGCAGAAGGAGAAGCTGGAATGGGATGGAGAAAGATCTTATTCAAACATATCTTTAACAAAGCAAGCAAAATATACAAACAAATCTCTAGGTTTACAAAAATGCTGTGTGTGTAGCTGTTCTTATTTCAATTTCACTGCAGCACAAAAGCACACTTTTGTGTACAACTCTGCTCTTGTTGTAACCTGGGTCTTTTCAGATATCTTAAGGAAGACCTCTCTCCCACCAGAAACTACACGCTTATTCCACATATTTCCTCTATAAAAAAAAGTTAAGAAACTTATAGCTTTAATCTATCAGGTTTCATACCTTGCATACTCCTAAACATGCAGCTATTTATACATGTTCTCCTGCAACAGGATATTTACCAAAATTATAGATTTTGTAAGCAGTGACCACTTTGCACAATCAGTTCTGAACTTGCAAAAAGGCAAATCTTTCCTTACAGTATGCATAATAATCAATTCATCTCACTCAGCTCAGGGGTGCCCAAAGTTTGTCCATTAGCTTATAACAGCTATCCCCACACCCAAGATGCCTTGAAAAGCACACACATTTGGCAGCTGAATTCCACTACAGCCTCAACCACAGCAACAACAATACCTCCACTCTCCCATCTGCTATTACTATCTGTAATCAAAATATTGCACTAGGGATTTTGCATTTTGCACTAGGGATGTAAAATGTTAACCAGTTAACTGATAAGCATCAGTCTTACGGGTAATATATTCAGTTAACATTTAAATGCTTAATGTGCACATTAAAAATGTCGCAGCAACAGTATTTCATAGTGTATGTGGAACTAGGTTCCGCATCATTAGGAGTCAGGACCACTGCTATGGAACTGACATCATAGGTGTGGGAACTAGAGGTGCTGCAGCACCCCCACGTTTTACACAAACAGGGGACCCCGGGCGCAGGGCCGGCAGCTGGGACCTGCGTAAAACGTGGGGGTGTTGCAGCACCTTCTGCACGCATAGTTCCCACGCCTATGTTGTGAACTCGTTAACGGTTAAATGTTTAACTGATACAATTTTAATAGTTTAAATAGTTACTTTTGTAAAACACTATTTACATCCCTATTTTGCACCACTGTTTTTCTGTCTGCCAGTGTCCCACTACTTGATTATCTGCTAATTTGCATTGCATACCAATCTGCACCATTGCCCCACATCATACCCAGAGTTTCTTACTGCTGCTTGAAGTATTTGCTTCCTGAATCTGTCCTCAAGCTTCCACTGAGGCTATTTTCCCTTCCATATATTCTTCACCACACTTTTCTTCAGGGGAACTTTAGCACCCTCTGTCCTCTTATCATACTGGCACTGGAGCCTTGTTCGCTCTCATTCTCACAAACCTTCTGTGACAGACTGACAAATATTGCTGACAAACTTTATGGAATTAAGAGACGCTTTACTGAATTAAGTTAAACTTCCTGACTTAGGTTTAATACCTATGGAGTTCATTGTATTAAAAATGCAATTGCATGTATGATATTGTGGAATTGTATGCAACTTCTCCAGGAGGAGGGAAATGCCAATGTGTCTTCTCCAATTACCAGCCCTTTAAAATCACCCCATTGAGAGTTTCACGAATACTAGTTCAAACGGATTTTCCGGAGACACACGGACAAAAAAAGGATTTTTGGATAAACAGCCTGGTTTTAAACAGACTCAGGGCCTTCTTCCTGATCCAGCAGACTGACAGGACCTCTGGTTCACGAGGGCCCAGTCCTTAGGGAAGGGTTGGAAGGACTGGGCCTATTGATGGCCCCATAAGACTGGATGCTTGTTATAAGCTGAAGCTGTGAGGAACTTGAAACCACAAAGAAATCCTTTGGGTGGGATTTTGAAGGACTGTTCCTGCCAGAGCTCACATTAGGTATGGAGTGATGACTAATAAGCTTATTAGCATGTGAAGTAGGTTCTTTTACTATTTTTAGTATGTTTTCTCTGTAATGCTTTTATCTTAAGAATAAACTAGGTTTGGATAGAAAGTGCAGTGTGGTTCCTTGTGACTGTGGGCAACTATTATGAGTCTGTGAAAAGAATGTAAGCAGGCCTGCTCAGACAGAGGTTCTTGCTAGGATCTCACAGTATAGTAAGGGGACTGTGCGGCCTGGAAAGACCCCAGTCAGAAGGGAGTGAAATGTTGGTTTCCACTCAAGAGAGGTGACAGCCCAGGAAGCTGAAGCCTAGAGTGTGTGCCCTGGCTGGACCACAGAGTGGGAATACAGGTGCAGTTGTCCTGAACTGTGACACCTTCATCTCCACCATCTCCTCTACAACAAATTTCTCCCTGCCGCTGGCAAAAACTCAGGTCTTCATCTTTGCACACTTTGTTCGGGTCTTCACCCACAGCTCACAGGCTCCACCCACTACTACTAACTGTTACAGTTACTGGGCGAATTGTACCCTGATCCCTCCTGGTTTCTTCAAGTGCATCCCCCTCAGGTCTCAGACCTCAAGCTATCACCTGCCTCATGGTAGAATCAGGTGATTCTCCCTCTCTCAGACAGAGCCTTGGACTGCAGTCCCCTGGGTATCAACCATGACTACCTCTGCAGGACTGAGTTATCTTCAGTGCTTGCAGTTCTGTTCTCTCTAGGGGGAAAGGACAGCAGTATCCAGTAGCCACATGGCCCTCTTAAAGCAAAGTATAATTAAATTAGAACAGGATTTCAGAGAAAACAGACCTGAAAAAGACAGCAGTCCATACATATGCCATCCTCCACACAGCCCCTCTCCCTCCCTCTCTCTCCGTCAGCCAGTCCTCCTGACAGCCCAGGACAACTGACTTCCCCTCCTCTCCTGAGAAGGATTTTTAACTTTTTAGTGTTCTTTTCATCTCCTCCTTCCCAGCACCGGCTGAACAGCTGTGTCACTATGACCTGGGGCCTGGAAGTATGCCATTGTCTTGTAATTTCCCCCCAATGTTTGCTGAGAGTTGCTTATCTATAACTATTGTATTTTTCTTCCCGCCCTTATTAAGCTAGAGTAATCACATTCATACAGGAAAGTCTTATAGCACAAGATACAATAACTTCTCCTCCCTGGCCAAGTCACATGTAGTGTTCATAAAATTATTACTGCTCCTCAAAGATCTCAGATTATTACACAGCAGCTTCCCATCCACAGCACCAACCACGAACACCATCCCCAGTGCCCCAGGGCATTCCCCCGCTGTTCTAGGGAGCAGCCTCTGGAACTCCTGGAATGGGGGAGGAGGCACAGCCCACCCATCATTCAGGCTTGTGTGCACAGTGCTTAAAAACTTACAGTTCTAATATGAAAAAACACTAAAATGACCCTAAATTCAACGTTTAAATAAAACAGAAGCTGCCCACTGTGCCAGATCTACTTAGGACCCACCTCCCTACTTAATTTTTTTTTTAAAAGATAGTCAATGTTTATGTAAAGATATCAGTCAATGATGAAAAGTAGGAATTCCATGGACAAACTTCAGCCAGCACCCAAATTCAAAGATTTCCTATTAAAAATTAATAGAGAGAAACCTTAGAGACGAACAAATTTATTTGAGCATAAGCTTTCGTGAGCTACAGCTCATTTCATCGGTCACTTCATCCCATGAAGTGAGCTGTAGCTCACGAAAGCTTATGCTCAAATAAATTTGTATTTATAAAATTTTATAAAATAAACTTTTTTTAACTGGGCACTATAAGCACAAGGTAAATTGACTGAAAAAATCATATTTTCAGTAATCAGTTGTGAAATGCTAGCTTGCAATTTACTGCCACAGTCCCAGGAGAAACTCCTGCTCTGTCAATAACTGTACACCAGGATGACTATTTTTAATTTTACATAAGGATCAGAACACCTTTGTCAAAAAACTGTACAAAATCAGTTACCTAGCTCTTTCTATAGACACACGACTTAGCTCTCCATCTGAAGTGCAGGCATAAAATTCAAGTTTCTTTTGAATTATAGATTCCAGATTCTAATACAGTACATTTTTTAAAAAAACAACAAAACCCACTACTTTGATTTGTGACCATGACAAGCAAGAAATGGCCACTGGTAGGCCTGGAATGAAAATCACAAAAAGAAAAGGAGTACTTGTGGCACCTTAGAGACTAACAAATTTATTTGAGCATAAGCTTTCGTGAGCTACAGCTCACTTCATCGGCTGCATCCGATGAAGTGAGCTGTAGCTCAAGAAAGCTTATGCTCAAATAAATTTGTTAGTCTCTAAGGTGCCACAAGTACTCCTTTTCTTTTTGTGAATACAGACTAACACGGTTGCTACTCTGAAACCAATGAAAATCACGACACAGTATTGTTGCGGTTACCAAGCAAACCGCACCTCTGACCCCTCCTTGTGCAGTCATTGGTCTCTTGGCATAGAATCCTGTCACTCTCCCATTCTCAAAGTGAGCCCTGGGTTGCAGTCCCCTGTGTATCAACCACAATTTACTCCAACAAGTTTGACTTATATCCATACCTTGCAAGTCTGTTCCCTCCAGGATAATGTTAGTTGTAATCAGTGACTAAACATCTTCCTTAAAGCACGGTATCATTTATTTAGACTATTTCAGAGAAAATAGATCTTAAAAGCGATCGAACACCTGGTAAACAGGCATGCATGTAGGTTGTCTAACCATCTTCCACATGGAGACCCTGGAAGGACTAATTCCCTATAGATTCTTTGTTAGAGCCTCGCTGTCAGACTGTCAGAGTTCACTGACACTCTCTAGGCAACTTATGGAAACTCCCTCCCCACACATACACTTTCCCAAGGAATCAATACAGTTTAACTGTGTATAGCCCTTTGATCTAGCAACTCCCCACCACGGCAAAACACAGGTTACAACAGGAGACAGGGTCTTTGAAGCCTGCTACATTGTTTTTCCAAGCGTATACCTAAATTTTTTTTCTGGAAAGTCACTGTGTCTCTTCCCTGTTTGTTCTTCTCACTGCCCCCTATCAAGTTAGATCAAATATTTTCATATAGGAAATTCTGATAACCCTCCACAATTAGACAACAACTTTTCCTCACTGACCAGGTCACTTACAATATTCACACCATTATTCCATATCATTTTCATAGATTGGCATGTGGCAGTTCCACAACCCTCACACAGTTACTGATGCCAGAAAGACATCCTCTCAAAATGCTACTGTAGCAGATAAGGGTTTCTTCTTTTCAATATTCTACTTTTAAGGGGAGAAAGCCTCAAACAAGGGGACTGGCCAATTCAGGTGATCAGTCACTTCTGGATTACTAGTTCATAGTCAAAACATGTTAGTAGTGACTATGGGTAGGTCTTCACTGTCTTTAAAATGGCCGTGTAGTCGTGGCAACAGCACTGGGAAAGAGCTCTCTCAGTGCTGTAAAAAAATTACCTCCACGATGGGAGTAGCTCCCAGTGCTGGTGCACTGTCTACACTGCCTCTTTACAACACTGAAACTTGCAGCATTCAGGGGGGTGTTTTTTCACACCTCTGAGCTAGACACTTGCGGTGCTGCAAAGTAGCAGTGCAGATGAGGCCTAAGTGCCAGATTCAGACTCTCTCCTTCAGTCACAGGAGGGATTCACTCCAAGGAAGAAGAAAAGGAGTACATGTGGCACCTTAGAGACTAACAAATTTATTTGAGCGTAAGCTTTCGTGAGCTACAGCTCACTTCATCGGATGCCTTCCATGCATTCGATGAAGTGAGCTGTAGCTCAAGAAAGCTTATGCTCAAATAAATTTGTTAGTCTCTAAGATGCCACAAGTACTCCTTTTCTTTTTGTGAATACAGACTAACACGGCTGCTACTCCAAGGAAGGGCAGGCCTGGCAGTTTCTACCAGTAAAGAACTGCCAGAATTGCAGTCAGTGCCCCCACAGGAGCCCTGCTAGCAGAAGCTGCCAGGAGGATGTACTAAATCAGCACATCCCCTGGCCACACCACCTTTTTGCCCAACACCATCCACTTCTTGTGCTGCACCAGCTACCCATACATCCCAGAGGGACACACTTCGTTTGTTTTACGCTGCAGAAACTTCCTCCCAGATGACTTATGAGCTGCCAAGAATTGCACAGACTTCTACAGGAGCGTTTTATCTAGTTCATTTCAACAAGTTTCTGCAAGTGCGGACTCCAAGCTGAGTTTGCCTCAAAATTCATTACTGCTCTCTGGATGTTTGGCAACCTAGTTGATGATCTCAGTTCATCTCCCAATGAACGTGTCAGAGCAGCATTTAGTGGCTGTCTCAGCAGAAAAGATGCCAAGGACTTAACTGTTCTATGACCTGAAGAGGCAGTCTCTCCACATCAGAGCTAAGGCACATTAGCAGGACACAGCGGCGTGCACTGCTGCTGTCGGCGCTTGTATCTATGTTGTGAACAAAGAGAGAACCTCCGTTTCAAGTACTGTCAGTCTGGTATCTTTCAGAAACAATCACTGGCTAGAATGCTCTTGTACCCCATTAAATTAAAAAGTTATTTTTGTTTGTAATAAATAAAAGTTAACACTAGTGAAGTCAAACAACTGAGCCAAATTACCTCTTTGTTTTCTTAGAGACAAGGTTTGGTAATCAATAGCTGAGAACCAAGTAGTAGGATTGGGAGAAGAACAAACAAACAAACAAACAAACAAAAAGACAGGATAGCCTTTACTTGGTTTACAGTTTGCAAGTGAGATGTTTTAAATATTTCGAACATCCATTAAATTGCCGGCATTCTAGGTCTCCAACTATCTGGGGATTACATACTGTATTCGTTATTTTTGTCTGCCACAGATAGATTGTGACATATTAGCATAAGACTTACAAAATTATTTAATTTGGAACATATGTTTTCAAGAAACATTTACAGTGGGTGAAGCTTTAAAATGTTGTGTAATTAGTGAAATAGTTCATTATTTTTTTATTAGTTTTTCATACCCCTCCGCATTAATTCTTACCCAATGCATGACTCTACACTAATTGCAAAATCTACACTGAAAATCATAGCCCATAACATGAACCTCCACCTGGGGTTGTTTAATTACTGTCTTGTCTTATTAAAACTATAAGCTCCTTGGGGCAGAGATAAATATCTTCTGTTACATACAGCACTGACACATTCCCATGCTCAACAAATAATGACCATTTTCTTTGACATTTACTGTTTGTCAAACAGTCATGCTCCTGTTTCTTGTGTGAATTAAGTCATAAAGTCGGGTTGAGCATTTGACCGGTCCAAAAATAACTGGTCAACTGACCAGTCAAATAATATCAAATAAAATGTCAAAAATGGTCAAATATTTTAAAAGACTAATTTATAACAACAACAAAAGGCTTAGCTAGATATTTGTACCTAATTATAAAGAACAAGTTACATAACTGAGTTATTTTAACTCAGAAAAATGAAAGAAAAGAAAGAAAGAATAATGGATGTGTCATTACACAAAGTAAAACTGGTGGCAAACAAGTCTACCCGGGGAAACCCCCCACCTGCGGAAGAGCGAAAGCACGACATCTGCTCTGAGCATCCACTTGTGCATGCGATACAACCTGCTGAGGTAGTCCGCCAGCTCGTTTTGCACACCCGGGAGATATGACGCCTCAAAGAGAATGGCGTGGGCTACATAAAAGTCCCAGAGGAGGAGAGCCTCGTGACAGAGTGGCGAGGAACAGGCCCCACCCTGCTTGTTTATATAAAACATGGCAGTAGTGTTGTCTGTCAGAACTGTCACACTGTGACCACTCAGAGTGGCGTGAAAGGTCTGGCAGGCTAGACGAACCACCCTGAGCTCCTTCACATTGATATGGAGTGACCGCTCTGTTCCACAAGCCCTGAGACCTGAGGTCCCCTAGGTGAGCCCCCCATCCGTGGTATGACGCGTCCATCACCAGCATCAGGTCCAGTTGTGCGGCAGCAAAGGGGATGCCTTCGCAAACTACAGGCTGGGGCTGCCACCACAACAGGGAGTCCAGCATGTCCCTTGGGGCTGTCACTACCAAGTCCAGGGGGTCCCTGCCTTGGCGGTACACCCGAGCGAGCCACGCCTGCAGAGTTCTGAGTCTCAGTCTGGCATGCCTGACCACGTGCGTGCATGCTACCATGTGGCCCAGCAGCCGCAGGCAGCACCTGGCCGTTATCATTGGAAACTGGAGCAGGGAGGCAACCGCTTGCTAGATAGCTCGGAAGCGGGATACTGGAAGGCTTGCCCTGGCTGGCACTGCGTCCAGGACCGCCCCTATGAATTCCACTCTCTGCGTGGGCACAAGAGTGGACTTGGGGATGTTGACCAGAAGCCCCAGCTCGCAGAACAATCTCAGGGCCACCTCCACATGGCCCCATACTTCCGCTTCGGATCGACCCGCCGGAGCCAGTTGTTGAGGTACAGGTAAACCCAGACCCTCTGCCTCCGCAAGAAGGCCGCCACCACTGCCATGGATTTCGTGAACACCCATGGGGCCACGCTAGACCGAACGGGAGAACTGCAAACTAGTAATATTCTTGGCCCACGGTGAAGCGTAGGAACCGCCGGTGAGCTGGATGGATATATGAAAGTACACGTCCTTCATGTCGAGCGCAGCGTACCAGCCTCCCGGATCCAGGGAAAGGATGATGGTGCCCAGAGAGACCATGTGGAACTGGGCCTTGACCAGGAACTTGTTGAGCCCTCGCAAGGCTAAAATGGGATGAAGGCCCCCTTTGGCCTTGGGGATGAGGAAGTACCAGGAGTAGAAACCTTTCCCCCTTAGGCTGTGTGCCTCTACCTCCCCCCCCGCCCGCCTCCAGCAGCGAGCGAACCTCCTTCTCTAGGAGATGCTCATGAGAGGGGTCCCTGAAGGGGGACGGGGAAGGGGGGGTGGGAGGGAAGAGAATTGCAGTGAGTACCCGTTCCGCACCGTGCATAAAACCCAACGGTCCAACGTAATGCTGGACCACGCACGGGAGAAACGGGCTAGGCGGTTCAGGAAACAACGGGATGGATCCGGTGACTGGTCTGGTACACTGTCCTCGAGCGCACTTTCAAAAGCCTGGCTTAGTGCCCGGCTGGGATTTGTGCTGACCTTGGTTCTGGCCCAGTGCATTATTGTTATTATTGCGCCGATGCCTGTTATCCCTGCCTCACCTATGGTGAGGCTCATGCCTATGACGAGTACTGGTACTGGCGTTGGGCGGAGGCTGCGGCTTAAAGGGCTTCCTCTGCGTCACCAGGGTGTGCATACCCAGCGACTTAAGTGTAGCCCTCGAGTCCTTGAGGCTATGCAGCCTCGTGTCTGTCTGGTCTGACAAGAGCCCGTACCCTTCAAAGAGGAGGTCCTGGAGTGTGCTCTGGACCTCAGGCGGCAGGTCTGACTCCTGCAGCCATGCTGAGTGCCTCATGACCACCCCCGACATGATTGTTCTGGCCGCTGCATCTGCTGAATCCAGGGAGGCCTGGAGAGAGGCCTTGCCCTCATCCACCAGGGATATAAACTCCTGTTGGGAACCTTGCGGGAGGTCCTTAAACTTCCCCACCATTGCCCAGGAGTTAAAATTATGCCTGTTGAGAATGGCCTGCTGGTTAGCAATCCTCAACTGAAGGCCCCCTGACGAGTACACCTTTCTGCCGAAAAGGTCCAGGCATTTTGCCTCCTTGGCCTTAGATGCCGGGGCCTGTTGTCCATGGTGCTCCCTTTCATTCATTGCCAAGACCACTAGGGAGCACGGACTTGGGTGGCAACACAAGAATTCGTAGCCCTTTGACAGGACAAAGTACTTGCGCGCCACACCCTTGGCTGTTGGAGTGCTGGAGGCCGGGCTCTGCCATATAGTTTTATAATTCAATTGGATGGTCTTAATGAGTAGGAGCACTATTCTAGATGGACCTTCAAGGCTCAAAATGTCCACCATGGGGTCCTCCTGCTCAATCGTCTCCTCGGCCTGCAACCCCAAGTTCTGGGCGACCCTACGCAATAGTTCCTGGTGGGCTCTGTGGTCTATGGGTGGAGGGCCGGACACCGCTGTTCCCAGCACCGCTTCACCCAGAGATGACTAGGAGGTTAGCAGCTGCTCGGCCCCCTCTGGCTGGTCCTCCTGCTCCCCTTCTCCCGCTGATCTCTCCGGTTTACCCTGCAGGGATGCTGGAGGCCTGGATACTGTAGCTTGCGGTGACCAGGACCGCTGCACCAAGTAGCTTGCCTCCAAGCACCTAAATTTAAGTGTCCACAACAAAGGTATGCTAACTAACTGATAACAGCTATATATAAGAGAAAGGCTAAGGGACTGCTCTCATACAAGAGAGAGGTTGTTCCAATGCCATCATGGACGGTAAGAAGGAACTGGAGCAGGTCGGGCAGCAGGGGTATATATGCACGGTGCAGTGGTGCCATTCAGGGGGCCCTGCTGGCCTGACGGGAGCTGCTAAGGGAAAAAGCTTCCGATGCTCGTGCACGCAACGCGCGCACACCTAATGTGGAATAGACATGAACAAGCACTCGAAGAAGAATTAGAATTTATAATCCCTATTCCATGATGAGATATCTTTGAGCTATAATGTATCTTCATTAAAACTATCTTTAGATAGGTTTTTTCCTCAAAAAGCTTTTTATCAAAAAAATCTGGTTTAAAATTACAAAATCCAATTTTTTTTTTTTAACAAAAAATCATTGATTTTTATCCATGCTGCTTTTGAATCATTCAAATGTTTACATAAAATATTATTCTGCTTACATCAGCTGTTTAGACTGGGTTAGCATTTAAATACATGAAAGAACTTAAGGAAAAATACAATGCCTTAAAAAAACCACCAAAACCAAAATCCCTGTATTAAGAGCTTTAATTGTAAATAAAATGAAACATATAGCCTTATTATCCCTTCCTCCAGATGAGCAGAGTGGACAAGAACCTGTGCATCTGGGTCAGGGAGTGCAAAAGCACCAAATGCTACCATCTTGCCTTTATTCTGTCATAAGAACATAAGAATGACCATTCTGGGTCAGACCAAAGGTCCATCCAGCCCAGTATCCTGTCTACCGACAGCGGCCAATGCCAGGTGCCCCAGAGGGAGCGAACCTAACAGGTAATGATCAAGTGATCTCTCTCCTGCCATCCAGCTCCACCCTCTGACAAACAGAGGCTAGAGACACCATTCCTCACCCATCCTGGCTAATAGCCATGAATGGACTTAATTTATCCAGTTCTCTTTTAAACCCTCTTATAGTCCTAGCCTTCACAACCTCCTCAGGCAAGGAGTTCCACAGGTTGACTGTGTGCTGTGTGAAGAACTTCCTTTTATTTGTTTTAAACCTGCTGCCCATTAATTTCATTTGCTGGGCCCTAGTTCTTATATTATGGGAACAAGTAAATTTTTCCTTATTCACTTTCTCCACACCACTCATGATTTTATATACCTCTATCATATCCCCCCTTAGTCTCCTCTTTTCCAAGCTGAAAAGTCCTAGCCTCTTTAATCTCTCCTCATATGGGACCGATTCCAAACCCCCAAATCTTTTTTGTGATGAGGGGACCACATCTGTACGCAGTATTCAAGATGTGGGCGTACCATGGATTTATATAAGGGAAATAAGATATTCTCCATCTTATTCTCTATCCCTTTTTTAATGATTCCGAACATCTCTTTTGCGTTTTTGACTGCCGCTGCACACTGCATGAACGTCTTCAGAGAACTATCCACGATGACTCCAAGATCTTTCTCCTGATTAGCTGTAGCTAAATTAGCTCCCATCAGATTATATGTATAGTTGGGGTTATTTTTTCCAATGTTCAATACTTTAAATCCACATTAAATTTCATTTGCCACTTTGTTGCCCAATCACTTAGTTTTGTGAGATCTTTTTGAAGTTCTTCAGTCTGCTTTAGACTTAATTATCTTGAGCAGTTTAGTATCATCTGCAAACTTTGCCACCTCACTGTTTACCCCTTTCTCCAGATCACTTATGAATAAGTTGAATAGGATTGGTCCTAGGACTGAACCCTGGGGAACACCACTAGTTACCTCTCTCCATTCTGAAAATTTACCATTTATTCCTACCCTTGGTTCCCTGTCTTTTAATCAGTTCTCAATCCACGAAAGAATCTTCCCTTTTCTCCCCTGACAATTTACGTAAGAGCCTTTGGTGAGGGACCTTGTCAGAAGCTTTCTGGAAATCTAAATACACTATGTCCATTGGATCCCCATTGTCCACATGTTTGTAGATCCCCTCAAAGAATTCTAATAGATTAGTAGAACATGATCTCTCTTTGTCATGTTTGTCAATAAGAAACCATGTTGACTTTTGCACAACAATTTATGTTCGTCGAGGTGTTTGACAATTTTATTCTTTACTATCGTTTCAATTAATTTGCCCGGTACTGACGTTAAACTTACCGGTCTTTAATTGCCAGGATCACCTCTAGAGCCTTTTTAAAATATTGGTGTTACATTAGCTATCTTCCAGTCACTGGATACAGAATCTGATTTAAAGGACAGGTTACAAACCATAGTTAATAGTTCTGCAATTTCAAATTTGAGTTCTTTCAGAACTCTTGGGTGAATGCCATCTGGTCCCAGTGACTTGTTACTGTTAAGTTTCTCAATTAATTCCAAAATCTCCTCTAGTGACACTTCAATCTGTGACAATTCCTCAGATCTGTCACCTACAAAAGGATGGCTCAGGTTTGGGAAACTCCCTAACATCCTCAGCCATGAAGACTGAAGCAAATAATTCATTTAGTTTTTCTGCAGTGACTTGATCGTCTTTAAGTGCTCCTTTTGTAATTCGATTGTCCTGGGGCCCCACTGCTTGTTTAGCAGGCTTCCTGCTTCTGATGTATTTAAAAAACATTTTGTTATTATCTTTTGAGTTTTTCACTAGCTGTTCTTCAAACTCCTTTTTGGCTTTTCTTATTACATTTTTACATTTAATTTGGCATTGTTTATGCTCCTTTCTACTTACCTCACTAGGATTTGACTTCCACTTTTTAAAAGATGCCTTTTTATCTCTCACTGCTTCTTTTACATGGCTGTTAAGTCACGGTGGCTCTTTTTTAGTTCTTTTACTGTGTTTTTTAATTTGGGATATACATTTAAGTTGAGCCTCTATTATGGTGTCTTTGAAAAGCGTCCATGCAGCTTGCAGGGATTTCACTCTAGTCACTGTACCTTTTAATTTCTGTTTAACTAACCTCCTCATTTTTGCATTTGTCCTTTCAAGACAGATGGAGGTGTCATGTTAGATTTGGTCATTAGTGAGTTGGAGGAGACCGGGCTTGGGGAAAAGCCATCTTAGTGCATTTACTCACCTTTCCCCTCCCTCCCAACCATCCAATATTCCCATGCAGTCTAAATTTCCCCACCACCATTAATCTAAACTAGCCCGATGGTGGTTTCCAGGAGCAGCTGCTCTAGGAGAGTCCATAGCAAGATGAATTTTGCAGAAGTCATGCTGTTCAGGAGTGTGAGGCTGAGAGCCAGTATTGATACACAGGACCTCTGGATCTCAGGGGCCAAACCCTCTGCTTCTTCATAGAATCATAGAATCATAGAATATCAGGGTTGGAAGGGACCCCAGAAGGTCATCTAGTCCAACCCCCTGCTCAAAGCAGGACCAAGTCCCAGTTAAATCATCCTAGCCAGGGCTTTGTCAAGCCTGACCTTAAAAACCTCTAAGGAAGGAGATTCTACCACCTCCCTAGGTAACGCATTCCAGTGTTTCACCACCCTCTTAGTGAAAAAGTTTTTCCTAATATCCAATCTAAACCTCCCCCATTGCAACTTGAACCTCCCCCATTGCAACTTGACTCTTCCACAAGGAAGGGCTTGTTTCACTGCAGTGTTAACTCAAGGTGCAATTTGAGTGTTACCCCTAACTAAGCGTGTGTCTACTCACAAAAAGTCTACTCACAAAAATGTATAGCTTGAGTTTAGTTGTCCTTTAAACTTGAGATGACCAGCCTGTCAGGAGCATTGGTGCTGCCAACGATTGGGCTAGTAATGCAGTGGGGATGCAGCTACAGGCTAGAAACTTGAGTTAGCATAACTCATCAGCTGCTAACCCAGTCGCCCTGTGCAGCTTCAGCGCTGCTCCGCAGGATAGCTGCTCTCATTTGAGGTAGGCTAACTCAAACAGAGTAAGACTATGTGCACCCTGTGGACTTCTGAGGGCACAGCTACGTCCGTCGGGGGGGTGTGTGTGTGTGTAGATCCCTGACCAACATAACTAGGCTGGCCCAAGTCCCTAGTGCAGACGCAGTGCTTTTGCCACTTGTGGGGGGGTGGCTTTAGTTTAGTATATGGGTACAAAACATAGCTTTGCTGATATTGCTGCATCCAGGATGCTTAACCAGTATAATATGCCAGTATTTCTGGGCTGGTGAAGCATTCCTGGAGCAGACATAGGAATTGCAATGGAGACAAGTCCTTGGTGTATGATGGGGGGGGAGGAATGGGGGCTGGATACCACCCACACCCACTGCCCCAACACAGTAATTCCTAGAAAACTCTACAAGTAGAAGCTGGAAGGAAATTTCTGCTAGCCCCTGGTGAGCACGGGGTCACTGTGAAAGCATGAAGGAGAATGCAGGTTCTGTTACCTCCGAGCGGGAGCCTGGGCGGGACTACTGACACAAAAACTAACCCACGCCTGGCTCTGGCTGTAAGAGCCCACGGGCTTTGCAAGGCGCAGATCACACCCTGCAGCAGGGGGAACACCGCGAGCCGGTCACACGCTGCATCTGGGAATCGGAGTCACACCCCACCCCCGCCTAAGATCTTCTAACCCGGGCCCAGCTTTACAGGGGTGCAGAAGCAGCGCCCAGTGTTCAACCCCCACTTTACTAACAAGCCCCCAGAAGCAGCCACCGGGGTGGTCACCCCACCGGGGTCTGCCTCATAACCCAGGTCTCTGCAGTCCGCCCAGAACCAGCCACTTCCTTCCCTGCTCCGCTCCGCCCGCGCTGCGGGGGCCCTGCCCGCCAGACCCAGCCGCGGGATCGCTGCTCTCCCCCGTAAACGCGCGCGCAGCCCAGCCTGGCCGCTGCCGAGCGGCGAAGCGCATCCCCAGGACTTGGGGTGCCACGGCAGCACCCCCCGGGGAGCCGGCGTGTCTGCCCCGCTCAGCGCCCTGGCCGCGCCGGGAGGACGGGGCAGGCCGGGGAGCGAGCGCCGCCCTGCAAGGAGGGGGAGCTGCAGAGCCCGCGGCGCGGCCCGGAAGGGATGAATGGGGCCGGGGGGGCTGGCGCCGCTGACGGGCTCTTACCTGTTGGTCATTCCCGCCGCGACCCCCAACATCCCGGCAGCCGCCTCCGGCCCGGCAACTTCGCGCCGCAGCGAGGAGGAGCGGGAAGGCGCAGAGGGGCTCGGACAGGCAGCAATGGCGCTTCCCGGCCCGCTGCCTGCAGCGCTGCTGCTCCGCCGCCAGGGAAGGGAGCGGAGCGCAGCCGGTGCCCGCCCCCTCCCACTTTCCCCGCCTGCCAGCCGGCCACGCTGCGCCGCTGCCGGGCTTGCGGCTGGCCGGGGCGCTCTCCCGCCGTGGGCAGCGGGGCGGCGGCTGCTGTCCCCGGGGGACGTTGTCACAGGCGCGGCGCCGGCCGCACGCCGCCTCCCGGGCCCGGGCGAGGGGCGCGCACGCCGCGGCGCCGGCCCCAGCGCGTTAGGCGCCCTCGCTCGTGGCGGCGGCCCCCGGGGCTAGGCGCTGTGCGGAGGCGAGACAGGGAGGGGCAAAGCGGCACCTGCCGCCCTCCTTCCTCGCTGCCCGGCTCCGCCCGCCCGCCGGCGGGAGCCTTCCGGCTTGACCCAGACGGGGCTGAGGCTGAGCTGGCAGCGCCCCACGCCAGGGGAGTTTTGCCTCTGCTGGCACTGGCCGGCGGAGCAGCCCCCTTAGCCTGGGGTGGGGGGTGGGGGGGGCTCTTTGCTTGAACGCTTCTTCCGTCTCCAAACTTTGCAATGGGCTGGGCGGGGGCGGGGCAGAAAAGAGCGAGAGTGGAAGAGGGGAGAGATCCATCCCCTTCCCTGCGCTGGCCTAGGACCCAGCGTCCCCTGAACTCAGCGCCTGAGGTCTGTTTTTAAAAGCCACGCTAGTCTGCTGTTCAGTTAGTAAGCGTGCTCCCTGAATTTGAGAGCATAGTTGAGTAAAGGTTCGCTGCTTACAGTTTGTTTTCCGGACGCATGAGTGGTTTTCCAAGAGACAGGGATGGCCTGCGGCTTCCACAGGAGGTTAAGTACAGAGGCTGCCCTTACCCCAAGCCCCGTCCAAAATGACTAAACCCTTTCCCCTCATTAAGAAGGGGCACAGGTTTGTTTGTTTGTTTTTTCTACTCCAAGAAACAAATTCTCTGGAAAGTTTTCAAGAGCTACAGCTGGAACGCCAAGCTGAATTCTTTCAAAGGAAATTTAGTCGATGCACAATCATGTAATTCAATTATCCACATAGTTTGGGTCTGTAGAGAAACACAACCAGAGGAAATGGTTTCATTAAGAAAGCCAAGTGGAGTCAAATGAAGTAGACATTAGACCAGCCGTTCTCAACTCACAGACCAACTCCTACACTGTTGTGGCCCAATTGTGTGTGAAAGGGGTCCAGGTTCCCAGCTGCCTGGGAGCCCAGTGCAGGAGGTCGCCAGCCAGCCCCATGTGGTGGAGGTCCGGGGCTGCTGCCCAGCCTTTCAGAGTCCAGGTTCCCAGCTGCCTGGTTGCCCAGCATGGCAGGGTTGGGGTCGCTGGCCAGCCACTCAGAGTCCAGGGCTGCCACCTGGCCCCAGATTCTGGGATCCCTGCTGCCTAGCCCCCCATCCAGGGCTCTGCTCCTGGCCCCCTCTGTGGAAAGGTCTGTGGGCAGGAGGCACTGGGCATAAGGATCAGGAGAAAGGCAGCACTGTGCAACCCAGGTAATACCTTGGGGGCCGCATATGCAGCCCACAGTGATGAATAGGTTGAGAACTACTATGTTAGACAATGCCTGGGACTGAACAGGACTATTTTCTCAGAACTGTACATTGCCATCAAAACAACATTTCATTCAAATTATTTTTCCATTATATGTTAGGTAGTGAATTTATGCAGCTATGAAACTCAGTAACTTACCCTGGCAGATCTGTTCTCTCTCTTTCCCCCAGGTAAGAGTGACTCAACACTTGCTTATTCGTTAGATGCCTATCTCAACACTTTCTACTCTACCAGTGCCAGTGCTATTTTAACAGCCCTGTTTTCAAATCCAGCTGTGCTATTTACCAGTCCTTTTGAAGGGGAAGGTAATGCCAGTGCCAAACTAAGATTTCTTTATTTACAAATGAGACTCCTCTGTCATCAAAATAGCCAACAATATGAGCAAAACAAAGAAGAAAAACACTAGGGCAGAGAAAATATGGGCAGCGTATAAGGTCTTATTATTGACATAGTCAGTATCCTGGTCAAGAATTCAACAGAAAAACAAAGCCTTTCTAATATTTCTTTAAAGCAGCATGGCTTTTTAAAGAGAAGGTTGGGCTGTTCTCACAATACATGTTGGAAAGTATTCAAAATGAATAAAGAACAATCTGTGGCTATAGTTTTTCCAATAGGCTTAATTCTTCAAAAGAGGAAAAGATGGTAATCATGAGATCAGAGGTAAAATTCTGTCACTGATTAAAATCTGGTTCAGCGATAGGAAGCAAAATAGGAAAGCATAGCCAATAATCAATACAGACAAAGGCCAGATCAAACTGCTGCATAGGTAGTCACCAAAGGCCAGCAATCTATTGATTGTATGGCTTGAGTTTGGAAAACTGGTCATTTTCCAGTTTGCCAGGGAACAAATACGTGAGAACACTTACTGACAGAGTTGGATAGCAGCATACCCCTAAATCTGTGTTAATACTGATGCTCTATATATTTACACATACAAAAGCCACAATATTAAAAAGAATGTCAAGGTTGCAAAGTCAAGCATACAAAAAATGGGTAAATGGAAGAATTAAGGTAGCCTGTGCAACTTCAGTTCAGCCCCCTTATGTGTTTGCATTAATTACATGATCCCATACTTCACCCCTCACCCCCCATATCTTCAAAACCTTTTACACTTCACCTGGAAATCAACTGATATCTGTGGTTACTGGTAGTCATGTGCTTTCTAAAGGAAACAACATTTAATAAAGTGGCAGATGTATTCTGCACTACATGCAGTTTTTGAACGACTTTAGTACAGCCCCATATAAAGCATAATGCACTAGTAATTTAATGTTAAAGTGATGAAGGCACTGGTAATCATGGAGATGTCTGTGTCCCAACAGCTGTATAAATTTAGCTCAAATATTAAAAAAAAAAAAAAGCACTTTTTGCAAATACTGCTACATGAAAATCTGGAAGTTGATGGTTTCCAAAACCTGCCCCTCCCTAGGGTGGTGGTTAGACCATCTCAGTCCAGGGTGTTGATTTAATCTCTGTTGTCTTTTTTCTGCTCGCTGATAGTACGCAGTATCATACAGTCTCAGCCAATATTCCACTACAATATGTGTATTCTAATTAAGCTGTGAAATTCACTGTCTCAGGATTTGAGGAAAATAGTTTAGTAAGATGCAAAAAATGAACAAACATTTAACCCATTTGGGTGCTATATACATTTAGGCTTTGATTATTTCTTTCTAATGCAGTATTCACTCATTTCAACCACTATGTACTTGCTCAAGATCACACAGAATGTCTGTGACAAAGCATGAAACAACATAGGGCTCCCAAATCCTAGTTGGCACACTAACCCCACTTGACAAATCCTTCCTCCTTTCGCTTTTGACACCTCCATGCTAGACAATGATAAATAAGCTTTGGTTAGGCCTATGCTTTTGGCCTTGTATACAAACATCTTTCTCTCAAAATCTCCCACTATTGTTGAAGTGCCAGTGCAACACCACTAGGGTTAGCAATGGTGGCAATTATAGTGTAGGCTGGTCACTTGCTCTGAGCAGGCCTAGATGACCAGAAGTGCTGGCACCAGTGATAAAACTATTATTGCAGTGCTGGCAGGAGAGCTTCAGTAACAATTGGCTGTAGATACAGCTATAAAGCTGGTGAAAAATACAATTATCTGCCTTCTGACGAGTAAATTTCTGTGAGCTTTCAACACCTGAGTTAATGTCTGATTTGGTTTCTTTGTTATTTTCAGGATTAATTCAATTTGATGGGGACAATCTTTAAAGATATCATACGGCATGCCTACCCTCAAAGCATCCCCTGCTGGCTGAGTGTGGCACTGCTGGTGCTCTCTGCCGCAATTCCCTCCTCCACAATGGGTCCTCTCAGCCTCCTCAATACACCCTAGAGTTGGTATCATAGCTTAGCTGTATGGCCAAGTCAATAACAAAAACCTGACCCCTTCCATGATAACAAAAGTCCATACAAACCAATAGTACTTTTATTCTACTTGGACTTTCAGGCCTCCTTGTGGGCCTCCTTATAATTGGCTCTAATAGCCCTGACTCCCAAGCTACTGCCCTGGAATCCCCTCACAGTCCCAGCGCCTCTGTGCTACCTTTCAGTCTCTCTGGCTCTGAGACAGAACACAGACACCAGGTGCTTCCCTGCTTCTTCCACAACCTACTTCAGTAGCTCAGCTTGCTCCCTGTGGTTTCTCTCCAGCTCCATCTACTTCAACTGGGTCTTGACGCTCAGCTTCCAAATCTTCAACTCCCTCTCCCGGGGCTCCTAGCTGCCCCCTTGCTAGGTCTTTCTACCCAAGGTTCAAGTTCTTCACAGGACAGAACCTTTTAATATGTCCTGTCTTCCCACATAAAAAAATCCTACGCCCGGGGACTTGCCCTCTCTCCTCTTCAAGGGTCAGACCCTCCTTCTGTGCCCCACCTTTCCACACCAACAGCACATCAGAGCATTTCTTCCTGACCAGTATTGAGGTACTTCCTGCACTGCAGCTTTTGTCAGTCCTCCAAATCAGAAGATTGCCAGCATCTATCTTTGCTGCACCGCTAGCAGGGGTTGCATGTCTTACACTCTCTTCCCCTTTGTTAGGAGGGTACACCAGCCTGGGAAGGTGGATGTTCCTCAGTCAAAGAAGGCATCTATACTTCTGTTCCCTAAGTCCTCCTTAATTAGAGGAGTGGGATCTCATGATCCTACTTCTTCTACTACATTGTCATATGCATGTCTGCTCCTTAGCACACCCTGCTGGCTGCGCATGGCATTGCAGGTGCTCGCTACCTCAGTTTCCTCCTCCATTGTGGTCCCCTTAGCCTTCCCCATACAGGTAGAAGTTGATGCCATATCTTAGCCTTCTGGCCAAGTCAATTTCTGGGATAACAAGAGTCCTTTTCTGCAACTGCAGAAAACCAAAAGCACGTCCAACCTACTTTAGGCTCCTCTTTGGCCTTCCTTCCAGCTTCCCTTTACATCCCTCTAATCTGGGACAGAGGCCGGACCATCCAGGCCGCTCCCCTCGAGTCCTTCCAGACCCTACTTCAGGGCCTTCCACAGGTACCCAACTTGCTGCTCCCTGTGATTCCTTCCCCAAACTAAGCTTCTCTGCCTTTTTATGGGGCCCTGGTACTTAACAGGCTGTCACCTTACTCTAATTAGTCCCGTCTCTTATACTGGCAGGCAGCTAATTATGGCACAAGTGGGGGGACTGAACAGTGCTGGCTAACCCCATGGTGCCTGGCTCTTAAGGGGCAGGCCACCCTGTAACAAAAGCCCTGAGTAAGTTGGGATCCAGTTATCTGACAAACACATATCCCCTTATACTCTCTACTGTCTTAACTGGCACAGTGAAGCTCTTGCTGTCAGTTCCTAGGCTAAAAGTCCCAGGGGGTGCATAGAAGGGCTTTCTTAGTTGAGGGTTCCAGCCATTGGAAGTTGCTGCCCTTGAGAGATTGCCAGTGTTTAAACTTGGCAACCTTCAGGCACATTGTTAGACTGTAGTATTTAACTTTTGCTTCTTCTCAGAACATTATGGAACTGCAGATGCTATTTGTATTCATGCTTTGTTATTGATTTTGAGTGCCTGTTAACACAGCAGATACATGCTGACTTGCAGATTATATTGCATGGATTATATTAAGATAAAAAGGGTTTATTTTATACTCTAAGGCATAAAGTTAAATACACAGTGGGATGAAGTACTAGTACTGCAGCATTAGGTACATTTTATTTTTGTGTGTGTGTTACATAGCATTTTAAAGCTCTCAGCCTGGGTAATTTTTGGATACAGGATATCCAACTAAAAATTCCTCATAAATGAATCAGCAGTTTACACATGGGTTGGGCTGTCCGTTGTATTATTTACACTCAGTATCAATAATCTTTCATAATTCATTTGTAGAAACAAATGGATCTATTCAGTCCAACCACTTACTGCTGTACTTAATTTTTACAAAGCCATTTGTCAGGAACAAAGGTTTATTTTCCTCTACAGTTTAAAAATAGGGCATGATTATATTCAGTATATTGATGGACTTATGTTACTGATCAGTTTGACTTCCTCTTTGGTTCAATGCCAAGTTTCCATCCGATCGTGCCTAATGTATCGGATTTCAGTTTTTTTGGAAAGCAAAAAGGAATAGTGCAGCAAGATCATGCAGTTCAGTACATTAGTCTCCAGTTCTGAAAAACCAGGATATTAAATCAAAAATCCAGGATTTACCAACAGAAATAGCAGTTCCGTGACTAGGTCAGTAATTGGATGTGTATTTATATGGTTTCCAGCTGTGATAGCAAAAATCTGAAATAACAGTGAAACAAGTACTTTTAACATTGGATTAGTGACTTTTAGCATCTTTTTGTTATCTGAGCATGTACTCTACATTTACGTACAATACAGTCAACTTCCTGAATTCTAATGTGACAGTTGATTGCGCCAGTGATATTGTTTTGAAAAATATAGGGCATGTATTTTAAGACATACAAAAATATATTTAAAAAAGTACATAAAATTTAGTACATACTGTACTTACAAATCTTTCTGAAACTGCTCCCATTTCTCCCAGCAGAGCACTCATGTACTCCACCCATCATAAAATAACCACCTCCCTCAACCATCCCAAATTCCTAACCCTCCAAACATAATAGATGAGCTTCACAGAGTACTGTAAGGTCACCAATCCAGGCTCTGTTGAATCAAACTGGGTAGGGATTTCCAATGTAAGATCCACCTCAAAAAGTTGCTAGCTTGAGTAGAACTAGTCGGAAATTTTTCAATTGAATGTTTTTCCATTGGAAAATGCTGATTTATCAATAGAAACCAGACAGGTTTCCCAGGAACACCCATCTGGTTTCCTCACAGTTTGCCCACTACGGAGCCAGTGTTCTCAGGGCTTCTAGGTTATCTCCCAGACGGCAGGAGCTAGGCAAACCTGGCTCAAGCTTGGGCAGCTAGGTTCCTGGTTTCTTGGTAGCCTGCCACATGGGCAGCTGGAACACCAGACAGTTCTGGGAAGCTTGTCAATTTAATTCTGAAAAAAGGTCAAAACAGGAAAATTTTGGGAAATTCTGAAATTGCCTGGTTTTGGTCTGATGCTTCCCACCCTACACCCCCCATTTCAAAATTTCCCATGGAACAGAAATTCCAGGTTCTTACCAGTTCTAAGCTTGTGCCCCTACTTATTACAATAGTAGCAGTATCATAATGGCAAAGAAGCAGTCCGTCAAGCATGCCCACTCCATTCCAAAACATTTAGGGTTAAGGTAAAAAAAGATCTTACACTCCACCCAGAAGATATTACCATTTAAATATACTAGTCTTTGGGAACCTTAATTGCAAGTTTTTCATATCAGTACATTTTCACCTGAGACATTTTACTAATACGTTTAAATACTTCTTAATGACTTGAAATAAGCAGAGGACAGTTTAACTAATATCTGGATTTTAAGATTATCTCCAAAACTGAAGGTTTGAAAAGCTGTAGTATCAGAAGATATTATGTATCTTTTTTTCCTGGTCTGAATAAAAAACAAGAATTGTAATTTACTTACCAGAATAGAGACCTTCACTGGAAGAGCACTTGGCCAAGGCTCAGGGGGCATCATAACAGTATGGATGATGGGGCCAAACACTGTTTGCAATGAGGTAGATAGGATAGTGTTTAATAGTTTTACTTAAATACCTTACCTTTACTTGGTTTCTAGCCTAGTGTAGAGAAAGCATAAATCAATGAAAATATTCGTCAGCTGTGGATATAAGGTCTAACAGGTTCTAAAAAAACAAACAATCAAACAGACCACCACTGCTATCGTGGGAGGCCTTCGAAGTAACTAAACTACTATATCTGGGATATTAAATGCTGAAAATCAAAATTATACTTTTAGCTATGTAAATTGCTGGTGGTTTGGACAATGCAAAGGCTAAAGGAGAATGGCAATGAAACTGCATATTTTTTATTTGGTGGGGGTGAAAGAGAGGACTATATTTTCTATGAATTTTGTTTTCTAGTACCTTGTCCATTCCAAAGTGCAAGGTGGGTGTAAACAGCAGCGTATCAGAAACCTCCACTTAGAATGGCTGCATTTTTACACTCATTCTTGTACACAGCTGTGAAAGATTATGGCAAGGTACAAGGCAATGGAGAATCATATTTATTCTAGTCCATTATGCTACTAACGTTAGCTATGATTTTGCATCTTTTCATTTAGGGAAAAATCTGTGTTATCATAATGCAAGCATCTTTATGTTTAATCTTAAAACACACAAACCTTAAACTTGGTCTACACTTGAAAGTTATTTTGGAATAGTTACCTCAGTCAGGGTGTGAAAAACCACACCGCTGACCGACACTGCTATGCTGACATAGCCCCAAGTGCAGACACAGCTATGTTGACAGAAGAATGCTTACTTCAGAGATGTGGTATTCCTACCCAGATGGAAAAAACCCTTTCTGTCAGTGTAGGCTGGGGTTATGCCAGCATAGCCATGCTAGTATAGTCTGTCATGCAGTCTTTTCTAGATTTTCAAGAGCTTGGGCGTGGGCTTCCATAAGAAATGAGAATTGATTTCGAAGCAAACCCTGACACTCAGATTCAGAATATTCTTGCCAAAATTACTAGGACGAGGTCTGAAATATCAAGCTAGTGGTTCCTGCTGGCACAATTGCTTTCTTCTCTCCTGCATTTTCACAACAAGCTTCCCAAAAACTTGATTCACAACAAAGAAAATGATCAAGGCTAAAGCAGATTTAATTAGCAAAGGAACAACAGAGATGATTCCTTCAGTTTTACTCCCTCACCCTTCCTCTCTTACCAGGATGAGTTCACGGTGACTGTATATATTTATCCAAGGAAAACAGACTGGGGGAATTGGACAAGAGGCACATATATTTGAATTTAAATCATTCTCGCACGTAAGAAATTAGATGCTATTTGCAAGAAGAGTCCAACCTTGTGAAAGTGTTAGTTTCAGATTCGAGTGGCTGATGTGTACATTAAACCAGATAATCTCTGAAGCAGCTCCCCCATCCCTAACACCGCACTTTGAGCATTTTTTAATCAGTCTCAACTACTAGAGGTCAGCCATTTACTGTCTAGTAGCATATGCCAGACAAATAACAAAAGCAGGAATCTTTTTTAAAGTTCATTTATAATTTTCCTAATAAGATACACTAAGACAGTCATTTTACATTACATTTCTAAAATTATGTTTCTCCCAACACACATTTTCACATTCATTTTCAACATGGTGATGCTATCCCCAAGTTAGGATTGTGCCAGTATTTCTATAATAAACCCATAACTCACGTTATGCAACTTTTTACTATCTTAAACCTTTTTACTTTTGTACTGCAAGACAAATCCATAACAGGAAGTACCCTGAATAACATTTACTCAAATTATCAAAGAAAATAGGCATTCAGAACAAAGGCGCACACACTCAGGTGAATATGCGTTTTGAACAAAATGAACAATAGAACATTAGGAGACCATCAATTAAGTCACATTTCCAACAAACATTTTAATCTACTTTTGTTACCAATAACCCCTACGATTACTACAACAGAAAGAGAAGTTCTCTTCCATTTGTTCACTTTGCACTTCTGATACCATGTACACCCAGTTTCGCTGTTTTGTGGATGCTGCCAGCCTTCCCCAGGCTCTGCAAAAAGGTGTTTCATGGTCATAGCAGCAGCAGAGCTAGTACAAAAAGGTTGGGAGGTAGATATGCGAGAGAAAGGATGGACCTGAGCATGTTCAGTGGGGTTGCCTTCAGGCCCACTCAAAATTTGCTTGTGAATAAACAAAGGAGCAGTTATACTTTAAGTGTGTGTTTGTTTCATTTTTTAAAAAAAAAATCAGGATATGTTTAAGTGTGCTCCTCGGAAAGAAGTTTTAATAGTGAATTTAAAAAAAAGTATTCAATGTGACTGCCTCTCTGGACAGCTGTGCCTCTGCAAGTGAAAAGAGAAGCACAAGCCAAATGGTGGCACCTGCACGAACACCACCTTTGTAAGGCAACAAAAGGGAGTGGGCTACAGACTTGTGCAAGTGTAGGTAGCAACTGCCGAACCACAGGCCAACAGACATGCAGGGGGTGGGGCCATGGCCCTAACCAAACACTCTCCCTCTGCAGTTTCTAGCACTAGCTTCAGAACTGGCAGGCTCTTTTGGAGTCCCCAGTATTTGCAGTCAAACTGTGGCCAAGAGTGGAAAGTGGGGTCATGTCATCTTACTCCTCACACCCTCTTCCTCCTAATGCTAGGGAGGAGCCCCTAATTTGGCCCTAAGTATGTAAACTCTGTGGGGCAGGGGTCATGTCTTCTTGCAAGTCTGTAAACAACTCAGGATAACATGGTACTGTAAAAATAGTAAACATAAAGAACCAAAGTGAGGCCAACATATACTCTTTAAAAATGAGCAACACAGTGCCAGCTTTAATTTTCAAATTAAATTGCCTTTTGGAATTTGAGTCACAACTAGGGTGCTTTATTAGCATACTAAAATGGAAGTTAATAAAATATATATTTACCATTCAAAATAATTCTGCTTCCAGTCCACATGTCCTGTCTATCCTGTTTACTGTAACTATATATTTAAAAATCCAGGCACTTACTTACAGCTGAAGTTTCTTCCACAGCCTGGAAAAGTATTTGTACTGTTTTGAAAGCACTGACAATTGTATCATACACATTATACAATTATGTTTAGTTGTAATTATTAAAATATTCTTGACAACGGTCTTTCAAGGCCTCAGTAATGTTCCTTTGTAGCAGAAGCATATGCAAGGAGTGTATATTACATTCATGAGCACAATATTTGAGTTTCACTAAAATAGCAGATATACAAGTCAAGAGCCTGAAAACAAATCAAAAAGCCATTTCTATTTAATACAGTCAAAGTTAAAGTATGCAAGCAGCATAAAATGTTATTCACAGTTTGCAAAGTTAAATAAAAATCTTAGGACCTGAAATACACATTTTAAGAGAGAAAGATTCACCTGTCACAGCCTCTCTATAACGAACAGTTGTGCAGATATTGTGCAGAAAAGACTCAAGGAGAAAAGAATCATGACAGCAGCTAATGTTCAGTTGAACTAGTTTTGAAGTCAACGTAAGAAACAGTGCAGACATTTTCCTGCTATGATTTAAAAATGTAAGAGTGAAATATTATAAACTGGAATCTTTTACCACCAACTTTGTCCTGGCATTGTTTTAATTAGACTAATCACAGCTGACAGTGAAAAAGAAAAATTAGGATTAACATCTAATGATTTAAAACAAATCATTGATGTGGAAGGGGTTCTTATAGTCTGAAAATGACTGTAAAAAACACCACAGTGGCAGCTTCATGTCTTGTCTCAGCTTCCACAGTTGCAATTGTTCAAAAGATGGTTTTCTAATTGTGAGGCCTGCAATCCTAGATTGGAAAGTCAAATTGGGTGCTTTCTGACTCATCTATGACCCAGGACAATTCTGCAACTAGAATTTAAGAAGTGCATTGGTAACTGGTTTGTGCCAAAAAAGATGCACTCTATAGTAACTATGTTGGCTTTGCAGTGCTAACTGCAAATAGCTATTAAAAAACATGTTTTCCCCTCAATATAATAAGTCAACAGAACTTGAAATACACACTGGAAGTGGAAATGACTAAGAAGTTATTTACATATAGTCACTTTCATATCAATAACCACTCATAACAGAAATTCTGTTCTCATAGCAAGATAATCTCTACTGCTGTTCTTGCTGCCAGATTAACCACAATCCTGATTAATACTATGTTATTAGGGGAATGGTCACCAGAATCTCAGGACTGCTTTTCCCTAACCCTGCTCTTGCTGATTAGTGTTTGTACAGTGTGGTATGGCAGCAGTATCTGTAGTAGAGAAAGATGTGCTGGTGGGTCTAAGTGTACATCTTCCCTCTCCTCTGTGTTTAAAAGTGTAGTTTTAGGACTTAATAAGAGCATATTGGAGAAGAGGTGATAAATGCCTGAAAAAGTCTTGGATGGAAGGCGAGAAGAATGCATATGTACATAATAAATTTACACACAAATAATGGAGTAATTAAGAGAACAGAACTGGAATACGTAGAGGAAAAAGACAGCATGGGCTAGGAGGAAAAAGTCAAACAAAATACACACAGAAGCTAGGGGGAGGGAGTGGGGGAGGAAATGAGTGCACTGTTTACAACAGAATTATTCTTATTCTTACAGATGGAAGTGGTGTTTCCAGAAAAGCCATGAAGTAGCAGAATCTAAAATGAAGCACAAACCACTTGACCAAAAGGCAGAGAGACAAGGAGGAGTGAAAAGAGAGACGGGAGTTATTTCTTTACATTAGAATGCCTGCAAACTGCATCTGCTATAAAAGTTTTCCAAGCAAACACACTTCCTTCTTTCCTGGCAGTTTTATTTAGGATTGTAAACTTCAGCCAATTCAGATCCTTCCTTCGGGATTTCGTTCCTACCTTCATTCATTATAACAAAGTCCTTTTATTTCAGTATAGCATGATGGTGCAAGAGCCTGCTTACAACTTCTTGACTGGTCTTTTTTA
This sequence comes from Dermochelys coriacea, assembly GCF_009764565.3. NCBI lineage: Eukaryota > Metazoa > Chordata > Testudines > Dermochelyidae > Dermochelys > Dermochelys coriacea. The sequence continues at coordinate 113,451,874 of NC_050068.2, forward strand.
CTCAACCCTCATGTTGCCTATGCAGATTCCAACCTTAGACAAAGATACCTTAGTTTAAGCCCTCTCCTCTAGAATTTCAGCCCACCTGTGCCACTGATTCTTGAAAATGTCTTTCCTGGGCCTTCTCTGAACGCTCTCTAGTATCTGATCCAATGTCAGGACTTGAATATCCATCCGACATATTAATATCCCAAACACAGAACAAGTTTTAGCCGTCACTAAACTCTTTGGCCCTAGGCTTTATATTCTGAATTTGTTTTTACTGCAAACTTTACTGAGAATTTAGCCAAAGTCAAAACAGAAAATGCCAAGTATCTTCAAATTCTCTTAAGATCCATGCAGTATTTTAGAAAGATCATCATGCAGTGGAAACAGTTTGATTTGACTTTGATTATAGTATATGGACAACAGATTTATAATATAAATTGTTCGTTTTCTTCACATTCATTGAGTGAAAATAGCATACTGAAAATGTATTTTTGAAGTACTTTACTAAGAATTATTTTACCTATTGTTCTAGTTATTAAATTGTGATATTTTTAATAAAAATAAAATGTGATCAGTTTGCCCAATTATGCTCTCAAGTCATCAGTAACTTTTCACCCTTTCATTTTATTCTTGAATACCAGCTTGCTTAATCTAAATGTGTTTAGAAGAAACAATGAAATAGTTTGGTGCAGTCAAAGTAATAGAGCACATTCTTTAGAAATCCTCTATTCCAGTTTTTAGGCTAAGATGCATTGCTTAAGGTAATTTGCAAAATCAGAAAAAATAGAACTGTCAATGCTACACATATAAGGTTTATTCTTCTATAGTAAAATTTCTCTGTTAGTGCAATTGTGGAATGTAAATGTCTAAAAGATTTCCATTATTTCATCGAAGTCCTGACCAACTGTGAAGGTACGAAGCCCAACCAGAGGGCCGTGATGCACTTTCTTCCTCACCTGAAAGGAGGAAAAATATGCTTATAATCTTCACCAGCACTAAACAACAACTATGCACAAGTGAACTGAATGATGCAGTCTTATGCAGGAAAGACACAAAACATTTACTTCTGTCAGTTTTCCTACATTGAAATCCCATCCTTATGTTCACCAGTTATCTTTTTTGAAGAGATATTTTTTCAAATACACTCTGGAAAACTGCCACCACATTGACAGATTTTGTCATCATTAAACACTACTGTCCAGTGTACACTTTGTTTAGAGCAGTGATCTCTTTTTACACACAAGATCGCTTTTTGAATTTAAGTGCAACCCAGGATCTACCCTGCCTGTTCCCTGAGGCCCTGCCCCGCTCACTCCATCCCCCCAATTCCTTTGTCACTTGCTCTCCTCCACCCTCCCTCACTTTCACTGGGCTGTGGCAGGGGTTTGCCGTTTGGGATTCAGGAGGGGGTATGGGCTCTGGGCTGGGGCCGAGGGATTTGGAATGTGGGAGGGGGCTCTGGGGTGAGCCTGGGACAGGGGGTTGGGGTGCAAGCTCTGGGAGAGAGTTTGAGTGCAGGAGGGGGCTCCGGGCTGGGGCAGAGTGTTGGAGTGCAGGAGGGGATACAGGGTGCAGGAGCAGGTATGGGGTGCTAGATCTGGGAAGAGGCTAAGGGCTGGGGCTTGGGTTGCATGTTCCTGCCAGGCTGCACTTACCTCGGGCTGCTCCTGGTCAGTGGCAAAGCAAGACTAAGGCAGGCTCCCTGCTTCTCCCAGCCCCACACCGCTCCCGGAAGTGGCCAGCACGCCCCTGCGACCCAGGCGGGGTGGGAGGCACATGGCTCTGCATGCTACCCCTCTCTCCAGGCACTGCCCCCTCAGATCCCATTGGCTGCGGTTCCCCATTCCTGGCCAATGGGAGTTGCGGGAGCAGTGTGTGGAGACCCCTGCCCCGCCCCAGGAATCACAGGGGCATGCTGGCCACTTCTGGGAGCGGCATGGGGCCAGTGCAGGCAGGGAGCCTGCCTAGCCCCACTGCACTGCTGGACTTTTAGCAGCCGGAGATCGCGATCGACTGGTAGAGGCTCCAGGATCAACCAGTCAATCGCGATCTATGGGTTGGTGACAATTAGAGTATTTCAGGAAACATGTCTGCATTTGGAAAGGAGATAAAAGGGCTGTTTATTGACTTCACCTTGAGGATCCCAGGTTAGTGGTAAGCTCTATTCCCTAGCGATTATCAGAACAGCAGTAATCAATGCTAGGAACCTTTTCTTCCTTGCCATTCCAATTATAAATCCTCCCACTGAGTGCATTAGTGTGTCTACACATTTCACTGTCATGCTCACTTCTCCTTAGTTTATGTTCAGCAGTAACTGACTTATTCCCTATTTTAAAAATGATCTGGAAAGGGCACACACTGCTGACAATCTAAAATGTTTAGGGAAATTGTAATTAGTTAAATAGGGAAAATAACAAATACCCAATAAAAATGTTTTGAATGGGATAATACAAAAAGCCTATTTCAAATTGCAGAGTGAATTTTATTTTTAACTTTTGGCTAACTGTCTTGTTTTATTACAGTTATGAATATCTTAACTCCCTCCTAAATGACCAGAATAGTTCTATTCCCTGTCTGTTTACTCCATGTTCTTGAGCTTTACTGTTCTGGAAGATCTGCACAGAAGGAAGTCACACCACATTTCATTTTGTCTTTTCTACTTTCATATTCTGTTTCTGCAACTTTTTGATAAAACACAAGTACCTCTCATACCCTGGGCAATTGCAACAAGTTTTCCTCTCTCTTCAGGGCTGAGCTGCAACATGGTATCCATTACTGGAAGAAGCCTCTCTCTTTCACTGCCTGCCTTCAGAAATATAAATTGCAGCAGAACATTTTTCAAGTATTCCAGATTAGCAACAGACTTCTCTCGCTCTTGGTTCCTTTCCAGTCGTCTTACTTCACTCTTAAGAAGCTGCAGGCAGAAAGAAACCATTAAATATTACATTTTCTTACTGATTTTTATAAAATGAACGACGGAATACAGACTACTCTGAGGAACAAAGCACATGTGTATTAAACATGCAATAAGGTATTGAAAGTGTTCAGTAGTTTACATAAAATGTGTTCTGGGCAAAGATCCCCTGGGGCCTAAAATGTACAGCTGGCCTCCAGATAACACTGTTGGTTCAGAATTCATTTAACTTATTTATAATCTTAAACACTTTTTTGGAAGAGTTTTGCAATATTAGTTACAAGCAATTTAGTTGTATAAAGAAAGTATGGGGGAACAAGATACAGACTGGGCAATTCTGGTGATCAGGAATAAAATGCAAAGAGTTGAGTAGATGTGTTACTTGGGTTATGTTTTGGCAAACTATTCACTCATCTAATTAGGAAATATTTATATAGCAAAACAAGTAGTATGCACCCAAATTTTGATATTAACAGACTGTGCACCTCACAAGAATGCTGTTTTGAAGACTGGCTTCAAAAAGCTGTTACCTGCAGCTGCAGAAAATGCAAACTGGCTTTGTTAACTAAGGAGTTAAAACACAGTCTTTGAAAACAACTGCTTTGAATCCACCAACACTGATCAAATTGAGTAACTCCTAAAATAAAATTAGGTAAGTAACTGTCATCGGATGCTATATCAGCTCAGTATTCGAGAATCCAAGGAATCTTAAGCTCAACCAACATTTACATCCATTGAGTAAAGGTGCACTTAAGACCCTTAAGAAGGATGGGGGAAAGACGGGGAAGGAGAAAAAGGAAAATTAGTTACATGGGAAGAATAATTTTAACTTAAACTGTGTGCTTTTTTCTGAGAAGAAATTATGTCTTTTTTTGCATGTGAGAACTGACTTATCTTACCAAGTACTGGGTGTATTTTGGCAATGTTATGTACATATGTGGAATTTGAAAAAATTACAGGTAGTTAAATTTTGCATCTTACCAAATTTCAAACATTCAAATTTGAATAATAAGTTTTGTGAAACAACTAATTTGGTATGAAAGTATAAAAGGATTTGCTTTGGGACACATACATACATACAGTAAACAAAAACAAACAAACAAGCCCCCCTAAAGAGCCATATCTAAAATGTCAGTGAATGAATGGCTACTAACCTTAATTTGTTCCATTAATATTGCATTGGTTGCTTCCGATTCATGAAGCAATCCATTCAAATGATCAGCACTTTTTGTTGTTATGTTTAGCTTCTGGACCAACTCTTCTTTGGTGAGTTCTGTTTGCCATTGAGGTGGCTCTGCAATTTTATATTTCAAAAAAATAATTACTTTGCAGTTTACTTTACATTCGGAGTGATGGTTTATCAGGGACATTTTTCAGAATTACACTGGTGTCATGGTGGCAACATCAAATCATAGCAATGAAAAACTCTGAGAAGTTAGATTTTACATCACCACCCATTTCTATTCTTGATGCCAAATTTTTGGTTTGTGATTTTTTTTGTATATACACAAAACTTAAAAAAGTACTAAAAAGAGTCTGTAGCAACCAAACTATTTTTGTAGACTCTGACTTCAGTGTTTCTTTAAAGGTTTGGGGGAGGCACCTCCTGGGTTGTTTTTCCTTTCGGAGGATTTCAATATTTCCTCAAAACTGTTTTTGGACTTGCTTGTCATATCTGTACAATTAGCTGGTTGTCCTGCATTTCCCTGCTCTACTTTTTTGCGACTTGAAAAGCAAATCCATGCACTTTGGCACAAGTTCCTACTGATCCCATGTTCTTCAGTAGCCCAATCCAGCTCACTTTAAAGCCAGTGGAAATTTTGTGTTTGAATTTAATAGGAGTTGGATGAAAACTTAATAGCCTTCAATGCAGTATTCTGAGCTGTTCTCTTCACACTCACAGTTCCTACAGTTTATGTACTCATTCATCCATCTGTTCTCCTTCCCATGAAAGTCCCTAAATGTAATTTTGTAAAAAAAAAAAAAAAAATTTAAGTAGTCTTGGAATCCATGAATAAAAAATGTAATTAATATAACCCTTAATCCCTATTCGAGGACAAAGCTTATACAAAAATTAATAAAATGTGAATGTACACTAAGTGCTAATAAAGCATAGGGGTCTAATGTCTGCAATATGAAGGAATCAAAGTTCAGATTTCTAACCCCTAGAAGATGCTAAATTACTCTCATAAACCTCAGCCAACTCCTCAAGTAGCAATGTTTGTCATAGCAGCAGTGTCTAATGCTCTATTAGAAGGAGTGGGATTCTTAAGGTGCAACTCAAGCTGAGCGCTACAGCACCTAACTTTTAGATGACCTGCTGCCAAGTGGAATTCACAACCCTGAGTTAGGAGCCCAGGTTTTCTATACAATGCCTGAGGAGAGTCAGGTACCTAAAAAGGGGGATTTACAGAAGCCAGCATGTTGAGTGGAGAGCCATCTAAGCTAGCCAGTAGGAAATGCTCAGGAGAGGGGTGTGGCCTAAGTCCTCCCCCTCAAAGGGAGTTAGGTGCGTATCTCCATTCAGGTGTCACAGCCACGAACCATCTCCTGGGGATAGGTGCCTAATCCAAGTCACTCATTTTTGTGCGCGCGCACACACACACATTTTAACCCATAGCCCAGTGGTTAAACACTCCCCCAGGATGCAGGAGAACTGGCTTGAATCCCCACTCTGCCTGATGTAAAGCAAGGACTTGAACCCAGCTCTCCCACATCCCACTGAGCTAAGGGGTATTCCTGGGGTGAGACTCAATCTCTTCTGTTGAAGCTGTTCCACTTGTATAAAAATATATTTAAAAATACTCATTACACCAGAGTGTGTGTGTTAGGGCATTCCTCTGGGATGTGGGAGACCCATATTCAAGTCCCTGCTCCACATCAGGCTAAGGGGGACTTGAACCTGGGCCTCTCACAACCTACATGAGTGCTCTAACCATGAGGCAACTGGGTAAAAGGTCATCACCACCACATTCTACTCCATTTTATGCATTGATCTATGCTGGCCTCTGAGCACGTCTACTGTATGGGGCCTTGCAAGTGAGATCTTTGGAAAAAATGTAGGCACTTAGGGGACCTTACCAGTGGAAATTTAGGTGTCTAGGGAGTTTAGGTGTCTATATGATTAGGTGGCAGCTGAACAGAGGTTTTGAGGATCTAGATTATGGACTTAGGCATCTGAAGTGGCTGTCAGGTGCTTAAATCCCACCCAAGGTTGCTGCAACACCAGGGAAAAAAAGTTATGGTAGTAAAGTGGGAGAAAGAATAACAAGTATCTCAATGCTCTAAGGACAACTTTCTATGGCACCCAGAGGAGTACCAAGTAATACTGATTCTATAACTCAAATTAGTTAAGTACTTAAACATTTATTATTTAAAAAAGGTTTTACTTGCCAAATTTTGCTTCAGGAGAATTAAGAAGTTGTTCCAATGATGGCATATAGGTACTGGCAGAAGACACAGACTCTGTGTCAGTTGTTTCCATTCCTTCTCCCTCTTCCCTAGCTACAGTGTGCACATCAAGAAGAGGAAGGTCAGTGTTTCTCCGTTCTCGCAAGTTCTTCACTGGCAGGTTTGAAACAGATGGACCTGAAAAAGAATTTCTTTAGGATGGCATACATTAATAAATAACACTGCTCTATTGCTGGGAATGATCATCCAGAAGCCACTCAACCGAATGCGAAGGAGAATGTGAGAACTAAAGATGTTGAATACATCTTTTAGCACCTTAAATTAAGGAGATGTATATAAGCAGTAAACTGAAACAAAGCATCATGTGAGAAGTTCAGTCATCCTTAAAGAATAAATGAATATGAATAAAGCATATTTCACAATATAAAACACAGCCTTTCACTTCAAAAACACCACTATAACCAGAGCCCAGATTACCAGTGATTTAAAGAGTCTTTTAAATGACCTTTGTGAAATAAGTCACTGGTGTAACCATCTTAAATTTGGGCAGTGGGGGAGGTGGAAAGTAAGACCAGAGATGAGATGCATTAATCCTACAGCCACAGTGAAAGGGAAAGGAGGAGTGAAAAGCTGGACAATCATCCCCTAAGAGATTGCACCAATGAACCAAACGGGTTGTCTCAGTCCAGTTTCTGGTCCGTGCCCACTTACCCACACAACTCCCAGCAGAAAACATTCTGGATCATCATATCTCTTTTCAGTACATATGCTAAAAATATGAAAGGATGGTGCTAGTTTTACCTTTAGAACGATAAAGACCAAGGGTTAGTTTTTTACTCTTTTGGAAGGGTAAGCATTTCACAGCACACCTGTTCATTTAACCATAATTAGTATATGGTTCAGTAACAGTGGTGAGGGATTTTTTTTAAATAAAATTGTAGTGTGTTTCAATTTAGAAACTAAACCTTAAGGGATTTTAGTGTTTTTGAAAGTTGCATGTTGACAGATGTGGAAAAAGAGACAGAGACACAACCTCAGATGAAATAAAGTACAAGCAGAAGCAGCATAAACACAAGCCCCTTCTTCCCCTGTGCGTGCCCCCCTACAATGTGCCTAGATCCTGAACTGGGGAGACTCCTTCTAAAAGTGACTTTAGCTCAGCTTCCAGAATCAGTCTTCAATTTATTTTCTGAGACTGCCAACAAGGGTGCCAATTCAGATGGTAATCTTTATAATACTGACTTTATAATACTGAAATGAGCTAAGACCACCAATTCACTCTATACATGTCACTGTGTAGCCCAAAAACATTTGAGGACTACCAGCTTAGGTTAGGTTTCTAATCTATAAAACCAATATCGGTGCTTATCATTTTATATGTAAAAAACAGTTGGTAAATGGGAACACCATATATTTTTGGAGATGTTTGTATGATTACCAACTACAGAGAAGTGATGAATCAGTCTGCCAGTTAGCTAAACATGAATAATCAACAAAAAGGGATTTTTTGGGCTGCAGGACTGTACAAACTTACCTCTTGTACTAGGTTCACTCTTAAGTTGGAAGAATTGGGCTTCTACTTTGGATAGCTGCTGTTGCAACGTCTCTACAGTCTTCCTATGCTCTTCTTGCAAATGCCTCACTTGATCTCTGAAACTGTTCCGAACAGCTTCATTCTGGGTCGTCAGCTGACTCACAGTCTGTGCATGCTCTGACTTCAACACCATGTTCTCAGACTGTATAGTACAGACCCTGAAAGATGAATGTTTATCTTATAGATGATTCCCAATTATGTTATTTTTTTCCACTAATTATGCCAACCTAAGGAAAAAAATTGTGCCTCATGCTTCACTGCTAAGCAAAAGACCCAGGTTCAATTATCAGGTCCGGTCTTTGTTTCTATGGCCAACAGGAGTTGAAAGTATCTTTTGTTACTCTCCATCCATACCAAATGCCAACAATTCCAAAGACTATTCCATTCCACTCTTTGTGACAAGAAAGAAGTTTGATAGCACTACACAGGGAAGCAGGAAGAGAGGAGGGGAAGGATGGAATTTGTTGAAGTGCCCTGAAGCAGAAAAATTTAAGACCCCCATAACACTGTCTGAAAAATTAAGTCACAGATGCTCACTCTGATCAAAATAGTGAAGTGGGGGATTGTGGGAAGGAGATATTTAAAAATGTTACCTTTCCACAAGGGCACTAACTGGACTTTAAATGGCAATGGTGGGATCTCCACCATTCTGTCTGTACTGCAATTTAGATATCTGAACATTTGCATCAGATTACTTCACTAGATTAAATCTTTCAACACAATGGGAGTTCTGTACATGGTACTTAGAAATAGCAAGTAGCACACAATGAGCTGCAAAAATGTAATCTTTGAAAGTATACAGTTAAACAGAAAAAAGTGTAGGGAAATTTGAGTAGGAGGATGTTTAAAATCCCTGATCTTCAACCATTAAATTCTCCTGGAAGAAGCTCCAGAAGGTTGACAGCAAGAAATTAACAGCCCTTGTGGAAATCCCACTAACTTTCTGCACACAATTATACCCCTTTCATGAGTGTAGAACGGTTCAAACAAACAAAGGCTTGGCACCAACTGCACACACAATAATACAATGCATCTTGTCATCAGAGAACCATACTTTTCTCGGAGTTCTGCCTCTTTCGTCACAGTCTCCTGCAGCATCTTATTGTGCCGTTCCAGCAGGGTGTCATGTTCAGACTGCAATGCTTGAAGTTCAGTTACACTGATTTGTAAATTATGCTGGGCGTCTTGTAACTTTACTTTTAGTTGGTCTATCACCATTTCCATGTGTTCTCTAAGGAAAAAAGCAATAGATATTTTAAAGAAAGTTATCCCATTTCAGAACCGCCAAATGTATCATTAGTATTTTGGGTAATCTATTCTATTAGATCTGAATTACCTTTTCATTGCACTAAATGGATTGAATGATTCAGTGTTATGACGGAAATCTTTCTAGAATCTAACCCTAGCTGAAATGACAACAAAATAGCTGATTTTGGGATTGTCCCAGGAACACATGGCCTGCTCGTGTCCATGTTCCTGGAACAGCTCAAAGCATTGCCTGATTAAGGAAGTGGGGGAAGAGGAGGGAAAGAGTGTCATTAATAATCCTTTCAGCATTAGACAAGTTATGGGGGACAAAGCTAAAGAAGCTGTGGGTAGGAAGGAAAATAGATAATGGGTGGGGTGCAGGTTTAGGCAAGAACTGTCTCTTGGGCGTTTTTTGTATATGTTTGTTTGTTTTTGCGCCAGTCTGGCAGGGGTGAGCACAAGGTACAGGAAAGAAACAGGAGAGGGTTGTGAAAAATTGGGTTGGGGGGAGGTGGCAACCCACAAAAATTAACACCAGAAAAAACAGGCAGTGTGCTATATTCAGATAAGTTGATTCAGGCATGAGAAACTAGAGAAAAAAAGGCAAACTCACCTGTCCCAATTCTGAGAAAAATACAACTTGAAGAACCTACAAACTTATTCAAGCTCTTAGTCCTTACTGATGTGAATAATTCTATTGACTTCTAAAATGAAATATTAGTATGTTTAAGAGTTGTAGAATAACCCTTTAACTCGGGGAGTAATCCGTCCTTTGAAATTTTATCCTGTATTATTCAACTGTTGATCAAACTGTTCCACTTACAAATTTCTGAAATTAACCCTTCCCCAACTGCCTATGTTCAGTAGTAACAGAACACTGCTTCCCATCAGAAGTCCTCTGCTGGCAAAAGGGGAAGATAAATAAATGAGACTCCCTTGCAACGATCTTGCTTCAAAGAAACTCAAGCCCTGACTAGCTAGAATCTGATGAAGAAGTCCCCTGAATTCTCAGTATCTTCCCCCCCGATAGGCAACACCCGAGATGCTATTTTATAGTTTCTATCAGAGATCCCCCATAACAAATCATAGGACTCCCTCTGCTGGATCTGCAGTAGTATTTCCAGACCTGTGCCAAAAATCAGTTAACCATGGCTAAGACTAAGATTCTGTCACGCATATTTTTAGTAAAAGTCACGGATGGATCATGGGCAATAAAAGAAAAATTAATGGAAACCTGTGACCTATCCATGACTTTTACTAAAAATATGCATGACAAAATGAGGAGCTGCAGGCTCCCCCCATCAACCAGGGGGCCTGGCTCAGAGGTGCAGAGTCCCCCCACCACCTGTGGTGGATCTGAGCCTTGGGGTGCCCACGGGACAACCTGTCGCCCATGGTGGCTGGGACTTCCTGGGAGCCCTGCTGCCTGCAGTGGAGTTTGGGGTCTCCCCGCTGCCTCCGAGCTCCTGGCACCCCTGCCTCTGCCCTGGCTGGGAGCTGCCTGCAGGGCACCTTTGCCTCCTGCTGCAGCTGGGAGCTCGGGCCCCCACAGTTCCCAGCCACCAAGGGTGTCAGGGGACCCTACAGCTCCCAGGTGCTGGGGGTTCAAGTCATGGAGGTCTCTGGAAGTCATGGATTCTGTGACTTCCGTGACAAAATTGTAGCCCTAACCATGGCTTATCCACAACGACTGTCAGTCATTTTAGGACACTGACCTCTTTTTGACAATGACCATCAGGAATGGTCATCCTGAAACAGATAACTGCTAGCATAGATCCCACGTGGAATTAAGTCTAAGACTTTCTGAAACTGCATTGAATTTGTCTGGCCTATACTTGCATTTAAAAGTTTTCAATACTAGTTCAGTTCACCTTTTCACCATGTTTATGCCAGGGAAAGTTTACAGAAAAAGGGTAACAACGAGTAAAACTGTTTGGTATGCAAGTTTTCTGGGACTGGAACTGGTTTGTTTGTTTTTTAAATTGCCATGTCAGTAAACCTTGCTGAAAGCAAGTCTAATTGACATGCCGGTAAGAACTGGACTGGCCCTGGAGCCTTGCCTACACTAGGACTTTCACTGATGCTAACAGTGGTTCAGTTAAGCTGGTGTGAACAGCAGCTTTTTTGTAAGGAAGGCTGTAGCTGAAAACCATTTTCAACAGTACATTTTCATGCCACAAAACAGGCTTACACTGAAACTGCTGACCAAAAGGCAGACATTAGTTTCAGCTTCATTCTGAACCTCTAGGGTCCATCCCCCAGCCAAGCTGGGACAAGAGATAATCCATGCAGGAAAAAAAAAAGCGTTTTAAGTTTTGGTGAGGAAGCATAAACATACATTCATTCAGGAATAAAGGTGACCCGTTTTCTTTTAAATCAAGAAAATAAAGCCTTAAAGATATCTGTGTTATTCAGCTATAAAACAACATGTCAATGTATCAAAGTGTTTCACCAACAACCATTGGGTTCAAACTAGGAGTCATAACACTAGTTACTGGAAAAGGGGTAGGGTCAACTTGGAAATCAAGGGATTCCTAACAATGAATTAAACTTAGACACAGTTTTAACCCTGTGCTTGAGTTTTCCTGCCAGTTTTTTTGGTTTGACAATCACACCACTATTCCCTCACCCACCAGTATTTTTTTCCATGTGGATGACACCACAGAAACAGGAGAAACTGGCTGACTAAATATTATTTACTGTAGAACCTAGTAGCCCTTGGGGAAACAGTGAAAAATTTCTATTTTTCAGAGTAATATCAAATTACAGATATTTACAGAACGTAATCTTAGCAAAAAATAGGGATTTTTAAAATCTTTTAGCTATAGTAACAGATATGTGAAAATTTTTTAGACTGAAATGTGATTTATAAGTTGATGGCATATGTCATAACTATAAAGGGAAGGGTAACCACCTTTCTTTATACTGTGCTATAAAACCCCTCCTGGCCAGAGGAAAAACCCTTTCACCTGTAAAGGGTTAAGAAGCTAAGGTAACCCCGCTGGCACCTGACCCAAAATGGCCAATGAGGGGACAAGATTCTTTCAAATCTGGAGGTGGGGGAACAAAGGGTTCAGTCTGTCGGTATGATGCTTTTGCCGGGAACAGATCAGGAAGGCAGCCTCACAACTCCTGTTAAGTTAGTAAGTGATCTAGTTAGAAATGTGTTAGATTTCCTTTTGTTTAATGGCTGGTAAAATAAGCTGTACTGGAGGGAATGTATATTCCTGTTTGTGTGTCTTTTTGTAACTTAAGGTTTTGCCTAAGGGATTCTCTATGTTTTGAATCTGATTACCATTTAAGGTATTTACCATCCTGATTTTACAGAGGTGATTCTTTTACCTTTTCTTTAATTACAATTCTTCTTTTAAGAACCTGATGGATTTTTCATTGTTCTTAAGATCCAAGGGTTTGGGTCTATGTTCACCTATACAAATTGGTGAGGATTCTTATCAAGCCCTCCCCATGAAAGGGGGTGTAGGGCTTGGGGGGATATTTTGGGAGAAGACGTCTCCAAATGGGCTCTTTCCCTGTTCTTTGTTTAAACGCTTGGTGGTGGCAACATACAGTTCAAGGCTAAGGCAAAGTTTGTACCTTGGGGAAGTTTTTAACCTAAGCTGGTAAGAATAAGCTTAGGGGGTCTTTCATGCAGGTCTCCACATCTGTACCCTAGAGTTTAGAGTGGGGAAGGAACCTTGACAGCATCCTTTTAAAGTGTTCTGTCTGGGTATTTCAGTAATCCTCAATTATAAAATATGAATGCAAAAAAATTAGATGTGAACCAAGAATCATCACATAGATGAACATTTCTGTCACATTACTACAGTTTGTTAGCCAAAAAGACTACTGAAATGGATTTCTCATCCCCCTCCCCCTTTATTTAAATAGGTACACAATAGCAAAAAAAAGTTTTACTTATTGCTGGCTTCATTAGTCTTTGACTACCAAGCACTTATAGACATAATTTTTACCTTTCTTGCTTGGCTCCCTCAGTTTCAGTCTGAGAAGCAGATTTATTCTTTTGTTTTAAAACATTATGAACACGGACTTTGTAGCTTTCAAATTCAGAGGTAACAGCAACTTGTTCTGCCTATAATAGGAAAAAAGAAAACCCTCAATTGTATAAGCCACTTATTTATATAACACCAAATAGTTTCAGTTTTGTGATCTATATGTACATTACATTGTTTAAAGATCAATAAATATGAACAGTTGCATTTCATTTTTTTCTGTATTGAATGGATGATTAAAATGGTTAATATATCACCTAAGAGAGCCAGTTCATTTAAAATGCAATATTCCATGATTGGTAGGTAAACTTTTTTTGGTAAAGGGAGAACATTAGTGTTAATCACATCTGTCTTTCAGATAGTTTACAAATACACAATTTTATATAATATATTGTAACATACAAATAGTACTATAAAACATTACAAAGTCCTTAAAAATAAAAACTACCCACAAAATATTATAAACAGCAACTCCAATACAAGATGGTGATAGAAACAACATAGACAATCATTTCCTCTGTCAACACACAGGCTTTGTCATAGTCACTGTTACAGTCATAATCAGACATCTATTTGTACTCAGATTTGATTTCTGAGTCATTCTAGTATTTTTGTTCAAGCAAACAAGATGATGGAAAAATTCCATAGTTTGTTTTTGAAAAAGTATATACAGTTTATTTTCTGTCTTTTTACTATGCTTATACTAAAATCACTTAACATGTAAATTAAATGTATGTTGATGTAAATTTCCTGCCATTAAAAAAAAAGAGTCAGGTAGCTTTGAAATCTTTGCAAAATCATTTGAAATCTTTGACCACAGCTCTTACAGCAAGACTAGTGTGTATTAATCAAACTGACTTGACAAGCACTGCTCATCCAGTATTCAATGTTTTGTGCTCCCTTTCTCTAAAAAGACCATCTGTGCAGGATTTTCTCTCCTGAATCTCAGCAAGTGACGGGTGAAATTCCCATAGCTTCTGAATTTGTTTTTTTTTTTTAAAACACTGAGGGCAACACAAGTCATGCCCTCTACTGGATGTAATACACCAGTCCTTGTTAAATATAAATATGGCTTTCTGAATGTTCCAGTTGTTCTTAACTGTGGTTGGTGAAGGAGTTTTCTTTGGGACACTGTACTTCAACAGCCATTGCTACAGTTCTTCTGGCTCCAGTGATGTTCGTCAATATAATATTTTTTTAAACAAGTCCTTCGCTTTTCCTTTCATTCAGGCACTTGAGTTAAAGTACTCCACCCCCCAAATATTTGATAAGCAGCCTTTGTTGTATTTGATGCATCTTCACTTGCTCTGCTGTTTTTGCACCTAATTTCTTAGTTGTGACTTGGCAACTATCTTGATGCTCACCTTTTCATTGGTCATGTGCTCCTCTGAGGTGTCAGTACTCTTTTTCTTTTGCAGATGTAGCATCCAAGAGAGAGGACTGGCCACACAACAGCTTCATACCATGTCAGTGTGGCGGAACTACATCCAGGATGGATGCTTTGCATTGCCCACGAAGGAATCAGCCATGATTTGTGGAAATGCCCAATGAGTCTACAAAGGTTGCCCTGGATAGTGAAGAAATTTGACGAGTTGAGTGCCCCCAAACTTTCCTTGAGGCAAACGAGACACACTCCTACAGGGCTGGCTCCAAGAAACTCTCCCTCTTACAGCTTGGCTTCTGACAGATTAGAGGTCTGTAGGTATGGTATGTTCAAGTAGCTGATTCAGAAGCTATCTACTAAGTAGGACCTAGGGCTTCCAGTGGGAAAGGTTTGTAAGTGTAGTACAGTAAGGCCTACATGGGCTCCTTTACTTTATCTACAAAAACTGCTTGACTACTTTCTTCACCCATCTCAGTCTATCACAAAGACTAACTCCTTCCAGAAATATCTTTTTTGGCTTATCATGAACTAGTCTCAGGTAGAAGTGTATCTCTGCAAACTTTGTCAGTTTCATGCAGGGCTCAATGCTTCTGAAACCTCCAATTAAAAAAAAAAAAAAAAAAACACCTCTGCAGCAAAATGCAAACATGGGCCTGATGAAAGCTCCTTTAAAACACTAATTCCTATGAACTTAAGTTTCTTACACTGACAGTCATTTTCCTGGTGCCAGTGAATGGACGCACCTTATACCAGATTCATTTTTACAAGGATAAGGTGGTAACGTGGACTCACTTGAGATTCCCATCCGAAGTTATGTTAGTGTTCCACCATCAGTGTCAGAAATCCTTGGGAGTCTATTTCAAGCAGACTAACTCCATCCAATTTTATTTTATTTGATAAAGAAACCAAATTTGCTGAGCAATGCTGTTACAAAGAGAACTATGTTCCAAAGGCATTTCACATTGCTATTATCTGGAAGCCACATCAAGGCCTATTTGATTAGATGGATGTATCTACCACAGAGAATTGCAAAGCTGCTACTTGGTCGTCTCTCCAGACATTTACAAAATATTACTCCTTGTATTCAGTTTCCAAAAGATGCTCTGTGCTCCAGAACTTCTCCAAGATGGGGGATTCCAGAGCTCTGCCTCCCGAGAAGAATTTTATGTTAAGATGTCCTTTATTTTCAGCATGGAATTTTCTCAAATTGCGATCTCTTCCCACAGACTTGAATGTTGTTACACCTCTTACTATTTATGCTATATATTAACAAAACCTCTGTCTCTTCACACAGTTGGCACTAGCTTTGCTATTGCTGGTCATTGTGCCTCTACTCATGTTCATTTGGGATGTGAGAATTCTGCAAAAATAATATCTTCAAAAGAGAAAATTACTTGTTTTTGAACTCTGCTTTTCAGATGTTGTCGTCTTTAGGACACTCCCTCACCCACCTCCCTCACAGAGTTTGGAGTTTCTGGTTTGTGAGGTTATTTTCTTTTTTCCTCCAAGGCACATATATGTTGATCATCTTGAGGTGGCTTCTTTTTCTGGGAACTTGTATATTAATTTAAATGGAATAAATGGGCCAAAGGTGTTAACATAACCCAGTCACGGCCTAACATTAAATAGAGTTAAACAAGGTCTGGGGTTTGGTAAACAGAGACCTCAGTCTACTTAAGACTATGGCAAACACATGAAAAATCTTTTAAATCCTTTATTAAAGTTACAGAAAAGGAAACAGTTAAAACATTTGAAATGTATTTTAACAGCATTTTTTGTTCCTTTTTCATAGAATCATAGAATCATAGAATATCAGGGTTGGAAGGGACCCCAGAAGGTCATCTAGTCCAACCCCCTGCTCAAAGCAGGACCAAGTCCCAGTTAAATCATCCTAGCCAGGGCTTTGTCAAGCCTGACCTTAAAAACCTCTAAGGAAGGAGATTCTACCACCTCCCTAGGTAACGCATTCCAGTGTTTCACCACCCTCTTAGTGAAAAAGTTTTTCCTAATATCCAATCTAAACCTCCCCCATTGCAACTTGAGACCATTACTCCTCGTTCTGTCATCTGCTACCATTGAGAACAGTCTAGAGCCATCCTCTTTGAAACCCCCTTTCAGGTAGTTGAAAGCAGCTATCAAATCCCCCCTCATTCTTCTCTTCTGCAGACTAAACAATCCCAGCTCCCTCAGCCTCTCCTCATAAGTCATGTGCTCTAGACCCCTAATCATTTTTGTTGCCCTTCGCTGTACTCTTTCCAATTTATCCACATCCTTCTTGTAGTGTGGGGCCCAAAACTGGACACAGTACTCCAGATGAGGCCTCACCAGTGTCGAATAGAGGGGAACGATCACGTCCCTCGATCTGCTCGCTATGCCCCTACTTATACATCCCAAAATGCCATTGGCCTTCTTGGCAACAAGGGCACACTGCTGACTCATATCCAGCTTCTCGTCCACTGTCACCCCTAGGTCCTTTTCCGCAGAACTGCTGCCGAGCCATTCGGTCCCTAGTCTGTAGCGGTGCATTGGATTCTTCCATTCTAAGTGCAGGACCCTGCACTTATCCTTATTGAACCTCATTAGATTTCTTTTGGCCCAATCTTCCAATTTGTCTAGGTCCTTCTGTATCCTATCCCTCCCCTCCAGCGTATCTACCACTCCTCCCAGTTTAGTATCATCCGCAAATTTGCTGAGAGTGCAATCCACACCATCCTCCAGATCATTTATGAAGATATTGAACAAAACGGGCCCCAGGACCGACCCCTGGGGCACTCCACTTGACACCGGCTGCCAACTAGACATGGAGCCATTGAGCCCGACAATCTAGCCAGCTTTCTACCCACCTTATAGTGCATTCATCCAGCCCATACTTCCTTAACTTGCTGACAAGAATGCTGTGGGAGACCGTGTCAAAAGCTTTGCTAAAGTCAAGAAACAATACATCCACTGCTTTCCCTTCATCCACAGAACCAGTAATCTCATCATAAAAGGCGATTAGATTAGTCAGGCATGACCTTCCCTTGGTGAATCCATGCTGACTGTTCCTGATCACTTTCCTCTCCTCTAAGTGCTTCAGGATTGATTCTTTGAGGACCTGCTCCATGATTTTTCCAGGGAAAAATTTTCCTTAGTTGGAAAGAAGTTTAGAATGAAAAATCCCCTTGTTTGACCATCTCTCAGATGGTAATAACTGTCCTCTTGGGAAAAAGAGAAGATGTCAGCTGAGATGGGCTGGGGCTGTTGTTGCTACTGTTAAAGTCTGATCCTATTTTATCTCTAGGGGTATTTGGGATTCAGCTGGAGCTAGAAGTGGTGATCTCATCTGGATCCCTCTCTCTGGCCTGGTCAGGACATCACTCAGGATTTGTATGATGGAAGGCTGTCAGGAGATGGTGGCAGGGGCAGCTATAATAGGGAAGCTTGCTTCAGTAGCCTCTGTCTGTCTTCTCCTATTTTCCCCCCCAATTTTTTTTTTCTTTCTTTCTTTCAAGGACCCACAAAAGCAATGATACCCCATCCCCTCATTATTTTGCCCATCAATTAGGCCTAATATTTGACAACAATTTTGTTTCGTTAAATTTCTGGTTCTACATTTTTTATTTTTACGAGCATGATTTCAGTTTAGTCCTTGAATTATATCAATGTGGCCTTTTTTTTGTTTGCCCTAATTGAGTCTCTCTGCCTGGGTCTCTTGCAGCCGTTATAACATTCATTACTGAAAGCAACTTGACGTACTTCCCATCTTAAAGAGCTCTGTGTAGTTCAAAAGCTTGCATCTTTCACCAACAAACATTGGTCCAATAACAGATATTACCTCACCCAGCGTGTCTCTCTACTTTCCATTGACACTTATTATATCATCTTACAAACTTTTACTTTTTACAGTTGAGCTCACTATTACAGTACATTTGTCAGTCCAATTATCACAACAGCTCTGGTGCAGTCAAAGAAACAGACTATAGTGTTTGGATGGCAGCATTTATATTCCACAGAGGATGGTGCACAACAAGTAGTAAAAGGCCTAACTTGTGCTCTATGCTGCTATTGCTGAAAAGGTCAAAAACCATTACAAGTTAGGAGAATTCCTTCCAGCCATCTGCCAAGGACCTAAGATCCAGGAGTAAGAATCCTGCAAGATGGTATCTTTAGAGAAGAAAAAGTGCAAGTTAAGTAACTTTGTCTTCCAACAGTCTAAAGAGTTATTACTTATTTTATGAAAAAGTACCTTTGCTGTGTTGCATTCTTCTTGTAGGGTTGCAATTTTCTGCTGGTAAGCACTTAGAGTGCGCTGGTGTTGCTCCAAAGAGGTCCGCAGATGTTCTTGAATCTTGTGTTTTTCTGATGTAAGTTCAGCCAGCTGAATCTGAAAATGAGCATGCATTTCAACGAAACTAGAATTTAGTCTTCAGAATTGACTCTTCTTTTCATTAGGTGAACAAAGAATGAAAAAAAGCATCCAGATATTCTGGTGATGGGAAACCTAGAAATGACTAGATACAATAAAATTAAAATCTGGTTTTAAAAAATATGAATGTGAAGAAGACACACAGCCATATGTTCGAATGTATCTGAGCAGTATCACATGCATCATTTATCATTTGAATTTTACTTAAAATAATGGGAAGAAATGTGCAGACAAATTTTTCTAGAGAATTATTTCATTTTTTTCTCAATTGCTTTTTTTTTTTTTTTTTTAAAAAGCATAATCCCTATTTTCTGTAAATCAACAAATGTGTCATTTGGCAGCAAGGCAGATGCCTGTTACTAGCTATCAAAATTCATACCGATGAAAATTAACCTCATATTAAGGCTTTTTGCTGGCAATGTGTTTTAAATAAAACTTTTTTACAAAAGCAAAGTTTAATTAAGTAGGGCTAAAGGTAGATTAAAAAAAATATATCCTTGTCATAGAACTCAGATTCCCTAATTCTCTTTTGAGAGATTAAAAATAAAAAGGGAGAAAGCAGCAAGCGAACTGAATATCTGAACTGACGTGCATCAGTTCTGAAATATAACAGCAGCAGCACTTGTACCTTACAGGGCTTTATGATAGAAGCATCAGAAAAAAAAGATGCAGAAGGGCAGTAAGATATAGTTTTTATATTTAGGGGAAAAATTTGTACTATTTACCCCAATTTCACCACTCATGCTATCACACAAACCCCAAACAATGATTTCAGCAATGTTAAAGCAGATTAAATTCTCAAATGAATGAACAGAGTCAGATATGCCTCATATGATAGTAACAGATCAGCACATCTGACAGTGTGACAGATGAACCCATCTGTAGATATGAGAGCATATGAGGCCTAACCACAGGGCTAGAAGACCAGTGATCCTGAGTTCTAACCCTGCTTCTGGCACGGATTTGCTGTGTAGCCTTGGCCAAACCACTTCACCTCTCTGCCTCAGGCTCCGGGCTGGAAATGGGTATAATAATACACCCAACTACCTACCTCACAGGGCTATTGTAAGGATTAACTAGGGTCTGTGAAGTGCTTGTAAATTTAAAATGCTGGAGCATGGGTAGGTATATGAGGTTGTGTGCGACAGCATGAGTGATGAAGTTGGGGTACATATTGCTTTTCAACATCTGTTGGAGATGAAAGTGAAAATCTTAAGAGCATGTCACTGATAATGTTGTAAGCAATATGAAGGTGGCAAGGATGGTAGGAGACTTCTTTCTGACACGCTTTTAAGGTTCTGACTGGATGGAAAGTGTCCTGGAGCAACCTTAAGTGTCACTAAATGTAATTTTTTATTTAAAAAAAAAACCACACCTAGGAAATTATTATTTCTGCACCCTTGGTTACACACAAGTCAGGGAGGAAAGAAAGGAGTTGGATGGGCCTGGGCATCAGAGAGAGAAACTGCACTGCTGGACCTGCTCCTGGCAGTGTCCACACTCTGAAGGAAGTGAAAGACTACGATGTAGCTCAGGAGAATCATCCTAAGATTTTCCTCTTGGTATCAGAATCACCACCAATCATACCCGTGCCTTAGTTTCCTCTCCAGTTAGCAATTTTCCTTCAGGTGAGTGGGAGACTGGAAGAGGTTTAGCCCTGTGGCCAAATCAATCAGTGCAAATGGCTGTGGCCTCAATTAGGGCAAGAGGGTTAACTCTTTCCCTGCCATTTAGGACACGGACTACATCCCCTCCAACAGAAGAGTAGACATCAGTACATGTGGTGGAAGTCCTGCTCCCTGCCAACCCAGGCATGGGGTGTATGCACCCATCATCACACCTAAATTTAAAGTCACTGAAAAACGTACATCAAAGCAAGCCATTGTATTTAGAAGTGACATAACCCTCCAGTTTCAGGGAACCTCTATGAAGGAATCTGCACCTTCCTGAGTTGGGAGCATCTGTTGACTACTGGGACCTAGGTTTGCCTCCCCAACATAATCCTGTATCACTGTTTAGAACGGTTTCATTATACCCCATAATTCAGGATACAAAGAGTTTCCACTGTTTAACTTTCAGGTCTGGAGCAATGAATGCTCGGGTGAAGTTGGGGCTGCTGACTAAGTAGAAGCAAAGTCATTGAAAGTTTACTGACTGAGGGTTTGGGCCTGGATTGAGAGTTCCTAACAGATTGAGAATGTGTTTTGCATTGTAATCAACCAAATGGATCTATTAAATTTATTACTTAATCATGATAGGCTACCTAATAAATCATTTGATAACTTTAAAGATATAACTCAATCTTCTCTGATAGTACACCAGTTAGGATTTTTCATGTCAACAACTGAGAAATCAAAATACCAAAGAGGGCAGGAGAAAGATTAATTTTCAGTCAGATTTGTATTCCCACCTCTGTAAATCTGCCTTTAGAATGCTACATACTCTCCAGGTACAAACCACCTGGAATCTGGGCATTCTAAAGTTGGGTGAGATAGAAGTTTATTTCTGAAAGAATTGTGGCAACTGAAAGACAGGTTATAAAGCTCTGTTTCTTGTCCCTAAAGGAAAAGAAGAGGGAACTGACAGCTGGGAGAGGGCTGGGTTTATAGCAGAACTATCAGAAACTGGGGGCAAAATATACTCAACAGAAGTGTTCGAGAATTAACTCAAACAATTCCAAGTAGGAGAAATATTTATTTCTCTGAGGGAAAATTTGAACAGATGTATTTCATCTTGATCCTGAAAAAGTTGTTAAAGGAAGAAATATTTCCTACTATTTTCATGATGCACTGACTGTAACTATGATTTTAGTTAACAAACAACTTAACGAAGGCATGATGGCAATGAGACAATAATATTCTATTCTTGGCAGTTCTCACCACCTTTAATGAAAATAGCAGGAGAATTGTAAATATGCAGCAATACTTTTATTGGGGTTAACTGAACAGACATCTAATAGTAGTTACTGACTTCCAATCTTCCTATTTTAGAAATATGGGATTCAATTGATGGCTATCACAAAGCGCATGTATGGAGCATGAACGCGTTTGTTTTATCCTTTAATGTAGGATGGACTAGTAATAATTTGGCCTGGGGTGAGGGGAGCTACTTTCATAAAGCCTTTGTGAAATCACAGAACAATTTTGTTACATCATTTCTTTATTGATGGACATTTTTAAAGGCATGTCAATACTACAAACTTAGGCTGACTTGCAGCCTCCACAATAATTATTGCGGTGGTTTATGGCCATACTACCCTCCTTTTTGTCGGTGGTGCACATCCTCACCAGAAGTGCTTCCACCGACTTAAGAGGGACAGTGTGAGGGGGCTGAGAGCCCAGGCTCCCAGCTGCAAGTACAGCTCCCCACTGGAAACCCAGCAACCCTGCCCCCTCCCACATCCGGCTCTCCATAGCCAGGCAGGAAGAAGGGAACCTGGGGGCAGCTCAGCTCCAAGCAGGGAGTCTGGGCAGTAATCCAGCTCGGAGCAGGGGGCAGCTGGGCCCTAGCTGGAACCCCCAACCTGCCCCTAACTGGACCCCCATCTGCCCTGAAGTGACAACCTGAGCTGTGAGCAGCTTTCTTGTCAATTTCATGGCTCTAGCATGGAGCTGTGAAAACAAGAATTATAGCTAACAGCTGATGTAAGTAACCTGCAGTGTCTGCAGGACACAGTGTTGCCCTAAATACATCGACATAAGTTCTCGTAGAGGTGAAGTTATTATGTTGGTGTAGTAGGGCACTTACATGGGCGAGACCAAGGCTGTAGTGTATACACTGACATAATTAGTCTGAGGGTTAAGCTGCCTTAAGTTTACCTAACTCTGCAGTGTAGACCAGGCCTAAAATACTTAACATAGGATTCTGCTCCCTTGTACATATGCACTGTAACATCGTTATTTATGTAACCATATGCTATATTTTCCACAAGACCTCTGTCTTGTTCAGTGCAGAAGTTGGCAGGTGTGCATAATGATTAAGGAAAGGGTTGCAGGAAGAGACAGGATCGTCTCTTATGGACAGGATGCTGGATTGGGATCAGAAAAACAAAGTTGTATCCCTGGGATGTCAAACTTCTTTTGGCATGTCTGGAAAGTCACTATACCACAGTTTCAAAACTGGTACTCATTTTATAGATGCTCAATTGGGACACCTACGGCCTGATTTTCAGAAGACGTGCAAAGCACACACAACTTCAATTGAGTTAAATGGAAGCTATAATGCTCAGTACCTCTAGAAAAGAGTCAGGCTATAGATGTGCAAAATGGGGAACCCAAAATTAGGGGCGACTTTTGCAAATGTTGGTCTTAATTTCTCTGTACCTCAGTATCCTCACCTGTGAAGTGGGGATAATAATACCTCTCTGCCTCCTACAGGTGTTGTCAAGATAAATTCATTAAAGGCTGAAAGGCACAGCAGTGATAAGTGCTCTAGGAAAGCACAGGAGGAAATAAAACTTCCAAGTGTAGAGCAGCATTTAGATGATGTGCAGTAAATAAGTCCTGGGGCCATTCAGCTGAATAAGAATAAAATGGAATATTCAACAGTTGCCTCATTCTCAGAGCACTATCTGTCCTGTGAAATGAGTGAGGCAGGGATTCTCTGGGGGAAAAAATAGTATGTGAGCACACAATTAAATATTACAGTAGAACCTCAGAATTACAAACACCTTGGGAATGGAAGTTTTTCATAACTCTGAAATGTTTAACTCTGAACAAAACATTATGGTTGTTCTTTCAAAAGTTTACAACTGAACATTGACTTAATACAGCTTTGAAACTTTACTATGCAGAAACATTAAAATGCTGCTTTCCCTTTTTTTTTAGTAGTTTATGTTTAACACAGTACTGCATTGTGTTTGCTTCTTCTGGTCTCAACTGCTGCCTGATTGTATACTTCCGGTTCCAATGAGGTCAGTTCGTAACGCTGAAGTTCTACTGTATCAGTGCACAGACAAGTGAGCAGAATTAAGATTGTACAGCCAAACTTAATTCTAATATTTCCTAACTTTTGAATGTTTGACTTTGCAACATTTAATACTTAAACATTAGTGTAGTTTTTAAAAAATTTTCCGTGTGTGTGTTTTAAAAGAAAACTGGAAAAAGAAATTCCATCACATGCAACAGTGATGACCCACTCCTCTACATTGGTTATTAACAAAATTTGAATCCATAGCCTTCATTGCCTCACCTCTACCATTTGACTTGAAGGAGTAACTAATCTGAAAACAGCAATAGGCAGTTATTCGTTACATGCACCATCCCGCAGAGAGTAATGCGGCACCCATTTTGCCAGTCAAATATATTTTGTTACTATGGTTCCAAAACACCCACCCACTGTGGAAACACTATGCACAAGCACAAAATAATTACAAGAAATTGAAAGACTTCGGATACTATGTTAAATGAAACACTTGAGGACAATTGAGAGAACTGATTAAAAACAAAATTAGTGATACAGCTTTTGTAACAACCTGTTTACATTCTGTAGCACTCAGCCTATATTACCCCATAGCATCCTCTCTAGCTTCTTAAGTCAGAAAGGTTGTGCTAACAACAGAGTGAAGTTCCTTGCCTTATAGACTTCCACTTGCTGCTGACTTGCCTCTAGCTCTCCTTTTAATGATGCTTGAAGTATTAGATGGTCATTTTCCTGCAGGATAAAGATATCTTGGTTAATTTAAAACACTAAATATTTTTTTATTTCGAAATCTAAATTGGTAACTAAATTATAAGCATTTTGTATAAAAAAGCAAGTGCAGGAAAATAGGCACTTACAGCTTGCCTTGAATCTGCCAGTTCTTTTTTGGTTTTCACTAGCAGTTGTTTTATCTGAGAGTTTCTTTCCTCATACTGTAGCACAGAAGATTGAAGAGATTCTAAATGCGGAGATAATTTTTGATGAGCAAAGGAAAAAAAAAAACTATATGGGGTGCTTTCATAAAAGTGTTGTAAATGTAACTGAAAATGAATGTTGCAAACAAGCAGTTCACCAAGAGTTCAATTTCAAATTTCCAGGTATCATACTGGTTTTCTAACACATCTTCAAGCAAATTGGGGTTATGCTTAAGAGGATGGCAAAAAATGCAATATTTAACACACTATTTGATAATGTTTTTAAGTAGAATGTTATAACTCTACCAGGGGTTTTCAGTCAGTCAGCTCTGTAAAGATTCTGAAGGCGTCACTAGCTCTTCAACTCTGGGATTAACAGACACGTGAGAAATGCAATTTGTCCAGTAAGATATCTGACTATTAGTTTATAGCTTAGTAAACAAGTAACAGATGAACTACAGTAATTCATTTAACATATAAGAAAGGAATTTTGACAAAAGTCTTCTTTCAACTATTTCTTGGCAGCCCTTCTGGTCTCCTGAACTGAGAAGGTCAAGATACACAAACATGATGTTCCCAAGCTGTTTGCATCCCCCCGCCACACTGGATACAAGAAGTCCCATTGCAGACAATAAGAAAAAGAAAAAATTAATATTTTACTCACTTATTTCTTCTTGTAGTGTTTCTTGTTTTTGTTTCTGAATTCTGATCTCTTGCTCAAGATCTTCAATTTTATTGTTTTTATCTGTAATCTTCTGATTAAGTTCTTTCACTAAACGCTCATAATCAGCCATTTCCATATCCATTAGTGTGCTCTTCTGGGCATCCTGCAGATTACATATTTTGTAGTTCCAGTTTAAAATTGCTTAGGCTGATTTGAAGATTTTTGTTTTGATTACTCTGTACTGCAAAACTGTTCCTCACAATTCCAATTTTTGTTAAAGTCTATAGCCACATATGCCACAGAGGAAAACTTATCCATTCTAAATCTAGCATTCTAAATCTCATTTGTTTGTATCAGAATCAAAACAAGGAAACAAGTTACAATATTAAAATTCTGTCTAGCATGTTCTGATAAGCATTCTAAAGGAATCTGGCTCTGGAAAAGCAAACAGTCTTGTAATTAAGGCACTGGAGTGGGACTCAGGAGATCTGGATTCAATTTCCACTTCCATTCAGTCTTGTGTGTGACCTGGGCTAGTAACAATTTCTCCATGCCTCAGTTCCCCATCTATAAAATGGGATAAGACTTCCTGTCTCCCACCTTTTGTCTTACTTGGATTTTAAGCCTTGTGGGAAGGGATGTTCTATCATGTGTTATGTACAGCACATAACACGGGGGCTACAATCTTATTTGGGTCCTTCAAGCACTACTGTAACAGAACAATTACCCTACCCGCCTTGCCAGCTCAAGTTCCTGCATAGTTTTCTGAAGATGTTTCTTTTCCTTCTGAAGCTGCAGCTGAAGCTCTTCAAGTTCTCTTACAGCGCTGCTGTGGTCCTGAAAATTAGTTTAAATGCTTTTCAGTTACATAATTTGATTTCAAGACTGTTTGTTCATGATGTGTGTGTCACAAAATTTATGTTAGTAAGAATGACAGGTTTTTGAAAAAAAGCTTCCTACCCTCCAAATTAAACCCCAGGTGGATTATAAAATTAATAGCAATGTTAGTTTAACATACAGTCATAAGGCCCCATTCTATTCTTACTACTGACTATGGCAAAACTCTAAATGGGGGCAAGACTGAAAGGGTCAGCCAGGCAACAGAATATGATGCTGTATCTGATCTATAAAGGCAACAAAACCAAACTAGTTAAAATATTTTAAAGATTCAACTCTAACGGTTTACCACACTTTCAGGAAGTCTTCCATTCAATCCATCCAGGGAATAGCCTGTGCTTTATTTTTTTATGGACCAACAACATTGCTTTTACCTTTATCTTTTGCTCTTTTAGAAATTTTTCAGCTTCCAGTTCTTTATCGACTTTTGCTTTGGCTTTTTGCGTTTCTAATATCTGGGCTTCTAGCAGTTTAACGTTAGACTGTAGAGTTTCAATACGAGCCATAAGGTCTTCATTGGCAGAGTTTAGTTGGTCTTTCTAGAATGATATTAGTAACAAGATGAAAGTGAAAGTTAATATTCTTGCAATTCTTACAGGCAGAGATGCTGACTGTGTTATGTTGTTGTTGTTGTTTTTTAGAAGATACATGAGGATTTCCACCCAACACACTTTGTAAACTATTTCTGCAGATGCTTGAATGTGACAGGAGAAAACCATGTCCATACTAACAGTTTAAAACCAGAATAAGAAATAGCCTGGTTTAAAAGTGGGTGGCACGATTTAGACACTCCTGCAACACAATTTTGAAACTGTATTACAACCCTGTTGCAGTTTTTTCAAAGGGTTGATTGAGAACAGTGGGTAAGCTTGGAAAATAATTCACTAGCTCTTCAGAAACAGCATGCCAACCTCGGCTCAAATACAGCTGCCATAGTTCTGAGCAGATGTTCACGCCATCAACCACGACCCCAAAGAAGTTACTTCAATACCACCAAATATTGCCAGTTTATCTGTTTTAAATGAGATAAAGCTAAGGCATAGGTAAGAGATCTGGCCCTGTCTGGATTAGAGTTGCAGACGTTTTTAGGGTTTGTTTTGAACCACCAGCATTTTCACCATACGGTCTCATTGTGCTTCCCTTGTTGTGTGAATCCAGAATTAAGGGATGAATACATGAAAAAAAAATGATCAAACAGCACAATTACTGATCATATTTTGTTCATGAAATATTTTATATCATCAATTTGAAAAAATTCACCTGCTGGATAAGCAGTAGAATGTATTCAAGAGTGAGATTGGGAGCAAAAAAAGAATTTTAAAGTCACATGAGAGTATTTCAGCTGATCAATGATTGGATATAGGCCATCATACAACCCACTCATTTTTCAGATATTTTGGGTGTTGACTGGACACATTTTGCCTCTCTCCTCAGTATTTTCTGAGGGAGACAGGAAGAAAAAAAACCTCACTTCTAGTTTGAAACATTTTTAATTTACAGTTAGTATTAATATTTTAAAATTCTCAGTCCTTACTAACAGCTGCTGTATTTTGTAGAGGGAAGGGATAATATCAGTAAAAGGTATATATAGCTTTGTACTACCCATTAGATATAAAGGACTTAAAATCTGTATGACCACTGTCAGTGTTGTGCAGCTGCTCTTTTCTGAGAGCCAGCTCAAGCTCATGTACTGCAGTTGTTGACAAATGGGCTTAATTTCAAATTTCTTCAGATTTGGGCCCTAATACTATAACTCCAAAAAGGCCCCTACGTTCTTGCTGTTCAGAGAGAGATCTAGATATTTTTATAATGTCCCTATTTTCATTTAATTTTTTTTCCAAATCCAAATATTCCAAACACTGGGATTTCTACCTTGTCGAACACAAATATTAGTTTATTTGCTTCTATGTATTCAAAAATACAGATGGAATTATGAAAATATTTACAGGGATAATTTATGTAAGTATGTGTCTATCAAACTAAATGGGACTTAAGATCAATTACTTCATATTTGGCATAAAAATTATTTGCTCAGTCACAAAATAAGCTACCTGCTGAGTTGAAGTCTGTAGTTGTCTTCTAAGGTCATCCATCTGATGTTCAAGATTAGTTGCTCGGTCCTTTTCCAAATCCAGCTGTTCTGCTTGCTTGTCATATTCCAGCAAAAGATTCTTGAAACATGCACAAAGCACTTTAATTTTTGTTAAATACATGGAAGCTGTGATGTGCTTATAGCAAATAAATGGGTATTTGCACATTCTTATTATTGTTCAGTACTTGATGTTTCTTATTGTGACATCAGAAGTACCACAGGTGAATTAAAGCTGCAGTTCCATTCTAGGTTCTAGTCAAAACAACTCCTTCAAGTTTTCCTCTCTAGATTTAAGTCATTCATTGAAGAGCTCCAAGTCACCACAGATTTTAATAAAGGGTATATTAGTAAAGGAATTACTAGTTTTTTGGCAATGGAGGCTGTTGGAACCATATCTTTTATGTTTCTTGATTTGGCACTTTAACTGCATTAACAAGGATTATTTCCCATAATATTTTTCTTTGTCTAAACTTAACATTAGCATTCAAACAGTCCTAATTAAACTTTGAAATTCACACTTCAGTGGAAGTAATGTGGTAAGGAGAAGGGAATCCCCAAATTTGCTTCTGGTATTGATTGGTGGGATACAGTTTTTACACAACTCTGGTTTCACAAGGTAGCAGCATTTTCTCTTGATTTATATTCTGATAGCTGCAGTTTTTACACCGAAAAAAGAATTTATTTAACACTGAAAGAACTAAAGAATGTCAGAAGTTTGTTGAAAAACTTAAATACTGTATCTATGATTTTCTCTTGTCTCGGATATTAAAGGTAATTTTTTGGAGCACTTTGTTGTACATGTTTTAAGGAGACAGTTTTCCTCATGAAAGCACTCTCAATATCACAGATGTCCCTGCTTGACCACTCTAGTCACTCCAGTCAGATAGAATGGATCAATGGCACTACGGCAGTGAGCATATTAACAAAAACCTACTTCTGAGCATGCTACCGTAACAGCCTCACAACCCCACTGAGGCTTAGGACCGTATTTTAAAAGTATGGTTGGATTTATTTATTTATTTATTAAGCCAGATATACATGCAAAGATGAATTGCTTATAATACAAAAAAGTTAAGCAAACTTTAAGGGCAGGTACTGAGCATGGACTATTTCCATATACAAGGATGAATGTTTCTGAAAGTTAAGTCTGTAAAAACAGGCATTATTATGGAAACTCTTGCAATTTTAATTATAAACCTAATTGTCATTGTCATTATTCTAGCGCTCTACCACACACACACACTTCACATGAACAACAAGTTTAATAAAATAAGTATAATATATGCTACTAGATGCCAAGTATACATCATTTCATCCACCACTGAAACCTCTGAGGTGAGATATGGCAATTGTTGAACAACGCACAGCAACACTGTACAATAGTTTAGGGCAGGAAGCAAAGAACACTGTAGCTACAGAGGGAAAATAGATAGGCTGACTGTAATTATGCAAGTAGTGAGTCATGGACACATCAAACTGGAATCAGGCTAGGAAATGCCATCTCTAAATAATATTTTCTGATAAATAAAGCATTTTTGAAGATATAGTACCTTTTACCTTATAGCTTTCTGCTCCTTGGATGATGTCCCTCATAGAAGTAGACAGCTGATCTTTCTCTGATCGTACCAACTCTAATTCTTCTCTCAAGGACTGCACCTTATTACAAAGTAATATGTAACAGTGTGATTACAACAGAACTTTACAATGCCAGAAATTTAG
Source organism: Dermochelys coriacea (assembly GCF_009764565.3). Taxonomy (NCBI): domain Eukaryota; kingdom Metazoa; phylum Chordata; order Testudines; family Dermochelyidae; genus Dermochelys; species Dermochelys coriacea. Next base: position 113,482,034 of record NC_050068.2, read on the forward strand.
ACCTCATGTTGAAAAGCTAAGTTACCTCTTTTCTACTGGAATCTAGTTCTTTCCTTGCTTTCACAGCAATTACTTTAACTTTATTTAACTTCTCTTCTCTCTCTGCAGATTGATTTTCCAGACATACTAACACAAAAAACAGAAATGAATTCATCTACGCAACAGAATAAGTAAAATACAAAACTAATATCTATGTGAATTTGAAGACATTAGCAAAATAAAAAAGGATTTGCATCCATTACTACTGAAAAAACAGGAAGACATTTAAAACACTTCATTCACTTAAGTTTTTGGAGACCTGGTTTGAAAGCTAAGATTCCCAGCAACACACATAGCTATTATGGCGAACGCTTCCACTGCTCCAGAGAGTTCCATTAGCAAACTTCAGTTTGATAGGATTTTAAAATTCAAAAAACATGTTTCCAGCTACTCCTGTGACAAATACAGTTGTTTCAATTTGTCATTACTTCCTCCCTAACATTTTAAAGTAACTGCATTTGTCATTTACATGTTGTAGGAATGCAAGGGTGAAGTGTGTTTGTCTGAGAGACAGGAGATTTAAGTTCCTCCCTCTTCTCTTGAGGCAGCTGAGGAGTTGTCCCAGCTATACAACTATTTTCTCTTTAAAAAAAAAAAGAGCAGAACACAAACCCCCAAACACCTTGCCATTATTTTTCTATACAGAGAAGTGGGAGAGATTCTCTCTGTAACAAGTCAGTACCACTATTTCTTATTTGACTGAATGAGTTTTGTAGGGACCAAAACTGGGAGAGCAATCAAGCTCAGGGCTATGGTGCAGAACAATATCTTCTGGTCACAAAGCAAGTCACTAACATTTACTAGTTTTTAATGCTTTGGGCTATCCTCATATGTGAAAGTGACTAGCTTTCTAATAGAATTATGCTGGCCACTAATCTGTACTGTCATCTTGTTTGTTTTTTTAAATGAAAAAGACACTGAACTATAAAGAACAGCTGACAGACAAGTACATTTCTGTGAGAACACATCAGACTGTAAAATAGTCCATGCGGAGCCGATTGTTTTATTATATTACCAATCCTCTTGGTGAAATTCAATGATTTTGCTTCCAGCTAGCGCTAATTTTCTTTTGAAAGCCAACCAGAATGCTCAAAGGGGTTAGTTTTCTCTCTCAAAGCAAGCTATATTGTTCAGTGGCATCTTAACAATTACTAATTTAAAATATTAAAGATGATTAGATCTTCCCCTCCACATGGCACAGTTGTTATTAATTGGGGTCAATTGTACAGAGCCAGGGATAGAAAGATGTCTACCTTAAAATAAAAGTACTAATTGTTAGGGTAACAGACCACTGGCATATCTGGAACCTTTATTGGACATCAGGAAGTCATTTGCTTATTTTAAGTATTTCTCATAAACTAGGGTTAAAAAACAAAAGCTGAAGTATGTTAAATAATGGCTTAAAAGTCACAACTAATTAAATGTAAAGAAATAAGAAAAGCACCAATTTTTTCTTGTAGTTCTGCTACTGAAGATTGTTGGTCATTTTTTACAGACGACTTCTCCATGAAATCCTGTGAAATAAAACAAAGATAATGAAATGTTACGAACATTTTTGGTATCTGCTAATTTCTTGCATGTCACAATCAGAAGCTGATTAATATATATTAAACTTAAAGCCAAAATCTGAGCTATTTCTATATGAACAAGACATAAATATTACGATTTATGTACAATTTTATGTTTTCTTGATAAGGGGGAATGGAGAAAGGACTTTTCTGAAAGGGAAAAATTCACTTTAGGGCCACAAAATAACGTGAAAATTCTTTTGAACTTTCATTAAGTCTTAGAAGTTTAGTCTGTATACTGAAATAACAAAAAGCATAACCTTTAGAGAAGTCAGTTCAGCTTTCACGTTTCTAAGTTCAGCCTCTCTTTGTTCTAGACTGAGTTTTAGGTTTTCTTGCTCTTCTGTAAAAGATTCCTTCTGTTGCTCTTGTATTTGGCTTTCATAACATGCAAGTTTTTGAGAGATCTCTTCAATACAAGCTAGAAGATCTTGGTTTTCATTCCTTGCTTTCTCATTGGCACTCTTCCTCTCTTGGATGTCTAACTGCAATGCTGCTTTTTCTGACAAAGCTCCTTCTAATTTTTCGGTTAAGAGAGACTTTTCTTTTTCAATGTTTTCCAGCAAAGATCTGAGCTCTGCACATTGAACTACATTTTCTTTCTGAAGTCTCTCAACCTTCTGCTGTAACTGAAGAACTTTTTCATCATTCTGCAAAGTAAGGCTCTGTTGTTCTTCTTTCATTTTTGCTAAGGATTCATTTGCAACCTGCAGCAAATTAATAGCATCATGTTCATCATCATCATCTGAAAGTCTGGACCCTATTTGCTCAAGTAAACTGTATAGTTGAGTTTTGACAAGTAATACATGTGCTTGTTTGTTTTCAAGAAGCATAGTTAAATGATCTTTTTCTTCAACAGCAATTTGTAATTTCTTTTCTAAACTTTCAGCTTGTTCTTTAAACACTAGCCAGTCCTTTTCAGAGGCAACCTTTTCCAAATTACTACTTATTTTGTCTTTTTCCTTATTGATTTTCTCATTTTCCTCATGAAGAGTACATGCTTGAGATAACAGACTCTTTCTATCAAGCAAGAGTGCTTCCATTTGTTCCTCTAATTGCACTAACTTTTGGTTATTCTCATCCTTCTCTTTTAAAGCTTCTTTTAGTGTCTCTGTTAAATCCTCTACATTTTTTTTCAGTTCACTGTTGCGCTGGTTAACAAATTCTGCTTGTTGCTGAAGTTCCAGAACCTTTTCTTCTTCTTTTTTACACATTTCTTGGAGTTTTTCTACTTCTTCAGCAGAAGATTTCAGTTCATGTAAGATACCATTTTTTTGAGAGGCAAGACTAGTCACCTTTTCCTCCAGTTCTTTTACCGTGGTCTCTTTTTGATCAAGAGAGATCACCATTGCCGCATTTGCCTCCTGAAAGCTGACTATTTTATGCTTAAGCTCAGCTTGTTTAGATGATAATTTTTCTGCTTCTTCCTGAAGATGATTCACTGTCTCAAGAAGAACATCCTTTTCATTGAAAGCAGCTCTGAGTTTCTGCTGTAGCTCACTGACATCAGAAGCTTGCTGCTGCTTCATTGACTCAAACTCCTGACTGATCTTTCCAGCTGATTCCCCCAATTCAGTTTGTAGCGTTTCCAGCGTTTCCCTCAAACTCTCATAACTGAACACTGCTTCTTCCTTCTCCTGTATGAGCTTTTGATACTGTTCCTTAAGATCCTGTATTTCAAAAACCAATGCCATATTTTCTTTTTCTGAATTTGACAATAAAGTCTGATGTAGTTCTGAAATCTCTCTCTCTTGTTTTTCTCTCAGATTTTGAACTTCTAGGTTATGCTCTTTTACAGTGATTTCATATTGGTGTCTTGTTGCTTGGAGCTCTGATTTTAGTTTTTCAATTACACAACAATGATCTTCTTTAGCAAGTAGCAGTTCATTAATTTTAAACTCCAAGTCTTCCCGCTCATGAAAATACTCATCCTTTGCACGCTGCATTTCCTCCTCCAGTTTTAACTTAACATTATTCATATAGGTTAATTCATCTTTTAATATACTGTGTTGAGATTCCAGTTCTTTTAAAATATGTTCTAAGTGTTTGACCTTTTCTTCCATTTTTGTGTCCACATAAGTTTCTCCTTGTACATCTTTAACATCTGTCTCATTTTCTTTATTTTTATTTACAGTATCTCTTAGTTGATCCAATTCATGTTCATATTTCTCATTACTAGCACATAATTCATCCTTCATGCTTTCTTCTTTTACCAAGTGCTGCTCTGTTAAGTCCAGCTTTCGTCGATTTATCTGGTTTCGCTCCTCTTCATATTCTTTAGAAGTGGCTTCAAGCTGACACATCAATTCTGACACCTCTTCCTGGTGTGCATCCTTCAGTTGTACAAGTTCTTCATGCAGATTATTGATTTCAGTACAATGATGTTCAGAATTATTTTTGATAACTTCTTGCAGATTTTCAATTTCTTTGTTTTTATCCTCACTGATAGTTTTCAACTGTTTGTTGAGACATGAAATCTGTTCCTCATATGTATGCTTAATTTGCTGGACCTCTTCTTGTAGTCTTTTAGTTTCCTCTTGTTGATTACTATGAAGTTCAAGCTGTTCTGCAAGCCACATTTGTTTCTTCACTTCTTCCTGCAGTTCTTTCTGCAGTTTGGCTAAGTCTTCATTGAATTTGGACTGTGCTCTTACTACTTCATTCTTAAGGCCTTCAGTATCTTTCAAGTGGTCAATGCTGGATTGTTCCAACTGCTTCTGCAGTACTTCTGTCTTAGTTACAGCAACCTAAACCAAACATGTATGTCAATAATTACATAGAAAGAAATTAAAACCAAAAATAGATAAAAACCAGCATATGACTTCCCCAACTGAAAAATCAGTGACAAAGTCATTCATCTGCATAATAAATGCCATTTGAACTCATGCTAATGTGGAAGTTAGATATCAGTAACTAAAATGATTAAATTTTACAACCTAATAATTTATCAAGTAATTCATATACCTGCAAACTTAGATATTGTGATCTCTGAATTGAAAAGGTCTCTGTCCCATGTACAACCAAGGAAACTGGGAAGAGTTTGGAATAAACAAATCCTTGATGTTGATTAGCGTACTAGAGATGGAGTACTTGTGGCACCTTAGAGATTAACAAATTTATTTGAGCATAAGCTTTCATGAAGTGAGCTGTAGCTCACAAAAGCTTATGCTCAAATAAATTTGTTAGTCTCTAAGGTGCCACAAGTACTCCTTTTCTTTTTGTGGATACGTTTTAAGGTTATGCTAGTTAATGGATTCTTTCTGCAGGGTCTGACTGTGATGCTGGTGGACCAGATGCCAGCTTATTCCAAGGTCTCATAGATTCATAGACTTTAAGGTCAGGAGGAACCATCATGGTCATTTAGTCTGACCTCCCGCACATTGTAGGCCACAGAACCTCACCCATCAACTCCTGTAACAGACCCCTATCCCCCGACTGAGTTACTGAAGTCCTCAAATCATGGTTTAAAGATTTAAAGTTACAGAGAATCCACCATTTACACTAGTTTAAACCTGCGAGTGACCCAAGCCCCATGGTCAGAGGAAGACCAACACCCCCCCTCACTCCCGGATCTCTGCTAATCTCACCCGGGGAAAACTCTTTCCCGAACCCAAATATGGTAGTCAGTTGGACCCTGAGCATTTCAGCAAGTCCCACCGGCCAGACACCTGGGAAAGAATTCTCTGTAGTAACTCAGAGCCCTCCCCATCTAGTGCCCCATCACCGGCCGTTGGATATATTTTCTGCTAGCAGTCAGAGATTGGCGACATGCCATTGTAAGCAGTGACATGAGACCATCCCCTCTATAACCTTATCAAGCTCAGTCTTGAAGCCAGTTAGGTGTTTTGCCCCCACTACTCCCTTTGGAAAGCTGTTCTTTTACTTCACTCATCTGATGATTAGAAATGTTCGCCTAATTTCAAGCCTTAACTTGTTGACTGTCTCCAGACCTCAACAACTAAAATCAGTCTGGCTCACCTGTATGTTAGTATTGTTACAATAGGTATTGGGATTCCAACTATGTGTTTAGTGTGGAAACTTTATTGAACGCTTGTGAGTTGCTGCAAGCATTAATCTCACTTATAACATCTGTATCCCATATGGTAAGGTAATATTTGAGGATTTGCACTGTAAGTCTTTTTAACTGTGTAATCACCAGACAAGAGAAAGACCTTAACTAGAGTAAAAAGAAAAGGAGTACTTGTGGCACCTTAGCGACTAACAAATTTATTTGAGCATAATAAGCTTTCGTGAGCTACAGCTCACTTCATCGGATGCATTCAGTGGAAAACCGATGAAGTGAGCTGTAGCTCACGAAAGCTTATGCTCAAATAAATTTGTTAGTCTCCAAGATGCCACAAGTACTCCTTTTCTTTTTGCGAATACAGACTAACTCAGCTGCTACTCTGAAACCTTAACTAGAGTGAAATGCTGGTCTCCAACAGAAGGTGTTATGTCCTGTCCAACAAGGAAGGCCCATAAACACCAGACAGACTGGAGTGGAATATTAAAGAGGACAAAATATTTTGTTGTTTACTCTCCCCCACTCCCCATGAAGATGAGTTTTGGAAATGAATTCCTCCCATCTCTGAGTTTGCAGCTCAAAGCAGAAGGGGAAAGGGAATTAAAAACCCCCTAACAAGGAGGAACTGTATCTCATTGCTGCTTGGATTCTGGAGGCAGGGTTTCTAGACATAAGCAAGGAATCCCCAGCTGTTTAGCCTGGGTTAGCTCTAAAGATCATAGAAGCTTCTATAATAAGCAAGCTCTATATTACCTTTTGAAACTTAAGATTGTAACTCATTTGTGTATGTATGTTTAACTGTTTTAACCTTGTAAATAACTCTTTTCCCTTTTCCTATTAATAAATCTGTACGTAGTTTGTCATACGATTGGCTAAAAGTGTGCTCTTTGGTGTGAGATCTAAGGTGCAATTGACCTGGGGTAAGTGACTGGTCCTTTGAGACTGGAAGTAACCTGACTGCTGTTGTGATTTGTAGTATAAAGTACCATCTATCTCAAGGGTAGGCTTGCCTAGGTGATGAGTACATTGGAGTACCCAAGGAGTGTGTCTGTGACTCCATATTTAAGCTGTTATAGTGTCTGAGGAGCTTACACTTGAAAATTGATCGGTAAAATCTAACTACAGAACCTGCAGCCAATTTGGGGTTTATGACCTGGTACTTAATAGTCTGCCCTGAGGTTGGTACTCACCGATGCTCCCTCCAATATTTTACATCCGTGCGTGGAATGGATTTTGTTATGCTCATCCATATGGAGGTGATGTGTGGTGGGGGTGGGGCGAGGGGTTTGGAGTGTAGGTGGGGCTCAGGGCTGGGGTGCGGGATTGGGACACAGGGTGTGTGTGTGTGTGAGGGCTCCGGCTGGGAGTGCGGGCTCTGGGGTGGGGCTGGAGATGCGGGGTTTGAGGTGCGGGGGGGCTCAGGGCTAGGGCAGAGGGTTGGGGTGCAGGAGTGGGACAGGTCTTTGGCTGGGGGTGTGGGCTCCTCGGTGGGGCCGGGGCTGAGGGGTTTGGGGTGCAGACTGCCCCAGGGCGGAGGTGAGGAGAGAGGACTCCTCATCAGCCCTCTCTTGCCACAGCAGCCTAGGGCCAGGGGAGAGGCGCCTCTCTCCTCCCCAATCAAGGACCCTGTGGCTGCGCGCCTGCGTTGCCCTTGATAGCCCACTGTGCAGCCATGCAGCTTAGAGGCAACTTAGGTACCCATGCTCCTGAGTCACAGCAGGACAACTTGACACTGACCATTTAGTCTGTACATAACCCATTAGTTTTAAGACTTGCAAACAGGTATTGTAATAATTTTGGGAAACTGGAAATCACATTGGTGATTATAATTAAAAATATACAAACTATGAGTATTATTAACTAACAATAAACAGAAGAGAATGAGAAAAAAAGTGATTAAAACATGAACCATACAATCGTAATTATTAAACTAGAAAACAAAAATACTAAGGACTAGAAATGTTTTTAGCAGAAACATTTTATTGCTCATTTCACTACCTCTGCTTCTTGTTTCCTTTTAGCATTTTCTTTTTTGAGGGCTACGCACTGCTGCTGGATCTCTGCTTTTTCCAGAAGAACAGCATCCAGCCTTTCTGAGAGAGCCTAATTTGGAGAGAGAGTGAGAAGACTGTTCGAAAAAAAAAAATGAAAATGCAAAGTCTCACCAACCTTTGCGAGGCAATGCTACAGAGCTCAGGTATTGACCTTCAGATTTTCTGCACATTGTGCAACAGAAAACCAAGCCCATTACAATACATTACCTTCAGTTCACATAGAGAAGACAGAGTATAGTGACAACTGTACTGCTAACAAAACACCTCTCACTGTTAATACACTGAGCAGAACGAACTTGCTGCACTGGAAAACTGGCTTCCTATTTTATTATTTATACCTCCAGAAAAAAAGCAAAGTGTAAATAATTGTTTTAACCATTAAACTAATATTTAAACAATCTGAATTTTGTTTCAATAGTTTACAGGTTCTTACACTAACTTTATATCTGAGTAGCTACATAAGTTACTACACTTTCAGCAAAATAGATGATTTCGCTACTAAACTCAAAGAGCCAGTTCAAATCTAAAAATATTTGAATAGTGTATTTATTGTGATAAATTCAGAAAATAAAAAGCACTTTTTAACTGTTGGACTGAGTAAAACTGCTGCCCCATTTCTTTATAATGGCAGTGCAAACGTTCATCATCATGAGCTAGACTACTCTCCTATGAAGGAGAAACTTAAGAAAAGAGGATTAACATTCTACTTAAAAAAAAAAAAAAAAAAAAAAAAAAAAAAAAAGGAGTACTTGTGGCACCTTAGAGACTAACAAATTTATTTGAGCATAAGCTTTTGTGAGCTACAGCTCACTTCCGATGTAGCTCACAAAAGCTGTAGCTCACAAAAGCTTATGCTCAAATAAATTTGTTAGTCTCCAAGGTGCCACGAGTACTCCTTTTCTTTTTGCAGATACAGACTAACACGGCTGCTACTCTGAAACCTAACATTTTACTAGTAATTTTTCAGAAAACTTACACAAAAATTAAGTATTTCCATACATGAAGTAAGACTCACAAGATACTTGGCGGAGGATGGTAAAGAAAGTGTCTTATGTGCATGAGAAGGACTGGTCCCAGATAGTCTGAGTAAAATGGTGTTTACTGAATAGCAAACTACCAATAGAAAGATTTCCCTGGGTCATTTATTATGTATAGTACATCAAAAACAATTATATATTCCTACCTGAATAATATCATCAGCTCCTCCAGCAGCTGGTTTTGATTTGAGTTCAATTTCTTTTTCCAATTCTAAAACAAAAAAATTTATATAAAAATTCACCATAATCGTTTCACATTTCAAAGAGCAGCTTCTAACTCAGAAGAGAATCTGTCACTTTATGAGATTATAAATATAATTAACGTATTACAATAGTATAGTAATGACATCAGATTTTAAAAATTTCAAAACACCAAGTCAGTGTAACTTAAGAATTAGTATTGGCATATTAGTATTCAAAAGTCACATAGTCATCAAAATATACATTAGGCTGAAACTTGGTATATAAAAATGTAGTATTTGCCTCAAATAGATGGGTTAAAAGTTGTGAAGCATTACATCAGTGAAAGGAAAAAGCAAAAAATTTAGTTCTGTGACAGGCTGTACAAGACCCTCTGAGGCCCCCTGCTGGAGGTCTTGTGGCCCTGCCACACCCCACCCCAGAAAAGGCCAGTGGTAAAAGTCATCCAAGCTGTCTAGAGTTGCTGTGGGGGACACAGCCAATCAGATTGGCTGCTCCCTGCAGCCCCTATCAGGGCCCAGTAGACTAGTATAAGAAGAGCTGCAGGGACAACATGAGATCAATTCCTTGCTGGAACTGGAGGAGTGTGGCTGGCTGAGGAAGTGACAGGACCTTGGTCAGAGCAGAGCTGGCAGAAATGGGGGGAGAGCAAGAAGGAGCTCTAGGTTGGTTGTTGGGACTCCATCAGGACAAGGCCCTCAGGTAAGGGTGAAGAAGGTGCAGGGCTGTGGGGTAGTGGCCTAGGGAATCAGAGCAGTGGCATAGCTTAGATAAAGGGACATGGCAGATGGCTGCTATCTACAGAGTCCCTAGTCTGGGACCTGGAGTAGTGGGAGGGTCTGGATCAGCCACTTGTGAACCCTCCCCCCACCCATTAGGCACTGAGGGAAGTGGCCTGGACTTTGAGGTGCCCCAGAAGGAGAACTGAACTCTTTAGTGGCCCAGCAGGAGATCTAGGGCCTGAAACACCCAGAGAGGGCAAAGACATTGCCTCCAGGGGGAAGTCCTGAGTATGGCTCAATACCAGGGCTGAGACCACTGATAGATTCTTTCTTAGTCCTGTAGTCTAAGCCCAAGGAGACCTACAGCATGAATTCTCAAACTGGGGGTTGTGACCCCTTCAGGAGTTGAGGTTATGATGTGGGGGGTTGCAAGCTGTCAGTCTCCACCCCAAACCCTGCTTTGCCTCCAGCATTTATAATAGTGTTAAATATTAAAGTGATTTTAATTTATAATGGGGTGGGAGGATTGCACTCAGAGGCTTGCTGTATGAAAGGGGTCACCAATACAAAAGTTTGAGAACCACTGAGCTACAGAGAGACAAAGTGCAGGCCTGCACACACTCAACCAGGGGCACTTGTGAAAGGTGAGTGAACTTCTCTACACTACCATCCTCACTTTTTTTTTCTAAACCAGATAATCTATTCCCATAATTAACCCAAAATGGGGTCTGCAATCTTTTACTGTTTCTTTTCAAATGAAGCAACACTGAGTAATTACACAATAGCTAACTTATTTATAAATATTATTCTCCCCCCAAGACAGGGTTGCATGATATGATGTGTTTAATATGTAAAATTATTTTACATATTACTACTTGTCTTGGATTTCCACCCTCCCTCTGCCAACATCAAAACGTGCTACTGTATGCCATGACATATAAAAGCAAACACTCTATCAAGTATGGGGAGCAGACACACAATGAAAGGCCCCACTTCAAGATACAGTTCAGTTACTCTCTTAAGCAAGTTGTTTTCTCCCATCACACTCCTCCTTGCTTGGTTAGTAAAATTTATGAAGTGAGCTGTAGCTCACGAAAGCTTATGCTCTAATAAATTTGTTAGTCTCTAAGGTGCCACAAGTACTCCTTTTCTTTTTGCGAATACAGACTAACACGGCTGCTACTCTGAAACCTATAAGATCAATGCAATTCCTCTTCTTCACTCCACTCTGGGCTTTCTACCTCTATCCTCTCACAGAAGCAGGGAAAATGGAATAAAATGGGTTGCTGGAAAATCTAAGTTTTTCACCTGGGAATCAAATCCAGAGGTCAAACACTGTAACAGAGAACACTACCATTAAGTCAATACACCAGTTCTCTTCTCTCCCCCAACCCCACTTTTTTTTTTTCCTTTAAGCAATACAAAAATCTTGGAACAGCCAAATAAATCCCTTTTCTGTATGGTACCTGTGCATCTTGACTTCACCTTCTGCATAAGCATCATTTGCTTCTTCGCAAATTTGATGAGATCATCTTTGGACAGTGTATCCAGCTGTAAAATGTGACAGATTACAAAATAGGCTATCCCTATGCCTGATGACTATAACACTGAAAACAAGGAATATTAAATGTCTGGTTCTAATTCTACGTTAACTCTTACAAGTTTACTCCAAAGGGCTTAAGTAGCCAATAGCAATGTGAAAGTAAGACTCGGTTGTGAAGGGTTAGCATTCAGAGATGGATTAAAAATCTTCAAACAAGTTAAAAAAAAAAAAGGCCTGCCAAACTGAAAAAGCTAAGGAGGCATTTGAGAATCATGTAAATTGCTGAATGTTTTTAACCTGGCATGCTGACTAACATTGTTGTACAAGTGGGTAGTAAATTTAAAAGAAATTTATACCCTAAAGAAATGAAGTCCATTGTTTCAACTGGATGCTGCCAAGTGTTTTTTAAAACGTTAGTAAATTTGCTTCCAGTAATAACTGCCAATAGCATTAAAAAGATTTTTCTTCAGCATTCTCCAAAGTTTAACAGGGCTCTCTAGGTTTAACAACCACAATTTAGTTTTGGCAAATAGAGGAGTCAGTGTTTACCTTTTTAACATTAATCTCTCAAATGTTCCCCCCAGTAGCAGCTAGTGCAGCAGGTTGTAAATCTGTCCAAATCAGTTACATTTGTAAAGAAAGTTTACCTTCGATTTACCACTTCCTGGTGTGGCATAGGAAGCCACCATATCTTGTCCAGCATCTTGCACCTGAAAAACAAAACAAAGCACAGCACATCAGAACTGAACTCAACTCTCCATTAGACTACTAATGGAACTGGTTAAGAACCTGTTGTACCTTGACAGTAATTAACCACTCTAGTAGAGCTTGGAACTCAAGAAAATTAAGATTTAAAAAATGGAAGAAATGAGCTCAGACATTCATCACAGATAGCTGGATCAGGATAGATGCATCACAGCATGATGATGTGAGCCAGTATATTCTTAGGTTTCAGAGTAGCAGCCGTGTTAGTCTGTATTCGCAAAAAGAAAAGGAGTACTTGTGGCACCTTAGAGACTAACAAATTTATTAGAGCATAAGCTTTCGTGAAGCTCACGAAAGCTTATGCTCTAATAAATTTGTTAGTCTCTAAGGTGCCACAAGTACTCCTTTTCTTTTTTGAGTATATTCTTAGAAATCTGTCTTTTAGATATGGAATTCCTAACCAAAGAACTGATATACACAAGGTGGGCAAAAATCTACTTATTTTGTTTACAACTGGTCTGGAAAGTATGGCTCAATAACCTAACAAAAGACCTGCCTTAAAGATGTGGACAAATGAAAATGCTAGTGGAGGAGCAACATTTAAATGAACAGTGATTTTTATGGTAGGATCTCCCAAACTACATTCAAAGAGGTTTACATCATCATCTTGGTCTGGGTTTGGAAGGTGATTTAATCTTCACCTATACTTGGGAAGATAGAACAATAGAAATGTAGGGCTGGAAGGAACCTAAAAAAGTTAAGTCCAGCCCCCTGTGCTAAGTAGACCTAGACCACCCCTGAAAGGTATTTGTGCAACCTGCCCTTTAAAACCTCCAATGATGGGGATTCCACAACCTTCCTTAGAAGCCTATTTCAGAATTTAACTCACCTTATTGTTAAATTTTTTCCCCAATATCTAACCTAAATCTCCCTTGCTGCAGATTAAGCCCATTACTACTTGTCCTATTGTCAGTAGACACAGATCAATTAGTCACTGTCCTCTTTATAACAGCCCTTAACATATTTGAAGACTTGTTATCTGTCTTCTTTTCCCAGTTTTTCAGCCTCTCCTCATAGGTCAGATTTCCTAAATCTTTAATCATTTTTGTTCCTTTCCTCTGGACTCTCTCCAATTTGGCTATCTTTTCTAAAGTGTATTGACCAGAACTGAACACAGTACTCCAGCTGAGATTTCCACCAGTGCTGAGTAGAGCAGGTCAATTACCTCCCACGTCTTGCATGAAACACTTCTGTTAATGTACACCAGAACATTAATCTTTTTTGCAACTGCATCACATTGTTTACTCATGTTCAATTTGTGGTCCGCTATAATGCCCAGATCCTTTTAAACAGTACCATCTAGCCAGTTATTTCCCCATTTTGTAGCTGTGCATTTGATATTTTTTCCTTCCTAAGTGAATTACTTTGCACTTGTCTTCATTGAATTTCCTCATGTTCATATCACACCAATTCTCCAGTTTAATATCATTGAGTTCTAAACCTGTCCTCTAAAATGCTTGCAATCCCCCCAGCTTTGTGGTATTAACAAATTTTATAAGCATACTCACCATTCTATTATCCAAGTCATTAATGAAAATATTTAACAGTAGCAGCCCCAGGACTGACCCCCACTATATGTGCCCTCCCAGTTTTCAATGTTTGCTGTCAAACTACTTTAAAGTGAAAGACTGTTCTTGAAATTTAATCTAAATCACATTTCTCAAGTAGAGGACCTACACTTTCCTTCATCTTTCTCTTGCTCCTAATGTATTTAAAGAACCTCTTCTTATTGCCTTTTAGGTCCCTTGCTAGGCATCACTCATTTTGTGCCTTAGCCTTTCCGTAAATGCTTGTGGTCTTCTGTACTCTTCCTTAGCAGTTTGTCTGTTTCCACTTTTTGTAGGATTCCTTTCTGATTTTCAGGTCACTGGAGAGCTCTGAGCTTATACTAGCAGTGTCTCTTCATGTTCAAAGTTCAAGTAAGGGCATATGAAAAAGGGACTGGGATCCACACACAGACCTTGTAGCAATTCTGAGCAAACAGCATGAGACAGCGTAAGGTGTGTACTAACACAAGACTTCTCTGCCATAATGTAGGTCAGGGATCGGCAACCTTTGACACTGGGAAATCCACTGGTGGACCGGGATGATTTGTTTACCTGCAGCGTCCACAGGTTCGGCTAATCACAGCTCCCACTGGCCACAGTTTGCCGTTCTAGGCCCATGGGGGCTGCGGGAAGCGGCAGCCAGCACATCCCACGCTGCTTCTTGCAGCCCCCATTGGCCTGGAACAGCAAACAGCAGCCAGTGGGAGCTGCAGTCAGCCGAACCTGCAGATTTTGCAGGTAAACAAACCATCTCGGCCACCAGCAGATATCCTTGAAAGGCCTGCATGCCAAAGGTTGACAATCCCTGCTGTAGGTAGTATTTCCATATTATTCAAATTGTATACCTGATTCACCATTTTTTTTCACACTATCAGACTAGATGTATTTACTTCCCTGTTTATTTTACATGAGTAAAACTTTGATAGTCTTTTTTAATTTACAATTAAATCAGCTTCTAGTTAGGTAGGCGCAATACAAACAAATTACACAGAAGTACCAATCCCAAACTAAAGTTTTGTAGAAAATATAGTAATTCTAGACATCTTTTAAACAAATCATACTAAACTATGCCATGTTCTGAGATGTGATCACATAACTTAACAGTTGTGTACCAGGAACGTCCAGGGATCACTCTGGATTTATCTATTTATTCCACATGGCAAACACATGACTTGAAACTTCCTTTGGAAGTATCTTTGTAACTGCAAAAAGGTTACATAAATATACATGCCCCCGTCCTTGCGGGTGCTAGAAATTACTGGATATTTGATACATATGATATTTATGTAGTCACGGGTTATTTCATTTGACCGGCAGAACTGAGGCCACCTAGTCCTTCAGCATACTTCTAAAATATTGTCAAGGTCACGCAGAGCTCTTGAGTGCTCTTATTAGGCTTTATAAAATTTCTAAGTAAGTAGGGATCGAGTGGCCCCTGAACTGGGGTCAGGCTGGAATTTTGCTTCCCGGGGTGAAACTGCCTAACGCCGCAGGTGCATAGCCCTGTTTCCACTTTCCTCTCAAGCATGAGATTGCCTCTACTCCCACAAGGAAGGTACCAGACGGGGAAGGTGCACATGGTCTGGTTCAGCGGGGCCAGCGCCACCCTGCTGTTACCACAAAACGGTCACAAGCCGTGTGAAGTGCGAGGCGGAGGCAGACCGCTCTCCTCCTGCCAAGGCCCCCGAGGGGCAGTTTCCCAGCGGGCACGCGGTGGCTTCCCAAGAAGCGGGGCCCGAGGGGCCGGGCTCCAGGCAGAAATGAGTCTGAACCCTCTGTTTTGACACAGGCTCAACGTACAGCCCGGGGTGACGCTGCGGCTCCGGGCTTCGCGTGCAGCGCTTCCCCTGTAGCCCCGCACAGCAGCCAGGCGAGGGGCGCACACAGCGGGGGCCCCTCGGGAAGGAGGCCGGGGTGGGGGGGGGAGGGGGGAGCACGCGCCCAAGGCCAGACCCGGCGAGATGCTTCCCGCGGCCCCAGTCCCGCCGCGTGTGGGGTGGGGGCGCCCCCCAGTGACGGGTTAATTCTCCCCCCGCGCATCAGCCCGGCGGCGCCCGAGCCCCGGTACCTCCATGGCGGGGCCGCTCCCGGCGCAGCGGGTGGGGGGTTTCAGCGCCGCCGCCGCATCCTGCTTCCGCCTTCATCACCCCCCTCCTCCCGCGCGCCTCCTACGTCAGCACCCACGTCAGGCCAGAGGTCGCAGCTTCGGGCCCGCCCCGCTCCCGGCTGTTTCTATGGTAACCAGAGAACACGCGGGTGGTTAGCCGCGGCCCGCCCATCTGCTGAACGCAGGCCCCGCCCTCCCCCCGCCCTCTCCACGGGGCGGCAGCCGCCTCGTGCTCGGCCCCGCCCACAAGCCCTGGGGCAGCGGCGGCTCCGGGCGGTTTCGCCCATGAAGCCCCCCCCCCCCCCGCGCGCCCCGTCTGAGCGCAGCGGAGCTCGCAGGGCGAACCTCAGGCGGGGGGGGGGGGTCCCCATTCCACGTCGCTTCTCCCCTCGGGGAAGGGCAGGGGACAGTCGCACACGGGGGGACCCTAGAGCCTGGGCTGAAGCCTGAGCGTCTACACAGCAATTAAACAGCCGCTAGCTCCCGGAGCCAGAGTCCGCTGGCGGGGCCAGCCAGGGGTTGTTAAGCGTCGTGTAGACAGACACGCCCCCCTCTCCCCCATGCCTATAACTCAAGCTCTGTGGATTCCAGTGATTTTCTCTGTTCAGTGGTGGATCCAGGCTGTGGTTTATAGTGGTAGGATCAGGGAAACTGGCTTAGTCACTCTGAAAGGCAGGGTGGGGCAGCAGCTAAGACTTAGGGTTTGTCATATTAGTGACCAGGTTCTGAGCCTGGAGTGACCTTGCATGAGTTTTGTACTAATTTAAATGGGGGTGGGGGTGTTTAGCAGTGATTCCCTGTCTTCTAAGTTAGGGTTCATGATTGTAGTCAATAATAAGTGTACTGAATTGCCTGGGAATTTAAAGAGCCTGTAGAAAGAGGTGAGATTTGAACTCCAGGATTCCTTTTTCCAAGGAGAAGGAACTTTCCGCAGAGATTTACGGTCAAATGACAAATTGGGTGGTTTGCTTTGGCACACGTTTTTCACTAGGATTAAAAAGCTAAAAATGGTTTAGAAGAAAACATTCTAAATGTAGAACTGATATTCTAGGAATCAGCACAGGATGAACAGTAATGTTGCCCAGGGGCTGGTCTCACAGTGTTTTAGATTTCTTGCAAATGGAGTAACAGGAAAAGTGAGACAATCCAGTGAAAAAGTTACCACAAGGGGTGATAGTTGGACTCTTATTCTTTCTGCATCAATTCATTTTTCATCATCATTACAAAAAATTTAAAATATTCTGTTTTGTTATTGGTTTCAGAGTAGCAGCCGTGTTAGTCTGTATTCGCAAAAAGAAAAGGAGTACTTGTGGCACCTTAGAGACTAACAAATTTATTAGAGCATAAGCTTTCATGAGCTACAGCTCACTTCATCGGATGCATCCGATGAAGTGAGCTGTAGCTCACGAAAGCTTATGCTCTAATAAATTTGTTAGTCTCTAAGGTGCCACAAGTACTCCTTTTCTTTTTGTTTTGTTATTGCCATTTTAACAAGATTTTTTTAAACAAAATATAGGTTTAAAACTGCACTCTGTAACATAATCTAAACCAGTGCACCATAATATGCTACCCTCAACCAGAAGTGGATCTCTTAATTATGTCAATGATAGTTTTGTACATAGACTGATGGTAGACCGTGGCCTATAGCATGGGCATAGTTTGGGGGGCCAGGAAAGGCTCTGCCCACTCCCCCCACACACACAAACTGCAAAGGTGTGAAATTTTCCCCGCACTCTCAGCCTCACTGGCCTGACTGGCATTGCCCACCGAAATACAGAAGTCAAATTATGCTTATGCCTTTATGTAATAACCAAATATTTAATGCCCGGATATGTTAAGGCCGTTTTGTGCTGCTCTGGTAGCGAAAGCAGCCATAAAAGAGGTTTGAAAATTGCTTCAGAATTTCCTTATTGTAGGGAAACATAATGGTGACATAGAGCCACTAAAATAACTCCTGAGCTATTCATCCACTGGATAAGGAACATGGCAGAGGAAAAAAGTGTATGGCCCAGTCTCCCTTACATCTCAGTGATCTCCAGCTACCAGACTGGCTCAGTGGGGACAAGGGCAGCTGAAGTAAAAAACAGCACCATGGAGGTTTGGGGCAACATAAGTATAACATTAGGCTGTGCTAATCATCACATCTACCCCCAGCTCTACCATAGGGCTTGCTTACCCTTAAAACTGCAGCAGTTATAGCATTTCAGTGAAGGCACTACCTACACCGAGTGGAGGGCTTTTCCTGTTGTAGCTAATTCAGCTACCTGAGAGGCGGTAGCTAGGTTCGTATCGATTGGGGGTTTGGTTTGTTTAACAGTTTCTTAGGGTGTGAATTTTTCGCATGCCTGAGTGATGAAGTTATGCCAACCAAATTTCCTAGTGTAGATCAGGCTTTACAGAGAGAATGAGGATAACAGGAATTACATGCTCAGCACTTTTGAAAAACAGGCAGGTACCAAAATATGGATTTAGGATCCTATTTTTGAATATCTCAAATGAGGCACAGAGAGAATAAGTGATTTGTTGGAAGTTATACAGATTTTCAGTATCAGAACAAGTGACAAAGGCCGGACATCGTGGCTCTCAATCCTGTACTTCAGTTAAGGAACATCCTTTCACCTCCAGGGAAGACGCACCGCATTCTTTTAAAATGTGTGTGTTTTGACTCCAGCTCTGCCTGCACTTTCGACACGATATGTTTGAGCAGCACCATCAGTGAATAGAAGTTCCCTGATTAGCACCTTTTGGACTCTGTTCTTTGATTTAAGTCATGAAAAGTTGAAGAGTTTCCCATCCAACCTATTGTGGAGATGCACAGTTCAAGGACATGAAAGATGGAGTGTATTTAAGAGTACCGAGAAGAATATTCCAAAGAATATTCCAAGAACACATCCTTGCTTCACTCCACTTTTCATCTCAAAGCTGTCCGAAGTGGACCTGTCAACTGGATAGTTGCCAATGAATATATAAGACTTAACAGGGTTGGTGGGCATCCTATTGTTTCTAGTATTGCAAATAGGTCTGCTCTGCTGACTGTGTTGAATGCTTTGGTTAGGTCCACAATGGCAATGTACAATGGCCAGTTTTGCTCTTTGCACTTTTCTTGGAGTTGACACAGAGAAAATATCATGTCTGAATCCACACTGTGATTCAGGGTAGACACTATTCGCCAGCTGTTGTAGGCGCACAAAGATGACTTTTGTGTAAGTTTTTCCTGCTACACTTAGTAGCGAGATACCCCTGTAGTTGTCGTAGTCGCCTTTTTCACATTTATTTTATACAAAGTGATGATGTTTACGTCCTGCATCTCTTGTGGTATCTCACCCTCTTTCCAGCATTTAAGTAGCAGCTGATGAAGATAAGGTGGTAGGCTGTCTTTCCTGCACTTGAGGATTTCCTGTGGAATGCCATATTTTCCAGGAGCCTTGCCACTTGATAGCAAAATCAATGGCCTTGCTTAGCTCTTCTACAGGAGGCTCTACGTCTAGCTCTGGCATGACCTTTAGTGTTGGTATTTGGTCCAGCGATTAGCTGGTGATGTTTCCTTCTTGTGCGTATAGCTCTGAACAGTGTTCAACCCAATGAGACAACTGCTTGCTTTTATCTGTAATGATTTCACCACTGTACGATTTGAGAGGGGCAACCTTGTTGACAGTGGGGCTGTGACCGGGGTCCCGGGGAGGGGGCCCTACACTGAGGTTACTCAATTAGGGCAAACTGCAAAGAATGGGGCAGCCAATCCCCAAAGCTGGTAGATATTCGAATACTTAGATTTATTAAGCCAGTACAAAACAGCTTCTACACTACGTTACTGGTTGCACAGAAGACAAAACACAGTTCCCTTATAGCAACCCAGCCTTGGGCGTCTGCTCAGACACTCAAGTCAAATATAATAAGGATTATTGAAAATCTTATAAGAAAGTTCTACCAATCCCAAAGGATCAAACACATTACCTCCCATATTAATGAATATTTCAGACCTTACCCAAATACACGCTTACAGCCAATTCTTATTAACTAAACTAAAATTTATTAAAAAAGAAAAGAGTATGTATTGGTTAAAAGATCAGTATACATACAGACATGACTACACTTCTGAGATTAGTTTCATAGTAGAGATGGTGAGCTTTGGAATTGAAAAGAGTTCTTAGAATTAGTCCATAGATTCAGTCCAATGTTCATATCTAGGGTGATCCAGGTGGTAATGGAGATCTCAGTCTTAAGATTTAAGTGTCCCCTGCATAACGCATCAAGCAGATCTGAGATAAAAGGGATCAAGACCCAAGGGGTTTTTTGTATACATTTTCCTGGCCTCCACTTGACAGCTCAGAGTCCTTAGGCCAGGGGTGGCCAACCTGAGCCTGAGAAGGAGCCACAATTTACCAATGTACATTGCCAAAGAACCACAGTAATATGTCAGCAGCCCCCAGTTAGCTCCCCCACCCCACTCCCAATGCCTCTCGCCCAGTGGCAGCCCTGCCAATCAGCGCCTCCCTGCACCTCCTTTGTGGTATGCAGGAGGCTCTGGGGAGGAGTGAGGGCGTAGCAGGCTCAGGGGAGGGGGCAGGAAGAGGTGGAGTGGGGGCAGGGCCTGTGGCAGAGCCAGGAGTTGAGCAGTGAGCACCCCCCAGCACATTGGAAAGTTGGCACCTGTAGCTGCAGCCCCAGAGTCGATGCCTATACAAGGAGTCACATATTAACTTCTGAAGAGCCACATGTGGCTCTGGAGCCACAGGTTGGCCACCCCGCCTTAGGCTAACAATAGGCATCATCCAGATTTCGAAGTAAACCTATTTCCTAAGCATCACCAGTAATTAGCTACACAGATTAACATAAGGCAATTGCCTGTTTTCCACAATTTGCAGATGATCTGCTATATACTTCAAAGAGAGATCAATACAGTGATGTCACTATATTTACGGTTCATTTAAATCAGTGTTTCCCAAACGTGGGACACCGCTTGTTCAGGGAAAGCCCCTGGCGGGCCGGGCCGGTTTGTTTACCTGCCGCGTCCGCAGGTTCGGCCGATCGAGGCTCCCAGTGGCCGTGGTTCTCTGTGCCCAGCCAATGGGGGCTGTGGGAAACGATGGCCAGTACGTCCCTCGGCCTGCACCACTTCCCACAGCCCCCATTGGCTGGGCACAGCGAACCGTGGACAGTGGGAGCCGCGATGGGCCGAACCTGCGGATGCGGCAGATAAACAAACCAGCCCAGCCCGCCAGGGGCTTTCCCTGAACAAGTGGCGTCCAAATTTGGGAAACACTGATTTAAATGTTAAGATCTTCTTTTGATCTCTGTGACAGAATACAGCATAGACAGGAACTGTTTGATTACATTGTCAACCTCTAACAATATATATGTAAACACACAAAAACACAAACATTATCTGCCAATATGTCCCTAAAGTTTGAATTTAGGACATTTCTCCTTCAGGATGCTTAACCCTTTCTGGCAATGTGTCACCGGGGCCCAGGGCTCTTCAGGCTGTCATACATGACTTTGAAGTTTCCTGTGTCTGAGGCTGTCTGTATCTCTTCGCAGAGCTTAGTCCAGTAATGATTTGCACAGTGTTTGCTTGCTCGCTATACCTCGGTACATTTGCACGTCGAAGTCTCACTTTGGTGTTCTCTGTTGGCTTCTTGTTGTGTTCCAGATAGGCTGTGTTCTTAATGTTGATGAGAGGTACTACTTTCACTTCATTTTCTTCAAACTAGTCCTTTTTTGGTGGTCTTTCCCCCGAATGTAGCTAAAGCTGTTTCATGGATAGTTGTTCTTAAATCCGGCCAAAATTCCTCTGCCTTCTCTGGAAGTGACTTCCCATGCATGCTAAGTTCAAAATCCTTCACAAACTCCTGACATTTCCTCTGGTTTTGGGTGTTTAATAGCATTGATTTTGGACTTGCTCCTAGGTTTTGCCCTATGTAGAGTCTTGGCTGTAATCTTCACTTTGCTAATAATCAGGGAGTGGTCAGTGTCACAATCAGCACTGTGGAACGTATGAGCATTCTGCTCTAA